>NC_142708.1:70132500-74932500 GCF_055471065.1 Atractosteus spatula | reverse complement strand
TGGGAGCTCATCGTGCGCCGAGCTGGCCCGGTCCGGCGGTACCGGCTCGGCTCTCCCTGTCGGAGCGCCCCTGAGCGCCTCGCCGCCGGGCTGCGCAGGTGCTCCGGGGCGCCGCTCGACACGTGTCTCCCCCGCGGCTCCGCTCGGCCCGGCCCGGCTCGGCTCGGCTCGGCCCGGCCCGGTGACTCTCTCCTCCTCCGCGGGTCGTTGAGTCCGGCGGCATGGCCGCGGCCAGGTGCCCGTCTCTCGTGCGACGCGCCGAGCTGCGTGGAAGTTCGGAGCCGCGTTGGGTCACGGCGAGCTCCCAGCACCCAGCGTGGGGCTGACGGCTAGCTGTCACGTTTTCTTTTTTTAAAAAAAACAAAACCAAAAAGGACTTTTTACAGCTTCGGTGTAGAAATGACGTACTGTAAACGCCCGTGTGTCTCGTCGCGACGGTGGCCGGGGCTCCGTGGAGCGTTTTCAAGCCCTCTCATCCGGGCGGGCCGTGGAGGAGACTCGGGGTAGGAGCCGGGCAGGGCAGGGCCCCGGGGGGGGACGTGCACGGCCTAGAGGGGCAACTCCTATAGCACCCCCGGAGCTGCAGGTCGCCCTGGATCCCGCAGTGTGCACACCGGGGGGGGTGATGTGGTCTCAGCTTCCGGGTGCTGCTGTTGGTCACTGGTCAGCTGCTCTCTGAACGATGGATGGAACAAGTCGTCAGTGCCAGTGGTCAGTGGTCAGTAGGGAACTGTTCTCCTGTGTCCAGGAATGGACAGTTTGAAGGTGGTCTGTCAAAGTCCTGCAGGCCTGGGGCTCTCCAAAACCACCTCTGACTAGCTCACGCAGTGGGATCCTAGTGTTTAATCCTTGGAGTGATTCCAATTCTTTATTCCAATCCGGCTGGACATTTGAAGCTTAACCCAACTAAGCCCTCCTTCCCGGACGGATACTTTGGGATTTTCGTGGGGCTCGGAGCTGCGAGGCCAGAATGTCCCTCGAGATGGGCTCTGAGTCGGGGCCTGGCCCGGCCCGGCCCAGCCGGGGGAGCGGATGAGCCCGTGTGGTTTTAGAATGAGTCGACGGCACCAGAGCCGGTCATGCCGGCCGGGGTGTCCAGGTGCAGCACCCACCAGCCCAGAGAGGGGGACGTTGCGCAGAGCCGACTGTGGCTCGCCTGTGACTCAGCCAGTGCCCGACTCATGCTTCTCTGCGGAACAAATGTCAAGACTTGCGCTCTTTCGCGAAAAAGTCCCCAAGAGGAAAATCCTGAATTTGCCCAGGGGAGGAGGAGACCTTTTTGCGTCTGTCAGTCTCTCGTCGTAGGCTCTGTCATCGGCGGGGCAGACTCAGGGTCACCAGGGGACAGAGAGAGCAAGCTCGTGAAAACCCGTCTTTACACCGAGACATGTGGGGGGCTGGAACAGCCTGCACAGCTCTCTGGGATCCTGGAAGGAAGAGCTGGATTACTGGTAAAGAAGACCCGCAGGCCAGGCTGCCCCCTCCCAGCCACAACGCTCCACTCAGAAACGCACAAGAATGTCATGAGGAAAAGGTGTACAATGTAGACAAGTACCGGTTATAGCATGCCGGCCGCAGAAATTCCCTCTAGAAATACAAAATGGGAGACACTGCGCTGTAAGAGACTGCTTCTGAAACACTTAGGTGTTTATGTGGCTGCAACATCTTTCAGACCGTGTGGGGAAACAATCAAAAAGTGGAACAGGATGTTAAGATTTGTAGATTTTATCAGTGTTGGATTTGCGTCAAGGGGTATGTTAGAATTCTAATAATAATAATAATAATAATAATAATAATAATAGTAATTTGTACAACACTTTTAAAAGTAGCATCTCAAAGCGTGCGTTTTACGCTAGGTGCTTATAAGGATAGCAAATTACAAAGTGCCTTAGAAGGCTAACTTAGGAAGATAATCGATTAGAAATGCAGCAGAAGTTAGAAAACGGAGTAGACACAGACACTAATTTGGCAAAAGCCCTTCTGAAAAGAAAGGTTTGGAGTCTAGATTTTAAATGAAGTGTAGTAGTGAGACCTCAGACGATCGCGTACAGTTTTGGTCAGAAACTGCGGCTCTGGAATCCGAAACAATCCCAAGCTCAAGATGTGTGTCCCACACTAACAGGCCGGAGGAACTGAGTCTCTTTAGGGTGAAAGGAGTGTCCCACACTGACAGGCTGCGGGAACTGAGTCTCTTTAGTCCTGAATAGACCTGACCATGAGGGGACATGACTGAAGACTTCAGAATCCTCAAAGGAACTGACGAACTCAAACCAGCAGACTTCTTGACCATCAGTGAGACATGGACCAAAGGGCACAAGTAGAAACCACAGGGCCGTGATATAAAAGCGAGAACCGGTGGCACTTCTTTACATGCAGGGTGGTGGGAGTGTGGAACAGGCTGCCTAGTTGATATCCTGGCTTCTTTCTAAGAAGCCGCTGGATGAGGTCCTGGGAGCAGCGAACTACTAACTGGCACACAGGCCAGATGTGCTGAACGGCTCCTCTTGTACGTGACCGGCCTTGAGTTCGTACGGCAGGAGGCTGCCGGCGCTGAGGGGAATTTCGGTTTATTCACTGTGGTCTTGTGTTTAATGTTTTCGTGAGAACCTGAAAGGGGAAGACCAGACCTCTGAAGAGAAAAAAGCCAGAACAGAGAGGGGTAGCTGTTGATTCCATGGCGCCTTTGTGCAACACCAGCCAAAACCGGATAATTCACAACCAGGCCCGGGCCGAACCGGAGCCGGGCACAGGGTGGGGGTTGGGGGGCCTTGACCCCAGGGGTGCAGCCCTGGCACAGTCCTGCGCACTCTGGGCCCAGCAGCCCGGAGGAGCCAAACCTGTTTTCAGGCAACGAGGAAGCAAAGGGCCGTGTTTACTGACAACAGGGAGGGAGGATCGGCATGCTGGGTCTCGCAGGACTGCGCGGAGTGGGGGGGGGGGGGGGCAGGACTGAGCGCGTCTGTGTGTCGTCCCGCCTCCCCTCCACCCCTCCTCCCCTCTCGCTTCGGAGCCAGCATGGCCGTCAGGTGCACGAGAGAAAAGGGAGAGAGCCTGGGCTTTTTCAGACCGCCTCGGCAGGCGGGACAGCCGTGTTCAGTGCCGCCCGCCCGGGTCTGTGGTCCTGTGACCTCTGGCTCGGCACCGCATGTCCGGGCAGCCTTCCTCGTCCGAGACCAGCGCGCTACTGGGGCGCCGAGAGGCTTCTCGCAGTCGGAGACACGCGCCTGTCGGTGGCCTGCCCTGTCCTGCGCTGTCCTTGAGCGTGGGGCAGAGGTCAGGGGGGTGTCCGGACCGGGTGGGTTTGTTTTCGTCAGGACTCTGCTTGCTGACGCTTCTTTGCAAGCTGTAGTGAGCCTGCCTCGCCTCGAGAGGGCGCTGCAGAGTCCCGTGGGCACTAGGTGGGAGGATGGTGCAGGGAGGAGCCCTGCGCGGGCTGTGTGGAGGCCCAGCCAGGGCCCCTGCCAGCGCGATCGGTGAGCTGGCGTGGGTGCTGGAGGGCGGAAGGAGGTTGCACGACGTTGTTTTCATCTCGGCCTCACTCCGGATGTTTCTGTCCTTGTCCGCAGACGAGCCGGAGCCTGGCGATGTCGCCGATTCCGTGTCGGAGAAAGCTGCCGGCCTGGAAGTGGGAGACCGGGATCTCCTGACCTGTGGGCAGTGCCGGAGCACTTTCCCCCTGGCACACATCCTGCTCTTCATCCAGCACAAGAGGGGGCGCTGCGGGGGCGGGGCCTGCCTCGGGGAGGAGGAGCTCCAGGCACACAGCCCGCCTTCCCCACCCAGGAGAACTCTGATGCGGGCCCCCTATCTGGCCAATGGGGTGCTGGAAGCTGTGCCACTGGATCTGTTTGGTGGAGGGATTTATAGGCAGGCCAACGGACCAATGGTGAAGCAGGAAGCTCTGGGACCAGGTGAGTAAGAGGGAGAGGTCATATTTCTCACAGTTGTTGATTGCTCTACTTCGTATTTCTTCATTAGGATTTTTTGCTATTTTTTGGGTGACTCATGAACCTAGGTGACCTTTAAACCTTTGAAAACAACTGCCAAGAGCCACTTTCAGAAACCGTCAGCACTGCAGCGGTAAACAGTGCTTCTATAATAAACTCTCAGCAGTGTGAAGTGACACCTGCCCCCTCTGTCCTCACTGTCACATATTGCTGACCTTTCTTTAATTTGATTGGATTTTATTTTTATAACCCCAAAAAGAGGAACCACGAGGAGGAAGGATTTGTCTGCTGCCGCTCAGAGGGTTTGATTTGAACTCTCTGAAGGAAGCTGGCCGGATTCGGGTCATGGCCGAGAAATCTCTGAGCTGCTCTGCGTTTCCGTCCTCTGCCCGCGCCAGAGCCCGCCCGGCCCAGCCGATTTCAAATCCGGGACGCGCGCGGATCTTCGGAGCCGTGGACCGGGCCAGCCCGCCGGTGCCGCCTCAGAGCCCCTCGCCCCGCGCCACGATCGAACGGTTAAGAGGCCTAAGCCGACAGCGGCCCCTCTCCCAGCGCCTGGGCCTGCGCGGGCGGCGCCCGTGTCAGCTGTGCTTGCGGTAACTGGATCTGTCCCCAGGGCGGGCGAGCGAGCAGCTACCTGTCCCTAATTAAATTCGCCAGCCCAGGCCCGTCATCAGGGAGGGCCGCAGGGATCGGTGCCGGTAATGACCCTGGGAATGACCTCCCGGCTGTCGGCCACGAGGAGTAGAGGCAGGCTGGAGATCCTCACCCCCCCTCCTCCTCCTCCTCCTCCTCTTCACAGACATGCTGCCCCCCTGCCCCCAGCAGGAGGATGGCGAAGCGCAGTCAGTCCTCTCCCTTCCTCCCTCTCTCCCCTGGGGCGCCCGAGTGAAACCTGGTGGGGTAATTATAGCCCGAGGGGAAGTCCGCAGCACCGATCCACACAGGGGACGACACCTGCTGTCACGGTCCTCGCACGGCGCTGCAGAGGGGCGCTATAATTAACCCACCCCCCCACCACGGCCGCCAGCTCTGTGGCCTTTGCTGCACAGGGGTGTCCAGGGCCTGGGCCGCCGTGTGGCAACACCCCCAAAACTTTAGGATCTCGTGGGGAGTAGGGTCGATCTGCTTTTTGGACTTGAAACGGAGACGCAGCCGGAGAGGGGATCGAAGGGTGCCCACGTGCAGTGAGCTGAACTGAGTGCCGGGGTCCTTCCCCCTGTTAAGTCGTCTGGGGGGGCTCTGCCCCCCTGACGCAGCCCCGGTGGAAAGGCGGCCTGCCCCCTGAGTCCCAGGCGAGTAGCTCGTTCCGCACCCCGCACCCTGCTCGCCGGTGATCCTGCTGGTGCCCGAGGGCAGGACAGGACTCCGTTGAAAGCCGAGTTGACAGGAAAGCTCGTTTGACTCTTTTCACAGTAACGATGGAGGGCTTCCCCATTCAGGCAACAGTCATGGTGACTTGTACTCAATCCCCTCCTGTCTGTTGATCCCCAAGTGAAAAATTTGATTCGAATCTCTTTCAACTTAGAAATATTGTTGTCATATGCCATTTCTATCAATGTTATGATTCATGCCTTCATAACTCCATAACACTCTTCAGAAAGCTTCAATACGTCCAGAACTCTGCAACTAGACTTCTAACTCACACCAGACACGGGCAACATATCACTCCTACACTTCAAGCTCTGCACTGCTTGCCTATACTGTCACGTATGTAATGTGAGATCCTGTTACTGATCTTGAAGGCTGTAAGTAGTCTGGCTCCATCACACATCCCTGAACTCCTCCATGTCCACACTCCCTCCTGTAGGCTCCTCTCACTCCACCCAGCACTGAATCTCGGAATATTGGTTGACCGTGCTTTTCCTGTCCTGCTTATGGAATGCCCTTCCTCAGACTTCTCAAGAGACAAACTCTTTGACTATCTTTGACTCTCAAACCCAAACTCAAAATTCACCTTTTTTCTAGGGCCTACGTCTGATTGCCCTACACTCAATCTCTAGGAACCTGTATGTTCTTGTTTCATTTTTTTCTTTTTCTTTTTATTGTACTGTTTTTTGAATTATTAAATAGCCTAACGCTCTGTGGCTGCGGGTGAAATTTGTGGGCAGATTTACAGTTTTTATTTGTTGTCGGGATCAGGGATAAGCATCAGGGTCACAGTCTTTCGCCCCATTATTCTGCTGAAATGTTCCCCTTCACCCCGCCTGTTTTGGGAACCCTTGTTTGTACAGGAGAAGCACTTGCAAAAGCTGAGCCCCTTTATCCTGGAGGCAGTGAAAGTTTGTGTGCACAGCAGGAGAGGGAATAGCTGGATCAGGAAACAGGCTTCTATTCCTTACCCGTGACAGGAAGTGGGGTTCCGTTCCCCCATGCCGTACCCGTGACAGGAAGTGGAGTTCTGGTGCTCTGTTCCGTACCTGTGTGCTGTGGGTGTCTGGTCAAGTCGCTGGTCTGATTCTGCAATATTATTCTGCAGGAGCTTCACAAGGTCCTGAAAGCTCATTAATTTGCCCCTCTCAGCAATTATCTCTCTCGCAGGAGAGTCCAGTGCTTGTCCCTCGTTAACAACAAGCACATTTCCATTTCTAATTAGTTTTTATTAGCCCGTATTCCCAGCGCCGCCCCAGACAGGTACAGCTCCCTCATTTCTCTCAACCCTCCAATCCCCCACCGCCCTGTCTCCCTCCCACCTTCTCTCTCTCCCCTCCGTCTCCCTCTCTCTCCCCCCTCCCCGTCTCCCTCTCACCTGTCTCCCTCTCTCTCTCCCCTCCTCGTCTCTCTCTCTCTCTCCCTCTCACCTGTCTCCCTCTCTCTCTCCCCTCCTCGTCTCTCTCTCTCCCCCCTCCTCGTCTTCCTCTCTCTCCCCCATCCTCATCTCCCTCTCTCTCTCCCCTCCGTCTCCCTTTGTCTCTCCCCCTCCTCGTCTCCCTCTCCCACTCCCCCTATCTCTGTCTCCCTCTCACTCTCTCACCTCTCACTCTTTCCTCTCTGCCCCGTCTCTCACTCTCTCTGTCCCTGCTCTGTCTCTCTCACTGTCCACCCCCCGTCTCTCTCCTCTCCCCCCCGTCTCTCTCCTCTCCGCCTCCTGTTTCTCTCCTCTCCGCCTCCTGTCTCTCTCCTCTCTGCCCCCTGTCTCTCTCCTCTCCGTTCCCTGTCTCTCTCACTGTCCGCCCCCTGTCTTTCTCTCACTGTCCACCCCCTGTCTTTCTCTCACTGTCCGCTTCCTGTCTTTCTCTCACTGTCCGTCCCCTGTCTTTCTCTTACTGTCCGCCCCCTGTCTCTCTCACTGTCCGCCCCCTGTCTCTCTCACTGTCCGTCCCCTGTCTCTCTCACTGTCTGTCCCCTGTCTTTTTCTCACTGTCTGTCCCCTGTCTTTTTCTCACTGTCTGCCCCCTGTCTCTCTCACTGTCCGCCCCCTGTCTCTCTCACTGTCTGCCCCCTGTCTCTCTCTCACTGTCTGCCCCCTGTCTCTCTCTCACTGTCTGCCCCCTGTCTCTCTCACTGTCCGCCCCCTGTCTCTCTCTCACTGTCCGCCCCCTGTCTCTCTCTCACTGTCCGCCCCCTGTCTCTCTCTCACTGTCCGCCCCCTGTCTTTCTCTCACTGTCTGTCCCCTGTCTTTCTCTCACTGTCTGTCCCCTGTCTTTCTCTCACTGTCTGCCCCCTGTCTCTCTCCTCTCCGCTCCCTGTCTCTCTCCTCTCCGCCTCCTGTCTCTCTCACTGTCTGCCCCTCTCCTCTTGCTGTCAGGGAAGCCATTCCCCAGGGGGATCACATTCAGCCTCTGCTCGTTAACACCCCAGCCAATCTGCATTTTTAATTAGTGGTTATTGCCTCTGTTTAATATTCAGATGCTACTCGAGGCGAAACAGGAATCTTATCAAAAGCTCCTCGCTCTTCTGCACCAGGGGCCCCGGGACCCCAGGGAGAGCCACTGAGTTGGGGGGGAAGCCAGACGGCTGGCGTGCACACGCCCCTCTGCGTTCTCACTCAGCACACTGATCCGCTCCAGGTCTCACACGCGCCCAGATCTCAGACTAGTGGTGCGGATGAGCCAGTAGAGATTTGTATTCACTTTAACTCCATGCTGTCTGCCTGACACAAATTGACCAAGCATAAAAATGAAATGACCAGCACCCCATTAGGGCTCTGGCACAATGCCTGGGAGCTTGGTAAAACCTGGAATGGATTAGGCTGTGCAGGATCAGGGGACTGGAGCGTGTCCTTGTTCTCATTTCAAGAAGGCTCAGTTCAGAAGCATTTTCACTGTATTCACTAAAAAATAAACTCTGTCAGGCCCCGTCAGGCGAAACTTAAAGCAATTGAATAGAAAATGTGGATAATTAGGCAAGCAGTCCTAAACTCAGAGAGAGGGAATTTGCAGCTTATTTGCTTATGTAGAATTCTGTTAATAGCCCTCTGCACACACACCTGTGGGGTAGACGGAAGAGCTCGTAGAAACTGCACAGCAGCCCGTCAGTAGGCCGGACAGTAGTATCGCTTTTGGTGTACAGGCTCAGAAGCACAACGGAGAGAGCGCCACCTACTGGTCCACCTGTACTGCACCCCTACTGCAGCAGCCTGACTCCCCTGCACCCTGCCTGCCAGCGCAGCTCCAGCGCAATACACACATCACGTTGAAATGTAAAGAGGAAGTATTTTAACAAAATCTGCCCGGTGCACATTTTTATTTAGAGAAAGGTGCCTTGTTTTCTTCCTGTCCGCTTTATTCAGATTTCTGTTTTCCATTTTGAGTTCTTGATTTTTTTTCTCAAGCGTGTGAAAGAATGGTGTGTGCTACCTGAGAGAGAAGTTGTTTTTGTTTTCCCAACCGGAAGACAACTGGAGCTCTGACTGCTCCCACAAAGAGCATTAAGCTGTTCCACCCCAAACTGTGCAGAGAAAATCAGATTTTTATTTGGATTTTTGCCTTTTTCTTTCTTAGGTTCTTTTTTTCAAAAAAAATATGCACAAACAGCTCATTTGTCAAAGGCACTAAGAGCTGATTTGCATAAGCTCCTCATTGTGCTAATTAGCAATTTGCAGCTTTAATTGGACTGTAGGGCACTCAGGAAGCAGAGGAAGCGACGATTTAAAAATACCTTCCGACAGACATGTCACCTCGCGCTGCTGTCAGTCCTCACCTGCGCGCCTGCCTTTTCCTTCCCCCCGCCCGCCGTGCTGGAGAAGGGCTCCCATTGCAGCCTGCCTGCCTGTGCTTCAGGGATACCCCGGCAGAGCCCTGGATCTGAAAGCCATTTCCTGCTGGCCGGCTCTCCAGGGTGCTACTGGTGCCGCTGGGGGTTGGGGTCCCCTGCTGTACATGTTCTGTGTGCGGGGATTCGCCAATGGGCTTCTGAGCGCTGTGCGCCACCCATTTGCGTCCCCAGCAGACTCCCTGCTAGCCAGCAGCGCCGACAGTCCTGCAGCCGCTAGATGGGGCCCAGGGTCACCCCTCTGTGGTCCCCAGGCTGACTCTGCATTACTGACGAACCTCTCCCCTGCCCATGTGTTTCAGACCTGGAGGAGCCGCCCTGCTACACCTGCCACTCCTGCAAGGAGCTGTTCACCAGCGCCTGGTGCCTCCTGCAGCACGCCCAGCACACGCACGGCCTCAGCATCTACCTGGAGCCGCCGCCCGACCCGCAGGGGTCCCCCTTCTCCCTGGAGGAGCAGCAGCTGGCTGCTGGCCTCCTGACCGCGCAGCGCCTGGGGCCCGCCCTGACCGCCGCCTTCCACCTGACCGCCCCCTGCCTCCCGCAATCCCAGGGCCTGGAAGCCGCGCCGGACCACGTCCTCGACTTCTCCGCCCGGCTCAAGGAGCTGGCTGGCGGCGTCCACTCCCCCTCCACCTCACCCGGCCCCCCCGCCGGCTCCCCATGCCCCCCGGCCGCCACGCCCCCCGGCGGCAAGGCCTGCGAGTTCTGCGGCAAGGTCTTCAAGTCCCTGAGCAACCTGGTGGTGCACCGGCGCTGCCACACGGGCGAGCGGCCCTATCGCTGCCCGCTGTGCGACCACGCCTGCGCCCAGTCCAGCAAGCTCAAGCGCCACATGAAGACGCACCGCGGGGCGTCGGGAGAGCCGGGCGGCTGGCAGGAGCTGGAGCAGGAGTTCGTGCTGAAGGCGGAGGTGTCGGAGGAGCTCGGCCGGGACGCGGTGGAGGGCGGCCCGCCGCAGGGGGAGGCGGCCGTGCCCGAACCCGGGTCCGGCAGCCTGCTGTCCTCCCTCGGTCTGGTCCCCGGCTCCCCGCCGGCCAAGCAGGGGCTGCCCAGCCTGTTCCCGGGGCGCGCGGACGAGCCGGCCCCCAGCTCGCCGTTCGGGAGCCCCTCGGAGGCGTCGCTGGAGAACTCGGAGGAGAGCGGCATCGCCAGCGGGGACGGCACGCCCCGGCGCGGCGCAGAGCCGGAGGGCCGGGTGGGGCGGCGCGGCGACACCTGCGAGTTCTGCGGCAAGAGCTTCAAGAACAGCAGCAACCTGACGGTGCACCGGCGCAGCCACACGGGCGAGCGGCCCTACCGCTGCGCGCTCTGCAGCTACGCCTGCGCCCAGAGCAGCAAGCTCACGCGCCACATGAAGACCCACGGCCTGCAGGGCGGCAGGGCGCCCTTCCTCTGCCAGCTGTGCCACGTGCCCTTCACCGTCTACGCCACCCTGGAGAAGCACCTCAAGAAGTGCCACGGCAGCGAGGAGGCCCAGCTGGCTCACAGCTAGACCGGTCCAGCCCCGCGGAGGGGTACTGGGTACCGCTGCGGCCCGAGCCTTCGCCAACCGGCCCCGAACCGGGAACTTGTTTTTCTTCGACACAAAAAAACGGGAGGGGGGTGGGGAGAGAGGGGCAGGAAAAAAAACAGAACTGAACGGCTCTTTGCATGTGAAAGGATAAAAAAACGGGGAACGCCCAGCGCCCAGCGGAGAGAAACGGGTGAAGCTCATCGCCGGCTCCCTCTGCTGGCGGGGAGGTGGAAGGGGCAGAGACCCGCTTGACCACGGGCTGTCGCGGAGCACCAGCGCTCCCCTGGCCCCCCCGCCGCCCCGGTGCCCGTGTGGGGGGGAATGGGGGTTCAGGGGGGTGCGACTGTGCGTCAGCCTGGCTTCCTCCTGATTCCACCCTCAGGGGACAGATTATTCCCGCCAGGGGCGTCGCAGAACCACTTCTCAGTGTCAGGATGTGCCGACAATAACAGATAAGGATTTCAGTACGTGGAAAGAAACCCAGCTGGCACTCCTATGTCCCACCAGCAAGGACGGACACCCTTCGGGTGGGACAGCAGACGTCTCCCTGATCGCAGACGCCCTCAAAGGGATTGTGTGAAGAGCTGGGCTTAGTAAGAGTGCCGTGATCTCAGGGTGTCCCCCTCCTCGTGGGGCCCGGGCGGTCGGGTTCGGGCCGGTTCTGGTGGGTCCTCATTGAAAAAGCACGAGTGTTTGCAGCAGCGCGGCCCGAGTCTCGCTGGCGCCTGTGCCCGCGGTGCCAGACCGCCTGCTTCTACAAGAATGTGTAGTGTGTAATGTGCCTGGGTTTGATTCCGGTCCTTCTGTGTGGAGTTTGCATGTTCTTGCCCCCCCCACCCCCACCCCCCCCCCACACACACACACACACACACACACACACACACACGTCAAAATGGGAGAAATTCAGGCACTGTGGTTTCCAAAGACACGCTGATTGCTTGGTGTCTCTGAATTGTCCACACATGCCCTGGGACGGGGCGGTGTCCTGTCCTGGTCCTGCAGGGGGCGCTCCCAGGTCTCTTTCGAGCAGCAGCACCTGCAGAGCTGGGAGAGAACCGGTCAGTTGGCCCAGTGGTATCCAGTGACCAGTTGGAATAAACCGCAGGATGACCGCTTGCTGCCCGATTAGAATATCCTGCATCCGTGAGTTTCTACCCACAGAGCACAAGGCGAGGGGAGGCACTGTGACAGAGCACCCATGCGTGGGCCGATTCAGCCCGCCCCTGCGCGCGAGTGTATTCCGTTCTCTGTACGCGAGAGACAATCTCCCTCAAGCTGCCATCGAGTCTACTATTTATATCGCAATTTTCTATGCATTTTGAAATTGCCGGCCATATCGATGGCAAACAAGAAACGGGTGTACTTTAAAAAAAAAAAACATGCAGTTTTTTTAAGAACTTTGAGCCAGTGACGAGAATAATGGACTGGAAAGGCGAGGATAGCGTGGGGGGGGTCCGCTTTGTGAGCGGTGGACGGTGTCTGATGTCAGAGCGATCCGTAGTCCAGGTTCGTGTGTAAAACGGACGGTTTGCAAGATTTAGGTTTTCCAGAGTTTGGTGCAGTATAGCTTAGAAAACGGAAAGAGTTTTTTTTTTATGATCGTTGTGAGTATGGTTTAATGTTCCGGTTGTGAATTCTGACCGACCCGAGCGGGGTCTGAACGGATTCGCGGTGGGGAGTTTCTGTGTCAGTGGGTCGCCTGCACCCGCGGTCTCGGGTGGGCCTTCCTGGGTAATGTGCCTGCCGATGTGATCGGCCTCTGTGGATCTCGGGAGCCATTTCGGCTCGTCGGGACCAGATGAGCCCAAGCCGGTCCCAGCGGGCCTGTCTGCTGCGCTCCGAGAGCCCGATTGACGGCCCGGCCTCCGCCAGCTCGGCTGCTCCGGCCCTGAGCAGTGACCGCTGGAAGCAGCTGGACAGGAGCAGGCAGGACCGGTACTGCCCAGGAAAACACTCTGCAATTCCAGTGAAGACAAGCAGGCCGGGTGCACGCGACAATACCCGAACCACAGATCCCGCACTGTTGGGCTCAACATGGGACATGTACTTCCCTACATGTCTGCTTCTCAGGCCGATACTACGGACGCGCCACGGCGCACTCTTCTTTTTATAAAGCGGTTGCTGGAAAGTTGTGAATTTCGTGCTGACGTGTGATCTTTCTCTCTCTTTTGTTTTGGCCGATGTCTTCATTTTCAGCTAGGTCTCACCTCTCATTTTAAAGCTGCTTGGTTGTTTTTTGTTTTGTTTTTTTTTACAATGTGAAAGTTGTCATTGTGGTTATTAAAAAAAAAAGAGTAAGAGAATTTTTAACCCGTGTCCTTTTTGGTTTTTAATTCCAACGCCTACGGAGTTGCATGAGGACGAGGTCCCGTGTCTCTGTGGACCGGACGGCCAGTCATGTCCGGCTTCCTTAAAACTTCCACTGAAACCAGCGAGTTGCAAACCCCGTACTGTTTAGAGAGAAAAATGTCAGGGTATGGCCTGAGTCTAGACGCGTCATTGCTTCACCTCAAACCCGGGTACCACCTGCATCCTGAGACTCCCCAGGTCTGCCCCTAGCGGTTACTGCCCTCACCTGCCGTCTCCCACCCGATCAGTTCAGCGCGTTTCCTAGTAACTAATCGATCTGTATGACGAGCTTGGCCTGCAGTCTTCACGCAGAGCCGTGGCCACTGCGCGTTTTGAACGCTTGTAGCAGGTCCCCATGCAGTCTTTTACGCTAAAGACTGAAAGTCTTGATTCTGTTAGAACTGTCCGTGTAGGACATCCCTTTATCCCAAGGAATGCATCCGGTCGCTATTCCTTGCACTGGTACTATTTTATTTTGTGACGTGGTGACCAGAGCCGGACAATGCAGCCTCTGAGTGACGTCTTACTAGCGCTTACGCAACAGCCCTCCGCGCGCACCCACATGACCCGAGGCCGGAACCTCGGCGTTTGCAGGGAAGTTGTGCGTGACGTCACGCAGTGGGTAGCCACGCTGCGCAGTGCGTTTTCCCCGATTAATCACGACTGTGGGAGTCAGGCGTTTAAACAGGAGTGGTCATTTGTCGTTTTAAGAGAGCGACATTGCACACACGCGGGACTAAATGGAAAAAAACCGAAACAAATAAACCAGGAAGTGTCACAAAATTTAAAATAAACTGGGTAAAGTTCCAAGTAAGTTCTGTTCAGGGGGTATCCTAATACTGTACAGTTTTGCTCCTCTTTAACGACAGCTTGTAACCTCAATAGTTCTGTTATATTCATATCGTTTTGCTCTTTAAGTTGAGCAAAAACTGCGACGTCATGAAGAAAGCGTGTTGTGGTGCGAGGAGCGGTCAGTCAGGCGTCTGTATCACGGACACCGGTGGTGACCCTCGGCCAGCTCCGCGGGTAGGACTCCCGGACCGTCGCCTGGACCGCAGTGCTGTGGACCAGCTCGGTCAGCCCTCTCGCTGCCGGCTAAGATATCGGGTCGCGTTTGTGTTCAGCAGGGGTCGTGTACAGCGCCTGGTTATTTTAAGCTATTTTATGTTGCAGCGGTGAATCAAAATAAAACCTAAATCAGCTTATTGAAGCCAACCGCACCAAAGACTCCAGTTCCAGGTTGCAAAAGGAGAGTAAATGGTTAAGGAGAAGCTGTTAGTAGATGGATCAGGTGTAATTGATGTTTTGTTTTATTAAGTAAAAAAACAAGATTGCTATGGATTATGTAGACCTGTGATCTAAGATCTACCTACGATCAGGGTTTGAATTTTGTCCCCGACATGGAACTAAACAGTGAAAATCAAATTTATTCCACTCGTTGAAATCAGTTGCTCCTCAGGAGGCTGGCAAAAAGTCGTGTTCTTTATTCCTCTGTGCTGGAAGAGGAAAGATTATGGAGGGGATTATGTCTGTGTTGCAGTGGCTCAAGCGGCACCTCTGTGAACTTCAGGTCTCAACACGCACAGGACACAACACCGGCCACAAAACGGAGCAGGCACAAACACAGCAGAACGGGGCCTTGCCTTCCACATGGGCTCTACTGTAGATGCTTGGGGGAGAAAAAGCTATTAATTTCCCCCCCCGATTTAAATGCAGAGGGGCCTCTGGCCCAGATGACACCTCTGTAGGGAGAGTCTTCAAATCTGTCTCAGCTGTCATCTGTGTGGGGGGGGAGGAGTGGCTATAATTGCTGAGCCCATTGTAGGGGAAAAAACAAAAGCTATTCTCCTCTGAACCATCCTCCCCTAATGACAATCTGCTTCCTGCCTCTGATCTTGATAGCTCATTAACAGCAAGCCAGTTTAATAAGGGAGATTAGTCGGTGGGGGTGGAATTGAGACCATATGTAAAATTGTCCTTCCAGCTCCATCCCCACATCTGCGACAGCAGCCCTCATTACTGTGACATTGCTGTGCTCCTCCCACCCCCAGCCAATTAGCCCCACAGCTCTGTACGCCTGGGAAACCGGCGGGTGGAGGCAGAGATCTGATCCCTCTGCCCTCCTCTCTCTCTCTCCGCCGAGCGCCTGCTTGGAAACTGCAGGTGTGCCGTCCGCAGGCCACGGCGATCACGCGTGAGTCAGCGGTGCCGGAAGCCCGCTGTCCTGTCCGCCTCGCCCGGCTCTGACGCGCCTGCCAGGGCCACGCAGGTGAGGACAGACGGCGGGCGGGTGTCCCCCCGCCTCTGAGTGCTCCTTGAAGATGAAAGGCTCCCAGGCGCTCGGCTCCTGTGTCTCTCACAGGCGGAAGCGGGCGCTACATAAAACCTGAAAAGCACATGTTCTTCAGAAGGCTTTTTTTTCTATGACATAATCTGCCCTTTTCTAAAATACAATCTTGCAGCCTTAGGGTGTCTGTGAATATGTATGTATAGTGTTTGTCAATGTACTTTAGTTCTTGTTTTATCCTTTATGTTCAGGTGGGTTTAAAGCTGTTTGAATACTTGAATCAGGTCCTTTTCTGGTGTCTTGGGTTCACAGACACTCGTGTCAGACTAAAAGCACTCAGATCCTTCATCCTGTCAGTGTGGGGCACCCTCTTCAGGTTAAAGAGACTCAGTTCCTCCAGCCTGTCAGTGTGGGGCACCCCCTTCAGGTTAAAGAGACTCAGTTCCTCCAGCCTGTCAGTGATGGACACTCCCTTCAGACTAAAGAGACACAGTTCCTTCAGCCTGTCAGTGATGGACACTCCCTTCAGACTAAAGAGACTCAGTTCCTCCAGCCTGTCAGTGATGGACACTCCCTTCAGACTAAAGACACTCAGTTCCTCCAGCCTGTCTGTGTGGGTGCTCCTTTTAGCCGCAGAATGTATCTAGTTTTGAACTTTAGCTGTACAGCATAGTCAACATCTTTGGCTTCTTCTTTTGCTTCCCTGCATTTCCTGGAAGATGAAAGTGATGTCACCGCAAACACTCCAGCCTTTTTCCGAAGGACCTTCGGAAGTGCGGGTGCCTGTCTGCACAGACTTGGCGATGCCAGGCTCCCCTCCGCTGTGCCCGACTCGCCATCCTCCACACAGATGAAGTGTCAGCTTCCTGCAGACGTCATCACACACACACACCGCCCTTTCGGAAAGCGAGAGGCTGGAGGTTAATTGGAACTAATCCCGGCTGGGAGGCGATAATTGGAGCGGCGCTGTGCGTGGCAGAGGAGGGGGTGGTGGATATTAACCTTGACCCAGAAGTTCCCACAAGGCCCGGCCCAGCCTGACATCCTAAACACCTTTGGCGAGTGCAACCCGCAATTAAAGCTGCTGGTGACACCCAGAATAGCTCTGATCCCCTGGAATTCCAATCAGGGCTGACACAGGCTGGTGGAACCTGATATCGAACAAAGAATACAATGCAAAGCACAAAAAGGAGCGGACACAAGCACAGCGGCAGGTGCTATTTTCCTCTTGTGCCTCATGCAGGGGCTGATTCAGACGATCAGACAGAAGCTGGGTTTTTCAGTTCAGTTGGTTTGTCGCAGTGCAATGAAATGCTTATTTGCAAAGCAGACTGGGATACAAAAAGTCCACAACACAAAACACAAAACAGACAAAGGCGTACAGACGAGGAGCAACATCGCCGCTCTCCAGTACCATGTTTGGCCACACCAGCGGGAAAAGTGGGACAGTTCCCATATTTTCTTTTCTGAGGGTGTGGTGGTGGTGGTGGGGGTGTCGATTTGACGATGACAGGATGCAGAGAGCAGCTGCGCTGTGCAGAGAGTCTGATCACATCGGCCGACCTCAGCAGTGAGAACCGAGACCACAGGAACTCGTGTGCAACTGGCAGCAGTGCCGCGCCACAAGACAGCACGAGGACAGGCACCGAGACACAGAGCGACCAAGCTGAACAAGAGCGGAAGCTGTCGTCTCGAACTGAAACGTCTTGAGAGCTGTCCTTTCCTTTTCCCGGCACCCTGTCTCGAGCACCTGTTCCCTGACTATTCCGGTGAGCCAGAATACCTCCGGAGCTCGGACCCAAGGCCCTGTCGAACCCCCTGCTCCGGCTTCACAATGGGATAATGGGTTTTGAATGGGCCCCTACGTCTGGAGCAGCCATGCATGGTGTGAGCTGTGAAAGGCTGAGGGCAGGGGCTGAGCACAGGATCCAAAAAAAGTTAGCAATCTGTGAGCCTGCCACCCCCGCAGTCACCACTGGACACCCCCCCCCTACACACACACGCACACTCGCACACGCACACACGCACACACACTCTCTGCGACTCTCATGCTCGTCTGGAAAGGCCTTGGGTCTTTTCTTTTTTTTTTCCAAAGACTGAGCAAACCAGTTTCTCCTTTCTCCTTTACAGTAACTGACCGGGACGCTTCCTGCCAAACACAGGGCCTCCTCTCCTGTGGCTGCGGTTTTTTGCCCCAGCAGTGGGTCAGCCCCGCTGGAGCGTTTCACAGCCTCACCTCCCGGCTCGTTCTATAAGCAAGCCCCGTGCGTCCAGTTCGTCAGCGCCTGACTTTGAAACGCCTGGCTGGGATACGTCGAACCCTTTCTGCCTGCGCCCTGTGATTCCTGATGTCACGTGGAGATAAAGCCCAGAGGGATGCAGGCTGCCCCCTCCCTGTGGACAAGAGCCCTTCCCCCGCCGCTGGCCGCTGGCCGGTGCCCTTGTCCCTGACCTGCTTGTGAACCCTCCCGCACTCACCTGTCCCCTCGACGGCCCCGTCCCCCGCCCCCGCCCCTGACCCGCGCGGCCGTGCTGGGCTGGAGGTCAGCGACCCCGACGAGTCTCCTCCGCTCCGGTGGACGGCCAGGACACAAAGGCCGGCGGAGAGAATGGAGCCCTTGCCCTTTGTCTCGTCTCCGCGGCGCTCCAGAGGGGAGCGGTCACCTCGCGGTCCCCCCCGGGCACACACACCACCGGCTAATTAGTCGCATGGCTCCCTGGGGGCTCCTTTTAATTAGTGTCCGGGCTTTTCAAGAGTCCTCTGAAACGCAGTAAGGGGATCTGTTAACAAGCCCTTGCTGACCGGTCAGCTGACAGGCACACACGGCCGGACCCCACGGCCATTGTTGGCTTCCTTTCAGCCCGCACGTCAGCCTCCTGCGGAAGCTTCCCGTCTTTTCACTGCGATATTCCTCATCCGGCCTGAGGCCCAGGGCGGTGCAGGACGGCTTGCCCGTCTGCGTGCGGAGCCGCTGGCCGTGTGGCTTCGGTTGCGCCCGTTGAAGGACATTAGCTGGCCTCCTCTGTGACGCTGCTGCCTCATTGCCCAGTGGGGTCTGGAATTTTCCCGTCGGCATGGCGACAAACGCAGTTTTCCGGGCACGTGCACCCGTCCCTGAAGAAGCGAGGTGAAGGTGCTGTGAGTCCCCAGCTCCGAGAGGAGGTTACAGCTGCTGCCTCCATCATGTAATAGTGGGAATTCATTCCCTGCTTTCATCCAGCGCCCTTCAACCCCAACCGCAGAAGAGGGGACCCACCCTCCCCCCCACCTGGGTGTCGCGCAGCAGCGCGAGGGCAGGAGAGAGAGACTGCTGCGGCAGCTGATCTAAGGGGGACCTTTAGGGAGATCAGACTGTGTGGCCCCAAGGGGGGCTTAACCCTCATACTGGGGTGAACGGCTGTACTCTTACAGACCGCTCCCCAGGATCTGGAATGACCAAGCAGCCAGGTCCAGTCAAGGTCAACCCCAGTGCTGGAGAAGGCTCCAGTCTT
The DNA here is from genome assembly GCF_055471065.1 of Atractosteus spatula. Classification (NCBI taxonomy): domain Eukaryota; kingdom Metazoa; phylum Chordata; class Actinopteri; order Semionotiformes; family Lepisosteidae; genus Atractosteus; species Atractosteus spatula. Next base: position 74,913,694 of record NC_142708.1, on the reverse strand, counting down.
GCGTGTCTCTGACCTCCAGTTTTGCACAGTACAAGGCTGAGGTGAGGCAGCCAGGTGGGGAAGAGCAGCAGCAGATCCTGCAGGCTGATACGCGTCCTCTCTGTTTGTTTGACAGGACAGGGGTTTGAGTTCCGACTCAGCCGGTAGGACCTGTTCTTGGACGCGCTGTGCCGTCTGTTTGATGACTCTTTCCCGTCGATTGAGCTGCCAGCTCTTCCCCTTCCTCACATCCCCTCTTCTCTGCTGTGTGGTTTTCAGCGTGTCGTGCTGTGGGGGCCAAAAATAATGTAGCGCCCTTGCCGGGCGCTTCAGCTATGCGCCCGCGAGGCAGTCTGGGAACAGCTGTCGAGGGACTGGACTAGTGGTCAGTGCGCTGACCTGGGGCTGACATTGCAGTGTAAATAGTCGTAGTGCGTTACTGAGTAACTCTTGTAAATAGTTGCTGGTGTTTATTTCTTTCCCCTTATGTCTCTGTTACCCACCGTATCCCATCCTAATTGTTCCCCTAAGTGTGAAAACCCCATTGTTTTGGAGTTCCAAATCTCTGACTGTTATGTCTGATGGGCAGAAGTTCAATAAATGTGGTGCCTGCATGTCAGAGGCGTGTGCTCCATTCTGTGCAAACCCTCCGGTCATTACATTAACTTGCCCGGGTTTGCTCGTCCCATGACTTTGTCACAAGACTCCTCACGATAAGGAATGAAAGCAAAAACATTAGAACCACCTGTAGGACATGAATTAAACTATTTCAGGTGGGGAGCTGCGTCAGCATGCGCAGGCTGCAGAGGAACAGGTAAGAGGTTTATTCCTGCTGAAAAGAGAAGAACGGAAACAACATTTTGGCAGGAGCCTTCTTCGGGTGTAATTAAACTATTACAAGCTACAGTATAAGAGGGTTTTACAATGGATTTGTAAGTGCTGACTGGCTTGCAGGATCTGGGAGATCAGTCCACAGTCTTGGAGAAACAGGACAGGAAGCACAATCTCCCAGGATATCCCCGGATCCAGAGACTATTTCTGGAATCTGAGAGCAGGCCAGAGCCCCAGAACCTGCAGGCAACACGCAGGTGAGCAGGAGGTTAACAGTCACAGACGTAGTCAGGAGCCAGACTGTTCGAGCCTTTCAGAGAGAGCAGCAGTGGGCTGAGTCCAGTTCTGAAATCCCCAGGAGAGACGTGCCGAGACAGGAGAGAGGAGTTCATGCATCTTGGTTTTAGTCGAGACCCGTGCAGGTGAGGCCTGGACATGCTGCAGCTTGTTTTAGAACAGGTTTGCACACTCCAGTAAGCACCACCTTGCAAGAGTCAAGCCTGGAAAAGACGAAGGCCAGCGTATCAGCGTGTTTGTATCGCAATGAAACGGACAGAAAAATGCGTGAGATGTTTTCTGTATTTATTGTGCTCGGTGACCGATTTGTTTCTGCAATCTCTTCGGGTGATTTTATTTAACGTGGAAGTCACGAAACCCTTATTTTCTGTCCACAGTGGTAGAAACCTAGTGACATCTAGCGGCGATATCCTATAACTACAGCCTCACAGCCATCAGCGAGAACTTGAAATCAAATGTCAATTTATATAAATACCGCATGTAAAATTCCCTTATTTGTTTAAAGGGTTTGACTTTATGGGTTTATATTTGAGCACATGACGCGCCTTTGAACACACCGCGAACCCACTCGCTCAGCTAATTAAAGACAAATATGAGACAGTTATATTAACGAGGCTTCTCTTCACGTTCACGTCCTGAACGAAGAGCTGACGGTTCATCTGTGCTCGTCCTCTCTGCTGAGCCCTGGGTCTCGTTTCACTTTCAGTAACCCGATCCTGACCCGGTGTCTCTTCGCGCTTTGTCTGCACCACGTGGTGCACGAGAGAGGATTATCTCTGCCTACAATCTCCACGAAGGCTGCTCCACAGACCAAACTGCAGCGAACAACATTTTAACGATTTGGTATGAGAAGTCCTCATCTGAAACGCGGAGTCTCGGTGCCGTCAGCCTCTCTGAAGCAGGAACAGGCGAAGGTTTATTCCACGCTGAAAGGAAGAGAAAAGAGACGCAGCGTTCCGGCTGTGGAGGCGTTCAGGTGTGAAGAAACCTGCACCTGTTCTTCTGCAGCCGACACGCGCTGACGTGACGTGTTCAATACACGAACCCAGAGCCAGACACGGTTAATCAAGCATTAATCACAGTTTGAAGCGAAGCGTGTTACTGGTAAAAGTAACTAGAACCCTGGTTCTCCAGTTAGATACAGTGGGTATAGAAAGCCACCACCCCCTTTCAAAATGTTCACCTTTTGCTGGCCTAGAGCCCAAAAAGAAGACAAAATTAGACTTTTTCCAGTTTTCTTTACAAATTTCACCTTGCCACATCCACATGAAAAAAGAAAGCAAAATTTCTGGAAAAAAAAAGTAAAATAACTGGGCTGTTTAAGAGAACTACCCCCTCCTTTAACTTTAATTTTGTGATTTGTGTTTTTGTGACTCTTGTGATTTTTGTGGGCTCGCAGAAAAGACATTTCATTGCCAGCAACTGCTGCTGCTGCTGCTGCTGAACGCCGTATTGTTGTGCGTTTGATTTGATTTTGATTTGATTTAATACTTGATGGAAGCACCTTTTGCTTGAATTACAGCCTTGAGCCCGTTTGGATACATCTCGACCAACTTGGCCCACCTAGACAGGGGAATATTTGCCCGTTCCTCCCTACAGAATTGTTCGAGCTCAGTCAAACTGTGTGGTGGCTGTTGATGGCCTGCCCTCTTCAAGCCATGCCAAAGACTTTTGATGGGATTGAGGTCGGGGCTCTGATTAGGCCACTCCAGGACATTCACCTTCCTGTCCTTCGGCCACTGGATGCTTGCTTTGGCGGTGTGCTTTGGGTCACTGTCATGGTGACCCATCTTCCCCTTCTCAACTTCCTGGCTGAGGGCTGCAGGGTTTCAAGAATTTGCCTGTATTTTGCACCATCCATCTTCCCTGCTATCCTGACAAGTGCCCCAGTCCCAGCGGAAGAGAAACAGCCCCACAGCAGGATGCTGCCTCCACCGTGCCTTACTGTAGGAATGTGATCTCTGGATGGTTACACGTGTTGGGTTTTCGCCTGACGTACTGTTTTGCAGTCCTGCCAAAAAGTTCGATTTTGGTCTCATCTGCCCACAGCAGCTTTAAGGTGCTTTTTAGCAAAACAGAAATGAGACTTGATGTGGCTTTTAAGGAGTGGCTTTTTTCTTGCCACCCTCCCATACAGGCCGGATTCGTGGAGCAGTTCTGACACTGTTGTCACATGCAGACAATGAGCAGTCTTTGCCATAAAGGCCTGTAGCTTGTTCAAAGTTGCCATCAGCCTCTTGGTAGCCTCTCTGATCAGTCTCCTTCTTGCTCGGTCGTCCAGTTTGGAAGATCGGCCTGACCTAGGCAAGGTCTGGGTGGTGCCACACGCCTCCCACTTCTTAATGATGCTCTTGACTGTGCTCCATGGAAATACTGAAAGCCTTTGAAGTCTTTTCATATTCATCTCCTGACTTGTGCTTTTCCACAACTTGATCTCGAAGCTCTTTTGAGAGGACCTTTCTGCCCATAGTTGATTCTTTGCTTTGAAATGCACTTCCAAGTAGTGGAATCCTCTTAAACAGCTGCTTTTATTCTGAACTAATCAAACTCACCACAACTGATCACAGGTGGGAGCCAGTTAGTTTCTTGTGTGATCTGTAAGGTGATTGGTTATACCTGAGCAAGTTTACAAATGCAATTGTAAGGGGGGGTGTTCACTTATCCAAATAAGGTATTTCACTCTTGTAATATTAATTAATTTTCAGAATGTTTTAGAATTGTATTTTAATTTGGCTAATGTGGGTAACTGTGAACAATCCGAATTTAATTTGTTTTTATTTTCAGAGTGTCATACAACACAAGGTACAACTTTTGAAAGGGGATGGTGACTTTCTGTACCCACTGTATATGACGAGCTCTTGCACTTCAAATCAGTCTCGACCGTTTTAACTTTGCTGTGACTGAAGCATGTATGTGTAACTGTAGGGCTCGTTGGTGGTTAACACCCTGTCACATTACCGTTAACCCTGCCACCAGCTGAACCAGAGAACTCCACACAACTCAAAAACACTCCAGACTGCTCAACTGAACAAAACGGCGCCTTTTTCACAATATGATGTCCCCATAAAAGTGATAATGCATCATCAGGCCCGCTGGCGTTTACACTGAGGGTTGTAGGGGTCTGGTACAAGCTGCTCAGTGACAGCCGAAAGGCTGTTTTTTCACTATAACTTTGGACGAGATCTCCGGATCCATTAGCTACAATCAAACGCACTACACTGCAGAATGGCCCGTCTCCTGTAAGCGTCGTCAAGATCGCTACTGGTGTACTGAAATGATGAAGTTCTCGATTTTCACCCACCTGCCTTTTTCCTAAATCGGTACGAGCTAAACGAAAATGTAAATTTCTGTCATAATCGAATTACAACATTAGTGCTTATCTGATCCGATAATGTTGTCTTAACATTAAGTATTGCATCCTGAGGAAGCAGCGTGGTGGTACATATTTAACACGCAGCCGCTACGCAAATTACATTTGTTCACTGCACTGTGAGGTACTGTAATCGCTGCGGTAAAGGAGGAGAACATGCACCTCGATAAACTCACACCGAGGTCCCCTTTCGGGCGGAGACCTCCCTGCCCGGCGCTTATCGTAGCCTCCGCTGACAGGTGGCCGGGGGCGCTAGGCGGGACCCTCCCAGCCGGACTCTCCGAGGCGTGTTTAAAAACCCCAGCGCCTCCAGACAAGAGCCCAGCTCTCCAAGAAGACGAGTCCCGTCCCGTCCTGTACCGTACCGTACAGTGCCTGCCTAGATTTTAAGAAAACAACAGCAAACGCCGCCAACAGTCCGGGCCGAGAGATGTCGAGCGCCGAGGCAGCAGTCGGTACCCGGAGCAATCCGGCGAAGTTTAAGAACCAGGAGTACGCGAGCCTGCGCGCACAGTGCCTGCGGTCCGGCTCGCTGTTCGACGACCCGGAGTTCCCGGCTCAGCAGGACTCCCTGGGGCTGCCCTCGGACCCGGACCCGGCCAAAGCCGTCGTGTGGCGTCGACCCAAGGTACCGCGCTTCGTGCCCGCTACGCCGGTCGGATTCTATTGATTCATATATATATATAAAGTAACTTTAAATATTCCAGTACATAGCCTGCCTTCCCTTTCAGCTTCCCACTGAACGTGTTGTTTTTGTTGTTGATTCTTCTCAAAACCAGTATATCACAAATGTTCTATTCACTTGAGTTACACGCGTTAAATGAAAACCAGTTTATATACAGTACATTTTTATTAGTATCTATTTTTGACCAGACCTGTCTCGGAGTATGATCAGAACGGCATGTTTCCATTCCAATTAAAATACAAAAATAGGACGAGGGAGAAAAAAACCCAGAGAATGACCACCCTCCTTCTGAAGGGGACAGGTCAGGGGAGTTTGTGTGAGCTCTGCTGAAGCATTGCCTGTGATCCAGATTACCTACACATTGTTTGAGTTACAGCTCTCCAGCATAAGATGACAAGAACTCCAGCACTTGATTATTGCTTAAAAATTAATACATTGAATCACAAGAATATAAGACAGTTCACACTCTAGAAAACGTCTTTCTGCGCATCTAGCTTGTTTGGTTGCTAGTGGATCTTGTCTTCAACAACATGGCTGGGTAGCTTGTCCCAGACCCCCACCACCCTTTGTGTACAGAGGTGCCTCCAGGTCTTGGTTATGGTTGGTGCTTCCTGTCGCAGTGAACACTGTGGAATATTCAGTGCTCCTCTCCTCCATGTCAGCTCTGCCCAGCATCAGTGACACAAGACAGAACAGAAACAAGGTCAGCAGAGAAGGATATGAGAGCAGAAATGAGGAAAATGCGTCTTGCTGGCCAGCCAACCAGACTGTTCTCATTACCTGCACCTCGGTTCCTCGTCTGTCTTCATATCTCTGTCCTGCTCCGAGAGTCTCAATGCTACTTTTTTGCAAAGGGATTTAAGATTCATTCACGTCTGCACTTAAAACAAACAAAAAAAAAACTCCCGAATTTTCTGTTTCAGGAGATCAGCAAGGAGCCCAAGTTTATCGAGGGCACAGCAAGTACCACCGACATCTGCCAAGGACAGCTGGGTAGGAGCTGCTGCTGCTGCACCGGCAGTGCTTCTCGAGAAGGCGGTTAGGCTTGGTGTTGCCGCATGTCTGAGCACGAAAGCAAGGGGAGACAGTCACTGGTCATTGTGTCCAGCCCCGGCATAATAAAATGGGACTCTGGAGCTTCGATAAGTTGCGGGGCGCTGTTTTCAGCAGCCCCTCGTTCGCTGTGCGGGCAGGGGCTCTGTGGCTGCACCCCGAGCAGATGTTTCTGTTTACTGGAGCCGTGTGAGTGCTCTGCAGGGCTGTTGCGCAACCTGAGTGCCAGAGAGGAAAGGAATTTACAGCCAGGAGCACGGGGGCACCACCCCCCCGCCTTCGCCTCTATCCCAAACTAAAACACATGCAGGCACGCACAGGCAGCAGCTGGACAAAACCTGCCAGCTCACACGGTATCTGAGCTGTTCCCATTCCTCACCACGTCCCGGTCCAACTCCCTTTTTGAGGTTACTCTGCTGCGGTCACCGCAGACAGACCTTGATAGGTGGATGGCTAGCATGGTGTGTGTCTGTGTCTGTGTCTGTGTCTGTCTCACCTGCATTTTAGATGCACAGCTTAACTGCTGAGCAGCTGCCTGGCAGGGACGTGCCAAGGTGCCAGGACTGACCCAGGCCCAGGATACTGAGCTCAGTGCAGGCCAGGACCACGGCTACAACACAGAGCCTGGAAAGACCTTTTCGTGTCTTTTTCTGTTTTTAGGCAGATGTGCTCCTTGATTAACAGTTGGCCTCACAGACAATTGCGTATTGAGCTTTCATCCTGAATTTCGGAGCAGCCGTCTTGCAGAGCTGCCTTCAGTCAGAAAGGGCCTGCCAGCTCTGCAGTGTGCTGGACTGCTTCAGCGGCACGCTTGCGTTTAATCTTTATGATGATTTAACCGACGAGGGTGTTTAAACCTCTTTTAGGACCAGCTCCTGTAACGCCTGCTTTGGTCAAATTAAGAACATTAGAACAGCTCCAACAAGAGGAGCCATTGGGCCCATCTGGGTTGTTTGACACATCGTAGCTGAGCGATCTGCGGATCATCCAGATGCATTTTGAAACAGACCCGGCTATTGGCTTCAGCAACACAACTGGGAAGCTTTTTCCAGACTCGCCATCAAACTTTCATTTAATTACCATTTTCATACTTGCAGGTAAATCCAGGTACATTGAAAATAATCATTATTTTACTGCTGGGAAATGGTTGGTTCTATAATCCATGTGTTGTAGTATGTTGTATTTACTAACACTGATTGCTTGACCCCGGATTCTGTTTTTTGTGTAAAAATGCAGTAAAAGCCGACTTAGAAATGAGGCCTTATTCGTCTCCCTCTCCCTCCGTCATGATGCTTGCCCTCCTAGTGCGGGGGTGGGAGTATCTCTCTCTCGCTGGTGCTTGGAGGTCTGGTCTCTGCCTGTCCGTCTGTCCTGGTGCAGTGGGCAGCGGTAGTTTACTTGCCTCTCTCTTGGCAGGTGACTGCTGGCTGCTGGCTGCCCTGTCATGTCTCACTCTCCACCAGCCTCTGTTCAACAATGTGGTGCCCGGAGACCAGAGCCTGTCTGAAGAGTACGCTGGCATCTTCCACTTCAAGGTACAGAGGGGCTGGGCAGGGGGCAGAGGGGCAGCACAGAGATGCCCAGTGCCTGTGCGTGTTCGGAGTGCTGAGCTCAGCTGGGTCGCTGTATTACAGATCTTGAAGTCTTGGATTTTTAGTTATTGCAATGGGGTGGAACATGCGTTGTGTTTCTGGGACTGCGTTAACATCTGCGGGCCAACCAGAGAACTTGCTCAACAATAATTAAAGGAACTGAAAAGAGCCAGTTAAGATACTGGGACTATTGGTGGAGTTCATTCAGCAGTTTCTGAAAAGAAGTCAGCATATCTGTCAGGGAACCGATCGGTGGGATAGGAGGATCCTTATGTGTAACCGTGACTCCCGCAGGACGTGGAGTAGCACAGGGACAATCCAAAAGATGTAATCCAGGGGCTTGGTCAATTAGGGAGGCAATGAGTCCAGTAACCAGGGAAATTCAAAAACAAAATCCAAAAGGCAGGAGCAAAGATTTGGTACCAGGAGATCAGTCAAGAAGGCTTAGAAACGCGCACAAGAGAATTCTACAGGAGGCTTCTCGATAGTGAGCATGGGTGGGTGTGTGAGGGACTTTAAATACTGAAGGGAGAGGGACGTGGTTGGATAATGGGTCTGGGAGTGAGAATTTGTGGAATCTGGTGCCTGTGGGAATGTGATGGGTTCAATTAGGAGTGGGATTGTGAAACAGTGGGTTTGGGAATGTAACGGCGTTTGCGAGGGAGAGTGTGGGGTGTGACAATATCGGCTTTGGTGACAGAACTGGACAGGTTGTTCCACACTCCTGCATCTCTCTGTCAAAAAAAAGAGGAAGAGATTTGTATTTCTGTATGATGTGTTTCCCACACTACACATCTGGGTGCGGGGAAATGAAAGAGTCAGGGGAATTTTTCTCTGCAGTCCCACCTCCTCTTTTACAGCCCGTCTGAGAGAGTATTGGTTCTGATCTTCCAGATTACAGCTCAGTTAATAGGGGGCTCTGAGATGCACACTGTGACTTCTGACCTCCTAATAACAGTGCCAGGCAGCCCCAACTGGGACTCACTCCAGCTGTGGCCCTCTCTCAATCCAGATGTGACATTTTCTGCAAGACGCAAGGCGTTCCACTGCCTGTCCTTTTTATGCAACATTGCCCTGTCATATGAAACGGTGCCCAGGCCGTACCATGTCCTAGAGGTTTCATGAAGTGTGCAGTGCAGCACTGCGCGGGGCCTGATGTAGATGCACACGCAGACTTGTTGTTTGAACCAGGGGCACAACAGGACAGTTCTGTCCGCAGTGACCCCGTCCTGGCGCTTCCTGAACAGCAAATTGTGGCTTTTTATCAGAAGACACTCAATCAGAGGGACCACACCGATTATATCTGCTCTGGTATTCCCACCTCTAGCAAAAACACTGCAGCTAAAATGATCAGATTTTCTGATCTAAAGATTCTCTTTTGAGGAGAGAGTTTTGTGCTGTTGTGTGCAAGCTGGGCCCGAGTGTGCTTTTCATGACAAACCCAGAGGAACTGTGCTTTCTCCCAGCAGGAGCACACCAGGGTAAGTGTGCTTAATGGAAGCAGGCTGTGTGCTGTGTGCTGTGTGCTGGCACGCTCTCCCCACTGCCCCAGGCAAGCAGGGAGACCGGAGAATCTGTCTGCGCCTGACGTCCGACTAGTCTCGTCCTGCGGTGCAAACAAGAGCCCCTCTTCTTCAAGGGAGGGGGGGGCAGCGGCTCCTTTGATCTCCCTCCCAAGCGCAGCTGTGCCGTCACGTCTCTCGGCAGCTCAAATGGGGCAATTAGGCCATTATGTGTTTTGCAGCTTCACTGCAAAAATTTCCTGTAGTTTTTACCCGAATTCCAGGCGAGTTAAGTTCCAGGCCGATGCTCGGGGCATGACTGGGGGGGCCATGTTGCTGTGGTGAGGGCACTCTGTGCAGGCCTGGTGCTCAGATACGCTGCTGCTCAGGTACGCTGGGCAGGACAGCAGACTCACTGGAGGTAAACACCAGGGGGCGATCTACTTGTCATTCTGCAGGCATCAGTCCTTCAAGTCCCTGGGATTGCAGCTGTCCTGAGGGAGGAGCAGGAATCGTGATCCAGTCATCCGGTTAAGGTCTCAACCTCTCCCTCTTGTTGTTTCCGCCCCCCCCCCAGTTCTGGCAGTATGGGCAGTGGGTGGAGGTCGTGGTGGATGACCGGCTGCCAGTCCAGAGAGGCCGCCTGCTGTTCAGCTACTCCCGCACGCAGAACGAGTTCTGGAGCGCGCTGCTGGAGAAGGCCTACGCCAAGTCAGTGCGCCCGCCTGACCGCGCCGGTGCGCCCCGCCCCAGCCCCCCTGTGGGCCCGACTCACGGTGGGCTCTCCCGTCCTCTCTGCCAGGGTCAACGGCTGCTACGCCAGTCTGAAGGGGGGCAACATCTCGGAGGCCATGGAGGATTTCACCGGGGGCATCGCCCGGTCCTTGCCCGTGAAGTCCCGGACCCCCGCGGTGCTGTGGCGGGCGGTGGGAGAGTCCCTGTCCCGGGGCACACTGCTGTCCTGCTTCATCCAGGTGAGCACTGCGACCGCGAGAAGCCGCAGCCCCCATGGCACTGGCAGGCCCTCGCTGACCGCTGTGCCCTGCGCTGCTCCCTGTGCAGGCTGCCAGTGCTGCCGAGGTGGGGAAGGTGACCCCCCAGGGGCTGGTGAAGGGCCACGCCTACTCCATCACCGACACCAACAAGGTGAGTGTGCGTGCACGTGTGTCGGTGCGGTGAGTGTGCGTGCACATGTGTCTGTGAGTGTGCAAGTGCATTTGTCAGTGAGCGCGCGTGCGTATGTGTTGTGACCATGCGCTTGTGTCTGTGATCGTGCATGCACATGTGACTCTGTGTGTGTGTCAGTGAGTGTGTGTGTGGCACGTTGGTGATCTTGTCAATGAGTGTGCATGTACGCATGCTGGGGACCATGCACGCGTGTCGGTGAGTGTGTACGTGTGTCTGTGATTGTGCTTGTGTTGTGCTGCAGGTGAAGGATGGCTCGGCGGAGGTGTGTCTGTTCAGACTGCGCAACCCCTGGGGCTTTGTCGAGTACTGCGGGCCCTGGAGTGACAAGTAAGACACAGGCTGGGGCAACGGGGGGTGCTGGGTGGTTTCTAGACTGGGGTGCTGGGGCTGCTGCTTCATATTTTATATTATGTCTGAAAATGACATTGCAGGAAAATTTAGAAGGGTCATGGAAATCACTAAGCCACACATGTGCAAATAAGATTTTGTCACAAGATGGCACTGAATTAGTGTGATGATCTTTCCCTATTACAGGGTGATGCTACATTAGAATGAGCAGCCTCAACACAGAAGCAATTACCTTTGAGGTGAAACATCAAGCCATAGGACGAGCAGAACACAGACGTCACAGTGTTTGGTACAGCTTGGGTGTTGGCATGATGCAGGGACTGAGGCAGAGACTCATGCAATAAGACCAATATCTGTAGCAGGGTTGCTGTGGTGCAATTGGCAAATTGGTTTTAAATAAAGGAGGGCCCTGTATTTCTAGGCATGATCAGGCCGTGTCTGTGCACTGATACATTGTGTGTGCGCTGAAGGTGCGAGGACTGGGACAGAGTGGACAACGCAGAGAAGCAGAGGATTAAGCTGATCCGTGCTGAGGACGGAGAGTTCTGGTGAGTCTCGGTGGACGCCAGTGAGAACAGTGTGTGTGTTTTGACGTAGTAGAGTCTCCTGGGATACATAACGACTAGCGGCTTTCAGCACAGGTGCAGTATGCTGTTGGGAAGCTTATACTTCCTGTTATTACTTGATGATTTGCATATAACTGAGGAAAACAGTGCTAACAATAGTGCTAACATCTAACACCCACCCCTCCTCCCCTCTCCTCTTTTTCCACTTCTTCTTTCTCAGGATCAAGGCGGATGACCTCTCGCGCCTCTTCACCACAGTGGAGATGTGCAGTGTCAATCCGGATGCCCTAGGGGGCGCTCAGTCCCTCTGGAGGATCACTGCTCATGAAGGGGCCTGGGTGCCAGGCTGCTCTGCTGGGGGAAGCCGCAAGTTCAGACGTACGTAACCCATGTGTCCGCTTGGTCTCTCGAAGGGAAGAGTTCGCCAGTCTCCAGATGTAGATTGCAGATGTTTCTGTTACTTAGCGAGTGATGTGTGTCAGACACTCTTTGTCCCTGCGTCTGTTTTTTATCTGTCTCTCCCTCCCCTCCCTCTCCGCCCTTCTTCCATCTCAGGCACCTTCTGTAAGAACCCTCAGTTCCGGCTGATCCTGACCCAGCAGGACCGGGAAGAGGTCGCCGAGGGCGATGAGGCTGCGGAGGATGGCGATGGTGTGGACGACGAGGGCGGGGAGGTGGAGCAGGCGGTGCGGCCTGCGGGCAGAGGGACACAGAGCAGTGTGGTCCTGGAGCTGCTGCAGAAGCACCGCAGGCAGAAGGACAAGATCAGCTTCCTCTACATCGCCTTCCATGTCTACAGGGTCTGTCCCCCCCCGGTGTCCCGCCCATCGCCCACCCCCTCGCTGTCTGACTGTGGGAGCCTGATTCCCATCTGTCCCTGAGCCTCTGCTTCAGTCTGTCTGTCATCCAGTCAGAAGCTCTGCTTGCCCTCCTGTTCTGTCTGCTTTGCATGGAAGATATTAACTGGCTCTTATCACAGCACAGCACTAAGGAGAGGGAGGTGTTAAGAATTCTCATTTTTCTTTTGTGTCTATTAAATGAAAGGTAGCAGCCACAGACTGCAGTTTTACTCATAATTCTAATTCCTATTTCTAAGGACTGCATGCTCATAAAGGCCACTGTAAACCAGGGGGTGCTCTGTTTCACTCTGTTCGTCTTTTCATATTCCCATCGCCACATTGTTAAACCCTCTTCTGTCTTCTTTCTTTTCAGGTTCCCCCAGAAGTAAGTATCCTTTTAATATTACGATAATGTGCAGAATATAGTCCAGTTTGTGCAGTGCTTACCCTTGTTAAAGGTGACTGTGATCTTGAATGTGCCGCCAGAGCCCCTGTGCACAGACTGTGGCTCATGTATAGTGTGTGTGTGTGTGTGTGTGTGTGAAGAGCAGTGTGTGGTGGCTGTGCAGTGTGTTTGGAGGGTATGTTTCAATTAACCTGACCAGGTCTGTTTGGGACGAGAGCTGAGTTAGAGTGGTCTGACTCGGACTCGGACACTGCAGTCCGGCCAGTCACCTGGCCTCTGCTTTCGGCCGATTGATCCTTAATTGCTGCATTGACTCTGCTGCGGACGGGGACTAGCTGGGTAACAAAGCCTCTGAGGGAGAACTGAAGCACGTGTCCCAGGCCTAATGGGCGTCCCCTCTCTCTGCCCCAGCTGCAGGACGTGCCCGGCAGTCTGGCTGCCGACTTCTTCTCCTCCAACAAGCCGGTGGCGCGGTCCGGCAAGTACCGGCAGCTGCGCGGGGTCAGGAAGAAGGTCAAGCTGGAGCCCGGTCACTACGTCATTGTGGTGTCCAGCTACAAGCCCAACGTCGAGGGCAGCTTCTTCCTGCGCATCTACGCCAAGACCGGCAATGAGCTGGGGTGAGGGGGTTGGCGCTGCGCTCACACTGTCGCACTGCTGGGATTCATGCTTGCACCTTGCACCGCGCTCGGAGGCTTTTCTGCAGCCTGCAATGCGCTAGGCCAGTGTACTTGACAGCACAGGGGAGCTGTGGGGAAAGTTCAGAGTAAGTTCAGCACTCATGCACGTTGCAGTAAAGCTCTAGGGGGAGCTAGTGGGCTGGGGGAACAGCTCCATCACTTAACCAGGGCTGCTAAGAGATGCTCTTTGGACAGGCTGGGACAGTCCTGGGACTCTCTTTTCTGTCTGGAGCTTTTTCATTGTCCCGTCCACGTCGGTCTCCTGGCCCCTAGCAGCCTAAGGAGCTTCGCTGTCCACTCCAATGAGTGTCCAATCCGCTGTGAGATCTGCACCCCTGCTCCAGAACACCCCCAGTAATTCTCCTGTTTTCCTTAGGAACCAGGGTGGCTTTGACTGCTCCTCAGCGTTCGCCACGGTGAGCCAGCCCCCGTCTCCTCGTTCCCCTTTCCTCTGCGTGTGTGTCTGCCTCAGACCCGGCAGGACATGGGGCTTGATCCCTGGTGTTGCAGCCGGTCGGTCTGACTGCGCCTGTGTGCGTCTGTCTGCCAGGTTGTGCAGGCCGAGCCCATCACCGCAGAGGACCGAGGGACCGTCCGGGGCCTGTTCGAGGAGCTGGCGGGGAGGGTATGTGCTGTCCCCCTGTCCGCACTCCCCCTCTTCTCCTTCTCAGCTCTTCCCTTATCTCCCCCTCCGTCCCCATCCCAGCCAGCACCCGGCCCGACCACTGGATCACCACCCAGCCACCACAGCAAGTGAACTGACAGTCCGTAATCATGGCCAGCGCTGTTCTGACATGCCGAAGCAGAACACTCAGCGCCATGAATGCAATCAACACAACAGGCCCATCTGAGTACAATCACATCTAGTTCGTACATTAAAATTCCTGTCCCCTCCAATGAGTTTAAGGGAGAGCCAAAATAAAAAACAAAACTTGGCTGAAAACCTCTCCAGATGTCAATCTGAAGGTAGTGATGTTAAAGTGTAAGATCCAACGTGATCCTCTGGCTGTATGGACAATCCACTGTGCCTTGTTCCCCCCCTCCCGCTCTCTGGGTTAAAGAAAAGGAGGGACAAAAAGCAGTGATCCGGCCCTCCCCACTCTGTCTCGTTCCTGCTTGCTCCTAGTGGTCCTCACCCTGTCCGTCTGCCTCTCTCCAGATGGGCTGGATGGGCCCTCATAACCTTCTCACCCTTCTCTTGTTGTCTGCCAGGATTACAGGCTGAACGCGGTGGAGCTCGTGAGGCTGGCCAGCTCGGGTGAGATACCTGCGCAGCGTGTTTGTGAGGGGCAGGACTTTCTGTGCACTCATACATCATGTTCCGTGTATGGCCATGTCCAGGAAATTAAGAAAACTTAATTATCTCATAGGAATTTTATTAATAGGCAGCATATTGCCTCACACCTCAAGATCCTGGGTTCGAGGCTGGTTTAGAGCATCTTATTGTGTGCATTTTCTCCTTTATTCACAATACAGGATTTCTAGGTTGATTGGCATGTCTAAATTGCCCCCGTGTTTATGTTCCCCGTGCTTGCAATACTCTGCCTTTCCAAGGGTGAAGCAGTTACTCGCGAAAACAAAATAGCAAAGATCTGTGCAATATGGTGACTGACCAGCAGGTGGCAGGAAAGCTGCTTGCACAACAGCTTGCCTGGGATACTGGGAATGATGGCTGACACAGAGCGCAGTGTTTCCAGTGAATCCTCTCTCTGTCTTCTCTCAGTTTTCCCAGAGAACTTCCAGCTGTCTCTGGAGACGTGCCGCAGCCTGATCTTTGGAGAGGATGTATCCTTTACCCAGCAGAGAGGGAGGCCCAGCTTCCTAGCAGAAGCCTCCGGAAACATGTCAGCCTCTTACTGCCCAGCACATTCTTCTGTTCCTGGCTTTACAAGCTTTTGGATGCTGGACTGTTAAAGCCACACAGCAGCAGTTGTACTGTAATTTGCACTTCTCGCATGTCTGTGCAGATTGAGTCAAAATGCATTATATCTGGTGTTGGCTTCTGTGCAAAACCTCTGCACCTGAGCTGACAGATCCTGAAGTGGATCAGACTGCTATGCACCCGGAGTCTGATCTGGTGCTCTGAGCTTTTGTGGAAACAGGGTGACCCTCTGGTCCGATCTGGCGATGAAGGAGGGTCGTGTTCAGACTGAGCTGATCTTCCTGAAATTAGCCATAAGCAAATTTCCAGGGCTGCAGGGATCTGGGGAGCAGAGTAGGGGATTAGGAATCAGAATCCTTATTTGGCCAAAATGCTAAGAAGGGATGGAGCTGGAGAAACGGGAAGTGTGGATTTGGAGTACATGAAAAAAAAAACGGAAAACTGAAAACCATGGGATTCGGTTTCACTGTGTTTTGCTGAGTTTTCCACTTCTCTGTGACGTTATTGCACCTGACTGGCACTGTCAGACAGGAGGGAGGGGCACCCTCAGCCTGGGCCAGACTGAGCGGCTGGTGGCGTCACTGCGCAGTCTGCAGGTACGCCCACACTGGCGGGGGCTCTGCACCAGGTCGCACAAGGGGCCCGTCCCTGCCCGCCGGAGCACCTGTGGTGGGACTGGAAGAGAACTGTCCTGCCTGCAGATGTAAACTTAAGGGTCTTTACTCCAGTGGGCTTGAAAATGTTGCACCTGCAAAAACGCTCAGTGTTCTACTTCACAAGCATTTCAGACTGCATTTGTACACGATTTACAAAAGCACGGAGTGCCTGTCTGACACAGAGAGCTGGGGGTACACTGGAACTCACCCCTCTCCTCTCTCTTTCTGACAGGCCATCTTCTCTCAGTTTGATGAGGATTCGTCTGGGACCATGAGCCCCTTTGAGCTGAGCCTGGCCTTGCAGGCAGCTGGTGAGTAAGGCAAGGTGTCCACACAGGAGGACACATTCACAGACAGACACACATGTACAAATAATAATAATAATAATAATAATAATAATTGCTTACACTTATATAGTGCTTTTCTGGACGCTCCACTCAAAGCGCTTTACAGGTAATGGGGACTCCTCACCACTACCCCCAGTGTGCAGCCCCACCTAGATGATGCGCCAGTACACTCCCCCACACACCAGCTCTCAGTGGGGGGGAGAGCAGAGTGATGAAGCCAGTTCAGAGAGGGGGGTTATTAGGAGGCCATGACTGGTAAAGGCCAGGGGGGATATTTGCCCAGGACACCGGGGTAACACCCCTACTATTTTCATGAAATGCCCTGGGATTTTTAATGACCCCAGAGAGTCAAGACCTCAGTTTTATGTCTCATTTGAAGGACAGCACCTTTTTACAGTATAGTGTCCCCATCGCTATACTGGGGCATGAGGACCCACACAGACTGCAAGGTGGGCACCCCCTACTGGCCCCACTAACACCTCTTCCAGCAGCAACCTCAGGTTTCCCAGGAGGTCTCCCATCCAGGTACTGGCCAGGCTCACACCTGCTGAGCTTCAACTTCAGGGGGCTACCAGCTGTGAGAGGCAGGGTGATATACAGTAGCTGCTGATGTACACGGGGATATATGCTCATCAGCAGCTCAGGACACCTCCCAGGACACCAGGGAGACACTGTCAGCTGAAAATAGAAGAGGGCAGAGCTAGGTTTGTCTTTTATCTGAGCAAAGTCAGGCTGCTGTATTTTCACGAACTAGAAAAAGACAAGCCTGACCGCAGAGGCAGCTCGTGTGTCCTCTAGAATCACCCGGTCTTCTCTTCACCAAGTCCCCAGCGACAGACGCTGAGCCCAGATGTGCTCAGTGTCCTGCCGAAAGAGATACAGACACCCTGTCGCTCCCTGTCCCTCCCTGTCCCTCTGCAGGGTTCCAGCTGGACGCCCCAGTGCTGCAGCTGCTGTGGCTCCGTCACGGCACGGCTGACCTCTCGCTGACCTTCGACGGCTTGGTGGCGTGCGTCGGCAGGCTGCGCAAACTCTTCGGTACGCCCGGTTCGCTTGCCCTGCCTGTCCTTTTCAAATGTGTGTTCCTCCTTTTCTGCAAAGCGGCGCGTCCTTTTGAAACCCGGCAGCAGCTGGGATTAATGAGAACGGGTACCAGCCGGGTACGACTGCGCCTGTCCAGCCCAGCACTGCCCGTGGAGAGGTGACCTTTCCTGAAAAAAGCACCAACCTGCACTTCCTTTTATAGAACAGTGACAGAGCAAGTGACACCAGTGTCACCATACGTTCCTCCCTCTGCTTCTCCCCACAGATCTCTATGAATCAGAAGGCAGTTCGGAGGTGAAGGAACGTGGCATCAATGCGGTAAGCTCCCTCCCCGATCCTTTGCTTCCCCGCAACATGAGTCAGCCTGCTGCTAGCTGCCTGACCTTTCCTCTGGGGCCCCGGGTGCGAAGGAGGAGATGTCGGCAGCTTGTCCGCGTGGTACTGCCACAGAGAGAAGGCCATCTGCAGCCTTGCCTGTTCCCAGCCTTCGCCTCGTCCCGCTCATTCACCACAGCCTTGTGATGTGCACTGCCGATTCAATCAGCAAGTGTTTTTTTTCTCAAGAAGGAAAGGGATGCCGGGGCTCGTTGATCAGACTCCCTGCCGAGCACGTCGGGGAAACGGATCAGATCAGACTGCGCTTGCTTCACAGTTCCGACCTGTTTCAGGTCACGCCAGCTGTGCACTCTTTGCACCAGACAGACTGCACCGATTGGAAAGATAGAAGTGCTCTTAATTGAGTGTGTTTCTGTGCAGATTGCACCTGGAATAAAAGTGAACCCCAGCGCCCTGCGGCTGGTTTATCTGGAAGAGCCCAGCAGCTGGCAGCGTGTGGAATAGGTCCTGGTTTTCAGCTCCCTGCTCTTTCTTTTTCAGTCAGTTGCTCACTGCCGTTTAAACAGGCTGAATAAAGGCGCTCTGTCCGAACATAGCCCAGACTCTGTGCCCCAGGGCCTGGTGTGTTGCTAGCCAGCAGATGGCGCACAATCAGCTCAGATCCGCAGGCTCGATGTGACGTTACTGACGCCTGCTCCGCTCTTCAGACTGGCCCTGAACTTCCCAAGTCGGGCCTCTCTGTTTCCATGGGCTCAGCTCCCCACTGCTAGTCCTGCACACAGCCTTCAGGAGTCCTACCTGCGGCCTCGAGTCCCCCGGGAATCAGGGCTGTAAAAATCACCCAGCGAGGACAGAGGCGCAAGCTGACGGCCTGGCCTGTTCTTGCTCTTTTGCAGTGGCTCCTCAGGTACATCGGAGTGTGAGACGTGGACCCAGCCCCCCCCCCTCCAGTCCCTGTGTTGGTCTGGTCTGTGAGACACCTTTCCTGCCTTGTCCAGCTGCCTTTCCCCTGCTGATCCCGATGCGTCCCGAGATCGAAGAGTCTCCGCAGCGTCAGCGCCACCTCCGGCTGAACGGCTGTCCCGGCCCGTGCCAGGTCGGTTGTGACGGTTCGGAGCCAATCTCTGGAGCGGCACAAATTTGGGCGGGGGGGGGCATTCCCTCCATCACCAGACCGGACAGGACCGTTAGCCGACTGTGAGTGGGACACCCCCATGTGATGGCGCCACCAGGACTGGGCGTGCTGGTGTCGGCCAGGAACCCGAGCTTCCTGTGGGGCAGGAACTGCTGCCACAGGGCCTGACTGGCAGGACTGTGCCACCCCTCCGGTCCCGGAGTCCGCTCCTGTGTGACTCAGCAGGTGCTGCTGTCCCGGGACGCCCAGGCTTCGGGCTCAGCGCAGGGTGGAGGCCAGGCTGCCCAGTAAGAAGCTGGCACGTCTTCAGGCGACTGAGGGTCCTGACCAGCTGTTCCTGAGGTTCTTGACTTGGGGGGGTGGAGGGTATTGGACTTTCACGTCTGGCTGAACTACAGTTAGCTAATTATTGAAAAGTAGCGTTTTTGTTTAAAAAGATAGCAATTTCATAAAAAGCGAGAAGGCAGGCAGGGTGATCAAAATCCAGTGCTGTGACTTGGAGAAGAAAACAGGATTTCAATCCAGGATGCCTGAGATATGTGGGCTCTCCTAGTTGTTTTTTTTGGGGGGGGGCATTAGAAAAACGTTTATTTTGTCCTCAATTTTCAAGAGCTTTATAGTGCTGTATCAAGCTCCTGAGCACGAGTTTTTCTTGTGTTCCATAATCTCAGTGTGCTAGTTTAACTCTTATTCTGTTGGCCAGGCACTACAGCCCTGCCGTCTGATCTTCTGTACTTGAAGAGAAGGAGTAGAGGGGTGCAGGTTTCTGAGTTTTGTGCAATCATAATGGACTAGAATCACAGTTAGGGCTGAGGTTCAACATTTTCTTTCCTCTTTTAATTACGATTTATTACTAAGAGTGTTTGAAGATTGGAATGAGCCAGTAACCTGTGAATTAAACATGTGGAACTCCCACAGCTTGGTTACTCATTTTTAATTATTTTTATTCATTTCTATAATAAAATAAAATGTTGTAAAAGTGCACATGTACTCATTATGTCGCTTTATGCAGTGATGAGGTTAAACAGAGCTTGTTTCCTAACACGAGTAGCAACATGTTCATGACACAGTAATTCAAACTTACTCTTGCTGTTCACTTTTGATCACAATTCGGCCTTCAAACAAGCACGTCCGAAATGGGAACATTCATGTGTGGTCTGATGATGATGGCCAAAATTTTTTGTGAACAAAACAATAAGATTTAATTTACCAGTGCATGACTCAAGAGTTATTCATATCCTGGTAATCAGCACTCTGAGTAATTGAATTCTGCACGAACAGGACCCTCCCTTTGAGAAAGATTCTCCCTCAGGTCTGTACAGGAGTCCAACCCAACACAATGCCACATCATTCAGTCCAACCGTCAGAATCTCTCTTCCTTCAGTGCCTTGGCCGTTTCAGCACACTCGGCTCTAAGCTCAACGAGCAGCCAGTGCAGCAGCGCGTGTGCAGGAGTGATGTTTCTCTCTCTCCCAGCCCTGCAGGCATTAGCAGGCCTGCAAGACATGTTGTTTGACTTGTCTCTCTCTCTCTCTTCCCGCCGCCCCCTTTGCAGGCCACAGTTTCCTGATCCTGTAAATTTAGCAGTAGAGCTGCAAGCATCCGGAAGCCCCAGGCCCTTATCTCTACAGGGCAGCGCTGCAGCATCGCCTGTGGGAGGAAAACGCGCCCATTTCCCCTCCCCCCCCCCACTCCCCCCTTTTAACAGAACGTGGGGAAACTCTAAACTCACGACAGCACCTTTCCAATCTCGGTTCGACACGAGAACTCAAAGCAACCATTGGGATAACAAGCAATGTTACTTGTTGCTCGGTTTCGCAAAACTGACAATGTTTTTAAAGCTATTCTTCAGCTCTACACAGTGTGCAGCAGGTAGGAGGAAGAAAGGTTTTTGCCCATTGGGGATATGTGTATGAACAGATCTCTAGACATGCATATATACAGTACAATGCATAGATGCACACACCCATGTCATTTCAGACAGGCCAGCGTGGTGAGCACAGACCTCGCGTGTTGGATGCACACGCTTGGGCAGCCTGGGAGAGTGCAACGCAGCAGTAAGTGTCCTCGGATCACGTTTGCCCGCGTGTCATTGTGAGCGTGTGTGTCAGGGATGTGAGTGTGTGTGTTCCTCCCTCCCTCTCTCTCTCTCTGTCTGTGTGAGGCTGTGTGCCCGATGCTGGCAGGCTGACTCAGCGCAGCACAGCCCAGAGAACAGAACACTGCGCTCCGGAGCTGGCGAGGGCTAAGATGCTCGCAGGAGATATTTACAGCCCTCCGCCTCCCTGAGTGCCGCGCGGAGATCCTATTCTTATCCCTGCTGACGTGAGGGGCCTAACGTCACCACGCCAACGTGGCTCCATCCCCCAAACCAGCGTCTCTCCCTCCCTCCCTCTCCTTTGCTCTCCTTCACTCGTAGTCCCTGCGTGGCTATTTATGGAGCCCCCCCACCTAAAAATAGACTGCCCCCCCAAATCTCCGCCATCCATTTGCCAAACCTAGAAACGGGTTGCCCGCGGCAACACAGCTACCTCAGGACAGGAGTGTCGTCTTTGAATTTTTTAAAGAACAAAGGTGGGAAAAAGGCAGCAACCATGATGAGCATCTCTGAGCGTCCGTCTGCTTTACAGAAACGAGGAAATAAAGCTCGGGGACGGTCCGGCTTGTGACCGGTACAGGCTGGTCCAGTTCAGAAATGGCCAAAGGAGCTTATCTGTACCTGATGCAGAATGTGCCAGCAGTCACACAGGCCAGGCAGACACAGACTTGCAGACTCACAAAGGCGCACCCAAGTACACACAGGTGCACACACTCACAGCAGGTGCACACACTCTCACACAGGTGCACACACTCACAGCAGGTGCACACACTATTACACAAGTGCACACACTCACACCAGGTGCACACACTCTCACACAGGTGCACACACACATTGGCACAGGCACACATTTAAGCACACACGGATGCACACACACCCAAAGGTGGCACACACACACCCACAGGTACACACACACACATACACACACACACACTCAGGTGCACATACACTCACACAGGTGCACACAGGCACACAGGTGTACGCAGAAGCACATACAGGTACAGACACAAATGCACACTCACACAGCTGCACATACAAACGACTGCTGTAGTTGATAAAGTCCCCACCAGTAAAAACTAATTATTCTGTGACTTTTTACACAGGCAGGGCAGCACTCAATGGTCTAGTCTCACACTGACATCCCACATGAGGGAAGGATACTGGGGTACAGGGCTCTAGACTGTAGGAGACCGGAATACTGGGTTCTAGACTGTAGGACACTGGGGTACGGAGTTATAGACTATAGGACACTGGGGAACTGGGCTCTAGACTGCAGGACACTGAGGTACAGGGTTCTAGATTGAGGACACTGGGGCACAGGGTTATAGACTGTAGGACACTGGGGTTCAGGGTTATAGACTGTAGGACACTGGGGTACAGGGCCCTAGACTGTAGAACACTGGAGTTCAGGGCTCTAGACTGTAGGACACTGGGGTACAGGGTATTAGACTGTAAGACACTGGAGTACAGGGTTATAGACTGTAGGACACGGGTTCAGGGCTCTAGACTATAGGACATTGGGGTACAGTGGTCTAGACTTTAGGACACTGGGGTACAGGGTTCTAGACTGTAGGACACTGGAGTTCAGGGCTCTAGACTGTAGGACACTGGGGTACAGGGTTCTAGACTGTAAGACACTGGAGTACAGGGTTATAGACTGTAGGACACTGGGGTTCATGGCTCTAGACTATAGGACATTGGGGTACAGTGGTCTAGACTTTAGGACACTGGGGTACAGGGTTCTAGACTGTAGGACACTGGGGTTCAGGGCTCTAGACTGTAGGACACTGGGGTTCAGGGTATAGGAGACGGGATTACTGGATTACAGACTGCAGGGGACTTAAGTATAGGAGACTGGGGTTCAGGGTATAGAAGACTGTAGGACACGGGTGTTCAGGGTTACAGACTGTAGGACAATGGGATAAAGAGTGTAGGAGTGTACTTTCCCTGACAATCCATTGAGATCGAGGAATCCATGTGAGGATGTCTGAGGAATACAAGCTTGTTGCAGTTTTGCAGTCTAAGGGACTATAGGATTGTTGCGTGTGTGTTGTATATAGGAGTGTAAGACTCCCTCATGTGACAAAAAGTGTGTAGTTGTGCTCAGGTTTAGCAGGGGTACACACAGGACACCCAGTTACAGCACGATCGCACACCTTGCTTAAAAGCCCTAGAGAGCATTTCTGTACACCCCAAAACAAAAAATATTAGGGCGGTGCAGTGGCTCTATGGCTAAGGATCTGCACCTGGAAGGTTGCCGGTTTGTATCCCACGGCTGGCAGAGGAATCCTACTCTGCTGGGCCCCTGAGCAAGGCCCTTAACCCCAACTGCTCCAGGGGCGCTGTACAATGGCTGACCCTGCGCTCTGACCCCAGGCTCTCTCCCTGTCTGTGTGTCTCATGGAGAGCAAGCTGGGGTATGCGAAAAGACAAATTCCTAATACAAGAAATTATATATGGCCAATAAAGTGCTCTTTTATCTTAAAGTGAATTTATCTTAACACCCCAATCTCTTTCCGCTACAATCCAATGTTGTTGCACGCAGTACCTGAAACATATTTTCAATAGGTTAAAGCATGAAATAATTACATTATTCTGATTTCTGTTGGTTATTCATCCAGCCTATCAAATTACTTAAAATATTCTAATGGGTTAACTTTTAAAAGCTGTGAGTAGTAAAGTTTTTAAACGCTGAGTTCTCATTTAAGACACTAGGTCCTAATCTGGACAAGTGTTTGTACTTACACGAATGACAACACATCTCTTCGCCTCCAGCTTGTAATGCTGGTGTCAGGACTGAGCAGTTTTTGGGAAGGTTGCTCAAAATGTTTTGTATTTTTTATTGAAAACCATTTTTAGCTGAAATGGGGGGGGGGGGGGGGGTTGGGTATGAGTGGGGGGACGGGGGGGACTAGTCACATGATTAGTCACCGGGCACATTGACAGCCCTGAGATCCGCTTCCCCAGTTTGAACAGCACCGGGTCTGTCCATTATAGTTCTTTTGTTTTTCAGAGCTGGCTCCTGCTGGTGTGACGGGTTTTTCTGAAAAGGTGAGCTGGAAGTGAGTTGTTATGCCGTTGTTGACGAGCCCCGAATAAAAGAGGGAAAGAGAACGCTTCCCGCCAGCGACGTGGCCGGCCTGCCCTGGAACGCGGCGTGCGTCGCGGAGTAATGGCAGCAGATTAGTCAGTGCGCTCGCAGCTCCTGCGCCCGGTGCTGAATGCTATTCTCTGACACAAGAGTGCCTTTTATTAGCGCAGCGGATATTTTTATCCGGCAGGAATGCAGAGGAGGGGGGAGGCAGCTGAGAATAGCAGGGAGAGAGGGCCGGCCGCGCACAGCCTCACGGGGGCCCAGTCTGCAGGCTATCTCTGGGCGTCGGTGTCCGGGAGGGTACCCCAGGGAGGTCACAGAGCGTGCCATGTCAGAGTCCCGCCTCTGCTAGCTCAACCGCTGTGTTTGGGGCCCACAAGGCAGCGTTAATTCTTTGCGCTTGTATAGCGCCTTGCATCCTGGTGGACCCCGTAGCACTTCATGTCCACGAGGGGACCCCACTCCACACCCCGCTGAAGGGCACCCCCCAGCTGGGTGATGCGCATCTGCCCCCCCCCTGCACAGCAGGTCAGGTAGGGACGGGAGAAGTAAACTCTACAGTGGAGTCTCGTCAGGACACTGTTCTTACACACAGCAGCCAGCGCCTGTATCACCCTGCAGCTCCCAGCTGGCAGCCCACTGCAGCTCAGCAGGGGGAGCCTGGCCAGCACCTGGAGGGGAGACCCCTGGGAGAGCTGAGGCTACTGCTGGAAGAGGTGTTAGTGGGGCCTGCAGGGGCGCTCACCACCTGATGGGACACTATACTGTTGCAACACTCTGTGGAAAGCAAAGGCATGACAAAGCACAGAAAGGCGTCATGGCCATCCACTGCAACCAAGGAAGTCTCCAGTGGTGACGACTACTCACTCGTACCGCTGGACCCAGGCTTCTGAGGGCAAGAGTGTGACTGCCCCAGGGCAACGGCTTTCCCACTTCCAAATAGCTCCCCTGCACAGGTTTCTTCACGCAGCTCGTCTTCCAAACAGATGAGCTGCACAAAGTACAACCGTCATCGTCGGACACGACGGACAACCCACCATCTTGCAAGCAGCCATGGGAACTGTAGTGACCAAGTAATCATGCTCTCGGTTTAATAGCTTGTCTGAAGCATGGCACCCCCTACAGCACGAGGTCTCTGGTCACCATACCTGGTCTCTGGTCCTGTGGAAATGGTGGTCCAGGGGGAAAAGCGCCACCTGCACCACTGACAGTGGCAACCTCCTGCCCCAGCCTTGCTCAATGGGATATCCGAAGAGATGAGGACACAAGGAAGTGTGTCTCTCTCTAAATACAATCACTTACACACTTCTTGGACAGTTTCTACTTTCAGTATGTAGTTTTTTCTTTAAACACTAGCCAGGTGGGACCAGGATCCCCCGGCTTTCCGGGGCACGATGGGATTGGTCAGTCAGGGCCCCTGTCGCTGCGACCCGCCTATTCCTCCAATCAGCACTGAACCTCCGGCACGGGGCTGTGCCGCCGGGGACATGTTACAAGACGAGCGTCTCGAAGGGCAAGAGGAGGAGTGTGTACGCCCTGCCTCACTCTCCTGTGTGCGGTCTCCTTTGCCTCTGCAGGATTCCCCGACTTTCCTTCCACCCCTCATCTCAGTGCTTTAACTCAACTGACCTTCGGCACAGGAAGTTGAATGGACAGTGTTTTAAGCCCCTTGGCGTTGCCCGGCCCACATCGTCATCTGCGGCCAATCACGACCACCAGAACAGACTCCTCCTCCTGACTGTCACTGCACCAGTCAGGCTTGGGGGACAGGCGGGACCCCCAAAACACAGCCACTGCCATAGCAGAGAGGTGCAGTACACTTCAGTCTTCTGCCTGAGCGTCTGTGTCAGGCTCTGCGTGATGCACAATGCCATGGCACAAGGCATTCTGTGTTTGGTGTGGTTGCACATGTGCTGTCTAAGCATTTGATACAACACTTGAAACAGAGTAAAGGGCAGTAAAAACATGGTAAAACCTGGAGAGGCCCTGTACAGCATGACAATGTACAATCCCCTGCAACCCAGCACTGTGCATTACATAAGCATGACGGAGCGTGAGTTTATAGAAGTATTTATTGTAAAGTATCAATACATCGACATCTACTGTATGTCTGTACAGTGTACTAGGAGTTTATTTCCGTGGTGCTCACGATGCTTCACTGTGCTGAAAGGGCAATATTTTAACCTTTAAAGGTACAGAGGAGCTGCGGGGGAGATCTGTCCCTGTCCCGTCACAGACGGGCGGGCTGATGGCAGAACGCTTCGCGCAGCGAGCCGCTCGTCCGGCGTCCCTGGATTACCAGCTGGGCTAGCCTGCGGAACGAGGGGGACTGATGACGAGGGGGGGAGGAGGTGGGGGGAGAAACGTGAAAAGTGGTGCTGATCTTACCTGACGCGGCTGATGACTTCATCGCTGCTCCCTCTGCTGGGCCTTAATCTGGCTCTCCCTCTGTCGGCTATATAGGACAGTCTGTTACATAAGCCAGCGTGAGCGAGCGAGTGTGAGAGTGAATCAGCCTGCTCCGATTCCCCTTTCTCTCTTTCGTTCCCCCCGTCTTTCTCTCTGTCTGCCTCTGCCTCTCCTCTCTCTCTCTCCCCCCCTTCCTTCTTCCCTGACTGAACCATGCTGGCACCAGTCTCAGTCAAAAGTGGGCAGAAACGGACTCTTTGAGGTCACTGGTTCTGAGTCAGAGCAGGCTGTGGAAATATTTATATACTTATTCATGCATGAAGCGCCTGGTCTAAGCCTGTGCACTCCCCGTCTTTTCGGCCCGATTCTGGGCCCTCTCGGTCTTTCTTTCCCCGTTCCCACAGTGCCATCACACCCCCCTGCACCCCAGCTGGCTGCGCCCTGCAGCTGCAGGTACCAGCCGAGGAGGGGCATCGCCAGACGCCGCGACCGCACTGCCCAGAGCCTGATGCGGGATGAGCAGCGTCGGCTCCTACAGTGTGGTACCCTGGCTGGCCACACGGGGGCGCTGCTGCGCCAGCTGAGACCGGGATGGGTTCTCGCTGTTTTTGGCTGGACGCTCCAGACCACAGAGGACAAGGCGCGCACGATTCTGGGCATAATTAGACTTGGCACTTTCTTGCACTCCAGAGATCTGATCCAGCCTGCATTGTATTCAACTAATGGACCCTGTATCGTGAGCCTTTAATCTACAACTGACTTAACTGACAGAATTATATAATTAGGTAACTGATCATAATAATGCGGTTGACTTTTAATTGATCATTTATTTCAATATTGATACTTAATCATTTACTTAGTACTCATCAGAGGAGTTTACTGGCGACCCATCCACTCTTAACCACTTCTTCCAGTTCAGGGTGGCAGGGGAGCTCGAGTTGTATCCCAGCAATCAAGAGGTGGGGTACACCCTGGACGGGACGCGGGGCAGACACACAGACCTAGAGCCAACTTCCCCCGAAGCCAATGAAGTTACTAGTATGGCTTTGGACTGTGGGAGGAAACCCATGCGAACACAGGGAGAACATGCAAACTCCACACAGACAGCACCCCAGGTACAGAATTAAACCCATGCAAGGCAGTGGTACTAACCACTGCGTCACCGGGCTGCCCTTGGCTGGAGATGTTGATGGAGCTCCAGAACTCTGAAAGCGATTGAGAAAGCCAACCCAACCCTGAAATGTGTCCTCAGAAAAGGACTAAAACGGTTATTACCTTTTATGGGGAGGGGGTGTCTTAGAGAGAGATTAGGGTGCCTGGAACAAGCCGTAGTAGCCCAGGCCTGTCCAGTCCTGCTCCCGGGGGGCCGGTGTGTCTGCAGCCGCCCGATGTGAAAATCAGTCTGACTGAGTCAAACAACGATCTGGGACCCGCGCTGGCCCCTGCGCTGCCGGGCTGATCGCAGTGAGCGTCGGGACTGGAAGAAGACAAAAGTTATTTAGCACCGGCTGAAGAAGAAACCGGGACACGACAGGAAAGTGGGAAACGCTGCGATTGCATCAAGCCCTCTCTCCGGTTCCATCCGCCCCGACCCGGACCCCAGCGCGACAGACTGGTGGACCTCGGCCAAGCGCGGCCCAGACAGGAGGGCGATGACGTCACCCCCTTCCCCGACCCTCCAGATGTTTCCAGCCGCGGCGCTGCCGCAGCTGCGCGCCGAGTCTGGGCAGCAGTCCCGGGTGAACGCACGGAGAGGGGCAGAGCCGAGGCAGGCAGGGAGAGGGGTGAGGGTGAGGGTGCGGGTTTGCAGAGACCTCACCTGTCACCTCTCTGCGCTTCACTCTTCCTCTCCCTGGGCGCGACGTCACAAGCCGCACCGTGACAACAGAGAGAAGGCTAGGGACGGGGAGGGGGGGGGGAAGACAAGCTGGGTTGGGGGGAGACGCTCCCGTTGCGAGCCAAATACTATAAACACTGGGCTGCAAGAGCAGGCCGGGGCTTGTTGCTTAGCGACAAATATTTGGGCAGGGAAAGCGGGGCCGCGTGACGCCCCGCCCCCCGTGTCGCTGGGGGAGTGGAAACAGCCGGGGCTGTCTCGTGACCCCCCCGCCCCCCGCCCGCCGGCGCTGAGCGAGCCGCTTCTCGAGAGCTCTGCACGTCTGAGAGCGCCGCTGCGGCCTGTCCCGCAGTTTCCCCGCTAATTATATGTGCAGTATCTATATCGTATCTTCCCTGTGTTCTGTACATTCATACTTTGTGTGTGTGTGTGTTTGTGTGCTTTTTCTGTTTTGTTTGTAACTATCCCATTTTTTAAAAATGTATTTATTATATTGTATGACTACTGTATTGCTACATTTGTACTGTGCTGTGTTGATTGTGCCTGGCTGCTGTAGCACTTGAATTCCCAGCACGGGATTAATTAAGGACCTACCTAACTAATCACAGCAACCTGTCAGATGTCAGTTTTGGAACCCCAGCCCTCAGTTCAGTCCAGTTTATCTGTCCTGTGCACCAGTGCAATGGAATGCTTATTTGCATGTGTGCTCCTATGCAAAGACATCATGGAATCACAAAACATAAACACAGAACAGCAGCAGCAACAGGTTAGATAGCATAGAACTTAAAAAAACCCAAGTCAGACAAGCAACTAGACTGTTCAGTCCCCCTAGGTTGAATGCACTCAGACAGGTTTTCCTTTCCAGAGAACATCTGTTTTAAGTATCACCTGCTTTGCGTTTTGCACAGCGCCAGATCCATTGCGCCTGCTTGGCGCTGTGTCACACACGTCGTGTTTACACGTCAAAGATGTGCAGGAGGACGGCACAGAGCAGAGCGAGGAAGTAACGAGGGGGAGTTCGTTAGTGGGAACTCGGGCTACTTTTGGTATAACGGTGGCACAGGCTGAGTGGCAGTTGAAGCTACAAGCTGCACCCGGATGTGGGAAAGTCACCCTGCTTGTTCAGGAAGCGCAGCACTCCCAGCTCTGGCACAAATCCCGGTCAGCGGCAGACAGGAGAGTCGATCTGGGCCCAGGCGCCAGGCTGTGCCTCCAGCCTGGCAAGGCTGCAGGGAGCTGGGAGTCCCCAGGGTGCAGCACTGCTGCCCACACTGTCCAGGATTGTGGGGTGCCTGGACTACGGAGATGTGCTGGGATGCCTTGCCAGATTTTCTTCCCTTGTGCCACAACAATGAAAACATGGAGACAGCTGCAGCCCACACAGGGCTCCCATCACAGGGGCTGCAGGCCGATGGGAGTGCCCTTACAGTGTCAGTCCAGCAGACTGCCTGAGTGAATAAAGCTCAGACAAGAGGGCACAAGTGGTAACTGCACAGAAGGGTATTAGACACCAAGAACTTGAGCGGAACATTTACACAAAGAGTTGCGGGTGTATGGAACGAGGGCCGTTCTCGGGTTTTGTTCTTTGCAAGAAAGGCTGGATACGATCATCGGCTCCAACTCCTAACCCCCGAACGGGCTGGGTGGGCCTGCCGTCGCGTGTCACTTGTCACGGGTTTTACACGCGCTGCCGAGGCGCGTGGAGGGGCGAGAGTCTCGCGGGGGGCCACGCGCTGCGCTTCTGCACAGTTTCCATTCGCTCACCCCCCCCACCACCACCACCCTGAGCTCCTGCTCTCCGACGGCCCCGACCACACAAACGCTTCGCTTCATTTGCCTAGAGCCCAGCGACAACAGCAGCAGCAGAAAAGCAACTCCGGTTCCTTTTCCTGTTGATGGGGGGGAGGGTGACGGGGACACTGAGCTGTAAGTAACCATAACAAGCGCCGTCTGGCAGTGCTGAAGCAGGCAGAGCCAGCCCCCTTTCCTCGATTGGCCAGCGGCGGGGAGCCCCGCCCTCACCCCCCCTGCCGAAACCAATCAGCAGGTTGCAATGGCTCCGGTGGACCAATCAGGTGGTTTCATTCTTCATATGGCTTTGCGCGAGGAAGTGATGGCGGTCGGCTGGTATCGTGGCTCGGATGTTTTTCCTGATTTTATTTTGCGGCCTTTTTTCACAGGAAAACAAAAAAAAAATGAACAGAGCGTAAACATGAAAAACACATATAAGTATTTCACAAAAGAAGTCCCCATTTCCGCAAGAAAGCAGTGAGCTTTTTTTTAGAAAAGAACTAAAGCTTTGCAGCAGCAGTACATTATAACAGCGTGAATCACCTCTGAAAACAGGACTGCAGTGCACTTCAACATTTTTAGACCTATTATATTTTAAATAGCATCGGAAGATACGTGTGCGGGTCGAGCTGTCCCATAGTGGGTGGAGTGGTGGCACTGTGGCTGGAAGGTTGCCGGTTCAAATCCTGCTGCTGGTGGAAGAATCCCTGAGCCAGGCCCTTAACCCCAGCTGCTCCAGGGGCGCTGTATAAATGGCTGACCCTGTGCTCTGACCCCCAGCTTCTCTCCCTGTCTGTGTGTCTCATGGAGAGCAAGCTGGGGTCTGCGAAAAGACAAATTTCTAATGCAAGAAAGAAATTTCTTATATGGCCAATAAAGTGATCTTGTCTTATCATTAAAGCATAGTCTCTAATTCCTTGTAAGAGTTGCAGTAGTCTCGCCCTGAAGCGTGGGGTGCCAGGCGAGACCCCAGTGACGATGCTTTTCTTGTTTTCAACTCAGGTGCTACTGAAAAACTGAGGTTGCTGCTGGAAGAGGTGTTAGTGGAGCCAGCAAGTGGCGCTCACCCTGCGGTCTGTGTGGGTCCTAATACCCGAGTATAGTGATGGGGACACTAGACTGTAAAAAGGTGCTGCCCTTTGGATGAGATGTAAAACGAGGGTCCTGACTCTCTGTGGTCATTAAAAATATAAGGGTGTTTTTCCCCCTGGCCTTTACCAGTCATGGCCTCAAAACAATCCCCATCTGAACTGGCTTCATCACTCTGCTCTCCTCCCCACTGAGAGCTGGTGTGTGGGGAGAGTACTGGTGCATCACTAGGTGGGGCTGCACACTGGTGGTGATGGAGGGGATCCCCATGACCTGTAAAGCGCTTTGAGTGGAGGGTCCAGAAAAGAGCTATAGAAGTGTAAGGAATTGTTATGATATTATTAACCCCCAACCCCTGAGCCCTGCATGCTGCACTCAGTCAACAACAGGGGCATTCACTATCTTTTTATGTCTACCAACCAGTCACAGCCGCAGGACAACACAGCCCAGATTTGAACCTGCAATCACCAGGTGGTGTTCTTCCACTGTGTCAGTGCTGGGGTTCAGATTCACTGTTCAAATGCCGGGGAGCCCTCCTTCTTTTTACCGTTCTCTCAAGTGCAACACGTTCGAAAGCTCTCTTGCAGAGCTTGTCTTCCTCAGAGGAAGGGCCTGATGACGCAGGGAAGAGGGGTCGTCACTCCGCCTAGAGGAGGCGGGAGTGAGGGACCCCAGGCTTGGGGGACAAGAGGGGAGAAACTGGGGCTGCAGCCCTCTTGAGGTTGAGGTCAGGGTTTCAAAAAGCACAAAGCGCAAAGTTTGGAAGTGTCACATTTCTTGGGATGCTATTTTAAGAATCAATTCAAGTGCATTCTTCAAAGACAGGTGCTCGTGTCTCTTTCTCAGTGGCTGTGAGGCTCTGTGTGAACAAGGGGCATCCGTCCCCAGGAGCAGAGGAGGTCATGCTTTCACATGGGGGGGTTCAGTCCCCAACGGGTATCGTCCTCTTCTTCATGGGGGGCACTTCCTGGAGTTAGAGGACTGTGGGGCAGATCGTGGGACAGTTGGAGGGGCGCAACCATGTGGTGTCTGCTCTCCTGAGGGTCTGTCTCTCTAGGCCACCGCAGGAAAGATCAGTGGGGGAGGTATATCAGTGTCGCACAGACCTGGGTTCACAGGCCTGTGCAACACTGAATACCTCCCCCTTCTTTCTGCCTGTGGAAACTAGGTTCCACAGCTAATTAAACCAGGACCAAACCACCGGGGACCCAAAATGACTTCTTCAAATGCACTAATTAACAGTTAAAAGATTTCAACTATTCTTGTGTTTTAGACACAGTACGCATAGTACTGGAGAATATTAATGAACTCTTCATTAAAATCTTTTAATACATACTTAATGCAACTTTCCCTTTTTATAGCAGCTATTATTGAGCTAGCCTTATTAATGCTTTTGCAAACTCAGCCGTGTGGCTTGGTGAAACGGGATTGTTTTGTGTGCGATTTGACTGGACAGCATGGAGAATATTTCCCCCGTGCAGGACGGAGCGTAACACAGGTATCTCTAGATACCGTAAACGTAATGGTAACGTCTGATGGGATCAAAATAAACAAGAAGCAGTATTTTGTAGATAGTGACAGCGCAGCGCTGCACACCGAACGGACATCTAAATATTACCGATTGAATGCATGGTTATCGAATAAAGGTGAAGTCCTATTTTAATTACACATGTGTAACTTGTAAAAGTAGTGACCTCCTGGCGTCTAGGTAATAAAAGTTAACGAAGAAAGTTCGTGTCTGTGCTGTTTTTCTAGACTTCCCTCGAAGAACTCCTGCGAACTGCAGCTGTCACTCAGCCTCGAGAGGCCCCTCCTCGTGTTGGTTCCTACGGAAACTGGTTGCCAGGTCACGAAAACAAAAACCAATCGAGCGTCGTGACGTATGCGTGTTGGAACGGCGTCTCCAAGGCGACGGAACGTTGTGTACAGAGGCCCTGGTAGATACCACGTGGGGTAGCAGGGAAGAAAAAAGGAAGTAGCATTCTTTCGTATATTTTTGTGCAGAGACTAATCAGGAACCGACGCAAAGTACAACAACAAAGCTAAATAAGTGCGATACTAAAAAGTGAAAACGAGTTGTGTGGCAGGTCAGGACTGCGGAGTTGTCACGTGAGGCGCAAGATCTTGCTTAAGCAGTCTAGAGAGTTCTGCTCCGTGCATGTGGCGTATGAAGACTCCACACGAGTACAGTGTAACATTTCGTATACCGCGGTTCGGACAGGCACTGCTAAACGGGCTGGTGGATTGACAAGCATTGATCCGGTTCAGTTCAGTCGCTTAAATTGTTTCCCTTGTAAATTTAACTGCTACACCAAAACGATGTCAATATATAAACGTACACGCATATTTGTACTGTATAGAGCGTCATCCTAACTCCCGTTCAGAAAACTAGTAATCAAGAACATTTTATTTTACACTTAAAATATTTTAGCACCTTTTCGATATATGTCGCGACACTGAGCAACACCTTTTTTTTTTTTGGTAATTACTCATACATTCACAGCCGCTTATGTCGCTGGACTGTCTTCGCAGCGTGCGGTGTGTGCGTCTGCCAGGTTACACCATGCATCGCGGAGTCGTCTGTAGTAAAAATTAAACTGCGTAGATTTGGGTGCACTGGGAGGCAGTAGAGCGAGCGAGCGAGCCGTGGAATCATACCTGCGCAGCAGAACTGGTGGGAACTGTGGCAATCCCAGAGTGCATGGCACGGCACGCGGCTGACGTGGACTGGCCCGGCCTGGAGCGCGCGGGGTTCGGAGCCGTGTGCGCGGGGGGTTGTCGGAGCGGCTGTTCTGCTCGCGAGTCGTGTCCGGCCGGATTACTCACCCCGACGAATCGAATACGGAACTGTACGTTCCTCAGCGTGACATCATTTTGCTGAGTAAGTCCACTTGCCGGTTGTACGCACCGTTACACTCGGCTCGTCGCGGCGTTGGGACGACATTTCTCACACACGCACACACACCCGCCCCCTGCTCTGTCGGACACAAGATTCATACAATACAGCAACAATGAATCACTTCATTTTTAGGAGCGTTAGTGGTGGGGAGCAACGTTATTACAGCAATGAGCTGTCACTGCACCGAGCTGAGCGATGTGCGGAAGCAGTTTTGTTTGAAAAAAAGACAGGTTTAAACGTCTCCCCACAGAAATGTGTTGATTGATGCAGTACAAAAATTGTCTATATTTAAAATACCGCTCCGAAAATGCGCTTTGGCGCCCTGTATCCTCCATGAACTCGTTCGTCTGACTTCCAGTTTCTTCTCACGAGTCTATACTTGACCTTGTTTCAGGCCTAGTGTTGGCAAAACTAATGTGAGCATTTTCATGAAGATATATGGAATGAAATACACGCTCTGATTGCCAAATTATGCTGTAGACATGTTTTCTGTTGTCAGTATGCCAACAGCGTACAGTACCTGCGTGAGACAGGCCTGTTGATGAGGACTGCACATTAGCCTCTTAATACAAACACCGGCGAATGAAGAAACCCAGAAGGTTATTGGTTCTTAAAGAGTTACACTAAGTCGTAGGATCTTCCGAACACAGGTCGCTTCTCGCTAGGCCGAGCACGTTAATAGTTTCGTGCTGTCCGCTGCCACGGTGACTGTGAGGAATCCCACCCTATGAACGCTTAGGTTACAGATGAGCGCTTGACGCCTGGCGCTTGTTTTGAAACCTTTAGATGAAACGCGTTGTTTCTTCGGTGATAAGAAAGGCGTCGTTTTATCTTTGTTGTGTTTTAGGCAAGATCGTGTTTTGTGGGAGTTTTCGGTTACAATTCATTTGTTTGTTTTTTTCCGGCGAGCGGAGTCTTGCGAGTCTGGTCTCTGGGTCCCTTCTCCTCCGGCAGGGGTGACGCGCTCGTTGCGAGCGGACGGAGAATTGTCCGGCTTTCGAGCTCGATTGAAACGTTGCGGGTGTGATGCTGTCGGGAGCAGAACGACCGGCTACCCCAGACAGGGGAGGACGGGCCCCAGCCCGCCTGTCTAGGTAGCGAGTGTGGAAACAGGAAACGGAGGAGATTAAAACAGCGTTCTGCAGCTGCCTGGCGGCGAAAGTTACCGCTGCGTAAAACCTGGAACCTGTGGTCGAGTGAGTTGCTGCTGGCACAGGCACCGTGTTGTTGTTCTCTGGCTTTCTCGTGGCCCCGACGGCAGACGTTTCTGAAACTGTTCTTGCAGATCCCGCCCCCGGGACTCCCTCGGAGCTGCGGTGCCCCCTCCGCCCGGCTTCCCCCGGCGCGTGACCCCGCCTGGCCGGGGAATGTCAACAGCGCGAGGCTGCCTCGCGCACCTGGGCTCGGGGCGCTTCCGCGGCCTCGTGCAGCAGGTCTTTCAATAGCCACGCCGGTTCTGTGTTGTAAACGCAGGTCTTTCAATAGCCACGACGTATTATAAAAGCAGCATGACTGATAATACCTGACGGTTGTTGGTTTTTTTTTTAAATCATGGAACAAACGCCCTAGAGCCCATAGCAGATACAGTTGTGCCTTCCCAGTTGCGTGTATAAAAATGTCAGTCATACAGTCACCTCTGCGGGTTCTTTTTCAACTCTTTTGTTTTTCAAAACAATAAAGATGTAAAAGAGGACGGTGGCGGGCGACAAAGAACCAGGGTCGTGCCGGTAAGAACAGACACACAACCTTGAAGCTGACGAACACCTAACGCAACTGGTCTGACATGCAGAACGCCGGGCGGTCTCGCTCCGACACCGGGGCTCGGGGCCGCGCGCCCTGAGGAGCGGGAGAAGAGGCGTCGCGTGTCTCAGCACCTCGCGACACAAGCGCGCGTGATGACCGGTGAGGGGTTTTCAACCTCTAAATAGAGTTGTTTCAGTTTCAGTTTAACCATCGCACGATTCTACACATTTCACAGATTTTTATTGCAAGTACAACAATACAAGTACAACAGCGGGACCGCTGATGTGTTTTTTTTTTTCTATAAAAGTGGAAAAATGGACCTCGTTGACGTGCCAGTAAAACTATTGTAATGTATCGTCTTGTGCTGGAAACTTAAAAGGCCCATTTTGACAATGGAGATTGGTGATGTTGCGTATATCAATAATAATAATAATAATAATAATAATACGATATTAAATTAATTTGTTGACACCGATACACGGCCCATACCTACGTTTCAGCTCGACCAATTCCGAACAAGACCAGCTAAAGCTGGCGGGCGGGTTCAATCTCGTCTTTTCCGCGGAGTCCCCTCTCTGCCTTGAATCCTGCCGGGGCGAGGATCCCGTCCTTCCCGCGGGCTGGCGGCTCGCTAGGCGCCGGGGAATCCGCAGGGCGTGTCCCCGAGAAAGTTCAAGGCGGTTTCCTCAGTTTGCTCGAGGCGTGTTCTCGTGCGAGCCTGCGTCTGTCTGTCTGTGTGCGCGAGGAGGCTGACGGGGTCCGCCCGGTTTCGCAACAGGGAGAGACGAGGAGCGCTTAACGCTTCGAAAGCGCTCTCTTTAATGGCTTCGGAGCGCCGTGCAAGCGGCCGTAACCGCTGTTTGCAAACAGCCGTCGAAACATTGTCTGTCTTTTTTAAAAAATGCATTATATTACTATAAAATTGATTATGCAATAGAAAAAAAATATGTATATCTATCAATGCTGGTTAGCAAGCAAGGCGATAGCTCTTTCAGAATGTTCTGAATGCAGAGGCTGCTTTTTTGCATTTACTTACTAGATCAAGTAAGGGGCTGGACGTGTTCGAAATGTGTCTGCAGGCACACGGCGGCGGTTTGATAAGGCGGAATTTCGCGGTATTTCACATTACAGGCAGATATTTGGTCCGTTCTTGCACTCGGCTTCTGTCATTAATTTTTTTCTCGGAACCAGCCTAAGAGACCCTGCCAAGATCTAACGTGTAGCACAAGCACAGCGCATAGTGTCGTTCAGTTTCTGAGAAACCGTATTTACTGCTGTGACGGACAGAAACGGGTTGGCTGTAAGCTGTCTCGTTTGGTACGATTTTCTTTTGTAATCTAGAATAAATCTCCCCTGCACAGGTTATAAGAACCTGTGAGAGATTCTCCTCTCAAATCCGAATCGGTGCGCTGATAGTAAAAGTTTCTATTATTAACAGCCTACAAGGCCAATGCGATTTCTGTGGGAGAGGGAATCCCTAAACGTCATTGCTAGGATACCAAACAAAAACACAGACTAGACAACCCCATATATGGGCACGTACGTCATCGGAACTCCGAGGGCGGGACTAGGAAATCCTAGTTTACAATGCCGCGCGTTGAGTTCGTTTCATTCATAAAGACAAGAAGCTGCTCCGCTGCGAGGATCTTACTACCAACCCCAGTTAACACGCGGAGCGGATTTTTTAGTACTGTCTCTTTGTGTGTTTGTTCTTTGCGTTGTTGTTTTTTTTTTTAAACGACATTCACCATTTCTACCGGAAAAACCCATGGATTCTACCCGTTAAACAACCAGGAGTTTATAAAGGAAGCGCTCGGGGGACGCGGAGTAATTCAAAACAAGGAAACGCACGGATTGGTTGCTGGGACTTGTGTTTTCGCTGGGGGGGGAAGGATCGCTGCACCTGCAGGAAGCCGGCCAGGGGATCAGAACAGGTGAGAGCCCCCGCTTGTCGTCTAACTGAACCGTCCGGGAAGAGCGGGCTGAGGAGCGAGCGCCGCGAGCGGTGTTTCCATGTCTCTCATTTACACCAGGAAGTGCACGTGCTTCAGTGACTCCGGCATTCAGAAAAATGTAATGTTTCTCCTGGTCGAACCGCGGTGACATTTAAGCACGCGTATTTTTATCGGCTTGCGTTTGGAGGCACTGGCGACTGTGTCTTCATCGTGTGTCTTAATCGTATGATATCTGCACAATGTAGAGAGGGACGTGTTGCGCTCCGTAGTCTTATTCGTGCTCCTACTGTTTTCATGGCGCGGTAGAAAATGACAGCTGTGTTTCCCAGTCCGCTGTCTAGCGT
This sequence comes from Atractosteus spatula, assembly GCF_055471065.1. Taxonomy (NCBI): domain Eukaryota; kingdom Metazoa; phylum Chordata; class Actinopteri; order Semionotiformes; family Lepisosteidae; genus Atractosteus; species Atractosteus spatula. The sequence continues at coordinate 74,875,699 of NC_142708.1, read as the reverse complement.
GCGGTCTGGGTGCACATGTAGAGGGGGGCCGTCCTGTTACTACGGTTTGCCAGCCCGTCGAAACACGGGCTCCGCGCTGCCCTGTCTCGGAGCAAGACCGAGCTGTGACCTGTCGCTAACCTCACCTGCCTGCCGTGTGTGTTGTGTGTGCTGGCCGGCGGCTTGCAGGGCTGCCGAGGCTCCGCAGGGACGGACGCACCGGTCTCTCGGCTCCGGCGGGGAGATGTTCCAGGGGTTCCCCGGCGACTTTGACTCAGGCTCCCGCGGCAGCTCGTCTCCTTCGGCCGAGTCCCAGTACCTGTCCTCCGTGGACTCCTTCGGGAGCCCACCGACCACCGCTGCTCCTCAAGTAAGTCAAGCCGATTTTTAAGGGGCATTGCAGATTCTACAAGTGTGTGTGTGTGTGTGTGTTTTACATAAAATAGACGATGTGACAGCGATGTGTTTCTGTACCCTTGCAGTAGCCTAGTAGAAAACGCAGACAGCTTGTTTAGGAACTAACGCTAAAACTGCTGGCTACCCGGGCAGCCGACAAACTAGAAAGCAAACCGAGAGCACCGTACAGTACCGTGCCAGGGATGTCGGAGCAGACACTGAAGCTGCTCCGTGCCCACAAAGGTTCTCTGAACACACACACGCACACACCAAGAGAGAAACCCGCAATTCTCCGTGTTCCTCAAGCAAAGCACCGGAAGCTGGTTTCTCTCCGCGTCGAGCTGCGAAGGCGTCTTTTTTTAGCGATTCTCCGGCGCTCGGACAGCTTTCATCTTGCGGGGATGGAAAGCCAGTCAGCTGCCGGCCGAGCTAGCCGGCTGCGGCGCGGTGGGTTTCCAGCGCTGCGTAACGGGTGACGGGCTCGGAACTCTCCGACTGACGCTTGGCACGCACCCGCCAAGCCCCTCCCTCGCCGGCACGGTCCTCTCTCGGCAGCCCTGTCAGTGACGTCGACGCGTTCTATTTTGGAGTGTTACGTCGCGTTGCTAAGGGGAACACGGGGGGGAGCGGAGGAGGAGGAGAGCTCTGATTGGCTGTAACGGGGGCTTCAAAGCAGCGCCTCCCCCTCCCCCACGTGGCGTGTGCTGTCATTCGTAGGAGCGCAAGAGAGGCTTGCTTGAATATTAATCATATTGTAATACAATGTAATCGCCTGTGAGCTAAATTAAGCCCAGATTCTAGATATATTAGGGGTTTCTAATTTTACTTTTGCAACGTCGTATATGTGCCTATTTTTACCGCTGTCGTCCGGTGTTTCGGGGAAAAAGAGATACACAACACATAGCACCATAGAAATGGACTTCTTGCATTGGACTGGAAAAATATTAACTTGTTTTTTACACAAAGCGTCGCATAATAACTATCTATACAAGGTTAGGAGTCCAGTAAATGAATATCGTAATTGGAGGAAATATGCACAATAAGTAGTACTTCACGATATTAAGAAACAACCGTCTAAAAACACATTTTGTATTCTTAGCTTCCGTTCTCTATGATTATGAAAGGTAAAAATACTTGTGTATTTTACAAGGATCACCTTTCAGGGCTTTACTGAAAGCAAGCACTTATTGTGCCTTATGGGACTGGATATTAATTTGCTCCGGCTAATCACGGCTCTTTCCTAATTAATAACGATGGCTTCCTCACAGATATTAGTCACCACAGCTCTGAAAGACACATTTAAATTTTAATTCACACACTTGAACATCCCAAACAACATTCCACGGTCGGAATGTTGTTGTTTTTTTTTGTTTGTTTTCCTCTTTTTTACTTTTCAGCGTGGAATGAAACCTGTTCCACTGCCGCTGCCTACTCTAACCTCGGCCCAGTTACTCTAGGAAGTCCTGCCGCCGGCAGCCCGCTCGTGATAATGTTACACACAAGGCTGTAGACAAAAAAAAGAGCCTGTGCTTCAGTTCTAGTTATCACCTGTCCACACGTCTCTGTCCTCAATAAGCCTCGCTTGCGCTCCTGCTGCTTGATGGTGGTGCGTGCTGCTCGAGTGCACCTCTCTTCTCGCTGTCACGCACGCCAGCGGGCAGCTCTCGGACAGGGTCGCCGATCCCACCGGTGGGTGGGGATTGTAGGATCTTCCGAGGTGAAACGTAGTTTACTCTTGAAAACACTTTCTCGGGTTGGAATTGTCAGTTTTTGTGTGTGTGTGTGTGTTACTAATGCAGCCCGTTCGGGGTCAGCCTCCAATGAGGCATCGCGTTCATTGGGAAAGAAAAAAGAAAGCGACAGGCTGAGGTGTTTACCCAGCTGGGGCTCCGCAATGGATACGGACAGCTGTGCAAAGTGCAAATCCGGTGATACAGAATTGCAAATGCACACTTTTGGAGAATTGGAGAGCCGCTTGCTGGGCCCTTGATAGTGTGTGTGCTGTGTTTTAATGTAGCTCTAAACTTACGGAATTCTGCCCTGTATCTCTGTGCAGTGGAGGCCTAACCTGGCGCCCCCTTGTGTCTGTCTCCAGGAGTGTGCGGCGGCCGCAGCGTTGGAAATGCCAGGCTCCTTCGTGCCCACCGTGACGGCCATCACCACCAGCCAGGACCTGCAGTGGTTGGTCCAGCCCACCCTCATCTCCTCCGTGGCGCAGAGCCAGAGCACCTCTGCTCCTGCCACTTCCCAGCAGGCGCTCATGGACCCCTACGACATGCCTGGGCCCAGCTACTCCGGCCCCGGCTACACGCCCCCCAGCGCGGACACCCCCGGGCCCAGCCGCCCCACCCGCACTCGCACCCGCCGCACTCGTGACGAATCGGTGAGTCCTGCCTCTCCCTCTCCCTCCTTCTCCGCCTCCCTCTCCGCCTCCCTCTCCCTCTCCCTCCCCGCCTCCCTCTCCCTCTCCCTCTCCCTCTCCATCTCCCTTTCCGCCTCCCTCTCCCTCTCCCTCTCCCTCTCCGCCTCCGCCTCCCTCTCCCTCTTCCTCTCCGCCTCCGCCTCCGCCTCCCTCTCCGCCTCCGCCTCCGCCTCCCTCTCCCTCTCCCTTTCCGCCTCTGCCTCCGCCTCCCTCTCCCTCTCCCTCTCCCTCTCCATCTCCCTCTCCGCCTCCCTCTCCCTCTCCCTCTCCCTCTCCGCCTCCACCTCCGCCTCCGCCTCCGCCTCCCTCTCCCTCTCCATCTCCCTTTCCGCCTCCCTCTCCCTCTCCCTCTCCCTCTCCCTCTCCCTCTCCGCCTCCGCCTCCCTCTCCCTCTTCCTCTCCGCCTCTGCCTCCGCCTCCGCCTCCGCCTCCCTCTCCGCCTCCGCCTCCCTCTCCCTCTCCCTCTCCCTCTCCCTTTCCGCCTCTGCCTCCGCCTCCCTCTCCCTCTCCCTCTCCCTCTCCCTCTCCATCTCCCTTTCCACCTCCGCCTCCCTCTCCCTCTTCCTCTCCGCCTCCCTCTCCCTCCCTCTCCCTCTCCGCCTCCCACTCCCACTCCCTCTCCCCTTTCCCCTCTCCCTACGATCTCCAGCTACTGTCACCTGCCTCCAAGGGAACCCCTGTGACCCCCCCCCCAGAACGCGCCGGCGTCTCGTTAACACGTTGTCTCTGCCCCCCCATCAGCTCACCCCGGAGGAGGAAGAGAAGAGGCGAGTGCGCCGCGAACGGAACAAGCTCGCAGCCGCCAAGTGTCGGAACCGCCGGCGGGAGCTGACCGACAGGCTGCAGTCGGTGAGTGACCCCGGGTTCGAGTGAGGCTGAAGAGAGAGCAAAAAAACACTGCACGTTACCCCACTCATGCTACTTCTCGGGGGGCTTGGTGCAATTATGACCACCCCGTCGTTCAGGACAGATGTTGGTGTTACAGAGTCCCATTCCGTAAGAGTCTGAGCCAGTCCAGGTCTTCCCTGTTGTAAGAGTCAACCCAGGCAGGAGCTTGATGTTTCATGCGTTCTGTCTTGTGAGGAATTATGAGGTTACGGTTACAAATGTGGGTTGCATAGTGGTGCATGGTGCCTGCTAATTGCTTTGGTCCCTTTCTGACCACAAATTTCAGGTTTGGGGTGGTTTCCTCAATCCCCTTCAGAATTCTGAAGTTGCATCAGTATCTCCGGTCAAGGGCAGTACGGTGGCACAGTGGTTAGAACTACTGCCTCGCAGTGCTGGGGCCCTGAGTTCAATTTTGCACCCGGGGGGCTGTCTTGTGTATCTTCCCTGTGTTTGCATGGGTTTTCTCCCGCAGACCAAAGACAAGCTGGCAGGTTATTTGGCTTCTAGGAAAATTGTCCCGAGGTGTGTCTGTGTGTCTGTGTGTCTGTTTGTGCCCTGTGATGGACTGGCGTCCTGTCCAGGGTGTATCTGCCTTGCTCCTATTGCTTGCCAGGGGACAGGCTCCAGCTCCCCTGTGACCCTGTATTGGATAAAGTGGTTAAGAAAATAGATGGATGGGTGTTTCAGATAGAGGGGTTTAGGAACATTATAATACCAAGCAGGATAATCCGTAATGAAAATAAATCATTATTATGATGCCAGTTGTCATAGATGTGCCCAAAATATACGTGAACAGTTGGTATCGTTGGAGTCACCTGAGAGCTTTGACTCTGGCAAAAGAGCATAAACTGGGATAAACAAAATATTAACAACAATAATAACACCTAGACGACATGCAATGATAAAACACTAACATGTTACTCTATTTAGAAACAAGGCGTCGATAAGGCCTGCATCACAACCTGCCAGAAAAACTCAGACTGCTACCCAGTACTCAAAAATCCTACGTAGTGCCTTACAGGCCACAAAAGAGGGTTAAACCTGCCTCTTAAATAAAGCAGAATTCAGTCTAGAGTCAGATCTCCCTTCCCTTAAATCAGGATGCTCCAACGTGAATGGGAATCTACCTCCATATTCTAAACACATATCCACTAATCTGGGAAGAACGTTTTTAATCTGGGGATTCCTTATGAAGGAAATCAGAGTTTCCTCTGTTTCCCTGCTATTGCCTCTTTTTATCCTGTGTTTCTGGACTGTTGATGACTCTTAATGATTTATCAAGAAACTTAGTTAAGAAAGTTAATTTTAAGTGAAAGATAAATGAAGGTAAACCAGAATATTCCTTTTGATTGAGGTCTCTCCAACCCCCAGGAGCTCAGTAAACGCCTCATTTTCTAGTTGTTGTTTCTGCTTGCTTTGAAACCCCAAGAACTGAAAGCATTAGCTTCTTATGACCATGGTAACAGTATCAAAATCAGGCATTTGCTTCTGTGTCTTCACGTATAATATTTGTGCAAGAGCCTGAAGTGCAGCGAGGAGCTGGAGTCTTGTTTCTGTCCTGGTGCCCACTGGACCAGCTTGTCTGCAACATGTCTGCTGTCTGCTTTGTAAAACTGACAGCGTTGTGGCCGGGAGATGTGAGCAGTGGCTCACATGGGCTCATAGGTTCAGACAGTGCCTGCCAGAGCACCCACAGAGCAAAAGCATTACAGGGATCCATCCTGCTGTACGTCCTGCTGTTTTTGACACGAAAGTAAAGTCGCGTCCAGCCCTAATCCTGACCCTCCCCCTCGCTCTCCCAGGAGACGGACCAGCTGGAAGAGGAGAAGGCAGAGCTGGAAGCGGAGATCGCGGAGCTGCAGAAGGAGAAGGAGCGGCTGGAGTTCGTGCTGGTGGCCCATCAGCCCGCTTGCAAGATCCCTTACGAGGAGGAGCCGCCCCAGGGCCAGCTTGCTCAGCAGCAGCCCGGGCCGTCCGTGTCCATCTTGGGGCTCAGCATGAAGGAGGACCCCTTCTACCTGCCTGGGCCACCCGCACCCCCCGCCTACCCCCCCCACCCTCACCCTCCCAGCGAGCAACAGCAGCAACAGCAGCAGCCCGGGCTGATGCCGGAGGTAGCCTTTTCTAGTTCTTTCTATGCCCAGAGTGGGCCTGTGCTGAGCGCCCCGTGCGTGGCAAACCCCTCATACACATCTTCATTTGTGTTCACCTACCCAGAGGGAACTTCGACCTGCGGGGTCAGCGCCAACCAGCGGAACAGCAGCAGCGATCAGTCCTCAGACTCCCTGAGCTCGCCGTCACTGCTCGCGCTGTGATCGCCACGCGCTGTGCCATCGCATTAGCCCCGCCCCCGGCACGCACGCTCGCACACGCACACACAGGCGCACACACACACACACACACCCGTACCCGCGACCGCGCGCGCACGCCTCTCGCCCTCACCGCCCGCCTGTGCAGCCTCCTCTCCATGTTGTCTGGGCGCAGACTGTGCATCTAAACGACAACAGCAACAAAAAAACCACCCATCCAACAAACCGCCCCTTGCCTCTCACCCTCTCACCCCATCTGCCCGCCTCCCGTTGTGCTCCGACTCTCAATGGCGCCGCACTGCCTTCTCTCTGTTTTTTTGTCTTCTCTCTGTCTCCCGCTGTCTGAAGCCGGCCCCCGAGACCTCTCCAGGCCCCTCCAGCTCGTGGGACTTCGACTGAGCGCGCCTCATCCGCTTTGGGATCAGGAGCCGCGCAAATAAAATAAACGCGATTGCTCACGGGCGTTTCCCTCCCCCCCGGCGGTGGTGGCGGCGGCGGTGTGGGAGGGGGGTGTTAAAATGAACTGAAATTAAAAGTGCAAGATCTCCAAATCGGTGGCTGGGGGGCGGCGAGCTGGACCTGGGTTTGGAAACAAAAATCCAGAATCGGAACATGAATCCGGGCAGGAGCGTGAGACTCGAGAGGGGGGGCGACGCGGGAGACCGGTGAAGGTGTTGTACGGGCGTCATGGCATAACACAGCCGCTATCTCCGGCCCTGTCCCACCCTCCCAACCACCTTTCCTGCAATGCCTGTCGCATCCCAGGAGTCTCTCTGTTTGGCTCAGTGTGCATCGTTCTTCCTCGTGCTCAAGTTCTCATTGACGTGTTTTTTTATGACGATTTCAATCGTGTCTGGATGGACTGCAGCTGCCTTTGATGGTCTTCACCTACCGGTCATGGGGGTTTTTTTTCCATTTCTTTTTTTTTCCTTTCCGAGCAGACTGGTGCATTGTGACTTGCAGCTGTTTTGCTTTCCAAAGTTTGTTTGGAAAAACCGCCCAGACCCTGTCCTTGCTCCTGCAAGAGTCCGAGCCCTGAAACCCTTGTCCTCTGCCGCCTCCACTCTGTTCGGTGGGATTTCTGCGGCTGCGCTTCGGCGACCAGGCTGGGGCTCGTGGGGCTCGTGGAGCGGCGCTATCACTCAGGAGAGATTCTGACGCGTGGTGCTTTTCGGATTCCCCCCCGAGGTCTGCCGGCGAGCGGCGCCTCCTGCGCGTGGCACAGCCGGGTCCCGCCCGCCTCTCTCCTGCGTGACGCTGCTCTGAAGTGGGCCTGCCCTCCGCTCGCCCGAGCCAGGACGAGTCGGGGGAGAGGCCTCTGTGCTCCCGCGCGGCCTGGCCTGGGCTTCGCTGTCTCTCGGCCGCTTTTCCTTGGATTTCTTTCTGGGAGGCTGGGCTTGGGAATGTGGTCTTGGCACGGCAGGCGTTCAGTTTGCAGATCCTGATTCTTTCTTCTGTGAATACGAGCTCGAAGGTGACAAACTGCAAGGCGTTGTCAGCTGTCGGGAGCACAAACTGCTTTCGCCCAGGGAAGCTGTTGACTGAGCGTCACATGGTTGTTTGAAACTTGTTGTTCTTGTTATTATAATGACTATTATAATTATTAATAATATTATTTTTAAAATTGTTATTATTCTTGGGCAACTTCAGGCACATCTTGCACTATAAACCTTTTTATATTTAGAAATACCTATGTATAAAAAATACAAATATATACATGAACATTATATATACATTTAATGGATGTAAAGTGTGAATGTTTAAAATAGTCTAACTTATTTACTTCTTGTCAACGGATGGGGATTTGTTAAAAACAGGTCGCAAATCTGTTTGCTTTTATTTTTGTAAAAAGGGGACGGTCATGACCATCCTCTGGAAAACAAACAGCTGTTCACTGCCTAAGCCAGCAATGTGTTTGTATTTGTGCAATGATATAAATATCTATATAAATGTTTTATGCCTTGAGAATATAAAGCTGGTCCCTTTTTCTTTGCACAGCCTGCAGATGGAGCAGGCATCTCCAGTCCTTGAGTGTAGGAGGTTTTAGAACTGCCTTTCAATCAGCGCCCGATTAACACCTGGAAGCCACAGGTGATCTGATTCTACACCCCCTTAATTGGTTTAATTAGGTCACTGAGCTCTGAGATGGAATGGAAGCCAGAAACAAATGCAGCACGCAAAGACTGGACTTGCCTGCCCCTGGCGCACACCAGGATGTGCCTGCATGCTCTGTCCAGGTGGGGGGAGGCACTGGGTTGCCGTGTTGAGACCAGGCAGGGGGTATGTGGGCTGCCCTGCTGCTCCTCCCCGTCGCCTCCAGTCTCTGTGTCTCAGAGGGAGCTCCAGGCCTGGTGTGCTGCTGCTGTGTCAGCAGTGGGGGTTGCCTTACTCCTTCTCGAAGGAGGGACCACCTTTATAACCCCGGCAACATATGTATCGCCTCCCCAAGATGACTTGGCATCTCTCCGAGCAGATCTCTGGCACTTCAGTTTTCTCTAGGTGGAGGGGAGAAAGTCCCCACCATCAAGGAAGAGAGGACTGTTTAATAAAATCAAAATACAATCGCAAAGGGTTTCATTTAAGGACAGGATAAACGTTTACAAATTGGCAACAAATTCTCCATGTAAACGCAGTTCTAAGTATCCTACCCTCTCTTTCGTTTTCTGGGACTTGTCTGCTGCAGATGAGGTTTCTGCACACTGCCAGCTGATCTTGGTGAGGCATATGTACGTGCCTTCGTTGGTTGGGTCTTGGTGATGTCAGAGTTCAGCAGGGGGTTTCATTCTGATGCTTTCTGTCAACACCTGCTCATGCTGGTGGCTATTCCGCTCATAAAAAAAAGTCCCTGGGATCGAATGGACACAGCCCATGTCCTTCCAGATTCCCGGACTCCAGTGCATTGCCTACAGCCAGGAATGCACACCTCCTGTGAACTGATCTAAAACCTCAGCAGCCAGCTGGTACCTGTGCCTGGCTCTCTAGTGAGGTGTCCAGGATTTGTATCAGAACTGCACGGGGCTCTTCTCATCAGCCTGAAACCCACTGGAGGCTAAAGACAGGAGCCCCGGCGCATTTCCTTCTGCTTTGAGCCAGATTGCCTGCTGAGCCTTTTGGAGCAACGATGTAACCCAGATTTTGGATCAGTCGAGCTTTAAGGCTGCCGTGAATAATAGAAAGATTTGTTACGGGACGGGGTGAGGGCTCTTTTTGTCTCCCTGCTCCTCTCCGCAGTGAACTTTTGGTGGGTTTTTTCTGAGGGAGCCTCTGCCGGATTAAATCCGGAACGCCCCGAGGGGTGACCCCAACCTCGATCTGGGAAGCAGCGTTGCAGGTGAATGTGAACTGTCTGTTACTGACTGAGCTGGTTTCTTTAAGAGGTTGCATTGATCAGCTGATCTGAATCACCCAGACCCACACTGCTCTGCCTGATCACATGTGACCGTTTGAAGACTAATGGGTTCCCTCTGGAAGGGCAGCTCCCTGATTCCTGATTCCGATTGGTTTGAGTGTCTTTCAGCTTCAGCATTAACCCCCATGAACGTCCCGGAGCCAAAGTGCTCAGGCTGTTCTGCTCTTACACGAGACACTGATGGGAGGAATTTTCAAACGTGTTTTTGCTCCAGGAACCCTTAAAAAATCCAAAAGCAACCATAAAGGTTTTTAAAGTAGTGAATCTTGCAAAGTGCAGTGTAGATATGGAAGAAAAATATTCCCGTGAACATAGTTTAGGAATATTAGCTGGAGGTTATTTAGAGGAAGAAGAAAAAACGGAGAATGTTTTGCACATTTTGACCTGGAGCGAGAAAACCTGAGAAGGTGCCGTTTTTTTGAAAAGCAGATGATGGGAAGGGGGCTGGGAGATGGGGCTGCTGGGTTGTGCAGGAAGTGGGTCGGATGTGCTGTGGTGGCCACTTTTCAGAGAGACTTACCAGAAGAGTCAATGCAAATCAAAGGGCTCCTGCAAACCCCGAACCCCACTGTTCGCTTTGTCGATGAACAGTGAGAAAAGAGGGCAATTTAAATGTGAAATGCAAACAGCGCGTATCCTTGATGTTGCCCTTCTGCAACCGTGCCAGCTGTGTTTCCCGAGCGAGGGAACAGACTGGCACATTCCGCTGGGGAAACCTTCAGGGCTCTGGCTTCAGCGAAGGGAGGCGGAGTTCAGCAGGACCCAGACGAACTGCCAAGTCTCCTCCTCTCGCAGGAGCACTGCTGAGAGCCTGCAGTCATAGAGGTCAGACTCCAGCTGGTCCAGCTCTTTACTCACCAGCTGCAGGCTTTGATGATGCAGAAAAGGAGAGGTTTTGTGATTGTATATATATCAGTATCTATCTGTCCACCCAGCCTGCTGCGGGATGGACTCAGCCAGCCTCGCAGTGGGAGTCTGATTGCCACACCTGGCGAGCTTGTAGCACGCTGGCCAGGACGCGTCAAGGCACTGTGTCCAGCTACAGTCCTGGGTACTGACAGCCACCACACGGAGTGGCGGCATCCAGCTCCTCCCGCGAAGTAAAGCCGGTAGCTGTGATCACGGCTGGAAGCTGTGCGGTTTGGCACGCCAGCCAATTCGGATGGCCTGGTGCCACGTTGCCCATCCGCTGGGCAGCATTCCTGCTGACGAAGCGTTTCTGAACGGAGCCAACACAGTGTGAACGCAGCCCACACCCCTCTCCCATCCGAGCAGGGTCACAGAACCAGGGAGGCCTGCCAGAAGGAGTGGGAGCCGGTCTATTAAAAGCATTTACAGTGTTATTACCAAAAAAATAAAACCCAGCCCGTGTGATGGCACATCTCGCTGACCTTGGTGTATTCCGATGCTGAACTCGGCTCGGACTGAGCCAAACGATCCTGCCAGTTTGCAAAGCTGCGGGAGCTCGGCCTTTCCTTTCTGCAAAATCTAGGACTCAGCCACTCTGTCAGAAAAGGAACAGAATGTGCCGCCCGGCAGCGCGGCAGCGAGGGATCGAGGGATCGAGGAGTGTAAGACCCAGCGCTGAGCTTCAGTATCTGAAGTTGTCTTACAGCACTTGAGAGGGTCTCCCCGCTCCCCAGGGGCACGACCCTCTCGCCTGTCCTCTGCTCAACTCCCGGGGGCACGTTTCGCCTGCTGACTAACTGTCGCGCCTGTAGTTTCCCGTTCTGAAACAGTGCTAATGACAGGTGGTTTGCTGGGGGAGGGTGAATCGCGTCGCACAGATATCCAAAGGGCCAGGCATGTCATTTCCTGTTGTTTTTACACCTGGTCCTGGAGCCTTTACATAGGTAATTTGGTGGAGGTGCCGATCTGGCCACTAGTTCTCCAGGACCAGGGCTGGAGGGTTATGATAAAAGAACTAGCTCTTTGAATGCCACAGAAGTGGAGACGCAGACTCCTCTCAGCCCTTACTAGCCTCAAGGTGCCACAGTTTTGCAGACTCATTGCTGCGGAGGGGAAACAGCGGTGCTAAAGGACGCAGACTGTGAATGTCGCCCCCCTGTGGTGGTGCCCCAGCATTGTGAACGTTCGCCCCAGAGGCCCCTCTCTCACCTCCCCTCTCTCTTCACTTACAGCTTCTGTGGCCCATAGCGGCGCCGAGACATTGCGACCCAGACTGCCTGCACTCACAGCCCCGATCGTAAAAGAGCTCTCGGGCCGCTCAGGACCGAGGGGGGGGGGGGAGGGGGCTTAGGGTCCAGCTGGTTCACCTTGAAGAGCTAGAACTAGACTCCACTGCGGTCAGCCAGGTGTGCCAAGACAGGTGTGTTCATTACCTGTATGGGGAGATGGATGTATATATTGATTTGTTTTTTATTCTGTTTTTTTATTACTATTCTTTTGATTGTATTCTTGACCTTGCCCAGAGAGACCCTTCTGAAGGAAACCACACTTTTTGTTTTGCTGGGCCAGCGTCATCCAGCCTTTTCTGGGATCTGGGGGTCTTTCTGGGGGTTGTCGAGAGACGGAGGAGGGATGTGTGGCACTCCCCAGCCCCTTACCACCCCCCCTCCCAACCTGTGGGGCAAACTGGGGCAAACTGACTGTTGCAGAATGAGGTCTTCAGCTCCATTGCCGGCTGTCCCAATCAGTGTTAAACACAGGGGGGTCACAGAGGGATCCCCCTGTTGAATGTGTGACTGACGGAGGCGCTATTTGCGGCCCAGCATTTGAGAGGAGGAGGGGGGTGAGCCCACACCCCAATATTGAGACTGCAATGCAAATTGATCACTGCTTTAAGCAATGAGTAGTGGGTGTGGGAAACGGAGTGACCAAGAGGTGACGTGGATGCTTGAGGTGGGGAAGCCTCCAGATTCAAGGGGGTTCTGGGGGGTTCATGTGAATGAGCAAGGTGCCCCTCTCTCCTCTGGAACTCTTTATGCTGTGAACTGCTCTCTGTTAAGACGTTTTAGCTACAGTTTAACTGTATTTGTTTGTTTTTTAAACTAACAAATGGGGATTTTCAAAGCTTCTTGCTCTCGAGCAAAATTTTCTCCTCATTTTCTGAAGTTATTAATAGAGAATGGAGCCACCCGACAGTCAGAGGATGCCGTGAGCATCAGAAACAAGAAAGCAGTCGTTTGCCGTGGGTTTTACTGCAATGGAAACGTGGGGGTGGGGGGTAAAGTATGATCTGTGCCAAGAGAGGAAAAAAGAGCACTTTTGCGCTGGAGCAAAATGCTCTGAAAGCAGGCCAGAGAGGGGTGGAGAAACGAGAGCTCAAACAGCGTAGGTAACTGGTGGCGCTGCCCTGGGAGGAGCCCTGACCAACGTTCCCTCTAAGTGTGAAATGAAATCAGCAAACATAGGAAACTGAACTGCGCCCAAAAAATTTAATTCCCCAAAAAGTATGATAATAATCAAACAAACACGGTTGTCAATTGGAAAATGCTATATTGACCACACGAGACTGGCTGCGAGAGGCCCAGCTTGGCTGCGAGCGTTATTACTGCTACTCGATCATCGATATCTCTGCTCTCGTCGTCTCGTACCTCCCTGCTCCTGCTCGCTCCACACTCAGTCTCTATGGCTGGGCTCGTGGAGTCGCCGTCCCGGTCTTTTGGATCTCTATGCTTCTATGAGAATGACTATATTAACAAAAAAAATAATTTCATTTGCACAACTTGAAATTTGGCACACACCAACCATTAAGGATTAGAGGGAACCCTGGCTCTGACCGCCCTGTTTGACACCAGGAGTCCGGCTCTCGGCCGGCTCTGCAGAGAATCGGCCTGGAGGAGGACGCTGAGTCCAGTCTGGCGGTCCTGGTTCCCCAGGCTTAGTTAGCATCATCCACCCTCTGCCCCCACCAGAGACATTTAATGAATGCAGCCCTTCATGTCTCCAGGTCACCGGCAGGTGGAAATCCCCTCTCAGGCTTGCAGGAACCCAGCTTCGCCTTTGATTACAGTTAAACCCTAAAGCCTATCAGGGAAGTGTACTGAGAGTCCAATACTGTGAAACCCTTCCCATTGCAGCTAATCCTTTCTGGAGTTTTTTTTCATTTTTTTCTTAGGCGAGGCCAGGTTGCTATAAGAACAGTTTCTAGAAGTGGCCGTTCAGAGATGGTAGCTGTTCCCCTGTGTGCAACCAGTGCGCTGGCTCCCCGTGCCATTTCCTGTGTGCAACCAGTGCGCTGGCTCCCCGTGCCATTTCCTGTGTGCAACCAGTGCGCTGGTCCCCCGTGCCATTTCCTGTGTGTAACCAGTGCGCTGGTCCCCCGTGCCATTTCCTGTGTGTGCTCCGGTGACCGGGTCCCCGTGCCATTTCCTGTCAGACCTGGGGCCTTGCCTCCTGGCAGCTGGGAGGTGCCCACCGCTGATACACACAGCTGGGAGCCAGAGAGGGCACCCGTCGGCCATGTTTATTTTCTTCTCTGATTGTCAAGGCTGGCTGTTTTCGATTTTCTTTTGCATTGTAAGCTTACGGGGGGAAGAGGGGTGGAGGGTGAAGGGGCAGAAGGTGTGCGTGAGGGGGTGGGAAGTGCAATTTTTGTGGTCAAGGCCAACTGCCCCCCCCTCCCCCAAAACCAACCCACTCCTTTTCTCTCTCTCTGTCTGTTGTGTTCTGGGAGGCGAGTTCCTCCTCATCTTCGTTTTTTAATTAAACTGTGAAAAAAAAAAATTCCGGAGCGGAGAGGCCTGTCACTCGCTCTCTTTCTCTGTCTCTCCGGCTCACTTGTGTACAAAAAAAACCCAAAATATTTTAAAAAACAGCAACAGCAAAAGAAATAAAGAGATATGTACTTGCTGTGGTGGCAGGGGTGGTTTTGTCCGACGGTGTCGGTGTCGGGGAGTGTGGGGAGCACTGAAACACGCCAGGGCCAGCTGCGGCCCGCAGGCTCTGGCCAGGGCCCCCCTCGGCGGCCCCAGCGGCGCTCTTCTCGTGCCCCGCAGGGATCAGGGGTCTCAGTTCTTCCACAAACCCGTGCCGCTCTGAGAGCAGCGCCCTGCTCGAGCAGGCCCGACACCGCAACGAAGCTGGGTTTCCGTGACAGAAGGCCGAGCAGCAGAAGGAGCAGGCACAAACACGGGACTGCCCGCAGCCGCTCATCGCACTGACAACTGCACCACGTAGCAGACCTCCCACACAGGCCGAGCGAGAGCAGGGGACCCACGGTAGCTATTCTGCACCAGCTGCCCGGATACACAGCTGAAAAGAGAAATGATTTCAGTGGCGGGACTCAGCAGAAGCTTCAGGGAGGTTAGATTGTGTCAGGACCTCAGGGTTAGCCTCCCCTTCTCTTACGAACAGTGCGCTGAGGCCTGTACCGCTCAGGCAGTCAGGAACCTGGTTTAACGCCTCCTCTGAGGGACAGCGCCCCCTGCACCACAGTGTCCCCTGTCACCTTGCTGGGATACCACTGTCCCATTGTGCAGGGAAACTTCTGAGTTCTGATGAGATCAGTCCACATAGAGGTAACAGTGATTAAAACTGTTCCGAGCTCATCTGAAGCTGCAGCATTATTAGAACTGACAAGTATTTGTGTCGCTTTACCAGCGCCTGCCAGACATTTTATATTACACGGTCCACCTAATCCTTGGCCCTCATTTAAAAGTATACTAGTCAGGTGTGTTCTCGACAGCTGGCTCAGGGCGCCCTCTGGTGGCCCGTATTTCACGTTAACGAAATACGAGTTTGTGATTTATACTTTATCAGTAAAGGGAAAACGTATTTTATTTTGCTTACTGTAGTTATTACTAGTTATCATTTGTGGCACCGTTACAATTAGTAGTACTTTATCAGTATTATTGGTTTTGGTAGGATATTTAGTTACAATACATACATGTACAAAAGGTATACAGCAAATCTCTCAAGCTACCACAAACAGAAAGTAATCGTAAGGATTCTTGAGCTACAAAGAAGAAAGTGCGTAAGAAGAGCTCGGAGAACCAGAGCACATGACATCCTGACCCTTTACAAGAGGACACGATCCGGACCTGGTTCAGACTTCTCTTAATCGGTACAGCGTTCGGGCTCCGGTCGGCTTTTTCCGTCGTCAATCCCGAACCCGCCTTTCCCGGATGTTACGTAAGCAGTCCACCGGACGCAGCTGTTGTTCAACAAACATGGCGTCGGTTACAACAGGTGAGTGAGTGGGCTTGTCTTTCTTTTCTTTGATTGATTGATTTTATCCGAGCGAACGTGAATATGTCTGAAAAAGAAAAAAGGTCTCGATTTGTCAACTAAGAGGAGGAAACGAGGGACGGGCTTGAACTGTAATGTTGTAGGATCTGCGATGAGTTTCTGGAGTTGAGCACTTAAACTCCCCCCGGCTTTTCTAATTCATCTCTCTGCTCGGGTTGAGGGACTGTGCGGGGCTCAACTTCACCGGACACGCAGCAACAGCTGCACGGTGCTTTTAGCTCTCGGGTCCACCTTGAGCTGAGGGATTGGAGCGGAGTGAAGCTGATTAGTGAATTAAATACGAGACCGTATGGTTGTCTAGTCACCTCTCTTGTTGGTACGGAACCTGTGGCCGGGAGATGTGGTCATATTTTCCACGCCATGCGGGACACAGTATTTTCCAAAGGAATCTCAGGTTACTGATTTGTTTTCTGTGTTAAAGTGCCAAATGCAGTACACTGTGTGTATAAATGCAAGAATCGTGTATTTTGGAATGGAGTAGCCAGATTCCCTTTCAGTTTTATTAAATTCGGAGGGGTGTGCTGCAGTCTGAGTGTGAGTCACAGGCTGTGGGGCCGTGGACACGAACGCGCGTGTTCTGTGTAAAAAGCGACGTCTCTTATGTTGGACCGGTACCGCCCATTCATAACGATGTCCTTCCTGAGATCATTTGCTCTCGATTTAGTGGAATAATTCCCAGTGTCCCGAGTTCGCGTTGTTTTGGATCGGTTTGAATTACTGTACGCCGTCGGTAATCCTATGTTCAAGTAATCAGAGTATAATAACGTGTATTTCGTGTTCTCTGTGTAGGTGTGCCCTACAATAAGACTATGGTGAGGCATCCCTGGTCCTGGAGAGCCCCAGTCCTCCCTTCATTTACCAAAACTCTGCTATCTGTTTGAATTTTGGCTACTGAAGCAGACAATCCATCCAGTTAATTAGTTCAGGCCCCATTTATAGTGAAAGTATCAGCACCCTGTAACTTGCAAGGAACACATCTGTCCATTCCTGACGACTGAACTGATCCAAACTCATGTTTCAGGTTCCAAATTGAAAGTTTAAGGGTGACCTGTAGACCTGCTGGATTGTCGCTCTCTGGTACCTGGGGTGTCCAGCTGTGAAGTAGTGTGTCTCTCGATGCTCTTGAGCTCATTTTACCAGCTGTAGTTCATCAGACATCAGGATACAAACATCTTAAATTCAGTTTAAGTCCGGTTATCTTTTAGTTTTTTACCTCTTCCTGCAGCCGATTTGTCTATTATTAGAAAGCTGTGTTAGCATTTCTCTGTCAAGAGCTGCAAAGTCTGGCTTTTGTAAGCAGATTGCACACTCCTCTTTCTCCAGCTACATCCGAGTGGATTCAGTTCTTCAAAGACGCAGGAATCCCCCCAGGCCTGGCGGTGAACTATGCCGTCTCCTTTGTGGATAACAGGTAAGACTGGGGATCTGTGCCCAGTAGGACTCACTACTCAAAATAATCCTTCAATTTTGGTAAGCAAAGTGTTTTACCAGATTGGTCATTTGGGCAGGAAAGGCTGGTTGTGTTCTTTATATTTGTCTTTGCTTTACCCTCTGTTAACATCTGATGTGAAAAGAATACAGTCTCTGGTCTGGTTGACACTGATATGCTGTCTTATCGCCTCAGCTGGTGCCATGAACCAGGCTTCAGCAAATGACACTGTGGTACTGTATCAGACCCGGGCTGGTGTGGAATGCAAACCCTAGACCTCTCATTGTGACATCTAATTATAATGTGCATTTTGAACATTGATTGCAGAGAAACCAGGGTTTGAATCTGTATCTTCTACGAAATCCGATGCATGGGCATGGCCGTTTAGTTTGGGGAAAAGAAAAGTCATTGAAAGGAAGACACCTCCTGCCTTAAGGGTTCTTTTAAAGGACAGATTTGGCAGAAGAAATGCTTAGTTAATGCCTCTTTGCTGTTATTGTGTTTTCAGTAATTCGTCTCTGGATACAAGAAAGTAGTTTTTCACTTTCTGTTCCAGGAAAGTCATTTTTGGCATCTTACATCTGCTGTTAAAATCTGTAAGATTATAAGACTCTTATTCCAATGGGAAATGTAATGATCTTTGCTTCTGTGGTTGAAGCCCCTGCATCACTCTGTCTGTTTCCCCAGGATTCAGAAGAACATGCTGATGGACCTGAGCAAAGAGATCATGATGGATTTGGGCATCACCGTGATCGGCGACATCATCGCCATCCTAAAACACGCCAAGTTGGTTTACAGGCAGGTGAGCACTGCGCTGCCGGAGCCGAGAGGCTCAGACGGGCCCACAGAGGAGAGCCCCCTGTCCGCGTGGGCTGGGACCTCACACTGCTCTTCTTTGGGCAGAGTGTGTTCTCGGCTTGCCTGTGCACACTCACAGCTCCTCACTGCACTCTGGGCATATGCAATAATTCCTTTTATCCAGGAAGTTCCAGAAGAGCTTTACATACAGGAGGGAGACTCACTGCATCCCTTGCTGAAGGGCACACCTCCTCTCTGAGTCTGACTTTTAATTTTCCTTTGTGGGACCCCAGGGGAAGTCCATTGCTGACTGTAAAAAAAAAAATGAGAGAAGGTGCCTGGGCTTGGTCAGTATGATTCTTTCCTTTTCTAGACATTTGTTAGAACATGGGGGCACAACTAGATTCTCCTCCTTAATCTCCCCTGGACACTGGCCAGGCTCCCTGCTGGTCCCTCTCTATTTTCACCCCTTGCTCTCAACATTCATACCTAAAAATGGAAACACAGCTTCACCCTTCCCTGACGTGTCTGTTCTTTTAATAGTCTGTAGACGCTTCGCCTGTGATCTGTGGATCAGGCAGCCTGTGGGTCCTTTCAGGCTGCAAAGTGAAAATCTAACCCTTTCACTCCTGTTATTCCTACATATCTACCAAGCTTGCAGTTTTTGATGTAAGCTTTTAACTTATTTCTGCATATTATCATTGCAAGGGGATGAGGGTCAGTGCTGTCTGGCCTATAGGAATGTGCCACAGATGGAGCAGGAGCTCCTGATTTTGAGCTGCTCTTGGTTCAAGTGACACAGGCTGAGAGTTTTTTCCTGTGAAAAATAGCAATAGACTGTTTAGTAGTTCACATCTGTTTTTTCACAACTTGTGCCTGGTCTTCACAACTCTAAACCAATATTCTGTTATTCCTAGGAGGTCAGGGTGAGAAGAGTGGTTACATTTATGAGGAACTTTAGGGACAATATAGTGTACAGCCCAGAGTGGAATTTAATCTGGACACCAGGGTTAACACCCCCTCTGTTACAGTTGGTGCAGTGTTACTGTCCAAGTGGCCTGGGCCTTGGGTAAATGTCTCATCTTGGAGGACCGCACTTGGTACAACATGCTAAATGCATTTTGCAAAGGAACAAGTAAAGGTTCATTCCCTGCTGAAAAGAGAACAAAAGAAACAGCATTTTGGCTGTGGAGCGTTCTTAGGGGTTGACGCCTGAAGGAGGCTCCACAGCCTAAACATTGTTTCTTTTCTTCTCTTTTCAGCATGGAATGAACCTTTACTTGTTCCCTTGCAGCCAACGCATGCTGTCACAGCTACCTACTTGAAGTAATTTCATTAAAATTTTTTCCCAAACCCACAAAATTGATTCCAGAACATGTGCAGCTCACCCCTTGCTCGTACTGTTTTTTCTCTGCAGACATCATCATCATCAACATCATCAGTTAAGACAATGTGTGTGTGCATTATTTTTGTGTGAGGTTGTGGTACATGAAAAAGACGCTATAGATGCATAGCTATATATCTATAAAGTCTATTTTGGGATCTCTGGTGAAGCAAGAACCCAGAGGCACAAATGTGAATTATGATTAGAAAAGTTCTTTACACAAAGAGTAGGGGGTGTGTGATACAATATGTTATTATTAAACAGAATATCTTCTTGTTTTCAACAGTTACTGTAGCTTGATATGACCTTGGCAGCAATTAACATCTGGAAGCCAAGCATACAAAATGAGTTGACTAATGTCTCCTAATGCACATGAGCATTCTTAAACCTTTTACTAGAGAGCAGTATTTGCTCTGTGCTGGAAAAGAGGTGCAGTCTGACAGCTAGTCCTTTGCCTTTCTCACAGGATATGTGCAAATTGGCCACTGAAGCAATATCGTCGGGCCAGACGAGCATCCAGGCCGAGCTGCGGAGAACTGCCAACACCCGTGAGTATAGCCTGTGGCATGCGGTGCTGCCTGAGAACATCTGAGCTCGGCTGTACCAGATCAGCATATTTCTTTCGGGTTTTTTTCTGAGCACGGTCAGCATATTTCTTTCAGAAAGAAGTTAGCCTTCCTGCCTTGCTGTGGGTTTTTCTTTATTGATGCTAAATTGTCATCAACACAGTAACACCCTGATATGCGCGAGTTCAGTATTCCCCTTTCTGCTTATTCGCGCAAAATTTTCCACTTTTTCCACTTTCACATCAAATTAGCCTGTTCAGCCGCTGCGTGTTGAGGACAGTTAATGCAGTTAATCCCTCTTCCAAAGCATCTTCACCTCATGCATCTAGTTCACCCGACCTGCAGCGGCCTCTGTAGCAAAGGCACAGCTGGGTTAACAAAGGGTTAATTTGTTTAGGTAGTAGTGTATCCTGGGTTATTCTTGATTAAGTTTCATTCAGGAAAGATGTGTCTTGTGTGACGACCTGTTCTCAGGTTAAAGCCGCTAAGTGCTCCGAAATAACATTACAGAATTCCCTGATCCCCTAAGTTCTCATGTGTCTCGTGGAAAATAAGAGGGAATTTAACAAACCGAAGGAGCAGGAGAGTGAGTGTCTGAGTGGATAATTTGCTTCCTTGTTTTTACTCTGCTGTAGTGAACTTCATTCCAGTATAGTAGCACTGCCTTTATGATAATAACACAATGAAAGGGGCTCTACTAAGAATGGGGAAAAAAATAATACAGGGTAAGCTATTACATCAAAGGGATCTAATATATTTGTTAACACATGCAATGACATGAATTTTAGGGGGGAAACGATGCTTATTACGTTTCCAGTGCACATTTTCATCAAGAATATGTTACTACCAGTAATTACTAGCAGTATTTCTGAAATTACTAACAATTGTAGCAAAATCTTTTCATGGGTAATGTAAAGTTTTTAGAGCATATTTTACCCAAATAGTACTAAGTTCCATATTTGCAAATATGCCACTTGCAGAGAACTTATACCAACTTATCGCCAATGCCAGTAACTTTTGCAGTATGATTCCATGATGATGAGGCTATAACAAGAAAGAAATATTTTATTTCCAATAAGCAAGATGTGCTCGGGGGAATAACCCTTTTAATCTTTGGAAAAAATCTTGTTCTGCCTCTGTTGGTGGGACTCGTCTCCTGCTGCCGCCCTTCTGGACGTGTGGCTCTGTGCAGCCCCCAGGGGCTTCTGTTCACCTTCTCTCGCCTGCTTCCCCCCCACCCCCCCGCAGCTGCCACACGCATGATCGCCAACAGCCTGAGCCGCGAGTCCCCCCCTGGCACCCCCGTGCGCCGGCCCGACAACCGCCAACTGTCTGTCACCGTGTCCAACAAGCAGGCGGCGAAGAGCACCAAAGCAGGTAATGTGCCCCCACTGCCAGCTCTCTCCAGGCTCTGCTGCAGGTACAGTCGAGCTGCTGCTGCTCCTTCCCAGGATGCCCTTGGAGAAGTCCTTGGTCACTGCAGACCGCCGTGCGAGGGGTGTGCTCACATGGGGAACCTGCAGCTTTGAGCAGGGCGTTGCACACAGTTCAGGTCTGCATGAGACGCCGGGGGTTTTCTGTGCCGGGGGCGCAGGGCTGTGAAAGATCCATGCAGCTGGTTCAAGCTACCGCACAGTGGCTGAGCTGACTCCACTCCTCCGCGCTGAAGCCCAGCGCTCCTGGTGAAGGTTTCTGGGGGTGCGAGTTGTAGCTGTGTCGGGACGGCTTAGTGATTCGGAACGTGTGTTTTGGCAGTGCTGTCCCGTCCCGCCGATGAAGGCCCAGCTGTTGCCGTGAAGAGGCGCCGCGTCACCGCGGAGATGGAGGGGAAATACATCATCAACATGCCCAAGGGTACCACGCCCCGCACCAGGAAGATCCTGGAGGAGCAGGCGGAGAGAGGTAGGACAGCATGACTTTATGCAGAGAGTTGTGGGAGTCTGGAGCACATTCCATAGATTAAAGATGTCAATTATTTAAGACGAAGGAGTAGGCATTGCGGGTCATTAAGCTTTTGAGCAAGATGTGCCTGTTTGCCTCCTGTCGTGTAACTTTTTTGTTCCAATGTTTATACTGTAGCAGCACAAAACCAGGCACCAAATGAAGCAGACAGAAACATGTCAGTATGTGATGCTCTAACCTTGCAGGGCCTGATGCAGACAATTACTGCAAGTGTTTTCTACCTTAATAATGCTCCACAAAAAGGAATCTTGTGTATAAGCCAAAATAACATTAAGTGAACTGTAGTTTTTTTGTAGAAGGTGGTAGGTACAAATTAAAAAGTTTCTGCCACTTTATGATTAATTTACAGTTTTTATAGTGCTAATGGGTGGATCTGGTGTTTAATTGGAGAGAGCAGCATTTAGATTTTGAGTATGTGAGTTTCATTTACAATGAAATGTGTAACAATTGTGCACTGAAGAACTGTATTATGGGAGCCTGTCTTGGCAGGATGGTGTCAGTCTTCTTTCTGTCTATATAGGATGCAACTTCAATGCAGCAAAAATCTCTTTGAAGCTGTAAAAATAGGAATCAAAATGCATGCTCCCATCTAGAGAAATGTGACAAACCAGGTGTTTGTAAATCGAGAGGTGGATGTACCTGAGAGGAACTGAAGTCAGCCAGCTGTTCTGTTCTGTTGTCACCCATCCCTCGGCTGCAATGCTGTGTTTGGAAGCTAGAGGGAGCAGTAGTGCCGATGCTCTCCTTTGCTGACCTGGTGTCCTTCTCTCCCTACAGAGAAACGTCTTCTTCGCACTTCGGTCTTCGAGCGGCTCGGAGCGGAGTCGAAAGCAGACACCACCACAGGCAGCAAGGTAAGGCTGGAGCTGAACAGCACACCAGCCACTGTGTCCAGAGCATCACAGCCCTGCTGACAAGAGAACAGGCTCTTTAAACAACGTTAGGAGGAATTTGGATGGCAGAAGTGTGCACTTACTGATACATCCGCGTAAACCAGATGTGCACGGCTTAGATTTTTGCGTATTTGATGTTTATTGTGGAATGCATAGCAGTGAAGATTTTAAAAACTAAGACTGAGAGGTGGATAGAAACTATTGCACTGACCTTTAAGAGTTGGCAGGATAACCTACCAAGCATGAATGACAATAAGAATTTCGAGTAGGTAGCTGCATTGGCATGCATAGGCTCCACAGGGACAGGAAGAGACAACATGTTTCGTCTGTGGAATAAGGCTCTGGATTCATGGATTTACCTGAAGAAGGCTCCACAGCCGAAACATTTTGTCTCTTTTCCTTTCAGCGTGGAATAAACCTTCACCTGTTCCTTCACAATAAGAATGTTTGTTTAAAGTGAAGCTGTGCAACACCTGATCTCTTTCTCTTGACTGCGTGTTCTGGGTGTCTCTTGCGTTTCAATCCAGGAGCTATCAAGAATGGCCCTGAATTCTGTTGTATTTGACCTGGGTTTGAAAAAGGAAGCCCAATACGTTCCTGACCTGCCGGGGGTCCCAGCTGGGGATGAGTGGGTTGCGGAAGTGTGCAGGCGAGATGAATTAGTGATGAGCTGGTCCGCTCGCCTTCACCCGGCCTGTTCCCGCATCTCCGCGACACGCTCCTGTCCGAGTTCCTGTCCTCTTTTTCTGAAAGCGATATCCGTCACGCAGTCCGTGTTCTGTCCATGTGGGCTTCGATTCCCTTTCACGGCTGCAGGTGGTTTGAGATATGTAGATATGCTGTGGAAAAAAATGAGTACTCAAAGAGTAATTGGGAGCTCCTTTTCACGTGTGTCCTGTGCGTTTTTGTCGGGATGCTGCAGCATGCCCCTCCGGCCTGTTCTCCTCGGAGCAGAAAGTGGGATGGTGGTGTTGAGCAGGTTGAGCAGCTGTTCATGGACCCTTTGTTTCAGTGTGTCTAGGTAGGTCCCTAGCCTTCAGCTAGAGCTTCTCTCATGTTAAATCGCAGTGTTAAATGCCTCCTGACCCAGGGGAGCAGACACAGCTGCTGGACTGCTGAGCGGTTTGTCAGCCGTTCACTCCAGATGTGGCTCCTCGATTACCTTCGCTGGTGAAATTTCCGGCTCAGCTCTCTGTAAATGCAGACAAAGCATTGATACCGACTCTGCAGCGATCATATTACCTAGACAGCATCTTAAGATTTTGTTTTCTGGTCAAATGTATTGGACATCACAAATGGCTGTCTTAAGTGTTTTTCTTATTAGAAATCGAAATCGGCAGCAAATCTGGAGCGGAACGTTTTTAAGCAATTCGTGTTTGTGGAAGTTCTGTCATAAAAGCTGCCATTACTGCACGATTCTGTAGGAGGCCCAGGAAAACACTGCATGACGGTAACTCAGCACTGAGCTAGCCCATCTCTCACTTTCTGTTCACAAGCACATTCTGAATACATGTGGTGTCTTTTAGAGCTTGAAAGTGTTGAGCTCCCTTTGTGCAGCCAAAGGAATGCAAATTTCTCTTCTTTGACAAGTCCATGGTGTACAGTTGAACAGACGACTTGGTGCTTTGTTACTTACAGGGGTACAGAATGGTTTAATCTGGGTGACAGCCCACCTGCCTTACAAAAGCCCTGCTTGAGCTCGATGTTTGATTTGGGGAAAACAAAAACACTCTTTTGTCTAGAGAAGGCATGTTATTTCTGTTTCGGTCATGGCCCGTTTGCCATCACCTATCGCCTATCCACCTGGAGTTTAATGAAAATTATCCTGCTGGATCCTATCAGGTGACAGCTTTCAAAAACGGGGCGCTGAGCTTGCATGTCCCTTGCCAGGGCTGCACACTGCTGTGAAGCGACTGTGTTGTGTAGGGCACATGGAGGTCCTAGCACTTCACATTCAGCCTCCAGTCCACTTCCCTGCACTGCGGCCTTCTGTTTCAGCACCCTCAGCTCCAGGCACTCATTTAGCCACTGCCTGGACAGCCTCCAGCTGCTGGTTAGCTGGAAAACATTAGCGGCAGCTTCTTGTTGAGAGAACAAAGGCACAGAATGCACAGCAATAGCTGCCAACCAGGTTTTTTCCTCTGTTCATCCGAGGCTTTGCAAAACAGGCAGCAAATAAGCCTAATTAAGTGAAAGTGATTTCAGTAAACTGACGTGTAAGAGCAGTGACGCATCAGTGTGAAACGGGGTGTGGGGCTTTTGGTTTCACTCGTCCCGAGGTGGTTGTCCGCTGTAGCGCAGCTGCAGGTTTGCTCTTGACCACGTGCTTCTCTGCCAGCCCACAGGCGTGTTCAGCCGGCTAGGGGGAGCCGCAGCGGAACACGAGGAGGAAGACGGGGACTCTGACAAGCCGGGGGAGAGCGACGACGAGGGCTCTGTGCTGCAGTACGCCGGGGTCCTAAAGAAAGCGCCCCAGTCCCTCAAGAGGGCGGCCCCTTCTGCCCAGGCACCCAAACTCCGGACTGCTGTCCCAGCTAAACCCACCCCCATCACCCTGCGCCGCCTGGGCAAGCCTCCCAGCGCCCCGACCTCCTCCTCCTCCTCTTCCTCCTCCTCCCAGGAGCCCCCCGCCAAAGTCAGCGTGCTGCAGAGACTGGGCAAGGCCTCCGCCCCGCAGGCAGACACGCAGGACAGCCGCGTCACCAGCACCAAGAGCAAAGGCTTCACCGTCACCATAAACCGGGCAGCCGGCAGCGCCAAGGTGAGCAGCAGCACGGGGGAGTGCCAGGGGGCACAGATGGACAATGCTGGCACTGTCAGCGTCTTCAAGAGGCTGGGCACCAAGAAAACCTAACCCCCCCCACCCCCGTCTGGCAGTGCTGCGGTTTCCAGTCTGTTGTGAACGAGCGCCAGTTGTTTGTGTGGTTTTTAACAAAAAAAATATCGGATCAAGGACTTGGACCTTCATCTTAATCCCGGCCGCTGCGATGCACGCACGCACGCCTCGGGGGTTTCGGGGTGACTCCGGCATTGGCACCTCATCCCACGCCACTCAGAGACGGGGGTCTGTAGACCTGGTGAACGTCCGTCTGCACGTGTGACTGGCTTGCAAGGCCAGGAGAGGCCTGTGCCGCCGGGGGTGGACGGACACGGGCCGCGTTCTGCAGTCCTCAGCAGGCGGATGGGGCCGATCAGTATTCTGTACAGCCCAGAGCAGAGCAGAGCAGAAACTCCAGTTTTTATTGTAAATTGAGACATGGTCTTTTTTTTTTAAGTGTCATGGTATCCAGATTTTTGCCCCTGTTCTGCCAGTGTTCTTAAAGAAAACCCTTTCTAAGCCCCTGAGCTCCTGTGTTTTGTTCTCCTTGCGCCGGCGGGTGCGCGGTCCGCTGCCTGCGTGTGCCGAAGAGGCAGGAGTCATGCAGACAGCAGGGCCGCTGTCGCGGGGGAGGGGGTCTGTTGCAGTGGAAGTTGCATGAGTGGCTCAGTAAGGACTGTCCATAAATTATATCAGTTCTGAAGGCATTAGCAGAAATTTAAGATGGACTAAATTTTACCTTATTAGAACAAATTTAAAGGTAAGTTAAACAGAATTTTGGGATTTAGGAAGAAGGAGTCATGCCTCTTGGGAATCTGGAAGTTGCATCTGAAGGCCTGCCTCTCCTCTAGCAGAACATGCCCAGTGAGGCAGCTCCTCAGACTGCAAGCCAGTGTTCCCATGTGCTCAGTGCACAGTAGAACATATTGCTATGCTTTTTAAGTTCACCGCTGGTCACATTCTGCTCCTTCTAGTATCGAGTCTTACTGCTTCAGCACCAGGGCGGCTGATTGCCTCCTGTCTGAGACGTGTTCCCATTGGCTTTAGTATGCTGTCTGTGGACACATTTCTGTGCCATATGGGAAAGTATTAAAGTGCCCTTTTGTAAAAGAAAACCGGCTCAGTGCCGTGTCCACATTAAATCAGCTGTCTGCCCCAGCAGGGAGGAGCTCCTGCGTGCCCAGTGCTGGGTAAGAAGAGTGAGGAACTGTTGCGCTGCACTGCTCTGCGCCCAGGGCCACCTCAGCTGCTAGTCTGACACTGTTTTCAAACCTTGCAATGTGGAGAGCGAACGCGCTCCCATTTTGAGCATTTCAGCAGCTTCCCCCCTGGTTGCCCAGCTCGGCTCTGGCCGGTCTGAGTGCTCTGGCCTTGTGCAGTTGGCAGGCAGCGGGCTCGTGAAGGGGGTCCGCGCGGGTGCTGTGCTGGACTTGAAAGCATTGCAGGAGAGCCGAAACAGATGTGAGGGTCATCACAGCCCATCGTTTGCTTAAAATACTGGGTTACAGCTGGGGCTTTGCAGACTGATCAGAAATATGCATGCTGTGTGGTGAGCAGGAAGGTTTGGTGTGTGGTGTTTTGGGAATTCCTCAGCTCTCCAGTAGCTTTTTCTGAAGCTTTATTCCTCAGTGGATCTGCTCATGGTGGGTAATCTGGGGCCGTCAGACAGTGGCCTGTCAGAGCCCCGTTCTGAGGGATTCAGAATGCTTTCATGTCTGCAGAAGGCGTTGGAAGTACTGTTGTGTGCTGTCGAGAGAGCCAGGCTTCCCGCTGGAGAGAGAGGACACAAGCGAGAGCATCAATTTTAGATGAGCTGCAGTCTGAAAACTGACGAGCCGATGTCATTTCCAAATGATTAAGATGACTCATGAGCTCCTGTCAAAGCTGAAGCCTGGAGAGAAAGTCGTCCATTAACTTCAGACACTGGAGTGCAAAGAAAATTAGATCCACCCACTGTGCAAGATGCCAGTGTTGCTGCATTTTGCTGTAATGTTGAAGAGAATTGATCAATATTTGCCAGGCATGTTTGCAGTGAGCTGGGCACTTTGACGGCAATAATTCTTTAAATCCTATTAATATTAACCCTTTGGGATGTGTAGGTGTAATCTTCAGTTTTGCACCATTGTGTGTAATAGCACTGTAGTGGTGGTGCAAGCTCGCACCAGGGTAGCTGCTGTTATTGGGGAGTCCCGGAGCTCTGAGGCTGCATCCGGAGAATTTGCACCCAGCCCCCCAATAGCAAACTGCTGCCTCAATTATTCTGCCTTCTGACCCAGGTCTTCACATTTAGTCTAATGAAATTCTTAGCCATGTGCAGCGACACCTGCTGGTAGCGAATTGTACTCCATGCTTGCTTGCCTTTACCTCATTGGTTCTTGCACTCCAGAACAAAAATCATTGAAGTAGGTCACAGGTTTAAAGAACCTAAGATATAATTCACTCTATAGTTTATAATATATTTTAATTTCACATGAAAATTAGAAAGTTGAAAATGTACACTTTTAAAGAAACAAAGGTTTGACTAAATTAAGTAGCTGTACTTGAGTGCCTGTGCTTAATATGTATTTTCAGTATACCTTGTGAAAAATCTAGCTCCCAAAAATCTACGACTGAGAGAGACTACATGCCAGGTGAGGCCAAATGACCCATCCAGCCTGTTTGGTGGTCATTAGATAATTGATCCAGGATCTGGGTCTCATCCAACAATTTCTTGAAAGAAGCTGCGGTATTGTTTTCACCAATGTGGCTTGCATAATGCCTGCACGACTCTTTGCATAAGAAGTGTCTCCTGTTCCCAGGTTTAGACGTACATCTACTTGTGTCTTCTGTTTTGGGATTCACTTCTCATTTTCAAGAAATCTACTCCCTTGACTTTCAAGAGTCTTTGAGGATTTTGAGAACTTGTATCAGGTCCCCTCATAATCATCTTCCCTGAAGACTAAAGAGGTTCTGTTCCTTCAGCAGTTCTGATCTGTGAACTTAAGTTACTAAGTACATCAGGATCTATCGCATACATATATATGAAGAAGAGCAGTGGTCCTAATACAGATCCCAGCAGTACTCCACTAACTGCATCACCCCAGACTGAGTATTCACCCACTAATCTGTACTGTTTTCTATTGAATAACCAATTCTTAATCTAAATAATCATTTTCCTTGAATGCCTATTGCCTTTAATGTGAGAATTAATCTTTTGTGAAAAACCTGATCAAAAGACATCTTAAAATCTAAATACACCAAAACATATGCCCTAAAAACTCTGAACAGGCCTGTTGTGCCAAGACCTACCTTTTCTAAATCCATATGAGGGTTTTATTAACAGATACTTGATCCTCTAGCTCTGAACTTTAATTCCTTCACGTTACATGTACTAGAGGTCAGACGTAATGGTCTTTAATTGCTTTAATTGCTTGTCCTTTCCTTGGATGGGTACAACATCAGCAATTCCCTAGTCTTTGGTTGCTGCCCCTTTGTTAATGGCTTCTGAATAGCGTCTCTTGTTTCCATGGGTACAGTTGGTAAGGTAACATCAGGCCCTGGGGTTTCATTAATCATGAGTGCTTATAGTACCTGAAGCCTCTTCTGCGCTTATTACTAATTATTCAGCACAGAACCCTGTCCTCCTGCAGCCTGAGGCATGTTGTTGACTTCTTCCTTGCTGATCACCTGAGTGAAATACTTAGTAAATCAGCCCCTTTCCTTGCTTCGTCTAGATTCTTGAATGTTTCCATTATCGTCGCTGATATGTTTTAATTAATCCTTATAGTACTATAGTACTTAAAGAATGTTTTATTATTAATTTTAGCCTCCATTACAGTAATTCTTTCCATCTCTCTTGGCCTTTCTAATCTCCTTTTACCTCTGCTTGGAAATTCACTGTACTCCTTTTAACTGGATTCTGTTGTTTTTAATTATTTTCTAAAGCACTCTTTTCCCTTATTTTTCCTAACTGTTTTGTTGAACCAGCTGGATTTTTTTTTTTAGCTTTCAATTTGCTGACTCTTGGGCTACATCCGTTCTGCGCTTCAAGCGGAATTGTTGCTGTCCATCTCCCACTGACGTCATATCCATCCTGTCCCATTATACTGCTCTTAGACTCTGCTTCATTCCTTCATAGTCTGCTTTCCTGAAAAAGTAACCTTCTGATCTGGATGCAGCCTGTACTTCAAAGCACACTGTGTTATAAGCACAATTTCCTGATAGTTCTCTCACCTCTGTTGGCCTGACTAGGTCTTGAATGTTTGGGGAAAATGTTGTTATCCTTGTTAACCACAGCGTGTGTTGGACACAAAGGGACATGGTCCCAGGGGGCAGTGTTTTTGGGGAGAGCATGCAGTGTCACTTGGATTTGGCTAATACCACTCTGTGCCATCTCTAATGTGTGGGTAGACGACGGGCCGTTCCTGTGCAGGTGTGGAAATAACAGAGCATGGTTACAGTTCTGGTTCTGATGAGCTGCTTTTGTGTGTTTTGTAATAATTTTCCCATGCCAACAGGAGCCGGTGACCTGTGCGTGTGTGCGTGCATAAACAGACCATTTTAGCTGTGTGTCGTTGTGTACCTTCTCACATACAGGAACACGAATGAAAAGAAACCTGAAGTTCACCTCCGAGCGAATTCACCTTGACAAGCCTCTGGTTGCTAGGCAACGAGCCGACAGTGGGGAAGGGGGAGGCCAGGTGATTGCTCTGGTGCTCCTGCCGGCGATGTCTTCGAGGCAAACAGACCCATTCTCGCTCAAATTCAAACTCTGAGGGCTTGTTTTACAATTCAAGAGCCCAGTGATTTTCTTCGTCAAGCCCGCGGCCTCTGATCGTCCACGAGCGTCCGGGCGCTGGTGGACCGCTCGTCAGACTGGGCGGGCTGTTTGTATGTGAAAGCTGTTCAGCGCAAAGAAAACGAAGCCTTTGTTTAGAACACAGGAGCTGTTTTTTTAAAAAAAATCCTTTTTTTTGGCTTTTGTGCTGCCCTGCGAATCGCACACTCCCTCCTCCGCCCCTGTCCACTGGCCTGTTGGGATGCTGACTGCTTGCACGTACAGCCTGCAAAGCAAGGCGTTGACCCTTGTTGACCCCGGACACCCCGGGGTTCTGGGAGTGGCGGAGCTGCTGGGGTCCTTACTTGCTCCTGTCACTCTGCTGATGCTATTTTTATCATCGCTATGGTAACATCCCATTTCAAGGGTGAGAGGAAAGATTGCTTACGGTGAACGTACTTACAAGGAGCTACAGGGCTTGTAACGGAGGAGACGAGTTCAGTAGCTCCGACACTGTCGTTACCCAGAGCACACAGGCACACAGGCCGGGGCTGTAGACGGTTTAATTCCGCAGAGCGCTCTGCACAGCTCCTGCCCGGGAATTGGCTCTGTGGCTGTGGAGTGAGATCCGTGTTCTTTGACTCCGAGAACGGGGATGTGAATGAGGAGGGCAAGAACTAGCTGCTCCTTTGACTGGTGTTTGGGGGGAGGGGGAAGCAGAGGTTTTCATGTTGGATTTTGATCGGCACTTTGATTTCATTAGGGGTTTGTGTTCTTGCTTGCTTTCTTTTTTTTTTTACCCAGTCTTGTGCTCTTTTCAATCCGGTGGCCTTTGTCCCTGCGGCTCTGCCACTCCTCATGTTTCTGTCCTGCACTTCAGGGTCCCTCAGGCGCGTCACAGCCTGGAGCAAACTCTCCTGCAACTCAAAGGTGCAGGAAGATGACAGTCGGACTGCAGGGTTCTTGCAGAATGTGCTGCATTTGCCTCTTTGAAGAATAAAGAGAACAATAATTGTCAGATTCACAGTCAGTTTTAATATTTCAAAGTGTATGATCAGAGCTTGTTTTTGTTTGTATACATCCCCATTCGCTGTGTCTTCTCCTGACGGGCTCAGGAAGCTCTTAGGCTGGAGCAGAGCAGGGACGGGCAGTTCTGCTTTCTTGGGGCAGCACAGGTTTTGTGTTTTGTTAATGTTGACAATTTAGGCCAAGGATGCCTGTTTCAGGTCCTGGAGGGTCGGGGCTTCTGCAGCAGGTTTTCAGTGCCTCTGTAAAGCAGCAGCTGTTAAACAGTTTGCTCCAGTGAAGCCAGTCATGAGCTGCTTCATCACCCCACAGATACACCAGCCCTCCAGTCAAGGGCTTGGGGAGCCCTGCTTTAGGCTCTCAATGTTGTCACTGCGAGCAAAACTAGTCGTGTTGGGAGAGGAAAGGAAATGGAAGAATGCAAAGGAAAAGTGCTGCATCAGTCCTCCCTCTCCTTCTCACTTCACAGCAACACCTCTCGCATTTCCCAGTAGGTGATTCCTCCTCCTTGGCGCTTGGTGTGGGAAGTGATCAGGTCCTCTAAATTTAGCCAGAGAGTTTATTTTTAACTCTGCAAGCTTGGATTTCAGCCTGGGTATTTGCTGTACTCCAAGGGTCTTGACTGTGCTCTGCTCTTCTTGAGTTCCTGGGGCCTCTCCCCTCGAACATGGGGGACTTCCTGCTTTCAGTCCAGGAAGGGGCTTGTGCTGGCCAGTGTCTCTGCTCGCTGTTCTGAAGTTCACTTGAGCAAGGGGCCAGGAGGGGAAATGGAGTTTCCACCACTGAGTTCCACCCAGCTCCTAGAATGTCGTTACTTGGCATCAGACAGGCCGAAAGCCCTTCTCTAAGTTTGTACCCACTCTCTTGTTCTGGGGTGAATGGCCTGAGGTTCAGGAGAAGTCTCACACCGGACCCTGAACTCAAGACTCAAAGGGGCGCCATGAGATCTAGCTGTTTACACATGATGACTCGGGATGCATGATGCATATTCAGGCTACATGATCTGCAGCAGGGCCTCCTGGTCCTGCAGGGTCAGTGTGTCTGCAGCAGGGCCGTTCCAGTCCTGGTCCTGCAGGGTCAGTGTGTCTGCAGCAGGGCCGTTCCAGTCCTGGTCCTGCAGGGTCAGTGTGTCTGCAGCAGGGCCGTTCCAGTCCTGGTCCTGCAGGGTCAGTGTGTCTGCAGCAGGGCCGTCCAGTCCTGGTCCTGCAGGGTCAGTGTGTCTGCAGCAGGGCCGTCCAGTCCTGGTCCTGCAGGGTCAGTGTGTTTGCAGCAGGGCCGTCCAGTCCTGGTCCTGCAGGGTCAGTGTGTCTGCAGCAGGGCCGTCCAGTCCTGGTCCTGCAGGGTCAGTGTGTCTGCAGCAGGGCCGTTCCAGTCCTGGTCCTGCAGGGTCAGTGTGTCTGCAGCAGGGCCGTTCCAGTCCTGGTCCTGCAGGGTCAGTGTGTCTGCAGCAGGGCTGTCCAGTCATGAGAAGGGTTACAAGAGTAGATGCCAGTAACTAGCTGAACATCAAGGTCTCATCCAGCTGTTTCTTGAAAGTAGCCAGGGTGTCTGCTGGACTCCTTACTGTGACTGTATGTGTACAGTATGTATGGTGGGTTTCTTGGGTATAGTGCCGTCACTCACCTGTGAAATCTTAGTTAAAAAATGTTACAATGAATTAACGAGAGTATCAGAAAGCTACTTGCATCTTGCTAAAACTTCTCAGTAAGCAAAAAAGTTAAAATCCTTTTATATCATATAAATCGATCATATTAAATAAAACTGAGACTAGCTGGGGCTTTGCTTGGTGCACAAATGCTTGGAATAATATCCTCTTGATGTGACAGTAAAATGGGTTTCACTTCTAATGGGTCGGTCTGTTGAGCGTCGCCGAAACGGTGGTTTCCTTGTAAACACGTGCTTACAGTTTTGTGCTGCTAGCTGAGCCGTGTACCGGAGGGTACGTCCCACCTGAAGGGGGTCGAGTCCCGGTCTTTCGAACCCGAGGCCCCTCCGCCGCGCTTGCGCACAGCCCTCTCCTCTCGCCCCGCCCGCCCCGCGGTTCCGTCAACAACCCGTTTCAGACTCGAGGCTAAGACGGGCTGCTAACAGTTACGCTTTCAGCTTTGCGTGAGGGTGAGGGTGAGGGAGAGAGGCCGTTTGCAAACGAAATCGACAGTTCAAACTTTTTTTTTTCTCCCCCCCAAAAAAAAAGACAAAAATCAGTTCGTGGTTTATGCCAGAAGCTGGTTGGTTATATTAGGCGTTCGGCAGTCCCGTCTCGCTCGGCAGCAACCCAACACGCACACCCACCCACCCACACACACACACGCCAGGTAAGAGCGCGGCAGCACTGCCCGCAGGCGGCTGCTCGCCCCGCACTGCCTCCTTTCGCGGAAGGAAGGGCGAAGCGCTGAAGCCGCGCGCGCCGCGCCCGTGATGCAGTGGCCCCCCGCTCCCCCGGCTCCCACAATGCAGCGCGAGCAGCATCAGCCGCTGTCTGTGGTGCTGAAGCTGAGAGCCGGAGAGCGAGCGCGCAACCCCGACCGCCCTCCCGCATCCTCCCAGCCTCCGGGGGGGGAGACCGACCGACCGACCGACCGGCCAGCCAGCCGCAGCAGCGGCAGAGCGGATTGAAGGACAAAGGACGTAACGACGCCAAGTCACAACAGAAATAGTGGAGGGAGGGAGGGGGGGGGGGCGTTCACTTTGTTTTAATAAGCCGATTTTTGTAGCCCGTTTTTTTTTTTTCAATTGCTATTCCGAATTTCAGCCCGTGCCGCCTCGCGTCCTTTATGCACAGCACGCTGCTCGAGACCATACAGAGAAAACAGGCGTTCGGGTTTACGAAGCATGGCCTGTCGATCTCGCTAGCAGACATGGAAGCCAACCAGCGTCCGATCAAGAGTCTGAAGAGCTACCCGGAGGCAGGAGGCAGGAGCCTGGCGGCGGCCGCGGGCGGGGACGGCGCAGGGGGCTACCGTACCAATGCGGATATGGAGTCCAAAATCCAGAAGGCCGTGGAGTTCAAGGCGGAGGGCAACCGCTGCTACAAGGAGAAGAAATTCCGGGAGGCGATCGGGAAGTACCACCGCTCGCTGCTGCAGCTCAAGGGGGTCCACGAAGAAGGCACCGCCGGCTCCGAGGTGAACCTCCTGGGCCGCACCAGCGCCAGCCTGAGCGAGGAGCAGCGGCGGCTGGTCGAGAGCACGGAGATGGACTGCTACGACAGCCTCACCGGTGAGTCCCGAGCGGGTCGCGGCGGCTCACCGCAGGCCGGTGGCGGTGTAGTAACTGGGGGGGGGAGGGAACGAAAAATCACAGCAGGGCAGGGTAGAGAAATCAGACCTGCAGTTACAGCTCCGAGCGCAAGAGGGGTTTCGTGGACCGTCATTACAAAAAAAACTAACTTTCTCATGCTCAGTGCTCATAGCGCGCTTATGACTGCGATCTGGACCAGCGTGACACGATGTTTTTCCACCTGTTTTAAGTGACGTCTCCAGGATTCTCTTCCTCCTCACGCTTCAAGTTCAGCCGGGCGGAGGTGTGAAGTCTGAAGCGCTGGTGGTGTCGCTGGGCAGGCGCTCGGGCGCTTGTGTTCATGAAACCGGGCACCCTGACGGGGGCAGCGCGCTGTAGAGACACTTACCGGGTTTTTCCGCTCACGGGCCGTTTTGCAAATTGTACCGCAGCAGGAGACGCGCCAGCAGTCACCCCGTGTGTACAGAAACGCGGAGAGCCGAGCGACACGTTCCTCTCGGTACCTGCTGCTGATTTCTAGGCTAGAACGGGCACCCGAGAAAGGTGTCAGCTTCCGTGCTGGTGAAGTTCGCTGCTGCTGCACGGAATTACCGAGTTGCTCACTCGAAGGACGCCTCTGTTCTCAGGCCACGTCCGTGCAGCAATCACGGCTTCTGTACGAAGGCCGGACATTTTCGAAGCCGACTGTCATCAGTCTTCGACGGGCAGCAGCTGATGTTGCAGGAGCTAGTGTTACATCACCCGACGCAGTGCGAGGGCCAGAACGAAGCGTGTAGCAGAGCAACAGCAGGATCGTGCGAGGAGGTCCTCGCACCTCGATGCGCGGTGAAACCATGAAAGAGGCTTGTGCAGTACAGCGCAGTGCTGACGCCGACCTGCAGGTGTCAGTGTAGGTGCAGCATGAAGGAGTTAGTTTGGAGAAAGAGCAGTATCTTTGCAGGGACTAACTTGAGGGGATTTAATATGCATGCACAAAGGTTGCCCTTGATTGTAGAATATAAACTAGCCCTTTTGTTTGCATTAATTGCGGGATATGGGTGAAACAGAAGCTCTTAATGGGCATAACAGTTAATGGACAGGATTGCTCTGTAGTTGGCTTGAGATGGGATGCATATTCATGAAATATGTTCTTGCAAATTCTGCATGTTTGAAAGAAAAGCCAGTTCCCAGTAAGGTCCTGCACTTGGATGGTATGCATGTGTGACGGCCCTGTTTTATTTCCAAAAGTGCACATCAGAAATCCCAGAGCTGCCAGCAGGCCTGTGGGAGAGGATCAAGCTGTGTGAAACCGCAGGGCTGCAGGAAATGAGAATTACCGATGTGCATCTTGTTGTTTCTTCAGCCTACAGGTTATTGTTTGTTCACTTTTCACATGGGCGGAGTGAAACACCTACCCAGCTGGCATGTCCTGGCCCCGTCAGTGTGTAAAAAGAGCAAGAGGAAAGCCGTTAGCTGTCCTGGACACAGCCCCCTTAGCTTCACCCGATCTGTTTATAATCAGACCGTGGGATGGGGGGCAGGTGGTACCTTCTGCACATGGAATGGGCCGGCAGCTGGCACCTACTGAGCCGCTCAATCACCTGGAGATGCTGCAGGTTCCAACTCCACTGTTCCAATTGACCAGCCTCACACTGATCACGCACACTCGCTGCTCTGATTACAACCACGTCGGCTGTGGAGGTAAAGAGTTACTGACCTCAGTCCCTCCCAGTGGCCACACCAATCTCCACCCACCCAGGGCATGGCCAGGGCTGCTCTAGGCATGATCAGGCGTGGTGCTTGTAATGGGTTCCTGCCGATGGACTTCACGGGACATTAGGAAAAGGCTCACTGGGAGAGTTGTGCTCTGTGCTGTGTGTTGCTGAGAAAAGCAAGGCCACCTCCTAGGCCTCCTGTCTTACACAGGATTCCCAGTCTTTCTCTTACACAGTCTCTACAGTAGCTGCATGACTGAGTTGTAAACAGCTAAGGAGTGGCAACTCTACCCTGCAGTAGCCCTGCTGGTACCTGGTGGTGTTCCTCTGAGTTCAAGACATCCCCCCCAGGCTCCTGCTGCGTTCTGGTCAGTCTCTGTGTCATACAGCTCACTAACAATATCCTAAAGCAGTTCAGTGTCGTTTCTCCCAGGGTGTGCGGCACAGAAATGGGAAGCAGAGCTGGGATATTAAGGCCAGTGCGCCTGCGGGTTGGTTTGGTTGTTGGCATCGGTGACATTAGTTTGGAGATGGAGTAGCTGCTGTCACACCGCCTTGTACTGCAGCACTTAGTGTCAGTCGAGGAAGGAGCCCTTGAGCTGTGTTTTCAGGTTACGAGCGTCTCGCTCAGTAGCGCAGGACAGTTTCAGGCTTGGGAGCACTCCGGAAGTTCTGCAGGAGCACTGATCACCCGGGCTGCGATGGGGGTCTGTGTATTGAGTTTGTGAGCAAAATCTGTCCCAGCCGGACTTTGATGACCCAACGTTTGCTGCGGTGTAGCGTCCCAGAATGAGCTTGCAGTTCACAGGCAGCAGGCCGGGTCCGATGCAGCTCGATCAGGGAGCCGGGAGAGAGGACAGAGCCTCGCAGGCCCCCTCTCAGGCTCTGCAGTCTGTCGTTTGTCTTTTTTTTGGCACGTTTTTGCTCTGCTCCTGGCGAGCTGGAGGCCTGGAGATTGTGCCTGCAGGGTGAGCAGGCCGGTGCTCTTAGTTTCAGAGACGAGCCATAAAGGTGTTCAATCCGTGTGGAAGCTGATCCATCTGGGGGGATGGGGAGAAGAGGGGGGTCCCAGCTGGGTTTGGGGGAACCAGCGGAGGCAGGGGAGAGCAGGAAATCAGACCCCACCAGCCAGGAAAGGCAGGGCGGCTTCGTTTCCGCTGGCGAGGTGAGGAATCGTGCTGACCCGTGATTTATGTGGAGTTGAGTGAGAAGGATCGCAATCTAAAAGAAAAGGGCACCGGCCGGCCAGCGGATTCTAGCGCACTGATATTTTTTCAAATGTATTTTAGCATTTATCTGTATAAATATCTGTATATCTCTTTAGTATCTGGGTTGGTCTACTCATCCTTTCGGGATTGTGCACACTAAATACCAGTTACCGATCGGTAAGAAATGAAGTGCCGAGGGTGTCGCCCTCTGCTCCCAAACCAGGGGGTACAAAGGCAGGAGCTTGGGAAGACTGCGGGCGAGAGGGAGCTCGGACGAGATGAACACTGCTTGAGCGGAGCACCGTCTCCTCCAGCAGGGAGCTGCCGTATCCAGGCAGCACCGAGCAGGCCCGGGGGACGGGGGGCAGCGCGATGATTCTGTTTGTGCCATTGTGCTCGCGTTCCCGTGGGCATCAGCAGCCCAGCCCGGCCCTGGCACAGGAGTGGCACGGTGCTGGCTCCCCACCGCCGGGCTCGTGTGCTTGGCGACGGCCCTGCTGCCTGCTGGGAGCGTCTGTGAAGGGGAGGTAGGAAGTTCTCCCGTGGAGATCGTCAGGAGTGTTGAGTTAAGATGCGCGCAGGGGTGGCAGGAGTGTTGAGTTAAGATGCGCGCAGGGGTGGCAGGAGTGTTGAGTTAAGATGCGCGCAGGGGTGGCAGGAGTGTTGAGTTAGACGCGCGCAGGGGTGGCAGGAGTGTTGAGTTAGACGCGCACAGGGGTGAAGGGAGTGTTGAGTTAGACGAGCATAGGGGTGGCAGGAGTGTTCAGGTAGACGCGCACAGGGGTGGCAGGAGTGTTGAGTTAGACGAGCGCAGGGGTGGCAGGAGTGTTCAGGAGTGTTGAGTTAGACTCCAGCAAGGGGGCAGGAGTGTTGAGTTAGACGAGCGCAGGGGTGGCAGGAGTGTTCAGGAGTGTTGAGTTAGACTCCAGCAAGGGGGCAGGAGTGTTGAGTTAGACTGGAGCAAGGCCATTGTAAAGTCAGACTAAAACACACACTGGTGGGATCTTCTGATGGCTGAGTCCTGTTACCCAGAAATCTGTGCAGTCGGTGGCATTTCAGTTGTGCTACTTCCTGGGAGAAACAAGGGTGTTCCAGGAGTCGGCCAGCGTGGGGTTAGGAAGGGAAGGTCTTCTGAAACTAACTTGCTCAAATTAATTCCAGACATTAGATAACACAAACACGTGTGACACGATATGTTTAGATTTCCAGAATGTGTTTGACACGGTACTTCTTAACAGGTTGATTCTCAGTGAAAGATGGAGGAATCCAAGGAGATGCAAGTACTTGGTTTGAGAGCTGGCTGACGAACAGGAAGGCGCATGTGGGCTCAAGGGGCGTAACCTCTAGGGGGCGGATGTGGGTAGCAGTGTGCCGCAGGGCTGTGTTTTGGGCCCAAAGCGAAAACTGTGCCATCGACATCCTGAAAGGTCAGCTTGAAGCCCTGCATTGCTCTTAGAATATTGTGTCCTGTTGTAGTCATCCTAATATTTGGTCAGAGGAAGACTATTATTGCTTTGTTTCAAAGAGCAGCAAAATGATTGCTGGACTTTGGGGACTGTCCTAGACGGACAGGTTGAAGCAGCTAAAGCTCTTCAGTTTAGAACGGAGGAGAGTGTGAGGTCCAAGTAGACAAAATCCTAAGGGTTTAGATTGTTTTAAACCAAGGAACAGACTCCATAGTTTCACAGCTGGAAACATAAGGGAAATTCATTTTGTATAGAGAATAGCAAACACTTCTTTTCTACAAGAGTAGTGGGTGTCTGGAACAGGCTACAGAGCCAGGTGGTTTAGGCTGGAAGATATTTTAGATTCAATTAGCTACTAAACTACGTAACAAGCAAGATGGGCTGAATGGAATGGCCCACTCTCTTCTGTATGTAGACCTTTCTCATAGTCTTACAGAATTTCAAATGATTTCCTTGAAGTTCTGTGTAAATGTGCCAGTCTGAACATTTAGTTCACTTTGATATTCTGCTTTTAAAATACATGCCAATGTTTTATTCCTTTAAATCCAGTGGACTTGAGGAGAAGAACACAAGCTCACTAGTGATGTGTGTGCAAATCTGTAGATGTGCTGACACTGACTGACACTGACTGCCCCCAGGAAAACCACATTAGCTAACTGACCTGTTCATGACCATGTCTCGGTATTCTCGCTGAGTGAGGGAGGTCTCCTTTAGCCCACTCGGCTGGTTCCCTGTTGGGTTACGCCAGAGACCCGGGTTCGTGCCCAGGTGATGCGGGACGAACGTGCGAGGTGGAACCGCGACGGTCACAGCGGCACTGTCCAGCTGTGGTCAGTGTGGCGAGGCAGTGTGGGGGTCCCCTGTCCTGCCAGCCTGGCCCACCTTTAATGTGTGCTTTGAAAACATTCAGCTCTTGCGTTCTTCAGGACTGCTGATCTTTTTAACAAACGCACCTGTTTGAGTCAGCTAGTGGCCTTTTCCACAGTTCACAGATACTCGGAAAGGATTTTAACAACAGATGGGTTGGCACAGCACAACATCTCATAAATAAATGAAAACATTCATAGTAAAAGAATATACGCTGATCATCTTCAATAAGTGTGCTAAGGGTTCTGGGGGTGGGGGAGTGATTTTATAAATATTTTATGGCTTTTTAAAACTAAAACATTTAGTGATGGTCTAGATGGTGTTTTGCTTTCTAAGTGACATGATAGAATTACTCAATTTCTTTCCGAATATGTGTAAATGGGCATCCTGCTGCATATTGATTTCTGGGGGAGTAGTAAGAGGGCTTGTTCAATATTAATGATTGCAGACTGTTTAAAAACTATTGCACTATACTGGGCCACTTAGACTCTTACAGCTCACTCTAGCTGAAGAACTTTTATAATAATCATCTGTTATGCAATTAAGCAATTAAGGTGCTGGTTGGAGCAAGGTTCTTCAATGGAATGGATCTGATCGACATCTGAACTCTCTGGATGCTGCTCTGTGTTTGTGCTGGAGTGGATCACTTGCCATTAAGAGGGCGAGAAAGACAATGTATTAAACGCATCTTAAGCTTCACAGCTGTTTGCATTTATCTGACATATTTATCTGATAAAGATGTTCGCCAGGATACAGGTATACAGTAGGTTCCTCTGTTCTGGAAATTGTAAAATATGAGCATGAGAAAATTCTGGAGCAGCTTGAGTTACCTGTTTTACAGCAGCAGAGAGGCAGATTAAGTTGTTAAAAACTCAATGTCAGAGGTTCTAGAGGTGGTACTGTGGATGGAGAAATGAAGTCACGTGTTTACACAAAGAGTAGCTGGAGTCCAGAACGATGCCCAGCTAGGCTGCAACAAAGCCCATTTCTGGGATTCTTCAACTCAGGGGTGGATGGGATTCTGGGATCATTTAGCTGCCGAGCAGTGAGCAAGGGAATCCGGTTTCCAAAGAAGGTGAAGACTTCCTGGATATTGTTAATTTTAGCGGAGGTTTTATACTCTCTGGCCTTTTATTGTGATTGATGGGGATTTGGGAGGTGTGAGACTGCTGTGGAAATCTGTTCTTCATTTCAGCAAAGAAATGAGAAATCATCCAGGCTCAGGGAAGGGCCCCATCAACGTAAACTACTCCTCGCCCCCAATTAGAGGGGCAGAGTGATGGAGTGTGCGCTGGGCAGGTGGGTGTTTGTAATCCAGCTCTCTGCGATCTAATTAACGAGCGGTTGTCACGGGTTGTCACGGCCAGTGAGGACTGTGCTTGAAATCCGAGATGCAGCCTCTGCCGGCTTTGCTGAAACGCTTCTGGAAGGAGGAGAGCCTGTGTCTGGACTGGAGTTTCCTCCTCTTGTCTCTTGCATTGTGCTTCCACCTCGAAAATGACCATTCTGGTTCCGAATTTGTTCAGGAAGTCACTGGGGGAAGCTCGTAGCTAGTACCATATTCCTGCAGAGCCCCCGGCTCCTGAGCATCCAGGATTCCCAATTCCTTGGGAGGAAAGGAAGAGTAATAACTAGAGGTGTGAAAGCTGGGGTGAAAAACGTTCGATTTCCTTTCGAGTGTCAGCTAATTTGTGTTAGAGCCTTCAGGCTGCTAATGCCAACATTTCAGTTACTGATGTCAGCAGTCTTGTTTTTCTCAGTTGAAATCCTCTCCTGCTCAGACACGGCGAGACAGGACGAGCAGAATGCTCACTCATTAAATGCCCAAGCACAGCCATTATGCACTTTTATTAAATTGAGATCCGCATTTGCAACAGACACGGGGCCCATTAGCACTCTACCCTAATGGAAGGCTTCTCAGACTCCTTCAGCTCTTTAATCCAGATGGGGGGCCGGGGCTCGCTTCAACTGAGCTCGCGGGACGAGGAAGCCAGCCAGCCCTGTAGTTTTCTGCCATTTCATCCTAATGGCGTTTTGTGCATTACAGCTGCACGCTCATCACCTGTGCCTGCACTCAGCTGCCCGGTCGGTTCGAGGGAGACTACACTAGGAGCTTTTTTATTCTGCTGTTTGTGCAAGCCAGAAAACTCACAAGACCCATCCTGCGCGAGCTGCCGTCATGCATGCCTGGGTTTCATGGGTGCTTTTCAATGAGCAGTTAAAA
The DNA here is from genome assembly GCF_055471065.1 of Atractosteus spatula. Lineage (NCBI taxonomy): Eukaryota > Metazoa > Chordata > Actinopteri > Semionotiformes > Lepisosteidae > Atractosteus > Atractosteus spatula. The sequence goes on along the minus strand of NC_142708.1, from coordinate 74,833,752 downwards.
CCTAAACAACAGGTGATTTCACTTTTGTACTGCATAATCTGTTCAATTAAGCAATTATGATCAGAGGGATAACAATGACCAGAGGACAGTGCGGATATGTCTTCTGTGAAGAAAGGTACCAGCTGATAGTTTACTCTGGAACTATACCCTGACTATTACAGTAGGATAAGAACGTGGGAGTGACAACTGAGAGGAGCCATTCAGCTCATCTGGCCCTTGTGGTTATTAGTAGTTAATTGATCCCAGGACCTCATCCGTCATTCTTTTGAAAGAAACCAACAAGCTTCAACAGCTTGTTCCACACTCCCACCACCCTTTGTGCATAGACATTCCTTGAGTTTTAAATGCAATTTAATGGCATTTCCACTTGTTCCACCCGGTCTGTGCTTCAGCGTTCAGTGCAATGAATGCCCTCCCTCAATAGCAGGACACGCGCTGCCCTCCTCTCTAATTTAAACCTCTGTCTAATTGACAAGGCTGCTGCGTGGCCCCTACTCGTGATCTTAGTGCCTGCCCGTGGTGATACAATAGCTCCGCCCTGTGGCTGGGCGGGTGCCTGCGAGTTTGTGGTGCTGCCGCTGCTGAGAGCTGCATCACTCCTCCAGTTCAGAAACAGACAAAGGAGACCATTGTGGTGCCTGCTGGCAGGCAAATTGAACATCTCACAGCACAGGACGTCTGCAACAGCCCCTGGACAAAAGGGTGTGCAGAAACAGGATAAATAGCCAACATTTCTGAAATAAGTCATCAAAGCAGAAAATGCTTCACACATTCTTCTCCACAGCTTATCAGCACTAGCAGCAGTTCAAACCGGACGAACAGAGAGGGATTTCTTGCATGTCTAACATGCCTGATGTATGACAGCGCAGTGCTTTTATCCCACACTTTCTCAAAGAAACTGCTGATGTAGAAACAGCTTCTGAACTCAACACTGAGCAGCAGGTACCCTTTCCAAAGCCTTCTGCCTGTATCAGTGGGGAATCTGAGAGTGCTTTTATGCTACGGTGCTTGCACACCCTCATCGTTATTTCAGTAGCCGCTTGTGGGACTCCTGCTCCAGTCTGTCCCTGTTCCAGTGGGCGTCAGCTCGGCTGGCAGGAGGCTGGTTGCACACGGAGATGTGCGGGCCTGCACCCTTCCGATACTGGTATAGAGGATTGGGGGAGGGGGGGTTCCAAAAATAAAAAATAACTGGGGGTCCCAAATGTGAAGCCCAGAAAATAAGAGAGGTGTGTGCTGTGCGTGGCAGAGAGTAGTGGCCATGATCCCTGGCACAGAGACTGCCTGGGGCTGGAGTCGGTGACGCACGACGCACACACACTCGCCACACTCCTGGGACCTGGCCTGCGCCAGTGAGTCACTGTCCCTCCCGGCGAGTCAGCGGTGACTCGCGTTGTTCGGAGAACTGTCAGCACGTCCGGGAGGAGGGAGGCAGAGAGGGGGAGATTCTTGGATCGCTGCAACGTCTTAAAAATCAGCTCTGTTAACCCGGGCCGCACACTGAGTCGCTCGATTCCGCGACTACTGGTTCCCCTTTCACCCCGAAAACATAGGGGTTTCTTCCCTGGCAGTGAAAGAGCGCGCCGGGGCAGGAGGAGTCTCCTGTGCTGCTGAAAGGCCGTAGCTGTAAGAACAGACGGGCAGGTGCCGCGGTTTCTCACTCAGCCCTTTCACTGAGAGAAGAAGAGGTTGTCTGCCAGGAGGCAGCAAATTCCTGGCTTCTGCACTGATCTTTTCCTTTCCAACCCACAGCAGGACACCATCCCCACTGAGCCACGGTCTCTCTAAACTAGGCCGGTCCTGTTCTGTGAACCCCGGTGTCAGGCTGGTTTTCCGTCACTCAAGGGAGGGGCAGGAGCTGTAGGGGAAGCAAATCAGTGGCGCGCAACACTCTGAAGCCCGTTGTCCACTGTGCAGCATTAATTTAGTTACTCATTATTATGTCCTCCAGTAAGCAGTCCAACAATAACAGGTGTTCATGCTGAATCATCAGGACAAGGTAAGGAAGAGATCAATAAGGATGATAAAGTTTCAGGTTTAAAGTAAAGTTACAACTTTACAGTCCACTTGTTGAGGGAGTCTGCTCAGGCAGTTGGCAGGGGAAAACAAACACTGAAGAACAGAACAAGGATAACAGGGTTTCTGGAGCCTCTGCCAGCTCATGAGAGCACGGACCGCCAGAGTCCGAGGTGTCAGGCTGTGTCCGTGAGCGTGCACGTGTGCGCCAGCATCAAATCGCTTCCCTTAGTCCCTTAGAAATCAGAATGTCTGTTTGAAAGGAGATTCAGAGGCTAGCGTGGCACAGGGAACAGACTGGACGGGCAGGTCCTCAGGCGAATGACTAGCTGCCACATGGGGTTGGTGTTTCCGGGCTTGTTCTTCAGCGGTGTACTCAGCCATGGTAGATCTGATGGTCAACAGTATTTAATTTTAAATATTTCCGGGTAGATTGAAACGAGATAAGGCTGGAAGCACGTTGATCGCCTCTACTCTTGTAGGCATGGGAGCCTGCTCAGCAGACCTCCCTCCTCCCTCGCTCACAGACCTGCCCCGTGGGACAGCTGCTCAGGGCGTTAGCTGGAGTGGCTCAGGGGCCTGATCACGACTGCAGGAGCAGCAGCAGCTGCTGGCAGAACGTTGCAAAGGGATGGTTTAGTCTGTGTCTTGTGTGAGTGAGCATGTTCCAGCTGACACGGGCACAGCAAGGACAGCTCGGAGGTGCTGGACTGAAACTGCCGCAGCCTGTGAGCTCAGAGGACTCCTCGATAAGTCTTCTCACAGATCGAAGGAACGGATCCCAGAACCCATTCGTCTGTTTGTCTGTCCGCTTTGCTTGATTTGATCAAACTGAGTGAAAAACACTTCCAGTGGCATTTTTTGTGTCTTGGGGTACAGTGCGGGAGACCTTTCCACCACTGGTGCAGAATAACAGAATGAGCTGAACAGCTGACACTATGACCCCTTGTGTCTTTGTCTCTCCCTCTGTCCCTCTCTCCCTAGCCTGCCTGCTGCAGTCAGAGCTGGTGAACTACGAGCGAGTGAAGGAGTACTGTCTGAAGGTGCTGAGCAAGCAGGAGGACAACTTCAAAGCCATGTACCGCGCCGGCATCGCCTTCTACCACCTGGGCGACTACAAGAGCGCCCTGCACTACCTGAAAGAGGCCGCGTGCCGCGAGCCGACAGGCAAGTGCACCTGTCATTACCTCTCCCTGGCTCGCAGGGGTGCTGTAGAGGCAAGGGCTCATTTTGCTGGACTGTGCTTTATTCTGTAATTAGAGAGAATCACCCGGTGGGGGGGGGGGGGAGGATGCAAACGGGGACAATCCTGATAGAAGTGCTGAGCGAGTCCAACATACTGCAGACAGCATAAAAATGACTCAGTAACTCAATTACACCCCAGATCTGCCATCAGAAATGGGTGGTCAGCAAGGTCGGTGCATTTCGTCTGTAAACAAGAACCCAGAGCTGACCTGTTCCTCTTGAGAGCTGAATCCTGCCCGTGTGTCGCAGGGACGTTGTGGGGAGATAGACCGCTTGAGCTGGTAGAGCTGACACAGCTGGCAGAGCATGGGCGTTGTGCTCTCCAGGCTCGGTCTTCTTCAACATGTTTTTTAAGGACAGCCACCCGAGGGCTGACTTGAGCTGAATGTGTGGTGCCCCTCCTGAGCTCAGCTCCCTGTCTTCCCTGTCCTCTGCAGACACCAACGTGCTGAGGTACATCCAGCTGACTGAGATGAAGATGAGCAAGAGCACCCCGCGAGAGCAGAAGAGTGGCAGCGAAGCCATGGGCTAGCAACCCCTGTGACCCACAGCCTTCCCAACCCCAACCTACACCCCTCCCCCTACACCCCTCCCTTCCGCCAGCCCCTGACCTGCAAACTGTTTCCTGTTGTGCCAGGACCCTGGCACGCCACACCACGCCACGCCACGCCAACCTTCCTGCCACGGACTCTGTGCCAGGCAGATACGCGAGACGTCTGCAGAGCTGAAAGAGACAATGAAATAATAACACAATAAGAAAAAAATGATAATACGGGACATCACATACTCTTCAGTACAGCGGGAGGAGGAACGTCTGTACGGAAGCTGTGATTTCCGGCAGGACGGCCCAGGAGTGGGGCGCTGTCGTTGTTTCTTCCCAGGGGTCTGCAGGACAAGGCACAGCGGAGTATCGGCCACAACGTCGCAGAGAGGGGAAGGAACAGGCCGTTTCCCCAAAGGTTTGTCCCAGTGGCAGGAGCGCAGACTGAGATTTCATCACCCCGTCCCACTGGCGCCCCCCTGCTGGACGGTGTGAAGCCGCCCCTGTTTGGAGCCCCCAGCGCGCACACAGCTGCACGGCGCCTCTGCGGCAGGCCGGGGGAGGGGGGTGTGTGTGTGTGTGCTCATCCTGTGTTTTACTCCAACGTGTTAAAACTTTTTTTTTCCCCCCCACGAGGAGGAACACAAAAACAGAATGCTTTTTTTTTAATTTTGAGTTTTTTCTTAATGTTGGAAAAAATATCAGTGAGCATTCATCTCTGGACAGTGTTTAATTCAAGGGCTATTTAGTGTATCTAAGTTGTTTCTGAGTTCTGTAACACCGTCTGCCCCTCTCCACCCAGTGCCAGCTGGGCAGCCTGGAGCAGGCGTGGCGCTCCTGTGGCTCTTTGCCCAGGTTCTCTTGGCTCTCTGCTGCCGTGGGCACAGTTAGATCACGAGCCATCCTAAACTGACGTTTCTGCATTGGCCGGGGGCGTGGAGTTATTCTGGTGCTGCGCTTAGGGATGTTCCGGGCTCTTGTGCGACACCAATAATCTTCCCCCCTTGTGAGCAGGCTGTCCACAAGCCGTGTTTCTGAGACGGAGAATGTCAGACGGAAAGACTGTTAACAGCGCACTATGATGCCGAAATGGAGAGGATACACACTCTCTTCATAGCTATTTCTTCTTAGTCCCGAGTAATTTGAGTGCGAAGCGTCAGGTGGCTGCGGAGGAATGTGGAGAGGTTAATTCCAAGCTGAAAAGTAGGAAGAAAAAAACAATGTGGTTGTTGAACTGTCACTTCTCTGCGTGTCTCTCGGTTGTACTACTCTCTTGCAGCTCGTGAGAGGTGTCCCGCGTTTCCTGTATATAACTTCTGGAGGGGAGCCCACCGATCCAGATGTTGTGGGTTCGAGCCCGGGTCGTGTCCGGGCTCTCCTGGGTGGGGTCGGGAGGAGTCGGCCCAGGGTGTCTCTGTGCCTGAACACTGTGTTCGGAAGTCGGAAGAAATAATAAGAGCTGATGAAATATGAAAGAAAAACGGGGCCCACAGCTCTAAAAGCGGTCGATTGATTTGGAATGCTTGTATCTGCAAGAGTCTGCTGGTCATCTGTCCAGACGTGACCGCTGGGCTCCGTGGCGAGGTGCAGATTAGTGAAGAGGCTGGGTTCAACAAGCCCCTTGTGAAGCCACAGGTTGCGTCCTCACGCCCCCGGAGCTTTGGGAGCCCAGGTTCCTGTCCCGCAGTGCAGGGACAGAGCTGACGTGTTGCTCCTGGTGCCGGCTGGAGCTGGATCCGCACTGAGGCCAAGGCGACAGCAGCAGGAACGGTGCCAGGAGCTGCAGGGACCCCAGGGGCAGACAGGCCCTGCAGGTGGGCGCGTCTGTCCCCCCCCTCTCCGGGCAGGAGCTGCAGAGACCCCAGGGGCAGACAGGCCCTGCAGGTGGCCGTGTCTGTCCCCCCCCTCTCCGGGCAGGAGCTGCAGAGACCCCAGGGGCAGACAGGCCCTGCAGGTGGGCGTGTCTGTCCCCCCCCTCTCCGGGCAGGAGCTGCAGAGACCCCAGGGGCAGACAGGCCCTGCAGGTGGGCGTGTCTGTCCCCCCCCTCTCCGGGCAGGAGCTGCAGAGACCCCAGGGGCAGACAGGCCCTGCAGGTGGCCGTGTCTGTCCCCCCCCTCTCCGGGCAGGAGCTGCAGAGACCCCAGGGGCAGACAGGCCCTGCAGGTGGGCGCGTCTGTCCCCCCCCTCTCCGGGCAGGAGCTGCAGAGACCCCAGGGGCAGACAGGCCCTGCAGGTGGCCGTGTCTGTCCCCCCCCTCTCCGGGCAGGAGCTGCAGAGACCCCAGGGGCAGACAGGCCCTGCAGGTGGCCGTGTCTGTCCCCCCCCTCTCCGGGCAGGAGCTGCAGAGACCCCAGGGGCAGACAGGCCCTGCAGGTGGCCGTGTCTGTCCCCCCCCTCTCCGGGCAGGAGCTGCAGAGACCCCAGGGGCAGACAGGCCCTGCAGGTGGCCGTGTCTGTCCCCCCCCTCTCCGGGCAGGAGCTGCAGAGACCCCAGGGGCAGACAGGCCCTGCAGGTGGCCGTGTCTGTCCCCCCCCTCTCCGGGCAGGAGCTGCAGAGACCCCAGGGGCAGACAGGCCCTGCAGGTGGGCGTGTCTGTCCCCCCCCTCTCCGGGCAGGAGCTGCAGAGACCCCAGGGGCAGACAGGCCCTGCAGGTGGGCGTGTCTGTCCCCCCCCTCTCCGGGCAGGAGCTGCAGAGACCCCAGGGGCAGACAGGCCCTGCAGGTGGGCGTGTCTGTCCCCCCCCTCTCCGGGCAGGAGCTGCAGAGACCCCAGGGGCAGACAGGCCCTGCAGGTGGGCGTGTCTGTCCCCCCCCTCTCCGGGCAGGAGCTGCAGGGACCCCAGGGGCAGACAGGCCCTGCAGGTGGCCGTGTCTGTCCCCCCCCTCTCCGGGCAGGAGCTGCAGAGACCCCAGGGGCAGACAGGCCCTGCAGGTGGGCGTGTCTGTCCCCCCCCTCTCCGGGCAGGAGCTGCAGAGACCCCAGGGGCAGACAGGCCCTGCAGGTGGGCGTGTCTGTCCCCCCCCTCTCCGGGCAGGAGCTGCAGAGACCCCAGGGGCAGACAGGCCCTGCAGGTGGCCGTGTCTGTCCCCCCCCTCTCCGGGCAGGAGCTGCAGAGACCCCAGGGGCAGACAGGCCCTGCAGGTGGCCGTGTCTGTCCCCCCCCTCTCCGGGCAGGAGCTGCAGAGACCCCAGGGGCAGACAGGCCCTGCAGGTGGCCGTGTCTGTCCCCCCCCTCTCCGGGCAGGAGCTGCAGAGACCCCAGGGGCAGACAGGCCCTGCAGGTGGCCGTGTCTGTCCCCCCCCTCTCCGGGCAGGAGCTGCAGAGACCCCAGGGGCAGACAGGCCCTGCAGGTGGGCGTGTCTGTCCCCCCCCTCTCCGGGCAGGAGCTGCAGAGACCCCAGGGGCAGACAGGCCCTGCAGGTGGGCGCGTCTGTCCCCCCTCCGCTCTGGGCAGGAGCTGCAGAGCTGCTTTAGAAAAGCCTGTGTCAGACGAGTGCAGCTCCAGCGCCATCTTGCTCTGGAGCCCCAGGTGAGAGCAGCTGGGGAGCCCCAGTTTAGGGGTGTCATTTCACGGGACAGCTCGGGGGAGGGTCCCACACCGACTTGCTTCTCCCTCGACCTCGGCACGCCGCCTATTTGCCAGGGGTTATTCTCTAGGACTAGAGGGTTTTCAGTGGCGTCTGAGGCTTGGAAACCACGAGGCCCCCCCTCACGCAGCTCGCTGGCGCAGGGAGGGGTGCTGTGCTTGTGTCTGTGGCGGTGGTTTGTCTGGGCCGTGGGCGGGGAGAGATTTCACGGCTGCTGCTCTGTGGCCCCTGGCCTTCTCTGCTGGGGAGCACGGATTCAGTTTCCACTTCCTGAAGCTCCCTGACCTCAGAGCCCAGGTTCAGCGGAGGAGAGGTGATAGCTGAGCGCTGCCATCGCACACCGGAGTGCTGTCTGGGACGTTGTACCCGTACCTTAAGACTGTTAATTACTCGATTGCTTGCAAAGTGACGTCATATGTAGCTACACAACCTAAATCACAAAAGAACAAGTGTTCAGCGCCCGTTTGAGGTCAGAGTACAAGACATTCAGCAACTCCCTCTGGAGAGCTCAGAGCTGAAGAGATGATATGTCTGTATGAGGCAAAGCTGGAGGTCATAAAGAGATCAGTGACGAGCAGTCTGAACCCTTCCGAACGTTTGGCCAGTGTCTTGTCTAGAGGACATGGTGCTCAGGTCCCTGTGGTTATAAGTGAGATCTCTGGCTGTTGTCTTTTAAGACTGTTTGCTGGCCTGCTGAGGGGTAATCAGAGGACATTACGCTCTGGAGACACCTGGGCTGCAGTCTGAACTCCGGGAGAGACTTCTGTTGTGAAGTCTGTGGGTGTGGTCAGCAGGAAGGAAGGGGCTCTGCCCACCCTGGGGACAGACGGGGCCCTGGTGTTGCCTGTCTGTTCCAGCCAGCCCTCAGCGCCGTGATTTTGAGCTGCAGTGTTTCTGTATCAGGAGTGAAGGAGAGGAAGGGAGATGGCTGGCATGAGGGGGGTTTTCTCAGCGTTAGTGCTGATTGGCTCCCAGCCCTCTGCCAGTCACAGCGCCCCCTCCTGCCAGACGCAGCACACAGCTTGTGCTCTCCCTCCCCCAGGGCTGAAGGACAGCGGTAAGGCCAGGCCTTTTGGTGTTTCGAAAGCTTGACCCTGGTAAGCGCCAGGTAGGGCTCACGCTGCAGCCCTCCGGTCAGCACGTCCTGAGCAAGCTGGTTCTCGAGATGAGCGCAGGAATCGGCAATTAAACATTACAGCCCATTTGTTATCGCGCTCAATAGCTGGGATGACTCACGCGGCCTGGCAACAGGCTTTAGAGTTGGTTTCTGAGTGATTGATGTTAAATGTTGCTTTAGAGAAGGAAACGGGGAGGCAAAGTTTATATGAACATAGAAATGTGACTTAAAGAAGAAAATGACATTTATTGCACTGACATTAGAAAAGCCAAGACAAAGCTTCAGTACAAGCTGAAGCAGGCGTGTTCGTCAGACTATTAAAAGAAAGACTGTTGTGAGGAACAAAGGAAAGTTTTTTTTTCCCAAATGGCTGCAATCAAAGTTTTGCATAATTTTGTCTTCTGTTCACTTTTTTCATTCTGTGAGTTGTTGTTGGGTTTAAAATTGACCTTCCAGTGAATCATCTCTCTTGAGAAAAGCAATAACCTTCTAAATGTCTTTATTTGTGGGGGGGGGAGGATCTTTTTTTTACAATCGATGGAGATAAATCTGCGCTTAAATTAAGAAGATGCAATGGCTGAAGTGATGTTAATTAGACCTTAGAAATCAGCTTAGTAATTAAACGTGTCAGTGAACTGCAAAGCGGTATGTTACTCTGGCCTGGCCTCCCCTTCTGATTTTAACCCAGCAGTTTCAAACTGAGACAGGCTCATTCTAGACTACTCTTTAAAAACTGCTGTCAGGAAATAAGATCAGACATGACACAGTAGTGGAAATGACGTGTATATGACCCAACACCAAGCACAACAAGGAGCAGCCTCAAGCATGGCAGTATCGGGTAGCTTGCAAAGCCTGGTGCAGGTGTTGGTGCCAGTGGCTGATGTGTTGAGAAGAAAGCAGGAAGCTTCGCCCAGTGGGGTAGGATTTTCCTGTTACCCAAGTGTGTAGAAGAGCATTGAGCAGCGCTTTCACCAACAGGGTTCAGAGCACTGTGCGAGGCTACTGTGCGTCCCCCACAGGGCTCTGGCTTCGTTGCTGTCCGACAGTTTGCCGTGTGATTTCCGAGCCGTGACTACAGAGACTCGCTTGAGAATCTCAGGATTCAGGAGGTGTGGCACTCAGAGCGCCCGGCGGGGAAGCCACAGGGAAACTGAGCCAGAGCCCTTCAATGCGTCCTCCGTGAAGCGCGGGTGGTGGCCGCACGCTGAGGCCGAGAGGCCTGGCCTGTCTGTTCCAGTCGGCTTCTTTCAAGTAGGGAAAGAGAAGCACCACCTGTCTCTCAGCAGGGGGCATCCCGCCCCGCCATCGGCACTGGGGGGCAGTCCTGGGTGGAGCCCTGGCAGAGGGGTGCGTGGGGAGGGTGCAGGGGGCGCTGCGGAGCTGGCAGTGCGCCCCTCGCTGGCGGGGCCTGAGAGCGGTATTGTCCCGTTGGCAGCCAGGCTCCGTGATGGAGGCGCTGTAAGCCGAGGGAAGACACTGGTGAGGGGTGAATCTGTGGTGGCGAGCCAGTCCGATGTGTGTGGACGTGTCTTGTGTATATTGTTGTGAAACACTTAACGGAAGCTGATGTCTTTAGACGCTTAACCCCGAGGAGAGCTGGGGCCCATTTTTGTTTCTCTCCAGGTTGTGTTTTTTTCGCAGTTTGTCCCAGTGGAGGGAGCATGGGTAGGGGCTAAGTCAGGGCTGTTCCTGGTCCTGCAGGGTCAGCCTGTCTGCAGGCTGTCCAGACCTGGTCCTGCAGGGTCAGCCTGTCTGCAGGCTGTCCAGACCTGGTCCTGCAGGGTCAGCCTGTCTGCAGGCTGTCCAGACCTGGTCCTGCAGGGTCAGCCTGTCTGCAGGCTGTCCAGACCTGGTCCTGCAGGGTCAGCGTGTCTGCAGGCTGTCCAGTCCTGGTCCGACAGCCTCAGCGTGTCTGCAGGCTGTCCAGTCCTGGTCCGACAGCCTCAGCGTGTCTGCAGGCTGTCCAGTCCTGGTCCGACAGCCTCAGCGTGTCTGCAGGCTGTCCAGACCTGGTCCTGCAGGGTCAGCGTGTCTGCAGGTTGTCCAGACCTGGTCCTGCAGCCTCAGCGTGTCTGCAGGCTGTCCAGTCCTGGTCCGACAGCCTCAGCGTGTCTGCAGGCTGTCCAGACCTGGTCCTGCAGGGTCAGCGTGTCTGCAGGCTGTCCAGACCTGGTCCTGCAGCCTCAGCGTGTCTGCAGGCTGTCCAGTCCTGGTCCGACAGCCTCAGCGTGTCTGCAGGCTGTCCAGACCTGGTCCTGCAGGGTCAGCGTGTCTGCAGGCTGTCCAGACCTGGTCCTGCAGCCTCAGCGTGTCTGCAGGCTGTCCAGTCCTGGTCCGACAGCCTCAGCGTGTCTGCAGGCTGTACAGTCCTGGTCCTGCAGGCTCAGCGTGTCTGCAGGCTGTCCAGTCCTGGTCCTGCAGGCTCAGTGTCAGCTGCTCTGAGCTCTTCAGGTGCTGCTGCTTTAAAGAGACACAGAAAACCTGCAGACACACTGATCCCTCCAGATCCAGGACTGGGCACCCGTTGGCTGTTATCTGAAATATGCAGAACTCAGACAGCATGAAGGAGGAATGAGGGCAATTACTGTAGCTGTTGTCATCGATTCTGACTGAACGGGTGCTCAGGCCAAGCAGAGTTCGCTGGAGCTGAGCACCTCTCCCCTCCTCAAACCTTTACAGGGTCAGCCCTTCGTGATGCTTTGGTTCAAAGAAAGAAAAAATCGAAAGTTTCCTGTGATCATCCCTCCTGGGGAGAAAAAAGTTCCTTAGATGTGTAGTAGGATTAAGCTTTCATTCTGGTTGTTAGACCACTGCAAAAAGACAAAAGCACAAATGTGGAAAATGTTTTTTTTTATTTGTTCAAAGTACTGTTTGGCTGTGAAAGTGTTTTGTTTTGTGCTCAAAGAAGTTAATAAAAGCTTTATTTTGGGGGAAGGGGTGGTTAGGGAGACATGGTGATGACCATCTTTCAGCCTAGAGCTCTGTGACCCAAATGTCCTGGTGAGTATTTATCTTTGAGAGATGCTACATTTAGGCATTTAGAATCCCAGCAGGCAGCAGTGTGCAGTGTTAGTGCACTATTGTGTTTGCTGTGGACACCTGAGCTCTAGTCAGGCCACGCACGGGAAGTTAGTATTCTGTCTGTTCACCTGCAGGGGGCAGTGTTCTGTCTTGGAGTCAGTAGTGGGTCGCAATCAATGTTAATGCACTAGCTTCCAGAGACCCGGGTTCCAATAGGGGAGCTGGGATTGTGCCTTTCACCTCCAAAGTTCATTGTGTTGAATTCCCAAGGGAAGCGTCGCAGACCAGTTTCAAAAACCAGGCGGCGGTCACGGCGAGGGAAAGAGCACGGACTCGTCCTTTCGGACAGGAAGCAGCGACGACAAGCCATTCCCACACGAAATCCATATCGAATCTGAAGTAGACCGCGCGTTAACTGTGTAGGAAAAAACAGAGTGCAGAGATCAAAAGTAACGAAATATTTTAAACGTGGTGACCTAGAACTCCTAGCAAGTGAATGCACTATGGATTGATATATGAAAAATCTAAATAAAACTTGGAACAGATGTGTCTGGTTTGTAGTTCATTCCTCTTTGGATGTCCTCACGGCTCGCACTCTGAACAGCTTTGTCAGTGAGCGTGTAAGACATTGCTGTGCTCACCACTATCCCTACCACACATTCCAGCAAAAACACAGCCACATTTTTTACACACTTGTGGAGTTTATTGCAATGCCTCATGACCCATTAAGGGTTGCACAGGGAAAAAACTGTGTCATTTTGGCTCCATCGTCTTCAGTGGAACTCATTTCAAACGTGGAGTGCTGGTGTGGTTTCAGACTTCTTCCCTGCTTGGGATTGGAGATTGTGTCCCATAAGCCTCATTTCCCCATAGGTCTTCAACTCCTAGGATGCACATATTTATATTTATTTATAGCTAGCACTGATTTCTGATCTGCAGGATGTGCACCTTAACATCACTTTATTAGCCCTATACAATTTCTTGCATTAGGAATTTGTCTTTTCGCATACGCCAGCTTGCTCTCCATGAGACACCCAGACAGGGAGAGAGCCTGGGGTCAGAGCCACAGGGTCAGCCATTGTACAACGCCCCTGGAACAGTTGGGGTTAAGGGCCTTGCTCAGGGGCCCAACGGAGTAGGATTTCTCTGCTGGCTGCGGGATTTGAACCAGCAACCTTCCAGCCACAGGTGCAGATCCTGAGCCACAGAGCCACCACACCGCACCTAGAGGGATTGACTTCACTTGCGCCCTCACTCCAGCCACAACAGATGTTAAGGCTTCTTCTGGGCTCGCTCTTTCCATTGGCTGAAGGGCTGGTATCTTAAGGGTGTTTTAGAGACACTGCTCAGGTAATATACTAAGCTTTTATTGCCCCCCCTGCCCTGTGTCTTCAAAACAAACTGCATCTCCCCTCTCCCACATCCTCCTGTACCGGGCTCCCTCTTCTCGCTCTCTGCATGATGCCTGCCTTCACTCCGAAGGTAATAATTTCTCCGTCACGATTGACTGTGCTGCTTAATGGCTCCCAGTGCTACAGGCTGACGAGGGAGAGCAGCCTGTTCGAGCAGACAGGCAGGCGGGGGAGGAATCAAGAGCCGGATGAGGAGACGGGAAAAAGGACAGGATGGGTGGAGAGGGACGGAGGCGATTCCGAACGGGACAAGGGCAGGGTGACGGGAACAGAACGGCAGGAGAGGAAGAAGAGAGAGTCTCCTGGCCGGGACAAAGGGACTTCCTGTCCATCGTAGGTCCCAACAGCCTTGCCCTTCCTGCAAACACACATGATGGCCCTTCTCTGCGTGCTGCAGTTTGACACGTTCATGACCAGCAAGGTGTTTTGATCCAGAAAGACTGCTAACTGCTTCGACATGCTCTTGGATAGCTTGCCTCGTGCTGGCCTGTGTCAACGCAAGGGGACAAGTTGCAGGACAAATGCCCAGTACAGTACGGCGGTTTGCAGTAATATGGTCAGGGCAACCAAACAGCCATCTGCATACTCTGAGACCAGGAAACAGGACAAGAGAATCGGCAGGCTGTGACACAGCATGCTCTCCTACTGGACTCTAATTAACAGACCCCAGGCGACTGAGCTAATCATCTGGTTGGATGAGGCTGCTGGGCCGTCTCGCTGAGTTTCTCATTAACCAGGAAACCCTTTAAAAGGGGCTCCTGTCTCTGTCCGTGTGACATCGTCAGCGGTTTGTCTTGTTTGGGGTCTAACGCTGTGTGCCTGGCCAGATGACCAGTGCCGCCCCTCGCCTCGTCACCCCACTCCAGGCTGGGGCACAGCCTTCCGGTTTTCTGAGGACATTCCTGACCTGCACAGATTCCGGCAGCAGTCCATAGTGGTGAGCACAATTACCCTGCAGGGCCTGCTAGCCAGCCCAGAGCCTCAACACTGGTGTGCCAAATGCTGGTTAATCGCTGTAAATTTGCACATTGTTTTCAGAATTTCCCTGTGGTCCTGCTGCAGAAACAGCACCGAGTCCGTGGTTTCCCTGCGTCTTCCCACACATAAAAATGCCCCTGTATATCTTTTTAAGAAACAACTCTGTGGGCGATGAAGTGGCCTTTGGCGCCGCCTGCTGGGGGCTGTTGGGATCGGGGTCAGAAAACTGCAGCAGGTCGGGCGCTGTTCCCAAGAACTCTTCCCAAAAATTTCTCTCAAAAAATTCCCGTGCACTCCCACAATGATACGAACAGAGAGAGAGAAGCTAAAAAAGGAACACGTTCAGGTGGGTAACTGCGTCAGCATGCGTAGGCTACAGAGGAACAAGTAAGAGGTTCGCACCCGAAGAGTTGTGTTTTCTGTCTTCTCTGTTCAGCGTGGAATAAACCTTTACTTGTTCCTAAAAAAGAGGACGTTCGACGATGTGGAAGATTAACCCTGTCCCAGAAAGGGGGCGCTAACACGCAGGGGCACGTCTGGTGGACTCGAGCCTCGGCGGGACCGGAACCGGGTGCAAAACTCCCGGACCCAGGCCGAGCGGGACCGAGCCCAGAGCCCAGAGCCCAGAGCCCAGCAGCAGCAGCGAAGCAGCGGGACCGACAAACCGTGAATCCGCGCGCACAGGTGGTGCTTTTAATTGCGTTGAGATGCTGGTTTGGTAGAAGTCAACATTAATCACGGAAAATATGTTTCTAAAGAAGCATTTCAGCGTATCTGTCTCCATGGTTGCCATGACATTTCAAGGGAGCGAATGGTTCTTGCTTTTAACATTTTTTTTTTCTGTTTATCACTGTGAAACGCGTGTTTCCAGTGGGACTTGTGACAACGGCGCACGGTGCTCGGGGGAGCAGTCCAGGCAAATGTTGTCTTTTTCCCAAAATGTTTATGTATTCAAGTGGCTGCGCAGCGCCGTGACAGTACCCAGCGAATGACGGTCACGGGAGGTTTATCGTGTCATTATAGTGTGACCGGTCCGGGTGCGCGGGATGTTTGCTCGTGAACAGAGAACTGATATCTCACTCGAAAACCCGCAACTCTCCAGCGTCCAACGTGGAAAATAACACTCCAGTGTGAAAAATACAGAAGTTTAATTCAAGAACAGAGCCAACTTGGTACATTCTGTGGACTAGTTTGTTCCAACCCGACTGAACCGAGCCTGAGTCGCAGTTACAACCCAAAAAGCCGTTCGCTAGAGGTCGTTCTGGAGTTCCTATTTCATCAGCTTTGAAAATACCGGCACACTGAGCAATATGTACTGTGTAATATTTTGTAAAGATCGCAGTATGTGTCGGTGGACAAATACGCGATTTTGCCAGGGACAAAATGTAAGTAATATAAAAATTGCTTACAGTTCTATAGCGGTTTCTGGACACTCCACTCAAAGCGCTTTACAGGTAATGGGGATCCCCTCCACCACCACCAGTGTGCAGCCCCACCTTTATGATGCTCCAGTCCTCTCCCCACACACCAGCTCTCAGTGGGGAGGAGAGCAGAGTGATGAAGCCAGTTCAGAGATGGGGGTTATTAGGAGGCCATGACTGGTAAAGGCCAGGGGGAAATTTGGCCAGGACACCGGGGTTACACCCCTACTCTTTTCGAGAAACGGCCTGGGACTGACTCCAGTCGGCCGCACGATGGCGTACTGCAGCAATCCCAACAGACTTTCCGGACTGAAACGACTTCGTTTCGTGTGCTTCTGCTTTGCTTGCCCTCTAATGACGTGCGTTACCGTACGTCTGCCAGCGTTCCCCTCACCTTCCTGGTTTTTACTGTTTTCCCACTGTGATTTACCGCCGATATCCCCCGCGGTCCCCAGCCCTTGTGCTGCCGCTGATCCTGAAGACGCTGATCCTCCTCATCAAGACGGTCGGCTCCAGAGAGACCCGGTTTCCTTAGTAATGGGGAGTTTAAAGATTATCTGAGTATACGATTTATTCCATGCTTTATTACCCTGACTGTGCCTTAACCACGCTAAAGATCTTAGAAAACGAGATTTAGCATTTGGCTTAGAAGCCATTTTATTTTAGTATGCTGCTATCTCGGGAAGGGTCGCCAAAGCTTGGACAGCGAGTAAATTGGAGCAGAGTGGCGTTGTCCCGCCACCTAGTGGCTAAAGCGAGTAGCTACACGCGGCGCGCAGGGACGGGTGCGGGAACGGGCGGCGCGTGTCTTCCCGGTGACCCCCTGCTCGCGGGCAGGGTCTCCCTGGAGCAGACTCGCGCCTGTCTTTAGCGGCGTCCCTGGGACGCTCTGGGGTCCATGCCGGCCGGGCTGTGCCTGTGACTGTCCCAGGGCACGGGGGCTCCTGGGGTGAATGCCAAAGCGAGCTCTCCGCCAGCTCTCCCGGCCTGCCCGTGCTCTCGGCGAGACACGCACACAGTGACGTCTGGGATTCTGGTCTCCCACTGGCAGCTGATCACTGAAAAGAGTTTGATTCGTTCCGCCCGGCACAAGATTATTAACCCCTCCCCGGCCCCGGGTCCGAGACTCTTTCCTCCCTTGGGGGTCATGAGGAAGACGAGGTGTCGCTGATCTGGCTCTTTGTTCAGGCGCTGTTGTGCCTCTGAAGCGTCTCTCGCTCCCCCTGCGCGGGAATACTGCAGCAGCGCCTGCGTGTTTCCTGGGAATCGGGACCTACCTCAGCTAAGCAACCGGAAAAGTGCAGGAAAACAGAAAACCGTGCGGTGCACCGGGAAGACCTTGTTTAGAATATTGTGGACCCCATGTATGAAAATTGATGTAGCTGCCCTGGAATCAGGCCAGAGAAAAGAGACCAGCTGCGTTCTGGGACTGAAGGGAATGGGCTCACGTTCGCCGCCAGGCTACACGACCCGAACCTGTTTACGAGGCGACCAGATTCAAGAAATCAATTTCCTTAAAGGCACTGACAAAGTCAGCCCAGTGGGCTTCTTCAGAATATACAATGGAACACAAACGAGTGAGCCTTTACGCAAAGAGTTGTAGGAGCATGGGACAGGCTACCTGGCCATGTTGTTGAAGCCTTCACCTCGCCATCTTTAAAGATAAAGCCAGGCGAGACCCTGGGATCAATTAACTAATTAACTACTAACTACCAAGCAGGCCTGATGGGCCAAACGCCTCCTCAGGTCTGTGACCCGCCTTGTGTTCTTGTGGCTCAAACGGCTGTTTCTAGGCGGGAGCTGCCCAGCTCCACTGAGGGATTGTGAGGAAAGAGACCAGGCAAGCCGACCTCTGGATGTCTTTATTCGTACGCTTACTCCTTTGTACAGCTGGGCTTAATTGCTTTCGCCATTTCCCAGACAATATCATTTAAAATAACAAGTCATCCTTTAAAATCAGCTTCTCCTTCAAATGGGTTCTTCTTCAGCGATGTATCTACAGATATGTACAGAGACCCCTGTGGGGGAGCAGAGGGGCGTGGGGGTGAGGGAGTTAATAAATAAGCCGGGGTGGGGAAGACGTCTGGGAGAGGGGGAGGGGGGGTCTCTTCTTCCAGACCCCGTTAGTGTTCCAGTGTTGTGTACGGAGCCCAGCCAGGCAGTCTGAGCGAGAGGCGCTGGTTTGGAGGTCCCCGGAGTTACGGGCGGAGTGAGCCTGGGGAACGCGGCCTGGCGCCCCGGGGGCCAGTCCGACCCCCGCTGTGCAGCTGTGCCCAGTCCCTAGTGTCGCCCCCGGGCACTCTGGAACGGTTCTGCAGCAAAGCGCCGCTGCCCATGGGGCGCTGCGTGGCGCCGCCCTGCTGCCGATGAAGAGGAGGCTGGCATGTGAGCGCTGCCTGGCGTTTCTGGCTCTTCCCGTTTGTCCGTTCTGTCCGACGGTAGTGGTGGTGGTGTGGGGGGGATTGTCACGGCCTGGTGCATTCTGGGAACAGTGCTGGGCAGCCAGGGTGGGCTCCGTGTTGAAAACAGCGGAGGAGGTCGTGCTCTCCGCAGGGAGCTGGAGCTGTGGCGAGAACGGGCCGCCCAAGCCTCCAGCCTCTCCCTCCCCTTGGGCTTCTGCCACAGCTCTGGTTCGGAAGTCTCGGCGACGGCGCTGGGGGCACAATCCTGATCCCTAAAGACAGCGAGAGGAGATGGCAAGCCGGAACACTTCCTCCCTGGGCAGGAAGGGAAGAGGGGAGCCGATGGGTCAGAGGTCATGTGGGTCTAGGAGCCCGGCACCTTTGCCCATCCTCCACCCAGGCCGCGAGGTCTGGGGGCTCACGACTCCTGGCTTGGAGTGTGCCTCACAGCGGCAGTCCCTGCGGCTCGGGAGAGCCGGGAGTTCAGCCGGGGCGCAGATCCCAGATCCCGTGACAGGGCGCGCACCTCCGTCAGCAGGGAGAGCAAGGGCCGGGCGGGATGCAGAGTGAGATTTCCGGGAGTTCTCTTCTGTCAGCGCAATGGGAACAGATTACACGCCGGGCCTGTGAGTGATCCCCTCAGTGCCCGACGGAAATCTGCTTCGCTTGGACAACACACAGAGAAACACACTCACACACACACACGCTCACACACAGACACGTGCATACATGTTCCCTGACATGCGTTCACCCCTCCCTCTCACAGCCCTGTACCCTACAAACGGAATTTCACGAGCCCATCTGTGGGCTCTTGTGCTCACAGTGTATCACATCTTATCGCATACACACACTGCAATACACATCTTTTTCTTCTGCTTCTGCTCCTGTGGTACAGGAGGACATTGTGTTGCAGTCAGGTTCTCTCCAGTCCGGAGCTGGAGCGGGTGCTCACGTGTTGATCATCGCGGCCAGTGTGTTGTAGACAGACGGATGGACAGACTGTGACCTCTAACCCCCTGTCCCAGCCTTGCGCACTGGCTCTGCCCCCGGGCTGTCGGTGTGACCCATGCACTGGCCCGCGCGGGGGACTGACAGGGATGGGCGCTGTACCCCAGGAGCCCAGGCTTGGATGTGGAGAGGTAGGGGGTCTTCTGGGCTCTGAGGGGTTGTGAGTGTTGTGCGAAACACACCATTTTTCAGGAATAGAGGTTGTCTGATTGCCCATGGGAGCCAGTTTTGTTTCGGGAGGAGACAGAGAAAATCTGGGCAAAGCGGAGAGTGGGAGAGTGGCTTGGTGGGTTTAAGTCAGGTGAGCTGAATCCCTATGGCAACAGGTTACAATGGGAGGGGGCGAGGCGTGGCTGTCCTGACAGAGAGGGGGGGTGGGAGGTGTGGCTGTCCTGAAGGGCAGAGAGGGGCGGGGTGAGGCGTGGCTGTCCTGTCGGGGGGGGGGGGGGCGAGGCGTCGCTGTCCTGACAGACAGAGAGGGGCGGGGCGAGGCGAGGCATGGCTGTCCTGGCAGAGAGGGGCGGGGTGAGGCGTGGCTGTCCTGACAGAGAGGGGCGGGGCGAGGCGTGGCTGTCCTGACAGACAGAGAGTGGCGGGGCGGGGCATGGCTGTCCTGACAGACAGAGAGGGGTGAGGCATGGCTGTCCTGACTGACAGAGAGGGGTGAGGCGTGGCTGTCCTGACTGACAGAGAGTGGCGGGGCGGGGCGGGGCGTGGCTGTCCTGACAGAGAGGGGCGGGGTGAGGCGTGGCTGTCCTGATAGACAGAGAGGGGCAGGGCGAGGTGTGGCTGTCCTGACAGAGAGGGGAGGGGCAAGGTGTGGCTGTCCTGACACAGAGGGGCGGGGCGAGGTGTGGCTGTCCTGACAGACAGAGAGGGGTGAGGCGTGGCTGTCCTGACTGACAGAGAGGGGCGGGGCGGGGCGGGGCGTGGCTGTCCTGACAGAGAGGGGCAGGGCGAGGCGTGGCTGTCCTGACAGACAGAGAGGGGTGAGGCGTGGCTGTCCTGACAGAGAGGGGCGGGGCAAGGCGTGGCTGTCCTGACAGACAGAGAGTGGCGGGGCGGGGCGGGGCGTGGCTGTCCTGACAGAGAGGGGCGGGGTGAGGCGTGGCTGTCCTGACAGACAGAGAGTGGCGGGGCGGGGCGTGGCTGTCCTGACAGACAGAGAGGGGTGAAGCGTGGCTGTCCTGACAGAGAGGGGTGGGGCAAGGCGTGGCTGTCCTGACAGACAGAGAGGGGTGAAGCGTGGCTGTCCTGACTGACAGAGAGGGGCGAGGCGTGGCTGTCCTGATAGACAGAGAGGGGAGGGGCAAGGTAGTGGCTGTCCTGACAGACAGAGAGAGGAGGGGCGAGGTGTGGCTGTCCTGATAGACAGAGAGGGGAGGGGCAAGGTAGTGGCTGTCCTGACAGAGAGGGACGGGGCGAGGCGTGGCTGTCCTGATAGACAGAGAGGGGAGGGGCAAGGTAGTGGCTGTCCTGACAGAGAGGGGAAGGGCAAGGTGTGGCTGTCCTGACACAGAGGGGCGGGGCGAGGTGTGGCTGTCCTGACAGAGAAGAGCAGGGCAAGGCGTGGCTGTCCTTATAGACAGAGAGGGGCAGGGCGAGGTGTGGCTGTCCTGACAGACAGAGAGGGGTGAGGCGTGGCTGTCCTGACAGAGAGGGGCGGGGCAAGGCGTGGCTGTCCTGACAGACAGAGAGGGGTGAGGCGTGGCTGTCCTGACTGACAGAGAGGGGCGAGGCGTGGCTGTCCTGACAGAGAGGGGCGGGGCAAGGCGTGGCTGTCCTGACAGACAGAGAGGGGAGGGGCGAGGTGTGGCTGTCCTGATAGACAGAGAGGGGAGGGGCAAGGTAGTGGCTGTCCTGACAGAGAGGGACGGGGCGAGGCGTGGCTGTCCTGACACAGAGGGGCGGGGCGAGGCGTGGCTGTCCTGATAGACAGAGAGGGGAGGGGCAAGGTAGTGGCTGTCCTGACAGAGAGGGGAGGGGCAAGGTGTGGCTGTCCTGACACAGAGGGGCGGGGCGAGGTGTGGCTGTCCTGACAGACAGAGAGGGGTGAGGCGTGGCTGTCCTGACTGACAGAGAGGGGTGAGGCGTGGCTGTCCTGACAGACAGAGAGTGGCGGGGCGGGGCGTGGCTGTCCTGACAGAGAGGGGCGGGGCGAGGCGTGGCTGTCCTGACAGACAGAGAGTGGCGGGGCGGGGCGTGGCTGTCCTGACAGACAGAGAGGGGTGAGGCGTGGCTGTCCTGACAGAGAGGGGTGGGGCAAGGCGTGGCTGTCCTGACAGACAGAGAGGGGCAGGGCGAGGCGTGGCTGTCCTGACAGACAGAGAGGGGTGAGGCGTGGCTGTCCTGACAGAGAGGGGTGGGGCAAGGCGTGGCTGTCCTGACAGACAGAGAGTGGCGGGGCGGGGCGGGGCGTGGCTGTCCTGACAGAGAGGGGCGGGGTGAGGCGTGGCTGTCCTGACAGACAGAGAGTGGCGGGGCGGGGCGTGGCTGTCCTGACAGACAGAGAGGGGTGAGGCGTGGCTGTCCTGACTGACAGAGAGGGGCAAGGCGTGGCTGTCCTGACAGAGAGGGGCGGGGCAAGGCGTGGCTGTCCTGACAGACAGAGAGAGGAGGGGCGAGGTGTGGCTGTCCTGATAGACAGAGAGGGGAGGGGCAAGGTAGTGGCTGTCCTGACAGAGAGGGGAAGGGCAAGGTGTGGCTGTCCTGACACAGAGGGGCGGGGCGAGGTGTGGCTGTCCTGACAGACAGAGAAGGGCAGGGCAAGGCGTGGCTGTCCTTATAGACAGAGAGGGGCAGGGCGAGGTGTGGCTGTCCTGACAGACAGAGAGGGGTGAGGCGTGGCTGTCCTGACAGAGAGGGGCGGGGCAAGGCGTGGCTGTCCTGACAGACAGAGAGGGGTGAGGCGTGGCTGTCCTGACTGACAGAGAGGGGCGAGGCGTGGCTGTCCTGACAGAGAGGGGCGGGGCAAGGCGTGGCTGTCCTGACAGACAGAGAGGGGAGGGGCAAGGTAGTGGCTGTCCTGACAGAGAGGGACGGGGCGAGGCGTGGCTGTCCTGACAGAGAGGGACGGGGCGAGGCGTGGCTGTCCTGATAGACAGAGAGGGGAGGGGCAAGGTAGTGGCTGTCCTGACAGAGAGGGGAGGGGCAAGGTGTGGCTGTCCTGACACAGAGGGGCGGGGCGAGGTGTGGCTGTCCTGACAGACAGAGAAGGGCAGGGCAAGGCGTGGCTGTCCCGATAGACAGAGAGGGGCAGGGCGAGGTGTGGCTGTCCTGACAGAGAGGGGAGGGGCAAGGTGTGGCTGTCCTGACACAGAGGGGCGGGGCGAGGTGTGGCTGTCCTGACACAGAGGGGCGGGGTGAGGCGTGGCTGTCCTGACAGACAGAGAAGAGCAGGGCAAGGCGTGGCTGTCCTTATAGACAGAGAGGGGCAGGGCGAGGTGTGGCTGTCCTGACAGACAGAGAGGGGTGAGGCGTGGCTGTCCTGACAGAGAGGGGCGGGGCAAGGCGTGGCTGTCCTGACAGACAGAGAGGGGTGAGGCGTGGCTGTCCTGACTGACAGAGAGGGGCGAGGCGTGGCTGTCCTGACAGAGAGGGGCGGGGCAAGGCGTGGCTGTCCTGACAGACAGAGAGGGGAGGGGCAAGGTAGTGGCTGTCCTGACAGAGAGGGACGGGGCGAGGCGTGGCTGTCCTGACAGAGAGGGACGGGGCGAGGCGTGGCTGTCCTGATAGACAGAGAGGGGAGGGGCAAGGTAGTGGCTGTCCTGACAGAGAGGGGAGGGGCAAGGTGTGGCTGTCCTGACACAGAGGGGCGGGGCGAGGTGTGGCTGTCCTGACAGACAGAGAAGGGCAGGGCAAGGCGTGGCTGTCCTGATAGACAGAGAGGGGCAGGGCGAGGTGTGGCTGTCCTGACAGAGAGGGGAGGGGCAAGGTGTGGCTGTCCTGACACAGAGGGGCGGGGCGAGGTGTGGCTGTCCTGACAGACAGAGAAGGGCAGGGCAAGGCGTGGCTGTCCTTATAGACAGAGAGGGGCAGGGCGAGGTGTGGCTGTCCTGACAGAGAGGGGAGGGGCAAGGTGTGGCTGTCCTGACAGAGAGGGGAGGGGCAAGGTGTGGCTGTCCTGACACAGAGGGGCGGGGTGAGGCGTGGTTGTCCTGACAGACAGAGAAGGGCAGGGCAAGGCGTGGCTGTCCTTATAGACAGAGAGGGGCAGGGCGAGGTGTGGCTGTCCTGACAGACAGAGAGGGGTGAGGCGTGGCTGTCCTGACAGAGAGGGGCGGGGCAAGGCGTGGCTGTCCTGACAGACAGAGAGGGGTGAGGCGTGGCTGTCCTGACTGACAGAGAGGGGCGAGGCGTGGCTGTCCTGACAGAGAGGGGCGGGGCAAGGCGTGGCTGTCCTGACAGACAGAGAGAGGAGGGGCGAGGTGTGGCTGTCCTGACAGAGAGGGGAGGGGCAAGGTGTGGCTGTCCTGACAGAGAGGGGAGGGGCAAGGTGTGGCTGTCCTGACAGAGAGGGGAGGGGCAAGGTGTGGCTGTCCTGACACAGAGGGGCGGGGTGAGGCGTGGCTGTCCTGACAGAGAGGGGCGGGGCGAGGCGTGGCTGTCCTGACAGACAGAGAGGGGCGGGGCGAGGTGAGGCGTGGCTGTCCTGACAGAGAGGGGCGGGGAGGGAGAGCAGGATTCCAGAACTAAAGTGCCCGTGGTGAGTAGTCAAGGAGTTAATGCCCATCCTGAGGTTTTAATGCGGGAGCTGCTGGACAGGCAGTCTATGCGCACTGGGCTCACAGGTGCGCAGACCTGCAGTGACGGGTGGGGCTGGAATGTGCAGATGTGCTCACAGCTGCCTGGTGTGGTTCCCTGAGGGGGAGGACGGGGTGGTGGGATGGCTACGAAAAGTGGTGCTCGCAAAGCGTGGCGTGCTGCCCGCAGAGGGGCACCGTGCTGTCCTGGCTCTGCCCCTCCATGTCCATGTCCAGCAGCGTCTGCTGGGCGGCGGTGCTGCCCTCCCCCGAGCCCAGGGGGCTGTCGCAGCTGCTGCCGGGCGAGGAGCTGTGCGTGCGCCCCAGCGCCACCAGCTTCCAGGGGTCTATACGGGGCCGGGCAATCGTGGGCCTCGGCCGGGGGGCGAACTCCAGGGTTTTGGGCCGCTCCAGAGCGCTTCCATCCCGGTCGGCTGGTGGGAGCTTACGCCGCGGGACCGCCGGGAAGACCGAGGAGGGGTCCGGTAGCCGGGGGAACTCCAGTGGGTCCCGGCAACCTGCAGGAGAGACAGGGCGGAGAGTCAGTGGCGGAGAGGCGTGTGCCCCCCCGACCCCTTGATGTGAAACCCCTAAAAACCCAGGGTCTCCATCCCGGCAGAGCTGCCAGGCCCTGTCCAGAGCTCGCTGGTTCAGTGCTAAATGAAGAAGAACCTGAGCTGAGAATCAGGAACCAGCAGCCAGCAGCAGTTACATTCCACTAGAGGGCAGACAGTGTCCCCGTTAAGCAGTGCTTCATGAATTATTCTTAAATGACACCAGCTGCTCAGGCCTGCAGGTTAAGGTTTCTTCCGTTTGAAAAAAGAGAGCTTGAGGTGCAGTCCGACTGGCCTCAATCAAAGCAGGGATCTGTGTGGGACCTTGGAGTACAGCCCTGCTTATCTCATTGTTTAGGTTTCAGCTGAAGACCTTGGAAAAGCATTAAACCTGTCCTGTTAAGCCAATTAGCTCCTGAAAGCCCATTAAGAGCTTGTGTGGACTCTGGAGGGAGTGGAGCACCGCTGCAGGCAGGGGCCTCTTTACTGCTGTGCCAACAGGCTGCAGGCTGCCAGCCTGTCCGCCACCCTCAATCTGACTTTGCGCTGTGGCTCGGCGGACGGCTGGGGTTTGAGGGGTACCTGCGTCGGCGGTGGGCAACGGGGAGCTGCCGTCGGACGGGGTGCGGCGGTGCCCGGTGGTCTGCGCCCGGGGGCGGATGGCGCCGTCGGACGGGGTGCGGCGGTGCCCGCGGGACACGGCCATGGCGGCGGACACGTGGGTGGGCGTGAGCGACTGGTTGGGGTCCCTCTTGAAGCTCTCGGCCCGCAGGTCCAGCAGGGGGTTGACGGCGGGGGGGGCGGCCGCGGGGGGGTCGTCGGGGTCGGAGGGCAGCAGGGATTTGGTGGAGTTGCAGTCGGAGAGGGAGGACAGGGAGAGCAGGGTGACGGAGGGCGAGGCGTCCAGGGAGGGCAGCACCGAGTCCGCACGGCCCTGGGACAGCGTGCGGCTGGGTGGGCTGGTGCTGCGCCGGAACCGCCCCGCGCGCTGGAACAGGCCCTCCTTCTTCTTGCGCTCCTCCGGGGCCTCCTGCTCGTCCTGGGCCGCCTGCGGGAGAGACCGCACCGTCACCGGCTGTCCAGCAGGGCTCCTGCGGGCTCCGGGAACACCTGCGGACACACCGGCCTCCCTGGGGCCACGCCCGCGGCTCTGTTGGCGTTAGATCGTGTGGCACTCCTGCAAGCCTAGACTGAGCTACTCTCTCGGATAACTACAGAACAAGGCTGGCTTGTCTTCACAGTCACATCCCGCCTGGAGCGCTGATGGTGCATCTGTCAGAGTCGAGCCCTGCGTCTCGTTTCACTTTCAGTAACCTGACCCGGTGTCTCTTCGCGCTTTGTCTGCACCACGTGGTGCACGAGAGAGGATTATCTCTGCCTACAATCTCCACGAAGGCTGCTCCACAGACCAAACTGCAGCGAACAACATTTTAACGATTTGGTATGAGAAGTCCTCGTCTGAAACGCGGAGTCTCGGTGCCGTCAGCCTCTCTGAAGCAGGAACAGGCGAAGGTTTATTCCACGCTGAAAGGAAGAGAAAAGAGACGCAGCGTTCCGGCTGTGGAGGCGTTCAGGTTTGAAGAAACGTGCAATGGAATAAACCTGCACCTGTTCTTCTGCAGCCGACACGCGCTGACGTGACGTGTTCAATACACGAACCCAGAGCCAGACACGGTTAATCAAGCATTAATCACAGTTTGAAGCAAAGCATGTTACTGGTAAATATACACTGAAGGTTTCAAGCCCCACTCATGCAGCAGAAGCCCCAGAGCCCACAGCTGTGGCAGCAGATCACTCCAGCAGCTTCACTGTTGCAGGTTTTCTGGGAGGAAATGGCGCAGGGGGTCGGTGTGTTTGCCCCTGACAGGGCAGCAGCAGCGGAAGGTCCGTTCTTCGTGCCTCCCCAGGACGCCCGGGGTGGCTGTGAGCCCGGCCCTGCACCACCGAGAGTGCAAGCGAGGGGGCCTGCGGTGATTCTGTCCGCTGTACCTGCTGGCGGCCGAGCTGCAGCAGGTCCTGGCCGAGGCCGATGGAGGCCAGCAGCGACGCGCAGCCCAGCAGCAGCAGGTCGCTCCTCTTGCGCTGGGCGCAGCGGCGGGCCGAGTCTGTGGGCGTCCCGCAGCCGGCGCTGCAGGGCGGTGCCCCGCTGTCGTCCAGTGCCCCGTTGCTGCCAGCTTCTCCGGGGGGCAGGGAGAGACGGGACAGTGGGCTCTGGGGCTCAAGGTGCTCCTCTGGACAGCAGCAGGCGGAGACAGGGACAGAGACAGAGACAGGCCCGGGTCAGGGGGACAGGCTGCGACAGGCGACACTCCACTCTGATTCTCTTCCACCCCTCCTCCCCCAATGTCTTACCCATCTCATTCAGACTGGCAAACCCCCCGGTCATGGGCACGTGCTTGGGGGACTTTCCCAGATTAGGGGCGCTGGAGGACCACTGCTTACACCCCTCGCCCAGGGACTTCAACCTGAATACGCAGACAAGCAAGAGACATGGGCACAGGTCTGTTAGACTTCATACAGAACTGCAACATGCGATTCAATTATTAACCACCTATATAAAGAGAGCTCTCCTGCACATTGACATGACCACCCCAGACACGCTGCCTTTATTTCCCCTATGTTTTGTTCTCCAATACCTGCAAATACAGGGTCTCTGTGGGACTTTATTCACCTTGCCCTGCACAGGTAAATGCACGAGACTACAGCTGTACTAGAGAAGGATGTTTCTGCATGCTCTGTTGTGGGCTTGGTGTTTTCCCCGGCTCTCCAGGGCAGACTGTTTGCTTGTGCAATGTGTGCATGGCTCTCTGTGAGCCCTGGATTGCCCCCGATGGCTCAGTACCTGTCCTCGCCTCCCAGCCTCTCTCTCTGGTGCGTGGAGCTCGGCCCCCAGGTCCGGCCCTTCTTCTTGTTGGCAGCCAGCTCCTCCTTCTTGCAGACTGCGCTCCGGCCCCACGTCTTGCTCCCGTCGCTGGGAGTCACTGGGGAAGGACAGAGCACAGACCCTTGAATCCTGGGGTGTGGGAGTGGACATCATCACCCCGACTAACGAGCAGGAGAGCGCGTTCCCTGTAAGTGTCTGTGCATGTGTGTGCGAGAGCAGTCTGCTCGGTGTGTCTGTGTGAGCGTGCGCGCGTGAGCAGTCTGCTCTGTGTGTCTGTCTGAGCGTGTGTGTGAGAGCAGTCCGCTTTGTGTGAGCGTGTGTGCGTGAGCCGTCTGCTCTGTGTGTGTGAGTGTGTGTGCGTGAGAAGGTCACACTGTGTCTGTGTGCGAGTGTGTGCGTGAGCAGTCTGCGCGTGTGTGCGAGTATGAGTGTGCGTGAGCAGGATAGAAGCTGTTGAAAGATCTAGTGGTAGGTGTCCGTATGCTTTTGTATCTCTTGCCTGGGGACAGTGGGGTGAAGAACTCAGTCACCAACCCAGGCAAGAGCTCTTCACTCCACTGCCCTGAGGCAAGAGATACAAAAGCATACGGACACCTACCACTAGATTCTTCAATAGCTTCTATCCACAAGCAGTGCGATTGGCGAACACATTTAGCCACGCCCCTTGGACCACATCTACAATATCTACCTCATTAGGATTTCATATTTATTGCACATCTCCAGTCATTGTTTACATGTCTGCATTGTTTACATTTAAAGTGTTTACTTGTTTGCTTGTACACTGTCTACTGTTTGTATATTGTCTTGATGCACTGTCTGCACTTTTTCCACTTCTTTTAACAATCGAGAGACTTTCTGTAAGTAAGAATTCCATTGCACCAGTACATGGACCGGTTACATATGGCAATAAAGTTCAAGTTCAAGAGTGTGTGCGTGAGCACGTCCGTGTGTGCGCGGGCATTTGTGTGCGTGAGCAGTCCACTCTGCGTGTGCGGCTCTAGGTGTGGCGGTGTCACTCACGGCGGATGGCTCGGAGACGGGGGATGACGACGGGGCTGCCAGGAGGGGTGGTGCGGTCTGACCCCCCCTGTCCCTTCCTTTTGTCCACGCTGGGTGAGGCCTGCACCGTGATCTTGTGTTCGAACCCTGCAGAGAGACAGACAGAGCAGGCAGGGGCTGCAGTCAAGCCAGGGCGCACTCCTGCGCGGGGTTAGGCATCGCCCCCCGGTGGACGGCTCCGGCACTGCGTCAGGGCGCCCAGCTGGCCATACCTGAGGGCAGGCTGATGCGGTTGCCGTCCTTGCCCAGCCGGAGGCGGCTCTTCTTGAAGTGGCCCTTGCGCTTCTTCACCTTGGGCTTCTCCTGGTACATCTGGTGGATGATGATGTTGAGCTCGCGCTCCACGATGTCGATCTCGCGCTCGGCCAGCTCCTGCTCCCGGCGCCGCAGCAGCTCCTCCTGCTCCCGCTGCTCCTCCGCCGCCCGGGCCAGCTCCTCCTCCCACGAGCGCAGCTCCTGCGGGGGGGCACAGAGACCGCTCAGGCCAGGCCCGCTCAGGCCAGGCCCGCGCGGGGCAGCTGGCGCTCGGCTCGCACCTTCTCCTTGGTCCGCAGCTCGTCGAACATCTGCTGGATCTCCAGCTTCCAGTCCTCCTGCAGCGAGTGGAAGGACTCCAGGGGCATCTGGAACATGGCTGACTGCTCGATGGCCTGCAGCTGCGCCAGGATGGTGCCGAACGGGGGCCGGCTGTGCGGACTGGGGTTCCAGCACTCTGGAAGGCAGGCGCGGGAAGGAGACGGTAACCGAGCACGCACAAGCAGCACGTGGGTATGGGGCCCTGCGGCTCTCGATAGCGCCCTCCGGCTGCACAGTCACACACACACGTGCCAGGCCCCAGGGTCGCGGAGCAACTCACTAGAACTGAGGACGGGTAGGCCAGAGAATTAAGCCCAGGTTTTAGGAATGTGTTTTAGGTGTAGCGCAAAGCCAAGGGGTAGTGTTTGTGTCTGAAGTAGTTCAAGTAGGGGAGCAGCGTCAGCGTGCGTAGGCTGCAGAGGAACAAGTAAAGGTTTATTCCATGCTGAAAAGAGAAGAAAAGAAACACGTTTCGGCTGTGGAGCCTCCTTCACATGAGAAAGAGAGGAAAGTCAGCAGCTAATAAAGCTTTTTTATTAGCTGCTTTATATTGCTATATTAGGTGCTGTGTTTTCTTTTCTTCTCTTTTCAGCATGATGTTTGTGCCTGCTCTGTTTGGTGCTTTGTGTTGTTGTGCAGGCCTAATCCCTGTGTTCCTGCTACGCCTTCTGAAATAATGAGTGGGGCGGCTTTTTATCACGCTGACCGCTGACCAAGAACAGACACTTCCAGCACGTGGCAAAGTGTCATGAAGAGATCCCTGCTACTTGTTATGAAGCCGAAGGGTGTTTCTCAGACTGCCATGGAGACCTTAGTAAACAGAAGCTCTTGCCAGGTCTGTGTGTGACAGCAGGGCGATAGGATACAGGTAAATACAACACATTGTCAACAGCTGGGAGTTTACTCAAAGGGAAGCTCCCGGAGCGGACAGGGAAAGAATGCAGTCGGACCGGCCCGGTCCTGCCTGTCCTCTCTGCAGGACCCGCGGCTGAATGGCCCGAGTGAGTCAGGACCAATCCGCTGTGCAGAGGCTCTCCGAGAACAGGAAGAGGGCAACCGCTGCTTTCTGTGTGTGTGTGTGTGTCCATAAGGTGTGTGCAGCACAGGAGTGACTGTGTGTGTTGACGTTTGTCTGTTATAGCTCCCTTGGGTGTGAAGTGTTCATCTGCTGACCTGTGGAACTGACTGCCTAGGGGTCCTTGCTCACTGTGGTGGATTACTATGCTAAGTGTTGGGAGGCTGATAATCACCAAGGACAGGGCTTATATCCACTTAATTTATGTAAGTTTTGGTAGTGTTCGTACTCAGAAGATCACTGACAAAGGTGTCTAGTTTAACACAGCATTTAATGTGTGGGAACTATTGATGCAGTCTCCACTATATTGTGTGCACAGGGCACAGGTACCTGAGCCACTCCTGCTTGCCCTTCGAGGACCAGTTCACAGTAGCCAGACGCACCTGTGCCATGTGTATCTGGGTAGGGAGAGAAACCCAAACAGACTTGGGGAGAACTTGCAAACTCCACACAGAGAGGCAGATGCACTAACTGTCATGCATCAGTACCACTACTCCTGAATCGCACGGGCCCCGCCCCAGTCCTACCTTCCAGCAGCTTGGCGAAGGGCTCGGGGCAGGTGGACGGGATGGGCAGGGTCAGTTTGTTCATGGCCACTCCGTACGCCACGGCCAGCGCGTCGATCTCGCGGTACGGTACCTCCCCCGTCAACAGCTCCCACAGCAGCACCCCAAAACTGCGCCAGCACAGAACACAGGCACTGAACACCCTGAAAACGCCTCCACCCTGGGCACCCCGACTCTGAGCCCTACTCCTCCCCTGGGGGTGACCCGTTTTAAGCCTGACCCCGCTGGCCAGTCTCAAGTCTTTACCACCCACCCTCTGCTGAGTTCGCTGCTCTGTTTCTGAAAGAGATGGACCTTGAGCTGTTGGGGACGCTGTGTCCCTTCGCCGAGCGGTTTTCTAATGGGGGACGGGTATCTGTGGAAGCTGGTCGGACGGCGGCCCGAGTCTCTCACCTCCACACGTCGCTGCTCTTGGAGAAGAGAGACAGCTTGATGACCTCGGGGGCCATCCAGGCGTAGGTGCCCGCTGCGCTCATCTTGGTGGTCTTGTGCCACTCCCGCGCCAGCCCGAAGTCCGTGATCTTCAGGGTCTTGCAGGACAGGTCATCGTGCTCCACCCGCTCGAGAATCAAGACTGCAGGAGAGGGGGGGAAGGGGGCATCCATTAGCCGAGACACAGGCCACGCGCACCCCCTGGCGATCAGGACAGCAGACCGCTCTGTCGGCGGGGATGAAGGCACCACCGTCACAAAAGGCCGGCTGAAGGCGGTGGGAAGATCACCCCTGCCCCCTTGTGGAGGGCGACTGCTGCGGGGAGACAGGTGCACCACCAGCACTTTCAGGAAGGGTCGGTTTAAACATCTGACCAGCGTGGCAGTGCTGCACTGTGCCAGCTGTCCGCAGCGGGCAGCGTCCGAGTCAGCAGCACTGCGTGGCGTGCCGCAGAGCTATAAGCCAACCTGCTGACCTGGCAGGCCCATTCTTTAAAAGAGACACTTTTAAACTTTAAAAACGTGCGGGAAAGGTCTTTCAGCTCCCCGTTCTAAACCGCATGCGTAGGAGCGGCCCCTACCCCCGCCTGCTGCCTCTCCTGCCCCTGCTGTCGCTTTCTCGCTGACGACTCGGGCTCGCTCCCCCGATCGTGCCGTTTCTTCCATCCTAAAGAAACGTCATCGTCCTGCTAGACGTGCGCGGTGCCCTTGCCCACGGGGATGAGCCGTAAAGCTCAGTGCTTTTGTTTCCAGCTGCTTTGCGTTCAGTTGACTGAAACTTGCGGCACCAGCGGCTCAGCTGAAGTGATTCTGGATGACGCACTAGGCGGGAGGGGGATAAGAATCCAAAAAGCTGCCTTTACAAAGTAAAATAAAACGGGGGAACTTAAGAAGAGTTCTAATTGCAAAGAAAACATGCAGGAGTAGAAATCTGAGACTTGCTGAACTCATTTGGGATTGATCAATATCTGCAGTAATGTGGCTCACCAGCAGTTGTGACATGGCAACCAAGACTACAGTCTACAGCTGTCTGCAGGAAGACAGAACATACACTGAGCTCACAGCATGGTGTGTCCGTGTGCGTGTGCGTGTGCGTGTGCGCTCTGCCCAAACAGTTCACAGTCAATTCCCTCTGACATGTAGGAGGCGGAAGGACAGATTACTCCTGCGGGCCTCTGGCCTTCGTCGCTCGGACGAAGCAGCGCACAGGGGAAAGTGCAGGTTTCCCAACAGGTCAGAGGTCAGGCCGAAGCGGATGCTGCACGTGCGCTGGCGGCCCCCGGCCCGACCTGCAGGTGGAGCCGGAGTCAGACAGGTGTCTTTGAGCTGGAGTAGAGCCA
Organism: Atractosteus spatula; assembly: GCF_055471065.1. NCBI lineage: Eukaryota > Metazoa > Chordata > Actinopteri > Semionotiformes > Lepisosteidae > Atractosteus > Atractosteus spatula. The sequence goes on along the minus strand of NC_142708.1, from coordinate 74,801,773 downwards.
GTCGGCCTGTTTGGACTGTAAACAGGCCCGGTGTTTGGGGAGGGCATGTGCCTGCTTTGCTTATCGTACAGTTTATGCAAAAGCAGGTCAGAGCGGCCTTTGTTTGAGCAGCGGGAGATTTCCAGGATGTGTGTGTGTGTGTGTGTGTGTGTGTGGGGGGGGGGGGGTGGAGACGCTCCAAGACAGGCCTGTCACCCACCCCGCCCGGCTGCTGGGAGCTCACGCCCATCATCGGCGTCGGCTACCTGTTTAGATCGCCCTGCCCTCGTCGCGGGCAGTTCCTCCGAGGGCGCGGTCACCCGCAGCCCCTTCACTGCAGACGTCGACGCACCTCAACTGCTGCTTTCATCTCTCTGCACGCCACTCCTTTCGCTTCGGAAGTTAAGAGGCACCGCAGGAGGGCCGGACCCCTCTGGCCAGTCTGCCACTGCGCGTGCGGCCAGCAGTCCACACAATAGCAGCCCGTCTCTCGGGGCTCTCCGCGGTGCCCTGTCCCGGCTGCCCCGCGCGGGGCTGGGAGAGAGCAGGCCGCTCGCGCAGACAGAATGAGCCATTGTTCTGTCTGAGGCTCCCTGTCACCATGAGGGACAGCTGTCTCGGCCCTCCCTGCGGCTCTCCGGGCTGTCTGCCTGTGTGCTGCAAGAGCGCAGGACGGTGTTGCCAAGACGCCCCGATGGCATCCGTGTCTCCTGGTTGACAGGGGCATCGCAAGCCCAGCGCCGGGGAGGGTCAGTACTTTTTTTGGGGGTGTACACAGGATGATTTTGGTATAATATTTCACTTTTGCCTGTAAGCGTCCCACCCTGTTTTTTTAAATCAATTCAGAATCTGAAACAGGAGGCAATAGATCTTAACTGGAGGAGCGATTATTATCCGTAAACAACAGCCCCCCCCCCCCACAGCTTCAGGCCCGGGAAGTTGTCCTCCCCCGTTTGTCGTTCACAGCGCTGCCATCGTCTGCTTCCAGGACGTGAATAAAGGACGGGAGCCGCACAGAGCCAGAACGAAACAGGAGCTTAAGGAGTCATCCGAGACGCAAGTGGGCCCCCAGCCGCGGTACAGCGAGTGTGTGAGCACGTGTGCTGGGACTACTGCCCTGCAACCACCCCCTACATTAATTAGCAATTACCAGGATCAGTTAACAATTAATTAATTGAATGCCGAACGCACTAAAACAGCCTCTGAGTGGAACAGTGCAGGTGCAGGAGTTGATGTACTGTAGATTTGTCTAGTGGCCTGTATAACCGCGTGAGCTAGTGGAGTCTGTTATTCTATGAGCTGATTTCTCACGATGGCGAAACGAGCTCAGGTCTGTCGCCCTTCCTGCGTTCATCAAGTTTGAGAGGCAGGCGTTTTCCAGGATCTGTGGATCTGTGCAGCACAGAATGGCTCGACTTCAACAAGCTCTTAAATTAACAAAGTTAAAATTTAGAACTTAATGACTGAGCATAACCTTGATCATGACGAGGAACACAGATAGCAAGTACTGGCACGGGAGAACGCCAGCGAACCCCAGGCTGCATTGTAAGAACTGTTAGTGGACCAGCAGGTGGCGCTTGTCTCTCTGGACCACAATCTCCAAACCAATGCCACTGTGCTTTTTGAGGTGCCATCATTCAGGTGAGATGTTAAAACAAGTACCTGAGTACTCTAAGAACCCCAAGGCACTTGGGGGTGTTAGCCCTGTTGTCCTGTATAACTTCCACTTTGGCCTCCCTAAAGTTCTCCCGCAGGTCTCCCCTGATCTGTGTGCAGAGTGGCTGCAAGAACGTCATCAAAGTGCTGCTCAGCTCTGCTCTCGGGATGCTTTTCTGCACCAGGGAACTAAATGGATTGAAATCTTCCAGACGTCGTACAGGGATATTTCCAAACCTGGTGCCCGGAGGCAGATCTCCCCTGGCCAGGAGACAGAAGGTGGGACTTCTGTGCAAGGGAGGGGCCTAATGTTTGAGTTAAGTCCAGGCTGCACCTCAGATAGCTGCAGGAAACTCAGCAGCAAGAACAGGCACCTCCAGAAGCAGCCGGCAGCGAGGCGCCATGCCCACTGCGTCTCGCAGCGCCTCGCCCCTTGTGCAGCTGCGCTTCGCCTCCACGCTTGTTTGTGTGTTTGCCTGGGCTGGCTGCGCGTGGAGCCAGGGACACCCAGTGCAAGGGCTGCAGGCCTGCCTGTGTGCGTCAGCGGCCAGCCCAGACAGCCGTCTCCCCTGACAGAGGTCGTTGTTCGCCCGGGCCCACCATAAAGGAGGCATTGTCCCCGAGGCCCTGGGCCGGCGCTGCTGCTCTGCGGGGCCTATCAGGCTCGGGTCACGTGGCGCCGGGGTACGGACGCTGCTCTGCCTGGACGCTGCCTGGCACACGGCACACGGCACCTCCATCCGTGTGCGTTACCCTTACATCCCATGTTGCTACGGCGACCTCCTGCAGTGCAGGCTGCCCTTATGAAGGCCGTGCAAGCCGAAGTCGAGATCATCTTCAGTCAGGTGTGTCGTCACATGGACACGACAGCAGGTTTTACTGACATCTCTGGGGAGCAACACAATTCCTTAGACTTCTCCAGACGGGAGCGTCGGTGTAATCAAAAATCCTTCGGAACTGTGACCCACACAGCATACCGCAAAAGCTGCACAGGATACACAAGTACTGTTGCATAAACTTTTTCTGTTGGGTTGTCATTTGACCTTTATGTGACCTCCAGCACCAGGGTCAGTGAGCTGAGAGAAGGCGGAGGGAATGAAGTCCCGTCGTGGAACTAAGTGGAATGGAGCTCCTGAACGCGTCTGCTTTGGCCGTTAGGGAGGCCCCCGCCCTCAGTACCTTTAATTCCAGTTAAATACAGCACAGCGAAGGGCACCTGCACTGGACAACATGTCGATGTTTAAAAAACATAACCATTATTTATATTTTCTAGGCTCTAGCATTAAAAAGGCAAAAGGTTCATATAGTTGAAAGAATCAAACTGAACAGGAGGCACCACTTTACACAAAGGGTTGTGGGAGAGTGGGACAAACTACCCAGCCGTTTTGCTGAAGCCTATACTCTGGCTTCTTTTGAGAAATGGCTGGAAGAGATCCTGGCATGAATTAATTACTAACTACCCCTCCTGGTCTCATCTGCCTTGTGCTCTTAGACCTTCCTAACCCTGCTGCGTGCTGCTGCTCCTCCTGGCTTGTCCTTCTTGTACCAGTGCAGTTTTCTCATGAGGGAAAGGACCGGCTGCTGTTGCCTGGCAGGCAGCTGCTGCAGCGACGCGCTGAGCCTCACTGCGCGTGGGAATCGGGCTGATTTCTTAAAGCTCACTGACCCCATGGATGTCTCAGGCTGCACTCTGAGAGAACTGCACCGCTGCTTGTGAAACCTGGGCTCAAGAGTATTTGGGGAGCAAGAAGAAAGGTTTTCCCTTGCTGTAATCTCTGACTGACTCTTTACTTCCACAGGACCTCCGCTGGGCGGGCCGGAGAGGCTGCTGCGTGCACATGGACGCCCTTCCCAGCATTGTGAGGGCGCCGCACAGATCAACAACTAAGGTCCACCTCCCTGTAACTGCGTCCACCTCCCTGTATCTGTCTCCACTTCTCTGTATCTGTCTCCGCCTCCCTGTATCTGTCTCCGCCTCCCTGTATCTGTGTCCGCCTCCCTGTATCTGCGTCCACTTCTCTGTATCTGCGTCCACCTCCCTGTATCTGCGCCCATGACACTCCTTTCTCCTGCCAGCCCGTGGAGAGGCTGCTCCTTTAGCAGCTCAACACTGAGCTCACAGTGCTGCTGAAACCCAATCCCAGCATGCCCTTCACTCGCCCTGGGCTGCAGCCACGCCACACCCCCCCGCTCCACTTGGGGAGCTGCGACTGGGGAGGGACGGGTCTTTCCGGGAACTTATTGTGGGGGGGGGGGCCGTCATTTGAAACAGTAAGAAGAGTGACATCTTATTGTTGCCTTTCTGAGAAGGTGGAACTTGGCTGCGGTTGAAAAGGACACCTGAAACCAATCCACCTGGACAATGAGCCTGTGTGTAACGTTAGACTCCGGAGACTAGTGCTCGTCTGTCGGTGTGCTTGCTCTGGGGGCAGCTGCACTGCAGGCAGCCTGACAGGCGGGGGGATCTGGGAAGCCCTCTTTCTTCCTGCTCCTTTGACTTGCCAGCATGCCGCCGTTTAAAATATAGAAGACCAGCAGTTTTGTGTGTTTACCTCTGTCCTGTGTATGCCTGCCTTAACCACATGTTTGCGGATTCAATCAAGATTATCTGACAAGAGGCAAAACAAGCCCACACAACCTCCGAGCTCCGCGGCCGATTAAGAGCCAAACTGCTTTGTGTCACTGCTCACAAGGAAAACGGGCTGTCTGTGTCCCCACCTCGCAAAGCTTAGTAAGAAAGATGCTGACAGAACAAAGAATTCGAAGGAGTAATTGAGGATTTGCAGTGAAAAATGCAAACAGACTTTGAGCTGCATAGGGGTACACAGAGCAACAGGCCTGTCAGGCCAGGCAAGGTGACATTAGCCTCCGATTTAGCTATTAGTTTGATTCAGTATAGAGTCTCCAGCGCGTGTTCTGGGGAGGTGATGGGAAGCCCGAGCCCCCGAAGAGACCCCCTGGCTCTGCACACGTACAAAAGCCTGGACTGGGATCTGGGACCCCTGAGCCATCAGTCACCGTGCTGTCTGCTTGCCTGCGGCTGTGTGTGAATTTCGGCGCTGGCAGGAGCCACGCACGTTGTCAGCGTACAGCCACGTGGGCTTCTGTCAGCACCGCGGTCCGGAGCGACGACCTGCACCCCGGCCCAGGACCACACACCGGCCTTCCCGTTCCAGACTCCCGCTGTCCCCAGTGACGGGAGGGAATCTCGGAGAGAGCACCGAGCTGGATCGCGCCTCATCTCGGGCCAGGAGCAGGACGGGGGTGACTGGTCTCGGTCACGCTGGGGGGACTGGGGGGCGCCTCAGTCTGCAAGGGAAGGTAAGAGCACCCTGCGGACAGCGAGTGACGGGGGCGCGGATCGGCAGGCAGCGGGGACCCCGAGAGTCACGGCCATGATTCCTGGAGGAAAGGACACCCAGTTCAGAGTGGCGAGCCGCCTTCCTCGAGGATAAAAATCCTCAAGACATGATTACAGGGTGCATCCAGAACCCCGATACGCAGTAACACCCGGCTGCACAGGGGGGTGTCTGCGGATTACTCTAGTTCCTCTCCGACAGGGTGTGCTATACTACTGCCCCTGTGCTGCCTGTCCCTGTCCCTGTCCCTGGGCCTTTCCTGGACGCTGCCTGTGGGTCCAGGACAGTTTCCCTGAACACTTGTGCCCCTGAGAGGCAGTGAGACAGGAGGACAGGTGCAGCTACACCTGTCTACAGTCTGCAGGAGGGACGCTGAGGCTGGTTTTACACGTGCAGAGAAAAGTCTCCTCTGCCCTCTGGGAAAATTCAGCACAGCGGGAGACTGAATGAAGCCGTCAGCATCTTTACTGAGGTCCTGCTTTAAGAAAGATCCACACAGCAGCATCCGCACGCTTCAGTGAAGGCTCAGATCCCGACCGAGAACATCACCCTGTAGCTCCCTGAAACAACACAGTAACCGGTGTCGGGAATATCAGTTACCCACACACCCCGGCAATGGCATCCGCTCTGACTGGCCAGGGATCTGAACCCCAGCTGTCCTTTTTCCCCCCAACATCCACCCCAGAGCTGGGACTGGCCGAACTGGCTGAGATCTAGGAGGTGAGAAATCTTCAGAAGGTCCTGCCCTGCAGCACAGGGAGTCACCATGGAGGGAATGCACCAGATAATACCGCGACCACAGCGCTGCTGGGGCTCACAGGGAAGTCGGATCTCTGACCACCTCAGCTCTCCTTGACCCAAGAGCAGGGATCACCTACAAGCCACCCCTAGCGCCCCCCGACTCAGGAGCCTGCTCGCCACGTCACCAGCACCCCTCTCAGCCCCAGCCCTTACCCAGCCCCCCCCAGCAGTGCCCCTGCAGTTTCTCCCCCCCTCCCCGCCACCTTACCAGGGCGAGGAATTTCTGCAGAGGCTGCAGCTTGTTTGTCTTATTAAGTGGCTGCGATTTCATTCAGAAAAGCCCAGATGTGACTGAAGGCTCGAGATGAGATTTTTTTTCCCCCCCATTTCCTCCCAGCTGTTCCGGGCCCTCAGCTTTCCTCCGGAGCACCCTGGCGTATCCCGTGCGTGCCCCCTGCTGCTTGGGCACCAACGAACAGAACAGAACCCGGCCGAGAGCAGAGACTCCTGCTTGAAGAAGCAAATTAATGGCATGGGTGGAGCTCGGAACGGGCCATGGCGGCACTGACTCTCAGCTCACAGCGGGGCTCCGTTCTGCTCAATCTGTGGCGCTGGTAGAGAACGCTCATATTTATTCTGGACCTCAGCCGGAACCGGACCAGCACGCCCGGAGCCTGTGTCCCGAGCCCCTGCCTGCACTGCTGCTCTCGCACCCGGCACCGGAAGGCAGCCCCAGTCTGGCCGGGTTGACCAACAGCTCCTAAACCGTCAATTTCCGAAGACCTGGAAGAGTTCGGCTGCACCCGACTGGTCAGAACTGAGTACCCCTCCGAACCCGGATACCTTTCCGCCCTTGAGGCCAGAGCTGCTGGCAGACTTCCACGCGTTCCCACTCTTTAAAGACGGGGGGGATGCAGGGTGACCTGTAAGACCACCCGGATCAGGGACGGGGAGCTCTAGCGCAGAACCACAACTAGGGTTCACAAGAGCCACTCTCCCCACGGGAAAGATCCGTGAAGACTGGACAGAAAACCCCACAGTCCTGGGGGACACCCCAAAACCCACCCACCCCCAGCCTCGGCAGTGTTTGGCCCCAGCTAGTAACGAAGGTAGCTCTAACGAAGATTGCCCGCTGAACACCCCCCTGGGTCAGACCCCGGCCCGAGCCCCGAACCGCGGCGTACTCACTGTTGCTGGACTTGAGGTCCCGGTGGATGATGGGCACGATGGCCTGGTCGTGCAGGTAGTTCATGCCGGTGGCGATCTGCACGGCCCAGTTCACCAGCACGCGGGGCGCCACCTTCCGGCCGGCCAGCGCGCGGTTCAGCGCGCCCCCGCGGGCGTACTCCATCACCAGGCACAGGTTGGGCTCCTTGGGGCACACCCCCTTCAGCGCGATGATGTTGGGGTGCCGCAGCATCCAGAAGAGCCGCGCCTCCTGCCGCACGCTCTCCGCCGTCACGCTGATGTCCTCGTCGGGGTCCTGGCGGGCCGCCTTGACCGCCACCTCCTCGCCGCGCCACAGGCCCTTGTACACCTTGCCGAAGCCGCCGGCGCCGATGATCTCCTCCAGCTGCAGCTCGGAGAAGTCCACCTCCAGCGGCAGGGCGCGCTCCTGCCCCAGGCTGCCCTGCAGCTGGCTGTAGTGGGGGTCGCAGGTGACGTAGTTGCTGGGGAAGACCCCCACCTTGTCCTGGATCTTGCCGGTCCACCAGCCCTCGTCGCCCGAGACCGTGGAGTCCTTGGAGAGCACCTCCAGCACGTCGCCGCGCCGCAGGGTCAGCTCCTCCTCCGCCGCCGCCTCGTAGTCGAACACGGCGGTCCACAGGGCCCGGCCTGGCGAGCCGGGGGCCCAGCCGCCGTTCTCCGCGGGGCCGCCGCCGCTCATGGCGCCGAGGTGGGGGGCATCGGCGCCGCGCGGGCCGTCTGTGTGGGGTCGGGTCGCTCCGCTCTGGGGTGCGGTGGGGAGGGGGGGGCGGGCGCTCAGGTCAGGTCCATCGCTCGGGCGCGGCGCCGCGGTGCCAGGAGGGGGGGCCGGGCTCAGCTGTTCTTCCGCAGGGGGGCCATGTGGCGCGGCCAGCAGGAGAGCCCTGGTACTGCCGGGAAGGAGCGGAACCAACTCCGGGCTACAGGACCGAACCGGAAGTGGTTCTGTCTTCGAAGCGCCAGTGGTGTCCCCGTGTCCCGGTGACCGGGGGGGCGCTGATCCAGTCCCTCTCCGGGAAAGTCTGGTCTTCCGGGCCCGACTCGGGCTTGGCACAGACACGGAGTGCCCGCTTCCTCTCCTCCGGCTCCGTGAACAACAGGATCCTGTTTGGCGCGTGTGAGTACACAGGGAAGCGGAGGGGGGGCCTGGGGCTAGCGGTTCGGAACGGCCGGAGCAGTACCGGTTCTGGTTCCGGAATGTAAACGTGCTGCTGATGCAGGAGCCTCTTCCTGTGTCCCGGACACCCAGCCGGTCACCCGCAGCAGCATCTCGCGGGGCGCGGGCACCGGCCCGCCTGACACACCGGCTCGGATCGCCCGGCTTGCCGTTGCGGTACACGCACTCAGAGCCACCCGTCCGGTTTAGGGGTGGTATTTACGGGGAAACCTCGCGCTGTGACTGGCTCGCCTTTCCTTCATGCTACAGTGCCAGAGGGCATGAACGTGTTTTTCCGTGCGGCTTGTGTGCGTGTGCGTGTGCGTGTGCGCATACACGGAGATAGACAGCCCCCAGCCGGCAGTCCGCTCGGCACCGGCCGCACACGGAGAGGTGAGCGCTCCGGCACAGAAACACCGCCTTACGGCATTCAGCTTTTCCTTCCCCCCGTGTTTGTCGCCTTTTAAACCAAAACCTTACTATCATCGGCATCAATAATCATTTATAGAATATTTCCTCCCCCGGCGGCCACACGAAGCGAGCATACACAGTTTTCCTCCGCGAGGGCGATCAGATCACGCCGGGTAACATCCAGTGGGCTCCGCCGAGCCCCTCGTCCGCATCCACTGCCGCCCGCTGGCCGGCTTGTCCCAGCCCGTCTTGTTGCTGATGCCTTGGAAAAATTAGAAAATAGCCCAAGATCCTCTTTTCACTGGCTTGTTTATACCCTTATTATAATAACCGCTCCGAGAGAAGCCGGTCCACCATCTCTCGCATAAGGTGACGCTGATTATACACCGGGAGCCTCAGTCCCTTCTGGGGTTCCCAGTCGGCTTGGTCCCCGCATCTCAGATGGTCGATATCGACAAGAAGGTGAATGAAATCCTCTTAGCGTCTCTCGGTGCACGGGCGTGCGTCTCTGCTTTCCCCCCCTCCCCTCTTTCGGAAGAGGTTTATTCCCGTCTCGCCCGGCTTGCGGACAATGCAAAGCAGTTTTTCCTTCCCCCGTGCCCCGCTGCCGTGTGAAACGCGCGGCTGTCGGTTTGTCCAGCGGCTCACGGCTGTGGCGATGTCCCCCATTCAGCTGTCAGCTGCTCCGGCTGACATTGTATACAGGGGGGGGGTGGAGAGGCGCGGGGAGTTCTGGGAAGTGTAGTCAACAAACCGCAGTACGGCCACTCAGTAACTCTGCCCGGATACAGCACTCGCATTCGGAGAAAAAAAAATGATAAGGAAGGAAGATGGGAAGGAAGAACACAGTGCTTGTTTGTTTTTCTTTGGTGAAGGCGTCCTCTTCCCTGGCGGTGCTATCCGATGGGAAGACCGAGCACGTCTCTGCAGGTGGAGAGACACCTGTGCCCCCCTCCCCACCGCTCACTTCCTGCCGCGGCTTCCGGGTGTCACCTCTAGCAGGGATTCATGTCCAAGGTCCGTCCACCTTCAAAACAACCCCCCCCCGGGGCCATCGCCCATCGCAAAGGTGCGGGTCAGCTCCGCGCTCTGTTTTGCCTTTGGTCTTTTTTGTTCCGATGAGGTCACAATGTTTATTGCTCGCCCCGAGCAAGACCTGTCAGCTTCACTCCGTTTCATTCAGCCGCCCTGCACTCCGACCTGTAACGGGGGGGTGGTGTCCTCCTGTCTCCTCCTTTCCCGGTTTCCAAGGGGATGCTGTCTCCGGTTGGTGGAGCCTCACCGGTTTCTAAGGCAGTACTGTCTCCGGATTGGCTGATCGCGCCTCCCGAAGAGCTCGCCTATTGGTGAGTAGTGTTGATTGACAGGAGACCGGAGGGCAGGTGATAGTGGAGGGGGGGGGAGCTCAGTCTGCAGGGCGGGGAGGAAATTAAATTCTGTCGCGTGCGCACACGCGCGAGAGGTGGCGTGTACCCGCGCGGAAACGTGTCGATTTTACCAGTACAGTACAGTAATTCTCATTTCGGGACACCCTAAGTTATTGATAACTCGGATACATGAAACGTATGGCAGTCACCTAAAAAAACTCACTAGAAGAAGGCTCCACAGCTGAAACGTTGTGTTTCTTTTCTTCGCTTTTGAGCATGGAATAAACCTTTATTTGATCCTTCGCAACTATATTTTATGTTTTATTTATTATGCCCCGCAAGCATAATAATAATAATAATATAAAAAACTTATATTTAGTACCTTTAAAGGTGGCTTCTCAAAGCGCTTATATATAAATAATAAACTGACAGAGAACAGGGCGGTCAGGGCTGTGGAAGGGTGTTCGGGGTGTATCTGTCGGAGGGCAGACAAAGAGCACTTCCGGATGTGCAGAGAGCCAGAGAGCCCCGCAGGGTGAGGATGGTGATGACCTCTTAGACGTGCGCCTGTTAGTCATCGCCAGCCTGTAGCCTGGCCTCATCGCAGCTCAGAAGCTCAGCACGGCCGACCTGGTCCGCACTGGGTTGGGGGGCCTCCCCCTCGAGGGAAGACAGGTGGCGGCTGTCAGTAGTGAGGGGGGACCAGTAGGGGGCGCTCTTTCCCTGGCGCGGACGTTCCACGCCAGGAAGGTGACAAGGGGCACCACGCTTCGCAGGGTCCTGGGGTCAGTGGCACTGCCATGTGAGCCTGTGAGACTGAGGGCGTTCCACCTGTCCTCCCCTGGGTACCCTCTTAATTCACCTGGTCCCCCCCCCCCCCCGACCTGCTGTGCAGTGGGGCTGCACTCCAGTGGGGGAAAACGGGGGTCCCCTGTGTTGGAAGCACTCTGGGCTCCTGTGGGATACAGATGGCCACCCAGGACAGCGGCTCTAGCAGCTAATTAATCTGAAAAAGGGAGCTGGGCAGCGTGCAGCCCTGTCTGTATCCAAGAGCTTCCTGCTCGCACCCTGAACACACTGCCTCTACATTGGCCTGTGCGCCCCCAGGGCCTGGTCCAATGGTCTGAGGGACTGACTTTGTCCGGGTGCTTGTCAAGCCTCTTCAGGACTGAAGGTATCGAGTTCCTGTGATCTTACTTGTAAAGCGGAGAGGAAAGGCGTTGTGAGACAAAAAATAAATCTTTTTTGTGTGTGTGTTCCGAGGGTCTACACACATCTGTCTGCCGTATAAAGAAGATTTCCTGCTGTATCTGAAGTGGCACAAGACAGCGCAGGGAATTTTGCGAATCGTGCTCAGGGACGTGGTTTGGGGTTTCTGTGCAGAGCTGGGTCAGGAACACAGCCGCCAGTCGCTGAAGAGGGGCTGGTCAGCAGGACGATCGCCGTCTGGGACTCGGCAGCGGCAGTCTTCCAGGTGCACAATCCTGGAGGCTCCGTGGCGCAACCTGAGCACGTCTGATTAACCATACCGGTGCGTCACTGGTTTCTGGCCACGTTAGCTCGCGACACGGCTGTACTGATTGAATGGGACGTAATGCTACTGCAGCGAAACTGCTTGCACAGTGCACCGGCCCAGCGGGTCCAAACAGAGCCCTGCCTTTTTAAAATGAGCGGACTCGACAGCTGTCACCCCAATGCATTTGTAGCCGCTAGCTCAGCCCTGTGCCCCTGCCAGCGGCGGCTGCACAGTGCTGCTGCCTGTACTGTGGTAAACATCTGAGCCAGGACTCTGTGCACCGAGAGGCAACAGCATAGCGACTGCTGACATCATTCCCAGCGAGTGAGGGTGGGGGGCCAGGTTAGTAGCCTGTGTTTCCCACTGTCCAAGTCACACCCTGACCTGAGCCAGACTCCCACCCAGCCTGCTTGCACAAGGAGCTGTTCCTCTAGATCTCTTCTCATGTGTAACTCCAGGACTGTGGGCATGTCAGAGCTGCACTGCTCTGGTGAACTGTAGCTAATGCCTGGTCATAAGAGGCAAGGAAACTTAAAAACCAGAGTTTGGCCATTCAGACCATTTAGTTTGTTCAGTAGCTAGTCGGTACTTGATCTGAGGATGAAAGCTGTTTCTTGCAAGCAGTCAGTGGATTGGCTGTGTTAATCTTGATCCAGATTCTTGTTCAGTTCTGTTGAGTGTGTTAAATGCTCTGCTCACCCAGTTCCTGCGATTTTCATGCAACACTGAGCTTGTGTTTCTTACTGGTTGTTTTCATGTGTCCTCATGTACGTGTCGGCACAGAAAAGCAATGCCAATCACGAAATGTTCCCACTGTGACTTCTGATACTTGCAGGTAGGACTCATTCTTGAAACGAATCCCAGCTATGGCAGGCTTGCGGGGCACGCAGGACCTGTGCGCACAGTGTGGGCTGGCATCAGGTAGTGTGATTGCTCTGGCCAGCCCAGCTGTTTAACGGAGGGGGGTCATGCTTCGCTGGACTATACTGTTTCCTCCTGGGTCGTTCCTGTTGTCCGTCCGCAGTTCCTCACTGCTTCAGACACTGGGACAGACTCTACAGGGGCCCTGCCAGTGGCTCCCACAGCCCCCAAGTTTCAAGCTCCCCAGAATTTCTGTACAGGAGAAAGGAGTGAAGAAGAAGGTGCAGCTGGGTTTTGGGGGAGCAGGGTCACTGGAGGGCTGCGGCTGGGGTTGGGATGGGGAGGGGGCAGTGACAGTGAGGGGCAGTGAGCAGTGAGCTCCTGCAGCCCATCTGCCATGGAAGAGGGGGTGTCAGGGTGTCGGAGGCAGGCTATTGTCTGCGGGTTGCCAAGCAGGTGCCCGGCTTGCGCGCGAGGCGCTGAGGACAGCTGGCGGGGGGTGCTCTCTCTTCTCTCTCTCTCCTGCGGCGGACAGGTGTGGAGAGAGGCGCTGCACAGAGGGAGGTGGGCCGAGCTGCTGGGCGAGCACAAAGACACAGCACAGCATGGGGGAGGGAGGGGAGAGAGGAGAGAGATGGAGAGGAGAGGGAGGAGAGGAATGGAGAGGAGAGAGAGGCGAGAGGAGAAGGAGGGAGAGGGGAGAGAGGAGCAAGGCCCTTAACCTCAGCTGCTCCAGGGGCGCCGTATAAACGGGTGACCCTGCGCTCTGACCCCAAGCTTCACTCCCTGTCTGTGTGTCTCATGGAGAGCAAGCTGGGGTGGATGTGAAAAGACAGATTCCTAATGCAAGAGATTGTATATGGCCAATAAAGTCATCTTATCTTATCTCTTAAGAGCTTAACAGAAAAGTGGCATTCCAGGGCCAGGTGAGATTTTATCCCCTCTTCCTCTTCCTCCCCCTGAAGCCCGTGAAGTGATTCGGGTGTGTTTGTCCCCCTTATTTCTGATTAAAAACGGCCCAGTTTCACCAAGATAGAGCCCCAGCGGCCGGGAGAGGACCTGGCCAGCAGTGCGCCGGGCGTGGAGAGGGAGGTGAAAGGGAGGCACCGTTGGGTGCCGAGGCCCCACTGCAGCCTGTCTCGCCTTCACTAAGCACCACGACCACCACCCTCATCATCATCATCATGCCTTCCTGCCCCAGTTCCTACCCTGTCCTCGGCAGTTACATCACAGGGGCTCTTGCCCTCTGCTCTGCGTGGTGGTAGGTGAGGAGGAGGAGGAGGAACAGCTATTCGCCCCAGGCCCATGTCTGCTGAAACCCCGCCTCTGCCCTGCTGGGGTCAGCAGCTCCACCCGATGGGGGATCTCATGATCTTCAACCCAATCACCTGCGTCATCTGCGTCTCAACTGCAGGGAAGGATCTTTTTCTTTATTATGCTCAGGTAAGTAAGGCTCATCTCCTCTGCTCTGGCGTACATAAAGCACTCTGGGGGGTCCCTACTGCGCGGCCCGCGGCGCGGGCGTGAGGGGGGGCAGCCGCAGCGGGGGCAGGTCCTGCAGCGCCCCACCCTGTCCGGTCGCCCAGTCCAGCTCCAGGCGGCCGTAGTCGCTCTCCCCCTCGGGGTCCAGGGTGAGGGCGCTGAGCCGCCAGGGCAGGGGCAGCTCGTGCTGGAAGCGGGCCGGGGGTCTCTCCCGGGGGTCTCGCAGGCCCACCTTCCACAGGACCCTCTGCCCCGGCGTGGGGTCCCGAGCCGGCGGACGGAGAGGGGGCGGCCCTGGGGGGGCGGGAGAGACTGTGGGCACCGAGTCCAGAGGCCAGCCTGCCCCTTTCTGCACTTTCGGGGAGCGGAAGCCGTAGCGGGAGATGAGCTTGTACAAGCTGTCCCTCCAGGTCTCGGGGTCCCCCTCCTGCCCCCCCCAGCTGAGACACGAGGGCCCGGCCCGGCTGCCCTGGGGCCAGGCTGCGTCGCACGGGGTGGGCGGCGGGGCAGCCTTCACCCTCCCGCCCTCCTCTTCCTCGCCCTCCCCAAGCTGGGACAGCAGGGCCCGCCGCCGCCGGGACCGCACCTTGCTGACGTAGACGCGCAGCGCGGTGGGGTCGTCGCCCAGGCCGCCGGCCCTGGCCCAGCAGGGCAGGGGGGCCGGCCCGGCACGAGCCTCCGGGACGCCCTCCTGCCTCCTGCGCCTGCGCCTCTGGGTCCAGGCAGGACTCTTAACCCGAGTCGAGGTGTCATCTTTAGTCACTGTCCGGCCCCTGGGCGCTGTCCGGACCGGCTGTGGGGCAGCTTTCCAGCCTGCGCCCGAGTCTGCTCGTCCTGAGACAAAGAGAGAGGAAGCAGTTACAGCCCTATCACCCTACAGCTCCCAGCTGGCAGCCCACGAGCTCAGCAGGTGTGAGCCTGGCCAGTACCTGGAGGGGAGACTCCTGGGAAAGCTAAGGTTGCAGCTGGACGAGGTTAGTGCGGCCAGCAGGGGGCGCTCACGCAGTGGTCTGTGAGGGTCCTAATGCCTCAGTATAGTGACGGGGACACTAGACTGTAAAAAGGCGTCGTCCTTCAGATGAGACGTAAAACCAAGATCCTGACTCTCCGTGGTCATTAAAAATCACATCATCCAGGTGGGGCCGCACACTGGTGGTCTGGTGGGGATCCCCTCTGAAGTGCTTTGAGTGGAATGTCCAGAAAACTGCTATGTAAGTGTGAGGAATTAATTAATTAAAAACAACAGCATTGTTTTCCGATCTGCTGCACTCTTCCCATCGGAAGGATCCGAGGCCGCTGTGCAGGGAAGGAGAGACGTGCCTTATCCCCCTCCCTCCAGCACCACTCGACCGACCACCTCTCTGGGACTTCCCTTTACAGCCAAGGGATTCCTGCCACAAGCACAGCTTGTCTTCCCCCCCCCTGCTCTAGAAATACAGACACGCAGACCTTGGGCTCTGAATATCTCCTCACTACCTGCGTTCAGAAACAAACTGGCAGCTGCTGTGTTTCTAAATGCAGGAGCTGGCACTGCCAACTCCTGTAATCAGGGCAAAACAATTAAGTTACCTTTTTTTTTAGTTGCAGGAGAACAGGTGTTTCAGGGAGCCCAGTCTGCTTAGGTGTTAAAGGTTAAGCAAGGAGTAAAAGGAGGCTCTGCCTCTGCAGCAGTGTGATCCACTTCAGATCTTACAGGCTACCTGTGGCAGAATTGTGTAGGCAGACGTGCTTCCTGCTTTCATTGATAGAATTTGGCACAAGAACCCAGCTGCCAGCAAATCCTGAAGTGGATCAGACTGCTGTGAAACAGGAGTCTTAACATGTCATTCCTGCAGTGTGTGACCGGGCAGTGGAGCAGAGATGACGGTCAGCTCAACTGACAAAGGAGGAAGAAGGCTGGCGCGGTACCTTGCTCCTCTCTGGGGACGCTCGTCGCGTCTCCGGGGACGTCCACTGTAAGGTGAGCACAGAGATTACATGGGTTTGTGAATGCAGCCCATTTCCATCTCATAGCAACATGCGGCGGGGCTCAACACTGCCCCCTGCCCTCCCCAGAATCTCACTGCATCTGCCCGCGTCTCAGCTTGCCTGCTTGCCTTCGTGCCCCATGATGCCTGAAGATGACAGGCAATACAACATGTCTGTCTCAAGGGACTGCTCCTTTAAAGGAAGTGGTAGACTCTGGAGGTGAAGGCATACTCTTGCCAGTGCTAATCAGCTCAGTTTACAAGCCCCCATCCAGCCCAAGTCAGGGCCGTTAAACGATCAATTGCATGGCGTTCTTTATGGAAGGTATGATCACATGAGAGAGGTCTCAGGCTAAAGGAAAGGCACACAAAGCTCACATTCGCACTTGGAGGATGTGGGCATTGATCCTGCTGCCTCTCGCCTGCTAAGCGAGCGCTCTACCATGTGAGCTAATCTCTACCATGTGGTGCACTAACTCATTTCAGGCATGTCGGGGCGCTGGCAGAGTGAGAGGAACCAGGGTACCTGAGAGGATTCGGCCTGAAGTCCGATCTGGGGCATCTGTGGGAGAGTCTGCCGGCTCCGAGGGCGCGAGGCCAGCGTCCCGGGGCACTGCCAGCTCCAGCTGCTCCGTCAGGTTGTCCCGGACCTGCTGCAGCAGCTGGGAGGGGAACGGGGGTCTGTGGGGATGGAGTGGGCAGAGTGGGCCTTCATGAGAGGAGCGCCGGCTGCTTTCGTCCGCCGCTAAACCGGGGATCTTATCCCGTCCGGCCCCAGATTGTCTCTGCTTCTCTTGTCTTAAAGGGGAACTGCCATCCCCAACTTGTCGGTAACAAAATAAAGTCATTGACAGCATAGAACAAAAATGAACACATTTAGAATTAACCATAAAATCATGGACTCTGTGAAAGTACTGTAAGTCACCATGTTGTTGCAAACCGCTGGTCTTGCCACGGGCGAGAGCGAGAGATCGCAAGAAGCCCTTCCTGCTCGCTAGTCACTGTCATGACTAATGTGATGTGAAGTACGAGCGAGTAGTACAGCAGACATTTCACTGCAGAAATGTTCCATCGTGACCTGCATGAGAGTTAACAAGTGTGCAGTGTTTGTCGGCGAAACGATCTTGAATTAGAGAGCAGAATTTCTATTGGATTAAAAAATGCATTCTTAAGCCTGCTTGTTTACAGTGTAATAGTGCCACGTTCTGAATTGCAGAACATGGCGCTGCGCTGACCTGGAACATTTTGTCTATTTCATTATGTAAATTGGAGGTTTTACAAGTTACTTGATGATGAAGTTTTACTTTTAGTGTGGTATGAAATGCCCTCATCAATGCTGATTCTTCCCAGCCCTGAAATATTAAAGTAGCAGTTCCCCTTTAAGGTTTGAGGAGGTGTACATGTGTGGCCAAGAGACATCGTGGTTTCATCTGGGCCAGGCTGCAGGATCTGCACCTCTAGTTCCGGGAATTCGGGCTTTGAATATATTTGCATGCTTTGTAGCATTAACGTGTGTGCAGTGCTAAACAGAAAGGCTGCTCTCCTTCCTGCAGCCTGCAAGCCTGTAAAACAGGAACTGGCCCTGCGACAGGTGAGCCTGCTGCACTTACAGCGCAGTCCGCATGGCCTCCAGCCTCCTCAGCAGCACGGTCTTCTCCGAGATCATGGCCGCCTTGCTCAGGAGCTGCCTGACCAGCGTGCGCACGGCCGCCTGGGGGTCCAGCAGGGCCCGGGCCTGGTGAGGCAGGACGCTGGCGGAGAGCAAGGAGAGCAGGTCCAGGCTCCTCCAGCCCTCCAGGCGCCGCCAGTCGGGCTCCTCCAGCTGGGTGTGGCCCAGCAGGCTGGCCTGCACGCAGTCCTGCAGGTGAGGGGGGATGGCGTAGGCCTGGCAGAGCCTCAGCAGGGCCGAGGCGCACATCTGGTACACGGAGACGCAGGACTGAGCCATGCAGCGTAGCAGAGCGCCGACAACGCTCTCCAGGTTGATCACCTGGGGCTTCGTGGACAGCCAGGGACTTTTGGCGATCTGAGTCAGCAGGTCTTCCTCCACTGGCGGCCCAGCAGCCCCAAGCTCCAGTTCTGGGCCCTGGACCTCGATCCCCGGGCCTGGCCTGGCACCCTTCCTCCCCTTCAGAGCCCGCTCTCTCCTCTTCCTCTTGCTGTCACCCAGGAGCAGGGTGTCCGAGGACTCGGAGTGGGTCTCCCGGAAACCCTGCAGGTGCCTGAGGAAGGACCTGGACTCCTCCCCGTCCGGGTTAGGGGCGTCCCCGTCTCGACAGCCCCAGCCCCGGATCACCGAGTTGGGGATGAAGCCATCTGGGGCGATGGGCCAGTCTGGGAGAACGGGGGTCACGCAGGGAGTCTGGGGCTGGGGTTGGCTGGTTGGCAGCACGGTGCTCCCTAGTACAGCCTCCTCCCTGACCGGTGCCTGCCCAGCTGGCTCTGGGACGACTCCTGAAAGAGAGAGGCAGGGGGCGCTGTGGGGCAGCTAGAGGAGAGGAAACCCGTGAACAGGCTTCAGAGCTTTTTCCTCCTGTGTTGTCGTTGTAATAAGGTAAAGATGCGGCTCTAGTAGTAGATGGCACGGGTTAGGAAAAAGGAAATTGTTCATTTTTGCTGAGTTGAAGCACGAATCGAAAGCTGGGCTGGGGTTTGTTTTGAAACATGTCGTGTAACATCTCGACAAACAAAGCCGCCCCCAGGCTGTGCCACAGGGGGGTTAAGGCCTGAAGGGGGGGGGGGGGGAGTAAAAGTAACTGGGCAAACCTGGTCTGGAGTCCGGCTCCCGGGCAGTGCCAGTCTTCGGCAACGCCGGCGCTCCCATCTGCCTCTGCAGGCCGATCCTGGATCTCTTCCGGGGCCTCTCCGGCTTGCTGCTGATTCCAGGGGGGACGGGCGTCGGCTCCTCACCAGGCTGGGGTGCCGCGTCGTCCCCCAGGGATTCGAGGTGGTACCTGGGTAGGACGACCACCTGGGCGTCCTCAAGGGGGACGGGACGGAAGGGCAGGGGCTCTTCCACGGCGTCGTCCTGCCCCTCCTGCGCCAGCAGGGCGCCCAGGTAGCGGGGCGGCAGGAAGTGGAGGCTGGGGAGGAGGTAGGTGTTGCCGTTGAAGTTGGCCAGCAGGTCGCCCCTGGGGTTGGCAAAGCACACCTGGCTCAGCCGCTCCCCCAGGGTGATTTCGGCCAGGAGGGTGGCGGCCGAGTCCCACACCTCGACGGTGCCCTCCGGCCCCGCCGTCACCACCAGCCCCAGGGCCGCGCAGTAGTCCAGCGAGGCAATCGGGGGGGCGCCGGCCCGCTCCGGCTCCACGGCCTGGCCCGTCGGCCCGAGGAACAGCAGGGCGTGGTCCCGGGTCACCGCGCAGACCTGCCCCGGCAGCAGCCGGGTGTGGAGGAGCGGGCGCGAGCAGCGGATCCGCGCCAGCGGGAGGAGGTCCGCGCGGCGCCGCCCCCAGCTGACCTGCCACAGGCTGAGCAGGTGGTCCGTGCCGTAGCAGCACAGCTGGGCCTGCTGCCCCCCCGGCAGGCTGCTCATCTGCACCACGGCGCCGTCGTGGGCCTTCCGCGCCGGGGCGTGGCACCGGGGGGGCGACAGCAGCGAGACCCTGCCGTTCCTGTGCCCGCCGAAGACCAGGCACGGCTCGCCGGGCGAGGTCACTGCCTCCAGGCACAGCACCCCGTCCTCGCGCTCCCTGGACGTGGACAGGAAGTGCTTGGCCGGGCACGGGCACCTCGCGGTGTCCAGCACCAGGACGTCGGCCGAGCCCGTCGCCACGAACAGCTCTTCCCGACCGGGGTCGTAGGCGTAGTCCAGGGCCTCCTCCAGCAGCAGGAAGGGCCAGGAGAGGAGGACCATCTGCCCGGTGACGGGGCACAGGAGCCGGACGCTGCCGTCCTGGGTGACCGCCAGCAGCCGGGCGCGCCCCGGCCCGCACTGCACCCGGGAGATCCGCCGCAGCGGGCAGCCGGTGGCGTTGAAGAGGCCGCAGATGCCCGGCAGGCTCCAGACGGAGAAGGCGCAAGGGGAGGCGCACACGAAGCGGTCCTCGCCCAGGGGCAGCATCTGCGCCACGCCAGCCGGCTCGGCCAGCAGCTGGTGCAGCAGCTCGCCGGCGCGGCTCCACTCCTTGACCCAGCCGTCCGCCGAGGCCGTGAGGCAGGTGCTGGTGGCGGGGCGCAGCAGCACGCTGGTCACGGCCCGGGCGTGCGCGCGGAACTCCTGCAGCAGGCTGCGCGTGTCCTGGCTCCACACCTGCACGCAGCCGGCCGAGTCCCCGGTGTACAGGTACCGCTGCACCGCGCAGGGGGCGCAGCACAGCAGGGTGCCGCTGCTGGCGCCCGCGAAGGCCCGCGTCTCCTGCTTGGTGAGGTAGTCGAAGGCCCGGACGGCGTCGCCGCAGAGGGCGAACAGTGAGAGCGACTGCCTCTCGGTGGCCAGGCCGCGGACGAAGGTGTCCCGCTGCAGGGAGCAGCAGCTCCAGTCCAGCAGGTGCGTCACCCCGATCAGCTGCTGCGGGCGGGGCCAGAAGCCCCAGAAGGCGATGAACCCCACGCCGCCGGTGATGACCTCGCCCGACTCCTGGCTGTAGTGCATGCTGGTGACAGAGCCGGGGCAGGCTGCCTGCTGCAGGAGCCCCACCTGCTGCTTGAGGTCTCCGTACAGGCGCAGCGCCACGTCGCTGCAGTACCCCACGAACAGCCGCTGGCCGGGCACGAACAGCAGCCGCTCCACCAGGTAGCCCGCCTCCAGCGGGAAGCTGGCGAACCGGGACATCTCCCTCTCCTCGGTCTCGACCCAGGCCTCCATCTGCAGCAGACCCACAGGTGTGCAGGGGGGCAGGGAGCAGCTACCTCACCCCTGCGCGGGTCGTGTGTCAAGGCCCAGCTGCTGGGCGCTGCTGTGTTTGAGCCGGCTCCGTCATGGGCTTGGTGTTGTGCAAAGCAAGCGCCATTGTTCCAAGGTGTCTTGTTGATGGGATATGGGATGACTGTTTTTTAACCAGCTAGTGAGATGTTTCTTCGAGAGTAAGTGAGGTGTTTCTAGTTGACAGACGATTAATGGATTTCAACGGGGTGAAGATTAGATTGTGTCATAACTGCAATCTGCAGATGCAGGAGTCCCAGGATATATGCTGTGTCTGGATGATTCAATAATAATAATTATAATGATGATAATAATAATAATAATAATAATATATTTAATAATAATAATAACTGCATTTGTTGATTCAGGGCTTGTCATCTCACTTTAGATTAGGGGAGGAGTGAATTTAGGAGTAACTTTAGGGATTCTTTACTAATTACTGCTCTGACCAAGCAGTCAGGACCCCATATTAACACCCCATCTGAAGGACAGCGCCTCCTACAGGACAGTGTCCCCCAGTGACCTTCCTGCTGCTCCCGAGGGAGGAGCGCCACCTGCTGGTCCACCTGCACCACGCAAAGCAGCCGCCTGGTCTCCCTTCCAGCTCCCACATCATTCCGCCCAGTTCGACAGCTGAGATGAGGCTGCAGGGGGGTGGAGCTGCTGAGAGTCAGTTTCTCTATTTCCTACCTCTGTGCTACAAGAGGAAAATCAGAGAGTCACGGCCGGAGGTGAGACCTCGTCTCTCGGTGCAGGGGAGACGTGACGCACCAGCGTTGGCAGACGAGAATGGCAGGGAGGAGCACCTCCTGTCTTGTGTTGGGGTGAACAGGACACGGAAGGCGAAGACCCCTGGGCAGCTCTCCAGCTGTGACGGACGTGTGTATTAAGTGTGTATTTCTTTACCGAGAGAGTAAAAACTCTCTGCCTGCACAACGGACACTGTCTACCAGTATCACGTCCGCCACACAACCCTGAGCCCAAGACAGAGCACACTCAAACACCTGTTTCTTGTAGTAGGCCCTGCTCAACACGGAGAGCTGGTATACACGTCAGCAAGCAGGGAGCTGTACCGCACCCCGGGAGTCAGCAAATCATTTGGTTAATTATACACCGCGTTCCAGCGGCAGCGCGCGCTTACCCGGTGCTGCCCCAGCGCCTGGCCCCACAGGAAGCCCACGGCCACGCGGCTGTAGCTGGAGCTGTGCACGGCCAGGCAGCGCAGGTGGCCCGGGGCGCACCTGCCGCGGAACGTCATCGCCGGGCTGGCGTCCAGGAACACCGCCTCCTCCTCCTCCTCCTCATCCTCCTCGTCCGGCCACCCCGAGGTGTCGCGCGCCTGTCGGGGGGTGCAAGCAGGGCGGGGAGCGCTGAGCACTCAAACCTGGGTCACTCACTCGCGCCCCAAACCCGCGTCGCTTCGCGGGGTTCTGCGCTCGGGGTTGTGTAAAATTCACACTCGTGACAGCCGTGGCTGCAGGACAGATCGCTTTGTGGGGGATCAGAAGCTCGGCCCGGCAAGGCAGCTAGCGGTAACCCCGTTTCCCCACCCGTCTGTCACGCGTGGATCCCCAGCCTTACCCGAGACGCCTGTATCTTCTGTTTTATCTGCGGAAAGAGCGATTTCCACTCGGGGACGATTCTCTTCATGCTGGCCACCCCACCCGAGATCGCGGCTCTCCGGAATCCGCGCTGGGCGAACCGAGTTCGTCACAATTAACACAACGACAAGAACTGCTTTTGAAAAATGCACCTTTTTAATTAATTCGGAAACAGAAGGCCGGCGCGGTGTTTTTTTTCCTCTTTCCGCGAGTCCAGGCTATGTTCCGCTGAGTCCCCCCGTGATTTTTCACGGCTCAGTATTTTAATGCTGCACAGGTGCCACGCGAGGGCGCAGTGGACCAGGAGCAGAAGCTGAGGGCCCACAGGCCGATCGACTGACTCCACTAATTAATTACAGTCCACTGCGGAACCTGTGTTTCATTCATTATATGTCCTGTATCGAATAAATATATCGTATTAGAATCAATACACTCTCACTTTTATATGCTATATATGTCATCATTAACTTGTGTCAACATTTACACGATTTACTCAAGGAATGTTTGCAATCATTGTACAATGACGTTTCAGAGTCTGCTCCTGAAGACACACCTGGAAGAGTCTGCTCCTGTAGGCACACGTGGAAGAGTCTTCCTCCTGAAGACACACCTGGAAGAGTCCTGCTTCAGTAGACACACCTGGAAGAGTCCTGCTTCATTAGACACCTGGAAGAGTCCTCCTTCAACAGACACACCTGGAAGAGTCTTCCTCCTGAAGACACACCTGGAAGAGTCTGCTCCTGTAGGCACACGTGGAAGAGTCTTCCTCCTGAAGACACCTGGAAGAGTCTGCTCCTGAAGACACACCTGGAAGAGTCAGCTCCTGAAGACATACCTGGAAGAGTCCTGCTCCTGAAGACACACCTGGAAGAGTCCTGCTTCATTAGACACCTGGAAGAGTCCTCCTTCAACAGACACACCTGGAAGAGTCTGCTCTTACACACTTTCTGTGTTTCACACTTTCCAATCTCTTCTGAAGAAACAGCACGTGCTTGTGTTTTTCACCTGAGTGCACGTGGGTTCAAGGCTGCACATGGCTGCACATGGAGAGGAGGAGTAGGTGTGTTGGACAGAGAGATGGGATGGAAAGAGCCCGTCAGTGTGGGTCCTCAGAAATGTCCTGGAGCCTGGTGACCTAGACTGGACGCTGTGTTCTAAATGAAGTCTTGCTGATGATGTTTTACCATCACATCCCTTGCCTGAAATGAGATGTTGGTGTTGTACATCAGATTTAAATGATAAAAAAATGTTACAGGATGTTCTGGACAAAAGACCTTTTTCATAGAATAATAACTTCGGTCCCGTATTTCACACTCTGCAGTCCCACTTCCTCTAGACGCCCTGATGTTATCTGTGTTATTATCTCTGTACCCTAATGTCCTGTTTGCTTTTCTGATTGCTCCCCTGCGGCCTGCAGAAGACGAGAACGGTGCGTCTGACTGAGCTCCTCAGTCTTTCTCCTAAGCAGCTTCCTCGGGCTCAGTTTTTGCACTGAACCATCCGTATGGGGGTCTGCAGCGAGCCATCTGTTTTGTGCTGCCCTGGGGCAGTAGTTTCTCCAGATCGGGGCTCTGGGCACGAAGGCCCAGCTGTATCAGGAGGAGAGCATTGCTCAGAGTGAGCAGGGGCCCTGCGCCTCGGTGCTCACTGACCCGTTAATTCCCGTTAAGACGCTGGACCGCGGACTTGCCCGCGTGTGCGGTTCTCTTTCCCCATGCAGGACGAGAGATGAGCTCCTTGTACTGCTCTGGTCCTCACTGTGCCTGGCGGGGGGGGCAGCGCAGGCAGCCCGGAGCAGCGCTGTCCTATTGGTGCAGCACGGATTGTGCTCAAGGTGTTTTTATTTTAAAAGAAAGTAAGTCGGTTTTAACAAAGGGCTGCTCAGGGATGCAGTGGAGGCCTGGCTTCTGTCTTCAGCCCAGGCGGCAGCCTGTGAGGAGCTTTTGCTTCGCTCAGCTGGTGCTCGTGTGTACGTGCCTGAGCCCCAGGGTGGCATGGCTCTGGCTGGTGGGGGGGCCTTCTCACGTCCTGGCAAAGCTGCCCCCCCCCACACCGGCCCAGGGCAGCAGGGTTATTTCCGGCTGACAGCTCGGTGGGAATTTGCAAGCGTATACGACTGAGCACGGGGAGGCGGGTGGGCCGACGGCCCTCTGAACTGATGCGTCCGGACAGGGAGGCTAATCCGGCAGACACAGACATCAGCAGGGAAAGGGCAGGGAGTGCAGGGAGCAGGCCGGACTGGAGCTCCGGGACACGGACTGTCTGCCCCTCACCTCGCCGCTCGCTCCCCCCACTCGCACGACCCACCCTCCCAGCTCCTGGGCAACAGGGCCACTCGGCGCTGATTCCGAAACGGGGCTCGCCCTCAGCGCGCTCGGATTTTTCTGAGGGTGTCCCTGACCTGCAGGCCCGCCTGGAGTTAATCGCAGCAGCTGAGGCACCCTGGCAGCCGTGCTGGGGGTCAGGTTTACTGGCCTACCCCGAGCCTGTCACCTTCACACCCGCGGGAAACGGACCTGCAGGGACAACTGAACTGTTAGCAGGTGAGCGGCTTGTAAATATAACGTTGTTCTTGAGACGAGCGCACTCATCCCTTCTGACACACCCAGGAAGAACAGCAGCACCCCTCTGTCTTCCTCTGTCATCAGCGCTCCTACATCGCTCCCTTCCCCAGATCAGACTTTAAGCAGCTGTTTATTGACTTTTTTTAATTGCTCTTGAATTCTAATCCTGTGTCTCCTTTGCTGTGACTGGCCCATGATGCTCTGCTCCCTGTAATTGTGGTGCCCTGCGCAGCGGCTAGGACACGTGCGATTGCAGCAGGTCGGGTGAGGGGAGACGGCGCACTGTTCAGGCAGCCGCCTGCTCCCTGCAGGATGGTCTCCAAGGCGAGGCTCTGTCCCGGGACCAGCAGGCAGGGTGGTAGTGAGTCAGCAGTGCAGCCTCAGTGAGAGACACCTGCCAGTCAGGAGCTCTGTGTACAGAAGGTATGCAGCCTAGTGACAGGTGGTACCTGGCTGGTTATGGTCTTGTTGTAATGATCTTTAATTAATTACTTACACTTATATAGCGCTTTTCTGGACACTCCACTCAATGCGCTTTACAGGTAATGGGGATCCCCTCCACCACCACCAGTGTGTATCCCCCACCTGGATGATGCAACAGCAGCCAGAGTGCACCAGTACACTCCCCACACACCAGCTCTCAGTGGGGAGGAGAGCAGAGTGATGGAGCCAGTTCAGAGATGGGGATTATTAGGAGGTCATGATTGGTAAGGGCCGGGGGGAAATTTGGCCAGGACACTGGGATAACACCCCTACTCTTTTCATCTGAAGGATGGCACCTTTTTTCTTACAGTATAGTGTCCGTATCGCTATACTGGAGCCCAGACAGACTCCAGGGCGAACGCCCTCCACAGGTCCCACTAACACCTCTTCCAGCAGAACCAATAGTTTTTCCCAGGAGGTCTCCCATCCAGGTGCTGGCCAGGCTCACATCTGCTGAGCTCCAGTGGGCTGCCAGCTGGGAGTGGCAGGGAGATATGGCTGCTGGGTTGTTCTGTGCACAAGGGTTTCCTTCTGGCTCTGCAGTTTCCTCCTGCAGTTCAAATACGGACCAGCAGGTTAGTTGGCCTTTTGGGAAAATTGGCCCTGGTGTGAGTGTGTCTGTGTCTGCCCTTTGATGGAATGGTGACCTATCCAAGTTGCACCCTGCCTTGTGCCCGTTGCTTGTTGGGATAGGCTGCGGCTTCTCCTGCGACCCTGAGCTGGATGAACTGGTTAGAAAATGGATAGAGATGAGTGGAGAATACGGATTAGTTGCCCTTAAACTTTTTTGAAATGCTGTAGTCATGTAGCTATAGGGAGGCAAGAGAATGGGTGCCCTCTAGCGGAGGTCCGGTGTACTGCAGGCCGGTGGCTCTGGTGCGCACAGGCGCAGTGCAGACTCGCTGGAGAGGGAGAAGGCTCTCTGGTTACGGAGCGGCTGGTCTGTGTTTCAAGCCGCGATAACACGAGCAAACTGGAATTTCTACCTGACGGGCTGACAGATTTTTAACTGGATTACACGTTTAAGGACCGAGGGGAGCTTTGACGGTAAGCTTGCAGACGTCGGGCGTGCTTTAAATTGGGATAATGTATTCTTTTCTGAACTGTGATAGTAGCAGCAGTGTGAACAAACTCAAGCGCACACACTCAGTTCGTTAGGTTTTTTCTTACTAGGTATTTGTCGAACTTTATGATATGTTCATTATTTTTTCAGTTCCTCCTTATGGATCCACATGACTGGGCGTTTCTGTGTAACTTTGCACTTATTTCGTTTCTCCCTTTCAATAGTCTGTTCTTTTAAAATGCCTTTTTTTTCTATTTTATTATACTGGTCCTTCCTGATCTGTTCGATAGCATTGAGCAGGCGCTGTGTATTTTGGCATCCTGGGGCTTGTAGTTTTTGACCGCCCGGTTTCATTGTCTTGGCAACGGGTGCTTCCGCTTCGTCGAACTACACATCCCATGGGACGGTGCTGCTGCGCTTGCCATATGTCATTTCTACTTGGCAATGTAAATAGCGAGTTTTCAATCATTGGTAAAGTGAGGACGGTCGGAAGTGAAGGAGTGTATGTGGCGAAGTGCGTGTTTAACGAGGCTTGAATAGAACAAAGTTTCGCTAACGCGTATGAAGCTGTGGAACTGAGCGTAAACAATCAGTGGATTTCGCAGGAGTGTGCTGGTTGCCTGACCTGAAACGTGTCCGTGGCATTTCTCACGGGATAGCCCCCTCGCTGCCACCGCCTGCGGCTGACATGCAGACCGCTGGGCTGAGTGACACAAATGCGGAGCCCGGGGCCGGTGCCGTGACTAGCTCGTGTCGCCGGGCTGGGCTCTGAGTTCCGAACCGCCTCGCCCGCGCCGGGTCCGGGCTCGGTTCTGCAGGCTGTGGAGAAGGAGGAGGAGGAGGGGGGGGGGGCAAGGCGCGCGATCCGACTACCTGTCAGGCGGCGCAAGAGGAAGGTGTGGTTAAATAGGGCTCGGGTCGCGACCGCCGCGGACACGCCACGCCACGCCACGCCACGGGAGCCCGCGACTCGCCCAGAGGTCCCGGTTCGCCGCCGGGGCTTGTGGCGGGCAGGCTGGCGAGCCGGTCCCGGCAAGAGCGACGAGGAGCTAACGCCGGGAGTGCCGTTTGTGCCGGCGTGTCGCTCTGCATTAGTCACGTTGAGCCCCCGACTTCCGACCTTCACCTCGAGGAAATAACACGCCACATCCTAAAATAGGTCCTATCTGATAATACGCTGGAGGTCCGGCAGGAGAACTTGAACATTAAGTGCCTTTGTCACTAGCAATCGCGCCAGCTTTGCCATACTTTTCGCTCGGAGACCGATTCCAGCGTTTTAGTTTTTTTTTTAAGGCGGTTGTTTCTTGTGGTTGTGATCCGTGGTCTTCTCCATTTTCATTTCACGCTACGTGAAAATCCGACTCCTCTGTCAAAGTACCATAATTGCAGCATCAGGAGACACAGCGCCGTCTCTTCCCTCGCATGGTGAGCCCCTCTGATACGCTTTAGGGTTAAACTTAAAACGGACGCTGGAGAACAGCTCAGAAAGGCCACAGTGGGTGAGAGGAGGTCGGTGATTACTTAAGCAACCTGTGGGGCAAAATGGCACAAACTACACATTGTTAAGAAAGGCAGGAGTTCTTTCCTCGCTGCCCTGGTTGAGCGCAGGCTCCCGGGACTGTCCGGGCACTGCGGCCAGTGTCCAGCTGTCCAGCTGCGGAGGGAGTAATGCAGATGCCAGGCCTGGTGTAGCGCGCCGAGCGGCCCCGCTGGGCACGCAATGAGCTGCGCAGGGCACAGCACCAAGCACAGAACCGAGGGGGCACAAACACCTCAGTCCCCTGTGCCTCTGAATGGGGCCCGGTGCGGTGCCGTTCCCTCTGGTTCTCCCCTCAGCTGGTTCTGTCCTGACTGGGCCGGAGAACCTGGCTCCGCTCGGCTCTGTAGGTGAAGGGGGTCTACGGAGGCCCGCGGGCTCGGTGCCGCTGGACGCCGCCCCCCCTGCCTCCTGCAAGCTCGGAGGAAACTGAGCCCCCGGACGCGGGCCCCCTCCTGGTACCCGGGCCGGGGGCAGAGCTCGGAGGCTCGTTCCTCTGCTGCCTCCCGCTCGGCCCCCCTGGGGCAGCTGCAGGGAGAAACCCCTCAGCTGGGTTCCGTGTCGGCTGGCCCGCCTGCCCCTCTTACCCCCTTCCTGCGGCCCGGCAGAACGCGGGCAGGACCGGCCAAGGGCACTCGGGCCTCAGGACGGGAGGAAGAGGAGGAGGCGGACAGGCGGTGAGACGTCAGAGGAAGGAGAACCTGAAGCGGCACTCCTGAGTCTCCGGCCGCGTGTTTGATCCGGATTGTCCTTCTGGCTGTTGGCTGGTTTGTTTTCCTTCAGGAAGAGACGGCTGATTAGTCTTTGGAATTTCGCCTGAAGGGTGTACCCCTGCAGGGCTGTTACTACTGTTTTGGGTTTTTTTCCCCAGTTTTCCATGGGAGACGAATGTCATCTAACAAGAATTTAATGATCTGGAAGCATCTAATAGAGCCTTCATAGCTCTGGGGCGGGGAGGTCAGAGGTCACCCGCGCTTGTGTTTTGGAAGCATGACTTTTCTCACGGAAAGTGCTTGTTGCCCCAGCAAGTGTGGAAAAACAGGTCGGGGAGTTTATTTCCGACGCTGCTTAATGTGGCTCATCGACCCTGTCTGTCCAGGAGGCCAGGCCAGTCCGGGCTTTCTGGGGGACGCGATCCAGGCGCTGCTCACCAGTGACCCCCCTCCGTCTCCCACTGACTCCACGATGGGGGGGACCGTTTTCCAGCAAGAGTCAAGGGTCAAGAGTCAAGGGTCAGGGGGCTTCTGATGCTGAAAGGGAAGAGGTTCAGGACTTGCTTCTTCCAGAGTCTCTTCTGTGTTTGTGGCCGACAGTGACCCGGCCTGTGGTGTTCTAGTTCGGGGAGTCTGATCTGCGCGGCAGTGCCAATCTCTGTGTGTAGCGCTCCGACTCTGAGTTTGTTCAGAACTTCTCCAGGCGCGCCAGGTGGAGTCTTAAGTAAAAAGCAGTGCTGCCCCGTTGTCTGTGTTCAGCGCCAGACCCCTCTCAGCTGAAAGTTCTGGCCCGTCTGCAGCCCTGGAGCGCAGCCTGTCTCTGTCCCTCCTTTCCTGGGGTTCCCAGCCGCGGGTCGGGGTTCTGTGCGAAGCGCTGGGCTGGTCCAGCCGGGCACTGGCGCAGACAAGCAGGGCGAGGGCACTGCCTGGCCCAAGGGGGAGGAGATGGGCGGCTGAGGGCTGTTGGAAAGGTCAGGGGGTTAATCGGTGCCTGCGCCCTGCCTGTCGGGCGCCAGCCTCCTGTTCAGCTTGGGCCTGGCACCTGTCCTGCCCTCAGTACAGGTTCTGCTCGGTCGGGGTGTCCCGGATCAGTACTGCTTCTGCTGGGGCGAGAGAGAGAGTGTCTGCGTTTTTCAGACTCCTGAGCTCTCAGACTCGAGCTCCTCTTCCTCAGGACTCCTCCGATGGCAGGCGTGTGCGCGCCGCGGAGCCTGACAAGCAGCCCTGCTCCTCTCGTGCGACAGGGAGGGGGGGGGGGGGGGGGCTGAAACTCGCTGTCGACAGAAGAGCCAGGCTGGGGGGCAGGAGAGAGGGCTCCGCGCGCGCAGAAGGCCGTCAAACTCTCGCCTCGCAGCGCTGCTTGTAAAACTGCTCGATCTGTCTGACTTCCATCCTACAAAGGGCTCCTTTGATGAGCCAGCCGTCGCGGGGAGAGAGAGGGAGCGAGCTGCAGATTAAAAGACATGGGTGGACTTTAACCCACTGCCAGGGGAAGGCAGCTGGCCGGCAGCCAGAGTTGGTAGGTTACTGTTCTTAAGCCTCCAGCTCAGCTGCACTCTGTAGTTTCGCCCAGAGTTTTTTTTTTTCTGTTGACTTTTTCATTTGAACTTGCAGTGAAAAGCGAACGTGTTGAAGGCAGCGGCGCGCTCAGGCTCGCCTGCTTGCATGAGCTGGGCTAATAATAATAACAGCAGTCAGAGTATTCCAATGTAGCGCCTTTTGTGAACCCAGTTCTGAACGCTTTCCAATAAAACAAGGCAAGGGCTATGGAATGTGTCACTCAGACGCACAAGAGCTGTGCAAGGATTTTGGCTTCTGTGGACCCCTGAGATCTCTGCTTATCGTATTTACCTTGCCGATAAGATCATAAGTCAGGTTAGGAACAGGAGCAGGCCATCGTGCCAGTTGTCTGGGTGCCAGGTTGTTTTTCCTAGGTTCTTGCCTGGCTGTTTCTTGAAGGACATCTAGGACTGGGCTCTGGCACCTCCCCTTGGAATCTTGTTCCAGGCTCCCACCACCCTTTGTGTAAAATGCCTCCTTTTTGCAGTCGGAAGCTCACACCTTCTTGAGCTGTGAACAGGAGTTAAGGAGAGCACTTTCACAGTTCGGCTGGCTTTGTTTGTGCTCTCTGTCTGTATGGTTTCCGAACCAGTTGTCTTTGGGTGCCTCATTCCTAGTCCGCTAGGAAGACCTCTGGAAAAAATGCTTTAAGCACTAATTGATGTAAAGAAACAGAGTATCTGCAGCTGCAGGTCGGCCGGGCAGAAGCTTAAAGAGGATCAAACAGGGAAATCGGAGGCAAAAGAAAGTCAGAAGTCAGGTGACGGGAACTAAGCCCAAATCTAGCATTGAATCTAAAACCTTGCTTGGTGAAAAAGGATTTCAAATATTTTGATCTCCTGTTGTCCAGTTACATTTATTTTCCACTCGGGAAAAAAAAGGCAAATGTCCAGTTGCTTGATCATCATCTCTTTTTTCCAGTTGGGATGTCTTTAAGATGATTCTTTTTTTCATTGCCTTTTCTCTTGTATTGGAAATTCGGGTTTTATGCGGTGTTAAGAGACGCTGTCCTGATGTGCGCTGCGGGCGGCGGGCCTGTCTCTTCCTGTTAGCCTGCTGGAGGTGGCGTGTGCCTGCTGGAGCTGTGTGGACGAGCGGCTCTTGCCTGTTTATTTTGCGGAGGGAGGTATTGTCTATAAACAGTTTCTGACAGTTCCCTGTTAAAAGGGGAGTCGTCCTCAAGATGCCTGCTGATGCAGCGCGGCGCCGAGAGGAGACCCGGTCTTGCTGGGTGGCAGGAGATGAATCGACCCGGATCGTGGTGCGCTTGGAATCGGAGAGGCCTGCATCCCAGAAGGTGAATCCAGTGCCCGTTCTCCCACCGCGGCACGGCCCTCCTGTCCACCCTCCATGACCCCCGGGGCGCCCAGGCTGTCGCACCCTCCTCGCCCTGTCTGTCAGCTGTCACCGAGCCAGACCCCGGAGTCCCCCTGCGTTAAAGACACCGGGGTCTGCAGGCAGTTTCTCTCGGATGGGGGGCTTCTGGCTGCCGCGGCTGGGTTTGACGTCGCCTCTTGGCGCCCGACTCGCGTCCGGGGACTCGTGCTTTGGTCCTGCTGGGAACGGCAGGCGTGTTTCATCTCGGGAAATGCCGGACGGGCGATTACGTTTCGAGTCGCCCTTCTGCCCCCTTCATCTGGGGATCCCCGTGCCCGAGAAAGGATATTAAGTCTTTGCCTTGATTGGCACATTCTTTCGTGGAGCTTTGGAGGCAGCAGGACGAGCCAGGAAGGAGCAAGAGGAAAGCCTCTCTGAGCAATAAGAGCTGATGTGATCTACCAGGTGGGGTGCGATTCTGAAGGCCAGTCGTGCATCAGGAGGGACACGCGGCAGGCAGTCCTCACAGCGGAGGGTACCTGCCCACGCCTCCCTCTGCCATCACGCGAGGGCCTCAGGCTGGAGGGTCCAGTGTGCAGGGAAGGCAGGGCGCCACCTGCTGGTCTTGACTCTCCAGCGCTGCCTCTCCCCGCTGAGCCCGGCTGAGAGCTGGCCAGGCCGGGGACTGAGGTGGCTGAGCCGCCGGTGAAACCGCAGCTCTCCGACTGGTGCCCGCGGGGCTGCTCTTTCACCGCCGGCTGGCACCGGCGCTGGCACACGGCCTCCTTCTCCGGCTGCGGGGCCGGGTGTCGCTGGCGGCCGGCCTGACGCCGGGCATCGTTCCCGAGAGCGTGGGCTCGCCCGGCTGGAAAACGCCATCTGGCAGGGCCGGCTCTTGAACAGGCATTTGGTGTCGTTTTTATTTCAGGGCACAGTCCTGTAATGTGATATTTGTTGTGCACACAGCTCGCATTAAATATGCAGTAGGTTTCATGTTGTTTTTCGCCAGAGAGACTTGAAGCAAAACTCCTCTCGGGTTCAAGAGCAGGACAGGGAACTGAACCTGCGTACAGAAGAGCACAGGGAGACCCTAGACATTGTTGAATGAACACCCTCCAGGAGTCTTTAAATCAAATTAAATTGTTTGGCAATGGCAATGTTAAAGCTTGTTTCATACATCTTCCACAAGCATCTCCTAAAGAACTGTTCCAGGAATAGAAAAGCTGCTAAACAAATCAAGAAAGAGCATTGTCTGGCTCGGGTAGAGGATGCATAGTGCTCTCGCTAGAGCCAGTGACCAGAGAGCTCTGTCTGTATCAGGGAGCAGAGTGTCTCCCTGGAGCTTGAGACCAGAGATCTCTGTCTGTATCAGGGAGCACAGTGTCTCCCTGGAGCCAGTGACCAGAGAGCTCTGTCTTCATCAGGGAGCACAGTGTCTCCCTAGAGCCAGTGACCAGAGAGCTGTCTGCATCAGAGAGCACGGTGTCTCCCTAGAGCCGGTGACCAGAGAGCTCCGTCTGCATCAGGGAGCACAGTGTCTCCCTGGAGCTGGTGACCAGAGAGCTCTATCTGCATCAGGGATCTGATTATCCGATTAGATCAGGGATTAGATCTGACAGGTAGGGTGGAGCTGTACCAGTTTAGTCAGCAACTCAACTTATTTTCAAGCCATGCGACACTGCAGCTCCTCTAGGGTTTGGGCTCGAATTCTGCAGGCCCTGTCCCCGCCACTTAGTGTGTCCAGCCATCCCCGCAGGCTCCTGGATCCTCTGCCTGCCCTGCCCCCCTGTCTGCACCGGCCCCCCAGCGCCTGGTTAGCTTTCTGAGCTGGTTGCTTCTGGGTGGATCAGTATTATCAGCACATCTCACTGCTGCTCTGTCTGCAAGCCGTTTGGAGGAAGGAGCATGTCGGTTGCTCACCTAGCGTCCCAGTCCGGCTGTCGTTGAGTGCGACTCTGGATCCCGTGCTGAGACTGGGGAAAGCAGAGATGCATGAGCTGAAGCGGCTCAGCGTCTGGGGGCTCAGGGCAGTGTGGGACCTGGGAGCTCTGTGGAATATATATTCAGCTGTCAAAGACGAGTGTGCATCTGCTTCAGAGCTCTTGAACATGAACGTGATCTATGTGGTCAGCCTGTTAGTGCTGCTTCCTCACAGCTCAGTCCCGGGTTCAATTCCAGCCCGGGGTACCTCCTGTGCGGAGTTTGCATGCCCTCCCTGGTTCTCCGTGTGTTTTCTCCTGGCGCTCCAGAATCCGTCTACCTCAGAGTCATTTTGGCTAAATGGCGGTGGAGTTCCCTGGCGTCTCTAAATAGGACCCGTGTCCCGGGTCCCTGCTCCCTGTGCTCCCTCTGGGAATGGCTCCTGGGAAGCTGTGGCATCCTCGTCGCGGGAGGAGGGCTCACCAAGAGGATTTCGGGCATCAGTCAGTCACCCGGATCCGTGCACGATCCACTGGAAGTGCTCAGCAGAGGGAAGCCAGTTTGCCCTTCACACCGGAGGCTCCAGGCGAGATGCGAGGCTAACCCCCACAATTCGCTTCTCTTCCTGCCTCGCCCTCGTCTGCGGTTGAATCGAGGCCATCGCGGCTCTGCTGCGCTCCAAACCCGCCGGATCCGGAGCCGCTCCAGCCCTTGCCCTGGGCCGCAGGGCGGCAGAACCGGCTGTCTTGGGGCTTGTCTAGTCGTTATGGTCACAGCTGCAGCACAGGCGGGCCCCCAGCTGGGGCCCCTAGGGGCCCTCACAGCGGGTTCTCACGAGAGCTGCGGAAAGCTGCGTGTCTTCAGCCTGTCTGCCTCTCTGATCGCTCGGGCCCCAGCGCTCTGGAGCGGCTTTCTCCCAGAGGAGGAGGAGTTACCCCAGGTCCTGGTCTTTATGCTCACAGTCCTGCTTGGGGAAGGCCTGCTGACAGAGCGCGTCAAGGGCCACGCGGGACAGATTGCTCAGCGCTGAGTAAGAAGCCAGCTGCGGGGAAGGCATTCCTCCTGGTCCTTTCCTGGACGGGGCGGACGTGTTTCTGTTGCAGTGGAAGGGAGCAGAGAGCCTTGTCCGTCCTGCGGTCATGTTAATAATAAAAAACTTTTTTTTATATAGCGCCTTTAAAGGTGGCTTCTCAAAGCGCTTTACAGAATGACAACAACATGAATAAAAAGAATACACAAGATAAAACACAATTACAATACACAGAGGAGACCGTGGATGGTGGTAGTAAGAAAAGCAGAGGGGTGAAGAGTGGAACCAGTTCAGTAAAGGCTCTTCTGAAGAAGAGGGTTTTGAGTCTGGATTTGAAGGAGTTTAGAGAAGGTGACTCTCTGATATCCTTGGCAGAGAGTTCCAGAGCTTGGGGACATAACAGGAGAAGGCCCTGTCACCCATAGAGTGTAGACGGGCTTGGGGGACAGTGAGGAGACCAGAGTTAGAAGAGCGAAGGTTGCGAGGTGGGGAGTAGGGTGATAATACTTCAGACAGGTACTGAGGTGCCAAGCCATGCAGAGCCTTATAGGTGAGTCTTCAGTGTTGCTGGGCTCACCTTCTTGCTGAAGTTGCAGTTTCATTTGAACCGATGCTCCTTGGGCTCTCGCAGGCCCGAAGTGAACAGAGTTTGACTTCAGGTGAGTAAAGGGGCTGAACTGGTTGGATCGGATCAGTATTCAAATGTAGTTTTGACATGACATGAACGGGGACCTCTATTGAGTTCTAATCTGGTGTAGAGCACAGCAGTGCCTGCAGGGGGTTGTCAGGCTTGGACTGGGTTAGGGTTCGGATTGATGGCTTTTCTCGTATGGTGTAGTGCGAGGGGAGGGAGGGGGCAGTGTAGTTTCTGCAGAGTGTTGCTGTGTGAGAATGAGCTAGGCAGGTGTACCAGGAGCTCCGTGCTGTGGTCCTAGCTATGAAATCTGATGTGCGCTCCGTTCTCTGTGCTGTTCTGCCTTGTGTTCTTTGTGCAGAGAGCTCTGTCCTGTGAGCTCGGTGTTGTGGTTTGTTCTGTGCTCTGTGCAGTGTGCTGTGTGCTCTGGGCAGCATGCCGAGTGCCGGGAGCGACGCGCTGCGCTGCGTTGGCACGCCGAGCAGGTGTGCTGTGGGTGGCTGCCTGGCTCACGTCTGCCGACCGGCAGGTAAACACCAGCACTGGCCTCTGCACGCACTCACACTCACTCCCACGGCTGGCCAGCGGCGACGGTGCTGTGAGATGGGACACTGCTCTCCAGTGGGGGGGGTCTCTGTCCCTGAGCTGGGGTTGGCGTCGGTGTGCTGAGCCCCCACTCTGCAGCTCCAGGAACACTTGTGGGGAAACTGAAGGAGACTGTGAGCTGGAGGAGTTGAGTTCAGTTTCGTTTCTCCCCGGTTTTGAGGCTCACAAAACCAGAAAAGGACCCTAATCGGATTCTTAAGGCGTGTGTGAGACGTGTGGGAGCTTTTCATGTTTTCTGTTTGACCAGAAAGTGAAGGGGGCATCTGTTAAAAGATCTCCGAGGGCACAGGGACAGAGTGTCCTTTCGACATTAAAGTGAAATCCTGCGTGCCGTGTTTGAGTCCTGGTTGCTCGTGTGGCAGGGATGGCTCGGATGCCAGGGCAGTAGCTGGCGTTGCTCTACTGATGCCCGGCCGGGTCGGGTCGGGTCAGGCCTCTGGGCTTCACCCGCGTGTGAGGTCTTGGAAACACCTTGTCCCCAATCCTCCTGAGTCGGGATCTTCTGGAGTGTCTCCTGACGGAGTGTTTCAGCCATGGAAGAGCAGAGGGCGGAACTGGGCTTTGATTTTGTCTTGTGTTGTCTTTCGGGTTTCGTCCTCGCACGCTTGTCTGCTGCGATCCAGCTGTATCCCTGCTCTTGTGCCAGTGTTTATGGGTTCACTTGGCGTTCCTCCTCCTGGAGGAAATTGCCCCTTATCCCCCGTCCCCCGCCCAGGGGCTACAGAGCGCGCGGGGCTGACGGCGCCGGTCTCTTCGCGGACCTGTGCGGTGACTCATGATCCTGGGGGTGCCTGAACCCGCGCCCCGGTGTCTGTCCAGCTGGAATCCGGCCGCTGTCGGTTGTTTTCATTTAATTGGACGAAGGCCTTCCCCAGACGTGGGCCCATCCCAAACGCTTCCCGTTAGGCCCCGCCGGCAGGCGGGCGCGTTCGGGCTGCATCGGCCCGTGTGGAGGCCGGCACCCTGCGCCGTCCCGAGGGGCTTCTCTCGGCGGGCGCAGGGAAGGCGGTGAGGTGGACCCCTCCGACCCACGGGCGCACGTCGCGCACGGAATGGGAGGGCTTCCTTCTCGGGGAGTGCTGCCATGATGTGTGCTGCTCCAGCAGCTCTGAAGCTGCAGCCTCCCTGCTCTCCTCTCCAGGGAGGATGTGTCTGAATCCAAACCACAGAGGGCCGGACTTCTCCTCTGCTGCGCTCTTCTCCTGCGTTTGGAAAGTGTTTCGTCGGAGAAGGAGGTTTGCGCTTGGAGGGCAGGGCGCGCTGGTCGAGGCTCCTCTCTGTGTCTAGCCTGGCCGCTTCCTGGTGGGGCCGCGCGCCCCGTCTCTCTCTCGGCCCCCAGCTGGGAAGGGGGGCGCGGCAGCCGGGGTCGCTGGCGCGCCGAGGGGCTCGGCAGCTCCGCTCCGCCGTCTCGGCCCGGAGTTGCCGACTCAGGCAAATCTGCGCGCTGTGGCAGAGTCCCGAGCGAGCCTCAAAGCCACAGGAAGACCGCAGGAGGAGCTCGCCCGGCACACAAATGACAGCAGCACATTCTTCTTGTGGAAGCTGTGGCTTCCTGTCTCTCTGGGCTGGACAGGCGCAGCGCTGGAGCGGCAGCAGAGAGCGGTCTGAGAGGGCTGTGTGTTTCAGCTTTTTCCAGTGCCCCCTTCCTTTTCTCTGCAGCACAATGCGCCGCGCATTTATTTTTAAACCGCATTCTTCGTGGTGCAGGCGTCCCGGAGGGGGCTGGGAACAAGGCCTGGGAGCCAGCGAGCGGAGCAGACTCCGGCGGGGAGCTGGGGCTCGCGAGAACGGGAGAGGCCGTTCCAAGTCTGCGCTGGAGAAGACCCTGCAGTTCTGTCCTTTTCCGAAGTTAATCGGGATGGAGCGGCGCTGAGCGCTCCGGCCCTCCTCTGGATGATCAGCCGGCAGATGTTTCGGGGACGCAGCTGTTTCCTGTGATTGTTGTCTCCAGACGCAGTTGAACGATTTTGTCCTGTGTGGACAGGCTGTGATCAGGGCAGACTGAAGGAAGGGGCGATTCCTCTAGATACATTCCCCGTTCTCTAAC
Organism: Atractosteus spatula; assembly: GCF_055471065.1. Lineage (NCBI taxonomy): Eukaryota > Metazoa > Chordata > Actinopteri > Semionotiformes > Lepisosteidae > Atractosteus > Atractosteus spatula. Next base: position 74,764,133 of record NC_142708.1, on the reverse strand, counting down.
CTCCTAAAGCCACAGGCCCCTCTCCCAGCTGGCCGTGCCCAGTGGCCTGCAGGACACTTCTGTGTTCTGCCACCTGTGCTGCCCTGTTCCTTCTGTGGGAAGCTGTCCCCTCACGCGATGGCCAGGGAATGGGGCGGGAGGAGTTCATGTGTGTGACGAGCCTCGCTGTGCGTGAGTGAGCCCGTCCGAGGGGCAGGGCGCAGTGGGCCCTCATCCCAGGGATGAATTGCAGCCTGTAGCCCTCCATACACAAGCCGCGCACGTGTACTTTGACCTTGTCGGTGAGCGTGCCCAGTGACCAGAGGGCGAGGCAGATGGGAAACTGCTGTCTGTCTCCAGTACAGGCCCCAGCGAGGAACTCAGTGGGCAGAAACTCCGCCGTGTCTATACTGGGCTCGTGCACAAGCAGGGACTTCCACGGATGCTGCAGGGAGGTTTTTGCAGAGATTCCTCTCAGGAAGAGTCATGTGTCACTATGGTCTCTTTTCCTTTAGCTTTTATTTCTCGTTCCTTGGGGCCGGCTGGCCGCAGGGCCCTCAAGCCCCTTGGGGAGCGATCGAAGAGCGTGGGGGCTGCCGCTAGCAGCTCTGCGGCAGTGCGCGCCCCCATTCCCCTGCCAGAGGTCCCCGATTACAGCACCTCACTTCCCAGCGAGCCGCGCAGCCCAGCCCCTGAGTGGCTCCAGATCACGTTTCCCCGGGACAAAGGCAGGGTATGAAGAGAGGCTTATATTCCCAGAGCTCCCTGCAGTTAGAAGTGGTTTTCTTGTAGCTGGTTATGCCAGCCAAGTCTCTGCACTGGGGGGGGAGAGGGGGGACGGAGGAGGGGGGGTGAGAGATAGTGGTGCTGTGTTTCCCAGAGAAAGAGTATTCTTTGGGGGTGGATCCTTGCTTTTTTGGAAAGAATCCCGTTTTTTTTCCCTTGTGGACTCCTGTCTGTAGAATCACCTGTGTTCAGCCTTTGTTCACTCCACCTGCATGCCGATATCTGAGTGCTCCCTCCTCATCTCCCCTGTGCCCACCTTTCTCCTCGTGCTGCCAGGCTGGCTGGGGTTCGCCTGCCAGGCTCCCTCTGTCTCGCCGGCGTGGCGTGTCGAATCGGACTGGAGCGTCCGGGAGAGGTGCGCTTCTGTAGGGTGGCTCCGTGCTGCAGGCCGTCCGCGTTCCTTAGTTCTGATGAGCTGGCCTGGTGTCTGATGCCCCCTGCTGGCTCATCGGACAGCGGTGGGGGGTGTGTGTGTGACTGTAGCGGGGGCGCGGGGCGCAGGGTGAGCCCTCTACCAGAGAGCCGGTTTTCAATGGTGCCATTGAGGAGGCAGAGAGCCGGGCAGGAGCCGGAGCCTGTGAGTCCCCTTTGTTCTGCAGGGAGTTTCTTTCAGCCCCACCCCCAGCACTCCTGCGGATCGTTCCCATGGTGCCCCTGTGTGTGCGCGCGCGAGTGCCGCTCGGGGAGGGCCTGGCGGCTTTGTCCCCACAGAGCCCCTGCTGTTGTGGTGGAAGCTTGGCGGAGTCTGTGTCACCGTGAGCCTGGTATTCCAGCGAAGGGGCTTTGCTGCACGTGACCAGCCGGTACCCTGGGATCCTTATTGCTGTGAACGTTCAGTAAGTTTGATCAGTTCAGGGAGTTAGGAGTAGCGGTATTTGAGGTCACCCCTAATGTGAGGCTACAGCTGATGATAGCAGGCTGTGGTGGAGCCCTGAATTGTGCACAGGAATCTAGCTAGTGCTTTGTATAAACTCAGTGTTACTTCCTTTGGTTTCAGTACTACACTCTTAACTAAATACCCCAGCATTGTGTGGCTACACAATAGTCTGAGCAGACTGTGCAGCTCGTGAGCTAGGTGTCTTGAACACGAAGTCCGTTAATGTCTCCTTTCCAGTATTTTACTACACCTCCTCTTTCGGGGTAGTCTGCTAACTGCATGGGTTTCCTAAGTGTGCCAGAGTCACCATCACAGACGTCGGCCAGAAAGAGCTGTTGTCCTGATCTCTGATGGTGCTGCAGCAATCGGATCAATTCCTAGATCAGGAATCCACCTTTCATGAAAGATTTCACTGGGCGCCTTCGCGTTCTGCAAAACTATTGTTGAACCTGTTATATTGGAAGTTCTGGTTGGACAGTATGTGTCCCAGCTGTTGGTGGCATGACAAGGAAAAGGCAGATCCTGTTTAACTTTCTCAGCTTGTGTGGACTGTCCCCAGAGATGAATACCATACAGAAACTCTTTCGGTTTCACTGTAATGAATCTCTCCTGTACTTCTTGTGTAGCAGAGTGTCAGGCTGATCTTTTTGAGCACAGGTCAGCCGTTCCCAGTTTTCCAATTGCTGGGTAAAACTCTGGTTTAATGTTTTGTGCCTCCTACACGATGTTCGCTTATAGTTTATAAATACGATTTTGTGTTTCTTTGGGTCCTGGTGGAAAATATCATCTGGTCCTGGTGATGTATGGATTTGAAGATCTGTAATTTCCCATTAGGCCAAATTTCCCCCTGTCCTTTACCCCTCATGGCCTCCTAATAACCCCCCTCTCTGAACTGGCTTCATCACTCTGCTCTCCTCCCCACTGAGAGCTGGTGTGTGGGGAGAGGACTGGAGCATCATCCAGGTGGGGCTGCACACTGGTGGGGGTGGAGGGGATCCCCATTACCTGTAAAGCGCTTTGAGTGGAGTGTCTAGAAAAGTGCTATATAAGTGTAAGCAATAGTTTCTTTGTCAGCCTTAGGCAGTTCTAAAATAAGTTTTTTCTTGCTAGGAATTTTAGGATCTTGTTTTTCTGTTGTGATAGTGACACAGCTTGAACCGTTTAGCACTAGTGTGGAGCTCTGCGCCGCGGTGTCCTCTGTCTGGATTTGAGAGAAGTGTTGGTACTCTTGAATTTCCACTGTCCTCTGCTGCTTCCATGTCTGAATTTCCTCATTCTGCCCCCCCCGCCCAAATTGTGTCAGATTTCTGCCCCCTGGCCTCTCTCGCTGTGGAAGGTGGAGCATTTGACTGCACACGAGGGGGGGGGGGGGGTTGGGCTTCACGCTGATCCCCTCTTTACAGGGCGTCAGAGGGAGCAGTGCTGCATGGGACAGCCCTAGGGGGCGCTAGGGAGGGCTGTGTGCCCCGGGGCAGTCTGGGGGTGGCAGCAGTGGCTGTGTGAGCAGGAAGTTTGGAGCGGAGCTCCGTCAGGGCTGCGTTCGTAAGTGCCTCGTTATGTTGCCCAACCGGTTCGTCAGCAAACAGTGACCAGGTCCTTTTTCTCTTTTGTAATCGGCTCACAATGCAGGGGGGCCTGTTTGAACAACGTGCCTTTGTGAGGGAAAACTCTGAGTTCCCACGTTCGCTGCAGGACAGCCTGGCTGGGGGGCGCTCTGGAGTCTGACACGCCCCCCTCCCTGGCTTTCACAGCTCCTCTGCAGGAGATACTCTGGTCTTTCTGCCCTGACGACTAATGAACGTGACACACAGGCCCTCCGGCAGAAGCAGCAGCAGCACAGCGGTGCAGGGCATCAGTGAAAGACCACAAGGACAGGATACCGCTGATAGTAATACTTCCTGATAGTATCGCTGATAGTACACTTGTACAGCTCTTTTCTGGACACTCCACTCAAAGTGCTTTTTAGGGATCCCCTCCATCACCCCCAGCGCGCAGCCCCACCTGGATGATGCTCCAGTCCTCTCCCCACACACCAGCTCTCAGTGGGGAGGAGAGCAGAGGGATGAAGCCAGTTCAGAGATGGGGGTTATTAGGAGGCCATGACTTGTAAAGGCCAGGGGGAGATTTGGCCAGGACACTGGGGTAACACCCCTAATCTTTTATAGAAACGCCCTGGGGTTTTTTATGACCACACAGAGTCAGGACCTCGGTTTTGTGTCTCATCCGCCTTTTTACAGTCTAGTGTCCCCGTCACTATACTGGGGCATGAGGACCCACACAGACTGCAGGGTGAGCGCCCCCTACTGATCCCACTAACACCTCTTCTAGCAGCGATCTTAGTTTTTCCCAGGAGGTCTCCCATCCAGGTACTGGCCAGGCTCACGCCTGCTGAGCTCCAGTGGGCTGCCAGCTGTGAGTGGGGTGATAGGGCTGTATGCGATGGCCCTTCAGGCAGGCCCGAGCCTCCTCCCTTCCCACATCAGAGTCCTGCTGACGCCTCTGTCAGCCCTGGCACTCACCCCCCAAGTCCCCCTGGCCAGGACACTTCCACTCCTGTCCTCCACTCCCTGCCACGCTGGCCTGACTCCCAGCCCCGTGGGTGGGGTCGATGAGCTACCGCCAACCGGCCGGACAGGAGTGGCCGATCGCTCTGTTCTCCGGGACCTGTGAGCGTGCGGGGGCGCGCCCCTTGGCGATCGCCCGCGGGTTTGGCGGCGCGATCCCGCTGTTGCTGTTGGCGGAGAGAAGCCGCCTGCGGGAGCGCCGTGTTTTTCTTGCGGCTTTGTTCCCTGCTGCTGATCCGGCTCGTCCGAGGACAAAGGGCTGCGGTCTCTCTTGTGGGGTTGCTCCACGTCGCCCTGGGCGGCCGGAGACAGGTGGAATGCAGTCTCTGTCGGGCGTGTCTGTTTGCAGCCCTGTTTGTACGTGGGCAGCCAGGTCAAACATGCGGCATCACTGGGAGAGAGAGCTGAGGGGGGCCGGCTCGGCTCCAGGCAGATTCTGTTGAGTAGACTGCCAAGGGCTCACCCAGAGCCTGCGCCAGCCTGCTGGGGTCTGCGGTGGACACCCCGGGGGTCCTGATGAAGGCGTACCTGCATCGTGCTCTTGGTCCCTCTACCGCTAACCTGGGCCGGTGACTGTGTGTCGGGACAGGGCTGTGTGTCTGTGTGTGTGCCGGTGTGTGCACACTGTGACAGGGTGCTGGGAAGTCCACCAACAGTTCTCCGCACAGGAGTAGGATTCGAACCTGGGGCAACAGGGTTAACAGTTCCTAAAGGTAGAATTGATCAGGTTTATTTCATTAATGTTTTTTTTTCCCACAAACAGTCCCAAGAGAAACCCAGCTGAGGGAGAGGGAGAGGGTTTTTAATGGGGCGGGAGGGGGTTACTAAGTTAAGACGGAGAGCTCTGGCAGGGAGGGGGGGCGTGTCTCATCACAACAGCAGGTTTCTTCCACCCTGCCCTGGGCATCTCGCTGGCATCAGGAGGAGAGAGTCCAAGGTGTGTCTGCTAATTCAGCTTCATTTGCATAATTAACCCACCTGTACTGTTTGTCTCAGTAATTAAAGAGCTGCTCAAGAAGGGAGGGAGCTATGAGGTCACCTTTGCCCCCACGGTGTAACTGAGTCGTATTGAGACACGGAGCTGATGTGTGTAAGAGTGTACGAGCGTACAAAACTGGCCACGTCCTAAAAACCCCATTCCCAAGAAAATCCCTGTCGTTTCCCCAAATTCCCCTCCCCTCCCTCCGGAGCATGCTTTCAGAATTCGGTCACGCCAGCAAGCCGGCGATTTCTCACCGATGGCCCTCCCGCTGGCTGAGCTTCCCGGGAATCGGCGGATCTCGGGGTGGGGGGGCAGGTTCTGCGCGAGACGAGCGGGGCGGGGGAGGAGGAGAGAACCGCTTGGCCGGGGCAGACCGAGGCGAAAGCTCACGGGTCCCGTGTGTGCCTTTCTCAGGGCGCGGAGGAGACGCTGCGAGTCCAGGACGCAGGCAGAGGAAGGACACGGCTCTCTGCTGCTGCTGACCAGAAGGGTAAGATACCAGAGCTTATTCTGTGCTGCGTTCCCCTCTATTGTGGGTGGCCAACTGGTGTGGTGTGGTTCACCTGGTCTGTGTCCCAAATTACTCCGAAAGAGAACAATGAGCAGAGAGAGTCTCTGGCTCTGGTCGTCTTTCTCAGAGGAACCCCGATGTGTCTTAAGGCGTAGGTCATCTGATACTTTTGTTCTGTTGAAATCAAGTACCTGTTGCAAAGCTGCTGGGCCTGTGCCCTTTCTGAGGCTCAGTTCTATTTGGGACCTGTGACAGTGGTGCTACTGTTAAGTGTTAATAACTTTTATTTATGTCTTATCTGAACAGTAGAGGTGTTCTTGACTTGCAGGTGGAGAAGCAAGAAATGACTGAGCCATTTCAACTCCAGGGGGATCCTGAATTGAATGAAACAGTCCTCAGCTTGAGCTTTAGCCAGAGCCCCAGGGTTTGGCGAGATCACTGTCTGAAGCAACACACTGGCTTATTCTGCAGCTTCAACCTCAGAGTGATGCATTATACCTCTGTGCCCCCCCCCCCCCCCGCGTCACAGTCGGGGGGCATCATCTGGGCACACTGGTATTAACAAAGCAGACACGATGGAAAACGGTGTTTTCTCGCCCAGATGCGTCAGCTTCAATGCTTGTGCCTGGCAGTGGATGTCCGTTTTAGGTGCTGCTGTCTCCTCCGGTGCCGTAGCGGTGCATGGGAGAGCAGCTCTGAGCCTCTGCTCCTGTTTGCGGGATTTCGCAGGATCCACACGAGAGTGGAGCTGTTTGCCCCGATCCGTCACTCAGCCTGTTCCTGTGACCCGTCTCGTCCGTGCCGTCACGGTGGGGACTGCGCCACGATGCTGCTCTCGCGCGCTCGTCTGTGCAGGGGCGTGCTGGGGCCACCGGCGGCACACCCGCCCTCCCCAGACGGCAGGGTGGAGCCCGCACACCTCAAACACCAGACACACGAGTCCGCAGAGCTGCATGCGAGAGACATGCGTGTAGCTGCAGTCTGGGTTCTGTAACCCGCTGGGGAGGCCGCGGAGTCAGAGCCAGGCTTGTTTTCGAAGCGCAGCGAAAGAGGCTGTAATGTGAAATGGATTCTAAACAAAAGCGACGCTTTCTCACTTTTTAGGTGAAAAGAGAAGCTTTCACAGTGAATCCACGCCAATATGTTGGCCTACGTGAGAGATGGATAGCTGTTGATTTAAGATGCGGTAGCAGAGGCAGTTTTAAATTCGTTAAAGTGCGTGGGTGTTCGGATTTCAAACCCTGCGGAGATGAGGGTCTGGTAGACGAGGCTGATCCAGAGAGACACGGTGGCTCGGCTCTTTCCTTCGCTGTTGGGCGGTTGTGTGATTCTGTCTGCGCTGTCAGCTCCTGCCTGTCAGCTCGGAGTGCACTTGCTTCTGGCTGTCGACTGGAACTCTGTGCCAGCGCTGTGCCTCGTTGCTCCCGCACGCATGCTGTGGCTGTACTCCGGCTCTGAGGACTTGACAGACATTAACGGGGTGATGCTCGTGTCCGAGTTCCCGAATATCGCAGAGTTGGCACGCGGCAGACAGGTTACAGTTACACAAGACACATGAGTTGTACACATGACCTCCCTGCTTCTCTCTAGCTTGTTAGCAACTTTTTGAAAGCCTTCACATCTCATCAGATCTTCCCCATCCTGCTGATGGCTGACTGAGCACCCTGTGGCAACAGCCTGTGCCCCCTCCCGTGTTCTGGGCTCAGCTGGTATAGCCTGGCTGTCTGTAGGAGCTGGTGCCCGCCAGCATTATTTCGCCTGATGACAGAGGCATCAGTTAAAAAAAACAAAAAATAATGCGTTAGCAGCCTTGCTGTTAGACAGCACTTGTTCTCAATTTTAAGCCTCTTTTGTGATGCTTATAAAAAATATGTTTTGGAATAATGGTTGAAATAATGAAATGTCACAGCCTGCCTTACATAAACAAGCAGCCTGGACTTCATTTCAGGCGTGACAATCTGGCACAAAATGGAGCAGGCACAAACACCTACTGTGTCATGTGCTCTGACAGACTGGGGGCAGGTTTGCTTTCCAGTTTTGCCCTGCTCCTCGGTAGAGCTGCAAAACAAGCAGAGACACACTTCCCAGCCTGCTGTCTCTTCAGGTGACACATTTCCTCATATTGCGTGCACAGTGCGGATATGTGCCCTGGAAAACATTTTTTATGCTTTAAATCTTATTAGGTCCCCAGTAGCAAACAAAATGGTTGTGATCAATTGTGTAAACCACAGCAGCCTGGCAGCCTGGAGGATGGGGCAATCTGATCCTGACCACAGACGCTCTGTTAATTCGGGTGTCTGTGCTGGACAAAACACAGATAATAATAATAATAATAATAATAATGATAATTGCTTACACTTATATAGCGCTTTTCTGGACACTCCACTCAAAGCACTTTACAGGTAATGGGGATCCCCTCCACCACCACCAATGTGCAGCCCCACCTGGATGATGCGACGGCAGCCATAGTGCGCCAGAACGCTCACCACACATCAGCTATCAGTGGGGAGGAGAGCAGAGTAATGTGGCCAATTAATAGAGGGGGATTATTAGGAGGCCATAATTGGTAAGGGCCAATAGGAAATTTTGGCCAGGACACCGGGGTTACACCCCTACTCTTTTCTAGAAACGCCCTGGGATTTTTAATGACCACAGAGAGTCAGGACCTCGGTTTTACAGATACGCTCATGGGAGCATTAAGGTGTCAAAGTGTGTAAAGGGTAAGAGAAAGTACCATCGGTCAGCATTTTTTTTTTCCTTTGGCACAGAAGTATAGACTACACTGTACTGCTGTGTGCTGCGCAGTGATAGACTGCGCTGTACTGCTGTGTGCTGCGCAGTGATAGACTGTACTGTACTGCTGTGTGCTGCGCAGTGATTGACTGTACTGCTGTGTGCTGCGCAGTGATAGACTGCGCTGTACTGCTGTGTGCTGCGCAGTGATAGACTACACTGTACTGCTGTGTGCTGCGCAGTGATAGACTGCGCTGTACTGCTGTGTGCTGCGTAGTGATAGACTGTACTGCTGTGTGCTGCGCAGTGATAGACTGCGCTGTACTGCTGTGTGCTGCGTAGTGATAGACTGTACTGCTGTGTGCTGCGCAGTGATTGACTGCGCTGTACTGCTGTGTGCTGCGCAGTGATAGACTGCGCTGTACTGCTGTGTGCTGCGCAGTGATTGACTGCACTGTACTGCTGTGTGCTGCGCAGTGATAGACTGCACTGTACTGCTGTGTGCTGCGCAGTGATTGACTGTACTGCTGTGTGCTGCGCAGTGATAGACTGCACTGTACTGCTGTGTGCTGCGCAGTGATAGACTGTACTGTACTGCTGTGTGCTGCGCAGTGATTGACTGTACTGCTGTGTGCTGCGCAGTGATTGACTGTACTGCTGTGTGCTGCGCAGTGATAGACTACACTGTACTGCTGTGTGCTGCGCAGTGATTGACTGTACTGCTGTGTGCTGCGCAGTGATAGACTACACTGTGCTGCTGTGTGCTGCGCAGTGATAGACTGTACTGTACTGCTGTGTGCTGCGCAGTGATTGACTGTACTGCTGTGTGCTGCGCAGTGATAGACTGTACTGCTGTGTGCTGCGTAGTGATTGACTGTACTGCTGTGTGCTGCGCAGTGATAGACTGCGCTGTACTGCTGTGTGCTGCGTAGTGATAGACTGTACTGCTGTGTGCTGCGTAGTGATAGACTGTACTGCTGTGTGCTGCGCAGTGATTGACTGCGCTGTACTGCTGTGTGCTGCGCAGTGATAGACTGCGCTGTACTGCTGTGTGCTGCGCATTGATTGACTGCACTGTACTGCTGTGTGCTGCGCAGTGATAGACTACACTGTACTGCTGTGTGCTGCGCAGTGATTGACTGTACTGCTGTGTGCTGCGCAGTGATAGACTACACTGTGCTGCTGTGTGCTGCGCAGTGATAGACTGTACTGTACTGCTGTGTGCTGCGCAGTGATAGACTGTACTGTACTGCTGTGTGCTGCGCAGTGATAGACTACACTGTACTGCTGTGTGCTGTGCAGTGATAGACTATACTGCTGTTTGCTGTGCAGTGATAGACTACTGCTGTGTGCTGCACAGTGATAGACTGTACTGTACTGCTGTGTGCTGCGCAGTGATTGACTGTACTGCTGTGTGCTGCGCAGTGATAGACTGTACTGTACTGCTGTGTGCTGCGCAGTGATAGACTGTACTGCTGTGTGCTGCACAGTGATAGACTACACTGTACTGCTGTGTGCTGCACAGTGATAGACTGTACTGTACTGCTGTGTGCTGTGCAGTGATAGACTGTACTGTACTGCTGTGTGCTGCGCAGTGATAGACTGTACTGTACTGCTGTGTGCTGTGCAGTGATAGACTACACTGTACTGCTGTGTGCTGCGCAGTGATTGACTGTACTGTACTGCTGTGTGCTGCGCAGTGATTGACTGTACTGCTGTGTGCTGCGCAGTGATAGACTGTACTGTACTGCTGTGTGCTGCGCAGTGATTGACTGTACTGCTGTGTGCTGCGCAGTGATTGACTGTACTGTACTGCTGTGTGCTGCGCAGTGATTGACTGTACTGCTGTGTGCTGCGCAGTGATTGACTGTACTGTACTGCTGTGTGCTGCGCAGTGATAGACTGTACTGCTGTGTGCTGCGCAGTGATAGACTGTACTGCTGTGTGCTGCGCAGTGATTGACTGTACTGTACTGCTGTGTGCTGCGCAGTGATTGACTGTACTGCTGTGTGCTGCGCAGTGATAGACTGTACTGCTGTGTGCTGCGCAGTGATAGACTACACTGTACTGCTGTGTGCTGCGCAGTGAAAGGCCTGTCTCTGCCCTGACGGTCTGCCCGCTGGGTGTCTCAGATCTGGGGACTGAGTGCCAGCTGTCTGCTAGGCTCTGTGTGTTTTTGTCAGGATCCCAACAGTCTCCTTGCCTCCATTTGATTCTTTCATTTTTTCCACCACCATTGAAGCTGAAACTGAACATGTCAGGACATTCCTCCCAGTGCTCCAAGAGCCTACTGACAATTTTGTGCTTGTCCTGCTCTGCCTGCCCTGTCTGCCCCGTCTGCTTGCCCTGTTTGTCTCTCTGCTTGTCCTGTCTGCCCTGCCTGCTCTGCCTGCTCTCTCTCGGGGCTGCCCTGGAAGTTTCTTAAAAAAACAGCCCCTGAACCACTGGGAATACCGAGAAGGGGATTAAGGAGAGAAAACAGCAGAGCAGGGGGAAATAAGGACAAGAGGCAGAAGGGCGGAAAAGCCACAGTTGCACAGAGGCGAGTCTCGCAGGAAAGGGGGTTCTGCAGTTGCAGTCAGAGAGGGGTTTTCGCCCCATGCCCTCGGGGTGCGAGGGAGAGAGGCTGGGGGTTTGTGCTTGACGCTGGGTGGAAATGGAGTTCCCCCGCAGCCCGGCCCGCTGAGGCCCCTGCTGTCTCGCTGTCTGCTTGCCTTCTCCTGCCTGAGCTCAGTCAGAGCCAGAGGACGCTGGGTAACTCGGAAGGGTGAGCACACGGCTGACAGCAGGAGTATGTGTGGGGTTCAGCTCACTGGGCCCCCGTGCAGCTCGTAACCCTGCCGCTCTCTCGTTCCCAGCAGGAGGGCAGACGGAGACGCCAAGGCGCTGCGTGGCTGAGGAGGAGAGAGGGGCCCGCCACGAGCATGCTGGTGGGGTGCAGTAGGAAGAGGCTCTGAGCACAACGCCACCCCCCCCCACCCCGCACCCTCCAGCTCGTCTTCCAGCTGCCAGAACCGGACAGAGATGCGCGCCCCGTTCCTGGCACCGGCCCGGCCACCGCGCGGACTATGACCAGCTACCGAGTGTCTCACCATGAGCTTGCCATGGACGCGGGGGGTCCCGGGTGCTGCTCCCCGCCCGGCGCCCCCCCTGCCGCTCCGTTCCGGCTCTCCAACGGCACGGCGGCCCCCCACGACCCCCCCCGCCTCTCGGGCCCCCCGCCGGCGGTGCCCAAGATGGGCGTCCGGGCCCGCATCGCCGACTGGCCCCCCCGGAGGGACCCCTCGCGGGAGTCCCTTCTGTCGCGGGATTGCCCCCCGGAGAACGGGCCGGCGTGCCGGGGCCCAGGCGCCCGGGCGGTGCTGGCCAGGCTGCCCCGGCGGCGATCCAAGGACGTGGAGTTCCACGACGGGGTGCCCCGGTCGCCCGCCGGCCGCGGCTTCGCCCCCCTGCGCTACCGCAGCAGCAGCGAGGTCACGCTGAGCGAGCACGACGGCGAGCCGCCGGAGGCCCGGCTGCAGGGGGGCGCGCTCTTCCGCGAGTACGGCAGCACCTCCTCCATCGACGTGCAGGGCGTCCCCGACAAGAGCTTCTTCGACATGCTCAACGAGTTCCGCCAGGAGCTGCCGGACCAGCGCAGCGCCGCGCCCGAGCAGCTGGGGGACCTCCTGCGGGCGGACGGCAAGCCCCAGCCCCCCGGCGCCCCGCTGGGCCTCTCCCGGGGGCCGGAGCGGGCGCGCAAGAAGAGCGGGGGCCACGACTCCTCCTCCTCCTCCTCCTCCATCTTCCGCAAGCTGAGGAGCAGCAGCCGGGGCGAGATGGACAGCCTGGGCAGCAGGGGGCCGGGGCCGGAGCCCGAGGAGGGGCGGCCCCCCGAGCCCGGCAAGCCCTGGCTGTGCCCGCGGAGCTTCGCCCACTACGACGTGCAGAGCCTGCTGTTCGACCTGCACGAGGCTGCTGCCAACCGCGCCTCCGTGGCGCAGCGCCGGAACACGGCCACGGGCGCCTCCGCCGCCTCCGCCGTGCCCCTGGCGGCCTCCCGGGCGGCGGCGCTGGGCGGGCTGGAGCCGGGCTTCGCCAGCACGGAGGAGCTGAGCTGCAAGGACAACCTGGAGCCCGACCCGGGCGACAGCACCAGCAACCAGCTGCTGCTCAGCTGCCCGCACTTCCGCAACGAGGTGGGGGGCGAGGGCGAGCGCAGCGTCAGCTTCCAGAAGTCCTCGGGCGCCGGCGCGGGAGAGGGTGGGGCCGCCGCGGGCTTCCTCGAGCCGGCCCCCCACCCGCGCTGCACCAACGCCAGCGTCTCGGTGCTGGAGGTGCCCGCCGAGCAGCAGAGCACCCGCCTGGAGCGACTCCAGCACTACAGCATCGAGCACGTCGACATGGGAGCCCTCTACTACCAGAGCTGGTTCCACGGCAAAGGTAAGGCCAGTGTGGGCTCTGCTCCCCGCGGTGTGGAGCGGGCGGGCGAGGTGGCACTCTGGAGGATCTGCAGCCTGGGCTTCCTCGCCAGCAGTCTTCTCCCAGCTGGGCGCGTGGCGTTGTGGAGCCAGGAAGCAGCAGCCTGAGCTGGCAGGGGCGCCAGGTGACAGGGAGCTGGCGGGGCGAGGCCTGTCCGGGTGCCCGGGCGATAACCGGAGGGCAAAGTCCGGGCCCTGACCAGCTGCTGGTGTGGGCGGGCGCAGTGGCTCGCAGGGCGTCAGTCCTGGGCTCTCCTCTCAGCTCGGCCGGAAGGACTTCCATATAGTCACTGGCTCCCTTGTTTATCTCTGATGTCACAGCCGATAGGCGACAGTGGAAGCATTGCACAGCGCAGGTGTGGGTGATACTCTGGCGCTGCCAGCGGGCTGAGTAACCCAACCCAGGGTATCTGAGTTACAGATTAAGAGAGTGTGTGATCAGCCACGCCTGCTGCAGTACAGTACGCTGATAGATGAACTAATTCATAGTGTTTGTGAGATGCACCACCTGACAACAGCACATAGTTTGGAAAAGCTCTGTTCCTTTTTTCTGGGACTGTGTGGTCCTCACCATGGCCATCTCCCTCCCTCCCTAGAGCACTCAAACTACTTTGGGACGGACGAGAAGCTGGGGCCCGTGGCGGTGAGCATCCGCAGGGAGAAGCTGGAGGATACCAAAGATTTGAAGGACCAGTACCAGTATCGCATCATCTTCCGGACCAGTGAGGTAACCTGGCAACCGCCTCTGTGTACCGCCGCCCCTTTTCCCCGAGCCGGCGAATCAGAGGAGGAGAAGGTTTGCTGATTGATCACAGCAGGTTTCCCAGGGTTGCACCCCGAAGAGGCGCGAAGGCTGAAAGCCTTCACTGCGCGCGGCGAGGAGACGAAGGCAGCAGGAGTTTGAAGGGGGGGTGCATGTTGTTTGAGCTGGGGACTCCCGGGGCCAGCTCTCTAGCCCTGTCCTGTCTCGGCAGGACAGCCGTCCCCGAAACAAAGAGATTTCTGCAGTCGCAGTGCAAAGGCCAGACATGAAGCCCGGAGCAGTAGTCAGCCAGCTGTTTGCAAGGGTTGGGAGGTCTTTGCAGTGGCTCTGTTTTATGCTTAGTGTTGTGCCTCTAGCTGTGTTGTTTCACACGGTAGAGGGCTCTGTCCCAAGGCTTGATTTTCTGGTTCTTCATCCTCCTGATCTTCGCACTGTAGCTTTCCTTTCATCAGGAGGATGAGCCTGATCCAGCCTGGTGAGCTGATGCGCTGGAGAGCTCACCTGGAGTGGTGTCTCCCTTTTCCTGTTTTGTTCAGCTGGTGACCCTGCGAGGCTCCATCCTGGAAGACACCATCCCCTCCACCACCAAGCACGGCACGGTGCGCGGGCTGCCCCTCAAGGACGTGCTGGAGTACGTGGTGCCCGAGCTCAACGCCCACTGCCTGCGGCTGGCGCTCAGCACCGCCAAGGTCACCGAGCAGCTCATCAAGCTGGACGAGCAGGGGGTGAGTGCCCGCCGTGCCCTCTGTGCCCGCAGCACCGGGTCAGATTCTACACAAGAAACTCCAGATGAGGCGGCCAGTGGGTCAGACTTGCCTGGTGTGGTCACTAACCTCTGGAGTTTTGAAATGAGGATTGGTGCCTTGTTGCAGACACCCACCACTCTTAATGCATTGAAGCGGAACGATGAGTGATGCCGTCTTTGTGTGCACCGGGGTGCGGTCAGTGGAATTGATCCTCGCTTCTGACTTTGTTGTGGTTGCAGCTGAGCAAGAAGCACAAGGTGGGCATCCTGCTGTGCCGGGCGGCCCAGAGCACCGAGGAGGAGATGTACAACAACGAGGAGGCCACCCCGGCCTTCCAGACCTTTCTCTCGCTGCTGGGGGACCGCGTCTGCCTCAAGGGCTTCAGCAAGTACGCAGCCCAGCTGGACACAAAGAGTAAGGGAGCCCCTGGCCCTGCTCCTGGCCCTGCTCCTGCCTCTGCTCCTGCCTCTGCCACTACCCCCGCCCCTGGCTGTCTTCCTCTCAGCCCGGAGTCCTGCCGGACTGCTGCCCACTCTCGCTGTCTGCGCTGTGGTCAGGTCGAGCACGCAGCCCCGCCGCATTAAAACAATGACCCTCCCTCCCAAAAACCCGTGCAATGGAGCTGTCCGATCCCCCAGCAGCACTCCCACAGCTTGCTTGGTTGTTGTTACGAGCCTTCTTTGTGCCCGCCTTTGACGGGCCCTGTGTAACGCACCAGGCCAGACCGAGCGAGTGTGCTAGTGTCTGCTCCGTTTTGTGCTTGGTGTTGTGTCAATGCGGCTGGACCAGGTGCTCCTGACCCCCTTACACCCTGCCTTCTCCCTTGCTGCTTGAGATGTAATAGCGTGTGTGCATCGTATGCCATATGTTGTAATGCACTATCAATGGAAATAATTGAAAGTGATATATACTGTAGGCCTGTGCAACATTACACCTCAGACGAGCAGAGTTCACACCCTCATTCTGAGAAAATGGTATCCACCAATTCATGAACTTTTTATAATAGTTTGTGAGACAGCAGTTGTCTGCTGTCTGCCGTGGATGGAGGAGGTGAATCAGGATGCAGGGTGTGGAGACTGTCCGCTGTGCAAGGGTGACCTGTGTGTGTGCTCTCTCTGCAGCGGACTCCACCGGCACCCACTCGCTCTACACCTGCTACCAGGACTACGAGGTCATGTTCCACGTGTCCACCATGCTCCCCTACATGCCCAACAACCCGCAGCAGGTGAGGCCCCAGGGCGGCTCTGTAACACGGGTTTGAGCTGGGCTTAAATAATAAGTAATAAGTAGGATAAGTAATAGTGAGAATAGTAATAAGTAAGAATAAGTCATCCTTACCACCACCACTGTGCAGCCCCACCTGGATGATGCAACGCCAGCCAGAGTGCGCCAGTACACTGCCCACACACCAGCTATCAGTGGGGATTTTGATTTCCCAAAACTCGGTGGCGGCCCACTTCTGTAGTAACGAGCGTCGCTCCCCCCCCTCCCGCAGCTGCTGCGCAAGAGGCACATCGGAAACGACATCGTGACGATCGTCTTCCAGGAGCCGGGGGCGCTGCCCTTCACGCCCCAGAACATCCGCTCCCACTTCCAGCACGTCTTCATCATCGTGCGCGTGCACAACCCCGGCACCGAGGGCGTCTGCTACAGGTAGGCGGGGCGCGGGGGTCACTGCGGGCGGGCAGGGCGGGGCGCGGGGGTCACTGCGGGGGGGCAGGGTGGGGTGCGAGGGGGTCAACGCGGGCGGGCAGGGCAGGGAGCAGGGGTCATCGCGGGCAGCCAGGGCGGGGTGTGAGGGGGTCACCGCGGGCAGGGCAGGGAGCAGGGTGGGGAGCGAGGGGGTCACCGCGGGCGGGCAGGGCGGGGAGCAGGGCGGGGTGTGAGGGGGTCACCGCAGGCGGGCAGGGCGGGGATCAGGGCGGGGAGCGAGGGGGTCACTGTGGGCGGGCAGGGCGGGGTGTGAGGGGGTCACCGCGGGCAGGCAGGGCAGGGAGCAGGGGTCATCGTGGGCGGGCAGGGCGGGGTGTGAGGGGGTCACCGCGGGCAGGCAGGGCAGGGAGCGAGGGGGTCACTGCGGGCGGGCAGGGCAGGGAGCAGGGCAGGGAGCAGGGCGGGGAGCAGGGTGGGGAGCGAGGGGGTCGCCGTGGGCGGGCAGGGCAGGGAGCAGGGCGGGGAGCAGGGTGGGGAGCGAGGGGGTCGCCGTGGGCGGGCAGGGCAGGGAGCAGGGCAGGGAGCAGGGCGGGGAGCAGGGTGGGGAGCGAGGGGGTCGCCGTGGGCGAGCAGGGCGGGGAGCAGGGCGGGGAGCGAGGGGGTCGCCGTGGGCGGGCAGGGCAGGGAGCAGGGCAGGGAGCAGGGCAGGGAGCAGGGCGGGGAGCAGGGTGGGGAGCGAGGGGGTCGCCGTGGGCGGGCAGGGCAGGGAGCAGGGTGGGGAGCGAGGGGGTCGCCGTGGGCGGGCAGGGCAGGGAGCAGGGCGGGGAGCGAGGGGGTCGCCGTGGGCGGGCAGGGCAGGGAGCAGGGCGGGGAGCAGGGTGGGGAGCGAGGGGGTCGCCGTGGGCGGGCAGGGCAGGGAGCAGGGCAGGGAGCAGGGCGGGGAGCAGGGTGGGGAGCGAGGGGGTCGCCGTGGGCGAGCAGGGCGGGGAGCAGGGCGGGGAGCGAGGGGGTCGCCGTGGGCGGGCAGGGCAGGGAGCAGGGCAGGGAGCAGGGCAGGGAGCAGGGCGGGGAGCAGGGTGGGGAGCGAGGGGGTCGCCGTGGGCGGGCAGGGCAGGGAGCAGGGCGGGGAGCGAGGGGGTCGCCGTGGGCGGGCAGGGCAGGGAGCAGGGCAGGGAGCAGGGCGGGGAGCGAGGGGGTCGCCGTGGGCGGGCAGGGCAGGGAGCAGGGCAGGGAGCAGGGCGGGGAGCGAGGGGGTCACCGCGGGCGGGCAGGGCGGTGCGGGAGGGGGGCTGGGGTTCCTCCCGCGCCGGTCCAGGTGGCTGACGGCTCCCGTTGTCTCCGCAGCGTGGCGGTGACGCGGATGAAGGACGTGCCCCCCTTCGGGCCCCCCATCCCGTGCGGGGTGACCTTCCGCAACTCGGAGGCCTTCCGCGACTTCCTGCTGGCCAAGGTGATCAACGCGGAGAACGCGGCGCACAAGTCGGACAAGTTCCACACCATGGCCACCCGCACGCGGCAGGAGTACCTGAAGGACCTGGCGGAGAACTGCGTCACCGGCACGCCCCTCGACTCGGCCGGCAAGTTCAACCTCATGTCGCTGGCCTCCAAGAAGCGGGAGAGGGCGCGGGCACGGGAGGGGGCGGAGCTGGGCAGCGCGGGGGCCGTGGGCTGGCGGGCGGCCGCGCAGGACTTCGGCCGGGCGGGCGAGATCGACTGCGTGCTGGCCGTCTCCAACGAGTTCGTGGTGCTGGTGGACCGCGCCACCAAGGAGGTGGTCTTCAACTGCTTCTGCGCCGACGTCATCGGCTGGACGCCCGACCGGCTGGCCCTCAAGATCTTCTACGGGCGTGGGGACCACGTCTCCGTCCGGGTGCCCGAGGACCGCGCCCAGGACATCCGCGAGGTGGTGCAGAGGCTCAAGGTGAGGAGCGGCCCGCCAGTCCCCGCCGGCAGGGGCTTCCGGCCCCTGGATCGACTCCTCTCTCTCGCTCCACCGCGCGGCGCTGCCCGTTTCTCAGCCCCGACCCCGTCCCCCCCAGGTGCTGACCGTGGGCTGCGAGACGGTGGACATGACCCTGCGCCGGAACGGCCTGGGCCAGCTGGGCTTCCACGTCAAGTTCGACGGCACGGTGGCCGAGGTGGAGGAGTACGGCTTCGCCTGGCAGGCCGGGCTGCGGCAGGGCAGCCGGCTGGTGGAGATCTGCAAGGTCGCCGTGGTGACGCTGTCCCACGACCAGATGATCGACCTCCTGCGCACCTCGGTGACGGTCAAGGTGGTCATCATCCCTCCCTACGACGAGGGCGGCCCCCGCAGGTTTGTCTGCGTTGCCTATACAGGCTCGATCGTGCAGCATCCCGTAATGGGCGCGTTTTCCTAAAATCCGCAGGGGCACCCCTGCGCTCTGACTGGCTCTCCTGTGGTCTGCTGTTGATTTTTTCTGAGCGGATGTCTGTGTCCGTATTTGCCGGTCTCCAGCTAGAAGAACGGACAGGGTTTTTCCGAGTAGGAAGTACAGCTTCAGTGGGAAGCGTCCCGTTTCAAGAAGATCCGAAAGAACAAGAGGAGGCTGCTTGGCTCCTCTGGCCTGGTTGGTGGTTTAGTGTGTGAGTGAATCTAGAAGGTTGTCCAGCAGTTTCTCAAAAGAGCCCTGAGTTTGGGCCTCCACCAAGGCAAGTTGGCCTGTGTCCAGACACCCAACTCTCTTTGTGTAAAGAAGCATTTCCTCTTCTTCTTCCTAAAGGGATTCTCTTTTCGTTTTCAGTTGTGACTCTGTGCCCTTGTTTCACTTCTCGGGTTGAACTAGTCCTGTGGTCTGCCTCTTCTAGCGTTGTTGGGGTGTGATGAGGGCTAACAGCGGGTGACAGCGTGTGAACGATCCATCAATTTGACTGGCTGTTCGGCAGGACTGTGCTGGGGAAATGTTGTGGGCTGGGGCAGGCAGCGATCTGTCTCGTGCATTGCCTGGGATTCCTCCTGTTGTGGCCAGCCACTGTGTCCTGTGGACGTGTGGCCCACAGAGTGATCTTCGGCAGTGGGAAACTTGCGCAGACTCCTGGTTCGCCCGCTGCGATACCCCTGCCGGTTGCTGAATGATTCCAAGTTTGTGACTGTGCGTGCCCGATATTTGACGTGAAGGGTGCGATTCTTTCTAAGAGCCTGCAGCTTGAGAGGTTCTGACGCCAGCACAGTGCGAGCCGGGCCTCGTCAACCTGTCAGGTCCAGAGAGCCTGCGGACCTGTCCCAGTCAGTCCCCAGGACATCAGCATGTCACTGGGGAGAGCTGCGCCTCTGCCCTGTCAGACACGTCTCCGCAGAGCTCGGAGGGGCTGAGGCCAGACCCAAGGCTGCAGGATCTGTCTGCTCCCACCTGCTCCAGGTGCAGCCATGAGCTGAAACCGCTGAGACACTGTGTCTCCACTGCCGAGGGGCTCCTGGTGAATGAGCCGAGGGGAGGGGAGGGCTGGGAGCATGTCTCAGAGGGCTGTAGGTAATAACGAGCAGACATGAGCCGACTCATTCACGCACACACCCACTAGAACACACACACACTCACACTCATTCTCTCACACACTCACTCTCACACTCATCATCTAACACACTCTTCCACGCACACACACTCACACTCATTCTCTCAAACACTCACCATCTCACAGCTGATCTCTTGCACACACATTCTCACACTCACTCATCATCTTACACACTCTCGCACTTTTTCACACACACACACACACACACACACACACACACACACAGGCTCCCAGCACGAGCATGTGATTGCAGGCTGAGCAGTTGGGAAGTGGTTTTTAATTAGACACTTGCCTGTTTTTTTTCTTTCTTTTTCGCGATGCGAAAGTGTGCCAGAGCAGATTGCCGGAGATCGGGCCGGGAGGAGAAAAGAAGCCATGAAGAAGAGATTAATGAGACGCTCCTGCTTTCCGCGAGCTCGCTGTGTGTGAGACGGGGGTGGGAGGCCGCTGGCGGGGGGGTGGCGGACCCCCGGCCGCTGTGCTCTGTGCCTCCCCGCGCTATCCTCACCGGAGACATGTCTGAACTCTTCCGAGGTGTGGGCTCTGTGGGTGGGTTGTCAGATCTCCCCCTCTCTCTCTCTCCAGCTGGAGAAGGAGGAGGAGGAGGGAGTGCGCCTGGCTGCTTAGCACAGAAAGCTGCGTCTCCTTCTGACGTTTGCCGGCAGAGGAATGGGGGGAGAGCAGGAGCACTCCTGCCTGAGCTGTGTTTCTGCGTCCCCAGATCCCGGTGCAGCCTGCGCGGGGCTGAAGCGTTGCGCGCTGGATCGGTTTGCGGCGTGGGGGGGGGGGGAGCCTGCGTGACCGTGCCCAGCTGCTATAAAAGCCGCGCGCTGTGCCGGAGGGCGGGCAGCGCCTCTCTCCTCTTCGTCAGCGGCAGGTTTGTGTCTCCTCTCGCCCGCTGTCTGTGCGTGATGTTCTCCGCGGTGCGCGCAGGGCCTCCCGCTGCTGCGGGGTGTGAGGAGAGCAGCCTTCGAATCTCTGAATTCAGGATCCGGGCCGGCTTGTTTTCCTGGCGTCGGCTGCTTTTAACCCTTTGGGCTCGGCAGGCGAGCGCAGGAGGGGCTCCCGCTGGAGCTGGCTGTTCTCCGAGCCGCAGGGTCTGGGATGCGCTTGCAGGAGGGACCGAGGTTCGGCTGGTCTCGGGGTTCCAGTGACACCCCACTGCAGACTGTGGTGAACACAGCCAGGGGTCAGGGCCGGTAGAGAAGGCGTAGAGGGATGGTGCGGGTGTGCCCGCTTGCTCAGTATTGACAGTGGTGCCCTGCTGTCCCCGTGCTTGTTGAGCGGGAGGGGGTTCAGGCTGGAGTTTTACTGCTTTTTATCTTGAGGAGGAGGGCAGGGAGGCAGCCCTCTCTCTGGCGTTTCCCAGGCTGTCTTCAGATCGGCAGGGAAAGCCGTCCAGCAGCCCGGTTAACGAGCCTGGCACAGTACCGCTTTAAGGCCAGGCCCCTGCTTTGGGCAGAACCGGGCAGTCCTGCACAGTACTGGTCACCTTTCGCTCTTCAATCCTGGCGGAGCCCCTCTCCGGCCCGACAGCCTGTCCTGGGCCACGGGACCATTTTTTCAGCCCGGCTCTTTTCATTCCGGATGGCCCGAAAGAAACCCGTGTCTCCACCTGACCGGGTTTCTTTCAGTCCGCAGCCCAGTAAAGTGGCAGACCTGTCCTTGAGGTATGGCGCTGCGTATAGCTGGAGATTTCGCCTATTTTATGATGTAAACTGGATGTTTTACAAGTTACTGTTGTTGTTGTGGTTTGAAATGCACCCATCAACACTGAGTCTTTCTAGTTCCTGGAATGTGAAAATAGCCTTGCAGTTCCCCTTTGATAGACCCCAGCTTTGCTCCCACTACTGGTCTCTGCGCCTTTTGCCTAGCGAGGACTTTAAAACAAGTGGGAGCTGTTGCTGTTTTCTTTCACAGATGCGTCGCGAGAAATTGTTTCAGCTTGTCGCGCTGTCTTTGGGTCCCTGTGGTTTGATGTTGAAAGGGGCCTGGTTTAACTGAGCGGGCACCGGGCTGCAGGAGGTGGAGGAGGTGAAAGCTGCCTGCTTTCCGTCTGTGCTGCAGAGCTGGTGTGACTGGAGGCCGGAGAACCCTACTGCACTGTTAACACCGGCCGCAGGGGAGCTCCGCTGGGAAACAAGGACGCAAGAGGAAGTCGCAGTTTTGCTTTCCGAGCCGCCTCTTTGGACAGAGAGGCAGGGGTGTGTGGGATAGGCTAATTCACTGGGGCAGGATGGGATTGGGAGGGGTCGATGTCGGTGACCTCCTCTTGTCTTCGCCTTTTACCTCCCGTTTTCCACCAGCGCTGCTGTGAGGGTGAGTGAGGGAGACTGGGGACATGCGTGTGGGCTTCCCCCCTCATTGCCGGATTGCCTCTGAGGTTGCTGTCGAGTCCTGGAGAGCAGAGCTCGATCCAGGCGACCTCTGCCCCAGTCTAAGCCCACCGGTTTAAGCATGTGTGTTTTTATTCAGACACAGCTCCCCCTGCAACAAACTGAGTGCAGTTGTCCTTAACCGTAATTTTTCAAGAGCAGAGATTTATAACCTTCGCTCCCATTGGGCTTTGTGAAATTGAACGCACTCCCCCACAGTTCTTGATACTGCAGTCTTGACTGCCCTGCTTCTCCGCTGGCCCGTGGGAGCAGGATGATATTTTAAGCCTTCAGAGGGCTGTCGTACGGCGCTCTAGATTTCCTCGCGGCTGCTCCCCAGCGAAGGCGGGAGGCTGATCTGCAGCGACAGCACGGCTCTCTGCTCGTTCCCGTCGTCCTTTGTCCCTAAAAAAAGCAAACCGCGCGCTGGCCTGCCTGACACGCATTGTTCTGCTCTCACGCAGGGCTTTGCGCCTTTCAAAGAGGGCTCCGTCAGCATCCTCTGCCTGGGTGTCTGAGCAAAGCCAGCCCTGGGGCAGCAGTAAAAGTGGCCTATCCAGCGCTAATCCCAGCGTGCTGGGTTATCTGATGCGGGTTTCGGCCTGAGGCGAGGCAGTCTGGGGGTGACAGTGTAGGGCTGATTACCAGGTGGGTCCCAGGTCACGTCCAGCTCCATCGGTTCAGGATCCAGTTGTCCTGTGAGGCGGGTGAAAGAGACAGGACTCTGGAACGCTTTGCGTGAGAGGGTTACGGTTTCCTGTGTTCCCCGCGAACAGAAGAGATGTTGAAAATGACGGGGTGCTCTTTGCCCCTCCGACACCTTGAAAAATCTGCTTTACTCTCTTTGAGATGCAGAACGAGGCCATCTGCCGTTCGGCAGCGGCAGCAGCGCTGCGTTCTGACCTCCGGATATCATTATTTAGCTCAATTAGGGCGTGAAATTGCTGTCTTAACTCTGCCACTCGGCTTTGTAGCTCCGCGGTTTGTTTTGGTGGATCAGAGTCTTGGAGTCGTCCTGCTGTGCTGTGTGTGTTTGGGGGGGGGGAGTGGGGCAGCAGGGAGGGCCGACGCATGGTGGGCCAAGCTTGCCAGCCCCCAGATGTTTGTGTTTCCTTGCCTGCTCCTCCGAGAGACTCCTGAGGTCAAAACCGATGTCTTTGGGAAAGAGAATAAGCTCTGAGAGTGCCAGGGAACAGACAGCGTTGGACGGATCGCCATCATGAATGTGAAAGAGCG
Source organism: Atractosteus spatula (assembly GCF_055471065.1). NCBI lineage: Eukaryota > Metazoa > Chordata > Actinopteri > Semionotiformes > Lepisosteidae > Atractosteus > Atractosteus spatula. Next base: position 74,740,940 of record NC_142708.1, on the reverse strand, counting down.
AGAGAGGCGAAGTGTGTACTTGGCCAGGGGTAAAACGCTGGAGAGTGCTTTACAAGAATCTCCTGAGTTGTAGTTTCCACCCCGAATGGGTTTCGTGCTAGATGAAGTCGAGAGAGATGCGATGACTCTTCCGTTCGGGAACGGGAGCTCTGCTTCCTCTGTGTGCGAAGCTCGGGCGGGTCCCGAGCTGCCTGCGTGCCGCCCTGTCCCGTGCTGAGCCCGGGTCCGAGGGCTGACCTCTCCGTGTCCCTTGGCAGGGGCTGCACGGAGGAGTACGAAATGAAGACCATGGAGCAGAAGCCGGAGCCGGAGCCCGTGCCCGCCGGCTACAGGGCACCCTACAGAAGCCCCACCTGGAGGTGGGACAGCCCCCCAACCCACAGCGCCCCCCAGGGCCAGCGGTGGGCGTCTCCGGGCCTTCAGCCCCTGTCCCGCTCCCAGAAGGTGGTGGTGCCAGTTCCCTACAGAGAGCCGCAGCATGTGCCCAGCAAGCGGTAGGGGTCCTGTCCCGGGGGGGGCTTGTGATCTGCTCGCCTTTTCATTTGCTGCTGCAGGGGCAGAGCTATTACACAGCGCAGAAACAAGCCCCTTTTCGGGACGCGTTTTGTAATAGTTCTGCGCTCTGAGCTCTATAGGACTGTAGAACTAAGTGTTTTGCTTTGAAGCCAGTGAAACGTTTCTCAAGGTTTGGAAAGCAAAGGCTAAGCCAGACACTCCTCAGTAGACAGGGGCGCCGCTCTAATGACCCCCTCTCTCCCGCAGGCCGGTGAGCTTCCCGGAGAACCCCTACAGCATCTCTCCAGGAGGGGCTGAGCGGGCACTGCCCTACCGCAACTCCTCCGGCAGCTTCTCCACCCCCGGCTCGGGCCTGGGGGTGCCCTTCAGCCGCTACAAGCCCTCCCCCGACAGGTGGGCCCGCCACTCTCTCCGGGGACTGGGATCGGGGTGGGGGGCAGTGTCCAGGGCAGCCTAAACTCCGCTGTTGGAGGCCAGACTCCCATTGCACAGCGCCACCTGTTCCGTTTCGGGCTTCAGCAGCTGCCAGCTCCCGTTCAGACTGCACCGAGGAAGAAGCTGGTTAATTAATTGAATCCCCACAAACAAAAGCCTGCAGCTGGTAAAACCTGGACCGGCGCCTGACGGGCCGCTCTTTCCAGCCGCTCCTGCAGGTGTGGGGTGTTGGTCTCGTTTGACTGGATCGGCGTGCTCGTCTTCCTGGTCGAGGGAGACAAACAGGCAAGTCTGGGCAGCGGAGTTCTCCTCTGCATGCTTCGCCAGCCCGGGAACAGAGGCCCGGAGATCTGTGCCTGGAAGCGGGTTCCAGTTTGGGCAAGGCGTCGTTGGGCACCGCCAGGGGTCTGCGGGGCCCCTCTCTCGCAGCGCGGTGTAGCTTGCTGTGCAGGGCTGGGCTGACCGCCTGCCCCTGCTGCTCCGTGTGACTGTCCTTGTGTGTTTGGCGAACAGGTACGGCCCCCCCCAGCGCCCACTGGCCTACGATCCGCACGCGCCCCTGGACCTGACCTCAAGCGGGGAGTCCTCGTCCGGCTTCACCAGCCAGGAGAGCACCATGGAGAGGGTCAAGACAGGTACCGTCTCCCAACAGATTGGGTTTCCGATGTGGGGATCTAGACTCTGAGGGTACGGGAATCCGTTCTCAGGCCTGCACAGCGGGGTGCTGCTCAGGTGGGTGTCTGCGGTGCGGGTGGCGCCCCTGGGCCCCAGGACTAACGGAGGCCATGTGCTTGTGTGTGTGTGTTTGCAGAGCCGATGTGGCACGTGCCCACCTCCTCACGGATCTCTGCCACACCCGGGGCGGGCGTCGTGGTGAAGAGGCCCAGCCGGCAGGACGCACCCAGCAGGGATTCTCCCAACAGGCATTCCAAGGTCAGAGGTCGTGGGGCCTATTGCTCTCCACACCGCACCGCGGAGCCCTGTCTGTCCCGAGACTGTGTCCCAGCCACTCTGCATGCCAGCCACACAGTAAATACAGCTCTGGAAGAGACAGGAGCTCTGGAAGAGACAGGAGCAGGGTTTACATGTGGAATGGATGGAAAAGAAATCTTGTGTTTGGTGATGGGAGGGTGGGAGGGTTTGGTGTCTCAGAAAATGATAATAAAAAACTTTATTGTATATAGCGCCTTTAAAGGTGGCTTCTCAAAGCGCTTTACAGAACAAGAACAGTAAAAAATACACAAGATATGCACAATGAGAGGAGACAGTAGATGGGAGTGCTGAGTACAGTAGGAGCAGAGGGGTGAAGAACAGAACCAGTTCAGTCAGGAAAAGGTCATGTGGAGCATCTTGTGTTCCTGCTTCATAGCTCTGAGGAAAGGCTCCAGCTCCCCACGGCGGTTGGCTTTGATCTGCTCGGTGATTCACGATAAGTTCCCCAGTGAGTCACGCTCGTGGAATTTGCGGTGCGTGTTTCACGCCCGGAGCCGGCACGCACGCTGGATGATTCACGCCGGAGTCAGCCGCACGGAGGGAACGGAGTGGGGAGCCTTCTGCTGCTGTGCTTTCTCCTAAATGACTCTTTTTTAAGAAGCGGCTCGTGGCTCGTCTGAGTCTGCAGGCAGTCCTGTGCCCAGCGCCCCAGCTGCCGGCGCTGGCTGTGGTGTCTGTTCACCTGCGAGCGCAGACCGGGTCTTGCAGAATGTTGACTTTTATTTCCAAATCGTAAGGGAGCAGGTGGTAAAGGGAAGCTTGTTTGTCATTTCTTGTGCGCATGGGCTAGAAAAACAGACGTGTGTTTCTCTCCTCCACGCGGGGAGCTGGTGTTGCAGGAGCCCATGGCAGCAGGTTCGGGCAGAGGCCCAGCCGGTCGCTCAGCGCAGCGACACGCGGGGCCAGGCTTTGTCCGGCAATCCCAGAAACCCCGTCAGCACTCAAAAAGGAAGAAAAACAAGCAGAATCGTTGCAGTTTTTCAAAGCTTGGCGGAGGAGTTTAGGTTAAAGGAAGAAGAGATCTTAGGTGCTGAATGGAGGGGAGGATTTGATGTTGAAAATGAAACTTCACGGAGCATTGTGGCGCCGGCTGTCTGGCCAGGATATTGAGGCCGACATGCTGGTGTTTGTGGGTCAGGAGCAGCCAGATAAGCCATATCACCCTGCCACTCCCAGCTGGCAGCCCACTGAAGCTCAGCAGGCGTGAGCCTGGCCAGTACCTGGAGGGGAGACTCCTGGGAGAGCTTAGGCTGCTGCTGGAAGTGGTGTTAGTGGGGCCAGCAGGAGGCTCTCACCCTGCGGTCTGTGTGGGTCCTAATGCCTCAGTATAGTGACGGAGACACTACACTGTAGAAAGGCGCCGTCCTTCAAATGAGATGTAAAACCGAGGTCCTGACCTCTGTGGTCATTAAAAATCCCAGGGCGTTTCTCAAAAAGAGTAGGGGTGTAACCCCGGCGTCCTGGTCAAATTGGCTTCATCACTCTGCTCTCCTCTCCACTGAGAACTGGTGTGTGTTGGGAGCATACTGGTGCATCATCCAGGTGGGGCTGCACACTGGTGGTGGTGGGGGGGATCCCCATGTCCTGTATAGCGCTTTGAGCGGAGTGTCCAGAAAAGAGCTATGTAAGTGTGAGGATTTATTAATTATTCTAAGATCTGGGAATCATGTAGCAGCAGAGCGAGCCACCGAGTGAGGAGTGCCCATATCGCCTGGTTTCTAGTGATTTTGGTAGTGAATAATGAAAGGCATTCGAGCGATCGCTGCAGGTTGCAGCTGTGTTTGTGCATGCTCCACTTTATGCTCAGTGTTTATTAAAACCTGGAGTCCTGTCCCTGGCGATGCCGCAGGTGCGATACAGCAGGCGGGACCGGTTCTGACCCAGTGGGTTTCTCTCTCTCTTTCTGGCAGGGCGAAGCGCAGTACTCCAGCCACTCGAGCAGCAACACCCTGTCCAGCAACGCCTCCAGCAACCACAGCGACGAGCGCTGGTTCGACCCGGGAGACCCTGCCGAGGCGGAGCCGGACCCCCTGGCCAAGGGGGGCTCTAGCGACAGCGGCATCGACGCTGCCACGCTCTACACACCCAGCCCCAACTCCACGGGCGTGAAGCCGGGCCGCCCCGTGCCTGGCGTGTCCCAGAAGGCTCTGCACAGCTCCGCCACCTACAGCGGGCTGCAGGAGCTGGCTTGCCGCGCCGGGGAGCGCAGGAGGGAGTCCTCTCCAGCCATCGCCTCGGGGGTGCAGACCAAGGGGTACCGCACCAAGACCTTCCCCCCGCCCAGCACCCCCGGAGACCCCTTCCAGTCCAGGTGAGCTCCGAGCTCCAGAGCTTCCAGAGGTGTCTGGGGGGTCTCAGGCCCGTCGAAGACCTCGGGCCCCGGCAGGGACAGCAGGAAGGCCGGGCGAGGAGAGGAGTGGGCAGAAGGAACGGCGGTGTAGACCTGAAATCGAGGGCTGTTGTGTTGAAACGGCGTAACGCCGAGAGTAAGGCCTCGTTTCCCATAGTGGGTCCAAGTTTGTTCATCTCAGAGAACAGACCCTGCTGCGCCGGGAATATGTCCCCAGAAGAGCAGCCAGTAGTATTCCTGGGCTTAAGGGGGATGTCCTATGCTGACACCACAGGAACTGAATCTCTTTAGTCTTGTTCTCAGAAGAGTACGTGGAGACCTAATCCAAGTGTTCAGAGCCCAGAGTCCCAGTTTGTGCAGCAGATGTTTTTCAAATGAGCAGTGAAACACAAAGTAGAGGGCACAAGGGGGAACGGCATGGAAGTACAATGAAAAAGGAGGAAATTCCTTGCACCAAGAGTAGCGGGAGTGTGGAGCGAGCTGCCCAGCCACACCATTGAAGCCGATACTCTGGCTTCTTTCAAGAAATAATTGGATGAGATACTGGATTCAATCAGCTACTAAATTCTAGCCGGGTCAGATGCCCTGAATTGCTCCTCTCATTTATAACTTTCCTGATGGTCTTAGCTGGGGAAGGGCTTAGTGTCTCTTGGGGCCTGGCTCCGGGCTGTTTGTCCGGCCCTTCCTCTGGCTGACTGCTCTCCAATGTTGTCTCGCAGGTCCTGCTACACCCCGCAGGGATACAAGCCACCCGGTGCCGAGATGGGCCGGCCGACGAAAGCAGGCCAGTCAGGTGCCTACCAGCTCTCCACCTCTGCCCCCAAGTCCCTGTACTCCAAGAGCAGGAGCCAGGCCAGCAGCTGGAAAAGGACGGAGGAGACCAGCCCCCCCACGAATCCCCCAGCCACCGCCTGCGCTGCAGACAGCAAGAAGTAAGCACACAGCAGCTCCGCTCCTTCCCTGTCGCCCCCCTGCATCGTGTCGGCCCACTGGCAGGGTCTTTGAACTCTCGGTCAGTAGAGGGTGGGGCCGAACTGGGGGACCCCTGTCACCCCCTGCGTGGTCATGCAGTAGGGCAGAGCAGTTCCCCTTGTGGGGCTCCAGGAGACACCCTGCTGCGGGAATGGGGACTGGACACTGCTGTCTGCCTCCCGCGGTTCAGCGAAGGAGTCAAGTCAAGGGTCTCCACCAGCCGGCCTCTGCCCCTCCTCCCCGAGTCACTGCGGCCGGGGTCTCGGCGGAGGTGTGAGGCAGACTCGGGTGCTCGGCGTGGCCTCAGGGGCCGACTGGCTGGGGTCAGTTTTCATGGCGGCTCTCCTGTGTTTCTCGGCGGTCCAGGCAAATTGACGTGAACTCCAAGAACGTGTTTGGGCAGCCCAGGCTGCGGGCGTCGCTGAGAGACCTGCGCTCGCCGAGGAAGACCCACAAGTCCACCATCGAGGACGACCTGAAGAAACTGATCATCATGGACAACCCGGGTGCCGACTCCACGGACAGGGACGGGGTGAGGGCCTCTCACACACACACACGCTCGCTCGCTCACACACACTCGCTCACACACACACTCGCTCATACACACACAAGCCCGCGCGCTCATGCACACACTCACACTCGCTCTCCCGCACTCTCACTCATTGACATGCACACACTCGCACACACACTCACATGCACTCACAAACTTGCTCACACACTCGCACACTCACACTCTCGCTCATTGGCAAACATGCTCACGCTCACGCACACTCACACGCTTGCTCGCTCTCACACACACTCATTGCCACACACTGGCACGCATGCTCACACTCACGCAGTTACACACTTGCTCTCTCTCACACACACTCTCGCTCACGCACACACTCTTGCTAGCTCTCGCACCACACTCGCGTACACTCACACACGCCCTTGCACAGACACTCGCTCACACTTCCTCATTGCTCACACGCTCTCTGGTGATTGAGCTTAGTGATCTCTTTCTTTTCCTCAAGTCGCTTCGCTGCCTTTCAGCCTGTAAAAAGTCTAATGCAAACACTCCTAAGGGTAGCCTGGCCCTCTTGAGCAGGTGAATATTGCAGTGTACTGTAGTACAGTGCTGTGGAAGCATAGACAAGCTGTCACAAGGTTTGGTAACAGTATTGTATATGTGAATGTCCTCACAGTGACAGTGTCCTCAGTCTCCTGACTGTGTATGTCTGTAATCCTCAGTCTCCCAGGAAGAGCCTCCAGCGCACTTTCTCCGACGAGAGTATCTGCAGTGGGCGCCGGGACCCCAGCTACGCCAGCTCTCAGCTCTATGAGTCCACGGCCCCCAACGACCTGCTCTTCAGCAGCACCCTGCCCCTGCGCCGCACCCACCAGCCCGCCAGCCACCTGCCGGACAAGAAGTGTGAGTGTCCCCAAAGGGACAGATTGTGGCAGGGGGCTTTCAGGGACTCGATTGCTGCAGCTCCTGTCCTCTGTGAGAATTTGGATTGGACCAGTCCTGCATGTCCTTCACTTACCCTTTGCACATTTGGTTGGTGTTTTGCACAGGGAAAGCTTGCAGCACGCTCTGGCGGTCCTGGGTTCCGCGCGGCGTGCGGCTCTGCTGCAGCTGCCTGCCTCACGGCTTCCTGTGCTTTGGCTGGTGTGTTTTCGGAGGGTCCTTCTGCCAGCCTGAGGCCGGTTCATGCCAGGGCTGCAGGTGGCTCAGCCAGTGGGGGCAGCTGACGGGACCTGCAGGGGGTGTCCTTGGCAGACAGTCGCTGACGCTGCAGAGCTACGTGCGCGCTGCAGCGTGGGGCGATGCTGACTGGTCTCTCTCCTCTCCTGCAGCCAACATCTCGGCCTCAGAGCTGTCCCTGACAGAGGCGCGGGACAAGATCCCCCTGCGCCGGCTGGACCCCGGCATGATGCCCCTCCCCGACACGGCCTGCGGGCTGGAGTGGTCCAGCCTGGTCAACGCAGCCAAAGCGTATGAAGGTAGGCGTGCGATTGATCGAGTCTTGCCATAGCTCGTGCTTTTACTTCTGTCTGTCTGGGTTTAGAGTACCTGGGTTTTGAGTTTCGCGTTTGGTGCATATATGCTTTGACACTGAATCTCTTAGGCCATGAACAGATGAGATAACTGGCTTGATTTGATCCTAAAAAGCATCAACAGTTAAACTCGAAGCAGAGGACGCATTTAAAGCGCAAGTGCATTTAAAACTGAGAACAGGAGGCATTTTTTACTCTTAGGGTAGCGGGAGGATGGAACATGTTGCCCGAGCCGATACCCTGACCTCTGTAAGGGACAGCTGGACAAAATTCTCGGATTGATTAGCTACTGATGCCAGAACAGGCCAGATCACCTGTAGCGTTTTTATGTCACCATAAAAAGCGACATAATTATGTCATTATGTCACCATTGTAAGCCAGGGCTGACGGAGTCCCTGAGTGCACCTGTGGATGTGATTGGTGTTTCAGTGTGTGGTTGTGTGGTTGTGTGAGAGTCTGGACTTGGAGAGTGGGGGGTCTGTCTGAGAACTGGCAATGTCCTGCTATGAGCCTGGGGACCTGACGCTCCTGGGACCCCACAGACACTCTGCTCCGGACCCCAGCGGACTGAGCTGTCCTCACAGGCCAGGCGCTGGGGTCCGAGCTGCCCTTCAGCAACGCTGGAGTGGTTTGGGAAGGAAGGTCCCTTGAGTGCATCTGCCTGAGCCCGTCGACTGCAGGGCGGTTTGTGAAGAGCAGGCTTGTCGTGAAGGTAGAGTGCTGTCAGCGGACGGGACGGCCCGCCATCACTCTCGCTGTCGGTCGGGTCACGGCCCAGCCCGGCAGCACCCGAAACCCAGCCCGGTCCTTCTGCCGGTGTGAACTGGCGCCCGTGTCCACCCGGTGACACGCCTCCTTTCTCTTGCAGTCCAGAAGGCCGTGTCGCTCTTCTCCCTCAACGAGCCGGTGGCGCTGCCGGACCTGCGCCCGGACCCCAGCCCGGTGCACTTCCAGGGCCCACCGACGCCCCGGACCACCCCCACCATCGGGTACGTCCGCCAGGCGAGCTCCGAAGGGATCGCTTGCAGGAGGCCGCCTTGAGCAGTGGATCAGGGGGCCTGTCCGTGGGGTGTTTGTTTCTAGCTTTGCACAGCCAGAGACTTAACAGCGCCCTCTGGTGTCCCCTAGTGGAAATAATAATAAACTTTATTTTATATAGCGCCTTTAAAGGTGGCTTCTCAAAGTGCTTTACAGAAGTAAAGAAGAAGGTTTTGAGTCTAGATTTTGAAAGAGTTTAGGGAAGGTGACTCTCTGATATCCCTGGGGATAAAGCTCCAGAGCTTTGGGTCGCAGCAGGAGAAGACCCCGTCAACCCTGGAGTGTAGACGGGCTTGGGGGACAGACAGAAGCCCAGAATCAGAAGAGCGAAGGTTGCGGGGTGGGGAGTAGGGCGGTAGTAGCTCAGACAGGTGTAGCTTTGCTACGGGCCCAGCGCCGGTTCCAGCTCGGGCCTGACACGGCGTCTGCCTTTGCTTTCAGCGAGGACATCTCCAGCGACCTGTCGGGCAGGATCCATCACCTGGAGGTGATGCTGAGGCAGCTGAACAGCGACTTGGAAAAGGTGAGGGGGAGACTGGAGCCCCAATCCCCTCCCGGGCCCCCGGAGTCGCCCGGATTAACCCCCCTCCCTCCCTGTCTCGCCAGGAGAAGCAGGACAAGGTGGCTCTGCTGGTCGAGGTGGCCAACCTGAGGGAGAACAACCAGCGGCTGCAGGAGGAGTCCCAGACGGCCAGCGAGCAGCTCAAGAAGTTCAGCCAGATGTTCGGCCGATCGGCGGAGCGCAAATAGCGGGCGGACGGGGGTCTCCCCCACCCCAAAACAACCGGGGGACCCTCGTACTCAGTGCAGCTACTCGGGGAATCTCCCCTGACGCTCCTGGACGGACTGGGTTCGGGGGGGAGGGGGGGAGACCTGAAAATGCCAAAGGAGAGGGAGCCCCCGAGTCCTCTCTGTCGGTCGAGACCTTGCTGACCTGGCTGGGGGGGCCGCCTTTCACTACAGGCACACCGGTGACCCCCCGAGCCAGGAGCACTTTCTTTGAGCAGAACAGGTACTTTTCTCTGTAACATTGGGTCAGTCTTAAAAACTCTGGAACGAATTGAAAATTCAATAGTTTTAATTATTGTTGTTGTTGCTGTTATTATAATTATTATATTTGTTTTTTTATTCTAATTACTGAGGTTATTTTTTTAATTGCTTTTCTACCACGATTTGGGTTGGTCTTCATTTTTGTACATCTCACTCCGCCTTGCGTCGGTGCCCGGCCCGGTGGACTCCCGATCCAATCTGATCTGAGGCGCGGCGGGTGGCGTGTTCCTACTCGACAGTAACACTAACGGTGTGGACGTCGAGTGAGATCCGACTCTTCCCGGGGCTGTCCGCTCGGATGCCGCTGGGAGAGTCGGAACTTCAGTCGGCCTTTGTGTTGCGCCAGGGGGCGCGGCCGGGCCTAGCTAGGTTCGGAAGACCCCCAGAACAAGCCCGCTGAGCGCCAGCCTCCAGCTCGGCCTGTTTGGAGCAGTGAGGCTTTCACCAGCCAGGTGTCTGTTCCGGGTGCTCACGTCCAGGTGCGCTTTTCCTGGCTGCGTTAGAGAATGAACACCCCCCGCCCCGGAAAACAACCGGCTCCGCTGTCGAGATCCGGGCCTCGTCCACTGTGCCTGTCGCTCTCTCCCGGACCGCTCAGCACACGTCGCGAGACGAGGACCACGCCCGGGGAGTTGGGGGCCCCGTTGTCGTGAGCACGCCGCCCGCGTGGCTGGGCTCGAGTGGGTCGCTGTCGGAGGGCTCCAGGTTCCGGGGGTGAAACACTACGTTGGTAGAATCTGCTGCTCTGTCCTTCCCTCCTTTTCCTATTCGACGCACGTGGCCTCACGGTCACAGAGGGCGTAGCTCCCTGACTGTGCCGTGCTTGAGGCCCTTCCCCCCGTCCCCCCCTTTTTATTCCTGGCAGAAGCTTCTAAAACAGGGTACAGGGGCTCGGCTTCTGCCCGGCTCTGTTGCTGCTGAGCGGGCTGATAGGAGCGCGGAACAGGATCGGAGCTCTTCCGAGCGGGTGGGTGGGCAGGAGCGCGGAACAGGATCGGAGCTCCTCCGATCGGGCGGGAGCGCGGAACAGGATCGGAGCTCCTCCGAGCGGGCGGGAGCGCGGAACAGGATCGGAGCTCCTCCGAGCGGGCGGGAGCGCTGAACAGGATCGGAGCTCCTCCGAGCGGGCGGGAGCGCGGAACAGGATCGGAGCTCCTCCGATCGGGCGGGAGCGCGGAACAGGATCGGAGGAGCTCCGATCGGGCGGGAGCGCGGAACAGGATCGGAGCTCCTCCGAGCGGGCGGGAGGGCGGAACAGGATCGGAGCTCCTCCGATCGGGCGGGAGCGCGGAACAGGATCGGAGCTCCTCCGAGCGGGCGGGAGGGCGGAACAGGATCGGAGCTCCTCCGAGCGGGCGGGAGCGCGGAACAGGATCGGAGCTCTTCCGAGCGGGCGGGAGCGCGGAACAGGATCGGAGCTCTTCCGAGCGGGCGGGAGCGCGGAACTGGATCGGAGCTCCTCCGAGCGGGCGGGAGCGCGGAACAGGATCGGAGCTCCTCCGAGCGGGCGGGCGGACCTCTGCGTGCTTCCTCTCTCCCCGAGACGCGCGCTCGCCGCTGTGCTGTTTCAGCTCCGTTGTGAATATAGACAAATTGCTAATTTTATAAAAGCTTATTCAAAAGACGACGACGAAAGAGAAAGCCATATGACTATTTTTATAGGGTGCGTACAGCTATTTTTGGAGGGCTAAAGTATTTTTGTACATTTTTAAAAGCAGGTCGCGCGGGAGACGGGCGAGAGGTTGATGGCTGTTAATGGTTCAGAGACAAAATGTCGCCGTTCGGCGGTCTTAGCCCTGAGAACTCAAAGGGTCTGTTGTGTCGGGAGAGAGAGTCCAGGCGGTCGACGGTGGGAGATTCGGAAAAGCAGTTGAAGCCAATTCCGACCTTGTGCAGCAGGTGGCGACACTGGGGCCTCGCCGCCATGCTGGATCCCCCTGCCCAGCGAGCGAGGCATCGGACAGGGCGGACCCAGCTGAGGAGGTCCCCCAGCACGGTTGGACAGGAGGAAGACTCGTGGCCGAGAGGGACCGCAGGTTCCTGGCTCTGTCTGGCCGGAGCTGAAGGGGCCGTCTCCCGCCGGCAGCGCTCGGTTGTACACTACAGCTCGACGACTTTAACTGTACTCGCGGTACGCGCAGGGCGACGGGTCGGTTCTCTTGTTTTCTGAGTTTAATTTATTTTTTTTCCCCGGTTCGTGCCGCGAGAGGCGTCGTGTTCGGATCTCGCCCGCGCGTCGCCTGTCGTCCTCGGCGCCGAGCTCGCGGATCTGTCGTCCCGCCTCTCGGGGAGCAGAATACGTTTCCGATTAGGTGTAAATGGAACTGTGTAAATGATATTTTCCTTGTTTTATATATATATATAAACCACACAGCAAATTTTTCTTGAAGGTGAGACGTCTATTTAATTTTTTGTATTCTGCCTGTATGCCGATTGAGTTTGTTCCGATTGCTCACTCTTTGCGTTCTGCAGGCATGTACAAGGAGGACAAAATAAAAGTTTCCTAAAAACTGGGGCAGGGGGAGAGTCTGAGTCATTTTCCCCCCCGTGTGTTCCGGTCTGGCAGCGGCCTGTGGTACGGGAGAGACGCGGGACAGGCGCTCGCGTCTCTGTCCTGCCGCGCTCGTCGGAGGAGCTGGAAGGACAGCTGGAGTATTTCCCGACGTCCTGCGCAGCGTCTTGAGATGGAAGCCGTGTCTCTCGCAGGAGCTGGCTTGGGGAAGAGGTCCCAGGTCCGGCGGTGGGGCCTTGTGTCAAGATGGCAGCTTCTGGGAACCTGTACACCACTTGTCCCGGCTCGCCTCCCAGCTCCAGGCCCGCCTGCCAGGGCCGGTTCCCCCATATTGGGGGAGAAGGGGGTGAAGTCTGTCGGGGCTCCAGCCTGGCCAAACGCCGAGCTCATGCTGGGCCTGTGGGACATGGGGAGAGCGGGAGGCGGCACCTGGAGATTTTGGGTGCTAGGCTCTGCAGGGGAAGAGGTGCGTTGTGGAGGATGGTGAGAGGGAGGGGGAGCAGACTGGAGGCGGTGGTGCCCAGAGCAGCTGGAGTACAGCCTGGCATGAGGGCGACGCCTCTCCTCCCTGCAGCTGAGAGTCGGAGCTCTGGGGTGACTGGTTTCTCGAAAGAAGCTTCTCTCCAGCTTCTGGGCCAAGGGCAGACCCAGGCCTGGGACCGATTAGGATCCGGGTGGGATTTTTCCAGACAGGCTGCACGTGCTGGCTTCTTACCTGCCGACAGGTGAGGGCGAGAGCTGGAAGGGACTGGACTAAAGTGGGCTCGCTCTGCACTTGTTCTCTCATGGCCAGCTCGGTAAGCCTCATCGTGCGCATGAACTAACAGCCCCACTGCTGGGGGTGTTTCCCCGGCAGCCCGGCTGGGGCAGCGGTGTGGAGACTGCAGTCTGGCTGGGGGTGTGCTCCACCCACACCACCACCGTCAGAGGTGCACTAGTGCAGGGTGGGCCAGATTCAGCCCCTGCAGATCAGCCCACCAGGCGATACAGCAGCTGTAGAGTGCCACCCTGATCCTGAGCCGAGTTCCAGTCTAGACCTCAAAGAGCCAGAAGCCAATCCAGCCGCAAGGTCTTTGTGTGATGAGTGTGTTTTTGTTTTATTTTTTTATAAAAGACCGCTCATTCTCACCTCAGGTAGGTCCTCCCCCATCTGCCTCTCCTCTGCAGCCCTACAGCTTGTATGGGGGGACTGCAGCCTCAGCCAGGCTGCTGAAGGGTACCAGGGGTCCCTCAACGTCGATTAGCAGCTCTGGACGCTGTTCCCAAACTGAGGGGGGGTTGTAGAAAGTGGCCCCTGTGTGCAGACACTCTGCCGGTGGGGCGCAGGCAGTCAAGGCGACGTGATCGCAGGGCACCTGAGGTCCACACCTGTGCTGTAATGAGTGAGTGTGTGCAGGTGTGTGTTATCCAGCGAGCACCTGTGTGTGTTTGTGGTTGGCCTGCCTGCGCCACGGGCCTCCTTGCGGTTGGAAGAGAGGGGCGTGAGAAGCCCATCGCTGACCTTGAGCTTATCTTAGGCAAAGGGAAGAAGTGCCCTAATGCTGCAGATCCACCTGGGGTTCTTATTTTGCTTTTATTCAATTACCAGAGATCTCTTCAGAAAAGTGCTGTCTGTTTACAACTGGCAGCTGGTTGATTGTGATAACAGTTGTGCAGAGTGAAATGCTGGGGGGGTCTTTTTTTTTTCACTGGTCTTTAACTATTAGTAAGTGCTGTTAGTAAAAGGTGCAGTTCTTCTCAGACTTGAGCTGTGCCAGCTGCAACACCTCACATTCCCTGCAGCACCAGCGCTCGAACAGCAGGTGGAAGCAGAGAGACATGCAGCCTTGACTCCTCTCCTGGTCAGTACTGCGCCTGTTCTTCCCAGCACCTGCTTGGATGAGCTGTAGTAAGTACAAGAGATCAGTTTGTCTATGTGTGGAGTAAACTGTGCAGTCTGGCATAAAAGCAATACAGTCCTCCAGAGGCGAGAGGTGGAGACTTTAAGGAAGTGATTCTTGCACACAGTAGGGCATTAAATATTATTACTAGTAAGTGTTCAAGCACATGGAGAAAATCGTTTTTTGGTCTCAAGCTTCAGCTTATGGCTCTTTAAAGAGGAATAACTTTCTAGCTGTTGGACAGGGAGTTTGACTCCTTATTGAGAGGAGATTGAACTGACGCTGCAAATCTCTGGCCTGCGACCTGATGTCTGGGACTTTATCCAGTGTCCAGATGTGTGTGTGAGGGTGGAGTTGACATCGCAGAAGGGGCAGGAGGGGCAGGTTCGCTTTGGGACTGTGGTGTGGGTGTATAGGTGGGTTTTTGCTATCCTGGTGGAGAGCACAGTGATGGGTGGTGTCTGAGTGGTGTGGCTGTTCTGTTTTGGCAGAAGACAGGGTAGCGTCTTGAATTTTAGCTCTAAACTTCTTGTGTTTTGGGAGGGTATCTGGAGAGAGCTGGGGATCTGCAAGAATTAAGGATTCTGTGTGCTGCAGAGAATTGCCTTTGGGGTACTGATAACGCGGTAGTTTCAGGCCTCCTAAAACCAGCTCTCCAGGCAAGCAGGGTGAAAGTTCTGCACTCCTTCTGGCCTGTGCTGATGGCAATCTGTTCTAAATGTGCGTCAAAACTTTCAGCCTCTACGAGGATGTTGCTAGGATATGTCATTGGTAATGAAAAGGACATGTAATAGAAAATGCATCTTTAAGGTGAGCCTATGAGTTGGTGCAAACCCAGCTGAAGGTTTGTTTTGGGATGATGTGGAGAAGGGTGTTACGTGTGTGAGCTGTTGGTGACTTTTCTCTCCTGGCTTAGGGGAGAGTAGTGGTTTGTAACTTTTTTCTTATTGAAGGAGGGAGCCATGAAGAATCAATGCTATGCAGCTACAGCCTCAAATATCAAGGGATGCACAGACTGAAAAAAAAGATGCTCCCGTACCTGTTTTTTGCCAGTAGAGTGCAGCATCGGTATGGTTAAAGGTTAATAAGCAGTGTTGGAGTGAGCTGTTTAATGTTGGATCGCACCAAGTGCTAGGAATAGTGATGGGCAAATATTCACATGAGGCACCTTTCACCCTGGACATTTGGCTGTTGGTATCCATCTCTTGCATTCTGAATTTCATCACAAAGCTAGATCTTTTATATAAGCATGTAAAGGTTTTCTCTAAAAGATGACAAACCTATTAATAAATGTGCAGTGTGTCCGTCTCTCAAGGACAGTGTAATAAAGGGTTCGTGGGGACCGGACAGTGCAGGCTTGCTCTAGGCCTGGAGGCGTGAATATCTAAACATGGTGTGAAAGCATCAGACTAACCTGCTTCACAGAGTTGGGGGGGTATTGACTGACTTGAGTTTTTCTACCACTTATAGCAGTGAAGCCAATACGTTGAATATTTGGCAGGAAAGCTTGGCAGTTTCCCTGTCGTTCAGGGAGCTGAAGCTGCTGTCTAACTTTCATTTCACTTTGACCTTCCAGCTTGGAGATAGCAGCAGGCCTTTAGATGTAACAATCTGAGACTTCTGGTCCTCCTACAGACCAGTTTGGTTTTTTGTTGTGTGTTAAAAGGCGTAACGTGCCTTTCCTAACCCTTCCCTTTGAAACAAGCTCAACAGGTTAGGCAGGTCTCTTCTCCTATGACACTTTAAGTCCAAATGGGGTGACGCAGAGTTTGTTAGTAAACGAGAGAGTAAACTGCCGGGAGGTTGGTTAAGTGAGTAGGAAGTTTATAGAGATTGTAGTACCTGTATGTGTTACTTTTAAAAATAAGGTGTAACTTGACTGGGCTTGTATTTCTGCAGCAAGGAAAGAAAACTGAAGCTTCCAACAGGTGCCATGTTTAAGCAGGGCTCATATTCTTCACCAGATTGATTTGGTGCAACGAAATTTCACCACTTTCTGGAGATTCTTGATTCGTGAGATGGATGTGTGGAGTTCGGGACTGGGACGTAGTGTGGAAGAAATCCTATTTAACACTGGGCTGATAAACCTTTTCACAGTGTGTTATGATGAATGTTAAGAGATTTAGAGGAATGTGATTGAGACAAACCAGCATGTAAGAAATGGAGATTCTAAAATCTGAAAGACAAATAGCAATTTGTCTATTTTATCTGAATTCTCAAATGTTTTTGGGTGTTTGTAGGCTCTTTGCCAGAGAAGGTCGAAATGTAACACCCTCAGTTACGTGTAAAATCAATGTTTTAATTTCTGTTAGAAGTGGGAATTATCTGTTGGTTAGATGTGGCTCAAGTTCAAAGACAGTTCCTGCCCTGTTCAACTTAAGAAACAAAGCTGATCCCTGTGCCCAGTGGTGGGTGTGTGTGTGTGTGTGTGTGTGTGTGTGTGTGTGTGTGTGTGTGTGTGTGTGTGTGTGTGTGTGTGTGTGTGTGTGTGTGTGTGTGGCACTAGCGTCTAAAGAGGAGTCTGCTCTGGTTTAGTGACTCTGCCCTTGCCTGGAGAAGCTGACTTCTCTCTACGGGACCCATGATTGTAATTTTCTAAATGAGAAGGTGGAAGTTTCTCCCTTTCACTGTGTGGGGTTTCTCCCAACCTGCTCTAATGCTGCAGTTATTAAATTGTGCAACACTGAACAACAGGCCTTTTGGGGACTGCTCTAGGAAAGGTGTGCACAGGGTAGGTCAAGGTCAATGTGGCAGAATTCTGAATCGATGTAACATTTAATGGGCGAGGGGACTAGCGGCAGAAGGAGCCTGCATTTAATCTGATGCTATCAAGTGTGTCAATTTTATTTCTCCATAGGAGCTCGGAGCAAATTGAGGCCTCTTTCTTGAGCGGGAGGTTCTGAAAGCCTGTTGCCTGAGTTTAATTTTGATGCAGGGGTGCGGGGAATTTAAGGAATAATGATTTGTGCCTTAGCATATCCTGTGTGGAGAATGTGTTGCTGGAAACTCTGCCAAAACTGTGAAAAGGAACCACTTCTAATAAATGTGGATATGTTTCAGTGCAACAGAAAGGAATGAAGTTGAACACTTGGTCAAGTTGGTTCTGGGCAGAGAGGATGGGGGCAGTGGGGTGGGGTGAGTGAAAGGGTTTAGTGAAGGATATCCAGGATTGAAATGGAGGAGAATGTTTTTTGGTGTTTTGGTGTGGGGAGTCTCACTGTTGTTTAATTGCAGCAGCTGGTTTGGCAGTTTAAATTTGCAATGTGTTCAGCTTTACCTGCTTAATAATAGAAATGGCGGTGTCCAGGGTCTGTCTCCAGCACAGTGGGTTGGCAGATGTGGCGTCGCGGCTGTTGTACTGACTCGGGTGTGATGGAACTGTGTAATATGGGTTATATGTAAGAAACAAGGAAAAATCTGACAATTTTCTGTAAGGTGAGAGGTCCGTTACATGTTTTTGCATTCTGTCTCTTTGCGCTCTGCAGCAGTGCAAAATAAAATATTCCAGAATCCCGGGAAGGGGGGGGGGAGTCTGTCGTTTTTTCCTTGTGTGTTCAGCAGCAGAAACAGGCAGTCAATTGCTGCGGCCGGGGGACTGTCCTCTATCTTTGTCCTTCCGAGCGGTCTGCGGTGCTGGGAGCGCCTGTGGAGTCTGAGCTGACATGCTGTGCAGTCCCGTCAGATCGCCGTGCGCTGGGCGAGAGGTGTCTGTAGGGGAAAGACCCACGCTACCGGCGGCAGGGCCTGGAGCTCGCCTGTCTGCTGCGGCGCCACTGGCCTAGGCCCATTCTTTCGCGCGGTGCCTGGGCTCCAGCCAGGGAGCAGACAGAGCTGGCCCGGTCTCGGGTTCGGCTGCCTCCCAGGCCTGCGGGATGTGTGGAGCAAGGAGGCACCAATAGGAGAGTGTGAGCTGCCAGAGCAGGGCTGACTGCTGGCACCCAGAGCAGTGAGACTATGGCCAGGCCTCTTCTCCCTGCAGCTGAGAGACTGGAGCTCTGAGTAGAGTCCCCTCGCTGTGAGCAGCGAGGTGGGAGGTCTCGTCCCATGAAAGGCTGGGGAGAAGCCAAGGGCCGATGATATCCTGGGATCAGTTAGGCCCGAAGACAGGCCTCCTGTAGGGAGCTGCCATTGTCCATGACGAGAGTTGGAAGGGACTGGACCGGTCGAAAGTGGGTCACTCTTGCACTCGTTCTCACATGGCCACCAGATTTACAGCTTGTCCCGTCCATGAAGGAACAACCCCTGCCTGCTGGGTGGAGTGCCGCACAGTGCTCTGTGGAGCAGATTGAGGGCTTTCCCAAAGGGGCACTGGTGTGGAGCCTGGAGACCAGCAGGGGCACTGTGATCCACTGTCATCAGCTGTCATGACTCCACTATCTTCAGGGGTGTCCCACCAGTCTCATCAGTCCACCAGGCATCTGGCCAGCAGAGATTCCTAACAGCTCCAATGTGGCTTCTCTGGCTCTGTGTTTCACTGCCCTGATCTTGAGATCTTATCACTGAGATGCTTTGAGACTTCAATTGGAACACAGTTATCAAGGGTATGACATTGTGGTCTGCCTCTCCTCTGCAGCCCTGCTGCTTTCTTCAGGGTGGGGGGGATGGGACTGTGCCGAGAGGAGGCTGTTTCCCATCAGGAGGGGTGTGGAAAGAGCTCTCATGGGCTCAGGTCCTCCGCCTTAGTAGAGAAGCAGTGATGGATGCTAATGCCTTTCTGTGGACTGAGGCAAGTGAGTTTTTAAGGACGATGGCTTTCAAGGTTCCATAAGGCTTTAATGTTGATGTTTGATTTCATGTTGTTGTAATAATTGGGGGGTCAAGGCCTGTGCTCACCCAGCCTGATTCTGTGCTCCGCTCTCGGTCCTGTCAGTGTGAGCAGGCCCGTATACAGCTCTTGCACACTGCCGGCAGGCTGGGGTGGCATTCTTACTCTTATTTCTGTTTATTCCTCTTGCAGCAGATCATCTCAGGCAGGTTCAGAAGAACCGCCTTTGCTTTCAAATGTCATGCGTTCGATCCCGGATTTGCAACGTCGATCAACACTGCGCGTTCGGTACTTCCTGATCGGACCTTCTCGGAGTGCGTATGTTTCTGGAGACCTGCATGTGCAGGCAGGAGGGTCAACCGGAGGGTCGTCGAACACAGAAAGGTGCTGTTCCTGCTTGAGGTCTGGCCAGGCAGCAGCCGGGATCGCCACCTGTTTGCCGCCGTGCTGGGTGGACAGACCTCTGGCAGAGGTGAGACCCCAAAGCAGCAGATGGGGTGTTCTGAGCTCTTGGTGATTTTTGTGCTCTCCCATTGGTCACAGTACTTGTGGTTGTTCTATGTTAACAGAAGGAAAATGGTGTGTGATATTGTAAGTGGTTTAGTGTTTTGTGTTGAGTTGGAGTGGTTGTGAATGCAGTGCAGTAGTGTGTATACACGTTGGGTGTGGTACTATGGTGCTCTGTGAAGATTATCAAACTGGGCTTTCATGAAGTAGTTGCTTAGATCCTTTTGCATAGTTGCACAGTTATTTTCAGTGCACAGGCAGGTTGTGATCTGCTGTTATGCCCTGGAATCTATGTGTGGTTTTGCAGGATTTTCTAAGTGATGTGCTTGGCTGCTTAGTCTGTAATTTTAAGCAGCTGCAGGGCTCAAGGAGGCTAATTGTTAACAGAGCAGGGTGTTACAGTATTAATGTGCAGCTGGAAACAAAGAATATGCAGGTAAAACAATGAACATGTACTCTACAAATTTAGACACTCCAAATTGTCACCATTTTCCATGGAAAATAATGAGGGATTGTGTGTGTGTTCACAATGAGTGTAATCTGGAGATTTATAATAGGACTAATTGTTTTGATGTCTTTGGAAATGTGATGTGCATTCAAGTAGCTGGAGTTGGTTGAAAACAAAACCCCCCACAAACTACTTTTGGTTTAATTTTTTTCGACAAAGTTGATCCTGAAGGAAGTCCGAACAGTAAGGTGAAGTCGAAAATAAGTAGGCAATTGTCACCCTAAAAATACATTGTTTTAAACACAGCCAGCATTCAATAGGAGGGTGTGCAGAGTCAGGTGCACCAGCACCTGTGCAAATGATGTTCTGACGATAGGGAAGCGATTCCCCTGGTAGATCAAACCTGAAAGTTTTCGGTGTGCTTTACCCTCAGGTTTGTGGTAACATGTCATACTCAGGTTCAAAAGACATCCTCGACAGGGTTTAAGAATGAATTGTTGCTGCTTATCAGTATGGGAGGAGTTATGAAGCCATCTCCAAACAATGTGATGTCCATTATTCCATGCTGAGAAAGATTAAGTTCACAAAAGAGAACTGTCAATACAGAGGGCGATCTACCCTGAGGAAGACGTTTTTGCTGTACGTCGCTCCCTGAGGTCTCTATGAAGGCTAAGGTTATGAAGAAAGATATTAGATGTGAAGAAGGGGTTAACTGAGTCCTTTCTGCATGAGGACTGGACTTCTAAGTGACAGACTTAGAGTTATGGCAGGAAAGGGGGATAACTGATAAGGATTCCAGAGGCCAGCTAGGAAACCCCCCAGGGAAGGAAACCTAACACAGACCATTAAGAGTGACCAAAGTCTGTGAACTGGCCGGACACCGTGACCTCCCCCCATTACCATGGTAACGAGCTACGTCAGAAGCGGCAGAAAAGGGCTATATAAACTGGAAGTTTTGTACCACTATTTTGAATACTTCGGCTTTATCGTTCCTTGCATGCAATAAAACTCATCTGTTTAAACTTCATCCAGGGATCCAGAACTTATTTGTCTGTTACAACAGTTACAACCTGGGATTTTCAGACCTCTCTTTCTATCATAAATGTCAGAGCTCGGGAACCCAGAACCGGGAAGAGATTGCAGGGGAGTGGCTGTTGTGGAAGGATGGCCAAGAGAGAACCTCTGCTGTCCAAGAAGAACATTGCTGCGGGGTTTGTGAGCAAAGCAGTACCTGAAAGAAAAAATTAGACTTTCTGGGACTGTGACTTTCTGCAGACAGATGAGCGAGATGTGGATTCGATTTGCGTTAATGTCAGCTGTTAGATGTGGTGGATATGAAATCTTGTCTCTGTCTGGGAAGAATGGTAACTGTTCAGCATGGTGTTTGCTGTGTTGGTTTGGGACTGCCTTGCTGCCTCAGGATGTGGATGGATACAGCTTTGTGTCAGTGTGTGAAAGAGGACAGTGTGAGACTGAGGTGGCGAACGTGGAACTGACAGTGGATCATGCAGCAGGACGAAGTTGTAAAATGCACAAGCAGGTCTACGATTGTGCCCTAAGCAGGGCAGGGGCAACATTGACATTGACCTGTTTTTGGACTAAACATTAAACTCTCTGCCACATCTGGTGTGTCCTGTTTACAGTTTTTTTGTGCAATATATGCTAGGGACATGTGCAATTCAATGTTTTATGTACTGTTCTGTTTTTTTGGATATTCTGTACTGTGAGCAACTTTTTATTTAGTGCACTTCTCACTGACTGTATTGTATGTATTGTATTGTTGTATTATTTTGTTACACTGTGCTAAGCTGCTGTTGCACTGCAATTCCCCTCACAGGATCAATAAAGTATCTATCTATGATGGACAGGTGCACGAAGAGGGGGCTCTGGATTTGGGAATGGCCTAGCCAAAGTCCAGACTTTTGCTCCACTGAGCTACCCTGTTGGGACCTGAAGAGTTCAGTTTAAAGAAACGTGTCGAAGTGCGATGAGTTGAAGCAGTTCTGAGAAAGTGTGGGCTGGGATTTATTGCAGGTGAAGTGAGCGAGAGAGAGCGTTGCTCTGTTACAGATCAGTTGTAATGGAAGAGATTGCTTTTGCAGGGCTTGCCATAAATTCATTGATCAATGGGTGCACTTTCTTTTCCTACACATTGCAGTTTTGGCATTTTATTGGTGTCATAAAATTGCAGTGGAACAGTAATTGTGGCATCTCAGTTGTCAAAAGAGTTGAGTTTTTTTTGTATGGTAGGGCATGGTGTCAGTCTGATTTCTATAGGAATGTTAACCCATCAAATGTTGAGGGGCTGATGTTCCTTAGACTATAAATAAATGTTCAGTAGACTGTGTTCGACACAAGCAGAGATGCAACGACAGATTTCACCAGTAACAGAAGACATCAACCCCGTTCTTAGTGTTTGCGCTGCACCCCCCAGGAATCCACAAAGCTGAGGTGCAAATGTACTCCCTCTCCCATCACTGTAAGCCACTTCTAATTAGCATGTGGGCTGAGGGTGTTTAAAATGTTGTCTGTGTTGGAGGTAGTGGCTGGAACAAGTGAGGCAGGGGTCAGTGGAGATTCTTGCAACTTCTCTCACTATAGTTTGAATTTAGCACACATCTTCGAGAGTCTGGATGTCTTGGCTTTTTGTCACACAGAAAGATTCTTGTGACAGGGCTTATGGCATGCAGCTTGCCCCTTTGTGCCATGGACTGGGAAAACAGAGAAAAGTTACTGACTGACTGCTACCAACCCTCTGCAATCTGCAACCTAAGAAAGTTTACATTTGTCCTTTAACAGCCAAGACAGATGATTCTGTCTAATGTGTCGGATTTTATTTGTCGAAGGTTAGTCTTCACGATTGCAGTCTAGTCGAGTCCGGTTATTTCTATTGGTTTGAGATTGACAACTCCGGCATCGTTAAGTCCCTCCGAAGGGAAACAAAGACAAAGCTCCACTGTGTCTACACACCTTTGATACAGGTTTGGGCTGTTGTCATTGTCCTTCAGTGAAGGTCAGGAGGTGGCATCACCCCAAGCAGTGTGTTTGGAAGTGGGTGGGGCCACTGGCAACACGATTATTGTCTCGAGGGAAGAGCAGTGGTACAGTAGGTGCAGTTGGTCGTGATCTTGGAAGAAGGTATGACATGAACGATGCATGGGTTGGTTATCAAGATGTCAGCTGTGGGTTGATTGTAATTGAATGTGCTTTGAAAAGCCAGTGTGTTAGACTGATGGCTCAAGTGGGTGTGGGTGTGGAGGGGTGTAATTGAGAATACGAACAGGGGGTGGGGGGACAGACAAGCAGGAAGCTCAAAGAGAGAGAGAGAGAGAAGACAAGAGGCCAGGACGCCAGCCTTGAAGCAGCTTGTGAGGAAGGAGGGCTGTGCAGAGGGGAAATTCCTGGGCTGCCTTCTCTGCAGCAGGACATTCCTTGCTTTTCCTTGGACACTTCCCCACCAATGCCACTGGCAAGCCTGGAACCCCCACTGTTCCTGCAGATTGTCTTGCGACACAAAACCACAGAGAGTGAGAAAGTGTAAAAGACAGGGGAGGGGGTGAGAGAGGGTCAGTGTGAAAGACTCTTGTCCCTTGGGCATGCTGTCCCAAAGATGTTGCACTGCTGGAGGCGCCAACTACTGTAAGTTCAGATTGCCTGGAGGAGGAGGACCTTGACATTCCCAAAACACCAAAAATGCCCACAGAAGCAAAGCACTACCACCAGCATTACTGTCACACATTAACTTGACCCTGTCAGCTAAGGCACCAAGACACACAGGTGGACAGAGTGGCTGACGCAGCTGTATGGCCTAAGTGAGAACAACTCCACCCCCAGAAAAAGCTGAAAGAGACTCAACTTTGCCAAGAGCAAAAAATCCCTACAGCCAAGATCTAGCACCTACTCTCCCCATCTGCATGGGAGATGTATAAATCCACACAATCCCCCTCTTCTTCTACAGGCACAGCCTTTCCTTCCTTTACAGAAACAACTCTGCTTTCCTTCTCTCTCCAGTCACTGGGGCCAGTTGCACTAACTGCAGACATTTATGCAAGCTCATTCCTGTGCATGACCACTAGATGTCCCCCTGAGCCTGTTTCATCAGTCTAAGCAGTGCTCCACAACGCACTGCATTGCTGAAAACAGCAGCAGCACAGATGTCTACCTACAGGCCCCGCAGCTTTCCAGTTCACACGCTCCGCTCAATTTGCAGTCTTAGCTAACATCTCGGTGGTTTCTTTCCTGTACTATCACATCCAGACTAGTCTGTGGACCTCAAGCCCCACACTCCATTGGACAGAACTCAAGACAGCACGTTTAACGGCACACCTTTCTCGCACAGGAGAGAGTGCAGTCTTCCTCCCTCTCACTGGGGGACGGTGTGGGCTCATTCTCAACTCCTGTTCCTAGACAACATGACACAAAAAAACGGACAAGCAGCATGCTGTTCCACCACACACTACTACACCTTCACCCACATGTCGCTTCTCCCTGCTGTCCAAGCCACCACAATGATATCAACCCATGGAACCCCCTCCTCCTACTCCTGTGACAATAGTCAACACCACAGGGACCGTCTCCACACAGACTGCACACCAGGGTGCAACCCAGAGCAGGCGAGAAGCAAAAGAGCCGCACAGAATCAGGATCAGAATCGAACACGGCTGATTGCCTCTGCATCAGGTGTCCTAGTCATCTGCTTCCATTAAAAACCAAACCAAAGCGGTGCAGTTCCTTCAGGTCCCAGAATGTACCTGCGCGCTCTTCTCTGAACTGGTTCCAGAGCGGAAGAGGATCTTTTTCCATAACATGGTGGCCACGACTGGACACAAGATGCTACAGGGGGTCACACAGGTACAAACGACACTTTGAAATACCCTAGATTGCACTTCTCAACTGTAAACACACAAACACATATGTAAACAGTTTAAACTTTTCTTTACAGATCACAGCAACACCCTAGCCAAAGAGTCTCACCTGAAGAAGGCTCCACGGCCGAAACATTGGGTTTTCTTTCTTCTTTTTTTCAGCATGGAATAAACCTATTACTTGTTCCTTTGCAGCCTATGCATGCTGACGCAGCTCCCCACCTGAACTACAGAGTCACTTGGTCAACTGCAACAAACTAACGCAGAATCATAACTGGGGATGATCCCTTCTCTGTTAGTACACTGCTGTCTGTGCACATCCAGTATGCTGGGTAACAACTGCTACAACCTGGGCTGGTGAAAGCAGTCCCCTGCTCCACACTTACACCTCTCTTTCTCCTTTGCCAAAAAACCCAGCGTCACAGCTGCTGCCCTCTAGTGGATACTGCAGCAAAACATAAAGTTCAGTACAACCTCTAGCTATAGACTCAGCATTTTAGGACCTGAACACTGCATTGTGTCAGAAAGTTCTTAATGCAGTCATGATAATGATTACATATAAGGAAAATAGGTACACCAGTAACGTGATGATTTTTGGCATCAATCACTGTGAAATGAATTGTACTTTTCAACTCCAAATGCATTCCCACCAGACCACCACCTCAGGCTCTAGCCTTGCAGGAAGGTGGGATCTGTGTCACGCATACAGATGCGCGTACGGTAGAGCCTGTATATTGACTCCGGAGATATTTCTAGAGATCAACATTCCGGGAAGGGAAGCCAACTGAAACCAGTCAAATGCATATCGTCCAACTGACGTGACTCTGCACAGGCGTGTTCAGTCAGTCACACCTGGGGGTCACATGGTATTGGTTCAGCCAATTCTGGCGAGAGGACCCCACGCTGACGGTTCTTCGAGGGCAGCAGCAAGGACACTGAGGAACGGGGGAACGGGGCTGGGGGTACAATGTGGTCTTTTCAATACTGGAAAAGGAAGATACTTTGGGTCACAGCTGAATCCATAGCCTGCTCCCTTCTAGAAGCTTTGTTCACTGTCAGAACTGCAGAAACCCAGTTACTCTGAAGAGACAGAAATGAGAACACACTTTCAAATAAAGTGCAACAAATGTAGCATATAAAAGTGTCTAAGGTGTACCGGTGTACACATCTGTGCTGCCTAAGCCAATCAAAACAACAAAAGGAGGTGTGTGTATTCTCCTGACCATCTCAAGTGTCTCAGTGCGTCTCTGTATCATTTTCACAATGAAATTTCAACCCACTGTGAGAATCCATGTGGTCCAGTTCTAACCCAGACAGCTGCTTGGTTCCTGGATCCTTCCGAATGTTAGACTAACACATAGCTATGTTATGTGGCTTCATCAGGAATACTTTACCTTACCTACTTTTTTCTTTGTTTAGTAAAACCTGACATTACAATATCATAACCATTGTATACACATAGTCACACAGCCAGCCCACATATTAGTTTACTGGTACACATTATTCAAATATTCCGAATCACAGTCCCCTTCAATTTCATTGCAACTGACCAGGCAGCTGGGGAAGATGCCCAGAAAGTACTAGATGACCTATTAATCATACACGCATTACCACACAGCTCTGTACTAGCCACACTATTTCACGGCAATTGACCCAATGTCACCCTAATGGTAATGCTCCATGTACTTCTTCTAACATCAGCTCTTTGCTTAGACATGGTAAGCAGCACATTCTTTCAGACAACCTGGACTTCACTGTTCTTGGGGGGGAATTCTTTGGACCAGGAGTGCTACACAAAGTCTTGCTCCGCAGACTGGTGGGAAGGCAAGGATACTGTTGTGAGAGGAAAGCCACACGAAGGCCTCGTTAACTTGCTGTACTCTCACGACTCTCTGGATTGGGCAAATCATGTGAGGCTCCAACAACTCTGGCTAATACTCCCCGACAACCTGCCCTTTTGCTGTTGTTGATCCAAGTAGCACTCAAACTCCTAGACTGGACACAGTAGAAGCTCACAAAGCTCACAGCAGGCAGACTGTTCGCAAATGACCTTTGACCTTTCAACAAACAAGAACAAGGAGCAAGGAAGACAGGTGTCTACGTACACGATGCAACAGCGTTTCACAAGAGCATCTCCTGTACATCACTAGCGATAATCCAACAGTCCTAAAACAGCCTGGGATGAGACACGAAGTCGGAAATGCCTTTAACCCCCCCTGACAGGGAAGCTCATTTGTGCCCAAGAATCCTCTTCAACCTGGCACGCACGTTGGCCCTGATCTGTGTTGAATGGTCCAATTGAGACCTGTCTACACGTCCAATCCACATGAGCTCCACCAGCAACAACGCTCTCTGCTACAGCCCTGCTGCCATGTTAGCTGCGTCCCGTTACCTCTGACCTGTAGCTGGAGCTTGACAGCAGTGCACTTATCTCTGGAACCAAAGGGCAGGAATCGTGTAGGTGGGAATATTTGCATGTCAGCCAAGCGGATGGCCCAGCGGCTTAAAATAGATTTTCAATTTAATGGGGAATTTCAAAACAACTGTGGCCAAAAACTCCACCCATTCAGGAGGGCTGGAATTAAGCCTTAACAGCAAAAGGAGACACTTACGGTCCAGCGAGATGAGGAAGGTAACGAAACCCTGCAGCCTCCGAGACAGTCTGCATGTCCCACAGTACCACCTGTACTGCTGGAATAAACTGCTCCCCTTCCCCACCTCAAGAGGTCAAAAAGAGTCACTTCAGTGCATCTGTCTGACCTACAGCCGAATCTCATTGAAACCAAGGAAAAACTAAAGATGGTAGGGTCTGTTGCATTCCTCAACACACCAATGCATTTATTTCTCTCTCTAATACACAGGAATACTCACTTCCACAAGGCTACAAAACTCCCAAAGAGACTTGACACTGGCCTTCACCAGATCCCAGCCCAGAGTCCCCTCGTGCCAATCGAGGCTCCTGCCATGAGCACCACTAAACCAGGCCCCAGAGGATGCTGGGTATCCAGTCCTTACAGAGGATCGCAGATGAGAAGCAAACTGAAAATGAAAATCACACGACTGCAAAGGGATGAGGAGTGCCCCAAAATCAGTACCTTAAACCCACTCCACATTTGGAAATGAGCCCGTTTGCCCGTCTTGTGCAATTTTGCCACAAGTAAATGATCTGCACTCCTTCACCCCATACGGTGCATCATCTGTCATTCTTGTGGTTTTCTAAGAACGTGTGCTCAGACTCTTCATCTACCAGGGCTGCTCGCGTCAGAACAAGACAAGATTGGTTTAGCCCTATTAAAACCCCATTATGAGGAGCGAAGGGGGTTTCATCCGGCGTACATTTTCAATTTCCGAGCGTCTGGGGAAATAAATCCTTCTCGTTTGCCTTCTCTTTTCTTTGTTCTTCATTTTCCTATGAAACAACCCCCGACAGCAGCTGTCAGATCACAGCGCGACGCTCCCTCTCTGATCAAGGCCGATAAATGACACGGACACAGAGAACGGTCACCAGGCCTCGGACACTGCAGCCTCCTTCCCTATAAAGACACTAGAGCTCCAAATAGAAACCAATTAATTTGTTATCCATTCCAAAAACATTGGTCGTGCTAAAACAATTCTCTAGTCGAATTGTGCTCAGGCATGCTCACACTTTCTTATTTTTATGTTTGGCCTTCATTCCAATTTCAAGATAAGAAAATTATGACTAAAACATAGACAAAAAAAAACAGTGTAATTACTTGCCATGGGGAAAGATAATAAACTTGGCAAGAAATTCTTATTTGAGAACAATAGAGTTAACACTAACACCAAGAATGAAAGGAGCACACTGCAAAACAGAGCGGGGTTTTTCATCAAGCTAATGTTCTTCAAATTAAATATTATCTTTCCCCTTTGTGCCAAGAAAAACTGAAAAAATTAAATTTAGAGGCGCAAAGGGCTATTAAAAATACCGTTCTTTAAGAATAAACTGAGCGCTACAATTCCAGTAAATCAAGGGGCTGCTATCAGTCATTCTTTGTTGAATGTGTTTAGTCTTTCATTAATTGAATGATATCTACGGAATTAACAGTGAGTCATCTGTTTTTGTTCCAGCTGGTGAACAAAGCCTTGCTGGAAAAGTAGCTTTTCCGTACGTGTGTCTTTAAAAACTTTGGGCCTCTGTGAGTCCTTTTTTAATTAAAGGAAAAAAAGGTGCAACACCCCCCCGTGCTGTACTGACGCAGACGATGCTCATCTGCTGCTCTCAGTCCACTGAAATCCCCCACATACACACGCCGCACATCCTTCCCATCATTCCAAGCTGCTCGGCTGTGTGCGCTTCCCAGAATTCCACCCACTGGGGGTGGTGGCTCTGTAGCTAAGGATCTGCGCCTGTGCCTGGAAGGTTGCCGGTTCTTATCCCGCAGCTGGCAGAGGAATCCTACTCTGTTGGGCCCCTGAGCAAGGCCCTTAACCCCAGCTGCTTCAGGGGTGCTGTACAATGGCTGACCCTGCGCTCTGACCCCAAGCTCTCTCCCTGTCTGTGTGTCTCATGGAGAGCAAGCTGGGGTCTGTGAAAAGACAAATTCCTAATGCAAGAAATTGTACACAGCCAATAAAGTGATCTTATCTTATCTTACTTCTCTAGTGGGACATTTCACCTGAGCGGCCTGAATGCCCCGACTGCTGCCCCCCACCTCCAGCCCCTCGCAGTCCGGGGGTCCCGAACCCCAGCTGCTGTCCAGGACATGTCAGGTCTGAATGGGCGCAGCAGCAAAGGAGCAAAGCAAGGGGTACCATCTCCACGGGCGGTGGGGAGCTGTGCCCATAGAGGAAGACAGAGGAAGGATGTCAGTGGTTCTGCACGTTTTGGTCTGTGCCTGCGGTGAGTGGCTGCCTGCAACTGGTTCCATTCCATCCTGCGAGGACAGGGCCTGATCCCCCACGATGCAGCGCTGCTCAGAGATGTCCCGAACCAAGACCCATCCTGGGAAGAGCCAGCTGTCTCCCACTGGACTGGACTTGATTCATTTGTACCTGACAGGTTTCTGCGCGGTCTGTCACCTGTGGGCTCCATGTCCTGCGAGAACCTGCCCTTTTTACTGCTTGTCCTCTGACCTTTCAGCAAAAAATTCGATACACATCCTATAAATATTAATAATATCTTTTTCCAAAGAATCTTCAACTGCAGGAAAATAATACACCTATAATATAATGATACATCTATCGGCTCTAGGGTTACACACCTCACAAGTTCAACAGCTGGGTCTGGCTTTCTGTTACACCCCAGGGATTACAGCTGAGCGCAACTGCGTTGGACGCATTGCCTCTGTGGTGAAAACGAAATAAATACAAAGCACTGGCTTTGCTTCTTGTCACATTATCTTTTCATCGCAGATCCTTCAGTGTGACTGAGAACAAAGTTCCCACCACAACTGTGACAGCGGTGGAGGTAAAAAAAAAGAGAAACTGCTCCCGACAGGCGATATGCATGTATTTATAGCGCGTGATTGGAGTTCTGGGAAAGAAGACGCAATGGGATACAGTACTGAGCAAGGTCAAGGCTGGATCCATTATTCATGGGCAGAGCAGAGGAGGCCTAATCAACTGCTTTACAAGCTAGATCACGTGAGAGGTCAAGTTTAGATTTTAATCAATAATCTATGACAGCACAGCAAGCAGGGAAATAAGAAACAGAAGTGGTGCAGAATTAATTGCAGGTGAAAATGAACTGGAAACCGGTTCAAGATCACAGAGCTTCTCCCTCTGTTAGAAAGCACAGGGAATCGGCAACAGAATGCAGGCCGTCCCTGCCTTGAAGGGAAAACCGGAGCTACAATGACATCCTACAGACTGCAGAGAACACCAGACAAGGCACACGGACACGGACCTGCATGGAGCTGCAGACCAGCATCAATTAAAAACATGTCAAGTGAGAGACAGCTCTTCAAAAGACCAAGTTTGTTTGAAAGAGGGAGAAAAGCCCATGCCTACCCCAACCTATTACAGACAACCTTTTTTCTACAAGAGGTACTGTGGCCATGAGCTCATTCTTTGCCCAAACCAAGGCATTTCCAACTCCAATCACAGTTTCACCCTCCCGAGACCAAATGAACCATCAGAGTTCCAACAAACAGAGCAGCAGTGAGAACTGTGCTGGCTGATGACTGGAAAAGCGATGCCCACTGTCTTCACGCTGTACCTGTACAGGTACAAGCCCATCTCTAGGTCACAGATGAGCGTGGCGCAGTGGCACTGTGCTAATGACTGCAGCCTCACAGCTCTCATGTACCCTGTTCACAGCCTGATGGAAGTACCTTCTTGTGGACTTTGCATGTTCTCCACCTCCACCCATTACTGCTTACTGTGAGCACTGCAGCCCGGCTGACTGCACGGCCACCGCCGTCAGTAGCCAGCCTTGGCTGTAATAGATCTCTCTACACCTGCTCTTCCTTTATGAATACATCAATATGGATTGTCCTGGGAAGCCTGACAGGGCGGTGAGCTGGCAGCACAAACACGTTTCTTTCAAAGCGCCCATCTCCAGGGCTGTCAGTCCCTGCCGCCTGTCTGCTGTCAGACGCCTGACTCTTCTCTCATCTCGTCTCGTCCCAGCAACGCCAGGCTGCTGCCGCTGCAAACAGCTCATGCGACAGCTGTAATGCCCCGACGTGCTCCAGTGCTCCTACATCACCGCGGCGCATTCCACACGTGCAAGGAGCTCGTCAGGGCCGTCTCTAACGAGATCAGGCCAGGCGTCTCAACCTCGTCAAGAACCTCACACACCATTTAAACCCAGAGGAACCATTCTGCAGGGCTCTGCCATTGAGTCGACTCACAAGAGTGTGTTTGTTCTTTATTTCAGGTTTTCCAGGACTTACCTTACAGGTTTCCCTTTCACAGCCTTCCGGTTCCTGTTTGCAACACCACCACTCGCTAACTAGCCATCATCCCCTCCTGTCTCCAGCCCAGACCCGACTGCTTCCCCTGCGCATCTCCATGGCCTGCCGTTCTCGCTCTGCTTCCCCTGCGCATCTCAATGGCCTGCCGTTCTCGCTCTGCTTCCCCTGCGCATCTCCATGGCCTGCCGTTCTCGCTCTGCTTCCCCTGCGCATCTCAATGGCCTGCCGTTCTCGCTCTGCTTCCCCTGCGCATCTCAATGGCCTGCCGTTCTCGCTCTGCTTCCCCTGCGCATCTCAATGGCCTGTCGTGCAAGGTGCCTCACCTCCTCCCCGTGCAAGGAGCTCGTCAGGGCCATCTCTAACGAGATCAGGCTGGGTGTTTTCCTTTCTGCTGCCCATTACTGCATCTTTATCACCCAATCACACAATAAACTCTGAAATCTGCACCGCTAATCGGACTCTGAGGACAATTACTTTGCCGGGCCCGTAGGTGGAAAGAACAAGGGCCCGGCGAAGTAATTGTCCTCAGAGTCTGATTAACAGCCAACAACAGCTCTTCCTGTCATCTCATGTCCGGATCCCCTGAATTCCTCCGTCCGGACTCGCATTCCGAGTACAGTCTGGTCCCGGAACGCTTACCGGCGCCACAGATCTACAGTGTCGTCAGGCCCGCCCGCAGGGCCAGCCCGAATCTGCCGGCCCGAGTCATTTATTCTGAGGGGACGGCAGTGTTGCTGTCAAACGGGTTTATAGTTGGGTGAGTGTGCAAATAAACAGCAACAGCGCCCGCGCAGCAGGCAGCTCTGCTCGCGCCACCCACAGCCTCGACACCCCTTCCCCCTCTATCTGGGTCAGCTTCTCTACACCTGCAGCCACGCCCGTGCTTGCTCTGCTTTCTTCACCCCTCTCCCGCCGTGTCTCACCATTATGTTCAAGCCTCCATCTGTGCATCGATCACCACAATCACCACAACTGACTACAGGTCATCCTGCCAAGTAACTCCCAGACCGCCTCCTAGGAAGCCTCTAGTGGCTGTCCTGCGTAACTGCAGCCTGCGCAGGCCGGCGGCCACAAGACCCCGAGCAATATTTTGCCTGTCACCACATCGCAGCTGTTCCACAGAAAAACGAAACCATACACTCTCAGGCTTCAATCAATCACCTGCTCTGAATGGCTAAAAGCAATAAACTCTTCAGTTCTCTTCAGCAAGAGACGACTACGAAAGGGACCCCGTTCAAGTACACAAAATCCCCCAAAGCCACCCCGAAAATCAAACCGGGTGCTTCTTCAGCACCAACAGTGAAATGTGAACCACAGGACACAAGTTAAAGACCCTTGAGTCACTCGGGATGTCAGGGAAGGGTCAAGCCGTCTCCTCTCTTTTGTAACCTTTCCGGCCTTTACCTGCTGTCCCGAATCCCTCCCTCTCTGCCTGCCTCGGCTCCCCGGCGTCACAGCTGCGTTCCCCGCGGTGCCAGACACACACCGACAGCCTTCTGACACTGTCGAAGGCTCCGTCTTCCCCTTGCTGTCGACAGGAAGACAAGTCACAGCCTCCGCCACATGCTTCCTCGTCTCGTCTAGCTACAGGGCCTTCAAGCTTTCATTCCAACACAGCAGCTGATTATGTGCCGTAATTACAGCAATTAGTGACTTAATAAGCAAAGATTATGCCAATCTTCAGCCAATGCCTGGGGACACACAGAAAACGCAGAGGATTATGGTTCTCCATGACCAGGGATGGAGATCACACCCCAGATAATTCCCCTCCATGGGGCTTCTGCTGAAAACTCCACAATCTAGACCATCATTTCAACTCAAACATTTCTAAAGTCTCACTGCTGGAGAAATGAGAAAGCAGACGCATATGGACCCATACCCCTGTCGTGTTCAAAATACTGTGACTCCCCACAAAATATACTGGGTCAGGCGTAAGGAAGAGTGGAGAAAAGGACACATTCTCTGCACGCTAAGCTGCAGTTGTGGGCAAAAGCACGCAGATTCACAAGTGCGCGGTGGATATAATTGAAGGAGAAAGCCTCCCACACACCGGCAATAACAAATACAGACACAATAACTGCCATCCTACACGTTCACAGACGGACATGCAAAACCCTTCCTCGCTGGACGGCCCCGATCTGGTTCCGTCCTCCATGTGCCCTGACCGAGTGCCAGGATCACCCTCTCACCCTGGGCACAGGCAGCCAGGGCACTGGCCGATACTTGAACCTGTGCCCTGGAGGGAGGGGGCTGCTCGGTGGCAGAGGAGGGTGGCAGGGATGGACTGATGTCTGGACAACCTGCCCCGCTGAGCCCCGCTAAGCCCCGCTGAACCACTCCTGCTTCTGTCGTTTCCCCTGGCACACAGGCCAGGAGAGGAACGGGCTGCAGGCTACATCACGGGCCGGTACGAGCACGGCCTTGAATCTTCCACCTGCTTCTGCTCGTAGAGAACGCCCCATTCCTTACACAGCTGCACCGCTGCAATTGCATTTTCTGCAACACTTCCCTACCAGTAAGGCAATTGCTTATGTACACGGTACTGGAGACCTCACCACTGCTCCAAAGCCAGCCGGTCCCCCTGGGTGGCTTGGGTGCAGTCAACGCACAGAAAGCTGTACAATTTGGGGGAAAATGAGGCAAAGCCAAGGGCTTGTGCGGTACAACCAAGGTCAGATTATTCAAAACCACAAAACAACTAGCGGCAGCAGAGCTTCAGAAAGAGGAGAAAGACTGTCTGACTGCAGAGTTCCCCGTGCAGCGGCAACAGGTAGAGAAAACGCTGTACGTGACTGGATTCTCGAGCGCTCGGCATGCAGCTTACAAACAGCTTACAAGACAGTTTGCCACCAGACTGATTATAAAGGTTCTTCCTGCAGCGCCTTTGTCTCGCTGACGCTCTCCTGCCGCGTCGGCGGGTGATCAGAGCCGGATACCGCCTGCTCCTCGAGGCGCACACACACGCCGGTCTCCGGAGGCTCCCGAGTCAAAGCCGGATGTGATCTGCGCCCGTCCCGACTGCTTCCCTCCCTCCACACAGACGGCTGTACCGCCAGGAGCAAAGGGAAGGGGGAGCGAGTGTTTAGGATTTCTCCCCACAGTGAAGTCCTCCGCTCACCCGAGCTGCGGCTCGGAACGGAGGAGGTGGCTGGAGAGGTACGGCAGGCCTGACAGCTGGCTTCCCTGTGCGACAGCGGCTGTGAGGACACCCCTGCTGCAGGGGGGCCAAGGGGAGAGGCTACAACCCCCGGCTTTCTTCGACTTCGTCCACAGCTCTGTCCCGTACGGCTACCCTCGCTGGGAAACGGGCCCCGAGTCTGAAACCCAGTGCTGTGTGACTGTTCCAGAGGAGAAACCTTCACACACACTGCTTTCCTCCTTGGTTTGGCCACATTAACATATATATTAAAAAACGCAGGAGCGAAAGCCAGGATCCCCTATGGAAGAATTAAAAACAGCCCAAAGGCAAAGGTCACGGAGGCAAAAAACAAAAAAGTTAAAACTATTATTATGTCTGTTCCTTTACACAAATCACAGCAGAATCCCGGGTTTCATTAATCACTGCAGAGGAGACGTCTCCTGAACTCAGACTAGTGCACTGTGCTTTATTAGCAGCCTGATGCAAGAAGCAAGCTTCACAACTCAGGTTTCTAATTCATGCAAACCAAAGGTCATGGTGAAGTCTCTACATAACGTTCACGTAACATCACGCTCCTCCTCACTGCCTGGTAAAGATCAACGCCTCATTACAGATATTTAATGCTGCTCTGGAATCAGTCCACAGAAGAGCAATCAACACATTCCTGGCCTTGAAGGAATGTCCTACACTGACCGTCTGAAAGAACCGGATTTCTCCAGTCTTCAACAGAGGAGATCATGAGAAGGGCTGATACATGTATTCCCAATCCTCAAAGACAAGACAAAGTCAGCCTGGACTGACTGACCGGGCACGAGTGGAAACTGCATGTCAGTGCATTTAAATTCCAAAAACAAGAGACGCTACCTTACACAAAGGGTTGAGGGAGCACTGTTCTTATAAACCGTTCACATTTTCCAAGTTGAAGACACTCCCTCTGTCTGATGTTCAAGGTGTGCAACCGTGACTGTGTGTGGCAAGACATTTTATACAGCCCCGTTAGCAACAGAGGAAGAAAAAAAGTAGATGGCAAAAGCAGTTTCTAAACTGTGCTTCCAACACTGTCTCATCGCTGCATGCCTTTGCGAAGGATTTTGCTTGGTGGCATTTAGTTCAGAGAAAGAATACAGATCTTCAGTTGCATACCTCAAGTTTCAGGAAACGGTTTGCAAAGCGCTTCTGAATTTGGCCTCTTTCGATCATGTAATTGCGCTGTACCGCTTGAACACTTGGGGACCTGGACTGCTGAATAATCCATGTGAGCCATCCAATGTGATGGAGCGTCTCCACATGACGTCACGCACCCAGAGCAAAGCGTGCCCCTCATCTCTTCATGGGGTCACATGAGCCTCTCTGCCTGGGCCACAACTCACCCCGACTGTCTTCCTCAGTCGCCCCCAAACCCGCTTCAGCACAAACGCTGGGCTTGGCGTTCTGTTGCCTGGCAACATGCACAATCCCCTGAAAATAATGCTACAGACCTGTCTGCCTCGCTTTAGAAATCCATCTACCCGGAAATCAAACAAATTA
Organism: Atractosteus spatula; assembly: GCF_055471065.1. NCBI lineage: Eukaryota > Metazoa > Chordata > Actinopteri > Semionotiformes > Lepisosteidae > Atractosteus > Atractosteus spatula. Next base: position 74,705,025 of record NC_142708.1, on the reverse strand, counting down.
CATTATCAAAATTTAATTGAAAACAAAGCGACAGGGGCTATGTTCCGCTGGCGCTTGTGTGCAGACTCCCCTTCGGAAAGACAAAACCCCAGTGCTCCAGACGTTAGAGGAATCATACATCCGTCACACCCTGCTTCTCAGACAACTTAGTCACCAGCAGTCTTCACGTAGGAGAAACAGGCAGCTCGGACAACTCACAGATCAGATTCTGCTACATTACAAAACGGACAGAATTGACAGCATTGACCCAGGATTAGGGACAATTCAGTAGCGTCAGGCACGCAAGTTAGCCACACCTTCTTCCAGCGCAGTGCACTGGTTTAAAGACACGCAAACTGTTTTCTGCACTAGGTACAGGAACCCAAGCACAGACACAAGCTTTTGCTTACTGTCATGCTGATCAACTCCTCTCTCAGACTCACAGGGCAGCAGCAGAGCACACTCGTAAGAACAGGGCTTTTGCAGGCCCGCCCAGATGATGTACAGTAATTGTGCGGAGTTCTATTATTCTGTTACTCAGAAACGCTGTGGCTGTGACCGACCCCTAATTTAACAACTTTACTTCTGTTGCCCCAAACAGTTGGTTAATTCAGATCAAACTCACAGCTCTTTTTCCAATTTAATTGGTTTAATTAAGAGTAAACCTTTCTGCAGAGCATCTTTGATCCCTTTTACACTTCAGTGCCTTTGAAGTATTGAGAAACTGTGCTTGGTGGTGGTTTTAAATTCAAATACACCTTTTAATTAAACTCGTCTCCTTAAAGAGTTTCTTATTTTTCCGTCATTAAAAGGCGGGGGGCAAGACAAACTCTCCCCCAGATTTTGCAGGTGAATTATTTTCCATTTCTTCTTCGTTAACAAGAAGCAAATGAACAAATTTTTTTAGTGAAGACTTAACATGCCAGAGCAGCACACTGAAAGGTGATGAATGAGAGGCCATCCTGTCTGTCTAACTGGCTTGGTCATTAGAAGCTAATTGAATCTAGGATCTTATCCAACCCAGCATTCAGTGGCTGGGCACCTTGTTCCATACCCCCACAACCCTTTGTGTAAGGAAGTTTCTTTCCATAATAGCTCAGCAGCTTTTCACAAAAGCTGCCCTTAACCTTCGATCTGGTTTCAGCGGCAAAACATTTGCACATTTCCCAGACGGTGCTTTTTTAACAATTTCACAGTTGCAGGCTCTTGTAACAAATGGATCAATGGCAGCCGTAAGTAACCTGCTTTTGCTGCTGACAAAAGAATCACCGGCATTCAGGATCAGAACATGGGCGGCAGTCATTAACTCCGTGCTCAGGATTCATTCTCCTTTCCTCATGAGCAAAAAAAAAAACACAAATGACTTGAAAGTCAAAGACGATTACAGTTTCTTGTCAGGGATTGCAGACAGGAGCAGGACAGAGGGTGAGGGAGGGGAGTAACAGCTGACAAGAATTGGTCAACAACACGTAAATATCACCACTGCTTCACTGTGCTCTCTCGCCTGCTTTCAGGAGATTCTCTCCTTCCTTGAAACTATCATCAATAGCAAACACTACAGGAAGACATAATACAAGTATACAAAACCTTCAAAGGCACTGCCAAAGACAACCAGGCAGACTTCTTGGAAATGAAACAGAAACCAGAGGACACAGGCGGAAAGTGTATTTAAACACTTTAAAAAACACACAAAGAACAGAAGGCACTACTTTACACAAAGGGTTGTGGGAGTATGAGTATGTGGGAGGCTTCTTTCCAGAAACAGCTGCTTGAGATCCTTAGATGGGTTAACCGCTAGGTTCATTTTCATATGTTCCTCATGTTCACCGCAGAGTAGCTGCAGGTCTGATGCTCCAGCAGAATGTACGTTATCTTTTCCACCTGGGAAGCAGTATTACGGCCACAACCACAACACTTCCTTTCAACCTGTGACTGGGCAGCCCCATTGTCCTACCTCTGTCAGGGAAGGAGCTTGCTCACCCCAGGCGAAAGCAGCCTGGTGCCCAGGCCCGCTCCGGACTGAACCACTCTTGTGCACAGACCCGAGCCCGTGCCCTGGCCCGCTCCGGACTGAACCACTCTTGTGCACAGACCCGAGCCCGTGCCCAGGCCCGCTCCGGACTGAACCACTCTTGTGCACAGACCCGAGCCCGTGCCCTGGCCCGCTCCGGACTGAACCACTCTTGTGCACAGACCGGAGCTTGTGCCCTGGCCCGCTCCGGACTGAACCACTCTTGTGCACAGTCCGGAGCTTGTGCCCTGGCCTGCAGGAGCTGGGAAACACAGCAGCTGGCAATGCCATCTCATGCTTGACCTTTGCCCTTCACGCTGGATTATCCCACCTCCCGCAGACACGGAGATCTCCAGTTTTAAAGCCAGGAGCCGGCCAAGAGCAGAACAAAACCCACTGGATTAGTAACGCAATGTCCCAGCCGCTCTCCGGGCTCTCCCCCGGCCTCTCCGAGCGCTGTCCCAGACTGCAACACCGAACCATCACTCTCCTGGGCTGAGAGCCGCTCAATGGCTCATCGCGTGACAACCCGCCATTAAGCGCGCGCAAGGCAAGGGAATGATGAAATTACCGTTATTAGATGAAACCTCAGACATTCTTCCTATTCTGCCAGATCATTGAACTAATTAGCAGGTTTCTCGGGCCAAGGCAGCAAGTTATTTTTAAACCTGTCAGGACAATCTGCATGCTCCAAGTTGCGCGTAGAGGACTTCATTTACTTTCAAGGCCAAGTAAGACGTTGCGTCCTGCTCTTGCTCATCAGCTCCGCTGAAGCGTGGAGGGGAAAAACATCGGAAGACAAACTTCCAGTGGTGCTGTGGTGATCCTGGAATTGTCCTTTTTGATTTTCCCCAGTTAAGCCTTCCGGCTCGAAGGCACCCTCTGAGAGGAACTGCGTTTTCCCAGAGAGCAGAGGACCGGATCAGAGGGCAGAAACTTGCTTTCGGATACAAACAGAGGAGAACTGCACAACTTTATCGCCTGCTGGGTGATATATTCAGGGGGGTGAGATCTTAGCAGAACCCTGACAACCGCCTTATTCCAAATAACATCATTTTCCTACTCCTGAAACACCAAGACCCTGCTTCAGAGAACTGAACGTGCACCTTGTGGAAACAGAACCTACAACTGATTCCAGTTTTGAGGACTGCATTACTAGAAAATTCTGTGCTTTTTGGAGTTTACATTTTCCCTAACACCAATCGGGAACCGACTGTGGCATGGGACATGGCTAAGGAACACCAATCCCAGCTGCCTCAAAGATGGGTCTGCTCAAGGGGAGTTAAGGGGAGAAAAAAAGGACATTTCAGTCTGGACTCTTTGTTGCTGCGTTTTGTCCTCTGTCTTGCTTTCTGCGAGATGAACGCGCCAAGCTCTGCGACTCGAAGCCGCTTGATCTCTTCCCACATGCGCCCGAGCTGAAACTCCATCTGAGCGGAAAGATCTTAGGTCTTTCCACCCTGCGATGCTCTGACAGGGACGAGGTCCCCGGCGTGGCCCCTGCCTGCACGACCCAGAGATCAGCAGATGGGCTGATTCCCACTGGACAGGACGGGATGCTCGGAGACCCGGGGACCTGCGCACCTGAGCCAGAGCAAGAGCAGGCAGGCTGCCCTGAGGCCACGGCCCGCTGAACCCTCATCGTTGATAGGGCAACTATCACGCAGCTGACAACGAGGAACACACTGGACTTAAAGAATCGTTTGTGTGTCCCGTGTCCCGTGCAATCACAGCGCCTGGGTTCGAATCGGGGACGGGCCGAGTGTCAGCTCGTGGGAATGAGTTCGGCGGCACCGGGCTGGCTCCAGAGATGTTGTTATGGTCGTGGGGCAAGGGAAGAGATGCACTGTCAAACACACTGAGGGCTTTCAGAGACACGGTCATGTGGCGTGTACCCCTGCGGACGGATAAAGAGACAGGCGACTGTTAGCAGATTCCCAGGAATAATTAACAGGAGCGCTGGCATCCCCGGAGGCAGCCCTCTCTCGCTTCCCATCCGAAGGCCAACCCCGGGGCGCCCTGCTACTGCACCCGCTCTGCTGCGGACACGCCTCTCCTCGTGCGCCTGCACCACCGACCCCGCCGCCTTCCTACCAAGCGACAGAAATCAGGGCGCCTATGAGATCAACTGCGGTTGATTTTTTTCCCCAGGCTTTCCCGATATCTGTTGAGACAAAGTCTTTGACAACTCTAGTGGCATCACTGACATCGGGGCACTTAAAGCTTTCTATTCAAAGGCAGGACTTAAGCTATCCGGAAGTCTGAATCAGCAGCGCCATAACTTCCAATTAAAAGGCAAAGATGACAAGTTAATGAAGTGAAAGGAAAAGAAGTTCACACCTCACACGCCTTTTTCTTCCATCTCTCTCCCCTGCTAAAAGTCCAGCTTTCAAGAAAGATTTCAAAGAGCACTCTGATAAGTGCAACAGAATTATTAGAATGATTTCATTCTTATCATCATGGTTGGGTAACTTGTTCCATGCTCCCACAACCCTCTATGTAAAGATGTGCCTCCTGATCGCGATTATAAATGCTCATCCACAGAGTATTCCATACTCCCACAGCCCACTCAATGTTTCATTATTTTGGTTTCAAAAAAGTTTTGACCTTGTGCCCTGTCTGTTTTTTTCATCTCTTCGGTACTAAACACACAAAGACAAAGGAAAATAAAGGCATTGAGAAATGAAGACACAAGGCACTACTTTACACACAGGCTGGTGGGTGTCTGGAACAGACAACTTGCTGGGATCCCTTTCAGGAAGGGATGAATGGCCTCACATCACACAGAGCCTTTCACACGGGCTTCAACCCCCATCTGCTGGGGGAAGATTCTGATCAGCTGGTCACAATGGTCTCTGATCCTCCACTTGACGATAGCAAAGTTATCCTACTTGAGGATATCGCTGCTTTTGTCTCTTTGTTCGGTTGTGCGCGGGCCTCACTAGAACACGTCTGCAAATCCTCATCCAGAAAGCAAGCTCTGACTAAAACGCGGTCGGGGTGCTTGGAGTGTTCTGACCCGGCCGAGGCAGCCGAGAAAAGGACACGCACGCACGCCCATAGGCTCCCACGATCCCGGAAGCATCAAGGGGCCGTTGGGCACGAGATCGTAAGGCAGGCCTGGGCGCGGGACAGGCACACGCCTGTGGTGACAGATGGATTGCTGGCGCCAAAACGGCAAGGCGACAACAAAACCACAAAGTCAGAAAACTTCCGCTGCTGTCGAGACCTCCGGCCCTCCTGTCGGGGGAAAGCCCAGCTGTCCACTTTCATCTCCTGCTGCCTCACAAAGCCTTTTGGGTTCCTTGCTTAAGCTGATGCATCAGTGAAGCTCAAAGGCTTTTCCTTGCTCCTAAAATTCCCAGGCCTTCCAGTTTCATTACCGGGGGACGTGGGCACAGCTTTACAATCCTTGTCAGAGCCTCGTGCGCCAAGAAGGGGACGACTGCGTTCCCAAACGCCTCAAACACCACTCTAAAGCTCAGATAGCTTCAGCCTCCCGTGCAGCCCAGAGACTAACCCCCGCGCTGCTCTTCCAACAGGACGGTGCATTTCATGTCCCTGGCATGCGTTCAGTCACCACCCCCCTCTCCACGGCTCTCTGGGGCTTTTATTTGCTTTTCCCTTTTGGAAGCGAATTTATGAGGCCCGTGTCCAGACTCACTCAGCCAGATGGGGGAGGAATAATAAAAAACAATCCAATATTATTAAAGGCAGCGGGACCGGTGTGCGTGAGGGCCATGTCAGAGATGATGAAGAGCGCGTGGCTCTGTAACAGCCAGGGCACGGCGGCGGTGATGGAGGGCCCGAAGACGACTGGAGAAGAGCGCGATCAATCAATCTCGGGGGCACCGCGCTGCCAGCCGGCATTACAGCGCTCTTCTCTCTCGCCGGCTGACTCCTGCGGAGCGGGACTTCGGGAGCGGAGACACACGGACAGCGGGGGGGCCCTGGGGGCCCGTGATGAGCTGCGCCTGCCGGAGCTCTCCCCTCCCCCTGGCAGGGCGGATCGATCCAGGAGAGAGACACCGCTGTGCCCTTGGGCAGGCGCCCAGCGGGCTCCATGGCCCTACCCACCCCTATCTATCGAGCACCTTGACGCACATCCTCATCGGGACAGCAGCTGGCGGCATCTTCATTTCCCCACGTTTCCCCACGTATCCTACCCGCGCAGGACAGAACCTTCCATTGCGCGGCAGAGAAGCACCTGTCGTTAGACCTCTTTGCAATGCCCTCTCGCCGTGCTGCTGATTTCTGTGGGACAGGGCCGCTCTGTTGGAGAAACAATACAGCTGCTGAACACCGGGCCTCAGGCGCATGGCCTCTGAACCCTGATCAAAAGCTTTGCAGAGAAGCACCGCGGACTGTTAGCAGAGGGGGGATGAGAGATGACGAGAGCAGGCTGGCCCAGGGAGACGTCAGAAGAGGGTAACCTTCCCTGGTGGCCCCCAGTGCTCTCCTGCCTGCCCGGCCCGAGTGTGCGCCAGTCCCGGTTCCAGAACACAAGTGTTGCTGATTGGACTCCCTTGATTGCCTCTCTTCTTCGTTCGGAAACAGGAGACGGCTGGGAAGTGAGGCACCAACAAAAGGCTTTTTCTCTACTCGCGCCAGCAGATGACAATCGGGGGCTGATTGCCGATCTGGAGCGGCGACTGTAAATTAGGCTGTTTGTCAGCCGCAAGACTGGGGCCCATTTACCTGTCTGATGACTCTGAAGGTGACATTACTCTTCATTTATCCAGCCCTCCCTTCTCCTGCCCCTGCAAATGCGCGCAAATCAAGAAATATGAACTGCTATCGGCCCCAGCCGAGCCCACCCCCGAGGCTGCTCAAATCGAAATTGGATTTACAGTGTTGTTGGCTATTTTGGGATACAAAAACTGAACAGAAAGACAGATTAATGCATGGGCTGTTGAACAGCAACCTGAAAAGTGTGCTTCAAATGACAAGCGACTCCATGTTCTCAAAAACCTCTCGGATGCTGATTAAATCTCAACATTTGTGCTACGAACCAACAGTAGCAAATGTGTTGTTTCCTGAGGAAGTGCCTCTAAAGAGAGATCAATGGCTACTGTAATATTCTGCACGTCAGCACCAAACTGGGAGCAATGCTTGCTCAAAACGGGCTTATTATTGAATCCAATTCCAAAACGAGGCCGATGTGGGGTAGGGGACTCTGTCATTCCTGAACTGCTGAACCAGCCCGGAACCTCTGCCCTTCTTCCTAATGGAAAAGTGCTGTGTCAATGTTTTTATTACAGATCTGAGCCGATGAAAGGTCCCTGCTCTGCTTTCTCTTAACAAACGGCAAGCCTGCCGCACCATTCATCTGGCCATTCCCTGGGACACACGCAATCAACGTTGCTCTCTGCAGCTTCCACATGACACAGATGCACTAGTTTAGACTGGAAGTGTCGACACACCAGGAATCCGTCAGCTCCCCTGTGCGGCTCGCAGTGGGATCTGGCCACAGTACAAGATTGAAAACTAAGATGTCAAAATTCCCTAACTGAGCTCCATTCAGGACAGTGAAGAGGATCGCCTTTGAATTTTTACCAGCATTCTGCATTTTCACTATTTTTTCCTTTTTGATTTCGCTGTGTATGGACCACGTGCTGATTTGTGTCACAATTTGTATTGTGATCACAGCTCTCTCCGATTTGATTGCACTTGAACTGTGATTCTACCAGGAGGCACAAGTGACCAGTGTCTAACACGACCGCTCAAAAGCAGGAAGACCTGCACAATCAACCTCCTCAGACTTCAGATAAAATACTCTTTTAACACGAGAAGGGTGACAAATGAAAGGAGGTCAATACGAATGGCCCATTTAGCAGAGAACACACCTTGGAGTCCAAAGCAGCATGTGGTGACCAAAATCGTACAAGCTGTTGTGCGTGAGGTGCTACAAGTGCACCATTCAATTTGAACTTAAACCAGGAATAAAGCTCAGGGTTCAGGCCTGCTAAGTAATAATTCTTCCCCTGAACAAGTGATGCTTCTGTTTACCCTGATCTTTTCTGAGGAATCCTGACATGACAGCTTTTATGACTGAGATGCGCTGAATTGTGAGTCAAGTGGCACGTCACAAAACACACCTCAGTCTTAGCCTCTGCCTCTACAGTGACCCTAGCCCAGCTCCTAAACCTCAGAGCACCTACTGTACAAACCAGAAGCCAGAAAGTCTTCACCGGTTTCCTGGGTCTCCCTTAGAGCAGAGCTGGGACAAGTTGTTAATCTCATGTCACTGAGGCACCGACTGATTTTGGTGTTTAAGAGCCGAGATAGAATGAAAATACTAGTCAGCAGCTGTAGCAGCTGGCAGCCCACTGGAACTCAGCAGTGTGAGCCTGCCCAGTACCTGGAGAGGAGACTCCTGGGAAAGCTAAGGTTGCAGCTGGAAGAGGTGTTAGTGGGGCCAGTAGGGGGCGCTCACGCCACGGTCTGTGTGGGTCCTAATGCCCTAGTATAGTCAAGGGGACACTATACTGTAAAAAGGCCCCGTCCTTCAGATGAGATGTAAAACCGAGGTCCTGACTCTCTGGGGTCATTAAAAATCCCAGGGCGTTTCTCGAAAAGTGTAGGGGTGTTACTCTGGTGTCCTGAACAAATTTCCCCCTGGCCTTTACCAGTCATGTCTTCCTAATAATCCCCATCTCTGAACTGGCTTCATCACTCTGTTCTCCTCCCCACTGAGAGCTGGTATGTGGGGAGTGTACTGGCACATCATCCAGGTGGGGCTGCACACTGCTGGTGGTGGAGGGGATCTCCATTACCCGTAAAGCACTTTGAGTGGAGTGTCCAGAAAAGCGCTATATAAGTGTAAGCAATTCTTATCTCCAGCAGCAGGGCTATCTACCTGTCCTCCTGACCCGACACCCCCTCTGAGCCAGAGGTGCTGTTTCCCCATTCACAGGTGCGCTTCAGGGCCAGTGCAAACATCTGTACTTTCTGCTCGGTGCACACTGATGGACAGTCCGGGCTGGGGCTGCTACTCCCTCAGGCTAAAACACACACGACGGGCGGGGAGCAACCCCTTTGGGGTAGAAAGCTTCATGCTTTTATCCCTTTCTGAACAAGAACATGAAACTCCTTACTAAAAATGTAGCTCCTGACATGCTAAAGTATTACATAAAATGAAATAAAAATACTGAATATGTCAATCTTGATATACAAAAAGTAGTTGCAAACAAAGTAGCTTCCTTTTTAAGATGGGAGGGAGGGGTTGTGTTGTTCCTTAGTGAAACGAAGAGCAAAATAAGACAGTCTTCTCTGCTGGTATCAGCCTTACCCGGTCTTCAGAATGTCAAAGACAAAAAGCAGTATTATCGGTTAATTATCTATTCCTAAAAGCTGCTAATTGCAGGAGGACTGTGAGTGACAAAGGTGCAGGAAGCGTGCAGCGGAGGCAGAGGAAGGTGCTTGGAGACGTGTGAATAGGGGCTCTGTGGTTACCGGCAGCACAAAAGACCGCGACTCCTTTCCGTCAGCGTCTGTGTTGTGCCGCGCAGCTGAAAGACCTCTTCTCCAGCAAGAGACACCTTTCCTGCCGCATGCAAAACAGAGGAACACAAAAGCCAAGTGCAGAAAGCAATCAATCTTCAGACAAACATCTGAAGAAAAAAGCTGAATGCCATCATCCCACGTGAAAGCTAGTTGCCTTTCTATGTTTTTTTTCCCCAGTTTCCAAATCTCACAAATTGCAGCGTGAAATTTCCTCTCCTCGGAGACAGAGATATCTCATTTGAGTCGTTAATTATTTAACAGGTCGCACTCTCCACCTTCGATTCATCGCTTGTTCCCAGCCGGACGAAAAACCAGCGCTTCTGCAATGAGCTCTGTGGGTTGCTTGTCTAGCTGTATGAGCTGATCTGTGACAAAGTTTCTCTGATGAGTCAAATCTCTTATACTTTCTTTTGAAATTGTAATTGCCAATTATCCTGTTTTATACCCACCAAAGTCCAAACTGCCAATTGCTTATTAACTCACAAGAACTTAAGAAAGGTTACCAACGAGACAAAGCCCTTCTGGTCCATCCGGCAGTTAATTAGTGCCTAATTGATCCAAGGATCTCATCCAGCCAACCAGCCAGAACCACTTTGTTACACACTCCCGCAACCCTTTGTGTACAGAGTGACGTGGTTCCAAACCAAACATTTCCCATTTCGATCTCGAGGTTCCAGAATCCAGTAGGTCTACTACTAAACACCAAGGCTGGGCCCTGTCAGCACTGGGATGGGAGAGCTACAAGGAAAACAGCAGGATGCGGCTACAAATGGCATTGGCCGACCAGTAGGTGGCACCCTTCCTATACCAGAATATCCAAATCGATGCCCCAGTAGGGTGACCAGGCACGCTCTGCTTTAGGAGGTGTTTCCCTTCGGGTGAAGTATCAAACTAAGGTCCTACCTGCTTTGTGTCTGTGAAAAGTGCTGCACGATCTTCGGGGATGAAAAACACCCTATACTTGCAAGGAAATGAAGAAATGCAGAGAGAGGAGTGAGTGCGCGCATGCTAGGGAGATGCTGGGGGTGGACTAGACACACGACTAATTTTATGAACCATCTAAGGAAAATAGAGTTTTCAGCAAAAAATAAATGCGCAGAATCTCCCTGCCTTCGGGAGTTCTCAAGGAGCGCTGAAGGTTTGCGTATAATAGAATTTACATCTCATCTCAGGCATAAAGAATACAAATAAGCAGCTATTATGGAGATTGTGCGAAAAACAAGGCTCACTGAGACACAAGAGAGATTACCTGATGCCACTATAATCTGAGTAAATGAGAGACTTATGATACCCGCCGGACTCGGGATTAATGAGGACACTACCTTCCTACTGCTGTTCCCCACAGGGAACAGGACCCGACTGCCGTCCACCCCACTGTCAGAACGGAGGTTAGGAGGATATACGAACCCATATAACTCATCCAGCTGTTATTATTTCAGAACCTCTGGCTGCCTGATCCACCGACTCAGAGACAGCAATGTGACATGGTCATTTGTTCCATACCTCCACCACCCCTTAGTGCAAAGGGTGCTCCCTCCCTCCTGGAACCTGACATCATAAATTACCACGGCGCTCTCTTTTCTAATCTCTGTTCTAATTGCGAACACGACTGGTGCCTTTGTGAGTTTTTGCTCTTTTAAAATGCTGTTTTTGAGCACCTCAAAGATCTTCATGTGGCAGAATGTGTTGCAAACAGTGTGGGCATGTGACCTCCTTTCGCGAAGACATCGAAATGCGAAATGTAAAGGACGCACAGAAAGAGAGGTCATTTTGTCCATCGTGCTTGTTAGGTTGCTAGCCATTAACCGGTACAACCATTTAGCCAAGGCAGTGGCAAACCAAGCTGAACTGCTTGCTCAACACCCCTACCAGCCTTAGTGTAAAGAAGCACCTCGCTGTAGATACTGCTAGAGCCCCCTGATTCTTGTTTCGTATGAAAAGCCCTCTGTCGTCAAGACTCTATCCATTTAGCCTGTCGGTCCAGAATGGTATATGGTCGCTCTTTTCTGAACTCATTCAAAATAGCAGCAATATCTCTCTCATAACACATTGAGCAAATCTGTACACAATATTATAAATCAGGTCCTGGAGCACTGTGCATTTTATAACAGATTGAAATTCTTCCCATTAAACTACCCACACCCATAATTTAGTTTTTCTTCTATCCATTATCCTGTTCTGCAGTGTATCAGGTATCAGACATCTTCACCTAAGGTGGCGCCAAGCCACGCTGAGGCATCAGAAGACTGTCCACTAAGATTGAATGCCCCGAAGAAAGAGAACATTGTTTCTAACCACAAGGGAGCAAGACTTCAAATCCTACCCGAAAACAGACAAATGCAGGAGGGCTCTCTGAAGCACAGCATGGTTAGTAAGAAGACGTGACACACCACTGCAAATACTGCTGTGCTCGGGTGGAAAGCCCTGGCGTAACAGTGCTTTGAATCATTCCTCTCCTGAACACATCAAACACAGTCAGAGCTGCACGCTTAGAACTGAAGATGATAAGAAAAATACTCCTGGACCGTCCCGGCTTCTTCCACAGCACCATCCCAGTGCAAAATAGGAATTATAGGTTTGGAGAGTCCACTCATCACACAGGGAATGCTTGTGCACTGGCAGACCTAACGAAGCGCTGGGCAGCGGTTTTCACAGCCCTCTGGACACTGGAGTCAGGAGAGGCGATGACGCCAAAACCTCACGCCTCTCCTCACAGCAATGGCAGTCGAGTGATCCGGTTACAACCCAGCTCATCGGCCCGTTCCAATGACACCGGGAGCGCCGACTCCCACCTCGCAGAGCTTGCCGTTCGGAAAATTGCACAAAAATGCCAAATGCCGAACTCCGAGAGGAACGATGCTCGTCTCGTCAGAGACTAATATACACTCGGGCATCAGTCGCTAGAACCGTGCAAGTGAAGTGAACAGACGTAGGTGTGTGTGCCCACCTACTCAATCCTTTTACAATGGATCACTGTCACCGCCGCGACAGAACCCCAACCGTGAGTGACACTGGAAGTCATGAATCAAATTTCTCCCAGCTAACATTATGGGTTTCATTTTTATTCATTTCAGTTACCATTTCAAGCTTGACCTAATTCCACTGAGGGATAAAAAACGGTTAGTGACTTTACAATACAGTAATTGTATTTCAAAGCTCCGTGGAGCTGGAAATCCCAAAGAACAAAGCTATATGAATTGAAAGTGCGACAGCCTGAAAATAAAATCCTACAGAGGGAACTGACAGGAGGGGCTCAGCTGATTTTAGGAACGCCATTTACAACCGGTCACCCTCACCTACCCCTGCAATCAAATGAGCAGAACAACTGCGCTGCTGCAAGGAATGTCTCGAATGTCTCCTACTGGCTCAGTGATCCACAATGCACAAGGAATTGAGCGCAAACAACGACTCCGCTCAACAAAAGTCGAATCACTCCACTCTTCGCACAAGAAAGGAAAACCACACACCCACGCCGACTGCTCCTGACAGATTTCTCTCAGATCTAGCACGGCAAAGTCTGAGTACCGTGTGCGAAACAACTGTAAAGAGAGTAAAGACTGTTCTGTGTTTTCTGCCCAAGCTCACAAACACGAGCTGCTGAAAGATCAGCGCACTGGTATTTCGGCAGGTGGTAGCAGTGATTCTACCATGATTAAACTGGGCACTGATTTCAGTTCGGCCTTTTAGTGCAGTACTTTACTCGTTACACTGCAGTTGCCACGGTAACTATAAACATCGAAAGCCTTCCATCAACTCCTGCTTATTGTTTTTTAAAAGCTTGACTGTTATTGAGCATTTTTCCCTCAGGCCATATAAGGAGTGAAGGAGTTCCTGTCATCGTGAAATGTCTTTTTTTATACTTTCCTCCCACACTGTGAAATCTGCTGTTGTGTGTAATTCTCTCACTGAAGGTGTCAAAAGCTGTTTGATTGCAACAAGTAGCAGCCACCCCAGAATCTCCCCTCAACGTGACAGTCATGGAAAGCGAAGACCCAGAAGCTGTCCAACCCACCCTCCTTTACACAAAGGGTGGTAGGGGTATGGAGCAAGCTGCCCGGGTGTTTTGCCGAAGCCACTACTCTGGCCGGGGTTGTTTGGTTGCTAGAGGTGTGTCGATCCGCGGGTCTGGCCTCAACAAGCTGCTTTGGCCAGCTTGCAGCAGACACCCGCCGCTCTTTGTGTAAAAAGCTGCCTCCTGCTCTCAATCCTTGCAATCTACAAAACTGCCTCTTTGTTCTTGCTTTGCTCAGTAAAGACTGAGGAAAGGGTTTAGCATATCACTGCATTTCAGGATTCAGGAAACAGACCCCTGGAAGGCTCTTCTGCTCAAGACTGATTCAGATCATTTCAACCCATTGACCTAAGCCTTCTGCTTTTTAACTCCTTTTCAACTTTGTCCCGAACTTTAGGCACGGCTCTGCCCTAGGCCAAGGTTGACCATAGCCATTCATCTGTCCTCTGTCAAACTCCAACATGAACTTTAACCAGAATGCCACCATACAACAGACCTTCTAAATCTAACAGGCCTAATCCCAGCCCCGAATCAAAGGCCAAACTCAATTGCTAGCCAAACCCTAACCCAAACCAACCTCCAGCCCCAGCCTATCAACACATATCGACCCAGTTTGCCATTTACCGCTTCCATCTAATTTTGTGCTACACGCATCAGTGGTAGTATTCAAGAATGGTAGTGTTTTTCAGGGCTGTAATTTTCAAACACCCAATCTCAGCAAAGAGTAACGCAGATGGGAGCAACGATCAACATCCCTCTCTAAGAAAGAAAGCTGACAAATCTCTGTTTCTCCTCGATTTATCTCACACACCACCACATATTTATTTAAACGTAAAGCTGAACTTATCTTGCAGACTCCCGTCTGAGAGCGTGTTTAATTTAAAGGGAAGCCACATCCATAGCCTTGCATCGCTTTTTTCACGGTTTGCCGGAAATGCTGGTTAATAATGCCACCATCCACTTTGTCAGGGGTTAATAAGATTTTCTCACAAAAACGTATTGCTGTGCACGTAGAAATCAATACTTTCTTCTCCAATGCCTTGAGAAATTGCCTGAAAACCTTTACAGTAGCATTGCGGCCGCGGTCTGCAGCATGCATTTTTCATTTTATTGAATTTTATACTTGCTTGATGAGAAAAATAAGGAATATGCGGGGCAAGATGCCATCCAAATATTTTCCAAAAACATAACCCGACCTGCACAATACTGACAGCTAAAAAGGAGAGACTTGTGAAGCAAGTGCTAAGATTACGAAGGAGGCTGAATTCCTAACCTATGATCCTCTGCAAGAGAAGTTTTCCTTAGAACTGTGCTGCTTTTTGCAGATGCGAGATGTTTATAGCCTTTTTAGACCTGTGGTATGTCTACTGGAGGCCTTATATCAGAAAGCACATAACCAACCCAGTGGAGGAGGGGATATGATTACCTTTGTTCAGGCTGATACACACGGTCCTTAAGAGTGCCAATAACCACCCTGGCCCAGCCAGGGCTTATCAGCAAATTACAGTGCTGAGAAATTAGCCAAATCAAGAGTGACTTGATTCTGCACTAAGTGCGACAAGTCACAAGCAGCACGGTCAGCTCTGAACAGGAACCCGCTGACCCTCAAGGTCAGGTACAGCTGTAGCACCATCTTGTAACATAGAGCCCACTGCAGTCCCTTGATATGACAGGGGCAGTTTATATCACCTTTTTTCTTTCTAATTGCAACTTGTCCTAGTGCTGGTGTCCTTTGTGGTTCCCAGCGGCTGTTTTTAGTCAGGAAAAAAAGCTTTTCCACTCTGCAAGAAAAAAAAGGGAGCCTGTGAGGTGGAGACGAAAACAGGCAGTGACTTTGCTCAGTCATTTATCAATAGGGCTCAGAGCCCTGTGTGACAGTTAATACACTTCCTGCTTTCTTGGCATGTGAATTCTGAACATGGCTGGGATAATCAGGGCAGAATAATCAGTCAATAATTTATTAAAAGGTGACGGCGAAATTCAAAACATGCTACATGTTCGATATTTCACCTACCAGGCCTTTGTTGTTGAACTTTTGAAACACCTGCTTGAAAACAGTTAAAATTCCAGGGCTGTTTCAGAGCAGGCTGAGGAGGTACAAAGTGCTTGTGTAAAACAGTGCGATTCAATGCGTGTGCCAGCCATTACAGCAGAAATAAAGGCGCGAGTATGCTGCAAGAGCCATTGTTTGAATGACAAATATGCTTGTTCCAGATAAGAAGCCCCTGTAGATCTCCTTTCTTGTGCTAGGCCTTGCGTCTCGAACATGCTAATTAAATTTAATTGCCAGCACCTTGCCTCACCAAGGCTCTACCGGATTAAAACCCTGCTGCTGATCAAGAGCTAAGAGAGGGGTCTGTAAATAAAAAACCGTCTTTAACACATGGCTAACGTAAACAATTCATATCTAACACAGGCATGTGGGTCTTGTGATTGAGCACACAGCTTTCATGTATGATCAGAGGAGTATGTTTTCCGCCCTTCTTCAGAGGAATGAGACTGCAAGTTGAGGCTACGGAAAGTCCACCACACTCTTACCCCACCCCAACAAACTCCCACCAGGGGGCGCGTTTCAGCTCTTTCCTGGTGCCTGAATCTGCAGCGGGCACCACAGAGAGGGGGGCACACATGGGGGCCGAGTCTCTGGGGCTGGGCAAGCACAGAGGGTCTATTTCCCCACCAGAGAGCAGGATCAAACAATCCCACTGAACTATATGATTACAATCAATGCTGTTAGTACTGATCATCAATAAAAAGCAGAACTGTAAGGTGTGACGGTGCTGTCGCAGCTAATTCACCGTGCAGGACCGCTGAGTGCACAGACTAGTAGCAGAGGGTATCCGAGCGACTATGATCAAGTCTCAGGCCCGCCCTGGAGCGGCCGTGAAGATGCACCCGCCCTGGAGCCTGGATCACAGGCCCACTCCGGCAGAGGGCAAAAGTTTGATTTTCTCAACAAACAGGCAACTGACTCAACCCGGAGCAGGACGTTTCAATTGACAAAGGGGAAACACAGCAAGGAAAGCCAAGGAGGAGAAAGGCAGGACTTCGCGAGACGGTGCCAGGGTAACCCGTAAAAACAAAACCAGGCCAGACCCAGGAAGGAAAACTGAAACAGTTGCAGATATGATGCAGCTTCTTCACAGGATGACAATCGCATTCGATTGTAGTTTTCTTTTACAGAATTTTGGTGAATGAATTAAATTTGGTTTTAGTAGAGTTTACTGCATAACTGTATTGGTGGTTGGGTCGGAAATCTCCTGATCTTTAAAGATAACCTTTGATGAAAAAAATACATACTGCAAACTATAACTGTGACTGCAGCCCGGTTGACCTATTTTTAGGGTATAAAAAAAGCTATCACCTTGCAGTAGGGCAATCTCCAGAAAATTACATTTGAAAGAATATTAAATCTGATTAAAGTGTATTAGGGTTTGAGGCAGCTTCATTTATGGCTACATGCTTTGAAACAACAGCGACTCTATGGTTGGCTATGATGGAAACACAAAGAATTTTGCCTTCTTTTCAAAATGTTTTCAAACTGTAATATGTGCATTCTGCGATACAAATGCACATCAGATAATAGATGTATCACATAACAGATAATTAACACCCTTTCGTTATTCTAAGAAACTGACTTTTAAGATAGAAAATCATACTGAAACACATGTACAGTCTGTAAATGTTGAGTTTTGTGCAGTGCAGGCTTGTATTTATATAATACCTAACAATAGCAATGCCCCAAAATGCACTAAATGGCAAAACTACAAGCAACATTCAAAAGGGCCATCACACTCCCTTAATTCCAGGGTGTAAAACACAACAAGCCGTATGCTTTCCCTCATCCTACACCTGTCTCAGTCCAGTCCCACCAGTCAGATCAATGCCCTCTCAACACACTCCCATTTTGGCCAAAACCCCACTTCTATGCTATAAAATACTACTGAAATACATTTACTTAAATTGATAAAACTCATTTAAATACAGTCTGAGTAGTATTTTGTCCCTGCCATTGATTTTTGTGCAGGCTTGCATATTATTATTGCACCAAATAAGAATAACCACCCTAGAATGCTGTCATACCAAAACTACTAACTAAACTCAAAACAGACACCGCTGTAACAGCGGTTTTACTCACATTTTTATGGTCTTAGTAATCCTAACCCTAGCTCAGCCCAACCCCAGCAGTCAGATCAACACCCATAGTCAAAACTTGTTTCTAGACTTGAAGATAGTACTGTAATGACTGCGGGTTTCGGTACGGAATGGAGCAGGCATGGGATTCAAGGAACGGGGTTGAAAAACACATTTATTAACTCAAACCTGGGAAAGGTACACCCACAGGGACAGGGGTAACAGCGCTACAGCGCTGCACCTTCACTAACACACACACACACAAAAGGAAGAGGCTCCAGGCGCTGTTCTCATGTTCTCAGTTCCTTGCATGCGCATGGCTAAAGCGCCCTGCGTGGCACTATAGTACTTTATAACAAACCAATTTGGTCTTGGTGTCTCTTGGAGGACACCACTGGAATAATTTGGATCAACCAACAGGGGTTTTAATACGGTTTTTAATCTGGAGCAACAATCTCCCAACCCTCTCTGAAGCCGAGCACTGAAAACATCTGGAACCGTTTACGCGCAGGGAGACCGTGAACCCTTCCGCTCCCGGCAGTACCGACCCGTTTACGCGCAGGGAGATGGTAAACTCACTTTGGCAGCTGCGGATGTGTTTTTATCACGTTTCTAAAGCCATATTCCAGCCCGGCTATACTTACAGTTCTGGGGAAAAAAAAGAAATGTAGACAAACGAATGCACTATGCCTTTGACCTTTAACCTTTCAACAAGCACCGTCAATCCATCGTTGCCCCCTCCCGTGGGAAAACGATGCACGTTGAAATGATCCTGATTCTAAACACCTGAAAACCTCACTGCTTTGTGTTTCTGCTTTTGTCTAAACAGTACAAGGAAGTCTTCTTGTTGTTTCATGTGACCACTTAACAAGCCCTGTCTCAAGTCTAGGAATAATACACTCCCAAACAATACTCAATGTGGTTAAATAAACGATCATTAAGAAACATTCAGCTTTGTTCCATGGTGATATAGGAAATAATTAGATTAATTCTGTCTCTTCTGACACTGTGGCCGTGGGCTTCCCAGAGAAGAACCGTCTGGTTGAAAAGGTAGAATACTTAAAAAGTAAAGAAATGCCAGCAGATCGTGACCCAGAGGAAACTCTGGCGCCAGTCAATCATGTTTGTAACCCCGAGTTAGGAGATCGCTGGAGGGGGAACACAGCCCAAAAAACCAAACCATTAACACATGCAAAGCGCAAATAAAAAAGGTGCTTATTAAGGCTTTTCAGATAAAATGTGCTCCAAATCTCGCCTGCAGCCCACAGAAAGTACCAAGGGGCTGTTTAAGATCTTGCTGAGCTGGTGCAGAGCAGACAAACAGTACAGAACCCCCAGCAGTGTTTACTCTACACTGTATTAAAATTCCACTAACAGCCTTTGAAAAGAAACGGGAAAATGAAACATTAATATTATAATAAAGAAATCTTTGAACAACCTCACAGAGACAGACACACACACACAATTTAAACAGAAAAGTATTTACTCATCTCAAGTTATGTGACAAAACCCCAGTGGTACTCAATTAGAGTTTCTTCCGAATCAAAGAGAGGAGCTCAGTGGGGCTCAAGAGCTCATTCAAAAGCTAAATTTGAGGAAACAGAATCTGGAAGATTATTACCCTGTTATGCAACTGGCAATAGCCTGCCTTCAGGAGGCTGGCCTCCCCCGGAAAGATCTGTCTCATCCTCCAGTGGAAATCCAGTCCAGTCAGCTCCTCTTCACAGAACACTATGTGGTCAGATTTTGGTATTTGGTCGTCTGCAGTATTAAAGCCTCAAACATTATAACAGCACGACCTCTACAATAACTAACACAGCTAAACTACTGCGTAAGGCAGGGGTTTTCTAAAAGCATTGCAGGGACAAGGGTCTCTGTGAAAAGGAGGTCAGGAAGGAAGAGATGACTCTGTGAAATACAAGCTTGCCTGGCTGACTGATTTTGGAGATTCCTCAGCCTCCCTCATAACATTGACCAGCTTACAGTGGTGTCCAGAAACATCTTGACCCCCTATGGCAGCACAGAGTGCATTAACAAGCCGGTTTCTGAGAACTCTCTAGGGATATCTTCTGGGAAGCTTCGTGATTTTGGAAAAGAAGCATCACAAGAGTCAATGGCCCAGTCCCAAAACAATCAGGGGATGTAAAAATGGCACAAGATGGTTTAATTTTTTTACAAGTCATCTACAAGTGCGAGTGTAACAGTATATGTACACTAACTCATTCCCCTAGCAGACATGAATCCTCTTGCTCTGGGAAAAAGAGGCACAAGTGGAGACAGATGGCTGTAGGTGAGCAGGCCTGTGTCTAAAGGCTTGTTGGGTTTCTCGTCACTCCATATACAGAAATATCATACTGGACTGATTCTTATGAGCTTGCATCCACTGCGGCATCTTATGGAGAATGGTTTTCCTGTAAGTACAGTTGAAGGAATTAAAGAAGATGAAAAATTAGCCAGAATCTACGTTTTATAGGCGCAGACCACTAACGATATATGGTTTTCCTACTGCTATTTCACACCGTGCTACTTTCTGTGCACTTTGACAGAGCCATCCATAAAAAAACGAGCTGGTGACCTGGAGGCTATTTGTACAATCGTAGGTCATTAAGATTAAAAACATGGCAAATAAAAGAAAGGAGCCATCTTTTACAGAACGAGAACTCGCACAATACATGTTTTTTCTGTGGCTGAGGTCGCAGCACAGGGTTTTTGGGGATGTGCAGTCACTTTAATTAATAAAGGCGCTTGTGGAAAATATCATCTTGATAGACTTTGCCACTTTAAGCATTGAAGTTAAAAGCATGCATCTGTAGTTCTTTACTTGAATCGCTGAGCATTTAAACACGAGCAGGGGAACATTTAAACTACGGATGGGAAAATAATTGATTTTCACGCTTTTATTTATATTTTAGCGTCTCAGTAAAGGCTGAGTAGAGATTATCTCTAAGACAGCACAAGTGAACTTTGCCGGCAAATTTGCTTTTGCCCAGAACATTTAAAGATGTGGGCTGGGATTGAAACTAATTTATGAAGTTAGGATTCAGGCTGGGTGTAAGTTGGGATTCAGTCACCGCTTGGGTAAGTTGCTCTCTTGTGTGCGATGTGCTACTGTCCCACAACTCACATCTTGGCCTTTCTTGGCTGCTTTATGAGACCGCTGGTCGAAGGGCTTCCTTCATACTGTATATTAAGGACGCTCACTATGCTCTCCAACGTTTTAACGATTTCCAGTTTCAGGGCCTAGAATGTTACATTTTTATCATGGACATCACATCCTTATATACCGTCGCTCCCCACGATGATGGTCTTACAGCCCTCAAGCACACACTGAACAAACGCCCAGGTCTTGCGGAATTGGTCCTCACACTGAATGCCTCCTCGTTCAATAACCTTTTTTATCAGCAGGTTAGTGGAGTCGCCACGGGCACCAGGACGGACAATATTTTTGTTGGCTGGGTAGAAGAATGCTTCTTCGCCTCCTACACTGGCTTTGCCCCTGTCCTCTACAGACGATACATTGATGACTGCGTTGGTGCCGCCACATGCTCTAATGACCAGCGCATTTCCTGCATGACTTCACCAACTTCCATCCATCCCTCAAATATACAGTTAACACATCTTTCACTACTCTTCTGTTTCTGGACATAAACCTATCCATTAACGATCCACGACTCTCTACTTCTGTCTATTACAAACTCGCAGATTCACACACCTATCTCCATTAGCCTCTGACCCCAGGCTCTCTCCCTATCTGTGTGTCTGTGTGTCTCATGGAGAGCAAGCTGGGGTATGCGAAAAGATAATTCTTAATGCAAGAAATTGTAAAGGGTAAATAAAGTGATGTTATTATTATGTTGTTATTATTATTATTATTATTATTATTATTATTATTATTACAGCTCCTTGCACCCCACACATGCTAAAAACTCTCTCCCCTTTTCACAGTTCCTCGGCCTCCGACGACTTTGCAGTGACAACACGGACTTCCATAATCAAGCCCTCAAAGTGCACTCTTTTTTTCATCAACAGAGGATACCCCACCCGCATTATTCCCGAGCCAAAAATAGCCCCAGGATATTCAAAACAAAATTACCACCCTAAAACCCTTCCTATCCCCAGGACCATTAATGGCAACTTCCCCATCTTACAGGATGATCCCTCAACTGGTACCCTTTTTTCTGACCGCCCCATCATCTCATATTGCCGACCACCTTATCTGCTTAACCTTTTTGTTCACAGCTCCCTTGACCACCCTCAGCAATCATCCAAACCAGGCACTTTCCCCTGCAACAGAACTCGCTGCATCACCTGCAAATACAGTATATATATATATCAATACCACGCTCATTCAAGGCCCCTCTAGACAATTCCAGATCACTCAGATGACATCTTGTATTTCCAGCAACCTTATCTACTGCATCTCTTGCAGGAAATGCCCAGCTATCCGCATTAGCGAGACAGTAAGGAGACTGGGAGACCATTTCAGGAACACATCAGGGCTGTGAGGATCAAGGTCTCTCCACGTCCATAGTTTCTCATTTCACCTCTAAAGGCCATGATCACACTGATCTCTCCGTCTGCGTTCTCACAGAGGGGTTTTGAAACTCCTATTGCAGAAAGGCATCCGAAACCAAAATTATCCTGAAACTAGGATCCCCCTTCTCTCAACGACAGACTCGTTTCCTTCCAATCCTCTCTATTCACTTGCAGGTTTTGACTTCACACCTCTCTTCACCTCTCTCCACTTCGCACCACTTGAGTGTCGATACTGCTTCTCTCCTGCTCCCGCCTCCTCTCCTCTCCCGGCTTTTGTTCTCTCCTGCTTTATCAGCTGCCGGTTTTCCTCTCTCCCCCACACCTGAAGAAGGCTCCACAGCCAAACTATTGTGTCTCTCTTCTTTCCAGCATGGAATAAACCTTTACTTGTTCATTTGCAGCCTACACATGCTGACGCAGCTGCCTGTGTGAACTTCTTCGATACTTGCACTGTGGTGATTGCATTGCCTCAGGTGTGCGAGAGGAAAGACAAAACAGTGCTGAAAACAAACAATACAAGCAGTTTATCACTGCACAGAAGCTAATTCCCTGCTGCACTTTGTTGAGTATGCTTTAATAATACTAGCAATTAGTGTTTCTCTGTGATAATATTTCCATAATCAGTGGTGTGTAGAGGTAATTTTGTTGTTACTCAAAGTATAAACAGTTTTGTATGCTGTGCACCAGAAAGAACCACTTTTAACTGCAAGAAATTCCCAAAGTTAACATTACCACTTTGTAAAATGATTACACTGTAAAAGTGATACCACGGTGCAGTTCACAACTATTCAATAACTTACACTGCTGAATATAATAATATAAGAATCGATGATAAACAATATAAGAGCATTTTGTACATCTTACTCATTTGGCCGCCAAGCACTAATTGAATTAGTCAAGAATTCTGATGGTTTAAGAGTGAAGGGTATAACTGCTGGCCCAGTTATTCACAATTTCTCTTTCTCTTTGTTTTATTTTCAGTTCTTTATAACATCATTTTATTAGCCCTATACAATTTCAGCAGACAGCTGAAGAGATCCTTGGATTAATTCGCTCCAAGTAATTAAGGTATCAGGACGGGCCAAACAGGCTCTTACCGTCCCCACCAGCTGTTCTCTTGTGTCAATGTAACGTCAGAGTTCTCGTCACACATGCAGTCCCCCTCCCTCTCGGCCCTGACAAGACACTGCAGCCCTGCACAGCAGCATCTCACTCCCAGGTATCTGCAAAGCCCATCCGAGCATCTGTAGCTGCGCCCAGTCAGCCAGGTAAACACCTCTCTGTGGGAATGAATTCGTCCTTCAGCTGGGGTGACTCGAAGATTCTCCCGGAGGTCTGAAATCTCCATTTTGGGATAGTGTCAGTGTTAGATCTTGCAGCTCACAGCAGATCATTGAAGCCCAGGCCAGCTTTTCATGGTGTGAAGCAGACATGTTTCATGTTTTTAGCATTAGTTGAATCACAAGGAGGAATCATATTAAATGAGTTGGCAGATGGCATTATAATAGTCCCTACCATTGCCTTTATTTCAAACGAGGCTCACAGACGGACAAATTGCCGTCTGTGTTTCTCCCGATGTGGCTTGCAACACAGACTCTGAAGGGCATTTTTGTCTTTCTTTTCCGTTTTTTTCCTCTCCTTTTACATCTCGGCTCTCTCCGCTTCCCTCATGATGGAGGCGAATTGGATTCGCAGTCATTCCCAGGGGAGTTTTCAGCCCTGCTGAACTGCAGCAGGCAAAAAAAAAAAAATATATATTTTTAACCCCCGCAATGCTGCAGTCTCAAATCCAATCCCAGCGGCTGTGGCTCCACATCGCTGATTTTATTTTCTGGGCAGCAGTACAGGAAGGTGGATAGAGAGGCAGGAAAAGAGGAGAGAGAGTTGATGAGGAGGAACAGGGGGAACAGAGACAGGACTGTGGCAGACAGAGGGGTGGAAGAGAGAGGGACGAACCAGGGAGGAGTCAAAGTCTACAACCACACTCTGCACCCACATAACCTTTAACACACAAACTGAGACCTGTGCCAAGCGACACTGTGCTGGACGGCCCTGCTCATTAGTTTCTTCTCTATGAATCAGAACATTATCTTCCAGAAACGTGAAACTAGCTCTGTTTGCAAAGGTATTGGCATTTAGGCTGTTTTGCCACGACCGTATGCATACACAGTGAGCCTTCCCAGGAATGGAAAGGTTTTACAAAATCATGCTAAAGGCGTTTAAGACAGATATTTCGTGTTCAGAAAAAGTTCAAATGGATGAACACGGACTAGAAAGTATTACAGTTCTACATGGTTCTGAAGGGCTAAGAAAATGACAAGTCAATCCTTCAGACAAAGAAGCATAGACAATATGTGGACCTGAGCAATTCTGATAAGTTGTACCCTTTTAAAAATTCACTCCCTTCAGACAATGCCTTTCTCATTTGCAGAATTATAAAATATCACTGAATCATACGTGAATGGTGGGCAGCTTAATGGGACTTGGGGACACAGTCTCAAGAATTTCAAAATGCCAAAAAAAATGAATGTGTAAAAATGTCTTGGAAGTCTCAGATGTAGCAGGGCTGTTCGTCTGCAGAATTCAGCTAATAAGTCTGCTGAAAGTTTCCACAAGGCAAGCGGACAGGATAAGTGTGAGGTTTCAGAGACTAAGATGGCAAGCACAGCATCTCGAAAACATAACAGAGCAATTATGATTGCACAGGATCTTGTGTGCTCTCCGTATTTCTCCCAACTCCGAGTCAGTTCTCCACAGGACCGCCCTGCGCGGTCACCCAGAAGGGGCTTCACTGCTGCCAGGAGAGACTGCAGAGAATGCTGCTTTCAGGTCATCTGTTCTGTAGGAGGACAGGCTATTAATACTTCACCCAGGGAAGGGGGAGTGTTTGGAGACAAACTGCCTTGAGATCAGGCCCAGGACTCCTCCGCATGCAGATCCCTGCCAGCTGGAGAACCCGCCCACTGCTCTCCGAAGGCACAGTAACCAGGCCAGCAGGAGTGATTTCTGGATCTGGGAGGTCAGAATCACTTCTATCCCTGAGCTCAAGACTGACCTCTCGGCCCTGCAGTGACCCGCAGTGGCACAGAATGGAGGTGTCATTTCTCCATGAACGTTTCTACACACAGGGAGGCAGGGGTCTGGAACAAGCTCTTGACGTGGATACCTAAGATTCAAGAAACAGCTGAATGAGATCAGTCACCATCAGACTTCTTAAAGGACTCTTCTGGCACAGAAGCTACAGTGCAGCCTTTCTCTTTAACTCAAACAAAAAACCCTTAGAACAAACACAATTCAGAAAATATTCTCCTTCAGTAAGGAAGGTCAACCAGCCTACATACGGGTTGCAGAAAAAAGCATTTGTAAGAGGCAACGAAAGGATTAATATTCCAAATATTACTAATTCCAGGTAGATGTTTTGCTAAAGAGGAAGTTACATTTGGGCCAAGACTGATATAGAACGTGGGATGTGATGTGACTTCAGTCAAAAAACAACGAGTTTTACCACTAAAATAGGATTTCCACACACACAACAGCTTGCACGCCCCTTTGCAGAGTGTAGGGGGAGGTGTGTATTGCGTAATTTTTTCCTATAAAATTAGAATATTTTTTTTTCTCTCAAGTTTGGCATCGACAGTTCTCAAGGGGTTGTGTGGCTCACCCTTGCCTCTCTTGTGCCTGCAGGGAGGTGAAGCCCGAGATGCACCCCACCTCACTGAGCTCTCCTGTCCACAGCGTGAGCCCCACAACGGCAGAGCAAACACGATCCAGACCCCCGGTGTGTGAAGCACACAAACGGGCAACATGCCTGACCCCCTGAAGCCTGGATATGGGGAACCCCCGTCGCAGCGGAACCAGAGGCTCAACCTTCCCAGAGTTTAAACAGCAGCGAGATGTTTTCTTAAATTTCATTTCAGATGATTTTTTATTTGTTAGTGCTCTGTATGAATAAGAATGTGCTGCTGCTGAAATTCTTGCAATTAGCAAGTGTGCCTCTCTTGCTCAGAGTAACGGATTCGCTGCTCCCTGCTGAGAAGCAGCCTTTCTTGTCCCAGCAACCTCCACTCTGTCTAATAATAATAATAATTGCTTACACTTATACAGCGCTTTTCTGGACACTCCACTCAAAGCGGGGACACCCCTCCACCACCACCAATGTGCAGCCCCACCTGGATGATGCGACGGCAGCCATAGTGCGCCAGAACACTCACCACACACCAGCTATTAGTGGGCAGGAGAGCAGAGTAATGAAGCCAATTCATAGAGGGGGATTATTAGGAGGCCATGAGTGGTAAGGGCCAGTGGGAAATTTGGCCAGGACACTGAGGTTACACCCCTACTCTTTTCGAGAAATGCCCTGGGATTTTTAATGACCACAGAGAGTCAGGACCTCGGTTTTACGTCTCATCCGAAGGACGGCGCCTGTTTACAGTATAGTGTCCCCGTCACTACACTGGGGCATTAGGACCCACATGGACCACAGGGTGAGCGCCCCATGCTGTCCCCATTAACACATCTTCCAGCAGCAACCTTCGTTTTTCCCAGGAGGTCTCCCATCCAGGTACTGGCCAGGCTCACACCTGCTGAGCTCCAGTGGGCTGGCAGCTGGGAGTTGCAGAGTGATATGGCTGCTGTCTAGTCTAGTCCACTCTCATCTGCCAGGGAAAGAAAGGCAGAGAAAAACACAAGAAAAGGGACAAAATCCAAGAAGCCATTTGACTCTTTTAGCCCGGTGGGCCTCTAGATTGCTAAGTAAATGATGGTTTAAACAAAAGAGCCATTTATTTTCCTTTAACTGGCAGGAATCTGTCTTGCTAGCTCTTCTTATATTCTTGTGTGTGAGTTTAAACATCTCAGTCTCGGCTAATGCTCTGTGACTGCACTGTGAAGAGGTCAGATTGTTTAATATCTCTCCTGGCTGCTTGAAATAGGCTGACAGGCCCAATTACCACCCCTCCGCTCCACACTGACAGCTCTCTCCACACACTCAGGCTCCGAGCACCA
The DNA here is from genome assembly GCF_055471065.1 of Atractosteus spatula. Taxonomy (NCBI): domain Eukaryota; kingdom Metazoa; phylum Chordata; class Actinopteri; order Semionotiformes; family Lepisosteidae; genus Atractosteus; species Atractosteus spatula. Next base: position 74,677,843 of record NC_142708.1, on the reverse strand, counting down.
CCCCCTCCAGCGAGCAGAGCAGAGCAGAGCGCTGGTGGGACAGCCTGCCGAGGTTCTGCGGTGCCGGATTTCCGGGGCTCCACAGTTTTGGAAATAACAGCCCCCTGAAAAGCAAAAATCATTCTGTCCTTGACAGCACCGTGCTGGAGGTTGCAGATGTGTGATGGTGCTCTGTATAGAATATATTACAGCAGGCATGAAATGTAAGTCAGTGGAAACGCCCTTTTCAATAGGATCTTGTGACCGCATTTGCTGAAATGCTCTGAAGCACGAAGCCCACAGAATCCACTTAACCACTGCTAATACCTTACCCAGAGTGCACTTCAAAAATAGATACGTGGACGGATTGGCCAAGCAGTTGTGCAAACCCTGCACGTACATGTATGACCCTGATCACAAGACTAAAAGCAGCCCACACATTTCTGAAAGGAATGCATTAGCTTGTATATCTAGACATCCTTCCATCCTTTTTACTGCAAGGCAGGATATACTCTGGATGGGATGCCAGTCTGTCACAGGGCAGACACACAGACACGCACACACTCACATTGTCGCATAGGGCCAATTTCCCCAGAAGCCAATCAACCCACCACTATGTCTTTGGATTGTAGGAGGAAACCGTAGCACCCAGAGATAACCCATGTGAACACAGGGAGAACATGCAAACTCCACACAGATAGTACCCCAGGGCGCCAGCGCTACTAGGCAGCAATGCTAAGCACTGCACACCATGCCGCCCATTTTTAAGCATCTTTCAGTCCCATTCAGCATGGCAGTGAGTCAAAGCTTACCCTGGCAGACAGTGGGCGCAGGGCAGAACACACCTTGTTGGGACACCAGTCCATCGCTGGGCACATACAGGCACTCCCTTACATACACAGGGGACTACCAAGAGACGCCAAAGACAATTCTAGTCATAATGTACATTAAGATGCAAAGCGCCTTTAGACGTCTGACAATACGCCAGCGCTGGCGGCTCGAACCTGTGCTGCACTGCATTTGGGGGTGTAACTGTAACCATTAACAAAAGCCTCGTGACTTGCTGCCGACCCAGACTCGATGCTACGAGACCAATGAGACTATGAGACCGGACTCTCGCTGCAGGGACAGCCAGCAGCCACTAGGGGGCCGAAGAGAGAGAACAAGAATAACTGAGCCGTTTCAGGCAGCACGGCCGTCATTTACCCAGACAGCCTGCCCTAACGGAGGAACACAGCAACCAGGGGAAAAAAAATCCGGCGTCACTTCTGCTGTCCAGATTACCTGCAAGAATAACCAGCTAATGACCACTTGTCACATCCCGTCGCCCCGTCTCGGGATTTGCCATTTTCAGGAATTAATAAGGAGCCCAGCTTGCAAGGAGCCACATTAAATATTTACACTGCTAAGGGGCGAGAGTCCATCTCCCCGACAAACTCATTGGCTGATGATAAAGGGCTGTTGCTCTTTGATTCATTGCCATCAGTGGCCTTTTGAACGGCTCCAATGCTAATTGAATTAAGGCCAGCACTAGAGGCAAGAAAACACACCCTTTGCATTCCCCCTGTACGGTCCATTACACAGGCCTCACTCTCCCTTCTCTCACAGTGGAGTCCAAAAAAGCAAGAGAAAATCAAAAGATTTCAAAACTGTGTTTAAAGGAAAGGGTCCATACATTGACACAACCCTTCGGCCCGTGAAGGAGCCACTGCTGACCTGCTGGGACACTTGACCATTTTTTTGGCCCACAGACCTGTGCGTGTGACACTGACAGTGACCAAAATAGGGTTGAGGGACCCCAGATGACACCATGATCGATGGCTCAAACACATGCTGATGGGTAAAAGTAACCAGTGAACCAGTCGCAAAATTACACTCCAGACACGAAGGCCCTGTCAAGTCAGGACAAGAATAAGATCACTTGGCCATACAATTTCCTGCATTAGGAATTTGTCTTTTCTCATACCCCAGCTTGCTCTCCATGAGACACACAGACAGGAAGAGAAGCTGGGGGTCAGAGCGCAGGGTCAGCCATTTATACAGCACCCCTGGAGCAGTTGGGGTTAAGGGCCTTGCTCAGGGGCCCAACGGAGTAGGATTCCTCTGCTGGCCACAGGATACGAACTGGAAACCTTCCAGCCACAGGCACAGATCCTGAGCCACAGAGCCACCGCACCACCTCTGGGAATCTAGGAAGAATAAACAAGGTATCTCATGGGCCCTAGAGGGGCACTTTGTCAGAAATAGGCCTGGAAGGGAATAAGAGACGATGAATTGAAAAAAGACCAAACGGAGAAGCTCTCGCTGTTGAGAGTCAAACAGCGCTCACACTCGCAATCAAAAAGAGACATGGAGAAAAATCTGGAATTGGATCAGAAAACCCCCCAAAAACGTTTTTCAACAGCAGGCCTCGACTGCCAAACCCTACGATGTCACACGGCCTGCTATCTTTTTATAAACACGAGACACAGTTTTAGTTCAGAGGGCTCATGATCTGAGGAGACCTGCTACCAGATTTCACACCAACTCCGAATCCCTCCCTCTCCACAGCTTCCCCGTCTTCCTGATTTCCGCCCCTTTCCAGTCTATGGGGAAGAGCAACGTGAGGATTTAATTGAGGCCGGAGCTGAACAGAGGAAAGCTCTGTTCCACACGCAGGCTGAACTTTAAAATGTCCCCACTGACGTGCCAGAGAAAGCTCTCCTAATTAAAGCTGCGTCTCGCTCCGTCAGGAGAGGCTCTGCCAGGACCAGCTCATCGGGAGGAAAACCCTCCAAGACTTCTCTCCGCAAATAGCAGGACTCAGGGCACCAGCAAATCATCTGTCATTACTCTTTCACAGACATGATGTGGGAAGTGTTTGATTAATAGATGTGCGTGCGGCTCTACAGCCAATTCACAGGGTCTCGGCCTGCTACAGCGAGGCTGCAGACTGACGACACTGGTGGTGTGGGTGCCAGGGGGCAGAGAAGAGACCCTCCTGGACACAGAGCTCCAATTCAGCTGCCACACACTGGCTAGCCTTTATTAGATAAGATGGCTTTATTGGCCATATACAATTTCTTCTATTAGGAATTTGTCTTTTCACATATACAGCACCCCTGGAGCAGCTGGGTTTAAGGGCCCTGCTCAGGGGCCCAATGGAGTAGGATTCCTCTGCCAGCTGTGGGATACGAACCGGCAACCCTCCAGCCACAGGCACAGATTCTTAGCCACAGATCCATTGCTCTGCCCCAAAAGGAAATTGTGGTCAATGAGGATGGGCACAATGGATTAGCAGTACATCGCCTTAACCACTCGGCCACCTTGTCGCTAGATTAGATTAGTTCAGGTTGATGCCACCCTGCAAGGCAGACAGATAGTATTGAGGAGATCATGGGATTGCAGGTCTGGAGGTACCCTCTGAGAAGGAGGGTTTCGAGCCCCGGAAACTTATGAAAGTTGGTGCAAATCCTGATGAAATCTAGAAATCTGATAGCGTACTTATCAAATCATGAACCCTCTTAACTAAAAGTGTATCTCATGTTTAAAAAAAAAGATAGCAGGTTGTGTGATGGAGTAGGATTGGTGTGCAAGTGATCTATGCAAGAATAAATTATTCTTCTTAATACACACCCTAGTGTAGGGTGACTTCCAATGCATACCAAGTTTAGATTAATTTATTCTTTTAGGAAAAAGGGGGGGGGGGTAGGGGTGGGAGTAGGGGGGCAGCAGGTCACCCAGCACAACTCATCTTTTTTGTCTGCAAGGAGTCCACCAACCAAAGACTTCACAGATGACAATTTAACCATTGCTTAAAGTAACAGAAGTGGCACACAAACATCAGGATTTTCACCAACTTTCATAATTTTCCAGGGCTCAATACTCTCCTTCTCAGAGGACATTTGTAGATCTGCAATCTAATGATCTCCTCAATACTATGCTCTCCAGACAGCACCTGTAGATCTATGACCTATTGATCTCCTCAACACTATACAGTATATACTGATATACTACCCAGACAGCACCTGTAGATCTATGATCTATTGATTTTCTCCTCAACACTATATATAGTGATATACTACCCAGACAGCACCTATATATCTCCAATCTATTGATCTTCTCCTCCCCAGACAGCAGCTGTAGATCTACAGTCTAAGGAACACCTCTTCTAACTCTTATGTTTAGGTTATACCTAATCTGAAAATCTGAGAATCACACTAAAAGACAAAATGGCTCTTATAAAAAAAGCAATCAAAACGGAGGGCAGGGATCCACTGCACTCCTCTCCTTACAGAAGCTCAAAACAAAACAGCCACAATCCACAGAACTCAAAGGACAGAGAAAGTCATGTAGGAACACAGTGCTGCTTCAAGATCAGGGTGTGGACTTCATTGCGTCCAGCGCCCAGGCACTGCGCCACAATCGGGGTCGGGTACGTACCCATGTGTATCTGTTTCAAACAGGCTTCCCAGACCACATGAGGAGATCGCACCCACGCCTGCCTGCGTGTCTGTATCTTCTGCACCAGCTGGCTCGGTCTCCCTCAGCACCCACTCCTGGTCACAGGCAAGTTCCCCTGCCCTCACGTATAGGACAAATATCACAACAAGCTTTACAGCATTTATACGGCATCTTCCGCCACACGCGCGCTTGTGCAATTAAATGGCATGTTGAGAAAAGTGGGACAATGAGCACAGCACAAGAACGTGACAACACACCAGAAACATCTGCTTGATTAATGTTCCACCAGAAGATCAAACGATCTGTGGTTTAGCACGTTTCCCCAGTGTTTCAACTGGGGCCCTCTGCAGCTGCTGTCTTTGTGTCCTTTCCTTTTCCACACGGAAGATTACTTGACATCTGGGCTTCAAGCTCCATCTGTAAGTGTCAACAAGAGCTGACAATCGGCAGTGGTTTTGGTGCGTAAGTGTGTGAGCGCACACATGCTGGAGTTAGGGACATTTTATTAGCGACCGAGACCCCCAGTGATATTTAGCCTGGGGTTTTCTTCGTCTTCAGCTCATTCCAGGAGGGTCTACCCCTGCATCTCTGTAGCGCACTACAGAATGAGGGAAGCCTGCGTGTTATTTACTACTCTTCAGAGAAAGCGAGGAAGAGGGAGAAATCGGGGATCATTTATCTTCCTGACAGACTCCGCTCAGTGTAGCTGGCACAGATGCCTCCTGTAGAGGAACAGAGCACAAACTCTAATCTTGTATGCTTCATTGACAGGAAGGTAATAATACTTATCACTGACACTTCCAATTTCAGGAAGAAAAATAAATAAAACATGTGTCACATAGCACCATCACTCTTCCCTCGACTGCCACTCTGCTCGCCTAAAAACTTTCAGCCAAATCAGTGATGTCATCAAAAAGCGCACTTTTTTTCAGTGCCACAAGTCCTAAAGAAAGCTAAGCAGAATGCAGGCATCAGTTCTCTTCATTATCTCCACCAGGGTTCACCATGCAGGTCGCTACGGTGAGAATCTTTCTCGTTTTCAACCTTCTCTGGGTCAGCCAAGCCTTTCTGTGCAGCCCCTGGGGTGTCGATGATTTATGGCAGCAGTCTACTGAGCCTGCAGGATTTCTAGGTGCACCTAAAGGACATTTACAGTCAGCGTCATAACCCGTGTGGTCACTGAGGCTTGATTCATGACAAGAAACTACAAGGTGTGAATTTGTACAACAGGAGAGAATGCCCTTGTTTCTCCTTCTCAAATAAACAATTCTCAAATTCACACCTCCATCTCAATTGTCGTTATTTCTGAAAGGAAGTGTTGTCATGGTCTCACGTCTGTCCGCTGTTTTCGAGTTGGTGCTGCTGTTGTGCCCTGGGTGGACTGCCTCTGCTTCAGTGCGCATGCAGTTCACTTTGCTCCGTCTGACACACAGTTACACCCGGGCTCCACTAACAGACCCATGTACCGCACCGCGCTGTGCTACAGCAAGAAACCAACTGCGCGGAACCTGGTCCAGTGGTATGGTCCAGTGCCTGTCAGCTTCTAATTAATAATCTCACAACAGCACCTCACTTTACTCAAACTGGTAAGCAATCACACTGTGCTCTGCCCAAAAGCCATAGCAGTGTAAACAACAGATAAACAATCCCTCAGTTACTAACACTGCCAGAGACCCCATCCGTAGCCTGCAACAATTTTCCCTGCAACACTTTTATGGCCTTGTTCATATCCATCGCAATGACACATGCTCTTCGGTAGCACCGAAGGTCAATGCCAGTGGAGGCTCTAGATCTGCTTTGTGTCGATTCTGTGGTTTTACTTAAGGAGGAGACCAACAGCGTTTGAACAAGAGGAGCTCTGACAGAAAAGGGGTTTCTGGAGATTTAACACACCTCAATCAAGATGTTTTCCCCCCACCTGTCCTGCCTGCCTCTCTCGTCCACAGCGCTGCCACCTGCTAAGAAGCCCTGGCAGATTGAGGTGTCTGAAGGCCAAGTGAACGCCTGCTGTGATTTCTTAGCGTGGCTCTGTGAAGCTGGGAGACAGGTGGAATGTGTTTCCTTGTGACAGATGACAAACGCCAGAGGACGAGGCGTCTCGAGAGCTGCTCCTGTGAGATGCAGGCGGGGAGGCCACACGCAGTGCGAGAGACACTTCTAACAGGGGATGATGGGCCATGTTGTCGTCCTGCTCCTGTGTGGCTCAGCTGTTGTAAGAGCATGCAGAGGAAGAATTGCTGCAGCAGCCTGCGAAACACACTGTGCTTTGATCTGATCCTGCACAAGGGTGGCCTGCACTTTATATAGGAGTACAACAAGAAAGTCGACTGCCTCTACTGATTTCTGCAGCTCTATACCTCGATGGATCAATGCGAATGTGTCAAAGACTCGTTAATCATGCTGTTGGTGAATATCTTGCACGAGAGAACACTGCACCGCATGGAGTTCAGCGAGGGACGGCAAACGTGGCCTGGAAATGTAAAGATGAAGCCCAGCGTTTTTTGATATTTTGATTTGAAGGCATTGCGTCTCAGCTCTGTTAAGGGAAAGCAAAGCTGTTGTGCAGCAAGACCCCCGCTTGTGAGCTGAAACAATTCTTCAGTGAGATGGATGTGTTTCTGTGGCGGGTTGCTATGTACTCAATCTGGTCGACGTCTTTTAAAACGACCTCTGTGGAGAACAGCTGTTTAGCTGCGTCATGAAAAAGGCAAGAGTTATTGAATTTGGGCCTCAGTCCCAAAACGCACAAAAGCGGACATCAAGGAGGGGGGTGGGGTGCTCTCATGGGCATCCCCTCCCACTGGTTTCCTTTCCATACAAGCACTGCTAAGAGCTTTCACTCACTCCTCTGCAGAGATCTGAGACAGAGAGCCAACTAGGAGCGATGTGGTGGCTCTGTGGCTCAGGATCTGCGCCTGTGGCTGGAAGGTTGCCGGTTCGTATCCTGTGGCTGGCAGAGGAATCCTACTCCGTTGGGCCCCTGAGCAAGGCCCTTAACCCCAACTGCTCCAGGGGTGCCGTATGAATGGTTGACCCTGTGCTCTGACCCCACTGTGAAAAGACAGATTCCTAATACAAGAAATTGTATATGCCCAGTAAGGTGATCTTATCTTTCTAAACTAACCCTTCCATTCCCCTCCTGAGCACCACGGGAACTCCATTTTCCAGCTTTGAGGGTCATTCTTAATGCCAACTCACGTTTCCCCATCTAACCTCTACACCTCATGGCCTTTAGCCATAAAACACCCCATGAAAACAAGTATTGGATCTTCCTGCTCTGCGAAGTCCAACCAGCAGAGTGGAGAGATTGGCGATTGGCTTGGGTTCCTGACAAAATCAGGACATCTGGAAGAGCAAAACCGCCCGATCCTAAAATGGCAAGCTTCCACATTAACCACAAAAAGTGGAACTGTTGGGAAAGCTGGTCACAAGTTTTTGCTCTGAAGAAGTGAAATCAGAAACCTGAGGCCTTTCTGGCCACCATGAAGTGCAGGTGCACTGCTCTCCCCTGTCAGCTATTATGGGAAGGATTAGGGTCAGAGCTTAGAGGTTAAGGGGGAAGAGAGAGCATTCCTGTGTAGTTTGGCACATGATTGTGCAAAGTGCAAAGTGAAAAACAGCTTCCTTTCGGGAAAAAAAAATCAGAGAAACAGACAAAACAAACAGCGGGGGTTGTACAAAGTTGAAAATTGATTAATTATGTAAAATGCTGCAAAACCTTAAAACCCTGTTCTGGCAACGAGGAGAAAAACAGGATAAACTGCTTATTCCCCACAGGAAAGGAAACAGAAATATTAGCTTAAAAAAAGGAGCTCCTCTTGGTTCAGAAAACAGCTACAGTTGCTTAAGCTTTAGAGTCTAATACATTTAAGATCAAGCTTTTCCTCTCATGGGAGCAGTGTCGTTTTAATCCAGGGAGGAACACGTAAAGAGGAGGAAAACTGAATAAAAATGGGAGATATTATAGCACGGAGCGCTATGAATTTTCCCCTATGCCCTTTTTTTTAATGAGACATTTACATGAGCGACGCGGCTCTCTTGCATTCTTTCAGATCGATCACTCGTCTGCTGTGATCTGATCCCTCACGTGGCGGACTGACTCCCAGAGTTCAGCACACAGCAGTCAGCGCTCGCCGGAGCCACCTGTGAGCGTTCCCACTCGTCTGCCTGATTGTGAAGGCTGGCAGCTGATCACACCAGCTCGGCACACGAGACTCAAGTACCTCTGCCAGCCACTTCGCACAGGGGGGCCAGTTAGCAAACTTGCAGATGAGGTGTGCAGGGATTGGGGCTCTCAGCTGGAAAAACAATTAGAAAATGACTAAATTAAAGGCAGAGTGCCTTCCCATCGCTAACGTGGACACCGAGCAGCCACAGCAAGCTGGAGCGCTGGAATCATGCTAACGTTAATTATCCCAAGCGTACCAACAGTCTGTAATGTGCGGGATGTGACTGAGCGATCAATAAGACCATCTTCACTTCAATTAAGAGAGGAAAACAAAGGCCCACTCTCCTTTGATTTGCTGGTCTGTTGACTAATTACTGAATTATCATTGCTACATTTGTCTGATTAGTGGAAAACAAGGCACACTGATGAACTCGAAGGCTAATTTAGGAGGCAGCATTTTGGCATCATTAGATAGAAGGGATCTACCAACGATTAAGCACAAGATATACATTTGTAAAACCAGAAAACGATGTCCCTACATATACAGCATTGCTGCTGGTGAATTTTCATTTGTTGTTAAACATTTCAGTTGAGTCACTGTTCTTTTAAGCTCTGTGCCAGGCTGGGAGATAAATCTTTCTTTTGCTTTGTTTTTCTTTTGGGATATATATTCATATCTTTACTGAGACTTCACTGCGACCTTTGTGTGGAAGGTTCTGTGAAGGTGCATCTATTGTGCTTCAGCAAATGCATGAATGCGTTCCCTTAATTAAATAATCATTACAATCAGAGCGCAGAATTACACAGGTTATTACATTCCATTAACATAATCCAGCAGCAGTGTCGAACAAGGCAAACAGGCTTCTTGTTTTGTCACAAAAGCTAACTCATTTCTTAAGAGCAAAAAACAGACAAAATAATTGAAGAAAGAGTAGAAAATAGACAGTATGGATGGAAAAAATAAACAGAAATCCAGACATCACCCTGTCTTCTTGGACCCACTGTGTACAAGGTGCTGCATGTGGACTAAAATCTGTATTTTTTCTCCTCGGCCCTCCAGAAAGGCTCTCGTGCTCCAGCTGTGTCCCACTGTGAGATCGGGAGATTCAGGAACTGACACGTGACCGGCCGACTCAGCGGAACTGGCCCCTCGGAGTCACTGTGACTCGGGGGGAGTCTTTAGGAATGTGGGGAACCAGCCCTGTAGCCACCATCCTGCTTTATGCCTCCTGCCTCCAACCCGAAACCAAGGACATTTACAGGGTCAGCTCTAGCTTCACACAGCGCCACGTCCCACTCTGTCACTCTTCATCACTCTGCTCTCCTCCCCACTGAGAGCTGGTATGTGGGGAGAGGACTGGAGCCTGTACTGTAAAGCGCTTTGTGTCGAGTGTCCAAAAAAGCGCTATATAAGTGTAAGGAATAATAATAATAATTAATAGTTTAGGCATGGCTGCTGTCAAAACCAGACAGACTGCAAGACCCTTAAATGGTCACCAGTTGGGAGCATTTCCAGTATATGCATCTGTGAAACCAGAGAGGTAACAGGACTTTTGGGGGACCTCTTCATTGTGGGACAACACAGCAGAAAACGAATGCGGAACTCGATTGTAGCACACCGAGCGAGCAAATCCACACGTTGTCCCCTGCTCTGACACTGCAGGAGGGAACCCTTTGAGGACGCAGAGAAGGTGAGGTCACTGCTCCCCCGGGTTCCTGGAATGGAGACCCCTCTCTCAATAACAAGTTGCAGGTCCCACAGCTTTTATAGTGTCTTACTCCTAGGCAAATGCACACTACAGTTCTGAAAGCTTGACCTGTGATGTTTCCAGACAGCTGGACCAAAGGCTGGTCAGCGATGGGGTTCCCCCTTCACAGAGAAAAAGAGGCAGAGAAGTGGACTCGGTTACCCCACTTTCTCTGGGGACACAAAAGCTGTAAAAAATGAGGCGACACCAAAAAGAAACCTTAAATTACAACGCAAAGTGTTTGAAGGATGGACTTTGGTCTTTAACATGGGGGAGAGGGGGGGAACTGCACTGGCCAGCTGCCCACCTACCAGTTGAGTTTTCTCACATCCCCCTGAAAGATTTCATGATTTAAATGTCATTGCTAATGTATCAGCCTCTACAGCACATCGAAGGTTCGAAGCTCTTGTGTGCTGTTTCACACGTTCGTTTCAGAATTTTTAATTTTTCTTACTACTTTATTTAGCACACGCCTTTATCCAAGCTTACAGTCACGCTGCCCCCAGATCGCTCAGTAGGGTACAACAATTTCATTGTTAGCTCTGACTAAAATCCCATAGTGAGACAAGAACAGTGATATCCTAAAGCTGACGCCACAGCCTGCTAAAATAAGAGATACCGGAAAGCTATGTGGCACAGGATAAGTAATCAAACACCGAGCAAGATAAGGTGATCAAGGCAAAAAGTAAAAACACAAGAGTCACAGCAACTGAAGATCTTGCAGTAGAAACGTGAAGATTGTCGGTGACAGACTGCAGGCTTTAATGGGGTTTATAAGGAAAGTTTGAAAGTTCAATCAGCTGCAGCTGTCTCTAATTCGTAATCAATCCTGATGCCATTTCCTCACTTAAACAGTATAAATACTATACAGTATGTACGCCCCTTCTCTCCCTGGCATTCATTCCACCCCATCTCCAGCTCTGCCGCTGCCCCACAGTGCTGCCGTGGACATAAGTGTTCAGGCAGGCGGGCTGGTCAAGTCAGAGAGGTCAGAGAGAGGTCAGAGAGGTCAAGTCATATGTCACCCAAGGGGAGATGCAGAAGTCTAGGTTGTAAAGCAGTCCAAAGGTTCGGTTGCCAAGAAGTTCTCATGACGGAAAGCCAAACACGAAATCCAGAAGACTAGGTCGAAGATACAGCAGTTGTCTGGTAACCGAGATTCCTGCCACAGAAGTCAAGTTTACGCCAGACGTGGAAATGCAGCTCGCCAGGGAAAAACTCAATACTGAGCACTGACTCCTCTGCGGGCTGCCCTGAAGTACGCTATCACTGAGAATGTGGTGGAAAACGGAGAAGCGGATTGGATAACTATCCCAAGGGTTTACGCCTTCTCGGATTGGTTGAGGTGGAGGTGTGTCTCTGGTTATGAGAGACTGATGCCGTGACAGCGGGCAGCTCCGGTTTTGGAGGGTGCAGCGTGCTCTTTGGGACACTGTCCTGCTGCGGCTCGTGGCTCACCTGGGGCGCTGCCACTGCAGGGGCACCCCGGCTCGCGGGGACCTGGCTCTCTGTGTCCTGGAGGAGAATAAGGTCATCACACCACGTCTCGAGAGGCGTGAGGAAAAATGTTTCCGCCCCACCGCATCCCCTTCTGTACACGCTGGGAGTCAGACGGGGTTAAAAAAAAGAGTTCTCAAATATTCAAAAAAAAAGATAACTCTGTCGGCTGATCCGAGGGATGTGACAGCGGCAGCAATTAAAGTCGTGTCATGTCATCCGTTTGTCTCGAGCGGAAACCGCAGACAAAGGAAGAGGAATCGCTGTGGAATATTGTGAGATCCGAAGATTAAGGGGACATCGTGGACGTCGCCTCTGCTGTTATCAGAGAACGAACAAGAATGTGAGAAGCAGACAGTGGTGGGAGGAGATGGCATTAAATGGAATAATACCCCAAAGAAGTGTTCCTACAGATCTTAAATTGCTTTCTCTCTTTAAGATTCGTTCGCAGGGATATGAATCCGTGGAAACACAAAGGGCAATCTGGAATGTGCAGGCGCATTTTTTTAATGAGAGGAGAAGATTGAAATTAATAAAAATTCCAGACAAAAGTTGGGCAAAACCTTGCATATTTGTTCCCCTGTAGTCAAACTAACCCCAGCTGCACACTGAGCTCCAGACAGACTAATTGACAGCTGGGATTGACACCATGAACACATCAGCAGAATATTACTGTAAAGTGTGCCAGTGTCTGCGAGTTCAGTCTGAACACCAGTCAGCTGCACAGCGGCACAGTTCACTGAATTCAATCTTTAACCAAGGAAATATCCAGCCCACAGCAACATTACTCAACTGGAAAAAAAAAACAAAACAAATCAACCCTTCCACATTCTTTACTGTTCTGGTTTAATCTCAAAGTACAGATCATCTCCTTGTCGGCTGACAAGTGTGTCGGCAAAGCTGGACACACTGGACAGCAGCTTAGCTCACTATTGTCTTGTCTGCGGACATCCCTACTGTGATTCGGCAAAACGGTGGGCTTTGGACAATGAGCTGCAGGACAACAGGTCTTTAACTGTACTCTTTCCTGAAATCAACTTCATCAAATACTGCTCTTCATAAAAATTTATCTATCTTGTCATGGCTGAATTAAAATAACAACAAATAACAATTACATTGGCTGTAAGATCAGCACACTTGCTAACTCCTGCTCTCAAATTCAAGCCTGAAGAGAGCTGCACTGTATGCGCAGACCACAGCCCCTCTCAGCTAAATGAGCCTGAAGGGAGCTGCACTGTATGCGCAGACTGCAGCCCCCTCTCAGCTAAATGAGCCTGAAGGAAGCTGCACTGTATGCGCAGACTGCAGCCCCCTCTCAGCTAAACGTGCCTGAAGGAAGCTGCACTGTATGCGCAGACCACAGCCTCCTCTCAGCTAAATGAGCCTGAAGGGAGCTGCACTGTATGCGCAGACCACAGCCCCCTCTCAGCTAAATAAGCCTGAAGAGAGCTGCACTGTATGCGCAGACCACAGCCCCCTCTCAGCTAAATGAGCCTGAAGGGAGCTGCACTGTATGCGCAGATCACACAGCCCCTCTCAGCTAAATGAGCCTGAAGGGAGCTGCACTGTATGCGCAGACTGCAGCCCCCTCTCAGCTAAATGAGCCTGAAGGGGAGCTGCACTGTATGCGCAGACTGCAGAGCTACCTTTTTGCAGTAGCAGCTATAATTGTCACACATCTCCTCAAATGCCGGACCTTGGCCAAAGCTAAACCTATTTTTATCATTGCTGCACAATAAAGTGCAGCATAGGAAATCACAGTCTGAAAGATCTAATTTATACTGTATCTTAAAAACATGATTAAATTAAATGTTTAACTGAAGTACGGCAATTTGCTTATTTGATAAGTGAAATAAAGTGCCAAAAGGAAGGGTAATACCCATGTTCAACAGTTACTGGGAAGCCAGAAAAACAGATTTAGGATACAGAGTGCAAATCATACTGTCTACAATGGAACTGAACTGTTGTTCACAACAAACTCCGCTGCTGGCAGGGCGCTTTAACAGGCCAATTCTGCAAAAGCCTCATATCACCCATTGAAAGAAAGAAACAAACCATTTTTTCCGCTATGGAGATTTGGCTTTTTAATGTCTTTAAAAAGAAAAGGTGTACAGAGAGGCATTATAATCTTTTTTCTTTTCTTGAGGAGGAAAGTCTCCCGATTGGAAAAGGCAGATTATCCCAACGCTTGCCAGAAAAGGCTAAGATATTAGGCTAAGACAGCCCTGGGAGCAAGCATTCAGTCTTTATGTCACTGTGCCTTATCCCTCGCTTCCTAATTTGTTAATGAAAAGCGCAATAAAATGCTTGTTCAAACATTAAGCGTGCTCCCGCTGTGCCGAAGCAGGCACTGCGAGGAATTACGGCTCCGTTCTCTCTCGCTCCTTCTCCGCTTCCCTCTTTTTTTCACCCCGTTACGATAAAGGTACCCTCCCCTCCTCCCTCTCGCTCATCCCCCCTCCCGGTCTTGCTCTCTTCACATTTTGCCAGACCTTCCTCATCTTTCATCAATCAAAGGTAGCTGTTACCCGCCAGCCACAGTAAAACTAATTTGGTCCAACGGCAGTCCGCTGCTTTCACCCGACCTTTTCTCCCAGGCGCGGCAGATGAAAGCAAGGCGCTGGAGTGCTTCCTCCTGCTGCGCCTTGGCGTTGAAGAGCCATCAGAGGCAGCGATCTCCATTAGAGCTGCGCGTGGGGTCACGCCTTCAGCTCAGTCAAGCCACAGCCCCTCCAGGTACCCGACAGAAGAAAAGCCCACTCAGCATGGTTTTAACAATGGTAACACAAGGCCATGTTATAAAGGAGTGGAGGCCTTTGCAGACCACCTATATTGTTTGGTAATTAGTAGCTAATTGATCTGAGGATCTCACCAGGGTATTGGTGACAAACACAAAGCAACAGTATAGTAATCAGGTGACACACAAATGCATATTTGCATGATCTAACAGCCCCCCTGTACTAAACATTTTCAAGGCTGGTTTACCATGCTGAGCTGAAGCATACCATCGCTAGCCAGCTGTGCTATTGTCCAGGCCATTGCTCTCTGTGATCAGGGTCAAGCAAGGCTGGCTAGCTTGTTCCCTACTCCCACAACCCTTTGTGTAAAGAAGTGCCTCCTGTTCTGGGTTTTAAATGTGCCCAGTGTCACAATGAAAGGTCTCAAGAGTCAAGAGCCAGACACGAGGCTTGATTGCAAAGCAAGGAAGACCTTGTTTCAACAGCTCTCAGAGAGACACTCCCACTCCTTCCACACAGTGGAAGCCTCACATCCTACACAAAACATCTCTGATTGTTAAAGGTTTAAATGCAGGTTTACACACTTAAGTTGCAGAACATAACCTTTGCAGATCTAACAACAGGCTTGGAAGTGAAAGGAGCTATTATAACGCTCCCGAGACAAGGCTATGGTTTTAGAGATCCAACTACAATCCTAGATTGCCTGAAAACAAAACAATTTTCTTGTAAGAGGCTAGCATTGACTTCAGAGGAGGGAGGCAAGTCCAAGCTTTCTGCAGCAAAGACACTGATGAGACAACATGCACATCCACTGGACTGGGCCTGAGCTGGAGGAGAACACAGTATCCAGCCCGAGCTGCCGCTAATGCTCGGAAGCACATTCCGTGAGCTCTTTGCTTCTGGGTAACGAGCAAATTCTATCTTCTCATGCATTGAAAACCGCCTCGGTCTAGATTTTAAAATTCCTGCAAAAATTACACCGACCTCACTATCAAATCTTCGCAAGCATGATTTCTCTTAAGACAAAATGCGCTTTATCGGCACGAGCCATCCATCACTCCTCCTTAATGAAGAGGAGCACACTGCATCATTTACCCACACTGCTTCTGCCACTCAACAATGCTTCTTAAGCCAACTGGTGCAATAGGGTGTACAGTGTATTTGAAGCTATTATTTTATTAGCAGTGCAAACAAAAAGAGTTAAAGGACAGCTTTCCTCTTTCCAGGCAAAGTGAACAGGCTGTTCCTGTGCATTTGCTGCCAGAGCAGTTGTATTGTGTTGTATTGTCTGCAATATTACAGTACTGACATGCACTCTGCTGCAAAGACTTCAGCTTTGTGTTCACAATGGCATCCTATTGTCTTTTGAAAAAAAACAAACACATTTAAGAACTTTCCTAAAGAGCCATTTCAGTGGAGGAAAACTGTTCTGTGAATAATGCTGCTCAAACAAGGGAAAAATATAATTACAGCTATTTTTACAAACTCAATGCACAGTGGATAATGGACTACACTGCACCTCTGCTAAACTGTCCCTTTAGAGGTTTCTAAGCCATTACGGAACATTTTCCTTTAAGTACACGGGCTGTTCAGACTTATCCTCTCATTCTTTTCCTCACTGTGCTTGTTTTCTCATCCACTTACCAACATTTAAGAGAGGGACAAAAATCAAACAGTACATTTCAAATACAAATAAACATAGAGACACAGAACACATGCTGAGACTCCCTGTGGCACAGGCTATACATAGAAGATTTTACACGCATATGCTTATGAAATTGAACATGCAAACTGCAAGCCACAAAAAATCCTTTCGCCCTCCTTGGTTCTGGGTTCTGCACAGGACGTCTGATAATACTCCAAGCCAGCCAGGCTTAAAAACGCTTCATCAGTTCACAATCCGACTCTACAGACTCTGCCGGATACCTGAGTAGGACATTCAGACAGCAGCAAAGGGCAGGTTTGTGTGACCTGCGTGTGTGTGAGACAGACTGCTGCTCCATCGCCAGGCGGCAGGTACAGTACCAAGGCACAGATTAACTGAGCCAGATCTCCCACTGACCAACTGACCCACTGCAGCCTATCTCAGCCTGCTCCCTGAGCAAGGCCTTGCTTCAGGCCAGTCAGGATCTGTGGGCACCCCTTATGGCTTGTTAATCAGGAGAGGGGGTGTAGGAGGCTGTTACACAAGGACATGGGGACCTTTTCTCCCCATTGTTAGTAGGTAATTGATTTCGTCCACTTGTTTCCTAAAAGACACCAGGGTATCGGCTTCAACAGCATGGTTGGGTAACTTGTTCCGTACTCCCACAACTCTTTCGGTAAAGCTGTGCTTCCTGTTCTGAGTTTCAAATACACTTCTTCCTCTTTAAAAACATGAGGTCATACCAGTCCAATACACCTGCAAGTGTTACAGCAGCATGAGCCTCTCTGTCAGAGACTTCAGCTTATCCACACTTCACACTTATATAGCACCTTTTTTTCAGAAATCCTGAAAGCCCAGGCTGCCTCCTGCCTTGTGTCTTTATTACACTGCCTTTCTCAGGAGAAAGAGGCAGGCTGCTGTCTGCTGCTCTCAAGTGCCTGACTGCATTAAATCAAAAAACATTACAGCTGTGACCCCTGTGGTAAAACCGGGAGAGATGTGCAAATGACAGTTTAACTCACAGAGCGACCTGTCATGCCCAGAAGGAGAACAACACTTTCTTCTGCCTACTGGCACACAAAACTGCTAGAATCAACCTTCACGGGACTCAGTGTCTCTGCCAGGCCTGGCCTGAGGCCACAAGAAACCCTTCCACCTCATTTTGCTGTGGACACAGACACTATATGCTACCCAGCAAATTCACTATGCTGGCGCAAAAAAAATAATTTCCAATAAAATTCAGGTGGCATTGTAAGATAATACCATCACTGAAATGTTTCTTCTCCTTCTTGCTGTTATTATTCATATCGCATTCAAGAGAATCTAATACAGGCTTCCAAAGGAAAACACCGCTCAATGAAACAAATGAGCTGAGCTGATTTTGACATTTACAGCAGTGGAGGCTGCTGTGCCGGAGCTCACTGACTTTCAGCCACAGACAAACGGGGGAACGGGCTCAGGCAGGGGCACAGGGGCTGATGACCACGATTGTCCTTAACCAGGAGAGCTAACCAGGCAGCTCCAGGGCATGCTGATGCCACCTCAGAGGGCTAATCTGCACTTTAATGCTGCAAGGAGGTGGCAGTGCCATCCTGAATGTGCCAGCTGAAGGGCTCAGGAAGGATTGTGTGTGGCAGCGCTTGTACCACCACTGGCACTAACAGAGCAGAGGCTTCCTCCAGCCTGGCCGGCTCTAATGATCCTATGTGTCCCTTTCAGAGTCGGCCCCCGCACCACTGGACCCCCACCCGTGCCCTCAATCCGGCCCCCTCTCGCTCTGACAGCGGACGCCCATACATAGAGGCCGCGTTCTGATCTCAGTGCTGAGCGGACTTCATGAGATATTAAAGACGACAAACACAACAAATCTTCCCCTGGATTAGATCTCGATATGGAAATCCCCGTCCTCAGTGCTCAGCAGCAGGCTTTCTCAGCGCAAGGCCACCCTCGAGCACTGGGGTTTGTATCTGCGGACTGGAGGATGGGGAGACGTTTTGGCTGATTCCAGCCCGAGTGAAGAATAAACCAACACAGACACAATCAATGCCCTGTTTGTGGAAGCTTGCCCGATGTTGATTCTTAACTCTGACAGCGAAGGACAGGACTCTGATCACAGAGAGCAATGGCCTGGACAATAGCACAGCTGGCTAGCGATGGTATGTTTCAGCTCAGCATGGTAAACCAGCCTAGAAAATGTTTAGTACAGGGGGGCTGCTAAATCATGCAAATACGCATTTGTGTGTCACCTGATTACTATACTGTTGCTTTGTCTTTAAATCATGCTGCATATATAATTAACAATCACAAAGCTGATGCATCAATAAGGCAGAGCACATTCTCTAAATATACAGTCTTGTCAACACAATCAATCAATGAGCGAGTCGCAGGCAATCTCTTAACAGGTTTGTAAAAATCCTTCACTATTAAGCAGCATTAACGTTTTGTTTTACATTCATAAAGCACCCTTCTTCTCTCAGAGCTAAGCCCGGACTGCTTCACACAGTGAGCCTCATATCTATGGCCGTCAGAGAAACAATGCAATGAAACACGTGAATAAAAACGGGAGAAGAAAATAAGCTTTTCACACTGTTTACTAGGATGTTATTCCATCAGCCGGAAGCTCTGGAGCATCTCTGCTGCAGCAGTGCGATCTGTCTCCTGTAAAGGAAGCTCAGGTGTACGAAGGGCAGAGCCCACGAGCCAGTCCGTGTCTGAGCACAGCGCAGCCCTCCAGAGACGTTGCTGTGCTGAACCAGCGCGGTGAGACTGCAAATCTGCAGCAGCCACACTGAATTAGTGACACCGGAGTTCCTGTTCCCAGGAGATGGTTTGTTCTGTTCCTGACACACAGGAGCTTCAGCGACAGCTGCTGCAGGAGCTCCGCAGAGCTGTCCCACAACTTCACACAGCTGCAGAGCAGTCGAGACCCGTCCTGCGGTCTAGCCCCCGGACAGCCGGCAGGTCGTACTCGCTTGTGCGGCATCTGGTCGTTTCAACTTGAGCGCACCACATGTGGGCTCTGGGGCTCCAGCTTTAGAGAAATTATGCCACCGGTAGGAGAGAAGAGACCGCTGATACAGAAGAGCACTTTCAACAATCGCTCTTTGGCAGAGACGAGTAAATTTCAATCTAGAAAGGTAAATTTTATTCTTCCTCCTTCGAGCTATCAGGAGGTATTCGTTTAACAACGATTGGGGAATGCCCAGGGACCTAAGCCAGTAGCAACACAGGTCTTTTTCTGAAAGGTGAAACTCACTCTCAATATCTATCCTGCTTCTCGGCAGACTTTTTTCCAGGACTAATACCTTTTAAAACACCCATGACCACTGTTCTGAAACCCTAAAGGGGTTTTACAGTGTCTCTGCAGCAGAGATCATCCGTTTTTTATTCCACGGATCATCGAGGCTCAGTCACGCCTGGCTGTCTCTGGCCCATCTGACGGAGAAGAGCACTTTTCACCTAGCGTTCAAGAGTCAATACAGAGCGACTTTAATATGAGGGCAGACGAAAGGTACTTACTGGACAGGCATGCTGAGTGAGAGTTACGCTGACACAGATCAAGGTCCTTTTGAATAACCCAGATTAAAATTGGGAAAATTGGGAAGTTGGAGAATGACAAAATTCGGAAGTTGCTTGTATAGTACATGCTGCATGCTACTGTTTTAATTTTAAGCACTAAAGTTGCAAAAGAAAAGCTGTACAGCTCCTTCTCAGCCAGAGGTCAAACAATTATGTCGGGCTCATTTTTCCCTTATTTGCTATTAATTTGCTGAAAACACCTGGATAAAGGTTGTACAGTACATTGTTTCAAAGATGCACAAAAACTACTCTGGTTTTTGAGAAGCCAGCACTCTTTTGTATTTTATACCAGCCTAGATGAGATACCATCACTACCACTACAGCTACAGTACATCAGTTGCTCTATCATAAAATACTCGTTTAATGATGACATGAAATTGAAAAAGAGATTTTTGTTATATATATTGTCACGGTTTCTTGCAAATGTGCAAGATCCTAAAGAAACCTAGAGTTTAATTTCTGCAGTGTCCCAGCTTGTTAACGCCTGCTTTGTCACTACAGATGAAAATCCTAAATCCCACATTCTAAATCGGTGCCCTGAGGTACCAGGCTACAGTGAACATTATAAGAAAAGCACTGTCTCCGTACACTACAGCGTCCAGCTCAGTTAGACAACGTTACTGTTCAAGTCCTGTACAAAAGACAAGGGGAAGTGTCTGATTCATACAGCATCAACGGTGTCTCTTGTTGTCAGTGATGATTCTGTTATTTTAACAGGGTGCTTCTGATACATCCATTTCCCACTTTCAGCAGCGGCCACACCACTGTCAGGAACTGGAGAGGCTCAGAGCCGCTGTGGCCCAGCTGCTGGAGCGGCTTCGGACTGGGCCGTTCTTCACAAAGAGCGCCGAGACAGAACGGGAACACACAGACGCTCCAGTGTCCATCTCCGCAGCCCGCGTTATCATCTTCCCCCGAAAGAAGGCTCTTGAACAACTAGTCCAAGTAGGCAGCTGGGTCAGCATGCATAGGCTGCAAAGGAACAGGATAAAGGTTTATTCCATGCTGAAAAAAGAAGAGAGGAGAAAGGAAACACATCGTTTCGGCTCACACCTGAAGAAGGCTCCACAGCCGAAACGTTGTGTTTCCTTTCTTCTCTTTTCTCTTTTCAGCATGGAATAAACCTTTAACTTGTTCTCTTGAATAACTATACTGTTATGCTGGGATTTCAGGGGCTCGACCGCAGTCAGAGCCGGGAGAGGGCTTGGAGCCCCTCCTGTCTCTCTCTTCCCATCTCTGCGGGGCTGTGTTCAGATAGCGTCCCTCTGCTAACACTCTTTCTCTCTCTCTCTCTCTGCGGCTTGACAGCCATATTCCCTGTCGCTCCTGTCAGCCATCGTGAATCGCGGACAGAGGCGTTTTCCGACCATGCGAAGCTTGACAATGAAACGCTAAGACTGCAGAGCGCAGGGGGGAGAGTGGGGGGCTGACTTCCTTCGCTCAGGCATGCCGCCGGCCTCCCCCCCGCGCCCCATCCCAAATCGCCCTGATTGTCGAAGCAGGAGGCTTGAAATGAGCCGACGCATTTTTCCTGCCCAGCCAAGCGCCGCAGAGGAGAGGACAGGCAGGCGTAATAGAACATTATGTGCAGATTGGTTATCGGGTTAACTGGCAGGGAGGCCACAGAAGAGGACTTGGGGCAAACGAGCCAGTGAGCATTTCACTGTGCTGAAAATAGCTGGTTGAGATCCCCTGAACGACACCTTGACGTGACTGGGGAGGCAAGCAAGGGCAGAACACGTGTCCGATACGAGCTCGGCACACACCTCCGGCCTGCGACGGCTTCAGGAGAGGGGGGAGGAGAGAGGGAGGGAGAAAGGCGCTGAGGCACCTCGGGGCTCCACCTCGAAGATTGGAGATTGGATGCTTCAGTGAGCAGCCATGGAAGGAGTTAAGCTCCCGGGCGGGCCTGACGCTCGGGGCCTCCCAGACCTGCAAGGAAGAGGGAGAGAGCGCCCTGCAGCTGATGATTCTGTCAAGATCCTCGCAGCCGAGGACACGCGCCACTGGCTCTTTAGAGGAGAGGCCGAGGACAGATCATCTGCCCTTTCCCCTCTGTCTGAGGCCAGGAAGAGGACTCACTTCAGCTGGAACACTGCAGGGGGGCCCGGCTCGGTCTCTGCGCCCCCCGAGCAGGCAGCTTCCCAGGGCCTTACGAAACTCCTGAACTCCTGCCGCAGCGCTGATGAGCTCTGGCGCTGCGCCAGCTCCTCCTCTGATCTTACAGGACGACTCCTGTGTAATTAAAGCAAAGGAAATAACAGCCGGAGCTTCTGGGAGAGAGCTACCCACCACATCATTCTGAAAGGCTCACTTACCTAAATGGAGCTTCCTTTCAGAAGCGCTCTGTCAGACCACAGCCCTGCTCTAACTCCAGCCTGCCTGTGCCACAAGCCGCAGCGCCAGCACAAACACACGCAGCAGGGCCCGGGCAGAGAGATAACCGGCATCACCCGGAGCGGAGAGGAAGCCAGATCGGACAGGTCCGAGGAGACCTGGCTCCAAGCGTGCGGGTGATAAACTCATGCATACAGATCAGGGGGAGTTCGTGGACGCTGCTGCAGTCAGATTCCGGAAAATAAAGCAACGCGGTAAAACAAAAGAAAGCAAACGCATGCGACCCTAAGAAAAGAACAATAGGACGGTGCAAAGCCCTGCCAAAATAAAATGAGCGGGTCTCCAGTGAAGACTGAGAAATTAACCCTTTCCGCACCTGGAGTCTAACACCACAACCAGAAAACTGCATAACTCCAAACAGCACCATGAATAGTAATTAAATAATCCTTGCTTGACTCAAGAGACACACACACAAGACAGCCATTCTGCAAAAGCAGCCGATTCAGTGAAAATGTGAGAGGTTATTTCGCCATGTGAATTAGGGTGAAACAAGCTTTTAGGAAGGCCAGATTGTACGAGTCTATAGTGAAATTTAGCCAGGATGCTGTAGTTAATGCCTCTGCTCTTATTAACACTTCCATGGGATCTCTGATGACCAGGTAGCCAAAGCTACAGCACGGTATCCGTAGTCACCATACTGAGTGACCAGTGTCATCTACTGGTACAGCAACACTACTTACACTGTCCACCTTGTCCTGGAGGTCCCAGTACTGACCAGGACCAACCCCACCGGACTTCTGAGATCTGATCAGATCAAGCTACTAGGTGGCAATGCTGCTGTCAATAAGCACTGGTGAAATATAAGAGGCATGTGTCTGTTTGAATTTCCCTATATGAACACCCACGCAGATGTTCTAATTTCTGCAAACATAATTAACAAAAAAACCAGCCTTCTACATCACCAGTTAAACTACTGTTAACAAGGGTTATTTCCTGCTCTGCTTTGTGCTTGGTGTTGTGTCATTTGTGATTGAGTCCTTTTGCATGCAGGAAAGACAGAGATCTCAGGCTGCCGTTTTGTTTTTCGGCACGCAAGCATAATGAGTAATGCAATACAATATAAAAGGTTTCACTTTTAATTAAGGGACTGTGTATGAATCTCCGCAGAATACAGAGTCCTGGAATTATTAGCATATCACATTTCTCCTGGAAGGAAGGGCTGATTTAGATAGCTGATAAGGTTATGCTAAGAGTGGCCATTTCTCTATTATGGTAAATCAAATTCTTATTGATTATTATTTTTTTTAGATGACCTGGGACTGCATCTGTTTCGTTATTGCCTAGGCTGACAATGCTATCTGATTGCTTCAGTGGTATTCATAGCCGTGCTCTCAGATATGCAAAACTGCCAGAATAATTGCCAAAGAATTATTTCATCAGCCTTCAGTAACAAGGCAAAGGTCTGCATTCACGAGGAATTTCTCACTCGGCTTGGTCTGCAGCAGAACCTTCTTTCCATTTATTAACGGACGAATAGATCAATTTAAATATATCTTTTCTACTTTTTTTAAAATCTGATTGCTATCTTTGTACTTAAGGTCCTTAATCTTATAAAAAGGCACTATCCAAACTGCCTACTTCATTGTGAGCAAGGCAGGGGTTGGCCAGGTCAGTCAGGAATTAATATAGTGGGGGCTCCTGAGTGATTCAGCCTGTAGAGACACTTGTTCAGAGAGCAGGATTAGCCCCACAGCCCAGGCGTCACTGCATTCTTGATGTGGGGGCGCACAACTAACTAGGTGCCTGGGCACCCTCGTCTTCTTGCAGAAGGATATTCGTCACTGTAAGCAGCAACACTGCTCTGGGATTGGCCAATTACTCAGACGATGTACAGATGCCAGTTCGCACTCACCCACTGTTCAAGGCTCAGCTTCCTGGCAACACCTGCGGCCCATGGGGAGAATGAGAACCAGCAGACACACCCACCTGTCAGGGCCAGCTGACACACGGCAGACCCTCCACAGTGCCCCGCAGTCAGCACCAACCAGACGGGGGGCGCCGCTCTCTCGTGCCACTGCAAGCAAGATTCAGCACAACACCCACAGTGCTTCCAGTCACATGATCTGGGCTTGAACCCCGGGCCAGGAGACCAGGCTGCTTCTGGTGTTAGCACATTTGCAAGTGCTGCGTAATTTGCGGCAGGGAAATAGGTTTAGGAGGACGTTGTGTGCTGGCCCGAACCGTCTTCCCTGCTGCTGCCTGTTAGGGAGAAAGGGGCGATAGGAACTGTGACAGTGCAGCAGGGGAGGCGCTGTGGGTGAGGGGGCAGAAGCACTGGTGCTGGGCTTACTCTATTTATCGGGGTCCAGTCTGGGAAAAAGGAGCCGCCAGCACAGCGGCAACCAGACTGGACTGACCCTGTTTAACAGGGCCCAGTCTGGCAGAGCAGGGCGCGTAAGGCAAAAAGTACAAATAAAATCTGTGGATAAAAAACAGCCTGCCTAGGTAGTACTGCACAGTGGGACAGGTGAAAAAAGAAAAAGAACGCCTTACACGGGTGCTATCTCCTCCGGGACTGTCGTGTAAAACTCCCCTTTCTGGGGCTGTCTCTGCTCGTCCCATCAGGGGGTGTCCAGTGTGCCTTTAGAGGACCTGCCCAGCTGGGGCTCATCATCTAGAAGCCGGGACAGCTGGGACTACCAGGGCTCCACCTCCACACTGGGCACGCCCCCACGCAATGCCACAGAACAAACAGAATTCGTATTTATTCTGCTGACTGAGTGAGTCCAGTTTAGTGGGACTCAAGTCTGTGATTAACTGCACCAGATGCACAGAAGAAGAGGTATCCAGATACAGTAAATAAAACACCAGTTGTAGACAGCTACTGGAGTGGGAAGTGTGCTCCGAATGGAATTCGAGATTTTCCCAAAGCAAAAGCAAGGACCTAAACAGAACCCATAGGCATCACTGCCTCTTCTTGGAGAACTCAGCGCACACAGAGCACCTAGCTGCACAAATCAGAGCCACCCCCACCAGGAGAAAATAACGCACAAGGTGCAGGCTCTCTCCCTCCGTGAATCAAAAGAAGGTGCTATATTAACAACAACTTTTTCTTCTCTTCCCAGCAATATAGTGCTGGGCAAAGCAAATGCTGAAACGCACTACCACACTAAATTACTCGGGATATTGAATTGTTCCCTGTATTTTATGACAGAGTGCCCTGAGTTATGGGTGATCTATCAATGCGATGCCTGAGCTTAGCGAGTGAATTAACGGGCTGGAGAAATGGTGCTCCATCGAGTGCTGAGTCTCTTCAAGCCACCAAATTGTTTAAAGCTTTTCTCGCTGAGGACAAAGGTCACTCCTTTACTTCCTCGCTGTCCTTGAGGATGCCCCATCGATTGACCGGAGTATCCGCATGGCTCCCAACTAGGGCCCTGGAAATAAAAGCTCGGACTTAAGGGCTTCTTTCTTCATCACAATGTTGTCCATTTCCATTCTTGAAAACTACTGCAGTTTCAGTTTCAAAAGCTTAGTCTGACATTATGTTGCAGACACCTGGTACTCTTTGGGTAAAGAGGTCTCTCCTATTTTCAGTCCCAAATACATAAACTCTTATTAAGGGTCCGGATTACATCCAGATGTTCTCCTACTCAAAAAATTAAACAGTATTTCACGCCAGGTGTACAAAGTGTGATTTAAATCATTGTTAAGAGTGGAAATAAGAGGTTGATATTCTTCTGCTTAATCATGAGTGCCTGGAGTTGCTGCTGAGTCATGGATAGATGATGCTCTGGTGAATAATGGCTGCAAGGAGCTCCTGCTGAGTCAGGGATGTCAGGTAAGAGTCCAGACAAACCAGGAACCTTTCTCCCCTGTGGAGGAGCCTGGAAATGTACCGTGACTGACTGGCCAGAGCGGAAGAGCTAGAGGTTCAAGACACCAGTGATCACTCACTGTTTGATCAACTTCCTGCCAACCGGTCAACTTTTGGGCAAACAAACAAGCAGAACAAAAGAAAGAGGATTTGTAACATTGCATCCACCTGCTGAGAAGCACTGCATAACACTGGTGAGTAATGGATTAAGAGGCTTTTCAGCAGCTCTTAAGAGACTGACCCAGTGGGAAAACGGGGTTTTAATGCCATTATTTTAATTACACACATTTACAGCCCTGCAACAAAGCATCTCTTATAGGCTTAGCAACAACAAGCTTAATCCACCTACAATTAAAGTACTGGAGCCCTACAGAGACTCCTAAAAAGCTGAACTGTGCGGTGCCTCGCCTGCCCCTGGGCCCACTGCGCTCGCTGTCGGATGAGGTGGGGAGGCACAGAGTCGAGCCCCTATCCCTGAAGGAGGGGGAGCACCTCTCCTACCCCGACGTCAGCTGAGATTCTCCGCTCCCCACTGCAAGCGCCATTCAACACGAGCGCACAGCCCGACCCCGGCGACACACGTGATCAGGGAGACAAAACCTCTGCCACCTCAACTTAAATTCTGTTTCATTCTGAGGAGCTCCTTCATTTTGACAGCATTGCATGTAACTGATGGGAGAAGGTGCTTTAAATTATAGAAAAGGATTCATAGTTAATACTTCCAGTGTCTCAAATGTAAGGTTTTTATGCAACAAGGCCACGATTCTGTGATACCATATATAACGGACCAAGAACTCTGACTCGTTACATGTAAGATAATGGAAATTTACTATAAGAACTGGAGCATCACCTGTTTGGAAATAATATGGACATCTTCATAAATAACAGTGAAAGTTGCATGGAAGAGCATTTAAAAAAGAGAACTGGAGGCACTTCTGTAACCAAAGGGCTGTAGGAGTGTGGAACAAGCTACCCAGCCATGCTGTTGAAGCCGATATGTTCTTGCAAGAAGTGGCTGGATAAGATCCTCAGATGAATTAGATACTATGTAACTAGTGCACTGGATGGGCTGATTGGCCTTGATTATAACTGTTATTATGTTCATAATACTTAAACATCAAGGGGCAAATATGCACTCATCACTTAGCTAGACCACTAATTTTCATTAGCATCATTATAATTGTTCACTGGCGGAACAGTGGCACAGTGGTCAGCACTGCTGCCTCACAACACTGGTGCTTTGGGTTCAATTCCAGATCTGGGTTGCTATATGTGTGGAGTTTGCATGTTTTCCCCATGTTTGAGGTGGTTTCCTCCAGTTTCTCTGGTTTCCTCCTACAGTCCAAAGACATAATGGCAGGTTATGTCTACCATTATATAGGTTGGCTGCTGGGAAAACTGATCCTTTGTGTGAGCGTGTGTCTATGGATCGGGGTGCCCAGGGTTAGTCCCGTCCAGGGTGAATCCTGCCTTGCGCCCCTTGTTGCCAGAATAGGCTCTGGCTTCCCCGTGACCCAGAATCGGAAGAAGTGGTTAGAAAATGGAAGGATGGATCAATAAATGTTCACATTATGTATATAGTGTTCTGGGACGTCCTGTGTCTGATCATCTGAAATAGCACATGGCTTTGTTGTCATGCCCCTTGATAACAAGGTCATTACATTAGCAAATATCTGCCCGATCGTGATCCAGTAATGAGGTCTGCGCAGCGAGCAGTGAGCTGCTGGTGGAGAAACGGCCCAGAAGAGATGGGTACAGAGCTGATCAAAAGCTAAGAGGTGCTGCCAGTGTGGCGATCCGGCTATCAGGAGAAGCAAGCAGACCCTTATCTGCATGCGCAGCCCAAGCACACGCGCGCCAATTACTGAGTCCAATCCCGGAATCCCAGCAGCCCTCAGGGGCGCCAGTCACGCTCACTGGCTTTCACTGCCTGTGACAAACAGCAGCCGAGATTCTGATAGCATCTGAGCTGCTTAACTACAACACATTAACTCCATTTTCAAGCTCTGCTTATTTTAGAAAAAAAATCCCACCATGAATCATTTTCTTTATTTAATCATCGATTTCAGAAGAAAAGATGGAGTCTAGCAATGATAGAAAGCAAGGGGAAAAAAAAGCATTGTTAAACTGAGAAATATTCAGCTCCCTGTTAACGAAGCACTAATGACAATGAGTCCATAATGACTGAAAAGCAGATGCTGTAAGTGGTGAAGGTGCTGTCAGAATCACGTATGTATTTATGTTTATGGCATGCAGTCTCTGAAAGACAACACTGATGAATGTGGTGTAGTATTATTATCACAGTATTACTTACTATGTGCAGACACACAACTACAGATGGCTTAGGGGACCTGATAGGAGTACTCGAAATTCCCAAAGGCGTTGAGCATGTCAACCCAGAGGACTCCTTCAGAAAGAACAGTGAAACACGAATCGCATGACACAAGTGCAAACTCTGTGAAAGCGCTCTTAAAATAGAGAATTGGAGGTTCGTGACGACACAAAGGGTTGTGGGAGCATGGAACAAGTTACTCAGCCAAGTGGTGTGAGCCAATACCCTGGTGTCTTTCTAGGTACGAGTGGGTGAGATCCTTGGATCAATTAGCTACTGTTTATCAAAGGGGCTAGATGGATGGAATGGCCTCTTTTCAGAAGCTCTTGTTTTTACTGTGACACTCCGAGTGGCAGAGTCCTGGGTGGGCAGTATGTAACCCTCAGTTCATTCCACTTCCATGGAAGCATGAAGAGACAGAGCAAGCCGTAAAGACTGCACCATCCCAGACGCACAGGGTCACAGGGGAATGGTCACCCACCCTGGCCCATCGCCCTCCAGTCCCCTGCCCCCAGCATCAGGCTCCACAACACTTACTGAACTAAAGAAGCCGGCTGCGCTTCAGGGTCTAATTATGCCTGGGAATTAGGATTCGCAGAGAAGCTGTCATTACAGCAGGCATGCGGACATTTTAAACAGTCGAGTGGTACGAGACACCAATCCCGCGAAGTGGGAACCGACGTGGGGCTCCTGCTCTGGACCGATGGATAAAATACGGAAAAAACCACCCCTGAATGCTGTTTGTCCTGGAACAAACAGGGATAAGTGAATGGGAAAAGCGCTCATATTCCCATGTGCACACTGCATGTGGCTCATAATTAGGGAAAACTAAACCTAATAATACTCCGGTGATATGGGCAGGCTGAGCTCTCTGCCCTCGAGTGGGGTACAAGCCAGCCGTGCTTCGATTCCCCAAGCAGTGGGGTCAGGATCTCACGAAGACTCCTGCAGTTGTGGGCAGCCTGCAGTCCCTCCTGTGAGGGCGCCACGGGGTGCTCAATGTGCCAAGTGACACATGCCCCTACAGGCGGGCGTGTCCACATGTCCTGAGTGGCCACAGGGGCTGCTGAAAAACTGCTAACAGCTAATGCGTTTGTACTCCAAGTCTTTTGTAATTATAAACCATTAGCAAAAATAAAAACATCTCTTGTGATGAAATCCCTCCCTCCCTGCCCCTGCGCATCAGTAACCAGAGGACACATGAAAAAAACAACATAAATAATCACCATTCACTCCATTTCCATTAATATGTTTAAAGGCAAAACCAGCCACCAGCTCCTGCAATGACATGGGCTCATTGACTCTCTAAATACGGGGCGACAGACGAGATAGACAAATGCATGCAGATGCAAAAAACAGTTGAGTGCCAATCTCAATTCTGACATGATTTTTGTAAGCTTTACCAGTGATATGTCTTCATCAGACACACAGCTTCCAAGTACATCAAAACATTTAAGCATTTAGAAATTGTGTGCTTTCGTTGTTTGCATACCAAAAGATGCAAGAAGGTTTTACATACTTAATACTAATGAAGAATACAAATACTAATACTTAATACTACTATACAGGCATTGCTTCACTCACACAGTGGGCCAGCAGCCCCAATACACAGCAGGTCAGGTGAATCCAGAAATTACTTCTCTAACTAGAATAAGGAGGAGCTGTGGGTCAGGAAGGCCAGGCTGTACAATCTGTGCCAAAGGATCTTTAAAGACCAAGTAGACAGGACCTTGGTGTAATGTCTCAGCTGTATGGTGGCAACTCCTATAGCAGTGTCCCTGGTCACCATACTGGATTGGTGGATTGGAAAATGGATAGGAAAGTCTGGTCCAGAGAGAAGAGTGCCACCTACTGGTCCACCAACGCCACTTACAGCAGTCATTGGCGCATGTATCCAAAATCTGCAAATGTCTGGACAAAGAACAAAAAAATTAGACATTCACACTAAATGAAATGAGGAGTCGGCAGAGATAATACTGAGAAAAGGAGGTGCTACATCACACAGAAACCAGAGTGTCAAGAACACAGCATGGCCTGCTCTTTCACATTCTAATAGAAGAGCCAGAAGAGAGTCTGTGTTTGATTAGCTAATGGCTACCTAACGAGCAAGATGGGGCAAACGGCCTCCTCTCGTTTCTTTCGCTCTTCAACCACACTCACAACAAGCTGTCCAGGACTGCACCCACACTGAGAATCGAGGGCAAGAGCCTTCCATCATAGCGCCTGACCACGACTTCCCACATCAACGCAAACGTTCTGGGATTTACAGGGGAACTGCAACGCTATTTTCATATTTCCGGGTTAGAAAGAATCGGTACTGGGGACTTTCAAACCACAATAAAAGTTAAACATACACAGTCACTTGCAAAACCTTCAATTTACATCACAAAATAAACTAAATTTCCAGCTAGGTGCAGCACCATGTTCTGCGATTCAGAACGAGGCAACGCAACTTCCAGTGAGGGGAAGTGGTCCTGTGACACTGTAAACAAGCAGGCTTTTACACGTCTCTTTTAATCCCATAGAAATATTGTCGACTTTGAGATGGTTTTGCCAACAAATACTACTTGTTCACTGTGGATGCAGATCATACGGGAACATTTCTGCGGTGAAATGTCTTTTGTACAACCTACATGTACATCACATCACATTAGTCATTGCAGTGACTAGTGAGCAGGAAGGGCTGCTTCACTTTGCAATCTGTGGGAACTTGAATGCGAGTTTGCAACAACATGGCGACTTACAGTACTTTCACAAAGTTAATGATTTTGTGTTTAACAATTTGTCATTTTTTTCTACAAATATCAATGAATTTAGTCTGTTACCAAGATTTAATAACCGGTCTAAGAAATTGGGACTGCCGTTCCCCTTGTCACGAACAAGAGGGTTCATCCGGGCTCAAGATGTCGGGTGGAGTGGGAATGAGCCCTCAGGTAGCGGACGTGGGGCGACCCGGTGAGGCGAGCCTCTCGACAACCGATCCCAATGCCGAGCGAGGAGGACAGAGAGACCTGGAAATATAAAGCCCACAGACACAAGACACACCGTACAAGAAGTACAAGAAAAGCACAGGGAAACTAGGAACAGGACAGAGCAGGAGCGCCCTCCGGCTGTGGAGGGCGTGACACTCCTTTAATGCCTCGTGACATCTGATCCCCTTAGATCTGTTCTTCTATTCTGCTCAGGTACTCGCGACATGAGGAGCCAGCAGGGCTTAAATCCCAGTCAGCTGGCAGCCCCTCCTTGAACACTGACCCGAGATGGTTGTACTGTATGTCAATGGACTGGAGTTGGTAGACCAGCATGGTAAAGTGTAGTGCAGCAACCCCTTCCTCTGCTTAAAACGTAAGATAGATAAGATGACTTTATTGGCCATATACAATTTCTTGTATTAGGAATTCTTCATTTTACATACCCCAGCTCGCTCTCCATGAGACACACAGACAGAGAGAGAAGCTGGGGGTCAGGGCACAGTGTCAGCCACTTACTGTATATGGCACCCCTGGAGCAGCTGGGGTTAAGGGCCTTGCTCAGGGGCCCAACGGAGTAGGATTCCTCTGCTGGCCGCGGGATATGAACCGGCAACCTTCCAGCCACAGGCGCAGATCCTGAGACGCAGAGCCACCGCACTGCCCCATCTCTCATGTACACCTGGCATGACCACGAGTCTGCTTGCTGTGACTCATGGTCATGCCAGGTGTAATTGAAAGATCCATTTTTAATAAAGGGCCAATTGTACTATTACTAAACACCTCTGAAAAATGAATCAGTTCTTCAGTCACAATTAGGTGTCTCAGACAGCCTATGGAGAATCTCTATTTTGCCACCAGGATACAGCCTCTTGTCATCCAAACAAATGTCCCTTAATACAATGTACTGCTGGTATTGCTGACCATTAACGGTCCTCTGGATCACACACAGACATAATTATTCTGCTCATAAAGTACATTCCATTTGCACAGCTTTTGTACATTTTATTCTCCAACTCCTCGGTCCCCAGCTTAATTATATTTTTGTCTGTGCAGAAATGTACTAACAGAACTTCTTTCAACTTCTTAAACATTAATATTTAACTTCAGAGCATGTGAAATCAAAGCAAGACAACATTAGGACGAGAGTTTTAATATATCACCTGCCACAGAGAACAGCAAAGTGCAGGAAAAAATTGAACAAGTCTAACTTGTAATTTCCTTCCTTTTTTTTTTGCAAATGCAATCGGTTATTCCACTGAGGATCTTGGATACAAGCAGGCAGGCCTGTTTCATTTCAAAGCCATTCATCCTTAACAAACGTAGCATGTGGTAAATATCCCAGGGAAAGAAAGACAGAGGCATTTCTAATTGGAAGGAGTGCATTTCGGAATTGTGCTGGAATTAAGCCATCCAGGGAGCACCCTGACTTTTCTGTGCAATGCAGAATACAGTAATACTGGCAAAATCTCTTCCTGAGCGAGGCACTGAGCAGCGAAAGAAACACTAGGAAAATTATATATTAGTAGCTGGGCTGCTGCCATTGTATCCCGCTGACAGGACGGCTAAATTCACCGTGCGGATTGACAGGGGTCTGCCGTGTGCGGCCACAACTGAAACGGCACAAGCGCCACCTCTGGGACTCGCTCTTCGCACCATGTTGCTGCCTTGTGACACCGTGTCCCGCTGCTCTCGAAAGACATCTGCCTGACCGCAGGGGGTGGGCACAAGACCTCCCAGCTCATGCCGCACAGATTCAATCCGCGGCATACCCGTCACGACCCGCACGCTTCCCTTTCCCAAGAGCGCACACAGTGACGCGTTACGACAGCAGGGCAGCAATGAAGCCCCCGTGTCTTGAAAGGGCCCCACCAGTCGTCTCGCTCTCGCGTGTCCACGTCTCTCCCGCGTTTCCTGCCTGTGGAAATTCCCCTGCGGACGTCCCGATCTGAGCTTCCACGCCCGCGACCTTTCTTCCCAACCTGAGCCCCTGACCTTTCGTACGACTTCTCTCAGGCGGCCGCGGTAATTTGAGAAACTCTGCTAGATTAATTTAATTAAAACACACACACACACACACTCCGCTCTTCGGAGCGCCTGTTGCGACTGTGACGTGCCATCCTGGCTCAGGTGCGTGCTTTCCCGGCGAAGGAGACCCAGGTGAAAGCGCACGAGGGTGTCAGAGGCTTGATAGGATTGCTGGTGCTTTTAACTGTTACTGCATTTACTGCTGCGTCACAGGAGAAAGTAAGCCCAGGCCGCACCGACCAAAGACAGTAAGATCAACGCCCTGTAATAGAGCTGGATATCGTGAAGCGTGTCCATCACAGATAAGCACACGGACAGTAACGGTGCTCGACGGTGAGCCAATGGTGAGACACGTGGCCTTGTGGCCCCTCTCTCGAAAAGAAACCCTTCCTGCTGCAGGCGGTGCCGCTACTACAGGACAGCTCGCTTGTGCGTTTCAGGAAAACGGGGATCCCTCCCTCTCCCCCACAAGCAGAGCCCGCAGCCTGCGTCTCTCCATCACTCTGGGGTTTAGGTGCTCCGTCCAAGAGCTGGTCTTCAAAAAAAGGCCAAGAGAGGGAAGCGTTCGAGAAACGGGAGGATGAAGGCAGGAAGATGGCGAGGGAGACGTGTGGCCGGGGTCACCCTGGAGGAAGGCGAAGAATTCGGGGCGCCGGGCGCAGCCGAGGGGAGGGCTGCAGGCAGGGCGGTCGCGGAGAGAGACGGAGAAGCAGGAAGAGACGTGCGAGGGGAACGAAAGGAGCAATTAACCACTTCAAGACCCTCGACGCAGATGAGCAGCAGCTCACAGCCCACAGCTCGCAGGAGCTCGGAGTACATCGGCAGATGAATGTGTTCCCCGCGCTGCAAAGCAACTAATTAGCCGGGGATAAGGGGTTTCTCTTTACGATCGGGGAGGTGAATTAATGCCAAACAGATGAGACGTTTAAAACCGTGTGCAGACTGGTGTTTAATTTTTTAAGGCGAGCCAAATGTTTTCCTATTAAAAAAAAACGAGCCGCACCGCAGTGCAGGACCGACTCCATAATCACGTTTCATAATCGCTGAAGGCTCGTCGTTTTTCATGCCCAAAATAAAACAAAAGCAACTTTTCTCAGGAAACACGTTTCTACCGTCTCCTCCCTCTACGGGTGAAGATCGCGTGTACTTGTACTGTAAGACGTCTCCGCGCAGGAAATGAGGACTGCCGTCGGATTCCCCTGGACACGGGACTTGGCGAGTTGTTGACTGACATTAACAACAGCATCTTCAGATCTAATAGACAACAGATAATGTGCTCATTGACATTTCCAAGATAAATAATTGCTCTTTAGCGAGGAGGTGAGGGAGAGAAACCAGAGGAGGAGGGCGGGCGCCTTCAGGAAGGAGACAGTACACATCGCTCTTCAAATGTCACCGAGAAAGAGCAGAGAGCCAGCAAATTCCATTTTAATGCTGCCTTATTACGGCTGTCCTCAGTAATCCTGTGCCTGCAGTTAAACCAGATTTTTAATTGCTAGTTTTGCTGGGCTGGGCAGTCAGTGGTCGAGGCGTATGCCAGCCGCCGAGCCAGACGGTGACATTTCTCAACACAATTCGCACAACAGCATCCATTTGAGGGGTAAATAAGTTAATCAAGCAACGTTTCACTCGCAGCTCTCTCTTCCGTGATGAACTCCAACCCGCCATGCTGCCAGCTCCCTCACGGGTGCCCAGAGAGCCACAGGGGGCGCTCCTGCAGGCTGCCCTCAGTCTGTTGTGGACTGGCTGACCTCTATCGCACCCAGCCTGCTCTTCGAATGAATGAGAGGAAAAGACACTCAGGGAAAAAACACTTCTTTTAACAGCACAGTTGACTAAACAGCCTTGAGGTGAGGATCCCAGAAGCTCATATTCATCAAAAAGTTTCTTCCGAACTTCTGAGTTCTATTTTCTCCCCCCCCCCCCCTCCATGACATCTAAAGTACTGTCATATTTCACACCCAGCCTCTGCCTCTGGAAACTGTGAGGGAAGGAGATCTTTACTAATTTGTCTCTGCTGAGGAGCCTCAGGCTCACATTTCTTAACACCACAACCGGCCTCGCTAGAAATTTAAAAAAACAATTGAAAAGTAAAAAAAAAATGATTATATTGCCGGCATTTAATTATGTTTGTATTGCTCTGGTGACAGTGCCATTACAAGGCTAGCCAGGGGCTGAGCATAAAAGAGGAGTCTCTCCAGCGCCTCCTTACCCCTCCTTCTGCAGTATAACAACGCCATAAAAGAACTCAGCACATTTTTGCAGCGTGAACCTAAACGCTCAACTCCTCATGCAGGGAAGGAGCCCTAAAAATAAAATACTGTTATAATTTTGGCTTTCCGCCCTTGCTATTGCAGTATTGTTTGAGCTGCGAAGAGCACGCTGCCGACCAGACAGCACACAAACCAGTGGGCCTCTGAGGGCCGCTTTCCGAAAAGCCCAAGGAGTTCATTCCCACTCATGTCATCATGTCATCCCACAGAGTTCTCTTCTTCCCAGGAAAGCGCGGGGCGGACAAAGCTGCTTTGCAGGGACAATGGGAACATCCGTTGGACAAGCCACCACGTCCTGGATCAAAGGATCTCTCTTTGTCCAGGTTCCACCAGTATGAAATGACAGTGTGAGGCAGCCCAACTGGGAAGAAAGAAGAGGTGTGGGTCCCACTGACGAGGAACCCTGCTGGTGCCCACACATTCTTCCTCCTGAGAGTCGAGGCCGAGACGTGCCAAGTTGAGCCCCGGGCTCTTGGCCCAGGCGACCTGGAGCAAGTAACAATGATGGCCTTCCTCCGACCGTGCCCCAGGCCCGGCTCTCTGTGTGGCTCCCTCCCAGCGCTACGATTCCGTCAGCTCTCAACGGGATCACGAAGCTCACATCGCTGCTGCACAAAATCCCGCTTCCAGTGTCGGAGAAATTTTCCCGCTTCCCCTTAAAAGACAGTCGGTCTCAGAAGTTAAAAGAGGATTTATTTAATGCGCAAACACAGAGAGATGCTTGGTGTATTTTTCTCAAAGTGATTAAACTAGTCCTTTAATATTTTTCTGTTATCTATCACGCTCCCCTGTGCTGATCAGATGGGTAACATTCATCTTCCTCTTCCCTGTTTGCCAAAGATAATAATAATAATTAATAATAATAATAATTGCTTACACTTATATAGCACTTTTCTGGACACTCCACTCAAAGCTCTTTACAGGTAATGGGGATCCCCTCCACCACCACCAGGGTGCAGCCCCACCTGGATGATGCTACGGCAGCCATAGTGCGCCAGAACGCTCCCCACACATCAGCTATTAGTGGGGAGGAGAGCAGAGTAGTGAAGCGAATTCATAGATGGGGATTATTAGGAGGCCATGATTGATAAGGGCCAATGGGAAATTTTGGCCAGGACGCTGGGGTTACACCCCTACTCTTTATGAGAAATGCCCTGGGATGCCCCAAAGATGACTTCTTTTAACACAATTGGTTACTTAGTTTTGTAGCACACGTTCCTATATAACACAGTATAGAATTACATAGCTGTAGTAGCCCTTGTCTCCAGCATTCTTCCATTCTGGTCCAAGCCAGTGCTGTATGTCCACCTTATAAAATACTGCAGCATCAGCAGAAAAAGTATGTACAAAGTTCACAAAGACCCTCTCATCACCAGTGTCCCCCTGCTTCAATGCACTTGGCTGGACAGTGTGTTCATGACACCCGCAGCTCTGTTTGTGAAGAAAGCCTGACTTTATAAGCCCGTATCTATAAGCCTAAGAAAGAGAAAGTTCCACAGTCAAGCCCCAAATAGCTTGAAGTGCGCAGGTAAGTATTCTCTCAAGACATTCTTGCTGAAGGCAGAGGTCTAGCAAGCCCTGCCCTCTTCCCATACTCCGCAGAGCTGTGCAATCGAGCTGCTCAACAGGGAACCTCGAACAGAGAAAATGTGCAGTAAATCTTAAAAGGTTGTGCAAACAATGCTGCATGGAGCTGGACCAAATGGGAAATGTTCCAGGCAGTTTTCAAATACTTTTATAGAGTATTGTATAAGGTCGCCGGTTGTAAAAGGCAATCTCAAGCTTTAATATGATTGTTTTGTGAACCTAGTAATGTTTCAGCTTCCCCAAGAACTCCACAAGCTCTGCTGTGATACGAAATAACACCTCAAAAATCCGAGCCCCTCCAGAACTGTAATAAGAAAGGACATTGTTTTATACCCTTTTTATAAAGACATTCCCCCGCCCCCTCAGAAACAAAAAACAATCAGACCAAAATATTGCTCTGTATCAAAACCAATACATCAAAACAGACAAAAACAACACCAACTTTGAGGAACAATGCCTTAAAGCAGCAGCACGCTTTTCGTCTGTTCACGCATTGCAGGCAGAAATGTGACAGCGTCTCAAGTCAATTTCATTTCAAATCTGGTTTAATAAGATGCTATATACAATAATTTCATATCCGAGCTGTGTGAGAGCTGAACAATATTGCTTAACATCCACCTCAGACACATAATGCATTTAAGCTCTCGCCTGCGTGGCTGTGCTGAACACTGTTTCAGGAGAGATCCAAACTCTTTGTGTTTGATTTATTGCGCAGGATTATTAGGTGAGTCAGAGAAGTTATTTGTCTGCCAGTGATAAGAATTTTCTCCTTTTCTGTAGTTCAGCTACCGTGCAAACGCATCTTGTTTCAGATGTTTTTTGCCTGCCTTCGATTCAGCATGGGGCAGCGATCCACGCGAGGCGTGGGGCACTGTGAGCACATGCAGATGCAGATAAAAAGATGTCGCCTCTCCTGTGAAGCCCAGCAATCTGATGGATCACGTACTGTAGGTGCTGTAAATCCTGGGGGACTGGGTGGATTTTCTGGGCATCTTCCTCTAGGCTGCCTTCACCAGCAAAACAACTCACGAGAGCAGAAAAAATACTTTAGAACATAATCCGAGTTACCTTTTAACGGAGAACGTTTTGGTCTTTTCATTCAAACTTCATTAGGGAGGACCAGGAGCCACAGCCTTACTGCTCTGAACTTAGTACTCATTCCGCACTGAAGAGGTCTCTTTATAACAGGGTAGAACTGCACCTCTTCCACCCAGTGGAAGAACAAGAACGTACTGTAAGAATGGGCATGTCTGCAACCGAGAGGAGGCCTTTCTCCCCATCTGGCCAGCAGCCATATCACCCTGCAGCTCCCAGCTCCCAGCTGGCAGCCCACTGGAGCTCAGCAGGTGTGTGCCTGGCCAGTACCTGGAGGGGAGACTCCAGGGAAAGCTGAGGTTGCTGCTAGAAGAGGTGTTAGAGGGGCCAGCAGGGGCCCCTCACCCTGTGGTCTGTGCGGGTCCTAATGCCCCAGTATAGTGACAGGGACACTATACTGTAAAAAGGCGCTGTCCTTCCGAGGTCCTGACTCGCTGTGGTCATTAAAAACTCCAGGGCATTTCTAGAAAAGAGTAGGGGTGCAACCCCAGCGTCCTGGCCAAATTTCCCATTGGTCCTTACCAATCATGGCCTACTAATAATACCCATCTCTGAATTGGCTTCATCACTCTGCTCTCCTGCCCACTAATAGCTGGTGTGTGGTGAGCGTTCTGGTGCACTATGGCTGCCGTCGCATCATCCAGGTGAGGGATACACACTGGTGGTGGTTGAGGGGATCCCCATTACCTGTAAAGCGCTTTGAGTGGAGTGTCCAGAAAAGCGCTATATAAGTGTAAGCAATTATTATTATTATTATTTTTATCCAAATTGCTTGATAGTTAGTAGCTAACTAATCCAAGGATCTCAGCTGGCTGTTTCTTCAAAGAAGCCAGGGCATCGGCTCAAATAATAACAAGGCTGTGGAGCTTGTTCCACACTCCTGCCACTCTTTGTGTCTCGAGCCTTGCATCTGTTCCAGTTGCTTTTATTTTGTACTGGGAATGCACCTGTGCTCTACTACAGTGCTCAGGGTGTTACACTGGCTATGCTCTGCTTACAAAACAACAGTTGCTTTTGACCTTTTGCACACTGACCTATCCTAGCCAGCAGGTGTGCAAAGGTTCTAGATGAATTAACTGAGCCTGAAAGGGGGCAGGACTACAATCAGCCACTGAGCTAACAAAGTGAAGCACTGAACCACAGAAGAGCCAGTGCTTTGGTTTATGGCTGTATACACTATATATGTGTGTACATATTGTATGTAATGAACATGACCTAATACATGCCCTGGCAAGCAGAAAAAGGGCAAAGTTCAACTTGAAGTCCAACTTGAAGTTCCCTGACAGCTAAGGAAAACAAATTAAAATTACAGTCGTGTCTACATTACGCAAGTGTACATAACAGGAAAAAAAAAGATTAATCGGGATTTACCGTATGAGATTTTGTCAGGATGATGAAAAGCTCGGGAAAGATAACATCAGTAATGAGATTTTATCCAATTAGTGGGCCAAGACTGTTCCCCGTAAAAACAGCCATGACGCAGCCACTGGAAACGAATGGCACCTATTACACTCAATTAATGGTTTTTGCTGGCAGCACTTAAAATAAGATAGAATGGTTGATTTTGTTATGTTAGAGAGGCGACTGCGGTGGCTTCAAAAATTTAATTTGTAATTCATCTAAAGCAAAGTCACTGCAAAATAAAATCACAATGCAGTTTACATTTACGGACACCTTTTGGAAAAAACAGTCACCCAGGGTAAGTACTAAGTAAAATACTAAATAAAGAGCACATTCATTTTCACACCGGTTGTGACCCACTGAATGGAGAGGGGGAGTGTGGGACGTGATGTCTTCTGTCCTAGTTGTCCAGTGCAGAATGTCTTGCCCTGCAATATACATGTGCACATCCTCCTGGCTTTGAGCAGGACCCACTGCTCTTCGATAATGGAAAGCAGAGAAATAGAGGTCTCGGGCCCTAGACGCACTACAGCACCACTTAACTGTTTTTAACCGTTAAGACAGCGAGAGGCTGGAGTGCAGATTAATCCTTTTTTATTGTAAACGCACTGTGAATTCTGCGGCCCTGATATGGCGCAATGCCTGAAGAGCAGGACAAGCGGCTATGACTCTCTGCGGGTTAGGTGACCGTTACGTGATATCGCTGCTGGATTTGTCCTCTTCAGAAGGCTTGGCCGCGCAAAGAGAGGAGCACAGGGCTGCTCTGGCACTTTGGTCCTGCCTGTCTCGCCGGCCACAGCCCGTTCTGACGAACGCTCACCCTGCCACTGCTGTGCAGAAGGTCTGCATCTTGTGATGTCTTTGGTCTTGCTGCTGGGTCTGCCGTTTCCCACTTGTGCTGTTCCACACAGGGACACAGGGAAGGCTGGAATCTGCAGGCATGCAACATCAGCTAACAGGAAAGGAACACACTGGATGTACAATCATTCCTTACACTTAAATAGCTGTGGTATTTTGATATTTGGTATTTGAAATGATATTTTGTAATAATCATTCCTTACACTTCTATAGCTCTTTTCTGGACACTCCACTCAAAGCGCTTTACAGGACATGGGGATCCCCTCCACCACCACCAGTGTGCAGCCCCACCTGGGTGATGCTCCAGTCTGCTCCTCACACACCAGCTCTCAGTGGGGAGGAGAGCAGAGTGATGAAGCCAGTTCAGAGAGGGGGGTTATTAGGAGGCCATGATTGGTAAAGGCCACGTAGGAATTTGGCCAGGACACTGGGGTAACACCCCTACTCTTTTCAATTTGTAGGGTGATATAGCTATAGTAAGTTTGTATCATTGCAAACTAACAAGACTCATCACAGACACTCGCGTCCTCAAATAAACAGCCACCTGGTTTTTAGCTGTGGACCTCTGCCATCACTAACACTCAAATGTCACCAGGCTTTGCCCAAAGACTCTAATCCAGACACCAATGATCTACGAAAAACAGGAGCAGGCACTGGAAGAAGGGCAAATCAGCTGTCTCCTTGGCCCTGAAATCTGGTTCGAGCCCTTTACTCAAAAGATCCCAGCAATCCCAGTTTGTCTCCGGCCCTCCGTGCTGGTCTGTGTACTGAGGAACGCTCACAGTGCAGACACATTCTGCCTCAGCGCAATTCCCCAGACTGAGCCTCAACTCCAGGCTAAAGAGTCTATCATTTGCACTATCCTCCCATGTTCATTGGTTCTAGGCTTGAAAAGGTCTGTGTTTGCATTCCACACTACAGGCTCATGCTTTTCAGTCCTGGGATTGGTGTCTAGAAATACTGACTGATTACGGTATCATTTCTCTTGTGGTGAAAACGACTACAATGCAGTAAAGACTGAAGTGTAGCAATTCTGCAGAAGTGCTAATTCTGGCATTTTTGTTCTACAGCTACCAAAGGCATTCTTCATGCAAACTCATCCACCAGTCAAAAATTACTGTTCACAAGTCTCCTTTTTCATCAATATGAATTTTTCAGCAGTATCTATTTAATCACAGTGCAGGAAGATTCTGTCATCTTTTGGCTACAAAAAGCACAAACGTATCCCAGCAGCCAATAATTTAAATTTATCAACCTCACGAACACATCTGGGAAATACTACTAATGCTTGGATGACCAGGTCACTCTCATTTACGGCTCGTTTATTAAGATTTTATTAAGATCTTTCAACGCACACAATCATGAAGTATTCATAACATTTTACGGCTCATATTTTATTGATGTAAGCTGCTGTGCGCGAATGAAATAAGATCAGGTCTTAAAAAATGAGAAATAACACAAATTAAAAATTAATTGCATATAACTAGCACTTCGCAAAGGATCCCAAAGTGCTTTACATAGAGAAACGGACCCACGTCCTTCACTTCTGAGATGACACACAGCAGCCCCACTGCACAGCAAAGCGAGAAACTGCTGCACCGGCTGAAGGGGACCCAGGCTGAGCTCAGTGCGTGACTCAGCTAGGGAACAGAGGTTAATGCCCCTCGTCTTATAGACAGTGCTGTATGATCTTTAATGACCAGATACTCAGGCCTGCTGTTTAACATCTCATCAGAGGGAAGCATCACCTATACCACCTTGTCCTCTAGCACCATACTGTGGTATTGGTTTAATTCTGTTCCAGAGGGAAAAGTGGGAACAGTGCCACCTACTGGTCCATCTACACCACTTACAGCAGCAACTCAGCTTTCCGTTGAGGTCTTTCATCCTAGCCAAGCCTTGCTTAGCTTCTAAAATCAGAGGAGGTGATGCTACGAGATGATAGGAGAACATGCACTTGTATATGTACTCGGTTTAACAAGGCCATGCGCACTGCAGTCATCCACACTCTGGCTGATCCAGGGTGCCAAGCGAAGCCAGACGCCTGCAATAAAGGCAGAACACAGGAGCTGCTGAATCAGGGGTGCGACGGTAGCGGGCTGTGGCCAAAGCACACTGTCAAAGACACGGAGCAGGCGGTTTAATCTGATTCATAACTGCAGCCGTACGTTTTATTTGAATTTTTCATCCTCGTCAGTCTCACCCAAATCCTTGAGCGGCAGCACTTGCTCTGTCTCGGGACTCGGGGAGCCCCCAGCCGGCCGGGCTCTGCAGCTCCTCATCTG
Source organism: Atractosteus spatula (assembly GCF_055471065.1). NCBI lineage: Eukaryota > Metazoa > Chordata > Actinopteri > Semionotiformes > Lepisosteidae > Atractosteus > Atractosteus spatula. Next base: position 74,635,004 of record NC_142708.1, on the reverse strand, counting down.
CTTTGTGTCACTGTGCGCCGAGGCCCGTCCGCGTGCATGAATCTGAACATGGGCTTCAAGGACCCGGCAGTGAGTGGATCCAGCAGGAAGAGAACTTGGCAGGTTGGATAGATCCCTCAAGCCTCCTGCTAAAAAAGGTGCCGAGTGTGGAAAGCGGATCAGTCCATCTTTGCTTCCAGGACAGCACCTCTCTGACGTGAGTGTCAGGGGAGAGAGACAACAGCTAGGCGAGGTGCCTGGGTACACGGGAAACTGAAGCTGGACTTGTAATCAAGCAATAGACACTCATGCCAAGTGGCATCTACAGGGCTGAGATGCATTAAGCGTCTTCAGTGTGATAAATGAGACAAGATACCTTGTATCTTAAACAAGTTAATTAACAAAAACACCTTCACTGCCACCTGCTAGGAAGACTGATAATTATGCTGCGGTTTTATGATCTTTACCGCACTTAAGAAAATGAAGGAATAAGATCATCTGATTGCCAGTGTCTGCATTCTGAATATTTAATTCTGTGCATCGTTCCTCAAAACAAGGTAGGGAGCATGACAGATGGCATTTGCTGGAGTGAATTTAACTGCTGGCAAACCCTGGAATTCCTCAACAATTCCGACTCTCCCAAACATCACTGCAGGATCCTCCCAGCCCACATTGACAGGACTCCATCCTCGCTCCGCATCATCATCCCTCATCTCCTAAACCACTCCTGGCGTCACAGGGGTCTTTAGATTACCAAACAGATATTCATGAACCCAAAGGATGTTATAAATATTAAAACGCTATTACCACAGTCAAAACAGCCAGACAAGAAATAAATTATCGACATGCAAAATGAGCCGCCTCCATAAATCACGAAGGGAAAATCAACAAAAAGGTGCAGCTTTCTGTGAAGCAAGAGGAAGGCAGTTTGCACACACAACAGTGACAGGCATGATTCAAAAATATTGTCAAAATATTGCAAGAAATCAAACAAACAATCCAATATTATAAAGACATCTTACTTGTTCATATGTGAGAGGGGAATGTCTTTAAGTATGCACTTGTGGAAGTCAGTTTAACACTCAACAGCTGCAAAAGGTACTTTGGAGTCAGTTTAAATGAGAACCTAAAGATTTCCTCTCACAAAAATGACTAGTAGGCCCTGCTTTTTATTGACCAGGATTTGTTTTCCAGTGGGAGAGAAATGCGAGCGTTTAGCGCCTGGCTCTTGATTTGACAGCTCATTGGCAGGCACGAGACGGCTGGTTTTTTTAACGGCGGCCTTTGACGGCGAGCAGTCATTTGCAAACCGCAATCGAGGACGGGGAATGTCGAACGCCGAGCTGAGCAAGCCAAGGACTCCGAGCTCTGAGAACAGACGCAAAGCCTTTGAGCTTGTCTGGGTACTTTGATTTAATGCAAATGTGACCAGTATGATAGTGGACTAGGGTAGCCTTTGCCCACAGTTGCACAGAAGAAGCACTCGACTGGCTCAGTGTGTCGCCCAAGAGCTCGGGGCCAATGAAGGTAAAACATCACAGAGATGAGGGTCAGGGGCCCCTTCACTTCAAATGGAACAGTAATAACAAGGTTGGCAGGTGGATTCCACTACTCTTCTTATCACACCCATCATTTTACTACAGACGAAGAGCATTTTGTACCGCACAGAGGAGACAAGCGCCCGGTATTTGAGCCGTCTTCCTCTCTGCACCACCAGGAATCATTTTCAGCCCCAGAGGCCGGAGGTGCTGGTGCAGAATTAGCAAACAGAAAAATTCTATTACAGCCTCAAACTCAGATTCAACTCTACGCCCCACGCAGCGGAGAAAAATGAGATCATCCCCGACTTCGAAGGCATCCTGAAATCTGCGAAGTCCAGCTGTGCACAATAATTGCAGCCCAGGATAAGACGAAACTCAACTAGTTACCATCTAGCTTGCTATTAGGCTTTTAACCAGCGGCAGCGTGAGCCTACCTCACTTTTACAGATCGCTCCCCTCAGAGCCGCACAGCAGGGTGGAGAGGAGAGTGTATACTGTCATCTTCCCTAAAGCCTTTCTTTTAGTTTCTCCAGAGACCTGAACACTGAACAGCAGGCAGTTAATAAGAACTTTCTGGGAAGAAGCAAACAGCTCTGCGATATGTACAACTGAGTAGGCTCTGGTCCTATAGTGTTCCCTGGGGAAACGGGAGAAAGTGTGCACAGGTTTGAGCGCTCGTAAGGACAGGTGACTGGTCAGCACTTTCCCCCACTGACACTTTACTGACCCTTCCTCCATGTCAGACCTGGGCTATTGAGGACTCTCTGAAAGGAGATTCAACATCAGTCTGCAGATGCACTGTTGCTTTCTACTGATCACCAGGAAACGGCAAGGATGCCCAAGTCCCCTGAAGCCCGAGATCAGAGCGTTCTTGATCAAGAGTGGAGTGGTCAGTGCGTGCCGCCCAGAAGAACAGCTTATTAAATGCAGCATGTCTGCGGACTCTCATGGAAAGCTGACAGAGGAGTGCCTGACGCAGCAGGGATCCCTCTGTTTGCTAACTCTTTAATAGCCTGGGCTCGCTGGCTGCCAATACGCACAGCTTCTTCAAGAGCCCCTGTCTCGGGGACCGTGTGTCACTGTCATACAGTGTTTATCTGCAGGTAGAAAGGTACAGATATAATACTGTAAATAATTTCTCTCTCACTCTGTCTCTTTTGCAGAATCTTCAGAATAGCATTTATATCCCTCACAAAAAAAGCTCCCCTGGGGGTTTGTTTGTGGTGTCCTTTCAAAAAACTGCCCTTCATTTCCCCAATAAACCACACAAAGGGCAAGCAGGACTGAACCACGCTGTGATGATTAAGGAGATAAGGAATGGCCTTTTCGGTGCTATATTCTCCTTTGCAAAACAAGCCTTTATAATTTGCATAGCGGCTATGGAAAAAAAAATAACCAAGACTGTGTAAATGTGTTTTTTCTCTTTATCATCTTTTCAGTTCAAAGAACGGGACTAAATCAGAAATGCACAGCTTCTAAAAGGTTCTCTCTGCAGCTGCTGTGCTTGCCTCACAGTGCTGTCTTCCAGACAGATGACTAAACCAGACACACGTGCCTCCTCTGAAGGGGTTCAGACCCACAAGACTGAACTCAAGGTGACAAAGACAGGTGGTGACGTGGAGTAAAGACTCTGCTACAGAACTTGTTTTTTTTCTTTACACACTCCCAGTCTATATAACGGGTCTTTCACATCATTCTGCACCTGCTCTGTTTCTTAGGACCTTTCTGGCTCAGCAGGTCTAGAGGTGCCACAGGTCCCCCTTCTACACTTCCCAGAATGGGCCTGGCACAGGCTCCCCAAGACAGACTGCTTAAGCAAGCGCTGATATCAATTCACATGGAACAGGCACGGGTCAACCCACAGGCGGCACATCTTTCACCGAGCTTGATGGTGTCTCTGGACAAACAGGATCAGCTGGTATAGTCAGTGAAGGGCAGACCTACTGGTTGTTAGTGAAGATCTGGGGCTTGGTGAAGAGTAAGAGCGAAGAGTGGAGTTGAAAGAGTAAGAGCAAAGACTGGAGTGGAAGTGAAGATTATAATGATCCCGATTGAGAGACAGTACAGTAGTATAATAGTACAGTGCAAAGGAACAAGTAATAGGTTTATTCCATGCTGAAAAAAAGAAGAAAGAGAACACAACGTTTCGGCCGTGGAGCCTTCTTCAGGTGTGAAGAAGGCTCCACGGCCGAAACGTTGTGTTCTCTTTCTTCTTTTTTTCAGCATGGAATAAACCTATTACTTGTTCCTTTGCAGCCTACGCATGCTGACGCAGCTACCCACCTGAACTAATAGTACAGTGTCTGGATCTGTTAGTGCATAGGGATTAGTCAAGTGAATGTTAACAATTGGGTGAGTTAAGCAGGTTGGGTACTCTAGTGCCTAGGGAATAAGGAAGATAGAGACACAAAGAATAAGTAAGAAGACCTATATACCATGAGCATGTACAGTAATGACTAATGAAGACAGAGTGAGAAGAGTTAGTGAGAAAATCTAGTGATTTGTGTGCATCGCCACAATCCTGAATTGAAGAGAACGGCGCAGAGTTCCCTGAAGTCAGAGCTGGGATCCCGGAGGGGGTCTGAAAGAAGAAGGACAGACTTCAAACGCTGGAGGGCTAAGCCAGTTGTCGTGCCTGTGAAACGGGCACAGCCTCAGAGACCGGGCGGCTGCTCTCTGACTTGTTGAGGTATGACTGTAAAAGCAGCGTGCTAGCGCACCCCCAGAAACGAAGACAAAATGAGTAATAAACGTGCCCAACCCAGGCTCTCCTGGACATCCTGCTGTAGGTGACCAAATCAAAGACATAATCCCTGCCTGTCTCCATCAGTAATGGACGTCTCTACATCTTCATTTGTGCTCCTGCAGAGCAGCTCTTACAAAGATTAACGAGGGGTGCGCCCAGCGCTGTCCGGTTGCATTGATAATGAGCACTTTCACTGGCCAGCCAATGTTTGAGCTGTGTGTACAGTGTGGCCTCCCAGATATTCGCATAATCTGCTCTCTTCATGTGGTCCCAGCCACTTCCTTCGGCAGTAATGCATCAGTGCAAACACGCAACTGTAGGGTTTTTAATATCCAGGCACGACAGGGGTGTGCTGAAGGATTACAGCACACGGGGGTGCAAGGGGCTGTTGTTGCTCTGGAGGACACAGCCAGGGTCGATCGTTCTGGATCAGCATCACATTCCACCCTCTTGTCAGAAGAACCTCCTGAGAGCAGCACACAAAACCCCACCACTATAACACAGAAAAATATGATCAACAACAACAACCACAATACAACTAATGATTCTAAACACATGTATCCCAATAATTACATTTAAATGTCAGGAAAATCATGTTCTTCCAATTTGACATCTCTAATTTCCAATTTATCCTTCCCACGCTAATTAGTTTTGTTTATGCAAATGAATTAGCATAATTTAATTACGTATTATCACTTATGGCATAATGAATACATCCGACATACGTGATTGCCGTTTTCAAATCCTGAAACGCTGCTTCCAACATTATCTTCCCGTGCACAAGTTTCAGGCGCTTTGAATTAGCTACCCCACATTAAGGTATGAATAGCAAATAATTGTCACTTAGCTTTATTTTCACAGGCTGGCACTCGAGGCGATACAATGCAAAAGCGATTTACATTTCTATCAAACTTTTGATGTGGGCATCTTGAGGCGCAGTACAACAGTGAAATGTGACTGGAATTTGTAGCCTGCTTTTGTACCACCACAAAGCTCTGCTGATCACAGCCCGAACTGCACGCAGATACGCTGTGGTCACACTCTGGCCAGGACGAAACCTGCATTTCTGAAGGACGAATGCGATCAAAACACACCGCTAATCAAAATTCTTCAATAAGTAAAATAACAGATAGACAAACCCTCAGGCATTTCTGGTATCATTGCGAGTAACAAAGTAAAAACAGAATGATTTTCATCTTCAACTTCTCTTTTGTTCTTTCTTAAAGCATTTTTGGAAGATAAGCTTGATGTATAGTAAACCACTGAGTTACAGGCACCAGGCTTCTAAAAACAATTGTGATGATCTTATTATCTAAATTTCTCTTCTAATCTCTCCACTGATTTTAGCCCACTGCACACTCCACTGCAGCCCCGTGATACGAAATAAGACCACCGAAGCATATAGATTCTCACACGTGCTAACGGAGTAATGGAGAGCTTGCAGTTACTGTCCAAGCTCTACAAAAAACAGCTGATGATGCAGTATATAATGCTTACACTCCACATAATGTATACTGTACATAACCTGCAGGTGTAATATATGTGTGTTATAAACATCAAAAACGTTCTCAGAAATTCCAAGACTGCTTTCTACTGTTAAAACAACTATTTATACAGCTTAGATAGGGTGAGAAGCTCTTATTCGACAGTCCTTAAAAGATCAGAACCTGATGCAGAAACCAGGTTCACAGCAATTGTGAACTGTTGTAGTAGCTTATAAATCACGTTTCCCCAACAGATCTCACTTCTCATTGCCTTGTGTGCTTGATCATTAACATCACTTATTCCAAAGCCTAAGGGCTACTATACAAATAAGTGTACAAAAACATCTGACAGCTCGGCCAGGATTAACTGTTAACTCCGCAAAACGGGTAGAATTTCAGCCTGCTCTAGATCTGCCTTCACTGTACCAGAAAACAGCGAAGCAGAAAGACCAGTACAAAGCAAAATGTCTGTGTGCACATGCTGTATTAAATGCACAGTTACACATTACTTTTAATTACTGGTACTGGATGTATAAAACATCTTAAAACTGAATACCTTAAGTACAGGGTGAAAACTTGAGATTTTCCTCTTTAACGTGGTTATGAGCATCAGTCTTTTATCGCAAGGCGCTACACGCACGCCGTGGCCTCTGTTCACAATCAGTCTCAGTGTGTTTGAAAGTACCGCGGGGGGTTACAGAAGTCACACAGTCAGCACAACCCAGAAAATCTAGCGCCCAGGGTAAAACAGATGGAAAAAATAATTTCTTCAAATAAGCGGCAGGCTCGGGAAACGGGGGCTGCTCTCCAGCCAGCGGTTTTTAATCATTTCGTGGGAGCGGCTGCCGCGCTTCGCTTCGGTCAAGGCCTGAAGCAAGGTCCGGCTCAGACACCGCCGCAGCAAGGACGCGAAGTGCGGGGGGGAAGAAACACGGAGCGTGAAACGAAACAGTCCCACCCCCTCGGCCCGGAGAGGCCCGAGATAAGAGCAGCCGCAGCAAAGGCGGGCAGCACCAGCGAGGGAGAGGAAACTGTCGGAGCAGCGAGCGCAGCCGTGGAGGCAAAGTCTCGGAAACGCATTGCGAAAACAGAAATAAATAAATATCAGAGAGGGAGAACGCGTTTTCACAAGCGCGAGTGAGCCCTGGTTTCCGGAAAAAAAAGCGCAAACGTCTTGCGGAAGGAGCTCTTTGAGGAGAGAAAGTACCCCCAGGCGCGGAGAAGGCAGGGATCGATGAGCTATGATTGTCTTGATTAGTCGCGCTGTAGCTAACAGCACCCGTGAGGACACACGGGGCGCCTCATCAAGAATTCGGCTTCAAACCCCAGTACACAGCAGCACAAGGTGACAGTGCGGCTCGTGTTTTCCGTAATTGAGATGCTAGATGTTACAAGTGGGCTGGCAGGTCCTCTGCGTACTCCCATAACTCCAAAACTTCTCCGCTGGCCCGGGGCCTGTGGTGCTGCCAGACTAGCTGCCTGGATTTCACGCTGGAACAGCCGCCTCCAGTTTTCTTGTCTTCTGAGTTCAGCACGGACTCTGAAATCCTACTTCAGATTTACAAAGTCCTGCATAGTTTTCGCACTTTAATACCTACTGTATTTATCTTGGAGCTACGCCCCACAGTACTAATGTGGGTTTTTTTTTTATCCATCCCTCCACTTTCTAACCACTTGTGTGGGAGCTGGAGTTCATTTCCAGCAAGCAAGGCAGGGTACATCCTGGGAGGGACGCCAGTCCATTGCCATGCGCACACTCACACCAGTTTTCCCAGAAGGCCGCTTGCCAACATGTTTTTAGGCTGAGTATCTGGAGGAAACCCACACGAACTGGAGGAGAACATACAAACTCCACACAGACAGCACCCCAGGTCTGGAATTGAACCCAGGGCCCCGGTGCTGTGAGGCAGCAATGTTAACCACTGCGCCACCATCCTGGGGTTTCAATCTATTAGAAACTTGGGTTATTAATCCTATACAACACAAGATGCTTCTCCTGGTACCCCAAAATAATTCCACGTGTTCCTTTTTTTAGGTACGGAAAAAACCCTATAACAGTCATTTAGCACAGGTTAGCAGTCATGTGTTAGCGGGGGCCTTTCAGAAGCTGGTGATTAGCTGGCCAGTTACTGTACAATACAGTGCAGTGCTGGACAGAGCCACTCTGGGTGACGGGCAGAGAATATCTAACTTGCAATGAGCTCTGAGCAGATTTGGACACTCCTACAGCACTGAACACAAGACGGATTACTTATACCAAGGGCATGACCTTGGACAGAAAAACCACACTGTGCAATTGTGTTGAGACACTACTTGAAAAGCTTTTGGAAGGGTTTAGTCTCCTCTAGTTTTCAGAGACACCATATGTATTTACTTTTTTTTAGCATTTAAAGGTCAGCGCGTCAGATACAAGTGTATAATTGGATTGAATAAGCCAGAAAAGATTTGCAGCTATTTCTTCCGTCCTGTTTTCCTGGTTGATTTGGCTGTTGCTGATGCTGTTTGCCATGTGAGACGTGAATTTGAAAATAGAAAAGCGAGCCTGGGGAATGCACCGATTAACGTTTCGTAGAGTTCTCAGGAGGGGGATTTGTCAGAGTCTGCTTCCAGAGTTTAAGTTTTAATTGCATCTAGAGCAATTATTATTGGTTCTTTATGGAAACCTTGAAGCACTATTCCTATTAAGCAAAACGAAATAAAATACACAGCCTACACTCTCCCCTGTGTCTACTTTGATATAATATGCAGCTCAGTTTCCTTCTTGTTTTGTTTTAGTAATACTTTGCGTTTGCTGTATTTATTACTCACATTTCGCTGTTATTTCAGCAGCTTATTAGGAAAACCTAACAAGCAATACGTTTTTCCAGAAGGCTAAGATGTATTTTCTTTGCAGTGAATGTCAAGTCTGATAATGCAATGTTTTTCTAAATTGATTACTGCAATATACTTGAATTATTAAAATACAATTGCAGCTTCAAATCAGTTCAAGCTCATTCAGCCCTGCATTCACTTCTATACCTCAATATCTGGGTGGATGCATCACAAATAAAAAACGTGAAAAGGCTAGGGTTCTTTTGAGAGACCTTGAAATAATCTTATGTGCAGGGATTATGAATTAATGATAGCAACAGCCTGGCTGTGTACCAAAATTCAGGGGCACAAATTCATTATGGGATCACACGTGCTGAAGCACTGGGGCTTAACAAGGTGAGGTGTGGCACGCATCACTGGTGTATACTGAACCAATCCGAGACTGATGACCCCTTCCTGCAAAAAGGAATAAGTAACAATTCCTCAAACATTCACCTCCATGCTTTTACAGGCACACAGCAGATCCAACAGGTGCTCACTTATGAAAACCATGGATCAAAGCTACTGCTTACCTACAAAGACACCCGCATAGGACTCCTAAATAGACCAGGCAAGCGAGTACTGAAATCAGAACTATGCATCTATTTCCAACTGCAAATAAAAGTCTTTGGACTGCAAGTGAACATCATTATGCATGCTCTTGTCTTCATCAGGGAAATCTTAAATCTCGAATAATTGCTTACACTTAGCAACATATACTGTAGCGCTTTTCTGGACACTTTGAGTAACGGGGATCCCCTCCTCCACCACCAGTGTGTAACCCCACCTGGATGATCCATCAGTACGCTCAGGAAATTCAGCTATCAGTGAGGATGAAACAGTGATGGAGCAAATTCATAGATGGGGATTATTAGGAGGCCATGATTGGTAAAGGCCAGAAGGAAATTTGGCCAGGATACTGGGGTAACACCTCTACTCTTTTCAAGAAACACCCCTTGATTTCTAATGACCACGAAGACCATCTGGAGACCTTTTTTATACTATAGTGTCCCTGTCATTATACTAGGTTTCTAGGATCCACACAGACTGCCCCCTACTGGTTCCACACCTCTTCCACCAGCAGCCTTAGCCTTCCCAGGAGGTCTTCCATTCAGGTACTGGCCAGACTCACACCTGCTGAGCTCCAGTGGGCTGGCAGTGGTGAGCTGGAGGGTGATATACAGTAGCTGCTAACCCAGGGAAATCTGTGAAGGTTTGGCCTGATAAACTTTCTATGAATGCTTTGTCCAATTAAAATCTGCTACACAATATTGAGTTTTTGACATTTAGCACAGAGACGCTTTTATTACCTCTCTGTGACAGACGGCCTGCAATAAAGAGCAGACCAGTGGGAAAAGAGGCATCACAAGACCATGTCAAGACAGGCGTGACTGCAAGTCACCATATGAGCACCACCCGGCAAGCAATTCAAAAGCTTGGTGTGAAATAAAGAAAAACATACAGACGGTCACAAGCAAGGTCTCACTTCTGATTTACAACTCATCGCAACAGTGAAGCTGTCCAGGAGCTGTTTTTCAATGCCAATGGACTGTTACCTTCAGAGTGCAGGTTGCTGACACAGTGGAGTCATGGGAAGGCAGACAGAAGTCTAGCGGTTTTTATTCTCTTAAAACCTTTATTGTAGCGCTGCACGTATTCTATTCTCATTACTCACTCCATCCATGATTAGTTTAATTAACCTCATTTCTTATTAATTGACTTATTTCCCCTCCTGCCCTGTGTATAAATACATTTTCCAGACAACGGCGTTTGGCTTGAGTACCAGCGGGTATGAGTCCTGCATGAATAAAACAGTAAGGATTGCAAATCTAATTTCTAAATTTAAATTCACTGTTTTACACATGAATTACAGTATATTTCTAAAGTAATTATATAGTGCTACCGACCAACCTCTATTAGAGCTGCTTTGGAAATGTTAGTAAAAAAACCCTAATCCCAGCCAGAGTCGGAGCCTTATCCCTAACGCTAATCATTGTTATAGCAGTTTACAACATCATTAATAAAACTAACAGCTTGCTTATAATGCAGACCTAAGCTACAGCATGAAGTATAAAACGCTCATTATACAAAACATTCATGTATCCTCTACCAATGTTACTACAAATATGCAGCAGTACGATGGAGTGAAGGAGGGAAGGCACAGGCCTGAGAGATCATGACAACACAAGGTACGACTCGCTGGCCTCTGAAAACACCTCCGCATCTCCTGGGTTAGTACATCGCAGAGCTTGCTGAAGCTAGAATTTAAAGAAATACATTTATATTCGGAAACATTGAACTCAATTTGCTTTAAATACACACCAAAAAAGAAAATGCACATTCTGTTTCAGGACTGCTTGCTTAGTAGGCTGCTTTGTTGTTAAAGAAGTCGCATGTGGCTAAAGGGTCACTGACAGACATTAGGCGGAGGAGATCAGTGCTTTTAGAAACCAAATGACCTGAAATGGTCAGATCATAATCTCGCAGGCTGTTCTTTGTGAGGTTCGGGCTGGCCTGCTGTGATCTGCAGGCATGTTTACAGGGGATGAAGTTCACTGCACTCACAGGACCGCAGCTTGACACAGCACTGCAGGAGCGCTGCGTGGGGTGTGGCGGGGGGATTCAGAGGCCTGTGAGCCTGACTGCCTGAGCTCACTGGAGGAGCCCGTTCTGCGTTCACACAGCTATCAGCTCTGAAGGCAGCCCTGAAGACATAAAAACAGTTCAGCTCCGACAGGACATGAAACGCCCTCACATGAGGCCTTTGCAGACGCGATCAGTCACCACAGCAGGCTGTGAAGCTGCACAGGCATTTACTTTCCCTTGCAAAAGACTTCAAAACATGTGGGACTGACCAAGCCCTTCTGTCGCTCCAGTGCAACCTTCTCCTCCATTTTCTCTCCAAACAATAAAACCATTAAAAATGTGGCATAGTGATTCACACACCCATTTTCTGAAGTCATCCTCTTGCTTAGCTACAGTGTCTATGCCTTCCTTATCGAGCTTAACATAGAGACTCACACAGAGGTGCATTATATGCAAGTATAGTTCTTGCTGGAATTTCTGGGTGCATTTACTGAGGCAGGGCTAACACACGGCTCTCCCTCTGGTCACGTGGCTGTAATTAGACTCCAGGAGTTGGCTTTCATGCTACAAACCAGATACTAAGGAACGGTACCGCTAGTTTCTGCTCGGGCAGAGTCATGACTGATGGAGCACGCTATGTTTGTAAATGGGAGAGCAGGTGTGCACTTATATACGCTACACTGCAAGAGTAAAATGGGGCTGTCATTTTGACAGACCTTTTCTTCCTAGATATGTATACAGCTTTAGATATACAGTAACTACTCATCCTATCCGTCAATCAAATCAAGGGATGTTATGTTAAGACTGTATAGCACGCTAGTAAGACTTCATTTACAATATTGTGTACATACACAGACACACATATTGTGTTCAATATTCTAAATGAATAAAACAATCAGAATATCGGTCACTGTGTTACAGGATCCGTCCAGAGAAGAGCAAGCGGTACATTCCTCAGCTCAAAGGAAATGTCTCACACTGACAGGCCTTTAGGAACTTCATGTAAGTATTCAAAATACTCTCAAGCACTGACAAAGTCAACCCGGTCCTGATTTTACGATGCTGTATAGAGGGACCAATCAGTCTACCATTTATTACATGTAAGGTAATGGAAACATGTATTAGAGCTAGAGGATGACCTGTATGCAATGTAGAATTCTTCAGAATAAATAGTGAAACACAAATCAAAGGGCACGTGTGGAAACTGTGGAACTGCATTTAACACCCAGAACTGGAGACACCTCTTTACCCAAAGGATGGTGGGAGTGTGGAACAAGATGCCCAGCCTTGCTGTGGAAGCTCATATCCCTGTTTCTTTCGAGAAACAGCTGGAGGAGACCCTTGGATCAATTAGCTATTTCCAAATCAGCCAAACAGCCTAATTGTGTCTGTAACCTTTCTTATGTTCTGAAATTAAATCTTTGCAGAAAGTGAGAGCACATGGTCACTCTCACCTTTACGCCAAACATGTACTGTAGTTTGCAAACGTGTCACAGGAACTGAATGACAAAGCTGGAGGTAGCTTTACTTTAGAACTAACCCAGGGAAAATCTCTCCAGCTCTCACCAGTTATCGCTTTAAAAACACAGGGACTCCTGGCAGGTCGAGACTGCAATTAGCAGATGTCGAAGTCAGCAAACGTGCAGGGAAATGAAAGAAAATCCACAACACTGATTTAGTTTCATTCCTGTTTTGGCATTTGGCCTGTATTTAAACATTTAATCTGAAACTTGAACAGCAAAACCTCCTATACTTCAACTGCACTTGTTTGCTTAAAGAAAACAAACTGACAGATAATGTTACAAAAAAGAATGAAGCATTACAATCATGTATAGCAGTCCTCTGAGTCTGTTTTATTAATCTCTGAGCATGAAGTATACAAATATACAGTTTCAATGAAAAGTGTGGGGTAGGCTAAATCCGAGACTGCTGGTGAATTGGTGTTACTGACAGAGGACACTGCACATCACTCCAGGAACAAGACACACCACAGTGTGAAACAGGACAAATGTTTAAGGGACAGCAGCATGCACTGGATGCAGGTCATACCCTTGAAAAAGCTTTTAGGGAAAGACAAAAAAAGGTCTTTAAGACACAAGACTCGGAAATGTGTAGGAACTGTTTTCACCACTAAATCGTGGGCTTTTGCAGCTGCAATACAAACAAAACCCAGGGAATTGTCTAAGAAGGAGACAAACTCCCACAAATAAAACTAAATCAAAGGAAAACCCTCATCGTTTGGATCCTGGCAATCAGATGCAGCTTAGCTATCTTGCTTTTCAAAGACGGATTTGTTTTCCGAAAGCATTTTCGATCTTATTCTGAGTAGGATACTTAACGTTGCGATGTCTTGTCTGCAGGCTGTTTGGGCCCCCTGTTTCCTACAGTTGTATTTTTAGACGCAATACATTTTGTTTAAATTATGCATTTTTGACATTTCAGAATTGTGCTGGGAAAATGGAGTAAGTGATAGTCATAAAAAGAAAAGAAAAAACGTTTTGCTTTTAAGCTCAGCTTGAGCCCTTCAGATTTACACAGCCTGAACACTAAGAACACTTCCTTGTTTGCTTAAATAGAAAAACTGCAGAAAACTGCAAGCACACAGTCACACAAGAGACTAAACACTTCTCTCTCTCTCTCTCCAATTTTTATGTGTTACCCCCTCATGGGATCACATCAGCATAATGGTGCGTTTTGGAATTAAGTCGAAAACGAACATTTAAAGACAGTTCAACCTGCTGCCCAGGAACAGCAGCAGTGAAACAAAAGCTCTAGTTAGGAATTCGGAACACGTCTTCCTTCTTACAGAACGAAACAAGTTTCTTTCTTATTTGATTAAGTTTCCTGAAGAAAAGCAGGTGTTATGTAGAAAGAACATTGTGGAGCTGTGGAGTCTGCTAACCAGCTCTGGATGTCTAATGGAGAGGTTGCGGGTTCAAATCTCAAGGGGGGGCAGTGCTGTGAAACTTGAGCAACCCAATTCATTTAAAATGCCTACTGTGTAAAAAACCACAAATGTTAGTTGAATAGGATACCCAAATAATGAGTAATTATCTATCATTAAATAAAAAAAACAGACTGCAATCAGCTTCTGATCTGAACCAGGCTTCACTGCTTTCAAAAATACCAACTCAGGGCTTCATACCTCAGGAAAAGAGACTTCAGTGATCCTAACCCCACTCGACCAATGAGGACGATCATGATCATGTGACCTCAGGGTCCTGCTTTGTGACCTCTGGGGAGATGATGTGAGAAAAAGCGCCAATGGGCACCATTGATTCCCAAACGAGGGAGAATGGAAAATTTAGAAAATAAGTTTTCCGAAATAAGAGAAAGCAATTTGTCTGTGTCACTGATACAGACGGCAGCAGCCGGTGTAGCGGAGCTAGTTTGGGCATGGTGACGTCATCGCCCTCCCTGCGCGTAGCAGGGACCTCAGCCGCCTGGGCTCAGTGAGGGAGGTCTCCTTTAGCCCACTCGGCTGGTTCCCTGTTGGGTTACGCCAGAGATCCAGGTTCGCGCCCAGGTGTTGCGGGACAAACCGGCAGAGTGGAGCGGCGAGGGCGCACCGGTCACACCTGCAGATCTGAGGATCTGATCACATCCTGCTGTCTCCTGAAAGAAAGGTCCTGGAGATCTAGCTGCAGCTGAGAACCTTTTCCCAGACACCCTCCACGCTTTGTGTGAAGCTGAATCTCCTATTTCAGTCCTGAAAGTACCTGCTTGAAACCCTTGTGTCCTCTGATCCTTTCTCCAGCCTGAAGCAGTTTTTTTGTGTAGATTTGCTACTTTCCGGGATTTTGCACACTTATTTCAGTGCCCTTCCTGCCCCCTCTTTTCATTGAAGAGGCTTGGGCGTGTAGTGTGTGGCACAGGGAAACCACATGGGCCTGGCGTTTCATCTGCGCTGCCTGGCTTAACTTCCCACTGGGAGCGACGTGCACAAGCATGGAAGCTCTCCTGCAAACCCCACTGTCTTCGCAGAAGGAGTGGGCTGGGAGAGAAGGGGAACTGCACAGCTCAGCGAAGCAGAAGCCATCCTCCCACACACTCACCCTTCAGGCTGCTGTAGGAGATCCCTGCTCCGAGGCACTTTGCTACAGAGGGATCATACACAGCCACTGCAAAGGGCCTACAAACTCTCAATTCACAGGCGCAGACTTACACTTTGGGCAAAAACCAGACAGAAAGTTTAGGTTTGAAATTTAAGGGTTTAATGCAAAAAAATCAGTTACTTTATAAAGGAAAGCGAATGAAGCATTTGTAATTTAACAAATTAGGACCAATCTGATTGTAAGGCGGTGAATTTTGCAAGGCACCGACTCTATAGGCACAATGCTAATGGTACAAACAGCCTGCGGTACTGTGATCACAAAGGCCGAGAGCTCTTGTGATTTTTGTTTGAATTCTGGCCTCAGCCCGCTTTCCTGTATCGCTTTACTCGACTCTGTGTTCCAGTTTTGCAGTGCTGGGTTTCTGATTGCATGAGCTCGACAGGATCGATACCAGCCCGCGTTTTAAATAACCTCCATCATGAAAGAATTGATTCTCGCAGAAGATAAATAAGTAAATCTTCGGTCTCCACTTCCACTGCCTCCTGGAAGCAGCGCGACGTGCATCAGTCTGATCTGTTCCCACAGCCGCCCTTCCCTCCCTGCCATCAGGCTCACTGCGCCGGGGCAATTAACAGCATTAGCAAACCGCACAGCGCTCTAATCAAGAGCATGGGATTACGAAAAATTAAAGCAGTTCAATGTGTTAAAAAAAAACCACTCCGCATCTTAACTGAAGCTCCCAGCTCTTTGATGTTATTTCTAGGTGCTGCTCAAATCAAGTGCCCTCAGTTTTGCAAATCCTGATTTGGAATCCTGCTGCGAGATCTTGTATAATAGGATTACAGAAAAGTAAAAAATCCTGCTGAGCACTGTGTATGGTTTATAAGTGTACATATGTGCTGTTCCATTATCTACTTGGAGAGCTTTACTTTGCATTCAGATATTAATAAATTACATAGCAACCTTCATTTTTCAATTAAGTGGATACAGTACATGTTACAGATATAGGGAAACGGACCTCTATTAAAACAAAATATCCAGTCAATAATAATAAAAATAACAGAAGGACAAAACTTAAAAGGTGATATGATATAATGTGATATATTATGTTCAGAATATATAACCTTTAGCAGCAACATTTCATTGTTCACATAACAACAATAAAGCTTTCATAACACTTTCTGTTGAAATCGGAAATCAGAATCCCCAATAACTCCTCGAGCTTTCTGAGCCTCCTGCGAATTATACAGTGACAAACGAGTTTCAGCAATCGGTCTTGATCAGCTCGGTTTACAGTACAGCTCATCCTCTTGGCCTGATTGGTGTTTTCTCTGTGTGATGCGTCATGACGAAAGGAGTACAGTTACACACTATCGGAACCACATCAGGCATCCCTCTGCTTTCTGAGCAGGGAGGGATCAGACTGGCCGACTGTGAGATTATGGCGCATTCTGATGCGCTAATCGATGGATGAGCCTCGTCCTCACATGTGAAGCAGAGAACACGCTTCAGAGAAATATTTCTCCTGTCACGTACAGTGCAGTTATATGAGTATTGGCACCACCGACTCCCCCCTGGCCCAGTTCCACCGCAGACAGGGGTCGGAGAAAAGGAAGGGGAAGTTAGACCCCAAGCCTACGCGGGGAAGACTTCTCCCAGTTTCGTTTTAAAGAGGAATGAGGACCAGCGCGCTCTAACTGCAACGCCAAGGCCAGAGAACCCAGGCAAGATCACGCTAGGAAAATTCATTACCGCAAACTCATTATTTGTATCCGGAGATGGTAAATTAGCTAATGAGCTCCGAACTGGAGCCATGGAGCCAGAAAATTAAACACAATATTAAGCACTGATATCATTTCCTCAGCAATTTCAAAATCGAGGACGGATGGCGGGACAACATGGAAAGTCCATAAACTGCGCAGCTGCCATCAGCATCGGTGACACTGCTGTGCTGCTCAGAGAAGATAAGATAAGACCACTTTATTGGCCATATACAATATCTTGTATTAGGAATTCATCTCTTCGCGTACCCCAACTAATTCTCCATGAGACACACAGACAGGGAGGGAAGCTGGGGGTCAGAGCGCAGGGTCAGCCATTTATACAGCACCCCTGGAGCAGTTGGGGTGAAGGGCCTTGCTCAGGGGCCCAACAGAGTAGGATTCCTCTGCCGGCCGCGGGATACGAACCGACAACCTTCCAGCCACAGGCGCAGATCCTCAGCCACAGAGCCACCACTCCGCAAGAAGATATGTGGAATGTGTGCAAATACCATGTCTTAGGTGTTAAAGGAACCTTTTCATTGTTATTTTAAATCAATCATTCGAGCTGTTCTTGGGATATGCATGTGCTGGGGGTGTATGCGTATAAATATTTCAGTGTGACAGCCTGATCTGCTTGCCCTAATTTGCCTGGGTGGCTCTTATATGACAGTTAATTAATAAGATCACAAAAACGCCTGCCCTGTTCTCAACAATGTTTTTTGTATTGCAGCTTATTTTTGTTTGGGAAAACAAACAAAACAAATTGTTCGCAAGAAGAAAACAAACGACCGAGCAATCCTCAGCTGAAGGCTCTGGCCATGAAATCCCAAAGACGGGTTTGTGAACTCCAACCTGCGCGGGAAGAGTACAGCAGGCATGCAATCCCGGGCCTTGACACCGAACACTGGGAAAAAAAGCCCTTGTAGTAACGATCAAAGCAAAAGCACAAAGACTCCATCAGCCCAAGACCTTCACCAGCGCTATTAAGGCAATGAAAACACATCAGTCTGAGCAGAGAGAGGCTGATGGGTGACTGCAGGAGAGGAGGGTGTCCAGCTATCCTTCAAGGACTGTCTTGATGAGGTTCTGGGATCGATAAGCCAATAACAGCCGAGCAGGGAAAAATAACTTTTACTTCTTCAGAGCGTTTTCTAAGGTCTCCATTCCTACGGAGGCCAAAAATGGCAACACCGTTAACGACAACAGTTAAAATTGTTGCTGATTGCTGCCAGCTTTAAATTTGACTCCTGAATGCACTCTTGCAAAATGCCGCTCTTACTGTATGTTATTCTTACAATACGCCACACAGTACGTGACAATACAGAAGCACAGCTCCGGGGATCGTATAAAGATTCAGTTCTTTTGAGTACGCCGAAAGCAAGAGTATTACCGACTTCGTTCTCCTGAAAGTGTCACTTTCTGCAGGGGGTCTCACTCTCTCCTTCGGGCTGAACCTTGATTATCGGCTTCTGAGTCAGGATGTTTACATCTATACACAAAGACACCGGGACAAACTACCAGATTTGAAAAGAAAAGAGAGATTCTTTACAAGAGAGCTTCTTTGGAATGAGTGTCTGTAGGCAATTTAACTTGACGCATACAAACTTTTTTTCCCTTGTGGCTGGGTAATGTCTCTTTTTTTTCTGTAGCACTGTTAACAGCTTTTTTTCCCCCAAGACTACCGAAGTCTCTTGTCAGAGGTATACCATTAATAATGGGAGCAATTAAAATCAATAAAGGGAAGCAACCCTTTTCTTCCTCTCTTAAAAGCACAGTCCCATGTCGTTCATGTTTGCCTTACGTAAAAATAACAATTATTCTGTTTTTTCTGCAAGCTACTGCCAAATAATTTAAGAGTGATATCTACAGATCTCTTAATATCTGTATGTATTAAAGCACTGAACACAGATCACTATTCCATACAGTCTTAATATTGACTCCAGCTGGAATTCTGCACTTTTTGCAGGCTCGCTCCAGCGTGTTGGAGCTTTTGTTGAATCGTGGGAGAAATGAGCGATAATATTAAGCATGTGACACCATTTTCTTTCTTGAACTGTCACCAGCAACTACTGCTTCTAAAATGTCTTAGCCAATATGTTTGCCCTTCCGAGCACCTGCATCTTGCTAATTTTTCAAACAAGTTCCTTTTTTGCTGTCCCTTTCAAAATTAAAAAGTGCCCCTTCGAAGCAAACATGCAGTTAGGTCTGTCAGTTATTTCTTTGTTCATTCTACGCTTGTTACTTGGTAACAAAAGCATATCACTCATAAAAAATGTGATGCACGTTTTCAACAAAAGGATACTTTTTTAAATATGTTTTTGTCACTGTGTAGTTATAATCTTTGACAATTAAGGAGTGAAAGTGTTTGCCTATTATTACCCATTATGGTAACTTGAAGTGTCTGCTCTAGGCTGGGGAAAGATTAAAAGCAGAACAGCGTGTGCAATTTTGTCAGGAGCAGCCAGGACTGAGCTTTGTTTTCTGCTGTAAAGCAATTTCGACTGTTTGCCTCCATTTCTGTGGATCTGTTAGGTACAGTAGTACTTGAAGAATGACTGACTGATATGAGGGCCACCTGGGGAAATGAATAGACTCACCTGCTCAGTGGAAGACAATGTGATATTGACCTGAAGAGCACTGTGCAGGCTTCCAACGCTGCCCACGACCAGAACAATGCCCGGATCTCATTCCTTCTGGAGGCTGGCTGAACAGGTGTACCTGCGCTTCTGTCCCAAGCCCTTCTGCATTGCAGGCTCAGCTGAAAGTGACCGGAGGCTGAGATGGAAAAGAACAGGGCTGCGAAGAACCGCCTGCTGAACTGCTGAGAGGAAATACTGAGGAAACGACACAGGTTGCCATCTGCCCAGTCACAGGTGTGACAGTGGAACACACCTCCCACTGCACTCCCCACTCCGTGCGTGGGAATGCGCAGCTATCACACCTGAGGCTAATCAGGGCTGCGCTTTCAGATCCCCACGCGCCCGCAGACGGCGTTCAAGCTGAGAACCGAATGTGTTCGCAAGCCGGCTACACGACCGATTGCTCTCATCGACAAGAGGATTTATTCTCCTCGTTCGAAAAGGATTCTCTCAACCAGAGAACAGTCACCTCCGCAGACGACTACACACCGGGAACCGCACAGGAATAAGAAGCGCTCTGCTGGTGCTCAGGCAGCACCCTATTGAATCCGACTCTATCACACAGGCCTTATCTAATGCCAGCGCGGTGAGGTAGAGGGGTTCGAACAACCGCAGGCTCAAACAAGACAAAGCCTCCCACGATTCCAAACAAAAGTTAAAACAATGGAAATGGACAGAACAACAAGAAATAGTAACTTATGACCATATTAGAGGAAGATTTGAAGACCTTCCTCAGTGATACATCAACACAATACAAGTAGAATGCGCCCATTCTATGCACACCTGTTCCAAGACAGCCACGATCCTGGCAAAACTGTCCGGCATGGACATGCAAGGTGATGCAGATTTATAGGATGCCCAATACACCCAGAAACACCCACCTGGAGAGGTAGGAGCAGAATGGACAGGTGAATGTGTTAAAGGACAGACAGAAAGACATGTTCACTCTTGCACTGTGAAAGGCCCAGTGAAGGGATGAAGTCGGAGGATGAGCTATTGACCAGCTCCTGAATTGTTAATATACAGGCGACTGGCTAATCAGATGCAGAATGGCTAATCAGATGGTAAACAGGCAATGGGTCAAGTACATGTAAAACTAATGGAGTGCAATCACTGATAAGGGCCTAGGGGTAGCACTGGGGAAGAGCACAGAAGAGAGAGATGGCTCTGCATTGCTACACAAACACACAGCACACCTTGGGTTCTGTCTTCTCAGACCTGTGATCTGTGAGGCACCGGGACAGCAGGAATAAAGATTTCTTTTATTGATCCATTGAGCTCAGACGCCGTTTTGCCTGTTTTGTGGCTTTGTCAGCACAAATCAATACTCTTCCTCCTCCCAACCTGTAAATGAGGGATCTCGGAGATATTCGATTAATATTTCATGCCACACTAACTTCCATGGCATCCACTTTCACTCTGATAACCACGAAAAGGAATTTCTGAAATCAAGCTTTGCATCTATTGAGATTATTTTTATGCTTAATTTAATCCTGAGGAAAAAAAATCCTTTTTAGTTTTGAAGCAGTTAAAACAATTAGAATGCAGGCAGGAAAAAAAAAAAACTCCTAGTTTCATACCTTTATGTTTTTGACAGCCAGTATAAACTCCAGAGATAAATTGAAATAAATGCTTTGCCCTGTTGATTAATTTTCCATTTCAAACTTAATTAGGATGATTAATCTTAAGATTCGCTTCACATTTACTCCATTAGACTTAAAAAGCCATTTCCACTTTATGTCACCTAACAAAAGCCACAAAAAAATGAAGACCAGACCTGGTCCTGGAGAGCCACAGTCCAGCAGGTCTTTTACTGTAGATCACCAGTGAGTTTAGATCATTTTATTAATTTAACTCAGTTTAGTCAGGAATGGCCAACTGTAGCCCTTGAGAACTATAGCGTGTTGGTATTTTCATTTCAAATGGTTAAAAATGGATGATTTAAGGATGGCCCATATAGTGCTGGACCATGGTGCTCCAGGACCAGGGCAGGGCTGGCAGCAGGGTGGAGGGGTGGTATCGAAAATAAAAAGCAAAAACAAGGCGTGATTCCACATGTATGATACAGTGGACAGGCTGAGGAAAGAGAGAGGACTGGGAACAGGAAGTGTGTCTTTACACCAAGAGCAGCAGTGGCGGGTGTCAGGAAAACGTCACCTGGCTGTGTTGCTGAAGCCCGTTCCTGAACTGTGGCACATCGGCGGGCAAACAAGATCGACCGAGTGACCTCTGCTCACTTGTGACCGCTGTTTCTTTGAATGACGAAAGCTTTCCTGTGCTTAAGACAAGGCGTGACAGCTTTGTTTCTCTACTTGTTTCGTGCCTTGCTCTCAATGATCTTCCTGTGACTAGGTAGGGCAGGCATTCATTTTCCATTTCCACCCATGCCAGGGGCTATTTCCTTAAATCCCTCTTTTCCTTTCACCTTCTGCAAGCAGTACTGGTATCACGTGCTTCTCCTCTCTAACAGAGAGCAAACCCCTGGAGAGCAAGTAACAAGCAAGAGGAAAGATACAGATGCTGAAAAGCAACAGATGCTCAGGAGAGCTACAACCCCCCCCCCCAAAAAAATTACAGAACTTCGGCGCTGCATTTAAATTCAGACATAAAGCAAAAACAGAATGAGCACATTCTAGCGTAGCTTCGTAGGGACAGGCTGTCTGTTCTCCCCTGCGTTTGCAGAGCCCTGGGAGTCTGGGAGATCTGCAACACCTGTCTGCAGTTGCAGTTCTCTACAGGTCGGCATCCCGCCTGCCAACCTCACCCCTGCCTCCGTTCCAATCAGGCGGCTCTGCGGGACAGAGGCTGACTGAGAGAACGGTGGGGGTCGGCCTCTTTGAGGAGCTGCGCTGTGAGCCGGTGAGCGACCTCTTTCACAAGCGCGCGATTTACTTTCCAGCCTGTGCTCGCACCCGGGTTCTGCTCGCAACTAAATACTCCAGGTTAGCAGAGAGACCCTGGGCTCCCGCCTGCGCCTTGTCTGATCTCAAGCAAGACATAGCACAGAGCACAGACAGGCCAGTAGAGCTCGCTCAGGCAAGGATACCTCAATGCGTTTTGATGTAGCCATCAGGTGAACAGTTTTCTGACTCTGCGTGACAAAGTCGTTCACCCACTTCTTGCCTGGAAATACCTAGGAGCCCACCGTTATTCCAAACAGGCTCTTGACCGCACGTGCTGCCCATTCTTGTGCGCGCTTTGCCAGTTTATAAACCAGAGCTGCTGGATTGCGTAAGACTTGCCCCGCTTAAAGTTAATTTAGACAAAAGACCTCCCATGGACGCCACAATACAATTTCAAGCACACGGAAAGCTTACGTTAGACAGGTAAGGAAACCCGCAGTGCTCTATGTTCCTCCCGGGGATGTGCCGCCACATTTGCTCCAGCCTGTCTGCTTTCGACGTGCGCGCTGTCCTCCAACTCCTGCCTCATTGAAAGAGATAAGGAAACACAACCCATAAACGATTTTCTCCACCTCAATGGCGGAGGGCTCAATTATAAAAAGAAGTGTCAAGGCTGTCGCGACCGGGACTGATGACGGGGAGCCGGGACGCACGAGCCGCTTGAGATAGTGCGAACGAGTAATGAGCTCCCCCTACGGGGCCACGCCGCAGGTTTCGACGCCTCGGCGACTTCATTATTTAATCGTTTCATTAAAGTCGGAGAACCGGTGAGTGGGCGAGGCCCCGCGATGAGCAGGCACGGGCGGCCGCGGTGGAGGCTGGAGGCGTGGGGGCCGCGGGAGGCGGATTACGGGGGGGCTTCCTTCAGGGGGAGCTCAGCGGACTGCAGCCAGAGCCGGGCCGCGAGAAAGCTGTGAAAACGGATTACAAGCACGGGAGGATTGGAAGGGGGGGGGGGAAAAGGGAAGTCCTAAGTGGTAATCGTCAGCGAATGAACAGAAGGAACGGCTTTTTTTCCCCGTTGGAAAGGGCAGGGCAGGGATGAAACAATCGTTTTTAAAGTGGTTTTATGACTCAAGCTCTCCTTCCCGGAGACGCTGTGGTAAAGGGTGGTGGGGGGGGGGCAGCTTGAACACAAAGCTTGGAGAAGATGAAACACCGCTCGGGAAAGTAAGAGAGAAAATGGAGAGAAGAGCTTCTATAAAGTCTTCAGCGCTCAAAGGACCCAGATGAGTTTTATATAGGTGCTCGAAGTGAACATTACCTGCAGTATAGAACCCCAAGAGAGCACCAGGTACTGCCTTCAGACCAGGTTAGGCCCGATGACAGTGCTTGAGGGCAACTAGTCGCCATGACAACAGCCTTTAACTAGTTAACTAGCGATTAACAGGTTTCCATGACATAGCTACAAACATGGTGACCTTTATAGTGTATGTCAAGCTGGGTGAGGGGCACCTACCCTGTATCTGTTTTCACCAGTGTCTCATCACCATTACATTCAAACATCACGTCAAACAGAGCTTTTGCTTCATACATAAGCACATTAAAAAACACAGTTTGTAATTTGTGCCCTGGACCTCTTCTATTCTCTCACCCACCTTTGAGCTATTCTCCTTACCCAACTAGGCTGCAAAAGCACATATTTACCTCTGCAGGTCAGCTATACCTACAGCAGCAGAAGAGGCCCTGTCAAATAAAAACTGTATCAAAAATCAACAAGTCTCTGTCCTGCCACCATCACGTTTGCAGAAACCTGTAGATTGTGCTCCCAGCGTTAATACAAGCTGTGGATAGCTGTGGGAAATTCACCTCCTCATGATGCCAGTAGCTTTGTAACAGAATCTCCTGATTCTCCGTTTGTCCCAATGTTGTGAAACAGAGCTTGAACTGTCCAGCTTGTAAAAGGCCAGCCTCTCTGAGCCGAGCACAGCAGTATTCCTTCGTTTTCTGCACTTTGGTTTTCGTTTCCAAATACAAAACCTCCTGAACCTAAACAAAAGCACAGGGAAATGTGACACATCTGTCCTTTTGCTTGTTGTTAATAATGAAACTTGGCTCACAAACTTGTTGTCTGGACATTTAGACAGCCTGGAATCTGGGAGTCCAGAATCCCGCATGAGGAGGCTTTCGGAGACTGTCTGGACCCTGTCAGTGAGTACGAGCAAACAGCAAGCACCCAGAAGCCCTCACGCCTTTCTGGAAGGGCAAGATGGCACCTCCATCAGGTCACCTCATCCAGTGAACAGCCTGGTGCGCCACTGTTTGACTGATACAGTGCACCACGGCAATTATAAGAAAATGCACTTTACCATTATATCAAACAGTGCAATTAACAGTGTTCTGCTGGTGACTGGTAGAAAAACACTCAAAGCCAATTCTCTCTGAGCTACTGTAGGGGTGGAATGTTCTTCTAACAGGTCAGACCAGCTCCCTCGGTTACTTGCCTTTTAAAAGGTGTGTGTGTACTGTAGTGTTTGTCTTGCGCCCTGCAAAGCACTGCTGTCCCATCCAGAGCTCTGTGCTGCCGCGACCCCTGTGCTTCCGGGACGGAATACCGTACAGAAGCAGGATCAATCAGGAAGCTGCACCCCTGGCCTGATTGCTTCCTCTCGCCGACGCCAATTATCTGCAGCAGAAATGCCAGAGCCGCAGCAGGGAGAGCTGGGAAAAAGGTCATGCCAGGTGGGCCTGTCTGTGTGCCATGTCAGCTCCATTCTTGTGCTTCGCCCCTCTCCATGAGAAATGCCAATGAACATGTCTGATCAGAATAATTGCAGATTTTTCTCAATATGGTGTGCATAGCGTGTTCAGCCCATTTTGTTTTGAGTTGCATGTGACAGACATGCTGAAGAACTGTGCACAGAAGGCACAGAACACGCAGCCTGGCTGGGGCTGCCACAGCAAGAAGGAGGGGAGATCTGTCAAGGGCCTTCAAAGTGCAGTACATGGAGTGGATGTGGCACGCTGATCAGCACTAGTTCACGTGCACCCTATAAATAAATGATCAGAGAGAAGAGGCTCTCCTTATCTGAAACCAACGAGCAGCCCACTATATAATACAGAGAGACAGGAAGCACGATGAGTCGCCTGCGATCTCAGCAGAGATCCATTAAAACTCCATCAATGTAACCCAAACCCTGCAGAGGAAAGTGTGTGAAACAAGAGTAAATAAATATAGAAATGAACGATTCGATACATCAGCACATGCATATCCTCATCTAAGATTTCAGCTACAATATAAATTCAGCGTGGTTCTTCCAAAAAGCAAATCCACACCCAGCTCATGCATTTCAGCGCACATGCACATACACACAGACAGAAAGAAAAATAATGCACTTTAATTCAATCTCAGTCATTATAGGAAACCCTGCCTCCTCATGCTCTTTCCAAGATTTAATCTGATTGACTTTACTAAGGTGCCGACATGAGAGATCTTGGAGTGAGTGTTTTACTCCCAGAGTGTTTTACAGCACAGAGGGTGAGAGCTCTACTCCAGCACAGGGAGTGAATGATTTACTCCAGAGCAAGGAGTGAGAGTTTTACTCCAGTACAGGGGGTGAGTGCTTTACTCCAGAGCAAGGAGTGAGTGATTTACTCCAGCACAGGGGATGAGTGCTTTAGTCCAGCACAGGGAGTGAGTGATTTACTCCAGAGCAAGGAGTGAATGCTTTACTCCAGCAGTGCTTTACTCTTGCTTTACTCCATCCCTGTGCTGTAGTAAAGCAGGAGTGCGTGCTTCAGTCCAGAGCAGGCAGTGCTTGCAATATTCTAGAGCAGGCAGAGCAACATCTTGTTTCAGCTCAGAGGGGAAATTCTGCAGAAAATCTGGAATTGCACTCAAAGCCAACCACAGCATGCAAACACACTCACGGCATTTAAGGACTGTGCCTATGAATTTATAGCATAAGCAATAAATAAAAGCACAATCTATTACCACCTGTCACATTACTGAGGCCAACTGTGCCTGCAGGGGATTTACAGCAGTTTGAGACTATGTTTTGTGTTGAATTTACTTCAAGATAAAACGTAAAATAATAAGTGAAATACCCTTTCTAACATTTTTCTTTGTTTAGTAATATTCAGCTCACATACTAGACAAAACAAAAACCAAATGAAAGTGAAGAGATTCATGGCCTGAGAACAGGAGACACTTTACACCAAGAAGTGTGGGTGTGTGGTACGAAGAGTGAAGACATTTTGTGGACCTCTTCAAGGGACTTATTATGTGCTAATTAGCCATTGCATGAGCTCAGCATTCATTAAACATACCACTCTGTCTCTTTCAAGAGAAAATGTAGAAGAAATATTACCAGGCATAGTGGAAAGATATTGGGATTGACTTCCAATGAAACAATACTTGGCTATACAGTGTGAACAGAGAAGAATGTGGTATCTTGACAGATTGGTATCTATAAAATGAACTAGGTGGGATCCCCTGACTACAAGACGCTTGTGGAAACTATTAGAAGTGAAAATCCAGACGTTGTGATCCCTAATGTAGAACCTTTGTCTCAAGTTATCTATTTTATAGTCAAGCAGCAATTCCAGTTTTTCAAATGTGCAGAATCTGGTAGCTGAAATCCCAGTAGGATCTCCGGCATGCTCTGTCAAAAGCTTCAATCTCCAAAAGCTGTCGTGCCCATCAATCACAAAGACCACAGCAAATTTAAAGAGATTTCCAAAACACAATGGAAACGCTTGTCTCTCATCCGGCCACTGAACTACAAGATATGGAAAATTGATTTGAAAATAGCATCGTGTGATTCCAAGGAAACAGAGCTGATTGCCTTCATATTTATCAAACCTGGAGTTATTTCTCCCCTTGCTGTTAAATAGAAATCATGCTCCCCTTGTCTTGAGAGCTTGTTTGCAGATATTCTTAGCAAGCAGCTTCTTTAGAAACCGCAGGCTACTCATCTGATGCGTCCTAATTAGGAACGGGCAGCTCCCTGGGGAAATACAGAAACACGCCGAGCACCAGCACTGCTAAAGATCTGGAAAAGGGAAGCCTGTGAATAACACTTCACTCTTACTCACTGCAGAGGCAGCTATTCTGAGCTCTGAACTCGCCGGCACGTCCGTGTGGTGTTCTTCTAGCCTGGGATTAAAAACTGCAAAGCCTTCCAAATCGTGACGCAGGAAACAGCGTAACACACAAACAGAGTCTACTGAATACGTCTTGCCACGCCACACACAGACACGACGTGCTCCATATGAGCTGTGCAGATTCGGCTAGCTTTTGCTTTTGGTCCCACTTTCTCAAAACGTTAGAGATTTGTTGGTTATGTTACGGCTCTACCAAAATTCTGTCGTATTGGTTTAGAATTAGGCTTCTAACAGTAGTTTTATGTGTGTGCTGTATATGCTACTCACTACTTGAGGACAGAAAGGTATTGCTGATCTGGAATCAGTCCAGTCCAGAGAAGAGCCACCAACACATTCCCAGGGTTAAAGGAGTGTCTTGTGCTGACAGACACCAGGAACTGAATCATTTTAGTCTTAAAAACCCTCAGAACCACTGTCAAGATCAGCTGGGTGGGCTTCTTCAGAATGAACAGTCAAATACGGAACCTGTGGGGAAGTTCATTAAACACTGCGAACAGGAGGGACTCCTTTACACAAAGGATGGTGGGAATGTGTGGAAGCTGCCCAGCCACGTGTGTGAACAGGATACTTTGGCTTCATTCACCAAAAAACTGCTGGGGTCAATAAACTAACTGCAAAACTACTAATTATGAATGGCTTCCTGTCCGTTGCAATCTAAGGGATTTTGTACCAAGACACATTTTTTTGCATCAGACGGAAGTCCCTTACAACATTACAGGCACTGAAAACTCCTTTTTTAAAAAAAACATATCTACTGTTGCACAACATCACACTCACATACACATGGCTCAGCACGGAGAGAGCACTCACTCTGCCGGAATACATGTCAAGGGACTGATGTAGTTCCTTCTTCCATAAACGGGCAGGTTTGAGAAGAAACATCATGCATCTTTGTTTGGTAAATGTTAGTCAAAATGGGTTAATCTTAATGCTCATCAATATATTTCGGGTGGCTGGATTGTGTTCCAAATCTGCATCAAACTCAAACATTCATCCATCAAGCCGTTTGTCTGTCCACCTGTTCACCTTTCTCTCCACTGGTCATCCATTCCTTTATGTAATGAACTGTCTGCCCAGCCACTCACTCATCTATCAGTTAATGAATCCATCTTTCCTTATGTCCTTCTCGCCCTGCTTCTCAACACCTAGTTCTTATCTTGCAGACTGAGTCCCAGTCCCAGTGTGTCCAGTGCCCTGAGAGAAGAGTGCATGTGGAGACCATCCCCGCGATACAGAGAGCTGCACACCTTTCTTCTGGCACTCAGCTAAGAGAGCCACGATGGCAACAGCACAGCAGGCCATCAGGACACCTGGCCCCGGGTGCGAGAGACAGCACGTGGTTGTGAAAGTCATTTGTTACACTGCTAATCTGGTTTTTGAGAATGACCTTGAAAGTAGGTCTCTCTCTGCAAAATCAGCCCTGTAAATTTAGTTATGTAATTAACTGTGAGTTTACAGTACTGTAGTTAACTGTGTTTTTGAGGGCAATTTGTCTGTTTTTACCACAGGAGAAATAATTCAGTCCCTTGATTGATGAAAGAGTTAAAGCTCTTAAAATGCCTCTCTTATCTACAGTATATGGGTGGCCGCTGCAGAGCTAGCGATTCATGTCCAGTTATGACACTATCTTTGATGCATATTACATGGAGCGCCACTCTGATATGGGCTGCAGCCATGTGTTACAGCTGTGTGCTGCAGAGCAACACACCATGAAGTCCAAAAGGCAAAATGAAGGCTTTTGAAAAGCATTCCTTAACCTCTCGTGAGCAATACATATGTCTTACAGTTCTGAATTCTGATCAGCTGTGGCTTCCTATTCTTCTTTCTCTTTGAGTCCAGTCTTACTTTCAGTCATCCTGGCAATCGCCGACACTGGCTGTCAGATTTCTGGAAACATGGGCAGAAGATCACAGACATTCAAGCTTGCTTTTCCTTTCCTCTCTTTAGATTATGACAGTTTGAAACAATGTATCAGCCTCTCAGCTTCCATTTTCATAGTGAGTAAACGGTTACCCAGAACCACACCCTGGATCCAATTTACATGTGAAGGATATCAATTTCTGTATGCAGGGTGTCTATTCCTATTTATCCTTCAGGCGGCTGTCACACAAATAGCACGGACACACATACCTGGATACATATGCCGACGGGGAGCAAAACCATCACCACAGACCGCAGTGCACATCGAAGCACACCAGATCGGCTCTCGGGTGGCCATCCAGAGTGATTGCACGTATGGAAGGTCAGGACACAGCTGCAGACTGCTGTTCAGGCTGCTCTGTCACTGTCTGGGGGAACATGCCCCCACGATCCCACTGCTGTGTCCCAGTTTTAACACAGATCACACAATGTGATCTCAATAGACAGCTTAGCATATAAGATAATGTGTATAGCTTGCAACCTGTGCATCAGATCAAAACAGAGAAGAGGAAGCCATTCGTCATCCTTTCAGCTGTCAACCTCGTGGGAATGCCAGAGGACATTCAGCAGTGGGCAAGGAAGCTCTCTCTGCCTGAGCCTCCCCCCAGCTCATCACACTGCACCTGAAAGCATAACAGCCCTGTGTACCTCCAGCGGAGCTAGTTTGGTCACGGTGATGTCATCGCCCACCCTGCGCGTAGCAGGGACCTCAGCCGCCTGGGCTGAGTGAGGGAGGTCTCCTTTAGCTCACTCGGCTGGTTCCCTGTTGTGCTACGCCAGAGACCCGGGTTCACGCACAGGTGTTGCGGGACGAACCGGCGGGGTGGAGCGGCGAGGGCACGAGCCTGCGCAGAACCGCGACGGTCACACCTCCTCACATTATATGTAACCATAAGGCGGGGCTAAGAGAGAAATCAGCAGGCAAACACTGTCTTGGCCAGGAAATCACGTACAGGTCAGAAAAAAGAAAACCTCCCTTCAGACCCTGACGGATTTTGTGCAGATCTCTATGTAATCCTGTGGGGTGGTTAAGAAAACCAGAAATCAGTTAATTAAAAACATTCTGGAGGCACGTCAGGTGTCAAATACTGAAGGGTTTATAAACAGGGGAGTCTGCACAAACTGTGCTCAGCTCTGCAGGATCAGCTTGCTTGAGGTGGAGAATGGCCTGTTGTGCTGCCATGACCAGGACCATCAGGCCCTGCGCAGGCTCTCCCGGCTGCAAAACCAAAACTGACAGCGCCCCCCCACCGGCCCCCACCAGGTATTTTTCTAAGTGAAGCAGCAGAAGTGAGGCACTGGGACAACTGATCCAGAAACAAGTGGGACAGGAAAAGTCCTGATTGCTCTAGTGGAAGGCCTGATTGATCTCAGAGGAGTGCTGTTTGGCTCTGGGCGTGGGCAGGGGCAAAGGAGCAATTAATTGGGGTGCCTCAGGGGGCCCACGATGGGCTCAGCACTCCCCGCTGCAGCCCCCCTCCTCCCTCGGCACTGCGACCTCCTCTGCAGCCTAGCACTGGGGAACAGCAATTTGCTCCTGCATTATTTACATATCCACACAATGTGGACGGGCTGCTGCTCTGTTCTATTATGCAAAGGCTCTCTCTTCATTCATTATTCACTGGTGCTTTCCTTCTAAAACGCTTGAAATAGGATGCAGTGCCCCAGGAGAGGGGGGACTGCCATGCTCACCCCCCTTCTGCCCCGTAGTGTGAGCCTCGTGCTGGTGACCTCCGTGGCTGTAGGCCTGCAACACCCCAGGGGCGAGGCAGTGCACGGCACTCCTGCGACAGCGCAGAGGGGCCGGCCCCACTTCCCTTCCCCTGCCAGGGCACCAGCCCATAGTGCCGGCCTACAAAAAGGCCACTCAAGCTGGCAGCTAGATTGACCTGCAATTCATAGCTGGCAGCCCACTGGGGCTCAGCAGGTATGAGCCTGGCCAGTACCTGGATGGGAGACTCCTGGGAGAGCTAAGGTTGCAGCTGGAAGAGGTGTTAGTGGGGCTGGGGTGGGGCGCTCACCCTGCGGTCTATGTGGATCCTAATTCCCCAGTATAGTGACGGGAACACTGGACTGTAAAAAGGCGCCGTCTTTTGGATGAGATGTAAAATCCCAGGGCGTTTCTCGAAAAAAGTAGGGGTGTTACCCTGGTGTCCTGGCCAAATTTCCCCCTGATCATGGTCTCCTAATAATCCCCCTCTCTGAACTGGCTTCATCACTCTGTTCTCCTCCCACTGAGAGCTGGTGTGTGGTGAGTGTACTGGTGCACTATGGCTGCCATCACATCATCCAGGTGGGGCTGCACACTGGTGATGGTGGAGGGGATCCCCATTACCTGTAAAGTGCTTTGAGTGGAGTGTCCAGAAAAGCGCTATATAAGAATAAAGAATTGCTATTACAAAAACTTAACGGTCTAAATATTGAGAGCCCCGCACAAATAAGACGATGGGCCTTCAGTATGCAAGCAGTGGGGGTGACTGGAACAGGACAATAGCATTGCATAGGATATGATTCTGAAGTATCGGAGACACAATCTCACTCCTATAAAAGGATCGCTTGCTGCTGACAGCTACTTACCTGCACGTTCCACTGCTTTTCAAGCCGGGCATTGAGCATTGTTTCAGCCAGGCAAGGTGACAGCTGCCTGACTCCAGCTCCATGAGCCCAGTCATGTGACTGGGGGGTTCCTATTATTCTGGCCCACTGATTTAGAAAAGATCTACCTCCAGGGTCGGTTAGAGCCGCGAAACGAAATTAAGAC
Organism: Atractosteus spatula; assembly: GCF_055471065.1. NCBI lineage: Eukaryota > Metazoa > Chordata > Actinopteri > Semionotiformes > Lepisosteidae > Atractosteus > Atractosteus spatula. The sequence continues at coordinate 74,602,671 of NC_142708.1, read as the reverse complement.
AAACTGCTTGGTGCATTAAAAAATGAATATGGCTACAAATCTACCTTTACACACCAGACACAGATGCAATCAAGGCTGCAAAACCTGGCTCTGCAAGAGTAACTCTTCCTGCATCCAATAACCCTAGAAATTCAATAAAGATAGAATGCTATGGTTTTAAGAGTTGGTGAAACATTAAACCACTCGCAAAACTTGAACCTTCTCAAGCATCTTTGGGTGGCACAGTGCCACCCTCAAAGACTAAAGCAGACATTACAAAGAGAGATGGATCGTTTTCCAAATAAATGCCCACATCTATGAAAAAATTCCACTTGGCATAGAGACAAAGCTAACAGAGGCACTTGAATAAAGAACCCGAAACATTCCTATTCCATCAACCTGAAAGACATCATTCATTTATCAGCGGAGACAGCATAAAGCCAGTGCCTGCATTCCTCCATTACCAGCACAGCTATTAATAAGCTGGGGCTCTGACATTAAATCAAAGGGAAGGTGATTTAAAAAAACAAAGGTCATATAATATGAATGTTCTGTTTATTGCACATTTATGGAAGATCGCTTGAAGGCACTCCTTAACACTTACAAAACGCTGAAAACCCAATGAAGCACAAGACAGTAATAAGCAGGTAGTAACTGTTCCCCTGTTCCATCCCAAATGTCAAACAGCCAGGCTGTCCTTACCTGTGAAATGAAACTTTCCTATTTCTTCACATTGGCTGAGCTCCTCAATGTTTTAACTACTGATTAAATGTTAAAGTCCAGGTTTGTTAATCAACAATTTTGATGAAGTCACTTTAGTGCTGCTGAGACAAGCTCCAGATTAGTAGCCTTTGATTTCTTGATATGCAAGAGGGAACTATGTGAATCGACTGAATCAACCCTTTTTTTTACCAGCATTTTGTATTTTTTTGTCCAGTTTGGACTCGCCAGCTATCACATTACATGGCAGCTGTACTGCATGAGGAGAACGAGGAAGTGCTTCCTTCTCTGTCCTAATCACCTACATGTAAGTAACAGAGCCTGGTGGTACAGTTAGTGCCGACTTGGGGAGTGGCATTTCTCTTCCTGATGTCCCTGCAAGCCTGCATCAGGGAACTTACAAGAGTCATTGCTTTTCGAAGACATGGGCAACAACTCTGAGCAACTAACCCCTGCTCTACCCCTGCTGTGCACAATCAGCTAGTGACATGATGGACCGTGTGAGGCCTGGGCTCACAGTGAGAGTGTTTACTGGTCTCATTCTGTAACTGGCCATTTACCACAACATGAACTTCTTCGCAGAAAAGGTAGCTGTCTGATGGAAATAACACCATGACACTTGGCAATCAGCATCCCTTGAGCTTGTCACTGTTCAGAGAACAAACAATCAACCAATAACCAAACAGGACTAGAGACCTCTTACAGCAGGGGTGCCCAACCAGTCGATCGATCGCAAGAATGTTTGGCAAAAAAGAAATGGGCTATTTGACTATTTACTTTTTTCGATAGCCTAAAAATTCATTCAGATCTGTGCATGTCATGTCATGTCACATGTTTTACTGGCCTTGTGCGTGTTTAACCCTTGTCGAATGGGTTGTGAAAGTCTCTTCCCTGAGTGCTGGCTGACACTGGAAAAAAGGCTACAGGAGCTCCTTAAATAGTGCTGTGTGTGCTCCCCAAGAACGGTCCCTTGGTTATTGCCACACAAACCCCACATCGGCTACAGCGCGTAGTGGAGCGAAACAGACTGGCTGCAACAGATTTGCCATCAGTTTGTTAAGTTTGATTGCCTATTTGATAACTGTAGTGTTTGAGCGAAAATGACGAAGCAAAGGGTTACTTACCGTTACCACAAGGAATGGGAGCACGATTACTTTTTTGTACTTTCGCATTCAAATCTGCCATGCTAGCGTCTACGCGAAAAAGAGAAATGTAGAACAACATTTCAAAACTGCACACAAAACGCATGACGTGGACTTTCCCACTAAGTAGAAAAAATCAAATATCTACTAGCAGCTGTCGGTTTTCACGAGGCCTAACACAAGAGGGAAAGCAGCAATCATCGCATCGTTCGGTGTGAGCCACGTCCTGGCTAAACACAGTAATAGAAAAAGCGTTTGCTGAGGCTGCTGACTTGCTGTTTGGAGATTTCAAAAACAAACATTTTTGGAAAGGTTCAGACAGCTGTTGCCTAAAATCAAAGAGTTTCCAAGTCGTCTAAACACAGTGAATATGCCCTATTAGAGGATGACCAGCGGCTTCTGGATTTAGCCTTCCTCACAGACTTGACTGAACTGCTGAATGAGCTGAATGTCGAGCTGCAGGGACACAATAAAAATGTCATCGACGTGATCAGCAGTGTCAACACGTTCAAAAAAAAATTACAAGTGTTCTCAAGTGAGCTTCTCAGTGCCAATGCTCACATTAAGGTAGGATATTCTTTTTTTCTAAAATGGGGAACATTACTGGTTCACTGTGGCATGAGTCACTTGCTTTTATTTGTTGTCATTTTAGTGATGGGTATCGTTATTGTACCGTTTTTCTTATATCAGAGCTTCAAATTCACACTGGTAGATCGCGCTGGACTGGCAAATGAAAAAGTAGATCTTACATGAAAAAGGTTGGGCACCCCTGTCTTACAGTCAGAGCACTGAAGGCGACCAAGAGGGACACACTGCATTTCAGAACTGTACCCTTTCCAATCTCTCGAAGCTTTTCAAAAATTAGAAACCATACCTCACATTCACAACAGTGATGTTTCGCAGAGTGCTGTAGGAGATATTTTTGGGCAACGTTCTCTTTTTGGAAAGAATTATCAATGAAGTGGCAAAGCAGCAGTGGTGGCTTGAAAAAAAACTTTTATTTTTGACAGTCGAAGGAGGAGTTATGAATGCATGCTGACTTCCACAGCTGAATTTGCACAGAAATACCTTATTTGAATTTTGATGACATTACATTTAACAGAAGAGGAGACAGAAGGAAATATTATGTTTTTGAAAATATGGCTGTATGTATAAGATGACTTTATTGGCCCCATACAATTTCTTGCATTAGGAATTCATCTTTTCGCATATTCCAGCTTGCTCTCCATGAGACACAGACACACAGATGGGGAGAGAGAAGCTTGGGGTCAGAGTGCAGGGTCAGCCATTGTACAGCACCCCTGGAGCAGCTGGGGTTAAGGGCTTTGCTCAGGGGCCCAACGCAGGAGGATTCCTCTGCCGACTGTGGGATTTGAACCAGCAACCTTCCAGCCACAGGCGCAGAGCCTAAGCCACAGTGCCACTGCTCCAGCCGCTATAGTAAGGAATGTACTGTACATCGTATCACTCACAAGTGGTTTAGTCTGAGCTGGCAAGACTAATTGCCCTCGCAGAACATGAACCACAACATTCCCACAGGTCTTGTGTGCAGTGAAAACATGTATCACATGGGTAGATGCTGGATACAGCTTTTTTCAGAATAAATACAGTCCAACAGGCTTGGAGTTTTTCTGCGTTGTCACTTTGCCATTATGTGTTCACAGACTTTTTAAAAACACCACGTGCTCAGGGAAAAGAATCTGATGAATCAGCTTCACTGCCTGCATCCTTATTCTGTCATTTGCTGACTAATAGGGCTAAACCAATATCTCCTTCACAAGAGAGACCCCCAGGCCTGATTTATGTTCATGTATGCAAAAAACCCGCATTTTCTTTGTGTTTTTTTAGATTATTTATTGCTTTCAATTATCCAGTCCTTAGGAAGGCAATGAGCTGAAAACTTGTTCTCTTATCAAAAATATCCCAGATGTGTTTTTTAATAAGGCTCCCAATTATTTAAACCAGTAACACGATCACGGCACAAAACTTTGAAGTATTTTTGGTCTCACAAGTCTTAAGAACATAAGAACGGTTACAATTTAGAGGAGAACACTCAGCCTGTCTGACCTGTTTCATAATTAGGATTTCACAGATCCAAGGATCTTATCCATAGCCGAAGTATCCATACTGCACAGTCATCCTGCACTGATGAATCAGAAAAAATACTAGCAGTTTCTAAAAATTGCACATTTAAAGTACTTTTAAACAATATAATCAACTTTTGTATAATTACTCAATAGCTCAATAAGATAACCATCTTGTCATCGATCATCTGACACCAGGTGTTGGCTTATATATATTACATTAAGAACATGAAAGCCCATCAAAATGTAATCAGAGATTTCATGGAATTACTTACATACTTCAAAATTTTTAGAAATCCTGGGTGTCATGTTCAAGACTCCTGAAAACAAATTAATTCTGTTTCCCAGTAAAGCAAGTGCAGCATTCTGATCAACAGAAATTGCTGCAGATATAAAGAACATTCAACGTACAGGGATGCGTCACATATTCACACAAAGGGTTAGTCTGCAAGGGAAAAAAAGCCCTGACTTTCCGACCCAAATACAACCATTTCTGTTTTCTTAAGGAGGTTTCAATGGCGATCATAAATCTGCAATGGCACAATTTCTGTCTGGATGTGGAGATGAAAATGCCAGTTAAATGCCAGCACTGACTAACAAGCACCAGAGCTAATGCCACAATCCCTTCCACACGCGCGGCAGGAACGCAGAGCACAGACAAGGTTGGGCGAAGGTACAGGCATCTATTTTAACTCCCGCAGCTGTGACAGGTCCTTGCTGTCTGAGCTGGACTGACACGCCCAGCCAGTCCCGAAGACACACCCCTGGGCATGGCTGCAGGCGTCCCAGTGCCTTGCCTTACCTCTTGCACTTTAAAAGCTCTTACTTCTGTGTGATCCAGTCGTTTATATACTGTACTGTCACACATTCACAGCAGAACTAAGAAAAGTGAGACAGAAAAGCACAACCTATCAGAAAATGGTCAAATTGAGCAAATGCAAAGGATGGGCCAAGTGAAACTGGGAAAATTGTGAATTTCTGTGTGGTTTTTTTTTCATTTTTCATTTGACCGTGGCATTTGTGAAACATTCCTTTTTCTCAGTCAAATGTTGATCTATTGTTGTGTTGTTGATCTAATGTAGATCAAATGTTGATCTATGATTTCCTGGGGAAATACTAAGTGAAATGAGAGACAGAGAGGTTCCTCAGTCCAGTGCCCTTAGAGGGACACCTGCCGAACATTCTGGCTATGATTCAGAAATGTAAATGATAGGCAGAGAAACCCCCTTTGCAAAGAGGCAGGAAGGTGCAACATCATTAAGAGAAGGGAATTTCTCTGAAAAAAAAAGGCATACGGTATCTCAGTGTACACTCTCACCAGTGTTTAAGAGCTAAGTTAGTCGACTGTGTCAGATCTAGCTCTGACTGCAGCGCAGCCTGACTGTGAACTGGGCACTTCTGCATTCTGTACGACAGCCTGTGCATAACGCTAACAGGCGAGAATTTTAAATTATTGATTAAAACGGAAAGCAGGATTTGGCTAGGTCAATACAGCTGCGAGAACAAGCATTTGGTTTTAAATCAGATTCTGACAGACCGCTGTTGTCTAAAAACAGACAGGCTTCGGCTAACTGCAGTGCCTCAGGCTCAGCTCAGGTTTCCTCCCACTGTCCAAAGACATGCTGGTGGATTAATTGGCTTCTGGGAAAATGGGTCCTAGTGTATGTGTGTGTCCTGCGATGGACTGGTGTCGTGTCCTGGTTCTATCCTGCCTTGTGCCATTGCTTGGCAGGATAGGCTCTGGTTCCCCTACACCACTAAATTAGATGAAGCAGTTAGAAAACAGATGGATGTGTTTTAGAATGCAGGCACACTGGGACCTGCAGAACCAGGACTGGACAGCTCAGACCTAAGGAATCAGCAGGCACTGAGGCCTGGCTGTGCTGTGGCAAGCTTCAGGGCACATGGGAGTGGAGGTAAGCTTGGATCCTGTGCTGGATCTTAACCAGGATTAGATCGCCTGAGTTGAGCTCCATCCTCAACACATTTTATTTCAACAGGGGGAAAGCATAACGGCACTGAGCAACAAAGCGAGGCAGACAGCCGTTCTTTCATCATCTGTCTTCCTCTGCACAAACAAACTGACAGTCAACATGAACTGCCGCTGCAGACTGCAGTAGTGAATAGAGCATCGTTTAATAAGCTTGAGTTTGTTCTTACTTTTAAAAAAAAAGAATGAGAAGAAATAATTTAAGAGAGAATGAAATAAATAAAAGCAAAGTGATAACTAATGCTGGCATTAGGAGAATGAAAAGAGACAGGGGCACAGCATGACTTTTCAGCAGTCTCTGAAGGCAGACAGCCCAATGGGCCTGCATGTGTGATTTCTGCTTGGTGTGGTAATTGGCAGTGCAGTTCTGCTTCCTCTGTGGTGGATGTTTTTGTCATATATATAAAAAAGCATGACTGAAAAGCATTAGCATATCAACAGACTCAGTTTTGTGCTAGCAAACCAAAGCCATGACGCCTTTTCCATTCCGCTATCAACCCGTGGACAGAGAGGAAATCAGTGAGAATATGAATGCAACAGTTTGGCCAGGAGTCTGCTCGTGCAGTCAGGAATAAAAAAAGACAGGAGAAGGCAATGCATGACTGAGAGAGGACAAGAAGCATATTAGGAAAACAACACATCACCTCCAGCCCCTCCAGGACAGAAACCCTTGAACAAGCCAGCTCAAAAGAAAGTTGACTTTCTGAAAAATTCACTTCATATCGGAATTTCAGACAGTGCAGCACACATGCCATACAAAACAAAAAAATAAAGAGACCCACAGAGAACTGCTGAAAGAAATTTCTCAATATAATTTTTAAAAAATGTATAAAAATAACATTGTTTGACTTCACAGAGAATAATGCATGGAATAGAACACTGTGGAGACCAAAACGCTCTGCCTTCCTGGAGCCTTGAACAGTGATAGAAGCACCTGAAGCAGGGAGAAACTGGACCCTCTAAAGGTCTCAATGGTTCCTTCTCATCGTGTTTTCTTACCTTATGCATCAATGCATGAAGAAACATGTGTCGAAGCACACTAGTCCCTCCCTTGACAAAGCAGCATTAGAGAGGTGACAGAAACTCAGTCTGAAACTGTTGAATACTGGAAAGGACAGTCCAGCAGAGATGGCATGTATGTGCTTAATTTGATCAAAAATTTCAGGAGACACGTTTTTTACACCAAGAGTGGTAGGAGCCTGCAACAAGATGCCCAGTCTCATTTATGGCCCAGATTCCCTGAGGACCTTCAAGAAATGGCTGAATGATTCCTGAATAAATGAGTGACTAGAAACCAGACCAGTATGATAGATAAGATGACCTCCTCTTATTATCTTAATGTTTTCAGTCCTAGAACTAACCTGCAAAAAAAACCTAATCCCAATAAAGATCTAACTGTAAGGCAACATCAATACATATGGGGAGGACACAGGCATGAAGAAGATCACAAGCCTCTAAATAATATGAGATTAATACTGTACTTTTTAATGTGTATTTTTTTCTAAAGCCTAGGCAAGGTTTCTGTTCCAAAAACATCCATATGCAGCCTTCTTTTCTTTAACCCTGCTTGAAAATGAACAGACAGCTCATGAGTTTTTCACCTTACCATAAATAATAAGACCAATTCATTAATAACACCACAAAGAAATGTCTCCAGAAACCTGAGACATGCGAATTTGGTTCTTGCATATTTTCTTCTGGTAAGATAAATGCTCGTGTTAGACACAACCACAGCCAACATCTGGCCAAGGGTCCCAGGACATCACGCAGAATAATCAATTCATGGGCTCAAAGCCATGAGACCGGATTACAAGCAGGCTCTGCTCCAAATCGTCTTTCCCTGTTAAATGGCCTTTTCCTTTGCCAGCACCTGCAAAGAACCAAATGAAGGAAGCAATCTGTTATGCAACACACACCATGCTTGTCGCAGGGGGCAGCCTTGGCCTGTCTGGATCAAAGCACGGCCAGCTCCCGGGAGAGGTCTCTGTGGCTCACCTCTCTCTGACCCGCCAGCCCCCCTACACTCCCTCCCCCCTCGGCGGCGATGCGCCCATCGGCATGCCCTGACCTCGGCCGAGCCCTCACATACTGCATTTCCCTGCGAGACCGCCGCCTGCAAGAGCCTAGTGGGATTACAGCCCCAGAACCCTCTTCCATTCAAATCCTCTGCATGGCAGGAGAGAGCAGGGCTCCAGGCTGCATCCACAAGAGCTGTGTGCATCTGTGTGCCTGTCTCCCTCAGTCTGTCTGTGTGTTTGTGTGCGTGCGCCGGTCTGTGTGCTTTTGCCTGTCTGTCTATATGTTTGTGTGTTTTTGTCTGCCTGTCTGTCTCTGTCTGTTTGTGTGTTTGTATCTGTGTTTTTGCCTCTCTCTCTCTGTGTTTTTGTCTGCCCGTCTGTCTCTGTCTGTGTGTTTTTGTCTGCCTTTCTGTCTGTTTGTATCTGTGTGGTTTTGTCTGCCTGTCTGTCTGTCAAGAGGGCCCTTAATAGTCCCTAGGCTTTTCTATCAGATAAAGAAGGAGAGTAATCTGTTCAAATAGGAGTAACGCCTGTGCTGGCCATGTGTGAAAAAGCAATTAACGTACCGAGCGCAGGGCTGTCAGTGAAGCTGGGGACAAGAGACTAAATGCGGATCAGGTTTTGCTTGGTAAAAAAGTTCACTGAAAGCACTGGCCACTCACAAAGAAATAAGGACAGGCTGCATAAAAGGGAATGGCTTGGACCTGGTTTAGGGTTTAGGGGTTTTTGATCCTAGAAGCTGGTTTGAAAGCTGGACAAGGACATGGACACAAGAACAAGAATAAGAATAATCACATCTAGATGATGCGACAGCAGCTGTAGAGCACCAGTATGCTCCCCACACACCACTCTCAGTGGAGAGTGATGAAGCCAGTTCAGAGATGGGGATTATTAGGAGACCATGATTGGTAAAGGCCAGTGGGAAATTTGGCCCAGACACCAGGAAACACCCCAACTCTTTTCAGAAAACACCCAGGGATTTTTAATGACCACAGAGAGTCAGGACCTTTATTCAAAGGATGATGCCATTTTTACAGTATAGTGTCCCCATTGCTATACTAGGGCATTAAGACCTACGCAGACTGCAGGGTGAGCGCCCCCTACTGGTCCCACTAACACCTCTTCCAGCAGCTGGCCAGCCTCACACCCGAGCTCCAGTGGGCTGCCAGCTGGGAGTGGCAGGGTGATACACCTGCTGACAAACTGTTCTAGGGTAGAAAACTAGGTTAGATTTCTGTCACCACTGGGGGTATCAGACAGAATTTGGGGTATCAGGTAGGGCAGCACTCTTGGGGTTGTGGTCTTAAATGTGCAGTGTACTGTGCTGCATTGATGTGCAGTATCTGCACTGATGGATGGAGTAAAAACTCCACATCCCCCAGAGGAATCAGTTGTGTCACCTTCAAGGTCAACAGTGCCGATTAAGAAATGGATAACAATGTGTTCCCAGATACAGTAAATCTCCTCCTAACATCTAAAACGGTTTCGTTTTTTTTATCTAATGTCTGCTATGAATAACTTAACTTCATTAAATTCATTGGAATAATTACCTCTCTTCTCTATTCAGGGTTATTTAAAGTTTGCCATAAAATATAATGGACTGCAAGATGGTGAGATTGCTATTATACTTTGCGAGAAGAGATTGGTCTCTTTTTATTTTTTTACAATGAGCCTTGGAAGGCTTTCCAGCAAGACACTGTCAAATTTCTCCAGTTCCCCTAACCAGATCTTTATTTCTTGCAATTGAGGGAATACAAATCTCTTCACTTGTGATGTAATTGACTGTACAATGTCTTCATTTCTATTCTTGTACATTAGCGCTGTTCAGTTTCCATCAGCAGATACACTTTATTGTCTTGTACGGTTAACTTGGTAAATGCTTCTCTGTTTATCTAGCTCACAAGTCTATAAATCATTGGCCACCGTGTTTATGCAAATGCACTCTTCAGGGGATAATTAATGCGTCACAGCAAAATTATTCAGAAGGCTCATATCGGCATTGTTGGATCACATCATTGTTGGCAAACTCTGGCACGTTGACTTCTGGGCCCTTTCCAGGGTCTTTGAACGTTTAATGGAATTTTAATGTTATCTATTAATCACTGTCTCAAAGCCACCGTGCTGCTACCGGAGCCGATAACATCATTGTAAGACAAAGTTGGAGCTCCCTCTCCAGAGGCAACGCTGGGCCTGTCCTGGCAGAGCTGGGCACAGGACCATTCCCGAGGCAGGCTGGAGGCACAAGGGCCCTGGCTCATTCCCAGCGATTCGTTCATTAATTCCTCACGTCTTTCTCCTCCCACTCTACGGACAACCACCACCCCTTTCTACCTCTTTATGGGAGCAGGTGAGGGCCAGCCGTGCCAAACCTATGCGTGCCAAGAAGATAAATAAGGAAAAAAACAACTCTAGGTGGTCTTTTTAGCAAATAATTACTCAACGTCCTGGTATCTATGCCAAACTGTTCAATTTCAGCATCACCTGTTCATATTCATGTGTGACTGTGTTACTGTCATACTCCCCAGTCCCTATAGTCAAAACTACACAGATCCCTAAAGCCAGCTGTGTAGCTGAAAAGAAAGTGAGTGTGTGTCCTCCCTACAAGTCCACTTTGAGCAGGATTGTTAGTATTCAATTGTTTTTGACCAAGCACAAAATTCAACAACAGAACTCTCACCTGTTGCCGATGACTTTTCTTTCATCCGACCTGGGTACATTCTGTGTTTAAAGTGATAACTGTCTGTGAACTAGCTGTTTAGTTTGTGTGTGTCTGTGGATTAAGCATTAAATTAAAGCTGCCTCAGAATCATTTCATTTCGTCACAGTAGGAGAGACGCATCATTTTAGCCTTCGGGAAAAAAAGGGGGTAATTGTACGTCAGCACTATTGCTTAATTAGCCAGCCTTAATGCGTTGCTGCTGTGATATGAGTTTTAAAAGGTGAAGAACATGCCTTTTAACTGGTGAGCGCTCACACGTTGCGAAAAGTCAAACAGGTGGAAAAAAGAAAATGATCACTACTGCTTTAGATTAAAAGGCCAGTGTTTTACTATGGCATTTTTGTGATCAGCATCAAATCCTGCCGAGCCAAATAAGGGACAAATATTAGCAAATTAGTGTAAGCTACCTTGAAAGGCAAGCTAGGAGTGTTTCTGACAACCTCAGGAAAACGCAGACTATAATAAATCACAATGAGGCAACTATATTATTTCAATTTCCACGCCTGGAAACGCCTGGCGCTTTGCAACATCAGTGTAACAGGTGCAAATACGCTATATTAATACAATCTTGACTTGAAGACTGAATGCTATGAGCATACATTGCATTGCTTCTCTTCCCTCTCTTACAAAGATTAAATTATTAGTTCAGCTCTGCTTGGCCCTGGGAGTCCAGAGAGCACAATGAATCCAAGAGCAGTGCACAGTTAGAGATCCCAGACTCTAATTTCATTACAAAAAGAACAAGACCATGGGAAAGGGGGAGAGATGTTAACGAATCTGTCAGATCGCTCACGCTGGCACTATTTAGCTAGTTCTGTGTCTCCCTTCACTCCAATCATTTACTGAGGCTCAAAATTCAAAGTTCTCCTTGGAAGATGATACACTTTCATTAACATTAGAGCATTTTTTATCTGCTATGTGAAAGCCTACTAATCCTACTTATCGTGTCATTACATCAAGGTCCCTGAAAGACTTCAGTTCCAGTGTGAGCACCCTTCCAAACCATCCGTCAGTTCTACTACAATATGCCATCATGTTAGATTTTCCTGAGCCCACTGCTCCTGCATATCCACTACACACACAAGACCTGTCTAGCAACACCAGAAGACAGCTGGAACATGTGTACAACTCTAAACCCCCATTCACGTCAAATATATGTCCAACCACTCCTAGAAAGGAGCTCTACACACCTCAGAGCCAAAGTCTTCCTCTTGTTTATTCTGCTGGAATCAGAGGAAAAGGTACAGTTCCAAAGCTTGGTTGCTTAACTCACTGCACGGTAAGTATCATATACTGAAACATAAAGAAGTGAGGAGCAGCTAGGAACACTGTTCCCTCTCTATGGCCCCTTCTCGTTGTTTTTGCGCCTGGTCGTTACCGAGCACAGGCGGTGGCAATCCATTTTTGTTCTCGTTCTCCGTTGCTGCACCTCTCCACTGCCCTGTGCTGAAGTTTCTGCTTTGGAAACAACACGGCGTGCCCTTGCTGGCAGTGGCAGATTGCTAGCTCCTTAACCTGCCTTTTTTCCATGACCTCCCTGGAAAGCAGTGGTGGCCGTGGGGGATGGGGGGGGGGGGGTTGGGGCAGGAGGAGTTGTGGGGAGTTAAGTCATCCTGGAATCACCCTCATCTGTGCTGCAACTCACAGTCCTGATGCTGGAAATGAAGCCCGAGAGGTTTTTTTTTTAAGAGAGCATCATTTCCTAGGCTATGTAGAAGTACAGCAATATTCCTGCTACAGGAGTCCATTTAGACAGGCTTGGTTGTGACAGGAGAGTGCATTTGCATATTTCAGTGCATATGCCACCGTGTGCATATCTAGGATCAGTGGGCCAGTTTATGCCAGTGTGATGATTTCTGCAAAGTAAAGCATAATTAATGATAATACACTCCGGGACACAGAGGTGCTTTGACCTCTGGGTCACAAAGCTGCAGAGCTAATTGAAAGCAGACACAATAGCTCGTGCGATGAAATGTGCCATCAATCGCTGCTTTGACAGCTTTGTAAGGAACTCCAGTGACCCAGGTCACACTGTCCATACGAAGTGCAGGTAGCAGGCAGGGCACAGAGGAGCACATGCCAGGAAATAGAGATTAGCAATCTGTGTGGCTTGGTAGGAGAAAACAATTATCTGACTATTGATTTATCTAATTATTCAGACCGCGCTTTTATGGAGTGGGGTGGGGTCATAATGACACTGACTGAGATAATTAAAACAGAAGACAACTCCTGCGGCAGTCTGGAGAGAGAAGGGAAGAATTCTTCTCGCCTACCCATAATTTCAGGTGTTTCATTGCCAGTCCTAATGAAACACAAAACTGTTTTTTTTTTAATTGAGATAGTCATTTTAAAATCAATGGCATAACCGCTGTGATCAACAGGAAAATCTACGCATGAATGGTCCGTAATCTTAACTCTTCTCCACACCATCATTGCAGAATGAAAAGAGAGAGAGGGTTGTTATTTTATTGATCTGTAGCTAGAGAGCTCTGCTGATGCTTCAGGCAGCCTTTTTTTATATTTTGCAAACACAAACACCTGTCTTCTGGTGTCTCTTGTGACTTCAAATGAAAAGGGACAGTAATCTGTTTAGCTGTGCCGAGTTAAAATCTGTCTCAGATCCCACACGTGCTGCTAGAAGGCCAACAAGAAAAGCCACAGCATGCATGAGGTCATTTGTCAATTCCAGACACTTGGTTGCTTTTCATATCGAGAACTAAACTGGTATCTCTTAGTATACAAATCAGCAGATCTTCTTTCAGAAAATGTGTGAACTTATGCCTTCAGACTTGTAGAACGGTCTAAAAGGTAAGACAGTGTCTTCTCCTCATTTAGTTCAAGTAGGTAGCAGCGTCAGCATGTGTAGGCTGCAAAGGAACAAGTAAAGGTTTATTTCATGCTGAAAAGAGAAGAAAAGAAACACAATGTTTCAGCTGTGGAGTCTTCTTTGGGTGTGAACCACACATCTGAACCACACCCAAAGAAGGCTCCACGGCCGAAACGTTGTGTTTCTTTTCTTCTCTTTTCAGTATGTAATAAACCTTTACTTGTTCCTTCTCCTCATGCTTCGAAATAGTTTGTTTCTTTCTGCAATCCAGCACAAACACATGACCATGTCCTCCATGATGAATGTTAATACAAGGAAAGAAGCATCGTCGCACTTTACAGAACACTGGACTACTAACCTCTGCCCTTCAAACAGAGAGCTCCGATTCCTTCTGATCCGAAGCATGCTGTGAGTGTGCTCGCAGTACACAGGTGTGCAAAGTGAGAACACACATCACCCTTCCGGTCAGGATTAGTCAGCTTACAGCTCTTCCAATCCACTCCAATGCAGATATCCGCTCCTGCCAGCTCCTTAATTATTTAACTTGATAATTAGCCAGATCTACAAAGCCAGAGGTGGTATAAAAGAGCTACAAATTTTTATTAGAAGGACTGCACGTCCGGGACTCCTATATGAGATGACTGATTTCTTTCAGTCTGGTCTCCTCACTGATATAATTACTCGTGGTCAATGTCGTTTGGTCACGATCTGCCAGCGGGGAGCGAACATATTGTAACGCTTACGGCCGTCAGTGGTGTGTCAGAGCCGGCTTACCAGAGCGGTGACGTCACCGCCCTTCCCTGTAGTAGCAGGATCACAGCCCCTGGGCTGGAGAGAGATCTCTCTTTAGCTCAACAGGCTGGGTCCCTGTTGAGTGACGCGGGAGTCCCGGGTTCGAGCCCCCGACAGTGCAGGGCCGACCTAATGCGGCAAGGGTGCCCACCTGAACCCCGTTGCGTTACAATATGTTATTATTTCTGTATTCGGCATTCATTAATAAGCGACGCATGCCAACAACAAAAAACAAACATACTGTCTTTTTCTTTTCTAACGGACCGAGATGCAGACAGTATTGTTCGGCCCAAAGCTTAGCCAAAACCCAACGTGAAACCAAACGGTCACAGATCAGAAACCGCTGTTCAGACACTGAAAACTCTGCAGCGTCCTGCGGTGCATCTGCGTTTAACAAGCTCCCTGGGTGCTGCTGTGAAGTATCCCTAATGACACCAGAGAAAATAACAACGGTTGAAATAATAACTTAGCCAGGAACAGTGGAGCAAAATGTCTGTGATTTGGAGATGTTGACCTGCTCCTCTGCCACCCGGGGTGAAATGCAGCACCTTCCTGCGAGAGCTAGGAGAGGACTGCAAGGTTATTTCAAGAATCCAAGCGTGCTACAAGAAGTCTTGCTTTCAAAAGAAAGGCTGTAGTAGACAACGTATTTGGTTTAGTTGTTTTTCATCTGTAAAGGGAGACAGGAGCTCCACACTGTTAAACACTGAACATGGCAACAGAAATAAACATCGTGAAGAGTTGCTTTGTGCCTTTCGCACACATCAACATCAACAGGGTTGAGTATTTTACACCTTCACTTTAACCAACACTCCACTTGCACAAAAACAAGGTGCTTCCCAGAGAAACCTCCGCTACAGTCCATCTCACTTTTGGATGCTGCATTCTCTATGTCCATCCTGCTATAAAAAAAAAATTCCAAAATTAAACAACTCCCCGACAGTTCAACTTTAAGAAAGCTAACAAAGAATGGAATGACATACTGAAGCTTTTCAGTGTTTTCTTTAAGGTACCTCAATATGGACTCCTGCTGCAAAGCATATTGATCCTTTCTGATTTTTACAAAATGCTGGCCCTTGAAAAGAACTCCATCAGCAGGGGTTGGATGTTACAAGCTTGTTACACTATTTTGAGCACCTTTGCATAGACAGCCATGTGGAATTAAAATCATTCTTTTTCCTCTTCTGCTTTATCACTGCCACTTCTGTGAGACAAGAAGAAACACACAGCAGGCAACCACCACAAGACAGGCCACCAATTCCAGGAGAAACACAATCTTTCCTCTTTCTGCTGTGGTAATCTTCATAATCGAACAGGTGATACATTAATCCTTTTCAAACCCAGCAAATCAACCCCTTTCAACAGGACCTTTTGACTTCCAGGAATGCCATTTCCCCTCTGCCTGACTCCTACAGTGCTGCAATTGTTCAGAAACAAGTGCTCACCAACACCACACAAAAAACAGCTCGAGCCACAACAAAACCTTAACCTAGACTGACTCACACACACTTTTCAGAATCTGTCAAGTTTGGTGGGGGGGGGACTACAGCCATATTACAGCAGACCAGGCAGCCCTAGTTACCACCACTGAAGGACTGTTCTATCTTTACAGAAGCCATCTTGGGGCTGACTGTGATGAAACCCAGAAATTTGACAGAAAAGGCTCTCAACCCCACCTACCATGTCTGCAGTCCTCTGGGCCACAGCAATGATGGGGAGAGACGGTGCGTTTGCTGGCTGGCGATACGCAGGATGACTGTCTCACAGCTGGCCGTGAGCTGGCCTGTGTGCCCCTGCAGTTCCAGTGCCTTCTGCAAAAACAACCTGCAAGTCACAAAGAAATCAAGAATGGAAAGTTAATCACAGTTAATAAGAAACAAAACTTCTGCGGTCTTTTCTTAAGCAGTTGGTGTTACAGCAGCGGGCTGAGTCAACAGTCTGTTTTTGCCCTTCATTTAAACCAAGAAGAAAGCTTAGCTCCTTCCCCCGGGTTTTAATTATCAGGCCGGCCAGGGATTCAGTACAATCAGAGCGCTCATGTTGGCGTTCCTAGCAGCGGAGCATTGCCAAGCTCGCCAATGCACCAGCTACTTCTCGCCCGCCTGTGTGATCTCAACACCCTGCCCGACGAACCACATCCCCCACGAAACCCACCGGCAATATAACCCCTGGCCAGTCTTGTCGGAAATGGATTCTTCCTTACTTTCTTGTCCCAGACGGGGAATTTGTGTTGCAGGCAGGTAAGAGTCATAATTCACGATACATTTAACACAACACAAACCCATTAACAAATCAGACACATTCTGTACAGCACATGTATAACGAGAAAGTAAAAACAATATCTAAGCTGCTTGTGAACCTCAGAATGTTTGCTGTACTCCCTGTGGTCATTCTCTCGGTGCTTGCCCATGCCAGAGCTGTGCCACAGGCAGAGCATCGAGAGAGCCGGGCTCTGCCCAAACACGGACAGCTCAGCTCCCCACTCCTGCGCCCACAAGCCTGGATCTCGAACGAAAAGCCTTCCGGAGAAAAGCTCAGGCAGGAGCAGGGCACACTCACGTCTGTGGAAAAACATCCTCACACCCTTGAGGAAGAGAATGTGTTCAAGACTGTGATAAATAAAAGCAAGACTCATGAAAATAGTACGATTGCATGTTGGAAGATAACTACCGAAACAGCACAACAAAATTCTGCTGTGCACTTCTTTTTTAATCTACGGTGTGTTATCAAACTGAAATATTTTCCTTTCTCCTCAGAAGAGGAAATGTGCAACAGTATTCAGGGTTTAAGGCAAACTGCATTTAGAGATAACCTTGGGTTTTCACAGAGTGAATTACTAAAGCCTGCATTGCCCTGCAATGCTGCAGAGGCTAGCATTGTCAACAAGTCCTTTGCAGAGCAAGGCAGCAAGACAGAAAGGAAATTATGGCTTGGGGGGGGGCTTAATGGTAAATGTCATTCTTAGTAGGACCCGCGTTCTTTTAGTCATTTCTACTGTCTAATGATTTATGAATGCAATAGGAAAAAACAGCACAATCTAAATGGGAAAAAAATACATTAACCCAATTCAACATCATCTGTTCATGTGTTATTGCTCTGGGTGTCATCAGCAGCTACATTGCTGTGGAAAAGCTACACCTGTAACTCACAGGATGAGCTGTTCCAGGCAGTCTCGAGCACGATTTGACCAACTAAATATAATGGCAAGGTGCGGGCAGGGGATGGCAGGAAGAGGAGGTACTGGGTTCGAGGGCAGATGAGGTCAAAGGCATCGCACAGGGGAGGGGACAGGTCAGTGACCTCTGGGGCAACAGGAGTCCTCAGTAGGGCACCTAGGTGGAGCTGCCAGCAGGACAGGTGGACAGACTTGAACAGCAATGGTGTGTAATAAACTTGTAATTACTGCACTGCAGGTGGGTTTTCATGGGCCATGGCCTTGAAGCAAGGCATAGCCACACTGTTGCTCAGAGGGACACGGGTACGTTGTAGCGCTACACACCTGCTATGGAGAGGGGAGAGAATAGAGGGCTGTAGTCTGTCCATTCAGCAACACTGAAACTTTCCAATTTGCCGATAACCAAGTTTCTATTCCTTATTGTTAAGTACTCTTGTCCCCAGCTGCAGCGTCTTTGAAGTCGGTTCGCCTTCAGATGAAACAGCTGGTTTCGACTGAGCGATCGCTCGTGAGTGATGACAAAGCCAGGCGGACAGCGGCTTCTGTTTTTCATTGTTAAGCACCTCGCTGCTCCGCCCCAGTTATGGTCGGTCAACTTTCCAATTGTACCTCCTCGGTTACTCACGAACATGTGCACGAATATAGAGGAAGAACGTGTTTACGGTACGTTTCAAAGCTCTGCTTTCCGAACAGGAGCTGGGCGGGACGCCGCCTCAGGTGCTCGACTCGTTTTACGAATATCATGTGCAGTGCGAACCAGCTGCAAATTACTCCCGGTGTTAGGTACTCCCAGCGAAAACCCGACCGTAGACGCCATTCTTCATTCAGCTTTGCGACCTGCACGCTAACGATCCGGCGCTAGAGCACGAGTTTCCCCAAGAGGTGTTTTTTTTATTGCACGCATTATTTACAACCAGTAACAACAACAGGAAAAACAGAAAAAGGATAGCTAAAAAAGCTAAAAAGGTATCGTTCCCCACCCCATCCGACTTCAAGTCCATCTTTTGATTCTGTCTTCTCAGCGGAAAGGCAGAAGAACGTGCGATAACATTAGCACAGGAAGAGAGCCAACGGGCCGGCAGAGAGACACGGGTACTGATGGACAGCAGACAGAATAATAATAATAATAATAATAATAATAATAATAATTGCTTACACTTATATAGCGCTTTTCCGGACACTCCACTCAAAGCGCTTTACAGGAAATGGGGATCCCCTCCACCACCACCAATGTGCAGCATCCACCTGGGTTAATGATGTATGGTGTAACGTTTGTATTTTATTCCGAAAGCAGGGGTTCGAAATACAGTGATCCCCTCCCCCCCCGCTCTGAGGCGACCCCCCATCCTTCGCCTCCACCCTGACCTCCAAGTGCGACGGCGAGAGGTCAGAGAGGTCAGAGGTCAGAGCCTCGCTCAGAGAGCTGCAGGCCCGGGAGCTCACGGCCGTCCAGCCGCAGAGACAGAACTGCCCCGTTTACTTTTCTTTGTCCCGAGGGGTATTTTCTGTACTGTGCTCTTATTGTGTAAAGCGCGGAAACTTCCGAAAGGTTTTCAACATTGTTACTGGGGGTGTTTCTGTTAGCGGTAGAAGTGGTAATACACTGTATTATAGATGAGTCCTCCTCCGAGCCCCGTGTTAAGAACGGGCTGTAATGGGGTTTCTCGGCCCCCAAAGCTGTCGAGTTCCCCCTGATCTCCGATCCCCATTCCTCCCATAAAGAGACAGCGCGAAGCACTGTTCGTATAAAAAAAAAACAGTTGTCAACAACAACACTTTCGTAAACATGTTTCTCCCGTTAAGGAGCAGGATAACCTTTACTTTCGGGATTTCCGGCTGTGGATTAAGCCGGCGTTCAGTCCGACCTGGGTGTCCCGGCGCCAAGGAGGCAGAAGTGAACCTCACCAGATTTTCGGGGTTTCTATTGGAGCGCATCCTCGATTACGTCGCATTAGGCCGCTAACCGCACACGTTGTTTACTTAAATTAATTAATCATTTAAACAGCCTGTGCCCGCAGCCTTTGTTGAACTTGAAGGCTGTAAAGAGGACGGCCCCTCATCTAATTACGTGATTAAGATGGATGAACGCACGTCACAGCTCTCTCTCTGACACACCTGTAAAGATTAAAATGACAACGTATTATGTCGGTGTCATGTTTTTTTCATATATTTACTAATTAGAAGGTTAACAAACGATCCCCAAATTAGCTTCTTTTTTTTTTGCTTTTCCTCCTGCAGAGCGCGGCGTTTTCATGGTGTGTCTCCACACCTACGTCCTGCCTCAGCGGCAGCCGCGCCTGCAGCCCGGGTACTATCCGCCCGGTTTCATAGCAGCGTCGGCAGGAATCACAAGCCGGGAAGTCAAATTCATCAGAGAACCGAAAGTTGGTGAACACCGGCGCATCCGCCTCAATAAAATCTGTTCTGTTGCCCAAGCGGAAGAAATAATCAGTCGAAGATGCTGGAGAAGCCTTGCACTGCTGTCCGAGTTTTGTTTTGTTTTTTTAATCTGAGAGGCGAATCCATCTGCCTGGGCGTCTTGTCCGCGACTCGTTGAAGGAAAAATGCCTCTCGGCTCCGGGACTGTAGATGTGATCGTGTTACAGCGGCTTCTCTGCCACCGCTCAATTATCCGTTATCTTCGAGAGCGCTAACGCCCGGTTTTCTCCACAGCTCGCCTCGACTGGGTGGCGTGTTTTTTTTGGGGGCGGTGTGTGTTTTAAATAAAGATCGGTTCTAAAAGTTATGGATCGAATTCGGACCCCATCGACGGCTGGAGAGAGAGGGAGCGAGGGAAACGCAGCCCGGCGTTAACCTTTCCTCTGAAAATCAAGTCCCTCATTCCGCCCTGAGGAGTTTAAGAGTAGGCTGCCGCAGTACGGGAGGCGAAGTCTTGAAGTTCAAGGAGGACGTTTTATCCCTGGATGATCTCTTTTTTAAAAAAAAAAACAATTTAATGTACTGTTTTGAAACAAAGAATAACAAAAACAAAAGTGCGGATATTGCATCTCCGAGGGATTTAAGCGTTTATTGAGGGGGGATTTCAGAGCATCTTTTATTGGTTTTTTTTGGTGTGTGGTAAGGCTCTTACGGCAGCGCACCTGTGATTCCCGGAAGAAAAGAGGAGAAATCCACATACTATCGAAAGAAAAAAAAATTTAAAAGGCTCGAGTCGGAGACGAGGATGAGATGAGATGAGGGGCCACTTTAAACACGCCGCCCCGTGTGCAGCTCCGTGACGCGCCCGTGCGCGCTGCTGGCTCGCCGTTCCCGGCATATGGAGCGCGAAGCGAAAGCCGGGCTGTGATTTGTCTCCCGTCCCCGCCGCTACCGGGGATCTGAGCCGCGGCGGCGCTCTGATGCGCGTCTCCCCGCCTGCCAGGCAGCCCCGGAGAGGAGGCTCCCGCCGCAGGAGCGCACATTCGCCGAGGACCGCCGGAGAGCGCGGCAGCGGGTGAAGGAAGGGAGAAGAGGAGAGGAGGGGAGGGAAGGGAAGGAACAGGTAGCCGTCTACCTTTCCCACTCCAGACTCGTCCACGGTCTCTAAATGGACCGCCGCAAAGGTAACGCTTCCGAGAAGCCGGGGCGGAGGGGAGAAGGGGGTGCAAGTTGGAAGTGTTTTTGCGTAACGTTTGAAGTTTCACTTGCGCACGCCCGATGGGGAATCGAAGGATGTGTTTTTTTTTATCGTGCGTTCGCCCCAGGGCGGTTGTGCAGGGTAGGCTGGCAGCGGCGGTAGGCGCAGGCGGAGCGAGGAGGGTAAAGCGGACCACTGGGGCGGATAGAGGAGTTCGCACAAGCGGGCTGCAGCGACGCGCTTTCGCGTGAAGCAGCCCTGCCCAGCCCCGGTCTCCGCCTTGAGCAAAACCGCTCATCAAAATAACCGCAACCGGCAGCAGTTCACAGTGTACAGTACATCATTTACTCGGGCGTATCGGGGAGGTGGGGGGGGGGGTTAAATATCGGTGGATTTAAAAAAAAAAGGCAAGGGAAAAACGGGACCTTAAACTGCGTTATCAGTGGATTTACCCAGTTCATGATTTATAAATGAGGTCACCGGCGACCGCGGCATATCGAGGAATGTTATTACATTTTGTCGAATCGATACTGGACTTGGAGCTTGTAGCCGGTTTGGTTCTGGTGGGGCTAAACCAGCCAGACCCTGGACTTCACAGTCAGTGCGTGCTGCTCCAGACCGCCGACGTGTAGTGAGGTAAGTAGCCTCTCGGACTTTCCTGTCACGAAATCTCGCCAAGTGTCGCGTCCTAGTGATCAGCTTCGGCCGAGGCTTGTGAGCGCGGCGCCCAGTCGAGGTTTAAACTGCAGGTTTCCCAGTGACGGGGAGTGGAAGTGTGTGGATGATAGCGTGAGGATACCAGAGGCTCGCCAGACGAATGTGCTTCTCACCTGTCCAGGAACGAAGCCGCCTTCAGTGAGGCTGGAGCAGAAGGGACAATAACGTGACACTGTGTGGCCATTGTGCGGATTGCCCTCGCTGCTCGTTGTTTGTTTCCGAGACAGCTGCACTACTGAGCGACTGGATAGATCGGCGCATCGGGATGGCGGCGGGGAGGTTTCATGGGGCACGACAAGCGAATTGTCCCCGTTTCAGTACAGAGCCACGATTTAATTCTCGTCCCGCTCCCTCCAGAGGCGGGTGCCTGCAGGCGAAATAGGGACGGTGACCCGTTATGGAAATGCTGGTAATGAACTACAGCAGCTTGGCTGCGTTAGCATCAGAATTGAGAACGCTCTTCGGAATGTTGCGTTACTTTATAAGCACGCCCCGCAACCTTGAGATTCAAGCGCGTACCGTGCCAAGGAAGAACTTGTTGCGAAGGTGACGGCAGCTCTACTGGCGGCTGCATTTGTGATGCAGGAAGAGGGGAACCCGAGATTGTCGAGGTTTCACAGTCAACGATATTCGTTAGCGGATAGTTCCTCTCCCGGCACTGTGCGGGCGCCCCGTGCAGGGTGCAGTCCTGCCTCGCGCCCCACACTTCCGGGACAGACACCGCCGCTCTCGCCACGAACACGCGGCTTCGGGGTCATGGATGGGGGAAAATAACGCTTTACTTTTGCAGTCCCAAAACAAACAAAAAAAGCTTAAGAGAGCACAACACACAGTGCTGGTTTAAAAGTGCTGTTATTCCCAGTCAAGATAAGAAATGCTGTCCTTTGGTCAAAACGAAGGTTTGGCTCATCAATACTTCCCTGAAGCACAATTATTTCTCCAATTAAATTCTAATTAACTTTTATTTATTTTTTTGCCGTAATTGCTTCTCGCTGCAGAGACAGAAATCCATATTTCATCGCAATCAATAAACGGTGGGGTTTATTTGGCAACTGGCACGCAGATGCTTCTAATCCGCGCACCGCGGTGATTTAATCTGATCGGCATTTTGCAGCCTGCTTTCCCCCCCGCGACAGCTCACCCTGGCTCGTTCCGTCCCGGGACCCGAGCGCCCCGAGGCCTGTAAAGGCGCGTTCCCCGCCTTCTGATCCTTGAAGTGCCCGAGCCCCTGGGCGCGCTTGTGTGCCTCTGCTGTGGCACGCGTGCGCCAGGGCACTGCTTTATCCTTCACTGCAGGCAGGGGGCTGTGCGACACCGCGGCCTCGCGCTCTCTCACGCCCACCTGCGGGCCCTCTTCCCGCTGGCCGAGGTGAAAGCTGCTCTCCCCGAGTATGAAGGTGCACACTCGTTTCAGTGGCCCTCTAATTTGTTTTTCTAATCTAACGATAATCTATTGGATTACGGGGGGGAGGCTGTGTGGTCAGGCAGGTAGGGCGTCTCCGGATTTAAAATCCCTCTAAACTGTCACTCCTGGAAGATGCAATTATCTTTCTTTCGTGCCTGCTCTTGCGGATAAAGACGAAGGCAGCGCAGGGCAGTGGAGAGGAAGCTCCAGAGCTCTGGTGCTGGTGTCAAGGTCGATGCACAGGCACGGAGCGTGGCGCTCTGGGAAATCCTTCTGCAGCCTTTGGGTACTTGAGCAGCAGTGCCTGGGGCCAAGGGGTATCATGGGTAAAATCAGCTTGTTTGCACCTTATGAATGTGTCGCCGAGAAAGGAACGGTCCCAGTGGCAGGCCTCTATAAGACAGCACATGGGGACAATCTTGTGTGCGGACGTACAGCACTCTGCTGTGCAGATGAACACGATTTGGGGCCGCTGGTGTAGTACATGCTGTATGGGGGTTTTAGTGTGTGGCATTTTTGAAGCGTGAGGTACTCTAGAGACTTTGATGTGCTTGGCATGTATCTGAAATTCTGACAGATTTAAGAATTCTAACTGAAGGATTTTGCCTTATTCATATTATTGCCTAATTCATATTAGTTCTACACCTTTGCCTGTTTTGAACACTATTCCTGCTTGCTGAATAACTTCAAGAAATGGTTTCTAAATGCACTGAGTGAAACTGGTTAATGGCGCCATACTCACAGCTTCTGATTGTCTCGGAATATGTGGAATTCTCCCAGCGGTAATGTGTGCGTCTCATTTTAGATTTAATAATGGACTCTTGAGCTTCGCTTTAGTAGTTACCTCTGGAACTGCAGTGGGTCTCTCTCTCTCTCTCTCTCTCTCTCTCTCTCTCTCTCTCTCTCTCTCTCTCTCTCTCTCTCTCTCTCTGCTTAAAGTCTCCAAGGTTCTGACTAACTCCAGCAAGGTCTCAGGTCACATGAACGGTTGATGAGCTCTGTGGTTTCTAGCAGACTCTACCTGTATTGCAGTAACCCATGCAGATCCACAGCTAAGCTGCTGTGTGTTCAGTGTGCTGCACACTCTAGAGCTGCTGCAGGTGCACTCTTGCTCCTGTCGTCCTGTCGCAACAATTGTGAATTCCAGAGGCTTCTCTGGGTTTGTGGAGGTCGCATGTAAGCAAGCAGCAGACATCTGATGGGAGTGTGGTCACCTACTCGGTGTGACTAAGACAATGACTGTTCGGGACATCGGGCACTCCTACATCGAGGCCACAGACAATCAACTGAAAAAACATTAGTCACGTTCCTTGGCTCTCGTGTGGCTTTATATTCCTTGTTTTATTTTTCCCAGCTTTCAGCTGTAGAAACCTGGTGTGATTAAGTAACAGGAAAAGAAATTCTTTTAAATTTTGTCCTCTGTGGATCCTGAGAGTAGCTTTCCTTACTCAGCATTATCAATGTCATGTGGAGCTCTGAAATAATCAGTGCACGTCAATCTGAAAAAGAATTGGTACCAATATGTTCAAGTGCAGGAAATGCAGTGTCGTTTTACGACTATTTCTCTTTCCGGAATCAGGACAGTTCAATACGCATATACAGTATACTAGTGTAGGACTTTGATCATACAGTATGTGACACTTCCCCTACGTGTGGCTGCAACAGCATGTGGACTTTGATACGAGGGAAACGGCTCTGAAACAGTGGAGAACAAGGACTTTCTCTCTCTCTCAAAACTGAAGACCAGGCTGATGAGTACCAGTCATTTCAGGTTAGGCTTTCTGTGACATGCAGTAGTGTTGACGGGCAACTTTCACTGTCCTCAGACAGAAGCTCCTTCAGCCTTGTGTTGTGTTGAGTGGATTAGTGTTCAGCACCTCTTGATCTCTTGACACAACTGATGGCCATATGTAGTGCTGAGCACTTTTGGCATTTTAAAATCAATTTTTTCAGTGTTTTGTGTTCCACGGGTCCTGTTAATTGTTCAGTTTAATCTTTATCGTGTCCAATTTAATTTAAGAAGGAGATGGTAGAAAGGCACCAAGACTTTCTGGCTCTGCCCAGTTGAACATGTACAGTAGAGCTGAGACTTTCTGCTGAGGCAGTGACATCGAGGTGGAATAAGGAGGTTTTCATTAGGAAGAAATAGAGCAGTGTTCCAAATGAGTTCTCTTAAAATCACAGTTCCTCAGGTGGAACACGGGAAGAAAATCTGTAATAATGAAGATTGTGCTCTAATCAAATCTCCAGAACTCCCTTGGGCCTGCTGGCAGATTGCAAGTGAATAATCTAAAAATAATTTTTTAAAGCATATTGCAAGGACTGAGGCACACCAGCTGCTTCCCTAACCAGACTTCTCCTATCTGCTGAGGTGACACTAAAACCGGTTGCTCATGAAGCCGCTCTACAGTAGGTCCGTTTATGAAATCCTTCTATCTGTGAAAGCAGCCCACGTTGCCTGACCTGGAAGATCTGGATGGTAAACGTGCAGCGCATATCGGCCAGTGAAAGGCTGTGCCACACAAAGAATGTGAGGACAGCTTGCTGAAATGTCTTCCGTCCCCTTATTCTACCTTCAGGTCTAAGACCTGGAAGAAAAAGAATTACATTTTACACTGATCTAGCGCCATTTTCTGTTCTTTCAAGGTGTACCTATCTCTGCAGCACAGCTGGTAGTAAAGTCCATTGATACTTGATGAAAAAGCAGGGAGATCAGAGATTCAGTCTTCCACTCTGCTTGTTTCTTAGTGACACAGGAAAGCACTAGAAGAATCCATCTGGTTATGCTTCTGTATAAATACACGGACAGTAATAATGTTAGGGTTGGAATACTGCAAAACGTTGCAGATTTACTCAGATGCAGAGTATTGGTGCCTAAAAAGCTTCAATGCTGGTAGTCACCTGCCCTTTAATCATAATCACATTTTCTCCTAAGTTATTTACAGTAAAAGACAGAAACATGAATGCATTGTTATTATTCAAAATGCCATTAATCAAGGAAGTCCCCTGTGTTAGATGCCTTCTTCCCGGAATCACAGCGGTTGGTTGGCTGGATCAGAAGCGTTGAACTGGAGGCTCCCCATACGGTATGCTTGTATTTGTGAGGACGTTCCGCTGACCCTCCTACTGATATCACTTGACATTCAGTACTTCATCGAAGATAAACATCTCATGGAGGAAAAAACAAACAAACTGGAACATTATGTTCAATCTACAGTATGTTATAGATTCTAATTGACAAAAAAAATATATTTTAAGGAGGTCCTCACACCCAGGATTACTGTCAGTGTGGGGACACTAACTCAAACTGGGCCGTTGTCTTGATAGTACAACCTACATGAGCGCATGTGCATGCACACTCACACAGAATCTGCATGGGAAGTTGAAGACCTACAAACTAAATGTGTATAAAACCAAGAAACAAAGTTCCCTTCTGCTAGGGGAATGGTTTTTACATATCCCGTTTAGAACCTATAAATAATCAATGTTAATGGCTATGTTGACATTATTTAACTCTGCATTCTTTTACGTACACTAGACCTTACTGTGCAGCACAAACACATGCATTAAAAATGAATGACTCTGCAGCACAGTGTACAGAGCCACTGGAGACAGAGCCAGCTCTGCTCCCATTGTGTCAACACTGTTGGGTTACATTTCCCCTCCAGAACATGTATTGGAAAACCAACATAAAAGTACTTTTAGGCATTTCGTGCTGATGGTTCTGTCTCTCTGCCAGTGTGGGATATAAAGAAATGAGTTCTGACTGTTTCACAGCACTAAGGAGCAGACTTATCTAAAGGGAGTTTTAATTCTGCTTTGTGTGTAGTCAAAGCCAACGGACTTGGATAGCTGCCCCTCGCTTTATTAGGGCTCGACTTGTAATACAACTGTTCATCGACCAGTGACATTGTTCTTTCGGATAACACCTCAGGCCTGTCCTGGATAATTAGTTCTGTTTCCATTGCGGCTTTAAACTGTATTTGTTCCTTTGTATCATGAACACTGGTACAGATTGCCATCCTAATTTCTATTAGCTGTCCTTTTCACCGATTGGCACACTGAAGTTTGGAGCTACAGTGGTTTAAAGGGATGTGGTATCCACTGACCTTTTTACATGATGCTCGAATACGTAAGTAGCGGCAAAGGATCTGTTTCATGTACTGGAAAATGCACTGTCGCTTAAATGGCTCTCTTTCGAGTGCAGCTCTGCAGCTGCCTGTTCTGTCTGAGAAACAATGGAAAATATTAAAAAATGGAGCAACTTCTGTCCTGACTACAGTAAGTGCACTTCAGATATTCAATGTTCCCTTGAACTGAAAGGTCAGATATCTGCGCATTGGTAACAGAATAGACTAATCCAGGTTCGCTTCATATATGAATGTAATAATAATAATTGCTTACACTTATATAGCGCTTTTCTGGACACTCCACTCAAAGCGCTTTACAGGTAATGGGGACTCCTCTCCACCACCACCAGTGTGCAGCCCCACCTGGATGATGCGACGGCTGCCATAGTGCACCAGAACGCTCCCCACACATCAGCTATCAGTGGGGAGGAGAGCAGAGTAATGAAGCCAATTCATAGATGGGAATTATTAGGAGGCCATGATTGGTAAGGGCCTCGGAGAGTCAGGACCTCGGTTTTACGTCTCATCCGAAGCACCTGTTTACAGTATAGTGTCCCCATCGCTATACTGGGGTATTAGGACCCACATGGACCGCAGGGTGAGCGCCCCCTGCTGCCCCCACTAATGTGTGGCTTTTCATGCTTAAAGTTCTTTCAGCCTTAGGAGGCAAGAGGTTATTTCAGTCTCCTCGCCAGCTGACTGCTGTCCTGTAGTGCTGCACTGTAAAAAAATCACACTGTGGCTTTGCAATGCAGTTTATTCAGTGGGAAGCAGGCCAGCAGCACCGTGTATCAGATCTGAGCCCCAGTGCCTGGGGAACGAAAGCAGAACTGTATCTTCTCTCTGTGATCAGTGGCTGTAAATTATCTTTTCATATTTGTTCCCATTAGGATCAGCCTGCAGGGATGGTGAACAAAACTCAGAAAAACTCAGAAAAAAAGAAAGGGCAGTACTAAAAAAAAGCGAAACCCTTTTTCTATAATAACTTATTTTTACGGCTTGCTCAGGAAACACGCCTAGGGTTTGACGTGGCGGAGCATGTGGCTGTTTTAATGCTTTTTAAAAAAAAATCAGCTCTGTTAGCGCCTTTGAGAAGGCTGCCCTGGCAGACAGAGAGGCAACCTGGCCACGATGGAGAACTTTGCTTTTGTCCTTAGATGATTGTCGTGACCGGGCGAGGGAAAAGGCGAGTCTACCGCCTTGCTGACAGAGTGCTTTCAGCTGCCATCCATTCCTCACCTGTCTGGCTCGAGAGGGGGGAGGGGGCGACTGGCGCTGGCAGGGAGCAGTTAAGGGGGTCTCCTTTTATTCTTGCCTGAGCCTACACAGTAATCAGGACCCCGCGGTCACGAAGGGAGAAGATTGGAAGGGAATCTGATTCATGGATTCCAAATCCTGAGGCTGCACAGACAACCACTGGGAGCTCCACAATGAAAGGGGGAGTGGAGATCAAGTGGAAAGGAAGTGCATGCTGAAAACAGGAGGCGTCTCTATACAGGGGGAGCAGAGAGCTAGCTGGAGCTAAGAACCCAGTCCTGCGGTTGGAGCCATCTCCCTGGGACCCTTTAAGAAACAGCTGGTGAAGATGCATGGATCAATATGCTGCTAAAAGCCAATACAGTAACATGGGCGGTGTGGAGCTGCCGTGGGCACATGTCAGCCCTGCAGCTAATACCATAAACATGCATCAATTACAAGAAACCACAACAGAAAATTAAATAATAACGCAATAGGAGCTACAGAAAGAAGAGCCCTTGAATTTCTAATGCTTTAAAGTCATTTTTATTAAGTGACAGGTCATGCCTCGAGCCCCAAATGCCAGGATCTGAGATGCTAGTCAACATTCAGAAACCCAGGTCTTATTGACATGTGTTCAGTGGAAGTTTGCTGCTGGCTTGACATTTGGTGTCAGTTTGTATTTGGGATAAATTAGCCCAAGTCAAAGCTTCAAGTGAAGGTCAAAATGGTGCATATAAAATACCACTCCAATACAAGTATATACTACATTTTTGCTATATGCTACATTTTTACCATGGACATCACATCTCTGTACACCGTCATTCCCCATAATGACGGCCTTACAGCACTCAAGCACATGCTGGACAAACGCACAGTGCTTGATCCACCCACCCACACCCTGGTACGCCTTGCAGAATTGGTCCTCACACTGAACGCATTCTCTTTCAATAATCTTTTTTACCAACAGGTCAGTGGAGTTGCCATGGGCACCAGAATGGGACCCAGCTATGCCAACATTTTTGTCGGCTGGGTAGAAGAACGCTTCTTCGCTTCCTACACTGGCTATGTCCCTGACCTCTACAAACGATATATTGATGACTGCGTCGGTGCCGCCACATGCTCCAACGATCAGCTTGAGTTCTTCCTGCACCATTTCACCAACTTCCACCCGTCCCTCAAATATACGATTAACATATCTTCCACTACTCTTCCGTTTCTAGACATCCACTTGTCTATCAACTACCCCCGACTGTCCACTTCAGTTTATTACAAACCCACGGATTCACACAGCTACCTCCTGTACAGCTCATTTCACCCCAACCACACTAAAAACTCTCTTCCTTTTTCACAGTTCCTTAGGTTACGACGATTATGCAGCGACGACATCGACTTCGAGAACCAAGCCCTCGAAATGTACTCATTTTTCATCAACAGAGGATACCCCAGCAGTGTGATTGACAGGGCCCTTGCCCGAGCCAAAAACACCCCCCGGACCATCAACCCGATCAGGAACTCCCGCCGTAACAACCGCATTCCTCTGGTGCTTCCTTACCACCCTAACACACTTCCTATCCCCAGGACCATTAACCACAACTTTGCCATCCTACAGGATGATCCCTCCATTGGGGCCCTCTTTTCTGATCGCCCTATTATCTCATATCGCCGACCACCTAATCTGCGTAACCTCCTTGTTCACAGCTCCCTTGACCGCCCTCAACAACCATCCACACCAGGCACTTTCCCTTGCAACAGAGCTCGCTGTATCACCTGCAAATACACAGCCACCACCACACTCATTCAAGGCCCCTCAGGACAATTCCGGATCACCCAGACAGCATCTTGTACCTCCAGCAACCTTGTTTACTGTATCTCTTGCAGTAAATGCCCAGCCATCTACATTGGAGAAACAGGAAGGAGACTCGGAGACCGTTTCAGAGAACACGTCAGGGCTGTAAAGATTAAAGATCTCTCCAAGCCCATTGTTTCTCATTTCACCTCTGACGGCCACGACCACTCTAATCTCTCCGTCTGTGTTCTCAAAGACGGTTTTCCAAACTCATACATCAGAAAGACCACCGAAACTAAAATTATTCTGCAGCTAGGATCACACCTTCTCCCTTCCCTTAACGACAGACTAATGTTCTTTTAAATTTTCTCCATTCATTGGAAGTTTCATTTCACACCTCTCTGCACCCATTCTGACTTCACACCTCTTGATTGGCCTCTCTTTCTGTCCCCTGCTCCCGCCTCTCACTCCTCCTCCCTCCCAACCTTTGTTCTCCCGCTACTTTACCTTTGCCTACTGCCCTGTCTCTCTCACACCTGAAGAAGGCTCCACGGCCGAAACGTTGTGTTCTCTTTCTTCTTTTTTTCAGCATGGAATAAACCTATTACTTGTTCCTTTGCAGCCTACGCATGCTGACGCAGCTACCCACCTGAACAAGTATATACTGTACACATATTAGACTAAAACAAATCTGATGTGTCACTTTGGTCATACTTTACCATTGATGTTTGTGCAGGCTTGCAGAATGTGATCAGACCAAAACTGCCCTTAATGTACAACAATCCTAGCTCAGACCAACCTCGGCAGCCAGATCAGTGGCCTCTCAACGCACTCTTTAATTGAATCCAAAAGCACTCTTCTAGTTCTAAGATGGACAATAGTACTGAAATACATGTATTCATCAGTTAATTACGAATAAATACAGCTGGAGTGATATTTTGGTCCTCCCTTTAATTTCTGTGTGATCTTGTAAATGGACAATGGTTGCTCAGTTAACCATGTGCTTCCAGACAGTGGTAAAGGGTGTAGCATTGTGGGATAGAGAGTGAGTGCAGGGGGCAGCAATGATGGAGGTGGAGGTAAATAATGGAGGTAAAGCTAACAGCTCTGGAATTTGTAAGGCTTTCAACTCAATTTGATCAATTCTCACCACAGGCCCCGACACTCGACAATGACGACCCAAATGAAGTCTCCAGGCAAATTGTTCAAGTTTTGAGTGGGGAAAAAAATACATGCTTGAGTCCAAGTCTTGAGTTGCATGTCTACAATGTGGGTGCCAATACTTTCATCTGAAATTATATTTATATGGTGCACACACCATGGTAGAGCAGCGTAATACAGTCTAATACTGGTGTTTTCCAAGATCGGCACGGTACAGTAATAGCAACAATATGGTTATTGCGACTACACATTTTATTTAGCTGACTTGCCTCTCACTGCACTATTTTCTGGGAAAGGAGTGGCTAGCCAGTTATTTTGTGTCCAGCATGTTTTTTTTATGGAAACAGGAGTTCCCAGTATACCCAGCAACAAGGCTGGTTAATGCTGATTGCAGAGTTGCCTTCGGCTGAGTGTCACACTCCCATCGGAGTCGGGGCAAGGCTGGTGGAGCTACAGTACTCTGCAATAACAGGAGCTGCCAAATCTCTCGTCTCTCCAACGTCAAGTAGTAAATGAAGTATCGGTAATCAACAGGAAACCCCCTTTCAGTCATCACAATGAGGTTTATTGGCGTCTGGTTCATTGCCAGAGACTGGGCTACAATTTTACAGCTCCTGTCAGTATTACTCACCTTTGTGGCTGGGGATTTCCAGGCTCACTCAATAACAGGTCGCGTTTGAGCCTCCCATCACCGTAAAGACCACTGGAAGTGTGATAAAGAGGGACAGGTATACATGTAGTTAAAGCTTCTCAGTCAACAGTGGCAATGCTAAGGGACTGGAAGGTGATGGGGGAAGTTCCCAAATAAAAATATGAGGGTTCATTCTGAAACAGCTCCAGAATAATGAATTGCGAGGCAGGTGGGATATACCTAGGTTAGAAAGCCAACAGGAACAATTCAAAGGCAGGAAAACTAAAAACATTCTTACTGCTTACTGAGAACACAGCTCACTTACAATAGCAAAGAGCATACTTCCATTATCATATAATCAATCCTTCCAATTATTGATCTCCAAGAGTGAGGTATTTGTGTTTTAAAAAAAACAAGCAATTCTGACTGCAACGATCCAGCTAAGACTGGCAGAGGGCTCCTCTATAGGGAAAATAAATACATATACAGTATATATAATTGGGACAGGCACACAAAGTGGTCATCCTCACCCCTGCTCCCGTACAACCACAGAGCTGCAGGGAACAACCTCAATGACTAAAGGAAGGAAAAAAAATATATACTTAATGCCAATGTCATCCGATTCAATTCATTCATCAATAGCTGAAGTTAGACCTGCAACTGGCAAAATGCTTTAAAGACATCTGCAATTATCTGCATGAATTCTATACTCAGTGTTCCTCTGCCCTGGTCCTGGAGAGCCCCAGTACAGTCTTCTATACTGTAGGGAGTACTTCTACACCACTGATCAAGTCAGCAGTACTTTGTTCAGTTCAGAGAACTCTTGCCCCTTGAGAGCTGAAGGGCAGTTTTGTTCCAAGTGATTTAACAAATTACATGCTTAGTTGATCACGAACGGTTTAAAATGTTCAGAAATTGGATGACTTGATGGTTACCTATGAAACCCGCCGGCCCCCGCATGGAGCCGGCCAGTTTAATTGATCCCATTACCCGATCAGCTGCACTGCCTGTACAGTATGTAGCCTAATACTTTTCTAAGGTCTTTAAAAGCTGGGGAACTGTAAGGACACTAGATTACAGGCACATTAGCTGTAGAGCTTTTCAGGACCAGGACATTAGTGTTGCCGTTTTCCAGATTAATAATAAATAATTAGATGGATTCATTCTAGCCAGGACTCAGCATGCCTGAAAAGCTGAAGACTTCCACTCAGCGGGACCTGTGTCTGACAGCCCTGCTGTGAGCTGCACACACTCAACACACTGAAGACAACACAGTGCTCCGCTAACACCTTGAACAAACACCAGGCTCAGTGTGAGCAGGCTTTGGAGGGACACACCTATATAGGGTGATGAGATTTCGTCCTTTTGTCCAAATGCCCTGGGAGTACTTCTCTTAGGTTTTTTCCCTATTGCATGCTCCAGGGCCAAATTAATAGTAGCACTTGCTTCATTCTGCATTAACCAGTATAGAACAGTAGAACTCCAGTCAGGCTGAAGAGCTAGCAGTGAAATTCCACCTCCAGATGCTTGCCTTATTGCTCCTGAGAGACCTGGCGATGCAGCAGAGCAAGCTCTAATGTCATGGGAAGCAATAGATATCTGTTTTTTACATATAAACTCTGCAATATTTTGGTTATATCTGTCCAAATGCAGCTGTAGTCAAAAATGTGTGGTTATCAGTATAGCCTTAAACTCCCGAAGATGCCTGTATGATATAGTAATTGTTTCTTAACTCCTCATCTTTTTAACTTTTATTGCTAATGTTGTTTTGGTTCTGCAGAGTGGCTTTCAGAAACGATTCCGCCAATAACCAGAAACTGGTCTTGATGTGATTTGTTTTTCTTGTGTACTGCAGGGATTGTCAGCTTTCACACTGGGAGGGGATGTGTCAATCAAATCTCTTGCTTTCAGGGAGACCCCAGTGTCCAACTGCCCTGCCATTCTTGGCTGTTCAATGGGGTCTTAAGGACCTTAGAATCCCACTGGAGGAATGTTGTTTTCAGAAGCCTGTGCTCAATAAGGTTGTGCTCCTTGACACAGCAGTACTGTGGTGATCAGAATGGGACACTTGGGGAAACAATGTGAAATAATTTGTTGTGGTTACAATCGCTACTCTAGATGCCAGCTTGGCCCCTGGTAAAAGTCCTGCCCTCATCAGTCCTCAGATCTTGGCTAGGCTGGGCTGCTCAACTCCATTCACAGTGCATCACTTCACACAGCCTGGGTGAGCCTGCCCCCATCATCAATATCACTAACCTAAAGGCGTCTGCCAGCTGATTCCTACAGTATCTTTGTTTTTTTCTTCAGGTTTGGCTCTGGCTTAATTAAGCTAATTAACTGCTTCATTAGTATAGGATAACATGTTTTCCTTCTCTAAGCCTCTTTAGTAAAGCTAAAAGATGTTGCACTGCAGGTCTGTAGGTCCGGTGCTGCCCTCCTAATGACCACGTCAGTCTGGGAGAAGAGATGTCTCATACTTCTCTTTTAATCAAACTCACTTGCTAGTATTAATACTCAAGCAGTCCAGAAAACTGTTCATTGGTATTATTTAGTTTAAGGATCTCTTTAAATGTGCTGTTGTGGTTTGCAATGCTGCTTCATAGTTCTGGGGTTCTGTGTGGAGTTTGCGTGCTCTTCCTGTGGGTTGTCTTTGGGTGCACCAATGCCTGCCGACCTTCCACAGCCATGCTGGCTAGGGAACATGGTGTCTGTAAATTGTGTGTGCACGCGGTGAAGGACTGGCATCCTGTCCAAAGTGCACTACTGCCTTGCACCCTGTGCTTCTGAAATATGCTCCGGGTTGGCATGGGTTATTAGCCAGGAATAAGCGGCTTTTCTATAATGGGTGGACAGAGGATAACACCAACTGGGGTCAGATTTCCTACTGGTGCCCGTGTTCACACAGGTGATGGCACCCCTGCAAAAGAGCTTGTAGCTACCTCTTTAACCCTCGAAATATAATGCAGACTTTCAGAGAGGAAATAAAAGACTGCCATCAATATGGTACAATTCCAAGGTCTGTGTCATGACATCGAATTTTATAAGAACATTGGGTAATAATGTAAACCTGCAAAACAAAAAGCCACCTTGAACTCTGGATTCAGCTGGACCCCAGTGCAATATCATTCATAAAACACAGAACACTAGATCTTCAGGCATGCAAATAAAATGAATCTGCAATCTGAAATAAATCTAAAATTACACATCGCAGCTCGTGTTTAATGGCAGGGCCTTATCAGATTAGTAGGATGCTGAACTGAACTTTGACAGCCCGATGGTCACACGACGCTCTGAATCCACATCAGTGGAACTCGGCTTCCAGCTCAGCAGCAGGCAGTCAGGCAGGGGGCGATCGGCTGAGTGCAGGCAGGCCTCTGAAGCCTTTCACCCCGGGGCAGTGTCTGCCCCGACTGAAACACCCTCTCCCTTCCCCCGAGAGCGAGAGGGGGCAAACCTACAGAGACAGTGGGCTCAGTGTGGCGTGCTTACTTACCGCTGCACGAGCCCTGTGACCTCTCTTCCTGTTCCCTGGCCCTGCGGTTTTTCCCCGGGGAGGTTTTTCCCCGGGGAGTTCCTGTCACCATTCTTAGTCGAGGCTGAAGAATTAGGAAAAAAATTGCGAAGCTCTTGGGGACCGCTCACATGAATGAGTCTGGCTGCCTCCTGGTGCTTGGCACTGCCATCTGCCAGCACCAACCCCACCCTCAGTGAGAGAAAGCACAGACCACGACACCCCTGACACAGCTTAACCCTCCAACGTTAACACGGACATTTCCAGTGTCAAAAACCTGCCCAGGCCTCGTCCCATTCTTCACCTAAGGGTTACAGAGGGCTCCCAAAAACAGCAACTGCACAGGCCTGGAGAACGACTGTTTAACCTCCCCCAACAACCGGCACGCTGAGACTCGTCAGACCTCGAAGGTCCTGTTTCCAGACGAACAAAAAAAAAAATAGCTGAACAGTTTCACAGCAATAATTACAAGATGATATGATAGCCGCACCATAAATCTGAAATCCCAATACGAATGTTTTCTGAAGTGATTAACTTGCACATCGCTGCTCATGTTTTATGGAAGGTGGCAGTAATTAGTGTTATTACTGTTTTTATTACATGTAATGTTTGCTTATAATGAATGAAACCCTTTATGATAACTCAACATAATGTAATTTCGATTCATATTTTTCCTTTTCTTTTCATACAAGGATATTAATTTATGACATTTTGGGGAAAAGAGAGTACCGTTCTGCATCCTGGGAAATGATTTTAATGTGTCTTGTTAGCAAGTTGAGAAGTTATTCTCCCTAGAACTGCTAAACCCGATATGTCAAGGCTGGAGTGGTTAATTAGAATAAGAAGCTAGTGGGGTTTGTAAAACAGGGAATGTCTTCACTTGAAGCCTGTGCTGCCTTCTTTCTAGAACCCCTAATTTGAATTTGACTGTATTTTC
Source organism: Atractosteus spatula (assembly GCF_055471065.1). Classification (NCBI taxonomy): domain Eukaryota; kingdom Metazoa; phylum Chordata; class Actinopteri; order Semionotiformes; family Lepisosteidae; genus Atractosteus; species Atractosteus spatula. The sequence goes on along the minus strand of NC_142708.1, from coordinate 74,566,131 downwards.
ACAACCAGGCTTCCCTACACACTAGTGTGAGGCCTTGTAGAGACTTCACTTCCTTTTGTACCGTGAGCCCCACAGACAACAGACACAGGGTTGGGGTTAACAGTGAAACACAAACCAGAGGACACGAGGGACAACTGTGGAGATGTTTCAAAACTGCGAACAGAAGGTGGTTTGCTTTACACAAAGGGAAGTGGGTGTCTGGAACAAGCTGCAAACCCATGATGTGGTCACTGTGGCTGCTTTTGAATAGCTGTTGCAAGAGAGCCGTGAATCGCTCAGCAACCAAACACAGCAGATAGGCCTCCTCTCCTTTGCAAATTTCAACGTGCCCTGGAGATTGAAGCTGCCACTGCTTCATGCCACTCCCCCGCTCATGGCGGCCCAGGAAGACACAGGGCTTGACATCCCTCTGACTGGGAAGCCCAAGGAAAAGCTAGATATGTCTGTGAATCCATCCAAACCTGGTGACCTGCTGCTCATCCAGCCTGCACTGTTTGCCATTTGGCTAATGACACCACCCGATTCAAGCCAGCAGTCTGGTCTAATCTGCTGTCTGAGTGAGCCACGTCTGGTTGAGCATCCCCCCCAGTGAAGCGTCTCACGTCACAGTGAAAGAGCAGGGCAGCTCAACAGCTGGATCCCTGTGTCTGCACGGCAGCTCAAAAGCAGCCCAGCGACACTGCAGTGGGGATGGCATGGTGGCACAGTGGTCAGCCTTGCTGCCTCGCAGTGCTGGGGCCCTGGGTTCAATTCCGGCCCTGGGGTGCTGTCTGTGTGGAGTTTGCATGTTCTTCCCGAGTTGCTCTGGTTTCTACTCGCACTCCAAAGACATACTGGTCGGTAGGTTAATGGTTTTCTAGGAAAACTGGACCTGGTGTGAATGTGTGTGCTTGTGTCTGTGTCTCCTGCGATGGACTGGGATCCCATCCAGGGTATATCCTGCCTTGCAGCTGTTGCTCGCTGAGACAGGCTCCGGCTGCCTACCCTGTGCTGGATAAAGCGGCTGGAAAATGGGTGGATGGGTTGACTCTTCTGAAAAAGTGAGAGGCCAGAGCCTTATGGTTCTGTTAGTCATTCCGTGGATATTGAGAAGCTCTGGAGCTCTGCATGCTGTATGTGAGGAGTGTTTTTTTAGTGCAGTGCACATTTTTAAGGGTGTTCATTTTCTTTCTGGATGAATAATGCATGAATCTCACATCTGTCCGACTGTCAGGAGAAGATTTTTTGGTGGAAATATTTCTCGCTTTTGTTTTAGAGCCTCCGTCTACTGTGACCCCACCTCCCCCCAGCGACGGTGAGACCCTCAGCAGCAGTTTCGGTTGCAAACAAGACATATTTCAGAAAGCGTGTGCAGGCCCTTGTTCTGGATGTCTAGCAGTATGCAAAAGTAGGCTGCAGAGAATGTCAAAGCAATTATCTCCACTTTCCAAGGTATAGCAGATCCTAAACTCAATTTGAATATTGCTTGAAAACAATGACTGAAAAGATTTGTTTATGCCTTATTCTTGACGGAAATACGACTCACAAGGCAAAACAGATTGAATTATTTCAGAGCTCTGCAGCGCCTTGTAAGTAAGCCAACAAAAAGTGGTAGCTTTATTTCCTTCTTTTTAGTAAATCAGCTGGAATTTAAGAGAGATTTCTGGGATCAAACCTGAAATACAAGTGGCTTTTAAACACAAGCTAATGGAAGGACAATTTGCAGCTAAATTGTACTGGGATAGACAGTAGTATCTGTCACACCTGTCACACTTATCCGGGAAGAGACGCTTTCATGACCTGCAACGCGTGTTCTGTCGCAGTTGGGATCCAGCCCCACTGGTGCTCCTTGCTGCCTGTTTTTGTGGTTCTTCTTCCTGCTTGCTGCTTTGTCTTGTCTGTGAAGGGTTTAGAGTAATACTGTATGTGTGGCATTGCGCGGGGGCGTGCCCGGTGTGGAGGCGGAGCCCTGGTAGTCCCAGCTGTCCCGGCTTCTAGATGATGAGGTCCTACAGAGGCACACTGGACACCTCCCAACGGGACGAGCTGGGACACCCCCAGAAAGGGGAGTTTTACAACGACAGTCCCGGGGGGGATAGCACCCGCGGAAGGCGTTCTTTTTCTTTTCATTTCACCTGTCCCATCACGTATTTTCACCGGGACAGGCACACACACACACACACACCTTTTTCACGCACTTGTTTTGTTTTTGCCTTACGCGCAATAAATAGGGTCAGTCCAGTCTGGTCGCTACCAGTGGCTTTCCACCAGTGGTAAGACAGGTCCTTGAGACCGACCAGTGCACGTGACACAGGTGTCATCCTAGACTTCAGAGCTTGTCCCTGTTTTAGTTCATCAGGATTCCTTCTAATTCTACCACGTATGCTAAAATGCCTTTATTGCAAGCAATACACAAACCCACAAGAAATATCAGAAGCAGTTGCTGCAACACAAAACCAAAAGGCAATTTGTAACGGGACAATTGTGCACATGTATCTATTACGTATTGCCGCCGCATTTATTTTTGCCGTTATTTTCTCTGCAGATTTGTTTTCCTCATATTTATTTCTATCTGAAATGTAACAGGAAAATGGGAAGCAATTCCTTTCAGAGTGATAGGCGCACTTGGGTGGAACGCCGTTTTCTGTGCATCTCATTGTCTGATTTAGCAATGTAAAAAGAATTACGAGTGTGGTGGTGGCAGAGGGGGGTTAGGGGCTCAGGGGAGGGAATGTATTATTGAAAAGGGACAGCAAGCATAGAGAAGCAGTGTCACAGGCAAGGGAGCGGCAAGCCCTTCTGCTAATCAGAGCTGTCTGCTCGCCTCTCATCAAGGCACATCTCCACTGGAAAGGACAGCGTTACAGCCTGTCCCAGTGAGGCAATCTCTCACTCCTCCAGCACTCTGCAATACCCTGGTGCAGCCAGGACCTCAGTGCCATCACAGGCGGTTTGGGGCAGATAAAACCCGTACTCTTTGGTAGTGTCTCAGGGTTTCTCTCACTCACTTATATGATGCATTCTGTTCATCAAATGCAACATCTGCAGACCCTGCCTGTCTGGCTCCTTACTTTGCTGGCCAAACAGCAGCAATAATCCCTTCAGTGATCTCTGTAAATACCTGTGGCAGGAGCTGTCATGTGTTCCAGGATTTGGATCATTATGGATCCATTACTGTCATTTCTTTAAGCTCAGCTTGGCATTCCTCTTGTTGTCTATCTGAGGTTTGTATGCCTTGATTAGTACGCTGTGCTTGACTTGTAATATTGTCATCTTGTCTGTTTCCTGTGTGCAGTGTTGTATTTATTTGTCAAACCAGCTATTCTAGTCGTAGGGAAATGGCGAAGGCTCTGACCATCGTGTATTTAGTGTCCATGCTCAGTACAGGTAATAATTTTGAAAAGCAAAAGGAAATGGGGGCTATAATGCATGGGGTATATAATAAATTAGTACAGAATAAATTCTGTATATCAATGAAATGTTAACTCATTCAGTATTACTCTGACATGCTACAATGTCATTAGCTATCAGGCAACATGTCAGAAAATACCTCATCACCTCAAGGACTACTTTACTGTGGGATTACTAAAGGCAGCGATACCCTTGTGGAGTCTACTGTAGGATTACTATAGGCAGTGATACCCTTGTGGAGTCTATTGTAGGATACCTATAGGCAGTGATACCCTTGTGGACTCTACTGTAGGATTACTATAGGCAGTGATACCCTTGTGGAGTCTATTGTAGGATACCTATAGGCAGTGATACCCTTGTGGACTCTACTGTAGGATTACTATAGGCAGTGATACCCTTGTGGAGTCTATTGTAGGATACCTACTGTATAGGCAGTGATACCCTTGTGGAGTCTACTGTAGGATTACTATAGGCAGTGATACCCTTGTGGAGTCTATTGTAGGATACCTATAGGCAGTGATACCCTTGTGGAGTCTATTGTAGGATACCTATAGGCAGTGATACCCTTGTGGAGTCTATTGTAGGATACCTATAGGCAGTGATACCCTTGTGGAGTCTACTGTAGGATTACTATAGGCAGTGATACCCTTGTGGGGTCTATTGTAGGATACCTATAGGCAGCGATACCCTTGTGGAGTCTATTGTAGGATTACTACACGCAGTGATACCCTTGTGGAATAATATGTGTGAACACTATAACTCCCAGGAAGGAAATGTCAGATGGCTATAGAACATAAAGCTCAGTTCTAGCTAATGAAGGTGATTCCTATCGCCTATAGGCAGACTGCAGTCTGACTTTATGTTTCACTCAGTGCTGTAAGGCTCTGAAGGGGTTTGAGCATCTGCTAGTGGTTGGGTGACAACTGGACAGATCGATGAAGACAATCTAGACTACCAGACAGATGTCAAAGTCCTCAGGGTAAACTGTCTGCATAATGGGTGACAAGCCAGTAGCAAGTTTGCAAATGACCTTTATGCAAGCACAGATAGATACTGTAGCTTCTTGAGAGGAAACAAAATCAAAAGGAGGAAACACATGTTTCAGAGCAACTACTCACCCATTGAGAGGTGATGTGATCGGCTGCCTGGCAACCAATGATATTGCAGTATTACAGTAAATACTATATTAGGTAACTTTTTATTTTTACACAGAACCTATTAATCTATAGCTTGCAATTTGCATCATATACCCTTCTGTTCCCAAGACAGTAATCAAAGCACCCAAATATTAGGCAGGAGGCTGAGGTGTAAAACATGAAGTCGATTCAATTGCTCATGCAGATGGAGTTTTAATTATTTCCCAACAAATGAAGGACTTCAGAAACTAAACTGACATTCTCCATTTATTGGTGCATGTGCATGTGTATGAAGCAAGCAGAGTAGAAGCAGTCCACAGAAGGGATCTCAGCTATGAGCATCAATTACAGTCAGTAATGTCAGTGCTTTTTAAGAGATTCATAAGTATAACACAACCTCAAAAACAATAAGCACAAAAAACATAGCTAAATGAAATTTAACATAAACATCCCAGGACCACTGTCACTGAGCGGCATCTGCAGAAAGTCCTTGTCGTCTCCTGGGTAGTATCTTGCATCATTCGTCCCTGACTTCTCTCTAACGGGAATCCTGCTCTTAGCTTTTGACTGACAGCATGTCTCATTATGAGCCGTTTATGTCATTTGCACAAATGATGGTTTGCATGCTGTTAAAAGCTTGACTGAACTGTTTATGATGGAGCTGTAATGGTGTTTTTTAGCCTCATCCAAGTAAATTGTTACCACTATTTCTTTAATACATAATTGTTTCTGTTCTTGAGCAGTGTAGAGTTGTGCTCAGGGCTCTGGCCTCCTAACTGGAGAATTGTGGGTTCAAGTGTCCACTGTGAACAAGGCTGTGGTACCACTTAGTACTCTGGACCATGTAGTAATGTGTATCAGCATTTCATCGGGGTAACTGAAAGTAGGCACTGGCCTATAGTAGGTAGTCTTAACCTTATGGGAACCTAACTGACTACAACCTCGACTGAAGAATGCACCTTTTGCACATTAAAGTGAATTTAAGTTTTCTAAACGAAGCCATACCAGTCACTCTCTTTGCGTTTAAATTTCTGAATCAGCCTGTGACTGTCTGGCTGCTCACTGTAACATACTGAGGTACAGAGTATGTGTACATCTTAGACTACCATCCAATAAGGGGTGGCTCTGTGGCTAAGGCTCTGCGCCTGTGGCTGGAAGGTTGCCGGTTCAAATCCCGCAGCTGGCAGAGGAATCTTACTCCACTGGGCCCCTGAGCAAGGCCCTTAACCCAAATGCTCCAGGGGTGCTGTACAATGGCTGACCCTGCGCTCTGACCCCAAGCTTCTCTCCCTGTCTGTGTGTCTGTGTTTCTCATGGAGAGCAAGCTGGGGTATGTGAAAAGACAATTCCTAATGCAAGAAATTGTATAGGGCTAATAAAGTGATGTTAATGTTAACGTTTGTAATACCACATTAAAAACAGGTATGCCAAGCTCTGACTATCTGGAAAAAAAAACATCATCTCACCATTTTCACTCAAAGCCCTCTGCCTTTAAACCAAATCTTTTTTCTACAAGGAGAAGGATTTTTGTGCCTTCTTCCGTCTGCACTGATGTACTTCAGACTACCTCTGATCTTTCAGAGCATGATTTTGCTAATGATTTTTGTGGAAAAAAAGTATTAAAACCACGGTGATGGTCATGAAAGATGTCTAAATGCAGTCCTCTGGTGACATTTCCTTAGAATGTTGGATCCCTTAGTTAAAAATCCATGAAGGGCAGAGTTTTTTTTTCTGAGCAGCATAATTTGTAAATGAGCTCCTCTAATTCCACCTCAGAGTGCCATGCAGAGGAGACACGTACAACTGCTGCAGGACTGGGTTCAAAGGCAAAGCGCTGCATTTAACACCAGGAACCGACTGCTGAATTCCACCATGCACAACAAGCACGCTGCTGTCGTCAGTCTGTCACAGGCCTTATTAACAAGATAATTGCACAGTTCACACAGTGGCAGGGGCAGCAGGCTAGGAGGATGGTGGCATACTTATCAGACTTCATTAAACTGATTAACTGAATTACACAGGGGGTTGGTGCCTCTGTTGTTTAAGGAAAAAAATATTTTTAAATGATGACACGCAGGAATGCAAGGTAAGATATGTAGGAAGAAGGAATTGCAAAAATTTGCTGTGCTTTCCTTTGATATTCTTCGGTTTGAACTGGAGCTCAGCCTCCACAGGACCCTGTTCATCAGCGAAGAGCAAGGCATTTTATCGGAAACACCTCCCAGCACTTTTGCACAGCACCTGACTTAAACCACACCAACAGGCTGCCAGCAAGCAGAGAGCAGGAGAGGACCAGTTCTTAATTCACATGTGTACCGCTGGACATGACAAACTGGAGTGCTGACTGGCTCCATAGGGCCTCAGTACAAGTAGGCTTTGTACCTTACAACCCTGTATGTCTAAAATTTGCAGGGGGCTTTTTGTTCCTCTACATCATAGCAGCTGTGCTTTTCCTAAGAGTACAAACACCAAGCACCGGAGATGGCAGACTCCTATGACACAACATATCCTGCCATACTGATCATGGGCGGTGTGGTGGCTCTGTGGCTAAGGATCTGCGCCTGTGGCTGGAAGGTTGCAGGTTCAAATCCCTTGGCCGGCAGAGAAATCCTACTCCATTGGGCCCCTTAGCAAGGCCCTTAACCCCAACTACTCCAGGGGCGCCGTATAAATGGCTGACCCTGCGCTCTGACCCCCAGCTTCTCTCTCCCCATCTGTGTGTCTGTGTGTCTCATGGAGAGCAAGCTGGGGTATGCGAAAGGACAAATTCCTAATGCAAGAAATTGTATATGGCCAAATAAGTGATCTTATCGTATCATAAAAATAATGCTGAAAGGAAGAAAGAAACGAATAGAGAAATATTGAAATTCACAGTGCTGAGTGCAGTGCTGTGTGTCTACAACTTATGTCCTGTGTAACTACAGCGAGCAGACTCAGTTGCCAATTAGGAGCAGATGTGAAGTCAGTAAAAACGAGATTGGTTTGTGTGTGGGGATTTGCCAGGGCTCATGACTGCTTAGGCTACAGTGGAAGACTTTAAATGCATAAACTAGCAAGCAGTGAAAGACAGGAGCTCTTCTCCAGGCCTTGTGTGTATTCCATAATGAACTTTCCACCACTCCGACGTTCCTGGGGTAGGGAGTAGAAACCCTCTTCAAACAGTTTAAATGAGTATCTTCAAAAGAACGATCCTGTCGTATTCTTCCCTATAACTGGAGCAACCAACCACCTCCTGGCCTGCTGCACTTTGACAAAACCCCCATTCACTGTGTTTTTATTTCCTTTTACTTTTTCACGCATCGAAGATAGCAATTACTGAGCACCAAGCACTCAGAGCAAAGCATCAAACAGAAGGAGAGCAAGTTCTATATTTAGAACAAATCATTAACAGTGCTGGGAAAAAAAACAAAGCCAAAAAAACAGTTTTATATTTTAGTGCTGTAATCACTAAAAAAGCAGGTTAGAAAAGCCAAACATCGTGGAGCGCCAGTGCTGTTTCATAATTAAGCTGCGATTCACCGTTGTTGTCTGGAGATCTCTCTGTTTGTTCAAAGGAGCTGGTGATTTTTAAAAGCTTGCAAAAGAAAAAAAATGTAACAGAAACTAGCTGATGTGGGTGTAAGAACTTTCTGAGTGAACCCCCTTAGGTCTCCATGTACTGAAATGGTAATATTTCTTCCATCCAATGAGTGCTCACGTTCCTAACTCTTGCTACAGGGACACTAGAGCTGCAAGCTTCTTTCTTTCTAAGCCATGATACGATGGGATGCTCTGCTTGAAGTGAGTAGCTCCGGCACCATCGGGATCGGGCTAGATTAAAACTCATCTTCAGAAGGAAAGCCAGCAAGTCTTTCCGTCTTTCTGACAAGAATGCACAGCTAAAAACACAGACTGTGCTACATGGTTTGTGAATACAGCTCCCCAGGTGATTCATAGTGAAGTTATTTAGCAAGAAAAAAAGCTCTGTGCATTCATCAGTATCTGAAGTTATTAAAGGTGAACCTTTTATTGTAAAACACAGACCACTGTATAGATCTGTTTGGTTAGAGCACATAGACTATAATACACTGTGCAACACTTCAAAGAGTCACGTAGATGCACTCAGAGGACCAATGGGGATACTAGCACATTGCATTCATTAACTACCATGACGGTTACCTCTAATTGCAGATCAGCTTGTGATGGACAAAAAAACAAAAACAGCTCAGCAGAGCTCTTAATTCCTCACCAGTAGCTGCAAATGTCTTAACTAAGGATCTGCTCTGCAGCCAAATGTGGTAGAACAGTAAATACTCAGAACATCATTTAAGACAGAGCATCTACAGCTGCCTCTGTTGGATTCACATACTTTAGGGTGTATTTTTCCAAAATACCTTGATTCTAAATGACATAAAATACTATATTAAGCTACTAAAATATCTTTTCTTCCTTCGGTGATATCCACATGCAGCAACACTAGTCGCAATCTGTTTGTGGATTTATCTCAGGGATCGTTTTCTCCTTCACTAGGCAGACATGAAGTAGACGTCCTGAATTTAGGCAGACCATTTGCTCTCTGGGTTTACAGCAAAGCACAAGTGCTTGCTATAAGGTGGAGAAGTGCAGCAGATAATTAGAAATTAAACCCGAGTGCTGGTTTCAGACGAACCCAACAAAGCAGTCAGATGTAAAACCTGTGCACATTTTATCACTAGTGGCAGAAACACTCATGAATCTAGTTTCTCGGTCTCTTGCTCCCAGGCCACGTAAGCGACCACATGAAACAGTGGGCGAGATTCTGCTGGCGGCTTGCCATCAGTAAACATCACACTCCTGGGCACTGCCAGCATGAATCCAGCTGAGGCCATTTTCAGCTCATTGTCACGCTGTTGTTTTCTGTTTGTTTATTGCTTTTCCTTGCTTGTGTTGACCAGGCAGCAGACTCCGTCTGTATACGCACCACATAGGTCGGTAAAGTGAGCTATTACAGTGTGTGTTCAGGGGACCAACGGAGGACCATCAGAGGCTCCTACAGCACATGACTTGGGTGCTCTTTGGCTCTCTGGCACAGTATTTGACCAGCACTGTTTGTGTAAAGGCTGCCATCGAGCCTTTTCTGCTGGCAATATTTTCAACATAGAAATGCATACTTTTATCAGCCCTTTAAAAGGAAACTTGAGGAAGAGGGAAAATGAGGAAAGAAAGTTCAAACTGAGTCAAGTGCCCTGTACGAGGTTGAAATTGACTGAGCTGAGCTTACTCTCTTTGTGGAAGATCAATTTTCATTAGTTGCCTTTTCTAGCATGGTTCCTATAGCAATGAATGTGTAACTGTGAATATGAGAAAGTGAATTTGATTTGGAAGGAAAAAAAATGAAAGGAAAAATTTCATTACATGAATACCAAACAAAAGTATGAACATTGTACGGGGGAAGAATACAGCAGTGTGCTCCAAGGAGCTTCTGCATATCTAATACACAAACTTTTTTAGTTTTGATTTAATTACAGCCTCTTAAGTGATGCTTATTTTGTTTAAATCAGATCATGAACAGTGCAGACTCCGATACTCTTCTTTCATTTGCAATGTCTGTATTAAACATCTGTCTAATTTCACCTGCCAAAGCAGCTGTTGCACAACTGTAAATATCTGACAAAAAGGACAGACTATTTACCTGCCTTCGGATGTGTGTAAAAATGCTTAATCTTGATGCATTTCAAAGTAGCAATGAATGTGACTGTAGCATGTCACCTAACTGGCTTTCAAGCCTGAACTCCAGTGACTACATGTAGGGTATTTAGTAGCTGATGCTATTGTGAGACATATTTGGGTTAACATATTCAGGATTTTGTATGTGATAATTTGTTTAGTGTGAGTGAAGTTTTATTTTATCTCTGACCTAGGGAAAAGTGTGGTGTGGCCAGTGAAAGCTCTGTTTTCCTTCATATGAATGCCTAAAACCCTAAAGTGAACCCAGGATTTTACACTATATTCAGTATTTTGGTAGGTGAATTTCATTGTATAGCTGAGATGCACAGCATTTAAAATAATTACAAGGGGAAGGCTAGCTGTGTAGCCAGCCCCTGGTATGTTATCTTTTCTGTGTTTTTTCAAGATGTTTGCAGAAAGAAAACCCTCACAGATGCTCCTGTACCCTTTCAAACGTGACAGCCTTTTTCTCCAGCAGCCAGATTCACGTATCGATTTCTGGATAAACCTCTGCCCCCCCCCGCCTGTGCAGTAGAAATGACCTCGGCTGTAATAAGAGTGCTGCAGAGAGGAAAAGGCCTCTCCAGGCTGCTGAGCCAGAGATGCAGACAGCAGCACACCACTGGAGAGCTCAGCTCTCGCAGTCACATGTGTGGGCAGTTATGAATTACACACAGATTGAATGTTTATGATCAAAGTCAAGCTGCAGTCATTAACCCAACCAAGTTCAGATGAAAAATTACTTTACTGTACAATGAGCTCTGACATAAATATTTAGAAAGTGGCACAAAAATCCTTCCCTCACCTGGTTCTAATATCTGAACTCCCTGTTATCGCTCCACCTGTACCTACACCTTCACTATGTTTACCGTGGCATCCTGGAAGCACTTTGCCACTGAGCAGAATTTGCTTGTAATTTGCTAAAAGTAGAGACATGATTGGGAAAGTGCCAATCAAGCCGGAGACAAAAAAGTGAGGGAAACAACAAAATCTGTGTGAATCACTAAACCCACTGATCAAACTTCAGACAGGATCTTCATATTTTGGTCACTAAGTTTAGCTCTGATCCACCAAGTTTGATGTACAGTAACTGAAGCGCAGTGCTGACAGGTGAAGAAGACTCAACAGCAGAAGGGTTGTTTTTTCTTTCTGTTTTTCGGCATGGAATGAACCTTTACTTGTTTCGATGCAGCCAGTGCATGCTGAAGCAGCTCTCCAATCAAACCTGTATGGTCTCTCCAATTGAGTTGCATTGCTCAGGGCAGGTTCTTGCTTAATTGTGGATAAAGCCATAAAAACACTATCAGATATTTTTTCACATACAGAAACATTCAGCCACTGAAGAAAGTCTTTAACCTTCTAATATGCTCAATGGTTTTACATAAGCCATTAAAAACTAATCTACATCTTATCTGTGCAGTTTTAAATTTCTGTCAATTGCATTTAAATTGGCACTAGAGAGAGACTGTTTTAGTTCCTGTCCTTGGGTTCTGTGCTACACAAAACGGAATTTCTGATTTTTTTGTCCTCTTTTTGGATCAGTTTTAGTGCCACAGAGAACCTTCAGCATAGTTACGGTGATCAGGCTGACTGCAGTTATTACAGGCCCAAGTCAACTCCGAGCCTGTTTGCTGAAGACAGCTGCACTTTTATGGATCTTTAAACTGCTAATGGTGCATACTTAATGAGCTGGCATGATGTACACTAGCTGGGGACTTGGCATGGTCCTCCTGTGTGCTGTGCTGTACACTCAACCTGACCCGGAAAAGCAGAACTATACCGCACGTGCAGTTGGATCCCAGATTAACACTTCAACCCCCCAGGGGCCCACACTCCCATGCTGCACAGCCAAACTGGGCATCAAACCCCTATGCTGAAAGGCCAGCCCTCAGGTCCTCAAGTTCTAGGAATGTGATGTCACAGGAACAGGCTACTATTTAACAGTCATACCTATTGCACAGACACTCACAGCAATGAACCCACATCTGAACATAATTTAAGTTACTGAAGGTGCTTTGGAGAGGTGTTTATTAGTAAAAACTACTCAGCTTCTTTGAGTCCTAGGTGTGACCCAAACCTAGGTCTTCAGGTGTGATACACTCCACCTGCTCCAGAAGAGCTGGCGAACCTGGTAGGGCAACGGCCATGTACTTTAAACTGCTTTCACTGAGGGCCAGAGTCCTACAGCCAGTACAAGAACTTTTCACTTAGCAACTCATTAAGACCCAACTTGTTAAGAAAAAGGTGATTTGACTTCTTATCCAAATAATTAGTCTGAATACAGTTAGTAATTATAATCAGAGAACCCCCCAGGCCTGGATGAATGAAAGTGCTCAGCCCTGATCTAACGTATACATTTGGCATTGGACATGTTCCATCTCCGACAGTGATGGTGACTCACTGATAAAACTAGTGTCTTGGTAAGAAAATACTTGTCAGACAGTGGCAAGATTAACAAGAACAAACCATTGCTTATTTTCATGTTGTTTGGCTCGTTCTCTGCCTCACAGACCCAGGGTGTCCTGGATGTAACTCCAGGTTTGGGCACCTGTCTGTGTGGACTTTGCTTGTTCTCTCTATTCCTAAAGACATGTATGTTATTTCATACTGAGAGGGTCATTAAATCAGTCTTAGTACTACCGATACTTGCAATGGGATAAAAGAGAAACTAAACCAAGTGAGCACCACAGTCCAAATGTCCTGACATTCAGATTACATGGGTGACGTTCTGTGCCAATTTCTGCCCTGAACAAAGCCAGCCATGCATGTCATTGACATACTGCTGTTTCTAAGCCGTTTACACTGCTGAGAGCAGCATATAGTGTTATGGTGGGACAACTGGAATGTAGACTCAGGTTGTGGTAATGGTGTGAAATGTAGGGAGAAAGAACCCCACGATTATTAAATTCTTATGCATGTTTTGCTTCCAATATTCCCAAGCAATGAAATATAAAAAAACAACGCAGCTCCACAGCCTGGAGAAATGTGTTTTTGTAACTGCAGCAGCAATAGCAGCTGATGATTCTAATTACATGGAACCACTCCAAAAAATAGATCTTTAGTTTGTTCAAAGGAGGTCCATATGGTTAAGTCCTCTAAGACAATAGCCAGAGCACTAACAGTAGAAGGCAGAATGCACACAAACACAGATAATAACAATTAAAAACATTATGGCTAATGAAAACATTATGAAGAATGAGCACTGCTGGTCACTGATCAGGAACAGAGCCTTTATTTCAGAAAAGTGTTAAAAAGCAAAATGGCTGACAGAATGTTTTGACAGAACAGCCCTCCCTGCCTGTTACTACCCATTCAGCCGAGCTCTGCACTTACAACACTTATAACCCTCCTGCTGTTTGCACTGGTCAGCTCTGCAGATCCAGCCACGCTGTAATCTAATTACTGGGTGTCTTACTGAACCCAGCTGGGCTTCTCTCACCCAGGCCTCTGGGTTTATCCACAGTGACCCAAGATCTAATTGTGAGCATTGCTGGATTAAGAATTTAGCCTCTTTTATTTGTCAGACGTGAAGTCTTATATCTAGCTCTATGAAGTTGTGAATCCTTATGAATCCTTTCTTACTATCAAACAGACTTACTGTATTGGCAGTTTATACCGTAATTAGTGAATTCAAGTCACTTTAGGTTATGCAAGTTATGCAAGCTCTGAGGCCAGTTAAAATCCCTGTAGTAAAAAGCAATACACTAAAAACAGATTCTGCTAAATAAGATCAAGAAATGTGGCACTGCTGGCCACATTTTTCCCTTCACCAAGGTATAAATCAGTTAATATGCTTTGTGTAACATTTAAATTCAAAGAACACTCTAGAGAAATGACTGAGCTGGGGATTCTGCAAATGGTGTTTTGTGCTCTCGATGACTGAAGAGCACCACACAATGCTAGCTGTTAAAAAACAGCACGGTCTCTGTTGCAGAACGAATCTGAGCGCCTCAATGCCAAAATATCAGACTGTAATCCTGCAGCTGGCAGAGAAAGCCAAACACTCCAACGCAGGCAGGGAGAAGTCATTCACTATCCATCATGCCCTGATCCTGAAATAGCCGCCTGTCATATTTTAATGTTAGGCGTTGCATTAGTGCAGGGGCTTTAGAAATGTGTAATAAGCAAATGTCTAATGCTGAATTTCATATTTACAAAGAACTTATGAATGATGACAATGGTGCATTTGCATTGCTGGTGAATAACATGCCTTAATTACCAGCAGAGGTTAGTTGCTAGCCAGTGAATGACACTCTCTTAGTATGCTCTTAATGTGTTCCAGGTTGGAAAGAATTCATAAACCTCATTGTTTCTGAAATGCATTCTTGAAGCATTTGAATAGTCATCTCACGAGACTAGCTAATCACTTGCATTCTCAAGAGAACAGTTATTCTCCCAGTGCACAGTAAAGGACAGGACTCTACTTAACCAGCTGGTTTGTCTTCAAATCCGTCTTAACACCATCTATTTAACCAGATTAAAACATGAATCCAGTGCATTGTGCTGTTCTACAATGCCTTTTTAGCCTCCTGAAAACAACACTAAGGGTTTTATCTGTTTCAGAGGTGAGGATTTGTATTATTTGTGTTCAGACAGCTTTGGCCTTTAGGAAAATAAAATTGGACAAGACAGCTCAACACCCTGTGTCGCATTTGCCTGGGTGATTCTGTTCTTTTTCATGACTCAAAATAATAATAATAAATAAATGTATGCTGTATACACAGCAGTCATAAATCAGTACTGACAAATGATCCCACTCCAGCCTCACAAGTCTGACTGATTAGGATTTCATGTGACACATTCCAAGTATGTGTGATTCATCTGTTTTACCCATTTCTCTGATTGATAAATGGTCCCCCGGGCTTGAACATGGTGGGATTAATCAGCCTCCTATGGAGAGATATTACATTAAATTCAAGTTTTGTCGACACTGCGCTCGTGGTGCACTGCTGCAGGAAGGGACTGGACACAAATTAAAGAACAGCGTGAAAGTCTTTGTGTCTTTAGGAGATCCAAACTCCGCGGTGTCACATATAGTAGCTCGGACGGGCAAGGCAAGGGAGACTGCATGCTAACATTCTTCAAGCACACAGAAACATCTCTCAGCAATTTGCTTGAAAAAAAAAAGCCAGGACACCTACATCCACACCTACAAATCACAAATAAGTGAGGACAAGATACCAGCAGCCATATAACCCTGCAACTCACAGCTGGCAGCCCACAGAAGCTCAGAAGGTGTGAGCCCGGCCAGTACCTGGATGGGAGACTCCTGGGAAAGCTAAGGCTGCTGCTGCAAGAGGTGTTTGTGGGGCTCACCTGGAGCCTGTGTGGGTCCTAGTGCCCCAGAATAGTGATGGGGAAACCATACTGTAACAAAGGCACCATCCCTCAGATGAGATGTAAAACTTAGGTCCTGACTCTCTGTGGTCATTAAAAATTCCAGGATGTTTCTTGAAAAGAGAATGGCTGTTATCCCAGAGTCCTGGCTAAATTTCCCATTAGCCTTTATTAATCATGGCCTCCTAATAATCCCCCATCTCTGAACTGGCTTCATCACTCTGCTCTCCTCCCCACTGAGAGCTGGGGTGTGGGGAGCGTACTGGAGCACCATCCAGGTGGGGCTGCACCCTGGTGGTGGTGGAGGGGATCCCCATGACCTGTAAAGCACTTCGAGTGGAGTGTCCAGAAAAATGCTATATAAGTGTAAGCAATTATTATTAATATCTGGAATTTTAGACCAGAAATGCTAAGCTTCCACATATGAGAAAATCTAAAAGCAGGTGTTTCCACTGTATAGTTCTAAAAATCATATCTCTATGTCTTTGAACGTGTTGTGCAGAATTTCAGATCATTGCTGTTTTATGACTGCTGTTTTGGAAAAAAGTACAGTAATTAATCTCCTTATACATTAATGTCCCTTTAAAATTGAAGGTATTTTTCCCTCACTGTCTAATTACCTCAATATTTAAAGTGTGATTAAAAAATCACTCCCCACTGTGCTTAGCTAAGGGTCATACTTTTGGGGAAAAAAAGTCAAATGAACACCTGAAGTTAGAGCATCAAGACAGAACTATTTAAACAGCCTTTAGTGACTCTCTAATCGGCCTAACGATTTGCACAATGCTTCTCAACTCCTGTTCAACATTTCTACTTTAGGAAAAGCAGACTGTAGTGAAAGGCCTTGGAAGGTCGTTCTGCTTCAGGTTGACCCATGCAGCTGCCATGGGTGCTGCTGTCACTTCCTCTGCCATGCCAGCCCCTGACTCCTGCGTGCTTTTCTTCCTCCTCTGCAGGCCACTGGGAAGTCCTTCACAGTCTCGGCCCTGTCACACTTCGCACCCAGCGCCAGTGCTGATGCCCAGAAGCCATCGCCACCTGCCCCTCTTCCGCGCGCCGCCCCTATGCAGGTGGCCTCCCTCTGCCTGCTGTGCCCACCTCTGAGACCCAGCGCGGTGTTGATGAAGTGCCCCGTCCCGCCCGCGCTCACCCGATAGAGGTAAGAGCAGGAGCTCTCTCTTCTCTTCTCTTCCCTTCCCGAGAGGAGCTGCCCGCCTCAAGGGTCCCCAGTGACACGCAGCGCTGCAGACAGCCACAAGGGGTCACACCTGCACAGGACTGCCACATTCCCAAACACCTGGGCAAAGCAGTGCGCATCCAGAGACAGCTGGCCTGCCTGGCTGTGCTCAGGGAAAAGTGCTTAAAATGAATTAAAACATGTTCACCCCAAAACTGCCAGCCTCCACCCACCAATGCCACAGGGTAAAACGAAAGCACAGATTTGAAACAGATACTTGTGTACGTGGCAAACCACCGGTTGTATTGCAAAAAAAGGCTTTCCCTCAGCCTCCCCACTGCTTTCCACAGTGTGGTATTAATTCACAAATACATCTGAAGGGGAGACAGGAATACGGTGCATCCATTTGTCATTCGACTGTGACTGAAAATCTAATGTAATGATTCCTGCTTGGTTTTTGTCTGTCTGAAGAAAGCATTTTCAATGGCAGCCTGGAGACCAATTGGCATTCTTGTTGGTATGATGAAGAGGCTGGGCGTTGCTTATCGAGCTGTGACCATTTGTGTGGGCACGTTTTTGAATTATTTACAAATGTTTTAAAATGAAAAAGTCATCAGTAAAAGAAAATATTTTTTTTTCTTTGTTTATGACTTGTGTTAGAGATAAGAAGAAAAAATGCAGGCTTTTTCATCGAAAATCAAGGGTTCAGGACTGGAGTATAACCACTAGGCAACAAATTATGAAAGAGTACAGATAGATACAAAGAAAATGGAGAGAGTTATATAAACAGACAGAAAGACAAGAGTATTGTTCTCCAAAGACAAGACAGAACATGCATCAATACATATTCTGACACAGACAGTGGAGACAGATGGATATAGGCAGAAACATAAGCACTTGATTAAGACCGATAATGTGCAAAGAGAGAGAAAGCAGACGGATGAATTATGTAAGAACCGTGCAAGGACAGACGAGCAGATCTCCTGTGGAGCAGTTCCTGTGGCGCAGAGCAGACAGCGGAGATCTCTTTGACAAACGGACTGTCCTGTAACAGCTGGCACTGTGCTGTCTTGACACACCTCAGATTCCTGCTCAGATAAGAAATAGGTGATCTCCAGTTCTCACGTTTTACTGTACAGGGCCGTGTGGGTCCTTTGATGTAGAAAAGACTGTGCCCTCATGCCTTAAGACTGCTCTGTCCTTGCAGTTGGCTGAAGTCAGTGAAGGTGAGGGTGGAAACTGCACTGCAGTCTTGTCACAGTGATGTTGAACACTGGTGTCTAATGTGGCCTGATTAGTCTCTGCTCCTCGTGAGCCTGCTGACACGGTCTTGCACAGTTCCATTTGGGATCTCAAATTCGTCCTCAAAACACAGCTACGTTTTATTTTAATTAGCACTGTCAAAAAGGAAAAACTGCTGGCAGAATGTTCAAACAACTTGCTTTCAAAAATAGCTCTGCCATTTCCCTTATTATTATTACTACAACACAAGAGGGAGCATCTCTTATCCCAGACACACTCGCTAAATGCCAAATGGCAGAATAATGCACAGTACATCTTGAACATGCAAATTATTTTGTAAAATGATTTGCTGGATACTGTTTAAAAATGTAACTACACAATCCATTAAATGTGAGAAATGAAAGGGATCACGTAAACCATTAAACCAGGTCTATTACATGTACTGTACCTTCTGGTATTAGATGGAAATTATATATAATTCTATATTTATACAGAAAATTGATCATTTCCAGTTCTACCCCAGCACCCCTATCCAGCCTGTCTTTCCAAAAGAAACAAATTCTTTCCATGAAAACAAATTCATATTTATCCATTCTAATCTTGCATTGAATTCCCTGTGCTTCTAGGATTAAAATACAAGGCTTTTACGAATGGGCATACTGTTTCAGGATCTCAGTGCTGACCTAGGCATTCCTGATCACCCTAGATGTGTTCAGTGAGCTCCCAGGCCCAGTTCCCTACTCTTA
Organism: Atractosteus spatula; assembly: GCF_055471065.1. Lineage (NCBI taxonomy): Eukaryota > Metazoa > Chordata > Actinopteri > Semionotiformes > Lepisosteidae > Atractosteus > Atractosteus spatula. The sequence goes on along the minus strand of NC_142708.1, from coordinate 74,547,418 downwards.
GATTATGCTACATACTCGCTTCCCCTACCTGTTGGTGCACCCCTGGCTCAGACACAACATGTCTTACTGGGCAGTGCGGTGGCTCTGTGGCTCAGGATCTGCACCTGTGGCTGGAAGGTTGCCGGTTCAAATCCCGCGGCCGGTACAGGAATCCTGCTCTGTTGGGCCCCTGAGCAAGGCCCTTAACCCCAACTGCTCCAGGGGTGCCGTATAAATGGCTGACCCTGCGCTCTGACCCCAAGCTTCTCTCTCCCCATCTGTATTCCTGTGTGTCTCATGGAGAGCAAGCTGGGGTATGCGAAAGGACAAATTCCTAATGCAAGAAATTGTATATGGCCAAATAAGTGATCTTATCTTATCTAATTTCCCTCATTCATTTATTTCCTTTTTTAAAATTCTGTAATGTTAGCATGCCCAAAGGGGTTGGGCAGCCAGTTGACCTTGGACCCCTAGAGGTTTTTTTCTCCTTACTAAGGAGTTTTTGGTTCCTCTCCTCCGTTGTCTCCTGGTCTTCTGTTCTATATTCACAAGATGTATGATTACTTGCATTGTTAAGCGCCTTGGGGCAACCTTGTTGTGAAAGGTGCTATATAAAAATAAATTGAATTGAATTGAATACTTTGACAGGTCCTCAAGTGCCCCATCAACCTAAACAACTCTTGTTGGCATTTGGTCTGTCTTCTATTTTTCCTTGGAATCCCTGGTACTGCAAGGCCGTCTAACTCTCTTTCCCTGGGGAGAATGTCCTGAGACTTGTCAGTCCACCTATCGTCCTGCAGGCCTATGTACCCAGATAAGGCCTGGAAGAGACTGGACAGCAGTGTCTGGACGTGCAGAGTATGCGCTTTTCCCCTGGCTACAGTATCTCTGCCTCTCTGATCTGAAATGTCCCCCATCCTGTGTGCACACAGTCTCCGTAAGGAGCGGGCTAACTACCTCTCCTGATTCCACAAAATTCCCAGATCCCAGACTCAAGGTGCAGTCAGCATTCACAGATGAAGTCTTATAGGATGTCCCCATCCAGAAAGCCAGCCGCCCTGCCGATCACACACTTGCCATAACCTCATTCTGCCGTTTCATTTCTGACCATTTATTACTCTCAAAGCTCCAGAAAATATATTTGCAGTGGTATTTATTACATACTCCAGATGGTAGTGAGAGATAGGCAACACGTACTCTTTAAAAACTAACTAGAATAAGAAGCGCCTGTTCACTCACAGCTAAGTAAAACATTGACAACTTGCCTTATAAAATAGAACAAAAACCTTTTGGAACAATGACACTCTCCTGTGGTATTTGTATTTACTGTGGTATTTGTACTACTTCAGACAGCCTACCTGGCCAGCCTCCGGGTAATAAGATGACATAATAAAATAAGAAATACTTTAGCTGAGGGCTGTTTGTTCACTGGTTATTTGACTAATATTGTTTAGTCTCAGTCACATCCTGCCTGTGCCAGAATTTCCCAGAATCCTCGCAGCTCTAACAGTATGCCTTCTGTAGCGACTGGGAACATCACCAATGTACTGCGCTAACTTTCATGGAAATCAGGCTGAAATGACCTTGTTTTACATGAAGCTAAAGAAAGCCAGCCCGCAGGATAAGGCTCAGTCTTGTCCTTCCCACTCTGCTGTCTTTCCCAGTCTCCCGGGGATCCAGGTGGAATGCGGTTCCTGCCGTTTGCTTTTTTTTTACCTTCCGTGTGCAAGTTTTATTTTTAGGCCCTCTCCAGCTGAAATCAGCGGCAGGTTCCCTGCTCCTCCTGTGCCTTTTCTGGACCTGGCCACGTTGTTCTACTTTCCAAACATTGCACACCTGTGCTGATCTTTTGTTTCTCGCATCAGCACACAGGGAGCAAATAAATAAATAAAAAGAAACCGCAAAAAAATACATAAAAAGAAACAGCCAGATTCCCGGTTCCACTGACAAACAAGGGCACGCTGCAAAAAGCACCCGCAAGGCATGGCAGACGAGCGGCCCCGCTGTACTGCCCTTCAAGGTCAGAAAAGTGAACCTCCGTCTGGTGTGCCACTTCTGCCTGTCTGTCAGTTCAGAGCTCACTGTGGCACAGCAAACAGCCGCAGAGGCTCAGTACAAACCTGGGAGCTGCAGGACATAGCAGAATTAAAGCGCCGGTCGCTGAAGTGTTGTCGGGGTTTTTGAAAGTTTGCCACCGTGAAGCAGAGCAGCGTCTTTGCAGTTTTACCATGCTTGTGTCACCATTGGCCGCCGTTTGCATCATTCTGCTGCACACCCCTATCCCTTACATCACCAGGCTTTACTGCACATCACTCCTCTTTTACCATGATACAGCCCAGCGGACTCTCATATCCCCAGGGATCAGACTGACTATTGAAATAAGTGGACACCGTGTAGCCTGACCTCAAGGTCAGCTGTTAACCCCAATGTCCTGGTTAAATTCTCCTCTGGTCTAGCACAGGTGAGGGTTGCAATTCAGTGGTGGTCCGACAGTAGTCCCCTCCCATGTGTGAAGTGCTTTGAAACCCTTTGGGATGAAAAGTGCTATTCTAATGCAGCACTCATTATTACAACTAGAATTATTATGTTGCCAAGTCACAGACAGTGCTTTATGTTATCAACCACGGGGCCGATCGCAGATCCTCAGAAAGCCCTCTTTATTCCCCATTGCCTGCCTAGGTTAAGGTTGGCAGCAGCGATGAATCCTAAGCAGCTGGTACAGAGCAGAGAAAAAACAATCTCACCAGAATAAATAGATGCTGGGTTTCAGATGCTCGTTCTTTGATGTCTACATTATGATGCTCTTGTGCAAAAAGGCAGCAGCCAAACCCTGTACTTGCAGGGAAAAAACTATGTAGAGTCTCGACTTATTTCTTATTTTAAAATATGCTACCATCCATACACTGTAAGAATTCCCTTTTGTTATTTCACCTTTATAGTGCAAGAAAGATCACCTGCAAACACAAAAGAAACGTGTTAAAACTGACAAAATGCTCCTTAACGGTTCCTGTGATAGCAGCTATTAAAACTAATGCAGGTTCCACATGCATGGGGCGACCAGTGATTTATACATCTAGAGACAGTGGAGTTTGTTCAAATGAAAATCTGTACTGGTTAAGCGAGAATTTGTACAATACAAATACAAACCTTTTCAACATAAACATTAGAAAATGGTAAAAAAAAACCATTTGTGATTGAAAACCAGATTGGCAAACCATTTAGAAGCAACAAGAGGCATTAGCCACTCCTTCAATCAGTCATTAAATATTTAATTCGCCCACAGGCATTTCACAGTTTGCCACCATATTGTAAATTATTCCTTTTTTAAAAGGTTTTTGAATTTTTCCTTTTTGCCTTTAGATTTTACCCTGTACTTTCTATAGAAATTAAATTCCATTTGCTCCATTGTTTTCTTTTTATGTTTCTCTCATTGTCTGTCTCTGATGGGAGCCCCATGTTGTGAGCCCCAGACACTTTGCTCAGGCTGTGGATAGAGAGTCCAGTGATGTCAACTGGACAGTTTTCACATCCACATCCTTTACCAAGCAGCTATATCACCCTGCAGCTCACAACCGGCAACCCAAGCTCATCCTGGGAAAGCTAAGGCTGCTGCTGGAAGAGGTGTTAGTGGGACCAGCAGGGGGGGCTCACCCTGCGGTCTGTGTGGGTCTTAATGCCCCAGTATACTGTACTGTACACTATACTGTAAAAAGGTTCCATCCTTCGGATGAGATGTAAAACCGAGGTCCTGACTCTCTGTGGTTATTAAAAATCCCAGGGCGTATCTTGAAAAGAGTAGAGCTGTTACCCTGGTGTCCACACCAAATTTTCCCCTGGCCTTTACCCATCATGGCCTCCTAATAATCCCCATCTCTGTACTGGCTCCATCACTCTGTTCTCCTCCCCACTGAGGGCTGATGTGTGGGAAGAGCGTTCTGGCGCACTATGGCTGCCGTTGCATCATCCAGGTGGGGCTGCACAATGGAGGTGGTGGAGAGGATCCCCATTACCTGTAAAGAGCTTTGAGTGGAGTGTCCAGAAACCGCTATATAAGTGTAAGGAGTTATTATTACATCTGGTAGAGGAGAATCCGGGGTGCCAGTTTGCAGCGGTTTGATCATAGACTTGGTGTGGAGCAGCAGAGATTAGCAGTGCAGGTAGTAGGTTGCTGGGATGCTGCACGGGCAGCAGCAGGAATTATGGACAAGAGCAGTGCAGTTCATTGTTTTGTATAGAGCTTGTGCATACATACCAGAGAATGTCTGCTTCTTGGTCTTCCTGGTGATCCTGCTTCAAAGCTCAGGAAAGGGGCTTCTATTTCTCAGTTGATACCAGCCTGCGTACAGCACCAGCTAACAGACTGTTAGCCACCGATCTTTATAATTAACCTCTCCTAAAAGATGAAACTTTGAATGTTCTCCTTTCCTACCCAGTTCTCGAACCTATCCTCATTACATCAGACACTTAATGCGCGGTTGCGTGCTGCTTTTGGCTCCTGCATGACTCCGTCCCAAAGATATTTTATCTTCCTTGATTATTTAAATTGCCTCTCATTACAAAAACCCAGGGCTTGTTTGGAGTGTGAACGAGTGTCGTTTTTTAGCAGTTAATTGCGCTCCAGTAAATTGAGTTGTGTCGTATCAAGAGCCTTTCCGAGCCACTGACTAATTTCAGTCTCGTCTGTTTCCTGCAAAATCTAACCATTTAGCTGCTTATTTCAATTAGTTTTTACAACCATGTTATGATTGAGAGGGGGATTGCTGTCCAGGTTCGAACTGACTCCTGGCTGTCCTGTATAAAAGAGACCTACAATGGGAACAAGGGGCAGTTATGAGGGTGGTGATGGTAACAGGAGTTATTACAATACAAGTCACTGTTGTAGGCTGCCAGTAACACACTGAAAGAGCGCTAGGAGACCAGAGCATTTGAAATCATTGTGGTGGACAATCCCATGGCCTTGGTCTCCGAGGGCCTGGCTCGCAATGAGAGCAGTGCACAAAAGGGAATTTTCTCAGAGCTGGAAACTGGAAACAGGGATTTAGGCAGGTCAGCTTTCATCCAGGGGAATCAGGCCTGAGCATGACATCGCTGCTGTTACCAACAATAAAAAGGCATGAACAGGGATCAGTCTGAGTGACGGGAAGCTCAGCTGCAGCAAGGAGTGATATAACAGATGTTTCCGATCCAGCAAAAAGGAAAATATAAGTAGTATGGAAACACGATTAGAATATATTATAATATATATATGGTAAATCTCATTCAACATGTTGTGCGTAGTTTTAATAATAATAATTAATAACAATGATAATCATGCTTTTAAACACTGAGGTATTTAGACATTGTGGGAAAAATATATTGAATTTTAAAGACATAACAAGGTATAAGGAGATTAATTACTGTACTTTCCGCAACAGCAGACGTAAAACAGCAGTGATCTGAAATTCTGCACAACATGTGTAAAGTCATAGAGATATGATTTTTAGAACTAAGCAGTGGAAACGCCTGCTTTTAGATTTTCTCATATGGAGAAGCTTAGAATTGGTGGTCTAAAATTCCAGATATTAATAATAAATGCTTACACTTGTACAGCTCTTTTCTGGACACTCCATTCAAAGTGCTTTACAGGTAATGGGGATCCCCTCCACCACCACCGGCCTCCTGTCCAGCCCCCACCTGGATGATGCAAAGGCAGCCATAGTGCAGCAGTCCGCTTCCCACTCACCAGCTATCTGTGGGGAGGAGAGCAGAGTGATGAAGCCAGTTCATCAGATAGGGATTGTCTAGAGGCCTTAAGGGAAAAATCTGACCGGGACATCAGGGTTAACTCTTTTTCACAAAACACACAGTATGAAGCGCAAATGTACTGGGGCATTAGGACCCTCACAGACCCCAGGGTGAGCGCCTCCTAATGGTTCCTCCTGTTTCTCCTAATGGAACAGTGAACCTTCAGTTACCTGCAAAGGTCACCTGGACTGAGTAGTAATACTGACCACTTGGTCAACACATGGAGGTGTTTCACTCATTTCAATACCTGCCTAAGACCTGGGAAGGAAAGGATCACAGAAACTTATTAGATTTAAGAATTTAAACTCATGGTGATACAAAAAAAAACATTGAGCTGGAACGTGGAATGGCATGGTCCAACTTGGATGCCATTCACTGCTGAGAGCAGCCTCCATCACCACCTGATGACTAACTGGATTCAATTTGAAACAAACAAACAAACATTCACCAGTCCTGGAGCCTGAGTGTTTTCAATTTAAGTTTGTAAAATAACACAAGATAGAGCAGTTTATTTGACCTTTGTACGGGTACAATGGAATTCTTACTCACGCTGTTCTCTCAGGAGTATTTGCAAAAAAATGAAAAAAAAAGTATATTTCCTCAAGTCTGTATCGCATGTTTTTTTCTTTTTGGAGAGAGTCACATCAGCTCAGTTTAGGTTAGGCTAACCATTTTTGACAAGGCTTTTATGTAACGTCTTTTCAGTGCGTTTCCTAAGATCACTTTCTTTCTGTTTGAAGTTTTATTAAGTTATTTTCTATATGTTTTTCTTAAACCTCACATCTTAATGTCGCTAGAATCAGCCTAAGGAAGATTTTCACTGCAGTGACAGAGGCTACCAGGGGAGCAACAATTGTAGCCACTCAGAGCCATTCTATAGTCAGTACAGCCCAGGCCAAACCCAGCTTAATAACAGCATCTGACAGTCTTCAGATCTCATGACTGTTTCCTGGGCTCCTTAAGATGCTGCTTTCTAGGAATCTGTAGGCCCTCATGGCTGACTTCAAGTCTGAAAACAAATGAAGAGGATATCGCTCAGGGCTCAAAACAGCAACTGCAAAACATATCTTGATTTGAAAAAGCAACTGAGGACACGCAAATTGTCACCAAGGGCAGCAGAATTAATTAATTTAAAACGAATTAGAAATCGCTAAGCCTTGACTTTAAGAAAATTGTACAAATTTACTTTCTCCCAATACAAGTGTAAAAACCACCCACTCATTCCTTGCACTGGTACGATATGAAAAACCACAAAATTAATCTGGCACTGGCCGAGATGAAACCATGTACAGTTGTGAAGGCGTCTGTCCTGGAACAGAATGTGCACAAGCGCCTGGGAGCACCTGCTAGCATTCTGCTCACCCATGGCTACAGTGCATGGGAGCTGCATGGAAGTGATCTATGGCAGCATTCAGAGACGTGTGATGCCAGTTTTACTGACATGAGCTTTCTTCAGCAGCTGGCTGATGAAACCAGAAAGATTCCCCTGCCAGGGTGCACTAAAAGCTTTTATTTCCACCCTGCTGTTTCGTAACAATGACATGTTCAATTGAATTTGGCACAAGTGCGTGACTTAAGTTCCATGGGAGACCAAGATGGAGTGTTTCTGTGAAAAATAACATAAATATTGCATGTTCCTACGGTCCCAGGCAATGCCGGATCCAAAGAGGCCAATCGGCAGTGGTTTTTCTGTCTCCTCTTGGGACAGGAGGAGTGCTCCCCCGTGCTCCTGCGTGCTCCTCTGTGCTCTGCAGCAGAGGCATGATCACACCTCACTCCAGCGCCCTTCATCACCGAGACGGAAGGCCGGGCTCTGAGGCGCACCGTTAGCTTTATTCTTATCAACAAACTGCTTGTTTTCACAATTTCTTTGTGGCTGACTGGAATGGCAGTAAACTGATTTACATAATACCCGGCCTGTGCACTCCAACACACTCTGACATCTTCAGCGCGGGCAGCGAGACACTCAGGGACACCTGGAGTTTAAGAAGGGAACGCATGACAAATTCTAAGTTTTGTGCTATAGTTTTGAGGAAATTAACATTCCACTACATTGTATGTGGAATGTCTGCAGTTTAGAACATAGAGCCCGAATCCCTATTGATCACTGTGGATGAGTGCATGAACAGGTGGATTTATTCAAACACTCTGACACATTGTGCCCTCCTCTGATACCCAAGTACTACAAAACACATGCTCAGGTTTTGGACTGATGATAGCATGCCTGATATAAAACTGCACCCAGATTGCAGAGACAGCGTGCGTCATGGTGAGAAACTCTTTGTCAATCTCTATTTCTGGAACACAGTTTGCTTTTTAGCTGGTTTTGCACCATATGAGTGATGCGACACCCACCAGGCTGTGCCAGGCAGTGGCCTCGGTGACAGCAGCAACATGGCACGCCACCAAGAGGCTTTCAGCAGTCCTGGAAAGTCGGCACTCCACCTCTAAAAACGCCTGCCAATAACACAACACAGAAAGGAATCGTAAGGCCACACCAAGAACGAGCCAAGTCCAGAAAGGCAGCCAGACATATTAGATAACACCAGGAACACCTGACTAATTCTGCAGATGCACGAGCCATCCAGCCTGCTCCATGCCACCAGAAAATCTGACATCCATCACTCCCTGAGAGATCACTGTCAATGTGAATGATCAGAGAGAGCAACGTATTGGACTTGCAGGGCAATATAGCCCTAAGCTGCTTCTTACTGTTTGCTCCATGGAAAAGTCCCTCCTGGGTACTAATCACAGCAACAAAGAACATAGAGCTGTTAACAAGGAAGATAATTGTATCCACAGACTACAGTGATCAAATTATTATTATTATTATTATTATTATTATTATTATTATTATTATTATTATTATTAGCAAAGGCTAGTCTCTCTGCTGTAAGGGCCAGGAATGTGGATCTATGCAGCTTTGATCTTGCTGTGAGTAAACAGATTGCATTTTCTTATAAAAAAGAGGCTGCCGAATTGAACACGAAACGGGCCTGCACAGTTGAGGAGCTGAATTGCTCTGTGCTTGTACAGGCCACCACTCTAGACAAGCACACTGTATACCACAGCAATCTCATGGGGAGATCTGGAGGACTAACCCGCCCAGCTCATGCATCTGGCCACTGCCTGATCCTGTTCTCAGAGTACACAACAACACGCGCTTGCAACTGTGCAGATATAAAACCCCCCAAGTCTCGCAGACCTCCGTCTACAGCACCAGAAGCAGCCCTTGTGGTTCCAACCTTCTGAGTTCCTCACAAAATGGATTCAAATCCCACATTCACGGTCTGCATCTGAATTCAGCCCCATGTCATCACTGACGTGCATGAATCCAGCTTCCAAGGTTGTTTCCAGTCGTGCGGAACGTGTCCGCCCTTGTGCTCTTTGCTCATTAGGAACCGCGGATCACTATTCATCAGAAAAGCAAATCTTTCCATGTTCACGGATCATTTGCCTTTCCAAAGCGGTGCTGCCGAGGGAGTGGGTGAATGATCCTCAGACGGGGAGGGTCGAGAGCGAGTAATAGCCACATTCACATGTGGTTCTGTCTGGTTAAGCTGCTGATGGCTGAATTCGGACCTGGGATATGGAATCAAGAATAAGACAGGTTTTAACTAAACAGAGAGTACGGGTGGGACTGAGGTGGACCGGTTACTGAAGCACTTACCCTATTGAAAAGTGACAGCATTTGACGGTATGATATCACGCTGTCACACACAAAGCCTATGCAGATAAATCTGCTTTTAGGTCAGGTGGATATGTGGAGATAAGGCACATCTGAATAACTATTTTAACGTCCACATGCACTAATTAATGACCCATGAGGGATGATAAACAATTTACCAAAAAAGCTTGCCATCAGCATATCAGCACTGAAATTATTATTCGTAGTTCCGTTACTGTAATTGTCCTGTGACTCTTTGTTTCAGCATATTTCTGAGTCGGCTCCTTCAGAAGACACCAAAAGACACTCAGACTAGCGCGTAATGCATTAATTGCTAGATTGTTTTCTGGAATCACAACATTTCTGTGCTTCGCTCTGATTGCTTTTGACCGGGCAGTGTTTCCACACAGTAGTGCAGATCAGAAAGGATGCACTGTGACACATTTGTACGACAAACCTCCTGCAATCATTTCAGACAGGAGACAAATAGCAACATCCCCACATATTTACAATTTACAAGATTAGGAGGCAAATATCAGTCTCCTAACGTGGTGTGTGTCTTCAGCACCCGTTGCTATGAGACCGGCCCCTCTGTTATTGGCTAGCGGGTGTTTGGTGAGCCGAGGTAGCACATTAGATGTCTTGATAAATGCCCTGGTCTGGGAGCGCCGCAGTTTTTATGTGTTTTCTCACCTTCCCTCTGAACACAGCGGGTAATGGGGTGCCAGGGGATTCGCTCTGAGCCAGTGGTTAATGGAGGGTCTGGAAGACGCCCTTGCACATGGTGGAGAAAAGAGAAAGACTCTACGTCAGTACAGACGAGCTATTTATAGGAGCTTTAAAGAACAGAGGAATATTACAGGCTACTGAGGCAGGGGGATCTTGGGTCACACAGCAGAAGAACAATCGGGGGGGTGTACAGTATATAAGCTCTGGTGGAACAGACTTTTTCTTCACTACCTTTATCATTATAATAACTCCTACGCACCTAAGCAGCAGAGCTCAATCACATTACTATTTGAGCATTCTGAAGGGGGTGCTTTCTTTTGAGGGATTCAGGGTGGACCTGAGAGCGGGTGGTTCACAATTAAAAGTGCTGAATGGCTGCAGGCCTCTGGGCTGATTAAACAGAGCTCTGTAGCAGGAAATGAGAGAAACTGACTCACCTGGCGAGACAGAGAGAGAGAGAGAAAGAGAGAGAGGGGGAGGGGGGAGCTCTTCACATAATTGTGGTCTCGAGCAAGAGCCGAGTTTGACTGTAACAGCAGTTTACACTTGGTTGCACAATTGGAATAAATGAATAAAGAATTAAAATGGCCAAGGCTGTGACTTGAATCAGCTATAAAGAAAGACAGTTCCCCAGACTAGGCACCTCATGAGGCTACAAGCAGAAAGTAAGAGGGTAAAAGGAGCAGAGTGGGCTGCTCTTTATTGTCAACTTGCTTGTGATCTTATTTCCTATTTACACAGAGCTACAGAAAGAACAAGAGACCAGGAACATTGGCTAAACTGATGAGAAAGGGATGCTAAAAGACCTCCTCTCCCATGTAATCCTGTATGATTTTAATAGAAGACGATGTCAGTGTGCTGCAAAGTTTTAAAACAAATGCACTGCTTATCCCTGATGCATTATTTACTCCCCACAAAATGTGTTTTAAGCAATGCACTGTTGAAGAACAGGAAGTGCGAGAGACAGGTCAGTCGGTGAAATACTACAGCTCTGCTTTTCTTGCAGAAGCCAACAGGAGACATGAGGGGGTGTCAGTACCCACTAGCTCTGTGGGCACAGCCAAGTGCTGAAATAAGATCCCCTTGCCATCACTTTCAGACTCAGCCAGCCTCTTCACCTTCAGGGCCAAAGTGAAACCAAAGTTTTCAATCCTAAGCATTCTAGGTGCTGGAGGACAAAGGTGGTCATTTGTCATATTTTCCTGGAAATTGATTACACACTTATAGCTCTGAAAAGATACATTTTTTCCAAGTTTAACAGCACTTGTTTCCCACCTTTTTGGAAAAATAGAGGTAACTTAATTTAACTGGATTTTTGTATTTCCAGCTGGCAGTACATGAGTTATTATCTAATAATAATCCTCGTTAAAAAAAACAAACAGTTTAAATTCTGGGCCCGCTAACAGCGCCATCCTACTCAACATTCATCTACCACTTCCTGAAAGACAGAATGCATATCAAACTAATTTCATAACTCCCAACCATATGCTGCAGCAATTTTGCCCAAAAAAGCCCACATGGGGCTGTTTTTGAATGCCACAAATTATATAGACAAGAGCGTTGTGGGGTAATTAGCCTATACTGCGCCGTAAATATGGTTTTATTTTCAGGGCTCCCATACCCAGAGGGGCCCTAGGATGGGATTAAACCCGTCAGCTATAATAATAAACTAAAACAAAATCGGTGCCACCAGCTCTGATTCAGACTGCAGGGCTACAGTATATTGTACTGTATGTAGGAAATCGCGTCTGCCTCCACCCCCTTCTCTCTTTATGTGCTAAAACACACTTACAGAGATACTTACTTTCATGGCTGCCGACTACCGTTGTGCGCAAACAAGCTGGTTAATCAATTTAATTGATAATTCTTATTACCACGAGAGAAGAATACTGAAAAAAAGTACAAAAATATCAGAAACCTGGAGCTTGCTGTTTGGAGGATATTTAGCTGGACAATGGGGCACTGTGTGCTGGCCGACTGCATGGGGGAAATTGACTTTGTTTGCTACGGTAAATAAGGTTGGCTGGCCTGCAAAGAAAAGAAAAGGCAGAACAAGAATGAAGAGGGAGAGAAATGCTGGCCTAGTCAGTCCTACTGGGAAAGCGGTTTTGCTGCCTGCAGTAGATGCATAGCTGGGTTTAGGCTCTGCGGAGGGCCAGACTTGAGACCCTTCTGTTTTAAACACTCGAGCATCAGCTCTGCCACAAAGCTGATAGGTGTTTCAAATCTTAACAAGTCTTTTTATCAATATATGGATATACTGTATATTGTGCACTTGTGGCTCTAACATGTGCCATCAGCTTTTCAACCAAGCCCCCTCTCTTTCCTTCTTACATTAGGGACCTTCTGAAGGCTGCATTCACAAGCTCTGACTCTCGGGCAGCCTGACACAATCCAGACATGGAAAGAGGTTTTATGAGATAGAAAAAAACCCCAACAAAACACCTGAATCACGACGACAAAAAAGGTCCTTTATTTCTATGTTTGCAGTGCAACAAAAAAAATGCCTTGATTACTAATGGTGTTATTTTCAGATTAATTATTACATAAACCCTATCTTCTCTATGCATTGACACCAAATACCATTCCTCCGATGAGTCATTAGCGTGATTGAGAAGAAAGCAGGACCACATACCGTCTTAAATGACAAAGAGATTAGCCATTATTCCTTCTGCAGCAGAACACAGGTGTTGCTGCTCGCCTGCTCTCCTGAAGCCAGGATAATTCTCAGCATTCTGTTCTTGATCCGGACTTCCTTCCTTTTTATGAATATCCTGACTAAGGCTATTGTAGTTTACTGACAGAATATACAGACATGAAACATTAACGCTAACCCCTGGAAAGTTTTCCTTTACAGAATTTTCCCAGGGCCATTGACTTAATACAGAGACTCAGGCTTGAAGAATGTTTTGGTCTGTATATCGTGAGTCGTTACTCAAGAGAAACCTGGGAGATGATGGTTTTAAGCTGTTTTTTTTTTCTCCTTCAGTTCTGCAGACAGCTGCATCATGGACAGGCTGCTCTTCTCCTTGTTGGTGCTGGCTATGTCAGTGAAGGCACAGCTGTGCCCGAAGCGGTGCATGTGCCAGACCATCTCCCCATCCCTCGCCATTCTCTGTGCCAAGACCGGTCTGCTCTTTGTGCCCACCGTCATCGACCGGAGGACGGTGGAGCTGAGGCTCACGGAGAACTTCATCACGGTGGTAAGGAGGAAAGACTTTGCCAACATGACCAGCCTCTTGCACTTGACCCTGTCCAGGAACACCATCAGCCAGATTATGCCTTACACCTTTGCTGACCTCAGCCGTCTCCGTGCTCTCCACCTGGACAGCAACCGCCTGACCGTGATCGGGGATGAGCACTTCCGAGGGCTGACCAACCTGAGGCACTTGATCCTGAGCAACAACCAGCTGCACGAAATCTCCCCCAGATCCTTTGATGACTTCCTTGGCACCCTGGAAGACCTGGACCTGTCCTATAATAACCTGGTTCACATCCCTTGGGAGACAATAGCAAGGCTGACTAACGTCAACACCTTAAATATGGACCACAACCTGATCGAGCATGTTCCTTTGGGGATTTTTGCTAACCTGCACAAGCTTGCCCGACTGGACATGACCTCCAACAAACTCAAAAACATCCCCCCTGACCCTCTCTTTTTGAGGATCCCGGTCTATGCCAAATCTAAAGGGTCACCCCTGTCCTCCTTGGTCCTCAGCTTTGGGGGGAACCCTCTGCACTGCAACTGTGAGCTACTTTGGCTCCGGCGCCTCACCAGAGAGGATGATCTGGAGACCTGCGCCTCCCCACCCGACCTCACGGCCAAGTACTTCTGGACCATCCCCGAGGAGGAGTTCATCTGTGACCCTCCGGTCATGACAAGGAAATCGCCCCAGACCTCCGTCATGGAAGGACAGCCCGTCAGCCTGAAGTGCAAAGCCAATGGGGACCCCGAGCCGGACATCCACTGGATCTCCCCTGCGGGGAGGCTGATCTCCAACACGTCCCGGATGACTCCATACAGCAATGGCAGCCTGGAGATCAACATCACCTCGGTGAAGGACACGGGCAACTTCACCTGCATCGCCTCCAATGCTGCCGGGGAGTCGACGGCGCAGGTGGAGCTGGTCGTCAACCCGCTCCCTCACCTGGCCAACAGCACCAGCCGCTTACGTGAGCCGGAGCCGGGGCCCTCCGACATCCTCACCTCCGCCAAGTCCACCTCTCCCTCCGGCAACGACACTGCCAAGGCGCAGGAGAAGGTGGCCCTGGTGGAGCTCACCATGAACTCTGCTCTCATCAAGTGGACCTCGCAGCGCCACGTGCCCGGGATCAGAATGTACCAGGTCCAGTACAACAGCTCGAATGAAGACCCCCTCGTCTACAGGTAGGGCATGTTCTCATGCCTTCTGGAGGTTTGATCGAAATGCAAGTTCGTACAAAAGTGCATTTGCAATTTCTTAATATCTAACGCATAGCCCACCTGTTGCCCTGAGTATTAATCTTTGTCCTAACAAAGGAACATAAAAAGTAGGTATACCTCATTTACAGGCTGCATTAAATGTCTTATTCATATTGTTCTTGGTTTTGTGAACAATAATATTAATGTCCTTCCCTATAGTTATGCTGTATTGTGTGCTTCAGGGCACATGCCTTAAGTGAAGAAAATCACTCACTGCAAATCTGGTGTCACCTTGGGATTCTTTACATTCTGAAAAGAAAATTTCACCAAACAGCTTGCCGGATTGGATCTGGCAAATAGCCGGGGCCCCTGTGCACTCTGAAAGCTGTGCAGAGAAAGGCTGTTCTGCTGAGTAAACGGATAGCTCGCACCTCTGCTTTTGCACATTAGCTCAGTAAAGTGCTAAGCAAGGCGTGCAAATCTCGGGTGAATTAATCTTCCTTTCACTGTGGAAAGAAACAGCCTCAGCTTTACAGCCCCGATCACCGACTGCTGCTGTCTGTCAGGGAGGGAGAATTCACTTACTGTTTCAGGATACAATCATGAATAATCTTTATTAGTTGCTTGAACATGAATATATTTATTAGTAAACATGATATTCAACTATGCTGAATAATATTTTCCAAATTAAATTAATGACCTGCTTGTTTAGTGCTTTTTTGTTAGTGGCTAAAAATAAACCCTTTATCTCTTTTCCTTGGAGGGAAAAGGGTTCTATAAAGAGCTGGAACAAAAAATGGAAGTAAAGAATAAGAAGAAATTCCTTAAAGCATTCCCTTCACCTTTAATAAATCAGATTTGGGATTGGCTCTCAACACTGTCTATTCAGCATAGTATTATGGAACTTTTACCACTATTCTACTGGAATGGAAAGGGAATTTAGATTATACTGTATGCCTTGTAAACAGAAAGAGACTTTAGAACCCATTCTAAATAATTCAGACAGGTTTAAACTAAACTTGATTTAAAATGACCTAGGGATAAGCATGTGTTTGTAATAAAGACAAATAACAAATTCTGACATGGAGGTTTCTAATCTATTAAGACAGCTGCAACTAGAACTCACTATACATTATAATGATTATCAGTGTTGTCTAGGTTTACAAGTCAGACAATTTGGGTGTTTTTCTTCTAAATCATAAGATGATCTAGGCTTGCAGAGGAACCCAGCTTGTCACTGCTGCCCCTGTTCCACTGAGCGCAGCCAGTGGTGGTCAATCGATATGCAATACAGCTGAGGCACTCTCTCTGCCTGAAGCACTAAATCACTCCAGCACAGCCCATCCCAGCACTTGTTTTAGCAGCCTCTTCTGCTAATAATCTGAAAAGACCTTCACCCGAGTCGATTTCTGATGGGTGCTAGCTATTCGCACTCCTGAAGCGACAAAGACGAGAGTCAGAGACAAAGCCTCCAAATTAAAGCATTGCTTTGGTCCTCATCCATTACTGCACATCACTGATGGGATGAAGAGACTCTGGGACAATAAGAGCTTTACTGCAGCTCCCCAGGCAACATCTATGTTAGATAATATAAGAACTAAAAAAGCATTTAAACTTATGAGCCAAACAATTTTTTGGTCTGAAAGTTGTTTCAGCTCTTCAGAAATGTCTCTGTGGCAATTCTGAAGGAATCTTGCAGAATACTTGCAGGAATGTATGAGCATCTGAGCCTCAGAAATCTTACAGGATTTTATTTCATGGCCACGCTTACTGGTGTGACATTACCTCTGGGGTGTTAAACAAGCTCTCTCTGCAGCCTCCAGTTTCCTGGGCAGTAGGATTTTATCTGAGATAGCAGAAAACCGAGTTAGCTTTACAGACCTTACAGACTTTGAAAGAGTGATTTCCTTTCTGCTTTTTTAAATACTCGCTAAGGCAAGAGAGAGTAGGATACAATTAAGATGCTACTAACATCTAACATACTGTAAGTACACCTGCTATTTTGCTATGTTCTGTTTTTAAAGTTTGGAAGCATGCTTTTTCATTTTTTAATTATTCCAAGATTTTTAGGACACAGAGATAATAACAGGAATAGGTGGGTTCAGGTGGGTAGCTGCGTCAGCATGTGTAGTCTGCAAAGGAACAAGTAATAGGTTTATTCCATTCTGAAAAAAACAGAGAGAAACCACAGCATTTCAGGCTTCACAGCTGAAACCTTGTGTTTTCTCTCTTCTCTTTTCAGCATGGAATAAACCTATTACTTGTTCCTTTAATAACAGGAATGCTCAATAATAGCATGTCAGTGATAGTAAAGTAATGACTACTCCCACATTAAATTCAACAGTCAGTATAATCACGCTTTCAGCACATGGTTAATCAATCATTTTTAAATGTGTGAAGAGGCATCCCTTTTCGAAACCTAAAATGACTGCCATGTCACATCATGTTAGATGTCATCTGCAGGATGAAGAGCTCACATCAAACAGTTCTTATGCAATATGCACACATGCCAGCTGAGCTGTGGGCAGGCGGCGTGTCAATATGGGTTTGTGATGGGCAACTGGAACCTGGACCAGCGCGGCGGTCAGTGCCTTTTAAGTCAATGAACATTTGCAATAAGGTGGCTTCTGTGAGTGTATGGGCTGGAGAAACAAGGTGATATTCAGCAAGGAAGACAGCTGGAAATCACAATTAAATGAATGGGGGTGGAGTGCAGAACGGAGTGCAATTTGCTCAGAAAGCACACAATCTAGTGCTCGTCTCAACACAGCCAGGCTGTGCCAAAAGCCAGCTGTGGCCAGCGTTCCCCCAGTGTTGTGTAGCCAGCAGAGCTGATTCAGTGCTCTCAGCCACACAACAGTGAGCCCTGTGGCCACAAGGTAGAAGGATCTAGAAGGAGTGCAGCAACACCAAGCTTTTCAGTTTAATCAACATTTGTCCTCAACTGCTGTGTCTGCTGAAATAAAACTATTTAATCAGGTAAAGGGATTGAGAAGAAATGCCTATTTACAGTAGAGAGCTGCAGACACATGTAACAGGGCATTTACTGGAGCAGTCTGTGTACCCTGGCTGAAGGGCACAGCAGCAGGATTCCACCAGGATTCGAACCCATGACCCTGCAGCCCGGAGGTTTGGGCCCTAAACACTCCTTCTGCTTTAGGAATATTAACGCTTTTATTGTTTTCTCTTTGAGTTTCTGTGGAGCAGAAAAAGACCACTGCCATTTACAGAAGACGTACAGTACGTACAGTACAGTAGTAGCGCTTTTGACTAGAGACAAACATCCATATTTAAAAGACTGACACATATTTAAAAGACCAACACATTTCTGAAGCAGTCAATTCGTAAAAAGCACTTTACTCAAGTGTCATTTTTTATCTCCAGAAAAAGGTACGAAAAAAATAAAAGCACCCGTTTATGCCTTTGTCATCTGTAAATAAACTGACTGCACTTAAGAGCCCTTAAGTTGATTTGATTTGAGTTTTCTTGTTTAGTATCAATGAATGTTTTTCACTATTAAGAGAAAATACTGTCTCCATGTTTGAATGAGGCTATTAGCCATGTGAATTTTAGGAATTACATAGTGGGAAAACTGCTCAGTGTGAAACATTCAGGTAATTCACAGGAGAAAATGCAATGAAAGTGGAGCAGAACATTAAATCAACATTCTGACTTGTCTAATACTTAGGGAGGATGAGTTACTCTCAGTCAGGAGTGACGAACCCTGGTCCGTAAGGACCCCTGTTCAGCAAGTTTATTGGTCTAAAACCACAGCTTCTTACGAAAAAGAAAAGGTTTCAACTTGTCCTATGCCGTAAAGAATAAGTTCAATGAAGTAATTAAGGACTCAGATGGAAAGAAACACAGAAATCTTCTGGCTCTCCAGGACTGGAGTTGTCTCTGCTCTAAGTTTAAGGCTCTTAAAACGACATATAAAGCAAAAGGAAATGAATTTGAGGGTGTCTATCAAATCCCATGGATTGAAAAAGGATCCCTCGAGATAGAAGGAAAATGGAAGGCGACAGTACAATAACTTGCCTGAAAATTAAAATGTACAGAGACATCCAGCGCAGACAGGGAACAGGCCTGAAAGGAAACAATAAAAATGAAAAGAGGACAATTAAGAAGTAGACTGAATGATGTTCCCGGCTCTCCATCTTAAATCTGAGACCCGCCAGCAGCTGCAGGGCCTGTGCTGTGTGCTGCCTCACTCTCTGAGTGACAGCCAGGGTCTGGTGCAGAGCCATCAGACAGACAGCAGAGGCAACGGGCTCTGCAGGGTTACACGTTCGATGCTCCATGGGCTAGAGACTGATTCCACTGCCTGATCCGTACCGTTAGAGCACAAATACAGCCAGAGTGGGACATTAAAGAACGGCAAATGATCTGGACATGAAATCAAGAATAAATGTAATAAATACTATCTAAATTTGGATATTGCTTCACTTACAACAGACATGTAAAATATGCAAATACAACGGAAGCAGGCTCCTCATTACAAATAATTAAAAAATAAGGTTCTGTTATTGCTGTAGTTATTTTCTGTCGCATTTCATGACATACTGCTAGAAGATAAAAGTCTGTTTTCTGTGTTAAACAGAACTTTCTGCAGTACTGCCGCCCCCTGATTACGGTGTTATTTACTTTTCCTTCCACGGCACATGATACATTTCAAACTAGGATATAAAAGAGCAAACTGCAGTTCCCCAGTCTATTAATATTAAGCACGGCTGCTTAATAACGTACATGGGTCAAGTCAGATAAGAGATCAGAAATGTAATTGATTGAGAGAACGCGTACTGTACAATACTTTTGTGTTCGTGAAGATCACAACAGATCAAGCAGTGCAGTTGTTTTCGCATGTTCCTGTTTGCGTGTGAAGCGCGATGTGCCGCAGAGACAGTCCCCTTTGACGGCTGTGTGACTTGCCTGTGCCCATCCTGTAGCTGACATCTGTTTCTGCAGGGCTGTGCTTTCAGTCAGTGTGATGTCGGATGCAATTTACTTCTAGTCGCTTACTGCACTGTCTTCGCGTTTTTTCTTGAGTGCTTGATATCAATTTTTCAGTTTGCATTTTTTTTCACCTTTAACAAATGAGAGGATTAATTAAACGGGCACACAGTAAACAGAGACATCAGAAGGGATTTGCAGACCTAGTTACTAATATCATTGCTTTGCCACAGCAGGTATGGGACAATGGGCTGCTTCTCTGCAGCGGCAGGCTGGAGCTCTTGCAGGGTGCTGGAGGAGAAAAGGTCATTCGGCTTGTGTGTTCATCTTAGTATTTACGCATCCTGACTTGGCAGAGCACAGTGGCAGCATTGGAATAAGAACCAGAACTCTGTACCCAGAAATACGAATTAAATAACTGTGAGAGGAGGAATAGTTTTCAGGTTACAATTGAGTTTTAGGGGGTTGATCAGAGGCCATATTTCATGATTTCATTCTTCTGTGCTGAACAGTGTGGTGTTGACCACTGACTCCAGTCCAAGCGCAGGAGAGCCCCCTGGAGCCCCACGCACGCTGGCCCCTCATGTCCAGAAACGCCCTTCCACTGGCCCTGAGCTGAAATCAGAAACACCCGCTTCCGCAGCAGAGCCTGAGCTTCACCAGCCCTCCATCTCTCCCTGCCCGTGCTATTTTTAAACCGCCTGGATTGTCGCTTTCGCTCCTGTGGGATGGGAGCGCTTGTGTGACAGATGTTTGCGGAGGATTGCTCTTGGATGTGGAACACGGTCGCGGGTGTTGGCGTCCCCCCTGCCAAGCAGAATCGGCTTTCTAATGACTCAAGCCCTCTGAAGATCGCAGTGAGTGAGCCAGCTTAATTATCTTATTTGTTTCGACGCGGCTGGCGGGGTCTTGAAGACCCTACGCAGAAAATCCTAGGGGGGAGGGGCTCCCAGCCCTTCCAGGCCTCGCGTTCTCCTCCAGGTGCTGGACCCCTCGATCTCCCTCACTCTCGCACTCAAGCCCTGCGCTGCAGAGGTGTGCAGCCAGCTCCTGTGGGCCTTCATCCGCTCCAGCTCCAAATTACTTCATTGAATTAATCATTTGCCCAACTACACCACTTGAACGCTATTCCCAGATCATTTAAAGGGACCAATGAAGCCTTGGGCGATTATGTCTGCCGAGCCGCAGACAAAGCTTTGCAACGATTCCATCCAGTTAAAAAAAAGCTGTTTTACTTTTCCTGCTTGGTCACAGGTAAGTGGATTTGCACCTTGAGACTTGCGCGATGGCCTCCGGGCCAGAGGGCAGCTCTGCAGGCGAGCGCTGGAGACGCCAGCCCAGCAGGGCTTCACATGCGAGGCCTTGTCCGCAGGGCCGCAGTTAAATAGTCTGTGCTGCTTCTCAAGTCAAGCGAAAAACCTGGGATGAACGGCTGAGGTTCAGAAGGGCTGTCATGAAAGTATTATCCTGATGCCTGATGTTATCTAGAATATGGTGGCATCACTTTGTATTTATGCATCTTCTCTAACAGCAGGAACCACAGTTTTTGTAATGGCAGCGAGAAAAGAGAAATATTCCAAGTTGTGCAGATCTGTTATCACCATTCCTGTGCATCTCTCAGACACGTCCATTGCACTACTGCAGATCAGGTGCACACTTGGCATTATCACACCAGTTCAGGCGGAGTTCCTGGAAGGTCCTTTCCCTTCTGAGATCCAGAAATATGACAATCAAGTGCCCAAGCATCCTTTGAATGAGACATTAACCTATGGTCCTGACAACACGGTCATTAAAGACTCCATGGCACTGTTTGTCGGAGCAGGTGTTAACCCTGTTGTCCTGGCGAAATGCCGCTATGGGCTAATGCAATCTGGCCTGACCACAGCTCCCCCTGAATTCAACTGAAACAGTTTCTCACTTCTCCCCCCTGACATGCTGTGTAGAGGGGCTGTTGGCACAGAGGTGCCCTTCAGCCCCCTTGTGTGTGTGAAGCTCTTTGGCTTGTGTTATTATAAGCAATTCATACAGTAATAAAAACACAAGTCATTAAATATGCTGTGCAATGCTCTCCCAACGGTGCAGGATGAGTCTAGAAATCTCAGTTAAGATCCTCTGTTTGAGAGCTTTGCATCAAATGTTTATGTGCTATAGCACAAGGGTGTCCAAAGCGACAACAGCAGTTTTTTATTGTATGCCTACCCTTATGAAGGCATGCACTTCTATCTTTGAGAGAGTTTGCTACCAACTAATTCAGAATGCCCCTTTCTATTGTTTACTACTGGATAAACCATAAAAGCAGGGCAGCAAAATGCAAAATGCAGTCACACAGAACAGGCAGACAGAGGCATGTCAAAGCCTGGCACAAATGGGAAAGTCCAGGCAAAACCAGGCATTATCCAGGAATAGGGAAGCTGGAAAAATGGGATGCAAATACCATACAGTATATTATGGTAAACTTCCCTTACCTCCTACTAATCCAACCAAAAGCAGAGTGCCAGTATAAGGGCTGCTCATGCTCTCCTAAAAGATCCTTCAGACTAGATGACTCGGGCCTTCGCAGCCCTAAATGAAGTGAAAGCTCCGAAGTACAAATGCACAGCAGCTAAAGGCTGGTGTGATCACATTTGCTCTGTTCACATTTTTTTTTTTTACCAGTGGTTGAAAAGAGGATTTTTCTTCAGCCCTTCAGCACCACTCAGATCCCCACCTAGGTGCTTAGGGACACAGTGATTGCTTAGTTGGACTCTCAATGGCAATGTTTCACAAAAAAACACACGCAGCAAGGAAGCTGAGAGGTGACATTATTTCAGCCCTGATCAATGTCATTACTGCAGCCCCAGCCCCCGAATCCACTCTCTCATTACCCGACTGCGCCGCTGACAATCTGAAGGCAGGCGGACTCATCGGCTGTGGCGCTGGGAGTGAGAGAGAGATCGCTTGCTGGGAAGAGGCTGGCAGGACAGGGGCTCATTAAAGGAGAGTCCCTCTCTCGGCTGTGCAGGCAGCGGAAGCAGACCCCCCAGTGAGATGTGCAGGAATCATGATAGTTAACGAAGGGAACTTTCTCTCACAGGCACACTCGGGCTTTTGAGCCCAATGTGTGATCGCTTCATATACACACCTCTTCACAAAAAACACTCCTTCCTCACGGTTAAGAGGATTTCTGCTGGCAAGCTGAATGCAGTCTTTATTCCAAAAAGACACCTGTTCCCTTTGTATTAGGTATACAAGCTTTACCATTTTTATCCTATTTTGGCTTTCTTAGCTATCGTTTTATAAATTAGGACAGGATTATAACCTATTATGCCCTACTGATAAAGACTGCAATCATTAACCATGGAGCTTTCAGTATGCATCAGCCAAGGTTCCTCATTAAAAGCAACAGAAGGTCTTAAAAAGCAAATCTTAATTTTGTTACTTGATTTAATTGTGTTTGTCCCAAAAGACGTCCAAATTCCTTGCTTTATCCTACAATTCTGTTTTACGCTGTCATCCGAACACAACCCCACGTGGGACACAGTATTATTGCTGCGCAAGATTTATGACACTGTAGTGTTTCATAGCCGGTTCAGGGACGCCAAATATGTAATCATAGTGGCTCTCTGAAGGCACCAGTTCTGTAGGGTTTGGGCATTTACTGAGACAATTATTAATTGTAGCAGTAAATCACAAAGTTGATTCTTTTGATGGCTTTAGAATCCAACCATGCGATATAACTCAAACAACGCGCACACACAGGTACAAATACACGAGGATACATTTATTAATACATAGAATATGCATATAAACCTAACAGATCTTATCGAGAGGGTTATCAGAATACAAAAGATATATATTCATTCAGTTACGAAGTGTTACACATCAAGAGGACATACGTTCAGTATATCATTCATTTAGACCGTTTCATAAATGAACTTGGTTACAACTTCTACATTAGATACTCAAAACAAGTACATAACTCTTAGGAATTAAACTGATATCAACTGGTTTGGATAACAATTGAATTCTCGAGCTGTAATGCATTGAAGTTGAATACTCATCCAATTTCTGGGGATTCAGATCTCCTGCGGGCACAAAGAAACAGTTGCAGGCTGTTGCTGTCCAATCCGCGCTCTCTGGCTCCGTGCCAGGCTGTGCTGTGCGGCTTGCGACGGTGCGCTGCTGATGCTCACTGACCGGCTAGTTAGTGTTGGCTTTAACTAGCAAAGTTTGTGCACAGGAGAAAAGATGACTGTGGGTCCCAGCAAGTCAGGAAGAGGACCGGTTCGTTCCTGATGAAGACTAGTTCTGAATAGTGATTCAGCTGTCCACAGTTCCGATCTGTTCACGAGGCCTGCTGCTGGTTACTCTCTGGCAACCTCCACTCTAGACTCTTAGAACAAAGGAAAGTTCTGGCACTCGGACACACTGGCCGTTCCGTGGTTGTCCGGGCTGAGTCTCAGGATGGTCAGGAGGCGCGCTGCGAGAATGTCCTGCCCTTGGGAGCCTTCTGCTCCTGGGCCGTCCTGCCCTGGAATTCTCCTTTGAATTCCCTTTAGAACAGTCCACAGAATCCTCTCCAGAATCTTACTGAATCTGAATCTCAATCTGAATCTTACAGGCTCTCTGTGTTGCCTGTTTTTACCTGGAGGAACTTCAGCTCGTTGATTGGCTGAAAGTTCCATGGGCATCAGAGTCCCACGTGGGTTACTCAGCCCTACCAGTCCCTGATTGGTTGATCAAGGTGAGATATGAGTCACTTAGTCCTGACACTTAGTAATGCAGTCCAGATGTCCATCCGGCACTCCCTAGACTGATAGGCGCCAGTGGATGACCATTGATCATGATAGCCAGGCTTAGCTAAGTGCACCCCCCTTTGGGAGCTGTCCTAGGAAACCTTAAATCACCCTAATGGTCTCTCTGTGGCTGCACCACAGAGATGAACAGAGAAATGGGGCCTCATTTGGGAAGCTCAGAAACACTTAATTCTGCCTTATTATTAAGCCTCGCCGCTACATATCCCCCTTTTTGAAGGTCACGAGGTCCTGAGGCGTTGTTGCCTTCAAAACAAAAACAGAGTTAAGTGATGTCCCTTGCCATTAGAACATTAATCTTAAATGTCCACATTACTCCTCGAGAATTCATACCAGAACCAGCATTGGATACAAACAGGATGAATAACATCTGGAGTATGTATAAACACGGTAGGAGACATTATCTAAGTCTAGGAATTACACATCAGGAAGTTCACTGTCAATATCTGATACCTCTGTGGTAGATATTTGGGGAGAAGTCACTTCCTTTCTTTTGTCATGCTACCTTTGACTCATTCATGCTACCCGGAGTACATCTTGATGTGAGAGTACATCATTCAGAGTACACTGTCAGTCATGATCCAGCTACCTGGCAGTAGTGTTACAATAACAACAGTTCCTGTTCCCAGCCCCCCGATAAACCACAACACCTGTGTTGGGTATCTGCTAGGGTGGTTTGGAGGTTTGTTCCATTAAAGCAAACTAAACTACCTGTACCTCTTCAGGGCTTACTGTTTCTTGGATTTCTATCCAATTCCTTAGTGTGGCATCTGAAGGCATCCATGACCTCAAGTTTGGTCTTATGTTGTCTGGTTCTAGACCGTACAGTGTTAAGTTACCATGCTGTACTATGGCCTCCTCAGGAACTTAAAGGAACTGTTTTATTAGGTAGCTGCATCATGCCTGTCACAAGTCACAGTGTCAGTTAAACGTGGTGTGCTGACCAGCCATTTACTTCCCACCTGCTCTTCATGGGGTTCATTAACCTTCCTCTGCTCGTTAGTAGCTTTACACCCTTCATTGGTGAATCGTTTAGACACAGCCAATGGATAGCTTTGGTAGCCATACCCATCTCAAGATTTGGAACCGAATTCAATCTTGGTTTGCCTTCTGGGTGAGCTATGAACGATGGGGTTAATGTCACACACTCCTCTACTGAGAAGAGTGGAATCAAGTGGGTTGGGAATTGTGCCGTGGTTAGACTGGCTACAGTGGCACTAAGCTCCCTTAACAGGTCTTGTGTCAACATTCTGGCCTGTTGCACACAAGCATAAACCCACTGTATAACACCAACAATCATGTCCACTGGTTGGGGAATAAGGTTTAACCCTGTTGCATAGGAAGTTGCCTGTAGGGTTTTCCCTAAGCTTTCCAACTTTTGCTGCTGTCGATACAGTCTGTCACTACCCTCTGGCATCTCTGACACCTGCCTTCTTGGGGCAGTCAGGATGAGAGTGCCAGTAGCACACAAACCTACCAGAAAAAGCAAACGTGCAACAGTGGCGGCAGCAATCAGTCCTCCCAAAAGTCTTTTCGGGTGGCTGATCCCAGTCATCTCCTTCTGAGTGACTGTCGCCTTTCTAAGCTGGCGCAGCGTGTACATGGTGTCTTTCTCAGTATGCCATGTGGCATCTTGGGCACCAACATCCTGGAAATCTGGGGAGATCTGACGCAGCTGCTGATGCTGCTCCTCCTTTTCCAGGGCATCTACTTTTTCGATTTGTTCATGCCTGTGCTCTAGGAAACCTGCAGGGGGCGGTGCAGCGGTGGAGCATGCCTGACCCTCGGCTGAGTGGTCATCTGGAGCACCTGAGTGATCTGGGATTGTTATCCCATTCTCACTGTTCAGGTCCACCCTGCACACTTCCTGATTGAGGAATCCCTCTATCGGCATGTTTACAATCGTTAGCTGGGCGTGGGTGTAGGACACCTGCTCGCTCCCCCCTTCCCTCGCTAGGGGTTCAGGGAGCTGCCCCAGCACTGGGATAGCTAGTTCATTGTCTTCGAACTCGCTATCACCCACCAGGCCCATGTCAGTGCAGGCGGGGATTCTGACACCCCTCTTTGCGATGTCCTGCACTGGCAGGCGGGTGACTTGACCATCCAGCTCCAGTCTGGCTGAACCACTGTTGGTCAGACTCAGACTGACAGACTGAGCTGGTGGCTGTAAGAAAACCGGCTCGGCTTTCATTCCCTGTCCCTTCTGGGGGACTGGGTGTGTTGGCAACCCTGCCGTTGAGGCAGGAACAATCAGGTCAGTCTCACTCACTACCTGGTAGTTGTGAGAAATAATGTTACCTGACTGCAGGTTCCCTGGGTCACAGCAGAGGGAATCGGCATCTGGGATCAGGTGTGTCCACAGCGCAGTAGTCTCAGCGTCCAGCTGGACCTCCTGTCTAACCTGTGAATGTTGCACCAGGGGCACCTGGCGGTGGCCCCGTGACAGCTGCTCAAGCAGATCCTCACTAATAGAGGACCTCTCAGGGCTAAGGGCGAGGGCTACATCACCAACCTGCTCTCCTGCCATCTGGATCCCTTCCACCACTGCAGGGTGGTGGTCCTGACCCCTCTTGGGTGCCAGGGTGCACAGGGAAAGCTCCTTTTCATCGCCAGGTGGGGAGATCTGCTCCTCTTTAGGGATGTAAAAGGTGTGTGCTTTACCTGGTGGATCAGGCGGCTGCTCGGAGCACCGCTCCTGTGGCATGGAGGCTGTTGGGACCTTGGCCAGGGCACGACTTCCCTGTATATCCGGGGAACAAGAAAATATTTTTATTTCTTGTCCAGAGGGAACAGAAGGAATCTCCGCATAGGCTTCTGTGTTCGGTGGGCACTGTGTAAGCACAGTCTGCCTCTTGGCCCCCCTTTCCTTCTGTACAGAAGGCTTAGGAGCCTTGACCTGTTTCCACACTTTGCCTTTCTGGTGATCCACCAAAGGTTCCACTCTGAGTCGCATACCCTTTTCTTTTTCTACCCGTTTGAGCTTGCCGTGTGACATCAAACACCTTTCAACCTCAGTGTCAATCAGTGTCTCACTGGGTAAGACATCTCCCATGGCAGCCTTGAGGTAAAAGCTTCCTGCTTTTCCTCTCTGTTTTACTGCCTGCTCTGTGACTTCAGGGGTGGAGTCAGCACTCGCTTGGGAGTGGCCGACCTCATCCAGGCAGGAACCCTTCCGCTCAATCAGATAGACTGAGGGAGGGAGAGGGGGCGGGTCTCCGCCTCCTCCAGTGGAGAGTATCAGCTCATTCACGCTTCCGGCAGCCTTGGGGAGCGGTTGTCCCTGTCCTAATAAAGCTTGTTCAAGCCTGGCCAGGCGGGCGGCTACTGAATCCTTTTGTTCAGCCTTTTCTAGCCCTTTCCCTTCCCCGGTGTTCTCATGGCACTTAGGACGCTGGGTGCGGTCCTGTGTGAGTGCTTTGGAACGGGGCTTAGCCAGCTCAGGAGCCTGTGCTCCTTCGAGCAGGGGGGAATTAACCCTGCTGGCTCTGACGGCGAACACAGTCGCTTTAGCAGCTTTTTGCTCAGAGCGACTTTGGACATCATACTCCCAGGCTTTCTGCGCGAATCTCTTAATATCAGTCATTTTCATGGTCTGTGCATCTGTATGCATTAAGATCATCTTTCTGACTGACGGGTGGAGATTCGCAATGAATAAACCCTTGAAATGTGTGTTCTCTTCGCAACCCTCATCATTTCGCCCTGCAAAATAAGTTCGTCTAAGTCTCTCGTAATATTCGCGAGGGGACTCTGCTCTCTCGTGCTTAATGTTAAGGGCGGCGGCTATCGCGGCAGTCGGGTCAATAAACGCACTGTATTCTTCGATAAGTGCTTGACATAGCTGCTCAAAGTCATTACAGACTTCTTTCATCTGCCTAGCCATCCACTCATGTACAGCTCTGCTGGTAGTTTTCCTGACCAGAAACACTTTCTCCTGTTCTGTGGCGTTTGGCAGGTACTGCAGGTTATACCTGAGGTCTTGAATATAACTCTCGATATTATTCTCTGACACTGCGGGGTCAAATCTCTCTATGTCCTTCGCTAGCTCTCTCAGAGAATGGAGGTTTATTCTCCTAGCTTCTCCGCTGACGGAGATATGACGGAGATCGTGGTCAGACTTGTCGCTGCTAGAGAGAGTGCTTAATAGCGACTCGAATTCAGACCTTTTAGCAACCATCGTTAAACTTAAAGAGTATTACTTTTAAGTACGAAATCACAGTTTAACCACAGAAAACCACAAGATCAAGTATGCAATCAACCCGGTAGATTGCAAAAGATCACAAAACACTCAAGCACTGCTTAAAGAGCAAGGGGAACTTTTTTTTTCTTTCGGCTTTCAGCACACACTGTATTATCGTGTATGAAACCCGCGGCGTTTTATATGAATTATTCCGCTTGGTTGATTCATTTCAGTCTTGCCACGCCCACCCAGGGACGCCATAAATGTAGTGTTTCATAGCCGGTTCAGGGACGCCAAATATGTAATCATAGTGGCTCTCTGAAGGCACCAGTTCTGTAGGGTTTGGGCATTTACTGAGACAATTATTAATTGTAGCAGTAAATCACAAAGTTGATTCTTTTGATGGCTTTAGAATCCAACCATGCGATATAACTCAAACAACGCGCACACACAGGTACAAATACACGAGGATACATTTATTAATACATAGAATATGCATATAAACCTAACAGATCTTATCGAGAGGGTTATCAGAATACAAAAGATATATATTCATTCAGTTACGAAGTGTTACACATCAAGAGGACATACGTTCAGTATATCATTCATTTAGACCGTTTCATAAATGAACTTGGTTACAACTTCTACATTAGATACTCAAAACAAGTACATAACTCTTAGGAATTAAACTGATATCAACTGGTTTGGATAACAATTGAATTCTCGAGCTGTAATGCATTGAAGTTGAATACTCATCCAATTTCTGGGGATTCAGATCTCCTGCGGGCACAAAGAAACAGTTGCAGGCTGTTGCTGTCCAATCCGCGCTCTCTGGCTCCGTGCCAGGCTGTGCTGTGCGGCTTGCGACGGTGCGCTGCTGATGCTCACTGACCGGCTAGTTAGTGTTGGCTTTAACTAGCAAAGTTTGTGCACAGGAGAAAAGATGACTGTGGGTCCCAGCAAGTCAGGAAGAGGACCGGTTCGTTCCTGATGAAGACTAGTTCTGAATAGTGATTCAGCTGTCCACAGTTCCGATCTGTTCACGAGGCCTGCTGCTGGTTACTCTCTGGCAACCTCCACTCTAGACTCTTAGAACAAAGGAAAGTTCTGGCACTCGGACACACTGGCCGTTCCGTGGTTGTCCGGGCTGAGTCTCAGGATGGTCAGGAGGCGCGCTGCGAGAATGTCCTGCCCTTGGGAGCCTTCTGCTCCTGGGCCGTCCTGCCCTGGAATTCTCCTTTGAATTCCCTTTAGAACAGTCCACAGAATCCTCTCCAGAATCTTACTGAATCTGAATCTCAATCTGAATCTTACAGGCTCTCTGTGTTGCCTGTTTTTACCTGGAGGAACTTCAGCTCGTTGATTGGCTGAAAGTTCCATGGGCATCAGAGTCCCACGTGGGTTACTCAGCCCTACCAGTCCCTGATTGGTTGATCAAGGTGAGATATGAGTCACTTAGTCCTGACACTTAGTAATGCAGTCCAGATGTCCATCCGGCACTCCCTAGACTGATAGGCGCCAGTGGATGACCATTGATCATGATAGCCAGGCTTAGCTAAGTGCACCCCCCTTTGGGAGCTGTCCTAGGAAACCTTAAATCACCCTAATGGTCTCTCTGTGGCTGCACCACAGAGATGAACAGAGAAATGGGGCCTCATTTGGGAAGCTCAGAAACACTTAATTCTGCCTTATTATTAAGCCTCGCCGCTACAACACCATTTTGCAATCATTTGATTGTGAATGTATGACTTCTCTTGTCTTAAATAGTCAGCAGTGAGGTGTCAAAGGGCATCCTGCGATGGTCTGTCCCATTATTGGACTTCACAGCAGCAAAGTATTTATTATTTTACTTCTGCATTGCTCTGGAAGGGACACACATGCTCACACACAAGAGGGGTTCAGGTATCAAATCCTATTACAAATGTAAAAACATTTAACATACAGTAATAACAGTGCAACATTCGCCTGAGGAAAGCACAGCGACGGATTCGCCAGTTTCAGGGAGACCTCCTGTGCTTTTAAGACCTCCTGCTTTTAAGAAGTTAATCGTCTCGATGAATAAACCTAAGCGAACATGAAGAAAAAGAAACATGAAAGGCTTGTTCGGACAAATACATACTAATTCATGAATGGACTGTTCAGTCCCCTTGCTCAACAGCTCAGTTTGAGCTCACGGATTCACTTACTGAGGACCTGGAGCTCTGCTGCACCCAGATCCTGGTGGTATTGTCTCGGTTCTGGCAGAATGTGTTTCTCTTGGCTGGGAAATTGTGCATATTCCTTTACTTTTCATGAAATTCCAGCTTCCACATGCACAAGTATTGAAGCTTGACTGTCACAGTCAGAAGCACATGCTGACACACTCAGATAGTGACCGGTATTCGCACACACCGACATATACACACTGACGCACACTTATACTCTGACACGCTCTCACTCACACATCAGGAGGTACTCAAATGCTCGCACACTGACTGGATGTTGGAGTAATTCGAGCCAATCACACAGTTCATCTGTGAAAGCATGAGGTTGCCAATGAGTGCTGGGGAGTATTTCCATTAGAGTGATTTTATTTTAAACAAATGTAATTACTGATTAATGGCGTATTAAGATTTACCTCGATGTATTGTAGATTAATGTCCAGTAAACACATCTGTAGTGCTTACCCAGCTTAAAATGTTGTCTAATGTCAAATGTCCTGATGCCTCAAGTTTGCAAACTATTTTAATTCCCTCTTGTTTCCTCTTTAAAAATTTACACAGAGCATAGAAACAGTGCATTTATATGGAGCAACTAAATGGGCTAGAAAATTAGCCTTCAGCTAACAAAATCAATTTTCTAGTAACGAAGGCTGCTCTGGGCACAAAAGTGTCCCAACTGCAATTTAAGCAATTACAATCAAAAAGGTACAGAAAGAATTTACGACCGGAAAAGACGAACCCTGCAAATTTCTCCTGGTCGTTAACCATCTGCATGCTCTCCCTGCAAGGCTGTTCCTGTAGTTTCCCTATGGTCCTATTTGTAGCAAGCCTGTCTGTGAAGGCAGATAACTTTTCACCCTTTAAAGGCACTTTAATTGATGGTATACCTAACCAACTGACTGTCCGGAAGTCTGACAATCCCATGTTGTCAACAAGACACAAGTGACCTTCAGCTCAATTAAAGGCACACAGACCACAAAGCATTTGTTTAAGTACAAAAAGTACTAAATGAGTTTGTACTTTTTGAGTTTAAAACCAGGGTGAGTTTAAAACCAACGTGTCTTTAAGACTTCTATTTTTCGCCTGTGTAGTCCTGAGGTGTGCTCAGCGCCTGTGTAGTCCTGAGGTGTGCTCAGTGCCTGTGTAGTCCCCAGGTGTGCTCAGCGCCTGTGTAGTCCCCAGGTGTGCTCAGCGCCTGTGTAGTCCTCCGGTGTGCTCAGCGCCTGTGTAGTCCTTAGGTGTGCTCAGCGCCTGTGTAGTCCCCAGGTATGCTCAGCGCCTGTGTAGTCCCCAGGTGTGCTCAGAGCCTGTGTAGTCCCCAGGTGTGCTCAGAGCCTGTGTAATCCCCAGGTGTGCTCAGCGCCTGTGTAGTCCTCCGGTGTGCTCAGCGCCTGTGTAGTCCCCAGGTGTGCTCAGCGCCTGTGTAGTCCCCAGGTGTGCTCAGCGCCTGTGTAGTCCTCCGGTGTGCTCAGAGCCTGTGTAGTCCTCAGGTGTGCTCAGCGCCTGTGTAGTCCCCAGGTGTGCTCAGCGCCTGTGTAGTCCCCAAGTGTGCTGAGGACCTGTGTAGTCCTCCGGTGTGCTCAGCGCCTGTGTAGTCCCCAGGTGTGCTGAGGACCTGTGTAGTCCTTAGGTATGCTCAGTGCCTGTGTAGTCCCCAGGTGTGCTCAGCGCCTGTGTAGTCCCCAGGTGTGCTCAGCGCCTGTGTAGTCCCCAGGTGTGCTCAGGGCCTGTGTAGTCCTCAGGTGTGCTCAGCGCCTGTGTAGTCCCCAGGTGTGCTCAGCGCCTGTGTAGTCCTCAGGTGTGCTCAGCGCCTGTGTAGTCCCCAGGTGTGCTCAGCGCCTGTGTAGTCCTCAGGTGTGCTCAGCGCCTGTGTAGTCCTCAGGTGTGCTCAGTGCACACATCCTTCCAGCCTGCTGGAGCCGTGAAGCTGACTGGCATCAGTAATAAAAACAAATCTCCAACCCACTGCAACACTGCGCTTGCATGGGGAAGGCATGATGCTTTAAAAACATAAGGTTGCCAACAGGAGGAGGCCTGTAATAAGCGCAATCCCACATATACCCTATTAGTGGACAAGCGACTGCTGCTCCTGGGATGTTCACTTTGAGATCCCTTAAGATCTACATGTTCAACTGTATATCCCAACCTTTTCTTTTACATTTTTAGTGCTTCCTTAAATTGCCTAGAAGAGGAAAATGAGGTATTGATATTAGCACAAAAGCATTTTTTCCCCTAGTTAGCTGCTGTGGCCTCAGTCTTTCTGCATTGCACGTGCAATACTCAGCACTTGTCTTCATTGACTTGTGTCTGCCAGGTGTTTGCCCAGTTGCTAATTCTCCTGTTTTTGCATCATCTGTGAACTTGACTAATTCACAATGGTACACAAGAATCTATATCACTGACAGAAATCAGGAAGGGCTGTGTGTTTACACTAATTACATCAAACCAATTTGAGTATTCTCCCCTTATTTGTTGTCAGTTTTCTCTCTATTAACCATCTCCCAATCCAATTGCATGCAATACCTTGGATACCGTCTACCTTCAACATGAGAACCTAAGTCTTCTGAAAACCTAAACTTGCCCTATCATATGCTCTGTTGGTTTGTTCCTGCTCGTGCCTGTTCTAAATCCATTTTGACTGTCCTGCAGGAGTGGAAAAAATCATATTTAACACACTCTACAAATTGGGTTCTGGTAGCCAAACAGGAGCCAAAAAAGGCAAAAACCAGTTATCCATATCTCTTTTTCCCATGTGATCCAGTAGGATCAATGATACCAAAAGCTCTACTTATACAGTAGCTCCTGTCACCTAGCACCAGCTAAATCATTATCTCAATAAGGTCTACATCAGTGTTGTTGTAGATGTTCTGGAGTTTTGTGTGAGTTCAGGCAAGGAAAACCAACTCGAACCTTAGAACACAGGAGAGAGAGTGGTTTTATGACTGCAGGTGAAGTCACCACATACTGTACTTATCAGTATTATGTATTGTGCTGTGGAAGAATTGCATGGGTGTGTTACATTGTTTAGTGGAGAGGAGAAAAGTAAACATAATAGCTGTCTCTTGCATTTTGCTGTTGATGGAGGAAGGACTACAGGATTGCCACAACCCCTCTCAGAAAGATGGAACATAAGCAAGATGTGGCTGCCTTAAGGGCATCCCCACAGGCCTGCTGATTGTATTCATACACCTGAAGATGAAGAGTAAGCCCCATCCTCCTCCACAAACCCTCAAGAGGCAACTCGATAGACCCTAAGGCAACTCTATAATCGGTGAATTTCCATTTAAGAGTCTCACAGCGATCTCAACTGATTAAGCACAGCTGGTTCCAGTATTAAATTGCCCATTAGTTGCTATACACAGACTGTAGATTCCAGCAAAAAACACTGTGAGTTCTACAGTATGTATTGTATGTGTGACTATTTTCGAGTGGAATTGTACAATAGAAAGCAGATTTTGGAGAAAGATAATGCCAAAAGATAATGCGATCATTCTGTGACTTTTCTGAAGGATATTGAAATAAAAGCTTTACATGCAAACTTCCCAGGGCTTTTCCAAGGTATTTATATTTGACTATTTCCCCCAGTATTTCTTCTGAGATATGATTGGTAAACTGCTGTAGACCTCATTACCCAGTGACCGGAGCAGGTACCAAAGGCAGCACTATTCCAGATAATCTGCTGGCTTACATCTGTATAGGGCATTTAATCAGCACAGATAGGTGTCATGTGCACCCAGCTCAAGGAGAAGAAAATTAGCCTGCAATGCAAACCCAGTGTGTGCAACCCATAGCAGGTGAGAAGTGGTTACTTTAGTTGCATGGCAGGATTACTGCCCAGACATCTTTCAGCTATGCTACAATCAGGGGTGAGATCATCAGTCATCTCCCCAAGCAATGGCTGTTAAGGGAAGAGTAAATCGGACTCATCAGAGCAAATCCAAGACTCAGATTCTATTGTCAGACATCTTCCAAATCCTCTTAATAACCACTCTTCTGATAAAATTGCAGGTTTCCATAAAAAAAACAAAGCTTCTTTGAGTCTGCAACTGAAATGCTTAACCATTAACTATTTTCAGAAATGCTTCAGAAAACTCCTGGGTCAGACTTAACTTTCTAGGTACAATGCAAGCAGCAATAAAATGAATTTACAGTAAGTGAAAATAAGGTAGTAACATAAACCAAGATGGCTTTTCTTATACTTGACTAACTCCCCTTTCCAAACTTTCGGCCAACTCTGAACTTACAGTAGTAAGTTTCGTTGTAGACAATTAAAATCTAATTCAGTGGTATTCCTATGTAGACAAGAATGCCTGTCTGACCACCACGTATGTCTACCTGATTTGGAATCCACCACATCGCTGAGACCTGAAAGATTTCAGGGATGACCAAAGCAGCCTCTACTTTAGACCTCAAAAGCTGCTGTGATCATATTTCTGTCCCACTGGGTCATCACCTGCTTGGCCTCTCATGCAAACCGCTTTTGTTCAAGGACTGTTTGGCCAGTTACTTTTATTTAAGTGGCCATATAGTTCATAAAGTACAAAATGGGAGTTCATTTATAAAGCACGGTCTCTGTCTTAGGAACTGCAACACTGACTGACTTGAAATTTATCAGTTTCAGTCTTGTGCCTCACATGTTGCTGCCACGCTGTTTATACTCACATGTTATTGCCTGCTTGGCGAAAGGCAGTCTGTACCACTGGCTGCCTTTCGAGAGCTAATAGGCTGGAGGGCTGCAAACGTGACAGGGATGACTCTACTTTCCATTTAGTTTATTTGCAGTTCACTCACACTGTTAAAGTAAGTGGGCAGAGACTTGCAGCTATCTGGTTATTTCTGCAGTGACTGTTTAAAGCTCGGTGAGCAAACCCTTGAACAGTCTTTGCAAACAGCTGTGTGATGCTACTAGTGGCAGACATTGATGATAAAGCTACAGTATTGATTTTAATAACAAGGTGTTCTTGAAGCAGTTTCCTCAATATACCTAATAAGATTTTATTTTCCTCTGGAACCTGGTACAGTACACCCCTGGCTTACAGTTTTACCAAGCATTTCAAATAATTGGAAAATTTCAAAGACAGAGATATAGATGTTTTGTTTTAACATCAAGAGGCTTTTTAAAATTATTTTTCTGCCTTTTTCTTCCCAGAATTACTGAGCTGTTTTGCGCCTGGCTATTTAATCCTCTTTTTTTTCCTTTTTACAATCATGGAGACATTTCATTAAAATTAATTTAATGAAACAGCATCCACACTTTAGGCTTGCATGAACTGTGCTGGTTGTGTTGGTTTAAATCCATTTGAAATGATAGCAGTTTGTTTTTTTCTTCACTCATGAGGTCCTTCAAGTGTGTGCTTTCAGAATTCCCTGTCATTAGATGCAGGCCCACAGTAATCTCTCCCTGCAAAGATGCTCTTAATAACATGAAAGAAGAAACAGCAGATAATGGCATCATGCCCAGCAGAGACAGTGGTATCTCAGGTCTCCTATGTCAGCAGTGTTGCAGTAATAAATCTGTGTAATAGAAGATTCTTTATGTCATTCTGATAACGGGAAACTAAGACAGATTCTCCATGTTACTTAAATAAACAGGTGAAGATGGGCCAAATTAAATTACTTCCAAGAAAGCTTTCAAACACGCTGGCTGTGGCTTTTCTGGCCATCTCCTTCTCCCGTCTGGATGCCGATGGAATGTAGGACACATTGTGCAGCCAAGTGCCAGCAGACGCATTGCAGTGACACATCCTCAATAGCAATTTAAAAAAAAAAATCTATTTTACTTTTTCATAGCACAACCGATCCAGCAAATCTGTAAAATGCAATTAAATGACACAGTGTTTTACCTATGTTACATTGTAACAAAGCGATTCTTTGACCAAACCAAAGAGAAGCACTTTTGTTATTAACGTAGTCGATAATCCAAGGCTTTTCTCTTATATGGCTTCATGCAAACTTGAATTAAACACTGCCTGTCTTGTGGGATTTGAGCGATAAGAAGTGATTCTTTACCACAGATCTAAAAATAAATCTAATTTTTATTTTGCAGAGGGTGGTGCAGATGAAACACCCATATTGAAAACAGACTGGGGTAATCACAATTATAATCATAAAGAGAGAAAGGCATCCCTTTAATCACAGCACGCTGGCACAGTTCAGGATAGCTGCATATTTCACACAGCGTGTTTTGCATAGAGTAGTGATCTGAATACTGATGGTTGAAAGTCAGGGCTCAAGTGAAAAAGAAAACACCTGTTTGGAAGGTCTCTCTGATTCTGTTACAGTCATTTAGAGTTCTAAAAATAGTTTAAGTGACCAAGCACTGCAAGAAAGTGACTACATAAATGGGAAAATAAGCCCAATTCAGTAATACCCATTGATACCAGCAAAGCACATAAAGAGGCCCAGGCAAGACATTACAAGATATTACATATCAGGATCATGTTCACATAGAGCTGCTGCTAAAGGTTTACATAGTATAGCACCAACTACTGCTCTGTCGCCACCTTCCCAGTTCTGACCAGGCTTCAAGGTTACCACCTTGACCACTCTGTTGTCAGCATTAAAAAAAGGCAATTCCAAGCAAGCCGGTGGACGTCCCTAAAACCCTTTCTGTTTCACACTAGGTGAAGTTAAAAGACAGCACTACTACTCCACTGTAGAGTAAGTCAGCTGAGCACTGCAATCCGAACCAGGTGTTCATAAGTCTGTACTGTCTAATGCAGCTTCCTTCTCAAACCCCATTACTCATAATGAGAGGTCAAAGTTTACCTCTGAACCCACTTAAGCATAATTCATTTTACCACATTCCTTTTTGAGATGAAGAGGGCGGGTTTCCCTTTATTAATGAAAACTCTATCCACCTCTAATTGATTCCATATTCTTTGCTTTTGCCTCGCGTTAAAAGCAATAATGGCATTTGCATATCTAAATGAGGGTAGTGCACTTTCATTTTGCTACATCCTTTCAGTGCACTCGTATAGCCACAGGCTTTTATCAAACTGAAAAAGTTAACTTTCTGGAAGCATTTTTGGCCCTGCAGGCCTATTAAAACGCCTGCAATTTTCTTCAGCAGGACCAAATAATCATGAGAACAGTAAAAGGATTGTTCAAAGCCTGTTTTAAAACCTTTAGGAAGACAATCCTTCAAGCAGCTGGGCAGGTAATCAGTGAAAAATTTCATCTCAATCCCCGTTATGTAATTTGAAAAATTAGTCCAAAATGTTATACCTTGTCCTTATTTCTCAAATTATACATGGTCCTTACTGTTCAGTAAAAAGACCCTCTTCCAAACTCCTGGCTGACTGTGAGACACAATTTTCGAGGAAGCAGTTTTTTTCCTTATTAATATTGTAGTGGTAAATGAAGGCAGCTGAGTTTCAGATGAGATTAGCAACTATGCACTATGAGCTTGATTGCCTTACCTCTGTAGGTGTGGAACAATGTGACATTTTGTTGCTTTATTTAGCAAATACTGATTTGCTAAAACAGATAACAGATGATTAAAAAAGGATTCTTAAGAATTTGATTGGGTTAGGTTAGGTCAGGTTAACTTCCCTGTTACTGTATATTGTTAATCCATATTAAAGCATAAATATTCAAGAGTGACTGGGCCATTCCTAGTGAAATCATCAATCCAGCCTCCTTAGAAATGTTGTTATTTGCATTCAAAATAACAAAGTGTTTAAATGACAAAAGAGCTATAAGCCTTTTCAAACACCTTACTCTGGTCATGAAGTCTTTTGGGAATTTCAGAAATGACTGATTTTTGATTTTTTTTTCCTGTTCTGCACATATTTTATGTTCTTTTGAGATGGTTTGAATGATAATGTGGAACCCAAGACACCTCAAGGGCTTGTCTCTTGAATGCTAAATGCAGGAATTGAACAGCAAGGCAGTGCTAATATAAAATCAACTGTTATTTTTTTTAAAGAAGAGGCTATTAGATTAGTCCCTTAGGTAGTTGTGGAGAACAAGGTTACGAGAGAATTAACATTCACAGAAATCCATATGTTAGTCAACATTAGAGTGCCCTGCCTGTAGCTTTTTATGAGAAACTCTGCCATGCCCATGCCACTGAACTTAATACAGTGCCCTTAGGTGGACAAATACCTAGAAAATGTCTTTTTGAAAGGAACCCTTACATCACTGTATTCATTTATTTACCCCTCCCCCCAAGATATGTCTAACAAACTGCAGTGTTAAACTGCACACTGGTGCTCCCAAAGAGGAGCACAGAAACCTGGAGAAATGGTTGTGTATTTTCTAAACAAAAGACACTGTCACCGACACAGATCATGACACAAACATGTTACAGTCCATACTGGACCCAAACGTCACATGTTTTAGATGCTCTGGGGTTTCGGTAGTTGCACGACAGCTTATTCAATTAAATTTGTTCCGATGGATACCATGAAGAGGAGTTTGGTAGTAATGGAGTCTGTATAGTGTACTGGCAGTCTAATAAATACTTTAAGGAATAGTTATTTTTAGATGCCTCTAGACAGTCTTTTCTAGGACCAAAACTGCAGTAGTATGAGTGTAAGGAGTAGGAGTGTAGTATAAGTCACTAAATGTCACC
Organism: Atractosteus spatula; assembly: GCF_055471065.1. Lineage (NCBI taxonomy): Eukaryota > Metazoa > Chordata > Actinopteri > Semionotiformes > Lepisosteidae > Atractosteus > Atractosteus spatula. Next base: position 74,508,158 of record NC_142708.1, on the reverse strand, counting down.
AAGGGCCATACTGAACTGTGCATTGTGGGATTAGTAGTATTCTGTGTGACAGTTCACATCTACAGATTAAAGTGCAAAACTGTAATTTATACAGGCTCAGATTTTACTGATGTGTGTATGCTACAAATGTAAAGTGGACAAACATGTTTCACTCAGAAATCTAGAGATTAATTTTAGAACAAAGATGAGAGACAGGAAGACTACAGCAAGGAAATTAATTTCCTGATATGCACATTGTCTGGCAACAAATTCATGTTCATTGTTATTCTGTGATATTTCCTTATTGCTCTCCTTCTAACCCCAGTATCTGCAGTGCCATATTGGAGGGATATCAGAAGTGTAGATCTGTTGCTGTGCTACTGTATATGCTGAGAGTTTAACTTCCCTGAGCCACTCGTCCACATTTGATTTCACTAGTGCACTGATCACGCAACACACTGGGCTGCTTTGAGCAGGGAAGAGGATACAAAACCACAAAAACTGCACTATTAAGAGCTTTCCTATCAAGTGTCCATTTCTAAAATCATTAATATATGGAGCCAAAGCTCCTCCCTTCACTGATACTGAGACCCTGTTATTATCCACAGCTCCTGTTACTATCTAACTGACCTCTGACCCCTAACCCCCCTTTTATCTTTTGGCAGAATGATCCCCTCCACCAGCGAGGACTTCCTGGTGAAGGACCTGGTGTCGGGGCGGAAGTACGACCTGTGTGTCCTAGCGATTTATGATGATGGGATCACAACGCTGACGGCCACGCGTGTGGTGGGCTGCCTGCAGTTCACCACGGAGCCAGAGTACAGCCAGTGCCAGTCCATGCACACGCAGTTCCTGGGCGGCACCATGATCATCATCATAGGGGGCATCATCGTGGCCTCGGTGCTGGTCTTCATCATCATCCTCATGATCCGCTACAAGGTCTACAGCAACCACGGGGAGCCCAGCAAGGCCAAGGTCAGCAACGTCTGCTCCCAGACCAACGGTGGCCAGGCCGCTCAAGTCACCCGGTCTGCTTCCAAAGGGACGGAAAGCCAGGAGGAGCAGCCCCTTGCCTGTGCGGCCGGAGCAGGTGGTGGCAGCGGTGGGATTGTGAGCGTGAGCAGTGGAAGCATTGGCGTGGGTGGAGCTGCCACCGGCATCAGAGACTCCAATACCACGGCCTTGGTGGTGGACTGCGAGAAGGTCACGCAGATCTCCGAGATGACCGCCGAGGACATTTTGTCGCCGGCGCAGAGACGAAAATCCAGGACTAGTGTAGAACTCATGAGGCAGACCTCACTGTCGTCTAAGGAAGCAAGGAGTGGAGAAGCACTGGGAGGTGAGCAGCTGTGCTAGTCGAATGCGACAAGGCTTGCCGATAATATACAGTGTACTGCCGGAAAAAAGTGCCATGTTGGCTCACCTTCAACAAGAATTACAGCCACAACATGTCCTCGCATCAACCTCAGTCGTCTTTCACAGATGTCCTCTAGCGGTTCACCTATTCCTTAGTTACACTAGCTTCTTGTGACCTGCAGTGCACTTTCTAATGTTTTTCTGAAGACACACACTAGCCAGGTGCATCAGTATGTCTCTCATGGTGTTTGCTATACTTATACTGCCCTCCTTTATCATAGCATAGCACACTGAGGAAAAGGACTGATTTCATGATGTCCTGTTCTCTCAAACCAGGGTTTTCAAGGAAATATACTTAAAATGTAAAAGTTTAGACAAGTTCATTCTTGATAATATCTTGACTCAAAGGGGAAATCTCTGAAAAATTGATGAATGTAATGATGATGTAAAAATACTATCCTCTAAAGGTTCCTTTCTGGTTCTCCTTCGGAGACTGTCAGAAAGACAAAACAAAACAATGCCTGGAACTGAAAGGTTTGAACTGAGTGATTTTGGAAGAGCGCATCAAATCAGTTACAAGTGCAGTAGTGCCTTCCTCTGTGAAACAAAGAGCTGTAAGTTAGGACTCCCTGAAAGAGAGGGTGTCATGCTTCCCTGCAAAATGAAATGCTCGCTCTAACACAAACAAAGCAGAGCTTGATCTATGACAACTAAGACAGATTTTCCAAGCTGCCTACTGTATACTGAAAAAAATGACTGCTGTCTCTTTAACCAAACATTTTCTGAAGGCTGAATAAAAAAATGGTTTCTTAATTATGTAGCAGAAAAGATTCCTTGTATAAGTATATACATATATACTGCCTGAGTATATATATTAAGTTGTTTTCCCTGTCAACTAAACACTATTGTTTTATCTGCTGAGCCAAATTCAATGGTAGGGTCTTCTGGTGCAGTCACTGGAATTTGTGAACAATTTATACAATTATAATCATAAAGAAATCCAAACCGCTACCCATAGATGCAGCTGTATCAAAGAGAGAACAGTATCCACTAGAAAGAGCATAAACAATGTCTAGACAAATAAATATAGAAAGATAGAAGCCACTCTTAAATTGAAAATCAAGATCAATGTTGTAGGTGCAGTTGGTCCTTCAGGCCTTTCAGCCTGAGTTACCTTGGTGTGAAATTACTCAGTTATGTCTTAATTCTCCCATTCTGCTGCAATATCAGCCCTGCAAGTTTAAAAGAACGTCTCTCTCTTTTCTTTACCTCGCTCATCTCCTACACCTCAGCTGCCGAGCACACATAACTCCTTCTGTTTTCAGAAAGGCCATTAAGAAGGAGCCCGTGCCAGCGCATCAGGAAGAAGCAGCTACAGTATATAATACCCTTCCATTTCCAGACAGTGTGTGGGGGTGCAATTTTCTCAGGCCTGCGTAGTGTAAAAGATCCCCTTAACTGCATCATCCATGGCGAAAACATGGAGAATGTAGATCATTTTAGTTTAACCTCCATGAAACAAATTCCAAATCTGCGGTCCCTGGTGATATGTCTGCAGCAATCACTGCAGTTCTGCAGAGAGTGAAAAGTGGAGCTTACAGCTTGCGGGAAGATGCTTGCTTTGCGCTACAGAGCTGCGAGCAGAATGTAATTGCAATGCACTATGGTTTTGTCACAGTAGCATCAAAACCATGACAAGGGACACACATGCGGCCTGCTGGTGTTCTCCAGTGTGTAGCCCAGGACACGGGGACGCCAGCTGTTATAAACTGGTTTCTCACACTGCGTTCATCTCTGTCTTGCAGACACACAGACGCCTCAGGTCACGGACGAGAGGAAGACTACACGGGACTGGAGTGATTTTAAAATTTGATGACTCCCTCCCCAGCTCCAAGGGAAACAGCCATCACTCTGAAGAGTAATTGCTCCCATTTTCCTCTGTTTCAGTTCTAGACACCCACTTTTGTAAAGAGGTCTAGTCCTGATGACTAGAGACCCCAAGATAAAACTGCAGTAAAAATAGACGGGTGAAAATCTATTCTAACTCTCCTGGGCTCTGTACGTCAGCACACAGGTTCACTTCTCAAAGCACAGCACTGCACCGTACCGACAGCAATAAATAATAGAAAGCTCAGCTGCATGTCGAACCGTCCACCTTTTGCCCTTTGGAGGTAAAAGCCTTATGACTCACTTCCACATCTTACTGACAAATGAACAAGAAAACAGTACCGCCTTATAAATAAAAAGTACTCCCCCAGGCTGAGCCACATACAGAGAGCTAAACATACAAACACATGCCAGTCTGTTTATCAGAGAGAGAAAAAAACAGCACGCTGGGAAAAGACAAAGGGAGTGAATACTAGTATGAAACATACCGCCTGCTGGGATAACCGACTGTTGAAGAAACTTGGGAGGGGTATCCTCACGACATACAGCTTCCGAAGCAGAGCGTACACATCCCACAGCGACCCTCTCAGAGTGGGTCCTGAGGAGGAGAGGGGCGGTCAGCACAGCCCCTGTGCTCTTCCATGCATAGCCCCACACCAGCATGTCTTTGATCGTGTCTAAACAGGGGTTTTAAAAGGAAAGCAGGAGGCTTTTTTCTAAAGCTTTCACCAGCGCAACGTAATTATGAACTCCACTCTGTCCTCTGTCGTCCTTTTCCTTTCCAGAACATTCCAAGCCGTGCTCTACCACTGGAATCGGCGAGGCAATTAGTCGGGGATTATTGTCTCCACCAGGACTCTCTTTCTCACATTTTTCTACCCCACACTACATCCGGGAGTTTCCTGCCTCCCCCGGGACTGAACTGAGGACATGACGAACAATTGCTGTTGCAGTGAACGCTCCTAACCCCCTGCTCACCGCTGGCTTTTAAGCTCTTACTGCCTTTTCTACTGCTCCTTCTGGGTCAGACTGTCTGTGTGCCCTCTCCAGCCCCCCCTCACCCCCCTCACCCCCGAACCGCCTGGCTGGCTGCCCTGCCGCTGGAAGGGGATTCTGCAGCAGGTAAGAGGGGAGGGGCAAGGCTGTGGCGCACAGGGTATCTCCCACAAACCCAGCACCCATGCTCACGACCTCCACGAGCCATGCTGGAGAGAGAGAGAGAGAGAGAGAGAGAGAGGGGCGCGGGCAGAGACACAGGGGTGAGGGGTCACAGTGTACCTCAAATATGGAGTCCTCCTCGCCCTTGTTTAAGAAGTTATTTATTTGTTGTTTTTTTCCTTGCTGTTTGATATGTCAAGGGACGCTACGCTCAATGACATGAAGCTTTGGTGGCAATGCTCGTGCTCATAAAGCCTGGAACTGCATTTAGGAAAGGGACAGGGGCAGAGAAAGAGACACACACACAGAGAAACACAGGGGGCCTAGTAGGTCTCTATGAAATTCTTCACATTTTTCCCTACCGAAAAATTACCATGGTAAATGTGTGTGTTGCTATAGGCAGAGCAGTGCTACTTTCGAGAGAGCCTCTGGTGGCCGTAATCCAAGAATGCCAAAACGGTTTGTACAACAAGGTGATTACAAGGTGATTGGGCCTGCGATTATAGAAAAGAGAGGCATTTTGCTTGATATGCAAGGCTATTAGATATCATTGCTCATGCCGTCTGCTTTGAAACAGAGCCACAGAGCCATGAATAATGGATAATTACGGTTATTGCTTGTCTCAAACATAATTTATGCCACTAACTGGCTTTACCCACTTCAAACAAATAAAGACTCAGCAGTGCTAAGAGGACTGGTGCAAGTTGGCCAAGTGTTTCTGATACAGACAGATGAAAAACTCTCTAAACATTAGCCTTGGAAATAAAATCCCACGAGCTCTGATTGTACTGTCTACCCCCTTGAACACACATTGAGGTAGATAGAAACCTCTTTTTACGTCTTTACCGCAGACTGCATCATCATCATCATCATCATTTTTTCCAAAAACTCCTGTCTTCAGCTGTCCTCACCCAGTGTGCTCCTGACCACTTCCTGATTCAATCTTGCCGTCTTATAGGACCTGCTCCTCTCGGTTGCCTTTCGGCATCTTGACTCTTGACTCGAGACAGTAAAGCTGCCTCTGCTCGTTAATCCACAAGTCATCCCTTGCTCCTGGGTTGGTGTGGTATACTGTACATGGGTTTTGGTGTCAGTTCACAGGAACACAAGTGTACTGGAATGAGTGCAGGCAAGAATGCATATTGGACATCATGCCAGTAGCACCAGCACCACCAATATCAAGCAATCTAGGGTGAAGACTGTTCGTCTCTTCTTGTCTTGGGTCTGTAGAATTTGGAAATGTAGGCTATGTGCTCCTGGTTTAATGTTAAAAATCAAATTCAAATGCTCAGAAAAGGAAAGTGAAGGTGTAGATAAGGATGACTTTTCTCTTTGGAATGGGCTGTCCAAAATATTGCCTGAAGGGTGGCATTGCTAGATTCTGTTCCTCCTTCAACGGATCACAAAAGCCCCTCAATTCTATAGGCTACCGAGAAAGCTTGGTTCTACAGAGTCTAAGGGATAAGGTGAGTTTAAACATAACAGCAAAGATGACACAGTGTGGCAAGAAAAAAAAAAATTCTCGTCCTCTCCAAAGGTGAACTATAAACTCCAGACTTTGTAGTAACAAGGACAGAGATTATATTTCAGAATTATCTTACAAAAACAGGTAGAAGGACTGTAAGTCCTTCTTCTGTTCTTCTGAACTTTTAATGTAATCACACTGCAAAAAAATGGGTGTGGGAAGTTTACATACACATGACTGGTCTTGGTATGTTTATGTTAAAAGCTCCGTAGTCTTACCAAGCTTATCATTGACCAGATACTAATTAACCTTGCTCTGTGGAGCCTCGTTAAGAACATAAGTGCCTCACAAAAGCCATCCAGCACTCCGCAGAACCAACGATTGTCCTGCCTTACCAATTTAATTAACTGGAAACATCAGGCAAAATGTCAGAAGAGGATTTTCTATGCTGCTAATCTCCTTTCATTAAAATAATGAAGGTAATGTTTATTCCGCACTAAAAAAGAAAAGGATGCCAGTGTTTTCCTACGTACTGTATGTTGCTGCCTCTGTGTCTGTGAGTGAATGGGTTGTGTGCACAAGCACTAGCCTGCATGCAAGCCTTTGTTGCACAATTCTAGAGCGGAGTGGAATTTTCCAACAGAGGCTAAGCAAAGCCTCAAAGAGGAGGAAATTACATGATTGCACTGGTGTGTCCATGAAAATCATACTCATTACCACGTTTGACCCCTAACATTGCGCCTCTTAAGCCAGATCTCATCTGTGTGCCCGTGTTCCTTATCTGCAGTATTGATTATTCAATTAATTCTCTCTTGCTGGTCAGAAAGTGTGTAGGAATTGCAGCCTACTGTATAGATTTTACACAAGCCCTGGGATATCCTTGGAAATATGATTGAATATGAATCACTTCAAGTCTCTGAAGCAGATGAGGTTTCTGAGAAGCCCGATTACTGATGTACCTTCCGGCAGACAATTAGCTCTTGAAAATGTGCCATGACCCCTGTTTTTTTCCGGATACTTTCTACACATCTTGCTTCCCTCCCACTGACTCCTTACTTGACCTGTCTAGTTATGTTCTTTGTCTTCTAAGCACCCCTGGTCTCTGTGCGAAACCTGAAATGTCAGGGTTTTACAAACTTTAAGTAAAAGCTCTATAAACCACTAAGACTGGTCGGCCAGAGGTCTCCAAACTTGTCCCTTTTATGTCACAACAGCTGTTCAATGTTTTTATTTTGCAAAGAAGCACAAACTTAGGCCAGCCCATTAATTTTTTATCAGCTGCATAATGATGTGCAATTTTATAAAACAGAGAAAACAGACGTTACATCCCTCTCTGTTCTAGCAAACCATGGTGAAACAGCTGTTTTCCAGGCTACTACTCCATTCTGTCATGAAAACCACACTGCTGCCTTCACTATAAAGATGAGTCTCTAGAGTAGAGTCAGTTAACTGAATTCTTAGTAGGTAATTTGATTTGTCAGGATAACTGCCTGATAAGAAAGCCTGCCTATAAAAATACTCATTCATCCTTCTTTAGCTGCGTTACACACTGAATGACAATTCCTTAACAGTATGGCTGGATGAAGAACATCCAAACCCAAGAAAGACCCTCGTCCATCTATTTCTTGAAGGACCTTAGAAAGTCAGGCTTTTTCTTAATTTCTGAGGTGTCTAAAACCCATCTCCAGCTTTTGTACTGTACTGTTGCTCGAAGGGTTCGTGTGACCTAGACCCATGCTTTCTGTTGGAGTTGTTGCTTTTGTACTCCTTCAGAAGATGAAAAGTCCTCTCGGCTCTCATGCAACCTGTCGCAGAAGGAATAAAGGGATCCCTCTTTGCTGAACCACTGCCACCAGTGTTGAAACCATTCTATAAAGAACACAAAACAATCCCTGTCTTACCAGCCGAGTACCAATTACAGTACGTCGAAGAGCATTTGTGATATTAAAGATGTGACCCTTCTTTTGAAAATAATACATACAGCAACAAATGTTAATGAAATTGGAGTTAATTAGAATATAGGTTCTCAAGACTGCCTTCAGGGAATGAACTGAGCTCACTGTGTTTGATCTCATCCTGATTCTTAATTCCAATGTATTCATCTTCTTTGTTGGAAATCATAGAGCCAGAATCGATTAAACCAAAGCTATTTTAAAACTTTTTAACTAATTAAACACTCATTTATTTGTCACAATCCGGTTCTGCGCATCAGCGGGAATTAAGATTTGAGGCAGCTTTTGTATTTCTGTCGCAATACTTCAACTGAACCATGCAAAACATGTTTTCCAAAATTATGTTCATTATATACTTTTATTACTTCACTTTCGTTGTGTTACAATACAGAAACAAAACAAAAAAACACCTTTAAATAGCCAAGACTTCGCGTGTTGTTCAACAGAACGATTTCAGATTAGAGCTTTTCCCCTGAGGTTTGAAGAGAGTCTTCCTGAAGCACAGCTGGAGGAGCGTATGAGGCAGGGTGCGTCAGTAGAACAGGTCGTCAGCGTACAGGACTCACTGCCTTTTTGTTTTCTTTGCAGGAATGCCTCTTGCTTCACAGACTCCCCGAGTGCCAAACCTTCACGATCACAAAGCTCCCACTTCTGCTGCAGCAAGCATCGCCCCTGCTCTCAATTCTGTTGGTCTGTTTTGCCCCGCTAAGAACGACAAAGCGCGCAGCCCCATCACGGACCCCCTCCCCGACACACTGGCCGCCCCATGTCACTTCTTCCCCTCACCTTTTTTTTTTTGTATCTGTACATACTTGTGTTTCAAATCTTATAGTTTTGTACATGTAATTTTTTATGGTGTTTAATCTTTTTGATAATAAAAAGTGTGTTAATTCACAATGCCTTCGCTTCACATAAAAAAAAGGTGTTTATCCATCCCTGGCGTCTGGTCGAAGCTTTTGAACTGTTGCGACTTGGGAATCGGAGCAACTTTCAGACTAAATACAATCGGGGTGTCGAAGGGGCCTCCAAGGGACTGAAGTGAGCAGGGACCCTGCGGTGGATAGGGCCCTGCAGTCCACAGATTGCTGGCTAGCCGACAGCGAATCCTAAAAAAAACCTTAACCCTAAGTCTTAAAAAATAAATAAAAATTAGACAGAAGGGACTTCACTCTTACCCCCATCTCTCAGCACCTGTGTCAGGGTCGGCAGTACAGGCTGGATGGCAATGAAAGAGACCTTCGCAAACCCCCAGGAGTAAGAAATTAGGCATCATTTACCAATGTCATTCAGAGTCAGGCCTGCGGCAGGACCCTGCTGCTCCACAGCACATTTAATAAACCTTAATTTTGCTTTTCACACTATCCTTTTCATTCCTGATTGAATTTTTTTGTCATACGGTGCAGAGAAGACTTAAAGAACTCTCTGTAAGAGATCTCTCTTTTTGGCACAACTCCAAACAACGGCTATCTTTTTTTTTTCGTTCCTTCTTCTGGAAGAGCCTCTACCAGTGGTTTACAGGCTGAATTAATTGGGACTCATTCTGGAGATGTGCACATATTCCACACACACAGTAATTCATCACCGGCACATATATTACATATATGTAATACTGTATATAAGTAATAAGGGACTTGTAGCACCCGAAGAAAATACAAAGACAGTTAATCAAATGCACCACCCCAACAACAATGGAAACATTTTACCCACAAAACTCAGAGTTATCTTGGAGTATGCTAATGGTGAGTGATAAAAACATATGAGCGGTTACAAACGAGATGAGGCCATTCTATCCATCTAGTCTGTAGTTAGTAGCTAATGGATCTGAGGTTCTCATCCGGCTCTTTTTTGAAAGAAGCCAGAGTATCACTTTCATGCACATAACTAAGGCAGCTTGTTCAGACTTCAAGTCAAGCCCACTGACTTAATTTTGTCTAAACCCAAAGAAGGCCCGGTCTGCAAAATGTGCCTCAGAGTATAGAGACAGCAGGTGACTGCAGCACCTCATGTAAAGAATGGAGGAAATGAATGGTGCATGGTGAAAAAAAAATAATACCAGGCAATTACAAGTGGCCGTGAAGCTAAATAAACACAACTGTTTTATAGCAAGTGTGCTGAAAAGGAAACAAAAATTAAGAGGTGTAAGAAAGCACCAGTTATGGGAGAGAAAGCAATCCGTCCGACTGTGATAAAACAAGTCCCAGTTTGACACAGGGGTGACTCAGGGCTGCACAAAAGCCAGGAGAGCTCTGCTGGTGCTTGAATAGGGGCTGGCACAGCAGTTTATTCTGTATACTGTACGTTTTTCCAGCTGCAGACTGTATGAAAGCAGCAAGCAGTGATCAATACGATATATCGAGTATGTTTATCTGTGCATTTCTATCTGTGCTGAGGGTAGGATTGGCCTCTCTGCTCATACTTACAGGCGCCTGGTTGGGCAGGACAAAGGTCAAAGCAAAGACTAAGCTAGAGCTAAAGCTTGACAATAAAAAAAGGCAGATTCTGACATGAGTTTAAACACAGAAAGGCATTAAAGAACTGATGGTAAATTTGAACGCTGCTCTGCTGTTTGCAGACACCAAACAAGAGAGAGAGAGATTAAACATTGCATTTGCATTTTGCATGAAAAAAATGCAAAGGACAAATCCCAAATACTAGATCATCTTCTGTGAAAAGCCCTTACCTTATGTACTGTAGCTGAACAATTAAAGACAACTGAAAACAATGAGGTCCTACAGTATTTGCTGTGTAATGTTAATACTTAAAATTAAAAAACAAATAGTTTGATTAAAAACCACATCCATATAAAGAGGAGGATTTCACACGTTGGGGAAGACAGCATATTATTTTGAGATTAAAAAAAAATAAAAACCATACACTGGGATAGTAGGTGAAAGTAGGCTTTTATCAAATATTCTCATTGCTCTTGTACTCAAGCCATCTTAAATATCTACATATGTCCTCTTACAGGAGAGCTCACAGGGAGGCCCTGAAGCCAGAATAAGGAAAACAGGATTAAAAGGACACCAGATTGCCTTTCTCTTTCATGTCAGTGTTGTTTGCTTCACGGGGACGCTTCTACGCTGCCCTCTTTGAAAGACCGGGCCTGTGTAAGACCCGCGGCTCACCCCAGGAATCTGGCGTGCAGATGAAAAGAGCTCAAGGAGAGGCTAGTTATGTCTGTGTCTGCGGAGCCCAGCCGGGAGCCAGCAGGCCGGCTGGAAGAGAGAGGGCCGAGGCAGCTGCTCCGCTGGGCCTCCGACGAGAGGGCAGGCCAGTGGCGGCTCCAGCGGGGCCAGGGCGACAGTGCAGGCTCAGCACAGGACGCAGTCCTTTCAGGGGCTCAGACACTGAATTTATTAGGTCAAAAAAGACATCAATTTATCTATATATAAAGTTTTAAACCTCTATAAGGCTGATTTTTTAATCAACACATTTCTTACCTTTATTTTCAATACCTGTTCTTGCACATTTTAGACTTTCTTTCCATGGGTCTAAGGAATTCAACAGACTCCACCTGTCCTCTGAGTCTCGAGCTGTCAATCTCAGAATCCATCTGGTTGAAAACCTGAGGACTGGGGCGGCGACCTGGGACTTTGGAAGAAACCCTGCTGGTGTGCTCTCTGTGTAGCGTCTGCACAATTTTAAATGCATGTTCCTGTATGTTTGCGGCTCTGTGTTCAAATGATTGGCCCGTAATGAGTGTGGCTCTGTTGAGCCTGGTACCGGGTTCTGCATGCTTGGTTCTTGTGCAGATGCAAACAACGGGAGGCAGGCCCACTCACCAGCACTCCTGCCTCCTGCCTGTTCTCTCTCAGCTCTGCACAGAACCTGTTTCTGACACAGCAGAGATGTGTACAGTGGCTGTGTGCCCCCCCAGCGACTCTGGGAAATGAGTTTCTTTTTTTAAACCACTGTGCTCCCCAGTGCTTGGAATCCAGGCGCAGAACACAATTTCCCCCCTACTTGGTAAAAGACGACTTTCCAACAGATTTGCTCTGCAGGTTAAGTTGCATGGAGACATCTGGGAAAAACCTCCTGTGTTGTTCCGAGAGTACCGGGCCCGACCGGCGCTATCAGAGAGAAAGGTCACACGATGCAGTATTTTGGTTGGTGGTGCGAGAATTTCTGTACAACCTAAAAACCCTGACAATGCTGAACCTCAAATGGGAGTCATTTGAGATAGCAAAAACAAGCTCTTCAAAATCTATGTCTGATTGACGCAGAATAAACAAGTGTAACATCAGTGCACTGAGCTGGATGATGTGATCGAACAGTATATAGACAAAGTATATCTGCTCATGTAGCACAGGGTTCAAACCGAGAAAAGTAACGCAAACAGTATATAAAGCATTATTAGGAACACATTCAGTTTTGGTCGCAGCTTTGCAAAAAGGATACTGCTGATCTATGAAGAGATTGAAGGAGACTGCACACACTAATTCCTGATCTCAAAGGAGAATTATACAAGGGAATTTTAAAAGAACTTAACCTCTTTAGTCTTAAACACTGGAGATTAACACAAAGGGATTTGATTCAAAGATTCTGAAGATATATCAGCAGGGTACTTCAAGCTCAACAAATAGGACACAAGATCACAACTGCGCTTTAACATCAGATGGGTTTAGGACTGATGGAAGGAGGAGGTTATTTAGAAAAACATGGAGGTACAAGACACACGTGGAGGAACCGCCAGCTCAGCCGAGCTACTGAAGCTTTGAGCTGGGAATCTTTCAAGAAAAGACTGGGTGACATTTCGGAATCAATTACAGCACATATCAGGAGCCACACTAACAAATCAGGATGCATCTCAGCTTCTCCCTTTTAACCCTTCTTCTGTTCTTACGTTTTTAAACCAATTATTGATAATCAATTCAATTATCAATAACTGAGAACTGAGAAATGATAAATTACACATTCTAAAAACATATGCAATGAAATAGGATAGGCATCTGGCTTCTTAATGTTCCTCATCCTGAACAACATATACAAATAGATAAGATCATTTAATTATTATGAATAGCCCTGCAAAGGGTGTGCACTGCCTGAATATCGTCTGAAATACAATGCACACTCTCCGATGGCGGGGCCATTTAGGAACAAGGGCTTCTTGCAAATTAGTCCGTACTGCGCCACACACCGCAGACCTGTGATCAAAAAGGTGAAATCTCGGCTTGTGGTTTATGGGCAATTTGAAGTGTCCTGCACTTCAGCATGAGAAAACGTCAGAAAGAAAATCTATAATAAAAAAAACTATGCAAAACATTTCATCCAGAGCGACTCTGCTACACAGCCGCACAATTTCAAATGGAATTAACAAGCTGCCGATACATCAAGAGTGACACTCTATCAATTACACGTTACACCCTATTAAATCCTCGTAGTACTGTACCCTATGAGCTACATTTTGTGTTTTGGAGCTCTCTTACCAGATGTCCTTTTAATGGATCCATTTGGATATTCAGGCATTCACCGTGAAGAAAAATCAAATGCATGATCCCTCCAGAAAAAGTGTCAGACCCTAGCCCTCAAAAAGCTAAGCCCCATGCTAGAAAGTGACACGTTTTTACATGAATTTACATGTTTCCATGAATTATTTTTTCAGCAACATTCGGATACTTGTCAGCCTCCCAGCCCTAGTCTTCCCTCCCCATAGTGGCAAAATACAGAAACAAGCTAGAGAGATTATTGCACCTTGCATTTCATGATTACAGTATTACAATTCACACTGGCCAAAATATTAGGAACCCCCACCACAGGAAGTCACGTTGAGCCTCCATAAACCACAACAGCAGCTGGAAACATGCGGTTTCCATAGCTCCTCCTGCAGGACGTCAGTGGAGGTGGAGATAGGGGGTGATGGTGTGTGGGCTTGAACTGCATGTTCTACTCATCCACCTTCTTCATGCTCCTCAAAACAAACATGCACGCACAACATCCTGCTGAGAGATACTATCGAGTTCCTAATATTTTGGCCAGTGAGTATACAGTATTGACGTCACATTGCTTGCTGGTTTCACAGTACAGAATTCATGGCACACTCCACATTTTGCACTCTTTAGTGGAACTCTCATTGTGGATCAGCACACAACCCAAGCCCTTACCTCTTGCTCTGTCAATCGCCATGAGGACAGCTGTGACTAAACCACTAAATATTTATTGCTGTGTGTTGCATCCTGAAACACATGAGTCTAGAAGGTCCCTAGTGTCCACGGGTCTCCAATCTCCTTTTCCAAAGCCAAAAAGTCCAATTTCAAGCACTTGTGTCCGTCAAACGCTTCCGTGAACACACGGAGAGCGACAGTGAAATGCAGCATGCAGGGAGAGCTTTGTGAGGTTGCAGGCACTCTGACAGTATTTTGGCAAAGAAAACATCATCCCACAGATGTATTCATTAGTTTTTCTTCATGCTCTATGACCTAGCTAATCAACACCGAGAAAAACTTGCATCTCTTTTTTTTTTCTTTTTGTCTTGACAAACAAAAAACAATTATTGTAATTGCTTTGAGTTTTGAGATGTATTCATTAAGACGTCCATACATACTTGAGCTCAGTGGAACTGTCAGTAATCAAATTATCTACAGAACAAACAGCCAATTACAGTTCATCTCACAGCCCATTGCTTGATTGAGTTTTATCTATGTTGGGGGTTTCACTTTCCTATTATCTGGGGAGCCTGACTTGGGGTTTAGTAAATTCATCAGACTACTTTCCTGTCAGCCTCCAAAGCTAGATCTGCTTGTTAGACAGAGGGAGCAAGAAGGTTCCACATTTAAGACAATCCTGAACTGTTTCTGCTTCCTAACTAAAATAGATCTAATGTAGTTTGTCGCCTTAAGCCTATAGCAGAATCATGGGTCTCCAATCCTGAATGTTGTGAAGCCCTGCTGGTTGAGAAATGAATATCAGACGAGTGCAATGGGTATATTTAGATATATTTATATATTAAAGACTCTTTTTTCCCCCGTTTTGTCTTTTAAGAAATTGTTTTTTTTACAAAGCTGGCTTGTGCATACATCTGTCTTTATACACATGAGGCAAGCGCATCCTGTGTGCTGCACTGTGCGCTGGGTTACAATACTGCCCAGCCCAATGCAGCTTAAAGCCCAGCTCAAAGCAGACCTACACATGAAAAATAAGATTCTGACCACCAAATGATCAAGACTGAGCAAGGCTGTACGGCCAGTTCTTTCCTAAAGCCTTTCCTAGTGCATCGTCTCGCTGCCGTCCCTGGATGCAAAAGAGCAAAGGAGAGAAACAGACAAGGCTCTTTTAGACTTTCCCAGGTTGCGAATGCCACGCAAACTCCACTGCAGCCTGAAAGTGCCCCTCGCCCCAGGCAGCTGGCGGTTTGGACTCTCTGCAGGGGCGGTTACGGCCCCGCCTCACAGACCGCCGCTCCACACATTCCTGCGGGGCCTCAATGATCTAATCACTCTAATCAAAATGAATCCCCCTGTCAGAGCTCCTTCGTTCTCCCTGACGCCGCTTAAACTTCCCGTTGTGTCTCCCGGCTACTGACCCAGTATGCTCCGACCTTGCCTCCTGCTTACTGTCGTGAGGACCTGTGGATATCCTGGTGTGAACCCAGTCCTCTGTCTACTCTGTGCCCTCGGCACCTCCGCTGGGTACGGACCACCCTGTCGAACCCCGACCTGGACCTCTCCTACCACCCCCTAGCTGTGCTCAGAGGAATTCCTGCACAGGGTCCAACAGTGCCCCCAGGTGACCGCAACAAGGGCAAGTCTTTCATTTCACAAATCGAAGCCTTAGCATCTTAGTGTATTTATCTTAGCATCTTAGTGTATTTTGTTCTAGGTTCATTAAAAAAAACAATATTCAAAGATCAACACTTTTTATTTTCATTTTACTACTCAGATCAGATGGCATTTTTTAGTCTGCATCAAAGAGCCTTTGCTCAAACCTCTCAAGAGGTTTGGTATTCTGCACCAACAGCTGTGGCTTTGTGGCATCTAACTTTGGGGAAAAAAGGTCATTTGATTTTCTTTTTATACGGAACATGGGCAGAAATAGTTTTTTAGCGATCCAAGATCCAGCCTCACAGAATATGACACGCTGAGAGTTTTATTTACTATTTCCAAACCCTCTGCTCGGTTTTCATCTCGTGTTTGAGGCAAAACCTTTGCTTAAGGAGATTACTGATAAGGGGATGAGTGCGATTCAGAGAAAGCGTAAAGAGCCAATCCCATTGTAACATGAAAGAGAGCTCCGATCGCTCCAGGAGATAGGGATATATTTAGGATTTAGGGAAAAAGCCACAGTCATGGCGCACCTACTGTACAAACACACAACACAACAGCGGGAGAGTAAGGAAAAGCTGGAATGCAGGGAAACAGTGTTTCCTTTAGCTCTGGGCTCACCAGGTTACCCCCTGGGGCTAGGTACCCCCTTTCCTGTTTGGGGTTCCCACTTCCTCAATACCTCTGCGGATATCTGGCAAAGACCCCAATGATAATCGTTATTGATTAAATCAGAACCCCAAATGGACCAGGTTCAGATTGTGACAGGATTCAATCGGGATTCAGTCATGGGATATGCAGGAAAACAAAACAGAATCCTCTTACACGGAGCTTTGATCCATTCCACATTTTCTAGTGGCAAGAGTCTTGCAGATAAGCCAGCAGTAGAGTAGGTTCTGGATATTTCGGGCTCCTTAGTTCACTTAGTCTAAATCAGCATAAGACAGAATATGCAAGCACATCCTTCGAACAAGAAAAGAACCAAGGAAATAAATAGTTGGAGAAGGTTTAGTTTCGTCTAACTTTGCCAGCACCTTGGTGCTTATTTGTGACAGAAATCTAATTTTCAATGCCCCTGAGTCACACGGTGAGATCCATTTATGACACTAAATGAATCAACTGGAATGCCGGGTGAAATAAGCAGATGACAAAATGAGGTGAAATATTAAAGGAGCTCTCCTCAAACGCCCCACATCCTGAAGTTAGTATTAGCATTGAAAGAACTACTACAGTTAGTAATAAAAATATATGATAGACTGCAACAGAAAAACAGCTTTAGGTGTGGGAGAAAAATGTAATTACTGTATATATGTAAAAGGAAAAACAACACTGCATAAAATTCATAATGATACAGATTTACTGTGCGATTCTGCTTCAGTGGTGAAATTTCCTGTTTTCTGTGTTCAAGACCCAGAACCTGCTCTGCTCTGCGGTTACCATGCCAACAGGTTCTGAGGAGCTCGGAGACCAGGATGCTGCCTCTGCCTCCGAATCCCTGCACACAGGACCGTCAGCTTCCTGCCAAGCCCAGACACCAGAATACCAGTTGGGGACAGCACCACTGCACCATTCGCTAGCTGTGTGCTCGACCAGAAAACATACATCCCACGCCGCTTCCTACCCATGCAAACACGGGGAGAACACACAGACTCCACACAGGCAGCACCCCAGCTGCAATACTAACCCATGTACCCTTGCTGCCCCCCCCATGTCTTTAACTCAATTGTTTTTTAATGTGGAATTTCAGCAGGGAAATATCAGACCATCGTCTGAGCATGCTGGACACTCCAAAGTGCCACAGCACTGTTAAGTGGGCCAGGGTGGCCAGGGCGTATTCCTGATGACCCCACAAACACACAAACGCACATGGAAGGGAGCAAGCTACAGGAAAGCGCTCTGCCTGTCTGGCTGCTGTGTTGCAGTATTGATTCATCCGAATGAGGAATGACCAGAAGAATCAGCAGGCGGGACGACTCAAGTTAACAGATAACTTTTAACATTAAAAATAATACACTCGGGGATCAGCGGAAAAATTTATAACCCAAAACCAAAACTGTTTTCCTCCTTAATGGCGCTTATATTTTGTCTGCTTTGGAAGTAAAGAAAAAAGTGGATTTTATCCAGCAGGTTTTTAAATGGTAAATCGATACAAATAGCAGGCTTGTATCAAACTCATTTTAAACTATTGGAATTGACAGGTAAATTAAGAACATATATTTGTTCAGGCAGCCATTAACTGCACAATGAACGTCAACGGACTAATTTAAAAAATACTGCCTACATCTTGGGATATTTTCAAGGCAGAAAATCTTTGAAACCAGCCTGGGAAAAAACATACGTGGTTATCGATAATTATATTGTCACTCTGATCCTAGCTCTGCCCTCAGAAGAAACCTACTGTACAAGAAACCTAGGTTGGCCCTTTCATTCATCAGGGATGTTCAGTCTTTAATCTCTTGTAGTCCAGATTCATCACATAAAGAATCAAAATTAAACAATCAACTGATTGTTTGGATTCAGAGAACAAAGTGTTTTGCTTTGATCTCCTATATAAAGTTGCTGATTTTAAACAGAAAAAGAATGATGGTTAAATTGTAAAAAACAGCAGGAGAGAATTAACATCTCTCAGCAAACATTTCCATACCTGTCTTCCTCAGGGATGAAGACAAATACGGAAACATATGCTGGCAATGACATTGTGGCTGTCACAGACCAGTAGCTGATATAATAGATACACATGGCAAAATTCACTTAGCTGAGCTCTGATGAAGATGTATACTGAATCACAGCTGTCAGACCTTAACCAGCAAACCCCTGATATGGCTCATCGGCTCCATCTGAAAACAGTCATCCTGCAATTGGTCACATTTATGCCCAGCCTCATGACAGTCTATTTGGTTTTCAATACCTGTCAGAGAGCTAAGTGGCAAACCTTCATACACTTGTGAAGGGCACAACTTTTGTCCAAACAGACTTTTGTCTGCATCCTTATATACTGTACGTCTTGGTATTTCCCTCAGAGAAATTCAGGTAAAGCACCTCGCTCAAAGGTACAATTGTAGCTTACGAGTCCAGATCCCTAACCACTGCTCCACATTACCGCCCACAAAGATAAGTCTCTTCCAAATAGCTGGCAATTACTGTTGTGGGATTGGCTTCTTTAGCACTGTGTAAGACACAACTGGATTTCTTAGCGCTGTGGTAGATACTACTGGGTTTCTTAGCATTGTGCAAGGCACAAGTAGATTCCTTAGCACTGTGTAAGACACAAACGGTTTCCTTATGACACTCTTCCATTTTGCCTTTATTTTTTGCTAAAATCCTAATGATCCCCATCTCTGAACTGGCTTCATCACTCTGTTCTCCTCCCCACTGAGAGCTGGTGTGTGGGGAGAGGACTGGAACATCATCCAGGTGGGGCTGCACTACTGGTGGTGGTGGAGGGGATCCCCATGACCTGTAAAGTGCTTTGAGTGGATTGTCCAGAAGGGTGCTATACCGTAAAAGTGTAAGGAATTTTTTTTTTCAGATCCCATGTTAAAAATCAGCATATTAAGAGATGTTCTAAAAGGGACGGTACTAAAAGTACTAAAGCACTAAAACCATAAAGGTGAAGACAAATGTTTTGTTATAACAAAATATAGAAGACTATCAAATATCAGCCTGGAAATATATAAAACTGCTTTTACATAGGAATGTAAAATCAAATTTTACAGCACAGCATTGCCATTCAAAGCTTTTGATCAGGTCATTTGGCTTTTGACTCGGATTCAAAAATAATTGCTGCATGTTTGGAAAAGAGCTGTCATTGTGTCATTTTTTTTCAGAGAGTAAAAGTCAAAGAAAAAAACCCAAAATGAAAACAGTCAGATTTCTCATCATCTGTGTGTTGCTGGAAATTTAAACAGTGAAATATGACAGAAGAGAAAGAGGAAGCTGCCCGTGTCAAGCAACTAGGATGCCAAAAGCAAATGCACTTGGAATACCAAAACACAGCTGTACTCACATTTTGTGATCGTGGAAAGAAACAGGCCGCTCATTCTCGCGTCTTCCTAAAGCAAAAATTCAATGGGAACGTTCTAAAAGAAATCAGTACGATTAATCTTGACGAGCACAGAAAAAAAATCCTACCCTCACAAAACAAAATGAACAACAAAATGCACAATTTCACTAGAGAGCAGAGTTACTTCCAGCCTTTGCCTCACACATGCCCAGTGTAAGAATCTGGGAAAGGGCAGGCAGCAAAAAAAAGTGAGCTCACACCCGGAATGTGGAAGTGCACCCTGGGTCTGCACACCTGCACCCTGGACACCAGACCGCACCCCTCTGACCCTCGGCTCCCAGCATGCCTTGTACCACAGACGCGTAGCTCCTGTTAACAAACATTATTCAGCCCAATAACAGTTCTAATTAAGCCCTAAGTGGCCAAATAGATCTGACGAACACGTCAGAAGTGGAACAGCCTTATTTTAGGGATTATTCATTAGTTCTAATTACTGCTCCACAGAAGCAAGAAGCAAGAAGAAGACTTTTTTTTATCCTTGGTGTTAGCTATTAGATTTGCTTAAAGTGTTATTTTAACATGACTTGTAAAGAAAAAAAAAAACAAGTAAATTACATTTTGCATGCTTAATCGCAAAAAAGCAAAACTGGCTGAATCTTCCCAATACCCCCAATGTTGACAGCGAAAACTGCTTCAAGCCTGCCGTTGCTACAGTTCAAGAATCCTTTACATTTACTGTACATTGCAGCATTGTTTTATTTCCAATAAACAAGGAAATTCTGTTTTTTTATTTAAAATGGACCACCAAGTTAAAGGCTTTTTTGTAATTTAAGTATTAAGATTGAATTATTTCATTTATTACGGAAATCTTTTTTGTCATCCTTTTTTCAGGTGTCTCTAGTACATTTTACAATCTGCCTCAGGTTCACTCAGCCTGGGAAATCTCCCGGACTAGTGAAGCTTTTACTCTTTGCTTTCTAAAAGCACAGACTAAGGGAGCACAGTCTAGAACAGCTCAAATACCACACACGAATTCCCTATTGCCACTGGTTTGTCCTTTCCACTTTGCACTTTAATAGCACCGTTTGAAGGTTAGCCTCCCAACAGCAAGGCACACATCGATGAGGACTGAATTCATTCTACTGAGCTGACTCGAATCACAGATGTTTCCAGACAGCCAGTCCCCGGGGCTCAAACTGGGTGATCTGCCTAACCTCGCTGGGGTGCCTGGAGGAGGTGGGGTGCAGTACAAATCACCGAGCTCAGGGCAGTGCTCCTCCCTGCAGAGTTTAAGAGTGTTGCACACAGGAGCTAAACGCCACACTTAAGCCAGTGCCTTCTAATGAAACACAGTGCTTTATTTTCCTCTGTAGCCCTTGACAACACCATGTTTCATACACTACTTGGACTTCCAAGTGGGATACAAATGGAGATACTTCTTAACTCTCTACACACATCACTAATCAAAGGACCAGTCAACTAAGGTGTGGGAACCGGGCAACCAGCCAGCCTTCTGATTTCTTGCAGCCTTTAGAGGTTTTAAGCTTGACCAAATTCTAAGGGAAGCTCAGCCTTTCTGTTTGCATACTGCCTGCATAAAGCTCAAGATCAATTTACTCCTGCAGGTTTCCTGGCAGAAGACTCGGAGTGGAAAACAGCAGACCCCCTCCATTCTGCTGGCTGTCTCAATTTCAAATTCCCTTCACCAGCTCATCCCTTTCCTATTATGTATGCCCAGGCTTATCTGTGCTTGATTCAAACAGTCAACAGATGGACAATTTAATTGCTCTATTAACCGGTGTTTATAGGAATGATTTTCTTACTAAGTGAAAGGCATTAGCACTGGAGGTTTTTTTTTTTAATGTGTGTGGAAGAGGTACATTGCACACTGACACTGTGCCAAGCAATCGTCCATATCATCCTTGCCCGGGCAGCAGTAACGGATTTCACGTTTGCGAACTGATTAATTAGAACAGTCGGGCTGCTCAGATTAATATGTTGCGCGGACATGTTTGCGATTGTGCAGCTGCTATGCTCACACTGTATGCGGTTCGTGAAGAAACACAGCCCCGACATGGGCATGCTCAGCACACGCGGTCCTCCAGCTCCAGCTCCGCCGCGCTGCTCCTCTGCGCAGTGAAAACATCAGTGTTGTACAGTATGAGTGCTGCTGCAGAGGGGCAGGAGGCACTGAGACAAGGTGCTCTTAGTCCCTCTCTCTTCTGTGGCCTGAGTAAGCCTTGTATTTCCTGCCTCCTGGTGTGGGTTAAAAGACAGCGCTCCTCTCGTCTCCTGTCTAAACTAAAACCCCAACGACTGATCGTCAGTGTGACTGAAAACACTAAAGCAAAGCGGTTTGATAAAGGCCTTGTTATAACATGTTGTTTAACACTGAGAAAGAAAAAACATAATGCAGCTTAATAACAGTACAGGAAGAAATGACCCACCCTACAGCATCAACAGATACTTGCAGGAAACGAGACTATGTCCGGTACAGAATGGCCTTCTGGGAAAAATGTACCCTGGGGGTCAGGACAAGGCAGGTGTCTAGGGACGGAGGAGCAGCATCCTCAGTCAGAATGCTGCTGAGGATCCAGTTCTTTTTTTAATGAGACCATTTATTGATCATGAAAGGGAGAGAGGGGCACCAGGAGTCGTCTGTCTAGAGTCTCTCTCCCGAGCCGCCAATCACAGCTCTGGCTCCCCGTCTTCAAGCGGCCGCACCATGGCAACTGCTGACCACACAGGGAGCTGATAGGCCGCAGCTCGTTAGAGGCGTCCCGGGTACGTCTGCTCCCTGGTGAACGGACGCGAGATCAGAAAAAGAAGTGCAAGAGCCCCTGTGACTTCTGAAAGGCTGTCTGAACTCCTGAGAGAGGGGTGGCGGGGTGGCGAGGTGAGGACTGTACGGACAAGGCAGAGGATCTAAAAGCTCTCACTGAGGCAGCTGCGGCACACAGTACACGCCAGCAGGGCTGGTCTGAACAGGAACAAAAGCGGGTTTTCATTCTGTGGATAATGTCTGAGGTGAATAAAAGCTGTAGTGACGTGACATTAGGCCAGTCATGTTCAGCTGCATTTCTGACTATGAGCTACTGTAGGCGCGTTTAAAACCTGTGGCATTTGAACTTGGCATCCTGTGGCATTTGCTGAGAGCACGCACCGTGCGGATGGACTCCTAAGCTCCAGGTACAGAGGAAAGGGCAGCTGTTGCGCTCAGATGACTGTGTGCCGTTAAACACAGCTCCAGCTGCAGGCAGGAAAGAGGCAGTCGTCCAGATTATGTCCACCACTGAATTACTACATGTTGGGAATTCCTGCAAATACCTCACCTAGGCGGCAAGAGAAACAAATATTTTCACTTTAATCCCTGCACTGAACATTGCAAGGTAACAATATAATGAAGATGTTGCCTAAAAACTAATTATCCCTCTCCGAGAGGTAATTTCAGCAGACAAATGGCACCATTGTGTCGACACAGGGAGCTGTGTGCTTGTGGGCAACACTTTTAACTGCTGATAATTAAACAAAAAGGTTTAGCCTCATTTTATGAACGAAACCTACAAACTGTACTGATGCAGTACTGTACAGTATGTCCAAAAATGTCAGTCAAGCACATGGAATCAGATGCAGAAAGAATAAGATTACCTATCAGTACTACTACAAGTGGTACAATTACTACAGTTATAAATCCTACTCCAGCAGCACAAATGAAAAACAAGCACTATACGCCTGGAACTGTATACCTATAAACAGTGGCTAAATCTTCAAATGTATTTTATTTACACAGTAGAGCTCTTTTCTGATCATGTTTGCACAAATCCATTTACTGACATGTCTTAACAATAAGACACCCGCTGGGATTGCAGATCTCTTTCCATATGGTGATAAGAGAACGTAGATAATTTTTTTTTCCTGGAAATCTATGAATGTACGAGTCTTGTTTAAAATGCAAAACAAGTGTCATCTGGAGGAAAATAGGCCACCCACTCTCCTAATATTCTGGTATCCCAGAAATGCTGAATTTCTCAGGAGTGGGCTGAGAAAGAGGGTGGGTAATAGACCTGGTCTCTCTGTCTCTCTCTCACCAACCCCTCCAACACCTCCAAGTGATTCTCCTCGACTCTTTGAGAGGTCAGCTTTATCACACCAGGAGCAGGACTAAAACACTGACAGGACCTAGACAGAGGCACAGAACTCAGGAGAAGCAGCACAGAAGATACAGCCTTGGTTGCAATCAAACCTTCAACTTGTGTGTCGTTCCAAGAGTCATGAATAAAAGCAGACAGCATTCACAAGCTACAGGAATCCACTTAAATAAACACAAGAAAATTATGATTCCAACACAATTTGTGCATGCAGAGAGGGAGAGGTGAAATGAAAGTAGTTATACGGCCTATTTTTGTTTTTCTGAAGTACTGTAGGAAGATAGGTGTATCTTCCTACAGTTCTTCGTGACAGGACTCTAAAAGTGTGAAACATCTAAAAATATAGAACTGATATGAGCAACACGCCCCTGTGTCTCACTCCAAACCCACCTATCAGCAGAAAGACACTTATACCAGGTAGGAACTGCGTCAACCCAGAATTCTGGGACTGCAAGGCTGGCCTTCACCCTGGATGGGACGCCAGCTCAGAGTGTGTAAACAAGCACAGATACAATCAAAAGACATAATTCAGCACAATGGAAAAAATAGCATAGCCATTTAGGAGGTGGGAGGAAACCAGAGCACATGCAGAAAAACTACATGGGGAAAATGTGCAAACCCCACCCAGAAGGAAACCCAGACTGGAGTCAAACCCAGGATTCAAGAGCTGTGAGGTAGCAGCAAGAACCACCATAACCCTGTCCCACCCAACTCCAAACCCTGTTAGATTAACTGACTTCAAGCTTTTCCAAATCTCTCAATATCAGGAAGAGAACTCTAGTAACACAAAGTCATGCATCCCCACATCATAATAACCTCAACGTGCTTCAAAATGTACAAGAAAACCAAACAACTCCATGGTGGATTGATATAGCATAACTGATATGTGCTAGGATTAAGCAGTGTGTTATCACACCAATGAAAGATACAGGGACAAATGCACTACATACAGACTGAAAAGAGTAGCTGAAAGCTGGCAGCTCAACGTTCCTGCAAATGAAACCCTGGAGCAACACTTGCTCTGCCGCCTCTTGTGTAATTGTATGCATTTTTAAAGTCCATCACATCCACACCACTGTACCTCCGAGCTCATTAATCTTTCCTGAGCACCTTGCAGTTCGGAGCTTACACGGTTTGCTGTTCTTCGGCCGGCAGTCTGCGGTCCTCTGGAATGAAAAATAGGAAAAGGGCAAGCTGGCTTCGTGCCATTCGCTCAAAGTCACCCATCAGGGACCCTGCAGGCCCAGGACACACAGATCAGGGGACTGGGTTTGTTCACAGAGAGCTGCAAAGGAGGACAGACCAGCTGCGTCATCCAGACAGCCTTCTATCACCAACAGGCCTTTCAAGAAACACACTGACAAAGTACCTGGATCACCAAGCTCTCTAGGTGGCTTAAGAAAGAACAGGGGCAACACTGCAAATGCCAGATTTTAATCAATCAAATAACAGTGATTGATTAATAACAAAAACATCTTTTAATTCTCTGTCCCATTCTCCAGCTTTCCAAAGTTTTCCTTTAAAACTCAACTTCAGACTCACACAGAATACCTCCTCTCTGCCTGTATGGAAGGATGAGCACACAGACCAGCTGGCCCCCAAAAGTGTGATCATCAGCACAGACTAAAGTGAGCGCAGCCAAGTTCACTTATATCGTGGGTTTTAGACTACGCTGATTGCTCTTCAACGTCTCTTTTAAACAAGAGTTATTGTCTAAGACTTTCCAGTTTTTAAAATCAGCCCCACAACTCCAGTTCTCAGCAGCTCCTTGAGAAAACAACATCACAAAGACATCTCCAGCATGCCTAGGGAACTGTCGACCTGAATGGGCTGATTGTTGTCAGGCTTGAGCACCATGGAAAACAGAGCTGGGTTCAGGTAAGACATGAGACTATCTGGATCTGAGCTGCTCGAAATCCCATGGACAGACTTGGATCACATTTTGAACCTTTTCTCTGAAAAATAGAAGGTTCAGAGTGACAGAAAAAACACCCAACAGCCATAAAACTGAAAGAGAAATATATATTGACTAACACGCTGAAGCAAGTACCTGCATTCATACTTCTCAGAGAATTCTTGAAAACAGGCCTTTCAAGAAACACGCTGACAAGGTACCTGGATCAATTAGTTGGATATACTTGGATCAACTAGCAACCACATAAGCTAAACGGGCCCAAAGCCTTCCTCTCATTTCCTCTTACAGTATATCCCCTTGACATCTATGACTAACTGTACAAGCAGCAATTAGCACCACAACAAAACAATAATTATAACACCAACGTCTGCTGCAATGTGAATGTTCCTACCTGTAGTTAACTTGCCACAGACCAACACAACCTCACATGGGTCTGCTTCCTTTATTAGTCAAACAAAAAGGAAGACTCCTCTTCTTGCTAAAACACAAGTAGGAATGTGAGACACGACAAGCAGCTAAAGCTTGCCAGAGAGCTTGCGGACTGAACACATTTAATGATTTTAATAACTGGAAAGTCATTAAAGAAGTGAAACACAGTTTGTCATCACAACAGTTGAAGTGAGGCCCTCAAGACTTGGACATTTCTTAAAACAAAAAATTTCTGTCTGTCAAAGGGTGAAATACAGCACTTAAAAGAGTTCTCAAAGAGTGATGATGAGGTACAAGAGAGACACAGAGCGAAGCCTCAGTTACAATTAACAAGAGACTGTCAGGGAAACCTGGGAAGAGAATAGCCCTCATGTGCAGCAACTCTCACATGCCCAAGTGTTAAGAGGAGGAATGCTTGAAAAACTTGTGAGTTTGACTTTGACAGCAAAGGTGCTGCTCAAGGTGAGATGACTCCTGCACTATGTTAGAACCGTGTGCTTGAATCGAAAACACCTTTGATTAACAATGTATCAACACTCATTTGTGTTTCTTGTGGTATACAGTAAAAAGCTGACAATAGGCATTCCTTGGTCGCTGAAATTACATGAGCATTGTCTTACAAAGCCATGATTCATGCCTGCACCTATGGAGCAGAAACAGAAAGTCTTTGAAACGGCTGGTTATAAATGTTTTAAAGCTTTTACAGTCAGCAATCCGAGGAGTAATGATGTATGCTGGCATATTATTTAACTGATACAGAGACCCGTGTAAGACATTCACGCCTTGTTAAGTTTCACAGGCACAGTTCTTTTTAAATGCTCTATATATCACATGCTAATACCCAGGCTCATACACCCAGACAAGATCACCTTGTCCATGGAGCACTATAAGGAAGTGTGATTTCCACAGCTGCCGAGGCATTTGCACAATACCAAAGACTTCGTGCCTAGTCGTGTCACCAGGCTATGTGACTTCACATCCGCAGAGCTGTCGCAAGCAATCCCCACATGCTGGAACTACAGAATTATCTTTATCACAGGGAAATGCATCATTGCGTTTTCAGTGGGTGGCATTGATGAATGGTCACTTACAGGTACGTTACATCTGGTGAAAACATTTTAAAAATCAATGGCACAGCCATGTCAATCATGCAAATCATGTACCGTAAAACCACTTGGCCAAAATTACGTTTCCAGGGATATTTACATAATCGGTTTCATTTTCTCCCCCGTCAAACACTATTTTGGAGGGCGGCACTGCCATCTTGGGTTCAGTTTTTAATATGGGTCACCTCCTGGGAGGAGTTTGCATGTTTTCTCCAATACCCAGTCCACTACGGTGGCTCCCTTTAACCCTGTACTGAAATGAGTGACTATGGGAAATGGTTAGATGGATATATGGATGTGTTTTAAACGCTGGAAACGTTTACACAGCCAAGTGTTACGCACTTTATCTAAACTTTTAGAGACACTTCCTGTAGCTGTAGCAGATGGATGGACGTTAATGGAGGAAGCTGGAGTATTTTGTGTTAAGCATTGACAGACTTTAGTCAATTGATAAAGGGAAAAAACTGCAAAAAGCTCAGAGGAATGAAAAACAAGCAGCATAATTTCTGGAAAGCACTGGTATAATGTGCCGTGATAAACTAGGTCACTGTGGAAATCTCAATTCCCTCTTGTCCTGGTGCAACAGAAGAGGTAGTACCTAATAATGTCATCGCCAGACAGCTTTACAGTAGCATTTTTATATCTGCCCATGTACTTCAGCAAACAGCATGTACGCACCCTTCGGCTGTTATATGACAGGTGGTTAAAACTGATCCGAACGCAGGCAGATTTACACAGCAGCAGCATGTGTGTGCTGTACCTCTCCATCGTGGTGATCAAGGGAAGCAGCACTAGTTCTTCCTTCTGCCTGGCAGAATTACCTTCATTTAAGATTTTCCAGGAAAACACTGAAATACAATGTCCTCTGAAGTACAGTATACATGTCTTCAATCTAAACAAATGTGTTCCAGACAGTAAAGGTTATTATTATATTATATTATAAAGGTTGTGTTGCACAGCACAGATTTAAAGATTCAGACCAAACCTAAGCAGACATGCTGATACAGATGTGCAGAGAGGTTGTTACATAGAACTGCACTGTCTCACAGACCTTTGCAGAATTAGGCACCAGGAAATGAGTAAATGTTCTGCCATCTGTTACAATACACATCACTATTTAAGTTCCAAAATTCTAAACCAGGCAGAAGTTTACCAGAACAGAAATGATATGCCTCTTTTTTCAAAGAATCTGCCTACATCCACAATAGTATATGTTGTATGGAGGTAATGTGCCCCCAAGGAATCTGCACACTGGAGACAGAGACAGAAATTAGGAATCAGGGACTGAAAGGAGAGAAATATCTTGACTCCTTAAGTGGAAATCAAGTCCACTGAAACCCACTCATGAAATGTGACGTCGGAGCCATCAATAAATAATTTGCCATGCCAGCAGAGCACGCTTGTGTGACGGACTGAGAACGTCCATGCCAAAACCTGCAAAATAAATCTAAACACTCTTCAGATGTTCTTAGTTGTTGCCCAGGGCAATCAGCCTCCTTTCCAGAGCTCTTACTTTGCGTCTGAAGAGTGAAGACGACAAGCTCTTAGCTCATAACGGAAACCTCATCTCTGAAGCAGCAGTGAGTGGTGAGGATCTGCTTTCATTCTTGCTTCTTCTACTTCTTGATAATATACTGTAGCACATGCATGTTTGAAATGCATTTCCCACTCATGTTTACGTTACAGAACACCTCTGACTGTGGATGCCACCCAATTAACACTGAAGACCACTTTTTGCTTTTTCACCTGGGTTTTCTAAAGGTTTTTGTTGCTTGCACTGAGTCACTGCAACAGAGGACTCACCGAATCTGAAAACAAATCTGGACCAAAATAAATAAATGAAGAGAAAATCTTCGCTAGTTCTTTGTTCGGTTAAGATTTTAATTTTATACTGTACAACACGATTTCAATTCCACACTGTTCACTTAATTATAACTGTGATTAAGGAAGCCTTAATCGCTTAAAGCAGCAGAACTGTTTTTCTCTTCTGGATATCCTTTGTAGAATTAGAGGATTTTGGGCAGCAATTATGTTCTGGTTGACAGACCTCGTTTGCCGTTAAGTATGAAACTCAAATAATCCCATTAAAGAAAACAGCAGAAAATCATGACTCTAATCCCCTGTTAATAGCATTCACATACAGTCTACCCACATACCAGCTTAGCCAGGCATTATGACACAATAATGAAAAGACCAGGACAGAGCCGAGAACACAAAACAAGAGGGCTTGAAAGTACAAATTCTTCTGATTTTGCACCACGCATTATAAAGGTCTGCCATGACCCAGAGAGCTAGCTGGGGAAAGCCTGAAACCTCTACCTCATTCATTCACTCGGTTTCATTATGTCTGGAGCCATTGCTAACGCCAGCGGAAAATGAGGGGTGTTTACTTACTGCAGCGCTGCCAGCATTTTCAACACATGCCATAGGGAGCACACGAAAAAAAAGTCCCAACTCCTACTGCATGCCATTTTGAGCCAAGTCACATTCTACAGAGACATATAAAAATCATCACCCCAAAGCAGTGGAAGTGTCCAGAGCAGTTCTGCTATAAATTGGTGAGTGTCCGCAAAGCACTAGGCCAGTCTATACTGCTGAGATACTGCTGTCCTTACAAATGTTCATACGCTTTACTACTGCATTGCTCTTGCAGATCAATGATCTATATTCAGAGTCTACTCATTAACATGGCTGGGCTCTGTGCTGGGTCACGCGGTGAGATTGTTGCTCCCACCCTGGTGCACAGTCACTTGGATCAGCACCACTACAGCAGCTCGTTATGTAGCAATCCCACCTTCCTACCACAGTGTCCGGAACGCCGTGAGTAGAGACCATGTTACCCCAAGGGGGCTATCCCAGGGATCAGGGATAACAGAATGAAGCAAAGCAGAAAACCCAAGACAACAAAGAGCCAAAAAGAAGAAACATGTTCTTTTCCCTGCGGTTTGAGGGCAGTGCAGCAGGTTTTCAGTGACTGGGAGGCCCTCAGCGAACTGACACTGCCTTTATTGTAGTGCAGCACCCAGCGCTTCCACAGCTCTAGAAAGTAGAGTAGAGGAGTTTATTGCCACAGTAGAATTCGAATTTGCGCAGATCTCTCGGGACAATCACAGTACGACAGATGATACCACACTATGTAGACAGTACACTACAAACATAATAAACAATAACAATCAGAACAATAAATATGTTGTAGAGAACAATATATATGCGATACTGTAAAAAAACATGGTAGCCCGTGAGAAAAGTGCATAGTGCAGAGGTGCACTGAGGTCCTAGGCACTGCAGTTAGCTGTTACGGATGGGCACTGCAGTGGTGTGGAAGCTGTTCTTAAGCCTAGTGGTCTGGGCTTTAATGTCACAGTACTGCTTGCCAGAGCTCAGGGGGGAGAACAGTTTGTGGCTGGGATGGTTGGGATCCTGACTTTGTGGCCGGGGCGGTTGGGATGGCTGGAATGATGGGATGCTCTGAGAGACTCTGTCTCTGAGATGAGCCAAGAAGCAGGACACACCAGTGCATCAGTTGCACGACTGAAGGGTCCGTGACTGAGCCAGTCTCTTCTCCTGGCCAGTATTTTTTCCACTTTGCTTCTCCCACACATTAAAACAGCCTGTGAATCCTGTGCTGCCGTGCAGAGGCTCCACCTCATGAAAAAAGAAAAGAGTATTTTGTCTCCTCTTTTGCTCCTCACGACAATCACAAGGCCTATTATCGAAGGCACATGGGAGGGGGCAGAATTAAAAGGCTTTCTGATTAAGCGTGCGCCTGTGCTTTGAAGTAAGGGTTAGTTAAACCTGTTCTGCCTTCAGTCTCTTTAGAGTTCAGGAGAGCTTTTTCTTTCTGTGGAGAACAGTGGGAGTTGTTTCAAGGACTGGGACTATCTATTTGTACTGAGGCATCATTAAAGCTCCCGAAAAACAAAAAGGGACATAAAATTCATTTTCTATTATCTCACCACCTTCACCTTTCACTCTGAAAATCCCACTTTGTTCAATAGCTGCAACGACACAGCTGATGTACCCATAAGTACAGGCAGACAAAGAAAGAACACGATGCTTTGAAAGCTGTTCACATTCAGAATAACAGTATCAGCCTTCTCTAATGTCAGTGTAATAGGATATCACCCTCAGGCCTAAATCTGGCTTTGTCTTAAACCCCCCCCCCCCAAAAAAAGACAAAATGCCTTATAAACATACAAACCACCCAACCCAGCTGTTACCCTTCCTGGATATTTCTTTTTTTTTAATTCTGATGGCTCACATTCCTTTCATAGGATGACTAAGTCATTTACACTCCTGAATATGTAGTGCAGCTAGGTCTACAGAAAATCACAAGGTGTGCTTTTATGACATCGCCTGTGATTCATTCAGCCCTTTCATCTGTTGGCAATTCTGCCGTTTCAAGAAGCCGAATTAATTTAAACACTGCTGCGGCCAATAAAACTCATGCAATCACACAATGAGGCTGGCTTAATACGGGGCCCAATTACCTCATTTATGGCCAATTTTCCATTTTCCATGCACTGAAAAGGCTCGTTCAATCAGCGCAGATAAGACAACTGAACTCTGCTATTAGCTACTGGTGCCTTCAGCCCTGGCACAGTGCTGCCTGCTGCCCACCAACTCCCCTCATGAACATGCAGCTCGAAACTCCTGAATTGATTAAGAAATGCACATGGGCGTAATCATTCAGAGCTGGGACATCGCTGCGTCGATGTCAATTACAAAAGCCTTCTGCACAGAGAGCACTCTATCCACACCCAAGAGCCAAATGGAACATTTCGGTTGTCATAGAAGCTGCGCGCAGCAGACTGACAGCCACACATTCCCGCGACTCTTCTGCACGATCGCGCCGACAGCTTCTCCTCTCCGCTGCTGGTTGCCAAGGCAACCTGCCCCTGCCGCGTCGCAAATCAGCTGAAATTTAGGATTTTTCATTAAAGGCGGCAACGATGTAAGAATGATACCAAAAAGTTATTTTTTTTTTTTAAGTAAATGATTTTGGAATTCACTTTTACATTAACGGATCGAAGTCACGCAGGCACCCCTCACAAGCAAGAAAATGCCGAACTGCGATCTGATCAAAACACGGTTTCCTTGATGGGACTCTGAAAACTGTAGCGGCAAAGTGTGGAGTGATGCTGACTTCCCAAAGCTTGGGAGATATATCTATATACATAATTACATAGTGAAACACTCAATGCAAGATTTGAAGAATCTTGAAAAAATAGAAACACATCTTTGTAGCGGAATACTTGAGATGACCTGAAGTTGCTATGCAAAAAAAATAAAAAAGTCTCACCCATATGACAAATGCTTTCATATAGGTCAGACTCTACCAATCCTAATACAAACACACCCACCCACCTGCAAGCTTAATCACAATAGTGCAGATTTTTAATTCAAGTAGCACTTACTGCTGTTACATGCAACACAAACAGGGATATTTACTGTTTTCTCTGTGCTGAAATACAGATATCAGAATGCATGATTTGGCTTTTGGTGGATCAACAAATTGCATAGTTATTTTGGGATGGAGGGGGGTGGCTGGGGAGTTTGGGACAAGGCTGTTGAATAATGGCCTAATTTCTTGAAAAAAGCTACAGAGAAATCATTTTCACTGACAGCTCCCACTGATGGTAATTCGCAGTACACAATTACCTTCTAATGTGTCTTTTTTCTCCTCTTCAAAAAATCTGGTTTAGAACATTTAGTACAGTTTAACCACACAAGAGGGATGCCGATCTCCCCATGTCTGAAGTGAAACACATCAGGCTTCCTCCTCTCCCCAGTTAAACCTACTCGCAAGGCGCGACAAGCTGCACAGCAAGAGCATGATATGAAGGGCTTTAGGAATGCAAAACAAAACGCAGGAAAAAAAAACCTTTGAGGTTCTGCTTGTCATTATTGATATCATTCAGACCTGTGAATGATTCAACAGACACTCAAGGCTAAGCTCCCCAGACCATACTCGTCCCTTGAGATTCTTGGTGTCAAGAGATCTTGCTCGGTATTGATTTTGCTCTTAATCCAAAAAAAGATATTGCCTGCACTCGTGACTGGGTTTCAGGCTCATTCATTACAGGATCTGTGACAAACGAGAGAGTGGTCAGACACTGCAGCACGGAAGAGGTTTATCTGTTGGAACAATACTAACTAGGCAGACCTCTGGGCACAACCACATCGCTGAGTTCATCGAGTTCCCACCCAAAAGAGCTATAGCCATTTTTTTTGTGCGCCTTTTGTGACAAAACCAGTGAAAATACCACAAATGACACGCAATCAAAGCCTCTTTCTTTTTTCACATCCTGATTTTAATCCTGTCTTGAAACAACAGTCATGTTTCTCATTCATGCTTCTGTAGCAACCTGTTTTTAACCCAAGTCCTATCTCTTTCTTGAGTGATGTGTGTGACACCTTTAGGTCTTTTTCTGGTCCTGTGCCTCAGTTCTTTACAGCAGCTTTCCTTCCTTTAGTTAACAGGAGACTTAGATTGAAAAAGACCTATTTGCTTAATGGAGCAGGTCATCGTACTAGCTCGTGTCTCATATGCTGCATTAACAAAAAAAATGAAGTAACAAGGTACTCTGCTGGTCCCCGTGCCCTCTTTCATTTACTGCTAAATGCCACTGTATCTGCACAGCCTATTGTGGTAAATGTCAATACAATTATTTCACTTTGCTTCAGGTGTTCAGAGTGGTTTCTTGGCTCTGTTCTGCATTTTTGGGCCAAAACAAAGTGCGCCGAGAGTTTGATCAGGGAGCTGGGGTGGGTTCAACAAAGGGAGGAGGGAAAAGATGGAGGCTTCCTTTTCCGAAAGAAAAAAAACACACCTATTTGTTTCCTCAGGGGTCGTCTATCAGCTGGGCCTGTTGCCCAGAAGACACCAAGCCGCCAAGCAACCGCACCGCTACCGCTGTAAAAAGACTGGAACACGTTACCTTCAAACGGAGGAACACAGTGAGCAAGTTAACAGGGCAACAGAAGCATGCTGTTTCATTATTTATCACGACACACTGGCAGCTGGATGTGTGCTTGTGGTCTCGCAGATGTTGAATATTTTAACAAAACCACCACGCTGTAGCAGAGTTTGTTATTGGGAGGTTTCGGGCTTCCTTGCTGAACACACAGCACTGAGCATGCCAGGGGATACCCAGCTTCCAATTTAAGGGGCAAAGTGAAAATGTGGTGAATCAATTTTTTAAAAAGCCACTTTGTGTGTATTCTGGGGATACAGAGAGAAAAAAGAAAAAATGGATAAAGAGCAAGGTTACCTGCTATGATATTTCAATGCTTTGCTAATGCAATGAACCAACACCGGTTTTATTTTTTCACCAATCCCTTTATCATCTTTCTCATCTCAGACGTAAAACTATACGTGTAGAAATGGAAAAACACAAGTGACAGTGAGGGATAAAGACGCATAGGTAGACAGACAGGAAGGCAGACTTTCTTTAGTATTACAAAAGCTTACGAGCACAGCAGTTAGTGTGAAAAATATTGTTAGTGAATTAAACACTCAGTGACACTCCAGTTTATCATGTGCTAGTATAACCAAGCTACATTAGCTTACAAAGCACAAAGCAGAAACCATCTGAAAAACTGTCCAAAGTAAATAATCGCAATCTTCACACCCATTAATGGGTTTCCTGTCACGGCACTTGCCTAATGGTAAGGAAATAAGAGACCACCTTTATAATTAAATCTGAAGTGCCACAATTCAAATGCTATCCTATTATCCGATTGTCAGTGTAGGTGCAAAGCTTGACGCACTGTTTTTTATCTTAACGATAATTACAAATATCCCATCCTAAATAAAAGGACAGCAGTCATTCTCTGCCACTGAACACCTTATTCTTCAAGTCTGTAGACTATGGTGTTTCAAAAAACAATCCAAATAAAGCACTGACTTTTTTTTACAATTGAACTTAGGTGCTGGAAAAACATGAAAAATATTCATCCCCGAATCAAAATGATGACTTCTACTGCTCGCGTCAGCTACCAAGATGGGTGTGCATGACACGGAGTACACAGTAACTCTTCCGAAAAACTCATGTGTTGCAGATTTGGTTTACGTGTAAGGTCAGCTTCATTTTGACGTGAACACTCCAGTGATTTGCTTCTGTGACAGTAGCAGAGATGAGGACGACAAAGCAGCCGCGGGCCACTCACAGAGCACTGCAGAGCAGACACATGATCCGCAGTGTGTGGCACTCATCAGTGTAACCGTGTTCCCCTCCTTCAACCTGGACGCTCCGGTCCCATTGAGTCACATGCAGTTAAGACCTAGACTTAACAGCCATCAACACAAGTAAAGGTCATGGCAGACAGTAATATGCCCTGCAATGTTTCGACTGTGCTTTTCAGTCCCCCACATGGGATAATCTGATTTGAAGGGGACGAATGCTGACAAGCCAAAGACTATCAGGACTGCCTGCAAGAGTCCCAGGTAGGCTGGAAACAATGTCCTGGGTGCCACAGGCATCTATATGAAAAGATGCTGGAAGTTCTCAAATTTTATGTTCCTACGGTAGAGAGAAAAAGAAAAAAACCCTCCTAAATCAAGTCTCTTCACTGGAGAGCCAATGCTCTGTGCATTGCTCATTTGTTTCATATTTACAACCTGTAAGTAAAAGAAAAAAAGCAATCTAAGCAGAAAGCAGGTATGCAGTAAGTTCCATAACAAGCAGAAACAAAGTGAGAAAGCTTGTTACAGAACTTGCACCTTTTTTTTTTTGCTTGTGGAGGAACAATTGAAAAGGCTATTAAGATTTTAGGATACATCATTAAAAAGATCTTAAATGAAGGGATGATACAGTATATTAAACCTGTATAATGCACTAGTAAGGCCTTGCTAAGAATATTGTGTACAATTTCGTCAACATGTCATAGAATTTTTTTTGCTGCTCTGGAATCAGTCCAGAGATTTCCTTCTAGATACATTCTGGGACATTCTGGGAATACAGTACATTCGCATAACTGAACCTCTTTAGTCCCGGACAGAGAATACCATGGAAGGACCCAATAGAGGTATTCAAAAGCCTCATTTGACGTGCATTTAAAACTCAGGCACCTTATTACACAAGGGGTTGTGGTATTGGGGAACAAACTACTCACCCAGGTTGCTGAAGCCAATATCCTGATTTTCTTCAAGCAACAGCTTAATAGACACTTGTATCTATTAATTACTAACTACTAAACGGACAACATGGGCTGCATGGCCTCCTCTCATTTGTAACCTTTCTTATGTTCTTATGTTCTTTTTCTGCTCAAGCTTTCTTGATAAAAACAAAGTGTGTACTCCCACTGAAGTTATTGTGTTTGGTCATTTACACGGCTTTGCCACAGACCAGGAAATACTGGGGCAAGAACTTGTGTTGACTACGCTAAAGAGAGAGCTTTGGGGCAACACCGAATCCTGCACTGCTGAGCCTGCTCCTCTGTCTTAAACAGCCACACTGGTCAGCAACGGACAAACAGACAGCCGGGGAAAAAAGAAGAATCAAAACATCAAGGAAAGAAACAAGCTCCTGTGCAAGAAAACAAAACATAAAAGTAAGAAAAAAGTACAGTATATAATAGAGCGCAGCTCTCAAAATACTTGTCACTGCAGACCAGTGCCATGTGTCTGACATTCTTCTGTGTCAGCGCTGAGAGAGCAGGGAAAGAATCGATCACTGCCTAGCGCAGAAAAAAAGGAATAATTCCCCTCCTCTCACCTCCTCGAGGAAGCTGAATACTAGTGCCTATTTCTGGACAAGGGGCCACTCTCTGCCCTGAAGAAAGCCTTTTGTCTTCACAAATCCGCACTCAACACTTGAATCAGGGCTCTGATTAGCACGCAGACCAGCTGTGAGGTTCCAGGAATCCGAGTGAAAACAAGCTCGCCCAGACAGCCTCAGCAGCAGGCCGATTTCTCATGGCACAGGAAGAAATGCCCTGCGAAGCAGTAGATTTTGTAGCATCCTGCAAAGACAAATGGAAGGGTTCTCAAACAAACAATTTATATAAGAAGAAAGCAGGAGAATGGAATGGAACAAGAGGTGCTTTCAGAAGCTGAGGAGGACAGTTTTATTGTTGTTGCTGTTATTGTAAATTTCAAACAACAACAGAAATTCGAAAAGAAGAAACTGGCAGATAAGGTCATCTAGGAGCGAGGGCAGTGAACTTCCCTTTACAGCCTCTATTCAGCACCACGTTCTCTGCAGATGTGCAAGAGATCTGGAAATTTTCTGAAAAAAACAACATTTGAACTTTGAACCTGAGAAGCAAATTGCCTCTTCTGCTGGCGCGGTAACGCTACAGAAACAATACTTCCCATGTAAAGGCAATAACAGAAATGTATTTTTAATTAAAGCTGGATTGTACCTCCAACATCTGCTTTACGCCAGCAAAAAAGAAAAAAGACATTGAAAATGAAACAGAAGGACAAAGGTTGTGGGAGGTTTTTTTCTTTTGCGGATGCAAATCACAATTTCAATTGATTTTCATTCAGAAGGATTTCTAACAAACAAGTGGTTTGCTCTTAATCATTCTTCATGGTGGGTTGGGCTTCCACACTAACAATCTGTCTTAATTGCTGTCTTAAAGACAGTGTTTCCATGGTGTGAAAGAGCCCGTATTTTGGTTTCACAAGCCATTTGAAGTTCAGGTCTTTGCGAGTTTAAGCACACAGCTGCTCTTGAGCAAACTACATACATTTCCTTCTTGAAAGGGGAGAGGAGAAGAGAGAGAGGAAAAAAAGTATTAGGAGTTTAAACCCATTCCCAGCCAAAGAAGAAAAGAAAAGCATCGATCTTTATGCCATCAGTGGGTAGGTTAGATCACAGGAATTGAGTAATTTCATTACATCTCTGCCCTGCCCTGCTTCCTCTCTTTTGAGCCTTGAGATCTGCAGCCGTTTCGGTGCCCTATTGACGCAGGCAGTGACTTTCATACTCTCTATCGACCGAAGCTCCTCTTCAAAAGGCTTTCAGGCTTTCCAAATTGGTCACCTTGAGGACTTAATTTGACACATATCAACATCTAGCAGAGCCCGTTTGATTTGATTTTCCTCGCTTCCCTGTTGGGGGAATGGACTGCGTCAGTAATTAAACGGTAATTATCGACAAATTCCTTCAAAGAGCACTCCAGCCTGGCCTGCCACAGCCAGTGTCTCTCACTGAGCACCTGGGAATTGCCAGCAGTGTGCAGTAATTCTTGGTTAACGGGTACTTAAAGCACTGCAGAATCCACTCAGGTCTGCAGTCTAACCTGGGCAGACATCGACAGGCCCTGACTGGAAACAAACAGCCAGGATTCAGCAGATTAAGTTATTGACTGATACGGAGCTCAACTGGAAGCGAATCTTTAGTGCCTTTAGTGCCATTTGTCCTTTCTAGCAATGCACAAGCAAGTAGAATCAACCCAAAGCGCCCCTTTGCTACAGCAAGAATAGCTCAGGACAACTCTCTGCACATTTCACATTCTCCTCACCCACCAAAAAAGGACCTCAGAGAGAATCTCTTCAGTGATCTGCGTAGCGGCGGGACGGGGGTTAGCCGGGCTCAGCTGTTCAGGAAATGCCGTATAGAAACCTATGCCCTCAG
The DNA here is from genome assembly GCF_055471065.1 of Atractosteus spatula. Classification (NCBI taxonomy): domain Eukaryota; kingdom Metazoa; phylum Chordata; class Actinopteri; order Semionotiformes; family Lepisosteidae; genus Atractosteus; species Atractosteus spatula. Next base: position 74,469,415 of record NC_142708.1, on the reverse strand, counting down.
GCCACGGACAGGAGGAGCGACCTGGTGCTAGGCGGGTCTCAGGACATCCGAACCTCAATGCTGAGTGAGGAGCAGAGCAGACACAGGAAGTAAATAGGCTACACAACAAGACACACTGGAAAGACATGAATAATTACAGGGAACTAGGAACAGGACAGAAGTAGAGTGCCCTCTAGGTGTACAGGGCGTGACACACAGTGTATGAGTTCAGCAAGCTCAGTTCCAAATGCATTTGCTACCACTGTCCAAATACAGGTAGGAAGATTGTATTCCTTTCTGCCTTTTCATCGGGGTCAAACCTGTACTAAGTCATTTGTGATCTTCTCAAACTCAAAGATGACATCTTTGTAGTTGTTCAGAAGAATGTGGATGGGTGAGTTTGACTGAGTCACTCACCTTGATGACTGGGGGAAGACAATCCTTAAACATCTTCAAGATGATCAACAAATTACCAACCCTGGGTGAACTGCATGGATGGTGTGAACTATTTTTTATGTTCTGATATTGTATTATGTTTATTTTTTTCTGAATTAAAAAAAGAATCACCAAAAAGAGAACAGCATCTGCAAATGCATTTGAACCCATGACTGGTGAATGTGTGACTATGCCACTCATACTAGCTGTCCCACACTGAAGATGTGGTAAAATGCTGTTAGAACAAGTTGATTAAATTCATTCAGAATCCACATCGGCACTCAACAAATTGAAATATTTATAACGGAGGATATTTATCACTCCCTCACCTTGCTGTTACACCGCGAAATTGAATTTGGAAGATGCATGACATTGCAGAGGCTCTCCACCATCTAGTGCTTCAGCTCCATTATAGCGAGCTTAAAAAATTCAATTTCATATTTCTAAAGTTAGTGAAAGTCAAAGGGATGGCTGACAAACCCATGGTAGCGGCATTTTATAAGAGGCAGGCTGAAAACAAAAGAGCAAGACAAGGGTTCAAAACGAGAGTCATTAGGTCATTTTGAGTGCTTGGTTGCATATAGCTCACTGTTTCCAAAATAATATCTGCAGAATTCCTGAGCGAAGGGCTCAGTGCTAGCTTTCCCCAGACCCTGTATCTCTTTGTGTAAAAGAGAGCCTCCATTTTTTAATCTAATTCATTTCCAGGGAAACTGCAGCCTTTACATGCTGCATGAAAATCCCACCAAGATCCAAACATCTGGGGAGAAGTCTGGTTCTCCTCAAAAAGCCCTAAACCAGATCCTTTACAAACTGTTTCAGCACCACAGGTTGGACAGCTCCACACTCCACTTAAGTCTCAAGCAAGACATTGTTCCAGCCAGCATACTGTACACCGAATCCAAGGATTACTGTATAAGAGCGTTTTTCTAATTGGGAGATGTTTTTCTCTATTACATACTTTGTAAACAACCCTGTACTTTGATGTGCAATAATTAAAACTGCATTCTTCTTAGTTGAGTATCTATATGAAGCAATTATTTGGCTTAATAGTAATTTTATTTTTAGCTTTTCTCCCAGTTGGTGCTGTTGTATTTACAGTATGACAACAGAAGGAAGATATTTTAAACAAACAGGAAGGAAGAATCTTACAAAAATAACCCCGATGAGCCAATTTATACATTAATCTTCACCACAAAACACAAATGTAGTAAATAATATGATTAAGAAGCACTTTGATTGAAATTGGCTATGGATGAACCTTGGAGCTACTTCCAGCCTTGACTTAATTCATCAAGAGCTTAATATTGTAAAAAAAAATAGCTCTCTTTCTTCTCTTCTCAAAACTGAACTGAAGTGTGTTATCAAGAGTAAAAGCTTAGGTTCAAGTACATGCTGCATGAAAATCCCACCAAGATCCAAACATCTGGGGAGAAGTCTGGTTCTCCTCAAAAAGCCCTAAACCAGATCCTTTACAAACTGTTTCAGCACCACAGGTTGGACAGCTCCACACTCCACTTAAGTCTCAAGCAAGACTTGAGGGGATCCCATCCGTGAGGGGATCTGGTCTCATCAACCTGTACAGTCAAAAAAAGGCCAAGTCCAGAACAGAGGCTCATCAGGCCTGAATTTATTGCGATTTCTGTAGCATTAAGTTGAAAGAGAGCACTCGATTCCCTCCCAGAGTAGGACGCCAGTCCATCATAGGACCATTTCTACAGCTGGGCAAATTGTAGCAGCTGGCATAAAGTGCCTCTCTCAAGGACACAACAGTGATGCCACCAGCAGGGACTGGACCCCAGAACCCACCATTTAAGAGTCCAGAGGCTGACCCACTACACTACACTGCCCCCACACAGATCTTGCATCCTGAAAATACAAAGCAATTCCTTGCAAGGAGTGAAAGAGAGAAAGTAAGTTAAATTAAATAAGGATGGGTATTCAATTTATTCCTTGAGCTGTGCACAAAACAGTAAGCTCTTATTCAATGTAGAACGATAGCACAGAAGAGTTATCTGAACAGCCACAACCCCTCTTAGTAAAAATTCAAGTTAACTGGAGATAGTTTATCTGTACACCAGAATGGCCACCATTCAGTTCAATGCAAATAGAAACTTTAATCTTGGAGTCGCAGCAAGCACCTCGCCTGAAATATGTCTTGTACTCCAACTCATAAGCAGGAATATACTACACTCTTTCTATTATACTGTTATAATTGGGTTTGTGAGAAAACAGGAGTACTGTGCTGCTAAGACAGGATATATTTGTTTTCTGGGTGCCAACTTTCAATATTCTTTTGTTTTGCTATCAAAGGTCTCATTTGATTTTTATTCTGTTCCCAGCAGGTCAGGTGAGGGAACAGGTCCCTGCGGAAACTCAATAAGATAAAAGACTATTTGCAGGATGGCTCTGCGCTGCAAAGTAATGCCAAAAGACAAGGTGAACCAGAGGAAATGATATCCGGCTCCGTGAATGAAAATTGCTTTTCCACCCTTGTGCTGAATATAAACACATAACATTGCTTAACGTGACAAGTACAACATTCAACAGGATTCCAGCTGCTCACAAACACCGTCGGGCAAATCCATAAGACCACGCCTCTCCGCACATTCCCCGACTCACAGATCCCAGTTTTAAGACTTCAACAAAGGAGTATTCCGGCTTGATGGAAAGTAGAGTGGAAGGAATCGTTTTGTAATCGCTTTATTGGAACAAATGGCTCTTAACGAAGTATTGTTAAAACACAATGGTGGCAAGACAGAACCACTTGAACAAGAACAGTATCGGTGCTGTGCCTCTGTTTCCAATCTATTTCATTTCTGTACTGTACAGTTGCCGCCTTAAGATAATGGGCTTTTCCAAATCCCAGATGAGCTGCAGTTGCATAGATTTAGTTGCATAGTATAGAAAGCCAGCTATCAGCAGCCCTGCACTCTTCCGTAGTTTCTACTTGGTGTAACTGCCCAACCGCTCAGCTCAGCACTGTGGAGGGACCAGCAGGGGTCACAGTGCAATATTTTAATTGGATTTCTGGTAGTGTGCGGGATGTTCCAGGAGACAAGGAGGAGTTATTCTGTGAACCAGACCGCAATCTGGCAGCTCTTTTCTTCTAATTGCTCTGCCTGCCAGTTCCTTCTGTGTGGCAATGGTCATGCCATGTATAAAAAAAGCTCCTTGTTTGAAACTCTTCACTTAGTAGGCCTGGGATTTAACTTTTGGGATTCGTGAGCACCACACTAAGGCACACTCTGTGCTATATGGAACATTTCGACCATGTATACACAACTTCTGATTATACAGTACTGCTATTTATGTGTCTGTGCCGCCCAGATACAATGCAAAATGGCCAAAAACGGATATGATCAGTAGCATTCTGGAAGTAAAGAACACTTCTGTTTCTTTGAGGTTCTCATATACTTTTTAAACTTCATGCTCAAGTTCCATCTGACTCCCAGTACAAAAGGTTGGCTGCCCTAGTCTTTCAAATAACCTGAGATGGTGCTGTCTTCTAGGAGTTCTCTCTCCATTCTTTATTCCACAGCTCTGACAAATGTCCTGACAGCACAATTCCTCCTGTGGCCTTATCATGTGTTTATCTTCTCAGCGTGACCTCTGAGCTGACCATTACACAAGCGCTTGTGGCATCTTCATCATATAACATGTCACAGCTCGACTAACGTTCTCAGAGGCAAAATCAGTGTAAAAGTGAAACACTACATCTAACTTTTGAATCTCATGCTATAATTTATACACACTTAAAAACACCATTGCTAGTCAATGGGAAACACACAACTCCTTAAATCCAGTTATAAGTTATGTTCTCCAGTTACTGTGGATATCTGTATGTGACAGTTTCTTACTTGTTTTTATCAGAATAATTGCCTTCTTGGAAGATATACAGTATAACTCACATTTAAGTCTTGAATCAAATGTGAATGCGGACCTGCGGACCTGACAGTTAGGTGGGCTGAATTTCTGATTTTATCCAGGCCTTAGTCTAATCTCTCCCCAGCTTCTGATTAAAAATGTTACAGATAGAAAATACAGTGTAAACTCTAACAGAGAACACAAGACGCTGAATCATCTGCAAAGACATTGTGACAGATGATTCTGATGACAGATGACAGATGATTGTGACAGCAGTTTGTCATCTAATGGTGCCTACAAGCACTGTGTTCGGATTCCTCACTGGCAATCAGGTTTTAAGAATAAGCTACAGAAGGTGTTCGAAAGGAGCTTTCGGCTTCTTATCATATCAGACAAAAAGATTGTGTTCTTCATTGTAACTTCAGAAAGAATAGCAATTAAGCCCTGACTTGTTTATGACATGTTTTCCAAGACAACTTTTGTTTTGGACCCACAATCACCACTGTGTACCACAGCTCATATTTCTCATGACACACATTTCTTTTAAAATACCTTAATGAACACTGGTTAGTCATTGTTCAGTGGATTATTACTGTTAAATACATTATTCCTATCTTCTCTTATTCTAGGGTGTTTCTAGTTTCTAGTCTATAGTCTACTCCAGAGATTTCCAAATTTAGAGCTCCATTCCAGTTGGTCCCATATACAGTAGGTCATCTTATAGCCATTTTAAACTATTGATGACTTAATAATTATACATCTGTAGTGCATTTCTGGAAACTTGAAGTGCTTTACAGGTAAATGGGGATCCCCTCCACCACCACCAGCGTGCAGCCCCACCTGGATGATGCGCCAGTACACACCCCACATACCAGCTCTCAGTGGGGAGGAGAACAGAGTGATGAAGCCAGTTCAGAGATGGGGATTATTAGGAGGCCATGATGGGAAATTTGTCCAGGACGTCAGGATTACACCTCTACTCTTTTTGAAAAACGCCCTGGGATTTTTAATGACCACAGAGAGCTAGGACCTCAGTTTTACGTCTCATCTGAAAAACAGGGCCCTTTTACAGTATAGTGTCCCCGTCACTATACTGGGGCATTAAACCCACACAGACTGCAGGGTGAGCGCCCCCTATTGACCCCTCTAATACCTCTTCCAGCAGCAACCTTAGCTTTCCGAGGAGGTCTCCCATCCAGGTACTGGCCAGGCTCACACCTGCTGAGCTTTCCTGGGTTGCCAGTAGTGAGTTTAAGGGCGATATAGCTGCTGGCTGATTTAGCAAGTAATCGATTAAGTAAATAGAACACTGGTCATTGATGACTGAAGAGTACTTATATATTAGTCTTCAATGATCTCTAATCACCTTACTTGGATCGGCCAGACAATATATCCATGGATATCCATGGCCTACCTACATCACAAAGTAGACTGCTAAAACACAATCTGACGTGCTAGTGTACCTTATCACACAGTATGCCATCTAACATCCAGCATGGGAGTCCATGATCACAGAAATGATTGCACTGTGCCAAGATGTTCTGCTGGTAGTGCTGTTTAACCAGGCTGTTAGGAGTGAACCACCATTTTCTGTTGACATCAGCTTTTCAGGAGCTCAGCTGGCAGCAATTCTCAAGAGCCTGGAAGCTGGCAACACTAGAAAGCAGTTTTTCTTTTCTTCTATACCTTCTTCCCCCACTGGGTTTCAACAATGCTTACAAAAGAACCTTTCTATTTTCTAAAGAATGCTTTAATATCCAACAATTAGAGTGATGTATTGCTTTCATTGGCAGCATGTTGAAATGGCATTTTTTGGAATTAGATGAGAGTTACAGAACATTACTTTCACCTCTGCCCACATGCTTAATACAGGGCTGTGCCATAACCAAATTAAAAGAGACAGGGAGAGAGGAAGATTGAATGCCCTTATATAAACACTGCAAGTCTTGGCTTCACACAGAGTATTCCATGCTGCAGAGCTCAGGGACAGCTGAAGACATAGGTATTCAGCTTCAGCCATTGATATATTGCAGCCATGCATCTTCTTTTTTCTATAAAATAAAATATGTCCACCTAACTTGGAATTTTCATTCAATACCTAATTTGGAATCACTACAGTGAAGACATTAGTACTCAAACAGGAAGAATAAAGTCATCAATAACCCACCTAATGGATTCACTGCACAGGAGGTACTGTATCTTCAATGGTACTATGTGACAGGCCTCAATCTAAATAAGGTGGCTCACAGGGCCTGAGCACATGAAAACTCAAAATAGCAAAAAGAATGAAGAACCAGAGTCTTTATTCAGGCAAAATACTCACATACCCACACATATAGTTGTCTTATTCTTCAAGAACCCAACCACCACTGCCCCCCCATTAAACATTTTATATACCAATCTGACTTAATTATACCCATGTGAAAATGTCAAATCCTACCCCCTTCACCAATTAACTAATAATTATACAATTAATCCCCACTGTGGCTATTTACAAGCATTCTAAGCTTTGCAGTGGCTTCTAGTGGCAGGTCAGCTGAAATATCAAACTATTGTTTTCCTAATACAGTTTGTCACAAATACTACATTAGCCTCACTGCGTCCAGAATTCTGTAAATTGAACTGGGAATGACATTTAGAGAGGACTTTACTTTTCTCCTGCTCACATAAGACACAGAATGATCCAACTTCAGACTTAATTAAAGATGTATCTGGTGAGTACAGTCCTAAGGTCTGCTAATTCAGGCTTTCTTCAATTACCGAAAAGCAGGCCCTGAAACCAGTCTGTAGAGCTCATCACATCACCCAAATCCACTACACACTCTTACCTTTACAAAGTCAACGGTGTGAACAACAGTCAGCCCTCTGCTTTTGAACCCCCTACCCCCTACCCCTACCCTCTAGCAATCAGTACCACACTATTAAAGCAAGGACCGCTAGACTCAAGAACAGCTTCTATCCCACTGCAGTACACATCTTCAACAGCTAACTGCAGTGCCTTCATACACATCTGCACTATTTTTTACACAGTCTACCAGATTGTGGTCTCACTACTACATATTTATTTATTTTTCCACAACTTATTTATTGTCCTTGATGTCTATATTGTATTGGTGTTGTCTGTTGTACTGTGTATGTCCCGAGAGATCAGCGTGATTACAAATTCCATTGTATGTGTACATATGGCAATGAACTACTCTACTACTGACTGCTCCCTGTCCAGCGTAGAGAGAGGTTTGGGCTGAAACTCATTGCAACGAAATAAGAAAAACAGAGAGAAGTAAAAAGAGAAAAGAAGGATTTTGCCTATCAGTTCTATTAAAGCTAGAGAGATGGGTTTGATCCAAATAAGGTGATTTGAGATAATTGAAAACTAATATATAAGTACTCCTCAGCCCTTTAATGACAAGAGTTCTTTTAATTAAATAGACTGCTTTCTAATTCAGCAATAGTTTAGAAAGAAGTCAACTGTGTGTGCAATTGTACAGAACCTTCAGTCTGCTAAACCAAAACTGGTCTCCAGGTAAAGTAAACCCTGAGACAGGACTCACCACACTCCTTTCTTGCCAGGACTTTGGCATTTGCAGTCCAGTCTGGTTGCTTTAGACCCTAATGATTTACCATGGTAAATATGGTACTTTTGTAGTTGACCCATGATGGCAAGAGGGATTCGTCTGATGTGAATGGTTCTCAGGGCTTGTGCCATACGTCCGGTCATGCTTTCACAGTTGGAAAACCAAGGGCTACAGAAAAACAAAACTACTAAAATACCTTTTGTTCAAAACAGTGTTTCGAACAGTGACAGTGCGACATTAGATTGGAGACAAAAAAATGTCACACTGTCTCATATCATCAGCCTTTCTTCAGGATGACCCTATATCACTGCAAACAATCTCCCCAAGGATTTTCAAGGCCACTCTTATACTGTAATTATTGAGTTATAGATACAGTATGTTCCCCTCAGTCTTACCAGAGGTGCTAAAGCAGATTGGAGATTCTGAAATCAGAAACGGGATAATTACCAAGCATGAAGTCAGAAGAAAAAAAGAGGCTCGGTGTGTTAGAAAGGAAAGATTTATCCTAAATCAAAACAACTTTTGTTGAACCAGAGGTGGCAAACATGTAGAGGCACATGGCAGACTTGAGTCCTATGAAAGCAGACATGTTGTTGTAGACCTCCCCTTCATGACAAAGCCAGTCACCACAGGAAACAAGGCACACGGACTCTAATCCAATATGCTAGGAGAGTGCAGCTGTCAGTCTGAATACTATCAGTGAAAAAATAACAGCACAGCGAGCAAACAAGTTCCTCCCACCTCCTTATTTCAGTGTACTGACTGTCAGCCTGCTGCTTTCTTGACACTGAGGACTGACTGATTCCTGTCCAGCGCGGGGAGAGGTTTGGGCTGAAGCCCTTTGCAAGGAAATAAGAAAAACAGAGTGTGATAAAAAAGAAAAAGAAGGATTTTGCCTGTCAGTTTGATTAAGGCCAAAGTAATTGGCCTTTTGGTCTGATCCTCTGCAGGTTGGGATATAATACACCACAGCCATCACTCCTAATCCAAGCAGTCCGGGCATGTGTGATCCGGCCAATTTTAAGGAGGACACAAGATTAAAATACCCCCCAATTCCGCGCTACCTTCTGTCTTTATGTACTGGCTCATTTTCCCTTTTACCCAAATGAGCAAAGTCATGAGTTGCTGGATATCATACCACCCTATCAAATTATTATAGAACATCCCTAATGTTGGGGTCAGTGCACTGCCGTTTTTAATCCAGCTGGGCTCCTAGTTGCTTAATTGAGTCCCTAACTGAATTAACCATTCAACTAATTATACCATTTAACTGTTTTGTTTTTTTGCTCCAAAAAAGTTAATTAAATATGACGGGTCCAAAGATAATATCAAACAACAAAGGAATGATTGTAAACGATTAGTACTGTGAGAATGTAGTGTTCAGTCTAACGTTCAGTTGAAAAAGACACTTGGCTGACGCTGGGATTCTGAATATCTGTGTTAGGAGGCCCTGTGCCCCATGTACACAGATGTTTCTGGAGATATGATACAGCTCTGCATGAAATTCAGCAATACAGCAGATGCATGATCACCATGTGAGGACATAATTATAAATACCAGTCTCCTTTCCTACAGCACAACACAGTGAGGTAAAGGCCGAACTGCTACTTACTCAAAGGCTTCAGGAATCATGGGACTAACTCCCAGTTGAAATACACCACATGCAACAAAAGACTTCTGCACACCACGCACAATAAGAAATAGCTATTTAGCAATTTTATATAATGTCACATTAGGGGTGTCTGCTAAAAAAATATTGAACTGCTCTTGTAAAATATACTTTTTTAAGACTGAAATTATGGTAACCTAATTGTACTGCAAAAGTATTTCATATTTCACACTAGAAACATAATGATCACGGCAAATTTTGAAGCTACTGTACAAAAGCAACATTATTAACAGTAATTGGAGACTGCCTAATTCATTCTGATGCTTTTGCGTGCAAAACTTCAAAACTTCAAAACAGGAAAACAAAGGTCTGTACAGAATAAAGAGCTTGAGAGAAATCAATAGTTTAACTTGGCCTCTGAAATATTATTTAAAAAAAATCTAAATACATTAATATACAATCTCTTGTTTTCTGAAGCATTTCCCCATCCACATTTCCTGATTATAAGGCATAATGAATTTGGCATTGTTAGGTTTTGTTCTATCAAGTTGATTTCCATGCAGCTCAAACCCAGCACACAGATGTTAAGCTTTATTCATCAAAACAACAAAAGAATTAACTCTTTCTTTAATGGTTAATTCAGGATAAGTTCTCTTACTGGGTCAGTGTTTTTGTGTAGTTCTATGATTCTTATTCCATGTCTCTGTTGATGATGTTATGTGCTGCCAATGTTAATATACAGTAAATAAAAACTGCAGTGACCAAGACATTACAGGCTATGTCACTTTCCTCCTGTTTTCATTTGCTCACTGCCAACAAAATGAAAAGGTCTTTTTCTTTGTCATGGCCAGGGCATTGTGATCAAAAATGAAGTCCATGGATAATGTCTGTGTTGTTAAAAAAAGAAGCTTAATCAATCGCAGGATTTTCCTGATGTATTCTGTCGGACCTGTCTGTTCTTTAGAGGAAATGCCAAGATAAGAAAATGTGCATGTCTCTTCCAATGTTTTCAAATTGCCAAGTCAAGCCACTTCATAGAAATGTAAATCAGAACATATGTCTCGTTCTGCAAGATGACAATCACACCGACTCTGGCAGATGAGGGCCACTAACATCTTTGGTCTCCAGCAAAGGATCCAGGGACCCCTGTCCCTGTTGAGACACTGGACAGGAGGTGAGGAGATCACAAAGTGGAAGATTTCACACTCCACTCGGACGGTTTCACTCGGTTCTACCCATTATCAGAATGTCTGATCTGTGATATGTGATATGTGACCCTGAATACGGTCACAGCAGGCTTGAAGCTTTTCCCAGAAGGTCTGGGCAAAATGCTGGGACGTCAGGGACACACGGAGAAAATTTAGGGCCAATTAACCAATTATCTAATTAGCATGTCTTTGGGAGGTGGGAGGAAATGGACACTCCTAGAAAAGAACCCAAGCAAACATGCAAACTCTACACAGAAGGAATTCCAAGCTGGAATTAAACTTTATAGAAGTCCATCACATTTAATGAACAACACCAGTACAGACTTGTTTTTCAATGGCAAGTCTGAATGCTCTGCTTTTTAAAATGTTGTCTCCAGTGAAAGGCTGGCAGTACATACATACATCACTTTATTAGCCCTATACAATTTCTTGCATTAGGAATTTGTCTTTTCGCATACCCCAGCTTGCTCTCCATGAGACACAGACACACAGACAGAGAGAGAAGCTAGGGGTCAGAGCGCAGGGTCAGCCATTGTACAGCACCCCTGGAGCAGTTGGGGTTAAGGGCCTTGCTCAGGGGCCCAACGGAGTAGGATTCCTCTGCCAGCCACAGGATTTGAACCGGCAACCTTCCAGCCACAGGCGCAGATCCTTAGCCACAGAGCCACCACTCCAATCAATATTTTGGCAATGTCTCTGTCTCTGTCACTATGGTCTCTATAATAACACTGTAGTGATAATAAGACAGAAATAACAGACTATTTTATAGCAGAGTTCTCAAAACCATAGCCAGTGAAAGAATATGGCAGGAACCTACTCGCATCTGTGTCTGATGCTCACAGGACAAGACAAAAACACTGACTGCACAGTGAATTGTTGGAAACAGTGACTGTTCTAGGATCACTAGTGAAAAGACTTCCTAAAATCCCCTTGTGGAGGGACATACAGTATTCTGCAGAACGCTATTCAATCCATCTCATTAAAGGGATTGTGCACTCCCGATATGTACTTTCTAAAGAACAGTTAATTCTAACATGCTTGTCATTTGTTTGATATAATGTCTTACAGCCTTTGGCTACAATGTAAAAAGGCACAAATTTTTTAAACATGTCTGTATAGATTTACTTATAGAAGTCATTACAGCATAAACACAGTAGACATACACAGACATCAACTTTACAAAAAATGACAGTTCCCTGAAAAATAGCAAGCTAGGGTAATGAAGTGATTGAAATATGCAACACAGCATTAGATGTTAAGTCTTAAAGTATGGAGACAATGATTGAAAACGTGGAAACTTTCCCAATTAAAATAAGCTACTTTGAAATAAACCTCCATTTCCTGGTGATATTCTGGAAAGAGATTCCATGCTTTTGAAATGCCATGAGAGGCACGTTTCATGATGGTGCTCAGAGGGACTTTTTTTTCCCAAGCAATTTTTATTTTGCATAAATTTTGGAAATGTCATGATATTGTAAATTGAAATCTGCTTGCTGAGAATTCCACTGCGGGGGACGTTTCATCTATTTTCCAACAGCCCATTATCTCTTAAAGGACCTTAATCCTGGACCAGAGTGACAGTGTGGCAGCCTGACTGCAGCCCGAGCCCCTGCCTCCCCTGTCAGGCCAGGAACACAAATGTGAGTGAGAGAGAGAGCTTTCACTCCGACAAGTACTCTCTCCTCTTGACTCTTTTCTCACGCAGGGGTCTGTATCCCATTGGGTTGAACTGCTTCGCTGGCTGTCCTTTGCTTCCTTAAGGCAGTGTTTTCCAGGACTGAGAGAGCCAAAAGCATAAAACAGACTAACAATGCTGCAAACACACTGTTTCACCACAGAAGCCAGGTCCCAGAGGTTATGCTGGAATAAGGTACTGAGTCAGAATTTTCACTACCGTCTAATTTAGGCAGGGGGGCAGAAGATGTTTGGTGTTTTCTTTTAATGCTTTTGTTCTCATGCATAAAGCTAGGTAACAAATGCCCAAGAGGAAAGAACAGACATTCAACCTGAAGCTTATACTAGGTTCCCTTCTACTGTACCACAGCAAATCAATAATTCTTTCTACATTTTACGGCAACGTTGACACTGACGGACCCAGAACTTTGACTAAACCAGAAAATGCATACTTGCCCATCTCTGTCTGTATCTCTCTTTTGTAAAAGGATTTTAAATGGAAAAGGAAATAAATGAAAATATCGCTACTGTTTTGATATTTGTCACCAGCACTGCTCTGTATCTACTACAGGAGCACGACTGCTACTGTAGGTTTATTTCTTGCTGTTAATCTGTTATTTTACTTAGTGCAATAAAGACATTAAAAAATCAGGGAATCCAATGCCCATGGCTGATGATTTCTGTTTACACATGAAAATCCTCATTTGCACGTCCCCAGAAGAGATCTGAATGGTCTCTGGTTTTCCGTGAACTGCTCCAATACATCATGTTTATTTACTGTGCTGCCACTGTCATTGTTGTTTGAGATCCTGTTTTTTTTTTATTATTTTCAAGCTCTGGATGCAGCTCACACTGTCAGAGACCTTCCAAGTTCAAATTTCCTGTCAGATCACTGTCAGATTAAGAGGAAAGTGACTGTAGCCGGGAGACACGTACTTCACGGAAAAAAAAAAAATCACACACAGCAAATTTGAGCCGTTAGCTAAATTAAAAGGAGAACAAAACCACCATTCAGCCCGAGTTAGGACACAGCCTGGTAAGAGGCCGAGACAGCTCTGATAGAACCAAATATGTTCTTTCACAAAAGTGACCATTTTCAAAGTACAGATGATTCACATGAACGATGAATGGCATTAGTTACTGTATATTTCTCAAATGTGAGGGGTTGATTTCATTGTGCAAGGCCATTACCGTGGAAAGTGTGCTCTACACAAACCTGAAAAAGGCCAGTAAAAACAAGCTGTAGCAATATGAACTTCTCTGTGTTAACCCACTGCCAGAGTGACTGCTATGCCTTTGAGGAATGTTCTTGAAATAATAAAGAGTTTTGAAGTCTCAAATCCAGATTCCTCCTCTTCACATTTCTGCAGAGGTGCTCAGTTTTAACCTAAGCTGTTAAGCTTAGTTATTAGTCTGTCATTGACTGCACTGCTCACCTTTAACAAAGAACTTTCAACCAATATGTTACTGCATCTTCCCTCTCCAAACCCTGTACATATCTGCTGGTAAGAATGTGTCTAGTTTGCTACGAGACTACGAGATCTTTATGTTTACTTTGAGCATACTGTAGTCACCGCACAAACACCAAGAGATATTTCTTCCTCTCTTTTTATAAATTGCTTTCCTGCTGATTTGCCAGGTCACGTTGGGACTGACGCAGCACAGAAACCATCAAACCCCTTCGCTTATTCCTTCTAAATAAGATTCATCCTGCAAACTGATATCTTGTTTACCTTCTGCACTAATTGTGGGAATTACTAGACCCTGGAAAATTACTGCTGTGCAGTGTAGAAGTTTCAGATGTAGAAACCCAATTAAAATCATAGCATCTAGGCTGCAGTAAGGGGAACACAAATCAGAAGCCACACATAATATAAAGGCAATCCAAGTACAGCAAAGGAAAGAGCTTTGTTTGACTTAACTGGAGGCAGAGCTTAAAGGATTTAACATGCAATTCGGATAGTCAGTCCACTGGTTTAGTCACAGTCACAGTGAGTGTGTATGTCCAGATTTGAATGACTTACTACTGAGGACGTTGCCGATGCTGATTGTGTGACAGCAGACATTTGGGGAAAACTTGAATTCTGATACAGGGAATATTTTTTGCTGGGTTATGCCATTAAAAACAACACAATGGTGACAGCGCAGAACTCAATATTCCAAACACAGCAGCAGGAACACTGACAGCTGAGCCACAATGAGCTCATTAAAACTTACAAAAGTCATAAATTCTTTATTAATTAGGTTCTCACCTCTGTCTGGGTGTGAAAACACAACTTAGTAAGTGATGAAGCCAAGTGCATATACAGGGTAACATTTCATATCTCAAAAGTTATTCCTGCTGAACAAATATCATTTCAATTCCCCTTCTCGCAATTTTCAAGGCTTCCTTCGGCAAGTAAAGTGTTCATGTCCAACTGCTTGTAATGCGATTAATGAAACCCACCAAAAACAAAGTTCAGTCTAACAACACTTGATCTTGTTTTGAAAACTGGCAGGGGGTGAGGAGTACACTAACTGCAGAGGGTATTGACACAGATGCAGAGAAGTGTTAGCTCACACCCCGTCTGACGTCAAAGCTGTGAGCTTGACTATACCGGGTGATGTTTGAACCCTACCCTGTCCTTTTGAGCTGAGGAATCTACTGCTTATGCGTTCTGTCTTTATTGCTCTGAATTTGCATCAGCCAGTCTAAAACAGTTTTGCGCACAGACAGTATACAGTACAGGCTAAAGAGTGAGGAATCAGTTCAAGACAAGGAGGAAATCACTGTTTTTTTTTCCTTCACTTTCACCGTTTTGGAAACTTGATTCACGTCCGATAGAAAAAAAATACTTGGCATCAGAGGAAAACCTTGGGAGGTCAGGCTGCTAGTCTTTAAAGGGAAAGAAACATGGCAGTTTACAGCAGCTGTCATGTCATCTACCACCTTTTGCCGAGAACAATCACAGCAATTTTGAAAGTTTGATTGACACGGGCTGATTGACACCACGAATCATACAATAAATGTACAGCAAATCATAGTATCAGTCTCAGTCAAACAGACAGGCTGCAATTCTACATGCGAGCCCTCCGGGGTGGCTCCGACAGCAGGCGGGCTGGGTTTACTGTTCAGGAGGAGCGGTCAGAGGGAGCGATTGCTGTCTTGGTACCGAAGGCGTGATGGGGAACACAGAGAAACACTCTATACCTCTGTCCAGAAGATGACATGTTAGCATCTGAGGGGAGCAGGCTTTGCTGATGTGTATAGGGTCAGGGGTCTGGATCTCCAGTGGGTCCCCTGACATCGTGTGGGGGCTTTGCAGAAGACCCAACAGCCTGGAAAGTGACAGTAAAAAAGGTGCAATTATATTCTTTCATTTAGATGTTTTGAAAACATTATTAACTTCAGAATAGCTCTAATTTTGCCACCCTTGGTGGGATGAGGAGGGGGTCAGCATTACCTAAATCTTCAAAACCTTTTATCTCAACACATTAAACTCAATAGAAAGGAGTTGCGATAGTAAAAGATTTCAAAAGTCGAGCAAACGATGCTGTATTTTCTACAGCCCTGCTGTCACTGATGGCGTGGAAAGTGAAGATTTTTCTGTTTACAGCACATTTTATACTAAGCAATTAGCATCAAAGCTCTTTTTTATCTTCCTTATTTAAAGTAATGCATGCAGCAAAACTCTCAGACAGGGTATTCCAGAACACAAACTGAAAAAATACTTGACAAATGTTTCAGTTAGGCGACAAATATGAATGATGAAACTAAAGTCACATTTTCGTCAGTCAGGAAAAGAAAATACTGTTTCAGTACAAGTATTCATCTCAGCTCACAGACAGGAGCGGGTAATCTGTTCTGGTTACATTGCCAGAACAATAACTGTTCTGCCAGAACAATACTGGTTACAATAAAGCAGGGCTAAAAGGAAAAGCATTGCAAAACACTGCAAAATCATTGCTGCTTGTAAATAAACATGATTTATAGACGTAACCACTGAACGAATAATCATCTTGAAAACAGTTGCCATATCTTTTAGCTGTGTTTTGGTAGGGTAAAAGACATCTTGACACCCAGAGAAGGCTCCACAGCTGTAACATTGTGTTTCTTTTCTATTCAGCATGGAATAAACCTTTTCTTGTTCCTTTACAACCTAGGCATACTGACGCAGCTCCCTACTTGTAAAAGACTTCTGTTCGCCTGCCGTGTCAAACCTCAATGACTACCTGTATATGGACTATAGCTGGATACCAGGCAGCACACCTCTGCACTAACAGAACATGGAACGGATGGAAATGATCCATTCCGTTAACAGGTAACAGGTTTCTGTCAAAAATCAAGATATAGAATCCTGGAAATGATTTAATTAATCTTTTCAGCATTGTGACGGTTACAGTAATTCAGAAATTTATCACAGCGACAGCTTCACAACCAGTTAGTACCCGGAGACTTCCATCACTGAGGTTCTCCAGTCTTCACATCTCTGCGAAGTTGGTGGGGAAAGGGGGGGGGGGGTGTAAGGAGTGTGGAATAAATTGCTCTGATTAAATAACAAGTAAGAACATCTAAAGATAAAACAAGATGTAACCCGATGTGTGAAGACGAAAGGACGAAAGACGACAAGGAGAAATTGGTCTTGTGGGACTGAGAGGGACGAGGCGGGTGTGATAAATTAGGAGGTGTCAGGAGGACAGCGTACAATGGAGGAGAGTAAAATCGCCATAAAAGCACAATGACTACACTGCTCTTTGTGATCCGACAGTCACCTCTGTAACAGGTCCCCTCACAGCCATCAAATCACTTTTCCCCAGAAGCGTGGCGGGAATACCAACCAGAGTCTTCAAGGTGGGTGGTCTCTTGGTATTCCTGAGCCGTCCATGCCGAAATCGTCTGGCTGTTCCAAGCCTTGAGCCAGGAAGAGTTTCCTTTCCATTCAGAAGCTAGCCCAGCTCACTGCCTCCCCGGCTTTCCTGAACACTCCAGAAAAGAAGGGGCATTCGCTGGGAGAGATTCAAAAGGGAACCGCTGGACCTGATTTCTAAAAGCCTGAATCTGAGGGTTTGAGAAAGACATGTGGGCCCAGTCCTGAAAAAGAGCAGAAACGACAACAGGGTTAGCATTGGAAAAAGCAGGCTCACTCAGAGCCTGCTTGATCTCAGCTGAGCTTTAAACAAACTCATTACTTGCAATCCACACCCCTTTTCGAGCCCCAACCTGTCATTTGAATTTCAAGTCGTTTTACAGGGGAGCATGTTGGCAATGGCAGCTGGAGCCCATGTAGCCATGTAGCTGTGCTTTAACAGCTACTGCTGCCTGCTGCAGCGAAAAAAAATGAATAATTTCATGTAATTGCAGCCTTTTTATTTTTGTTCTGCCTGAGCGGTCAGAAGCCCGCCAGAGAGCCGCGCGGTCGGTGACCTTTTGTGTTGACATGCTCTCGTGCTTTTTAGCGTTCCCAGTTAATCTTGCAAGTCAAAAGCTGGTTTATCTAATGGCAGCAGCTCCTGTGTCTGTCTGAAGCGGATTGATTACAAGCTGATAATGTTCTACACCTGCGAGAACTCTTTTCTCTTGTCCCGCACGCTTGCCTTCAGTGATGTGCTCTGGGAGGTCTTCAGGTTTTTTTGTTTGTAATTGCTGCAGACCAATATTCCTACTGTCAATCAGTTATGATTGAAGCTTACCATGTTGCTATTACCCTGATATACCTACAGCCTAGGGTAATAGCACTGTTAAAACAATAAAAGGTCACCGCAAAAGTCAAGAAAACCTCAATAATACATTATTGTATAAACATATACAGTACAGCAAACCTGTGCAGTGAGTTAAATATTTACAATGCAGCATCCAAAAGTGAATTTCTGCAGTAACTGGCTAGGTCTTAGCTACATAACTGTAGGGACAAGAGCCTAGAAACAGGGCTCTGGGCTGTGCCTTTTAACATTGGTGATCAGTAGTGTTGTAAGTCCCACAACAAATAGCAAACGCACACAAACACATTCTGACTAGCCATAAGTTACAAGGGAAATGAAGAAGACATTCTTTGACATTTTCAGAGTGTGCATTTTTTCCAGTCTTTTTTTTTTTACTCTTTATGAACAGCACACCCTGTTCTTTGTGCATATTTCATTGAAAAGAATTTCATGACAGATGCACGCTACAAAATGGGAAAAAACAAAATCTGTTCAATTAAAATGTTTAATGGCTTTCCTCTTCCCTGTGTATAATCACACTTCAGAATTAAAATAAAAGCAACTTAATGGCAGCGGCGCTAAAGGAAAAATAAAGTCATTTAGATAATTGGGGGTGAGTTGATGTCAACAAAAGCAACAAATTACCTCTTTTTATTAAGACTACATCTGTGACACCAGAAGAAAGCAATTCAAAATTATAAATATGGTCAATGTAAGACTATGTACCATTATCTTTAAAAAAAAAAGCTACAGACTGAAAGGCATACAGGAAGCCTGGGAGAGCGATGAGGATTGATCACTACTACAGACTTATTGAGCTCAAACAAGACAAAGAGAAACACTGATACACTGATATGTAGATGAATGAGCGCTGAAAGACAGGTTAGATATAGATTCAGACTCATGTACAGACAGATGTCAGACACTGACGGATTAATCATGACAATTATGGCTGGAGTCTGGGCTGTTTTGTGCACAGAGACTCCTAGACTCCCTGCCAAGGTAACTGCTGTCCAAGGAGACATCTATCAGCGCAATGAAGAAACAGGGCTCTGCTGTTTGTTAAATACTACACAAATGACCTAGAGCTACTTACCAAATAGGAAGGACACAACCTCTTTACATTCCCACCCTGTGCTTCGAGATAACAACATGCTGACATTCAATAGCTTCAGTCTGTCCTGAGTACAGGTTGATACAAAGGATGTGAGACACAGTTCTGGCAGCCTGGCCATAAGGACAAGGCATCCTAGCTGCTGCAAGGCCAGTGACGAAAGGGAGGGGAGCATACTAAAGAAAGGATGTTGAGAAACGCATGCATGCTATCCCGGATGTTAACGTGAACGCTTGAATGAATAACGCTCCACTTCCAAGAGCAACTGAGTGTTCAATAAATGAGAAAATGGACTGTATCACTTAGAAAACAAGACTAATTTCAGGGAAAGGATCCCAGAACTCAAATATGCAAAAGGACATGTCAGAAGAAAGAAAGCAAAGTATTGCTCATCTTTCTGGACTACAGTCACTGTTTTTTCAGTGCTTCGGCAATATCCTTGTTCTTCTGTGGAGAGAGATAATGAAATCAGTCCACTGCTATACGCAAACTCAACATGCACTTTCTCAAGGAGAGAGACGGACGTGATTCAGGGCAGCAGTGTGGAGCAGCGTGTGGGGTTCTGGACCCTTGAACAAAGTAATTTACCCAAAGAATACACAGCTGTATAAATCGGTACTATTGTACAATATGGTGATTGGATAAAAGTATCAGCTAAATACAGTAGTTATTCTAATAAAAAATATTTTGTCCATTTGTACAGACAGTAAACAGGTACTGATGGTTTTTAACTTCGTATATGCTCTACTATACTATACAGCAAAGTCAGAATGACCTTCTCTTATCAGGGAAGAGTGCCTTTGCAGAAACCATGTGTAATTCTTTATCAATACCTTAACGATTCCAATAAGCAGCTTTAAAATAGCCTCCAACAGTAACATAGGGTGGACAGTACGTAAGCTTGTAGCCCAAGCCTGTGAACCAGGAAACCATAAACTGATGCTAGAAATTCCACTGCTCTGTTCTGGCCAAAGAAGAACCAAGAGACAATGTCAACACATTACTGTCATTTCCACCCCCAGGCTGCTCGCAGGCTGCAATGTGATGGGTGCATAGAAGGCTGCCACATTTATGAGTGGAATTTTAGATGCTTGCTTTGTTTAACTTACTGTGAAATTAACTTCGATGCATGCTATTTAAACGAGGGGTAAACCTTTTACAGCTTGTGGGCAATGTAAAACTAAATAAAAAAGCAAAAATAAGAAACTAAAATGTGTTCTTTGTTTAGAAGGAAGTATACATAATAATGAAACCCATAAAGCCTTTTCCAAAACTGTTACAAGGAAAGAGGGGAATGATACTGCAGAGAAACAGGAGACCAATAACCCCACTCATTTAAAGGGTCTAAAGTGTCCAAGACATTATCTAGGACCCCGGCTCTGCCTCTCAAGGGATCAACAAGGGATCACAAGGGATTGCTGGGTATTTTCAACCATGTACAACTTTAAACCTGAGAACAGGGGTTAATCCATTTCAGATGAGGCTTACTTGGAGCAATTCCCCATTCGCACGTGTCTCAGACACCTCGACCACCAGCCCAAGCCCCCGAGACCGGGAATCCCAGACAAGACGGTTGATCTTATCTCTGCTCTCTGCCGCTTTAGAGACACTGGAGCACAGGGCACTGAGCCTTGGCGCTGGGCAGCAGTGCTGCGAGGTTAACCTGAAGGCACAGGAAGCGATGGGATTCTTCTTCATGCTCCCACTTCTGTGGCAAGTTTAAAAATGGTTAAATTTGTCAAGGAAACTGTCGGCAGCTGCTTTTAAAACTTCAAAGCGGCCATTTATCCTCAAAGAAATCGCTCGATCTGGCTCTATTTTTATCTGAAGAGTGAGATGATCAAAGGGGTGCTTTAACATATCTTCAGCACAATTACATTGTATTTGAATGCGTCCCGCGTGACGTGGTATTATCTCACAGCACAAGACTGCTGTTTTTCATTGGGATTAATGTAGCAGCTCCTCGGACGGATTTCACAGAGACATCTGATCATTGCATAAATGCCAAGGAGGAGAAAAATAATAAAACATTATGCTATGAACATTAGAATTTGACACTGATAGTGCACAATTAATCTTTGTGGTACTGTATGTCTCAATAGTACACCACTCAGTTTACAAGAACATATGGGATTTCATTAAGTGGATTGTCAAAGAAATAATTTGATAATGACTACAATGGCACCTTATTCCTTTTCTCAGCGTTTAAGTGATTTACTCATTCTTTTACATGTTATACATTTTTTTGCAACATACCGCTGAAAGCCCCAGCTTTTTCTAAATGTATGCCATTCAACAGGCACTACATACAGTACGTAGCTGTAGTAATTGCCGGTGGGAAAGGAAAGTCATCAAGGGGCAAAATAAAAAAATAACTTTCAGGAAGTACAGTATGTTTGATGTATGTCAAGACATTTATTCAAACGAAAAGAGTAAAGAAACATCCAGCAAACGAAAAAGAAATGTATCATCAATAATTAAAAAGAAAATAATGTTGTCACACATTGAATTTCATTAAACAGGCAAAAAGAACAACACCGATAAACTACTTACGTTGCAGAAAAGAAAACACAGAAACAAACTTTAGAGGAAACCGAGAACATCCAAAAGCTGCTGACACTAACCGAACTAATAAATTAGACCTACACATTACAAGATTCACACAGCATCACCACAGCCAACAGCACTGTAATCAATACCTGAACTGAGGCAAAACAACCACGTGTGTCGTTAGGAGAGATAGTAACCTTGCAATTCAACTGAGACCATTTATTTTAATAACTCTCACTCGGTTATGTACGGCTGTTTGGGAAATGTGCACATCAGAAGGATGCCAAACAGTGAATTCACAAAAACACGGTACAGAGCATTTATTGCTATTGGATCAGACAAGCTGACAGAGCTTGCTTCACTGTCATTACTTACACTGTACAGTACAGTTGGGAATAATGTTGATGGTATGATGATCAGATTTTCTGTGTGGACCATAAATTGTTCCTTTAAATTATCCAACCTTCTCAGTTATTCTATTTAAAGGACAGCAATATAAATATTAATATAAAATATTATATACAGTTAGTATCACATCACCCAAGTAATGACTGGACTGTTTTCTTACACATCCATGAGCTATGGTTTGTGTTCAGCACTTAAATTGGGATACACTGTCTTTCTCAGACAGAAATGACTAAAACCCCTATGTCTTATCCGTCAGGTGTTTGGGGAGAAGGAAACTGTATCTTCTGAAACATGACTGTTATGAAAATGACTTACAGGCCACAGAAAAGTAAGATCTTGTGAAGAGAAGGACATATGGAAAAACTCTTGCTCTCGAATTGGAGAGGAGGAATTTGAGGAACTAATGCTGAAACAACTGAACCTTTTTTGTCTTGAATAGACTAATAGTCTTGTAACCTTTCTTGAGGTCTTATGGAGGTCCAGTGTGTCTGCTTGTTTTCATTCTAATGATCTTAATTAGTTAATTACAGGATGAATGGGAATAGTTTTAACAGCTTCTCCCAACTCTTCAGTTGTTGGTGCTTTGAAGCACCACAGAAAATCTGCAGACACAGCAACTGTTCCAAGACCAAAACTAGGCACCCCTGCACTTGAACGGACGGTACCAAAATTTGGATTTCTCCAGATCTGATCTACAGTAACCTGAGTATAAGGATTAAGAAAGCAGAAATGGCAGAGTTAATTAGATTTCACCATGTCACAGATTCCACAGCTGCAGAGGCAGATGCATGTGAAATAAAGTCAATGTTCTCTTCTTACTGTACTGTACATGCATTGTGCAGACAAGCCAACTGATAACTTTCTAAATGAGATATTACACTTTACAGAAACTAGTGAAATTCATCTTGGGATCATATAAAAGTGAATGGCACAGTCTATCCAATACATGGAAAAACCAAAATAGAAATATCCACAGAAAATCATACCTAGCGAAGGAAGTCACAGACACGGTTCCAGCTCACAGAGACCTCAACGTTTCAGTCCAGGAGTGTTTACCGTGTTGTTCTGAGCACACATGCACCGAATATTACTTTAGTTTTGGACCAAAATGTACTCCAACACTACAAAATTCTATAACCTACACTAACTACACTCTGCATGGCAGGCAATATGAAGAGCTTTCCAAATCCCTAACAAGCTGGACATTATTGCTTTTGCAGCAGCTGTTGATGAGGTTGTTGGGTGCTACACATTGAGTTATTTTTGTCGAAAGGCAGATTCTTGCTGCAGCCTCGCTATTGCAGAAAAGGCAAACGCCATTAGTCCTAATGGGTTGCCACAGTTTCACAGCCACATGATGTTTGCTTCCATCTCACTGATGGGGACATTTACACAGATTTGTTGTTGTTAAGCATGCTCATTAACAAATGTGACTTTGAAGCTGAGACATACTAAAATAACAACTACGCATCAGGCACAGATCTAAATGAGTGGCTAAGACTCATTGGAACAGGGATATATCTTTCAGTTTAATCGACTGTTCCGTATTTACACACCACCTAATAAACCTAATTGCCTGTTATCACAATGACTCTGTCCATTCATTCAAGCTACTGCTGCACTGCATCCGCCTTCACCTGCTCGTCTGTCCTCCTCCGAGAGAGACTACTGAGCTCTTGAGCACTAATAAGTGAGCACAAGACACCCCCCACCTCATCTCTTCGGGACCTAGCTCGCAGCAATCCAGTATGTGACTCACATCCAATAACGTGAGAAACAAGAAGGAGATCCTTGACACAAAGAAGGACAGATCCGCACGATCCCAGAAAACAAACTGCCTCCTTTGGTTTTCTGAGGCATTCTGCTTTAAAAGGAATGAGGCACTGAAGGGGTGCACTGCTTTAAACCGTGTGTTGTGTGCACGTACAGTATATAGTATGCATATCACTAAGTCCTCAAGTGGTAACAGTATTTAACTGCACACGCAAACCTATACTGTATAAACGAGTGGAAAAGGACCAAGTGACAATGCTCTTAACCACAATATGAGGTTCATATTTGCAAACAATGTGCAACCCGGCATTTCAAGATGGCATGGCATACCGCCAATTTAAAGACATTGAATTAAGCTAATGAAATACAGTACAGAAAAAATTCCCAGAGGTTTTGAAAAATGTACCATACTAGCGGGAAAGAAGGCCAAGACGCATTAAACATGGCTCTAAGATGAGTGCTTTTCATGGCGACAAGCTTTTCTGAAGACTTTCTGTATGTTTCTAAAATTTTCTATGCCAGCTGTAATGGATATTTTCTCTCACTCTATCTTATTCTGTCTGCAGGTAAGGATAATGTATTTTAAGAGCATGTCACACATTGCTGCGGTATGAAACTTAAAGCTTATGATTAAATGATAATAGAGAAAAAAAACCTTAAAATACACAGTCCTTGTATTAAAAACTGAATAAATAAACAGTACAGGATTATGCACTTGTAATCATTCTACTCTCCCCACATACACAGTGCAGTTCTGTGCCAACATAACAATAAGACTCATGGACATTTCTAACATTGAGGTGGCTGTACTCTCAAAGCAGACTTCAGAATCCTCACAAAGCCTTCCAGAGCTGTGTCTTATGTAAATTCTGAATAATTAACAAGACCTGATTTAGAAAATCATAAATATTTTAGGAAAGAGGCTTCTCTTTTTGCAATTACCCAAGTTTCAAGTTAAACACAGAAAGAGAGGACAGGAGAGAGAGAAAGAGAAAGAGAACAAATATTGTCTCATCTGAATAAAGGAACCCATTTTGCTAATCCTTGCAGTTTTGTTTCAAGTTGTTCTGTCGCTGTGCGTGCCTGGCTTCTGATAACACAGCTTCAAACGAGGCAGGGTTTTCCAACTGCAAATATGTCAACTTGCTAGGGAGATAAGGGGGAGAGAGGGTTCGATTAAAAATTATACCCTCAAAATTAACATCCAGAATGATACAAAAGCGCTCCATTTTATTATTATAATAACCTAGACTGAGAAAATAAACAACACATGGAGAAAGTAATTGAACTGCATTTCACAGCAACAGATCAATTGCCACAGTTATTGCTTGAGGTGAGAGCAGCTGAAATACTGTAATGAAATCCCCTTGATCATAGATACTCATTTACATGTCGATAAATTAGTGGTATGTTGACAAAACACTGTAATAATCAAACAGGAATTCAATTTCTCATTTTGATTCATTGGTTAATCTGGTAATATCAAGTCATTCAAGTCAATAATTGTATGTGATATTAATTCCCCAGTACCTGTTTCGTCGTCTTATCTGTTAATGATAATTATCTAAATAACAAGTAGTAATTTGCTCAGTAAACAACGCATTAAAACAATTTACATTCTGAGTTGAAGAAAAATGTTTTCTCGCATGATCCAGATGACCCCGTTTTGTTTATGCACAAGTATTTGTTCACTTGAAATTAATGTGTCTGCTTTTAAGCCTGTTTTAACAGTACAGAAATACTCTCCTCTTTTTCAGAAAGTTGTTATCATCTACTATAGCACCTGGGGCTGACTCATGTGTATGTACATACATACAGCATGAGTACTTCTTGTTTATTAGTAGTGAGCAATTAGTCTTTGTTGCTGAGTAGCTCGTGTTACTTGTAAGCTAATCAGACCCATTGTTTATCTATGACTCGTTTTAAGTAGTTACAGTATGTAGATTCAGCTATAGGCAAGTAACAAATAATTATACTGCAAGATTTGCTTTTGAGATTTAGAAGGGAACTGCAACCATGTTTTGTAAGTCCTACATTTGTATCTTTCGTTTGTACAGCTTTATTTGTAAAACGAAGACAGTGCTATAACAAATTCTGTAACCCATCATCATGGAAAGCTCAAGGTTTTATGTTATATAAAATTATATGTACTGACTTCAAGTTTTCAATGCACATTTTATTCTATAGCCTATGACTAACGAACGGTTCAAATTTTAATGATGGCTACTCCAAAAATAAATGCATAAATACTGTATGATCTGCCTGCATTTATTTGTTTTCACAGCATGTGTGTGTGGTGATGTGCTTGAAAGTCTACAGAAGGAATAACTCACAGTGCATGAGTTAATGTCTTAAATCAAATACCTGAATACCAAAAAGATACATCGAAATAATAGCAAGGACTCCTTTACCTCAGCTCTACATATATAATCTAAAGCAAAGCTTTAGTGAAAAAGAACACACGTCAAAATAAACGAGATACACCTTGGTATTTGTTTTGTATCCATGTGATAGTAAAGAAATACACGCATGTATGTGCCTTACAGCATTATTTCATTAGCATGAAACGACACACTCCGAGAATAAAGTAGCAAATGATCAATGTTCAGCTAAAACACAAAATAGTGTGATACAGGATTTCATTTTCATATTCTGTGCAGTGTGCCACAGGTCTTCTACAGCATATAAGGAAAAATGAGATTGTGCTCCTATTCCTCTCACTAAGGGTATTTATTGGAGACATGCTGACTTAAGTTACGATAAAAATGGGAAAGCATTAGATTTTAAATCATCAAAATGAATCTGCTGGCTAACTGCAGCATTTGAACATTTCTGTATAATAATAATAATAGTACCTTTCTCTAAAAGAAGAATGCTTGAAATGGACGGCAATATATCAACTCAAGCATTACGTTTGGTTTGCCCCTAAAGAAAATGACACGTAGTATATAAACACCGCTCAATTCATATTTAATGCATCTCTGCACAAATGGAAGAATTGCCGGTTGCTTTTAGATGCCGATTCCAGTGCCGAGTTAATACACATGGTTATAAACATCTGCATACATTTCATTCCCTCTGATCTAAATTGCAAAACCTGCAGTCGAATGAAAGACATTTCTAATGCCGCTCACAGGATCTGTCCGAAAAGCAAACAAAACCTAGAACAATACAAGGTGACCTGCAGTCACCTGTGCTTCTTCGATTTGAGGAGTGCAGTTGAACTCTTCAGCTGTCACTCCCTTACTCCGAGCTCAATGCAACAAGAACATTTTATGCATCACCTGCTATTTCATTGCATACAATTGAAAAATAACAATACAGTTTTCAGTGAAATTTAACCTAAAAGTCATATGAAGTAATCTTTTTGGTCTAAAATAGTTTCACTGCTGCCATTTGCCTCGTTTGACATGTCAGTATCAGTCCTCACTGCAGCCTCCTACACAAGAGGCCTAAAGCCAATTAATTAACTAATGTCCAATTAAGACAGCAGCCATATCACCCTGCAACGCATAACTGACAGCCCACTGAAGTTCAGCAGGTGTGGGCCTGGATGGGAGACCTCTTGGGAAAAACTAACGTTGCTGCTGGAAGTGGCATTAGTGGGGCCAGCAGGGGGCGCTCACCCTGTGGTCTGTGTGGTCAAGAGGCGCCGTCCTTCAGATGAGATGTAAAACCGAGGTGCTGACTCGCCGTGGTCATTAAAAATCCCAGGGTGTTTCTCGAAGAGTAGGGGTGTTACTCTGGTGTCCTGGCCAACTTTCTTTCATGGTTTTTACCAATCATGGCCTCCTAATAATCCCCAATTATGAAGCGACTTCATCACTCTGTCCTCCTCCCAGCTGATAGATGATGTACAGTGAGTGTACTGTGTGCTCTCTGGCAGCCATTGTATCATCCAGGTGGGGCTACACATTGGTGAAAGTGAGTTCTTATTACCTGTAAAGCCCTTTGAGTGAAGTTGTACAGAATAGTGTAATAAACAATAAGTGTAAGGAATTCTTATTATTCACCTATGATCTATAAATGTGGTGGATATCATTTACAGTATAGCTGCCAAAACCTTTATATAAAAGAATTAATCCATAAATATACCGACCAATAAGAACACACAAAAAATGTTTTTACACATGCAATTCGGGTTCTTAAAAAAAGGAATCAATTACACACCACCACTTGCAGAATGAGTAGATGTGTTTTGCTGCCTTTCAGCATTATTAATCAGGTTTGGTAAGCATGTGAAGAAATCGTTTGGAGACTTGCTCAGTGTCACCAGGAATAAGTCAAACTCGCCAGCACCTCATGTTTTATTCATGCTGAGCTCAGTCAACGCTAATTAAGGCTTTTTTTAAGCTATTACCTTACACAGGATAACCCTGACATAGCTTGTTCATAACAGGCAACTGATTAACAAAGCCAAGTCCACATCCAGATTGCCTATATCGTTAAGCCTCATGGGAGTAACACGTTTTCCTTTCAAATTAAAAAGTAAAAAGTTTCTTTGGGGAAAAAAAGTAAGTGTGAATTTTTCAAGCAAGATGTTTCTAAGCACATTGCCAAATGTGAAAGACATTCATGAAGAGTGAGGCTTTCCTGCAGTTACTGGGGGGTGGGGTTAGCAGTGTGAATCTCAACAGATGGCCTGATGAGTTCATTTTGGAGGATATGTACAGTAGTCTTCCCATGTCTCCTGTGATCTCAGTCTCTGTGGCAGAACCAAAGTCTGCAACTAACCCCAACTGTTCATGTATTTCATACTTTACCGTTTATGTTCGAGAATCTTTGGAAAGTTATGACTGAGCTGCCTTATCTTTCCTTAGCACTAAACAAGCAGGTTGACAAAACTTATTCTGGTCTGATTTCACACTAGATCTCCTGTCAAACCCTGGACCACTTGCATCAGATGACTTGTAAGAACAGATTGTCTATCGTCAGCCAAACAGGAGGAGCTATTGCAAATGGCTTAGTGGAGCTGTTAAGTCTGCACATCTGGGAAAAACAGTGCTGAAATTTAGGCAACGGTACACTCCGCTCTGTGTGTGAAGACATCAGCAGAAATGAGGAATGAGAAGAGACATGTGGCTTCTCTTGTGGACTGCGAGACAAAGTGTGAAAAAAGATTCAGAAATACTCCACACACCAGAGGAGCTTAACAGCCTGACAGACACAAGACAGCACAATGAACTGTCACAAGCTTCTGCTACAATGAACGCACTGGGGCAAAGAATACCAGCATATAGCTCTCTCTGCTTCATTCATTGCTCATCTTTTATTTGACCTCTTCAGTGCAGCTGTGAGTCCAGATAATTTTGTCAGACTTCCACAAATCTTTGCCTTGAAACCGTAAAAGAGGGATTATTTTATTACATCTCCCAGACTGACTCTTCAATAGCTACAGAAAAACAAAAACAGCCAGTAAAGACAGCTTTATACTGTACGTCTACAAATGACTGACTGGCTGTTTGCGTTTTTGAGGTACAGCACAGCTTACAATGAATTATTTATGTCAGGCTAAACTGATGCTTGGATGATCATGTTCTTTTTCCTCTGTGCAAGTCCCTTTATAATTCTGGGTGGCAGACTCTTCAGTCAGTTTCTATTGGGCTGTGAGGCTGTGATGTATTGTATATGGCTGGAATCTAGGTCAGCTGTTATATGTCAGACAGCAAGCTCTAGACTTTTATACACAGAGGGGTGCGAAGTAAAATATGAATGGGACACAAGAACGATAACCATCCGAGACCATAAAAAGAAAAAAACACTAAAAAAGTTGCCTATCTGACTCTAGGGCAATAACATCATTAATAAAAATCCCTTAGGGGATACTTCTGAATTAATGTATGGGTGGCATAGAGTATGCAAAACCCATCAGTTAAAAAAAAACTTTTCCGAATACTGCTTGGGAGAACAAATGGTTGTGTGCAGACATCCGAGGTCTGCAAATCTCTTAAAGTGAAAACAAATAGTGGTCCAAACAAAACTGAGTTCATGACCCCAGCTCACCACCATAAGAATGGCAGATATGACATCACAATGGACAGCTGACCAGTTTCCAAGCAACCGTGCTCTGTCTGACAAATGGAAAAAGAATTCTAGAATGAGCTACTGTAGGCACAGGTAGCTAGCTAGGCATTTCACCCCCATTCATGATCATTAATTCACAAGCATAAAAATAATTCACAGGCTACGTGCTCTTTTTTCAAATATACAGTATGTTTTTCATTCCTATTGAGGGTTACATTTTTCCAAAGCAGAAAGTAAAGACAAGGTTGTTTTTGTAAGCCTACATCTTCATCAAGTTGCAGATCTCTAGATGTTAGAGAAAGACCAACAGGTATAGTTCATCTCCTAACTCTGTGACCCACTTTGAAGAACCCAACTGTACATTGTGAACCAGAATGATGAACTCTAATATCACTGGAAAATCGACCTGCCACTGCAAGTATGTACGGAGACAAGCACTGAATCCTTTTCCAACAGCCTCAGCTTCATAAGACGTCAAACTGCATATTTTATTAATTGTTGCAAAGGAACAAGTTGACGCAGCTGCCTACTTCAACTCTTATTAATTCTTACTGTATTTGATTTGTGTATTTTTGTTGTGCATTGTGCTGGCTCTCCATATACTTCATAGGGCTGTCAGATTCACCTCAGAAGATCAGATAGGGGCGGTCAGTGTCTCTAGGACAAGGTACTGAGTTACATCACACAGGCTAAATGGAGTATCTCCCATCCTGGAGCGGAAACAATAAGTCAGCAGCAGCCCCGCCTCCGTATTCTCAGCAAACCAAAGGAGGGAAAGCCAATCTCTCAAATGCAAAACGTGTTGCAGAGAAACAAGGCTGCAAAAGCAGAAGGAGAGATTTCAGCTCTGAATAATAAAGTGGAAATGTCTACAAATGTGCACTGGCCTCACTGGAGTTGTATGTGAAGACCATTTGAATGCAATTACCCTTTTCCACAAACCTGTTTAGTCAACTACTGGAAGAGGAGGTGATTTGATTATCCCCATGGCTCCTGGCAAAATATTTTTAAATTATAATACTTTAGAGCACAATGCATTGTATTATGTCTGGGCCCTGATGTGGTCTCTGCCTATATAATGCACAAGCAGACCTGTCAACAGCAAGCACAGAAAGGAAGATTTATAACATCCTGGTGTGAAAGCCCCAGCGGTGATACGTGACGCTTCTGAAATCATCAGGTACACAAAAGTATATTCAAAACATACGGAATCACTACAACATGGCAGAAGTTATTTTTCTTCATATTATACTCATCACACACTTCATGAAAAAAACATGGTTCTATTTCTTTTGGGACTCATGAAAAGCAGCAGGACTTTATGATAACTGTTTTGTTAAAGCATGTGAATAGCAGGTCTGATGTCTATGATTTCCATCTTCTTCTGGGCAAATGCACACTATCATCCAATTCCAGGTCGTCAGCCTTGAAAGAGATGCCAGTCCATTGCAGGACATACTCACTGACATCCCAGAAGTCAATTAGCCTACCAATATGTCTTTGGACTGTGGGAAGAAACTGGAGCACCCAGGGGAAACCCACTCAGACATGGGGTGAGCGTACAAACTCCACGCAGACAGCAACCCAGGACAGGAATTTATCCCAGAGACCCAGTGCTGCCAGGCAGCAATGCTAACCACTGCACCACCGGTCCCTCCAAAAAATGCTCACTATAATAAACAAAATAAAAGACCCCCCTCTTTGTCCTATGAGAACCCACCTTCACACTCATTCTAAACATCGCGTTTACATTTTACTGAATTAATAGTACTTCCCATAGGATACATTTCAATGCAGTAATTTATCATTTTACAGTACAGTATATATCCTGTAAATATACAGTACATCCAAATAAACTTTTTGTTCTAACAGCAACAAAATCACAAATGTATTCAATCAGATATGACAGTATGCTATCTGGTGGGATTTTGTTCATTACCTATAATCTGTATACTTTATTTTTCTAAAACATCCATCCTACAGTAATTGCTAACTGCGTTTCTAACTGCTCTACCCAGCACAGAGTTTCAGGGGAGTCAGAGTCTGTCGTGGCAAGCAACAGGCGCAAGGCAGGATATACTAGTGGGAATGGGATGCCAGTCCTTCACAGACACACGTTTAAACCAGGGCCAATTTTTCCCAGAAGCCAATTAACCTACCAGGGTGTCGTTGGACTGTGGGGCTGGAGCACCTGGAGGAAACCCACAAAGCGACAACACAGTGAGAACATACAAACTCCATGTAGATAGCACCCCAGATTTAGAACTGAACCCAAGGTCCCATCATAGAGAGGCAGCAATGCTAACCACTGTGCCACCATGCCTCCCTTTTGTCAAGCAATACATGCAAAAATAAATCAATGATATTTTTTCATGCTCGGTGTAGTGAACGGTATTCAAATTCTAAGGGTGATTTATAGTTTCACAGGCCTAACTTTGTAATAAGGTACCTTTGCAACCACCAGAGACATCAGAGCTTAATGATGCTGGGTGGATGGGCACCTGTCAGAAAAATCACAAACTTCTCAATCATTGTTATCTTCCTGCAGGGAGGGTGGAAATCATATCTAAAAACGAAACGTGTTCACCAACACACATACAGCAAAGCCCTGTCTCTTAAAAGCCATTTGAAATGCTGCTGACCTTGAGTCTGAAGCGGAGCTACTGAAAGGCAAAGGCTTTTTGAAGGGGCTTCAACAAGTGTAGGCTGAGCCTATTCACGTCCTGGAAAACTACACAAATGAATAAAGTAATTCAGCGACATTATACTCCTTAGAATTCATGGCCCGCTATTCATTTGGAACATGACTGTTTTCTTCGGTGCTGCACGCCGTTCATAACTCTACAGCCAAGTGCGGGGGAGTGATTCAGTCTCAGTGGCAGAATATTTTACAGATTGAGTGGAATTTAGTGAGGGTGGCTAACAAAAAATAAAGTAAAATAAACAACCTTGCTTTAAGTCAAGGGGCATTGAATCATTATGTACAGAATAACAGTGATCAAAATTACTTTTCTGAGGAGCCACAAAATCATGTTTCTATCTGGCCATCTGCATTCTAATTTAGCTAAACTCAGCTGAGGGCTAATATTAAACAAAACAGTATGCAACACCCTTCTAATTGTTTTTGTGAAGTGGCCTGAAAAGCTCACCAGCTACCAAATAATCAAATGGAGTCAGTCATCTTTACATGCATCCAATAATATTTCCACAAAATCTGTTAAAAATAAAAATTTGCCTTAAAGGCTATTGATTAGGTTCATGCATGTACAGGATAGAACTTTAATATACATGGTATCTATAAGAAGGCAACTCAATGAATAGCTGAGTGCATGTTCACAAGGTGCTCCTAAGGAGATAGAATAAAATTAACTCATTATCTGTGTATAGTAAAACTCCACAGACTTGCACAACAACTAAAAATTGCCAGACAAAATAATTCAGTTTTAGAGTCTAAGGACTGATTCATGCAAAAAACTACCTAGACATCACCTGTGCTTAGCTAGATATAACTAAAAAACATAACTGGCAGCTTTTAACCATGGACACTGCAGGGCAGGAACATCATGATCCTCAATCATTTAATCCAGATAGAGAATATTCTGCAGAACATTACTAAAATGCCTTTTCAAACTACTGTGTGCCACATAGTGTATATGGGAGAGATACTGAGTCTTAATCAGGAGAGAAGATGTGAGCAGAATGCTAAATAATGAAGGTTTCTTCAGCTGACAGTTATTTAATTTTACTGACATGCTCCAAGTAAAGAGGCACGGCCAAAATTCTTCATTACTTCTGCAAAGTTCTGCAGTACTTATCCAGACACTGCATGTACAGGGAAGTATTGTTCCAAAGGCCCTCGGCTTTTTGAGAGTACACTACATGTACTGTACGTTAGTAAATGACACTGTTGTTCTGAAAACACGATGAGGTGTCTCAGGTTCAACAATGAGATAAACAAATGCATAAAGCAGATGGTTCGCGGGAAAACCAGCGGGTTTCAAGAGGGAAAGAGACCAGAAGTCCAAAACAACATCAAATAATTCTAGTCCCGTTTTTTTTTTTCCAGACGTATTTGCCGCTACCTTTAGAACTGTTTCACACCTGCACAAGCTGCACGGCTGTTTTTTTTTTTTCCCCAAAGAGGTGAAACAGCAAAACACCACCAGTCCTGCTAACCGCAAGAGCAACCGTATTCTCCCCCACCTTTCTGCAAACTTCATGTGCAGCCGGTCTTTAAAACGGCAAGAAAATAAATAAAACCCTCACAGCGAATCGAAAATCTTGCTGTGCTGACGTGTTTCTAAATGGAAGAGGCCCTGTGCACACCAAGCGCAAGCTGCAGAAGCAGTTTTAATAAAAATGAAATTGCTTCGCGCTGCCCCTTTCACCTCGCAATCCTTCCCTGCACCGTTTGTCCCTCCCCAGTGAGCGGTTTGGTAATCGCGGGTCTCAGACGCCAGGCAATCCGGCGGAGGACCTGGCCCGGCGCTTTGTGACGGAGGGAGGCGGCTGGGTTAAACACCGGCCCTTTCCCCCCTGGGGCGAGGGGGGGGCGGGCAGGGGCTCAGGCAAAGCGAGACCCCCCTGACCACCTGTACATCCAAGTGCATAGTTTCTGCTGCCGGCAGAATATGCTGTCTTGTGTGTGCTGCTGCTGTGTGGGCTGTCGCAACGGACACCAGTAATGAAGATCTGAAAGAAGAAGTGAATAATTAAAAGCATCGTGATGTACAGTATATCCCTCAGAAAACCTGACCTCATTGAATATGCATGTACTGTACAGCACTCATGGATAAGATATTTCATAACAGTTGTCGAAACCGTTCTGTTTAACAGACGATGCTTCTTACTGTACCTTTTATGCCGTTTACCGAAGACAGGTCATTGCACCTGATGCAAAACTGAGCTCTCCTGGGTCCACCCTGTTCTAAAAAGGGATTCTGTCACATTTTAGGACCAATTGCAATGGCCGCAGAAGTTGCAGTGGCTCGTGGGATACGTGCATATTAATTATCCACGTCTGTTTCATTACACTAAATAATTGTGTCATAGTGTTATAACAGTTTATATCGACTTCAAATTGTGCTTTCATACTTCGTAGCAAGTGCTGCTTGTTTGTAAATACATTTTTTTCTCATGAGGATAACATTAACCCTTAATCATATTCGTCACTGGAAATATATAAATCTATACCAGAATTGTGGCTCCAGCTCACCAACTGATTAAAATCGTTTGATATGGTGCATTAAGCTCTCAAAAACGCTGAATGGGAAAGTCATAGTTACTGTATCAACCCCATTCCAATTTGTGAGATTCAGAGCTGCCCGAACTGTAACCGGCTGCACCTCTGCAGAAGAAAAACAGATGATGATCTTCGGAGCTGGGAGTGACCGAGACCTTGTTCATCACGAGTAGATCACCTGGTAAGAGCTATTCGGGCAGAAACGTGCGTGTAAATGAGTTGAGCTGCTTAAAGTTATTTATGCTGCAGGTGTTTAAAACACAACAGCGACAGCAGGGGATATTGAAACTCGGGACAGGATGAGAAACAAGTAAACTGGAAGTCCAAACAAGCAAGCAGATCAATTAAAGGCAGCAATTAGCATCGTGAGTGATTGAGAATTCAGCTGGAATGAAACCCAGCAGACACAGTGATCCCTCAGGGCCGGGGCTAGGAACCACTGATCTATACCACGTTCGTAATGGTGAATCAGCTGTCTGTGGCGGCTTGTCTTAATGTACTGTAAGCAAAGCAGAATTAAAAGTATCCTTAGAGCGTTTCTAGTGAAATGGCCATGGCTAATTAATATTCACGTCTCCCGTTATAGATTGCGACTTCTGCTGGCTCTTAAAAATATTTATCTCCGGATAGATGACCAAACGTGATAACAATAAAAAAAAAACTAAGGATGTCCATAATGATTAAGTGGGGCAGGACAGACACCGCCTGAGTGAAATGCTGTACGGTGCAGGGCTGATGGATTTAACGCGGACAGAGCTGCACAAACTACTTCCTTCTTTCGTCGTGAACAATGAGATTCATTTTTCATGAAGAGATCAGCAGCATCTCGAGTGACTCTCAAGAGGTGAACATCTACGCGATCCTTTGCAGTTCCTGTACTTTGTAACGTGCGCCAGGATACGCTGTACCAGAGTCTGCACTTAATTTAACACAAGGTTAAAGGCTGGCTCCGCGATGCCCTGCTACTGAAACAGGGGCAAAACATCCCGCTGCAGAAAAGAGGAATTGGATTTTGTACAGTACGTGTGATAAAAGATTGGTATCAGACCGACTCTCGGGAAATGCTTTCTATGAAAAGACAGAATCAACTTTTGATTTAAAGAACCTGTCTATTTTAGACCAGCTGTCTATTTAGTAAAAAAAAACATACATCTTACCCCGTGGGTGACATTGTGACTTTGCAGACACACTGTTCATTATACAGTATGAGGCCATACTGTACCTATGGGCAATGTACTCTGGAGGATTAGAGGCCGTAAGATGCAGTAATTGCAAGGAAATGTTTCTATAAATATTTTTCGATCGTATACTGTATAATCCAAAGTACACAAACTTGAAAGAACACAGCAGTGCAAGGAGAGACTGATCTGCGTGACGCGTCTAAGCCAGCAGAGCAGAGCAGTGCAGAGCGGGAGCTGCTCTGGCCTTGCCTGGGGGTGCTCGATCAAGTTGCCAGAAAGGCGAACAGGACGGCTCCGCCTCACAGCAGCTGCACTTTCACAGGAAGGACAGGCAGAGCACATGGCAGGCAGCTCCTGCCAGCGTGCCCCTGGAAATCAAGGTGGTGTGCAATTCAACACGGGCACAGTGTGAGTAGAAAGCACAGAAAGCACAGCCTTGGCCAGTCGCGCCCCGTTCGATGGCCTGATGAGGCCTAAATGTTCCCACTATAGGAGAACTGCTGTCCCCATTTCTCAGACCGGTTAGTAAATCTCCGTACCAAACTAAATTAATTGATGGCATCTCACAGTTTTAACCAATTTCGAATTACGTGTTAAATCGTGAAACTTTGTAAAAGACCTGTACAGTATGTTCACCTTGTTGTCGCAGGCAGATGAGAAACCGCTTTGAAAACAGCCCTTCCTGCTCACTAGTCACTGTGAGCAAATGAGAAAAACCGTCTCCTAACAATGTTAATTATTAGGGGTTTTAGTTGGTTGGCAGGTTGCTCTTTTTTGCAATACTTTAAAAGTATCTAAAAAACATGTTGCCTTGTATGTGTTGCTTTAATAATTTTTTTTACTATTAATATAGTTGCAACATTTGCTTGGGCTAAAGCATTTTACAATGTAATAGGGCTGCTTTTTGCATCATCAGAAAATTTGCTGCCTCGTTCTGAATTGCAGACAATGACAGCAAAGTGGCTCAGCGCATATGTTGAAACTTAATCTCTTTTTTATGTAAATTGGAGGTTGTAAACGTTACTAGTCCTAGGTAGTTTCATTATTTTAAATGCCGATTCATTACAACTCCAAATATAGCATTGCAGCATCTTTTAAAGTAAAAAGGCAAGTCAATTAAACACTATAAACTGGCCACAGGATGGAACTGAAGCAGCAGTTGCATTAAATAATTTGTAATTTCATCTGTATCTTACATCTCTCTGTTTGCCTGAAAAGAAAAAAAGTAAATAAAAATCATGTATCTTCCCGAAGTGTGTACAGTAAGAACTTATGCTTCAACATTTACATATACAAACATTTTAGCAGTCGAAACCTGCAGAGACACCAGAAACTCTTTATCTATAAAAGTTAATGTACATGTGCTGCTCGCTGTAACACCTGGAGAGCAGACTGACACAGAATCGACAGCGGACGCAGAGAGGAATGGGAAGATGCGTGCTTGGAAATAACTGGGAGAGGCCGGAGGGCAACGAATGGAAAAGGGCCCAAACAGGCCCAGGTCCTTACGGAGCCGAGGAAGTACTGGAACGGAGCTTCAGAGGCGAAAAAGATGGCCTGGCAAAGGACCTTCCTGTAAGAAGGCCAGATGACACCAGCAAGACAGCAAGATCAAACTGGAGGGACACAGGAAGTCAGAAATGATAGCAGGAATGCTGTGGGGGCCCAATGGGGTGGGCAAAGGCTGAAGATGACAGAAGCGGTGGCATACAGTACAGTATACCCACCAACAGATCATACTGGGCCTCTGGTAGCAGCAGGGAAGACCAGACCAGGTGTGCAAACTGCAGCCCAACCCCATTGCCCTCAGCCCTTCCCCAAGGGCCCGGCTGCTTTGAGACGCTGCCTGTTGCTGAGCCCCGGCCTCCGGAGAAGAAGAGAAAGACACCCGCTCCCGGATCTCCGAGGGGCGGACACAGGCACACTCCCGCTGGCGCTGAACCGTGCCTACTGCGCCCTGGGCACTTGCTGAAGACAGTCCGAGCCAGGCACTTCCCCACAGCCTGGCTGGCTTCATGATGCTTGTCAGGCTGAATATTTTGTTTTTCTTTCCTTTTGATTTTTTTTCCCCTGTAAAAGATCTTATTATTATCCCCTTCGGTCTTTTTTGTAAGGCAGTTAATAAGATTTCATGCTCAGCGAATGGAGTGTTTTGCTGACAGGTGTTGTCTGTTTATATAAAGTCCTATGGCAGTGGCCCAGCAGCTGCAGCAAAAACGTGAATATCCACACTGTGAAGATTATTAAACCTCGTCAAAGAAGCTTAATCTCAAATTGATTAAATAATCAGTGTACAATTTTTTTAAATTAGTGCCATCAGGTGAGGTTATTAAGCAGTGCACACACTATTTTTCCTTATTTTTTAATAGCCAGCTAATTAGTTGATTCCTTGCATTTTTGTCTAAAGTAGTCCAGCAGAAATTACAGCAAGACCTAAACAAATGAGCCCTCAGCACCAAGCCACAGGACTGCAGTGCGTCAGCATTTTCTTGCTTGCTCTTAGATGGGACACAGGTCCCACAGGAGGCTCTGGGACAGCAGCTCTCCACCCTTCTCCTGTAAAAGTCACCCCAAAACATCGAGAAGCTGCGTCTCTCGATCAGCGCAGTGCAGTGACAGGACTCCAGCGCAGGGGTGCTTCTGTGAAGCATTGTAAAGGATTTTAAAGGATTGTAGAAAACGTAAGTCCTAGATCTGATGGAAACAGGGGCACTCTGCTATTTAGAATGCTTATAATGACAAAACCAAATTGAGAATAAGATTATTGGATGGTTTAAGATGAACAAACACAATAAGGCTTTTCTTTTAGTGAAGAATGCTCATTGGGCTCAGTACACTGGTAGACAGACTTGTGACAAGGGCACGTCTACAAGGCGAAATTCCAGAGATCTCTACAGTGGCCAGTGTGGTGGCCGGGACTACAGCAGATGTACTGTAGTAGAAGCAAGCAGCACACTAAATAAAAGGTATTAGCAATGTCTATAGTTCCCTATTTACTGTACATATAGGGAAATATATATATATTTACAACTATGAGCCACTGAGACAAAACTGCAAAAAGTGAAAAATGTGAAAACCCTCTATGCACCTCCATTAAAAAATGGAAAAAAAAACATTTTTGACTCCTGTTAGAAATTACCCCTCTCGAAGGTTCCCACTCAGCCTTATTCCGCATCTACTTTCCGTGCATAACCTCTTACACAACCAACGCTCTAAAACAAGCTGAAAATCAAATGAACAAAAAAAAGGAAGAAAAAGTCAAAAACCTACTCAGACCATAAAGCGCGTCTGCCCTGTCTCTCCACTGAAGACCACTGTCGGCTACCTTCCGAGCGCTGAAAGAGAATTCCACCTGGATGTGATATTTCTTAT
The DNA here is from genome assembly GCF_055471065.1 of Atractosteus spatula. Classification (NCBI taxonomy): domain Eukaryota; kingdom Metazoa; phylum Chordata; class Actinopteri; order Semionotiformes; family Lepisosteidae; genus Atractosteus; species Atractosteus spatula. Next base: position 74,429,725 of record NC_142708.1, on the reverse strand, counting down.
ATTTATTTTAATGTATGCATTAGCACACTGGAATGGATAGTGGGAAAGAGGAGGATGAAAGACCAGCTCACTTCCCCTTTCCTTATCTCTTCAGGTGCTTCTCAATATTACCAAGTCTACTTCCCCAGTCTGTCATTCCTAAAGCACTTTCTTTTTATTTATACACACATATGAGCTTCTTTTCTGCAAGCCAACTGCAGGTTCACAGTGACCCATACATCATCTTTATTCATGCTCTGGGGCAGAGTAACTTTATTGGTTTTGCTTGTTTGAAGGTGTGATTTATCTGTAATTATTAAAAGACTAGAGACAGCTCCAGTAGCTCTGCCTTCTTGGGTGACCTCACATTATCCTGTCGCTGATGATAAACACAATAAATAATAAAGAAAATGCCAACTTTTGCAATGAGGGCTTAGTATGTGTTGAAGATACCATGTCACCCAAACTGCCTGCAGTGGAAAAGGATGCTACATCACAGAGGCAGTTCTCGTATTTTAGATCCAGAAAATCCAAAACGGACTGTTTTAAACTGTGCACATACTGTAAACATCTAGGGATTTAATCCTGAAAAAACGACTGCATAAAAAAAACAAAAATACAGACAGGTAGGTGTGAAATCAGCCTCCCTACACAAGCCCTGGAGAGAGTGTGTTCAGCTCATTCATTTCCCAGGGTATTGTAAAGGGCCGCGTCTGAAGAACGAAGGGATCAAAAGGCCTCCATGCTAGGAAAGCACATTCAGAGAGATGCCAGACAATGAGGGAGCCGCCGGACTGCAGCATCCTCCGGACTCCAGGAGAAATCCAAACGGCAGTCCCGCAGGCCAGCAGAGCTCCCCGAAGAATTAAACTGCAAAGACAATGTACAGTATCTGACTTAGTGACACATGGTCAGCACACAGTAACCCAAACGTCTCCCTTCAAGTGTGAGGGCAGAGGTGCCACGCCCCCACAGCATTTTAAATTGCACAATTTCTTCACGGCAGGCAGGCAGGCTTGCAGACGCTGCTTTTCAGTTTTCTCTCAAACCCACTTGATTTAGAATTGAGACTCAAGTTTCTAATCACTTTATCCAAAACAGGGTTGCAGGAGAACCAGAGCCTATCCTGGCAAGCAATGGGTTTAAGGCCGGATACACCCTGGAAGGGACGCCAGCCCATCACATGGCAAACACACAGACACAGATACACACACATTCACACCAATTTTGAATGGGCCAATTTTCCCAGAAGCCAGTTAGCCTACCAGCATGTCTTTGGACTGTGGGAGGAAACTGGAGTACCTGGAGGAAACCCACATGAACTTGGGAAGAACATACAAACTCCATGCAGATAGCACCCCAGGAATTGATCCCAGGGCCCCGGCACTGAGATTCAGCGATGCTAACCACTGCACCACTGTGCCGCCCCAATTCAATCTGATGCATTTGTTAAATACTGTCTCTAGCCTCTACCGAATGGCAAGTCCTCTGACAGGTCAAAGTGGGAAAGGTAAAAAAAAAGAGTCTCTATGTGAATCAGAATAATTCATTTTTAAAAACATATTAGAAAACAGTTTAAAACACTTCAAAAGCTTTGGTTTGCTTGAAATTGTAACCTGCGTACAAGGTACAAGGATGTCACAGTGACAAGGCCAGAGACAACTGATTAAGCAGACGCTACATGTGAAGCAGCTCAATTTCAACGGCTCACCAACATATTCAAGATTTCTAGCTTGGCCCTAACGAACAGACTGTACATTTTCATAGTTTCGTCTCCGGCAGTCTCCCTCCCTGGCTGTTTAATGTGACCCACATTGAGGAGCCATGGGGAGCAGGGAGAGGAGAGCACAGTGGGAGATTTATCTTCAGAAGCAAAGACAGCCCTGCACCAAGGCTAAAGCAAAGAGCTTGCTATTAAGGAAGCATTCAAGGAAGGGAGAGGTTTTTTTGGAAGGAATTAATGCACTGTGCTTTTCCTTATGAAGGTAATGATAAATGCAAAGCACAAGTGAAATTAACTGCCGTTCCCTCATTTCTCTTATGCGAGCCACAACAACAATGCAATTAGATCTTAAGGGAGTTTCTGGCACGCCTGCAAGCAGTGGAATTTTCATGCAAAGATATTATTACTTTTATTATTTTTTTAGGTCAAGCAAGTTGTGTAAAGAAGGTTCAAGCCTGCTGTCACAGAAAAGGTCTCAGAAATCTCAAAGTCTGTCTGCCTGACACTCCAAGGGTAGTAATTTGCACTGTACAACTGTAAGAGGATCCTAGGTAATTGTACATTAAGTCAATCACACATAACTCTGTTTTGTGTACAGCAACAACACAGCAAACACCACACACAGAGATACAGTACAACACACAATCAAAAACAAGCTATGGCCAAAAACCTGTGGCCTTTAAGTTTCATGGTGTTTGCTTGTTGACACAAACAACCATAGGAGAAAAGCATTAGGAATTTGCAGCCTGTCGACACTTTAAACACCAAATTCTAATATCGATCTCACGAACTGACAACACTGGTCTATTTAAGACAACATTTGAAATTGCAAAACAGATTGCAGCAGTATCCAGGCTGTAGGTCTTTCATTCCAATGCTCATTAATTTTATTTTTGGGCTGAGTGTAACAGACGCAGTAGGTAAATCCTTTCTACAATCAGTATTAGTTTCTATCACGCAGGCAAGAGAACACTTATCTGAATGTAGCAAAACAACCTGCAATCAGGTCCCCGCTGTGGCCCTTGGAATGAGCAGAGCGATCAGTTTCATTTTTTTTTTCAATCCTCCTACATTCAGCAGACTGGAAAGTCTCTCTCTCTGTGTTTTACTTTTTTTTTCCAGAGGTGAGGATATTTCAGATTCAGTTTTGCTCTCCAGCAGCCCCCACTGCGAAGGGATAGGGGAGGCAAAGAAGTTGTTTGATTGCAAAGCAAAGACCTCCTGCGCCTTTAATTTTTCATTCTGGTGCAAATCCCCCCGATGACTCAAGCTGGTTCTGAGCGGAATCCCCCCTGTGTGTGGGAGTAACCCTGGCTCTCCAAGCATTAGTAAATCAAACCCTCAGCTGTCTAACAACGCCGCTATTGACGGAAATTATCGGCTCTCTGGGTGCGTGTGTGCACATTTAGTGTAAAGAAATAATGCCAATTAATATCTAGATGTATGTTCTCCACTGCTGGTGCCTTTGTGCTGTCAGTGAACTGCTGCAGAAGGCAGCAGCATGTGTTGGAGCAGGTCTCCGTGCTCTGGGCTGAAGGCTCGTGGCTTCAATCCTAGGGTGGGGCCCTGCTGTTCTACTGCTGAGCCAGATACCTCTCTCCAGTGCTCCAGGGCATGCCCTGCTCTGCACACGCCTTTCCAGGTCATCATGGTAAAACGAGAGTTTGATCTCAATTGACCTGCAGTACCTGGTAGCTAAAGGAATAACTACAGTAAATGAATACACCTGAAAATGATTTCTGAACACTCAATCCAAACACGGCGACCAGCTGCATTAGCTTATCTGGTTGGCTGGACCTCATCATGGTTTCTGCAGCACAGCGTGGGTTGAAGGCACACAGTGGCTAGCCTAATCGCAGATTCACCTTGGCACCCCCACAACAGAGTGTCAAGAATATCCGGAAGACCAACCGGGAGGTTGGACCCTATGCGGAACCTCAGAGGTAAGGGGACAAAGGATAAAAGATCCAGTAGTTTCTGATCCGAGAGAGGGCTAGGCGAGAGACGCGGTCCAGAGCGAGATCCGGAGTTCGTATTTGAAAAAGACTATCAGTTTCCAATCCGAAAGGGCTAGGCCAGAGACGTGGTCAAAGGTGGGTTCAGAAATTCTTATCCGAAAAGGCTTGAATACTTTGAGAAGATGGCGAAGTAGGGGCTCCGAAGTAGCGATCGAGGTGGTGGAGGAGGAAGGTGTGGTGACAGGTGGAGTGTCGTGGTTGGTTGATTGATGGGAACGGTGTTGTTTGGAAGAAGTGCTCAGGGCCGGAGTGCAATTAGCGTGAGGGCGCATTCTCGTTGGGATCCGGTTAGATGAGGGCGTGGCACAGAGATCAGCATTGACCCTGCTCTTCCAGAGAGGAGGCTTATTGTAATAAAAATTGAAATATCACTCCTCAGGAGTACAACACCTGCATGCACACTGGGGGCTTGAACTTACCTCTGTCTTGTAACTATTCCTCTGTGCTGTCCCATGAGTCTATACTGTAGGTTGATGCTGCTCCTGCTAATGAAGCACCTAGAGCTCTGTTGTACAACTCTCATCCCCAAGGACCCCAGTCCTGCAGGTTTTATAGCTACTCTACATAATCAACAGGTGAATTCCTTTGGAATTCAGTCCAATTAAGACCTGCAGGAATTAAAGCCAGCAACAGCATTACAGTGAACAAGAATTGCCTACAGCGGTCCAGCGTGGCCCAGCTAATTTTCCTTTTTGTAGAAGATGAAATAAACTCTCCCCACTGCCCAGCCCCAGCACCTTCTGAAAATGAATTTAAATAATTCAGAGTAGCTGGTGTATCACAGATTTATTCTTTGTCCGATTCCCTGCTGTGGAGCATGGCTGTTATTGGAGCAGCCTGGCTATCTGAGGGCCAGGAGCAGTAATCCAGCAGTATTTTAACACCAATAAAGGAAAAATAATAACTGAGAAATTGAGCAGTGTCCTTTTCTCCTGATCTTTGCACAATGCTAAAACTCTTTTCTTCTTTTTATAGTTATGCAATCTCTGGCCTTCCTCTTAACCTGTTAGTTTAATTATAGCAATAGCAGCGTTTTTCCCATTACAGTGTCTTTCTAAATGATAATTGAAAGTTATTTATTCTAAACTTGGTCTCAATTATATCTTTACCATTATTATTATTGTTATTTCTCTTTGAGTCAAGAAGTAGTCATCGTCTCATGGTTCTTGTGTTCTGTGCACAGTGAGGGACAGAGGGTTGTTTCTTGGGGGTTGTTAAAATGCTGTGTATGTTATCCTGATAGTGACTTTACTAGGGAGTAAATCCGCTCCCTATCCAATTCAAGATCCTTCTCTGGGCATAAAGTTTACTTTAAGGTGTTTGCAACCTACAGTAAGTGCATATATCTGGTTAAAAAATTAAGTGAAAAGGAATTCCACAGCAGAAGTCACATGTTACTCCTGGAGTCAGTTCTTATTTAGCAGAAAGCCGCACTCAAAAACTTATCGGCAATTAAACCTGTGTAGCTGGAGCAACCTAGCGTTGAATTTTGCAATTAAGTTAGCTAATTGGCTTCTCTTTCAGTGTAACTACAGGCCTTGTGTGAAATGGGTCGTTAGGCTGACAATATCTGGCATAATGATAATGCATTATTTGTAAAGACAAAACAATAAGAATAACCAAGAACAACAGCTAGCAATTTCTGTAATCGCAGTCTGCTGTTTCACAGTGAAACCTTTGCGTGTAAGTAAGCTCTGACATCTCTGCCATTTACATCAATTCTGATTATATGAAAAAAACAACAATATTGCTCAGTTTGGTCAATTTAAGGGGGATGCCAGAGAAAAGCTGAAAATGGGTTCCTAAAAAACATTTGACTGAATCTTCCACTTACAAACCCCTCCGCACAGAAAGTAATCTACTGTATACAGATTAAAGGCTGAAATGCAGCACTGTGCTGTACATCAGACCCCAAGATGGAACATGGAATAACCATTTTCCTTAACGTTCACCTCACTTGAATTAAAAATGCCCTTCTGGTTTCATTTTGTACCGTTAATCACAGTTCATTCAAGTTTTGTTCATTGTACACATGCTTCAAGGTAAAAAATGCCCTTAAATGGAGTCTAACGTCCTAAAAATACATGTATATAACAAACAAAGTTTTGATTTGCAGATGTATGCCCGTATCTTCAAATAATAATGCACCGTTCACATTGCACGTAATTGTGATTTAATGCCATTTTATGTTCTACTCTACTGTTATAAATATTAAAAATAGTTAAAAATAAAAAGCCAGGGAGGACTGTTTATGTACAGTATATGCCTGTTTCACATTGCTCCGGATGGACTTCAGACTGCTGAACTGAGGAAAAGATCCTCCCTCCCACACACACACTTTAATAAAGGCAAGGCAAGGGATCGTGCAGCTCCACAGAAAAGGGCTCAGTGGAATAATTAACAGAACAGTCTTTTTTCCTGCTGAATTTTTCGTATGAGGCTTATCCTTTGGAAACATCAAAAGCAGTGACAGAAGGCTGGGTTTAACAGTGCACCTGCATTTCTCCGTGAAATGCTCAGGCGCTGGTACTGGAGGGGAAATTCAGGCAGGCATTCTCACAGGCCATCTTTAACCCCGGGTTAAAGAAAATTCATAATACTTACTGCCGCAGAAACTCAATTAACTAAACAAAGTAGGATGAAGTCCTCTTTGGACAGATTCAATATTCTACCCCTTAAAAAGATGCATTACTCAGCATGAAGGCCAAATCATCTGAAGTCTGTTGGTAGGGTTAGCCAAATTAATCAAATACTAGGGACAAGCAAGCCACATGTTCCCAATCCTTGATTCCTTTTGTTCATTTCCCAATACCTAATTATAAGAAAGGGGAATTTTATACACCTTAGAGCTCTTTTAAAAGACAGGAAAACATGTTGATACAGTAGATAAAGCAATCACAAAAAAACTCCATATCTGGCTGACTCTCTGACTTCTGCTGGCAAGGTGCTCCAGAGCTCTGGGGAATATCTACAAAAGGTCCAGTCACCCACAGACTTTTCATGCCCTGAGGGAGCACACAACAAACCAGAATGAGCTGAGCCAAGGTCACATGGAGGGGAGTTAACAGGGGATTAGATATAACGCTGGAGACAGCTGGAGACTGAGGAGCCTTGCTATGCAGATCCTTGAATGTCAGCAGTAAGATTTTCGAATCAGCTTGAGATCTGTTGGAAAGTCAGCATCATTTGCACAGGAGCTAGTCCAGATCCAAGCTGGCGAGTTGTGAAAATATTTTAACATGATGTCTGCAAGTAGACAATTACCATAACCAAACCTGGGAAAAACACACAGCCATGAACCATCTTTTCTACTAACCACCCATACAGATTAAGACCCATCCTGGCAATGCTACCCAGATGCAAAAACAATGGCTTTACAATCCTCTGCTCATGATGTTCAAGACTGAAGATCAGTCCCCGTTTCTTAAATGTGGATAAATATTCAAGCACAGTGCTATCAGCTGATGAGGTTACAGGATGGGTTTTGTGTATTTGATGGAAGGAACCCACTACAATTACCACTCTTATCACCATTAGGATGGGGATGTCTAATATAATATAATAAGTTAGGATGAAATTAAACTGTACTTCCCATCCTTCAGTGTACTCCATTTTGTGTTTAACAGCTGATGGTTTGGAACTAAGCGTGCTAAGATAACCACAACAGTGAATGTTGTGAATTGCACCTAACTTGGCACAGCCCCCGTTCTCACGGGAAGTGAGGGGGAACTGAGCTCAGAGGAGGCGCTTGGCGCAGAAGTCGAGGGAGCAAGGAGACGTCGGACAGAATCTGCCGGGGCTGTGTGAAGTGCAGACCGAGACCCGAGAATGTTGTGCCTGTTGGGCGGTAGCAGCTGTGATGGACGCTCTGACGTTGTCGTGCACAGCCCAAGTGAAAAAGACATCCAATGAGCTGGAGAGGCTCCCAATCACTACTGACTGAGGCTGAGGCAAGGGGGCCTTCCCTTCCAGCTGTTTGGGAGGGAATGGAGCAGCTGGGGTGATTATGAGGTCCCATTAACAGCGCCAGGGGGCATCTTTTTGAAGGACAAAAAGAAATCTCTCAGACAAAATTAATCCCAACAGAGGTGGTGGTGGTTAGAGATAAGTGTAACTGCTCTTTTCCAGACAAGGGGGGGGGGGGGAGTCACCCAAGCTATCAGCTGTAATGAGATTTTCAATAGTCATAATCCTCGATCCTATTGATGATTAAAGTAAGAAAGAGGCAGAAAGGTAAACAAGCACTTAAACAGCACTTTAACACTTTAACAGCAATTGAGCAGTACTCTGCAAATAACAAACACACTGGCCATTCGGATGCCGGAGGCGCCCTGAGCTAAGAGGATTTACATCGGTGTTAAAGGCAGGGAGCACATCTTTCTCACACCACTTCAGACACCCAGCAAACGGCATTAAGCTTCTGTTATTTGCCTCATTGAAAAAACGGACACTCTGAAGTCTGACTGGATGAGAGATTAAATGGAATCACACTGTGTTTTGGGGGGCTTCCACAGCTGTGTTTGTGGGGGCTTGCCCCTTACTTTGGGGGGCACAGCAGGGCTCTCAAACCCGTTTACAATTATAGTCTTCTGGACAGATTGCTTCAAAAAGCAGCTAAGATTCCTTTGAACTCCAAAACAAACAACTGGGATATTTGGTTAAAAAAGGCTCTTTGAAGTCATCTTTCACATTTCCTGATGCATTTTGAGTTAAACCAGCACTGTTATCTGCCGGCAGCAAATTAGAGTTATAAAAACTGTGAAAATAAAGACTGGGAATGCCTCACTTCCCATGGTCCTTAATATTTCCCATCATTCTTGCTGTCTTTGTTTTGAAGTGCAGCTGTTACTTGCAGACATTTGGAGGTGTTAGCCGATGAGGCATCTCTCTGTCCAAACAAAGCAAGCTTGTGGCTAGAGGCCGAAGCGGAGAACTGTACTGTACGTGGGTGGACTGGAAGAGCTGGAGGTTGTTGCAATGCACAAAGGCCCAAACAGAGGCATCTGCAGAGGGGACAAGCCCAAGGACTGATGAACCCACCAGAGAATAGATTAAACTCTGCTGGCATTCGCTGTATTTGTGGGGTCCAAAGAACATTAGAAATCTCCTGTTTCATAGGTGCTTTGTAGAGAGAGTAAAGAAGTACCGAGCGTCTTTGACACTCAATAGAGCACATGCACAACTAAATGTTAGGATATGTTAGGTTTTAGGCTGTAAAAGGCTAAAAGGAAGTAAAAGGTTTTCTGTAACTTTGAAATTATGACTTTCATGAAAGTGAAGTGAGAGACATGAAAAAGTATAAATGAATGAGTGTCATCAATAGAAATAACAATGTTCACCACTGCGTATACAGATTTCTTGAGCACCCTAGTATACAATATAACTGTGGGTGATATCCGGGGTGACCTATCAGGCTTTATCGTGAGACGGGATGTATTGTATAGAATGCCTTACGTGTATTTTAAAGTACAGAACAATTCCAAACCAAATCATACTTAAAAACAGGTGCTACCACCTTTTGAATTCATTCATTTCCCTGAAAGAAAGTGCTGTGTTAAAAAGAAACACTTTAAGAATTTGTTCGATTTCATCTCTCTCTGCTGCTCGTTTTTCCTAATGGAATCTAAGGGAGTGGGTGGGAGTGCAGGATATGTAGGACATGTATTTACTGTTTATCAGTAATATCTCCAGAGGGTAGCCGTGGTTAATTCTTTTCTCAAATGAGTCGAGTCAAATTTGTTAGCAAGCTCATGTGAGGGAACTGTGCTCCAGATTTCTTGCTCCAAACCGGAGGCCAGAAACAGTGGAATTAACGGTTCCTGGTTGGGGTTTATTTCGGAGCGAACATGCAGTTTCCCTTGAGCTGACAGGGCATGTGGCAGGTGAATGAGTTCTCTTCTCGCCAGCTGGAAGCTGCGCTATCCCTGAGTCCATCTAAGGCAATACTTTTTTTGAGAACCTCAGAGAGGAGAGTGAGGAGAGCTGTGTTGGAGTACTGAGGTACAGTAGGTGTACGCTAGAAGACACTGCTCTGAAGGGGAGTGATTTAAGTGGGAGGAATGAAGTGTACTGTAGGTTCGCTTTCATAACAAGACAAGTTGAGGCAGTGTGTAAAGACACAGCTGGGACGGAGACAAGGGACGCCCTTTCAGTCAGCACTGCAGCACAGCCCTGTCTGTCAGAGAGACTGATTGTGAGAGATGTGGTCTGCTTGTTTTCTGTACTTCACAATGGAGAGCTCTCAGAATCACAAAGTACAGTATCTGCAAACAAACCATCTATTTGGAGCATAAAGAAAAGCTACAGGAATAAGGGCTTATTCCTGCTGGGCCGAGAAACTATGTTATTAAAAGAAAAGTTTGCTTCTTTTACTGCATATAGCAGTGTAATGTAAATCCAGAAGAAAAGACCTCCATCAGTAAAGCTTCCATGACACAACTGCTGTGCTGCAGGCTTTGTGAGTAAGTACTGTACATAGACAGGCAGCGCAACACCTAGGGAAACACAATCTCTGAACACCAGTCTGAATGCTTTTAATTGCTTCAGGGCCTCGTGAATCCAGTTCTTGCTGATGTATATAATTAAGATAAATTAATCTGCACTCCCCCTTCTGCACACACCTTCATCTTCCTAGAGCATCGCCCCTGTCTGTGGCTACTTAAATCTTAAGGCTGTCAGGCCAGGCTACAGATAAGGACTTTAATGAATCTCCTAGCAATTTACTTGCAAATGACTTTATCTGAATTCCCGTTAAGACAAATGCAAAGCAGATTGATGTCTGCCCGGGTTACAGCTGCTGAGCCATTGATTTTGTAATAACCAGGGCGCTCTCTCACTGCAAGTTAATATTTGTTCTATCTCTTATGCACTTGATCATATTCAATTGCTACAGGAATCTTTAACTACATTCACTTCCCCTGTCATTATGCGGTCAGAAGTTCAGTTTCCTTCCAAAAGGGTTTCTGTAAACCCGCAACTCCCAGTGACACCCTCATACTCCAGGTTTTCAATCTGTCCCATGAAAGCTATATTTAAATTTAAAAAACTTGGCATTTAAAGCTCAAGCAAGCTCTGGGGGGACTTGCAGATCATACCTCAGTAGAAGTAATTCTGTCTTTCAAACAAGCACATACACATAAAAAAAAGTTCATTTGTACTGTATATCACACCTGGTTAATCTTACTATACATACAGTATATACATCTGATTATTATCAGGAGTACTTCATCTACAACAATTGCTTATTAATTGTAATTATTATACTGTACCTACTGATATTACTCCTGTAAGTACTATTTCTGTAGCTACTATTACTATTACTGTAGCTATCGCTAAGCTAATACTGGCACTGAAGGTACTGCTATCAATACTCTAATGTTACTGCAGGAACTGCTACAGTATCTCTAATATTGTTACTTAAGGTACTTTTATAAATACTACTGTAACTACAGTTAAGGTAGCTACTGCTGATACTACCACTACTACAACTTTTACCATGGCTAACACTAAGAAATACCACCTCATCAGAATTTGCAGATAGAGCCGGTATTGTGTGTTTTTTCACTTCTCTGGCTTGATTTGGGGCTAAGCGTCCTAATGACGTCACAGAGAGCACTGCGTGAAGAAAGTCCCCGGCGAGGCGTAGTTATCAGCCTCCTGCAGGTTCCTATCTCCCCTCGTGTGCTTCAGGCAGCTCGCAGCGCAAAGCCGAGCCCATCTGATCCGAACTGGAGACCTGCCTGCGCCTGTCAGACTGGCTCCCAGCAGCCTGGAGTTGAGCTCACTGGTGCGTGCTCTTCCGCACCTCTGCAGCAGAAAATAACTACTGTAACTGCTCAGTTTAAGACGAGAATTCAATTAAACACAACACTTGAACGCACAACTCCTTTGATCCACAGGGTGTATTTTCTGCAATTTCACTTCTTTAAAATTATGACTCACAAACTAGGACAATATTTGTTTTGTCTCTCTTCTTTCCACCCCTATTCTCTCTTGCTTTGGACGGTGCTATAAATGCAGGCTGCGATCAGCGCTAAATATTTTCATTGACTGATGAGGTCTCAAATTCAGCATTACAGCTGTCAGCCTAGGAAACCTCCCTTCTCAAACATCAATATCATTCTCTAGCATAAAGCGAAAAGAGGAGGCAGTGAGGTTCATTATCACAGAAAGGCCAGGGCTATCGAAGCCATTTCCACAAAGACCGGAGAGAAAAGATGGACGCCAGAAAGAAGAAATCCACTCCACAGCATTGACAGGATCAATCATTTTTATGAAGTGGCAGCAGAGAGGGAACAGAAACAGGTCACCTGTGGCCCCACCAGCAATGGCCTTGCAGGCACTGCTTCTCAAGCTGCTTGAGAGCGGAGCACTGCAGAGGTACTGTACAGCACTGTCTGTGCTTTAACAGACGGGAAGCTCACTGTTTGAACCACGATTACAGGCCTGTCAAGCCAACTGGACATGATGGATGACCGGGGTGAGATGCAGGCTAATAAAAAAACCCTTCAGAGTGTTTCATCAACACCGCGGCACCAAAAAACATGACGCAGTCTGCACCTACTGGCGATTCAATGTCACAAAAGATCTAAAATCTCCAGGAGGTTACTGCAAATGCAAAAGACAATAACAGTGGTAAGGAAGGAGATAGGACAAATTCCAGACAGGACAAAAGTCCATTTGAACAATGATATTCTATACTGTACTGCACTCTGTGAAATGCATACACAGTATATACATAAGCTCAGCATTCCTTAGCTGTTTGCATCTGGTTATTTAACTAGACTTCAACAGCTTTGCCAGCTAAATGTTAGAAGATGAAAAAAGGATACAAACAAGAGGAAGACTGTTTAGCTCATCTAGCTAAATAGTTTCATGAAAGTAATCCAGCCGTTTCATGAAAGTGATGTTCAATGTTCTTTTTACGCATAAATAACAGAAATAGAAGCCAGTACCAGTTTTTAACTACACAGCTATCGAGAAGTAACTTCTAATGCTGTCTGAAATGCAACTAAAACCTAACTCTTCAAGCTACAGTATCACTCAGACAAAATTACTGGTCCAAATGTTCTTTTTTGCTCTCTGACTATTATATTCTTTGCAAACCATTCATGAAATTCAATATCCAAAATCACCTTAACGTGAACATTAGGTCTATTATTCATTTTCAGAATATTGAAAATCTGAGGACCCAAGAAAGCAATCCTTAATTTTAAGAACAACCATTCGTTTCCATCAGTCTATGCATTCAGCTTTTCTGTCAGTTTACCTGTTGAAAGTTATAGTTTTTAACCACCTTTTTTAAAAAAAAAATGTTCCTATGGAAATAGTGCATACTAAATATAGTGATGTTGCAGCAAGAAAGGGGCAAAATGGCAGATCTTGTATCCCTGTATACTGAGATCCCACAGACAGCACTGATCTGCATTGTGTCTCATTCGGTGAAGAATGAAGGTAGAAGGTTGAACCATCTAGGGAAAAACAATACAGATGGAACAATAGGGAACAAATTAACTCAAGTGATAAAGAGTATGAACAACTGCAAACAACTGTTTCCTTCAAAACGTCTCTCTTATACTCCAGTTAATATCTACCTACTGTACAGCCTAAATATTTTGCTTATAGTTCTTTATGCAAAACCACAATTTAAGAACCAGCATTACTGGCTTATGATTTCAGGAGCGTTCTTTATATACTACACTAAGGGCCAGATTTCAGAATTTCATGACTACCTGCAAGATGACACTTGACAATTCTACTGCGGCTTTCAAATGTGACCATTTAATAACCACAGCATAACATGCCTTTCGAAAAACCCTGTAGTAGCACTACATCTACAGTATATAACACTTCATTGGGGCCAAGAGGCGGATTCGACAGTTGTTAGGAACACGTAAAAAACACCAGCCAAGCTCCATAAAAGAAGGAAACTGCAGCAATCACGAATGTCTCAAACAGCAATAAATAAATGAGAAGCAGCTTCTCCTGACATCCTTGTGATCAGACCAGCATTTGAAGGAAACCTGCCCAGATCCACCATCATTCCCTTTAGGCTTTCCCCTCAGTGAATGATATATTTCTGAAACTAGATTGAGGGGAATGAGGTGCCAAAACCTGTCTGATCCATCAGTTTCATCCCATGAAGGGCAAAGAAGGGGGCTACCAAAGGCAATGCAGAGAGATCTCTCCTTTTTAATATCAGGAGCCTGGCTTCCCCAGCTCTCAATCAGTTTTTGGAAGATTTGTTTTAGAAAGACAGCATTTTAGCAAATGATTGATAACAAACAACTTATCGGGAATCATATCCATTGATTTGTGAAGTGGGGCAATAAATCATATACGTCTTATTTAATTTGCTGAAAACAAATTGGTCCATGCCTGCCAGGAACAGAGCAGAACAAAATGAGGAATTCTGTATTAGCAATTGATCTCTCAGGATTTGTCAATAGCCTCTCACCCCTGTACCTAGTTGCTGTCTCCAAGGTTATCATCCATCAGCCATGTTTTCGTTGGAAAATAAAATATCCCAAAAGTGTGCAGCAGAAATCACATACAGTATCTCAGGCACGGACAAACGGCAAAAATTATACTTGACAATAATATAATATAATAACAATAAGTAGATCTGTGAATGTTTTTAGTTAAATTAGCAAGTAAAGGGGGTCAGAACACATATTATTTCTAAACTAGTCAGCCTGCACTAAGAAACTATTCGAATGAAAGTTTTCAATTCATGATCCTTGTTTCTGTATTCTGGACTCTATTTGAAAGCAGTTTTTATTCTTCCCAGAAATGAGGAAGATAGATGTTTTGCCAAAGGATGAACCATGCAGGGAAAAAAAATATAATGAGAATGTGGAATCCCTTAAAATTTTAATATGCTGTTAACCTTTGATATGTGGAAGATTTGGTATTCAAGCAGCAACAAGTTAAAAGGTAGACTGCACTAAAATGTGAATTAATGGAAGGCTCAGCATTTTTACTATACACAAAAAAAGAAATACCTAGTCTGTTTTACAAACGCTTTCTTGTTTTTCACTTTTGTGAAGCTACTGTAACATTGCTTGGGAACCAGTCTAATTAACCAATCATGGAATGCCTGGCCCTAGGTTGACATGACAAAGAGAATAGTGCCTTGCCAGCACTGAAATCCATGAATTATTCAGAACTCCCTCAAACACAGTGGAGTATGTGAGGTACGTACACACTTTACAGTGACTCCTAAAGACAAAAGATCACTGCCTCGGGCTGTTCTTGTTTGAGATACTGTCTGATCAAGAAATCCAGAGGCTGTTGTTGTTAGCAACAAGTGAGAAGAAAACCAGAGTGAAAAGCTTTTACCTGTCCATTACGAGGATCTCAAATAAAACTTGATACTGCTGGAGCACTTCTGCAGTGACGTGCTGGTCTCGTTGCCAGTGGTGCATTCATTTCCTGCCCAACTTGAATGGCACCTCTTAAGGCCCATTCCTCCTAGACTCCATGCTCAGGCAGATGCTGTATTCCTAAAGCTTATGAATATTTCATGGGTGCAGGTCAGCGCACCTTCTTAAACCGAGAGTCACACTAATCAGCACCAGAGACAGGCTCAGCATTTCTAATGAGAACTGCCAGTGCTGGGGTGGGGGCATCCGCACACAGTCCTATGGGCTTGCAGCTCAAGAGGAGGACAGGAGAGGAGGAGAGACCTGGACGAAAGGTGCATTACCAAGCAAGGCTCAGCACCTGCACCGGGTGTCTGCAGTTTTTCAATCTGACGGAGTTCTTAACTGCCGATTCCGCTAATTAGTGGCAAAACGCATCCAGTTTAACAGTCCTTAAGCTGATAATGTTTTAAAGAGACTTTGGGAAACCTGCTGGACTGCAGCCCTGCAGGACTAGGAGGAGAGACAGCTCTGGTTTAGACCCCAAACTGGGGACACATGGCAAAGCAAGCCATGCAGTGACTTTGACGGCTTCCCTAGTTGGAGTCAAGACTTTGTATTTGAAGCAGGCCCTACGGGAGGGGGGCAGCAGGGCCTCACCTCACAGGGGGGCCTCACCTCAGCCAAGGGTGCGTGGTTCTCCACTTCAACCCTCTGGCTTTGTTTCTCGACTGGAGTCGAATGTGGAACTTTTACCACCTACTGTGATTCTCGACTAAAGTGCATTCCTTTTAAAAAAAGTCTCCCTTTCAGTGTTGAATCTACCTTTCTTTAGGAGTTTCAAAATGCCATTCTTTATATTCAAATATTTTTTACCCCTCTTCCCAAACAATGAGGGGGCCTCACAATGTGAAATCGCCTGCGCCTCATCTGAGCTCTCGGAGACAGTGCCTGGAAAATACAGGGCTTCCCTTCAGTAGGATCCAGTACAGATGAAGATCAGTAACCCATTACATTTTTAGGGCTTTTTTAGGACTTTCAACATACAGATAAAGTCCAGCCAAGGTTACTAAGAAAATAACATTAATATCATCAGTCTCATATAAAGAAATGCATATGTTTCAAACGATTAAGGAAACACATACAGTAACACATTTATGAGAAGAGAAAATAAACAACACATGTTCATGAGTGTGTTTGGTTGGAAGAAGTGATGTTCAGGGGGAATTAAGATTTATAATGTGGCTATTTTATTACAATGTATGAAAAATGTATGTTTTTTCATATTATGCTGAGTCAAGTATTTCAAACTCTCTCGGTAAATTTAGGAAGAGCAGCAAATGAAACCAAAAGCCTAATTAAAACAGAATTGAAAACCTAATTAATCACAGTGTAGTTCTGCATAAAATGTGAAAGCTATTCTCCCCTTGGCTGTGATGTGGTTCTATACAGCACACCACAGGAAAAGAAAAGGAATTTCACTGAATTTCCTCAGGTTCCTACTGTATAGGCTAGCTTCATTCTATTTCATGGGAATTTCACAGTAAACGTTGAATCAAATAAGACTCTGGAATACCATTTCTCTGTGATGCCTGTAACTGAATAAGGCTTTTTTGAAGAAAGAGACTTATTCACTTTTTCATCAACCTAAAAAAAGACATTCAGCTCTACTATATACACACTCTGCTATGAAACCTGCGATGTGTAACAATCTTTATATGGGATTTTCTACGTCTTCATTAGTTCCACTAATAGAGCTATTACCTTTTGATGTACTCGTCTACAAACCATGCAAATCACGGTCACATTTGGCGTAATGATTTATCAGTGCTACAAGCCGACCAGTCATCACCACACCAGCCCCGAGACAACCAAAACGACAGGAGCTGAGATCCACACGGACAGTATGTCTCACCCTTGAAGTACAAACGGAAGCTCACAGAGGAGATAGAACCACTCCGACTCTGCTTCTTCAGATGGATAGAGCCCAGTGTTTTGAACATCACACAAGCTCCAGGGTGTCAATAAAATGACAATTAGGGTAAAACCCCTCGCTCAGTCCAAAGGTGTCATGCCAGATTTAGTGCAACATGACTGCTGCAGAACATACAGCCAGCGTAAATACCCAGCAGCATGTCTGCATTTTAAGATATTAAACCAATACCCAGTACATCACAGGACCTGCCTGCTTTGTAAACACAGTTCTGTGTTGCCTTGTACAGATCCTCTGTGGACTCCTATGAACGGGGAAGACGTATCTTTGCTTCTGCTGCCCCCGGCACCATGAAAGAAACAGGTTGCTTCAGAAAGCTGTTTGTCATCATGTAGTAATTTATTTGGGCTTTGTAAAAAAAATCATTAATCAATTCCAATAGAATTGCAATTAGGCCTTCTACAACCAATTGGCTTTCATTACCATATTTTACAAGCTGTGCACATAGAGAGAGAAAAAAAGCAAATTATTTGTCAACAGCCATTCATTTTGTGATTGATTATTTTTAATTGCTTGCTCCAAATGATGGTTATATTTACAGGTATGCGGCAGATGCAGCAAAACCCCCATTTTTTTGTGAATGTATGCTGAAGCAAGCAGCTTTCCTTTGATGAACAAAAGCAAAATGAGAAATATGCCAATGGGGTGGCCTTTAGTGCATGAACAAGAACACTGCATGCATTTCCTCCACCTCTGCCAATAACTGGCACAGACAAGATTTTAATCTAAAAAAAACACTTTTTTTAAGGTGACCATCTCACCAAATGTCTTCCGAGCGAAAAAGAACTGAATGAGCCGTGTCACATCTTGCATGCATAAAAACCTTTGCTTTAAAACACAGCCCTGCAGAACCTGGAACCCAAGTACGCAGCAAGAATTTTCAGCTTGCAGAGAAAAGACGACTCCCCGTCTTGCAGCCTGGCGACTCTCAATCTCTCCCAGTGCTTTAAGCAGAGATGAGAGATTCCACCTCCCCCTCCTCCCCTTGGATTTGACAGCTGATTATATTGGAATATGTATTTGGTGCCAAGGGAATGACTCATGCCCACGCATCCGAGTGCTGTAATCCTGAAAAAAATCAATCTGCTCTCACCCACTTGCGCCACATCCATCTTTTTACCATCATGTGGCTTTTGTTTATTCTAAGATTTACAGATTACTATTCCGTCAAAATGAGAGATCTTTGTCAGAGGTGTCACAAAGCGAAACCAATCTCAATACATTCTGCGTTGATTTAGCCATTACTCTCACAACCAAGTGCAAAACGATTCACGTAATAAAGAATGCCCTGCCAGGATAAAACACACACATCTCCAGATGAGACACCGGACATAGCTCAAGTTCAAGCTCAGTACTCCATTCCCATAACAACTAGTAGCATGGAATTTGGTACGGTGAGCTCATACCATTAAAACCCACAATACAAATACACAACCAATAGTCAATACAACCAATAAAAAATACACTCAAGCCAATAATAGACAGCGTCCATACGACACACCTTCACATACTGTACCACCCTAAAAACACTATCTTACACGGTTTGTGGCTCTTCACACACCACCATGAAAATCGCAGAGTTCTTAAAACAAAATTTGTTAATTCGCTGGTGCCTATCGTTCTAAAAGAGTAGTGACAAAACAGTGACAAAATGGTTTAATTGAAGGTAAGTTTTTTTATTTCGGAGCTCCGTATGAGAATAGCTTCTTAACTGCACAGTAATGGATAACATTTATAGCAGGTAAGCAAGTTATATATATATTTTTCAACAATGTTCTATTAAATACTCGGTGCCACGGTGGCACAGTGGTTCATATTGCCGCCTTGCAGCACTGGGGTCAATTCCAGGATTCATCTGTGTGGAGTTTGCATGTTCTCCCTGCTCTCACAGGGATTCCCACAGGTGCCTCCTGGTACACTAGGTTAACTAGGTTACACTAGGTGGGCTTCTGCAAGCCGGCCCCGGTGTGAGTGTCCGTGTCTGTGCCTGTGTGTCCCCTCAGATGGACTGCTGGCTGTTGATAAGCGGCTACTGACAGTAATGTGCTGCAACACTCCTTACTGTCTTCATGACTTCACCAGCTTGGGCCCTGATCATCACGAAAACCGACCTAAAACAAAGAGAGGAGTGATTTATTAAGACTGGCAGAAGAGGATTTCTTACCATCTTTGTAAACAAATATGTGAAATGAAAATGGTAAAACAATAACATAGAATCCCACAATGATTTCATTTGATTAAGTTGGGCAAAAGTTTAGTAGAACAGCCTCCTTCAGGAAGCACACTTAGCCGAGTTGTTAATGTGCTTAAAAGAGAGCGAAAATACATGTACCACAGTTATGTAAACTGCAGTTTCACAATAAGCTTGGCATTATGCAACTTTTTGGCTAAATTATGTTGTATTGTCTTGTTCTTCAAAAAGGCAAGCACCAAAGTCAACGTGAGGGCACTGCAGTACATTTCAACAGTACAATCTTCCACCTCAGGCTTGTAAATAGCCTTGTTCCTCTGCATGGATTGTAAAAGACGGTTTAAAAGGCTGCAGTGGGATTTTGCAGAGAATCCTGCTTGCGGGGAAAAACACTGAACAGACCTTCCTCTTCAAAAAAACTCAACATTCTTAACATTATTAAATAAGGCACTGTGCAATGGGAAAATAATATGTGTATTTTCTGTGTTTTTGTTGAGCAATTTCTGTAGTTTTAATGGAATCACAACAGGTGACTTCATCACATTCAGTATGCATATACTGTATACAGAACTCTAAGGTGCACTGAAGTACATTAGTGGAGCAAACTGGAAAGGCTGTAGTTTGGGAAGCAATGAGTTTCGTCAGTGACCGCAAGGAGGCACTAACGTTGCCAGGGTGGCCAGGGGGTGCACAAGGTACCCCTAAGATCTTTAGTCGACCCCACTGGAAGGTGTTCCCCATGGCCCCATCTCGGTCTGTATCAAATGACATTGCTCCATGGGGCAGTTTGCACCACAAAATCATCAGAATAGCAACCCTAATGTTCTAAAGACCCCGTGTGAGTGAGGAGAGGGAACTGTGTTCTTTATATACTTTACATCCCTACGAAACACAAGCTATTAACGAGGTGAACTGGTTGGAATGTTTCCAACCATATTGTCGATTTCTGTAACTAATAGTTGAAAGAACCTTTTAAACAACAAAACATTCTGTAAGGTAAATTAAACCAGAGTAATATCCTCTCTGCGACTGAGGAAGCAGTAGGCCAGGGGGGGAGGTGCAATTATAGTCAGAAGCAATTTCCTGCCAGACAATCATATGTACTATTAAGACAGGTTAATTTCCCTTAGAGACAGCATATTCTTATGCCTTAAGGGACAGCAGCTTCTGAGACTTCAGGAAGGTCCAGTGTAAACCTAGATAAGGACTGCCATGCTCCAAAGTTATTGTAAAGGGATAGGTTTCAAATCTCACAAAGACATAGAATTTCAAATATTAATTTGCAGAGTTCTTATTAACTCAACAGCCATGACAGCTCACAGATGGTTCCCCCTGGTGAAGGCTGTAATTATCACTTCAAATTAAAGTCAATGCAGTTTTCGATAAAAGCCTATTCACTTGCTCAGTCAGCTAGTTGAGTCTGTTAGACCCCCTGCAAACACTCAATTAACTAATCGATAATTAATACTCGAGCACGGGTAGAAGTGGGGCTCCATGATGATCATATACATTTAAGGGGGTGGTTACAGTACAGAAGCGATGGAAGCATAAATTATATAAGCAAGTACGTAAATTAACATTGCAATAAGTGCTGAGCTCTCTAAATACAGAAAGGAAATTCCGGTTAAGCAATCAAGCACTGTTGAAAAGCTTCAGCAAAGGATTAGGCACAATAATGTAGTTAATGCCTAGATTCCCCATTGGGGCTGAACATTTCCAATGTCCTTAAGTGCCCTTCATCAGAAACAGAGTGATGTGCCGTTTTTTCCAATGCTAACTGACTGGCACCATCCATACTTTACAGTCTGTTATCTGCTGCTCCTGAGCATATTCCTTGCTGCCTCCTGGAGAACAGAAACTCAGCTGTTATTAAATCACCCAGAATTGCCTGGCATCTGATTGTGTGTCAGCCGCTCAAATTATACACCTCTGTCAACCCGCACACCTGGCTTCATTTTGGGGGAAATGGAATACAGTATTAGAAAAGACTAGTGATTTATATTCCCTTAAAAATGACTTTTTTTCTCAATTTAGGGAGAAATTTAAACCCCTCACAATAATATTCTGGGGAATGCTGCTCTATTTACAAGCATGAAGACATGCAAGCAATTTTCAGCACTACACGCAAAGAAGATCTTCTCACTAACTCTTCTCACATAGTCTTCATCAGTCACTAAGCTCTGCACATGTCATCACACTTACTAGATGCTCTCATCAACTTTTCACTCTCAGTCTTCTTTAATCAGTATTCAACCTGATTGACTCTGCAGCGTCCATTCATTTAAGCACAGTCAGGCACTTGAGACTTCAATTAGATTATCTCCAAGCACCAGATATTTGCTAACAACCACTAACTCTTCTGCTCACTAGTTTTCCCAGCTGATCCGGTGTGGCCAGGGACATTTCTCTTTAATTCCAATCTCATCTCATCTTGAATTCCAACTCTCCCATCTGAACGCAGTTACCGACTACCCAACAGGTAGATTTAAGTTCTCATTCATAGCTGTAGCCATATCCTAACTTGACACTTGATTTTTAACACTTGATTTTCTATGCAAACATGTATGTACAGTATATTGTTATTGCTGCTGCTGTTGTTGTGTTTTTGTTCTGTCTGTACACCAACACTGCTGCTGTAAAACAAATTGCCCCCTCGTGGATAATAAAGACTCTCTTTCTCTGTTACCAGTACTTGCATTCCTGACACAGCAGCAGCCAGTTTGTTCTTTTCTCTCTCAATTCATATGCAGAGACCACCCTTCTGTCTGCTGATGGTAAGACCCAGGGAGTACTCAGGACTCACCCCAGCCCCTTTCACCCCATCTCAGCTGTGGGGAGAGGGTACACCTCTCCCTGTCCAAGCGATGCTCCGCTCTTCCAGGTGCTGACGCCGCCCTGGTTCAGCTGGAAATCCCCGTTCCTCAGCACCACACTTCAGCCCCATCAAGCCGGCAAACAAGCCACCATGAAGCCCACCTGTCCAGCAGCTGTGATACCCTTCAGTATACAGACTAAGCTGTATTTTCTCAAGGATCCCTAGCTTGTGGAGTCCACCTGCCTGGAAACCAGCCCAACTGTTTGCTGATGAGAGCTCCCCTCTCTCTCGTTCCTATCAGGAAGGAGAGGCTAGACAGAACCTGGACACAGTGTGAATCCCTTTTCCTCACAGCCGTCCTTATGAGCCTCTTAATTAACCCAGGGGAGTGGCTAATTCCACTCAGACCCTATCCAGACAGCTTCCTTCCCTCTCGTGGATTTCCACTTCCTCGAGTGCTAATCACTCAGTCAGACCAGCTGTGGCTCATTTTGTAGTTTTTTCTTCTAATTAATATGAGGCCTCCATTGGGCCTGAGATTTAAGCCAAGATGGTGGCCTCACACTACCTCACGCAACCCCATTAGGAAAACGGCTGGTCTAATGCACACTGGTGGTACTCCTTCTACTCCAGTGTCCTTGAATGCCATCTTAGGAGCTTTCTGCCTTGGGGGCTCAGCTGCTGACAAACCAGTATGGCAGGCTCACAAATTTCTATGATCTAAAGACCCGACTGACAGACAGGAACTGGGGTCGCTGTTAGAACAGCAACAAGACTGAAACACACACAGTCAGAGACCCTTTGGAATGTCTATTCCAGCTGTGTCTTGAACAATTCCAAGGAATCACATTAAACAACATGTTTGTGTAGATTAGATTGTTCCACATACCTGCAGACCTTTGAATGTTGAAATGCCCAAGTATTCTAATTTATATTTTCTACTTAAGCAGCTAGGAACTTGTTTCTACACTGATCCTGATGTTTTCTGTTCACCTGTTATTATCTTTTTGTGAATCTGTATGGATCAAGACCCCAAGTGATCTCCTCTATTCAAGAATAAAAAGATGTGGTTCCTTCAGCCTGTGTGCATATACTGTACCATTACCTTCTTCGACACCTGAAGAAGGCTCCACGGGCGAAACGTTGTGTTTTCTTTCTTCTTTTTTTTCAGCATGGGATAAACCTATTACATATACCATTACCACGACACATATGCGAGTAAGAAAAGGCTGCATGGTGTCACAGTTCCACCGACATGAAGATTAGGCATTACATTAACAATCCAAGGCTGAAATCTATTCAATTCCATCCCTTGAATTTGATGATTCAGAAATATCTGTGACTGGGTTTGTTAAACAATAAGAGGACCTGGTCAGGCCAGAATAACCAAAAGGATACCCATCAATCAGACAAGGGCAAGCAACTGGATCAGACTTGCTAAATCCAACGTAAAGGAGTGGATTAAATGGGAAATTGGACATGCTTTATTAAATACCGTGCAATTAAAGAATTAGTTATTTACTGAATACACAGAAATGAAAAGCTCAAAGCATACATTGTCACAAACTGATTGCAGAACTTACCTGGTTCACTGTGTGAAACAATTTACAAAGTTCTTTTGCAAAAATGCTTCCACAATTTGTGCAGCATGCTAGATTGAACTAAATTTACAATAAAGCAGGAAGCAGAGATGAAATTAATTGATTTCATATGGAAATAGACTAAGCATCACCTCCAAACAATGGATAGATACTCAGCTGAAAGTGAATGCTACTATTCAAATCACATACAGTAACTGCAACACAGGAAATAAGGCTTTTATCAGTAAAGCACTGTGTAACTATTAATTTACAGCATGTAAAAAGAAAAAAGGGAAAGCTTTTAAGAAATGTAATAATCCTAAAAATATAAAACATAAAACAACTGCGATCAATTCATGTATTTCTTTTTAATCTCCAAGGACATCTGCTAGTAAACCATTTGTGCTGGTGTATGTACACATCTATATAAATAAATACACATCACAATGGCAGAGAAGGAGAGAAAAAAGAAATGTCTGTGACAGGAAAAAGATTGAGTTGTATTTAATGCTGCTGCCGTCCTTGAGAAAAAATCTGACAATAGAAAGTCAGTCAGAACATCCCCACGCTGCGAGGACTCCAAATGGAGACAGACAATGCGGTCCATGAATTGGAGATGGGATGCTGACAGCTGCTGAAGTGTCAGCAGAGAAGAAGGAAACTTTCATAGCCTTGCAACACAGCAGAGGGTAGCGATCACTTGGTGTGTTCCTGTCAGACCTTGGGAAGTATGAGAAGACAGGATAGCTCTTCAGTGGCACGACCCAAGATCCTTGGAAAGCTTCTACAACACAAAGACTCAAAACGTGCTCTTCTGGTGTGATTTCATACGAGGGACACCCCCTTCCTCAGTCTTTCTGTGCTTTCTCTACTTTCTTCTCAAGCCTAGAAATAAATCTATCCCTGTGCATTGATGCAGCACAATCAGAGGCTAAGTCGTGATTCTGCAGAATTCTATTCCTAAGCCATCTCATGTCTTGTATGAGCCGCGCCTTGTGGCAGTGGGGTGAAGGGTCTAACCCCCACAAACACCTACCTTTGAGCTTATCTTTTTTCATTAGGAAACAAGGTCTTTTAAAGCTGTGGCATACACAGCCACAGCAGTACTCTCTGTTCATTCTCCAGGTGCAGGAGACTCTCCAAAACCACCAAAGATCAAACATCGGAGTTGAATATGAGCCCCAGGAATGCATCTGTGTCTTTCCTTCCTACCTGAACAGCCCTGGATTAATACTTTAAGGAGAGAGAGCTGAAGAATTCTCTCTGCAAGCACCTACAGTACTCACACCTTTACATTCTGCAGAGAGAAATGAAGGTGAACTTCTTAGTCCCATAACCCAGAATCAGCTTGAGACAGGTTGGGGTTTACAAAAAATGCACTTCAAATGGAGAGTTAACTGCAGCAAAAACTCAAATGTTCATCTTTAAAACCTTTGCATGTAAAAACTTTTAAAAAACTAGACAGGTAGCTTTTAAAAGTTTCCTTTTGTGTGGCCCTATGGGATATGTTTTCATGATATTTAATATGAGCTAAAGTCCTCAGAAACAACTGTTTATCAGTTTTGTTGTTGTTACATAACAGAGTATCAATACAGAATTTTAACTTCTGAATTGAAGTGCAGCAGCGCTCAATATTTTCAAAGCAAGTATTTAAAGCACAGCTGTGAGCATGGAACAGACAAGCAGGATCAATACCTTTTTGGCAACATTTGTGCTGCAATAGGAGTGAAAAAATGATCTAGGTCTAAGTAACAGAATTGTTAAACCTTTACCATAGCAAGTGCGCACTTATTTAAACTAATTACAGCCCTTTTTCATCAGCACACATTCTCCCGATCCCTTGTTCCCAGGAACATCAAGCACACCTGATCCAGAGCCTTATCTTTAATCTTTAACAGGGGGAAAACTGGTAGCTCTTCATCACAATGCCGGGATAATGAACATGTTTTTATGTTTTAGGGTCTGTGATCTTCAAACTAAGATTCTCTTTTTTGTTCCTCAAGTATTCATCTTCACTACCCAACTAAGAGCTAGTTAATTAAATTTTCTCCCCTTTGCTCTGTCATTTGCTGTTCATTTCACATTATGCGCAATCTATCACCACAGCTGAAGAGAAGTCACGAGACTCGATGCTGTGCCCCTCTGGGAAATGGCCACAGCTGACACTTTTAATGTGAGGTTTTACTTATGCCTCTTAGTATTGCAAAGGCACACTCTCAAACTTCTTCAAATCTTCATGTGAAATTAAAGGAAACAAGGAGCCTCAGATCTAAAAAACACACCATGACAACTACAGAAGAGAAACATTTTTTTCCTTCTCTAGCCTGAAATAAAGTTGCCTTTGATGAAACACTTCTGTTAAAATAACTGATTTTACCACTAATGTGGAGAGACATTTCATGGCCTCCTGGAATGGCCTATTGATTTACTACTCACTGATAATACATATTGATTTAATTCTCTCTGAGATATAGGGCTACAAAAACTGGTCACCTTGAGGACTTTATCTTACATGTTGTCACCAACTGTTTCTGACATGTAAAAATTTACACACACATCCACACAGGCACAAGCCACAGGACTTCTACAGCATAAGTACACACACAAAACGGAAATTAGGGCTCGCTGCAGTACAGAAAAACTAAAACATTTAACTCTCAGGAGGAAAAAGGCCCAGAGATTTTGCACCCAAGGGAACTGAAAGCTCAAATTACTGTGAAGTAGACCTGGGTTTCCAAAACGAAAGGCTGTCATTCCTGGTTATTGCCTATCGAGCATCTCGTAGCAAAATGGTATGCCCCCCCCCCTTAAAAAGAGAGTTTCAAATCTCTGACCTGCTGTCACCTCTGTGCTCTGATCTCTCACTTCACGCAGTGGTGTCTTTTCATTATTGGTTTTCTAATAAGGCTTAAGCCTCAAGGTGTTTATAGCAACAGCTGTACAGGAAAAGTCAGACAAAAACAATTCTGAATGCAGAGGCCACTTATAAAGCAAGTTACAACATCTAAACTCAATATTCTTCACCTTTTTTGGCTTGTTCCATTTTGCTACAATGCCCACTGCTCTCACAGACTCACTCCTCTCACTCAGTTCACAACCTGCACAAACTACAGCAGGTCCTGCCAGTCTATGAGGAGATAATGATGCCTGTCCAAGATGTACAGTAAAACTAATAATTCATGTATAATCAGAAACCAAAACACAAAAATAACCATACAGCTGACCTGAAGTCCACAAGCTGTGTATCAGAGATAGAGCAATCTTCAATTTCTGTAAAATAAATTAAATTTGTTTTTCTGGTTTGAATGTATTCTGTTTTTTATCTACTTTTTAATAAGTCGGAGGCAAATTTGGTGATCTGACATAAAGCGCACCAATGTGAGGCGTTGAAATGGATAACACGTTACACGTTTTGTTTGGCATTAACTTATATAGGTGTTGTCTGTCTGAGATATACTGTATAATTACTGCAGCACTGTGTACCAAACACTGTCAAGGTTGTCAAATCTGGCAAACAATGTAATTGTAAAATGAGGTAGAAAGATGTTAAGAATCGTATCACACGCTTGCACCGCCACCCATTTCAGAAGTGGAGTTTATCTGCTGCAGTCTGGCATGAAATACTGCTAAAAATACTTTTTTCCCTCTTGGTACAAGTCAGCAAAGGCCGAGTCATGCATCACGCGGCGCTTCGGAAAGGTTCGCTGCTCTGGGTGCGGTGAGGACACGTCCCGAAAACACATTCATCACCTGCGCAGTACAAGCTGATCTCCTCGCAGGCCTGGAGCACCAGGTTCACGGTGTGCTCATTACTCAACACTGCCAAAAGACAGAGAACAAGTGGCAAAAGAAAAAAGAAACATCCCTTCCATGTGTGGAATTCAGTTGTCTTAGTCATGAAGTGAGATTATCTGAGGACCAGCTACTGTGCTCTCAAGATGATATGTATTTAAGTGCACCATTTTAGACCATTAAGCACTGAGGAGCCGAATTTCACTTCAATGCTGTCCAGACTGCACTGGAGTTAATTAATGTCTCTTCAGTTAAGACCAAGAGGAACATTCAGGGCATGAATTCAGGGCACCCTATATTTTAAGACTCACCAGGCATGTGTTTTTGAAGTCGTGGCACAGGTCTACAAGCCCTGAGACACACAGGAGTGAATAAGGCAGGGTGGGCAGACTCTGACCCGCCTGATAGGCATCATAGCTCCGATTCAGGATGAGGCACGTTCCCACAACCCTGCAAGCGCCCAGCAGGGAGCCCTGGCTGCTCAATCCCACCCTACCCCCTGTGGGGCTCGGTCACTTGTGTGTTCCCGCCTGGGGAGTCCTGGTCAAGGCAGGTTAGTGGCATGACCAGGCCTGAACCCGCAACGCCACACCTGGACGACAGATCCTTCGTCTTTACTGGCTGAGCCACCGGAAATATATATCTTTTTTATTTTAAAACAGCATCTTTTGAATAAAAAATTTGAATAAAAATTTGCCTTCGCTCTTAACCTATGTACTGTATGTTTAAATGTATAAAAGTAGGCTCAGTACATACTGTAAATAGTAAAACGTTTACAATATATGCATGGTACCACATAATGAGATACGCGTTAAAAGCAAGAATATCAGTGTAAAGTTGTTATTTAAGGGATGATTTGACTTCTTTTCTTATTGGAATCCTAATAAATTTTCTAAATGCTTTCATCAAAGATTTTTAAATTGTTGCCTCGAGTGTTCCTTGTGATCTGCACTGAACTGACACTAATTGGCTCCAAAGAGATGAACAGAACCAGTGAGATATCAATGCACGGGGCTCTTTGGTGGCATATTGGGTTAAAATGCAGTATTTAAAAGAGCGGTTTGAATAATATATGCAGGTCTGAAAAAATCTTAATATATGTAACCATTTTCACCACAGACTTGGAATCCCATAGCTCCCCACAACACCTCCTCATCTGCCGTAGCGAGTCAACCTTCAAGGCGCTTGCTGGAGGGGTTCTTGCAGTCTCAGTTGCTCATCCTGGCAAAGGACTCCCTGCGAGCTATAAATATACAGTTACTGTGCGCTTGTCAGAGAAGCACCATCCTTGTTTCAGGCTACTGTATGTCACTGTCAGATAACGTAAGGGAACCAGACGTTTTGATGAATGAAAGGATGGGCTTTACTTATAGGCCAGTGCAGCTCATCAATATATAAATGATTAAACAAGGAGACCTTTGCTTAGTACAACTTAGGGCGGAGCGCTGGCTCTGTGGCTGAGGATCTGTGCCTGTGGCTGGAAGGTTGCCCGTTCAAATTCCACAGCCGGCAGAGGAATCCTACTCCATTGGGCCCCTGAGCAAGGCCCTTAACCCCAACTGCTCCAGGGGCGTTGTACAATGGCTGACCCTGCGCTCTGACCCCAAGCTCTCTCCCTGTCTGTGTGTCTCATGGAGAGCAAGCTAGGGTCTGCGAAAAGACAAATTCCTAATGCATGAAATTGTATATGGCCAATAAAGTGATGTTATGTTAACCTGGGCCCAGGTTTCCTGCTTGCCTGCGAAATTCTCAGTAAGAAAGGACATTCTCCTCTGTGGTAAACGCACACAGCAAGATGACTTGTGGTTACACTTCGGAGAACACTGTTGTTTTAATGAACTCTGGGAGGCAAGGAATTACTAAGACCTTGATTATTTAATTATTTAAGGCAGCTTTATTTAGACTCCGGTTAGGAAAGGAAGTCAATGAGGCAAGCTAAGTGCTCTTACGAAAGAAAATCCACTGGTCTCCAGCTGACCTGTTTCTGTGTTTACGCGGTGTAAGGGTGCAATCTTGAATAATAGGACTGCCCCAGCAGAAATGAGCCGTATGGTCACAGTATTCACAGTATTTTGTTTATGACTTCTTAGGGAATAGCTTTTGGTGAGTGGGAAAATTCTATATACTGTATGTACAAATTATTTTCTTCCATGGCCTTCCTGGAATTAATGCACAATTTTACAAAGCTCAAATATAATAACTGATCTCTTGAGTACAACTGTGTGGATGCTCGATAGTCATAAACTGTTAATTACAAAACAAGAAAAAAAGAAAGGATTTCCATAAGGCTCCCAGAATATTTTTACAGTTATTAACCTGCAGTAAATTATAAGGTGAAAATCATCTTTTTAAATTGCTCGTTTTATCCTGTAATTTTCAAAGATTAAAACCCCATTTTAATAAATTGAACATTCCCTAAACTTATTCACATATTTATTCATTTTATAGTTGGCAGGAGCGCATCTGAAGAAATTAAATTAGAAAAAAAGAATAAGCACTTAGGAAACATAAATAATAAATGCGCTGTAACAAATTAGCTAAATGAAACTGAAAACACAACCACCAATCATGAGATTCTGTAGTAATTGCTTGCAACAAACTGTAGCACTGAATGCACATACAGCTGTATTGTGCTTGCTGTACATAATAATATAATAATGATAATTTAATAATAATAAGTGCCTTTCCAAAACCCAAGGACACTTAACATAGTGATAAGGAAAAAAACTACAATAAAAAAGTAAATGAAAAATATAAACAAAAGAACAAACTATAAACATTTATACTGTATACTGTAGATACAGTATACAGTATACTGTAGACCCTGGTAAACAGGGTGAGTTTTGAGTTTGGATTTAAAGAGAGACAAGGAATTTGTCCAGCCTCAACTGAATGAATAGAGTGTAAACATGGAGGAGTTCAGAGATTATTTCTCATTATACTACATATCACTGACACATCTCTTTCTGTACACTATCTGAACTTTGGGTTAGGCAATTTCCACATTCAAGCTACAGTGGGACTTACCCTGGTTTCCATGGAGTTAAGAGAACAAACAGCAGAGGACTCCTGCCCTGGATCGGAGGTAGAGTCCATCTCAGGAATCATCCCAATAACTGGTCCCCATTCCTACTGGGTGGACTGGGGTAATGTGCCTCTCTCAAGGACACAACAGCAGTGCCCACACTGGGGACTGGACTCACCAACCCACCAGTTAGGAGTCCCAAAGCAGACCCGCTACACTACGCTGCCCCCTATGAAGAGTCATAAATATGTCCAGTAAGAAAAACAAAGCCCCCATTATCTCATACTGATCCAGCTGTCACTCAGTTTGCACTGCTTTTGACCGGCAAAGAAGTTGTAACAAATGAGGTCGTCATTGAAAACACCACTGATATTCTCCTTTGATCTAAAACCTGGCTCAAGACCAGGTGGATTTCATACCCCTGTTCCTAAGAAGGGATCTTTCCACTTCCTAAAAAGAACAGATTCACTCTACGTCTGTTTTCATACGATAGCCAAGCCAATAAACAGAGCAATCTTTTTAGAACTAACCCCTCTGCTCTAAGTAGTGATGGCATTCCCAAAGCTTAGCTTTACAGTACTTTGGGAGTTTCTCTCCACTTTGTCCCGAACCTGTGCTGGGAAGGGCTCTACAACAAATAAAAACTGATTGATTCCGCATAGTTCTGTAAGTCTCGATTAACAATCACCCAAATGCACTGCAAACTGCCAGCTGTCTCATGACAAGCCCCCCACCATAAAGCTGTTCTCTCTTTTTCTTCAGAGTCACCCATCACATGCTGAATTTAAATCACCCTTCTTCTGGCTTGGTCTCAGAAGCCCACAGCTTTCCTGCAGCATATGTGTGTGTGCGCGAAGGTGTACGTGTGTGTGTATTACAGTGCTTTGGAGCAGTGCCATAGCATGTCTCAACACGGGGACAGCACCCTCAATGAGACAGCTCTGACAGAGGCCCCAGGGTTCCCCAGCTGATGACTCCTGTGACCCCAACGCTGCCTCTTGGAGTGGGGCAAGAAATTCCATTAGTATGAGCCAGAGCCCAGGACTCCTCACAAAGCTAATCAGATATAGTGTGACATAGAGGCCCGTGCTGCAGGCTGTAACTAATAGAACACCAACACGGGAACACAGAGGAGTGACAAACTTAACACAAATTGCATGACTGAAACATTCACAAAATATAGCGTTTTGAGCTTCTTGACTGTCATCACAAGATACTGTATACACAACACGTGAACAAAAAACATCGTACAGCAGCAGCACACGAGGAAATAATTCGAAGAGAACTGGGTGCAGAAAGAAAACAAGTACATTAATAAAGCCACATAAGATAAAGCCGCTTAAAACAATAGATGGATGAATTAATGATTCTCGGAGGGATAGATGGACAGACAAATCTGAGAAAATCTGTACCGGGATGAAACAGACAGGCCTTCTGCTTTAGGCAACTTTTCAAATCCTTCACCTTGCAGAAGGGGCTTGAACTGCTTTTTTTCTGTGCTTCTCATAAATTGAAAACACTGCAACCCAGTGCCTTCTGGCAGCCAGTAAACCTGTCGTTTACACTCCTTAATTGAAAAGTTGCCTAATTAAAGGTGACATTTATGAAATACCTTTCTGCAGGGACACAGCACCAGTGTCGCTATCTAATAATCTCACCACAATAAAACTGATGAATGCACTGACTGCATTGCTTTATATTTAAACCTGCCTAATGGCACACTAAAAAATGAAGTGTTTGCTGTTCCCATCATTAATGTCATTAACTTTAGAAAAAGGACACAGCCCTTGGCTCTTTAGTCTTTGCAACACATCTCATTTTTTCTTAGGCACTCTGTGGAAAGAAAAAAAACATTTTCTCAATTTTAAGAAAAAGAGTACAGTAGCATGAAATCAGCATGATTGGAGGGCTGAGTCCAGAGACTCCGAACACGAAGAAAGGGTGACCTGTCCTGCCTCACAGAGGGAGGGGGGTATCGCTAGGCCAGAGGTCCTGAGAGGAGGATGGTATTTTTTTCTTTTTTGAGATGCTTAGGTCTGTTAATGTGTTTATGTGAAAAAGCCTTTTATGTTGTTTTTGTAAAAAAAGAAAAAAAAATAAATAAAAAAGACACCAAAAAAAATGAATTCAATTTTTCACATTTACTGTCCTTTCTCGCCAGGATGAGAGTAAGAAGTCGTGAGGTTGTTAAACACTTGTCTTAAGAGCAGCAGAGCCTACACCTCATGAGTCATTATATTTATAAATAACTACTAGGATTGCAAGACACTTGCTCACTATAAGCCAAAATAAACTAATTGTTTTACAGAGCTGCACAAACAGCCTATGCGAGCAAACTGGTTTCACGGCGGATTAATGTAGATGTGTTTCTGGGTTGTAGCGAAGATTACAATGTGGGAAACGGCAAAGACACCAAGCATTAAGCGACTTAAGCCTTTAAGTAAGAAAAGCAGCTCCAGGTAAGGTGTAAATGGGCACGGTGCACACACAGGACGGGCCCGTTGCTCTGAGCTGAAAGGTGGGGAGAGAGCGAGAGGTGGCGTCAGCCTCTGTGGCGCTGTGCTGTGGTCACGACTGCACTCCCCGGGCAGTTCAGGAGGATAATTAGCTGTTAAGGCATAACGAGCCCTGCTAGGAGAGCCCAGGAATCCCTGGCCACCTAGCTGGCAGAGGACATCCAAAAGAAAAGACGGAAACTGTTT
Organism: Atractosteus spatula; assembly: GCF_055471065.1. Lineage (NCBI taxonomy): Eukaryota > Metazoa > Chordata > Actinopteri > Semionotiformes > Lepisosteidae > Atractosteus > Atractosteus spatula. Next base: position 74,396,544 of record NC_142708.1, on the reverse strand, counting down.
ACATTTTTAATTTTTTTTCCTCTCATTTGCATTTTAGACAACAGTGTGGTAAAAATCCTTCTACCAGGTCTTACTCTTAATGGAAACCATGATATGGTCTTGTCACACTTCTTTGCCAGATGCATGATGATAGGTCTTCTTTTGCGTTCTGGTGAATGTATTACAAAATAATAAGGGGATGGGATAAGTGAAATACATTTTGCAATGCGTGACATCATTCTACTGATTTCCTACTACTGAGCTGTACTCAACTGAAAATGCCTCTTGTTGTGGACCTTTTGCTTTGAAGTCTTGCACGCAAGCACTCAAATCACAATGCAGTTCACTGGAAAGCTGGATTTAAAAAAAAATTGTAACTAACACTCACGGAGTAGAGTCTTCCTGTTCTAGTAATTAACTGCCATATCTTAACAAGACCGCATCCATCACATATTGTACTCTATGTTAACGTTACACCAGGGTCAAACAAAAGCTTGTACTGTATGTGGGGGGGGGGGCTTAACCATCTTAAGTACAAAAGATTCATGCTGTAGAATTTGTTATATTAAATGCACTCAATTGTTTAGATGTATGGACAGGTTCAAGAATCGTTACTCTTAATACAGTGGTCTACCACTGTATGCTGTATATAACAGTATGGTGTGCATTACAGTGCGGTGCAAGATGAGTCTTACGTCCAGAACTTGTACAGTATGCAACACCATGAGATGATCGTCTCACAAATGAGTCCCACTCACAAGCTTAGTCCTTCTCTACTACAGCATAAAACAAGTATGTTTATACAGTATGCCACCTTCAAGTCAAGAAGGTATTCAAACTCTTAGCCTTCTTCTATTTAACAATTAACAATTTAACTTTAATATGAACATCAAAATAAATGATGCATTGCATGCTGTTCCAGATAATGTTAATGGGATAGAGCTGGAAAGGAATTTTTTGCCTCTTTGCTGGCTTTAATACTTGACCAAAGATCAGGCTTCAGACTTTGTCTCGATACACTGGAACTGGGAATCAAGCATACATAGGTAGCCAGGGAATTTTTGAAGTGCAGTGATTAACACGCTTATACGTTTTGATAATACGGTTGGATGCAGTTCACAGAATTCTGAGTTACATAAAAAAAGCACAGCAGATGGAAACTCTTCATTCTGGGTAATAGCACAAACCACTTGGGAAAAAGCACAGAGACTGTACTGGCTCCCAGTATCTTGCAAAAGAGAAAGGTTTTAAATGATTGATAAATTTATTTGTCCAGTACCATGTCCATAATACCCTTAATTCTTTGTCTTTTAACAGTGACACAATAATGATCCCAGGTATTTGAATCCTGTACAAGGCACTGTTTACAATATAAAAGTAAAGCCAATGGCCTCCAAAAAACTTCTATTAATATCTCTGTGTTGGCTATCTATTGTACAATTTGTACAGATGAGGAACTATCTACAAGACATTGAATTTCCTGGGCAGGAAAGTGACCATTTTGTACCAAGAGACATATGCTACATGGATAACTTGAAACACTTTTGTTCCACCTGTTTTTTGTTTTGCTTAGCACAGATCCATGATCCAGAGTTTGATTCCAAGCTTCAGTGCTGGCCTGTGTGGAACTGGCACATCCCTGTTCGTGGGGATACTGAGCGACCAGGTGTCCTCCCGGCTCCCAGAGACGCCCAGGTGAGTTTTGTTTGGCTACTCTAAACTGGCCCCCAGGACTTGATCCCAGGAGGAAGGCAACAGGTCTCCCTATCCCATTGCCCGTTTGTGAGCTGAGAGGCTTTGCTGCATCTTTCTGGCTTATGACTGGCTCTGGTTGTGGGACAAGGCAGACACAGTATTCCACATGCGATAATTAAAAGAATTACACCATCTCTGAAGGGCCAAAGTGACAAAAGCACAGTCATAACAACTGCCAGATTCATAATGACATCGGATTGAAGTCAGATTGTGGATGGCACAAAACAGCTCTGCTCCAGTGAGAAAAAGCACACTGCAGAGAGAGGGAGAGCCCTTTACGACTCCAACAAACACACAGACAGGCTGATTAAAGCAATCAAATTTGATTAAATAAAAATAAAATAAAAACGGGAATCTCTAATTAAGAATCAGCACATGACTTTACTGATAGCGTGAATTGTCACTATCAATGACCAAGATAACTTGACTTAAGCAAGCGTGACTCATATAGCACAAAATGAAACATTTGTTCTGCATCACCATGACAAATCCCATTTTTACCGAGGGCTAGATTGTCATGTACAATATAAAAGCTCTTGGATATAAAAGCGGTTACTGATATATTCATTTTAACTTTATTGAAAACCCCTATTTTTTAGGAGGAGAAATGTAATCACCACAAGGTGATGAATGGGGAAACACAATTAATTGAAAGACTGAAAGCTCACTGATGACTGATTGAATTACATGTCCCTCTGTGATGTGATCTCAGTCTCATCTGGTTTTCTTGTTACTCTCCTGAGGGCTGATGGGATATGAAGTTCTTAATTAGATTTTTCAATATATGGGTTTGCTAAACCTTGAAAGAGGTTCCCCTTGAAACCTAGAAGGAGGCTCTACACTCAACAGTGTACAGCTGACTTTTTAGCTGTGAATTCCTAGCACCATGTCTCACACAATCCTGATTTCAATTTTGGATGTAACACACATCCAAGTACTAACCAGGCCTAGGGCAAGATTCTGCAATGTCTCCGTGGGTTCAACCACACTGAGGTACACAATGCCCAAAAACCCACTCACTTCTTGCTGGCACAAGCATCCTGCCTTTGTAACTTTCAGATGCTTGTCTACCACTGCACTATGAAAGGAAGTGCTCCTCACTGTACAATGGCTGTTTCCTCAGTCCAATCGTTTCCTTGTCCTGGAGATAGCAGAGAAGCTACAGGGAGTTTGGTTCATTCTAGTCAGGGGACTGCACAACAGATACAAAGACTTTTTTTTTCTTGTACAATATCTTACTGGTGTTAAACAGCTGGAAACGTGGGTACTGTGAGAATGAAATTGATAAAAAGTCCCTTTGCTGAACACCCCCCTGGGGAATGGTATGCTATTGTTCAGGTTTATAAGAGCTCTAGATTTCCCTCTATGCACAGCACAGCCAGTGGTGCTTGCTTATCATGTCTTACTGCTCCCTCCGTGGACTCTCTGCTTTTTCATGACATCGATTTGGACTTAACTTTCTGTGGCAATAGCTTCTCCTGGTGCAAAGATTGCTTCTGTTTTTATCTTTGTCAAACTGAGGCACAAAGATCATTAATGTTTTCTTATGTTTTTTTTTACTTAAATAAATAAAGGCGCACTACTGGTCAAAATATTAGAACCCGTCATCCATCAAAACACGTTCTCCTAACCTTATCTGCTGGAATGCAAACATGAGGAGTCACATGTCTGATTTAGGGGAGCTCTGGCATGGGTAAATATTGGAAACAGGGGGAACTGGGACTGAAAGATATTGGGGTGGCTAAGGCTAGTGTTTAGTCTGAAAGAAACTTCATTCTTTTAAGCGGGGCCAAGCCAGGAAAAGCAAAAGGTGGCGTCTCAGAAAGTATCTGCCAGTGGAGATGCTGAGGTTGAAGAGGCTGCTGCAGGACAGGCAACAAAGCTCTCGGTCTCAACATGTGAAGGAATAGTTGAGCCACAGATCAGCAGCTGACGGACAGATGTCAATATGCTCCTGATATACTGCACCACTATTGACTCAAACCACGCACGAGGAATGGTATTACTAAGCAGGAGTTTTAATTACTTTGTCACTGAATACTCTTATATGTTATATGGGTAATTGAACCTGTATTTTAAATCACCAACGTCATAAGCCATATCAGCAGCAGCCAGCAGCCATATCACCCTGCAACTCACAACTGGCAACCCACTGAAGCTAAGCAGGTGTGAGCCTGGTCAGTACCTGGATGGGAGACCTCCTGGGAAAAACCAAGGTTGCTGCTGGAAGAGGTGTTAGTGGGGCCAGCAGGGGGTGCTCACCCTGTGGTCTGTGTGGGTCCTAATGTCCCAGTATAGTGACGGGGACACTATACTGTTAACAGGCGCCGTCCTTCGGATGAGATGTAAAACCGAGGTCCTGACTCTCTGTGGTTATTAAAAATCCCAGGGCGTCTCTCGAAAAGAGTAGGGGTGTAACCCCGGTGTCCTGGCCAAATTTCCCATTGGCCCTTACCAATCATGGCCTCCTAATAATCTGGCTTCATTACTATGCTCTCCTCCCCACTGAGAGCTGATGTGTGGGGACCGTTCTGGCGCACAAGGGCTGCCATCGCATCATCCAGGTGGGGCTGCACACTGGTGGTGGTGGAGGAGATCCCCATTACCTGTAAAGCGCTTTGAGTGGAGTGTCCAGAAAAGCGCTATATAAGTGTAAGCAATTATTATTATTATTATTATAAGACCTAAAACAGAACCATGAATGTGCTACTTTTGAGACATTAATGGAAATAATTAAATACCACAGTTAGTGCAGGAGGAACTGAAAAGGCCTCTTGTTGTGGACCTCTTGCTTTGATGTCTTGCACGTAGGCACTCATTGCACAGTGGAGCTCCTGGAGCATCGCTCTAACCTCTGGTTTGTACTGTACTTCACTGTCTCCTCCTCAATTACTTGTTAAATTGTTTGATAAATTGGGCTTCTATGCAATTTAATGCAGAGCTTCACTGCAGGCCTAATGGAGTTGTGTGGGTAATTAAACCTGGAAACAAGTGTATTTTAAATCACCAACATTAAAAGTCCTAAAACAGAATCATAAATGTGTTACTTTTGAGATATGAATGGAATTAATTAAATACCAAAGACGTTACATACTGTATGTGCCAGACAACACAGTATTGATCGTTTCCTTGTCCTCTTAAGTCTTGTTTTGATGCCATCATGTTCCTACACCCTCTTTTATTTGTGTTTTGTAAACAATGGTGTTCCTGATGTTTACAAAGGAAGGTTAATTGATCAACACCTATGATGAGTTTTTCGGCACTCCCAGAAAACCTAAAAACAAAATACAATTTGAGCTCCCCCCACCACCCACCCATTCAGACATCTCTCAGCACTCTCAGTCATGCAAATTGTTCACATATTTAATTAAAGAGCAAGGTGTGGAATTTAATTAAATACTGCTGGTAAAATTCCCACTCAATAGGAGAATTGGCAATTTAGATAATTACAATGTTTTTTTTGGGGGGATGGCAACACAGGCTTTTGATAAACAATTTAGAAGCAAACGACAGGTTTGGATTTTTATGCAGGGATAAAAATACCCAGGCCGTTTTTGACAGGTGTTGCCTTTCCCTTCCTTTTCGTCCTACGACAGCACAATCAATACAAATGTAAAGTCGCTGTTCTTCAGCTCTAGCGTTGAAATGCCTCCAAGCTGGCGGGTCGCCATGAACCATCGTATATTCAGATCACAGCCGCTCTGCTTTGGATCCGCTGATGATAATCAGGGTTCATTGTCACACCGCTGTGCAGAGTCTGTCTCAGGTTATAAATACAAACCAACGCAGTATGAAACAAACATAACCTCAAAGAGCTTTCTAAACAAATGTGACCTCAAGGTTGTACACCAACAAAGCAGATAATACAGAGACTAATGCCAGGGATTAACAAAATGAGATTGGGAAGCAGAGAAGTACTTTCGAAAAAAAACATTCTGCAAACTAAAGTCCTGTTAATTAAATCTGACCTTTCCACAGTTACTTTTGAAACATTTACTAGTACTCTACTGTTATCTCCTAGTTTGAGAGGCTATTATCCAATGACACAACTTCAGCACTGCTCCTAGAACTCGAGACGCTGTGCCCAACACACAACCTGGCACTCTGGCACGGAGAAGTGCTGTGTGAAGCTCTCAGGGATTCCTCTGCAACAAGTCAAGCTCCTATGAATCAAAACTCGCTGAAACTGAAATTCACAGTTCTGTTTCCGAATGCCCACGTACAGTAAAGCTACCCTTTATGGTCTCAGCCTTAATTAGCAGCATGTTTCTTCTACTGGAGTCAACATATTTTGAATAATTAAAGTAGAATAATATAGTAATTATGCTCTTAAGCAATAAGGCAATAGCTCCACATTCATGGTGATTAGAAAAGCTGTGAATTACTGTACTATCAAGCTTCAAACACTGTGAATGAGCATGGTCAAATGATCAATTTGTTATGCACTTCCTTCTGAACTACAGTTTTTAAGGACCACAAACATACTGTACCTTACCAAAAAAATATCTACATTTTGGTACCCTTTTCATCATGATTGAGGTATTCTTTTACAGGCACAGCTGGGATGACTGCATTTTATGTGATAAATCAGACTCATCTTGTTAAGTTTCAATTTGCCCCTCTTGGAATTTATATTTATATCCAAACCCATTCATCACCAAATCTCGCATGGCCCCACAATCTCCCACTGGTAAGAAACAACCACACAACATTGTAATTGACAGAAGAGCAGGGAAACGGCCTCTCCCAGAGGTTAATGCAGTGGCACAACCAATGCAACTGAAGTTAAAACTCTTACCCAATGTGACAGCTTACATGTATTACATATTGATCTCTCATTTGAATTCAGCCTTACACAATAACAAAGGAAACAGGCGAAAGATCAATGGGCATGGATTTTTCCTTTTTTCACATTACTTTGGGGGTCTTTCTGTGGCATCTCATTACATTTCGGGTTTCAAGGCGACCAATTGTAAGAGACTGAGGCCTCAGACAGAATCTCAGTCAATACATCTGATCAAAATGAAGCGCACCAGTCACAGAGGGTCGCATACAGCAGGAGAGCCATGCCATTGTACCAGAAACCCCCACTGAGCCCAATTTCAGACTCATTCACCATCAGCGGCACTCAGAAAGCCATTAGTTCCAAAAGATCCTTAGTACTGCATCCGTTTTACACTCAGAAGGAGTTGAAACCCCTCCTGTCACTTCCAACAAAAGCCCACACTACAAGAATGGAAATGATCAGCTGAGGAAGTAAACCCTGGCTCTGTATTTTCTTGTTTTGTACAGACTTCTGTGTCATCTGTGTCAAGATGCCCTTTCCTGTTAAAATACTGACTGCATTTGCCATTTCTCATTTCTGATGCTCAAAGGACACAAGCATGAAATAAGTACCGTAGATGTCAGAGATGAACAGTAGTGTTTTATTTCCCATTGTTATCAAGGTAAGAGGGTGTGTGTGAGTTTTTATGTATTCCCTGAAAGAAAAACAGCCGAGTGGACTCTTTCATATCTCCACCATGCTACTGTCCCATACCAGCTTTTTCACAGTTCCCAACATCCACACCAACACCCTGTCCTGCAGAGCACTGAGACCGAGGTCTGAACTCAGGGACTCACACAATATCTGCCCAAACACAGGCGCTTAGTGGTTTTGTAGTTTCACACATCCTAAACTAGAACTATGGCAGCCATGCCTCATATAATTCTGAAAATGTATTAATTTAACTCAGCTGATTTTCTGACCTCCAGATTTCTACAATCAGACCTTACATACTATAGGTTATTACACTCTTGTCAGGAATTTATCTTTGTTGAGGACCCTAATCTCTGCCCACAGTGCAAAGGGTGATGAGGTCCTTGTTAAAATCATCTAGGAGGCTGAACAATAAAGTGCCTGACCTGACCCGTGGAGTATCAGACTTCAGGCTGTTCTGTAATCGCCTTGAGCTCTGACCTCTGGATCAGACAGAAAACCATGGTGCTGTTTAAGGGACTCAGGAGGAGTCTTTGCAAATCACTCTGGATAAATCAGTCAGAATTCAGAAGTCAGAATAACTATTTTAAGTATACTGTAAGTATACTGCAATTCTTATAGTAATACAATCTAAATACAAAAATAAACTATATTTACATAGCTGTGCCAAAGCAGATAGAAGGTATTAATGTGGTTTCATGCACATACTGTATGGGTAGAAACCCTAACAGCTTGATTATTATTATTAAAACTTTAATCAAGTCTCTTTTAGAGGAGACACAGGCATCACCACAGCCTTGTGCTTTTCTGCAGTGTACGACATTTTGCATATTACAAAATTCTTTTAGGGTTCAAAGTTATAGATTATTTTACAATTCCAAATCCAGTTTATGTGTGTTCCTGGCAGTGTGACAGAGGCTCCATTCTGCTACAGCAGAGAAAAGCTCATTGAAGGACGAAATGCAAACAAAATCATTTGTTTCATATGAGACCATGCATACAGAAGCAACCAAACTGTGAGCACCAACTGATTATGAAGCAAATACTAAAGACAATCTGGGATGAAAGAAGAAAAAATAAATACCTGAAATATTTATATTCCCAGGAAACATGCACCAGGACAAGAGAAGCGGTAGTTTAGTTATGCCACTCTTAATAATTTATTAGACCTGGCTGGTTTTAGAGGTGAGCTACAGATACAGACGCTGGAAAAGCATTCATGTGCAAGGGCAGCAAACCCCCTACAGGAATTCTGAAACGGGCTACCCAGGCCCTCTAGTGGCAAGACTTTTCAGTGCATTTCAGAGTTTCTGAAAAGGTGAAAGTTAAACACTCTTTTTCCACACTTTTTGCCATTCCACAGCACATTTCACACCCCAGAAAGGTTGATGGCCAACAAAAGCATATGCTATAGCCTCTGTACACTTATAGCTATAAAGGAAATGTCGGCAGTGTTCATTCTTGGATGTTTTCTGTTGTGTTATCTCAGGGGTAGACAATCCAGGTCCTGGAAGGTAAGGTTGTGCTTACAGGTTTTTTAGGTCTCTTTAAATCAGCAGCACCTGCAGAGCTGTGAGAAGGAGCTGAATTGGTCCCATTAAGTCAATAATGAGCTGAATTAGGCTGTTAAGAGAAGAGAAGAAATCCTGCAGACACACTGGTCCTCCAGGACCACGATCGCCTAATAGAACACAAGCATCCTCCTGTGACAGCATCCACTTACCGGAGACGGGGCTCCAGTAATTTAATGCCAGATGTCACCTTAGCTGAGATGCCAAGCCCTGGTGTGTGAGTGTTTTCTCTGAGGTCTGAGGTGGCTGTGGCACAGCTCGTGCAGCAGCCTGTGGGCCTGGAGCTGTGACCGTGTGCACGCTTCCTAGCGACCAGCATGGCAGCCAGACAGGAGCCGAACGTGTGCTCGGGAGAAACTGCCAATGAGCGCTTTGGGCTCCTCCTCCTCACACGGGTCTATTTTCATTGGACGTCAAACAACTCTCCAACCCCAGGCCCTGGGCATGGAGGCTGCACTCAGCTACAGTATGCTCACAGTGACAGCTGACGAAACAAGTGCAGTTTCCATCCTTCCATCTCTCTGGAAAGAAAAACGGGCTGGGCAAGCCTCTCAATTCACTTCCTCTTTCCACTTTCCAAACCTCTCTGCGCCTCGGCCCTGCATGAATATGTATAGGGCTGCCGTTGTCATCCATCTGAAATCTCTTTATCGCCGCCAGGTCTCAATTGCTCTGTCTTAGCTTGGTTTATTGCTGCCCTGGCCCTAGTCACCAGGTTCTCTGTCTTTTGCAGATTCTCATCATCACAGACACAAGCAAAAGCGCTTCATCACAGCTATTCTCTGCTTGGGTTTTATCTTTTGTTACGAGACTGCATCACTCCTGGAATTATATGGTTTTTCAAGCCCAGAATTTGCATGTTTTAGAACAAATCTAAAACCACACTTTCAGCTCCTGCCTTTTATTTTATCCCTTGAGCAGCAAAAAGCCATAAAATGCAGGATGCTCAAGACATAAAGGAAACCGCACATATCGGCACAAAATGTAGGATACTTACTGTAAGTAAACTGTACTTTTTTTTCAAAGGGACTGAGTTATAAGAGAATGGGTTATAAAAAGAATAAATATTTTTTAAATCCACACACACAAGAGCATGAGGACATACAGTAATATTTGCAAACGAGAGGCCGCTTGATATATTCAGCTTGTCTGGTTTTGATTCCAGGGCCTCGCCCTGCGATTTCTTGAGAGAGGATAGGGTATCAGTCCCTAGTGTCCTCGGGCTTCTGTTTCAATCTTGAACCTGAAGAAAGTTCACAGAAAATTTGAAATAGGATCCATAATTTCAATTTACTTCTTCCAGCGCATCTGAGTCCAGATCAACCATTTAGAAACTACACCAGGGCTCCAGTCTTACTCCAGTGCAACAATATCGTTTTGTGGGCCAAAATCATACTCAATATTCTATATGAGGTCTACAAGTATATTGAAACAACTTGAGCATTGCATGCCTTGATTGATTATCCGAATTTTAATTGACCTGACATATTGGTATGTTCTTTGCGTTCTGACTTTCATTTTTATTTTTTTCCTGCAGTGTCTTTTTTATAGCTTAATGCTTGGTGTTCCCCTATAATACATTTACAGTTCATGCTTCTGCTACAGTACATGCAAGCTTTTTTTTTAAATCTAAAAAAATCTCTTGGGAGGCTCTAAAAAATCTCTTGGGAGCTTGCTTAAAACAGAATGTTATAATCTGATATAATCACACTAATATCCCATAACTTCATGAAACATTTCTTGATCTTTCCATGTTTAATGCTATTAATAAGCATAGAGAAACAAGTTGCATTCTTCATCGTGAATGAAGATAACACTAAAGCCCGTAATTGATGGAAAAAAGGCTGAGAAACACACAGTCTGTATCTGCCTCTTTCTTGCAGCAGCTCATTCAGCTTTAACAAGGCTTGGAGATGTCACTCATCCTCCCCCACTGCAATATATAGTCATGGGAAGAGGTCTGTTTGGCTTGGAGAGTCAAATGCTGAAGATGGGCTTATACTGCGCATCCAAAAGCAGCGTGAAGAATAAGGCACAGTCTGCTGACAGAAAGATATCAGGAACACTGTCAGCTGGGCCTGTCCCTGAGCTCCAAACAAGGCGGTCTGGAATGTGATTATTCTGGGTTAGACTCCCTGGGTTATGCCAAAATAAAATCAATTCATAAATAACATTCTGAATTTTCAGGATAGCACGCTCTTTACAAGTAACCTTGATCTGCACAGCAATGTTTCTTATGATAACCATTACCATTGGTTTACTAGTAAGGCTATATTACTGAAAGAAATCGATTTTATATATCGATTTTAATGCCATGCCATATTACTACCACACTATATTGATGTGATTATGTGTATAGTAACATTTCAACTTGTTTAGTCGGGATGACTGGGAATGAATGTGCTATTGAGACTCTCCTGTGACCTTGATGTTGAACACTACCTCTATCAATCAATCAGTGATTTACAATTACATACTGTATTGTTTATGGTACAACTTCTTAATACACCTTACAAAAAAAAGTTAAAGCATGGATGCTTTCATGGAAGAAAGTAAAAGATGCATAAAAGAGAAGTTCTCACTGAGAAAGCATAAACAGACTGAAAGAAATCCGTGAAACAGGCTGACATTTCAACGACAAGGTTTTGCCACAGCAATTCTGTTTCTGTTGCTCTTTTGTTAGAGATAAAGGGAAAAATCTAGCTTTGTGAGCTCCTGCTCAGGATGCAGGCAACACTGCAGCTGTGTCTGTCAACCACACTGATCCCAGCTGCTGACTCAGGGCCCAGGGTTTCTGCAACAGCAGACACTGGGAGTAATCCAGATTATCGGCAGAGTCCTCCTACTTTTCCTGTGAGCTTACTTATCTAGTCTCCATCCGTCCCTGTTATGTGTGAATTCCACAAACCATAATTGCAGATTTAGCTGGCCTTTTGTTGACTCACAGGCTGGAAGTACCCAGCTTTGCCTGTGATGTCTACATTTACGATGTACAGTAAACCCTGCACATCAAAAGCTCCTGAAGATCTTTTTTTACCGCCAGGCCCCCAAAAACCAAACTCACATTTAATTGCATTTAATTAAAAGTGTAAATGGAAAAACATAAAAAGGTCTGGCTTGGTAAAAATGAACATAAAGATTAGATTGGTGTACAGATGTTAAGAGGAGAGATAACTGCACATGCTCACAATATAAACTGCCGCAGTGCATCAGTGTTTTCTGAATCAGTCACCTACTTGCAATGGAACCTACTTCTAGTACAGTATAAACTAAAACATGCCGTCTCTCTCTTCCATTGCTCTTCAATTGCTTTTCAGTGACAGCTGTAAGTATTCCAAAAACACTGAAAGAAAAAGAGTCAACGGTCACTTTAAATCAATCAAGCCAGGCACAAAAGCCTGCACCACTTCTCTAGGGTTCTTAGTCAGTGGAAAAATTCTTCAGCCCAGCTGAGGAGGAACACAAGCAGAAAGAGAGAAGTCTACAGGGAGTCTAACAGCTAAGTGGATCATTTTTAATACCAAGGTCTCCACAACCCACTGAAGATTATCATGCAATTCGTCACGTGAAGTGAATCAATTTTCACTTCCTTTAAAGGGCTACTGATGTTCTGCAATATCATAAAGCTGTCTCTTTGATTTGTGGGGCCCGTCTTTCTAAACGCAGTGCGTCATCCACGTCTGCCATTTTTGATTTGGCTCGTTCTATTGCGACGGAATTATCGCTAATTGAAATTCCGGCGATGAGTGCCGCTCACCGCGCTTGATTTATGCCTGCAGGGCACATCTGAAGATAGTGCTGTATAAGCTATTATCGTATCTCCAGAGCTGGGGTACATGCACGCATAGGTGTGTGCGTGTCAGTCTGCGTGCACACCGTGGCCAACCAAGCAGGTCTTGCCTGATGATACACGCCTCTCCAATTTCTGCTACGAGCCCCTTCGTGAAAGTCTGCAACCAGACAGCATGAGACATGTATCTGGGCTATTTCTATATGAATTATACACTTACTCATCTTGGATTTGCCAAATGTTTTAAGGCTCAGCACTCCAGGGGAGCTTACACCATGTAATCTGACTAGCTGCAAGGACAGGGGAGAACTGATGGGAGAGCTCATCGGTGCATATCTGAGCCATGCCACTGCATGCCCGAAGACCCAAGAGTGTATTTCAGCCAGAAAGTCAAGAAGAGCCGGGCCACGTAATTCCAGCCCTGGCCTGCCTACACTCCATCACCTGCTCCCCAGCTCCTGGGCAGTTCCAGCCTCACTCAGATACAGGCTCAAGCCAGAATGTTGTCTTTTCTGGGCATCACCTGGACCACTTACTGTAAGTAATGTGTGAGGGCTTACAACATGACTAATAAGAGCAAGGGTACAGTATATAACATAGCGGTTACATGATTTGACAGCATAATGACCCAAGACATCAGCAATCCTCTCCCTTTGGCAGTGATGCTGAAGGAGTGTTCTTGAACCAAGGCCACAACTAGATCAGAACTTCAGAAGCTGGACCAGCTTCAGGGAGATACACAGAAAATACCACTGAATGAAAAGGGGTAGAAATCGGATAGGCACTACACGGCAGTTTGATCCATTTCACACTTTAGGACCTGCAGGTTTTGCACAACTGGTGCTGATGAAGCAGAAAAGAAACCTTTAATTTTTGTACATATACAGTATATATTATTTTAACTCAATATCGTACTCTGCAGAGTCTACAGTGTATGGAATAACTTAGATCACTACACATCAGCTTTTAAAGCTTATCCCTTCATGAACTTACAAAAAATATTAATATAGTACATAAATAATATCACAAAAATCTGCTGTAAAACAAGCTCGGAATGCATAAACAGCTGTCAAATTCAAGTGCTTTCATTACATTAAAAAGGAACAACAACCAGCCTGCAAAGTGTAATTAATGAGCTGAATATGGAAGAGAGAAATAATGTTCTGCAGTACTTTAAAGCTTTAAACAAACAATTTATCTCTCCTGCAAATCTTTTGTGTGATCATTACATTAACACTCTCGAGATATTAATCACACTTAAGTCCCACCAAAAAACATCCAGTTTGTAATTAGGTGTTACTTCTAATTGACCCCTTCTGTAATCAAGATGACCCAGATTAATTAAATATTGTATGATTGTTTGATATCAGCCATGGGATCAGCACCTACCACCCACTCCCAACTACAGGAAAACATGATAGCTGGTTACACTTGGAAAAATGATCAAGTTTTATTCCTTGTCCCTAAAAGGGGACTAAACTGCATTTAAAGAGCAAACCAGGTCATTTTATTGTCTAGAATTTCAGACCAATAACATGTTGCTAACTCCGGCACTGTGTGTCTAAAGCACTTTTATCAAAAAGATTGTCTCTATGATTTTATAACTCCAGATGTATAGCCCTCAATGACAGGGTGTCTCTTGGGATTCCATTTACACATTGACTATTGCTGGCGGTCAGATTAGGTAGAAAAAATATAAATTGAAAAAAAAACATTAGTATAGCCTGGGGATTCATCATTCATTCATCACTGAGGAGACCTGTGTTCTGGTACTGGTGGAACAGGAGTCTTGCAGGCAGGATGTGGGCTCTGTCAACCACACTGATGATGGTCAGTGAAGAAGGTTGAGCTCAGGAGCTGACAGTCATACCTGACTCCTCATTCTCTGCCATCAAGGCAAAGCCAAGAATATCTTCATGCCTCCACAGTGTTTTAATGGCTTTCTTGCTTCTTTCAACACGCAGAGATCCAGACAAGGGCTTATCATCTTGGCAAAAAAAAGATTTATATATAACCCTCAGTGTAGCAGTCTTTGTCCTTTTTGTTTGCATTGTTTACTTCTTATAGAATTTGTCCATTTCCTATCACCAGTGCAGCTCACTGGAAATGTACCGAGTAACACAGAAATTCAATATTCAGTTTGCACATTTTAATATTTGATATATCTTTAATATTGGATGGTAGCAAATTTAAATATTTAATGCATGCATTTTTTTAAAATTCATTTGTGTTCCTACCTCCCACAGTGAAAGGACTAGCCTTTCACTACAGATCGCTTCAGTGTGATTTATGGATTCAGTGTCACACAGAGCTGGTTTCTAAATATGTCAGAGGTCTGTGTAAACCTGCTATGTGTCAGAAATGATGGCATCAGCACTAGCATGAAATGCAATATGCACATCAAAGTCTGGTAAACCTTCATATTAATTTGGAATACCTGCTGAAAATGAAGGTATGCTATAAGTAAATTTTGAAAACCACTTTGGATGTCTTTGGAGTTTTCATCCATCAATATCGAGTGAAACATTTTCAACAAAGTTATTCCATTCCGGTTTTCAGGGGTCCAGACTGAGTCCAGCAGGTTGTATAATTCCCTGTAAATAAACACCGTCTCCGGCCAAAGAAGGAAAGAAAGTTTAATGGGTCCCATGAAGGCAACAGGGAGCCCAGTCAGGTAATGATGAGCTCAGGGGAGTTGAAACAGGAAGACCACTGAGGGCTGAAGACGAGGAGCTCTATTCTAAAAACAGGAGGGAAACTCATGAAGACAATTCTTATTTATGAGACCTGTCATTCAGAAAAAAAAGAGTATTCCTGCCACCTACAGGATTTTTGTTTAATTAAAGTGAACATGTGGGGGAACAGGAATCCACAACACCAAAAACAACAGTCATCTGTTCCAGCTCTGATCACCCTCAGCCAGTCAAGACGGATTGAGTCCAAGTAAAACCCGTTTCCGTGACTGCAAACACATCCACCTCACCAGTAGGTAATCAATACCGTCCATCACTCTTCTTTTTATTCTGTCAAACTGGAAGTCACAGCCGCTGAGTGAAATCCAAGACCTCCAAGGTGATGGAGTCCAGACACAGGGACTGCTGGACGCATTCCAAATGAGACAGCTGGGCCGCAGGAATAATCACAATGATAACCAAGGAGAAAGATGCAGACCCTCACCGATATCGACATTCGTGCGCACTGCCCCCCAAAACTAGAACACTGAATTAAGCAGTCTATAAATAATAAAGCACCTTCATGGAAGTCTGATTAGAAAGTTAAAGCAGAAATAGATGAAAAGTGAATTGATCGGCAGAAGACACTAAAGGACTGCTGGGTTTCCTTCAGGATGTCAGCAAGTTAACCCTTTCAGGGAGCTAGGAGAATTTTACCGTCCTACAAAGAACTTAATTAGAATGCTGTTCATATGTGCTTCCCGTGCTAACACGGGGAGTCCTGAAAGTCTTAATCTGTACAATTCTGGTATCACAATGTTTAAAGTGAATGAAGCCTTTCAGTTGTTTTTTTTTTCACTTATCTTTTTATTTTGCACCATAATTCAAAATTGTCAACTGTCTGTCAACCTGATGATGACCCTTACACCAGCCGGGGTCAGGTGAAGAGTAGAGACAGTGCCACTGTGCCTCCACACTGTAAGGCCTGCAGCACCCGTAGGACACTCAGAAACAGCTGTGAAACCGGAAGCACTGAGAACACTCACATGTGCCTGGCAAGACACTGGGCAGGGCCAGCTGAGTTACACCCAACCCAAGTGGCACGCTGATGCCACCTGGGGCATCCTGGCAGCACTGGGCTCAACCTGCACTTCAAACCCGTACCTCCTCTGTCTGACCCGCTTGCCAGACTCAGAACTGAGCTGATCTGAGAACATGAAAGTGGCAAAAATAATACTTAACTTTTGAAAAAATAAACAAAAGGTGAGAAACAGCTCAACACAAGGACAGAGACTCAGGACACTTCACTAAGGAACACAGACTGATTTGTGCACACCTCAGTACAGACAAGAAGCCGTCAACCAAACTCCAATCAACTGTCCTTACTTTCAATTAATGGAAGTGAAATGAAAACAACTGTGCTTTTAATCCAGCCTGGGAGTAATTACACTGCCCTAAGCTGCATGTCAAAGTCACTTGCATCTGTTTTAGTCTTATTAAAAGCCCCTTAAATCCTATTATAGACATGCACAGTAACTCTCAGAACTGGAGACAGCTAATCCGTACGAGGAGACTGCTCGTAGATTTCACCTGCAAGCCCCATGATTCATGCTCAGATGAGGGCCCTAGCTCATTTCAATCCTGGTGAGCCCCCATGTCCATTGATCATTCCACACCCCCCCTCTGCAGGGAAATAACCTGCACGCTGAGCACGCTGAGCACTGCAGAAGCCTCACCTGATGCCCAGAGTCCTTTCTGCAGTGAATCCAGCTGTGTTCCTCTGGATCTAGAATGCACACACACAATGCCTCCTAACACTGTAAATAATTCAGTCAGGTTCAGGTACATTACACACAAACACCAACTCCTCACCCTTCCAAACCAAAACCCCACAAACTCTTATAAGTAAATTCACAATATTCCGAGTATAGGGTATCGTACTATACATTACTGATGGGGTAGCAATTGTTTCCCAATTATTCGGGAATCAAGCACAAAAAAGTTGTTTGAGGAATATGGTGGTGCTGTGACAAGCTATATCAGCATTTGGTACGACAAGAGCAAAAGCAATAGAGCATATACAGTAGTTCTCATTAGGACCTTTCCACCACTGCAAACACGACAGGCGACCATGAAGTGATAAATAAGGCTATACTGTACATGTTGTTGCGTCCACTGATCACCTTGGAATTTGCCACCAGCTCATCAAATCCATCTGTGGTCAGGAAATAATGGAATCTGAGAAAAAAAAAGTAAACATTAATGCTGAGAAGCCCATTGACTGAGAGAGTGTCACATTTCCCTGTTCAGCTAGCCCACTCATAGCTGCAGACTGCAACTCTGCAGGTAAAATTCATGTCAGTTTCCAGACAATTTCAGCTATGAATAAGCAATATTCTTAACAAGAAGGACAGCAGTTCTGAACTTCAGGTAGACATCTTGTGGCTAAATTCGTACTTCCAATGCTAAAATCATTTTTTTTTAATCACTGCTATTCTAAACAGCTATTCAATAGCAATTTAATAAGTAAAATTTAAGGGCAGGACCTGTCTCAGATCACCATGACTGTTTTACTTGACACAATTTTCAAAGGTAGCAAACGAAATGACTGTGAGTGACAGGTCCTTTTTTATGTCTGGTATGAACGGTTATCACTGGCATTTAATATTTAATAGAAAGAAAACTGCACACTGCATTTGTACGGATTTTATGCTCAATATCGGCAAATGCAAGGATTGTCACAGTCCATTAGCTTCCCCTATCTGCTAGTGTTTCTTTCATGATCTTTGAGCAGTAGAAAAAAAATTAAAGACAGATTCTATCTGAAAAATAACAGCGGATTATGCAATTTCGGAGTACAAGGTTTAGGTTGTCGGTCACATCTCTGAGGCTGAAGAATATTCTTGCAGGTGGCTGAGAATTCCAATGAACGAGG
The DNA here is from genome assembly GCF_055471065.1 of Atractosteus spatula. Classification (NCBI taxonomy): domain Eukaryota; kingdom Metazoa; phylum Chordata; class Actinopteri; order Semionotiformes; family Lepisosteidae; genus Atractosteus; species Atractosteus spatula. The sequence goes on along the minus strand of NC_142708.1, from coordinate 74,378,363 downwards.
CCCCTTGGGCAGAACATTCAATCTTCTTAAAGCTTCTATCTTAATCATATTTTAAAGCATTTTCCCTAACTGCCCAAACATAATAGCAATACCTTAAGTAATACAAAGGACTTCGTGCAATCTGGAGATCCCTCAGAGGACCTTTAATTGGAAACTAAAAACCTTTTCCTAAAACATTGTAAATCTTAATAATTTTGCAACAGAACCAAAAAACATTCCGCTAGCAGATTACTGATTTTCAACTGAATCTTTTCTAATTATTTCAAGTGCCGGTTATGGAAGCAGAAACCAAATTAAAAAGTAATTTTGGATTTTTTTATGGAGACCTGGATTGTTTGATTGATTTGTGAATTTCTCCTGTATGCATTGCTTTAGCTAAACTAATCCAGCTTTGTGTATGATGTAATGGATTTCATATTTAAATAAATGCCATTGAGTGTTTTAATCTTCCTCTCACGCTGCCAGTCTAAATAAGACTAAACTCAAATGAACCGCAAAGCAAATCCATATTTTTTATGCTCACAAGGACATAAAAGCATAAGCTAATTAAAAACAGAAAACAAAATGAAGTGCATGTGTTCAAAAGAACCTTCTGCATGTATAGAATCGTAATTGTCTTCAAATGCAGCCTCTAACCAAGTGGTACTGCAGATATGCACCTACATTTTTGAACCCTAAAGCAATGCAGTTTTCAAAGTCCAGGTCTTCAAGCAGAGCAGCTCAGCTCCAGCGAACATTTATTGAACACATCTTTCAACAACTTAAACCTGTATACTGTAGACTGCTTAGCTAAAACTATGCAGTAGTGTGTATCTTAAAGTCTGGAAACCATAAAGGGCTGCTATCATGTTTGCCCACAGTATGGTGACTGTAATGATTTTTTAAAAACTTTTTTTACTCAAGACTTTCAAGAAGTATCTCATATTCTACTAAGAACCATCACGACATTACAGAAGTCTTACAGTCAAAGTCTGAGCCAAATATGAAAAGAAGACAAATCGTACGAATCTATAATGTGTCCACTGTCACTTTATACATGGAGGAGTGTATGGTCAGCCACTGCAGATCCAAAGAAGCTGATGTAGCAGGTCACTTGCTCCATCTGTCACTCTCAGTACTTCGGTTAAGGAGAAGCATGATTCATGGAACAATAATAGTGAACACTGTATACAGTAGATCGGATATATACTGTCTTTTCTTTATATATGAGCCCACTAGCAATGAAACAGGCAATAAGTTGGGGGTGTCGTTTTAAAGGGGGCAGGAAAAATGAGACACAGGCATACATATTTTCTTAGCCATAATCCAAATTTATTTGCTGTTAAGGATCAAAACAGGCAACGGCTACTGTACATCATGCTGCTGGTTATGTAAACCTGGATTACATTTACGAGCATAGAGGTAACACTATGTAAGGATCTTTATTGCTGGCCTTGATGCCATTTATCACCGAGCTTTTAAGCGCCGCACTCAGTGAAGTATGTTTTATAAAACACGGTTTTTATGTCCTGAGCGCACAGCTGGAAAATGAAATGCAGAAAAGCAGCGTTGCTTCATAAACTGTTATGGTTTCAAAAAACTATAAATTTCACAGCCATTAAAATTATGAATCTGCACTACGTTTATCTCTATATAAATATCACTGCTGGTACTAGAATAGGTTTTACTGTAATGGTATTTGATGCCACAGCCCCCGAAGCTCAAGGGAAAGCATTCAGTGGTAATAGAAGAGGGCAGCTGCTTTACAAGCGATGAACTCAATTTAAGCTCGTCTTGCAATTTCAGGGGATTCTGATTTTCTCTGAAATCCGCTCATTCAGGGGTCTGCTGTGAGCACAAGTCCTAATAACTGTGTTCGAGTCTGGATCTCTGCTTTAGATCCACATATCATTCAAAGCACTGCTAACTTCAAACATAAAGAAGAACATTCTATCCTTCCTCTTATTTACTGTCATGATTTTTCAGATTCAATCTTTGTAGTTCATGCCAACAAATCTGTTTTTTTTTAACTTTACTTTTGAATGATGCTATATATTGCAGGGAGTGAGTGTTCACGTTTCTGTATTGAAGGCTGATAAGAACTTTTTTTTGGGTTGCACTCAAGTGTCCCTTTTGCAGATCACATATGGGAAAGCAACAGAAACGTGGTCAAGGGTCCCATGGTTAATGTGAAAACTAGGTTGCGAGTATAAAACCCAGAATCTCAGTAAAAGCACACGTTAAAGATTCCACTACCATTCAATGATATATACCGTATTTTAAAAATATAAAGTCTAACCATATTAGGACTACAGACCCCCAAACACCATAGAACCATCTAGAGCAATTTCAATGTTAGCCTTTTGCACAAGTGTCTATGTCAGGCCCTCCATAATACACTAGATCAATTTAGCAGACACTTGAGCATTTGCGTCAGTGATGATTTGTGTTCACACCACTCCAAGGCTGTGCAACAGTGCTCATTGAGCACTTGAGTCTATTGTGGAGACGGTCCCCTAGAAAGTGTTGAAATCCACTGTGACAGGGGGCTGGCCTTTTGGCGTAGCGGCTGTTCGGAACAGGCGTTGCATGGCTAAAGGCTATAGAGATGGAGAGTGAATCTAGACAGGGCATAAGTGGCACAGGACACAGCACTTTGTTTTGATACGACAGGCCCCTGTATTTAACCACAGGGGTGATTTCTGTCTCTGAGGGAGTCTGTATCGGGACAGGTTCCCTGAACATCAGTCACTGCAGTTACCCCTCTGAGCTGTGCTAGTCTTCCAGTTCAGCCAGCACCTTCAGCTGAATGTCTAGAGGCTGCTGCTCACTGCAAGCGCAAAGAACACAGCTTACTTTCCAGGATCCCCCACTGTAGCAAACCTCGACTACCTTGGCAAGGACACAAAACACAAGCTCAAAAAGGCTGTCAGGTAAGGGATGGAGCAGCACTCTATACCACTCAACGGGCCTAAAGGCTTTATTTCGTACTGCCTGCAACAACACCGAAATGAAGTCCCAGAAACAACAAAAATCTGAAATGAGGGATTCGATGGCCTTTCTAGTGCAATATGCAAGCTTCTGAATTTATAAAAAAGATAAACATGTAAATGATACATGGCAAAACTGTTCTGTGCATTGACTTAGTCAAAGATTTAGTTTGTGATGCCAATTTTATATCTACTAAAATTGCATTTTAACCTGCAGAGAAAAGGCCCATCTGTGTTGGGAAGACATGATAAGAAATTTGGGAATCATGAAACCGGGACTCGCTTATCCTGCTGTTGCAATTTCGATTCTTGAATGTTAATTGTTCACAGTGTAAAAACTGCCATTCTTATATCAAGGCTTGATGAAACTATTAATCATATTTGGTACATTTTGTCTAGAACTAAGCAACACAAATGTTAGTTAGGATTTAATAAGTTAATAGACTGTGCTTGGACATATGGACTGATTAATTTGGTGCCCTAGCTACTCTGAAATGAACTCCTTTTAAAGGCCATTTGTAGACTAATAAGATTCATAATTTGAAAGCAATTTGTTCCTTCATTTTCCAATCTCATCTAGCCTCAGTTTGGTACTGAGCTGCCAAGAAGGAGATCGGCAGTTTAATTTTTTAATGGTTTCATTAAATCCAGTTCAGAAAAGAAAAAAAAAATGCAATCTATGCAATTCTGTGGGTGAATCGCATGTAGTGGAAATCACAGGCCTCAGCTCTCTGAGCCTGAGCCACACGAGCTACGTTTTCTGATTATCAACTGCAGCGATCCGCGTCAGACAAACAGAACTCAGAAACAGTGTGGGTCATGACTTCTGAATCTGTCAGAATCACATCAAAGATAACGAATACTTAAAGTGACGGAGACGTTTTGCTTGCACATGGAAAGACAGATGGGTTTTGACTGTATATGGATTTAAAGGACATATTTTCTTGGTCTGCAATTCAGCTAACATCTGGCAATGCCATCTCTCTTCAATATGATTGAAAGCATCGAGCAATATTGCTTACTCTACTGGAAGATAATGAAGAGATTTTTCTTATTTAAAAAATAATGAGCAATCAACTAAAAACTGACAACAAGACAACACAAGAAAGCATTTCTGTAACAACTGATTTTTTGGCTCCCAACACTGATGTCTAGGCAGCAATTTGCCTCTTGCCAGCAGACAAGGCGTTCTCCATCGCCCAAACTCCATTTAAATAACTCTTATCCTTGGCTTGAATAATATGGATTTTAATTCACTCAGCTCCTAACCTTTGTAATTACTTATTAACACACGGTCTTGGTCTGTGGCAGCCTCATGCATTCGGCGGTTAATGTGGGTCATGAGCCAGAGACTGTAAATGAAATGGGTCATCAAAACCTCCACCTAGTCTAAGAAATCTCATTAACATCCCGCTGCTGTAATTACAATAGGTGCCTGTCTTTATTTTCTTTTGTGTAGGACACGTTGACTGCTGCCCACTGACTCTTGGAGTTGAAGGCCAGTAATTGAAAATTATATGGCTTTTTTGTCTGCTTCTACAGGTAACAGATCTAAGAAACCCCAATGGCATACAGTCCCAAGCAAGAGAATAGTACATCCTTTTTTATGTAGGCTTATATTAATACATAATCGAAGGCTGAACTTGTGTCCTCACCAAAACTAAATCTGTAATCCTATACAGTAGCTCTGTTAAAGAAAATGCCCCATTACATGATCACATCAGAAATCTGACTCTGAACATCAGCCCTTTCTCCTCTACGAAGGTTGGCAATCCTTTCACATTTAAACACACAAGAATACTTGCACAGACTGAAGAAGTTCTAAAGCAGCACTTTTTACATCAAGTGTACATGGACTACAGCCTCTTCAGGCAATGTCCTCTACAAATCATGTGCCTGTCCTTCCATTTCATCTCTTCCTGCTTTCCTCACATTCAGCTGAGCTTTCCTTGGATTGCAAACTAAGCTTTTTAAAAAATGACATCCTTATTTAACCAGACATGTCGATTAAGAAAAAAACTCTAATTTGCAAGGACAACCTGGCGAGTACCAAATTATTAAACAGTACAGCAGGACAGTTTACTACACCAATCTGTGTGGTGCACAAGGGCAAAACAGCTGCACCCCACGCAGGGCCTGAACCCTCCAGTGCACAGTCCAGAGCTGTAACCACGCCTCCACACTGCTGCAGCATTCTGGTTAACAAACCCCTAGCATGCGCACAGATCAGCGCCTTCAGAAGGGCAGACAATACAGCCGGGATAATCAGAAGACAAATAAGCTGGCTTTCCCTGACATAGAGCTAAGCTATAACAATATTTCAGTACAGTATATTGGGATTCACAGCACAACACAATTCTTTAAATTCTGGGCTACCTCTTGCTTGAACAGACCTCTCAGAAAAGCTGCTCCCCCTTTACAAGCCATGACTTTATGTTTCCTTCAGCTGTTTTTGGAGATGAAAAAGCAACAATGCTGGAGAAGTGCTGCTCTCTGCAGAATGTGGCTTGAGAGGGTTGCTTTCACAGTGAGCCACACAAGTGCAGTAATGGCTCACCCCTGGACTCCACAATCATGTCCACAATGCAATCAGACTTACGGCACACACCGGCTCACCTGAAGTGGCTTTCAGGCACAAAACTGCTACTGCTGACTCCCCTTGGGCACGTGGTGAGTTTTGCAATATCAAGCTAAAATGCTCACATCTGAAATCCTCTTCGAACAAAAGATGAGAGTGTTGAAATAAGGCAAAGCAACACTGCACGTTTTTCATATTATGTTAACTAGCAAAAAGAGAGATATTTCAAACTGTATTTTTACTGTAGAGGAAAAGAGGAGAATCCCAGGCCTTTCACACTGGTTCTGAAAGAATGAACCTGTAAACCTCATACAATATTATCTAAAATAGTACCGCAATTACTTTGGACATTCAGTGTGGTTTATTTTTCTTTCATTTGTGAAAATAATGTTGACAATGTTTGGTGGTACAGTATTCTGAGTTCTGAATGCAGAGTTGGGTAGCATAATGCTCAGGCTATTCTGCTTTACTCCTTAGGACAGCTACATTGGGCACTGCTGAACTAGCTGCTACACTTCAAATAAATACACATCGCGGCTGGTGTTTCTGCATCTGGATGGCTCACAGGTTGCCACCAAGAAACAAGCTGCGCCTTCTAATTCAGGCTGAACTAAAACAGCGTAAGAAGTACATCCTGGTGACAGCAGAATCCTTTTCATTCTCTCATGGCACCTTTCACTATAGGTGCTGCACCAGTTACCACATTCATGCACGTTCCTGAGCCAAGAACAGCACAAACAGGCAGCATGAGCTTGGACATCTGCAGCCCCACTATTTAAGAGCCGCAGACTTCTAAATAATTCAATAAAATGGTCCCTTAGAAGTTAAGACTCCACATTGCAGGGTTTTTCAATTACTGGACGTCATTAATAAAAGAAGAAAAAGTGCTATTTACTGACCCAGAGTTTTGTGAAAACTTTAGTGGTCTCTACGAACACATCATACTAAATCATCTAAATCAGCAGAGGACATATATAAAGTTCAATTCAGTTTATTAGTCATGCGCACCAGTGCAATGAAATGCTTATTTGCAGGTATGCTCCAATACAAAGACATGAAAGAGTTAAAAAACAGCAACGAGTTAAGCAACATAGAACTTAAACATAAACCAAAAAAACTCAGACAAACAGCGTGAGAAGAAAAAAAAAAGGAATGAAGGAATAGATTATTGCTGAAATTCAGGATAACCAAAACCTGCAACAGTGCAAAAACACTTATCCTTGCATTTTTTAACTGCTTCATATAAATTTAGGGTCACAGGAGGCAGAGCCTGTCCCGGCAAGCAACGCGTGCAAGACAGGTGCAAAAACACTTACTGTATGTGCAATACTACTGTATATACAGTAGTAATCATGAGATCTGTTTCCTCAAGTGAAAAATACCCACTTAATAATAATAATAAACTTTATTTCTAAAGCACCTTTCACGTAAATAGCAGCTCAAAGTGCTTTACAAACCAAGCGTGAAAATAAAATCTTAAAATTAAGAGATATACTTTCAGTTGTAAATGTTTAAAAGCAAGTAAAAGAACTTTAAAATCTATCCTAGATAATACAGGTAACCAGTGAAGTTGTTTCAAAACAGGAGTGATATGTGTTCTCTTTCTTGTTTTTGTTATGATCCATGCTGCTGCATTTTGAACAAGTTGTAAGGGATTTATTGTTTTCTTGGGAAGCCCACTAAACAGAGCATTACAATAATTGATGGCATGGACAAGTTTTTCTGCATTGCCCTGGGATAAAAAAGGCCTAACTTGTCCTCGTGTGTGGGCTAATGATTACAAAACACCAACAAGTGTCACAAGAACTGCACTCACCTCCAATCCCGAACTGCCTGCCCGAAGACGCAGGAAAATTACAACTTTCTGAGGCCTGAGAGATCCATAACACAGCATGTGGTGACAACTGAAAGCAGCTAACGATGCTCTCAAGCACAGAAACCCCACCGCAAAACAAACACACAAACGACAACTTACCCGTCTTTTTGGGCGAGCTGCAGACATGACACGATGCTGGCGGAGGAGTTCAGTGGACCACCAGTCTTCAGAGCCCGAGCACTGGGCAGAAACTGAAAAAAAGGGGCAGAAAAAGAAAGGAGGAAAGGTTATTTTTTTACGGCCTGCTTCCAGCACGTTCAGCATTGTCAAGTGCAGGTGAGCGGCAACACATGCACTGACATCACCAGTCAGGCTGGATCATGTTCTACTGTACCACAGCTTTGTCTGGCCAGCTGACCCAGCACTGTCCACCTCCTGCAAGGTCACCTCTGGGTCTTTCCACATCTATGGGCTCGGAGACACAAGGCTGCCAAGGAGACCCCAGCAGAAGAGATCTTTAGCAAGGAGTAACATCTCAACATAGCAGAGGACTAAGCATTCTGACAAGCCACACAAATTTTAACCTCAGTCTTAAACCTGGGCTCAGCAATTAATCGACTCTTGCATTCACAGCAGTGTGATGCTTTGAGCCCTGTGACTCACTCACTAATTTGGGTTTTCATGTCCTAACGAAACCAGAGGGCCTATTTCGCGGTACCAGATATCTTAAAGGACTTTGGGTGGAGTGTCCAGAAAATCCACTGTAGAAGTGTAAAGCAAACAGTGCAAACTCGAACAGAATTCATAATCTGTTAAAGCTTAACATAGCAATACATATTAAAGCCAGTGTATTGTAATGTGGTCAATAATCACACAAACTAGTGGTAATGAAAGCGCTCTTTTACTGATCACAAAGGCATAGAATGGCTGCCCTGTTTTTTCTATCAAAATAAACTTTATTTTGAAAAAACATCTGGCAATAGTACACATTCTCTCAAACAGTACACACTCTGACAAATATCAAACTATCATCAAATAAAAACTTTCCGAATGGCAGTGATTGTCCATTATCAATCCATACAAGTGGATGATGGGGTCAGATTTGCGCCATGAAAGAGTTTCTCCAAGCCCCACCACTAGCTGTTATCCCTGCCTTTTCCCTGTCCAGGCTCCGAGAATGCGATCATCCAGTCCTCTGCAGGAGCTCGGGGAACTGGGATTTCCTGTTTAGTCCCTGTACAGGGCCCACAGTCCCTCCCAGCGCTCCCTCGCCGTGGGGAAACCCCATCTGGCAACGTCGTGCTTCATCCTCCTTCTGAGCTCCACCAGGATCCTCTCCTCCAGCTCCCTCGCTCCCCACTCTGCGTTGTGCTGGATGAGAGTGTTCCTCACCTTCCACAGTCCTTGTTTTATCAAAACAGGAACTGTGTCCCCTTGTCCACTGCAGTGGGTGCCAGCCCCAGCAGGATGCACTGGTAGCTGAGCACCGCTCCCGCTCCCAGGAGTTGCACAGTGTTGTCCATTCTGCCCACACCGCTCTGGACAAGGGGCAGCTCCAGAACACGTGCTCCTGAGTCCCCTCGATAAAACACGTGTCCCGGGGGCAATGCGTCACCTCATAGCGGCAGAACGTTTTACATTCTTAAACTTTAATTCCAGTTATATCTATATTAACGACGAGGAAATGTGAATAAAATCACTGTGCAGCGGTACCCACACTGTACTAGCGGGGACGTTGTGTCACGCAAGTCAGGTGGCAGGAGAAAAACAAGCTATCCACAATAACGTGATCTTCTATCTCTTTTTCTTGTTTTGTTTTTGTTAACTACTTGCAAACAATACTAACCACCTTTATTTATTTATTTTTTTTTCCTGTAACAGTATCCTTTACCCTCAGTAACACCGACCTCCACGGCTCGGTTTCTCCGCGCTCCTCTCGCGTGGTCGTGCCGTGTGCAGGGCAGGAACTGACCGAGCTGCAACGCGTCTGTCCGCCGGTCCGCGCAAGGCGTCCACGACTTGTACACCGCAGGACCGCGGCGTTTGTGATGCGGTTTACTGTGGAAGCGCGCTGCTGCCATCAAAGGAAAAAAAATCCAAATGAAAACAAACACATTATCTCGTAATTACGAGGTACAGTAGCAGCGATCATATCGATGCATGAAGAACCTGTTACATTTGCAATGGCAGTACCTACAGTACACGCTAACGATAGCTTTGCATGAACTGTGGGTTTTGCGTACCTAACAATGTGCAAGGTTGCGAAATGCGCAGACTGACTTTCCATCAGGTAGATATGATAAACAGTATAACAATTTGTGCTATCGCGTAATCACGATAATCGCGCAATTACGAGATACTGTAGCACATTCTCGCGTACTGTACGCGCTAGGCGTTAGCGCAATCGTCATACACAATGCCTACATTATGATGATCTGACCTTCAGTTTTAAGCAGTGGAATCGTTTCCAGGTCACTCTTGTTCTTGTTTGAGGATACGTGTGAGTGTCCTCATGGTTAAAACTGTGTTTACGTGTGGTACAAACTAACATTTCATTAGGAGAAACCAGAGGGGAGACAGAGTCTCTGCGCATTTCATAGCATTGTCAGGAGCGCTGACCCACAGTACCAGCTAACCTACAGTATCGATAGTTTGTAGGTACTGACATTGCAAATGTAACAGCTTGTTCATGCACCAATATGATAGTTGCTGTCTCGTAATTACGAAATAATCTTGTAATTATGAGATAACCCAGGATTTTTTTCCTTGGTGGCGGCAAAGCACTTCCGTGGTTTACGCATACGTTAGTTAAAAAATCTTTCTTTTTCGTCCAGTTGCCGTCGGGGAGAAACAAAACTCACGGAAAGCAGTTTGCTAGTGTTTACGCGCTGCGTTTTTGCTTTTTCCGCGCTAACCCCCCACGACGTTTGATGTGTAATCCTTATTTTTACAAGTGGGCAATTTTCAGGGCGTATATCATGTGAAACTGTCACTCCCGTTTCTACATTGTTTTGTGAAATCTTTGCTGGTCGCTGTCTTTTGTAAAGTCATCGTACTGCAACTTTCCAAGCGGCCGCGGGGTCTTGTCATCCGTCGTTGTGATAACGCGTTACAGCCGAAGAATGCCAGTCACGACGTTCACATGCATGCCAAGCCCGTGGGCTCCCACTCGATCAGTGCTGCAGCGTGTGAGAGTAATCCTTCTCAGGGGTCAAATACAGTATGAGCAAGCCTCTACCGGCCTGTTCTCAGCAATTGTGTACCTGCAAAGAAAATGATTTCTAATGAGCTTAGGGTGTTTGTTCCCAGTTGCTAAACAGAATAAAAAAAGGCCTGGGGTTATTTATGAGTTGTAGGGATCAACATCTAGTCTTAATGAATGACCATGAAGGGCTGGCTAAAGAAACTATTTTTTTATTGTAAATGTTCAAAGCAAGGACAGCGTGTGTTGTTTTTTTCCCCCCGTTTCGGAACAACAGAAATTCACCTGCTTCACCAGCTTTTCCTCCAGGATCTGCATTTTTCTCACTTAACATGCTGTTGGTCTGTCATCATCAGAGCCATCTGCAGTTAATAATTAGTTTCTGGCTGCCAGGCTGGTTACATGTATTGATTGCAGGCAATAAATAATAGGATTCTTCAGGTTCTGCAGCGGCTGTTACCTGAAGCACTCTGCTTACAGCTCTCTCATTGCCTCACCTGTACGTCCTCAGAATCACTAATCCACATCCTTGGTTTTTAAATGATGTTTTTTTTATCACTTTGCTCACTCGTATTCTATTTGCCTCTACCTGAACATTTTCTTTGGAGTTTCTAAAACTAAATTATAGTAAGAACAACAACTGAGAGCTTCATTAATATTCAAAATCCCTTGCAAAAGGCGTGCCAAAGAATGTCATTTACAGTATGCTGCTTTTACATGCACATTTTGCAAATGGAATAAAGCCCTGTCCTGTTCCAGGAATTGTTCAGCAGCTCCATCCCTTCACTAGTAGTGTTTGCAGTGCAGGTAACATACTGTATGAAGGCTCTTGTGCCCCTGACCAGCAGCAGAAAAGTAGTTCATTTCAAAGCAGCTGCATTCAGTGGAGCCCAGTCACACCACAGAACAGCAAATGGTCCTGAGTTTTAGTATGCCAGTACTTAAAAATGTTGGCGAACCCTCACTGTTTTTTTAAAAAAACAGCAGCATTCACACTCAGCTTGTGTGGAGTAACTGGAAGTATCTCAGAGAGCAGACAAAACACTTGGTCGTGAGTTTCAAGCAGGGCCAGAAGTAGATGCTCACCCGGCTGGCTGATACAGCTGTGAAAAGGTGTCCAGTGTAACGTTACGTACTGTGGTCTGAAAATGTGTGCAAGTCTGTTACACAGCGAGGCATAAACTGGGCACTGGTTGTCTATTCTGGAAGGCCACAATGAATCAATCTGACGAAGAGCAGGGCCCTGCAAGTAAAATAATGACCCATTGGGCTTTACTCTGAAGATGATCTACAGAAAGCCAGGAACAAGCCTACCATAATGTTAAGAGGCTGTTCACATCCCTTCTCCTGCCAGAGCTCTGCATAGATTAACTCTCAGATAAGGCACAACAGTGTAAAGAGGCTGTGAGAAAGCAGTTTAATCTTACCAGTTTTCAGACAGGCAGGGGTTTATCAGGGCCCTTGGGCTGCAGTTTATTACACACTTACAGTAAAGTTTCCGAATATGACAGGACAACAGGGTATAGAAACCCACTCATGAACAAACACCTCTATGAACCTATTTTCAAAGTGCCGAGTGCATTTCATGTTGGCATTAAACAAGTGCTATGAAAAGACCATGACAGTGTGCTGTTGACCTCTGAGGCTGTTTACAGAGTTTGAGTTTCACATACTGTATATTGCTGAGCAAAAGTCTCAGACATTATGCATCATTCTAGTCTTTTCACTTAGTTTTTCCCTCTTTTTACAGAAACATAATCCCCTTCTCATCTTCATCTTAATGTTTAGACTGTTTCACACTGATAGGTCCATAATTTGGATTACAAAATCGTAGACTTTTAGCTTTATGAACATGTACAAAGGAAGGAATTAAATGACTGATGAGGAATACATAACAATGAGTCAATTACATGCAAGTGGTAAGTGGTGATGGATTAGCTGCTACAACACTTCAACACTTCACTGATTTTGTATAGTTTGTATTGAATTCTTGTCATCGGGATTTTGGAGATTCTGATCAATGTGAATTAGAGATTGCTAAATGACTTCTTGATTTGATTTCTTTTCACTCAAGCTAAGCTGAATGAATAAGTTAGAATAGTACAGAACACTAGTAGTAGCATTGAGTAAATTGTTGATGCTCGTACAGCTCATATATTGTAACTCCTATGTAAGATGTCTATGGCATTGCACAGCAGTGTAAAATCCTTCTTAACATTGCTGTGCCCAGTAAACAGCTAAACCAAGTGTAATGTTAATTGGTATACCCTGATTTCGTTACCTCAGCACAGATAAGTACATTAGGAAGGTGACTGAATAGACCTTTATTCATATACTGTAAAACAGAGGATAATAATATAATTGGTCCACTTGCAGTATGTGACATGATACAGCTGTTTTTATGGATGGTACAGTACTGTACATGAGTCAACTGTGAATGCAAGTAAGCAGGTTTGAAATCAATGTTGTTTGTACTGGCAGCTGATGGAATCCAGCTATAAGACTTAAACAGGTATGTAAAATTGGATGTGCATCTTTAATCTTCTCCTGTAGGCCACAGATCAGACACAGGCCCATGTTCCAAACCTGCTCATTATCTTAGTGCTTTTGTGCTTCAGGTTCCAAAGCATCTAATGGTCTTTGATTAGAAGATGGCATTAAGCATACAGCCTCAAAAACCATTTTCACCCCTGTAGTAAAAACCAGTAGTGTCTATGTGTCTTTCTGAAGATGGAAGTGTCTGTGATGCCCAAGGTGAGCGAGAGGTCTTATGCTATCCTGCATCTTCTCGAGTGTTTGAATTCTGTATATATTTTCTTTAAGAGGTTTGAACCGACAAAGATGTCTCTCTTTTCCGTCTGGCACCTAGGAAAACATTTTTCACTAAACTGCAGCAACACATCGCCAGTAAGCAAAGAATTAGTTGATCACTCCATCTGTCATAGCGATACATCTGTCTGTATAAAAATGCATTATAGATCTATTTCCCTTACTGTTGAAATATAATGTCTTGTGTATACAAAACAAACATTCAATGATTCTGAAATGATTCATTCATTCTGTGTGTCTATTTTGGAATATAAGCCATTCAACAATGAATTCTGTTCAGGAAGTGCGTGGGTAGTGACTCCGGCTTAGAGCATAAGGGTCTCTAAACTCCATGATCTGAAAAGTGTTAAAGAATGTGTAACAAGTGGCACTGCTTTCCGGCAGCAATGCTAATCCTGAAATACTGGCAGAAAGCACAGTGTTGTATTGAGCTGCTGCAGTGCAAGAAGCCTGTGTTTCAAGCCCAGTCACAAGATTAAGCAGAGCCAACAATGAATTTCATCAACAGATTTGCAAACACGGTACGGATGCAGTCATACTAAATCCTTAAATGGCCAGAGGAGCCTTTTCACTTATTTGTTTGTTTTTTTGTGTGAAAGATAATTCTCTGTGTTGCAGCAAGCCAATCTTTTGTTGTACAGATGGGGGCGGGGGTGGTGGGGGGGCAGCTCGAATGAGTGTTTAAGACAAAAGTCCCTTTGCATGATTAAACATGAGGATGTCACGGGCTCGCTGCTTCTTTGCTGATACATCTGATTTAGGGTGTCAGTGCCAGCTACACAAGGCCCTGGTGTTCACCCTCTAGACTAGAGGGTGTTTTTCACAGCAATTTGAGGACTGCAGCCTCATAAGAAAATTGTTTTGTCGCCATCTGGTGGAAGGGAAGCAGAACCGCATGATTATATATTTTTTACTTTTCTGGCAAGAAGACTGTTTTATTAGCAATGCCATTATGTTATTTCAAGTCATGTACATAGCTCCCAGGTCTACAAAACTGTGTAATCTTCACTTCAGCTTAATTTTTATCGGGGAAAGAGAGAGATTAATTACATAGTCCGAGTGGTACACCACACAAAGTGAAAGCATGATACAGTATAAACATTGTACAAAGCACCAAAGATCCCATTCAAACTGGCAGCAGTAGACATCAATAGTACTGCAGCTGGGAGACCCTGTACCCTGGTGCTGACTGTACAAGAACTTCAGATGTGATTATTTCTATGGGCTGGAGGGGCAGCTGTCCAGTTTGCTGTAGGTTCACCACTCCACTGCTAGCCCACGCCACCAGGGTGCCATGTGGAAGACAGGGTCACTTGGCCTGAGCTCACTCTGGGCTTCCTGGGTCAAGAGCTTTAGAGCACAGAGCACTAGGGCCTCCTGGTTACAAAACCAACAGCTTTTTAAATAGACTCTTAGTACAGCAAAGCCTTGGGGCAAAAGCATGAACTGGGATCTTTTTATCAGGAAGACAAATTGCAAAATAAAAAATAATACTTCAGAATAAGCAGATTTTTTTTGGAAAATATGTGCTCTTCATGCCTGTTTTGGAATCTCCACTTCCAAATCGTCTCATCTCACTGCTGCAGCTTTCAAAGCACAGCAGACAGCTTGCACATGTTTGAGCCTCCCACTTCTTTTCCATGCCTGTAGGTATGCAGTGCAAAAGGCAAAAGTCCAGGCATAATAAGGAGGAAACTGCAATCCCTGAAGGCGATACTATAGGTTTGCAGGTGCCTGGAGAGGACCCTTATACAGAGCGTCCTTGCCTACCTAAACCCCTCACAACCCCAGCAGAACCAAGCCAGTTTTGCTTCTCTTCACAGGGCAAAATGACACATCCTAGATCCATGTCGACCATTTCCAGATTTTACTGTTCAATACGTCTTCAAAACAGGCCTGAGCTCAACCTGGCCTGTCGTTTGCAGCCCATGTGACTTACAGTATGCCAACAACAGTACTTCTTCCTTCTTAAATACAAGGGGTCTGCATTCAAAGAGGCAGCTACAGCACACCCAGACAAGCCGTTCCAAAGGTATCCAAGAAGAAACATCCCTGAAGGACCTGACAGTGGGAAGTCTGTTAACGCAGATCATCTCTTTCAATAGAGTAACTAACACTCACGCAAGGCAAATTAAATATGAACTATTTACCTTGGGCAGTGCTGTAAAAAAAGGAGGAGGTACAGTAAATTGTGCATTTGGGAATATTATAAAAAGAGAGAATATGCTGTGATGTCGGGAGAAGCATGGAGAAATAGAATCCACAGAAAATGAAAACTCTGTGGCATTTCCTCACTGTTTTCTGAATTGAAGAAGCTACTCACACAATATTGTCAGTTTGCTTATGTTAGTACTGTATACACTGTATTTATCTTTATTATTTTGCAGTTCATACAAAGACCTATTTAGCCTAGGCTGCATATGCAGCACATCATATTCATCACGGAGAACAGACACTGGAGCTGTGAAAACTCCAGCATGGGGAGAACCTACAAAACCAAAACCTTTCTTATGTCACTTTAAAAAAATACAATTACTGTATACCAATACAACACACACAAAGTCAGTCTATGGGGTCCTCTGCAAAACAAACAGGAGAGGTGGCGCTCATATTAGAAAGTACACTTTATACAGCAAATCAATCGCAATTCAATACCAGCATTTTGCCTGCGTTTGGTTTCGGCCTATTAAAGGGGCGAGTTCATCTCCATTTACAATTATGCTGAATTAGCTCTGACGTCCTATTAAATTAGCTTTCGTCTAGATTCTGATCAGCATTTCATTTTCCACTGTTTTTCTGCTTCTAATTTATAAGAAGAAAGTGAGGTCAGGGTTTCCTAATACTTACCTACTATTTCACAACGAGAAAACACACTTGCACCAACAATCTTTGGACTAAAAAACACAAAATGCATTCAGATTGGAGACCTTGAGGTCTCCCACATGAAAATCCCTGGCCTCAATCAAATGAACAGACTCTCTAGTGAATAAGAAGATGGCTCGAGGAGCATGAGTCATAAATTCTGTCACCATCCCTGATCAGGTGAATGTCCAGATCTCAGTCCTGTAGGAAAGTGGAACCAGAGAAATGTGCAGTTCAGCCTCATACACTATTACCCCTCATAACAGATTTAGCTCAAGGCAAACCCTCAGAACTCCATGGGAGTGAAATGGATATATTTCCAAACCTTGTGGAATATAGCGCTTATCCCATTCGAGCTGTCTGCAGAGCCCCAGCATGATTGTTTTGGCAAGGTTCCTAATATTCTGGCCAGAGAGTGCAAGAGGCGATATTAAAGACAAAAAACAAAACACAAAAATGCCTGTGAGTACATCTTCATCTTGCCAGATGATGAAAAGAGAAGCTGCAGAGGCGAATTGATTGCCTTTGCCATTTAAACAGCACAGGAGATGAAAAGGCAGGGAACTCTGGCGGAGACATTCTGTGCTGCGCACTGCACTGCATCACCACAAGGAAAGCCTATAGCGCATCTTGCCATGACAGCTTCTGGTCTACCTAGTAACTTAAGGGAAAAGAACAGGGCGGATCTCCCACTGTCAGCTTTCTGCCTTGCTTGTCTTTGATGTTTAATTGATTGCTTCTGTTTTTTTGGGGGGTGTTTAGTTTTCACAGAGGCCCCATGGCTGTTGCAAGACCCAGTTGCACAGCTGTTTGCAAGAGAGGCACCAACTCAGCTCGCCTTCTCATCGGAAGATGCATTGAGAAGCAGATTTGATCAAAAATGTCAGATGAATGCAGTGGTTCCATTCAGATCCCAAGCAAGTACTGGAAATTTCACATTGCATAATTAGAATCATTTAATTTGGTAACCACCTATCAGAACTTCCCAGTCCTCTATTGTTGTGTTCCAGAGCTTTTATAAAATTCCCCTTTTCCAAAGACTTGGGCCACACATCAGGAGCACACATGTCCTGGCTATGATTGTCCATCTGAGTGCTTACTTTAGCCTAATAACAGCTGTATGGCAGCACAGTTCAGTAAAATTCTCAACGTCAGAGCTGCTACAGGAAAAGGGAGATAAGCATCACAAGATGACAGGGACAGAAGCTCCATTCACACAGAGGGAAACAAGGTGCCCAAGCTGTAAAAGAACACCAAGTTCAAACTTATTTACATTTCGAATCTTTGAACAGATGCACAGAACGTATTACTGTTCTGTACAGTATGTTCAGTCTATATTTTCTCTGCATCTAAAATGCAAAGGATCGTAAAAAGGAAATGAATAACGAAAAGATTTAATTATCTATGAGAATGTACACTTCATCATACCACAATTAAATCATTAGCTTTTTGAAAAAAAAATGAATGCCTTGAACAGTCGGGAGGAGGAGGATTGGGGATTTTTGATACTGTAATTTGTTCAGTCTCGTTAAGGGAAGAATAATTCATTCCTTTCTGATCCCCTGACCTCAGAGTAATGGAATTATTACAAATGAACAGCATTAACAGAAAAGTGCCTGTTTGATCTCTTATCAGCATGCAAGGAGGGAGCTTCTCCCAGTCTCTGGGTTACTTAGTCTGAAACGGACATTCAGCTTGTGAAGCCCACTGCAATATTTATGAAGCAATTAGCAGGCATTCAATTAATTTCACTTACATTATTAACAAGCTCACTACCCTCTCAGACTTGAAACACATTCTGTTTTCTCTTTTCTTACATACTGTGTTTGTTTGCGCATTTAACGGTGCGACTCTGCCACGCGGTGGACAGACGGCTGTAATGCAGCACTCTGATTGCCAAGGCAGGGCCTCAGGTGTTTATCATGGGATGCTGCTCAATAACTGAGATGCTGTTCTGCCCATAGAGATCAGGGCATGGGCAGTCACCCTCCCAGTTTTTAATTCCAGTCCTCTGTAACTCATTCTATAAAATTAAGGTGAGATATTATGCACACGTAATTGCATCATGGTTTTATTGTTCAGTTAATACCATCTAGTATTTCAATACCCAAGTCTGCTGGTTGTACTTTATGCATACTCTCGATCAATTATTTGAACACTTACAAAGAAGAGGAGGCTCAACAAGAGGTTCAACCCACCCAGTTTGTCTATTTCAAACAAGCGTTTCGTGAAAGAAGGCACAAAACAAGCTTTTGTATATAGAAGCAGCACCAGTTTGCACTTGTGCCTGTGTGAGGGAAAAGGCATGTCTTACAGCAAGCATCTGCCCCCACCCTGAATGGTGCTGGCCAACAGAGAAAGGAGCAGTTTAGATCTGCCAACCAAATCTAGCCTGCGTGTTTCTGAGGAGATAGCAGAAACCCCATGGTCCTGACGAACACCCACAAACACAAACATGCAGACCCTGCACAGACAACATCAGGCCCGGGATCCCAGATCTGTGAGGCCGCAACACTAGCCGATATGTCATTGTGGATTGATTGTCCTGGATTAATTACATTTTGTTTTACTGTGTTTCAGCTCTTAAGCACCTGGGAGATTTCAAGATACAGTGAAATAATAAGGTGCTGCATTTTTTGACACTTCAGTATACAAATAAATGAATAAATCAAGCTAACAATGCAAAGGAACTGAGCATGTTCAGGTTTTGTATGGAATGAGACAATTACTGTGTCTCCATTCATACAAAATGTCTATATAAGCTACAATAAAAGCCACAGAGAATTATCTGCAATGCTTTTATCTGCTCTCAGTGGAAAACTATTACCTGTCATATAAAACTGTACTACGTGAGAGTCTCTGAACTGCAAAATTTCACAGAACAATAATTTTCAATTACGTAGTGTTTTTCTGTCCCGAAGGAGACAAGGTATAAGGCTGCTGTTTCCAATGCAGTGCAAAGCTTTAGGATACACGGCTGACCCGTGCACAGGCCATCTGGCAGACCTGTGCTCTTTTCTAGGTCTGGGTCAGAACCAGGTCAGAACCTGTTGCATTCTCTCAGCTTGCAGTTTCTCACTGTGCCACTTTCTGGACTTGTAACTGTAAGGTTCTGGGTTTGAATCCCCTGTTCTGTTGGACCTCTGAGCAAGGAACTTCACCCCAACAGCTGGAGGAAAATACCCAGCTGTATAAAGGAGTCCAAATGGACGTTACTCTGAATAAAACCATCAGCCAGACAAATTAGTAATTAACTCATTTTCGGTCACTTCCGCAAGCAAAACACTTTTTTACAACTGTGATGCCTTCCATACAGAGAAAAAATAAATTAAGTGCACGATGCTCAATTTTGTATCAACTTCATTAGCTGGTGTCAGTTTCAGAAACACTCATCTTCTGTTGGAATGACTGTTCTTTCCAAAGCTGAGCATGAGTGGAACAAGCTTCTGGGCACTGGGAGGGGATTAGGATCCACACTGACTGCGGGGTGAGTATCCCCTACTGGCCACTCTAATACCTAATAATTCCAGCAGCAACCTTAGCTTTCCCAGAAGTCTCCCATCCAGATACAGACCAGGCTCACACCTGCTGAGCTTCAGTGGGCTACCAGCTGTGAGTTGCAGGGTGATAAGGCTGCTTTACAGGTAATATAGACGACTCTCCTCCACCACCACCAGTGTGCAGCCCCACCTGGCTGATGTGACAGCAGCCAGAGTGCCCCAGTACTCTCCTCATACACCAGCTCTCAGTGGGGAGGAGAGCAGAGTGATGAAGCCAGTTCAGAGACGGGGATTATTAGGAGGCCTGATTGATAAAGTCCAGGGGGAAATTTGCTGTTATACAGCTAATTTGCTGTTATATAGCTGGGGTTATACAGCTACTATTCTCAAGAAATGCTCAGTGATTTTTAATGAAGAGTTTTTTAGGCTTCACTTGGCTTCTCTATACAAAATACAGTACAAACTCACTGTGTGTATGTCACAGTTTGCTGAACAGGCCTGGAGTTCTTTCAATCGCAGATGCACACCAATCAACAGTTTAATTTGACCAGGGGGGAGCATGTGAAAATTAGTATTTAGTAGCTGGACAAACTCAAAAGTGACCAGACACAATACAGATGCATGTCAGATTGCTTAAAAACATAACAATCAATTTCTCCTCCTCACTTCCATATAGATGACTTACAGATCATGACATTTTCATTTGATTTCACTTGATAACAGGACTAACATAAAACCACCCAGACAGGGCACCATTTCTCCTCAGAAAACACCAAATACCATCTCAGACAGACTTCCTTTGAACCAGGACATTAGAATTCTGTTCAAGACAGGGTAGTGTTAATAGTTAATAGAGGTTAAGTAATAGTCCTAACAGTAGCCTAAGCTCAAGCAAATTATGGAACTTAAATAATAAAACACCCCACTAGTCGGGGAATACTGAGTGTGGTCACGTGGCTTCTTTAATCTTCCGTGAACAGTTTGCTGGTGGAGAAATAAATAGGCTTAGCTGCTGAAATAATTCAGATATAGCTCAGAAGACAAGGATTTATTAAACTAACACACAAGACGTAAAACTCACTAGCCAATATTTACAGTTTATTATGTACAGTTGGAATGAGTTCCAGAGCCCAAAACACTGTATCCAAGCTTTCACACTCAATTACCGACATTGACCAAATCTAATAAATATAAACTTTCCATTAATCTTGGACCTAAGTAAGACTCTTGAAATAAAAATTCCTCCATAGGTAAGCACACACGCTATACTGATGGTCCCAGGAGACAACCTTTGGTTACTATACAAAAATGTTACTATACAAATGCAGTATGTATCTAAATGTTAGCAAGAGTGGCAAACTTGCCTGACAGATTTAAATAGAAACTTGTATATTTCCACAAATAGACAGTCTGCCTCCTTTCCCTAAATTTCACTTGATTGACCCCCCAATACAGAAAGGGTCTTGGTTCATTAACATGTGGTGAAGACAGATGATAGTACTGGTCAGGCAGCAGAGTAGCAGGGACGTGAGCGGTAGTGCCTCACAGCTCTGGACTCCCGAGTTCAACTCCTCCCAGTCTGCATGGGGTTTGCATGTTCTCCCCAAGCTGCCTGAGCACCACGTTTCCACCCACCTCCCAGAGAGGAATGCTTGGCCACCCTTAATTATCCAATGAAGTACATTTCAAGCAGAAGTATTACTGGAGGGGGTCCCAGTACAGCCCGTATTGGTCAGGGGATGACAGAGAAGCAACTGAGCTCAATGGGGCGAATGGCCTTCTCTCTTCTGTGACTTCTCTGAGCCCAATTACTCCTGCTTCATTGATCTGCTGTTTTCCCCTTCCCCTGCTCATCTCTGTCAGCCCTCCAACAGTGCTGGTCAGATCCAGGACTTTCTACAAGCGGTCACTCATCTGGTGTCACCAGCTGGGGTGAGGCTGTTTTGCTGACCAGATAACAGATAGTAACAGAAACAAAATAACCAGTCTGCACATCCAAAACACTGTGTACCTCACAGCATTTCTTCATATCCATGTCAGTGAGTACAAGACTATCTGGAAGGAACAGAGCACAAGACAAGTGTGGTTTAGGAGGCAATCAGAGGTGAACAGGTGCCCAATGTGGGTATGTCTCTTTTTTACCCAATAGCATTTCTATTATCAAATCATTACAATAAAATAAGAGTCATCCTTTGCATTTGTATGGCGTCTTTTATCCCAAGAGATTTCAAAGTGCTTTACATCTTCAAATTGACTATGAGGCAGGCAGAGCTATAGGCAGTGTGGCCAGTCCAGTCCAGGCACCCCTGGTTTTCAACCAAACCCCAGGGTTAAATGATGCTGTTGACTGGATTGAGTCCACAGCAGAGAGGACTCCAGAACTCAGCAAAGAGGATGCTGCATATTATCAATTATTAAGTCAACAGTTATTCTGAAACAATGTTACTGTGGAATTACACATAATCATTGTGAACCAACACAAAGTTATTGCAAAATACCCACTTTTGTTTCTCTGTGAAGCTTCTGTGTTTTTGCACAGAGGGAAGCATGTAATTATAGAACACATGCTGGACCACGTGTCGGAAAATGCATTGCACTCTCATTGGCTAATTTTCCATTATAGTCCCCAGGCAGGCATTAGCTGGTAATTAATCTTCTCATACATATGAAATATTAATTTATAATTCTCAGAATACAGAATCCATATAACTGTCAGACTCATAAATCACACATTTACAGTCCCTCTCAAACATATTGAGGGTCTCCGGTAAGCAACAGAATCCTTTATTTTACAATAAGCAATAACAGCAGAGCACTTCATAAAAAAGTATAGTTACAGGGAATCTATTATCTGCATTAAAGGGCTACCAATTACTATACCATAAAACCTTACACGAAACCCTTCATTTTGTTATCAGTATTAATGTCCTGCTCTGTTCACTTGCTTCATCATGGTTTGGAGCTACTTTTTTAATGACTAAGATACACAAAAATAAGGGGACCCTCAAAGCCACATTCTGCTTGCTTAAATCATAACAATTGCCATCAAGAGAAAGGTTATTCCGTCCGTAAAACTGCTATAGTTTTAAGAGAAGAAAATCTCTGCTTATAGCTCAGCAGTTCGGTATACTAGTTCTTTCCATGAATCCCCATGGGCCCATCCAGAGCCTGAGTCCAGTCTGATTGCAGGCAGTGTGATTGGGCCTGAGAGTACACAGAGAGCAGTGAGTCTCCTTATTTCGCAGGATTTCAAGCCTGACTCCTGCTGGCTGTACAGGCAGGAGTCCACACCTTCAGAAGAATTCCCACTTTGCTCTGCTGCGTGAGAGCTCTCAAAATGAGTCGCCAATGTCACACTTTCGCTTGACTTTCCCCTTCCCTGCGGGCTGCGCTTTCATTTTGTTTGGTTAATTTTGGCCAGGTGTTTCCATGCAAAGGTACTGACAAAATGCACCTAGCTAGGTGAAAAACCTCTGAGAGCAGAATGCTGTGACAGCAACATGTGAAGGACATTCTGTTTCAGATAAAGAACTAAAACCAGTGATGTGTGATAGAAAAGCATCTCAGAAAGAGCCGCTCCGTTAACACAGGGCTCCTGCAGGGATATTGCAATTTCATTGAGAGTCAAGACCAGCCCTGGGTAACTTCGGTCTTTGCTGATGTGCATGGTGAGGTGTGAGCTTACGTTATGGCTTGTTTTCTTATTTCCTCCTCACGTTTAAATAATTAAATATGACAGCATATTTATAGGACATTTATTTTCAGTGCAGCTGAAGCTCACTTTGGCAGAAGTACCCAAGTCTCTTGTGAGCATGGGCACTTGACACGGAGAGCTCCTGATAGAGTTCGATCTAGGTCTGTACTTCCTTGTTTCTGTGCGTTCCACTACACTGGGCATCAATCTCACCCTGAAACCTTGTTACTGTGCTGTCAGAGAGAAATATTGAAAAGTAAAGAGCGGGCATCTATGGTACGGGTCTGATAATGTGGCTGGGGAGCTGACAAAAGAAAATGCACTTGGAAGTCCATCTCAAACTGAGGATAGGAGGCATGTCTTTACGCAAAGGGTGGTGGGAGTGTGGAACAAGTTTCTCAGCCAGGTGATTGAAGCTGATATCCTGGCTTCTTTCAAGAAACAGATGGATAAGATCCTAGGATCCATAAGTTACTACCAGGCAGACCAGATTGTTTCAAATCTTTATGTTCTTAAAATTCCCTTGGTCTTTTGTGTTTAGAAATTAGTTCTGTTGGAAGTGTATTTGTATTTTTTACATCTACAGTACACAGCTTCCATTTTGAGGAAAGAGAACACTTTATGATCTTTACCTGCCTTAAAGCCAGATGAAATAACTGCCCAGTTGTCTGAATCAAGAGGCATGTTTTTATAATAACACCCATTTCCAAACCAAATATAATCAAGTATAAATGGATAAAACATAATGTGATCTAAACAGCTTTTTCACCCTTTTTTAACTCCCAGCTGGCAGACCACTGAAGCTCAGCAGATGTGAGCTGACCAGTACCTGGATGGGAGACTCCTGGGAAAGCTAAGGCTGCCGCTGAAAGAGGTGTTAGTGGGACCAGTAGGGGGCGCTCACTCTGCAGTCTGTGTAGGTCCTAATGCCCCAGTATAGCAATGGGGACACTATCCTGTAAAAAGTACATACAACTTCTCAAGGAGTTTCTTGAAAAGAGTAGTAGTGTTTTTTTCCTCCTGCTCTTTACCAATCATGGCTTCCTTATAATCCCCATCTCTGAACTGGTTTCATCACTCTGTTCTCCTCCCCACTGAGAGCTGGTGTGTGGGGAGTGTACTGGTGCACTCTGGCTGCTGTCGCATCAGCCAGGTGGGGCTGCACACTGGTGGTTGTTCAGCGGAGTACCTATTATTAGGGTACGAGAATGGTAGTCTCAAATTTTAATATCATTTCAGTTGAAAAACAATTATGTATTGTTACAGAACAGTCTATCTGTGTTATTTTGCCAGATCCTATTGAAGCTGTCGGCACAGAGTCTTTTTTTTCAAATCTGCCCTATTCACATTTGATCGCGTGTCAGCTCTATATCTTTGTTAGCTGAGGTTTGAAAGCTGTGTGTGTGAGAATCTAGCAGAGCAGGAACAGAACACGAAGATATTAAATCACTTACAATTTAACAAAGAATGGATCAAAATCTCAATGCTCCTAGATGGAGTTCAGATCTCATTTTTACCGCAGTGATGTGGTTTTGCCCATTTATGACAACAAGGAGAAAATGAAGATGCTGCATTTGAGTAATTAAGGCTCATTACGGAGTGATGCATCATGATCTTGTCATACTGAATGTGGTCCCGAAAGATTAGATCGGTATTTGTTACCTAGTCATCAGATTAAACTACATGTGTTTGTGAATTGCAACAGAAAAACTGCCGGTTCAGCTTCATTAGAACTTTAATCCAGCACTATCGTATAATGCTGAAGTACCAAATAGCTTTAGCGGATAAATCGTAATGCATCAATTATTTTTTTTAATCCCTGCTGACGGCCATTCTTCTTCACTTCACTAGTTTGAAAAGCATTCCTGCCACGTGGCTCTTCGCAAAAGATTTTTCCTGATTTAACGTCATGACCCGCACGCCCTTCAGTTGTGTTGCTCACAACCTCCCAACCAATTTAGGGAGCTGGAAAAAGTCATAGCTTTTCCTGCAATAGACCCAGTGCCATCTGATACTACATCTTCATGTGACTTTGAAACAATGACAAATGCACTACAGTACGTGTTTCAGAAAGTCCATGGGTTTTTACATATTTCAAATCAGTGAACAGGTTTAGGTTGCACAGTGTCCCAATACACGACAGAGGTGATACTGCTAGGAGGAAACAGGTGTGTCCTCCTAGCAGAGCTGGGATGTAGGGATTATCTACAGTACATCCCAGGAATGACTGCCTTTCTGACACAAGCACAAGCACCTTTAAAAACTGGATTCAGCACTTCAGCACTGCTCAAACAAGGATGTGCTCAGCTGCTCCCTAGTATAGGTGGCGATACAGGGTAACCTTTATCATGATTTTAAAACACCTGGTAGAAAAATGCAGGTGTGGCTCAGTTGAGAGAGTCACTTTCTCAGTTAAGGTAAGAGTTCAGAAGTCTGCTTGCTAGTAGGAGCAGGCAGCAGTGCAAGCCTTGAGCAACCTTGATTGTGCCAATAAACACATGAGCTCCTTGAAGGCAAAGTTCTTGCCCTTACAGATTAATAGGTAAATGGGTGACCTTTGACACTCAAATTTCTATCACTCATTTCTTTAGCAGAAGCCCTTACGTGAGACCGACACACTCTTAAGGCTGTGAAACAGAGCTCCCACAGTGTGTGTGGCTGAGAGTGCTGAAGGGAAAAGTAGAGTAAAATGGAGGAGTTTAGTTTTCATCTTTATCCAAAATTTCTTTAGGACTTAAATGTCTATACTCTCTGCAGGTCAAACATGCACATTTCTAAACATCTGTGACTGTCACACCGCCTTCTTTGGCGAGGGTACCGCTGGGCAAAGCAGAGTAAAAAGTCAGTTCAATAATGGCAAAAATGCAGTAGCTCTTCAGTGCCAAAGTGTTTATTTTAGTGGTTCCCTTCCAGAAATACCATTACAACATATATACACATAATGATCCAGACAAAGGTAACAGAAAAATACAAACACTAACATAAACTTAGAATAAATATGCTAGCAGCCATATCACCCTGCAACTGACAACCGGCAACTTAAGCTCAGCAGGTGTGAGCCCAGTCAGTACCTGGAGGGGAGACCTCCTGGTGTGCTAGTGGGGCCAGCAGGGGGTGCTCACCCTGTGATCTATGTGAGTCCTAATGCCCCAGTATAGTGACGGGGACACTATACTGTAAAAAGTTGCCGTCCTGCGGATGAGATGTTAAATCAAGGTCATGAGTCTCTGTGGTCATTAAAAATCTCAGGGCATTTCTTGCAAAGAGTAGGGGTGTAACCCTGGCATCCTGGCCAGATTTCCCATTGGCCCTTACCAATCATGGCCTCCTAATAATCCCCATCTCTGAACTGGCTCCATCACTCTGTTCTCCTCCCCACTGAGAGCTGGTGTGTGGGGAGAGGACTGTCATACTCTGGCTGCCGTCACATCACCCAGGTGGAGGGGATCCCCATTACCTGTAAAGTGCTTTGAGTGGAGTGTCTAGAAACCGCTATATAAGTGTAAGTAATTATTATTATTATTATTATTATTATTATTATTATAATAAACTGTAGGGAAACTGGCCACTGCCGGAGAACACAAACAGGTTGTATTTTCCACAGTGCTGAGAATTGTAACACTGTTAGTGAGGGTTTCATAGTCCAGCCGTGTTATTACCAGGAATGGGGATTTAAGAGTGCATTCTACTTATGGTCCAGTGGTTATTCTTGATTGATGATGACATTTCTGAGTGTCATATACAACAGCAGGTGTCTGTTTAAGATTTCCTCAAGGCAGATCAGGAGCAATGACACCCTGGCCAGAGTCAGATTTCTGCACAACCGTCAGTGTTGCTGTTCAACTCCTGTCTCTCTCTAAAGAGATTCTTAAATTTTTGTATGGATGTTTAAAATATTACATTTATCCAACATTTTAATCATTGATCTGGGTTCCATAGATAATTGACATTACCCAGTAGTAATTGGTCTCTCCAAACTCTGGAGAACCTTTGAGTTCAGGCACAGTAAAGCCACCTATGGTTGCTTTGCCCTGGTTCTTTGGGTCCTTGATCCAGAAGAATGATGCATATGAGAAATGTGATCATTTTAAAGACATTTTTGACCTCTGCTTTCACCTTGTCTCATATTACTCTGTGTGTGCATTCACAAACCAAGTTAGAACCCAGTGTTGGCTGTTTAGTCAGGTTTATTTGTTTTCTCCAGTGTTCCAGTGTTTGTTTATGGCACAGGGGTTACTTGAGGTTGGAGCCTGTTCTATTGCACTGACGCGTCACAAGAGGCACTGCATTCAGATTTAACTATATATTTCTGTGCACAAACATTGCCCAATATTGATGTTTTAAAAAGACAAGGGCAACTGCCACTGTGTTGCCTTCAGACTCAAGCAATACTCAATGAACTCATTATACTCCATTAATTGGAAGAAGGATGGCACTTTAGATATTCATCTTTACACAGCTTAATGCTATTGTGTAGATTGTGAAATGACAATCATGAGACCCAGGCTATCTTGACTTTATCCTGTCTTGACAATTTATACCACTTCTCCTTTATTTTCATGTAATGATAACCTGTTATTTTCTTTTAAGCTACAAGAAGCTCAGAGCAGATATGCAGCTGAATAACGGTGATGTGCTATTATTCAAAGAAATCAATCCCTGAGAAACATCATTAAGTTTTTCCTAAGAGTTGCTAATTAACAAACATTATAACATTGACTTCTACATACAAATGCAATACCATTTTTTACAGATTATTTATTTAAAGCACCTCATTCATTCATTAAGCGTTATCTGCAAAATAAATCAAAGGCAGTCATTCAGATATGCTGCTCACTAGCGCATGAACCCAATAAATACCAATTATTCTATTGAACATAGTAAGGTCCTGTGTGAAAAATGTCCTTTGCCATCTTTGTGTTCCTTCATTTCTGAGTTTTAAACAATTACAAAGTGTCACGGATCACCTTTCAGATTTCAATCACATTTGTTTCACTTTATCCCTTAACCCTTATCGGATTCTTATTTTTCAGCAGCTGACCAGTCAATACCTCCTGTCTGAAGAGAAAAAGTAAATGCAAAACACGAGGAAGTAAAATAAGGAGATGGAGCAAGAAGAAAAGGAGGAGGCAGATCGGGAGGAAAGGCAAGGAGGTGGAGCAAGAGATGGAAATGGAACATACTGTAAGAAAGAGAGGTAGGGGAAGGAGATGGAGGTGGAAGAGGAGCAGGAGGGGAAGGAGATGGAGGTGGAAGAGGAGCAGGAGGGGAGGAGATGGAGGTGGAAGAGGAGCAGGGGGGGAAGGAGATGGAGGTGGAAGAGGAGCAGGAGGGGAGGAGATGGAGGTGGAAGAGGAGCAGGAGGGGAAGGAGATGGAGGTGGAAGAGGAGCAGGAGGGGAGGAGATGGAGGTGGAAGAGGAGCTGGAGGGGAAGGAGAAGGAGGTGGAAGAGGAGCTGGAGGGGAAGGAGATGGAGGTGGAAGAGGAGCAGGAGGGGAGGAGATGGAGGTGGAAGAGGAGCAGGAGGGGAGGAGATGGAGGTGGAAGAGGAGCAGGAGGGGAAGGAGATGGAGGTGGAAGAGGAGCAGGAGGGGAGGAGATGGAGGTGGAAGAGGAGCAGGAGGGGAAGGAGATGGAGGTGGAAGAGGAGCAGGAGGGGAGGAGATGGAGGTGGAAGAGGAGCAGGAGGGGAAGGAGATGGAGGTGGAAGAGGAGCTGGAGGGGAAGGAGAAGGAGGTGGAAGAGGAGCAGGAGGGGAGGAGAAGGAGGTGGAAGAGGAGCAGGAGGGGAGGAGATGGAGGTGGAAGAGGAGCAGGAGGGGAAGGAGATGGAGGTGGAAGAGGAGCAGGAGGGGAGGAGATGGAGGTGGAAGAGGAGCAGGAGGGGAGGAGATGGAGGTGGAAGAGGAGCAGGAGGGGAAGGAGATGGAGGTGGAAGAGGAGCAGGAGGGGAGGAGATGGAGGTGGAAGAGGAGCAGGAGGGGAAGGAGATGGAGGTGGAAGAGGAGCAGGAGGGGAGGAGATGGAGGTGGAAGAGGAGCAGGGGGGGAAGGAGATGGAGGTGGAAGAGGAGCAGGAGGGGAAGGAGATGGAGGTGGAAGAGGAGCAGGAGGGGAGGAGATGGAGGTGGAAGAGGAGCAGGAGGGGAAGGAGATGGAGGTGGAAGAGGAGCAGGAGGGGAAGGAGATGGAGGTGGAAGAGGAGCAGGAGGGGAGGAGATGGAGGTGGAAGAGGAGCAGGAGGGGAAGGAGATGGAGGTGGAAGAGGAGCTGGAGGGGAAGGAGATGGAGGTGGAAGAGGAGCAGGAGGGGAAGGAGATGGAGGTGGAAGAGGAGCAGGAGGGGAGGAGATGGAGGTGGAAGAGGAGCTGGGGGGGAAGGAGATGGAGGTGGAAGAGGAGCTGGAGGGGAAGGAGAAGGAGGTGGAAGAGGAGCAGGAGGGGAGGAGATGGAGGTGGAAGAGGAGCAGGAGGGGAAGGAGATGGAGGTGGAAGAGGAGCTGGAGGGGAAGGAGAAGGAGGTGGAAGAGGAGCAGGAGGGGAGGAGATGGAGGTGGAAGAGGAGCTGGGGGGGAAGGAGAAGGAGGTGGAAGAGGAGCAGGAGGGGAGGAGATGGAGGTGGAAGAGGAGCAGGAGGGGAGGAGATGGAGGTGGAAGAGGAGCAGGAGGGGAGGAGATGGAGGTGGAAGAGGAGCAGGAGGGGAAGGAGATGGAGGTGGAAGAGGAGCAGGAGGGGAGGAGATGGAGGTGGAAGAGGAGCAGGAGGGGAAGGAGATGGAGGTGGAAGAGGAGCTGGAGGGGAAGGAGAAGGAGGTGGAAGAGGAGCAGGAGGGGAGGAGATGGAGGTGGAAGAGGAGCTGGGGGGGAAGGAGAAGGAGGTGGAAGAGGAGCAGGAGGGGAGGAGATGGAGGTGGAAGAGGAGAGGAAGAAAGCTCTTAAGAAACAGTTAAGATAAGGAAATACACCACGATCATTACTTAACTGTGTAAGAGCCATACCTACAAGACACTGCCCTTTTATCCTCCTGTCAGCTCCTAATTTCTGAGGATGATAAGACATGAAAGCTCATTTTTGTTCAACACAGACAATGAATTGCCTTTATGGATTTGAGAAAGTAATTAGCTCACTAGACCATCACTTCATTTCTGCTTAATTTGCAGCCAAGTTGTTACATAATAGAAAAAAATATATTCAATATAGAGTTATTCTGGGTTTGATGGCTTCTACAGTTTTAATTAATTTGAGAGAGGCCACTCTCCAGAGTAACATAATTGCTATTTTTAGTCTAGGCTCTGTTTTACAGCTTTTTAAATGTATATTAAAAGATTATTCCATTTGAAATGTGTACACGCAACAGTGCCCTGAATCCTGCATAATACATTGATTTATCCTAAAAAGCAAGCATCGGGGGACAAACATTTTTCCTCAAAATACTCTCTCCCCAATATGCCACTGTAGCAATCACAGCAGCACATGTTCTGTACCTTCTATCACACTAGTTTGGCAGTGTGTCACTGTCTTATTCTCTCAGTTTTTTAAAAAATAGTAAAATTTCAGTACAATCCATAACCCCATCCCTCTACTGTATGTTATCTTTTTTTAACTAAAGACCTTTCCAAATACTGCACAGTAGAAAAGGTGCTCATGACACCATAGAGGGTCTTAAGATCCATCTACAGCCCAGAATTATTATTTACATACAGTACAGTATCTGTATTCTAAAGACTTACTGAACAGGGTACAGGAATCTCTTACTGTAATCACAGGACCACACAAACATATATACAGTACATACACGTAGCTGAAACCCATGCAGATCTCTTCCACTAGACAGCCTATATACAGTACAGTGCCACGGTCGGCATCATTTTCTCCTCTCTCAGTTGACGTGATGCAGGGAAAATGAAAACCTAGGGATTCTCTACACACTAAGAGGGCAAACCTGAGCTCTGCGGCACTTCATGTCTGAAAACCGCACTGCCCGGATCCACGGTGTCTCCATGGCAACAGCTGCTGCACCCCTCCGATGGTGCAGTAGATGGGGCTCGACTTCCATGCAAACACTGAGGACAGGGGAGGACAGCCAGGCTCTCTGCAGCAGCCTTGTCTGATAACACTGCAGTTCCCAAGCTGTAGTCTGGCCTGCAGTACAGTATGTCAGATTAGAATACACCACTGCTCTTACGCCTAAAAACCTTCAAATCTACAGTATATGTGTAAAGTTCATATTCCTAAGCTGTCCCATTTTTCCTGCCTTTAAGCCATTATTATTGTTATAGTGTCTGAAAAACATTTACAGTATAGGTCATGACTTTTGACAGCTGAGCATCTGACAAAATGCGTTATGCACTATAACAATATGTCATCCGTATAACTGTATTCCATATCTGTATTAAAAACTAGAAGTTTTTCTTTGGAACATTCTTTCACTGCGGACCTTGTATTTGCACGCTCTAGCGACCCCATGAATCAAGAGGACAGGGGAATAAGTCAATCCCTTTTGACAGTCCTCTGATTCCGTACAGGTTCAACATGCAGGACACATGTAACCAAACCCCATGGTTTATAAGCACACAACCCAGAGCAGGCAGCAATTCAGCGAGATGTACTGTACTCACTGGGAACACTCAGCATTGCTTCCACACTGCCTGAGGAAGGCATGTGAAAGAACAGGCTTCTGAGTTGATGTTAGAATCAGATTGGAGGCCTGAGCTGCACCGCAAGTGTTAAAACACAAGAACATAAGAGCAGTGTCAAATGAGAAGAGGGTCATCTAGCTCATTTTGTGACAGATGAGACAGTTTGTTGAGATTTTACCCAGTAACTCAACATTCTCTTCATCCGTTTCTCACGTACTGCTTAAGTGATTGGTCATTCATGAATGTGATATCTTGCAGCCAACTCAAGTACATTGCAAATAGCAGGGTACAGTTTTTAACAGGAAAGTCTGAACACACAGCATGACACACTGCTGTTAGAGGCCTCCCTCCAAATATGAATAAGAATGATGAGGCAGGGAGGTTTTACAGCCCTGTTGCAATGGAAAAGCCAATCAAGTTTTAAAAGCAGGGGGTATTTTTCAATGTTCATCCCACTAGGACGAATGTTCACTGCTTTATGTGATTGTCGCTTTGAACAAGGAATTCTTAATCACTAGATCATTCATAATTGACATTTGAGTGTAATTTTCCAAAGCAATTTGTTAATGCCGGAAGCTGACACTGACTCATTTGGAAGATAATGAAGTGCTTTGAATGAAATGCTGACCCTGTGAGGCGGCTTGTTACATCCCTATTTCTG
Organism: Atractosteus spatula; assembly: GCF_055471065.1. NCBI lineage: Eukaryota > Metazoa > Chordata > Actinopteri > Semionotiformes > Lepisosteidae > Atractosteus > Atractosteus spatula. The sequence goes on along the minus strand of NC_142708.1, from coordinate 74,345,615 downwards.
CTGCGCTTCTATCTTGCTCAAGGTCAGAGGTCAACTGTCCAAGCCAGCCAAGTTCTGTCTTGTTCAGAGAGAGAGTGGCCTACAGTAGGTGTGTGAAGACTGTAAAACTGCCTCTTTGATTAATGGGGCCATATAATTCACCCATCTCGTTTCACACCTCATCAACAGCTCTTGGAACCACTGGACCTTTTTATGCATCATTCTATTATTTTCCTTTTACAGGTAATCAAACGCCAGTGGCAGCCTAACAAAACAAAGTAAAAAAATAAAGTCAGAAGAAAAAGATCCCAGTGGTTCAACTCAATCCGAAGAGAAAATGGCACTATCACATCACTAGTACTAGCTGTGGTTATAACAAGAATTCATTCATTTACTTATTTTTCAAACCTAATGTGGAAAAACTCAGGTTTATTAATGTTTTCTAAATGGCTGTCCTGCAGAAAATCTAAAAGAGAAAGGGACTTATCTGCGATACTGTCACTGCAGCAGGTACACACATTACATACTGTAGGCAATGAGTTTTTAACTTACAGTGAATCTCTGAAGGCGTAATTGTAAGAATTGACTAGTTTGGGCAGGCCTGCCCTGAGCTGTAGTCTGTCAACTTTGCCTGCATGTGTTGTTGACGTGCTGTGTGATGATTGTTTTTTTTTCTTACTTGATTTATTCTCTTTTTCGCAAACTCTTGGTTTTCATTTTTCACTGCAAAGAAATGCATTTTCTCAAAAATAGCAATCTGTGAATTATGGAAATGAGCAAACGAAATTGCTGTTACTGTTTCGCCACGTTTAAAACAGAGCCGTCTACAGGACTTTATTCTCCATGTAAATTTAGTCAAAATCAACAACGACAAAATGTGTTTCCCTTATTAAGGCTGGTGAAATGGGCCCATTATAAGAGGCGGCAAAAGTCATAATAAGAGAATCCATTCATCCTTCATATTTTCATATCATATGTTCATATAGTATAATCTTTTCATAACATTCAATATTCGTATTTATAGCATATTATATTAGGATGACTCAAACTGCCTAAATATGAACTGTTTTGAATCAACCAAATCATACACTCCTTTCATAAAACTCATTTGCCTGTGGGCACCCCATAAACCCCTTTCTTGCACACACATGCTGTCACATGCTGAGTGGTTGGACCCATGTGCAAAGCCTTGAGGAAGGGAGTTCGAGCAAAAGCAATTCCAAGAATCCGAATCCAAGTCATTAGGCAAAGGCCAAGTCAGAAGCAGGAGAACCAGGTCGGGTAGTCAAAGGAGTTGTGTCGAGAATAGTAGCGCGCACAAGAGAAAGCTGTGGAAGACTTCTCAATAGTGAGCATAGGTAAGCCAGTGAAGAGTGTTTAAATACTGGAGAGAGAGAGACGTGGTTGGATAATTAGTTCCTGGATGAGCGTGTGTGGAGTTTAGTATGCGTGGGAATGCCAGGGCGCTTACGGGAGAAAGTACGAGTTGTAACGGTACCCCCTCCCTCAGGGTTGTCGGGAGCCGATCTCGATATAAATATTCATCAATAAGGTCTTGGTCCAGAATGTCTTTTTCGAGAATCCAGGAACGCTCCTCCAGACCAGACCTCGATGCCAACGGGTGTCCAGAATCTTGTTGACCGTATATGAAGGTAGTCTATCAATGAGTCAAAGGGGGGGTGAGGTCAGGAAAGGGGGCATCTATGGTAGGATTTTAGAAGGGAGACGTGGAAAGACGGATGAGTGTGTGTGGAGTTTAGTACGCGTGGGAATGCCAGGGCGCTTATGGGAGAAGGTACGAGTCGTGACACATGCACCCTAAACCTTTGATGACCATATGCATTTTGTATATGGAAAGAAGAGTCCACTGTGAATGGTGTCTATCTCAGCTTGAATTAAATAGTGTTCCCCCACAGCAATGCCTTGCAAATATGGTTTTTTTATCATACTGTACCTCATCCCAGCACATACAGTAAAGCTGCGTTTAACAATACCTGCACTTAATTCTCCACCCGGCAGTTTTCAAATATCTTTGAATGTCCAAACTCAAATATTTGTTCACTCTGGTGATGGTTTTGTACATTTTGTGCAGCTATAGGTTTGGCACATGAATCACAGGCAAAATTGGTTTTAACTTCCTTCCAGCACCACTGATGAATGAAAATAGTCAAAAAAATAAGTTGCCATCAAAGTATGTCTTCAAGAGCTTTGAGCTATGGTTTAAAAATAAGAGCCTAAACCCTGCCGTGAATTTTCTTGAACAATATACAGTATATCAGTCCTTCAAGATTCAGTGGGCTTAATTTCTCCTGCCTCACACCACGGACAAACTGCCTAATTCATCTGTCACACGGCGGGCAGAGTGCACTCTGGGTAAGCCAGGCCCAGTTTCATGTGAAAACTCCTATTCCCAACGTGAGTGTATGAAATTATTTTCATTTGAAGCGGTCTGCAAGTAAAACCGAACTGCTCCCGGATGCTGGGCAGTTTGGAAAGAGATGCATGTGTGCACACCTTTGTCGTTGCCACTCTCGCTGTCCATGAGGGACTGTACAGTATATCACTTTAACAGGGCTACCGCTCTCCAGTTGAAATCCTCATTAAAGATTTATGAGACCATAAAGGAGACAGGGGAATGACCGCTGAGGGACTCATACAAGACTTCAAGAAAATCACCACTCTATTATCTGTGTTAGGATCCCCAGGATCCTTGCCTTTGTGCATTATTGTACCGATTCCAACTGATGTATGATGTATGGAAAACTATTTCAATTACACAACAAAATGCTGGCAAATGAAGGAAAAATGCTGCTACACCTTCTATTTTTGATGGAGTTTAACATTCCTAGTTAATATAGTCCCCCCTCACAGGAAGTCTCAGGCTGCCAGACACATCCTGCAGGAAAGTGCTAACTTGTGTCTCTCTTAAATACTTTAAATACCCTCTTCATTATTAAAGCTGTATCCATGGGGATCCGTCAACAATTCCTGAGAGTTTGAGAATTTTAACAAGCATGAAATAAAATAAGCAATAAGTTAAAAACAAGCTCATCATTAATTTAAAAATGAGGACACTCTGCAACTCAGATAAATAGACAGGTTGTAAGGGTATAAGAAGGACTAAAGCCTTCAAACTGTCCAATTGCAGCTCTGTCTGTCCCTAAGACAACACCGCCAGATGACAATAACTAAAAATCTTTTTCCTTCCATATTTTGTTTGTACAAATTTTGAAACAAGACAATTAATTGGAAACAACAATTTGATAGTTTTTTCATGCTATTGAGAAAAGAAACAATTATACCTGTGATACAATAAGGCGAAATGAAATGGTATTAATGTAATTGGCAGTATATACTACATGATATTGATAGTGAGAATGGAACTGTGCTTTCACTGCATTCAATTCACAAATAACTTTCTAAATCAAATACAATAAAACATAAGATGCCTTCAAATACATGACATGACTGTCCAGCCTTCTACATTTAGAAGGGAAAGCAATAGAAAATCCATTTATTCTCAAAATTGATTGTAATTCTATAAAACAAGAAGAGATAAAGAAGAAAATGGATTTTTTATACACTTTCAGATTTCAATCTGCAAGCTTGCAACCTGCTAAGTAATTGTGATTGAACATTACAGGGGCAGTATAACGACGCGATGGCAGAAGCGATTTAGTCCTCAAGTAATTTAAATCCTTCGTCTTGGACAGGGAATAACACGAGTGAAGAAGAACTGAAACAGAATTGCTGAAAGAAAATGAAATGCTAAGTGCTGAATTAGTGCCGTGTGTACAAGCACAGAATATGTAAGGAACAAGACTGTACAATGATACAGACAAGGACACTTACCAAGAGGCAGCATAATGACTCCATGAATACTTTAATCCTCTAAATGAGTGTAGTTATATAAGGAAACAGGCTCTCTTCCTTGTGTCAGACAGGGTGCAAAAGGCGACAATGCTTTTTCCTGCAGTGACAGTGGAAGCTCAGGTTTAATAGTCAAGACCTGGACAGAAAAAACTACAACCCCAAATAAATTGTGGCCAAGAAGCAATGCTCACAGCTGTGTTCAGCTGAAGCGGGGCTCGGAGTTGATCAGAGTCTGCCGACAATGACTTCGACTCTCCGAGTGGTGGCACGGGTTTGTCGGGGTTAGTCAGGCATGCCTCTCTTGGCTTTTTCAGCAGGCAGCACCTCTTGTGAGTAGTGTGGCGCCTGCAGTGTCACCTACTACTGCTGCTGATAGTGGCACTTCGAAGAATAATAAAAAGGCAGGCCCTGTCTGGCTCCACAGAGCTGAAGATCACCCAGCCTGATCTGGGACCTTCAGAAATGAAGGTGGTGCAAAGCCCCCTCACTCGGCCTGCACTCTTCCTTTCCTTATTCTGATTTAAGAAGCAAAACATCAAAACGGAAGAAAGAGTGGAAATAAGCATGGGGGACTCATGGGTTCAGAGCATTTAAACCTGAATGGTGCCTGGTGTCAGTTTCATCCCACCCGTCCAGACGGGGAGAGGCTGATAGCAGCAGGCAGCGAGGTGGCCCTGTGAAAATCAGTGGTATGATTCAGTGGGAGATCAGAATGATCTCTGTCTCTGTCATGAGACGCTGTGCTCATGACAAAGTAGAAACAGACGTGTGATGTGACTGCAGCTCAGGAGGAAGGGGTTCCTCTGTGCCTCCATCAAGAGGAAGACTGCAGCTCGTCTTCCGGTACGCCATCACAGACTCATCTTCCCTCTCTTCCACAATCACGGGGGACAGGGACCGATCTACACACACCTCCTACTGCTGTCGAAGCCAGAGAAAGAATCTCCCTCGAACCCGACTTCCCTTCACATGAGTCACATACCAAAGCCCTGCGTTATTGGGGTATGTCTGCATCAAAGACATCTTTCATTTTAGATCTCAGGCCTTTCTCTTCATGATTTTCTGTTGCCTTTCAACACACATGTGCTTGAACATTATTCTTAAGTGCAAATGATTAATGTACTGTAGGAAAAAATGACAACATTTCCCTTTGACATGTTCAGAAACTTGAGATTCCTGCACCCTGCCTGTAAGCAATGTAAACTGCTTTAGATACAGGTGGCTGCTAAAAAGAAATAATAAAAATAACAAAATACCAAAAAGCAGAAGATAAATGGTCTTTATCAGATTGATACAGATCTGAAATGACCCGGGTGAATTCTTAAAAGCAAATCAGCCCTTACTGGCTACATTGCCTTTTCTTAATGTTTCAAGGTCAGAGAACAGACCTGTAGTGCACTTTTATTGTTGCCCTCTGTCTGCAGTCTCAGTCCTGCCATTTTGCAAATATGAGTGTCAGCTCATTACTTGACAGTTAAAATGTCACTCCGCTGCAGGACAGAAGCAGAATCGGAGATAAAGACCATCTGTAGAGCACACTCGGCAGCTCTATATCACAAGAGAAACAAGGTATGTGAGATTGGACACGCTGGGTCATTGCAATGGATAAGCGGTAAATAAACTCTTTTTCACATGTCGCATATTATCCAAGAGTCACTTTTACTCTGTAAATTTTCACAGGCAAGACAGCAGGATGCATCAGCTTAATTGTTTTCAGTGGAATTCTCTTAATAGTCTTAGCATATGAATGTGTACTATCCTAATTCATGTAAATTGCCTCTCACATTTAAATGATTCAACAGTTATCTATTAACACCTGGTATGGGAAAACTCCAAAATATTTTTGATTTTCTCACACCGGATTTCATATCTTCTGTGGATTTCAACACGTCTGAGGTAAGAGACACCAAATGCATGTTGATGGAAAATGTACAAATATTTTTAATATATAGATAGATAATACTTTATTAATCCCGTAGGGAAATTGATGTATCCCACAAGGAGAGAGATGGTCGTCTCTTGACACGCTACAGCACGGTTGTCTGCTCCTGGTCCTGGAGGGCCAGTGCGTCTGCAGGTTTTCTAGGTCTCTTCAAAGCAGCAACACATGAAAAGCTGGAAGATGTTAAATTGGTCCCTTTAAGCCAATAATGGCTGATGCAGCTCACTAATAGCTGGGTTGGAATGAAAACCTGCAGATACAACAACCTTCCCGGACCAGGACTGCCCACCCCTGAGTTTCAGGCTGTGCAGTGACATCACAGTGTTATGTACCCTGGGAAGAGCAGCACGTCTGTGCTCCCAGAAAGCTGCAGGCATCTCTGTTGCACCAGCAGATTCAGAACACTGCCCAACTATGCCTAGACCTCTCCCCAGACGTTCTGGGCTGAATGTGGGCTGCCAATTTCACAATCATGACTGCAGGCGGGGGACCCAGGCTCAAACTAAATAGATAGAGCTTTTCAAGGGTGTGTCAATGGGGCAACATGTGTTTACACTGATATTGCTAGCTCCAGCGACAAGGATATTTCTGTTGGCTTGTTCACAATACTCGGCGTATTATTTGTTATTTGGCGGTAGTGGTGGACCCAGTGTTTGGCCAGTGTTTCTCTTCAGCTGACAGTCATATCAGTGAAGTCGTCAGTACGTGGATGTATTAATAAGATCGCCTGACGTTGTCCTTGCCTAACCTTGATGACTTAACTTCTTTTCTAGGAATCACCAGCGCATTGCAACGCTCTGACTGATCTAAATTTGCTTCACTACTAGGGGCCCCTCGTGCTGAATACTGAACACTGACATCTAAGCAGCTCCTTGTTTCTTCCAGAATTGAGCAGCTTTTAATTAAGGTAGAATTGGATGGAAAGAGACTTTAATTCTTTCAGTAGAGATGTGTCAGCTGGCATCAGAAACAGGCCTGCAGTTGACCTGCAGGTGATCCCCTAGTGAATCCAACACTAAACAGCTCCAGTCATTCAAGCCTTGGGTACAGAGCCCGAAGAATTAAAAGTAAAAAGCAGGGTGCTTCTCTTCCATGATGGATGAAGTAGGTGAGGAGCTTTGGGAACCTTAGGGATGAAAATCCCTACATGAATGCAATAAATCCTTAATATATAAAAAAAAAATCAATTTCCTTGTTCAAAAAAACATGATGAATATATTGTACAGATTCCTCATGAAAGTCAAAACTTCACTTAACGTTCACCTTCTTGATCTCAAGCTCTTCGCAAATCTCATCACACACCCCAGCAGCTCCTGGTCGACCTTCGCCCTCATCATCAACCCTGATGAAGGAGGAAAGTAGGAACGCCAGAAGGCAAAAAAAAAAAACGACACCACAGTGAGCAAAGACGCTCACAGCCCTGCTAATGAATGTGACTCAGCTTGAACTCTGATTCTGGCTTTGCATGTCAATGCTCAGAACTTTCCTCAAAAGCAAGCAGGGAGGTAGCTGAGGGAGTGGGAAAACCTGAAAGCCAGCACTTTCTTCTTGCCAAAGCCTCTACCTCTGCAATTAAATTAGAGCACTCAGGAAAGGTGTATAGTAGGTGTGGTAATGATTCTAAAGAAGCATTTAGTGATCAAGGTCTGAATAGGACACATCTAAATGATCTTTTACATTGATATGAGAAGGTTCACAGGGTCCAAGTAGATTAACAGACAAAGTATGATATATCTCACCAAACAACCTACACAACCACATAGCTTGAATGAACAATGTCGCCCTCAGACTTTCCTTGCTGTGTAAAATGGAAATACGCACAATTAGAAAGGAAACTCTGTACACCAGCATAGTGAAAGCATTCCTCTTCAGGAGAACCCATTGAGCATGGAAATGAGCTAAGCCCTAGCAGAAGGAAAACTCACATCACCTCAGCACATGGTCTGGCATTGACTGATTTTCTTCTCAAAGAAGAAAACATAGTCATCAGCAGAAAAATCCCCAACACTTCCAACCCACACAGTTTCCAGCACATATGAACCAGCTGATATCAGCAGAAAGCAAAACTGGAAGGCAAGTCTAATAGCACAGGAACATATGAATGTTTACAAACATCAAGGAGATCATTCAGTCCATCTGGTAGTTAGTACTGTAACTAACTGATCGAACGGTTTTATAATAATAATTCCTTACACTTATATAGCACTTTTCTGGACAATCCACTCAACCACTCAAAGCACTTTCAGGTAATGGGGATCCCCTCCACCACCACTAGTGTTCAGCATCCACCTGGATAATGCGACAGCAGCCATAGTGCACCAGTATGCTCACCACACAACAGCTATCAGTTGGGAGGAGAACAGAGTGATGAAGCCAATTTATAGATGGGGATTAATAGGAGGCTGTGATTGGTAAAGGCTAGGGGGAAATTTGGCCAGGACACCAGGGTTACACCCCTACTCTTTTTAAGAAACACCCTGGGATCTTTAATGACCACAGAGAATCAAGACCTCAGTTTTATGTCTCATCCAAAGGACAGGTCCTTTTTACAGTATAGTGTCCCCATCACTGGGTGACATGGTTGCTGGAAAGTCACCATGCCAGCCATTTCTTGAAAGAATCCAAAGTTTTGTCCTCAGCAACATGGCAGGGTAGCTTGATCCATACCCTCACTGTGGTATTACGGGGGGATTACGGTGTGGTATGGTGGACCCACAGCACAGGACAGGAGAGCCATACAGAGGGTTGTGAGGTACAAGCTGAAAATCACTGGGACCAAGCTACCCTCCATCGACCAAATATTTCTTGACGGCTGCCACAGCCAGGCTCAAGCTATACTTCGGGACCCAGTTCACCCTGGCCGTGATCTGTTTTCACCCCTGGGCTCTGGTAGGAGGTATCGCAGTATCAGAACACTGACCAATAGATTCAAAAACAGTTTCTTCCCCCAAGCAGTCTGCATCACAAACAGCTCAAATTAGCACCTGCACTTTAAAGTACTGCACTGTTTGCACTATGCCCTGTCTTGGCTGCATTATAATGTCTTTTGTCTAAATTTATTGTCCATGTCTGTTTGTCATTTGTGCCTATTTATTTTTTTCTACTGTTTCTGGGTACAGCTCTGAACGAGTAAGCATTCCAATACACCTGTTGTATATGGCCAATAAAAAATCTTGACTCTTGAATCTGTGTGTAAAGAAGTGTCACATATCCTGAATGGAGGATCTCTTTCAGCCATTTCTCAAAAGAAGCCCGGGTAATGGCTACAACATCATGGCTGGGTAGCTTGTTTCTTACTCCCACCACCCGAAATGTCAAGAGCAAGCAGCTGCAGCCATGCGTTGGCTGAGAATCAAACCCAGGTCAACTGCTTGGAAGGCTGTTAAGCTCAACATTATAATATCAACGCATTTCTTCAGCTTTTAAATAGCGAAGGGCTGTTTTACAAATGTTCTTTGTCAGCTATGATATCATGTTCTAGATATCTATGATAAAATAATGAACACCATTCAACGAAAATTCTTGCAAAAAAAATAAAGTAATTTACAAGCACAAAAAAAGATTGTACTCACCAATAGTGGAACCAATGCACTGCTAAACCAACAATAGCATGAACTGTTTTTTGTGCATTGGATTTGCTAGCTTAGCTTAAATATCCATTTTCTTGCAATTAAAAGGAACAAACCTGAGAGATTTCGGACGTGTGTGAGGTCAGAATGCACTGAATATAATATACTGTAGATGTCTATTAACAATGGGAGACATTAACCACAAGACATGGAAAGCAGAAGTGCATTTAAATCTGGGATCAGGAGGCACTTGTTTACGCTAAAGGGTGTGGAGGTGTGGAGCAAATAGCACAGCCATGCTGTCGCAAGTAGATATATAGATAAGACTTTATTTATCCCAAAGGGTGTTACAGCAGTTGGCTTGTTGGCTTCTTTCAAGAAAGGCTTGGATGAGATCCTCAGATCGGTTGGGTACTAGTAAGACTTCGTCTCATTTGCCCTTTCTTCTGTTCTCATGGCCGAGAGGTGCCTCGCCTACTTGAGTGGGTGATGATGATGGCACATCCTCCGCATTCCCCCATGGGCTCTTCCCAGCATCCATACAGCACAGCACATGCCAGAGGTACATAATCCAACATCCTCTAACAACCTGGAAAATTAGGTCCTGTAAATTAGATGAACAGCAATAATGTTCTAGGGTAGCCAGGACCTAAGAAGTGAATTAATGTTCCTCCCTCTGGAAAGCTTTATATTCAATTGTAGTCCAGCATAGCCCTCAGCAAAGTCATTCCCTGTCAAAAAGTTTATTAAGGTTTTTTTTTCCCCATCATGTACTGTATGATGAATGATGAGTCTTCTTATGCATGCAAGAGAGGTCTCTGTCTAATGGTTTGGCCTTATCACAGTCATTCAGCTCAGGGCAGCCATGCAATTAAAAATTATATCCCTCTCCCCTTACACCATACTTTACATTAAGACTCTGCCAGCAGCAGATTGATGAGTGGGCTTTCACATCAAGATTTTATAGTCGGTTGCTTTAACAAAAAAAAAAACTCAGGAGCTCTACAGGAAATAAGCAGGAGAGAAAACAGAATGAGTTGAGGAAGTATTGATTGGCCTTGGTGGCATTCATGTGTAAATTGTTGTCATTAGAGGCTACAATAGCTGATAGATACCATGATAAGGGAAGCGAAGCAGACGATTACCCTCAATATAACCTTCAGTCCTTCACAAGAAGGCTTCATAAACTATAAGAGGGGACAGAAGGAGATCCATCCTGTCACCAAGTTTTTCCTCGGAATACAGTAACACCAATAATAACTGCCTCTAATCTGACTTTAACAGTCATTGGCCTGAAGACTGAAGACAGTCTGAGAAAAAACACAAACATAACATAAGTTATGAGATACTTTTCAATTCTCCAGTCTCGTGGTCCCTCCCATTCAAGAGAAGTCATTGATGAAGTGCCTCTATTCTTTTTCTTCAGGTGTGAAAACCTTCACAGTGAGCAGATTTCAAATTCAACTCGCGGTTTGTTGAATGCAACCCATTGAGAGAAATAGCTGGTTCTTTAAAGATCTAGACTTGGAACGAAAGCAGCAGGAGAAGACAGAGAATGACGAGTTATCACAGACTGCATGCAGTTTTCTGTTTATATGTTTTTATGAAACAATGCTTAAATAGGATGTTACTTTCATGTTACACTTCATAGTGCAGGTAAGTGCTATTTCAGATATACTGTAGATTGCAATGGCATACCAGACTCCAATGAAATTAAGTGTGCATTATAGCTGCACTTAATTGTATCTATCAACCAGCTGATCTCATATTGGTTAACTCAAAGTGTGCTGCAATGAAGCCAGCAAGTATCAATGCATGTGCTTATACTGTATTTGATATCTACTGTATATCATGCAATTATAGCAGAGAAAACACAGTTTTCATATTGCACACTATACTGTAAAGTTCTCTGTTCTAGCTGTAAAAATGTACAGAACTGAAAAAGAATAGGAAGTTTTTAAGATGTACATCAAAGTGCAAGTGACCAATAATCATTTGTTTCAGGATGCTTCAGCTTAAAGTCTTTTTTCAGATGTTAAGAAAGCAATGTAGCCACAGTGCAGTGAAATTGTTGGTGTTCAAGATTTTCTGTCTTTGACACTGTGGTAATGACCTGGTAGAAAGTTCATTCCAAGAGATTACAAAGTTCCTGGACTGAATTTCATTTCTTGCTCCTTTTGTTTGAGAGAAGAATTTGCTTCATCACACTGACTCACCACAGATAGCAATTGATTTTAATTAACACCACACAATTAACCACATTTAAGATGATTCTTCTAAAGACAAAGAACAGAAGAAAGATGATGGCTATCTCAGACTGATCATGGGAAAGAGGAAATGTCTTTAGAAAATGCCTAATAACAAGTGCTGCTTTCTGTTAGTCACACTGCTGCAAACTACACCCAGGTCTCGATGACTCTAGAACAGGCATTACAGCAACAAACTAGAATGATTTCTATCAAAAAAAAAATCTGAACCAAAAGAGAAGAGGTATTAGATGGGCCAGTAGGGGGCACTCACCCTGCTGTCTGTGCGGGTCCTAATGCCCCAGTATAGTGACGGGGACACTAGACTGTAAAAAGGTGCCGTCCTTCAGATGTGATGTAAAACAGAGATCCTGACTCTCTGTGATCATTAAAAATCCCAGGGTGATTCTCAAAAAGAGTAGGGGTGTTACCCTGGTGGCCTGGCCAAATTTCCCCCTGGCCCTTACCAATCATGGCCTCTTTATAATCCTCATCTCTGAACTGGCTCCCCACTCCTCCCCACTGAGAGCTGGTGTGTGGGGGAGTGTACTGGCGCATCATCCAGGTGGGGCTGCACACTGGTGGTGGTGAAGGGGAGTCCCCATTACCTGTAAAGTACTTTACAGTGAAGTGTCCAGAAAAGCGCTATATAAGTGTAAGGAATTATTATTATTAAAAGCTGAGGAAAGTCTTAAAAGCTACTGTAGAGGAACTGCATTTCTAAGACTTGAACAGAAACTTCAAACTCCATGCACTTTGAGCTCTGTCGATATTCATCATCCCCTCACAGCTTACCAGTGGCTGCACAATATGATTCTGAAACAGCAAAAATAAGTTCAAAAGTCCCTCATGGGGTGGGAATCTTTTCGCTGAGAAATTATTCTACATGTTTCTCACTGCCCACAAGGCAGCTGACGCCACTCAACTGAGAACCCCCCCCCCCGCTGTTATGCTCCACACTTGTGTCAAGTCCAGCAGACAGCAGAAAATGCTGAAATTCTAAGTCCCCCTTAAGAATGAACTTAAAAGCCATTTACTTTCACACAACTGGGTGCAAGCACTTGGCTGTCATCATGACGAGCAGCTGAAGAAAAGCCAAATCTTTGTATAAAAGGAGGTTTTCCTGAGATTGACTCAACAACTCTTCTACAGCTGCAATGGCTCACATTCTTTCATTCCCTCCTTACATTCAGAGTGCATAGTAGCATAGTGCATAGTGGTACTGTAGCACAGTACCAATTTCTATTACATATATGGCTTTCAAAGGAGAACCGCTCCTGTTGCATTGCTAATATAGACCAGAGATGGCCCTAACATGGATTTCTAGATAACTAGGTGCAGAGCTCTTTCCTGTCTTGGGAAAAGTTGATGGACTAAACTGGTTAATAATAAGTTAAAGGCACAGTATGGTGTTAGAAGTTAAGGGGGGGATAGATACAGTTATACCGCTCAACAACAAAAATAATACTGTAAATATACTACAAAACATTGTCACATGCTCCTTCTGGAGCTAAACTAAGCCTGGACAGTGAGTCTAAATAAACTGACCTACAGTAGGGCTATTTTCTGAGCTGTCTATACTGTATATGTCTGCACCAGTAGTTTCAGAAGCAGGTCTAATAAGAATAAGAAGAGGTCTAATTTTATTGCTGTCTGGAAAGTTGTAAAATAAAAAAACTTTTATAGTTGGTTTTCTTTAACTATAAGAAAGACATTGTTCTTGGAGGGTGTTTTGGGCTGGTGTGTCAGGGAAAATCACCTTCAAAAAATAAAAAAAACTGGGCAACTCTGTTCAGAAGCAGTTAGAGAACGTGTCTGCCCATTGTCTACATTGACATTTAAATAACAGCAGTTTATTCTTTTTTCTCTTCTTTCATTCTTTTTTGTCACTGTCGCTGTCTGCAGCTGGGAATAATGTCACTCATGTCTGTCCAGGTAAGAGACCACTGCCGATGACTAGCACCCCTGCAAAGACTGCCTGCTTGGTTCATCAGACTGTGTGTTAGGAAGCAGGCCAGACGTCTTGTAAAAATGTGGAGAAAATCACCGTCTTTTACCAAAGTCATCCAACTCAGTTTTAGAGGAACAAGACGAAATAAATTGGGTGCAACTAGCCTTAGTAGGAAACTTTTCAAGTATTCCTATATAATTGAAATATCTTTTGAATTAAAAATAAACTTATTGTTTTGTATAAAAAGTCCATTATAATCTATAAAGAGATTACATTACATTTAGCTTTAAAACATGAAATTAAAGACGTTATATTAGTTAAGACAATGCAGAGATGTTAATTTCTATTCATAACCAGGCAGGGGACAGCAATCAAACACAATCAGGGAAGCCAAGGTCCTTGATGACATGACAAACCTCAATGTCCGAGCAACACATTTTGACATTATTCATTTGTAGCGCACACTGACCCTACCAAAGCAGTGAAAAGAGACTGCAGATTGCATAGTTTTCCTGGCAGAATAACAGGTGCATGGTATTCCCATTGTGAACTGATTGCAATGCACGTTCGTGATGACACAAGGCATGAGCAAGTGCTGAGACTGAGCACTGCTACAGTACATTCTAAAATAGATTTCATTTTCCCTTTTTCCTGATGAACCAGAAGAATTTCTGAGGGTTAAAAGCGAATTGCCTACCTCTCTCCACTGTTGGGTGTCCTCGAAACGAGTGCCGTGTCACGTCCCTTTAAGCCAGACACTCTGCATTCGCAATGATTTCTTCCTATGAGTCCCACGAACTTCAGACTTATGGATCTCTTACAGGAAAGGTGAGTGCAGCGCAATTGCAACCCAATCTCCTAGAAAAACAAAGGAAAACTTCATACTCAACCTGGAGACACAAATCCATCCTGCGGATTATCCGTACAGAGTAATCTGTACTGGAATGCTTAGATATAAATAATGTGCTAGTCCAATACAGTAGGTCAATCAATCATGCAGCCCCACTATCTTTCACCACAAATATTAGACGCGTGAAATAAAAATCTTATTTATGTACACAACTTAGCCAGGACTTTCACGGGCTCTCAGAAAGTTTTAAAACCCTGAAGCAATCAACTGAACAGTGTTCAGGACCAGCTGTGAATTTCTGACCCAAAGATACAAGTGGAAGATAAGACTGTATCAATGACTGAAATCATGAAGCACTAGCTTTACACAAAGAGTGGTGGGGGTATAGAACAAAGCATCCATCATGTTGTTGAAGTAGATTCCCGGTGCTCCTCCAATAAACACACGTTAACACAAGTGCACTGCTATGCTTTGGAAACCTACAGAACTTGCACAAGTAAAGAATAAGAATACTACCTAATTTCCGGTGAGTACATTACACTCAGGTGTTTGCTCAGGGAAATATTATTTCATCATTATTATGTCTGATTCTTATACTGTACATAACAGAGTGTAAAACATAGCAGGGTGGGCTCCTCTGACACATGCAAAATGGGAACTGGCTGGGCAGAAGGGGATTTTTATTTTTATTGAATACGTAATATTTAGGTAGGGAAAAAGGGGAAAAAAGCTGCAAAAAGCTGCATGAGGGAAGGATCACAAGTCGTCTCAGTGGTGAAGTGCTGTCTCTCAGAAAGGCAACAAACCCATCTGCTGCTTTGGAGCCCCAAGTCTGTCAAACAGACACGGGAATCATGACTGCAGGGTCACGCTACCCTGTGGAGAAGCTCCCTATGAATATGAAATGACCCCCTGATTGACATTCAGATTACAAGATGCTGTTCGGCACTAAGGAGGAGGGCCAGAAGCTCCTATTTCTGCCACAAGAAAAATTTGTTTTCAATTTAGCTTGCCCTTTCGCATCTTATTTTATGGCTTTCTGCACTCACCTATCTCATATTAATAGGAAAGGAGAAAACTCATTATTCATTTTTTTATTCCTTTTTTATGTCAGGGCAAGCCTACAGACAGACAACAGACGGTTGTCTGTCTTAGCATTTTTTGTCGATGTAATTGTCATGGTTTCAGGTCTGCAATGCACTAAGACACAATCTAATAACCTAGTGTGAACTAGGAACTACAGTAGGTCAACCTTCACTGATTTTGAGAGTCTTTGCATCCTTCTGAGGTAACCAGTGTCACTTACCAAGGTCTTTAAAATCATAAGCACTAATCTATGAAAAGACTATGTTTGGGGAACTGAAGTCCTTTAAAACAAGAGAAGCAAGAGCCTAGAGCTCAATTACAGCTCATTTGAAGTGAGAAAATGAATGCGGATCAAATTACCCATCTAGCCTTTTTATTTTTGAAGACTGTTTAAGTCTTTAAGGCCTGAACTCTTGCTTTCCTGTAAAAGAAAAGTGACATAATATCGTATATTGCAGACAGACCTCTGTTCACATCTGTCCATCTTGATTCCACTGTTGCTAGCTCAGAGTTCATAGAGCTTTTTGACCGTAAGGACTTTTCAGTAGAGTAATGTCTACTGGAATGAACTAAACATCCAACATGTTGTTGAAGTGAATTCTCTGTGCTCCTCCAATAAACAGCTGAAAAAGGACTCTTAGATTACAACACGTAACTAGCATCCAAATGGGTAAATGAGCACATCCCTGTCTTTAATGTCCGCAGAACAGCACTAGCCATTGCGCTCTCTTACTCAACGTACAGAACTTAACACATCAGGCCACCGAGGGTTAAAAAGCTTTGATTTGATTGTGATCTGCTGAGCTGCATTAACTGGCAAAGGTAGGGTTACAGTATGTGGGTCTGATGGCCAGCTCAGTGGTTTCAAAAGCAGGACAAAAACTAATCCTTAACTAAATCACTGTAGGTTTGGGAAGCCTAATAAAACCCATAATAAATGCAACAGCAAGCTTGATACTGGTGACTTTATCTCCTCCTGCTAATGGCCACACTTCAGCCTGCAGACATGACAGTCCAGAAAGGGCTGCAGCATGCTTCTATATATAATATCTTTGTGATTTTCTGACAGCAACAGTGGCTTCTTATTCTCTTGTATCTTTAAAGGACCGAGAGCATCTGGACCGTTAAAAAAGCATTTAGCAGATTAATGAGGTTGAAGCTGATGAGGTGATGGGTTGGATGGGATTGTTGCTCTGAGAGGCACACCCAGCTCTGCACACTGCCACTTTGCTTCATGAAACTCTAGGAGGAAAAATACAGCGGCTTAATCATCACTCCTGCCTGCGCTTGGGAAGGGAACTGCACACAGCTCCCAGGCAAGGCAGGGTCTAATTCAGAGTCTGATTTTCAATCTGTTCAATGAAAGGAGCTCAGCTCAGGGTTTGTTCATTCACCACCTGAGTCTCCTGGGCTCTTCATAGGTTTCTTTGTAAAAAAAGGAAAGTAAAAGGCATCTTCCACCTTCAGATGACTTTTTCTCAGCTTTTTTTTATTACATCCTACTCACAAAGGCTCAAATGAAATTCATGGCCCTAGCTAATTAAAATGCTTGAAGGGGAAACTTTATACTGTTAAAGCTGCTGCTGATTTTTAATTTGCTACATCTCAGACATCATCAGGTGAGTACGGCACCAATCCCTACTGTGTCCACAGTCTACAGAGGCCAGCCTTTTCTTTCCTTTGTCCATTTCATTATTTCAGCGATACCCGGCCTTCTCGGAGTAGGGAATTTAATGGTTTTATAAATATATATAAATGAACACTGACATTTAATGCCTTAATGTCCTTCAGAAAAAAACCCACAAAAAGGTGAATCATTAAACAGGAGATTATGGGTATTAAAATAGTGGTCACAAAAGGGAAGACAGCATTAAACCATTGATGTTTTCTGTATGAAAAAGATTAGCCTAATTTTTTTAGAAAGCTGAATGACAAAAAGGAAAAAATATTTGTGTGCTACATAATGTATCTAAAGGTGCTCTAAGATTTTGACAAATGACAATATGACAAAATTACTGCACATTTACATTCCCAAGTTATTTAAAAAGTATTTTGACATTTCTATGATGAACTTTGGGAAGAACAGTTCCCTTTCATTAGACACTGGTAATAAATCCAATAAGCAGGCTAGATTAGTTCACGTATTCCAAACATTCCAAGGTTTTAAACACTTTGATTACAATTAACAAAAAAAACTACAGTCAAAAAATATAAAACCGTGGAAAAAAGTTGCAGCAATCCAGGGAGGTGTTTCCAATAGCACAAACAAGTCTTGTCTACAGAACAGAATCAGACTTTAAATTAATTTAGCCAATTTAATTTAGCCAAGAATAACAGCACTTTGAAGGAAAAAAAGAATCTGTCCTATATATCCTTTTACACAGCTTCAGAAACAAATGCACGTAGATGTTTTTCACATTTGCAGTCCTTGTTTAAGGAGGTTCCATAATCTGTTCACTCTCTTCATTATACCATGCCTGTATGATCAGCCCCAGTGATCCCCGTCTCAGGACAACATCTTCGCTCACTCAAGCTCACACAAGTTGACACACTCACTCACAGATCTCCCACTGTTGGCCTGCCAGGTCCAGCTCTCTCAGCACGTGTACAGTATATATTTCACACAGCAGCAGTGGAAAACAGGCACTGCTGAGCTTTGGTACCAGTATCAAGCACTCAAGGCCCTGTGAGGTATGCCAAATGAAATGCACCCAAAGAAACCAGGCAAGAAAAATGAAGAAACAGAGCAGACTAGTCCCGTTCGACAAGCAGGATAGTGGTAGCAAAACCAAGCAGCCTTGCCCCAGCCTCACAATGATACCTCTGTTTCACTTATCATCTTGAAACAGAGTGGCACACAGCCTGACAGCTTTTGTTTTTCTCATTAAATATTTGAGCAAGCTGTAATGTTTGTCTGTTCCTTGTGACTAACCTCCCCAATCTCACAACGATTAGTTCCCTGTCACTTATCCCAGATGTTACTTGCTGGTGCCTGGAGCTCTCGCTCTTTTTGTTTCTTGGGATAAGGAGTGCGATTTGATAAACACTGACAACACAGACAATGAGGACCAGGCCTGCCCCCCTCCCCCCCCCCTCCAGAAAAAAAGACAACTGCTAAAGCGCACTCTAGTAAGTACACCCCGAAGTGTGCTGTCACAGGCGCTGCTGTTGCATTTCCTTTGCAGATTGACAGTCCATCTTCCACTTCTCCAAAGCAAAACCCTGAGATTCTCATCAAGCAGGTCTCTTCACCCCCCCCCCCTTCAAAAAGCCAGAAATTTAGAACGATATTTTTTCTTAATTTCACCTTTGTTTATAGACCAGTTTTATGAAGTTCTCAAAGTAATGCAATACACTAAGAAGTAACAGATCAGTTATAGTATAATGCTGACGGGCACAGTGGGTCGCCAAGAGAATCTCAAAGTGAGTCTGTTGTGCTGTCTGTCCCAGCCTCCCTGGGCACTGAAGGGGAGCTTACTGGGTCGGTCAGCTTAGCAGGCAGGGAGGGAGAAGGCA
Organism: Atractosteus spatula; assembly: GCF_055471065.1. Classification (NCBI taxonomy): domain Eukaryota; kingdom Metazoa; phylum Chordata; class Actinopteri; order Semionotiformes; family Lepisosteidae; genus Atractosteus; species Atractosteus spatula. Next base: position 74,326,603 of record NC_142708.1, on the reverse strand, counting down.
GCTGTTCAACAGTGCAACACTCCCCTGCCTACCAGCCAGCGGTATGAGAGGCACAGCAGTCCACTCTTTCCCTGTAAAATGCAATGTGCTGAATAAACGGACATTAAAGATTTATAGAGCGGAAGGGCTTAATGACATAGTTGGGCGTCTTCCCACTCGGCGATGGGCAATAAAGACTGGAGCTCAACGGGTTTTGCTGGGTACAGTGGGCAGACGAGCCAGAAGGCATGCCCAGCCACCTGGAAACAATTTAATCCGGATGGCTTCCAGGGCATGGAACCGCCTGGCACTCCTCCGGATCATGAGTTAACAGGGGAACAAGTACTGCCCACCACGATCCCAGTTGTTTCTCGGCTGTGGAGAAAAACCCCAGCTTCCCCGTTCATTGTGCAAGGCATGCTCAAGCAAGTTAGCCTGCGTTCCAGGGAACAGGACTTTTTAAAAAAATCATGCTGGCTTCAATGACAAATGCTAGGGCATCAGCTGAGGTGACTAATGGCCAGGCAAAGGCAAAAAACATTGCACCTTTGCTCCAGCCCTCATAAATTTTCATTTGTTTTTGGAAGGATATGGACACCTATGGATTCATAAGCACTGACCATGCCTTGTATCTGTATCTTTGGTCAAGTCCACTCATTTATCTGGTTCTAACAATGACTTGAATTGCTAATTCAAGTATTGAAGAAAGCGATTGATTGTTAATGTTTTCTGGGCAGGTTAATCCATCAATTCAAAAATAATTCTACTGGAAAAATTGCCCTCTGAGTGGAAGTTTCCTCCTTCCTAGAGGTCCTGCATTTTGAGAACAATTTACGCTGGACTGGGCAAACAGTGTTAGTGCCAATATGGTCAAATCAATATACAGTATATTAACAGTCTCTTTATACTGAGAGCTAGAGCCTCCTTTCTCTCTAAGAAGATTATTTGGATTAAAGAAATTACCAAAAACAAATGGTTGTTGAAACAAGAATTCCTGTTCGATTGCTTTTTTCATATTAAAAGTTTTTTTTCTTATCCCACCTACTGCTGCTTGTGTTATTGTAAAGTGCCCAATTTACACTCAGACTTCAGACAAGCAACCGAGATTATTAAGCGCAATTGTGAACACAATGTTGAGAAGTGTGAAGTGGCTTCCTGCAATTCAGAACATGTAGAAAGAAACTAAATTTGTGAAGATTCTTAATAATTTAAATACTGTATACATCATCACATCCCAATGTATAGAAGAGAAAGTTTTATTTACACATTTCCAAGGTGTCAAATCGCTCAAAAAAAACAAAACCAGGAATAGGCAAGGAAAGAGGAGGCATTAACTACCCTTTTAAAAACAATATTACAATATTATATTCCACAGCACAGTTCTTTTCCTATCCTTTATACTGTACTTTACACTCACTTGAATCTATTTTGGTGGACAGCCAGTTGTCTTCGGAAGGACAGGCGTGTGAAAAGTACATTGGGAATGAGAGAAAATACAGAAGATCTGTGCAGAAAAAGAATAAGATGACCTTTTTGTCACTGCATTTAAAAAAGTCCATGCGCCTTTTCATTAAAAACTACCATTGTTCAAAAGGTCATCAGTAAATCCCTGACCAAGCGGGCTGTGCTGTTTGAAACAATGAAGACAAACCAAGAGGCTGCTCAGGGGAAGACTTTACTCGGCCGCAGGGAAGCAATTATAGGTCACCAGCCAAAACCACTATCAGGAAGTCCCAGAGTTGGGCACTGATCACACAAGCCCAACACAAACTCAACACAAACACAAACTGCTGTAATCCGGTGGCTCTCAAAACAGATTTCTTGCTGACCTAAAGACATCACAGGACTAACGAACACAGTTGTACAACTGAACATTTAATAAAAGATTGCAGATTGACATCCCACTGCATGTGACCTACTTTATGTGTTTACATTTGCAGACACTCTACCTGAAAAGCAACACATTTCACATTATTTTAATATGGCTCGTCCATGAGTAATTTACACAAAGTAAGTTAAAAAAAGAGAAATATCTGTCCCCTGGTGTTGTTACAGAAGGTGTACACATTTCTATTCTCAATCTCAAAATGGGTCAGGACGCTCTGCAGCTGGGCTTGGTGTTTGTACAAGGAAATATGGAGAGTGACTCCAGGAATCCAGTGGAGCAATCTGACCTCACAAAATTAAACTGGAGGCTGCACAGCGACAGACTAGTCTCATCTCATGACAATAAGCAGGAACAGTATTACAAGATATCTCCTGAAGGAACAGGAGTAACATGGTTGTGCTGTATTTCTGTGGCTAGGACTCGCTGGTTAGGATTCTGAACTCCTGAAAGAAAGACTGTGGATTCAGCACAGTGCTGCTGTACCTCTGAGTGAAGCACATTACCCAGATTAGTCCAGCAAACCCAGCTGAACAAATGTGCACAAAAAAGAACAAATGTGCAGTAATTGTAACCCCTCCGAGATGCTTTGGATAAAAGCTTCAGCCAAACAGACTCCATGCAATTTCAGTCAGCTTTTCCCGGCCAGGGACACAGCTGCAGCAAGCCGCTTTGCAAATGCAGGGCGATTAAAAAGGGTTTACATGGGGTCTTTCTTTTCAGTATTCAAGAAACACAAATCAATATGCAACCCTCCTCTCCGACATTCTGTAGAAAACTAAGATCTGTCATCTCTGAATCATAAAAACCATAGAAGCTCCAACATCCAGGGCATGCCATGCGTCTACTAAGTGCTACAAAACATTTTGTACAAAGAAGTAAAACCTGTCAGGATATAGAACGGAAGACGTACACATCTCAGGTCTAGGAAAATCAAAGCAATTCACTCTGACTGCATGCTGGAGCATTTTTAAACTAAGCCGAAGCAACCAGAAACACCACCAAACCATTCTGTTCCTGAGTGACAAGGAGTATATTCAAATGAATGCTGTAGCTAGAAACTACAGCACAGCTCATCAAAAAAAAAACATAGCTTGCTGAAGTGTTACATTAATCACGTATTGAATAATGTTACAGTTTCTTGTGAGACTCTAAAATGTAAAACTAACACTTGATTTCATGCAACATATACTGAAGAATGCTTGTGTTCTTGTCTACATTATGGAGAGAAGCAGGCAGCCCCACTTGGAAGAGTATTCCCACTCTGTAGCAGCTCAGGATAGAGAGAAGAATTTATTTGGCATATTTACAGTACTTTGGGATTTGTATTCCCACTGTTCTCTTGGGGCGTGCACATTACAATAGACAACACGTCTACACAGTGTGCCTCAGTACATTACAAAACAGTCAATAATATTACAGACATGGAAGGTGACTATGGAAGTGTCACTAAGAATCTGGGTACAACGGGTAACACCTAACTAATATCAGCATGTCCGCTTCCTAGAGCTTCTAACCAAGGGATGTGTACTTACAGTAGTTGTGCTGGGTGAAAGATGCACAGACCAAAATAATCTTCTGGTTTGCCATTGTTAATTAAGTTCTGGGTAAGTGATTAAGAGAATTAAAAATGTAGGATAACAGACAGAGGAGACTGAAGAGAAGAGGAGAAGACAAAGAGAAAGGAGTGACAGGAGAACCGAACATTAAGCATATGCCAGCTGAGAAGTCCTTGTCCAGATCATCCATAAAGACCACATTGGAGCTAAGCATTTCAACCTTGCTAAAAGAGCTTGCTATTCTGTGTTTTAAGGAACTCGGATTCCCTAAGTTAAGAATGGCCTCTCCTGGTTAGTGAATGTATTTTTAGAAAAGGGAGATGCGTTCCCATTCATTTGGTGGCTCCTAGATTTACATAGAGAGAGTTAACCACAGGTTGTATTATATTTAGTTTAGAAGGCAGCCTTTTCTTATTCTGGCCTTTATAGGAGTGATGAGTTTGAATACTTTGCAGCAGTTTGGGGTTTTTCTGGGTTGTCTAGACATATGCCTCTGGAACTCCTTGTCTGTAAATGTGTAAAAAGAGTAACATTTATGTTATATTTTTAGTCTGTATTGTAATTTTTTTAAACAAAATATTTGTTTTGACCCTCTGCACCTGAATTATTACCCTTTTCACCACAGCTGTGTGAGAGAACAAAGAACTCATGTGCCTCTAATCATGCCAACTGCTCGGATATATTTGCATATTCTTATAAAAAATGCATATTTTACTGGTTATAGTCAGGTGAAAAGTGCAGAGTGCAGAGGAGTGTTGAAATCCGAGGTAATGGGCATGCACAGTTGAGGATGCACAATCCCTGATGTACCAATGAGCAGCATGACAGCTCCTAGGGGAAGAAACAGCTAGAATTCCTCCGTGTTCAAAGCTGGAACCTGTCAAGAGGCTTCTCACCACCCGCTGTCCACAGGAGGTGAATGGATTTAACACGAGTCACTTTGATTATAATTCAGAGCCCTGCATTGCTCTTTAATTTTCCCACAGATTACCAGACGCTATCAGTTAATGGATTAGAAAAAGTGCTGAACTTTCAAGAAGCAAGGTGGAGTTAAGTTTTTTTTAAAGAACACTTTTTGCAGTTGTGGCAGCAATACTCCTCTGACAATGTCATCCTTCCCTGCCTCTCCTGCTTTTAAATGGGATGAACAGCACCTCAGCTCCAAATAAATAAACCTCCTTAGAGCTACGGTAATGGTTCTTTTTAACATTAATTTTATACTGTAGGTACTCTACCTTTTTTAGAAAACAATACAATTTGTTGGTCTGAAATATAGACATTGAACTGCAGAGTTGTTGCCCAATGGAAGTGATCTGCACAAGTAGTCTTATTTTCAGAAGGGATCGCCTTCTTTTCCTCATCTTTCTCAGCAACATGAAATTAGAGTTCTCTATGCAACCCTTCTCCATTAAAAACAGGTTATTTGGTCCATTTTGCATGCTTGATATCTTGTAGCTGTACATATACAAAAAAACACTCTGTTCAGCAATTTCCTGAAACATCTGATGGACTCTGCTATAAAACATCACTGACAAGCTTCCTCCAGATACAAAAGAATCCCATTTTAAATTATAAGTGCACTATTTCTTAATTTCTATTGCAGTCTTGGAGTCACTGTTGATCCTGAAGTAATCCATGGGATTAATTTTGACAAACCTTTCAGGACTGGACATGCTATCAAGTTGGTCTTCTTAGTCTGCTCTCTATGGCACAGAAGAGATTAAGTTCTGTGAGTGACGTGCTTTTTAGACCAGGAATCAATCTATTCGCTCGTCTTTTGAAGACAGCAGTGCGCAGACTTGTATTTAGTAATCTAAGACCTCACTTAGAACAGTAATTAGTTCACGTCTTGGAGAATTTCAAGAACTCTCCTTGAGCAACATTTGAAGTTTGTTTGCTCTCAAAGCTGATTCTGTGGGATGGGTCAAGAAGCAGCAGGACAACTGATAAACTATTAGCGACCAGACCAAAACTATTAGCGAGATAAGCCGTTAGCGGGGGGTGGGGGGGCAAAAAGGCCTCCTCTCATTTGCAAACTGTACGTTTACTTTACGTTCTCAATAAAATGACACTCACTGCTGTGCTCCCTTCTTCTCTGGGCTTTTCTCAGACTGCAGTCTGAAAAGCTGCTGTGCACAGACTAACCGCTGACAGCTTGATAAAGCAGGAGCAGTCACTTAACAAGCTGCCAGCTGGCCCTGAAAGAAAGGAGACCAGTGCACTCTGGACTCTGTTGTGTCTTTCTACGCATCTAATTATCTTACACCAGATTGGTTTATCACCTCAATTTACACCAGCCACCCTCTATTCACACCAGGACAGTCTGTTACAATTCACTTTTATGAACCTGGTACCCCAGCGCACTCCAGACTTCGAACCTCCAGATTTAGAAGAAAGCAGCAGAGAGAGGTACAGTACTACAGTTTAGTGAGGAAATTGACCAAAGGGGGACATGTGGGCTACAGTGAAGCTGGCACAGTAGCTTATTTCGCCACTGTAACATGCTCATTATAAAGGACTGCACTTGTGCTGCAATACAGAATTACCTCCCAGCAATGCTTGATTTGTAACTTGGGCTCATCCATGCTTCACAGAACAAAAATAAAAGTACAGGCCGTCCCCAATACACAGTGCATTCAGGTTAGGCACCAGAAAGTCACACTGTAAAGTGAAACAATGTGTAAAGGCAAATTGTTTCCCATAAGAACACTGTAAATATTGTAACGCATACGGCCATCAGTGGTGTGTAAGAGCCGGCTTACCAGAGCGGTGACGTCACCGCCCTTCCCTGTGATAGCAGGACCACAGCCCCTGGGCTGGAGAGAGATCTCTCTTTAGCTCAACAAGCTGGGTCCCTGTTGAGTGATGTGGGAGGCCCGGGTTCGAGCCCCCGACGGTGCGGGGCCGACCTGTATAGGCAGCAGGCAAGGGCGCCCACCTGGACCCCGATGCGTTACAATATGGAGGTTTGGGACTGTAAGTGCATAAACGTCACCCATGTGGCTTAAAACAGCAGCTACTGTATATCATCCTGCAACTCACAGCTGGCTGCCCACTGAAGCTCAGTAGGTGTGAGCCTGGTCAGTACCTCCTGGGAAAGCTAAGGTTGCTGCTGGAAGAGGTATTAGTGGGGCCAGTAGGGGGCGCTCACACTGAAGTCTGTGTGGGTCCTAATGCCCGAGTACAGTAATGGGGACACTGTACTGTAAAAAAGCACTTCGGATAAGACGTAAAACCGAGGTCCTGACTCTCTGTGGTCATTAAAAATCCCAGGGCGTTTCTCGAAAAGTGTAGGGGTGTAACCCTGGCATTCTGGCCAAATTTCCCCCTGTCCTTTACCAATCATGGCCTCCTAATAGTCCCCATCTCTGAACTGGCTTCATCACTCTGCTCTTCTCCCCACTGAGAGCTAGTGTGTGGGGAGAGTACTGGTGCACTATGGCTGCTGTCGCATCATCCAGGGATGGCTACACACTGGGGTGGTGGAGGGGATCCCCATTATCTGTAAAGTTCTTTGAGTGGAGTGTCCAGAAAAGTGTTATATGTGTAAAGCAACTAATAAAGAAACTAAAGTTTCACTTGTAGCTACCTAATACAGTACAGAGGGGCCCATTATAAAGAAAGGGTACAGTGCTAAATAATCCAGCTTTCTATCAAATGACAAATGACTTATGGGACTTAATATCCATAAGGAATAATGTAATTAGCTTGGGCTACACTCCCAACATACAGTTCAGACATATACTGTACATACACAATACATTTAATACATTTAACCTGTAAAAAACAATAGAAATAAATAGTGTCACCAACTCTTTTTCAATTGTGGTCTCATCGAAGCCAACAAAGTCACTCACTGTTTCAGGGTAGAATTTTTTCTACACACTGTTCACACGTGTAAAGTTATTGATAACACCTTGATCCACTGGCTGGATCAACGCCGCAGTGTGTGGTGGCTGTACTGGCTTTATTGCTGGGGTATAGCAATTCATAGTCATCTGCAATAGCATTGTCTACAACAAGAAGAATTTTTCATGTTTAGATTTTGCTCTTCTCTTTTGGTGCCTTGAAAAATGCTGGACATTCAGGGAAACACAGGGAATTTTTATGTCAAGTTCCTTAATTCATGAATGACAGTACTGCAAATTGTATAGCATACTGTGTAAGATATAGCGTAGCAGTTGGTTACATACAGCTGGAGGAGGGGGGACGTGGGTTCCCAAACGTTCAGGGATATAGGTTTATATCTACTACCAAGTACACAGCATCATTAACTGGGATTTAATAGTTTCCCACTGAGAACACAACGTCTTTGGTACCTACAACATTTGAATTCCAAAACACTGCCTCTTTAAGATACAAATGACAAGACTAAAACAGGCATTGAGAAAGAATGGCACCGTGGGTCACTAAGCTATTGCATTGTTTGTTTTTAGAATGGTCAGAGGTACAGTATAGAGCATGGGACAAATGTTTAAAATGCAAAGTTATTCATATTCAAGATAAGCATATAGTAGGGATAGGAATGTTACCCTGACCCCCAGGCCAAGTTTCCCACTGTCTTTACCAATCATGTCTTCCTAATAATCCCTGTCTCTGAACTGGCTTCATCACTCTGTTCTCCTCCCCACTGAGAGCACAATGAAGCCTTCTTTCAGGACCCTATGCAGACGACACAATCCGGGGATGAGTGGGGAAAACACAGGGGAAAAGCATGCGGGTGTCGGGAATGAAAACAGGTGGCGTGTCCATGGTGCACTGGTGTTCGGGGGAGGTGTGGCCGAGGCAAACAATCCAGGAAGAAGTCCAAGGGAGAATCCAAAAAGAGGCAAAAGTCCAAAGCCAGGCAGTCCATCCAAGACTGACGATTAAAAACGGGAACCGAGTCGGGAATGGGAACGGGAACGGGAACGGGAACTAAAACCTTAAAGGGACCAGGCGCTTCCAGGTCCCGGACTCACCTGGTACAGAAACCAGTGCAGAGCCCAGAATAGAGTGAGCGCCTGGCTTTTAAGGGGAACTGAAAAGGGGGCTGGAACAGGGAGCAGGTGTGGGAGATGAGTAGAAAACAAGGAAGGGCTGGAGCGTCCTTAAGAGGAGGGGTTTACGAATGTGACAGAGAGCTGGTGTGTGGGGTGTACTGGCGCACTCTGGCTGCCGTCACTTCATCCAGGTGGGGCTGCACACTGGTGGTGGTGGAGGGGTGTCCCCATTACCTGTAAAGCACTTTGAGTGGAGCATCCAAAAAAGTGCTATATAAGTATAAGGAATTATTATATTCTGTAGAAAAGCAAATGGTACATATAATCCCTGAAATAAAAGAACATCTTATTATATCCTGAATGATCAGTCTAAATATTTCTCTCATTCTTCCCAATGTTGCATGTTCTAGACAACCGACCAACCCCTACGCCACAGTTCTCTGAACTGAAAGCAGTATCTTTCTACCCGCTCCAGTCCAGCCCATGGGGTCAAGGTTTGGACCAGTTTCTCTTTGTGTTATCTGCACAGTGACTGCCCAGTTTCACAGCAAGTCATTTTTCTCATTTGTCTTTTTTTTTTTGTGTGCAATTCTTGCCAGTTTGGCGGCCTGTTCCCCGTTCAGATTTCAAGCTTCAGGAAATGCAGATGCTGTGTCCGAAATGAAATACAACCTTTTATTTAAACCACTATGGGAGAGATTAAAAAAAATAAATAAGACCGGGACCAAAGTGTTTAGTTTTCTTAAACAAACAATTATGTCTGGTAACATGCAGTTCATTCTAAAGGATTCTCAAGGCTGGGGTATTAATTAAGAGCTGAAATCTGCTAACCTGCTAAATTTGCTTATGCACCCAAACAGACTTCAGCCAAGTCTCATCAGCAATCAGCTGTGGTTGTGGGGCTTTGAAAGATATCTGAAGTCTCAGAGTGTTGGATGAATCCAGGCTGTCTAATACGGTCCTACAATTCCTTTGGGCTTTGATAGTGTCATGGGCTGGCAGAGTTATTGTCTTGTCAGGGCCTTTCCTGTTTTTTTGTATTTCTTTTGGGAGAAGTCTCATATCAGCAACAGAATGCAATTCACGGAGAGCGGGATGCCATTGCCTATTTCTGCAGACAGTCCAACATTACCGAGATCTCCGGCTTAAAAGAATAAGAAAGAGAGAACAAAAACTTGTGGTTCGAAGCTTGACAGTAAATGATGAAGGCTATTAATGTTCCACCTTGAAAGACCCCTGAGACAACGCATTGGCAATTTTTTATAAAGCCCACCACCTCAACTGGGCTCTGAAATCTGAGATTCTGTAAGTGCTGACAAATTGTTACTCATTCCTTCAATGAACTGGCCCAGTGACTTTTCACCACTCGTCAGAGCACATTAGGTCTCCCATTACTCCTGTGCTCAAGCCATGCGACTCCCCCTCCCCTTGAAGGAGGGTAGGGCAAGCACTACCTTTTTTTCCAACATTTCTTGACAAAGGAACTGGACAGCCATCCTAAAACAAAAAAAATGCTTGCGTTTTAACACAGTGCGCAAAAAAAAAATGCAGAAATGTAAAAATGATTAACCTCAAAATGATTCAGGGCTACGCAACTTGGATGTATACAATGGATACATTTAGGGTTCAATATTAAGAAATAAGGAAGAAACACAATTCAAAGCTGATCTCGGTCTTCATGTAAATAATGGTTTTGATTTAAACCATTAAAAAAATAAAAGATGAGCATGTCTCTGGAGCCACATGATGTGAACACTGCTCTGCTGTAGACTCTTGAGCCCATTTCAGCAGGTGAGAAGTTATTGTTTCCATTTATTCCCAGTCTCTCCTCCTGCCCCCGAACTCGAGTTCAGATGCAAAATAAACTACAGAAAACACGGAGCAGATTGGATGCTTGCTGTACAGTAGGTTTCTTGCACGTTAGAAAAGACCTAAATAAGAGTCTCAGCACCAAACCTTACAAACTGTGCCATAAGCAAAGAAAAAAAAAGGAACAGCATCTTTAATTCATTTTAGACATCTGAACAAAATGAAAAAAAAATCTCGCATGACAAAAAAGTAATATTCTAGGAAGAAAATTGAATCCCTTCTTAACTTGTGACTAATAGCCTGCTTGATATGATATAATGCATATTATTAAAAAAAGGCCAATAGCTCATGCAGCTTTCCTCAACGTGAGATCCTATATTGATTTTCTTTACTGTTGTCTTTCTTCTGATTGATTTGATTTTATCCTTCCCGACAATTTTTTTCCCTCTGCTTTTTCACCAAGATATTCCCCTTGCTTTACAGATTGCCCATCGCACACCTGCACAGCATAATTAATGAGCCTTCACCAGGATTCCTCTGTGTCAGTAAATCACTTTCCAAAGAGCTGGGCCACAAAGGAATCAATATTTCATTAGGAGAGTTTGGGAAAAAAAAAAGAAAGCAAATAAAACAGGTTTCTTTGCACCATTTGTAATAACTGCACATGACATGCAGCACTTTGAAGAGAAGCCCAGCAGAGGCGTAATGACTGAAAATGCATACATGTCTCTAGAAACACGGCTTGAAGCTGCAGATTCAATAAAACACTCACTTTCAGCTTGATCTTTTTTTAAATCCTACACTTTTATTTGATGCATGAAACATTACCTTTCTCTCTCATTTTGCATGGTGTTTTGAAGATTAGCGCTACAGCTACACCTTCTTTTGTGTGGAGTTTGCATGTTCCAACCCACTTGGATTTCCTCCCACAGTCCGAAAAGACTTACTGTGCAGGTTAACAGGCATGGGTGTGGATCCCACTGGCACCACATGCAGGGTACAGTCCAGGCCTGCACCTCATGGCCTCTGCCGCTAAGCCACGAAGGATGAAGTGATAATGGAAAATTGATAGATAGCATCCTGTCTTCAGATTTCTAAAGTACAGTGAAGCCAGCTGCAGCAATCCACAAGGAGCTTATTTTACATACACTTAGTAGATGAGGGATAATTACAACAAACTTATTCTCTCAAGTTGAGGCCTCTGTCCAGCCCACTTTCCAGCCACTCATCATTAACTTGGCACAGAAAACACAGGAGACCTGTACCACAGACTCAGGGCCAACATGACAGGCACATCCCTTGGTGATAGCACTGTAAAAAACAACTATTCCCACCCTACCCTCGGTGGGGTCCGTCTGTCCCATTAGGACAACCAGTGCAGGTCACAGAAGGCTAGTGACACCACCCAGGGTCCCAGAGCCCGGGCCACGCTCAGCTGGGTCAGGCAGGAGAGCCCAACACACACACCCAGTGCATGAGAAAAAGTGAGCGCTGAAGGACATTCCTTATCAAGAGACAATCAGAATATACTCAACCGTTCTCTTACTTCAAAGCAACACTCCTGCTCTACTGAGGTGCTCATGCTTATTCAAATCTCATGGTTATTCAGATCATGCAGTGCACCAGGGTGGTGATCTATTGAACTATAGGATTATGATGCAAAAGACCTATAACCTCCAGAAGTGCAAGACAAGGTAGGTTTTAGGCAGACCGACACTGTGCATTCTAAAACAAGATGACAACGATGTGCCTGGGGGGCGAAAAATCATTCCATTTTATTAAGGGGAATTAGATGTTACAGAGAGAGCAGTAAACACGATACTGTAAGGCTTAACCGCTGACCTATTGATCAGGTTAGTGATTTGTCTGCTCAATGTTCTCTCTCCAGAGAGAGAACGCAGGGTACAGTACTTGTCACCTTGAAGATTTATTTTGGCTTGGGACTCCAGAGAATAGTGCTTGTGTGCTGCGTAAAGAAAGATAAAGAAATAAAACAATGGTCAAAGTCCCCTGCCCACTCCCCCACCAAACAGCTTGCCAGCTTGTTGAAGAACAGAAGTTTATTCCGATGTTATGATTTAGTTATGTCATATACTGTATAATACAGTGAAACCTTGGTCAGCCCATGTTCAATTATCTGATTAACCCACAAAAAACAAAAACATTAGCAGAATTCTGCATTTAGCAGAATATTCAGAACCTTTCAGGACATCTAGAAAGCTATACATAGGAAGAGTGAAAAACAGAATAATAATTCATTCCAATCCATCCAGATTAGCCTGTTGGGACTCTGAAAGCCACATTACTCCAGTACCACCACTGACCACCAAATCAGGCATCAGTCCTAATGACACCAGCCAATTTGCTTGTTTGCTTCATTGCTGGGAACATGTTGTTGATGGTTCTTTGAGAGTAAAGTCTGCTAAGTTGCCCTCAATACAGAGTAGCACATTGTTCTAACTACTTAGATAGACCGATCCCTTCCATTGGCCCAGTAATGACTGGATCACTTATTACCTCACTCTCTCACTCTGGTACACTCACCTCTCATTACAAAGCTCAGCAGCAATCAGGTCACATTCCTATATACAAGTGTTTCTTCTTTGAACAGGTCCCTGTATAGGTGTGACAGGCCTTCCTCTAAATAAGGCAGCTCACAAGACCCAAGCTCATTAAAACTCACAATGGAATGGAGACTGCGGGTCAAGGAGTCTCAATTCAGCAAAGCTCTTCTTTAGCACAAAAAGTAATCTCATCAGCAATACAACACCAACTCACACCTTGTGCAACCTTTATATGCCACACCAACCTAATTTGTCCCACTTGAGATTGTGTTTGCGAACCTGTTGCCTGTTAACTAATTCTCTTCAGGTGTGTCTATACACAACTATTAGAGGGCTCAATGACCTCTAGTGGCTGTTCAGCTGTAACTACAGCTGGCCTATCACATTCAGAATTTACATCAGAATTCAGTTTCAGAATCGCCTACTGTAATCTCTCAGCTGCTGGTCTTTGAAAGGCTAACATACAGTATCAATCCTGGTTCCATATACTGTACTGCTGTTGTAACTTTGAGCAAGGTTCTTGACTTCAATGTTCCCAGTAAAATGCCCAGCTGTATACATACTGTAGGTACAAATGTAAGAAACTTTGGATACAACTTGAGCCAAATAAATTAATAATAATTATAATATACCCTGGAGGGAACAGTGCAACCTCAGCAGAGGCCAGAAACTGCTCACAGTAATGGAGTCTGATTTCTGTGCCACCCACACTATATTCAGCCTTCACAAAGGGACTTTACTGTAGGTGATTAAGAAAGCCATCTGTTAGCATATCCTATTACTTGGGATTCTCTTGTCGGAACAGGAGATCATGACCTATACCATGCTGACAGCCCATTTCGACACAGTGCCCATCTGCTTACATTAAAGGACATTGGGCAAGCAGTGCAACATTCTAACCTGAAGCTTTTCAGTAACCTGTCTCAGCACTACAACATTAATTGAGAACCAGGAATTACTACTACTGTAAGTTACAGCTCAATGTCTATTAAGAAGCATAATCAGAAGTACAGCAGGGTAAAAAAAGCAATAATTGTTATATATATATACTGTAATATAATGTGTCAACATCATTAGGCAACCCCTGAAGATTTGCTCTGTTACCAGATGCCACTGGAAACTTAATTAGGGATATTTATTGTGTTTAGAGCAAAGTCAGGATGACCAGTTGGCAGGTCTTCCATCTGCTCTATTTGTTGTTAAATTTGGATCTGGATTTGGATTTGGAAAATCCCAGAGATGGCAGTAAAAGTACTGAGCATATTATTGTGTTTCTAAGCGTGAGTGTAATACTATCTCATGCCTAACAGCAGGAACATGCAGCGTGTTGTGTGAAAAACAACACTAGGAAAAATATATATACTATGACACAGAACTTGTTGTGTACTAAGTATAAAAACAAGCATAGTTGACACAGCTCAAAGACAGGCATGGGTCATTACTCAGACCACAGCACTTACAGAGCATAATCTTATGCATTTATGACACAATTATTACTGTCTTCGATCTCTAACAGAATTATTCCACAAACTATCAAGTTTAATGGACATTAGTATGTCATACTGATGCTCTCTTCCAAATCTACTGAGCACTTAACCATCCTGGCGAGTTTTCCCTCAGGTTTCAAGTGGACTACCTAATCCAAGACACAGACTGTGGTCAAGTACTCCTCCAACTCCACACGCCTGAGGAGACCGAAAGGCTTCCTGCTCCCTCTTCTCTCACAAGGCTGTCAGGCACAAACAGAAAGATACATACTGCACTGTACTGTAGAGCTCTGAGACACAAGGCCCTCTCTCTGAGAAGTTATTCCCGAGCCAAGACATTCCGAACTGCGATGTGGAAGAAAATGGGCAGTTCTAAATAAGCACTGAAATTATGAAATTAAAAGGACAGGCAGGGAGCAGACACAGAGGGGGAGGGTACAGCAGATCTTCAGCAGAAGAAAATGGACTATAAAAGAAGGGAGGGCTTCGAAACAAATCACTTCAAGTAAATTAGCAGAAAGAAAAGTTAAAACTTGTGGCAACTGAGTGGAAAGCTGATAAAAACCTGGAAACCTGATGTAATAACATAACATAATTATTATCAGCCCTATACAATTTCCTGCATTAGGAACTCATCTTTTCACATACCCCAGCTTGCTCTCCATAAGACACACAGGCAGGGAGAGAAGCTGGGGGTCAGAGCGCAGGGTCAGCCATTTATACAGCACCCCTGGAGCAGTTGGGGTTAAGGGCCTTGCTCAGGGGCCCAACGGAACAGGATTCCTCTGCCAGCTGCGGGATTTGAACAAGCAACCTTCCAGCCACGGGTGCAGATCCTTAGCCACAGAGCCACATTCCAATAATGAGCATTGGAATGTCGTGGGCTTCAGATTAGCACATCTGCTCCATGTTCTCCCATGTTCTCTGGCACTCTGATTTATTGCAAAGCGCTCTGAGAGATTTATGGGAGGCGTGTGCAAGAGAAAATTCTGCTTTGTTATCATCTAGCGGTGTTATTTCAGCCCCTCATCTTACAGGCTTTAAAAGGAGGAAACGTGGAAAGGCTGGGCACTAAAGCTAAAGCCAAACCTTCTTGTATATTTATTCAGAGATAAAAGCTTGTATTAGATTAAGGATTTCAATGAATTCAGAATGAGCTTGGAATTGCTCACACTATTCCTCTCTCTCTCTACAACTTCTTTCTGCATTCTCATTTTAGTACCCTGGTAGTCACAGGACCTTTGTATACTATTCTTCAAGGTATCTGAATATTTACCCAAAAATTCAGTTTCATCTTTACAGAACTTTATCTTTCTTAACACTGTAGTAATAGCTTAATACTTGTAATCAAAACAAGGGTGAGCTCTCCAATGTCTGTGCAAAATGATGAAGAGATTGCAGTATAATGCTGATATTAACAGTAAGACTTTGCATGAGTGGTATCCCAGGGAAAGCTTATTGTACTGTCTCTGCCAAACCTGACCTAATTTGAGGGCCTGAAAGGCTCAAACTAGCCACTTACTGTTCATTTCTTTCAACCATCAAATTCTTCACAAAAATAAGTGAACTTCTGATTCACTTCACAGACTTCTTAAAAACAAGCTTTTTAATAATACTTGTGCTAGAAAAGAACACACAGGCGCTCTGTTTCACACTGTTAAGCCTAAAGTTTGAAAACTTCAGGTTTTTCTTAAGAATATGGGCATTTAAAGTTTGTATGCTTAGCAAAGTTTTCTGCAATGTTTTATTCATTCTGCTTGAGCAGTCACCAGATAAAGACTTTCTTACTGCTACAGCCTCTGCAACAAGCCAGTAACTCCGCTACCTGGCCGAGGGATTAACAGAAATGTACTGTGGTTTATATTGGGCGCAGAAAGATAACGCTGAGCTTGAATTAAGAGCTGTGCATTCCACAATGCTGGGCAGAGTGAGACTTGCAGAAAGCCTTGGTAAACAGTGCTGAAGTTTTGCAAAAATTGAACAGCAGCCAATAAGCACTGCCTGCCAAACTAATAACCAGGGAACAAATGCTACAAAACAAATCTCATGCAATTACTACAAATATATATACAGTATACAAATTAAATCCAGTGTCTCTGAAATGCTGTAACATGAGGTCACCAGCTTGACTCTCAACTTCCGCCTCATCAGGTTGGTCTTATGAACTCACCTTAGCCACAACAATTGTGCCAAGGTGTGCCATAATTTTACTGGCACAGCACTTATCTGCTGCTGTTCTGTGCCCTCCTCTCCACATCTGGAATACCAGGACTAGACATCCTGCCCATCTGCTTTCGCCAGCTGTTCACAGGACCTTTATTCTGTGCCAACATGGCTCTGTCTTCCCATGGGCAGTCTGGCTGTAGAAGCAGCTTTCTGTCATCTATTGCCCTGCAGAAGAAACCACAGTCAGGTCTCTGCAGCCGTCTAACCTCCTCTGCTTGTGAGATGAGGGAATCGGACTACAGCGTCTGGTTACAATCTTGAATTTCACCAATCACTCTCTGTTCCTGCCCTCAAATGTCTGTGACCTGCAGTCACTGCTCATTCTCGGTTCACAGAGTTAGGCCTTGTTTAAAAAATGATCCCTCCAATCAGCCTCTCTATGGAATAACAAGGAAAGTCATTTTTTTTTTGCATGGCAGACCTAGCAGTGTAAGAATTAACAAGTACCATTGCAACATCTGGTCTGAGAAACTCAGATGCATTAGGCCTCCATGCACCTGTTCAGCAACTTCTACTGGAACACAAATGGACTGTAAGTAGTAGGCCACCAGATGCCAGTCCAAACAGTTTGTCCCCCTGTGAGCAATTCAATAAAGTCCTCCTCCAACTCAAGTAGCTCCTGTGGCTGGGGCTTAGTGCCAGTTTCAGAAATCTGAAGCAAACTAAAATTTCATGACCCCCCCCCTGGGTGGAACGGTTGCAGTTGTCAAGCAAAGGGGAATTATGATTAAAAGCCAGAGAAGTATGAAGAGCTATGACAAAGCCTGAAGAAATACATGTGGATTCAAAACATAGCTACACAAATGCATGATAAAATACCTTTGAGACTGGTAAGACTGGGAGTATATACTGATAGAAAAAAGAAACAACATTTTTTGTAATGAGAATACTAAAGTTACTGTATAACTTATGTAATTTCACAAAAAGTTGTCTATTTTAAGCCCTCTGACCAGCAATACAGCTTGTGCAGCGAGGCATTGCAACTTGCCAATCACACGAAAGCTCGTTAGGTGCACTTTTACCCAACGAGGTCCAGGTGGAACAGTGCCTGATCACCTTTAAAAAGGCCTTAATTCAAAGCTTAGGTCACTGCAAGAAAAAGGCCACATTTAGTCAGTTTTCTGCCCATTCTACAATGCCTTGAATGTCACCAGAAGCAAGGGAGAGGGCCATTGGCATGCTGCACGCTCCACTGTGTCCTGACTGCAGAGAAGGTTTCAGCAGACTGGCAGGACAGATGACCATCCAAGATCCGGTCGCCCTCGAGTGACCACACCAGAGCAGGACCAACACATCAGACTGGTCCACTTGAGAAATCATTTCGGATCTGCCATCCGTACTGCTGCCGGCAGACACAATGCCCGCATCAGTGACAGGACAGCGAGGCTGCATGCTGCTGGCCTTAGAGCCTAAGAGCAAGGCGACCAGTTAGAGGCCCTCTGCTCACACCTCCTAGACGTCACACCCGCCTGGCTTGGGCCAGACAGAGGCTGTGATGGACTTGTCAGCAGTGGCATCAGGTCCGCTTCATGGATGAGTCACTCTCTTTAGCCTGTTCCACGTAGACGGGAGGGCCAGAGTGTGGAGAAGGAGGTGTTGCATTTCTTTTTTCCATCAGTATATGTCCTAAACATCTGCTGTGTATGGATGCATCAGTCTAAAAGGAAACATGGAGTGCAGTCTTTCAAAGCAGAAGTATCTCTTCTTTCTCCCTTAATCAGTGAATGAGGTCTTCTACTGGTTGTGTCTTACTGTACATACTGTAAAGGTGACCTCCCTCTCCCTCTTCGCCCTTAATTATTACCAAATTTATAATACCATCTTTACTACAACCTCAGCCTTACCTCTGTCTATGCCAGTGGGGCACCTATCAAAGTCTGAAGGTAAGGAAATAGAAAGATGTCTAAACATTGATTTTCTCACATAGAGTCACCCTGACTGGCAGTAAGCAGCAGGTAGTGGTCACAAGCAAGACTGGCTAGATTTCTAAGTCTTCCGGCACTGAATGAACCAGCTGTGAAATTAGAAGCTCTGCTGTAGCTTTTTTCACCAACTACAATGGCATTGTTATGAAACCTGGCATTACCGTTACACAGTTGGGAAGCCCTAACGGTGGGGCTGGCTTCTTCTGACACACGTGGCAGGTTTAATTGCATGGCTGTGTCTTGAAATCAGCTTAATCACAGGAAGAAACTTCACCCTGGCAGTACATTACTGTCAACCTCTTGTACCCACATGACTGTTCCCAGCCAGCCTGCAGACACAGAGGGAGCACAGGGAAACCCAAACCAGTATTTTGCAGCATATTGAACCCCCTGCCTCCTCCTTCCCTGGTGGAAATGCAAGTGCAGTGAACCTTCTGTGATGTAATGATAGGTTATTGCGGGCAATTGCACTGTCCTCGAAAAGGCATTTTATCTTGAATGGCAAAATCTTAGCAAAGCAAGAAATGTAATCATCTTCATCAGGGACATATTGAAGTGGCCATTGGTTCTGCAACAGGGGAAACTTCCATTTCTGAGAGCCAATGTCTGGGGGCCATCAAGCCTGTTATTAACCCATCATTTGGCTTATCGCTCTCAAGATGCAAATAGTTTCAGAACAAGGTCCAAGAGCAGCTGTACCCCAGTACCCCTGAATTTCACACTTTATTCCAGCGGAGTCCCTAGCATATTGTTTTCGGGAAAAGACGAGGAAGAAGACAATTTACAATCTTGACACGCACGCGTTGAAGGCTAGAATCTGCAGGCTGTGGCTGTTCATTAGGTCACCCAAATGGAGCCAGTGCAATTTCTCAATTTCTGGAAAATGTATGGCGACCGTATTTACAGTCAGCACTAAAACTTTATCACCTTGAACAGCTCACAGCACGGCAGCTCGTGAGGCTGCAAAAGGTCCACTGACTTTATCTGCAAAGCATAAATGGAAAGGTTTAAAGTTGCAGAGAACAAACTTGGAGCTCAGACCTCTGTTTAGCAATTTCACATCAGCAGGGATGTGGATTAAGAATGAAATAATGGTAAGTGACCACACCTGAACCCCAGTTGCAGTCAAGACCTGATTAATCCAAACTGTGTGGTTTAATTTACATTTTTTTGAAGGATGTGCTTTTATCTGAGCTTTTACTTTTCTACAGGCGCCCTTTCTTCACAAGCTGGTGTCTGGAAGGAAGGTTTGGACCAGCGGTACTCAAAACCTGACATTTCTCCACCCAGAAATGTCAACGACTTAATGATTCAATTTATTTGACACAGCCGGCATCACCAGCAGGTTAAATAATGACTTACAAATCCTGCAGAATCCAAATCGGGATTGCTTGTCTCCGTCTTTTGTAAGAAACAAACAACACGAAACTCATTACTGCTCTGTATCCACATTTAATAATTCTGCCTCATTTTGTTTTGCTTCTGCATACCACTATTGCTACAGTTCCATCATCTAGGATCTTGCATCCACATAATTTTAGTTTAATGGACTTGCCTGTAATTTTGGTTTCCTGTCTATTTAAACAGTGTAAAACTTTGGAAATGCCATAAGGCCCACAGAAAATAGGACATTGGCTAATGATAAAATAATAATGAAAATGTGACTTCTCAAGAGTCCTACAGAGCAAATGAAGGACAGAAAACTGGAAAAATAGAATGTATATAAAATATAATAACCACTCCTGTATCTAAGAACATATCAACTTTATTTTATGAAGCACCTTTCTTCACAATACCTCCAGGCACTTTGCCCATAAAACAAATAAAACAAAGCAGAAGCAAAAAACCATCAGATCCACATGAAACACAATTTAATTCAATAACAAAATAAAACAGACACAGAACTATATTTTCTGTGTGCACAATTTTGTATTTAGAATTTATGCACTAATTACAGTAAGTGCTTCTCCTCACTCCAGATGAACACCAGATGAAAACCCAGTTAGGAAACTGAAGCAGATTAGAGAGCCTGGCCGATTTACATACTGTAGCACACAATGAGCAGGTTCTGAACAGTCCTCAAGGGCCAGGCATGGCCATGCCCTGGCACAACCTCCCCTGATAGCGAATTTCACTGGCACAGCAATGACACCAAGAAGCACTGGGGAATATCCCCTAGCGGAGGTCTGGATCAGCTCACTGATGCATCACAATATAACATGCACATCGTCACACTAAATCACAAGAGTTAACACACTTTTTACTATACAGCAAGATTGGCAGGAGTCACATCCATCTTTGACAAAAACAGATTTCCTTATAACTTCCAAATACACTTTTTCATTTATGACAGAATGACAGTTAAAATAAAGCAGTAGTTCAGATAAAGACACTGAATGCCACTTGGCAGCCAAACGTAACAGTATAAATTGGTAAGTTAGTGTGAAAAAAAAATTAAAAATATATGTGGGAACCTAACAGCAGCAGCTGACTTATATAATGAATGTCATGCTGTGCTACCGAATTTCCAATATGTCATCGACAGGAAGTACAAAAATAGCTCCAAATAACAAGCTAATAGGCTTTTGACCAAGTATTGTACAGCACTCCTTAACAATACAGCCATACAGCCCTGTGGACTAAATTAGAGACATACTGAAACTGAGGAGGCAGCTTAATGGTCCTAGTTTCCTATGACACATGAAATCGTGCTGCAGTTCATTCAAGCTTAGTTTAAAGATAGCCACACAGCTTTGCTAAACAGTACATAGAAAGCTGCCCACTGTCTGGAAGCAAATCTGTTACAAGTACACTTTATCACTTAGATTCACACTCCACAATTGATCTGTTGTTAGAACACTTCAATTTGCCCTTTTCATGGCATTAAATAAAAACGTAATGGTTGTGACAGTGAAGAAAGATCTACAATTTGCACGCAGTCTTCCTGATGCATAGCCAGCCAGCACATTGCAGAATCATAGAAAGTTCCAACCCTCTGAAAATGTGGGGTCTGAGAAAACATTATGAATAAACTAAACTGGACTGGCAATTTAACTTAAAAGGCTGCTTATTAAATCAATCAATTAATAATCCATTCCTTTTATGAACCTTACTTCACAAAGTCCCATTTTTTTACATCTCTTAATCTTCACAGTAAGAAGATTTATAAGAACCACCCCTGCCACAGCTAGCTATAAGAACCAGTTTAATCCCTAAATACACTGCGCTAATTTAAGTACCCTTGAGAATTCGCATTTCTCACTGCAAACAAAGAAAGGCTTAGCAGCTTTGTCAGTTTACTACACTTGCAATTGTGCAGGAAATTTATTAAAGACGAATCAAACAAAAAGCAACAGTGGTGCAAAGAAACAACGCACATATTCAAGGCAACCTTTCTCTATATCTTTTTACATTCCTAGGCGAGTTCTCTCATGAGATGTTTTTCAGCCTGCATGCCAGGATTCATTATGTCCACCTATCAATGTGCCAAGCAGAAGCTTCTTCAAAGAATACCTTGACATGCTGAGGTATACTATCAGGTTCCAGAGTTTATTTAAAAAAAGCTTCGTATAAAGGCAGCTATATTGCACAGTAGTCTTCAAAGCTTTTTTTTTCTCCCCCATGTTGAAATTGATTTAAAACACCAATTCCACCCTCTCTAGTCTATAAATACATAAAGGAAGCCAAACTGCATAGCGGATGATGTTCCCTTCCTGTGACAAGATGAGACAAGTTTATGTTACAAATGGAAGCTGGAGTGATTTTAATGCTGGAGCTGAAAAGTGATTAATATGAAGTTATACAAGCTCTCCAAGTCGAGTCCTGAGAGCATTTGTCTGAAATCCACTAAAACCTAATGCTATTCTCTCTGCAGCTCGATTACCATTCTAGAGGGCTCAAGCATAACCAGTTCAAGGACAAGCCTAACCGTACATGTAAGAGGTCTGTTTATTTGTTGCTTGGTGAACATTTACTATTTTTATCAGTTGCATTGGCAATAATGAAGACGCAGGGCAGGCCATTTGTAATTCAGACAGATACAAACATGTCAGCTAGTGACAGCCTCCCCATTTCTTCCACAGTTTCTCAAGGACTGAAGCAGTGGGAGGCCTGGGTGAGCAGTAGGGTAAATAAAGGCTTGTGCTTTCTGAGACACTGCCATCACCTTTAATTTCTGAATTAAAAAAATGAAACTGAATGACAAGCAGAAGAAACGATACCACCTGTTTTCATGTACAGTAAATATTCTTTAGAAAGGCAGAACTCCCTGTCTTAGCTTGCAATAGCTGAAGAAATCTCTCTCAGATAGCACCTGTATTATCAGTGCAAATTGCATTGAATATTAACGAGCAAATTCACATGACAGAGTGTGTGGTGCAATAGGACCTGAGGCCCCACATTGCCTGGACTCCTAAATGTCTGACTTTAAGTCCTCTTAAATGATTAGCACCCCACAAAGCAAAGCGATTCAGCTCAAGTGCAATTTGGTATTCACAAATGTTTCCGTTTAACTTCTCAGAGAACTCGGGAGCCAGTCTAGCCTGTTGCTGTGTTTCATGGCAAGATTTGTACAGCAATTCGATACGTTGCTAGGATACCACAGATGGCTCCTCCTGGAGCCGCCGTTTATGCAGGTTTAGAAACAGAGACCGAGAAGAAACCTGGATTTCCCCAAAGCAACAAACAAATATAAACAGAATTGTATATTCTGGTTAGAGGAGTTGCTTTTCTTCCAAACTTTAGTTCAGTGAAAAATTAAATGGGGTAGATGGATTACCGGACTTTGACTGGCTTGCTTTCAGTCCATATAGGTAATGTAAGAAGTCTTAAACGCTAATATAATTATCATGAAAGAGAATTGTGGGCCATTTCCAAAAGAAAAAAGTAAACCTTAACTGTTAAGTTATTCTTGGCTGAAGTAATGGAAGTGCTGTTTTTTTTTTTAAATAAGACATAGTAATCGAGATGGCAAGGTGCTTCACTTCACACAAACAATTACACAAGAGTAAAAAGTTCTGGCCTAATTTACTGGAATAAATTAGACCAGAGTATAACAAAATGTGACTGCCCAAGCAGATTCACTTGGGAGTGCTGGGGTACAGTTGTTTCCTCTTTCAGCAAGGTAGGCATGGAAACCTGTGAGACACACGAAATTAAAAGAATAAATTATACTTCTGCAGAAAACAGAAATTAAATGACGCGTCATATGCTGTGATTATCTAATGCGAAGTGGGAAATATAATATATTGAATCGTGCTACAGTACATGCCTGCATATTGAAGAACCGCATTAAAATCAGCCACTATTTTTGTGCTGTTATACAGTCAAAGTCTGACCGAAATTAGTATGCACTATTGAACCAGACCTATTAAAATGTTAAGAGCCAGATGAGATCAAATGCTTTTTTGATAAGGCATTTGTTTTTTTTTCAATTATAGGTTCAGAGCTGATTACCAACAACAAACCACCTAATGAAAATCTGACAGGTGCTAAATAGCTCTTTATTGCTTAGATGTGCAATGTAAAAAAATCCACTGGTGTAGAGGCATTTTTGCATGAATGAAACAGGCTCCTAAAGGGGCAGTACGAATCTCATACAACTGCATTGAGACATTTTGATACAACTTCTGATCGGGTAGTAGATCAGGTAGATTGTGGCAAACAGGAAAAAGAACTGACTGAGCCTTTGGTTTAAGCTGCAAACCCTAAGACCAGTCAACA
The DNA here is from genome assembly GCF_055471065.1 of Atractosteus spatula. Taxonomy (NCBI): domain Eukaryota; kingdom Metazoa; phylum Chordata; class Actinopteri; order Semionotiformes; family Lepisosteidae; genus Atractosteus; species Atractosteus spatula. Next base: position 74,302,466 of record NC_142708.1, on the reverse strand, counting down.
CAAGGCTTTACATGTCGTACTGAGGCAGAGAGAAACCAGAATTGTTTCTTACTGTCAAAACGTTTTAAAGAGGAAAAACGCCGATGAGCCTGGTTTTACTGGGACACCTGGTCACCCTATTGCTTGGGACACAGAGTTGCTTCTTGTATACCAACCCATGAAAAATGCAGGGATGCAGATATTTTTACACCAAATGACCAAGCCTCGAAGAAAACACTGTTGCTTCATACCACAATGATCTTGAGAAAAAAAATCTAAAAATATCAAACATGTACAAAAGTGACTCATTGAAATAAATTGCAAAACCAGGCCTGCTTGAAGATTTCCAAACACATTTGACTTACAGCCTGGTCCAAGTCTTATAAGGGCACACATGGTGATAAATGAAACAGGTATCGATGTCTAAGACTGCTTCTTTTTATAGCCAGAACCTGATTCAGATACTCTAGACAACTGTTGTTCAAAGGGACCTATTTAACATCAAGGACATTTAAAATTAAGGAAAAACACATTCTATGGCAGCACCGCCTGACTCTGTAGATGATAACGAGAGGGTAGAGAAGCAACAAAACAATAAAAGTACAATACAAAAATGCAAGCATTCACTCAAAACATACTGCACCCTTTCAGATTAACCTATTTTATAGTGCAAATTTGGCAACCAGACTGAAAAAATGTTTGCCTTCCAGGCTTTCACTCAATTAACCGCATTTGGTGCAACTGTGCATTTTCTCTTCCATGCTGTGCTGAACGGGGGGTGGGCAACCTACGGTCTTCTGGGGTGGCTGAATGTGTCCTTGCTCAACAGCAACGACTACAGGGATTCAACCCATCCCCAGCACGAGGAGAGAACTGCAGGTGTTGGGATACTTGTGCCGTATCTGTCACACTGCGGAAAACCAGGGAGTGAGGCACACAGGTTTCGCAGACCTCTGCTCTTTGTCGTGCATAACTCTTAACTGACACAGAAAATCAAATGCCCACCAAGCCACCCAAGTGCCGTAAAGTGGTAACCCCCAAACCAAAAGCGCAACAGCGCCGTGAACCCCAAACGGACGCTGTGTGTGACATAACAGTATCAGCAGGTTTCCTCTGCGGCTTGATGGCGGATCGGAGCTACAGTAATAGCATCCACACCACATCCATCATGTGGAACTGGACTGAGAATCACAGCACAGTGGAGTCTGTGTCAGGAGCAGTTCTTTCTGGGCCCTATGCCGACGACACGATCCAGAATGTGAGGATACAATTGGGAAAATAGTCATGCAGGAGAAGGGTCAGGAGACAGGGGGTGTGTCCGAGCAGTGCAGGTGTCCAGGGGGAGTGAATCCAGGGCGAACAATCCAAGGGAAAATCCAGAGGGGGAATCCAAGACGGGAGGTTTAGTCCAGGACCAGGGGATCCATCCGAAGTTAAAACCAGAACCGGGTCGGGACCGGCGGGGCAGGGAATCAGGAACAGGAAACTAAAACCATAACGGAGCCAGACGCGGCAGGACCCTGGGCTCTCACGATGCGGAAATCAACGAGAAGCCTCGGGCAAACGCCTGCGTCTGGCTTTAAAGGTGGAACTAAAGAGGGGCTGGAATAAGGAACAGGTGTGGGGAATGGGACAGAACGAGGAAGGGCTGGAGCGCCCTTAAGAGGAGGAGTAACGATCGTGACAGTCTGCTGAGCAAAATCGAAGCATCTGCGTTTTTCCACCCAAAGATGCGCAGAGCAGGAGAGCGGCAGTCTGTGCTGCAGATCCTTTCAACCAGAGCACCTGGTCATCAGGCAGAGGTTAACTGCAATGCATCTCATCCACTCCTACCAGAACAAATGGCGATTTGAGATTTGTCCTTGGGTGTTATAAGGATATGCTGTCAGGCTTGTGCCATATACTCTACAACAGGTTCAAGACTTACTTTCTAGAGAACAATGTTTATTAAAAATATATAAAATAACATTAAAAAAAATGACGTCAAGGCAAAGGCATCAGTGTCTCTTCTTGTCTGAGCCATGCCTTGTCAAATTAAAATTTGCTCAGCTATTCCCCAAACTATGTTCAACTTGACTTTGAGAGACAGTACATGAGCAGCAATAGCTCTGTAACCCTGGACTTTCAGAAAACTGTTGAGGCTAAATTTCCTAGTTAAATAGTACTAAAGTGAAAAGCTGCAACACAAAAGCAAGCGAGTACAGTTAGAGCACTGTGATTCCATTCATTCTAATTTATGTTCAAAACACGACAGACCGAGGGTAAATAATTGCTTTTACACTATTTACACAGGAATAGCATATTCAAATTCTCAAAAAGCTTAACGGACGAGATTCAAGTATGTTACACACGTAGGCAGCGACACCACCAGCTCTCTGGCCCCGTCTGCTGTCACGCACAGTCGCAACAACTGCCCATGAACTCGGCTTTGTCACGCCCAGTACACCTAGAGGGCGCTGCTCTTCTGTCCTCTTCCTAGTTCACTGTGATTGTTCATGTCTTTCCAGTGTGTCTTGTTGTGTAGCCTATTTACTTTCTGTGTCTGCTCTGCTCCTGGCTCAGCACTGAGGTTCGGATGTCCTGAGACCCGCCTAGCAGCAGGTCGCTCCTGTCCGTGGCCTGGGGGCATACAGTAGGTTTCTATTCCGACATCGTCTGACCCCCTCAGCCTGGGCTAACCTCCTTTAACCAGTCTTTATTGCTCTCCTGGCCCTTCTGACATCCGTGACAGACTTATTCCCTGGACACTGAGGGTAACCCGAATCACAATCACGTCATGGAAGCACCCAGGTGATTTTCGTATCTGTGCACTTTCTGAACGGTACAGTTTCGGGTAATGAAAAGTACAGTATTTATAAATTCTTTCAAATATAGCTTTCTGATGTTTATTTACTGTACTGTATATTTGTGAGTTGTGTATTTGGTGTGTATTCTAATGTTAAGAGTTTAAAACATTTTTTTTTATTCAGAGGTACATTCATTGTTTAATTTCTCTCCCCCCTGTATAAAGGAGGATGTTTTCTCCCTCTAGATCTCGTGAACGCCGGGCTGCTGTAGAGTTCTTTCCCTCCCTCTCTACGACCCTCTGTGATTAACACACATACTGTACCTGTCTGCCATTAAGGACAGGAAACTCTGAAAAGCCGGTAATTCTGCTCTCCTGTCTCTCCTCCCTCACACACTGCGAGGGAAAATAAGAACGGATCAGTGCAACATCATGAATGGTATTTCTCTATGTGTCACGCTACAGCTAGGAAAAGGTCACTTCTGACTACAGTACGTAGAACACGGGTTTAAGTAAAGACTCGCTGAACAGGACTCTAATGTAAACCCGGTGACTGGGTGTACTGTTATTTTAAAGACATCACCGACACATAACTCTCGTTTAAAAATGCAGTTCATTTCCCACTGATCTCGCTAGCTGAGCATCCTGACACCACAGGACGAGCATTTCAGTACCATAACAATTATCTACACTACAAAAACGCAAAGGGAGCGACTGCAGTAGACCCAGTTTACTCAGAAAAGGTAAGAACAAAATCCAGACATGAAGCAGAACCTTCCATGTCCTTAATCTGACCGGCCTAGGCTAGTGAGTGAGGAGGCCTGAGGAACTGCAGGGCTGGGTTTCTCCACCGCTCAGAGCCGGCTGTTCAGGCATGGAAGACATCCTTAAGTAACTACTGTACAAATGCATTTTTTTACTGGGAGAGGCAGAGGCCGAAGGCCACAGAATGTTATAGCATTTTAATTTGCTACTGTACGTACGTCTCTGCTTTCAGAAATAGCTAAGTGCACTATATCAGAGTGTCTGCATAAGAAACAGTAGGATTCAAAATGCACTCACAGAGGCACTACAGGAATCCCCAGACTGACACACTGGATGTGGTTCAACGTGTTATTGTGCATCTGATTCCAGCTGGCTGTTTGTAGGATTCGACATGCAGAAGTAAAGTCACACAGTGACCCAGAGTGTAATGCAAGCGCACCTCCCACTGCAGAGCAGCAGTCTTGGTGAGAAGGATCTGCTGTCCTTACAGTATGTGAAATGAGCTTGAATGTTAACTCACAAGGCCTAATGAAGGAGGAATGGGAGCTACAGTATGTTCTCCTGCACACAATAGCACAGCTGCACAGTATCGTTTTCTCTTTTCACCTGTTTGCATTAGGTTTTCGGACCACATCATGAAACTTTAGAACATTATAAAACAGTATAAACACCCCAGGAGGTGTTGGAAGCTGGACCTGGCTCACTGTCACTGCGGTCATCCCAGAATGGACAGACTACAGTAGACCTTAACCTTAAACTGAATTACTTGTGAGACTATTTTGGACACGCCAAGCTAGTTTCACATAAGCATACACTCCCCTTTTATTCTGGGCCAACTGCTAACAATTCCTTTGATTTCCTGTCAAGCACAATGCATACGCAATCTTGAAAATTACAACAGATCGAGAAGTTGTTTTTCAAGGCAGGAGCTTTGAAGTGCCAGCTACAAGCTACTGTATTAGCAATCCTGGATCCTCACATTTGGCACTCACTGGACCCTAGACTGTACTTAACATGGCTCGTGTGCAGTTCAGTCTGCAGCGCATTAACACTAGCACCCAGCACTGCTGCCTGCCAAAAGTCACTTTCTAGTTAAACCCACCTTTGCTGAATTTCTTCTGTAAGGGGCATGACTATGACAGGTGTCACATAAAATAGAAAGAACCTAATACAAAAGTGTCATCCCCGAGATTGGCTTTGCCCATGTTTTTTTATGTTTTCAGATTATCTTCAATCAGAAAATGTTGTAATTTTATGCAAAACCAAAAAGTAAATTAAGACAGAATGATGGTGAGGAGTTGAGGCTTTAAAAATATTTTTCAGAAAGGAGTATTACAGTATGTACTGGTTGCAAAAGGGAACACAGAGTTTTTACTTTCTACAGCAGCACAATTCAACAAATGCCTCTACTTACTAAGTGACAGCATTTAATTTGGAAATGATTTCAACTCTTTTAGGATGGGAACACTGTTTCTCTGCTCATAATGCTCAGTCAATATCAAACTTCCAGCCCCGGTCTGCAAAGTGCAAGTAAATTAGACGCTCAGAACTCAGATGGTGACAAGTCATGTTCTCACTATCACAGATTTGTTCTGAAAAAAAACAACACAGCAAGGGCAGAACATGATCCAACTGCCAGAAAACCTTATCTTAAAATGAGCAGGTTCTGTTTCAGGGGTTACACAGAGAAAACTCATCAAGGAGAGAAACGCACAGAGGTAAATAATGCCAGGTACAGTAAGTGCCTAAGTCAAGTCCCGGGTCTGCTCCAGTGCAGATTACATCACCTCATCTGTGCATGGCCCTGTGCATGAATATTCATGCACCAGCTGAAGCCCTTGTGAACAGCCCCTCTTCAGTATCAAATTTTATCATGCGAAGAGCACGGAAAATCCTTCTCGGTTATTGGTAATTTACAAATCCACCATAGCCAGCCACGAGCCAAAGGTCACTCCTGCCCCTCAGTACTGCGTGTTGAAAGGCAACTTCAGGCACACACACGCACGGTTTCTTTCTCCTTGACAGCTCCCAGTGTCACAAAGCTGCTGTTCAAGAACACATCTTTAAATAGAACCAGGCTGTATTGGATTGGAAATGAGGTTTCACTGTATGAATATTAGATTCTCTAACATGATTTGAATTGATTTTTCTCCCCCCGTTGAAGGCCGTGTTTGCTAATGTCTTTTGGCTTGTATATATTGATCAGTGCGTTTCGGTTACATACGGGCTACAGGCGCCGTTAAAGCACACTCATGGCGCAGGGCCCTTAGCAATGCAATGATATCATTACTGTAATGAAGAGCCGGCAGGGGGCTGGTGGGGGGTTGCTTCAGAACAGGAATTAAACCCCCCACAGCACACAAAGTGGCCTTAACACTGGGGATTTTCAGAACTGTTAAACATTAAGAGCATTGCCACCAGTCATGCTGTTATAAAGGAACGGCAACAGGATTGCCCTCTTTCATCACGTTTCACAGACCACAAGGCTACAGTAAGTGCCTTCTTTAAGGTGACAGAGGGCAGAATGGTTTGCTTAACCTTAACATGGTCACCTACATGTATTTAACCATGGTGTACTTACTGTACATTGGTCTGTACATTGTTATAAAATAGGGGGTTATGAAAATAGAAATGACAGAAAACACCAAGCAGGATAATCAATAACTAATGTAAACAATCATAACACCAAAATTGTAAAGATATGCCAAGAATAAACCTGAGCAGCTGGTATAATTAGAGACACCTGAGTTTTGCACCTTTGTTCTCTGGCACAGCTTTAGTGAAAGAGTGATAAATTGGGCAGACTGGGTCCAGCCAGTGTCCTTCCTTCTCTCTCTGTCTTTTTATGCTGTTTTACTGGACTGTTGCTGACTCTTAATTATTCACCGAGAACTTAATGAACCAAGGTAAACCAGAGGATTCCTTCAATCTATTTGTCAACAACTCAGCAAACACCTAGTTTCCCTTCTTGCTTTGAAGCTCTGGAGAACTGCAAATGGTGACACCGCAGTGCACGTTGAACGTAACATGAATTCTTAGACACCTCAACATACATCTTCCAAGAATCACAACAATATCGTTTTTTTTTCAGACAGCTCATTTGGCTACTATACAGACTACAATTACAACAGCACCAAACCTATTCAAGATTAAAGCTATGTACAGTATACTGACAATACTGTAAATATGAATACCTGTATATGCGTAATTTACAATGTCTTCATAGATGCAACATAACTTTTTACATCCTAAACGTATGTTTATATTAGAAGGCAACATATTTGGAATGCAGAAAAAAGTCCAAATAAGAAAACTAAGAGATACATACATTTCAGTTCTTTGAAGCTTATCGTGGCTCCTCCTGTTCTTCTTCACATTTTGGGATTCATGATTGGTGACCCTGTGACTGCAAACTGTCAAGTTTCCATTTCCCACCAAGTCAGGTAAGCTCTGAAGGATAGGACCTCTAGGCCAGAAGCAAACCATTGTGTACATCTGAAATCAAATCCAAAGCTGGGTGTCGTCTTGAGATGACACTGAAGGAAAATGGGTCATTCACCAGAGCGGCCCATGTGTGACAGCAAACTGCCATCGTGAAAGGGAAGCAGGGGGGTGCTGGGATTGGCTTGCTTCATTGTCTCGGGCCGGCATTTGCATGCAGGTCACGCGGCAGCACGAGGATCGCCTTCTAAGACAGCACCTTAGTGTCAGGAAGGCGTTCTTTCCGGACCCTATGCAGACGACACAATCCAAGGTAGAGTGAGGAAACACGGAGAAAACAGCATGCGGGAGTCGGGAATGAAGACGGGGGGGCGTGTCCATGGTGCACTGGTGGTCGGGGGAGGTGTGGCCGAGGCAAACAGTCCGGAGCTGAGGCCAAAAGGGGAATCTAAAAACGGGGCGAAAGTCCAAAGCCAGGTGATCCATCCAAGACAGACAAGATAAAAACACGAACCGGGTCAGAACCGGCATGGGAACGGGAACAGGAACAAATCCAGGAACTAAAACCTTAACGGGACCTGGCTCGCCTGTGACAAAAACCAATGCAGAGCCCGGAACAGAGTAGGCGTCTGGCTTTTAAGGGGAACTGAAAAGGGGGCTGGAACAGGGAGCAGGTGCGGGAGATGAGTAAAAAACAAGGAAGGGCCCTTAAGAGGAGGGGTTAACGATCGTGACACTTAGGGCATACAGTAGTTACAGTGAAAAGTCTTTTTTTCTTTCTTTGCGAATTACAAGAGCATACAACAGTTTACAAGTACAAGGGTATATAAGAGCGGAGCATGGAGGCCACTCCATCACCCCCTAACCCTGAGCCCCCTGCTGGAATCAGCAGCTCCTCACCGTTGCCTCACACAACATACTGTACATGGGATAAGAGATCAGACCTGTCTCCCCACAAGGTGACACCGATCACCTCCCACAGCTAAATCCCATAAAACCATCAGTGGTGCTGGGACCAAGAACGTGACCACTGCAGGATTCTGCCAATTCCCTTTAAGTATGAGAATGGTATTAAACTGTGAAAGTGTGCTCTGTACTGGCGTGAGATTACGAATATCATTCATTCGGAAATTTTGAGGGAGCTGGCACTTCTTCCACACGCCCCCTTACGAAAATATCCTATCGAAACAGGTGTCTGGAAAATCACCTCTTTCCATAGCAATTCTTTGCAAGCGTCATTTGCAAAAGAATGAAAACATCTGTGCCCTGTGGTATGAGCACGGTGCTGACTCTGACAGTTAAATGTGTTGAGCTGTTAGGTTAATAGTGTCTCTGTTGTGAGCTAAACATAGTTTCATTGTACTGTTAGAAATTGTGATATTATGTCGTGTTTAAAAGTGTTATGGCATATACACATGTTTTAAACGTGAGAATGTAAGATGTACAAGGCTGGGAGCTAGATCCTCACAGCCAGTTGTAGTACTCCTGTCCCGTGAAAAGCTCTGGAAACGTTATGCTTGCCACGGCTTTCTCCAGCGGGGCGTATCACGGTTGCTGCTCTGGAGACAGCTGGCTTTAGTGAGAGCTCTCATGGTAGCAGGTGCTCTGAGGGTATTTATACCCTTTAACCTCTTCACTTCTGAGCCACCATCCTGCATCCCAGCAGAGCCCTTCTTGTTCCGCCTGGGAGCTCTGCCAGAGAATTCTAGGAGCCGAGAGGGGAGCGGAGGCTGGGTCTGCAGCGGTTATCCAACCCCGGCAGAGCCAGTCCAGCTGGAGCCTGGGAATTTGCTTCCGTCTTCTTCCAGGCATGTCCCCGGAGGGCTGCCTTCCAGGAGACCGCGCTCACAGCGCACACCTGGCCTGGTCTCTGGTCCATGTGGGGCATGTGCTTTCAGTCAGCAGGTCACCTGGTGCCCTCCAGCTGGACTGCCCAGGTTTGCAGTTCCCTGCCCTGCCTGAAAGTTCAGACTGCTCCACCCTGTAATCCCTCTGGACTCTCCAGACTTTGGTGGCTCATCCCTGTCCTCACCAGCTCTCCCTGCACTACCCCTTCCTGCAACCTGCTAGTGCCCACACTCTGGGCCACTCCAGTGAGCTGTCTGCCTGGTGCCCGGCCCCAGAGATCCACTCCTGGGCAGAAGAGAGCGACGTCCCGCGGTCCTTGTTCTCAGTCTTCAGTCATGGACTTTGGCGGACATTTTGCTTCAGGCTGTTGCTTCCCTATGCCAGTTTCTACTGTACCCAAAGTGAGCCAGCCACTCCCCCTAGACTGTTGAGCCTCTGCTCTTAATTAACAATAATAATTATTATTCCTAACACTTATACAGTATAGTGCTTTTTCTGGACACTCCGCTCAAAGCACTTTAGAGGTAATGGGGATCCCCTCCACCACCACCACCAGCGTGCAGCCCCATCTAGATGATGCTCCAGTACACTCCTCACACACCAGCTCTCAGTGGGGAGGAGAGCAGAGTGATGAAGCCAGTTCAGAGATGGGGATTATTAGGAGGCCATGATGGGTAAAGGCCAGGGGGAAATTTGGCCAGGATGCCAGGGTAACACCCCTACTCTTTTTTCAAGAAACACTCTGGGATTTTTAATGACCATAGAGAGTTGGGACCTCGGTTTTATGTCTCCTGCGCCTTTTTACAGTACAGTGTCCCCATCGCTATACTGGGGCATTAGTACACACACAGACCGCAGGGTGAGCGCCCCCTACTGGCCCCACTAACACCTCTTCCATCAGCAACCTTCGTTTTTCCCAGGAGGTCTTCCCATGAAGGTACTGACCAGGCTCACACCTGCTGAGCTTCAGTGGGATGCCAGCTGTGAGTGGCAGGGAGATATGGCTGCTGGCAACTCTTGGGTCTGTAACACCTTTAGCATCACCCCATTTACTGGGGGTGGCGCTAGTCATACCAATGAACTTTTACAAATAAGGGATCCTGTGTGAATTCCTTCTGAGAAGAGATTACCAATGGAGAATCCCCAAAAGTCAGTCCTACGCTCCCATGCAATGCGATTCTGTTCTATATTTGTGACACGTTTTGAGCGCAGATCCCTAGCGTGACTCTGATTAATACTTACAGAGGTTAACACAGAAATAAAATGAATGTCATCATGCCTTCCAAAAGTAACAAAACTAAATTACAGCACAGGCCCCAGCTGCCAAAGAGTGCATAATTCATTTCAGTCTCTCAGCAGCTGTATTTAAACAAGGAGATTAAGTTGTACACCCACATAAAAACAGCTACGTAGCACTGTTTACCTTTCAAAGGCATTGACAGTGATTCATTTTCTGTGAAAAAGAACAAATTCATACACCATGAAAAAACCTTTCTTTGACAAAAATGATATTGCAAATGTCTTACCTGTTTGCAGACACCAAGCTGGAAGAAAGAATCTGTCAGATGGCATGAAAGCAGACCCGCAGTTTCAGCAGCAGGCCAGAGGGAGGCTGTGTTGCCACGCAGCAGGGACAGCAGCTGTGCAGCTCCCTGTAATAAACTTAGGAGGGAGCAGCACGCTCAGCTCTCTGGTGAAGATGACCTTGATGAAACATTCTTGAGAGGAAACTAGCCCTGGCTGCAAACAATAATCCCGTAGCTGCAGGTATTGATTGACTGAAAGCACGGCTAATGAGCAGTAGCACTGCAAAGAAACACCAGTCTCTTTTAACTGCTGGTGCAATTTCTAGCATGGGATGTAGGTTACCCTCTGGTGAACCCCATTACTGGCTGAACAGTCACATACAGCATTCACAGATCATGTACTGATCACAAGCTTGGTTATTATGAGACCAACACAGCAGACACACCTAACACTTTGCTGTTCGCAGGTTTCATGTTCACATGTTGATACCCTTTTAATTATGGATATCGGTGCCCACATGCACAAAGTCAATCATTCTGACTGTGTCTGATATTTTTCTGGTATCACATGGAAAGCATGCTCAGATTCAGTGTTTTTTTTAGCTTGACAAATGAGAAGAAACTCAGCTTTAAATCTGTGTCATGAGAAAGATGCAAGTTTCATATCGCAGTCCTGGGTGATGGCTTTGTGTTTTTAAAATGTTTCTCTCCTGGAGCACAATCCCCTCCCCATTTTCTGAAATCACTGCTGTCATTTAAAGGTACAAACAATCCCTCCACCCACCACCACACCCCAGCTTGCAAATTAAAAAAAGAACAACGATCTGGATCTAGGAAAAAGATAGAAGAAACAGTGTAGTTCATTTTGAATCTGGAATCTGTGCTCATGTGAGGACATGCTTCTGCTCTGTCTGGGTGAATAATTGAGTGCAGCTTTTCATTAGCATCAAATTAGCTTCTCCATGTACAGGCCTGACAGGTCCTTGATTTGACATCCCTGCTGTTAATTACTCTCTAATGTGAAGCACCTTCGTACAGACTGATGGGCACTGACCATGCTGCAGGCCAAAGATCACTGGCCATTTAAACCTCCATCTTTCACAGAGCACAAATAAATCAAAATAAAATAATCATTGAGACTATTGCCTTTCTTCTGTGTTCCCATATGAAATTTACCCCAGAAAAAGTGCAAGGCATATCCTCCAGTCTTCCTAGGGCTTGACCCTGCCTGCATTTACTGTATTTAACTCTGTCTTGGTTTAGCGCCGGTGTTTTCATGATGAGACCAAGGTGAACCCTTATCAAACTGATGGAAAGTTTCAAGTGTGGAGAAAGCCACTGCAGATACTTCAAAGAACACTACCCCATCTGAGAAGAATTCCCCAGTCCTTCTGTTTTCTTATGTAGAAGAAGATGTTTTCATATTTAATGGGCTGTGCTTCACCATGCAGCATGACAACAACTCAAGACATCCATTCAGCACAACCAGGGAGCAACCAAGAGCAAAAAAGTAAAAAAAAAATCTTAGACTGGCCAAGTTAATATTCAGATTGAAATGGAACTGAGCATGCCTGCAGCAAAGCATCTTAAATGATTACACAGAGTTTGGTGTAATGGGACACAGACTTAATAGGGTTATTGCTTCAAAGATACATGTAACAAAATACTGACCTTTACACATTGAAATCTACTTGCAGTTAATATCCCCCAATACTTATGGGAACTAGAAATCACTGGAGTGAACACTGTTTTAATTCTAATAAAATCAAATGCATACATCTAAATATCCAGAAAATGATGAAACACGGTACTTCTCTCATACTGTACAATCTCATAATTATAAAAACAAACTGCTGTACTGTATAGACTGTATAGATGGGGACAGATTGTCTTTGCTGTTCCCATGTTTTTGGAATGCACAAGTGCCATGGTTATTACAAAGCAAATCTGTAGCTACGTGTACAGACATGAATTGCGTTGTAACTGTAATGAAATCAATGTAATCCCAAGGACATACACATTTACAAAACAGTTACTATGTAAACGGTCTGTTATTAGAGACACTGTAAGTCAGGGGTCGGCAAACCACGGCCCACAGGCCAAGACCGGCCCGCTGAACTTTTCTGAGTGGCCTGCAGCTCACTACTGTTTGAATCTCGAGGATTACTTTTTGCATCAGGTAGTGAAAATCTGATGTCGGTGACCTCTGATTGTTAGCACTGCTGCTCTCTCTCAGCACTAACAGTCAACTGCAGAACAACACCTACTGCATGATGCATTTTCCTTTAAGCCCATCAGACGGCAGCTTGAGCCTAGGTTACATACCTGTACGTCTGTGCTACAACTGATTCTTACCGCAGACACATTTGGATTTTTGTTGCCTACTGTGATTGGCTCAGTCACGCAAATGACGTCTAGTGTATACTCTCTTGTTTGTAAGCAGGAAATGATTTCAAATGGTTCTTAAAGTTATAACTGACAAGAGGCTAACTGTAAGTTATTCCTGCCATGTTGAATGTCAACAACAAATGGTCAGAATATTACTTTTTTGTCCCTTGGAAAGAAAAAGGTAATGTGTCTTATCTGTCAGGAAACAATCGCCGTGATTAAAGAATACAACATAAAAAGGCATTACGAGACAAAACATCAGGCTAAGCTTTCGGAATACACAGGAGACAGACGGAGGGAAAAATCAGAACAATTGAAAAAGTCCCTTCAGGGGCAGCAAAACTGTTCAAGAGAAAATTCGAAGACAATCTTGCGGCTACCCAAGCTACAGCAGTTTTCGCGTATCACAGCTCCTAGCAGCAGCTGGCCAACCCTTCACGGGCGGTGAGTTTATTAAGCAGTGTACGCAGGAGGTCGCAGAGGAAATGTGCCCGGAGAAACACGACCGATTCCAGTTGGTGAGTTTTTCGGCCAGATAGAGGATTTCACTTAGATGGCCCTTCAAGGTTGGTAACATTTTTTAGTGGCCCTTGCTCTAAAGCGTTTATGACCCATGCTGTAAGGTAACGCAGAGAGCCTTGTCCCAATGGATCTTGAGCATATATTCACAAACAAAAATCTAGTTCCCAAAGGGGATGTAGAGTGACAAGTGGGGAGAACAGTGTAATAATTGCGGCTGTGGGTGAAGACACCTCGAGGGGACATTATCTATGTGTTAGTGGTTCCCTCAAGTAAAGGGCATTGGCAGCTCACAACAGTGTCACAGGTACAGTACTTGAAATCCAGAACTGAGGCATCCATCATTTCTATTAGATCCCCGGCCTCTGCAAGTGATACATCGATGTGCAGGTCCATGTTGTGATGTGACACAAAAATTCATTACCTTACCACTCCAGGTTCATGAGATCCTATTCTGATCACTCAAAATGAAATGTTATCTACAGCGCAAAACTACCTACTGTATATATATTTGCCATTCGGTGCTGCAGTATAAATTTCACACAACAAATGTATGGTAAGAGTCCTTGCTTACATTTAAACAGCCAGAGGTACCATAACACCATAACCATAACTGAGCAGAGTGTCACCTCTCCCTAGAACGTCCTGCGAATCAGCCAGTTCATGAATGACACTGAGTCACCTGCGCTTTAAACAGGAAGTCTGCCCTGATTGGCTAGGAACTCTCGAACGAGTTCAGTAAAGCAGGCCCGAGGCAGATCATGGAAGACACTGAGCGAGAGACAGTCAGAATGTGCGAGCAGGGATTGATCTTGCATTGTTACCGTCTGAGCAAGGCAGCACTGGAAAAAAAAATAACACTGACAAAAATTAAAGTGACCCACATAGTGAAACATGAGCAGATACAGCAGAGAGCTGCCACAAGTGACGGGCTTCTGTTGCACTTTGCACTTGTCAGCAAGATAAAAGCTGAAGTTTAAAATTAAACTGATTAATATCACATCAGTTTTTTTTAAACGAGACAATTCTTTCATTCCCAAATTTGTGTTGCTCCATTAGGAAATCCGATTGGAATAGAACATGAATAACACATTCTTCTGAGTTCGCAGCACTTTATTTATTCATCTTGATGTTGGCACTCCTGTAATTGTGTTTCATGTTACAGATCACATTGGAGCATATTACATGAACAGGGCTGTATTTAAAATGGGGATACTGCACAATTCAGAGGAAATCAGATGCACACGTATTTTCACAGAGTTATTCAGTCAGCGTTCATGAAGAAAATGTGGCCATTCCTGTAATGTGTCATATTTGTGGGTTTTTTTGTATTTGTTGTTTTGTTTGAAAATTAAAAACAAATGTTTACAACACTGTAAAAGAGACCTTAGCAGTGGGCCTTCTTTGAGATGCAGTAGTATACTGTACACTTCAGAGCTCCAAAGCCATGCGAGGAGACAGCCATTGATTTCTGCCTCAGTCAGCTCCTTACATCTCAAATCTCAAAAGATGTTTTCGTCTCCTGGAGGAGAAATGAGATGGGGAGAAACACAAAAAAAAAGCAGAAAAAATAAAACAGAAGAGAGTGCTTCTCTTTTATCCGGCAGCACAGAAACCAAGAGCGTCAGGGAAGTGTTCCCATGATGGAGGCAGCTTTCACAAGGGAACATCCCAGGCCACTCTGCCAGCGGGATTTTTCAAAACTTGAGCCCGAATGCGTGACCGAATCCTGTAGCTTACAGAACTAGGAAAAAGCTCCAACTGTCCCAACAGCCTGTTGTGTTTGTGACGTTTTCTTCCGTTCTTGTGCTCCAGTGAATCCCAGGGTAGGCCCCTACACCAGACACTAAATCCTGCCTGGTTCCCGCCCTTCCCCCCTCTTTCTCTTCCTCCTCTCCCTCCTTATTGCCTCTGTCCCTCTGTCTCCCTCATGGATTCACGTTCCATCGCTCTTTGCCCACCAAGAGCCTGAAAGAGGGAGGCCCTGTCCTCTGCCCAGGTGGAGCAGTATCACCGTTGCCATGGAGATGTCGGCGTTTCCAAGCTGCCTTTCAGGCAGGGAGCCAGACAACGGCAACCCCACCTGAGCTGGGAGACCGGGGAAGGTGAACCACATTTCAGAGACGAGACGCTTAGCATCACACTTCACACACCCTCGCCCAGCTGCCCAGCTCCAACTTCACTTTGCTTTAGTCCGTGTTCACTGGGCTTCTTCCAAGGCACACTTACTTCATGTGAGATGTGCACTGGAACACACTGGAAGGGACTTTGGGCCCCGTACAGGGACTGAAGAGAAAAACCCTGCTCCCTGAGCTCCTGCGGAGTACCGGACAACCACAGTTTCAGAGACGGGACAGGGAAAAGGCAGGGACAAAAGCAAGTGGTTGGGCTTGGAGGGACTCTTTCATAGGGCAAATCTAGCCCCATCATTCACTTGCACTGACTGATAATGGACAATCACCCGATTAAGAAAGCTTTTAATTGATGTAAGTTTAATAATTTGTTAGAGTGTGTACTTATTGTGAGATGTTTTTCATGAAATAACGTTTATTTTGATAGTCTTTGAAATTGTTTCTGGAGTGTTGTGTTTTTTTTCATAAAAATGTTTAAATTCATAGAACATAGACCAGGAAAGAGAGAGGCATCATTCAACCCGTTTTGTTTAGAACGGAAGGAGCTTATAGATCTGTGGATCGTGAAGATCTCCTTGGCTCTTGAAGGAACTCGTGGAATCTTTTTCAACATCACGGCTGGAGAAGCTTGTTCCACACCCCCGCCTTCCTTTTCATGGGACAGGTTTTCCCATTTTCACTCTTCAGAGCACTTCCTCATTGACTGGGTGTTCAGAATCTTAATCATTCACTGGATCCAGTTCATCAATGCTGATCATTTGACTGGACTGGAAACTCAAGAAATAGATCTTCTGCATTGTAGAAAGAAACTGTCCTCAAATGGTAGCCCTTGTTTCAGTTATTGGCTAACCACTTGTGTGCAAGATCATCGGAAAGGTTACAAAAGTGAAGAGGCCATTCCATCTTCTTTCTATTTCTTACAGGATCCCAGAAAGTCAGCTCCAACCAAATTCTGTGCCTTGCGGGAGGGCGCTGCATTTAATGTTCCCTTGGTTGTGCATTTAACAAAACCCCTTGCACCAGGATCTCACAGCTCCACATCTCTTGCTAATCCAATCTCAGGGTTCCTGTCACTGCTGTTCTCCTGTAGTGCTTTTATTCAGCACGAGCTGAATTCACAGGAGCGAGGCTGTAACTAGGTCAGGCAAGAAAGAGAATAAATGATGCTGCAGCCGCCGTTCCCATTTTCCTCCACTGCAAAGTGCACAAAAAAATGACAAGATTTGGTGAAGATTCCCCATTCACCAGCACCTCAAATCTGGAATCGTCACTTCTCAATCAGTCCAGCTCTCTGCCACAACCATCCCCGTGGGCCTGGGAGGATGAAGACAGTGTGGAGCACTTGTTAGGCTGGGGATACCCAGGCAGAATCCGTGACCCTCCCTCTCCAGCAGTGTGCACCTGTTGGGCTGTTCTGAGATGTCCACTGGCTGCAGGGCGGCATTTTGATCTGAGCCTGTCTCCTCTTTTTTTGATGTGAGCAAGCAAACTATTTCTGTTTGTAAAGGCTGACATGTTCAAGGCTGGAGGGCTACAAGAGTCCCTGATCCCAACCAGCACTCATCCCTAGGACTCTGTCTGAGTGCACATACAGAAATCATTATAATTATATATAGATTGTAACTGGAATAATTTATTCCAGTTGCAAACCAAAATCAATATTCTCCCCTGAAGAAGCAGAAGCTCTCTGGCTTTTGCAGACTTACCAACAGTGAGTATGATGTACAAAGATTTGAGCATGATTCAGAAGTACCTCATGCAAAAGTTTCTTACTCATTTGAAAAGGGCATATGACAGATGATATGTATCATTTTAACACTAAAAAATATTACAGTTTATAATGGAGTTTACTGTACAATTTCCTCTTTGTCAAAAGGCTGGAGACAGCTCTCAGAACCTGAGCCATACATATTAATCTGGAAAGAAATTGGTAGCTGACTTTTATCACTAAAAAAACAGACTGTGTCTCTGAAGCTGCATCTTTTGCTGCAGGCTCTGTGGCGCAACTGGTCTGGTACTCAAATCTTTTTTTGAAGGCTGAACTTTTCCATAAAATGTCTAAAATGTTGGGCAGCTATTCCAATCCCCAACTTCTTAACCCATACCAGAGGAAAAACAAAACATTCACTGTCAGTTGTTTTCCTTCAACCCAAAGTTTAAAAAGTTTAAGTTCTGGTTGTTACTTCATTTCTCCCATTTTAATATGACCAGCTCTTCAGTTCTCCTGCCTGGTCTTGAGAGAAGACCCCTCCCTGGGTTACCACACTGGGTTACAGGTACACTGAGCACAGACTTTCATTAACAGCGCCTCTGTGTGATTAACTCAGAGAAGAATGCAATTGGCCCTAGCTATCCTGTAGCCAGTTGGGAAATGTAGTTCTAGCCCCTGTTGATAGGCTCCCGAGACCACACAAATGCAATGGGGAAAGTTACAGTGGTTATAAAGACTAAGCCATATGATTGGTCCTTAACCCGTGTACTCCATAACCTTACCACATACTCTGTCATTATACAGTACATGAACTACTGTATACTGTATATACAATGTATGCTGGATATACTGCATGCATTTACTGTACATAGACCAATACTGAAGATAATTATATTGTCTTTCCCTGTAACATAAATAAATGTGAAGGGCAAATGTCAGCCTCTACAAATCTGTTTCTCCCTGACTAGGGTTTATGAATCCAGAGACACCACTTCTACATGTTTCACAGAATATGTGTGTTTACTTTTGTGACAATTAAGATATTTGTGATCAGTGCAATGGACTTTACTGCATTATGCTCTAAAGGTCAGCTGTACAGAGACCACATACAATCATTAATACTGTCAAAATATTTTTAAATCTTTTTAGAATTCAAAGTCAGTTCTGCAAGAAACACAAATCCAGGATTAAAGAGTCCACTTTTGGAAGTGAAACTCACCTCTTTCTCAATACGAGTAATGATCCCATTAAGGTTTTCAAGGTGTGAAGACCCATCTGAGGAAAAGACATGTTTTTAAATGCAGCATTTGTCAACCACGAAAAGGTGAGCGTTAACACACATGCCTTAAAATAAGACTGTTGCTTTAGCATTAGTGAAAACCCAAAAGGCCTGGTAATGTATTCTAATGATGTGAAAAGACAGCACTAATGAGGGTAGAGAGATGCACACTGCATTCGCTAAACTGTGCTAATCATCAGAAGCACCTTAAATCATGTGCTGTGTAGGACTGATGGAAAGCAGGCGTTATGAGCAGAGATCCTACTTACAAAAAGCTGTTTTCAGCATTCAGTGCTTTTTGCACTCCTTGCTAACAGAGGAAAGTAAGAACATAAGAAAGGTTGCAAATCAGAGGAAGCTGATTCCCATCTAGCTCATTTGGTTGCTGGTACCTCGTTAATCCAAGCCTCTCATCCAGCCATTTCTATAAAGACGTTAAGGCGCTGGTTTTAACAACAAGATGAAGTAGCCTGTTCCATAGTCCCACTATTTTACGTGTAAAAAGTGCATCTTGATCTAACTTGTGTAGTATATATTGCACTGGTTTCATCTTATTAAGTTTTCATCTCACTTTCTTGGACCTATGGAGACATGACAGGGTAACAGCAGCCCCAATTTCTCCGGCCGGTTATAAAATCTTGGTAATAAAATAAATTAATTGATATCGGGTATTTCAAAACCTTACAAATTGCGAATTCAGCACAAGATCGTGAACTTTGAGACAGCACTGTATGGTCGCCGTGTTGTTGCAAACCCCTGGTCTTGCCATGGGTGAGAGCAAGAGTTTGCGCAAATTGCTATGTGAAGCGGCCCTTCCTGCTCACTAGTCACTGTAATGACTAATGTAATGTAATGTACAGTACGAATGAATAAGTTCGGTTTGTGCAGCAGAAATTTCATCACAGAAATGTTTCAAAATGATCTGCATACAGAGTTATCAAGTAAGCTGTATTTGTTGACAAAATCATCTTGAAGTTGAGAGCAATATTTCTATTAGATTTGAAGAGGTGTATTCACAAGCCTGCTTGTTGACTGTAATAGGACTGCTTCCCCTCATTGGAAGTTTTGTTGCATTGTTCAGAATCACAGAATATGGAGCTGTGCATACCTTGAAATTTACTCTATATTGTGATTTAAATGGGAGGTTTAACACTTTACTGTGTGCAATTTACTTTCATTTTCCCCTTCAACAGATTCTGACATTTCAGAAATGTGTGTAGCAGGATTTTCTGTGGCATTTTGGTTTCATAGAGTAGTACCCGATTTAGCACAGAAAGAGTTTTCACTATTAATTTACAGCACATATAATCTATTACTTATATGGGTAACAACATATTTAACACTTGTAAAGGAGAGGAAAACAGTACACATTTCCTTCTTGTAAAAGACGCACCTTATCATAAGAGCTTCCTTCTTTTTTTCTTACTTTTGGCACACATCTCAAGAAGAGGAGTGTTTTGCTGTGCTAGTGGTTTGCTAATGACTTCCACAGCTCACATCATAATATGAACACTATATTGTTTTCTAGTTATTTTGTGTGAGTTATGGGGTACCATTATTGAACCATTAGTGAACACGTCTCTTTAAATGTAAGGCAATACAAAGTATTTTATTACTCACCACAGTTCAGATTTCATGCTAGACAACTTGCAGATTTCACAGCTAAAAGCACTGGCTTCTCTAGTAAGAGAGTCAATACCATTTCAGATAGCTGAATAACACACAGGACAAGTACAGTACATTTTCCATTTTTGTGCAGTTTTTCCACAGTCGATGCATTTTTACTGTTGTAAAATAAAAAAAAATAGTGAAGTAATACACAAGACGCATGAGGTTTTACTCTGAACACGTGTAGTTATACAGTATATTGTCAACATCTTCTCTAGCTTCACAGAATGCATTAATTTCTCACAGAGCTATGAATTCCATGTGTAAAAATGGGGCATCGTAATTTAACTGAAAACAATGTATGCAGTGAATAAACAGCAGTATTATTTTCAATGAGCACATCAGTTCCGTTACGTCAGTGAAGAGATGGCAGTCGGAGCCTGTGCCCGTGTTGGCACTCAGGTGAGTGAGAGATAAGGGTTAAAGGTCAATTAGAGCCTCATCATGTAGAGTGCAAATGGGGTTCGCACTCTGCTACTCAGGGCCATGATCATGGGCTGCCGGGATTGTTGTTTTAGAAAGATATTAAGCACCAGTTCTCAGTCTCTCGTCTCACACCTTTCAAAGCCATTGACTTCTAATTAGGGTCAAGCCAGCTCAGAAGTGCCGTGACTAATAGACCTCGATGTGGCAAATCCAGAGCACTCTTCTCATACTGTAACTGTTCCCGAGCCTGTAACACACAGCTCAGCTTTGAGATTGAAAAAAAACAGACAGAAAACTAAAGGAACATGAAAGAAAGACACTGGCAATAATTATTCCTCTACATGCCTGTTGTTGTTATGTTTTTTTGTTTCTAAATTAAAAACACTCTGCCAGGTTAAACTGAATCCACAGGGATTAATTATTTTGTTTACTGGGACAAACCATTGTTGCGTAACAGTAAAACAAAACAGAGCTCTGCCTACTGTCAGACACAAAAGCAATTATAGTTAAATAAGTTTTACATGCTTATGCCAAGCAGGTGAAATTATGTATATTCTTCAATGACCAATTTAGGACAATTCGGAAAATGATTCCAACTTCATTGCTGAGCTAGAACTGGACAGAGCTGACAAGAAACTCCTTTGCACACCTTTACATATGTACATGAATAAATGATAATTCAAATATAGAAATCGAACGTGTATGAATCTGGAATTACTCCTTGAGTCAGATGTTATGCTCATAAAAAATCTTCATTAGGCATTTGTATCTTTCAGCCTGCGGACTGCACATCAGGGACAGCAATCTGCTGGATAAATAAATCATACCAAAATCTAAAATGTGTACTGCATTCCCCCAGGTCATTGACAGACTCTAGCACAGCTGCTATTTCAGCACTTATCCTGTTGACTTTCTTACACAGTCTCTGTAGGCATCATGAGGGCCTATAAGCCAGGGACTTGTTCACAGCTGATGGCAGCCAAATATTTAACATTTACCAAACTATCTAACCTAATATCTGCAGTTGTGGGTTTGTGGGTAGTAAAGAGAAACAGGAGTGAATAAATCAGCATTCAAGATCAGCCTCCCAATGCCCATGCTTTGGGATTTTGAACACAGGCTAAAGGGATTTAAAGAAGGAGGAGAATACAATTTGAAACCACAACTGCTCTTTTCCAATTGTTGTTTTCAGATATGCAGAGAGGAATTTGAGCAATTATCTATTGAAGCCGAACATCGCAGAGTGTTTGCACACTGTAGCAAACCTCTGGGCAAGTTGTTTTAAAGGAAATCTCTTTTGTTTCATGCGACCGATGTTATTGCTCAAGGCTTTCAATGATCATACAGTACAGGCACATGCAAAAAAAACCCATCCAGCTTGCGAAGAAAGACACAGTGACTGATGAAGACAGAGTGTCAGAAAGCGGGGGGGAGTGCTGAAGTAACAAAGCGTCCTCTCTAGGTTTGAGGATTCTGTCCATAATGCAGACTTTTCAAGGGATGCTGGCTACCTTAAGAATCACAAAATCTTTAAGAACACAGGAGGTAGAGTACAGATACAATGTATTAGATACAAAACAGTGGAATAACTTAAAAGACCATAGAAAGGAAGCTCCATCAGTGTAAGCCTTTCAAATCATGCCTAAAGATTCATTCTTTTCTTTGCCTAATATTTGCATTCTTAAAGCTTTAGGTTGTCCTGTAAGGACCTACGTTTGTTGTCATCTGTTTAATGTTCATAATAGACGGCCATTAATTTGGACACCATTCCCCTCTCAGCCACTACCTCCAGGGGGTCCAGATCAGACCCAATGACAGAACCATGGACCCCAAACACTGTTTTGACTTGGGATGGAGTTTCAATACTGTACCAACATCCCTGGAGGCTGACTAGACATAGCCCATGAGCTCTACAGCTTGGATATCTGCATGCAGATGCTTCAAAAGGGCCTGCAGAAGTCCACTGTCATATTAAGTGAGCTCCTCTGAGACTGCCTCCGAGGACATATCATCTGGAGGAGCCCCCAGAGATTTACCTAATGGTTGTTCTGATGACTCTGGTGTACTACTACTGATGAATGACTTGTAAAAACGCTCTCCTGGTATTTCATTGTGAAGGATGATCAAGCCAGCACAAACAGATCTGAACTGAACAGAACAGACAGCAGTTACACCTTGATCTGTTCAGCCCAGTGTCACGAAGCGTCTTTCAGGACCCAATGCAGAGAGTAGAGTGAAACAAACATGGGGGAGAGAAGACAAGGAACAGGGCTGGTAGATGAACATGGGGGTGTGTGGCCAAGGCAAACAAGTCCAAAGGGAGTCCGTAGGTAATCCAGGGTGAGCTAAAGTCCAGAGCCGGGTAATTCATCCTTGACAGGCATGACGAAGGTTAAAAGCCAGAGCGGGATCCGGCGAAGGGTCGGGAAAATAAAAAGGGGTAACGGGGCCCGGCGCTCCCAGCCCCGGACCCAGATGGTCAGAACGCCGTGATGAAGCCTATGCCGCCGAGCCTCTCCTGGACTCGCCGGTAGGCGGGCATCCGGGCATCCATCTTCCAAAGCTGAGCCTGGAATGGTGGGAGTGCCTGGCTTTTGTAGGGAGGGGCTGGAACAGGAGGCAGGGGCAAAAAATACAGACAAACGAGGAAGAGCCAGAGCTTCCTTAAGAGGAGGGGCTGACGATTGTGACACCCAGTGCAATTTCCCACAAGGGGAAGTGAAGGGAGGCACCTCAGGAGCCCGCAGCTGTCTGAGACAAGACATCTCACTAATGATGCGACACATCCGGGACGACACAGTTACAGAAGCCCGATACTTCACATTTGTGTTTAACAAGGGTTAAGGTGTATTTCACTTGTTGAAAAAATAGCACATATAAATTAATATTCCTTGAAAACCTTTTAAAGACCTTTGGGTCACTGCTCTAATTTTCTAAACAATTAGGGCGAGGAATAAATGAAGAAGACAATTAAGCCTAATGTCTTTTTTTTTCTTTCTTTCCTTAGCAATAACTGTCAATATCACTCAGGTGTAGGTCATGGTTTTGTAGCCAGGCTAATGGAAATTCAATTGAATCATTTTCTTGTGAGGAATAAACAACTGCCCGGTCAGAAGTCCAGCTGAGTTCTGCTTATTTTTTTAGGTCAAAAGCAATCTAACCTTTTAGTTCAGTTTTATATTGGAAAAAACAACTTAGAAATTGCCTAATATTGCTGTACCAGGCCATGGCAGTAGCCGAAGTACTGGAAATTAAGCACTGGAAATATCAGCAGGCAGTCCCTTTCATGTGCACCTAAGTATCCTTTCTGTTTGCTTATCAGATGAGAATGCATTGATTGCATGTGCTTTTTCTCAGTGAATTCCAGCCTTCCTGTGAAGGTACTGTAGTATACTGTAGGACTAGCAGTAATGTAAATATTAAAAATCCAGCAGTCATCATAACAGAACTACACCTGCGAATTATTTCTTTATATAAAACTTTATATCCCTGTGATCAATGTTTTGAAAGTGTTTTCGAGATAAAGATCAGCTGGGTGATAAGAAAACTATCAAACAACTGGTTTACTGTGTTCAGAATCAGTAAAAACACAGTGGGGTGCTTAGCTGTCATGACAGTTGATCTGACCTTCACAACCTGGAAGGTTGCTAGTCCCCCTTAGCAAAGCAACCCAAGAAACCCATCAAGCCATTTCTTGAAAGAAGTCAGGGTATCAGCTTTCATAGCATGAACAGGCAGCGTGTTTCAGACCCCCACGACACTAAGTTCCTTTCAGGATTTTTGTTTCCATCTATATTTCCATCCCCAGTGGGAGGAACTGGGCAAAAACTGTTGTTTTGAGCCAATTTACACAAGGAATTTCTGACCTCTCTGTCATCACATGCTGAGAAGGTCACCTGAGCCTGTGCTTACTTCACGTGTTCAGACACAAGACAAAATGCACATCTGATGCTTGTGTTCAGATCTCAAATGAACACCTCTCTGTGCTTAACTCTTTATAAAACAAATAATGGGAAAAAATGTTTACTGAAAGAAATGCCACATAAACTAATACAAACGCAGAAATCAACACACTGAAGGAGAATCATTAAAGCAGAATTGAGCAGATTTACAAACTAACAGTGAGATGCGGTACATGTAACGGGAGCTGGTCCAGGCTCCCGTGAAGCGTAGTTTCAGGACCCTATGCAGACGGTATAATCTGGAAGTGAGTGGAGAAGGACATAAGGGGAGGAGACGGAGAGGATCAGGACGGGTTGACAGACAGGGGGGCGTGACGGCGGTGATCCGGTGCTCGGGGGGCGTGGTGCAGGCAACCAAGTTCAGACAAGGGGAAAATCCGGGGGCGCAGTCCAAAGTCCAAAACCGGGTGATGCATCCAAGACGAGACAAAACACGGTTAAAACCCGGAACAGGGACAGGGAATAAAGCCAGGGTAACGAGGCCAGGCACTCCGAGCCCTGACGTCAGGATGCCATGATGAAGCCTATGGCATCGGATCTCTCCTGGACCCGCTGGTAGGCGAGCTTCCGGGTGTCCATCTCCCAATGCTAAGCCAGGAATGGCAGGAGCGCACAACTTAAAGACGGAAAAATAGGGGACAGGTGCACGTAATAAACTAAAATACCAGAGAGCCCTTAAGAGGAGGGATCCTCATCCTGACAGTACACTGCAGTTAATCCATGGTATCACAGGTCAAAAGGTGCAGGAGGAGATAATGACTAAAAGTAAAGTCCCTGAAGAATCCTGGGTTTAAGGCTGGTTGCATGTGGAAATCAGAACATGTGAATGTAAAGAAAAAGCTGCATTAGGGACTGAAAGTTACCCAAGATTGCAATGACATACCGTAGCATTGTGAAAGGTTTCTTAAAATAACCACTGTAAAGACAAGTAAAGAAACTCATATAGCCCAGTGGTGGAATAAATAATTAGATCACGATGATAATTTTAACCCCAATGCTAAAAAAGTCAAATTTCTAAAGCAAACGTAGCCTGATAAAATTAATTTCCTTCCATTTTACATAGGGCTTTACCAATTTGGAGACCATGTGGAGCAATTGCATTTGAAATGTAGCTTGAAATATGTTGCACTTTAAAGGCAAAACTATATTTTGTAATATTTCTTCACAATGCAAATCACATGCTCTTTGTCTATTAAATACATCTTTGAAATCACAGAGTATTAAGTCAGCATATTTAATCAGATACAAAAAACACACACAAACATTTTAGAATGCACTTAGAGCATGTATGTACAATATACAGTACATAGATGTATATTCTCCAAAGGGTGTGTTAGATTTTCTTCAGTTCTGCAGCCAACAGTACATTCAGATATTACACTATCTTGCCTAGATTTTTCTGTTATATCTGCATTTTGAAAAAAAACCCATCTAATTAAATATTGATTAAAGAAGGCTTGTTGGATACTGAGCAGATGTTCCTGCTCCTGCCTCCCTCTGTGTTAAATGAGACAAAAATCAAAGAGGCACGTCCCTGAGAGCTTGTGTGTGTGTGTCTGTTTCTCTGTACTGATTACTAATATTTGAGATTGAGCTGTGTTGCTCTACACTCGGAGATCTATATTTAGGATTGCAGTGTCCTACAGTGAATATCTGCCAGGGAAGCAGCTGAAGACACAGACGGAGGTGATTCATGAGGATGGAAACAATTACGATGGTGTCCACAACTGCACCTCAAAGAACACTGACGATTGAAGAACATCTGATTCTGCTCAGCTTTTAAAATGAAACACATCTTCTTCACTCGTTCGGCCTCTTCGCTTGAGCCATCTGTAGGGCTACTTCACAACACAAGCCAAACGAAGACTGCAGATTGGGCTTTCAAAGCCCAATAGTCGCTCATTCAAGCGTAGGACAAACCACGCCTTGGGATAACTGTGGATAGGATTTTCCTAAAGGTGGAGTAAACGGACTCACACCTCAGGGAATGGTTTCTAAACTACTGTATGGCATGAGATCTTTAGCTCTCCACATACTGTAACAATATCTCCTGTGCGTGTAGCATTCCAAGAACATGACGCACCAGTATTCCATCTGATGCCTTAATATTGCTGTAGTTCAGCAGGCTTGACTGTTGTGAAGCAGTTGCTGCCTGATGATACAAACTCTCTTAACAAGTCTGCTCAGACATCGACTGCATGGGTCTTAGCTAAAACTAAAATGTATGGATGTGGAGTCCTAAAGGTAAGGAAAGCTATTCAGGAGGTGGTGAGTCCAAATGAAGTAGGTCAGATGATTAATGAACTGTTTTCTTACTCAAGGAAACTGTGAACAATATCTATCAATGCAGCCTGCAGTAGGTGGCAGACAATCCTTTTACTGCAGGACAATGTTATAGCAAACTTTTACTGTCTCTGTTTAAACTGCAGCTTACAACCCCTTAGGAAAGACAAAAAAATCTATATTAGTATATAAGGTCACTATGTTGCTCCTGAAACAGATGCTTGCCTTGATATAACAACCTTCACTGCCAGTGGTGTCAAGGTGGTAATAGCATTACATCCTAGTGGGTACACACTCTTCTATGAGTTTCAAGGCAAAGGAATGAAATATAAAGGTGGAAGTGATTTGGTTTCCTGAGATCCACATCTCTTCTTTTAAATGAGTTGCAAGTGAGACCCCGTGGAGAGGATATTAGGGCCGAGATGAAGTTGTCACTTCATCTAAGGAAATGTGACAATGCCGAGGCAAGGAGAAAGTGCTATCCGGTTAGGTCTGCGTTACGGGCGAACACAGAGGTCTCCACGGTCGAAGTGAAACAATTTGCCTGGGGACACAGTGGGAAATAGATATTTCTATTGTCCTTAAGTCAGCACATCCCACAATTCACTCTGGCAACGCGTTTGTTCAACAAGCAAAGGCAGCAAAGGGATTCACTCTTCTCTGAAACAAAACCTGCACGGTAGTGACATGCTGTCAGTTCAGAACAGGAACAAATGAGCCTCATCTTGTTCCAGTCGTGTCCCAGTCCGCGCTGCAGTCTGTAAGTGATGGGAGGCTGCATATCATTTCGGAACAACAGAAGTTTGCACATGAAGTTCTCACACTTACAGCTTGAAGACCTCTCAATTTAAGAAGAAGAAACCCATCAGGATACAACACACAACAAAGTCCTGGCAGGCATTTAACTAAAGGCTACAAAGATGTAGCCATTATGTTGCACTCTAGATTGATTTGAGCCTGTGCCTCCTCACATCAAAAATGACAAATACAGGTTAGAGTCTCACTTGCATAGTGCAAATACCCCCACTGCCTGCTTTTGTGTCTATTTTACGGAATGCCGGATTCTGCTAGAGTCATTTCCAATAAAAATCAACACTTTGTTTTGAGGTTCTCAACCAAATGACTTCACTCAACAATATACAGTAATTTTAATGTCTTCATAATTTTCATTTACTGGGGCCAACAGGTGGCGCTCACCCTGCAGTCTATGTGTGTCCTAATTCCCCAGTATAGTGAAAGGAGACTATACTGTAAAAAGATCCCGTCCTTCGGATGTGACGTCTGTGGTCATTAAAAATCCCAGGGCTTTTCTCGAAAAGAGTAGGGCTGTTGCCCCGGTGTCCTGGCCAGATTTTCCATTGGCCCTTACCAATCATGGCCTCCTAATAACCCCCATCTCTGAACTGGCTTCATCACTCTGCTCTCCTCCCCACTGAGAGCTGGTGTGTGGAAAGTGTACTGGTGCATCATCCAGGTGGGGCTGCACACTGGTGGTGGTGGAGGGGATCCCCATTACCTGTAAAACACTTTGAATGGAGTGTCCAGAAAAGCACTATATAAGCGTAAGCAATTATTATAATTATTATTATTCCCACTGAACTTTAACCTACTTTGTCAAAAAATAAAACAAATCAGCACTTCAGTTAATAAAGCCTCATATTTAACAGTCCATAAAACATTTTATTGTTTTAAAGAATTGACAGAGGAGGGGACCAGCTGTTAGCATAACAGATGCTAAGAGTTTAATGCAGAAACCAAGCGAGCTTTGACAAAGCAACAGACCTGCTCTTCTATGAATGCATGTGATAAGAATCAGTAAAGGCGAAGCAGTTTTTCACAGCGTGAAGGTGGATCTGGAATAACTCCACTCTGAACACCCACTGCTGTGGTTAGAAATTAAATCTTGAAAGTTAAGAAAGGTGATTGAGAAGAAGAGGAATTCCAGTCCAGTCTTGCTGAATTTTAAACTCTCATTTAAAACTTCTGTGCTTCTAGTTGCTCCAGGGTAATATAACACTTACTAGGAGTAAGTGGCTGGCTGGATGGATGTGAAGCAGCTTGTGTTGTATTAGCATGAAAGCATCTATTTACTGCACATAAAGCTCATTATTTGCAACAGATAATGATATATTTAATACATTGGAGCTGCTGTCTAAAGGGTGAATAAACCCAGACACACTGTATTTAGCTCTAATTATACAATGTTTGAACTTAGTATTTGCTATCATAGGAAAGCACTGTCGTTTTTGAAGCCATTAAAGGAAAATAATGTAAATAATCCAACTTGCAGAAGAGATTCCACCTCCATTGTCCAGCTTTCTGTTGTATTTAATCATCAGGTACAGTACCTTCCCCTAGAGCCCCAGGAGTCTGAGCTATTACCTCTAATCCCGGCAGGCTGGGGCTTCTGTGCAAAACGTTATTAAAAAGAAATCTGGAGACAGTGGGTTTTCTAAATGCACTTAACCTTGTCTTCGAAAACAGACGCAGAACCCTCTGAAAAGGCTCCAGTTCAGGAGGCCTGAATTTCATTTTATTACTCCACTATGGCAATCTTCTCTTCCCTGCGCCATAAACATTTGGAAAGGACTTTGTCTCCCTGATGTGTTTTTTTGGGGGGGGTTTGAAATGACTGGCCAGTGAAATAGAAGTGAAATACCTGAAAATAGAAGGACACACCCCTGCACACACACCAACACTCCCAAGGACATACTGTACCACTGAAAAAGAAAACATTTCTCACAGTCATACTGTAGCTGCTGACCATCTCAATATCTAAAGGTAGACGATACAGGTTCCCCTCACATGTACAGTAAAGCCCTTAGTGTCTTATCATCTCTAATGGAGAAATGCACCTTTGGCAATTGTTATGTCCCCGTGCACGTCCGTGTGTTTTGCTTTTCTTTCATTTCCTGTACTAAGGACCCTCCTCCACTGATCCATCAGTACACCATCGCAGCATTTGTGACGTCAGCACCAATCTTCTCCTAGCTCCGTGAAGTTGCCCCCCCTACAGACAGCACAAACGATGAAACCCACCTCGTGCGTTAGTGCTACGTTTGTGCCGGTTTGTGCCATTGAACGCAACTTCCCAGATTCTTTCTTTCCCGACGGGTGTGACGTCACTCAGCCCCCCCTACAACGTCGCGGGGGAACCGGGCCAGTCTCATCCGTTAGTGCTGCATTCGTGCCGGTTTGTGCCAGAAGAAGTGTTTTTGTACAACTTCGGTTAACTTCGGCTCGTGTTCGCGTCGTATCTGCTCGCTAGGGTTTGTGGACAGTGTGTCCGTTGTTAGTTTCGGCTTCGTTTGTTTGGTGGCTTGTTTGATTAGTCTTGATTACCTGTGTCTTGTTATGACCTTGCCTACACTTGTTACTTTCCCTTTGCCGTGCTCATCTGTTGCCCCATTCGTTGCTCGTGTATTTTCTTTGTGTATTATTCGTGTGTTTCCCATATTCGTGCACTTGGTTCACCCGTGTCGTGTAGTGTTAACTGTGAACTTGTTGTACACCAGGGGAAAGGGTATAGGTAAGGTCGACAGGTTACATTGTGCACACGTACTGTTGGTTTGTGTTGTTTAGACACACTAGGTTAGGGGCGAGTGCCACCTTTGTATTTTCTGGTTTTGGGTAGTCAGTGTAGGTGAGTTAGGGTGTTTGAAGACGCCGAAGACCTTTTGTTTGGTGAGTCGGGTCAGATCTCACTTTCACTGTATTAGCTAGGGCCATTTTGTTTTTTTTCTTTTCTTTGGCACAGCTCAGGTTCCTTTTCTACTGTGTGTTCTTTGTGTCCTGTAAATACGTACCAGTCACTTGTTCACTTTTTTCACTTGTAAATAATAAATCCCATCTGCACTGAAATTTTGTGGTCACGCTTCCTAAGTCCCTCACCAGAAACTTTCCTGCATCCAAACCCATCCTCAATGTTACACCTCTTTACCCCTCGACACCTGGGGTTGTAACAGCAATAGACAGGCAAAAGGTAAATTCATGGGTAGAAGACAAGGACAGATTAGTTGCTCCTTGGAAGCATGCACGCCTTAGAGGGCATATTTCATATTTATTTCCTCATCCATAACATGTTTCTTTAATGTGGTGCAGCTGCCATTTTGAAATAAAACCATACCAATTGACAGGACACACACCGCACACTAGCGAGGATGTCCTTTGCCTTCTCAAGCGCTATCAGGATGCCTGACGTTGCTGGCAAAGTCACCAAGGCCAAGACAGGTGGAGAGGTTTGGTTAAAAACAATCTGGTCTCTTGTGCTTTTGACAAATCCTACCCTATAAGTCAACATGGAACTAATCTCAGACTTGTGCAAAACCTTATGCAATTCTGTAACGTCTTCTGCCTGGGAAAATGCTTTTTATTTCCCCCCCTAGTACACACTGCAGGTGGAATATTACATTCCAGTCCTGGAGCTGGGGGGTGTCAGCTCTGTCTTTCACTGAACTGTTTCCCCTTTTTGGCCGCCTATTAGAGCCACAGTCTGCTTTGATTATTGAGCAAATCAGAAGCACAGCAGCCTGCACAACTTGTCCTGATTGCCTAACATGGTCTTTTTAAAAAAGAACAAGCAAAACCCTTGTTGCTCTTATAAAGTCATCAGACTGCTGTAGTGGCAGGAGCAATGATTTCTCTATAATTTAGGCCTTTGCTTCTTCTCCTGATTGCCTAGTACTCATATTATCACTGGAGAAGTCAATGTTAAAAACAGTTTGAAAACATACACCTTTAATTGCCACCTTAGGCGAGAATGCTTACCATTCACAAGTGGCATTCTGACTTAGGCCTGTTTTAGTTTCATTCTCAATGGATATACTCATCGTCTGTTTCCCAGCCTGCCCTGAATGTGTTTTTTCATACAAATCAGGGCAGAGGAGAAGAACCCTGTGTTGTTTCTAGATTCAACAGTGACATGAAAAACAATTGCATCGGAAAACAGATGCATATGTTTTTTTCTCTGCATCAGCACAGCTCTTCAAATCATCTCGGACAGTTGCAATTAATGTGTTTAACTTGATACGACTTGTATGCGTCAGGAAAGCGCTGGAAATGAATCTGACAGAATTGATTTCTGCACCCGAAGGGTCTTGTCAGGTTATCGTGTAACCTCTCCTGTCGACAACAGGCAAGGAAGCACGTTATTAACAAGAGAATGGACTGCTGACTGCGGGTGAGAGTGTGGGCAGCCGGGATTAATGGCCTGCTCTGGCAAAGAGGATTCAAATCCATGGTGTTATTATACAGTCGGGGTACTTAAGAAGTTATGTGCCTCATCCGTGCAAGAGCTGAGTGATTGAATCTATTTTTCAAGGCAGCTCAAGCTGATTAAAATCAATACACTTCCTCTGTTGAGGACAGTTAAATAGCATATCTTGTCTTACGGACTACTTGGATTTAATTCCCACTTAACAGTCTGTCTGGATGGAAATGTGTGCACTTTTGTTGTTTTCACTTTCTTTTTTTGCTTCTAGTTCTTTAACTCTAGGGTAGAGGAATCCTCAGGCATGAGCAAACAGTTTTGAATTTATTTTTGTAGAGCTACCGTACATTATGGGGGGGGAGGGTATTCAGCTCTTCACAAGGAACATTCGGGAGGGAGCGGTGGTGCTGTGGCTAAGGCTCTGCGCCTGTGGCTGGAAGGTTGCAGGTTTGAATCCCACAGCTGGCAGAGGAATCCTACTTTGTTGGGCCCCTAAGCAAGGCCCTTCACCCCAGCTGCTCCAGGGGTGCTGTATAAATGGCTGACCCTGTGCTCTGACCCCAAGCTTCTCTCTCCCTGCCTGTGTGTCTCATGGAGAGCAAGCTGGGGTATGCAAAAATTCCTAATGCAAGAAATTGTATACGGCTAATAAAATGATCTAATCTTAAAATTAAGCACTTTTGATTTTTTTCTTTTTCTTGATTTGATCAATTTCAAAGTTATGCCTAACCAACTCCCCTCCCATCTTGTTGACCTAGAGCGAAAACCAAATTAACACTGTAAGGCAAAGAAATACTTTAACATCTGGGTCATTTAATTTGATGAATACTCTGCAATTCTACAGTTTGGAGATCATTAAGAACCACAGCAGCATAAGTCCATGCAGTCAATAAAATGTACAAAGCCATTAAACTGCAATTCATTTAGACTCACCTCCCTACATGCAAATCATTCCAAAAATGATGCACAAAGTTGTTTGAAGTTAAAATGTAATGAGTAAGCCAAGAAAAGAATGAGCAGATCCTACCAATGAACATAGCAGACACAGGTCAGCAGGAGGGGTACTCGGAGACAACCATGCATGAAAAGGGAGCTGGCAATGAAATTGCATGATGCTGTATAATTCTTAGAAACTAAAGTATGTTAGGCAGAACGTAGTCACTCTAGCACTGAACTGCATTTTAATAAAACAATATTTTGTTCAAGAAATGCAAACTAGGTAGCTCCTGTGGAGGGCCTACCTTCTGGTGTAAATTACTGAAAATTATCATATCAAAGGTCTGTTTTCGGGGACTGGTTTGGGGACAAAAAGATCATCAGTAGGACTGTGAATGATGTAATGTTGTAATGTACTTAATTTTCTTAACTTACCAAGTGAGACAATATGTTCTGATCTCTCTCTCTGTCTTTGTCGCAATCTTACAAAAAAACAGGCAAAATACTGATAGGTAAAAAAACAACTAATACAAGATATTTGACCCAAATCCCAATAGCCTGCTGTAAAGACATGTATCGTTGTTTTTTACATTTACAATCCACAAACTGATGAGACGCAATTCTGGTGTAAAACAAAATCTGTTAAATTCTGAGAGCCAGACCAAATTACAAAGCAAAATTGCTATGGTTAAAACATCTCAGCAGGGTTTAGCTTCTCTGTTCAAGAAACAAGATTTTTGTATCCAGGGCTACAGTACCTGCCTACTTTTTTACAGCAATTTTGTGAGTTCATGAGTGTTTAGAGTTATGGATGAGGCATGCTTCAGAGTTATGGATTAGCCGCGGCAGAGAGGAGAAGAACAAATCAATGTCAATTTTCAGTGATATAGCTCCATATTGTATCACTTGGTGTTTTTTTTTTAC
This sequence comes from Atractosteus spatula, assembly GCF_055471065.1. NCBI lineage: Eukaryota > Metazoa > Chordata > Actinopteri > Semionotiformes > Lepisosteidae > Atractosteus > Atractosteus spatula. Next base: position 74,268,685 of record NC_142708.1, on the reverse strand, counting down.
AAGAAAATCACAAGACAGTCCATTCAGGAACGGTCACTGCTGACAATAAATCCAAGCAGCTTACTCTGCATTACACCCTGTCTGTGTTATTGATACTGAAAACGCTCCACAGCAATCTACTGTATGTACCTGGAGTAAATAAGGACAGTTGTCAGTTCTTGAGAGAAATTACTTATGGAACAACGTATGAGGCTAACTTCGTTTTTAAAGCAGCATGTCTGAGAACTTGACAGATGTTCACCTCATTTATCAAAGGTGTATGTCTGTTAGTGGAGGATAGTTAATATCATAGAAAGAAGCACAAAAGCCATGACATAAAAAAATAGAACTTGCATAAAATGTGCTTAATTTCGATCATATACAGTACTTACTAATGACACATCTCCTTTCCACACACCACACATTCTTTCATACAGCGTCCTGTGTAGTATTTGGTCTGGACCTCATTATCATTAATACTGTTAGATAGAAAGCCTTTATTGCATTCTAAATTCACTGTTCATGAAATCAGAACACACAGACTTCCTGGTTCCCTCATACAGCGCCACTGAAAACAATGTCAGAAAGAGCAGAATTCATCATTCAAAGAAAACTGCCTGAGGTTATGAAGCACCATTTAATTACAGCTGCGTTCCTTCATGTTCAACTGAAGATTATTAAACTAGGCAGTAATGGAAGCCAAGCTGGACTGCCTTATTTTTTTATTGACTGATTTTTAATCAGTCAAATGCAGTTTTATCTACCATGCAAAAAAAGTATGCATATCAATGACAAATTACACATAGCAAGACCAGGGGAAAACACAGAGTATAAATTTATGTCAAAATGGAAAAGTCAGATCCCGCTGGAGTTATTTTAAATGGTTCCATTTTTCAAAAGTCTTGCATCAGAAAATTAACCTCCCTCATTAAATTACAGAGTTTTAATAATCCTTTATTGCACTCGAGTCCATAAGGAACTGCAATGAAATGTATTTTCTGCTTAACTGGAGCTCAGTCTCAGGTCTAGGGCTCCTGTAGGTCTTTCTTCTTGAAATTGCCCAAATCATTCCAAAAACTATTAGGCCAATATTTTTGCCTTTTAAAACTCTTAATCCAGGGAGCAGGAAAAAAGGCAGCCCCATTCAGCATTTGTACATCAAATTAGATAGGACTTGTCAAGTAGTGATTGTCTAGCTTAACTTTCCAGAAACACACAGGAGGAAGCACCAGAGGCCCTGAAGCAAAGGAAAAAATAATTTGTGCTTCCCTAATCCTAGGCTTTCACTTTTCTAATTACCTTTACACTAAACTGAAAAGCACAACCATTCCCATACTACAAGACGGATACTGTACAATCTACCTGACAGGACCAGTTATCTCTAAAAACATGGAGGCATCCCATATTCAAAAGTGACAGAATGTAATGGACTCACACGTACGCATTGTAATGCTTTGTTCCTACCACTGTCTGCTTTTTCCAACATCAGGAACATGAAAGAGGTAGATTCCTACTTCCCGGTGTGTAAAGAAGTGCTCCTGTTCCTGCAGTACATGTACAGTATATTTGAACTTCTCTGGGCATCGGATTTTGACATGTTCCCTAAACCAAAAAGTATGAATGGGAAACAATCAAGACCATTGATCAAAGCTCTTGCAAGTGAATGAGATTCAATAATGCTCGGTTACAACTTTTGATCTGACTGACAGTTTTGGGAAACAATTACCGCGCGGTGCATCGTGCCATCCAGGCTCCAGAGAGTTTCCGAAAAAAAAAATTCAGAAAGGAACAAAAAAACACTCATCCTAAACCTGCCTTGGGCCCAGTCCTGAGCTTACAAATTGTCTAACTAGTGTGTGAATGCCAGACCCTTACCCTACCTGAGGTGTCAACTGAGCATTTCTGCGATCTACTGTATATCTGAACTGCTCTGGGCATCAGATTTTGACATGTTCCCCAAACCAAAAAGTATGAGTGGGAAACAATCAAGACCATTGATCAGAGCTCTTGCAAGTGAATGAGATTCAATAATGCTTGGTGACAACTTTTCATCCGACCTACAGTACTTAGTTTTGGGAAACAATTACCGTGGCACCATGCCATCCAGGCCCCAGAGAGTTTCTGAAAAAAACAAATTCAGAAAGGAGAAAAAAACACTCGTCTTAAACGTGACTTTGGTCCCAAAATTCAGTGCTGAGCTTAAAAATTGTCCAAGTAGTGTTTGAATGCTAACCCTAACCCTACCAGAGGTGTCAACTGAGCATTTCCGCGATCTACAGTAGGTCCTATTGTGGAACTGTCCATGTTTAAATTGTATTTTTCAGACATACAGTATATACGGTAATTTATTTGGGCTCACCTACAACGTGCAATGCAGTGCACAGCAAATACAGTATATAGAATGACAATTTACTTCTGTCAGTTTTTTTCTGCTCAGACATACAGTATGCCAGTAATTATTTTGGCTGGCATGCAACATGCAGTGTAGTGCTTATTGGGGCTTACAGACTGAAAAATTACATCTGTTCATCATTTTTTTCAATCAGGTACATGTCAGTCATAGTTTTTTTTTCAGCAATATGTAATTTTCTTGGCTTGCATGCAATTTATTGTACAATGCAAACAAACCTGCAGTAGGGTTGGTGGTGCAATTATGTTAATAATTTAATTAAATAAAACTTAGTTACTCGTTAAGCTCTGCTAAAACGGCAACTTAAAGTATTATGCAACTCTAAGAATATTACTAGCACTGCAATGAAGCCAAACATTGTTGTCATCTGTAGTGAGCCTGGTGAGTTTCAGGATTTTCTACCTTTTTCAACCCTAGAATCTTCACTTTCAATTCATGGAGGTTTTATAGTTAAAAGTATGTTTCCTAAGCACCGTATACAAGAATTTAGATCACTGGAAACACATTAAGAAAAACTCTTGTCCTAAGACAAGATTCTTGTTTTACTTAATTAATATTCATGTCACCTTATTCTGAACAATCACCCCTTGTCTGTACTGTGGTTTCTGTTTGCTTCTACATGCATGTCTGTGTATTTTTAAAGGGCCACCTTTATTAGTTACTGTTAATTATTAAATTAGTTATCATTAGTGTTTCCCCCTGTTGGGACTTGCTATTGGTGTCAGAATTTGTGAGGTTACATTTCCAGATCGATGTCTGACACCAGACGTCTTGTCTCATGAGCAGATGAGGACAGTTTTAAGCATCACCAGGGGCTGTTAGGTGAGGGTGGGAGTCAGTCACTGCAGGCTCCCGAAAAGATGATATAATCCTCTCAGCGCCTGACACTGAGATCTGGAATTAAGTCCTTAAGCCACTGAATTTAGTGTTCAGAAATCTGACGCTTTCCTGTGGATGTTTGGAAGTGGTATTCTATAAACCCCACCTTTTCCAAGTTGTCACAAGGCGCTGAATTATGTAAGTAATTTATAACTGATATCATTTACTGTACATTGCAGTTTTGTTCAAGTTACACAACAGAAACGTATACCTCTTGATGCAGAATATATTTTTAATTTCCAAGCCATATTTGGACCAAAGTCAAAGTGGAAGGTCAGGGAAGACAACAGAGGTAACAGGTAGGCCACATACTGTATGTTTGAGAAACTTGAACCAGGTAGAAAAAGCACTTCCAGACATCCACAAAGCAATTTGTCTGACCTGACCCTTGACTGAAAGAATAATGGGAAATAAGTTCAAGTACTGTAGGTACAGTAGCTGAAAAGAAAAGAGACGCAACGTTTCGGCTGTGGAGCCACACCTGAAGAAGCTGTGTGTCTCTTTTCTTTTCAGCATGGGATAAACTTTACTAGTTCCTAATAATGGGAAAGCCTTGCTTCGTTAGAGTAATGCCATTATGAACAAGTCTTCATGAAACTTGCACGACTGATCTGCGCTATGTTCTCCCACAGTCATAGTATTTTAGGCTGTTACACAATCATCTTAGGTGAGGATATCGCATCCCAAAAGCCAAACATGCAGGAGTACTTCAGTGCAAAAGTGTGTATTTTAAGGATTCACATTCAAAACTCTAGGTGCAATACAGTATGTACAGTATACACTGTACAATGAAGCAGACAAATAAATAAAAACACACAAAGCTGTATAACTTGGTATAACAACGATCCTTGCTGTAGTTTTTCAGTACAATCTGCTATATTGCTATTCAACTGTTCTCTCTGCCACTAACCCAGACAACACCCCCTGCATATCTTTAGCTCCTCCCATAGGAACATACAGGAAGGTGTATGGTACACATCACACCCAAAGAAGGCTCTACAGCCTAAACGTTGTGTCTCCTTTCTTTTCTTTTCAGCATGGAATGGACCTTTACTTATTCCATATCACAATTAGTACTTACAGTGTAATACATAGTAAGATTTTACACACTATTTGTGACCCTCGCGGTTCCACGCGGGCTCGTGCCCGCTCCACCCTGCTGGTTCGTCCTGTAACACCTGGGGCACGAACCCGGGTCTCCGGCGTAACCCAACAGGGAACCAGCCGAGTAAGCTAAAGGAGACCTCCCCCAGCCCAGGCAGCTGAGGTCCCTGCTACGCACAGGGAGGGCGATGACATCACTGTGTCTGAACTAGCTCCGCTACGTACAGTACACAACATTTTAAATATCCACACAATATTTTAAGCAATCATACAGCAATTTAATAATTAACCTGGATTCTATAAATGGCATTACCCAGTGGTAACTGGTCTCTCCCAGAACTGGAGAACCTCTGCCTTCACGATCTATCAAGACACCTATTGTTGCTTTGCTCTGTTTTTTGGGCCCTTGAAGTGTGAAGTAAGCATGACTTTAACCTGTTATTTTTAATAAGAACTTGTGAAAATTTTATTGCAGACATTTATGACCTCTGTTTTTACCTTGTGTTTTAGTTTACTCTGTATGTGCACCCACAAAGCAACACAGACACAAAGCAAGTTAGAAATTAGTCCTGGTTGTATAAGCATTTATATACAGTATATCTTTTCTCTAGTGTTCTGGTTTTATGGCATGGTGTGACTGTAGACTGGAGCCTGCTCTGTCCCTTTTGCTATGCACTCGCCAAAATTTGTCTTTATCATGATTCACCCGATCACTAAATTCCTCAACATACAGAGAATTCATCATGCTTTACTACTCTTAGTTTACTGCCATGCACCATATACTATGCAAATACGCAACACACCACATTATAAATAACATCAGTGCTAAGATCGGACTGACGTTCTCGATATAATTTGCATGATTGAAAGAAACTGGCAAAGATGAAGGTACAGTACAGTACAGTGAATGACATTGCTGTCGATGTCACCTGCCTTGGAGCTCTGTGAGATCATTCTGAGCAGGGAAAGGAAGGGCAGTCTCCATTCTCTAACCATACTCGTGCTGGTTTCCTGCACTTTCTTTCTTGACTGACCATTCCTCTCCATGCTGAGCCATGATTTCACTTTGCTTTACTGTGTTTTACTGTGTTGTTCTGCAGTGAACTATTAATGGGAGAAAAAAAAACGCTTTTAAACATTTCGCCCAACACTTCCTGATCATCGGCAATCCTTTGTCATTACCATCAAACACAAATCTGTGCTTAAGGCTACTTTGGAGACAGGCACTGATCTGTGTACAACAACCACTGGAGCAGCAATTGCAGAGCACAAACCAACCAAATAAACCAGAAACAATACACATACAGTATGTAGGTCAATTTCTATTCTAAGTCGGAGGCTGAATATTCTCTCTCTGGTGTAGACATGGATGATGAGCTTAATTGTATTGCTAGTGTAGGCTTGCTGTAGAGATGTGTGGTCATTCTGCTTTGTGGCAGGGAATTAAAGATGGTATTTGTTGATTATTTGAACAGGCTTGCTAACCTTTTAGATTCTATCTCACAGGCAATGTTTCCACAGAAGCAAAGGATGAAAACATGATTTTTTTAAGATTTACAGTTACAGAGACATTTAAAACAGGTCCTGATAAGAAGGAATTGTGCATATACAGTACTGTATACAGTATATATATTTTAAAAATTATTTTCTAGCTTTTTTCTTTCTGGAGATGTCTAATATTGTAGCTAGAATAGGCAATCAGCTGGGGATATTTTGATCAAAGCAGAAACAACAATAGATGGTGATTAAATAGTATTTTTGGAAATGTTGTGAAAACTCAGTTAAACCCTCTCCTCTGACACTAATGCACAAAGGAATCAGGAGGCCCTTCATGGTTTTCGATGTCAATCTTCCCTTAATGCTAATAATTCCAGAGTCTTTTGTTTGCCTTCCTTTCTGCATTGCTGAATTTTTCATTGTTACTTAATAACAAATCAAGGCTGTTTCAGTCACGCAGCGCACAGGCTGGCATGTGAAAACACACAGGTCTGTGGGCGATGAGCAATCCTTTGCATTTCTTCCTTCGTTTTGAAGATCTAATTTTGGAAAGCCTAAAGTTTTACTTGAGATGGATCAGCCCTTGTAATTAGGCGGGTGTTCTGTGCAATACATGAGACCTGTGTCCAGATGTGATGATTGAGTGCCTGTTTTGTGTTTCGCGGGTTTTGGAAATCAAGGACATTAACCTGGAGAATGTGAGCCACACTATTTTACACATGTGGCTTCTGATTGTCATAAGCAAGAAGGCACTTTGGTTATGACTACAAAAACATTCAGAATTATGATTCCTTAATTATTATTTTCATAATAAACTATTTAGTGCTACAGAATCCAAGCAGCCAATTCACTGCTTGACACAGCTTTCAAAATGTCTGCTTAGGCTTTTTAAAACAGATCCTGGCTCTCCACTCGTACATCTTCATCAGTGTTAATTGTGTAACTAAGCTGTGAGAATTCTGCTAGACTACAGCTGGTGGGAGGAAACTAATCATCCTCAGAATGAAACACATGGCTTTAACCTTGAGGTGAAGCTGCAGGAAAATATAGAGACGACAACACTAGTCTCTAATAATGATTCTCCGCTTCTGCTCTTAATGATGACAGTATTAAAATGTAATTTAATGTTATGTAGTATTTTCTACCTAGAAGAAACCGAAGGTGCTTTATGCACTTTGGGGGAAAGAAACTTTCTGTTCATCAGAAGCTCTACTAGTGGGTTACGTCATTAATTAATCTGGGAGGAGAAATTTAAAAGACATCCTGTATAAAATAATTAATTGCATTTACTGTATATAGCACCCAAAGCACTTTACATAAAGAAGGGAACCCACTTCATTTATCACCAAAGAGCAGCCCCCACTTGGATGAAATGGAGCAACATTTAAAGGCCAGCCAAACCTCTGCTCAGCAGATTAGGTGAAGAAGTGATAAATAACTGTAGTAATTAATGTGAGAATGGAAATGGAGGAGATATCTAGTATCTAGAGAAAACCAAGTCTCAGATTTAACAGGAAAAAATAAATGAAGCAACTCATTAATTTAAGAATTTCAGAGAGCTCAGCATTTTAGTGAATCACGTAGAACTGTGTTAAGCTGGTGCTCCAAACTTTTCATTTGTGTGTTTTCTGATCCAAGAAGTAGGTCATCTATGTAACGTCCAGAGACTGAAACACTGGAGATGACCGGACAGCCTTCATGCCTCATACAGCACACCAGCTCACGGTGAGTCCGACCTAGACATCCCTGGGGCAAAAAAACCTGTCAAAGACAAGAATCCTTCAAGTGACAGAAATAACTAAGAAATTGCTTGAGAAGATCCCCCCCACGATTTAACTAATGCTAAGGGCTATAAGTTTGAATAAATGATCATGTGACACACCTCTTTGTTAAACCCTAAAACGTACTTAAATCATAGTTTTACTGAAATACTAAAAAAGATGAGAATTTTATCTGTAAAATAATGACATGTAAAACACACTGCACACTGCGAGGTACAGTATAACTTCACGTCTCCGAACTAACGGATCCTGCGAAAACAGAGCCTAATAAAAGACAGCAATTTCGAAATAAGAAGAGACAGTGAATATTGGAGGTTTGATACGTGGTTTCAAACAGATCAAGTGGCTCTTTCTCACTATTTCCTTGTCGATTTTAGCAAAGCAGGGTCACCTTTGTGGAGCTTGGCGGATTTACATTATTGAGTCAAACACAGATTTTTGAAAAGCACCTACAAAAAATAGTGCAAACTACAGTAAGTTGAGTTTCTGAGTTTCTCAGCACAATCTCCCCCATACTGTGCAAGTATCTTGCTCCCCAACTGTTGGCAGTGTCAAATATGGACGCACATTTTAAAATATTGTATTTGTAGATGTGCATATATTGTACATTAATAGTTACGTTTCAGCTATGTTTGACAACATCTGACATTCACTGATTAGCAGAATAATAAATGCCATTACTTGCATGTCAGCTGCTTTGTCAGCTGCTTTATTCAAACCATGTTGGTTTGAAAACGTGTTGCGATTTGGAACACAATTCTGATTGATTCATAAATCTGAAAATCATCTTGATCTCCGCAGATTTATGCAAGAGCATCACAAGCACGCTCCATCTTTGATCAATTTTCTCAAAATCGTTTTGTAAGCTTCAGTGCAAAACCAAAACAGCTGGGCTCATAATTTAAATAATAATAGATTAACAGAACATCTATTGAACTGAAGGATAAAAAAATACATATTTAGTCAGGAGGAGTAACAGACCACTGTTTTAGAGTATTTATCTCAGCAAATTTAACCAATTATCAGAGAATTACAGATGAAAAATGGAATCAAGGTGGAGGACCAGTGATATATGATTAATTACTGCAACTAATAACAAGCAAGTACAATTAAAACACAAAATTCCATTTACTATCACATTCATTAGACTCACACTCCCTTAGTAATCATTCAAGAGCACAAAGCATGTGACTGTTTGCATTGATAATTCTTTCCATGCATTTATCATAAATATAGTTCTTTGCATTTGTACAGTGTTCTCCATCCAAGAGGGCCCCAAAGTGCTTTTAGACATAATGCCGTACAGATCCTAAATAAAAACCTGTTAGTTACACAGCTTCCCAATTCCATATACAGTATATCACCAGCGATTAGTGTTCACCGCACTCTGTGTAAGGAAAAGATCAACCCTACAGTAAAGACATGAGAGACACTAGCTCATATTCACAAGGAGAAAATGGTCAAGAAGATTATTAAATTACCAATTAAAAAGTTGCTTACATAACTATTGAAATACTGTATGCAGATCACATTTTTTTCCAGAGGAATAGAAACCTAAAGGGACTACTACAGTATAAAGATGAAAATAAAGCACTATACTGTACTTGCTGGCTAAAATATGAGGAATAGAATGGCTTAAAAAAAGAATACAAGGTGAGTGTTCACCATCTTTCCTCAAGTGCAAGGCTTTGCGCGCAGACAGTGAAAACCTAAACTAAAAATACAAAATGGGGAGCACCAAGACAGAAGAGGCTACTTATAAAGAATCACTTTAATATTAAAATTTAATAAAAAGCCCAAAGTTTTTTTTTTGCTTTTGACTTTCCCCCATGAGGTCGGATTTCTACTCATTTGCAGCCCGAGGGCACGGTTTCCCACGCAAACCTATTTTGCTTTACAATTTGCCTTCAGGAAGAGACAGACCGTCTCGTCACTGGACTGACTGTTTCAAACGACCTGTCTTTGCGATTGTCATCCTGTGCCTTGTGGTCAGGCTGACTGACATTTTCCTGCTACGCCAGAGAGCAGTTCTAGTCAGATTCCAAGCCAGAAAAGCAGTAAATGCTTTTCCTTAAGCCACTATGGTATTTGCCTTGTCTCTCACGCGAACTGACAGGCCCCTGTCCCTAATGGGCGAGCTGGAAATATACCAGGGCTTTGGCATTGCCCACAGACCGGCCCTACCTTCCCCGGCTGTCACTGCCAATCCTTCCTCTGCCTCCTGCCATCATGCAAAAGCAGGTCTGCTGTCAAACCCAACTGCAGGACTGGTATTAATAAACCCCGTGCAGACAGGTACAGTACTTCAATCTAGAAAGAACGGCTCTAAAAGCAACAGAAAAGAAGAATTTTGAAAAAGCCTGGTTGAGCAGTCCCGCTGCACATCTTACAGAAAGAATGGAAAAACGCGTCTTGCTCTGCGTTGCTGATGTCTTTAAAACATGAAACTCTGGCTCACTTTTCTCTCTCCGATGTGCTTTGTCACGAAACAATTAGTTTCAGTCTAAATCTCACCATCATTTTTATTTTTATTTTTGTTTGCTACCTCGAAACCTGTGAATGAGTAGAAATTAGGTCACAAGCAAAGATAAGATTTTTCTTTATCCAATAGAAGTAGAAAAGAGCAGCCTAGTAAGTATTACTGTGAAAGCATTTGTTTACAAGCCAAAGACAAACCAAGGGAAAAACCATAACCAAAACCATATTTAAACCCAATGCCTTGTGATCCACCTATCAGCTTCAAATATATAATTGCTAGTACAATTTTCAATTGGTTGGTATTTGTGAATTACATAAACCCAATTAGCCACTGCCCTTGTCCTGCTCGAAAGCTAGTCAATGACTGGCGAGAGTCCTCTTATGAGATGACATACAGAAGGCCTGGAATTTCCATTTTAAAAAGCACAGCCATTATCAGAGCAATTACACCTCATCTGGGGTCGAAATTGACTAATTGTTCATTTAGAAGCAATTGCTGTAACATTTTCAATTTCATTACCTTCATTATGTGGTAAGTGGGGAAAAAACAAAAATTAAAACTGTTATTGAATGTTTTCAGCAGGTCCATGTATATGCTCAGAAATAAATCTAACGCTGGTTAACCAATTTTGCCACACCATCTATACACTATACACTATATTCTGGTACATACATATAATACAGTATATTATTATTATTCATGATATAGATAATGAATACACATCTACATTTTAAATTGGTGAAGATCAATAGAATATTGGAGTGGATCAACTGCAGAAAACGAAAGAAAATGTACAAGCTAAAACTTTTTTCCAGGCTTTCATATCCTACAATAAATAAGGCTCTGTAACATACTGCAAATTTGTACATAAATATGTACAGTATAGCAGCCCTTCTTCTCTGGGAATTGCATTCACCAACAAATCAAATACAATAAACATTATTCATTAAACCAGTAAATTGATAAGATTTCCGTCAAACTAACTCATCTAAGACAAAGGGCTTATTTACAGTAGTGAATATTTTCAGAAATAAGTATATACAGTAAAGCCCTATTCTAAACAAATACATTTTGATTTTTTTAGAAAATAAAACACAAAGAATGCAAGGGAAACAATTCTGTGCATTAAAAAAGAAAAACAAAATCCACTAAAGAACACAATTCATCCTTCCTTCCCTTTTCTAACCACTTCTTTCCATTCAGGATCATGGGGGAGCCGAAGTCTATCCCAGCAAGCAATGGGGGCAAAGCAGGACACACACAAGCAAAGACACGCACAGACTCAACTCACCTGTGTATGTTTGGACTGTGGGAGGAAACCCACACAAACATGGGGAGAACATACAAACTCCACACACATAGGCAGAACCCAGGGCCCCTGAACTGAGAAACAGGAGCGCTGTGCCACCGTACTGCCCAGGACACATTCCGGTCAAGCAAATTCCTTCATTCTGCTGAGAACAAAAACTGAACTGAATTACTTTTCTGTATGAGAAAATAATTTACTACAGTGACAGAACCCTGAATTCCTACATTTAACAACAATGTTGCTGAATGCACTCCATCCTTTCTGCTTTTCCCTGGTGCATGCTAAATTCATGAACTCCAAAAGCTTTTTTTTTTCCAAGACACACATTAATATCCACAGGGAATTTTGCAATCACCAAGGAGATGGGGCAAAGCAAAACTTTGGAATTAAAATCCTAACATTGTAAAGCAGAACAACTTTTTTATTACCATTACTATTTATTGACTCAGTGCAATCTACTTGGTGAAGCCCAGCATTTGAGACAATATTCTCCATATAGACAAAGCTTCATAATTAAAAAAATATAAAGTTACTGCATAATGAATGTATACTGAAGGTATAAAATGCCTGGCTGTGGCACATTATCTAAAGGATAAATGAGAGATCTACCTTTTTTGAAATTTGTTATCTAACTGGATAAGTCAATTGATAGCAAATTATCATTCAGTGTGAAGACCAAGGGAGCTCCTGTTTATACAGAAGGGTACATACAATACTGGAGCAATCTGAGCAAAGTACCTTTCTGTAGAGTAGAAAAGCCTGTCCCACAGTCCTCAGTTCTGGAGCCCTGACCACAAGTGCACAAGCAGACAGCTACATCCCTAAAGTTCATGGACTGCCTCCCAGTAAAGAGCACAGAGCTTCGATCACTTATTCTTTTCACACTAGACATTGCCATATTTTGCTGATTTATTAGTTCACTGTGTTTTTGTCATATGTATCACAGTAAATATCTAGAAATATCCTCATATTAAAACACACACAAAAAAGTAAATGTTTGCATTATACAGGCATTTGTCCAATATGAGTGATATTCCTGTGGCCTATGTTTTTTTTCCAAGTCATCTTGGAGATATCTCAATTTTTCAGTTCTAGGGAAGAATAAATTTGTATTATTTCCATTTTAAATTTCGGAATCCAAACAGATTTTCGATTTACACATGGATATTCCGGACACATACTGTATAGTTCTGCAGGCACATTCCTCACATCTGAAAGTGCTCAATAAGCTAAAGAATGTTCAAATCCCTCAGCTTTTCCCAATAAAACAGTCACAGAATTGGTTACCAAGGCAGACTGCCTCTGAGCTGTGGTCCTACCTGGGTTCTAGCAGTGCAGAGCCCTTGTTCTCCCTTTCCCTGAAGACAAGCTCAATGATTAATTCAGACAGGCTCCATCCCCAGTGCAGGCTCCAGAGCACTTCCCCTGAACTGTGAACTCAGCACAAATGAGAGAACTGTTCTGAGAATTCACAATCCTGCATGAGTTGATACATTTGGTGGTTAAGATGGAGTCTTATATGTATCGTATACCCTTTTTTTAGCCACTCTAACCAAAAAAGACAAGTCTATACAGCTCTTTTGCAAGCAATCTGGAAGATTTGGTAAGGAAGATTTGTTTGTTAGTCCACTACTATCCACTATAAACTTGACTAGATCTTCATTACAAATTAGCAAAAGCTTTATTAGATAAGCCCAGTACAGATCCCTGTGGTGCTTCACTAAATACAGTACATCAGTCTAATTTGAGCTTTCACACCTTATCTGTAGTCTTCTTCTATTCTAAGCATTAAAAGTCTAGACCAGACTGGCAGACAGGAACCAATGTGCTCAAACTCAATGTACTGTATAACCTATAGCCCAAAACCAACTGATAACAATGGCATCCACCGCAAATTCAAATGCATGTATGTAAATGTAGACAATTACCTTTTTAACCCTTTAAATTCTGATCAGAGGTAGCCCCTTATGCCTTTGTGCAGGCAACAATCACTGCACCAGTCCTGTCCTGGAGTCCAGGTCTGAAGCACTTGTTCTCCTGTGGTCCAGCACTTGTTCTCCTGTGGTCAAAATGCCACAGCCTGGAGAGTAATGCGTTAAAATCTCTTGATCGTCACATCTGTTTCACTTTGACTGATGTTGCAAGCCAGGCACCATTTCAGTTTTTCTTTAGTACAAGGTGTCTTCGCAAATCTGTTTTGGCACATTGTGTTAGAACTAATTCCAGGACATATGTTGTTTTTTTTCCCCGCAGTTACACACAAATAATAATGGTTTAAAGTCATTCTATAAATAATTTGAATTAAAGACCCAATGTCACGGAGGCCAACCACTAGAATGACTCACATGCCAGGTGCTGCAATTTTAATGAATAAATAAATTTCACCCCAGACAAAAGTGTCTATCATGACTGAGTCGGAAAGGAAAATTAATTTTCTTGTACTGCTACTTAGCCAGGGAATGAAAACACATTTAATACAAGGTCAAACTGAAAAATTAAAACTACCACAATTTCTATTTAATTTTCCTCAACAAATCCTCTAGCTCCACAAAAACCTTTGTATTTGTAGCCTTTTCAAAAAACAATTGTGCAAAACATGTTTTGTTCCAAATGAATCTTATGTAATTTCTTTACACAATTTACATGTCATTTTGAATTTTTTTTGTTAAATGCAGTCATTAAATATCCCATGGCACTGGCTGTTAGAGCAGGGGTCCCAGTGCTAGTGTCCTGGCGAAATTCCACTCTGCACTTGTACAATGTTGCCTGCCTAGAGTTCCCCCTGCACCCTGTCAGCACCCTGGTCTGCTGTGATGTGGGCCCGCCAGAGCAGAGTGGCTCAAGAGTACCGCCTAGTGGTGGGCCTTGTGGGATGGGTCCAGTACTTAGGATCCTTTGGGATGAAAGGAATGGTACAAAGGCAAGAAACGATTACTAGTAGTAACAGCAGAAGTATAAGAGCACTGCCTTTGCCAAGAAAATCTGACAGAGTGAGGGGGTGGGTGGATGAATGGATGGATGGGTGAGTGGGTGGGGTTGTATTTGGGTAGATGGGTGGGGGATGGTAGGATTGATGGGTGGGTGGATTTGGAAAAGGTCCAAAATTTGCCATTCACAGCCGCGGTCCAGGTGTCAATAAGCCAACCTTATATTTAGCAGCTGATGTCTTGGTTGTAGATCTTGGGACCCCTCCAATCTATCTCACATCTGTGTACACGGGGGCTCACTGACAACGCGAAGGAGCCCTCCTCTTCTGTTTGTTATCATAGATCACTTTCGAAATGACAATGGAGAAACCCAGGCAAGCAGTCTGTGAAAGCCAGACATTCAAAAAAGACAATCAAGATCACATGATTATGAAGGAAACATAAGATTACATACTTTAAGTGAAGAGCTCCATTGGGACTGAATTCCCCTGCCTATCAATGGATTAGTCTCCCAATATACAGTAAATTTAAGAAATTAAGCAGTTCCATTGATTTCATCTCAAGTTTACCCAAAGGAAATGTCTCTTGGGTACCACTAGCTTTTCACTTGTCACCCAGGCCAAAACAAAACAAACACCTGTTTTGTAAAGAATGTCAAGAACAGTTGAGAATGATCAGCTGAGAAAGTGCTCTGCTGATCAGCTTCTAACAGGCGAGGAAAGAACAACCAACAATCAAGACTAAAGAATGCTGACACAGACATGCATAAGCAAATCCAGCAGCTGTGAAGCAGGTAATAGGAAATCAAAACCCTTTTCTTACATAGCAGTTGGCTTGGGACAAATTAGCTTAGCACTTTAGAATGGACTCTTAAAGATTCTGACAAACAAAATCGGCACGGACAAAAATCAAACTATCGGGACGTCGGGTTAAATATACTGCAGAGTCATGTATAAAAAACAACAGTCAATAAAATAAAGAAAGTTTGGAATCCCTGACAGACCGGGACTGAGAGAAAGTGTCATCCCACAGTAGCTGTTGTCTTAACTGTATGTCATTGCAGTTCTAGTCTGCTCACAGTCTGGGACTGAAAAAAAAGCATACAAGAGGGAGAGAGAAATGCAATTAGGTTTTCGCAAATAATTGCAACAATTTTCAGAGCTTTTATCTCTAGTCTAATTTACTACCCTTAGAGGTGGCAGAACAAAGCAAGTATTGTAACTGACCTGCAAACAGTAGTTATTTAGAATTCATGTGTAAATGTCATTTGGTTATTTTAGACAAATGACAGGGATGAGCTGAAGTTGCGTTTAAATGCTCAATGGTCCTGTCGGGTACATGGCACAGAGGATCAGAGATTCATATTTGAGATTCACCATTTCCCTGAGAAACCAATGAAACCAAATATTGCATTACTCTGTCACATACTGTACAGATCACGTAAGACGAAAAGTACTTGCAGATTGAGCACAGTAATAAGATAAAAGCACTGATAGAGCTTTATGATGTTAGAAATTAAGCAGGGATGTACACTGCGTTTATGACAATGAAAACCTGGCAAATACAATGTAACAAATTCCAGTTAGCTCTACCCACATAACGCTTCAAACTGTGAGATAATTATTTCCTGAAGGGCATGATACATGTGGCCTTTAATGGGTCCTTTTCTTCAGCCAAGCAGAAATCTTTAATACCATTTAACACCTTTCCATTTCTTGACGCTCAAGCTATAGCGGAACTGAGAAATAGGGTCTGACAAAGCCTACCTTTCAGTTTACTTTATTTCCACTGTTGATTTTATAGGCACAGTTAAATTCAGGATAATGTAATTACTTATTTTTCACAGTGCTTGCGAAAGGTGTGGGCAATAAACTCGCAGCAGCAATCAGGAACGAACTCTAGTTTTTTCTGTGGGCGTCACGGGGATGATCACAGCAGGCGCTTTGCCATCACGAGCTGTAGCACGGTACTTGGAGAATGACAGTGAGATCGGCTCTGATGATGTGTTTCGGCACTGCGGAGGTAACAGTTATGGAAAGGTGAGGGAGCAGGTTTGAAGGACTACAGGTGTGTGTATTAAATGCAGAAACAGAGGCAGAGCCTCGCCAACATCTTTGTGTTTGTACTTCCCAATGCCATTGTGATCAGAGGAAGAAACTCAGACGACAAAGCTTCAATGCAATACGTTAGTTGACAAAACTGGCAAGAGACCTTCTGCTTGAAATCCTCCTCAGCTATCCTCTTCATTAATTTCACTTGACACTCAGCACTATTTCTATGCTCCGTTCTTAATTTTAATTGGACTTTTATCCCAGAAACGCAGATTTCAAAGAGCCAGTTCTGTCGCTGCTGTGCAGCTAAAAAGACAACATTAAATCACCCAAATGGCACAACCTAAACAAAACAGCCTTAACTCAGATCATAAACATTTCACTCCCTCTGTCCCTGGAGAAACAGACAGAGCTATTGACCTCTTTTTGGAGTCTTTACATTTTGGGCTGTTTTATGCTCCAATTTGCTCTTTGCTTGAGGACAATGATCTTTTAATGCACTCAACCCAAAATATGTTAAGCAAGTGCTACATCTTGCCATCAGGCTTTTACGTCCTGAAATATTAAAACCCTTACAGAGAACTCTGCCAGTTAGACATGCTTTTGTAATCTAAAAAATGTAGATAAATACAATAATGGAGGTATTTTTTTAGTGGATTGGAGCGTGTTTATGACAGATTAAGAGTTTGCAAGGGTATATAAGTTTTAAAAGCCCAGGCCTGCTATCTACTGTATCTACCAAGCCAGTAGGATGTGGAATTTTCCCAGCCTGCCCTGCCAGGTTAATCAGCTCAAGAACTGACAAACCAGGCTGACAATGTCGAGCTTTGGCATTAAAGTTCTAAGAGCTGTTAAATGCACATGCTTGTTGACAACAACGGTGATCATAGACGCACTCCACGGATTACGTATTGTACGTCTCGTGCCAAGTAAAGTCAACTTTACAAAAAATCCTGCCATTTGTCCCATGAAAAAATCGAGTTACGAAATGTTTACGTTAGATACTGTACTTAAGGAGCAAGTTGATTGGCATGATCCTCCAGTGGACTGCGCGCAAGGCGTCACCGCTAGCGTTCCAGACGTTTTATTGTCGCGCACGTCTCTCATTTCTTGCTTTCCCTCTGAGCATTGCGAGTGACCCGAATTGCAATCATCAGGGAAGCACCTGGTGATTTCATTATGGATAGTATTTACAGTTCATTTTATGTTGTGTTTAATTACTGTACATCATACTATTTATAAATTCGTTTCATTCCTCCGTTCCAGTGTTTCTTTTATTTACTTTAGGTTATGCCATATTTGGATTTTAGTTATTATAATTATAAGAAAACCGTTTTTTGGCATTTCAGTTCTCTTCCCTGTATAAAGTTTGATGTTTTGTTTTCTCTACCTAATGGACGGCGGACTGCTGCACAGTTCTCTCTCCCTTGCCTCTCTCTCTACCTCCCTCTGTGATTAACGCACATACGTTACCTGTCTGCTATTAAGGACAAGAAACTCTGATGAGCCGGCTATTCTCCTCTCCTGTCCATCCGTCCTCACTCACAAATACAGTACAGCGAGAGAAAACAAGGCAGGATCAGTGCGACATCATAAACGGAATTTCTCTCTGTTACACAACAGCTAAAAAAAGCGTTTTTCAAGAAATTGCAGAACGGAACCTTTTACATAATCCGTAAAGTGAGTGTAATTTGTAAAACACTCATTCCAAAGGAATACAAGGAAAAGACCTACAATACGTGACTCAGCTGTAGATTTCGGCCAGGACAGCGGTCACAGTACCCCTGCTCTCCAGCGTACACTAAAGGCGTTTTAACTGGGGTCTGAACTCATGACCCTCAGATCCCGGCTCCGGAGTGCTAGTTACCGACACACTCACGCAACGAGAAAATGAAAGGAAAAAAAAGATTATTTGTACATTATACAGTATGTTAACATAAAATATAATACACATACCATATACTGCAAAGGAACAAGTAAAGATTTTTTCCATGCTGTGGAGCCTTCTTAGGGTGTCCACGCAGCTACTGTACGTACTTGAAGTACACTTCCTACTGTAGGGCTCTCTGGCTCACGTGGGTATGCGCCCTCACCTGCCACCTCAGGTCAGCCCCCCACCGCTGGGGACTCGAACCCGGGCCTCCTGCGTCACTCAGCAAGGACCCAGGCAGTTGAGCTCAAGGGAGATCTCCCGTCAGCCTGGCAGCTGCGGTACCTGCTATTCACAGGGAAGGGCGGTGACGTCACCACGCCGGTAAGCCGGCTCGAACTATTTGCAATGGCTAAAAAAATTTAAAAAAAAACTACTTGCAATGGCTGACAGAAGAGAGGGGAGGAGAGCCTGCTTTGTGGGAGCGAGGGCCTTTGTAGATGGGAAGGAGATTCGCTCCCAGTGGCTGCTCAGTTAATAATTATGTTTGGTTTTATTTGTTATAGCAGTATATACTAGTGTTTGTTTAGTGTTAGTTTGGAATGGTGTAGTTAAGTATTAAGGACTGTTATAGTTCTGGTTCTTCGAAAAACTCAATAGTTTAGTAGACAGTCTTAGAGTTAGTTATTTGCTTTTGTTTATGTCTTTTTCATGAATGCCAGAGGTACTCGAAATGTTGTTAAAAGAAAAACGTTTTTTTTTTGTTTTGTAAAAAACTGTGTGCTGAGTTTTATTTTTTACAGGAAACGCATGCATATTGAAACTAAATTTTATAAATAATTGAGAAATATTAAAGCAAGGAAAATATGATACGTGTAAAATATACAATTTGACCACATAATTACTTAATTACCCCTGGTAGTTAAATGCTTTTTTCTGCTGCGTTCTTTTCTCTTGTACATGATTCTGATCCTGTTGTTGTATTTGTATCTGTAAATTATATATGTTTAATAAAAATTAAAAAATAAAAAATAAAAATACTGTTTGCAATGGCGGCCGTATGCGTTACAATACCTACGGTTGAGCTCCTACAGGTTTATTATTGTTTTTTTCAGTTACGCAGTTTAAAATATTTCGAGTTCTATAGAATTCTCTATTTCAGTATTGTAGATAGGTTTACGTTAAAATACCTTTCTGTGTTTTCTGATTGGTTACGGGAGAATGTGACTAGAGAAAAAGGGAGAGATTGGGAAGAGAGGGAGAACGCAGCAGGTGTGAATGTGATTGTTCAGGAATAAACTGCACAAGAAATATCTGTCTCCATCCAGTTCCCATCCTTACGGGCAATGTTTTTAACCACCATCGCACGCACCCTACGGTTACACTATATATACTATCTATACAGTAAACATGGATGGATGTTTATTCTAAAAATAGATGTGAAACATTTTAAAATATTTAATAAAGATTATTTAAGTATGAAGTACATAAAGCTTAAAAAGTATTGTGATATTATGAGCATTGATGTATTATTTTACTAATAACTATTTTATTGATTTTATTGTCAGAAAAATGCAAAATAACAATATACTTGTATGTACAGTACATATACTGTATGGTACCTGCAAGATAAAAAGAGAGCCAGCAAATTTACTATGGCAAGGTTCTTTTAAGAGATTATGATTAAAATATGGAGCAAAACTACCAGATATCCTAGAACTAAAAATATACATACAGTATTACTGCAAACACTGTATTTTAACTACTGTATATCAAGAGGAATGATTTCTCCGTTGTAGTTCAATAAGAAAGCTACTCGTTAATGTGATACCAAAGAAAATAAGAAGACAGGACTCTGGATATGAGCCTTAAATAAGCCACATTAATATCTCAAGTTGATAATGGACGCTTCCAACGACCAGCTGTAACTGTATTTTGGAAAAGAAACAAGCTTTCTTAATATGAAAATATCCACTCATTCATCTTTCATACTTCTCCTTCATAATCCTTCACAATTCCCCCAGTCTGGAAAAAAAACACACCTTTCCATTCATGTTATATTCTTAATATATAATATAAAAAATTGAACCAAATCTTTAGAACTTAACTCTCTATAAAATGGCTTTGGCCATAATTAGACCTGCCATAAAGATGAGATTGCTGTGCACGTACGATTCCATTTCCGTTTCTCCTTCCTCTGACTTTCCAGGCCATCCACGGCTTGCTCTGTGCTGCTTCTGTATCGGCATGAGAGGAGAGAGCTTGTTAATCTTTTTGTGTTAATTGTTCATTAAATGTGGCTTCCTCTGTCGCAGCTGATACCTTGACTGCCCCCCTTTCCCTCGTCTAATCCCGCGCAAACAGACAAAGGGATTGTGGGATAAGGGAAGAGATAATGAGTCCGATGTTACGGCTCGTGGCAAAAATAATTGCTTGTTTATGGCTTTTGTTCAGCACCATTTGTATACCTGATTATTACAGCAGGTACAGTACAGTAGCTCTTCCTTTCGGTCAGCTGTCATACACCTGAGATTGACAGGCAAGCCGGCATGTAATTAAAGACTTTCTGCCTGCTAAAGTGGACTGTGGAAAGCTTTATCAGAGTTTCGCCTCACACGCAACTTTCTTGTTATTGCAAATTTATAACAAATCTCTCAACTTTCTTTCACACTGAAGCTGATGAGGCTCTGCGGAGACTCATGATCCTACAGGCCCAGCAGTAGGAAGCAACAGGAAGAAAGTCAGGTACCTCACTGTCAACTGGACAGCATAAAATGAATCCTGCTCCCAAACCTGGTATTAACGAGCACATATAATAATAATAATAATAATAATAATAATAATAATTGCTTACACTTATAGAGGTTTTAGGACACTCCACTCAAAGTGCTTTACAGGTCATGGGGATCCCCTCTACCGCCACCAGTGTGCAGCCCCACCTGGATGATGCACCTGTACTCTCCCCACACACCAGCTCTCAGTGGGGAGGAGAGCAGAGTGATAAAGCCAGTTCGGAGATGTGGATTATTAGGGGGCCATGATGGGTATAGGCCAGGGGAAAATTTGGCTAGGATACCGGGGTGACACCCCTACTCTTTTCTAGAAACACCCTGGGATTTTTAATAACCACAGAGAGTCAGGACCTCGGTGTTACAGTACGTCTCATCTGAAGGAAGGCGTCTTTTTACAGGATAGAGTCCCCATCATTATATTGGGGCATTAGAGGCATTTTAAAACACCATTACCATACAGTACCACCTTTGTGTCAAAGCATGTCCTTAGATTTTTCCACGCAGTCACATTTTTTTTCCAAAAGCAATCTTAATTACAGTTTAACCTGAGGTGTTCTGTGCATCTGCTATTTTACTCACTCAAGGTCACTTGTAACAAGGCAGGAGGTAATTGAAGAAAGGCCTTATAAGAAATCTTAATTCTTGCATTTTGATCCCTGTATCAAAAGCAAACAAGAACGACTTTAATTACACTGTGGTAGATCTCACGAGGGCCATTTACTGCTGCAAATTTTGTTTTGTAAACTGACATAATTTGCTTGTTTGGGAATAAATTTAATTGAAATGTAATAGAGATATCTATGATGAATTGAGCACATATATGTGCGCTTGTGTGTTTTAATTAAACTAAACTGTAAATAGAAAAGGAAGAGGTTACTCAAAATGCACATTTCCCTCGCTAGCTATAACCGCAATTAATTGCATCATAATTAAAACAAACAGAAGGAATACAAAGCGCAGTGATAATCTGTTGTTTTATATGTCATGCTCCAATTAGTCTGCTCTGCATAACAAAGATAACAAAGATACAGATAATATTATTCAATTCCAGTCCTTAGAGTAGCAATCTAGCTTCCCACTGTTCTGTGTATGATGCCATGAAGGTCTCCGTGCTGGAAAATGGGTTCAGTGTCAGATAACAAGAAGTAGTCCTCATACTGTACAGAACCAATGCCATTTGGATAAATAAACCTACTGTACTTAGAGACACTCCGTCTCTCCTCTGGTATTGATTATAGTTTGTAAAACAATTTGAAAGTTTGAAACCCCCGCTTGGGTCTCCCCTCCTGAAACACAAATTAACCTTAGCTGAGGTTTGGCCAAACACTTAGCAAACATGCACTCTTCTATCTCGGCTGAAGGACTTGGCTGAAGCCCAAGTAGATAACATCCCCATGAGTGACATCCCTTACAGCGACCAGAATGCAGCCATCGTGCCCTGCTTTGAAAGCTAATTTGCTGCCCACAAACAGTGGCCAATCAATATTTTAATAGCAGTCTCATTTGAAAGATGATTTTTTCTTCCTGTGCATAAGGGGTCTCTCTTCCTGTTCGCTCGTCTTGGGGGGTGGGGGACATGTTCAAGTCTGACATCCCGACCTACACCTCTCTCATGTTCCACTTTCCTGGGGAGGGAGAGATTAAAGTACGGTGTTGACTTTAACACAAAACTTATTTCTGTTCAGTGATACAAAACAAGTGCCACAGGCCCGTTTTAAGGCTACATGAGGCCATGGATTTTTTGAGTTTTTTTTATTACACCTCCCCATCACTTGCCATCCACTTACAGTAGATGAAGCTTTTTAAATGGAGTCAGAGTTTTATGGCTTCACGGTTCAAATGTAATGTTTTCGCTCTATAATTAACTCCTGCATATGCTGATCAGGTTTAATTTTCATTTTCTATTGCTGCAGATGTCAGATGGAATATGTCCCTTGAATTACTGATTAACACTGGGGGGAAAAAAAAGTCCCACAGTTATTAGCACACGGAGAGAAACATGTAATATGGAAACTCCTTGGCATTAATCACGATTAGGCTCATTAGCCCAAACTGAACAGTTTAATTTGTATATAGTAAATCCAGTCTTTTGTAATTAGTGGACGGGCTGTCTGTTTGATATTAAAAAAATGAAAATCCGCACTGTGGTTCTTAAAAGTTTGGGTTCATATTGTGGATGGCATGGACTAATTTATATTAATGCTATAATGGCTAGGCCCCTGTAATCTAATAACCACACTGCTAGCTTCATACCATGAAGAAAAATGAAATTATAATGAAAAGGTTGAAACCCCTCTCATCAATTAATGATAAAATTCCAGTTTTTCATATTCTAATTAAAAACAAAAATTAAATACAAAAATGAAGAGCTTTGTACACTATGTAAGAAAAAAAAATCCTATGAACTGTAGCCACGACTCCGCTGTCAAGAGCAGAGTATCTTTCAAGTGAGCAGCACAAAATTTGCCCAACGAGCAATAAAACCTCAGTTCTTACTGCAGGCACCTGTAATCAGAAGGTCATTACTTGACATTGCAGAGAACCGTTTGAAGAGTATCTCATATCTACATACAGTACTGCATAAAAGTTTTTACCACTTTCAAAAGCATTTTTGCTCTGATGGGACTTTTCTCATTATTGCATTGCAACGTCTCGGCATCTCGCTTGACAGGTGCTTTACAGTATATTGAAAATTCTGAAATGATGGCTTTAAAGAGAAACAGCTTTGTTCCATCTTCTCTCGGAAACATAGCTGAGAGAGAAGAGACAGATCTGAGCAATGTCGCTTTATAACAAATTACGCACACTCATTGAGGTCCAGCTGATTAAAGGTGAATTAAAAGATGAGGTTACAGCACATGACTGGCCCTGCGCCTTCACTCCAAACTCTTCCCTCAGTGAGATGTGCTGAATCAGCTTTGTACAGGTGAGCCCCTACAAGTCTGTACAGCCCCGACTACCTGGAAGCAGAAAAGGGAAAGAGGAGCAGACCACAGAAAGACACAGAGAAGAGAAAACCTAACAAGACAGGAAAGAATAGTGCAAAATGAAAGAGACGAACAGAGCAACCAAATCAGAATAGGAACTAACAAAGAACATGCAGAGAAAACGTTTGTCCAGGAACACCACATCAATAATAAAACACAACATTGCAAAGAATCAAGGATTTGCTGTTATATTAATCTGCCTCCTGTCAATTGCTCTATTACATATTTATGCTCAAATCTCCGCACTCCTCCACATCTGCGCTGTTACTCATGCATATTTTATTGAATGTTTGCAGCTCTGAACCTGAGTATAATGATGTTATCCCAAAACATTAAATTAAACGTACTGTACAAAATAGATTTTAATGATGTTTACTAAATCACACAAGAGTCGATACCATTCTTGAAGTTAAACAGCTGGGGGTAAATTAAATATTTTTGAAGACTAGGAGGGAAACCACATTTACAGTTTCCTTTATTGGATTTAGGGTAATTCAATAAATATGGCTACCACTGGCTTTGCATGAGGTTTCCATGTTTTGTGAAGTTCACATTGAGTACTAACATTTATGGGCGGTTACACAAAGCAGTTGTAAAGAATTTTTAAACGCCCTTTGTTCACTCAGGTTTATTCTCTCAGCAGCTCCCTTCATTTGTGTCTTCCTTGATTACTGAGAAGCAGCACAGGTGGAACTGTGGCATCCTTAATTAGTGATGAGACGAAATTAATGATGAATGTTAAAGCACTCTCCAGTGAAGGCCTGTATCTCTGCTTGGGTAGTCTTGAATAACCCCAGCAACTGGTAGGAACATACTATAATTGCCACCTTAAGAAAAATGTGTTTTGATCAACTGTGGAAATGATCCAAAGAAAGTAATAAAAATGTCCATATTTTTAACCGAATTTTGTACGTTCAAAATGACAATGTTTATACTGAACGTACTGTACTACAGATACAGTATATTGTATTGTTAGAGCTGTGACAGACCGACGAACTGGGCATGATGAAAAACAACAGGTCTATGGTGCAAAGCCGATCAATTTGGGAGAGAACAACTCAATAGGTTGGGAAACAAATTATCTTAGAGGTGGAAAAATTGTTAGGTGATGCAAACCATTTCTAGTCTCTATTCCAGAAGTGATGCTAAAGTCAGTGAGACCAGAGCTGCAACTTTGCTCTAGATTTGTAGATTTCTGTAAAAAAAATACATGGAGACAAATAACTTTATAAACACAAAGGAATGTGCAGTGGGGTGACTAAAATAATACATCCTCATTGTTGCTGTAACAATACCACTGTCAACATCCTACATTTGATTCAAACTATGTTAAAAACATTTATCAGAGCACACAGCAGCCATTGCTTTCCTACCGTACTGTACGCTGCACTTGCTGCAAAAATTCAAGGAGCAATAAACGTTAAAGAAAACATTTTATAATACCTGTAACTTTGGTTTAGCATGCAGAAAAGATGATGATGATGAAAACACAGTCATACCCAAAAAGGAGGGGGAGAGAGGAATCAATTATTTGATATTACCACCAGAAACTTGTCTGACTTGCACAGCATAAAGAAAGGATTGTGATAATTACGATCTTTGGGTTTCCAATGGTGCCAATAACTGACTCTGTTATCAGCTTCTTGCTCTGATTAAATCTTCCAGACCCTGCAAGATTTAAATTGGTTTTAAATTAATGCAATGAGTTTTTAGTCTCTTTTTAAACTCTCTTAATTTTTTTATTTTCCACTGACGTGGCCAGTTAATGCTCCCAATTACGTTTACAGACCAGATTTCTGTTGAGTAATTGGGTTTGTGAGAGATGAAGCCCTGTAATAATAGAGGAACCCCAGAGGGAAGAATAAAAGGAAGAAGGTTATGCTGCAATATTGCTGTGCTGATTTCACAGAGGATTTGCGTATTTATTAGGTGGCAGATGGGAAGAGATTTCCGCAAAGAAGTCGATTTATTTTTTCCCTTCCAAGATGTTGACAGCTCTGTCTTTGGATTTGATCACTTTTTTACACAAGCTACAGTACCTCGCACCGGCCTTTTTCAGGACTGATTTCTTGGAAATGCAAACACACTTCATACGCTAATAACAAGAAAGGTTGTCGGTATTTAGGAAGCTGCACTCGCCCACTCCCCTATGGTAATGCGGTATGTACTGTATTTATGAACCTCTGAATTTATGCTGTAATAATTCGGTTACACTGCCACAGTCCATGAGGGATGAGTGAAACAATGAAACAGTACTGAAACTGGTAGACAACCAATTGTCACATTGACAGTAAACGTGTCTTTAATACATTCCTTGACATTGTCTTGGGTGGCTGATGTCATGACATGCATTCAAAGAGAAAGTAATCAGAAACAACTTTAAAGTCTTGTGTGCCTCATCATACAAAACACCACTGGTGCTTAAAAGCAACCTTCAGACAACTACTGTACCTCTGTTTTCACTGTTCCTACACTGTAATCACTGGAAGGGTGGCTGAGAGGTGTAGTGGTTAGCACTAGTGCCTCGCAGAACTGGGGCCCGGGGTTTAATTCCTGACCTAGGGTGCCATCTGTGTGAAGTTTGCATGTTCTCCCCGTGTTTATAGGGGTTTCCTCTGGGTGCTCTAGTTTCCTCCCACAGTTCAAGGACATGCTGGTACAGTAGGTTAATTGGCTTCTGGGAAAAATTGGCCCTGTTGTGAGTGTGTGTGTTTGTGTCTGTGAGCGCCCTGTGATGGACAGTTGTCCTGTCCTGGGTGTATCCCTGCCTTGTGCCAGTTGCTTGCTCCATCTCCCCCACAACCATGAATTGGATGAAAATGTTAGAAAATGGATGGTTGGATCTAACCATTAGTCTCTGTTTAAGGTCATGGTGTTGGGGAGGAAGCAATGTGATTCCTGGCGCATACAGTACAGTATGTCCTTTTTTTTGCTTTATAGTAGGAGGATCTCCAGTAGGCTTGTTGCTTTCTTGGTTCCAGTCATGGTAACATGATTTGACCTTTATCAATTTCATTTAATACAGTATCTCACACAACACAGCTGAATCCCACCACATTAAATCTTTTTTTACAGTATATATAGTAAATTTATAGCATTTTATTTTTAACTGTGCATTGAAAAGCCTAAACAATGTGCAGGTAATGAGATTCACCAGGGACCATTTTCCCTCAGGAGCTGCAATGACTCAGGCAGCCTGGGAGGTGACCGCACCGTACTTGGCTTAAACTGCATTCTGCAGCAGAACGAAACAATGCGATTATAATTCACAAGGTACATGAATAAATGCACACAACAAAAACTAAAAGAAAGGGGATGGACTCTAAACAAATGTTTGCATCCATTTAATAGGATGGACTGCTATCGTGCCCTTGACTGCAGGAATATTTTATCTTTACAGCTCTGGAGAGATTTAGATTGCCGAAGACAAGGAGGAAGGTTAGTGTCTATTTTAGCTGCAGAAAACACAATTACTGACAATGCATTCATCACTTCCCTGCTGAGACGTTTCCAAGCACAGACCCTAATGTCTTCTGGGTTACTCCTTTTTCTCTCATTGTAAGTGCCACATTATAACTTGCAAGCCTTTTGTGTTGCGTTTTGTATTCAAGTTTCACCCCCTCCCTCACTGGAGGACAGGACTCAATTTAACAGGAAGGTCACACCTGAAGGATCTTAAGGAACAAGAAGCATTATATCTGACTAATTATTGACCATTACCATTGATCCACACTTCCCCTCAGCTCTGGATACTAAACAATTCTGGACAATTAAGTCAAAAAAACAAACCTCAATGCCTCTCAATTCCTGAGTGCAACGTGCAAGAAAACCAGAAAGTGAAGTCAATAACTGTTTTATTTTTCATAACTTTCAATTCAGGAAGAGGGAAAAGGAGCACGGAAGGGCCATAGCTATGACCTTATTTTTTAACATTTTGCATTGATTTATTCAACACGAAGCAACAAAAAACAAACCCTTTAAAAAGCCCATTTAAAAAGGGTTGGAAACCATGACTAAAATAAAGGAAAAGTGAGTTAAAAAAATATATTTTAAAAGAAGCACAGACACGTGACCATGCTAGCTCAGCTTTTGTAACCCAAATAGAAACCTGTATTTCTTTCCATACAAATATTTCAGGCAAATCAAGTGCAATCTAACAGTATCTCAATCTCCATCCATCCTTTTAACATACATTTTTAGCTTCAATTAGAACTACCAGCAAGACCTGCTAAGCCTGAAGATTCCAATCAATTTGTGAATCACCAGTAGGAAGGAGCTGAATCATAGTCACACCAGCCCAATCTGAGAGACATAGAGTACTGTATCTTAATAAAGACTTTCAGAACTGGTGCTCACTTCAATCCAGTAAGGTTATAACTCACATGAGTAAGCTTACACATGACTGTCAGCGTATAACTCAGCTGCAAAACTAAAAGCTGTTTTTCAGAGGGGTGAGGTCCTTTCCCCTGTTGTCACACAGTTTAAAATACCACACGATTACTTTGCTGCAACTATGAACAGCTTTTGGAAAAGCAGCAACTGAGGATGCTTACATAATGAATGCTAAAAGCAGGTACAGTACAATCAGACCAGCCATTAGCTTTTTCAAAGCATTCACACTTCAATATAGTTTAATTCTGATATATATATTTTAAGGATTTGTGTCAGTTTATTTCTAATTTGTATATTAGATTATCAGTGAGAATTTAAGCCCTGCATATATGTTTTAGAAGTCACTAGCCAGGTGTTTGCCCATCTTACTGCTTCTATAGTGCTTACTATTCCTCCTGTTTTAGTATTGTCTGCAAACTTGGCTAATTTACCAGACTCTGAATTTTTGGTTCAAAATATGAATCCATATGGCACTCCACTAATTACATCACCCCAACAAATTCATCAAGAGGTGAATTTGAAACTTCATCTTTTGGGAGGAGCCTAATCAAAATCCTTCAGAAAACCAAAATGCACCATATGACATGCTCTGTGTTCATTACTGTGGGTTCTTGTTCAAATAAATAATGCATTAGTTAAGCAAGACCTGTCTTTTCTCAATTCATGTTCACAACCACATACAATCCTATTGCAAAAGAGATGACCTCTGGCTTAGATGTGATTGTTTTTAAAATGAAGTAATTCAAATATGACTTACTGGTTCGTAATTACTTGGTTCATTTTGTCACCCTTATTTATGGAGGGGCAGTAGACTAGCATTTCTCCAGTCCACAGGTACTATTGGAAAAGCTCTTGGCTTCTGATTATCATCTCTTACTTCCTTAAGTAAGATACCTTCAGGCCCTGGAGATTTATTAATCTTGAGTGCTTATAAGACCCTAGATACCTCTGCCTGTTCTGTGTTAATACTATTTAATACAGAACTTTGTTCCAGTGCCTGAGGCATGTTGTTGAATTCTTCCGTAGTGAACACCTGAGTGAAATACTCATTTAGTTCCTGAGCCATTTCCTTTTCATCGTCTAGACGTTTCCCATTACTGCCCGGGATACATTTTACTTCATCCTCTGTGGTTCTTCTGCTGTTGTGCTGTATATCTTATCTTAAAAGCCACGGTGAGATAACTACACACCACCCTCAGATGCATTTCAATTTAGAAACTTCACAGAATCCCAGCACGGTGTAAAACAGACGTGGTTTAAACAGTGACAGTGTGCAAAAGCCATCCAAAAAAACATGTGCATTCATGGTTGGCTCATTTTAAATCATAAAGAAAAAGCCCACTTGTGTTAGATGTATTTTGGGGTTCAAGGACTGGAAAGTGCAGGCCATATGAGAATTCAGGATGGATGTACAGTATAATAAATATCCTCCTCTGGACCCAATTTGTAACGATAAAAAGTGCTTAGGGTCAGCAGATGAATGTGTGAAGGGATTTCAGTCTCAGTGTGGACTTTTCACTCTTTGGCACAGCATAGTGACAAGGGTAATCATGGCTGCCAGGAAGAAGAGGGAGACTCACTGGAGACCCTCATTGAAAAGGCGAGGGGGTGGCTGAAAGCAGGGTGTTTTTTTCAAGATAAAGGTCAACAAAATCAAAATTGCTTTGCATACAGGGCAAAAGACTAGAAAAAAACAAAGGACTTGGCACTGTAGGCTAGGACAATAGTACTTTCATTATTGCCTTTCTCTCATTTTGAACTACTGTATACACTAACAGGCTATTGAAATTATATAATAATCACATCCTTAAAATTTAAAAATGTATATAAGTGCCCTCCATGCTGCTGATGTAACGGTTATATATCTACAAAAAAGATATATTTCTGTATATAACAGAAAGACTTAAAGATAAGATCCACTGTGTCCAATATTTCACATTATATAATGAACAGTATAAGTATCTATCTTCCTTCTTTGTATCCTCACCTCTTTACCTCTGAGTTCTTATGCTATTCCACACATCATCCGCAATTTCAGGTAGAACCTTATCAATCAGGCCCAGGTTACCTACAGTATACAAGGGAAATCACTGCGGTTATCAGCAGGCTATTGAAAGCTGCAGTTTGAATGTTAAATGTTAAGATGAAAATGTCAGTGAAACTTCAGTTTTTTAACCAATATAATAAAAGAAAAAACTGAGACAGTTCCATGATAATTAAAATTAAGCTAACCCAATTAAAAAGTAAAAAAAAGAAAGAGAAGAATATCCTTCTTCTCGCTTTCAAAAGGGCTCCTGATGTCAAATTAGAAAAAAATCCACCAATTCCAGTGCTTCAAAGCCACCTACAGTACATTTGACAAGGCTGCCACTGAGACGTGAGGCGAGAGTTGTTCGAAAATAAAATAGGACCGATCTTTCTGGGTCTGAAATGCTAACGTGGCATATCCTTCACATGACCTACGAAAAGTTAATTCAATGCTTTCTTTTGAGCTAAACCGCATGAAACATTCAGGAGTCACATCTTAAAACAGTAATAATTAAACTTCATTTCTCGCTGCACCATGCCAATACTCTAGTATAATTAGGTTATGTTTTGATTTTGCTAGTAATATATTTAATTATAAAACAGTATGATTCATTTACTTCATTAAAAAAGAAAAAGCCCTTGAGATGTAACAATCATTCTGAATTTTAAGCTCAGCCCAGTTGAGCTGAGGAAAGATGGAAGCATTCAGTCAGAAATGAAAAATAACAAGAACAAAATCTATTTCTGTATCTACAGTATCTGCATCGACTACTACTCTATGCTACTAATCTACTCAGAAATGGTGGCAACCTTTTGCCTGAAAGCTATGGGGATTCCAGCATGTGTTCTTAAAAATTATCTTTTTTGTCCAGCTGCTGATCATGTTTTGTCACTAACTTGCTGAAAAGCTGGCCGACAATGTAAAACCACTGTTTTTTCTTATCTTGACTACTGAAACTCCCTACTCACTGTGGTGTCTAAATCCACATTGAACGAACAACAGTATGTCCAGAATTTGGCAGCCAGAATTCCAGGTCTAGAGCAAGTGATCACATTACTCCTGTCCTGGAGTCCTTGCGCTGGCTTCCTGACAGGTTTCATGTCAACTTCAAGATTCTCATGCTTACCTACAAGGCTCTGTACTTACTAACATTCTACGTCCCACCTTGCAACCTTTGTTTACCACCTTCTAGCCTCTCATCAGATCTCAGAACCTCAAAAACACTGGACCTTGGCTGATGGGACAAAATGGGACAACTCCAGGGAAAACCAGGATGCATCTCCAGTGGTATTGGTGGACCAGTAGGTGGCGCTCTTCCTTCTGGCCCAGAATTTCCAATCCAATGTCCAGCCAGGTGTGTACTGTTTGAGGTCCTAACTGTTCAAAAGAGTAGAGGTGTAAATCCCAGTGTCTTATAATAATAATAATTCCTTACAGATAATGGGACACCCCTCCACTAATGTGCAGCCCCACCGGGATGATGTGACAGCAGCCAAAGTGCACCTGTACAGCCTCCAATCAGCTATCAGTGGAGAGGAGAACAGAGTGATGAAGCCAGTTCATAGATGGGGATTATTGGGAGGCCATGATTGGTAAAGGCCAGGGGGAAATTGGCCAGGATAACACCCCTACTCTTTTTGAGAAACGGCCTTGGGATTTTAAATGACCACAGAGAGTCAGGACTTTGGTTTTATGTCTCATCTGAAGGACGGCACCTTTTTACAGTATAGTGTCCCTGTCACTATACTGGGGCATTAGGACCCACACAGACTGTGAGGTGAGCGCCACCTACTGGCCCCACTAACACCTCAAGGAGCAATCTTAGCTTTTCCAGGAGGTCCCTCATCCAGGTAAAAGGTAGAGTTTCAGTGGACTGCTAGTTGTGAGGTGCAGGGCGATATGGCTACTGGCTAAATTCCACTCTGCACTTCTGGCCAACCAAAAATTCCAGAATGGTTGTCACATGTTTGGAGGGGGTGAACTGTTGAACTTCAGTGGTGGATGAAGTCGGTTCCCTCCTATCTGTAAAGGACCTTGCAGATAAGATAAGAGACAATTTACAAATGATTAGGTATCTGTATGCCAAAGTGTGGCTTATGTTATTGCACATTTCAATCTTACAGAGACACAACAGTGTGTATACTGCATTTGCTCAGATAGCTGCCTGAATCATTGTGAAGAACCTCCAACAACAGGACCACTGCCTTGCCCCATTATTCACTCAATGGGTCAAACCCTGCCCTCTCAGCACAGATGGAAGGTGGATAGAGACACTCTCCTCGTCGCTGCTGAGTTCACCCGGAGGCTGATTAGGCTCAGTGCTTGTCAGAGCGAGCCTGGCAACAAATTAAGTGAGGCAAGCCCGTAAAAGGCAATACCAACACACACGCCGTGACCTTGTGATGAGCTTCTCTTAAGATGAAGATTTGTCTGAAAGGAAACCTTCAACTGACTTCCCAGAAAAGCTTCATTTCCTCGCCACACTGGTGAAAAACACTTTTCTTTTTTTAGTGAAACAGCATTATCCTGTTATAAAAGTGTTAGTGTTGCACATAGCAATGAAAAAAGGGGCATTTTCCAAAAGAAAACTGAAATAATTCTTTTTTGAGAACAGCTACAAGTATAATACTCTGAGAAAAGTTAGATTCCAGGGTATACTTCACAGAGCCATAAACTATAACACAACAACAACATTAATAATAATTATTATTATTATTCAAACTTTTATTAACTTTATTTTATATACAACCTTTAGAAGCAACTACTGTACTTAGAGCTCTTTATGGTAATAGAACAAAGGTACCAAGAATAAGTGATAACAAATTAGGGTTTAGAAAGCAGAACAAGATGCAAGATGCAAGGTGCAGACACAGAACAAACTAAATAAAAGTCCTTTTGAAGAACAAAGTTTTAACTCTCTCTGATATCCTTGGGGACAGACTTCCAGAGCATTGTAGTGTAGCAAAAGAAGGCCCTGTCACCTGTAATATACAGATGAGCTTGGGGGACAAACAGGAAACTGGAACCAGATGAATGAAGGCTGCGAGGTGGAGAGTAGCAAGATAGTAACTTAGACAGGTAGTCAGGTGCCAAACCATGAAGGGCCTTATACTGTATGTGAGTATGAGGATTTTGAAGTTGACACGAAATCTGACAGGAAGCCAGTGCAAGGACTCCAGGACAGGAGTAATTACATGTGATCCGGTCAGGATTCTGGTGAATTGTGGGCATGAAGGCTTGTTTAGTGTGAATTTAAGATACTCCTGCAAGTAGGGTGTTGAAGCAACTGAAAGATTGACCAGCTTTTCAGCTAAAGTCAGGGACAACATACAGTAGGACGTAGTCTAGCAATATTTATGAGATGGAAGGATGATGTTTTTTAAAGTTATTTAAACTGTTTCTTTAAGATCCCAGAATCCAGAAGGGAACAAACCAACAACACTGGCTGCTGAAATATACTGGCTCACATTTGTTATTGAAGTTCCCTCTCACCTTAAGTATAGCCCTATATACAGTATAAATCTACATATATTCGAAACTAATTTTCTTCACATCAAAAAAAGACCAAATGCAGTCAAAATGACATGCACAAATTACAAATCTGAAGTCTAATTATTAATTTAAATTATGATTTTAAAAATAAAAAGTAATAATAGAGTTTTCAAAATCTGCGGTTTTATTTAATACTCAGAAATGGTGGCAACCTTTTGCCTGAAAGCTATAGGGATTCCAGCATGTGTTCTTAAAAATAATAATAATTAAAAGGATTAAGTTTTAATTAAATTGAAGTTAAGAATTGTTGACTTTGCTGAGCCTCACAAGATTGTCTGTATGTTGGCATGGACTAGACAAAAGAAAAAAGAAAATAAATAGAGCTGACAAGGAAATAAGTCACAGATCTCTGCACATGACACAACTTACTTCTAATGCAAATGGTAACTTAATTCCTGAAACACTTGTCAAAACTAGTATCCCCTGCTTGGGTAACTGTTTCCAGTAATCATTACAAATTGCAAAAAAAAAGTTTGATGAACTCCAAAAACTGCTGTTTCAGTTGATAGCACAAAGGCCATTGTTACGGTCGACATCCCCTCCTCCAGAGGGCGATCTAATCCTCTCTAGATAGTCCTTTTAATTATTACTTCCTGGTGTGTCTAGTTAAGTCTCTTATTTAAGTTTTCTTCCCTCCCAGCCTTTGGGGCTCAGTTTTGGAGAATGGTTTTCTCATGGCCCGCCTACCAACATGCTTCATGGAGAAGTCCGAGGACATGGGCCAGTAGTCACCCTAACCATCTGAGCCCGGGGCCTGGGACTAAGCCCCGTATTCCTGGTTCTTGTTTTTCATGCATCTGTTCCTGTTTTGTCTCCAGATGGATATCCCGACAATGGACATATAGACTGTTCCCTGATTCTCCTGTGGACCTCCCTGGATTTGTTGCAATGGATACCCGCCCTTCACTTCTGCCCGGACTTCCCTATCATCACTGTGAGCACCAATAAACCTCGTGTGTCTTCCCTTGACTCCATTCCCTATTCCTTAACGGATTTGCTGACTCGCTTAGGGTCTTAAAATAATCTTTCCACGGGAGCTTCACCCAGCAACCGTGACAGCCATATTCTTGCAGGTTAAAATCATGACTCCCTGGATTCAGATTTCTTCGTATATAGACCCGATTTTTACAATTTTATTTATAACAGAACTTGGTCAGCCTTACAACGGGTCCGGTTACAGTATGAACTGGGAACTTCTGCAGCAGACCTGGGGACAGAATGTTGAAATACTCTTTTTCCAGCCTGAAATAGAAACAATATTAATGATCACTTACACTTATATAGCACGTTTCTGGACACTCCACTCAAAGCGCTTTACAGGTAATGGGGATCCCCTCCACCACCACCTGTGCAGCCCCACCTGGAGGAAGCAATGGCAGCCATAGTGCACCCAGTACTCTCCCCACACACCAGCTCTCACCAGATGGGGATTGTTAGGAAGCCATGATTGGTAAAGGCCAGGGGGAAATTAAGCCAGGACACCAGGGTAACATGCCTACTCTTTTTTTCTAGAAACACCCTGAGATTTTTAATGACCACAGAGAGTTAAGACCTTTGTTTTATGTCTTATTGGAAGGCTAGTGCCTTTTTTTACAGTATAGTGTCCCCATCACTATACTGGGGCATTAGAACTGACACAGACTACAGGGTGAGCACCCCCTACTGGCCCCTCTAATACCTCTTTCAGCAGCAACCTTAGCTTTCCCAGGAGGTCTCCCATCCAGGTACTGACCAGTATCAGTGGGTTGCCAGTTGTGAGTTGCAGGGTGATGCAGTATAGCTGCTGGCTAGCCATATCTAGCCATATCACCATGTTAGCTGGCTTGTCATCAGCCATAACAGCAGATACCAAGCCATCAGTGGAGAGAGCAATATCTCTTGTCTTGACTAATGATTCTGGACAACAGTGAAAAACTGATTGAAAAATTAGCACAGATGGAGACTGGAAAAAAAGCAGCTACCGTATCAAATGTCTGAAGGGTCTGTGAGCTTGTAATCCACCACCTTTGGTGAGCACTGCTGCGATTGGCCCAGTTCGTACTGATTAAATTCAGGTTTTTATTATATTCAGATTGCTTCAAAGAATCAAGCTGCTAGTTCGAATTGAAAATAGTCTGCAATACACCTGAATGTAATGGAGCCCTTTCAAGTTCAACTAAGAGCCGCTTAGAACAGTTTATTGAGCACAGTACGCCTGAAATTATTTAAAAAGGTGGCACTACAGGGCAGGTATTTATGTTGACAAATCATTCATGCCTTCTTGGGGAAAATATAAGGTTGCTTTTTTGAGAAGCAATAAATACGTCATACATGTGAGGGTACTTAGTTAAAAGGGTAGACTTTCTGTTAAGTGGCGGTAAATTTGAACCGTACAATGCAATAGTAAGAGTGCAGCAGCAAAAATCTCTGCTCTAGTGTCAGTTGAGATCTCAAAGGAATGTCCTGCTCTGACAAACTAAAGGGACTGAATATCTCTGAACAGAACAGAGAAGCCTGCAAAGGGATTCGATTCAAGTGTCCAAAATCCAAAAAGGCATTGACAAAGTCAACCCAAAGGACACAGAAACAATAGACAACACATTTTAAACTGGAAATGTGATGGGATGGGACATTTTACACAAAGGGTTGTGGGAGTCTGGAACAAGCTACAATGTCAAAAGCATTACTCTGACTTCTTTCAGTAAAGGGCAGGATCAGATCCTCAGAATGCCATCTTCTAAATTTGTCACCTTTCATATTTTCTTACAGAATATAGATTACAAAGACGTTATGTCATACACCTAACTAAGCCTAACTGTTGGCAACCTGAGTTTTGATCACTGAAAATCTATTTCTCAGGTTTCTCAAAGAAATAAATTCTGTAATAACACAGAAGCATGAACAGGAGCAGAAGTAGAAATGTCCTTTTTAAGTGTTCTGTTATTTGTCTGAAAATGAAGAACATAAATCTTCTTGGCATACATAAAGGTCACCATTATTTAAAGTACAAGCAAAAATCAACCTGGTAAAAAGCACAAGGCTAATATTTACTGAACCAGTACGTCAGTCATCCCTTAATTCTACAGCACTTCCGGTTCCACAGATCGATGGCTCTTTGCTGTGACCTATGCAAAGGTAACACAAAACATTTTTTTCTTATACTGTATATATTTGTATTGGATTTTTTTCTTATGTTTTTGAGGGAAAAAAACTACAAAGCTAATTAAATCACTATGAGTTAAAAGAGAAAAAAAAAACTGCTGAAAGGCATAATTACTATCATGAACATCATTTACAGCAAGATGAGCCACACGTAAGACAAAATACATCTACTGCACATGCAGCACTTTTAAATTCTCCCAGTCTGGTGTCTAACCAAAGTCACAACATTGTGATTGCAATTTGACAGCAGGTCTGACGTCACAAAATAAACTCGTTCCCAGGTGCGATCTCAGCCCAAAATTGACAACTGACAGATTAAATTTGAAAACAGAAAAAATGAATGAAAAACACAATTACTTCTTTCAATTGAGGCGTATCTACACACTACTTATACGAAAATGGTTTTCAGTGACACTTTTGCCAAAATAAGAAAACCTCTTGATAGTTTTATATCAACAGCCATGTTGAATTAGGTTGTCAAAATAACTGCAAATAACAGTGAATCACAGTCATCAAGAAGTGCCTTTTCTCTTCAAGTTCAAGGCAGGCAGGATGATAAAAGACATTCCAAATGAACACCGAGGTTAGTCCTTTTGGGTGTTAGGGAAAAGAATTTCTTTTCAACCATATTTTTTCTTATTGTTGCTGTTACAGCATAAATATATCATTGCACCAAAATGGATTGAGCCATACGGGAAGAGTGATGGAGGGACAGAGGGGAACTAAGTGACTAGCTAGCTCGCTGGATGGAGCTTGTATAGCTGCTGTAGTTAGACATCTAGTAGGGGCCACTGATATCACACTCAGTGCAGGTGTTCAGTTCATAAATGTATTGAAGTAGGGTTCCACTATCCCAAAACATTCCAGATCGAGTGGATGAGCAGTGCAATTGGGGATCTCTTTCTCTGATAATTTGTCTTCAAGGGACACAGATCAAAACAAAAACCCCAACATAATATACTGTTTATCACACAGTGATATTTTTTTCCAAAGCAACATACATTTACACCCTTTGGCACAGCTGGGGATTTCACCGAACAATTCGGCTGAAGTGTTTGAACGTAACCTTCCACTTACAAGACCAGATCCATCGCCCACTGCTCATGACCCACTGAATAGAAAGGTCAGACGTTTAAGGGACCCAGGACTGAATCAAACCCAAAGTCCATCTGCAGCCTGCAGCTGTGGAAGCTGTTCCATAAAAGCAGGTATATGGTAGCACATCTAGACATGAGGAGCTCCCAGGAGTGCAGGAGAGTGGATGTGGGGATCTGATCCCTGGTCTGTGAGTTTACCTCAGGTGTCCTATAGCTCCTGCTCAAGAAGCATAGCTGTCAAAGTGCTCCATGCAGCCCAAATGGATTACAGATCATTCTTGCAGACAAGGAAGCCTATCTTAAGGCCTAAAGCCCTGAAACATGCAGATGAGATATCGAGTCAAGAAGAAAACATTTCCATCCCAGAGTCCATTAAATTTCCAGATTTAACCAAGAGGAAAACATACAGTAAATTGCGAGGTTGGAAGTGTGTGCTGCCGCAGTGATTCAATTAAGCGTCTGGTGCAGTAGTCAGCAAAATGCCCTCCTAAAAGAGCTCTGGTGGGGGTGTGCAGTCTAAAAGCCACCGATTCTGCCAGCGCTGCATTCAGCCAATGAAGGATAATAAATACACAGGTATAGCTGCTGAACCTGCCGATATCCTCCTGAGCTCAAGACTCATTTTTCACACACACACACACCTCGACTGCAGATCAACCTATTAAACACAGAGCCTTCCAACGGCAGTGAGAGTTAAACATTCATCGCCTGCACCCCCTGAAGGCTTTGATGCAAATGAGGCTGAGCTGGAACAATTCCTTTTCATGGAGTCAGCAACATCTCATCATTTTATTGTACGGACCGAAGGAGGGGTTGCGGGGACTTGTGCGCGCCTGTGCGATCTCTTCAAATCACCGCAGAATTGAATTATCAAAAAGATCACCTTTTTTTTTAAAATAAGAACGACAAGGAAGTCGGCAAGTTGTGCTTGAAGAAAGACTTGGGATAAATGTAATTGCTGGCATTACTGCAGCTCAGAAAAAAAAAAATCCTCTCTTTGAATTACCATGATCGCAATCCCAAAGGAGGGTAGATCTTCAAGCCATTACTGTAATAATAATAGCTCACAGCTGCCCAGTCAGCACTGCCTCAAAGTGCTTTGTTATCTGCAAGGTAACAAAGCACTCCTGATAGCTGTTTATTTTTGTGACTCGGCCTTACTGTATTCTGATCAGTTATAATATGGGAATATTTGCTGCGTAGAGCAGTAAGATAACAGATATGGCCACAAAGGCTCTGTTAGGTAGAATAATAAACACTTTAAGCTTGTGGATTTTTTAAAATTGCACACAAAGATGTTGATCCAAGAATGGATTTTGATATGTGGAAGTGTAAGCATAGCTTGTTAAACTGTACTCTTTGGCAATATTTTCGTTTTCTTACTGATAGACTGCCGTGTCGTCAGAACCTCAGGAATTTTGCATTTTAATCCTCAAGTCTGACAACTGTCACACTTCCCCCCAACTCCCTCATGATGGAACTGGGTGATTGCAGGGAAAATGTCCTCCTGCCAGTGCCTACATTTGCCAGACGGCCGCATTAGGCTGCCGTACAATGGGAAGAAAAGACCCATTTCGTTTCTAATCACCTTGATTGCGAGCGGATGGTGTTTAATAACCTCCAGTAACATTCCCACTTAAAAAAAAAGTTTGATTAGCATGCACAAAAGCAGGTGTTAGTTTAAAATGTATCAATTGTTAATTATGCATGAACACCACTGTAGCACTAATGACAGAAAAATAATAGAAAAGTAAAATAAAATAAAGCAAAGTGCTAAACCTTTTGGTAATTTGCTTAAATACAGTAACGTATGTTTACAAAGCAAGCATTTGCAATTTAAAACACCATCTAAATTTGTGTTTGTGCCTTTATAACCATTTGCAATTTAAATCCTAACATTACTTATTATCGAAAACCACTCTTCACATTGAAGTAGAGGTATTTTGTTCTAGCTGATTTGCAAAGCAAATTGCTTTTTCTTTCACTTTTCATGAAAATTAAATTCTTTGTGTTTCATTTACTTGGTTTACAAGCAACATTAGCCTAAATGTATATCAGTCAAAGCCAATTCACAGGGAATTAAAGTTGAGATAACAGAGCTGGGTCGAAATAAGACCAGAAAGCGTAATTTGTTTGATGATTGCCGCAACATAATGCAAGAACAAAAAACATAGGGCATAACTGCAAACACTCAAACCACCTTGTTTGTTCCTTAAGTTTATTTGCAAGTACCTTATTTTACTTCTCTCTATAAAATTGATGAAAAAGTAAAGCATTCCAAGAGGACATTATATTTGCATTTTAAAAAGTTTTAGTTTACATAAAATGTACTTGTATCAGGGGCCAAGGTGTAAACAATAAGGCTCATACTGTACCTTTAGGTTTGGGGAACATGTCAAACTCCGATGCCCAGAGAGGCTCAGATACAAATCGCGGAAATGCTCAGTTGACACCCCAGGTAGGATTAAGGTTAGCTTTCATGCAATATATAGAAATATTTTAACCTCAGCGCTGGATTTTGGTGCCAAAGTCAGGTTTAGGATGGGTGGTTTTGTAGTCCTATCTGATTTTTTTTTTCAGAAACTCTCTAGGGCCTGGGTGGTGTGGTGTACCAGGTGGTAGTTGTATCCTGAAAGTGAGTCAGTGGGTTTCGAAAGCTGTCACCAAGCATTTTTGAATCTCATTTAATTGCAAGAGCTTTGATCAACGCTCTTGATGTTTTATCACTCATAGTTTTAGGTTTGGGGAACAAGTCAAAATCCAATACCCAGAGAGGCTCAGATATAGATCACAGAAATGTTGAGTTGACACCCCATGTAGGTTTAGGGTTAGCATTCACACACTACTTAGACAATTCTAAAGCTCAGCACTGGATTTAGGGGCCCAAGTCACATTTAGGATGGGTGTTTTTTCAGCCCTTTCTGATATTTTTTTTTCAGAAACTGTCTGGGGCCTGGATGGCTCGGTGCACCACGCGGTAGTTGTATCCCGAAAGTGAGTTGGTGGGATCAAAAATTTTCACCAAGCATTTTTGAATCTCATTTAATTGCAAGAGCTTTGATCAATGCTCTTGATTTTTTCCCACTCACAGCTTTTGGTTTGGGAAACATGTCAAAATCCGATGCCCAGAGAGGCTCAGATATACTGTATATTAAATGAATATGCAGAGCCTATGGCTAATATAACACTTCAAACTTTATATTCATATCTTTACATTATTCATAATTTAGTATCTTCCCTTTAGTCTTTTTAGCTGTTGAATAGAACAACGTGTAACTACCTATTTGTAATTAAGTAATGGCAGGAATAAGGACATACCTTTTTAAAAAACCACAAGCAAGTTTAATTAAAATGTATTTCATGATCCTTTTTCTGCTCTGACAGCTATAGGAAAGTTTTAACTGCTGTCTCAGTGTATTTAATGTCAAATTACTCTATCAGATGCTCCCCATGAACACAGAAAAGGGGTGCTGAGTTTGAAGCTTGTTAATGTAAACTTTAATGAAATTTCTAATGCCACAAAGAAAAGACTAATTACCTTGTTATTAACATCTAATTATATACTGTGCCTATTAGCCCCCCAGCAACTGCAGCAGACTGTCTGGCTTTGATTAAGTGAATGCTCAGAGACTCAGAGGAAAATAAACTTTTAATTAATTCACTGCCATAGGTAGAATGAGCATCAGTTTGTCCTCTCGGCCAAATGCTTGTCACCAGGGCCAAAAGACTGCTAATCCATTAAAAAAGAAACCACAGTCTCTTGACAATACAGGAAAACACAAATAATAACACAGTACATCCGCAACATTAATAAATTGTCTGTTGGAGGGCTGATATTTAACAAAAGTTGGGAAAAACCTTTCGGTGTGTTTTTTTGACAGAAGAAATTTACTTTTCCCTCAGCTCCAGCTACAGCAGTCTGCAAAAATGTGGATGTTGAAGCATTTTCAGTGGCCGATCCTCTCAATTGCTGAGTACAGGAGTTCCACGAGTGTTGAAGAAGTACTGTAGGACATCGTCCACATTTCCTGGGTCTTCCCCAACTCAGTGAGCTGAGGCAACTGCAGGCGCTTTTCAGGTGTGCTGTGAATACATAAGGGCCCAGCAGATGGAACCATGGGTATAAGACTAATAGGAGCAGAATGTATCATTGTTTACATGCTGATAACTGTTCAAGGGCCATGGGTTGCCAGCAAGCCGTTTGTGTTCTTTTCCAGGTGAACCC
This sequence comes from Atractosteus spatula, assembly GCF_055471065.1. Taxonomy (NCBI): domain Eukaryota; kingdom Metazoa; phylum Chordata; class Actinopteri; order Semionotiformes; family Lepisosteidae; genus Atractosteus; species Atractosteus spatula. The sequence continues at coordinate 74,226,184 of NC_142708.1, read as the reverse complement.
CTATTTGCCATTAGAGTAAAATAAGCAGCCTGTTGAATTACCAAACTTAACTGAACTTGCATTAAATGTGAAACAAAGTTTCAGTGTAGTCTACAAATTTCCTGGGTATTTACTGAAGCTAAAGAATTAACCTCTTTGCTCTTCTGCTTCTTTGGACAATTGTAGAATTAAAGCCTCTTAGCCCAAAAAAAGTACATTAGAGCTAGAAATCTGTATTATGTGAACATCAGCTTTTTTTTGTTTATGTCACCAAATCAAGGAGATCAACCCCACATCTCCTGAAAGGAGCACAAATCTCGCAATCAGCTTTAATTTTGTTAAATGTCATCCTGTTTTTGCTTAATGTTACCAGCATGAGATCATTAGTCTTTGTCAATCACGAGCGCAAGCAAATTCACAGACTGCTTTAGGAGCAGAAGTTTGTCACTGGCAGCACATTGTTCTGTGTATAATTTATGCATCCACAGGACAAGCTATGAGTCATGCTCTACGGATTGCTTTTGGACGTGCAGAACAATCTGGAGGCAGAGGAGGCACAAATCCGACGAAAATGGACATGGACTTGAAATGTACTGAGGAGCCTCGCTGTTTGTCTGGTCAAACACACAAGGCTGGAATTAGACTAATTCCTTGAGTCAAAGCTCCACTAAAACCTATGGCATAGATCTGACTCACTGCTCATCTCTCCACTATGAGTAAGCCACCAATCCAGGAAAATCAGCTGTCAAAGCAAAGCACAATTATCAACACAGCTGTCCACACCTCCCGGCCGGGGTGAACAATCTAATATCATTCATGCAAACACTCCACACATAAAGAATGTGGCATTTCAGTTGTATTAAACATATGCATACATTTTATATTGAATGGGTGATGCATACAGTACAGTATGTCTGCTTGTATCCCTAACAAAAATGCAGCATTTATTATAGATAGATAATACTTTATTAATCCCGTAGGGAAATTGATGTGTTACAGCAGTCCAGCCCAAGACAAGCAAAACAGACATCAGAATAGTTATAAAACAAAAGACAAACAAGATAAATAAAAATAAATAAATACATAGGTGTGTGCAAAATGTGCTGATCATAGTCACTGTAAAAACAATAAAATATGTGCAAAATGTGCATAGGTTTATACAGACTGATTGTCCAAAAAGTACAATGGAGTAAACATGCTGTCCATAGAGGAGCAAATGAAGGGCTAAAAGTCCTAACCTAGGGCAGCGTTATACACCCTGACAGCTGCCGGGAGGAAAGACCTGCGGAAACGTTCCCTTGAACACCGTAGCTGGAGCAGTCTATTGCTAAATGTGCTCCGCTGCCCAGTAACAGTCCCATGAAGCGGATGAGAGGTGTTGTTCATGATGGCTGTGAGCTTGGTCAGCATTCTCCTCTCAGCCACCACCTCCATGGGGTCAAGGCTCATCCCCAGCACAGTGCCAGCCTTCTTGATGAGTTTATTGAGCCTATTTGCATCTTTTGTCATGATGCTGCTGCCCCAGCACACCACAGCATAGAAGATGGCCGCCGCCACCACTGATTCATAAAAAATGTGTAGCAGTGTTCCACACACACCAAAGGACCTGAGTCTCCTAAGAAAATAGAGTTGGCTCTGACCCTTCTTGTACAGGGCATCAGTGTTACCAGACCACTCCAGCTTATCATCCAGGTGTACCCCTGGGCCTTATGGGCCATGCTGTATTCTGGCACCAAGAAGTGAGCAGTTTATATCCTTGATATTCAACAAGGGTTTCCATCCAAAAGCCTATCTCTCTAGTTCTTCGTGTAACTTTTATTTTTGGTGTTGTCAATATTAGGTAAGATCACTTTATTGGCCATATACAATTTCTTGTATTAGGAATTTATCCTTTCACATACCCCAGCTTGCTCTCCATGAGACACACAGACAGGGAGAGAAGCTGGGGTTCAGAGCGCAGGGTCAGACATTTATACGGCGCCCCTGGAGCAGTTGGGGTTAAGGGCCTTGCTCAGGGGCCCAACAGAGTAGGATTCCTCTGCTGGCCGCGGGATATGAACCGGCAACCTTCCAGCCACAGGCGCAGATCCTCAGCCACAGAGCCACAGCACACCCTGTTTACTTCTGTAATCAGAGGCTTGGATATGTATGAAGGAAAAGTGAGTATTATACATTTACACAGCCAGTCATCCATCTTCATTCGTGTGTGTTAGGGGGACGGCTTCCCTAATCTTGATTGATGCTGTTCGATGTCACTACAAACTTTGCTGTGTAATATTGTTTTTTATCAAGTGTGGCACCACAACATTCATAATCATGCAAACCCAGAGCTCTGGAGTACCTGAGAAAATATTTCTGATTATTCCTTTTCCAGAAAATCTGTGATTTAACTCAATATGGTGCCAGGATAAAAATTTGATATAGATTCTCATACACCTCACTGTACCACAATTACTACATTTTCAATACTTTCTTGGAATTGGAATTGAAATTGAAATTGGAATTTAGTAACACGAACACTTGTGCTCAATGCACTGAAGTTACTTCAGACGATGTTCAACTAAAAAATCTCAATGCTTGTTTAACAAAACCAACAGATTTTTATTTTCCCTTGTGCTCTGTCTGGGGCTAATCTGAGCAGCTGTAATGCACTTCTGTTTGATTGAAGACTGACCACTGTATGTCCCAGACAGGTAAATGTCTGGGAGAAAGGTTTCATATTAACCTCCTATGCCAAGTGTCGTCCTGTCAAAATGTTTCTTTAAGAACTGGTTGTGACTGGAGTGTCATCAATTTGTTTCGTGTCTAATGAGGTTAGTTGAATGGGGCTCTGTAGAATACAAAACGCAGTCTTCAAAAATGACAACAGAAAAAAAAAATCAGATAAGAGGCTGGTCCAACAAAATCCCAAGAGTAACTTTAATTCAGGGGGAAGCTGCAACCAGTTCATTTAATTACAGCACTTTGCTCCAACCAGTCATTTTATTACTTCACTGAACCTACTAGAGAGCCATTAAGTAAACGGCTGGGTGAGCCGATTTGCTGCATTAAGATCTTCTCCATTGACAGCAGCATGGCCACTTCTAGCCTAATCCCATCACATCTCAGAAGGTTAGCAAGGCTGGGCCTGGTTGGTATTGAGATGGGAGACGTCTAGAGAAAGCAGGTTGCATCCGCAGCGATGTTAGTGGACAAGTAGGTGGCACTCTTCTTTCTGGACTAGAATTTCCATGCCAATGCCCTTTATGTTGCCAAAACAACTTTAAAATTAAGTTTATATTGAAACAATACTAGACTACTTGCACTAGTACTGGTGCGTTCTTTAAACTTAATTTAATCAGTCTCAGGGAAACAATTAACGGCAACTCTATTAAAAATAAAACAACCGCAATTCCATTCAGGGAGGTAGTGGTGTTCGTAAACCCAGTAATTAAGAATTAGACTTTAATGTGCATACCCTCTGGCTTTGACCCTGGGATACTGCACTACAAAATCTAGAGATGTGTCCTGAAAACACAGGACAGTTGTTCAGTGAACTCAACCATGTTTGACTATGTTACCTCCCATTCAAATCGGCTTCACAGTCAAAATGTCCAACGTCTAATGAGTTGATTACAATCAAGGAAGGCGGTCTGTAGAATACAAAATACAAATGCTGAGCAGCCTTCTCTTTCAGAAACAGAAATGCGTGTTGAATGATAGCCCCCTGCCGCTCGAGTCGGTGTTGAAAATGCATTATTCAGAAAAGGTAAAGATAAGAGACTCTAAGATCTTGGTTACAGTTTAAATTCTTAGATGTTCGGTACTTCTGAAGTTTGTCCTTCAGAGAGATGCTTTGCTTTTTCTACCATTTACTCTGTCTCCCTTTAAATTCCCAAAAGTTGCTTTGATTTTATGTATTATATTAGGCATGAAAAACATTAAGCAATCAATCATGAAATCTTCAGAGACTCGGTCATATTCAGTACCTTGTATAATATTGTGTGCTGCAATATTAACCATTTAGAGTTTCCTGCTAAATTAGTGTAAGTGGAAAATAAACTGATTCATTACCCTCAGGATTAAAGCTTACTTCTTTTCCAGAGCAGCTAGTATGCATTTGCTGTTTTATTCCCCTCTGTATTCTGCTCGCAATCTGAAGCGCTCCTTGTTACACAGTTCATGTCCTGTCAATTAAGCTTTGATTAGGAGGACTCCGTTAGCCTGATTAGCCCTGCGCTCCTGTTTGATGCATAATAAACAGGCCTGCTGAAATATTCATCAGTGTCAGCAAGGGTTTTAATGGGGCTTGACAAAATCAGGAGGAGGTGGTGTTGGGATTGGTTATGTTCTCCACACCGTCTCGCAAGTGAGAGAACAGGTCGGAGGAAATGCACATGCTGAAGAACGCGGACAGGGAAATGAGAACAAAAACTACCCTGAGCACGAAGTGCACACACACAGTCCGTTCGGATCAATTGATCTAACTGGAAAAACACTGGAAAAAACTAATGTGACTGTGACATGTGAACTTGTTTGTGGTGGTATAGCTGGAAAACTATAGTGGTGGTCACTGAAACACTGCCACAGCCTCTTTTGCATTTCCCATGATCTGATCATGCTTGTATTGCAGCCTGACTGTGCTTTGCCCATAGTTTTATATGGTGTTTCAGCTTTATATGACTTATTGTTTTTACACTGTGGCTTTTCTAAAAAAAATAGGGGTGTTACCCTGGTGTCCTGGCCAGATTTCCCCCTGGCCTTTACCAATCATGCCTCCTACCAATGCCCAACTATGAATTGCTTTCATCACTCTGTTCTCCTCCCCACTGAGAGCTGGTGTGTGGGCAGTGTACTGGCGCACTTTGGCTGCCAACTTATCATCCAGGTGGAGCCGCACACTGGTGGTGATGGAGCACTTTGAGTGTAATGTCCAGAAAAGTGTTATATAAGTGTAAGGAATTAATTCTAATTACTACACTTGATCATTGCACTGCAGACATTTATGTGTATTATAGCCACCACAGCAGTGAAAGCCACAGATGGAGCCCAGGTTCATTGAGGAATAGCATCAGTAAGCAAGATTTGTAAATTTAATTTTATAACTACAGTCAAAGCAAAAATAAACACTAGTTTGGATGCATTGCATGTGAGTGCTTCTTGAAGACATTTTTTTCTCAGCCTTTATTACATCCTTTCAGGTTTTTCTGGTTAACCGGAGGTTAGGGTGAAATAATACAGTAGGTTTTTATTTCCAAAATACTACTAAGTTTCAAATGTTTAAACTACAATGATTTCTGGGCTTCATCTACAATATCACATACATTGTACTGGGTACAGTACAATATACCACTCAGTATATTTCAGGTGGCACCACTATAAAACTACAAAAGAAAGGTAACTAATTATATTGCTGTTCAGTACTGTATATACTGTACAGTAGAACTTGTATCCATGCCTGCATGTCAGCTCTCTCCATGACCTATTAGCACAGTACTGACGATGTAACAAGGACTCTGGAATCTCCACATATTTGCTCTCAAACAAAAATAGACTTGCTCGGATACTCTTCATCCTCTCAACATATAAAATGCTGCAAAAGCTTTTTTTTACTATATAGATGAGCTTAATAAAAAACATAATATGCACAAAACTGTCAATCTTGGTTGCTGGCTCTCTGATGCTAAATGGCATGTCTACTGCAGGCTTTTTGCTAAATACCCGTCTGGTGACTGAATTTGCAGACAAAACAGATCATTCATCATCCCATGGCAAACCAGGCTTAGAGGAAGCCTGGAGTGTTCCTAATCTTTGATAATTAGCTGACTGGGTTTGTTATAGAGAAGATGGCTAACAGCTTGTTGGTGCACCAAATTGCACCTACAAGCACAATTGCACAAAGTCCCTGTTTTGGCGAAAGACAGTCGAACAGAGATGTAAACACCTGCTGCTACACACCGGGGGATGGAGAATCTTTAAAGCATGCAAGTTGCAGGAATACAGACACAGCCACAAGATGGGCAAGCAGCAATGTGACCCTGTATCAGGTGTGAGCCTGGTCAGTACCTGGATGGAAGACCTCCTGGGAAAGCTGAGGTTTCTGCTGGAAGAGGTGTTAGTGGGACCAGTAGGGGATGCTCACCCTACATTCTGTGTGGGTCCTAATGCCCCAGTATTGCAATGGGGATACTTAAAAAGGAGCCATCCTTCGGTTAAGATGTACAACTGAGTCCTAACTCTCCATGGTCATTAAAAATCCCACAACATTTCTCAAAACGAGCAGTGGTATTATCCCGGTGTCCTGGCCAAATCTCCCCCTGTCCTTTATCAATCATGGCTCCATCTATGAACTGGCTACATCACTCTGTTCTCCTCCCACTGAGAGCTGGTGTGTGGGGAGTGTACTGACGCAGTCTGGCTGCCGTCACATCATCCAGCTGGGGCTGCACACTGGTGGTGGTGGAGGGTAGTCCCATTACCTGTAAAGTGCTTTGAGTGGAGTGTTCAGGAGTCCCCTCAGGACAATTCTGGATCATCCAGGCGACCTCTTGTACCTCCTGCAACCTCATTTACTGTATCTCTTGCAGGGAATGCCCAGCTATCTACATCAGGGAAGCCGGAAGGAGACTAGGAGACTGCTTCAGAGAACATGTTAGGGCTGTGAAGATGAAAGATTTCTCCAAGCCCATAGTTTCTCATTTCACCTCAGACAGCCATGATCACACTGATCTCTCCGTTTGCATTCTCAAAGAAGGATTTCTCAACTCCCATAACAGAAAGACATCAGAAACAAAAATTATCCTGAAACTAGGTTCACACCTTTCCCCCTTCTCTCAGTGACAGACTTATTTTTGTCTAATCTTCTCTATTCATATACAGGTTTTGACTTCACACCTCTCTTCACCTCTCTCCACTTCACACCGCCTGAGTGGCCTCTCTGCCTCTCCCCTGCTCCTGCCTCCTCCAGTCTCCCAGCTTTTATTCTCCTGTGCTATTTAATCTTTGCTGTCTGCCCTCTTTTTCACACCTGAAGAAGGCTCCACAGCCAAAACATTGTGTTTTCTTTCTTCTCTTTTCAGCATGGAATAAACCTATTACTTGTTCCTTTGCAGCCTTCGCATGCTGACGCAGCAACCCACTTGGACTGTCCAGAAAAATGCTATGTAAGTGTAAGGAACTTATTCATATTCTTATTCTTACTCTTTTTCTAAAGGTACAAACAAGCAATCTTTTATTTATAGTGCAGGAAGAATACACAAACTAACCACCATAACAAAATCCTAAGCTCACCTGAGCCCCTGACTGACTTTTTCAGTCTCTCACTAACACACTGGACAACTAATCTGCTTACTGGCCTCCAAAACAAAGGAATTCACCCTAAGGGTCAAAAGCCAAGTTCACATACAGTACTTACACAATGAGTTTCTTTTTAAGATCCCAAAACTCAGAGTTCTGCAGTCCTGTCATCACTTGTTCAGTCACTTACGTCTCCCTTTGAGCACTCTGCTTCCATGTGCCTGATCAACCTGACAGAAGTCTGCTTCCTGCTTTTTGAACTGTCACCTGTTTAAATTGTCTTCTAGCAACTGGTCATGTGGCTGAGGACAGCAGCTCAGTCCCCGCAGCATTCTGGGGAATGTAGTCCAGAAGAAGGCTGACAACATTTCTGAACCTGCTATGCCATCATACTACATAAAGTCATATGTCATTTACTGTATGTGCATGGGGTTGAATTCTGTCTTTAAAGGAAACAGTCCAAGAAAACTGCAACAGTGAAATGATCAGAAATTCGTTCAGCATGTTTGATGGATGAATGGACTCTTTCCAGATGATATCAGTATTCATATTAGTGAGATGTATAACTAAAACTGATCCCCCATTTGTCAATGAGCTAAACTCTGAACAATCCTTTCTATCCTATAAGCACCAATGCCTTCACAGATAGCACAAGGGGAGATTGATTATGATTCTGAAACATCTTCCTGTCATGTTTGTTTTTTTTTTCTGCTCATACTCAACGGTGAAAAAAGGGCACCCTTTTGACATATTTAGGAGATGACTTACGAGCTGTAAATGTTAATGATGTGTTCTAACCCTCTGAAAGCTGCATTCTCAGCAAATGCTTTTTTGTACCAGCAGAAGTGCTGCATCTCATTAGACCATGAAGGACCCATTTCTTGAGCAAGCAAAAATCAGCACACAACACTGAAACAAGTGCCGCTGCCAATCTTTGATATAAGAGCACCGATCCATATCTGTTCAATCCAAATGCTGCATGTCAGGAGTACACATTTAGAATCCCAAGGTTCAGCTATGATGCCCTAGGTCGAGAATACTGGGACTGGCAAGGAGGCAGAATATACTTCCTGAACAGGAAGAAGTGTGGACAGGACAGGCTTCATTTTGTTTTATTTTACCAAACATAATCAGATGCAAAAATTATCAGTGATCTCCACCTACTGCACTATGAATAATCCCCTCTAAACCTGTTAGCTAACCCGTAAACTGAAAAGGCCAGGACAGTCTCATACTGTACATACAAATGGCCTCAAGAGAGAGGAGGCCATTTGGCCAACTAGCCCTTTTAGTAATAAGCAGGTAATAGATCCTAGGATCTCATCCAGTTATTTCTTGAAAGAAGCCAGGGGATTAGCTTCAACAACCTAGCTGAGAAGCTTGTTCCATTCTCCTACAATCCTTTGTGTAAAGAAGTGCCTCCTGTTCTCAGTTTTAAATACATTTCCACAGAGTTCGCAATTGTGTCCTCTGGTTCATGTTTCACTGTTCATCCTGACAATGCCTGCTCGATTGACTTTGTCAGTGCCTTTGAGTCTTCTGAATATTCAAATCAGGTCCCCACAGATATGGCATTTGACTCGTTACTCCATCCCTTTACCATAAGAGCCCATTCCCACCAGCCAGCCATGGCCTTAAGTCCTAAAAATGCTGCTTTCTGGGCAGCTGAATCTGGAAACCAAGCACGCCATTTTTGACAATCATCTCATAGACCATAAGACACAGCTTGACCATATTAATACATCTGATCCTGTCCAGTCTTTCTGAATGAGGTGTGTGTGCTTAACTGCTGTGGAAACAATTTAATAATATTATACTTCAAAGAAATCTGTAGAATCTATGTACAGTACTGTACTTTGGCAACACCTCCTGTTGTGCATTCAGCTATGGTGTCAGTATTGTAGTTCAACAGTTATAATGGAAATCGTAGCATTATGGACTTATTTTTCTCCAGAGTTCAAACATGAAGAATGAGTAGGTCTTCTGAATTTTAATGCTGTGTCAGTGGTTTATCTCAAGCTCTTGATCACAGGATTATTGCATCTAAAGTAATGAATCTGTGCTCATGATTTCAAAAGAAGGCACCGCTTTGGAGTTACAATACATGCTATAGCACATTGCTCAATATTTAAACATCAAAACGGTTTGTGTTAGTTATCCAGCAGACTCTTTTAACAGGGATCTATAGCGAAGAATAACAAGATGTCTGAGACTTTGCCCTACAGGAAAAAAACAGAGCGCTTCTGAGATGAAAGGCAATAGATATTACTGTTATCATCGAAACCCTGTATCATTCAGTATACTGTATATGTTACACCGAATAAAGAAAAAAAACTATAAAAAATAGAAAATACAGAAAAAAACATATCTTCTTATTAAAATAATCTTCTTAATCTAACACCGAAACCCACACTTACCAAACTCATCCTGAGGTTTTATTTCTTTAGCTCATTTTTAAGTACATAACCAGCAAGAGATTCAAGTCCCCCCAAAATGGGATAAATGCCTCCCACAGAACAAGCCCATGATAATAGTTTCATACTCTGCCTGTTGGAAATCTCTTTATCTCTTTCAAGCAGCCAAATGCAGGCAAAAAGAGGCTCTGGCAAGTCTGATCTGTTACAGGCTGACAAATTAACAATTACAGTAAGTGGTTTAAGGCTTAAACGGCTAAGATATATATAATATATAATTTGCTAACACGCTAACCACCTTATCCACCTAACCTTAGTGAAGGAAGTCAATTTTTTAGTCCTCAGAACCAAAAGGATTATTTTATTGACAACAAAAGATCTGTGTCAAATAGAACTTAAAACAGATGACCTGGCTATGTACAGATATCATGAGCATTATCATCATGCCATTGAGTCCCCTTGGTCAATCAAGATCTCAGCCTGCCTGGGCCACTGCAGGAGCTCTCATTCTCTAACACTGTGCCATCAGGAGTAAGGCAAGATTTGATCCTTGCTGCTGGCAAGATGCCTAACAGGTTTTTCTTGTATTTGAACTGGAGTAAAGACCCTGTTCAGCTGTAGTCGGCAATCAAGGTAACACAGCCTGTCCATCACAAATGTGCTCTGTGGAAGGCCTAGAGCGTGTGTGTGCTTACTAAACCATCTTCCACATCCAACAAGACAAATACAAGCAGGGAAGGTGAGGTATCAATGTATTATTAATTAGTGTTATACTGGAATTTCTTGGAATTTCAACTCTATATAAATGTGTTACTTCTCATTAAAAATCCAGTGGGAGTGAAGGTGAAACAGAAAAAAAAGCAATAACTGACAACAGCAATAACTGACTGAAAAGCAGATTGTCACGGATGTCCAAAGGGACTAACCGTGGGGAGCAGGAGAGCGGAAAAAGACCCATATGCGTAGCGGCGAGACGGGAAAAAGGCCCGGGCTCATAGTGCAAAGAGTTCAGGACTGCCGTATAGAAACCTATGCCCTCAGGGAGCGGACGTGGGGCGCCCTGGTGCTAGGCGGGTCTCAGGACATCCGAACGTCAATGTTGAGCGAGGACAGAGTGCAAGACCCGGAAATATAAAGCCCAAGGGAAAGAGAGGGACAGGAAGGACAGCAGACCAGAAACTAGGGACAGGACAGAGAAGGAGCGCCCTCTGGCTGCAGAGGGCGTGACACAGATTGCGAGTTACATCAATACAATTGATCTCATTTTAACGTTTGTGTGTTAAAAGTGGCTGTGTTCTTTTTTACTGTAAGAGAATGTAGGGTTTGTATATATTTTGGGATATCATGGTAGGTAGAAAAACCTTATGTTCCAAAAAAACAGATGGAAAACTTTCATGATTTATGTTTATGTTTTAACACTTGCTGTACAGCAGGAAGATGCTCCGTAAACACAGTTATCAGGAAACCTACTACAGACTGTACAGTACATTTAATGAGTAGGAAAGGATGAGGGTCCTTCTGATTGAACCAAACGGCCTTCAAATCAGTTCCTACATCCTGAGCTCTGAATTCAGAAATGTGTAGTCATCCTTTAATTGCTAAAGAGAGAAATGTCTGCTGCAAAACCTGTACTTATTCCATCATACATAACACTACATTAGTAATTATGGTAACTAGTGAGCAGGAAGGGTCACATCATGTTGCATTTCATGGGAACTGGAATGTGAGTTTGCAACAACATGGTGATTTACAGTACTTTCACAAAGTTCACGATTTTGGGCTTAATTTGAAATGTGTAAATTTGTAAAATGTTTCTGTAGTGTCAATGAATGCATTGTGTTAGCGAGATTTCATAACTGGTCTTAGAAATTGGGACTACAGTTCCCCTTTAACACATGGAGCTCTTTCATCTCGGCACCCAGAGACCAAAGACACAAACAGTTCCCCAAACTGCCAAGTGAATAAACGGGATTATTCCATTGTGAAGACAAATGTAAAAAAATATCTTAACTTCCAATGCACAGCGAGCTAGCAGCACTTAAAAAAGCCTACGCTTCTGACCACCAGTGACTTTACTTGTCCAAAGGGATAATGAAAGATGGCATTCTATAGATTTCCCTGATTTGAATGATAGAGATGCCAAGCAAGAATGTCCAAAGAGGCTGAAAAAATTATGTAGCCCAAAGAAAGTGGACAGTTTTACAGTGCAGCAGCATAGCCACAATAGCTCCTTTGAGGGAAGCAGTGATACATTTTATAACAGAACAAGTCCCGCAGAATTTCAGCTATAAATAACGACAGGAGTGATGGTGTGGCTGGAAGCGATCTTGTAGTGGCTGTTCACTCTGACAAACATGCCACCTCTTTGTGCACTCTCCTTTGAAAAAAAAATATTTACGGTCTGAAAGACATCAGAGCTCGTATACCCACCTCATCAGGATCAGAGTTTTAAATCCAGCTCACATTGCTCTGCCCCATACGCTGTAGTGGCACAGTGACTTCTTAGTGCATCTGCTGAGGTGCACAGTAGGCTTTCTTCATCCCCATTAGAAAATATACCCTTAGAGTAAGGCTTGCAAAGACCATGCCCAGAACCCAGTGACAGGACAGGCCAGTCTGCCCCAACCTCGCTGACCACAAGCATCTCTGTCGATGCCCAGAGAGAAGAGTTCTCATCCATGTCTGCAAGTCTGAGGACTCATCCAGGACATGACGAGTGAAGAAACTGACCAGTCAAGCACAGGAAATGATCAGAAAATAGAAGTGAAAAAGCAGATTTTATGCAAATGTGAAAACACACACCAAAGTGGAGTAAAAACTTCAATATTGCTCAGACCTTTCTTTCCAGGAAAACCTTGTGCTGGCAAAGCTAAAAAAAATCAAGTGCAGCACATGTAATAATCCCCGACTTGCTCAGTGTTTGTTAAGTAAAAAGGTATTCATTTTGTTGCTATGCATTTGATGACTCAATGCCATAATTGGAGGAACCTCTATGGACAAGTAGCTTTACTAAGAGCTGGCTGATCACTAATTTGTTATAACAATTGGTGATCAAACTTAAATAGGCCATTGATACAAACTACCACCTGTCCTACGTGCCTGTGCCTGTATCTGCGTGCGCTGGCTGCAAAGGAACAAGTAAAGGTTAATTTCACGCTGAAAAATAGAAAAGAAAAACAACGGTGATTTTTCAGCATGGAATTAACCTTTAATTATTCCTATTGAATAATACACACGCCAAAGTTTACCATTTTTGATGATTATGCTTATCATTCAGAAGGCTACATACTATACATACCGTGATGTTGAGCCCGCCGTCAGAGATTAATGATTTTCCTGGGGAGCCGTTTCTACACAATTTGACAAATATAAAAATTAAGGCTCCAGCTAACAGAAAGACTAATGTGGTCTGCCACACCCTCATCCAAGATTCACGTTACAACGAATCTTCAAGTCCTCAGTGCTGCCCTAAAGCCTGTGAGCTCTGAGAAACAAATTTACTATTTGAACAATTTGAATAATGGGCTCTTCTCCTCCTGCACAGAACACCACACTGGGAAGATGGCTGATTTAACCTTCAGGAATGTGCCTCAGGTTGACTTCAGAATGGATAACACTGGACTGGGCTGTACCAGGCCCTCCAGCCTGAAAACCCAAAACTACTGTATGTTTAAATAATGAAACCCACTGTAAGGTACAAAGGTCGGTTGTCGTATCACCGTCTTAACATGTAAAATAAAGATCTGTGGCGCGGGTGCTGTGTTTTCAGAAATGAACAAAAACAGTCTAAAAATCAGGAGAGGATAACAAAAGAGTTACAAGGTGTCTCAGTCTTGTCTTACACCCTATGCAACTTTCTGATAATGGATGCACAGGTGAATGGATGTCTGATTTTTCTGCATCAGCTGGGGCCATTAGTGACAAACAGAAAGACCTGTTCCAAAGCTTTAATCCTTTAATCTTTAAACGAAGCCTAGGTGCAAAAATAAAGGCTGGATGTTTGCTCTCCTGGTGGACAATTTATGCATCTGGCTGGAAAGCCCGTAAGACGAGTGCCACTTTGAGCACTCTGCTGTGTGTTACAGGAAAAATAAAAAGCCATAATAGATACTTGTTTATGTTGTTTCAACCTATTTAGGCCTGTCTGCCTGATAAGGTATCATCGAAATGGCTACGTGTTTAAAAAGGATAATGCATTTTGACGCATTCTTCAATGGAGACCTGAGCATTTCTCTGACATTCTTCAATTTTGATTTCAAATTAAGTTTGTTTTGTTTTTCTGGGGGGCCTTTGTGGTGATGGCTGCCCTAAGCACAATTCGTTCTGAAATGACATCACACCAGAAACTGTAAGGAGGAGGCCATTGGAGGGAGCAGAAGTGCATGACTAATTACACTGATTGACTAATGGATTAATTGTAAAAGCATTAAAATCTCTAGACCGTGCACAGCAGACGTTCCGAACTCTTGATCTGGAAAGTAATGCAAATTTGGTCTGATTTACATGCTAAGCAAGCTATCAATTACATAATGGAACCAATTACTGTCTTAATTAGTCAAACCAACACCTTTTTGAGCCCGTGATTTAAGATGCAGTACAAAAGCTGAAAGGATGAAGACCACTGTATGTACCTGGCATTCCTGAAACATACCATTTGCACATTAGTAAGAACACTATCTCCCAGAGCTTTGAAAACCACACTTGTTCGATTTGGCTTGTTTTTTGACAGACTTGTATTCACCCACCCAGCAGAGTTTCTCGAATGGATTCTTTTTTCCGGTTAGAGGCAAGGAATAACATTTTCAGGTGTTGCGCCTAGATTACAATGGAAAAAATAATCATGCTTTGGCTGATGTTTCCCAAAACAGAATTTACGAGTATCAAGAGAGCTGGGCTCAATGTCTCCTAGTAATTTAAGCAGAACTAAAATTCTGCTAACTAATCAAAAGTAAACCTGTCTTGCCCACAAACCAAAATACATGTTGGTAAAGTGGGTTTTAGACTATTTCTATTTAGCTCCTGCCAGCTCTGTTGAAACTAGGCGATGTCTGGAGTTGAGGATGAACTGCATGAACGCTAGAAACGATGTTACAGTACCACCATCCAACCACCAGGGGGCTCTGAATCCACAGGCAACTCCCTCAGTTACTCAGGAAAGATTCAGACTACCTACTGTAGACCCCGTCAACCAATCCCAGCACCTCTTCACCACCGCACATCCCCTTCCCAGCCTACTTAAACCCAGCTCTCTCTCCCTTCCCTGCTTAGTATGAGGTTTTCACTGTGAGAGCTACTACTCCTGCTCACCTTGAGACATTCTTTACTTCCCTTTTGGGCCACAGATTCTAGCCTTGCTTTTGACCATGACTTTTGGATTCTCCCTCAGGTATTTCTTGCTTTAAGACATTTTGGCTATCAACCTACTACTTATTTGGAAGGAGTTCCCTGGATCTGAATAGGGTCCATTCCTTACTATTACCTTAACAAACTACTTTTGTTTCCGCTAAGGGATCTGTGTGAAAAGCATAAGACAACTCATTTTGCATCTGCAATGAACTACAAATGGATCTCAGTGTAATTCATTCTGCTCTAACAATCCATAACATCAGTCACTATTCCTGGAGCCCCTGAAAAAACAGAAGGCTTTCTGGCATAACACACAGAAGTACAAAATATGACAAAAGGACATGTTTGATGTCAGGTCAAGAAGTTAAGCAAGACTCCAGACTCCAAGCAACTACTTTAATATCTTAAGCAGATCAATGAGACTTGAGTTCTCAACAACAGCTCATTGTTTTCTCAGCCAAGACTAACTCACACTCACTTGATTACTGTCCACATTTTGAACAACTTCATCAGGAACTCATACATGGGGAAAAAGCAACAACTTGGCTAGTCTTACTTCGATGATCTGTCATCCTCAGGGGAAACCATTACGCCACTCCTACTGTACAGTACCTCACCTTCCACAGTTACTAGGATTAATCTGATTGGTGTCTTGACCCTTGATCTAGACCCATTCTTCTACCAAGCACTAAATTTGGTATCTGTGCATTTGTCAGGACTTCCCTGTACTTTTCGCTGTGCTCTTTCCATACCATGTCACAGGAAACTGAACTGCTGGATGGCTGCTTCTGCACAAGGGCAACATGGAGTGGCTGTCCTGTCAGATCCAGGTGTTCCAGGTGATCCGTAAGACCCTGCTGAAAGCCCCCTCAGTCTCAAATAGCACTAGCAATTGACTTGGTACTGTTTTCCTTAAGTCTCCTCTGTAAAGTGGTGGGAGTTTCTAATGGCTAATGAGAGAGATTATTCTTCCTAGATGTTGCTGCCTAAAGGGGCTCCATCGTCTTGGGTTTGGGTTTGTTAGAATTTGTTATGAGGGGGTAGCCTAAAGCCTTTGGGATCCCAGAAAAGCTTATACGTATTCTGGCTCTAGTGCAGGCAATCTTAATTCAGCCCAGCTCATTCCATCAACTCTGGCTTTGGCTATTATCTTAATTAAAGCTCAAGCCTTAATGCTGTCCCATTGTTTTAATTTCAATAAAGCTTTGAAATGAATTCCTTTTGTCTCCATGCCTTTCTGGATATTGCCCATAATTAAAGGAGGCATTAAAACTCTTAAGTAGCTAAGATCATGCATTGACGTGTAATTACTGTGAGCAGTAAAATTTTGAAAGGCTCCAATTGCTTATGCACAGGGTGAAAATGGAGAAAAGTTTCTGTTGTGAACACTTTCAAGCTGTGCTTAGTCTCCAGCTAGACTTTCAGCTATTTGTATAACACAGCTCATTAAGATGGCTCCTTGGCATAGGGAAAGGATCATACAGTAGATCCATTGAACCCACAATTATGACATCAATAAAACATAAATCTGTGGGGAGGATTTCATACAACTGGGTGAGATCCTCAGATATAAAAGCTACTGGCATTTGAATGAGCTGTGTCAACTGAATGGTCTTCTCTCGTCTGTAACCTTATTTTCACAAATAATAAATCCTTCCTTCAATGTGCATATTAACGCTGGAGCTTAATTTAGGAGAGTCAATGTAGACACCAGCTCACACCAGAAAGACCAGGAAGAACACATTTAACCACAAGGTGAATTTCAAACAGAGGGAGAGGGGACTTTGGGGTTTCAGGACAACAACAGGACAATGTTCTCAACTCTCTCAATGAAGTCGGCGGATCTGTTTGCTAAATAGGATTTTTGTTTTAAACAGATTAGATAAAAGATGCACCTGAATTATGTCATCTCCATTTTTTTTCAGCATAAAGGTAAGAAAGACTTATTCCCTCTTAATCCAATAATTAAAGAGGTTAACTGCAACTGGTTAACTAAATGAGCATTTGAGCAAAATACTGGAGAATAACAACATTTCCACTGATACAGTATGAGGCTCAGAGTTCTGCAGTGTTAATTTCGTTCAACATTAACCAATGGAAGTGAATGCTATACAATCTAAATAAAAAATGAGGGAAAAATAACTCCAGGTGTTCAAAAATCAAGGGGAGGTTACAGCCAGTGGCATGTGACATGTATGAGCTTCACCAAGATGAAAGATCGTGGTCAACTGTGTCACAAGTGTCAAGCACAGAGAGATACTGTACTTCATCTTACACCGGGGTCATGTCAACACAACACTGCATTAGGCAACATTTCATTTTTACACAAAAGATCATTCTACTGTGTACATGCATTATGGACACAGTTCGTCCGCTGTTGCCATAATTATTCATTATGCTGATATAACAAAAGTTTCTCTTTTTTACAACTTTTTGGGACTGGTACGGTAGGATAGCCCAGTATAACATCATGTTAAATACCTGGACTCTTAAAGCATATGGACACACAGAACGCAATGACAACATGACATCTAATTACTGCTTGGTTACCAAATAAGCACTTGAAAAGCTGCTCTCTTGGGAATAGCAATGCTTCCAGCAGGAGACAGGGTGTCTCCCCAAACGAAACAAGATCCAATTACACGAAGATAGCTGATTAGTCAAGATTTTATGAGGCGAACTGACTCATGACAGAAGCAAATCTGAACCCATCTCTTTGAATTTGCTGAAGAGCTGAATGTATTTTAGGAACTATGGGCTGCTTCACAAAAAAAAATACTTTGCTTACATGTGTTTGAGTCCTTCAGGAATTGAGCTGAAAACAGGCTTTGAAATTGCTTGTTCAACTCTGCGAAACCCCATGTGACGTTGATGTAATCAGTCTAACGTGAGAATCTGGGAGTTCAATTTACCTTCTGAAGGGGGGGGGGGGGGTTAAAGAGGAAAATACAGGCATCCTGGTTTTTGCTTCATGATTCTTTTAGTTTGCTGTTTTTTAAAGGTGGTGATGAAAATTGACAAATTTAGTCCTTGAGGACCATAGTCCTGCAGGCATTATAGCCTCTTTTCGAGAAGCAACTGATTAAGAACAAAGACGAATAAAAATTAGGGCATCTGAATTCTATCCAAGATCTGTTGCGTAGTTTAATTGCCTAATTAAAGGTCACAGGTGGAATGCAAGCCAGAGAATCACGTAGCACTCATAAAGTGGAGACACTAGCCATGGTGTAGATGAGTAGATGAGATAAGCTTGGATAAGCGTCTGTCTGTAAGAGTAAGAAAGAGCCCGTAGTTTATTTTTCTTGGCAATTTCAACAGTTTATGAATCACAAAAAACACAGGCCCAAACAAATCTACATGGGTATTCATTTAAAATGAAGCTAATGCCACAAAACCAAAATTGCCCGCAGTTAAATGCAAGTGCAGTGCTCATTTAATTAAAAAATAGACAATGACATTCTGAATCCATGTCCATTTCTCTTCTGCAGCTTTATTAGAGAATAAAGCATCAGGATGAGATAGGAATTTTTATTCTTTTATTTCAGGTTTAGTTTATTGTAATTTATTGGACACAGCAGTAATAATCGTTCACTATGCAGTGAGTTGAGCATATGAGCATTGGCACTTAAATGCAATCTCAGGATAATTTAGGTATAATTTATGTACTTATGTAAACACCCTTACAGTATTCCACATAATAATCTAATCATTTTCTTAAATTATATGTTAATTGAAAGTGGACCAGAAACTTGTGCAGTCTAGCCATTAAGTCTGCAGAGGTTATTACAGTGTTTTTAGTTAGGTGTGATGAACATTGAGCTGTTAATTCAAGTAGGATAAATACAGATAAGTGGGTTATTTTTCTCACCTTGCTAAATGTCCAAATGTTTTAACTATATCTTCTCCAGAACAGAAATATCCCAACAGGAGTCTTACCTTGGTTTATAACGGTATAGAAATCTTAGCTCCATTTGCAAATTCAACATTTTTGAGAAAGTACAGAATTATTTCTGTTCCAAGTCTCTTCAGCTGCTATCCAGAATGAAGGTTCTATAGCCCTACCAATCTATTTCATTGTGTTGCTTTAGTCTAACTAGCTGCTCAGCTGACAGTTGGCCTATTGTTTTGTGGATGCTACATACTGCTCTGACAGTGATACCTGTGTAAGTTATTACTGAAAGATAATGCTGAAAGATATCCAAAAGTGAAAAGCATATAATCAAGTACAAGCAGCAAAAGTGTTTACATTTAATGTGCACCAAAGACACCTTAATGAGTTAAGACATTTAACTCTTCACAATATAAAGCAGTCAGAATGTCAATAAAGGCAATTCAATTATTTAATTCCCTAATGCTCTTGGATAACTGAGAAAATGCTAGAAGCTGGTTATAATATTAAACCTTGATTGCTTTCAGTGAATTTGTAGAAAGCTTAAGATGATCAAATATGCATGAAATTCCGTGCCATGAACTTTTCAAAAGCTGACAGCAAAACATTTTTCTTTCTTTTTTAAGACGGCTGAATCTTAATTAATGACTGGAAACAGAGCTGAAGGTCTTAGCTTCTCCCTCTTGCAGTCATCATCACCCGTTGTGGCTGACGCAAGGGCAGGAGGAGATATCAGGGCAACCAAGTGAAGCAGCAATTAATTACTGGTCACAGCTTCACCCTAAAAAGCTGCCGTTACCTCGTTTACATTTATTCTTATTTACCAAGACAACTGCATAGAGAAGTGTGTGACAAAACCCTGTGAACCACAGTACAAGGATGAGGAATGGCAACAGAAGTATGGTCAAGCCTGATACGCAGCATGTAGAACCCAGAGAAGATCAAACGCAAAGGCAAGATTTAGGTATGAAAGGTTCATAAGGGACACTGGCCATAATAATGGGAAAAAGTCAGCAATATTCAAAGGAAGACCATAAACAACAACTTAACATACCAAACTATCTAAACTGATCATTGTTTACACTGGGACCAAATCACTCAAGACTACAGAAAAAACAAATCACACTAACCAGTGGAAGAGGGGGGGTCAGTTCAAAGTATGCTTGTTTCTGTTTGCTCACTGCACTTCTGATTTTGATTAAATAAATTTGATGAACACTAAAAAAAAACATTTCTTAATATTCTGAACTAAACAACAGTTTCTTTGGGCTTTTACAAAGTAAAAGTCACATCATTTGGTTCAGATTTACTCTGAGTCCAAATGGGAACTAGACAGAAACAGCCTTTCAGTATGTTGCTGACATTTATATCTACTCTTTTAAAGGATTAATGCAAAACTTGAAGTACAGCAGAAAAGGTCTGGCTTTGCATTAAATTTAAGCAGCATATTTCAGTGCTTTTTTGCTCCTGAGTGAAAGCTTTTTTAGTGATTACTAAAGCAGGGGGTCTGAATTAAGCTGTGGAATATACTGTTATTAATCAGAAATTATTTTCCCCTCATTGTTACTTTCACTGCCTTTATTCAAAATTATACTTTTAATTTGCCAGTGCAGAGTGCAGTAGGAGTGCAGCAGTCACTCTGCTCAGCTGCAGTGCAGTCTGTGCAATAGGTGTCTTGCAGAGACTGTACAGCATTAGAAGTGCCCTGGAAGACCTGAATTTCAGAAGAACCCAGCTGGTTCCACGCTGATCAGAAGGCAAGGTGACTAAACCGAAATTACCTGTCAGCTGCCTGTAGGAAACCTTAAGCTCAAACCACAGCCCAGTGGGGATTTGTTATTTATCATGCCAGCTGAGAGTGGCTTCACTGGATGCAGTGTGTCAGGAAGTCCTGCTGGGGTGAGGGTGAAGGGGGTGAAGGCACCATCGCTCATGTCTCTTATTCACACACCACAGTGCTGCAGACCATGAAAGACCGATCCACCTGCTCAGGCAAGGCAGGGAGGGATCAGAGCACGTCGATGAGGCACATCTTCCGTCAGCTTGGCCAGTTCTGCCCAGATTCAGCCCTTACAGGAAGTCCAGCACAGGCAAGGCACATGGCAGCAAAAAGAAGACACCGGCCTCCCTGAGATTTCAATCCCACGTTTCGGAGATGTCTGCCTGATGCATGAGCCATACTCTGAAACACACGCTTCTTGCAACAGCATCAGAAAATCTCAAAAGATATAATTTCAGAAATAGAACAAACATCCAAATGCTGACCGACATGCTCTCTGGCTATTTTTTTTTGCAGGCGAATGCAGTTTAAGCAAGTCTGAGTGTGACGTGTGAGTCTAGTCACGCACAGAAAGATAAAAGGAAGAAAATCCTCCTCCAGAAACAAACAGAATGGACCTAGCGCCGCGAACAAAACTCAAGAGCAAGGCCTGTCGTCAGTCTCAGCCAATAACATCCAGAAAGACAATCAGTACCCTAAAGCTGCAAATCCAGGCATGCAAAACCAGAAGAAAACAAACCAGGAAAAAACAAGACCATCTCATACCATCTCTCTTATTTACTTTGTGAGATATAAATCTGAAGAATAATTTGTTTTCACGAACAGTACAGTACATCTCCAGCCAGAAATGTCGAGCACTGCACCACACCACAACAACCCACTCAAGTTCCCCACTGACTGTCCTCTGACTGCACTGAGTCTTATGAAAAGTCATCAAGTTTGATGTATGTGGGGACAGATTTTCCTTACCTGAGGGAGAGCACTTACGCCCAGTTCTATAATTACATTAGCCTAATCAGTTGTAATGTGATAAATAACTGCAGTGTAAGAACAATTTATGGAAAAATAAATAAATAAATCATTAATATTTATTAAGCAGTAGTTCTACAATGGATTGAAATGATTTATCTCTATCACACTGTGCAAACAGCTAATGAAAATATTACGACACACAGCATTTTGAAAGAAGATTGCAAATCCTGTTTCTGTCTGTTAAATTGTTAACTATCGCTTCTTCCCATACAGCCTAAATGCGAGGTTATAGCACACTCTTGGGATGCCCTTGGTTGGTTTAGGTAGTAATAACTTTCAGTCTACTGCAGTTGTCGTTTCTCCCTCTCCTCAAGGAATAAGAGACCAGACAGTCCCATTATTAATTACAGTAATTAGATTAAAAAGACCAATATATCTAAGGACAGAAAAGCCACCCTTCCACATGCATTGCGACTCTGGCTTTTACATCACAGGCCAACCAGTCAGTCAAAAAGAGCGAGGCCAAGGCATCAGAGATGAAAGAAAGAAACAAAAGAAACGGGGGGAGATCGAGAGAGGCAGAGTGGGCTACAGCCGAAGGAGCTTCTGAAACTGCAAAAATCCATCATCTTGGCAGTGACAGAAGCGCGATCATGAGGGCTTTCAGCATCAGAGACGCTTGCTGGAGGCAAGCAGCAGAACATTAACTGGACAAAAAAAAAGAGTCAGGAAAAATAATGTCAGGGTTATTCCTGTATTCTCGTTATAAAATGCTGTCTAGACTGCACAATCGATTTATTTTACCATTTTCTAAATGGTAAAAAGGTCAATACAGTAACTTTATATATTTTTTTCTTTTTATATTGCTTTCTTTTTCAAGTTCTACAGTACCGCTGTACAGAGCTGTAGAAAATAGCCATTTTTCGTTCTGCTCATAGTCCACTAATAAGAAAAAAAATGCAGTTCAATGCATATACAATAGAATAGGTTCTGTCTGATAGATTCAAAATCTGAGTTTTAAGGAACAGAAAGTTGTTTTGTATTTTATCACATTTCTACAGGGCTTTAGGCAGAGCTGATAAAGACTGAAAGAGTCTTAACACTGTTAACAACAAATAACAGACCATTCTCAGAACAAGCAATATCTTTGATGGAGTTTGGCAGGGTGTCTTTAACGCTTCAGGTGAAAAGACAAACCAGCAAATTCAAAAAAGCCTTTCGTACATTTTACCCAGGGATCAGCTTACTGTGAGCAAGTTCAAAGTTCTTCCAGTTTACTATTAACTCCTAAGCAATTAGGATTATCCTTATGTGATCAAGACGTAAAAGCAGATTCAATGTAGCAACAATGATATTGTTCAAAATACTGAGATTCTATATGTAGTTCTCATTTCTACTCATATTTTATCATGGTAAGAATCATCAGGACGAAGCCGCAGGAATGAATGTCTAGCTGAGTTGGCAAAACCCCAGCTGACTAATCGCAAGACAGCCCCCACAGTAGCTGTTGATTGTGTGACACTGCTGGAAGAATCTCGGCCGTAGACACCTGCTGACCGCAGACTCAAACTGGTGACACAGCAACTCATCGCAGAGCTCAGCCTCTGCCCTGAGTGATTGTCGTTACAGCGAAGCTGCTCAAGCTGTCCCTTAATTATAATACCGTAACAGGCTTTCCTGTTTCAGAATAAAAGCATAAACCCCAGAAAACGTATAATCTCTCAACATACTACAAACAGAACGCCTGAATCATGTGGAGAGGCGTGTAGAGTGGTGAAGGTGAGAATGCACATACGTGAAGCATAGCATCAGACTCTTCTTGTCACGGATGTCGGAAAGGACGAACCGTGGAATGGCAGGAGAGCTAAAATAGACCCTATGCGTAGAGGCGAGTCGGGGGTTAGCCCAGGCTCAGCTGTTCAGGAAATGCAGTATAGAAAACTATGCCCTCAGGCCATGGACAGGAGTGACCTGGTGCTAGGCGGGTCTCAGGACATCCGTACCCTCAATGCTGAGCCAGGAGCAGAGCAGAAGCAGGAAGTAAATAGGCTACACAACAAGACACACTGGAAAGACATAAATAATCACAGGGAACTAGGAACAGGAGAGAAGTAGAGCGCCCTCTAGGTGTACAGGGTGTGACACTTCTATTTTAGCTGTGGTTATTTTTACAGAAAAAACTAAGCACAGCCATTTGCTAATGCTATACAGATTACGCACACAGGGGGTGATTTAGTCAGCAGAGAGGGCCTGCAGTCCAGCAGGTTTTATTAAGCACCCATAAATCTTTAATGAAAGAAGCCAGAGAAACTTGCAGCACTCACAGAAAGCAATCCATTTGTGTAAGTCAGAAATCCTCTGGAGTAGAAACTTCCAGGTGCACATCTGACATCTTCTGACATAAGTGACCACATTTCTTGCTAAAATATGATAAGAACCCAACAAACCTTTTCATCCTAACAATTTAGGATGACCTATGAGTCCTGCTGAATAGTCTCCATGACTAAAATTGGCCACCAATACTATTCACTCTGTATTTTGTCCTATAAGTATAAGGTTGGACTGAAATTATTTTTTGCTTTTCTGAGGTAAAAAGCTTGGTCAAATCTCTCTCAGCAAAGCACTATTTTTTTACAAAGAGAAATCCACACCCCTATTCTGTTACAACCACTTTCTATGGGGATTTTCCTTTCTAGAGTTTTGCCCAAACAGTTACACAGCCATCATTCTTACCACCAAGAATGAGACAAAAGCTATAAAGACATTATTATTGCATTACAAAGACATTATTACATGCAGATAATTTCAATCCTACAGTACTATCTTGATTCATTGCATACACAAGCAAATTGAACACGTTATTTTATGACGAATTGACAAAACTATGACCATGTCATAATGCTCCCAAGTCTAAGGAATTTTATTAACAGCAAAGCTAGCAATTTCTCCACCTATCCAATTCATTATTTCCTTCGCATTTTCTCCTCCTTTGTCAAAAAAGCTCCGTTAGAAATGAACATATTCCTTCCCCGATCCTGTTTCACTCTCTTTCTTTCTTACCCTGAGTAGATTTATCCAGACTGTAGAAGTTTCTTCTCAATGCATCAACTTTATCCAGCAATCAGTACATGACAGAGGGCTGTGCAAGACTAATCTGCTGAGCGAGACACTGGGAAGCCATCTCTGAATCTCTGGCTGCAAGCTCCAAACGGGACTTTTTGCAACAGATTTAAGTCTGCAGTTTCAATGCAATGGCCCTTTTTTTTCGGGATTAAAATGAGCTGGTCACCTGCACTGATTTAAAGGGCTAATCATTCTGAGGCCCCCTTCCCAGGCAGCATGTGTGGAAGGACTGAGCGCACCATGAGGCTTAATTTTTCAACATAAACAAATCAATTACATTCCCATCAATACAGATAGGGAAGGGAAGAAAACTGCTGTTATGATAAATGCAGAAGCAGGTGACGCCGAGGGAACTTGATGGTCAAAGTAAAAGAAATATAAACAGTTTAGGCCTCTAGGAGCTCAAATGCACATTTGAAGCTCTGAAACTAAAACTTAAATTCTCCCTTCCTACCTAGTGCAGGGAGGTCATCCCCTGCAGTCCAGCTCTGCTAAAGCCTTGTCTATTTTTCCAAGATCAATGGGAGCCTTTAAGCTTTGGGGCCTCTTATAAATCTTGAATGCCCACCACTGTAAAGCAAAGGAATGGCACTGATGAGTGGACTTGAATTTCCCTGCCAACTGTCT
Source organism: Atractosteus spatula (assembly GCF_055471065.1). NCBI lineage: Eukaryota > Metazoa > Chordata > Actinopteri > Semionotiformes > Lepisosteidae > Atractosteus > Atractosteus spatula. The sequence continues at coordinate 74,200,779 of NC_142708.1, read as the reverse complement.
CCTCCAGAGAAAGACAGTTAAGACACTTCACATTAGTCCTGTATTTGTCCCACATGAACAGTCAAAGAGGCTAAACTGTAACTGGAAGAAAAAGGAAGTTTCTTAACACTTTTGGGGAACAAAACAAACCATAATTTAGTGTATTCTTATGTTCAGTTCTTTTATGTTACCATTTCTTGTTATTTCCTGTATGTTCCAAGCTCATGACCTTTACATCTATACAAAGTTCCACCAGAGGTGGGTTTTACGAAATACAACAAAAAGAAATTCACCTTCCCATGTAGCTTCCTTCCTGAAACGGGAATGCTACAAATACTTACTCACCATGGACAAGGACAAAAAAAAGTCTATTTTGGGATGTGAGCAAGTAGGCATTTCTTTAAAAAAAATTAAATGAAATGCTTCATATCAGAAAATGATCTTGTATATTGCTTATATAGCAGGAAAACAGAGAAACAATGGTGCCTTCTTGCTTTTTGACTGATAAGAGGGAACCTTAATTAAATATAATAGCCACATTTTCAAGTTTTTGCAGGAATGAGAGGAGGAAACTGTGCCGTTTTTACACATCAAACAGTTGTGTTTATTGCAGCTTCAATTACTGCACCCTAGACGTAATGACACACTTGTCATGAGAGACTCAGGTGAATGCAGGATGAAGACAGAGATGAACATCATTTCACAGTCTTACACCTAATGAGTAAAACAAGCTGTGTTTTTTTTGTTTTAAAAGAATTTCTCCTTTTCTAACTGGTAAATGCTGCTCATAAGTAATGGGAAGCTAATAAGCAGAAAATTCTTCAACAATTAAGCATGACCCACATGCCTTTATTCCACTGCTTGCTGTAAAGCTAAATGTACCATGAAAAGCTATCCAGTCCTGGGGAATAAAGAAACAGTCATCTTCAGAATGTGAAGACCTACTGTAGATGTAATTTCATTCGCTGTGTTTTGTCTTTGTGAAGTAATTGCTTGTTACATCATAGGTACAAAGGCATATGAGATCGCTCTGAACACGTAACCTGTCTCCTGTCATCTGCAGGAAAGCTTTCCTAGTTCTCTTGGCCTTCCCTTTTGGCTGTTCTTTTGATTTCCCATAACACAGACCTACTAAGTCTTTACTACAAAATGCATAACGTGAACCAGCTCCTGCCCAAAGGAGAGAGCTTACCTGACTGTTGAAACAATGGTGTTAATGAGCTTTAGACAAAAAGGTGACAGGACCTTTTTGAACAGCAGCCCATTAAGCTTATATACATTTGTGCTTTTCAGTAGTGATGGAATAAACTAAAGGTTTTTACTAAAAGTTTGTATTATACCTTGTTGGCTATGTATTTCTTTACTTATATTTTACTAACTCCATCTCAGGATGTCTTGTCTTTTGAGTCTTGCGTACAAGAGCAAGACTCCCATATGCATATGAAATAAAGATGACTTTCAACACACAAACACTCGGCTGATGTCCTTTGTTTGGCACAACAGTAGTAACAAATGCCAACAGAGAGATTTACTTGGGTGCAATAGTAATATCAATATGTAATTTACCTTAGTTCTGTACATAAAAAAATTCTGCCAAAAAAAATGTACTAAACATTTGGCTCCCTTCTTGGCTAAACAAAGATATCACCTCCACATCTCATGCAGCATTTTAGCAGTTTCCCATTTCAATGCAAAAACCAGCACGAAGAATGTGCTTTGATGTCCAGGTACTTAGTAACTGTGGAGCATCCTCTTTTTAAAGCGTGCTGCAGGAGGCAAAGCTGTCCATTCTGAAAGAAGCATACCAAATGTGAATCTGACGTTAAGCTGCTAACAACAAAATGAGCTAGAGAGACTGAATGGTCTCTTCTCATTTATCAACTTTCTTATTTTCCTTCAAATTTACCCAGATGAACGGCAATAAAAACAACATTTTCCCCTGCATTTCCTCTCATTATTGGTGAAGGGTGAAAAATGAAATCTGCGTTCCTGTCTTGCTTTTCTCATGCAATGGAGATATTCACAGTTCTGTCATTGTAACACGATTCTACTCACTGAGAAAGCATGCTTAAAAAATATGAGCTTCCTTTGGAAGCTTACAAAGACTTTCTTTCCATTTCTGCTGCAGAAGAATCTGAATGAACCGTTTTCATTACTGGCAGGGAATGATGAAGGGAATTCTTACACGTACAGAAAATGCCAGCCTCAAGCACTACTGTGGGAGCAGCAGTGACAAGTTGGCATTAAGGAGAAGAGAATTTAGGAGTGAAGATAGAAGGTATGTCTTTACGCAGAGAGTGGTGGGTGTGGAACAAAGCGTCAGCTCACATTGCTTCTTAAGAGCTATATAAGATCCTCAGAATAGTATGATCCTTAAAATAGCCTCCCTATTTCTTTTAACCTGTCATTGAAAAATAATTAAAGGTACTGTATTACGAGTTAAATGCATATCCACATTTCAGTATTCTCTTTTGTAAGGCATTGAAACAGACTGATGATTCTGGATCTCTTAATATGCAATGGTATCTTTGTCCAACATTAGTATGTCTCGTTTGTCTTATTATGCTCACATTCTTTCAAGCTTAATTCTTCCACCTTCTCTACACAATCCTCGACACTCTACTGCTCCACAGCGGATATTGTAATCTGCAATCACTTCGCTTCGCTGCCTGCCTTATTGTTTCCTGACAATGTCAAGCCTTCCCTTTGCAGAGATCTGCGGTGCTATTCTGTAATTGCCACTGTTAAAGATGCATCTAAATCAGTCAATCAGTCGATCAATTTTAATTTTCTAGTGCGCGATGCAAAAAAAAAGGCACTTTACAAATGATAAACACAGGAGGATTACAAATCGCCCAGGACAGCTTGTAATAAGAGTGAAAGACAAGGGAAAAAAAGATCAATTACAAGACAACGCAGATGTTTGGTTTGAAAAAGACAGACTACACAGATCAGAATACTGCAGAGGAGTTTGAGGAACAGTAAATGTGTCACATCATGCACATATATTTTATTTTATATATAAAAACATTACATTAGAGGCAAATTCCAAAAACAAATGTGAAATCGAACATAGGCCTTTTTACAGGCAAGCTGTATGTACTGCACAAATACTGTATGAGTCTGTATTAATTTGGCATTTTAAAATCCTTAAAATAAATCATCAACAGATCTACACTAGCATAAAAATGTCTTTATAAACAAATAAAACGGAACAAGCACGAGGTGTTTTATTGATGTTTTGTTATGTAAGAGCAGACAAAGACACAGCAACATCAGCAAATGAACTTGAACTTTATTGCCATATGTAACTGGTACATGTACTGGTACAATGGAATTCTTACTTACAGAAAGTCTCTCGATTGGTAAAAAAAAAAGTGTAAAACACAAAGTGCAGACAGTGCATCAAGACAATTTAAAGTACAAGCAAACAGTAGACAATGTACAAGTAAACAGTTTGATTGTAAACAATGCAGACACATAAACAATGGTTGCAGATGTGCAATAAATACAATTATAATGATATAATTATAATAAGATGGTATAGGTGTGGTCCAAGGTGCAAGGACGAATGTGTTCTCCAATTGCACTGCTTGTGGGTAGAAAATGAGAAATCTGGTGGTAAGTGTCCGTATGCTCTTGTATCTCTTGCCTGAGGGCAGTGGGGTGAAGAGCTCATGCCCGGGGTGGTGATTCTCCTCTGTGATGGCCAGAATTCTACCACAATGATGATACATTGATACAAATGATTCAAAAACACTGACCAACTAAGAACAAGAAGAAAACCTGAAACTACATCAGACTTTTTGGCAGGAAAATGCAATCCTTGGTGCTTCTAAAACACATATTGGAAATTAGTTAGGTAATATACATCTGTGGATACAGTCCGGTCTCTATCTTCTGAAGAAAGAGCTGCGAGTAAGCAGATGAATGAATGGGACAAGATACTCTGAATCTATTCGGAGCTGGTACATCTGTACTGGGTGCACCTCACAAAAAGTCCCATTCTGCTGAAAACCATGCTTGGGCACATATTCATTTACAGCACCTAATAGTATTTTTTGGTGAGTTTTCTTAGTGCAACAGTATCATTTCAGAAATTTCTCCAGAGGCAGAAATCAGAATATTTATTGACCTTATCTAGTCCAATACGATGTACTGCTGAAAATCAGAAATGAGCATTTCACTTCACAACCAGGGGAATTGTGTGAGCCACGACTTAATGCATATTATCTGGAAGAATCTCTTTTTCTTCCTCTCGCTGGTTGCTGATCTATTGTCCACCCATCCACCTATTTGTCTGGTTTGAAGCTGCTGGCATTGCTTATTATGTGCTCTAAATAATTAGTAAAAGAAGTGCATTAATGCTGTGCTCACACACAGGAGCCATTGCCAGCATGATGTAACTACATGACAAACTATGATAGCAGACTCCAGTCCGACCTGACGGTGGTTTGCACTGACACTCACTGTTAAATGTGACTGCTGCGATATTGCTTTTCTGCTCCGATTCTTATTATATCTGAATTTCCACGGCTGTCAAAGCCAGACAGAAACATCTTCATTTTAATACAGGCTGGCTCTTTGCTTCTCTTTTATCACAGCTCTGTCTGCGTCCATAAAGGATATTTGATTCCCTTAAGTTTTTAGAGGGCTTTTATTAAATAGTGAAAGGCAGAACAGACGAGGGCAGAGAATAAAGAATTAATTAATGTATCCTCACTTTCATCTCTGGCTATAGAAATGCCAAGTGTAACCCACATCAGGACCCTCTATTATATGGCAATCTGGCAGTGATTGCCAGCAGTTTTGATAATCTGTTCCACTTCGCTGGACAACCCTTTTGAAATAATGACAATTTAATCATGATTTATCACCCTTTATCAGAGTCAGAATCAATACCCATCAACACCAAAAAATAGACCTTAATTCTGACCGATAAGGCACTGCCCAAACAAAGAGCATCCTAATGGCTCGGCAATTTTTTTTTAGAGGACACACATTTTTTTTATTTGATTTGATTTCAGTACCTGCAAGACCTCTTTTGCCCACCCAGGAAGCCTGAAAGGACACGAAGGGCAGATCTTCACTGACAAGGCAGATGGACCTGCCGCTCTGTGCTATTACTAATGGGATGCTGACTATCTGCTGGAGCCTGCAGGGCTTGAGCTGCACCTGAGGGACGTCATCCTGTCTCTTCAGTATACCTGCTCAGTCCGAGCTGCAGAGTAATAGAAATGAAGGTCAGTACTAAACCATGTTTCAGTATCTCCTCTAGTACAGTTTGCCAGGTGAAGGCCAGGTACTATACATCCCCTGCAAGACGTTCCACAACCTAATCAGAACACCACGTGCACTGCATATTTTTACATACTGTCCTTGCCTTTAAGACAGGGAGCCTGAAAACCTGCTAACAAGGCCTTTGTTGCTACAATACATGTTTAATTGGGTTCCTTTAATAATTATGAAGGCAATAATTTGCAATTCAGCAAATGCTTTCAACCATTCAGAGGCATGGGGGGGTTTAGTATCTGTATCACGTCTACAGCCTTAGTTGCAGCATGACTTTTTTCGATGCCATTATAACACTGAAGTGAAATAAACTTGCTCAGCATGGCACACAGGGGCTGGGTGAGACAAAGACTGGGTCAGGGTTTGAACTGGACAGCAAGCTCTACTCCTTTACCTTTGGTCCCTCAAGGCTCTTCCAAATTGAAATCAGGATTTGAATCCATAAAGCAGAGATCTGTGAATCCTGACTCTGTTACAGCTCTATTACCAGGGAATGCCCCAGCACAGCTAACAAGACACTTTCCAAATTCTCTTCCGCATGTTCTTAAACCTGAAACCTAGCCGGCAAGCCTTTGGAGACAAGTCAGTTCATCTAAGGGCTCTATCAACTCCGGAGAATTTCCACTCAAAAGCACAGTTTTGTCAAGCAGTCACTGAAATGGATGGCATGATATCAACCGGACAGCAGACTTTTTTCTGAATAAATTAAAAGGCATTTATGGATTTTTGCTCATTTTTAGGTACAGTATGGACGTCACAAATACATTGCTCGAGCAAGACAGGTAAAATACAATAAACACAATAATTCTTCCAATCGCTAGCTGTTGCGCTAGCAAGTGTTTTCAAAGAAGATTTCAAAGAAGACAACGAGATACAGAGTGATGGGACTGTCAAGAGTCGTAAAGCCCATAGAGAGTGGCAGGTCATTCTCAGCCACGATAAAATCAGGGCAGGGCAGGGTAGCTGGTAAACTGCACAGAGCACTTCTTGCTTAAGAAATAACTCTGCACATTGGTATGCCCTTGAAAGGTATTGCATGTTACTGTAAACAGCGTATTGAAAAAAAAGTAAGTTACACTGCATATTAGCAGAGGTCCAGGTGAAAAAAAGCAACTGCATTCAATTTTTCAGATGTATTCATGCTTTCGTGAGTCACCCCTTACATGATTGAAAAGTTTAACCTTGGCACGATAGCAAGCCTGGTAATCATGTACAGCATAAACAGAGCCTTTCAGTTTGAAAAGGGAAAACAAGATAGTTATGTAAGCTTTTATCTCGCTGCAGCTTCCACAGCCTTGGGTTCAGAAACTCGAGCGTGGCCTCACTCTGTTACCTCCTCAACGCAGCACTCCAGCACGCAAACACATACTGGGCAGCTGCTGCAGCAATGAAACACGTGTTCCACGTGCCTGGAGACCAGCATAAAACAAAATGCTTCCAGTTGCAGGACTGCCACTGTGCACCATAATCCTCTTCCAGCCACAGAACCAGCTGATTGTTATCAGCAGTGTCAAGTGCCCAAGAGCAGCTGCCTTAATGTTGGAAAAGAGGATTCCAACTTCTCACCCATCCATCTTCTCATTGCAATGATTAAGCCCATTGGTGAAGGTTAGTTGCACTAACAATTTGAATCCCAAGACTTATTCCTCTGCAACTCTGCAACTGGGGGAATTCTGGTCACTCAGCGCTGGTGACTGATGATGTGACCCCGGCCAGAACTCATAACATCTGGGCCATACAGTTCATCCTGTATGCTTTTAACTATTTGGGACACTCAAGATGGACAGGATGTAGTTTTACTTAGTAAACTATAGTTCTGAATAAATATGCTTTATGCTGTTGATCAGGACCAACATATAAAATCTGAAAGCATGATTATGTACGACGGGCAACACAGAGCAGTATTCTGTGTCATTCCGAGCCTATCCCAGGAAACTTCATCTAAAATAATTTTCACATGAATTTCACTTCACCTGAGTTAATTTTCACATCCGTTTACTGGATCATAACAGTATGTTGTTAGAATGGTGAGCCTTATTGGAAGTTAAAATAGTGAAAATGGGTTTGATTACAGAACAGCACTGTGAAAGCAGGCATGTGGGATAACCTCAGAGGGGTTAGGCATCGTAATGCCAGGTGCTCCCCATCCTTTTCCAAAGGAGGAGGAGACCACTCAGCCAGAGCCAGATAGATATCTGCTGTCTCATCTTTGATGAGAGGCTCCCACACTGTAAGACAGGTGGCAAAGTTTTCAATCAATCATAATTGCAGGAATTAATGGTGTTGCAAAAGATACATCTTACATTAATTAACCTTGCGAGAACCTTTCATTAAAGATTTAATATTTTATTTTTGGCGTCAAATTAATGAGCTACATAGTCTTGGCGAAAAAGGGCCTTTTTTTGGTAAGCTGCAGGCAGGTCACACTGAGAAAAATAGAATTGGACTAGCAGAGAGGTGCTCTGGTAATTCTTTTTACAGAGAGGTGTAATTTGCACTGTGTAATTAAAGCACTAATCTGAAAAAAGACTGTGAGAGGTGGCCGAGACCTTTTGTGAATAAACAGGTCCGTCCTTCCCTCTCGCAGGTGGGCAGTATCACTACTGGAGAGTCTCAAAGGCGCTCTCTATCCACGATCCACTTGGATCTCCTCAGCGCTGGCGACCAGAGTGACGGCACCTTCCAGCACAGCACAGAACAAACACACGGAATGTGTCAACACCTGATTGACCCAGATCTTTAAAAAATCCCACGAAACCAGAGTGCCATTCTGGAAAAAAAAATGAAATTAAAAATGTAGGAACGCTCAGCGCTGGAAATCCGTGGATTAGGCTGAGACTATGGGAATGGGAAGCACAAGAAAGAAGGAGGTGTGACTGAATGACTGTTGGCCAGGGAAAAGGGGAACTGTGAGATTAAAATCTGAAAGACTCAGTCTTCCCCTTTACCTCAACCTTAGCTGGTAGCAGCGCTGCACTCCGGTCTCTCATGGGTAAAGCATCTGACATCTTGTTAAGCGGAGCTGACAAACAATTCCAAAAAGCTGAAAGAAAAACAGCTAGGCTTCTTAGTGCGGCAGTGAAGAGCATGCAGAGCCGAGGCTATAAAAGGGCAGTGGTTAGGTTCAGGTTAATGTCCCTCTAAGCGGCACGCAGGGTCTGAGTTCGTCCAAGTTACTGAAGCCTGAAGCATGAAACCTGGGGAAACAGCGCTCCCCTAGATTAGATACTGGCAGTGCTGGTTCCTACTTCTAAACCAAGCTGCATTGAAGCAATGGGGAGTCCAGTACCTCATTCAGGGATAAAAGAGTGGGATCAGAAGTTCAGGAGTTTAAACCACAAATACAAAGCTACCCACTGCTCAACACACATGCACACAGTACATAAAAAAGTAAAAAGAAAACTATATAGCCACCTATTCATGTTATGGAGTATTCAACTGTCATCCCTACTGTCAATTCTACTGTCAGAACTACTGCAGGTTTTGAGTAATAAGACAAGGAAAAGTTTAGGCTATTTGAACCACCTCACACCATTCTCTCTTCTTTAAACAATGTTGTAAGTGCCCAAAATGTAAGGATTTGAAAATAGTAAAGTTGGAACACTGTAACGAAAGCGTTCTTTCAGGACCCTATGCAGACGACACAATCCGGGGATGAGTGGGAAAAACACGGGGGAAAAGCATGCGGGTGTCGGGAATGAAAACAGGGGGCGTGTTCATGGTGCGCTGGTGTTCGGGGAAGGTGTGGCTGAGGCAAACAATCCAGAAATAAGCCCAAGGGGGAATCCAGGAGAAGGCGAAAATCCAAAACCAGGCGGTCCATCCAAGACAGAATAAAAACGGGAACCGGGTCAGAACCGGCAGGAACAGGAAATTAAAAGCTTGACGGGACCAGGTGCTTCCAGGTCCTGGACTCGCCTGGTACGGAAACCAATGCAGAGCCCAGAACAGAGTAGGTGTCTGGCTTTTAAGGGGAACTGAAAAGGGGGCTGGAACAGGGAGCAGGTGTGAGAGATGAGTAGAAAACAAGGAAGGGCTGGAGCGTCCTTAAGTGGAGGGGTTTACGAACGTGACAAACACAAAAAACTTGAGTAGTGTCTTGACTACATGCAAATATAATCATGGAACAGGTTAGGAAAGACACAACTGAGGTTATTAGCTCCATTCTGAAAAGCTAGTTGTAATGTATGTCTTCAACTGGGACTCTCTGAAGTTGTAAAGTCATGGTAGACAGTCACTGGAAGCCTTATGGCCAAATGAAGGCTCCACTGGATGGCATTGTGTACTACAGTAATGTGCTCACGGAAATACTGTATATGTTTGCAACTCCTTTCTCTTTGACAAAAGGGAGTTGTTGATGAAAGTCATTCCTCTTTTGTGGCTGCAAGTCTTGTCTGTAACTTGGTATTTCTCATTATTTTTTAGTTTACTAGAATTACAGTAAACTACAACTACGCTGTTGTGTACCCAGGATTACATTTTCATGGCCCCGGACAACACTCTTCTGGCACGGCATGCAGTAACCACCCACAGTGGTGGATACTCCTAATTACCAGGCAGGCGCTTTTCTAGCTCAGCGCCTGGGGTCATGTCACTGCCCCTTTGCCTCTCTACTGATCTGAGTACCTTCGTGCAAAGAGGACGCAAACCCTTAAAGAAACAGCTGTGCACTGCATAGCTCTCTTGTACTCTGTTACAGAATTTAATACCACTCATTTGTTTCCCACTCAGTGCCTCCAAGAACAAACTCAAGCTGTTCAATTAAAATCTTCGGAAGCTTTCGGGAGTTTATATGGCTGATGGCACTGGAGGATATGCGGCAGGGCTCAGTTTGCCAGTGGCGTTCCTGAAATATGGCACAATATTCTCACACCGTCGCCTTGCCCTGCTTGCCTTGCACGGATGCATCCAGTGTAAACACAGCTGTTTTAAATGGGAAGCCAATTAATTACAGCACTTTCATCTTCTCAAGATGCTACTGTGGGACTTTTTATATTTAATTTTATTCCAGGATTGTTATATAATTAGGTATTCTGATAAATTGCAATTTTAGTTCCAATTTAAACTGCATCAGAATGTAGCAGAATCGCACATACTGTATATACAGTACAGTACCCCCATGCATACTGTACACATATACCCACCAAGTCAGTGGTTTGTCACTTTGCTGCAGATTCTCTTTTCACAAGGATGATAAAACGCACTTTTCCTGGTTACAAACTGTGTGCAGGCATGTTGCAAGGACAGTGTCTACCGTATGTGAAACAGCTGGTTAAGTTGGCAGTGTGGCATATCAGGGAAAAACACACAGGCAACATTTCATGGACATCAGAAACTGCTGCTTTTCACTTCAGAACTTAACGAACATCTGGGAATTTCCAATAATTGTAGGAGTGGAACTTTGTTGAGAACTATTACGCTGTACAGAACAATTCCATAGAGCTGGGGTTCACAAACTGTGGCTTGTCGGACACTCACAAGTAGTCTACTTACAAAATCACTGCATGTACAGAAAAAAATATTTATCAATAAGCTGCCTAGGTCCTGTCTAATCTATATTACAAGATACATTTGACTAATTAATTTTCCTCTTACCTTGATTAGAAAAGTAAGCCAGCTCCACCTTAAAAAAAGCCAGTAGAATCTAATCATTGTTCCTCCTGAACCAAAATTAGCTTACTATAGCAGCCATGATAACCCTGCAAGCAGAGGGCAAGGCTACTTTCTTTATAACACAGTAAAGTTTGAATATTATTCCTTTATTTTACTTGAGTGTTTTGCTGTTCCATGTAATAACCTGCAACCGCACTGAAGGTTAAATTCTTCCCGATGTGTCAAGAAGGAAAAAACAGCAGTAAAATACAAAAAAATCATTCTATTTTGTTTAAATTCTTTGAAAAATAAGTATATTACTGAAAGACTACAAATGGAGCCAGAATATAAGACATTCAAGGACATAATGCTCAATACCACTATATACTGTATATGGGTATGATCATTTCTAATTTTGTATTTCCTCCTACAACACCGCAAAATAAAATATATTAAATTTATTGTTAATGCAAAATATTGAGGAAATATAGGAATTTTGTAATGCTAGAACTACAATGCACTACAATGTTTTCTCCTCTTATTAAAATTCTACATTGTAGTGCTTAAAACAATCCTGATACAGTGTTTCAAAAACTGTTTATTATATATAAAATGGTCTCTGTACTGCACATGGTCTAACATGCCCCTTTTCATGTTTCAAAGTGCCATGCAGAACAAATATGCTTGCTGTGGCTATGATTTCTTTCATTTCCACTAATCTGCTACCTCTTATGTCACGTTTAAATGCCTTATGGCACTATCATGCGATAATAATCCCATATAACTGTGATAGAGTTCACATTACTGTGAAAAATCACCCACTGCACATTTGCTTTGAATAAGTGATGCATTTAATATGAGCCTCCCTAAAATTCTCCATGATTCCTGAAATAGACAGAGTAAGCTTCTGTTTTACATGTGATGTGCATTGGAATGATCAATTGTTGTTAGCCCCCAATTTTTTACTCAGACACAAATCACCTTCTAAAAATGTTTCTACATTTCTATGTAATCATGCTGAAATGTTGGTGGTATTATGCTGTAATGTAGTGCACCAGAGGACAAGGATTTGTAATCATCTAAACAATGTGATCCAAAATCTGTATCTAATTTTATACATAATCATGGTGTTAATCAAAAAGACAAGCACACAAGCTTCATAATATTGATCTTTAAAAAGAGCTGCACTGCACTGTCCATCTGACACTCATTGGTTGAGGTCTCACAATGAAATCATTAATCACAATTACACTCTTCAGCCAAAATGAAATTTACCAGCTCCTTCTCAGCTCCAAGCTCCAATTAAACAAGAATATCTTCCTCTGCCTTTCTACAGTCTTCTGCTTTTTGACATTACATATATCATCATCATCATCATCATCATCACCAACATGATCATCATCATCATCCTAATTCTTCTCTCCCCCTTCCTTATATAATAATATAATCGAAGGGATCTTCCAGGCTGCAGTGGGAAAGAGAAAACAATGACCTGAAATAAATTCCACAATGCAGTGTGATTATGTAGACCACAATGACTGATTAATTAGAACTAAATGAGCAAAACTAATTTGGTACCACAATAACAAAACAAAATCGATTCTGTAATCCGCAAATAAGCACCATCAAAATACTTAATAAACTGAAGGAGCCGATAAGAGTTACACAGGGTTATCCGTTTCTCGTGAACACTTGCTTTCAGTGTAAAAGGAAAAAATAGGAACAAAAAAGAATAATTTCACAAAGCATTATCCTTCCGGCAGATTTCCTGGGAAATTAACCCTCCACAAAAGTCTATAATTATTGAAAAAACATGACTTTGCGCAGGCATGAGGTAGCAATAATGGCAGTTTGTGCATTTAAGGAATGATCAGTGCTTCCCATTTACTGCCTTACTGTGAAACACTGGCATGGGGTCTTTTAAATCTCCAGTAAGAAAAAAAATCTCAAAGATATGTGATATGTGCTTTGAATCCAATTTGCAGATGTCGACATTTTACAGTACAACAGCCAGGATAGAAAAGAAAGAGGCTTTCTGAGATCTCTTCAGGGATAAATGCTAATGATAATAATCGCACAAAATATTAAAATCAAAAACAGTTCAAAATGTCTTGATCCACAAAACCTTCTTCTCACAAAAAAAAGATTCAGTTGTACACGCAATTGTGCAGTAAGAGTCAAGGATATGTCAAAACAATGCAATAAAATAACAGCATAGCACATATTGGTTTACACTTTTACAAATTAGAGATTTTAATAATACAGTATATGTAGGTGCTAAGGCTGTGTGATTTCAGGAAAACTGTCATTCCCAACAAGCACAGGATATATGAAAGCACATTTACAGAGGGAAATACACACTACAAAGAGTTCCTACAGATTGAGGCACGTTCAGTTTGACACAGGAAGTGATTTTAAATTTCACACATGAAACAAAAACAATCACCATGGTCAGCTCAGAAAAATAAATTCCAATTTAAGGGCACTGTACTATATATACTTAATTCTGAGCTCATTTCACAAGAATTTAATCCTGATAAATTACTGTAGCCATGAGTGACCTGCTGGTCATGATCGACAGCATGTCAAAGTTTGACCCGTTTTTGACTTCTCATTTAACTGCAGGCCATAACTGACTCTGACTGAAACATTTATTGTCATTTTAAAGCTCTGACCTGTGGCTGTATTTTCATACCACAACAGTGAAACATTCAGTGAAACATACAGTATGACAAAAAAAAGGTTTATGGATGTGACCTTTGACCTCCCACACAACCATAGATTTTGTTCAGGTTTGATATCTCCTCGCTGATTTTTTGTGTGTCTTCCACTGGTTCAGACATTCAAAAGGCAAACATTTTTTTTAATAAAAAGCAGGCCAATGCCAAAAGCGCTTCATTTTGATTGATTTTCATCTGGAATGGCCGCAAAATCAATTAGTATTTTGACAGTATGTCAAAGTTTGACGCATTTTTCTACCTTCCTGATGAAAGAAAGTTAATCCATCCATTTTCTAACCCCTTTATCCAATACAGTTTCAAGGGGGAGCTGAGGAAAGCAATGCTAACCACTTCAGCATTATGATGTTAGCCCATGACTTTCTAGACAGTCAAACACATGGATAAAAAACTGGTTCATAACTTTAGGAATTAATATTATTTATCCTGCGAGACTTAAGATTGTCCCATTTTCTTTTCTACACCTTGAGGCAAAGATAGAAACAAGAATATCCATTTGTTCCATTGATATTATATATGCCAAGGGGTAAGGATGAGAGTACACAATATGTACTTGAAAAAATAAGATCCTGTGCTGTATGGTTTAGCCAAATCAAACTGTAAATTGTAAACATAGCAGTGAACAACCTGCTATGAAAATACTTCTGACTGCTTACCTGTTTGGAGATTTTTTGGGGTTTGGACTGCTCCTGGGGAAAGACAGGAAAATAAATTATTGGGTTCCACACATAAAATTGGAAAAAAAACACAAAACTCAATGAGCTTGAACAGTGATCTACTTCTAAACCATTACTTACTTTTCACTACACATCTATACAGTACTTCCCAATTTTGCAACAAGAGCACAAGCTCTATGTGAGTAACATTATCTTGATCACATGTCACTACCTCACCTGTAGGATTCCCCTATTTTGTATTCTGAAACAAGTGACTTACTTTTAGTCTTTTGGATGACTTGTCAGAGGTGAAGACACATTAGTGCCAATTATCATCTAGGAAAAGAAAAAAAGACATGCAGTTGGACAATAAGATCGAATTTATTAACTTAAATTAGAATTATGAAGCAATAAATATCATGGCCTGTCAGACCTCTGGAAGTAGTGTGTAGACATGGAAGGGAAGCACTTTTTGTCCTGAGCCATCCATCCATCAGTTTTTTAACTGCATCTTCCTATTCAGGGCTGCAGGGGAGCCAGAGCCTATCCCAGCAGGCAACAGGTACAAGGCAGAGTACACCCTGGACAGGACATCATTCCATCGCAGGGCACACAGACACAGACACACACACACTCACACCAGGGCCAAATTTCCCAGAAGCCAATTAACCTCCCTGCATGTTTTTGGACTGCAGGAGCAGATAACACCACAGGTCCGGACTTGAACCCAGGACCCCAGCATTGAGAAGCAGCAAAGCTAACTGCTGTGCCACCATATCACCCTTGTCCTGAGCCAGACAGGGATCAATCAACACTAATTCAGGTCTGATCTTCCAAATACTGTACAAACCACAGTATTAGCCAGAGCTCCAGCACCCAGGTGAATGTAGATCTAGGGCTCCTGAGACTTCTTCTACTGAAAATCCTCCCCTCCAAGTGCGAAAAAAGTGCTCAAAAAGTTTGGCGAGAGGTTTTTAAACAGCTTTTGATTTTCTCATTTCTGTAATTCCTTTACTTTTAATCATACTTTATTCTTTCTTTTCTTTAAGCTAAACATCGGCCTCAGGGGAAGACTAAATCTTCGTCACAACAGCTCCATAGGACAAATTCTAATTAGGATGCGACGCTCCGATTGATTGTGCTCCTGTATTAAAATACAGCACAATTACAGCTGGAGCAATCCTAAACCCTCTCGCTCCATGAGTCAAAACCTTAAATAGCTTCGGCGATTAGATAACATGATTAACTTGATTCATGAATATGCATTGGAACACTTAAAGGTCTGGTAAATCCAGACTTCAAAGTTTGCACTTGTATTTTTCCATGACTCATGACAGGATTTGCCTGAAGAACTGGATTCTTCCTAATTAACCATTACAGAAAATCATTGTTCATATGATGCATTGCACTCCAACACATTTCGTTCACAGCTAAAGCCAAAACAAAAGACCTCAAATTTTATGTGGGCCATATTTTTACAATACCTTCCAATTGTTCTCCATGTTACACAGATACAATGGAGTTCAACAAAGATCATTTCGAAGTAAGCTTTTGACCTCTCTGCACTCCCCATATTCCACTATCTCTTTTTTGAATGATAAAGAACTTTCATGTTTAAAAAATGTTATTTGCATTGTCAGAAAGTGGAATCTGTACCCTGAGCGTCCCTTTACACAACCACTACACTGTATGTCCATGATTGATGATTTAAGGGAGATCAGTTCCACTGTAGACAAGGGATATGTGCCTCAAGGCTCTAGCTCTTCCTGAATCCAGTTTAGTGGCTGTTTTTGCCTTCATTCCCTCCTGCTGCATTCAAGCTGCTGAAAGACTGGTAACATGCATTCCCAGATGTGACTGAGCAACAGTGTCATTGTCAGCCTGGAGTTGAGCTGCTTTGTGAAGGAAAAGCTACAGTTCTAAACTGATTATTTCAAGCAGATGTGTAAGTGCAAGTCTGCTGCGGTCAGCTTCACTCCTGAACGTCCACTTTCCAGCAGGTTCTTCCATCTTTATTTAACCCCGTGCTCTCTAAAGAGCCAAGACAATACCAGCTGATCAATCACATCATTGATTTCATTTGGCTTTAAGCCACTGCAACTGAACTTCCAGGATCAAACAGATATAGAAATCCATTCAACCCAACATAACGTCTTTAATGCATGGATTAAAAATAAATTTTGGATTACAAAATCCATTGGCACACCCCTCAAAACTCAGATTAGGAGACCTGTGTCTTATTTGCTCTGTGTTGGATAGGGGCATCTTGAGTCTAGCAAATGGAGAGCCATCAGCAAAGACAGAATATAGAAACAGAATATAGAATCATCACTGGGAGGTGGGTCAAAGATTTGATTTAACATCAGTGTGTACAACAATAAATGCATCAATACATTGTTAATCATTGAGATGAGACTGCAAGGACACTTTCCGATACATAAATAGTTTAAGGGCAAATGCATTTGTATTCAAGTCACAATTCTTGTAAAATACTGCATAAAGCATGCATTCCTTAACTCCTGAGTCACTGCCACAGTTTTCAGCTGTACTACAGCTACATCCTAACAGATGTTATCTGCACTATCATTTTTAATTAGCTGTGCCTCAAGACAGCGAAGAAGAAATAAAAAAAAGATATGCTGGGCTTCAGATTTTACAACAAACAATCAAACCTGTTCTAAGAATGCCATTGATTTTCCTGTAAATTGACTGTGTTTCCATTTGGAGAACATGAATGCTATCATGATACAGGTGAAACTTTACTAATTTATTGTCGATATATCCCAGGAAGGAGGCATGCCCTCAATTTTATCGCAATAAAGAGCATTTTCAGCAACAACCACCACAATTGCCAGGTCCCTGACACTATTTGCACTATTTGCTGTGCTTTGTGTCTTTCAGAAAAAGACATTGTGGTAAACCTGAGGGTGGTGCACCAGTGATCTTTTTCTAAGCGGGACTCAGTTAACAAATGCACTAAACAGCAAAACATTTTTAAAAGACAGTGCTATCTATTTACAGGGCAATAAAAAAGGCAAACAAAATTCCAGCTCTTCTTTTTTCAACAGGAGCTGAACTTGTTCAATGTTCCCTCACTGTAAATACAGCCAGGAGATCTAGCTGCTTACCAGCATCCAGATTTCCCACTCCAGGAACCAAAACACTGCCAAACCAGGAATCCTTCTCAAGAAGGACTCACACTGATCCACAGGCTCGTTGTTTAGCCTACATGTTTGCTGCCTTATTCCTCCGTTGCGATGCAACATCAGAGGCTCTGCTCTCTTCCTCAGATAGCAGAAGCCAGCGACCTATAAAAACCTTGGTTTTAAAATTAAATCCAACCAATTGTCCTCTTCCAATAAGTCAGGTGACAGGAAAAGCGTTCATTCCCATTCCTCTCACAACATAATTGACGACTCTCAAAGCCTAACAAGAAATTCCATGCCCACTACAGATAATGGCATATTTAAACTGCCCATTATGTTTCCTAAGGAGAAGTTATTTACAATAGATCTACATAGAATATGTCATTATCCATCTTCCAAACATTTTATCCAGGATCATGGGAGAACCAGAGCCTACCACAGCAAGCAACAGGAGCAAGGCAGGAAAAACTCTGGAGGGGACAGCAGTCCATCGCAAGACACACACACCTCATTGTTTCTTTGGATCGTGGGAGGACATTGGAGCATCTAGAGAAACCCCACATGAACACAGGGAGAACGTACTGTACAACCTCCATGTACTGTAACAACCAGGAATTGACCCCACTTGAATGATCTTTGATGTGGCCCATTAAACAGTTAAATACTACAAGTTTCATAGGGCCTTCCCAAAGAGCTATAGTTTTAGTGAACCTTCAATGTATTTGTGAAACTACTGTATCAGAAACAACTCAATCACAAAGTCTTTGAGGCTCAAATCAAGTTTCTATGAAAAGCAACATGGAAGCTGACCTTTGCATAAGTGACTGCTGAGAGTGTACCTGCAGCAGCAGGAAGAGCACCTTCAGCTTAGTGGACAGACATCTGGAAAGGACACCTGGGGACCTATTTCCTTAAAGTACAGACAATGTGTAATTACTTTAAGTGCTGGCATGCAAACAACTGTGTGTCGTGTTCAAAACACCGTATCACAAGCTCTGGCTATAATAAATGTGTACTTAACATCTGCAATGTAACTGCATGATACTGACATCTTGCACACACATTTTCCAAGCTGAAGACTACTTGTCGTTACACCTGGGCTTTTATGCACTACTTGCAGTCTCAAGGCTTTACCACTTTATTCTGGAGTGTTTTAGTTCCAGAAAGTCTAGAGGAACCCTGTGTGCACCCTCTCTGAAGGCACTCCAGCTGTAGTGAGCGAGGGCTCATCTGCATGTCAAGATTGTGAGAGCCAAATCAACCTCCTGTCTGCACATTTCTGTGGGAATTCACAGAGCTGTTAGCTCTGTAATTATCTACAAGAAAGAGAACAACCTAGTACTGTCACAAAATGAAAATCAGCCTTTTCTTTCATTTAATTAAAGCTGAATTTACTTTTCTGTATTTTCAAGGCTCCAAGTTTGCTTATGCCACTATACAGGATCTTGTAAATAACCCACCTTCAAAATGTCATATCTAACTTCCTTAAAGTTTTGTTTTAGAGGCTAAAGAAGTTTAAAACAACCTCAAAAAAGCTTGATGAAATCAGATCGGTCACAAGCTGCCACATTTTAACATTAAAATATTCAGCAAATTCTGATCATGATTTCTGGTGACTTAAAGCGTTTGCTTAGCTATGTTTATGTAAATGTTCTTGTACCAGTGTAGTGTTTTCCGCTGGAAACAAGATCTATTTGTACACAAGACAAGAAAGCAAACAAAGCGCCAATAATTCCAAACAGATTATCTCCATCGCGGTTTGCCAAGAATTCAGTGCTGAGAGATATGGACCCACTGTCCAAGAATGGCATGTGCCACTTCCCAACTTCATGCACCAACCAAGAGGAAGCATGGCATGACAACGGCTAAAGGAAAGCAATCCAAGTTGAGTCAAGCAGGAGTTTTATCATATTTGTCCCCGCCCACTGCATCGACATGAAAGCAGCGCCCGGAAATTAATCGCTGGTGCTACAGGAATGGTTGATACCAGTGCCACCTAAGTAATAAACGGGAATACCTGTTGCCCCAGTTTCTGTTCTCAATCACGAGCCTTGGTTTTATTAGCGATGTTACGAGGAGACTTTATTTTTACATGCCTTCAGCGCGGTTCGCTCATTCATCAGCCCATCATGAATTATTCACCGCCCCTTCATGCGCGACTAATGACACTAATATTAAAGCCGTCTAACGCAGGGAACCACTGCAGAGGGCCGTGTAATAAATAGGGCAGATATCAGTGCACATTAGTTCTTTTAATATCTACCTATGCTTTGGTTTTATTATTTCCAAGGACACTCATCCTCTCCAGCTCCCAGTAAGAAACTCGGCTAGACTTCGCACCTTCGTTACAGCTGGATTTCTCACTTTTTGACAATCAAGTGTCCAGTATGTCAAACACAAGGTAGGCTGCCTGACTGCAGAGCAGAGTGGACCAGAGTCCACTGCAGCAAAGCCAATTTTCTGGTCACCAAAAGCCAAGATCCAGGTTCCACTGCAATTAGAGAAACGACCTATAGCAGCAAAGTCAGCTGCAATCCCAGCAAGTCCAGATTAGTTTGATTCAATCATCACGTTTGCAGCAATAAGAAAAAATGTATGATTGTAATTGCAAGTCAACCCAGGTGTGCTGAAGAAGAAAAGCTAAAGTATTGTGCTTTTTCTGCCAAACGTCACTCTCAATTCCACACATTTTCCCTTTGTTTTCAAAAACAATTTTCTTCTTACTCTTTTCTGAGCAGAGAATGTAAACAGGCACATACTTGCAAATAACAAATCCACCAATACTCTCAATATGAGGTATAATGCTTGCACAATTGTCATTTTCTCTTACACAATTCTTATTAAATAAGTCTTTAAAACCATCTAGAATTAAGGAAAGGAGTGCTATATACAGTATAGAAGATTCAGATTACAACAAACAAGAGAATTTTATTCAGAGTGTTCACTTAAATTTTGAAAATAGAACTCATAATACAATGGCTTGTGTTCTGAGAACTATTTTATCACACTGGACAACGGAAGAGCACCAGTGGTGTGGGAAAATAATGCCCTTATCAGGACCTGTTTCACAAATAATTATAGTGCACCATGTGCTTCAAAGGTCATGCTTTCGTATTCAGCACACAGATGAGTGAGGAGAATGTGGTCCCAGGTGCAGTCATAGAAGAATCAACCTAGGAACGATCCCAGATGCCTCAGCAGGGGGAAGTTTGGCACATACAAAAATAAAAACAAAACTGAGAATTTTAGAAACACGTTCTAGGCAAAATCTAGTTCTACTGTATATGAAGCACCTGCAAGTTCTACAGTATATATCTTGACCTTCACAGGCACATCTGGATTTCCCTGTGTCCCCCAGATGACTACTCTGCCTGTTGACCTTTTCCAAACCTCACAGTTTCCCTACCTGTGAGCACTAACCCTGAAACCTGCCATGCTTGCTTTCAGGAACACATTGACTGAGCTCACTCAGGATCCTTCCCTGTACAGCGCCGCTGCAGCCTGTCAGCTTTGCAAACACTTTCATGTTCAATCTGCCATTAACTGCAATTTCAGCGCAGGCATGTTGAGTGGGTGGGAAAGGTGCTCTAAAAGCCAAGTCTAAGAAGGGGTCCCACAGTCAGAAACGGTCTGGAAGTCCCAGAAAGAAACAGCCTCGTACTTCTTAACAGCCAGAGCAGTTACCGCGCTCCCTAATTGGTGAGAATCAGAAGAAATTGCAGTTGTCAACACCAAATTGTTCCTCTTGAGACTTAAACAACATTTTTTAATGTATCCATTTATTTGTAAATGTACTATATTTATGTAAAAGATGGTTGTTCATGAAAGCAGCTTTAAAATGCCAATTCAGGCTGCCTGTCAACCCAGGCTTCTTGAAAGAAAGCAATGAAGCTCAATCAGAGCTGTGGATGCCCTTTCTTCATATATTACACATACACAAACCCCCATGCATACAAGAAGTATGAAATATCAATTTCTCCTGCTTTGAGATTTAGAAATCTGTCCTGACCTGGGAAAGCAGAAAAGTGAACAAGGAGACAAACAGTACAGCCATATGTCTCCATTCTTTGCAATGGACCCAAGCTGTGTGACACTTAGTGAACATCAACATGGATATCAATATCAACATCAATACGGACATCAACAAAAACGTCTGCTTACTCGTTATTCCAAAGATTTCTATGTGCTGTTTGAGCTGCTTGTTATTCTTCTGCTGTTTAATATTTTTATATCTGAAATGTTACTGTTACTGAAAGCAATGAAAACATGAATTAATAAGGCATGGCAGACTAAATATGTAATGTGAACTGAAGTAAAGAATGCAGTCACTCTTTAGTTCAATCCAAGTATGAAGCAAACCTCTTACTTGAAAATAAATGGCTACAAATCTTGAATTATTCAAAGGACAGTTTGATGCTATTATTGCAATGGTATTTAAATGAGAAAATGTACATGGTAAACCTGTAGATAAACCCACTGGACTTCTTCAGAATAAACAGTGAAACATGATTCAGAGGATGCAAGTGGAAACTATTGTACAGTACATGGCAGTACATTTCAAAGAGCACTTGCATTACCCAACGGGTTACAGAGTAGGGAACAATATAACCAGCCATGCTGTGGAACCAGAAACCCCGGCTTCTTTCAATAAGCTGCCAGATGAGACCCTTAGCCAATGAGATAGATACAGTAGATGGGCCAAAAGGTCTCCTCCTGTCTTCAACTGTTCTTATGTCCTCAACCCTGTTCCAAGGTCTTCATAGCTCCCTGTCCCTCAATCACAAAGCACCTTTAGTGTTGAAACTATGTGAGAATATCCATTGCTCTTGACACTGTTCTAGTGGAGGGGAGAAGCTATGACACACATCAGTCTCAGGATGAAACACTGCCCCCCTTCTTCGCACTGGTGACAGTGCATGTCCAGTAAATCCTGCACTACGTCAAAAGACAGATGCGATGTGACCTGTTTTTTTCACCTCCAGGCTCAGTATTTACACCCTTCTTCATTGCCTGAGGGGTGATAAACTGCCCGTTTCTGTGGTCCACATCAAATTCAGAAATTTACAGATTGGAGTTTCGGATTAAATCAAAAACAGCTGTCACCTGTCAAGCTCAAATCACATACAGTACCCAGACCCCGACAGCTGCTCTTTACCTGGCAGACGCTACTTAACGGAAACCCTGTGTCAAATACAGGGTTTGTGATTTGCAGCAAGCGAGTCAGTATTTGAAAGGCTTATTAGCTGAAGACGTGTTGTGTCTTATTGTCAGCACTCAATAATTTTAATTCACTTTCAGAAAAGGTAGGAAAACTTGTTTTGTACAGCATTATTTTCTAAAAACCATGCAGATTATTTTGTATTACTGTGACACACCTCAGGAGTTGGGATTTTTTCCCTTTTGACCCCAGTGCAGTACTACTTAATAAGATTAACACACAAGATAAACAGAACATGGGAAAATTATGGAAGCCCTGAGGGACTGTCCTGTAATGGAAAGCCACACTGTGAGGAGAGCGTCTTCCACTTTGGCTACGAAGAACATGCCTTTGTGGTAACATTCATTACTTTGCATCTGCAAAACAAAATTAATGAAAAGGTTTTACGCTTCCTTGTAGCGAAAGTTTGTAAAGCAGGTGCCTGGAAATCGAGGAATGGGTATATGGAGTGTGAGGGAGAGACTGCACGACTAGTGAGGAAGAGCTACCTGTATTTCCTCCTTTCTCGGCCTCCTTTCTGATGCAGTTCCTATTTTTCCCTAGAACACCTCTCCCAGGAAAAGACAAATGTGCAGTCTGCTTCATTTCCAGGCTGCTCAGCTCCATTGAGCAAACCCAGCATGGGGACAGGCAGGAAGGCCTGGCTTCTGTGGGAACAGCAGAACGTGCCCAACGTGTGCTTGGGATCTATGAATAAGCTGAGGAGCTCTAGTGGGGTGGCTCCCTGCAGATGGAGGCAGACTGAATTTCAAGATAGACATTAAATATAGACAGCTCATTACTGAGGGGTTGGAGGGGTGGGTGCGAGCCAGGAGAGAAATCAATAATAGGAATTTAGTGCTGCACTATCCCTGGGCCAACTAATTCAATATTGTGAGCTTCTTCCAGCGATCAGGGTTCAAGTGCAATGAATACAGAAGGCACAGCACTGTCCCCAGCATTTTTATAATGTCCGGAGAGCAGAAACTACATGAGAAAGAAGGACCTGGAGGACAAACATGGCTGCAATGTTTTCAGTCCTAACATATCTCTGGAGTTTTCAACCCAACAACTTCCATAAGTTGTTTGAGAAATTTGATTTGCATTTAGACTTTTACTGCACTAGGTGACATTATAACAGGTCGCAATAACAGCTATAGGAGCAAAACTTGGTTTTTTCAAGGTTACACAAATACAGACTTTCAGGCCTTATAGGATATATTAATCATGAATATCTTGAGATCAAGATCACCAATATTCTCATTTGTCTTATTTACCTCAATATCTACTGCTTCCGCCACTAAATCAAATAATTACAAGCTAAGGGTTGCATGATTTGCAAGAGCACACTATTGAAACTGTTACCAGGATTGCTTCTAACAGAATGAGCTCTTCTACTTAGTCATTCATCACAGCTTAATTAACCCGCCATTTCATTCCCATTCCTCTGAAAACAGCATTTTCCGAAAAAGAATTTCAAAAAGAAAAGCACACTATTTATATTTCAAGGTTCACCCTCATGACATAAGGACCTTGCCAGGAATTCTGAAAGGGGTGAGAAGTTGGACCCCTGTGTGAAGCCGTGAGGAAGGGAGTTTGAGCAAAAGTAAACCCAAGAATCCGAATCCAAGTCGTTAGGCAAAGGCCAAGTCAGAAGCAGGAGAACCAGGTCAGGTAGTCAAAGGAGTCAGGTCGAGAATAGTAGCGCACACAAGAGAAAGCTGTGGAAGACTTCTCAATAGTGAGTGTAGGTAAGCCAGTGAAGAGTGTTTAAATACTGGAGAGAGAGAGAGACGTGGTTGGATAATTAGTTCCTGGATGAGTATGTGTGGAGTTTAGTACGCGTGGGAATGCCAGGGCGCTTATGGGAGAAGGTACGAGTTGTGAGAGACCTGAGACATCAGCGACATCTGCCGCCTTCTGCTTAGCCTCAGCACACAGGACTGCAGGAGGCTGAGCCCTGGTCATGTCTCTCCCCATTCAGGAGCTCTCACCCCAGGCAAGACTCTCAAAAGCCAAAACCATGACAACGACCGCCACCATCAGGGACATAAACCATCATTGCTGAATTTTAGGAGTTATTTTTTCCGCAATCTGGGGACTTCCCTAGGCTAACCCCTTCCTCGTTTGCAGGAAGACACACACACTTGCCTGCGTGACCTTCTTGCCTTAGCTCTAAAGGTCTCACAGGACATCATATCACATCCCTTTGTCAGTTTTCACAGTCCACTTGAGAACAAATACATCATGGCCCAAAATTCTGACAGCACCACAGCTTGTTCATTGTACATCCAACAGATGGGCTATTTCTTTTTAGGCGTCTAATCACACCCTTTACAGAGCTGGTCCGCAGATATGATGTCCTGCTTTTAACTCCCTCGCACACCATTTCTGATCCAAGCTCCAAGCCCTGAGAAAAGAGAGAAAGGAAAAAAAAAACTTCAGGGTCTCTCATTAAAGAAAAAAATAACTAATACCCTACTGATATTTTGGATTTTGTTATAATCCTCCAATTTTAACCTTAACCTTTTTAGCTGTCTTTTAAGCCATCAGTCAGTCCCGAATGTAGCAATGCAGACCAATTTGACAGACAGACCACAAGTTTCAATTATGGAAGTTGAATCCTGCTCTCTATCCAACACAGATTCATTGAGAGATTTAAATTATTAAACATATATAAAGCAATTTAGCTGCCATATATCAAAGATCACAAAATTAGAAGCAGCACTACAGAATATGACTCAGGGCCCCGGGTTGGGAATTGGGAAGTTGTGGGTTTGAAACCCAGGGAGGAATGAGGTGGATGGTCTACTCTTGATCAAGGTATTTCAGTACTTGTGTAAAATTTTCGCTCTATAAATGAGTACAAATGTATGTCGCTTTAGATAAAAGCACCAGCCAAATTAATAATAATGAAATTTATAAGCCACAGACAAACAACCATGCGAGCTAAGACACGCAAGTCAAAACCAACTAAACCACTACAAAAGGCTTCTTGGTTTGAACAGATCATGTTGACATCATTGTATACTCAATGCCGTGAGGAACATAAGATGTTAGCACATGATTAAGTGGCATCAGCTAGTGATCAAAGGAAGGCATAATTTTTAATGGTAAGGACAAAGACCGGAAACACAGCTAGTGCTAAACTATTGTGTTTTCTAAAGTGGGACTATATAAAATAAAGACTATTAAAAGTAATATACAGTAGTAGAGGGCTCCATTAGTGATCTGAGTTTAGAGTACAGACATCTGCCACACTTGCTGTGTGCCCATCATACCCAGATTATCTGAAATATCTTACAGCCTATGGAGATTTGATTATAGCAAAACAAAAATTCAGACAGTCAATTCAACTCTAATATATGTTTATAGTACAGTATTTACAGCAAATATCAGCTTAGATGTTCAGAATGCCAGTTTTAGACCATTATTATATCATTCCACAAACAATCCAGAAGAGGAGATGCATATCACTGCTGGGCTTCTGGCTTCATTGATTAGGAAAAAAGCTGTTTCTTTTCATGATATTCTGATATGAAGCTTTGAGAGCAGCTCTGAGAGCACTGGGATTTCTGTGCAAGGGGAAATCGAATTAGGCAGCTTTTCTATAACCTGCAAAAGTGCAATCTGTCCCAGCAAAGACAGAGATGGGGTAGAGAGGTCAGGTTTCTGCTAAACAACATGTCCCATTTACAGATGCCATGCAGGTGTAAAAATAGCCTGTAGAGCCCAGAGGAGGCGTTTGCCAGCTCTTTACACATCAGCAGAAGCTGCAGTCCCTTTACAGTAATATCTCCTGCTGACTTTTAGAGCAAGTCAGTCAGAGAAGGAAAGACAACTGGCCTGTGCCTTTCTGCAATCTGTCTCCAGATGCTGCAGCATTGTGATATTCCAGCTGGCTACAGGATTCATTTTTCAACTGAAATTAGGTAGCATTCACAACTTATCCTAAAATAATTTTAACCAAAGCTTACTGTCCAGTAAATGCTAAAGAAACAAGCTTTTAAACTTTGGAGCGCTGAGTTCATGAAAGACTTAATGCACTTCAGTTCTTAAATACTTCTCACAATGTTTTTTATATTCTCTTACCGCCAGTTTTTAATGTATTTACATTCCCTTATTGCAAGTTTTTAATATGTCTATCTGTTGCATTTTACACCATGAGAATCAACATTTCCCGGGAAGATCCATCCTTCATCTCACATTTTCCAATCTCTGAGCCCCCCACACCAGTCTATCCCCATCCTGGGAATCAATCAATTCCCAAGAAGTGCTAAATATTTCTTCAACTATTTTAACCATTTCCATAGTTCTCTGCTTTTCAAAACCTCAGTCCTCACCTGCATGTGGCTGTGGCGTTACCACAGACAGCAAGCTCTAAAACCGGGGGAACAGAGGTGAGCAAGGGGGCGCCAAGCGACCTGCGAGAGCTGCCGACGGGATCCCTGTCTGACGAAACCCGGCAGACTCTGAGCTGGAGGAAACGCCACGCCTAGCGAGGGCTCTGCAGCATAAATTTCCCTTTTCGTGGGATGACAAGGCCGCGGAGCCTGCTGACGATCAGTGGGTCTGTCTCACGCGTGGTTCCCACTGGGCACAATTAAACGATTCTCAGCTTCCAGAGCCCCAATCCCAGGGAAGCAGATCTCAAAAATGATAAATTGCGTGACGGATGTTTTTTTTTTCCCCCCTCATCAACTTATCTCAGCTGGCTGGGCGTTGAACCCAGCAAATGGGAGCACCTTCCAACACTGCAGTGCAACACTGGGGGTGTTGCCAATTTTCTAGCAACTGTCAGCCTCCTGGAGTTTTTCATACTGCTTAATTAAAATTCGCTGACGTGGCTGGTGCTTAGGAAGACCTGGTGCCGCATAGTTTTGCTATTTGTCAAGTTTGTTCTTTTTCTTACCGGTGCACATCTTTACTTCCAGGCTCCTCTGATAGAGATACGCGTGCTGATCTAAGACACAGCTGCCTATTAGAGGAGGGAAATAGGAGCTTTCATCCTCCTGCTACTGTCATTGACAAATCTGCAGTGAAGCTTCAACATATCAACACCGAAAAGTTTGAAAAACGTAACTATTCTTCTGTCACCGTTTACTCTTGCAAGTGCAGAAGGAACTTTAAATACGTCCATTTTATTAATTGGAATTGATGCTCTTCGGATACAATACAGTATGTAGCTGTAATGTTGGAATTCTATGCACTCAATCCCTTATAAAAGACGTATATCCAAATCAGCTCATGAACTGAGTACAATGTTTTTGTGAGAACCTGATTATACATCATAACCATAAATTCCACAAAAATTTGCATCACAAACACTCAGATCCTTTAGCAATGTGCACACCCTTTTAATATGAGACCAAAAGCTTAACTGCACGTACGTGAAAATGTGCATACTACCCTTTTACAAGTTAACTAACAATTACCTAATTCTCCTCCTGTGTAACTATTTACAAATATTACAGGGTGTGTAGCAGCCTCTAATTATGTCAGCTACAATCACAACTCTTTCTACAGCTAGTCTGCCACTGTGTCCTTTATGGTCATAAGCAACCTGGCTTTCAAACCTGAGCATCAAAACAATAATCTGTGATGAACAAGCAGTGAGCAAAGCAGCTGAAGCACCAGATAACTATTCCTAAAGCATCTTACAACATTCAAATGCTACCAGAGGACTGGACAGGAAAGGGTCATTTCTGGTCACTCTGGAGAGAGACATCTATATACAGTCGTTTCCAATGGGAGAATCTAAACATTAATGTTCTCCTTGCAGGCTGGGAAATGATTGTGAAATCTTATGTGCAAGGAAATAAAAAGCCATAAAGGAGGCACCCAATTCCATCTCTCTTTAATACAGAATCTTTGGAATTGTTGTCTGTAAGGGGCAATTTAAAGACACTGTCTCCTTTATTGTTCCAACCCAACGAAGTGGCAACATTTATGTATCTCGGTGTACCATGTCCTGAGTAAACAGATCTAAAACAAGATTTTGGGCAGCCTTGTTTAGTTAGGGGATGAGACAGCCCTGAGGCAGGTACAAAGGAAGTGACTGAAACATTGCCATTGCTGTACAGTATGTGGCAGCGCTGATTAATGGACTGAAAGTGTACACTGCCAGCTCCATTAATATCAGCCCCCCACAAGTGACAAGCTCTAAAAACGAAAAGCACAGTAAAAACACAATCTGCTCTGGATTACAATGTAACTGTGGCTTGCGTGAAATTTACGTTGGTTCAACTGCCCCAGCACGCCTACAGTACACTGCTTTCCTGTTTTATTGCCGACAGATTCCTTTTCTCCCCACAGCTACTAATTCCCACTACTAATTTTTCCTGATGAATTTTAGCACAATATTCTAAAGCCCTGTCTACACAAGGAAGGCATTGCATTGGAAAAAAAGGAAAATTCAATTCAAATAGATTTCTCTTCCAGTCAAAACTGACAGCTTTTTTTTATTTCTGGGTTTTGCTATAATTAGATTATATATGATGAATGAGCTGTTTGATCAAAACAAAGCTGGTATCCATAAGAATGGTTCCAGTAATTTAAGAAGTGCAATACTTTCCAGAATGAAGGCAGGCAATAATTTTCAAAGATCCATCTGAATGAGTTCAGGAACCCGACTGAGGGGCGATAAATGGATTTTCATCAGCAAATCTACATAGGATCTTCTTCAAAATGTAATCAAGGACGGAAAAAGTCCTTTAAATTAGAGTCAGAAGAAGTCATGTAAATTAGACCAATTAAAAAAGATTCAGATACTAATTCAATAGAACTTTGGCTGAGCCATGCTTAAAAGGGCAGCTGCTGTCACTGTACAGTACTGACACCCGCTGATAAGATACAGATAGAACAGAGAAATCAGCCAGCAGGTTCTGGACCACACAATTCAAGACCAAAGTCAAAGTGAAAAGAGAAGACCTGATCCATACCTAAGGTTTTGGACTCTGCAGCTTAGGGGAATGGTGCAAAGTGAAAGGCTGAAGGAACTGCACCTCTTTAGCCTTGAACGAGGAAGACCGGGGGACTAGATCCAAGTATTCAAAATGTTCAAAAGCACTGACAAAGTCAACATAGCAGTTTTCTCCAGACTGAATTCGAACCAGAGGGGACAACAGAGACATTAATTCAAAAGTGAGAAAACAAGACACTCCTTTACACAACGGGCTGTGGGAGTTATTGAACAATCTATATTGCCAAGTTGATAACCTGTTGGTTTTTTTTTTGAGAAACAGCTGGATGAGATCCTTGGATCTATTAACTATTCATCACCAAACCAGGCTAGATGGGCTACATGCCCTCCCCTCCTTTATAAGCTTTCCTATGAGGTATGTTGGGGGCCAGCTGTATCCGCAATTCACAAGCAGTGAAAGCACACAACAATCATCCTTGCCAAACTGAAGGCCATGGAAATGGTAAAATTCTAGAAATGTATAAATCAGAAAAAAATATAGCCTTCAAGGTGAACTGGTAGCAGGTCATCAGGATAGGAATGTAACACTTGCTCATTGGTTTAATTCAGTCCTGGTTCCCTGTGTGAAACCCAACAGATAAAGAACATCAAGGAAGTGCTGTATATACTGTAGGTATTGTCCATCTGCTGAAGACCTGCAGTATTTGATAAACACACTCTTAACAGCAAAGCGAATAACACTAAAGATCAATGTGCTCAAGTGTTTCATTACAAGTGGCAAATGCCTTCGTGGGTCACTCTGAAATGAGGCTAAACACATAAAAGCCCCAGTATTTCCCTGCGGGCAAACAGTAGGCAAACTGCCCACTTTACAGCAAGTGAATTAGATGGGCAGTGTGCCCATAGGGGAAATCAGGGCCGAGGGGTTTTAAAGGAACAAAAAATGTAAATACAACAGAGCCTCATCTGTGCAACTTTACAGCAATGCAGATGCCAATATTATAGGTGGTTATAAATAATCTACTACACGGTACATGGAGGCCTCACATACAGAACTGAAAATAACTGCATGGCTAAATGCACACAGCATTAAAATATTCATTGACTTTTGCAGGTCACTGTCAATTCATTTAGAAAATGTCGGCTCTTGTCCACAGGCTGAGAATGACCACACAGAACGATGAAACAAGGCAACAGGAGTTCACATTCATAGTGGCTACTGTGTCAACTGCTCCTAATGTAAAAAGGATGATATTATTTGTCAGCATGCAGCATAATTTAGAAATTAGACTTAAGTTTTTATGCATCAGAATTGCATCTACCTGTCACAATATCCTAACACAACTTAGTTGTCTATCCTCATTGACACAGGCTATGCTGAAAAGACGAAAATATCACACTTCAAGAAATCATGACATACCAAACAATGTTAAATTTGTCAAGCTATCGATACAGTATGTACTCAGTTTGCCATATAAATATCATTACATCTTTAGGTGTCATGCCCTCTGCAGCCAGAGGGCGCTCCTACTTTGTCCTGTCCCTAGTTTCCTGTGCTTTGCTGTCCTTCCGGTGTCTCTCTATATGGGGCTATATATTTCCAGGTCACTCATTCCCCTTCACTCAGCATTGACGTTCGGATGTCCTGAGACCCGCCTAGCACCAGGCCGCCGCTCCGTCCGTTGCCTGAGGGCACAGGTTTCTATACGGCAATTCCTGAACTCTTGCACTGCTGAGCCCGGGCTAATTTCCCATTCCGCCACTACACATAGGGTCTTTTTCCGCTCTCCTGCCATTCCACGGTTCGTCCCTTCCGACATCTGTGACATTAGGTGATTGAGAAGTGTCTCTTGGATTTTAGAGAAAGTTTGTTTCACTTGGCAGAGTAAACACTAGCTTCAAAGTTTCAAAGCGGAGAGGATGTTTGCTGAGGTCTGGGGGTTCCTTGAGCAGAAACAATTCTAAAGTTTACCTTAGTATACCTACTGTAGGTAAGTTGTGGGTTAATGTCAATGTTAATCGTCAAGGAGCAGTACAGAAACACTCAATATAAGATGATTTGAAGTAAGGACAGAGGGACAAGAAGAAGCAGGGAAAAAGAGAGAGAAAGATTTAACTGCGGGTTGCATTTTATTTAGTTAGAAGTCAGCTTATCTCTTTTGTGGCCTCTGTAAGCATAAAGAGTTTCATGCTTAGTAGCACTCTGGGGTTTTCTGGGTGACCAGAACATTAGGCATCTGAAATGCCTTGTTTGTGAATACAGTGCGTAGAGTAACTTGTGTGTTGTTCATTTATTGTGTGTACTGTAGTTTGTGTTTTGTTATTGTAATAAATATTTGTTTAACCAAGTGTGTCTGGATTATTAGTCCTCTCACCAAAGCTGTGCCAGAGAGCAAAGAATTCACATGTCTCTAATTATACCAGCCACTCAGGTATATTACTAGAAATCACGTACAGTTGGGGCTTATGAATAATTATTTCACTTATTGACTAAACCGCTTGATCAAATCCTTTTACCATTTTCGTAACCCCCATTTGTCACAGTATTAAGGGTTTTAAATTGGAGGATTTTTATGAACATTATCTAAGTAGTACTAATTGCTCTACAATTTTAATGGGAACTTAGCAATATGTAATGGTGATACTGTAGGTGAAAAGAATCAATATTCAACAAAAGATCAGCACAGTATCTCAGTTTCTCAGTGAAACATATATGTAGGTTTCAGCACCATGATATACCTCAATACTCTGTGAACTCCATCCACCCCTCAACTACAGCAAATGGCCCTTTAAAAATATATTTTCTACCACCAAGCCTTATTTTTATTGCCACTGAGATCATAACTGACCTTTCAGACTCATTCCTACTGATGACTTTGGCCTTTTCAGCCCTCTGAACAGCCCTCAAGGTGCTTAATGGAGGCTGTGTTGGCAAACTGAGCCTGATGTCGTGAGAAATCCCAGTACAACCCTGGGCAGACGCCACCACTGGCATTTTAAAGGGCAGACTGGCACTCTGCAAGATGGGCACTAAACATGGGGAAAATGTGTCCGCAAAAATTACCAAAGTACCAAAGTATCAAAGATCTACATAATAAGAGAGACGAAAATAAACACCTAACAAGTGAAAAGGGAAGGCAAAATGACAGTACAAATGCACAGACCACAGTATTTGATGCACAAAGTAACAAAAACAGCACTGTCCAGAAAATATGG
The DNA here is from genome assembly GCF_055471065.1 of Atractosteus spatula. NCBI lineage: Eukaryota > Metazoa > Chordata > Actinopteri > Semionotiformes > Lepisosteidae > Atractosteus > Atractosteus spatula. The sequence goes on along the minus strand of NC_142708.1, from coordinate 74,168,041 downwards.
CAAAATCAAATGATGGTGTTTGAGGCAAGACCTAACCATCTGAGAACACACAGTATAATGAAGATCAAACACAAGCAGCCCGAAGAAAATCATGATCCTGTTGCGGAAAGCGGTGTTGCAGGGGAGAGTTAGAGGGCGGAACCACAGAGCTGAGCAGCAGCACATGGAAAACAGCAGAGGCCCTCAGACCTGTAGAGATGACACTGCATCTTTCCTGAACCTTAATCCCCTGAACTCCCACTGGCCGCCTCTCGCCCCGCTGCCAAACAGCACCACCTTAGGAGTCGGAGGGGCGACAGCACTGGTATGCAACACTACGTCCTTGATTCACCACGGAAGAGGATCAATTAGCAAAGTATAGCATCAGGTGAAATTCAGATCTTCATGCTACTTGTGGCTCTTCTGCCCCCTGCAGAAGAGTAGAGCAATTTTGCTCACACACTTAATGTCAGATGGTTGACCGAGCTTTATGCTCTGGCGTTACTCAGTAAGAATGTGTAAAGAAGCGTGTCATCATTACTGTAAATGCTTCTTCATTCCCAAAGATTCCCCAGAAAGGCAAAAGTGAATGGAGCAGAGTTCAGCTAACCAAGAGTCTATGGGCTTCGTACAAGGGATGCTTAAAGTTCCTAATCCTGGTCCTGGGAAATGTATTCACAAATTTAATTGAGTGCTCAGGAATAAAACCAGCAGATTTGTGGTACCCCAGGTGCAAACCTGAGAACCCCAGTTTTAGGCACCCATTGGAGAGACAGGAACAATATTAAAGACCACTACATGCTACTCTTAGTGCTGATTAAGACAATGTGCTTTTTCTTGCTTGGCAATATTTGCAGCAGCTGTTGGTAAATATGCATGGGCAGATATTTAACGCTCTGTTGGATTATGTTTAGAAAAATGAAGTAATGTGTGCAGACTCTTGAGCGAGGGAAGATGCCTCAAGTCATTCCTCAAGAGCAAAACTCTGCCAGAAATATTATTAATAAAGTATTAGTATTTTTTCCACAGTTTCTTTTTTTATTTTTTCTAAAAAAGGCAGCTTTCAGATTGTGTACATGGTACTCTTTATTGTGGCTGCTTAGTATGGCAGTTTGTCCAATCTGCTCAATCCTGGAACATCATAAGTTGAACCTTCCTACAAAAAGGAGGAGAAAACAGTTTCATTGCATTTTCCTGCTCTCTTATTTTGTGCTGTTTCCTGAGTTTAAAGAAGGTGATGAATTAAATAGATCTATAAAATATGGAGGACGGTGATGCTGAAGGGCTTGGATTTAACGAAGGTGAATGTAATATGTCCTAAAGCCTGAGCAGCACATCTTTCATAAAGAGTTATGCAGTTGTGTAAAATCTGTCAAGAGAGATATGAGTTTGGAACAGCATTTTTCACCATAATGTGGAATATCAGTGCAAACTAATAAGCTTGGCCTCAGGCAAGGAATATCACAAAACACAGGTGTAATACTTGCAGCAGATAAGCAGGCATGTTTATGGTTTGAAGCTATTCCATGAGCATTTAAAGCTTTCAAACAGAAAAAACACAGACCACTTACTGCGTACTCTGAACATTACTCACTGCTCCAAATCAGGGAATGGTGTATTTGTTAGCATTTGCTTCTAAATTCTTTAGAAGAAAAGGGGAACTACTGTATAAACAAAATGGTTTGCAAAAAAGTCTAGACCAGTCTGGTTTTCAATGGTCCTCTCTCCTGAACCTGGTTTTCATTCTACCCATAATGTTAATAATAGAACTCAATCAAATACCAAACGGTTTAAGCTGGTCCTACTCCAGGTCTTCATCTGTTGAGTATTTAAATTTAGCCATATAGCCATTAGAGCTCTGGCTCGCAAGAACCGGTATTACATCACATCTGAGAGTTCATACAGGACCTAAAAGAAAGATCTGATCCTTTCTTTCAGTCATTTTTCTTAACATATTGAAAGTTCCTCACCTGTATGTGAGGGTTGTAACTTTAACATATTTCAAACTTTCGCTATGGTTTGTCTTTGTCGACCTGTTCGCCTAAACCAAATCCTTGTGATTCTTTGTGGGGAAACCGTCAAAGACAAAGCGTGCAGGAATAAGCAAAGGACAATTCAAGATATGAAAAATTAAATATCGGCAGACATACTGGGCATTATTGGAAAAACTGCTGGCTGTGTCAATGCAGAACTTCAAAGCAGGTCTTCTCTTGCTTGAACCATTCCCTGCCATACTGTTTTAAGCACTGAACAAGCACACGAAGCAAACTTCATTAAAAATCCCCACGGGAGACCATTATTTATGTGGTCATGATTTAAATTAATTGCAATGCTTCCACATTAATATATGTCAATCACATACTCAGACAGCATGAACAGTCCCTGCAAGCAATCTTCTGCTCCATGAGATTTGTGTCTATGAAGAGTGAGAACATTTCTCTCAGAACAATGATATTATATTGCTTTAATAATTTCAGCATTGATTGGAACTGCCAGAACAGCTGTCTCTATGTTAATACCATTAACCTCCATCTGTGCTGGGGAATGGACTGCATGGTGGGTTTATTGCTTAAAAAACAAAGTTCCCAAAGAGATCACCAGGAAATTACGAGGTACACATTTGTATATTGTAACTTCTGTAAACATAAGGTTGTTGAACTTCTTTTTAAAAGCATGGAGAAACCCCTAATGTTGCAATACCAAACAGGTGTCTGAACTGGCTATACATGTTAATTAGTTGGCACACAGAAATATGTAGCATTTTAAACCCTTATAGCATTGTCTCCTTTTCAGGAACAAAAAGAGGTCTGCAGTAGGAATGTTTTGTTAACGTAGTCCATGAATGTATTTTTCAAAAGATAACCACCAAGAATATAAACAAAATCTTTTTGCAGGATGCAAAATAATGTATATTAAAATATTAAGCATCTCTAATGGTACATATTCTCACTGCAGGAATTAGAATATATTAGCTGTGTCGGATGTCACAACTGACATCTCTCTTGACATTTATGGAAAATAATGCAAATAAAAAATGCCTCCATGTATTAGAACAGCCCCGCAGGCTGCCCAGCATCTAAGATGATAAAGAGCTGTAATCCTTCACCCTTTTTTACTGTGCATGCAGTGCTTCTGTGCACGTCAACATCAGCCACCAGTGAACAAAACCTGACCTGGCTGAAAGTGCAGTTAAAACAGAACAGGAGGTGCTTCTTTACACAAAGAGTTGTAGGAGCCAAGAACTACTCACACAGCCATGCTGAAGTGGCTTGATAGTGGGAACAATTAGCTGCAAAAACCCAAATGCCATGCTCCCATTTGCAAACCCATCTGGGCTGCAACATCTTAGACCAATAGACCACTTCTACCACCTGCACCAAACTCCTGGATACTCTTCCTGCTACAGACTCAACAGCTGTAGAGAAACATCTCCCTCTGCCCTCTGCCTTGAGACTTCCAAGCTCTCTTCACCTTGACAGGGGCACCGAGCTTGCACGCCCCTCTGCTGAAGATGATCAGATCAGCTTGTGCTTAATCCTTTGCTGAATTCATGCTGCATGCTCACCATTCAGGCTTGTAAGCCGTGGTTACTCATAAAAAGGCCACACTTTTGGTTCATTGTATAGCTACAGTAGAGTGCCTTTTCAGTGTGTTGTTAAATATTACACAATTGTATAATGAACTTCATTATTATGTTGCCAGGAGTGAGGGCATTTAAAAATAATTTTGTCTGTCGATGTTCTCTTAGTGTTTTACTGATGTGAAATCATTAAAAACTACAATTCTGCAAACTGCTACAGTGTGAAGGTCAATAATTCAACACTTCAATAATAAGCTTCATGTCATAATTTCCGCTGCAACACCTCTTCTTCGGCGCTGGCCACCAATCTGCCCCAGTTCTTTTTTTTTTATTTCACGTCCCGGGAACCGCAGTGCCTTGTCATAATTGGAAAAGATCATTCTCGAGACTGCGCCACACAGTATGGGTCTATCCATCTTTAACTGCAGTCTCTGGGCAAACCAATTACAGAGGAGGGAATGAAAGAAAGAAAGAAAAAGATTGAAGGCGCAGGGCCCTGTTGTCATAAGCAAGCCCTTGTGGATATTCCTGTCTGAACTGCTGCTCAAATCCTGCAAATCGTTCTTGCTATGAGCTACACAGGCTCCTCTGAGACACAACCAGAGGCATAACATGTGCAGATGGTGCAAAAGTTAAAGTGGGCAAGGTTTTGTGCACCACCACAGCACAGAGTTATCACTGTTCACAAGACTCTCCATGTTTCTTATACCCTGGACCAGGCACTTACAATCCCTCACAAAATGGGACGTTTTTAGCTAAAAGGATTAATATTTCCTGAAGTGAAACACAACAGCGTATCATATCACCCCTCTACTGCAAATGGGCTCTGACACTCAGATTTGCTTTTGAACAGAACAGCAGTGAAACAGCCAGACAGAAATATCTCACAGAATATTTGTCATGCTTTGTCTTCTGAACCAATCATTCTTCTGCATAGCACACTGTACATACTGTATTTACGACAAAACAATAACTTAAAATATTAACTGAGAAGTCACGCTGTTTTTTTTAGAAAAATAAAACCAATGTTTTCCCCTTACGAATATCTTTGTAATATGCCATCTACAAGGGGTTAAATACACTCTCTGAAGAGAAAGGAAATGCAGTGGTTCATTCGATAGTTAGGTTTTTTGTATGCAGCTGTGGAGGAAATTGTATTAATCCAAATATTGTCCCAGGAAATAACCTCATCTGCTACGCTCAAGTCCCTATTTCAAAGAATAACTGGTGCTAAGGACTTATGTGAAGATTTAATAAAATGACAGAGAGGAAACCAGTCTCATAGTGTTACCTCCAATATCAAAAACATTATGCACTGGATATACAGTACAAACAACCTTTCCATCTCAGGGGACACCATAGGTACTCATTGCGGAACAGAGATGTAAGTATTGAAAGAAATAAGAGCCAGGAAGAAATTGTTTTTTTGAAAAAAAAAGCGAACTACAAACTACAAAAGGCTGCTACAGTCGAGGATTCCAGAAAAAAAAAAACATCTCAATCACAGTGCTCCCAAATGAAGGGTACAACAGACACCGCCTCATCTCAGTTCACAGAGGCCCTGCAATGTGAAGTTTCTCACCAGAGAGCGCTTTGTTTCGAGAAAGCACCCAAAGTTCGTTTTCATAACTTCGCAGTGAGTCATCGAAGCGAATGAGAGCAAAAGCCGAGGACAGAAGACAGAACTGCTCATTTGTGCTCCCTCTCCCATTTCCACGGCAGCGGAATGAGAGGTCGCACAGGAACGGGCAAGGCAGCGCCGGTTCCGCCCCCCTCTCTGGCGAACAGCCTGTGCAGACCGACGGGGGACTTGGAGAGGGAGGTGGGATCGGAGAGAAGTCCAATCTACTGCAGTGACAGCGGCTCCTGGGGAAAATACAGTACTTTAAAAAAGAAAGTCTGTGTAAGCATCACTGATCTCACCTTGTCACCTTGTGCGATATGATGGTCCAGTTCTTGAAAAGCGCGCACACTCGCATTCAAACACATGCTCCGTCTTCTCAGCTGGTAAAGGTTCATCTTGGACACTGGTTCAAGCTGCCTGCATTACAGGCAATTCACATGATTTAATTAGCAGAGGCTAGCAAACCACTTCACAACACCGCATTTGGCAAGCATTTCTCTGGTTATTTATTTGTTCACCTAGTTATTTTTAAACAGATTTTCCCCTGTTCCAATTTAAGCAATTTCTTTATAAATGAAACTGTTATTCCTTAAGCAAAGAGACAGGCTACAATACCATGTTTTTAAATAATTAATCCATACACATTTTTTTTAAAGGAAACTAAATCATCGAGTCCCTATCTACAAAAAAACAAACCAATTATAGTTTTTCATCAATAGACTGGCTAAAGCTTCAAATTATGCACTGCATTCTGAATTTTCTCTTTTCATTTTAATAATTTAGCACATCATCCACCCCCTTGGAATTAAATATTTTAACAGTTTTTAATAGGTACGTCAAAAGACATGCAGTGAAAGAGGTTTAGAGTTATTACAACAACAAGATCTAATTTAGGTAAGAGAAATAAATCTCAGGCCATGAACGATTTTTGTAGTTAATGCTGTTTACACATTATACAGTTGTAAAATGAATACAGTTCATGTAGCAGCCTATTAGGGGTCATGTTCTGCTTTTCACTACGTGCAAATGTATTTTCTCACGCTCCTTCTGAGGTGTGCAATCAAACCCTTTAACTGACGTAATGTTTGGATGGATTTGTACTCTTTAATTCCTTTCAGCTCTTGAACATGTTATAAGATGCCTTGTAACTATTGCATTTCATAAGCCAACCCAAAACTTGAAAATGTCCCAATCACGCAACGAAAACCTCTGGTTTTGCAACCTTACCTGGAGGGAAACCTTGTGATGGGCGTGCCTGAGCTGCACAGTTCCCACAATCGGCAAACCCACTATAATGAAGGCAAAGGCCCCTTACAAAAAACCGAACACAGCAGAGTGACATCACTGTATTCAGGTACACAGATGAAGGTGCAGCTGCAGTGAAAAAAATCCCATGTTCCTCTTCCATGATGAGACAGAAGTGCAGTCCCATTCATGGCTCGGTTTCTTATGTTCACAACTCTGAGCCCTCACCTACGCTTTCCTCTGTATCCACACTCCCCCACCACCACCTCAGAAGTTGTAACCCTTTGCCATTTTTTTTCATCTGGAAACATCCTACACACTGACAACTTTGACAAGTCACTTATTCTTCCTCACGACTGTCGCCTACGCCTTTCAAAAAATGACCATGAAAAAAAAGTGTCACTGAAAACATTTTGCCATTAGTCAGCTCAAAACACTTGCTGTCTCTGAAGGCTGATCCCTGTTTTGGGGAAAAGCAAATGATCTGAATGCAAACGCTGAGAATGCTAAAGAGCTCAGAGAGTTGCCACAGTGTCGTCTGCCAGTGCTTTGCTGGGGAACTCCTGTGTTTTTCCTTCCTAGCATCATCGGAGGCTGGATGCAAATCTCACAGCCTTGAGTCTACAAGAAAGAGAATGATGGGCATGAATATTTAATATCGCCTTTATTGCAAAAGGAGAAGGGTCTGAATATTAAAATCACAGCAAATGGTTCATGCAAATGAGCCGACCCAGAGCAAAGTTGTTTAGTTAAAGGACCCAGCAGAACTGCTAAGGCTCACTTCCTGGAAACCCATTTCCAAAAGCAGGTGGTAGATAATGCAGGGAGTGACTCTGGAACAGAGCCATTCAACTGCTTATTTAAGTCCTAGCAGTGATGAAACAAAATGACAAAATAAAAATTATGAGCATCCTCCAATGTGAAATAATTACATTGGTGTTAAGAGCAAATCGGGTGTAATTCGAAACACACTGTCGTTGCATTCTAAGCTGCATAGATCTGAGAGTCAACTATTGAAACGTGTTTGGAATTTCCTGTCAGGTACAGGGCGGACTTCAAAATCCTTCTACTTACTTACAAGGTCTCAGAGGTCAGGCACCTGTCTATCTAATGGAACTTATTCATGTTTACCATCCAAGTCACCTGCTTAAATCACAGAATGCAGGTCTTCTTCATATTCCACAAATTAATAAAATAACAGTTGGCGGTAAAGCCTTTAGTTACAGGGCCCCTAGCTTATGGAACAGTCTCCCATCCTATATTCGGGATGCTGAGTCAATCTCAGTATTCAAATCCAGACTGAAGACCTATTACTTCAGCCTAGCCTACTCACACCTTACATTATAGCCTGCTGCAACCATGGCTGCTGGTGCTGCTGTACATGCCATTGTGTGTCTCTATGTTGGCTCACCAGGTAGATACATCTTTTCTGACCAAACTATCCTATTCTCCTCCCCACATGTCCGGATGGTGCCCGGGCTGGGTACCATCTGAGTTGGATGCTGCATCACTGCCATGGATCCAAGAGGGACATCGTGGATATAGCTATCGTTTTCGAGGAATTTACTGGTCTACAGAAATCTTCATGGAGTACTAACACATAGAAGACATGATGGATGGATGGATTAATACAGTACCTTCATCATTTCCTGTTTTAAAATCTATAATGTTAGCATGCCCAAAGGGGTTGGGCAACCAGTTGACCTTGGACCCCTAGAGGTTTTTTTTCTCCTTACTAAGGAGTTTTTGGTTCCTCTCCTCCGTTGTCCTCTGGTCTTCTGTTCTGTATTGACAAAATGTATCTTCAATTGTATTGTTAAACACCTTGGGGCAACCTTGTTGTGAAAGGCACTATATAAAAATAAATTGAATTGAATTGAATTTATTTTACAATAATGTAAACCTGCCGAATAAACATCCATCAGTACACTAGCAACTGGTGAGAAACTGGGAATGTCATTCTAAAAGGGATGGCTGCAAAGAGGGGCCACTTAAAAAGAACACTGACCCCTGACCCCCACCCCACAACAGAGTTGAGCCCCTGGACTGAATAAAATCTTTTTACAGCACAGTGCCAGGTGAAAGCACTGCTTTAGAACAGTGATGACTATTGCACTGGTTGCTAAGCAAAAGATAATTGCCCTTAATTTTAATTGACAAGGGGAGGCCAAGAGTTTTTTAAACTGTGAGATAAAGCACCTGACTGGTAGAGAGGGAATGGAAGAGGAATGGAGATTGCCAGAGAGATGAGAAAATTGTAAAACAGAAAAGGGCTGTGCAGTACAGAACACAGAGGTTTCAGTACTGAAGGGCCTTCCAAGTACAGAACACTAACGTTTTTGGAAGAATGAGGAGACCCCATTGCATAGAAGGAGAATATCTGCTAGGTTTCACAAACTGAAGGGTTTAAAACAAGCCAATTTGTCAAAATAAAAATACAATTGACTAGATTTGTTTCTTTGATGAAGGCACGTACCTTCAGATTCTGACACAGCTTCTTCCAGCAAGCTGTCAGATTATTGAATTTTATTTCTACCACTGACTCACCCTGATGTTTTTTGCCCACTGCCTGAACTGAGTTTTATTTAAGCTGAGTCTTATTTTACTTTGTTTTTGCTGCTGTTGTTGTTCTGTGTTTAAGTTGGCATTTCCTTAATGTCATTGTATTGGAGTACACATGCAAATAAACCTTTCATTGCACTTGTGCATGTGACAAATAAACTGAACTCTGAAATAATTACACACAACGCAAGAGTGTGGGACAAAATCTGCTGCAATGGATCTCATAGTCCGCAGTCTTAACTTTCCCTATATTTTTTTAAACAAAGACTGTCTGATCACAGTCCAGGAGGCCCTGGAGGTTCTGCATATTCTCTTGATCTCTTTAAAGTGCCAGCAATTAAGCTGATAATGATCTGATCAAGCCATTAAGAGATGAGCTGGAATTAATATCTGGCCACACCCCAGCCGTTCAGAACCAAGACTGGTCATCTTGGTAATTAATGTTTCTTGCTAATTTATTCTCAGGGCTTAAGCGGGCGAATGCTGGGTAGTTCTTCTGCACCCAAATGCTGTTAAGTATCTGGGCTGCTGGGTAACAGGTACTAAAAAGCATGAAGCAACCAAGACAGCAGAGAATCGGTCTTAAGGGGCCAAAATCGCTCCCATCTCCTGACATCCCATTTTGTATATTTCATCACCAAGCTGTAAAGTACAAGCACAACAGGCTCGCAAAGGACCGCTCAGACGAAAAGCAAGCTGACGAGAGCTGTGTGTAACCCCAGAGGAGGCGAGGCGCGTGTCATTTCAGCTTGCCACACCTCAGTGAGTGCCATGCCAAGCTCGGCCCGGATCCGCACGTCCCCGTTAGGAGGAGAGGCACGAACATGAAAACAAGGTGCACCATCCCTCCGCCTTAATTCATGCCAAACAGGGCCCCTAGCTGTGGTTCTGTAAGTGCTGCTAAATACTAATGCACCTCTAGAACAAAACGGAAGTACTGACACAGAGGGCCAGATGGCTGCCCATTTTGGAGAAGATACGGCATGGCCCAACTGCCAAAGCAAAATTTCAGGCGTTGACGTCAAAGGAAGCGACTGTATTTTTAGCCCCGTGGAGCTCAAAACCAACAGAGCACAACTGGCAGCCCATTTGAAAATCAAGCAAGAGACACATCTACTGTAGGCATCAGAATAAGCTGGCCACGAGCTACCCCTCAGATAGCATCGGGAATAGTCTTTTTAATAAAAAATCCATCATAGAATTACAGGCGTAGTGCGGCAAAATGCAGTGAACCGCACAATACACAATCCAGAGCGTATCGCGATTGTTGAAATAAGTTTGCTTCCGATTCATCTGTCTCTCTGCTCGGTTGGCATAGCCCTGTGGTCCTCTTGTCAGTAAATGACGCTGTTTCATTGATGCAGCACGACCGGCTCTGGTCCGTGTCGAAGGTCGGGAGGCCGGCTCCCAGGGGCCTCAGGGCTAACCCCTCTCTGTCACACCGAGCCGCTGGCAGAATTTGTGCATTCCTTGCATGATCTGCAGGGAGGGGGTATGAATGATTGATGAGAAATATGCCAGATATGATGTGCAAAGGGAAGAATGCCAGGAGCTTAAAGGACTGGCATTAAATCTGCATGCGCTTTCAAGAGTGACGTGGAATGCACAGCAACAAACTGTTTCACTCGCTACTGGCAAAAGACTAAATTAAGTCATTTGCTCAGCCACCTGGCCATGGCATTTAACAGGTTGATTCAGAAAGCGGTTATTTTTTAATTGTAAATATGTTGTGCCCTGAGGAAATGCGTTTGCACTGTTCTAATAATACAACTGTTAAAATACAAGACAAGCAGCAGTCCTACAAATCTCAAAATTTCCTATTCAATCATAAAAGGAGTCATTGCACAAAACCAAAAACCATAACCAAAGGAAAAATCACTAATATTAACTGAACTTTGGTTAAATCAATTAATGAATCTAAACCTTTCTAGGAAGCAGAAACACTAAATGCAAATTTGTTTAACCATGGTATCGGTGGTAGCGAGGAAAAAAATTAGATTATTCATCAGTGACAGAAGAACAAAATTAGAATTCATTCGTTCAGCAAAAAAAAAAGACAGAAAGGTTGACAGCACATTTCTAACAAGTTGTAAAAATTAATTAACTGCCCGTACATTATCCAGAGTTAGATGTAACACTGCATAGAACCATACTGTGCAATTTTTTTTTCTGTCTGTCGAGGCTGGGAATTTCATATTTGTCTTCCCATGCTAAGGGGAGCTAAGATAAGCCTGTCACGTACCACACTAGCTGAGAGGCATCTATAATCTTCAATTCCCCCTGTAGTTAAAGAGCAAGATGCAGGAAAATGACATTTTGATAGCTTTGTAATAGTGGCCTTGCAATGCGCCACATGTAAGGGGGGAGCTGTATAAAATAAGAGAACAGAGACAGCAGACAAGGAAAGCCAGTGGGCACCCAAGACTTGCTTGACATAAGTGGCTTTTCTTGCTACGTACTGTATGCTGGTTTTCATTGGCTGCAGATATTTTCCATAAGATTACTTAAATGGGTCCTGTGCAGACAGATACCCAGCCAGTGCTGTGGCAGTGCTGGTGCTCAGTCAGTTAAAATGATGAGGTGCAGGACCTGTCAGGCTTCGCTCGCATGTGCTTGCAGGGACTTGTTTAAAGAACTGTGTGTGCAGTCAGGCCTGGATTCAAGCGGGCAAGAGCAGATGCAATGCCGACAGAGCAGGCCTCAGCCACCAGGAGACTGCATGCTGGAGAATGACGTCACCCAACAGACACCTGTTATAATAGCAGCAGCTAAAAGGTCATGTGGAAGTTTAAGCCCTATAAGAAAAAAAAAATGCTCAGAGCATTATTACAGGTTAGAACTAATACCAAGTTTAGCACAGTACTGTCCTGCAGCCAGAGGAGGATTCATTCAATCAGGCAGTCAAACCACAGCCAGTAAGTGCATCGTACTGCCATGTGTCAGCAGGAACAGTAATCTGTGTAGTTTCCAAGACAAGGCATTTGCACATTTCTAAATTATTCAGAACATGATATGCTGCACAAGCAATACACGACAGAATAACAGGTGGGGAGCCCACTTGGCCCAGGCCACTGTACCTAGCTGCTTCAAGACGACCACCATCGTGCCAGTACCGAAAAAATCAGCCCCCACATGCCTGAACGATTACCGCCCTATTGCACTCACCCCCATCATAATGAAGTGCTTTGAGAAACTACTTATTCCACACATTAAAGCCAGCATTCCAAAAACGCTGGATCCTCTCCAGTTTGCCTATCGCACAAACCGCTCCACAGAGGATGCAATCTCTATAGCTTTACACACCACACTAACCCACCTGGATAAAAGGAACACCTATACAAGAATGCTGTTCATTGACTTTAGCTCAGCATTTAACACCATCATACCCATAAAACTTTTTACCAAACTCAGGGCTCTAGGTTTAGATACAACCCTCTTCAGCTGGATCCTAGACTTCCTCACCAGCAGACCCCAGACTGTCAGGATTGGCAACCTCACCTCCAACACACTCACCCTTAACACCGGTGCCCCTCAAGGCTGCGTGCTCAGCCCACTGCTTTACTCCCTGTTCACCCACGACTGTACTGCCAAGTTCAGCACAAACGCCATCATCAAGTATGCTGACGATACCACAGTCGTGGGCCTGATCACTGACAATGATGAGACTGCCTACAGGGAGGAGATAAAACAACTTGCAGACTGGTGCCGAACCAACAACCTATGTCTCAACATCAGCAAAACCAAAGAGCTGATTGTTGACTTCAGAAGACAAGGAAAAGTCCACTCCCCCATCTACATAGAAGGGTCTGCGGTGGAGATGGTGAATAACTTCAAATTCCGAGGCGTTCACATCTCTAAGGACCTTACATGGACACTGAACACCTCCAGTCTCATCAAGAAGGCACAACAGCGGCTGTACTTCCTGAGAAGGCTGAAGAACATACACCTACATCCACTGATCCTCACCAACTTCTACAGATGTGCGGTGGAGAGCATACTGACCAGCTGCATCACAGTCTGGTACGGCAGCTGCACCGCATCCGACCGTAAGGCACTACAGCGGGTGGTCAAAACTGCCCAACACATCATCGGCAGTGCCTTACCATCCATCCAGGAAATCTACAACACCAGAAGTATGAAAAAAGCCACCAAGATTATGTCTGACCCCACTCACCCCAGTCATAACATGTTTGTTCCCCTACCATCTGGCAGAAGGTTCCGGTCACTCCAGTCACACACAACTAGACTCCAAAATAGCTTCTTCCCCAGAGCTGTCAAGTTGGTGATGCCCCCACTCCCTTCCACCTTATTATGATCTCTCCTAACATCCTCCTGTACCCACAATGACTGTACTCCCACACCACTACACACACGTAAGCCGAAATTGTACTGTCCCCTCAATAGCCCAGTAAAACTGTACCAGTCGTAATAATATTTAATATTTATTAATTAACCATACTATTTTTGCACTGTTCCAAGAATTACCTTGCACTGTTTTTGTCCTTGTTACGACCCCAAGTGTCTAGGGGAAAAGGGGTGTAACATTTAGGATAATTCTTTTGGAAGCAGGGGGGGTTTTGGTGAGGGACTAGGAAGCGTGATAACAAGTGTAAGGAACTAGAGTGGTGCCAAAGGAAAGAAAATAACAAACCAAATGGAGCTGGCTAGGATAGTGAGGGAAAGCTAATCTGACTACAAAAGAAAACCCGAAACACACGGTCTTCGGCGTCTTCAACACCCTAGCTAACCTGCACTGACTACCCAAAATCATACAAGACAAACGGCACTCACCCGTACTAAACTCGTGTACTAATACAAAGTCAACTAAGTGTGTAAAGTGTACCCAACAACCTAAACTAACCTTATATACAAAAGTTCACACAAAAACACAAGTGAACCAGGAAGACAAATAAGGGAAAACAAGAGTAATAAACAGGAGCAGAGTACAAAAGAACACAAAAGTTGACCATGTAACACTGGGGCAAGGTAATGACAAAACAAGGATGAACACACAAACAAACGAAAGTACAAAGAAACTAACGTAAAACCAACAAAACAACAAAGCCGAAGCTATACGAAAATACACACACACAAAGCAAAACAAACCAACAAACGAACGAACGAAGCCGAAGCAATAACCAGGAGCGGAGCGAAGCGAAGCGATAACCAAAACCAAACAGGACCGAAGTCAAACGAAAGGCCTCTTCTTGCTGAAAACCTCCATGTTATATGCTGAATAAGATGTGTTCTGATTGGCTGAGAGCTAATTGATGATGACGTCATACTGAAAGTGTGGTGTAATGGTGGGCCAATGGGGAAGGGAGAACAATCAAGGGTCAACAGTGTGGACATAACAGAAAAAACACACACCGAACACACACTGGGACGTAACAGTCCTGTTATATTTTCTCTGTTTGCAGAATTTTGCACAGTTTTGATTACTTGATTACATGTTATTTATGTTATGTTATTACATGTTACTGTTATTGCTATTGTGTTACTGTCTATTGTCTTATCTTTTGTCCTATTTATATAATGCACCTGAGGGACTAATGAGAAACACTTTTCATTATACTATGCACCTGTGTAAGTTTAATGACAATAAAGTTGAACTGAATGTGATAACATGCTTTTGTGCATAGGGTAACTGCATGACTTTGTGTTCAGGAGCAAAACAACACACAACCACAAACAAAACACATAAAATAAAAGGTCTTCATGCTCTTGTGTATGAAAGCTGAAGTCAGTGTTCTCCCAGAATGTTCTCCCACAGGAAGGACATCTGCCTGTTTGGCCGTTGACTCAAACCCAGAGGGCTTTTCTGAGAATAAAAAGGACTATTTTTCAACATCTGTATTGGGAGAATTGGCCTGAACTGTTTTTATGATTCTTCCCAAGAACGTTAAACAGGGAACCAAATAAATAAAACATTAAAATTGCACAATGCATCATTAAGATATCATTTAGTACTATAATTCTGTACAATTCTGGTTGCCATAATACAAACATATTTCACTACTCTGAAGTCCAGGAGATAGACCATGTACATTAATGGACTTAAAGAATGGGTCAAAAGAACCGAGTCTCTCTGGTCTTGAAGAGATTAGACCTGATTCAAGTATTCAAAAAGGCACTGAGAAACTTAAGTCAGTGGTAGATTAGTAGATCCTTTACACAACGTCCTGTGGGACAAATTACCCAACCAGGTTATCAACGCTGACATCTTTCAAGAAGAGGCTAAATGAGATCCTTGAATCCATTAGCTAATGAACGAACCAAATGGCCTCCTCTTATTCATCAGCTTTCCCATGTTCTTACACACTCAAAGAGCTTTTTACACCTCTTGCGGATCCGAATCTCAAAATCCAAAACTCTGAGCTCTGTCAGATAAACATGCAAAAGAAAAAGTTACAGCATTTAAAAACCCAGGAAACTGTCCAAAGCTGCTTAAAGAGCTGAGTCTCTTGCCTCTGGGCGCCTCAGTCTAACCATGCCATTCATTATGTACTTACTGTATGAAGAAGAAGTTGCATACTGTACCTACCCTTTACTTCACCTTGTAAGATGTACCTTGTAAGGTCAGCCTCTGTCCTGTCACTAAATCATACAGACTCGTGGTTGGGAATTTAAGTTGTCACTGTTGATTCTGCCTCTTACTTGTCTTCACCCAGCGTGTGATACAGAGCGCGGAGTGGGAGATTATTACCGGGCCTGGTTCTCTTGCTGTGCCTCTCAGACAGCCGTGGTTACAGTGCAAAAGAGAAAACATAGTCTTGCACATATAACACAGCACAGGCCACAGGCGAGCTCAGGGAACAGCCACAGAGGTCTTGACCTAAATTTCAAGCAAAAAGTTTTTTCCTTCAGTTTCACGTTGATTCTCAAACCTGTACTACCTGTACTAAAGTCTGCAACTTTTTTGCAATAATTCGGTCTTGTCAAGACCCTCAAAACTTTCTCACATCTCCTAGACGTGTGGGACAGTGGTGAGCATTGCTGCCTTGCTGCTGTGGGGTCTTGGGTTATTATATGTGTGGAGTCTGTATGTTCTCCCCCTGTTCCCAATGATTTCCTCCAGGTAGCGAGGTCTTCCCACAGAAAGTCTTAATTATAGATAACTGTTTGAGTGTAATCTTGAAGTCCAGCTGGGTTTCAGCAATCACTCCTCATTTCACCATTCAAGTCTGAAAGAGAATATTTCAGGACCCAACACCGAGTTCAACCCAAAGGAATTCTCTACCAACAGAACAAACTAAAGAGAAATGCCCTGTTTAAAACCTTTCTCTCCGGTCACTGCAGAAGCACGTCCGTTTGGGGACAGCTTGTTCTCACCACCCAGTGCTGCTGGCTGTAATGAAAGCATTCTTTCAGGACCCTATGCAGACAACACAATCCAGGGATGAGTGAGGAAAACACGGGGAAAAAAGCTTGCGGGAGTCGGGAATGAAAACAGGGGGTGTGTCCTTGGTGCGCTGGTGTTCGGGGGAGGTGTGGCCGAGGCAAAAAATCCAGAAAAAAGTCCAAGGGAGAATCCAAAAGGAGGCAAAAGTCCAAAGCCGGGCGGTCCATCCAAGACAAACGGGGTTAAAAACAGGAACCGGGTCGGGACGGGCATGGGAATGGGAACAGGAACAGGAACAGGAACAGGAACTAAAAACTTGACTTCCAGGTCCCGGACTCACCTGGTACGGGAACAAATGCAGAGCCAGGAACGGAGTAAGCATCTGGCTTTTAAGGGGAACTGAAAAGGGGGCTGGAACAGGGAGCAGGTGTGGGAGATGAGTAAAAAACAAGGAAGGGCTGGAGCGTCCTTAAGAGGAGGGGTTTACGAACCTGACACTGGCTAAACCCGCCGTGAAATTCCCGAGTGTCCTTGGAGTCTCCCCACTCTCCTCGACACAGCACTCACAGCAGCGGCTGGCCCAGGTGTGCGAACATATACTGAACGGGACACACACCTCCGCTGACCTCCCTGTCACCACTTGCTTTTATTTAATGAATAGCTGAGCCACTTTCGTCCCTGGTAATGATTCAAGTCCTGCCACAACAACGTTTTCCCTCACCCTCTTTTTCCATCTTTATTTCAGCTTCCCTGCCGCTGTCTTGGCAGAGCAAGGCTGACGATTTTCTCAGGACTTTAGGACAGAGGTTCTCAAACATTTTGGACCAAGTACCACCCCTGATCAAACCAAAGCATCCAAGTACCACCTACAAGTCATCTTCTCATAGGAACCCCAGAAAATCTCGGTGACCAACATGAGCGCGCACGCACACACTCATACACACATACTGTATAATAAAAATAGCACTGAGCACTTACCATTTCAGTGAGAGGGGTGAGCCTGTTTAGTGGAACAAAGCCTTGCAATGTCAGGGATGAGGGCAGTGAGCTTCAAACGCAGATCTGGCTCAGCATCCATTTTGTTGCCGTACTTTGTCTTGATTGCGGTGAGAGCAGTGAAGCCAGTCTCACAAAGGTAGGTATTGGCAAAACGCATCAAAAACCACACAGCCTTTAATGAGAGAGCTGGGTATTCACTCTGTCTTTGGATCCAGAAATCCAACAGTGGCTGTCGTTTCAATTCTGACATCAAAGTCTCATCAGATGATGACTCGAGCAACTTCTCTTGCTCAGAACAGGTCAGATCCTTGGGTTTTCCTACGACATCAACATTAAAGGGGTTCTTGATCCACTCTGATGTGGCCTCATCTAGAAAAAACTGAGAACTGTTCTTCGAATGACAAGAGGTGCACTGCAATCACATCTCGAACAGCAGCATGAAGTGCTACACCATATGTGTGCAGACAGTTCTCCAAAGTTGGAAAAGCAGAGACATCACTTGCATTGATTTTATTAACAAAAAGCTGCAGCTTTTTCTTCTTAGCAGTGATCTTGTCAGACACATCAAAAATTATTAAAGAGGGCCCCTGCAGTCCCATATTCAGCTCATTCAAATGTGAGAATATATCAGCCAGGTAGGCCAATTTTACCAGCCACACTGGATCATCAAATAGACTTGCCAAAGGAGATTGCTTGTCGTGTAAAAACATCTGTACCTCAGAGTGCAGTTCAAAGAGCCTCATGAGCACTTTGCCCCTTGCAAACACACTGTGGTCTTGGCTCTTCCTCTGCCCCAGTGTAAGTAAATCCCACACTTAGATAATTTTGATTGTACCACCTTGTAGCCATTTTCCGGCTATCTGTGTCAGGTTCAGCAGCAGAGCTAGTGTCAGTGGCCGATGTGTAATCTTCCTCGTTCTCAACAGGTGTGCGTGATCTATCGGAGCTGGCGACAGTACTCTTGGCGTCTATTCCTTTCAGCCATGACATAATACTTGATTTTTGCAAGGTATTCATTTTTGATCAATTGTTCTGTTGGCGAATGTGGCGCTGTTGGAGAACTTTTTCCTGCGTTTCCACATAAAACACAGTCATGAGTCCTTGAGTCCTTTAAAGAAGTTTTTATTTCCTGCTCATGGGAGCAAAACACACAGAGATGCTTGGTGTATTTTCCCTCAAAGAAATTAGCCTAGACAAGTCCTAAAAATATCTTTTCTGTTATCTATCACACTTTCCTGTGCTTACAAGACTGGCAGTGTTTCAAAATCACGCACATCCTCCTACCTCCCTATTTGCTAAAGATAACTTCTTTTAATACAATTGGTCACTTACTGTAGGTTCATAGCACACATTCCTATACAATGGTATATACTGAACATACTGTAGTAGCCCTTGAGTCCACTCAGGTATTAGCACGCACTGTATCGATGTAGCTCAATACGTAGGCTGCATATTTGACACATAAACTAATTTTATTAAAATAAAAAATATGAAAACCTGTCTCAAGCTTTCTGAACCAATGAAGTAAATTATAGATGAAAAATGTACATAATTTTTCATTATTCAATTTTTAATTCCCAGTTTTTCATTGCACACAACACATTTCCAGGGTCATCTAGCGTACCACCTGGTGGCACTCCAAATACCATCATAGCCTAAAACTATGGACCTAAGCATTAATAAAAGCTCTTGCAAATGTATTGGGTTCTGTTATCTTTGGTTGCAACTTTTGATCTGACTGACTCAGTTTAGGGTTAAAACTACCGAGCGGTGCACCTCACCATCTAGGCACCGAAAGGTTTCAGACTAAAACATTTCCAGACAGGAGCACAAAATCATTCATCTTGAAGCTGACTTGGGCCCCAATATCCAGCTCTGAGCTTAAAAATGGTCTAAGTAGAGTGTGAATGCTTACCCCAACCCTAGCTGTTTTGGGTTAAAATTACCGAGCAACCCACCAACCAGTTCTACTCAAAAAGATTTCTACTACAAACTACAAGTCTTTGAGTCTTAGAATTTAAGCCTTGTGACACATGACCTTAAACTTTGCGATTATCATCCTTAAGTCATTTGCCAATACTACAGTGTGTTTCTTATAATGTTCCTCAATGGCATTTTAAACTATTAGAAAATGTTTAAATTCATTGCTTTTTAAACTATACTCACTAAGACCTTCCTAATATATCGCATGCATTAAAATATACAGTCCCTTTTTCTAAGGCTATATTAAAATCGTCATTTACATGCACAGTTTATAGATCTTAAAAGCCACGTCCCCTGAAAATAAACTCTGTTCTTTGGTTTTGTAAATATGCCCTTGTGAAGCATTGTATCACAAAGCACGTGGAATACATATATTCACTTAAACAGACAGCTTCCAAATGCTGCAGGATATAATCCTCAGGAGAGCACATTTCAGAAAGTTTATATGCATGTATATGTCCTCACTCCCCAGATAAATGCTTCCATTTTGGTAATAAGGTCATATATTTCTGCGTTACAGTGAGTAATTTGAATTCGACTGAAGGACAGTGAGGCAGTGCAGTGGGAGTTTAATAAGGCTCTTAGCAGAGCAGGCGCCTTCACTGGTTAGCGAATCTCAGGTTCACTTATTAATCTCCACAAGTCCTGTGTTGGCCTTAGGGCTGGTGTCTGGCCTCCGGAACACTGTTAAGCCCAAGCAGGACCTCGTGCCAAGACCTTCCTGCCCATTTTCCCCCTCTGCACTACTACAGTGCCCACTGCCTTTATCAATCACTGGGCAGACATGTGACAAGAATGTTTGGTCTATGTGCTCATTGAAAGTGGTCATTACTTCTTAACCTTTGCCTATTTATCTTCATTTATTCAGCTTCAGTCCTGTGAAGTCTAACAGCCTTGTTATTATTGTTGACTTAAAGAGAATGAAGTGGAGAAAAAAAATCAGTAGACTCTTATACTCTTAGTGGTTGGTGATTGACACTTTGAAAACATGGGTCATGAGCCATGGCCTGACAATGACCCAAAAGCAGTTACTGAAATTATTAGGCCAGCAGCCATAGCACCCTGCAACTCACAACCAGCAGTCCACTGAAGCTCAGTAGGTGTGAGCCTGGTCAGTACCTGGATTAGAGACCTCCTGGGAAAAACTAAGGGGGCTGCTGGAAGAAGTATTAGTGGGGCCAGCAGGGGGCACTCACCCTGAGGTCTTTGTGGGTCCTAATGCCCCAGTATAGTGTAAATAGGCTCCGTCCTCCGGATGAGACATAAAACCGAGGTCCTGACTCTCTCTGGTCATTAAAAATCCCAGGGCGTTTCTCGAAAAGAGTAGGGGTGTAACCCTGGCCAAATTTCCCATTGGTCCTTACCCATCATGGTCTCCTAATAATCCCCATCTCTGAATTGGTTCCATCACTCTGTTCTCCTCCCCACTGATAGCTAATGTGTGGTGACGGTTCTGGTGCACTATCGCTGCCTTCGCATCATCCAGGTGGGGCTGCACATTGGTGGTGGTGGAGGGGATCCCCATTTCCTGTAAAGCGCTTTGAGTGGGATGTCCAGAAAAGTGCTATACAGTATAAGTGTAAGAAATTATTATTATGGGCGCATGTTTGATTTTTAAAATACATTCACAGGCTCCACAGTAATAAATGTACCAAGCTAAGTGAAAAAAACAAAAACAATTCTGTGTTAAGGTTGTGCTTTGTTTTTACGGCAGCAATTCAACTGAGAAGCTTAAAAAAGCATTAGAGCTGCCTTTGCATTAGCCATCTTAGAGGTTGAGCTTGGCTGTTTTCACACTAGTGATTATGTTGAGAATTCTGTAACAAAAAGATGTTTTCTGCATTAGCAATTTGCTTGCTGAAAGTTAGGGTGACACTTCCACATGAATTATGCATGAGCATTGTTTCTGACTAGCGTGTCAGTTGTTGAGGGGCTGTTGAAAATGTAATGCACTGCACAACTTTAAAGGTGTCACCACAACACTTGATTGCCCTGATGTACTGTATGTATTCACCGATTTAAAACACACTGGACTCTCAAGGAGGTATGGTGGTGAGCACTGCATAGGCAGTGATGAACACAGAGCTATGTGACAAGGGTACGTTCCAGAGAGCTGTCTGAGATGGAGGAGCAGACTCGCTTCATTTGCAGCTTAGTTAAGCGAAAAGATTACTTTCGCTAATGCATACTTTCCATCCTCGTTTACCCTCGCTTCAGGTTCATACCACAGCTGCAAGAATGGCTGGGTCACTGAGGGTGAAATTCTCTCACTGAAAAATGGGCTTTGATTGTTCCCTTTTTTACAGGCTTTGTGTTCCCCTGGTGAACAACCACCAGGGTGTTGGTTGGTAAAACATGAAAACAAATAAATTACCCCTCACACCTCCATTTACAAATCTCACACTTCAATGAGTAGCTGTCAGATAAAACACTGTGATAATTAGAAGTCAAAAACAGTGAACTATACAGTACCTGCGCAGCATTGAAATTTGATGTCCTTTAAAGTGATCTGTTCTGTTCTTAACAGCTCTGTTCTCTTTACTGGTTTGTTGACTTAAGCTGGCTGAGACTTTGCCAGTAAAAGCAGATTCTTAAAAAACCTCATATCACCCCAGCCCTTATAAAATCACTACTTGTGCATCAGTTTCCTTGTTTATAAAAGTATCCTATGCTACTAACAAACAGTAATCTCTGGCACAGTATTTTAAAGCTTCATAAACCTAAAGATCTCTTGTAATCCTAAGTAGACAAAGCCAAAATCAAGATCTGTAAAGGAAGCAAAACGGTCATATTTCCACAAAATACAAACTCCAAGTAAATACGGCGTGAAAGACATTTCTACATTTTCCACCAGCCTCCCTCAAATGACCCATGCTGTACATACTGTAGAAATGGATTTATTTTTGTATGCGCTGCAGTACATAAGAATTCCACCACCACAGTACAAAGAAATCGAAAGTTCCCAAACAAAACCCATAAGCACAGGCTATAATGTGATTTCCTTCACACTGTCCCCAGAGGTTCCACAGCCAGCTCAGCCTGTAAAGCCATCGGTCTTTGGCCAATCGTCTCAAGACTATTACCAAAGCTGCCCAAGGCTCTGAGCGGCACTCGCACATTTTAGCACCCCAGTAAATGCGAAAGAGCCTTTATTAGTGCAGTCTGACTCAGCTGCAGTTATCAAGCTCGGAAATGTGGCCCTTGGGTGGCTGACAGACTGTGCATGGCATACAGATTGCTAAGCATTAAAAGGAAGAAAGATGAAAGGATTTAGAACTCACTTCTAAAAACGTACTGTATGTGTCGCTATTGCATGTACAGTATGGTACCCTCTGATTTAGTCATTAAACCGGCTTACAAGGACATTCTTTGGGATAATTAACAAGGCTTTAACAGAGAGGTCCTTTTTTTCTTTATTTCTTACCAGGTGCTGTCCATTGGCTGTTATTCACAATTCTTGTGAAATATGTTTAGTTTCTGGGGGCCTGAAGAGGGAATGTACAAGCTGCTGGGGCAATTTACTCACCTCTGAGAGACGCCAGGCCCTGGAGAGCCCAAAACCATGTATTCAGTAAGAAGAGTAAGACAAAAATCTACAATAAATGGAGAGCTATATTTAAGTCAGCTATATTTAAGTTGTTGCTAACTGTTGCTGAAAAGCTGGTCAACACTTTTGTCTTCACACAAATTGGTTACTGTAATGTCCTACTGGCTGGGGTACCTCAATCCACACTGGACAAATTTCAGCATGTCTAGAATTCAGTAGCCAGAATTGTTACCAGATCTTGTGAAAGTAATCACATTACACTTGTCTTGGAGGCCTTGAACTGGCTTCCTGTCGGGTTTCGTGTCAACTTCAAAATCCTCAAGCTCACCTATAAGGATGTGCAGGCCTTGGCACCTCAGTGTCACTATCAGTGTCACCATCAGTCACTATCAGTGTCACTATGGCACTATCTCACTACCCGCCACCTCGCAACCTTAGTTTTTCTAATCCTGTTCCTCGGTCTGTGCCCCCAGCTTGTCTTCACTCTGTGGGTGACAGGGCATTTTCCTGCTATTCCCCGGAGCTCTGGAATTCAAGCCCTAACAATATCAGAGAGTCACCTTCCCTGAGCACTTCCAAATCAAGACTCAAAACCTTCTATTTAGGGTCCTTATTTAACTGGTCCTGTGTCGGCTCTTTGCTTTCCTTTCTGTATTCCAAACCCATATTGTACAGTAATTGTAACATTGTACTGTCTCCCTCGCTTTTTTCCTTACTTCAAAGCACATTGAGAAGCCACTTCTAAAGGTGCTATTTAAAATAAAATGATGATGATATTATTATTAGTTCATTGATGATGTGTCCAGTTGAATCTGAGGATTATTTTTCAATGATTAAAAATATTAATTTGATAAAGTGACAGTAAACTCACTTCAAATGGTAACTAAGAGAACCTTTGACCCAGCACAGCCAAAAGCTGGAGCAGTACAGCATGTTGTCTCAATGTCCCTGAAGGGCTTCAGCTCACTTCTTCTCTCACAGCAGTTGATGAAGAAGCACAATTTCTCCTGCCTGCATCAGCAGCACAGCCTGGACACTTCTCACCCCTATCCCGCCCCTTCCTGCTTGGACAGCTCCACCACCAACAGCCTGGAAATGATAACCTTGACCTTGGATCTGCTGCCATGCTGCGGGGACACAAGATCTACATTTCAGAGATGCAAGGTGTGCCAGTCTCTGACATCCCAGCTTATCCAGCGGAAAGGCAAGATGTTTATGTGCTCTCCACTCAGAGAGGCGCACAGGCTTCTAAATCCCAATTTAGAAAGGCTCTACCTGGATGACTAATTGCAAAAACACTAAGCTGTGTGTCTCTTCACTCTATACCCTCTTTAAGGACCTGCTATTTTTAACTGGGAAGATATGTAGTAAAATGCCATTAACAGAACGAGGTGTCATGCAATATCCAATACTACTCCTCTCACGAAGAGTCAAATTAGTCAGCAAAAAGGTCGAAGCTTTGCAGCTGATCACATTCCAAACAGCATTAGGACAACTGTCCTGAGCCTAATTTGAGCCCTACCCGACAAGCCCCAGGTGCATATTTCAGACAGAAATTTCTGCGCTGTCCGTTTTATAATAAAACCCTCAAACAGCTTATCCCAAAGAGGTTAGATGTGAATCAAGTCAGCTCCTTGATCGCCACTATCCATGATGATTGCCCAAGCTTGCAATGACTGTAAAGAGCTGAGCTTTGCCATGATGGTAAAGCCAGGTGCCCCATAAAGAAGCTATTAAGTAAAGCTTCAGAGTCTTGTGCAATGACATATGTTGTTGTTTTAAGAAAATCCAACGTATGCAAATGGCACGAAGCGGCAGCATTTAAAACCAACTCAGAATAATCAGTGTACATTTCAAACTGCTGTCTTTTGACACAAAAGATGAATGAGCTATACATCAGTACTAAAATAAACAACTGTGACAAAGTAAACCTAGTCAGAAAACAATTTCCACATACATAAATAAAAACTAGAACGGTTTTTAGAAGCATAACTGAAATCCTGTCCCCAGCCATATCTAATCTTGACATTAGGCGCCTCAATTGCGATGCACATGACTGACAAGCAATCTGGAGGTTAAACACACCCTTCCCATCTCTGATCAACTGCCCTGAAAGAGCATAAACTCTATATTTATCGACAGAGCACTGCACACTCAAGGTTATTACACATACCATACCATAGATATCGTTGACATCTCTGAATAAACATGCCATATACTGGCATGATTTATCATCACCATAATGGTGAGACATAGGATTTACACCGTGTCCATTTACACGACGTTAACACTGGAATCTGAAATAACTCACTATGACATTAAATAATATAATGTACTTGTACTTGTATTTTAATTGCGATTCATCTCGTCAAGAAAATTACATTTTTATGGCGATCGTTTGATGACAATAAAGTTCTTAAACATAAAAAAGATGAAAGGAGGGGCAGGCACCACGCTGGGTAGCTGCAATATGTGTTGTCTAAACCAGGGGATTTGGGGGTGTGGGTTGAATTATCCTGTTTACATTTTCTTCTTCTACTTTAGTTTGGAAAAAAACGTTTCTACCCGATTCGCACAGTTAGGTAATCCGACAGAGCCAACAACAGTTATGTATGGAAGTTACTAAATTAGTTTCTATCAGAATACATGAACGATTTTTCTCTAAACTCAGTTCCATGGCAACATTGGCACGGAACCAATTGGCACGGTTTCCTAGGGACCTGGCAACCCATTGGCTAATTAGGGCTACATAAGGGTCTGGATAGATAGCGTACTTCCGGGAACTCGGCGCATACTGTTCATCTGAGCTAGGGTAAATGAGCTGTATATGAACATTTTTATTGTTTACTGGACGTGAGTCGTACTGTATCCTGTTCCTCCACATATAAAATGTATTATATGTAACACATAAGGGCTAAAGATCTCTTGGTGTGCTTTATTATGGGCTCCCCTGCCGTGTGTAAAGATAACTTTCATTCAGGCTTCAGGCGGTGGCGGTGGTACACGCATTGAACGTACCAAGAAACCGAGATAAACGCGCACAAACAACTGCATACTTTTTATCCATATCGTTATAAGCAAAGGTACAAACATTCACGCAAGAAGTGCCTATATCTTGAAAAATCTTCAAAAGTCTAGAGAAGCGACTCAGCAATGGGGGGAATACAGATTTTCAGGGGAAACTGAACTGGATACGACACCGGACACCCTGATACTATCCGACTGGGAGTCGGTTTATACAGTAATTTAACTCGCCGTTGAGCACCATTCAAACGGGATTTACAGCTGCCCTGAACTGAAGACATCCTTAGAAGTAAGACATTTAACCCACCTTTTTCGTGTGAAGGTCACTTCACGGTTCCCAGCCGCAGTCGGGTTTCTGCTGCTACTCCGGAGAACTGGCAGCTGCGCAGCCGTCTGCGGATTCTGCGCAGCAGCGTTACGCTGCTCGATTGCTAAAGGATGAATCGTTCCTCTCGATATGCAGCTGACGCCTTTATACAAGGCTCTTCACGATCAAAAATGACACCTTCATTTCACAGTTGTCTACGGACGACAAAGAGTTGTTCTTTTTCATTTAGC
This sequence comes from Atractosteus spatula, assembly GCF_055471065.1. Taxonomy (NCBI): domain Eukaryota; kingdom Metazoa; phylum Chordata; class Actinopteri; order Semionotiformes; family Lepisosteidae; genus Atractosteus; species Atractosteus spatula. Next base: position 74,141,598 of record NC_142708.1, on the reverse strand, counting down.
GATTCTCCCCTTGAACTAATTTGCTATTTTATTAGAGGTAGTGGAACTGAAAAAAGAAGTAGTCCAGGTCGTTAAAAGGTATGTGTAGTGAAAAAACAAATAAAAGATAATAAAAGGCTACGGAGGAGAAAATATAGGGCATATGAGCTTAACTTATTTAAAAATACCATTTAGCTGACGTTTCATCTGTAAACCATTAGTTGCACGCTTATTTTAGAAAGGTGAAGAAACGCTCCGAGTCATCTGAGCTCTTGTAAATATTGAGAAAACTGACAGTTCGAGTGAGAACTAAATGTGTACTCCAAAATGTCGGGTTGCTATTAATACGTTTCTTCCTTCCGACTGCTTCTGCATTCCTCTACTTCTAAAAACCTTATATAATAGCTACTGCTGCTAAAATCATTAATAATCAGTCTTTTCCTTTGAATCACAAAGTCTCTTGGCATTCAAGTCTTTGAAGTTCAAACCTGTTATATTAATAAAAAAAAAATTACGATAACATAACTAGATATGACATTAATTGTAACTGTTCAGAATTAATTAATAATGATGTTTCTATAGGACGATTCGACCTGCGTGTTCTCATATAGATACATAAAGGTTCTTCTATCGGAGGGGACTCATATCGCCTCAACGAAGCCCAGCCTCTGCGAATCACAGCAGGAAGAGAGAGAGGAATTACTTTACTAACTGAACTGAGTCTGTAAGATTGGAAAATAGGAACAAGTAAAGGTTTATTCCACGCTGAAAAAAAGAAGAAAAATACAACATTTCAGCTGTGGAGTCTTCTTTGGGTGTGAGTAGAAAGTCAGAAAGTTGTGAGAAAGAGGAAAGACTGGAAATGAGTGGGATGACAGCGATAACACCCCTTTGCTTATGAACAATGTCCTACTTAGGACCTTAATAATGCCAAACATTATTTGATTAAATAATCACAGTTAATGAATTAAAAAAAAAGTTTATAAAGAGAGACGATTAAATATTCCTTATTGCTGCATTACAAACTCTCCAACTTTGGCATACTACAGTAGTTGCAGCAGCAACTAGTGTTAATATCTTCAAATAAGAATAGAAAGAAAGAGGCTGTTGGAACAGACAGGTAGGAAAGTCTTTGTTAGCTGTAGGTAGATTTAAAAGACCAAATATATTTTTAATTGAGCCGCCTTCTGTTCTGAGAGAAAAGACGCACTGTACCTTACAAAGCATTATTTTAATCAGCTGTCTGAATTAATCTGCTTAATTAAAGTAAAAGATATACCTGACATGAGCCGTGTGGGCAAAAAAAATGCTGATTCAAGTCAAACATTAATTAGACTAATCATTGCTAATGAATCGTTAAGAAAAAACTGTCAGTGAAAGTGGCATATTAAATATTATATTTTTTCACATGGCAAGCTCTTATCTGCTGGAAACTATTGGAAGATACCTCCTTCTTTTATGGGCTTGGTTCTGTGCAGAATACCAGTGGGTCAGTTACCTGAGAGACTCTTTTCTTGGACCTGTCTTCTGTGCTTTCCTGCTGGCTTCCGTTGTTGTCTGACAGTGTGTGATCTGTGTGTCTGGTTAAACGGAAACTGCAGTCCCAATTTCTCAGACCGGTTATTGAATGTCAGTAGCAAAATAAATTAATTGACGTTTTAGAAAAAATTTACGAATTTCGAATTACGCACAAAACTTTGTGAACTTTGTGAGTACTGTAAGTCGTCATGTTGTCACAAACTCACATCTGAGTTCATGTGAACTGCAACATGAAGCCCTTCCTGCTCTCTAGTCCCTGTACTGACTAATGTAGTGTAATGTATGAGCGAATACATCCAGGTTGTGCAGGAGACATTTCACCACAGAAATGTTCCAATGTGATCTTCATGCAGAGTTAACAAGCAAATAGTATTTGTCGGCAAAACCATCTGAAGGTCGAAAGCAATATTTCTATTGGATTAAAAAAGCCGTTTTCACATGCCTGCTTGTTTACAATGTCAGGACTGCAACACGTCACCAGAAGTCTTGTTGACTCATTTTGAATTGCAGAACATAGCGCTATGCATACCTGGAACTTTTGTCTGTTTTGTGGTGTATATTGGAGATTTTCCACATTACTGTGTACATTTTATTTTCATTGTGGTTTGAAATGCACTCATCAATGCTGATTCTTTCTAAACCCCAAAATATAGAGTGTTGCAGTTCCCCTTTAAGTGGAAACAGCAATACCAAACAGAGCAAATTCCTTATTGTTATTTCATCTTCTGCAGGGACACTCAGCTGGGTAGTTCTGTACCCTGAAGGACACACAGCTTTAAAACAACTCTCAAACCACATCCATATAAACAACATCCCTCTGTTTGACACAAGAACTACAAGAAATAAACTCCAATACTGTCATAAGAACATGAAGTTTGAAACAAATGGAGGCCACTTTTATCTGAAGATCTCATCCAGCCATTTCCTAAAAGAAGCCAAGGGCTCAGCTTCTGTAACACAGCTGGGTAGCTTGTTCCACACTACCACAAGACTGTGTGAAGAAGAGTATTAAATGCACTTCCACTCATGGCCTCAGGTGCGTGTCTCACTGTCCATTCTGAAGAATCTTGTCAATTTCTTTGAGGATTTTGAATAATTTTAGAATCATATCATTTCCACTAATTTCTTTGTCACCTGTAGAGTCACCTTCATTCTAGTTTTACAATTTTGAACTCGGACATTGAACTCATTATAGATTTGCCACTAGTTTTATAATTCTGGGAAATAAGAAGTGCCTGTTTAAAAAGAAGGAAAAAATGAAAAAATGGGGAAAAGAGGGTAAAAATGAAACACAACCACTGAAGTGTTTTTCAAGACACAAACACACACACTCAATGTACTGTTACTGCCATTTCTTACAACGAATTTGGTGTAATTCTGCTATGCTAGTGGTGTTTGTTAGATCTGCAAACAGACTGTACACCTTCCCTGTTTGAAAGTCTTAATACTTGTGTTGTGCAAACAGCACAGATTTCATATGCATGCTAAAGTAATATTCAACAGCCAGCCCTGTAATCTCTGTTTGATGATCTGAACTGGCAAACATGTATGCCTGCTTTCAAAACGAAGGCTTTCATCAGCTGCATTGCGCGCAACCCTTTCTGCACACGCTTCAAAGCCAGGGTCACATTTCTCATCGTGCCATGACGTTCAGCGTCAGTGCATCAAGACCCTCCAGACTGAAGACCCTCGCAGTCTGGGATACAGATTCTGGCTTGAATTACACAGGCAGGACTTCAGTCTTTTCTATGAAATGCTACGGTCTGGCCGGTTCTGCTTGTACAATAGTTGAGGATGATGCCCAACAACGAGAGCTTGACAAGCATTGAACAGAAATAAATCTGTGGATAAAAACCATAAGTGCATGTGGAAGGCAGCCTTCCCTTATTGTCCGTAAAGCCATTTCAAATGAGGTTTGTTCTACTTCCAGTGTAAAGCACTGATTGACAGATGTGGGGCTCTGTAGTGAAATCCCAGCTGTGTGAAATCTGGGCTGACTTCATGTCTGCCCACGAAACACAGTGCTGTATGTTACCACCTTCAGCCCCCTGACTTTGAATCAATTATTCATACATTCATCCTCCCAGGATGCATCAACCAAGAAAAATTACATGCCTTGGAATCTCCTCACATAGAGTGCGATGAATTTTAACCCGTGGGAAGCACAGCATAAACCCTTTTGAATTTTTGATGCGTACTCCTGCTTTGATCCTCACTTGAGTGGGAGTGAGGACTGGCTTTTGGTCATCACTTTGGATAGGCCACTACTACCCGAAAGGAGACAGAATCACTCCAAGCTGCTAAAAGATAATAGTTTAATTAGAAACGCACCCATCACGGGGCTGGAGCAAAAATCCAATATTTTTCATTGCTATGACTACGCTCCCCCATGCAGCCTAAATATACCTTAAAAATAAATATACTAAAATAACAAAACACAATTAAAACTAATCAGACCCGACCCGAGTCCGATACTACTGTACGTGTGACTCTCACAAAATTAGATTCATGAAGGATCAGATTGGATTTCGCATTGGTAATCTGTGTCAAGCCCTCTCTGCTCCCTCTGCAATCTTTTTTTCTTTTGTCATTTCTGCAACTCATCTTGACATTTCCATGTTCATGTACTGGAAGTGAAATCTTGACATGATGTTTCTTACAGTGTTGTTTTTATAAGGCCTGAGTCAAGCCACCTCTCTGCTGCCCATTTACAGCATGATGGATCACTGACCTTTCGCTCTCTCATCACAGAAAAGCCTCCTCCTTACCCTGTTAAAGAATGAGCACTCCAGTCTTGACACCAGTCCCTGAAAATGAGTACTAATTGTTCATTAGCTGGTGCTTATTTAGAATCAAACACGGAGAAAGTGATTAAAACAGCGATTCTAGAACACACATCATTAAAAAGTACCAGAAGTGCCAAGAAACTAACTGAACCCTTTGTTCGTTGATTTGACCCGCAGACACATTGTTGCTAGTGAAAAGGAACTGTGTCTAAAAACTCTACATTTTGACAGTGCAAATGATCAAAACCCTTGCCTTTCTTGGTGAAACAAGCAGCTCACACTGTTTATTTTAGCCTAGGGTCTGTGAGGATGGTTTATCACGGCCCTTCTGTATACGTGCCATGATCGTAGTCTCCCATACTTTGCAGATGGCTCCACCTGTAAAAGTTGCTATGATTTTCTTGTTATGCTAAATAATGCTTTTATCATGGCATAAACCACAGCAAACGTCCACAACAGGTGCTGTACACTTTGTATGGGGCGTCTTCTGGTGGTGATGTTGTTGCCTATGTAGTTTTTGTGTTCTACAAATTGTCAGTAGCTGCAGTCGGCAGGTTTTGGTCCTCTGCTGCCCATTTCTCTTGACTGTCAGTTAAACAAGCTGAACATTTAGATGCCAATCAAGTAAAATTCATCATGCTGCTATGGCATGGACAGATAGGAAGTGATGGATGGGAGATGGTGAGACAAGCACTGCACTCTAGAGCTACAGGTGCCCCATTTAAATGCTCTAATAATTTCAGGACTTTTCCATTTATTATGATGAAAAGTGTCACCAGAGCAAAGTCGCACACAGAAGGATAAACTGTTCTGCTTTTAATTTGGTGCTCACCTTGTAATCTTCATTATGGGTTAAAAAAACAACTCACCCCCTGGAAACATTTGCACTCTTTTTACACAGAGGACCTTAATAATGGTATTAATAATGAAATTACATATCAGGGAACTACTCAGTGTTATGGACCCTTGATACAGCACCTAAAATAAAATAAATCCTGGAATGAGAACACAACTAATTCAAGCATTCTGTAAAAAAAAAATAAGCTGTTTATGTTATTTAGCGCCGTGCAAAACCAATCGCAGCCTCGTTCAGCAAAATGCATTTTCACAGCGCTGAGAATTCCTGTACAAACAGCTGCTCACTCCAGTTTGTTTTGCTGTGCATCACTAGTGACAGATCTCTAGGCTCACCCCCAGCAAACAAATGCAAGTCAGAGGAGGTGTTAACCGGGGCACAGTACCTCTTCTCCACATAAGGGAAGAGGTTCAGTAACACACATTACATAACTGTACTGTCGGACGTCTTTCAGAATTGGATTACAAACAAGCTCCAAGGTGTCGGGGATGACAGCAGACCTCTGGCAGCGTACCAGTCAGTGAGCACAAGCCCGGCAGAGAGAAAACGGATCACATTCGTTCAACAGAGTAGACAAGAGGAATATTTATGGGTGGTTATCAATAAATCAGTAGAAGCTGTCAACTCGTGGCTGATCACTTTAACACAAGTTTTGTGATCAGGAAGATACTAGCTCAATGTTCCACTTATCCTTTGTGCCATTTTAACAATAATAGCATAATACTGTAAGCTTCATCCCACTTCTGTCATCAATCTTAAACATCCTAATGCCCTAAAAAATCTTTTGTAAGTTTGTCAATACAGCAGAATTCCGCCATTTGAGACGTTGCAGAAGGACTGGCTGAACAGCAATGTGATTTTAATCACCACAGAGTTGCTGTGAATGCCCCTGTGGTGCAGGCATCAACAGCATAGGAGACTATTAATAACTAAATTCCCAGTCTTTTTGAAGTTCTTCACAGTCAAATTCCAGTATCCATTACTCACTTACTGTACATGTTTAAACAGCACTTTTCAGTTTCCAAGAGCACGCAGGGCGTTTGCACGGAATACGCTGTCAATGGATTTCCCCTGATACATAGAATTGCCGTGAAATAAAACATCAACTAAGACTGAATTATTAATGTCGTTTGCGTTTGTGGGTCCACAACTGTGTGCTTTTTTGCACAAACCATCCTTTAAAATGCAGCTTTCTAGCAGGGCAAATGAACATCTTAATTTTTCCCCGTTTTCACAAGAGGTTAGAATTCATGGCGTCTCAGAAATCACGAAGTGTAAAATCTTCCCGTCTTGCCTGTAAATAGAACCTGGGTGACAAAACAAGGGATTTTGCTTTGGCACTTCCTACAGAGGTTGTAACCCCCCTTATTTCTGCTCTCCCGCACTCAGAGTGGGTGCGTGCTATCAACCAGTCACGCAATGTGATGGAATCTTGTACAGTATAACGCTGTGAATCGGATTGTGAAAAACAAGACGGGGAGATTACTGCGCTCATCTCCCTCTATGTGATCAGCCACAGCCTGTGGATTAAGAGCATGCGAAACTGCCCTGGAGAGATACCAGCTATGCTGGGACAGTTCATTATACCTACTGCTGGAAAAACTCCATTATGTCAGATTCATAATTGATAATGTCACAGAGAACGAACTAAATTACATTTTCTTTTTACAAATTAGACTGTGCTTTACCTTTCAGTGATTCAGGGCATTTTTAATTCACATCAGTCAGAGTCCTCCTTCAAAAAGAAATCATTTTCTGAGATATCAAAACCTTTGGACCCAATCTCATTATACTAAAACTGGGCATTCCGGCATGTTACAGTACATGTGGTACTTAGTTTACAAACAACCTGTAGTGTAGAAAACAAAAAGAAATAATGCAGACTGCGGGTAACCCACACAAAATCTTTTAATACCCCTTTTCAAGGTAGAGGTGGTTCAAACTTTCAAATATTAAATAAAAGGGGAAAATGTGATGGCACAGGTTTTTAATGTAAAAACTTGTGATCAACACTCAAATGCCTTTTTAAAAGTCATGTGCCTTATGACTTATATATATATTTAATACACGTACACAGATATTTTTATATATAGATTTTTTGTTGTTTTTTTATCTAGACCAGCCAGATACAAGATCCATCGGTATCTTACAGTAGCAGTTGAGAACGCAATGTCCAGCGTTTTTCATAATCCTTCTCTCCTTTTCTAAAATCAATTTGTGTCGGTATGTGTATCGAATTAGTAGAATGATTTACTCTCTTTTTTTGTCTAGACTGGTGTAATACTTGTCCTTGGTATGTCGTGTCTTCTGTGCATGGGTCCAGAAAGAATTTCACGGGGGGGATCACAATTTCATTATGCTCACCGGGTGCAGCTTGGGTACTTTGTGTGTGTGTGTGTTTTTTTTTCCATACATAAAAGGGGAAACAGTCATTTCCGTTCACCACAAGCCTTTGTTGTGGTTGTACAAAGAGAAACAAAATCCCCAAAACTCATGTGAAAAGGAACAAGTAGACCAAACTTAGCAGCATCCCCATTGGTACATCTGTGTGAATAAGGCACCGCTGCATGATGAGTTGGCATTGGCCTGTGAGCCTCCTCCACTGACCAGAAGGAGCTGGATTATTGGGGGAGCCTTCAAACTGTGCTCTCCAACATCCACTCTGTGCTGCTGAAGGTCACCCTGCGGTTGGCCAGGGGCGAGGAGTCCACGTTTAGCTGGGTGGAGGACATGTGTCTCCTCGTCCGTGCCCTCCGGGGGTAACTGTGACTCTGAAACAGGGAGTAGTCCCCGTCGAAGGAGAACCTGTGCCGAGTTCTTGCAATGTCTCCGGGGAGGAGGCCCATGTTGGCCAGCGCACTCTTTCTGTCCCTGATCCGGGGGGCCTCCTTGCTCCCCGCGTTGGGGCCGATCAGGCAGAGGGACATGGTGGAGCCCATCTGGCTGCTGTCTGTGTGGGCCTCCTCTGAGGACAGCACGGCTGCTGTGGAGTGCTGCACGTCCAGGCTGGTGCGTCGCTTCTTCTGGTCGGGGGGGAGAGGAGGCAGCTCCACCTCCAGGGTGGCCGTAGTTGGCTGGGGGCCCTCGCGCGTCTCGCAGTCCACCTTTAGCACCAACATCTTACACTCTTTGGCCTCCTTGGCACACAGCTCAAGGCCGTCCTCCGCTTGCTTGGAGGCCGAACGCTGTATGGCATTCTGGCTGCCATTGGTCTGTGAGCAGACGTTGCTGACCTTGGCTTTGCAGTGGTCATCCTGGTTGCTGTAGACCTTGTAGCGGATCATGAGGATGATGATGAAGACCAGCACGGAGGCCACAATGATGCCCCCTATGATGATGATCATGGTCCCTCCCAGGAACTGGCTATGGATGAAGCGACACTGGCTGGTCTCACTGGTGGTGCTGAACTGCACGCAGCCCACCACCCTTGTGGCCGTCAGGGAGGTGATCCCATCATCGTAGACCGCCAGCACACACAGGTCATACTCCCGGCCCGCCGCCAAGTCGTTCACTAGGAATGTCTTGTTGGTTGGTGGGATCATCCTGCAGGAGAGAAAAAACAAAACAAAACACACAAATATGAGGAGCGTCTTCTGGTCCAGGGGTCCAGACCCAGTCCTACAAAGCCAGACTCTATGTTACAGGGCTTCTTTTAATAATCGGCTGCCACAGACGTGTAACATGCTTATATTAGCTAAGATCCAGAATATATTTAAACAACAAGCACCAGGCCAACTGCAAATGACAAACCCTGTACTGATTACCATTAGGTAGAATCCTCTCACAAACAAAAATGAATTCTATTCACACTATAAATCAGGGCTGGAGTATATTAAAAACAATTTTATAAACAGAACCAGATATAATGCATTGAGAACTATTGTATGGTTAATAGGGCATATGAGAGTTTTTTTTCACAGCAGATCTAGGGACAGGCTAGTAACACAAAATGTTCTGAATATCAAGGAAACACAAGGGATGGAAACCAAAGAGAACTTGAAGTGCAATGTGACCGCAGGTCTTTGAAGTAAAAAAGGTTACAGTGAAAATTGGAGATAAGAACTACTGACCCTTTCCAAAGGAGAATAGAGACCTGCGGATCTGACTGTACAGCAACACACATTTTAATGTCAGAAGACATTATTGCAGAAGACGTCTGGGTAAATGTCAGCACAAGACAGTGGCATGCTCAGCCGCTTAAGGATGGCTTGAAAAAAACATGAGACTAGGAAGTGAGACCACCACTTCCTTCTCATCACCGTCTGCAGGTGAACAAGTGAGATGGTCTGGTGAGGAGGTCTACAGCCAGGCCGTGAAGGTGGAAAAAGAATGACAGCAAACGAGACCCCCCCTGACATGCACAGGACATCACACCAGATGGTAGAATAAGTGCACCCCCACAGTGAGGGAGGGAGCACCGACACAAACAGGAAAGGACTGAAACGACAGAAACAGGAGATGAGAATTTCAGATCAGGACCCCCCCAAAACTCCTGCCCCCCACCCCCACCATCCCAATTTCCATCCCGAACTCCTAATTTTGAACACTGCACAGGCGGAGACATGGGACAGCCGCTGTGCAAGCTGTGAGGAGGAGGGGGCGTTGAGTAGGGTGCTGCGTGACAGGCTTTGTTGGTGGGGGAGTGAGAAGGGAGAGGCAGTGGGCTGCCAGCTGTGAAGTCATCTCTGCTTGTATCTATTGCAGTGTAATAGATAAATAGAAGGTATCCTCTGTATACCCTAGGCATTCAGCAGGTCTGACCTCACCTCCTCATGCCTGGGTCTCAGATTCTAAGGCAGGCAGCCCTGGTCCTGGAGGACCTCTCCCCTGGTTTTCTTTCTGACTCCGTTCAATCAGCTCATTACAAGCTTAATGGGACCAGATCAACAGCTGGCGATGCCGCCAGCAGCTGAGGCTTTGAAGAGATCTAGAAAACCCAGAGAGACACTGCTCCTCCAGTACCAGGATTACACGCCCCTGTTCGTAGGGAAAATGTGTGGAATTTATTTGGAACAAGTGAAAGAACACAACAGGGGGAAATACAGATGGGATTTACATGATCTGTGATGCAACATCTTGTATTTCTCATTACAAAATGTTCCTGGTGTTTTTTTTTACCCTGAATACCATTTGAAAATCCTAATAAAATAATAATAAAATCCCCATCTTTAAGAACAGGGAATACGCACCTTGTAGCACCCTGAAGCATATCTATGGTATATAAAAATTATACTTGATGGGGACTTGTTTTTCTCTTAGCTTTTTAAGTGCAATGATGGCACAAACTTGTCTTCTAAAATGTTCTTTCTCCCAAAAGCAACTTGCTGATTGATTTTTTTAGCTACATTTTAGCTACCTAGGATCTCCCACAGACTCTTCATTACCGATCCTGAGGCATAAGCTTCTATCACACGAGCAGGCTTCATGTAAAAAATGCCTCCTCCATTTTAATGGACCTTTCCCTACATTTCCACCTTGTAAATGCCCTCTCATTTGTACTTCAACTTCATTCGTCGTTGATCCCAAAGAAGTCCATGTGATTGGTTTTTGACAGCTGCTAAAGACATTGCCAACTCTGTTCAAGACTGAAGGGATTCAGTTCTCTTAACCTCTTGATGTAGAATGTAGTAGGCCGTGGTTCGTGTTTGTGACATGGCAAGGAAACCTGCACATGGACCACAGCTTGGGAACTGCTGCTTTAGAGGAAGTGGGAGACCTATGTTCTGCAGTCAGGCTTATTCTTGGCAAGTTTCTATTTGTGTTATATACATCTTTGTACACAGAAACATATGTACATAGAGATTCAGAAGCAACAAGGGCACTTTTATGAAAAACAGAACAAGTCTCTAAATCCAGACCATACTGAACCATTCTATAATTTCCTCCCATCCCACATCAGGTAGGAGAAATCTGTTCTATTTTCTTGCTGCTCCGAGGTCTATGAGCAGGCAGATGGCAGGCTCTGTAACCCCCAGCAGTCTGCAGCGCCGTGGCAACGAGCTGTGAGCCTGCTTGATGGATAGATGCCGAGGGTCTGCTGAAATGCAGGAGCAGATGGGCCTGTCCCACACCAGGAGCAGCGGCTGGAACTCATCGCCGTGCCTCGTGGAGCCATACAGACGCCGCCAGCCGCAAGAAAGCAAGAGGAGAGGCTGCGGCCTACTTCCACAGCAGCGGGGGGAGCAACGTGCAGCCGCCGTGGCATCGGGACATCTGGACAGCGGGGAGGCAGGAGCTATTTCGGCTCTCTCCTCTGCCCTGCACCCCACTGCCGGGAGGCACCTGGTTTGGTTGCTCTTTAGTAGCGTGGGTGTAGGCACACAGACTGTACAGTTGTGGAAATGAGTACTGGCGCTCGGGCTGTTCTGTGATTTATGGAGTGTAGTAAATATTGTTTGCTAAGCTGTTTATCAGAAGACATCTCTTTTAGGTTTATTGAGCACTCATTTGTGCTAGGAAGCTGTAGTCTGGACACTCTCTTGAACAAACTACCTCAAGATACTGGGTGTCAGTACTCAGGTCTGTATGTCTCAGTGGTGTTGACATGAATAAAACAATGGTATAGTATAACAAAATCAAGCGGATAGTAGTCTACTATTTAAGATGTGTAATTTCTCTAAACTGACCCTCCACATACTGTAGATCTAAGAGTTGAATGGATCTGAGCAGACATTGTTTCTTTGAATCTGTTCTTCTAGGTTTCTAAGTTTTACAATACTTTAACACACAACATCACTGGGTCGCTGTCAGTCCTAATTGTGTATTCTGTATGGTCTTGGCTGCTGTACACCCACCTAGATAGCTGCACTTCCGTTCAGAAGTACTGATACTCTACAGCAATGTGCAGAAAAAGTGGGCTGGATTACAAGAAGACCTCCTGGTCCTATCAACACCATGATACTGTGAAAAGCATTCACTGAATTAACTTCACAAACCCTGTTACCCTAACCTCCCCCGCTGTCTGTTCATGCAAATGACAGACTAAATCAGATGAACGGGGGAATTAAATTAGCAGACACGGTCATCCATGCTGTCATGTGCTTTTATTAATAGCTAAGAAACAACAAACCAATTTGAAATAGAGGATTACTGGCTCCACAGTATGCCTAATGCCGTCTATACACTTAAAGGGATTTGTTCATAAGCTTTGGGGACAACAAAAATGCCAAAGGCAGATTAAAAATAAAATACTATTTGTGATGGTTATCCAATCAGGAAGTGAGGGATACCTCTTTCTGCCGGATTAATGCATTTGCTCAATGTTCACATCCTCTAAACGCTAAAACCGTTGGGAGAACAAGCTGATTAGTGTCACCTGCAGGAGATGCAAGCCAAAGTCTGGCCAACAGACCTCAGGTGCCAAGCAAAGGGACAGCTCAAACATTTGTCCCCTGCAACCTGAAGGGGACTACTGTATGCAAATAGTCAAATACAGCACGTTTGACTGTACGTCCCTCTGAACTTCTTATTGAATTATTCAGTTCAGGATGTATTAATACAATAGCAATACTTCAGTATACCTCACACTAATTGCATCCATTTGTAAGATAATGGAAATTATATTATATCATATTCGTGCATCCGTCTTTCGGATGAGATGTTAAACCAAGGTCCTGACTCTCAGTGGTCATTAAAGATCCCCAGGCATTTCTTGATAAGAGTAGGGAGTTATCTCAGTGTCCGGGCCAAATTTCACCCCTTGGCCTTTACCGTGGCCTCCAAATTGCCCCCATGTATGATTGGCTTGCACTTGCCCTGCGCTGGACTGGCGCCCCGTCCAGGGTGTACCCTGACTTACGCTCGCTGCTTGCCGAGTAGGCTCCGGCTTCGTATGGTATAAAGCGGTTTGGTAAATGACATGGCATGGCATACAGTATTCATGCATATTTGCATGGCATGACATTGGCAATACTTAGGTGTTTGTAATGTGAGACATCATTTTCATGCTCTGGACAATGTGGGAAAGCAATAAAAAGGGAAAAACATGTAATTATAGTCAAAACTGTAGAGATTAAATCACGGGCTACTAAGTTCAAACTGCACAATGCACTAGTTAGGCTTTATGTAAGATTTTGGTCATCATGTTCCAGGGAAGAGCAATCTGTTTAATTCTGTTTAATTCCTACACTGTCAGGCCAAAGGAAATTAATCCTTTTAGAGAAGAATATGACAGAACTTTATACAAGTATTCAAAATCCTCAAAGCCATTGACAAAGTCAACCTAGCTGACTTCTTCTGAATTGACAGTGAAACGCAAACAGGAGACAACTGAAAACTATTGGAAATACATTTCGAACTGTCTTTACACAGCCCAGGTACCCAGATGTGCTGAAGCAGATAAACTGGCTGCCTTCAACAAACATCTGGTTGAAGTCCTTAGATCAATTTAACTACTAGCTACCAAATGGCTTCCTCTTGTTTGCAACCTTTCTTATGTTCCTATGAAAATCTGTCATCAAGTACTGGATTTGTAAATTAAATGTTTCTAAGTGAGACTGAGAAACAAAAGCTGTGAAGTGCTCAACACACTCAAGGCCAAGGCAAAATTGGGAACCACAGCTCAGAAAGCAGCCTGTTCACATTTAGCAGGTGATGTACTGTAGCACAGGACATGAGTTTGCTTCTTCTAATCATTTTGCGCTTTAACACGTGTGATTTGGCTTTTTTTATCTGAGCCCTAGGAGTTTAACAGGAGCTTCTGGATCCTGAGCTGGAGTGTTGTAACACAATTTCAACTCTGATTTTTATTTAAAACAATATGGCATTCATGTACTCCATGCTGTATATGACACAATCCACCTTTCACACCTAATTGATTGAGCTCCTTCTACCACTACCATGTTAATGCATTAAAGGTGTTGATGGGCTTGCCGTTCCAATTTAATATTTTAAGGTGACTATTTAATTGAAATGTCTTCCTTTAGTTACTGAATAATTTTTACTTTCACAAACTTGCTATGTTTTTGGCAACTCACTGATACCACACAATATTCAATATTGATAAAACTCTATGAATGGTATTGATGCAGAATTTCAGATTTCAGTAAAAGTCCAAATGTGAACATGATGGCTTCATATTCTCACTGGAATTAGATCAATAGATGCTACACTGAACAAAGCAGGAAAGAAACCATGCTATAGCAGAACCCCAGTCTCACCTGTACACCAACGTATCATCAGAGGAGCTGTTGTATTGGATCTGGTACATGCGGATACCAGGAATGTGGCGCTCAGAGGGCCACCGGATGACAGCGGAAGATGAGGTCAGCTCAGCAGCTACCACTCTCTTGTCCTGGTTCTTGGTGTCATTGGAGGACTTGGAGGAGGTGGTGATATCGGACAAGCCGGGATCGGGCTCCTTCATGTGGCTGGTGTTGTTGACGAAGAGGGGGAGAGGCACCATTTTGACCTCCACGGAGGCAGTGGCTATCCCTGCAGCATTGGATGCCACACAATTGAAGTGCCCACTGTCCTTCAGGGTAGTGATCAGGATGTCCAGGGTGCCGTTATCATAAAGGATGGTCCTGGAGTTGTTGTGGACAAGTTTGCCATCGGGGGAGCGCCAGTGGATGGTAGGGTCAGGATCCCCCACCGCTTTGCACTTCAGTGTCACCCCCTGGCCCTCTGTAACAAAGGGCTTGGAGGCATAGTGCTTGGTGATCAGAGGAGCTTCGCAGATAAACTCCTCCTCCTGGATAGACCAGAAGTACTTGTCCATGAGGTGCTCAGGGGAAGCACATGTCTCCAAGTCATCCTCCCTAGTGAGCCTGCGTAGCCACAGCAGCTCACAATTGCAGTGCAGGGGGTTTCCCCCAAAGCTCACTGCCAACGAGGAAGGGTTGGAGCCCTTGGCGTCTGTCAGGACTTGAGCGTTCTGGAACAGGCTGTCTGGAGGCAGCTTCCGGAGCCTGTTGGAGGTCATGTCCAGGCGCACCAGCTTGCTGAGCAGGGTGAACGTCCCAGCCTCTATGTGGTCGATGAGGTTGTGGTCTAACGTAAGCGTGTTGATGTTGGTCATCCTGGCAATGGCCTCCCAAGGCAGAGTCTGCAGGTTATTGTAGGACAGGTCCAGGTCTTCAATCGTGCCCAGGAACTCATCAAACGAAGCAGGTGCCACGTGGTGGATTTGATTGTTCCCCAGGATGAGGTGGCGGAGGTTGATGAGACCCTTGAAGTGATCGTTCTTGATGGTGCTCAAGCGGTTGCCATCCATGTGCAAGGCACGCAGGGATCTGAGGCCCATAAAGGCATGGGGCATAATCTGGCTGATGGTGTTTCTGGACAGGGTGAGGTGCACCAGGCTAGTCATGTTAAAGAAGTCTTTCCTGCGGATGACGGTGATAAAGTTGTCTGTCAGCCGCAGCTCCACTGTTTTGCGGTCAATCGTGGGGGGCACAAACAGGAGCCCCGTTTTGGCACAGAGTAAGGTCAGAGTTGGGGAGATATTCTGGCAGATGCAGCGGCCGGGACAGTTATGTGCCTTCACCAACACTCCGAACACCAGCATACAGAAGACAAGCCTTTCCATGGTATATCAGCTTACTGTTCCTGTAGAGAGATGAAGAGAGGGTCAACCATCACACTAAATGCCATCTGATTTACATATGCATAGCAAGCTGGACATATGATATTTAAAATGTATCTCAGAACATTGTAAAAACAGCGGCAGGTGTTGGTCTCAGTCTGTTAGGTAACTGATGAAAACTGACTGAAGAGAAAGAACAGAGAATATAAAGACGTACTGTAACTTCAATAGCTTAGTGAGTCCTACTATAAAAAAATAAATCTTGGCCCTGTTGCACTTCTCTGTTCAATCATTCATGGGTCAAACAGGCCACAGTTATTATGATAATCCATTTTAATCAAGGTAAGAACAAGATAAAGATAAATTATCAGCAGAAGTTATTAAGCATTTATACAGGGCTTAGAGTGCTGATTAAAAATTTTGTCATTCCTCAGTGGCCTCGGTTTAGGAGCACTATCTCACACATATCTCACGACACCTTCCCTTTCTCTGATGCACATCTGGGATAGATGCTTGGTATATCACCTCCTTAACTATTAATTTAAAAACATCCTTCATCAGATTCCATTAAACATCAAACAGAGCTGTACCTGTTTTAATGAAGTCACGTAGGTCATGAGTAATGGTCACCTTTGAAAAATGGCCATCTGAATACCGGTTAGAACTGGACTGCCACCACCTTACGTGTGCAAAGAACTTAACATTGCATATCTGTACACTGCTTGGGTAGTTTAACAGTACCCAATATATGTACCCAATGTATATTTAACAGTGTGCGGTATACTTTATGGTGACATCTTTAAGAATAACAGTTTTGTAAAATATCACACTTGAAAAGAATTGGCCATAATGGGAAAAGAAAGCAAAGGAATCAATTAAATTTAAAATTCAGGTTCCTTTTGGAATAAATTAATTAAATGACGAAGTATCACAGTTGGTAAAGAGTCCTTCTCACCGCCAGTCATGGAAATTTCCTAAATTACATGTTCATGTGCTACCCATTTACTGTAATTACAGTAAGCCATTGACAATTAATTATCTTTTGTGTAAAGTTTTAATTTATGTATATTAAAACATTCTTCCCAGCATGCACACTGAAGAAGAAAGCACAAGTGTTTTTTTTTATGTTTGCACTGCAAAGATTCCCCTTTTAAGCTTACTGTGGTGTATCACAGTAAAAACAGACTAAAATGTAGTAAAGACATGCTAAAGCACAGAGCTAATAATAATTGCTTACACTTATATAGCGCTTATCTGGACACTCCACTCAAAGCCCTTTACAGGTAATGGGGATCCCCTCCACCCCCACCAGTGTGCAGCCCCACCTGGATGATGCGACAACTGCCAGAGTGCACCAGTACTCTCCCCACACACCAGCTCTCAGTGGGGAGGAGAACAGACTGATGAAGCCAGTTCAGAGATGGGGATTATTAGGAAGCCATGATTGGTAAAGTCTGGGAGAAATTTGGCCAGAATGCCTGGGTAACACCCCAGGGATTTTAAGTGACCACAGAGAGTCAGGACCTCTGTCTCATCTGAAGGACGGCGTCTTTTTACAGTCTAGTGTCCCATCACTATACTGGGGCATTAGGACCCACACAGACCGCAGGGTGAGCGCCCCCTACTGGCCCCACTAACACCTCTTCTAGCAGCAACCTTAGCTTTCCAGGAGGTCTCACATCCAGGTACTGACCAGGCTCACACCATCTTAGCTTCAGTGGATTGCCAGTTGTGAGTTGCAGGGTGATATATCTTGTGGTTTAAGCCCATTAAAAATAAAACTGTACTTTAATCATGTTGAACCTTCTAAAGTATCACTTTCTAGTATTAAAGGATGTGCTAAAAATGGAAATGCTGATGTTACTGTATGTTGTTGGTAGACAGTAAGACAGGTACGTGGGCTCATGTAGAATGGATGTACTGTATCTGTTAGCATGCAGAATTCTGCTCCTTGGGCGTCAGAGGCAACAACCATCAGATTAAGAAAGATGCAAATCAGCACTGCTGCTCATATCTGCGATTAAATTATGTATTGCGGTCAAGCACAGTCAAATTAATGGCAGTCAACAACACAAATATAGGGCTCGTATTAAAAAAACTCAAAACAGATCTAATTAAACAGCTCGAAGTCTCTGCTGTATATCCAATGGAAGTGCTTCATTTTCATGACTTGTCTTTTCGCTCTTCCCTGGTTTCACAGACAGTTCCAGCAGCCAGAGGACTGTGGTTTGACAGCTCTTAATTGCACAAACTGTCCTAGAAACCCATCGCACGGTATGGCCTGTGTGAAACACAATAAGGTGCCTCGTTCTGCATCAGTTACAAATCCCCAGATGGACTGGAACATGTAGAAACTTTTTTTTATTTTCAAAAAGTCAGAAAAAAACATATGCCTTTTTTTTAAAGGAAAATGAAGTTAGGCATCTAAATGACTACAAATCAGCAGGAAAAAGCAGGTTTAAGAATAGCTGTCTCGAAAGCCATTCAATGGACCTGTCGATTGATTGAAAGCCAAATCACTGAGCAGAGCCCCTCCCCACTGTGGGGCCTGGCAACCTGGCTGATGCAAAGCAATCCAATTGCACTGTGAAGACTGGCAGGTCTTGGGAAAAATAAATACATCTTTACTCAGGTGCCTATGATGAAGACAGCACATGAAATGCAAGAATTAAAAACAGGACTGATCCACGCACAAGAAATTCTCTGCAATGCCTAGGCCCGGAACAGGTTTGTTAAAACATCAATGCTTAACTGATAAACAAGTAAAGAAATAATACCTAGGTAATACAGTTTCACATTCTAACCCCTTTTTCTAATGATTGCTGAATTGGTAGGTTGCATAAACGCCTAGAAACTACTGATGCAGAAGAAATGAATCCTGGAACATTTGCACGCCTGTGAAGTACTGTAGGCAGTAATAAATAAAAGCTTGTGTAGTACACAGTCTTGAAACCAATCTACCTGGAGCTTTAGGGGCTCTAGTTTCTGAATATTTTTCAACTTCGTATTATTTATAACTACAAGTACTAATTACAGCTTGATTTGTAACCTTTCTTGCTAAAATGTGGCAATTAAAATGAAGAATTACTCAGGGACGGCTCATTTGTGACTAGAATAGTATTTCAAAGTTTTCTTTCCCAGGTGATCTCTCTGTCCTTTCCGCCTTGGAACAGAGCCTCGCTTCTGCTTATTGCCTCAGGCTCGTGTTTCCGCGCCGACTTGTGCGCGAAGAAAATCCCCAGTAGACACGCAGGGCTCCTCTGCTTTCCTATGTGAAAAGACGTCTTATTTTACTGTCATTACCTTTTCAAGCTGTTGGCTGATGTTTGACTTCGGAATGAGCCGTGGTATTCAGTGAGCATGGCAGACTCGTGGCTTGGAAATTAAAATTGGAAATGGGAGAGAGAGGAAAAAACCTACAACAGCTTAGCTTCCACAATGCTCAACTGTGGGATTCTTTGATGAGTCTCCCTTGTCCTGTAGGAGGTTCCGGCTCTTCTCTTGCCATTTAATTGGAGTGATCTCCTCTTCCTTTTGTACAATGGAATCTGTTATTCCGGAAATTAGACCATTGTGCCAGGAATCTGTCTGTTCTCAATCCTATTTTTGAAAGTACAGTATGTCAGTGAGTCAGCTTCAAACAGCTGGTAAGGGAGTATGGACTGGATATCCCATGACTGTTTGGGAAGAAGTAGCTCCTGTGTTCTATCAGGAACGGAACTAAACCTATTTAGCCCATGCGTACCTGGGTGCTTGTGCCATTGTTGACTTAGAAGGCATGCCTTGGATCAACTTTGCCAACTTTGGCAGTTCAGAATTCCCAGTACTTGAACAAAGTGCCCCACGTTCACAATGTGACAATGCTGGACAGCAGGATGGTACTTACTGTACCATCACCTTGTAAGCAAATAACAATAATAATGCTGATGACTGAATTTGGCTTCATGTAGTGTGCTCCTAGTGCAAAGCTCTGATTCGGAAAAGCACCAAGTTCTCCAAACATGAATATGCTAATGAGGCCACTGGCTCAAACACTTTCAGATGGTGGGGATCCAGCTCCTGCATCCTCTCCCACTATCCCATAGAGACTGGCTATTGATCTTACAGCCTCCCTGTGAAGAACTTCGTTACCATGGAAACCCTTTTGTAGAATTTAGGTCTTTGAAGTGCATTCAGACATTGCTCTCGTTCCCAAGAAAATAAGATCTTTTTTCTTGATAGAGACCGGACATGTTATGAATATTAACAGGGCTTGTTTCTTTTTTTAATTTGTCCACACTTAACCCGAGGCTCGACCCGGATTTGATTACGAGCTAGCCAAGAGGGGAAGACTTCCCCTCTACAGCGCATCTGTATTCGATAAGGACGGTGGGGTTTCAGGAATTGGTTTCTGTGGATCCCTGCCTGCAAGATTTGTGCAACACTTATGAGCAGTTGACCACCTAGCGCAGAAAAAAATCAGCAATGATGAGTGTATTTCAAACCACAGTGAAAGTAAAATGTAGACAGTATCGTGTAAAACCTCCAAGTTACAAGTTAAGAAAATAGATTAAATTTCCAGATATGCCCCATATTCTGTGATTCTGTGATTCGGAATGATGCAACAATACTTCCAGTGAGGTGAAGCAGCCATATTACATTGTAAACAAGCAGGCTTGTGAATCCATCTCTTTTAATCCAATAGAAATATTGCTCTCAACTTTGAGACAGTTTTACTGACAAATAATACCTACTTGTTAACTCTGCATGCAGATCACACTGGAACATTTCTGCAGTGAAATGTTTGTTGCACAACCTCTACGTATTTGCTCGTACATGGCATTACATTAGTCACTATAGGGACACTATACTGTAAACAAGCACCACCCTTCAGATGAGATGTACTGGGGTGTTACCCCGGTGTCCAGGCCAAATTTTCCCCTGCCCTTTACCAATCATGGCCTCCTAATAATCCCCATCTCTGAACTGGCTTCATCACTCTGCTCTCCTGCTGAGAGCTGGTGTGTGGGGAGTGTACTGGTGCACTCTGGCTGCTGTTGCATCATCAAGGTGGGGCTGCACACTGGTGGGGGTGGAGGGGATCCCCATTACCTGTAAACAGCTTTGAGTGGAGTGTCCAGAACAGCGCTATATACAGGTAAGTGTAAGAAGTTCTTATTAGTCAGTAAAGTGACTAGCGAGCAGGAAAACCCGCTTCACGTCACAATTCTCATTAAACTCTCGCTCTTGCTTGTGGTGAGACCAGCAGTTTGCAACAACATGGCATCTTACCGTACTTTCACAAAGTGCAGAGTTTGAAACATGTTTCAATACTGTCAATTAATTTATTTTGTTACAGAGGCTTAATAACCTGTTGTGACTACAGTTCCCCTTTAAATGTATATATACAGTATATATATTTTGGCCTGGTTTTATGAATAAGCAAATAGCACACTACTGCAAACTCTTTGAAGCAGTGCTGAACAGAAGAGACCTAACGACAGAGCAGAGCTCTGTGTCTGACAGTTCCTAGCCAAGGTGCTGTCTACTGTGGAAGTGAGGGAATTAGCACTGTGAACATGATATATTGTAGGTCAAAACAGTCATCACGGCATTCACCTTGCAACAGAGGACACGCCTCTTGACACAGGCCCACCTTGCAAAACCCAGCAGAAAGAGAAAGGATTTTCAGAAACATTTATTTTTATGTTTTGATTGATGGTGGCAGATAATGGATGCCAAACAAACAAAAAAAAACACGTACAGAATGCAGGCTGCTTATTTAATGTCAAAAGTAATATTTTCCTCATGTATTACAGCTCCAAAAATTAATTTACTAGCTTCCCACCATATGACAGTATTCCTGTTGAACCTCCAGCAAGCTTAAGCATTTTTCAACATAAAAAGCAAAAAAAAAAAGAAACCATTATGCAGAGCATCTGAAAGACTGAGATATAAGAATACACTTTGTGAAACTGTCACTCCCCTGGCGTAACGTCCAGAATGAAAATGCAGTGTTGAGGCCCTGTCTCATGGTAGCAGAGGGCTTTAGCATTCGGGAACAGACAGCTGATGAAATAAGAATGGAGAAAATCAGGAGAAAGGAATATTTATTCTTTCTAGAGTAAACCTGTCTCTGTCATCACTGTTTCTTTGCTGGCTATGTTGGAACACTAAAAAGAGACACTTAAGGTTTCTAAAATGCAAGATTTAGTACAAAGCAAATATTTCAAGCAATTTTCTCTAATATACTGTATATCCATTCTGCCGTTATCAGGAAACCACATCTTCCTGATGAAGGTCATGGTGACCTAGACCCTAATACTAAAGCATAGGGCCAATTCACCTAGCTAGCATGTCTTTGACACCCCCAAATCACAAATGGACATGGGCTGGGAGAACATGCAAACCCCACATGGAAGGATCTCAAGCCTGTAACTGATTCCAGGACTCAAGAGTTGACAGGCAGTGATACTAAATGTAATGCCACCGTGCAGTCCTGCTCAATGTTTTTAAAATGTGTTGTAAGGCAACAACAATAAAATTACTCATCTAAAACAAATCACACACAAAAACTATTTTTAAGTGCTGAAGGGCTCCTATGTTGATTTTGTGAGTAGCCAGCAAAATATTAAATTGCTCCTGGCCCATTCATGGTGTATCTCAGCAGAAATACGTTTCACTACAGTGTGCAGCATTTGATGTGCGGGAGCTACAGAAAACACCCATACTGTATGACTTGCAGTGGGTTCCCTCCACTTTTTTTAACTCAAGGATTTGAAAAAGTCAAGCTTGGCTCCTGCAAATCCCTCCACAACAAACCACCCCACTAGAACCATCAAGACATCCAAACCTTTATATCCAGTCCAGCCTGCAAACAGCACTGACTTCTGAAAACTGACAGCTCACCAATACCACTGAAGGCATAAAGGCCTTATGGAATTCTCTGTACGATCTTTTTCCACTGATATCTACTACCAACTTGATGGTACTCTTCCTATCCCCAAACAAGTTGATGGGCTTCATTAAAACGTGCCTGATTACATTGTTCTGATTACTTTATCGACTGCGTGCTTTCTGGCACTCTCATCTTTGAATCCATAAGAAGATCGAACATTCAATTCCTGTAGCATTTGAGACACTAATGCTATGTGGAAGAAATTCAGCGGTGCAGTAGCTATTAAGGGCATTTATATACTTTAAAGAAGTGCTCACCAAACTATTTGTCCTCCATGCTGTTATGAAATGTTTGATTTTTTTCAGCATTTATCACAAAAGAACCCTATAAATTTATTTTTTTAATCATGGCCTCATCTAATGCTTGGGGTTGTGGCTTCATAAGAAAAATGAGGTTTTTAATTTGCGGCTTAATTACATTTGGTACCCCAGAGACGAAACGTGACTTGAATTGCAGGGATTGGAGTATGGTGCGAAGAACACTGATGGTACAGGCCACAGAGCAGGAATTTGGTCTCTAGCAGTGACCTTTGGACTCTTAAAATTAACTTGTAAGATTTCTCTAGCAAAAAAAAAAATCCTCATCCAGCTGTTTCCTAAATCAAGCAGGCTTCAGCAGGTCTAGGTAGGTTAGGTCCACTGTAATTCTTTTTCATGAGTAGCCTTTTCTTGTGCTGATGCTCCTATTTGGAACGGAATGAGTTTATGTTTTTGCTACCAGCACGCAAAACTCCACACTTGCCTACCTTAAACGTCATCTTTAATTGAAGAGATCATTAACTTGAAATTCAAAATGGGGAACGCTGAGCTAGAAGAAGTAAAAGACTTAGGGGTTTACGGTGATTCACCATTTGCATCCTCTAGACAAAGTGCAAAAGCAATTAAAAAGGCCAACAAAATGTACACAGTTAAAAACTCAGAATTTATACAAAAGGGTGTTATGTTTAAAATGTATAAATGCAGAAAGGCCTAATTTAGAATATTTTATGTTATAGAAAAGATATTGCTTAGAATCTAGAATCTGTTCAGAAAAGAGAAAATGTATACATTCTGGGGCTCAGGGGAATATCCTACACAAGCTGAAGAAACAACATTTCTAGTCTGAACCAAGGAGACAAAGAGGGAACTTTATACAAGTATTCAGAATTCTCAAAGGCATTTACAGAGGCAATGTGGATTTAAATACCCCAGCTAGTAGGGTGTTGCAGAAATCAATTTGAGAGAAAGGGAAAGTGTTGACCGGCTTTACTGTTAGACTCTAAAGCAAGACAGGGTGCAGTCTGTCAATGTTTCAGAGATGGAAGAATGAAGATTTTCAAATATTCTGCAGGGTCATGAGGTCCAAAAGTCAATCCAGGATCGAATATCAGTTTGAAGTATAGTGATATTCACAAACAGGGTTACTGCATTGGCTTTATGTAAGTAATGGTGCAGAGTAGCATGACCTTGGTCTTGCTAAAGTGTAAGAGAAGGTGAATTTGAGTTATCCAGAGATGCAGTCAGAAAGTGCAGAGACAGCTGTTTCAGTGTCAGGTTTAGTATGGACATAGATTTGGGTATAATCACCATAGAAATGATAATTCAGACCATGTGATTTTAATATTTGACCAAGTAGGAACAGGGTGATGTGGAATAGCAGGTGCCCAGTACCAGTAGCCTTGGGGAATCTTGTAGTCTACCAGAACACTAAAATTTCACAATCTATTTTCTCTTAAGCAGTAAACTGGTTAGACAAGATAGAAAGAGTTCAGGCTGTGTCTTCTTGTTGTTAAAGCAACAATTCTGCTTTAAATTCAGATTGGGGCCGGTTAACAAAACTAGCCTTCACAGGAGTTGCACAGTCCTCCAGTTTCACATTCTCTTTAGAGTTGTAGTTGTGGGGGGTAGGAGGTGGTAGCTTCACAAGCAACATTAAAAGCTGCCTATGGCATTGCTTGAAGCATCACTTAGGCCACAGACCAGCTGGCCTGGGTTCTCATCAGTGCTGAGACCTCTCTGTCTAGCCTCCAGTGCACAGGAGTTTATTTCAGAAGGCCAACACACAGCTCAGCCAGGTAGTTTAGCTTGAGGGAAGACTTGAGGAAGAGTGGCAGTACAGTAGGTCTGTTAGCTGAGGCCAGAGTGAACAATCTTATCTGTATGTTTTGGATCTGCACGCTATTATGCTTATATATAGTGTCATGACTGCTGAACCTCGCAAAGCAATGTAATCAGAAAGATTTTAATGCAAAACTCAATTCATCCTTCATATCCAGCTGGCTTTCATGCAACAGCTTCTTATCAGCAACGACCTTTCTTTGGAAAAAAGTCCACATCAGTGCAGCTTCTATTTTATTTTTTGCATTACCCTGTCAATCTCCTTGAATGTTAACAATTGCAAACTACAGAAAAATGTTGGTGAGAAAATTATAGCTACAAACATGTAACGGCAGCCAGTCTCAGGTATGTAAATTATAAGTGTTTTAAAACAGGAGTACAATGCGATGTATCTTTTAATTGATATGTACTACTGCAACTGTCACTGGGACACCTGGCATGAAGACAAAAAGGGCTATGACTGGGAGATTTTATTAAACTGTTTGAAAATATTCTTGTACTATTTACCTTTGTAATTATTGGAACTCACAAGTTGCAAATAATTATTGAATTTGCCCCATTATTAGGCACTTTACTGTGTATATTCTTATGCTTATTATTTTACAGTACTGCATATTGTAGGTTTGTGACTTATTGTCTTCATTGCCTCATCGTGTTTTCTGTTTTGAATTCAGAATTGCTGTTCTGATTGCAGGCAGCTGTAATTAGCCAATGAAAACAAGTATTAGCATGATAATGAAGTGTTGAAACACTCAGAACAGAATGCAAAAAATACTTCTTAACCCAGGGAGTTGTACGAGTCTGGTCCAAACTCCATAGTGCCATTAGCGGAAGGGGCTATGTGAGATTCTTCATAAAAAAGCCTGTTGGTATTGTGGGATCATTAACTATTAAGTAGATAGTTGGTAACACTACTAACAAGGTACAGTACATACTTTTTTAACTTAAAAAAATGAAAATAAATTTGTAAAAAATCAGTAACAGAGCCACACCGGTATTATTTGTGTATAGAACTGTTTAGTTCACAAAAAGAGAGAAAAGTGTCATGTTGTGAAAGTTTGTGTGTGTTCTTTTATTTGTATGAGAGAGAGCTTAAAGAGAAAAAAGGTTTGGTTTACCCTGTTTTGGTTTACAATACTATACAATATACTATTGTTATAGGAGCAATAAACTCAATGTTGGGCATACAACAGGGCATCATCAGTGAACAATCAAAACTGCTACTCCTGTTAGATTTACTTAACGGGAAAGGTAATATCTGGGTTAATTAAAGTCTTCCTGTTGAGTTCAATAGTAAGATGGGTTCCTTAAATGATGAAACTGAGAGGGGAGTTACAAAACCTGCTTTACAAGCCTTTGAGGTTTTCCAACAATGTTGTTGTTTTTGTATTTTTAAACCTAAGAGGAGCCAGTTAATTAAGAGCCAACATTTAGATCCTGCCAAAGCTTTCATGCACTAATGGGTGCAAAGAGTCTCCATTTATCCCAGGCAGCTTCTTTAATTAGCTTAATAATCAATTCAACACATTATCCTCACATTTGAGATGTTGTGTTGTCCATTTTAGTGTCGCCGTGTGAAGATGCTTGAAAAAGTGCAAATTAAGATTTAGTAAAGAGTTTTCAGAAATAAAATAATGTTTTTTCAACAATTATGTTGATTTTTTCCACAAACAGTACAGCTCATGTTTTTGAAGTTATGTTATTGTTGTTTTACTTTTTCATTTGGTTAACACAAATTAAATCAATACTAAACTGGGCAATAATTTCTTACTCAGAAGTAATTTAGGGACAAAATCTCTTTTTTTCCATGTTGAGAAAAATAATAATCTCAAAAATAACAGTGAAAAAAAACTAAATAAGGTAGAGAGAACTGTACATAAAATAAACAGCAATCATTATCTCAACTCTGGAGTTAGTAGCTTGGGTATCATTCAGAGAAAATTGGATGTATTGACTGTGTCCTTGCTGGGTTTTGTGTCTGGAGACTTTCATGGCTTAATATAATTATTCAATTCATTTTAAATACAAACAGTTCTTGCTTCTTATGTAACAGAGGTTGTATCCAGTGCAAGCATACAGCAGTTCACTGTACCCTGAATGTGATGAAATCTATTCTATAGGCACAGTTCGATGTCCCCAAACGTGTCCCAACCACTTTGCTCACAGACTGCTATGAACACTGTCCATAAGTCATGTTACACATGGAAAACATTCAGTATCGTTTGAAAGGGTGTGGAGCCCTTTCATTAGAACCATCCCTGGAAGTAGGACAGATAATAGGACATAAACTTAATGTTTAATACAATTTGGATTTATGATATACAATTAATTGCTGTTGGGGTACTGACAAGAAAGCAAAAGAAAAATAAATATTAGTAGGCATGTCATGTATTTATGTGCTTATGCATGTGTGGGAGGAGCTCTATGTAAAATGCAACTGTATTTTTCCTTACTAATGCATGCCTGTAAGACACGAATGTAGTTTTTTTCATTTCACATTTTTTTTTTGCAGTGGCTTTAAAAAAAAACTATTGTAGCTCATTTTCCCTGCCTGAGGATGATGATGATGATGATAAGAGGAAAAGGAGAGCCCTGAGGTTACAGGTATACAGACAGATGCTTTAACACACTCATTAAAATACCTCCTGACTTACTTTGGGTGTCTTTAAGGTCACTGACTGTGATGAGATCACAGGGAGGCATGGGAGGTGTCGCATTATCACCTCGTATGAAAAGAATTGCTTATGTTGCGGAGATAATTGCTTACAGATGGTGCCTTCCACAAATCAAAGCAGCTCCTCTACCCTGCCCCAGATTTAACTCTTTTGCTGCTGCAACCTTCTCTTAAAGGACAAAAACTGAAGATCAATGGGAGTCCAGGTGGCTAAATTACCACTAGCTCTCTGTCACGACCATCATCCTTCCTCTTAAAGGCGCTCCAACCTTTTCCTATTTTAGTTCATTATGTGCACCTGTCCCTTGTTTTCCTTGTTATTATTTAAGCCTGGTGGTCCCGCTATTTCCCGGAAATCCTATGTCCAGGAGAGACCCGACGGCATAGGCTTCACCACGGCGTCCTGACCGCCTGAGTCCAGGGCTCGGAGAGCTTGGCCTCGTTACTGTTTTTATCCTCCTGGTTCCCTGTGCCTGTTCCCGTTCCGGTTTTAATCTTGTCTGTCTCGGATTGGATCTCCCGGCTCCTGGACTCTGGACTGCGCCCCGCTTTTCCCCTTTGGAATACCTCAGGACTTGATCGCCTGCGCCACGCCCCCTGAGCGCCAGATCACAGCCGTCACGCCCCCCTGTCTGTCATCCCCTCCTGCTCCTGCTGGGTTTCCCTTGAAGTCTTATTCCAGTCACTTCTGGATTATATCGTCTGCATAGGGTCCAAAATACACACTACTTGGGAGTCAGGACCGGCTCCCGTGACACTCTCCTCTTTTCAACAGGTGTGTACTGCACGTCATCAGCAGAAGCAGAACAGAGAGACCAACTCAGGCTGTGGCTCCCTATTCCCTCAGGGAGACCCCATCATCACTCGAGCTTTTTCCCTGGCATTTATCTCTCCTATGGTCCGCCAAGCGCAGCATGAAAGACAGCCTGCTTTCATCACCTGCCTCACCCAAGGATAACTGCAGAACAGAAAAAGAAGAGCTCTTCTCACCAGCAAACGTGCAAATATGAAAGGAAGGTCATGCGGAATAGGAAAGCAGTGACTGTGAACGGGGGGTGCTGAGCGAGACCGTGGGGATGTCTGTTTTATTATTAAAGGAAGAGCACGGTCTCTGCACTGTGCTTCAGACCTTTTTCTTGTCCAGATGACCTGCATTAACGAGACCTGCTCTGTTCCCAGCCACCGGGAAATAGAGCTGTTCGGCTACAGGCGCCAACACAGACCGTTTTTATATTTATTAATTCATCTGTGTAACTGCACTGCTTTCTTTGAACTATGCCTGTTGCGGGGGGAGGGGGTTGAAGCAGAATACCTTAAAAGCAAACTTTTAACGTGATGTTCTGAGATCTGAGAGCACAGAAAGCCCAGCTTCTCTGTGTACATATTCACAGCCATGCAAAACAAACAATTCAACTAAAATGACATCTGTACAGAGGCAACAGCACTTCTAGGATCCCATGCATCAGGCCATGGTGGGATTTTCCTGTTTTTTGTCCTTCCTATTGCTCTGTATTCTTTCACTTCTGTTACTTCTCAAATCGAAGGCTATTGTTCATGGCTTTAGAACATACTGTACTGTGCAATAAAGCATCTCACTGAAAGATCCGTGAGTTTTTTCCAAATTTCAACGTAATGTTACAAAACAGTTCTAAGGTTAATTGAGAACTGCAGGTGCTTAGAGGGGATTTTCATGTCGAGTGCCTGCACAGCCACATTTCCTTAAGAGTCAATTACCTCAGCATGAATGGAAATGGCTCACTTGGAAAAGATCTTTTAAAAACATTTCTCTGTGGATAACTGCAGTACCCCTACAAGCAATTGTTACATAATGAGGAGGTTATCACTGAAGCAATGCCAGCAGTTATCCTGTTAAAGAACTGTTGAAAAAATATACTTTCCTATCTATTAATACAAGAGTTCTCAATTCTGGTCCTGCAGGACCCCTGTGTCTCATTGTTTTTTATTCAAACTGGACCTTTAAATTACCACGGCTAATTAGTGCCTGTTACTCATCTGCATGTTTAGAGTTGGGCTTTATTTCCAACGATTTCTGCAAGCAGACTTTTATGCTGGCTCTCTTCAACTTGCTAATTAACAATTAAGAAACCATATTTCTGGCTTAACCACTCTTGATAAAAGGTCAACTAATGATGAAGACACAGGTAGGAATGACACTGTGTCAGACACAGCCACTGTGAGTCCCTGCTTTTCCTCCTGCTCAAGTCACACTGGTTATATTTAATAATAATAATTAATAATTGCTTACACTTATATAGCGCTTTTCTGGACACTCCACTCAAAGCGCTTTACAGGTAATGGGGACTCCCCTCCACCACCACCAATGTGCAGCATCCATATTTCATCTCACACACCTGAAATATGGGTCCCGACACTCTGAAATTTAATTATCACAGGGATCACAATACCCATCCCTATTACAAATCTCCTTCAACATTTTAAGCACTGAAAGCAAACCGTGAACAAAAGGTCTTGGAAAACCCAAATAAATCAGCCTGTGATAAATAACCTGGAGAAAAAACCAGCATACAGTGTTTGCCCAGGACTGGGACTGAGTAGCTCTATACCAGGAAATTTTCTGAGACTAGGGCCTGAGTGCAAGTAATAAAGAAGCTATACAAGCAGAGAGATCACACATACTATATATAGTGTTTGAGAGTTAGACGAGCTTTGAGACAAGTGATCACCATCATTCACATGCTTCTTGGTTCAAATCAGGGGAAAAAAAATTAGTTGGTTGGTTTGTAGTGAACAGATACAAAATGTCACTTTAGTCACTCAAATTTAAAGGGACGTCAACAATAACTGCAGAAAACTGGAAGCCCGAGTAAAAAAAATTCTGTAGACAACATTTTAATCACCAGTGCATTGGTGCTTGCAGTGACCACAGAGTTCAATCCAGGCTGCCTTGGGATCATGAACTGCACAGTCAAATCAATTAATTCAGTTCAAGTCTCAACCCTTCTGGTTATTTTTTACAGGAAGTACAGGAATCGTTTCAGTTGTTTGAAGACAAAACTGAGCATAATACTGCAGGAGACTAAAGAGTCAAAAACCTAGGGATTCCATGATAAGATCCCACCTATGCTAATGGGACAGGAATTCTGCAGTGCATTGGAGTTACTGGTCAAATCTGTCATTGCCTGCTTGTAACACCCATGCAAATATCAGCTCGCACCCCTGTATCTCCACGCAGTCTGACATAGCCACTGGGCTGTCCGCAGACAGTATGGGCGACATACAGTACACCCCTGCCCCTGAATAAATGGGCAATCACTGTCTTAAGGTCTGTGATTTTTAAGTCCTGACTAACCCTGCTCCAGCCCTCTGTCATTCTTGATTTTCTTCCTGCAGAGTCCCATCATTTGCTGTGCTTTACTACACGACACTGTGCTTTCGCTTTGCTGGCCTGCTAGCTTTGCTTGCTTGCCTTCTCAGCTTACCGTTTACTGACCTCCTGCTTGTCTCCTGACTGCGATCCTGGATCGTCCGTTGCTTTCTCTACCCCGAGATTCCCCGGCTAAGAACCTCAACCCACCTGACTCCGTGTTTTCTGAAGCCCCTTGGATTCTGAAGTGTAATCTCCACTTACACCAGCCTGGCCTCTTACTCCAGCAACTGCCTGGAAATCACCGGTCCTCTCCTTGAGTGCTGGTTCACTACACTGGTCTCAAAACCGAACATCTTTCAAGTCTTTAACTGTCTTTAAGCTTTTATCTTCCATTCCAAAGTCAACCGGCTACAGGATTCGAAAGCAGTCAAGTGTGCTTCCCACATCTGACGCATCAGAAAATGTGATCAATAATTTGAAAGCTGATTCAATCTCCTCGCCTGCTCTAGTGAAACAGACAACAATACCAGTCCCAAATAATTTCCACGCACATCCTAGCTTCTTTGACATTTCCTAGCAATGAACACAGAAAAACAAATTCCTTATGAAAACATCTCCAAAATTGTAGCTATATATCACATTTACAGTCAAGAACAGGAAAGTGCGTCCCCAGAATAAAAAGCAAACTGCTCAGTATCCTGGTTAGAACCTACAAACTGGCATCTCCCACAGCACAGACAGACAACAAGCCAGAGAAACAGCAGTACAACCCATAGAGTTCCCCTTCGGCCAGACAGCTCAGAATAGGCCCTCTGTGTTCCATCTGTGCTGACATGTGACAGAACAGTCCATTAACTTCAGTTTACATTCTCTGTGCTTTTTTACTGTCATTTAGTTTTTATATCAATTAGCAATTTGCCTGCAGAAAGAGAACATCAGAACCATTAAAAAACAAGCTGAACAGTGAAAAGCCGCTAGTAGCGTGAATAAGTATATGCTACACATGCAGAGATATGCACACATACAGTACATTTATAAACAGTACCTACAGTTTTCAGAAAGTGTCAATACTTGTAAATGCTGGCTGTTTTATTATTTGTGCTCTTTGAAACGTCAGAAATTGGGAACTCCGAAAAGCAACTCCTGTGTGAGCGACAGGCAAAATCCCACATGCTGCGTTAGCGGAAGGGAATGCATATCGCAGAAGGTTGAAGACATGTTGCCGAACGCTGAGTGGCGGGATTGCAGTCACATTCGGCAGCATGGCACTGCAGTGTTTCTGTGGCTCACCGCAAGGCGGGTTTTGGGGAATGATAACACCAGGCCCAAATATTACTGACGTGCCCCAGCGAGTGTGTGAGGTGACAGCTCCCGCAACTGCAACACAGAAACGGCTGTACTAAATCCAGGAAGAGACACAACTGGCAGAGTTGTGATAGAGCAACGTGGCATGAAAACAGAATACAGATGGGGAAAACGAAGATGAGTAAAAGATAAAATGGTTCTTAGATTCAGCTCCCCATGACATGCCGAGCCCTTAAAGATATTAAGATTGTCATGTAGACCAGGATCAAGAGACTTCACAATCAAGAAACACCCTCTAATTGACGACACCTTTGCTGCTTTTCTCCAGGAGCTCTGGAATTTTCCGGGCCTCTCATCAGGAGAGACTCTGATCCAGGCGCAGGCCCCTCCCTCGCGCCCCGCTATTTAATCAAGGCACCGCGTGCGCCCGCAGATGGGAATCGGCACTTCATTCAGCGGCCGCAAGCTTATTATCATCCACTGCCCCTTGTCCCCCCACCCTGCCTCCGCTGTCAGAGGCGGAAAAAACGAATGTAAATGGCGGGATTAAAGGGAGAGCCGGGACGTGACCGCCCTTGCAAGCAGCGGGGCCGGATCCCCGCTCCGCCGGCAGGTGTGTGCGCTCGACTGGCGGGGGGGGGGGGGAGGGGGCGCTTGCACGCCAGAGCCAGACAGCAGCCGATTGAGGGAAGCCAGGATTGTTTAGAGTGGTTTCCTGTGACAGGAGCCGATGGACGGTTGCCAGCGTTCTTCTGAACAGCGTACTATATCCCTAACTTCCTGGGCATCAGGAACCTTGGCCAGCAGTTTATTTGCTTTGTGTGTGCCACTTGGTACTGTGATGTATGATTGAGAAGAGGGTCTAAGTGGGGTTCTAACTGCCCCATTGATCACATTGATCAGGGGGCTTCGACCTCATATCCTTAATCACATTCTGCTATAGCCTCCTTGACCTGGGACAGCTTCGTAGCAGGTGGATACTTTAATCACTGTCAACCAGTGCACAACATCCCACATGAATCCTCTGTTGTCCTTTTTGTACAAATTTAGGGAATTGTTTTTTCCTTAATTAAGACAGTACACATTTCAAAAGAAAGGTATCCATCTTAATCTGACATTTTTCAATTTAAATGCACACTGCGTTTCTCTCCATGAAGATGCATTCAAGCAAACGCATTTAAAAGTCAATTAAGCACCTAATTGTGATTGACATTTTCGAGGTTAAAATGCTGTTTAACAGCAGAAAGGCTCTGCGAGACAGATGAGGAAAAAAAATCACAGGTAATACAGGAAAGCCCTTTCCTTTTCTTTTTACTAAAACAAATTTTATTAAAAGGCTTAATATCTGCCTCGACACTGCTCTATGGTCTTAACCTCTTCTCCCATCATTATTGGTCTTCTGTCTTTCAGTAGGTTGGTGTGAAAATATTACATAATTCTCAATGGGCCAAGAAAAACCTGGCGATAAAACCAGGCAATTGAAAAGTGACTTTAACTTGATTCTCAGAATACAGCAGGCTTCTGGGCTAGATTTTAGCCACTCATTAAGAATTATGCTTTTACCTGTATATACAGTAAATAGCCCATTTGCAGGAAAAACAGCATTTGATGCAAATAAATGAACAGAAACAAAAGCTCAGTTTGCGGCTCTCGCAGCTGTCAACCTCCCACTGCAAGATTAACATTGGAATAAGGTTACATTCATATAGTACTTTTTATCCCAAAGGAGCTGTCCTCGCCACTGATGTGCAGTACCCACCTTAGCCATTCTGTGCCAGCAGATCAGGTAGTTTTGTTTTATAAGAGCTTTTCTACTTGTCAGAGCATTTCAAAAAGATATTTTGTTTTTTAAAAAATGAGGAGATCGTTATTGCACTCTGTATGATTTTAATAAGTCCTAAAATGCCCAGGCTGACGATTGAAGAGTGGAAGGAGATTTCCCTCTTACTTTGTTAAAATAACAGGCATTTGAGCACCATTAGGCAACAGAATGGGAAACTAATGGCAGTGCTCACAGCCAATCCAGCATGCTTCTGCGTGAGAAATGAAAAAAACCGAAGTAATTAGAGTTTAATCTGGCTCCCTCCATAAAACGATAAATCAGCCTTAGTTTTTTAATATTATGAGCAACAGTAGCTGATGTCTTGCTCATAATTACATTGGGGAAAAAGAGACCCAACACACTATCTGCTGAGCAAATGATAGGCTTGAAAGTACTAAATATACTGTAACAGCATCTACGCCAGGGGTGAGGGGAGCACTAGAGATACGAATGCGCCCAGGTCTGGACTTGATGGGGGCCCAGTGGATGAACTGAAGGACAGAGGCAGTTGGGGTTGATCCCCAGACCTGCTTCTTCCTGAAAACCAGAAGTACACTTCTCTCCTGCTGCCAGAAAAGCAAATACAATCCAGCCCCCCCATTACCACCAGCATCCTTGGAAATTTAGAAATATGCAAGAGGGGATTCATGCAAACCATTCATGGAAATGTGGCGCCAGTCTTGAATGGAGTCTGGGAAGATTGCACCCACTTTTTAAAACAAATGGCATTGAAAGTTAATGAATAAATACATACTTTATGAGAAGCAGTATCAAATCAAGTCCGCAACATGCTATTCTTGCAAGTCAGCAGCCTGCAGAAAAAAAACATCACAACATTAGGAAGGCTGCAGATGGGGCGAGACTTTACTTCCAGAATGGCTCATGTAGTTACTGTACACTACTTCCAAAAGACTCACCGCAGTGGATCAGCTTCTACAGCATGATTTAGGGATGCTTTTCAAAATCTGAAATTACTTTTGGATGCATACTGTATACAGTATACAGTCTTACATTCCGAGAGAGAATGCACACCAGATTGATATCCTGGGAAAACTTTTGTAACATGAAGTATTGCTGTTATATAACAAGCATATTAACTGAGTTGATTTGGAATAAAGTATCGACCCCAAGCCTGTTGTAACTTTGATATCACTGCCTGTTTTAGCTACGCAAGATCAATGTTGATGAGTCAGTGATTGGAGTGAGACTGGTAGACAGGAAAGAGGTCAGGCCAGCTACAGAATATGCCAAGATGTTTATTTTATCTGTGGTTTGCAGTCCTGTGTTGTGTTGACAATGCACTGGCTATAACAGAAACAACTGAGAAAGGTGTAAATAATACAGTATATCGCTGTCTTATTACTGAAAAACATTCTTGCTAACATCTCGTTGGCAAGTTTGATTCATCAGTGTTGGGAACCCTCCAATTACATTATCATGGTGAATCTGCATAGTATTTTTGCAGTTTACCATATTTATAAGACAAAATATTCAGTTTGTCATTTGCTATTGTTTTGTAAATCAAGCTTTTAACACGATTTAACATTGGCTGTACTACCCTATATTTTACTCTGCTACTATTATTCTATATCTACTGTACATAAAATTTCACAAAGGAACTACAGTATGAGCTCAATGAGACCCTGCCTACAAAGAAATCAATCCCTGGCAGCTACCTTAATCAAAGCAAACTTTGCTTAAACGTACTATTTAAACTTTCAGTGAGCTTCTATGTGTTGCATATTTAACTAAAAAAAGCAAGCAAATGCCATTCTGATTTCAACTTTACCCCAGAATCAGGCCAGGCTGAAGAACTCTTCTATCCACACTGCAGGCAAGACTGAAATAAAACTTGTATTTTTTTGGCAATGGAGACTAAAAGTAGAAAATAAACCCTGGTAAACAGTCTCAGTGACATTGAATGGGAGCATAGGCGACAACTGACATTAAACTGCTAATTAAGGGATCGAGTTTTTATAAGGTATTAGCATGCTTGTCAAGCACCTAACTGTCATGTGTCTACTGCAATTCTAGCGCTTCAGTACAATGACCTTTTCAGTGCTGAGCAACATTAATAATGAAAATGTAACATTTTAGTATGTCGGTAATAAAATGCATGCTGACAATGGATCTGTCTAGTTCATCAGAACGAAGGAGAATGCTAATTGCATTCTTTTTACAGCTCAATCAGCTAATCACTCGCTGAAGGCCTAGTGACCTCAATCTAATGTACACAGGAATGTAAACACAGTATGCAATACCGAAATATATTATTTAGATGTGGTGTTCACATTTGCATGGATGAATATACAGTAGGCCTGCACCATTGCAGAATAAACTAAATTGCGTGGTTGCAGCCAAACTGAAAAAGGAATTCTTGCATGTAAATTTGAACTTGGAGAACACAGTGATGCTAAAGTTCTTGCTTAATGCAGACCGGCAGGGCAAAAAGATAAGCAAAACTCAGCTCGCATCAGTGAAACATGCAGAAAAACCCATTTAGAATTAATTTAGAATCAAAGCTTGAAAGCGATTAGCAGAACAGTGAATATGCAGTTGTGCATGTTCTTCAGAAACAGAAATTTGAAGAGTGACTTAATGGGTTCAGTACATGGAAATGTTTTTTTTAATTAAGCAATTTTCCCATGCTTTGGAATGCTGTGTAGACCTTTTTTTTGTGCTTAAAAATAGTACTAAAGCAATGTCCAGTCTTCCCACAAACTACAGTATGTGTTCTTGGCATAAATACTGTACCACCCTTTTTAACACTGAGATGAACATCTTGCTGCATGGGTCAGGCTTCCAAATACTGCAGTTTGTTGTATTGTGCTGCTTGAATACTAAATCAACAGGTGCACCGTGTCTATAAAAATTACATGCATTGTTAAACAAGCCTGAAGTTTCTTACAACTGGGACACGAGTCAAAGCATAGCCATACCATGCTGATCAGCCCTAGTAAGGCCAAAAATACAGTATGTTTCCAGTTTCTAAAACATCTCTCTAACAAAGGCGGCACAGAATTTAGATGATTTATGATGTCATAAAAGCAATGTTACCTGATTAAAACTAAAGTATGAGTGAATAAACGTGTGTCACACAAGTCAAAAACATTTTTTTACCAAGGGAATGTACTGAAGTCACAGAATCTTGCATGTCGATAGTTCTCACAGCTATGGTACTGATGATACAGCATCAATCATGTTTCTTACCACCCCACTGTTCAGAAAAGAATACATGTGAGTTGCTTTGGCTAAAAGCAATAAGTGTTGTTTCCAACACAAAGGTTCCTTTCTCCCCATGAAAACTGACCTCCAGCTTCACATGCACAGAATGCAGGTGAGGTCATGTCCGATCACATGTCTTCTGCCTCCTACTGACTGTGAGTATTGATGGGAGCAGTGTGTCTAAGTGCTTAAGGGAACCTAACAGATCACATTTCAATTGGAACGCTTGTGGTGA
This sequence comes from Atractosteus spatula, assembly GCF_055471065.1. NCBI lineage: Eukaryota > Metazoa > Chordata > Actinopteri > Semionotiformes > Lepisosteidae > Atractosteus > Atractosteus spatula. The sequence continues at coordinate 74,104,270 of NC_142708.1, read as the reverse complement.
GTGGCTGGTAATGAAATGAAGCAGCTTTTCCGAGTAATTTTAAATGTATTTTAGTAAACGCTGTCCTTTTCACAGCACTCAACAAGAAACGGGGCTGTTAATTTGATTGACGTGTTATCAGCCACATTTTTTTTCCGGGAAGAAAAGCAGAATGGCAGTTATTAAAGGAGGAGTTGAATATCCTTCCCACACAGATAGAGCATGTCCTACATACTGTACGTAATCATTTTCTGCTTCACGTGTGAAACTGTCTTTAGCTGGGTCTTCAGCTGCAGGTTGAGGTGTTTGAACACTATCAGATACCAGGACATTCACTAATTCATTAAGTTTCAATGATATTATTTTGGTGGTGCTTATATGACGCCTGTTTAGACTTTATTTAGCTCTCACACATCCTGCCATACGGTCCCAGTAGAAAAGATGTAAATTAATTCCGGTAAAATAATAAATTTAAGATCTGCCTGTACTTCTGCAGATGATTTACATTGTGTTCGGTGATCTGCAGTAGAAGAGGTACAGTATCAGTACAGATATTCAGTGAGAGTTTTTTTATATGTTTATACTGTACATACTGTACTTACCCCCTTGCCTATCCTTTTGTGAGCAGCTCACCTATATATCTCTCATTCTCTCAGCTGTCCATTAGCTGACCACTATGTAAAAATACTGTATGCAATTGTACTCAAAGGAATACCATGGAATTTCAGTTTGCCTGACATGACAATGGCATTAATCACACTGCTGAATGCATCACAATCCATGAGTCAGTGATATAGAAACTAAGATACAACACATTATCCAGCATAGTCCAGAGTCACCTTAGAAAGGAAACTGTCTGGACTTTGGAATCTCTTGGAATGGTATATCACTGTAACATCATTAATACTTTTTACGCTGAAGTTTTAAACAAGATTACTGCACTGTGGTCACATTACTTTAACGTCTGAGTAGAGAGCACTGTCCGAAACATCATGAAACAACAAATTTTAGTCATTTACATCTACTCATGAGTAATGCAGCAGTGAGAGGAACCGGAAATTCTTTCATCCGTCAAGTTTATCAAAAGGCCACATCTTACCTTTTCTGTCTGTGAGAGGCTCTGAGTGGAATACTGATGAGTGCGCTATTTTAGAGAAGAGCTCCGACACCACAGATGGAGTACGAATTTAAATGCCCTAATTTGGAGAAGGGTGCAGTGTAGACATCAGGACAGGAGACAATGCAAATAATGGCATGGAGGAAAAAAATTAGACAATTATTAAAAGATCCAGGTGGAATGAGGTCTAATAGGCTCACTCAAAAGACTTATTTTAGCCATGAAGTGCTTTCCTCCAAGCAAACTACTTCAGACACCAAGAGAATAAAATAAATGTCTAAGTGTCAAAAGCTGTATGGTTTAAATGTGATGTTTAAAGAACAAAAAAATAAAAACAAGTGCGCTACTCATTAAAAGCGAATGAGAACCTCCTTTCACTGTCTCGCTGTCCTGGACATTTTTTCTCTTTTTGCTTCTGGGTTGTGGAAAACAAAGAAATAGGGTAAAGGAAATAATCAAACTTACTAGTGTAATCACACATCCAATGCAACAGCTGGGCTGCATTTTACTGAGCTTGAGAGAGAGATGTCTAATGGAATTTGAATGGGATAATTGCCTTTTTGGCAAACATGATGCAACAGTGACAGAGACAGAAATGAGCCTGGCTACACTGTTAAGCATTTGGCTTTTCGCTCTTTGGTCTGTGAATATTAGCATTTCTTGCCACACACCGACATTCTGAAGTGCTCTTAGCAAGGACATGATCAGACACACCATAAACGCGAATACCACATTGCTCAAAACCCTCACTTACTGCCAGGGCTTGCAGTTACTATGTGCATTTTATCTAGGCCTTCTGACTCAGCTGTTGACCTCTGGACAGTCTCACCTGAGGACATGGATGAAGGTGCTCATCAACTGCACAAACATCTCAGACCCCAGTGTTACAGCTGTGGATAGTTTCTGCCAGCACCACATTCCTTTTCTAAACATTCAGAATAATACCAATGTACAGAGCTAAGACCAAGGGCCTCTTGCATACGGCTAGTGTAAGGAGGCCAAATGCACTACTTGGCTTCATGGCTTTTAATCTAGGGGAGTGTGTTTGCTCCAGTGAAAGCAAAAGCCACAGATAACACAAAATCCAATGAAAAGCCTCTGCCTGAAATAACCGCCTTGGCATCCGGCCAAGAAGAAGAGGTCTCATTTCTCTCAGGCAGCTCTGCAACGGCCTTTAGGAAACGAATCAGTGACTTTGAAGGTCACTCATTGGGACCTCACTCAGACAGAGAGGGCACGGCACACTTATCGAGCAGGACGACTGCAGTGTGCAGACAGTTTGTTGGACACGAGAAGCTGTTAAAAATGTCTCCAAGACTGAAATATTGCAGTTCAATACCAGGTCTTTGTGCACACAGAACACATAATAAATTCACTCTGCTTAAACCAAAACAGAAAAGAAAGAAATGTGATGAACCTCTTTAAGAATTTCCCTTCGCTTCTTACAGCGAGCCACCTTACTAGTAAATTATAGGGATTTCTTGACACGATACACAGTTGAAGTCTCTCAGTCTTACTTACAATCCCCACTTGACTTCTTCAGCAAGCAAAATTGCTTTCCAAAGCATTTTGTGTGGGATGCAAATAACCGAAAAAGTCTAATCAAGCCGGCTATCAACAGCTGCAAAAGAGTCACGCTGTTTTAATTTCCGAGGGCTGAACAGAACAAGAGAATTCCACAGAGCCAGGGACTGTAGGTGCTCTTCGACAGTGTAGCACCAGGATAACACCGACGCCTCCTCACAGCCGAGTGCGAAAAGAATGGCGTTTCATTCTCTTTTCGGTTGAAATTTGGAATTGGTCATTCTTTTTTCCTTTTTTTATAGTGCCCTTTTTACAGTGCTCTTTAAAAAGCTTACATTTCTATTATTTCTATAAAGCACTGTAAAAAGGGCACTATAAAAAAGGAGGAAAAAAGTCTCCTAGACCTTCAGCCTGGGAGATAACAGAGACAACTCTTATGCCCAAAGTGTCTGATCTTCTGGTAAACTGCACAGCGACCACTGCAGAGTTAGCACTAGATAGAGGAGTGACAAAGCTCCATCTGGTTACACTGTTAGATCATGTGTCCATCATACTACAGCCAATAAGCCAAGGATAACCTTTCCAGCTACATCCAGCCCAGCTGTGATTATGCTATTCCAGCGGTGTGCCACAGCTTTCAGAATCCCAGTCTAGGCCCATTGGAAGAGTCATTGGCTCATGTGCCCATTGCAGACACCTCTCTTGTCTGCTTGAGTACTTCAGAATCAAGCCAGTCCTATTAATAGGAGCTTTGGTGATGACCTAGCATCTCTTTCAGGGGGAAGCTCTGCATTCCTGGTGCACAGAGGACACCAGTAGAAACTACGTGCAAGTGGATTTTGAAACAGAGAATATACATACAGAGAGTATGGAACAAGCTGATGGACCACTGTTCTTGAAGCCAACACCCTCGTTTCTTTCAAGAAACTGCTGGATGAGATCCTTAGATTAACTAACTACTACGTACCAAATGAGCTAGATGGGACAAATAGCTGCCTCATGTCTGTAATCTTTGTTATGTTCTTAAGTCTACAGGTCTATGATGACCACAAGCCCTGGAAACAGCACAGGCTGTTGAATGATGACACAGACCTGCAGGTATATTTAGAAGGTTTTGATTGAATTTACTGCAATTACATTTAAACAAAGAGGAGCAAAACCAATTAACAGGTTCTAAGAAAAAAACATTCCAAGTGACACCAGGTCAAAAGCAATATTCCTGCCTTTCCTCACTCACAGACCTATCCAAGGGTTATTAATCACCATCATCACAGTTATTAACTCTTTCAGGACATCAGCACTGCAGTTGGGTGTTTTCTATGGCATGTGTGTACAGGTTGTTAATGAGACAATGATATTTTGTTTTTTTTTTATTTTAAGAAGTCTTATGATTCAGTAGGCGTATTCCAGTTATGCTGTCCACACTATACAAGAGATACTGTTCTTACTAATGCTGTTCCTTTGCTGTGCTTTGCTTTTCGTTCATGCATTAACAACACCAATCAACATTGGACAAAACTACAAATCTTTGGAAAGAAAGAAATAATAGCACACAAAGAAGAAACGCCTGTGATAACATGCTCTTGAGCTTTTGAGGACTGGTAATCAATATTAAAAATGCTAAGTTTGAGGAACATTGCTGATGACTAAGGTGGGGTGAGAGGAGTCAGAGATTGTGTTTGTGTTTATTTCTTTTAAGTCGCAAATGTTTAAAGATCTGGGTGAAAGTGCCAATTAACCTCAAAGAAATGTTGAATTGACTCATAATTTGACTTTCACTGACAAAGATAGCCTGCAGCCTGATTAGTTGTGTACTGTATGTTACTTGGCTTTTTTATAATCATACTGTATGTGTTGTTTAGAGGGTTATAAGCATATGCCAAGGTCTCTACCATTGTGTGCACTCCTGCACATGACAGAAAGAGAGCTATGACTCCCACACACAATTCAGTAGCTCAAGCTACTGTTTCAGGGTGAGAACAGAGGGATAAAAAGGGGTTCTCTACCTCCTCTGAACTTCCATCTATCATTTGTTTTTCTTACAGAAAATCTTTGCACTGAAAAAAACAACACACGTTTCACACCCAGTTCCTTGCTTTCTTGTGCACTGGATTATTTAATATACAATCAGTAACAGCCTTCAGAGATAGCAGTGTTATTTACCCCACCCTATAGAAATCTGCAGGAAGACAGCTAAGACTTAAATGAATAATCAAAAACATTCCTGCAGCCAGCGACATACTGCATGACACTATATGAAGTCAGACTGGCCATCAGCTTGGCTCTGAGACAAGACTTCAATCACAGTCAAGCTTGATGGAGCTGAAATCTGCTACAGAGCTTTGTCATAAATATTTAAAGAGCTCAATTACGGACTTGCCCAGTGGACTTTCTGTAATATGAACTGGAGACAACGCCCCCGATAGTATCCTACACTCCACTTGGCCAAATGTTTCCTCACTAACAATTTTTCATTTTGTCACACATCATCTGCATGGACTGAATACCACATTAACACGGGCAACATTCCCTAAAAATATTAATTGACTCCTCTTTCAGAAAAGCACTTACACATTAAAGCCTAGACAAGCTTAAAAGTCAACTTTCAAGTCCCTTCTAGTTTCTTGAATATCTGCTTATGTTTATTTAGGCATTATATTGCAAAGGCTTTATATTAACGATACATTCTTCTGCCTCCACTGTTTCTCATAATAAAAAAACAGGAGATTTATGTCCCTTGTTTTCTGAAGTGAAAAGGTAGTTTGTATTTGTAATATAATCCCTGGCCAAGAGGATTCTGATGTGCTGCCAAGTAAATAACCTTAATAAAATTTTAGTTTAAATCATAAAACAAACAAGAATGAAGCTGGTTTAATTACCAGTGTCTTATAGCTCTTCTTGCTACTGTTATGTCTCCTGCTTTTTGTTCCAGCTGAGCTCTCATGGTTTAATTAATCTAATTATTTGCCTAATTAGAACATTTAAATTATTTTCAGATCTTGAAACTGTTGGAAATTTTGAAGTTGGTTGTATTTTTTTTATTATAAAGCAACTTTAAAATTGTGGCTTTTCAGCAGCTCACGACAATTAATTGGGTTTAATTAAAGCAAGCTGTTTGTTCAATTAAGAGTTCAATCAAGTTAGCAGAGAGCTCAGCAGGGACTAAAACCCAGAGGCCTGCTTTTAATGTGGCACTCATTTCACCACTATTGCAGCAGCAACTTCTAAGCCACAATACACACGGGGTGCATAAGGACTGAACAGGCTGGTACAGGGTGTACCATTACCACACAGGTAGCATATTCCTGAGCTGGACAGATACAATGTCCCAGGACTGGATAGACCCTCCAGTTCCAGCTGCACAGAGCTGCAGCATCATAGATTTTTTTCCTAGTATTTAAGTCCTCTTATCAGTGAGACATTCTGACTGCAATTGTATAACACTTTGTGAAAAGTAGAAACATTGTCCTAATATGTAAACAAGTAAGTAACCACTGCACATTATAAAATGTATAAGGCAGCCACTGTGTAGACAAGTCCGTTTGTGACTCAGAAACAAAATGTGAACATAAAGGAACTACATAAAAGGATAAGTTCAAGAACATTTAGAACTGGCTATGCGTCACTCAGCTGCACAGCCAGTTCTGCTACTCAAACTACAGTACACTTTCCAAAGATTAGCACTAACTTCTCTTTAAGGACATTTCAATATTCAGCTGGTGGTGGTTTTCTAAAATGCTGTTCAACAGCAAGGAAAGGAACAGTATCTTTCTAAATGCCTCATTGTGTTCTGAAGCAAAGGGGAAAAAATTGACTGATTAGACAGCACTTTATCACTTTATCACTTTTTCACTTTATAACAGTCAACTAGTAACAATAGAAAATAATAATAAAGATGAAAAGCACAATATTCCCTAAACGCTGAGGTAATAAATACATCTAATTATATTGTGACACAGTATTCCAAATGCTTCTTATAAAAAATGACAAAAACATGAATGGTAGATTGAAAAAACGACCTACTGTATTGATTTAAGATTAAATTTAAGATCAGTTTTAAAGTGTTCAAAAAACTGAATAAAATACAAACAAGGAGATACAGACAAAATTTCCCTCATCCCAGCGTCTTTTTAGCTGTAGTCACACAAGCCAACCAGTTTTCTGCTGGTGCTAGTGACTGAAATTAGACTAAATTATCATTTCGTAAAAGCACCTGGTGAGAGGAAAGAGTGTGCTTGTTAATGATAGTGGACAAAGATAAAGAAACCTGTTTACAACACTTAAGCACATTTAGTAATACCCAAAACATTAAAAAGGTGTCCATGGCCCCTTCTGTTTATACAGACCGAGTGATATACAGGGAGACCCCAATTCAAGGTTTAGGAGCTAGAAAGTCAGAAGTACAGTATAACCAAAGAATGTAGGTACTGTAGGTAGGGAACTTTTTGTAAATATAGGGGGTGAGGGACAGTAAAAGTGTAAATTTGCCCATGTGACTCAAACCTGGGAGTCTTTTCCTGTTGGGGACCAAGTGTGTTTCACTTGTAGCTTTCCAAATACAAACATAACATTTCTAAACAATTTTTACTGTAACCTACTGAATCACTCAGATTTATCATGGCCCACCAATTATTTTGACATAACATCGTTTTAAGTGACATTTTAAACAGACTTCTCTTAACTGAACACTCGTTTATATGATCTTACCCGGAGAAGTGGGCGAGTTGTGCTTGATTCTCAACACTGCTATGATTCTTCGTGCGTTCATCACCTCACTTGGAAGGGATGTGAAGATACTGTAAATTACGATTAAAGCTGTCGCCAGCGATCACTGGCAGCTACGCAAAACGCGACATTCCGGGTCTTTGTTTCTAAACTAAAATCACTCTAAAGTGATTTAGTGAAGTGCAGGGAATGTTTCAATATTTCATATGCGTCCCCAATATACTGACGAAGTTAGTGCGAGTGAAACTTATATCAAAGCAACTTACTGTATGACGGTACCCCTGTACTCTATCCACCTCAACATACTGTACGCATTAGTACACTACCGATTCCACAGATAGTTCGATTACGGTCATGGGATTCCCATTTCTATTTTTGAGATGTACAACCACAATCTTAAAATGCCTTTCCGAAACAACTGTGACAAATATGTATAGCTTCAAAGCTTCTTTATACTTTCCACTCCAACATTGCAGTTAACACGCGCCTGGCTGCCTAACAAAACCAGCGCGCCGAAGACGAACGTGTCACACTGCGTGTGTGCGTCTCTTTCCTCCTGCTGGCATTGATCTCCGCTAACAGAAATCTCAAAACCCCAAACCATCTTTTATTAACGCCCTCATTCTGTAACTGAGATGCGCTGAGATGCGATTGCTATTTTTGTGTACTGGGAAAAAAAGAGGGAGAAAATAAACCTTCTCTATGTGAATGAGGAAGCCGGGTGTGCGATTGCTCGCTTCCCTGTTTGGCTGTGGATGGTTCTGGGAGATCTGCAGTGCTGGCATGACACCCTGCTGCTGCTTTGGAGATAAGGAGCACTAGATCTCAGTACAGCTTTCTGTAAAATTGCCAGCTTGTGTGAGAGAGACTTGTGAGGGAAGAAACTTTGACCCTGAACTCGGCAAAGTGAGAAGACGAGTTCCTTATTCTAGTTGTATAGTGCACTGAATGATATATATATATTTGTAGAATGTTCAAAAAGCTTTGTAACCATTCCACATCAGTTATGCCTGCTTACTGTATCCGTGTTGGGCCATGTCTGCTGAGCACTGCAGAGACAAAGCTCTTATTACAGCACTCAGTGATATGCAATAACTACAGTATATGTTTAGGCTTGGCACACAAAAGTACTTACTTTTATTGTCCTGATAGGAAATTTGCTTTGCAGACATAATAGAATACATAATACATTTAACACAACAGGGACCCATTAACAAATAAAAGACACACACATTTGATAAGAAATTTATATACCGATGCAAAGACTGTTTATACATCATAAATGTTGTAACAAAAGCTACTCTTAACTGCTTTTTGAGACATAAAATAAACAAGATCAATCTACATCCAGAGAATGGACTTTCTCTTTCTTTTCCACCTCCAAAATTCCTCAGATCCTCATCTCCTATTATTTAATTGATCACCTTCTAGGTCAGGATGAAGTGAAGTTTTTGGTTCATGCATTGTTCTCATATCTGAAATGTGTTTCTTGATGGTGTGTTCTGGTTTGTCAAAGCCCTCTTGTGTTTGCCCAATACTAAGCCTTTATCAGGTTCTGGGTTTAGAATTTGTATGTGGCTGGTGGATCAAAGCTCTGATTTAATGCAGGCCTTTCCCAGCTCCTCCACAGTCCTGGCATGTGACAGGCTAGAATAAAGTTCTGCATACCTGATGCAGCTGGACTGATGTCCACACTTCAGCATCTGTGTATTGCAGGGTAAGGTTCACTTGCAGAACCATATCAGCTGTGGAAATGTCCAGATGTACCCAAATTGATATAGACATAATGGATCAAAGGTAAACTTGGTTCTATCAGAATCACGAAATAATCTGAGGTACTATACAGTGGTACAGTGAAAGTCTCTAATTGTAGGTAGAACTTAAACTTTTTACGGGTATTAGTTTGTAGTCTGAAACCCCATCAATTTCATCATGGTGCCACATCATGTAATTCAAGTGTCTTTTCTGCCAGGATACTCATTGTTTCATGGTATACTCAGCTGTACTGGTTTAGCAATTATACATACTGTATGTACAATCACTGCACATGCAAGCATATATATTAGCTGTAGGCTCAACTAATGCAGGCACCACGAGTATAGAAAAAAAGGGGGAAAAACAGTGCAATAACATAACTTGGCTAATTAGTTGCCCTGTCTTGGTCTGTGATGAGCACAAGTGAACAAGAGGAGAAAATGTGATAGAACATGATATCTCAGCTGTGTGCCACCTCTGAACCAGAGAAATAAGTGCAGAAATTAAGACAGCAGGAGACTGTAACTGAATGGAGCCAACAGCTTATTAAACATTAACCAGCTAGAACCCAACCCTACTGTATGCTCATCTCTGGAGATGTTAGAATTTAGTGAGGTGACTATTTCAGTAGAAAATGCATGACATTTGCCAGAAAGCTTCGAAGGTTTGTTGTCTGTTTGAGTATTATTTCTCAATAGCTCAGAGCTAACATCACCAAAATGGGTCATTTAAAATTATTTAGAAATAAGCCAGCCAAAAACAAACCAGAGGACACAAGAGGAGACCATGGGACAGTGCTTTTACAATTGAGAACAGAAGGAATTTCTTTATACTATGGGTTGTGGGATAGAAGTATGAAACAAGCTGTTTGTTATACTATACTGACACCCTGGCTTCTTTCAAAAATAACATTGTAAGGTCAATTAGCTCATAAAAATCAAATTGACTAGATGGGACAATTTGCTTTCTTATTTGTAACCTTGCTTACATCACTTTCTCATACTCCATGCATCAGTACACCACCTGATACTTCTCTTCTTCTTATACTCTGTCAAAATGAAATCTTCATGATTTCATTTTCACAGTGTCACATTCTATACTGACAATTTAACATGAATCTTTAATCTGTTTTTTTGTTAAGATTTTCTGTGTTTAGAATGTTTGATGACACCCATCAGACCTGAGTCTTGCATTTCTTTTGTGTATCAGTATCTGCTGTACAGTATATTCAAAAGTGCAATATGTCAGAAATACAAATGAGAAATGAGACATAATCAATAATGTGCATGATCACTGGAACTAAAAAAAAACATCAAAGGAAAGATTTAGTATTAGAAAAAAACAAGGAAAGTTAAAAAATGTAATTTAAAATGCCAATAACTTCAAGGCCTCTGATTACCACAGGGAGGTGTGGCTTCCGCAGTCCTGCTGCAGGATAACAGAAAAGCTGATCTACTAGCTTTTAAAGCTTAAAGCTGATCAACACATTTGTGTTCTCTCAAATTGACTACTGTAATGCTCTACTCGCTGGGGTATCTAAATCTACTCTGAACAAACTGCAGTATGTCCAAAATTCAGCAGCCAGAATCCTGACCAGGTCTAGTGCAAGTGTTCACATTACTCCTATCCTGGAGTCCTTGCACTGGCTTCCGGTCAAATTCCGTGTTGACTTTAAAATCCTCATGGTCACCTATAAGGCTCTGCATGGCTTGGCACCTCAGTACCTGTCTGAACTATTATCGCCCCACTCCCCACCTCGCAACCTTCATTCTTCTAATTCTGCTCTCCTTACTGTCCCCCAAGCCCGTCTACATTGTATGGGTGACAGGGCCTTCTCCTGTTATGATCCCAAGCTCTGGAACTCTCTCCCCAAGGATATCAGAGAGTCACCTTCTCTAAACTCTTTCAAATCCAGACTCAAAACCCTCTTCTTCAGAAAAGCCTTTACTTACCTGGTTCCATTCTTCACCCCTCTGCTTTTCTTAGTACCACCATCCATGGTCTCCTCAATATATTGTAACTGTGTTTTATCTTGTGTATTCTTCTTATTTATTGTTGTTGTCATCCTGTAAAGTGCTTTGAGAAGCCACCTTTAAAGGTGCTATATAAAATAAAGTTTATTATTATTATTATTATTCTTACTACTACTATATAACACTTGTCTAATCAATCAAAGATTTCGTAATCCCCAGGTCATCTACTCCGAGTTTCCTGGGTTACAGTAATATAAATAGTCTGAAATAAGCTTCTCTTTGATTTTCTCCTAATTGCGATCATGGACACAGCATTATCTGTCAAGACACAAGACAGTAGTAAGGTCTCAGCCCTCCTAGGCTCTGCTTGAGAAAATTAGACAGGACAGAAACAGGCTAGATTGATAGAGGCTGTTTATAGTTTGAAATGAGTCAAAATGACTGTCCTTAAATATCAATGAAACAGATAGTTAGAAAAAAGATAGGCGGACAACATCCCTGTACCAAAGGCTAAGTGTGTGAATCCTAGAATAATGAATTCACCCACCAGAATGCAGGCTGGGACTTCTACAGTTCATTTCACATTGGCATGTCAGCCTCACTCTGAACAGAGCTCTGGGAATGGACTGGTAGACGTTCTGTGAACTGTACCACCTATAAAAGGAGAGACAAAGGAAAAAAGATTTTGCAGGCTTTAAATAACATTAGAGTAAAAATACAGAGTTTTTTGTTAAAGTGAAAATAGACATACTGTACAGTACATACTCAATACATAGCACCATGTTGTAAAGCGCAGTAAAATCACATGAAAAGCATACAGTAGTAAAGAATAGAGATACATGACAAAGCATTATCTACATATGGGGAAACCTCTATGAAACAATGTAAAAATAAAGTTGTGGTGAACTACAAAACTGTCAGGCACATATACTTTTGTAAGAGGGCATGTGAAGTGTCTGTGACTGCACACAGCATCTGGGATGTTGACTTAAGCCCTTCTCCACTACAATTATCAGAATCTTAATAAGCAGCTGTAATGAAAAGCCTGTAGTTTAATAGGGCTGGAATTGTCTTTAATGACCAGTGCCACAAAACAGCTTAGGTCACATTTCTCCTTAAGCTTCACCTTACAGATATCCTTGAGTGTAGCACAAAGCAGCTGAATGCTGAGGTCAATAACCTAGTACAGGCAGAATATATCCATATTTAGTACTTAAGGTATTTATTACTTAGAAGGTTTTATGCCTTTTAGATTTTGGTGCTGTCTCAGGAGAGTTTGCAAGGATATTTCATCACAGCAGAGAGCATGATGACTGCTTTACAAGACAGTCTAGTCCAGCAAAATAAAAATTCCATTACATTCATGATCGAACTGTTTTCAGCTTTGACTTAAGCTGCCTTTCTAACCCAGAGGCGGAACTCCCAGAGGTCTTCGGTAAATTAGTCTACCAAACCTGCCAGCCCCTCGCCGACAGTTTACAAATGAAATCATGTTGAAATCAACGCACCGGGGAACTGGAATCCTTTTGTCTAGTTTGTAGTTGTGGATGTAACACATTTTAACACATTCCGAAACGATGAGACTTCTTAATTATAAAATGAAATGAGGAGCCGTGACTGAAGTCAGACTCCAATTATTTATGCTTCATAGCTGGAAGGAGCTTTTTTTAGTGATATATAAAAAAGGCAGCCAAATGAGGTGTTTGCAAGGTGATTGTGCCATTTAATCATAGCCATGTCTTTATTTTTCAATTTATTTTCTAGGCTTCCATCTTAAGATGTGGGAGTATCAGCAAAAACAGCAAAATTTTACAGGCAATACACAAAACGTCCAACAGGCCCTTGTCTAATCAGTTCCACAGAAGCTCTACTAAAATCATTAACAGCAGACATCTATATTTTACAACATGCTCTTTCAGGCGGTCTAATGACTGGTGATTATAGCTACTAAAATGAGGCGAACAGGTCAGAAATTCATGTTGAATATCAAGAGCCCCTCCATGTAATCCAGCACTGCAGTTTCTATTTAAGAAAAAAAGCTGTACAGTTGAGACACTACCGCGGCTGGAAGAGTTGTATGTTTGTATGACATAAAAAAAAACACGTAGCTGAACTGAGTGTCAAACAGTTCGTCCTTCGATCAATATTTCATTATGGCAGTGAGGTGGCAGAAGCAAATAAGTGCAAATGGAACACATTATCAAAGAGTTTATTCGGAAACCATCTTGGATTATAACTTGGAAGCCAGGAGAGAGAATAAGGTTCCAGCATCACCTGAATACTGCTTTTGAAGATGTGTGTGTAGACAGAGCTTACCTCAGGCTTACAGATTCCAGTCCAGTTCAACTGCAGTTTGCAGCCATGAGCTTCGAGCTGACTACACCATCATCGCAAAATGCCCAACCCTGAAGCCTGCAGTGCTTCTGGGAGATGTGGGAATTATTTTTAACCCCCAAAGCATTTGAAGGTTCACACACTCACAACTGCTTTAATCTACTTAATTATAAATTAATAATAATTCCTTACACTCAAACAGCGTTTTTCTGGACACTCCACTCAAAGCGTTTTACAGGTAATGGGGATCCCCTCCACCACCACCAGTGTGCAGCCCAACCTGGATGATGCAACAGCAGCCATAGTGCGCCAGTATGCTGCCCAAACACCAGCTCTCAGTCGGGAAGCCAGTTCAGAGATGGGGATTATTAGTAGGCAATGATTGGTAGGAGGGGGACAACACCCTCTTTGAAAAAAGCTCTGGGACCTTTTAATAACCACAGAGAGTCAGTACCTCAGTTTTACGTCACCTTATTTTTTTTACACTATATGATCCTCATCACTACACTGGGGCATTAGGACCCACTCAGAGCACAGTGTGAGCACCCCCTATGGGTCCCACTAACACTTCCTCCAGCAGCAACCTCAGCTTTCCCAGGAGTCTCCCATCCAGGTACTGGCCAGGCTCACCTGCTGAGCTTCAGTGGGCTACCTTCTTGCTCGCTAGCAGAAACACTTCCAACTGGCAGAAACAAGAATGGCTTGAAAAGTATATAACCATGCTTTTAAAAATAAAAAAAAATATCTAATCTTAAGATTACATTTCCTAAGAAAATGACCAGGAGAAAAAAAAGGCAGCAAATCAGATTTTTATGGCTACTGTATGTGTTCATCATTCTTTGCTGGCTTTTCCAGAGGGAATATCCCCCAGAGCTAATTACACCAGTTGTTCACACTGCCAAATGAAAATTGCATCTTGCAAACCAAGAAAAACAGGATTTAGGCAGTAGGACTGGGAATTGGAATTATGCTCCCAGTATTGCTGGAATTACTTAAAGTCCTTTCCAGCTGAAACACATTCATTTGGCTTGCCTAGTGTTGTTACTTAGTATCTAATGTTAACATCCTGAATGTCACGCCTACCTAACAGGCTCCCTACACTAGCTATATCACACTAGCCAGAGATTTCCAGTCCTGGTCCTGGAGGAATGCTGTGTCTTTTGGTTGTGGCTTGAGTTCACAATAAAAGGCAAAATGATTTCAGTTTTCTATCTGGGGAATATTTGTAACCTTGCTTTGAGCTCTCACAAGGTCAGATGGGATTTGTAATTGGTATCAATCCAATTTTAAGAACTGCCCTCATTCAGGCCATCTGCCTGCAATGTAACCAATTTGATTTCTGCAGAAGGAAGAAACCCTTTGTGGGGGTCTGATACAGCATCCTTCCCACCTGTGTTCAGCACAAAGTGATCAACCAACAAGAGCCCTTTAGTGAGAAATAACCACGCTGAGAAGCTGCATAAAGTGCCATGTGCTGAAGTTACTAGGAACAGTTCTCTTGAAGAGGGGTATTTTTGATATTCAAGATTCCCATTAGGGTTGGAAAGAACAAGTCTGTTTACTCAGTCATAAATTAATTTTAAGAAATGTGTTTGCCGACACATTTCACCTGAATTTTCTTTAACAGTAGTTAAAGTACGTTTCTAATCACCTGCTAGTTAATGTTGCAGGTGAGCTTTCAATTATCCCATTGATCCCTTTACGGAACTAACAGTTTGATTAATAAGCCCTATTTATTGTTTTTTTTAGCTTCCAGATTTCACACTATTTAATTTCAGAAGCAAATAAATACAGGTACCTGCAACATTTGGCAGCAGAAAGCGATGAAAGAAAATTCTGTTTAGTCAAATTATCGGTTGAATTGTGGTTTCGATTAAGTAGACAACAGCTCAGCTAGACTTAAATACAGAAGGCACAGCGGTCATATCCAGGACTGGGATTCACTGTAATAGAGCCACATGCACCCAGAAGACCCTCAAGATCATTAGAAGCAAATAAAGCTTCTTTTTAACCTTTGGCATTAAAAGAAGAAGAGCGGGAGTTTTTTTAAACACAAGGCTCATTGATCCCTCACTTTTTAAATGTCAAGACTGGGTAAATCGAGGGATATCTGAAAGATAGACAGCCACTTAGGTTCATAAAAAGTTCATTTCCCACTAGATTTTTTCTCTCTGCCTTTGCTTTCTCTCTCTTTTTTTGGATGCAGCTAGTTTCGGAAAAGAAAATAATCAGGTGAACTGAAAAGATTAATCGATGTCGCTTGGCTCTTTCAGGGTAACGGAGGACCGCTGTCATGGGTACTATTTATCACAGGTACAAGCTTTCTTCCCATCTACCCTCCTCACCTCCTCACCTCTTCCCACAGAGCAGCATCCTACTTACTGTGAAGGCCCAGATCTATCCTCCCATGAATTAGCATACAGGAAAGTGCATAATGTGATTTCTCTTGTCTGGACATGAAGCCGTCCCCCAGGTGATCATGCCTTTCTGATCTCTCCAGCTGAGAGGTGTAAGGCACAGGCCTGGTGAATCCCTGTTCCATGTCCTTTGCTAAACCAGAGGGGTACAAGTTATGACTGGGTGGGACACTGCTGTGTGTTAACGGAAGTCAAGGGCAGGTATGTTAAGGCACTGTTCAAAAAGGTTACAAAAGGGACTTCAGCTGCAAAGTCACAGCCATTTGGAAGAGGAATGAAGTAGGCTTTAGCGTGTTTAGAGAACTGTGCACCTAATCTTTTGTTCAAGCGCCAGTGCCAACCTGTGACCACGAGGACTGCGAGGAGATGGTCTCAGGACGCTATGGATGATCTACGTGGCGCTCTGGAAGTAACCGACTGGGATGTGCAGTGCGAGCCACATGTGAAGATAGTTGACTCGTACAAGTACCTGGGCGTTCACATTGATGATAGACTGGAATGGACTAAGAGCACTGAGACCATGTACATGAAGGGCCAGAGGTGACTTTACTACTTTCCTGTTGCTGGGGATCTGTGCAATATATTTATAATGTGCAATACATCTTCTTGTGTACTTTACATTCTGGTTTGTTTTGTACTGTATCTTCTATACTGTGTGCAATTCTGTATACTCCATTTTTTACTTTTTTACTGCACTTCTCACTGACTTACAGTATTGTATTGTAGTATTATTGTATCATTTCGTTACACTGTGCTGTGTTGACTGTGCCAGGCTGCTGTTGCACTGCAATTTCCCTTACGGGATCAATAAAGTATCTATCTATCATCTATCTATCAAAGTTCATCTGTCTAAGATTTCACTTGTGATTTAGTGATGGTTTGTTAAGACCTAACATTGAATATTATTAATTTCCTTACTTTTCCCATTGTCAGCTAAAATGCCAAAATTATGTTTTGGTGATTGGATGGGCTATGATGTTAAAACAAACTAGGTTAGACTTTCTTGACTGCAAAACTGGAAAACTATGTCTCACCGAGCCTGAAGAAGGCTCCGCAGTCAAAACATTGTGTTTCTTCTCTTTACCCTTCAGCATGGAATGAAACTTCAGCTGTTCCTTACAATTGTCTCATTGTGTAGTGGAACTCAGCTTTAGAAAACAGCTTTACAAAATTGAGCAGATGAAAGCACCATTTCCTGTTCTACAATAAAGACAGGGCATTTCTATAAAAGCATTAATTAATAAATGCATCAGCCTGGGGAGAGGGGGTTTCATAATGATCCTATCTGTTCTGATGGGAGAAGAAGAAAAACAAGAGGAGAAACCTGAAGAACCGAAAACAATGCCTTGTCTATAAAAACAGCACACAGGAAAAGGAACAGGTTTTAATAGGCTCCTTTAAAGCATGCTCCCAGTGCCTTGTGTATTAATAAATCATGTCACTTCGTTATAATGATACAAAGTATTGTAAAAGAGCTGCCCATGGACTGGCACTGCCAATATTAACTGGACGCCTCTGGTCAGGTGCATTGAACATTTCCCAGTGATCCATAAATGTACAGTATTATGTGCCTCAAGTAGCTATTTTGTTTTCACATATATTTGAAATGCTGCCCACTTTGGAAGTGGCATTTGCACTGCAGCATGCATATTCTTTATTCATCATTATAAGACGCTAAGGTGTGAAAACCGGGGGTCACAGTTCTTTGTGAAAATACAGTATGGAGCAAGGGGATATTTAATGAGGCTGGAGTTAAGCAATGCAGCACCAGGTCCCGTGACTGATAGAACTGGTCCAATTACACCTTATTCAGACAAATGTAACCCTCTTCCTTGGGTAATAAGCTACTAGGGATCTCAAAGGAGTTGCTTGTATGTGGAATGTGAGGAGTGGTGGACCAACCAAGGTGGTCAAATGTACTGCAAAGTATCAGTGTACGCTAACAGTCTGTACCCTTTGAATCTTGATAGATGCCACTATAAGTCACTTTTCATAAAGGTGCCTGACAATTGAATAAGTCTAAATGGTTCTCAAACTCCAAACCCCAATCCACTCCATTCCTGTTCTTTTGATCCTGTTAATCCTCAGGGAATCGAAGAGCTGGTTGCAATAAAATAATGGAACTGGAGTAGTTTGGAATGGCAGCAGTCTGAGAACCCCTGCTCAGCAATGTTACATTAGTTTGAATTTTTCTTTCAGAAGTAAACAGTGTAACAGTGAACACACTGCCTACATTCCTTGATCTCCCTGACAGCCTGCCCATCTCAGTATCGTCTGGGCAAAAAGCCTACTGCAGAGATTCTAGGATAGTGGATAAGAACAGGATCTAACCCTAGCTGGCGTAACTGCAGGTACTAATGGAAGTTAATATTGGAGTGAATTCCCAAGGCTATTAATCAGAAAGGCGTAATTAATTTGGGAAGTACTGCACTGCTGCAGCGTGGTCAGAGCTCACCAGGCATTGTTGCATGGGTCTTCATACTGCGTCAAGAGTGGTGAGCTGATCTAATGTGGAATGAAAGCATGGAAGGTGACATTATAGAAGACATTTTCAGGACCATTATGACTCAATAATAGAGATGGAATGGGATTCTTGATCAGTGAACAATAAATGTTCTGAGGTATTTAGTGCTGCTTAATAGCTGTAGTTTCACTGTAATGGCACTATAACCATGGTTGGGTCACAGACTATTGACTGATAGTCATAGTTCCCGAAGGATTAAAATGTGTTCTTGTCATTTCTCATCGTTGTGGTGTTTTTTTTCTCTCCTCCATTTTTCTTTTAAATTCCATATGTTAATATGTTAGATGTCTGTGTTTATTAAAGCTTATCATCTGTAAAAGATACCCCACAGCTTCCTATACTAATTTACTCTAAATTCATATTGTACTGAGATGGATGAAATAAAAGGCAACTATTTAATACTGCTACAACAACAGTTCTGTTTTACATTCTGCTTTGCAATATACATTTCACTAACAAAAGTATTAGTTAGTGAAGTTCCAAGAAGGAGAAAAACAATACTGTGGAATACAATTATTAATAATGAAAGGCCTTCCAGTCTAGTAGGGATAGATTTGTGTAGGAAAGCCTTTCTTCAGTGCATCCCAGAATTGTAACTGTATAGTACATATTCATTGTGAAGTACTCAGAACTGGTTTGCTAACAGCTGGTGCTGCAAAAGTATTCAGAATGTTTGGTGTTTTTTTGAGCCAGATTGTGAGCTCCAATTAGGATTTTATTGATCATTAGCAGTGCAACAGTGTAGCAGTTCTGGAATACCATTAAGCCTTGCACAACCCAGTTTGCTCCCAGTGTTCCTTCACTTTGGAACTCGTTCTGCTCCACTGAGCGCAGATATCTGCACAGACACCCACCTTCCAGAAGATTCAGATCAAGTTTCACAACACAAAGACTGATACTTGGTACTGTTAGGCTCAGTGGCACAGCATGGCCTCTGATCTTTAAAGAGTTTTAATAGACAAAACTGCAAAGTCAAAAGACAAAAGTATTTTGTCAGCTCACAGAAAGCCCATTTTTCTTTTTAAATTAAGCCTAATATTCAAATTTTGAACTGAAAAGTTACCCTGATCGGTTTGCTTGTTATTTTCTTTTATCTCATGCTTACTCGGCAGTTTGTGGACACAAAGTAGGACAAGAGGAATGGTAGTTTGGAATTTAATTGTACATTTTACAGCTTTATGCACTGCATGTAAAGCCCATGACAAAAATCAGGTGACTAAGGTGCATGGGAATTTGAGAAAGCTGTCAAACAATGGTACCTTCTTTATTATTTCATCTTTTTGTGCAGATTAAAGTAAAATCTCTGTTTAAGAGTTGCGTAGGTTGCAGTTATAATCTGTGCTTCCATATTGTTTTCAGTTTGCAACAAAAAAATACCATGAGGAATTTACGGAAAATTGTACTTTTCTTTAAACAGGTGATAAAATTGACACTACAAAAGAAGCAGAACATACTGTACCTGAAACCTGTGTTTTGTTTTGTTTTTAAAGACATTCTGTGATTTGTACTGCACACCAAATGTGAATATCATTTTAACATTTGGCAAACAGGAAAAAAATCTGAGAAGTAATCGCAAAAGTCCTCCAATGATAAAGAATAGCATAAATTTGATATAACACATATAAAACTACAACAATCTATGTTCCAATATGCATGGATGCACCAAAGGCAAAGGCACAGATTCTTATAGGATCCCCTGTACTGTATGTATCCTTGTTGTTTACATGGTTTGACAACACTGACTAAAGTGCAATAAATAAAGCTGCATCATTTTACAAGGAAAGGCCCTGACAATGGAGGATTTTCTTCCTTTCAGCAAATTAAAACAACATTTCTCTTCCCTTAAAGGGTCACATTTAAAAGAATAATCTTATACAGTACCTGCTTTAGAAAAACCAATGTTTTAGGTAGTTCGAGAAAACTTCACTAAAAATCATTCCAAACTTTTTTCCAAACCTCAGTACTTATTGGCATAAGGTACAGAAGACAAAACAGTTCCATTCCTCTTTCATTATTTACAACTGTCATATACTTTCCACAAACCGAAGGTACATAGACATGTAAAAGATGGCCTTATGTCTGTTGTAAACACCACTGTGACATTAAACTTTAATTAAAGTGCACTGTGCTACTGTTAGGCACACATCTGCTCTCCTTCTCCTCAAAACTGCTTGTTCGGCGCAGGACTTAAGATTCTCCCTCTGTGCTAGAGAAGCAGGCCGACGTGAAGTGACAACTCGTCAGAAAGCAGCGGATCTAGGTTATTGATGAATTGGCTCTGCTGATTGAGGTGGAAGTTTTAGCTGTTTTGTCTGTTCCCTGGCTTGCCCACGGACAGTGTCAGGAAAGCTGACAGTGATGCCAGCGGACCACTGCGAAGCTGACAAGCCGGGGCGATTCTGTTCGCTGACGAGCTGACACTTCGTCCTTGTTCCCAAATGACAAATAAACAAGAGGTTCTGAGTGCAGGGCCGCACAGAATCAGGCCTCCTCACCTTGCTGCCTTGACGGTTTTTGGATCTCTGCATACTTTGTTTCAAAAGAACATGGCTAAAATAGCAGACTGGACAAATCTGCTTTTTTTCCCTTTTCCTTGTATGCAATGCAAAAGTGAGAGGCTCTTTTACTTTTGACCCATGCCTTGCTAGAACCCAAATATAATGGGCTGGAAAGTGAGAGAATCATCCAGCTTCCTTTTATTTATTCCTCATAATACTGCTTTTTTAACAAGAGCCCAGATTGGATACTGTCAGTAGACCTTAAGTAACAGTACTGTAGTTTTGTTGTTGTGTGGAAGAGAAACGCGCAGAGATGGGTTGGGAACAAAAAGAAACACTATGACGTTAGTGACATACACTGTAGAGGCTGGCAGGAGGCTTTAAAAATCATGGCAACAATCATATGTCCTGTCTCTGGGCCCGCTGCTCAGGTGGGTCTATCTTATTTCTGCTCCCTAAGTCAAAAAGTGTTCTGCGTCTCCGTCTCTCCTGTGGATTCTTGAAGCCTCTTAGAAACTTTGTGATAAAGGAATGAAAGTAAAAACAATAAAGAGAATAAGAACACGCCCCATAACACCCATTCTCTGACATCCACAATAGATAAATTGTGTGATGGCAACCAGACGTCATGACCCAGTTTTCTTCCACTGACGCAGCTTGCTCACTGAAGATCTTTAACATTTCTGAACCACAGCTGACCCATGTAATCCATGCCACACTTGCACCTACAGCCTGAACAGCTGTGTAGGAAAGCAAGGAGTCACAGCACACTTCAGTGATGGTTGAGATGAGTTTAATTTGTAAGGAAAACATCTATTTCCAGGGAACACTGGAGAAGACAGAAACAAGGTACATCACCCATAGCTACCTGAATTCCAGCAGTGTTACAGAGACCTATAGTCTGGGTATAGCTATGATCACCCTATGTTATTACCACGAATGAGGCTTTGAGTGACCATTACCAATCATATTGGAATCATAAAAAATACAACCCCTTATACACACCTGATAATGTTATCCCTGCCCTCACTCCGTAACACTGCTGGGCAGAACTTGTTCCATTCTTCTGCTTCTTCTGTTGTATCACATCAAAGTGACTCTGTAAAGCTAGTTAAGGGGGTGATCCCCATGAGAAGGCAATGTATGACATTATAACTAATGGACTGGAGAAATCATGGATTTAGCATTTGATTGATTGTTTGAATATTACCACCAGGATTGCAGCTGCTTCCCATCTGTCTCGGCCCTTTTTAGTGCCAGATATGCACAGTTCTGTGTGGAATTGCTCAAATTAACCACTACTGGCAAGTCTAGCATTTATCGCTGAATCGGTAACACCTAGGTAATTATCCAGCACTATGCCAGAAACAGTAAAACGAACAGCCTGTTCTAACAGTTTGGCTCCACAGAGAATCACTCAGTACTGTACAGTATAGATGACCTCAAGAACCCCCTCTCTTAGTCACTCATGTAAAGATGAGAATAAATGCAAATGATACCAAGCACTAGAAGCATTGTGATTTTCATCCTATATTGCAAAAAACTGAAGAGCAAGATGGAAGAGCTACATTACTATGTATGAGCTAGATGTATTTCCTTCACCGCGTTTCTCTCTCTTTTAATCAAAATGTTTAAGCAATGCATTTCACAGTGTAATAATTCGATTTCTTATTTACATGTAGAGGTGATGATGTTCTGCATTTCTGTTTTGTTTCCTTTCTTTTTTCCCCATTATATATTTAAAGGTTACAGTGTGTCTTGGTGTGACGGGGCAGGTGTATTATGTAATTTTTAAATTAAACATTGCAGGAAGATAGAGTTATATTCAACAGTCATATTTATTTCTCTGCCATTTCAAAGCTGTCAGAGTGCAGGATAACCGGGTAGAATAAATGTGTCCAGCAGGACTGGAGTAGCAGACTGTGAATGGGCACCCATCAGCAAGAAGTGAATAATTGATGGCTATTCTCATTTAAAGCCAGCCTCAATGAAAATGTTTGCTTATGGGAGAAATCCTGCCTGTTATTTACTGACTTTACCAGTTCCTTCCCGACATTTGAATATATTCCTTACCTCAAGCTGGATTATGAATCATATGAATTCTGCTTTATTTGGAAAACCAATTTGGTGATGTCTTATTATCACAAAGACAGCCTCCTATTTTGCTCAGTCATGCAATATACTGTATGCATGTGGAAAATGTGCTGCAGCAGCCTCAAGCAGCAATGTGACAGATATACAGTAGATGATACGCTTGTCACCATCACTTTGACAAAATACACAGGCGTGATAAAAAAACACAACACAAAATCTAAATTCTCAAAAAGAGAATTTTTTAGATCCCACGACCCCGAATTGTAGCAGTGCTGTTAGGACTGAAAACCAATGCTGCTCAAGAAGTGACAGGGAGTGCAAGCTGCTAATTCACCTTGATGAACAGCGCATTTCAATCCCTAACGAAACGCCCCCGGCAGCATCATTGACAGAAACTCTTCAGCTTGTGCCAACGTGAGGGAGATCTGACCCTGCAAAACCACAGGTCCTGCAGGCCACATCCGTACTATGAAATAGTCAATAAGCAGAGACCTGAAGAAAAAGTTAACGTGAGCTAAATTGGGCCCCGTGAGGTTACACAGAGAAAGGGTAGAAAGGTGAGAAGGCAGTTGAGCACTCTTGCTCATTTGTTTGCTAGGAACTTATTAGTCCAAGATGCTAGTCCAGCCATTTGTAGAAAAAAATCAAAGAATGCACTTCAACATCATGATAGAGCAGTTTGTTCCAGACATCTGCACAGCACCCCTTTTTGTAGTCCTAAATGCACAAACTCTTACTTTCAACATGCATCTTTGTTCTACTACTGGTTCTGATGTAAGCCTGTTAACCTTGGCAATGAACAAGAATTATAAATACTTGTATCAACACCCCTCATTATCTCCTCTACTCAAGATGGAAGAGATTTAGCTTATTTAACCTGCTCATGAAAGACACCCCTTTAAAGCCAGGAATTAGCTTTCTTGATCTTCTTTGAATGGTTCCAGGGCAGTGATGTCCTTTTAGTGATATTGCTTGTCCATATGTTAGAGGACACAATAAATGGCGTGACATCTGTGAATCTGAACATGGTTGCTGTGAGAGCTTCATTCTGTGAGCCACAATAATAAAGTTATTTTTACACACGAATAGCTAAAATGCATTTGGAACAAACAGCTAAAGAAATTAAGCTATGAAAAAATAAATGAAAGCTTTTGAGAGTGTTAAGATTACAGGCACTCCACAAATTATAATTAGAAGAATATATCTTAATACCTAGCCTGATAACATAAATTAATTATTTGGGAAGTAATTTAATTAGTATTCACTGATGTTTACTCTATTTACATATTTACTATATTTGTATATTTTATTTCGATTGCTTTGAAGTCATGGAAGAAACAAATACAAAAATAAACTAGCTATTATCACCCTGTGGCAGTGATATGGATAAGATTACAGAGGCATTGAATATTAACTCCCCTCGCTTAATGACAGCAGAAATGTTAAGCAAACTCAAAGAAAGACAGAACAAGACAGAGCATTGTCAGAAACAGCTCTACAGTAAAGACCGACACACAGACATGCAGAGACACACTAGAGAGTCACAGGCAAGCACACTGACAGATAGAGATTCACAGTCACGCTGAGAAAGACACTCACGCAGACTGACAGAGTGACAGACACGAACAGACGCAGAGAGATACACAGACAGATTCACAGACAGGCATGCTGAGAGACATTGAAACGCTTTGTCAGATACATCCCGAGTTGCAAGGCAAGATGGGAGCAGCACACTGCCTGCTGTGTAACTAGAGCCCGACAGAGTGGTGGATCTGACCGGAATTGATGGTGTCCCAGATGACTCCCTGAAAGCACAGCAATGAAAATTCAGTGTGAAAGAGGACGGGAAAATGGAAGGATACACTTGACCCAGAGTTCATGCGTCTTGGTTGCTTTTGCGTCTGTTGACTCACTGTGAAAGGAATCTGGATGCTAAGTGCTATTGAAGCAGCTGCAGGTATGTCTGGCCACAATTAAAGAATGTCTATATATGCTCTTTGACTTTACAGAAATTCACTGATGCGTGTACTGGGTATACTACTGTTGACAATCCACTTAGTAAAGACTCATTTTAAATTTCTGCAGATTCCCACAGTGCAATCCACATTTATATCCCAATAAATACTTGTTTTTAAAATAATGGCCAAGTCTTCCATGAAAAATAAATCAAATCTAATGTGGAGATCAATTAGATTTTGTTTTAAGGCGATAATGAAACCGGTTTAATTTAGCAAGAAAAATAACTCTTTAGAAATAAGTTTATATTGCAAAAATAAAAAAAAAGTTACACTATATGTGCATTACAGGTAGTGTAGAAAATCCTACTTAAGATGGAATTATATAAGCAAAATCAATTATCATTACTGGCACAAGGCACAACGTTACCATTATACCACCTGGATGAAGGAATGACACCTTGGCAATAAAGGTGTGGTCAGTGCAACACCCCGCCCCCAAACACACACACACAGCCACACCCACACACCCACATCGACACACACTGGGCAGAATGAGCCAAAGAATGGGTGAAAGGGAATGATGCTAACTGGCAAAGACAAGGAAGGTGTGTTAAGCCTTCTCAGGTAAGCATAAGTGGGTCAGGTTGGATTGTCTTTCTCCCCAGACCTTTGTAAATTATATATATATACACCATCTATTATATATATGTACATGCAAAAGATACATATACTGTATATCTACGCTTTCAAGTATAAACATGATTACCTAAATATATATATATGTTATATATAAGTATAAACGCACCTTTATGAGACCACAGACAGATCACATGTATCTGCTCTCTTTGGAATAGCAAGGAAGATAAATGAACTTCATAACCTCAGACTTCAAGGAATGGGTAAAAACTAAAAGCTATGACCTACACTCTCTCCGTGAGTAGCAGAGGCATGGAAGACACAGACTGAGGTGAACTGAAATTGATTTCTCTAAGAAAAGCCCACAGCAGAAAGCGGCGCAGTGCGTGAGGAGGTCCAGGCACAGAGAAGCAGGGTCTCTCAGGGTGCTGCCACCTTTCAGGGCCCTATGCAGACAACACGATCCGGAGGGAAGTGAGGAATACACGGGGAAAGAGGCATGCTAGGGGCTGGACGGGAAACAGGGGGCGTGTCCATGGTGCGCTTGTGTTCAGGGGAGGTGTGGCCGAGGCAAACAGTCCAAGGTTACTTTCGAGTCGGAGGCAAATCCATGAATGAAGCAAATGTCCAAAGCTAGGTAATCCATCCTGACAGACAAACGGAGTTAGAAACCGGAGCGGGATCCGGTGGAGGGTCGGGGGAATAAAAAGGGGGTAACTGGACCAGACGCCCCCTGATCCCGGACCCAGAGGGTCAGGACGCCGTTGTGTCGCTCCTGGGTAGGCGGGTAGGCGGGTAGGCGGGCGTCCATGTTCCAAAGTTGAGCCCCAATAGGCAGGAATGTCTGGTTTATATATCACGGGGGGCTGGAACCGGAGACAGGTGTGGGAGATGAGTATAAACAAGGAAGGGCTGGAGCGTCCTTAAGAGGAGGGGTTTACGATCGTGACAGGTGCGTGCTGTGCGTAAAGAAAGCTCACACAGTTACTGTTCTGCCTTCAGACCCCAAAACATTCTGTTCGCAGCGTCAAAACTAGTTCACTCATAAAACAGCGTTACCTGTAAGTAA
Source organism: Atractosteus spatula (assembly GCF_055471065.1). Lineage (NCBI taxonomy): Eukaryota > Metazoa > Chordata > Actinopteri > Semionotiformes > Lepisosteidae > Atractosteus > Atractosteus spatula. The sequence continues at coordinate 74,077,667 of NC_142708.1, read as the reverse complement.
TTTTGTATCATGGATTGCTTGGATATGAATCGTTAACTGACATAACCTCCTGAAGTCAATCACTGATAAAACGCAGTCATTTTCTAATCAGGGCTTAAGGATTGTGTCTGGATAAAACAAATGGTGAAAATGCCTAATTAAAACATGTTGTTGCAGATTTGAGGGGATTGCAAGTGCAGAAAACCACTCGCGGACGAACTTCACAAAAACGCTTTGCTCATGCTCATTTGCAGATTCAACATTCATACAGTATGCTAAAGGAAATGTGACGATTTGAAACCGTGTGAATCTTTTATTGACATTTCCATGACTCTTTCCTTCTCATCAGTCAAGGCCTCTTGAAAAGTTATCCATCTCTTACACTGCACCATACTGCATGGGTTTCAATAACGAACCAATCCAGGGCCCAGTCATTCAGTCTATTTCCATCTGCGCTATGTGGCCCTGCTCGGCCACTCCGATAGTTTACAGAATTTTGAAAGTCTCTGACAGTTCTGATAAAACCTACCTTGGCACAGACCAAGACAAAAGATGATGGCTTGTTTTACAGCACGTGACTGCTGAACAAGACAAATCAGAAAAAATCCATTAGCCTTTCTTTTTGCTTTGCTGTTGGTGTTCAAACAGGTATGTCATTGATAAAACACAAAAGAAAAAATGTGTAGTGAATATTGTGACTTGCCAGGCCAAAGATGCTTTAAAATGGAGGTTGTTCTCATTTACTACCCAGACTATATTATAAAGAAAACAGTAAACGCCTTGCTGAAGAGGTGTGCAGAGGAAGAGTGCAAGTTTTAAATTAACCGCTTACCCAGGGTCATGCTGTCTTAATAAAATCACTTACTCTATGTCAAACCTAGTTACTTTTTATTAAAAAAATCAATAAAAAGCTCTAAAAACTGAAAGTAAATGAATATTCTCAAGGGCTGACACTGGTTTTCATCATAATAGCTTCATCTATCTGCTAATTTTCTGCCTAGTTTTTAAAAACTGAAGTAAATTACGAATCTTTCATTAAAAAAAAGATGTTACTGTGATATGAGCTGATGAATTCATCTCAGGTTCCAGAATTAATGAGAGTGGGACCTGGAATAAGAGCTGCGGAGAAAAGGTATCTGTGTTCTATAAAAAGAAATGAAAAAAAATGGTGGAGCTGACTAAGGCATTTTTTAATAAGTAGAAAAGTTCGACAGACCCTGTTTCACACAGCCTCTAACTTTTCTTAAAGAATCCAAGTGAATGCCGAGATCTACTTAGCAGAGCTGGTACAGAATATCCTGGTGTCATTGATATCACTATGAAAATATGATGATTTTTTTTCTTAACCATAGCTTTGGGGCTCACAGGAGAAGGGAAAATTCAAACTAGAACATGAGTACAAAACGTCACCATCCAATCAGACTCCACAAGCATGCAGAAATGTTCAAGTGCACATCCAGTGCCTTATACGTGCACACAAACACATATGATTCAGAGATGGACATAATGGAAAAAGTCCTCTTTTTTCACAGCCCTTGGCTTTATTTCAAGTTATAGTATATAAGCTGTTCTTAATCAAATGCAAATCTTTACATCTATTACTTACTATGACTGTCAATGCAGATCTACTCAGAAAACACATATGACACATCGATCATTTAGTCTTGGGTTACACTGAAGAGCACACAGGTTGTAAAACCTGAAGGAGATCAAACTGCAGTGCACCGAGTGTCTTATTTCTACCCATATAGACTATCGCTATATGCACTCAGGAAGGTGCTTATTCCCGGTAAGGGTGGGGGGAGCCCACAGCCTTTCCTGGAAGCACAGGCAGCAAGGCGGGAGTCCTGTATGTTACGGACAGCATCCCCAGTCTCAGGGCATACAAGTGTGTACACAAGCAGAGAAACACTGCGTGACAATTTCGAGACACCAGTTTACCAAAGCCATGTGATACAGGAAGGTGTGTAGAAACCAGAGCTTCTGGCAAAGAACCACAGGGGCACAAGATGCATGCAAAGACAACACAGAAGACAGCTCAGTCCAAAATTAATCCAAAGCAGTGAGGCAGCAGTGCTCACAACGAGAGCATCAAGCTACAGTATATAGCATGCAGACACTATATGAGAGTGACGGTTGTTAGTATAGTGACATCCAGGTGGGGCTGCACACTGGTGGTGCTGTAGGGGAGTCCCCATTACCTGTAAAGCATTTTGAGTGGAGTGTCCAGAAAAGCCATAAGTAAGTGCAAGGGTTATTATTTCTTATAATGACAATTGCATTTAGCATATAAAACAAGGCATCTCAGTTGCAAAATTCTGGGCCCCTTTGTAAAGATCAAGCGAGATGTCAGCCAGCTGTAGGGATGAACCATCACTGTATCCATTGAGAGCACTCTGAGCTTGAGCAGCCAGCAGCTGCCCTTACTTCCCCCTCCTGAGGGATGGAAAGACAGCCCAACAGGGTTCGATCTCTCATCATCGCAGGAGTGGAAATGTCCTCTTTTACACACAATAGAGACGGATCAGAGAAAGAGAAAACCACACTGAGCTGCTGGGAAAACAGCGTAAAATAAATTAAAAAATAATGGCTCGGCTTTCTCTGCACTTCCAAATCCTACAAAGAAGTGGTAATGGATGTCTGAGGGGTTTGAAATTATATTTCAAACGAAACCTTACTCTGCTGCTAATCTGCTCCTCAAACAGCTTACAGCTCCATTTCTTGAAGGTCTCTCGTACTGTAGATGGCAGATTGTATCCATAAAATGCAACCAGAACAGATTAATATCATTAATGCTTAGCTCGTGTTTACTCCCTCTGCACCGAGACAAGCTATGAAGGCTCTTCATTGATCGTGGACAGCTCGGGAAGAGAAAGCAGATAACGTCAAAACAGGAACAAAGCACCCCAGCTCCCACAATGCCTGTTTTTGTCACTCCCAGGTGCTCTCCCAGGTTTCAAAGTGCCTCCATGTCACCATAAGCGCGCACACACACACACACACAGAAATCTAGCTCACTGAATCAAACTGCTTTCAAGACACTCCGCGTGTTTCTTTTTATTCTCTGGGGCGGCAGCACAACAACCTCCCTCTGCGTGACAATTGTGATTAATGCTTCCTACATCTGACCGTTGGGCGCTCCGCGGGGAAAAAAAAGAAAGAAACGGAGATGTACTAATGTGGAGGAGTGCAGTATGGGCTACAGATAAAACTCCTGCTATCTTGTTAATTCCACGCAAGCCGTCCCTCATCATAAGTCCTTTTGTTCTTTGGAAATGCCTGTGCAGTACTTTTTCTGGGCTCCTGATGACGTTGCCTCTGTGTGCGTTTACCAGCCTAATTAGTCTTTTGTCCTTATGGAACTGCTTATCCACAGGGAGCCCAGCCCGCGGTGTCTCTGACCCAGCGAGCTGAGGTTTTAGTGCTGTGCAAGGAAAACAGCTCACAGCCCCGTCAATACAAGAGAAAAAAGGCGAGGCTGCAAGAGACCGCTGCACCTTTCCCGTTATAAGCATCAATATAAGAAACCATTACAGAAAAGAACCCCTGCTTAAAAGTGGCACTTTCTGTGATGACACTCTTTCACAGGAGAAAGATCATCATCTTGGGCTGTTGCCTTGGGTTCGTAAGGTAATTGGGATTGTAACTACAAGCCATTTCCAAAATCACACGCTTGGCCATGTGTATGGCGGTGCTGAAGACAGGGGGAAGGGACATGAAAGGAAACTCGGAAAACAGGCAATCAACGCGATCATCATCGGATCTATAAAAGCATCCTCACTGAACGCTGGTTCTCTTTACGCACAAGAACCTACAGTGCTGTACGCTGAGCCGGGGGGTCCACGTTTGCGATTCAGGTGGTGTTCTGCACTAAGCCATGTACTGGAATGGCCATTTCCTCAGGCGCAGTCCCTCAATTCTCTAAACTGGATTTACACCTGGGACCCCAACAAGAGAAAAGCAGTCTAAAGAACGGTAACCAACACTCTGAGCCACACATACTTTGTTTGAATGGTAGCTGGAAAGGAAACAATAACATTCTTGTAAATTGATTCCCCCCCCCCCCACTTACCAGTATTTCTGAGTTCCTTTCTGTCTCTGCCTCAACGCCAGCCCCACTGTCGACTAAAAGAAAAAAAGCAAGAAAAGCAAGCTATTACCGTAATGAAGACGGATAACAAAATCAACACGCAGCCATTCAGAGCATACCAGAGAACAGGCCAGGTTTCAGCTTGTCTGTCACAGCAAATCAGGGTGTTAACAGACGCAGTTGTAACAAGATTACCATTCAGGAGCCACGCTTTACTTTTAAAGATCCATTAAAAGGTCCTTTAAAATAATAATTACAGACTAACAGTAGTGGCGTAGCTCATCAATAGCACTGCACTAATTCTGCAATTAGCACAAAATAAGAGGATGTTAATTACCAACCAGCAGTACAGAGAAGTGGGATGATGAAGAAAAGAAATATAGGATAAGAATAGTGTTGCTAATTTAATAATACAAATAAGCACATTGTATTATTTACCCATATTATAGGGTTAGCATTTTTGTACCAGCAGATATTTGCGCAAAGATCATTTCGAATCGAAAACCTTTGGGGAAAAAGAATAAAGGAAAAAAAATCTTGGATGTTTTAAGATATTTGAAAACTCCTTTCCGGATGGGGATTTAAGAAGCAAAAGGGAGGTCATGCCCTTGGGGAAAATTACATTACATCACTTAGAACTTCAGGAATCGCTGAATGTAAGGTTATGTACATTTAAAGTACATCATAAGTTAAGACATTCTTATATTTGACTTTATGTAAAAACCTCCCACATCTCCCATTCCTACTGTTGGACGCCCAGCACACACAACTGGGCTCACTCTTCCACAGCCAGTCTTCCCTACACTGGAAGATACATGCTCCCTGTCTCTTCCTAGACCTACTGCCGCCCAGTTTCCAACTATAAACTCTACTAATCTACTACACTACAAAGACTAGTTTGAAATCTCTGTAATCCAGGGATTCAGGACACACTAGAGAAACTACTAAATTCTCTCTGTGGACCCATCTTTCTTTTTTAAATCCACCCATAACTTAATCCGTGGAAGTCTTCATTAGCTCAATCTATCTTCTCAAACTTGAACTGTACTGGACCTAGGACTGTCTGGCTGCTGATGTTAAAGCACAGGAGGGTAAACTCTCTACAATTCAGGATACAACTAACACACTTTCCCTACCTGAACTGAAGAATCTTAGATTCAGCTCCCTGCCCTCTGCACCTGACTGCTGTTGTAGTGACTGCTGCTACTCCTGAGGAATTTTCCAGTTAAGCACAGGGCAGTCAGGCGATCCCTTTTCTGCCATTGGAATTCCATTCCAGAGGAGTCCAATCACTCACTCAAGGCAGGTGTGTCCAATGTACTGCCGAGAAGGAAGAGGCCTTAACAAAGCCACAGCTTTTTCCATCAAAGTGAGCATTCAAGGTGGCACGGTTATAAAAAGGGTAACAGGACCCCCTTCCATGACTTGTTGGTACTGTACATGGCTCACAGCCAAAATGCTCTCTGTTGTTGATGCTTCTTTTCCAGTGGCTATTTGCACATCTGCAGAGAGTTTATTTTTAAAGAATGCTTCATTCTCCACCCACAGTTTGATTAAATTGAATGTCATCTCGTCCGTCCCTGCAGAAAAGCAGTGACATATCATGTTTATTCATGTTGAGCAGGCTGGGTGAAGTAAACTAAGGAAAACTTGGCGATACTCCTTGCTGTTCACGCTCTGTTTACGTGCTTGTGCTATTATATTATTATATTATTATTATATTATTTTGTGCATCTTGTCTCTCCCTGTACAAAAAATGACTTTACAGTACTTAAAGTACTTAACACGTTCGTTCATGTTGATTCAAAGTGGTCAAAGTAAACTAAACAGGTAAACTTGGAGATAATTCCAAGCTTTGTACTATTAAATATAAAATATTCCATGCAGAATTCCCAGATTAACAAATATTCCTCAGTCAAAATCGGGTGACGAAAGCTTTATATCAACACTTCGTACCTAGAATACATACAGTATGAATCTAAAGTAGCTTAATGAAATGTTGTTTTTACATAAATATTATGAGTTTTAAAACAGTAAAAAAAATTCAGTTTTACTAACGGGAATATATTATTCTCCATGGCAACCTCTCCCCGCTTTGATAGGTTAGAAAATGAATGGTCACCAGTGTGCGAGGAATTGGGGGTAATTCCTTTCAGCAAAGTCTGCCCCGAGCATTGGGGGTGCTTGTGAGCACCGTGAACACCCCTGCAGACCTGAGCAGGAACACGCATATGAAGAGCTCAAGACCGCAAGTGTGCATATTGGGACATGGGCCCAGTCCTGTTTGTATTCACGCACACGTGTCAACAACTGCTTATCATCTCGTTCTTTTTCCCTGAATATTAAATTACTCTTATCACAATCATGTCAGGGAAGCATCTCAGTGATTTCATTATGTATGGTATTTACTGTTCATTTTATTTTGTTTAATCACTGAACAGTACAGTGTAGGGTAATGAAATTCGCAGTACAGTATCATTTGTTAAAAGGCAGTTCTCGCCAATGTTTAATTTATTTATTTATTGTACTGTATATTTTTAAATGTAGGCTATATTTGGTGTTTAATTATTGAGTATTACTTATGAACTATCATTGTTAGGCCTTAATTTATTTCAAGCTCAGTGCACTGTGCGTAGCATTTTAAGCAGCTTATATATTTATAAAAAACATGTGATCCTATTCATTCTCAAGCATTAAAAAAACAGTTAGATGTAATTATTTGTATTTTTTCTAACACAAGAAGTAGATCACTCTGTTCCAAAGTACTACTGCTATAGACAAGAGGGGTTTGGGCTCAGTGTGGATGCACAGGACCCTGAGGGTCACATCTTGAGCATCTTGAGCAGGTTTTTATGTTAATCAATAAAACCTGAGGTACTGTATAGAACACGATAAAGAAGAAAACAGCAATGGATTAATCATAATATGATAAGTGGTGGGTAGAGTATATACTGAAGATAAGTCTTTGGTAGTTCTTAAAGGGTTCCCAGATAACTTCAGAGAACTGTGGGTGGCAGGTTTTTCTACCTGTAAAAGTTTGCTTATTCTTACAAGTAAAATAATAATTTTCTTACAGAAAATGTCTATAGAATTTGTAATTTCTTCTAAATTACACCTGCTGATCTGTAAAGTAACCCCATCTTCAGACTTCATTCAGTAGCACAAACATACAGTAGTGGTACTTAGAATTTAGAAATTAATTAATATTATTTTAAGGAGCTGTCTAAAGGTAAGATTTTATTTGTGTTTCTAACCACCTAGGCAAGGACTGAATGGCCTAAGAATGTTTTGCTTGGGTCTTATTATACTATATTAATGCCTTTCTGCAATGTGTCTGCTCATAGATTCTGTACATTATTAATAATTGCTCCGTTCCAAAGACAACAAAAGCCAGAGTGTTCCGTACAGGACTTACTTGTCAAGGTCTGTGAGATAAAGGCCACCTTGTGCTGGAATTTGTAAAGGCAAATCAATATGGAGAACAACTCATGAAAGAGCTCAAAGGGGATTTGAACAGAAGGGCCTTGGTTTGCAATATTCAATAGATTTCTTCTTTCCGCTGTGGAAATCTCATCCAAAATCCAGAGCACATAATGAATGTTGTTTCCAGAAAAAAATAACTGCTCAATCAAATAATGAAGTCTTACCTACAAAGCTAAAATTCCCACTGTCACTAATTATTATGTGAAACATCCAACTCTCAAATAGAAGTTTTTTTTCCTCCAAAGAGGCTGACATATTTGTAGAGGAAAATGCATGGATATTATGGGGTTTTTTTTCAGCTTCAGCGATTCAATCATTCTGACTGTTGGCAAGTCTGTGAGAGTTAACTACTGTTTGATTTGACAGCTTGGATGTTTTTAATTTGCTGCTTTTACAAAGCCTGGCTAAATAATGACAGCAGGTGTAGCTCAATATTTTCTTTAAAGGTAGCAGACGACTGTCAAGGGGAAAAACAAATTGGCACTAAAATGTCAGAAGAGGTTCTCTGAAGGTTTCTGAAGCATTCTTGTTTATAACATGTCTAACTGTCCTTCCACCCAGCTTTCTGTCTATTAGGAAAATGTGAATATCAATTAGCTTTGACTGTGTCGAAACACTAGAAAACACAGCAGTCTATGCAGAAATATTGAATTCTGTTTTACATATTTAAAGTCAATGCAAACAGTCAAGGAGTTTAGATGGCTCTGATTTCTAGTGATGTGAAACAGAGCTAATTAATCTTTACATTCCCATAATTAATTCAGACTTGCTTTTAGAAAAAAAGGAATATAATACGAACAAGCAATATAATATGAATAAGAATAATGAACAAATAATTTCAAGCCAGTTGAAATATTCATTGTGAAATTTCTTCAAAGTGAGTCAGTGAGCCTATTTGTCTTTAAGATACTCTGTCATCTTTCACCCTATGATTAACATGCATGTGCAATAGAACTGTCTGTTTCCTTACGTCTGGCTAAGATCTCCATCTTATTTGCTGTACACGAGAGTGCTAGCTGCTTATACAGTATATCTGATATGCTGATTAGGGTGTCTAGAAAGCACTTTCAGTACTCCTCTCTAGCTAAGCCAAAGCAATGGACTTTGTATAAATGAGCATTACAACTCTATTTATAAGTCTGGCGAAGCTCAATAAGTGTCACGGATGTCGGAAGGCCAAGCCGTGGAATGACAGTGAGAGCAGTAAAGACCCTATGCATAGCGGTAAAAGGGGCAACACGGGGGTTAGCCCAGGCTCAGTGAGTCAGACGATGTCGGAGTAGAAACCTATGCTCTCAGGCCACGGACAGGAGCAACCTGGTGCTAGGTGGGGCTCAGGACACTTGTACCCTCAATGCTGAGCCAGGAGCAGAGCAGACACAGGAAGTAAATAGGCTACACAAAAAGACACACTGAAAAGACATGAATAATCACAGGGAACTAGGAACAGGCTAAAGGTAGAGCGCCCTCTAGGTGTACAGGGCGTGACAGTACTTTGTGAGAAAGAACCATAAGGTACTGAGCAAGAAGACCACAGGGCCTGAACTGTTCTGTCCTAGTGCTGTTTAGTACCATCACTTTCCCCAAGCCCTTTCTCCAAAGGACACCCTTATTACAAACAACAACTTTCATGATCCCTATTCTCTACACACATTAAAGAAGACCAGATAAAAAATGCTTCCCTGCTTCATGGAAAGAAACCAGTGCAGTCAGTGACATTTATATTTTGCAATAATAAGGCACTCCCTTGTAAAAGATTGTGGTATAAATTATTAAAGCACAGCAGAATCACGTCTAAAGCATCAAAAACAATGCAAGGTGCACTATGTACAGATTGTTGAAACCCATAGAATAGCAAAGTAAATGCAAGGTAGCAATTATTATGGGAACACCACAAGAATAGCATACAAATATGCAATAGACTCACAACTGACTGCTATGATTTACAGTATGTGGCTGAATTTGCATGCTCAACAGAAAGCAATATTTTGACACACACAAAGATTTTGTTCTTAAAGAGAGGAATTGAATATCATTGGCCCCTTTGGGTGAGCGAGAGTAGAACTGACAAAGACACCAAACTTATTGAATGCATCATTAATGTGTATTTTGCTTTTTGGTAAGACAGTAAATGCTTTTTCACTCAATCCAGGTTTTTAATTAAAAGAAAACAAGCACAAAGCTAATAATAAATCACCTGCCTCAAAGCTTCTATTTATTAATCACTTATCTGCTGACTTGTCTCAAAGCAATAAAGACAAGATTTCGATGAAACTATTTAATCCACACAGGTCACTCAGCTGTCTTTAACGAGAGCTAAACCTGTCTTCACCCCATTCCAAGAAATGAGCAAGACGATTGCATACTTTGGGCCCAGGTGTCTCCCATCACCACACTCTCTTCCTACTAATCAATAAAATGATGCAAAGGTCTTGTTTATGTATGAGCAGAGAAACGATAACAAATAAATTACTCCAGGAAAGATCGAAAATAAAACAGCAGTGTTTCAGAAGTGCTGAGCCTCAGCATTTACCAGAACCGAGTCACAAGGTACTGGTCCGCAAGTGAGAAAAAGGTACAGTCTCACCGGAAGCTTCTCCAGACCATTTTTCTAGCCTTTCCTTGAGGGAATTCCTTTGGGGCGTCTGCACAGTAAAAGAATATAAGCTAAATATAAGCAGGCTCTTAAGGTGTAGTAGTGCTCCTTAATTTAGTAAAGGGATGCTAGTCTTGTTGGCTTTGCTTAATGGTGTACAACATAAGAAGTGGAAATGTGTCTTGGACAGGCACCTCTTACAACTCAGCTGATCTACAGCAGTCCTGACTTTTCTAACAGACTGAATTTTCTAGTGAACAGCACAGTTCACCAAAGGCTCTGATTCAATCTTTTATTGCAGACTCTGCCACTAAACCAAGGAACCGGCTGGGCAGCACCACAACCTGAGCTGACTCCCCTCATCTCCTTTTAAAATCCACAGCATTCTTACCACTCCATCCATAACATGCCTTGCTACAGTATGCCTACCCACTTAATTTAAGCGCTTTGAGAAGCCACCTTTAAAGGCGCTATATAAAATAAAGTTTATTATTATTATATTATTAATTCTGGGCTGTGCCAGCTGTCCTGCAGGAGGAGGTTTACTTCCTAAAATTGACCAGGAGGGTAACCCTTTTGTATCCCTTTTCCACGTAAGTCTTAATGCCCAGTTCAGAAATAGAGAAATTCTGATCAACCAACATGGTTCTGAGCACAAAGATCATTAAGCTTACCATACCCTCTAATATCACACTTTATTTAAGAAAAAAAGACTCAAACTAAACTGGAACTAGAACTAAATCTAAACTAACAAGTAAAAGGTTTATTCCATGCTGGAAAGAGAAGAAAGAAAACACAACATTCCGGCCGTGGAGCCCTCTTCGGGTGTGTCAATCTAAACTAGCCTAACAGGACTAGACACCCTGGATTTGTTTTCTGAACTCTTCTAGAAAGCCTCCAATTGAACAGATGAAAACACAGATATAGACTTTTGGTGTTAATTGTATAAAGGTGGAACCATTAGTTGCATTGGTGCAGTTACAGCTAGTTTCTAAATGTAAGAAAGGTTGCAAAGGATTTCTAATACTTTATTAACTCCAGGATTTTGTCAAGGTGAATGGGGAAGGACCCCTGGGAATTTGCTTTCAGCCCTCAGTGTACTCCGTCTTGGTCCTCGTTTCACTGCTAGCCCTGAAGAAGTCTTCTAAACTGACTCTGCCAGTTACCTTTCGGAATTTTAAATACTTGTGTCAAGTCCCCTCCTAATGTCCTCTGTTCAATACTAATGAGATTAAGCTCCTTTAGGCTCTATCTTGTTAGTGCAAGGTCAGGAATGAATCTACTTGCCCTTCTGTAGTGCAGCTATGTTCTCTCAGCGATTTGTTGACCACAATGACATAGAGTATTCTAAACAAGGTATTGGTATTGAAGAATTAGAGAGGCACAATCTGGCTGGTATTGTTGTCTTTGCATTGGTTTTAAGACAGTTCCTGTTCTGAGAACCTTTAGGGGGAGATTGAAGGACATATACAGTAATTACAAAAAATACCCCCCTTCTGGCACAATGAAAAAGACTTTTAAGTCCTGTTCAGTCCTGTCAGTTTGTATAATCATTGAATTTCTGAATTCTAACCTTCAGGAAACATGCTGAACTGTATCAAACATGATTTATTTTGTCAGTTTAAAGGTTTCATTTGCATAAACTGTGCTAACAAGCATTTCTCTTTTCTCAAGCTTTAAGGATTATTAAAAAAAATAAAGCCCAGTGACCTGATTCAACCTCATAAATTTTGAAATGGCAACAGCTATTTAAAATAAAAATTCAACAGGATTTTAGATATACATTTTGACCATCTGTGACAGTATAATTTTTCTTTGCAGTCATCTCCACCTGAGACATTGAGAAGCATTAATTTATCCCAGTGAGGTCTGGGACAGTGACAGGCCATCAATATTACACAGCTGAAGAGTGACAGAAATCCGCTGAACAGTATCTGATGAAACGGAGACGCAATTTTCATTTTGGTAAAGTACTCTGTGGATAATAAGAACTCACATTTAGAGTAAACAGGATTATTTAAGGACGATTTCATTCTGAAAAGTAGCCAGCCTTGCACCTTGTAGTTTAAAGCCCACAAACCCTAGCAGCTCTCAGCCAAGTACAGTTTCTGCCCCAGTCTGAGAAGGTTTGGCTATAGCCAGGTAACTACATTGCCTTAAACTTACCTCCAGCCAGCAATGTCTAAACTGTAGTTCTCAACCTGGACTCCAAACAGAAGTCTTTACTGCTCGAGCCACTTGGGAGCCCCAGTTGTCCTGGGATGAAGGGACAGCAAGGATCATCGAGTCAGAGATGAGCGGACTTTGTTGTTTTTGCAGAACCTGACCCCTCCCTTGTCTTTCTCAGTCAGCCCTACATCTTGGTGAGCGGGCGAACTGACTATGCTGCTTTTCACTTTGTGACTCTAGCAATTGTAAATAGCCATGAGAAAGCAGCACCTTGTATGGTTTTACGTAGATCAAAGACACTGTTGAACATCAGCTTATCTTTTTCTTGTTAACTTTCACAGAAGACTGTTTACTGTTCTCAAATTGCTGTTTCTGGACATTTAAAATGGGACAAAAATGTTTTCCTAACGAATGTCTGAGAACGTATCGCAGTAAATCCCAAGGTGCAGCCATCCATAGGCAATGACATGGAATGCAGTAACAATTAGTCAGTTTTGCGGCGTTCAACTTTATCCACAAGAGAATTAAACCTGCTGATTTTTCAGAACTAAATGCAAACATTCAGACATCAGATGAAGAGGTATTTAAACTTAGTACATAAAGTTTTTAATTGCTTTGGGGAAGTAAAAAAGGAAGCTATTTTGCATCTGTCTTAAAAATAGTATCTAAGTGAAAATTACAGTATTGGATGCCTGGAATTGTTTCACTGTTTGAAAACATCGCACTGTAATATGACTGCTATGTGGTAGCAGAGAATGTATAGCTGTTAACACCTATATCACCCTGCAACTCACAGCTGGCAGCCCACTGAAGCTCAGCAGGTGTGAGCCTGGCCAGTACTCAGATGGGAAAGCTGAGGTTGCTGCTGGAGGAGGTGTTAGTGGGACTAGTAAGGAATGCTCACCCTACTTTCTGTGTGGGTCCTAATGTCCCAGTACAGTGATGGGGACACTATACTGTAAAAACAAAAGGCAACGCCCTTCAGAAGAGATGTAAAACCAAGGTCCTGTCTCCCTGTGGTCATTAAAAATTCCAGTGTCCTGGCCAAATTTCCTCCTGGCCTTTAGCCATCATGGCCTCCTAATAATCCCCATCTATGAACTGGTTTCATCACTCTGCTCTCTCCCCCACTGAGAGTTGATGTGTGGGGAATTGTACTGGCACACAATGCTACCATCAGATCATTCAGGTGGGGCTTCACATTGGTGCTGGTGGAGGGGATCCCCATTACCTGTAAAGCACCTTGAGTGGAGTATCCAGATAAGCGCTATATACTGTAAGTGCAAGGAACTATTATTAATGTCCACACAGTTTAGTCCATAAAGCTTGAAACTACCTCTTGCCCCTGGCCTACAGTGCTCAATATAATACTGTGAGTAGCCATGTGTTGTGCATTTATTCCATGAGTATTCAGGAAGAAAAACGCTCAGCTGAAAATCACCGGCAGATGGAGATTGATGGCTGGAGTTAACGTCTCATTGCTCAACACAGAAACAGATTTCATCAAAGTGTCCAGAAGCACCAGGCCTGTCAAAGACACCAACGTCCAGCTGTGCTTTCACAAAGAGCTGTACCTGAACACAAAAACATTAGAAGTATGTGCAAACAAAGAAGGGGCAATGCGTCTTGATTTTAGCTTCACTTGTGTCTTTACTAAATTGGGAATCTGTTTTGTTAAATGTGCTTGCTTGACTTTAGTGCCTGGTATTTGAAAGAGACAAGGAGGTCATTCCACAAATGAGTTAACGGAGTACGCATCTCCATTGTCATGAAAGCCCTTTGTCAGCGGTTCATGGAGTAAAAACCAAATATGTAATGTAATGCACAACTCAATGTAAAAGTACTGTTCACATAGACGGAACCCATATACTACTAAAACTTACAGTACAGCAGTTTTGATATTTCTTAGTCTACAGTATGTATGTCTGTAGTGTTTAGTATAAGAACTCTTCAGTCAAAACTGTCTATTGGAAAATCTGTCTGCATGGATGTAGAGGCAGTTACAGCCTGTTAATTGTGGTGCACACATCTCTATATCAGACCCCAACAGCTGACTGACAATGCCTTCATTCCTTTTGCAATTTACTGTGTGTCACTGAAAAAAAAATCTTAACAGGGCTGCTGAAGCATGTAAACAATTACTGACAATATATGTTTTTAATTCTCGCTCTAACACATAGTCCATAACTGCAAAAAATACAAAATCTGCTCACCCTGGAGATACATTCCAAAGCATTTTGAGGCCATGATAATAGAAACGACAGACACACTGAACTGTTATGAATCCTTAATTGTTCTAGCACTGCACCATTTACAGGAATAGATTCCAGAATTCCAGAATAACACATATTTAATACACAGTAAAATAAAGTAGCTACTCCCCTTGGAATAGGGTGGACTAGAACAGCCACATTGTACTGGTACATAATAAATAAGCAATAAATAAGCAAAGCCCACTTTGAGGGGAAGGACTACTAAGTAAACCAAGTTCATTCTGACTTGTCCCCTTCCACACTGTCCTAATTGTTCCTGCACTAGAGTGTAAGGAAACAGTTCCATTAAGTGGATTAATATTGCTGTGTTACATAATGACCCAGAAGTTTTGCTACATTAGTCTGAAACTTCTTCCAGAGCATTGCATATAGTACAAGTATAGTAGTATATTGAGAGGCATTTAAAATGCATGCTATCGGTCAAGCTAAAACTACTGTACGTTCTTTCATTTTTAATGCCTCTTAATATAGAACGCAGTGTTGTGCTTACGTAGTGTTGAGATAAGGCTGCTCTCCAGGCCTGTAGTCTGTTGTTTGGTTTGCTATGGCTGAAGAAATCTCTGTGTAAATCCTCTAATTGTAGACAGACATAAAATGAACTGGTTGTTGCAACAAACTGGTGAATAAATCATCAGAAACTAATTATGATACTGATGTTTCTTTGAATAGCACCAGGCATTTAAGTCTAGCACTTGTGAGAATCTAATTTAGGCTTCAAGACTATTAAAATGCCACATTTTGACTTAAGAAAGCTGAAAAAATTAGTTTCAATATTAAAAAAAGATCAAGTTAAAGACAGCAAAACCCAAAGAACGGATATAAAAAGACTTCCCACCTGTATCTCTTCAATATAAAATAACCAGATATTTTATTAAGTAGGGTCATCCTTGTCACACTCTGGAACCACTTCAGAGCCAGTGGAAGTAAGAAACCAGCAGACACTGCCTTCAGGCCTTAAGGGAAATTAGTGAGCCCGTCTAAGGATGTCTGAGGTTCTTTCAGCCCACACACTTTTAATTAATGACAGAAAGAAAAGGGAGCCTACAGACAGTCAACAGAAATGTGCAGGAACAGAAGGAGGAGAGAAGAGAAGGGAGGTAAAAATAGAAAAGGCTGAAGAGGCAGGACTCTCGGTGTGCCCGGAGATTAATGGCAGAGCTGGTAGCGCCGCATGTTGCTTTTTCAGAATAAGAAGCTGCCTCTGTCCTGCCGGCGTAAGAGAGCACTCACTGTCACTGGGATCGTGTATCACTGCATACAACACACAATGAGGAAGAAAGCCCTTTTCCCTTGCCTTGTTCTTGCTCTTTTATTTTCATACCCAGTAAGACATTATTTCCGTTAAACAACACACTACAGAAAACACGTATCTCTGTATTGTGCATGTGTCTCTTTATATAGCAAAGCTACCAGATACTGAGGCATTTGTGCTTGCTCCTTTTAGAGCATATTGGTTTGTAATAACTGAATGTTTGGTATATTGAAGACTGCTCAACTGAAAGTGTCAGCAATAAGATTAACCTGGTGTTATAAGTACAGAAAACCAAAATGAAAAAGAAGTCTATTAACTAATGTAAATTTCAGATATGCATTTGTGTTAATGTGTACTTATTTGTTTCTTCTGAAAGTATTGAGCAGTTAGTGAAAGATGTTAAATTAATGAACTAATTTAAAATACAGGGAGCTAGTACTTACATCTGCGGAACTACATTTGTATAAAGAGCTGTCGACATGAGTTAGGGAGCCCTGGATCTTAAATTAGTCAAGATGAATCATTAGCGTCCTAAATTTAAAGCAAATTTAAATTTTAATTGTTAACGAGGGCACGGCCAGGCAGCCCAGTGGATTTCTTCACTGGAACTACAAGGCAGAGGACGCGAGTGGAAACTGGAACATGCAGGCTGAGGGGCTCCCAACTCCGACACCTGCTGAAGCTCCAGGAGTGGAGTCACCTGGATCCGTCTGGCGTGAGAAGGGGTGGCTTCACTTGGCCACTAGTTCCCTGATGCACGTTCACTGCAACAGAGGCGGTGCCTCTAGGCTTCCCAGCAGAGGTCTCTCACATGCCGGAGTGTGTTGTGGTGTGCTGGCAGCCCAGTCAAGCCCCTTCACACCACACTAGCCTCCCTTCCTCTGTACTGTGCCAGACTTGCATAGCAACATTCCCTCCTGGATGCCTTTGCATCAAAGTCCAGCTCTCTATTACCATCTGTCCACCTATAAAATGCCACCATGCTTTATCACCAATCTCAATGCCTGTTAAGACTTGCGGTGCGTGAAGGGAGGACAGCAGTTCGCACATAAAAATCTTAATGTTTTTAGTTCAGACTGTGGATTGTGTGGGCATAAAGCTGAGCTGTGCTTTAAAAAGGCCATATAAACCCTTGTGTTCTAATAGCAGCCCTGCTCAGAACACGAGGACAGCAAATGAAGAGTTGTTGTGCTCAAAAGAGTGGGGATGTCCAGGTGTGCTGATCTGGGCAGGAGTGTCTAATTGCTATAGAACTCCCTTGATGTGGTCCTGGGACCTTGCTTGCTGTGGGGAGTGGGGTTATACTGAACTACCCGATTTTCACCTTGTTCTTTCTCAATATAAACAGCTCTAGAGCTACCAAATCATCACTTGAAATATCTTCATTGTCATGCTAGCAGAAGACTGTACCAACTGTACCAAGCAGTCTGCACTAATAATGAGTGACACTTGCATTGTAACTGTGAGGTTGAGCAGCATGCCCGAAACGCATGTTCACACTTTGTATGGTGTAACATTGTGATGCCTTTCTCCTGGTGCTGTAAATGAGAACATTATGAGTAATGAAGTGGCTAACTGCACACAATAACAAAGTTGTACAAACCTGAGGGGAATATGGAGATCAGAAGATGTTTCTGGTTCTGTTAGCGGAGATGGCCATCTGAGCACGATGGCACAGAGACTGGATTCAAATTGCTGTGACTGCCATTTGGCCGGGTAGTGTAACTGGTGAGTGCACAACGTACCCTCATTAGAGGACACATGCCAAGCAGCACAGCTGGTAATCTTGAGGGCAAAGGAGATGCTTTTTAATTCGCAAACTGAACGATCGAATCGTCGATCGATAGGCTTGCCAAGCTGCAGTGAATTAAAGGGGTACTCTGCAAATTAGAGAAAAAGAAACAAGGGGACAGTCTGTCTCCTGGACCCGGCGAGAAAACAGATAAAAGAGCTTATTTTTTCCCCAATTATGAATTTCCAGACTTGAAATTTAGCTCAAAAATAGCCCTCATAACATTGCATCTGCCAGTGGAATCCTTCACAGCACAAATGAGATGGTTTTAAAGCCCCATAATCTGGTGTTTAATCTGGTATCTTAGGTCAAACTAAAATATGTAAAAGATGGGAGGTGCATGCATTTCAGCCTTAAATTATATTCACATTATATTTCATATCATAGGCCATATGATATCACATCATACCAGTTCAAGATGCGATTTACAGTATATCAGGATATATCAAGATACGGTATAAATAATTTTGATAATAGTCCTTTATCCAAAGTGACTAAGGTGTTTGGTGTGCATGAACGCATGCTCGTGCAGAGTCTCTGACAATAAGACCTCAGTTTTACCTCTCATCTGAAGGACAGAGTACAAGGAGGTTCAGGAGCTTGCTCAGACTGAAGCACAGTGGCAGAGCACAGCGTGAACCGTGTGTCTGTTGCTGACAAGTCTTTTTCCCTGGACAGCTAGCCTACTGTACATCTATTAAAGTGAAATGCTGCTTTCAGCAATTTGCACCACTCAGGATGAAAACACAATAGCCATTTCAAAAATGTATTTTGTTCTCTGCAAGATGATAAAGAGCTTTTATTTTTTCTTTTTGTCTCCAAAGCTGCTGCATGTACTGTAAAATGAACCTGACCCAGTCTCTGGAATCTACCTAAGATGATGAACTAGAATCATCATGCCAGGAGGTACAGGCAATAATTTACTAATACAGGGAGGACTCGCAGCCTAGAACAGAAGAACATTTTGCAAATTTGCTGGCCTCACTTCATCAATATTATTGTGTCACTGCATACTCCTGTAGCATCTTCTGTACAGAGAAAATGGAAAATTATGGCCACAATGCAAAAAAGGTTAAAAAGAGAATACAAAGAGTTACAAAGACATACTGGAAAAGGGGTCTCAGTCTATAGGTCATTTTTATCCATGCAGACAGGTGAGGAGATACTGTACATTCAGAGCAAGAAATAATCTCCTATATTAAATCACAAAAATGTATGAATAAAGAGCTTGACATTTTTAGGAAGACTTTGTTTTTGGTGTGTTGCATTTACAAAGTGATTAAAACTAATGAACAGTATCATTCAAGGGTTTACCAAGATTGTGTGCATTGTTAACAAAAGACACACTTGACAGAAAACAAAAGTCCTGCATGTGAAGTCGTTCTAAGTACCTTTTCCCTTGGATCAGTAATTTTCTGACAATTTACTATGCATTCGATGCCTTTGGTTGTGGTACCTCATTCTCATGCTCCAAACAAGGCGATATTATTAGCATTTTTAGTGCCGAAGTAGTAATAGTAGTGGCATGAGTGGTTTCAGAAGTAGCAACACATTGTGACCTTCTGCTGATTTCAAGTATGGGAGTCCATTCTTTACAGCCATAAATATTCATATACTCGCATGGTACTTAGCAAGATGAGGGGAATTGCTGTGCATAAAAGTAATTGGTTTAAAACTACGAAAATGGATGCAATACTGATTGAGGGCTCGTATGAGTTGACACCTAGAGTTTTTTGGGATGCAAACAAATAGAAGTCTTTTTTTTTCATTGTTATATTTAACCAGAATGTTGCCTTTTGTAGCATCCTTTTTCTGAACTAAGCAGAAGTCTATTTTTGGGTAGAAGAAAAAAAAAGCTGTAATTACTCTGTTGTGTGAGTGTAAAAAAAACACTTAATTGCAGGAGCTGGACAGTGTAAGGGTCTGACTGTGTAGTCCAGAGCAAAAAAAAAACATATCAAGCGTTATAAAGCTATAGTCATTACTGGTGATTCTAAAGACAAGGTTAGGGAAATGTTTTTATTGGAAAATTACAGAACGGTAATTTAGCAGAAGCTGGTAAAAACAGATGAGAAAATGGTTTGATTTTATTTGCTCATGTATCCACTACATAATAATAAGGCAAGAAAATGAGATGCAGAAGAAGGAGAGACACCCATCCCTTCTCAGCCACAATTTAAACTCCTCTTCTGCAGAACACAGTGCCTGTCTGTCTTTGTAGCTGCCATGGTAATCAACAGTAGGGTGGGCTATTGGGATTTGCATAATATAGGTAATTAGGCTCATTAAAGCTTAATTGCTGTAAGAAATGGCAACTTCTGTCTTGTCCCAGGTTTTCAATAACTTCACAGTTTCCAATATGACTTTTACACTCAAGCAGACTAATATCGATATCTTTTCTGTCAAACCCAATAAATACCTTGTCAGTATGTCACAAACTTGGTAGCTGATTTTGGATTGTCATGGATGAGCTATTTTAGCACGTCAAAAAGCAGGGCTCGGAAAAAAAAGGGTAGATGAGCTGCAGAACTTGGAAGACAGGATGAGGAAACTGAAGGATCTAATAGAAAAGCAGAAATCCCTCATTAGCTTGAGATCTGCCACAGAATGGCCAAGACAGTCGTCAGTTTTCACAATCGGAAAATCAGCAGCTTTTGTGATGAATCCTAACAAAGCACCAATTTAAAATGATTACAGTCAGGCAGATGGGAAGCCTCTTAGTGAAAGAAGTTGATCAATTTTAAAAGACACATGGAGGCACTGTTTTCGGAGCAACAGGAACTGTTTTTGGTACTGTACTTGACATATGTCAGATGCTTGCCAAAGTCATGTCAACATGTCAAAAGCCAAAGACTAGAGAAAAAAGAGTACAGTGCATTGGAGAAGGGGGTCTGCAATTGCTTCTGATGAACTGTTTAGTATAATTTTGTTTAGTCCAGTAATGCACTGTAAATTGCCATGCAGAAATATTTGTATGGCCAACTCCAGACCAGACAGAGAGTCAAGTAAGAGGTCTCTTTAGCCAACATGCTGTTGGTTGTGGCTGTTTACATACTGGTGCCAGAAAAAAGCAATCTCAAGAAATATGCATGAGGTCAAGTTTTGCCTAGTAACAAGCGCCTGATTGTCTGACATTTAATCTCTGAGAGGGTGCCCATTGCTGATAAGCAATTAGACCAAGCACTTAAATCACTCATGATGCTCAAAGAGAAGAAAACAAACATGTTGCAGCCCTTCAAAGGCCAAGTTGTCTGCCGAAGATGACCGGTGAAAAAAGTTCCTCCTCTATAAACACAATTGTCCTCTCCCTCCACACCTGCAACACCACAGACACACTCATTTAGACATCTCTTCACAAGGTCATGTCAAGGTCTGTGCTTGTAGCTAACTGGCACGCTGTTGTTAATAATTGCCCAGTGTCAGATGGATAAAATCACCTTGTGGAATTCCTGTCAGCAAGCAAACAGTGCCTTTTAAACAACAACTGAAGCAGGACAACATCATACATGTTTGACAATGAAAGCAGATTAGAAAGCAATCTGGAAAACACTGCAGAAAATAAGTGAAGCTACTGTACCTCATAATTATGAATACACACAAGCAAATAACTGCCGTACTACAAAAACAGTACCTGCGACTCAGTTTATGTTTCCATGTCTATGAATGCATTATACAAAGAGAAATGAAAAAGTGAACAATTCGTAACCTTGGAGAATTTTACATCATCTATACTTGAAACAAAAACACATTTAGAATGTTAGCTTGTCTGAAACAAGCCAGCCCAGAAGAGAAGAGGTCATTTAAGGCCAGGATCCAAATGTATGAAGAAAATTACTAGTAATATTTCTGCAGTCCACCTGTAACAGAGTCCAGGGTATGCTGGCCCCTGGCACAGTGATGGCACACTCTTAAGAAGAAATCTCTAGGGCAGGACTACAGCAAGCCCACATCTTGAGGGCAACAGTTAAGCAGGTACAGAGGGTACCTTTACATACTGTACTTCATCAGCCACTGCTGACTAGTGTAGGAGGGATAATATGGTAAAATTAAGACTCAATTGAGCTAATGTAACCCTCTTTCTGAGGGCTTGTGCTTATAATGGTTACAAAGATGTACAATAATACCTACTGGATGGCTAGACCATAACTGGGGATCCCTGCTCTTTAGCGTGACCTGAGAAGTCTTTTTCCAGACACAGAGAGATCATTCTGGTCACAGAATGTATGTATCTCTTAGACAAAATGTCAGATTAGCTAGCTGCTCTGTTAGACCAAGGCTACAAACCTTTGCAAAATGGAGTTTATAACAGACGTTTGGGAGGGATGACAAGAACCAAGCTCAATCGGACTCAGCGGTCAGTAACTAGCAATTGCTCCTGACAATCCATTCCTCTCCCATCTCCACCTCTGCAGCTGCCCCTTGGTCACCCTGCAGGGGGGTCCTGGCCTCCTTGTCCTCTGGCCGGGAGGCCAGCCCTCAGCTAAGTGGGTTAAGCCACAATTTCGCTCCATGACGCTTTATTCCTGGGTGTTTGTCATTCCTCGTGAAACAATATAAGGGACAATCCTCAGTTTTCTGTTTCTACCCGTTGATTTTCAAATATTTTTTTGCAATGATCTCAACACAATCGAAATCCTTTCTGGCTACCGGGGACTTAAAACTACAGGAAGTAGCTCTGCCTGATCATTCCATGTGTCTTGTTCACCTGCAATTACACTCTGCAATCCAGGGACATACTGCAAGAGATGCAAGAAAAAAGGCCTTGTGAAAAGCATATCAGGATACGTACGCCACAGAAACATCAAACATTGACTAACTGACCTTTTCAACCTCACACACCAGACAATAAGAACACAGCAAAACCGCAGAAAATCAGGCAACAGAAACAGCATCTTGGTCCTTCTTTCCTCAGAGGAAAGATGTCCTTCTCTCCTCTGAGCTTCAGTCTCCAAGTGTTATGTTTACAATCATCCATTCTTTTAAGTGCTTGGTGAGGTTAGGGGGCGATGGTATCCACACTTTTAAGTGTTTGGTGAGGTTAGGGGGCGATGGTATCCACACTTTTAAGTGTAGGGTGAGGTTAGGGGGCGATGGTATCCACACCTTTAAGTGTAGGGTGAGGTTAGGGGGGCAACAGATTTTCAGACGAGACATTTACAGCAGATGTGTGTTTCTCAGGGCTGCCAAATCACTTCCAGCCTTGATGTAGACTTTGTTTTGGCAGTGGAAGGAAAACTTAAAAATGCCACGAATAATACAGTCTACTCAGAGAGACAGATGGGATTCTGACTTCAGAACCTTTGTGAGGAGCCCAGTATTCGAACTCCAATGGTAATATTAATAGTGTATCCTTGTAATGGGTTGTGTTATAATCCACCTACAGAGATAGCTGATTGCATTATTATTCATACAAATAAAATGTCTGATCACTGTACTTATTTTTAGAGTGTCAATGAGAGACAGGCCTCGTGGGGGAATTTATGAAATTCCTCATCCTGTGTGGGTTGTAGGGTGAAGATAAAACAAGTGTTTTACAGAGTATGCACTTGTTTTCTCATTCAGTTTTGGTTTGCTAGTTTGTTTACATATATTGTCTTCTGAGGCAGCAGCATGAACAGCACCATTTGGTATAATTCTCGAAAAAGGAGTACTTGATTGCTGTGATTTTCCAGATCGAAAAATAGTTGAGTATCATCAGGCGTTCCATCTCAACCTAACACTGTCTAGCTCTGGGATGTCCAAAGTTCTGTCTGCAAAGTACTTTAATACTCCCCCCTACTGGTCTCTTTATTGAACTGCATATGTGGCCCGTGATGGTGGTGATCTACATTGAACTGGACACCATGCAAGACAGTTCCATTTAGCAATAGCTCAACTGGAGATGGTAGGAGTACAAGTAAAAAATGATTTAAAAAAAATCCTTTTAAAATGAATTGTTAGTTTTCATTTCCACATAAACAGAGAACTGTTTGTGAAATGTAGAGCATAAGAGACTAACTAGGCATAGCAACAGTTGCTTCTTCTTTAGTTGTACTTTAAATAGGGTAATCCTTTTTCACTGCAGCCTACATAGTAACTTATTATGACAAGTGTAATGTTAGAGCCAAGTTTCTATTCATTAAATTACTTTAATAAACAATAGTCCTGTAATGTACTGTAACATCTTATATTTGAATGGGTTATTTGTTAATATCACTATTCATGGCAATACAAATAAGCGATGATGAATGAGGACTGTTTTACATTTTTACTTTATTACTAAGGCATTTCCATGATAGCAGTCATGACAAACTTACAAAAAGACACTTTATCATTGCAATTCATGCAGTTTTTACAATGTGGCCCCCGGACCAACAATAGCTATGAAATGTGCCCCTGTGTAAGCTTTGTTTTATTTATTTTTTATTTTTCACTATAATAAATTAAATTAAGACATTTAGCTGTTTCATTCCATTCTGCTCTTCTCATACTGAATTGTGCCAGATGGTAGGTGTTTTCGTGTTGAAAATCAAGCTGAAGTCCCCAGCACACACAAACTGGAGAACAAAGGCCTGTTTCAGCCACTGAGTGCTTCCAAGACCACTCTCTCTACCACTTAGAGTATATTTTGAAATTGCTTAGAAAAAAAACATATTTTCAGTAGCACAGCTCCTCAGCGAGTCTTCTGCAGGACAGGCAATGGGATTAACTGCAGACTTGTGCCGTTTTAATACCTTTTGACTTTGTAAAGGTTTAAACCAAAGGATTTATCACATTATGCGGGCAATAGCGATAGAGAAGAAAGTCCTGCTACAGCCAGCCAAGTGAAAGTTAAAAGCCTGCCATTGAGCAGCGCTGACTCTTCTATAATGCATGTCGGTGTGTTTCTGGCTCCCTGCCTGACCCACACCCCCAGCACAAACAGTGGAACTGCCAAGATGTGAGGTGAACAGGAAGCTCCTCAGAGGCTGGTTTCACACATTCTCTGTGTAAAACAAGAGGCACTGGAATCAGGCGCTGTGTGTTTGAGCCATGCTTTATGACAAAACATCCCTACAAAGATTTTAACATCTCATCGCTTTCTGTTGAGTCTTTTTGAGTGGAGCTTCGTGAGGAAAATAAAAACAGAATGAGAGTAAAGAAGCCTCCCCAATCACAAGAATAGAACTTTTTGTTTAAGTGCTTCTGCTTAACATGCACAGGCATTGTGAACTGTTTGAAAAATTGGACCTCCCTTGGAAATATTACCCCTTTCCCCTTTTTGGCTATTCTTTAAAAATATATGAAACAATTCTTCCTTAAAATGGAAGAGCTGTTAAATTAATGTGAGACTCTCAAGAATATTTGCAAACCAAGTAATTAAAATAGCAGCACATTACTTAACGATGTGATTCTTCTGATGAGGAAGACAAGAGTGCTTAGAAACAAAGGAGGAGATGAAAGATCTCAAGGTCCAATAGTATTGGTTATTTTTGCTTTTATGTCAAACTAACTCTGCTACTGTACTGCAGGTTTCCTGGGTTTTCCTTGAGTATCTTGGACTGTTGGACACTCTCCCAGAAATGGCTGGGATCAGTACTGGAGAAAAGTACAAGACAAGACCCACAACCTAGAGGTCAGACTGTCATGCAATCATGGGCCATAATCGATCAGAGAGTGACAAAACCCCAAGTACATGAAATAGACAGAAAAGAGCATGAAAAGAATGCACTCACAAGCACTGTTCACCTTCCATGAGTCTCTCGATGCACCATAGCAAGCTCCAACTAACCTGGGATCATTATCAGCCTGGTGTTCCTCGGCCTTTTCTAAGCCAAATTCTGAAATTCCTAATCATGGGGTCCTTTGTTTCTTCCATTCAATCTGCCCTGCAGCTCCAACCAATGGGAGGTTTCCACAAAAACACGATTTGGCAATACAGGCATAGAGATGTCATGTTAATCAGAACTCCCTGAATGGAGGAAACGGGCTGCACAGTCAACACCAAAGCATAAAAAAAACTGATCTGGTTTGTAGCAGTCAAACGGATTTACTGAATTCCATACTGTGTAAAATTTCAATCGCATTTTAAAGTCCGCCACGTGTGGAGGAGGGGGGAAAGGACACAGAAAATTGAAAGCCCAGTGAGCACACTGGTTTTTCAGCTGCACGTGTACACATTGGCTAAATCAAGGGCTGATTTCTTCATCTGGCACTCAGAGGTGTAAAGGGCTTAATGTCAGTCTCCTGCTTTTGTTTCATTAGATATTTCAGGAGGCTGACTCACTGTGCTATTAATGACAGACGTGAAAGCCTTGCTGATAAAGAGCAGGAGTGGGGTTAAAATGAAAATGCAATGAGTGGTCACCTGCTAAAAGTCTCTTTGCAGCCTTGAGACCTTTGATAAATGTAGTCAAGGGTTCTATCTTACTATCAATACTGCTGCTCTATTGTTATTGCTGTTGCTATAACTACTGCTGCTGCAATTGCTACTAGTGTTGCTAACAGAGGAAATCATTACTGCTACTGCTACCATTACTTGTACTTCTGCTACTACATAGGATAATAAAAGTATGAATATGATAATAAGGATCATAGTGATAATCTCTGCATTCCCTGTTAATTATTTCACTTCAGTTAACCTGCCAGTGAAATTCTGTTATTTTCTTAAATTATCACCCAATTAACATTCAAGCTAAAGGTGTCTGTAGCAGAAACACATACAACTTCATATTACTTAAATAACTATATTACAGCACATGGAGAACAAAACACTGAGAATGATTTTTTTTTTTGCTATAATAAATTAAATTAAGACATTTAGCTGTTTCATTTCATTCTACTTTTTTCCATACTGAATTGTTCCAGAGATTAGAGGCTTTCTAGTTGAAAATAATAATTACAAAAACACCTCCAGATACAAAACTTTAGCCCATGGGATTAATTTTCCATGATAAATAGCTAAATTATAGAACCATTCAGAAGTATTGAGATGGGGTGACCTCTCCTCTCATTTTAATCTTTCTTACTGAAAAACGCAGGAAATATGTTATTCTTATTCATGTTTCCTCCTAGGCTGCTCAGCCATGATTCATTTGAGATTAAATGAACTGGAAATACATAAATCAGAGGAAAGGAAGGGTTCAGCTCATAGTAACATCTTAATCTTGGGATTATAAGTATATTCCATCCTTTAACAGGTGTGTATGAAATCAGATTAGATGGATTGTCAGAATCTGAAAGGTCAGTACGTGATTTCCATTCAAATGCTTTCAGCAGACACAAAAGTCATCGCAGGCTCAGTCAGGGTTGTAATTACTCAATTGTACAATACTACAAGAGTTCACTTCAGCGGCTTGAAGTTTATCTGTGATAACAAAAATGCCCTATACAGAAAGAGAGTTTTTTTTTCCTGAATGAATGCATAGTTAAAAAAATAACAAGGCCAGAGCCCTGGGGAGGCACGGATTGTGAAAAATGCAGATCATGCGGAATAAATGCAGATTTTTTTTTCATGCGCCGCAGTGCATCTGACTAAAATATTGGTTTCTGGAGCGGAGATAACTGAACTTAATAAAGTACTAATTTCTAGTCATTGCAAAGGCTGGGTTGTCGGTGCCAAACTGTAAAGCATCCCCGAGGGAGAGAGAGATTGAGAGAAGAAGAAAAAGAGAAAAAGAAGCCGATAACCAGAGAGGCACTACTGCAATTCAAGGGATTACTGCCTGCCAGAAATGCAGTTCAAACAAATAGATTTCCAGCCCCAGACAGCTAGCTGCTCACTGGGGTTCGAAGGCAGAGCTGGAGAAAGGGTACAATTACTCCTGAGCATCAGAAGGAAAGTGCCATGTGTCTAACACCTTCTCCTCTTCACAGCTGTGACCTGTTCAGGCAAAGCAGGAATGGGTGGAGTGTTTTCTGCATGCATTTCGGGCTTCAGAACTGCCTCAGAAAACAGCAGTTTCCACATCTGCTGCAGAATTTCTAGCTGGCGTTTTTGTGAACACAAAACTGTTTGCGGATTTCATGAGAGCTTATCCGTTGTATACTGTAGATGTGTTCAAGCTGCTGAAGAGCAGATCTGGGTCAGATTTGTGCAAGAAGATCACTTGGGAAATAAAAACTAAGAGCAGAAGTCAATGAGTTACAAATCTAGGGATGGATTTTAAAGATGAAGGTGACATTAAAAACACATTCTCTGTCTTTGCTCCAGATCTGTAACAGGGTGTTCAAATTCTGAACCAAGAGTTATTCAGACTACTGGGCCATTGGAAGAACAGTCTGATAATTAGTCTGCTTACAAATCCATCTTCTTCAAAGCTAGTGCTTTGCTGCTGACACTGACCGCTCTGCTTTTACAAACTGTGAACAGAAACAAAAGATTACAGACTTGAAGCAGTTTGGATAACAGTTTGCCACTGATCAACATGCACAGCATCTGATCTGCCTGTGTGCACAAAGTTATTCTGTGTATTCCAGGCAGAAAGTGTGCCACAGGGATACACTGCAAACCCAATGTCACCTTCAGCTCAGAGCTGGTCACTGTGAGTGCAGGCTGCATCTCTAATGGTCTGATTCTTCCATCCGAAGGACAAACCATCCTCAGAAAGGTGTCCATCTTTCACGGGTAATGGTTTGGAAAACCTGGCTGTCATTAAGAAGCAATAAAGCAGTTGAAGGCCAGAACTGTTTGGGGAAAAAAAATGGATCCCGACTGACTTTTTAATTCCAGTTCATGTCTGGCTCCTAAATCACGGGCCTGCCATAAGATCAGTTTGGGAAGTATCACTAAACCTTTGACGCAAATGGAAAGTAACTAAAACAGGAGGAGGAAACTGTCCTTCAATTTTATTTTGAAAAAGTGCAAAAAGAAATAAAAGAAAATGCTGAACAATGCTGTTTGTCCCATAGAACCATAATCATAGTTCTAATGATTAGAACTAATTAAGAGGATCATCTGTATGGCAAGCAACAGGAGTAATAAATACAAACACAACATAAGTTATGTTTGGATATTCAGAACATCTAATTATAATTCATACTCTTGATAAAATTGTAAAAAAAAACTGTGATAAAGAAAGCTTTCCTCATTAGAATTATTCTTAAATTGCAGGTAATAGGAAGTTAAGGTACATTTCTGATGTATTTATGAGAACTGGTTAATTGAGTAAGAATTGATTAATAACTGTTCTTTGACAGAAAACGAAGAGCACAGATAAGGCGTGATAGGTACAGATAAATTGGGGTGATGTAATTTGTGGTGTACCAAAGGGACCGCAAAAGGAGCTTGTCTTTTCCTAATTTAAGATAAGATAAGATCACTTTATTGGCCATATACAATTTCTTGCATTAGAAATTTGTCTTTCCACAAACCCCAACTTGCTCTCCATGAGACACACAGACAGGGAGAGATACCTGGGGTCATACCGCAGGGACAGCCATTTATACAGCACCCCTGGAGCAGTTGGGGTTCAGGACTTACTCCCAACGGAGTTGGATTCCTCTGCCTGCCGCAGGATACAAACTGGCAACCTTCCAGCCACAGGTGCAGATCCTTAGCCACAGAGCCACCCCGATTTATAGTACAGACATAAATATTTTAGGTAGTACTAATTTAATATTGGAGGATTAGCAAACTGTAAAAACTGAAGGATATTCGAATGTTTTTAAGCAAAATTCAGACTGGGCAAACACAGTTCTTATCAAATGGAAGCAAGTAGAGCATAGCAAAACACAAACTGAATATATTCAGTACAAATTATTTCTATTTACAATGTTTATTGAACAGGTACATGCACAATGTACAGTAGCATGTCTTCAGTTAAATAAACTGCAACACGTGGTGTCAAAGGAAATTAACTTCATGAGTGGGAAATGGCTCTCCCATTAATTTAAAATAAATATTAAATTAATCAGGAGTAGCTTAGCTCCTTTCTTAGTGACCTGGAACTCCATGACTGATAAAACACTAACCTTAGAACTGTACCCACGAACCACAACATCGCCACAGAGCAGTGGACATACTGTAGGTTCCTTTGGAATCATGTGATGATATAGATAAGATAAGATCACTGTATTAGCCATATACAATTTCTTGCATTAGGAATCCATTTTTTCACAGACCCCAGCTTGTTCTCCATTAAATACAGACAGACAGACAGGGAGAGAAGTTGGGGTCAGGGCACAGGGTCAGTCATTGTACAGCACTCCTGGAGCAGCTGGGATTAAGGGCCTTGCTCGGGGGCCCAAAGGAGTAGGATTCCTATGCCGGTCACAGGATTTGAACTAGCAACCTAACAGCCACAGGGGCAGATCCTTAGCCACGTTGCCACCACTCCACCCCCATTTCTGCACCTGTGCCCACCCACTGAAAATTAAAAGGGTGTTCACAGGGGTCGTAAGAAAGGATGTGCCAAAACATTCACTGTTTGTAAGAACTTGCACGTGTACTTTGCAGTTTCTCAGTTTGTAGTGGTGTGATTTTATGATGCAAACCTGGTGTTGGATGTGGTAAATGTATCAGGCGTGAGGCAGCTGTCAAAGGAGATCTAGAGTAATGTACATATGCACAGGCGATGCGCCATATAACATTAGCACAGATGTGAGGAAGCAGCGGGAAAGACTCTAGAAAATGAGAAAGAAATAAAAGGAAGGACTTCATTCAGAAAAAAGTGATTCCAATGTCACGGAACAGCAAGAAAAGAACTGAAGAAGAAAGGATTGTTTTTCTCATGAAAATAGCTACAATTTTTTTTCTCATAGAAAGCGTAGGATAATGAATTCAGCAACCACTGGGAAGGCTAAAAGAGAAAAAGCCAAAAACACTGCAAAGTAACAGTTGGATTACCAAGACTGGTCGTGCTCTACATCTTCTATCAGTTTGCCCAGAATGTGTTGAGAATCAACTGCAGGGCTGCAACTTTTAAACCATCCTAGAAAAGGTTCAGGCCTCTCTGTGTGAAACACCCTCCTTAAGACCCTGAGCAGAGGAGATCACCTCTACAGCTCCACTCTTTTCCCAGGATTTCCCCTAAGGGGGTAGAAAGTGCCAGCCCTATCCCCTGCTATTCCCAAATTGCATTTATTTCGTGCTGAAAACACACACAGGTACATTCACTTCATTGAACTTGTTCGAACTCCTTCATTTGCTGTACAATAGGTGTCCCTCTCAGTGAAACACAGAAAGAAAGAATTGACCTTGCTTCTCTCAACTCAAACTTTAACTCTGAACCACACACTGTCTGATTCTTTTACAAGCACTTTAGTTGAGCAAATGCAGATGACCATGTGAGAATAGTTTATGAATCTGGAATAATACTAACAGTATGCAAAGTGTCAGTGATAAGTGCCCAGCACTAAGTCATGCATATTAAAACACAGAAGAGTGTTCCCATGGTGTTCATGTATTGCACAATTCAACGTTAACAGCACTTTGGCTCTGCCTTACACAACCCCTTAACGCAATTGCTACCAATTCTTCTTCATATCCAGACATGTAAAGAGGTCACCATCTGAATCTCATCAAGAGCTGCAGTGCTTTGTACGCTAGCATCCTGTTTCAGTGTAGCACTGAACTAGGCTTCCTACATTTTCTGCAATGCCAACAAGCAAAAACATTTCAATAATGAATTGCATCCTGTCTGTCGACAGCATGTCAAATATTAATGAGTCCCTCAATGGTGACGGGAGATGTGAGCTGTCAGAACTTAAAAATGTATAGGTGTTGTACTGCAGTTTGAAAAGGGGGATTCTATACAAATATCTAAGCACCTTCCTGGTGAAGGTGTGAACTTCTACTTGAGCTTTTTTTTATAAACAAATTGTGATCGGACAATCATTTTGCTATGTTAGTGACTGTAACAATTTAGCTCATGACCCCTTTAATAACACAAGAGTCTTGCTCAAGCTGAATTTTGTATTAGCCAGATGTAGCAGATTTGGATATTGTTGGGTTGTACATATTTTAAGAAATTATATGGATATAAGAAAAAAAATTAAAAGAAAAGGCAGCTTGGATATTAGTTTTCAAACGGGATGCCTTGTTAGTCATGTGAGGTGAAAGACTGTTGGTGCCAACTTTGATTATTCCTTTTTATGTATTGGAAACACCCTGAATTGTGAGGTGCTAGTTGTGACATAGAAAAGGTTGCATAGATAAGCAAATATAAGATGAAATATTGAGTAAATCTGAAATCATATATGAATTAGAATCTTTTGCAATTCTTAATGACTGTTTTCTGCAACATTAAGCCATCCTGTAGCTAAAGACTACAGCTTAAAGGGGTGTTAGCCCCTTGTAGATAAAGTCCCCCAAACAAAGATAACTACGCATTTATATAGCCAGGTGGACTAAAAAAAGAGTCTGTAATGTCTGATCCAAAGACACAACACTGTCTGTAAAGGAATACATTGATGAGGAGTTCAGAGCTCCTACAAACTAACCCTTCTGATGACACTTTTACTGTGCTGCACACACAGACAGCTGTGCTGGCTGACCAGCCCGCCCTCTTGCCTCTGTGAGCTTGGATGACAGACAGCAGCACCGCCCATGTGACTTGCCCCCCCGGGAACAGGTGCTGATGACAGTGGGGGCACGGCCACTCTGTCAGTGTGCCGTCCTGCTTCTGATGCGAGCGAGGTAAGCGCAAAGAGACAGGAAGCGTCTGGCAGCATCCAGAGACAGTGTGCCAGGGCTGGTGCTGAGCGCCCTGGCCTCAGTGTCAGGGGTCCAGACTGCTGACAGACAGCGGTCAGTGATGCCTCCCAGGAATGTGACTTTCGCAGCAGTTGCAAATCTGCACCACTGCCCCACAAGGAAAAAGGCCACTTTCAATGTCAGAAGATTGGATATAAATATGTGCACCTAGCTGTATATAGTATTGTATTAGTATTTTATTACAGTATTATAATACTGTATATCGTATATTAGTACAGTATTGTAGTATTTAAACTACAGAACTGAAAATAATAATTGCCTTTATCTATTTTGAGTGGGTGTTTATCTGAAATGTCGTGTGTTTGGATAGCTATGTTCATGTCAAGGTTACTGAATATCTGCTACTTTTCTGCATCAGAACATTTGCAATAAACGTGCAAGAAATGCATCAACATTGTATACAACAATGTATACAACTGTATACAGTGTGAGCTCCCTATGTTTTTGGTGATTCCAAGAAGCAAAAACAGTACAGTACTGAACAGCATCCTGTTTGTCAACAGCATAATGTCAAATATTAATGACATTTCTAAAATTCTCAAACTTTGCAGCTTTTCTTGCAACGTGTTGTTGATTAGAGCTGGTTTTGAAGGGGTCCTACAGCTATTGACTTGGTAAAACCTAAATTGTCAGAAAGCCTGAAACTGTCCAGATTAGCACTTTTACTAACACATGGGTCTTGAAAACATAAGCCCCTGTTCCTCAGTGAGTTTATTAGTGAATCTATATCAGCTTCCCACGGTCAAGTGAAACATGTCACCATCAGTAGGAATTACCTTCGACAATTCAGGCAGTGCCTCCTGGCATCAGTGTTATAGAGAGGGGTCGTTCATGTAGTTGGGGTGGAGGATAAGCAGTGTTGTCTGGCCTGGATGTTGAATTAAAAATTCAGCTCAGAATTTTAATTTGTTTGAATGCCTAGCATTTCAGATCACAGTGTCTGAGCCTCTGCTGATTATATTGGCTTTTGTCCTCTGGAATATAATCTCCCTTTCTGTGAATGGGTTATCTGAGCTACTAGCTGTATTCCGCTCTATCTATAATGTCTATTCATGTCGGCTCACAGAAAGGTATGTTTTGGGCTGCATGCTCAGCGGAGGCAGCAGGGTGTAACCTGGAGTGTCTAAAGAGGCAGACTGCCCTAACTGTCCATTTGGCCTTTAGGGATCCACTCAATTCAGTTAACTCATTTTACTACTCTAAACCTATTGAGACTGGCTTTAATATTCCCAGGCACCCTATCTATAATTACATGCTCAAACCAGTTCATCAGACTATTCCTGAGGCTTCCACTTAGAAACCTGCCATAATTTTTTAAACATACTGACAAGACAAAATCATTAACATTAAAGCTTAGTGTCTAAACTCCTCTATTCTCTTCCTGGCAGACGCTGCTCCTGTATTTATGAGCACAGCTCCTTGCCCTGTCTCTGAATTGACTCCGAAAAGCAAACACATATTCTCTAAAGTTCTACTCTCTCCTGGATTTGTGTTGTGAAAACCATGTACAATAATTAAAAAATACTATTATAAATGTGCGACAATAATGTACCATTAGAGGACTGGCAATTTCATTAAAAAACCAAACGATCTGGAGAGATAATATGTAAATACAGTAAAAGCTGATTTTTAGCCCCATAGCATTGAAGTCTTTTAATTCTATTAAAACCTATTCTCCCATTGGACGGGCATTAGGGAGATACGGTAATGATGAAGTCCACGACTTGTTTATAAAGATTGCTGTCTTTTATTGGTATTTTAAAATGAGTTGGAAAAATAACCAACTTAATTTTCCATAAGAAAGGTTACAGATGAAATGGGGCCATTCTGCCCAGCTACCCCATTTGGTATAGTCTATTACATACAGTATCACAAGGTCTACATTATGGCAGAAAAGTAGATTATAGCTTTTCATACAACACAACTATTCACTCCTTAGGAAAAGCTGGAGTCAGGGAACCTGAATAAACAGCTCTTTACATACTGATAGTTCCATCTTTCAGCTGTTTATCCTGTTTATGTAGTGGCAGTTAGCGAGATGATACCTTCTCCCTTTTCAGAGTCACATACCAATTTCACAGTAGGAGAGGTAAGGAATAATTATGCATTGCACTGATTAGATAAAGCACCCTGCAATGAAGAATGCAAATTTAACAGCTCTTCCCTGGTTTAGAGAGTCACAACTGTTTTATTCCTTGTAAAAAATATTCTGTATCACTTGGCCCTAAGTTTTTATCAACTAATTTGCAGTGATACCACGGTGACAGACTTTTTTAGGCTGTTTTCCTGGTAGTCATAAAACTATAAAGCTTGTGCCTTCACATAAAACAAACATCACAGTACTTAAGTAGCCCAGAGTAAAAAAGAAATCTAAACATTTGTCAACCAAATGTGCAGTTTTCAGAAGACTATGTGATTCCCAGAGCTAATCTCTCGGAGGAATAATCTTTCTCCCTTTTTCCTACACAGATTTGGCAAAGCTATGTAGTCTATTAAGCATGCCTAGTTTTGAAAGACATATTCTAAACTAACACATGAAGGGGCTGTAGATGATTAATGAGGCTGCCTGTGACTTACTGTACATTCAGCGCAAGTGTTTCATACAGCCTTCGAAGACTGGAACGTAAGATCTCCTGTATAGAACAAGCCAAGTCTCCAGCAGCAAGCCTACATTTTAACTTAAAACAGATTAACAAGACGTCCTGAGCAGAAGACAACTGGACTTTGACAACGGTGAGTGGGACTGTTTGCTGCTTTGGATGGTCTCTCTTTTGTACTGTCTGTGATCTAGATTTTAAATTCAGCAAACAATATTGTTTTCTTATGGGGAATTGGCATTCTTGAGAATCACTTCTACCCACTCAACAAATTCCCAACGTGAAGCTCACCACAGTGGTTAATTTGCAATAAGACATTGAACACGCACATATAATATATTATTAATGTATGAATTTACAAATTCAAGGCAAGAAAAATCATTTCATTCATAACCCTTCATAAAAACACTACACAGCATGATAACCCACTTGCACAGCCCTTTACCAGCCTGCATTAATATGTGTGCAAGTGACAATACAAACACAAGATTATAATTAACAGTTCAACTAATCAAATTAAGGACGGTTAAAATTCAGGCTCCCCTCTTTCTGTAGCTTGTATGCTTGCAAAACAGCCCGAGTGCCCACCAAATAAAGCACATTACAATGGCATACGAGTGGAGCGTGATCAAGGGAAAAAGGTCAGTTTAAAATATACATTTTCCTCAGTCTTCATGGAGGTTCATCTGCTGTAAAGCCAGAAAATCTGCACTGTAGCCAAAACTCAATGCCTATTATCGCAGTTGGTTAATCCACTTCCACACACTAACTCCTACCCAGGTTTAATCTCAGATACATGTGTGATTCATCTGCTAAAATCATGATGATGATACCTGTCTGAGGATTTCGTGGCCATTATCTCTCAGAAACCGAATTGAATCTGAACCTATTTTTTTACATTAAGAGGCTTACAGCAAGCCCTGCTACCTTGGTAGTTGAGTGTTAGAATTAATAAATAGCTACTGACAGAAAAAAAGGAAGGAAAATAAATGACATTGCTTTGCACAGCATTATCCCATTTGTTAATGTACTTGTGCATGATAAACATGCTACCAATCAGGAATTAGACTCGATTCAATGAGGCCATCTGCCTCACACTGTATGAAATTGATAATTCCAATCTAATGAAGACTTTATGTGCAGTGTGCATTAAATTGCTACACCTTGGGACATTTAGGGCAACAGCTTTCTAATAAAAGACTCGATTTCAAAAATGAGGCATTTACATGTAAACTCGCAGAAGGCCAATTGGGTTTGTTTCTTTCAAAGACAAACTGCAATTCTGTTGTCCTGTGTTAGGTTAAGGCCCAATGGAATTTTCATTTCTAATTAATAGTTACTACAGTACATTCATGTTTTTATGTGTTTAAAAGTAATATACTAAAAGCATATTTGTGAAAAAAATGAATAACAGTCTGAATAACTGTTGTTGTTTATTGTCTGTGTTCTGTAATTGTGATAATTTATCACATTTTTCTTTGTGCAATTATAATAATGCTTTATTTTATTGACATATGTATCAGATCCCCGTGTAAATATTTCAAAAGCAGAACACATCTGAAGAGTACGAAAGGGGGGCCAAGCCCACCAGAGAAAAAGAGAACACTACTGTTGTGAACATCAGTGCCAAACAGCCTTGTCACCTTGCTCATCTGCTCCGGCGCTGACATGTCCTTTAATTTCAATTCGTGTGAACCCACGGGACCAATTGTCAGTGCTAAAGTGAGAAAACCAGCCCATTTTCAGTGTTTAACACAGAAAGGCACTTTCAGCAAATAAAGCCTCAAAGCCCTCAGGAAACAGAACACTTAGTCTGCTTTTTTAGGCCCTCTCCTTATATACGTTACACTAATTACAGTGTTGCCACCTGCAAATTAAAACTGCCTAAAGACCATCTTCCCAGAACATCCGCCACTGGATTTATCCATCCATCTCAGGAAGGTTGCTGAAAATGGGACATATACATTACTAAAAAGGCAACTGCAACCTTTCTTCTGCTGTGATCAATGGCTGCAGCGATTAACCGTGCCACTAACAAACACCCCAGCAAAACTGTCACGACTGTAAGTCCCTCCGATTAAAGGCACTTTAGCTTTGTCCCATTTTGCCTAATTTCCCTGCACCTGACTCCTATCCAGCCCCTCCCTATAAAAGCCAGATGCTCCCACCATTCCAGGCTCAGCTTTGGAAGACTGTCACAATTGTAGTCCCTCCCCCTTAAGGGCGCTCCAGCCTTTTCACTTCTGACTTGATTTTGTACACTTGCTCCCTGTTCCAGCCTCCTATCCAGCCCACCTTAAAAGCCAGACGCTCACTCTGTTCCGGGCTCTGCATTGGTTCCTGTACCAGGCGAGTCTGGGACCTGGAGCGCCTGGTCCTGTTCCCCCCTTTTTCCCCCCGACCCTCCACCAGATCCCGCTCCGGTTTTTAATCTCGTTTGTCTTTGTCTCAGATGGAACGCCCAGTTCTGGACATTTGCCTTGTCTTGGATTTCCCTTTGGACTCCCTTCTGGACTGTTGGCCTTGGATTCACCCCCCAGAACACCTGCGCACCATGAACACGCCCCCTGTTTTCATTCCTGACCCCTGCATGCTTTTTTCCCCGTGTTTTCTTCACTCTTCCCGGGATTGTGTCGTCTGCCAGGGTCCTGAAAGAACGCTTCCGTTACAAAGACGGACGCCCGGAAGCCCGCCTACCAGCGAGTCCAGGATGGCCACATGTCTGTCATGGATGGATCACCCAGCTCTGGACTTTATCTCACTCTGGATTACCCTTCAAACTCCCCTTGGACTTTCACCTGGACCACTCCCCCCTGAGCAGCAGTGCACCGTCGACATGTCCCCCCTGTTCATCTACCAGCTCCATTCCTAGTCTTCTCTCCATGTTTGTTTCACTCCCTTCCAGATTCTATCGTCTGCATAGGGTCCTGATTAACGCTTCGTGACAGAAACTAAGTGATCCTCCAGCTTCCCGCTCCTTTGTGGGGGTCCAGGGGTGTGCAAGGAGAGCACGGCAGGAGTCAGCTTAAGCCCTGGGCTGCGCTTCCTGGGAAGACTCAAAATCTAGACACTCACTCTGGCCCTTGTACTAACCTTAGCACTTGTCTCAGACTAAGCAAGGAATAAAAACCAAACATCAAAAAACCCAAAGGTGCACAAAAAATATCAATATATTACACATAAATATAAGTCATTAAACTCTAAGTGACATGCATACAATGGACCCATTAATTATGTGTATGAGTCTCTTAGCCAGTGAATACCCTCTATATATCTTGAGCGTCATTTAGGCCATTCAGTTCCTTTCTTATCATCACCAAAACACATAGCACTATTTATGTATCATGACATTAACATAAGCACATCGACACGCTTGTCCAAAGCATGGCTATGATTCAAACACAAGACGCCGTGAAACTACAAGACCCCTGACTGTCAAATACTGTATGTCACAAAATCTAGTGCTGCCATAAACTTCGCTCTCATTCCCCCTTGTATTCTGTACTGATGTCCCCCAAGTTGACTAGTTCTGCTGCCGTTCTTCATCGGAACATGACTGGTGAGGATCTCACTCCAGCATCCAAGCTGCTGTTTTAGCTGTGGTTAGTATGTTTTAATGGGTTTACATGTTAAGAGCGCATCTTTAAAAAAATGCAGTTGCTGGTTGACAGTGCTTGCTGTTTTATTCATATATTTCCTTTCTAAAAATTGAGTAATTTGTTTTGGTATAAAAAAATCACTTTGGCAATTCACATCAAAGCCTCACATGCACCCATTCTGCATGGAAGCACAACAAAATAAATGGTGCTGTATGTCTATGTCCTGTGTTATTTTGGTTTTATTTGGTTATGCGGTTTAAAGTATTTTTAAGCTATAGAGAATCCTCTGCTGCAGTTTGTAGATACAGTAGGTTTACATTGATATACTGTACATTTCCTTGTTTTCTGATTGCTCATCCTAGATGATATGACTAGGATCTAGACAGAGCAGGAAGAGAAAGAGAGAACAAAGCAAGGTGGAAATGTGACTGGTAGAATAATCTGTTAAAAGAGAGTATCCATCTCTTCCCATCCTTTCATGCTGAGATTTCAGACACCACTTCATGAACCCCACAGTTACAGTGCTGTGATGAAGGCATAATACATAGTGTGACCTGCATGACCTGGATCTGAAGAGTTTAGCCAAATGCTAAGTTAACCTAATACTTTGTATTTATATATTTCTACATACATTTAGTTGAAGGCAAAATTGGCATTATATCAGTTCTACTTTGTGCACCATTTCCATAACAAATCAGAAAATATCTCAAAAGCACCACTGTGCACGCAAAGGACCAAGAGCAGCCTGATCGAGGCACTCATGTGGACAGAAGCTGAGTTGACTTCCAGAAGAAAGTACAGGTTCTACACCCCACTGGAAATGATATCAGGTGTTATTTTCTAGCTCCACCAGACTCTGTAACAGCTTCTTCCCACAGGCTGTCAGGCTCCTCAACTCCCTAGAATCTACCTGCACCCACCCCAATTCCAGAAGCAGGGTTTAAATCCCCCCAGTGTGCTGTGTAGATTGTATTATGTATTGCCTTGTCATTTGCACTATCTGCACTTGCACTATGTGTATCCTGTCTACAATGTCTATGTCTGTGTCCTGTCTGTCCTGTCTGTATCTGCATCGTGGACCAGGAGGAACGATATTTCATTCCACTGTATACTTGTATCTAACTGGAATGACAAATAGATGTGAACTTGAACTAGAACTATTTCTGATGTTCTTAGAGTTTCCCCAGAAGCTCAGTCGTTGTATTTGACATGTATATACTTCACATGTCATGAATGTGTGTAGATCTGCAATGCAGATGCCCTAAAATAATAATTGTATTAGTATTATTATATTGCTTTGCAGGCACTTCCAGCCTTGTTGTGGGTTTTAGCATAAAACGGTCAGCCCTTTGACCTGAAAAGTATATATATTCCTTATCCAGGAAACCCCAATTGATGAAATGCTGTAATGCACAATTAGCACTCTTCCTACAGAAGCCAGAAGTCAGTGATTGTGCATTCCTGTTAGTAGCAGGTGGAACTTGTGAATTACAGTGTGGCACAAATAATGGCTCATCCTGGGCTTCTGGACATAGCTGTGAGTATGCAGGGTTTCTTTAGCTGAGACACATGCAAATACAAGCCCACAGATCTGCATCTGTGACCACTATACTGTAGTTCCATTATGAATATATACAGTACATTTCACTCTCTGATCTACCATCTCAGTCCGTCATCCAACAAACATTGGCAAGTCCCAAGCTACCAAGGAGTAACTTGCTTTAGGGAGTCACAACAGAGCAGCCTACCCTGCCTGGAAGGCAAAGAAACAGCCAGACAAGCAGAACAGAATGGTGGTGATCATAAAACTCAAAACAAGCAGCACGCTAAGGAATTCTGGCAAAAAGAACCCTATTTATAGTTACACTGGAGGGACACAATAGGGATATTATCAACAACAACACAAAAACCAAAGTAAAAATGGATTCGTGTTAACAATAAGCATCTTATTCTAGGGGCTAGGAGAACACAGGTTTAGGGATAATTGCATGAACTGAACTGAATGAAGATTATGGATTGTAAGAAAAGTTACATCTTTTAAGATGAAACAGCAAAACGATTGGAAAGAAGGTTTCTTTGAAAAGCAATATTAACACACTGTACATTCAAAACATTCTGAAAATGATCACATGCGGGATTGAGTATGACCTGTCATTCCAAACGCAAAAGAAACCAAGCGAATCACGAGCAGCTGTTAATATGCATCGGCATTGTTTGATAGCCAGGCCTAAAACAACAAGTGTTCATCAATGTTAGGTCCCGTTCCCTTATTAATTCAGGCACTCCTGTTGAGCCGACGCAGCCAGAGATTAACTAGTTATTACTGTGTACCTCACCTTCCTAACCACGCGCCTCGCGGTTATCTGTCAGTGGCCCCAAGCGGCCGCGCGGGTGCTTAGCTGTTTCCCGCTGTCGAGAGTCGCAGCAGGGATGGTGGTGCTGAGCGCCCCAAACTGGAGGCAGACGGGTCGTCACTACAGGGACACAACAGTTCTGGTGCATCGGATCCAGACTTTATTTTCCCATTTCTCTCACTTTTGAATAAATATCGGTCACCTTGTGGCCGAGACACAACAACGCTGGACTGATGGTATTAGCGTTATTTTGATAGTTTTTATTAATTTTCCACGCCTAAATGATTGATAGTTACAAGCGGTTACAAGATTTGTGGTAATAATTAATGCGTGTTATTTACATATACCGGTAATTTCAGATCGCATTTAGACGACGGCTTTGCAACTGCAAATTAAATTACAGCACGGCCGTTGCAATACATTTTCATGCACAGTGCGGGTCCATGTTCAGAAAGTGTAAATAAGCAAATTACTACTAAGAGCTGCCAAATTAAACTCTTGCAAATGAAAAAAAAAGTTTGGATGATACGCCCTAGCAACTCAACATGCATATGCAACAGCCGCGCGCTTCACAATACTTTGAAGTGCAACTAATGCACAGAATTTTACACCCATAAAGGGGTTCCACTGGCTTTTTAAACTAAACACTTCACATTTATCACATTTTTATCTACCTGAAATGCAATATGAAAAGGGCTCTGGGTTTTTTCTATATAAACCGCAGTGCCAACAACGTTTTTAAAGAGAGATCTGCAATTTATTTTTTTTAATTTGTAAAAAAATCCAAGAGATCCTCAGACAGCCACCCACAGACAAAAAAGGTTATGAAACAGGCGTGATACAGCTGTTAAAGACAGATAATGCTAAATGGCCTGGAAACAGCATGCAACAAAGCTCAATTGATATTAGTGTCTAAACAACTAGTGACAATACAGAAGAGCGGGCAATAGCGACGGAGCCTCTGCAACTACAGCAACACACGCGTGCCAAGCACTGGCGCCCACTGCGAAACTCCCCTCGTGTTTTTCTTTTTCAGAAAGTATATTACTCCTGCCACGCGAAGACATTTCACCCTGAGAGTTGGCAGCACGACGATCAAAAACGCGATCATGAATCAGATGCAAGCAGGGCTGCCAACTGGCCCCAGATTAACAGAGAGCCTCTTCACCTCGCCTTTAAATAAAAACACACAAGGGGGACAATCACTGCTTGCAAACTGACAGGTACTGCTTATGTATCGCTAGATGTTATTCAAATAGATTTACGAAAAGGCGACATCGTGGATATTCTTTATTTACACCCTTTCTTTATTGCATATTGCGAATGCGGTGGAGGCCGGGTGTTAAATCATACATCTTGCTAATGTGCAAGAAGCCAGTAATGAGGATCAGCTGATCTGGCCATCTGATCAGGGGAATCTCTGATTGACAATATGAAAATAAACCAACAATGCCATTCTGCTTCCTTTAGACGGGAATTAGTTTCAGTTTAGAGGCAAACAGCAAAGCCTCCCCTGTCTCAGTGTGCCAGCTGGCAACCCTATATGCCATGTCCCTAAGGAGACGTTGGATCCGTTTCAGAATCAATGCAAGGTAGAGGAGTAGTGTTCATGCAGACTTCCTGGATCGCTCTTAGATCATCATTGATCCCAGCTCGCACCGCAAAACACGCTTCATTTGAATCTTCCCTGTGACCAGCACCCCTTATAT
Organism: Atractosteus spatula; assembly: GCF_055471065.1. NCBI lineage: Eukaryota > Metazoa > Chordata > Actinopteri > Semionotiformes > Lepisosteidae > Atractosteus > Atractosteus spatula. Next base: position 74,035,100 of record NC_142708.1, on the reverse strand, counting down.
AACCCGTACAGATGAGTCCGCTCAGGGCAGGAATGGCGGTAACGAAATGGATAACAAGTTGTCTGGATGTCGGTTCAACAACGGAGTTCCATCCGGGGGGGAATCATTGAGGAATATATCAGTATAACCCTGTAGAGACGGAATAATCACAGATTCAACTACACAGTTACTGGGCGAGAAAAGGAGACGGGAGGACAGAAAGACCGGGCGAGAGACAGGTCCCCCACCTCACTGTTTATTAGTCGAGTTTTGGGGTGAAGGGGACCGGATCTGTCTTTCTTCTGGGCTTAACTAACGCCATTAGGCAACACGGAGAACTCGCCTAACAGAGCACCAGGAAGAGGTGACAGAGTCCGCGGTGCTGAACGATTAAACCACAGCTGGATACAAAGTACACACTCTCCTAATAGATTTTTCGATTGTTTACCGGAAGAGCCACTTCACTGTCTTGACTTGTGGTGTTAAACCCTTTCCTAATCCTGTTATATTAGGAAGATTAAACGGGGAGGGCAGATCCACATAAGTGTGAGGTATCACCACATTCTATAGTTAAGCAACAAGAAAAGACACCTAATCCGCCCTAATTCTTGATTAGCTCTCGCAGTTTAACGATGAAGCACATTCAGTGCATTTCTGCTGCACGTTACCATTATGCACAGCAATTTCATAATTAAAAATAAAGTTCAGCTAAAACAAAAACAGTATATCGCTCGTACTCATCGATGATGAAGACCGGTAGAACTGGAATAGCATTTACCTTTGAGAAGGACCATTAATTCGCTTAATACGGCGCGGTCGAGTCTGGTCTCATGGGTAAATTTCCTCAAAATCTCCAAATATCATCACCTTGTCGTAAGGAGCGGTCGACTATGAATGCAAAAGGATCCGTTTGGGTGTCTTGTGTATAATGACAGTCTGTACCTCCGAGGAAACCAGATTGGCGAAGGAGTAGCGCCGCACAAATTAAGTATCCAAAGAAGAAACAAAAAGAAAATAAAGAGGAGCGTGTTTGGGAAAAAAAAAACTTCTCAGTGGAAATTAAAGAAACTGCAGAGCGCTTTTAGAAAAAAAATCTCCGTAACCCGCATAAGGTTAAATTGAAAACCGCACCTTAATTCCAAACCGGTCCACAGAAGAGGCGGTAAAAAAGCCACAACCCAGATCTGTACTTCCAGAGCAAATGTCCTACTAAAGCACATAACACCTGAAAAGGAGAAACGACCAGACCACAAGGTATGCCCTTTAGTTACTAAGCGTCGCGAACAGCCCTTTCTTCCGTATAGTCTCGAAAAATGATCTCCGGACCCCTTGGGTAATTCCCGTTTTGCTTGGTTAGCTGTGATAATAATGAAGGATAACGCAGGGAACCGTCCAGTCCTCTGTCATCACAGACAGCCAACACTTTGGTGACAGCGATTTCTTAAAAAAAAAAGACGCAGAGAAACCGGGCAGCTGGGGGGGTTGATTCAGAGGAGCTTGTGATAATTTGATCTTCCTCCGTCGTCCTCTCCCGGCGTCCTGGCGTCGAAGAGATTCGAAACTCTCCAGCGCAACACAGAATAAACTGGAACGACGTTACTTCCCCCCTCTTTTTTTCCGCGTCTTTCCCGGCGTTTAGGAAGCCCGGGTTGATCGTACAAACCAGCCTGGCGCGGGCTAGTTCTCCATGTTAATGCCTCAGACCTCGTCGCGCTAGATCCCCGAGGATTTCCACTTCATTTGGGATCAAACAAGGGAATCCCACCCACGCACATTGCTAGCGCGTTTGAAATGCACAGACACACGTATACAGTCTATGTGTACATGCGTGTGCTCTCGCATCTATGTTTCCGTCCCCCGGGTGCCCTCCATTCCCCCACCGCACGGACGCAGTGGGCTGTTTCTTGGAAGAAATCAGCTTGCTATCTCCAGTTTCACGCCACGGGTGAAAGCGAGCAGGCAGGCAGAGAGCAGCGCGCGTTTGAAACAAATGAGGGCTGAAAAAATGACATTCATCCAGGCAGGCCTGTTAGATTAAGCCGGATCTGGCCAGAGGGAATCCTGCAACGGGACTCCTCTCTTTAAAAAGATCAAATGAATCAAGCGCTTAAGCGGCTTGTGTTTTGGGGGACTGGCAGGTCAGCCCCGGTTTGATACCGCGCACTGTAAATGCAGAGCGACGCGTCTTGGCTTGGCAGCGGGTCTCGGAGAACGGGCTGGGCGGCTCGATCCAGCCGCTGCGTGCGCTTGTAATTTGTCCTTATTTGTTTCCGGATACACGCCGGTCTCGCCGTTGAGCCCGCCAGCCCCGGAGGAACGGCAGGGTGTTACCGTGCTCCTGCGCTACACAGCCTACGGAAGAAGAGAGCAAGAAAGACATCAGTTCTCCTCGGCGATGCTCGAATCGGGTGCGGTGTGGGAGTGTTTCGGCATTCCAGTCGCATCCCAAAACTTTGCATAAACACTCGGCTGATTCCTGACGCTCTGAATGATTCCTGCGGCACGGCAGCGTAGTTTCTCCTGCTTGAAATACAGCATGACGGCTTAGGAGACTGTCCCGGATACGAATGCAGGGGCGTTTTTTTTTTTTTATTGCTGTCAAGCTATGAAGCAGGCAACACTACATACTGTAGAGATTGACGCTCTGCTGGCAGGATGGCTACGGCGACCAGCGCTATACAGTATATGTCAAGGAATCGAAAGAATAAACAACCCTGCAGATGTCTTGCGACAGGGAATCATTGCCTAAATCGAGAGGCTGATTAATTACTAAAAGCTGGAAATCAGTTTCCAGTATCTCCGTAGACAAGGCGCCCACCAGACACTAGGAACTCCGCTGCTGCGCGGCTTACACAAGCATGTGCGAGTCTGAGAGATGAGAGGCTCATTCCCAAAGCTCGCCTGTCACAGGCAAGATGGGGGTTTCGGGTCGCTTGCCGGCAGATATGAAGGCATTCCAGGTCTAGCATTCATATACTCCAGCTAAAACTGATCTTAAAAGACGCTGCGCTGACATTCAGTATATTGCTAGCCTGAAGAGGTGCTGAGATGACTGGTTCTAGATCAAGGAAGGAAATGTGCAGAAAGAGGCTCTGTATTTTTATTTCAAGCTGTATCACATAGAGATTCCTTCCTTTACCCGAAGCAACAGTGCACACAGTAGCATCATAACCGGAGAAATGTTGCCCCTCCGTGCTATTACTTCACTATCAATCGGTTTATCGGATCCCTTCCAATTCGGAAAAGGGCTGCATGTACCGTAACTCGACTTGCTAACCTTGTGAGACGTGAGTTATCACCCCGCACACCAGATTTCATCCGGAAGGGACGCGGGTGTGCCGATTCTTCTGGTGTCTGAGTAGCGTGGTGAATAGAAGCTCCGAGCGGGTATCTTCAGTGGCTGAACTGTACGATTCTAAAGTGAAAACGGAATGTATGCACAGAGAAATGTATATTTTGGAAGGTGAACCTCACATACCAGCAGTGCGGAGCTGTGGTTAACGGCTTGGACCCTAACTGGACGGCTGTGGGTCCAAATCCCATGTGAAAAACGAGCTATTGTAACCTTGAGCAAAGTACTTCACTCCGCTTACTCTATTAAAAATGCCCAGCTGTATAAACGGCTGCGAACGAAATGAACTATAGCTAAACATAGGCATCGTCAGGCACATTAAATACAACATTTTCTTTCTGACAGTTTATACGATGCATTGCGGCTCACAGGGACGCTCGTTTGCATATTCAAACCATTTCTCACAATGTCGCTGTACTTTTTTTTTCCCTGAATGCTATAAACCTCCACAAAAGCTGTCAAATGAATGAACAATGTCTTAATCACACACTTCTCCAGTGCTTCAGACACTTATTGCTAACTTTGTGCAGTGTTTCCTTAAAAAAAAACACACCACATTATACCACATTTGCGCTTAACGCCTTGCGAACAAGCCGAGGAGTTTAAAGACGATGGAACCCGCTCCGACTGGGCGCCGAGTGAAGGAGCTGTCCAGCACACAACGGCCCTGAAGTACTCTCGTCGATGGTTTCTGACTCCTGCCCTGCTCACTTCCTAACTACAAGCGTCACACAGGAGTCAATTAAATACTTCAAGTAAGCGACTCGTGTAATTGGAAGAAAGATTAAATTATACTGACAAAACGACAATGTTTTTAATGGCGCCCCTCTATCTAAGGTGAAGTGTAACTAACGTCGTCCACCTTGACAGTAAAAGTGAACGCAAAGCCATCTTGAAATCAAAACTTAAATGTTTGATTAAAGAAGGGGGAAAAGCTTAAATAAACTAGCACATTCCAGACATCTCCCATGCTCACGAGCGTGTATACGTGCCGTGCACTTTTGACTGAACAGTTTAATGTCTGGGACTTTCTTAAACCCGCCGCGCTTACACACGGAGCAGCACTCCCAGTGCGGATACACATACGAGCACAAACAGGGGAGACAGAAGGGCGTTCCTTGCCTACTGCCTACCCCTCCCCTCTTTTCTCCATAGATGGTTTTCACCGAAGAGGTGCTGCACTTCATCACGGCTCAGACATAAGCGACAGCCGACAGACCTTCGGGGCGCAGAAGCTATTTTCAGGGTGCGCGCAAGAGCGAGACAGATGCATTAGCAGGGTTTTTTCTAGATTCCTCCGGTGTAACTCCGGTGTTAAAAGGATAGGGCAGACAGGGAAAAACAACGCTATTTCTTGCCTTGAAAGAAGAGCACAGAGATAGAGAAGGTGAGAGGGACTTTACCATTTCTTGTTTCAGGAAATAATCTACAGTATGTCGTCCACAACAGCTAACGACACGTGAAGCTATTGCTGTTTGACAGGAGAAAGGGGATGATGCAAAAGTCCTAAGGAATTTAGTAGTCCTATATGATAATAAAGTCTAATCACTCTTTTAAATATGTTTTAGATTCAATTAAGTCATTATGAGATAAATCACATAATTAAACAATGTGATCGAGCGCCTCTGGTGGCAAGAAAAAACATTTACATGACCAAGCTTGATTAAATCTATAGTAGTTCAGGTGGGTCACACCTGAAGAAGGCTCCGCGGCCGAAACGTTGTGTTCTCTTTCTTCTTTTTTTTTCAGCATGGAATAAACCTATTACTTGTTTATTAAATCTAGAACGAGTTACTTTAGAGTACATTGGATAACCTTCTTGAAACATCTTATTACTTCATTAAACAATGAAAGAACACTCCATTATTATATTACATTGTTATAGTTACATATTTTTATGACGTTATCATTTCCAATTATTGTATATTTTACTTTTTTCTGATTTAAGTGATATTTAAGCAAGGTTCCTGTGTTCAGTTTAGGACAGAAGACAGCGTTTTTTATCTTCCCATACATAAAAGCAAAATATAGTTATATTTCAAATAATGAAATTATCCATCCAGGTTGTAAAATATGTTGTAAAGTTGAGTAGAATGAGACTTCTGTCCCGCTAGTTAAAGAATCCTTTAAAGAATCCTTTTTGGTTTAAACTGGAAACCTGTAAAATTGAAACACTATGGTTGGAGTGTTCTTATATCTGAAATTGTCTGCATACTTTCAGAATCTGAAGTCTGCAGGAAGCAACTGTGCAGTTAACAGCAGTGCACAGTTCACAGCTCACCTTTTCACATACTATAGTAGTGGGGAAAAGACATCAACCAGATTCAGAAACTAAATTACGGTTGGAGGACTTGTCAGACATATTAAAAGAAACAAACGTTTTGCTGCTGTGTTTGTTTTGTAAGGGTTCTCCAGGAGTTTTATGCTGTATCAGCGTTTTGTGTCTGTATCGGCGCCTATATGAGATAGACAGAGACTAATGATATTATTGACATAATAACAGCTAACATACCTGCTAATGATTACCTTAACCATCAGCAGAAAAAAAAGAGCCAGCCAATATTAATAGGCCAAGCAAGGATCAATATCAACCATGGAAGGTCATTACAAATACAGAGAGAAAACCCTGAGGTCTATGGTCTCGCACTGATCAGTGTGAAGGCTGTTTATTAGGATGTGTCTTGACAGCACAGATGGGAGGTTTGGGGCACTTATTGCCTAGAATTTGAAAACTTGCAGAAAGGACTCATATTTGTGGTGTGAGACAAGAGGCCTTTTATTTCTATTGGACTATAAAGCAAAATGACACTCAACCCTGGGACAGTGTCTAAAACTCAGACAGTGTCCAGGGGTATGATCCAAAGCACAGACAGAGCAGGAAAAGGGTCACACATGGTCAATCAGACATCACTCCTTTGGTATAAACATCCTCTCTTCATATGGACAACCTTACATTTCTGCTGCCTTCTTCCTCTCGAGCTTTCATCTCATTGTTGCCTGTGAAAGCATCAATCAAAAGCAGTTACTGTACTACTGAAGCTGTACGCTACCAGTACTTCAGGATAGTAAGTTAACACCAGCAAAGGCACACCACTGTAAATCTTTTTAAAATGCTAAATGAAGAAAATGTTTCTGAATGTACAGGTATTTGTAACATGTCATAAAAGCTCGATTTCTATAGAGGAAGAAGGAAAAAAAAACTCTAGTCGAGTGCAGCAGAAAGAAAATTCATTTTAGTGGTTCTGGCTGTCTTTAGGCATAATAGAAGATTTAGTTTTTGAAGCTAGGAATGCAATCCAGATGCACAATGTTGTGCACATTACAGCTCTTGCTCAGTCTTCAATTACCCTTATGACAACATGAGGAATTCTGACTGTAAGGACCAATGTTTTATTCTCTGAGAACTATTTTCAGACACTTGTTCAGTGGCTTTGTCTACAAATCAATACCAGAGTAAATAATTTATTTAGCAAAACAGAACCTTATAAATTAGACTGATTAGATAGCTGACAACACATTTGTAGCAAAAGACATTGGAGAATGTTGTGCATTTCACACCCTTAGAAGTCAATAAGCTGCAATGCCTACAGGACGAGGTCTATTTATTTACTTCTGCGCCTTACAGATGAACAATATGAGTCTGCCAACAGTGATGGAAGCCCCAATTATTGTTATAAGATTTTTAAAAATGAAACATAGACTCTCGAATAAATAAGATGTATTCTCTAAAATTTCAAGCTTATTTCCTTTTGATTTTCTCAAAAAAAAAAAACAAAACAGAAATGATTTCATGATTCCTTAACTTTAAGACGAGTTTGGGGGGTGGGGGGGTAGTGTGTGGTGTGTGTGCAAACAGCTCTTGAAGCCAGCCATTAGAATACATTCAGCCTACGGCTTATGGGTATCCCTTAAATAATCAGTTTCTAAACACTTGGAACATCATCATTTTGTTCACTGAAGCAGATGGCTTCCTCAATTAAGCTGTTTAGAGATCATTTGATCTGTATGATCAAATGAAAGCACCAACACCCTGTAGTTCCTAAGGACCACTTCTGGCCATCTCTGATTTAAATGAACCAATTAACTTACTGAATGGATCAAAGCTCACGTTCTGTGTATTTTCTTACAAATTGACAATTTAAGGGTGACCTATTAGCCCTGCAGGATTGTGACTTTCTAGGATGAGGGCTGGCCACAGGACCTAGAGATATAGCTCTCTATTCATATCCAGATCCACAATGTGGGCATATACCTGTCTGTCTGTTGAAATATCCAAACAGTGTTGTATATGTTTTTCTACACATAATAGTGACAGACAGAAGATGGAGGAAGAAGATAACTTTTGTATAATTAATCGCTGGACTTGGGCTTCCTGTGAACTGTTTCATAACTGTGATTGATGGGTTTATTCCGATTCACTGTCCATCTTAATTGTCTTCTTACTGACAAAAAAAGTGTCAGACACTGAACTTTGAAAATATTAACACTGATTAGATTAAGACTATGAAACTGAAATCCATCTATTTTAATGGGGAAACTGGAAGCAATATAAGAAACAGATTAGCAGGATGGCTCATTAAATTAGTACTTTGGCATTTTGCTGTCTTCGGTGCTTTATTCCCAATCAATTGTGACCTATCGGAAGAGCAGAGCTACCAGGCTTGAAGTCACATGGAGAAATAGACCTATGGAGACTCACCAGGGACTGGAGGACCAGTAAATTAAAACAGTAACCACTGGATAAAATCCTTGCTTTGGGAAAAGAGATTATTATACACTGTAAAAGCATTAATTTCTCTGCAACGTTTGTTTTAAGGCTTTTGGGAAAGGTAGAAAGAACACAGCATAAGGGTACCAGAGTTTGAAAATGTCTCATCTCCTTTCCTGTTTCCACTTTGGATCTCCTGCAAAGACCACACTCTTCAAACATGCATGTCCCTGTGGAACTCTGGATAACTTGTCCCTGTCACTATCAGAGATTATTAATAAGAAAATCAGACAATACATTTTCGTGCAATAGGAAAAATATAAGACAGAGTTTTCATGTTTCTGGTGAAGCAATTAATTAATTTCCTAGCAACCAATAACCAGAGGACATTGTCTACATCTTCCACCTCCCCTTTGGAGAAAAAATACAAAAGCGCCTCTACAGTATCTTTCTGTTTCCAGCTAACATGTCTCTACAAAACTGCTAAGCACGAAGAATATGAAATGCCTTTAGGAATGCCACTTTACTCTTCCATAAATGTACAGCATGTTGGTTTCAGCACTGCACACTTACCAATGGGCCTCAACTGCACTGTAGAGTTTAATTTCAACCAGGGCTGGGGTGCACGTAGTGGCTTTACCTAAGATTCTATTTAGGAAAACAACGAGAGAACAAAAATATATACTGAGAAAGAGAGAAGCACAGGACATTAACATTGGCCGTGCAGTAATCCCTACAGACTGTAAAACCCACTTGAAGAAATACTCTGCATCAGCATAATGGGCAGCCGAATTCCCGAGAGAGTGTGGAGAGAATGGAGCACTCTCGACCACAAGCAAGTCTGGGTCAATGGCATCAGGGCAAGAGTGAGCAGTGAGAGAAAGGACTGCAAGGCCATTTCGCTGGCTTGGAGAGGCCTCGGGGGATCACTTTCGGTCCCCCGTGTGTGAACATGTGGCAAACTCTACAAAACACAGAGAAATAAAGATTCACATTGACTTCTGTCTCTTTCCATGATCTTGGACCGACTCCTTTATTGAATTTTATATTTCATCTGGGCACTCTCCATTAAACAAAGGCACTGATTTGCACAATACTTCCAGCAGAAGCAGTTAATGTATGCTAACAACTGTAATTGATTAGCTGACAGCCTCGATTTGTCAGTACTCAGTACACAGCCCGTATTATAATTAGAAGCTGATCTCACTGATACTGTATACTTTCTTACAGTATGTACTTTGTTTCTCACCACTAGTAAAATTCATATCCTGGAGCTCAGAACAGCTGATCTCGATGCAGAAGTGGAGGACACATAACATACTGAAAGCACATTTCTTTCCTACTGTACACTCTCAAACTCTGAACCCACAGGTATCTCAGGAAGAATGATATATTCTGTCTTTATTTAATGCAGCCTCATTTGCACCTTCAGCTGGTCGACAGCTTTGCAGCAGTGACCGGGGAACAGAAACACTGACAGTTGGATGTAGCCCAGCTCTGAGCTAAATCTGGACCTTTTTATTTCATAGTGGAATTCATTATTTAAAACACTTTACCTCACAGAAGAAAACCCAAAAGAATATGCTAGGCCTCCAGAGCACACAACCTAGAATACAAAGGGTTAACACTTCTGCCCTCTCTAAGAAAACCTGATGTTTTTTACCTGCCTTTTTTCAGAAGCTCCTTGTGCGTCATCTCTCTGCTGCACACACTCCCAGTGGCATCCTCTCGATCAGTCGAGAGAAAGTACTTAACTGCCATTAGTGCGTAACACTGTTAAAAGCCTTCTGCCGAAGACACATGTTTATGCAAATTACAGCAGGCAGAACTCCTTTTTCTCTTACACCAAGAGTCTCAGTTCAACTTAAAAAGTATGTAAACTCACATTCTCCCATGTCATACTGTTTGGTAATAGAAGGAAAAAAACGCCAGCCATCTCCCTCTGCCAGCATATTTCTTTTAACACATTTTTTTAAATGTATATGTTCACAAATACGTTATGGAGAAAGGACGAACACAATACCCCTCTCTATACCATCAGCAGTACCCCGACTGTACTCTAATGTCCTGATTTTTACAGTGGCACTGCTTCCTGCTTCCGTCTAAATATTTCCTAACTGCATTCCTGTCATCATGAATCCTAGTTATTGAGAGTCTGAACCCTGGATATAGTCTTAAATAAGTCAGGATCCTGTACTGCCATGAGAACGACTCAGGAAGTACATCTGTTGCAGCTAGCCACACTTACCTGCCAGAGGTGGTCACCAAGTCATAAAAATAAAGTGAAAACTAGTGTCTATTTGATTTTACTCTTCTGCAAAAAATTATAAAAGGAAAACTACACTCACAACAGAAAATGTAACCAGTCTATAGTTTGCCAGGGTTTAACGGCTTTAAGAGACATAGGCCTAAGATGAGCTTAGCTGTGATACAGCACACAGACATGGCTTCACTAACAGACAGCCTGACTGACAGCCTGCTACACCAGGGGTGCCCTCCACAATTGGCAGCGCACTAAAGCTCAGCAGGTGTGAGCCTGGTCAATGCCTGGATGGGAGACGTCCTGGAAAAAACAAGATTGCTGTAGGAAGAGGTGTTAGTGGGACCAGTAGGAGGCGCTCACCCCGTGGTCTGTGTGAGTCCTAATGCCCCAGTATAGTGACGGGGACACTATACTGTAAAAGAACCTCGTCCTTCAGATGAGACGTAAAACCCAGGTCCTGACTCTCTGTGGTCATTAAAAATCCCAGGGCGTTTCTCGAAAAGAGAAGGGGTGTAACCCTGGTGTCCTGGTCAAATTTCCTCCTGGCCTTTACCTATCATGGCCTCCTGATAATCCACATCTCTGAACTGGCTTCATCACTCTGCTCTCCTCCCCACTGAGAGCTGGTGTGTGTGGAGTGTACTGGTGCATCATTCAGGTGGGGCTGCACACTGGTGGTGGTGGAAAGGTTACCTGTAAAGCGCTTTGAGTGGAGTGTCCAGAAAAGTGCTATATAAGTGTAAGAAATTATTATAAATACAATAAGCTCTGCTCCCAGCTACTCTTGACTGACATAAAACAGGTCAGTAAAAAAAAGTAGCAGAACAAACAAAAGAGAAGCAAAACCCTTTTGTATGTCATACACCAATTTTACAGTGTAAAATACTGTAACCAATAATACAACAAAAGTTAAGAGATTATACACAATTGCAAATAACATTACCGGTTGGTAATTACAATAAATAAAACATGGACGACGAGGAGACGCAGGTGAGTGCACAGGGGGGTGAGAGATCATGCCACAAGAGCACAAAACAGCCCTCATCACTCCAGCACTCACGCTGCCCAGGCACTCTCCAACAAAGGAGGGTAAAGCCTCTGTCGGTCTCACTGCATCAAGCCGCCTTTTCTACACAGTTCAAGAGCCAGTAATACCCAAGCTGGAAAAGCCTAAAGAAGAAGAAGTTCATAAAAAATAAATAAAACCCCAGTAGAAATAAACTATACCGAAACCTGTGCAAATAAAAAAAACTGTTCTATAGACTATTAATCACATAACATTAAGCTTTGCGTGATAGCCTTTCTGTGTGCACAGGAGTGGGGAGTGGAAGGGGAAGCGATTGTAGAGGGCCTTTTTCTACACAGAATAATGAGTACTCCTGCTGTGACTGGCAGCTGGAAAAAAAAACACCTGGCATGGCATTTACACCTAGTCACATGGGATAAATGGGAAGACTCGGCAGACATGCATTTCCTGAGGCTCTGGGTAAGAAAACGTTCCAGCAAATAATTATGGGAGCCTGTTGCTCTGTGGCAGTCACCACCACAGTGCCACAAGTGTCCCGAGACCCCACTGATGCTGTGAATGGACTGTGTGCAGCGAAACTCCAATTACAGAATCACTGAGGGGTCACTGGCTGCACTTTGCAGTTGCAAACCATTTCCCCCCATTACCTTCCCTCCCTTTTGGATATATCATGGGAATATCTGCCGTTCCGAGCAAGGCTTGGTGATGGAGATCAGAAGATGATGAAACTAATATACATTTCAGTCTCTCCGCAGGAAAGTTCCGCAGGCCCGTATTTGACTTCTGGGGAATTTTAAAGCAAATAAGTTACTGTATAACCCCTTGATGACCCACGCAAAAATACAATTGTGTTGGTAAATTATCCAGAACAAAAAACAAACAAAACAAATTCAGCATTCTAATGAAAATTTCTACCCGAAGAAAAAACAAAATTGGAACATCGTCTAATTTGATTTCAGGGGACTAAGCCTTAGACAGGGGCAGAACAGGTTATTAATCATGTCTAAAATCCCTTTTTTCAGATTGGATTTTTTTTAGCCACTTAAATGACATTCAGGTGAGATGCCCTCAACAGAAAGAGGCATGAACAAGAACATTGTGCTCTTTGAAGCTCTTGGGTCTTAAAATAAAATGGCCTGTTTCTATGTGCTTTCTGTCTGAAACCCTCTAGTGCACATTTGTCAAATTGGGTTTCTTGTGACGTTTAGCCCAAAGACACTGGAATACAATTACAGGCTAGGAACCTTACCAGCGTGCTTAGGACACTCTTTAAAAGAAGAGACTGCAGTGGTTGCCTTGTACTTTATTTTTATGCCCTCACAGAAAAGTGCACACAGGTGCAGAGAGATACTGTAGTTTAATTCAATAGAATAAAGCTAACGTCTTTCTCACACCTGAAGAAGGCTCCACGGCCGAAACGTGTTTTCTTTCTTCTCTTTTCAGCATGGAATAAACCTATTACTTGTTCCTTCGCAGCCTACAGTACATCTGCTGATGCAGCTGCCCACTTGAACTACTACATCCAACATACTGAGCAAGAATCAAACAAATGAACTTCATCTACGTTTTTCTGGTTTTCCAGAACCAGCTCTGCACAGGTTTGACATTGAGCAATGGGGAGTCATTCAAACATTTTCCATGGATTTTCTGTACAGACATATGTGGAATTGCACCAGCAGCCATATCACCCTGCAGGTCTCAGCTGGCTACCCATTGAAGCTAATCAGGGTTAATGATTCTCAAATGGAGAAGCTCCTTCTAATTCAGGAACATCCCCTGTTCAGGTACAGCAGGACACAATCAATTCTGTACTTGCTCTTTTATGAATTAATAGTGTTGATCACAAGCTGCCTGTTGAAGTGATAGTAGCACAAGTTATGGACTGTTTTCTCTGGCTTCCCTGTAGTACTAAAATTTCTAATCCTACCATTCCGTTCTCCCAGTATGTTAGAACAAAAGGCGTGGTGATTTAAGGGTTGATCTGTGAACACGTAGAATTAAAGTAGAGATGAGACAGCTGAACAAGGATTCAGAACTGTCTCCTGAAAAGCAAGCTCTTCTTTTGTAGCCACGTTTACAATTAACATATCAATGCAGCACTGCAATTAAGTCCTTTAAGTCCTTCATCAAATTCATATTTAATGAGAGGGGGAGTCATCTCTTTATTGAAATAATGTCAGGAATACTACTGTGCTACCCACAGTGAATTCAGAAATAAACAGTGGTGCAGATTTCTAAGAAGGCTGACATTTTGATGGGATAAATCATGACCTATCTTTTAGGCTGAGCCATTCACTTCTTTTTTTGTTGCTTAATTAGGATGTTAGCTGATATGATACTGTGGCAAGAGACAAACAAATGCACCCCGACGGAGTGAACAAGGAAAAGCTGTTTCTTTTTTTTCTCCGTGCATCTTCTGCAAATAGTCCGTCCTTCTTTTGTCAGACAAGCCATTATTATTGTGCTGCCTTTTTTGTATGTATGGAGGAGTCCGGATAAGAGAGGAGGAGAGTTTTTCAGGGTACCATCAGATTTTGTGTAATCTTCAGTCCCCAGATTATGCAGTGTGAATAAATAAAACTGGCCCCAGGTCTCCTCTGTGTTGTTCTCCCTATGGCAGAATCCCGTTTCCTCAGCTGCATTACTTTGAGAGCTGAGCTCCAACTTCCTGTACTGCAAGACTAGGCTAATTTCCCTAGGTGCCTGTCTTCAATATTCAATAGCTACTGTTCTTCTGTACAAACTGCGGATCAAGCTGTCAGTGGTGTTCTGGTCCTAAATCTTTTTCTAGTTCTCCCCTTCATCTGTACATGTAGCTCATATCTGAATATTTCAAAGTGTACCGAAAGCTGTAAGATTAAGGTAATTTTTCAAACATCCCATCCAGGGTGTACCCTGCCTTGCACCCACTGCTTGCTGGGATAGGCTTCAGCTCAACAGCAACCCTGAATTGGAAGAAGAGGTTAGAACAGGGATGGATGGCTGGATGGGTCTGAATAATCAATACCACCGAGTCTACTGGAATCTGAGTAGCACATGTCAAGTTCCCCATCTTCGATGATCTCGGGCTTAACTCAAATCACGGGAATCTGGTGGAGTGCTTATGCTCCAATAAAACTCCTTCAATCCACACAGGAGTAAGGCTTGTACATGTTTCTTTAAAATAGGAGAAATGGGATACACATAAGACCCATGGTTTGAGAAATCACTGAATGTTGTCGTACAGTAGTTGTTCTTGTTGCTGCGTCTTGGATGTCTCAGCCATTCAGACTGTGCAATCATTTGTGAAAACATCCCTGCAACAAATATTTGGAAGAACCTTGGAACAGAAATGATTTTTTTTTTAAAAGACCAGTTTGTCTCCCTTTTCCAATATCACTTTATCTCTGCACATCCCTGCTTTGCAGTGATAGGAGTACACATTGCTTTACGAAGTTCTGTGTAAATAAAGGGACACAGGACTCTCTTATTTATGTTTGTTTCTTCTTCCAATTTTAGAGGCCGCACATTTAGCCTGAAAAAAAAGACTCCTTATGGAAATGTAGAGGATGACAGACACAGAACTGACCGCAGTCTGTTTTTGAAAGAGGGTGAGGAAAAGATAAACAGGACTCTTTAAACAGATCACTGTCTTTTCTCAGAATGAGAAACGTGACACCGGGTGAAGAGAGATTGCAACGGCAGTAAACTCTCTTTCAAACTTCACTCGTTTGTTCCCTATTGAAGGCACACAATGCAACTTTTTTAAATAGATGAAGAAGACATCCCTCAGGAGTCACTTGAGAAATCGTGCGCAGTAGGGTCCTACTGTAAAAGAAAACTTCACAAAAAGTGTCACAAAGGGAATCAGTAGGCAATATTGTTGAAGAAAGCCCAAATCCTACAGACATGTCAGTGAATCAGTTGCATGCAGGTCCATGTAGTCTGAGCACACTGTGAATAGATGCACCTTAATTAACAAAACGTATTACAGTACAGCTCAAAAATGTTGTATATTATTTTCATTTTATACCCAATTCAACTGGAATTCCAAATTATTTCTTTATCTCTTGGCCCAGAGCAAGGAACACTGTACTCTTTGGGGATACTGGTCTAGTGAGACAATAATAACCTCCCCATGTTTCAGTGGTGTTCATCTTCTTGTCATAGTGCCCCACTGCAGGAGCAGTGTGTCTCTCACCCGTGTCACTTTAAGCACACAGGTGCCTGGGAAGTTGTAGGAGTCACTGTACTAACGAGGGCACGGGCTGGCTAGTCCTAACCTGACCTCTGGTACCCCATCGCCACTGGGGAAAGCCCTGTCACAGTCAGCACGTGACATGAGCTGGGCTTCACCTCGCCAAGTATGGGCCACAGAGCTCAAGCTGCATTTGGAGCAACAGCCTGTATCTTTGTTTAAATACCTTCATGACAATCTGCTTGGCTGCAGCCCTATCTTACACATTACATCTACTCCATTGGCGCCACTTCCAATAATTAGCAGAACCAATAAAGCAATTAAGGAGCTGGCAATGGAGTGCTGTGATGGAGAGGGCTCAATAGAGTTGTACTGTACGTGTGATTTATTTAATTACTGTATAGTCAGCTGCAGTACCTACAGTACAGGACAATGCCCATAGCAAACAGGCCTGTGACCTGAGGCTGTTGTAAGTGCCAAAGGATATTTTTACAAGACACTCTGGAGGAGCAAAGTTTCAATTTGGAATTAATACATTTAATTGTTTGAATAACTGAGTCCTTTGAATATACAGTATGTATACTTAAATCCTAAGGTAAAGTTATGCTACCTCGGAAAAAGGAGAGCTGTTTTTCTCTCATTCAGAGTGCGACTCGTAATTATTTTACCGTGGGTCTCTGGTGATCCCTTCTCTAAGTCTGTACAAGGCGATTAATGAACTGTGGTCCTCATACGATTGCTCTCTGTAAATCATTCTCCAGAGTACAGACGTCCAGAGCTCTGCAAAATAGAATTAAACCTTACCATTTCAAATTGCTGGAGAGAACATGCTTTTGTGATTGTAGTATTTTAAGAAGCCGTTATTCTTTCCTTTAATATGTTGCTAAACTTAAGTGGGTGAACAAAAAGGCATAGGAAGTGATACTCAAACATCTGATGATGTATGAAAAGAGAGAAAAAGAGAAGGGAGCCAGTCTCTCAGTGGCCAATTGCTTGGTGTCCTTCAGCAATAAGTGCCAGCAGTTTCAATTTAATGGACCATACAAAGATAACTGCACTCAGCCCTGTCCCATCCTTGTGATGGAAGGCATCTTTGAAGAATTGCATTCTTTAAAGCATAACTTTAGGCCACTTGCCATGGATTGGCATGAAGAAAGAAGCCATGCTGAAGTTTGGAGTACACTTACTCTACGAGAATATTAGCATTATGACTTCAATGCGATTTTAATGTACTCATGCTAAATGAAATACAATAATTGCTGGATATCTGCATTACTGGCCAAGAAGCCAATTAACAAATGGGCTTTAATGGAAGCTTCTATACATTGAAATCACATAGCACATAATGCAGCAAGACAAGACTATCCTGTACTCTACATTGAACACACTGTATTACTGCACTCTTTAACAAACGTTTACTTCCTTCACTTTACCACTGGTATTATGACTCCCTCTCTCTCAGGGGTTTTGTGAAATGTATTTGCTGTTTCATTGAGGTTTATTCAGAAACATTCATATTTTCTATAAGTCATATACTGTGTCTTGGTCCTACACAAGTGGTTAACACATCCCTTCAGATGGCTTAGTCCGTTCAAATTCAGTTTCATAAAGCAGACAGAAAACAAAAATACTGACAATGGCAGGCTGGTCCAAACCAGGTTCTATAAATATAAAAAAATTCAATTTTCCTCATGACCATTGTTAGGTTTTTCCTCTTCCACAACAAGAACAACAACTTCACTTTACAAGTGACAGAATGTGCATGAATTTGACAGGTCACAGATTTGTATCACAATACAACTTGGATGTACATCTGTTAGAAAATTACATTATGGGTAAAAACAATAATATTAAAAGGGATCTACGTTAGCCAAATGTTAAGTTTTAGATATGAAAATTTTTTTTTAAAGGCCCAGGCCAAAGCACCCGGACTGCCATCTACAACCAGAATACTCATCTCCCACTGGTCTCCTCGAACCTCAGGCAACTACTTTGAATGCATCTGGCTCACAAAACAGAAGGGTCCCACATGGTTGGAAGAGCAGATGCTCAGTACCCATGGGCACCTCTGTCTTGCTGGATGACGATGGGCATAATGCCAGCAGAGGAAGGTTGTTGATGAGATGACACAAGCTTTTAATCAAGGGTAAGAGACACGATCAGGGCATCAAAACCAGGACCAAGAACCACATGCCAGACTATTTAGCATAACTCCCTGGAAATTCAGAACAGGCACTCCGCCGAAAAACAATGGCAGCTTCTGTCACTTTTGGAAAGGGGGAGCATCTCAATTTAAACACTTTACTGAATCCTGGTTTTAAAAACAGTCAGGACACTCTGACTCCAGGAAATTGTACTACCTTTTATGGTTAAGGGAGGTATTTGGCCTTTAGGAAAGGTTTATCATGAACTTGTTGGTTCTCTCTTCTGTGGTTATGCCATGGATGTTCTCTCTGGCATGTCACAGGCTGGACCACTTTTGACCACACTTCAGCACACTTTTACCATGCCTTATTACACTCTACTTTGCTTCTGCTATGGTAGGCCACACTATTTATGGAAATTAGTTTTTGCAGATGGCATGTTTTCAACCACTTCCGTAGGTAGCAAAATGAAAAAGTAGAAACAACACTAAACAAGGTTTGGAAGTGGAACAAGTGTTGAAAATTAATACCAGTTAATGCTCATGCATTTTCTGCCATTTATAACTAGAACAGAACATTAAGCACTTTGGATTTCATCACTTATTGCAGTTTCACAATATATGACTGCCTGGCATGACCCATAGTGGCAATATTTCTTTGATCACCTGCCAAAACAGCAAATTCCTCAGAATTAACTGCAATTCCTGAAACAGTAGATCTTGCAACTGCCACATATCATTGTAAAAAAACCAAAACAGAATGAGTGAACAAACTACAACAATGACAACGATGGTATTAAGAAGAAGAATAGCACATCAAATATCGATGAAACTGGCTCTGAGACAGTCATGAGGCTGCAATTAGCTGGAGATGATCAGAAGATGTCTGCTTTCTTAGGTAAAGCATTCATGAATGGAGCCTTTCTAATTAATTTAAATCATACTGTTTCAAAAAAATCATTCTAGAGCAAAAAGGTATGAAATCAACAAAGGGTGTTTTTTTCAAGTATAAAAAGTCCAACATTTCTAAAAGCTAGTTAACTCATGAAAACCAAATGATCGCTGTGCCGAGTCCTTGAAATCCTGTTTATTTCATTACAGAAAAAAAACAGAGAACGTTTGCTTCAGAGGCTCTTGGAGTTTGAAGAGAAGAGAAAAGCAATCTCACAGTCTCTTGTGAACTGAAATGTTTTGTACTGTACTGTATTTACAAATGACTCCAAACAAGGCTCTGAAGCCTGTTGTCAAAAGAAGGACACTGTAAAAAACACATAACCTCCTGAGAGAGATACTTCAGTGATTTAACCACAGTTAGCAGTCCAGGTGGGAATTTATATTTTTAAATGTATTCATGCATGTCATGTGTCATGTGTCATGTGTCATGATCTCCACAGCCAAATGCAGAGTGTTTTGGCTTGTGCATCACATTCACCTAAGCCTTCACCTAAATCTTATTCTTATAACGTTTTTATGTTTACCTATAAAATAAATGTCTTATTTTAGAATTAGAAATCACTATCCATGTGGGCAGGGTGTTCCACGTACCGCTGGCATCAATTAACTTCAAATGATTCAGTCTTCATTTCACACTTTTTTCCTGCAGCTAGTTAAAGCCTCTGCTCACTGCTACTGGTACTCGGTATTAGGATTTCATCCGCCTCCTACACTCCGCCCTACCCCACCCTCCTTTCCTGAAACCCTCTCTACCTCAGCTATTTGGCTTCAGATTTCTCGTGACCTCTCTCTCGTCTCGCCCCTCTCGAATTTGTTTGCCCAAATCGCTCTGACTACCTGGATTTGACCGAGCTTGGTATTACCGACCACTCTTATTCATCTCCCGTCTTGGATACCTTGGCTTTCGGAGCGTATTTCGAGACCTGCACAGGGTTTGTTAATAGCTCTTCGCTAACACAGGCGTCTCCAGCTCTGGTCTTAGAGAGTCCCAAACCAGTTATTCTTATAGGTCACCCCTAATCACCTGTTATTTAAAGATAAGGAACACTTATTTAAGTAACAGATTAATTAGCAAGGAATATTTCAATGAGGGGAACACAGGTCCTTGAGGGCTGAAAGAGATTTTGATTTTTGTTCCAAAAGAATCTCTAAATTACATAATTGAAAAACACCATCTGTTTAACGGATCATAGTTCAACTAATGTGTTCTAGGCCTGTGGAAATAGAAGAACCAGGGCTGGAGACCACCTGCACTCTTACTGAAATAAAGACACCAAACAGCCCACAAAGACACCCAGGTCCCTGCTGTACTGTACGGGGACTTTTCCCTATGTGAATTATAACAGGTTAGTTGAATGGTAGTGTAATATGGGCAGTACAAGATGTGTGTACAGTATATGTGCTATTGCAGGTCTAGGACAATGGTCCTTTTAAATTTGTATTTATTTTAAGTTGAATGTTGTTTTCTTAGTTTTCTTTCTACCAATGTGGATGGACAATCAAGTTATATCTTATCTAAGATAAACCCCCATTTCCATTGCAACCAAAAGAAAGGCAGTTTCTTTTAGTTACAGCCGGCTGCTTAAGCTGTTCAAGCACCATCAGGTCAAATGCTCCATATGGATGATGGAATAAACCAGACACAGGCGAAAAAATGAAATACCCAGGGGGAGGAGACTTACTGTAGATTTACTTGCAGACTCATCCTAATGAGTCATTTCTTTTGATTGCTTTGTCATGTTGTACTAGTTGTTGACAGATTTTTTATAACACATCGTTAAAATTTAATTGATTGTCTGAATTGTAAGTAGCCTTGGATAAAGGTATGAAGTAAAAAAATGTTAATGGATTAAACAAAAATAAATGATAAATCATAGAAATAATATAAATATATATGAAAGCTATGAGCACCTTAAGGACCTGTCAAATGCATTCAGATATCATTTTTATGGGACACCAAAGGAACTGCCTTGGCTGATAGCTAACTATGATAGTCCCAGGGGTGGGGTGTTGTAACAGGATCTTTAAATAGGTAAATATGGCAGAATGCACACACAGATACAGCTGTAAGCTACAAAATTTGTGCTCTTCGTTTACAATGAAACACACTCAAAAATACCAAACCCATGACAGAACAAATCTGGCTCTGTCTGAACTCTAGTTAGGTTCTTCAGTCACTCTCTAAATCACAACCAGGCAGCTAAGGTGCTTACTGGCTTCAAAACAATCTCTCTCCAAACCTTTTCCAACATACTCTTCCTCCCAATTCCTTTGTAATCCTTCCCAAGTCTCATGAAGGAGTGGACACTGAAACATCTGTCCTCGGGTTTTCACAGAGGACGACATTAAATAAAAAAATAAGTGATTAAAAAAATAATGAAGCAGCTTAGATGAAAAGAAAATACATTAACTGCTTTGTTCTACTAACCTGATCTGCTGCATGTGTCTGAAAGTACAGAACCCATCTGGAAATGTTTAACCTTTGAACTGTGACTGCATGGAGCACATAATTAAGAGATTCTCTGTTCTATGTTAGTATAGCTTTCCAATAACCGCCTCAGAAACCATCAAGGAGTGTGCAATCTGTAAGGCTGATAAAAAAGGCAGCTCCCACATATTTTATAATTCAAAGCCAAGGTTAAAAATAGAATAGGAGCGGTCCCTTTTGTGTGCATTAACAAAAAGCGTACCATACAGAAGTAATACTAGCACAAACAGAATGTCTATTTTCCAGATGTACAGAATGTGTGTCCAGCTACGTACTGTATATACATGTAAAATTAGATGCTTGGCTGAAATTGTGTGTTCAGCTTGAATATTCAATTAAAATGCAAGGAGAGGAGAAGGATTGAGAAAGGCCTTCAAGGTGCTGGTGTGTTCAATCACTCCACTCATCTTTAGAATGGAGCAATGGAGTCTTGTACTGAATGAATTATAGTGCCCAGTGCAAATATTCTGGGCACGCTTGCTCATTGAATTGCTATGTGATTGTCATGTCCTTATATTTATAGACACATGCACCAATGCAACATGCAAATATTGATAGTAATTAATAGCACATATTTTATAGATTTGAATGAATTCTTGGATCTCCTGCTTTTAATAATGATACAGCACTGTTCTCGATTGCGTGCCCTTTGGACACAGCTATAATGGTTCTGATCATGACTGATGTGAAATAAATCAGGTGCAGAAATAAATTATGTGGGTTCTGCCTTGAAAGTAAAAAGGTCTGTAACAGTGTTAACAGCATCTATGAAGCACAAGGACTCTGAAGCATTTGGCTGTGGCTTGAGAAATACTGTTCGACTGGAGAAATGTAGCTGACAGGTAAAAGTCATTTTGGGCAAGGAAAGGGTCATCGTCTTCACCTCTGTCATAGCAGTTAGGATTTAGGAAATAAGATGTCCTTGTAAAAGAATCATAGATACCCAGGACAAATCCAACTGTTAATGCTATTTTTTCTATGTGGGTGGAATGGTTTCTCCTGTCATTGGTCAGATGTTTACCCCTCCAGGCAGCTGAATAACAGTGATCACTGAGCCCTTTCATTAGGGACCATTCATTTAAAGAATGGCTGTTGCCAAAGTCTCAAATCATTTAACAATCAGCCCAACCTTTCTTCTCTGTAGGATGCAATTACTGTAGATCCCAGCTAACTTCACAGCGATGTGTAATTATAAATGATTGGAGGATTTTCACCCCATGGCCTTATCTGACTTTGGTTTCAGAATGAGGCGAGCAACGATTAGTTTATCCGAAAAGTTAAAAAATGTTTGAAGAACGTGTGTCATGGGAATCTCCCTTCATTACCCACTTGGTTAAGCTCTCAATTAATCCCTAAAATTACTTTGACGTCATAGCCACAATGAGTTCTGCTTCCTAATGAATTTAACCATTGTGTTGCTGAATAATGAACATGAAGTTTAAATGAACAGATGAAGTCTAGTTGTTCAGTCGTTCCTCAGTCATTTATTCTACACAACAAAGTCCCGATCTGTAAAACAGAGGTCATGAGTCTTCCAGGCTATTTTAAAAATGGGAATCAGAGATAAAATCTAGTCCATTAGCAGCAGCACGATTAGCTTAATGGTGTCGGCTTTTACCTAAACAGACAATATCTCAGACTCCATTAGTAGTCCATACTCTAGCTTTAAGGCCAAACTCACGAGTTTTTTGTAGCATGACGTGGTAAATGACTTCTGACTGGATGGGACATGAGTCCATCGTAGACATACCCCCAGCAGTACTAGTAGCCATTTTTATATCAGGGTGGACTGGGGCAATGAGGGCAAAGTGCCTTGTGCAATGGCACAGCACTAGTGTCTGCAGAGAGAATTTACCACACAATCTTCCCATTAAGAGTCCAGAACACCGAGTTCTATCTGACCCTGCCTCCTGCCACCCTAAGATTCACCAGAAAATGAAGAGGCTTAGGTCACAGGTGCAGTATTAAGGCTGTCTGAGCAAGCCATGGAAAACAAAAAGATATTGTAAGTGCTGGTTTGCCAACAACAATGATGATGCACTTCTAAATGTAAGAGCAATACATAGGTCAGGTATCAGCATCTGTTCTTCAATAATGCACTAGCTACAAATCTAAAACCTTCCTGCTCCATGCTGTGCAAGTGAAATTAATGCTGGTGAAGTAAAGAGGGTACAGAGATGATGCTGATGCCAGAATGGTCTCCAATGACTAGAACAGAAGGAAAAATGCAATAACAGATATCAGTACTGCATTAGGAGAAAATTCTGACAAGTGCCTAACACGTTTCCCTCTAAGTTTAATGGTAACAGCTATAATGAAAATGTATGGATTTTAAATTTAAATGATTCAACTCGTCTAAAGGCATGTGACTGCATTAGAAGATACTATCATTTATGACATATATTGTACAGTATGTCATGACATACTGTATATATTTAATAGTTTTGATGCCTGGCACATTCAGTCAATGACTCAAATGACCACAGATATAATGTACCCATTACATATTTCCAGACCAATCATCACATGAGTGAGCAATTTACAGTATATCTATGAGGTGCTGGCTCTTTCATACTCCCCCACTGTTCAGAGAAAATCTATGTGTTGTTTGTCCCAAGCCTCTGCTCTGTCCGAAACCAAAATGACCAGAAATTGAATATTGATCAGAGCACGTCCATTACATAATCCATACTCCACCTCCTTTTGCCTACCTGAATGATTACAAGCTGTAATGCTATTCATCACTACAGGATTACGTCAACAGGCCTGAGGGTGATCTCTCTTCCCAGGCAGAACCAAATATGTTGTCACCTATTTAACCTCTGTCAGCTCAAGGCTGATCGAGTTCTCTCTATACACTGGCTTTGCAGAGGTGGACCCTTCCATGATTTTCTCATGCTGAAATACCCCTCAAGCTCGCAGAAAAGGCTATAGCTGTCAGTCATGACAAACCACTTTAAGAAAGGGAAGGGGACAAAAAACACACTTTCAGAACTCTAAATCTGTCATTCAGATTCTTCTAAAGATGCAGCATCAGACTGGTTTCCAGTTCAGCAGGAGGATAAGATGCAAGATAGATATGTCTGTGTTAAATGAGTCCAGTTGTTGACAGAGTCAGCTGATTGGAGCAAAGTGCTCTCTGTTGTGCAATGATGTGAAGAGTACATGAACAGTGTAATTGTGTCAGATGTGCAAATGTCAATGGTGTCTAATCGTCTACTTTTCCTACAACATGGTACCAATATTAATCTTTTCCCTGAGATACTACATCAGAACCTGCTGTGTTTGTACTGTTTTATTTTTGTGCTTGGTGTTGTGTCACATGCTTACCCACTATGTCAAATGGCTGCTCCTTTTAAGATGTGCAGGGTTTTGTTCTACGGTATGTGACAAACAGTTCCGATCAATGTGCACGCCAGCATACTGTAATCTAGATAACATTAGTCTCATAATGCTCAACGCATTTTTGCAAAGCATGTAAGTACTAATCCATTCACACTAGAGGTGTCTGTAAAGAAGCTGTGTCAACAGTCAGTGAGGCAGAATATTTCTCTCCAGTTCTTCCAAGACGTTGTCCTGACTCAGTGAAACAAAAAGTCCCCTATGTTGCCATCTTAAGTTTTGAAAAATAAACCAACAGGTACATGGATAAAATCAAATATGTAAAAATATCTAAAATCGGACGTATGGCTCATTGTGGAATTTCACACCACTTATTCTAAATATCAGGACACCACAACTTTAAAATGAAACAAAGGGGGAATAAGGCTTATTGTTCAGCACACAGGTGTCTGAGGTCTTAGGTGACACCTCTAATCGTTCTTTTCCTTCCACTCTGTGAAACATGCCACCTGCAGTAGATTGGCCTTGGACTGGAGACTGCACAGTACCAGCAAGGGGCTGGAGAGATTGCTGGAGAGATCTTGGCAGGGCGAAGCAAGCAGTAAAACAGATCAATCACTACAGGCTAATGCACGCCAGCTCATGGGAGGAGCTGGGGCTGGCATTGATGTGTACTGACCGAGCCTACAGCTGAGCACCAGTGTCATAGCAGAGAACCCACCAGTGCCCAGTGAGCACAACAGCAAAAGAAAATACAGTGACGGGGGCAATTGTCAAGCCTCTGATCATTAAACACAAAAGGTTAGCTCCCATGGTGCAAAATAATATGTAGAACGTGCTGAAAAAAGCTGAGAATGACTGCTGATTTTTTTAAACTCAAGTCTCTTTCTAATAAAGGTTCTGTATCACTGGAGCAAAATTGTACACCAGCAATCTGCATCTGTATCACCACAAGAAGACGTACAGTACAGTGTGACTGATTTTCTGTTGTTTGGATGCAGAACAGCTGCAATAATATGTTTGTAATTAAGCAATGGCATGTATTTTTTTTTAAAAAAAGATCAAGGCAATCTCACCCATCACGTACCAGGGGGACAGTGATGTTTGACATTAATTGGTTAATTAATCAGCTCAAAACAGCACTGGGTGTTGGTGTGGGCACAGGCACACTTAAACACATACTTGCTCTCACACACACCCTCTCAGGCTGTAACACAAGTAGGCTTATTACTTTTCAGGAGGTGCAGTCGCAAGTTCATTCTCACGCCCTGAGGGTGATTATTATTAAAGTGCTCTTTTTAAGGGGAGGTAACAGGACTCTCTGCCTGTGCTGAGACCTGACTGTTAAATTTTAATTTCAAGTGTTGTTTGCACTTACTACAAATGAGTATATTTGTTGCTGCCTTTTCTCCCACACAGAAAAAAACCTCTACCTCGTCTTTAAAAAAAAACAGACAAGGAAAAAAGAATAACTTTTTAGAATGGTACAGAAATCGCCTTTCAATATTATCAAACGCAGCAATCGGTTAAGGCTAGAGAATTTCACAATTGTAAAAAATCTGGGTGTACACCCCTACCAAGACAAGCCGCTGTAAATTATTAAACATGGCTGGCAGACACTGACTAGCAATTCTCAGTCGTCAGTCCAGTCTGTGCTTCAACTAATCATTTCTCTCACAGTATGAAGCTTCATTTCAGAATCTGTGGGGAATTAGTAGCCCCTTTTTATATGGGCATCATTTCTGACTTCCCTTTGGCTGGCTTCACCCAATACCATCAGGCATGCAAAGCACTACAAGGTGATCAAAGCCCAGCCCAGTTTAAAGGGGAAGCTCGATCACTGAACATACAGAGTTAAGATGATTATCAAATGAAAAAACAAGAGAATACACTGCAAGACTTCTCT
Organism: Atractosteus spatula; assembly: GCF_055471065.1. NCBI lineage: Eukaryota > Metazoa > Chordata > Actinopteri > Semionotiformes > Lepisosteidae > Atractosteus > Atractosteus spatula. The sequence goes on along the minus strand of NC_142708.1, from coordinate 74,008,761 downwards.
CATTGAAAAGCAGTAGCAGGACCAAAGGACCAAATTGCCCCAACTCTCCAGAGGGAGAATGCATTGCCACTCTCCCTCTGGATTGTCCTTATTGCCGTGAGAGTAACAGGGCTCATCTGACAGTGTGCCCATTACAGGAGGCAATGTCACCTCCTCGGTACCTCGGTGGCACTGAATTCTCCCAGAGAGGATGGTTCTGTTTGTCTGGGGAGCAGCGCTGTGGGGCTCTGAAGCTTGAGGCATCTGTGAGCTTCCAAGTTTGGATCCCAGCAGGGGAAGAGCTACAGATCACACACTTGCTTTTTCGAGAAAGACGATTTATATGCTAATTTGGCACATATTAGCATTACATAAAAAATATAAGAATATGTTATTGATGCGAAAAAAGCGGCGGTTTTGTAATACTAGTTTCTAATGACATTAACAAAAAAGAGGTGACTGTGGAATGAAAGACATTTGAACTACACTGCACTGAAAAAGCAAAAACATCTAAAGGATTGTCATGGCACAGAAGAACAGTTTGACGTGAGTCCTAATGTGTACAGTGGAGGCAAATTAGTACAGAGTAACTATCTAGTAACAGAGACTAGAGATTTTTAAAACAAAACCATTAAGCCTGCAAAAGTATAATTTTATACAGCTACCATACCCATTGTGTTCATGTCCACCTGCTATATGAGTATGCATGCTCTGTGGCCACGCATTTGTGTACTAATGAGAATTTAAATGAACCGGCTATATTTTCTGGAGTTTATGATGGCTTGTCAAATCCCAAAGGCAGCCTGTTATTACGGTAGCTGTGCTGCTACTGATAAACCGGCTGATAAAAATTAATGAAATCAGCACAATTATATGGTATTAATCCCTGCTGTCTAATGGCTATTGATGATCAACAGGTAGAAGGTGGTTCATGGAGCACGATTAAGTGGGTTATACAGGACAACTCAGGAACGTGTTAGGTTTTTGAACTGGAACAGCCAGAGGAAAAAAAATAACTTTGTTAAATTACGCATTCCCCTCCATGACTTATTCCACATTAAGATCACTTCCTGTATTATACTGTATAAATTTGGTCAGAATGTCTTTCTGAACTGAAGACACCTGGCTATGCAAATAGCATGGCCGCTTCTATTTCTACAAATCCAAATAGTAGAAAATAGTAGGAGTATTTATGCTTTACAGTATGTGTGTGGGAATAGAAAGGGTGCTGGGTTATGGGTATTCCTCATGGGGGCAGTGTTCTACGGGCTGTTTGTGGCTCCGGTGAGGGCCCTGTTAATGCATAGCATGGTCAGGCTATAATGCTACACAGGATTACAGGAAAACCCTGCATGTATTGAAATGTTTCCAGCATTTTCTTCACAGATGGGATCCCACTGCCAAGGTTCAAAAAGCTCTAGTTCATCCTGATTGGTTTTCTAGCATGTTTTGGACAAGACTCACAAGAACATTGCGATGTGGTGCTCTCTTGCGGCCTCACAGTGAATCTTAAGTGACAAGTGATAAACCTTGCACACTCCCTGCTGCTACTGATTAGGGCATCAGAGTGGAGTAATTCTGAACATGACAAAAGCCATTTTATCTAAGTAAACTAACAAAAGACACCTGTGGATAGAAATGTTACCCCTTTACACATTTAATGGCTGTGCTGTTTACCAGAGCTTAAAATGAGCATTGATTACCTCATCAGGTCTCTGCTTTGTCCCATTGATTTAAAATTATCAGGTAGAATAATAGATTGCCGTGTCCTTCTAAGAACTTTGAGATGATTTGCCTGTATATTTAAAACTGGTCATTAGCAGTTCAGTTCCTAGACACAGTTTACGTTTTTATGTAATCATTTCTCATATTAGGTTAATGTTCTCCCCCCAGATATTTCTCTCTATTTTTAATCTAATCTCTGAAATGATTTAATAAAAGTGCTTAACAGTGTTTTCACTGCAAACGTCTGATGATATCCTCCTTCACTGTGTGCATTTACTAAATATTAACATTAGTTTCAATAGTCCAGCTCCCATAGAGCTGTGTGCATCCAGAATTCTAATCAAGGTGTGGATCATGAAAACACAAAATTAAAATGATTATTTTAGTTAATCAGACAGAGGTAACAGGTATACATGTTTAAGCCGTTACTTAATACTGTAGGTTTGTGGGAGACTCTCTGACATAAGTACAGATACTTTCACTTTACAAACATACTTAAATAACACAGTCCTAAACGCTAGATGTATCCAGTACACTATTTTTCAAAGAGAAACTGGAGGTACAACTTAAAGTCTCCAAATCATACTACTTGGTGCTGTGTTCAGTCCAAAATAATTATATTAAACAGATAGCGACACAGGCTACATTAGCCTGTCTGTGTAGATGATAGTGTCTGTGTTTATCTCATCCCCAAGGAGTAGCAGCAGTTTGCCTGTGTAGTGAGGAGCTCAGCTCCACAGTTAAAGTCATTTTTCCTTCATCTCACCTGCACTGATTGCAAGGTGAGTTGTTGATTTCAAACCCCCAGGATGGTGAAGGTGTTGAAATTAAATGTAATGTCAGTCCTAAATGTCAACTGGAGAGAGGGGGAAGTTTGTGTGTTCTTGGGTGGGGTAAATCAATTTGGTGGAGCCTTCTCCATGTGTACTTGCAGGTGATACACCGAGCTCTGTTGCAAGAGAAAGTGCCTGGTGTGGATGGTTGTTGAGGGCGGTCAAGGGAGCTGTGAACAAGGAGGTTACACAGATTAGGTGGTCGGCGATATGAGATGATAGGGCGATCAGAAAAGAGGGCCCCAATGGAGGGATCATCCTGTAGGATGGAAAAGTTGTGGTTAATGGTCCTGGGGATAGGAAGTGTGTTAGGGTGGTAAGGAAGCACCAAAGGAATGCGATTGTTACGGCGGGAGTTCCTGATCGGGTTGATGGTCCGAGGGGTGTTTTTGGCTCGGGCAAGGGCCCTGTCAATCACACTGCTGGGGTATCCTCTGTTGATGAAAAAGGAGTACATTTCGAGGGTTTGGTTCTCGAAGTCGATGTCGTTGCTGCATAATCGTCATAGCCTAAGGAACTGTGAAAAAGGAAGAGAGTTTTTAGTGTGGTTGGGGTGAAATGAGCTGTACAGGAGGTAGCTGTACAGGAGGTAAACTGAAGTGGACAGTCGGGGGTAGTTGATGGAGAAGTTGATGTCTAGAAACGGAAGAGTAGGGGAAGATATGTTAACCGTATATTTGAGGGACTGGTGGAAGTTGGTGAAATGGTGCAGGAAGAACTCAAGCTGATCGTTGGAGCATGTGGCGGCACTGACGCAGTCATCAATATATCGTTTGTAGAGGTCAGGGACATAGCCAGTGTAGGAAGCGAAGAAGCGTTTTTCTACCCAGCCGACAAAAATATTGGCATAGCTGGGTCCCATTCTTCATGATGCCAACAAATGGTACATGGAGACTAAAACAACACAAAGTGGCTGAATTATAGACTTCTGAACAAAGCCTGGACACCGTCTAATTCATGTGCTGAGCTGATTCTGACAAGTGTATAATTTGGCTTCGGTAGAGAAAATAAACTCTAATGATGCCCTTTCGAACAGCTACTTTTTTTTTGTTTTTAACATTGACAGCAGGTTACATAATGGCACAGACATAATTCCCAGATGCTCTGCACCACTTAAAAGAGAGAGGAGGCATCCAACATCAGAGCATGATTAAAAGTGAAAAACTATGTCTACCTTCAATCAGCCAGTCCCTGCATTTTACAGAGGAACTACTGTATGCTGTACGTGCAAATAATAATGAATGTCTACAGCAAGTATGAAAACAAATGACAACAAGGACAAAGATAGCACTTAAAAAGTATACAATGCTTCCAATATACATAAAATAGGAATATTTAGGTGAAACATTTTAATTTCTTATCTAAATTCTCAGGAATTAAGCTATGTTCTTTTGTGACTTCCTTCATGAGCTGCCACAGCCCATTTACCAACAAGGGGGGTTTCTTTCTGAGGGAGGTAGTGATTAAAAGTGGTAAATGACAGAGGAACTGGTGCTGCCACAGGGTCCCTAATGGACAGAACTGTAAAGAAACAGCAAGTTGACCTTTATAAAACAATTTATATTGTTTGCTGCCTGAATGATAAATGATAAAAAAAACGAACCCCGGGTGAGCTGTATGTTTTCTCATGCACTTTCATTAATAAGTTCTATTGTGCATTCTATACAGTAGTTTGTTACATGACATCTCCTGCAGTTTGTTATGCAGCCAACTACACTTTGTAAAACAGACCATTAAAAAATCGCACATGTAGTCATAAGTACAGCATGCTTGGTACATGTTTAAATATCAGACATCAGTTTATAGAAACTAGAAGGATACACTCTAAGCCTGCGACTGACTGGGTTTGTTTTGCTGGAGGAGTGCTAATTAAGCCTGGAATCTAGACCTATTTTCCAAACACAATAACACAATAGCTCTAAATAACTGCAAAGGGCCCTGTGTTTCATTTTGGTCGATACTCATGCCTTAAGTGATTTAACATCCCCTTTGAAAAATTTGACTCAAATCAGGCATCAGTGCAAACTGATCAGGCAGCAGCCCAAACAATCTGACACTGCACTGACCCACTGGGGCATTCTGTGACAGCAGACTCTACTGTATGTTCCTCTATAGTGTTCCTCTCTCTGTTGTTCAAGAGAACGATACACATCACTACAGAAGGACAGAAAAAAAATACTAAACACTAGAATGGAAATCTGCTGCATAGCGGTATGAAGCATTTCAAGTGTTTTCGGCTGTAGGCTCCTGTACGTGGGCCAGCGCCAGGAGATTTAAAGCTGGAGTCGTCTTTTTGAGTGCCTGTGCCTGGACAATCCTGAAGTTAGGATAATGCATATGGATTTTTAATTTCCTGCTTCACTGTTAAAATTACAGAAGACCCGGCATCTCACACAATCTGTAATAAAAAGTACCGAGTAGTAGAGGTCTTAATTTAATGCTTACGACGTACACAGCCAAGTTCTTTGGGGGAGAGCAAGTTTCCTGTAAAGTATCATTAAAAAGATGTTAAAAATGGCCAAAGCTGCTAAATAATATTTTGTGCAAGAACATGTTACACAATCCTGTTCTTAGACTATGATGCTCCAAAGTGCCATCTGTTCACTTGAACACAGACATGCGGATGATTAGTGCAACAAACTTGACCCTCTGAGTTACTAGTCTACTTATACAGTATATATAGAGATATTTTTGCTGAATGAAATGGGGGTTCATGATAAAGGTTAATTTGAACATTTGCAAACCAAAAGTATGTGAAACATATATATACATATATATACAGATATATATACCTGCTCATACTTTGAAAAATTTGAATTCGTGTTTTTGTAGTTCATCATCAGTCATACCTAAAGAAGAGGTGTAGGTTTTATAGATTTTTTACCTTAAAACTAACTCACAAGCCAAACAGAAGCCCTACCAACTTAACATCTGTTACATTATTATGCTATTCATTCCCATCCATACTGTATATCATACATAAATATGAGTTACGTCTGCCTCTAGAATAGATCAAAATGTAGTTCTAAGATCAAAATGTAATTCTGCTGTTCCTTAAGGAGCGAGAAAGCATTTCAATGCCAGACAAGTGGTGGCTTTTTTGGGCTGAAGATGATCTTGAATGATCCCAGAGATGAGAAAGAACACCCCTGTATACAGGTGACAGATCTGCATTGCCTCCCCCCCCCCCATTTTAGATCAATGCAATGCAGGCAGGCAGAGAAATCTAGATGTAACACCTACTGTAGCTTTTATTTTATGGAGTTTTTAATGAAAGTTCGGGAGGAATGAAGGTAGCCGCGCTCATTCGACACAGCTGCTGCAATTCTCACTAATCCTGACGTAAGCAACCGGTCTCCATAAATATCAAACGTCACCCTCTCCTCTTCCTCGTTCGTTTTCTGCATCCCTCCTCCACCCCCTCTCCACCTTTGCAGCTACCCAATTGGTCGCATGGGGGTCCTATCCTCCCCGTCCAACGGCCGGGAGGTTGGCCCTCAGCCAAGCGGGTTACGCCAAATCTCCACATCACAATAAACGATTCTAATTTCTCCCAAGCTTTCGGCTGCTGTCATTCCTCGTGAAATAGATATGGGACCAGAAATGGCAGATCAAATCATAGATATTGTAGCATTTTAGGACTATTTATAAAGCGGGCTCTTCGGTCTGCAGTATATTTCACGTGAAGATCTGCCAGGACATAATCTCGAGGGTGAAACAGAGGCTCCCCATCTTCTTGTGACGCAGAACCAGAGTCAAGCTGACCTGCAGATCTGCATATTTTACTGACTTCAAAGTGAACCAGACATGAAACTCAAGCACCACGCTGCTCCTCAGCTGAGAAAGCGCTTCATTTAGTAAAGTTCCTTGCACTTCAGTGAGCTGAAAAGCACAGGACAGATTTTCAGACTTAATATCCTTATTAACCTGCCTCGCACACAATCTCTGTACATCTGGCATCCTGACCTTGAAAACAAATGCAGACTTGAAAGAAAATAATAATCCTATCCATATGAGAAATTCAACACATTAAGGAAACACATGATAAGTTAGTTAAAAGTAACAAAGCTTGCAGGTTCATCTTGATTGCTGTTGGCTTTTTTAATCTCTACAGTTTTTCCAGATATCAATTTCCATACCTTTCACAAGTGCATGGCATTTGCATTGTTTACAAAGGCTTAAGTAGGCTTGCTTTTTGTTTTGTTTTTTTAAAGCGGCTTTTTTTTTAAAGTGTGCTTACTGAGGAGCTTTTTCTATTGCCTCTTTGCACCAACAGAATTTAAAAACCAAACGAATTCTTCCAACGTCTTCCGGTGTCAATGCTGCGCATTTGATCACAGCACAAATTCCCTAGAAAAACACAGTACATTTGCGACATACGACGCATTGCATTTTTATTTAAAAGGCGGTGAACCGAAGAAGGAGTTTGTTCCATTTGATTACATCCCACCAGTTGGGCTCTGTGTCCCAAAAGTCATCGCTGAAATATTGCGGCCCGAGTTCAGAGAAAGAGTAATCACCTTGGCACTGCCAATGAGCCAGCGCTTGGAAAAACGAAGAGCAGCGATCAGAGGTGGAACAATGCCACACTGTCCTCAATTACTCTAAGCAACTGTATTTTCTATTCAGCAGATGGTCCCCTTTGGCGCTCGACAGCCGCGTCAGTTTCAGGGACTCCAACTAGAATGCAACCAAGAGCCAAGACAAGAGAACAATGGCCCCTTGGCTGGGAAGCTTACAAAGTCAGAGCCAAACGGTCAGGAGATTCAAGCTCATTTGTAAGATGTCAACACTGCTAAAAAAAAGAAAGAAAAATGAACAGCGTCTGTTGCTTGAAAACCGCAGCATGTACAAGTCTGTTTCCCAGGCAAATGCCAGGCGCTTAGATTTATTGTGATAGATCCCAAAAGCAAACCGATGTTGTTAAGTCTTTAAAGAGTGCATGCACAAGCCAATGTAAAAAAAAACGTTTAGTAAATGTTAATATTCACTTATGCCGGATTTTTGTTTTCCAGAAGCTTATTGTTCCAACCTTATGAAAAACCTGCTATTTGGTAAGAAGATCAGTTTGCAAATAAGAGGAGGCTGTTTGTTCGGCCTTGTCTGGTTTGTAGTTGGGAATTGTTTAGAGGACCTAATTCAGCCAGTTCTTGACAGACGGCAGGATATCAGTTTCAACTGCAAGGCTGTGTAGTTCCTTCCAGACTACAGCAACCCTTTGTATAATGAAATTCCTTGGTTTTAACTGCACTTACCCTTAAAACGTTCAGGAGGGACGAAGGTAGCCACACTAATTTAGCTCAGCTGCCACAACTCACAACTTATCCTGACGTACAGTAGTTGCCTCAGGTCACATATACTGTATATGACACATCACCCTCTTCTCTTCCTCGCTCATATTCGCATCTCTCCTCCACCCCATTTCCAGCTTTGCAGCTGCCCCCTTAGTCGCCTTTTCACCAAGCACGGGGGTCCCAGCCTTCTTGTCCTGTGGCCTGGAAGTTGCCCTTCAGCCAAGCAGGTTAAGTCAAAGTTTTCACAAAATTCAAAAAATGATTCTACTGTCACTGTACTAAATACTGCCTAGTATTTAATACACCGTACTGTACTAAATACTAGGGGGGTCAAGTCCCCTCACAGTCTTCTTTTCAAGACTAAACAGCCTCAATTTTGTAGCGTGGCAGTGTAGGAACCTGGGAGTGTTTTTGGTCGCTCTTCTCTGGATTCATTCCAGATAAGTAATGTATTTTTCAGAAACACTGCATTGTACAATTTTAACATACTGTAAGACCTCTTGATTTTAAACGTGCGCTTTTATCGAGATATCCTAGAAGTGTGCCTGCCTTTTTTTATTTGAACCAGGACTTTCTGTTAGGGGCTGCTTTAAAAAGTTTTGAGTTAAATGATCATCTACTGTAAGTATGATGTATGATGACACAGCGATGTAGAGGTAGTGGTGTGAGTCAGGTGAATTAATTTTGTGTTTTGATCTGCTGAATTAAAATACTGTATATTGTATATATGTTTCCATATTGAATTTGCATTAGGATGTCATGCCGCTCATATGGAACCATCCCCATATCATCCCCAATAAAACCTTAATTTGCATTCCTGTCAAAAGTGGAATAAATTCTTAGCTAGTGCTATCAGGAAACAGAGCAACTGAAAGATATTTCTATTTGATCACATTGCCAGTAGTGAGTGTAGTGAGAAATCTGGCAGTGTGCAAATGCCTAAAGAGACTACGTACACCTCCCCCCACATTCTGTGTTTCTCTTCTTGATATGTGTGTTATTGAACAGCACTTTCAGTTTCTTGAAAAGCACTCATAAATAAATAGGATTACTATATAATGACAGGCATTAGAAACACAGCAAATAAGTATTGGAGCCAATAGCATGTGTTGTGTTCTAAATGCCTTTTAGTATATTATTACATTGTCAAAATGCAAAAGCTTTTTTCAATTTATGAGCCCATGAATTACTTTGTCGTCTAATTTGATGTACAAGAAGCAGGGAAAGGAAAGACAAATTATATTAACTCTGGCTTGGAAGGGGACTTGTAATTCTCAACTGACTTTGGATGACAATTGCAGGTGGGTGTAATTGAACTGTTGGTCTCGAAGACACTGTGAAAGCCTGCATAGCCTCACATGTTACAGAAGTGGAAATGGCAGCCCACTGACAGACACCAGTGCTTCCAATTACGCAGGCTGCAAAGACAGTATTCTTCTAGGAATATTTTGTAATACCTTTGAAAAATGAAAAAACAAATTAGGTCAAATGTTGGAGTCTGTTAAGAATGCAAAATGTGTCTACAATGAAATTCGGTGTTGGTGCATGGAAAGAAACATACAGTAAATACGATTTAGGTTTCTAATTTTTTCTCGGAATCCCATTTTGGAGTCTGACAATGTTATTCGACTCTTGCGAAGTGACCAAAGAAAAGTAGAAATACCAGCCTTCTCAGGAATGAGCTGTCGGGCTGATCACTCCCAAACAAAACAGATACCGCAGAGCCTGGGATTAAATTGGAAGGCTTGCACAGCTCCTAAATTTATATTGGCATTAAGAGAAATGTCTGCAGAGGCAAGGCATTAAAGGGGGTGGGGATGAGGGATAACTTAAAGATTCTCATTTATCTAAACACTTTCACATTCTAATACCAGCACTGCTCTGCTTGCCTGATCGTTAAACGATGGGCCATGTTAATGAAGCTGCCACTCTCGCTGCTTTCAAAAAACGGCTGGATGAGATCCTTGGATCAATCGACTGCAAACTACCAACCAGGCTAGATGGGCAGAATGGCTCCTCTTGTTCGTAGCTGCTCGTAAGTTCTTATTCCCCCTTGTAGGCCAACGTGTGATTAAAGCAAACACTTTGAATCAAAGATAAGAGACAAGCACAAACACAGAGAAATGAAAGACACAAAAAAAACCCCACAAAGACAGGAGATTCTGTATGAGAGCAGAAGATTTCAAGACTATTTGTTAATACAACTGAGAAGAAGCTGAAGCCGCCCCAGGGCTCTGAGCCTTGCCACCCCTTTTCTAACCACGCTGTTGATCAGTTTGGCTCTGAATTTATTTATTCACTCAAGCTGCTGAAATGGTCAAGTTCCTTGCAGGTCTGCTGTCTTTATCTAGGATATTTACTTATGTGTTCTGATGTCTGAAAATTCAAGATGGAGACAGACTGGGAGAGACCTTGAAAAGTCAGACTGTCAGCCTGGATTGAAAAAATAAGTTTTAGACACATTTTTCCAACTTATCTATATATATATATTTTCCCTAAGAACATCTGTGCACACACTCACACACATGCACACAGAGCTACAGTACTGTATATACTAGTTAGTGCCTGTCCTTGTTCGTTTGTAATAAAGGCAATTCTTTGACAGAGTTCTTTTAAAAAGTATCTTGTCTTCTGCAAATGCTGATGGACAGTCATCATGATTTGATCTGGATTGTGGACCAAATTTCCTTCTGGCCATTAAAAACAAAAGGCCATCCTGATGACTGAGGAAGATGAAGGCCAAACTGAGAGCAGCTGCCACTTTTCTTTCTCCGCCTGCCTGCACAGTCTATTTCAGCCCTTTCCAAGCAGGCCTTTGGGGGACTGCTCTCCAGTTGTTCATCTCTTTTTGACTGTGATGTGTCACTCTTAACCTGCCTTGAGAATCACTACTCACTGTAATCAGTTCAATACAGCAATGCTTCAGAAAAAACAACACAACCTTACTTACTGTATAATAAACCAGGCTTTGTAAGTGTTTATCCAGTTTGAAAGTTATTACAGTATATTTTATTTAATTGAGGGGCTCCATTTATCAGTAGGATAATGTTGTATTTTGATTATTTAGCCTTCACCTATTGTTCTTTTTAAAGAAATGAAATTCTGAGGAAAAAAAGAGAGCAGTAGACTGGTCTTTATTCTCATTTGTCCCATTTCTGCACACAACACATACAACTCCAGCCTCAAATACACTACTGACTGCCTGAATACAGGCAACAACTACTGTACCCCTGAGCAGGCTTCTCTCAGTGCTCAATTACACACAGCTGATTATCAGACAATGTCCAGAACATTGCTCATAGGACTCCCATAAGCGAAACTTCAGAAAGCCCGCCTCTCAAAGAGACTGAATCATCTCTGTTCAGCACCAGAGGCTTTTAAATCTTCTAAAATGTTTTTGATAGAAAGTCACACAGCAATTTAACATGAAACAAAATAAACTTAGCAATTTGATCTTGATGAGGCATACATGATTGGATTTTATCAGCAAGTCATATCCGTTTTGATTAGGGGCAAGTGACAATGCCATTCTGTTAATTAAGAAGTGAACATTTGTGGAGGCTAAGGTGACTAACTCTTTTGAGAACTGTTCATGGTGGTCTATCATCTCTTCCCATTCGCTCCAAGAACTTGAAACAAAAGGCTGTCAACATTTAAACATTAGTATTACATTTTTTCTTTGACAAAGCTGAAACATTTATTAAATACTTTACACTCTAAATGATGATATTGGTTCCAAGATAGTCTAGAGAAAGCTGGGTCCCTTTATAGCTTACAAAGCTCAGAGACTATTAGCGCTGTGTTTGCCAGTGAACCACTCTATTTGGATTTCCTATCAATCAGCGCTGAACACTCCTCTCATTTGAGCTGAGGATTTGGGCAGTTGAGAATGCCTGCCAAATGCAGGAGAGAGAAAATATATCCAATCTGTGTATAAATGATCTATTTAATTTCATTTTTTCCATTTGCTATTTTATTTCTATCGGTACATCAATCCATGTGGATTATTTGCACAGCTGTCTACTTCAACGTCTGTTTAATTATGCAACTGCAGTGCAACTGTTATCTTCCACTGTTTTATCAAAGAAAATAAAATCCGAGGAACTTGGTGTTTCAAAGAAAAACTTAATCAGCTGTAGTTTTTGTTTTCATAACTGCGGCATGCAATTATTTTTACTTCCTGTGAACTTTGGGGTTTAGCAATGGGTTTTGCTTTGTCTAATAATTTATTGTTATGCCGGGTTGTTTCTCAGGACGGGTCTCTAATGGGGTCCCAGAGGACATGGACTCCAGCATGGGCACTGCAGGCTATGATCATCAGCTCAGAATGGGCTGTGGTGGGTTTCTGAGCTAATAATTGGATTGAGCTTTGGAAGTTTATAACCTTGGTGACAAGCCTCACATTTGAGCACCCAATTGAATCATTCAAAAGAAAAACAAATGTACTACCTAAATGAAATTCTCTTATACATAATTCACTTAAGTACACTACAGAAGTGCCCAGATAAAGACTAAGTAAAGAATTATGCATCAGGAAGGAAAACAAGTTATGTTATTGTTACAAATGATTAGCCCGGGGACTCTGTAGAGTTTTAAAATGTTACCTCTGAGGCAGCTGCAACATAATTAGAATGCAGCTTAGTTATTTCTGTTCTTGGAAATATTTCACTGCATCTTTCTTCAAGTTTAGTTTTAAACTTTTAGGTGTTTTTAACACTATATGATGATGTTTGCAATTTAATGAGAAGTTTCTATTACAGCACTTTCAAGAACTTTACACATCGAACATTCTGTTTGTGCCTCTTCTGGGAGGAATGCCCAGTTGTTATTCAGCCTGTCTTTGCTTCACAAGCTTTCATGTGTGTGATGCGGCCGGTGCACACCTCACCCGAAGAGCTCATATTCCCACTAACAGTGCCTATGCAGGTTTAACATTAACTGGGTACTATACTATAAGTCCAACATCTGCAACTGCCCCTCATGCACAAAAGGATATAAAAAGGTTCAGCCAATCCTCCTCATTTGGACGTTGGTAGTAAAGTGATCATAAGATCCCGCAGTCCTTTGTAAAGCAACCCCTCTTAGTTTCTGCTTGTGTCTTCAGCTCATGATACACTATCTAATGATCCAGCAACACCACATAATGACTTACAGGGATCCCATGATGGGTATAATATGGCTGGAAAGGGCAGATTATCCTCTTTATACTTCTACCAAAATCTGTTTAAATAGTACTATGAACAGCAATATATGGATATAAATATGTTCTATAGCCCATTGTTTGCACTATAAAACATTCTTTTAAAGCATATACAGTATTTAATCACTCCAAATCTCTTTTTTTCCTAATTTATTAGTGCAACACCTTTGTTTTCAAATTTAATAATAATTTGTACATGGCTAAAAAAAAACAAACAGACCCTATAAACTACTGTACCAAAAGTACATTTGTTCGACTCACAAGAAAAAACAACTTCCCACATTACTGAAGGCTTAAAAAAGATCAAATCTGCAAAAATTGAAATAATATTGTATTTGTTTCTACATTTGGATATGCAATAAACAAATAAATCTGAGACTGTTTTCCTGAACATCAGAAACAGCATGCAAAAGAGGCAATTAAAGTATCCAAACTGATAGATTATGATCGATTGATGGCATGTGCTTATCGGCCTCTGTGAGATGAGGGTTGTTCAGCTGCTCTTTCAAATTTTGCCCAGCAGAATTGAACACCAGCAGGACACAGGAAGATTAAATAGGACGGTGTACATATTACATATTACATGTGCCCATCTCAGTCTTAAATCACAAAGAACATGGCCAAACACTTCTCACTTCAACAGCAAAGCTAACACAGTTAGATTAAAAGGCAAGATTCTTATAAGCCTACGGGAAGCCCATCACTCCTTGGGAAGTGTGCATATGTTTGGAGGAGTGAGGTCTAAGTCAAGATATTAAAACCAAAAAACAGACAAAAATGGGGGGTTATCTTATCTTAAAAATATGCAGGAACATCAAGGGCAGCCTATAAAAAGCTAACTTTTTATACAAGTATTTTCATCTGAGGTGAGGTCTGAGCAGTTCAACCTGATCAATGGTTGAGGCTTTTCAGAAGATGCGTTTTTAGAAGTTAATTCTGGGTAAGGCACAGCATTAAGCTACAAATCTCAAATTAAAAGGCCTTTTCTTGTCACTTCCTTCTTTACTGGATATCTGCATTGACTTCATGCTCACTCTCAAGATCACAGATGACTTCACACACCCCCAGCCCTACCCTTTTGCCTGGAGATGGCTTCTCACAGCCACCCCTGCGCCAACACCAATGATGAATTCATACCACTCTCCCGATCTGCTCAAAGAGCAGAAGTGATAGAGACTAGTGATGTCTTCATGAGAAACCAGTGAAGCCCTCACACTACTGTATATAAAAGATGACTGTTATAAAACAAGTTCAATGAAACATCTTACAATGTATATGAATATTCTGAACAGTATCAGTAGTATGATTGGTTCACATCCCTGGAGTACAGTGGTCATGTTACTTAATTAGTCTGTTTGAAATTATTCAAACTGACATCAGGAAATCAGAAAATAATCCTGTTGGATTCAGTGTGTTCCTAGTATAACATATTCCCACTCATCAAACTGAGCCTGATCGAGGATGAGACAAAGAACTGTGGTGTACAAGATATTCCTAAAGCATAGCTGAACTGCAGAGGAAAAACACTTTCCAGACCAGCCAGACAGGTACAGCTGAAGAAGCCAGTACAAATGGGGAATTGAAGACTCACAATGGAATACAAGGATCACAGAAAACCTTTTTGAGGAACAGGCTTGAACAGCTTGTTCAAGACTCTCTCAATTCTTCTTGCGAAGAACTGCTTCCAGTTTTCAGTCCTAATAAAAATCTAAAATACATTACGGATTTTTCCTCTCACACTCTGAAGTCCTTTCTTCTCCCTCTGTTCACGGTTCCTTTGACAAGCACTGTCATGTGTGAGTCAAAGCAATGATGGTAATTTTCCCTCACAAAATGGGGAAGATAAATTTTAAATCTTTTAAAAAGTTTATGACATCCAAGAGGAGGAATGTCCAAATTTATTTTAATGCTGGGAAGTTGAGAATAACATGCCTTCTTACCGTCTTCTCTTAGCCATATACTAAAGCGGTTTTCTCTGTGTATTTCAGAAAAAAAGGACAAGCTTATTGTATAGAACATTTTTAACAATTGGGTTTCAACAGACGGCAATTTGAGATGTAGCCCGTATCCAGCAGCTATTTCGGATTTTCTGTTAGTCTGACAGCTATTTGCTTTTGAGCTGTGCATGTTCAATATTAATTTAACAAATTGGTTTATGCACGCTGGATTGGAGACTGCATTACAGTACTGCCACTGTGTCCTTAGGCAAATTCCATAGATTTAAAACATGTTATGCCGAGATTACTTTGTCCTTTTTTGTTTTCTTGTGATTGTTTTAAATGAAATTATGTAGGGGAAGCAATTACAGTTAATTAAGTTTTAATTAATGTTAACAGCATGTCATTTCCAATACGTTTCCTGTTTCTAAGGTAGACTTTTCCTTTCTACAAATGGTAGCAAAGTGTAAGTGTAATGAAAATGTATATGAGGCAGAACTAAAATGCAAACAAACATGAGCTAACACTGTATATTCTGGTGATGTACTGATAAGAATCCAGACTTTAATGTGACACAGTCACGTAGTTTTTTTCACCAAATGCACACAAAAATAAAAAGCTTGAATAAAACCAGACCCAAGGGGAGAGATCACAATTTTAAGAAAGCAAACAGGGGATCTTTTCTGACAAAGTTTGTGAAATAATACACTAACCCGATAAACCAAAAGCAAGTGAAAAATGTAAAATGAAATGATTAGTTGGAATTTCAAACTACCATCTACAGAATTATTTGAATTAAGAGGAAACTGTGACCTGATCATGAAGTATGAATAACCATTCGAACAGAACTGCCTCAACAGATTTCTTTTACAGAAAAGGGCAAGAATGCTACAGCTTGCAAGACGTCTGTAAACCCAGCAGTGCACTCTGACAAACCAGTTCTTTGGGCAGTATTCCAGTCATTCTGTGGCAAAACTGCTTTGTAAGCACATCCGATTTTAATGCTGTCTGGCTGGTAATTACACATATGAAGAGCATGTAAGCAACACCAGCACGAGAGCAGGCTGGCTGACTTCCGATTAAACTGAAATGAGTTTGAGATTTTGGAGCACAGATTCCGACTGTCACATCAAGCCTCAATTTGAAAATGGTCTTATGAGAGCCTGTGCTGAAATGCTAATTATGTCTGAGACCAGCAAGGCTATGGCTTACTCCAAGGAGTGATGGGCATGCTGAACACTTTATCACTTACTAAGCAGTTACAAATGACGAATCCCAGACTGTCCCCATTTCTCTTATTAGCAGTCTGGTGGCCTGTGCAATCTGGGGGGTACCAGGCAAAAGCACTAGATGTTTTTTTAACAGTATGAGTTTAACACCAGTGTAAAGCCTAGCCTGTAATCCAAGCAGAGTGCCTCCTTCTTCACTGCTTTGTTTTTGTTCCCTTCCCCAGCTCTCTTGAGGCTGTCCACCCTAACTAACATCACCCAACACCCCAGTTGTTCCAGAGCAATAACAGGGAGCTGGTGCTCCGGACTACGACAGCACAAGGCATTCCCTTTCTTGCACTGCGTTATTAAAAGAGACATACGTCCAAACATTTAAAAGCAAACACAGGGCTTTATTTTCAATATCTCAGGGGCAAAAATGATCTGGATTGCAGAATCTGAACAGGTTCAACCCTCTCATGACTTATTTCTAAATTCCGGTTGATGTGTGAATCTCACCTTGTGCATGTGTCGATGTCATTGTTCATGCTTGAATCCTCAAATAGTACTTCCCTTCTGCAGTGATATAACAGAAGGATTCAGTGTACTGTACAGGACGTTTTGGATTCTTCTGTAGCAATCCAAAATAAATTTACAGTAAATATTTTTTCTAGCATAGTAATCCTGAGCAGACTCTGTTCATGAATAGCATAAACTCTTACTAATCATTTTCCTCAATGGAGATCCTAACAGCCTGCATAAGTGCAAAATTAATTCTGCATAATATGTGGCAAGATAGCTAGCACTGCTGATACATTTTTTTTTGGTTTGGGGTTCAATTCTGGACTAGGGCACCTTGATGGTGGAGTTTGCATGGTATCCCCAAGTCTGAATGGGTTTTCTGTAGGGGCGGTTATTTCCTCCCACCTTCCACAGACAGGCTGGAAGATTTTTCACATTTTAACTACATTAATTTTTATGTCATGTTCACCCCCAGTTTTAACCGTACTCTTACATAAAATTTAATCAAACTAAGTGTTACGTCCCCGTGCGTGTCCATATGTTTTGTTTTTTTCCCCACTTCCTGTATTCAGGTACCCCCCCCCCCCACAAGGGTCCATCATTACATCATTGCTGCAGTAGTGACGTCATTATCCTCTCTACTGCCGGCCAATCAGAACCCAAGATCTACAGTTTAAATACCTGAAGAAGTGTCGAGTCCTTTAGCTCCGGCTCAACCTAGAAAGTTAATTGCTCGACCTTTTGCTTGTTTTGCCAGCTTCGGCTTTGTTTTTGTTAGTTATTTGTGCTTGTATTACCATGCTCGTTACTCCTTATTTGTTCTCGATGCATCCCGTTCCTGTCTTGTGTATTGTACATTGGTGTATTACCTGTTTTCCACCATTGTGCAAATGTGCTCACTCATGTTTGTGTTTAACTGTGAACTTCTTGTAAGATTGTCAGATATACATAGTGCACACGTAAGTTTGGTTTTGTCCAGGTTAGGGGCATGTGCCACTGCTGTATTTTGGCTCTGTTTAGTCAGTGTAGGGAAGCTAGGGGGCGCGTGAAGACACAGAAGACCTTTTGTTTCATGTTTTGTTTTGGTTAGTCGGGTCAGACCTCACTATCACTGTATTAGCTAGGACCGCTTTAATTTTCTTTTCCTTGGCACCGTTCAAGTTCCTTTTCCCTGCGTGTTCTTGTGTCCTGTATATACGTACCAGTCACTTACTCACTTTTTTTTTAATTAAATCACTTTTGCACCTAACTTTTGTGGTCATGCTTCCTAGGTTCCTCACCAGAAACCCACCTGCATCAAAACCCATCCTAAATGTTACACCCCTTCACCCCTAGACACCTGGGGTCGTGACACTAAGAACGCATTCTGCACTGCTGCAACATGAGATTCTGAAGCTCCTCTTTTTAATTCTGCCATCCACGAGAGAAGGAAACAGATTATAACAGGAAATAATATCACATCCAAGGAAGAAGTGGGAATGACAGTGTCTCAGATCTTAAAGAATTACTGTAGTGCTCATTCAAGAGCAGGATTTTAGGATATGAATATTTGTCATTTGTTTTCCTATTTGATAGAGGGGTTGGATGCATCTCACTCCAATAACTATACAGTAATTACTAACCTTGAATTGGCTACTTCAGCAACCCTGAGTGAGTGTGTGTAGCCTTTAATTATCGCTCTCGGTGAATCTGTGACACTCAGCTGCTCTTTCCTTCTCCTTCGCTGTGATTGACACAGTGGGACAGGCCAGGGAGGGATTCCGCTAGTCAGTCCCCATAGCAACTGACAGGTGAGTGGCTGGGCTGGAATGTCATGTGAAACCTGATATCAAGACCTCCAGCTCTAATGAAATGAGACAGTTGATTCACATTTGCAAAAATAATCTGAAAAATATGAATTTCGAAATGAGAGGTCACAAGCCATGTTAGCAGAGATCAAATACAATTTTTTACCTTTGAATATTCCAGATTCAACCATAATACCCCGTTGCTGGTATACACTGCTCTAGAAAGGAATGGGAAAAACATCATGTTTAGATGTCTTGGACTCCTCCATGAATAGAAAATCTTTGATTGAAGACTAAAGGTGGCTGGATAAGTTAAAAAGGAAAAATAGAAGAATATTATAAAAGTATATTTGTTTAAAAAAAAATAAGTCTGCAAATTCAAGGTCTCTGTAAAAAATAAAACTGACTGTCATCTCCTCCTATTCTCTTGATAGACTTAAACACAGACACAGGATCAGGGTAACCAGAAATTTCTGTACTTTATTTTTAAACTAGTTTCTTCCCTTTTTTTGGCTCTATTTAATTACAGGCCTTTCTCTCCTGCCATCAGCCTTTTGCAGAGGCAGTTAGAAACTATTACTGACAAGAGCAGAGCAATGCTTTCAGAGAAGCCAACAGTACATTTCACTGATCACTCTAGCTTCCCCATCTTTCATCCAGAGTTAACATATCTGTACAAATGGATCATATAGGAAAGACCCTTATTCCCTTACATCTAACTTTCCTGTTATGCAGTAAAACGTGAATTCCCAACCTGCTCCTAAATTCATTCTTCATCTCCCTGTCCTGTTTCTGTGTTTGACTTTTTGAATACCTTTTCAAACACACTGTGTGAACTTGACACTGGGCATAAAGCAAAGACAAATGAGCAAACATACAACTCTAAGTTTACATCGTGTTCAAGTGATGCACAGTCCTAGAATCCAAGCGCCATGCCTAAGATACAGAAGCGTATGGACCCTATGAAGGGCACACTCTATAAAACTGAAAGCAGAGGTGCCAAAGCAGACCATGGCTCTAAAAGGTATTATTATGTCAGTTAGAGACAGATGTGCTGACATGAGCAGTGTCTGTAAAAAGACATGTCAAGAAAACCAGAATAAATGTATTGTGTAAATAAAATTTGAAAGAAACTTCAAAGGTTATAAGCAATGCCTTGTCATAGCTCAGAAAGAACAAAGAAACAACACATTCAGTTCAAAATGGATTTTCTTAAAACGTAGTGTCAATTCTTTCACCCGCTACTGCGACCTGTGCTCAGATTTAAATGTGGTTCTGTACTTGTAGTTTTGAAACTGCCCATGCCGAATTAGAGTTCATTGGCAGATAGGGATTTAAGGGAGATGTGCTTCTTTCAAATTGGTATCTCTGAACTGTGACCTTGTATGCAGTTCCAAACATAAAAAGTACTGCCTTCCAGTATTACTCCATCCTCCATCTAATTCTTATTCAAAATGTGATGTAATAAATATTTTTTGATAAACTTTTCTTATTAGTCAATTACAGCTCTCGCAAGTTTACTTATCTTGCCGGGTGGCTTCTAATTTAAAAAAAAACTAAACCTCAGGGATGCAAACACAGTTCTACAACACTGTACAGCTCTAATGTACACATTCCCCTGTCTGCCTACACATCTCATTTTGCAGACTCAGATTTGATTTGCTAATATTCACTCTCAGAGATCCTGAGGGGTTCTTAATTCTCTTCCAGAGAAGAGGAGGGTATAATCGGGTACACCAGCCATGTTCTTTGCATTTGGGAGGAAATATATTTGCAGAGATGCTTAAATTTATTATTAAAGCCTAGTGGCAGTGTGGTCAGGGGTTGGTTGCAAGACCTCTCAGAGTGTAAGAAGTATGTAAAGCATTTCTACTTTATAATTTCTGTTTCACTCTCTTTGTCCCTCCCTCCCTACAGATGGCAAAACATCATGATGGCATTAGCTTATGTAATTCTTGGTTTTACAAATGCAGACTTATACACATATACAGTAGAAGTTCACAATTGTGTGCATGTTATCAATTACTGTAGTTGCATGCAAATTTTCTCATACTGTTTATATATTTCTATGGTACAGCAATTTACCGTAAAAAAATCCTACTGCTTAAAAAATACTGCTTCAGAAGCAGAAACAGAAATACATATGTATGATGTTTTTTTTAAATGATTAAAAATAATTTCTGTAATGATGTCAAACTAATGACCTGTTGGAAATAGAACTTGTATCAGGAGCCCAATTATCTGTCTTAATGCACACTATTCAGCGCTAGTTCCTTCTGTGCCTCTGCTCTTAGGTTTTATAATAAAGGAAACTGCAGAAAGGCATTGATAACACAAGTGTAAATTACCCCCAGAATCCTGGATACTCACCAGGACAAAGGCAGCACTAGGGAAACAGGGAAGGACTCAAAAGCCTTTTTGAATATGGAGGTTATTAATTCAGTCTTTGTAAAAACTCTTTCAATTTGGATCAGTGAAAGCCTGTCATTTTCATGGTCAGAAATATAGTAAGATCAACTCCCTCCGCCTTTTTCATCTGAATTTGTAGCTTCCCACAGCACTGTGATCAGGACCTGCAAAGACGCCTTTTACAAGCAAAGACACCTATTTACAAGCTCTCATGGGAGATTCAACTCTGATGTTCGCAGTAATAATCACACAAGGCCAGGTGAGATCCTCCAGGGACTGTACAATCAATCTCCCGACAGGAGAAACCATCAGCTACAATTTAAGAGTTTACAATAATCATAACCAGAGGCATGCCCCCTCCTTTATGTAATATGTCAACAGCTGAAATATTGTATTACTTCTTATAACATTTGAAAGACAGAAGTAAACCAAGAGCATGATGTCAAACTAACGATCTGTTGGAAATAGAACTCCTAGCAGGAGCGCACTTTCGCTTTAGTAAATAACAACTGCAAGATCTACAACAGAATTGGCCAAAATTGATCAGATTAATGGCAGTGTCTAAGCTGCTTAGTTTGTGCAACAAGTTATTCTGAATTTCCTCACATGGCTTATTTTTATACACCTTTTTTGATATGTGCTTCAACACTTCAGTTATTTCCAGCGCTGCATCATCTTGACTTTGGGCCTGTTGGGATAAACTCTTTCTGCCCCGGAACTGCTGACCACATGCGGTGCTTTTGAAGTGGCTCAGAAGGCATGGGAAGAATTTTAAGAGACCCTAAAGTGCGGTGCTTTCAATTTTCAGCCCCTGCTTGTGATGCTCAAGTGAAATACAAGGAGACCTCCCAGGAAGTAGAAGGTTGCATAGATATTCGCCCTGCAGCTCAGATCCATACAGTGCTTGCGCTTGGAAATTGATTTTTATCATGTGAAGAAAACAAATAAAGTAAATAAAGAAGATCTTTGTCTGAGAAAGATCCCTGCAAGGAATCATTTTCACAAATAACTGTATGGACTCTTTTTGTGTACCTTACTGAAATTAATTCACCTGCACATATTAACGCAAGGCTATACATGACAGAGATGACTCTTGCAACCATTCAAAAAAGATGTGTGTCTGCACAAAACTTAATGGGTATGCTGCCGCATCCCCATTAACAGACGTGTGCATACAGTACCGAGCTGCTGAGCACATTAAATCTCCGTACTACTGTAGTTCCATGGGGGAGATTGCTGACTGAACTCCCAAGTATTTACTAATATTACTAGAAAACAGTAATTGTGCTTACTGGAGTTCCATGTCAGTGAACTGGGACACAAATATAGTCAAAAAGATTTTAAAAATCCCCTGAGTCAATGGGCTGCAACTAAGACATCACAGTGCTTGACATTTAACTACTGTAGGTCTTTCAAACACAAAACCTGCAAGGTCACCTCCAAGAACCTTCAATTAAATAAGTCAATATACCTTTTCCAAAAAAAAGCCAACAGACTTCTAAAATACAGAATATATTTGCCGTCCCGACGGTGCCACATTATATAAAATTGTTCCACAAAAGACGAATAATATGACCTTCTCTTCAGAACAGCTCTACACTACAGTTCATTCTTCATTCTCTGAGCTCTTTGTCATTCCAAAAGATAGCAGAACAAACAAAGCCAAGGTTCAATAAATAGGTGATAATCCTGTGGAGAACCTTCTGCTTCTCATCTTCACTTACGCAGTACCATAAACATTTGGGTCCACCTGTACTTCTACCCTTGATACCTTGCAGGTGAAAGTTGCTCTTACTGAAATAAATCCAAGTGTTTATGTAAATGTGTTAAATAAATAATTTAGATGTCTTAGCTTTTTTCAAAGCTAGTCTCATATTAGAAATTAATATAGAGAACTGAGTGTGTTCAGTGCTACCAGTCAAGTTTCTAAATTTCCTTTTCAAAAAGGCAATGAGAATCAAAGATCTAACATCGCAAACACTTCTGCTTTGCCTTGCATTTGCGGACAATCACAATTCTGCTTACTCCCCCAGAAAACCAAGCGACAGCAGTGAGATTAAAATTGACCAGTAGATGATGTAGCTTTCTCATGACTTTGCAGAAACAATGAGGTTTTACAAGAAGAGAAAGAGAGAGCAAAGAAAAAAAAGACAACAAAACAAAATGAATTATTTAACAGCTTACAGCAAAGCATAGCAGTCAGCAAAGAGCTGAATCAATAACCTTTGCCGTGTATCTTTTTTATGGCTTGATAAATTCTGAGTTTCATTGCCATGCCATTCAAAGCAAGCTGGAGAAGTATCTATCACACTGCAATTTAAGAATAGCAACAATACACTGCTTAAATCTAAAGTGAAGCTTAATAAAAGCCCATAGGGAACAAAACCACTAAACACATGTGCTGAGACGCTCAAATTATTTTGGATGAACAGAGCAGTTAGGTTTGTCTTTCATCATGGGAGTCATCGCAACCTCATTTTAAATCTCTCACTCTGCCCCCCTCCCCCACACATACACATCTTCTGCAGTGCTTCCTCAACTTGTCCATCACCAAAAAAGAAAGGAAAAATATCCTGATTCATTGCAGGATGCACGGACAGGAAGACGCAATGTCAATCCGTCAAATCTCTAAGAAGAAAACACAACTTTATGAAGCTTCCAGAGTTTCTTTCAGCATTGCCGGAACAGAGCACCAAGCCCTTAAGCAGAGGGGTGGTGAGGACAGCATTTGAGAGCCCCCTTCGGATGTGAGTTTATTCCCCGTTATACTGAGCTAAAGCTGCCTAATCCCCTGATCCAGAGAGGCTCTCATGGGACTGTGGTAATGGGTCTGGCTATTGATCTCTCTTCTCCTGCTTCAGTCTAACCTCTCCTGGAGTAAGGAGGTACAGTATGTGTGCATGCGTTTGTGAAGGATTGGAGACGGTCCTGCTCCCAGTTGTCCTGCTACAACTAATCTCTCAAGATGAACTGAGCCCCACCTATTAGGTGTTTAAAGCAATGCCAGGTAAACAGCTATTTTGTGGGTGTTGACCTACAGTAGGAGTTGATGTTGACTAAATTTAGTTTAAATTGCCCTGTGACATAGAACACTACAGCAGTGCAGAAGCAAAGAACAGCAAACAAGCCCTAACAAAAATAACCTCAGGAGTGCTCCGGATTCTATGGAAAGATTCAATTGAGAAAATTGGAACATTCCTGAAAAAACGTTTGTTTTTTCTTCCCATCATGAGTGAATACTCACAATACTGTATATTCTGTTTTTTAACAATACCTACCTCCAAGCACAAAAATGCACATCACATTTAAACAGAATCGTCAATGGATGCCTGGTGCAAACATCTTTATTAAATGACAAGACAAAACAAACAGATGCTTTTCTACAATTTAGCGACTATCCAAATGTAGTATTTCACTACATACCTGATGCAAGGAAACATAGCCTACACATGTGCTGCCTACTGTGTTATATTAGGTTTTGCACAGTTATATATTTCAGTTCAATTGAAAAATCATGCAGGAGATGCAGTTCTTTAGACAGCCTGGTGATTAATCAAAATGAAAACTGCAGTGTGCTAGATCTGTGATCTGGGGACTCTTTGATTCAGAAGAGTAGAAAATACATGCAATAGATTGCAAAGGTAGAATTCTCCTTCATAGAGAAGATTCACCAACCTGCCATCGTGACAAGCAATAATGGCAGAACGCTTCGATAGTAAAACATCACTTGAGTAAATAAAAAATGACCAAACCAAAATCTTGTCTTTGCTCAACTGCTCTGCAGATAGCTTTATTTACCTCTCACTCTTCCTTCCTTCATTTTTCATTTACCTGAAAGAGTAATGTTTCTGCGCACAGCAGACTATAAAATGTGCTGTTTTTTTTAATCCTTCAGTTCATTGCTGCTGGAGTGCTCATTAAAGTGATTAATAACCCACTGTATTCAATATGTATTTCTTAAGAGGGTACACATGACAGAACAGCAATGATTTGAATAGCAATAATTTGAATAGATTAAAATACTAAGTAGCAATAAATTAAAAGGAAGTGTAAGTTTAACTCTTGGAATTTTGCATTAAAAAAGAAATGTGAAAGCGACAAGTAAACCATATTGCACCTGTTAACCTGATGCAAATATTTAAATACCTGTATCTCTAAGGACTTCTTCAGAAGCAACTTTTGAAGTGCATTTAAAACTGAGAACAGGAGGCCAATCTTAACACAAAGGGTTGTAGAACTCTGGGACAGCTGGCCAACTGTGGTGTCAAAACTGAGACCCTGGATCTTTTTAAAAAAAAAAATGACTAGAAAATGACCAGATCTGGGGATCAATAAGCTCTAGCTTCGTGCAGCTTCCAACTGGCAAACCACTGTAGCTCAGAAGGTACAAGCCAGGACAGCACCTTGGGAAAGCTAGGATTGCTGCAGCAAGAGCTGTTAGTGGGACCAGTAGGGATCGCTCACCGTGCGGTCTGTGTGGGTCCTAATGCCCCAGTATAGTGACGGGGACACCATCCTTCGGATGAGATGTAAAACCAAGGTCCTGACTCTCAATGGTCATTACAAATTCCAGGGCGTTTCTTGAAAAGAGTAGGAGTGTTACCCTGATTCCAGGCCAAATTCCCCCCTGGCCTTAACAATAATAATCCCCATCTCTGAACTGGCTTCATCACTCTGTTCTCCACCCCACTGAGAGCTGGTGTGTGGGGGAGCGCACTGGTGCACTCTGGCTGCCGTTGCATCATCCAGGTGGGGCTGCACACTGGTGCTGGTGGAGGGGAGTCCCCATTACCTATAAAGTGCTTTTAGTGGAGTGTCCAGAGTGCTATGTAAGTGTCAGGATTTGTTTTTTAATAAGTAACCAAAACAAAAACAAGTGGACTTTCATCTGTTCCTCTCTATTCAGATATGATCATGTAGTCAGTGCTAGTTCCTCAGGGCACAGAAAGTTTTGAATAATTTATTAACTCTCACTTCAAACCAATAAAGATGGCCAGATGTTATCTTTTACTTCTCCAGTTTTCCCCAAAACTTTTATTTTAAACAGAATTCTTGGAAGAATTATGCAGCTTTTCCTTTACACGGATTGTTTGAATCACTTAAGAAACTATTAAAATAACAAAACCGATTTGTATTGAACACCCCTGGCCTATTCTTCTTTGCTACAAAATCCATGCGTGTCTCCTTTGATACCCTGAAACCACCTCTCATATTGACAGCTGTCTACCTTTCTTAACGTACCAAATCCCTTTCTGTCAGAATGAACCTCCCACAACTGGACCAAGAGAGAGAAAGTCTGCAAGAGGCAAGACAAAAGACTAGCAAAAGGATATGCCTTATGTGTAATCCTGGTAGTTTCACTCAACCAAAAAGCTCCCTATAGAGTTAAAAAAAACATCAACAGAAAATGGGGATACTTCTTTGGTTTAATCTGTTTAAATGACATTAGCTACTGCTCTTGCGACACCTGAGCTCAGTATACTTTTTATGATTTTTAATTTGCGAACTTTATGACTTTATAAACTCCAGATGATTGCTATGATGTGTTTTGCTTCCCAGCAGGCTTGTGGAATAATTATTAGAGTTAGCATGCTGGTTGCAAAACACCTACCTCGTCAGATCTCTGAAAATAAATGTGTGCTCAGTACTTGGATAGGAGACCTCTAAAGAAAACCAAGTTGCTACTGCAAGTGGATCTGGGTGTTTGCTCTAGAGACTAATTTTCAATCCACTGCTCCATATGGTGACATTTCTTTCCTTATAGTGACTCATCTTTCTCTTGTTTCTCCAAAAGCTCATCTGATCATTGACAAAATAAGTTACAGTATTCACTTCACTACCTGAAGACACATTATTAAATGAAGGAAGCATTGAAGGAGAATCCCATTAAAGTGGGCATTTCTAAATCACTCTTTTTTGTAAATGACAACTTAGAAATATTTGTAGTTTTGTCTTCTTTTTCACTTTATTTTGGTGGGTTTGAAGATTAAACTTGAGGACTAAATGTGAGTCTTTTTGACATTACTGTTGTGAAGCCTTTTAGCCTGTATTTATATCCTTACATGTCAAACCACTTACACGTTCGCCTTTCAACAACTACCCACAGCAGCTGGTAATCTCCTTAAGCCTGAAAGAATGAAGGGAAACATCACACATATGACTGTACCATCCCTCCATCTACATCAGAAGATCCATTCCAATGCTCTTGCAAATTCTTCTCTTCTAAGCTTCACTTGATTTGTCTGATAATGGTCCAGACCACACTTCTCTTGGAGAGTGTGCTGTAATGATGCAGAGATCAGCACCTTGGACAGCTCCTCAAAAGAAGGGAGGTACAAAACAGGAAAACTCCATTAGCCTATTTGAATGAATTTGCCTTGGGAGCTGTTTTTTCCTTGCCAGCAAATTGATATACAGTTACAGGTTGATATACTGTACATACTAGCAAAGACTCCACAGCTCCTAAGAAGTTAAAGTTGATTTATCCATATCTACAGAGGCACTGAAAGGCAGCAGAAATAAAAATATTCATGTCTGCATGCCAACTGTATTTGCATATGATTTCATGTATTTTGCAGTGTGTGTGCAGTGTGTGTGAACCTTCTGTTTTTACAGCACATTTATATAATAAATAGACATGTATATATATCTAAAAATTGTCCATTAGGTAATTGTGTGCAGCAGTAATTTTTGTATCAAATGGTGATATCATGGTCTGTCATTTGCAAAATGGACTTTTTTTTCTTGCAAATGTACAACCGCAATGTAATGTAAGGAAAAGCACCTTTCATTACAAATGGTACTATTTCTACAATAATTGATTACTTAGACTGGTTTGTACAAGTACTGTATGTATGACTACAGCGCAATAAATACAAAAAGCTGCATGTGACAAACAGAATGAAAGACAAATTGATCACATGTTTCTTATAAAAACTCATACTTTTGCTGTCTTTGCATGTTGTAATTGAGTGTGGACAAGACTCGTGCCATTTATGATTGACTGGATGCTGAGCTGAACGAGGGCTTGCAATGACAAAGGAGTGAACACTAGGTGCCACTAATGGAACTGTCTGGTAATATTTCTCTTCATAAATTGAATATTTTTAATTACTCCTTCTAGTTTGTTGACCTGATGATTTAAATCAACATACATTTGAACCCATTGATACATTTTACTGTATAACTCTGAATGAAGTACTGTACCTTAATCAAGGGTACAACCATATTGTCCCACCTAGGAGGTGGGTCCACATATTTTGAGTGACAAACCCAGAGCCCTAAACATTGCTGCTACCTTGCTATCTAACTTAATTGTTTGTGCGGATTTAATGTACAGGGGTCTTCATCGGCCATCTTACCTGTATCTGTACACCTGTGGATCATTCACATACTGTATACCATCATTTATGTTTCCATAATGGTCCTAATCATGTGTTATTTCCAATGTAATATACTGTGGAAGGCACTCAAATGCATACTCCATCTCTGATGGCAACAAATACATAATACTACAGAAAAGGGAACAGCAGCTTTGTAATGGCTTAGGGCTAAGATTTGGGTTCAGTCAACATTGTGGTCTAAAATGACTTTAGATTCTATTTCCAACTCATTGAACTCCACAGCATCTATTTTTCACACTCTGTTAATAATAAAGATGTAACACTTTGATACCCTGGAGGTTGCTAAAAGCTTTTAGATGCCTGCACGCACAGATCTGTTAAAATGCATTCAGCTACAATCGATATGGATTTTTTTTGACAAACTCTGCCTTGTAAATTTGCCGTGGGTTATTTATAATAAATGCATAAATAAATTAAAGAACAAAAATGCAATTATTTTTTTTAAATACCCCCCCCGTTTGCTTTCCAGATCCTATTAACAAAGCCAAACGCTCTTGAAGGTTGAGATGTTGCAAAATGCAATTGACAACAGTAAAGTATGAACCCTCGGTCAATCACACTTTGATTTCTCACCGAAAACTGCCTTTTCAAGTGTCAATGAGCTGTAGATGTAGCATACAAATGTGAAAAAAGAAAATAAACACTGTACATAACAGATCAATAATGCTTAAACAAGTTTAAAATTGGCACAAAAAATTACTTCCGGATAACTCTGGGCTTTTTGATCCATCTACTTAGCAGTTTTAGTTAACCATTTCACATCCTTTTTAACATAGAATAATGGGGAACATTTGTTTTTTTTTCTCTTGTCTCTCAGAAGCAAGTGCCCAGTAAAGTCTGATTTCACTGTGTCTAAAACAATTTAATATGAGATGAGAGTAGTCACTGACTAATGTTTCGACATGCCACCTATGCATCTGACGGAGCAATGAGTTTGACAAACATTTAATCAGCTGATGCGGCATGAGCAACAGGATCCTTTGAATGCTGAGGCTTGGCTTGGCACCCCTAAAATGCATAGGTTGAGTTGTGCTTCTGGATATAACATCCATCTTCCACCACATTTTGTATATACTGTACAGCATAATTCTGCATGAGTTACATTACAAATAGCACAGGTGAATACCCATTAAAGAATAATAATGGATTAAAATAGCTTATTAAAATTATTTAGCTCTTCCTTCCAATTGACACTTTATACATCTCCTATTCTGTGTATTTGTGGGGTTTCTCTGTCCAGTCATGCCAATAAACCTCTCAAAAGGAAACTGCTTTTTCCATGAAGAATTTTTTTTTGGGCTGGTGTCTTGGCCAAATCTCCCCCTGGCTGTTACCGATAATCATGGCCTCCTAATGATCCCCATCTCTGAACTGGCTTCATCACTCTGTCCTCCTCCCCACTGAGAGCTGGTGTGTGGGGAGCGTACTGGCGCATCATCCAGTTGGGGCTACACACTGGTGGGGGTGGAGGGGGAGTTTTTATCTATAAAAAGTTTTGAGTAGAGTGTCCTGAAAAACAGTATATAAGTGAAAGGAATTAATTTCTCAATGCTGGGTGAGAGGAAGAAAGAGAGGAAATATTTCAGTGTCGCACATGACACTGTGCCAAAGTTTGAGGGATTTAGGCCTTGATAATGGGCTTCAGAACACTGTGTAAGGGAAATTGTGTTAAAGAAAAACTGAGCAACTCTTTCAGTTTTGAGGATGTATGTGCTCTTGCATGCATTTGCTTTTTTCAATAAAACCGGCCTCCCTTTTTCAAACAGTTGAAACACATGATTCATAATTTGACTGATGCATGTTTACCTTAAACAAGGCAGTTTGCATAAAATTACACATGAATGTAGAACTGTGTCCTTCCACTGCTTAGGACATGTATTTGAACTCCCTAATACTGTTCAGCGCATCAGTCATTTCCCTTGCATTGTCTCGAAGATTCCCATTACTGTACTGGATATATATATAACCTCATCCTCAACAGTTCTTTTGCTGTGCAATAGGCACCAGCAGCTACATACATCTCAGTAGTTATATTTTATCAGAGCAAATACTAAAAAACACTTATTATATCAAATGTAAAACAACAACCATGGCACCCATCAAATGCAAGCCCTGAAATAAAATAACTTAAAGAGTGTGAAATCTGTCAAAAGGATTTTGAAAACCCTCCGATTACAGGCTTAACCTTTAAAAAGGGAGACTTGAATGATGTCGACCTTTCTAATGTCTTCAGGTAGTACATGTCAATTTACTTAATTCTAAGCTCAAATCATCACATAACTGACAGAGCCAAATAACCCCACTTTTTTCTGCAAGGGAAACAGAAACCATCCAAAGAAAACTCCATCTTTCCAGCTTGGTGAAGTTACGCTCAGGTTTGCTGAATCGCACCTCACTTTACCGGAGGTACTGTAGTTTTAGCTCGTCAAACTTGTTTTTACACAAGTTTAAAAAACAAACCTTTTCCAAGTAGTAAATAATGACTTTTGTGCTAAAACACACTTGGAAAGATATAACTTCCTAACATTTTAAAACGTTGAAAAAAAGTTGAATATTTTGATTTGCATATGTTTCTTTGGCTTTGGCACAATATCAAGGAAACATCTCCAGTGCTCAAGTGACCAGGATTTCTGGCTCTTCTTCATGACTTTCCAGTTTTGTAATATTAAAGACGTATTGACCAACAGCACCTGTAATGCCTGAACTATGCACTGTATTTACACCAGCAGCGAAATAGTGACAGGATGCAAAATACTGTATGCATGTGACATTTTCCCAGCTGATCTGTTCTGCAAAGATTATAAAAAAGCTGTCATTGCAAAACAAAACATCATGTCTGTTTTGTTTTCAAATGTTTACTGGTTTGGCCATCTTTTGAATCTAACATCTTGAAAGCAAAACCCAGAGGCTGGACTGAATTTTTCCCCTCACAAACCTCTCGCACTGCAACTTTGACACTTCTGTTTCAGATTTTGAATGTTCAAAATAATTGTATTCTAAAGATATATGGCAACCATCCAGTGGATCAGGTCTTTGTATATATAACAGTAGGGATACATCTTATCCAACCATGTGAAGATGTTTAAGATCTTGATTGCACTCTCTTTTAACATAGTGAGCCCTTATTCACATACTGTACTGCACTTATTTCTTTAAGATCCATTTCAGCAAAATAAAATCTTTAGGTGAAGTGAACAGATGGAATAGACTTTAAAACAAATAGAATAATAAGCAAAGTGTTTTTATATGTTTAAACTGTCAAAACAAAAAACATTATAATAATGCATCCTTTATTTGTTACCATTAGGTGTGTGGTTTCAGGGCATTATCCCTAACAGAATCATTGTCAGCATTAGCCTCGTTTTCAGGCTTCAATTGTAATTATTTTTCTTGCACAGCAACCACATTCCTCTTCCTATTCTTAGATAAGGAAACAGGAATGCTGTAACCCTCATGCAATTATCTTACGCTATAATCTGTGTTTCTGCCCTTGTTTTTCGATAAGCTAAAATGAAGTCCTGGCTGTAGAATGTTAACCAATTAGGAAAACAAAAATAGGTCATTTCTCTTATGTACTCATACAGTATAAGCATTTACTTTCATTGGCATCCTTTATGCTCCCATTATGTCTCCTTTGCAGTTACCCTTGGGCTAAACTGTCATGATAAAGAGTTTTTCAGCCACGTGGGTCAGAGGACAAAATGTGCTTTTCCGCTCAATCAACCACATCCTGAAACCCATAAAGTCGTAAGAGATCTTGATTTTGAGCCACTGAACTTAAAACAGAGACAATAGAAAAGGTACCTTGATGTGCTCATGCCCTTATTTGTTTTACAAATTGCTCACGGTTGCTCACTCCATTATATTGATGTTCAACAGTATCTTAATCGACTCAGCCCAAGTACTGTAGTTATGCCTCCTGTAGGCTTAAAAATAAACAACTAAAATTATATTACATAACTGTTAATCCACAGTGTGAGCCACAACCTTAATATCTGCTTATTCTGAAAATGCAACTGTACAGCTGTCATGAAAGGT
This sequence comes from Atractosteus spatula, assembly GCF_055471065.1. Classification (NCBI taxonomy): domain Eukaryota; kingdom Metazoa; phylum Chordata; class Actinopteri; order Semionotiformes; family Lepisosteidae; genus Atractosteus; species Atractosteus spatula. The sequence continues at coordinate 73,976,426 of NC_142708.1, read as the reverse complement.
GTATTAGTTTGTGCATTTGTTGTCTGTTTAGTGCTGGAATACCATTAAGGTAGCAGATGGATGTTTAATGTGGTGAAAGGTACAGTATCCTGAATACTAAATTAAGAAAAGGAAAGAGGTTTTGCATTGACACCTAATAATTCATGAACAAGACCTCTTTGAAGAAAGATTCAATGCTTTTTACTAACATGAGGCCAAGGTGCTAGAAACTCATGTTCTACACTAAGGATATTGTTGGACAAAAGTAAGGTAGATGATGATGCCAGTAGAGCTGGAGTTTTCACCTCCTGGCACTGTCTATACTCAGTAAGGTTTTTTCTCTTATTGATTTGTAGGCTTTTTCATACTTGCATGAGAATGTAATATGAAGGTAAGAGACTGACACATTTTAAAGGGGAACTGCAGTCTCAATTTCTCAGACCGTTTATGAAATCTCAGTAACAAAATAAATTCATTGATGTTATAGAAAGAAATGATAAATTTCAAATTGAACACAAAACCGTGAACAAGTATCGCAAGTCGCCATGTTGTTGCAAACTCACATTCGAGTTCTCACGAGTTACAACATGAAGTGACCCTTTCTGCTCACTAGTCACTGTAATGACTAATGTAATATCATGTATGAGCGAATAAGTGCAGGTTGTGCAGCAGACATTTCGCAGAAGAAATGTTCCAAAGTGCATGCAGAGCTAACAAGTAAGTTGTATTTGACAGCAAAACTGTCTCAAAATTTAGAACAATACATCTCTTGTATTGTAATAAGGCTGCAACAGGTCACAGGATGTTTTTTTTGTCTTGTTCTGAATCACACCATAGGGTGCTGGGCATACCTGGAATTTTTCTCTATTGTTCTACAAGGTACTGTGGGAATTTCACTTTTATTGTGGTTTGAAATGCACTCATCAAAGCTGATTTTTTCTAACCCCAAAATATAAAAATAGCATTGCAGTTCCCTTTTAACTCTATACTTTGACCCTGACAGACTGCACATGCAGGTTATAAAAGGAAGTACTGCTTTGGCTTTAATTCCACCATCTTTTCAACCTGCTCAGTCCCCTCTTATAATCTGACAGTGACCTTTCCCAGGAACCTGCATGTGCAGTCTATCCATGTTAAACTGTATAATTAAAATAAGCTTCTCTCAAAAACTCTCTATGTTTCCAGCTTCTGAGTAATCAATAATGTCTTAACTAGCTCCGCCATGCACTGTTTCCCTCTGCTATCATGAGGAAAATAGAGGAGATTTACAACTCTCCCTGTTGGTTTCCATCAATCTTAAAACATGAGGATGGTGCTGTGAAAGAATCACCCTCATCCATGCACACAGAAGGCGTCAAGACAGCTCATGTCCAATTGTGATAATGACTTTTATTATCTACTGTAGCATCCAAATGTATTCATACCTTTAAGGACCAGGATACAAGAGTTCTCAACAACTATTAATTAAAATGTGATACACAGAAAATGTGTGATAATGACTGCTAAATACCCCCAACAGAATGAGTGTAAAAATATGAATGGAGTTACAACAAAAGTTCAGGAGGGATGGAAAAACCACGTTCGATCAAACTTGGCAGTCAGTAATTAGCAATCACTCCTGGCATCTCATTTCCTCTCCTAAAACACAGTAAATACTGGACATGATCCCCTTCTCTCCCTCTTTTTACATGCCACCTCCACCCCATATGCCAGCTGGTGCTGGTGATATGCCAGCAGCCATATCAGTCTGCAACACAATTGACAACCCACCCAAGAGACCTCCTGGGAAAAACTGCTGCTGGAAGAGGTGTTAGTGGGGAAAGCAAGGGGCACTCACCCTGCGGTCTATGTGGGTCCTAATGTTCCAGTATAATGACGGGGACACTATACTGTAAAAAGGCGCCTTCCTTTGGTTGAGATCCCAGAGTCCTAGCCAAATTTCCCATTGGACTTTACCAATCATGGCCTCCTAATAATCTCCATCAGTCCTTCAGTTAAGCGGGTTCAGCCAAATGTTGACTAAACACTCCATACACCTTTCAGTACACTTAATTCTTGGGTGTGGTTATTCCTAGTGAACATTTATAAAATCTCAATGCTCAAATGCATTAATATCTTGAACATTTGCTTAAACAAATGCTGAGCATGTAATGTACTCCTTTAACGTGTTCAGTTATCAGGTGGCTATCAACCTCACTAAATCTATAGTGTTACTGTTAAAACATCCACAAGACATGCCAAATTCAACAGTGGTGTCCATCATCATGACGGTCAAGGCTACAGGGAATGTTGCTCCCCAACCAGGAAAAGTGTGCAAAAAGGTTTTGACCACATGTGCAGCCCGAAAAGTGGTTTTGGAGCACACCCAAAGACAACAACTAGGAATCATTAAAACAACTCATCATCAGAATACACATCTCCATGGGCATCTGTGGCAGAGTTACAAGGAAGTATAGAACAAAACATTCGGACAATTGATCTATGTAATTCTAAAAGCACAAAAAGCTTAAATTCAGCTTCACAGAACTCCATGGAAACCAGAAATGAATTTGTTCTGTTTAAGAGCTGGTTTGCAACCTCTGGTTTTCCTGTCTTTGTAAGAACGGTGATACAGCTGAATACCTGAGCTTACCAGGACATTTTATCCTAAACCCCATGCCTTCTGCCACAAAGCTCAAATTTGGTCCCAGAAGGACACCAGGATAGCAGTACAAAGCATGCATGAAACTCAGTTACCATAAAAGAGCGCATTGAGCATTAAAACTAATGTTCTTGATGAGTCATCATAGTTTGTTCTAGAACATTTATGGCATGAAGTGAAAAATCAGTTCAGTAGTGCAGGATTCACAACCTGCTGCAGGTGAAGAACTTCTGCATAGAGGAATGGTCTAATATCTCTCATAGATTAGGAAGCTATTAAAAACCACAGCAAGCACCACCTCAAGGTAATTAAAGCTAAAAGAGAATTCACAAAACATTATATTGAAAGCCAGACAAGTCTTTAGCTTTTGATTTGTTTCTCTCACAGAAACATTGACTGCAAACCAGGAATTTCAAAGTGAATCAACCTTTAATTACAGTTAATTAAGCTTATTAAAACATCTGGATGCTACCTACGTACTGTTTTGCTGTCTGGATTTATTACAACTCTGTTCAGGCCTAAGCAGTACCTATCTATAGAGACTATAGCTCTGTAAGCAGATCAGAGCTTAAAGCACTTTAGCAAGTGAAATTGTAAATAATGCTTGTTTATATAAATCCTAAAGAGGTCCACTTTTCTTATTGCTTGTAGAACTGTAAATAAAACTATTTTGTGTGTCCCTTGGGGCGGTGTTGCTTTTTTAAATGCTTCTAAAAACTACAGTCCGCACTCAAAGCTCCTGAGCTGCTGCGTTTTGATTTAGTCATTGAGTCCTACAAAATGCTCTAAGCTTAGAACCAGTTTGAATTAAAAGATAAGAGAAACTTTTTTGACAGAGAGAAGCAAACCATGAAAATGAAACTCCTTATTTGTATGAAAGTAATCAGCTCTTATTGTTGCCTGGTCAATTCTCTAGAGTTCAGCCAATAAATGACCGGTTTGGTCTTCCATTATTAAACAGGTCACCTGCTTCATGTTGATATTTATAAGCCCCATTTCCATTTCTCTTTTTTAATAACACGGCAGCATGCAAGCAATGCAGAGATGCTGCAGAGGAAAAGTGAATAGAGCTTATGACAGGCAGAAAAGCAGATCAAGGCAAAATGAACATTAATATTCACTGAGCTTAGAAGGAAACAATAATGTATCTTGCAGGCCATCTGCTTAAACTAGCTTGTCCCATTATCTCCGCCATTCTAAAAGAAGCATAATGTCCCTCATGTGCTGACAGGTTTATAGAGCCAGTGGCTGTGCACAGTAATTTAAAGATAAGCACAGTGGCTGGTCTCTCCAACACTAGAATCCAAAGGAGTGATTGCAAACTATTAGAATTGGAAATGAGAAGAAGCCAATTTTTATTACCAGATAAGCTTCTAGTGTTCGCCAGGCAAGAACATCGCAAAATGGAAGGCAAACAAGAACATTTTTGAGGGATAGACAAATAAGGGGATTAGGAAAAGGAAAATAAGAGAGAAACAGTGACAGAGGGAGCTCCTGATAAAAATGGGAGGATTCAATTTAAAACAAAACAAATTGGACTCTGTTTCCCGAGGTACTGTTGCAACTCGTTGGTGCTTCAGATCTTCCAATGTGCAAGTGTTCCAGGAATCAGGAAAGATAAACCAATTGGATAATTAATTTACTCAGCCTGGACACCATGGGGGGGGAGAGGGGGGTGGACTATCCCGTGCCCCATACCGAATATCTCTTTTGTGGGTTTTGATGCTATTTACTGTTAGGGTCCCTCAAATATGTGACAGACTCCAACTAGACTGATGTACAGTCCACAGGCGCATGTTGCACTGAAGAGTTTGTTGCCTTTGCAATTCACTTGATGAAGTTAAAGCTCTAGGAAAAACAAGGACGCCAACAATGCATTAATAAATTAATAAATAACATGTATTCATTTTATTTATTATATTTATTTTATCTGTGTCCAAGACGGGTTCAAATGTTTCCAAACCAATACCAACATACTGTAGCATAAAGCACAGCATCCTACTAAATCTAAATTTCATTTCCTACTAGAGAAAATTGACAAATATCAATTTGAAATAAAAATCTAAGAACATCCAAGCAGAGTTCAAGCATTTCAAAGCTGTTCCTAATGTGCAATCCTAAAGGTCAACCACTTAAAATGATCCCAGACACCTCACTGACTAAAACTAGGTCTTGTCATACAGTACCTACTGTAAAAGATACGGTTTCTATAAACACATTCATACCTAACATTTTAGAATTGAATTTCCCCTGGTGAGCCTACATGCCTGTTAATTCAACAAAGATTTTTAGCTTGCATTTCAAATCAGTCTTAGCTATTGTGCCATGTATGGCAAACAATGCAACACATTTTGGACAAAACACCTAGAATTATACACTGGGTATTAACGGGTAAAGGATGCTTGCAACCCACTAAAAACACCATGCATTTTAAAAGCAGCATCTGCAAACAGAACCCCTGAGGTATTTTTGCACACATAATTCAATTGTACCCAAGCAGTGTATAAAATAGGTCAGATAATTACCATGCAGTTACAAATTTAACATATCCTTTAGCTGCGTTCAAAAAGGAAAAAAAAGATTCTGATGTTGTGACATAACTCTGCAGCATGTCTGAATGGGCAGGCAAAGGACAGCAGTGGAGATACAGGGAAAAGCAGGGAATGTGGCGATTCTGTCAGAATGTGTTTTCTGTTTTTTGTGATCCTCCTCTTACCTTTCTGTGGGATCTGTGGAGACCTTCCATGTTGACTCTAGAGAATGTAGACCTGACAGATTCTCTGTGGATTTCCCAGGTGCAAGGAAATAAGGAAAACGGTCATTAACAAAAAGCATTTTCAGAAGCTACAGAGCTAGCCTGAATCACCTGATGGCTTCAGAGGGAAATGACGAAAAATCAAAACTGGAAAATGAGATTTGAGAATCGATAAGAACGAATTAAATAAAAGAAGAGAGCATTGTCCAGCAAAGCTAAAAAATACCAGCTAGGGAATGGGGCCTTTTTCTTGGATGAAACTTGGGAACAATGTATGTCTGAATGATTGGTGCATTACGTGCTTGTAGGTCATGTATTGCATGAAAAACATTTATTTTCAATCAATGTAGGTACAGTAGGTAATGGACCCACAACCCACCATTTACGCCCATTATAATCAATAAAATGTAATAAAATCATCCTCAACATGAATTTACTATTATGCTGCAACAGGGAACTTATGGGACTGTGAAGGAAAAAGTCAAGCTTTTGGAAAAAAAATGCTCACCAGGTATTTCAAGAAAAAAAATCACTCTCCAATCATCTAAAAAATTATTATAAAACTGAATACAGTCTATAGCATGAGACCAGGCAAAATTGTAAACATTCCTCTTAGCCTTAATGTCAAGCAATCTCAAAGAGATTTAGTATTAGATGCTGTATAATGACGCAAGAAGTCTCCAAAAAATTAAGAATCAAGAATTAGTGGCTGCATAATAAATAATACAATTCACAGAAGGAATTATAGCGCTGTATAGGTGTATTTGCGGTTATGTTTTAACAGTTTCTTTTAACATTTCTTTCTGAAAAAAGACTGAAGCACTCTCCTTATCTCTATGTGTTGCTTTGCCCTGCGGTAGGATGAGGCACTGAATAAGGCTCAGGAGTTTGATTTAGTGAGGGAGTGCTGCAGGATTATGAGAAATCAAACCGGACATGATAAGTCACTTGCAGTGGCACTGGTGAAGACACTTGAATACCACACACACAGGTGTTGTTACGGGAGCCGGTTCGGTCTCCTGTGGAGGGTAGTTTTTAGACCCTACGCAGGGCGGCGAATCCGGAAACAGGACCACAGACAGGGTCCAGGGAAGACACACAGGGTTTATTGTGAATGCAGTGAGGGGCTACAGCTTGTGATCCGGAGCGCAGGCGAAAGCAGCCTTAGGCATCCAAGTCCAGGCAGGTCCAGGCGGGTAGTCAGGGGGTAGTCCAAGATCCGAAACGCCAGGTAATCCGTCCGGACAAACACAGGATAAAATCCCCAGAAGGGGTGGAAGCAGGACACAGACTAGGGACGCCGAGTCCCGGACTCAGTGGTCAGGACGCCGTGTTGGAGCCTGTGCCTTCAGGCCACTCCTGGACCCGCTGGTAGGCAGGCTTCCGGGTGTCCGTCTTCCAAATGCTGAGCCACGAAACACCCGAGGCTCAGCATTAAAATAACAGCACGAAAATAAGATACATCAAATAATAATAAAATCCGACAGCTAGCAAATTAGAGCGCCCATTAGGGTAGGGATGTCGACCGTGACAGGTGTACACCTGCAAAAGACAGCAGAGGGGCTTGCTAGATCTAACGCTCTGAAGGAAGGCAGAGCACAGTGCTGGGGCCATGCAACTCGCAGTGCTCGAGTCGGACATTTTAATTAATTGAATTAATAGTAATTGATTTTAGTGTGGGCTTGCAGTGGGGAGGCCTTTTGAGTTTGTCTTGTCTTTTCATTACCCTAGGCCTGGCAGTGCTCTGTGTGGAATCAAGTGTCTCCACGCAGCTTCCAGCGTAGAGTCTGCACACTGCCAAAGCTCCTGTCAGTGGTGCCACAGGTGACTGCTCAGATCTCAGATCTGAGGTTCCATGAGATCAGTTCTTATGTGCACCTGAGATTGCAAAGAGAGGAAAGACATTACATGCTTTGTGCACGTCTCAAGACAGAAATTTTACAATGCTAGAGGAAACTCTTTCCAGCTCTTCTCCTGTGCAGCGGGCAAACCGTATGCAAGACTATATCTACTTTTTCCAAGTTTAACAGGAAATTAAATTAACGGCACTAGATCCACTGGGGACGCTATTTGTGGATGGAAAAGGTTAATGAGAATTTCACTCGATTGTGGAAGCAGCAGATGTGCAATCATTCATTCAGAACTCAAATAAATAGACATGAAATACAATTGAGTGGGCACATGCATTTAACTTTGTTAGAGAGATTAACACATGCTTTGGAAGAATTCAGAGGCAAAAGGCTTAATTTGCAGTATATTGCAGGCATTTTCAAACACATGTTGAGGTCAGACGTGTATATTGTTATTTTTTATTGCCTTTCAGGTAAGAATTGCACACAACTGCTTAGCACGTCTGATATCTAAATGCACAAGTGATGAAGCACAGTATTTTGTCCTTATTGGCCGTTAATGTAGGCCCTGAGGACAGTTGGGTAAAATGATTTAAATCTAGAAGGTTCTGGTCTGAACTACATTTCCCAGAAAGCTGTGGGGGGGGGGGGAGATTCACTTCTGCCCTCGGTCATCTGACTAGTTGTGAGAAGACAATTGGTCAGGAAATAACTTGAGAAAACAGAAAGTAAAGACTTATAGTTGCGCTGCATATGTCATTTGGGAACAGGGAGTAGATGCAACAGTAGGAGAAGAGGACAAATGAAACACAGGTCACAGATTTATGGTATACACACCCTTTAAATGCTCCTGAACCTTATGTATTACCTGCTGTGACACACCTGGGTGTTGTAGAAAGTAATATTTTATAGACATGGGTCACAAAGGCAGGAATAAGGTTTAAAACTAGTGTTCTCTACATACAGTGTAAGAGAATATTCATGTCACATAGACTCATAGCTCCACAGCTTCACACAAAGTCTTGTTCTGCTGCCCTCTCTCCCTTCTGTTTTCTCCTCTGCTTCACTGCAATTGGGAGCTGCAGCTTCCTGGTTTTGAAGCCATCTCCTGACCAATTGTATTCTCCCAACTGGTCACATGACGAAGGATGGCAGAACATTCTCCTCAGCTCCCTGGGGAATGTAGTTTAGGCCAGAGCTGCCGTCCTGCCTGAGCCTGCTATCGCCTCACAATGTATCTGCTAATCTAAACCTTCAAGCATAGGCTAAGTGTATAGTTTTAATAAGACAACATTACTAGTGCTTGTAAAATACTTCTGTGTCTCATCTGATTATATAAGCAGGCCTCATAGCAAAGCAACACTTTATAAACAACGGAAGTACCCATACCCTCACATTAAGAACTAACAGGAGAAGTAAGTACGATAGTGTCCTTATCTGCTCTTTCACAGGCTGAAGCTCAGATCCCATCTGAGCACAGCTTCTTTTGAAATCCTGACATTTAGAATCCCCAGAGAGCAGGCATTATCTGATGAAGTCTTTTTTTTTTTATTAGCCTGACCCCCAGAGTGGTGCACGTCAACCTCCTGCATTCTCAAACAGACTGCAAAGACACACACAGAGCGTGACGTTGCTATGAATGGCATTTCTCACATTTGATAGGCATATTTTAAAAGTATGGTTATCTCAGCTGGAAGTGCAGGCAGAATATAAAGTTAAAAGATGAACTCACTGTTTGACAAATAGCCAGAGTATATATTGATGCAGCTGTAATTCTCTAATGTCAGCCATACAATACTCTGTGTGTCACAGAGACTTATTCCTGGTTATAATACTGAACTTTCTGTGAATCATGGTGTGTCTTTACACAAAGGGTTGTGGTATTATGGGATGTGGTTGAGTCTAATACTTAGGCTTCATTCAAGAACTGGCTAAATAAGATCTAGGATCACCTAACACCTACCTAAAGGTGCCGTCCTTCAGATGAGACAGATGAGGTCCTGACTCTCTGTGGTCATTAAAAATCCCGGGGCGTTTCTCGTAAAGAGTAGGGGTGTTACCCTGGCGTCCTGGCCAAATTTTCCATTGGCCTTTACCAATCACGGCCTCCTAATAATCCCCCTCTCTGAACTGGCTTCATCACTCTGTTCTCATCCCCACTGAGAGCTGGTGTGTGGGGAGCGTACTGGTGCACTGTACCAGTGTACCACTGTAGCATCATCCAGGTGGGGGCTGCACCCTGGTGGTGGTGGAGGGAAGTCCCCATTTCCTGTAAAGGACTTTGAGTGGAGTGTCCAGAAAAGCACTATATACTGTAAGTGCAAGGAATTATTATTAACAAACGAACTAGGTGTTCACGCTTATAATCTTTCTAAAGTTCTAATGAAATTGTAAATATCTTTCACAGCAACAGCCATTTTACCAGGGCAGGAGGGACAAAGGGAATCTGCAGGGTGTGTGAAAAGCGCAGTGTCATGCCTTCCCCTTCATTCCCACACTGCGAGCCCCACACTCCACACAGGCGCCATGAAGACGACAGGGAGGACCGTGGAAATGTGGCCGGACAACAGTGCCAGCTCAGGCACCTGGCAAGCCCCAGGTGTGAATGACGTATGCCAAGATGAGGGCGCCTGTCCAGCTTGATCCCACTGTACACCAGCTCTACTCCTCTCAGCGGGCCCCCCAGTCGGCTCCAGCGCACTGAACGGAAAGCCCAAAAAGAGCTTTAAAGCTTGGCCAGGCATGAAATATTAACAAAAAACAATTAATGGATTGTCTTTTTTTCCCCCCACTCGGTAAAGATAATTTATACCTAATTAAGCGCTGTATCAACCTTGGGCTCTTCACTTAGGTGACATTGTAACGCTGTGTTAGTAATTTGGCAAGCTCTTGGGTTTCAGCTGCCAGATGCAGACATTTCTGCGGTCAACAGGACATCCATTGCATGAGGCAATTCCATTGCTCCTCTGTGTTGTTCCCCAGGAGACTGTTGCATTAAATGAAATAAGACAAAATTCCTGATGCAGACATCAGAAGGGGAGAAAAATGTAATTGGCTTACAGATTTTCTTTACAAGCCATGTTTAATTAGAATACAACGTGACTGCTGTTGTTGCTGAAGCTTAAACTGAGGGCAGTTGAAATCCCCAGAGGTGAGCTTGAATATTTTTTTTTTACAGCTAATTTATTTCGAGCATCAGATGATCTCTCCCAACAATAGCAGGTGGCCAACTGCTGCCTCCCTCCAGAGGGGCCGTGTATAAACTTCCAGCCTTTGATCCCAAGCGTCTCTGTCATATGTGGGTCTGCCATTCGCTAGCTGTTCTGCTATCTCCCGAGACGATAAGGTTTGTTCTACAAAGTAGGGATTCAGATTATACAAGTGCTCATACAGCTGTCGGCAGTGCTAAAGAATTATTATCAGTGCCTCTTCAGTGGGGAGAGATGCAGATCCTTGATGGGCATGGCTGTCTCTAGATAATACTGGCCACACAAGAGCAGGGAATTGATAATATTCAGTTTTGATTTCATACTTTGCTTTACCATACTTCTAAATTGCTAGTGGGGGGATAATGACTTTGTGCCTATGAATGACATTTATGTAAAAAAAAATATATTGTTTTTCTTTCCGAACAGAAGGGTTTTCTTTACAGGAAAAAAAATTGTATTGAATGTATAGAGCATGGCTGAACAAAGGCAAGACAAAATGTAAAAAAACAGTACACAACTATAAAAGTTAAAATCAAGTCCGTGAAGTGTATTAGCACACTAAAAAACACTATACAGTATTTCTGGCTCTATATAATGTAGTGTATCTGACCAACAATGTGTTAATGTTCTCCTGTGAGATGAAAGACTGGAGAAAAAGGATTGCTGGAACTATTTTGTTGTTTATTGTGTGTCCTACGATTGAGTGGCAGAAGTGAGAGATTGGAGTAATACAGGAAATGCAACCACCTCAATCTCAGAGACATAAGAATCACTTATGCTCCTTCCTCACAATACCACTTCAGCAATCATGTCAATAACCATCCCACATCTTTGTTCAATTTACAATTTTGCTGTGCAATATTTCAGTCCCCAGCTTAGTTCATGAGCACTTACTAGGGGATACATTAAAAGTCATATTGATTCCCTTGTCACACCAAAAAAAAAAATGTCTGGTGGGAGAGTCGACAACAATAGGTAGCAAAAGCAACACAAATCTAAAAAAATCAGTGGAATTTTGATTTGCAGCAGAGGGTAACCCAAATCCCTTGGATTGGAAAGCACAGAAAGCCCTGTGCTGAGAAGGTGCAGACATTCCCAAGAAAGATAATAGACTAACAGAACATCCCTATAGACTACAAATAAAGATATACATGTTCTTTTGAAGCAAAAGATCTGTCGCCATGAGCTGGCAGTGTGCGAGCTTCTGCAAAGGCAGAAAGTATTTATTTACACATACAAAATAGGAGCTTGTGGAGTAATACACTGTGGCAGTAATACAAAGGAAAGCTTTTTAACACATTTTCTAAATGGGTTAAAACCCTCTGGAAATATAATAATATCAGAGAGGGCACTCTAGACTACAAGCAGGAATATAGAAAGCCCTGGATTGCAAGACAACAGACAGTAAACCAGGAGTTGCAAGACATGACCCAGAACTGATAACATACACAATGATAATACAGTATCAGCAGCTCAAAGCAGAGCCATGTAACGATCTAAAAAACAAGGACTAAAAATTTAACATCAGCTGGGTATCAACATATTTTCAGTTCATCCATGGGCCAGCTTTATTTCTCAACCTTTCCTATCTAAAAACACACGTGGTATCAACAACATCTACAATTCACACAGAAAGCTGATCGATTTCTCATTCTCTTGCTCAATCCAGCATGCAGTGGGACTGGGCCAAGGTGAAGCATCAAACATTCACATACGGTACAGTAGTACACAATGGAGAGCTTTGAAAGAAAACTGACCGAATGACTCTTGTACTTCGTCTTTATCTAACGTCTAATATTCTAATAGATTTCTGTTGTCTCTGCATATTTCATCTCCCACCAAATTGTCAACTTTTAAAACTCTTTTAAAAATACAGAAAGCAAAATCAAACCTGCAGCAAAAATGCCTTCAGCACAAAAATCTTAAGTTCCATGTCCCAAAATGTCCCTACAACATTAAAGATACTATCATCTAAAAAAAAAAAGTTTCAACAACACAATGACCAGACAGCAGTTCATAAACTATTTTCCTATTTTTTTTTGCCAATTTCTATCAGCTCTATGTCCTAACACTGTTCATTACAATCTGCTTATATTCCCTACTCCCTGAAAACTGGGATCTCTCAGACTGAACCTATGGGTTCAATTTCCAGAGCTTTAAAGGAACAGTTTTTTTTTATTCTTAAAGCTGTCAAAGGAATGATCAAATCCCAATCTTTGCTTTAACAAGTAGGATCATGCACCTCAAAGAATGTGGTTCTTTGGGAAGAAGAGAACACGAATCCTTTGTTCTTCTATCATAACAAATTAAGATGTGAGATGGGATCGGGCAAAAAAGTGTTTCTGTGATGTAAAACCTGGTGAGTGTCTGAGGGAGCTGCTATGCCCTAAGTCTAACTGTAACTCATAACATTAGGAAAGGCAAACAGAAAATGGTCAGATGAAAGACACTTTAAGTAGGCTTAAAGAAATTGAAATACTATACAACACTGAGAATTAATAAACAACACTTATAGAAGACAGTTTATCAAAAATTAATTCTAAAACCCATTAATGCATAACCATGGGAGATACACTGGTTTCAGTTGGCATACCAAGGGATAAAAGGCACAGGAGTCGATCATACTGATGAAATCTGTAAGGCATCTATAAAGAATCTTGCCCCAGAGTTTAAGGGGTCAGATTTCCCCTTTAAAGATTTGATATATACTGCCTGCAGCAGGGTTTTGAACAAAAAATGTAAAACGGAAAATTAAGAACGTATTTCTACTTTGGCGGAAATGATCTTTGCTCATGCTGAACACAGCACCGAAGAGCGGCACATCTGTGAAAACTCCTTTTTCACCTTCTGTCCACCTGCTGCAGCAGAACTCTCTAACCTCTGCCACTGGTGATCAGATCTCTCTCACTGAGGGCAATAAGGACAGCAATTAGGCCATGTCTAGGATCAGGGCAAATATCTGCCTGGAGGAATGCCGTAGGCAAATGTACAATAATCTGAAGTCCACACTGCCTTTCTGCCAAAGAGATACTTTTAATTAGCACAAAAGTTTCTCTCATGATAACTCTTTTTAAAGCATTCCAGTCATGGCACTTTTTAACCATTTCTACTAAGTTTAGTCAGCTTTCCACTTCTTAAAATGAGCCGCAGTGTGTACACAAGTGTGAGACGCTCCTACAGCAGTTAAACATTAGAAGAGAACTCCAAAACTTCCACATACAGTACACTGATACAGCAGGCCTCCCCATCTTGCAGCAACTGTTTAGGAATAATGGTAGAACATCTTATTTCTCATTTGTTTATCCAGAGGCTTATAGGTTCTAAAGTGTAGAGATGAGTGCTCTCAATACAATAACTGTTCACAGTTTAAAAAAAACCCATCACCAACAGTGTCCCAGTGTCGACAGAAAGCAATTATTTTATACATTCTAAATGAGTCGGTTTTAACAGCATCCCACTCAGACCTGTTTATGTTTGTGTTCCATGGATTATGAAAAAATGTGCCCTTAAAACAAGACAAAACCGTTTACACAATTTACTGAAAATTAGAACAGAGCTGCCTCTGCTCAGTGATATACAGTATACTGCTTTTGTGAATTCTAATTCCACCATTTAGCAAAAAGCATTATATTTTATTTAAAAAAGTTTGCAATGTCATCACATTTATTGGGCTCTTATTAAAACATACTGCAGCAGATGGCTTGAACCACAGGGTTTAAGCTGTGTGTATTGGGGAATAATTCTCATTTTGTAACTTCATGAAGGCAAACAAGGAACAATATGTACTCAAACAGCAGCTTAATATCAAGAGTACTGTTATTTCAAAATGCACAGCCTATGATGTATTGCAATGTTTGTGTATCTAGCACAGGCTTTCCAACTCAGTGAGACGGAGAAGATCTTCAGAGGAAGACATTTAAAAGGCTATAGTCTCAGAAACAACAACAAGGAACGATTGCTATATTTTATTGGATTAGTTATTAGATAAATTAGACATAGTAAGTTGTTAATACAGTTGCTTATCACTTGGACTTATTTTTACAGTATATGTTATCCAAAGCACGAAGCACAAGGCAGTGAAGTAACTTGTACAGAATGGAACACAATGAGCCAGTGGAAGACAGAGGGATCTTGCAGGTAAGAAACTCTTTAGTGAGTCAGCTCACTAAGTCAGCAAAATCATAAAAACATAGAGTGGAGTCACCAGAAGACACTGTCCTTTGTTTATTTGAAAGTCAACAACAATACTCAATATACTAATAACAGTTATTGAGGAGGGCTCTCAAATCAAATGAAACATACTGGCTTCTGAAGTGTCATTAGTAGCACCATGCCCATACTATAGCAGAGGAATTACATACCCACAGTGATCTACTATAAAAATCACGCTCAACTTGTTTTATGTATACCTTTTATTAAGAAAAAAATAGTCACGAAACCCTTTAAAGTTATTGCATTTTTGGTAGCTAAAAACAAATGTTCAATGTGTGTTTTGCAGACATTAATGACTTTTTTGTTATTCAGTCAGTCGAATTGTGGATCTTCCTAAAGATAATGAGGTTTTTCTGAGCTTGTGAACGCAGTAATAGGAGGTCATTTAGTAATTACACAAACATTGTCTAAAGAGTCAGGGAATATATCATTTTTTTCCCTGTGTACTGTTGTCTTTATTTCTAATAATTTTCTGATCTAGCTGAAAATTATGATTTTCTCCTTAAAATAATATCTTGGAAAAACACTTCCACTTTATGATTCATAAACTATTGTTGATTAAAAACGGTGTGACTGAAAAACTGAGTAAGTCTTAGTTTTTCCATTACATCTTATTAAAAGAAAACATGGATATGATGATACTGTGATATGAAAAGATTTAACAATGTTGTTTTTCTAAGGCATGAAACCTAGGAAGTGAAGAGAGAAAGTATAGCAGTGTTGCTCGGGTTCCTGTGCACATTGTGTTGCCAACTGGCTTCTGAGAACTGTGCGACAAAACTGTGCGGCAATATCCAACCTATGACATACTTTCCGACTTACAAAAACATTTCAGGGAACTAAATTAGTGCAGCAGGCAGCATTCAAAAGGGAAAACAACAAACTGCGATATAGAAAACGAACACCAGAAGACATGGTATTTGAATGTATTATTTAAAATCCCAAAAGCCCCAGGGCAGGCCAGAAAGAGACAGACTGGACCAAGATATCAGATGGCAGAGTTGAAAGAATTGAGTTAATCTTGTACAGCATCTTGCTCTTCCAAGTGGTACAGTAAATGGAAGTCATGCTCTGAAGGCCCACTCATTTTTAACAGATGGTAGGGAGCAGGTGCAGATTCTCAGGTTGTTGGTATCTCCCATCACTTTCTAATGACTCCCTAAGCCATCACCTGTTCTGTGCCGCAGGCTTTAAGCCCCAGGAAATCACTGAGAGCTGCTTATCCACCGAAAACGCAACAGCCCCATCCAGGGTGCTGCTGTGCACAGGCTCCCTACCAGAATGCAACAGATTCCTGAAAAAAGTTCAAAAGAGTGGGCCGGGGAGGTCAGGGATGCTGGGAATTAGCAGAGAGCTAAGGCATTGCCACTTTGCTCTCGTATTCCTACTAATTTGTTACCTAACAGAAACAACAAAAAATAATAATACTACAATTTTATTTCTAAGGGTGTATTCATCAAAACTCAAAGTACTGAAAGCATCACAGCAATCCAAGGAAAATGCATAAAAGAGACTCGGGTGTCCCTGATCTGTGCATTTTCTATTCTTTCTCTTTCCATCCCCCTTTTGCTAGGATGTCAATGAAAACCTTACTGCTGACCTTGCTTTTTCCTGCTCCTAACTCTCTTCATCTCCGTATTTTTTTAGAAAAGACATTCCTCAAGGCTTCTGCGGACCAACAGGCTGAGACCTCTCCCCACTGCAATTTTCATTCATCGAGGGCGTTTCAAATGCCTTTTGAAATACTCCTTTTGTTGCTGATGTTGTTTTGCGACTTGATTGTGAATTATATTAATATCTATCAGCAAGAGAATGACTGGAATCCATTAAAAAGTATGTAGAAATGGTTGTGAGGTCAAAAAGGTAAAATAAAAGTCCTTCAGACACTCTACTGCTCACGAGTATCTATTTATTTTAGATAAAGCCTGGCATTGGTAATTCTGGAAGGTATTTTTACTTGACAAATTCAAAATCTGTCATTGCTACAGTTGCACCAGTTTTTCTATTTAAAGTGCCTGAATGAACGACATTGACCTTTGAGGAACGTGAGGCCCATTGTAGCTGAATCAATAATCAACAGAATGCTAAAGGAAACAAGCATGCACTGCCAAAATAGTTCAACATCTGAATCACCTTTTCAAAAACTATTTGAGGTTCTCCAGCATCCAAAACACCGATTTATTGTGTTATTTGTGCAGTTTTTATGTGTCCGCAATACAAAACATTTGCTAAAAGTGGGATTTTAACACAAAAGAAATAAATACAAAAATTGAACAGGGGAGGGCTGTTAAGGGTTTTGACATTGGAGTTCCAGCTCACTCGTTTTCTTCATGACTGCCTTCTGTTCCCTGACAGATAGTGGCATTTAAGATAATCAAAACCATACTGTACATACGGCTAGTGACCTGTCCTTGTGGAGGGTCCAGTGCTGGACACTGACTATGGTTTTTGTATGCTTTTTGAAAGAAAATCTCCACAGATTTTTGAGCAAAACCTGGCACAACTCAGAAGATCCAATTAAAAAGCTTCAGTCCACCTACAGATTCACAGACATCATCATCATTTTCAATAACCATTTATGCAAATCGGAGTCACAGTGGGTCAGATCCTATCCCAGAAAGCACTGGCCACAAAGAAAGGTACATCCTGAATGGGGCACAAGCCCATTACAGGGAACACACTGAAACTAACACCAGGGCCAATTTCACAGAAAACAATTAACCTGCCAGCATGTCTTTGGACTGTGGGAGGAAACTGGTACACCTGGAGGAAACCCACATGAACATGGGGAGAACATGCAAACTTCATGCAGATATCACTCCAGGAACTGAACCCAGGGCCCCAGAACTGTGAGGCGGCAAAATGCCAGCCACTGCCATCGATACAGACTGTTAAGACCCCAAGTGTCTAGGGGTAAAGGGGTGTAACATTTAGGATGGTTTTGGATGCAGGTGGGTTTCTTGTGAGGGACTTAGGAAGCGTGACAACAAGGTTGGTGCAAAAGGGATTTATTTTAAAGTGGATGGTATGTAAATAGGACACAATAACACACAGGGAAAGGGAACTAGAGCAGTGCCAAAGAAAAGAAAATAAACAAAATGGAGCTGGCTAATAAAGTGAGGGAAAGCTGACCTATCTACCAAAACAAAAACCCGAAACACTCTGTCTTCAGCGTCTTCTAACACCCTAGCTTACCTTCACCAACTACCCAAAAACCATACAAGACAAAAGGCACTCACCCGTCCTAAACTAGTATGACTAATACAAAGATCAACTACTGTACATGTGTAGAATGTACCCGACAACCTTAACTAACCCTATACACAAAAGTTCACACAAATACACAAGTGAACTACGAAAACAAATACGGGAAATGAGAGTAGACACAAATAATAGGGTACAAAAGAGCACAATACGTTTGGGCAAGGTAATGGCAAAATAAAGGATAATACAAACAAACGTATAAGGAAACGAACACAAACCAACAAAGCTGAAGCTATACTAAAACACACACACACACACGAAGCGAAACGAACGAAAATGGAGAAGCGAAGCCGAAGCGAAACAAAAGCTGAGCCGAGCAGAACCAAAGTCAAGCGAAAGGCCCCTTCATTCTGAAAACCTCCAAGCTACTGTAAATACTGAATAAGCTGAGTTCTGATTGGTCGAGAGTTGATTGAAGATGATGTCACAACGGCAAAGATGGATGAATTAATGAACCAATGGGGAGGGAGAACAAACAAAGTCAGGAAGTGTGGAACATAACATCAAAACAAACAAACCAACCACACAGTGGGACATAACACTGACATAATTATCACACAACCCACAATAACTGGATTGTTTCACTTAGCATGAGCTAAATATACAGCACTACTACAACAACAACTAATAATATAAATCATTGCATTTGAATAGTGTTTCCCCCCAAATGACCTCAAAGTGCTTTATATATTGGAAGGTTTCCAGTTCATCTACTATTGAAGTACAGTCACCTCACCTACTGTTATAAAGAGTGCCATGAGATCGTTAATGATAAAGTAGTCAGAACACCATTTTCACTTTTAATATGATGGACATCTCCTCCTCCAGAACAATGTTGAACTTTTTAACATTCTGGGACACAGATCTGAAATTCTGGTTCAGAGGGAAAAGCAACCAGGTCTTCCTTAGAGGTCTCCCATCCCCGTACTGATTCAGTCTAAACCTGTGCTGTTTCGGAGATCTGATGGGATCGGGTTAGAAGGTTAATTGGATTAAATTTGGTTTTGAGCCTCAGGGTAGATTTAGCGACTCTGCACACACCAGGTTAAAGACAAACCCTGCAATTCAGTTGCAAACAACAGCTTGTGCTGCTTTAATAATTAAAGGCAATCAGTCAAGTGCCGCTGAATAAAAATGTGTTGTTCAATTAAATTTAAACACCTTCACAGGTTGGTCTTGATGATACAAAGCAGGTGTCCAGGGTACTATAAAGCGAGGAATCTAACACACTCAATATAGGAGGTGTTGAAATCACCATTTTATAAAATGGCAAACTTCAAATGTGTGAGAGCTAGATTTTTCTATGAGGACATTTCCATCTCCCTTATTTATTTATTCCTTTTTTTAATTGTATGATGTTAGCATGCCCAAAGGGGTTGGGCAGCCAGTTGACCCTTTTTTCTACTTACTAAGGAGTTTTCGGTTCCTCTCCTCCATTGTCTTCTGGTCTTTTCTGTTCTGTATTCACAACCTGTATGGTCACTTGCTTTGTTAAGCACCTTGGGGCGCTTGTTGTGAAAGGTGCTATATAAAAATACATTTAATTTATTTGAATTGAATCTTCTAATAGGCCTCTTGATGTTGAGTTAAGTCCTTGGTTTTGCAGGAAATTAATGTCAGTAGTAAAAAATAACACTCACACTTCAATCCCACTGACATTTTTGGTGAGAAAGGTGGGTTTAGAAACCTTTTTCCACCTTAAGCAAAATATTAACAAGGACTTCATATTAATTTTTAACAACTCCCTTCTTACAGCATTAGAGTTGGGTTCACCAGTTGGGTGTTGAAAAACTGAGTTTGCTGAAGACCTCACAGTGGGATATCCCTGATCACCTGACTGAAACCCATCCCAACAGAACATGCATTGGTGCTGAAGCTGACTACATGTGAGAGGACTACAAAAAGACCACACCATCAGCTTACACTGGCCAGAAGAAATGCTGACAGGACACAGAAAGATGTAGCTCAGCCTCTCTCACCTGAATTGAGGCAACCAAGTGAAGATGAGATCTGAGAATCAGCTTTCACTCTGGTAGTGTCCTACAATCCCAAACAGCTCCTGCACCAAAATCAAAGACCAAAATCATATTTCCCTTCAAGGATTGTGTACAATACTACATATTGTAACGCTTACGGCCACCATTGAGTGTGAGAGCCGGCTTACCAGAGCAGTGACGTCACCGCCCTTCCCTGTAATAGCAGGACCACAGCCGCTGGGCTGAGGGGAGATCTCTCTTTAGCTCAACAGGCTGGGTCCCTGTTGAGTGACGCTGGAAGCCTGGGTTCGAGTCCCTGACGGTGGGGGGCCAACCTGATGCGGTAGCAGGCGAGGCCGCCCACGTGAAGCCCGAAGCGTTACATTGGTGTCAGAAGAATAAAAGCTGTGGCTTGGTTCACTTATCGCGTCTCCACTAGTCCTTTGTCCTGAAAGAACCTGTATAAGCTACGATATTTTGCAAGAATTTGTTACCTTTTGGATATCTTTTCAATATTGACATTTATTCATTTATGCATTTAGTGCTTTACTAATGATTAGTTGAGGATGCGTGTGATAAATGCATTGTATAAAGCTACTGTAGTGTATTGTAAGATACAGTACAATACTTTTAGATTTAAGTGTAATATCTAATGGTCTCGGCTATAAATTGGCTCTATACACCCAGCTGTACTCAATTCTGTGACCCATCTCCTCTGATGCAGAAACACCCCATTACAGAAAGAACGAGTCACCTGCTGCTTATCTTCAAGTCACAGAGGCTCAGGCAGGCTCAGCAAACTCAGGACTGCAGGAGGAGGAGTAGTACAGCCACTGAGCTCAAACTACCGCTCTCCATATTAAAAATGTTTTCAATTTCAAAATACACCCTTTCGATACATAATATTCTTGCATAAATGTGAGCACAGACAATATTGGGCACAAAATACAGTACTGGTGGAAACGTTTGAATTTGGATTGGCTGATTTTTCTGACCTGACTAATTCCTGTCTTCAATAAAGCCAACCAAAACATACGTGCCATCTCATGGCTTGACAGTCAAGAAGGCCTCACTATGGGAAATTTCAAAGTCTGTATTTTACTCTTTTTTTTGTTTAAAACAATATCTACTGTATTACTCATTTTGTTTCATGACAGAACTAAAGCGAAAAGCCAGGTGAGTGCTGACTTTTGCTTTTATGCAGTTTTAGCACTCTGTTGTAATGTAACAACACACAAGGACAAGCCCTAAACGGCACCCAGCTGTACAGTAAGTGATTGAAGATGTCAGATACAGTATTCAGGGATACTTGTCACACATTGTTGGGATCTCCTGACATGTGGAATGAATCAGTCCTGTTATCCCTTCGGCTGTGTCAGGTTTCATACTTTGAACATGCGCTGAATGGGAGCACCACTGGTGCCACAGTCACCTGGTCACTGCTGACAAAAAAAAAATTCCATTTGAAGGAGGAGACCATTTTTTCTTTTTTTTATATTTTCTGGAAACTTGGAAGATATCAGCAGTTTTAAATGACTTAGAGCAATGGGAACAGTGTGTGCCCCAGAATATTTTTCTTCAGTGCTGAAAGTTTAATTTGCTCTAGCTTTGTGTGTACATTTGCGTGCAGATCTGTGAATAATAACTGCATAAAAGGGGAAAATAAATTTAGTTAATATTTAAGCTAAAAAGTCATTGATCATTGAGAGACATCTTAAAGCCCATATTAAGCAATGTGATGAAAGTAATAGAGCTCAGTTGACTTAACCATATGATAGTAGTACAAGTTAAATAAAGAGAAAATCATGGGAAATCGCTGTACAGATGCAGGCATCTATTAGATGAGATAATGGAAAACCATAGTGCACCCTATTAGTTAGGTGACAACTACATCATTTTATTGATCAAAAGAGAGGCACTGCTCCTGTTCAGAGAAAGACTACTGTCTCAAACTTTCTGCTGTTGCTATGGTGATCAGCAGGTATCAGCAGGTACCTTAGGCCTCACCAAAGCTCAAGCCATCAAACCACTACAAAAAGGCCTTAGAACCTGTGTGTTACTGTCTACTATACATACAGTATATACATATATACAGTATGCCCAGTGGCAGAACTCCATCAATGTTAAGTCCTTTTAGGATAAAATGTTTGCCAGTTGGTCCTCTTCCACACAAGTTTGGTAAAATAAGGAAGAGGTAAATATTGACCAATTCAGAAGGTTTTGGTAGTTCCATAAAACTGAGTGTCGAAAAGTGTGGTCAAATGAAGGGATGTGAAATCACTACGGTAAATTGCCCTAAGCAGTGGAAAGATGTTTAGGGCTTCTTTTTTGAAAAATCAGAAAAACAGATTATTTACCTCCTTTTCTTTTTCTTTAAAAAAAAAACCTGATCAATGTGTCCAGAAAAACCCTAATGGTGGACAGGTCTTAATTGTTTTCTAATTGCCAGAAGGTATACAAGAAAGGGAAAAAAAAGCAAGAAGAAAATATATCAATACAGGAAGAATTTTGTAAACATCTGAATAAAAGACAAAGAACTACACACAAGAAAAATATCCAATAATTCCTTTTCAACCTACGTTTTCCACAAGGCCTTAATTAAGTTCATTTTTTGAGTGTTTTTGTTACTGCATCATTGATTCAGGGAAATAACTGAAAAGCAGGTGCATTATAGTGGAGGTTTACTTTTTACTGGCTTCAAAACACATAAACCCATTTACAGCCTTAAGCTCCTGTCACAAAAGGAAAAAGATCATTTAGAGGAAGTATCCTTGTAAATAATTCTCTGCTTACTGACAGAGTAAATCAATCTCTCACTGTCTTGTAACATTAGCAATCTTGGTTTTCCAAACTGTTTTTAAATGTTAACAAATTCAGAGATGAACAGTGTTCAAAGAGCCTGTATTTCTGACTTGAACAGTTGGTGTAATGACAAATCATTAGTTAAGTCATTAGAAAGTGAAAGTTCTTCACAATCAGCAGCAAACTAAAGAATACAAGGAAAGTACTTCTGAGTACTTTACACAAAAGGTTGTGGGATTATGGAGCAAGCTACACAGCCATACTGTTGAAGATGGTACCCTTCTTCCAAGTAATGGCTGCTCGCATCACCACCTACCAAAACAAATGCCCTCCTGTTGTCTGTAACCTCTCTTAGGAAACAGAGACAGTAATGCCCAGTCTCAGTGTTAATTCTCATGCATGATCATCCTTAAGATAATGTGCTCTATAAAAACAAGCACAGTGAAATCCTGGTATGCAGATGGAGAAAAAAGAGGAGAAAAGGCTGGGGTAATATTGAGAAGCCATGGCACAATTAGAAATGACGTGCAATGGAACTTTTTCAATGGAACTGGAAATAATTAAAAAAGGAAACGTGAATACACAGGCCTAATGATAATATTCATTACAGATTTAGAGGTTTTGTGCTAAATCTTACAAATACAATATCATATTGTTATTGCTTTTCAATGAAGTGGCCCTGGCATTGAAGGCACAAATTGTGTATCGAGAGGATTCTATAGAAGCTCAGTGTGCTCAAACTCAAGTGTCAGTAATGCGGAGTGGGAGTGACTGGAAAGGACTGTTTCAATTCCACACAGCTTTGCTTCCATAAGAGCAGGAAAACAAATATTTCTGGGTTCACCCAAGTGTGCAATCCACACATCAACCAACCCCGAAGTCACGTTTAAATCAATTAATTTAACCTTACATGGAAATTGATTTTTCCCCCCCAAAATCAGTAAACTAAGAACAGGGGAAGAGCTCTAAAGATGTATTTTTAATGAAACGCAGCAGGCACTGTATTTCTCAGTTGTTAATGAAAGTCCATTTTGGTGTCTCAAAACAAAAATGGCTCTTGCTCGTACAAGCATCACTCACATCACGATCCAATTTCAAAAAGAACCTGCCAAGCACATCTCATTCCATGCCTTCAAAGCGTGGGAAGAGAATTGCAAAGATAGAGTGGGTTCTTCTATTAGATCAAATAAACAGCTTGGATACACAAAAAAGAAGGCAAACAGAAATTGATGTAACCCTTATATTTAACCCAGTCTTCTTTGCTGTTTTTGTGACACACAGGATATGTAACTTCTACAATTAAGCTTACCATCCAAACATACCTCAAAACAGTGCAGACGGGACAATTCCAAGAATGCTCAGTAACAAAGCGTGACAGATCAAAGAGATTTCAGATGTTTTTCAAGCATTAAAATCACAGCAAAGCTCATTTCAACTGGTTAACATGTATGCTTTAAAACTCACCAAATATTCACTTTTTACACTCATTAAAACTATTCGTTCTTGACTGCTGTATTCCATTCTCTAAAGAAGACAGAAACTATGACTATAACGCAGTCCATACAAGGAAACTCAGATCAGTTTTCTGTGTCTATTATTTTACAAAATTACTACACCCACTTTAAAGTTTTTAGGAGCACCCCCTGGTGAGCCACCAATCTGGACAAGATGGACCACTCCAGTGGAACATGCTGTAACACACGCTAATATTACATGAGGGCAGTGGTCTCTCACAATCTTTTAATGGCATTTTCACACTTATCAAACAGATGATTGAATTTACAACCCTTGATATGATCTGCCATATAAAGTCAATTAGCACATGTCCAGTACTTGCACACTACTTTCACAGAATTTACACCAGTAATCATCTTGTGGAGCAACTAGAAAAGCAATGGCTCAATTGTCCTTTGGTCTGTGGTGCCTTAAGACCACTCTTATGACTAGAGACAGCCTCCTGTGTGTTATTCTTTCCACATTTTTAGACTTCTGTTTTGGCTGGATGTTTGTTAATTTTGCTATTAGACTATATCATCTTAAAGAAAAACAGAGTAGCGCCTTATCATGCTGTGCTAATCATAGAATGATTGTTACCTTTCTTCTTGAAGCTCTCATCTCCTGTCTGTCATGAGGACACACTGGATCCTCTGCTACTCATGGAGGTATGTTTAATACCCACGGGAGGGAACTTATTCTCAGCCAGGGCCTGAAACTTGTAAATAAGGGTTTTCAAATTTAAAACCTTGCGACCATAACGTTGCACAATGAGCTAATTGATATTCATAATGTGTGTGCATATAATTAATTGCAGGTGCTGCTCTTTACTTCCAAACGAACTAGAAGGGTGAATACTTTTAATAACAACCATATTGGTCAGCTGAAAGAGGCAACAGATACTTTGATTTCTAATTGTGGTTATAAATTAACAACATGCAATCTTGGTGCCTTTATGAAACTCAAAGTAAATGTTCTAAAGCTCAAAACGATGTGAATTTAAATTTTTAAAGGATCTGATTTCACCCTAATTATACAAAAAGATCAAATAAATCTTTCTGACATTTAAGGGAATAAATAGACACTTCTCTTTTAAAATACCTGTAAAATAAGGTCTAGAAGATGTCGTGTCTAGTTTTCTTCTTCCATTGGCAAATCAAGCTTAATTTTGCCAAAAATGTTTTGATATATTTTCTTTGAATTTGTTTAATACCCTGTAAATAATTAATCATAGAGAACTATAGTGAAACAAAATATGTGGAGGCTGGACATGTACAATATGAAATCCTCTTGTTCTATTTTAGAATGCATCTGTGGCAGCAGACTCAACAAAAGCAATAAAAAGTCTCCAGGCATTTATATCTATGGAACAGAAGACAAAGAATTATTGATGGCTATGTCAGCAGATAACTGATGCACAGTGGCAAGCTGCTGCTACTCAGCCAGTTTAAGAAAAATCTAAGAAGAAATTGCTGGCGTGGTGGCGGGCTATACACAGGCTTTTAACCAATTTTTCCTTTTACGAATTCATAGGGGTATAAACGACACACAAAAAAGAAAAAAAGAATAAATGGGATTCTGTGACAAGGTACTTTTGGGGAAGGATGAAAAAACCTTTTCTCCCACAGGACTGGAGCAACTGACCTGTTTCTCTCTGCGTTGTTGTCTTCCAGAAAGCTATCTAGAGACGTTGAGTCTATCTTCAAAGGGTTCATTGTGGGACTTTTATTTGGCTTACGCGTTGTAGTCACAAACCAAAAGTGAGGCAGAAGCATCAGGCATTTCTACGCAGCAATGACAACAGTGTGGCCAAAGAGGTAACAGCCAGCTACACCCTTACGCTACAGGTGTGCAGTTTGCTCTGTTTGCAGTGATGTAGCATTGGCCACCTGCAGTGGCATTTAAGGAATAAATAAACTCTTCTCTTTTCAATTTTCCTGTAAAA
Source organism: Atractosteus spatula (assembly GCF_055471065.1). Lineage (NCBI taxonomy): Eukaryota > Metazoa > Chordata > Actinopteri > Semionotiformes > Lepisosteidae > Atractosteus > Atractosteus spatula. The sequence goes on along the minus strand of NC_142708.1, from coordinate 73,950,299 downwards.
TAAGGATTAGACTTAGATGTGTTATGTCTAGTTTTCTTCTTCCATTGGCAAATCAACACATTTTGCCAAAAATGTTTTAATATATTTTCTTTATATTTGTTTAATATCCTGTAAATAATGTATCATCAAAACAGCAGTGAAATAAAAACTGGGGAAGCTGGACAAGTGTGAAATCTTCTTGTTCTATTTCAGAATGCAGCTGTGGCAGCAAACTCAACAAAGGCTGCATGGATTTGCCTGTCGTCAGAAAGATGTTCCAGGACAGTGACCCGAACAGTCTCAGAGTCCACACACTGCCAGGAGCCAAGGAACGTGAGTATACCAAAGGTACTGTACAGCAGCAGGGTCTCTAATGTGCTCATGGCTCTTGCCAAGCACATGTCAATAGGGTCTGTCTGTTGTGTCTGCTGATTGGTGTCAGTTCAGCAGTCTGATAAGAGCTCAGTGACCCTTGGAACATGAATCAATTTCTTATTCAAAACCCCTTGTACATCTTTATTATAACATGTAGTTCAGGTGGGTAGCTGTGTCAGCATGCGTAGGCTTTAATGGAACAAGTCATAGGTTTATTCCATGCTGAAAAAAAAAGAAGAAAGAGAACACAACGTTTCAGCCGTGGAGCCTTCTTCAGGTGTCAGGTGCCACACCTGAAGAAGGCTCCACAACCGAAACATTGTGTTCTCTTTCTTCTTTTTTTTCAGCATGGAATAAACCTATTACTTGTTCCTTTATTATAACATATTTTACAATGGATAATACAATGCCTACTAAGAACAGGACTCCAAACAGCAGGCCACTGAGACACATTTTAACAAGATATCACTGTTCACTACTTTACTTTATAAAGTGCTGTGTTTATGATCCTTATCCACCCCTCCATCCACACACACTTCCCTTTATAAAGAATCTGACTCGACGTGAAGAAGAAGCACAACAGCTTATCGTTACTGGTTTCACTAGGAATAACAACACCCTAGAATGAAGTCTATTGAAAAGATAATGGGGTGTTTAGTGAAAATTTCTCATAACTCTCTTGGCTGAGGGGCTGACCTCCTGGCCAGAGGACGAGGAGGCTGGGACCCCCCTGCAGAGTGAGAGGTGACCAAGTGGCAGCAGCAGAGGTGGAGTTGGGGTGGACATACTGTATGTGAGGGAGAGAAGGGGATCATGTACAGTACTTATCGTGTTTTAGGAGAGGAAATGACATCAGGGGTGATTGCTAATTACTGACAGCCGAGTCTGATTGAATTTGTTGGTGGTCATCCCTCCTGAACTTTCGTTACAAGCTCCATTCATTTGCAGTTTCATAGAGAAAGCTAATCACGCATATTGAGCAAAACACAAAAGCTCACCAGTACAATAAATGGAAACGCAAACAGTGTAAATGTACTGTAGTTTGTAATGATTTTATGATGAGATCACTATAGAATGCAGGGGGAAATTGAGGGGATATGTTGTATTACCTATAATCTGAATGTGAATGCACCTGCAGGGTGTGGTTAAGGAAAACCTCTCTGAATCAGCAGAAAAATTTACTGTACAGTATATATACTTTATATAGCAACTCATCTGTGTTCTGGACTGAAGACAGAGGGTACATACAGCACTGAAACTAGAAAAAGCAGGACAATGAAGCAAGTCTCTACAGATCAGATTCAATGCTTGGATGTGTTTGGAAGAGCTGAAAAAATTAAAATGGGAGAGCAGGGAAAGGCTGAATTTGAAACTCCAATGCCTTCGGTTGCATTCCTTTCACTTTAAAGTCACCTGACAGCCCTCTAGTGGAGACTCCAGCATTCTCCAGACAAGAAGCATCATGCCAGAGCAAACGTGATGCCCACACATGCCCTGTCTATTATCAACATCCTTTCCAGCAGCGCGAGAGACAGAGAAACTGCTGAATTTGACAAAAGCACACCTCACTTTGTGAGAATAAATTTGGTATTAGAAGATAATTGATTTCTTAAGCCATTTTGTCTGTCATTTCATTGCAAACAGCATCAGCATTGCACCACCCTACTGTAGTTCTCTTAAAAAAGAGCTCACTCTTCGGAACACGCAAATGGGTTTTTTTAATGGCTTTGTTTAAACTGATTTCTTCTTTTCCACTGCCAAATCTCTGGTGTACACCTTTCCTTCAATAGTGACTAATTTAGCAGAAGATGTTCATTCACTTGTAAATAGCACTGGCAAACCAGGGAACTGAAGCCTGTTCCGGAAGCATAGCAGTGTTACAAAAATACACCACAAAGAGGATTGAGACTGAATGGGGCTATTCTTAACAGTCTGTCTCAAAGACCTTCACAGATATTCACAGGTTTTTATACACGTAATCATGGCCATACTTTAGGGAGAAGCTTTAAATTAGCTTTTATGATTAAACACCTTTGTTACCCTAAGTAGTCTTTACCAACTGAACAAGTCCTGAAAGCAGGCTAATTAGGAGTGCACCAGTAATTAAGAAAGAAAAGCTTGCACAGGATTTCAGAAGGGAGAAAGAGTAGCTAACACCGACTTTCTTTCTGTCTGATAGCAGTGAGGAAAGTGGCAAACACATTCTAACTAGCTGCTTACATAACCCCAAGCTGTAAAAGAGTGTCCTGAATATTACGAATATACTACAGAACTGGTTATGGGAGTGATTGTACCGTATGTCTTTCTTTTGGTTGTCTTCCCTGTATGTGAGTAAACCTTATATTTTATTATGATTACTTGCATATTGTCCAAAACATCTTTGTAGTACCCCATATAAGGTTGCACCTTCGATCACTCTAAAGCAGTTATAAAGCTAGTTAGAAATACGTCACATAGGCATATACAGTACAGTATATCTCAAGCGGGCCCTCAAAGGCCAGAATAAAAACTTTCAATGACTTGAGGGGTTAAAATTCTGCATCCCTGGGTTCTCATGCACTGCTCGTCTCTGAAGAAACAAAACAGAATATACCTTTATCAAAGCCCTGCTACACATGCAAGAATGACCTTCCAGGGAGAAGTGCTGGTAACTACAGAGCATCTAACAAAGGGCTGATAGTGACTTTCGTGTTGTCTGACAAGCTTGTTGATTGTAGTGGGATGCAGGGGGATTCTAAAGAAAACTGAACATATTAATTTTTTAGGCTCTAGCTGAGAACCAGAACTAAATAATTAAAGTGTGATAAATACATTAAATTAAGACAAGACAACACTTGCAGCTTTTTGTTACTTTTGCTTTGTTATTCTCTCTGCATGCACATTTAATTAATTTATGTTAGATTTGCTTTTTCAGAAGAAAAACAATGTACTTCTACTTGTTAATGGGAAAACTGTTTCACATCTCCTGTGCCTCATGGCAGGCAGTGTAAATTTATTAGGCATGTGATTAGGGTCTTTCAAAATACACAATGTTTACAAAGGCTATTTTTTTCACGCATTGGGGAAATATTTGCATTTTCACACACACACTGGTTGACCTGCAGATCTGTGCTAATGGCATGTTCACAGCAGTTAATAACCCCACACAGCACTGAAACAGGCAGCAAACAGCAATCGGAGCAGTGGTCTGCCCTGGACATCCCAGAGCTACTGGAGGGAACCAGCACACCAACACCCCCCCCCCCCCCCTTCTCTTATTGAGCTGTTGCCCTGACCTGACGGGAAATGCAGAGGCTGTTTGAGCTGCTGTAACAGGAGCTGGTCCAGGCTCCCGTGAAGCGTAGTTTAAGACCCTGTGCAGACGGTATAATCTGGAAGTGAGTGGAGAAGGACAACAGGGAAAAGACGCAGAGGATCAGGACGGGTTGACAGATAGGGGGGCGTGAGGGCAGTGATATGGTGCTTGGGGGGTGTGGTGGAGGCAAACAATCCAGACAGTCCAAAGGGGGAATCCGGGGCGCAGTCCAGAGTCCAGGAACCAGGGGATCCATCCGAGACAGCAAAAGTTAAAATCTGTAACAGGAACAAGGAGCAAAAACAGGGTAACGAGGCCAGGCGGACGCCATGAGGAAGCCTATGCCGTCGGGTCTCTCCTGGACACGCTGGTAGGCGGGCTTCCAGGAGTCCATCTCCCAGTGCTAAGCCAGGAATAGCGAGAGTGCCTGCCTTAAATAATGAGACAAAACAAGGGACAGGTGCACATAATTAACTTAAATGCGAAAGGGTCGGAGTGCCCTTAAAAGGAGGGATGACGATCGTGACAGCTGCCTTTCCTCTGCCTCTAGGAGCTAAGCATGACAGCAGCATGTACTGTGGAGATTATTTCCCAGACAGCAACTGTTACGATGCATTTCTCAGGACCCTATGCAGACAGCAGAATCCGGAAGGGAGTGAACAGACACAGGGAGGAGACAAGGAACTGGAATGGTACACGAACAGGGGGGCGTGGCGACTGTGCTCTGGTGCTTGGGGGGGGGCGTGGTCCAGGCGAACAAATCTGAGGAAGTCCGTAGGTAGAAAACCGGGGTGAAGTCCAAAAGCCGTGAAATCCAGGAGGAGACGAAAACATAACACAGTTAAAAGCCGGAATGGGATCTGGTGCAAGGACAGGGAATAAAAACAGGCAACGGGACCAGGCGCTCCAAGTCCCGGACTCGGCTGGGTCAGGACGCCGATAGGAGGCCTGTGCCCTCAAGTCGCGGACGTAGGGCCTGGTAGTAGGTGGGCCTCCGGGCCTCCGGGCGTCCGGGTGTCCATATTCCACTGCAGAACCCGGAACAGAGTGAGCGTCTGGCTTTTAAGGTGGGCTGGAACAGGGAGCAGGTGCAGAAAATCAACTAAAATGTGAAAGAGTCAGAGCGCCCTTAAGGGGCAGGGACTACAATCGTGACAGCAACGGGGGTAGCATGAGAGCCAGTGAGATCAGGGCAGGATGAAAGGACCGCCAGCACAGGTTTAAACTATACATCTATTTAGATAATTTCCTTCCTGGCAAGACCACCACCCCCCATTCCAAAAAAAGTAAAGTAAGAAAGTAAAATGAATCAGGTGCTTCAACAGTCCTACTTGCAGAGCACACATCTAGATGGCTGCCTTTTGTGCCACCCCACAAATTTGCATTTTGTGATTATCTGCATTACTCACCAAAAAGAAAAAAAAATCCAAACTACGCTTCTCTACTGCTCTTTATAGAATATTTAACACAAAATAATAATTGAATGGGGGTATTCAAGCAATTAATCCCTGAAGAAAAATATTAGTGGCATTCCAAGGTAAGCAGATAGAAAGAACAGAAATAGAAATGAGAGCACTTTACATCCTACACACGCTGTCATTATTATAAAAACATTGATCCCTTCCTGGTATTCAGTTTAAGAGAAACAAATATGGCATATTTTTTTATTTTAGACAAAAACAAACAAACTGGTTATGCTCCAAAACCTTAGGACATCACATTCACAGATCCGCATTCTCAATGGGTGATGAATACAGCAGGTGCATGGACTCCATACTGGTTAATATACTGATTCAACATACTGATCTTGAAAACACAAAGAGCAAAACAAACAACTTTTTAAAAAAAAATGGAGAAAATGAACTCTCTGCTGATTTACCAGACAAAATTAGATTTCACACAATTTCTTTTTTATCACATATCACATTAGAAAAAATACAAGCCATTCTACATTGCAATGAACTTATTTTAGTATTCAATTATGCATAAATAGCAAAAACTGTGACTTGATTAAAAAACAATTCCTGGGTGAAGGTTTGAAGTAAATATTTTACAATACTCTCAAGCATATCGGAGAGATAATTCCAATGACTGCACAGTGAATCAATACAGTATACTACTTGTCTACAAAGAAAAAGAATGTGACTTCATGAAAGATAACGTGGATTCTCCAGGAAAGGCACAAAGGACTGAAAAATGCCAGTCTCCTCAGCTAATCAATTCTCATTAACCTATTTTACTTCAATCTAATACAGTATAATGTTATATAAAGCAATCCCACGCATTACAACATGGAGTCTAATACACAGGTTTAACACACAGGTTTTTCACTTGTTCAGTTATACCTTTGCTGGTGTGATGCTTGACTCCCACGTTTCCAGGTTTTTATTATGTTTATAATTATCACTTTTATCTGAACAGTAATAAGTACCAGAATGGCAGCTAAACCCTCCACTGGCTCTGCAGACCCTGGCCTCCCTACAGCTCCCCTTTAATTCAATTGGTGAAGCTCCTTCTCACTTCTCCACTTGACCTGATGCGCAGTGGGGCTCCAGAATGGTGCATATCACCCAGCATGGTGCTGCTCTTCAGTGAGGGATGAAGTGGCTGCCCTCCTATCTAGAAACTGCTTTGGGATTCTGCAGAATGAAAAGCGCTACATAAAAAATGCAAGTAATTATTCTTAATCTTATTGACAAAGCTTCAGAGACCAAAGGAGTACAACAATCCTTTATCAATGGAATTAACCGACTTCCCCCTGCTTCTGCCTCTGTGTCTGATAGGTTTTTTTGGTTTAAGCACAATGTTAACTTTTCCTGTTAAAAAATAAATTACATTCGATTTGACATTGAAATGTACAGTATATATTTTTATTTGTTGGGCCAAACAATAGAATACCACGAGATCAGTCCCAGCACTTAAGTTCCTTTTCCGTTGTAAGAGCAGCCACAGCAAGCTTCCAAGGATCTGTGTGTTAATCCTCAAAAGCCATTACAACACTGCTAAACCTCTAATTGCCTCTGGATTACAGTTCATTCATTTGCAGCTGTTTCAAACTACTGGATATAAAAAAAAATGTTTTAACAGGAAGAGAGAACCCCTCCAATGCCTTACAATAAAAAAGAGAACAAATGAATCCTACCTACAAGGGAACACAAAAATAAACTATTCAATTCTTTTTCAGGTCTAGAACAGGATAAGATCACAAATCTTGTATTTCAGAGTTTAAAACCTCAATTCACATAAAGAAAACAAATGTAGCCTTGCATATGAAACCTCAAAATGAAGAAAATTATTCTGAAAAGTGTATAAGAAATTAAAGCATAAAAAGACTAAGAAGGCTGTTTGAAACATTAGGTTAACATGTATGCTATTCACACTTATTTGACTTGTTTGAGCTTTCTTGCTGCATCAGTAGAGTAGTTTATTGTCATCTGTACACATACATTCTAATTCTTAATTGCGCAGTACAACAGTACAACAGACAACACCACGCAATGTAGATAACAGGAACAATAAATAAGTTGTGGAAAAATAAATACAGTATGTAGTAGTGAGACCCCAAAAAACTGGTAGACTATTGTATGTACTGTAAAGTGCATAATGCGGATGTGTATGAAGGCACTGCAGTTAGCTGTTGAAGATGTGTACTGCAGTGGGATAGAAGCTGTTCTTGAGTCTAGTGGTCCTTACTTTAATAGTGCAGTACTGCTTGCCAGAGCACAGGGGGGAGAACAGTTTATGGCCTGGATGGTTGGGATCCTGAATGATGGTTTGGGCTTTATTGTGACAGTTGATGGTGTGGATCTCACCAGTTGATGGTACTGTCCAATCACATCCTATAATCCTCTGTGCCATTGCCACAACCCTTTGTAGTGCATTTATGTGGCTCATGCTGGTTCCTTAGTGCATTCATTACCTATTAGACTTCCCACACATGGACCACTCACTTTTAGTTTGTTAAATTGTTCAATTAGTCCTCCTGGTTCTTAATTGAATTCAAGGGCTGGCTGGAGCAAAGTTATGTCATGGAGTGGATTGAAAGGGTTGTGAATTGAATAGCTCTGTCTTACTCTGTAAATTATCCCAAACCAGCTCCAGACAATTCCAATGCCAGCTTTTTCATTGTTCTAGCAAATTATCCAGCTGAGTTCTTGGTTCTTTTAATTGAACTCTAGATTTAACTAATAATTTGCTAGGTACACATTTTTGTAACTGAAAATCAGCAGATACAGTACTCAGGTCACTGAAACCAGGCACTGTATGGGAAGTAGTAGTTCAGGTGGGTAGCTGTGTCAGCATGTGTAGGCTGCAAAGGAACGAGTAATAGGTTTATTCCATGCTGAAAAAAAGAAGAAAAAAAAACACGTTTCAGCCGTGGAGCCTATTATTTGTTCCACTGTATGGAAAGTCCTTTCTGAAGAAAAACTGAAAAGCAGTTTCATTAGAATCTTCCTCAGTCTGGTGTTTATAAAAAGGCTTAAAAGCGTGGTACAGTAAACAGTCTTAGCCTAAGATATTAAAATAAAGAGGACCAACTTGAAGTTTTGCTCTGTGCAGTTAAAAATGCTCCTGGCTTTAATCGAGTTGTGACCACCCCAATCCTGAAGGACTGGAAAGTATAAATTCTTGTGGTCTACCAGAGATTGGACGAATTGAAGCCTTATCCTTGCTCAGGCTGCTTTTGATTTGAAGAGACCTATAGCTGCTGGACGGGGGAACAAGGAGACAGGGACCAAATACAACACTTGTACCTTTCAGTTACTGTAGGAGACTCCTTTTGCTCTGTGTCTCAACCCACCTGACTACGGACTTTTGACTTAAGGACCCTTTGTGCAAGAATTCTGCTCCTTGAAGCACTGGGGTAACTTCTAAAGTAATTTAGTGCTTAATGGCTCAAATACAAACATAAGATAAGATCACTTTATTAGCCATATACAATTTCTTGCATTAGGAATTTGTCTTTCCACATACCCCAGCTTGCTCACCATGAGACACACAGACAGGGAGAGAAGCTGAGAGTCAGAGCACAGGGTCAGCCATTTATACAGCACCCCTGGAGCAGTTGGGGTTAAGGGCCTCACTCAAGGGCCCAACAGAGTAGGATCCCTGTGCCAGCTGCAGGATTTGAACCTGCAACCTTCCAGGCACAGGGAAAGATCCTTAGCCACAGTGCCACTGCTCCACCCCCTATATTGCAAGTATATATGTTTAAAGAGACAAAGTTCTAAAAGTAATGCAACATAGGAAACTGCAATGAAAGAGTTTCATGTGTGTAAGAGTAACTTCACTTTTGATTATAAAGGGAGAGTTGCTTTTCCACCATAATATTCATTTTATTTAAAATAATTGTCATCATTATGGATTAATCATCTTTTCATTTTTAAAAGTAATTTAAACTTTTGCTAGTAGAGAACTTTAAACTTTAAAACTTTGTGATTAAGTGCTTGAAGTATTGGGCAGACTGTCTATGGCAGTAAAGCCTCCAATTATCGGAGTATTGAAAAGCCAAACTATCTTCAACCCAGCAAGATAAGACTTTAAGATGTTGAGCCAATTTGTATAGGCCATTCCTCCTCTCAGGCTGCATAGCTTTAGAAGTGAAATAATCTGTTTTCACCAAGTGCTCTGATGATAAAGACCGTATCTTTTACCGTTGAATTAAAGACTTCAGAAGTATGAAATGGTTTGATTTGATGGAAAAATAAAGATACAATCTCGTTGGAGAGTAATTTATGTTCAAAAACACGGAGGTTGAAAAAAATACCTGTGCTTTTAAGAAAAATCTTCTCTTTACAGACTTATTTCACTCTTATGATTAGTGACTTTGAAGATACTATTACATTAGATAAGGTGTGGATTAAAAGATAGCAGCCCCTGTATTTCAGTCATGCTTCATCAATCACACTACCTACAAAACCCAGCTTTGAAGGAGCAAATGTATGGAGCACGTCCCTCTATTCCATTGCTTTAGGCTAAATAGATATATCAAGAACTTGCTTGAAGACCATGTTACTGAAACCCTTACTGAAAAAAATGTCAGCAAAAAGTACCAGTGGAGACATCAACATCAAACATCAACAGTGTAAGAAAAAAAAATCATTAAAAAAATTATCAAACTGTTTTTTTCATCTTCCTAGCTAGTCATTTAATTGCTAAGGCTCTCTAGCTTTAAACATGAAATACTGAAATATTATGGGAGAAGCCTCATAACTATTGATCTACTGGTTAATGAAAATATTTTTAAAGCTGGATACTGAATAAACAGTTTCTGATTTGTTCCCCTTTCTTTTTAATCTGCGGTGATAGAAACATTATATATTGGCAATGCTTTCAAAGGCTTAACAAGAACAATTTGATTTACAGGTGTATTTTTCTGAATGAACAAAGTAACCATTTGCTGCTGATTTCTGGAGACTGGAAACACTTGCGTTGCATTAAAACAGAAATCTGATCCACTGAGGGTCTCCTGTGTGCCTCTATCCATATAGGACCTCACTCCAAGACGGACACCTGGAAGCCCGCCTACTACCCGGCACAGGATTCACCACGGCATCCTGACCTCGTTATGGTTTTAATCTTCCATGTTACTGGTTTAACATTCCTGTTCCCTGTGTTAACTGTCTTTGTCATGGATGGACTACCCGGCTTTTGGATTACGGACTTTGCCCCGATTTTCCCTTCTGGACTTCCTTGGACGCGTTAGCCTACTCCACGCCTCCCGAGCACCGGATCACTCAAGTCACCATCCCCAGCCTGTCATCCAGACCTTACCTTGCTATGCCATCCCTGATGTCCTTCTCCAGTCACTTCCAGATTATACCATCAAGCACAGGGTCTTAAACTACGCATTTCACGGGAGTCAGAACTGTCTTCCGTGACACCTGGGTATTATCACTAGTCGACTGTGACTGGAATTCCCCTGGTGGTGCACACTGGAGGTCTTGTTTGGGTTAGTAGGCCATTAAGTTTTACTAGTATAACAGCAGCCACAGCCACTGCTGGGGTGCCTGCAGGCTTGTGACGATGGGCACACTATTCCCCTAATTGGAAGAATGTCCAGAGCTTGAGGTATGGTGAAACAAGAATGAGTTGACTAGGTGGTGACTTGGAAGAACATGTCTGCACTTTTATCATCCTTTCTGTATCGGTGTGAGCCGAGATCTCAGAAGAGATCTCAAGGCATGATTCTGAATTGGGCGAGTATGAGTCTGTACAAAACAATTGGCAAATTCACGTTTATGCACAGCACAATTCAACCCACTCTACCCACGGCACGTTAGTAGCATAACCCTCAATGGTAGTGTGTCACTGAGCACATACTATACAAGATCCATTTTGGCCAACAGGGAGCTGCCATCAAGAATCGAATTTAAGAATCTACAACTCACAGGCACATCGGCTAACTGTGTAAATGCTTCAGCATTCAGCATACCCCTGCACTCTGCATGTTTCACTACCATGTACATGTACTGTATCTAGTGTGTTGTGTGTTTATTGTTCTGTACTACCCATTGTACAGTATGTTGTTGTGTTTTGTTGTGCATGATGGTCGGGTGTGACTGTCATTATTTACTGTTTTGTAAATTGTGTGGGGATGTCTGTTGTAATTTTCAAGTCCTGAGAGAACAGTGCAAATAAGAATCCCAACGTACATGCACATATGGCAAATAAACACCTTTCTCTCTGGGCTGTTTTGACATAATATAATTCAATAAATTCAGAAACTCCTCTAGATGAGGCAGTCTGAACCCCACAGTAACAGGATCTAAAGGGTTGCTGCTAAGGATCTTGATTTGGGGCTTCTTCTCAAAGGAAGAATTAATGCCCAAATATTAGATCTGGCCAAAAAATACATGACTGGAATGAATAAGCAAAAACAATTGAATTCAGAGGTTTCACCATTTGTAGCCCTGCAGACAGCAGTGCAGACCAGGCTGTGGAGTGACTGTAATACGAGCTGACCGGTCACGAGAGGCCATCAAGGGACCTCTAACAACTGTGCATAAGATCACTCAGTAGTAATGAGGTAATTCATTAGATTATTGGTTGTGGTTAGTTAACATATACTCACATGGGGCTAATTGGTGATGCTTTGGTATAAACAGGGTGTGAAAGACTTAGCGTTGGATGGATATCGGTATCGTCCTGGAAAGCAGGCTTTAGAGTCCTTTAGAGTCCTTTTTTGTCACACAAAAAAATTCTATAATAAAGAGCCCTGGTCCATACAGCCATGGCCCTCAAAATTAAACTTCACTAAACACAAACGCCTAACCTTTATTGGATACATTAATGATCCCTATATACAGTGTATAGACAGTATACATAATACAGCGAGTCCAAAAGGCCATGATTAGTTCTCCAGTTTCTAAAACTCTTCATTTCATACACTCAAGCAGGTGATTTGCGTATCTGAGTAAATACAGCTCATTTGAAATAAAAAAACAGCCTGTAGCTTTTTGGGGCCTGCTGAATTGTACTGTAGCTTTCCAGGTCACCCCTGGCAGATATTTTCCTGTCTTAGTCAATGCTGCATTGCAAGAAATTGGAATGGAAAGTCCACAGTGCACTATACAGTGCACTTTTTATCAGCACATTACTTCAGCACTTTTCTATGATAATCATGATAATTTGTTCTGGAAAAGTTGTAAAAACAAAAGCTGATTGATGTGGCCCTGTGTGTTTTGTCATGCCTCCACATTATACTGTATAAAGGTATAAAAGTTTCAGGCTTCAGTAGCAAAGGCAAACAGAAGACAATCCCTCGAGCTCAGAGCTCAGGACTGTCTCGTGTCAGACGAACAAGAACCCAACAATAAATAAAGACAAGCACACGTCACGCAAGCGAAGCTCCTGGACATAACAGAATGTGACCTGAATAGAAGCAACCACTGAACACAGGCCCAACACGAGCCAGAAGCCATAATACTACAGCTCCCACCCACCATCAAGAGAACACATCCAGATGCAAGCAAAACCATTTTCGGTACAAAACAAACAAAACAGAGATGCTTGTTTTTAATTTATTCTCTCACAGAAAGCACAGAAAACTTCACAGCAACCAACTGAAGCAATAAAAAAGGTTATTTTATGACAATCTCAGAGATCAGTGGATTATTCAAATCTACTCATTTACAAGCCTTGCAAGAGACTGTGCACCTATAGTACATATACACTTGCACTGTATTTATTTCAGTTCTTAACTGTATGTATTCCTTTTAAATGTATTATGAACAGTGGCATAATACTGTATGTTCTGCATAATTCTGCTAAAATGTGTGTGCCCTGTAGCCAGACAAGTCAAATAGTAAGTGTCCCCAAGTCCACTCCTGAAGGAACACTCTTCAGTAGGTTGTGTAGATATCAGCAAGTACTGTAGCTGTGTGGAGCTGGTTAGAACTCTGCGCTGGTAACCGGAGGGTTGTAGGTTAAAATGCTGCAGGTGGAGCACTCCTGTTGTCTTGAGTAGGGTACTTCACTTAGAGTGCTTCAGCAATATAAACAGCTGTATAAATGGGTACAAATGTAAGTTGATTTGAATGAAAGCATCAGCCAAATAAATTAGCAGTAATAATTAATAGCATCAGCAGCTTCAGACTTGTGTAGGAGTGTTAAATTGGCCTCATTAAGCCTTAATCGAGATCATTTAACCCTCTCCTCAAGGCCATGTGCAGCTGATGACTTGAAGAGACCTAGAGGAAAAAACACTGGTGCCCTCGAGGACCAGAGTTGGAAAGCCCTGCTGCACAGGAACTGCACACTGTTATAACACAATTAAGGCTGTTCCATTCATTCTCTTACTGTAGAAAACATTATTCAGATTTTATTCAGTGAATCCATTATGTTTTTGTTCATTAAATATAGGCGCAACAGGCAGCAAAGTACAGGACTACTCGTATTTTCATAGAACATATAGAAGTATAGAATATATCATATATTGGTCATACCGTGTATATAGGGTGGTGGAGCAGTGGCACTGTGGCTCTGGATCTGTGCCTGTGGCTGGAAGGTTGCTGGTTCAAATCCTGTGGCTGGCAGAGGAATCCTACTCTGTTGGGCCCCTAAGGTCCTTAACCCCAACTGCTCCAGGGATGCTGTACAATGGCTGACCCTGTGCTCTGACCCCAAGTGTCTCTCTGTGTCTGATAAAGAGCAAGCTGGAGTATGTGAAAAAAGACAAATTCCAAATGTAAGAAATTGTATATAGCTAATAAAGTGATCTTCTCTTGTACTGCATATATTCCTTATATAGAATGTACGGAAGTGTATGAACATTCTTTAAGTCCTGAATACAGCAAAGAAAAAGAACAATATTCCACTTACTTTTGTGTATATTAAAGGAACAGTACAAATGTTTAATCATTAAGAGGTTGGACTGGTATGAATAATAGTTACACGGACTTCTGACATTTTACATTGATCACATTAACAGGAACAGAGACAGGATATTGTGCCCTGATTGAGTGGTGAAGAGAAGCAATTCATTATAAAACCCCTGCAAGAACTTTTTTCTTTAATGACATGAATGAAAACAGTGAGTGTGCTGGGCTTGGTATGTTCACATCATAAATATTTTTCAATTCTTCTTTTGTAGATTATGTTATTTTCTGCAGGCTTGGTAAGGGTTAGTAAGGGTTGCAAGTACCTAAGGATCTGCAAATTAATGGAGGTGAATTTTATTCTTAACAATATGAAGACTATGTAGTACAGTATAACCTTCAAATTAAATTGTCCGACAGACATCAAGAGCATTGACTTAACTACAAATTGCTCAAGAAAAAAAAAGCAAATATACAAAGCATTTGTGATAATGAGCCACTTTCTACTGAGAAAACCTATAGCATATAGCAATACTTAATTTTCTCTCTGCAGAATGCAAAATACTGTCATATAAAGATGTGATCCTTTAAAAATGAAGCAGAAAAATAATTTTGCAATGAAAACCGTGTTGAGATTAGTGTGGAGTGTTGAGTACATTTATGAAAAAAATATTTATTAAATCTTTAACAGTAGATTCTAATGGAAAAAAAACAGTGCAATATACACAGTGGATATTTAATAAATATACTGAGAGGCCTTAAAAATGAAACAAATACTACCAGTTCCAATTTTCATTTTGTTGTGCTTTTTGTATCCCGATTAGTATATTAAAATAAATTTGTGTGAGAGACCATATGAAATTGAACATGACTAATAATGTTAGTGCCTTTATTTAGTGCAGATATACTGTACATAAAGCACATATGAACATTCCAAACTGATTTTCGGGAATTGTTCGTAAACTCAAAATATATGGATTGCTGTTAGCAACAATCACTGTTTTCAATTTTCACTTAGCTGGATGCATGTCTCCTGGGATTAAAGCACAGTATATAAAAAGCTGATGCACACAGAGCTTTAATCTAAAGGGAGGAGTTGACAGTTCCTTTTATTTCAGACGTTCGAATTTCTGGGGAAAACAGCATAAATTAAACGGAATGCCCTTTTCAATATCAATTTGTCATCACCGACAACCACTGCATTCTTGCTAGATGTGTCAAGGGCCACTGTATTTAGTTTACATGGAAAAACTCATTCTGCATTTTGCTTTAATGTACAGGTTTGCCCTTTTTGCGCTGTTAAAAAGTTGCATTTTCACTTCCAGATGGCTCCTCGAGCAATCAGAAGAGACAAGCTGGCAAGACAACAGTGCAGGGCTCCCTCCTGTACTCAGATAAGTATTCCATGAGTTTATGCACAGGCATCAATGTGAATTCAAAGGCAGGTGTTCCGAGTTTAGCACGCTCTTCCATGTAAGAGCTTTGATGTTTTCCACCAGCTGATTTCATAAATGGTTTGAATTCTACAGATCAATAAAGCAATAAAAACAATGTCAAAAATTACATGCTGAAACCTAATTGACCAGGAAGAGGGAGTGATGTTGACTAGGCCCTGATGCAGGGCTTAATTTCATCAAACCAGCAAAGAGCTGCTCAAATTTTCAATTTCCCCTACATCTGTTTCAGAAGGGAACATCGAGTCTACCACATATTAAAATCATTGCCACCTACTCAAGCCTGACATTGCTATGTTAGTGTTGATACAAAGGTGATTTAAAATGTATCAATTTTTCTGAACATTTTTTTAATTTTCAAAGCATTGTATTGAAAAACACAATATTGTAAAACCCCAATAGCTCCATGGATCCCAACAGAGAGCTCATTCCAATGCTTGTAGTTCAAGTACAGTAGGGAGCTGCGTTAGTATGCGTACTGTAGGCTGCAAAGGAACAAGTAAAGGTTTATTGTGTGCCGAAAAGAGAAGAAAGGAAACAACATTTCAGCTGTGAAGCCTTCTTCATCTTGACACCTTTACTTGTTCCTTCATTCCAATCATTCCAGTGGAGTCTCCCAGAAAGCCAATACTGTATATCAGATGCAGTCCTGATTTAGAATAGCAGACAAGGCAGGGCCTGACTTCATCCCTTAATCACTTCTGGGTATATCCAAAATAGATGTAGAAAGAGGGCTCACAGTACCCCCACTCCATCTGGAAAGACCGTACACATGGGACCAGGAACCACCATATGATAATACAGTACAGTATCTACAAGGAGCCATTTGAGGATTGAGGAATGTCTTTAAAACCACATTTGACACAATTTATTGCAAACCACAAGAAAAGTAAAATGTACACAGTAACTTGTAAAACCTTCAATTTACATCACAAAATACACAACATTTCCAGCTACAGTATGTGCAGCGCCATATTCTGTGATTGAGAATGAGGTAACATTCCGGCTAGGTGAAGCGGCCTAATTAAATCTTAAACAAGTAGGTTTGTGAATACATCACTTTTGATCCAATAGAAACATTGTTCTCAACTTCGAGATGGTTTTGCTGACAAATAACACTTACCTGTTAACTCTGCAAGCAGGTCATGTTGGAACATTTCTGCAGTGAAATGCCTGCTGTACTTAGTCACTCATTCATTGCATTTCACTAGTCACGATAGTAACTAGTGAGCAGGAAGGGCCACGTCACGTCACAAATAATGGGAACTCTCGCTCTCGCCCATGGTGAGACCAGGGGTTTGCGACACCATGGCAACTTACAGTACAGTGCTTTCACAAAGATGACCATTTTGTGCTCAATTTGAAATTTGTAATTTTTTTCTATGTCAATGAATTCATATTGTTACCAAAATTTAACAACTGGTCTAAGGAACTGAGGCTACAGTTCCCTTTTAAGTCTAGAGAGGTAGTTAGGAGAGGCTTCTCTGTCTTTCCCCTGTCCTTAAGACAGTAATTTAATCAGACTATGATCAACTTCATTAATATTCAGGAAAGAAACTCATATTATGTTGAGGGGGTGGTAGTGGAAAATAACATTTAAATTTCCAAGACACTTAAGGGGTGATCTTTTATGGAGATTATGAACATCTTGAAGGTATTTTTTTAGTTTTTTTTTTTAAATTAAAGTAGAAGTAATTTCATTCCACATGGCAGTGCTGAGGTGAATAGCAGAGACAATTACAGTCAACCTTTGTAGAGCATCCTGGCTGGTTTAAAGCTGTTATTTGCTTCTTTATGGCTGCTACTTCAACCTGCTAATTGACATTCACTTGGCTTTTTTTTTGGTACAGAATAAAAGCTAAAATACTAACAGCTTTATATGTATATTATGATTGCTCCCACAAAAATAAAAAATGTAAACTTTTCAAAGAGAAGTGTTCTTTATCAACATGAGGGAATGCTCCAAATAAATGGTAACATCTGTTCTGCAAGGGGTTTGGGATTGTAACATACAGTAGGCTGAATAGTCCTTGTCATTCCATCTGAAACTCCAGGCGCTGACTAGAACTGAAATGAGTTGTCAGGTCTCCCATGGCTCAGGAAGATGTCAAACGTGAGAAAGAAGATGTGCAAAATTCATATGGAAAAGTATCAGTTGTAAAACCTACAATGCTGTGATTTTTCTCACTACATTGAAAAAAAGCTAACAGTTCTACAGTAATTTTGCACACAAGTTGCACAAACCTTTTTTAAAGTGAGCGTCCTGTAAACTAGCACCAGCCGAAAAGGAAACAGACAAGAAGCTGTGATTCATCAGATGCAGATGCAGCTACTGTATTTCACAGATTTTACAGAAAATTAAGGAGGTGCAGGAAACAGCTGACAGCACTGTTGAAAATGATCTTTGAATGATTTGAAGGAAATCGCATTAGAAGTGAAAATTGCTGTTACAGCACCTAGCGGGGTACTAATAGTTTTTACAGTCAAAACAACAAAAAATAACAGTGAGAAGGACAGGAGGACAAGGTAATTCACGAATAGCTTATGAATGTGGTTAATGATGAACTTTGGCTGAGTTTAATCATCAAGTTTGAACCCTTTTCATTCTAGGCGCATTAAATAAAACAAATTCTTATGTTCGATTGCCTGATTTTGCTTCTTTTTTAAAATTGCTGCCTTTGTTTTTTTGTATAAATATATCTCGGGGAACTAAGCTGATTTCTGACATATAGCATATTGACATGATTGTTCCAGACTGTGAGGTGACTACACATCAGACAACGTGCCACTGAACTGTTGCTAAGTGGCTATTGGAAGCTGAAACTGAACTGCTACAGTGCACCACCTACCAAGAGCTCTTTGCCAAAACAGCATATGCAAGAGCAAACTAGTGCCAGTATAATCTCGTATTTCCATTGTAAACATATTGTAAAGGGAAGCAGCACTCACCGATATGACACTTAACAATATTAAAAAAAACAATACCATAATACCTTTTAAAAAAGTCAACCCTTGAGACTGCCAAAATCACTTGGCCTTCTCTGTCCATTTAGCACCTGAACCTCTGTATACAGTTGTGTAATCAGACAGAGCCACACTGAGCGATTGCTTCAGGGCATGAGAACCTAGGCTGATATGCACTGATACGGCTCCTCTTTTGCCAGATGTTCATAGCAGGTCTTTTTTTCTAGATCAGAAACCAGACATTGGGAATAGCAGGCTGCCTCTGCAGGACCCTAGGATATACTCTCCTAACAAAACTCTTCTCTCCTAAATACACATGCTAATATTGTATTTATGTCATGATTTAATAATTCTTTCATCCACCCTAATCTACACTAGATCCTAATAACTTGTTTAATGTAACTTTATTTACTTTTGAATATGTACACCCGTGGTTTTTCCATGTTTCTTGTTGTGTTTTAATGCACCACATGGCAGTAATCCTGTTACCATTGCAAGTGCTCATATGGGCAGTACGGTGGCTCTGTGGGTGAGGATCTGTGGCTGGAAGGTTGTCGGTTCATATCCTGTGGCCGGCAGAGGAATCCTACTCCATTGGGCCCCTGAGAAAGGCCCTTAACCCCATCTGCTCCAGGGGTGCTGTATAAATGGCTGACCCTGCATTCTGACCCCCAGCTTTTCTCCCTGTCTGTGTGTCTCATGGAGAGCAAGTTGGGGTATATGAAAAGACATTTCAAATGCAAGAAATTCTTTATTATGATTGAATTGTCCAGCTCCAGTAGATGTTTACTACTATAAATCACAATTTAAAACTTGTGGGGAAATACAGGAATTGATATTGGTTTAAATATGTAATAAAAACATGTAAAGGTGCAGATTACAGTAGCATGCAAATAGCCCCAGGGGGAATTGTAAAGCAGAACCATGAAATGCTTGTGACATTGACAGTTTGCCAAATAGAGGCCTGTCAGCAGAGATCACATCTTCAGCTAATGTAGTCATCTAACCGCAAATGGATGAATCACTAAAACCAGACAGAGAACATTTTTAAGTAGTGACACAGTTCTGCTGTACAGATGAAACGTACTGTTTTTTGTGGATGCACTGTATGGGTGCATAAAACTCTTACCCCAATGAAAAACCAACCCACTTTGTTAATGGATAAAAAGAACTGGAGGTTCATGTCCGCAAAAATCACGCCTCCAGGCATTTCCGCTTGAGATTTCATGGAGCAATATGGACTATGTCCCAATTTGTGGTCATCAAAGATACAGTATGCCGGCTGGACAGATAGGATCACACTCGCAACCCATAATTAAATTATCTCTTCAAACACCATAATCTGCTAAATGACTCATCCCTCATCCCTCAAATCTTATCAATTCTAAATGTTTTTTCTTCTACAGGGATTGTAACAGATGAGACCAAACCCCTAATGAGACCTCTATTGACCAGCCTGGCTCTTTCTGATTCCAGCTCTCTCACAGACCATAGTCATTGTCAATAAAATAACTACAGTCTTAAATCAAACATCCTAATATGCACTCATTTTTCACATCTTACAAGGTACTGTAATATTATACCTCTTCCTACTTACTGCACGCTGTGTTTCACCACAGATATGCTGGAGTTTCATTTCCATGGTAATCAATTAACTATGGAGGCACTCTGTCATGATTTCAGACAAATCTAGACTTGGTGTGAAGTGTAGTAAGACCTTCAGATGGTCAGAGATAAGGACACTAAGGGGCTGCCTGTCACTCCAATGTGAAAATAACAGGGCAGGAAAATGACTGTCATCATGGAGAAGTCTTGCAATCTTGTGCAGGGAGATAAACAGCAGGTGTGGAGAGCTTAATGTGTGGGTGGGTTTAGAGTCCCACCACTCCGGCACTTCAAATCTGTGATCCTTGCTGTGTTGCAACAGACAAACACAAGGGTTTGTCCCTTTCAGCTGCAAAACACACAGCACAATAGCAGCAACACTCCATGCAATTACATTGTTCTGCAAGTGCTCTCTTAAACACTCTGTGCAGAGCACAACAAAACGCAAAACCTACTGTATACTGCATTGTCATTACACGCGGACATCTTTGACATGACAAGAGAGAATGTCCCTCCCATACACAAACACTTACGTTTTAAATGCAAGCAAAAAAAAAACAGGTGTCTACTTATTTTACAAGATTCTACACTGCTTCAGACAAGGAAAAGAGTTTTAAAATGAAATGGCTAAACTGCTAAGCTTAACCCTACACTTTATACTGTAGATGACATTAAAAAAGTTATAACTTCAGACACTGCTTTTTTGAGGTTGTTTCACAGGAAGGGTGGTCTGGCTACTGATGAGAAGTGATTGAGTAACACAATCCCAGGGATTACAGTTTTACACCCCTGTCATGTCCCAGTGAGAGAGAGTTTCACAGGAAGGTACAACACAACAAGAAACACAAAGCAAAAGCATTTTCTATGCAAAAAAACATAATTCTGACTGTGACTGACTTGTTTTTCCCTGGTTTGGTGACAGACATACAGTACTATATACAGTACTACAGTATATCCATGGCAGAACAAATACTAATTTATACAATTCTAAGCATAAACTCAGGCAGGTACACATCCTCATTCGAAGTTTTATCAATCAACATTCTGAATCCCCTCTAAATAAACAGTTGTTACATTTTAGTTTCATTTGGGCTGACAGACATGATTCACTGTCTTTCAGCACTATTATAAATCATACAATTTCAGCTTCAATCTGCCTTTTACAAGTACTGTGTCAATGGTGTTATTTTACTGGGACTGTAAGCTAAAGAAGCCTAAAATGAGCCAGAATGCAAATGTGTTACATTTCTCTTTGAACATCTCTGAGACTACATTAGGGGAACTGCAGTACTAAAAATGGCATTTCTTTAACATAGCTGTTCCTCTTTTTCTCAGCATGTACTGTAGAAAATCTCAAATATAGCAAACACTCAATAAGCTGGCATGGTTTTTCTGTTTTCTTATTTTTAAACCTTTTGGGAACTTCAGATATTGTTTATTGTGCCTGATGATTAAGATATTACAATATATATTGTTTGAATCTAACAAGATCCTGGATTTTATGCTCAAGTGTTGTAAGCTCCTTAAAGGAAATACAGGGCATGATAATGCTTCAATTTGTATTCTAGTTCAATGAGGCTATATTGTGGACCCCTAAATCAGAGTGAGATCTTTGCTGTTTAGCCCATGTACTGTACATTGTCACTCAGGGTTTGAACTCAATATCTACTTCTTAAAGACTGGACACAATCACAATCCTCACAGGGATAGACAGGCCTGGGGTTAGAGGTGCTCCCACACAGCTAATAGAAGAGTCATATCATTGTCCCTCATAGTCTAGAAATAAAACAATCACAGCCTCTCATAAATAAACAGTGTACCTTATGCGACAGACCAAAACCCATGTTAACTGACCCCTTTCAAACTTGCCTATATAAAATATGGATTTTATAAATGTCAAGTGAGTTGGTCAAAGCAGTGAAGGCTTTTAGTTGTGGTACCTCAAGAATGAGAAATATACAATTTTCCAAATGTCTGGACAGACTGGAGGCCTAATGTGAAGCTGAGTTTGTCACTGTACCATATTCATAACAGAGATGCAGCAGGTTTAAGTGACTCAAATAATTGTTAGTTGTGGCATGATTCCCTCTCTGCTATTTTCCTCAAAATAATGCCTCTGTTGGAGCCATTACTTTATTACAGCATTTTGTAAACATTGTGTATTTTCCATCCCATACCCTTGAAATTACCTTGTCACAGAAGGCTCTTCTTAGAACAGAGGACACAACCTTCCATGGAGGTTTGTAGTTTGGGATCCTATGCGGAGCGGCTTTTCCCAGAAAAGGCAGGAGACAGACTTCAGGAAGAACACACTCGGGTTTATTAATGGTGCAAGAATTCAGCAACAGTTCGTGATCTGGTGCTCAGGGGAATAAACTATACAAGGCATCCGAGTCCAGGCAAAGTCAGGGGGAAAGTTCATGTACTGTATAGTCCATAACTCCAGGCCGGGGAATCCATCCATCCAGACACACAAGAAACAAACAAACCAGGAAGGCACAGAGCCAGGTTCTGCAGGCCCTGGGCTCAGAGGTCGGGATGTCTCTGGTAAGGCCTATACCTAAGGCATCTCTGTAGCCTGGTAGTAGGCAGGCCTACAGACATCCATATTCCATTGCTGAGCCCTGAGCACAGGATCCCCTAGGCTTATATACAGAAGTCCTAACAATACACACCAGGAGCTAATACAGACATCAGACTGACATAGATCTCAGGAAAAGTTAGAGCGCCCTCTAAAGGAGGGATGTCAACCCTGGCATTTCCATACCCTTGAAATGACTTATTGTTTCACACATTAGCTCACAGCAGTGACTCCTGTGTTGCACAGGGCAAGGAGGATGGTCAGATAACCTCATCGGCCACCCATCAGAGCCATTCACGTCTTGACACATCACAAGCTGGTGGCATTAGGGGCATCAGTGCCAAATAAAACAGCAGAGTATCTCTTTTTCTGCCAGTGTTTAAGAGAGTTTTGTGAGAAGAGTTGAGAAAATGCTGGCAGGAGAAAGCCCTGCAAGTGTGTTATCATTAGTGTTTGACCTTCAGGTTTTTGCAATCGGAACAGAAGCAAAACTTTGTCTATTTTCAAAGGAACACTTTATGTTTAATGCTTATGTTATGTGTTGAAGTTCAGTGGACGTACGTGAATTATTTTTAAATCCTATTTTGGATTCTGTTCTCTTGTCTCATCAAGTCTGATCAGATGAATTCCAAATTTCTTACGCACTTCCACATTCTGTCTAGGGTCACTCAGCGTAGTCTTTTTCATTTGGATGCAGAAACCCCAAAAGAACTGTGATTTATTCTGTGTGTTTGCATAAAAGTACTGACACAGGAGTCCACAGGCAGGAGGTCAATGCCAACACTGTTTTTATAAATGAGCAAGGCCTTTGATCATAGCTCCATGTGTCAGCAGGCTTTACAGTACATGCCTGTGTATCCCTCCTGATAAGGGCACAAGACTCCAGCACATGTTACAGTCAAGTATCCCGACTGGCACTGGACATGTACTTCTGAACTTGTCAATGAAGTGGTCAGCTGATACATGTGTTTCAGCTTCGATCTCGTGCTTCCCACATCTGCCTCTTGCTCTGTAATGGCCACTGCCTGGGCTCACCGGGGTTCCCCACCTGTGTTCAGCTTAAGGGGGAGCTCAACCTTTCCAACTCGCTCCACGAAGCACCAAGACAGAGGGAGAATACTGATATGTTAGATGTGCCTCTGGCTATTTTTTTTTCTTCTGGGATCAGGAAACGCTACAGTATGTGATGCTAATCTGATCTCTGGAGACCGCTCTCCAGGAGCTGATTCTAAATCCTGCAGACGTTTGAAGAAAATTGGAGAGGGGGTGGTAACTATAGCAGGGGCTGAATCTCCAAGTTAAGGGACTTGCTCTGTTTAGGCTAACCTTTAAGAAAAAAGAGGTAGTCTAACATTGAAATGTTTAAGTTGTAGTCAAGCCATCCAGTCAGAGAAATATATGTGGGACAAAAACACTGTTCATTATTTCTTTCTGCCTTTCGAAATTTGCTAAAGTGTAGTTTCAGAAAGCTAAAAGCAAACCTTTGGAACATTTACCTACCTGTCATACTTCGAAGGGTGTTTCTCTAAATTCTGAAAAGCACACATACTGTAAGCAATCACCTACAGGAGCAACACAATCTTTTGATGTTTTTGTTATCTGTTGATAATCTTTTCTAAACTGCATTTTCTTAAAGGTCTGTTGCTGGAGAACATTAAAAACACACCAAGGAATCTCAGTTTCAAATGATTAAGAAAGCAATGTACCATATTCTAAGGGTACATAGAGTACTTTATCAGAGCACACTTGGTATCACTGACACTGCTGTGGTTTCCGGCATTTGAGACCAGCTTGCACACAGACTTTCTTTAAATTTCTTCTAAATTAAAAAGACTGCCTTGAAAGTTTAGTGAGAATCAATTATGCAGTTCAGTGCAACTTGGATGCAGAAATAAATTAACGACCTTTGTCTTTTGTCCTTTCCCCCTTTCTCGTTGAGGTGCTTTCTTTGTGTTTTCAATAAATATTCTAAAATGTATTTGTTATGTCCCAGTGTGTGTGTTTTTGTTGTTATGTTCCACACTTCTGACTCTGATTGTTCTCTCTACTACATTGGTCCATCATTACACCACTGTTTCCGTATGACATCATCTTCAATTAGCTTCTCGACCAATCACAACTCATCTTATTCAGTATAAAACATGGAGGCTTTCAGAAAGAAGAGGCCTTTTGTTTGACTTTGCTTCTGGTCTTTGCTTCATGTTTGTTGTTTTGCTTTGTGTGTGTTTTCATATAGCTTTGGCTTTGTTGTTTTGTTGGTTTCTGTTAGTCTCTTTGCACTTTCGTTTGTTTGTGTTATCCTTATTTTGCCATTACCTTGCCCAAACATGTTATTGTATCAACCTCTGTGTTCTTTTGTACCCTGTTACTTGTCTGATCTCGTTTGTATTCGTAGTTCACTTGTGTATTTGTGTGAACTTTTGTGTATTGAGTTAGTTCAGGTTGTTGGGTACATTTTGTCAACTAGTTTAGTACGGGTGAGTGCCGTTTGTCTTGTATGGTTTTGGGTAGACAGTGGAGATTAGCTATGGTGTTTGAAGATGCCGAAGACCGTGTGTTTCGGGTTTTCTTTTGTAGTTTTGTAGCCAGCTCCATTTTGTTTATTTTCTTTTCTTTGGCACCACTCTAGTTCCCTTACCCTGTGTGTTATTGTGTCTTATTTCATACCAGTCACTTATTCACCTTAAAATTATCACTTTTTGCACCAACCCTTGTTATCATGCTTCCTAGTCCCCCACCAGAACCCACCTGCTTCCAAAAATTATCCTAAATGTTACACCCCTTTACCCCTAGACACTTGGGGTTGTAACAGCATTACATTACAAATGTGCATCTAGATATGCAGTTTATCACCCACTCTCCTGGCATCGTGGCTATTTTGCTGTAGCCACTCATTACTGGATCAGCCACAGCTGGCCTTCAGTTGAATGACAGCTCCACGCTCCGCACTTAGTGTGTAGAATTCCATGTTCTTTTTTTAAGCCAGGATACTGCTGTCTTCCACATGGATGCATATAGATTGGTAGTGATGATGTCAATGCCCAGCAGCTTGAACGTCTTAAGCAGAAGTTCTGCAATCTGACAAATTCACATATATCCAAATCAGTGAAGACTTCATATCTCAATGTAGTGAAGCTCTTCAATGTGAAAAAGGCAGCCCACGACACTGGGCATGAACACAAAAAGCAGAATCAGAGATGTAAAGCAATGAATTGCATCCCATTACTGGGTTCAATGTATTGACCACAGATCATTTGTTTTGTGCAGAAACAGCAGAATGGATTTGCAATCATTGCAATTAGAGGTGTCAAGAGAAAGCCATTGCGACAATATTTCTGTTGTACAGTTTAGTGACCATATTTCAAGCCAGCTCCACTCAATGAAGAGCTGCAATAATGACGGGAAAGGAGGTATTTGCTGACTAATAATTAACCACTGTTGCATAATTCATTGCATTCAACTGCAGCTGAACTGATCAATCAGATTTCTTAATGAGTGAGGCTTTTCAAAACACCTTTCTCTAGATACAGCTCAGGTTGAATGGTTTTTTTTTACCTTAGTTTGCTCTAAGAGAGAGTATAAGACCTCTATATGTTTGAGGAGGAGGTGCTGAAGAATAATCTTTTTAATGCTACTGGATCAATATATCACCACGAATGCCTGCCTGAGCATCTCCTTGGATTCCTTCTCCATTCTCATGATTCTCAGGCTCAATTTCAAAAAGTCCTGTCCACTTGAGTCAAATTGGCCAATAGTTTTCAAATCTGGTATTATTGTGGACAAAGGTTATGATGATAAAATGAAGAAGTCACGGGCACTTCACATTCTGATATGAGCCTTGTGCTGAAATAAGATTGTTGGGGGTTTTCTGGAAAGTGACAAGTGAAGTAGACATACAGTAGCAATGAAAATTCCCATCTGCGAGCATTATGATATAATGTCTTAAAAAGGTCTTTCAGAACAGGATTGTGAAACTATCTACTATTTTTTTTCTGTAAAGCGCTTTGAGAAGCCAACTTTAAAGGCGTTATATAAAATAAAGTTTATTTATTATTTATATTTATTTATCCACCTACCTATCAATATACAGTACCTAACCCAAGTGCTGCACCAATTAAAACAAATGCAACCTACATTAAATTAAATGGAGATTTGCTTTTGGAGGTGGGAAAGTAAATACTAACAATGACACGGTAACCTGTTTGTATTGACTGCTTCTATAGTGCATTTGGGAAAAAAATCAATGCAGTAAGTTGCTTTAAAAAAAGAGAATTATAGCGCCAGCTGTGAGGTGAGCACACCCACTGCAGGAACCTGAATTTGCTGAGATGGAACGAGTGGTTCTTCAAATACTTTATCAGCAGTACAGCACAGAGGTAAATCGACTTACCTTTAACACTCGTGACCGGCACTCTACGTATGAGATCAATAGTCTAGCCAAAGACGAAGGACTGAAAAAAGTGACTTTGTAAGGAGCTGTATTGTGTGTGTTTCACTCGTAAAGGTAACTGACGTTCATCAGGTGACCTCAGCTCACGTGTTCCTGTAGGAGGGTGTCAGAGGAGATGTGCTAGAGGCTGGAAGCACAGAAAAACTAGAGACCACTTTCCACTTCTCCCCTTTCTTCTTCCTAGTTGTTTTTTTGACAAGCATTTTAAAAAACAGATGTGGAGTTTATGTTTGGTAGTTGGTGAAGCTGGATAGCGATGCATGTCTTTCTTCTCGCAGGCTGCATGCTTTTCTTGATTAGTTGTCCATGACACAGAATTGAATCGGAAAGGTGCAGCCATATTTGCAAGTCACTATTAAAATGAATACATCTGAAAACATGCCTGCTTCCATAAATGAGCAAGATCAAAGGCGCAGTACCCTATTACAGAAAAGGATTTTTTTTCAAAAGAAACTTGTCAGAGGAAATTCAACTGACTCGAAAAAATTCGGATCCCTCAGGCTGTCATTAAGTAAAGTTACCTGTTGAGAATGCGTGGAATGTGCCCTACTTTTGCGGGAATGCACGTTCACATCCAAGCTGTGCCACTGTCTGTACAAGGTGGGGCTCAGGTGATTGAGGCAATTAGTCAGTGGCAGTGGGGATGGGTCCCTAGCTACTCCTGTAATAGCTTTAGCAAATTTGCATCAACTGTCAGTTGATTAAAGATGAGAGTCTTTGGCAATGTGACCAGCAGGCATTTTTCTCCGATATGCCCATTCTTGAAGCTCCTATTATAGATTACATTTTTAAACCAAGCATAGCAGACATTATTTTCTATCGACTACTGAATGTTAGTCTTTCACTGGAATGTAAAATAACCAAACATGGTATTCGAAATGACAGAGATAATATAACGATAGTCTACAGTTTTTTAATGCATTGAACGTTTACTTGGATTTACTTTATGTTTATGTTATGAATGGGATTTATAAACTCACTCTTGCAGTGCTGCAGTAGCCCTTACAATTTGTAAACCCAGTTGGAGGTTTTCTTTAATTTGTGCGGGGAGATAAATACGTTGTCCTGCATGTATAAGCCTTACTTTGAGAATTCCTCAAATGTTACATGAAAGCTGAACAAAAATCATCACACATACTGTAAGCAGTGATTCTAAACTTGCCCATCTCTTAATGCTTTAGCTAAATATTAATATAATGCACATTAGGAGTCATGATGAAACATTTTTTAGCATAACGGCAAGAAAATTGTTAGCAAACTAATGACTGGGTAATAACTGAGCTTCAAGTTATTTTATTATAACTCAATGGGCTAAACATTCTTTAAATAAGACTTGATTCCCACAAATTATGTTTGTGTGTATTTTTTTGGTTTCACCTTTAACAAGGAGCTTTAAAACTCTCTGCCCTTGAGTGGTGCAGGTACAATAGATATCTGTGTGTGAAATTGATTTAGTAACAGCACTTTGACTTCCATTCTCTGGTCTTGCCAACAGGGCTGTGAATGCGTGTACTGTAGCTCTTTGCTGATTTGTTTCACATTGTGGAAGGGAATTGATGTCCTGGTAAAATGTTTGCTGGCATCTTACTACTGGAATGGTCATCTGTCTGGAGCCGAGGAGGATAAATACAAGTGAGGAGGTGACAGCGGCTGAGCCCTTATCGGGCATAGCATAACCAGAGGGCTCTGCGAGCCCGTGTTAGAGCCATTAAACTTCTTCCCTAGTGTTTCGTGTCGGTCTTTCATTCCTGGGACTGCAGCTAACACCAGCAGAATTTAAAACAGCAGGGAAAACCATGCTTTTGGAAAACAGTTTGTATTTCTTTCTTTAAATTTCCCTGAGTGCCACCAAAATTGTACAGTTGCCTTTAAGCAAAAAAGTGAATATGCATTGGTGTTACCCAGTAGTAAAAAACTCATATGGGCTGGAAAGCAAACCCCTTCTAGCAACAAACTGTAATAATCTTTAATCACCAAAACCTAAATAGGTTATACTTATAAGAAATATATTCCTGCAGCAAGGTTCACTATTGCTATACCATTACAAAGATCTAAAATGATTTTTTCTGCAGTATGCTGGGTATTGCATTTTATTCAATAGCATTATAACATGGTATGGTATTTATTAAGTATTTCAGCAGCAGCCAAAGACTAAATGTCAACTCACTCATTGAAACCAGTTGATGGGTAGTGTTATCCAAAAGCAGCAGTTAGGAGAATATAATGGTGCAGATAGGGAGGTGCATAGAGAAATCATAACAGAGTGATCTAACAAAGGGGCACTGTAATGCACCTAGTTCAGGAAAACAGTATCCACAGTGTGGCACGCAGGTGTCAGAAATAATCTATGAAAGACTACAGCAGGAATAGAGCAAGACTAGTCTGAATAAAAGCCAGAAATTCACGCACAGAGAAAGACTTGCTGTCAAGGAGAAGAATTCTAATGAGTTCCACTGAATGACTAATGTCAATTGAAAATGAGCCAAGGTTTTAGAGTCAATGTTCACCTGAAGAATTGTTAAAGTAATATGAATTTTAAAAGTTCTATAGAAAGTTATGAAAGTGCCACATACTGTACTGTATACATCCATCCTAACTGCTTCATCTAATTCAGGGTTTTGGGGGCGCCAGGGCCTATCTCTGCAAGCAACAGGCTCAAGGCAGAGTGCACCCCAGATGGCACACCTACTGTCACAGGACAGAAAGTGACATAAACCCACACACACTCACACCAGGGCGAGAACATGGGGAAAACATACATAGGTAGAACCCCTATGTCAAGAACTGAACACAGGGTCCCAGGGCTGTGAGTCAGTAATACTATCTACGTGCCACATATTCATAAAATAATATTCAAAACTGCAAGAAAATGGTATACACTATAATTTTAAAGGTTGTCCATGTCATTATGATTTTCCATGTGTGAATTTCAGAAGAATGAAAATTTGCTTTTCCCTCAAATAATAATTGAATATCCTACAATTAAACCATCAACCATACACTCTTTTTTAATTTTATTTCCTAAAAATGAGGAAACTTAACACCCAGGTCTGTATTACATCAACATACCACCTTACTTTCAGATTTGCAAATTGCAAACCTGTTTTTAGACAAGGATATCCAAAGGCTTCTAGATTCCTCTGCTACTTATTTTTTAAGCATCTGGTATTAGAATTTTACAATCTGGCAGGATGGTCGACATTTCATTCAGTCAAGAAATATGTTACGTTTTTCATGCACATTTTAACTAATTGTGAAGTCTGCCTTGGAGGCATACAGTACAATCCATCTGGGTTGGTCAAGGTGAAACAGCCAATGGATTGATCTCCTGAAGCCCTGTGGAAGACAGAGAGATGGCACTGTACCCATGGCAAACTCATAACTACTTCTCAAGACTGCTGACTACGAGACTGAATTATTCAGCAAGTGCATGCTGCAGAAGAAATGACAATATTAAAAAGAGCACAGCAGCATGGAGAATCTGAGAGAATAATCTCTACAGAAAGAAAGTCTGTTATGTCCTAGGAATTCAAAACAAGTACTGCTTCAGTCTTATTTTTCTTCACCTTAAAGAGGTTAAGGAATTAGCAGGGACACAAACCCTGCGTATCAGCCGGGGTCAACCAGATGCTCACATAATGAATTCTTGTTTCTCCTGGGCTCCTGAGCTCAGTAAAGATTTATGAGAAAAGTAGAGACAAATTTGCCTGTGTCTGTGGCAGCCACAGACACAACGCTCCCACTGACTTACCGCTTGGTTTATGCTATACTGATATTAAGGCACAATGTATGTGCTTTATGTGTCCATTTATCATGCTATCACAGTCAGTGTAATGACTGCCTTTGCTCCAAAAATGCACTGTTATTTTCCTAAAGATCGTGTCTCCAATAGGATCCCTACTTTGTAAAAAAAACTTACAAAACGAGTGATGACCTTTTTTACTTTTATGTGATGTCAAAAAAATACATCCAGAGTTCATGAAAATCATCAAATTTAAAAGAGACACGGAATTTGAAACTAATTATTGTTTCTTTCTCATAGAAAAAAATCATTAAAGGAATACATGCAAGTAATTTTAAAATATTCATTGCAAAGATCCCTTCATAAATCCCACACTTAGAACTAATTAACAAGGCAAGGCTAATTAGTGTCAGACGGGTAATGCTTTCATAATTAGTATAGGTTTCAGCAAATCGAACAAGCACAATAAGAAGAAATGGATACAGTAGGAACCTTAGTGAGTTTCAGAGTCAAAAACATGAGAATATGCTTAATTACTGGGGTGAATTATAATGTTAACCCCATTTCCAAAACTTGCTAATTAATTTGGGCTTAAATTGCTATATCATATATCACTGCTAGATGAAATAATAACACTGTGTAGGTGCATACGAAGGTGCTTGCTCACTGATAAAATGCTAAGTTTTGGTAAAATACATTAATTAATTACTGGAACAGACACTTAACTTAAATAACGGTTTTGCACTAACATTAGAGAATACTTTTTTACTCAGAGAGTTACCAACATATGGGATGTATTATGGGAGGAAACGATGAGTCTTCAGATCGGCTTGTTGTTGTGACAGGTTCACTCAGTGTGGAGGGACATCACTGCACCACTGTGGATAGGCACTTTCTGAGCTTGGTGCCATACTAGTTAATTAGCTTTCAGCAACAGCATTGCTCTTAACAGAAAGAATACATGAAAATAAATTAAATTCTGAAGTGAAAAAAAAAGAAGAAAAAATTCTCTTGCAACACATTCTGTAACTAATGAGTACCGAGGCAATGGAATGCATTTTCACATTGAAATGAGGTCATTGTCTAACCTGTAAGTTAATGTATTTATACACCTAAAAGTAATAAGGAGATAAGTATTTTTCATTTGAAACCAGAGAGAGGAGACTGCGATAATTGCTGTTTTCCACCAAAAAAACAAAACAAAATAGCAAATACAACAAAATAACACCATTAAAATAAAGTATATACATAACTTAATTTTCAGTTTCTCAGTTACTGTTTTGTTTTTCCTGTTTTCACTTTGTGAAGGTTAAAAGGAAAAAATTATGTAAAAAATTACAAAAGTATAAAATATTCAGCCAGGGTCCTGATTAAACCAAAATATCCGCCTATTGATCACAAAGAAAAACAAACATAATTTGCCCAGTCAGACAGGTCATTCACGCCAATTAATCATCGTGTTTTTGATCTTAGAAACCTCAGGATCTTGGTAACCTGTTGTTACAACCTTAAAAATATGTCTAGGGTTTGACCAAAAGCCTCAACGTAAAAGAACACCCGAGAGATCGGATTCCCCTGGGAAAACAAATCAAGTTTATTATAACCAAGAATCCAGGGAAACATAAGTCAACATTCATAGTTAGATGGGGAGGGGAAAGACAAAGAAAGTAAAAAAACCCAGGCAAACTAACTATAAAAAAATAAACAACTAGACAGGCTAGAACAGAAAAAAAAGGTGTCTGTTCCTAAACAATACGGCTGTACCAAAACAAAGGTCTTCCACATTCTACACCTACTGTATCTACACTAACTAACCAAACCAAAACGAAAACAAAAAACACGTCACAACACGTCTTCCCCCAGCCCAAAAGCCACACACCACTCAACTATCTTCGTTCCTCATATCTGTTCGTTCTTTAAATGCTCCCACCTCACCTACTTAATTAATTAATTGACAGCACCTGGAGAAAGAGGAGAAAGCAATTAGAAAAAAAAATAACGCTCCAACCCAGGACCGTAACACCTGTCTCTAAAGGTTCCCGGACAGTCTTCTTTAACAATATGGCTATGGTACTGTAGTTTGTTGCTTTCACCCACAACACTTTGTGTCAAGAGGGCGCTTTCAGCGTTCAGTCCTAAATTTCAGTCCTAAAGAGGAAAGAGATTTGATTCCTTTAACCTGTCTGTGTAAATTTAGGTTAGGAATTATTTTTTTGCCCATCTCTGAACTGTCTCAATATCACCAAATTGTATGAAATTAAAATCTGTGTTTTACATTCTTGGCCATTATTGAATTTTGTAGGTTCAGCCTATTTCTTCATGGTGAACTTCAGCTGATATCCTGTAGGATGGATCAGTCAAAGACACTGAAAGACAGCCGAACTAGTTCTCCCAGCCTAATGTTTTTTCCTTCTGTAAATTCTCTGTATTGCTGTGCCTCAGCCTCATTGTTAAATACAAAAAAAAAAACGAGACCAACTTTATAATGATTGAGTCATGAAATGACCCCATTCTCAAAGTCAACTCTCTTTAAATTAGGCCCTGGCACTGGAGCCCATGTTCCATTAAGGCACAAAAGAGAAAGCCTCAGCAATCAAGCCTGCTGTGAACAGAGCTAACATCCACATTGCAGTTTAAAAGTATTGATCAGCATTATTGTATCTGTCCTCATTATCCCTCTTGCACACAATATATCCTATTAATCTCATCTGCCCTATGGATGGTGTCACTGTAGCATCCTCATTCACACAGGCCCTGTTCACAGAGGTTTTCTTTCAAGCACTGTTGCAACAGATTCTGCTGGTTTATGAAATACAGTACACGGCAGGTTATCTTTGGTTATAAAGCTGTTCAGCAACCTAACAGCCCCTAAACACCACAAACTTGAAGCTTTAAAATCAAGGCCAACATAAAAAATAAAGCTGTGAGTTCCTCTCTCCAGGCTTTTACGTTCCCACTTTATGCTTCTTAAAATCCACAATATTCCTTGGATTTCAGGGCTATGCAAGAGCTGCAGGCAGAAAAGTAGAAAGTTTTATTTCGGCCTTGCTGTCTGCATACACTGGCACCAGGGCTCCTCACCAGGAGAAGAGGACAAGGTGGAGATGCTGGCATTTTGTGAGATTTAAGCGGTTTAGACAGGTGACAAGATATTATCTTCAACTTTGTACAATGAAGAGAGAGGAAAATAGACACAGACACGACACATCAGGAGATAGAAGGTAAAACACGCACTGTACAAACACAAAGAAAGCCTAGGGCAATGGTTGTGTTTTTGAAGCCTTTTCTGTTGCTAAATTTAAAACTCCTAGTTTTTAAAAATGTAAAAGATTGCCTCAATAAAATGCACTGAATTCAATATCTGAGGGAGCGGCAAAGAAAAAAGCCCAGTATTCTCCTTGGGCTGCAAAGAAAATGTCTACACTTAAACGCAATCCTAAATTACTTTTACCTAGTTTTTCCCTTGCATTTTAAGAAAAGTTTGAAATATGTGTGGAACCAGCCGTGCTTTTACAATGTTCAGAAAGACTCCACTGAAGACCTCATTCAACTCTTGTTGATATCGTTCACTTCACGGTGCTGAATAATTCTCATCTGGACTCATACATTGTGTACAGTACTTCAGGCCAGAGATAATCTAACTCCTACCATTTTTTTTTTTACGTTTTTATTACAGTGTCCAGAA
This sequence comes from Atractosteus spatula, assembly GCF_055471065.1. NCBI lineage: Eukaryota > Metazoa > Chordata > Actinopteri > Semionotiformes > Lepisosteidae > Atractosteus > Atractosteus spatula. The sequence goes on along the minus strand of NC_142708.1, from coordinate 73,915,850 downwards.
TTTAATCTATTTTAATCAGACTTTTCAAAAGCAGCCTTATTAAGGAAATGATTTATACATCTTTCTTTGATCACCTCTGGAACAATGTCCTGTTATCTTTCAATCCCCAAACCAAGTAAAAGCAGTAGATAATGTTTCCTTTGCATGATTGCAGAGGACTGCATAAACTTCTCATAGCAAGCTCATAGCAACAAACACCTCTGCTGTGACTGAGGCAGCGAGAGTACACTAGCTTCTCTTCAGATCAGCGTTGGAAAGATGAACATCCCAATTAGAATTAGAAACTAGCTTGTCATTAACCAGCATGACAAGGTTAATGTCATGACACCATGAAATAAGCCCATTTTCTAAAGACTGCAATAGACTAAACACTTAAAACTTAAGTCTTAAGATTTATCTTGCTATACCATTTTTGCTTTCTTATTTCTTATTTTTTACACAACAAGAAAACAGCTTTCAAAAAGTAATTCAATGACAAATAATATGAATATCATACAACAGGCAGAAACCTATGCTGTCCTTTCAGTTTGCGGTTTCTGTTACCTTCGTGAAATGTCCTTTATTAATCCGGAAGGCTGGGAAAAGAAATGTGTTTTGCATGTGGGCAAGGGAAGAAAATAAAAGGTCTGAGCGTGTAATTGTCAGGGCCTGTGGCACACAGCCATTTCCTCCTGCCTTCAGCTGGGTGAGGTGTCTGTACTTCAAGGAAAGGGAGCTCTCCTGGAATTCTGTTGCTATGGAGACCAGGTTTCACTGATGCTAGTTAGAGAGGTCGAAGGAATAACTTCTAAACAAATTAGCTAGCACAAAAAATTGCCTGTCATTAAATGTACAGTGCCACTTCTTTGGTAACACCTTTACCCATCTCACCATAACCTACAGGATGTCTACAAAAAAAGAAATTAAGGAAGGGATGCTGAAAACACAAATGAAGCTTCCCAGCCAGCTATGTGCTTCAATGTCTGTTCAGTTAACAGCTACACAACAGCGTGGAAGCATGTAGAACAAGCACAAGCAAAATATCACTTCTCACACTGCAACTGTAAGATTGATTCACTCATTGACACCTCCAATATTAAAAATGAGGCCTTCCCTCTGGATTTGTTAGATATAACTTTGTTTAGACAACAGATACCTTATTGGGAACTTCTTAGTAATTACAAATAAGAAGTGTACTTGGAATGGTTCCAATCAAGCTCAAAGCTCAGAGGAGAAGCCCCTGACTCTCTTACAGGTACTGTACATACTGTGTGAAATTATGGACAACAAACCATAAAGTCACTAAGCGAACTAGGATATCTCTAATCTACTGTTGAGATAAAACAATATGATGCAACAGTCCTTATACCACACAGGCAGGAAACAAAAACTTAAAAAAATTAAACGTGCTGGAGGTATTTCTGACTTTATTTTAAAAAAGAACAACTAAGAAACACATTTCAGTTTCTCAACAATGAAGTTTAGTGTATTCCTGAACAACTGTCATGACCACTTAAGCTGTCCGTCGCTTCCATTAAGTAGTTTGGGAATAGTTTGAAATAAAAACACCCACAGTACAGCTATGAACAGTACAGGTTCACTGTTGGCCATTTCTGATATAACTGAAAAACTGTAAGTCTCTAAATTGATTCGGATTTTACAAAATGGTGACTGAACGGCGGCCTGCACGACATGCTGGACTGGTTTACAGCTATGGAAATGAGAATCACTCCAAATACCTGCAAGGATCAGCAGAGGCTTCAATACTGATCAATCAATACTGATCAATACTGGTCGATACCCACTCTACTGAATCTAAAGAGCCCCAACAATGGCAAGAAAATCTGCAGCTGGAATTTTGCTAGTGAATCCTGTTTCATGTCCTGATCAGAACCCAGCAGCCTTCTGTTATATTCTGCACATGTGCCGCTAGTTTTTCCACACAGACCAAAGTAAAATGGCGCTACTTGCTATTACAAAGTCATGTGTTTTCTAATAAAATAACCAGTGAAAAACCTACTCTACCTTCTGTTTAAACTTAAGCTTACAGTAAACATTTGTGTCATTCTGAGACACCTTCCATTGCTAGGCAACATAAATCTTGTTTTCCTTTACTTATTAACATACAGTATTTATCGCTGCATTCTCAAACACAAGAGAATTCCACATTGTGTCAGTAGAAAATCTCTCATCAAGATGCACAACACTCAGCAATGTCAGACACAGTTCACCATATATTCAGATGTTGTACACATAATCGCCTGGATGTTAATACCACTTTACTAATACCTTTAGAATCAGACAAGCATAAACACTGGAAGTCATGGATGCACTGCCTATATCAACAAGGGAAGAAAGACATGCTTGAAACACCTGTCTTGTAAAGCTATCAAATTAAAGAGTGCCAAATGTGTGAGTACTGTTACTGTCTGCTGCAGGGAAAAGAATGCCTTTGGAATTCATAATGGATTTAGCTGAGGAAGCTGAAAGAATCCTTCTGTATGCCAAATTGACAAAAATCCATCTGACTAATAAACAAACTGTAAAGCGTAAGGGTAGTAGGATGGATAGGTCTTTGCTAAATACCAATAGCAGAAAAACAAAGGACCAAATCAAATCTAACTGATCTAATTGGAAGAATCTATTTGCCTTGCAGAATTGGTAAGAGGATCAATGCTTTTACTGCCTCACAGCTCCTATCCATTGAGCATACACACTGCATACAGACACACACAGTCTGGGAATCTTCTGTTTAAATCATCCATTTAACTGTACAAATGATGGCACACAGAGCCCTCTACTGTTACAGATTCAGCCTCCTACAATTAATTTAATTTCCCAAGGACCTGGATGGAAGATCTGCAGTAAACATTCCAGCTTAATTTTCAACAAATACTGTATACAGTGCGATGCTCACCAAGGCATACGATTAAAAAAAACACTTGTCTGGCAGTCACTGTTTTTCTCAGTTCTGATTTGTATTTGTTTTTAAAGGTAAATTAATGTAGTAAATAAAAATCCTTTGAGAAAGAGAGTTTGCCCTTTTCAACATTTTTATCAACAATGCTTTTGGTTTGCTGCAGTACACATTAGCTAATGATGCTGTACTTTTTTTCCTTAAAGGTGCTCAATAATAATGGATCCACTGAAGAAAAAAAAACATAAACCAAATTTTCATTCATTTTAATTCTGAACAATGCATGAGACTACTCTTTCTTTAATTATTTTTGGTGGTCTTGGTAAAGATATATGAAAAGTATTGCTCTAAGCAAACTGAGAGAACATGAGTAACTTTTTTGAACAAACAGGTCTTTTTAATCAGGCTATGAAAATGGAACAATTGGTAGAAGGCTTTCATACTGTTATATACTATTCACATTTCTTTTTTAAAATTCTCCAAAGCACCCTGAAGCATTTTGGCTTCATTTGCGGCTTCACATTGTGAGGCAGCTAGCGAGTTGAAATTTTGTCCAGAGTGCAGATTAGTAGTAATCCAGTAGCAAAACTGGTCTACTGCATGTATAATTGTATAATTAAAAAACAATATACTGTAGATATTGTTTCATGTAGTTGAAGCAGTTTGAGTAGGGAGCTGTGTCAGTGTGGGTAGGCTGCAAAGGAACAGATAAAGGTTTATTCCATGCTGAAAGGAAGGGAAACAATATTTCAACATTGAAGCACCAAAGGAATGCGGTTGTAAATCCGAGATTTATTATTGGGGTTTAAGATCCAAGGGCTATTTTTGGCTCAGGTGGGAGCCCTGTCAAACCATGTGTTGGGTATCCCCTGTCAATGAAAAAAGAATGCATTTTGAGGGCTTGGTTATGGAAGTCCATGTCATCGCTGCATAGTTGTCGGAGCCTGAGGAACTGTGAAAAGGGGAGTTTTCAGTATGTTTGGCTGGAATAAGCTGTACATGAGGTAGCTGTGTGAGTCAGTGGGTTTGTAATAGACAGAGAGTCATGGATGGTTAATGGAGAGGTTTATGTCCAGAGATGGCGGTGTGGTGAGACAGGAAGAAGACTGGCGGACCGTTTCGGGGAACATCAGAGCTGTGAGGATCAAAGATCTCTCTCAGCTGATAGTCCCTTACTTCACCTTCAATAATCCCTATCTTTCTGATCTCTCCACCTGAGTCCCCTCACAGGGGTTTCAGGACTCCTACTGCAGAAAGAGCTCCGAAACTGAAATTATTCTTGAACTTGGATCCCATCATCCAACTTTCTCTCATTCTCTCCATTCATTTAGCAGATTCTGGCTTTCCACACCTCTCCTGCAGTTCTCCCTTAGTTTAGAGACTCATTCTCACCTGCTATACTCCTACTCCCACTGTTCCCTGGCCATTCTCACCTACTCTATCCTTTATTCTCCTGTACTTTATTTCTTTGCCACTTTCCCTCTCTCCCTCACGCCTGAAGAAGGCTCCACAGCCACAACATGGTGTTTCTTTTCTTTGCCTTTCAGCATGGAATGAACCTTAACCTGTAAATATTTCATATACTGTACCAGTAATACTGCATTATTATTTCAGCATTGTTACATAATGTATTGTATTGCCCTTGTAATCCATAATGATGTGGACCTATAATATGATGTGTGGTTTAGTCTACAGTATACTGCATTTATAGATTAGTAGAAATACTGATCAATAACAAGTCCCAGGAATCACTGTTTCATGGCTCCTTTTGGATTGATCACCTTTAACAAGTCTAATCCAGTTTAAAGTGACAATATAAGAGGTTAAGAATAATAAAACACAAGTCCTAACGTGTAAATATTCAAAGCCTTTCTGCATGTTAACAGATGCTCAGTACAAGTATTTAATCAAGACATTTTCAGTGGTTTATCCCACCACATTCAATAAAACTACTCAATAAATAATTGTACAACTGGTTTCTAGGGAAGTGCAATAAGTGATTATGGGCAAAAATGAAGGGGTATGTGCAGGTACTGTATATGGACTTAGGGTGATTGTAGGAAAACAAACTTACAGGTTCTGGTAATTACTGTATGTGGATTTCTGTAGGAGTGGTATGAAATGACTAAGCATGGGTTGATGTTGTTTATGTAATGTTATATTTATTTTTATTTTAATGGTTAATGGTTAAAATAATGTTTTATTTTAATGGTTAATTTTAATTGTACAGTATGTTTTTGTACGACTGAGTGTAAAACCGCTACTTGGAAGCAAAATAAAATTCTGAGAAATCCAACAAAGTATTATCATATCGTAGTGAGAGGTATGCTTTATTATAAGGAGAACTTATAGTTAAAAGTTAGAATTTGTCAGTATTGGGATTAAGTACTTCTTGGCTTTTTGTGTATGTGTAAATAAGACTGCCACTTACTGTAGTTCTTGGAAATAAGTGGTGAAAAAATCAAATTTCCTTTTTTATCATAACAAAGGATCCAAGAGAGCTTCTAAACGATCTTTCATAAAAACAACAATTATACACTGAAATGCACTGAACCAACACATATCACATCAGGTAAGAACATAAGAAAGGTTACAAATTAGTGGGTGCCTTTCAATTCAACATTCTCATTTGTATGCTAGTGCATTAGTGTTGCGCAGTAGCTATAACATCATTTTCTCTCCTGTTTTTTTTTAATTGCTACTCCATGGTGTGTAGTTGAAGAAAGTCAGCAAACTGCTGGAATTTTCTCAGAAATATTTTCAGGTTAGGTAGTCATGATGTATCTTTGGTAAATTTCTGTCTCCTAAAAGGCAGTTTTCATTTAGGTTGCCGTAGCATTTTGTTGTAATTTTAGCCATAGCTTTTGATGAGGTAAGGCTGCTTTATCTAGAAGTTTTTGTCCCATTTTTCGTAGGAATAGGTATTACTTTTGCAATTTTCCCATCAGTACAGTAGGTACAGTACATCTCCTGCCCTAAAGGTCAAATAAGATATCCCAGTGAATGGGTCCAGAAAGAATTTCTCATACTTCTTTGAGCACAAGCGGGTAAGTAACACTGGATCCAGGGATCTTTTCTTGTTTGAAGTTCTAGACCCTTTAAAACCTTATCCTCTGAAATGGAGTTTATTTAATGAAAGTTCAGGAGGGATGACAACAGCCACGCTCAATCTTTCCCAGCTGTCAGTAATTAGCAATCACTCCCATCATCCTTCCTCCACTGAACGCTATAAATACCAAATGCGTTATCCCTCTTCCTCGCGTCCGACTTTCGCATCCCACTTCCACCCCAGCTCCACCTCTGCAGCGTCCCTTTGGTTACCTTGCGGGGAGGTCCTGGCTTCCTTGTCCTATGGCCAGGAGGTCGGCCCTCAGCCAAGCAGGTTAAGCCGAATATTCGCTCCACTACAGTTCATTACGCTTTGATCTTGGGCGTTGTCATTCCTCGTGAAATCCATTTGTATCACTAAGATGCTTTACTGTTTCCCTTACTGATCTTTTGCTGATGTAAAATGTATCAACGGTTTTGGCAGTAGCTGTGGGTCTCAAAGCAATAGTTCATTCCTGCTCTCTCCTCTTCTGATATTTTCTCTTGAGTTGATGTTACAGCTAAGTGTACTCTCTGTGCTTTGCCTCATCCTGGTCCTCTCTGTATCCTCCATAAAGCATTTATTGGATCTCATTGCAACACATTGAAAGAGAAAATGTAGCAATCACCCTCGCCTCACCCTGAAGCAGAGACCCAATACAATAAAAATTATTTTCTCAAAGAGTTGATCTCTGTTTGTTCCATGAATGGCAAAGCCTGGAGATGCTGTGACACCTGATGTTTGCCAGCGCGCCTTCCATTGTATCTGACTGCAGTGTAATCCAGCTACGTGAAATCCTCAGCAGCAGCCAGGTGTGCGTCTAAGTTACACCCTTCATTTCAAATCCAAACTGGCCTTCTTTTAAGGTGCTTTATTGATTTCAAAAATGTTTCTCTTGCATTTTCCCTTGACCTGCCTTTCAGGCCCTGTTCCTTTCTGTTCATCACACCTGATTGCCCTCCACCAGCCTCGCACACACACTGCAGCGCCTACAGAGCACTTCTCTCCGTGGCAACAGCAGACTTATCAGCTGCCACCGTACCCTAGATACCGTACACATTGTATTTCTTATCTTTAAAGGTACCAACTACATCATGAGTGTGCACCCTTCCAGAAGATTAGTGTAATTAATAAAGGCATGATCGTTTTTCAGACAACAAGCATACGTTAAAACAGGCAAAGAGGGGGAGTATTAAAAACGAGGAATAAAGGGCGACCCACATTAACTAGGCGATGATCTGAATTATAGTATCTTAACTGGATGGATAGACCGACAACGACTGAAGTTCAGGGTAAATAGCAGCCTGCTCGTGCTTCAGTCTCTAACCCCACTGATCCTAACAGAGTATTGATTAATACTGTACTTATGGAATAAGACACACCAGCCTGTTTCATGTGTGAGTCCAGGTTCTGTACTGTAACTAATGAGAACTTAATGGCCCTGCCATCAGGGGATAAAGGGCAGTTGGGTCTCCAGGGCCCTGTTATTTGTGTTATTTAGCAAATTCATCTTACGTTTTTATTGAAGAAAGAAAATCAGTGGAAATGCTATTATGTAACATAACTGTTTTATCTGGCATGGTACCTCAAAGTCAATGCGGGAATGCTTAACTGAAGCAGTATTTTATTCTCTTTCTTGCCAGTGGTAGCAAGTCTCTGGTGACTTAATTGCCTTTTAACTGCTGGCGTCCCACAATTAATAGGATCTTTTGAGCAATTTGAGGATTCCTTAGAACAAGTCAATTAATGTGCCTCACATTTTTTTGGGAGGCCTTTGGGAAGGAAGGTTGGCAAATTGAATGAGTGATAAGAGATACATTTTTTTTGTTCAGAATGGTCACAAAAAACAAATGCCTGTCAATCATGTGACATGCATGCATGAAATCTTGCACCTTTCCTTCTGGGTGACTGATATTCTCAGAATGACCAAAGCACCATTATCACAACAAAGTGCATCATCTCTGACCTGGCTCTGAACTCCCCATGTACTGTACACACAATACACAATACTATTGCCTGCTTGAGATAACACTTCATGGAAAAAAACAGCCCCCTCACCATCCCACCCACACAGCGAGCGTGAAGCAATGCACAGACACAGACTGAAATAAACAGGTTGTGTTGGCTAATAATGGACTGGCAAACAACAATTCTAGTGCTACTGATCACCTGTGGCATGAGCTGTAAGTGATTTTTTCCTAGATCTGCTCCCAAAGTTTTTATTCTGCTGCAGAATGAAAGAGTTGCATTGAAAGGCATTTAGTCCTTTTACTAAAGTTTTACTTGTTAGTTTATTGATATCTTATTTTCTTTGGCCTTAGATTCTAGAAAGGTGCCAGTGAAAATGTAAGGTTCCAGACACACAGCACCCTTTGTGGAGAGAGATGTACTTCCTGTCCTCAGTTCTACAAGCACCTCCGTTCAGTTTCTAGATGCATCTTCAGCAGCTTGCAAAAATTCAGTCACACCTCACAGCCACACATGTGAGGAACTCACTAATAAGGCATTCATCTGAATGGGTTAACTTCCTCCTTAAAAAAATGTAATAACAAATAAGAGAAGCTGTGATGGAGCAATAGAAAACCGTTTCCTACCTAAAAGCTGCAAGGCATATGATTGTAAAAACACTTTACACAAAATGTCAGTTCAGATGCAAATTCTAATTTGTGCCTCACACAGAGATTTCCTTGCTTCGCAATATTTCTATCAGGTTTGCTCCAAAGACTCCTTTAGGAAGAGTGCTCAATCTCTTTTAACATTATTGTAGTCAACGAGAGCAGAAAAAGGAAAAGATTCAATAGCTCACAACCCACTATGATTGTCATCAACTTCGCTACTGGAGCAAGATTTAAGCACTAAATGCTGCTTTTCTGCAATTGCCTCCTGCCTTTTGTGCTCCTGAATGGCCCACACCGTTTGGATTGTGGTTTTTCACTTGAAAGGATTTGAAGGTGTATAAATATTTCATGAGGAGGACTGTGCTCTGGTCACCTACTGTAGCTCAGAGGAAGCAGAGGCAGAGGCTAGAGGGATTGTGGGCCGCGTGTGACCTTTCATGAAGAAAACACACCTTCAGAAAAAAATCTCAAGGTAGCTTTTCAGGGGCTCCCATTCTCTCCACGGGGCCAGTTGCAATGTCAGAAAAACAAAAGTCCTTTTGCATCACTGTGCAGATCACATTTCACAGGTTTTCAAATTCTGAGCTCCATGCCCTTCAAGGCATGCAGGTAGCTGGATGACTGCAAGTATGGTGCCTTTTTCCTAATAGAAAGTATTTCATTTCTCACAATTTACAGACAAATAATAAACAAAGAATTGTGAAAAAAACTGTATGTGAAGAGTATACCTGAAAAAGATTAAATGTGTTTACTTTTCAGCGTGTCATTTACCTCTACTTTTTCTTTTGCAGGTTTCAGACAATATCCTAGATATAAATGGCAGAATGCAGGATTTCCCAGGCAAATATGATATATGGCATATGGACAACACACTGTCATGGTTGTAAGCACTACTGCTTCACAGTTCCAGGACTTTGGGTTTGATCTTGGGGCACCAGTCTACAGTATGTGGAGTTTGTGTGCATCTTCTCTGGGTATTCTCCTTTCCTACCACCCCCCAAAAATATAGAGATCGATTCTGATTGGCTACTCCATATTTTCCTTTCCAGTGAGGTGGGGTTAGCTCTCAGTACTAACTATGGAGACTATGGAGAAATAGAACCTGTAATGGGAGCCAGTCCTGACTCCAATGAAGTGCGTAGCTTAGGACCCTGTGCAGACGGTATAATTCAGAAGAGAATGGAGATGGGCTACATAGAAAACATGGTGAGGAATGGAAGGGATGGAGAACATGGGGCGGTTCCGATAATGATCCTGGTGCATGGGGGGAGCTCAGACAAATGAGTCCAAAACAGTCCAAATAGGAAAACTGGGGCGCAGTCAATGATCCAAAACCAGGAGATCCATCCAAGACAAGACATGAATAAAAACAGGGAACGGGGACATTGAACCAGGAACAAGAAAGTTTAAAAGAAGGTAATGAAGCCAGGTGCTACGAGCCCCAGACTCAGCTGGTCAGGACGCCATTTGGAAGCCTAAGTCCTCAAGCCGCGGACGTGGGGCGACTTGATGCTAGGCGGGCCTCCAGGCATCCGTCTTCTAATGCAGAGCCCTGAGCTTCAGAGGCAAGAGGTTTAAATAATATACGGGGAACAAGGGGCAGGTGAACATGATAATGAAACTAAAATACAAAAGGGTCGGAGCGCCCTCTAGAGGAGGGATGATGATCATGACAGAACCAAAAGGGCACTGTGAGTCAAATGGCCTCCTCTCATTTGTGTTTTGTCTGATGGTCTGAACAGAAGCATGCTATTTGAAAACTTCACACAAAAAATGCATTCTCCTCTTAGGAACATATCAGTCTTAAGCTAATTTCATCAGGTTTGTAATGATGCACAACACCAAATTATCAGGGTCAGCTGGGTTTGTTTCTTGTTCATGATATTTTTGGCGATGTGTAACATTTATCAAGTCCGTGCCAAGGTTGTTCATTTAGTACAGTGTCAATTCAGCATATGCATTCCTCTCCACGCAACTGCAAGACAACAGAAACATGGACAGACACTGAGGAGAAGTGTCACAGGAGCCGGTCCTGACTCCCGTGAAAACCATAGTTTAGGACCCTGCGCAGATGGTATAATCCGTAAGTGACTAGAGGAGGGCTACGGGGAAAACACAGTAGGAAAGGAAGGGATGGTGAACAGGGGGCGGTGCTGACAGTGATCAGGTGCAAGAGGGGAGAGCAGGCAAACAAGTCCAGGGAAGTCCAAAAACGGGAAATCCGGGCGTAGTCAAAAATCCAAAAACCGGATGATCCATCCAAGACAAGACAGGGTTAAAATCCAGAGCAGGATCCGGAACAGGTACAGGAGGTTAAAAACAGAATAACGAGGCCAGGCGCTCTGAGCCCCGGACTCAGCAGGGTCAGGACACCGTTTGGAAGCCTAAGCCCTCAAGCCGCGGACGTAGGGCGACTTGATTCTAGGAGGGCCTCCAGGCGTCCATCTTCCAATGCAGAGCCCCAAGCTTCCAGAGCACCGAGTTTAAATAAAGAACGGAACAAGGGGACAGGTGAACGTGATAATGAACCTAACACAAAAGGGTCGGAGCGCCCTCTAGAAGAAGGTATTCAGTACAGGAGAAAGTTTAACAGACTGCAGACTTCATTAACCCGTCCGGTATTTGGATGTATGCACTGGTTCCAGATTCATATGGTGAAAGAAATGTGAGTTGTGAGATTAAGAATTATAGATCACGATCACCTAAAATACTCAGCAGAATGGGAATAAATTGAAAAATAAAAACTGTTGAAAATTATACGACTACACTTTTTGCTGCCAGTCCCTTTTTAAGCACATGTGAACCCGTCATTTGCATTTCTATATTGCAGTAACAGAACAATGGAAACACACAAATAAGCAAATGGAGGAAAGAAGAATAAGAACCAGAATAAGAGCTGAAATAGGACAAGAGCAGGAACAAAGCAAGAAACAGGATACAGGAATCATAAGAAAAACAGGTAAATTACAGGCCAGAGGTTACAAGATGAGCACTGAAGTGAATGAGAGCACTGAATACTGTATACAGAGCTGGGGAAGGGGGTGTGGAGTCATAGGTACTCTGAGTCCTAGGTTTCAGTCTCTGATTGGCTAAAACATAATGTCGTGATCTGCGTGGTCTGTGTCTTTGCTGCGCAGCCTGGTCAGCACCCAGAGCTCGAAGCGCCATCTGGTGGCAAGGAGGCAGAACTGTAACAGAAACTGTAACAGACAGCATGACCTTAGATGCTGTACAATACCTGCAATCTTTCGGTTCAGTTCAGTTTATTTGTCATATGCACAGGTGCAATGAAATGCTTATTTTCATGTATGCTCTGATACAGAGACGTTAAAGAATCACCAAAACATAAACACAGAACAGCAGCAGCAACAAGAAGCTAAATAACATACAACTTTAAAAAAGCAAGTCAGACAAGCAGCGTAAGAAGAGAAAGAAAAACATCAGTGTGAGTAGTAATGTAGGCGTAGTAATGTAGATGAGTTTAGTCGGTGGTAAGCGTAGAGCCATCTGACAGCTTGCAGGAAGAAACTGTTTCCTAATTTGGAGGTCCATGCCTTTATGGTAATGTAACACTTACCAGAGGGAAGGGGGGAGAAAAGTGTGAAACCAGGAGGATTGTTATCTTAAGTAATACTTCCAGCTTCAAGCAATAGTTTCTGAGACAGCCACAACTTTAAAAGTTGTAACAAACTAGGATCAACCTCAGAAATGTTTCATATAAAGCTACTGGTGTACAGGTTCTGGTAGAAAATGTCCTGAATGTGTGTGGAAAGCACAGAAAAGCCCATCACCAATCCAACTTTTAATATCCCATACAGACAAGCAATGTGACTTACAGTCAAATCTTTACTGGTTACGTGCTACTGATTGCAGCTGAGATCCTTTGGAGATCCTTTGCATGTACACTACTGTACATGCAATTTGCAGAAGCGAATTGGGGACAGCAATAGACAGCACCCTCACCGGTACAAATCTAAGACGAGTAAAAGCAAACACTCACGTTCACACACATGCATACTCTAGACACTGCAAAGGCAGCCTTAAAAATCAGTTTAAAAGCTAAGATGTTCTGAATAAAGTTGAAAAACCTTTGAAGAGTCAAACTTTGCTTTTCAGAGATTTATGCAGAATATGCTCAGAGGAATGACTTCTACAGTACAGTACTGAAGAGAGGGTACACACATTGTAGCACACATATTAACACAGACCCCAAACAAATATTTTAGGATACTTTTAGATATAATAGAAGATGCACTTTGATCTATAAAAAAGTAACATACAGGTACTGTATCGTATATTTTGGTAACATTCCTATATTGTCTGTTCATCAGAAGCTGTTACTTTTGTCACACCCGCTGCTAATGGGAATTCTCCACAAGACCAGTCTCGCCCCAATCAAGCCCCAGCTGGAGGCAATCCCGGCAAACGCTGCAGATCAGACCCGCTAACCAATCAGGACATCTCACTGGTTACTGCACCCTCCACATCCAGACATACTGTACTTAAACCCTCTCCCATTCTCATCTCATTGCTTGGTATTGGTAGCTCCTCAGGAACGCCTTGCCTCGCATTTTCTCTTGCTCTTGCTCTAATATTACTAGTGGCCTTGAATTTGGAACCTGTCCTCGACTTCATTTCTCGTCTAGCAGTTTGGCTTGGGTAGTACCGATTACTTTCCCAGTTCACATCTTTTCTGACCTGCGTCCAGAACTCCGCATAGGGCCCATTAACTGCATCAGCACTGCATGCCTTACACTTTCGTGGGGACAGGTGCTGTAGATATACAGTAGATGCACCCCCAACAAACTCACACATTTACATTTTTATATCGGTGACGACCTCCCTCTGACTCTCATTCTTTTATTCATTCGCCAAATTCCACTGAATTTGTGATCCAATATCTATATATACCGTATGTATACAATATATGCACAGCCTAGACTGAAATGAGACTCTAGACAAGCAACAAAAGAAGCAGTTTTGGTACATTTAGATTTTAAATTAAGTGCCATTTAGTTTAGAAAACATCAGTTACCATATGAAGAGGTCTGTTGGTCATGAGTTGACTGTTTTTTGCGGGAATTCATCTTGGATTTTAAATGGAGGATTGTGGGGTTTTCCAAGGGTGACAGGTTCCAGAATTCAGGATCACTTTTACTAGGTGTAGAAAGACTGTGGGTTGGTGAACATTAACCTCCACAACCCCTTCCTGCAATAGTAAGAATGAAAGAAGCCATTCACTCAAATTTGTGTATGAGCTCATATGATTTGTGTTTACTCATAAATCCTGTGCACTGTCTAAGTCCATGTGGAGGTCTCAGGTGTATTTCTGATGCTGAAATCTCATGGAGGTAGGGGGAAGTGTGTGAACTAAACCTCATAAAATTGTTTTTTAAGTACAGTCTGAACAACTGAGCTCCAATACACAAAAAAAATCTTCTTGGTTAAATCGGGCAGGCATGATAACAACTTGATTGCATTATCCCTCCACTGCTCCTAGGATTAATGGCATTATTACAAGGTAAGAAAAAACAAATTACAAAGCCCATCTATATTGCCAAGCTGCTGTGTGGCCACATGCAGCTCCAGGTTTCTCTCTTGCAGACTGTGAGGCACGTTTGAATTTAACAATGAGCCTCTTTTTATTACAATATGCAATGTTTTAGTTGTTCTCTATAAAACCTCCACCTCATATTCTTCAATTGTAGAATGCAATATCTTCATGATTATTTTTCAAATTATGAATAATAGTGTTATTTTATTATTGTTGGGGGAGCTATAGGAATATGACCAGGAAGATAAGTGGAATTAAAACACCAGTTTGCGTTGATTTGGAACTTTCGTGCATGCAGATCTATTATACAAGAAAACCTCTCTTTAACAGGTCCTGCAAAAATGTAAATAAAAGCGCATTTACATAGCTCCCCCACACCGCTCTTTTCAGTATTTGAGCATGCGCTACGGGCCAGATTTTCCCTTCATTAGCTGAAGCTAAATTGTGATTACCATTTTCAGCATTTTATTACTTTTTACACCTCACAGAAGTTCAGATCCTGCTGTCACTTTCTGCGCCAGGCTAATTTCATTAATCTAGCCTAATTAAGCAGGCAAACTTGGACAGCTTCCACTTCTGGCTCTCAGTCAGGGTTTGTTTTGCCCGTCGTTGACAAAATCCAAATGACTGAGCTACACATCTTTTTGTCTCCGGGTGTGCACTCAAGAAGTTAATCAAAACTTTCCATCTGAGCTCACTAGCTAACTCGTGTGAGGTTCTGAGTTTCTAATGGAGCTTTATAGTCACTGAATAAAACTCTGTGCTTACAGATATTAGGGCATATGCTGATAATGACAAAACTGGATGCCAATGGTTTCTATTACTAGCTTCTGACAAAAAGACAGACTAGATAATAATACTACTAGATAATAATAATAATATTCTTATCCACACACATAAACCATTTCCTAATAAGTCTGTATTTTCTGGAGCATAATTATGACTCAATGAGAAAATCAGAATGGTGTGAATAATACCTGTCCTTCCTACAGTAGATTTACAGAACTGTGAAGTGGACCTCTTCAATACCAGCTGCAGTATGACAGAACAGCTGATCTTTAGATGACTAGGGCTCAGAGTCATGACAGAACCATGGGGCATTAGTATGGGTCGCTTCAATGAAGGCAGTGCACAAAGACAAAAAGAATTTGATGACTCATGAAGAACACAGCAAACCTTCCCAGTTTGTTTATTTAGCTCTTTTCTGTTGCTTTGAGTACCATGTCTGACTTGCTTTTTTAATTCAGCTGTGGTGTGTTTATCTTCACAATAATAGGCCGGTCATTCAAACCACCTCCTGATTTCTTGCCGTCTTTCCCAGGCTTTATTCTCCCAGGAATTAGCTACAATTGGCCCTGTCACAGCCCTGGCCCTGTAATCCACTGTGATGAAAACTAACTAGTTTAAAGACTGCTGCTGGTAATTAATTGTGATCTTGAAGCATGTTATGTATTTAAACACATCAATGTTTGTTGTCTGAAAGAGGAAACTTCACAGACTAGAAAATCTTGTGGAAACAAAATAATAAGCATTTTTTATCGTTGATTTTCAGTGCTGTGAGCACCTTTTTCAGCTCTCTGCAAAACACTATATTGAGAACTATGAATGGATCTACCATCTTGAGAGGAAGCTTTTGTTTTCTGATTCAAACTCCTTTTCATTCAACAAGTCAATATTTATAATTCCTTACACTTTTATAGAGCTTTTCTGGACACTCCACTCAAAGCCCTTTACAGGTAATAGGGATCCCCTCCCCCACCACCAGTGTGCAGCCCCACCTGGATGATGCTCCAGTCCTCTCCCCAAACACCAGCTCTCAGTGGGGAGGAGAGCAGAGTGATGATGCCTGTTCAGAGATGGGGATTATTAGGAGGCCATGGCTGGTGAAGGCCAGGGGAAAATTTGTCCAGGACACTGGGGTAACACCCCTACTCTTTTCTAAAAGAACCCTGGGATTTTTAACCAGAGAGAGTCAGGAACTTGGTTTTACATCTCATCCAAAGGATGGCACCTTTTAACAGCATACTGTCCCTGTTACTATACTGGGGCATTAGGACCCACACAAACTCCACAATAAGTGCCCCCTGCTGGCCCCACTAACACCACTTCCAGGGGTAACCCTAGCTTTCTCAGGAGGTCTCCCATCCAGGTACTGACCAGGCTCAAACCTGCTGAGCTTTAGGAGGCTGCTGGTTGTGAGCTACAGGGTGATATACTGTAGCTGCTGGCATAAAGTAGGTATTTGATATAAGCACGATTTAAAATCAGTCCTTTATGATGCAACATATTAACACTGCATGATTTCTTGATGATTTGATGACTTTCTATAATGCTTCCAATAGACTTTTACTGGGCCTCACTAGTGCTCATAGTAACCTCATTCTACTCATCAATAAAAAAACATTTGACATTTTTTTAGGCTGCCTTGTGTTTGGAGAAAAGGTCAGCAAGAAGACTAGAAGCTTTGTGGAAGATACCAGAACAAACATCCAGTTGTAAATGCAGGCACTGCCCTGGGGTAAATTAAAAGTAAACTCTGCAAATAGGTGCGATCATTTCACCTGTCAAAGAAAAATAAATGGAAGGGTGGTTGAAGAGATGGTCATTAAAAGATTGAAAAACAGCAATTCCTTCTCCTCCTTTTCTCAAGGAATTTTCAATAACTAAGTGCCGCCCACACAACGTTTTAGCACAATAGGAGAAACAAGTAAGTAAATGTTACAATATATGGTAAATTGCAGTGCTATCTAGGAATTCAGTTTTTAGTTTTAATAAAAGAACTCTTTACTTGAAAGAGGTTCTACTAATTTCAAAATCCTCTTTGTCTCCCGTACATTAGAAGCTTTTGATGTGTACTGTACATTAAAGTTTTCATTCACAAGAATATAATAAATGACTACAAAATACATGTGTAAGCATTATCCTACTAGACTTGTGTAATAACAATAAGAAGGTTTATAGTCACTGAAGCCAGTACCACTTATACGTACCATACACTATATATAGGTACAGAGTGTGCAATGGAAATCATTAGAATATTATTACCACAGCTAAACACAACACATCTACCTTTCATCTCTATGAACGTGCATGGTTACAAGTCAGTTCCCTACATTTATATACAGTAGCACAATGCATCCAAAGCAAAGCACTTTCCACCACTGAAGGGAACCCAGACATCAGATGTCCCACTACACAGCTAGAAAACCGAGTAATCACTTCACCAATTAAATTAAGAAGGTACTGTAGCTTGGGGACAGGACAGTGTGTGCCATGGGATCTTTACGGAGTAAGCAGTGAATACTTCGGTTTTAACAACTCAATGGAGGGACAATACTTCCCTACGCACAATGACCCCTGTGATCAAAGTGGGGCATCAAGTTGGAAATTCTTGACAAGACAGAAGACAAGCCGCATCAACTGCTTAGCTCAGCACACTGGTTTTGCCTGATGGTCTCCCATCCCTGTCCAGACCAGGGTTAGCTTAGCTTCAGACTTGTAACTTGATCAGAGTACAAGTACTACTGTAGCACTACTACAAGTTAGGCAGCAAGTTAGAATGTTTTTGTTAATATTATCATCCTCATTATTTACATGAAGTCAGCTTCATCATCAGTCCAGTATATTCAGCAGGTGCAAATGTATACACTTTAAATGAATGTTTTGCCTGCGGTTTTTGAATATGATGTTTAATGATGTGCTGTTTGTATTTGGTTCACATACTTCTAACTGCAGCTTATGTTAATGAGTCCATTAATGAGTAACATTTGAAAAATAATCAATTTGTGTTTTTAGGCTAAAAACTTTCCCCTCTGCAAATTAATCTTCTTGGCACACTCTTACTACAGGGTTTCTCTAATTCAGAATATGATTTTCAGGAAACGTTCAAAAAGAAAAAGACTGGTGTTCATCGTCAGGATGGCAGAGGCTGTAAACAGCTCACATTCTGTGTGTTGTGTAATATTTATGGACAGCCGGCCGTGAGGCAGTTATTACATTGCTTGCAGCATTCATAATTGGAACCCCATTAGCAGAGGGAGAGAGCTTCACGTCCCTGACTGCTCCAGTTCCAGCCAGAGAGATCAGTGCTGGGTGCTGATACAAGTACTGTACATGCCCCACATTGTTTTAAAAGCCAACTCAGCAGGTGTGAGCCTGGCCAATACCTGGATGGGAGACCTTCTGGGAAAGCAAAGGTTACTCCAGGAAGTGGTGTTAGTGGGACCAGTAGGGGGCACTCACCCTACAGTCTGTGTGGATCCTCATGCCCCAGTATAGTGATAGGGACACTATACTGTAAAAAGGCACCAAGGACCAGACTCTCTGTGGTCATTAAAATCCCAGGGTGTTTCTTAAAAAGGGTAGGGGTGTTACCCCAGTGTCCTGGCCAAATTACCCTATGGATACCATCCCATTATCCAGGTGGGGGCTGCACACTGATGGTAGTGGAGGGGAGTCCCCATTACCGCTAAAAGGACTTTGTGGGGAGTGTCCAGAAAGTGCCATATACATGTAAGAAATTAATTAAGCATGTAGAAATTCTGAGAGCCCTTGCTTCTGATTTCCCACCGAATGCTTGTGGAATTAACTTGATAGCAGTCACAGAGCTGAACAAACACTAATGGGGATACCTTAACAGTTCATTCAGCTCAGCTAAACCCATCAAGACAATTCTGTTCAGAAGCATAATTTATTTTTAAAATAAATTTAGAATATTTATTGAACTAATTTATCCTACATTTTTAATTCACAAATTACTGTGCCTCTTTGCTTTAAATGTACTGAGCTGGATGTGCATGCCAGGCGATCTCAACACTTACCGAGGCCACTCTATAAAATTTACGATACACTGTATCACAGCAGAAGATTGTTTCACAAAACCCTTTTGTGTATTTAATAGGATACTGGAGCTTATACAGTATATGTTTGTGTGTGTGATGCACATGCATTCAAAATGATTGGCATTCCTAATAAATTCACAAGTGCAAAGCAACCGCTAAAGCAAATTGAACTACCAAATTCAAATCCTATTGTAAAACAGAGATTAAAATTATTTATAGCATTTTAAAAGTATTCTCTTCCAGAACAGAAAGAGTGTGTAGGATTTAAATCTCATTACACAGCCTTGCTGATTTCCCATGGAGAAGGAAGGCTTGGAGTTCAGAAAAACGAGGTAAGAAAATAAATTAATAAAAGGCAGGACTTTATTAAGCACACCAATAAAAGAGCACATTTTCACAAGTAGAAACTCTGCTAGTTTTTATCAAAAATGACTAATGTAACAAGGCACTCCAATTTTCTGTATGAACCCAGTCACCAATTAATGTCACTAAAGGTTGGGTGCCTCTGCGTTTCAATGTGTTCCTTCTAATGATGCAGCAACACAAGCCAATTTATTGAAAATAAAATTAAAACTTTCACTCGGGGATGCAGCTCTTAGCTAACGTGCTGCTTTCTATGCAGCAGATATGGTTGTACGCCATCACTGTCTGAAACTATGCTAACCTGCATGGTGTGCAGTTAGCCATATTTGACAGAATATACTGTATTTCCCCCTTTGGAATTGTTAGTGACATCGCATTAAGCGTAGTATTTTGCAGAAACAAAGCTGCTAGTAGCTTACGTTGTCCACATTAATCAAGTCCAATTCCTGTGCTAACGTGAAAAGACATGTCAGGGATTAGTTTTATTTTTCAATTAATTGTAACATTAACCTGAAACGAACACAGCAGGCTTTTACTGTCTTTTTTTGTGTGTATACTGATGAAGATAAGTATGACATGCACTTTCTGCTCAACATTAAAGAAAAAGACTTGTTGCTCAAATGCACAGACAGGACTTTCAGAATGTTCACAGGTTACTAACTGGTTTATTTTTCTTTCCACACTGAGGAAATGAGTAATTTCTCCACCGAGGGCTGCTGCGTTCAGACTGTGCCGCACGCATTTGTGGGGAAAGATAAAAAGCAAAGAGCGGAACACAACTGATCACCCAACAACGCATGCCATCAGTCAGCTGGATTGGGCTATATTCAAAATGGGATTTTACCATCAGATCTGAAAAAAAAAGACGTTTTGACAATCAAATTAACCAGTTTGTCCAACGTAACAATGTGGTACTGGGAGGAGCCCCGTCGAGCACCGGTAACTAGTCAATGCCCCTAACTGAGGGACTGAAGTACCGGAGTAAGGTTAGCAGGGACCAAAAATAACACAAAAAGGGGTGAAAAATGAAACGAAAAGGCAAAAAAAAAAGGTGTATCGCGACCTCCAGGCTGGGTTTGCCCTGTTTAACGCTAGCGCAGCGGTGACCAGACTGGACTGACCCTGTTTAGCAGGGCGCGAAAGGCCAAAACAAAAACTCAGTGTGTGAAAACGGTGAAGAGACAGGCTGACAGAAAAAAAAACACCTTACGCGGGTACAATCCCCTGTGGGACTGCCGGTGAAAAGATCATCGCCCCTCCGAGGGCTGTCCAGTGCGCCTTTATAGGACCCGAAACAGCTGTGACTACAAAGCTGGGGCGTCGCCCTTCCTCCAGGGCTCCGCCTCCACACTGGGCACGCCCCCGGTAATGCCACACCGAGAGCAGCACTTTTCAGACACGGGTCAACAATGGACAGCACAGCTGCCAGCGCGCTGCCATGCTGGGATGGGCATTAGTGGGTCTGAGTGCTCTTGGCTTTGTGGAAAACAGTCAGTCCTGGAACTTGTTGTGAGCCTGCAGACATACAGGGAGATTGCTGGGAAGAGTGCTTCTCTGCAAAATACTGCCTGCTCTGCTGGAAGGCACTGTGGAGACTGCAGTGCAGTAGCAGACAACAGACAAATGGCTCAGTGTTGTGGATGTGTACAAGAAGCATGACTGTACAGTAGATCTTCCCTCCCCTTGTGCATCATAAGAGCTATAACCATGAAGCTGAGTCTTAGGCAAGCAGTCATTCTAATAATAAACAGAATAAAACCTGTAACTTCCTCTGTATTATTACTGCACAGACTGAAGAACCTCATTTGCTGTCAAACAGAATCAAGACATATTTGCACTTTCCAGACAGCAAAGCCTACACTGCTAAAATTAATATTACCAACAAAAAAAAAATGCCTGCTGAAGACTAGTTTCTACCTGTGTGGCTCTGAATGGATGCATTCCTGGCATACATCACATAATGGTGAAGTGGCGTGATCATTTAAAACTGCCAGTATCATATTAAATGTTCAGGGATAGAGTATTTGGTTCAGAAATAGCCATCACTCAGCACACCTCAAAAATGAAATGGCATCCGCTGTCAGCACCAATAATTTCTGCCTCTACCAGAAGGCATTTAGGGAAGACTTGTCATTAAGAATTAAAATTGTTTCTTCTTTTAGATAAGTATGATAATGGATGGTGTATATAAGTCTCATAGGCTCCATGCTCAGACTGTGAAAAAAAAGCTTCTAATTTATCCTTCAAGTATCTCAATAGGCTGCATTCAAAATTCTGATTCAATATAATTTTCTCTGGGAGACAAATATTTTTTTCATCTTAAAGCTAACAGCCCTGCTAGTCCTGGAACATAATTCATAGTTAATGTCCGTACAGAATTCGGTTTCTGATCTGATGTTTTTATTCCATTGTACTGTACACTTCATCCTCTGACGCCTCTTTTTTGTTCACAAAAAGTCATGTTAGACCATGAAAAAACTAAAAAGGCACAGAAAAATAACGCTCCTTCATTCCAGAAAAAGAAATCTGTAAGAGTACTTACTATTAAATATTCTATTTTTAAAACACATCTTGGTAATGTCATTGGCTTTTTTCTTAAAAGTTCAGGAAAGCACAATCCCCCCAAAAATATTTTGGAACCGAAAGCAAATCTTGTTGAAGAGCAATGCTGTATATTTGTTAATACATAAATTTAGCCTGTAATGCCTGAGCTACACTAGCGCAGATTCCACCTCAGACCACTGCACACCTGCCCCCCCCCAACTCCTCCCCCAGTATATTCCTGAGTGATGTGCAGTGGATTCCAATTTACTCTCTTCCTGGTTCTGTCTCCTCAGCCTTGTGTGTCTAAAATTGTGTCTGCCCGTCACAGTGCAATGGACCTTGTCATTTCTCCGACAGCTAGTCTGCTTTCTCGCTACTTCTTTTCTTGCTGTCATTTACCTGTCAGTAGAAATGTGTCTGGTCCACTGTTACCCAGTTACTGGATCGGCCATTTAGAGTAGCTGGGAACCGCAGGAGAATTCCTGCATGGGAGGCTTGATACACACAGAAAGCACAACGCACTCACGTTGCAGGGCTGGTCTCTCTTAACGGTAGGCACTGAAACCCTCAGCACGGATCATAGTGACCAGCTTAAAACAAGCAGGGGCGTTTTTTTCATTTTTTCATTTAATCACCTGAGGCACTGATTCAGCATTTCTGCAATGCAATGCTCTCAAATTTTTCCTTCACTTTTATTTGTTCCCGTGGTTACATCCTGTTGTAGTTCTTTGATTTATCTTTTCCTACCTCTCTTTTTTACCTTTTCCTCTCTGTGTTTACCTTGCTTCTACTCAGCTTTAACCACAGTATAATACACTTTTTTATTCCATCATTTTGTCAGTCGTGTTTCTGGAAAGCCTGAAATAAAACAATATGGAAAGAACAGGAAACTGTTTTTTTTTTTTCATTTACTACATGTTTGGAGACCTGGACATTCCCCTTTGATTTTTGTTTTATTAAAAAATATTAATAGGCAGATAATGGAATATAAATTGAAAGAGAGGGATATATTTCTACCAAATTCATATCTTCATTGTGTTGTCTACCTCTTTTTCACCTCCTGCCTTTAATGTTTTATCCCAGGCATTAACTGTGACACTCTCAGCTGTTAATCGATTTAAGCTGTGATTGAAATTAAATTCAATGGAAATAAATGTATTTATAATGACATGACTGTACTTTAGGTAATTTTGCACAGTTAATATTTTGCAGTACAGAAGTCTTAAGTCATCTTTAGTTATCAGTTACATAAATATTACTACAAGTGATTATCGTCATCATAATCATTATGCATGAGCCCAGCTCTCTTGACACTTGGTTGCAGAGGTTGGCATAAGGAGAAGTCTTGTGCAGATTGTGCACAAGGCTGATTGAGTTTTGTTCTGTATCAAATGCATAACTTTACCTTTGGAAACTGTTATAATATAGACTGAAATAACAATACGGCAGTTAGTCTTAACCCTTTCAAGAGGTACTGTACCTGTAATCTGTGCTATGTTTGAGGTTAAGCGTGGCATTGCAGTATCGGTGAAACAAGGAGTGCACACAGGTTCTCAAAAAGTGAAGAAAGCTGGAAGCAGTTCGTGCAGACTTAAGCTCTCAGATAGCAGCACTGCAAATGCAAATTAGAATATTAATTGAAATAAAACACCAACTTGCCATCCTCTAAGGAATGCAATCAAATAGAAATTCAGGAAACACAATAATTAAAATGGAAAAAAGTAATCTGAGTACTCTGATTAAGTGTTTTTTTATGCGATTTCTATTTTGCTTCTTGTCTTCTAACAGTCCCTAGCTGCAATAGCTGGGCTATAATGTTTCCTCTCTCAGTTTATCAAGTGTGTATAGTGTGTATATAGTTAGGGACTTGGCCCTGTTACATATGATTAATATACTGGAAGGAGCTATGCAAGTGTGTTATTGTATACATAACACTTTCAGCAGCACAAATATGCAGAAAAATGTGTTTTACATATGGATCCTAACTAAAGAATTCACAAAGTGCTATTGAATGGTTCGTTTAAGCTACCAGACACTGTTGGCGCCCACCTTCCCTAAATTTCCCTAATGGATTTCAGAAACTATAAAATCACATACAGCACAGAGCCTGAAGTGTCTCAGCTTTGGGTATCGGCATAATAATTATGGATAATCCGGCTAGCAAACAGGTTTTGGAGAGGGGCAACTACTCATGGGAAAATGACTTACTGTATTTCATTATTGAATCCCTGGCTTGAAGCCTGCACTCAAATTTGGCCCTGAACATCTGTTCGGCAAGACGGACTGAGAATTGCAATAAGTAAAAAAAGGTTTTGACTTCTGAATTGACATAGTAATGTGTTCCAAGCCAGTGGCACTTCTGTTTGAATACCAAAGGGCATCAATGTGAGACAAATGCATGTTTTTTTCTGTCTTGAAAGCGAAAATAAATAGTATTGTTTAAATGTAGATTGAGCCAGTTGTCTGTATTGTATCCAATCTATAGTACATTTCTACACAGTACCTACTGTATAGGAGTAGGAGCAGTACAATACATAAGCATAATATTTATGTATAATATAATAATAATTCCTGAATTACATTGTCTGCAATTTCTGAGGAATGGAAGAGTGATGCTGTCATTGCTGCTGTTAATGAGCATAATTTATCAATTAGCAGAATAGAAAAAAATCAGCTTTTTGAAAAATCATCCACTGGTCGATTTAATTCAAATCATGATATCACTTCCTGATGATCTGTGTGATCTGAACCTGCAGACGAATTCTGAGCAACCATTTGTGAGCATCGTTCATCACAATTCTTTATAGGTCTGTCAATTCTGCTACTACAGATTTATTTAAATAAAACTTATGTTTTTAATTGTCCAAAAAACAACAAAAAAAAAGAAAATTTAACTGCTCACAGGCCAAAGTAGATCCATTTTATAAAAGAATGACTCTGTCGCAAAGCACTCAAATGAAGTAAGTGCAGTTTATTTACAGTGCTCCCTGTTCCCCAAATGAAAACCCCCCAAAAATGAACAAAAACAGTCCTTCAAATATGACAGGCTTCTCTGTCACAAATACGATATTTTATTTAAGTCATTGTTAACAGCTTTAATCTTGACTTTTTTTCATTTTTAAACAAACTAGAGTCTCTTGAAAGGTAAGCAGCGATATTGTCACCAACCAGAATTTCACCTAAACCTAGTCGTGACATGAGCGCTCTCCGAGGTTGTCAAACCTGAAACCAGGCTTAGGCCAACTTCTAAAGCTGGAGATATCATAAACCAACCCTTAAAATTTTACTTTCACTGAATTTATGAGAGTTACAGGCATTACGTACTGTACGTGTACAATTCTGACTCCCCCAGAATTCCAGAGCGGCTCCCAGACCCCTGCCCACAAGCCTGTCTTACAAACAACACCAGATACAATATATCACAGCTATCCACTCCTCTCTTTGAGTTGGTGGTCTTATTTTTTACTTGTAATTTATTTGTACTTGAATAGCTAACTATAGGCGATATGTAGGTGCTACATACTGTAGCTAAATATGTAGCATATTGTACTGTGTAATGATGCATAAAAAAACATTAAATTTCATCTATGAAATTTGAATTTCATCCACATACTGTATCTTCTGGTTTTTGTTCCACCTGAGCACTGTATTAACTGATCGAACCCTTAGTAGACTTTACAATGCAATTAATGTGAACTCTCTAATTGTTTTCAAGTCCTGAACACATACTGTAGTAGGTTGCCTTTTAACAAATTTCTTTCTTCTTTAAGTAACATAATATCTTGTTCAGTAATGCATTCAATATAACAGAAAAACATTTGAATAGTTGTTCAGTTAATTGCATAAAGGAATTATTTACTGGCTTCACATGAAGTAAATCTAATTTTGGAATTAGCTGTCTTTGACAGCCTGTCTAAACAGGTCAAATTGGTAATTTTACTCATTTGCATTGCAATGCATTAAATATTAAGCAGGGCAATACTAATGTATAGGTTGCTCTGCATCTACTAGCTTTGAATGCTTTTTATTTTGGTGCTACAAATGAAAAATCGAATCAGTCAATTCCTTCAGATACAGTATTTTAAAAGCTACACTGTGTACAACTTTGCAGTCTTCTCTTTAATATTTCAGTATAAAATGGGTGATGGCTTGATTGCTGAAACCAATCTGAGTAGGAGGCAACAGTGAGATAATTCTGATGCTCAATATACTGTAGAACAGTTGTTATCCTTTCAGTATATATATGTAAATAATCAAACTAAATTAACCCAACAAAACGTGAACATTGGCGGTTATAAGTAGCAGCATGTCACCAACTGGGGATCTGGACCTGTTTTTTATGAGCTGTGAGACACTGAAGATTTATGTAGAGGGGCCCTGTGTGTGAAATGTGTTTACATAGGGGGTTTCTTCTTCCACAAACTAAATTTCTGGCTCAGACATAGATCAAAAGGAATCAAAAAGTGTGGCTGGATCTGAGAAGCACTAAGACAATTTGCATCCTGAGTTCACCAGTTTCAGTATGAGTCTCTGTCAAAGCACATGCCTCTGGATCTTAATAATGCTACTCAAGCCATTCGTGCAAATGCCAGAAGACTTGATTAGCACACACATCATATTAAATATTTGAGATTCTTTAAGTGATTTAGCAGTAGTGAATTGACACTTGCAATGGCATTAGAGGATTAAGTTCTGATTAATGATTAATTGTGTGGTACTGGCACAGTATGTGTTGTCATCGAAGAATCTAAATCTATAGTATGCTATGTACGTAAACACCTTCTCAATCAAAACAAATAATCATTTTTGTTCACAGGTTTCTGACAGTTTTGCACACACTTCATTAAGAATCATAAACATTCTTTCAGCTGGAATGGAGTACATTCTGAGTTAACAGCTGTAAACAAAAACTGAAAACAAATCAGCATTTTATTCTACTTTACAGTTTACCCTTTAACATACCCTGTATTCTCATCTTGCCGAAATGAATTTCAATGCTGTATCATTTTTTAAATGTGCTTCTATAGATATCAACTGCTTCTTGACTCCTAATTCTCCTGATAACATTTAATTTTGTCTTTTGCTATTTTCACATTCCTTAGTGTGTTATTTACAGTACATATCTAAAGCTCAGGGTTAAATCAGAATTTCAGCCTCCAACAACCAACAGTATTTCACTTGGGACAACAACATCCAAGGACTGAATGCTTTTGAATGCTTGGAATACTTAGTGAGAAACGTTTGGCTTAACCCGCTAGGTTTATGGGCAGCCTCCTGGCTACAGGACGAGGAGGCTCGAACCCCATTCAGACTGAGTGAACCAGGGGCAGCTGCAAGGTGGAGACGGGGCAGAGAAGGAAGGCTTAAGACAAAGGCGTTTGAGTTCGGTTCATGTACAGTTGCTAGTTTGGTGGTGATGGTGGTTAGGACCAGGGTGTGTGAGATTGACTTGTCATTGTTATCCCTCCCGAACTTCAGTTGATATCTTCCATTTGCCAAATCTGTTGGCCGAACATCTACCAGACATAATATTGTTTCTTGGTTGGCAGAGGGTAATAACCCTGACTTCATGTCTGGAAATTGTATCCAGAAAGCAGCGGGTCTGCCAGGAATTTGTGGTCCATTTTAGAGGGTCAAAGGTTAGGGTTCACTGAGCAGCATCAGACCAGTATCTAGAGTCCTCCTGGTCCCTCTGCATCCCTCCCAGCAGGTCATGCTCTGCTTTGCCTGGAATGGTTATTTACACACAGCAAAAGAAAATCATTTACAGAACGCAAATGTCAGGAGATACAGGAAAACAACAAGGACATGAACCGGTTCTTAGTTATAAAATTCTTTTATCCCTTCAGCCATTTCAGACAGTTTCTAGCTTCAGCTGTCTTTCAGTTGGTAGGATTTTTATATCCACCACTGTGATGTTTCTCCTCATACACAGTAGGTGAGTTTTGCTAGTCAGTGCTGATATCTTGTCTTGCTGTCCTGCAACTGATACCCCACCCTTTTGCTTCAAAAGCAATGCATTATCCTTAAATGGCTGAAATTCACAATGATCGCTATAGTTTTTAATTTGTGCTTTATTCCATGCATTTGCCTTGTTCTTTAAATTTCTTTGTTACATCATCACATTGTGGATATACTTTTGAACTATTCCATAGTTGCTTTTTTCTGCCTTTTGGACACACGGACCCTTATGAAGAATGGTGAGATGGCCACATAGCGCTGAAGGCAAAAGAACTAGTTGAGTGATAACTGCACTTGTAATAACTTTCATTTATTTCCAAGTTCAGCTCATTCCATTGCAATCAGGATTGCATTTGTGTCTATGGGAAGTAAAGGGAAAATAATGAGGTCAGTCTTAATCTCACTCCAGATATTAAAGCCACTAATCACAAACAAGCTAACGTTAAATAGATTAGCAAAGTTTTTTTTTTGGGGGGGGGGGGAGGATGTGGTGGAATTAAAATAAAAACACATTTCTATGTAAAAACACTCCTCCACCACATATTAGCCTGACACAATATCAAAATGATTCATTTATTTGAATGTAAATTGGTCAGCTCAACGTTCAGAAGACAGAGAGGAGAAAGATGAAATGACTTTGGCGATCAATTATGAACGCTATGTGCTGTGCTTGAAGTTCCCCCAAATCACGAACAGAAGCCATTTATAGAAAATCAGACAAGGACATTAATTTTCAGTGTGCTCTAATAAACCCACAGTAGTATTTCAATTTAATCACCAGCCAATAAATTGTCTCTCATCTGCGATTGGTGAATGCATCTCAAGATCACAAAAATGTCCTCATCAGTGAATTTGCAACGCAATTTCTTTTTGTCTGGCTATTTATTTTTCCAAAGACGAGAGAATCCCTCTGCAGACAGCATTAAACTAAGCTCTGACTTGCCAAGCCCATGCTTCAACAAGTCAAATACACACACTGCCTGACCAATATATCCACGCAGATATATTAACACAGGGATGCAAGATCTACTCTGATGCTACTGTATGTCAAGAAGAAATGTGTTGCAAATGGTCTTTTGTAATGCACATTTATAGTAATATACATTGAAAAGGGGAAATCATATTGCAATGCACATTTACTGATTTAACCAATATATACTGTATACTGTACATCCCTGGTTCTTGAAAGTCTCCTTAATTACGTAATTAAATCTGTTAATAATATAACAGATTTAATTAACCCTGGTTTCAGAACTGCAAAGTATCTGTTTATCATGAGATCCTTCTTTACTTTACTTACTTTGCACTTGTGTCATACAGTCATGTCCATAAGACCACTAACATGTTGATCATTAACTGCAGCATTTATTCTCTAAACTCAGTGGATCCTAAAATTAGACAACGGGGTGGATTCAGCTTGGGTTCCAGGAAACCTCCAATGAGACTGTCCTGGGTCTTCAGACACAAGAAGCAGCTTAATTTCACTGGCAGCTGCATTATCCTGCAATTCACAACTGATAACCCACTGAAGCTCAGCAGGTGTGAGCCTGGCCAGTACCTGAATGGGAGACCTCCTGGGAAAGCTGAGGTTGTTGCTGGAAGAGGTGTTTGTCCACCTGGATGATGTGACGGCAGCTATAGTGTGCCAGAATGCTCACCACAGCTATCAGTGGGGAGGAGAGCAGAGTAATGAAGCCAATTCATAGATGGGGATTATTAGGAGGCCATGATTGGTAAGGGCCAATGGGAAATTTGGCCAGGACGCCAGGGCTACACTCCTGTTCTTTTCGAGAAACACCCTGGGATTTTTAATGACCACAGAGAGTCAGGACCTCGGTTTTACATCTCATCCGAAGGACAGCACCCGTTTACAGTATAGTGTCCCCGTCACTATACTGGGGCATTAGGACCCACATGGACTGCAGGGTGAGCGCCCCCTGCTGGCCCCACTAACACCTCTTCCAGCAGCAACCTTAGTTTTTCCCAGGTCTCCCATCCAGGTACTGACCAGGTTCACACCTGCTTAGCTTCAGTGGGTTGCAGAGTGATATGGCTGCTGGCTGCCATGATTTATTGATTTGAATAAATCATGAAAATTATTTATTTTTTATACTTACCCCTAGCACAACACAATAGTGTATAAAACTTCCTAACACACACACCTTATCTGACAGCATTTACATTCTGCCTTTAATACTCAAATTAAAAAGAAGCATCATGTTTAATAATTACAGACTTTCATCTTGTGTTATATTTCTGTTCTGTTAATTTGTAATTAGAGGTGTTAATTGACAATTGGTTTACTGGTTAAAAGGAAGCTGGTTTAGACCAATTAGTATGAATGACAGGGACAAGAGGCCTGCATTAACTCAAAATCTAAACCCAGTGACAAACTGCAGATTAAAAGACAGAAAACTGTGTTGAAAGAAAAAATAAAAAAGAATGCCATTAAGAGCTAAGTCTGTAATTACAGTATTATTATAGGAACAAGTAATAGGTTTATTCCATGCTGAAAAAAGAAGAAAGAAAATACTATAATTATTATTATATACTGCTGCCCAGGTTTTGACTTCCTTTTTTTTCCATATTCCCATAGTCTGTGTTGCCCTGTTTTTTCTGTAAGAGTACAACAGGGCCTTCTGAAGATTTATTTGACTGTTCTACTTTTTTTGGAAAGAGTTCTTTCCAAAAATCGTTTCAGCCTGAAAGCCTGTACAGCCTCATAATACCTGGTGCAGTGGAGTCTTTAGGGGTAGCCTCTGCATCAAACTGCTTTTTTGTGAGGAAGATCAACCTAAGTTAAGCTTAAAATTTAGATGTTAAAAGAAAATATTGGAATGGTTACTTTTCTACTCTTTGTGTTCCCAATTATAAATGATTTCCATGCCAAAGTGAAGGAGTTTACAAGAAGATTAAATCTTTAAACTGAAAGCTGCCAGATGGGAGGGAAACTTCTTTCATACTCTAAAAAAGGTTTCAGTTTTAAGAACTTGTTTATTTTCACAAGTCAGTGACAGTGAGCAGCTGAAAAATGATTAAAGGAAAATGTTAAAATAAAAAATACTGGAGTTCTGAGATGAAAGCATTTGAAAAAAATCCAGGTAAGTTTGCGTTTTTTCCTAAAGACAATTTCACAAACATCTCTGTAGAAAACATCAGAACTGATTCATTGACAAACCAATAACCAGCGCTATGATCTTTATCATCTTTGTCAAGAATATAAAAAATGAACGAAGAAGTACAAATCCTGGTGGAGATCACAAAACCAGAATGCTCAGATATAAATGTAATACACACTAACTCTAATACCATATATTTATTTGCTCATCTAAATGAAGTAAAAATGAAATTAGTCCATTCCCTAATGTCAGACAACAGGTCTCTAGTACATTAATGACACTGCCTAGATGATAATGATACTGTCTGCTGAGAATTAGTTGTTTGTTTCTTCTCCAGCAATAAACCTGTGATGTCAGACAGTGCATCTTTGAATCAGTTTTCAAAGTGGGCTTGAAAGCAATGCCTGGGCGACAACTGTTAATGCTAATCATTTGATCAGCACTGAGTGCCATCAAGAGAAAAGACTAGTCCCAGGCATAGCTCTTTGCACTTGACTGGAGACCTGGCACACAGGTTTACTGTGTGTGCAAACACAGGTTTACTGTGTGCCTGGCAACAGAATTATGCTTTTATCATATTTTTAAAAGTTTACTCAAGACACTAGAAGCGGTTTATTTGGGTTTATTTCTCTCTGCAAAATCCTCCTGAAAAACATACTAAAGTATTTTGAAAAGTGAGCAATATTTTGTTGCAAGACATGCAAATCCCTTATGAAAATCAAATTCTTATCCAATGCACATAAAATACATTTGAAGACAATTTTAAGGTTTACACAACTTGCTGAAAATAAAATAAGAGCACCATGTAACAGAACACATTGTTGTCTGTGTGAGATCCTACAGGCTATTTCCAGGTCTGGGTTTAAGTTGTGGTCTCTGCTGAGACCCTAAGGTACTAAACCTACTGTACACATGATTTCTTTTATTCTTTTTATGATGGTTGGCTGATCACTGAGGTATCATAAATTCACAGGTTTATGCATCCAACCAACAGAGGGGAACTTTAAAAAAGTTTGTTATTTATACTGGAAAAGTTTAAATTGGTGCTGTATAGTGTAATTGAGCTGAATTTGAATATTAGACAGCTCATAAATAATGCATTACACAGCCACCTTAATGAGGTCCTTTGCTAATGGAAAATTCCAGTTTAAGAAAGAGTCCCAAGCACTACACTGCTATAAATTATATATGTTATGTGCTTTAACTCCATTTAAGGTCTCTCTAATTAAGTTTGCTTAGAAAAAAAATCTTTTGCCACAGACAAATACAATATTAGCTGCAGAGAAAGAAATTTTAGTGCATCAATTTGCAACAGACAACCATTTGGCAACATGAAGAAGTGCTTTATAAACTTCCGTATTAAGTGGATTCTCTTTAAGTTAATACAATTTCTGCAAAAATAATTTAATCCTGTTAATTAGCATGTATTCAATTATTCTGTGTCCAAGTGTAATACAGATTAAATGTCAACTTTACAAAGCAGAGATATGAAATGAGCTTTAATGCCTGCTTCACATGAGGCTTTTGTGAATTGTAGAGTTGTAGTCTACACACACTGACAGCACATAGAGGTCTTGATCATTCTGGCGTTGGTTTATGAGCAACCAGAGGATAAGTCAAAGAGAAGAATAATAAAAGAACACTGCAATTCAAAATGTGTCAATCTTCAAAAACAAATTAATAAATAAATCAAACCACATCATCAAAACTCGGGCAATTGCATTTACTTTGTATCCAACCGTAGTGTCAGGAGACCAAAAACTATGGCACAAGCTCTTACTAAATCCAGAATTCCTTTGCAGTAATTCTCTGTAAACATGGAGGTAAGGTGTTTCTGGGCATATTGACTGGTATTTAATTTCCTGTCCTGGCTTCACGCAGAGAAACAAATTCCCTGACGTGAAATAAACACCAGGACCACACTGCTAGTACAGAAACACACAAGCCAGGTAACAGAATGAACTGAGAAGACCGTATTCATTATTTCTTATTTACGTCCAAGCCAAACTGGGCTGTGCTGTGAAATCTTCCAGCCTTAGTGCTGAACCTGTGGTTTTTGGCGCGCAACGCAATTTACGAATTGACTCCTGTGATTTCTGCTCCACTAGCCTGGTACCAAATATCTTTCTGGAGGACAGGGACAGACTCTTCTCCTGCATGGCCTTCAGCTGGAGGGAGATCTTTCCCTTATCTTTACCTCTTTTCCATAAATATTTCCATAAACATATTCATTTCTTAGCTTTACTCATTCATGTATGAAAAGAAAAACCTGAAAAAAATGGCATTTCCCATTTTAAACACAAAAACTAATACTATAATCCCATTGCCTTTTAAATAGTAGCGCTTTTCCCAGCTGATACTAAACATGAGCAGTGCAAGATTGCACGCAAGGAGAATCCCAAACAGGTTTAATGGCTGTTGATGCTGATAACATTTTATTTAAATGAACTTGCCAGGGGAATAAGAAATGCATTAAAAATAGCTTTATCTTTAAGGCTTAGATCAAGTGAGGAGCCTTAGGTGCTTAAGCTTTGTTTTTTGTGTGTATTTTAATTTTGCAGCCAAATGTTTTTCTTTTGCTGCAGAAAAGAGAAAGACTCTGAGTATTAACAAAACAGAAAGGAATGCATCAATAAATAAAAACCTGCCAAAGATTTCAAATGGAGTTCTGTAAGGAAAGATGATAAGGCAATTGAATAACTAAGTGAATAGGCAAGTTCCCATCAAATAAGATTAGGATGCATTTGGTCACTCTACAATGAGCATGTGTGATTCTCCTCCAAAAATGAAGGTGAATATTTATGTTCATAATTCATTTATAATGCCCTCCTCAATGCAAAATCTGGAAGAAAAAAACACATATAAAATCCTAAGGGAATCTTAAGGAAAAAATAAAGCTTCTTTATGACTATACTAATTGATCCTCAAAAGTTTTTTTTTTGTTTTGCTACCTGCTGGTACCTGTTAGGACAAATTCCTAACACAAGAAACTGTACAGTATATGGCCAATAAAGTGATCTTATCTTATGTTAGATGTTCAGGTCTTGCAGTTCCCTTCCCTCCTAATTGGTGATGCCACATTGAGCAGGAAAATAAGAAAAAATAACCTGCACCTCAAAATTCAAAAATGTTAGGTTGCCACATTCACATACTTATCACATCAAGTTGAATTATAGACATTTTACGTTTTTTTTTCAGGTATTTGAAAGATTAGGAAAAACAAAAATGAATAACATTTAAAAATCTAAGGTAGTATTGTGCTTTGAAAAAATCTGGCACATGACCAGAAAAAAATGTCTTGAAGTTCTTATTGGAGACCTCCTGTTCTGGCAATGAGTCTTCCAAAAATGTTTGTCTACAGTCTAATAAAACATTCACTTACAGCATAAAGCACTTACCTTCACACTGAAGATATCAGCTTTATGATCAACTCTACTATTCCCATTGTATGTGTACTTGTGTACTAAGATCTTAAAAAAGCTTTTAAACAAAAAGTATGGAAAAAAAGTAGTTGTGGCAACATCAGCAAGGTTGAAGAAGAATTTTCTTTTCTCTCTGCTTTGTAGAGTTCAATGTCATTCACAAGTAGGAAATAAAAAAGTTTGTCAAAGTACACCCAATTTTGTAAAGCTTTTGTAAAAATATGACATATTTATCTGATTATTTTTAATGAGCTACTGGCTTTTAAGAAGTACACCCCTCTTCCCTTCCATATGAAGCACAACACACGGCTTTGCCCCCTGACAGAGTGAGACACCTTCCTCCCAGTACACCAATAAAATGAACCGAGTGTTGCACATCAAATACTGAGAGTGAACTGGACACTGTCTATTTCCAATACTGTAACTGTGGATGCACAGTGAAGCCTGGCTCGGGTGCTTGCTTAGCAGTCTTTATTTGCAGTTCAGCTGTCTGAGTCAGCAAGGTGCCAACTGACCCAGGCTCAGAATTCCCTTATAGTGTGTCTCCTCTTGTGAAAGTTGAATCGCAAAAATGCAGGTAGCAAAAATTCCCCTGCATTCAATCAGAGGAAGTAAAATAGGTTATTTTCACCGCTTAATGCAATCTGTAAAATGTTCTAGGATGGAACTCACCCTTGCCCTTTAATGGTAAAAGGACAACAGTTTTTCTGCTAATGGAGTTTATCAGAAGAGCTCATAGAGATACTACAATTTTTACCTTGCATTACATGGATATGTTCATCTCCCATTTCAATAGATCACTTGAAGTGGAGTTTAGGCGGTAATATACAAGAAATGATATTTTCATCCTTTCTTGTTGCCTTCCGTTGTTAAAAAAAAAAAGCAACAACTTCGGATTATTCGGGGGTTTGTCTTTCCCCTTCGAACAAGGAACCCAGAGCTCATTCGAGAGAACGGCACACTTGGACGTGTGGCTGAGCAGCTCTCTAATGCGTCGAGTTCTTGTGTTGATGTTCTGGGGTCTGATGTGGCAGAAGAAAGCGAAGGCTGTATTAATCTAACTAACCGTGCTGTCAGCCGAGACAGGGATGAAGCCGTCTCTAATGTCACATTACAGTGCCCGCCTGCTGAGAGGAGCCACGCTGCCTTCGCGCGCCGCCACAGAAGCGCTCCGCTGTTTGTTCTGCTGCTGACTGTTTTTATCCTTTTCTTTCCGAGTTGCTAATTTATTTTTTCCCCATTTCCCATTATAATGTTTGAGATGCTAATGGACAAATGAAGAATTACCTCCAAATGGTTCATCCATCACTTGCAATAGAATCCATCAAGCCTGGGAAATTATTTCCAGATCTACTCATCCTCGTGATGGACTGGCTCTCCACTTGACTTCTTAGCAGTTGCAGCAATCAGTTCATCGTGGTGCTCCAAAGTCCGCTTCGTTTTGAGCTTCAAACCTGAGAAACTTTGTAGAGCCATTCAGAGGGGTTGGAACACAGGTGCAAAGCACACTGCACTGTGCTGCACACTGCATGTTTTCAAAAATAATATTGATAATCAAACAATGCACAGTTTTCACCCCCACGGGGACTAAAATGTATCAGTAACACTTTGCAATGTGTTTTCAGTATTATACTGATTAAAATATGTAAACTTATAAAGCTCTGTAGGCTACAGATAATACAGTAAGTCAATTTTAATTGTACAATTCACTGGAAACAGTACCATATACAGTATACATGTGCTGTTGAAAAGGATGAATGAAACATGATGCATAAGTGGAAACTACTGTATGTGGAAACACGTTTAAAACAGAGAACAGGAGGCGGATCTTTACCCAGAGAGTTGTGGGAGTGTGAAACAAGCTGCACAGTAATGTTGTTGAAGTTGATACCCTGGCTTCTTTCAAGAAATGGCTGGATGAGACCCTTGGACCAATTAATTACTAACTATTAAATGGGCTAGATTGGCCTCCCCTCATTTGTAACAACACTATGATGCTTTGCTGTTCAACTTGTTCCTCCCTTCTCTACTGTAAGTTGGCGTTCTAATTGTGTACAGGGATAAGTGGGCAGGTTCAGCACGAGAGAAAAATAATTTATACTGTATTCCTGACTTAGTAATAACATCTGAGGAAAAGTACTGGAATAACATTAAGCAGAACTATAATGCAGTCCATCAAAAATCCAGACTGCTTTACTGTCTGTAGTGTCTGGTGACTCAGTCCCATGAATTAATGACTTAACTGACAATAATTTCATTTTAAGGTCTGCAAGGATGTGATGTTCATCAGTGAAATTGATATGCTTTTCTATTCAACAGTGCCTGGTTGTGTCATTGAGCAAGACTGGTGTGGGGGGAATGAGAGTTTTACAAAAAAGGTGAAACGCTGGGGTACCCACGTATATGCAAATGTGTGCCGTTTATTTACTTCTCACGATCAAATAAAGGATTTGCGTTTCATAAAGGATGATTATAGCTCTATTGCTTTGGGTATTTTGTCCAATCCCTTTGGATGAACCTGTTAAACATGCTAAAATATGCTTTACAGCTGTTTTTTTATGTTACAGGTTGTGTGGTTTACAATTCAATAAGTCTTGCCACAGTGAAAGTGTCTAAGGATTACAGGGCCAGATGGTTTCCCTATGAGCACATCATGCTATAATTTACCAAGCTGGGCAAAAATAAGAAGTGTGCTTTTAAAGACTTAAAAAACAGTTATATTTAGTATTAATGCATGCATTATTAGTATGTTAACTGAAGAGAAGAAAACTCAGTGCTCCATTATTCCCCATAATGAGCTGCCTCACACAAAAAAAGATCTTTTGTCAATAGCGATCTCTGTTTTACTCGTATTTCATTAGAAGCCCACTTTATCTTATAATCAGGCAATCACAACATTCATAAAGCCATTCTGCTCTTTGTAAAGCAATTTGCTGTGGCATTACAATTGCCTTTGTAGATAATCAGAAACCCCGAGCTTTGTCAATTTCGATTGCCATTATGGCCCGATGATAAAGTACAGGGCACTTGAAGAAGGTCTTGGTCTCAATTCCTGAAAATTTATTTTTGCTGCAAAACCATGAAGCCATGTGTAGCCAGGAAAGCGTTGCTGAGGCTTTAGGGTGGAACAGAGTGTGCCTTCACATACTGAAGGCGGTAATTACATTCTTTAAGACATTAAATTGAAAAATTTGCTGCAGTGAGTAAATAATACAAATTGCATAAGAAAGGAGAAACATAACATGAGGAAAGTTTACTGAGAGCACTAACGTTAATTCACAGCATCTTAATGGCTTTTTAGATCGTCTGCTTGCTGTTTATTAGAAACCATATTGCATTGAAGACAGAGCAGATTGCACTATCATTATAATTAATGTCTACTTTATTTCCCTCAATAAGAGATGTTTTAATTTGGGCCACAGTTCTGCATCAATGAACAATCTGTATGTTACACCTTGCAGGCTTAACAAAATGAGGTTACAGTAGCTTATTTTGGTATCGTATAGTTTACTCAGTGCTTTCCCTATTGTTAGAATGCAGTAGATCATAATTTTTAAATGATTGTTTTATATCTGCAACTCCCATCGAGTGCCATTAGCTATATAAGCTGTCCTTGAATGATTTATTTACAATTTTTATTAGAGAACACATTTTGTTTTATGTTCTGGTTTTGTAATGCATGTGTATGCATACTAAACTTATGCATCTCCTGCAATATTTTAGGACATTTTGTCAAGTCAGCTTTTCTGTAAGGCTGTGAGCTGTGTAAATTAATTTTTTTTAAGTTTTGTTGTGGTAAAATACTTTTGTGCAGTAAGCCTATTGTGATGCAATGAGAAATACTTTTCCTGCCATTAGATTAGCACCACTGTACATCATTTCCTGTACAGTATCAAGAGGTGTTTATACATTCTGCATTGTATATACAGTGCCATTCAAAAATGAACTTAAGCAAGTAGGGTCAATAAATAAACATTAAAAATAAGACAAATGCAAAGTCAAATTCCAAAGGGGT
This sequence comes from Atractosteus spatula, assembly GCF_055471065.1. Lineage (NCBI taxonomy): Eukaryota > Metazoa > Chordata > Actinopteri > Semionotiformes > Lepisosteidae > Atractosteus > Atractosteus spatula. Next base: position 73,877,429 of record NC_142708.1, on the reverse strand, counting down.
TCTCTAAGATCCTGTGGCATGTGTTGTGTTTCATGTCTGTTCAATATTTTTTGAGAGCGAGAACTGATTTCCTGGACAGAAAGAAACAGGATAGCAGGCCAAAGAGAGTTATAAATACAAGCTGATTAAGGAGATGATGGCTAATAAAGCAGACTGCAACGCAGCCCTCATTTCCTCTGAGTAATGCCATTGACCTTAATATTGTCATAATTAATAACCATTATGCAGCTGTCCTTGTTTCTTGGGGATGATGACATATGGGTCAATACATTTACTCCATGACCTTCAGCTTTCTCACCATGTTTCTATCATGTTTAACCCCTCCTTTGCACTTGTTTCTACTTTGTTTTAGGGGGGAAAAATCCCTGAGATAGGATAGAGTAAGGCAAAGCAAAGAGACAGACAAACACCATGTGCCACTTAAAGACACAGTAGTTGGGGTTAAGAGTTTTGGTGAAAAAAAACATCACATACCATTCTGTGATTCATCCATCTCCATCTTCATAGCTATAATGGATATTCCATTAGTAATAGCTATAATAGCTACTGTATAGTGGACATTTCCAGATAGAGAAAGGAGTTTATTTGCCATATATTATTCAGTACGTGTACATTGGGATTTGTACTACTGTAGTGTTGTTGTCTCAAAATGTGCACTATACAACAGACAACACTATCACACATTGTGCTTAGTATATTACAAAACAGTCAATAACAATGCCCACACAACAAAGCACAATAACTTACAATGGGTAGTAGTGTTTTAACACACAGGACAATTATTATGTGGTAGTCAAGTTTTCATTTCTTTGTATAACCACAAATTTAATGTGGTAGCTAATCTGTAGTGATGAGAATGTTGCAAGGTATTTCTTCAAACGCTGCCAAACCACAGACTTAACACAGCCCATGAAGCTCTGTCAAACTGTGGCCAACCTGAAACACAAAACCCCAGCTGGCAACTGTCAGTATGAGCTGACTGGCTCACCTGCACCTGAGAGCTTTCTAGACAAGTCTAGACCACCAGAATTAGCTTCTCAGAGCTCTAATGGCAAGGAAGCACACAAAGTGGAAGCAATTAGTTTTGAGGAATACAACCAACTGGAGTGGAAAGACCTAAAGATCAAAAATGTAAAAAAGAAAACTGTATTTCCCATCATCACTTCATTGTCTTGGCACAACAACAAAAATATAGCCAATAGTCTCTCATTTTTCAGGAGTGAGGTACTAAAATGCATTCCCTTATATGTTTTGTTCCAAGTCACTGCGGAAATAGCACTTTATAAAAAGCAGCTCAGGAGGTGTCTTGTTTGTGGAGGTAGCACACTGCCTCAGCTGGTCGCATTCGCCAGCTAATGAATGCAGCGCTAATTATGCATTGCGGAGGGGGAGAGCATGTCAGTCCAGCAGGATCTGAGCCGCGGTGAGATCCTCTGTAGGAGGAAGATGATGCCGAGCAGAAGCTGACTGGCTTTGCAGTACAAGGGCTGCTCTCGCGCTGTGTTTCTGTACAGTACCTTTGTGCACAAGAGGGAGCAGGCCTTGGATTGTGCTGAGATACATTAGACTGCCTCCCCCCATGCTTCAGGGAGGTGGTGCAATATGCGTGGTCATACGCTGATGGTCTGCTCTGTTGGCAGGTTACTTTTGTTTAGCGCCCAGGCTAGCATTTCCAGTCCACACTTAGTGATGCCACGAATACAAATAAATTGGATGGTGCAATTCCCCCCTCTCTTCCTTCCTTATGGTCTTATAATTTACTGAGGCTCTGTTTTCTGTGCTTTCTTCCAATTGCTACTTGCCAGTGATCAGCTCTCTGAACAAACAGTACCGTCCCTTTTCATTAGACACTCATTTATCTTTGCGAATCTGAAATGCATTAGCTTAAGTGCAAACAAGAACAGATGCAGACATTTTTGAGGTGTACCATGGTGTCCCCATGCAGCCCAGCGTGATCATGCTAATGCCCATGCTAGTTCTTCATTTACGTCATTCTTCCTGAAATAGGCAGCCAGGCTGCTTAAACCCTGTGCACCAGCAGCCTCCTTCAAGTCTACCAGACAACTCCCACCCATTTCTTGACCTACTGATCATACCACACTGCAGTTTATGACCTCTGTCCCAACCACTGGTAGAGCCTCACAACTGCTGCAGAGGCCTTAGCTGAAATAGGAGTGGATCTCAGACAGTGTAGAGGTGTTCCTTTAAGATGCCACTACCATAGAGCCCTGTGATAGGTTTCAAATTCAGTAAAAAGAAGGATGCATCTTGAATTATTCAATAGTCTCTAAAAGGGTTAAACAACAACAGAGGAAAACAAGGCCTCTTAGCCCAAGGTCTCCTCATGTGAGGGGTGGGACTGACCACTGTTAATTACATATTCCCATCACATTTTGCCACTAGAGGGGTTGGCTCAGAAAGGCTAGTGCCTTCTGAACTGATTCATACCCTCAGCTTTGCGTGTTATACTACTTTTTAAAAGTGTAACACTTAATTAGTCAGCACATACAAACACTTGGATCACAGCTGGTCATTAAAATAAAACAGACTAATTGTTCTGAAAGTTCAATTTGACAGTATTTTCAAACACTTGTGTTTTAGAGTGAGTTTGTGTGAGCTTGGTTTGTCTTTAGGATGAAAATATTAACTGTCATAAAATTAATCTAGAAGTAAATTATGCTCCATTACGTAACAAGACATTTGTTAGAATGTTGAAGCACTACAGTTATAATGAGGATGCTACTATTGAATACACAGAACATGAAAGTACTTTTCTGTTTTTTGTACTCGCTGACTTCAAATACAAAATGGAATTCATTAGTATATTTTATTTACAGTAGACAGAATATTTTGTTTTTGGCGCTCTAAAATTGTTTTTTTCTGTAAAGCTTTTCTGCAGCATAGGAACAAGTAATAGGTTTATTCCATGCTGAAAAAAAGAAGAAAGAGAACACAACGTTTCAGCTGTGGAGCCTTCTTCAGCCTTCTTCATTTTCTGCAGCATGGCCATGATATGGGTCTAACTGTGGAAGCTTTAACTGCAGTAAACTATATATATTTGAAAGATGCTTTTGTATACTATTAGTACTATTGGCTTATATTCACCTCCTACAAGAATGCAATCATTCTGCTAATAAGAAATTAATTGAGTTATTTTCACTAAACCATTACCCCACAAGAAAATGTGCCCAGATCTTTTTCTGCTGGCTGCTTATTTCCATGGTTTTCAATTCAACTGTCTAGTTCCAGATACCCTTATGTCTCCCAGTTTCCATTCAAAATGAAACATTAATGATTGAAGATCGATGATCATGTTAAATATATTAATTTAAATTTCTGTACTCAACTGTTAGTCTTAGAAATGCTTTGCTACAGGATTGTTTTTGTGAAGAAACTTCAAACTGAACTCCATCTCTTTTGTCTTCAGTAGGCTTGCTAATTGGTTAGTGCATTATTTATGTCTATGCAGCTTCCATAAGAGGCCACTTTAGGATGAACAAACACATGAATTAAGTGTCAACACTTCCCAATTACATGTAGCTGAATAAGGGTAGGTGTGAAATTGATACTAATTCCAATCAATTCCTTAGCACTTAAAAAAAAGATCTTCATCAACTGGAGATCAGTTAACTGAATAAAACTTTTTTGGGGCAAAAACCAAAGGATACTTGGGTCACCACAAGACCAGGGCTGAGATCTACAGGCTTTTCTGGTTTGTTATTTCCTGTGGCGTGATAACATGTCGGGCTGGGCATCATCTGAGTTGGATGCTGCATCACTGCCATGGATCCGAGAGGGACATCGTGGATATAGCTATCGTTTAGGAGGAATGTACTGGTCTACAGAAATCTGCATGGAGTACAAACACACAGAAGACATGATGGATGGATGGATGGATTAATACCCTCATCATTTCCTTTTTTAAATTCTATAATGTTAGCATGCCCAAAGGGGCTGGGCAACCAGTTGACCTTGGACCCCTAGAGGTTTTTGTTTCTCCTTACTGGGGAGTTTTTGGTTCCTCTCCTCAGTTGTTTTCAGGCTTTTTCTCTTTCTGTATTGTAACTTCATGTATTGTCACACAGCTTTGTTAACTGCCTTGGGGCAACCTCGTTGTGAAAGACACTATATAAAAATAAACTGAATTAAATTGACTTTAGAATTCTCTCATTAAAGAGAGAGATTTCAATTGCAATGTGAAAAACAAAGACACTTGTGGCCTCCTGGGAGGACTGTCATGGCTGGTGTGCAAGGGGCCATACTGGACCAGCCATGTATAAGAAACGACCCCAACAGGAGCCGAGACACTGCAAAATGAGAAACAATCTTTCAGCTCTTCATCCCTGATGTAATGAAGCATTCTTTCAGGACCCTATGCAGACGACACAATCTGGAGTAGAGTGAGGAAAACACGGGGGAAAAAAGCATGCAGGAGGCAGGAATGAAAACAGGGGGCATGTTCATGGTGCGCAGTTGTTCTGGGGGGTGAATCCAAGGGAAATGTCCACAGCCGGGCGGTCCATCCGAGACAAAGGCAAACGGAATTAAAAACCAGTGGTTAAAAACTGGTGGAGGGTCGGGGGGAAAAGGGGGGGAACGGGACCATGCGCTCCAGGTCCTGGACTCGCCTGGTACAGGAACCAATGCAGAGCCCGGAACAGAGTGAGTGTCTGGCTTTTAAGGTGGGCTGGATAGGAGGCTGGAACAGGGAGCAGGTGTACAAAATCAAGTCAGAAGTGAAAGAGCCGGAGTGCCCTTAAGGGGGAGGGACTACAATCGGGACACCTGATGTATTTGTGTTTCAGTCTTCAGTCTCACCCATATTGATCAAAGGTGCAAACAAAACAAAACCCACCAGCTTTTCTTCATGAGAGCTAGGTGAAGCAATGTCAAAGGCTGTAGGCCCTTTCTGCTGTTAAACTGTGCACCTTGTATTAGTGGGCACATAATGCTGCTGACATCTGAAACTTGAGAAAGATGGGAGATAATGAGGTCCTTGCTTTCTTCTCCCTGTCTTTCCTCTCTCTCGTTAGTAGTATGACACGGAATGTGTCAACCAGAGCTGCATGTCTCACTTCACTCTGCGGTCTCTCCTGTGCAGCAATTCAAGTTATCCACAGCCCCTTTAATATGAGCGCTTGGATTTGTATGATTTCTGGGTAAAAGGCTTGGTGCTGCCAGTCCATCAAAAGCACATATTCCTCAACCTGTCACTGTGTTACATTACAAAAAGTCCACACCGCAAGAGCTGGAAAACCCAAGAGCTACATTCAAATGCTTGGGTCCAGAGATGACCTCAACATCACCATCCCAATTTCAATTAGAATCAGATTAAGCACAATCTTGCAGAGTGAGCATCTTAAAATGAGGTGTCTTTTAAAAGTATTAATTCATCAATGTTTGGATCTTTTGAGCCCTCTTATTGTCCTTTATTTTAGACTTATGTGCACTACTGTGCACACTTTTAAGAAAATGTGCAATTACTGTCACACATTAAAAAATCTGTAAGTACATGTATCCACCATTCTCATGAAAAATAATTAGATCTGAGTATATTCTTCAATAATTATTAGAAATGGATGGATGGGTTTGTCATATATCTAAACTGCATTTCTAGTGCCTAAGATTTGGGGTTGAAATTAAATTTACTCTTGAGTTCAGAGATATTCACAGAGTGCACTTAATCTACTGCTACTGCTATTTATGTCATGTCATTTGCCAAACCGCTTTATACCATACAGTGTTGCAGGAAGCCAGAGCCTACACAGCAAGGAACGAGTGCAAGGCAGGGTACACCCTGGAGGGGGCGCCAGTCCATCACAGGGCAAGTGCAAACCAATCATACATGGGGACAGTTTGGAGGCCATGGTAAAGGCCAAGGGGGGAAATTTGACCTGGATACTGGGATAACTCCCTACTCTTTTCAAGAAATGCCCATGGATCTTAAATGACCACTGAGAGTCAGGACCTCGTTTTAACGTCTCATCTGAAAGACGGCGCCCACTACAGTATAGTGTCAATGTCACTATACTGGGGCATTAGGACCCACACAGACTGTAGAGTGGACACCCCCCACTGGCCCCACTAACACCACTTCCAGCAGCAACCATAGCTTCCCAGGTGGTCTCTCATCCAGGTACTGACCAGGCTCAACCCTGTTCAGCTTCAGTGGGTAGCCACTTGAGAGCAGCAGGGTGTTAAGGCTGCTGGCTGCTTCTGTTTAATTGTGTGTTATTAACATAGCTACCATAAATACCACAGTCAGATCATAAAAAAAACATCTGCCACATGAAATAACACTGCAGATTTGTCAAAGAATTTAACAGAATAGGAGAACAGTGGACACTGCTTCTTTCACATGCTACGGAAGCAAACCGTTTTTTTTTTCATTGCCCTATCTTGGAGGCCATTTGCAAGCAGATCAGCTTCAGACACAATATCTACAAAAAATCTTTTTAATACTAAAGGACTTTCGAACTTGGCACCATATTGCTCCACTCCCTTTTATAGACACACAGGCAGATCACATCCATCATTGTTGCTTTTTCTGTGGAGAGCCCATTAGTTACTGTGAGGGAGATAAAGGCAGAATGCCCAAAGGTCTCTAAACACCAGATGCCATTCGATAAGAGAATATAAGACATAGGAGACATTGATACTGAAATGATTTAGCCATCTGTAATTCCGTTTTGGCAGATGGCTTGTATCTGTTGTTTAGTATCCCATAAACATGATGCCACGCTAAGTGTAGGATGTTGATAACAAGACAGTTTCTTATCTTTTATAATCTTTCTTATACAAGATTTTTAAAGATTTTTTTTTCAACGCTTTAACTGGAGAGAACCAAAAATATTAAGAAAGTAATGAAAATTTTAAATATTTTTAAATAATTACCGAATGAATGATCAAGACATTCTAAACCGTCTCTTTTGGGTAACTGGTCTGTTTTGGGGGAAAACAATGACTTTCAGAAGCATTTTATTTTTTTCCTCATTTTAGAAAACAAAAATTACAGGTGGGATGCAGATAGCACTTTTGAGCAAAGGGTCTAGAGAATTGGCTCTTGGAAGGTGCTCCCTCTCCATATTCAACATATTTCCCTGAAACACAGAAACTGCAATCTTGGTTCACAGAAGATCAGCCAACAATGAATTAGCACGTGAGCCAGGCAAATCTCAGCAGGTCTGATGAGTTCCACAACTATAAACCAGATCTTTGAGGTAGTCATAGGGGAAAACATAAGGTGTGCATAAACATTTCTGTAATAAGCAACATGAGAACTTGACAGGTAAGTTGTAAAAGGCCTTCTTATAACTTATAGAGCAACTTCTCATAAGCCCCTTTGAACATGTTGTTATGAGCTGGGATTCTGTGTGACATCTAGGACTCGGAGACCATTGAACATGTTTGTCCAGACTCTATAAGAGAGGAATGGACAGAATCCCACAAAGCAGCAACAGCAACCTTCTACAAAGAGTGCATAAGTGACATAAAGCTTGTATTCCTTACAACTCTGGCCAGACACACTGCCAGCTCGTGACTGTAACAGCAGACCCTGTGATCAACCCTGTTGATGACAGCTAATCATCATCATGAATTTACCCACAGTACAGTATGTCATGGCTGCTGAATAAAATGGCAATGTACCTGCTGCTAAAAAGGTTTAAGCGTTCTCATAACTGTGTAAATATGCTGCAGTTAAAGGGGGATAAATTACTGCTGAGGCTCAGCATACTGTACATTTTTCAAAATCTATTTTCAGAAGGAGGTCAACTGACTGTTCGTTTCTTGTTAAGATAACAGTGACATGAACAAATATGTCACTCTCGTGACGCGAGCAATGACAATTGATTACTGTCTAATCCACATTTGCGTTCTTTTTTTCTGTTGTTGGATTGGTAACATTTTGTATTGCTGATCAGAGAAGTTATAGCGCTTGTGTTTCTCTTAGCTAAAAAAAACTAAACAGAGATGCAATCTCCGTTTGCAAAAGTCAAGGCAGGTTTTCCAAAGACATCCTATCTTATTGTTGCTATTTTTTTTACCTGCTTTTTTCATGACTCATTTATCTATTTTGCTCTCTTGCAGGGAGAGGTCAGGCATGTCTGTGTATTAAAACGTAACCGGTGAAAACAGTTTCTGACGAACAGGATCACATCTGAATCGCCTTGCTCGGAGAGCTTGCAGCATTTATGGCAATAATGTAAAATATGTTACATTCTCCCTTGGCTAGAAAAGGTGAGGCCTCTTTGGTGGGGAAGGGGGGGCTTGTCTCGACCGTGGGGAAAGTTTGCGAAAGCTGAAGTTCCTAAGGTCAGTTTCCTGAAGCATAAAACAGTAAAAAAGGAGGAAAACACAAGAAAAGGAAACAGCAGGACTCCACAGTGCAAGAACAAAACAACCCAATTTAATAAACAGAGTAAAAAGTTGTTGGGTCTCTGAGGGGGGAAAAAGCCAATGAAATCTGAATTAAATGTCAGAGTCTGTTTTCTTAGTAGTCATAGGGATAGTTTGTTATGAGACATTAGAATCAATAAGCAGTGGATAGAGCTCACTAAATGCATGGGGAATTTTTCCTGCAAGTTTATGATTCCACTCATCCAGCAAGGAAGCTTACCTTTATAGTAAGTTTCAGATGACGTTCAATGCATTATTTTATACCTCAAGGTAAAAAATACAAGGTCATCCAAGGACTTAAATATCCATATAAAGTAATAGCAACTCTAATCTGAAATATACATAAATGCATTAAAAAAAAACTTGTTATTTTTGTAAACTTCTATAAACTTCCTGCTTTAACAATTATCATGAAGATAAGAAGCTGTTGTCATTCCTAAATGTGAACATTGCCCAGGAAGTGAACGTCTGTTGACATGCACCCTGTAAAGAATGTGCTGCCATGTGACGTCAAAGTGCCAAAGCAATCGGTTGTATTTCTCGTTGGCGGCAGACATGTCAGGGGGAGTTCTTTCCACACCCTATGCAGACGACACAATCCAAGGTAGAGTTAGGAAACACTGGGAAAAAGGCATGCAGGGTACGGGAATGAAAGCAGGTGGGGCATGTCCATGGAGTGCTGGTGGCCTGGGGAGGTGTGACGGAGGCAAACGATCCAGGGATGAGTCAAACGGGAAATCCAAAACGGAGCAAAAAGTCCAAGGCCAGGCGATCCATCCAAGACAGACGATTAAAATCAGAACCTGGTTGGGACCGGCAGGGGGAATGGGAACGGGAACAGGAACAGAAACTAAAACCATAATGGAGCCAGGCGCATCCAGGTCCCGGGCTCGCATGATGCGGGAACCAATGCAGATCCCGGAATAATGTCACCGTCTGGCTTTTAAGGGGGAACTGAAAAGGGGGCTGGAACAGGGAACAGGTGTGGGAGATGAAACAAACAAGGAAGGGCTGAAGCGCCCTTAAGAGGAGGGGTTGCGATCATGACAAGACACTCAGGAAGGACACCTTGATAGATCTGTCCTAAATTCCCTCTGTGCTGCAGTGAATTTCCTTTCTGCTCAAAGAAACTTCTCTTCCCTTTCTCCCTGGAGCTCAGCAGTGGCTTTTAGTCCCCACAGGAAACATTAAATGCATTAGTCCCCATGGGAACTTACCTTGGATTTTTGTTCTCTGCTTGGCAATCATGCTTCGCTCTGTGGGATATGGGGGGCTGAGTGAGGGTGCCAATTTAGAGGAACAATTTCTCCAGCTCAGTTTTCACACCCTCCTCCTCTCGGCACATATGCACAGCAGAGGTGATGCCATATTATTCACAGCTTTGGCTCATTGGAATTTCTTGACTCCCAATTAGCTGGCGTTCTGTCAGCCAACACTTACAATCAGCTCAAAGACAAGTCCCCTGTGGCAACCCCTCTCTAACAATGCACAATGTAAGTACTGTAGACCCTCTGCCTGGAAAATTGTGTTAGGGCTGCAGGGCCTGACTGGACACCTAGAGGAAGTGTCACACTGTTCTTTTTCTATCTGTGGGTTAGGGAGAAAATTCATGCTGCCATATCTTGCGTAACCCTGTGATGAGGTGACACAGAGACTGCCTAGGCTGAGAACTGTTTTCTCTGGTTAAACACTTTCCCAACAGGCACTGATCACGACATGAAGCATCATTTTGTATAGCTGTCTGGGGCTGGTCCTCCCACACTGACGATTTGTGCGCAGGGTCAGAATGAGGTCATACGTGTTATTCTGTGGCTGTGCACCCGGCACAGCTGTGGGAGTGCCTGGACAGAATCCAAGTGCACTCCAAACACCAAAGACACCAAAGAGACCGGACAGTGAGGAAATCGAGCACTCCAGAGCAACAGAGGGAAAGTGATGAGAGACTAGGTAATTCAGTGAATAATTGAGTGCAGTGCTTAGATAGCCCTGGCTGCATGGTATGAAGAATAGGGAGCTTGGCACTGGAGCCGATGGACAAAACTGCAGAATTCTGACTCTGGTGGGGTCATTACTCCTGACCTGGCTTGACTGAATTTTAAACACACACGTTGTTTTACATGACAGCTCAGAAATAGCTGAAAGGTGGGGATAACATCAGCAGTAGTAGCCACTGGAACATACGTACCTGTAGAAGCACGGAGCTCCGGAGGAGCACCAGAGACTGAGCTGGGAATGTCAACTGCCGAGACCAGCACACCAGTGTCGCCCCAGACAACACAGACATGGACAGAGATCCCAGGAATGGAGGGGGCTCCGCTGGGAAGCCGGAAGGTGGCCCTGGATAGAGAGAGAAGAAAAAAGAGAGGGTGAAGCGGAGACAAGGATAGTTGGTCAGTGTCTGGCGGAGGCAGCCTGGGAAGGAATCTGGATGCAGGGTGGCACCAGTCCGAGGTCGGCCCTGGGATCCCGGATGAGCAATGCAGCTCAGGAATAGAGATGGGTTTACAGAGAGAGTGAGACAGCAGGAGAGAGGTGTGGGGTTCCAGGCAATAATAATAATAATAATAATAATAATAATAATAATAATAATAATAATAAATTAACAAAGCCTGTAACCCTGTTAAAAATTTGCCAGCAGTAACTTATGGATCTGACATTTTAAGAAAGGGGCCTTTACATTTTGGATGTATTGATATTTTTTATTATTACAGGTTACACATGAATAAAACGTCCAAAGATTAAAAAGCACTTTAGGCTCATCATGTCTGTGCGCCTCCTGCATTCAAGGCAGCCCTGGAGAAGTACGCCCACTGCATCACTACTCGTGTGAGACTGAAGGCACAGCACTGCGTCAGAGCAGCCTCAAACAGAAGAAAGTGAGGCATAGTATCACACAGAAACCCTGTTCACAATCAGTAGCACTCTAAGGCGTGTAGTGACAAGACCGATTCTTTCAGAGGAAACTAGTAAATAGTGACACATTAGAAACCAGGTTACAACTGGCCAGGCATTTTAAGCTTAGCCCACTATTACAAGGAGCAGATGCAGGAAGCATTTTTAAGTGAAAGCGACATGGTGTTTTTATGCCCCGGAGGCAAGCTCAGTGTACACAAAATTTACAAATTTCAAAGCAGTTACTGAAAAACATTCAGTTACCTTTAACAAAGCTGTTCTCAGGCCTCTCTGAAAGGCTGGGTGACTAGGTCACTCGCTAAACCACTGAGCAACTGTGACAAAGGACCTCTTAGTTTCTCAAAAGCAATCATGATCTTTTTCCAGAAATAACTCTCATATTCTTCACCTCCTTTTTTAGTGAGTGAAAAATGTATCAACCAAATCTCCACCCCAAAACCAGGTCTCAAAGAAAAGAACCAGAGCTTTAGTTTTCGACACCAATAAATATCCAGAGAAACAGCCTCCACTTAAAAGCATGATGGCTTTGCTATGCAATGTGAAGTACCAAACTGGCTAGAGAGGGAAAATTGCCTCTTCTTGTTTCTAATCTTTCTCATGTTCTTATAGAGTATTATAGCCTTTCAACCCAAGATTACAGTTCAGGCAGCCATCTCTCCCAGAATATTATTGTGGGAAATGTAGTCTCTTCTGTTCTTCTGCTTAATTTTTATAAACAAGGTTACAGATGGAGGCAACACAGTGCTGTATCAGTTACCGCTGCTGCCTTACAGGTCTTATTTCTTCATTTTGATTCCAGACTGGGAATCTCTTTTATCCAGATTCTTCCTTGTTTCCTCCCACTTTCCCGAGTCATGCTAGCATTAATGACATTAACAAGAACACAGTGGCAATTTGGAAAAGTCACAGATGAATTTTATTACAGTATATATTCTAGCTTTGTGGACAGTTTTCACAAAAGACCAAGCAATAGTTCTATGTTTCAGTGTTAGTTCCAGTCAAGATAAGGCAACTACTGTATGCAATTTAAGGCAAAACTCAGATTTAACAGTAAAATAAGTTCTGTTTATAAGTTTTCTTTAATAATAACCTGCTTGGGTCAATTATACTCTTAAAGCTTCTGTGACCATGACTAGCAGAATTTTAATTAAAATGATAGATTGAAATCGGTATTAATGGGCTACTGTGCACTGTATCATTAAATGTCTATGTATCTCCACTCTCCACTCCACTGATTATTAGTATTGATGTTTTAACGCGCCCACTTTGGAAGATTATGAAAAATGTAAGAACTCCAAAGCCTTGAGATGGCAGATTCAGGTTACCCATATCAAGGGGTGCTGCTTGCCTGAGAAATATTCCCCTCAGGATAGAGCACCCAGTATTTTAAATCCCAGTTCTTCCCCAGGAAACAATCCACCATGTCACTCACATCAGTAATGCGTACTGTTGCAAGAGTGTGGCTAATTCGTCACAGGGTCCTGAAAAGAATGCCACTCAGGAATTCTGCACACCTTGCATTGACAGTGTGAATGTGCCTTCCATGTCTTTCTCAGTTTCTCCACATTACAATGAGGCAAAGCAATGGCACAGGTTATTAATACTCTAAAAAGTAAAGATATTTCAGGCTTTATAAACACAGGTTTATTTCACAGTGCTCAATAGCCCTTTATGCTTCAGTCTGAAACAAGTTTCTGAAATGGAATTAGTTGGAAAACCTATTCTTTTGGATGAAATGGGTTTATTATATATATATACATTATTTTGTCTCTCTTTTCTAGTTTTGAATAGATAGCCCAAAACTGTCAAGACTCTGATGCAGTTCTCAGTCATTTTCTTGACCAGAGATGGAAAAGTCAGCACAGTTATTTGCAGGCTGACATCATCAATCCAGGAAATGCTCTGTAGTCTGAAGACCCTCAGAGCGGAGTCTCTCAGCTGCATCATGCACACCTGGGAAATTGTTTTAAGATTTACGTGCACTACTCTGATACATGATTGCCGCCTCATGCCTCTGAGGTCTTACACTTCCAGATTGAGATACTTCTTACTGGTACTTAGACATATTTCACACTGACACACATATAAGCACTCACTGGGGTAGTTTAGCAATTAACAGATCACTCATACATAAAAAGGTTTTTGAAATAATGATGAAAAAACTATAAAATTGGTATATAATGCCAATTACATGTTACCGCTCAATAACTTTAGTGTAAAATGATGGTTTTATGCTATGCAATAAAACTCATTTTACACACTACAAAACCAATTGAAGTGTCAGCATTACTTCAAAAACAGAAAATTACAAATACTATTATTATTAATATTTTTGTTTCCAGATTGCCAATGTAGCATGTACATCTATAGCAAAACATGACTCTTTTCTGCATTGATTTAGAAATTTTCATAATTTTAGGGCTCGTTTAATGTGCTGTACGTACAGGTAGGTCTGATGTTCATGTATGAATTAACTATGGGAAAACATCAAAAAAGATTTTCACTGTGAAAACTGACATATCTCTATAAGCATGTAATGTTAAGGTCTTTAGGCCTACTGGGCAACATTAAGTCCAATCTGAAAAGGTTAATGGATATTTCATTTGCTGTCAGTCATTTGATGTTATCTTGTAAGACATTTCCCAGCTCACCTCAATTCATTGATCAACATGGTACTCAGTACTTGCTATGACAGAGGATGGCTGTCTAGAGTAACAATACATTTGACAAACTTGTCAAAAAATGGTAGGCCTTTATGAAAAAGGATTATTACAAATGGTATTTATCTATTCATGAATGTTAGAAAGATTTTTAAGTGCTCTGCAGGCAATAATTTCAAATGATCCACAATTCCTTGCTTTTCTGAGCAGCTTTACATCAAGAGTTCATACATGGAAGAAAAATGAATGAATGTGAAACATGAACACACACATGTTCTTTTAATACAAAGGGAATTCATATTATACTTTATGCTATGCATTTTCTAAACATACAGATCTTACTCAATCCACAGAAATAAAGGGATATTGATTCAAATTAAAAACGTCTCAGGCATTCTGCAGGGTGCGTTCAGATTTCTTGCTCACCAGCACAATTTGGGAATTCATGAAGAATACGTGTCCATTATCTGAAACTTTTACAAGGATGAGCAGTATAATTTATTTCCTTCCCGCTTATTATGTCTCAGTGGAGACACCCTCAAGGGATCACTCACTGCAGGATTGATTTTCTGAAAATATTCTCTCAGCAGCACTGCTGCACACATTGCAGCCTATGCACAAATGCAAAAGGAAAATACCAGCCAGCTTTGTGTGTGTTGGTGTCAGCTGGTTTAGATCCACTCCAGTGTCTTTTGTACTGTATTAGTAAGAAGATGTTAACTCGGAAAAAAAAATGCGAAGGCTCCTTTCAGCAGGTTCAGTCAAACACACTGCAAGGGACCTGGAATGGAATTCACTACACTCATTTCAAAATTTTACACAAAAGCACAATGTCCATTATTCAAGCTCCTGCTGATTTCACCACCAAGTATATGATTGCAGACTCTGAACTTTGCTTAGGGCTCCAAAGAGTGGCAAGAAAATTGAAGCAATTTTCTCTAGGTTTATTTTTTTTCTGACAGACAATTTTAAGTCCTTCTTAAAGAAAGACGCATGGGTAAAACATTTCTGTTAGGCCCATCATACTCAGAGGTACAAAATGGTATGAAATGGGATTGGATTTTCCTATAGCAACTTTTGTTATTTCAATGATTATGATTATAATCAGATATTTGACAATAAATCGTATTGGCATTTTTACCAGCAAAACAGCTCACATTGGTCTGGCAAATTAAATATTGTATATTAATTGTTTGGAGAAAAAGCCTTCAAACCACTTTGAGTTGTTTAGTCCTGTTTTACATCTGCTAAAAAAGTATGACAGGATGTAAAGAATTCTAACCATAGAAGAGTCGCCAGGTTATACTGTATTCGCTCAGGTCAAGAGGGGGGTTTCAGCTCTTTATAGTCTTGCTTTACTGCTACAGCCACGTGTCCTGACTTCAAGACTCCAAGATTTCAACTGTTACGTGCACAAAATTACCCTTCACTCTACTGGACTTGTGTGACCTGCCCTTGCACACACACAAACTTTGTGATTAGTTCTCAAGATGAAGTGTTTAATAACAAGCACAATTGTTCTGTCAAAAACCCCACCTGTATAAGACTGTAAACACATCAGCAGTTAAGATAAAGAATGTTTACCATGTATTTTTTAAAGCTTCCCTTTACTGCCTATCAGTAAGTAACCCAATGTGCAGAATTAGCCTCCAAGAAATTGGTTTTAGCAGAGCGGACCAAAAAGACATTATTTCATTGACACACTGTGAATGAATTCCACTGAAGATCCATTACAGAATGACAACATAGTGTTTAGCTCTGCTGCCTCACAGCTCATGAGTTCTGGGTTTCATTCTAAGCAGGGGGTTTCTATATCCTATATCTGTTTGGAGTTATATATCCTTCTCCTTTCCCTTGGGTGCCCTCGTTTCCTCCTTCTTACTACTGTACCTCCTAAAGACATGCAGAACAGGTTACTGTAACGGGAGCCGGACCAGGCTGCCGTGAAGTGTAGTTCAGGACCCTATGCAGACAGTATAATCTGGAAGGAAGTGGAGTAGGACAACGGGGAGGAGACGACGAGGATCAGGGCAGATTGACAGCCAGGGGGGCGTGAGCTGGTGCTCGGGGGGTGTGGCCAATGCAGACAAGTCTAAGGGAGTCCAGGGGAGAAAACTAGGGTGAAGTCCAAGCTTCAAAACCGGGTGATCCATCCGAGACCAAAACAAGAAAAGGTTAAAAACCGGAATGGGATCCGGTACGGGGACAGGGAATATAAACAGGATGACGAGGCCAAGCGCTCTGAGCCCCGGACCCAGATGGTCAGGACGCCATGATGAAGCCTATGCCATTGGGTCTCTCCTGGACCCGCTGGTAGGCAGGCTTCCGGGTGTCCATCTCCCAGTGCTGAGCCCAGAATAGCGAGAGCGCCAGGCTTAGATAAGGAGGGGCAGGATCGGGGGCAGTTGATCAGCAAAATAAGAAAGAGCCGGAGCGCCCTCAAGAGGAGGAATTAAGATCGTGACAGTTACTTGTTTTCTCTAAAGTGTACTCTGTAACAGTACTCTGTTATGCACTGGCGTCCCAACTACATCAACTGTGAAACACAAACCAACCACAAATGGACTCACTATGGTGAAAAGCAATTAACACGGAGATCAGTTTAACATGTTTTATTTGTGAAAGCACAGCACCTCACACTGTCTTGACCTATCTCTAAAGGTGTGACAATTCCTGACACACCTTTGCTCAGCTAGGAAAAGTCCTCATTGAACGATTTCACAGCAAAGGGACCTCCTTAGTGAAGGAAAGAATGGATATGGATATCATCAGATTCATCCTGACATTATGTTCTTTGTGTTTTCCTCTGAGGAAATGTCTCTTTTGAGTAGCTTTTCTAGGGAGGAACTTACTAGTGGTATTCATCATTTATCATACTATGTGAAAGCATTATTGCAAAAATTGTTATGATGAAAAGGGTAATAGCAATGCACGTTAATTCTAGGAATTTCTGATTCAGCCTGGGTTTGTTTCGTCTTGATTCAGAAGTCATGTCATAACTGCAAGCTAGTTTTCTCAGGTGTGACAGTATAACCTGCTGATATTCTCTCCAGACATTTGCCATTGGTGGTTTCCTTATTCCCCAGATGCTTTTCCACACTCCTGTTTCCAAACCACTACCAAGATATTCCAAGCAGGCTGGGAAGTCTGTATTTACACCATAGGAATACAGAGACTGTCACCATGAGTGATACTTAGTGTTTAACACCATAACTGTCTCAAGATGGAGTGCTGCACACAACGTTGTTGTCAGCCTCTATACAGCCATCAGCACTCAAAATTCATTGCAGACAAGACGTTAAATAGAATTTTCAAGCTTTCTCCTCTAATGCTATTTACCATTTTGAAAAAGAAAATATGCAAGCCCACTGCTCAAGTTAAATGCACGGCGCTTGGTCGAATGAATCCTATCACTAGAGATTAACCTTGGAGACTGTGAGGTCAGACAGTGTGAAATGATTTTTTTTCTGAAACACTGAATTATTTATTTTATTATTTTTTCTCATTTCAATGTTATTCATTTTAATAGGATGAGCATATGGCTTGGAAAGGAATTACAGTCGTGTTACACGAGACAGAAAAATAAATAAGGAGAGAGAAAAAAAACAGCACATCCAGCCTGCACAAACTTAGTCGGATTCAAATAACTGAAGACACACAGTGTAACAAAAAATCTGTCTCCTTGCCTTGGATCTCCAACTTCAAGTAAAGTAAGAAAACTGCATTCAAATATACTATGCATAGAAAACATGCACTGGGAAGTTTTCATTTTTAATGGCTGATACTGATAAAACCCGAAAAATTAAAAAAATAATTCTATTCATATAAGATAAGATCACTTTATGAAACATATACAATTTCTTGCATTAGGAATTTGTCTTTTCGCATACCCCAGCTTGCTGTCCATGAGACACACAGACAGGGAGAGAAGCTTGGGGTCAGAGCACAGGGTCAGCCATTTATACAGCACCCCTGGAGCAGATGGGGTTAAGGGCCTTGCTCAGGGGTAGGGTTCCACTACCAGCCGCAGGCGCAGATCCTTAGCCACAGTGCCACTGCTCCACCCGTATGCTGCTCTGTGTAACAGCAGTATATCTGCAGAAGGAGAAGTTTCTAGTTTAAACAACTTCTTATGGATATAAAGCTATGAGCTATAAACCCACAATTAGACTCAATGTTGATAATGAAAAATTAAACAAACAGACAAGAAACAAAAAACCGCCAAGACTGATTAAATTTGTCTTTGTCAGTATCACTGCAATATGTGTTTTTGTGTTAAAAACTAACACCTCTCTTCTAAATACATTTTTAAAGTTTAGTTTTGGGAGCCTGTACTTCAACTATCATTCAGCACCCAAAGAGTTCATGCCAAGCCCCTCTTTCTTGTAAGAAACGATGAAGGTGGAGCCTCACACATGCAGACCATTTTACAAGTTAATTAAAAAGGAACCATCAGCCCCAGGAAACAGGAGTTGTGACTGCAGAAGAGCGCCTCAGAATAAAAACATGTGGAGGCTTTGGTGATAAGATAGTGATAAGACAGTACCCTGATTCAGGAGAGTGAAAATGTTTAAGGAAGACAGGGAAAAATGGAAGCAGAGATACGTGCTGGTCCTTAGGGACTGAAGAGAGCTCTCAGAAAGCCAAATAAAGCTGTGAGGTTATGGTGTTCTGCTGGAAATTTGTGAAAGTGAAATTATGTTATCAGAAAAAAGTAGATTATGTGTAAAATTCAATTCAAAGGCAGCATCTCAGCTAGAACAGGGTAGCTGAGAGTTGATTTAATTGCCAGCTCTTAACTACAAAAAAGAAGATAAAAATAGAAAATGTAAGCACCTGTAGACAAGTTACTCTTTCTCTTAAGACTTCATATGTCTTTGAAGTGACACTGCATATTTCTGTATATGACAACTCAGAGAATGTAAAAAAGACAGCAGATACAATGGAAAAAATTGTGCAAGGCAGTTTTTAGGGATCCCAACAGTATATCCATGTAAGAAGAGGAGAAATAAATGCTGAGCATTGTTTCTTTATCACATATTGACCTGAACCTTAATCTGCTGCATTTGTTTTTTCAAAATTACTTTTTCAATTATTGACAGTCGTTGAGAACTGTAGTCGTAGTTAGTGTTTTTTTCAGTAGGCTATCCTATAGGGAAAAAAAACACTGGTGCACAGTAAGTAATATTACAATTTAAACAAGACCATCTGGTTGCTAGTAGTTAGGTTTTGCAAAGATCTCATCCAGCTGTTTTTTGAAGACGTCAGGGTATTGGCTGCAACAATATGGCTGGGTTATCTTTTTCCAAACTTGCTAAATCCTTCTGTGTAAAATACCTCCACTTGTGTCCTCTGAATGGTTCCATGTGCATGTGCACATAATGACAACAAAGGTAGACCAGGCTAATGTGTCCATTTAGGCAGATTCTCTAGTTTGCAAGTAGACGTTATTGTGTAAAAAAAATATTTTTTCTTTTAATTTTTTATTTCACTTCAATCTGCAAGAAACCTCTATGTATATCGCTGCGATCACAATGCTGTGAGTTTGCTACAAAAATTCGAATGACCCAGAATTTGAGGTTAATCTCTGACCTTTTTAATAAGATCTTACTGTACACATAAGCAAGTTAATGAAAAGGTAAAATTGTGTTGATGTCCAGTCGTATATGACAAAGAGACAATGATTTCTGTACTGACGTACAGAGCTATTCAACATGCAGCTACTAATGAAAAGATCTGGCAGAGCAAGATGAACCTCATTTTCTTGGTCGGTATCCTCCTCTCAGTCCTCAAAGCCTTTTAGTACTAATTTACGCCCATTTTCCGAGGCATGAAAAGATTTTTACACAATTCTCTCAAAAGAGGGATGTGTTTTGTTCAAGATCTTGTTGCTAAAATGCTGGAAAGGTTTGCTTTAAAGTCAGAAATTTGAGACTGGACTGGGTCATACAGTAATGCTTGTTCTTGAAATGTACAGTAACTGTGAAATATAAGCTGCACATGGAAAATCAAGACCTTGAGATACATTGGAAATCTTCAACAGCTAATACCTATAAACCCAGCAAAAAAGGTGCACCTTGGGGTGGCCACAATGAACATGAAGGTATTCCTAAAGACAACACTGCTGTTGTGCTTAAGCGCTGAAGAGAACTGTAATTCTGCTTCAGCAACTTAGAGACACTTGCTGTGGCATCAAAAAAGGCCCAAAACTGCAAGTCAACAATAAGAGAAGCTAGTTAAGCAATAAAAGGCAGCTGGCACAGCCAAATAATTTTGCTAGTGATAAAATGATGAACTGGGACATTTGAAAATGCTTTATTTTCGAATGAAACTGCAAAGCAATGAAACTGATCAGAACCCCCACACCAGTGCTTTGAAATTGTATTTATAACGTGCTCCTTACCCTAGAGACCACTTTCATTTATACAAAGGTTGGTGAGCCTGTATTTTGCTCTTATTGCTTCTAATTTCTTACTGATAGACTGCAGTTGAGCCCTCACGGCAAGCTCAAATAACAGCACTGTTATAAAGAAACATTTTTGTTCACTGAAAGAAAATAGACTAAAAACCAATTTAGTGTGAGGAAAAAAAAAGACTTACCTGGTTTTATTACCTTAATTACAACTACTAATAATTCTCTTGATTCTGAAACTGAGGCAGTGTCTATACTTAATTTCCCCTGAGGCCTGGTCATGACAGGTTCTGTTAAAAGTAACTTTTTGCTATATAATCTCACTTCTCCTGAAAGAACATCAACACACTATAGTTCCAGTTTCAAAATAACTCATTAAATGAGATTTGTATTTATTACTAAAATTATAAATCCCTTGGTCACTCAAATTACATACTATTAGTCTATATACTGTATACAATATATATTAACTTTCTGGAATCAAACCTGATTAGGAAAATTAATTTATCATGCAAAATTAAATTTCAGTAATTAAATTTAAGTTCAATTTGGGGGAACAAATGCTTCTTATAGCAGTTAGAAAACAAGTGAATGGATAATGCCTTTAATACAGTGACACAGAAAACAATACACCAAAAAAAAGTTTTTCTGTGATTTACTCGGTTCAATATATATGAGGTGAGCCAGTAATTATAGAGTACATAATGGCAACTATTCTCAAGAAAAGCACAGTGCCTGAGCATTTACCTTGACTCTATTTAAATGTACAGTAGCTATGCTTAATGGTCAATTTCCTAAATATCACCAGCTACTTTACTGCTACAGTATATAACAAATATATAGCATTTGTACACCAGATGTACAAATGTTCACTAAAGTCACTGTAAGTTACAAGAAACAAGGACTATGCAGGAAAACTGTTTAATAACTCTAGAATAATTTGAAATAGCTAAGCAACCGGTTATGTATCAATAGACTGGAAAGACTGGAAAGCTTAGCTACCATTCAAACCATCAATTGATGCTTATTATTATCATTATCATTAACACTGCAGCTAGAATGTTACCATTAATAACACTATTATTGCACCTGTGCTGCTGCTACCTCAACTATTACTACGAGTACCAATGGCCGCCAACGTGTCTTTCTGATCTTGAAATATTTGAGCATTTCTGAAGGTATGGAAGATCCCTCCCTGTCTGTCAGGTAGAGATGCAGTGATCCGGGCTTCACGGATGAAGGCAAAATGACATTTGCAGCTGAGAGAGGAAACTCAAATACTGTTAGTGTGTATTGTGCGGCTCCTGTGCATCCACCTGAGCTTGAGTTTGTCACTCTGAAATAGTACTAACAAGTTTATGCTTCTGTGCTTTTGTCTGAAGGGTTAGATTATAGAAAATAGAGTGTCCCCCTTATTCTCCCTCCTGCATCCTTTACAATTCTCACTTCAGGCTGAGCCACACATACTAGTAGATGACATTAAAGACAAGTGTGCCTTCTGTGCTCATTATCCAGCCATTGTTAACTTTTTTAACTCCACAAGCTTGCTAATACATGACAACCTGTAAGACTGGGCTTCACTTAGGCGTTCTCCAATGTTCACACTCCAATACCAACAATCTGAATCTTCCTCTTTCCATTTCATGCTGCTGAGGTCCTTTAACACAGTGTACAGTTTTGTTCAGAAAGGACACTGCTGCTCTGGAGCCCAGTCGTCAGTTCAAAGAAGGGAAATAAAGTTAGTTCCTGGCCTTAAAAGGTGTGTGTGATAGGCAGACAAAAGAAACTGCGCTTCTTTAGTCATGGACAGCACAGATTATTGGGGGATTTGGTACGAATGTGCAAAATCTTGAAAGGTGTTCAACCAAGGAGGCCAACTACAATAAGAACACACTGACAAAGAGAAGTAACATTTGGGAGTGCATTTAGGACGTAAATGCATTCCTTTGCACAAGGAGTTGTGACGTTCTGGAACAGAACGCCTTAGTTATATTAATAGAGAAGATTCCCTGGGTTCGTTCAAGAAACAGCTACTATAGATCCTGAGATCAATAAGTCACTGGCAGCCAAATGAGGAAGATGGGACAATTTGTCTCACGTCATCTGCAACCATTCTCATGTTCTTGTGTTCTGCTGTATATCATTTAATTTACCCCACCTACAGTATAGTAGAACTACTGTACTGTACATCACTCTATTCAAAGACTCATCTGTTCCACTCTTGAAATCTTGTGCATGTCACCACAGAAGGCAGACCTAGGAGGTCCACTCAGAGAAAATGAGGATAAGTCTACTTTTTATCCCAGTTTATTTTCAGGGACAGAGAGCTGCACAAACTAAATCCATATTCATATTTTTGTCAATATGGCTCTAATTTTGTGTCCAAAAAGTTGCAGCATTTCCTAAGAACTGAAGTCATTTCTACAGCAATTCAGAGAAACAGTCCATTTAATGGATGGAAAGGCAGGAGCGTCAGGATGCACAGAACAAATAAAAGCAAGTAAATGAACCATCTGCAATCTGCCAATTTAAATCCTTCCAAGATGCCATTAGGTCATGTTCTCCATCAACACAATAAAATATAGGCAGAAAACTGGCACAATGTGCCTAATAGGTGTTTTCCTGATTTTCCAAAACATTTAATCCATTCTAGCCTTTTTCACTATAAGTAATGAGCTGTATTCATTTTAATCAAAGTTTTGACTGACAGTCAACCAACACATCAGCAGCATGGCAGGCGATAAATATAAGGTTGAAATGGATCTCTGGCATTGATTTCACATCAATAAGTTAGTAGCAGTAAATAAGGCATGGCATTTGGAACTACCTTAGAGTCCATCGATAATAATAATTATAATAATAATGGACTAGATGTTTATGTGCGTGTAATAAGTTAAATTCACCAATATGTTCAGGAAAGCTACAGTAAACTATGCAATTAGAAGATCAGAAGTAATAAACAATTATGTATCTGATTTTTGACCCCACCCACATACAGTACACACCTATCAAAAACCCATTGTATGCGAGTTAGAATCATTGAAGAGTCAGCATCTGATATTTTTATCTGCATTTTTAATTTGTATTGTTTCCTGGGTGATTATTTTAAAGTACTCAATACGGATCATTAACAAGAAAAGCAATATCTTCTCTTCCCCATGATAAATGGTTCACACATCTTGAGCAGCAGTACACTGATCTAATCTATATGTGCTACACTTCATTTTATTAAAGTCTGATTGCTTGTTGCTTCATCTATCAACATGTCAAATCGACTATATAATGAGCTTTTGTGAACAAGGCAAAAAGCATTGTACAAAACGAAATACTTGGTGCCTCATTCTGACTCAACATGCTCGTCCTTAAATGCTGAACCTTTAAAATCTCCAGTGCTGAGGGGCACTGCAAAGACTGCAGGAGTTGCCTTGACTAACAGACTATCTGCATTGGTATATGGTGACTTGTCTGTGTCACTGTTTCCTCTTTCTGGAATTAATTCTCAGCTTTACAATCTGGAACATGTCACATGACAACCACACCTTTAAATGACACTTTCAAGTATTATATTTTACTTGTTGAGTATGCTATTTCTTTTTATATACAATGAAATTATATATACTTACTGTATTATACTGTATTATATATGCCATACTGTAACTAAATCAACTAAATTGTATGTTAAGAGGACAGAAATACCATATATAATACAAGCTAAAAATGAAGACTGGATGCAAGTACTGGTGTGTGGAACTATACGTAACAAAAAGATACATATGTTTTCTCCTAAAAAAAGAAAAACATCACAACCTTTTAATTTTAAAGGCAAATCGTAAACCATATCAAAGGCTGAAAAAACTGAAACAGAAATAAACCATTACTGTACCTCCTTAAATTAATTTTGCATAAGGCGTCAGATGGCGTGTTAAATGATGACTAATGTTCCTTATTAATAACTGGCCTGCAAAACTCGAATGGTAGCTGCCTCTCTGTATAGGTGTCTGACATGATGAGTACTGAAGCTCGACATGCTGTGGAGGCAAATGGCCCAGATCCATGTCCTGCTGTTCCTGTGTAGGAGGACAGGATCCTTAACCTGTCCCTGACTACCCTGCTCTTTCAGTCACACCATGGTGTCAGAGCGGCACAGTCTGGTGGAACAAACCCTTATACAGCACAGCAACAACAACCTGCAGAATGGCAGTAGAGCCAAGGCTAAAGACATCTTGAGTCTGTTTCACTAACTAGATGCATACTTTTAGGATGACAGTTTTTTATAATAATAATCCTTACACTTATATAGCGCTTTTCTGGTCACTCCACTCAAAGTGCTTTACAAGTAATGGAGATCCCCTCCACCACCACCAGTGTGCAGCCCCACCTGGATGATGTGATGGCAGCCAGAGTGCGCCAGAACGCTCACCACACATCAGCTCTCAGTGGACAGGCTCTCCTCGCTGTTTTTGTGCATTTCATTCTGTATAATACTACCTTTGAGCCGCAGGGAAAATCTAAACCCCACAACTTGCAATTAGGCTGATAACCAAACCTCTATCAGCTCTGATCCACAATCAATTCATGCACATCTACAAGCGCAAGTGGGATTTTCAAGGCCGCTGAATGAAGGCCGTAGGCAACAAAAGGCTTTGATTTATTCAAAACACCAAAAGAACGAAGACTTTTGTCACTTGAAGGAATAGTAACTAATAATATGCATTATTTAATTGCCCAATCATTTCATTTCTTTCGTTGACCATTGAAATACTTCCTAGATTTTATCTCTGCTGAGGCCAGCATTTGCCACATTGACTGCAATCTCTGAGGAGCAACATCAGGAAAGTTATCTGACAGTTGGTAATAGAACAGGGGAAGGTTTTGAGCACCATTGCCTCAATAAGTGTAAGCCTATGGAAAGCAGTATATAATGAAAAGAAAGATGAGTTTCTTCATATGAAGAAGCTGAGATTAAATTTACATTAACAATTTGCATGAAAAAAAAACCCGTGCTCTCTTTCCTATCAAAGCGCATAAGAGAAGATAAATGGTGAACACTAAAGCCAAAAAACACTAAGTGCATGGAATATAGCTGACAAAACAGATGGTACCAGTTGGTCTTTTCTAATTCTTTCTTTTTTTCCCAAAATCAAAGGCTGTTTTAAGTTTCCAATAATATTGTTTGTTCTGCGACAAGTTCTGGAAGAAAGTTTCGAGGGTTTTTTCAAGGCAGTTGGTGGTTGGCAGGCAGTTTAGCTACACATAAAGCACACAAAGTAGGAAATATGAAAATGCATGCATTTCACACAGAATAACAAGTGCAATATATTGTAAATGCTAAGATGTTTAAAAAATAATTTCTAAAAAAACACTTAGTCTGTTGGTTGACTAGACCAGTACAAAATAGTTTTGCCTGAAGAGCTCATTATATTTTTAAAAAAGTATAATGCAAGCTTATTTTAGGTAATAGACTTGTTTTTTCTATTACCTGTTGAAAAAACGCCTGTTGCATGATTTATAGTGGACAACTTATTTTTGTAGGTCACTCTCTGCACAGATGAAAAAGACAAATACATGCTTATAGTCTTACATACATGTATGTTTGCATTTGTACCTTCATAGCCCTAGTCTTAACATACTGTACTGTAAATGGTGTTGGAAAACATATTTAATTATTTTATTATTAGGTGATACCCATGCACAAAAGAGATTACTATTGCAATTTTTATAATTAATACAATATTAAAATTTCATCACTGATTGACATTTTTTTCTGCACTCAAAAATGAGTACAGATGCAAAATATTATTAAAAAAACAAAAGTCTCTATTTCAGTTGAAGCATCACTATGATGAAGGTATTAAATTCATCAGTGTTTGACACTCAACAATTTCAGGTAATAGCGAGCCAGCTTTTGGCGCTATGAAAAGTAATAAACATTTCAATTCGAGTACCATGTAATCTTGATGCCTAGATTACCTAGAAATACAGAAAGGGTACCTTTATGATAGGGTGTATCACAATCAGAGTAGATATCCTGATGTGTTTTACACTGCCGTCTCAAATTAAGTTATGACTTTCCAAAATGTTTGTCACCAGTGAAAACATTCATGAAATACAGTACATCCCAATAATTACCCTAGCTCAGATAAATCCGGAGCTTGAAGGAATATTTCTTTCTGCAGTCTCACTTACGACTACATGAATAACCTGGACCGTATGTTTTAATGATCTGCATCTTCGTGGTTGAATGTCAGCGTTAATGACCGCACTTAAGAAGGCAGACCTCAAATTAAAGAGTGTAATTAGCTGCGCTGGCAGAGAGTTAAACAGTTGCTGTGCATTAATAGCCATTACTAATGCCCAATGTCATTTATCACTTCAGTACAGCCTATTGGCGCAAGAAAGAACACAATAGGAACAAATTTCAGATCATCACTAACATATTCTTTGAACCACGAAGGCTTTGAAAAATTTAAGCCAAAGGTCTAAATCAGTTTGCATTGCAAATAATCTCCATGGTAATTATATACAGTATGAGACTTTGGCAAGTACTTCATACTGTAACTGGACTTTTCTGACTGGTGTTTTGAGCTTGGGGTACACCACTGAGACACTTCCATTGCCTTGATTTTTGTTTTTGTTTTATATGAGTCTTAATTGATCTAAAACTGATTTGTATTCCAATAAAGCAAGATTTTCAAACTTAGTCACAAGCAAACATGTTTTCTAGTTCTAACTAATAGGTGGGCTTATTTATTGCTAGCAGCCATATAAACCTGCCAACTCACAACTGACAGCCTGCTGAAGCTAAGCAGGTGTGAGCCTGGCCGGTACCCAGATGGGAGAGCTCTGGGGAAAAAATAAGGTTGTTGTTGGAAGACGTATTAGGGGAGCCAGTAGGGGGCGCTCAATGTGCAGTATATGTGGGTCCTAATGCTCTAGTATAGTGATGGGGACACTGCGATGGGTTACTGTAAAAAGATACCATCCTTTGAATGAGACATAAAACCAAAGTCCTGATTCTTAGTGGTCATTCAAATTCCCAGGGCTACTCAAAAAGAGTAAGGGTGTAACCCTGGCATCCTGGCCAAATTTCCCCCTGGCTTACCAATCATGGAGGCTGCACACTGGTGGTGGTGAAGGAGTGTAAAGCGCTTCAAGCGAATTGTCCAGAAAAACACTATATAAGTTTAAGGAATTATTATTATTATTATTATTATTATTATTATGCTGATGTGCTTGGAGGAGAAAATAAAATATATTAAGAACATCTCCTAATGATATCATAGCCCTTTATCATTAAAATCCAAAATGTGATGGTAAGTTCTTGCAGGACAGAGGGATTTTCCTTCTGATCAACAATTAATTGTACCCTAGATCATGTACTGGCATTGACATTGCTATTCAGAGTTTTGACTTAAATCAGGTTAAATCTAGTGGGGTTTTTTTTTTTGTTTTAGGTATCACAAGATGATTTCTTTTCTTTTAGACCTTCCCATTGTTTTGGCTTTGAATGTCTCTCTAGAGTTCTCTGAATCTTGGTACAGCTCCAACGTCTGGCACTGATTTGTATTATAACACCCTTATAATGGGGTGCCCGAAAGCACCCAGTGTTGCGGTGACAAAAAAAATAATCAGGTAGTGATTAATGAGTTTAGTAACAAAAAGTGAGCAGCAGAGACGGGTGCTTCCCTTCTGAAGGGAGACTGTCATTTTTCCTTCAATGAGCAACACTGGGGAGATTCATTCATTTGGGTGCACAGCAAGATTAGGCTGACAGAATGGCTCTATTTGTGTGCCGTTCTTTTCAGAAGGCAGAGGATCCCAATTCCTTCAGAGGACAGTCAGGGTCACCCAAGGCCGTCCTTCAAGAAAAAAGTTGTTAATTACAATCCCTTTCTTGCCACGAACCTGTGAAATGCAACAGTAAATCCTGAGAAGTTTAGGTTGATTCCTCTGCAGTTCAAACATTTTGTAGACATTTATACATCTCTCTCTTTTTACAGTATAGTGGACTATTTAGTACACTGTAGAAGTGTATATATACGATGTTATAAGAGTTCCCTGAGCTCTGCTGTCAGGATAATTGGAGCATTCACTGGCAACATAACAAGACTCCGTTCCTGACCTCTGCCAAAAAATATGAAACAAACAATTTTTGATTTGGGAGCAAATAAACTCCACCATGTTAAAGTACTCACAAAGCATCCAGCACTGATCCTCTCCAGAGCAAGGCATTGGATACCACTATGAGGGTCTAGGTTCTCTAATTACTGTGCATAAAGACGGTGAATTTTTCAGTGGGAATACTGTACTGTACATCTAATTGCGCGTTAAATGACAAAATCACAAGAACTGTACAGTACTTGTCGAACAGGTTTTCTTACAACTTTTGATCTGATTCTCTTTTGGAATGCAATCACTGAAGGCTGCAACATACGACATAGGTGGCCAAAAGTCTCAGAAGAAAAAGTTGCTGATAGAAGCAAATTACCACTCGTCCTAAAGTTCCCCTGGGACTAAAAATCTAGCACTGAGCGTTAAAAATGTCTAAGGAGTGTGGGAAAGCTAACCCTAACCCTAGCTGGGGTTTCCACAGAGTAATTGTGCATATTGTCTCTGAAGCCCTCCAGTCATCAGATTTGAAAATGCTCCTCAAACCAAAAAATGTGATTCTAAAAAAATCGAGAAATTTAAAAAAGCTCTGTGAAATTTGTTGTCTTCACTTATATGTTCTCTTTAGGCAAATTGTCAATCGGCTGAAAAATTCTGTAATAACGGTATTGAAATTAGCTCACATTTCATGCCAGTGAAGGGTTTGGATTTCAAGAGCCATTAAATGTTGACTCCAATCCTAAATCTGGTTATGCGTTAAACGTGCTATGAATGTACCCACTGCCACAAACTGAGCCTACTGGCATGACTTTCCTGTAAAAGCCATGTCTTCAGGGCAGTTGAAATGTAATCCAGTGAAAAAGGTAAATCCTCAGAACTCCAATTTTTTCCCAGGCCAGAACTGTGCCAAAAATGTTCTGTTGCCATGATTTTCTGGACATCTGCTGCCACTGCCTTTCAGGATGCAGTGGTTGGCCACCACAGTTGAACCAAATCAATAAATACTATCTCTTTAAAATAATGCCCAGCCAAAATAAAATGTGAGATAAAAAACAACCATATCTGAGTTCTGGTCTTGACTCTGCTGTACAAGGATAATGAAATTATCAAGGCTAAGATTATGTTCATCCTTCAGGATTTGGCATTAACTTTTGATTATTTCAATGCTGTTACTTTTTAAAAATAACAGAGAAAATATATTCCTTCATTCAAGACATGTTTTTTGTCCTTCCAAACTATGAAAGAGTATCCTATACAAATTTGTAATCAAGAACATTGTGTGTTTCATAAAACCCTTTCTATGAATTCTAAACTAGCAGTAATCCATGTCTTTTTCTTCTCAGAGTGCTGATTTGTGCTGTGGAGTCTCACATAATTTACAAATGCTGTTACATTACTTAAAGCAACAGCACATCTGGCTAATGAGTGAGTCTACACAGCGTCAAGTGGCTAAAAATCACTAGCAGCCATGAGGCTCATGTAGACGAATACAAACCTAGGTAAAGAGTAGTCCTATTGTATATATCCACACACATCAACTATCAACAAATGGACCAGTCTGCTGTAAGGTATGCTCCCTTGTATTTTAATACTAATAATGTCAACAGATAACCAAAGCTGAGCCCAAATCAGAGACAATGACTATGAAACAACTGAAATAATATGCCCTGTTGGCCTTTGATTACAAAAAGGGAAACTTAAAGGGCATCTGAAGCCAATTTTACAGACCTACAACCAACATGTCAAAAACAATTAGTTTACAGTGATACACAAAATCGCCTAAATGAATCTGAGAAGCAAAACAGAGTACTCTTTAAATTAAGATGATGTCTGCTGATTGAAATGAGCAGATGGCTGTCGGCTTTGGCATTCAATGACTTGGGAGTGTCCATGTGTCAGTTCATTTCAGAACCACTGAGCCAAATCATTGAGGACATATTGATGTCTTTTTTTCCCCTGAAAGCTTAAATTCATTGTATTTTGCATTAGATATACTGTATGAGAGAAAATGAATAATCCAGAGAAAAGCTGTGCCTCTGTTTGTCAAAAAATAAAACAAATTTATTAAAGAGAGAAAACGTGCATTTTTGACCAAGGCCAACTGGATTTTTTGAGTAGAAGAAAAAGTGCTGAAAAGAGGTTTGTTTCTCCTCGCTTGCTGTTGAGAAGAAGATTGTGTCCCTGTTAGCTTGGTGCCGTGTCAGGGCTGGAACACTTCCACTAGCGTTGGCACTGGATAAAACAGAGCTGGATCTTCTGGGAACTGTTTTTAAATCCAGTGCTTTGTGTCAAAGGATCAAATTCCTCCAGAATGTTGTTGGGGTTTTGCAGAGGGATAGAAAAGGCTCTTATTCTGAGCCACTTCCTTATGTCTTTATTGATTGCTTGCTTTTCAGCCACTTGGAACTTTGTTTGTTTTCATGGTGATTTAAGCAAAAAACAAATATTTCATTTAAAATATGATCGCAGCTGGAAATGAATGATACCTCTGCGAGCTGCAAACACTTTCTTTTGCCTCCTGAAAATCCACCTCTTCAGGTGGCACCTGCAGAAGCTACCTGTAATGGGACTCCCGCGAAGTGCGTAGTTTAGGACCCTGTGCCAATGGTATAATCCAGAAGTGACTGGAGGAGGGCTACGGGGAAAACACGGTGAGGAATGGAAGGGATGGCGAACAGGGGGCGGTGCCGACAGTGAGCCAGGTGCAAGGGGGGAGCGCAGGCAAACGAGTCTAAAATAGTTCAAAGGGGAAATGAGGGCGCAGTCCAAAATCCAAAACCAGGTGATCCATCCAAGACATGAATAACAAGAGGAACAGGATCAGGGACAAGGAAGTTAAAAAACGGAGTGATGAGGCCAGGCACTCTGAGCCCCGGACTCAGGTGGTCAGGACACCGTTCGGAAGCCTATGCTTTCAAGTCGCGGACGTAGATGCTAGGCAGGCCTCCGGGCATCCGTCTTCCAATGCAGAGCCCTGAGCTTCAGAGGCAAGAGGTTAAAATAATATACGGGGAACAAGGGGCAGGTGAACGTGATAATGAAACTAAAATACAAAAAGGGTCAGAGCGCCCTCTAGAGGAGGGATGATGGTCGTGACACTACCTGCCTGCAACAGGTAACCTCTCATTGCTGCTACAGTGCTGCTTCACCCTGCAGATCTTAAACTGTGCTCAATTGTCACTAGGATTTCTTTGAGGTTTAGGTGCACTGCATATCCTTCACCTCATTTACTATAAGTGTTCTGTCAATCTACAGCTTTCCCTATAACATTGCATTGAAGTTTTTGTGCTGTGTATGTAAAATCACTGTATTTGCGCTATGCATTTTCGTACAGTTCTGTAATACTGTTTTGGAGAGCCTTGGACAAAGGCATCAGCTAAGATCATAATCATAACCAAAGCCTAGCAACATTGACCACCTCCAGCTCCTAAGGAGCATCAGAAGGCTGCTGTACTGAATACAGCTCAAACGGTCCTCAACAGTGCTGGGTTAATTCCAATATTTCACTTCCAATTCCCTCTTTCCAAACAAGGTGGGAGCTGTTTCGAAGAGGGAACTGAAATTGGTGAAACCCAAAGCCACAAGTACCCTTGAGTACTATGGGCTCTGAGAAGCCCCATGCAGTGGGCTGGCTATGAGCAATTTCCAACTCCTACTCAAACACAATTGGATTGTTTGAACAACATGTCTTATATCCAAAATTCATTACTACTTTTTGAATATTCTGAAATGCCAAATAACAGTTGAACTGAAGATGGCAGAATCCCTAGTGCATAATAGATAACCTATAAGGCCTTAGCCTCTAAAGAGTTAAAATATTAGTTTCATTACAACTGCAAGCACATTAACACATCCACACAATAAACTGGCCTCAATACAAATTAGCCTGTCATACCACAAAAGCACAGGATACTCTGAGGTTTTTCCTTCCCTGAAAATACACCACCACCTACTTCCCCTGGTACCTGTCTGAGATCTCTGTGACACATCTGTTTATAAAACCCTGCCCTGTGCACCAGCCTCGCTTCTAAATCTCCAGGGAAGTTGAGTTCTTTGAGTTTGTCACTCATCAGCAGCCACGCTTTTTTTCAACAACTAAAGCTGACTGACACCAAACCAAAAGAAGGCGAGACAGAGAAGGAAATAACACAAACATGCACTTTCTACAGTGCAAAAAAAGTATTTATTTTCCTCGATTCCCTCAGGATACTAATACCTACCAGATTAGTCACTATGCACCTGGAATAGAAAATTGCTCTCAGTGAAACAACATTATGCAGTCTGTGGCTCACTCTACAATTATTCATTTCAGTCCTAAGTAACGAGCAGACCAATCAGCTGTGGCAAAAAAAAGCTCAGGGGCAAATCACTGGCAATAAGGATGTGGGAATCCACTGGCTCCTTATGTGAAGTGAGAGCACAGAGTAACTGCGGAGGCACTGGCAGGTGAAATACAACGAAAGAAAGGTAAGACAGGGCATTTATTGCATTTATTGGTGAGATAGGTTTGGACAATTTAAATGGCATATATTTCTCTTGACAATATAAATATCACCTGGGAAAAAGTGAAATGCTAGTGACTTGAGTTGAAGCATTGATTAAAAAAAAACTTTAACATTGTGCTTCCTATACAGTGGATTTTTAAATCTGTTTCTGATAACCTCAGATCACCATTTTGTCTGGACATTCTTGTTCTTGAACATTTTGCCCATTGAGATGCTTTGTCTAATTTCCAAATATTGAATTGTTTATGATCTATTTGTTCACCCAAATTATTTTTATTGATAATGACCGACTGTTTTATATTATCTTTAATCTGTTGCACTGGTACTGCATCCTAAGTATGTGCGACGCCTTTGCAAATTACAATGCTTGACTCAAAGTGAGAAAGATAAAAAAGTTACATACAGTATACTCTTCTACCTTGATAATGCCAGTCTTTCCTTGGGTCTTTCTCTGATACACATCTGTGCATACTGCTCACTATATACAGTAACAGCACCTAAGCACTGGAGAATGACAGAAAGAGAACTGAGGCTCAATATATCATATTACCCCACATTTTCTTAGGGATGTTTTGGAACATAGTGTCCACCCCCCAAAAAGTGACCATGTTGGTTCTGGCCATGATCTGCAGTACATGATAACTACAATCACACAACAAGCACTACAGTAAAACAAGCATTGATTAAAATACTACTACTGTAACACAGCATACAGTACATCATATTATCATCTGTAACAACAATGTATAGATTAAATGCATTACCTCAACAAGTTAGGAATGTAATTTGAATTGGAGGTTGGTGTTTCATCACCTAACTTTCCTTCCTAAGCCACACTCAACATATACTGAGGGTAATAAAATTATTAATTATCTAGTCTCTCAAGATAATAATTAAAATTGGAATATGAGTTTCAAACAGAATACATTAACATATGTCAAATGATGTTCTCATCAGTAAGCATGAATTTGGTCTGGGCTCTCTCAGAGGATGTGAGATGGGTGTGTCTCAGGAAGCAACTTCCGCCTCCTGACAACACTATGACAAACAAGGCAATGGTGTGGGGTTCATGCCACACATCGCTGGAGAAGCCATCATACAGCGGCCTTGGGCAGGGGCTTTTAATGAGGAGCGTTTGACAACTAACAAACCAGTCTGCACAGGCACACTCGGTCCCAGAGAGAATGGTTTTGTGGTGGCAAGGATTAGCCTTTGACTCGAGCGTGATTGATTCAGGAATGAATTCACTCTGCAGCTGTGTAATACTGGGGTTAGACAAATCTTTACAACACTTAAACTGATGAAAGAAAGGTAATTGCCAGCCCCACCCCCACCCCGTTTAACTATTGTGATGATGTCTGGAGTGTCTGAGTCTGTATGACTGAACCGGTATGGCTGCCTGATATTCTGGTTAAACACCGCTCCGACACTGCTAATCACTCAAGAGATTTGTAAAGCCAAGAGTGAGCTCTTTGTGCCATTGTGCAGCAAAATACTTTGTTAACGAGCAAGAGGCACACTGCATTTTCCTGCAGCCTGATTTCCCTGGGCAGAGCAAGTGTTGTTACTACGTGCAACTTGGCTTTGAAAGTATATAACGCTTGCCTAGCTTTATCTCTTCTCTAGCCTGCCTTTAGCCTTTTGTCACATCCCCCAACGTTCGATGTGTTAACAGTTTCTGCTCTCAATAACTACTAGAGTTCAGTTCAACAACCAAGCAAATCTAATTCAATGTGTCTGAATATACAAAATGAATAAGCAAGAACCGAGATCTGGACAGCAAAGCCTTCCTCCTGATAAACTGTATTCAATGTCCTTCCAGCAGGACAGTTGAGGGAATTAACTCTGACTTCATTGCTCGTATTGCCTTCACACAATCCAGAGTTATTGGTAGAGTAAACAAGGGGCTCAAATGTCAAACATCTTTCTTACAGTAACCCATCACAGAGACATGTAATTTGAGATAAAGGTGTTCTTGAACAATACAGCTGCTTTGGCTGTTTTTAACTGACAGATCAATATATCGCTGCCCTACCTTTGCACGTCATGCCTGCTGCCTCAGCAGGAGTGAGGTGAAGCTCTGGGGTGCACAGCTGAGGCAGTGTGAATACAGGGTTCAGGCAGGTGATGGCTCCTGCTGTCCGCTCAAGCAGGCTGTAGGCTTCTGCCTGTCATTTGGGAAACTGAAATGAAAGCAAAAGAAAAATACAAGAGTTTGAAAACTTTCATATTCACCTTCAAGGGCATGGATGCCGTTTTTGTTTTGTTAATGTTTTTCTATTCTATTTTACTTGTGCACCAAGCTACAGTAATATTTCATAACACTATATGAATTACAGGAAATCTTAAGACATTGTTATGTCTTTTCTTCAGAGGGATGTGGTTTTATTCAGGACCATGCAGTATCCCATACTGTAACTGTGTTCTCCAGGTTTTTAATACCGAGCTCTGCTGCTACTCCTTAGCTAATTGTATTGTCTTATAAAAGAAAAACAAAAACAAATCCTGTTTTTAGAGAGTGCTTGTTTTACAGCTGAAACCTAAAGGATTGGATTAAAGTAAAATGCTCAGCCACTCCTAAATCACAAAGCGCAAAACATGCACTTATTTGTGACATATTTGCACCTGCCAGAGGTGTATAAGATTTGCAATTTGGTTTTAATTTTATTTTTCCTTAGCTTTATAAAGGATTTTCAGTTTCCAGTTTTCATTTTTATAATATTTGACAGCTTTACAGTATATACTGCAGGGTGTTGAAGTTATTGTCTTGCATATACAGTATCAATAAAAACTTTAGAAGCATAAATTAAAATATTTATTTTGCCAAAAATAGGTCAGACAAGACCTTTTCTGCCAGTTTTACATTTGCTGTTGTTTATGCTTTGCCTTCTCATTTTAATCAATTATTTAATGGCATTATATTATTGACAGTTACACTTTAGACAGTTATGACTTCCTTTTTTTAATTGTAGGTTTACAATAAAAGATTAAAGTTTACTGCAGATGATAAGAGAACAAGCCAAACAGGCTTATAAATTCCTTTATTTTTATTACTACCCTTCATGTGCCATAATTTTTTCAACAGAAGTCAAACTGCTGGAAAAATAATCTGGTCTTTTTTATAGAAGATAGGATTTCTGTTGTTCTATCGATCTCTCAGGAGAACTGAAGACAAGAATAGATTTCCCAGCACATGATATCAGGGCTTAATAAAAATTTACCTTGGGCAATGGCAGTTTTATTGCTATGATATTTATGTACAGTAATTTAAAGATGATCCTAGAATTCATCTCCAGAAAGTCAGATCTAGGAAGCTCATGTACAATGGAACAAGAAGATTTCACCTGACAACGCTTGGCTGCTTGTGCGATGCAGGACTGATATGCTCTGGTAATGATTGAGATGACTATGAAAATAAGAATGTGAAGCCAACCACCTTGTGTTTCAATGATTTCTCATGAGACTGTCCACAGACAGTAGGATCACAAAGTGCTTTGCTTTCGTTTTGCAAAACTGGCTTGACACAGAGGCCCTGAGTGGACATGTGTTATGCTCTGACTAACTCATGATGCAAACAGCAAGACCTACAGTAGCCACAATAAATTACTTCACAACCCATAGGTAGTCCACGGTGGAAGTTTCTTTATGAGTGAGATATATTTGGGGATTTGGGGAACTCATGCAAATGTAATAGATAATAAATTATTGCGTTTGCATGTCCTGGCTAAATTCCCCTACTCTTAAGATACTCTAAACTTAAGATAGACAAGTAAAATAAGGAAAGGATTTTTTTTTCTTCTGCTAATTACATTTTTATTTTTTAGACTGATATCACAAGCAAACTGCTTCGTCACATCTGCTCAGCAATGACAGATCAATAAGTTACACTGAAGATACCCTTCTTGTATGCAGCAAAACAAATGTTGGCTTTATGAATGCGAAAAGATGTTTTGCTCTGTTCACAAACAGTGCCTTTGATGTGTGTGTAATTGTTGATGTAGGATCCCCTCCATGCTTTGCGCCATCTGTTTCTCACTATGTGAGATGTATTTCTTTTGCACTTCCATAAACAAAGCAGATGGAAGAAAAGTTTGCATCACAAAAAATGCAGCCACATGTTCTCCTGATTGCTTCCTGATCACCAGGAATGTCAGACAAAGAATTACATTTCATTTCTCCTCTTAAGCTTTGAGGATTCAAATAAGTAAATGACAGCATAGTTCAGTTAGATGTTAGGCGAGATATAACATTTCTGCTCTTTAGTTATGTTTTAGTTGTAGTGTATATCCTGTCAAAAGTCTCTGCTCTATGTAGACAGTTAAAGGTAATTTAGCATCTTCAATCAGGAAGGATGAAGTTTAGACTTTCTTCACAGCACTGCAAGATAATCTTTTAATTCCAATCACCACCTTTGACTGCAGAACCCCGACAAGCAGGAATGCCTGTAGATGAAATCTGACCTAGAAGGAAAGACTACAGCCAGTCTCTTACACAGGGATGTGTGGGGGGACGTAGGAAGAGCTAATCCTAAAGTATGCTGGAGATAGAAATTCCCAGTTCACTGCTGACATATTTGCATTATTTAGAAGTCATTTACACACAACTGCATGCTGATGACTTGCAGATCTTGTTTGCAAGTCTTCTAATGCTGTTATATGTTAAATAGCTTTTACCTCTATATAGGTAAGTGGAAGTTAAACTTGCCTGTGAGACAAAGTGTTTGTGACACAGAAAAAGTATACTCAACGCCTTGATTTCACCTCGAACTGTCTGTGCATCAAAAGCACCGATTGCCTTACAGGTGTGTTTTGCATCTTTGGATGCACTGACTGACTCCTGTGTTTGACATCGAATGGAGTCAGTTTTCAGTGCATTTGTCTCTTTGATGTGCTACTCCTGGCTGCTGGATGCAGAGCAATGTTGACCTCAGCGATCTGTGAAGTTGGTCCCCCCAGTGGCTCACCACACACACCAGCTGCTCTCCTGGCTCCAGAGATCAACTAGTGAAGATTTCCTACTATAGCACCTACCTAGAATAGATTAGAAGGGTTATTTTACAGGGTCACAGTATTGCCTTTAGTCTCAGAAGCAGAACATCAAAGGACAATGCAAAACAAAAACATATATGCAGTACATACAAACACATGTAGTGGTCCTCAGACTGCTACTAAATTTAACTTCTTTCACCATCTTACTTTAAGTTCAATATTTATCAGTTTTAAATTGAAAGAAGTAATTCAGAAGTGAAAATGGATGAATGGATTTGATAGATTTGTATTTGTTTCTGCACATTTATTTTTTTCACTGCATTCCCACTCCTTGAAACAAAAGCTATGCTACTAAGGTTTGTAACATCTGTGTCAAAGGTTTTAAGGATTAATAAAAGTTGAATAGAGTAAAGTCTCTAAATGACCTCTCTCACTGCCTCCAAGTCCCAGCTGTGGCTGCCGGATGGCCGTCATGTGGTTTTAAATTAAAACATAAGAAAGGTTAGAGATGAGAGGAGACCATTCAATCTAACTAGCACATTTGGTTATAGTGTATTGAGGGTATACTCAAACACACAAATGTATAATGGATCATTACCACCTTTCTTTAAACATAGGTGCTCTGCTTTATGTGCAAACATCAGGCTAACCTTTAGAAAGAAACGCAGGTGGAACCCGATTCGCTCTGCATTTTATATGCCGTTCATGTCTGAATTTGATGTGGTTTTTAGAACTGGATGATAATGAGACAATGCCGCAGGCAAAATCAAAGAACAATTCCCCTCCTGTGACTGCAAAGTCAACAGAAGGCATATCTCCCCAGGAACCCACATTTCTTAAACTTTCAAACAGCCCTGGCTTGTTTGGAGGAGAATGAATGCTGGATTTTGATAGCATCTGGCAGCTCATAGCTGTCTTATCTCGGCGCAAATAGTGCCAGCAGATACGGCCGAGCCCAGGGAGTGAGATGCATGAGGTACTGGAGTAAGCACAAGGTCAAGGGAGGCTTGAGGGCTCAGTCACACTAGGCTGTAATTGATTGGCAGCGCAGCATGGCCACAGAGATAACACACAGCCAGCTGGATAATCACCCTGGAGGACCACGGGCGCCATCTGAAACCTACAGAAAGCCCTTTGAAGACTTTTAGAGGAAACATTTCGGAAGATGTGCGTGATCTTATGCCATAAAAAGTAGAGAACAAATACTACATCGTCATTATTACTGTGCTGTGGGAAAAGCTGAGTTAATCAATACTTGGATACAACACTATTCTTAATTGCATATATCAAACCTTTAAAGAAATTGAGCACTGAACTAGCACTGGATCTGCTAAAATGAATGCATCTTGCAAAACCAAGAAAATAATATTGGCTACAAATAAGAGGTGGCCATTAAGCCCTTCTAGCCTGTTAAGTACTTAGCAACTACTAATCCAAGAATCTCATCTGTCCCATTCCAGACTCCACCAACCCAGTATTGCAAGGGGCCAGCAGATGGAAATTCCTGCACTCTTGGTAGGGTGACATTTAAAACCATGAAGCTGAGGCTTCCAGGGGAACCGTCAACCTCTGCTCTGTTCCTAGAGAGCAGAGCCTCTGCTGTGTGCTGCTCTAGAGGAGTTAGAGAGCACAGAAGTGACTAACAGACAGGCCCATGCGTGCGTGCTTGTTTGTCTTAATTGGAAGACTTTGGTTGTTGGGAGTGAAGAAGGAGCTTAGCTGTCCAACTATTTATAAAGAGGGACAATGAAGAAGTGTTGGCAGAATGTGGAAAGAGCTACTGTAGGTTTTTGTTTTGAGGTTTTGGAATTATATATATATATTGTGAGCTGCGATTTGTGTGCCTGTTTACCAACAGCCACCTATTCAAAGATCCTGTTATGGCACCTAACCAGGGTTTGTGCCACATCATATACAGCATGTGCTATATAAACTAGAATGAAGAAATTGTGGAATAAAGAAAGAAAAATTTGGTAAAAGAATGAAGGATTAAATCAGTTTTATTACGGCTTAAATGAAATCATCGTATAAAGGACTTTTCCTATTGAGGGATGTGTATACTACCAGAACAGATCTTTCAAGTGTTCTGAAAAGGACATGCATTACACACATCCTTCACTGTGACAGATCAAAGACTGCTCGGGTAGCATGGCTCGCTTCAAACCCATTTTGTTTTCCCATAACATCAGCCTTTGTAGTCCTTCCTTTATCAAAAGCTGTCTTTTAATAAGCAGTCACGATTCCTTCAGAGAGAGCAGTTTACAGCAGAGCTATAACTGGGATTAAACTCGCTGCCGAGGCAGTCACAGTGCAGGGTATCCCATGACGTCTTCGGACAAAAATATCCTCCTTCCTCAGGGAGTTATGAAAATCCATAGCACATGACATCGCAGGCGACTTCCGTGAAGGACGGGCTAAAAATTATGCTTTCTGCTTCAGTCACAATCAGCCGGTCACATTTTCCAAAAGATTCCAATGAATTGTGTTACGGGGCAATCTGAAATCTTGCGCTTTATGTTGTTTCATCTCTGACCACATAGACTGGGCTGATTCTATGCAGCATAGTATTAATCACTCAAGCGGGGCCACTTAGGGAAATCCATCTAGATGGCACAGGTTTGGAACATTTGTCATTCCACTGTATCCACTGTCTGTTGCCGGGGATGTCCCTGGCTGTGGGGAAGATTGAGAATGTGATAAAGTGGCACAATTGCCCAAGCTGTGTCTCCTCTATGATTGGGTTTTTTGATGAGATGGGAATGAGCTGTGATATAAACTAAAAATGTAATTGTCCTGACACTCTGGCTTGTGGAACACAGTTGTGAGAAGCTTAATGTGGCATTAAGACGACATATACTGCCTTTCACTCCACTCCCATTCCCCCTCTGCCAAAAGCAGCAGACTATAGATGCTGTCATGAAACAGTTTAACAGAGGCAGATGCTGAAGTTTATAAGCAAAGAACTAAAAAACGACAGAAAATAATTTCTTTCTTCCTATTGATTCATCTCCAGTCATTCCAAAATCCACAAACACTGCAACTATTTCATGCACAGACTGGCAGAAACACCTTCACAGGTTGCATGTGCTGAAATGTTTATGCATTAAGTACTTTAGACTTCATTTACATACATACAACATCTGCATAGCTACTACTTTACACAGCCACTATGCCATAATGATGCTGTAAATAATGATACATTCCTTCAGATACTGTTTCACACTTTATGCTACATTTCATTTCAGTCTGTATTGATAGGTACACCAGTGCACTGGCTGCTGAAAACAGGAGTTCAGCACTCTGGACAGCTACTTGCTGGAAGCTCACACTGGAAAGGAATGCAAAGGAGCCAAAGCTAAAAGCCTCAGAAAAAAATGGTCTGTAATTTTCGCAGCGTGGAGCAGGCAGAGCTTTAAGGCCAGAGAGGAAACTCAAGATATACACTTTAAAGCAGCAAGCATGCCTGTGTTCCTCTGTCTGTACAGAGAAGAAGGACATAGTGCTGCAGAGTTCTGGTACCACCAAAATCAGAGCTCCATTTCTCAGTCAGCTATGTCTGACTCCTAGTAAGCACAGGGCTGATTGCATAACACAATCAAGGAAAAGTAACAAAATGTGAATGACAGAACGATGTCTTTTTGATTTCTAACTTTCTTAAATTCCTCAATTCCATGTTTTGTACAAATAATGCTAAACTTCATACTCAGCAATATTACTGGGAATCTAATAAAAATGTTTATAATATTTAGACACAACAAAGCAACACCCTTCATAATAACACTCAACTTAAGTTATTATGACAACATTATGAAAAAACGCACCAGTTATTATAACACATTCTGCAACACTAATTAACTTTTTTATGTGACACCAGCAGCACTTTGATCTGTCATTTTTCTCATGGCTGAAATCATGAAGTGTTTGAACACGGAGACTCATTTCATATTTAATGATAGAACTGACAAGGAAAAGGGGGGAAAGGTAAACTAACTTTACAGATCGTATAGAGCCTGTAAGCAGTTACAAAAGCCCCAGGCATGATTTTTAATTCTATTCTCGGTTATTAATATTATTTTATAGATAATTAATTGGGAACATTTTGCATTATTCTCTTTTATCAAAGTCATGCCTCCCAAATGAGAAAGAAGAAAAAAAGAAAATTGTTATAAATGTATGTAAAGGCAGTCAATGTGAGAAACTACTAAATGTATTCTGCCCGGTGATGTAAGGAGTATTAAATGAAATCAGCGAGGTGGAATTTGACAGAGTATTTAACTGTACTTTATAGTGGGGCACCTCTCAATAAAACACCTGCCTTTCTCACCACTAGCTTTCTTAAAAAGAAAACTGCTTGTCTTTAAGGTGAGCCTTGCGTTCTTTTAAAATATATTTGGCAATCATAACATAACAATAATTAACTGATGTTGAACGCGTGTTCATGCATGTTAACAGAAAAGGAAATCTGTTGCTTCAGATACAATGTAGTTTAGCAGCTCTCCAGTCCATGTAACTGTAACTTCTCTCTTTTAATCATCTATATACTGTACATGTCTGGACAAACAAATGTCTAGAAAGAAATACATGTAACTGCCATACAAAAGTTAAAACAAATTAACTTTCAATCACAATGTCAAGTAATTTTGCAAGATCATAGGGTGAAATCAAGGGGAGATGTTATTTTGGACATGAAAAGGATAAAATGCACATCTTTACCTGATTATTTTGGAAATGGCTGTATAAAGTGTAAACGAGCCTGTCACAACAGCATTGGTTGGCAACTTGTACTGTGGCACCAGTCAACTGATCTCACCACAACACTGTGCCTAGCATTGGGC
The DNA here is from genome assembly GCF_055471065.1 of Atractosteus spatula. Classification (NCBI taxonomy): domain Eukaryota; kingdom Metazoa; phylum Chordata; class Actinopteri; order Semionotiformes; family Lepisosteidae; genus Atractosteus; species Atractosteus spatula. Next base: position 73,834,610 of record NC_142708.1, on the reverse strand, counting down.
TTGAAATCAGTTTGCATCTCTGATACAACAAGCACATCCGACGATCTGCCCTGGGACAGGCAACACAGCAGGCACATCTTACAAGTCACATGATGTTAAACGGAAGAAGACAATATGGGATTGTTCTGAGAAGCTGGGGGCCCTGGCAGTATGGCTATTGCAAACGATTAAGTTAAGCATGTGCTGAAAATGCACATGGTCAATTGGTAGATTTACACGAAAACAAACAGGTGCATTAGGATGCAAATTGCATTTTTCTCATTATAAAGACATGCTTTGAAAAGAATGTTGACAAAGGCAGAAGTAATTCTACTTCTACAGTCAGATTCCAGGTTGATTTATTTTAATAATTGTTGACAGAAAACAATGGTATTGTCTTTATGCATCATTGCTTTTAATTATAACTCCAAATCCAATTTTATGGTCACCAGCTCTGCCAACTTAGCCATGTTCCCATGTTCTATTGGCAAGCTTATAATAATTAGAAATTATTATTCAGCACCTTCATATTTATTTAAGTAATTTGAAATTGCCTGAGCAGGGATGACATACTGTACAGCTCTGAGTTAGTTATTGATCGTATTCCAGGATTCTGGTTTGAAAAAAATATTATACAGTTTCTTTTAATTTTCAAACTCTAAATTATTTAGTTAGAAAAGAAAATGACAGATTAATATTCTAAGTGTCCCTAAAGCTAAATGAGTCCTGAAAAAGACTTTAATAAAAAAAAGTTACACTGTTACAGTATATAACATATCTAAAAAAATCCATTTTAAAAGACAGCTTAAATTTTATTTAAAATGGGTGTAAATTATTTAAATAATACGTACAATATGCACAATATGCACCACATGCACAATATGCATAAATAATGTAACTTGTTAAATCTGTAAATTATTACATTAACCTTTTAGAATTCATTTAACTGTTTTATGTACTGTATATAAAATTATATACAATAGAGAGCCATGAGGTAGAAATAACAAAAAATAACTAAAATATATAAATTAGGGCTTGCCTCATGACCTGAAATCTCATTATGGGATGTCATAATATAATCAGAAAGATGAGGGGGCCTTTAAGAGGTTCCCTAGTTACTTGCATGTGTCTATAGGGAAATGTGTGACACCTGAGAACAGCCCCTAGACAGTGGTAGCAGTGAGGCAGGAAAGACAGCATTCAAGCGATCCCACGTTAGTTACAGATGATAAACTAACCTGTTCAGGCTCGCAGTTAACAGTGCAGAGGTCAAATATAAATCCTGTCCTGTTGCCCCCACATGCATAAACAGCAACAAATGTTGATAAAATGTTGATCTTAACCTACTGTTACATCACAGCTGTCATTGAAAAACACAGTTTTTGTTGAGGAAAACATGTACACAGTTTATATTGCATATGAATATTAATTAACTGCTCATGACTGATGATAATGATGTTGGTACACACTGCCCAATGTGGAAAAAGTAGTGGTTTGTTATTCTAGAAATAGAATAATTTCTATTTCTCTGTTTTATGAATCCCCAAACCACATTTAAGGATAATTTAAGGATAATAACAATGTTTTATTTTTTTTTATGAGCCACAGTTTCATTTTTGTGATCTCCAATAGGCAAACATGAACACTTGCATACACTCATTATATAGAATCCCATCTGTCTCCTCTCTGTGTGTTGAAGCCCTCTGTTCAACCCCCTGATTAGTGCACAAATGCAGTTCTTTGAAAGTCTCTTCTTCATTACTGAAGAGTTTGGCAATAGTGACAGCTTTGATCTCTATTACACAAGAAATCAGGCTTGTGTACCGCTGTTTTTAATAAGAGATTTTTAAGCACAGAACTCTATGGGAGATCAGCAGTGCTGTTCAACATTATACTAAAATCCATCTACTATAGCTGAACAGGGCAACACTGTCACGTAGTGTACTGTATACCAACTTGTCCCCAACTAGAGTGCTTATATTTAATTCCAATAGTAATTATTGACTGAACCTAGAGCCATGCAAGTCCTGTAAAGACCTTTCTAATTGTAATTCATTAATTTTGTGGCTTATCTGTCTATGCATTATCCAATCATCATGTATGGCATCTAATTGAAGCATCTAGGAAAAACAAGCATCTTGGAAACAAATCTGATTCCTCTCAAAAGTAAGTTAACCAGACAGTTTAAAAAATTCTGTCACAGTCAGAACTATTTTGCAATCGGCTCAAAATCCCCTCAGCACAGTGAGATCAGTTTGAGGAGATCGGATTTACAAACACTCAGAATATCATTTGATACTTCACACCTTTCTGTGCAAGTGCAATCGAGATCCAACTCTTTAAAACATATGATAAACATGCAAAACGAATCCCCAGACTGGCTCTTAGGCATCTGTGTTCTTTAATGCTTGATTTCATCCATTGCAGATCTTACCAGGACAATTAATGAAACTGACAAGGTAAACACTTGCACAAGACTTACATAAAACGTACAGCTTACACAAAAAAAATAACAACAGCAATAACAGTTCCAAATGAACTTTCAGTTGGCAAGTTACAGTGAGCAAATGTTTCAGCTGGCATTGCTTCTGGGGCAAAATTGAAGTAAATTTAATGAATGTCAGGTAATAATTATCCTTCCTGCCTCTAGTCAAAAAAATCTCTTTTTAAATGAAATATATGTGTAATTGATTGGCATTTTAATCATCTAAACACAGTTCTGGTGCACAGAGCGGGACTTCACAACAGGAAACAACACTTCACACAATGACACCTGGCCCAGTGAATCATGCAGACAAAGCACTCCACTTACAGAAATTAAGTCTATCAATTCATCGCCCACTTGACAGTAAATGACACACATAACTTGGCATCTCTACCAAAATGTTTTCAGTTTTTCATGGTTATGTTTTTGTTCAAATAAAAGAGCCATGGTCATCATCCCTGCCGCAGGGCAACACGCCACAACCTACTTGTCATGCTTAATAATAATAATAATAATAATAATAATAATAATAATAATTTGATATAGTACCTTTAAAAGTGGCTACACACTCACTGACAATAAGAAAAAATGTGCATAGTAAGAGGAGTAGAGAACACTACAGCATTGCGCAATTACACTAAAGGTTTGGAATACAGTATTAAAGCAAAGGAACAGACACAGAACCAGTTAAATAAAGGCCTTTCTAAAGATGGAGGTTTAGAGTCTTGATTTGAAATTGCTTAACAACAGCGTAGAGACCCTACGCATCATAAATTCATTAATGATGGAACATTTCAGAAAGAAAAATGGAGAAGACCAAAGAAAGATTTTTTGATGCCAGCATCGTCTCTTGGGGAAACACGTTTAGTACAGTAACTAGTAAATTCAGAATGATCAGCACTGTCTCTTACCCTGTGGATCATCACAAGCCTGAAGTTCAGAAACTACATTTTTCATCTGAGCTCTGAAAATAATAATGGCAACAAAAAATACTGTATATATATATATTATATACAATAGTAGTTCAGGTGGGTAGCTGCATCAGCATGCGTAGGCTGCAAAGGAACAAGTAACAGGTTTATTCCATGCTGAAAAAAAGAAGAAAGAGAACACAACGTTTCGGCCGTGGAGCCGAAACGTTGTGTTCTCTTTCTTCTTTTTTTCAGCATGGAATAAACCTATTACTTGTTCCTATTACATACAATATCCATTGTCAAATGTAAACATAGAATACATATATAGTTTTATGTAAGGTCATTCTGCAACGATTGGATCTGTTTAGAAGTCATTATAAATTATAGTACATTATTATAATAAATTATTATAAATTGGGCCCATGATCTCTTCTTGCATTCAAAACCATGCACTTAAGCAGTTTCTCTGTGCAAGTGCATATATTATCTTAACATATTTACCAAGGGAATATTTTTGTGGATAAGATGTGAATTATGGATAAAATCTAAGTGACCAAGACATTTCTCTCCGGGTCACTGGCCTGAATGATCCAGTGAAGGCAGCTGTGAGCATTTAGTGAGCGCAGATCCCATCAAAGCAATCTGCTCCATCCTGACCAGACCTGAACTGTGCCACTATTCTCCTGCACGTTGACAGCTACTGTATATCTCTCCTCGTCTCCCAAAGTGTGGCTGCTTTACCCTTCTCTTTCTCATCTGTAATTTCAATTCCAAATCTGAATCTAGACCAAGTATAACCTTATTAAAACCATTATCATCCAAATGGGTTTGCACAGCAGAATGAGTTATTTGCCTCACAGATATGGAAACATTTCGAGCAAAGATGCCTTAAGGGGCCATTATCTCTAAGCATTACATATATTTATATATATACTGAACCCCCCCCCCCCCCGTTTTATATATTGCCAGAAAATTATACATCTCTTTGTAGGCATTGAAGCAGAAAGTTTGCTGATAGTCTTTTCACGCTTAGAAAGAGTAGCTTTGATGCGAGACAGAAGCACGAAAAGTTTAAATTTTTTTCATTTCTAAACTCACAAAGTTAGATTTTAACATGTTTGTTCTGTGTCTCAGATTGTTCATGCATCTGTGCTTTTAACCCTTAATTCTTTTTTTTATTTAAATAACAATCAAGAAAATAGAAACAAACCGGACATCATAATATTAACAAGTGTGATAAGTATCACGCAGACATTATTTAACTGACCAAGTTTAAATGCCCTGAGATACCATAATGAAGTGTTTTAGCATACTCTGAAATTGTTTCAATCAGAAATAGAGGCAAATGAAAATGAATCGTCTCTACAGAAAGGTTCGATTTGATAAAAGTACTACTGTACATGATGACCCAGAGAGCTGCAATAAAGTATAAAGACAGAAAGGATAAAGATCTGTAAATTATCTGAAACCAGTGAAGCACTCAGCTACTATGTAGAGAGAACCAGTCATTCACAGAGTAAACATCACAGTGAGGAGTATGATAGGGAGCACCAATAATAGATCTCATGGCAGAATAGTATAAGAGATGAGGTTTGCTCAAACGTAGCTACAAAAAGGTTGGACTACAAATAAGTGGCTGGGGATGCAGACCTGAAAAGACGTTTGATTAGGACCTGCCTACCTCTGTCCTGTACCAAACTGTCTGGCCTCCCTCTTTTCCCTCCATGCTTTTCTGCTCTGTCCCCCTCGCTACCTTTTTATCGCAATCACAGTAACAGAAAGCAACGCGCTCCATCACTAGACGGATGCTCACTGATCAAACTCAGGGAAGCCTCCGTGTTAAAGCGAGGGACGCAGAAGGAATAACAAGGGGGTTTAGGGGAACACAAGGAGTGGACACAAAAGGAGAAGGAAAGCAAAGCATAACGTGATGGTCAGGCGATGGGAGACACATTCCGGCCATCAGGGTTCATGGGTTGAGGCTCCAATCTGCTGCATGAGAAGCAAACCAAACAGGCAGAGTTGGCCTGCACTTTGCACGTATTGTACACCTTCTAAACCTCTCCTTTTCGAAAAAGATTCTTTAAAGGTCCAGTTCTTTCCTGTTTCAGAGTGATGATGTCAAAAAGAGGCTACGCTCGGCTGTTTAGAAAATCTGGAACAGAAACACTGTACCTTCCTAGCAGTTTTAACTGTGATACAGTACAAGATGACATCTGTGGCATTACGCGGGGGCGTGCCCAGTGTGGACTTTCCTTTGTAGTCCCAGCTGTTTCGGGTCCTAAGTGATGAGCCCCAGTTGGGCAGGTCCTGTGAAGGCACACTGGACACCCCCCGACAGGAGGAGCAGGGCCACCCCCAGAATGGGGGAGTCTACACTGACAGTCCCAGAGGGCCTTGCACCTGCGTAAGGCGTTCTTTTTCTATTTCTGTTCTTTTTCTTTTTGCCTGTCCCATTACATATTTTCACCGGGGCAGGCACGCACACACCTTTTTTCATGCACTACATGTGTGTTTTGGTTTTGCCTGAAGCGCCCTGCTCTACCAGACTAGACCCTGTTAGATAGGGTAAGCCCAGCCTGGAACTAAACCTTTTTTTTTGCTTTTCTTGTTTACTTTTTTTGCGTTATTTTTGGTCCCTGCCAACCTCACCTTCCGTCTCCTCACCTGGGGCGTTGACTTTTTAGCGGTGCTCTCCCACTCCACACTGCACACATCTTTTACAAATGCTACAGCTCAAAGCAGCTCTAAGACACACCCATGACAAGAACCTTTACTGAATATACCTGTATGCCTGCTGGAGAAAAATGGCCATGTGGCTTTTGCTTTACTCCTCTAGCTGCTTCCTAGAAGACCTGGAACTACAGATGTACGATATTAATTCATTAAAGCACCTTTGTTATCTATGGGTTTGCATAAATTAGTGCAATTAATTTGGATCCCATCTCTCCTGGCCCTTTATGGTTACTAATAATTTTAACAGGATTCGGATGAGGACAGTCTTCTTTGCTTCTCAGGGAGTCTTTCTCGGAATGTGAAAACCCATATTAAGCTAAAGGCAAGAAAGCAGGAGGGGTTGCTACAATAACTGATGGTGTTTCAGGAAACAACAAAGAGAGATCAGCACGGAGCAAAAGGACACTCTGCACTGCTGAATTCCTGTGCCATCCAACCAGAACCTTTTACTGATGAAAGGAAAAGAAAAGACCATTGTGCAAGCAAACGGGCTGAAAGTATTCACAGGAAAAACAACAACACTGACAACAGAGCAATGCATGTTTTTTGAAGACTCTGGCAATTTCATTTGTTTTTCTTTGTGTCATCCTCTACTGTTTTCAAGCAACTAATATAGCTGTCATCAAAATCTAGAATACAGTATACACTGGCAGTAACAGTGCTTTGCACAGTGTATAAGAGGACATTTGCAGACCTGTGTCTTGTTTATGCCTGTGGCTTAAACAACAGCTCTGCTCCGTTTCAGTTACACCTCTGGTCTGTATCAAGATGTTGAATCTATCAATACGCTTGCTACTGACATTTACCAAGTTTTTAGAGCGTTATTACTCAGGCTTTATTACTTCGGCAATAAAGTGCTCTGCTACGAGCAGGAAACGGGGAAAAGGCCAGGAAATGTGTCAATAGATTTTATTTACCAAGGATAGTTTATGGCCTGCAACATGATGTGGCATCCTGCACAAGTAGACCCCTTTTTATTCAGTTTATTGAATAAACAGTACAACACAATGTATACAATTATTCAGGTATGATCCAAATGTTAGTCTGTGCTGGTCTATATTACTCACCACTGTTTTTGCATGTCTCGATAGGCCATTTAGATGAAACAGCACGTAAATAGGAGGGGCTGTCTGCCATGTTTTGAGACATGACTACAAGCAAATCTAGCACAGTTAACTGCCCACAGCTTAGTTGAAAAAACAAATAAAGCTGGGTTATATAAAAAAAACAAATTTAAAACATATTTGATGCATTATGTATAAACCACACTCATATTTAAAGCAACACTTTCTGATTACGAGTAGGGTAATTGTAAACATTAGACTTTAAAAAATGGGTTATTGCACTCTCATTTGCGGAGCACACAAGATAATATGCTTTTATGGAATGTCTGCTCTTCTGCAAAGAAATAAAAGAACCGCAGGGCCGCAGAACAACTTTAATTACTTTGACTTTTAATACTGCAACTTACATAAAAGCAACAAAAGAAAAAGTTCCAAACAGAAGGTTAGAAAAGTCAGAGGGTACACTGTGAGAGAGACAGGTGTGAATTCAGAGGAGGAAAAACAGAGCTTTCTTTTCTCTCAGCTTTCATGGGTTTCAGACAAACCTTCAGATTTTGTCAAATGGGGCAATTTCACAAATGTCAGAAAGGCAGCAAAGTGCTAATCTTAATGATGACGGAAAGATCTGTTTTATTGTATAGAGCAAAAAAAAGGACTGTGCAAGCCTTCCATTAGCCTTGGGGATGACACGGATGATACAGGCCATTCTAAAATCCCACGCAGCATCTTTTTTTTGGTTTAAATATTCACCTGTGCTGAAAAATGCATACCACAGTAGCTTAAAATGAAACGTCTATTAAATAATGTACTTCTACCGTACTTTGCAAGGCACAGTCGCTTCAAATCGTTGAAGGTAAAACACATTTCTGAGCATTAAAATTCACAGTTGGAGAGGTCGTTAACAGCTGCTCCTGTGGCTCTTGGCAGCTGCTGAAATGCACATATGCTTTAACACTCTGCAATGTAAGGCTTGTTAATTAAAGATCTGTGACAGGTGAGAGAAAACACTCATACAGTAGAGATAGACCAATCTGTGCCTCCCGACAAAAACTTTCCACAATTCACCTGCCTCTTCCTACACGAGACTACTTCTACAATGAGAACTACTTGCATGATTGCATGCATGCCAGTCTGAAATATGTGCGGTCTTTAAAAAGCTCACTTGCATTTGTCCGCTGATAAGATAAGCAAAGTGATGGCATGCAAGCCGTTTTCCGAAATGCTCTGTAAAATCAGGTTGTGTTCTGCGAGGCCCACAAGAATGAGGTGCAGCAGAAGTGTGTGAATATAACATAAGTGCATCTGAGCATGTGTGATAGTTCAGATAATTACTGTAAGTATTTGAATGAGTTTTAGACCCCTGTCTGTCTTCCTTTCGGTCATAGCTCTGTGAGGATAAAATCTTATCGTGATTGACATTCTCTACTATTAAGTTACAAAAATAAGGGTTTAATAGATATTATAACAATTTAGTGTAGATTGAAATGCTGTAGGAAAAACATCCATGATGATATTAACATTAACCTAACCTCATCACAACTGAGTACTGCAGTAATGATGCTGTATTATTTAGATTACAGCATGCAGAATTTCTCATGTATAGTGAGTTAATTATTAATAGAATATCTGTGTAAATCTATTTGACCCAAATGAACTTATAATATTACCCTGAACCATGGGAAACGTTTGATCACATTTTGCATACGTTCAGAAATCCTAAGCAAAACAAACGCAACACCCTTCAATCAATTCAGTGTTAAAAGCAGATTGCCAACAGCTTCAGTCTGATCTGGCTTTATTATGTTGCACCTGGAGTGCCACACAGAATGCAGACTTCAAGACGAATGTGTTCACTGCAGAGTCCTTTGCATTCTCAATCTACGCCAGACTGCATGCAAACACCATGCACTAGGCTGATTATCAAAGGTACTTTGCCATCTCATTTTTTTTACAGCTTGTGATGACTAGATGACTACAATGATGTGAATATAATGACGATCTCAAAAAGAAAAACTCCTTCTTACACTTTATTGCTTTTTTTCAGGATGTTAATGTATTGATGGAAATTGTTTTCTTTTTGTACTGCTGCCAGCAGTAAAAAATAACATTTCTTTTGTTCTGCTCAGAGCCCTTTGTGAGTTCCTGTTTATGTTGATTTATGGCCTCTCTTTTTTTTAAAAAAAAATATGACGCATCTTTCCAGTTATGAGCCTTGAGAAATCCATCCATCCATTTTTTAAGCCAGTTTATCCAGTGCAGGGTTGCAGGGGATGCCAGAGCCTATCAGAGCAAGCAATTAGCACCTGGTGGGGTACATCCTGGTTAGGATGCCAGTCCATCGAGGGCCTCGACAAACACGGGGAGAACATACAAACTCCACACAGATAGCACCACTGGTCCAAAACTGAACCCAGGGTCCCAGCACTGCAAGGATGCAACACTGTGGGACCATGTCACCCTACATAAGAAATGCATACATTTTTTTGGTATGATGTGTTCCAACGTGAATTCCACATTGTAAATAGTTTCAGTATTTATGCAGAAACGAGACACAAAATCAGCACTGTTCTATTTGAAAGATCAGTGCACTACAGTAAACAGCACTGAGTCACTACTACTGTTCAGGTCAACTAACTAATTTAAATTGCTACATGAAGTACTGTGCGTGTATCTGTGTGCCTTTTGAATCCCTGTGGTGTCCTGTCCAGGGTGTAGTTCTGCCTTATTCCGTGAGCCTGCTGGGATGGATCCAGGCTCACTGTGACCCTCTAAGGATAAAGATGTCACTGAAAGTGGATGGATGGATGTAATTAAAAAGAGAGCACAATAAAGCAAGAATATCATATATGTGACAGGGTTATCAAACTGCACTGTACAAAAAGCAATCTGCACTAACTCGTACTCTTATTTCCCCTTGACTGTAGTCCAACATAGAGATTCTGTGAAAAAAGACTGGTTCTTCCCCTACCTCGCGAATTGCTGCTCTTTCAATAAACAGGCGACATCTTTTTCAGTTTATGACCCTGGTTACAGCCCAGGGCCAGTTTCTCTTGAAATACTGTACATTTGTAAATTTCAGTCTTGCAATGCCTGATCAGTCCAGATATGACAGCAAGATGTTTCTTTAGAAATGCTTGTGTCCTTCAGCGTCCATCCAAATATTAAAAGGTCTGCAATAGGTTCAAGCAATAAAAAACACATAAGAGAAATAATAAATGCAGCCATTCTAAGAGAGGTTACCAATGAAACAGGGCCATTCAGCGCATGTAGCCCATCATGGTAGTTATTTTTGGTTTACTGTATATGCAATAGATTACTGTGCATGAGAAAAACCTATCTGGTTATGTAAGGATATTGCTCTTTTTTGTGTGCTTGCTCTTCACTGAACAACTGTACACTCACATTCTAAGAAAAGTGGAGGAAAATCAAGGATGGTATGATTTTTCATACATGGATGGAAGGTTAGTGCAGGACACATCGCTAGCAGCACACCATCGTCACTAATGAAACATGACAGCCCACTCTCACAAGCCCCTAGCTATGTTGCTGGTGAAATGGCTTTGCACTGCCAATCGTACAATTCAATTGTCTTAATCTCACCTTTGCACAGCAATGCAATTAGTTCCAATACCATAAGCAAGGAGAAAATAGCCAAAAGTCACAGCTGACAAAGGTTATCACAACACTGGATGAGATATTCCATTAGGGCAGGCAAAGGGGCTGCATACCGAAGCCATATCAATAATATGTTGTGAGAGCAAGTGAGGATCTCCTTGCTGTTTTAACACAGACTAATTACAGAGGCAAGACGACATCTGAGGATGAAATGAGACAGTGATTGAGTGATGTAAACCTTCCTTTGATAAGTCATATAAGCACTGGAATGGTATGGTTGGAAAATTCAATTCAATTTATTAAGCTATCCCTTCCTCGTTTCTTTATAAATAATGTAATACCATCTTTTTTCTTTTAAAACCCTTACAGTACATACAGTACAGAAGGTGTTATAATCACACTCCTTTGTGAGAATATGATCATGAAAAATGTGCCAGTATATAGTGCCAGCATCTACAGTAGATCACCCTTTAACAACTGGCAGCCCACTGAAAATCAGCAGGTGTGAGCCTGGTCAATACCTGGATGGGAGACCTCCTGGGAAAGGTAAGGCTGCTTTAGGAGGAGGTGTTAGTGGGACCAGTTGGGGGCGCTTGCCCTACAGTCTGTGTGGGTCCTAATGCTCCAGGATAATGATGGGGACACTATACTATAACAAAGATGCTGACCTTTGGATGAGATGTAAAACTGAGGTCCTTACTCTCCGTGGTCATTAAACACCCCAATTTGTTTCTCTTAGAGGTGTTACCCTGATGTCCTGGGCAAATTTACCATTGGCTTTTATCAGTCATGGCCTCCTAATAATCCCCATCTATCCATTGGCTTCATTAGTCTGTTCTCCTCCCAACTGATAGCTGGTGTGTGGGGAGCGTTCTGGCGCACTATGGCTGCCGTCGCATCACCCAGGTGGGGCTACACACTGGTGGTGGTGGTGGAGGGGATCCCCATTACCTGTAAAAGCGCTTTAAGGAGTGTCCAGAAAACCGCTATATAAGTGTAAGGGATTATTTATTGTTAAAATGTTAAGTCAAATACAAGTATTTTTGGATTTATCTCAATTTACATGAAATGAGACTGAGAGTCTTTTGAACAGGCATGAAAGTTTTGATGTTCTTGTGCACGTCAATGGGAAAAAAAGCAGGTGGCACCTGAGCAGGAAGGGAATGTACTAAGTGATTCTTGCTAGCCTGCGGAGGACCCAAGTTTTCAGTGCAGTCAGTGAGAGCTTTATCTGCATTCCCACTGTCAGCTCTGTAGGGTTGCAGCATGGTCAATCAGCCATGAAAGGGAAAGTTTCAAAGAACATGTGTGCCTCATCTTCACCTCTGCAGCACTGCGTAAGAGTGTAACTAAAGAGTTCTTTCCGGGCCCTATGCAGACGACCCGATCCAGTGAGGAAAACACGGGGAAAAAGGCATGCAGGAGCCGGGAATGAAAACAGGGGGCGTGTCCAAAGTGAGCAGGTGTTCAGGGGGGTGAGTCCAGGACAAACAATCCAAAACAGAGTCCAATGGGAAATTCAAGACGAAGGCAAAAGGTCCAAAGCAGGGCGGTCCATCTGAGACGAGGACCAACAGGATTAAAAACCAGAGCGGGATCCGGTGGAGGGTCGTGGGGAACGGGACCATACACTCAGATCCCGGACTCGCCTGGTGCGGAAACCAATGCAGAGCCCGGAACAGAGTGGGCGTCTGGCTTTTAAGGTGGGCTGGAAGAAGGCTGGAACAGGGGGCAGGGGTCCGAAGTGAAAGAGGCGGAGCGCCCTTAAGGGGGAGGGACTACAATCGTGACAAAGAGCTTACAGCGCTGACTCGAGGTGATTAAGAATTGGTGATTCTAAAACTGGAGCAGCATAAAATATTAAAAATACAGTAACTGCTAAATCTAAAGTATTTTAAGTTTGAAATATTTTACCTCTTTAAAATAAGCAAATAAAAATAAACCAAAACCTAACATCTGTATCTCATTTCAACATACAGAAGCAAAGGGTGCCGGATTGGTTCAGAAACACGTAAAGATCATACATCGTGTACTATTCTTGGAATGCAAAAGCAAGCAAATGAAAATTATATGACAATGTCAGAATTTGATAGATGGGTGTTATGCAGGTGAAAATATTGATTTTTTTTCTTATTAAGTCTCATGTTGTGGGAGGAGAAAAAGAAACATCCAGTCTTTTACTTGAAGGTTTTTGGGCAAACAAAACTGGAACGTTACGTACCAGTTCACATGCATAAGAAGTGGATGAGAAAGGGAACAAACATCTCTTAAGGCTGCCACACGTCATCTTCAGGAAATTGTGCTACAGAATGGGTTTAAAGGGTGGGTGATGATAACTGGCACCAAAGCAGATTATTTACAACCCATGTTTGTATTTATTAATCAACCAATGTAAAAGGCTTGAGATTATTCACCCAAGATGCTCTGTCTATTTGAAATATCCGGAATACTCTCTCAAGATGAGACATCTGTACATCCATTATCAAAAAGACACCTCTTCTGGTAGAGGGAGCAATCCCAGAAGCATAGGTTACAGGGTCAGACAGAGAGTACAAGACTGCTCTCCCTTCCTAGACAGCACAGCGGTCCATCACAAGGCCACACAGGACAATTTAGAGCAGCCAATCAGCCCTCAACAGTGTGTCTGGCTGGGAGGAAACTGAAACATGTCCTGGAGCTAAAATCCACCCTGTGGGGGAAAAGGGAGAACATACAGACTCTGTTCTGCCCAAGGGCAGAATCAAATCCAAGGCCCTGGAGTGACAGGTAACAATGCCAAGTACTGTACCACAGTGTTTCCCATGAGATACTCATGGCCCAATTCATCACAGCATTACAGAGTGAGAATTCCAAGACAGCAATATAAACAAAGACCCGACACACGTCTTTGCACTACCAGACTCAGAAAGGGAGACAGTCCGCAGGGTTTATAGGGAGTTCAAACTGCTACACAGATAAAGCCCTTGAACCAATTGAAATTAAGGCTAATTAAGCCAATAACTGATTTATAGTCAGTAAGAGCTGAAGTAAAATGGAAGCCAGAAGACCAGGAATGAGTATTATCTCAGTGTGATCTGTCAGTGATTTTCATTTTTCCTTAGAATCAGAAGGAGAACCATCCATTCCTCACTGAGTGGTTCCATTAGGGTATATGAATTCGTAGGGATATTTTCTACTTTTTGTCATTAGTATTAATATTTCCATTTACCAATGTATCTTTCAGTCACACTACTGACAAATTAAGCTTGAAATTTGGGAGCACACAAAAACGGATTGTAAATGCGATCTTGAAGGAAGATTAGAAGCTAGGGAGTTTCTGTTAAACATGCAATGAAATATTGATTTATTATTTATGCCTGCGATGGACTGGTATCCTGTCCTAGGTGAATCCTACTGTATTTTGCGCGCATTGCTTGCCCCCCATGGCTCTGTATTGGATAAAGCAGTTAGAAAATGGGTGGATGGATATTTTTAATTTTTAGATTAATCATTGTTAATCTAAATGTCTATAAAACATGAACATTTTGTAGCACTAATGTGTTGCTTTCTAGAAAGTGGACCACTCAGAAATAAATGTGACTATCACTGTAATTAAAACAGGACAGCAGTACCAAATCATCCATTAGATTTATAATCCAGGGTCATGATATATAGACCCAGTGCTACAAAGAAAGAGGTTAGGCTTCTGCTGGAACAGTATGAATACTACATTCTCCTTTTCATGTCTTACAAACCATGTCCAATTGTAGCAGGACTCATTGAAATGTATAAACGCTTTGCACTTTCAGTACAATGAACAAAGTCAGCATTTTTTAACTCTGGTGCCTGGCAGATCCACACTCTTCATTTGAATGGAAAAAGTGTTCCAGTAGAAGATCAAAGGTTGGGTAATATAGCGTATGCAATCCAATCAGTACTAATGGGACATTAACATACACTTTCAAACACACACAAACATGAGCCTATCCTGCCTTGAAACAACCTATACCCTTTAAGATGCTGCAAGTCAGACAGAACTTCATTTATGTTCATTTTCATAGTTTTATCACCTTTTCAAATATCATCGGATTTACTTTTAACTTTTATTTTAACTCAGAATGTCCAGATACAGGAAACCGAATACTATGATTGAGACAATTATGGAGGTTATTGTAATTGTTAATAGTAGTTCAGGTGGGTATTGTTAATAGTACTTTACTTTTTCCTTATAAAATAGCTCAGCGGGATGTCTTATAATTTGCTGGTGACCTCTCAAAGGCACAGTAGCTACTGTATTACCTGCAAAGAGCTAAAGAATTGAAGAGTACACCAATGTTTCACACTGAATGCTGATCTCACAATTAGGAAGGAAAAAGACACATTTTTTACTTTCAGCCATTTCCAGCTTCCATTCTGATTTCAATCTGTTCTAAATGTTATCTGAAATAAATTAAATCTGTCTCAATCTTTGCTCAGCATTTTTTTTTTAACAGCTTACCACTCTTCCATCTCCGTTTATTATTCTGCATGTTTTTTAGCTGCCCTGATTGGAATTGTCAAGTCTTGATTGTTTCGGGGGTTTTTTGTTTACACAGGCTTTTGCTCGGTCTCTCCTTCTTTCTGGCACTGCAGAATCCCACCCCTTAATAAATGAGGATGAAAATGTCAGCATAGCAAGGATTACTTACTCTGCATAGCACTACACAGCAGCAGGCAATGCAATGGTAGCAATCTGGCTCTGGCCTGGGGTCATTACTCCTGACCTGGCCAGAGTGAGTTTTAAATAGGCACCTGCTGTTATATGTGACATCTCAGGAATAGCTGAAAGGTGGGGTTACATTATCAGGAATAGCCACTGGGCCATAAGTGGAAACATTTTCTGTGATCCCACTATGATTGCTAATAGTCAGTCAAAATCCCCCATTTATGGCAATAACACAGCTGTAGAACAGACTGTAGAACTCACTGTAACACTGCTGGTCACTGTGGGGGATGCGCCTTCTGTGTGACTTCTCCCAGTGTTCTCCAGAAATGGCCTTTCTCGTCACAAATTAAACCCCTTTCAAACCTTCACTGGACTGCTCTGCCACTGCTTGCATCCCTACAGGACATTTTGACAGCTAACAGGAAACTCAGCACCTAGTGTACAGTAGCACTGTGCACTGCACTGTTATGGGTAGTGCTGCCACCTGGTGGATGGAGGATGGAGAGTAGGAAAGCAGCACCTGTAGCAATATGTACCAGTGAGTCACAAAACATTTCTATGGGGAAATTCAGTGCCAGCCTATACTAGTGCGAACTGAGCTTTGGTGGAATTGTGTGCCAATTTGCTGGAGCAGTCCCTTGGTAGTCACATCAAATATTAAAAGAGCAAAATATACATTCCTGTAGTGTAGCAAGGCATAAGCCAAATGATTTTATCACCGCACAGTAAGAGAAACAATAAAAGATACAGCAATTGCAGGGATCTACAAGTAGAGTCTGACAAAGTGGGACTTGAGAAAAGCAGCCAGAGGCACACTGGTTCCCACACAGGGGTGACAGGGATGAGAATGAGCAGCTGCTGAGTGACATTTGTTAAGAGTGTGAACAATGTTCAAGAAGCTTTTCCCAGTGCCAGTGTCCAAGGTCCCTAAAGAAGACTGCTTAACCAGTAGTCATGTTGGGCAGGGCCTGACGGGGAATGGGGGTGCATTAGGTTAGGTTACTTAAGGTCAAATTGTGGAAATTAGAGATAGCAATCTCAAACTATTGTGCAGCAAGCATGGCTCTTACTGGTGCCTGACAGATCCACGCTCTTCATTCAAATAGAAAAAATGCTCCAGTAGAAGATCAAGGGCTGGGTAATATAGCGTATGAAATACAATCTCTACTAATGGGACATAAAAACACTTTCAAACACACACAAACATGAGCCTATCCTGCCTTGAAACAACTTTTTTTTTTCCCCAGATACAACTCAAAAGGCCCAGATACAGGAAACTTTGGCTCTGCCAAAAATCAGACATAAATTAAGACACATTCAAGTGTTCTTTTCAGAACTACATGTCCCTGCAATACCCCCACCTGTGTTAATTTGCAAACTTGTTTGTTGTCTACATAGTTGGGAGCATACTAATACTAAGTGATACTTTATTTGACTGGGGCTTTTATCCAAGCGACTTACATCAGGGTATTTTACTGGAACAGTGTGGAAGTGCAGTTTGGAAGTGAAGTGTTTTGCTCAGGGGCACAGTATCTGGGGTTTGTATTCACGACCTCGCAATTATACATGAGGTTAAACATTGCAGCTCTTTTAGAGTGTCGTTTGGGTATTGATTGCTCAAGCACAGAAATAGTGATCATTCTCTGTCTCCGTAAATGAAAGTATCCGGACGGGATCTCTATCAAAATAGCTACAGTCAGGGGAAAAAAGCAGCTGACGTATTAATTAAAGGAAATAATTGCCATGCTCTTTGATGAAAAAAAACAAAGCTTTTTCTTCTTGGAATCAAATCCAGTCCCTTGAGAAAATCACAGAAAACAAATTAGTACTGTAGATCACAAAGCTGACTCTTCATGTTGAATTATATTTTAATATCATCTCAAACTAAAATTCAGAAATCCATAACCATTAGAATTGTTGATTCTTGAGGTTTTTATTTCTGATTTAAAGATATTATAAAGCTTTTATAAAACTTTAAAAACTCATTTCCATTCTCTATGAGTGATTTCTCTAGGGTTTTACTATACAGGAGAAATGATTAATACCGATGAAAATTTAATGACAGTTTATGAATTCATACAAAACCAATCTTTAAGGCTTCCAAGGAACATTGATTGTCTCAGACACCTGTCATAAGTGTTTATCGTTTTTTAATATTATTATTTATTTAAGTGTTCTGTCGTAATTGCATCACTCATTCTTCCGTTTTGAGAAGCTACACAGCAGGGCATGTTCCTCAGTGCCTCGTTTTTTTTTCCCTTTTTGTGTTTTCTTTGCGGTTTTTGCTAGCATCACAGCAGTGCCTCCGCCCCTCAGATGGGATGTTGGCTCTTACGGCTCTTACTGTCCCAATAACACTGATCGTATTACTATGACCTTTAGAACATTATGCAATCACTTCAAAATGAAACGGGCTTCACTCACAGTTCCCCTTTCATGAACGTGAACTGTAACTATTTTACTCAGTAAAATAGTGCTGGAGCCGTGCTGGACACAGCACACTGACAGCCCTGCTGGTCTCCAATGCTAATCTCATTTGTGTATAACACTGCACAAAAGAAAACCAAAGCTATCCCCTCCAAAGTGCAACTTTGTATTGTTTTCCCCTTATTATCCAGGACGTTAGTGAGAAAAAAAAGACATTTAAAATCTGAAAATAAAAGTCAAAGGGACTTTTCAAGTCTCACGATTTCTTTGAGTTTCAGGTGCAAAACTTTCAGGTGAAATCTTTCAAATAATATCCAGGAAGACCAATTAATTATTTCAATTAACTAATTAATGAATGTCCTCATCTCGTCAAAATTAGAACATCTGAAATTTCCTGGCAATTAAGTGTCCATGTATGTTTTAGAAGTTTTTTTTTTGTTCATTCTTAGAGTACCAGTATTTTAAAAATACCCACCTGAGACAAACAAAAACCATCTGACAGAAGCACTGCTTTTAATTTATTTTTATTTGCAGTGATTTTATCTCAGCTCTGCTGTCAAAATATTGGGTAACGCTCAGTCGACCAGCTTAGCCCTGCACAAAAGAAAAAGTACATTTTTGTAATCAGTTTCTTCAGCAGTTCCAGTTAGTGGCTTTTCTTTCTTTTTTTTACTTTAATTCATCTACAATGATGCCTTCAGAGCTCATCCTCTTTGTTTCTCAATATTGATGAGGGAGCTTTACTGTCAAAAGCAGCTTAAGCTGCACACACAGTCTGAGTGCTGGAACAATGTATTCGATATTCTCAGTTCTGCAGCGCTCCTGTGTAAACTAATTTAGGGCAAGGTCATCTCAGAACATCGATTATCTCTTGAGTAAACATGCAGCCGTGGTAAAAAAAAACATGCCAACGCATACTGTGAGTGTGGGAGCTGGAGCCGATATTTCAGGTAATAAAACATGCGTTCTACACGGAGTTCTTCTGTTTCTTCAGTTATTATTTTTTCTTACGGTAATAAAACCATGTGCTGAACCTTATAACTGGACAAGAAAATAGATACACATAAAAAGATATGTGCCAGTCCGGTAAGAGAGAGGGCCTGACTGGGAACCTAGTTGTCTTTCATAGCGTCCAGTTTGACATTTTTTACAGCTTCCCCGTGTTGTCTAGAAAATGGAAACAATATGTCAACATTTGACACCAATGTCTTCTTCATAAGCAACCTCTTTAACCTCAGTGTTTACCACCTTATATTTATAGTTTATGTTTTTGCTACCTGCCCATAATCCTCAACACTTCTACACATTAAACCTCACTGGGCGGACGTTTGCCAAGTCTTTTTGAATTTGCTCTGCAGCTTCTTGTTTTGATATCATCTGTTTATATGACTAGTTTGCTAACATCACTCAAAATAAGCTGATCACTTTCAGGCTCTGTGTATTTAAATGTGCAGGCTTATTTACTAAAGTATTGCCAATATCAAAGTAATTACCTTTAAATCTTACTTAATTTAATTAATTTAAAAATTATGAACAAAAGTCAGATGACATTAAGGTCCTCTAATAATTGGTTTTGAGAACTCTACTTTAGATTATTCAGCATCACAAAGTGGATCCTATACAAAGGTGTGACAGAGTGCTTGTTATTATTTTTTTTCTGAATGTGAAATACTCCAATACTTCCCTCTACCCTTCTGGTATGTTTGAGAGAGTGTATGTGATACAAATGAAGTGTGAATGATACTTACCCTTTTTGTTGTTTCCCTAAAAACACTGCAGTGTTTTCCCCATTTGGAGTATTGTATTGTTTTGTGTTAATCAAGATGGCCACCAGTCACCTTTCCTGTTTGTAGTATCACACAAATGATCTTAAAGGGAAAGGTGACTGGGGAGCCATCTATAAATAACCAATGTAAGCTTAGGTGTTTTGTTTAAGCGAATATATCACGGTTGCGTGACTCTGTTAAAATTTATAAGTTTTTTTTGGGATGGTTGAATACTTTATTTTGATCAATCTGCCCATCTCTGGTAAGAAAATGTGAGCGAGTCCCTTTAAGAGGATGGTCCTTAGAAGAGGAGGGGCTATAAAACGGACTGGGAGAGCTCAGTATGGAGAGGGTGCCTTGGAGGAAAGGTGTGGAGAGTACTCCTGTTATCTCTATTTGGATGGTAATAAAACCAGTTTTGTTTGCATTGGAAGACCGCTTTGTGGGAGTTTCTTTTCTTTTGAGCCAAACCTGGTCACTTGGCCGGTGACATAAGGGTATAAGTAATGTACAACCCTCAATCTGAAAATTCATGGCCTTATCTGGTTGCAACGTGTTGGGAGTTGCTCATTTGACTTGGTACTGAGAAGCAGTGAGGACTTACATAAAATCAAGAAAAGCCTGGCTGACTCTATGACCCCCATCACTATCCATACAGTTTTCAAGGCAAGATATACAAGTAGATTGCCAGGCCTTTCTTCTGCGCAGATAGTGCTAGTAGTGTTGCCGTTGTCATGGAAACGTGATCCCCTGCCACCAACACCACCCCACACTGTGCTGCTGCCCAAGTATGGGTTATTAGAGAATCTTGTGCCCAATGTGGGACACGAGCCCACTTCCCTGAGATTATGAGTCTCATGCTCTACCAACAGAGCTAGTTGGGGCATGGACTCTACTGCACACCCATTATTTTCCAGCAGAGAGTAAGTGCTGAGAAAAAGCTAGCAAAGCATGCTAGGAACTACAAACAAAGTGATAGATGGGCAGGGGAACTTACTGTACTTCACTGTAAACTGTGGCAACTAGGAGTCATAACAGAGGGATCCATTCTGAGAAGGCTTGTATAGTGGCTCCAACAAATCCCTTCACCTGCCAAGTAAACATGGAGGCACTATTCAAGCTGATAGAAACCTCATGCTGAGGAAAAAACAGGGAAACGAGGAAATGACAGTGAAACAAGGCGCTGAGCTGCACTGAGTGAGAGTGGCTCTGAAGAGCAGTGGTGTTTGAAGAGCGTTAATGACACCTGAGAATGGACGAGTGGAGAGTTACTGTAAGTCCAACACCAAGTCAGAATCACATCATACATAAATCCTCACATCTTCCCAGGCCACAGGAGGAAATCAGTTTTTGTGCTTCATTTGGCAAGGTAATGAAACTTTATGTACACCCTGATAGCCTGTATTATCCCAGGGCATTGTACAAAATATTACAAGGGGACAAGGCAAATTAAAGCAAATTAATTTTCAATGTTTCTTTAGCCAGCACAAGTAGATACAGTATCAATCAATCAAAGTTTATGTATCAAATGCACAACAATTCAGCATGCAGCAGTAGCTGCTGGCAATGAAATGTCTTTTCTGCAAGCTCACCGGGGCGGGGGGGGGGGGTTACAAAATAAGGTTACATAATAATACATAATAGTAAGCAGTACGAAAAACAACAAAAAATAAAGAAATAAACAAGGACGGGTTGGAGCTCGCAGGAAGACAGCCTTTCCTGTCGGCGCCATCGTACTTATGTATGTTGTGGACAGCAGGCAATTCTGTAACAAGATGTTTTCTGGCAAAAAATGAAAAGTGGGCAGATGGCGAAGGAAGAGTCATGTAACCTGTGCATCATGAGGTTAGAACAGTAGGAAATAAGCAAATTGATTAAGGGACAATCCCCAGAGAATATGTGAAAGTAGAACAGAGAAGATGGCTATGTTATCTGCAAATATCTTTTTTCGACTCTGTTGCAATGCACAATAATAACCCCAAGAAAAAACAAGTTATGTGGGTGGCACAGACGCACCATGTTTGACATTGCTGCCTTGCAGCACTGGGGTCCTGGGGTCAGTTCGTGGGGCGCTATCTGCGTGGAGTTTGTATGTTCTCCCCATGTTCAGGTGGGTTTGCTCCGGGTGCTCCAGTTTCCTCCAAGAATCTATAAACACACTGATAAGTTAATTGGCTTCTGGGAAAACTAGCCCTAGTGTGAATGTGTGCCCTGTGATGGACTGGCTTCCTATCCAAAGAGAATCCTGCTTTGCGCCCATTGCTTTCTGGGACAGGCTCCGGCTCCCCTGCAGCAGTGAAGTAGATAAAGTGTTTAAATAACTAGATTGATGGATGGAATGTGAAATATGAAGCTTTGTGCAACTCAGCTAATAAACAACCATCTGCATGGCAGAGAGGTCATCCCATGATAAAGGAAATTAACTTAATTTATTTTCAGTAAGGTATTCAGGTCTACAAAGTCAGAAATAAATAATGTTCTTAATTTGTATACAGAAAGCAATAGCTTTCAAAGGTTAAAGGTTCACTGTCTCTTTTATCTCTTTTCAGAGTACAAATCAGTGTTTTTTCAATAAATGAAGCCTTCTTCCATGACCTGTGATCACTCTTCAATCAATAAAACAGAAATAATAAAAAAGTGATAAATAAGACAGAGCAAAATGAATTTCGTGATGTGCACCAATAACCTTTTCTCAGATTCATTAAAATTTCTCTACCGAGGAGAGAGATGTTTCTATTTTGCTTCTGCAATGAAAAGTGTTCATCAGACCAGTTTCCTAAAAACTGCAGTCTGTAGTCAGAAAAGCAACAGACAGTTTCTCTCTATAGTTAGACACATGTTTTCCCATAAGGACAAGGATTATTTTCTTATTAGATATTCATTGGAGATGGTTGTCTGTAACAGAAGAACATTCCCCCAAGAAAAAGCTGCAGATGTTGACAGATGGATATAATGAAACCATCGTTGGAAAATCTAACTACGTGATGACAAATGTGGTTGTCAAATCCCATTGTTCTAGGCTGAGTTGAAGCCGCACTGACAATTGTTTTAATTAGATCATACATGATTCCACAAGTATTCATGCACAACAACAAGCTTTCAGGTGAAGTGCTTCTTAACTTGCCAGTCTATCTTTCTAAAGCTGTACATTACCAGCTACAGTTCCAGTGCTAAAACAGGGCTATTTAAATTGCAGACCTTCCAGTCTAATCTATTGCAGTACTTTGCAGGACAATTGACTCCTTAACTGCTGAATTGATTCTGTTAGTTGTAGGAAATTTTCACAATGGAGTGAACTGAAGGTTGAGTAGTCCCAGAGTACAGTAGATAATTTACTATTAAATTAAATTAATTGAAATTAGTTGATTTTCTTTTCAGTCACCACGTGTAGAGTTGTGCCACATGTTCCAGTTAAGTTGCAACGGCATTTTTACGTCTAAGAATTCTTACACTTACACTTTTCTGGACACTCCACTCAAACAGCTTCACAGGTAATGGGGACTCATCTCCACCCCCACCAGTGTGCAGCCCCACCTGGATGATGCGACAGCTGCCAGAGTGCACCAGTACACTCCCCACACACCAGCTCTCAGTGGGGAGGAGAGCAGAGTGATGAAGCCAGTTAGGATAAGGTAAGATTTTATTGGAAATTTAGGCATTACAGAAGCCCAGCCCAAGACAAGCAAGACAGACATCAGAATAGACTAAAATTAAAATAACTACAGCAATTTGAGTAATTAAAAAGTATATAGAATACAAAAATAAAATGAATAGTTAGGAAAAAATAGGTGTGTGTAAAATATGCTAATAGTCACTGTACAATAATAAAATATGTAGGTATGCATACAGTAGGTATATACAGATTGAAAATGCCACAATATAAACAGTATCTTAATGCAGTGTCCAAAAAGCACAAGTGCAACATGCTGTCCATAGATGAGCAGATGAAGAGCTAACAGGCCTAGCCTAGGGCAATCTTCTACACCCTGACAGCCGCTGGGAGGAAGGACCTGTGGAAACGTTCCCTTGTACACCGTAGCTGGAGCAGTCTGTTACTAAAAGTGCTCTGCTGTCTAATAACAGTCCCATGTAGCGGATGAGAGGCGTTGTTCATGACGGCTGTGAGCTTGGCCAGCATTCTCCTCTCAGCCAACACCTCCAGGGGCTCAAGGCTCAGCCCCAACACAGAGCCAGCCTTCTTATTGAGTCTGGTTACATCTCTTGTCATGATGCTGCTGCCCCAGCACACAACAGCATAGAGGGCCGCTGCCACCACTGATTCATAAAAAATGCGTAGCAGTGTTCCACACACACCAAAGGACCTGAGCCTCCTAAGAAAATAGAGTCAGCTCTGACCTTTCTTGTACAAGGCATCAGTGTTAACAGTCCACTCCATCTTATCATCCAGGTGTACCCCCAGGTACTTGTAGCTCAGAGATGGGGATTATTAGGAGGCTATGATTGGTAAAGGCCAGGGGGAAAGTTGGTGCTGTTCTTTTTAAGAAATGCCCAGGGACTTTTAATGACCACAGAGACTTGAGACCTCAGTTTTATGCAAGCGCCCCCTACTGGACCCACTAAAACCTCTTCCAGCAGCCACTTCAGCTCTCCCAGGAGGTACTAGCCAGGCTCACAGCTGCTGAGCTTCAGTGGGTTCCAACTGTGCCCGTTGTGAGTCACAGGGTGATATAACTGCTGGCTATATTATTTATAGTATGGCATTAAACTTTAAACAATCTTTTGATTTTCTGAAAATACACCTCAGAAATGATCAAGTCCACCGTCACTCAGGGGATTATTTAATTATAGTGTTTGGTAGTTTGGTTAATTCCCAGTGTCTATTCAATCACAGAGTTAAACAAATAATCTTTTTTTCTGAAAAAGTAGCTTGTTATTTCTAAAAACAAACCATGAAATCACCTTTTTCCAGCATAACCTTAAAAATCAAATCTTTAAATAGTTTGCCATATGCTTAGCTTTATGCTTCTAAAGTATTCTAACACATCATCCTTAAAAAACAGCAGTATTCAGAGAAGCAGCATTTTTGCCTTACTCAAAACACAATCTTGAAAACAGTGCCTTGTCTGTTCAAGAAGGTCTATTAAATACCAGTTTGAGATAAAATCTTTTTTTTTCAGATTGTCTTGATTGTTTAAAATGTCAATCCTGCACAAGAGCATGGTGAAGAATCACATTTGCATGATGCTATACCACACAATAAAACAGACCTTTTAAAATAATAAGTGGAAGAAAATGTTTCAATCAAGATGTGCCTATAAAACACGTTAGCTTCTCCCTATAATTGCCTGTGGAAATTTAATTAAACAATTTTTCAGATTTCTCTTCACCCATATCAACATTGAACAATGTTGCCTGCCAACTAAGAAGTAATTCATAAGAGGGTGACACACAATCAACCGGCAAATGAGTGCCACACATCTACAAATAAGAATAAATGGCTTGACTTCCAAGCATGATGAAGAGTTTATGAAACATCCCTGTGGGGGAAAATACAAGACACAGAGGTGGACTTGAGTGATTTGATGTTTTTAATGTTATTGATACATTGAGAATTGGATATCACATGGGACCATCTTTGTTCTCTTTCCCCCCTTTCAACGTTATCCGCTCCTTGCTCTATCACTTCTTGTATGACAAATGGAAACCACTTAGCCACCGAATTGCTGAAAGATTCTAAATCACTATGTCCTGCAATAAGAAGAGGACTACTGTCTTGATAAACAGAGATGTCATAAACGCTTGAAGTGCAAAATACATCCTCACTGAAACTGACACAATGACAGATAAGGCAACTGTCTCAGTGACACCAGATTGCACGGAAATGTTGATTTGAAAATGACTTTTTTGTTAAAGCAGGAAACATGGCCATTCATCTCAAAGGATTCCCTGGCTTTCTCAAATTCCTGCCCCCCTCTCACATCCCGTGCCAGGGAAAATGATTATATTTTAAAGCCTTCTTTTAATAAAACTATTTAAAAGTTGAAATGTTTTTATTTTAATGAGATTTTCTTTTTCTAATAGGTTCTGAACAAGCAGCCCACTTGCTCTCTGTTTTAAGCAGAGGTATTCCACATGTTAGGGCGGTGTTGGAGTGCGGGTGGTTACATTCAAAAAACGGAAAAAAATGAAACTCTCTTCTCTAGGAGAACACTCCTCACAGCTCAGCTACTGCCAATTCTTTAGCTGTTCTAGATTGCTTTGTCTTCAGCATGCCAAAGTCCCCAGTTTCCAGTGGAATTTAGAGTGGATGTGGAGAACGCCGACTCCCAGGTTACAACGTACTGGCAACGCACTGGAATATCCATGTGTGATCAGGTGGTCTGTCACTGTCCTGGGCTTGCAGAACCCCTTCCTATGATGTACAGTACCAGTGGTCCCCTTTCGGAGACGTCCGCTCATCCCCAAGATCAGTCCATTTCTCAGAGGTTCTACTTGCACAGTCACTCCAGTTCCCATTCCTCTCCTATTGATCACACCCCCACTCTCCAGAAAATCACCAGGAAGGCTGGTACAGGTGTGGATAGGAAGAAGTAAAGAGAAGAAGCGAAACATAACGTTTCGGGTGCAGAGCCTTCTTCAGGTGTGAGAAAGAGAGGAAAGTCAGCAGCTGATAAAGCAGGAGAGAACAAAAGCTGGGAGTGGAGAGGTGGCGGGAGCGGGAGAGAAGCAGTATCGACACTCAAGTGGTGAGATGTTGAGAGAGGTGAAGAGAGGTGTGAAGTCAAAACCTGCAAATGAATAGAGAGGATTGGAAGGAAATGAGTCTGTCGTTGAGAGAAGGGGGGAGGTGAGATCCTACCTGTATCAGACAAGTCTATTCCATTTTAAGGCTCCAAAACTGTTCTTTACAAAAACAAAAAACTTTTCACTAGCTTCCCAGGAACACTGACATGCATAAACTGGCTTAACCCTTTAACTGCAAGATTTGTGGTCCATGTCTCTTCAGAGACCCATTAGAGAACTTTACCTGGCTTAACCTTTTACACCCTGATTCCTCCTGAATACACATATCAACATCCTCATAGAGACTAAGAAGCCTTAAAACTAGTCTTATATAACAAAGCAAATCAGTTGTATTCCTCTCAGGGGCCTTCTGTCAATATCAAAGCAAAAGAAATCCTCTCAAGAGCCATTTTAACCTCCTTGATGGTACAAACCATTCCCGACCCAGACTGCCAGCTGGCCTACTGGTAGAACAGCACAGGAGTCAAATAACTGCTCCTATGCTACCCAAACTCCCAACAGGTCAGCCTCTCCACACACTCTTCCTGAACTGCAGGAGCTCAGACCCTAGCCTGTGCACAGCTGGCTACTAACATACTCTGACAGTAAAGCCTGTGGAATGTGGAGTTACCGACTGGACCAATCAAATTAGCTCTTTTCCCCTCCAGTGGCATTCCAGGACACTAGTAGTTCAGGTGGGTAGCTGTGTCAGCATGCGTAGGCTGCAAAGGAACAAGTAATAGGTTTATTCCAAGCTGAAAAGAGAAGAAAGAAAACACAACGTTTTGACTGTGGAGCCTTCTTCTTGTGTAGGAGACACTAGTCAGGTAGATAAGCCAGGTGTGTCGGATTTTCACTCCCAGAGGAGGTCATGGCCAAAGCCTGGGCTTGCACCATCACAGTGGGACTTTTAGCTTCTCCTGCTTGCTCGTATATTACTTCATGGTCTTGCTCCACGACGTTTCAGGGTTGATTGCACAAGAACACTCTAACTCTAAGATAAGGCTGTTCTTACTTTGCTTGTCATGTGTGGCCTCATGGACTCATGGACATCACAACTTCTTAAACTGAGAGTAAAAGAGAATAGATGTGAAATACAGTGAAGGATAGAGAGAATTTACTGTAGCTTTATAGTTCACTATAAAACGGCAGGAAAAGTTTTTAGGTCATCAACTTGCACATAGATCAACATATTCATCTGACAGGACCACACATTTTGTCATTCTTGCTTATCACTTGCCTGTGGCTAAATAGCATAAAATAGCTTTACATGATTCATTAAGAATTAGCCTTTAGGATAGAGCAAGAATGCTCTTTTAGTGGACATCATTTTAAGTATTTGTCATTTCAGTGGTGGAGAAAAAACAGTGCACTGAAAACAAGGAAAGAAATAGCATGATTTTGATTAAATGTGTTTCTTAAAGTGATGGCTTAATGAATTTTGATTATCTTGGGAAGCAGATGGGTTGAGAATTAATCTGAGCCTCTGAACTCTGTAGTACTATACACTGTGAGCACTCTGTACTACAGGTTCTTATCAAACTGTCTTTCACTTGTCAGAAGAAGAAAAATAAAATGTTGCAAAAGAAAAATATACTGCATGAAAAAGGCTTTTTTTTTGAATGATCAAATATTAAAAATTGCTTATGTGACAACAATACTTTTTTTTCTGCCACACTGTGAAATTGCTTTATGAGAACTGCATTTTATTTATTCACAACCAGGTGTTTTCAACACTCTAGGTTATCAAATTACTGGATTGCTGTGTTTTTAAAAATTGAAATCTTAAAAGCAGAATCAGTTTTGCTTGTAGTTGTAACATATTTCTGGTACTAACTTAAGACCAGATTAAATCAATGATACAACTCTTTCATTAAAAACTATTCCATTATATATTAAAACTGCAGTTTTTAATACACAGAAACCGGTGGTGGCAAACTACCCAAATACAATATATAGGCATTTATTACAAATGCCCCGTTCCTGCATCATTTGATGTTTGTTACTTCATAGGAAAAAAACATACGAGCTTTCATACCATCATACAGCACAATAATAGCTGTCACGATTGTAGTCCTTCCTCCTTAAGGGTGCTCTGGCTCTTCCTTGTTTGTCTTATTCCCCGCACCTGCCCCTTGTTCCAGTCTCCTTCCTGTCCCCCTTTAAAAGCCAAACGCAGTCGCCAATCGTGGCTCTGCATCTGATTTCCACATCGTGCGAGCCCGGGACCTGGATGAGTCTGGCTCCGTTATGCTTTTAGCTTCCTGCTCATGCTTCTGCTACCCCCGCCAGTCCTGACCCGGCACCTGTTTTTAATCCCTGGTTTTGGATGGATTACCCGGCCATGGACTTTTGCTTAGTTTTGGTTTCTCTGTTGGACTTCTAGGATTGTTTGCCTCAACCACACTTCCCCGGATCATGAGCAATGCATGGACACACCCCCCTGTTTTCATCCCTGTACTCCTGCATGACTTTTTCCCCCTCACGATTTCCTCACGATTCTGGATTGTGTCGTCTGCATAGGGTCCGGAAAGAACTCTTTCGTTACAAATAGCAACATTCCTGTAGATTATGTAGAACAAGAATGAGTCAGAGGAAAAACAGAAATTTTCAGAGTGCTAACATTACTGACATCCCGATTACTTCTACAGAAGATGATTAAATATTGTAACGCTTACGGCCATCAGTGGTGTGTAAGAGCCGGCTTCCAGAGCAGTGACGTCACCGCCCTTCCCTGTAATAGTAGGACCACAGCCCCTGGGCTGGCGAGAGATCTTTCTTTAGCTCAACAGGCTGGGTCCCTGTTGAGTGACGCGGGAGTCCCGGGTTCAAGCCCCCCACGGTGCGGGGCCAACCTGATGCAGTAAGGGCGCCCACCTGAACCCCGTTGTGTTACAATATGTATTCTAGGAATTAAGCTTACTAACAAGAAGTATCTGTTTTATTACATACACAAACACACATACAGTACTATTGCAACTGATATTCATTATGTGGATATTTGCTGTGGATGAAAAGTAAGGCAGTCACAGGGACAAGAAATACTGGCTGTAAAAGATCTACCTACAGTAGCCCTCTGTGACTTATATATGTGGGCTACAACCAGCTCTAACATGTCTAGTGACCTTAATGTGTTACTTCAAAAACACGCAGGTAACATTGGTCTACTGCCAGGGGCCCACAAACGCACCTGAGATGGAAAACAAACAGAAAGGGCTTTAGTGACCACCCCACCATCACACCACCCATTTCTATGGGAGTCTGCCTGAAGGTGTAACTCAAGGCGAATTAAGGTGAGTTAAGAACCAGTTTTAATGATATTACTGACTGAATATAACCTCTGGGGTTCAGACCCAAGGGTGCAGATGGTGTAGGCAGACAAGCCTGTCTTAGAGACCTTACAAGGG
Source organism: Atractosteus spatula (assembly GCF_055471065.1). NCBI lineage: Eukaryota > Metazoa > Chordata > Actinopteri > Semionotiformes > Lepisosteidae > Atractosteus > Atractosteus spatula. Next base: position 73,804,789 of record NC_142708.1, on the reverse strand, counting down.
ATGGAGCCATTAGTCAGAAAAAGATCCTCAACCCTTGAGCACTTGCAATATAAAATCATCTATGCATGGTGAGGCCCAAAACTGCTAAATATTCAACACGAGCAAGTCAGATTTGAAATCTGTGATGAGCTGTATTGCAATTCTGATAAAGTTTTAAATAATTTGGCAAGATCAGAATCTTGGCAGTATCACAAGATAAAATAGAAGCACATTCCCCAGAGAGCAGGGACTGTGCAAAGTCAAATTTTTACAATGCTTAGATTCTTTTGGCATTAGCCCTGGGGGTACAGGGAGGAAAGCAGAATCAATGATGTGGATCAGAATGGAACCTTCATGTTGCACAAATCTGCTAAAAAAAAAACGCGACAACAACACTTGCCTTACAGAAAGAATGAATGGGTTCAGCATAAGAATGGGTTCAGAATAGTTACATTTTGGATATATTTGTAATATTATGCATGTTTCTGAGGCACGTAAACTGATAGGTAATTCATTGAGATCCCCTTAGACAGGACAGTGCATAACCACTGACTCAGAAAAGATTGGAAAGAAAAAGGCAATTAGAAGAAATCTTTTAAAAAGAGGTGACGTGTCAGTTTGATTACAACAGAACTGATCTCAAAGAATAGATATCAAGAGACAGATATGATTGTTTGGGCTTTAAACTGTGTGGCTCTGAATATTAAGCAGGACTCTATTAAGTTCGAGAGCAAATTACAAAGAAGAGGAGGGATCTTAAAGGTTCCATCAAGCCACGTCATACATTGTAATCAAGACAGCTCCAAATCACAGCCGTGGGGAAACAATGTTTATTTCCACTGTGGCTTGGAGTAATTATGAAAAGATGGAGAAAACATATCATTTCCCATTTCATTGAGCTATAAACAGCTGCAGCTTGGCCCAAAATCTCAGAGGCTATAAAAGAGAAGAGGATAATTGGATATTGAAAAACACCTTCCATTTCAATGGCAGCAGCACTTTGAGTTCAGAAAAATCTATGTTTTGCTTTTCATTTGTATCGGTATGTAAGCACAGCAGTCTGGCTGATTTGAAGCACAATGAATATTCTTTTTCTTTTCCTGACTCAATAATGTTATTGTGCTATTCTGCTGATAAGTCAAAAGCAAACCATCATTCTGAGACTCTCTCTTGAATTGAATTTATTCCCCTCCCCTCCTCAACCTGTCCTAGGCTTCATGATCCCGGTGTTTGCTGGTGTTTATTCAAGCCAAACTCTTAATTCTTAATTGGACACTTAATTGAGTTAACAGCTTGTTTAATTGGATCTTCATTTTTTCCTGGCCTCAAAAAGTTGGAGATTTCAAGGCACTATGCAACTTTCACAGGAGCAACGATTATTAAAAATGTCTGACTAGACCAATAATTAGAACAACCAAGGTTTCGATTAATTGGGATCTTCACTGCATGGAAAACCACAGAGGCCTCATTTAAACCCCATACAGGTCATGACATCAAAAAGATGTTAATCTGCAGACACTGTCTTCACAACAGTAGGGGATTCAGTTCATGAATAACAAAAATGTATCCAAAAAACCCTCCAAAAATTCAACAGTGAAAGACTGTGGCAAAACTGTGTTGTGAAAGAGTAAAAACACATTTAACAACACAAGGTCATCTTTCTTCCTATTATATGCTGCACAAAGGAGTACAATACAGGCTGCTTGTGAAGTTAACTGTCCCAATCAAACAATTGTATAATCAGAACCTCTAATGGTGGAATAATACAATTTGTTAAATATGCACATTTTAACACTGGAGGCACTGCTTTGGCTCAATGTCACCACAGCTTGCACTGCTCAAAACTGTTCAGTGTCCTCATTGGTCTATAGTGCATAGTTTGTGAGATGCAATTCAATTGTTTAAACAGGCCAACTCCCCTTAACGAAATTTATCACCATTCCCCTCCATTTGTTTCCAAAATTCTACACATTTCTGCCTAGAGGTGTGAGCAAAGACTTAATCAGGTCTTTAATTACTGTAAATAATAAATAATAGATACTCCTTACACTTATATAGCACTTTTCTGGACCCTCCACTCAAAGCGCTTCACAGATAGTGGGGACTCCCCTCCACCACCACCAGTGTGCAGCCCCACCTGGATGATGAGATAATTAGGTGTAGGTCTGGCAATTTCATTTGTTTTAAATCCAAACTGCCGAACTAATGAATTGTGGATTATATGCTAAAACCACTGTAAAATGATTGTGTAACAAATATTATTATTTGCCTTGTTGGTTGGTGAGGTCACCTGTACACCAGCACCTCAGGGACAATCACACATGTTCTCCACACACCATGTCTAACATATTGATAAATTAACTTAATCATAAACTCCAGAACAAGAGGAGAAAGTAGGTGTTTTGCAGTGCATAAAATTAAAATACAACTAGATCAAGTGATTTTGGGAACAGAGATCAGATTACCTGTCAAAAGAAATTGCTATATAATATTTCCATGACCAGTGGCAGGTTTGTAATCTTGTCAAATGACTCTAAAACAGTAGTAAACATGTACCCTAAGGTTAGGATCCCATGGAAAGTTTGTGTTCTTAGGCAGAGAACTGCTATTTTCGTACCTCAATTACACCTTACACCAACAGTGTCAGAAGCATAGGGCGTATTGCACTCATTGTAATCATTCAATCTGGATCATTTTCAGGGAATAATTCTGGGAATAATTATGAACTAAACGAAGCTTTAGATGTTAATGGTTAATGCTTTTTTGGTGATTAAACAGTTCCACGTAATTAGTCTTTCTAATTCTGCGTGTGCAACCACTGGGAGAGTGAGCTGAGCAGCATTACTCTCGCTGTACTCCTGTCACTGCTGGTATCGTGGAGAGAGGAGAAAGAGGACTCTTCTACTGACACATCCCACTCAAAAATGACATGTCATTTCTGTGCTCTGCAACCGTGTGTCATGCAGGGAGAAATGACGAACAGGAAAATGAAAATCTGGTGTCAATGCTGTTAAATAAAGGAAGCAGGCTATTATTTGCAGTAAAAGAGTACTTTCTTTTCCGTCCTTTTTTAGGTCTTCCTTCTAAGCCTTCTCAGATTAATAAAAGTGAATTATTTAATGTCCCCAAGTACACTTTACAACAACTGCTCCAAGGCAAAAGAAAAAGACAGAGGAGCTTCTTAAGCAAAGAAAATGAATCTTTCCATGCACTGTCAGGAGGAATTTAATCATTCTAATGTATGCCACCACCACTCTCTCATTATAGCCTATCCTGTTATTATGGAATCAGCATCGCCTTTTTCTTTTAAGTAGAAAGATGCTTACTGCCATGATTGCCAGCTTCATAAAATCACAGATAATCGCTGCAATCTTCCCATCGCATTTTGCAGTCACAGTGACAGATGTTGGTAGGGTCTTCCCGCAGCCTGCATTGGATGTGGGTGAGAAAACTTTATGGGGACCACTGGCTGAGACCCACGTACTGTACTGGAACTAGGAGTAACAGCTTGGGTTTGAAGCAAAGCTTTTTGGAACTGGATGTCTTCATAATAGGTCTGCTAGGTTAAGTGCAAACACAAGTCTGGAATCCCACAGACTACAGAGGGAACACCTGGCTGGTGTATGATTAGGATTTTCAGTTGGCCACACCATGGTGTGAGAATGAACACCTTTTCTATTAGTCTTAACAGTCTTTGGTTTTTTTTCTTATTTTGTAGAATAAGTTTACACAAGTAGCATGAAGGGAATGGAGACCTGTCAAGTTATACAATAGGTCTATATACAATAGATATTGTATACACTCACACACTACAATATATATTTGCATTGCAAAATTGAGGAGGTTGAATTATTTCAGCAGGTCGTCTTAAATTAATGAACATATTTCTATCTCTTACATGCAAAACGTCTCATCCAGCACATACATTTGAGTATGCTGAGCACAATTTCTCAATGAGGAGAGTCAAAAAATGCCCCCAATGACCTCTACAGCTGTAGTAAAGCCTTCAGAGATCGGTATCGTTGAATATTTCAACAGCAAAGCTTCTAATAAAACAGGCAATTGCAAAACTTATATTCATGGCATTGAACACCTCCTAAAATGTCATTAAAAGTAAGAAAAGCAATGTTCCTGACTGCACAATAGAAAAATGTTTTAATAATTTTCCAAACACTAAGCTGGGAGGGATATGATAAATAAACACAGGTTTGCCCATCCAGTCATCTTGCCTGTTATTGACAAGATATACTGCTCCTCCAGGGCGTTTCATGTTCAATTTAGCTCGTAACGCGAAATTGTTGTATGCAGGAGGTGTATCTAATTGAAAAGACCAGGAGCAATATCTTTATTAGAATATCTTTAACACCTTGACAAGACTTTAATTCACAGAGATACACACCCCCCCAACCAAAACCACAGAACGTCAATCACCATTTAAATGACTTCTAACCCTCAACAGCAAATCTTAATACACCGTTCCCCACTGAGCAGTTTTTTCACCAAAGTCTTCATGGAAATGCACACCCAGCTTTACAATTTTAGAGCATTTCAGGCACTTTAAGCAGAAAATAGACATGAGATCACTGGAATTCTAATGATGTCAGTTTGCTATTGCCATTAAATGTTACCAGCAAATAGTTTGTAAGCCCACTTACTGCTGGGGAGTTCTCAGACTGAAGAGGCGAGCAGAAATTGATTGTTTTCCTGTTTAGGAAATAAAACCAGATTTGGATCCACTGTTCTCAAAGCAGTAGGGCCATCACCAAAATCAGAATCCAGCTCAAGGTGGGAGAAAAGCAAAAATTAGCCCCAATTTAATGGAAACATTGCTTTACTAAGGGGTGAGGTGCGTTTTGAATCTGATGCGATGTTTGTGGTAATCTTTTGAGCTTGGAATCCTCAGTGTAAATAAGAAGAAATATATCGTCTGGGCTTATCCACCAAAACCTTACATAGTTTCACAAGCATTAAACAACAGTAACAAAAATAAGAAAATTTCCTTCCAAGATCCAAATAAATGCATACATTTGTAAGCAAAACCTAGGGCCTCGTGTGTGATTAGTTTTTCAGGGAGTGATGTGAGAAAATTGTAACTGTGTGGTAATTGAGTCAAAGTCAGATCCATGGGATGGTTTTCATTAAAGCTGTCCAGCCATGCTATGAAGCTGATTCCTTGGTTTCTTCACATCAATTAGCTAATAGCAACTAAATTAATGAGCAGGGTGAACAGTAATTACTGGTGAAAGGAAATGAAAATAAATACAGTATGTTCCATTTTACGTATCAATTTAGAAAAAATTGGGGTTCTAATTATATACAATCCTTTGAAAAATTTCAATGATGTCATCAGTGTCTCAAGGACTGTTTTTTGAGCCAGTGACTCTCTGACTTTTACAGCACACTTGACACAGAGTAGAATATATGTATCCCCATGGGAATACAGGCAGTGGTATTATATCTTGCGTTTCACCCACTACGTAAGTGGTATTTCACTTCTTTCTGGCTTACATATTGATTTCCAAACTAAAACAGACAGACTAAGAAAAATTGCACTGTCTGCTACTGGCACACATGCCAGGCCTATCAGCTCAGTAGCAGTCCTAAATAAAGACACGACTTTTTTAAAAATCAAATTCAATTCTGGTTGTCTAGACAAAGCCAGTTTTCACTCCAGTACCATCTGCATTGTTTATATGATGAAGTGTCTCACAGCATAGAGGTTACAAATGATTTGCAATTTTCCACCCCAGCATTTCATTTTTTTTATCTTTTTTTTTTTCCATACACCCACACATTATTACCACCATTCGGTGCTAATCTGTTTGGAAAGCTGTGGGTCTGATCTCATGACACACTACTTAGCAAATAACGCCTTTGCATCCCTCCAGCCTACTGTGGTTTCATCTAGTCCATTTGCTTGGGTGGTCCCCAACGTCCTGCTCTTCTAAATTGACAGCACAACACCCCTTTCTCCCTCCATCTCTCTCTGTCCTGGTCTCTCTCTCTCTCCCACTCACTGTTTTTTTGTGAGCAGCCTTTTTTCAATCTGAGAGATCTTCTGGTGAAAAGGATCAGCTCAAAACAACAAAGGGGTTTCTGCCATAGAGGAGGAGCAGTATTTTGTGCCAGCATTACAAAATAACTATTGAGGGTCAATATGAAGGAGTACCTGTCACAAGTTCGAACTAGAGTGCAGGTTAGGTCTCTGGAGGCTTAATTTGAATGTGGAGGGTTCGAGTTATAGGCTGTACCCCTGAGCAAGATTTTTTTAATCCAAATGCTGCAGGTTACTAACATTGCGGGAGGTACGCATTTATAGTGAAAGTACCGCTCAATGCCTTAGACACTGATCTATGCTCCACACTGACAAGCCTCTATATTCAAGTCTAAACTTTACCATAAATACATTGTGTCTTATAGTAGAAAGTACAGAAGATTGCTTTTACACTGTGAAGTTATTTTGCTTTACGTTTTCCACAAGGTACAGTATCTACATTTTGCTGGGCAGCATTGCGCAGAATGAAGTTCAAGTAGGCAGCTGTGTCAGTGTGCTTAGGCTGCAAAGGAACAGGTAAAGGTTTATTCCATGCAAAAAGGAAAGAAAAGAGATGCAATGTTTCGGCTGCAGAATGCACCTACTGTATGACCAGTGTTTAACATGACTCACCCTGTACCACTATTTCTGCAGCTCTGAAATTTATAGCATGCATAAAAAAGAACTAAAATAAATTAATACTTTCCTACAATGGTACTGCTTCATTATTTATGCTTGAAAGTGTCTACCAGACAAGGCAAGACAAAATTTAAAAGATTTAAAATATAAATTTGTGAAGCAAATTTAATAATGCAAATATAACAATGTGAAGCAATCCAAAAAGTCAGGAGCCTTCTAGAACTGACTTCTGTTAAATCTCTTTTGGGTTTCTTCTCAGGATGGTCTCAGGATTAAATAGGAACCAGTTGATTCAGAGGGCCCAAGTTTAGTGTTGAGCAATTTTGAAACCACCGGTATGTATTTCCAAAGCAATTTATAGATGTTAATTTGATCCGTTCAGCAATGCTGTGAAAATCTTGCAGCTTCTCTTTGAATGATTGAAAAAACTGTCTCAGGTGATGGCGTATTTAAAGGCCAGGTTCAACCCCTGTGGTCCTGTGCACAAGAACACTCTAGTGAATGTGAAGTCACTCAATTAGGCAGCAGCTGGTGGACCTCACTAAGAAGCGAGGGCAGATACAGTAAATGTTGAGCGGTGCAACTCTACATTCCTTTTTGTATAAGAAAATATAAAAATATTTTAGTTTTGTATTTTAAAAAAGTACATTATTCAAACCATTATACAATATATCATTTTAAAAAGCACATACAATATGCACTCAACACAAGGTAAAAAAAGGAAAACTGCACAATCAGTGATTTCAGAATTGCAGTAAATCCCATTTGTTGCTACCTACAGTACCTTTTTATTGAGTACATATACATGCTTGGCACAAGACAGCTCTTCAGGTTTGAACACTCAGCCGTCGGTAGTATCAGCTGGAATGGAGAAGCTGATGATTAAAAATTATGCCAGTGTTCTTAATTGAAGAAGCAGACCAACAGCAAAAAAGCCTAGAGTAAGGCTGTATGTGGAAAGAGATTACAGTGAATTTTATCTACCAAGAGAATTCCCTCAGATATTCATAACCGTTGCATACACTCATTCAGTTGCAAATGTGGTTAACAGCATTTGTAACATCATTCATTCTATGCAATCTCTGTCCCCCGATGCATCTAATTTGATTTTAGGTGATTTTAACCACTGCAACCTAAAAAGTCTTAGCTTGTCTACCAATATTTCATCTGCTCTTGTAACAGTAAAACCCTGGATCTGTGCTACGGCTCAGTCAGAGGGGAGTACAAGGCAACTGTGAAACCTCTGCTTGGCTCATCCAACCACAACACTGTGCTCTTAATGTCAAACTACAGGACAGCTCTAAGGAGCTAAAGAAAGCCTAATGGCAGCAGGTAAAAGTCTGGTTAGACCGCAGCACACAGCATCTGCAGGGCAGTTCTGATTTCACGGACTGGTCCAACTTGTTATAATCTTGTGACAATTTAGACAAACTCACAGACGTGGTTTGCAGTTATATATCTTTCTGTGAAGAAACGGTGATTCCTATGAAACCCGTAAAAGATTATTCAAATAATAAGACTTGGGTAAACAAATCATAATAATAATGTTGCTTTATTAGTCTTATACAATTTCCTGCATTAGGAATTCATCTTTTCACATACCCCAGCTTGTTCTTCATGAGACACAGACAGGGAGGGAAGCTTGGGGTCAGAGCACAGGGTCAGCCATTGTATAGTACCCCTGGAGCAGTTGGGGTTAAGGGCCTTGCTCAGGGCCCAACAGAGTAGGATTCCTCTGCCAGCTGCAGGATTTGAACTGGCAACATTCCAGTCACAAGCACAGATCCTTAGTCACAGAACCACAGCTCCACCCCCGATAGCCTACTGTACTGCAAGAACATTGTTTCAAAACAGGGTAATGAGTCTGTTAAGAGCTAAATCAAATCTGATGTCAGAGCAGAAATTAAAAAGGCAAAATTAAATTACAAGAGAAAACTCAAACGCAAACCCAGCTATAATAATTTGAGAAGTGCATGAAGAGCAAATTAAAACTATAGAGGGGCTGTCGGACAAAGGTAATCTCTCCATAAACAGTGAATATTGATAGTTTTAACACTAACAAAGAGTAGGCTGATGAACTAAAAGCTGTAGTTTTTACCTTAGATTTGACAAACATGTCTTTAGTGGAGAAATCAGGGAACTTAAAGAAAAGTCCACTGCTACTACCAAGTCTGAATTCCACACACAGTGTGTTTCAACCATTTTTGAGAAAACAAAAGTCAGGAAAAGTCTTGGACCCGATCACATCAGTGGGAAGGTACGGAGGTTATGTGCTGAGCAGCTCAGTACTGTATTTCATATGTTCAAAATATCTCTGAATCAGAAGAAAGTACCCAAAATTTGAAAACAGCCAACAATCATACCAGTAGCAAAACACAAATGCCTCAAGGCATTAAATTATTCCAGACCAGGGGGATTAAGCTTTTAAGTAATGAAGTCATTTGAGAAAATTGTTAGAAGTCATGTGCTCCACCAGGTAGAACACCTACTGGATCTCATGTATTTTGCCTACAGGGCTCAAAGAGGAGTTGAAGATGCAACCCTCACATTAATGAATTCCTTATATTTACATCTAGAAGGTCCCAAGACACATGCCGGGCTTTTATTTACTCTATATATTTCAAAACAGCCTTTGTTCAACCATACTTGTTAGTGGAGAGATTACTCTCAAATTTTAATCTAGATTTTAATACTGTAGGCTGGATCTTAAACATTTTGACCAACAGACCACAAAGAGTGAGGGTAAATGGTCCTATATATAGCTCTGTTCTACCACTGGGTCTTCTCAGGGCTGTGTGCTGTCCCCCATTATATACTGTATGTCCCCATCCTATACATCTTTTATACATACAGCTGTAGTAGCCCTTTTGAAGAAAGACACATCATTAGGTTCTCCAACGACACAGTCATTGTCAGTCTCCTCCAAGACGCAGACACTGATCATAGGCCTGTGGTGGAGTATTTTGTTGAATGGCCTAACACCTCCTTCCTTTAACTCACTGTGTCTATAACCAAAGACATGATCATTGACATATAAATAGAATACAGGAAGCAACCACCAGTTGTAAAACCATTGAGGAGCTAGAAATTGAGATTCTCAAGAGTTACAAATATCTTGGCATTATTATTGATTACAAGCTGCCCTTGAGGAAAACACAGATGGCATATGTAAGAAGAGCCAAGAGCCACTGTTCTTCCTGAGAACTCCACTATTTTAATGTAAGTAGTATAATGATTACTTTTTCCTATAAAACTTTTATTGAATCTGTCCTAACATTCACTGCAGTAGCCTGGTTTGGTAACCTTCATAAACGCAATAAAAACAGTTAGATAATGAAGGGAGCAAGCAAAACTATTGGTACACAACTATTGGTAAAAAACAAAGTCAGTAAGATATCACCTGCAGCTCCAATCACAGAACTTTTAAGCAGACACAGAAACACAGTAACTCTCAGTGGCACAATTAGTAGGAATACCAGTAACGGCACTTGTTTTGGAACCAGTAGCACCAGTCCAGTTGTCCAGTAACAAGGCTCATATTGCTGTCATAGCAATAGTAAATGTATTAGTGGCAGTTACAGTAGTGACAGAAACAGCAGCTCTTTGATTTTTTTTCCACTGAAAAGTTCCCCCAAATATTTGAAATAAAATCTGCCTTCTAAGTACAATTATGCAGAGTTCACCCAGCTTTAAAAGAAAGAACTGCACTGCAGGTGCCCCCTCTCTCTCAGTCCTGCTATCGTTTTAAAATTGAGAACTAAAAAGCCAGTTTGCATTAAATTAATCTCCACATAACTGTGCACAGTTCACAGTTCCCAGTCCAGTCACAGCTGCAATCTTCCCGTGCAGAGCTGAGTATTTTTTCAAACCTGGCAACAACAGTACTGCAGGTGCGTGTATTCAGCATTTGGGAGATTATTTATCCCAGCTCAAGAGCTGACCTACTGCTACTGTTTCAGACAGAGAAGCGGAGATTGTAATTACAAGACACCAGCAGAGAGATGTGATGGAGGGTGCAACGAAGCATAAATACTGCTCTCTACATTACAACTAAATGAAACTTGTTACTCTACAGAAGCTAAGCTCAGATGGGACTTGCCTGGGTGCTTCACTTCTTTTGCATGTGTGTGTTCAGATATAGACGCTGCACATCGCAATTGTAAACAGAAGCCCTCTATTTCTCCAGGTACACAAGACATCAGCCTAAGGACCCATCCTGGAAAATGGCTAAGAAATGAGCTCACCAGTAGCTCAAACACTAAAGGTGCACACTAGAAGTAAAGGTTGAGGCCTATAGCCCTGGTGTTATTTAATGACACCGTTCACATTTCCCTCCAGTCAGACCCTTATGTGGTGCAGGTAGTGGATGGGCTTCAGGCAGTAAAGCCTACCTCATCCTGCCATATACACTTGTAGTGACATCTGCAAGAGATGCACCACTGCTCTGCTTTGCATGCACTCTCCAGCAAGGCACTGTGGGAGTTGTCAGTTGACAAATGCAAGTCGTGTGACAAATGTCTCTGACTGGTGACAGTTGGGTGTATCATACAAGTGGTGCACATTGGTCCTCCTTATCTACAAGACAGTGGTGGGGGAGGAGCAGTAAGGACGAGCTAATCAAACAATTAGGGATTCCAAAACTCAGTGGAGCAAAATATAAAATCATTTTTAAAAACTCCCTTCTCCTTTCTTCTTCTCACCCGACATAAAAACCATTTCACCATCCACCAGCGCTTAGGCCCCCCCACAAGCAATGAAGAATTCACAGAACTCAAAGCCTTGTTACGATGCACAAGCTTGGAATCTTATTGCCATGGTGTGCAGCGTTACAGACAGTCTCAGGCATCAACATTAATTAAACCTCCTTAAAGGTTTCTTAAATTGGCTTGGAAGAGTGCCCTCCATTTCCTGATAAGCTGACGATTAGGTCTTGTCTTTTAATGTTTGCATGCTGTGAAGAATTGTCTCTTTGTGAGTTTGTGTTTCTGGTGGTGCACCACAGACTCCCTGATGATGATGCATGAATCCCGCACTGAAGGAGACGGGCAGATTGGCTCACTTCAAAACATCGTCCACATCTATAATAACAGTGAAGAAACAAAGATCCAGACATAGCATGAGCATTTCATGTGCTGCAATGTAAAGGATGAGTGCTTTATAAATGTGTGCTTATCAGGAGCTCAAAACCACAGCACAGCACACCTGCAGTTTGCTAAGTTTGCTCTTTAAGAAGGTTTGCACAATCGTTTATCATACCCTTTCCACACTAATTTTTACTACACTTAAATTTGCATTACCATGGCAAATGATTACTGTGACACAGGTGTTGGATTCATCTATAAATATGTATGACACATACCTGTACTGTATTTAAAATGATTTTGGCATTTTATGTAAGCTGTATAAAGATTGATATTGTTTTTCAGGGTCAATGCTAGCAGAAGGTTTGAACTAAAAAAAAAAACATTGAACTAAGTTACGAGTTAGAAAAGGAAAATCAATGTTGTAGAACAGAGCCCAGCACACACAGCTCAATACTGGAGTGTGGAGGCAGCATAAGGCCTACACACCAACAATCGTTGTGTCCTTTTTGATTACTTTATGCAATGGCATTGAAGCCTACACGGTGAAAAGGATTTCAGTGGCTGTAAGGTGTGTAGGTGTCTGGTTATTTTGTTGTTTTTTTATCAGCAATCTAAGAGAAGAAAAGTTTAATTTCCATGTTGGAACACATTGGATTAGATCATTATCAGCAAATAAATTAAAGTTTTGCTTAGCAAATGGAAAAAGAACCCGCTGAGATGACAGCAAACCTATTCACTCATTGCCAAGATGAGGTGATATTAACATGTTGCCCACGTCCTGCAGACTCAAATACCCTATTACCCCATTCTCTCCAGTAGATTTAGGAGAATTAAAGATTGCCTGTTCAAAAATCATGTGCTGTCAGTTTCTAAAAATGAATCAACACCTTAACAAAGCATTCACTCAGGTACAAATGTGTTCTTCAATTCTGCAGTAAAATTACTGCTATAGCTATAGATAAAATAAACATTGTATTAAACACTGTAAAGGTTGTAAAAGACATAACATTAGGAAGAGCATTTTAAATATACCACTTTTTACATTTTATGATCAGCATTATTCATATATATTTTATTTTTGGGAATAGCAAAACATGGTACTTGGTGCATCTGTTAATCCGCTATTAGCATCTCAACAGTACAATACATCTTATAGTTTTACCACCATAAAAACAAATACTCAGTAGAATTCTAATTTTCTAAAGACATATATCTTCAACATGGTCACAAGAGCATATACTGTAGCTTGAAATTACATGCAATGTTGCAGCCTTATTTCAAAGATGCCTCATTAGGCACTAAAGCATTAATTACAGCCTAATAACTACCAACAAATTAAGGTACAGAATTTACATTACATTTATTTTTCCATTCATGAATCCTAAACAAATTGATAGGTCACCAAAAACAAACTCAAGCTGGAATAGGTGTTTCTTATTTATTGAATAACTCTGTTTATGGTACACATTAACCTTTATCGGTAGCGCTTTACAATTTAACAGATTAGTTCCAACTTGATCCAGAAAATAATTTGTTTTTCTTGAAATATCATTCGACTCAAAGCAAAATGAAATACGTACATGAAGTGGATCGAGCTTAACTCAAGTGTGATTTTTACTTAACTCACAGAAAATATCATTCTGGGCAACCACAAAGAAAACAAAAAATAAAATGTTCCAGCTGGTTCCTTTCATTTGTTTTCACCTCAAATTTCTTTTTGCTGTGCTTGGTTTAAAAGAGAAAAAATCCTCATTTTTACCCATCATTTACTTTCTCTTGTATAAAATGTATTTCAAAGTTAACTACTGTACCACAAAACAGTTACTGCAGCCTTTTTTCAGAATCCCTGAAAACTATGCAGAAAAATTTATACAAGCACAACCTATAATTTAATAGCATTCCTGTAGTCACACACTGCATCCACATTTCTAAAGAACTGATGACTCAGGAGAAAGAAAAAAATGGTATATATTGAAGACTTCAATACATCAAACACACACTTTGTTTTACCTGATTATTCTCAGGACTGTCTGAACTTCTTTAGCTAGTAGGATATTTACCCATTCAGCACTGACTCCTTTATCTCTGGCCCGCATTTTTATAAAACAAACTCAGTTTCATTTGCCTCGGTAATTGTAAAACTGTGAACAGAACACTACAAAGCAAGAGACACATATACAGTATACAGCAGTATATTGCTGCACATATGCAGTACATATACTGAATATCAAAAGAATCCTACTGCACACAACTGCAGTAGACTTTTTTGTAGCAGGTGCACTGTGCACAGGCATGACAAAGGTCAATTATCATGCTATGATGTTAAACTTTGTCAACAACATGGAGTTTAGTCTAGTGGCACATGTGGCCTGTGTTGAAAGCAATGCTACCTGTAATGTATTGGTCTCTAAGCTCTAGACGCCACATGAAATCCAAGATCAGCCCAATGTCCTCACGTCTTGGGAGTAAGGCATCCACTACATAACTGTCACATTTCCTTTTTGCATGAGAGCTGTTCAACAACATACTGTATGTTGTCCCATTGGAATGTTGCCATAGAAGGACGGGCTTGCAGGCAGGGCAGCGAATGAGGTCCCAGGTCCTGATCAATGTAGTGTTGTGCAGGCAGGCTGCCATCGGTCATTACTCCTGGGGTTCTATAGTGACTAGACGTTCCTGCCCAGGCCATCACACTAATGGATTGTTCAGTTGTCCACAGCAATAGTTCTGCACATCTATGCCACAGCTTATACAAAACCTGGATAAATCAAGTGGAGTGTATTCATCTTTATTTTCGCCAGCCTTGACACTGAAAAAGTTATATCACCTCGTCTTTGCCAACCAACTCTCTTCACTAATGAGGTGAGTTAGTGCTTATGCCACACTGTATGTATCTGTAGGGATGCAAGGAGCCACAGCACAGTCCAGTGAAGGTTCGAGATGAGTTGAATTGTGACAAAAACAGCCATTTCTGGAGAACCCTGAAGGAGACACACACAAGGTGTATTTCCCACAGTGCCCCGAATTACATCAGTGTTACAGAGGGTTTTATAGCCTGGATACAGCCATAGTCACCCTATATTATTACCACAAATGAGGGTTTAAGAGTGCCTATTCCTCTTATGGCCTAGTAGCTATTCCTGATGATGTTATCCCCACCTTTTAGCTATTCCTGACATGTACAATAACAGGTGTCTGTTTCAAATTCACTCAGTCCAGGTCCCCACCAGAGCCCAGATTCTATGCATCACATCAGTCACAAAAGATAAATAAAACTAAAAATAAAAATAAATTTAATCAATATCCAAATTCTGTACACTGTCATATTCTAGGAATATACATCCATAAATAGTTTCTTTTGATGCTCAATATATCCACACACTCTCAGAGATAAATACTGTGTATTTATTTGCATGCTACATAAATGAAGGAGAACGTTTTGTTTCCTTGTCCTACGATTTCAGCAACTGAGTGACAAAACTCTAAAAGGAAATTAATCAAATTGTTTTTATAGATGAATAAATCATCTGAGACCTCTAATAAGGCTTTCACAGCAGGTTTCACAGAACACAATCAACTCTGATTGTCAAAATAAGAGAGGAGCTAATGCAGTCAAAGAGCAAAATTCCAAGAAGATAGATTTCATTTTGTTTTGTCAGAATGCTGTTTCACAAGGACTCTCACAGCTAAGAGCTTTTAGCCCATCATCCAGTATTGATGAAAATATCATGCATTCTCCAAGCATCAGTACACATTTACTGCAAAATAAGGCAACGAGGTAAACCTGCTGGCATCAACACAGAGGAGATGATAGTGTCTTCAGAAGCAAAATAATGGAGAGGTCTGTAAAACAAAAGGCAGTTTTCAGCTGCTTAATTTATCGTATCTACTGGAAAAAGGCACATTTTAACTCAGCAACATAAAACATGTTAACTTAAAAGCACTGCTATCACTGTTTAATTCAAAGGATTTAGCAGATACTTTACAAAGCAGCTGTGTTTCAAGCTCAACTCAACTTTTTCAGTGGTTAAGCAAAGCAAAACATTCATGTCCCACAAACCCCCATGATATTTACATATAAATTCATTCCTTTATGAATAATACCTTTAGATTTGAAATCCCCAAAACCGCAGGTTATCGTCTCGTTCAAACGATGACACCTCTCATCTCCACAAATAGGGGCATTGGCCTGGACATTGTCATTCATAGGGAAGAGATCAGGACATGCAGACTGTGACAGTCAAGCAGAAAAATCAAAGAGTCATACTCCAGAGCAGTGTTTCTCAACCCTGGCACAAGTCCCAGAGGACTCTTGGAAATCTGAACTGAAATACAGGTAGGTTAAACCTCCACGAGGAGATAATATGGCTTCTCAATTAATGCTGGTGCTTGTGACCCCAGTGTCTTCTGGGGTTGAAGGGGAACATACAGTATGAATTCTAAGTTTTAAACAACTATGAAACTGCAAACATGTTCAGAGTGAATACAATTAAAAGGACCTCCTGTAATATGCAAATGCAATTAGGTTGACGTAAACTCAGCTGAAACGAAAATGTGAGGCCAAACAAGCCACAAGGATTAGGATTGGGAAGGGGTACCTCAGAAACTGGAACGAAAGGAAGATCGTCCTTTATAGCAGGGCTCTGGAGGGGCTTTTGAATCTGTGGGTTTCCACTATATTGGAGATCTGACTTGATCTAGGCATTTCAGCACTTACTTTGACCAGTGCCATTCAAGTCATTGGTTATGGATGCTCATCCTGAACCTTTTCAAATCAGTTCCACTAAATAATGTTCTAGCAAGCACCTCCTTAATTATTTAATTGATAACTAGTAGCAGAGCTTTGTGTTGCTTTTTTCAAAGGGTCACAGGGCGCGTAGTCCTGAGAATGATAAGTTATGATATAAATTATGATAGTAGAGAGCCACTCGAATTACTTGTGGAATCGAAAAATTTGCTCCTTTACTACAGCACCTGTTACTCAAGATCCTGTCCATCAGTTCATACTCAGGGCCTAATGTCAAAGCCACGACATTCAGAACACAGAATCTCTGTCTCTCTGCTCACAGTTCCATTAGTTTTTCCTATAAAAGTCAACATATAAAGAAATAGGCATACTGTACAAGTATGAGCACACAGCAAGAGCTCTCAGGCTCTCTTCAGTAAAACTTTATTTGAAGCAAAAATAAGGAAGACACCTGAGCATGCTACTCCATCTGCAAGTCATCTGGAAGTAGTAAAAGTTTTTACAGAAGGTCTTTAATGTAAAACACACATTTTGTTGAACTAATTAAAAACTACAGTACTGAGGAATAAATCAAAATCTATAATTTCATTTTCAATGCAGCCTTTGTTTGTCCTTAAATACATAAATCTAATGGCTTGGACAGTTCAATGTTTTCTCCTCACCACAAGACTTTTTGTGTTCATCACTCTTCACTAAAGTTTCTAGGAGACAAAGGAACGGGCTTCAGGTTTATAAATTGCCCAGGTACCAGAGGAGATTAATCACCTCCCTGACATTTCCAGTTAAAATGCTAAGAGCCGGCTGAGCGTTTTCATCTTGCACACTGAAAGGCTGGCCTTTCCCTGAAATACCCAAACCCACAGCTTCCCCGGACGCAGCCACACAGCAGGGGCGCTCTGTGCAGGACACTCAGAAATGCCACGTCTAACTATTCATAACAATCATTCTTTTAAAAATTGTAACACTGGGTGACTTGAAAATGTGATGGCAAATAAGGACACAGGTCCCTTTGGAAGGGAAAAGGCCGGGATGAGAGTTTTAAAAAGCTTCATGAAACAAGAACTGGAGGCAAGATTACAATCTTTCACGTAGGCACCGTTGTACTGTTAACAGGTAAAAAAAAAGGGGAAAGTCCAAAAAAAGAGCCATAGCAGTTCATCAGGTTAGACCTCATCCTTCTGTAGTGTTAAACAGACAGAGAACACATGGGTTCACTCCTGGGTGGGACCATTCCTGGGCATTCAGGGATTGGAGCACCCGGGGTAAAGTAAATCATTCACAGACACTGCCTCCAGTGGGCACTCGAACCCTCAACCTGCCAATAATGAGACCAAAGGCTCAGCCATTCATCACTCTGAGAAATCTCAGGCAGGCCAGCAGCGTTACAGGTCTCCTTGTCACTGCTGGATTTCAATCCTCGTGGCTCCTGAGCTCCACGGGCTCCGGCCAGCCACTGCACCACTCACAGGACAGAGGGTAACTCTGCCACCGCTGCAGCCTTTGCTGCAGCAGAGTTTTCTGCTGTACAGAATTCAGAGGGCTTTGACAGCACTAACCTGCAAGGCAGTCTGAGCTGAGAGAGAGCAGGAAGAACGAAAGAGACGATGCCAGGGGAAATGCATAAGAGAAGCTATTGTTCTGGTATTGAACGCCATAAACAACTGGGCTGGACTCGGCTTTCCTAAATTCTGCACTATTCAGTCACCCAAAGGTGATGTTTACCCAGCGTTCTTTATTCGACTTTTTTCAATCTTACTTAAATGGAAAAAACATAGACTGCCTGGGATTTCACTGCAGTGTGCCAAAATGCTATAGTGTCCTAATAACAGTAGCAGTTAACTAATCGGCACTTCAGTCAGGTGGTGAGGTAAGCTGCTTTATAGTTGAAGGTGGATTAAATTAAGGGCCATATCCAACTCCTTCCCCTGGGGATCAGAAGCCTCTACATGGAGGCAGAGGAACCATGAAAGAATTCAGAAGGAAATTAATTATACAGAAGGTGCTCCCCTCTTCTCTGTTTAAAACATAATTAGCTTCCAGTGAATGTACTGTATGTCAGTGTTCATATTTTCAAACAAATCCAGGCTCTGTTTTTCTCACATGACCTGTAACACCCTGTTCTCCTTTCACACTGCTGCTGTAGTCACTGAAAATATGACAGAAAAAAGTCCCTTGGAGTTAAGAGTGCTTCATATACATTGAGACATGAAAACGCTGATAATATTTGTCTTATTGCTTGTTGATGTTTAGTTATATATTTTTTCCCTTTTATTTTAACATTTTATATTGACATTTTATTTGTTTTAATCATTCCGTGTTGTTACTCTTTATTTTTTGTATTTCCTGTTGCTATTATTATTATCATAAGTTTTTATATGTGTCCTCTCATATTTTTATTTTGTTATGTTCTGTTAAGCAATTTGAGTTGCCTTTTAATGTATGAAAGGTGTTCTGTAAAGTTGTTGTTGTTGTTGTTATTATTATTATTATTATTATTATTATTATTATTATTATTTAGGTGGAATAATTAGGTGTTTACAGCATTTTGTAATACATATTATGATATAGTAGAATAAATATTCTCTAGTTTAATTCTTATAATTATTAAGTAATTAATATAATTGTAAGTGTGAACTGCCAAGATTTTAGTGGGCTCCAGCGGATTCCAGAAGATTAAGAAATGTTTTTTTATCACCAATCATTTTATAGTCAGTCCTGCCAATGTCTAGCAGCACGATTTATGTTCTGATTTCAAGCTAACATCAAAGATTCGGATTGAAATGTTTTATTGATTTTTTTGAAAGCAGCCATTTAATGATCAAGAATAGTTGAGGGCAGAGTATAATCTCCTTTGATAGTTTTTTTTTATTATTATTGATTTCACAGTAAAGTGAAATGATGTTGGTTTGGGACTCTCAGTGAAAACTCAGGTCGTTTGGCTTCACTGATTCCCTTGCTATTTCATGGCGGGCTTTTTATCTTTACTTTTTAGATGCACAAATTCACATAACGAAATCCTCAGCCCGTAAAGTTGCCCATATTGTTTCAAGCCAGTCTCTTCAGTGCGAACCATTTTGCTCATTCAGCCTTTTCCCTTATTTCTTTGGTAGCTCCTTAAAAGCTACCGTGGCCAGCGCTCTACACAGTCGACACACATTTCAGCCACTGGAGTGAGAGTCACGTCTTTGCAGTCTCTCTGTTACATGAACAAAAAAGCGAGATGACTAGGAATACCAAAGCTTGCATACCCTGGATATATTTAATTTGCAGGAGCCTTAATCCATTGTGGCAGTGCTATTAGCTCTCAGCTGGTGGAAAACAAATTGTTCGCACCAAGGTGTGAAGAATAGTTCACAGGTTTAAATGAAAAACTTAAGATACACTTTCAATTAAAAGGATGGTGCTTTATTACAGTCATTTCATAACAACTACATGTAAGCCTTGAAAAAAAAACAGCTGGGCTATTTCCAAAGAAGCACTTTACTGTCACTGGCCAGAATATTAGGAACACCTCACCAGTCAATTGAATAGACTCTCAATTATTACAGTATTACTAATTTCTTTGATGGATGTTTTTTACTGGAACAAGAAATACCATGCTCAAGCAGTATTTCATCCTGGATTTAAACCAACAACTTTCCTGTTCCTGGTACAAAACAAGCACAGAAGAAACACTAGCAGTTAGAGGTACAGAGGTACAGCAGAAGATACACTGTCATTAGAAAATAGAGCAGACAGAGACTCTGATTAACTAAAAGCTGTTTTGAAAAAAATGTTTTGAGTCTATATTTAAATGCACTCAGGGTAGGAGACTCCGATACTGTATCTTTACAGATATAACTCCAGAGCTTTGGGGTGTAGCAAGAGAAGGCCTCATCACCAATAGAATATAAACGAGGTTGGGAGGACATAGAGGCCAGAGTCAGATGAATAGTCTGGTTAGGTGGGGAGTAGACAGATAATAAGTCAGACAGATACTGAGGTGCCAAACCATGTAGAATAGGCAAACATGAGGATTTTGAAGTTGACTCAAAACTTAATAGGAAGCCAGTGCGAGGACTACAGGTCAGGAGTAATATGATTGCTTGCATGTTACTTGGTCAGGATTCTGGCTGCCAAATTCTGAACATTTTGGAGTTTGTTCAGTGTGGATTTAGACACCCCAAGAAGCAGGGCATTGCATTATAACCAATTGCAGAAAAGACAAATGTGTTGACAGACAACAACAGGATGACACCCGAAGAAGGCTCCACAGCTGAAACATTGGGTTTCTTTTCTTCTCATTTCAGCATGAAATAAATCTTTACTTGTTCCTTTGCAGCCTACGCCTGCTGACGCAGCTGCCTATTTCAACAACAACAGGATGCAGTTTCACAATATTTGGAAGAACAACGGCCTTACGATATTCTGCACACGAGGGTTTAAAGTCAAGCCGGGATCAAATACCATCCTGAAAGTGCTTAGTTTTTAATTGAAATTCAAGCACAGTGTCATCCACAGATTAGTTAGTGTATCGGCTTTATGTAGGTGATGGTACAGAGAAGCATGACCTCTGTCTTGTTGCAGTTCAAGTGAAGGAAATTTTGAGTCCTCCAGGCTTTCATATCAGAGATGCAATTGGAGACTGTGGAAACAGCTACTTCAGTGTCAGGTTTAGTATGGACATAAATTTGAGTATCATCACCACAGAAATGATCATTCTGACAAAGTCATTTTAATATCTGACCAAGTGGGAACATGTAAATGTTGACTATTAGGAGGCCCAGTATCAAGCCTTAGGGAACACCTGACTTAAGAAACCCAACATCAGAACTAACCCCAAGAGAAACAAAGTGGCGACGATCATTAAGATAAGAGCTGAACCTTTGAAGCGCGATATCTGAAACTCCAAACACAGCCTCACGAAGGAGAACAAAATGTCATGATTAACAGTGTCAAAAGCAGCACTTAGGTATAGAATTAAGATAGATAGAGGACAAGCTGAACGAGAGCAAGCGGGCATGAGGTGATTGTTAGTAATATAACAAGAGCAGTTTCTGTGCTGTGTAATTGTCTGAAATCAGACTGGAAGGGTTCGAAGAGGTTATTTGCAATGAGGCGATTGGTACATAGTATTCCAACAGCACATTCTAAAATTTTCATTAAAAAACTCAAGTTAAATATAGGACAAAAAGTGTGTCTAACCAAGGCCCAATATGCTATTTGTTTGTGGATTCCTAATAATATGGTCAGTGAGGATATTTTCACTATAATTCTGGAGCACAAGAAGGGGAACTGAGCAGTATAATAAGTGGTATTTTTAAAAAAAACAAAGAAACTAGACACTCAAATCTGACTTAGCAAGTTTTGACAGTGGTTGTTGAAGCCCATAGGACATTATTTGAAAGGGATATTTCTGCAATAGCATTTTTTTTAACTCTGGCATGTTCTTTGGACTACCACAGGCGTTTTATTCTTTTGCAGGTTTCATTTTAAAACCTTACTCACGTATCCTGAAATTTCTCTGCAGCAATGTTTCCAGAAACTTTCCTGAATTCCAGTTTGCAAAATATACTTGAACAGGAATGGGCAAAAAAATGTAATGAAAGTTCTCTTTTAAGAAGTTTTATGCAGTGTATGCTTATTCCCTGAATAAGTGAAAAGTGTATTTATGTTCGTGTACCAGGCTCAGCACCAATGAGATCGAATCCCAGGGGGCTGAGCTGCACTCATCCCATGCACAGAGCTGACAATGTGATGTAGTGTTAATTACCAGATTAATTATCCTTCACAGAAATGTAGTTTGCCATCCATAAAGTGTTATCATTAATGAGCCCTGGGTTCAATTTTAATTAAAAACTAACAATAGTTCATTCTGTTAGAATTGTGAATTTGTTTAAGGGTCCACTGCTATTTTCACAAAAGAAAGATGCAATTTTGTAATTATTTTCAAAACAAGCACACTTAAGGAAACTTAAGCACAAAAACAAATTAAGTCAGAATGGTACTGGAGTAGGGAGGCACGGTGGCACAGTGGTGAGCAGGGATGCTTCCAGCGATGGGGCCCCGGGCTCGATTCCTGGGGTGTGATCTGTGTGGAGTTTGTATGTTCTCCCCGTGTTCGAATGGGTTTCCTCTGGGTGCTCTGGTTTCTTGCCAGCAGCTACTGTATATCACCCTGCAACTCACAGCTGGTATCCTACTGAAGCTCAGAAGGTGTGAGCCTGGTCAGTACCTGGATGGGAGACCTCCTGAGAAAAACTAAGGTTGCTACTGGAAGAGGTGTTAGTGGGGCAAGCAGGGGGCGCTCATCCTGTGGTCCATGTGGGCCCTAATGCCCCAATATAGTGACGGGGACACTATCCTTCAGATGAGACGTAAAACCGAGGTCCTGACTCTGTGGTCATTAAAAATCCCAGGGCATTTCTTGAAAAAGAGCAGGGGTGTAACCCCAGCATCCTGGCCATATTTCCTGTTGGCCTTTACCAATCATGGCCTCCTAATAATCCTCTGATGACTCTCTTCTCCTCCTCTCCACTGATATAGCTGGTGTGTGGGGGGCATACTGGTGCACCCTGGCTGCCGTTGCATCATCCAGGTGGGGCTGCTCACTGGTGGTGGTGGAGGGGATCCCCATTACCTGTAAAGCGCTTTGAGTGGAGTGTCCAGAAAAGTGCTACAGTATATAAGTGTAAGGAATTATTGTTATTATATATGTACATAACCACACAGATAAACTAACTTCATGAAAAAAAGGTTCACTTGCTCAAACCCTTAGCTGCATCAATAGACTCTTTCAAAGGCTGGCACTGCACGTGGCTGACTTGACTAGATAAGAGACTTCCATCCCCTGCTCCAGGGAGTCAGGTCCCCAAACCTCACACCGGTTTGAAAGCAGGGGAACATGCAGTTTGATTTCACACTCCACCAGCCTCAGCCCAACCTCATCCAAAGGCTACCTCGCTGGATAAATCATGCCAGTGGAAGAGCCTCCTTCTTTGTAATTTTTCAAGCTTGCAAGGAAATTCATAGTAGCACCCCAACTTAGAAGTTTATCAAACTTCAGACATCCACTGGGATGAGAGCAGCATTCATCAGCTGCTGTGCACAGAGGTACAGGAATTCAAATACAACAGAGGCAAAAATATAAAAAAGGATTTAGACTCAAAGCAAAATTGGCAGGTGCAGTACAAATTAAATTTAACAGTAAAATAAATGCAAAGTACTGGAAGCAAGCAACTAGTATATTAATCAAAGGCATTAATAAGCTCGTTTTAAGCCAAAATAGATACTGTTGTTTGTGATTTGTCATTTTCTTTAGATGATGCTTTAAAGAAAAATATATAAAAAGAATGCCTGCAGGAAAAATGCTAATATCTGACCTGACAGGAGGCAAATACCTTGATACATTCTCCCTTAGAAGGCAGGGTGAGTTACAGTTCCCAAATTCTAGAAGTATCATCTGATCATGAAAGAGAGTAGAGAAAAAGATGACCAGAATAATCCCAGGACTAAATTCCTATGATGACAGTTCTGGGAAATTCAATCTGTGTAGCCTACAACAAGCAAGGTTTGAGGGAGATGTGACTGTATGGCTCATAACTCTAAAGAGTGTTTACAAAGTCAAACATCCATGCATTTTCTAAACCACCTTATACTGTACAGGGTCATGGGGGAGCCAGAGCCAATCCCAGCAAGCAACAGGCACAAGGCAGGATACACCCTGGTCAGGACACCAGTCCACTGCACAGCACCCAGACAGAAACACACTCACTCACACCAGGACCAATTTTACAGAAGCCAAATAACTTACCAGCATCTCTTTCAACCGTGGGAGGGGACCAGACCACCCCGAACACACACACAAGAACGCAGAGAGAACATGCAAACTCCACACAGATACCACCCCAGGATATGAACCCAGGGCCTCAGTGCTAAGAGACAGCAATGCTAACCACTGTTCCACTATGCTGGCCTACAAAGCTAAACAACAAACTTGAATTCAGGTTAAGCAAGAATATTGGTAACAAGAGAGTTGTCTAAAGTAAGATTGTGGAGCTAAATGTGCACAGTTTGTAAAAGCCACATCTTATGGTTTGAGGATGATTCAACTAATGCTGAAGCTGGTTGACATCATAAACAAAACAGGTCTGAGGCCAAAAAGTCTGATTTTGTCATGCTAGGCAACCCCTTCTACTGCCAGAACTTTTCATAATTCACCAGTTCCACTGCCCACAAAGTCCCAGATGGCATTTTGACAAGTCAGATGCAATGTAACAACACACCAGGTTAATTAATTTCTTCATATCCTTGACTTGTTTTTTATCTCCCTCGAGTCATATAGTTTCTATTTCATGCGCCTCAATTTTTTTTTCCACATATAGGTCAAAGCCATTGGGCCAAACAGAGAGAGGCTTTTTAAATGATCAATATTCCCCCACGCAAATGTGAGTCAGCAATACGATCCTGTCTTTCAGCGAAGGACTGGAGCATCTCAGAGCAAATGTACAGACACAAAACAGAGAACCCGACATTCAAATAGAACACAAAGCTGGAGTGCTTTTGGGACATTATAATTCTGAATCAAATTATGATTCTACTGTAAATGGAAAAAAATCCTCTGTGACTTACAAAGGATGGTCTTAACACAAGGTTTCTGCCTACAAAGTGTTGTGGGAGTCCGGATCAAGCTACCGAGGCATGTTGTTGAATCCGATGCTCTGGCGTCTTTCCAGAAATACTTTATATGAACGAAATCTTGGATCACTTAGCTACAAATTACTAAAAGGGCTAGTTTTGATATAAGGCCTTCTCTGATGTGTAGTTATTTTTGTGGTCTGTATCAATGTGTGATTGATCGTCGCTGGACCAAGGAAACACTGAACTGTATTTCAAGAGATTGAAGGCGATAGGATTTTACTGAAGAATCCCTTTACAAGACCTTCCCCAGGGCGGATTACTAAAGACTAACAACGAACTATGCATGGCAGCAAATCGATATTCAAGTTATTTAAAAGCACTCTCCCTGAGTAACACGAATATCTGTGCATACGAACAAATTTCCATCGATCCGTGCCTACGACCAGATAAGATTATTTGAAGAGTTGGGACATTCGAACACGAACGCGCACGCATCGTGTGTGCTACAGTACTGCACTCATTCTGAATGAATTTGTATGGAAGCACATTGCTGCTGGATTATTTTTTTCCTTGATGGCAAGAGCGCGCTTCCATAAGTTTGTAACTCATACAGTGCGCGAGAATGTACTACAGTATCTCATTATTACGAGATATCTACGCGTGTGTTACCTTTGTACTGTTACTTTTACTGTTTGTGATCATCACGCGTCAGCACAATTGTCATACAACACCTACAGTACATTATCTGACTTTCTGTTTCAGGCAGTGGAATTGACTCCAGGGCACACTTGTTCTTGTTTGAGGGCACGTGTCCTCATGGTTAAAACTGTTTACATGAGGTACAAACTGTAACATTTCTTTATCAATAAACCCGAAGGGAAATTAAGTTCGTGCGCATTATGCAGCGTTGCACATTGTCAGGAACACTAAACGCACAGTTCTACCAAAGCTATCGGTAGCTTGTAGGTGCTGCTATTGCAGAAGGTAACAGGTTGTTCATGCACTGAAAATAATCGTCATAATTACGAGATAACTAAGGGTTTTTTTTCTTGATGGCAGCAATGCCAGGGACAGTTCTAAAATCTGAAACTTGCAGAATCATCCAGAACGCTAAATGGACGCGCGTGTTATGCTGAGGAAGTCTTACATGGTTTCTTTTTCCCACGGCGCAACTTTCAGAAACCTGGACTCCTTCTAATAAACACAAATCTAAACACGGCATGTATGGTATTTACTAGCATTCCCCGCTTTACGCGGAGAAACACCCTACAGAGCAGGGTTTACTTTGTGAACTGGCCATGGTAGTTGTGTTCTGTCATGGGGAGGTTAGAGGAGGGAGTTACCAGAGGGCTGAAGTGTGCTTGCCTGACC
Organism: Atractosteus spatula; assembly: GCF_055471065.1. Taxonomy (NCBI): domain Eukaryota; kingdom Metazoa; phylum Chordata; class Actinopteri; order Semionotiformes; family Lepisosteidae; genus Atractosteus; species Atractosteus spatula. The sequence continues at coordinate 73,778,316 of NC_142708.1, read as the reverse complement.
GCTGCTGCGCGCATTAACCCAGCAGCCAAAGCAAAGACGAACACTGTGGTCAACTCTCATCGTGTTTACCGTTTACGCGCCGCACGGAATGCAAAGCGCAGGCGACCGTGTCTGTTCGCAGGCGAGCTGAGCTGCGCATTGCGACCGGCGCCTTGAAGTCAGAGGTTTCTCACTGCTTTTCCCTGAGCTGCGCTCCGTCCTTGAGACAGCCGATACAACCTGGTATCCTGTCATTAAACCCATACAGGCTGCATTTGAAGAGATACTTAAAAACAGATTACAAAAATAAATTTCATTTCTTTTTTTTAATAGCAGAATAGCAAAACCACTTTCTGTTAAGTGTCTTCAATGGATTTCTAGGCAGGGTGCCCACATTTAATTCTAGCATGGCTTCCTCGTGTGCACAAAGCGCTGAGCACTGTTTCCTCACTCCAAGGCTTTGGCATGGGTTCATAAACTCTCTTTCAGAGTCTCTTCACGAGGTCCTTTGCGACCACTGTTTATTTTTACGCCATTTTCGACAAGGCAAATTGTTACAGTAAGGCTCTCTTAACACCCACTATAATTTACAAATGATAACTGTTCTCACAGGTGTGTTAAAAACCAATGTGAAAGGCAAGGGGTAGTTAGTTTACAGACCACGTTCCTATACAGTAAGTGTTAAAGGAGAAGAAACACAGACAAGAATTACCCTGAATTAAATCCTTTAAGTGCGAAACCACATTATTAAAAATAGTGCTGCTCTGGAATCCAGCCAAATGCATTCAGAGGCTTAAGGGAATGTCCTATATTGACAGGATAAAAGAACTGAATCTTTTAAGTCTTGAACAGTGAAACACAAACCAGAGGCCACAAGTGAAACCTATGAAAAGGTTTGTTTAAACATGATAAGAAGAGGCACTCTTTTACTCTTTGGAGAAATGCTGCCGAAATATTAAAAATACTGCTACTGCTGAATTTTGCACACAGCTGTTTTCTAAATGCTGGTTAAAATTATATCTGCTACCCCATTCCAGTCTCTAAGAATTGTGATGTAAAGTGCCATGCCATGTTATGTCATTTTTGTGTCAAAACACGCAGTAAAACACACAAATAAGCATTTCATTGCACTCAGGTAACACAATAAACGTGAACTTGAACTGGAGCCAGCAGCCATATCACCCTGCAGCTCACAACTGACAACCCATGGTCTGTGTGGGTCCAAATATCCCAGTATAGCAACGGGGACACCATACTGTAAAACAGGCGCTGTCCTTCGGATGAGATGTACAGTATAAGCGAGGTCCTGACACTCTCTGTAAAAATCCCAGGGCATTTCTTGAAAAGAGTATGGGTATTACCCCGGTGTCCTGACCACATTTCCCCCTGGCCTTTACCAATCACGGCCTCTTAATAATCCCCATCTCTGAACTGGCTTCTTCACTCTGTTTTCCTCTCCACTGAGAGCTGGTGTGTATCATCCAGGTTGATGTTGCACATTGGTGGTGGTGCGGAACAAGTAATCTGGCTTCTTTCAAGCCCTGGCTGAATGAGACACAGTACTTGGATCAATTAGCATCTGTCTACCAAACTGTGGACCGAATAGCCTTGTCACATTTTTTACATTCTTATAAACACCAACACCCCACATCCAAATTCTGTGACCATCTATGACTGACCAGTTCAAACCAAAGAAACTTTGAACCCAGTGTGGCAAAAGGAAAACGTTTCCTTCACCATGGGACTGGAACAATTTCGAGAGATCAATGGGGTTATGTTGTTCTCAAACAGGTAGTCATTTCATCTATTAATCCATCCCATGATCTGACAACAGGGCTGACAAATATCTACAGTAGGAGCCAGGGGCATTCTAACAATTTCATCTGACATAAGGAGCTAATTATATGAGGTCAAGTGCTTGTGTGTATACACTTTGCTATGTACATGAGGTTCACTAAGACCTCTATACCGAGCTGTGAAAAATGAGTGTAGCCAAGAAACCCCAGATCTTCTTTTGCTTCAATGCACAGGGGAGACAAGATGAATCTAATTTCCTCCGAGACAACAGGCTAATATTGTGGTATGCTTCTCTGACACTGTGGCTTTAGTATGGATAGCATGTAGGATAGTACAGTACATGCTGGCAAAACGTTCACAATTAAAAGAACACTTTCTGTCTAGATGACTGCAATTTCAAGTTCATGTCTCATGTATTATTTAAAAACATCAATGCAGAGCAAGTTTCTAAACTTATGAAATAGTGGCTTTAATTGCTTAAGAAAAATTGCTCAATTTCTTCAATATTTGTGAGGTTATATGGAACCGAATGAGGTTATCACTGTAGAATTCTAATAGAGCGCATCAGTTTTAAAGCTTTTGTGCGTCTTCAGTTAATATTTATTTATCATTTAAACATTTTGCATTTTTAGGGGTTTCAAACAGAGTTCATGAAATTCGAGTCATTAAGATTGCCTGAGATAAAGATGTAAGCCAAATAACTCAGAAGCCATTACAAAGGGAACTTTGTAAAAAGTCAAATTTAACACTCGAATGTACCTATTCTGTCTCTTTCAGGAGCAGAGGCTTCAAAGATAGACTGCAAAGACATCACAAGACCAGCAATCAGTCACTTGCAAATGGACAGTGAGTATTCATTTATTAATATTGTCAATTTTGCAACTGTCTTAAAAGGACACTTTTTAATTCATAAGAAGAAAACCACATGAGTCATTTTTACTCCACTGTATAATACTAAGGCAGTTCAATATGCCACAACTTGCGAAATTTAAACCTTTAAATTTTAAAGTCACTTAAAACAGAAACATTTCATGATCAATTAACTATAACTTTTCATTAAAAAAGAGTCCATTTTAGAGTGGCACATGGGTGATCAATACGCAGTATATGTTTTGTACCACAGAAGGCCTTGAGCCACTCTCTGTGCTTGTCATTAGTCATGAAAGCAATGCAAGGGACAGCTGTCCATGGTCATTTCATTAATGGCAAACCAGTGGGTCTCCAATGTGAGTCCGGGATTCAATAACAGTGGCTCACAGTCTCAGAGTGTACACAACATCACACCCTAGACAGCAGTGAACTACACTGTGCCAAAAGACCAGGGCTTGTGCCACGGCGGAATTCTACACTGTCCAGGTTTTAGGGGAGTAAAATGACTTCTGTAACATTCACGTCCGTAATATTTTGAACATCCCATTCTTGCTAGAGCCTGTGATGAGCGTGATCCTATTTTTTGCTTCTTAATTTATGCTTTTATCTAAAGCAGTTTTGACCCAGTTTGACTAATGATCCAAGTGAGTAATCCGAATCCGAATCCGACTCCCGTGGAGCGGGACACCAGGGAAGACGCGGCGAGGACTGGACGGGATAAAGGACAGGGGGGCGGTGAAGACGGTGGTCCGGTGCGTGGGGGGAGCGCAGGCGAACGAGTCCGAACAGGGGAAGTGCAAAAAAAGGAAAAACAGGGCGCAGTCCAGGGTCCAGGTACAGGAAGATCCATCCAAGACAAAAACAGTTAAAGACAGGAACTAGGGAACAGGGACATGGAACCAGGAACAGGGGCACAGAAGTTAAAAACCATAACGAGGCCAGGCGCTCCGAGCCCCGGACTCAGGTGGACAAGCTGACTTGCAGACACCCGCAGGCAGTCCTTTCACAGACATAGGTACTATTTTAGGCCATCGGTGTTTCTCCCCTTTTATTATCATCACATAACAAGGCCTTGACTAATCTCAAAGCAAGCTGCTGGCATGTTAATTTGCTAACAGGACTAATGTACCCCCTGAAGGACAATGATAGTGCTTTGACGAGGGGATGCTAGGTCACAGTTTAGCGCAGCCAAATCGAGTTAGTCTTCACTTGATTGTAATGAAATCCATAACAAGTTTCAGTTCTGTCTAGACAAAGAAAAAAGGTGAAACGTATAATACCTGATATATAACAGAGAGGTAAAGACACAGAAAAAGGTCTTCAGGGATGAAACAGAGAAAACGCTGTGAACTGCGGAGGAAAAATATTTAACTGAGAAGTATTTAATTACAGAAGCTTTCTTCCACAATTGTGATTCATTTATGGCTCCAAGCCATCAAGTGTTTAGAGCTTTATTTTCATCTGCAGGTGAGTCTTAAGTTTGAAATCACAATCATGTCATAAAGGATGGGATTGGGATTCAAATGGAGATACAGTAGGAAAAGCCTCCCAAGGTGTATAGATACTTGAAAGAGATCAATAGATAAACAGCCTCTTGCCCCATTTTTCCCTTTGGTTAACCTTAAGCCAGTTACGCACTCTAGGAGAACAGTATATCACTTGAATTCAAGCGCAATACATTCAACCACACCTCTACTGGGAATGCTAAATTGAGCCAACCCGGGATGCATACAAAATATCACAATGAGAACAGCACCAATAGGCATTTCAGAGGCCTTATTTAACCATATTTAGTGAAGACATCCAGCCCCGTGTTCACAGCAACTGTCTCCATACTTTTACACAGTGCATGTTGAAATGGCAAAGCAGTAAAGGTGTTTTCCTGCTCAAGATCTAGTGGACTTCAGAGTGTGCACATGCGGTGCACCTGTGGAAATTAAGGGCTGTGCAGACAACAACTCTCCCCAGTGGTAGCCTTTAGCTATGCTAATCTTTGCAAATACTTGTGAAAAAATAAATTAACAAACCATAAAAAACAGCATAACCCATGCTGACAGATTTAATCTACAGGGATACTCTGGGCTAAATGCTTATCTGGAAAATACCTGAGCAGCTGAACTACTCACCATTTTTCTTCTGCAATATTGGATTTGCAATATTGAGTTCACCCTTGATTAATACTGGAAACCTCCTGAAAACACTGGCAAGGATTGGCCATCTAGAGAGAGATCACTTTATTAGCCATATACAATTTCTCACATTAGGAATTTGTATTTTCACACACCCCAGTTTGCTCTCCATAAGAGACATGGGCACACAGACAGGGAGAGAGAAGCTTGGGGTCAGAGCACAGGGTCAGCCATTTAAACAGAGCAACTGTGGTTAAGCTCTGTTGCTCCAGAGCCTAACAGAGTAGGATTTCTCTACCAGCTGCAGGATTTGAACCTGGAACCTTCCAGCCACAAGCACAGAGCCTTAGCCACAGAGCCACTGCTCCACCATCTTCTTCATCTAGACACACAAGGTGACTTACAGCTTAGTTAACAAAACTGCTACTTTGACTTCTTCAGTCATTTGCTATTTGGATTAATTATTTGGATTAATTATGGTCAGCAAATGTTTTTTTAAATTTCTGTGCATGCTAGACATATTGGCTGTCCTGTACTAATTAGCCAACAGATACAGTAACAGCAACACACAAGACCAGGTCACTTAACCTTGTACTGTACCTCTGCACACTACTCATTATACTGACATAGGAAATGAAAAGAATCCTAAAATAACTTGAAGGCTTCTTATTTTGATTGCACATAAGGTGAACCCCATAAACTGCTTTTTTATTCATAATAAGATTGCAATTTAACAGATGGTTTCAGTCAAAATGCATTATGAAGACTAACTGGTGAACTATGCGCTAGCAACAGCTGCCACAGTCACTTAAAACAGTTCAGTTTTTAACAGCATAAGAAACTAAGAAAGGATGTAAAGGAGGCCATTCAGCACATCTCATATATTTGGTTTTTTTGCAGCTTTTTGTATCTGAGGACATTGACATTGTCCACAATCCTTTGGGATTATCAGTCTAAAATATGTATCTTCAGGTTGTACCATAGGTCCTAAGGCAAGTCCTCCAGGTTTGACTTTGGCAAACACTTTTATGCAGCTTTTATTAAGTTTTTTAAGTACTTTTATTCTAAGTACTTTTATTAAAGTACTTAGAAAACTTTAATTAATAAAACTTAAATATATGTACTAAGCAGTCTGCATGATATTCCTTTAAAGATAGTGATCAAGCCTGCTCCCAGTCTTTCACATCTTTTTCAAAGAACGGTGCATAATATTGTTGTATAATATTGTTAAAAGAACTGCTATTCTTTTCGTAATCTGGGCATACTAAATTTATTGATGGAGACTTTGCAGCTTTGCCTCAAAATTAAGAAACAAAGTACATCTTACATCCAGGTGTGCTACAGTGACACCTGCTCCTGGTTCAGGTTTGTGTACATTCCAGGGGAGATTCCTGCTTCAGGCATCTTTTATCGACTGATTATATCAAGCACAGATTATATCCAGATTTTGACCCACCAGCAAACGATAAATTACTCAGTTCTTTATGGCAAGACTCCACTGAGCAGAAGGAAGTAGTTTCTTGTCATCCAGCTCCAGGCCAGACATTTTGCAATTGGCAGGTGGTTTGAATTCTTAATTTAATAAGTAACCTTTTAGCACCTAAATAACTAAAATGAACTCTTTTTAATAAGCAAATGTAAAGGTAAACAGTCAACCCTCTATAAAAATCAAGCTGTTTATTTTCTGCACAATGGTTTTCTTTAGCTGCAACACAAACTACAAACCATTGTGCTCCTGCATGACTCTTCTCTGTATAACTGTAAGGTTTGACACAGCCACTTCTGTATTTAAACAAATTGTTCCGGAGGTTTTAAAGATTAAGGTGTGTAAACATGCACAAAAGGACTTGTGTAAATTAATTACACATCCTAAATCATGTCAGTACTGCATTTTTAGATTTCAGCTTGGCTCAAGAAAGTGTAGGCAAGCTTTCACCTCCTCTGCCTGGAAATTAGTTTTTGTCCCCAGTAAAGCAATTACGCAGTGTACCTAGACAGCAGCACAAAAGAGAACATATGGGCTGCCACTGGATTCTACCTTGTTAGATTCCTCTGGGATGGGTGCTATTTATGAAACCAGAAAATTAAATGCCCCGAGGGCCAGATTTGGGGAAAAATGCATTAAGAATTGCCGTACCAACATCATTCCAATCTTTAAAATATACAGCACCTTTCTTCTTATTTGCAAAAAATGCCTTTCAACGGACTAAAATTGTGGTTGTATTGGTGGTTAACTAGATAAGAAAGCAAAAAAAATCACCTGGAACTGGAGTGAATTATTAATGTTAGTGTTAAAAGTCCTTTTTTCATTGCGGACAATGACTGAACCTTTTCCTGCTTACCTCTTAGGAAACAGCCACTTTTAATGATGTCGTTCATCAGGTTCTCAGCACCTTGACCCCACATTTACAGCTTCACTAAACAGCAACTCCTGGCAAACAAAACAGAAGGGGGTGGGGGGGGGGAGAAGACACTTGACTTCAAATGAATTATTTATCCAGTTGTTCGGGATCTTTATTCAAAGAGAAGAATGATTTGAATCTCTGTGTAAGGCAGTATCCATTTTAATGCTCTGACTCTGTCAGGTTCTCTGCATAGATTTCTTGGTTTTTTAAAAGGGGGAAAAAGGAAATGCTGGAACAGAACAATGACCTTGTATGATCTGTGTGGAGTGCAGATCTTTTTTTTTCTTTTCTCTGAAAATCAAAGGCCTCACTTGAGCCGAGTGGAATGTCACAGAGCATACTACATCCATCTTTCATCGGACAGTCGCTCATTCCAGTAAGGGAGGTTGTGAACAGGGAAACAGAAAGACACCAGAGGCTGGCACTAAGCATACTGGATTCATCAAACAGCTGCAGGTACAAATTGTGGCTGTAGAAAGTACAGAGACACAGGTCTTCTTTCTAATGAACCAAACCATTTCATTTCATTCTTAAATTGTAGCTGTAGGACCATATCCTAAACAAAGAAAAATTATCCATTATCTTATCCATCATAAAAACCTGTACAATTCTTATTAAACAATCACTAAAAACATGGCTTCGGTTTCTTAAGGAAAGAAATTCATCAATTATTTTGCATTTTAAATAATGCTGCTTTACTCCCCTCTGACTGCGTACGTCTTTACAATCAGTACAAAGTAAATTCTGACCCAGTTTGATCCAATTCAGAGAGGAGAGCAGATCCTTTTTAAAGTGCCTGTCATCTGCAGCGAACTTCAGCAGCCCTAGTTCCCACTGCCCTGTTGGTGAGGTACAATTAATGGCTTTGAGTGGGGAAGGCAGGAGAGTGCAGTCAACAGCGACGGAGAGCGGAAATAAAGACTCAGACGTCGAAACAGCCCCTTTTACATCAAAATCAATACCCTGGACTCTTTACCACTGTAACATAAAAAGTAGGGTTATAGTAAGGTTCAAAAGTTAACACTCGCCTGTAGAGCCTGACAATTTTAATAGGCTTTAAAAGCTCAGTACCTTTTTTTTATTTTAGCAGCCTGGGTAATGTGCTGGAACAGCACCAGCTGCCGTTTTTCCCTGAGAGAAGGCAGCCTAAAGAAACACAGACCGCACAGGAAGAGTACAAGAGACCGGTGGGGTCAGTTCAGATGGCTGACATTGGGCTGAGCTGCTTTACTTCATTAGGTCTTTCAGTGCAGGAGACTCTCAGCAAGGACATGTGAAGGCCGGCTGAGCTGAGCCCCATCCCGTCCTGCAGGACCCAAGATCTTGGCAGCTCCTACTGGTGTGATTTGCCAGGCAGAAACTGAGACAGTATTCACCACTGCTTTCCTTGCCCTTTATTAACATGAAGGTTGTTCCACTGAAGGGAAATTGGAAATTCCAAAATGAGTAGAAAAAGCGAGGCAAACCTGCTTGGCACACTTATAAATTGCTCTAACGTGTTTTAGAAAACTGCAAGTGATCATGTGCTTGCAAATGGCATAATAAGCCACATAACAGTGATGCCTAGGATTCTACTATTCAATAAAAAACAGATACAAAGTAGGATCTGGGCATTCTTGGTGGCAGAAATGGGGTTTCTACATGGGCCCAGGGTTGAGGAGCTTGGCAGTCTGGGCGGACCCTAGAGCAGAGTCGCTGCCAGCTGAGGTGGTCTGGGCATCTGGTGAGGATGCCCCCTCTCCCCCAGGGCGTCTCCTGCTGGTTGTGTGCCAGGCACGGCCCACTGGGAAGAGTCCCTGGAGCAGACCCAGGACATGCAGGAAGGGTTATATCTCTCGGCTGGCCCTGGAGACTGTTGCTGGGGAAAGGGAAGTCTGGCCTACTCTGTCTGCTACCACCACAACCCTCACCAGGAGTGAGCAAATTCAAAGATGATGATGACGACGACTAAGTAGGCCAATTCCCTATTATATTGAGAAATTGATCTGAAGTGAGATAAATATGATAGATAAAAAAAAGAATAATGGTGGAATGACAAATACATCCAATGGAATATACATTTAAACAGATCTTCAAATTGCTACTTATCACATTCAAGTAGGACTACTGACAGTAAAGCTAATTCATCCCAAGGGACTTTATGTATGCACTGAAATAAAGAGAATGAAGACTTGAGGTTTAAGTGTTGTTTAATGTACATATGATTCAATGGCTCTAGTTCAGTTGCCAGAAGGTGAAAACGAGTTGTAACACTCTGTACTTGGTGTTGTGTGCCTTTAAGGTTAATGATGGTCTTTATTCTACTGATCTACTTAATAATTAATAACCTAATTGCAAAGGTCTTTAAAAATGCCTTTGGGCATTTTTGGAGCCGGATGCTAGCAGCATTCCACAAGCCCTTATTTACCGTCGCATGATCAGACGCAAGGGAATAGTAATTTTTATGATCTGATTTCTCTGTGTTTGGTTAAAAGTGGAAGAATGTTTCATATTTTAATCAGTCATGTAGTTCAAAATGCAAGACAACCACCAAAAATAAATTTCCTTTGACTTAAACTACAAAGAAGTATCTAAGCCTGGGAGTAAAAAAAAAAAACGCGCTATGGTATCTCGCAATTGCGACTTTATATCTCAGAATAACAACTTAAAATCTCAGAATTGCGACTTTATAACTCACATCTGTGACTTGGAAATGGCCCACATTTCATTGTCTGTCCCTTTGTTTTGTAATGGATTCGGGTTCTAGGGCTTGTGCCCTCTCTGCTCCCACCCTAGTTCGTGCCCGAATCCGTTACAATAACAAAAGGACAGACAATGAAATGTGGGCCATTTCGAAGTCACAAATGTGAGATATAAAGTCGTAACTCCGAGTTTTTAAGTCGCAATTCTGAGTTTTTAAGTCGCAATTCTGAGATATGAAGTCTCAATTGCGAGATATAGTCGTAATTCTGAGATACAAAGTCGCAATTGCGAGATACCATAGCGCGTTGAAGCCATGACATTGATTTCTATAATTCCTGTGTTGATCATAATCCTGCAAAGTAACAGATTGTTTTTCATTTTTTTAATGACAGAAAAATATTATGATTCAGAGGCACGAAAGTTTTTTTTTCCCACATATCTCTATGGCTTGAGATGCACTAGTTATTGTCTGGATACCTAAATAAGAGTTACAGACTGGATACCTACTGTAAATGAGTGTTACAAATCAAAGAGCATCCCAAAGATGTTTCCCTTTATGACAGGCCGTAACATCCTTTAACAAAAAGAATGTGCTCTGCTATTGTTTTCTCCAAACAAAGGTTCCAACAAAATGGAAGCTTATTTCCTTTCTGTAAAACTGATTCTGTTTCCTTTGCAGAATCAACACTCAATAGTCACCTAATCAAATTTCCACTAAGCTCAGGTTAAAGATTTTTCAACTCCACCCTCCCCCTCCACCCCAGCTAAAGCAGTACCTTAAATTAAGGCCCCAGCAGTTTCACAGCACAATCCAGAAAGGTAACGCCAGCCTATTATTGACAATGTTCAAACTAGTCTGCATTGTATGCAACAGAATTGCACTCTGATAACATTGAGCTGTCACAAAACACAATGTTATTCAGAATAATTTAGTGCTTTAGGAAGCAGGATGGATAGAAATGATGAATGGAATGAATGGTTTGCAGTTAACGGTGCTATTTTCTGGGTTATGTCAAATACAGAATGCAATCAAATTATTTTCTTTTCCGCGTGGGGGAAGAAGCCAGAAATGTACACTGAAGAAATCTACAAATGCTTTTATTATGTCCCCAAGGCCTTTTTTCCTGCAGTTACGTGCCCTTAAGTTCAAAGTCATGGTAAATACTCTTGCCAAGATGGTGTAGAATAAGCAAAACAAGGCAGTGAGATCTCAATCAAGAGCGTGTGCAAAGAGAAACAAAAAGTATTTTGTCATCCATTTGCTTTCAAGTTGTTTAGAGGCTATAATAAGGGACAATCTAGATATCATGTTGGGTTTTTTTAATATGGAAAATAATAATAAGGAAAGAGAAAATTGTAATGCAAACAAAGGGGAATACTGGTCTTTGGAAGCAGAACTGTGTGTGAATATACAGTACAAGAAGTTACACGTCGTGCGATATCTGCAGTTTGCTTTTGTACCACAAGCATACCTACAGAGTCCCCAACAGGCCCAGCCCAGAGCCAAGCCCACTGCAGGTGCACGATAAAGACCTTGATAGTCATAGTCATAGTCCAAGCTTTCTGGGTCTTCATAAATAATCAGCAGCTGAAACCCAGTCAAAAGTGTTTAATGTGGTCCAGTTTAACCAGATTGGGTCACTAAGAAATAAGGTAGAATGAACATTCTACAGAGCTTCACGCTGGAGTTGGGCACTGCTGCTTTTGAGGGACCTGTGAGGCAATGTCACTGTAAACAGACCCACTCTGCACTACAGGGCCTGCTATGGTTATGTTATGGCCACTCCAGCATCCACACTGCAGAAGCCTCAGTGACCAACAGCCACAGTTTCACCAACAGACTTGTGGCTTCAAATAGACCACGCTGAAAGACGCCTTACTGAAAGAGAAACAATCCGTAACGTGTATGTTAATTTAACTGTATCCGAATTTAGATTTACTATGTGCATCTTAATGGGCTGCTTGTTGTATATTCCTAGCATAATTGATTATCTCTGTGCTTAATTATTGAATTGGGAAATGTCTACTTTTCACATTGTATGAGTTAAAATAATTAATGTTAGGTGATATAAAATCTGTGTTGAGCCAGATGTGCATGTGCTGATGAAAGTGTTTTTGTGCCAAAATGTTGACAGCATATAATAAATTATTTTGAAGTCGGGAGTGTGCATCCTGTTTATTTTATTATTTTGATTGATTCTCGTTAGGCTGCACCTCAATAACTTTGGACACGTGTTCTTTTTTTTCTTTTCTGCACTACATAAAATGCAGTTTGTTCGGAGACTGCAGTTCTCTCAGAGTCGAAACCGTTCACTGTGCTAACACTTTTAACCCTTGGTTTGGTCTCAAAAGCTTCACTCAATTCAGTCAAAATCCCTTCAGGGCAGAAATCAATCTGAAGGTGGCCTACTCAAATGTCGCCATCATGTGCACTGACATTTCAGTTAACAGTCACATTTCACTCAACCAGAAGTCTTTCAATCTGCGCTGGAGGATGACTGCTAAGGCTGAAGCAAAAATAAATTAACCTTTCTCAAAAGGACTGTCAAAAGATTTTTTTGTATCCTAATTTATAGGAAAATACACATCACTAAAGGATCATGAAGCCCCTGCTATATTGTTTTGCGAAAAAGTAGGAGAAAGTTTTCATCCTAGGCACTGCATAATGTACAGCATTATTATGAAGCTCAAAGCAGTATATGCATAATACACAACGGAAGAAAAAAGTGAAAGAGAAATTAGAGTAAATTCACTTGGTGAGCCCAAGAGCAAGACTAAATTATACATTAAAAGCTCTAATGAAAAGAGGGGTGTTTAAGTCTAATGGACTGGGTGCAGTGAGGATGCATCTCTCAATGTGTGAGTTTTTGGCAGAGCAAGGTCTGAGTCAGCATATCTCAGTTTAAGAGCTGGACTGTACATACATAATAATTGCTTAAGATGATCTGCAGGTATACCATTCCGAGCAGCATAAAAAAGGGAGCTTGTCTGATTGGACAGTTTAGTTGGACGGATTCTTTCAGCAAAAAGTTCAACTTTCTAATCAACCTACTATATTCCAGAAAGTCCTCTCAGGTTATTGAATTTCCCCAGGTCATTGGTCAGTGAGCTGTGATACACTGCACTGTCAGAAACCGAAAGGCTGAGAGACCTTGAGCTCTCTGCAAGGTTTCTTTCAGGTGAAAAAGTTCTTGCACAAATTTAGGAAGTGCAGAAAACTCTCCAAAGTGCCAAATGGTTCATTATGAGTTCATCAAGGTTGTGGTCTTCTGATTTTAAATAAAGCCACAGCAATAAAGCTGTTTAAATATTTCAGCAAGACTGAATCTGAGTTTTGAGATCACCGCAGAAACTGAAATGGAAGCAATTTAAGATAATGGCCTATTTTAATAAGGTCTCAGCTTGTTTTACTACAAAAGTACACTTTAATGACATTTTCTATTTTAGCAGTGCAGTGGTTCTTCATAGTATCTTCAACATATTTTCTAGATTTCTATTTCCTTCTTTTCTTAAAGACAGGACTGGTTTACATTCTTGAGAGGTTCAAAATGCAAATTCTTTAGGCAGTAAAACTCTTGGAAGAATGTTCTCCAGCTACTGCCACCAGATTCGTATACAGAGAAGTAACTAGCAAAAAGAAGTCTGACTAGCCATTGAAATCATAACTTACTTTAATATTGGGAAACAGTTTCATTGATCTAATTAAGCAAAGTGTTTATATTGATTGATGTTGATATTGATATATGATTGGTTTTTAACTAATTCAAATTAGGTAATTAAGAGTATATAATGAGATAAAACACAAAATAACCCAATGGACTTGAAATGGACTCCCCCAGGTGCAGGTAAAACATTTTATTGTGAGACCACAAAGACTCCATAATTGCATGGCGAATGGGCTTTTACATAATTTCAATGGAGTGTGGATAAGCAATTACTAGCATTTGAAAGAATAAAAATATTTGCCAGGCTTATCTGTAAATTTAAGCATACCATTACTGCACCTGTAGAAGACTATTCAGGAAAATAAAGATTACGTTTGCACATTGTTTTTATTCAATCATAGTTGGTGACACTTTAGACTTGGTTGTTGACTGATTTCGCCGTGAACTTTCCTCTCTGCCCCTTAAAAGCATCTTCTACACTTCTGTTTTTCCCTGATCAGTGGTCTATTCTGGAATGTTTTCCAAGCTAAGAAGAAAAGCTGACAGTAATTCATCTTTTGGTTTGAGGAGTTAGACAACCTGCCAAAACTACTAGAAAAACAAAAATCCCTGAGTTGTGGTGCATTAATTGGAGTCAGAAAAGTGATCTGGATTGTTTTTCTAACCCTGGCATGCCCTCAACCCTCCTCCCATCTCTTTACTTTTTAGAATTTCCTACTCCCTCTCAACAGTCTTGGCAAAAACAAATTGCACAGATTGAGCCTGTTCACTAATGTACGGCATGCCATATTGTAGTCCTTACAACCCATGCTATAGCACAATTTGGGGTTTTGCTTATTTATAATCAGCAGAATTACTATACAAATCTGACACAGAGCTCTGAAAAGGCAAATACCCTCTATGACCATTGCAGAGACACTATTTAAATTTTATATGATAAAAAGTATATTGATTAGACTGTGCCTGTGTCAAAACAATTATATCTTAATGTAGCATTCATTCCAAATTATACCAAATAAAAGCATGCTCTCCACAGGAAAAAAACAAGAGCTAAGACCATAAATTGATTGTGTCCCATCCTGGGACCAGAGTGTCTGTGGGTTTTGAAGGTCTCTTAAAAGCTGCAGGACCCGAAGACCTGAGAGAAGCTCTCATGTCGCTGGAGTTAAGCCAACAACCAACTACTTTAATCTTGTTCTGTATGCATACTTTACATCTACGTGACACATTTAATAAAATTCCCAGCATAATCACTTCAAATTCCAAGTGAACACTCATTCACATTCCCAATGCTATTCTAAAACCAGCTAAAAGATAAGTCTAACACTACTGTAAATGTACAGTAGCTTGAACTGGATTTGCTTTATTACAAGCTCATGTGCTGCCTATAATCTACACCGAAGCATACAGTGAAATTAAAGGTTTAAGACAACACTCCATCTATTATAGTCATGTATTATGTTATTGTAAGCCTTAATGTTAACCCTAGCCATAGTCTCCTCATGACCCTGCCCATAACTCACTGTAACACTAATCCAAAGTAGCTCATACAGAATTTCTAGCCCAGGCCCAGTTCAATTTTCTACTTGCATTAGCAAAGAATATTAAATTGTAACCATCGGACTAATCCCAGTCTAGCCCTAAATGTAGTGTATATCTGCATCAGGGCTGTAGCAGCAGCTGTTTTTTTTTACGGGTACTTTCCAATTAGAAACCAATTAAATAAAATCATTCACTTGACATCTTACCAAACTAGTCCTTTTTTTTCAGATTGGGTTAAATGAATACCAGTGCACCCAAAAGCCCTCAAGGGCCAGGTTTGCCCACCCACTAATCTATTATGCTCTCAAAACTCCAGTCCCCAGTACACAGAACAAACATTAACTAAAAATCTAAAAGCTACACTCAAACGACACTGGTAAATCTGCTCACATTTAACCCTAACTTTACTACAACAGCAGAATTCTAACTCTAATCAAACTCAAATTGTTAAAACCAAGTTTCTTTTGCAACTTAGCACAAGCAATGCATGAGGAAAACATAAAACAGTGACTGTGAGGGAAGGTTTAACTTTAAAGGGAAAACCAAACTTACAGTACGTTTCTCGTTAGACTGGCAAACAGACTGGTCGGTTTGAAATGCCATTTTGTACCGCTTTAAAGATATTGCACTCTGCTCAAGCTGCAGCAGGTGTGTCAAAGAGTGCAGCTGAGCCGGTCAGCTAGCCGCACTTGTTAATGAGAACACCCCAGCACTAGGGAAGCTCCTTTTCTCTTTAATCTGTTTCTTATCAGCTCATTCCATACCTGCCAGGATCCAGCCGACAGAAAGCAGTCAACTTACCCCCGCAGCACGGAAATACCTCCTCAACACTTCACGGTGCGGAAACTATTTTCCGTGCTTCCCATCCACAGCGACTCGCCCCCATAAATCACATTAAATAGCTTTGAAAGAATATGGCATCTCATTATGGCAACAAATTCAAAATGATCTTGATAGATGGCACAACTCCCAATGCGTTCTCTCTGGTCTGCCAAACTGGGCGCTATCTGTAATAATGTATGTACCGTTATTATTTCTCCCTCTCTGTTGATTACTGGTTTTAATAGGATGTGCTTACAGGATCATTTGAAAGGCTGAAAGATGAGGGTGCACAAAATGAAGATGTACACAGTGTTTGTTTGCCAGCCAGTTATCGTCAGTTCTGTTATAAGCCCCATGCAGAGTGCCTAAGCAAGTGGCAGTTCACACCCAATCCTCTACATTCCTTTCAGCAGGAGGCCTTTCCAAACCCAAGGACGCTGTACATAATGATAAAGAAATGACAGAAAAGCACTGTGAGAAAGAAACTAGAAAACAAAAAAAACAAGATCGTACAGGTTTATACAGATGGAGTTTAGGGCAATCAGAGAGAGACCCTCTTAAAAGGGAAAGTTGTAAGTTTGAATTTGAAGAGGGTCAAAGAATTTTTCTCCTGTAGGGTCTACGGAAGGGCATTCCATAACACTGGAGTAGCAACAGAAGTGGCACAGTCACCAAATGCCTGAGATTTAGTTTCAGGTACAGTGAGCAGAGGACCAGACTCACAATATAGGGTGGGAGACTGTTCCATAAGCTAGGGGCCCTGTAACTAAAGGTTTTACCGCCAACTGTTTTTATTCATGCGTGGAATATGAAGAAGACCTGCATTCTGTGATCTAAGCAGGCGAATTGGATGGTATACATTAATAAGTTAGACAGGTGCCTGACCTCTGAGAATCTATAAATAAAGAGGTAATAAAAAATGTGGTCATTAGCCCTGGAGCCCCTCCTAGTACAGTATTCAGGTTCTGGAATGGGAGAAAGGAAACTAGGACTGTCAATGAGTTGAAAGCTGTAGATTGGAAAAACAATAAGCAAATATCAGATCTGTTTTTTAAAAAGTCCCCAGATCCGTACTATGACGATATACAGTATCAGTAACAACAGCTTACAAGCTCTGGGTCTCCTTAAGCAACAGGTAAGTGACTTCACTGCCTGTGCCTGGAATGTGGACACGGATGGGGTCTCAGAGTTATATGGATGATGACTAAGGGGGTTAGGAAGCTTGCCAGAAGGGGTTTGTTAGGGTACAGGTTTTTAAAGTTCTCTTCTTGGTGCTCAATGCCAAAATATTAAACAGCTGTTGCGAAAGACTTACTGAAAACTCAGTTACTGAAAACTCAGAAGAATATTGATTTCATAACACATTAAACTGTCTGCTTCCTGTTGTTATAAAAAATGTACCTATTATTTACTGTCGCATAAAAGCACTTGGGTGAAGTCAATTTAAAAATGCAAATGCACTCTCTGTGCTGCAGTGCCAGCTGTACTGTAAATAGCACCCTTCCAAATACTGTGATTTTTGGGCTATTAATAAATGTCCCTTGTAATGCAAACCCTAGCACATTTCCTTAACTACAGTTCTAATAGCACAGCCACAATACGATAGTTGGATCAAATAAAATTAAAAAGATGGTATTGAGGGTTTTTTCTGAAGTTAATGATGTAGGTAATGATGAAAGGAAGCATTCCGTAATTACTTCAGAAAGCGCTAGTCTTTTAAGACTTACGTTTCTGTGAACCAAATTAAAATAAATAATGAAAAAGAAAACTGTGGTAATTGATGTGGAAGATATTAAAATGAAATGACCCAAATATGAAGAGCAATGCATTTTAAAGTATGTTCTGTCTGAGGATAATTTAATCGCTGCCCTCTTTTTTCCTTTACATGGAGGAGATAAGTTAATAGAATTGGTGATTTTGGTGCTTGGCTTAGTAACCTTTCAGTTCAGTGAGTGCAGTCACTGAGAGATACAGTCATTCAGGGTTACTTCAATTTCATGGACGCACAGTTCCCCATTGATCCTGCGATATTTATACAGGACCAACACCACTAAAATGAGTCACCTGAATCAAAATATTCCTTCGTACACAACCTTAAAAGGTTAGAACTGGAACATTCTGGAATAAAATAAGCCCAGAGCAAAGAGATTTGCATTAAAGATAAATTTAAGACATTTTTCCTGTTTTATTTTCAGACCTCTGCTTAAAATGCTGAGAATTATTTATGTTGATTTATGACTTCTTACAGTGTTGTGATATTTAACAGTTCCAACTGTGCTATGTGAGGAGTGATCTCCAGAAGCTCAGACATACTGGAATGAATGCACGCAGCCTCTATGAAGTCAATACCAAATGATGCACAGAAAATACATTCATTCATATTCAAATTTAACTTACTACCTCTTGCTACATATAAATCCTAGGGCATCTATTAAAATGAAAAACAAAAAAGGATTAAAAGCAATCCAATGGCAAAAAAATGCTGGTGGCTGTGTTTCAGTCCTTCCCAGAGCAGGTGGAGTAAGAGGCGATATTTCACAATGACTGATTGTCTTTTTACAATGGCTACAGTCTCAGCAATGACGTTTGAAATGTCATTGGGAGATATTTTGCTATTAAAGTGTCACTTTCTTCACAAGTGTGAAACATTTACAGCATGGTTAAACATGTGGCTTAAGACCCCTCTGTATTCAGCTGTGGACAGAGTACCTTCACATCACTGTGAAACAGAGACAGAGCAGAGATGCACTTGAACCTTGATACCAATATTTCACCTTCTGGCTGATAACACCTGATTTCCAATAACGAACTTAACAGGACCTACATAGAGCTACTTTACCCCAGCATTGAAGCATTGTTTACCCCAGTCCCTAAACCTGAACTCCTCAGCACAGAGGTGGATGGGCCCAAGAGCTTTGGGGGAAACAACTTCCCAAATGCCTGTTTCAGTCAGAACTGGGTTAACCTGGCTTTGAATAGTATCTGACTGGCACCAGGGATGGAAATGCAATCTGATAGAGGTGAAAGAATATACATCACAGATTGGCCCCCTCATTAATCAAAACTTAGCCGTCTGCTGCTTGGTAACAAAATTAGAATGTGGTAATGAGCCATAACCAATTTTAAATAAGAATCTCTGTAGAGCTGTATGCTTTTGAACCCCTTTAATTCATCTTTTGGTCATTGACTGGTCTTTTTTCCCTCGGTTTTTACATTTGAAACCCTTTTATAAAAGTCATATTTCTGACAGATTTTAAGTCAGCGTGCAAAGAGTTATGTCCCCTCAAAAACAAGTTATGCAATCTCATTTTTTGAAGCATGAAAGGCTCACAGAAATGTGGCCAAATAGCATTGCCCACAATGCTCCAGAGTGACATTAAACAGAATTGTAATTAAGCTACCCTAAACCATGCTAACCATCCCAATAGATTTCTTTGCATGAGGTGATTCCATCATACTATTTCAAGTGATGCCTTGAAAGATTATTGGATTCAAATTTCCGAGGGGAGGGCCTATTCCTGAAGTTAGCCACTTGAACGTGTGTATGTGATTTGCTTGAGTGCTTTAGTAGATGTTTTAATAAAGACGGAAAATCGAATGCAATGCAATTATCACGCTATGAAAAAAGCAGAAACCATAGAAAGACTCCCAGAGAAAATATATCAAATAGACCATCACATGCAAAGTTCAAACACTGAACTTTTCATGTGAATTTTGAGTGCTCAATGGTGTAAAAAAAAGAAGCGCTCATACCCCCCCACCCCAGAGCTGGTTCTGCTTAAAAATAAATTCTAGACATTTTGAAGCCACCGCAATTAAGTATGTGAATCCAGCATTTGTTTGTACCTGCAAAGGCACTGGACTGCCCGTCTCGCGCCTTCCTTTTCGCGATAAGCCTTAAAAATAAAACAGAAAAGGCTGAGGGAACGGAAATTTGGATCCGGGAGTTAAACAGCTAATTTGGCTGGAATGTGCTCGGAGGGCTTTAATCATCTTTAATGTTTTGGGGTTCCTGGCAGCATCTGCTTCTGTTTGACACCCTCTTCTGCTGTATTGAGCCTGGCCCTTCAGGAACGGGCTGGGTAAACCGGGGTAATTGATTTTGTACAGGACTGCTGCAGGCAGAAGTTCCCAGCAAGCGCAGTCCAACTTTCCTACCGGAGAATTTCTCTTTAACTACACAAACTTTCGGATATTGGGAACAGTGACAACTTGATGTAAAATAAACAGTGTAAGCAAATTTGTCCTTTTACAGAAGACGATATTGTCCAAAAAAACACCAGGGGGCAAACTAGGCCATTAACCATGGCTGCTACGGAGTCGCTGACGGCAGGTCTTTTTGATTAGACGGTCTCATCCGAAAGACCAAACACAAGGAGGTGCAGGAACTCTCTTGTTCTAACGTCCCGCAATAATAATCCAATTGTTAATACCCACTGGACTTTGTCGTTCTTTAGAGCCCATAATGAAATTTTTTATTTTAAAAAGGGGGAAGTGATTAAGTCATTCTCATGGTTATTTAATTAAATGTTGAGAGATGGCGGCAAATGAGGAAAGCTTTCTTCAGTGACAAGCTCATCTCTTCAGTAGCAAGCAAGATTGTTTCCATATGAATACTCTAGTGCACTGTAGATTAGTTTTACAAACCATTTTACAAACCATTTCGACAAGTAAAACATATTTTCTTTAATGCCCTAAGAAAACTGACCAACTTATGTTTCTCATGATTTCACAGTGAAAATAAACTTTTTGTACTAACAAAAGCAACACCAAATAGCTCAAAGATAAAACCCGTAAAATACTTTAAGAGATTGTAAAAAGCATGTCTGTTTTTTAAAACCAACCAGAAAAACAACTAGAGATTAGGTATTGGAAACACACTCCATTTTCTCCCTAGTATTAGGATGTGGTAACACGTTTGTAAAATAGGCCTGCCAGGAAAGAAATTTAAAATATACAGATCTGTTTTTGTTTTTTTCAACTATCAACTGAAAGAGACAAGAACAAAGTTTTAACAGATTGTGAATTTCTTCTTTCAGGAGTACTGTTTCTACAGAATTTTGAAGAGTAGAATTTGAAAGGTTGGTTCTCATCTCTTCATGTACTCTCACAAGAGTTAAGATTCTGATGGATTTAAACTTCAATACCTGTAATCATTTCCTTCAATAACATTCGGTTAGTCATACTGTACAGTAGGATAAAAGCCTTCACAAAAGTCAGTTTACACATCCTATACCACAACTTTAGAAGACCGCAAACTGGAAAAATGCAATTGCATTTCATATGATGTGTATCTAGTTCCACCAAGACACAAATAATCCATAAGATAAGGGGTATGGCAGAGCAGAGGGAATTGAAAATCAAATCTCTGGGTAGAATAGATGAATTGGGTTGATTGCTCAGACTTTGCGGAAACAGTTATTTTTTTTGAAAACCCAGATTGTGGATTTCGTTCTTCCATCTGGATTTCTGTGATTAGATAGCACCCCTAATGTATGTGAAATGTAACTGCAGGACAGGTAGGGTGGCATTAACGCCTATCAAACACAAAATGTTTCTGTATCAGCCCATTTTCTGCTAACAGCTTCTTCTGAACTCACTATGGCAAAAGGTGCTACAGCACATGGTCACTACTACTATGGTGCTACTCGGCAGGTGTTCTGTTGATCAAGGTTTGAGCAGATCTGTATGGGTCCCTGCTATGGGCCTTTCTGGGTAATTTGAAAAAAAATTTGAAAAAACCCAATAGTTTCTGAGCTTCCGAAGTGAATTGGATCTAAAGAAGAATACCAGTTCCACACAGTACTCCACCCTAGAGCTTCTCTGAATGTTTTTTCCAGACACGACAGCTGCTTCCCTACAAACAAGTGTAAGAACTTTTACCTTCAGCAATAGCCATGACAAAAAAAATGATCCAGGCAAACAAACATTTCCAAGACTTAAGAAATAAAATAAGAGAGAAATATGAATGATAAAAGCAAAGTAACAGGTATCTCTTCTTGTTGCATAAAATACAAGACGTAAAAAGGTTTGAACTTTGTATGAAAATAGCTGGGTCCAGATGTCTCTGCAAGTCCTTTCTCTCTCCGAGTTCGGCTCGAACGTAATGACTGCCCTGGGCTCAGAGGGGACTGTGCACTGCCTTGCCTCTAGTTGTCAATGTTTATTTGAATGAAGGAGGAGATTTTCCAATGTGTGTTTCTCTAGCCAAGCACAATTTCAACACTATGACATAATAAGAGGCTTCAAAGAGAGTCAGCAATTATTTTATTGCAGGTTTCATTGCTTCGCTGAAATTGACAATAAACCATAAGTGTTATGACGCATGCTGGGCCTGCTCTGTACTTACAGCAAGCATTTTGTTTTGCAGGAGCTATAGGTTTCATTGAAGTCTATATACATTAAGATATTCCTTTTTTCCTTTATGGTCTTTTACAGTTATTTTCTCTCACTTTCAGGTGTGCATCATTAATCTGTGGCTATTGCAAATGCTTAAATAATATTGAATGGTGGAGTTATTGTTAACAACATTAATAACTGAATGTGCTGCATTGAATAGTAATACTGGTAAAGAATTAATTATGCACTTTATGGTAAGAGAAAGGGTCACATGCAAAGGTTTCAATAAACAAGTAAAGAAACCCATGTAATTTCTATTGTGTGTTACATTAAAATACTGAGGATTAAAATCCTTGATATTACAAACTAAAACCAAAAGAGAAAATGCCGAAGGCACAATGCAATAATAAAAATTCTTTATAGTTATATACAGCAGCACTTTTCTTGAAACTCCACTCAAACAGCTTTACAGGTAATGGGGACCCCCCTCCACCACCACCAGTGTGCAGCCCCACCTGGATGATGCAGTAGCAGCCAGAGTGCGCCAGCTCACTCCCCACACACCAGCTCTCAGTGAGGAGGAGAGCAGAGTGATGAAGCCAATTCAGAGAGGGGGATTATTAGGAGGCCATGATTGGTAAAGGCCAGAGGGAAATTCAGCCAGGACCCTCCTACTCTTTTCAAGAAACGCGCTGGGATTTTTAATGACCACAGAAAGTCAAGACCTCGGTTTTACGTCTCATCCAAAAGACGGCACCTTTTTTTTTACAATAAAGTGTCCCCATCACTGTACTGGCACATTAAGACCCACAAAGACTGCAAGGTGAGCGTCCCCTTCTGGCCCCACTAACACCTCTTCCAGCAGCAACCTTAGCTTTCCCAGGAGGTCTCCCATCCAGGTACTGGCCAATTGGTTTGTGTATATTCTTTGTGTGGAGGGGAACAAGACAGAGGCCATTCTGTTTGGGTACTGCAAAGCAAATCGACCACGGTTTCAGAGACAGTCTGCACAGTATACTAGCAGGAAATAAGATCCACGGTAGGCTGCAGCATAGTTTTCAAGAAGTGACCAAGCTGAAAAAAGGAATAAAGGGAGCTGTAATGAGGTACGGTGTAGGGTCATGCACAGCTTATCTTACATGACAAGCACAGAATACGCCTGGAACTTTACAATTCTTTCTGCTTCTTTTTTAGTTGTGCGTGTTAATTTTTTTTCTCGAGCAGCTCAGATTAACTTCTTCCGTTCCTGTTCCAGATGAATGCTTTGACCTTTCCTGGATGCACGGTGCCCAGTGAGTCAGGGCCCCCCTGTTGACTTGTGTAAGTCACTGCCAGCGTGGTGCTCACAGCTAAGAGTCAGAAGACAAGGGGTCACGAGTTCACTCCCAGCCTCTGGTGACCACACCAACCTGCAGCTGGGGTTCCTGTGGGTTGGTGCAATATTCCGTCAATGCAAGCCAGCTTCAGTTTTCTTGTTGCACAAATCAAACAAGTACACAGATTTTCTGGTACTTGACAAAAGGGTCACACTTTTAGATCATAACCAGTTATGACAAAAACTGACTTTACAGCCTTACTGCCCTATTATGATTTCTGCCATCTTTTCATGGGAATAGACTATGACTGTCAATGCCTCAAAGACTGTCATTTGGAATTTTGTTCGGTATGTTCAGTGATATCTTGCAGTTTGCCTGTCTCCCAAACAAAGCTGCTGTCTCAAAACTCTTATTCCCGGGGTCAGTCCTGTACTGGGGCACCTTCTGTGTGGAGTCTGTATGTGTTCTCATTGTTTACATGAGTTTTTCCAAATGCTCTGATTTCCCCCATTTTATTAAAGACATGCTAGGCAGCTGGTGTTAATTATGGTCTCTATATTATATTTGTGTGTGTGCCTGTGATGGACTGACATCCCACCTTGAGCCCTGTGCTACCGGGAAAGGCTCAGGTATCAGCTTTCTGATAATAGTAAGGGACGAAAAACAATTCAGTTAATTTATTTTCACTGCATGCTGGAAAAGTAAAGGAAGAGCGATTTGCAAATAAAACTTTTTACATTCAAAATATTCGAAGAATCTTTTCAGTCACTTCTTATCTACAGGTGTAAGTAAATTGCAGTCCTGACAGGTCCTGATGTCGTAATCCTGAGGGAAAATTTCATTTGTGAAGTGAGAGATTGCTGTGCCATCTTAATGCATATCTAAAGATGTCACTAAACAGAGAAGCATGATGGCACCAAAAAACTGCACGAGTACCCCCTTTTCCTAAGGAGTCATAGTTCATTCTGGAAAGCATGATTCCACCAGCAAATATCTGTAAGGACCCAGGTGGGGCTGCACATTGGTGGTGGAGGGGATCCCCATTACCTGAAAAGCGCTTTGAGTGGGGTGTCCAGATAAGTGCTATTTAAGTGTAAGCAATTATTAATTATTATTAATCCTTCTCAAACTGTCTGTAGAATTATACTAGTCAATCTATGCCCACTGTCTCACCTCCATAGACAAACATTTTGAGGACACAAATGACCAAAAACGTTTTCTCTTTCTTTTATTTATTTTTTCCACCGCCAAAAGCAAGCTTGCTTTTTTTCTTCTAAAAAGAAAGACCCCCTCCCCCCCCCCCTTCCCGTCAAGACAGCCAGCTTCAGCTCGAACAAATGCTGAAACCAGGACTCCACTTTGTCATACAAACCTCCAAACACAGTCTTTGATCTTAATCAAACACACAGATGGCATTGTTTCACCAAAGTAAAAAAAAACACAAGCAACCTAAGGTGCTATTCATTTGCAGGCCAAGTTTCGACGGTAGTTGGCACAAGCTCTGTGAAGTTGAAAAAGAGGACTGGGAATGATTGCAAAACATTTCAACAAAGTAACTGCCTGACAGCAGTGAAAAGAGATGGACTTCATCATTAGAAATCCACTTCACATCACAATCCTGAGCAGGTCACCAGCTACCCAAGCAGCAGTGGAGTTTTTTTTTATTGCAGATTGCTTTTTATTTAGATTTTGTTTTGGTGGGGGGAGGGCAATTTAGCCTCCACTGTTCATAGAAAATCTTGTGTGAGCTATCCACACCCTGGCTGTGAGAATGCACTGTGAAGAAGAGAAATGAAGTGTAGTAGAGAGGTGTTGCATCCTGTCAAATTAAAAGATAGTAAAGGATTCTTTCATCATTCATTTTTTCTTCTTCAGATCCGCAGCCCACATTGTAAAGTGCATCAGTACCATAAAGAGCACTCGGCTGAGAGAAAAACGAAACCACTGTGGCCATTCATAGTTGCTAAAAACAACAAAAAAAGCTATTTTTAAATAGATGAAAAATGGCCTCTCCAAAACCGGGGTAGAACATGCTGTCATGGTCTTTCTTGCGTTTCTTCACAAGGGGGACCTCATATATCAGTCTTTTAAACCACAGAAGAGGTCAGCATTCCACTGAGAGCAGCATTAACACCCCTAACAGCATATTGTACAGAACATATACTAAAAAATTGAACAGGAAGAGAGTTCAAAAGAGACTAACGTGGGACTCGCTATGGTCTGGTGAAAGAGGCAAACCTCAGTACAATCCCACACACCCCCCGCACTAAACCACAGAGGCCCTTCTGAAAAGATGATGGAAAGGAATTTCCCAGCCTGACCGCAACCTCGCTTGGCCGGAGGAGCAGGAGCTGACGTGACTTTCGATTCAACCATCTGACAACCCAAGGAGCCTACGCTTTCAGTGAGCAACACAAAAAATAAGGTCGATTCAGCACTGGGGAAAAATGACTAGGAAGCCAGCGATGATTCAGAAGGCATGCACCATTAAGAAAGCGGGCGCATGTTGGAGAAACTTGAAGATCTGCAGACGACTTGAAATGGAGTCCTCAGTGTCATAACAACCCGAGACACTGTGATCAGCTTTGATCTGAGGACGGCCCACATGGCCATTGTGCTGAAACTCCCCCCAGGTGACACATGCTTGGACAGCTAATGACAAACTGCAGTTGAAGCTGCGTGAAGGCTCTCTCACTCCCTATGCAAGCTGAATTGTGATTCATCATCAGCTCCCGCGAATGTGGTGTGAATTCTGAATCAACCACTGTGTGGGGACATGAAGGGCAGGGCGAGGCACAGGAGTCACATGCGGAAATAGGATTAGCGCCGTTTAAGTCAAAGTGGAAAAAAACTCTTCACAACAAATACCGTATGCCGTGGCAAGAGGAGGAAGCAAGGCAAAGAGAAGCCATTTGAATTGTGCAAAGGCGATTAAAAACAGTCTGCTCCCAGAGAGAAATGCAAAGATGAGACACTGACAATAAAGGCAATGGAAAATATCTCAAAGAACTGATGTCTTTTTCATTTTTCAATTATTATTATTATATTTTTAATTTTCTATTTAATGAATTTACTGCTTCTCTTACGGCTGAAGGTAACCTTTGGCGAGACACTTCTTCACTCCCAGTGACCCCGGTCTGTGGATCTTAACAATACTGAGCTGCTGCAGCGCGTTTGAACAATGGACACAATGCCTTTATATTTCACCTGGTCAGCGGTCAGCCACATGTCTCTCTTTATCACTGAATTACAGGAGACACAGACAGGACAATCTATAAACAGGCACGCATGCTTAAAATTATGAAAAATTACCACTGTACAGAAACTATGACATAGGATGAATACATATATAATTAAATACAGCATAAATTTATAGTAAAGGCAGAAATGACAAAAAAATGCAAAACCATGAGGAAACTTATATAACAGTCTATAACTGCAGAATGGCATATGTTTCACATGCAGATAGATACAGTATGCAACGATAATTCTATGCATTTTTAAACAGCTTCTTTTTTATACAGCTGACTCAGCTGTCAGGCTCTCAGTTCAACATTTCATGCAAAGAACATCACGGTGACCCCTGACCCCATAGCGGGGCCCTGGTTTGCAAATTCCAGTCGTAGGAAAAGAACAGCACATCCTGGTCTACCAACACCACTTACAGCACCAACCTGCTGTTCTCCCTAGACTTGACAAGAGGTGATAATGTTGTTTTCAATACAAAGATAAAGCAGTTCTGCATACAGTACGTGCAAGATGAACAAAATAATTTCATGATGATACCAACAGAGGACTAGAACATTTAGCCTAATGCAATGTTTTCTGCAGTCAAGCTCTCAAAAGGTACAGTAATTTATCAATATAAACCAGGAGCTAAAAAATGTCAAATGTCATCAAACTGACTACTCTGTCATGGCACCTAGGAGCCATGCTCTGTGCACAGGCTGCGTGTAGAACACACTCTCCCTGGGAGTAGGAGCACTTTTTGCCTGACAGCTTCTCCAATCATCTTCACGTGGCTCATTTCATCCCAGACACATTCAGGAAAATACAGGGAAGAAACATCTCTTGGCATTTCTGAAAGTCAAAACTCAAACTCAGTCACCGTGTCAATGTGATATGAGGACCCGCTCCACAGGGAACAGGGAATTTCAACAAGGAAAGACTGATGTGGCAGAAGCCCAGCTGGAGTCATTTTGCGGACACAGTCAAATACTTCATAAAACAGAGACTGTATAAATTCAACACTTGGGTTCCAGACATTTACGGGGCTGTTTATTTCTTCTGGTTTTCCCCCAAGCAATCAGAATGATGAAAAGATATCAAAGTGTCTTTCTGAAAAAGGTAAATGACAAGGTATGTTTTAGGATTGTCAACTGACAATGCACGCTAAGAATAAAAGAATAGGCATTTAGTTATAACACTGGCTTCGCACATACAGTATAACCCTCTTGTTTAAGGAAAAGCAGTGTTGACAACTTGGTCTAGCATGTGTGACACGAATCCTTATCTCCATCAGAAGCAGGGGTGTCTCTGAGGTTGTGACAGAGCATGATGCAAGCACCCCAGGGTGACTCCATCCTACTCTGCGTGACTGTATTTCCGTCCAGGACCCAAGTGCTAAGGAAGATGGACAGTGTCAGTGAGCCTCAGTGGGTAGAAAATGGAACAGGTTGCGATGACTCACCGTAGCATCATTGAGGACTTTAAGCCCTGGCTTTAAAGAAAAAGAACAAAAAAATCAAATTAACTTGTCATTGACTTCATGGAAGTGTGAAGGCTGTAAATTAGATTTACTTACAGACCCATTTGTCTTGCATGCTTAGCCTGTGATTATCCATCAGTCAGATCACACTTTCCCAACGTGACAGCAGGAGACACTGTATGTGCACTGAGACTCAGAGGAAATTATAGGCCACGCTTTCACATCCTTAGCCACTAGCAGGCCAAAGGAACACCTACGTTGATGAAGGTTTGACAACACACTGACAAAAAAATCAAAGTCTTATTGTTGATTTCAGGCCACCATTTTAACAGCATGTGCATGGTTTGGCTATCATACTAATGTGTGATTCCATTTCAAAACTAAAACCACCATCTTCCCGGAAACCTGACATGTCTGAATATTAAAAAGGGCAGCAGGGCAATTTAATAGCCTAACAAGTCAAACGTCTAATTGATTTCCCACCGAACAATTCAGGGTCTCTTGCCTAAAGCTCAAATCAATTCCCAATTCACAACAGCAAATGCTCCTTTATTTCCAAACATTCAAGATATTCACCGTTGTTCATTCATGTGCAACAGACAACAGAGTACAGGAATGAGGTGAAGAAACAGCCAGGCTGAAAAGGCATGACCAAAAAAACCTCTAGACAAGCAGAAACAACAGTTCATGTATCCCTTTTTACTGCCCTTTTCCTGAGAGATGAGAGAGATTGTACAGTATATCATTTTAAAGCAATAACTTTGAAACAAAAAATCCTTGAATGGTCTTGGGGGAAAGCAATCCAACTAGTTTTCTAATCTGTTTAGCAGTTCTCACTACTGAAAACAAGAAGACAGAAACAGAAAAATGGTTCAAAGGGAGAGACAAGCAATTCCTTCTGAAGCAGCAGCCTATGGATTGTGAACATAAGCAAAAAGATGGATTCAGTGTGGATTTAATGAAGAGACTGAAACAAAAGAACAGTCACGAGCAGTAGAGAATGAAGGGAAGGGAGCATTTTCATTTTCTGCCCAGTAGAAACTTTATTAATGTTTTTCCTGATTTTTGAAAATGTCAGAATGGAGAACAGAGGGTTAATCCAGCATGCTGACCAAAACAGAATGCAAAAAATGCAGTGACAGAATAAAGAGAGCATCAGACTATGCAGTGGAGAAAGTGTGCCTGACAGAGTCTGTGCTAGCCAGTGAAAGGCTTGTAAAAGCACCTTCCTGCAGTGACTCAGTGCAAGCTGCTCTGCTCTCAGTAGTCAACAGTGTGTAAGGAGAGCCCTGCTCTGCCGGTTGAAGATGATGAGGCTAGATAATGCAGTCAGAAAGAGCCCCCTGCAGCCTCCCACAGGACACTGCAGCAGAGGCAGTGTACACCGCAAAAAGCAGCTCTCTCACAGCACTTCCACCAAGTTCCGAATACATCAAAATAGAACACTGTAAATTGCTGACATTTCATTAAACCGAAGCACCATTACTTCTTCAAAAGTAAGATTTCTTTGTGTTATATCAGTTCTTTATTAGTTTTAGTGAGTAATTCTTCACATTATTTTGGGTATAAAAGAACACTAAGATTTTCAGTACAAGTATGTTGACAACATTTTAAAAATAATAAATGCAACAGATAAAAAAACACTTTTAGACTAATATCACCTTATTATTGATCATGGAAGATGATGAGGAAGGTGAATGGGACAGATTCACTTACTTCCTGTACAACAATATGCAGCACATAACTTACATTACTGATCCTAGCATAATTACCACTCTCTCCATCAGCTTTCTTTTTTGTCTATATAATCAGGAGATGAAAGCCTCATTTTGACAGAAGAGGTTTTTTTAAGGAACATTTTGTTTTCTGAAAGAACACTGATTTCAGAGGAATTTTTAAAACATCAGTGAAATGATGAGCAATTATTTCAAATATGCCTAATTTGTTATATAAAAGTACAGCTGAACTGTATTTGCACTAAAATATGCTAATAAAAGACTTTTTAGGTTTGAAGATTTTAGTTTTTATAACAGTTCCTGGAATACAATGAAGAAATCTCCTGTTTTTCAGTGAATATTCCTTTCAGAGGGGCTCTACAGTCTCACACATCAATCTTCTGGTAACTATTTAAAAGCAAAGTCCTAAGTATGAAGTAATCAGGCTAAAGTGTGGAGTTAACATTCTGTGTGCATCCCAGTGACCAACATGACAGTTCTTGAACACTCACTCCATTTCAAGTCTTTGACACGGGCAAATTCAAACTCACTCAGGGCAGAGTGATGTCATCAGGCTCCTTGAGAAAGCAGAGGAGACGTTAAAAAAGCCGATTCTCGATTTCCTGGACATTAGGCCAAAGGGTGGGAAAAGATTTGCAGTGATTAGACAATGATTAGAGGTGCAACCATGTGAAAAAAAACTTTCTTAAGCTACAGGCAAGGAAAACAAAAAGCAAATTTATGCCTTTAAATCAGTACACTAAAAATGTCCCCTTGCTTCCATGTTTGTTTTAATGACATTATAATAAAAACAATGTCAAAACAGCCAGAAAACAGATTAGTCATCTTTTTCTAAGGATAATTTAGTTAACTGCTAACCTCTAAGGCCAAAAGCATGACACAGCACCAAAGGTGAAGCACAATAATAGAGTAGCTCTACAACCCAGTAAAGGAACAAGGAACCATGTACTGTACAGCATCGGCTTATTACTGGAGGCAATGACTGATTTAACTCTGGTCATTACTTTGTTCAAGGTATTACTCATCATTTCATTAAATGTAAAGATTTCATCCTTTAGCAAAAACAGCATTTTTTGTTGTTTCTATATTTTTAAAATACAAACAGAAAGTAGCAGAGTCCCTAGATAACATCAGCTCATTTGCGTATACATGATAAACTGCCCATAAAGTTGTAAAAACTGATTGCTGAAATGCACAGACAGGTCGAAATTAAGCAAGAATCATCAGAAAAGGATCTAGTTTACCAACTAACTTTTTGTTTTACAATAAGCCTGTGTTCTTTCTTTTTGGAGAGGCTGAAGACAGATTCACAAGTTTGTTAACAATTTGATGCAAGATTGGAGATGACAAAAGAATAGGAAGACTGCTTCCAATTCTACAAATACAGACAAAGGTCTACATTCTGCCAAAATGCCTACAAGGGGAAATGGTTCAAGTATTTGTAAATCTCAAAGTCAATCACAAAGCCAACCCATAATCCACTGTGAAAGAAACTAGAGGACGCAGTAAAGAGGTCTTTCCTTAATCAATGGACAGATACACTGGACATTATGGCCTTACTTCGGTTATTATGCATTCTGTGACATGGTGTACATCTAAGGAATTGATTTAAGTGTTTTGAGATCCTTGTTCATACTGAAGTCATAGTTATTATGTTGCCATACAAAAGAAAGTAGCAAGCCACTGTCTTCCCAGTGTAGAATCTATGCCACATGGCACCATGTCACGTAACTTACCAGCTAATATATTCACTACAGGAGAGCACGGACAGCTTTTCACCCAGGCAAACTGAAATAAGCTGTTATGATGATTCATTTGCATCTAGACAACACATCAAAACAGATGGGAGACTTTATGTGTGTGTGAAAGGGGAAACGGGGTAATAGAATTGGAATCCCTGCATTACAGAGAAACTACACAAAAGGTCTCCATTTCAATTAAGCTATTTTCAGAGTGATGGAAATGCTGAAATTGCATTAGATGGCTCTAAAGTTTTCAGATGAGGTAGATGATAAGGCAATTTGATCCAGTGTTAATACAAAGACCATGAGCAGCAGAGGTATTTGTGTTCAGATGGAGCGAGGTAATGAAAAGATAATGCCAGCAGAGAGGGAGAATACTGAAAGCAATGGCTTGCCCTTCAGAAAACACTCAACAAAAGAATTTCACAATCTTATTGTATGCTGCGAATCACTTTGAGAGATACCCTGGAATTGTAAATGAACTTATATGACCCCCTCTTGCTATCTCTGAAGTCTTCAGACCTTTCCTGAGCTAAAGAGGGAGTTTTGTAAATGGAAAACAGAATAATATCTACCAGCTAGCTTTGCTGTGGTCACACAGTGTTTGGAATTCAGACACAAGAATGGTGATGAAACAGGGGCTGACAATAAAAGCACACCACTCCCACACTTCTGAGTTCCTCTCAAATGACTTTAGCAGTATAAAGGGTTAATCTCAAATCTAGCTGACAGAAAACCCCTGCCACACGCCTTTTATTTAAGTGAGAATTTGTTTTCATGCTTTGACCTGTCATTTGTTAAACAAAAGACTATTTTAACAAACTGAAGAACACTGATGAACAGCACAGCAGTTCAGCATAAAAATGTTTAACAGTGATCATACTAATGTTGTGCATTAGTACTGTGCTTTTTCAGCACTCAGAGAGTGTTTTTGTCATAGGAGGGCCAGCACTGAAGTACAGTACCCACCTGAGTGACTTTCAAAAGCCTTTATGTGGCACTACATTGCAGATCAGGTGAAAAAACTACTTCATCGGCTGAACTGAGGACAAATGTAGGCGAGCTGGATTGAGCCTGATTCTGGAATTAAACCAGGCGACTGCAATTAACATTGACAACGATCAAAAGAGATTTATAAAGGCCACAAGGAATTATGACACTGATTTAATGAACCCTGCAAAGAACACGAATTCCTGTAGCACTGTGCTCCCTCGCAATATTGGGCTTAACAGACACTGCTCCACCATCACCACTGACACAGATCTGCTGCCCAGTACTGACCAAGCCCAGCCTTGATTAACTTTCCAAGACTTAATGACATGGCTGCTGGCAAACTGACAGCCTAGTTAAAAAACTGAAGAAAAGCTAATCAACCAAAAGTAGGATTTATTCATATGGTTTTCCTTTTGCATATAATATACTATACTTCTCAGGACAGAAACGTCATTTAACAATGCAAGACTACGCTTGCCAGATATTTCTTTATTAAAAATTATATAAAGAATTCAGACTCTAGGTTGTCAATGAAACTATTGTAACTGGCGGCATCAATCCAAGCTGGATTCTGAAGGCAAGTTAACGATGATATAAGGTCACTGTACTCCGTATTTTAACGCACTGGCACCCGGAGAATCTAACACAGGAGATGAAATTGATGCAACCTTTTATTGGTGTTATAATTTTTTCTTCAGCGAAACTGTATAAACACTAAGTTGCGCCTGGCTGCTCTGATTACAAAGTCTCAGTATATTCACCACTCACCCAAAAATGCAGTTAAGAACGATCACAAAGAATGCTCCCTAGAGCAGCTCACCGTATTGTGAACTTTTTAGCTTGTTGACAGATACAGCAGCTAAACGCATAATTATGTACGGAAGCGCACTGCTGCCATCAAGAAAAAAAATCAAGTGGTATCTCTTAATTACGCGCAAAGTATGCCGTAATTACACGATAATACATGATCTGGTAATTCAGGTGGGTAGCTGTGTCAGCATGCGTGTTCTGCAAAGAATAAACACCTATTACTTGTTCCTTTGCATGATCTGGTAATGACGAGATAGGAAATTATAGCAGGAACAGTGGGTTTAGTGATCGTGACAATTCAGAAAGTGCTCGGACTTACTTTCTACTTGGGTTTATCCATAGTGAAATGTTACAGTTTGTGCCTAATGTGAGCCCAATCATTTTAACCATGAGGACGGTCAGACTTATCCTTAACCAAGAAAGAATGTACCGTGCCATCGATTCAATGGCTTAAAACTGGAATTTTGTATGATAGTTTTGCTATGGCGTGAAGATCACGTAAAGTACGCGATGATGATCCATCTTGTAACGACGACATAATTTTCTGTAGAGTAATTACGAGATAAAACCGTGAAATATTTTCCTTTGATGGCAGCAATCTACTTCCGAAAATGATGTAAAGTACGTACAGCGATAGCTAAAAAATAGTATTTCGCCCCTATTACCCTCGATGTGACCAGATCGTTATAATACAGTAAACTCTTGGTCATTGAAAACTGTTCCCATGCCTTTTGTATTATAAATATACAATGTGTCCTTAATATACTGTATACATTTCGTTAAAGCACACGAAATACAAACAATATCCAGCGTACGCAACTGACTGGTGATATTCCTGGATTTTAAACCCATGTAGTATTTTTTTAATAATTATTTGTTTTGTTATTTGTTCGAGATCGCAGGAAAGTCACGTTATTTCTGAATTTAAATATCGTGACTATATGTGAGTTAAATAAGAAGTCTCTTAAACCAAGGTTACTGAACTATTTTTTTCCATCGCATACAGGAGTATGGGAGTGCATCTCCAGGCAAGGTGTGGGTGGGCTGTACTTTATCAAGGGCACAGTAAAGACATCATTTTGTACAGTGCTTAGAGAGAGTTTTTTGTAACACTGAAAATTATTACAGTCACACGTACAAGGTGTTTAAAATAAACAAGTTGTGAGGGAATATGCTTTTAAAAGTAATCAGTTACAATGATCTCCATTTCCTGCATCACTTTACCTCTTAAAAAAGCAATTCCTCCCAAACGAATACTAAAATAATACTAAAACCAATAATATGAGGTCATTAATTTCTAAAACCAGCTTTCTCCATGTGCAGTATACAACATGTATACTGCAGATCCACGCTAACACATACTGTGTGCTGGTAAAATACAGTCCACATCCACGCCTATTCTTGAACTAGATATTTTAGATATTCAATTATGATTGGATGTAGAGGTATTCCTATACATTACGCTTTTACTCTATGCAATTTTTCTACATGCAATCATACACAAATCAGCAGATTTAAACAATTTGCAGTTCCATCGCTGCCACAACAGGGCTGCAATGTCCAAGAGATCCAGATGGGATCCTGAGCTGCCCTTTATCTTGAAAAGCACCTGCAAAACTTTCACTGCCTCAGACCCGTCAATCCGCAGTTCAGAATCTCATCTCTCCGTCCCCTGCTCACCTTCACATTTTATCATTTTGATTTCCAGGACGATATCTTGCTATTCTTTTTTTTCTTCTTTCCACCCTGGTTGCGCGTGCACTGAAAGCACCAGTAGCAGATGATCAAAGAGGCCCGCGTGTCTGGAGAGGTGTCTCCGGTGATAAACTGATGGGATTTCTCAGCTGGCACACCTTTCAAAGCACATTCATTCAGCTGCTGGGGCCCCGATTAGGGACCGATGGCACCTGCTGAACTCCTGTGAAGTCAGCTGAAAACATTTCGTGCTGTCCCTCCAGGACCGCGGCGTTACTCTTGTACATGCAAGGCCACGCTTGAGCAGCAGAAACCCTCCCAGCCATGCAGTGTCACCCTTCAGGGCTCCTGGGAAGCCAGGTGCTCTGAAGAAAAGCGATAAGAGAAGAATGGAAATCAACAGAGGAAAAAATGAAAATAACCACTGCCAGGCAGAAACAATGCCCACCTGAAAAAGAGCACAAAATACAGCACTCTGTTCTTTACTTGAACGGCTGGGTGCTTCATAACCTGTGCGTGTCTTTGCATGCAATACTTTCAGTGCAGTTTTGATTTTTATTTTTCCCTTACTATAGTGATATCAGACTCCTGCCAGAGAGCGCAGGGTCTCCCAGCGTTGTTGATTCCACACAAGCTCCATTACTCAGCAGGCATAGCAGAGAGAAACTGAACTCCTCTCTCCACGTGTCTAAATTGTGCCTCAGAATCAAGGGCACCTTTTCAGTCACCCACACAGCAGAATGCCTTGAAGCCAAAGCAGGGCCACCTTAGCAAATGTAGTCAGTGCACCGAGGTACCTGAAAACTAAAGCTGGAGTATAAAGGCTAGGGAAGGCTGGTGCAGTTGTGTGACATCAGTCAGCCAGTCAAGGGATATTTGTCGCCTTGTGCCCAGCAAATGTCCAGCCTCTCCGTTCCAGGTCTTTGTTCGAATGGCTGCTTTACTGTTTCATGTGATGGCTGCAGCAGAGTCAACAAGATACTGTAAGTGACTTTATTGTGCACCCAAAAGGGTGGAAATTTGTCTTTGGCATCACCATGCAAAACTACAAAAAAAAACAACATAAAATAAATACACATTAAAAACAAACAATAGTCATAGACAGAAATGCAACCATACATCTCGCACATCTCACTCTCCCCATATTACACTGCCATTACACATAACCTGATAGCGCCACACAGGAAACAGTCACTGGGCTGGGGATTTCTTCTATATACTTCTCTTGGCCACAGGCAGTCCGAACCACCTCTCTGAAGGTAGCAGTTGTAAATTGGAATGAAGAGGGTGGGAGGGGTTATCAATGATAAGCTGAGCTTTCTTTAAAACTGCAGTATAATACTCTATAAGCTGTTTCTGTGGTCGCCTAATTATTTTCTAACAGTATCAACAAATCTGGCAAATTTCCCTTTGCGCTTAATACTCAGGCTACCATACCAAACCATGTTACAAAAAGTAAGGATGCTTTCTACTAATATTCTAACCCTCTCTTAAATGTTTTGACTTACCCCAAACTCTTTTTGTTTCTTGATCATAAACACATACTGACTAGCCTTTTTAAAATGCAATTGGTATTCTCTGCACAGTTTAAATTTTCCTCTATTACTGTTCCTAAGTGTTTGAAGCACTGAACAACCTCCACATGCTCATTAATAAGGGAGAGAGGTTGAAAATCTGATGTCACAAACAAAATTATATAAAGGAACAAAGAGTCAATTAAGCAATCATAGTTCTGACTGGCAGGTGGCATGGAACAGGAGAGTACACAGCACAAATGCCCTTTCCCATAGGTCTCTCAGGAGGGTTCACAAGTTTACTGTCCATGCATCTGCTCGGAAGAGTTCCAGGAACAGCTGTCCAAATTCAGCGACCATCAGCATATGAGACAAACAAATGAACAGGCCCATTCAAAAAACAAAGACATTTTAGGACATACGATAACCTTAAGAATGGACCACCTTGTTCTCAGATGCAAGTTTCATGAAAGAAACTCCATAAATCGCAATGTCACTCATACAGTGTCCGCATTATGAAG
The DNA here is from genome assembly GCF_055471065.1 of Atractosteus spatula. Classification (NCBI taxonomy): domain Eukaryota; kingdom Metazoa; phylum Chordata; class Actinopteri; order Semionotiformes; family Lepisosteidae; genus Atractosteus; species Atractosteus spatula. Next base: position 73,741,051 of record NC_142708.1, on the reverse strand, counting down.
AAAACAAAAATCAAAAGAAAACATATTCATGGCCAACAGATTTCTAGATCAAACACACATGTCCTGCCCCCAGAACAAAAGCTGAAATCATCTGGCAACAATGAAACATCACTGAGAAGTTGCAGCCCTAAATGTGAGCAGAAGAGAAAATCATGATCAGAAGCAGTTCTCCTGGCTGAGTGCTGACAAGCTGCCTGTATGAGTGTCTCTGAAGATGCCTGCCTCTTGAAACACAAGAAATAATACGGTGTGGTGCTGGAGTAGAAAGATGGGATTCTTCAGCTGCTGGAAGGAATAACTTAATATTATTCTCCTTTGGTCTCTCCCTGTTGTCACAAGCTTGATTTATTTCCAGTATTATTCATGAAGGAATTCTTTGTGTCAGGCACCGACACAGTGAGTGAGGGAGAGCCGATAGGTTTTAGTCTTTGACAGATGCATAGAAATGCCTTTGTTCTATCACATGGGTTTTTCAGTTTTGTTTAATGAGGTTAAGCTTTCAAACTGAGAAGACTGCTAATGCAGACCTGTAACAAAGCAGGAGTATTTTTTTCCCTGTGAACAGTAAAAACTTTTCTTTGAAGGGTAAAGGAGACAATTACAACACTCACTCATCCAAGCAAGAGGCATTTTAAACGTTCTACTGAATTAAACATTTAATGAATTAAATCATGTCGAATGAATTATTAAAATGTCACGACGATTTATTACAATAATAATTCTATTGTTTGTATTAGAATACTTATTAAACAATACATTAGCAAAAAGCCCGATGTCAGCTCCAAGGTGACAATTTTGTTTGCAGCTACAGAATAGCCTGGCAGTTTTTAAAACCTTTTCTAGGGTATGTTACCTCAAAATGGACTGGGAAGACATTTCATAGATGAAAGGATGGACAGATAAGCAGAGCCCATACAGAGATTTTTATCTGAAGCTCAAAAGCAAGACAAGAATTGGCAAATTCACACGAAAGCAGCACATTAAATCAGACCCTTACAAAATAAAGTGTGGCAAATCAATCTGTTGTGTTTTTGTAGTAGAAAAGAGGTGGACAAGCTCACATAGCAGATCACATTGTTTCTTCATTTCTCTCTAAAGGACTTACTGATAATATGGTCTGGTCTCAAAGAGTCTTCTAAAAACAGAAAGATGGTTTTGATTGAATGCAAAACAACATTGCAAACTGTTACTATTTGGGAAAAACAAACCCTGGTTTGCATGTACTTTTCAACCCCTTTTAAATAACTTGAACTTTCTTGTCTTCTAAATAAGAACTTTCTTCTTTAGAAGGACCTTTACTTAACTGGTTCTGGTCTTTACCACTCTGCTCTTACTGTATGCAGTACCCCCATCTACTGTCTCCTGTCATTGTAGTTTTTTATTGTTGTTGTTGTTGTTGTTGTTGTTGTTCTGCAAAGTGCTCTGAGAAGCCACCTTTAAAGGTGCTATATAAAATAAAGTTTTTTGTTATTGTCTCCTGTACAATGACTGTTAAAGTACACATCCTTTTCCTCTGTAAAGGATAAAACACTTGTTGTCCCTGCTTAGTCTTCCCTTTCATTTGCAGGAAAGCTGCTATAAAAAGGCACTGAGAAAAGTGGAAGATGAGAGGGAATTATGGAGATAATTAGCCAGCGCAACAAAGGGCGTTTTAACATCAGCCCATTAAGAGACGGAGATTTCAGTCTAACAAGGTTGTGCGCAAGGTGTTGCCATTTGTTCCTATCATCCACAGTGATAAATGTCCCAAGACACAGTGGAGATGCATTAATGGTGCTTCAGAGAAAAAATGAATAACGCTGCTTCAAGGTGTAGAAACCAAGAGATTCGAGCCTGAAGTGTCCGTTCGTCAAGCCAAGCATTATTGTATGCATACGAGGAACCACAATAAGGACCACAGTAGTTATAGTAGTTCAAAGGGGATATGGCTCTACACAGCTTATACATACGTTTCTCTACAACCTCCCCCTCCTGTCTTTGAGGTAGCTTTCTCAAGAAACTCCAGGACTCAGAAAGCACTTAAAACATTCCTTTCTTACCAGGAGTTTAGTATAAACATTCCTCATTAGGGAGTTCAGTACAGGGAGGGAGAAGCATCTGTGGTAAAGCAAGCGTGAAGGTGAGAGTTTAGCATGTGAATTCAGCAGGAGTTCACAGCTCCTACCACTATATGGGTACAGAGTAACTTACAGATTCTGCTAGCAGGCTCCATCAAGGGCTTCAAGTCAGAATGCTACCTCTCACAGTGCATTACTGTCTCTATCGCTTTGCCAAAATGTTATTTGCCATCCCCTAGTTACACAACGTGATTACTGCCTGCACCTCAGCCCTAGCTTTAGAGTTGGCTTGTATTCACAGACAGTGTCAGCGAAACAAAATGCAGAAAATACAGTCTTGTGGAATTTCACCTTTAGGACTGATGTATAAAAAAGCAGATTCCTCAAGCATGTTTTCCTTTTGATTTGTGTTTTGACTTGCTAGGGCAGCTTAGGAAATTTGATGGGACGGAACATCAGAAGGAAGACAGGTTTCTCGCTTCTCAGAGCCCAGGCACCTACTGTAAAAACAAGCAATGCTGCATTCAACTGCTTCTACATCGACAAAGAGAAGTCTCCTCATCTGGCAGTAGCCCGAGCTGTATCTGCAGGTGAAGCATTAAAAACAAATCACAGGTTTGAAGTTGGGTCTCGACTAGGGAGGCACAAAAATGTGCGAAAGCTGCCACATCTGGACAGGATAGACATTGTGCAGGGAGAGGGAGAGACTCAGGGGCAACGTCCGCTGGCCTACTGAGCTGCCTAGGTCAAAATGGGGGGTAGATCCACTGGCGACTGTAAAGCAGATACCTGAATCTCACATCTAGCAAAGCCTCCAATTTAAAAAAAATCAAGAATAGCCCGATTTCCCAGAAGCCATGGAGGACAGGCTGGGCTCAGACATCGGCATGTGCTTCACGCTCCTGAAAGTGTCCGGATGGAAGGTGCCATCTCAGCCAGAAGCTTAACCGAAGGCTGCTAATGCATGTAACACTTTAATTGAAAATTATGGTGGTACATGCCATCACAAAATAAAAGAAACTAACATGACTTGGTTTGTGTCAGAGGACACCAAGGATCTTAACTCGTGATGGAACTGGTTACAGCACTGAAACTGCTGCGCAGTCAACACAGAGACAGCAGCCATTGGGGTTACTTGGCAACAGGTGCGATGAAATTGACTGGCGAGGGGTCAGTGTGGCATCCTGTTGAGCTAAAACACCCTTCATGGCAGAAATCACACAGATGCACAGCGCAAAGTGAAGTGAGAACGAACTGGAAATGACTAATTTATGTTCAGGCTCTGGAATCACCATTATGGGGGAAAAAAACCCATCAAAATACAGCCTTTCCAATCGCTGGGAGGACTAAAGATGACTGATTTATGCCCTTCGCTGCAATTCAAGAAGGATTATCCTTGTTCAAACGACCTGTGAGTTATGAGATGAGCTCCTTCCTTTTCTATTCATGGAATAAATAAGGCCTTGCCACAGGGAACCCTTTTATGGGCCTATCATCCTCAAGCTGTCACCAACATTAATTTCGTTGTAAGTAGCTATTCAGTCTTTCTAGAAGAAAGTATTAATCTACTAAGTCATTCTGTTTTATCCCAGTGCAAACAAGGGACAAGGCGTTGATCCTTTAGGCACTGAAATATTCAATGATTAAAATAGGGATATCTATGTGGAAAAATTATCCTCAATTAAAAGCATTAGATGGAAATATCAACTTTTTTTTATTATTCTCTCCTGAGACAGGCGACATTGTTAAATCCCCTAACAGCCTGAAGTGCCAGATTAGTTACTGTATTTAGAGGTTTTCAAAATAAGACAACTGCTTTATAGCTTTATGCATGTATATGTTTTACTTTAGAATTGCCCATTGTTAAGTAAACAGCCACCCAATTTGGAATCGCACAGCTACACCTCCAGTGTAGAACAAGGATGGGCAAACAGACCCCTCTGACGTGCTCACCCGTCAGAAGCCGTCCACTCCTGATGCTTCACCAGCCCCACGAAGACCTACAGGAGAGTCAGTGCCGTCTGGAAGCACAGAAGCCTCCTCACCTGCATCTGCCCTGTGTGAGCAAATGGCCTTTTAATCCAGGTACGCAGAGCACCAAATACACTTCCGTCAGAGTAAAACATCAACAGGGCCCGAGACACGCCAGCACTCCAATGGCTTTTCACCAGCAGCGCACAAGAGCCAGAAGGCGTTCAGGGCTGGAACAGCCTGGGGCAGTGCAAGGTCGAGAACAGACACGATGTAAAGCACACATCATAAGGTAGAGCCACCAGAAAAACACAGAGCTTTCATGCTTGAGGTTTTGAGATTGGAGGTCATAACAGATCCGTTATCCTGCACCAACGATTCATCCTGCGGGGATTTTTGTTTTCCTATGGAAAACCTGTCACTTTTTCTTTCTTCTAAACTTTACACTTTTCCTTTACTCTAAACATGATACAGACGTTACCTGCCACATAATGGGAAAAAAAAGCCTGCGTCTGGTAGAGCTGCCTCCTGACAGGTAAGATAATAGTGGAAACAGCACAAACAGGGAAGTTTAATTGCACTGTGGAGCGTACCTAAGTGCTGGAAGTGTCTTGTTCCGCTGGTACAAGGAGCTGTGAAGAGAACGCATGTTGAAAAGCTGGTGGACCTAATGCTATCATGGCCTAACAGCCTGACTGGTATCATCACCCGTGTTAGACTCTGCAGGCCGCGGCACAGCGCGGCTGACTGGCCCCCAGCCCTCTGCGCCCGGGCCAGATTCCTGCAGACACTAATGCATTTAATTCTCACCACAGCAAGCTTCCCTGGACGTCTGCCTTTTTCTCAGCCAAGAAAGACAGGTCATGAGGGATATTGCTTTCCAAAGCTCTCCTTTATCACCTTACCTCACTCCACAGGTAGAAAAGTAGAACCTGGAGAAGTAAACAGGTGGGGGTTTGAACTGAGTTTCCAGGTTAACTTAGCTTAGCTTCCCTGGGTGTCCCGCAAACAATAAACAACACAGTTTCCTCAGCCTAAGCTCTTCGAGGGGATGTGCCCTGACAAGAGGAGTATAACAGGACATCAAATGGAATGAATAATTCAAGGATGCTGACCTTTCTGATTTTGAATATCATTTTCATCTTTTGACCGGGGACAGAGCTGATAAATGGGGGCGGCTGGGGGTGGCAGGGGTCGGCGATTTCAGCGAATGATGGCGAAGGTCGGGCTCCAGATGGCGGCAGAGACGGCGCAGATGGCAGTTGACTTGATGGAGTGCCTCTCCGCAGGGCGAGAGGGGGAGAGAGAGGGGAGGACCGCACGGCGTCAAGGTCCCTGAACTACAAGAGCGCCGTGTTGCGCTCGCAGTTGGAGACAGACAAACGGCCGTCCTTGGCAGCGAGCGGCGGATGTGCCCACTTAGCCAACAGAGTAGATTAGGACATCAGACACTTCCGATTAGATTCATCGTGCTTTTCACAGGGCGATAAAGCTTCATATCGCGGCTTATAATGGAAAAAGCATGAAGAAAATTACTTTAGAAAGCAGGGTGGATTTTATTTCTCTCTTCCTATTATGTTTAACTTGAATCTTTTTGGTAAATAACCTCTAGGCTTAATAACCATTTAAATGAAATGCATTCATTCCTACAGTTCAATTTGTTTTAAATGCCACAGCAAGCTCATGTTTGAAGAGTCTGTAACCCGCTGTCAGCTTCCTTCAAGGGGAAAGAAAATGCTGTACCCCCACACACGCATATACACCGATCTAGCATGGTGACACTGGCAATGACAAACTTAAGTTTATGTTGAGTGACAGAGGAATTACCATCTTTTAGCCAGATCTCAGAAACTAAACAAAGCAAGGCCAGATCAGTACTGGATTGCGATCTGTGAGTGATGTTGGTGGACCAGTAGGAGGTGCTCTTCCCTTTAGTCCAAAATTTTCAAACCCACAGCCCACTGTGGAAACCAGGAAAACTGTGCTATAGGCAGTGCTGTACTGCTGATAGGATGGTAAGACCAGGGTTCGGAGTACTTGGTCATTAAAGATTTCATGGGACTAATCAAGTCAAAGTCAAACCAGCAGACCTTCAGAATGAACAGCAAAATGAATTGTGTCAATAAAAGGCCTTCGAATTTGCCAGGAGACAGGAGCATAGACTACAGTAAATCAGCAGGGGGGATGCACAAGACTGGAAGAGGCTTGTAGGCATGATGTTATTTTTTTTAAACAACATTGTTTAGGGGTCGAGCTACCACAACTTGTCTCCAATCAAAAAACAACCGTTTAAATATTCCATGAGAGCTGTGTTACTGGAATACCATATGTGAGGATGACAGCTGCAGTCTCTGTCATTGAATTTGGCCCCTAGTGCGTCTGAAATCAAGGCAAAAGAGTGGACCGTGTCAGAAGATGATGAGCACTTCCCCACATCTCCTGATTTTCAGGAACAGCCCAGATTCCACTTCCATTGGGTCCGACCAGCATCGTCAGTGCCTCAAGAATACTGCAGTCAGGGTCCGTGCAGCTCCCGACATTCATTTTCATATTGACAAGCTCACCGGTTACGAAAAGCAGAGCTCAAGCCAGCTGTTGAGCACACGAGTATCGCCAAAGTGCCAAGAGCCACCTGCCGATCTTGGATATTAAAGATTTTATTCCCTCCAGATGGGATTATTTAGGGTTTGTTTACACACACTAGCAATAATTGTTTCCTCCCCACCCACCCCCCCCCACAACACACAAGACTCGTTTTACCTGGGATTGTCAACAAAACAAACAGCGCCTTCCACGGGTCGCTGCACGGCCAACATCATATTACTGCCGTTCTCCAGCACCGTCAGCAGCTCACATACGCATTCCCAGTTTGCGCCAGACACACCACAGCCCTGCCAATGCCCAGACACACACACAAACACGCAAGGACTCACAGAGGAGCTTTCCCCGAGAAGCTGGGCTGCTTCTGCGTGGTTGGATTGGAAGCTGCCTGCTAACAGACAAAAAGTTCAATCCTTCCACATTTGGAGTTCAACATTTTTGACAAGTGGTAGGCGGCTTACAAATGCTGCCCTAATTGTTTGCTGGAAACGTAATTAGTCTTGAATGCGTTTGTGGGCGACTCTGCTCTCCTGCTGCATTTCATCAGATCTGAGTTGCAGAAAATTAAGCAGTGAAAAAGCCTTTTTTTTTTTAATTAGCTCCTAGACAACCTGTCGCCACACAGTGTTGGAAGCTCCACAACAGCTGCCATTCTGTGCTGAATGAAATATTAAAAAACAGGGCTGCAGTTCACTAAATGTCATAAATGGCTCTCTTCCTTTTTTAGGCAGTTACCCATGTGCTAAAACATCTGCATATTCTGCCTTTATGACATACTGGCGCACGCTTCAATTTCTGAGTTACAAAGGACTGGAGAGGCAGTGGGTACCCCATTTTGCGTGTTCTCAAACACAAATTAGGGTTTGTTCAAAATACACGCAATCTCATGATTTTTAAGAACTCTAGGGGGCAGCATGCAAAATAATAATAATAATAATTAATTGCTTACAGTTATATAGTGCTTTTCTGGACACTTCACTCAAAGTGCTTTACAGGTAATGGGGATCCCCTCCACCACCACCAGTGTGCAGCCCCACCTGGATGATGCGACAACAGCCAAGTGCACCAGAACGCTCCCCACTTATCAGCTATCAGTGGGGAGGAGAGCAGAGTAATGAAGCCAATTCACAGAGGGGGATTATTAGGAGGCCATGATTGGTAAGGGCCAATGGGAAATTTGGCCAGGACGCCGGGGTTACACCCCTACTCTTTTCGAGAAATGCCCTGGGATTCTTATTGACCTCGGTTTTTTACGTCTCATCCGAAGGACGGCGCCTGTTTACATTATAGTGTCCCTGTCACTATACTGGGGCATTAGGACCCACATGGACCGCAGGGTGAGTGCCCCCTGCTGGCCCCACTAACACCTCTTCCAGCAGCAACCTTAGTTTTTCCCAGGAGGTCTCCTGTCCAGGTACTGACCAGGCTCACACCTGCTGAGCTTCAGTGGGCTGCCAGTTGTGAGTTGCGGAGTGATATGGCTGTTGGCTAAAATGAGCAAGAAAAAGAATAAGTACATGAATGCAGTGCTTCATGTACTTATTCAAGTTCCCGAACAGGAGAACCATGACCGATCTGCTGGACGGCCATAGCCTTGCAGTGACATGCAGAGAGAGCCGCTCTCCTCCAGCAACGACTCACCTGCGGGGCACTGGGGAGCCTGCCAAAGAACAGTCGCTGTCTGAGGGTCCTCGATCCCCCTACCGCAGTTCAGAAGAGCCTGCCAAAAAGCAGACATTTAAGTCATCTAGTTGCAGCGTGCCAAAACCAAGGGCTAGTGCACACACATGGTACATGGGATCACATATCTGACAAACACAAGGATGGCCAGCGCTGTCATGACTCACTCCGCCTGTTATCATTCTCCTGACGCAGACCCAGAACCTCAAGCAGTTTCCTGAACACGAACATCCTGAACATGGGGCGCCCACCCTGCGGTCTGTGTGGGTCCTAATGCCCCGGTATAGTGCTGGGGACACTGTAGTGTAGCGGGTGCCGTACAACCAATCTAAAATGTAAAAAGAAAATATTCACACTTGAAAGTAAAAAACAACAACAGTGACAATGAAAGGCTTGAGAGATTAATGTATTCAAAATAATATGGTCTTACTGACCCTATTAATGTGTACAATGCTGTAAAGAAATACCGTCAGTAAAAACAGAAAGAAGAGCAGCACGGGTGAATGAGATCTTGCCAGCAGAACGGTAAGACTTAATGATGCATGAAAAAGCAGGATGTAAACTGCTTGGACACCATAGCAGACAAAAGCAGCAGTAAACAAGCAAAAGATAAAACAGCAAAAAGACATTTACCGTGAACTGATTTCACGAGGGTGAGCCCGACTGGGTGGCAGGGGTTTGTCTCATGAGCTGAGCTCCCCGTTGAAAGGGAAGGCAGCAGAGGTGGACAGGATTAACACATCGGGGCAACCACCAGCTGCAAATGGGCAGATGTTTAAAAGCAGACACCTGGACACAGAAGTCAGGAGTTTCCATTGCTGCTGATTTGCACACCTCCGCAGCACCCAGCAGGGAACTAGACAACTCCCCAGCTTGCACACGATCAGCCACATGCAAACATGACAGTGGCAGCTCTCGTTTCAGATGTCTGCCGCTCCTCTGCTTGATTTCCACATACCCATGCCCTCACGGGATTTTACCACCATCACCAGGGCACATCACAGCATTTACATCACCTAATCTGGCAATGGCCTGGTAAAAAAAAAAATTAAAAAAGCAGGATACATTTGTGCAAAACGTACCATATGTTGAGTGTTAGAAACATCACCACGAGCCTCAACAAGGTGAAATGAATGAGGAGTGATTTATTAGAAGCGTGCCACAAAAGCACAAGCTTCTGCACCAAACTGCTTCTCCAAGTAAACACCCAACAGTTAACACAGGACATGGCCGCATGTTTGAACACCATGCTCTCCTCAAACTTCAGCCAATGACATATTCACTTGTTGATATTTATATCTGCAGGTAGACAAGTCAACACAAATGACTCGCACACAGTCCTGATCTGGATGTAACAGGGAAGATAAAACGTGACAATTACACGATTTACATTAGCTAGAAAGGAAGGGGGATTATGTTCATGTCAGGGTGTGTCAGTTTTGATTACGTATGGTGCTAATTGTGTCCCTCCACCTTTATCCAAATGCCTTGTCTGTCGGCGATGAATCATTTGACGGTGAAGTGGAAATTAGGATTCAGGTGAGGGCGTTTTAATTCTCTGTCTTGTTTGTAATGTCTTCTGTGATTCAATTAGACCCACATATTTATCACAGAAAGCATATACTGTATAACCACCTTTTCTAGAACCTTGAAATTCAGCTGTTGCATGCTCCAAAATAAAGTTCAATCCAACAGCAGGTAAATGGATCTGACACTTTATTTCTTTGGTGCTGTCCTCTTCCCGGTACTCTCAAATCATTCACCGTTAAGCAGTTGCAAGCCTTGAGGAACAGGTTATTAATATTCCTGAATGTAATGTTTCCAAATGAAGTTGTCCTTACTGTTTTCTGTGATGTGCTTGTGAAAAGCAGAGGCAAGTGCTTCTGTCTGGGTGAAGAAGAGTGTGGTATTCTGTTTCTCTCCCCGTTGATGAGGGTTAACAACATCTTTAAATGGCTATGATATTTTTATCAACCACGTACACACAGCATATAACTCTGTGATTAATTTCACATCCATTGCTTATTACTGCAGTAATTGCTTATCTCATTGGCATTTGACTTGAACTTGGCTTTTCTTTCATGTGCAATACTGCTCTCTGCAGCCATTGCAATCCGTTCCTCTCAAATCCTCCACAGCATGCTTTTTTCAGCTTCTTAAATACTGGTTTTATCCAAATACCAAATGACCACAAGAAGCAAATTCAATTTTTGACCTGAGATCTGGCTGCAGCTACAAAGCTGAAGCATCACTTAAGAGAAACTGCCTGTGTCTTGCTACCATTTGGGGACTGTAAAGTGTTCTCAGCTCCTCGAGGACCTGAAATGTCATCCCAATTGCCTTAGGTCTAGCTCAGAGTATTTGAAAACAATGTCAATCTCTGCCAACACCCATTGCAAGCAATTCGCCTATCCCTGTACCAATTGCCCAGACAAAATACTTTTTTTGTAACAGTGAAAGTCTGGTATTTTACAGACAAAATTGCCTTTTTATAGATTTTGTCCTTTACATCAGAAGTCTGTTAAACCAAAGGTTTACTGTAGCTTTAAATAAAGAAAACATTTTGCTTTCATGTTACAGCAACAAAGCTTCTGGCATTTCTTTGCAATGTGCAAGCTTCTTATAACATTTAAAAAAATTAACAAAAAAAAGTGCTGTTACTCCTGGTGTTACTCCTTATGGTAAAGCACAAGCTAAGTATTATGCAAAATATCAGGCTCTTTCCCTGCTCCCAATATGTACTGTACACCTACAGCTCTGATCTTTCCTGTTCAAACACTTTAATTCAAATGCTAACAATAGCAGCAGTCGATACCAAAAACAGAAACCATTTTGGCAGTAGAGGGTGTTAAAGAAAGCCACATCTTATCTCACACACATTTTAAATTCTTTTTTTTCAGGTATTCAATTAATTCAGAAAATAAAAAAAACTAACCACTCTGCCAATCCTTAACATATTGTACGTAATCCTTCTCCACAATCAACGCTAATGACCTGGCTAACAGCTCAAATAGATTCAGCTCCAGACAAGGCTGACACAAGACAAGAGTGCAGATATATCTGCATTGATCCCATATGCTTTACCAATAAGCCATTTGGCGTATTTTCCAGAGGGGTAGGAAGTGAGAGTTATGGTCGATAAGTTCAGGCTGACAAACACTGCTTATAGATTCCTACTGTGTTTATATCAAATCAGTTTAAAAAAACAGCATGCTTAGCACCCAATATTTACAGCAGCAATTCGATAAGACTCAAGGCCGGTGCAGACTCGGGCTGAGTACCACCTTTTGACCCACAAAATGAAAGATTCAGGGTGTCTTTTGCATTTTACAGGTAAGAATTTATTTTTACCTACAACAGTTTTCAGCCTGGTGTGGAAAACTAAAGAAACCGAGACTGTAGCTCTGAGCAGTATCTGTGGAGTAATAGGCGACAGTGTCTGCTGACCAGTCTCAGGACCTTATGGGCCAGATGTTAAACCACGGTCTTACCTACATGATCATTATTAAAGATCATGGCCCCATTGTTGGCTAACAGTTTCCTGGCTCAATTCAACTCTCGACTTCTACAATCTGAGTTCTGTACAGAGGTTTCTCACGTCTCGATTGGCTGATGAGTGGGACTGCAGGAGTGCAATGGGTGCCACGTGTTGGGTGCTGCACTGCAGGGAACAAAGAAGTGGGTCCCCTCCTAAGTATAATGTATTTTGGGATGCAAAGAACTATCTGAATAGTGGTAAGTATTATTTGAATGAAGGAGCTTGCAGTAGCTTGGGCAATCATGCAGGCTCTGTGGACAGCGAGGTCTGTAGCAAGACGCTGAAGAGCACCTGGACAACCGTGGGGTTGAAGAGGGATGACACCCCATTACCTGGGTCACAGGATAACACCAAGCTCTCAGGAGTTGGGACGAGTGGCAGATTTTCACCTACTTCGTCCTACTGATGATGATGAATATAGTTTTTCCGGGGCTAACCAAAAGGTGGTCAAACCAGGTTTACAAGTGAATAATCACAATGGAAAGAAAGGAAATACCTGATTGAGCAGGCTTATACCGCAAATCCAGCTCAACTGATCAGCAAGCGCAGATAAATTTGATGACACGATTGGTGTGATGAATTTTCAATTTCCCTGTCACCATGATTGATAGCTACCTCTGTTCACTAACACAGACCGACTAATGGCGTAGCACAGCACACACAGATAACAAAGGAAACGTGATTAACTGAATGACACAGCTACCAGTACCTCCCAACTTATATATAACTATATATGGCAACAGTATGAATGCATGTTTGTGTCTGCTTTCCTTCCCCTAAAGGAATGTGGAAAATGGAAAAAGTAAAGATCATTTGTAAGCACACCACAAGGGAATTCTACAGAGTGTTTTTAGATGTACAGAGGCAGCTATCAAATTGCAGATCGCCACAGTTACTGTTGTACACATTATGGACAACCACATAAGGAGTGGGTCTGTACACTGAGTGTGCAGCATAATGAATAGCTTAAAAAGAAGGTCTGTGATATGATTATCTGCAGTAGTGCGGTGCTGCAGATAAAAGCATGTAGCCTTGAAGGCAACGAGACAAGAAACTTTTATAGCGCCTATCTTAATAGGAGGTTAAGTAGCTTTTCATCTTCATGAAAACTAGGACACGTACAGTGGAAACATTCGTGTCTATGATACTCGATACACTGCAGACAGATTCTTACCATACTAAACCAGATTAACAGCAGCATCATCCATAGATTAAGGGAGCGAGTTGCACCGAGATGACCAGGTGGCATGCCCTCTAGATCAAGCCCAACTCCTCTATACTATGCTAATGCTTGGGAGAGTCCCATTGTAAAGCCCTGCAAGGGTCAGACATGAATAATGACCTCCTTACATTATCTCTTAGCATCCTCTTTTTTCTTAAACGCTGCCATCCATTGGACTGCGCAGCCGGCTTAGGTGTAATTAGTCGAGCCTGGACCTGCTCGGGTCTCCACTCTGATGCTGGCCGGGAGCGTGGAGAAATAGGGGAAGATCGCTCGGCGATTCCTCCAGGCAGCAGCGCAAGGAGAGTGATGTTCCCCTGTTTGCTTATCGCTCCGGCAGCAGTCAGGCCAGAGGAAATGAATGTTCTCCTCCTAAACAACAAGGAAGCAATGAAAAATAAAAGCAATACCGAGGAGAGCAAGATTAACAGATCGGCATCTCCAACACCCCCCCTGTAGCGGAGTTTGAAGGTGACTCTGCAGACTGATTAGTCCAACACCGTTATCTGCTGCTAATCATGTCACTCAGACCAATAGCTGAGCAAATCAAATTACTGCGGAGAGGCTTTCAGAGCTGCCACTACCCTGCCATCACAATATCAAGAATGAAAGAGAATTTCTCGCTTGTTGCCGTCGGGTGTTTTTTTACATAAAATACCAGTTGCGTTTTTTTTATAACTTCATTTTGCAAGAAAAAAAATAACTGAAACAGCTCCTTGACTAATCAGGAGTCTACAGAACGACAGGACACATTACTAGAGATACTCCAGACACCTTCCTCTGGCAGAGAGAACTCACCAAGTCCATTTACATACCGTAATGACTCCCTAAATCTCCCCCAGATTTCAGTTCTGACCCCCTGGTCAGTTCAGAAGTGCACTTCCCCTCATCCCAGAAGCACAAGGTGGAGTTGTAGTTTACAGGTAGGTTGTAGGTCAGCAAAGAAGAATTAAGTGTACTTAAGCTAATGTACACGCTTTGCAATTATGACGAAAGTTTAGGGAAAATGATCCATATTTCTTCAAATCCAACCTCACACTCGTCCAATGAGATTTGATTTCCTTCCAAATTCTGAACCGCTATTCACCCTAAGTCCAATGATTCAGTCGGAAAATTAATTCATCTTTATCAAGCAAGACTGCATGCCCAACAGCTTCAAACGGCACTTGCAGTCTGGCGAACACATGGTGCCCTGTTCGGACAAGAGCGGTGAAACCCCAAGGCTGTGTTTTCCCTCACGTTCCTTAAGGCTTCAATTATAAATCCAGAAAACTACACCTCATCATAACCCTGTTGCAATAACATCTACATGATCTTCCAAAGGATCTTTAGTGTGCAGTAAAAAATGTACCAAACATTCAGCATGCAATGAAGTGCTTGCAAAAAAGCTAATGCAAATGACAAATAACAGCATTGGCAATTTTATTGCCAGTAAAACAACTCGGTTAGTCAATTTCAAATCTTTTTAATGTTACTCCTAAAATCTCCAGGTCTGAGTTTAGGACTTTAAAACACTGCAACTCATTATATTGGGTGGGACAGCTGATTTCACTTGAGTAGCTCTCCAGAGCTACACTGTAATTCAGGAGCAGTGATTTAGGAACACATCACTTAAATTTAAGAACATACTGTAAACATAAGAACATAAAACTTACAAACAAGAGGAGGCCAAAAAAGTTCAAAATTCAGGACTTAAAGAGTTTCCATATGCAATTAAAACCATGGCCAGTGTTGTGCTACATTTTAATTAAAGTGCTGTCTGTTTGTTACAGCAGCTGAGAGGATGAAAGAGTTACAGTGAGGTTCTCTGAACCAGAGCAGAGTGGTCACTCTCCCCATAACACTACAAGTGGTCAATGATCACCCTTGTATCATTTGCTGATGATTCTCCTAGAGGCAACAGAAGATCCCTGTTAAAAAGCACTTTCAAACTCTTCCTTACCCTCAGTAGCATGTGTTGCTTGCTTGCTTACTGAAGACCCTATACAGAGGTATGACTTGAACTCATTCCTGCTGGTCAGCACTTGTCAGTGTGTCCTCCATTTTGCATTGTATAGATGCATGTCGCCCTCTAGTGCCCAGCTTGTATACTACAAATAATGATTATTTTCTCTTTAAGTACCACTGAACTACGGCATCTGAAAGCTGGTTATATGCTTATAGGTCTCTTTAAGAGAGTTTAAGATCAGCAGCTACAGCAGGAACAGGAGGCTTGGGCCATTCAGGAGAGAAAACAATAACCACTTTCACACACAGAGGAGCTGCAGCCTGGATTCGGGTTCCGACACACATTACCGAAGCTGCCCTTGTAGGATTCTCCCAAATCAAAACCACCAGAAACCGCAAGAGCTGGATGGGCCTCACAGCCTCCTCACCTTTTTAATAATTCAATGCTTCATAATTTGAAGACAACAAGAAGTCAGTCGACACCATGCAACTTCCTAGGTCAAGCGACTGAGCCGTGCATTTGAGTTCCTGCTGTTTAAAATCAGGGACACAAGCAAAACCTCAAGCGTGAGGGAAGAATGCAGTGTTGACGTTTTCCCAGTTTTCCCAGTGAAACGGTGACCTAGGTGAAGTTGTCCAGATGTATAATCCAAGAATATGCAGATGAGTTACTGACAGGTCCTGTCTCGGTGACTATTGATGGCAATTTTACCAAGTCACGTGTTCTTGTGAAATTAAAACGGACAGAAAGAAATACCAGGTCAAGGCCAATGAATCATGTACCAGGTGCCCAGTGCCATCACAGGCCTTTTGTCTCTTAGTCATTTAGGTTATGTAATAGAAACTTCTTAAATTGACCCAGCAGCTATATCACCCTGCAACTCATAACTGGTATCCCACTGAAGCTCTGCAGCTGTGAGCCTGGCCAGTACCTGGATGGGAGACCTCCTGGGAAAGCTGAGGCTGCTGCTGGAACAGGTGTTAATGGCACCAGTAGGCGCTCACCCTGCAGTTTGTATGGGTATAGTGACGAGGAAAAATCAAGGTCCTGACTCTCTGTGGTCATTAAAAATCCCAGGGATTTTCTCAACAAGAGTATTGGTGCTACCCTCACATCCTGGCCAAATTTCCCTCTTGCCTTTACCAGTCATGGCCTCCTAATAATCCCCATCTCTGAACTGGCTCCATCACTCTGTTCTCCTCCCCACTGAGAGCTGGTGTGTGGGGAGTGTACTGGTGCACTCTGGCTGCCATCACATCATCCAGGTGGGGCTGCACACTGGTGGTGGTGGAAGGGATCCCCATTACCTGTAAAGCGCTTTGAGTGGAGTGTCCATGAAACCACTACACAATTGTAAGGAATCATTATCTTATTATTATTAAATCAGACTCCGGGATCCTGAAAGAGGCTAACAGCGGGCAGGAGGAAAGAGCACTAACCCATACACTGTGCCCTCCACCTACTCTCTCTGGACTGAAGAGAGAACGGCAACAGCCTCCATTTTCTTCAGCCAGCTCCCGGCCAGCACGGTAAACGAGCTGCGAGCTGTTGCTGTGCACCTGCCTTACCTGGACAATTCATTGTCCCCCCGACTGCGTGTCATCTCATGCAGGAGCAGCAGGGATACAGCCCGCACAGTTTTAGGTAACACTCAACCTGTAAGGAACAACAGGTCGAAAATTAGATGGCAGCTGGCAGCGATGAGCACTGCCTAACAAAATTCGTTCTTGCTTATTGACAGAGCCATGTTTTGGCAATTGAATTCTGTCAATAGTAAGAGTGCATCTATATAGATGTGACGGGATTCAAAATGGAAAGGACTGCAGTGACAACGGAAAGGCAGTCCCACATCAACTGGGCAGCAGCGTAATTGAATAATTAGATCCTCTTAGCAATCAAGGATTAGACTTGTTTGCAGAGCCAGTGGTAGCGAAAGCAGTAGTTTTTGTGTTTTCTTAAATGTGGTTCTTGAGTCAGCTACATTTATCATGAAAAGATTTACACAAGATCTCTCCTCGGAAGCCTTCATCTACAGTACAGAAGTTTTATTTTATTTTTTCATTTTTGTAGCTAAGGAAGGGTATCCAGAACAGAGCAGAAAACAGTATCTGACCTTGCGAATAAACATTAGAGCTTGAGGACTTAACTTAAATGGACCCTACAAAACGTGTCTTTCCTCTTCAGCACTGGAAAAGAGTCGTTTTTAAGTCTTTTCCAGCAGCCGAGGAGTACAGCCAGGAACACTGCAGCCAAGAAAGCAAAACAGGAGGAGGAGACAAACACGCTTGAAGAACAATTAATCTGCTTACGGGACCTTAACGGTCTTTGCTTTGACTTCACAAGCGAGAGAACTTTGGCAACACGCTTGCTTAAGCTTCCAAAAACTATAATTCGAGAAGAAAAATGAACTCTGAAGGCAGTTTGCCCCTGGCTGCCCATGGCCCAGAGTGGCCCAGTGCGAGGCCCTGCAGCAGGCGGCCTCATTGGCATTCAGCACCTGCCCTCAATCTCCCCTGGGGGCTGGCGTCACACATATTCAAGAGGTCCCGGTTTTCAGGTGGGCGAGCTGAGGCCATCACAACAAAGCAGACTGTCTGTCGGTCCAAAACTGCCCCCACTCCGAACCCAAGTACCGCCAGTGCTTTCTCTCTGCAAATCTGTGAACAAGCACAGGGTACTTTTTTAAAGCAGCACCCACAATGTGTACATCCTGGTACAGAACATCCATCGATGGCTGCCTTTCACCCAGAGCTGTTGACCAGACCGAGCCCTGCGTGTGCACAGGTTGGGTAATCTTCAATTCAAAAATCTTTTAAAATTCTGTAACTTTGTGAAGTCTTTCCAGCAGCCTTGCAGCAATAGCGTACTTGAATTAAGTTGATTAAGTATTGTTCTGCACTAGTTTTAAGATGACCATTAAAGCATTACAGTAAGATTAAAGTGGATTATTTACAATGATGAGTGATTGAAATTACCACAATTTTGTTAAAATTCCAAAAACAAAGTTAGCCTGTTCTAAGACCCGGCTGGAACTATTTAAGCAGCAGATCCAATCCCAGTCCGATATTTTTGTGCCGAGCAACAGTTATGTAATGGAAACCTCAAATGAACCAATAACAGGACTGATATGAACATGCTCATTTCCACGGGTTAGATGTTTCCTTTTAACTTTTACATTTAATGAAGAACTTCAGAGGAAAAGTGAAAACCTTCAAAACATATCAGTGTAGCAGCTTGCTAGACCAGTG
Organism: Atractosteus spatula; assembly: GCF_055471065.1. Taxonomy (NCBI): domain Eukaryota; kingdom Metazoa; phylum Chordata; class Actinopteri; order Semionotiformes; family Lepisosteidae; genus Atractosteus; species Atractosteus spatula. Next base: position 73,722,786 of record NC_142708.1, on the reverse strand, counting down.
ATCAAAGGTTTCAACAAAGCAAACGGGAGCTCAGCCGACTCGAAAACCAGCAGGATCAGAGGGCCTTCCAAGGGGCAAAATCAAAATACCTCGACTGAAAACGTTCAAGTCATAACTTTCACAGCTTTCATGCGATCAGCCCGGATACACAGTGGAGCGCTACGCGTTTGCATCAAAGCCAATACCACGTTTGTGAAAAAGGGTCATTATTCCCCTATGCTCATTCATCAATGTTACTCCTCACTTTTACACAGCGTCGGTTAAGTGATCAGAGAGAGCTGGGGACTTGCATTCAAAGGGGAAATTTAGAAACGGCTACTTTCAGCTCACGATGAGACCTGTAAAGCACCAAAAACAGAATAAAACGCCGAGATTGTCATGGGGCCCATTTCTTGTTCTTGGTTACATAATTGCAAGCCGCTGGACAATGGAAAACCAAAATAAAAGTTTAGTTGGCGCAAAATGATTTAAGTAACTCAGCGTCACAGGGTGGGGGGTAATGTTTCCTACCAGCTTCTGTTTTTTTAAAGCCATCGATCTCTGTCAGCGGTCGGAGCTCACATCAATTAGCATACAGATTTTTCACTGCATGTTTTTATTATCAACTAATTTCATAGAAGGGACACTCTGCAGTCAGTCATCCTGCAGCAGGGAAGAAATTTCCAATTAATCCTTGAAAAGGTGACTGATACCGCTGTAATTGGCAAGGTCTCAACCACTACAGTGGCTTCTCCTGTTAACCCTAATAAATGCCACTCTCCAGCTATCAGTCAGCTCCTTTCTCATTCAGACAGTAAGCAGCTCCTGTTTTAGATGCAAATAAGCCTGCCATTATTTTGCTTTATAATATGAAAGCTTCAGTTAGAAGATAATTGCCTGGGACAGTGATACATGGAACACTGCGTCCTAAATGCATTAAATGCGAAGGCGAACCGAGTCCCCTCACGGTGTTCAGTAAGGAACAATCAAAGCTTTATCACACAGAAAGACGGGGCAGACTTTAAAAAATAAAAACAGCCAAAACAAAAAAAAAATATATAGGGCTTTCAGATCAAAACTTGCTTGAGCTCACTTCAGGTCAAACGAATCATATACAATCCCCCACCTTCCCCAACCCCAAACTCCCAGTTTAAGTGTAACTCTAACCCAGTGAGCTCCCCAGCCTTAAATCCTCGCTCTCACTCTATTTCTATTGCTCAAGGCCACGTCTGCAAGATGAAATTCACGGCTACGATTTCCCTGAATAATTGACATTGTCTGGAACATCACTGACAGATGATAGATGATCAAGGGTGCATCAGCTAGCCAGGGCAATCAGTCTTAAGTGGGAATTCAAATCATGTGACCGTATTATGTTCTAACCCTGCATGGACGTGATAGAACAAGTGCTGAAAAACAGATACTATATATCAGAACTCTAGTGAGGGGAATGGGTATTAAAATGCTCTTTGCCAACTTCAATATTCTCATGTAGCACTTAAGAAACAGTAGGAAACTCAACTTATGGAGCTGTCCACAAACCTTCATGCTTATGCTGTTGCGGACCCCTACAAAACCAAGCTTAGTAGCAGTAGCATTAAAAAACAGGGATCATAACTCCAGTCCTGGAGACCACAACATGTACTGTATGGGCTTTCATTCCATTTCATTCCACAACTGCTATCAATGACCTAATTGAGCTAATTATGAGCTTAGCTGGGGCATTTGTAACACATTCCAAAGTATTTCTAATCTTGAGGAGATGTGCATGCTCAATAGAAAGCAGAAACTTCTTTTCATGTCTCCAAATCAATTTCCCTACGGGATTAATAAAGTATTATCTATCTATCTAAGGCATTGGAAGCACAAAGCACCTATCTTCTCCTCCCAAGCGAGAATGGTTCTTTCACAAAGAATATCACAGCTGTACTGGGCTCACCTCACTACACAAGGTAAGTAGTCTTGGCTGCTATTCCCTGACCCTCTGAATTGTTTCTGCAGCCGGCGATAAAGAATAAGTCTCCAATTGTGCAGCAGTTTAAACCAATTCACAAAGCAATAAATTGCTCATTTCCAAGCTCATGGTCCACCTCTCCAAGTCCACTGCAGTGCACTGAAAGATTTGTCTCCTGGCATGTGCTCCTTAGCGTTTTTGCAAGTGATCCTCCCTGGTATTAAACCCATTGACTTAAAATCCTGCCAGGAACACAAACCACCAGATCTCTTTGTCAGGTCCCCGAGAGCTCTAATCACTTACCCACTGCACTGATCACCATTCACACCAGTGGGAGACATTATATTGGTTATTTCCGCCATGCACTGCTGGATATGAAATTTCAGATCAGGTAAAATTAAAACCAGCATTTTTTTACTTTATGCACATGAACTCTGCCTCTGGTACATTATCCGTTTCAAAATGCAGAAGGCAGTAGCTCTACAGAACCATCTAGTGGGTTACCGCAGTATTGCAGTTTCAAATTAAGTGCAATTCTGCTATATTCCCATTTTTGATAAGATAAGATCACTTTATTGGCCACATCCAATTTCTTGCATTAGGAATTTGTCTTTTCGCATACCAGAGCTTGCTCTCCATCAGACACACAGACACACTGACAGGGAGAGAAGCTTGGGGTCAGAGCGCAGGGTCAGCCATTTATAAGGCGCCCCTGGAGCAGTTGGGATTAAGGGCCTTGCTCAGGGGCCCAACGGAGTAGGATTCCTCTGCCGGCCACGGGATTTGAACCGGCAACCTTCCAGCCACAGGCGCAGATCCTGAGCCACAGAGCCACCGCACTGTCCTGCACCTGCCTGATATTAGGGCAACGTCAGACAGTTTTTCCCACACACACACAAAAAAAGTCTGAATCCACACGTCTTTGCATTCCCCAGTATACACTAGTACCACAGGCTCAGGAGCACCTTTCTGTTCCCATCATTACACAGTTCAACATTTTGTTTTCAAGGCAGGTATCTCCTGTCCTCTGATGATAATAATAATAATTAACAATAATTGCTTACACTTATAAAGAGCTTTTCTGGACACTCCACTCAAAGCGCTTTACAGGTAATGGGGATCCCCTCCACCACCACCAGTGTGCAGCCCCACCTGGATGATGCGATGGCAGCCATAGTGCGCCAGAACGCTCACCACACATCAGGTATCAGTGGGGAGAACAGCAGAGTGATGAAGGCAATTTGACCAGGACACCAGGGTAACACCCCTACTTTTTTAATGACCACAGAGAGTCAGGATCTCGGTTTTACGTCTCATCCCAAGGACGGCGCCTGTTTACAGTCTAGTGTCCCCATCACTATACTTGGGCATTAGGACCCACATGGACCGCAGGGTGAGCGCCCCCTGCTGGCCCCACTAACACCTCTTCCAGCAGCAACCTTAGTTTTTCCCAGTAGGTCTCCCATCCAGGTGCTGGCCAGGCTCACACCTGCTGAGCTTCAGTGGGTTGCCAGTTGTGAGTTGCAGAGTGATATGGCTGCTGGTTGCAAGATGCAGCATCCACGTCTCCAGTCCAACATTATTTAATAACCTGATGTCTTTGGATACGAAATTAAATCACTTGTTAGAACTACCTGTAAGACCTGCTGGGCTCTATTCCTCAAGGACTGCAGTTGCACATCCCTGTGTAATGTCATTAATCTGTTCTCAGACAGAGTTACAGGAAGGCCCTCTGAGGTAGCAGGCACCTCCAGGCCTCGGAGGCTGGTCTTATCAGTGTGCTTACATCATCAGTTACTTCAGGATTTGGGAGAAGGCATTAATTAACTCCACAATTAGCTCAATTAATCGAAAGCCCAAGAGGAACAAGAAAAACAGGAGCTGCATGGTCCTCAAGGAACAGTCAGTCAACGACTGCTGAGCTTCTGCAGTGCGTAGGATTTCATTTTGTACTTCCACAGTTTATCACAGGCATGCAATAACTGGTGGCACTGACATGGAAAGCTTATCACTAGAATATTTTTTTTTATAGATTCTGAACCAGTGACCTCAAATACCAAAGAATAGGAAGTGCGTATAAAAATGAGACCTGGAGGTACTTTACTCCAAGGGTTGTGGAAGTCTGGAACAAGCCACCCAGTCATCACAATCTTGAACAGCTGGATTAGACTGTCAGATCAATTTACTAAGAAGTATAAAAAGAGCTAGATAGGGCAAATAGCCTCCTTTTTTTGCAATTTTACTTATGTTCTTATTTCCTGTATTATTGGGTCTGACTATACCTAGACTGAATATGCTCAAAAGTGCACTAATGTTCCAAGAGAGATTTTAGTTTGGTCATTTCTGCAAGTGAAGAACAAAATCCCTCAACATTTGCTCAGTAACTGCAGGCTCAGTGCTTTGATAAACCTCCAGCTCCACTGCACTGCAAGATGTTGAACTGGGAGTACAGAAATGTCAATTAAAACCAAAAGCAAAAAATGTGCTATCATTTAGGTCGTGCTAACTGATTTTACCAGAAAACCAGCGCAGCACAGTCACAAAACGCTCTTTCATGAAGCTGGAGGGAAATGCCACAGCTTTCTCAGAGCCCTGTAAAATTTCCCAGAAATTCCTGGAATGCCAGAGACCTCCCTGCAAAGCAGAAGCAAGAACTGCAGAGAAGCACGCAGACAAAGCAGAAAAGCTATGCTGAGGTCGAGAGATTAACAATACGCAAGACATTACGCAAGTAATGCCACACCTAGATGAAATAAAGATTAAAAATAAAAAAGTTAAGGTCTGTGCTGTTATTGCACTACAGATCACGAGAATCATTCTTGAGGTATTATCTGCCTTGCTCAATAACCACAGACCAGCTTCACTGAAATTCCAATGCCGCTCTTACATGACAACGGATACTGCTTATTTCTCTCCTGTGTTTAAAGAAAGGAAACTGCAACCCCATGTTTAAGCAGCGCACTCAACCCAGAGGTCTGGAGGAGCTCCAGGTTCTGACCGCAGAGGTTTGAGAGATTTTGTTTTCTTAGAAGTGGAAAAACACATTTCCAATACACTGCTTTTCGCTAAGGGGTTTCCTCCCTGTTGGAGTCTATATTACATTTCTCAAGCATCCCAGTCTGAACTGAAATGCTCTTGACTTCTGGCTCTCCATAATTCCCCACTGAGGTAGAAATAACCAGAACATCAGACTTTTGTACATACTGTACACTACTACAGGCTCAAGACACCTTTGCCATGTTCAATGAAACGGTAGAAAATAAATGTAGAACTACAGGAAAATCCCACTTGAACGGGTTTTAACCTCCATACTTGTACTTCTACATGTTTATAGATATTATAACAATGTTTCCTACACGCCTCACAGGCCCCAACTCAAGACTGAAAATATAAACTGACTTTAAACATCTCAAACTGGAGCCAGGGAATTTTTAAAAAAGTAATTTTATCCCAGGAGCAATATTTCTCCCACATAATTGAAAAGAGCAAATGGCTCACCCAAGAGGACGGCAATTAATGTTTCGATCAGAGCACAGGCTGGGGTGCTGTAACCTCGGGCATGCGGGTACTGACGCTTTCAGGCTGCGAAGGCACAAACCCACCAGAGTGCTGCCAGGGTAGGGCAGGCATTGGCGAACCAGGGTCCCGCCAGCTCCTCTCACAGGAAACTGCAGGGCAACTGTGGCCTCGTGGTGATGTCACAGAGCGAGACGAGCTGTTCCTCCAATCAGAATGAACTCTCCTGTAGGGCGCTGCGGCGCTGAGTGGCTGTGACTGGCGGGCACGCCAGCGCTCCCCGCTTCCCCAAATCAAATCTAACCAGGAGTCTCTACGCTGAACAGCTGGCGTTTCCAAAATGAGTAGGTTTACAGTACAGCTTCCTAATCCTGGACCTGGTGACCCACAATTGAAGATCAATTTGAACAAGATGTTCCCAACTCTTAAACAAGTTAGAGCTTTAACTGTTGTATTTTGTCAGTGAAATAAAACCCCCAACTTGCAAATAGAAACAAAATGCAAAAGTTCTAAGGAAGCAACTTCTTAGATCAATGAAGGCTTCAGTTACCTTATGAAGGTTTTCATTCCATCTGACCAGCGGGTGTGCAGGTCACCAAGACCAGGATTGAGAACTACTGCTGTATGGAAAAAAGAGGGATGACAGCTACAACACGGGTCTCTTAGAAAAAGTATCAGCAACAACTTTTGAGACATACATCAGATGTAGAAAGGGACATTTTTTTTTCTCTCAGAGAAAAATGTTTCAGTGTTCAAGTACAAGTGCAATTTGTACAAATCATGTGCTTATTCGAAGCATGGGCGTGTTGGAAAGTAACGTCAGTTTCTTCAGTAAGAATTTCGCAGTTTTCTTAACACATCACAATTTTTGGAACAACAAACTTTTCAGACATTAAAAAAAACAACAACAGAACTAACGTCAACAGATTTACTAGCAAAAGCAAAGAAAACATACGCATTCCAACAAGTGGCATACAGAATCGACAGGTTTCCTGTTCAGGAAACAGTGCTTCTTGCTTTTAAGAGTCCGTGCACATCAATGTTTTTTCTGCATCTTTGCAAAAAAAAAAGTTGGCAGCGTTACACTTGAGATCAAACGCAGAGGTCTAAATCTGGAGAATGCTAACAATATGGGAATGTAAACAAGATTATGTGCAAATACAGTGGATAGTTTCGTACATTGCGGACTGACAGAAAAAAAGATTTCAGTGCTTAATATTCCGCCCACCTCAACATCACATAGTGATTAACAGCAACTGCACAGTAGCACCCATGACAGCTGAATGAATCGTGACTGCATTGTGAATTTTAAGCATATGGCAATACAACTTTTTTGGCTTTTTAAATAGGACAAAAATCTACGTTTTGTGTAACAGACACAGAGAGCGAATCCTGCTAACAGAGAAGAGTTACTCCCTAATGTAAAGCCCTTTACTGAGGAATCAACTGCAAAGCCAAAGAGAACAGTATATTAAATTCAATTTAGTCACAGAAGCATTATATGACCTGAATTTTTTTTTACTGCCTTTCTTTCTATGTAGACTTAACTACTTTCAGAAAATAGTTTCTTTACTTGCAAAGAAGACAATGTAATACACTACTGTACCTCAGGGATTAGAATAAAAATGACAAAGTCTAAAAATGTCTCATCTGATTACTGCCATGAGAAAGCACGCAGCAGACTGAATTATGAGCTCAAGCATGAATCGGTGAAGAATAATTCATTCCGAGACTTATGAAGTGCTGGCAGCAATTGCAGTTTAAGTACAAGTTCAGATAAATCCAGTTTTATTTCAGATTTAACAATGTAAAAAACAGTGCAAGAAGTCACTCATAAATTGCATCCTCTAAAGTTATCGGTCTGACACGTGAAATTATAGCTGTATTCGAAGAGCTGCTACAAAGTAAACCAAAGAAAATATTCCTGTCCTGTGCTGTACAGTTTACATCATTCACAAGATGAACTTCATCCAGCAAAATAAAGGAAATACAAATCTGGGGTTAGCACAGACATGTAGACAGACTTTTTTTCTATGTAAAAATAGTGGGCACAGCACTTTAATGCTTTTTTTTCTATTTTATTCAGTTCTTGCCTGTACAATGTCTGTAATTTAGGCTGTGCTTTGTGTATTTAATGAAACCATCAATTTCTCCTAATTTCTCAATTAACCATTTCAGAACAAATGACTTCTTGAAAACACTTGCAAAACTGAAAAGGATGCATGACAGCCAACACTCTGAGACTAACTTGGAATGGAGAATGACAGCCATGATCAAATTATCACAGAGAAAAGCCCCCGGCAGTTCACAAGAAAACATGTTTATAAAGCCTGTTCAAGAATAACGAGTGTCCAAACCTAAACCTCATTTTTTGACCACCCCCAGTGATAGTGCACAAACTCAGAGCTTTCCTTAAAAATTACAGGAGTCATTTGGGAGGAGTAATTACAGGAGTAATTTATGGAATTTAGGCTGTGCTTAGTTTCTTTGCTAAGGCCATCAATTGCTGATCCAATTAACCATTCCAGACAAAATGACTTCGTGAAAACACTTGCCAAAACTAAAAAGTATGCTTGACAGCAGACACTCGGAGACTAGAACAGTTAGTACACTCAACCAAATGCATGGGGCAACTTACTCTTTTCCGAGACCAGCTTTAATCAGAGATTACCAAGAACAAAGGTAATAGTAATATCAACAGAGTGAGCCAACAGTAGGTAGCAAGATAAGAAAGTTCTGCCCAAGTCCTTAAGGGCAAAACACATTGTGCAACAACGTTTTGCTTCCTGATAAATTCCCAGGGACACGTTCTTAATACATACCGAAGCAAGGCAGAGAATGCAAAGTCTTAACCAAAAACACTGGGTCATTCTTGGCAACTGAAGAAATGTTGGCATGTGTTTTCTTTTGTAGACTCCACAGCACACGGGATCTTATGTTCTGACGATCAAAGGGGCTTCACCGAGAGGAGACGGGGTGTTTGATGTTTCATTTTCCCACCTGAAATGCACCCATACCATTTTGAAAGACCTGCAGGAGATGTGACTTTGGAAATTGTCTTCTGTTCTGAAGGCTGGAATATCAATCCTGAGTTTCAGGTACAGGATGGTCTTCCCATGCTGTTACACCACCCAACAGCCCAGTCCTTCCCAGATCTATAAATCCTAAGTGAGACAGCAAGCAGCCCGATACAGCACTGAAGGAAAACTACCTAGGATTCTGACATTATTTTACCAAGGTAATTCAAGGTATGATGTAACTGTGACTGGAACTGCTCTAGATTGTAGTTTGTCACAAAACAAGAAGGTTTCATTTTCCACTTGGGTTTTCAGTCTCAAATATGATAAGACAAAAGGGTCTTAGCCTGTGCAGATGGCCTCTGTGGGGACTGGATCATGCAGTTTATGTCCAAACACCCAAATATCTTCCAGGTGCCACTATCAACTTCGCAATCCCTTCGTTTGTCATCATGATTATTGGTGGATCACAGATTTCATTACACAACAACAACCAACCACAGAGGATACAAAAGTTGTAAATGATATGGCTAGTCATTTCGTGCTTGGGAAATGTGCTTGTTCCAGAGAGCAGAGGTAGTTCTAGGTAATCAAAAGTACCAGTGATTCATTCTCCTCCATTCTCTCTGCTGTTTCAAGGACAGCTAGACGAGCTGGCTATTACTTGGCTCCCACTAACATTCGTCAAGAGTGGCCCCACCCTTCTTTACTGCACAACCAGATAGCACAAAGCTCCACATCTTTGTGTTCCTAATTTTTTCCCCCCACTTTCTTCACTTTATTGGGCTTTTCTACTTTAAAAGTATCAACAGGCTGCTCGGTGATAAAGCTCAACTAAAATAAAACTGCTTAATGTGGACATTTATCAGCACAAGGCATTAGGACTTCAGGTTTGGAATAGGACACACAAGGAGACCCCTTAACTTAAGCTTAACTTAACTTAAGAGTTTATAGAAACTCAGTTCCATATCGCTGCAGCAGTGCTCCAGTGAGCACATCAGTAAAGTGTCAGACGGGGTGAGGCTTGACATTTGGGAACAAACAAACAGATTAGTTGGGTAAAAAAAAAGAGTTGCGCCAGGTAAGGAAATAACAGTTAACAACCCTTCCTCCAGGATCAGATGTTGTAAAGAAATATGAAATAAAGAATGGCAAAACCCAAAAAAGTGTTACATTAAGACATACTTGGCTCTTTTATTTTTGAAATCCCATCCACCTTTAAGAAAGATGCTGGAATAAGCATTAAAAAGGATCCTCTGTAGGAGTGTGACATGAATTACTTCATTGGACAACAGCTTTTCAGAGGTCTAAATAGAACCTGCTAATAAAGACGACAATAAATAAAAAGAACCAAGAAAATTGACAGGAATTCACTGAAATCTACCAACTTATCTTCTACCTTAGGATTAGATACACCTGAAGAAGGCTCCACAGCCAAATCGTGTTTCTTTTCTTCTCTTTTCAGCATGGAATAAACCTTTATTTGTTCCTTTGCAGCCTACGCATGCTGACGGAGTTCCCTACTTGAACTACCTTAGGATTAGGCCTTGTGAAAGAAAGGAAAAACCCTTCAGGTAAGCAGGGCCTGACAGAAACGGACAGCACGTTCTGCGCATGAGCTTTCAATCCTCAGCACCAGTGCAGTGGATCCTGCAAAATGTAACCGAGAGGGCAATTCCACGAGTAAAGAAAGAAAATTCACGGGAAAGAAAAATACGCCTATGAATGTCAAGTAGCCTGTTGTGCCAGGAACGTGCGCGAGAAAGCTGACTTGATGTGAGCTCTAAACTGGAGAGCAGGGTGAGCTGAGGAAGCCGCTTTTCAGGCTACTCCCACCAGGTGTCAAGTCTCCTGACTCGCACTTTCTGCTTGTAATGATACTCCTTGAGGTGCTCCTTGAGGGCGCTGGGGATGGGCAGAACGTCGATGCCGTCGTAGGTGGTGCAGCTGGCAATCACAGCCCGGCAGATGTGCTGCAGGCTGAAGGGGTGGACGCGGTGGATGGGGTTGGAGAGCAGCGGCTCGAAGAACATGCAGGAATTGGGGTCCTTGTAATGCTCCAGGAGGCCCGTCACGGTGGAGGCGTAGAAGACGCTGGGGTCGTGCACGTCGAAGCTGAAGTTGTGGTTCCACTGCTCGATGCGGGCGTGCAGGGAGCGGCCGTAGCGCCGGAAGCTGACGGAGAAGAGGTAGTCCTCCTGGGCTGAATCCCGCAGCAGGAAGGTGCCCTCCGGCTTGCCCTCCAGGAGGGCCTCGGCCTCATAGCGGTCCATCACACCCCAGTAGCAGGGCAGGTTAGTGATCTGGAGGAGGTCGGGCACCAGGCAGTGGATGTAGTCGATCTGCGTGTGGACCCGGTAGCTCTCCCTGGCTTTCAGGCGATCCGACTGCAGGACCGCAGAGGACAGGGGTCGGACAGCCGCGGCGGCTGAAGATGACAAATTGGAAGAGGATGCTGCAGATAACGCAGAAGAAGCCACCACATTATCTAAGGTGTCCAGGCAGTTTTGCAGAAGGAAGTGCTGCTGCTGCTGCTGCTGCTGCTGCTGCTGCTGCTGTTGTTGTTGTTGTTGTTGTTGTTGCTGCTGCTGCTGTAGCTGTAGCTGTTGCTGCTGCTGCTGCTGCTGTAGCTGTAGTTGCTGCTGCAGCGTAGCCCGGTCATCTCCTGCCAGCTCATTCATGCCATGTGCCAGTTTGGGCCCAAGCTTGTAGAGGGGGTTGATCTGCGCAGTCACCTCAAAGGTGTGGATCTGGGCATTGGGCGGGGGCTCAACTCCCTGCTCGATGCTGATGCGCCTCCTCTCCCGAAGGCGGTCATCTTCGTCCTCCACCACAGTGATGGGCGAGCCCAGCGTGTTCCCGTTGAGGGTGTCCAGCAGGGCAGGCTGGGAGATGGGCACCGTGTGCTGCTTGATGAGGTACCACTTCTGTGCCAGGTCAGAGCCAGCTGGGAAGGGGCACTTGTCCAGCATGAGCTCGCTGAGGTGGATCTTCCTGCGAGAGGAAGAGGAGGCACATGAGGAGGTGGAGGAAGAGGGGGAGAGGCTGGGAGACGGAGTGCTGCTGCTCTTGATGGGGAAGCACTGCCCCACTGCATCCTGGATCTTCTGCCGCAAGGAGCGGCTGCTGGGCAACTTTGCACTGCCACCTTCGCCCTCCCCTTCCTCTGTCCCTGCCACCGGCCTGTCCACGCCCAACTCCTGCAGGGCAGTGCCCGCTGACGTCAGGTCCTGCCACCTGCACCTCTCCTGAAAAGGCAACCCAGTGTCCCCAGGGTCTCGACCACCCTGCAGCTCTCCATACTCGAAGCCATCGCTCATGGGGCGCTCCGGAAGTGGATTTTGGGGAGGCCTGCCTTTTTTCTTCCCTCTTCCACTCTTCCGGCCATTGCCCTCCCTCCTCTCCTCCGAGCGGCTCTGTCTCACTTTGGGTCGGGCGCCCCGCTCCTTCTCCTTGCCCCGCTCCTCTGCTTCTGGGGACTGCGACATCTCAGCCTGGGGAGAACTCCGGAGCCTGCCTGAGGGGCGGCGATCTACGATTCTGCGCTGTAAAATAAGAGGTGCGCACTCTGTCGTTATCAATGGAGGTGGAGGGGGGTCACAGTTATCTCAGCAGGAGATCCCTGGTACAGCAGCTTTCGTCAGGCTGTTCTCCATACTTCAGGTGCTCCACTCTGCTTCTCATGTTCCCGGAGTCTAAGACAAAAGAGACCCGCATTCAGAGCAGTCGAGCCTGAGATTAAAGAGTTAAAACCCTCATAGAACTGACACAGGGCAAAGTAAGCCCAGTGAAAAACCTGTGGAACAGGCAAAAGGCAAGTTTGACTAAACAGTTCAAAATATTACCCAGGTGTGCAGCAGCTAGGGCGTCCAGTGAGGGCAGCACAATATTGTCTGTCTCGCGTTTGTATATAACTCAATGTCCCTGACAATGTAATGTTAGTTTTTAATTTAAAGAAGTTCTTAATAATAAATAACACTTTGCAGGATATTTCAGAACTTGGGGATTGTGAAGTTACTCACTGTCCTCCCTGCAAAATCAGTCTCCCTGCAGAGAAATTCAGGACATGTGATGCAACAGAACTGTGGAACTTCTTTTGAAAGAAAAAATAAAGTATTTCTGCCCAATAAGCCTTGTGAGAATGACTACCTAGATGAATAATGGCCAACATCACAATTACTTCTGTTATTCCTAAACACCTCTTTTTTTCAGCACCACAAGCTCCTCATAATAGCAAAAACTGATTCTTCTATAATGTGTTGCATGTTTGTTGGAACATGCACATTTACCCTGAAACCACCTTTTTATCTCCCTGCCTGAATCTTAATTTCCTTATACATTTAAATAGATTTACACTGTGGATCCCATAAAATCCCCATACTATTCCCATAAAAGGCAGAAACATACAAAAGGAACAAAAAAAATCACAGGCCATAACAAAAAAGCTGACAAAATGTCAGTTCAATTAGTCACTGTAAACCTCCAAAAAAACCCACTGTAAAACTGTAAAATTAGGTTTAACCTAATTAAACCTCAATTAGTCACTGTAATGCCAAGCCAAAACTGGAAATTCTCTGTAACGTGACTGAAATGTGTACTTGTAGTAGCTACTGAAAATTAATATAAAATGAACAGCAGCAGCTAAAAAAAAAACTAATTGAAGATAAAGCGAAAGTAAGAGATTACCTTTCCAGCTGCTCAAGCAAGCCGATGGAACCGACAGATCAATGTCTCTTTCAGAGGGATAAAGCAGCTACGTTAACTGTCCGTACTCGCCAGAATGGCACAGGCAAGCTCTTCTTCCTGGAGAAAGGATGCAAAGAGAATCGATAATTAAAAAAAGAGAACACAATGACACACAGCAGGCTTGTAGAAGTCGTTCTGTTAAAGTTAAAATAATATTCATACATTTTACGTCAGTGTTCACATGTTAATCACTTGCGTTATTCCTGACGTAACAAACTATACCGATTCTTTAAAACCGTAAAAAAATAAGCTTATGTTTCTTAGGCTTAATAATGCGTCCTAGTATAACAGTTAAACTATGAAAGTCTATTACAAGTGCCATTGAAAAAGATATCCTCATACATATAACTAACGAGGACACAAAACGGAAAACGGATCACTAACAGGAGAGACCAACAGTACAGTTCAGATAATACTCGACTGCCAACGTTGCTAAACACTGTACACGCGTATTTAATTCAATTTTAGACGTCTTAAAGTTCAAGTACAACAGGAAATAATACCATTCCCCCCATTCATTATGAAAAGGTCCATTTGTTGAAAGGATTGCAGTAACACACGACACCTGAATATTCACACACCGCTGTAGATCAATTGGTAGCTGAAAAACACACACGTAGACGGTACACTTTTACCGTTACAGAAAGGGTGTCCACACGGTGTTGAAGTATAATACCATACCGTACGATTAAATACCTAAGTTAAGCTAAAAACCATCACCCAACATTTTGTTACGTACACATCCGAGACACCCAGCCGATCCTAAACGGGCGAGAGATTTCCTTGTTAAAGAGACAGGAAAACCGCGAAGCGGCTCCTTGCGGCGGTAAGGAGACAGGAGCCCGGTGAGCCGGTTCTATTGCGCCCTCTGGCGGGGGGAGGATCGCGCTGCTCGGCTTCTTCATCCGACGCGGCTCGACGGTGGAAAATATGCGCCCTCACGTGTGCGGAGGACCGCACAGCGCGGCACCAAACCCGTTGATTTGGCGCATCCTCGGTTTCTTACGGGAGTTTTAATGCATTCTGTCTTCCTTTCACTTGTCTTAGGCCGTTTCACAGTTTTATAAGGAGGATACACATACGCCTTATAAAATTATACAAGACTTAGAATATTTCACGGTGTGGACCAGATTCGCTGAAGCATTAGCCCTCGAAAACTTTAAATTTACTGCCCTTGGCCTTACCCAGGTACTCAACAGTGGGCCTGAGACTGTATAATGAAGTTATGCGTCCGCTCCGTTTTATTAAAGTGTATCGACCACTTAACGTATTAGCTACAATCAAGGATTCTCATTATACCATGTTAGTCGTCGCGATGTACATAAACAATATACATATATAATAGAGTTTGAACACCTGAAGTGAAATGCTGAACTGTTAGTTGCGCTTAATATTTGTACAGTGCAGGTGCTTTCGACATGTACTAAAATCCCCCAGAATCAGTCTGAGGTAAACACAAGAGGGGTCTACGACAGTTCTGTTTAATGAACCTATCCAATACCCATCCAAACTGTTCTTGCTGGCTCACGCTTTTTATTAACCCTTCTATGACAGAAAACACTTTTCGCGGTGCAGTCGAGCCGAGTTATCTTTAAGAAGAGATGAGAGAACTATCCGATTCCCCGGACGATTACATCAACTTTCTCTGAAAAAAAAAAAACAACAACCTGTCATTCGCCACCTCACCTCAGTGAGATATTTAAAACCTAAAATGATTTAGTTCTCGGGATGCACGAGACCAGACAGGAAAACCTGATTTTCCTTCAGTCTTGACGTCAAATTCTTACCTCATATTAAGTTGCTTTTATATTCCGCGGAAGGAGCAACACGGATAGCTGTTCAGAAACAGTAATACAGAGGGAACAGGGTAGGATTAAAGGTAACATGGCAAAAACAAACAATCTTCCTCCCATCAATTCCTTCAGCTAACCGCATGGGTGTTGAGCTGTGCACCTACCCTGCAAGCTCTATTTTTATCTCCCAGCCTGGGTCATTACATCTGTGAGCTGGAGGAAGTCCTTACCACAAGAGGAGTAGGTGCATGCGTTCCAACATCTGCCATGAAAACGAGCACCGGTCTCAGTCAAGTTAAAATTTAAAGCCATGCTTGTCCTCTCTGTTTTAGGAAGTTTTGTAAACTGGTCTGACAAAACAAAGGACAAGCGTCAATGCCAGTTACTTGGGGCCAGTCCATTTTAGATTTTTATTCAAAGCTGTCACAAGGTGGCAGAATTTCCAAAAGATACTTCTGGGTAACATCAATAGGTTGTCACTGGTTGTGTGGACAGTCAGGGAGTGGTGAAGACAGCAGTGGCAGTATAGTTTCATCCTTATTTTTGAAATGGCAAAGAGTGCTTCACTAACTCTTAAGCTGAAGAAACAACCTCTTAAAAACCTGAAAAAGGCTCCACGGCCAAAACTTTGTGTTCTCTTTCTTCTTTTTTTCAGCATGGAATAAACCTATTACTTGTTCCTTTGCAGCCTGAACCTCTTAAAAAGAATAAAGTACATTCATTTTGTCAGCTGAGGTTACATTTCTAGAAGAGACATGAAACACACCAGACTCTTACACTGCCACTGACTGACAAAAACTAGATTGGAAATGGGAAGAAATCTATTTTTTTTTACTGTTCATACCCATGAACAGTAAAGTAGAAGAGAAGACGCAGTTGTGATGAATGTGCATGAAACTCGAAGGAGTCATGATTGATTTTTTTAAGATGCATTCTGCGTCAACAAGTGTTCACCAAGTCTGACAGCTCCTCACATCTTGTCTGTTACTCTGACTCCTCAATAAAAAATAAGCTGTCAAGCACTCTTCTCAGCTGATCCATCACAGCTTATTCAGTTCATTAGCACACATATAGTACCACCATCTTCCAATAATTAAAGCCCAACTCAAATATAAATGATCTCAAACTCCTGTATTGAACATTACTGATAAAAATAAATGTTCCAATCCACTGCTTTATATTATCATTATCACTACTCTTACTTATTTACTTACTTATACTTAATTATTGCTAACATTAGAATAACCGATTCTGGGTTCACAGCACAATTCTGTACATTCCCAGGTTTATTTTATTTCTTGTACCAAAACACCAAGGACTGACAGGCCTTAAAGGAAACTTAAAATGCTAAATGACGAAATATGCCATTTAACTTAATCCAAATAAACCTATAACTGATAAAGTATACTGATGAAAAAAGGAAACCCAACATTTTCTGGAATGAGAATACTATAGTTTTACTGTAGCTTATGTACTTTCACAAAAGGTGCCAGTTTGTTTTAAGCCCTCTGACCGACAATACAGTATGTGCAGTGAGACATTGCAACTTGCCAATCACACGAAAGCTCATTAAGTGCACTTGTACCGAATGAGGTCCAGGTGGAACAATACCTGATCAGGTAACCTTTAAAAAGACCTTAATTCAAAGCTTAGATCACTGCAAGAAAAGACCACACTTAAGTTTTTTATGCATTCCATAATTCCTCAAATGTCACCAGAAGCAAGGGAGAGGGCCATTGGCATGCTGCAGGCAGGCGTGTCACGTGCCAGCGTTGCCAGACACTAATGAGTAAGCCGCTCCACTGTGTCCCGACCGCAGAGGTTTCAGCAGACCAACAGGACAGATGACCGGTCGCCTCGAGTGACCACACCAGAGCAGGACCGACATATCAGACTGGTCCATCTGAGAGATCGTTTCAGATCTGCCAACCGTACTGCTGCTGAAACTGCCCGCAGACACAATACCCAAATCAGTGACAGGCCAGTAAGGCTGAATGCTGCTGGCCTTGGAGCCTTAGAGCAAGGCGACCTGTTAGACGCCCTCTGCTCACACCTCCTAGACGTCTTGGAGGGGCCATACAGAGGCTGTGATGGACTCGTCAGCAGTGGCATCAGGTCCTCTTCATGGATGAGTCACTTTTTAGCCTGTTCCACGCAGACGGGAGGGCTGGAGTGTGGAGGAGCAGGTGTTGCGTTTCTTCCCCCCCCCCCCCCCACCACCAGTATATATAATTAAATTAGGAAAACGTTACCCTTTCACAAAAAGTGAGGATCCCTGCCTTTGTTAGAGCTGCCAAATCAGAAGGATTCATAGGTATTGTCCTCCGATTAGACCGATTGTGGGTGAACTCAAACCAAAATACTGGCACTACCCTCCTGCTTGGTCACAAAATATGACAGAGCCCCTGCATTTTAAAATGAGCAGAGACGATACAAGTGTAAAACAGCAGCACCATCTGGGGTGCACACACTCCAGTGCCTGAGGCGGACAATCATATAGAAATATCTGACTGTGCTGAAGAATTTAAAATCACAATTTTTGGTTTTGTGCTTTGTGTTGAGAACAATCACACTTGACTGCCAAGAACAAATAAAATCCCAAAGGTGGTTACCCGAGTTTCCCTCCTACCTCCTTCGTTTCGATCGTCCTTAATAAGGGAAGTGTGCCAGATGACCACAACCTCCGAGAGAAAGAAGACACAGACACTGCATCATTTTTTTAAATGTATTATAACAAAGGTATGAATTTCCTCAAAATAATGTTTCAGCCTTCATAAACCAGCAAAACATGAACAATTTGAAACAGAGCTTTAAAAACCTTTAAGATTATTATATTTATATATTTCTTGTTTCAATTCATGTTAACTATTAGGGAAGGGCAATCAAATAAGAAAAAAAAACAAGAAAACAAAGGTAACCCTCTTCCCTCGCTTTCGAAGTATCAAAGAGATGTTAAATAAATGCAAATTATATATATTTTTATAACAAAGGCTCCGCTTTTCAATGCTACTGAGCACCCATAAAGTCTATTTGCATCTTTCTGTTAAGAACAGGAACAAAGTAAGCAGCAGTACCAAGGTGAAATTGAAAAATAAAAACAAAAAAAAATAAACAGTGTCACAACCCCCTCTCAGGTATGGGATCACAGTTGCAGGTCTTGCTCATCTTCGAAGGCTGCTGCACGCTCCCACTTCGAGACTTTGAGTCGAGTGAGCTCCTTGCTGATGCACAATGACAGGATCGCAAGCCTCAGGCTGTAATGTGAGCCATCCGTGGCTTGGAAATCCTCAGTTTATTTCCCCCATGAGAAAGACAGATCTGGAACTACTTTGCAAAGAGGAGAAACTTGTCCCTCTGTTAAATCGCGCAAAGAATGACGAGACGGACCCGTGGAGCCCGCAGTTACCACTGCACGTTTAAAGAGCTGCACACTACAGCTCTATGAAACAGAGCAAGAAACACTTGGAATTATATAAGGATTTAAAAAAACGTTTGAAAGTGTGGTATTTTCTCCAGAAAACCTTGCTTAACAACTCCTTAGAATACACCAGGATCCTGTTCTCCATACATCGAGCAGTGAACAGATACCAAAACACTTGAAGACAAAACTCCCCCTACTACCCTTGTAAGCTTTGGGATCATCGCTGCATGTTGCAGTACTCCATGTTTTAACACAATAGAATGAAATAAATCTGAGTGTTATAGCTTATATAAATAACTTTTCTCTTATTCAGTTTTTTTGCCCTTCCCCAACTTTTTTTTATTTTTTTATTTTTAATAGGGATCAGATAATATACAAAAACAAGAAAAAAGGCACAGCCACATTTTGCGTTAACAAGTTGGGATACTTTTTCTCTCATCTGCATGCAGCGTTAAGGTATATAAATAATTCTTATTCAAGATAGGACAGAGCTCTGCACCTGTAGCCAGTACAAAACACAACACACAGCTGCATTTTACACAATGGGTTTTTACAATTCATCATATCAACACAAACCACCCCGTTCCCTCCCCTTGTCCCACACTTATCTCCCCCACCCCCTCTCCACTGCACAGTTTGAGAAAGGTCTCTGTATTTGTCAAGCCTCTGGACAGCTGGAGTTGACAGTGCAAAATATTTTCAAACACATCATTACACTCTGGTCCAACTGGGCAAGGCAATGGTACTGTGGGGCCACACCTTAGTATTAAACAAGTTAGGTGCCAGCAGTGGTCTCCAACAGTTACTGTCATAACCACTTTGTGTTGGCCAGCTTTGTTTCAGCAGCAATATAAGACCAAAATCCCAGACTACAGACAAGCCACTCGCTAACAGAACTCATAGCACAAACACAGCTTGAAGTGCCCCCAAATCATGACAAACATACTTAAGAGTTAATGTGCAGTCGAGTGTTTTCATATGTGCTCCAGGTAAGAAATTTATTAACTTCAGAACTGGATGACAAGACACCACATTCAGCACATGAAACAAAGTAGAACAGTTGCAAATTGCAAAGAGTTATTCTTACGACTTACACAAATGGATATGGTGCAAGGGAAAGTATCATTTTAGTTTACTTTATCTTTACATGCTTTCCTTTAGAAAAGGAACCATACCATCTGATTAACTTCTAGCTCAACCCAAAGCTGTGGCATGAACATTGTTGCTGCAATGACACATAAGGAGATTAATAAGATGTTTTCCGAAGGGGGCAATTTTCATAAAATCAGCCGTGAGAAACAGATCTTTGCTTTTATTTCTAAAAACAGTCAGAGTCAGAAACAGTTGGAGTTTGTTGCTTCTCCATTGATATAGCATTCTCAGAGAGCTTTATTCAAAGTCCCAATGGGAAGATGCAAGGTGCAGAAATTAACAACTATGCTAATTTACTTTAGTGACTCCAAACAAAAACCAAAACCTAACCTCAAGGTGTCCCGTATTTTAAGAGGCAGACAAATACATTATCAAACATAAGCAATGTAAGTAACCTTTTTGTTCCTATACAAAGATGCACTAGTGTCAAGTGTAAAGGCAGCTCGGAGGAGAGATGAGTTGGGGAGATTTTTCCACCCCCCCTCCACTTAAACAAAAGGAACAAAATAAAATTACAAAATAAGCACAGCTTTAACATGGAAACACAAAAACAAACAAAAACAAAATTACTAATACTTGTGTTTTTATCCTCACTTGCCTTTACAAAGAGAAGCAATAATAAACCAAGCGACTACACAATAGAGTTTCTTAATGTTCTCATGGTTACCAGCCATAGCAATAACAAAAGTTATTCATAATAAAATGTATCTAAAATAACATCTATTTTTCATTTTGAGGACCCTTATTCTTTATTTTTTGTAGAAATAAATATTTAACTATTGTCTCTGTAAATACACCTTGGAAGTCTCCTTATGTCAACAGGTAAAAAGCTGACCTCTCACCTTTATCCCTCTGTTCTGTCCTCGGAAAAATTCCTTTGTACCAAACCTAGGAGGCAATTCCTGATAAAAACTCATTAGCGCACAAACAGGCAATTAAAAATCCCTCGTGTTTCCACCTGCCCTGGAAAGGGGACAGATTTCCCAGAGGGGGGGAGGACGTCTTAGCGTTTGGTTAAAATGCTTTCAGGGTACCCTTCTGCCTTCCTTGAAAGCATAGCTGAAGGTATTTGTACATTATGTATTCCCCAGCTACATAAAAAAAACACCAATTTTGAATTATCAGCCTTACATTTTTTTGTATTTGGTAATTTTTTTCCCCTAACTGCAGCCACATCTAAAATAGAAGTGAAAAGATTCCAACGAGGTAGCTCTAGTTTCTAAAGAGAAAATTCTCCCTCCCAGTCAAAACCCATTACTTTCTCTGAGCACAAAATGTTCCAGTTAGAAATTATCTCTGTACTAAATCACTCAGCAAGAATGGAATAATGTATGTCCTGATATCTATCAGAAAATAGCTGAAGAAGCAGTTAACCTGAACACAAGACTGGGGGGAAAAGAAGGTGGAATATGAAGTGGATGTTGTTTTCCCATTTTTCAGTTACTCTCCGATCAAACAGTAGGCCAGTGATGAGGCTAATCTCCCTCACTTGCATTTGTATTGTTAATCCACCCTTCCGTCTGCTCAAACTTGGTCAGCAAAAAGGTGTTCCTTTTTTGAGCCAGCACATCAGGAAGAAATCTGTGCCAGTTTACATTTACACAAGGGAAGGTCAGTAAACGTCCTTCAAAACTCAAACTAAAGCAGCAACGACCTACTTGGTTAGATCAAAGACTAAAATTGTACAGAGGCCTGTAGTGTCTATAGGAGAATTTCATGAAAATAAAACATTTGAAACTAAATGGCAACTGCAACATTGATGTGATTCCGCCTTAAGAATACAGCTGATCTGCAGCAATTACGTTCTATAAGGTATTGCTCCACAACGGATGGGTAAAATTTCTTAGTCTTTTGAGGATTTAACAATTCAAGGACACTGCCAAAGATGTAAACAGCAAACTTGCATTTCTGAAGGGAGCATCTCATAGGACAATATGAAGAATCTATGGCTGAGGGACTTTAGAGTTTTGTATTACTTTCAAATTGCCCTTGAAAGAAGAGGGAATATGGAAGATGTTTAGCAAGTGAACTCAGAAGTCTTATTCAATCTTATCATACTCATTCTGGAACAAACCTGAAAGACCCACACTTCTTCCAGTCTTGGAGGTCAGTCTAAAATGAGCATATGTGATTACACAAAGGTTTTTTTCATCCCACTGGTGAACGGGCATGTTCAATCTACATTAAAGCGTGTCCCAGTGTGGTCACATTTGCAAAAGCATAAATAACCACAGCATGAGATTTTCAACTGAAATAGCAGAATGACGTATAGAAAGCACATACAATCCCATAGGGCCTGCTGCCCAAGCCTTTCTTCTCACAAGACAATGACAAAGTCAGATCTGAAGATCTTTCCATGCTACTTTCATTCGTGTTCCAGAATAACCATCCCTCATCCTGTCCTCAAAATTCAAGTGTTTGGCTTTCTCCGTCAGTTCACAACGTTGGTGCAAAAATCAACATCACAGACATTACAAATGTGTACATATATAGTCAACCACCTGTCTATAGTCCTTTTAGCTAACAGAATTGAAAATACCACACCATTACTATAAACAGGCAAATACACACTGCTAATCACTGGGGCTATCCAGTGTCTTGATCAGTAATGGCACACACTCATAAGGCAGGACAGGTCCTACAGTCTAAGCACCAGATGAACTATAGGTTTGGATAGGTGGGCTTGAGTCGGTCATACCTTTCTCAGCTTGGTGCCACCCCTGAGACTTGCGGAATGCTTATGACCTTAAAGTGTTGTCAGCAAAAGTCACATCACTCTTCCAGTGCAACTTTGCTATGGGCACTAGGGGACTTGCAAAATAAATTCTGCACATTCTGCAGAAAACACTCACCATCTAACACCACTTATGCTGATGCTGTGGTCTCAGAGGAGGGATGATATAATTTACAATAAGCAATTCAAAATTGTGTGTGTGGGAGCTGGGGAAAGGGGTTAGATCCCAAATTGAAAGGATAATAAAAACCTTACATTAACCAAAAATGAGCCGGTAGGGGAAAAACCTCTTCCTCCATTTGTAACTGCATTGCTGCCGAATCAAACCAATCAAAGGAACGGGACCTAAATAGCATAATCTTCACGAGACAAATATCACCTACACCAATTCCTCTTCCAACCTTAATGTTTTATTTCATCCACTGGAGGCGACTCACAAAACCACACACAGCTGGTCAGCAATCCTTCCATGAGACATGAACAAGCAAAAGTACCCAAGTGCTAAACAATAACATAAAATACTACAATATGGTCCTTTAAGCTTCTATAACACCTCTTGGATAGAAAAAACAGAACAAGTAAAAGAAAACATTACCAGTCTAGCAGGATTTGTACATATGAAGTCATCATTAGCTTCAGACTTCTGTAGGAGGGGTAGGTTGGTCTAATTCTTAGTAAAGCTAATTTCTCTTTCTAAGATCATGTGCGGATGATTTAAGGAGGTTCACATAACCTACTGGACTTGTGGAACCCTGTTTTGGTGGTTTAACACATTGGGCTAAGCACATGATACTGTAAAGGGATTAAAACAGCTGATATGACAAAAAAACAAGTCCACATGCCTAAGAATGACAATTTGAGAAAGAAGGCAGTGGCACAGCAGCAGACAGCAAGGCCTCACTCCTGCTGACAGCTCAGAAAGCCACAAGATCATTACACCTCAGCCGCAAAACTGTCTCATTGCAGGAAACCTCTGTGTCAGCACCCAGGCAAGCAGCTTGGTCAGGGCTCCTTCCTCCATTCACTTCCAGCAGCCAAAGCTGGGCTGCAGAGCCACCGACACCCACCAGAGGGTACTGTGGAGTGAAAAAGTAAAGTGTTCAAGAACAAGTAATCTGACTCTGCAGTTCTGCAGCCAGACACTGTCTGATGGGTACGAGGAACACAGGAGAGACCCATTTTTACAGCACACTCTCATAGGCTCATTCTCAATACCCAAAACAACTAAGATCTATGAGGGGTACATTTAAAATCATTGTAATTTGTAGGACTTATATGATGCTTTCTGCATTTCACCATTAAGTGCTGAACCAATAAAGAACCATACTGTCAGTGTTTGGAACAACCTGATGCAGTTTTGTGTCCTGGGAGACATATATGGCTGCATGGGCTAGAGAGATGTGCAGGCAATTAGGTGAAGGAAATTTCAAATTAGGTACCCTGTAATTAATGAGAAAATTAGTAATCAAGGAATTAAGCAATTAAACCCCATTAGGTGCTGCAGTACTGGACAACACCAAAAGTAGACAGCCATTGCACAGCCATTGTGTGCAGTCACTTCACTTAACCAGTGATGTGGCTGGCTCAGCCTATGTACTTTACACTCTTAGTTTTGTCTGTTTCACAAGGCCTCTTAGTTATACCTCACACTACTTACACTTAAAACAACCGTTCTGCAGGTCGGTTCTGAAAAAGGTTTCCAAGAGGCCAGGTACAGCAGTAAGAACGAGAAGATATGCACAGAATCGAGTTATAGTCTACATTAAATAGAAGAGTGAGTTATCTTGTCCAATATTCTGATTTCTTCCTACCTGTCAGCTATATAATCTACAGAATTTCAAGATGTTCATGCTTTGAGTCCATTAAAGCAAATTATACAGAACTGCACCTAATTCTAACAGTCATCCCATCTTGGTGGTAAAATAGGTTTTTTAACTAACCTTGCCATAAACGGTGATACATCTCATCTATTCTGATTCAGAATCTTTGCGTTAATAACTCACAGGCAAATCCCCCTGTATTGTTAGTGACCTACTTTCAGTTAAGACATCATTCCTCAAATAACTGATCTGAATAAGTAAATGGTTTCCTCCTCGCTCTGTTCTACTTTCGCACGGAAACCCTTAATTGTTGTATTGGAAGCATGAAGACTGATCCTTTTAAGTGTGATTGATGCTTAATTATCATACAGCAACCCCAGCTTGTCCCCAAGCCTAAGATTATGTCCTGATGAGCCATAAAGCACAGAACTGATAAAAATATAAACTTTTGCAGTGCCTTGTTAATTTGCATGAAAATTGACAAAAATTGTGTTGTTTTAAAGCCTGGACAACTATGATGTCCATTAATTCCTAACTGCCACACTGCAACATAAGGAAGAAGTTTACCCTAGAGGTTAATGGTAAAAAGAAGGAATGATGTAAGGATGCAAAACTGCCCAACATGTAGCCTCCTGCTTTGGGTACCTAAAGCCCAGATTCATATTACAGAAAATAACAAAATCCAAATCATTATACATTAAAGCCAAATTAATTAGTTTAATCCAAAGTAGCTGGCTACATAACTACGTAACAAAAGCAGTAGCTGGCCTACATCAGACTTGGTATGATATACCTGATATACCTGTTACAGGTTATGAAAACTGTCCATTTTATTTATTGCAAGGATTAAACAACAATCCCCCCCAGTATGGGTGGGGAATATGAGATGTTACAGATTACAGGGTGTGGCAGTAGATGTTTCATAGTTGTAACCTTATAATGAGAAAACATACACAAAGAAAACTGTGGAGTTGAGATAGCATTTAAGAACCAGCAGTATTGCTTTATATGAAACACTTCATTAAACATGGGTCTGCAGTGCCCTTGTGAGAAGGATAAAACTATTTTGAAATTGGAATCATATGTCCATCTTTGAAATCCCCAAATCCTCAAGTCATTCATACTTGCATATTAAATGAGGAGATAACTTTTGATTTAGATTTCACACTTCAGAGCAACTAAAACAACCAAGATAAAGATAGCATTTTCAGACTACAATGACTAACCAAAGACATGGACTTACAATTCAAGTCATTTTTATCCAAGGAGGTACTGAAGAGAAAATATGAAAAGTGGTCAAGTTTATGACTGTATGAACTCAGTTAGGTTTTAATGCTGGAATAATCCTGCAGTTAGAAGTCAGGCAGTCCTCCCCTCTCCCTCATACCAACAAAATGTACATTCTTTTAAACTGTAAATCAGAAAATCTGCTACTTCCAGCTTCCAGCATCAACACTTCCTTCTCCCCCTCTACAAAAAGCATTTTCTGAGCAAATCACCAATCTAATCTGGCAGACAACCACAAACACTGCGTGCTCTAGTGGGACACTTTTCATTCTAACCAGCTTATTATTTCATAGGCAGAATAGCTGGAATCACACTAAAGAGCAACATGCTATGTGGAAATCAGGTAGACAAACATCACCCAGTACCCCCCACTCTTCTCATCTATCAGACCTCTGGCTCTAGTTAAAGCATTCACAAATGCCCCCAAAATACTACATAACCTGAACATTTGCTATAAACCAAAAAAAGAATTATAGTAAGAAATATACCCCCATCAACCAGAAAAACTGAAGGATGTGTTAAGCCTAGCCAGTGCACAGTGGTGACACAAGAAAATCAAAGCCGCTGTCTCCTCTTTTATTTATATACACAACCTACAAGCCTCTGTCTCTGTTACATTAGGAAGTTATGCTGAATGACAAAATCTTGCTAATTCAGTTCTCCAGCACCTGACTCTTCAAAACATAAATATAGAAGAAAATAGAGGATTATCACCCGGTGACACAAAGCCAGCTGTGTACTGTGGGACCACTGAGATCGTCTTTGAATTTGTGCAAGAAGTGAGGCAAAAGTGTTGAGATAAAGGAAAATGAGACAAATCTGCACACAGCAAAAAAACGAAAATGGTTAAGGCTGATAACTTTCAGTTGCAAAGTACAGCAAAGGCCAAGGTGACATTAAACACCTCTTTGTAACCAAAAACTGGAGAGAAAAGGAAAGTGTTAATCATTTGAGAAACTGAAGACCTAAAAATGCAGCATAGAGTGTTCGGCCTGTTCCTTGTCAAAACGACAGCTCAGAGTACTTAAGTTTGAAAGCTCTTGAAAAACTAAACTGACAATCAAAGAAAAGTTACCTTCCCTGAAATTAGACTAAGACATTGTGTGTGTATGGGGGGGGGGGGGGTTGGGTGGTGGCAAACACCTTTGATTCAGGTAGTCAACTGTAAAACTAGAGATGGCTATTCTTAACTGGCTGGCATACCAAAAAGTGAGCACCTTAGACAAATATTAGTTCATGAACAAACAACAAAAAAACTTTTTTTTTTTGGGGACGTGCTTGACTGATGGCAAATGAATTCTGACCGGCAGAAAAGCAGTTGAAATTTGAGGTTTCACTCTTGCAAGAACAGCTGAGGTTAATCTCTTTTTAAATACCAGAAGTGTCTTATTCTGACATTTTAAACATGCATTCTAAGGAAAAACTAACAAACAGAGGAACCCTAGACCTCAGATCTGAATAACATCCAAAGACTTTGAGAAACCAGAGAAAAGACCCTCTAAGATGATTACTCTTTAGGTGGTTGCAATGTAACCAGGGGACTGAAACAATAAATTTAGAACATTACTTCTACTAACTGTTATTATAATCATAAAATCTACTCAATGGTTGATAACACTATTCAAATTATATGTGCATAGTATTTTCAAAGTTATCTGAGAAAGAGTAAGGTTTGAGCAATCCAACTAACAAAATCACAGTGGCTCATTTTTAGAGCTTGATGAAACTGCAATGAAAACATGAGAAGGAGGATGAGGAGGACTGGAAACCTGAACAACATTTTACAACTGCTTTGTTCCTGGTGGTGTTTTGTAAATTGATGCAGGTTTACTGAAAATCCATTTAATCATTACAATCAAGCTCATAAAACACTAAATTCACCAGTGACTTGGGTTACCAAATTAATTAAAGCAATAAACACAGCAGTGTACACCAGAAGAGCTACTGGTTGCAGCATATGTCTTTATAGAAATAGTCTCAAACAAATCTCCTACTAAAACTAATTAAGGGACAGAATGGAGATAAAAGATACGAAACTTCATGAATTCCAACATTTGCAAAAAAGCTAATTTTTCAACAATTGGTAAAGATGACTATGGAATACCTTGGCAAGTCCCAATAGTGGAGACATTGCAACCACCTCTCATGGTCTGTTTCACCAGGCTACAAGGAGGACGTGTGGTTTAGGTATGCTTGAAGAAGATCCCTGCCAAAATACCTTTGGAATTGTACAAATCCTCCCTTCCTTTCCAAATGCAAGACCAGCACAAACCAGGACCATCAGCATCACCCCCTGAACACTATACTGTTTCCATGTTCCTTTTACCTTGTGGTACATCTATAGATGGAGACATATTGAGTAGTTGACTTTGCTAATCAATGTAGCATTCAAAACTCTTGCAATTTGTTTTAAGTAATTTTCTCTCTTAATATTGTAGTAATCTGTACTTCTCTTATAATAAACCTCAGTTAAGAATAATAAAGTACAAAAATATCAGAGAACATATACACAGTTAGTTTTTTGTATACTTTTGTCTTTTTGTAGTGACCATTTTCTTTACTTTTTTTCTTCTTTTGAGCGTCAATTTGTCCTGCGCCACTTCTGTGAAAAGAACGAAGCAGGATCCAAAGTGTTTTATAGAATGTGAAGTGTCGGTCTTTTTTAATCATTTTCATATTGTCGATGTCCTGTCCATTCCATCTGTAGAGAAAAGAAAGAGTCCTATTTTTTCACCATGCAAACGTGAAGAAGTTTAGAAAAGAAATGATCTTGCCTTCTTGAGATCACCTTTCTGAGAGAGAATGCTATGGAAATGGCAGTAGTTGAATCTTATCAGCATCAGCAGAGTTGAGAGAGTACAGATTGAAGAACTGAAGCAAAGTTAAAACAACTACAATGATTGATAATGTTCAGACCAGATGAAGATTTACTCATTTAAATGTGCTATGTCAACCAGCCATCAAAACTCATGATAAGTGACATTCAAGCACAATGGTGTGTTTCAAACTTAGTCATGTGATGTCAAGAGCCTACATTATGTATTGTTTGTAGAAGCTAATTACTGGTATGTATCACAGTATCACAATTTTCCATTAATCTGCATAGGACCATCATTTCCATTATAAGCATGAGAATCTACAGGGTTTTATAAGCCTTTTATAACAAATTCTTCTTGCATCACAAAATTCTAAAAATTGAAAGTGGTAAGTAGTCACATCTGACAAACTGATTCGATCACAAGGTACAAGCTGTTCTCACAAGATACTGATACAAACATTCTTGTAAAATGATATTGGCTTGGTATTGCAAAGACTGAGCTCTACTGTAGCTTTTGATGAGTAGGGAAGTCAATCCCATAAAGGAAAAACTGAAAAGCAGGCTTGCGTACCAAGCTGAGACAACTGCATGTTCTTACCCCCTAAGGCGTGCTCCGTCATACTGAGGCACAGCGACTCCAGCGTCGGGTTGATCTCCAGATCCGTACCAGGAACTTGGCATTCTGGGAAGGAATAAGAGCAGAAGAAGAAATTCATAACTATTTCTCAAAAGAAGAATATATTCAGTTGCAGGCACAATCACCCAGGTCTTAAGGTAATTCACTCCAACTGCAAAACACTAGCCTTCGAGGACAAACACGCTTTATATTTAATGACTGCCTTTACCATTTCATTCAACTGATCAATAGAGTACCTAGACTTGTGCATCCTCTTTCAAACAACGTCAGATATTAAGGATTTAAAATGGACCTGGGAACCCATCTGTATTGTGGAAAATCAAAGACAGGAGTGGAGCACTCTAGCTCAATTCAATCTTACATGCTACTTGCTAGGATGAACGTGTGCTTTGTTGAACTCAGGAACCAATTAACACATACATGAGAAACAAATAATGCTTACAATGCAATATTTACTGCACACATGCAACACCTAGATTCAGAACCACAGCACCAATACTTTATATTTATCCTGCTCTGGACACTGGTTGCCCAATTTCCCTCAAAAACAAAATTATCTAGTCGGGCCTTCTCCAGTTTATAAATACTTCTGTACTTTCTGCAGTTGTCAACGAATCTTGTCTAGCTTCCTGAGAACTTCATTACGGTTCAGTAATTTGTGTATAATGTCACTAAGAACCCTGTGAAATGGATTTAAAAAGTAACAAGTTGGAACATATCAAGACTAATCTCTAGTCTACATCAAAACTTAAAACCAGTAATACATGCTCCAATGCTGTTTCTTTTATTAAGCCAGCTATGGGAATACAAGTGAATTTCACTTCAATCTTTCACTCGGTCTGACACCTTACCAGGCTGCTGAAACATGAGCATGGTCTGAGGAGACGTGTGGACGGGGAGAGAGTGTGTCCTTTGCACCGAGCTCCGGCTCTGGCTCGGCATGCTGTTGCTGCCCCCAGGGTTGGCAAACCACAGGTTCTGTGTGAGAGCAAGACATTATCAGAAACTAGTCTGAGACCATCACCAGTGCAAGAACATCGACACCACGCCTCTGTGCAGAGCAACCTGAAGAGCTTCGGTTCACCAGCTTCGGATCCTTGAATCTTGTGGTACATTTTCTGAAGTAGGACATTGAGTAGACTGGATTTCTGAATCAATACAGCATTCAAAACTCTTGCAATTTATTTTTAGTTACTTTTCTTAATATTGCAGTAAACTATTTCTCTTTTAATAAACCTTAAGAGTAATTTAGTATAAAAACGTTCGAGAACATGGCTTTTTGTGTATAGTTTTGTATTTTTGTAGTGACCATTTTCTGTATTTTTTCCTCTTTTTGGAGCTTGTGAACTTCTGTGAAAAGAAGTGTGGGACAAATTCAACTCAATCTTCACTCAGTTGATTGTGGTATGCAATATGCCAATTATACTATATTTTATTGTAATATATTGCTTTTATGTGTTGTAATTTGCTTTTTAAGATGTAAAAAAATGGAAGCTTATTACTACAAATTTATCATATCACTCCATTATGATAAATAACAAAGCAGGATGTTTTTTTAAGGAAGTGATAACCATATTGTGTACCTCAACCCACTGTGAATTAAGAGTGGAATCCTTCTCTGGAAACGTGGTGACATTTGTAAAAGGCGTCAAAGAAGTCTTGCTGTGACAACCCTGTATGAACTGCTACTCACCTGCCTACCCTGCCCCCCAAGGCCAGGGCTGGTGAGGGTGTGTCGTGGGGAGGCACCCCCTATGCTTGCTGGGCTAATCAGTCCCATCCTAGTGGGGGGAAGCCCCCGAGGGGGCATCTGAAACTGCCTCTGCCCTCTGCGTCCCAGCCCAACGCCCACAGAACCCGCTGTGGGGAGAGAGTTCGACCCATACGCCCAGCTGGTGGGAGGATAAATGTATTAAAAAAGGCAAACTGGGGACAATTAGTTAGGTATAAAAAAAGCTATCGCACAGCAAATGCATAATGGTGTCCAATTTATCCATCAAAGATGAAACACAGATTAGAACTTTTGAACTTTGTAAGTAAGACAAAGAACCATGAAGAACAGGACCTGATCACTATTGTACTAAAATAAAATACAACAGCAGTCAGTGGTAAAACAGGGTACAAAGAGGTGATATTCGCAGCTCGGGGAACCAGAACTGAGCGCTCAGTGAAGAATGAGGAGGCTCAGACTGAAAAGACACCTTGACTCTTAAGTTTTTTAGCAGGAAGTCAAAGGCCTAGTCCTCCAGAAGCCTGTAGAGACTAACTAACTATTCCACTTATCCCGCAATTCATAAGACAGAAAGGGAAACATTATTTTTCTTAGTCTCACATTACCCACAGTCTTTCCTCACCCTTTCTGTCGGTAACCAGGCATGTCCAGCATGGATTTTCGAGGGAACAACCGGAGCAACTTCAGAACCTGTTGCTTCCACGATACCAGCCTTTTTTTCTGGGTTTCTGTGAATGCCTGGAGTTAGGAGGAATTGAAGAGGGACACCTGTGAGTGGAACACAAAACTGAATATCTGGCTTAAACAACTTCATGGGAAGGAGCAATTTGTCCATGCAACGAGGCTAACAAGCAGAAATTGTCGGAAAACAAAATTGTCAGTATATGCTAAAACTAAGAAAAAGAGCACAATTTATGAGTTAGAAATTCTATATGCCAGTCCATCAAGACACAAGCTTTAACATACGCAAGCATTCTAATACGTTATCTTTGTAGTTTTACTATAAGGTTTTAAAAAAGTGCCACTATTTTACCAGTTGTTTCTCAGAAGAAACTGAATCCTGGGTAACAACCTTATAATAAGATGGCTCATACGATTTGAAATTTATAAAATAATTTGAATTGATTAAATTGTCATCAGAGGGACAAATCATTTAGTAGTTTAAATGATCAGTAACATCTTTTGTGAATGTCTATCTTAAACTCAGTTTTAAAAATAACTTGCAAACAAAATTACCCATTTTTGTGATTCAACATTTTCAATGAACCAATTACACTTTGGGGAAAAAAAAACTTTTGATATTTCAAAAATGCAACAGAAATACCCACTTCATGCACCAGACACTTCTCGATGAGCTGTAGATAGCAGCTGATGTTCTCTTCGTCCGGCCTGGACACAAGAAGCTGGGTACACACTGCACAAGACAAACATGGCATAACATGAGTCTAGACAATCTAAGCAGAGCTGCCTGTCTGATCCCAGCCTTGGGCTCAAACTCAGGCTTATGGTTAACAATGTGATCACTATGCAAAGAACCACCTGTCTATATAAAAATAAACATACTAGGAAGGATCTACACAAATTTGTAAAGTCTTATCAACAACAGCTTTCAACTCATTGAAATATCCAGAAAATCACTTTCTAATGCTGAAGTGCTCTCATCAAAACAGTTCCAAGGGCTTAAAGAAGAAAAAGATGGAGGTCCAGTAATGTGAAATGTATATAAACCATATAAACCCTCATTCTTGCAGAGGTTATAACAGAAAAATAACTTCAAAAGTAGGAAGGGTAAGAGCACAACCGAAGCAAGGATAAAGTGCTGCATTATTTTATTAAAATATTTTGCTTTAAATTGCAACTGTGTGAAAAAACTTGCTTGTATTCTCCTTAATTCATAAAACTACCACATCTCATGAGAGAAGCGGGCACTAGAATTGAAGTCTTAGTCTGAGTGACTTTCAGTGAAATACTTATTTCAACACTTAACATCAGCACTGACTGATCCTCTGCTATATTAAAATTAAGTCAAGTTAATTCCACAGGTGAGTGCATTTGACACACTTCCGGTTTCTGCAAACTTAAGTGATTTCATCCACCCATTTTACAAGAGGTCCTCTTTGAGATTAATTCTTAATGTAAATGAAACTTACTGTCAAGCTTAAAAATAGCATTGCAAAATTGCACTTTACAAATTCTCATTATCTGATGATACCAGTTAGCTGACATCATCAATTAGCTTTATAAAAAGGTATTTATAAAATGGGATTCATTAAAAAAATCAGATTGAGAATTAATCCTCAGAATCTGGTTTCAGGAGAGCAGGCTATACATGAAATAACGTGAAAAAACAGGGTTCTGTAATGCAGAAGCATTACCATATTTTTTGCTTCAGCAAATATTTATACTATAAATGGAAACATCTGTGAAAACTCTCCAATAGGCACTAGAGTTTGATTTAAAAAAGCATGGTTATTTCAAGACATGGACAAAGCACGGTATGTAAAGTTTAAAATGGATACCATTTTAGCTGCATGAATTCCTATCTCATGGTTTACCTGTGAGGAAAAAAAGCTTCTGCAAACACAACAATACAGGCGGGTAATAAACATCCAATCAGCAGAGCAGCATGGCAACACAACATTTACCAGCATGTCCACTGTGTTCCCCCTCTCTTAATTTATAGGTTCAGAAACTTCTCTATAGAAACAAATGCTTTTATCATGCATTAGTATCAGAATAAAATCTGCAAAGCAAATTCAACAGCTCACCCTTGCCCATGACCCTGGTGAACTGCCCAGCAATGTCCCCATCTCCAATGGGCGCAGTCGAAGACTCCCCGTCACAAGTAGGGGGATTCTGGGATTGGAAGCCCTCAGCTGCTGCTTCCTTGTCCTCCCCTGGCTTGGTGCCCTTGTCCGAAGCCTCTGCAGTGGGCTCGGCCTCTTTCTGTGTAGTGGCAGCAGGCAGGGTGTAGGCCTTGATGGGTGTGATGATGATCTGCTGCAGCTCCTGCAGGGCATTACGAAGGTTGCCTCCCTCCAGGATATCCTAGGGGATGAACAGCTATTAACTTGCCTGTGGGACTGCAGCCTTCAACCCAATACAAAACTTAAGTTCAATTTTCTTAGTTGGACCAAGCTTGGCTTTTGCAGATAAGCAGCAAATGAGTTTTTGTATGAATTGTTTAAAAGCAAAACCATATTATCAAATTGCAATTAAGTTTAAGAATACAAAATAACACCATTTTCCAACAACCACAATGCTTTCTTCCAAATAACTGCACATCTGTTTTTTCTAGATCTCCAGTCTACAATTTTCTTGTTCACATGCATTTCCAGGTTAAATTTAGACCCTTATACCTCCACTGTCAGTCAATCTGATTTCCGCCAAGAGAAATAAAGCCTTCCTCACTCTTATTTCAAGGCCACTCCTTTACTTGCAGTCAGAAATAACAACGAGTAACTGTTCAACTAAAGTGCCCAGGGAGACATTTATTTCTGAGTCATCCAACACTATGAAGTGTCAATGAGGTAATCATATATTTATTTCTGTTACAGTAAACCACACAATGGAACAAATTTCTTACGGATTATGGGGGGGTTAATAAAGAAGTTGCTTGACTATCACAATTATATAGTATAAGACTTAAAACACAACAGGCATCAGTGACTCTTGCTGTGGTCTTCATAGACAAAAAGGTTCAGCTTTAAAATCTACCTTTAAATTGCTCTTCTGCTCATCTAATTCAACAAAATATTCAGTTAGTTTCTTTTAGTACTGTAAGGTAACAATTCAACCTGAGCTATTTCTGCCCTTGTTTGCTTTAGTAACTTCAGCAGCATACAACATAAAAATGGTACTGGCACCAACCACAGAAATGATAGGCACTGCAGCCTGTAGGAAATACCTGTGGGGAGCTTAAACACAAGCTGTGCAAACTTGACCCATCCTGGTCCCATTTTAAATCTGAATTCAGTCTCTGTGCAAGCAAGTTTAATTTTGTCCTGGTATGATTTGGTTGCCCTCCCTTTTGTATGTGCCCTTTTGCAACAGACTCCACTGTGCAATGCACTGGACTTTTACATTAAATGTCTCAAACCTGATATCTTCTTTCTGCTCTCACTTGTTTTGTGCCTGATGGCACCTCATTAAAATTCTCCTTTGTTTCTTCCAGGTTTATATTTAAAGGGCAATTACCTAGGGAAAACCTTAAAGAAACCATGTTGTCCAGGTTACAGTTCTCAGTTTTCTCTAAGTGCCTTCAGAGACTTGGGGACTACCAATATGATACCCCAAGACTATCTCTAAAAAGCACTAATTAAAAAAAATAGGCAGACTTAAACACAGTGATTGAGCATTTACACTACGATGTGCAGCTCATCAACAGCCAAATTGAGGGAGAACATCCATTGGGCATTAGGCAAACACCTCTCAGTCATCAGCAGACTTCTTACCTTTTCTAAAGACTTCAGCACACTCTGCCTCTCTCGCAGCTTCTGGATACTCAGGGCAATTTTATGCCGAGCCCCCTTTGTAACATTCTGAAAAACAAAATGTTAAATTAAATTTATTATGTGGAACTAGACATAAATGTAGCTCTTCCAAAAAATCTGAAATCACTTTACAGCACAAACACAGGTCTGCAAAGAAGAGCTTGTCTTATTCATCAGTTTCACAAAGCAAGCACAGTTTTAGGCAAGTGTTTGGATAAATGTTCCAAGCTGAATTCCACAGGGAAGCTCCATGACATGCAAGCTACATGATCATAATGTGATTAATGATTATTTTCAGAAGGATATAAAAGACAACTGCTTAAGAGCTCAGAGTAAATTTCTTAATAACTCTACAGACTTTTTTCCCCCCAACATCTGATGTTTTCTTGATTCATGTGTATTGCCAGAAATTGGAGAGGCGTCAATCTGATGCCTGATGACAAGCACACCATAACGCAGACTGCATTACACGGTATTCACCACCATCAGCACGACCATCAAGGAGTTCATTTTATGAGTGATTTGTGCCTACTTCCTCATTTCCAAATTCAATCTGCCACAATTGCAACAAACAATTTTCACACCAAAACAGAAATGCAAATGAACAGATATCGACCTCCCCATGGAGCACATCTTGCTCTAAAGGTACATTTTAACAAAGTGTAAGGTAAGAGAGAACAGAAAGATGCTTCCCCAAACCTGTGACTCAAGGTGTTGCTCTGTCAGAATCATCATTTCCTCATAGGTCATTTGGGAGAATAATGATGCATACTTGTGGAGACGAAGGCTTTTTAGCCATGTTGGGACATCTGCAAAACACAATCACTCAATATTTCCAACCAGACCCACAGTGCTATAAAATCCTACTGTGAGATGGAAAGAACAGGTGCACAGGCACTGCAGGTGAGAGAAAGTCTGACTGTGCCAGACAGGACTTGTAGGTATCACAGCTCAGATGACAAAGGTCATGCTAATCATGATCCAATAACTGGCTCAATTTAATAACTGGTCTGAATGAAACCCAGGAGACTGCTACTCTTTTGGACAAAGATCAGACGTCTTCATGCTTTAAATGCATTCTGAGTTTTCAGATGCTTCTCAATATGGCTTTCAGAAATTTCAAGACAAAGGAGAAGAATGAAACAACATGCAATTCACATTGAAGCCTCTCATTCAGAATGAATGTGGTTTGAACCTCAGATGCACCTAAACGTAAAGACACCCCCATACTCACCTTTCATCCCGCTGCCCTCCTCCTGGAAGGTATTGCGGGCAGTGTTCTGGTCCTCGGTCTGCTCGCTGCCCGAGGACGCCACGCTGCTCTGGGGTGACAGGGGAGCGTGGTCAGAGGGCACAAAAGCTGGCCGGACCCCTGGATCCTCCTGGCTCAGCCACTCGCTGCCGCAGGCCTGCTGGCTTGAAGGGATCAGGGACATGGACCTCTTCAGGGGGCTGGGGTGGATCTGGCTTGACAGAACTGCAACACAGCAGAGGAGGAGGAGGGAGAGAACGATGTTCATCTTCAAAGCGGTTTTGCTGTTTCAAAGGGTATTGACAATTTCAATAAACTTGCCTGGTCATTCAGTATAGTTTCTGAAATTAGATTTCCCTGTGGTTTTTCTGAAAAAAACAGACACCCTTATGTTTGCTGGCAGAAAAATTCTGTTTTTTGCAGCTCTTGAAAATGTTTTTCTGAACTGAACAGACTTAAAAGTTTTCTACAAAATAGAGTGCACTCCAAAAAGAGAGGATCTGCTGACAATCAAGCAAATATTTTATCTAGTATGCACAGAATCTGTCATACAGTACACTTCGCAGTTTACTCAGCATGCCAGTGGAATCAGTGGAGCGGTCCAAAATCTACAAACTTGCTGTGAGTCAGCACTTTAGTTTAACATTCAGTATGAAACAATGTTAATAAGTAAT
Source organism: Atractosteus spatula (assembly GCF_055471065.1). Lineage (NCBI taxonomy): Eukaryota > Metazoa > Chordata > Actinopteri > Semionotiformes > Lepisosteidae > Atractosteus > Atractosteus spatula. The sequence goes on along the minus strand of NC_142708.1, from coordinate 73,685,761 downwards.
CATTACAACAGACATGCTGCCATGCGAGTAATACTGATCATTAGTTCTGCCACTTCCTAGATGCATTAAGATGCATTAAGACTCATCAAATGTGACACCCTTTTAACTCTGAAAAGATCATTAACAGGAAACAGAACATGCTGCAAATAAGCCTATTCATTTTTCTTCAGAATGACAAAACTAACGTTGCTGTCTGCTACTGTATGCTTACATCTCATTGACATCTCATCACATTTAAGTTGTTAATGAAGCACAGTAATTGATGTGGACTTTTTCCAGAACAATTTAATTTTTTTCATAACAGAACAGAAACACAACAACATGGCACTTCACCACACCCCTTCTGATCAACCCAGTGGTATCCTCCACTACCTAGTTCACCCGTCTAAGGACCCCAAAAACTAATTAATGGCTTCATGGGTCAAGTAACATGTATACAGCAACCCTTCATACCTCCAATGTTTTCTCGCTGGCATCAGGGAACTGAGCAGCACAGAATATAGGCAAGAGAGATTTAGGTTCCAGTGATGCCAGGAGAGGGAAATGGAGAGGTTCCAATAGGATTGTTAGCAATTTTGTAGCCACTATAATGCCTGTCAACCAGAACCATTTCTACTGTTGTGAAAGACCAAGACTGGATTCGTCCTTTAACAAGAACATGGGGTGAGCAAGGAATAATGCTTCTTCAGATCACAGAAAAGGAATCTTGTCTCCAGAAATCACTTACATTTGCAAGTTCCCAAAACATGTTTTTAAACATACTTTTGTTTTTAATATCATGTGAGCAGAGCATGCAAAAGGGAATTTTTTTTTATAACAACGTCTGTGAGGGGTCACGTACTCTGTTTGCAGGGATGTCACACAAGTATTTGTATAACATGTATTGAGGAGTATGTATTTACACAGAGTACAATAATCCAACTACATTTTAAAAAAATAGTTAATTACAGTTAATAATGCAAAACAAATCCAATACTCAGAGGCCATTTTAATAAACTGGCATCTAGCAAAGACATAACAACACCAATAACATAAAACATTACAAATAATACTAGGTAATGTTCAGGCCTAGCACTGCGATTTAATATGTGGTGTGTATGGCCAGCTTAAAGAACAATTAAATCAAATCTGGCCCTCTGTAGCAAGTGTGTTTGAGATCCCAGTAATAATGTTCATTCTTATGAATACTAGAAACATGAATTTATACTGTCCAAAGTTTAGAAAATTATATTTTAATTCCATTAAGGACTTTACCCTCTAGGATGATTTATAAAATATCTCCAGTTTGCACTTTTGAAATTTCAATAACTTATTTCTTTCTCCAGTGAAGGTAATAAATAGCTAAGCATCAGTTTAACTGTGTTTAAGGTATCTTTATCAGACAATGACTAGTTAGGCAGCTAAAAGCCTGGGTAAAAACTAGATCAGAATTAGAGGCTCCAATGAAATAGTTTTAGGGGTTCAGGCTTCATTATTATTTATTTTCCACACTCAAGCACTTAAGCCACTAAAGACAAAAGATACAAAACACAGCTTTTCTAATGAAATCTAACTGTGGAACTGAGAGGCAAGATGATAAATACATCTGACAACAGAGGACAGAGTCATAACAGAATGAACACTCTTGTAGCAAAACAGCAATCAATTCTCTTTTATTTGTGTTTTTATCAAACACAGCCATTTCATTGTAATACAAACAGAAGTCTTTTAACCTGTTAATATATATTTTATTGAATTCCAAGAATTGCTAAGAATATGCTTAAGGGATGCGCTCTCCCAGTACCAGCTGGCAAAGAAACTCTGGCAGTTAGTCACAGAGAACATTGGTGTGCACCAACTGGCCTCATTTACACATCAATGTCAAATTCTTTTGAGCCTTCTTTCTTTTTTTGGTTTGTGATTATAGAACATTCCTCATTCCTCCTGCTGACAAGTACAGCTTTAAGTTCACAGTTTACATCTTTATCTTAATGCTGCAGCTACTGCCTGAAGGTGTCAGAAAACAATTAAACCAAAAAATGTTGCCTTGATCAAAAAACATAAGCCTTGAGAACTAGCTTTGAAGAGAACACTATTAGGGAAGAAAGATACTTTTATTTTAAACAGTCTGTGACTTTTAGCTCTGGATATTACATTTTCCTGATTTCCAGAATGGCAGGGAAAATCATATCGCAGATATGCCAGAAATTTAATGCGATGTATGGAGTCTTACTACTTAAAATGTCAGCATTTTGGTAATATTACCAAATATTATTTAATATTATTTATGGTTATTTAAAATAAAGACACAGATGGTGCTCTGTGACTTGCGAGGCAGATTAACCAGTGAGCACTCTCTCACCTGTGTTGCTGCCGGTTATATTGTTGATCGTGGAGGAAGTAGACGTGGGGGCATGGAAGGGCAGATGCCCGTTCTGGCCGGCAGACGAGGTGGAGGAAGAGGATGGGGCCTTCTCCTGCCATGCGTGGCATGGATCCAGGGGCTCAGTTTGGCCAGCTGCCCACTCGTCAGAGCCCTGGCGGGGGTGGTAGATGGTGGCCGGCCGGAGGGGGATGTAGCCACTGGACAGGTGCTCCTCTAGGTGGTTGAGCCACATGGCTAGGGAGGTGCGGTCGTCCAGGGTGGTGGCAGGGTGGATGAGAGCATAAGACAGCAGCTGTCGGCTCTCTTCCACAAACAGGCTGCTCTCGATAGTGTGGCTCAGCACCTTCTGCAGGAGTTTCATGTATTCGCACTTGGCCTCAGCGTTGCGTGGCTGCAGCAAGGGCAGGTGGGACAGAAGCAGGGAGACCACCTTCTCCTTGGGCTCCTGGTGCCACTGGCTGACGATCGCTACACAGAAAAAAAGGTATGGTGAGCGAGTAGTACAACTTGTTAAATATGTGAACGAGTACATGCATGGGACAAGTTATTTCCAGATACAGGATTTATGTCCTGCACTATAAAAATGCTGCTGCATAGCTGGAAGCACTACACTTCAATGTCATTAAACCCAAAAGACTATACCCAGAAACATTAAGAAATCAGTCATGACATTTATTCAGCAATAAAAAAGTTGCATTGCAGTTTACACAACTGGTTCCATATGGTAGTGTAAACACATAGATGCAGTCAGAAAGACGCACAGAAGACATTGTGCGCAGCCATGGACATCCACGAGGAGCACTGGAAACACACAACACCACTTTCAACCACTTCTGTCGGGTAGAGGAGTGCTCTGACCCGCTTCCTCTGGCCTACAAGGAGAGGGTAAAAACAAAATGGCAATACAAGATCAGGCTTGTGCTTTTATCACAGGACCTTTCTGATGAATATATAAACTGGGACACCATTAAGAACTAATAAATCAAGTATCCAGGGCAGCAACTAGATTGCCCGGGGTTAGAGTGCAGCTCGGTTAAAAGGATGTGATCTGTTCAGTTCCACATCTAGATAAACTTGAGAAGAAAATGAGAGAAGCAGAAAGGCTGTATTAACTAAAGTTAATAGCTTTCAAATATGGATTAATACATCTCTGGATTGATTATTTAACAGAAATTTATTCAAGTGCTGTAAAGATCTGATGTTTAGGAGGTCTTTAAAGAACCACCCAAATTTGGGCCATATCATTTGACTATAATTAGGCAAGTATGGCATTTCTATATTGTGCTGCACTGTTTCTACATGGTAGAAATCCCAATGTTTCTAATCCCACTTAACTCACAGCATTTATACCATCAAACTAGAGGGAGATTTAATTGTGATACGATCTAGCTCTGCTTGTTACTTGCTGTGTAAAAGGATTTTAATGGGATGGTAATACTTCAGTTCTACACAACAGGCAGACTGGCACTCATTGCCTACAGAAGGGCATCCTTGAGTAGCCTTGAAGCATTTCCTGAGGACAACATTCAAACTAATCTCAATACTGTAAGTAAACATTGGAATGTGGAAAGAAATAATTTGCTTTGAAGGATCACTGTGTTTTTTCCTGTTATTTCTTTTTTTCAGTCTCGCTTCATTTCCTGTTGTGTTTTTTCCATGATCGTGCCCAGTTTTCATTCTCTTCGGAATGGGTAAATATTAAATCAGATCTGCTTACCGCTGCCAACTTCATGTCAAAACAGGGCAGTGCTTGCTTTCTTCCAAAACGCACACCGCCAGAGTCACCTGCCATAAGTCACACGGTAAGCTCAGTAACGCTGCTCTCACCAAAGGCACTGCTAGAAATCACCTCAAACAGCCAACTCCAATGGCAGTTAAAATGCAGGATGTGCTTTTAGGATGAAATCCCAGACACAGGAAAATAATTAAATAGTTAAAAATTGATTGAGATTTCCCTTTCACGTTTTGTACCTATATTTTAACCATTAAGTAAAAACTGGCTACAAAGAAACCCTCACTGTAGTATCATGGTACAGGAGAAGAGAAGTCCGATAGCAAGATGTAAATGACATATATTATCAATTTACACATCACAGAATCACACACAAGAAGCAAAATAAACCAAGAGAGCCAAAATCAAGTGCACAATCTTTAAGAAGCATAATGCAGCATATCACTATTTTCAGGATAAAACCACTCTCCAAACTTTCAATCAGCTTCATTCAAGTCATTGAAATATTTATGAAGTATGCCTGACACTAGCTATTTCAGCAAATAACTCACAAAAGCCCTCTTTGCACAGTTTTCATTTTTAACCACAATAGCTTAATTTTACCACCACTGATTACAAATCTGTGGCCTATAAACTAGACACAGATCAATGAAAGCTGTGCTTTCGGGTGGCTGCAGCAGTAGAAGCCGAAGTCAGCCTGCAACTGAGCTACAGCCTGAATGGTTTCCAGGGCTTTCGGCATGATAAGACATTAGTCACACCTGAGCTCAATCAGACAATACGCTTTGGTCACAGGTGTGTCTGGGTTTGTGCAGCACAGGATGAATCAGCTTTCAAAGTGGACTGATGTCACTACTATAACTTGATAAGTTGAAAATGATAAAATCACCTTTGCACTAATTAGAATTATTAAGCTGCATACCTCACAATAAACTTATCATTTCCCCACATACCAATCCATTCATAATATTCTAACAACAGAATATACAGAATGTACCAAAGAAAAAACACAGAAACACGAACAAACCATTTTACTCCTTTTAAAAGGCCAGCAGCCATATCACTCTGCAACCCACTGAAGCTCAGCAGGTGTGAGCCTGGTCGGTACCTCCTGGAAAAAAAACTAAGGTTGCTGCTGGAAGAGGTGTTAGTGGGGCCAGCAGGGGCTGTTTACCCTGCGGTCCATGTGGGTCCTAATGCCCAAGTATAGTGAAGGGGACACTAGACTGTAAACAGGCGCCATCCTTCGGATGAGACATACAACCGAAGTCCTGACTCTCTGTGGTCATTAAAAATCCCTGGGTGTTTCTCGAAAAGAGCAGGGGTGTAACCCCGGCATCCTGGCCAAATTTCCCATTGGTCCTTACCAATCATGGCCTCCTAATAATCTCCATCTATGAATTGGCTTCATTACACTGCTCTCCTCCCCACTGATAGCTGATGTGTGGTGAGCGTTCTGGCGCACTATGGCTGCCGTCGCATCATCCAGGTGGGGCTGCACACTGGTGGTGGTGGAGGGGATCCCCATTACCTGTAAAGCACTTTGAGTGGAGTGTCCAGAAAAGCGCTATATAAGTGTAAGCAATTATTAATTATTATTATTTTAATTTTCTGTAAAAATGGTACATCCTATACCAGAAGATGTGCGCATGCACCACTCAGGGTGACGCCACAAAGCCAAGCTGAGAACAGGGCTCGAGTTTGGACCCCTGGGGCCACCCGGAAGTCAGGCTGCCCAGGACGCACAGTGACCACAACATGGAAAAAAAGAAGACAGCCAAACAGACAGACGTACAGAGCGTACAGAGCGTACAGAGCGTACAGAGCGTAACAGCTAAGTACAAATAAACAGAAAACGTAACGTTAACTGTGAGTATCTGCGTCTGATTTTCTACGAATAACAGGAACGGCTTTCGAAGTAAAATGTTCTTGCGTGTATGGAATGGGAGACTGCTAGCCAAGCCCCGAGCCTGCACCCTCGCAAGCTAGCTAGCTGACAGGAAAAGGTATGAACGCGTGTCATTTAAATGGGATAACGTGTGTGTGGTGTACTGAACTGTCCGCGGATGGTGACAGAGATCCCTCTGTCATGGGCTACAAGTAACTGTAATTAACCAATTACCTGAAGAAGACCTTTGGCCACCTTGTGTGAGCCGGAACTCGCGAGAAACTAGACCAACTGTGTAAAATACTCATTTACAGCAGTTATGGGGAAACAAAAACTAAGAATATAGGAGGAGCACTCCAGAGATGTTTTCCTTACTTTGCTTACAGTTGGAAACATAGGCGGGATGCATATGAGGCGATTCATAAGAGGCTTTTAGGTAAAACAGATATGCATTTAAATATTCATATAAATTCCAGGAAGACATTTTCAATATTAATACTTTTTTAATAAGGCTCTCTTCTTGTTGTAATATTCTGAATCAGTTTAATAAACAAGATGAGTATATATCTTTGCTTAGTGATTTTTTTACATCGTGTAAAGTTTACTTTACTATACCACAGTGGTTATTAAATGTATTAAATTGATCGCCAAAATGCGACTAAGATAATTAGTATTAAAATAATCATAGATCCAAATAACGAAATTAAGTTAGCCTTATGTGATGAATCTGTTCAGCTTGAAGTTATCTTTAGTGGCTACATTAGAGCTAAAACCAGGCATCACATTTCATAACTTTACATGACTGATACCATAAAATATTAATAAAACACAACCAAAATGTTTTTTACTTTTCATCCTGGAATTAACCTTTACTTTGTTCCACTGCAGCTCGTGTTGACACAGCTTCCCCCTCGAACTTCTTAAAATACAACATACTATCCGTTTTTCCCCCAAAAAAATTAAGAGCACAAAATGGGGGTTTTAGCAGGTGTTAAAGATCTGGAGTACTGTGAAGGAGGAAATTTGTTGAATAAAAAAATGAATATATAGATATATCGATGTTCCCAATTTTTAGAAATCAGGGATTTAGTATGACCTATAAAACATAATTGGATTAGGGAAACCCTGAACCGAAGAGCAGGTAGAGCGAGAGCATGCTGTGGCAGTTTTGGAAGGGAACTGGGTTGAGTTGGGTTCAGCTCTTAAAAATAGAGATAGTGAAGAGTAGAAACCAATCTGGTGAATACTCTATGATTCCTGAAGCAGGCAGTGGAATGCAAAAGAGAGGGAGAGCAAGCAATGCTGTAGAGTGTAGCAACATGTGCTTGGAATGCTAAGTAACAAAAGATTCCCAGCTCCAGAGAGAGGCCTTTGCCTACAGAATGCCTCCAGTTAGTAGCACTAAATAAGCGGGAAAGCTTGGTTATCGGATTTCACACAGTGAGGTGGAAGGGGGAGTGGGTAGTCAAGACACTACTGCAGGCTTTAGATCAGGATGCCACTGAGAATCCCGTGGTTACCACTCAACACTACAGCAGTCTGTGGAACGAGATTACGCATCAGCATGTGGCACAGCGTTTTACAAAAGATTAAAAAATCGTTCATTTTCATTCATGTGCTCTGATCAGATTAAATGAAATCATATTTGTATTTAAGGTGCAAAGACCACAAGGCAAAAGAGTGATGCCGCATTCATGTGCCATTACTCTAGTTAAGAAAATCAATGGTATCATTCAGCTGTCAGCTATTTTAAGGCGGTCTGGCTTAATTTTAAATGGGTAAGATACTTTCCGAAAATTCAAAGGTACAAGGAGATGTCTGCACTGGAAACAGATCTCAGATATGGAAGGATCTCTTGTTCCTTTAGTCTTTGCTTATTTCCTCCTGCCCCCCTTCCCAGTCGCGTCAATGTTAGACATGCTGATAATGAAGACAGAGGTCTGCAGACTTAGCTTACAGGAGTTGGTTATATGGGATGAGCAGAGCCTGGAGCCCCTGTTGCTGAGTGAGAGGCAGGTTACAGGGCAGCCTGAATATGGAGCCGGCCAGGAAACACCAGAGGGATGATATCATTGTTACAACTAACTCACTTCCCCATTGGAAACGTATGCTGGAATGCCAGTGGCAGAATTCCACCTCGTGTTCAGTGGATCAGCATTTGGTTCAACTTAATCCCTTTACTGTAATAAATGAAAAATCCCCCAAAAGTAATGATCCGGTTTCTCCCAAAAGAGCAAAGACCTCTATCTTCTAGGTATTACAAAGAAAACAGTGTGAAACCTAACTGGTTTGATAAACTGCATTTAAAAATTTAACCAGCAATCTCCTGCACAGATAGATAGATAATACTTTATTAATCCCGTAGGGAAATTGATGAGACATACCTCAATATGCAACACACATGGTTGGTTAGACTGTATCGGGAGGCAATGTTATTAGTTGACCTGAAAATGCCACAATACAAAATAGATTTGCTGCTTTACATCTACTGAGTTTTAAATCATAGTGACTTAAACAACAACATTCAATGGCCTGTCCCATAAACACTGATAAATTCAGTTTAGCTTTTCTATCTTGTGTTTTATAGCACAGGCAATAACTTGTCATCTGAGATGTAGAGGTCTGTCTGGTTCTGATGATGTAATTGATTTTAAAAGCTGAGATTTATAAGCAATTAACGTTATGAATGCGATGATATTAACAAGCAATGATGGCCCTTTAGGGAAGACTGATGCGAATATACTGTAGCTTAATCGGCTAAATCAAACGTACTGCATGACAGGGTTGCTTGGCAGTTAGGTAAAAATTTTCACCCATGTGTAATTCAGTAATATATAGGATAGAAATGTTTTACCCTTTTTAATAAGTGTACAAATGTGACAATAACACCATCTTTTTAGTGGCACTTTGGGTGGGAGCTGTATACTGTTGCCTGATGCACTAGTTCTTAAAAGTGAATAGGGCTGGATAGTTAGAGCGAACACAGAAGAAGAGCTGGCCCTGACAGTGAGAAACAGACAGAGGGGGGCACACCACAGATCTGAAACTGGATAGAAGACTGGGTGAGGTTCCTACATTAAAGGGAATCTATCATAATTATTCTTCATAATTCCTTCATGAGCAGAATCCAGCTGCTATAAAATACCAAACACCAAAATTGAGCCTCCACTAAAAAATAAGTAGACAAAGATAAGCATTTTAAAAAACTGCTCACGCTAGAGTACCCTGCTGCAGTAACACTGGGAGCTGTGAATATACTACTCTGCCCCCACCATAACCTTCATTCTCTCTGCCCCCCCCTCTCTCTTGGTATGTGCTATAGTGAAAGCAGGAAGGCCCCAGGGCCTTCCCAGGCATGGTCTGTTCTCAGACTCTCCGTTTCCTATTTGCTCGGTGCAGTCTGAATTCCTGAACGGCAGGCAGGGCCGCATCGCCACATTCCACTGCCCACACAAACCGTTCCTGCAGGAGAAGCCTTCGATTCGATGACTCAGGATTTGTGTGGACGTGTGTGAGACCAGCTGGCAGGGTCCAGGCATTGAGAAGCCATTGTTCAGAGCGCCACTGTGGTGGATGGGACGTGAACCTTGAGACCTGGGATGTCTCTGAGCAAGATGCCCAAATCCACTGTAACATCTAATATCAGACAAAGCCAGAGCTTCCGTTCTCAAGCAATGACCTCATTCAATTATCTCCCCTTTTTTCTTTTTCCTCTTCCTTGAGCTCCAAGAAAATAAACCAAACATGCAAATGATAAGCATTAGGCCTGATAACTTGTTTTCTTTGTCATTTTCATAAGATATTCGCTTCTTGTCAAATTACAGGTCAGCATTTCAGACCCAATTCGATTCCATCAGTGAAAATGACTCAGGAACTAGTTTTAATAAGTGCAGAGTATTAAAGCAACTGATTTTCACAGATAAATTAATACCAACAATAGACAGCACTAGTAACTTGTACATCTTTTTATCTTTAATACTAAGTAATGTTTCTATAAAATTAAAAGCAATCTTATTCAAAACACAAATATCCAGAAAAAGAATGTGGGTCTAAGGGCTTCTCTATATTCTCTTTTCAATTTCTTTCAGCTTCTTTGATTTTTTATATTAAATTTCAAGAAACCGTGACAAGACCACCTCTCAGCTTTTACACTTCCAATGTAAATGTTTTCATTTTATTATCAAAGCCTTTTATTCTGGTTATAAAAAGAGTTGCAAAAAAGAAAACGCCTCAATCCTAGACTGTGTTGTACATGCCAAATTGCTTTGTTGGGAGGTCCAGTTCCACTTGTTATTTAAGACAGCATTCTTGAATTCCAGCTCTTGGAAGTGTGCCTGGGGCCCTCACTCTAGCTCACTGGCTTGGTATGCGACAGATTTCTGCTCTACAGCCTTCACAGAGAACACATTTTACTCCTGGCTGTGCCATCCTGCTGGGGTCCGACTTCCTACGCAGCAAAAAAGCAGCACAGACACTTTCCAATGACTAACCCCAACCTGCTTCCTCTCGAATACAGTTTTGCCCAGCCAAAGTGGATTTGTGCACAGCCTTCAAATCCTGACCTACATAAATTAAATATGACAAGATAACAGGACCCCTTTCTGCTGTACTACAGTAGATTGTATGAGACATACCAGAGATATTGCGTGATACATGATAATTCCTGTGAGCATAGCAGTTTTGTGCCCAAACAAATGTGTTATGCTGCTGAAGGCAAGGTGTTAGTACATCCATGACATAGGTTTTTTATGAGAAATCTTTAGAAAATGAAAGCCATTTTAAATAATATACCATTTTACCCATATTTCTTTTAACCCTCAGTCATTTAATCCAAAAGAAGGATATAAACACATCATGGATAGTGTGGCTTTTGATAAAGTAAATGATTCAGCATTGCTCAAATACGTCAGAATCATTGTCGATCAATGGTACTGTTTTTAACTGGTTCCACTTATATCTGACTGGCAGGCATTTTGTTTCCCTTGGTATTCATACATTCACCATGGCTCCAGTCAATCATAGTGTGCCACAGGGTTCAGTCTTGGGCCCATTGCTTTTTATAATTTATATGCTTCCTCTCAGGTTATACACAGTCTTCAGTTTCATCGTTATACAGACTCAGATTTATGTTTAATCCTCTCCCCTCTCTGATCTCCCACCTCCGTCACTTATCTCTTTTCTGCATGACATCAAGTTCTTGTTGACATCCAAGTCCCTGAAGTTAAATTGTGACAAAACTAATTTTCCTGATGGGCAGCAAATATCAGCTGGAAACGCTGAAGAGCTTCGCAGTAATGGCGGATGGCTTCCCCATTCACACATCAGCCATGAATCTCCTTAACACTCTTCTCAGTGCAATGTTGTAATATGTCCAAGCAACCCATTGCAACAAAAGACAGTGGCTCCTTGTTCCAAAAACCACTGACTAAAAAAAAAAAACTCCACAGCAATTCACATATATACTTTTGAAAAAAAATATATGTGAAGACATTTAAAAAAAAGTCTTTCAATGGTCACAAAGAAAATTCTGTGACACCCTGACAAAAACAAAAAAGCTCACGGTTGGTTTATGAAGAAGTCTTGGTGAAAGTTTTTCTGGAACACTGAGTTTCTTGTTTGGCTCTTATTGTCATAGGATAAGCATTGTATCAGTATCCCAAGACAGTATTGAAACAATGAACAGTTGAATTAAATTCCTCTGAATACAGCCCTTTCTTGTCTTTATAAAACCAGAGACACGTCTTCAAATGACAAAATCATGTTTTTGCCCCTCATCTTTAAGAGCAAATCCAATGACAGAGTAAAGGTGAACTTACAGTACCAATCAATAGCCAGTTAAACTAGGTCCCATTTTTCATCTAAAAACAAGAATAGTTAGCATTTCAAGTTCTAATGAACTGTTAATTTGTGGAGATATTTGTGCATTTCCTTATCACTCAATTACTCGTTTGTACTTTAGAACTGACTTTTAATAGAGCAAAATCCTGAAATTGATCCTGCACAGCAGGTTATTGTGACCTCACAAGACCTTGCAGAGGACAGATACCATCCTCGCCCAAAAATCTGATACCTGTCTTGACGCTTCTCAACTTTAAATCTTTCAAAACACAGCATTTCAGTTTCCTGCCATTGGAAAATGAAGGACAAAATGCAGGGAATCGGAAACTGTGACATACTTAAACCGGAGTCGAAATATCCTGGCTCAGTGCGAGTAAGTTCCTTATTGAAGTTCCTTAGAGACAACCATGTCCTGAACAACATACCATTACGTCGGAGACTGTGCATGTCAGAATGCAGATAGGTCCAGAAGTACACTGCTGACCGGTGACTTCCAAGCGTCAAACACAGTATAAAACAATTCAGCAAAATTACAATGTCAGGATACTTCCCATGAGTTTTTACATCACACTGGACAATGTAAAAGTTATACATCTATAAAAGATGACTGTGGCCCACAATGATGAAAGAAGACTAAGAACACTAAAAACCCACTGAGAAGCATGATAACAAATGTGGGAAACAAAGACATAGGGAACTTGTGAAATAAACTGCAAAAATGATGCTGCACAAATGCCATTACAAAGGTGCTATACTCCACAAGGGAGAAGATGTCAAGGACACCAAGGGGAGAGGGCACAGACTCACCGGGGTTGTTGGCCTCGGCCTCCAGGATGTGGATCTCCGTGCAGTCGGCCAGCGAGTGCTCCAGGCAGATCTGCAGGAAGCGGGCCTGGGTGCGGGTCACTCTCTTGAGCAGTGAAAGGAGCGCCACCGTCTGCTCACACTCATTCCAGCCCCTGAACCAGTCCGTCAGGATGCCCACCTGGTCTCGGAACATCATGGTGTCCCCGCGCCGGCACGCGCTCTCACACTCGACACGCGCCCACACTCTCGCCAGCGGCAGCACCGGCAGCCTTTCCCAACTCTGTAACAGCTCTCAGTTCCCCGCTTTAGCCAGGAGGCCCTCACATGTTTTTGGAGGGGTGTGTGGGAGTGTGGGGAGGGGTTGGGTGGGCAACTGCCTGTTATTCCAGCCTGTGAATCTTGTTACAGGAAGCAACCCGTCTCTAGAACATCCCAGTGAAGTGCCACTCCTCTGGTGCTTCTGTCTGTCAGCCACTTCTCCAAGGTTTGTGCTCCCCGTCAGCGTTTCCTCTCCTCAGTGTAAGATATGGTGTTGCTTCCTGCCAAAATAAAAAAGGCACAAAGATCAGAACCTAGTAAACACAGTCCAGGGTCATATGGCAAAATGTACACATAGGCACAAAACATATACATAGTCGCCTTGTTTTTAAGGACACTTCTGCAGAGCACGGGTGACAATGTCTGTCACAACACTGGTGACAAGTGAAAGGAGAAAGAACATGTATATATTGGGAGGTGTGTGCTGAGAAGGGAGGCAACTGCCTTTTTTATTTGAGATCTTACAATTAAGTTTTTGATTCACAGAACAACACACATTTTTTACATTCACAATTTTAAAGGATCCAGGAGTTCACACTGTATGATGCTGATATCTGCACACAGTCACTGCAACTGCTGAAACTATTATTGTGTTCCTCACATTCCAGGGGTCTGCTTTAAGATACAGTATTCGTAAATTAAATCACATAGACAAAACGCAGTTTTGAATTCAGAAGCTGAAGAGTGATCCATAGGAAGAATCTATTCATTCCATCACATGTGCCTAACACTTAATATTGAAAGATATATATACACTATGTCAGACTCATACACTTTAGGTTTTCTCACACTGGGCAGCTACTCATATAATTAAGGCTCACAGATTTTTGTATGACATACATCTAAAGAATAATCACTACCATTACACAAATAAAATACTCAGTAGATCTAAAGTGAGAATGAATTTACACAATATACCATACCAAATAACTTGTTGAACCTTCCAAGTAAAGTATAGTTATCCACCTTTATTCTACACCAAATGAGAATTCAAAGGCAAAAAGGCAGGAAAAACCCACACTGCACTTAATAAGGCATATAGAAGTATATGCACTTCAATCTGAAAAAATCTAATTTAACACAAAATATTGACAAAGTAAAAAAGACATGCAGTGAACATGCTGCATTTATTCCATTCAAGAGCATTAACTGAGGGTCTGTATCTTAGTACAAGCCAAAGAAAATGTCAGTGGGTGATACACAAGTAACCAGAGAGCTTATTTAAAAAGATTCCCACACACAATCAGCATTGAGGACAACAGCAGCTTGGATTGTGAATCTCTTACAAAAAAAGCCTACACAAATGCGCAGCAGTACATTTTGCTTAGTTTTGCACTTTACTAGGTACTGTGGCAGCCCTGTAGCTATGCACAGTTTGCAGTGTATTCATTGCTGCACAATATTTAGCTACCACTGCAACAGTCTGCGATACTCATGAGTGAGGAATGCACATTTTATGTTTGAGAAAGTAAGCCACAGCACACAGTTTTAGTTTTGGAAAACAATGTAGAGGCTCCTTTCTCTCCCTCTGTCCTGGGCGCTGGCTACTGCATTGTGCTGCCATAGCAACAAGTGCTGCCCTGTGGGAACAGCTGGAAGGAGGCAGTCTGCTGTAGAAGAACAAGCCTCTGGAGCCTCAGACACAGGGCCCCACCTCCCATTCTTACAGCAGTCCTGCAGAACAAAGGAGCTGGCTGAGCCTTGACTGATGACATGCTGCACCTCTTCATTTTGTCATGAAAATGGGGCTCCAGTAAGTTATCTGTGCATCAGGGGAACAACTATTTAAAGCAGATTCTTTAAACTGAAAAACTGAAAAGGTGGAGACAGGGTCCTGAAATCCTCAAAGGAAAGGGAAAAAAAAGTAATCCCATTTGAAACAAGTTGCCTACAGTACATACATTCATGTGATACAGGCCCAGTACAAAAGGCTTTAGCACAGTTTTAAAAAACTAAAAAATAAGGATCCTGGCACAAATTATGTGATGAAAGCCTTCCTGTGTGGCAGACAGATTAGATGAAAGACTGCCAGTCTGTATTTGTTCAATGCATGTGACTTCTTGCTGAATTCAAACCAACAGACACTCAGCAGCAGTCAACAACAGAAAACAGCCAGGTATCAGTGGCACAAATGAAGTTCAGCAAGTTAAACGCTAGAATATTGCACATTATTCTGGTGCAAATTTCATAAAATCAGGAAAAACTGACACTAATGCAGGCTTCCAGCATCCAGCTGGTGCTCATCAGAAAATAAAATCTGTTGTGGTGATAGACAGACTGTTGTATCAAACAACAGAGAGTAGCTAGACACCGAGCTGCGTTTCTTTTTAAACCAACAGTGAGTAAGACTGGGTACAACCTGCTAAAAGACAGGAGGGAAGAGCCATACTAATGTTTCTTTTCATGATAGTTTTTAACAGACTTTTTAACAGGTGGTATGAAGCATGCCATTTTCATAAGCAATGATCAGACCATGGATCAACCAATTTTCGAAAAAATAATCAGTGCAGATAAACTGCAGATTTAAACCGGCGATTTACAATAATGCTTCAACTAAACCAACCAAACACTGTACATTTAGGGACCCAATCCCAGAAGAGAGGCATTGGTGTTTAAAGTGCTGTGTTAGGAAAACCAGGATATCCCCCACCCCAGCCCCCATTAACAGAAAGACAAACTCAACTGAGGATGTCCTCAAAAAGAAAAGACTTCCACTTCCGCAAACTGACAAAGCTCAGCTATTTGGTAACCTGCAGACTGCCCTACTTTGATCAGAGCACAGAGAACAGACTCTCTTTTTAAGTGCCTCCCAATGGACTTCAGTCACTCTAGAACCTTTCATTTTCTAAACCTCTTTATAAACTGGCCTTGCTTTGTCTTTCCTCCACCATAAAACATGACTTATCCCAAACACCAGAGATTTGCAATAACTAATTGTGCTTTTTTCATGTCTCTCTTAGCAGCTACAAACCCTGCAACCACACACAGGGAAGAATGAAGAATGAGTTAGTTGAAGGAGTCTTCAAGAAAGAGTGCATGAAGACTCCTTCAACTAACCCACCTTCGAGCCATTAATCTAACATGTTGCAGGCAACACAGCCCCTCAATCAAGAAGTTCAGTGCCATATGGCGTCCCTTGCATGCAAGCATCTGGTAGGCTATGAAGGTTGCCGAGAATAGCTGAGAGCTCTGGCCGACCAATCCAACCCTACCCTTGGAGGGGCTCAGCTTGGGGAATCCTGGTTACAGCAGGTTAGTGACATGACCCAGGCTTGAACCTGCAATCACAGAGAACTTGTGCTCAGGCTTTTACCAGCCTCAGGAGGCCCAAAAATGGACATTTCTGCCTCCCTTGTGCGTCTTTATTCATCATCAGGAGAAGGATTGATCTGGCTATTCTGCAGCCTGTGCAATATCATCATCAGATGGGGCATTTTAGAAAATCCAAAAACAGAACTGCATAGTCAGTTCCTTGAGGCTAAGACAATTATTTGTCTTATTTCAGATAATTTGCACCTTGCCAGCAAAGGCAACCAAGTGAGTAGGGATTCTTTTTACTGCACATCAGTACACGCAGACAAGTAAATAAAACAGGCTTTTTGGAAATTAGTGAATAAAAACAGCAAGGGATAGTTGAAGATTGCTACACTTTTTATACTGTTGGCTCCCAAGAGTTTTTTCCTTTTGCATCAGGTTTCAATACCATTGCCTCACGGATGCCATGTGCTGTGCAGACAGGCTAAAGGAATTCAACAATTGCATCACACTGATGCATTCAGTAGTTGAGAGAACAGTCACAAGGGCTGTCTGTGCCTCATGACATGCAGCAGTGCCACGGGGCACTGCAATTATTGAAGAGGAATCCAATACCAGGCCAGTACTGCAGGGTACGTCACTAATGAAGAGGAACGAGTGAATGATGGAGAAAGTCATGGGCCATCGGACTGCTGTAAATATTGAACAGAGCCAGGCAGTACTAACCACTCCTGGGGACACAGTTTCTCCAAAGGAAGAGGAGTGTAACTTATATGACTGACGTCACATCTGTTCATAAACAGCACTGTGATCTGAAAAGCTTAATGAAAATTGCCCTTTGTACACTAAGTTCATGCCATATTTGTAAGAAAGATTTAGTTAATTTTGTGAATTTGGTTTTGTTGCAAATGGATTATGGGTGAAATATCTAATAATTTCGACTACAAACTAAAACATCACAGAGAGGGGGGGTTCAACTTAAGCAATAGAGAGTGAGACTACTGATGTACTGAACTGAACTCTTACACAGAAAAACTGCTGTCAAACAGAGAGAAAAGGCAAGAGAGCCTTGAAAAAGATGTGGTCAGCTGGTCCCACACACAACTGAAAGACTCTTTAGGATAGGAGGCAGAGAGGGACAAGTGGTGACAGAGAGACCTTGACCAGCCCCTGACTCAGCACAGATGCAGGACTCTTCTAGCTGAAGCTAAGCATTCTAGCACAACAATCAACTTCATCCTCATCAATACTGACGGGTCTACACCAGCAATGGAACACTGCAGTCATCAGTGGGGTGGGGCCAAATGCAGAACTGGTCCCAGGTATTGAGTAAGAAGAACGGGAGGTAGACTGCCTCTCAGCTACTGAAACGTTCTCAGCACACACAAGAGTGAAATTATTATATTGTGTCACTACGTAAGGTCATAGTGTAAAGTGGCAAAAATCCATTAGTGATCAGACTTGATTTGAATCATGAAAGAGGCAATTATTTTAACTGCTGATTAATAAAAACCCTAAAACAACTTTTTTAAATGAGACAATTCATTAAAGAGAAAGCTATATAGTAACAACATCAATTTCTGTTTAACAAATATACTCTCTTAACCATCATTTCCTGGTGCTCTGAGCTGGCTTTGATATAGTCTATTAAATTTTGTGTGATTCATTTGGGTCTTTCTTAGTCTCAAAATGAAACTCAATTATGTTAGCCAGCAGTTCACATGAATGTGAGAAATGCTGATAAAATGTCAGAAATAATATAGTCTGATGCAACAAATAAGATCAAAGACAGGCTGCCTTAATTATTAAGTATCTAAAGAATGAAACACAACAATGAAGAAAACCTTCTCCTTTAACAAGTGTATTGGCTTCAATGTACTAAGAAAATGTTACTTCAGCAGGGCATCCACTGAAAGGGCCAGCTAATGCTTCAGGTCAGTGATTACAAAAGAGTCTGCAGGCATTTCCGCGGTTCTGGAAAAAAATACTGTCGCTAGTGTGATGATTAACATTATGTACTTTCCTCTTACTTTCTGACTTGCAATGTAAAGCTCTACAACTAAGTACTTCCTCTTGGTCCTGTAAGGATGCCCCATCAGCCTGTGACTGTGATGATCCATCTCATCTTAAGTAGCCTTGGTGCTATTATAACACAAAATGAAACTACAGGGAGAGCCCCAGATGAAATAAGTAAAAAAAGCAAACAACAAATGAGAACAGAAAGGGAAGAGTCAACCAAATCTTACAAAGCAAAACGTAGCCAATCAGACTATGTACTATTTCAGAAAAACAATCCAAATCAAAGAGTTGCTTAGCACAGACGTCTGATTAAATCACGCCATGAGGTTGTGATGCACTGCGGTAATACTGAACACTGGGATTCAGAGGACATAATTCATTACACACCTGAGCACAGACCAAATAACTTAATCCTGAAGGATCTTTTGAAAAATCTTCCTGTACAGATCTATGTTTTGTGGGTCTTTGCAATTTACATTTGGTGCTTTAAAACAGAAGTTTTTTTTCTCTTCCTATTTGACAAAAGTAGGATTCCATCTATAAAGGGGGTGCCAATTGCCAACAATTTGTATAACATCACCAAATTAAAAAAAAATTAGTGATCGATAATCAGAGCCAAACTACAGACAAGAAACTCAGCTCCATCCTCCACACTCCATTCTCCTCACTCCTAAACTCCCTGAAAAGTTGCTGCCCTGATTATCTGTGGAATGCCAATCCCAAAACTGTTCGGGGGACAGGACCACCCACAAGAAGACCTGGAGAGAAATCATGGACTCATCATAAGCCAGGTTCAAAACAAAACAGTCCCATGTGGCTCCATTAACTTGCAGCCTCCTGCACAGCCATATGATTGCCTGTGATGCTGCACTGACACACAGGTGTGGCTCCCTGAAGCTGTAGAGCGTGCCAGCTGTTCAGAGAAGATTGCCGAGCTGGGTCAGGGACGCTCAAGTCTGGAACTTGGCCATCAAAATTAACATGTCTGGGCAAATTTGAATTCAACTGCTGCATACCTGACCAATCTCATGTTGTCACAGAATACAAGAATATTCAGAAAAAAAATTAAATACATACACAAGTTATATAGAGCAATTTACTACAAAGATAAAAGCAACAGGTAACAAACATTTTAAGTCTAATCAACAGAAACAATACAAAAAATAAGCCTTTTATATGCTGAGACAGGACTGCTTTGATGACTGAAGTAAAGGAAGAAGAAATGAAAGCATGTAGAGCAGAAATCACAAGGACAATAAATAATCCCAATCTGAGATCTCGGCAGCACGCCAAAGGCGCTGTACTCATTGTGATCATTGGTCAGAAAAGTTATCGCACAGAATAGATGCAATGTTGTCCAGTCTCTGCTTAGCTTACTCCCCTGGAGGCCAAAGAAAGACCAGGTTTATATGCACTCTATTGGGACTACCCCAGACGTGGAACCCAGTAGCTTATTTTAATTCTTTGCTGCATTAATTTCCCAATGTGCTCTCAGCCGCCTCACAGTCTTGGGGATGTAACATAAAAGTGAGAGGGACATGGAAACTAAAATCACACAATTCTCTGCAAAGGTTCATTTTTGTGTTTGCATCTCAAAATTGTGGGAAACAAGCCTGGATCACATGTTTTAAAGAATACCTACGAATTAAACATTTTACCAAACTTGTTTTGGCAGGTTATTTTTTTTTATTAAACTGCCCCCTAATAACAACAGATTAAAGCTAAGGATAGTTAAAAACATTTCGGTCTATGCATCTACTAAAATGCTCTCTGACTGCAGATCAACTAACTAAAAAAGGGATGGAATTCATGATGTTGGATTTGCTTGCTAAAACACTGAAACAAATGAATTACAAAAAGCACCCACCCCATCTGCACTGCACCACCACTGAGGCAAACCCATGCATACTTTAAGAGAAACTTCTGTATTCATCCATCACAGAATACATAGGCCTGAAAATTCACAACAGGATGCTGAAACGAAGCTTCTTCGAAGACATCTGCTAACAACATGTGGGGTCTTTTCAGTATTTCATTGTGCACATCTGCACTGAAACCTAGAAATGTTCAGGCTTGTGTCTAATGCACATTACATGAGACATGAGTCTGACTCATTCCAACCCATTTATTAAGTATGCTGTCTCACCACTGCCATAGCCCTCCATGCCCTTGCTCAGGACTGTCCAGCTAAAGGCGAGATCATTCCAGTGGAAAACAAAGAAATCACAGGAGTTAACGTTTAAAAAATAAAAAACTAAATTATCTTATTCAGAAGAAATACTTGAACTTAAAGTAACTAGGAAGTGTAAACTTACGACTTTATTTAACAGATTTGTTTAAAATTACTATTTAACAGGCATCAAAGATTCTTCTTTACTTGCAGCAAACTGCTCATAAGAATCCAAACGTGTACATGTGATTTCATTCAGCTTCAGGTTTTTATCCACCATAATACGGAAATTATTTTCATGTAACCGTGGACCTGAAGCACTCTGTTTTACAGTCCTTGATGTCTAGAACATTATCCCAGTGGATGAATGGTCAGCAAATTGGAAAAAGGAAAAATGTGTTTCGTGAACACAGATGCACAGAAGTCTTCTATCCTTTAATGAACATCTTCTATCTGGGTATAAACCCTGATCTGAGGAGACCATATTCAGTATAACCAATAAAAACATGACTTCGGAAACTCAGACTGGCACAAAATAAAACAACTCTAAAACTTTTCTGACTGGCTGATTTTCTCCATTAAGGGGTGACCCTATATTAAGTGTGTGGTAAATGCATCTCCTTTATTCAGGGCAGCTTATCTTATTATGATCCAAGATAAACTCCATCCGTAATGCTAAGCAACTGGAACACCTGACTGCCAACACCAGCATTTTGACAATTAAATCATTATCATCCCAGAGGAAGACTTAACTTCACACACCTGTTGACTTGACATTAATACAGTATGATCATGAAAGCACTGTAAAAGAGCAATTCAAACAGTGCAAATTAGATTAAATCAGATTTTCTCTGTGCGTCATGCTTCATTTTTTTTTATTTAAAAGCACAGGTATCACATCCAAAATTAAATATTAATTCCACTCTTTTGCTCAAAGTTCTACAATTCATGACAGTCTTTTAGTGCAAAGGATTTTTATCTAATATAAACAAATATAAAGTGCCAGTGTGATGTTTATCTTTGATAAATAAACTTCACCTGATCACAGTTGTGCACAAAAACAGGGTAACATGAAAAATGAATGCATGAACGTCTAAACAACTTAGGGCCCTTGAAATCTGTCTTTGCAGGAATGAGTGCAACAATAGTTGCAATCATTCTATTGGAGACGGGTCCCGAAAAAAGTAAAGCCAGGCTACTGAAAGAAAAAAATAACTCCAGATAAATATGCTGACAACATGAGCATGCCTTAGAATGCCAATTAATAAGAACTGCTTTACAAATAAATTCCCAATTTAGCATGTCCAGTATGGACAGCTGAAAACGCCTTTAAATTTAAAAACACTTTCATACATAATGTGCAGAATCTTTAAGAAACAACTTCAAAGCCACCAAGCTGATATAATTTCTATGTTTCTTACTGTATGAAACAAACCAGCACAAATGCTTAAAACCACAGAGGTGTAGTTGTTTTATTCTCTACGAATGTCAACTACCCCACCATTCCTTAAATTTACAGCAATTTGTGCTTCTGAGGCAGAAGGAGCTATGCCTTTGCAAATGCACAATACAAAAACAAATTGAGGGTTCCCATGACCACTTCCTGGAATATGCAGACTGTCACTCATTGTCACAACCTCTGTGTCTTTATGACACTCTGGACAAACCATTAAAAATACTCCTCATTCATTAGTTTGGACCATTGGTGGCACAATGTAAAAGAGGGCAAAACCTGGATCCTTTGACTCACCAACTGTTGAAAAGATCTTTTGCAAGTTTGAAGATGCTCCACTGACTTTTCTATTGGCAGGAATAATTAGTGAACTCTACAAAAATATTAAATGACTTTTTAAAAATTCAGCACCGACTGCTGCACACATACCAACCCAAAGTCAAGTGGCAGGCGTGCTGTGTGTCCCCCAGTATCAGCAGTGCTGTTACGCAAATTGTAAGCAAGAGGCTGCCAATTTAGCATTTTGAAATCAGCATCAATCTGTACAAAAGCACAAGTAATGAGATTTTCTGGTTTTATTACTTGTTCTGTAGTTGTTTTTTTCAGCTCACAAAGCAGAAAGTTGCCATGACCCATTAACAAGGTGGTTTTAAAAGCTTTTTGTTCAAGTACAAAACCTTTTTTTATTTATTTCATAAATGTTGAGCAAAACTTCCCACCCTAATTTGTTGCATAGAACAAAAAAAAACAATTGTTGCTTCCAAGCCAACATACTGTTAAGGGCAGATGTGTTTGCCATATAAGTTTAAAACTGATTTTATAAAATTGTAAAATGGATTTACTTTTAAAATGATTATGCAAAGTATACTCTTATTCAGAGCATTCTACCCACCAAACTGAATAATCAATAATGCTTGGGATAAATGTACAAAAGCTTGATACTGCCTTGATTTCAAACATCAGGAATAAGACTTTTTTGTATACACTTCATAATAATCCAACAAAAATGCACAAGTGGATTATGCAGACACAGCAGCTTCCCTGGGTTAGGTGGAAAACCTAACTGTGCACAGTCCACACTGTTTATCAAATTGAGATTAAAGCACCTGCAAGTGCATGCCAGGAAAACCCTATTCTGCCCTTTTGAGGAATCATGATTTGACTGGGTTAAACCTGCTCTGATGAAATGTGCTTGGTGTTGATCACAAACGGACTGCTGAGATTTTTTAAAGGACACCCAACACTTAAAATCAAAGTAACTAAGAAGACAAAGCAAATTACTAACACTATACAGTAATATAAAAATTCTCACCGATGAAACAGCCAAAATTAAACTACAAGTTCCTTGAGGATTAATATCATAGTTATCAGCATCAGTTGGACACATACATTAACTGTACAACCACTGTATGCAGTGCCGCCTTCCACTCCCATTCGAGGCCCTTCGGAAAAGATAATCCATCTCACATCATCTGCTCTACCGCAGGCGAACATTAAGCAAATGTTCACTAGAACTGTTAAAAAAAAACTCTTATTAGTAACCCACTAGTAGTGAGCGAAACACCGGTACGCTTCCTAATGCAGTTATTTAAAAAGATCGCCGTCCCATACCGCAATCCACAATCTGATTGATCAAGCGTGGTTATTTCACAGGCGCCGAGGGCTGCATACAGTAGCGCGATCAAGACTTCGCGTTTGCACACACACACACACAAAAAAAAAGCTAGTCTTACTTTAACTTCGCCGCTGACATAAATGGGTCTTGAGAGCCCATCCTCACGCAGGGCGAAGGGAAAAGATACTGTACATTCTTGTCCTGTTGCAAGATCGCGGTGTGAACTGTCTAGGCACCCCTCCCTTTTTTATAAACATGCAGTGTAGCACAACGGGCTAATCTCTTAGCTACCTTTCCCCCTAACTGGCTGAGTGTCTAGAATCTGCATGTCCCCTGGTCAGTGTCAGTGTTTCTCTTATCACTGATAGTTACGCTGGGAAAGGATCCCCACGCATTGTTTCCACTTATTCATCTTTCTATCCTCTTCTCAACCCCAAAGTGGCTTCCTAAAAGAGAACCCCCCTGCTCCATCCTCCTCCCCCCTCTCTTCCTGGCACATCCAACCCAAGTCCAAGCCCTCATCGATACCCCTCATCTCTGTTTAATAAGAACCATTTTGATTTTTTTGAGGGGGAGGGAAGAAGAAGGAGGAGGAGGAGGAGGAGGAGGAAGGCGGCGGGGGGGGGGGGGGAGCTGGGGGCGCCAGATACTTATCATGAGAAAGCCGCCCTCCGCAGAAGAATGCAAATTTAAAAAAAAACATACATTTCTAATACATTATCGACTCCACGCCGCTCCAGTGGCTTTCGTCCTGTCTTTCTTCGGCTAGCTACGTCTGCATATCTCCAATAAAGACCACATTTTACAACCAAAACAACACCCCCCACCACCACCACCACACACACAAGAAAAACAGTAATAAAACGTTTCCGACTGGACAGACGGGTCTGGTGTAAAAACGTGGAAACCCGGCGGCGGCTCCGCACGCCGAGGCTGGAGGCAGGAGGCAGGAGACGGGAGCGGGAGACGGAAAAGAGGGCACCGACCTCGGCGTGGCGTGGCGCGGCGTCGCGGCTCGGGCAGCGCCGGACTGGGGCTCCGCAGACGGCTGGCTGTCGAGGGGAGGAGGGGGGGGGTCTCTCGCTCTTCCAGGCCTTCTTGGAGGTTCGTGTGGCTCCTCCGTGCTTGATGGGAGGGATTGAGTTAGGACTCGGGATACTTTCACCCACCCCCCCCTTTCCCCTCCGTGCCGTTGGCGGGGTATCCTCTCTTCTCACAGTAGTGTTGATTCTCCGAGGCTTCTCCACGGTTCAAAGTTCCTCCGGCGGTTTCTCTCCGCTTTGGCCCGTGTTTTCCGTGGCCGTGTCTCTCCCTCTGCGTGTGTGAATGTCTTTCTATTTCACCCACCTCTCACACGCACGCAAACTCCAGCACCTCTCTCTCCGGTTGATTTGTTTATATTTTATATCGCTTCCTTTAGCAAACGTACGTTTTTTTTTTGTCACACCAGAGGTCAGCCTCCCTCGTTTTTTAATATTATTACCGTGAGATAATATTCTCCGGAATATATATATATACGCACATATATTAAAAATAAATATTAAAAAACAAATTCACCACGAACAAGAAGTATTAAAAACACACAAAAATACACAAACACACACGGAAAGCTTTAAAAAAAAATCAACTCCGATTGAGACCTGACGCACGAGACGCAGACGGGCCTCCCGTGCGTAACGGCAACGGGGATAGGCCCGCCCGGAGGGGCGGGACAAGTGCCCCCACAGAGCGTTCCCATTGGTCAGTCGTGGAATGATCGACGTGAACGAGACGCGGCTCGAAGAGACTGACAATGAAGGGCGGGCGGAGTGAAGGGTGTTCCGATTGATGTGACTGAAAATGTGATGGAGGGACTTTACATTTTTAAAGGTTTTGGTTGGTAAAACGTCACGGTGACTGACGGCAAAGTAAAAAAAAAAAACACGCTGCAGCGCGGGCGCGTGTGTGTGTGTGGTCACTACGGCTTACACAAAAAAGTGCCTTATCACTGCAGATGCAAACGTGATCCAAATATTATTCGAGGAGGGATGAGCACATCTTACTCGTTTGCTCCCGTGTCATTTCTAAATCAAACCGGGGCAATTGTGCTTTGAACATTAATCATTAGCCCAAGCGTGAACTCCTCCAGCTCGAATGGTGTCCTGTGTCTTTAAGGGGCTGGTCTCTCGTCAGATGTTGCCCCTTTGACTGATATCTCGTCTGTTCTACTCGTCGCCCTCTCCAGTTTGGCTAGCTGTGTGCTGAAGAAACGTTTCGGTATGATAAAAACTCAGCTCTAACGGAAAATGCCGTTTGCCATAGCCTGCTGCGGAAACATGAATTAAACATTACCACGAAGGCAGCCCCGTTTTGACGGGTTGAGCTGAGCGGTACTTGAGTGTTTGAAACGGCACTGTCAAACATAACACTGCACTGCTGTAGGATTAGGGCAGTTTACCACTCTTGTGGCCATCCAATGGTTTCAGTTTTCTTCTTACCTCGTGCATCTCTCTTGCTTTATTGGCATTGACGGTCTTTTTTAAGCTCTCCTTGGTGGAGGCTCCAGCAGAAACCGTTCAACGGGTCAATACCGAGATCTACTAGTGTCCCAATTAATAGAATAGGCAAGATCCATATCTTCCAGCTCTCCTCTCCCAGTGGAGTCGAGTTTATTACAGGCATCACTTTCAAAGAGTTTACCTTCTACCCCATCTCGATCATTAGGGTTTATCAGTTAACTGATGAACAGCCTAAACCACCACCTGTGCCCAACCCACTGGAGACCAGCTACAGTTTCCATTCCCATTTTCATGTCTTTGCCATGATTTTACTACCCTCTCCTGCATTCAATCTAATCGTTGTAGATGAAATTATACTATAGTAAACCTTTCCACAGAATCTGTTTTTTAGCAATCCCCTACTCAATCATAACATCCTCAAAAGAACATGCGGGAGATGATGATGAAGCTAATGCTGTTATTACAGATCAAGCAGTCATTAGCTGAGTTAGCAACCTTCAAGTTGTTGGAAAGCTATTATTAGATTGGACTTTTTTTACCCTCAGTTGTTGTTGCAACTTCACATTAACCTTCTGTCACCATAGCTCAATTACTTAAAGCAAAACATAGGTTATATGTAAACATAAAAACACAAAGTTTTTTACAGACACAACCGTCCAGACTAACTAACAGTCTAACTCAGCTGGTACCTCAGATATAGGATATAGCTATATGAAATCATGATATGATAGCTTACAAATTGTGATTTCTACAACTATTTTTTTATAATGTTGTAAGAAATTGCACATGGTTCAGCATACAACAAAAAGTTTATTGCTGCTCTGGGAAGAATTCCAGAGCTGCTCCTGGTCTAAAAGGGTCTAACTCATATGCACGCTGCAGAAACCGAATCTCTTTAGTCCTGAACAGAGGTGGTTATGACGGGCAAGATTCCAGTTCCTGAAAAGCTTAGGAGATGTCAAGTCAATGACTAACTTACTGTATGAAATTAAACCTAAGGGCACAACCAGTGGGAATGTATTTGGGCTGAAAATAAGCAGTGGTTTCTTTCCACAAGGAATCATGGCTATATGTCCCAGCAGTTTCCAGATGTGTCAGGAACATTACACAATTACATCACAGGAGCAGAGGCGACATCCTTTTATTGATTAAAAATGTAAAAGGTACGAAATGAAAACCACATAATAGTAAAATTAAAAGAAGACATGTCCTGGCAGACAATCCTAAGACGTACCACTATGCTTATCTTTTAAAACCAGAAATAATGTCTAATTTAAAAAACAACGTCAATCATTTCATTGAACTGGATAAAAACAAGTTCTGAAAATCCCTCAAGTTCGTGTAGTCGAGACAGGGGTCTACCCTCACCCTAACAAGCCTTTTCAGTTTTTCTTCAGCTGGCATTCCCTTACATCAGAAGGATGTCTCAAAATAGACTGGGAGGAACTATATTTAACTTTGTTTTGGTCCATAAATTCCAAGGTCAGATCCTGAGGAAGGCAAGACAGGGTTCGTTAGGAAACCACGTTCTCAACAGCCGGCGATAACAGCCCTCCACGAGGCTCTTTGTGGGCAGGCGGCCTGTAAATAATGGGCTTCCATGGAGGACTCGGAGGGCAAATACCGCTCCTTTCCATGAAAACCACACTGAAAATTACCTGGGAGAGCGTGGATAATGACAGGTTACAGCATACAAATTAAATGAGCAAGGCAGATAAAAATGAAACAATCTCTTATTATTTTCAAATGCAACTTTCCAACTTTTTTTTCTTTCACTTTAATTGACGTAAAGCCCAAGCAAGAGCAAACGACCTGCAATCATCACTGCCTTCAAGATCAAAACCCCTCTTTTCTTCCGCCATCCAGTTATTTGACATATTTGTCATCTACAATAAGTCATTCAAAATCGCCTATCACATAATCAGAGGTATAATATCACAATAACACCCTGCAGACTTGCAATTTCATGCTAATTAATGCCTATAATGATCAAAGGGCATTGTTGCTGCTCAGATTGTTATAATTATGCCAACTGTTCCAACAGTCTATAAAATTGCCTGTCTGACAAAACTGTTGGAAAAAACTCATGAAACGTCACAGGCTCACAGAGCCTGACAGGTCACATGGTTTGGCCACTATGTGGGACTGTTCCCAAAAGGGCCTTGCACAAGCCAGCTTGCCGTAATAACTTTTACACCCTCAACGGCTCATAAGGTGCTTGGTAAAACACCAGCTCTTCCAGAAGTGTTTGGACATTAAAGTAAAAAATCAGCAACTATCATGCTAACAACAATACACTGAAATAGTTCCTTCTTAAACTAAGATGACCTCCTGACCAGCATGTTATTGTCTTGTTGATGACCACCAAGTGCTACAAAGCATAACCTGTTTAGTCAATTATTTTTCTGACTACACAGTTAAAATACTGCAAAGTTTGTGTTTGTGGGTACATGAAGTTTGTACAATTCACTACATGACCACATTCCCTGCATGACTACAATTCACTGCACGACTACCATGTTTCCCTGTTAATTCATCCACTCTGCCTCCATCTTGGGAGAAGACACTCTTGAGACACTTGTGTACCCTGCATTGATACTTTTTCTGCACAAGCTGGGTCACTGTGAAACGTCATTAGGCTGGGGCTTGCTTTGCAACCTGCAAAACCCCTAGATGTCTTGTAGTTTGTCGAGTGCCATTTTGAGGTTTCTTCACTGTTATCTGATTTGATTATATATAAGAGCAGGTTCCAGATGCACATTTCCTGTCAGCCTATGGCCCTCCCCTTTTAACAGCAGTTATACTAGAAAAGGAACTTAGAGAGCTGGGTTGCATCCTGTCACAAGGGATTCGTTAGAAGGTGAATTTGTCACAACTAGTAAACTGCTTTAAGCACCAGAAAAGAGGAAACAGACCTGTTTTGCGACAAAATGGTAAGAGAACTTATTTTACTTGCTTAGTGACTTTTTCTAACGCAAGGCCTTAAAACATGGTAGTTTCATCCAGATCACGGTCATCGTTATAGGACGAGTGGCTCATTTTAAGCTCCAACTAGCCTCCCCTCGACACCCAGCTTCTCCTGCTGTAAATGTGCAAGGCTGGCTTTACACAGTGCCACAGGACGGCTGCTCTCTTCTAGTCTAACTACACGGCCTCAATCTGTCACTTCAGAGTTCTCTAAGGCTGATAATGTGCTGCAAACTGCTCGACCACAATGGAACAGAGAGGATGCCGTTCATGCTGAAAAGAACTTTCGATTTTTTGCAGTGCCTCACCCAAACAAAAAGTAATATGACAAGAAGTCATCCTGCGTGCAACAGAGCTATAAACATGTAGGATCAAAAGAAACCCACATCTCTATTGGATGGTGCATGTATATTACGCAAAAAAGATCTACATTCAGCGTCCTTACAATTCCTTGATCATTCATGGTTGACCGCGATATGCACAAGTGATTTCGTTGCATAAGTACTAAGTCACCTCATTTGTTAGAGAGTCGATTGTGCACAGGTGATGAGGCAAATGTCATGCATGGTGAAAATCAAAAAGACACAAAAAAGAATAGGTATTGTCCTGCTAGGCAAAGAGCACTCACCCAGTCGCTTGCCATCTGAGCAGCGATTTCTCAGTTTCTTAACAGCCAAAGCACATCTACCACAGGATATGATCTGGGTTGAGCATGAGTCACAACACCTTGCCAAAATCGACATCTTCATGCTCCATCTTCCTGAGCTTCTTCACACTACCAGTTCCACAGGACATAAAGGTTATTTTCTACAGAATCACTACACAACTTGACATAAAACAAAGCAGTCTGCATTTAATACCCGTACATTTACATTCCATTTACAAGGAAATATTTTTTTAATCTGTTTAAAAATATTTGTAAAAAAAAGTTTGGAAAAACATTTTCATCTGGATGTACAGATAGACAGTGGTACATAAGTATGTATAATAGAAAAGCTTTTATTTCTAGATTTGTATCATCAGATCAATTTATGTTTACAGGACCTTAACTAAATGCAGAATTGCATTTTTCTCCAATGCTCACAAAATAAAGCAACAATTGTAAGAGCATTTAGTCCGCTCTAAATGATCAAGTTACTTGCTGGGCAAACCATTTTCTCAGAAGTAAAAACAAAACTGTGATGTGGGTCACAGGACACAATACTTCCAGTATAAGTTCCTGGAGCCAGACAGCTGCATTTTATCTCAATATTTCAAGCTAGTAGAAAAAGAAAGATCAACTGCTGTTCTAAAAAGTAGCATCAAGTATCTGAGGTTCTCTCCGCCCCTGCTCTTATGAAACATAAAAAGACAGAAGTTAAAACGGTTATTAGACACGTTTTTTCCTGTAAAAGGCCACTCCTGTGGAGGTACCGAACCTTAGCTCTGAGCTCGTAAAGAAGTCTCATTTCTTCCCCTCTCTCGTCTCCCACAGTCAGACTCCCTGGTGGTGTGTGAGGTGGACGAGGGCCTGAAGGAAAAGCTGAAGAAGTTCCGATTCCGCAAGGAAACCAACAATGCTGCCATCATCAGTAAGTGCCAGAACTGGCTGGCGTACCCCCGGTGAGGCCCACCCACGATGCCAGACGATCCCGAAACCAAGAACCAGAAAGGATCACGGCAAGCAGTTCGGACGCAGGGGGACTGGTGGGAAAGGAGCTTTAGAAGCTGAAAACGATATTCTCCAATGCTCCGGTATAGTGAGGATGCTGCTCCCAGTTTTCGCACTCGATACCAGCAGCATTCCTCTCACTCTCGGCGTCCCTGTTGGACCCACAGCCTGGGAGCACAGAGCGCCAGCTTGGTTAAAGGATTCAATTTTTCACTTAAGCAGGAAAAATAAACCTTGAGATATTCATCTCATTTCAGAAGGTCAGGCAGCAGTCAGGAGGTGCATGGTAATTCAGACAGATTCGATTCAGGTGCAAAATGTTAAAAAGCTGTTAAGCATTTCCAAAATGCACCAGGAAGCTACGAAAAACTGCGAAAAAGATGGAGGGAATATTTCCCCTTTTCTTCTGCCTAATGAGAATTGTGACTACTGATTTTCACAGTAATTGGAAGTGTGGAATATAAAATGTAGGAGGCAAAATCATATTGATTCATCCTGGTGGACTGCAGGATAGCAGGGTCATCACAGATTAGCTTTTGCTGCAGTGCTATATTCCACCATGATGAAATTGCTCAGTTTCTCTTTGTTTTTTAAATAAACTTGATAATTTCAAACATAATGATTGCACATCCCTCTAGCTACCAGGAGAGGTCTGTAAATGCAACTGAGGATGTCGGAGTGGACAGGTTTTATTTCAATATGCTCATAATACAAGACCAAGAGGCACACAATTGGTTGGACCCCATTTTGAGACAGAGGTCTGGTGAAATCAAACCTAGCACGGCTCGGGAGAAACCACTCACTCGCCGCCTCATCTTACAAAATGATTCTGAAAAAGTTGTTCATGTTATCCAAGATATTTATTTTATAAACTAATCTCACTCTTATTTAATGAGGCACTGTGAGCTTCCACACACTCTTCAATCAAACAGATAAATAAATATAAAAATAAATATCTGCCAATGACGACCAGACGTTCAGCTATATTACAGGCATTTAGAAACTCCAGACACCATCTGTTAGCTGGTCTGGTAGGAGCAGACAAAATTCCAAAGTTCTGTTTTTCTGTGACCCATTTGAATTGTCACGAACACTGAGACAGGTCCATGAAAGATAAAGCAAAAGACGTCCAGATCAAACCGATGGAGAGTACCCTGTGTCAAGCCACTGACGAAAATAATGGTATGCTTACCATCTTAAACATTAAAGAATATCTAATGCTCCACTTACAAAACCTAAATAACTCATGTCATGTACCCTTAGAAAAAATTATCTCGGCTGTAAAAAGGTTGGGATGCCTTTTTTTACTTTGATGTAGCTTTCAACAGAGAAACCATTAGTGTCCCCTGGTCTAGAATCATTTAAGGAAATAGGATTGAATTATTTAAAATTTCTGATAGTATGCCTTTTTCTTTAGTGAAAATCGACAAGGACAAGCAGCTAGTGATCCTAGAGGAAGAATATGAAGTAAGTAGCATTTAATATGAGTTGCTAGATTTCCAGACTGCTGCTGTACGCATGCATTTTTCCATTTCAAAGCTGTTACAGGTATAAGATATTTCTGACCTCTCTATACTGTCATGCTATTGTACAGCAAAGCGTAACCTACCAAGGTAATGAACAGCTGCCCTTTGTAAATAATCAATGACCTAGTAGGAGCTCCTCTTGGAGCTCAATGAGGTGAAACATTATAGTGCCTGGTCCTGACAGAATGAAACAGACAGGCAGGGATAAAAACAATGGCTCTTCACAATGAACAATATGAAGCCATCAAGTCTGATGTGATTCAATGCACAAATGTAAGCAGTGAACACCACCTTTGTAATCTACAGTATGTGGATATCAGAAGGGACTCAGTCACTCATTGCTTACTGCTGCAAAGACCTTTCTTCATGCAAAATGAGGAAATTCGTATGTAGAATGTATAATCAATCACAAAAACCGTCACGCACTGCTTCTTTTGTTGCTTTGCAGATCATTATATTTGTCTTCTCAGCATTGCACAACGACACCAAGACCTGTCTTTATTTCTTTCCTCCCCTTCACAGGACATTTCTCTAGACGATCTAAAGAATGAGCTTCCTGAACGGCAACCAAGATATCCTTCTGAATCGATCAGCGGAATCAATTTTGTAATCTTTTATCAAACAGAGAAGCTAATTGAGAGCAACTTTATGTAGACAAGCTATGTGGCAGAGCAAGAGCAGGGCATCTACAGGAGCATTCTGAGTGAAGTATCCTAGCCACCTGGGAACCCAGTGCCCCCCCCCCCCCCCCCGCCAATCTGCGCCAACTGGCATTTAGCGGTCATAAAATGGGAGGGGATTAATAAAACAAAATGAACAGAGAATTCCAATGTTATTTTATAAAGTCCCATTTTAACGTCTGCACTTGGCTCACGGTAACCACAACATCGATTTTTGTTGGCCAACACTGTAGAGCAGGCAGGTTGTGCAGTGTTGCAGTTCTGAGCAACAGGCTGGAGCAGTCCGGTGACTTTTTCACTCCAGTGTGGTATTAAATGACATCTGAAAAAGTCTCCGACAGCCCTGCAGTGGTCTGTCAGATCCTCACAATGAGTTCCACCTCCAGGACTCAAGTTAATGAACTACATACAATGCGCAATTCATCTTCACTGAGGCTTTTGTATGTACAGCTTGCCTGGAAAGGTTTAGACTACACTTAACAGCGTATCTAGTGCTGGCTTGAGTTCTGTTTGTGTTACAGACCTGTTCACCTTTCTTTTCCTGTACGACCTTCAAGGCCATTGAGGTTTTCCTTCCTTGACTGGCTTCACATTCATAGTCTACAGCTATAAGTATGTCCACGAAGACGGCAGGGTGTCCTACCCTTTGTGCTTCATTTTTTGCAGCCCTGTGGGTAAGTATTGTGCAATTGTAGCTGGTATCTGGCACCAGGGTTCAAATGCAATCCAAATGAAACTAATATGCAAAAAATAAAGTCCCTATGGGAAAAACACTTAAGATCAAACACCACCTTTTTTCCTCATAGATTAAGCAACATCTTGAGATGTTTACCTAAGGCATGCTGATACCAAAGACTGAGAGCCCATGAGGGTCCAGGGTGTTTTCTGTGCCGGCTTCAGCTCCCCCCTCACTGCTTATTAAAATGAAACTGAACTACTATTGTCTGCTACAAATGGGGCGGTAGCTTCCAATTCTGAGGAGCACCTCAAAACTGCTATCCATGAGTTAAATACAGATGCAAAATCAGATAATTGAATACGGCAAGGGGGTTACAGTTCGTCCTAAGGGGGCAATGCAGTTTGGAATCACAGGCATCAGCTTTGCCGATTTAAACATCCGGAGCCACTTGTTTTGAGTCGAAAGCGAACGTGGCTTCTTGATCACAGAGAGGCCTCACTCTTTCACAGCCGAGAGTAACTGGTGCACATGTTGGTGGATCCTGTGGGCATATAACTGTCAGCGCGGTGGTGATGATGTGCTCTCTGACACCAGGCTGCAAGCCGGAGCAGCAGATGATGTATGCAGGAAGCAAGAACAGGCTGGTCCAAGCTGCGGAACTCACCAAGGTAATGACGCACAGCGGAACACTCAAACCTTATCGCCGATTCAAAGCCTTGTCAAGGTCTCTGAACTGTGTCCTTGCACAGTATAAATTAACCAGATGCATTTTGGATAACCAGGTGTCTGTTAAACACCTCCTCATCATGTCTTTCCAGCACACACATACATAGAACATGATCTGAATAAATTTGATTCATTCAAAGGCATGTTCATTTTCACAGCAAAGCAAGAGGAACAAATGACTAAGCTGTGTAATGGTTTCAAAATTTTTTTGAGTACTAACAACTAAATAAATAAGGAACAAGTAATAGGTTTATTCCATGCTGAAAAAAAGAAGAAAGAGAACACAACGTTTCGGCCGTGGAGCCTTCTTCAGGTGTGGCACCTGACACCTGAAGAAGGCTCCACGGCCGAAACGTTGTGTTCTCTTTCTTCTTTTTTTCAGCATGGAATAAGCCTATTACTTGTTCCTTTGCTGCCTACGCATGCTGACGCAGCTACCCACCTGAACTAAATAAATAAGACAGGTTTACTAAGGACTTGTGTTCTTCAATTGAGAATATTTGACAATGTGGTTACAATACAAAACAATAAAATCAATCTGTAGTACATCCTTAAAAGATGAGTCTAGAAAACTTTCCCCAAGATAAAACAGAACAAAGTATCTGTCATCTGGAGCCTCTATTGCAGAGGTTCAGTGCTGCACTGTGAGTACACCTTGTTTAAATTCACCCAGAAAAACACATGGCTATAAAAAATACTTACAGAAGTGGCAGCACAGCAAATGTTTTTCTTAAAAAGCAGTCTCACGAAAGCTGACTCAACATAATACTTTTGAATAACCCTGACACTGAGATGCTAAGGTTTACACAATCCAATGCTCAGACTTACCTCTCTCTCTGTCTGCACTGTGCAGGTCTTTGAGACTCGGAACGCTGAAGACTTGACGGAGGAGTGGCTGAAAGCAAAGCTCGCCTTTTTCCGCTAAACAGAGATAACTTGTTACTTTTAAGAAACTTGCATACCTAAACAAGCATCTTAGGTTATCACAGCATGATTGTAATGCTTAATATCCAGCCTATATATATGATATATATTTGCCGTTTAGAAAAATATATTACTTTTAAGAACAAAAATCTTTTAAATATTTTTTTTGCACTCATGTGGGTGCTACAACCTTTAAGCCAGTATTTTTTAAATATAACTGCCTCCTTTGTATTCTTTGATAAAATCACTCTTCTACTGAAATAAAAGAAAAATACTACTCATCTGAAGTATTTGACAAACTACACTCAACAGAAACAAATATTTATTCACGCTAACCAGAAAACTGATGTTATAGAACCATCACGTTTTTTTTCCCATTTGTGCTTTGCTTGGATTCTCAACCCTTGCTTTATTCCCAACCGTGTTCCCAGATCACCCCCTCAGCTTTGTTTACCGTGTCTCTCTCCCTGGATTTGTACTCGGACTGAACCCTCAGCCTATCTCCCAGATTCTCCTTGACTGTGTCTCTCCTGGTTACAACCCTTGCTTTGCCTGTATAACCAGGCTTGTACCACGTTCTGGACTTCCTCACTAGCCACAGCAACACATTTGCCTGCGAGCAAATCCGCAAGCAGCCTGCTCCTCATCCCCAGAGTGAGTGTTCCCTGCTCCCTCTGGCCTGCAGCTCTGGCCGTTCCCTGTGTACAGTTCGTGGGCAGCCCGTTCATCCAGCAAGTGGGCTCCTGACATTCCTGGATCGCACTCCGAGTCCCAACGCCGTAGCATGACATTACACAGATTTTAAAAGAATCGTCATTAAACCCCTCAGATGAATTTGCAAAGGACCAATCTAAAAGGTAACCCAGGTGAAGTAACAGAACTCAGCAGTAGACAAAGGGTCACACAGCAAAAGACAGAGCCCTCGTGTAACAACTTTTGACTATTTTGCAATTACATATCCAAGATGTTTTTAATCTTACAATGCTGAGCGTGGGGAAAAATGACCTTGGCTTTCGGACACTTCCAAACAAGAAATGATGCTTTCACAGCAATTTCCAACAGCCAACAATAACATTCCCGAACGGGCACGTGTAAAGGTAAGCAACGCTATGAAGACCTTCTTTGTTCTCCACTGTGGAGGGTGGGAAAACTGACCGAGACCTACCAAGAAAAAATGTCCCAACCTGATACACATCACAACAGACGCACTGTAAGAACGCCTGTGCTTCCAGAAATACACTTGTAAATTTAGGTCTGCACTTTCCTCCAATAAAAACAAAATAACCTTGTGGCTTTAAAAGGTCTGCAAGCCTTGCAAAGAGGTGTGCCGCACATTTCGTGTTTTTCAAAGATCCTTTTCTGCGATCGTCAGCGTTTTTGCGCCAATGGGTTAAAACATGGCAGGTAGGAATACCTTTCAACTATCCTAGCAAACTGAAGACATTTTGGAAATAAAAAACTCAAATCTCCCCCAAAAATATAAAAGAGCACAGACAAGCATACAGGTTCAAGAAACAAAGTACACCTGCAAAAGCCTGGTTTAAGATTGGACTTACTGTCTTTTATTTATGTTCCTAGTTTATATAACAGCATATTTACAAATAAAAATCAGATTTCATTAAGACTAGTCCAAATCTTTAAAAGTAGACTAGTTTTTTGGCAGATGGAGATCTTAAGATCAGCTCCATGAAATTAAGAGGTACCTTAGGGTCAATAAAGCTTGCAAATTCTTCTGTCTTACCTGGGGCTTCACCAGCTGAGACCCATCAACTGGTCCCAGAGCAGTCCTTCTCTGACTTTCTCATCTGACTCTCTGCTGCCAGTGGGTAGAAACCATTTATTGTTCTCCCCATGCTATAAAAATCAAACTCAAAACAATTAGAGCTATTTCTGTGTGGTGATGTCAAGAATTCTTTTGTTTTCGGTGCCTTTTCAGTTTCTGTTTCCAGATCTGTTGTCAACATTACGGCAATGAGGCTGAATTTCTCCTGTGATAAACTCGGACAGAGTAAAAAGAAAAAAAACCCAAATATTTCAAAGGGAAGTGTTTTCATTTAATATTGTACAGTGGGGGGGATAGCACAAAAAAAAAACCTCACTCGTCAACAAAGAAAAAAAATACTTTGGGGAAGTGATTCTGTCATCAGCCATCGATCACTAGTCATCAACAAAAAAAAAATATATATACAGATAAAGGGGGCCAGAATGAAAAAGAATAACTGACATTTGTGCCAAAGAGAAGTTTCTTCTCGTCCGCACTGATCTGAAAATCGACCCCCGGAAACGACCTTAAAAGATGAGCTGGAGTCCCCAGCAGCGGCCGGCTGGGCTGAACCAGCGTGCTGCTCAGCAGTCTCCCCGCGGCCCCTCCAGGGGCAATCGCGCCCGCGGGCCCCGAGCCGGGACCCCGGCGGACACGCAGCCCAGGGGCCAGCAGGGCCGGCTGCCCGCTCACTCGCTGTCGCTGCCCTCGCTGGACTCGGAGCCCTGCTCGCTCCCGCTGCCACTCTGCTGCTCCCCGTCCGAGTGCTCGCTGCTGCTGTGGGCGGGGGAGGCACTGCGGGCCCGCCCCTCCCCTTCCTCCTCCTCCTCCTCCTCCTCCTCGTCATCGTCATCGTCTCCGCTGCCCTCCTCCCCGCTACTCTGGTTGTCATTCTTAGCCTCGTCGTCGCTGTCGTCGTCGCTGCCGAAGATCTCCTCTTCGTCCCGCGCCTCCCTGGCCTGCCGGTCGTCACCGCTGTCGCTCTCGCTGCCGCTGGCCTTCCTCCTCCTCGGCTGGCTGCCCTCCTCGTCCTCGTCCCGCCGGCCCCGGCCCCCCGCCTCCTCGTCCTCCCCCTCACTCTCGCTGCCCGAGCTCTCGCTGTCCTTGTCCTTCTCGTCACCTGCACCAGATGGAGCAGCGCAATGCCAGGGTCAGAGGTCAGCGCCACATGCGTGCTCGCGCACGGTAACGTTCCGGGATCACCCCAGGCCTCAGAAGCCATCTGTTGGTTCTATGTTCGGGTTTCTTTTTTTTTTAAATGCACAAACATTTCTGAAGCACTAGAATGTGTGAGAGCATTATAAAAATATCTCCATAGCGCTATCAAATGAGAAGGACCAGAAAGATACTGTCATAAAAATTAAAAAACTGGTCATCATTTAACGAAGACAGTTATAAGACAGTTATTAAAGTTCCTTGCCAGCAGATACTCCAGCACAGCATCTTGCACAGCGAAGACAGAAGTGGAAACACCCAAGAGCCAGTGGTAGGAAGCTCACCAGAATCCTGGGTGTCCTTGTCCACATCCATATCCTCCTCCTCGTCTTCAGGCTCATGGTTTTCCAGTTGAGCTTTCCGGGCTTCCTGTGGGACAGAGAGGATACACCGCACTGAACACAGCTTTTCTTTGTTTAAAAAAAAATTACCAAGTGACTGAAAACGATGCTGAATTACAAAAGCATGCAAGATCAGTTAGATGTATAGGGAAGAAATTCTCACAGTAGTTGTTTGGCTAGCGCTGTCGAGATCATAAAGAAACGGGAATATGTCATAGAGGAGCACTGTCGCAAGACACTGTCACGTACAAGGATGTTATGACCAATTCAAAGTCGACAAGGACTCCCCATAACTGTGGATGCTCTAAGAGACGCGCCCCACAAAACTCACCTGAGCCTCCAGCTCCTTCTCATTCATGTCTCTGTGCTTGACCACCAGCACTGCGTTGGTGGTGGACTGGGCTCCGGCCTTCGCCCTCCTCTTGCTGAGACGCACCCTGTAAGACAGCGCCTCGGGTCAGAGAGCTGAGCCACTGCAGTAACAACGTTATCAGCCTGCATCGTGAGCGCGCTCTCTTCATCCACACACAGAGATTCCTGCGCCTACCAGCCATCATTTGTGCTCTTATCCTTTCAAATTTTAAGTTACACGGGTGTGTGTCAATACTGTAGCATTTCAAGTACAATGTAATGTAACATAAAGCAACTTCAGATATAAATCGCACACAATGCATTTTGCTACCATCTCTTATTAGCAGCTATGCAAGTAAATAGTGGGCACACAACGTACTCAAGCACTCACACATGGTGTAGGCACGTACACTCGAAAATATGCTGTTAATGTAGTTTTTTTTCCCTTTCGTTTTATCCTTCAGGCTCATCAGCTTGCACAAGGCCCCCAGATAACAAACAGCCAACTGGCTGATTTAGCTGATGCTCGGCAATCAAGCACAGTGCAGGTGCCAAG
Source organism: Atractosteus spatula (assembly GCF_055471065.1). NCBI lineage: Eukaryota > Metazoa > Chordata > Actinopteri > Semionotiformes > Lepisosteidae > Atractosteus > Atractosteus spatula. The sequence continues at coordinate 73,646,425 of NC_142708.1, read as the reverse complement.
AACTCTGAGTGAAGGCGCTCACTGACCTGGTCTCCAGCTCGTTATAATAGACTCCATCTCCGTCCCTGAAGATGAAGAAGTAATTCTCCTCGTAACCCTTGCTGGCCTTATTCTTCACATTCCAGTTGTACTCCCTGGCGATCTTGTAATCATACCTGCAGGCCCAAGAAAAGCACAGCTGTTACGTCAGCTCAATTTGTTTGGTCTTCTGTATGAAGAAGTCTTCCAAGTACATTGTGAAATTCTATCATTTGCTGACCGCTTCTTTCAGATTCTGAAACAGAAGAATCAAAGCGTGCTAAAAGTATTAAATTCTGACTACAAATACTGGAACCAATTCATTTCCATTTAAAAAAAAAAACAGAAGGGATGGTAATTATGCGACTGACACTTTTATCCAAGCCAATTTACATTTGTACCCATTTGTACAGCTGGGAGGGATACTGGGTGCAGCACGCCAACTGGCATCTGAACACACAACCTCCCATTTGTTAGTCCAGCGCCTTAAATTATCCTCCTGCCTGTTTATACCTGAAATGGAGTCCTGAGAGAGATGCAAACTAAAATCAGACAGCTGCAGGTGTGACCAAGGGCCACGGCAATATATTCACATAATTAAAATAAAATACTAAAAAGCCTGCAGCCATTTTTCATTTTCTTACACTTCTTCGGGGCTGTAGTCCAGGTCTTCTTCGAAGTCTCTCTTGCGTTTGCGCATGGTCTCGTCATTGGGAAGGAAGTAGGCCACAAACTGATTACCCTCCTCATCCATCATACCCCTGGGTGGGAGAGAAGGACACCAGCTTACAATAGAACCCAGGAATTCTAAAAGTTTTCATGTTCCGGGGTTTCAGAATCCATCAGCGTTGACAGTTTACTAAATTGTTCAAATTATCTGATTATTAGGACCAGTGGAACTGATACTTCAAAAGGCCCTTCATTTTTCAATTGTACTGGATAGGTACAGTATGTGAAATGAATGATACGTATCAACAGTGAGGACAAATGTTAATACCAATCTAACTGGGATAACCTGATTAAATTTAATTGAGTGATGTTAGATGCCAGATAGCACATGTCTTCAAAGAACTTGTGTAGGGATTGCAGATATTTCATTTTTTTTTTACTTTACACATGGAAATCTACTTTGTGAATTTCTTTACTTCTAATATTTTACATGCCAGCGTAATCTATGCTCCTAAATTCTGTTGAAAGCTGAGGACAACTTTGAAAGGAAAACAATTATACAGTATATATCTTGGAATTTTTAAATCAATGGGGTTCCATGTGCTGAGAAAAAAAAATCTATAAATTAAAACGCTATTAAGGTTACAAGGAACAAATCACTGATTTTCTCTGAAAAGCACAAAAAATGGAGCAGAATCTAAGACATACTGTACATGACTGACCACCATTTATAACGCCACCTGAGGAACTAGAATTTGAGTTAGAAAATCAACATGTGGCAGAGCATAACAACTTGTTTCAGACTCTTCTCCGTAGATGAAGCAGATACTGTATAATCAAGTGACATGAAGAGAGGACAGAGGCCACACTTTGGAACAAAAGCACCATCATCCCATATAAGACAAGGAAGGCAAGGCATTCTATTAACCCTTTACAGATCCTAGATATCGCACCTGATCATGGCTTGAGACATCATCTCCACTGCAGCTGCTCCAGATGTGTCTTTGGGAGCTGGGTCAGAGTCGAAGATGACCTGAGCGCATGGGTTTATCCACATCTATAGAGAATAGAGAGACAACCTCACTTGATAAACGGGTACAATGCACACAACTAAACCTCTTGTGAGTAACATCAAGCGTTTGATTTCCAATTAAAAATCTAACAGACTAAGCCCAAATTAACAGTAAAAAAAGATTTACAAATCTGACTTAAGCACAATTAACTTCCTTTCAATTTATTGCTTTCTTTCAACATTTGAAAGAAATGTTTTCTTTCCCCGATTTACACTGTTTTTTCGAATTTGTGCATTATGTTGATCGTACAAAGATGTAACACTGTGTGTAAACATCCATATTTGATCATGTTTTGTTTAAACTATATGAATCAAAACATAATTTTGTTACAGCAATTATGTTCACAAACCTTTCAGATCTGGGGTCAGAGCTAAAATCCAACTCTTGCGTAAATCTGATGATCTCAGAAAAGCTCAGTGGATATCTGTAACTCTTGCACATCAGTACAAAATCTGGACAATGTCAGCATACCCAGATGGCATCACTGGTTCAATGCATTCAGCAAAGCCATCTCACCACCTTTACCTTAAAATCAGGAAATACGGGCAGGACCTCAACAGGTGTAACTCTGGGCTTGCTGTAGTGCTGAGCAATCTGCAAAAAAAATATTTTTAAACAGGAATCTTTCAGCTAATTTGATGTTCCATCTATTGGGTAAAGCCAAAGTCCTAAAGAAGTCCCATTCCTGCTTTTTGTTTAAAAGCAAATTTTTTTGGAATTTGGTATTGTTCATTTTGATTACGATGTTAGGCAGTATATAAAGATAATCTTGTTTCAGTAATTTTCATTCCATTTCTTCCAGCTCTAGAGGTGAGAGCTCAAACTCAACATGCTTGCAGCTTTGACCCCCCCCCCGCACAGACATTCTTTTTTTAAGATGGCCATGAGCTCCACAATTTCCTATGGGAGACTCAGCACTTAGAGGTGATGTGGCAAATCTCTGCAAGACTGCAGTGCCCTTCATGTTACAGAAATTGCTGCTTTGCCACAAAGTTGCGGAAGACCTGGACAGCCAATCCTAATTCTTTCCAATGTGGTGTTTCCCCGAACTGGCCTGTTCCATACTTTATATCAGCTGTAGTTATGTCTTAATTTAACATGAGCATTTTAAATGAGCTACCTGTATCATATAATAAGATGATCAATAATATTCAGTATTGATTAATTAAGTTTTTCTAGTTTTCAGTTATACCAAATAATGTAATGCAGCACAATACTACAAAACATTGCATAGCAGAATCTTTGCAGAGATTAACCAAGCTGCATAGTTGCAACATTAAGACAAAATTGGTGTCACCCAGCAAATAATATTCCTATTACTCATTTATGCATTCATTATTCATTTGTGTCTGCAGTGACACGCATGATTCCATTATACAGACTCAAAACTAGAAAGCAAAACAGTGCTCTAATAAAATCATACACCGCAGTGCCTAACTACTGCATCTGGTCTCTTTCTAGCTATTGTAGTGGCACTACACTCATTACTAACTGTTTTCTGAGCATCCTCGAAGGTCTTCTCAATAGCTGTGATCTGGCTGTCCCTGTCCTTGTAGATCTCCTCCTCTGTGAACTGCTGTTTGACTGACACTCCAATCCTGAGGAGTGAAAATGCAACAGTGGATCAGCAACAGGACAGAAGACGCACACAATCCAGGCACTGCCCTTGTTAATGCTTACAGGTACTCTGTCTAGATAGCAGTGTGAAACTCCGAAAAACAGAACAGCATCGGCAATCTGATGTCTAAACTCCTCAGATCACAGACCTCTCCTGGCATCTTTTCTCTTTTTCAGTTTAAGTTAGCAAGATCATTTTACACCAGAATGATATGGCTATATCGGATTTGTCTGACCAAGAGGAAAAATGTCCAGTTAAAATTACATATAATCATAAATACAAAAGTGAACTTGCACTACACATGTATTTCAAATCATGTATGTAAAACATAACTTTGAAGTTAGTTATGTAGTCCTCACATATTACAAACTGTAAAATTTGAGTAACACACATTTGTAAAGAATTAACAAAATGATAAAACCAGCACAAACTGTAAGTGCAATGTAAGTGCTGAAAGATGAGAAAAACAATAAGAATTTAAACAGTGGAGGGATAGAGAAATCCACAGAGGGGGAAGTAGTGGAAGAGCTGAAAAGAAGACTTGGAAAAGGTGTTGGGAACACACACAGAGGGAGACAGCTGTGAAACAGGCAGGGTTACCTCTATAACAGCAGGTGCTTACTTCACCACAACGCTGCTTGGCTGCACTTTAAGCAGAGCAGCACAGGTAAAACTGAACAGAACCCTGCTCATCGAGCCACAATCCACTTACTTGACTTCCACTTTTTCATTGGAGACCCCATATCGGTTGAACTCGGTAGAGATGTACTCGGTCTTTCTCATCCAAGGAACAACCTTGGCATGTTGCTGGGACCTGCAAGGAGAAATCCGTTTCATGCGATACATCTCACACGGTTCACGGAAGTACAACGACAGAACTGCCCAACTGCTCACCTCTCATCAGATTTAAAACAACACACTGAAGCCCAGTGCAGTAAAATGAATCACACAATTCATTCACACATAGCAAATACCTAAAATCACAAGCGATCATCCTTTCCAATGATTGGGACCTTGCTACAGGTGTGCTCAGATGTTAAAAAGCACATCCCCACTGCTTTTGTTTTATCCATTTCACCAGAACATACAGCAGTATTTGTTTTAAGTACAGATTAATTCATAGTGAAGAGGTCAAAGGAGATAAGTGCTACTAAAAAAAGCTTTTTTCTTCAGTAGTTCCATTTAGACTTGCCTTGAACAGGGGAAAATCAACATCATCATTAAAATAGGCTTCAGACTAACAAAATATTTGTTTACCTGTAGTGTACCTTTGCTGTTCAGATATACCTTGTCATTGCCACACTTAATCTACACATAGCTGGCAAGTTCACCTGGTCAGTTCTCCTCATAATGATAATGATAATGATAATAATGATAATGATAATGTTTCTTTATTAGCCCTATACAATTTCTTGCATTAGGAATTCGTCTTTTCGCATACCCCAGCTTTTCTCCATGAGACACAGACAAGGAGAGAAGCTTGGGGTCAGAGCGCAGGGTCATCCACAGACAGGAGTGTCAAAGCCCCTTTGCGGGATGTAACCTGTTGACACAGACAGCAAATCCTCACCGTTTGGAGCTTGAAGGAGCTTGAATGTCCTCCTCCAGCAATTTCTCATCAGCTGGGTCCAGAATGACTGAATGGAACAAAAATGACATTGTTCACAGTAGAGCTGAAACAGACGCTAGAAAGCATCCCGTCAAACGGAAGAGCAAGCAAATAATGTTACACTGGGTGATATTTTAAAATGACCATTTCTTCTTTTCCATATGTCTCTAACAGGTCTTTCCCCATCCCTATGCAACACTTTCCTACTCAGTGAAAAAGAACAAATTAATTTTTAAAATTAAAATTTCCACCAGAAAGAAGATGGTGAAAACAGGTGATTAAGATAACTGCTTGACGCGTACTCTGCAAGAAACAGAAATTGGAATACCAAATACATCTAAACACACAGGTTAGGAAACAGAAAGAATAACAAGCACTCAGACACTAAACACTAAGCTATGAGGGGTGCAAATAACAATTGTGTCATGTTTCAGATTTCAGTACAAGGTCAAGTAACACTGCCTTACTGTTGGGGTCTATCCTGTAGGTGTCGGGGTTGATGAGGTCGATGGTCACTCCCAGGTCAGGCTCTGTCAACAGCTCGTGCTTGTGCTGCTTCTCCAGCGAAGTGGCCTTGTACTGCACAAACCTGCGGAGACCAAGCAAACCTTCTTCACAAACGAGAACGCAGGGAAATAACTAATTCCTGAGCATGTGACTCATAAAAAATACTGTAGCACTGTACTATGACTGCAGACATATGTCATGCAAGCAACTTCTTTAACTCCAACTTTTTTATGTTTGGCAAATACCTTTGGTGTGATTTGTATGCCAGTGTGAAACCATTTTTTTTTATTTTAAACCAAGTGCAAATAATTACAAAACACTTGTGTAAAATCTTAGCACACTAAAACCAAGCACACCCGTGTAAGATTTAAAATAACCACAGTGTGTTTATTCTTGTAACTAGTTTCTCTACTTAAAGCAAAGGCCAAATTAAATAAATGCATTTGGCTGTGAGAAACAGGAAGAAATTATGACAAGATACAAGGAATGAAAAACACAGCTTTCAGGCTGGCAGCAGCTTTTCATGTGTCATTGGTTTTTTTCTTCAATCCTCACAGAACCACAGAGACATGCATTTCCAGCGTTACCCACACCGAAACTGTTCATTACAAGCTGAAGATGAGAAATCCGAATGCTTGTGTTTTGGGGAGTTACTTCAGGGTACCAGATGATGTGCTAAATGTCTGCTCTGTCTGCCCACTGACCCCCTGCAAAGGGAAAGGCAGATCGGGCACCTTACCTGTGCTGGTCGAAAGGATAAGTGATGAACTTGGGGTCAAAGGGGATGTCGGGGAGACTGTTGCAGTATTTCACCCGACAGATGACCCCTGACCTGCAGGAAATTGAAACAAAAACTGTTGAATGGGAACCTTAAAAGACAAACGAGCTTTCCTCTATAAAAGAAGAGCTTGACAACAGCTTCACGTACAGAGGCAAATGAATTACACCATGAAAACAATGCGTGGCTCAGGCCATCCAACACATGCAAAGATTAGAGAACGTACTGTTTACAAGTTTTGTTTAACAGAGTTACATCGTCTGTTAAACAAAAGCAATGCAATTAATACCTACGTCTAGGATGAGCTAAAATATAAGTTTCTAAAATGGGAGATCAGCAATGGAAAATGTGACAAAAATATTTTTAATCCCTCTGCAATTACGGGAAATTCCAATTTCAGGATCAAGTTAAATATTAAAGTGAGACTCGCGGTCCTTACCTCTCAGGGACAGTTCTGTGAGAGCTGCTTCTGTCAAAAGAAAACATTACGGAAGTCATGTCAAACTGTCAAACTACTGTTTCAATGTCATACTATGACGTTCACTGACAAAACTGAACTGCTCTTGTCTTTCACTTTTTAGAGGCATCGGCTCCAGTAATCTACTTATTTCACTCCGTCGCTGTAGACGTTGTCGTGAAACGAAAAGATAATAAAGTTTCTGCCCTGGCGGCAACATGTTCCACTGAGTTGTTTCGTAAACCAGCAAAGACAACCTAAAAGCACAGAGCATTACAAATGTTAATGACATAAACAGCCGTTGTCTAGTGTTTTGTTTATTAACGCGCTATTTTCACGGCAGAACCTCGCCAGACAACACGACGTTTAACCAAAACAATTGATCTTTTAGGCGATTTCGAGATCTGAGGAATGTACACACTTGGACTATTTATAAGACTCAATAAGAGTCTACTTCACCTGGTACACAGGTGTCCTGTACAAGAAAGACAAATAAACATAAACAGTACGTTGCGCTGTTTCCTACCTGTGACCATCCTCTCGCTGCGCTTGAGTTTGGATGGTTGGGGCCATTTCTGCCGCAGTCTCACGACGAAAAGGTGGTGCAATATATCCGATTAACTACCTTGTATTACAAAAATAAGATTTTTTTCCTTATGATAAATTTACGCTACGGGAATGTGAGAGAAGTAACTAGACTTCAACCCCGCTTCTCACCCTCGTTATTCTCCGCGTCTGGAGGACCCCGAACACATTCCAGGCAGGTCGGCGATACGAGTGCCTGAACATAAATTAAATAGCTGAAGAAAAGAAGAATGCTAACATGTTATTTAAACAAATGTGACATGTATTTATCAGGTTTCTCACTTTATTGTGCTTATTTAATGGATGAAGTTCCATTTCTGTTTTTTAAAATAATATGAATTTTTACAGGCGGGCCTGTGAACGCCTTTCCATATTAAAAGTCGTGCTTATCGGCTCTTCTTTCTTGCAATACATATATTTATTTACATTGATATGCATTTTTTGCTGTGCTGTGCTGTGCGGTTCATTGATATGAACTACTGTGCAGATTCTATTAAAACAGATTTATTACTAAAATGATTGGTCTCTGTTTAGCATGCTTTCAGTTAAGACTACAAAACCCACAATCCTTTGCGAACAAATCTCCATCGGAGAAATTCCGGTGTTGTCATAGCCTTATTGATGAAACAGGAAGCGAATTAGGTTCTCAACATGGCATCTCAGCAACAACAACCACAAATATCTCAGCCTGGTGGACCTCAAGTCCAATCGGGGCTCCAGGCGCCCACCCTTCAGCAACAGCAACAGCAACAGCAACAGCAACAACAACAACAACAGCAGCAGCAGCAGCAACAGCAACAGCAACAACAGCAGCAACAGCAGCAGCAGCTGAGTCAACAGCAAGACTTCGATCCCGTTCATCGCTTCAAAATGCTCATTCCGCAGTTGAAAGAGAGTCTTCAGGTACAGTTGTCCTTAATCAATCAAGCGGTTAAAATGTTGAATTCCAATTTGCAAGTGAAAGCTTGAATGTCTTGGAAGCAAATACAGTAGTGCGAGAGACCTCTGACATTAAGACGACCACTGGATTGTGTGTAATCATAGCTGCAGCCGGACTGAAGTCTATACAACGGCATATATGCAGCTGTAATTAAAATGCAATTTGTGCGAAAAATAAACATAAAATTGAACAAAAACAATCAGCTTACAAAACATTATAGTGCTGTCACTTTGTCTTTAATTAGTATAATTCCCCTGTTTAAACCAGTGTTCAGTTTTCGTCATCCATTATGTACATTTCTCATCTCTACCTGCAGTTTTGTTGACCGACTTTAAGATTTTTTTTTTTAACGTTTTAGAACGTCATGAAGATCGCATCGCTCAATTTAGGACACAATACTGCAATTGACAATGGCGTGTAAGTAACTGTTCACATCTTTTTTCTTTAGCCTGTGATCGTGCACAAAATTCATGTAATCATTAAAAGAGTTACAGTAGTAAGCTAAGGAAAGTCATTTTTCGATTCCTGGACCTTTGCTATTTAGTATGTAATACTAAAACTACGTGGTTTGAATTATCTTTCATGTGCAGGTGATACTCAGATACTCTATACTAAGTTAAACCTAATATTGGGTCAGCAGTTTCAATGCTTTTATTTCTGATACAATTGTTTTCATTTTAACTATGATAAGACTGAGGTCTTATCAAGAGGTCATGCAATTAAGTTACTTAACACCAGTGCTGTAACCTTACCCATTTACATCTCTGTATGTGAGTTTAATTCTAAAATGATTTATGTGGTGATGAGTTTTGAACCTGGGTTTACACCTAACCTGAAATGAAGTGTGGAGAATTGAAAAGTTATTTTATCTTAGAATATTGCATTTATGCTGACTGCCAGAAAAAAAAACAGCTGACATCTGAATGTCTTTTTTCACAGACTATTGTAATGGCCTGCTTGCAATTGTCTCCAAAACTACAGTTAAGCTACAATATTTTCAGAATTTGGCCTCTAAAATCCTTACAGTCATGTGCAATACTGTCTCTGCTTTTGTCTTCAGCAAGAGTAGTGATGCCTCTGTGCAGAGATTTGACAAAAGCCTGGAAGAGTTCTATGCCCTCTGTGACCAGCTGGAACTGTGCCTGGTGAGTTCAGAACCTCTTCAATATTGTATTGCTTCGATACCTCCTGTAAATTCATGTTGAGCATTTTTCCTGTCAGTTTAACTCCTTTGACCACTCTAAACTGCAAAAGCCAAAACACAAACCTGGTCTGGGGGCAGTGGGCAAATGAGTGACGCGTTGCTGTTGCAGGCTCCCCAAACAAGACAGCCTTTCAGGTGTTAGAACGTGGTGGGTGTTATCTGAACGTGTAAAGGTACACTACAGTAATTCGAATCTTTCTGTAATTATTTGTCTTGGAAAATGCAAGACCAGGGCTGTCTTCTTCTTAACTCTGTTACCGTGGATTATAGTGTCTTGTGATGGTACCACTGAATAATTTTACCTTTAAAAAAAAAACAAACATTTCTTCCCTTTGAATGCAAACTCTGTCTCTTTTAGCGACTGGCCTACGAATGCCTCTCACAGAGCATTGACAGCGCCAAGCACTCCCCCAACCTGGTTCCCACGGCGACCAAGCCGGACACAGTGCAGACGGAAAGCCTGTCCTACTCGCAGTACCTCAGCATGATCAAATCCCAGATCTCCTGCGCTAAAGACATTCACAATGCTCTTCTTGAGTGCTCCAAGAAAATCGCAGGCAAGGGTCCGTCACAGGGATTACTCTGAGCTCCTCCTTGTTTGCTTTCTGTTATTTTTCTATTTTTTTAAACAATAAAATGTGCAAGTAGAGCAAAGCTGTTCCATATTCTGCACCTGTGTGGCACTTCTTTTGTTTACTATCACCCTGCAACTCACAGCTGGCAACCCACAGAGGCTCAGCAGATGTGAGCTGGTCAGTACCCGGATGGGAGACTCCTGGGAAAGCTAAGGATGCTGCTGGAAGAGGTGTTAGTGGGGCCAGTAGGGGGCGCTCACCCTGTGGTCCGTGTGGGTCCTAATGCCCCAGTATAGTGACGGGGACACTATACTGCAAACAGGCGCCGTCCTTCGGATGAGACGTAAAACCGAGGTCCTGCCTCTCTGTGGTCATTAAAAATCCCAGGGTGTTTCTCAAAAAAGAGTAGGAGTGTAACCCCGGCATCCTGGCCAAATTTCCCATTGGCCCTTACCAATCATGGCCTCCTAATTATCCCCATGTATGAATTGGCTTCATTACTCTGCTCTCCTTCCCACTGAGAGCTGGTGTGTGGGGTGTACTGGCACACTCTGGCTGCCGTCGCATCATCCAGGTGGGGCTGCACACTGGTGGTGGTGGAGGGGATCCCCATTACCTGTAAAGTGCTTTGAGTGGAGTGTCCAGATGAGCGCTGTATAATTGGAAGCAATTATTGTTCTTATTAGTCTTCTTTTAATATGTTAGTTTAGATAATCTCAAATTGCAGAAGTGATTTAACACCAGATGAATTAGACAACTAAGGAGCCAATCACTAAATAATGGATTGAAAGAATCAAAGGTAAATAAAGGTTACAAGTGCAGAACTTACACAGACTAGCCTCTAGAGGTCAGGCGTGTTCCTTTTTAAAACATTTGGTCACGAGTTCTCTATTGCATTCTACACACCTTTTGGAGAACTAAGAAGGTAATCTTCTGAAAGATGACTACGTTTATAATATGAGATGATGAAGGGGGATACATCATGGGATTAATTGAACACAGGCTGCAAATGAGTGATATTATTGCCCTGTTATTTAAGTAAAAAGCTTCCACGCATTACACATTCATGCTACATTAAGATGTTTTTTTTTAAAATAACTAACACTATATACAATCAGAAATGGTAACCCCTATCATGTACCTGTTGTATCAAAAGCCTGTGAAGAATTACTTCATCAACTGAACAAGCTTGAGGAAAAGATGAGAGGGGACTTTGGAACATGCAGTATAAATGACAAGATGGGAATATAAGGTTACAGCCAAAAGGAGGCAAATCCAGCCCATTTGGTAGTTGGTAACTGATTGATCTGTTTCTTGAAAGAAGCCACGATTCTGGCTTCACCGGTGTGGTTGGGTATTTTGTTCCAAAAGATGCACCTCGAGTTCTTGGTTTTAAATACACCTCCATGTAGTTTTACCTTGTGTGCTCTGGTTTATGTTCCACTGTTCGTTCTGAGAACGTCTGCCGGGCTGACGTTTAAGGTGAATACCCTAAGACAGGAGAGGGGTCCGGCCCTGGTTCTGGAATGGCAGTGCATCTATGGGTCTTCATTCCATCTCTGCTCTTAACAAACCAGCTAGTTGCTGTTTTAACTGGTTTAATTGAACATCTTCTCCGGGTTCTGCAGGTGCTTTTTTAAAGAGATTTTGAAAACCTGCAGACACTCTGGCCTTTCAGAACCAGGATTGGGAAACCCCTGTCCTAAGGTGGACTAAAGGTGTCCCTGACGCTCCTATGCATAAATGAATAAATCTGCAGTAACAGTAACCATAAGTTCCTGACTGCAGGACTCGTTAGCTAGGGCAAACACACAACCCTGATCACCTCTGTAGGCAAGTAACTTGAACAATTTGAAGAAAGGAGAATTGGAGATGTTAAGTACATAAGCGGTGCTTGTGCAATCTTGGTTATTACAACACTTACGGGAATCCTTGTCATGATCTTTAGCAAGAGACGTGAGTCACCTGTGCATTAATGACTTTATGGCTAGTTTCAACAGAGGTCATGTGTGAGATGATAAGGGAGCAGCAAGGTTTGCTGCAACGTTATACTGTGTGTGCCTTACTGACCAACAGTAACCGTTTGTGGCCTAAACAGAAAAGGTCATGCACTGATACAGTGCAGACAGTGGTACTTCTAATCTATTAACCTGTTTCTCGAGATCTAATCTCATCAAAGAGTAAAAAAAAAAAGCTCTGTGTTTCAGAGAATCTATGTTAACCTTTTTCAGCCTAATGGGAAATGTTCTTAATGTTTGCAGAAAGTATAGCACTAATATTCAAGGCTAACATCAAGCAATTCGTAAAAAATGAAAAAAACAGAATAGTAAGTAAGAAAATATCAGTTAATTTCCAACAGTTCAGTAGAATTATTAAAACTTGAAACACCAGCATCTAATTATTAAAAAGTATGATATAAACTAAACACTGAGAGTACCAGAGTCTATTAAATGAAATTGGTATAAACACCTGCTTGGAGGCAGATGAGCGCACAAAACAGGAAAAATGATTAACGTTCTCTATCCCTCCACTTTCTGTGTTGAATGATGAACTACAGCTAAAGGGAGATCGTCAAAATCATGCAAGCCCCATGAACACAGGTGACCCAAGAGAGGAAATAAAGGGTCCTGTTTCTTCACAGGACCTGTGCATACAAACTGGGACAACATCATCTGATAAGTGGGATGGTTTTAGAGCTGGAAGATTGGTGAACATTTGGGACGAATAACCATGGCAGAGAATGCAACATCCTTTCAGGAGTTTATTCTGCTTGTGTTGTTTATGCTATTCAACATGCAGCATGAACAATTGACTTCCAGTGTTTTTTAAAAAGGTGATAATCTTATTGGTCACCACCTAACGTACATTTGTATAGTTTTGATATGATTTGTTATTTAGTAAAAATGGCTAGATGGTCCATCTTCTTGTGGATGAGGGCACTATACAGTGACTTCACCTTCTCAAAACTACTTCAGTTATACCCCTGGCCTTATTCCCACAGATTGGGAATACTTTTAAATCAGTCTGCCAAGGGGTAAACTGCACCATGCGAGACAGGACATAGAGGGAGATAAGAGGGCTGGAGACGTAACAGAGTGAAGAACAAGGACAGAGTCGTCCTGAAAAGGTACCAGCTGCTTCCTCAAAAGACCTTTGCGACAATGGAACCTACTGTATGTTTACCCAGCTGGGAGTGTTGCTTGGAAGAGTAGCTGTGATAGGGCCAGCAGGAAGAGCAGGGGGCAGATGCAGAAGGAGAGAACCTCTTGTGCTGCTGCAGGTACAGTGCAGCACAGGCACGTAGCACACCACACAGAACTCAGTGTTCCAGGCAGAGGGATGACATCACTGTTTCCTCTGCATGGCGCCTTCCAGCTGGGGTTCACCCAGCATTTAGGTCAGCCATGCACATCGAGATGGCAGCTGCCACTGGCCCTGTGACTGAAATTCTACAGTACATTCTGTGAAAACGTGAGACTTCACGCCTGTATCAAAGGAACGGGGAGGAAGTCCGTTTTACCAACTCAATAATTCACCAGACCCTGAAACTCAGAGGATTCTGCAGGAACCCATTTAAGATGTAAAAAAAAAAACATCAAAAGCATCTGTTCTTACTGTACGTTCAAATAAAGAGAGACAAACTGAAGCCAGGACATTTTAATCCTCTTAGATGTTTCAAAGTGCACTTCATTCACTGAAAGATGTTTTTATCCAAATCAGAGTTGGCAGTTCCACATTCTGAAGATGCATACTTCATGTTTGTTTTGAATGAAAAAAGAAACAGTCCTATAATGGTCTCTCTGGTGAGATTTTAATGAGAGTCTGAGTTAAATGGCACAAAACAAAGTCTGAACAAAAGCTGTTTCAATAATATTACCGATCTCAAACGCACAAATTAGTTAAAACTGTCACCTGGAAGGACATGAAAAGTAGCCTTGTAACACAACTCTCATTGTCAGCTTCTGACTGCTGCAGAATGGTTTTGAACCATTTTCACTTTTGCCTGTGGCAGTGCTATGCAGGGTAAAAAAACCTACACCCCACTTATCAGGTCTATTAAAAAAGAACATTTCACATAATCTATTGTGTTTTAACTCAATAGTATTTTGCCAAACATTCTGGTTAGTGCTGAGAGTGCCAACTGGCCAGAAGCTAAAGTAACGCTAGCAAAACAAGACTCTTTTTCTTGTCCTTTGCAGAGTGCTGCTACTGAAGGCCCTTGCTTGCCACACCCCCAGGCAGGAGGTAGGAGGTATCTGTACCTCTCATTGCAACACACAGGCCCTGCGACAGTCCCAGCCCAAGGCCAGCAAAGGCAAGCAAGACGTGAGTACTGCAGAACTCTCCTAAGGCAAATATTCCATAAGATGTGCCAACATTGATAGGTCGCTGGGAAGAACAAATCAGCTCTCTGAGCATTTTTTTTATTGGAGTCCTGGTTACAAGTGTAGCAGGAACAATGTGAGAGAGGTTACTAACAAAGTACATTCAAATCTTGCGGCTTCTAGTAGCTTATTCATCCCAGGACATTACTATACCACGTCTTGAAAGAGTTTAATGAGTTCAGCTATGATATTGCTTGCTAAATTGTTCCACTCAGCCACTCCTTTTCCCTACGGGAAAGCTGTATTAAAATATGCAGCATACTAAAATAAAAGCAAACTATTGACAGAGTGTACGATTTTCAGGACGGGAAGAAAATCATTAATTTCAACAAACACACAGCTGTTCCCATGCTGCCCACAGCATTCTTTTTTTAGCATTTTTTTTCCAGTTATTTTGTTACATACCCACTCAGTTTGTGTTTTGAAGTCTTGGCTGTCAGTGAGGAACCTTGCAACCGCACACGGGGAGAACGAGGAAGTCGGAACAGACTCCTTTGTCCTGCCTGCCCGACCCGGGAGGCTGCAGAGATCGCATTCTCGCCAAGAGCTGAGAGCCCCCGGCTGACCAATATCACGGTTGGCATCCCTCTCCTAGTGGGCTCTCTAATGGGGTAGCCTTTGGACTTTATTGCTATCTGGTGTGTCTTGTTTTCATACCGTTATTTTACTGCTGAGCCTCGGGTGTTTCGGGGCTCTGCATTTGGAAGCCCACCTACTAGCGGGTCCAGGAGTGGCCTCAAGGCACAGGCTCCAACACAGCGTCCTGACCACTGAGTCTGGGACTCGGCGTCCCCACTCCCGTTCCTGTTCCATGTTAATGTGTCTGTGTCGTGCTTTCCCCCTTCTGGGAATTTTATCCTGTGTTTGTCCCGGACCTGTAACCTGGCTTTTTGGATCTTGGGCTACCCCCTGACTACCCGCCTGGACCTGCCTGGACTTGGATGCCTAAGGCTGCTTTCCCGTGCGGACCGCATCACGAGCTCTAGCCCCTCACTGCCTTCCCTGGACCCTGTCTGTGGTCCTGTTTCCGGATTTGCCGCCTCGCATAGGGTCTAAACAGTACCCTCCACAGGAGACCGACCCGGCTCCCGTAACAACCAATCCCTCCTACCCTTAGGGGTGCTCCTGCACTAGGCCACTACTGCCTGGGGAATCCCCGTCATCCCCGCCTATCCACTACGCACTAAAAACCATCAAGACCCCAAGGTATGTGAAATCAGATAGTAGAACATTCCGTACTGCCCCAGTCTTACAAACAAACTTTACACAGAGCAGATTTCCAAATTCTATGCATAGCTTTCCTGAAGGAAAGACACAGTCCTGCTACAATGCTGCAGTCTCACCAGCAGGTGGTGTTGCTCTCCTTCCAAGAAGGGTTTGGTGACACTGATGAGTCGCTGTGCAAGAAGTAGATACAAACCCTTTACCCTTTTTTTCTTTACTTTACCAGGGAAGTCAATTGAGATCAAATTCACATTTATGACACCATACTATTTATACAGCAGGGCATTTATTGGAACAATCTGAGTGAAGTATCTTTTTCCAGGGTACAAGGGTAGCACCCCACTTGGGATATGAGCCCACAACCCTCCAGTCCAGAATCCTACCCATTTCTCTCTGGTCCTGGTATTTTGCAGCAGTAGATGACACGTATTTCAAATCCTGATAAGTACCGAAATCGAGGACTGCTCCAGCACCTGGATAACCTGGAATAACCCAGGAGGACACAAGTCAGAACTAAGAAGGAAAGCATTCAGTACTGAAATCAAGAGCATGTCTTCACACAAAGGGTGGTGTCAATCTGAAACATGTTGTTTTCCAACATTCCTTGAGATTCTTCAAGAAATTCCTGAACAAGATCTTTAGATCAGTTATCTACTAGCACGCCAGATGAGAAGGATGGTCCGAATTGCAACCTCTCATTTGTAATTTTTATGATGTTCTACTTCGGTCAGATTCAAGGGGTGGTTCATAAAACCTCCATCAGAATCTTCTTGACAAACGTCTACCAGAAATAGCGATAACAAAGAGCCACAGAGAGAGAATAAGAAATAAAGATGCTCTTTCTTCCAACTTGCTATCTCAGTTTTTCCCTTTCAAAATTGCAACACTCACTAATACTTTCAAGTGAACATAATAACAAAGTGCTTAAAGGAAAAGGAATGATTCTTTGCCTGTATATATGTTATACATACACAAATCTCTGAATACGTACATCTCCCAAATGTACCCAGGACATGCTGCTGGCCTTTAACTACAGTTAATATTTAATGGAACATCTGCAAATGACGTTTCTGTCTGCATGATCCATGTTTAATGGTTGACTTTCAGGGGGAAAGTTCACATCGGTAGACATCAGTGTCCAGCAAGCCTGAGTCAAGGCTGTTCAATTACTCCTATGTCATTTGACTCACACCAAGCCCTCCACCTACACTGCAATCGTAGACAGTGTACCGAGAAGCCCTTATTCCCAGCAGGACATCATGAAACTCCACGTCATGCTGGGATGCCACACTGCTGATTTGGTCACATAATGTGTTCTCCTGAAAGAGCAGAGACAGCTTTTGAGAATGATGAGAATGAAACAGGCTTGTGGCCGACCCCCCCGTGTGGTTTCTCAGAGACCTCCGATTCTGAAAAAAAAGTCAGACAAGGTCTCAAGGTTGTGAGGTGCCTCATGTTCGATTCCAACTGAGAATTCATTCTAAATTTTACACTAACCCACCTGGGAAGATTCCCATTCATCACGTGACATGCTGAAAGCACTTCAGTGCTGTACTGCCATGCCCACCAGCCCCCTGGAATCGCTGCTGATGTGAAAATTGAGGATATCCTGGATGACAATAGCAAGCCCAAGTCCAAAGAAGCAACATCTGGGTTCCAGGACTCAAGCAATACTCTGAGCTCCTTTACTGTTTGAGCCATTCGGAAGCACCGTACTTGTACTCAGTTCAATTTGACAAGGCTCTGTCACAGTGAATGATGGCATAAGACAAGGCAAGCAGATGGCACTCAATGCAAGGCAAGAAAAATTTAAAACTGAGGATCCCCTGTGTGACTGATCCAGACATGCGTCCATTAACATCCTGGCTACTCTGACCAGGATCCCCCAAACCAGCACAATGCTAACAGCAAGGCAAGCTGTGCAATACTGTTCACATGAAAACTAGTGGACAGCCATGAAAATGCATGCTGATGCATAAGTTACCCTAGTAAAACCAAGCTGATTAACAGTGACCAGTTACAAATTTAAGGGTGGGGGTAGGGGGTGTACAAAAACTATGTCTGATTCCTTTTTGTAGACAGTCCTTACCAAATTTGTAGGCACAGAAAATAGTTGCTGTTGTGTATTCTGATTGCACAAACCTTTTAGGGACATTAACATTAACACCATCTTCGGTGACATATATGCTTGCTTGCATGCAAAAATCAATAAAAGTTCAAAGATGTATTTTGATTGCACGAAGCTGTTCATGAACAGCTTGGCCAAGCTACAACGTTCTTTACTGATGCACTGCTGGATGATGTGTGCAAAGGGGAATCCCTGAACATGATCACAGAGAGGCTCCGGGCCGAGCCCTTGTTGAGACTGTTCGTTCAGTCTTGCAATGAGCGCATGACAGAGACAGTACTCTGAGGCAAACATGCGGAGACCTGCAGAGACCTTCATATCACGCAACACTTCACACCAGACACAAACATCAGAGAATAACAAGACAAGGTACAAGTTGTGAAGACTCGTTCTGATATTTCATGTGCACTCAGGGGGTTCCAGAAACGTAAGTGGGAAGAACATGTCCAAGACACCGGCTTGGTTTTTATTTTGATCATCACTGACACCTATCTTCCGCTGTTTGTCCAAATACCGAAGATGAGCTCTTCCGCTTTACAAATGCCAGTGGTGGATATTTTGCTCTACTGTAGCTTATTCAGAATTCTAGTAGTGTCTACTGAGGCTTTAAAAGTTCCATGACAGTTTTGGACTTTTTCTGAAAAACTATCCATAAAAAATATTGATGCTGGCCTGGAGATCAAAGCTCAGATTCTTCATCAGTTTTCTTTATAAACTGTGTCCTTGATCATTTTTATCTTTGTTACTATGATTATTATTGTCCGTACATTTGTCATTTTTCTTTCCAGTAGACAATATCCTGCATACAGTAAAGACAGCTGGAGGCTGTAGCACTAATAGTTCAAGTTGGAAACAGTGGAAAAAGTTACATTAGCATTACCGGCAACACTCTGCAATGTGCCGTGCCGAGAGAAAGCTGATTTTTTAACACACTACAGTTGAATGTCTCGGCTTGCTTCTAGGAACGAGTGAGGGCTATAAATGAGAAGAATCCACCTGAGCATAACAATGCAGCAGCCGTCACACCTGTCAATGTCAAAGGCAGTGACACTCAGTCCTCGGCCAGCTTCTGAGAACAAGAAACACTGCTCGCTCTGCTTGAACTGTCAGGCAAGGCCCGCGTCCTCTGTGCAGATCCTACAGAGTACCTTGAAGTGGAACCACTTGGTGTGCCTCCACGGGAGGTTCTCATGCTCTTGAGCACAGTGCGGTATCACTCAGTCACCGCGCAGCGCAGAATTTACAGTACTGGCTGCCAGTAAAAGGACGCCCAGCTTCCTCTTTCAGTGGATTTCTGATTGAGTCACCGGAGAGATAGGGTACAGTCAGCGCACAAGAGAACAGAGAGAAGAAGGAGAGACGAATGCAGCCCATTGAACGTCTCACAACCCACATGAGTGTGTCATTAGAGGAGGGCGGCTATACGTTGTGAACAATGTGCTCAGGCACTAGTTCTTAATGAAGAAGACTGGTACAGTGGAAACTCCTATGGTTTACATTTCAGTCCTTCAGTAGGTGTCAGAGATTCCATTTCAGATTGCTGTTCTTGGGCCTGAGCGTGGGTCTTCGTAATAAAGTGGGTCCATTATGCGTTCATCCACACACCTGTTGTTCCAGTGCTGACACCATTTTGATTCACTATAAAGAAGAGGCATGAACAGAAAAGAAACCCAGGAAACTCCAAATAACTCCAAATAACCTTCTGAAAAAGCCCACAAGGGCCAAAGTGAAATGATTAACTTTTGGCCGGATTACGTGAAGAGAGGTCACGCCATGTTATTTTTTTCATTTCCACGCAACAGGAGTGGAGTTTAATGTGATTACACAACAAAGCACTCAATGCCCTCCTTTCATTAAATGCAGTTTCTACATTTGTTATTTAAGAAAAGGAGTAAATAAATAAACCCTAGATAACTGTGAAGAAGGTCAATCTGTTGATTAAGATCCTACTTTTCATGCACCAATGGAAGGAGGAATTTCTCCAGGTTGCAAAAAAACCCTCAGTCATTTTCAGTTGTGGGACCCCTTGTGAAATTGTACTCGTGTTAGTGAGCTTGGCCTGGAGGTGCTAACGTGACACAGCAGGGTCCTGAATGGCTCAGCCCATAAAAGCATGACTTCAGGACTCTGGCTGAACCCTTTAGAGTCCAGTTGTCATACTTTTAAACTGTGTGTCTTGACAATTACTCATTGTTGTCTTGTGGTGAAAAATAATTCATTGTGGCATTTGAGACTGCTGGGCTTATATATCAGGATTTATATATTCAATATTTTTATTTAATTTTATGTAAAACTTTAGCATGGGTGCTGGGCTTGCTCTACTCCTGATGGAGAGCAGAGCCTTTGATGTAGTCCTGCTCGATGCTCAATTCCACCCTTCTGGGTATCTTCCTCCTTTAACGATGCTGGAGGTTCATAGAGGCCTAAACAGCAGCGAGAGCACAGTCTAGACATATTGGTACTACACTGATAAGCCCCAGTCAGGGAGAAAGCAGCCTGGAGTCACTACATAATAATAGTTAATCTCTTACACTTATATAGAGCTTTTCTGGACACTCCACTCAAAGCACTTTACAAGTAACGGGGACTTCCCTCCACCACCACCAAGGACAGTGCCTTTTTAGAGTACACTCATACGCTAGTATTCAGACCTAATTCATTCCTGAAACTCTGTTCGGAAGGTGGGAGATCGTAAATCAGAAATAAAAGTGCCATTATTTCTTATGGGGAAAATTCCACATTTTTCATTCTTTCATAATAGATCTCTATCCAAGCGATCGGCTAGAACGATTTGTATACTGTTGTTGACTATTACACCAAAAAATCTTGTTCTCTTCCTTAAGACCCCATAATGAACAGCAACTACAAAAAATAAAACAAAAAACACTTTGAAAATGAGAGCACAAGCTTTTGCTGTGGTGGTAAACAAAGCAGTGATGCCTCACGACGTCCTTGACCACAATGCCTTGTGCCCGCGCAGAAACAAACAGCTGTTCGGTGGTGCTGAATTCAAATGTTCGCATAAGGTTATCGGCCAAAATCGTTCACTTTCTAACCTCAAAATTCTAACCTCAAGATTAGCAAAATTTTGTTCTTTTAACGAATTGCAAGGTACAAATTCTTCATGTTCGGATTAGCAAAAATGTGTGTGCTGAACGTTTTAATACTGGGGTATGAGTATATAGTGTCCCCATCACTGTACTGGGGCATTAAGATCCACACAGATCACAGGGTGAGCACCCCCTGCTGGCCCCACTAACATCTCTTCCAGCAGCAACCTTAGCTCTCCCAGGAGTCTCTCATCCAGGTACTGACTAGGCTCACACCTGCTGAGCTTCAGCATGTTGCTAGCTGTGAGTTGCAGGATGACATGGCTGCTGGCAAGATGTCTTAAGTGTTCACTCACGAGCAATAGAACCAGCCATGTGACTTCATTTTTCTTTTTTCTATTTATAACATGTTGAGTCTATATTACATCCATCCACCTGTTTTCTAACACCTTTATCCAGTACAGGATCGCAGACACGCCAGATCCAAGTCAGGATACACACCCTGGACAGGACGCCAGTCCATTGCAAGGAATATTACATTGAAATGAATTTAATGTATATACGTGCACTCAAGCTAACCATTTGAAAGAGGAATAAAAGAATTAGCTAATATTGTTATCTCTGCGAAGGATATGACTAGTGGTTTAGTTGGCTAACAGAAGGCTTCCTTAACTGCATTAGAAACTCCCGGTATGTCACACATCTTCAGCGTGAGTCACGGCAGCAGAAAAAACAATCTGACTTCATCATTTCACGTAACTCACACATGAGGCCAACGTGCTAGTAAACATGCACACTATCGTCTGCCCACAGGGCACAGGGCTTTCTCCAAAACAAGGTGACGCCATCGACTTCCAGAGCCGAGAACAACTTTGAAACTGTCAGGTGACTTGCTGAGTCAACACCCCGCACCCCAGGCTCCTGTTGTGTCTCAGGTTCAGGCTTTCGATAACGATTTACCAGTTAATGGGTATAGATATCACATGAGGGAAAAGAGGTGTGTCCCAAGACCCAGCGTACAATTCAGTTGTTTTCAGAACGCTGAAATGCTGGTGCACCTCAAGGTTAGAAAACAAATATTTAACTGACATCTCTTCTGGATTTGCACTTGAAGTCCGTCTTTGCCCCACTGTGTACATGTGTAGGAAAGTAAAAGTTACTCTTACTGTGGGTTTACAATGTTATGATTTATTCCTCAACGCAGAGAGGGAAATTTTGATCTCCGTCAGCAGGCAATATCAAACCACATAAATAAATCAGTAACTTTTTGCATCTCTGAGTGGCAGAATGTTGCCTTCCTGCTGGAGTTTCGCTAACCTGCAGTGCAAACCAAAACCAAAATCGCACAGCTGGAGCCAAGCATCTGTCTGCTTCTGGGTTGACAGAAAACAACAAGGGCCAAGCTGAGACTGCATTCGCCCAGCAAAAATGCGCGAGACAAATAAACAGGAAACCTGAATCCCTACATAATTCACAAGTGGGAATGTTTGGAAATGGGACAGCCCTTTTTGCAAAACTGTGCTATAGGTCCGTTCGTTGCAATGTATTTCTAGAAAGGGAATTATTCATTTTGCAGTATCTATAAAACCCAGATTTCTCACAGAAGGATGACTGTTCCAATATAAATGGGACTGAAAAAACAGAGTTTTGAAGATTTCCACATTTTTCTGCGACTTTTCACGTTTGTTTTCAGATTTTGTTTGTACTATGGTTCTCTGTTCTTTTATGAAAAATGCCTAAATTGGCAGCTTTTCACTGTCAGTTACTCGAAACACTTTTGAGCAGACTTCCCTTCTGGTTGCATGAACAGGGGACAGTCTACAGCACTGGGCAGAAATGGGCTTTTTAATGCCTCCCAGTGTCTGTTTAACTACAGTCAGCTCTGCCTCAGCTCAAGTGCTCACTACAGAGAAGTTTGCCTTTGTCACAGAACCCTGCTCCTGCCTGTTGAGTGCTGTATTCGCTCTGCAGTTGTCCCTTTTCACTTCACATACTATAATGTGTTTAAACACATTTTTGTTAAGCTCCACTTATTGAATTTCCCTGCTGCCTACAGTAATGGCAGCTCTACAGTTTGAAATTGTTTCCTCTTTTGAAAATGCACAGAAAAAGAATAGTGTTCAAGACTTTGCATTCCGGGAAAGCCAAAGATTAATCATTTAACTGGGCACCAGTTTCACAGGCTGCACATTAATGGCCCTTGAGGCGGAGAATTGCTGTGTTTTTTGAATGTGGTGTGGAAAAGCTGATCGTTTGTCATTTGTTTATGGTTTCAGAAAAGAGAATGTAATAAAACAAAGTCAGTTTTTGGAATGACGGTCCGTTTTAGGAAGTAAGTCTGACAGTGAAGTTTCCTTCACTGAAAGAACAAGCTGTACTTTTGGAAAAGGAAATAAAACTCTTTTTAGCTCTCTTACTGGCATCCTCTGCTTTCCACCTCTCAGTCTCAGGAGGGGAAAAAAGACTGGCTGATGTCAGGAAAATGGTTTCCCTGGCAGACCCCAAAAATCAGGACTTTCCTAATATAACTCCTATTGCTGATGACCCTGGAAAAAAATTAAAAATAAACCTCTGCTCACACTGATGGTGAGAGAAAAGGGAAATGTGACTAAAAGTGTCATTTTATACTTATATTTAATAAGCTTGCTTGTATGCCTTAAGAAAACGTACCTATCCAATAATCAATTAAATTCGCACACACAAGTGTGGAAGTCAGAATACATAAAGAGAGGTTAAGATTATGATTCACATAATTCTGCAGTGTTATTTTATGACTGAGCGACGAAGGTCATGATGTGAATGTCTTCTGTGTATCCAGTTGACAAAACACACTGCTGCTTTAATAGGTACTGAAGCATTTCAGACTGCTTGTACACCTATAACATTTTAGCTGAGTAAAATGGAGTGCATGCTTCATTAAAGGAAGGTAACATACACTGTATTATGTAAACTGCTGAAGTTTGAAGTTTCAGTTCCATAAGTTGAAATTCTCCTCATTTGAAACCTGTTCTGGTTTCTAGGGCAAAAGAACACACAATTATTGAGTTAAATACAAAAATATAAAAAAAAAACATGCATGGCAATTGAAAATATCTAAAATGCAAATTCCTACTTGTTCTAAAATTAAAAAAAAAACGTTTTAGTTCCACTTACATTATGGTAAACTCCTCCTTGGTTGCCACTATTTGCATATAGAGAAAGATCCATCAATCCTAGTCTTTGCTTTAATCAGGCCAAGGAAACTTCTATAATGTGTATGAAGGAGTGGCTGTAAGTGGGATAAATCCCAGTACAGTAGTTGGGGGAAGA
The DNA here is from genome assembly GCF_055471065.1 of Atractosteus spatula. NCBI lineage: Eukaryota > Metazoa > Chordata > Actinopteri > Semionotiformes > Lepisosteidae > Atractosteus > Atractosteus spatula. The sequence goes on along the minus strand of NC_142708.1, from coordinate 73,622,296 downwards.
ACAGCTCTTGAAGATTAGAGCACAACAATATTTTGTAGTTGACAGAAAGTAAACTGTTAAATTATATAATTGCGCTAGCTATACAGACTATGCACTAAATTCAAAATGAAATAAACCTTTGAAGTTAAACACTGTAAACATAAAGTACTAGCCTTAAATTTACCATCTCGACTCTTTGTAATATATAACAATAAAAGTAATATAAAGCAATTAAAGTAATGTAATATATAATATTCTTTTTATAATTGTATTATGAGAGACTGCTGTTGCATGGGGTCTAATTTACATGAAGAAAAAGCAATTAGCCAGTATAATTTATATTAAGAAAACGCAATTACCACTAAGTATCTCCTATGTCTGTTAGAAATTGGGTTTGGGTTTAACTCACTTGAACAAAAATAAGAATCGACGATCTCTCCTGAGCTCGTGATTCATCTTGCTATCAGAAGAGCTGTTTTATTTTTTGCTTACTCAAAGCAGTACTTAGCTCTGTCATTGTTCACGTTTTTCTGTCACACTCAAGACGTTTTACTGGCAGCATTCTGGGCCCGTTGCGTCATCGGCGCTTTTATAATTGCTGCTTCTCGTTGGGGTTGAAATGACTCACAAGAGGGAACAGCACTCCTGTGAAATCTGCGGAGGAATAATCCAGCTTCAAGGCACCCGTCTAAAGTTCTTGCTTTTAAATGATGACATTGTATATATTTTAAAGGAAAGTCCTACTCTGTAAGGTTAAACAAACCCAACCTTTCCGTTGCTGAACAGTGGTGACTAAGAGGGGACCTGTTCAAGTATTCAAAGTCCTCAAAGGCAGTGACAAACTCACCCCATTGAGCTTCTTCATGATCAACAGCAAAATGTGAAGCAGAGATGTGGGAAAGAGCATTTAAAACCTAGGACAGGAGGCACTTCTTTACACAAAGGGGTGTGGAAGTATGAACATGCTGTTCAAGTTGAAATTAATACTACTAAAAATTTCCCTAATGGTTAGCAAATAACACTGCTCCCTGGTGAAGATTCAACACTGCAACAGGCAGATGTCAGCTCAGTTTTGGTCTGGCAGCAATGACTTGTACCTAATTCATGGTACAGGGCTTATAAGACATTTTGAGATCTGCAGAGTACAAAAAATGGGTAGTTAAAAGTCAGCTTCTTTCGAAAACTCAAAAATGAAGGTTGCACTCTGAGAATCAAAACACACCATGTGGGAGAGCACAACCACATATATAGTACTAGGAATACTACAGAGATCTGCTCATTACTACTAATACTTATTATATAATTTACTGCACCCAATTTACAAATGTCATTATTTCTCATGATGCACGAGTTCTAGATTTAAATAAACAAATTTTGCTTGGTGTTTAGTCATAGCTCCCATTATCTCTGTGTCCAGGATGCTGGGTTTAAGATTACAAAGTTCTGTGTTTCTACATTGCCTATCTCCATTGATTTAGAGTGGGGTAAATGTACTTAATGTACAGTATCTGATACAATGAGTCACAGTTAAGACTCGGTAGAATGTGACACACATACTCTTCTGCTCTGCAAAAGACATTTCCTGGAAATAAAAATTCTGATCTTTTCTGGCACAAAATATCAAAAATGTATCAGGCACTTTCTAAATAACTAAAGTTGGGGAACAGACTTTGAATAAAATGAAAAAATTAAGGTGCTAACTTGTATTCCACAAACTCATTTGTAATAAATCAATGGAACTAGCAATATGCTGAATCAATTAAAAAAAAAATTCCAGGAATCATGCACAAACTCCATTGAACATGAATTTACAGCAGAGTGACATTTTTTAAACTGTCTGAATCAAACCTTTAAACAGGATTTAAGTAGCTGATCACCTTTTGCTGAATTATCACATCTAGAAAAGGATAAATCTGAAATAAAAGTCTGAGGGTGTGGCTCTTCCTCGATATTGGAGCTTTTATTTGGGGTTTAGGCCCAGACTGCTTCAAAACCTCAACCCAACTTCAAACCTTAAATCACTAAGAGCTACCTGTTGGTCAGTTTTTTCTTTGCCTGGTACAAACCCACTGAATAGTATTCAGATTGTGAATTGTGAGGAAGGTTAGAGCTGTGATATAACACATGAATACAATATGCACTTGAACAAATTCTGGAAAATATGCTTCCCTGAGACTGGGACTGTTGAAGAAACAAATGTTGCCAATGAAATGTATTATGATTCAAGCTGCTAGGCAACTGGGTACATCTACACATTAGAAAACAAAAAAGCTGCTTACCACAAACATCTTAGGGATAACAGTAGGATATTGACACGTCCGTCACTATGGAGAGCTTCGGGGAAATCTTACATGAAGGAAACTTATTTTAAAACACTAAACTAAAAGTCTCATTTTCCTGTTCGTGCAGGAAGTGGGTAATTCTCATCTTATTGCTACAATGGCCTGAACCGGAATCCTTATCCAAGCATTTCCCTAGAGGCCTTGAAGTGCATGGCATGACACACTTCACGGAGACTTACAAGAAGTTTAACTCCTGCTTTCCTCAGACCTGCAAAGTGCATTGATCTTGGGAACCCCCTCCGCCCACCCATTCCCCCCCTCTGGAACATCTGCCAGAAAAGTCACAACAGTGCATCAAGACCCCCCGGATATGCCATGTCACTGAACAACAGGCGAGCGGTTCCTTTTTTGCCAGCCGAGGTGCAGGAATAAGCTGGGCTGAGCAGACATGCAGGCCCCACACCGAGAACATCTCCGCCTGCATTTCTAAACCTCCGGCACAGCTAGGTTAATGACAAAGCGAAAACACTTCCTTCTAGGTTTATACCAGCTTGACAACATCCAATGGCAATAACAATTTCTGAATACATCTGCCTCCAGGGGAAAATGTCATTTTGTTTGATAGGATCTGGAAACATGAATCTGGGGAAGTGGATGAACAGGCTCCCAGGGCTATGGGCACACCAGACTGGGGAAAACCAGGGAAAGTTGGCATTGCCAGGAGCAGGAATAGCTGGGGTAGAAAAACTTCAGCCAGACATGTGACCATGTTTTTAATTCCAGACCCTAAAGCTCTGCTGGAGATTTATGTGGCTCAAGCACGGCAGGTGAAGAGATTACAGGAAGTGTCCAACCTGTAAGTGTCCACAACACAAAGAACAGATGACTGGAACTACAGTATGTTAACTGCAAACTGGCATTTTCTTTATCTTAATGGAGCCATCTCATTCTTTTTCCTGGTTCCCTTTTGATTAAACAGCAGTAGTTCCTAATTCTACTTAGAAAGAGTGAAGGCAGAATTGGATGCCGGAAAAAAAATTGAAAACGATATGTAGGAAGTTTTTTTTTTTAAATCTGGTTGTGCCTTCCTAAAAAAAGTAAACTCAGATGCCCTTTGATAAAGATGCTGCCTGACTGTTAACTCTTTTGCAACCCAGTGAAAAAATAATACACGCCACCCTTTTCTGTTGTTGCAATTTGCACAAAAATGTGAGAAAGAAAAACACACCGGACAAGCAGTGGTGTCTTACAGTACTCCTGCTGGGGACCTCAAGTAGTTTTAGCTTCTCTCTTTTCAGTCAGCAATCCTGTAGGTCTCATTCCATCTGAAAAGAATCCCCCCCGTACATTTAGTAATGAGCCCACACAGGAGTGAAGCGTAGGATGCTCAGGTTTAGTCTCTACCATGTTCTTCCGAATGCTGGGAATTTTAAGTACTGCCATTCCACATGCTCTCTAACCAAGACCTTGCTAAGTTGCAGGATCAAGATCCGTAGTCGAAGTTCAGTCTTGGGTCAGAAAGCCAGGGGATTGATTATATTACAAAAGGCAGGAGTTTCTCAAAAACAGGCGAGAGACAGGAGCTCCAGTGGTGAAACTAATACTGAGCGCTGTGGTGACGGTAGTGAGCCCTTAAGTATACTGACAGACAGGAGGTGCGGTGAAAAGTGAGAGGTGCGATTGGAAAATTAGTTTCACTAGGAACGACAACGCCCAAGATCAAAGTGTGATGAACTGTTATGGAGCGGATATTCGGCTTAACCTGCTTGGCCAAGGGCCGACCTCCTGGCCAGAGGACGAGGAAGCCAGGACCCCCCGCAAGGTAACCAAAGGGACGCTGCAGAGGTGGAGTTGGGGTGGAAGTGGGATGCGAAAGTCGCACACGAAGGAGAGAGATATCACATTGGTTTTAATAGTGTTTGGTCTAGGAAAGATGATGGGAGTGATTTCTAATTACTGACAGCTGGGTATGATTAAGGGTGGTTGTTGTCATCCCTCCCGAACTTTCAATATATAAAAACCCCATTAATACACTGACGTTTACGGGAATTGGGCAGAGCAGGTGTCTGACTGTCTGTGGTCGTGGGAATGCGTCGGCGTTTGCGGGAAGGATCTGGTGTTGGATTGCGTGTGGTCGTGACACCTTTGCTTTATCAGGTGCCTGCAGGCTTGTGATGATGACAGTGTGAGATGTGCCTCTTGTCCAGTCAGTGCTAACCCTCCTGTAAAGCACTATCAGGAGATGCATGTCTCTGACATGTTGGCATATTGGATAAAATGGAAGTATTAAAGTTGTTTACTTTTTTATCTGAATTGGGAAAACTGAGATTATTAAACACTCATTCTTGCTAGCAAGAATTAAATGTGGTGCTCTACCAAATTGTCAGAGATACTGGTACGACTTAGAAGAGCAATGAGTTATATGAATAAATTTTTACACCTAAATCTGCAAATAACATACTGATATTGGATTGTAGTGCACACTGCACTCATGTCTGGAATGGTGGGCATGCGATTGTTTTGTATTATTACTCACACAAATAACCAACAGTCTTTAGGTTTTTCCAAAGACGTTTGTCAGAACAACAATCAGTGAGTAGTGCAACACATATTACAGACTGTTGCCTCACACTCGGTAAACCTACATACGCAGGCATGGAAAGCCCTAAATGCAGAGAGGTGACTGATACATACTGGAAGATGCTTGCTATAAGCATAGATGGAGTCTTAGTCAATCCATCACGTCTCAGTCTCAGACAGGCAAAGTTCTGCTCCATCATGTACTGCAATCACTGAGAGACTAATCATACTGGTTTGTAAGAGAGTGAAGACAGAACTGGATGACGGAAAAATAAATGAAAACAATATGTAGGAAGTTTTTAAAAAATCTGGTTATGCCTCCATAAAAATGTAAACTCAGATGCCCTTTGATAAAGATGCTGCCTGACTGTAAACTCTTTTGCAATCCTGTAACAAAATAATACACGCCACCCCTTTCTGCCCTTTCTAGACAGTACATATGACAGCACTGTTTTTACCGCACTACAGACAGTCTGGGACTCCCAGGGGGATATCTGACCAAGAAAAGCCATAAAACAACCTATATGATGGCTGTCTATTTTTCCTGAGCTTTAATAATAATAATAATTGCTTACACTTATATAGTGCTTTTCTGGACACTCCACTCAAAGTGCTTTACAGGTAATGGGGATCCCCTCCACCACCACCAGTGTGCAGCCCCACCTGGATGATGCGACGGCAGCCATAGTGCGTCAGAACGCTCACCACACATCAGAGCTTTATCACTGCCTTCATCCCTTAGACTATGAGGCTCTGCTTGGCACCTCAGTACCTATCTGACTTATCTTCCTACACCCTACCTTGCAACCTTCATTTGTCTGACTCTGGTCTCCTGTTTGTCCCTCAAGGTGTTGCTGACAGGGCCTCCTCCTGCTGTGCCCCAGAGCTCTGGAATTCTATCCCTAAGGATATTAGAGAGTCACCTACCCTAAACACATTAAAATCCAGATTCAAAATCTTCTACAGGAGGGTTTTTATTTAACTGGGGTCTGTGTCCGCTCATTGCAATGGTCATTGTTTATGTTCCTCCTGATTAGAGTTTGGGCTCATCAGTTAGCGCTACCGACGCTCAACTGTTCTAATCTTAACCGGACAATTTTGCTCAAAGCAGCTCCTTTATCATTGAAGTTGCAATTAGCAGACTCAATTGTGGTGCTGAGTGTATCAAAGTACTGTGCGGGGTTGAATCAAAGACTGGTGATTCCATACGGGCTCTAGGGTCTGTGTGAAGTACATTAATGATGGATGATCAGTGGCTTTTTCTGCACTCCACCCATTCCAAACTCCAAGCAAACATTAACTGTATGCTGAAGTCACAGCAGCTTGACAGTATGACCAATCTGCAGAAGACAACTAGAGAGCACACATAAGGCACACCTTAAACTAAATTAGTTTCTCAACTTCTCAGTTCTTCATGTGTGCCTGCTTTTGAAGTCTGAGCAGGACTGTCCAACACAGTACCTGGAGGGCAGGTTTAATAAGATCAATCTGGACTTCATATGCTTGTTTTAAAGAGACCTAGAAACATGAACATAATGGCTCTCTAGGGCCTGAAGCAGACAGCCCTGAGCTGAAGGAATATCTTCTAATTTCTGGAAGCATTCTATACAGTAAAACTGCACGACTGCTGAAAAAAACATTAAAAATTGTCATGCGTAAGCTATAGAATACGACATATGACACATACAACAATACTATGTGAGCACAGGGCAAGGTTGAATAACATGATAAAACTAAAAAGAAAATATCATCTAGACTATAATCATTTATATCCTGGCAAGCTTATTTCTAAAATGTCTCTGCCGTGGGCTTACAAGATTTATAATCAAGACCATTATGTAGTTTATAGCAAAATACCCTGCAGTAGTCCAGTAAAATAGGTGCAATAATTGTAATAATAATACTTTATTTTTTAGGGTCACTTTCATCCAATACATAAACATACCTATACTTGAATAGCCTTCCACAGTTGTCCTAATAGCCAGCAGCCATATCACCCTGCAACTCATAACTCACAACCCACTGAAGCTCAGCAGGTGTGAGCCTGGTCAGTACCTAGATGGGAGACCTCCTGGGAAAAACTAAGGTCCCTGATGGAAGAGGTGTTAGTGGGGCCAGCAGGGGGCACTCTCCCTGTGGTCCAGGTGGGCCCTGATGCCCCAGTATAGTGACAGGGACACTATATTGTAAGCAGGTGCCGTCCTTTGGATGAGATGTAAAACCGAGGTCCTGACTCTCTGTGGTCATTAAAAATCCCTGGGTGTTTCTTGAAAAGAGTAGGGGTGTAACCCTGGCGTCCTGGCCAAATTTCCCATCGGCCTCCTAATAATCCCCATCTATGAATTGGGTTCATTCTCTCTGCTCTCCTCCCCACTGATAGCTGATGTGTGGTGAGCGTTCTGGCGCACTATGGCTGCTGTCGCATCATCCAGGTGGGGCTGCACACTGGTGGTGGTGGAGGGGATCCCCATTACCTGTAAAGCGCTTTGAGTGGAGTGTCCAGAAAAGTGCTATATAAGTGTAAGAAATTATAAATTATTATTAATAATAATTGGCCCATGTGGTTATGTACTAAGGAGGAACTGATTATTTTCTAAGCCCTGATCAATAACCAATGATCCTATCTTATGTTGTATCACTCCAAAAACTGACTCCCATATTCATGGCTTAGAAGAGTTAATAATGTTACTCTTGTTTTTTGGTCACCTCCTATTTATGCCAGTACGGTAAACTTGAAAATTACTATCGCCCTGCAGTTACCTCCAGGTGGCACTAGAGTTCAACGGGTAGTTAAGGAGCTCAGCTGCCGAGCAGAAGAGAAAGGCTGTCCCTTCAGCCATGTGTTCCAGTACTCTTCCCCCCCCCCACAACACCTGTACAGGTAGAGGAAAGAAAAGGTATCAGTATCAAGTTAATCTGTGCCATCGGCCACAATTACTTCAGGAGTGTAAGACATAAGTGTGACTCACAGTGACCACACAGTTTGATATGGGTTTGAAATGTGAATTACTCTAGACTAAATCAATTAACATGGTAGGATTTTGTCTTTTGTAATTTGATTTCTTACACAGATTTACAGGCTAAAAGCATGACCCACAGCTTGAAAAAAGACATTTTAGGCACTGAGTCAGATGCTGTTAACACAAACCATTCCTTAACCTAATTACTTTCCAAGCCAAAGGAGGATAAGATGAATAAGCTTAGCATGATTTGGGGTTCACAATGCCTTTTGAAAGGATATTTTTCTCAGAAAAGCAGTGGCTTAATTCACTTCTGGAACACGACAGTTCACAGTTAACACTGCAAAAATATATTTTTTTTTACTCCCTGGATGATGATGATGCAAATCACTGTTTAACTCTAGCACGCCCAGTGTCTGTGTCTCTCACGTCGGCAGAGACAGCTGTTTGATGTGGTGTGCGAAGGGAACAGTACTGTAACAGAGCTGTTGGAAACTCACCATTTGCCGAAGTGACGTTTCATTTTCTTGTCACCTAATTGTCTTTTTTTAACACAGACTAAAATTCTGTCATTTTCCGCCCGCTGGGTGCTGAAATTCAGTTTTTCTGTTTGCTCTTCAGAAAGGGGGGGGTGTTGCCGGCACTGACGTGTTTCTTGCTTCGTCGCCAGCCATGCTGTCTGTGTACCTCTCCACCTCTCTCATTTGATGGGGTCCAAATCTGCAATCAGGTTTAAGGCACAAAGCGCACACCAGCAAAACTATCCCAGCCCAGGATCAATGATGTACATTCTCAGCCTGGCTGTCTTAAACTTGTATAGCCTGTCCAGACTTGAAAGTCAGAAGTAGAAGCAGTAGAAATGGTCTATGAACTCTTTATCTGGCCTTCTGGGAAGGGAGGATATTCAGTGAGCAATGACATGAGACAGTAGAGTTGAGCTGGACACAGAGCCAGGTCTGAAAATGAGTACCTCTTACCCCTGCTTTTACACCAAAGCAAACGTTCAGCCCACAAAGGGTAAAAGAGTCTGCTGACACCCTCTTCTCTACACAATCCCAGCCCAAATCAGAGAAGTGCTAAATTTAGGCTTACCCCTAATTCCAAGCCCCAAACTTTGCTTTCACTAGCATGTACAGGTTGCAGACGCTGCCCATTCAGCACATCTGGAGAGAATTGGAAGGACTGCTGCTCTGACGATACAGGCGCTGGGAGTGGAATGCATTGTTGCATCAGAGGTGTTCAGCTTAAAAAAAATGAACTGCTCAAGTATTCAAAAAGCCCCATTTTCTGTCCTTTAGGCTCAGAGACTTCATTTTGAGAGCCACTTGCAGAGATTACAAAACAGCTGGGCCCGCCAGCCTGTGGGAAAAGGCCTTGAGGTAGCCAGGGAGCCTCAGGAGAGATGATCTAATGGCACAGCCTCTAACAGCGGCACCTGGTTACCAGCAACAGTTACCAGGCATTTTGAAATCAGGTTGTTGTTGTTTTTAACCTCTTCTGCTAGCCACCACCTCCTCAAGGTGCAGCTCCGCTCCTTTTCATATCGTAACCAGATCCAATCTTTTGTCATCTCGATCTTGTCGAACACTAAAAAAGTCAAGCCAGCATTGTGTAAACACAGCATCCATGTACCTTACGCTACACTTCATGGGCTTTGCATTCAAATAAAAGAAAAGGTTTCATGATTAGACAACTGGAGCTACACATATTCAAAGATATAGAGGCATATATAACTTCAAATGCGGGAGACATATTTTGCTTCTTTTTTTGCAGGCAATCCAGCCCTATTCATTTTGCAATACAAGATGCACTGAACTCTATAGAACTATGTTTGAAGTTCTTTTCTTCACTCCATCTTCTATAGACTGCCAGCTGAAGGGGGACTAAGCACAAAGATACATCATTTGTCTTCTAATACTAAAGGGCAGCAGTGTCCCTCAGGTCTGCAACAGCAATTGAACTTTTGGATTTGCTGGGGTCACTGTGCGTTCAAGGCAAGATCTGCAAGGGGAAAAACCATAGATGTGCAGCTGTGAGGGAGACAGAGAATGAAACTCTTGCTCTGGTGGTTTGGGAAGAATTTTACAAAGAACAGGCCTCTGTCGGTGCTGATCCTAGTGATGCACAAGCACTTTTTACTTTCACCTACTCACCTATCTGATAAGCCAAGGTAAACCTTACCTTGTTCAAGACGAACAAATAGACTAAAAAAACACAAAGGGTTGGAAAAGTTACAGAACTGCTCCCATGGCACCTAAAGCCATAGACACAGACAGATATCGACACCAATCCCTAATAAAACAAATACCCCTCCATTTGCTTCTTGCTTAAAGCATTGTCCTGTTCGTTTAGAACTGAAGTTGACCAGAAACTTGGTTTTCTGCCTATTTGTAAAGACGAAGGTGGAAAAAAAGAACTCCCTGGGTTGACACATTGTTCAAACACTGTTTTTTAAATAAACTGTGCCCTTCTAAAACTAAAAATAAATCACGGATATAAAAAAAAACAGGTAATTAAATCAGTCTGGCAAATTATGACCAAATACATAAAAAACGTGCTTACCAGTAGAGATTTCTTTTCTATAAAAAAAGACAAGACCTTACATGCTCCTAGAATATATGCTTATTTGACCCAGCAGTTCCAGGAACCACACTTAGTACAGCAAAACGCAGTATCACTCTCTGCCTTGAGGCTGCCATGGAAACCATGCAGGAGAATTAAACCCGTATCTAACAGATGGGATATCAATACACATCAAGGACGTGACCGTGCGTTTTTCACCATCACCATTTATCAGTGCAGCCTTTAACCGTCACGTATGCGCCTTCACCTACTTCAATGATTTTGGAACTTGTTTCATTCACCAATCTAAACACTCTAATTTGACAAAATGTGTTTTCATACACCTTAAAAGGGAAAACAAAACGTCTCATGTCAATTAAAGTCGGCTTAGGAGCTACAGCTTCATGTCACTCAGTCTGGGTCACTGTTAAGCCTTTTCATATGTACAAGCATTATACGTACTGCATATACGCAAGGGTACTGCACTACATATTATACATCCTGTTCCATTTTTAACCATTTAAACTTTGAAAACCAAATTATTATTTTCTTTTTAAATCTTATATTTTGCACACTGCCGTTCAACCTCTTTAATTCTGATTCCCAAGGACCCTGCAGTTAAAGTAGTGCTGAGCTTCTCACCCTCAGGGACTCAGCTCACTGTTAGGGGAGTATTGCCAAGCTGACTTCAGTGAGGACAGCATTTGGGGTTCATACTGTTCACCTGTGTCAATTGGTGATGGTAAGAAATTATTTAAGAAAATCACCATTATGGAAGTGTGCTTATTATTTGGGCATCATAGTGTACACTTGTGTGAATTAGTGACAGTAAGAACTGATTTAATAAAATCACAATTATCGAAGTGTGCTTATTAGAGGTACTTTCAGTAATGTTTTTAACTTTTTTCCAACCCTGGCAAATAATCCCTTGTCTTGGTTTACTGTAACGTTGCTCATAATTATGCGGTTTCTCTTGATAGTAATTATAACCACAGAAGAGAGCAGTTCTGTTTTTGATTTTGCTTTCTTCTGCAAGTCAAGGGTATCATACTGTAAACACTGCTCTCATTATTCCTGACCGAAAAAGAAGCCCACAGGCACTATTCTAGATGTTAAAGCACTCCCACTCATCGCAGACTGGCAGACGCAGAGATGGCCACTCAGGTGGGTGGAAGCTGATAGCTGTCTTTCAGCTTCCTGTATGTGTCAAGAATTGGGCATCTGCATGACAGTGTAAGACAAACAGAACTGTGTAACAATTCACAGGTGCTGCCTTTAGAAACTTACGTCACTGGAGGCCCGACTCACAGATCACAATCCTAGCCACGCTGGACATCCGCAGTACTGAAGTATTGTTTTTTTTTTTCAAATTTCGGTTCAATCTGGAAAGCAAAGGGTGTGAGAGCACAGACTCAAAGGAAAACAAAAATGTCTGCTAAAATTGATCCCATGAAGGGAATCCCTCTTTTCTGATCCATACAAAGTACTGATTTCATTGATTCACAGAGCAACAGCTCTTAGAATTATTGTCGTGCATTTTCTGTAACAACGTGGCTCTGAACTATGTCTGTTGTCACGAGTAGATGTATCTGTTGTGGTATTCCGGCACATCACATCACAGCCCAGCAGATTATATGGCAGTCTTGAAAACGGCACCACATGTAATTTGGAAAACAACGTACAGTTCCTTAGCAGATGACGGGGAAAAAATCAATCATTTTGTCATGATTGCCTCTCACTGACCAACAGACCTACAATATCTGTTCACCCATCCAATTATCAGAAAGCCAAAAGTGGGTTCACAGTCCGGATGTGATGTCACCCCGCTGCACTGCACACAGAAGCACAGTTCAGAGCTATCAATTAACCTCTCCTGCATGTCTCTCGAAAGTAGGAAAAAAGAACAGAAACATGAAAAGAACATGGAAATGCTACACATTCTGTAAGTGTCCCAAGCCTAGAAATGAACTTGGTACACAAAGCCTGTGAGGAAGAGAAACAGTTTCAGCAGTGCAACTGCGGAGAACATTTCAGAGTTTCATCAGATGGCGTGCGAGGTTTGAATACAGAGGCTTTTGCTTCTTAACGCCAAACTACCTGACGTATTAAACAAGCTTGTGTGACAGCTTTGCAGAGCTCATGCTTCTTGAGTGCGAGATGCTTCCAACAACAGGGCAACAGGGATTTATTCTAGAGTTTTCTACAGGATACACAAAGAAAAAAAAACCCCATCAAAGTACTTATACTCACTCGCCCTCCCCAACTTTGTTTTTAGACCAACAAGGATGGTGCCTCTTAATGTACTAATTACCTGAAGACTGACCTCAATCACCTGCAGTGATTAAGTTTATTCAGCCCTCAGTCTTCGAGTCATGTAGTGAGGAAGGTAATTTCCTTTCCCTCAAGTCAAAGTAAAGACTAATACAATGTGCAGCAATGAAATATGTCCAAAGGAATTTCCAACTACCCTGAAAAACTAATTTTATAATTAACAGAAAAGCATGCCCAGCACTTGTCAACATCACAGACTGTCGTTTTATGTACATCCCCACCCTCAACACCCCCCAGCCCCCACAAGACAGGAGTCACGTAATATTCCGTGAGCCAAACAGGGGTACCAGGACTGTAAGACAGTGTGTGAGGGTTAAGGGGTGGAAACAGTTAACCAGCGTGTTATTTTTAGCACTGAAAAAACAAGCCCCCAGCTGTAGACACTAGTGACTGAAAAAAAAAAGAAGAAAAAAAGCCTTCTCTCGCCCAGAGGCGAGTGCAAAATGTTCTCTGCTGATACTATTCTGTTGGCTTCTGCTGTCACTACTTCTTGTAACATACAGTACAGCATACTGTGCCAGAATCTATGTAAAGGTCAAAAGAAAAGAGAAAAGGAAGATATAGAAGTAAGATATATATAGATTATATAGAAGATATAGATATAGATAGCAAAGCACACCTCCTATATACACGGTCTGTGCAAGTGACGCAAAATAGAGAAAATTTAGATCAAACAAGCATGCTCACCGTGGATAGAAATCACAGAAGCTCTTCCTCTAGGGTTGTTAGAAGCTGATTTTCTTTGAAGTAAAGATCTGGGTTCTTATACCTTTGGGTGAAAGTAAGACTGGGGTTCTGGTGTGGAATGAAATGTGTCAGAATGGGACTTTGGACACAAAAAATTAAAATGCATTTCGGGTTTATTCTTTTAAATAAAATAATCAGATGTTTCTGACACCTTCCCACAAATTGCACGGTAGTCCCAAGTTGATGAAATTTTTACTTCATCATCTTCTTTTTCAGCCTTTAGTGAAGCCTTTAATTGCTGGATAAAAGCCTTTTGAATTTGAAAACCTTGAGTAAGAAACTGTAAATGACCTGAAAAAGATCCTATATATGTCTTACTAACAACATGTCTTAATGTTTAGACCTTAATCTGTATGGGACCCAATACCTTGTTGAGATCTACAGGGATGAACAAGCATTATGATCTGGGCAGGCGTGTTTAGTGGCTGCAGAATCACCTGTAGTGATTGATGACCGCCTGACTGCTGAACACAATCTGATCCTGGGACATCACTTGCCATTCTCCCTATGGGCTCATCCTGATGTGACAACATCCCTGTATGACAATTCATGTCTTCCTGCTGGCTGAGTAGCAACAGCTGTCTTTCTACATGCAAATGTGACTGTTATGCCATGAATGCCCTACTCACCGGACTTGAACCCCACTGCGCAGCTGCTGAGCACCTCAGGCTTCAGAGACCAGTGAACATACACAGTTTCGTCCAGACTCACCAGAAAAACACTAGGACCTCCAGGAAGCGAGTCACTGCTTCATATTATCAAGTGCAAAATCACATGTGTGTGACACCTGCTATCAGCTTTGTAGCTTTGGACAGTGATTTTGGGAAAAAAATAACTTTAAATGTGTTTTGTAAGACACCAAGAAAATACATTTCTAGGTTTCATCTTTACAGAAATAAAATTCATAGTTTGCCAACATTGCAGAATATTTGCATGGCCTGTAGTTCATGTACTGTTATTGTACTGTTGCCAATTAATGTAATACCTTTACAAAAGGCAGTTGAAATCGAAAGATAACCGATAAGATATAGCCATTTGAAAATTCATGTAGCCGTTGGTCAGGTAATACAACGATTTAATCTTATATACAGCACATGCTTTCAATTTCTTACTCCATATAGCAAAAAAAAATAATTAGATCCTCAAAGCTTGAATTAACTCTATTCTTTTGCACAATGGTAGGATGATTAAACGTGACATATAAAAAAACCTTTCAGTAAAAACTGTATTTTCAAGTTTCATAATCCTGAATGTTTTACAGATAAGCACAAATGTGTGGCTTCTTCAGATATAGCCAAAAAATATTATAATGATCTAATTAAATGAATTCATAGAACTGTCTAACACACAGCTGTGCACTAATAACCACCAAAATGCACAAGCAGCTACCCTCCAAGAAGAACCGAAGAGAGCACCAGAGACAGAGTGCAAACTGAGCGCCGCCTCTGAGCTGCAGCTGTGAAAGTCTTGTTGCTCCTGCCAGAACCTCGGAATGAGTCAGTGGTGAAATCGCCAGCCCTCAGCATACCAGATCGTGCCACTGTCGCCTGAGAACGCCGAAACTCGCAGGAGTGAAATTACTCAACTGCAGTGGGATTGTGGTTCACGTCATTTGGTTTACAACTGCCTTGACATTCTAAGCTCTCTGCATCTCTCGCTGTTCCTGGAGGAGGGGCGGTTAGATCTGTTTCACTTGTGGTCCAGTTTAAAGCACGATCACATGCATCAGTGACTTATGCAAATGTCTTGCTCAAGATGAAATCGATAAGGAGCTGCTTTGTGAGCTGTAGTTATGTTTTGAACATCTTAAACTAGGAAATGATACACATGAAAGCGTATGCAATGTGAAAACAACTCCTTGTCTGTGCGATGAGTATTAACCCTCTTTGACAGGTGTGCTAAACTAGGCTCCAGGCCAGCAGCTCTGCAGATTTTAATAATAGCCCT
The DNA here is from genome assembly GCF_055471065.1 of Atractosteus spatula. Taxonomy (NCBI): domain Eukaryota; kingdom Metazoa; phylum Chordata; class Actinopteri; order Semionotiformes; family Lepisosteidae; genus Atractosteus; species Atractosteus spatula. The sequence goes on along the minus strand of NC_142708.1, from coordinate 73,606,908 downwards.
AATTTAAATAATTAGTGCCTAAAGAAGTAAAACAGTCATATTAACTCATCTTTATGGCCTTTGGTGTTGCTGGCACATTTCTTCTGTATGACAGGTTTTTTGCTGTGCATCATGCACACATACTTTTCACTCGCCAATTGCTTGTATAAGATCCATCTCATGTGAATTTTGGACCCACACAGGAGAGAAGCTGCCTCTCTGGCACTGTCCTCACCCACGTGTAGGTATTGTAGGTCACAAGCCCAGCTAGCACAGTGGGTAGAGCATGAGACTCTTAATTTTGGGGTCGTGGGTTCGAGCCCAATATTGGGCAATGTCAGTGTGGTTAAGGATCTGCACCTGTGCCTGGAAGGTTGCTGGCTCAAATCCCGTAGTTAGCAGAGGAATCCTACTCCGTTGGGCCCCTGAGCGAGGCCCATAACCCAAGATGCTCCAGGGGTGCCGTATAAACGGCTGACCCCAAGCTTCTCTCTCCCTGTCAGTGTGCCTGTGTGTCTCATGGAGAGCAAGCTGGGGTATGTGAAAAGACAAATTCCTAATGCAAGAAATTGTATATGGCCAATAAAGTGATCTTATGTCACTTGACATCCTGACAGGGGACTCTGCACCGATCAGAGAAGCAGAGCATCTTCCCTGAAGTCGCTGTGACCCTGTAGGCACCGGGCAAGTTGCAGGAATCACCTGTTTGACCAAAACCTGAAATAGCCCTGGCTGACTAATCCAACTCTTCCCCAAGGTAGTCAGCCAGTTATGCAGCACTGTGGGGAGAATCCCGGTCACAGATGGCTAGCTAAATAAAAACAGAGGCTTGCTTTTTAATGTCCAAAAGATGGCTGGAATGAGGAAGCAGAGATTAAGCCATGCAGAAAAAACAGACAGCAACACGAAAGGGAGATGTGAGGGGAAAGACGGAAAGAGAATTATCTCTCTAGTGCAGCTATAAACTAGCCAGCCAGGTTGGGGAATCCACAGCTACAGTGAACCCACAGCTTTGCCAGTCAGTCACTCCAACAACCGAAGCTAACTCTCCTGCTCAGAGGAGCACAAGCAAGACGAAAGAGCCTCACTCCTTCTGATTCTGTAGAGAGATGCACCAGTAAAGCCAGGCTCATGAGCAACTCAATAAGCAAAGCGGACAGCTCTCCATCTGGAAATCTGACAGCATTAAAAAAACACTTTAGTTAAGGAAATATATTACAGGACTCAATGTCACTTTTCGATGGTGACAAAGGGCTTTTTATGTTTTTCCTTCACCTTTTTCTACACATTTTTTCTAAAGAAACATGCAGGACCAGCAGCAGTGACATTTTCCAGTGTTTACAGTCTAGCTGCTTAATATTTACAGCCCAAACCAAAGTCCATACAAACAGCTCCCAGTTTGCAGGGCCGTGTTGACAGAACATCTACTGCAAAGCTAAGTTTATAAACCTTTGTTTCAATCCTCACACAAAAACAGCGCAGTAGAGTCGCACATTATTACATCCATCAGGGCAATGACATTGAAATACACACAGTTTCAGTTCTCCTCGATTTGTGAACTTTAAGGGATTATGCTTTTCCAAAGCGGGACTGCATCATAAGCGCACAAGAAGATGTTTCAAGAAAAGTCCCCAGTTCTGCTTCTTGCAATCTGACTCGCCTACAAGCCCTGGTTTCTTGGAATTGAGCAACTTTCCCGCTTAGACTGGAATCTGTTTTGGATTTGGCATGCCCACTCATCCAAACTGAAATGCATTTAAGTACAGAATGGATTCCAGACACACGAAGTACGTGTCGCGGCTGTGCATTAATATGCCCTGCGCTTCTCTGGCCTGCTGTGAGGAAGGCTGTGACTTGGCGTCAAGTGCCGTTCAGGAAATGGCAGCCACAGAGATGCATGGGCTCAGCTCATGCGGGGAACGTAAGGAGATGTGCCAAATCCACACTTCCGACCGCAAGGAGGTTTAAAAGTGAAAGTTGTTTGAGCAAAGAGCAACAGGAAATGGGAAAGTGCCATTCCTGGAAAAGAGGAATGCTGGATACTTGAATTCCGAGCCGTTCTCGCCTTACCATTCGTTATCGAGTGATGCGAGGGTCAATTAAAACTGAGAAACTGCTCATCTTAAAAGGAGCTGGGTTGCCTAGGCAACAGAATGCGATTATCATCAACTTCCTCTTTCTGTTGTGGCCATGGAATGCATCTTTTCCATTTTAACACATCTTTCGTCTTTTGATAGGCGTCTTGTTTTTTTTTCAAAAAAACGATTATATACTGTAGAGATCTTTTCGGCTCACCTTCTATATCACTGTAAAAAAAAACTAAACACCCTTTTCACAGATCAGTTTCAGACACGTACTAAATCTTTGAGATAAACTGACAGTCTCAGGAAAATCAAGAACCTGATGATTGCTGTCCGTCCTTTGTTTAAAAATGAGAATATGTGGTGAACTGAAAGACGTTTTCATTTCCTGCAGTTAGAGGTGAGAAATGTCTATATTTCACTAAGCCCAGTTTACTCATCTAAGACTTTAAGCTTTCAGCTGAAGTTTTCATCAGAGTAATTCAAAATTACTTTCTTAGAATAGGCTTTAAAGTATAATGCTGTATAATACATCACAATGACCGAATGGGCTTCTTATATTTAACAGTTTTATTGTTTTTAAAAACAATTAAATAAAGGTAAACAGAGGGCTATTTGCTCAGATATGTGATGCCATTTTAAATGACAAATAAGATGAACCTCAGATGTGAAGTCTTTAAAGAAATACCCAAGCCTTCCAGCCAATCTACCTGTGACTCAACTCAGAACTGGTCATCTGACCTGGACAGCAGGAGGCATAAGGCTGTCCAATGTGCCCGGTACTCTTTGATTGGGCTGGTTTCGTTCAACTGTCAGTGTTCTCGTTTGACAGTTGAGGTCAGTGTGATCTGGCTGTTCCCCATCTCTGTCTCTCCCTAGTCAAGCACTTGTTCCTGGACAGTAGCCCTCCAGCCTCCTCTCTAAGCTCTTCCCACAGTTTCCCTCTCTTGTGAGGAAGAGGGAAGGAGAGATCGAGAGGTTTTATACAGTGGGTATAGAAAGTCACCACCTCATTTCAAAATGTATACCTTTCATTGTATGACATTCTCAAAATAAAAACAAATTAAATTAGGCCTGTTTCATTTTTATTTACACACAGTAACCCACATTAGCCAAGTGAAAATAAAATTCAAAAACATTCTGAAAATGAATTAATATTCCAACAGTAAAATACCTTATTTGGATAAGTGAACACCTCCCTTACAACTGCATTTGTATAACCAATCACCTTACAGATCACACAACAAACTAATTGGCTCCCACCTGTGATCAGTTGTGGTGATTTTGATTAGTTCAGAATAAAAACAGTTGTTTCTGGAGGATTCCACTGCTTGGAAGTGTAGTTCAAAGCAAAGAATCCACTATGGGCAGAAAGGTCCTCTCAAAAGAGCTTCAAGATAAAGTTGTGGAAAGGCACAAGTCAGGAGATGGGTATAAAAAGATTTCAAAGGCTTTCAGTATCCCATGGAGCACAGTCAAGACCATCATTAAGAAGTGGGAGGCGTGTGGCACCACCCAGACCTTGCCTAGATCAGGCCGATCCTCCAAACTGGATGACCGAGCAAGAAGGAGACTGATCAGAGAGGCTACCAAGAGGCTGATGGCAACTTTGAACAAGCTACAGGCCTTTATGGCAAAGACTGCTCATTGTCTGCATGTGACAACAGTATCAGAACTGCTCCACGAATCTGGCCTGTATGGGAGGGTGGCAAGAAAAAAGCCACTTCTTAAAAGCCACATCAAGTCTCATTTCTGTTTTGCTAAAAAGCACCTTAAAGATTCTCTGGCCAAGTGGCAAAAGGTGCTGTGGTCAGATGAGACCAAAAACTTGTACTTGGTGAGTGGCCTAGTCAGAACCCCGACCTAAATCCCATAAAAATCTTTGGAATGATTTGAAGAGGGCAGTGCATCAACGGTCACCACACAGTTTGACTGAGCTTGAACAATTCTGTAGGGAGGAACGGGTAAATATTCCCCTGTCTAGGTGTGCCAAGTCAGTAGAGATGTATCCAAACAGCCTCAAGGTGCTTCCATCATGTATGAACACAGGGTGTTCTCTTACCCAACCCAGTTAATCTACTTTTTTATTTTTTTCCAGAAATGTTGCTTTCTTTTTTCACTTGGATGTTGCAAGGTACAATTTGTAAATAAAACTGGAAAAAGTCTGATTATTTGTCTTCTCTTTGGGTTTTAGGGCAACAAAAGGTGAACATTTTGAAAAGGAGGTGGTGACTTTCTATAAACACTTAAACCTGGAGAACACTGAAAGGACATTCCAGTCTGCTGTTCAGGTTGAGAAAAACTCTCAGCAGCTTACCTGCTACAATTAAGCCCAGTAAGAGTAATAATAAAAATATTAATGCTGTGACCTTAAGCATGGCAATAGACTACATGTAAAAAATTATGGTAACATATAAGATTGCCCAATTTTCTCCAAACGCCTTCTGGCAATTCACAGCAAGAGTGAAATTAAAAATCACAATCTGTTCGTCATTTCCTCACGTCACCCTCCGAATGCGCATGAGTCTGACGTATACAGCTGTGTTTAGTCTGAGGAGAGATGGCTAATGAGACTGGTCTCTAGAGACCGGTTAATTAGAAAATAATAACCAAAATGTTTGCAGAAATGGAGTTTTTAAACCTTGTTTGTTACTGTAAAGCATTTCAGGACACTGAGAAATTAAGACACATCACAAAACCAGTATTTGGAGACCAAACAAATATTTGTTAATTCAGGCTGAGAGCTTTACAGTCATGTACCCAGAGACATCACCTCATTCCAAAAAAAAAGCAAGAAACTGATGAGTTGACAAGCAGGCAAGAAAATGAAGGCAAACATTTTCCTTTCAAAACATCACATGCCTCTCCGTGGAGTAAAAGCTGATGTATCCAACTATGGGCTATAAATACTTATATATTTAATCTTAAGGCACATTCATAATGACATACTGATAAAAGAATTGAAAACACTAAAAGATTATTCAGAAATATAGTACCACATGGTAATTTCTTTGATTAAAAATTCCTGATAAGAATTTTGTGTTCAGAACCTTCCTTGTTTTGAGGATATTTTAACTTTCCATTACACTGAAATAAGGGTCTGGTTTAGAGTTTTTAAGATCATGTTGGAAATACCTGAATAAATAATGAGAAACACCTAAATACTGAGCAATACAAACGTATACTTTATGGGGGAAAAAAAATTAAAACTGGCTAAAACTTATTCTATGTTCAGAAGCAACAGTTTACAGTAACAGGCCGCGTCTTGAATGAATGAATGAAAAAAAATCTCTTAAAAAAACACTGTCATAAATGATTTTGTGACCTAATAGTAGCTTTATGACTGCACAGGTTTTTGGGAACACAGCTTCCTTAATCCTTTCAGCATTCTGCTGGGAAATTTGCAGATGGCTTTATTTTTCCTGTTCCCAAATCCAAAGCTAAACACTGGATACCCCTCATCATCACAGATGACAGCTTCCGGCCATGAACTCCGTATCCAGGAAGGGTCGTGGGAATGGCGACAGCCACAGAGCCAGGAGAGGAAGCATGCCCCATTCTTCACTGCTGCCAGTCGGAAACAGAAAGAGTCCTGGAGGACGATCCACACCCACCCAGATCTCCAGCTCTCAGGCTCTGACTAACCACAGAGTGTGGGATGGTTGTAGGCCAGCTTATTCACTGAAAGCTACAGACAGGGTCTGGGTACGTATCAGAATGCACGTTTCTATTATTATTGTATTTCTGCTAGCATTTTCATAAAATACTAGAACTACGCATGTGTAGAAACCTTAGAGTGGAATTTAGCCAGGACAGTGGGGTTAACATCTTTACTCTTGAGTACAGTGATCTTTAATGACCCCAACGGAATTAGATCCTGATTTAATGTGCTATTCAAAAGATAGCTCCTTCCATACAATTTGGTCACCTACTGGTCCATCAATACCACTTACAGTATCAACTGGCTTTTCCTTGGAAGTGACCATTCCATCACTTGCCAGGTCCACCTTGCTAAGCTTCTAATATCTGAATCTTAGTGCTGTTACCATTCTGCACTAAGGGCAGAGGGAGCCATTGGATATTTTAGATTTCTTGGCAAAACTAATGCAATGGTCTGCCCAGTCAATCAGTGATCTTCCCAAGAATTATTCTGGTTGACAGGACCAAAACTGGATGACATTTCAGTTGTCAGGGCCAAATGTGAAAAACTCCAGTGAGCCGACAATGAGACTTTCCCGCTCACTGACTCCAGCTGTTGTGGAATTTGTAGAGCTCAGACTGTGACTCCAGTATCCCATCTGGGGAGGGCATAGACCTCCAAATGTACTCCCCCAATATACCCTCCTCTGTACAAGGGCCATGGTACAAATAAACTGGAGTAGAATTGGATTTCAGGTCTTTGGGAGATGAATTCCACACAAGTGGGGCCCTAATAGCAAAAGTTCTAATTAACCAAGGAACAAAGAGTGCCATCCTTAATCTCTAGGGCCAGCTGCCTCTTCTTCAACGGGGCCAAACTGCCAGCTGGGCGTTATTTGTTTCTTCCCACCCTTATGAAATGAGCTTTCACTGGAGGTGACTTGTGCCCTCGCCGCTCCACCCCGCCAGTTCGTCCCGCAACACCTGGGCACGAACCCGGGTCTCCGGCATAAAGCAACAGGGAACCAGCCGAGTGAGCTAAAGGAGACCTCCCTCACTCAGCCCAGGCGGCTGAAGTCCCTGCTACGCTCAGGGAGGGTGATGACATCACCGTGCCCAAACTAGCTCTGCTACAAGTTAACCTGGGTGAGGGCAGAATTCAGCCCTTCCAGTGAGGTGCTGTTGTACACTTCAATGTACCATTTGCTCAGAGTTTTAAAATTAACATCCTGAGAGGCAACTCTCAAGATCACCAGGGGTCCAGGCCATAAAGCTACAATGGAAACACAGCACAATTTGATTTAGAAAATGGGGCGGGGGGGCAAAAGTTTTTTTTGTTGCTATTTTTTCCTCTTGTTGTTTTCTTCGGTTTGCCTGTCACTCCCACACACAGCTTTCAAGGGTTCTGATGCGACATCGTGGGTCTTTTCCCCTTTTTGGTTTCAGCACTGCTGAGAGATTATAAATAACCTGGCCAGGCTGCCTCGTGGTTGCACTGGTTATACTTGGCCCTCGTTGACAGAGCAAGAGACCTAGATTAGACAACCGTGAGGTCAGAGATGTTATCGAAGCATGAGGAGGGGCCAGGAGATCTTCCAGCCCACTGAAGGAGCGGTTTCTACACCTCGAAAGGTCGTGTCACGGCACATTTTCCAGGCTCTCTCAGGCCTTCCGTCCCCTGTGCTCACATGACATGAAAGAGACGCAGAGAAATCAAAGGCCCTGTTTGACTGTACTTTCTGGATGACTTCTGGGTTTCATCATTTCAATCACCGCTTTGAAAACAAAGAAGGGCATTTTGTGAATTCGATGAACAGGAAGGTGGAGGTTGACATACCCTATGTGAGAAATAAACAATAAATCCAAAATGTATTCCATAAAAAAACAGGTGTGTTTTTGGTGGATGGCACTCCTTTGCCATTAAAACCTTGAGTCTTGAGGTAGGTGGTCCTGCAGTGAGATAAACTCTGAGGCTCAGTGGCCCCCTGTTTGTTCCTATGCCACCTTAAGTTCAGTCCTGTGGATGAGACCTAAAACTGATGCCAGGCTCCACAGATCCCTCTGGGTAAAAGGCCCACTATATATGTATTTCAAAATTAGAGAGGCAAGACCAGGAAACAACCAAATCTGGCACAAACCTTCAAAAGAAAAGATTGAAAAAGAGCCCTCATTTCTCTGTGTCATTTTAAACAGGCTCCAAAGGTTAGCAAACAATGTTGTCCAGTCAAACACTGACGTCAAGAAGCGCTATTAAAATAGAACAAACAAGCTGTCCATACAAATAGAGGCCATTTAAAACAGAGATAAGAGGAGAGACTGTGGAATTATAATTAGTCTGTGGACTTATTTCAAGGCAAAGCAAATGCATGGATTTATCTTTGTTGTAAAAATTACAAAGTATTCTGGAAAAAAAAGACATTTACAAGCAACAAGAGACGTTTTCACACTTACACTGAAAAAAACCTATATCTGCGATGTGTGCATGTGTGCAGATGAGTGCGATAAGATTTATACTGCTCCTCGGGTGAGAAGGCTAGTCTTCTCATGTGACTTGCAAATGCTGTTAAAGAACAAGACGGGGTTTGTGGACTCCTGCTCTCAGTGCCAAAATCAGCCCTGTGACAAACATTTCTATCAACATCCGAAACCGCAGACACGATAAAGCATGTGCACAGGTGTCTCATAGAACGGAGGCCAAGTTTGCTAGACTCAACGCCAGTGTGGACTAAAGGAGAAAGACTGTATAAGCAAAGATAGAGGAAAAAGACTTGGGGGAGGCAGCAGTTAAAATAAAGACAAACATTTTAATTATTGCAGATCTCTAAAAAGATGGAAAAGGACCTTCTGTGTCAAGATTACATTTGTTTTGCTAAAGTTAAGAGCATACTTCATGTGAAATATAACATTGCCCACAATCCAAATATATATACTGTAAAAGAGTTTATCTAAAACTGAAAATACAGATTAACTTGTATCTGCTTTGCTAGGTCTCACTCTTGTACTGGGAAATATACTGTATAAGCAGATAGACAGTGTATGAGTCTCTGGCTGTCTTGCTCTAAATGAAAGATCTTAAGCACTAGACTTACAATGTTGACACATTAGCAGTGTCAGCTCTGAAATTTGCATTCATTTTGAATCCACTGAAAGCTGAGCAGAGAGTAGTAGAATTCCAACACATGATTTTACAGAGAGTCAAGGGCTCTCCTTCAGCTTGCTGTTCTGTTTTGCTTAACTTCAATGACAGAATACAATTTAATCAACATATTGCTTTGCACAGACAGCACTGCAGACATGCAGCTGGAGTTTACATGATCTGGAATATCACCTGCACTGTGTGCTGTCTGAGTTAGCACACAAATGTAGTAGTGCTCTCCCCCTGTCAGTAAAAACCACGACAGCTGCATGACGTCAAAGGCAGGGTCCATCTCTTTCTCACACCTAAAACAGCTGAAGAATACTCTGAAAACCGGAGGCGGCAGCACACTGGAGACATACGAGATCTCAGCACTCTAGATCCGAATTCCCTACCCGACATTTGCACTCTTTACTCCCAGACACAAAATCTGTAAAAACAAAACTCTGAAGCTGCTGCTTCAGACTTAGTAAGAAATAAGATGTGCTTCTTATCATTCATTCTTAACACAAGCACAGGAACTATAGACGAGTGTGTTTGTCCAGTATTCACAACATTCTGTTATTGGTTTTTCAGAATAAGCAATCTATAAGTGCATATCTGGAGGGTGGGGGAACTTGCAGATTTAGCAATCATAAATTATCATTCCACTACAGTGATGTGATGCACAACAAGAAACAAGTTTTTATTAATTAGCAAGTTCATTATAATGTAAGCAACAGCTGCTAACTTACTATAGCTGACCCTATGATATAAACAGCTGTTCTAAATATCAGAAAGAGATATTTATCTCTTATTTAAATATTAAGTTTTCATATATGAATATTAATGGAAAAATATATATAGCCAAATAATACTGCTGCTGCTAAGGTTACTTTGCTGGCTATAGGTACGTCCACTCTTAGACAATGTTTACCAACACTATGCACAAAGAATAACTCCATTTCTGCGTTTCATAACAACTACATACTGGTTATTTTCTAAAATGATCTCCCACTTTATGTCTGCCTTTCACTGTATCACATAATATTGCTCAACCGGTTGCGTGAAGCTGTAATTATATTTTCCAATTCCTGTTTTACTTGCAAATAGGGAAGGGGTTCATCTGTAGTATGACAGGGAGTGTGATGTCAGATCCAACTCTTAACTGTTAACAAGAAACAAGGGCAGTGTCTATGAGATTAGACTTAGGCTGACAATGATTCCTACCAATAATTTCACAACTGTTTTCTAATGTTTTCTTTCTTTGGCATGTTTTCATGCTATCAAGAGCATTCACCCCTTCAGACCTTTTCACATTTTAATCTCTTACAGTATAGAATCATTGTGTATGTCATTGGGATTTGCTTTGCTACTGATGAATACTTATGCAATCAATTAATAGCTGTTTTATATTTCTGATTAATTTAGTTGGATCTGCAAGAATTTTGTTTTTACTTCGACATTACACAGTGGTTTGTATTGATCGATGGCAAAAAATCCCAATTAAATGCATTATGATTCCATATGGCAGCAAAATGAAAAGGGGGGTGAATACTCTGTACATTCTCTGGCTCTGCGTTTGAAGGGGTGAGGCACTGCTGAATGTGTAAAGTTCTGACCCCCCCACCCCCACACTGCCTTAATCTTATCAGGCATGTCGCCTTGCTCTTCAGCTTCTGGAGGAAAATCTTGCGTTTCCTGTAAGAGCTTGAACTTTTCACTAAGGTGCTCTGTATCACATCTCTTATCTACAGCCTGCAAGGTTTTACAGCTTCCACGTTGCTATGGAAAGGACAACGTCCTCTACTTCCATTTGAGGCTTTTATTTTAGCAGGTTACCCACTCCATGCATGAGTATCACAGAGTGCAATATAGAGGTCCTAGTACAAGACCCTGAGAACTGGGGGTCTTTGGGCACAAAGTAATCAACTTGGCCTATTAAACATGCGGTGGGCACTACATGCAGAATAATTGACATGAAATCACTACAGCAGAATAATTAACATGAAATCTCTACAGCCCACACTTTTCTATAATATGCAACAGCAAGTCACAGTACTTTTTTATTCAGTATATGCTTTGGGTGTCTGTGATTAATTCAATTTTCATTGGACAGCAGATATGGAGGTTTAGACCAGCCTTAAAAAAATAATGCCAACACTGAAGCTGTGGCATTAGAACACAGAGCCCATTTAACTCTTAATGCAACCACTATTAATTCCCATGTCTTTTCTAACACCAGCGCAGTAGGAAAATGGCAGACCGAATAGTCTTATTTCTGCTTCTGGTAAAGTAACAGTTTGAACTACACACTAAAAGAACACCCACAAAACGATGGCGATTTAAGTTACAACCAACATGGAGTTTGTAAAGGGACACCTTGTTTAATTTTGCTAGACACTAAAGCTATAAAGATATCGTAAAGATATACTTACAATTTCACAAACCTTTTGTTAAAGCCCCTTGTAAAAGGTTGATTCAGAAATACTAAGTCATTGGAACACAAGGCAATCTATGCCCGTGGTTTGTTACAGTATGAGCATATAGTTCGAGAACTGGTTAATAAACAAGAAAACAGCGCTTCATCTTAAAAGGCACAAGCTCTAATTAAGCAGAGTAAGCAGTGGTGTACCACCAGCATTTATTCTAGGCCCATTGCCACTCTTATGACAGTAAAAAAGGAAGAGAAGAAAACAGAAACAGCGACGAGGAAATTACAGTAAGACGGGGACAATAACGTAACGGGTAAGGAAACTGGTACATGATGTTCAATGTTGACAAGTGCACAATGATACTTACAGGAAGGAGGAGCTTACACTGCTGTATATACTTTGCAGATCACATGGTAGGTTCTGAGCTGCAGGAAGCTCCGCGTGAAAGCAGGAGCGCTGTAAACTCTTCTATGTCCTCGTCAAGACAACATGGGGAAGCAATGAAAAACGATTGCTGGGGCGTACAGCAAAAAGTGGGGATTTGAAATTAGGGGAACTTATGCTAAAATTTTGCAATGCTTAAGTGAAACCTTCTAACATTGTGTTCAGCCAGCGTCACCATACAGTATGCATAAAATATTTTACAGCCTTAGAATTCAAAGGTGAGATACATGAAACACATGCTCTCATGGGAACCAGACCTTCAGCTCTTCAGTCTAGAGCAAAGGAGAATGAGCATGGCCATGCGAACCAAGCAGGATATATAAAAGATGCTTTTTAAGAAACTAAAAGGGAATTAATATAGGATAGAGCACTGAAAACGCTTCTACACAAAGCATTCCCGCTAGATAGTTAAGGCCCAGAACATGTGCTCCTTTAAAAAAGAACGAACTTAGGTTTTCAATTCCCTAGTTAACTACCAAATGAGCAAGCAGGGCCAAATGGCATCCACTTGTTTGCTACCATTCTTATGTTCTTATCTCACATTTCCATCTTCTGTAGCTGGTTTCGGGATGATTCTACTGGGTGCGGTAGTGAGATAAGGAGTTATAGTGTGCAAAGAGAAAAATTCTCGTTTTTGTGGCTCCTACAGCTGGGTACGACTTTCAGTCTGAGCAGTTCCTTCATCAGCGGGATGAGCTAAGATGTTTGAAGCAGCCCGAGCACTCACTATGAGACAGCACAGAGTCCCTGACAACAGCGTAGTTCTGTTATTACGTTCACCTTGAAAACATCGCATACATATTTTTACAGTTTGTAAGGTGACATTAAAAGCCCACCTAATCTCAGGAAGGAGAACTATTGAGAGGCTGTGAGAAAAACAGATAGATATTTACTTACTGTACATCTTGTGTCAAGAGAACTAAAATCAAAGAAAAAAGAGTTCACTCTGCAGCTCGGTGCCTGAGACAAGATGTTTGAAATCCTAACCACCAGTGTGTTTTTCAACAAATGGGTTTTATATTAGTGGTCAGATTTTAACCACGTCGCTCTCTCATCTCACTTATCTTCCTAACGAACAGGAGCTCTGACGAGTCCAGAAGCATCTATGGACCTTTTATTAATTTATTATGATATTAATGATCACATCTGTGCATAGGTTCACAGTTGCTTTGGCATTATAGTCAAATGAGTCTAGGAGTCTTCTACATTCAGTTGATCATTTACTGACCGAGCAAGAATCTGGCATCTTGTAACAGAAAATGAGCCTCACTACTCTCGCTTCCAGGACTATTAACACACACTTTTAGCGTTTAAAGTACCGTACTGCCTCAGAGCTCTCTGCAAATGACGCAAAAGCAGCCCCTATTCATTAAGACCCTAGGCTGTAATATTAAACTGCAGCACCTCAGTTCAGTTATTAGCCATGCAGTCGGTGAGTTTTGGTTACAGTAACAGACGTTTCAGCAGAAATAATCCCCACCCCCCACCCCCCACAGAGCTGTGCATTAATCACGTACTTCTTGCCAAGTGGACCAGTTACCCTTGCAAAAATGGCAAAAGACGCCTACCAGCTTTAATACTTTAATTATCTCTTAAAATTCCTCTTAAAAAACCCAAAGACAAATTTTCCAGAAACCAAGGTGTCACATGTTCAAAATTAAAGCAAAACCAGGCATGGCAATTCGCTCCATTGAGTGTTTTTTTGCAGATGTTTTGCATCTGTAGCGTCAGTCCCTCAAATCACTGAAAAGGGATGGTGATGGAAACAATTAACGAGTCGTGGTTTCCTGGACTCATACTCCACACTGTGTCAAGGTTGACGGAGGTAAAAACGTTTTTCAGTATCATATCGATAACATTTTTTTGGATAGAGATCATCTTTAGCACAAGACCCAGAAGGGTCATCTTTAACATAGTGAAACTTGGTTCAAGTCTTAAATTGAACGTTCTCTGTTGCTGAAAGCAGCTTTGCGAACATAGGGATTGTTCAGTTCAAACAACAAAGTCGACATCAACAGGAATCACAAATCACCTCAGACACAAGAAATGGCAATTGTTTGATTTTTCACATTTCTTGCTTTTATTTTTTTAAAGAATGACACGGTATGTTTGGTGACCTCGGCAAACAAATAATAAAAGAGAGCTTTTCTCTTTTCCGCTCCTTATAAGAAAAGGAGGAAACCAAGACACTCAGAGCACATGTCTATGCACACATGAGAATAAAAAGTCTGAGATGTCAAAATCTTGAGAGAATTCGCCTTGTGATCTCCGCACAGACGGTTTACATTTCAATTGAGTTAAAGCTGCTGCACAGATCTGGACTGCCTGACAAAACGTTTCACTGCTGGCACAAACTAGAAATGTGGCATTGTTAAACTTGTTAAAAATAAACCCAGCTGCTGTTTCAGCAATGTAGATGGAAAACACATTTCAAACATTCCTGCATCGCTCTTTCTATAGCAGGAAATGTCAGCTGTATCTGGATACAGGGAAAGCGCAGAAAATGACCTTATTTGCTGCAGCAAACTATCAGTCAGTTCATACTCTGAGATTGGATGGTAAAATACTGAATCTTCTCTAAACTCCAACACCTGCTTACACTGCTTGAACCTTTGGCATCAGATACCTGCATCAACACACCTGATTTGAGTGACAGGAGTAGTGACTGTTCCTGGAGAGCAAAAACTCTTCAGGACATGTTAATGGATGACAGCCTGGGATATTACAATTTAATCTGCAGTTATTGTATTACTCATTCTTTCTTCTAAGCAGTGACGCAAAATAGAAAACCACCAAAATACCTGAATTTACTTTTCTCCACTTTTTTTCTGATTAACAGTAACTGCTGACTACAGTTCTGGTGAACAACAGCCTCATCTTTCTGTTGGAGTCACTTCTGTGTCACATGATTTTTACTCAGCAAAGAACTGATGAAAGAGCTGAACATCAGTTTATATCTTAAAAGGGCTCCCTTGAAAAAAATAAAAACACAGCAGCCAACGACAAGACAATTTTGTGTCCCGAAGTCATTTTCTCCTGATCTGAGATTATAAATTCAAGACTCAATGTTTAATTTCTGTGTCAAAACCTGGGAATCCTAAAGAACCTTTCATAATGGACACTGCACATTTTGTAGACGGATGTTACTTGTGTGCTTGAAAAAAAAAAGCTTATTTAAAGATGACAATTTTTCTGTTCATCACCTGATCTTGGAGAAATCTCGTTTCTACCACCTCTGACAATGCATATTTTTTTCATGTATCGAAATGGGAAACTTCCTCTGAGGTGATGACTCCGCAGTCCTTGCCCTCTGCACCCTCACACATCCCTGAATACATCTGCCAAGACAGTGCAGAGGCTCAGCTAAGCTCTGCGGGTCTCCGAAATCACTCCAGCTCTTCACCAGCCTGCGCTCTGACAGAAGCCCTTACTTCAAGTCTGGAAGTATCACAGGACCAGTCAGCTCTGTGGAAGCCTGGCTTCTGTTTAAACAACACATCGCAACACATGTTTTCAGAACAAACATGGCAGGGAGCTGGTCTCCTCTTCGCAAAGTCACAAAGATTCAGTGAACTTGTTTGACTCTATTAAGCGAATAATAAACAGTTATAGCAAGATGTGGCACTAGATGGCTTGGACTACAACACTTGAGAGAGAGGTTTATCTTCATACCTCTGTGCTTAGGAACTTTATAACACTGCATGAACAATCTCAAGGCTTAGACTCATCCTAATTAATCACCAGACCAGTCTGAGTCAGCTCATAAAAGATCCCAATATAGTCAAGAGTCAAGCTCACTCACCAAGACAAACAAGCTCAAAATAAATACTGAAGCTTAAGAGGGTAAGCCTATCCTTCATTATTTACATTAAACAGAGAGGAATGCTCTTCATATTGTTCAGAGAAGAATCTGGAGGCCAGACAGGATGTGGCCCCAGTGCGGCTGTCCTACTTAGACACAGCTGCAGAGAATTCAGGCTCATGACAAAGCATGCTGGTGCGAGGGGGTTTGTAATAATATGCAATTCTTCCTGGGAGAGACGAGGCAAACATCTTGAACAGCCTTATAGGTTTTTATTATAGAATCCATGTGTCGGACCAGAAATCATTTTGCAGTTGTTTGTAAAGGACATATTTAAGTTGAGTGAGATCTACAGGTCACCTCTTGGTTACCTGGAAAAAAACATGACATGAAGGACAATAATTCCTATAAGGCATCTGAATACAGCTGGATGTTTTTGCTGAGCTCTCACCCACAGAATTCTCCCAGCATCCAGAGTTTCGCTTGACTCTGTGTAGTTTGTGTCAGGTTTAGAGCAGAGCTCTGAGGCAGCATACTGTAGCTACACAAACAGCTTAACGTGTTCCACCTGTACCCACCTTGCACACAGGAGAGTGCGGTCATTAACAAACCAGCTGCCCCAGGCACAGCCCTGATCGCAAGATAAACCTCTAGATTATATAACAAGGGCTGTTTTGTTTGAAAGTCACAAGGCCAACACTGCCAAGAGGAAAGCAGGTGAGGTCATGTGCTAATTTTAATACGTTTTTTTTTTGCTTCCAATCTGTTTGGAAAACCTTCGAAGCCGACTAGTTTGTCAACACCTGACAGCGGGCTAAAAGTCACTCTGAGGTGACTTTCTCATGGAGACCGAGGAGAGTTTCTGCAATAAGAGCTTTCACACGACTGAAACCTACGAGATGGGATCAGAAGAAAGACATGACTAGGAAAAACAACGAGCAGAGGGAACATTGGTGAACTAGAGTTTCCGAAAGAAAACAATTAGTCAGAATCAGGGGATTAGGGGGTCTGTTTGTGAGCTAGTGGAGTCAATCTATTGCAAAAGCATCATGTGCTTAAGCAGCAATAACTAGCCTACCTTACTCCTTTTAAACTACAAATATACAGTGGGATTGCATGAGAAAAGGCCTGCATGCCAGTACTGTATATTAAGAGTGGATTTTGCGGTAGTCACAAGTGAACATTCACAGACACATTCAAGAGGTACTACTGCATTTCGTCCTATATTATATCTTTCAAGCTCTTTCACATGACTCTCTTTGGGCCATTTTTCTAAAGAAATCTGTTCCTTGACCCGGCAACCCACAGCATGTTCCGAACAACGAGGTGCAGAACTACAACCTGCACAGGATGGACGAACTCTTTCCAGCTGTGTTTAACTTGAAATCATCATTTTCGGTTTCTGTTTGCATCACAGAAAAATGACAAAAAACAAGAATCTTGACTCAAATCAGACTGTGTGATGCACTGATGAGACAAAAAAAAAGATCTCCAGGGTTTTTAGAATTTCTTTCAGCACAATTGTAACACAAGACAAGGACTGTAGATGAGAAGTGCTTTTAGCACTGACAACTGCAGAAACCTCTGCCTTGAATTTGAAGGTCCCTTTGCTGTACTGACTATTACACAAGAAACAGAAGAATAATTTGTGCCCCTATTATTTTGGTCTATGAAACAAACCAATGTGTTATTTACAAGATTCTAAAACACTTATTTGTACTGATTTATAGTAATGATAACAAAACTAGGGATATACTAGGGATGAAGCTAGAAATTAGGGTTAGGGGTATGGTTCAGACTATTATGGGATTACAGTTTGTTACTACCATCCAACCAATCGCATTTCTGTCAATTTAGCAATGTTTTTGCTTGCCACTTTAATTAGGCATTTAAAAAAAAACTTGTATGTTTGTCTCGTTTTAAAATCTACATCGGTAAAAACCACAGAATACAGCAAGGAACACATCATCAATATAAAAAAAACTGCAAAATGATCCTTCACAGACACACGGATACAGACGCATATCAATGGAAAGCCATGCAGGAGAAGGCTGTGCTTGCTTTTAAGTAGTGTTTGTGGGTTTTTTTTTCAGACAGGCCAGGCAAAACTGACTTTATTCCTTTTGTCAAGACGCTCTTTTACAAAGCCTAATGTAGGTGGATCACTGCATGACACTGAGCAAATGGAAAACTCGTTGAAAAAGTCTGATTTGTTAGGTTTCAGGCTGGGACACACAGCAAAGCCAACACTTCTTTTGGTCTGGAGTCAGGTTAACACAACAGAGCTGTATTTTGGACACAGCAGCTACCCAACCTTTGTTTTTGTATAGAATACATGATCAAACCAACATTTTTATATCAAGGCTTTAACACCTGATGTAATTAAACAATGATTTAATGCTCAAGCCCAAGTCTTAATGTGTATTCTCTATACTTACTATATGTAAAAGCTACGGATGGGGAGCAGTGTCAGCGTGCACTGGCCACAACGTAACAAACGGAGGTTAATTTCAGATTGTTTAAGTAGAAAGAAGAAGCCAGCAGCTACTGTATATCACCCTGCAACTCACAGCTGGTAGCCCGCTGAAGCAAGTATGAATGGGAAACCTTCTGGGAAAGCTAAGATTTATTCTTATTCTTATTCTTATTCTTATTCCTGTATCAGTGTAATTACAGTAAACTCTACTTGTTTCCTACTACTAAGTAAAACTCAACAGAATGTACAGTAGTTTTTGCACAGCTGCGTTTGCGTCTTTATCTTTCACATCACTATGGGGTAAATGTAGTTTCCGAGGAGCTCAGGCCTGCAGATTCCGTGTCATTTTCAACCACTGCCAGCTTTCATCCTGGGAAAATTGAATAACGAATGAAGTTCAATCAAGTGATCAATAGTCCAGGTGGATGGAACCCCAGAGGAGTCTGACCTCTGCCAGAGAAGAAAATGGAAACACCTGGGCGCTCTCTGCAGAAGAGAATGGATTACCTCATAGTGTTTGAGCTCTGTCTGCTATGCAAAGGCAGGAGCTGTAGTTTGGCTGCAGGCCCCGACAGCAGGTACCTTCAAAGGCTCATGTGATATCTGACGGATGGGGTGAGTTTTAACTGTTCAGCCTGAAGGTAAAAACAGATCAGCCTGCTGAAAAATGAACCCGAAAATGAATTAGGAAACGGAAATTCTTCCCTAAACCTCTCTCTCTTTTAAAGCATTTTTGCAAAAAGTACAGATAGTCTTGCGGCAGAGCTTACACTGATAGGCTAGTGTTCATTTTCGTCTAATGTTTCGCTTATTTGTTTCAGGATATGTGCTGCTGTGCAATTCTGTTTTATGAAGGGAAACACAGCATGCTAATGCAAATCACCCATCACTAATAAGCAGAAGGGAATATTTATATATCTGTCTCTGATAAAGTAAGACTATGATGATATTTTGATAGCTGTCTGCTTACATTTCTGATTAACACAAATTTGTTTTGTGTTCAAATGCTGATGGGTTGAAGTGAGTGTGATGCCCCATCCTCGTGTTGCTCGTGGTAGGCCATATTAATTCATAGCAGTTCAAGTAGGTAGCTGTGTCAGCATGCGTAGGCTGCAAAGGAACAAGTAAAGGTTAATTCCATGCTGAAAAGAGAAGAAAAGAAACACAACGTTTTGGCTGTGGAGCTTTCTTCAGGTGTTTTTCTTCTCTTTTCAACATGGAAGAAGGTTATTAATTCATATATACACAAAAACACATTTGGGTCTGTATAAGAAAAAATAGTGTTAATGATTGATAAGAGGCTCAATATAGTGTCTTTTTTCTGCTTATGTTATTTTGTTCTTTGGTCCAGCTGTAATGCTAAACACTTCCTGTGAAAAGGGTATTTTTAATCTATTTCCGGCAAGAGAAAACAGTGAACTCTGTTGACTGCTCGTTAAGACTAAGTCACTAAGCACCATTCTCCTCCTTGAGAGAAAAAAATTATTTCAATACGTATGTGCTACTGTATGTCACAGAATCCATACTGTGAATCTGATTTCCATGTGTATTTAAAAGTCAGGTATAAAAGCTAACTGATTAGTGCCAAAACAAGCACTTTAAAATGCACATTAAAAAAAAAGGACTGTAAGGAAACTAAAATAATAGAAGCATTAACACTAGGCACACATTTTACAGACAATAGGTAGAAAATAGACGCTCATAAGGGCCTTGCTCATAACTTTTCTTAAGGAAAACAATAGGTGAGTCTTCTTCCTCCATTCAATTTTTGGGAGTATCTTCCAAACAGAGAAATTAGTGGCTGCACTCCATGGTTCTGAAGCGACCTGCAGAAGCTATGGTTTATACAGAGATCGGGGCATGAGGGCACACACACATCTGCCTGAAAAAGGCTTCAGTTTTCTTCTTTTCTTCACCAAGGTATGAGCGAAGTTAAAGACTAAGACACTAAGAGTGCCAGCCTTGATAAAAAAAACAATTGTATGTTGGTATTGTTAACTGATATCAACAAATGAATAAGATAAAATTAGTATATGACAAGGAGCTCTCTGACACTGGGGTTGTGTGTTTCAAGGAAGGCAGGAGCTGGGAGCATCAGTGCCTTCCTGACTCCATCAGACTTACTGTACATACAGCCTCCAGTGGCAAGTTCTTGCCAGCACTACACCTGCTTACATCATCCATACCAACAAGTTAGAGTCCTAGAAAGTTACAAAATATACTGTATGAGGGGTTTTTTTTAGAACTGCGCTAAATTTTATTTTTATTTTTCGCAAACAAGAAAAAAAAACATGCAATTTTTTCAAAATTAGCTTTACAAACCCGTTCCCACACACAGACCAGAGCTGAGTCACTGTGGCTTGTGACTCGCAGCGCGTCAGCCTCGTGTGACCGTGTGTCACTGTGGTTTTGGAGAGCTCTGGTTTGGCAAATCTGGGGCTCTTTAAACAGATTGGCCAGTAAAAAAAAAAAACAAGGAAGAAAAAAACACTGCTGCACTGTTCAGACTCAACTGACCAAAACAGAACTAAACTAAACAGTGCCTGAGCTCCATAAGCCACAAAGATCACACAAGGCTTTGTGAGTGCCTGTTCTCGCAATTGTCTAACTTCAGCCCCTAATCTTCCAACCACTTATTTCAAACACACGGTTTCAGGACTGTGAAGTCTTTTTAAAACAGAAAACCGACTGGTGGGATTTTGGCAACTGAATCCTGATCAGTGACAGAAACATCCTTTTGGACACAGAACAGAGACACACTTCCGTGAAAAAGTATTCGCCCCCTTTGAGGCTTTCTGCATTGTTGCGTATTTTCTCCTGAATGATTATTTTCTCCAGCTGAATGTTGTCAGAGCTTCATACGGGTCTTAGTGGCATTTAAAGGGAGCCTGAGTGAACAAATAGCTTTGGTGCTTGTTTAATTTATTTCACAACCAAAGTTGTCCAACTTTCACTGTCCCTGTGTGAAATGTCCCTTTTTGGAGACATTAAGGCGCTACAGAACACAGCCTTGAAGTCAAGATGATATGACTTCATATGAAGTCAAGATGATGTTTCAGTTCCCATCCCTCTGATCTTACTGCTCACCTGCCAGCTACAAGCCCCACTGCTGCCCTGCAGCTTGTTGACTGCCTGTAACGGTGCTGTGTCCACGAGGTAGAGGGAGGACCCTGTGTGTTGTTCTGAGAGTTTCAGAAGATCGTTGGCTACTTTTCCAAATCGCGGGGCTGAAGTCAGAGTTGAGGGACGAAGGAAGAATATTCGAAGACCTGAGTAACAATCCGAAAGAGAATGTCTCAAAAGTAACGGCGAGGTTGGAGCTCCAAGAGATAGAGGCTACTACTGAGCGCAGACCTGAAAGTAGTGAGGGTTTAAATATCCCGGGAAGTGGAGGGTTTGGTAATTAGTGTGGTGTCATGATTGGATAATTGATCAGTGCGCTGGCGCTTGCTGGAAATACCCATAGCTGTGGTCGGCTCAGCGAAACGTCGTTTACGGTTGCTGGTGGACTTGACACTGGCCTCTTCACGTCCTGGCTCAGCCAAAGTCACACTTGAGTTACACACCATCTGCAAGCAAGTCTTCATTGTTGGCAAGTCAAGTGTTGATATTCAAACCTTCTGAACTCCAGAAGAAACATTAAAACTGCATTTAAACTCAGAAAGCCCTAACCAGCTCTTCAAGGTGCAGACCAACCCAAGTAAAACTACAAGTGCAAGAAGAGGGAATTTTTTTTTACTTAGACTTAGCTATACCACAGGTTGTATCAGAGCAAAAAAAACAACAACACATTTTTAAAAAATTGTTCTCAATCTGACTCAGTGCTTAATGTGAGCATTAGACAGAGAACGATCCAGAAAAATGCTGAGACCAGATACACTTTCAAACCGAGCTCAACCCCAGTCATTATTTAAATAATGCCATTGTTAAATGAGAGTTACAGCTATTCTGAAATAACAGCTGAAGCTGCCAAAGGACAAACTGTTCAAGCTGTTCTGGGCAGACAAGGAAGCAGAGGTAGATTTCTTTGCTAGTCTTGTCTATTTAATCTGACAGCTTTGGCAGCTCTGAGGTGGTGTTTCTACAAGGAAATCAATGCGAATTTCAAATCCCCTCGAATCTCGTTCTCCTACAAGCGGAGCTCTATAGCGTTAATCCACATTGTCTCAGCAGGTGACGCACTTGCAGGTGAAACTCTAGCAGCTCCACATTAACCGTGTACCCTCACCTGGCAAAAAGCTTTTGGAAAATCACAGAACAAAAATATTTGTGCAGCTTTAATTACCACACTGATTTCCTCAGTATCTAAATACATGGTACTACAATAATAACTCAGTTATGGAATTCATCCACAAAAATCTGCAAAAGTACAGGCAAAGAAGGCAGCTACTATAAAAATATATTTTGTGTGTCAAGAAGTATTCGATTGTATTTTTTCTGCTATGAAAAGGTATAAAGCAGACTGGATTTCCGGAGTGTATCATGCATGTTTATTTCCTTTGCCTGGCATATAGACTTATTGTCCTGATTGCTAACCTATGGGACATCACTGAAGTGGTGACAAACAAAGACAGAAGTCAAGTCAAGAACAGCTTTCGGAAAGGAAGCTGTCTTAGACAAGAGTATACCGAGGGCTGTCATGCATGTCGACCTGTCTGCTCATTTAGTAAGGGTCTGTCTGGCTGAAGGAAGAGAGCAATGTGGGTTGGAGGCCTATTGCACTGGCTAATGCTGAGCTGAGCTGAAGCAGAGGGGCGAAAAAGTTAAAGCCTCAGCATCAATACTAACACATCTCAGAAGGACCTAGCTGCACACAGAGGTAGGGGGCTAAGGAACACAAAATATCTGTTGAAGCAGTCGATATATGAGTTTGAATGGTTATAGAAATTTCTATCAGGTTTTCAAGGCTTAATTAATTAAATATATACATATGTATTCTGTCTTCCTTGCTGAAGCGTACATCTGGCTTAAATGTAATAAAATCCAAGAGACTCAACCATTTCCATTACTACAAGGTGCCCTTGTTTTACAGTATGAAGGAGGTAGTGCTGTTGATGGCCGACGCACACTGAAAGCACACACACAGGGGTGTGCCACCCTGTGTTATGGACTGGGAAAACAACCCCCACACTAGCAGCAGGGCAAGAGGGTCAAACCCAATAGCATTTCAAGGATGCCAACAAAAGTAGGCTTATAAATTTACTTGCAGAATTTATAGACATATGAAGGCAGAATTTAAAGAAAACATGTCTGTTTGTCTGTTTGCAACCACAGTTCCCCAGCAGAACAGGGCCCAGATGAGCTGGCTGTGGAATGTGTTTGTAGTTTGTCTGTAAAGGCAACGGTGAAACTTTCTCTAGTACAATGCTCACACGAAGAAGGCCCTGTGACTGCTGGCAAGACTAGCCACCATCTTTGTTTTGGAGAAGGTGCAGTTACGCCAAGGTACCTAAATTGAGACGTTGAGCTCACTGCCTTTTTTTTCTAAAACCACATTCCTGGTCTCATTCCAGACTCTGCTGCTGTTTTCCATGGTGTTTTTCTTTCGCTCTCTTGCTTTTTAAAGCAATTTTGGAACTGACTCCTTCACTCCCACGGGCTCAAAACCCCTGACTAATGGAAAGAACTTGCCACGGCTCTTTTTCCATGACAAGGAGCCTGCAATTGCGGTTTCACATCCTCTGCAGAGAGTTCTTAATAATTTATAGATTTTCCTTAATAATCTGAGAGGAAATAGTAGAGCTCCAGCAGGAAAGGTATTTGGTTCACCAGCTCCGGAAGCTGTTTTACACTTCTCCAGGGGAACACCGGTATTGTCCGATTTAAGGACCATGCAAAACCAAGATTCAGAGCGCAGAAAAAGTTACACAAGGACATAGAATCCTAAAATACATTTCAGTCTATATGTTAGTAATATTTAAATATTGTTGAAAAGCACATTTTATGGTTTATTGTCTAAGTAATCTTAAGTCGGGGAACCTGTAAGCTATAAGTGAATGAACTGGGTCACCGAATGATCCAGACTTCCAAGAGGTTTGAAAAGCTGTGGGGTACAACAATAAGAGTGACGTCATCACTACAGCCGAGTGATGAAGCTATAAAAGCTGTGTCCACCAATTATGTACCCTGGGCCACTTGTAGAAATACAGAGCTAGAAGCTTGCTATTGTCAATTCTCAAAACTTCCTGCTTAGGGAGATGTGAAATCCCGAGTGGAGTCCAGACGGGACACTCTGGGAGTGCAGGTGTGTCACCCCCTCTGCAAGCCCAGCCTTCATCTCTCTGCTCAACTCCCGCCAGTTCACGTCAAGCCTGGCTGCCTCGTCTCTTCTCCTTATTAGGAAGCGCCATTCAGGTGCAATTCCTTTCCCCCGGGGCAGAAACTGATCAGGTTCCTAATCTGTATGCTTAAAGTGGAGAGAAAAATGCATGAAAAACCCCAGAAGGAAAAACTAGAGAACAAATAAAAAATGCCAGTCATGTACCCAGGAAGTTATGTACGTATTAGGGAACGGAGTAGGGAAGAAGCCAAGTACAACTTTTCAAAGGCTGACAGAAGTATGCAGTTGAATGTTGCAGGTGTCATGTTACGCTGTGGATAAGGTGAGCTCATCTGTTGGCAGTGATCCCCAGTTTTTGCCTATCGGCAGACTGCAGGTTGGCTAGAACCCTTAGCTCCTCAGGCACAGCCCTGTCAGCCACCCAGGCAAAACGGAAAAACATTCTTCTTCTAGGAACTGAGAGGTGGTCACATTTAATCCACAAACAAACCTTTTGTTCACAAAACACGTTGCCAGTCCCAGACAAACCTCCCTCTTAACTAAAAAAAAAATCACTTGTGGCAATAATATTGCACACGTAATGCTTTACAACTGAGGCTAACTAAATAGTACACCTAGATCCAGCCACCTTAATATGCAGCCATTTGTTTTGCTTTTGACTCCCTCCTTACTTAGTACACTGGAAATCAACAGGTTAATTTGTCAAGAAGGTCCTGTGAGTATTAATGTAGTGGACTCAAAAGCGCTGAGTGTTGATTGGCCTTGACGATACGCACACAGCCATGAGCGATAACAGCTCGGCATCCAATGTCCCACCACCCTTAATTTTTCATTGAGCTGCATTTCTTTTGGTGGAAGGGAACATTCCTCTTCCAAAAAGCTTTGCTTGTGTGTTTTTTGGAGGGTGCAGGCTGATAACTGTTCCCTCTTGGCGGAATTCAAGCTTCCCCTGAATTCACCCACTGACTCCAGGTGAAAAAGCAGGCCGATTGTTTGTATTGGAGGGCCTTACTGTGGGCAACTGAGCCAGGCATTGCTGTGAAAGGCCTTGTGTCCGTACGAGAGAAAGAGCAGGTCTGTACGGCTAAAACTTACTAATAACCCACTTACAGAAAGAAAACAACATCTTTAAATTTAAAAAAATGTATAAATTGCTCATATCCTGTCACAATTGCTTTTGTTGCTGTAGGAAATAAACTGTGTTATGTACATCGACTATAGAAGGTTTAGTAGCTCCAGTTCCAGTTCTTTAAGATTTAAATTTACATTTTTCTTTCCTGGACAAAAGACGGGGAGGCAGGCCCAGTGATTCACAGTTTGGAAAACACAGAATACAGTAAACAATAAGCCAGCTGATTTTCAAAATCATAACTGAAGAAATAACTGCAAATTGCAGGGTGGGTAAGTTTCTAGAAAATTAAAGGTGAATCTGATGTCTAATGTCACTTATATGTATGTATTTAGATGACAATGCATTTAAAAAAAACACAATAAAGGGTAAGGTTCCATACTCAACAAGCAAGCAACCTGCCCAATTCCAATTTTCGTAGCGAGAATTAAAAAAGATAATACGTCGACCAAGAATGTTGCTGTAGCTGTTGTCTTTCCTCTGCCCTGGTGCCTGTGCCTGTTGCCGCGGTGTCTCCATGGCAGCGAAGCCACACCCCTCCGTGCAGGTGCGGTGTTTAACAGAGAAGTTGGTCACCCAGACACTGAAACAGGTGGAAACCTGAATGCTCTATCACTGACCTACCATCTTTTTCTTAGTCAAAACACAAGTATGTAATCAGAACCAATCTGCCCTGTTAGGACAACCAAGCAGTTTTTTGGTGTCTGCCAAACCACGCTCGAAGAAACTGACGAAGAAAAGCCTGTCCGAGGAACATTGTTTATGCTGAAGTTGAAACAATGGGCATAACCAACACCACATAAAGGAAATTAAAACATGTAAATAGAAGGTATTTTTTATATGAACTAATTCCTTTGGTATTCCACACTTGACCACTTGCTCTGCTCTGTGAAAAGGTGATTTGTCTTATTTATTGAAGATAAAAGATAAAACCATGCTTAGAGGGACAAAATAATCTCAGACATTTAAATAGAAATCATAATTTATTCATACTTATTCAAGCTTTACAAAAATATTCAAAAAACTAAAACTAAAAAGGTTGTAGACTTTTCCTTTTTATTTCTTGTGCATATACTGAAAAAAAACCCTCTTTCTGAGAAATACATTCAAGGCTTTGAGGGCTTATAACAATTTAAAGAAAATGTCATTCCCAAGAGAAAGATATTTTACTCCTGACACAAAGAGATGGTGTTTACTCATTTTCAGAAGACGGTTTGCTGGTGAAGAGGGAGTGTGTACAGTACATTGCTTATTTCTTCTGCTTCCACTGAAACACTGCAGGCTCTCACTGATAACAACATGAGGTCTGACAAAGAGGTAAATGAGCTTTTTAAATATGAAATATATTTACAGAAATTATTGTCCCTGTCAATCTGGACTTTTCCTTTCTGCAGACTAGGATGTTTAGCCTCTTCAGTATCAAATATCAAGCATACAATCCACACTTAAAAAAAACATATCCTGCCCGAGACAGAAACCTTTCGTTCCAGTGAAAATGTCAGATTACACATTCAAATGAGGCTGAGCAGAGGAGCATCTAATACCATAAAAGCTCTCTTACAGCTAAAAGGAAAGATCTCTAAGTAACCCTCAAAATGTTTTCTATTAGCAGCGTCTGGTATTTGTTTTACTGGCTCTTCAGTTTACTGTCCCCCACAGTCTTCAAATGCTACTTCACGGTCTGTGACTAACACCACTGGGCTATATTTCCCTGACAACTGAAAAGTGATTCCAGCTGAGAGAAAAGATTTGAAGGCTAAATGAAAACCCCACAGCACATTCCACTGTGCAGAAGCACAAGCCACATATGAGCATTCTCGCTGGAATGTTTCTAAAGGAGGGCATAGAGCAGTTTTGTAATCCTGAGGCAGATACTACTGCCTAACAAGCTTACAGGAACAGGCCATTTTCATAACTTCACACAAGGCTGTCACTGGATTCAACGTTAAAATTCAGTGGCTTCCTTGACAGATCAGGAAAACCTACTGGAGTTGTCACTGGTCTCGGCTAAGAAAAGAATAAAAATGACCCCTGCCTCCTTTTCTGTCTTCATTGGGGGATGTTGTAGAAGTATTATCCCAATCAAATATAATAATAATAATGTTAAATAACATTCAATAAATATTTGATTCAATTTGTAATAATTCAATAGTGCAATATTATAATAATAATAATTGCTTACACTTATATAGTGCTTTTCTGGACACTCCACTCAAAGCGCTTTACAGGTAATGGGAACTCCCCTCCACCACCACCAATGTGCAGCATCCACCTGGATATTGTGATACACACTGCACTATACTTACAGTAGGGGGATACAGTATTCCAAATGGAAAAATAACATCTTTTGTTGTTTGCCTTTTAAAGGGGCTGTAAAAAGCAATTAGCAAGAGTGCATCTCTTCTGCATCCAGAAATGACCCTTCAGCAGCATCTCCCTCACCCTTCCAGACAAGGTTTGATACTATTTTTGTAATCCCTGAAGGGAACAGACAGAGTCACAGCCAGACTTCCCAGTTCACGTCCAGCAAAGAGTGGAATAAGAGACCCAGGACACAAGTGGAAGCTAAGAGGGGGAGTATTTAGGATTGAAAACAGGAGGAGGACATTTCTTTAGATAAATGGCTAAGAGGATATTACTACGTCATTGAAGAAGATCCCACAGGGTCCTTTGCCGAAACATTTGGAAGAGATGTTTAGATCAACGAGCTGCATGGGCAGAATGGTCTCCCATCATTCTTCACTGTCCCTGTGCTAAACTGTTCAAAGAGCTCCTCCACTGGCCCAGGCCCGCAACCCAGCTGGCACCACACAGCAAGTGCCATAACTACACTGTTCAGCATTGGAGCAAACAAGCTGTTATTACCGTGAGAGGTGAGCATTTTAGAAATATGTGCTGTCAGTACAACTAGTAAGGGTAACATTGCCCTAAAATAATGTTGCAAATATTGTGTTAACAATGACAGCACTCCTGGGGGAGAGGAGGTGTGTGTGTGGGGAGGGTTTACATAAGTACATAATGATACCACAACACTTTCACAGCAGGATACTCCTCTGAAGCCAGACCAAACATGATTAAAAGGAAATATGACTAATACTTTTATTATGTTAATGGAGAAGAAATCTGAAACTAGTGACTGTATACACTGGGCTACAGTACATAACAATATTGAATTATCTTATAAACATGCTAAAAAAGCTGCACCCGATCTATGTATTTAGCAAGTCCCCTTAATACACTCCCAGCACAGCGGTCTAGTAAAACCCATACTGTGGATGCTGAATGTGAAGGACAGGGCAATAGCAGAGAGCCACTTTTGGTGAAAGCCTGGAGTCTGGGTGAGAAATTGTCATGCATCGTGATAAGATAAAATCTCCTGTTTGCAATGCTTCAGCTTTTCAGCAACTAGTATCTGTTGATTGAGTCGCATTCCTTTCATTCTCTTTTTTGGAAAAAAACATACTTCCTGGTCAGGTGGAGCCCATATGTAACACTTACAATACGGATTGCATACATTCCTGGACACAAAGAGAACAGCTATGACTCACTGCATGTGTATGAGTTTTTTTTTTCTTGATTCAAAGCTTTAACAGTAATGGAGCAGGTGTCAAGGCAACCAAGAGCCATACAGTAGTTAGTGTCACTAACTGATAGCATGACAAATGGGATGGGTGCCCTAGTTTTTTTGAATTACAGGAAAAACTGATTTGATAGCACCCAGGCACTTTTTCTTTATTAAAGTACTTCTAGATTTGTGCTTGTCAACATTTCATTCATGGTGCAGATTCTCTCTACATATTCCACCATATCCCGTGATGTGCTCAAGACCCCCTTGATGTGCTCAAGACCATCTTTTAGAGAAAGGCAAAAGGAGTCAAAACATCCCAGAAAAACACAAACTGCACCTCTGAACTTCCTATAGCATATGGCCCTAAGATTATCCACATGATCGCTTATTGCTTCAGTTGTAATTTACAGTAACTTGACCCATTTACCATGAAGTTACCACTAAAACAATGCTGAAAGCTGAAACAAAGCAGCCATGTATGCACAGATCTGGAGTTTAACATCGAAACAAAGCATTACTCTTGATCAAAGGGGAAAAATGTAAGCAGGGTGGAATGGCAGAGGGCTAAAAAATCAGAGCTAGTTTAATCAGAAATTAAGGGCAAATATATATATTGTTCATACAATATATTATATATGTTTCATGTGGTTTACCATGATTAACAGAGTTTAATAAATTAGTGTGCAATAAACCTGTTGCTCATCTATTATTTGGTGAAACAAAATTTCTGATAAGGGAGATAATTTGAGAGCAATACTCCAGCATTAAATGTGAATACTATTTTAACACAGACTTAAAAACCCAATATGGCAAAACAGCAAGAAAGCTTTGGGCTTTTAATAAGGCAAACCATACCAAAAATGCACTTCCGATGAGCAAGGAGCTGATTAAAGCTTGTGAACCAACTTCCTGTTCCACCAACCTCAATGTTCCACAATTTCTTTTACTTCGAGAGACTAAATTTGAGTGTTACGCAATGAAAGACTCACCTGACTCATTCACCTTGAATTTTTCCCTTTTCATTGTGCATCTAATCACTTAATTAGCAAAACTAAGAAAACACAAGATCTATATACAAAAGGAAAAGCTCAACTATCTTATGTCAGTTTCTCACTGGTATTTAGTTAAGTATTCCTTTTGCATTTGTGTACTTGGCTTTCGATATTGCACAACTAGTATAATTATTTGTCAAACAAATACATCACAAAAAAAGCGTTCATAGTCTCTGCAGAAACTGTCCTAACTGAGACTGTTCTTCCCTGGCATCCAAAACAATATAGATTCCTATTGTATCTCTACAACAGTGAAAATACCAACTCCCGATTTAGGATTATTAAAAAGACAGACATTTACACAGAGTATAAATTGGGAGAGAGTTTCACTACTAGAGAATCAGACAACTAAATTAGGAAAGGTGGGGAGCTGCGTCAGCATGCGTAGGCTGCAAAGGAACAAGTAATAGGTTTATTCCATGCTGAAAAAAATGTACTTGTTCCTTTGCAACTAAATTAGAAAGCTGTCAGTCAAAAGACTGACTAGACTACACTGTGTTTTTAATTTGAACAAAAAAAAGATGAAGCCTGATCAATAAGTGTTGTACATATAACACTTATAACAGTGTCCTAATAATCCCCATCTATAAATTGGCATTAATCACTCTGTTCTCCTCCCACTGAGAGCTGGTGTGTGGGTAGTGTACTGGTGCATCATCCAGGTGGGGCTGCACACTGGTAGTGGTGGAGGGCTGTCATCATTACCTGTAAAGTGCTTTGAGTGGAGTGTCCAGAAAAGTGCTATATAAGTGTAAGGAATTTTTATTATCGTTATATTAACAAAAGAACCTCAAAGTAGGAGCCTGTGCAAATACGTATGTAACAGGGGGTAGAGGGTTGCTAGCACGAGCCCTGGATTAGGCAACTGGGTTTTGCAGATACAGTGTATGCATAGCAGCTCAGCAGTGGGGTCTGCCACACTGCCAGGGGTTCTAACTTGTTTTATACAGTACTGTATGTCCCCCTGCACTATGGTTCAGGATCTGGTGGTTTCCATACTTTTCTTCGAAGTTGATTTCTCCTTCTCTTCGTCAATTACAAAGTCACGTCTTATCATACTTCAGCAGACCTTAAGGCGGTCTGGTGGGTGACACAGAGCTGTGGAGCTACGTTAATATATTGGGACCAAAAAGCAGGATGTAAATATTTAAACTCCACAAATCCTCTTTTTGTCAGCAGATCCAGAAAGAGCGCCAACAATTTTCTGAACGCCTTACAGTGGAATTTGAATGTGGATCATCTATCTGACTACAGAAAATGTTTTGATAGGAGAAGAGATAGTGTGAAACTGTGTGTTGAGTCAGGGACCCACATTTTCAGCAGCTTCCCAGGAAGGAATGGTGATGACAAGATGGCAAGTCCGAGCTTGACCCGAGATTAACAACTCAGAACTAACGTCAGTTAAATCTTTCTTTTTTTTAGAAAAATATTTTTACAGCTGCAGGTTGTCAAGGCTAAGAAAACATATTTGTATGGAAGACCAAGAAACAACATGGCTCTTTTGATGAGTGTTCATTTTAGAATGAAACTACTTTAATTATACATTTTGGGATAATGTCATCCGATTCTGAGAAAATGCTTTGTACGTTGGACTTTTGTTTTGCGATGTGCAAACAGTCTTACAACTGGGCACCACGATGAAGGGAAAGGGATAAAAAAATTCTTCTAACATAAAGGCATCTGCAGCTTAAAAGTTGAGCAGCAGTGCAGGTGTGCAAATACATTTTTTTTTAATTAAGATACTCCTGTTGCTATATACAAAAATGTGGAGAAGTTGCACTGGATCAGAAAACTTTCAAACATGCCTTTGCTAAACGGAACAGCAAACTTATCTGACACAAAAAGACTCGAATCCTATTTATATCAATGTGGTCAAAGTGATAAAAGAAAATGGCGCAAGAACGGGCTCTTTTAACACTCTTTTATCACTTGATTAACTTTGATGAGCAATTTGTTCTTAAAAAAGTTGTCAACCTGTGAAAAATGATTTACAAACAAACAACTGACTATATAATACAAAGCATAAAATACTGAAAATCATATTTGAATAGATTAAATGTGATCCTGCATAAGGCAATATATTATCTGGTAAAAAAAGATGCCCATTAAACATGCACAGAATTAATTACTTTTAATTTTTCCAAGCAATCAGATCCTTGCCCAATGCAATATCCCTGCAAGCTTGAGTTGTTAATCAAAACAAGTGCACGTAATTATGTGCAGCTGTGAACACCCAAGAACAGTACCACAATGTGCGTCACAAACTGAATCACTTGCCAAAGAACAACCAGACAATCGTCTGAGGTGAGCTTTCTGGGTTTTTTGGCTTGTAGGTAGATGATTATGAAATCTACTGATTTTCGGTTCCAGTGGTGGAGGCGGCAGAGCTCTTTTGCCCTTTGACCCTACGTTGCACTGATTCTAGGCTGATTTAACAAAGGTCTGTGCCTCAGAACTATGGGGGATTCACCCCGTTAAGCTGTCCAAGATCAGTGCCAATCAGGGACTGTGAAACTACTGCTAGAAGGGGCACATAGACATCCTTCTCACCTAGAGCACACAATATAATAAGCATTACTTTCTGCCAAGAGCAGATGTCATCTACAGTAATTTTCAAATTGATATATCATTCAACACTGCATGGTTTCCTCTCCTTTGCAAACTTTCTTATGTTCTCATGCATTAGAACAGGTTTAACCCTCCCGGCTGCAGTACCTTGCCCACTCAGCTCTTTTTTTTATTATTATTCCAATGGAAATTAAACCCTGTTGCCCAGAAAACCACAGCCGGACCTAAATTCTTGGACATACAAGTCCATGCCTGGCAGTTAAAAGCAGTTATTTCATTGAAGATTTGATCCTAAATGCTGTAATTACAGGAAAATGCCCTGTTTTTATTTTGACACAGAAACAAGGGCTGCGTTATAATGCCCAATGACTACAGAGTCTGTACAGAGTGAAAACCGAAACCAATAAGTAGACAAATTATATGTGTACATGCATTTTGGTTCAGCAAATGCCTAGTAAATGGTTTGCTAACTTCTCTGATTTAAGAGACTCTACTGTTGGTCCAGTTCTCTAAATCCACCCCTTCCAACCTGACATAGGTTCTATTTAGCTACTGATGCGCTCAATGCGTTAATCAGCAGAGGGTTTCACTTCTGGTGTTGTGTTGACCAACAAGCTTGAAACACATAACCCAAGTTATATGAAGTCGTTCAGTTGTTGAGGTGGTGTCATAGCAATAACCTGGAATTGAACGTGAGTAAAACAAAGGAACTAATAGTGGACTTTCGGAGACACAGGCCACACACTCACAGCCCACTCAGCATTGATGGAACGGAAGTGGAAACAGTCACCAGCTTTAGGTTTTTGGGAATTCACATCTCTAATGCCCTAACCTGGACTGCGAACACGGACATTATCTTGAAGAAGGCTCAGCAGCACCTCTATTTCTTGAGGTGCCTCAAATGATGGGGGATGCCAGTACCTGTGTTGGTGAACTTCTACCGCTGCACCATCGAGAGCGTCCTCACCAACGGGATCACCGTGTGGTACGGCAACACCTCTTCTTGAGAAAGAAAGGCACTGCAGAGAATGGTCAATATGGCCCAGAATATCATCGGCTGTGGTCTCACCGAGATTAAACAGCTCTATGAGGGCCGCTGCCATGGTAGAATTCTGGCCATCACAGAGGACAGTCACCACCCCGGGCACGAGCTCTTCACCCCACTGCCCTCAGGCAAGAGATACAAGAGCATACGGACACTTACCACTACATTCCTCAATAGCTTCTACCCACAAGCAGTGCGATTGGAGAACACATTCGTCCATGCACCTTGGACCACACCTACACCACCTACCTCCTTATAATTTTATTTATTGCACATCTGCAGTCATTGTTGACATGTCTGCATTGTTTACATTCAAACTGTTTACTTGTACATTGTCTACTGTTTGTTTGTATATTGTCTTGATGCACTGTCTGCACTTTGTGTTTTAAACTTTTTTTACCAATCGAGAGACTTTCTGTAAGTAAGAATTCCATTGTACCAGTACACGTAACGTTTACGTATGGCAATAAAGTTCAAGTTCAAGTGGGGAGAAGGGGGAAAGTATATTAATTACTGAGAACAGGGGGCATTTCTTTACACAGATGGTGGTGTGAGTCTGGAACAGACTACACAACTGTGTTGTCAAAGATCACACTCTGACTTTATACCAGAAACAGCCAGGTGAGATACTTTATAAATCAGTTAATAGCAGCCAAACAGGCTTGATGGGCTGAATGGCCTCCCATGTTTGTACCTTTTTTGTGCTCTGATGTAGCAATCCAGCCACTCCTGATGGTGATTGCTGATCGCATGTCAGGTGTTACTCACAAGTGAGAAGCAAAGTACAAGTCAAAAATCCGCCTTAGTTCAGCTTTGCCAACAAAACCGCCCTATACAGTTTCAGTGCTCCTCAGAGTCAGAAATAAAACAAACAGGTGAGAAAACTTGCAGGTTCTCGTTAGGCATTTTCCTTCCATGAGAAACACCTGAGGATACCTGTAAGAAGAAAGATGAACAGATTACACAGTGCTACACTGTACTGGAATTACACACCCACCCCAACTCATTTATAATGGAGAAAGTTTTTTCATAATTCTTTCCTGTCACTTGTATACAAAGCAACGTCAGGAGCATCAGGTCCCACAAGGTGCAATGTGCACAGACAAAGACACTGCTAAGGCAGGTTTATGTCTGCTCCATACTGTGCTGGGTGTTGTGTGGCACACATTTTGTTGTGTCAAGACTGCTCTATTTAATCTCACAGGGCTCTTGACACACAAAAAGAGGTCACTGCTCCAATGCAGTCGTGTTCATAGTCTGACTTGGACAGAGCTCTCCAGAAATGAGCCAGCAGGTTAAAAACAGTTACTGGGTACAACCAAGGCAAGTTTCACCTCCATTCTTCAACCTGAAAGCAGTATCTCTTGTTAAAACAGAATGAGAGGAGTCCATTTGGCCGATTTATTGTTATTTAGTGTTATTATCCAGCAGCCATATCACCCTGCAACTCACAACTGACAACCCACTGAAGCTCAGCAGGAGTGAGCCTGGTCAGTACCTGGATGGGAGACTTCCTGGGAAAAACTAAGGTTGCTGCTGGAAGAGGTGTTAGTGGGGCCAGCAGGGGGCACTCACCCTGTGGCTCATGTGGGTCCTAATGCCCCAGTGTAGTGACAGGGACACTATACTGTAAACAGACGCCATCCTTCGGATGAGACGTAAAACCGAGGTCCTGACTCTCTGTGGTCATTAAAAAAGTAGGGGTGTTATCCTGGTGTCCTGGTCAAATTGCCTTCATCGCTCTGCTCTTCTCCCCACTGATACCTGATGTGTGGTGAGCGTTCTGGCGCACTATGGCTGCCATCGCATCATCCAGGTGGGGCTGCACACTGGTGGTGGTGGAGGGGATCCCCATTACCTGTAAAGCGCTTTGAGTGGAGTGTGCAGAAAAGCGCTATATAAGTGTAAGCAATTATTATTAATTATTGGATTTTTAGTAGTTAACCGATAGTAATTCCCCTCGTTATTAAGTAACTACCAGAATTATATTGGTGGGTTCATAAGCTTTCTCTGGTTCTTGGCAC
Source organism: Atractosteus spatula (assembly GCF_055471065.1). Taxonomy (NCBI): domain Eukaryota; kingdom Metazoa; phylum Chordata; class Actinopteri; order Semionotiformes; family Lepisosteidae; genus Atractosteus; species Atractosteus spatula. The sequence continues at coordinate 73,571,271 of NC_142708.1, read as the reverse complement.
TGTATGACATACTGTATGTAATGAGCTTTCTGAGTAGTAAAACTGGCATCCGCAGCTCTATATACATGCCAAATATTTGTCCTTGTCTAAAAAACTGCTGCACAAATGTAATTTGTTCAATTTTGCCACATTTTAAAGCAATTTAGCACCCTTGCTGCTAGGTTTTCAAGCATTTTCAAGTCATGGGGCTGCTTTCATTGATGCCAGAGTCCAAGAGAAACATTGGCCAGGAAACTCAGCAACACTCAAACCTCAAAAAGCAAACCTCAGAGGGAAAAAAAGGGGGTATTTAAAGCACGCAGCTCTGAAACGGATCATTTAAATATTTGCCTTCGTGAAAGATGTTTTTTTTAATTGCGCTTACTGAAGGCTTCCTAAAATACAAGCCCCTTACACTGAACCACATGCGATGCAGTCACACAATCCAATATTTACATCTGCAGGCTCTTTTCAAAGGGAGTGTCGCCCGATGGATGAGAGAATGCAGCCGGTAATGGACAGAAGCAAAAACACATTTAGTGACGACTGAAATGGTAACAGATATTTTAGCCATTTGATGTGATGAGTTCTCCAGCTCTGGCCTCCCTTCTCCATCATGCAAAAGGCTATGGGGAAGTCATCTGCATGGAATTATTATTAGGAGACGCCATGCTATTTTCATAGCTTTCTTTATGGACTTCGATAGTTGCCTTTGTCAACTTTACGTGATGCAAGGCGAAATGCTAAGCTTGAGTGACACAAAGTGATGTCCAAGCAGAATTCATCCTCCTACCAGTCCCTCAGGCCAGGCAGAAAATCAATGAGCAGGGAGGATTATGAGCAGAAAAGGTTTATCATCCTACTGAACCCTATAGATTAGGCCGCAGAAGCTTGATCTCTGCTGTTAACAAAGCACCACACTATGTCATCTATTATGCAAGTCACTTTGCAGGAAAGAGCAAACCAATCAGATTAAAGAACAGGAGATTTTAAAAGATTTCCATTTATACTGCCAGGTCATCAGCTGTGCAGGTGTACTACTACGCAGAGCAAAGTGAATTAGCATCAGTTGATCCATGCATCAGAACTGATGAAGACCGCCTGATCTACACTGCCAGATCAGTAAAGGCCTTAGCAAGGTTAACCTTAGGAATTCTGCAGATTTTTCCATTGCTTTTATCCTGCCTTTGCACCAACAAGACTTATCAGACTTATCATTTGGTGCTTTGCCATTCACTATACTGTGTTCTTTACCATGCTATCCTACAGTAAACTGAAAAAGGAAACAACGCTTTACTTGCCTGTCCTTAAGTACTTTGAAAGAAGAACCAATAGGAAATTATCTGTAATGAAACTACTTCAACATTTTAACTTAAACTCCTAGGTATAAAAACCAATCCAACAGATAGCCAGAGCTTGTAAAATTACAGTAACAGGCTGGGCAGCTCTGGATTTAAAACCAATCTTCACTCCCTAAGTTTTTTTTAGAAACAGCGACCATCAGCAACACACGTCTGATGCCGTATTTCTTTTTGACTTCACAGTCTATGGAGTCTGTGTTTCACAGACCAGTACTGCTTACGGGTAAGATGCTTTTCTGCTGTGTCTGTCAATAGACAGAGGGTGGGAAATACAGTAGCTAGGTGAGATCACACTGCCAGCTGGGAACAGAACAGGCTGAGCATCGACACAAGATGTTGAATCAGAAAAACAAACCCCCCCCAAAAAAACAGAATATCCCAAACCCTTTTTGACGAACGCGAAATGACTTCAAAACACTTAAACTGTTTCTGCTTCAAAATAGTAATTGACATTTTCAGAATGTTAGCATGAAAGCATATTCTTACAGCTGACTCCAAATCGCACCACGACTTCTCTCTGGGGTAACAGACCAGTAGATCTACCTACTCTAGATCAAAGTGAAGGATTAAATCAGAGGGATTTCTATAATTATGTTAGCTACAACTGGCACTGCTGGATATGTGGATAAATCAGAGGCCATCCTCTAATCTGTGGTGAAAGTCTCCAAGAATACCACTCGGGAAAGGTGAACAAAACATTTGGAATGCATCGTGTTAATCTTAAAAACTCTATGCAGCCCTGAATAACACAGAGACACCAGAAATACCTGAAAGTGACTAACCGAAGTTATGAAATACACACACAGCACTTGATCTTTCTGTGCCATTTACTGCAACTCATTAAAAGCAGTAATGATCAAAATCCAATTTAAAGGTTTGGGGCTTCAAAGCCAGCTGAGCACAGCTGTTTGGGACCGAGTCCGGACTCTTTCCATGCCTTCTCCTTTCACTTCATAGCGTTTTACAAACACTGCAAGCCGCCGCCTAAAAGCAGCTCTTGCTTTTCCGGTGGTTTCCCAGCTCCTGCCTGTCACTCTTGATAATTTCTCCTTTTTTGGCAATCATGTGTTTTTCTACAGCCCCCACCCCCCTTACATGTTTTGGTGAAAATACTTTTTCCTTTTGAAGGAACTCGGTGTGGCTGACGTGCTGGCTCTCTCCTCTCTCTGGCCTGGCTGTGTTATCAGAAAGGACAGGGAATGTTAAAGACCCTCACCTCTCTCCCGATAAAGCTCTGCCAAACGCTGAGCCTGCAAACCCTTCAGTGACGCACAGATGACTCACCCTGCCTTCTCTCTCTCTCTCTCTCTTTCTCTCTCTCTCTCAATGCCCCCGACCTCCATTTTTCTATCGGTTTCCTTCTTCCTCCTCTTTTTCTTGGTCGTTTTCCTCCACCGGTCCAAAAGTTTGTGTAAGATTTCCATTACTTCCAACACAATCTTCTAGGCCTCTTATAACCTCTCTTTTGGACACAAGCTTTTGATGCATATTATAAGATTAAGGGAATGTTTTAGAATAGGTTACAGAAATAATAACAGAGACCTTATAGGTTTATATGAATTTAATTCATTATTAGACCGTCTACTACATTCCATGAAAAAAATGCAAGGACTAATATATTTAGGAGTAATATATTACTAATTGTGTTAAATGTTCTAATATTTTGTATTATTGGTGTTTTTTGTATAACAATTTCATGTAATCAAGTGGCTACGAAAGGGTTAAAAATTGAGACCTGTTACTTCTTGTAAATTAATCATGAAAAGGTAACTAAACATTATTTTGTCCATAAGATCAAAAATTGCCTTAGTGAGCACTGTGGGCACTATGAATGCTTTTGAGCTGGAAAGTTATCAGATGAGAGAAAAACATGCCTGGAATTCCCTAGTGTCTCCGCTGATACAGAGGCTCGGAGGAATGCAGGGTGAGCCCAGTGATTCAGGTGATTCAGGTGTTGCAGGTTCAAGCCCGGGTCATGCCACCTGCTCACCATGACTGGGACTGTGAGCTGAGATTAGTTGGCCAGGGAGGTGGTGACCCCGGTGACAGATACGTGCGGAGTTGCGGTCCCCTATTTTAAAGGGCGCAGAGTCACATGCTAAAAGGTGAGGATCTCGAAGGTGGGCGGGGTGGTGCCTACTTCCTCGTTCTCGCCGTGTGTGGTTGCTGTGAGCACAGACATGTAAACACACCGCTGGCGATTCCAAACCGCGTGAGTATGTCAACAAAGAAATTCTAAATCTAAACAACTATGCCCATGTCAAAACACTCCCACAGAAATTGTCCGACAGAATATTATTGTGGGTTTCCAATAGGCTTTCTTAGTCCCTAGTATTCCTTTCCTATGTCCAGTGAAGGGATTTCTTTGTACAGTATTCTTTTGCTTGTGTTTGAAGAGTGGAGCTCTGTTGTTTTCTAAAATAAAACAAAAATTAGAACTTGAGAGTAGAGACAGCCTGAGAAGGAAAGGAGATCTGTGCTCTAAACTCCCAATATGTATTTTGTTGTTTTATATATTATATGATTCCAGAATAAAATGAAATCTCTTACTAAAAGACTTCTTAACACATTTCATCCTCATACCAGCAAGAAGCTATATTGAAAAAAAAAACTTTTTCTGTTGGATTTAGGGTTCCTTATTTCCATGGTACATTTTACCCCCAACTGCTACATTCTGCATCTATCACTCCCCTACCATCCCACGTTTCCGGGAAATCAGGGACCCCCAGAGCATAGACAGAGATTTTTTGTTCGTTTGACATCTGTGTCAAAAGTTGCGAAAGCTGTAGTTGTTCCCCTTATTGCATCTTTGAGCTCAATGTCCAGAACATCGCGTTTCACTTTCCAGTTTCAGATGTGTAGCCCCCCTCCTCCCCACGCTCCCCCCCCCCCCGGCCTCTGCTCCCTTTCTGGTAGCTTCGTGGCCAGCCTGCAGTGACGGTGCTCCTGGCAGATCTTGTGCCTGAGGCCTGCACTTTATTAAATTACATGACTAAGAGAGGGAGTTAACAGGGAGCTAAATTTAAAGCCGTGAGTTAAAGTGAGTTGAGGCACTGGAGAATAAAGACATGCTGTGCCAAGAAAAACATTCTAACCCCAGAAATACATTTTCAAGAACTCAGAATAGGAAAAGAGAAATTTGCTTGATTTTTTTTTCTTCTGTGCTTTCATGACAAGGCTCCTCAGATTAACAAGGAGAGGTTGATTCTGCTGAGGCCCTAGGTTGATACAGAGTAAAAATCATGTCAATGCATCCTTATAGCCCTGTAAAATGCAGCATCATAGCTGTAATTACAGATACCGGGGCGGGATTTCGGTGACAGCTCTTGAAGAGGTGCATAGACATTTTGGTTATGAAATTGTACTGGACTAGTGTGGGGGTGCAGTCCCATATTCTCATATTCTTACAACAATAGAGCCAGCACTGTTTAAGATCTACCATAGCACTGAGAATAACAACAGGGAACGATCTCAGCCAGAAAAATAACTTTAGCATTTTTTGGAATATTGTACTAAAAATCAATTGCAGTATAATATACAATTTCTTAATCAATGAATAAACAAATGTAACAAGTGTCTTTTGCAGATCTCAGAAAGGATATTCTCTTAAGGATCTGATAAATGTATTTTACCCTGGGAAAGGGCCCTGCTTCCGAAATGATCCAAGGACAAGGGAAGTTGAGTTAAGACAATGCGGCTCTTGACTGGGTCATCCAGCAGGTTGCTTCGGGTGAAGGTCTGAGGTAAGTTTAAGCCTGGCTTGTCACTAGTCCACTGTGATTTCCAATGTGCTGTGCTCAATCTGCTTGACACTGCCATGGCAGAGCTGGGATGAGTCAGCTAATGCTTTCCTGCTTCCCAGTGACTTCCTGGGTGCCTGCAGGCTTGTGGTGACATCTCTAACACACCCCTGCTCCGATCTGAAGCTGAACCTCCTTTAGCTAATGAGGGGACCTAATTCAAGTGCTCAAAATCCTCAAGGGCACTGGCGAAATCAGCCCAATCGACTTCAACATTGAAGCATGGAGCAACACTGTAGAGACAAAAAGTAAATGTATTTATTGCTGGAGAGGCACTTCCTTACACAAGGTGTGTGGGAGTGTGAAACGGGCTACAAAGCCATGTGGTCAAAGCTCACTCCCTGACCTTCTGCAAGAGAAGACATACCCTAAAACTGGATGAGATCCTAGGATCCAGTAGCAAGAAAACAGGCCTGATGGGCCCATCGGACTCCCCTTCCTTGCATCAATTTTGTGCACGGATGTAGCAAGCCAGCCACTCCTGATGGTGATTGTCAATAGTGTGACAGGTGCTAATCACAAGTGAAAAGCAAAGTACAAGTAAAATCTCTGCCTGAGTTCAGTGTTGCCAACAAGACTGCCCTATTGTATCACATCTTTAGTGCTTCTCAAGAGCCAGTCCTCTCATTTTCTTCAACTTACCAAACAGCAATCCCACAAGAGAAACAAAGCGCACACACACATGTAAATAGTTCAAGTAGGTAGCTGCGTCAGCATGTGTAGGCTGCATAGGAACACAACGTTTCAAGAAAAGAAAGGAAACACAACGTTTCAGCTGTGGAGCCTTCTTCAGGTGTATTTTATACAAATACAAATGGTGTATTTGAAACAACTGGGAAAATAATAATAGAGAATATAAAATCCTGTTAGAAAGCTTTCAAAATCCTATAGGGAAACAGTTACCGCAGTTCCCAAATGCAATGCACAGATTTAATAGGACCAGCTGTTCATTGTTGTAAATCTGGTTCATGTCATCTGCAGCTGCAGATATGCTATTGTTTTATCAGGGCATCTGATGCACTGGCTGGGATGCAAGGAAGATGGTAACAATGGTTTAAGCGAAATACGCCTCAGTCGTGGCCCTGAGGCAGATGAAATCCCTTGTCCGCAATGTTTTAATAAATCCCGCTGGGTGACTGAAATAACCCAAAATTCTAATTTGAGCTTCGCCGGGCGTTGCCAATTGGCACACATCTGGAATGAAGTGGAAAGCTGAACTTAATGCCAGTCTTTTTTCACTCTCTCACCCGGCCCCACCAGGGGCCAGCGGGGTTCATACGTCACCCTTAATTTATCCGATTCTAACCACTTTTTAGATCAATTTTGGTTTGACCACTTAAGCAGGTCATTTGTTCATTCAAGTAGAAATCATCTGATATGAGATTACAGTAAACGTAGTTCTCCTGATGACTACAGCTGTCCATTCCTGACATAACTGAATCAATTCATTTACTAAATTGATCACTTGTTTTGACAAACTGATAATTGCCTTTAAGACTTTCTGACTCTCCTGGGCCTGGGTGGGCCACCCCTGCCTTAGAAGGATTAAGATGCCTTTGCAAAAGAGGATTATTTCTACACCAAACAGCTGTTTTGTTTTTCTCCTCTTTACCACCTGTGCTAAAGATAGCACACTTATTCTGGACTCCACCCGTTTCTTCCCATACAATCTCCAGCCCATTGTCTGTTTCGATTTTCAGAATAACAAAGTCGCATTGCGACTTCTTTCTGCCCAACTAACAACACAAACCAAATACTGCGCTGTTTGTCTTGGTTGCCAGGCAACCACTGGTGTTTTAGGCCAGTCAGTATCCTGCGTCTGCACTTCCCTGACACAGGCAAGTCCGGGGGGGGGGGGTGCAAACGCAGCTGCAGAGCGCATTTTCATCCACCGTGCAGACATTCTGTGTTTGCATTTTGAGGTTTCATTTTTCGAAGCATCTTTCACACCGATGCAAAAAAAATAACTGTAAAGTAGTGTGTCAATAGAAGAGGACACATTGACCCAAAATAAGAAGTAAAAGTAGCTCATTTCGCAGAGGAAATGCCTCATTGCTGCAAAAGAGCAAAAGCTAGCTGTGTTGATGGCGCCAGTGGCACGGGTGGCCATTTCCCAAAGCAGGGGCGCACAGCTGGCTACTTGATCTGGGGGCGCTGGCTGCAATGGGAGCAGGTCGGAAAAGCCATGGCTTATTGAAGGACGACAGCCCCACAGCTTTCTGAGCGAGGACCTCGTGACTCCTCCAAACGAGGCAGAGTCTCCAAGGGTGAAAAGGCTAACGCACAGCTTCGATAAGAGCTACTGGAAGCTAATCCATGATTGATAACGGCTCGATTCCCAATAAAAAAAATAATAAAACACAGCATCAGCACAAGAGGGCAGTGCCATTTGAGGATTTAGTATGTTAAACTTGCACAATGTGGCCCAGGACATGAATTTATGTTTCTATAACTCTTGTCATTGAAATAAAAAACACAACCTGTTTTTTCTCCCTCGCTATTCAAAAAGATTCTCACTGCCTGGGAGCTGCTTTGAAATCAAGAGTGTTTTTACGCACTGATCTCAAAGATTGAAGCCTTTTAACAGCCGGAACGGAATCAAGCCAGATTGAATCACATAAGAATTCCTTCTGTTACCAAGATATTAAAAATGAAACACCATCTCTCCCTCATCTGGAAATACTGACTAATTCTCAATCTATGCGGCATCTGTGATAGATCTGGGGGCCTAAAAGTGCTGGAAAAGCTGTTGTGAAAAAAATCTAAAGGATTGTCCAAAATCCAAAGGAGCAAAGGATTGTGTGAATTTCTCATTCTGAGAGACAGGTTGCATCTATTATTGATACAGAACAGTTCTGTTGTATTTAGTTTTGTTCAACGCTGATATGTTGTGTAGAATAAAGATTTGGGCACCCCGCATTTTAAAAGCACAGCACAGGTTGGGTGTCCCTGTGTTTTATATGGTAAGCTTTGGTCATGCAGCTAGAGGTCAGCAAAAGTATGCTATACAAATAAGGGAAATAAGGAACGGCATTCAGCGCATAAGGAGATGTTTGTTCCCTGGGAATATTTCACACTCCAAAAGCGTGTTTCAGAAAGAGGTGTGAAATCCACGTATCCGTAGCAAAAAGGGTAAGAGACGCTGCTCCCCAAAATATACCTATTCACTTCTAGCATTTTTTTTTACTTTTTCGCTAAAACACGTAATTAAAAGTCACACAAGAAGTTCTGTAGGTATACAAACGTATGTTTAATATATGTAAAGGGGAATTTCACATGATCATGGAACTTGGCTATCTGGAAGAGTATTTATTCTGAACAGAGGATGAAGAAAGTTCACTGAAGAAGCAGCTTTTACAAATCAGTTTGAGATGCACTTCCTCCCCATGCCTTTTTAACCACAAAGAATTCCAAACATATATATTCAGACACGATGTGTGTGTTTTCAGAATTCAAGCACTTGACATTTACCTTCTGGAAGGCCACGGCTTCATTCACACGTGCAGGACGATTCAAATTCAGGTGAAGGTACTGTCCCATGCTGGAAAATACAGGAGGCCACATGTATGGGGCCAAAAAGTACAGAGGAGGTAAAATATTACGGGGGTCGACCACCAGGAAACACCCAAATATAAAATACAGATGTGGACGGGGAGAGGGTGCCAAAGTATGGTCAACACAGAAGAAGGGGGAGGGCGGTCTTTCAAAAAGTGAACATTTCTTTTTTAACAAATCAAAGGTTAGAGCTGCAAGGTATTTTCCACAAGTGGAAATATGTGATGAAGAAACCCAGTGAGCGTGTGCCCTCGCGTGTTTGCGCTTTGCTGGCCTTTCCTTCGCCGGGCTCGGCAGTGCGGTTTCCTGGCCAGGAGCGTCAGCTGACCCCCACACCCCTGCAGCCCACCTCCTGCAGTGCCCGTGACGAGCGGAGAGACGACGGCCTGGGCGCCGAGCTGTAGGGCCTCGCGCCACAACCTAGAACTAGACTTTCGATCTTGCCAGAGATCGCGTGTTGCTTCCTGCTGCGTTTCTTTGAAGCCACTTGATTCTTTTTCCCCCTTCGCAGCTCCTATCTCTAATAGTCTGCAAGAAAGCAAACCGATAAGGGATGGAACTGCACGTCGCAGTAATAAAAATGATTTTATTACCCTTATTATTTTATCCAATTTCCCTTTATTGTTTTGTTGTTGTTGGTGGTGGTGGAAAATCAGGCTGCTCTCTTTTTAGAGCCCCGTTCTGAAGTAAAATCAGACACTTTTTACATATCCAGGTTCTAGCGGGTTAGGGATTGTTGAAAACAGTATGATTTTGAACCCTTCACCAGATTTTCACAAGAACAATTTTGTCTTTTGTTAGGTTAGAACAAGAGGTTGAATATGCTGCAAAAATATTAATCTGACGATATTAAAAAAAATAGCTGCCTGTGGTTATGGAAAAAAAGATTAAGATAATGCAATCTGAACAACAGCAAGCCTTCACTAATTACTAGTTTAATTATTATGGTTATTTGTCTAATACCATATAAATGAGTATAAATAACACATAAATGAGTTTCATGCAATCATGTTTCAAAGCCAAGTGACAGATGCACAATCACCATATTTCCTTCATTACTGTGGCCATTTTCCTCTACCATTTAGTTTAACTTTGAGTATTCAAATCTTAATTTTAGCTGAAAAACATGCAACCTTTCCAGAGATTCAAAATGATTCCCCCTTTTGGGTTTGAAATAACACATTGTAATTTGAAGTGTCTTTATATTATAAAAGGAAAAAGACTCTTTAAGACTCTTTCTTAAGAGTCTATAGAAATATGCGACATTAAACTATTTTCTTAAAAGTACTGGTGTAACTAGACTCTGTTCATCTGCAAAACTGACATCGTACAGAAGGAACAGTTTTGCCAAGACACATACTCAAAATGTGCCGACTAGGAAAAAACAACCCTAAGAAACCAGTCTCAACCAGGTTATACTAATGCCAAGAGGTTGTAATCCTTAAAGAGCTTTTTTTCTTTTCAAAGACAAAGAGGTAAGATATGAGTCTCATGCTTGAAATAAATGATGACCTAATGTTATTAAGACTGTAGAAAGAACACATTGGTGAGATTATATCAATCATGATTCACACATATACAGTAGTGAGTACATCTAGAAGTAGAAAGGTAGGTACTTTCCCTCATGATTTAACTGCTGAAAATATAACCTTGTGATCAGCTCCTACGCATTCTCAAACTGACTATTTTATTTCATTCTCGAAGTCATTTTAAGTACTGGGAGGAAATGCTTAATGAAAAGGTAGCCGATCATAAAAGTGCAAATCTATAGTATGATAAAAAAACACATATATATATACAAGAAATAACAAAACAGATGGAAGTCTTAGCAAACAGGTCCTTAACAGCTCCCTAAACCTGAATTTAACTATGAAGGACATCCAAACTAAATGAGGCAGAATTTAACAAGCTTGTCAGCAAGGCTGTGAATCAGCCACTTTTCCTACTGAACTGAACTACTGTCCATGGTCACTTATTAAGTAATCAATTATGTGAAAGTGGTACAGAGAATATACTGTAATCATGCCCTAACTTGCCACTTACACACAGAGGAAATCCCCACATGCAGAAGAGCAGTAAGATCCCAGGGCAAGCACCTGCCTAGGAGATCTGCTAGCTCTGACCCCACCCTTTCCTCTAAGAATTCTGTTTCCAGCTCTGGCAGAATGTTTTTCCCAGAGCACCCCACACTGTGGATGCAGTTCAGAAATGAAACTGGGAGAGCGTTTTCCTTTTCCTTTCCATATCTTAAGAGCATGGTTATGGAACAAGGAAAAGGATTACTGAAACATGCCAAGCTCCCCCAGTAATAAATTAACAGTACCAGTACTAATAAACATCAGAGAAAAAAAGTAAAAAGACAAGATTTTAGTTTCAATTTCCTACATTTGATCAATAACAACACTAATTTTACCAACACACAAAACGTACAAAGTAGGTCACGAGAAACTGCCCCTTTACTGTGCTTAGAACAATGTAATGTTCATGTGGTTTGAGAATTATATTTTTGTGTGCTGACTAGATATATATGGGAAGGCATAGTGGTAGAGGTAGACCTCATAGATCTGGGGCCCTGGGTTCAATTCTAGACCTGGGGCACTATCCGTGTGGAGTCTGTATGTTCTTCCAGTATTCATGTGGGTTTCCCACGGTTGCTCAGATTTCTTTTCACTGCTCGAAAAGAAACTAGTAGGTCAACTGGCTTCTGGGAAAATTGGCCCTGGTGTGAGTGTGTGTTTGTGACTGTGTGTGTCCAGCAATGGACTGGCATTCCATCCAGGGTGTACCCTGCCGTGCCCTCTTTGTGAACTGACCACTTTTAAAATAAATAAAATTCTAGATTTTAGTTTTTATATAATATTGAACAAAAGAAGGCCCTTGGAAGACTATTATAATATTAAATAGTCATCCTTTTCGAGAATTGCATCATAAACAAAATACACAGAAATAGCAGCCCCCTGAAAAACAAGAAACAAAATAATGACAACTGTAATTCTCTGTGATGTATTACTATAAGACGTTATGTTGTTTTCCGATACAAAAAAAAAATCTGATGTACAGTATCTGATCTGATTTTTATTTTCTTGAGGGATGATCACATCCATTTCAGGAAATACCAAGTACCACTGAAGAAAGCATGTAATATTCTTTAACAGAATTATAGAAAGGTAGACTGGGGGTTTCAGACATTAGCGATACACTTTTTACCAATGCCAAAAGCACAAGTAATTTAGGGTTCTAAGAATACAACAGGGAGAGATGCTAATAATGATACAGTGGGTATAGAAAGTCACCATCCCCTTTCAAAATGTTCACCTTTTGTTGGCCTAAAGCCCAAAAAGAAGACAAATAAAATCAGACTTTCCATTTTTATTTACAAATTGTACCTTGCAACATCCAAGTGAAAAAAGAAAGCAAAATTTCTGAAGAAACGGTGGAATTACAGGGTTGATCATACTTGATGGAAGCACCAGGATGCTGCCAGCAGCGTGCTTTACTGTAGGAATGGTGTTCTTTGGATGGATTCCAGCCAAAAAGTTTGATTTTGGTCTCATCTGACTACAGCACCTTTTGCCACTTGGCCAGAGAATCTCTAAGGTGCTTTTTAGCAAAACAGAAATGAGACTTGATGTGGCTTTTAAGGAGTGGCTTTTTTCTTGCCACCCTCCCATACAGGCCAGATTCGTGGAGCAGTTCTGATACTGTTGTCACATGCAGACAATGTGACTGTTGTCACATGCTACAATTGCCATAAAGGCCTGTAGCTTGTTCAAAGTTGCCATCAGCCTCTTGGTAGCCTCTCTGATCTGTCTCCTTCTTGCTTTGTCATCCAGTTTGGAGGATCGGCCTGATCTAGGCAAGGTCTGGGTGGTGCCACACGCCTTCCACTTCTTAATGATGGTCTTGACTGTGCTCCATGGGATACTGAAAGCCTTTGAAATCTTTTTACACCCATCTCCTGCCTTGTGCTTTACCACAACTTTATCTTGAAGCTCTTTTGAGAGGACCTTTCTGCCCATAGTGGATTCTTTGCTTTGAACTACACTTCCAAGCAGTGGAATCCTCCAGAAACAACTGTTTTTATTCTGAACTAATCAAAATCACCACAACTGATCACAGGTGGGAGACAATTAGTTTGTTGTGTGATCTGTAAGGTGATTGGTTATACCTGAGCAAGTTTACAAATACAATTGTGAGGGGGGTGTTCACTAATCCAAATAAGGTATTTTACTGTTGTAATATTAATTCATTTTCAGAATGTTTTTGATTTTTTTTTAACTTAACTAATATGGGTTACTGTGTGTAAAAAAAGGGAACAAGCTTAATTTAATTTGTTTTTATTTTCAGAGTGTCATACAACAAAAGACACACATTTTTAAGGGGGGGGGTGTGACTTTCTATACCCACTGTGTATGGGACTTGATGTCAGATAACTCAGAACCAAATCTTTGAAAGTTAAACACCTTAAGGATCAGCATGCCCGGCTTCAAAATGCATGTCATTTTCATTGCAAGTTACTCTGAGCTGGCCCTGAGCAGACGTGAGCTCTGAAAGACGAAACAGACATGGCGTTTCTCAGAACGCCTCCATCAAACCTGGTGTAAAGGAACAAGCTCACATGATCCATGTCTCCAAAGCCAGAGGACATTAGATCCTCCACCGATTAAGTCTGACACCCCTGCTTTAGATGCGACTGTGGGCTTGTACATTTTCTCTGCAAGATAACGGGGAAAGCAATATGGGACTAAGTAGTCACTTTCACATTTAAAAAAAGGGGGCTTCTTCTCCTTCAGTAGCGAGCTCTCTGTGGGAAGGAGAGCATCTCAGGAGGAGATTAAGGAACAAGGGGAGCTTTCCTTTCTTGAGAAATGGCAGTGGCCGTTGTCATGTCGTGACCGAGTGTGCTCAAGGGATGACAGAAAAGCCCAGCGCAATAACCAGAGAGGGAATTTTTGTACACTGCTTACGATCAAGTCTTACTCACCTGCCTTCTACCCTTCAACAATTTGTTGCTCACCGTATACTCTGACTCAGCAGGCAACAGCTGAGAAACAGAAAGCTGCTCCTGATTTGAGTTTGTAGTTGTTCTTCACTGAAGATAAAATATCTACCACAGTCTCAATTCAATCCCCCTTTTCAAAATCATTTTAGAGGACATTTTTATTTCCCAATAAAAGCTTTGAGTGCACATGTTGCTAAACACATGTTTACACATGACGGCAGTCATGACATCAAAATAACTATTATAGCAAATCAAATGTTTCAAGTTTCTACCTGGACGAGCGCAATTGTTTTGACCATTATCCTCCCCAAAGAATAACTCAAGATACTGGAAACATGGAATAAAAAAGAATTCAATATGAAGATACTGAAACAAGATCTTATTTTTAAATTCTGAAAAGAAGGGAATTTCAGTAAAGGTGACAATAAAAGCCAAAGTGTTAACCTCTTTAACATTACCAGACATTCTTAAGCAGAAGTGGAAAACACCACTGCAATCCCCAGCTGCCATTTACACTGACAATGACAAGTGTCTGAGGCTACATGAGACAGCAAATTGCAAGAGTGTTTCTTCTGATGACATAGTAAAGGTGTCACAAGAAAACACTCCATCTCTCACTCATTTCGGTGTTTTCTTTCATATATATTTTTCCAACTCATTCTTGTGAGCATTTTCAACCCTTCCAAAACTTTTGCACTACCATCACTAATAGTAACAGTAATAATAATATACTGTATGAAATAACACATACCAAATACAGTAGCTACAGTATCATGCATCTGATTGATATACTGACCTAAGTCAGTCTAATTGATCTACTGATCTAAGCCCCCCCACACACACAAAAAATTTAATGTTCAAAGTTATTTTCCTGTGGACATACCGCAGACAAATTCTGCGATATGTGTTACATTTAGCTAGCCATCCACTTCTTATCCACAGGAGAAAGGTAGATTCTAAACTTAGTTTCCCAGGAAAATAAAACATCAATATTGAAGAGGAATTAAGGGATGATAATAGTACTCAGCTAAATTACCTTACTTTTACCCGAATAATCCACTTTTTTAGCGATTCAAGCAGTACAATATAAGAGATGGTTCGGTAACTGTCTACAACTTTCAAAAACACTAACAATGTGGAGATATTAAGTAACTTCTACGGGGTAAAACACTTAATCAGAATTCAGATAACTGGTATTCGTGCCAACAAACCAAATACACCCAAAGAGTAATAGCAAAGTGTACTACTGGTATCCCCACGTAGAGCTACAGCAACACGAAACTGACCCCCTCTGGCGGCCGTAAATTATGTTTTCCACAATTTTGTTTTTGGGGGGGTTAAAAACGAATATTTTCGTTTCGCTAATATCGCGCTGACGGTTTCGCCGTGCCACGACATGACACAAAACCGATTCCATGTCATGACTGGAAATGTCGCCCCAGCTAACACGGGCCTGTTCACCGAGGGCGAAAGCAAAACCTCGCTCGCCGGCTCCCCGCGGCCGGGAAGAGCCGGGCTGCGCTTCTGGTAAACGGAGGTCTGACACAGAGCCTCCCAGAACGAATGAGTTAACCGTGAAATCACATCGCGGCTCAGAAAACACCCCGGTTCCTAACCATGAATCACTGGTTTCTTTCAACGATGAGAACAGAAACGACGATTAATCGATTATTCCTGTCACTGCGGCTCAGCCGCTTATTAAAGGTTTTTAAGGGCTGAAAACGGTAACAATCACACCCAACTGCTGCTGCTCACGAATGTGAACGGGGTTATAGTCTGTGTGGACTGAACACACCTCTGTCCATAGACTGAGATAGTTTTAGACATGGCACGCACGTCCCTGCATGTATATATCCAAGTTGTATCTGTCTGGCTACCACGCAGGTAGCCACATTGATACAGTTTCTTGATCATTTCTGCTGAAACTGACACAGTCCGTCCAGCTGTCCAACAGAATACAAACAAACCCGAGTGACGTGACGTGACGCGACGCTGGGAGTGCCGCCGCTCAGCGGGGCAGGAGGTGGAGACTCAGTGGATTGTACAGTATATAAGCCACGCAGCCACAACTTCAAGTACTGCGCAGCATATAAAGTACTATTTAACAGTACAGGAAAGTAGCCTGCAGATCTTCCTTTTTTTATTTTCCAGGGTAACAAAAATACAATCCCAAGATGTCTGATGTACTCGCCGAGGAAACGCTTTTGGTAAGAAAGCCGTTCTGTCTACTGTATTTCTGTTGTTAACTGAACTTAAAAAAGCCTTAGGAGCACCAGTTGTGGGGGTACTACTGCTATTCTCAAAGGGATCAGCATTCATTTACACTCGGGGAAACGCTGCAAGTGGATTCGCTTCTACCGTAAAATCGAATAAGAGTTTGTTGTCGTGAGTCGCTTTCAGTAATTTTAGAAACTCGTCTTTTGTACTGTACAGGCTGGAGTGTAGGGCTTGAGCTTCACAGGGAACTAGCAGAGGTTTAATTCAAGGCCGAAGAGGGGAAAAGTTTTAGCGGCGGAGGCTTTTACAAGAACGTCGGGAGGAGAAAAGTGTTATTGCCTTTTCAGCGTGGAATTAACGTCTACCTGGGTTCAGTGTATACAGGATAAACGTATTAAACTAGTGTTTATTGCGGGTCTTAAAAAAGGTTTTTCCCAAAGACACGGCTATAGACTATTTCTAACAGCTTTCCAGCGAGATGGGTTTTACAACAGAGCCGCGACTCCAACAAAGCGTTTTAAGTTTAAACTTGTCCACATACAGCATGAAACGTGTTCCCCCCCCCCCCCCAGGTGAATGGAAATGTATGTTTAACCGCAGACACTACAGAAGCGTGACAGTCACATTCGGGCTCATCCGCTTTTGCTGTGATGTGATATTTTCAGACCTACTGTATTTATCAGTTGTTGTTTGTTTTTTTTTCCCCCTCAAACAGAATTTGTTGAACATGAGTTTGGAGGAGTCCTTCTGTCAGAAACCAATTAAGCAAATGGCACTTCGTCGCAACCTGTCAACCTCCACACAACCCTCCGCGACACACTACGGGACCGACGCCTTTAGCTCCGAGCAGCTGAGCGACATTGGAGGCTGGCCGGTAGAAAGTCTGTGGAGTAAAACCTCCCCGACTCGGGGCTTGAACACTTTCAGATCCGATCGCTCCATGAGCCTGACGGAGGGCAGTATCCAGGGTTTAGGCAGAACCAGGACCCCAGAGGTACCCCCTCCGCCTGGCTTTCCTCCTCTCAACGCCTCGGCGCTCTCCAGCCGCTACAAGACCGAGCTGTGTCGCAGCTACCAGGAGAACAGGACCTGCAAATACGGCAACAAGTGCCAGTTCGCCCACGGAGAGGCAGAACTCCGTGGCCAGTACCGCCATCCCAAGTACAAAACCGAGGCTTGCCGCACCTTCTACAATTTCGGCTACTGCCCTTACGGATCCCGCTGTCACTTTATCCACGAGGAGAAGCCGTACTCCGCCGCTCTGCAGCAGGGGACCCCGGCCCCTGACGGTCAGCAGCCGCGCCTGTTCCGCCAGAGTGTCAGCTTCGGCGGTTTCCCCGGCTCCAGGAGCTCCCCTCCCCCGACTCTGCAGGACCCCCTGGGCTTCACCCGGGCGCCCTCTGTATCCCCGCCTCCAGCCGACCTGCTGTCGCCGGTCTTCAGCGAAGCCGGTGGCCCCTCCTTGAAGAGCGCCTTCCAGTTCTGCCAGAGCCGCCCGAGCCTGAGCGACATCCACAGCATCCCCCACATCGTGGAGCCCCAGAAGTCCGCGTGTTGCGTGTGCGGACACGGCAACGGCTTCCAGGCCGCTGTGGGCAAAGCCAACGCCAAGGAAGACCAGAACGGCCCTTACACCCCGCTGCCCAAACTTCAGCGCTTCTCCTCCGAAGACTCGCTTTCGGACCGGGAAAGTTACAGTAGCTCCGGCAGCATGAGCGGTTCGGAGTCGCCCACTTTCGACAGCATCGGGTCCAAGCGCCTCTCTGTGTTTGCTCGCATGTCTCTTTCCGACTAAAACGCACAAGTTTAAAAAAAAAAAAGATATCCCCAAGAGACATTTCCGGTATCTAATCTAAACGGACCTTGGAGATAAGATACATTAAAAATTAGAATATGATGCGCAGAAACACTTTATTTATATTTATAATTATTTTTGCTCAGTGAATATTTGGTACACATTCTTACTGCAAACCAAAGCTCTATTTTTATAATGTATATTATCTTTTCTATCAAAGTGGTCTTCCATTAAAATGCCTTATTTAAATGCATATCTTTTTTTAATCAACACAGCGTTCATAATTTGTTACTGACCATAAAGCTGTTAGGGCGGTTTTTAATTCAAGAAATACCTCTGTTCTTTCATATTCTTTCCAGAGCTTATCAAACCGAGTCAGGGTTCCAGTTTTTCTAACCTGTCAAGAAAGAAAACGCTTTCTGTGTAAAAAAAAAACAAAAACTTTTTTTTTCTTTCCTGTAAATTTAATATCAGTATTTTTGAGATATGAAACCATTAATGTGACAAACTTGAAAGAAAATATCCACTATTTTCTGCACTTTAAAATTCATTATTGGGAGATTCTCTGCATGTAGCATTTTAACAAAGCTTTATATATTTTTTTTTACCGAATAAGCAATATGTTCCACGTGAGTCTGTGTGTATACACACAGACATAGGAACAAGACCAACCTCTGATTAATATGTGCCATTTATAGTCCTAAAGATGACAATTACAAAACTTATGCATTGACATATACTTAGAATGTTTAAGTTACTGTTTCTGCTTGTAATGCTTTTCATTGTGTATTGAATCATTTTATGGCCAATGTAAGGAGATGCAATAATGTCAACTTTTGTGTGTAAGAGGCATATATATATATTTTGAAGCTACAGGTTTGTGTTGTATAATGTGTGTCAACTCTGCCAGGGACTTCATACTAGAGTTGGCTCATCCATTGCCAGGGAAAACAGTTAGAACAATGCAGTACTTCCTTATAATTGTTTGTTTGTTCTATGTATGTGTTAAGACTGCTAACTAATATTTATTATACTTATTTATTGAAAAAAAATTACATTTTTTTTTTACTTATTTATCAAACAATAAAACTGTTTGGACTCACTATATGTGTGATACAAATGTTGCTAATGGAAGTGATTTTTTTTTTAAAAATTATGTAATAATAAAACAATAAATGCTCAAAAGCTGATTCAGTGCCTCTCAAGGTGACATTGATAATCCAAGCAGTATGACTGAAAAGTGCTGTTTTGTCCCTTGTCATAAATTCAAGAAGATGCCAGAACAGGAAGTCGCATTGTAGAAGCTAGCCAACAAAAAACACCACTCACAATTAGCCAATCAGTGAATAGCCTACTCCTTCTGTATAGTGGTGGACCCAGTGTAATGTCCCTTGTCTAGTTAATATGACCCAGACATGTGCTACCGCTACATCTTAACACGTATTAAATTGTTAATTAAGTTAAAGATAATTGGTTGAAGTTCCTGCTGTATGGAAAAAGACCTACCCAAGACACCTAAAGCAATAGACACCAGACACCTAATGCAATGGCTCTGTGCATTCAACATTGCATCTGAAACAACAGAGCGGGATTGATAAAGAATGTTAGTGTTGTCCACTTATTGCACAGATGGAAAAACCTGCCAACCCCAAAGCCCCCATGATTAGATTAAAAAAATTCCAGATTTCTTTACTCCTAAATCAGATTTTTCAAATGTTATGGTATGGTCACCTAAATTACCTCCTGATGTTTAAAGCAGGAAAAAAAACAGTGCCAGGTGAGATGCCACCAGTTATTAATGACTTAATAGCATAACTCCCAGGTGTTCAAGCACAATCAATATGGATATTTGCTCAAGTCCCTCCTAAAATAAATAACGTTATGAAAAACAGGAGAGCTCTACTTAACTCACTGCAGAATGGAGATCTGAAACACTTAAGAATATAAGAAAGACTAGACATGTGAGGAGTGTATTCAGCGGACCAGGCTTAGTTGGCTACTAATAACTGATGGTTCCATGCTGAAAAGAGAAGAAACACAAGGCTCCACAGCCGAAATGTTGTGTTTCTTTTCTTCTCTTTTCAGCCTGGAATAAACCTGTACTTATTTCCTTTGTTTCTACAAAGGACCACAAGGTGTCAGTTTAAACTAGGCTTTCTTGTTCCAGACTCCCACAACTCTTTGTGTAAAGAATCGCCTGTTTTCTGTTCTAAATGCACTTCTGCTTTCTACAGGTGTCCCCGTGTCCCCTGGTTCAAGTTTCACTGTCAACCCTGAACAAGTCCCTTGGGTTGATTTTATCAACACCATTGATTATTCGGAGTCGCTGAATCAAATCTCTAATTAGTGTTCAATTCTAGTCTGTGCAAGGCTAGAGATTCAGTTGTCTGTAAAAAGATATTATATTACAGGCCTGGGAATGCACCTAGCTGCTCTGCTCTGGACTGATTCCAGTTTTTCAAAACAGGGTAACACAAACTGTACTGAACTTTACTGTACACCCGAAGAAGGCTCCACAGCTGAAACGTTGTGTTTCTTTTCTTCTCTTTTCAGGATGGAATCAACCTTTACTTGTTTCTTTGCAATTATTCATGCAGCCACAGCTACCTGCTTGAATACTTTTCTGAAGAGGTCTTTCTAGTGCACTGCGCACTTTGCAAGTGGATAGAAAAGGGTATTGCAGGAAGACATCACTGTTTGAAACAAGGTTTATGGTCTTTGGGTGAACAGGGTATTTCTGAATGAAAATCTTTTGATGCCACCAGAGATGACAAAAGAGGGGGGATTCACACAGTCAGAGCTGGTCAGCTGTAGACGATTCCTACCTGTCTTTGTGGGATTAAAAAGGGCGGAGTGGTGGCTCTGCAGCTCAGGATCTGTGCTTGTGGCTGGAAGGTTGCCAGTTTGTATCCTGCAGCCAACAGAGGAATCCGACTCCATTGAGCCCCTGAGCAAGGCCCTTAACCTCAACTGCTCCAGGGGAGCTGTATAACTGGTTGACCTGCACTCTGACCCCAAGCTTCTCTCCCTGTCTGTGTGTCTCATGGAGAGCAAGTTGGGGTCTGCGAAAAGACAAATTCCTAACACAAGAAATTGTATATGGCCAATAAAGTGATCTTATCTTAAAGGAGAGGGAAGCAATTTGCCCTCACCCAAAGTGAACTAGCAATTAAACAAAAATGGTTAAGACTGTGTCATTTTTTATTAAAAAATAAAAAAGAAATTGCTGCTTGAATTTTCACCAGTATCATAGGATGTGGAAACCAATGCCTCCAAAACCACAAGAGCAGCAGCTCTCCCAGCTTCCACCACTCCAGAGTGGCCCAGGGACATCGGAATGACAGTCCTGGGAATAAAGTACAGTCCTTCCCACACCCCTTTTCCAATTCCTTAAACGAAGAACTCCTCTTTCCCTGTAACACTTTGCAGCGAGGATGGAGTTTACAGTGCTCATCACCTTCTGAGCATGAGAGAATGAAGTTTGGTCACTAAGAGTTTTAAATGTAACTTTGAGACGTTACAAGGCAAAGACTACAGGATCTCACATAACACAATCAAAAACACTGCAGCCTCTTCCCGCATGCCAGGGCCTCTGGACCCAGAAGCCTGTCTATATGATGGGCCATATTCATGACACTGGGTTTGGAAAAACAGCGTCAGAACTCCTTACTCCAGCCAACACAACCCACCAGCGCACATTAATCACACATTCAGATACCTTGAAATTACGCTTGCAGAGCTAACAAAAAGGTTGTAACAAACCATTAAAAAAAAAACCAGTGAATTCACTGATGTATGATGGTAGGAAAGACTTCAGAAGATCTAATAAAATTGTACCAAGTGTCTGGATTTCAACACGAGATGAACATCATGAATATCTCTGATGGCACAGAGGGTGATTCTTGTGTGAATTAGCTGTGCTGTGCTGAACAAAAGTCAAAATATGATGAAAAACATTTGCAAAGGGAACCATATAAGATACAGCTCTGGCAGGTTCACAAAACATCTTCTGCCTTTACTTCTTTAGGGATACTATGAAATTCAATTTTTCTTCAGGAAAACATTTCAATTAGATCTATTCTCTACTATTCATTTAGACCAAAATATTCTTGTACAGGGTGGTCATAATATTTGCACAATACAACACAACTCATAACACAGCCACAGCTGCAACCTGCAACAGCCCAGGTGATCTGACTGTGGCTCATCTCCATGCAATTTACTGTACGCCTCCCTCATAGCTAGCAATAAAACAAAAATGGTTACGCCCGTGTCCTTTTGTTTACTAAAAGTTATTTAAAAATTGCTGTTTGAATTTTAACCAGTATCATAGGATGTGGTTAACAAAGCCTCCACAACCACAACAGCAGCCACGTGTGCAACAGATGAGGGAAAAAACAAATATTTCTTTTATTGTTCAAGTGATATAGCAGGAAAGTGAAAAGCATTTCTTTTCCACTTTGAGACTGTGCTGCTTAGCAATGGAAGGGGCTTGTTTCCAGTGCCCCCCCATGCCCTGTAGTGTGTAAAATCACTTACACTCGTCCTTCTCAGCCCCTCATTGTCTTGTCTGCGGAGGCCGACAGATGTTGAAGAGTTATCGTTTTCTAGACCACATGAACGAACGTTACTAATGATCTGAGGGTTCTTTTAATTTTTGTTTTTTCACACACAAAATGAACAAGAATAAGAATACATATTGCTGTGCTATATCCTCCCCACCATCAACCATCAGTGGTACTCCCACCAAGTTTCCTTCTTAAGAACCTCTAAAATGAAGTCCGACGTCTACAACAAACCCTGCGTGCAATATGATTCTGACTGTCACCATCTTCCACCATCCCCTCCTCAGCACCTAGGACCTGAGCAGTACAGAACTCCACATACATAATGCCACCGAACAGCAGGATCCCAGGATGTCAGGGGATGGAATGCTTAAGCTCCACATGGAGCACCAACATCTTTTCATCCGCAGAGAGACCTGCCTACAGGAGCACTTGGAAAATGCAGTTTAGATTTTTACCATAGAAGAAAGGGGCATCAGCTCCTAACCAGAGGACTGAGGGTTGAAATCTCCACCTGGGACTGCTGTTGTGCCTCTGAGCATGGTGTTTCATTCATATTGCTTCAGTAAAATGGTCAGTTGTGCAGAAGTATCCAAAAGGTAAGCTGATTTGTATAATCTCCATGTCAAATCAATTAATAAATATCTCCAAACCACTAATAGAAACAAAAATGGGTAAAAATGTTGTTAACATCTTTTGATTGTTATTGAAAAGTTTTCACAAAATGTGCTAGCAAAGTAAGAACTAGTAACGGAACTGACAAGAATAAAAGTTCTTTTGCGAACGGACTCTGATGTAATTGAGAGCTAAGGTTCCAAAAGAAGGCACACAGTGTGCAAATACTGCACACGTCACATGCAGCCCCTGGAAGCACTGGAATTCCCAGGAAGCCCGGAGAGGGTTCCAGGATTTTCACTCCCTGTCTAAAATGTTCCAGAGTTCCTCCCTTCCCACTCACTTTCTGCCTAGATATGGGACAGAGGTTTTTCTCGACCGAAAAACCCCCCAACAAATTCAACAGAAACGGCACAGTGAGGCTCATATCCCTAGCCATATTTTAACAGGGCGAAACAGTGAAAAAACTGAGAGATGATACACGGAAAACTCTGCCTCTTTGGCAGTCATTAGGAAACCTGGCCGCGAAACAAGTGAAAAAAGGGAGGGGTGATAGTGTGAAAACTGTGCGCTCTCTCTTTGGTTGTCATTAGGATAGCTGGCCGAAAACTGCAGCTTAGCTCTGGCTTTGAAGTGTCACACAGCAGTACAGAGCAGGACACATGGCATGGTCCACTGCTGCTGATAAGCCCACTGTAGCCAGAGCCATGTATCACAGATTATTGTAATGGAAAATGAGAATGGGTTAATGCAGAAAAGGGCACTGAGGTCCTGACGAGTCAAAAGCAGCTGGCATGCCTGTGATCTATGCAAGGCTTCTGAGCCCACTCCATGCAGGCATTTCGATCAAACAGCAGTGGTCGGCATGATTTTTTAGTGCCCTGCAATTCCGGTCTTCATGATACCTGATGCGCTTTCTCACTCCTCTGAACTGTCTGCATGGCAGTGCGAAATTTCTTTCCTGACCATTAGGCTCGGTAATCAGTGAGCAAACAATCCCAGATTTTTTTCCCCCCTGTCTTGGACAAACATTTGCTCAGAGTGGGCAGCAGTAACTATTTCACTGCTGCCCCCAGCTGAACACAGAGGGCTGTTTGTTCTCAGGACAGGACATGTCAGGACAGGGGTGGGGTGGGGGGGAGCAGCCACAATTGTTAATGAAAGAATCATTAACCATGTCTGCTTTGATTTTTTTTCCTCACTGCCGTGCATAAAGGAAAACACTGTTCATTCATTCTTTTAATTGAGGAAAACTTCTTGCCATGATTAAACAAAAAGGGGGTAAATCATTCTTTTACTTCAGGCTTTATTGTCTCTCATGGGCGATGGCAGGGGGGTACAGGTGAAACCAGACATGAGTTGCGGTTTATGTAACAAGAGAAGCATTGACCTCATATAATTACCTAATTTGTTTTTTCTTACTTGTTCTGTTTCTGTCCTAGTGCCTGAAAGTAACTACATCGCACATGACACGTTCAGTAATTAAGAATCCTTTCAGACTTATTAAATGTCTGTGGGATGGTACAGCTTCCTGAGCTGTGAAAGAGTCTTGTGTTTCATGCTGAGGTAAGGAGGGTTAATGAGTCCTTGAAAAGGCAGGCTTCTAGTTTTTAAGTGCCCAGTACTCCAGAATGTATTTCAATGAAAAAAAAAACCCTGCACCTCAAATTCACATCGCAAACATTTTGAAGTAAACCACATCTTAATCAACACAAATAGTAAATCCTATGAGGTCTTCCAGTGTTTCCAAAGAATGAAACAACATTCACAAAACAGAGTGCATAGAATGAAACTGTGAGTTTGAGCCTTGGTTTCTGTACAGTTGACTAGAATACCTTTTTTCCCTTAAGAAAGCTATACTCTTATGTATTTTTATTCCACAGTACAAATGTGACTGTGCATATCAAACTATCCTCACCCAAGATAAAAACATAAAAATATATATCCACAATTGCCAAACGTACACAATCTATGTACACTCACAATTTTAGATTTTTTCCTTTGCCTAAGTATTGCCTTTTAATGACAATGACTTTTCCCATACCATCTATATAACATACATATCCATACTAAAGGTCTCCCGCACGACTATGTGTACCAGATTCTTCCCGGCAATAAAGCACAGGGTGTGGCCCAGGGACATCGGAATGACAGTCCTGGGAATAAAGTACAGTCCTTCCCACACCCCTTTTCCAATTCCTTAAACGAAGAACCCCTCTTTCCCTGCAACACTTTGCAGCAAGGATGGAATTTACAGTGCTCATCACCTTCTGAGCATGAGAGAATGAAGACTGTAAGATAAGGTACAATCACTTGTATACAATATATACAATTTCTTGTGTTAGGAATTTGTCATTTCGCAGACCCCAACTTGCTCTCCATGAGACACACAGACAGGGAGAGAAGCTTGGGGTCAGAGCACAGGGTCAGCCATTTATACGGCACCCCTGGAGGAGCTGGGGTTAAGGGCCTTGCTCAGGGGCCCAACAGAGTAGGATTCCTCTGCCGGCCGCAGGATACGAACCTTCCAGCCACAGGCGCAGATCCTTAGCCACAGAGCCACTGCACTGCCCTATAGTACCTCATGTAACACAAGCAAAAAGACTACAGCCTCTTCCTGTGTGCCAGGGCTCTGGGATACCTCACCTCCCAGGTCGGAGAATATCAGTGAAATGCCATTTTTTTCTTTAGGAAAATATTCCAGTTAGATCTATCGCCTACACAGCCTCACCTGCAACCTGTAACAGCCCAGGTAATCTGACTGTGGCTCATCTCCATGCACATTTACTGTATATCCAGTTAAGAATGTGAGAAGGTCAGTCTGTTTCTAGCTCCACAGGATCGCTTTTGCAACTAATGTTAAATGCATAAAGTGAGGTCCCCTTTATAGCTAGGTAAAGGTCAACCTGGAAGTGGTCACAAAGCAGCAACAGACGTGGGCTTAGAAGTCAATCAATGCCAATCTGACTAACTGGAACTGTGGTGAATAAAAAACTCATTGAGGACACTGTTGCAGAGGTTGAGAAGACCACATGGAATTTCATTCAGAAATGTGAAGCCTGATGGTGACCTCATTAAGGACACCACCCTACAGACACCCCGTTTTTAATAATGTGCACAGGATGGTGTCTGCGGCACACTTTAATTTAGAGTAGGTGAATGAATCATTTTATGAACAGAATAGTAAACCATGTTTGGGCGTCTAAACCAAGTATCTAACACATGACAATGCTTCAGTTAGTAACCTCCTCCACAGACTGCATTGTAATTAACTGACAATGTGAATGACCAGGCAAAAAGATCTCAGTTTAACTGAAATGGATCAAAGGCTTGATGATACATTTCTTCAAACCTGATTCAATTCCTGATTTTTCTAAATGAACCAAAAATTAGCAATACTAGTGACCCCCCCCCATATCTAATTTCTGAAATACCATTGGAAGTTCAGCACAAAGCTCAAAAGGGAGCAAACCAAGAAAAATGATTTTTATATTTTATTTTCTACGTTTTGGGGAAAAAATTAAACCAGGAAAACAAAAATGATCACAGCCACTGAATGAGTCCCTGCTCCACTCAGTGGGGAGAAGCAAAAGGCAAGGCTGCAAATTTGCGCATCAACTGCATTTAAATTCACGGCAAATCCCTACTCAAAAACTATCCAGCTTTCCCCAGCATGCGTGCTGTTGAGCACGTCAAGGGCAGTATTCAATTCATTCCCTACGAGCAGTCTCACAGTCAACACTAGAGCTGAAGAAACGCACACTGAAATAATTCTTACGTTATGACTTTTACATAATATCTACCCAACAGTCACGCGAGTTCCAAATTTTAACAATAAGGGCTTTTTTATCCTAGCCGGTAGCTTCAAGCAAAGAACAGGATTCACATTGGACAGACTTTCGCATGGTTTCGCCAGTGAGAGTCACGCTGTAACTATTTCCAGTGGGGGTCGATGATGCGAAAACTGAAGTGTCTCTCATCTGGACAGATATGCTCACTGCATGGACAGGGGGAATCTGAAGACCTGGCTATTGCATGAGACACTTATGGTAGCTGAATAGCGACATGAGGGGGTTGATATAATGGTACGGACAGATCAGTGACATTACTGAGCACTACTATCACTCCTGTGTCAGGTTCCGGCTTGTGGTTGTACCCTGTGCTATATACAGTAAACTGAAACACCACTAGTATACAAATAGCTTTTAATCTATTTTTAAAGAGCAGAGCTTCTCTTAGGTGCAGAAGCTAACTGACAAGACCACATTTTAATTTCCGCGTGTTTTTTGTAAAACTCCTCCAGTTTTAAAAAAAAACCCATACCGTATCTAAATCAAACAAGATGATGGATAAACATGTTTGAGCCCTCTTAACAAGGGAGTGGCAGAAGACCGATAATTCTGAAAACAGAGGAGAAACGAAAAGGCCAAGACTACAGTATTGATATTGAAGTTTAAGGCATCAGAGAATAGCACAGGACCAGCTTGTATAACTAAAGCTCTTACATTCACACTGGGGTATAACCTGCTGTAAACAGATAAACAGATGACAGGACAATGAAAATGTGTATGGAAGAAGGAAGCCAGGCTGGCAGTGTCAGTGAGAGGCCTTTCACTGTTTCAGTCATGTTACATGACAGGTGCTCCAAGGAACATCAGAACCATAACCAATAATCTTGATTCGCTTTGTGAATTTGACTCTAGTATTCCTGGTGCTGCAAAAAAAAATTCTACATATACTATGCACAAACGAGACATTAAGACAGAGCGTGTAAAATTCTGATTAAGCAAAAAGAAAGCCCTGGAAAAAAAGCAGATACCAGGTGGCTCTGGTTTTTAACAGCGTCTTTCTGAGGGACGTTTCAGAAACAGGCGGTCTCTCTGAGTTAGTAGGCCATTGAGCTCCTTCTGTGGGCAGGAGGGGATATCAGCAATCTTTCCTGTCCACTTCTTTGCTCTGGAACTGTACATATCAACAATGGAGGGCAGAAGACAGCCTCTCTGACTCTGTCAAACTGTATCACAATTGGTTGAGAGACACCGAAGTTTTTCAGTTGGCACCAAAAATACATTCTCTGCTGTGCTTACTTTGCGATACTGGTGACATTTACACCCCATCACAACATTAAGGGGTATTGATTCCTAAAGACTTAAAGGACTACATGACACTCACAACCGGATCACCAATCACTCACAACCGGATCACCGATTACTAGGGAGAGAGGTTTTGAAGACTACTTCTTGAAATCAACCCCCATTTCCACTGTCTTTGACAGTGTTACGCTCCAGGTGGTTGTTAGCACACCACAACACCAACTGACTCGCCTCCCTCCCCTCTCATCGTCATTTGTGATACGTTCAGTCATCTTTCCCATGCGGGTACAGTTGCTACAGGAAATCAGAGTCTTAAAATAGTCGCCTGCAAATAAAGCAGGCATCCAATAAAGAGTTGCTACAAAAAACACTCTACCTTCTCGTTCCTACAACTGCTCCTTTCTGCCGTTGCCAGAATTAAACAATTTACTTCTCAAATACCTCTTTGGGTTAAAAGAATAAAAAAAAAACATCAGAAAAAAATAGATAGGGGCTGTTCACAAAAGAAGAAAAAAATTGCAATAAGAAAAGCACAGCTTGCGACACCAGAAGGAAAGTTCCCTTTTAAACCTAATACTTTGGTAGTAAATGATTTAGAAATTAATCCACCACATACATTTTGCACAATTTAAACGGCTAACAGATTAAGACTTGTAATTTATTCTCAGATCTGAATTGCTAACTTGTTGATGGTTCCGCTCTATGTATTTGCTGTTCATTAACATGGCACAGAGTTAAATGAAATCTTTTAATTGAGTTTGCAGACCATTTAGCTCCCCTCCTCTTACCAGCTGTCATCAACACAGGATGTGTTGTCATAACAACGAAAGCAAGGCCTATTTCTAGATCAAGAGCACACAAAAAAGAAGAAGTGTTTTTTTCCTCATTCTGTTTTTCAGAGAAGCTTAGGTCTATGAAACTAGGCAGACATTTTAGTCTATGTAAACAGGGTCTTGTTCAGACAGTACGTGTTTATCTCTTTTAATTACAGTCTATTTAAGAGCAGCACAACCTTTGGGCTTATACACCCTGAAAGGTCATACCATAATTGAGGTGCCCCACATGCAGCTTTAAAGAGATTATAAAGGTCATATTTTAAAGTTATACTCTACCGCTCAAACGTTTTTTTTTTCCTCACCTTTTTAAATGGCGGCTGAAGACCAGGCAAGCCTTGCAATCTTTTATATTTTAAAACAAATAAAAATTAAATTACAGAAAACTCTCAAGAGTTTATAAAAATTGTTTTGTTTCGTAAACTGCGTAGGACAAAAATATCTCACAATTTACAACCGATTTACTAGTAAAATCCAACTGGAGGATTTTTCACACCTATCAGTGTTTTTGTTATTGGAGACAAAACTTAGCACTTGGGCTGCTAACAACGTAACAGATTCATAAAACAGAAAAAGTTTAATAATAATTTAAAATGTACATAAAAGAGCACAGTCTTTTATATGCTCTTTCTGTGCATATAATACCATGTTTTCTTTTAGGCACTTTATGACAGAACATAAGCAAAAGCGTTCTAAACATAAAAAAGATAAAATAAGGAGAATTAAAATGTAGACTTCAATAGCTTTTAAACATACAAATTCATGGGCAAGGACATGGGCAAGCTAACATGCTAAGTTTTGGAAACCGCAGCTCTACAACATGACATTTCAAACTTTTAGAGGGAAGAACAGTGCTGGAATTTGTGATGACAGGTAAATTTCACCAGCCTTTTAAAATCAACTCAAAAGGCGGAAAAGAGGGGGGTGGTTACTTAATCGAAGCCAAGCTGTGTGAATTTTGACTAGCGTATCTGACACATAAAATACACATATGCATTAAAATCTTCATGGGTATAGCTGCGTCAGTAATCAAAACACCTGTCGGTGGATTTTAAAAATCGGACACTAGGTAGGACGTATCCATACTGAGACAGATTCATACATACACACATTATTTTCATGTACTTTGAGTATGGTTTTGCTTCAGGGTGGCCATTCACAAATACCTCTGTACTATATAATATTTGTCTTTCACTGATGAACATCAGAACTTAGGCTTTAGTTTCCACTGCTGACAGTGCAGTCTGAATACTCTTAGACATTTTTGTGACAGAATATATTAATATGCACATAAACACGGCCGATCCAGACCTCATCCACACAACACCCGAGAACGATGTATAGTTAATTCGACACATTAAGGATTTTTGTAGCAGGACAGGGTAGAATGTGGGTCTGTGTGAAAACGTGTAATCTTTGAGAGGACAATTAGAAATGTGTGTTCTGTATCTTGTGTCCAGTGCTGACATTCCACCCTCCTTAGCACAAGCAATTACTGCTCAAGTAAGATCTAAAGGCACACAGCTTTAGATCATAACCTTCCTTTGAGCAATAAAATTAGCACCATGCTACAACTCTTGTTTAAAGCAAGTAGTACAAAGGCTGATGTGTGAAAGAGATCTTCACGCTGTGCATCATCTTTCAGATACAAACAGAACTACTCCCAAAAAACAGGGCTTGTCTGTGCAGTGTGAGGTTTGAGCAAAACCTAGACAATAAAATGGCAGATAAGGAAGACAGAGATCAGGCTGAAAGGTCTGACCACAATGAGAGTAAACCCTTTGCCTCTGGTCTCTCTCCTCTGACCTTGTTTTCAGTTTAAAAGCCTCCCAAAAAGGAGATCAAAGGTAATGCTCGCTTATCAGTCCTTCTATGCGGTATGGCCCAGAGGTGTGTTGTGCAATAATCTTCTTTAATAATTACGCCTTTATGACCATGGTTCTTGTTTTTTTTGTAAACCTTGATGCGTCACGGAACAGCCCAGCATTTCATTCCACTTTCCAAAACTGTGCTGGAACTTAATATACAGTTTAATCCACTGAACTGCACCCAGCAAACCACTCATGAAGCCCAAACAGCAAAGGAAGCTTTATCTGGCATTACGAACCTGGAAACAAATACTGTATATTTGATCAAACAGAAAGTGAAGGATGATACCACACTTGAATTAATGATGTTTTTAAGTGCCCTGGAAAAACACTTCCCACTTAGTGCTATACAGTACATGTCATATTACATGTTCTCACTTCAAATGTCTATTTCATGTAGCCATTTATTCTCATACATATATTTTATATAACATCCCTGCAGGAAAGCACTTTACCAGCCACAGACTGTGTGATACTGTAGTTACCAAAACACTTCACTTCTGACTACCCCACTACAGCTAAATAAACGTTTTGTAGTGTAGTTTACCAAATATCTAGGTCACCACTTACCTCTACTGTTTGGTTACCAAAGCGATCTCTTATCTTAATTGAATATTGAATGCTTTACAATTGCTTTACAATTTTTGTAAGCTCTTTCCATGAAAGAAACCAGACATATACAATGTAATAAGGTATGTAAAACAAACTGTACAATAAGACATGCTATAATTAAGTACATGTCAGAAGTCTGAGACAGGCAAGATGTGAATAAGTAGAAGGTAGCATTTTTTTTAAGTGAATGGCAGTAAGAGGAGTCAGCTATAGTGTGTCCTGCTCCCAGCGAATTACAGACATTTTTCCAATATAAAATGCACCAAATTCTTTTTTGGCAGCTGTTCATAAAGTTGCCTAAGGACTTACCATAACTTTACATCGGTCTTTTTTTCTCCTATATTTACTCAGATCTGTTTTGGGAAGCTACACGGTCAGAAGTCCCAAGGCAAAGGCAGATCCGACTTACACATTTCTGATACAACAGGTCACCAACGTGATCAATCAAGTGCTCCAAGGAGTCCTTACCACATACATGTGTATATGATTCTACAATATCACAGGTGGACAATTTTAATACATTTTTTCAATAATATTAACAATATAATTCATTTTTTTAAATCACCAGTTTCTGCTTCAGTAAAAACCATGTCACAGGAATGAAAACAGGCTTCTGTGCACATACAGAAAGCAGAGAAATTAAAGAAACGGAGTTTGTTTCCTTTATTTCTCCTACGACCTCCCTGTTTGAATGCGTGCATGATAGAGAGTTTCTTTTCCTTTCTGTTTGGTCCTTGCAGAATGAGCACCTTACCAGCTGCAGACCGTGTACTTGTTACCAAGTTATCACTTCTGAAGCTAGCAGACGACCATAAAAAACGTACAATCCTCCCGTAAAAGTTATTAGCACCTGCCTCGAAACTTCTTCATTTTACCATGGATACACTCAACAATACAAATTCACTATCACCTCCCAATTGGTTTTGCTGCAGATTTAAGAAGAAGACTGTAAATGCAGTGTAAAAAATCATTTTAATTCATGCTTATGTATAAGACTAGTCACTTATAATTAAACTTTTTCTAGTGTAGTGTACATAACACCTATAAGGCCACTACTTATATCCATTGTTTTGTTACCAAAGTGATCTCTTACCTACGTTTTAATCAAATGATGATTGTATATTTTAATTTTTTTCTAAACTTGTTTCAAACCAGATGTTTAAAATGCAATAAGGCATTTAAAGCAAGCCATAAAATAAGATGTGCTTTTATTATAAAGTAAACACACAAAGTCTGGGACAGAGAAGTTGTGAACAAGTAGAAGGTGGTATTCTTTTAACGTCTGCGGCAGTAAGTGGAGTCAGTTGCCTAAAGACTCACTGTAACTTTGTGGGTGACCTCTAACATGTTCACTCAGGAAGAGTGACAAATCAATATACCGTCCCCCAATTATTCTTAAAAAACTACAAACGCAAAAGATACAGGATAAAGGGAAAAGGTTCTCAAAAAGATGGGCGAAGTTTCCAAAACTAGTTTTGATTTTCCTGTTCCTGGAAAAGGTCAAATTGAAGCTGACAATTATCCTGGCAGAACCAGAAGTCTGTTCCGATAACTCCTTTTGTCTTCTATTAGCTCCCTTTCCAAGGAAGAGATGAAAGGCCAATATAAGGTACTTAGGAACAGGCTGATTCTGCCAAAGAAAAAAGGAGGGAAGATGTTGAAACAACAGGAGGAGGGAGCAGGGATTTTTTTTCTGCAGCCTGCGCCAGCTTCCCTCTCCCTCTGCGTCACAGCTATCCGAGCTCCTGGAAGGAGCACATGCAAGGAATGCGCACTTGGAAGGACTATAAAAGGAAAGCACTTCCGCTCTGAGCTTTGACGTCACTAATCAGCAATTCCCCCTCTCTGCTCTCTCCTGTTCTTGTGTGCAGGAACACACAGCTTCTGCTTTTCTTCAGAATGAGAACCCAAATGCAGAAGGGAAGTGGTTCAGTTATGTCTTCGGACTAGGCCCTTGTTTGAGTCTAAAGGACCGTGTCCATTGTTTGTGCCTGCGCTGTGGGCAAGCCAAGCCAGGTGAGCAGTATGGTCTTCAGTCACTGTTCCTTCACACTACCAGAATACATGACATGCTTGAATTTAACAGGATAAAGAGACGAATGGGAAAGACAAGACTGTTTCAGCGTTTGGATGCTCAGATTAAATCAGGGATCTCCAGCCCTGGTGCTGAGGAGCATGAATCCTGCAGGTTTTGTGTACAGATATGGTACGAACCCACTGTGATCAATCTTCTTCATTTAACACATTACCTGTTTAATTCCTGTTTAGATCGCTTTAGACTAGTATCCAAGTATTCTTAAGTCCCCAAGAGCCACGGTTCTCTTAACTGAACAGATTACTTGTTTGATTCATCAATAGGCCACAGATGTAGCCGCTCTTTAAAAACAGGTGATTTCTAAGACTTACTGGGGTTCTGTGGGATCAGGGTTGGAGACACCTGGATGAAAGAATCATAAAAAGTACAGAGACTCTTATCAAAAGAGAAGGAGATGCAATTTTACATCATTCCCAAGATGCAAGTGTTTCATACTGTCAACAAAGATGGCAAATTCCCATTATGATTCCTTCAGCCAGGTTTCAGTTTTGGTTTATACCGCTTTCCAGAAAAATGTACAGAATAAAATCATCAGTAACAAATAAAAATATCACAGTCTTAAAGCAGTGAAATACAACAAGCTTTCTCCAGTTAGAGTTTCCTAATGCTCCTTTACCTAGACAAGTTCCGACATTTTTAATTTGCGCACAGGAAACAGAAATAAACCACTGCAGTACGGAGAAGACAAATTTGTTTTCTGCAGTCATTTTCTTTTTCAAATGCTAATCCAAGCAAATTATACTCATATTTTCTTTAACTCTACAAAGAATCTACAAGTCCCTGCCAAGGATCTTTAAAAACCCAGAATACCTTACATAATGTGGCTGATGAATGGTGCAGAACACTGCTCTTCTGTAGAAACGCTGGCTGAACGGGATATTTTAACAGGTGTGTAATTTTCCAGCAGGAAGCAGAAGCGTGGCTTGAAAAAGGGAAAATTACAACCCCGACAAAGCACAGTCTTCCAGCAGGCTTTTACAAGAATGACACACTCAAATCAAAGCTAATCTTTTTCAGAGATTTCATCCAAGACATCCAGAATGAAATTATTTTGTTTAATCTTTTAAAACGTGCGCGCGCACACACACACACACAAAAATTTTCCTGCATTTTTTCAATCTTTCACCGCTGCTGGCAGTCCTGGGATCTTTGTCACTTTCTCCCTGTGTCCTAGATGTACTTTGCAGTGGCCTAGTTATTAACCCCCGTTTCCTAAAAGCTGCGCGATAGTGCTAAATGCATCATTCTAACCTGGTCCGTCATTAGGACAGCTTTCCCTTTGCCTTTAGTTTTGGAACAGAGTGTCTACTTCAAGGTTTGAAAAAATGTGCTGGGTTTTCCCTGCACCTTTGATTTAGAAAGTTTGGCTGATGCTTTCATGGTGTGTCATCTACTGCATATAGATGTATTGCTTTGCTATTTAATTGTGGTGGCACTGCTCTGCGAGCAGTGATCCCCTATTGTGAAATATTACACAAAACTGCAACCAACAGTAAGGAGACTTTAGTACCCACACAGCTATGAACTATGATAGTAGTATAGTTTGCCTTGTTAATGCACAGCCAGATCTATACTTTGGACGTGAGGGAGTCTATACTGTGAAATCGTAACAAATGGCCTTTGACCAGGATGAGAAAGAACCCTGTACAATCTGCAGACATTCCTCAACTGAAACGTTCAGCACCCTTCCCTGGAGCACTGCCGACTGGTTTCTGACTTAATCTTAATCTTAAGTAGCATGATGGATGGTAGTCTTGCTTTTAACGTCTTTTAACCCAAAGCGGTCTTGAAAGGAGGAGGCCCTTAGGGATTTTGGAACTTTTCAGGCTCACTGGTCCCTGTTACAAATAAGGTTGAGAAACCTGCTCCAAAGCACTGTACTGCGTAGAGTTGACAGGTATTCCAGACTTGCGTCAGACGGACTTCCTATGTCTCTTGCGTTCTTATTTTGTAATGTTTTTCTCTTTCATGTTTTTGGGTCTGTCTCACCGTGACAGCTTCATCTTATCAGATACATCCAAAACAGCAAAGAGCAGCTGGCAAAATGACGAAAACAGTTCACTTGATAAGGGCGGCTGAGCTTCACATTTCAGTACATTTCTTTCAGGGAAACGATCAGTACCCTGAGAGTTTCAATTCAAGGTCAATAACACTGCAGAACACCACATCAATAACACGAGTCCCCTCACGCACTATCTGGAGAATGAAAATGTCAGTGCCAGGTCTGTGTGTGAAAACTAAACAGATGACGTTTTCTTTCCGAAGCAAATTTTGACGGAGGTTGAAACTTTTCAAATTCACTCCACTGTGCTAGACTGTGATCCGATAAAAAATATAATCCGAAAAAAACCCTGTCAAACCCTTTAAAGCCCACAGAAGCTTGAACGAGTACTGAACCAAGCAATTCAGATAATCACAATATCATAAATCTAAGCAGGTTCACGTCATGGCGTGGTGATGAATTTTCCCTGTCACACACCACAAAATAAAATTATGCCATGGAAGCCTCATCTGCACAACCCCAGCTCTGCGACCAAGAGCTTCCTGAAAAAGACAAGAATGTGGACTGGGCTCCTAATGACTCGAATCAGCTTCCCATTGGCTTAACTGGACCAGTTTTACAGCTTCTGCCAGTTCTTCAGGCAAGGCTACATTAAAAGACATGGAAAACCTGCAGACACACAAACCGTCCAGGACCAAGATGCTTCCTCTGGTACTAGCCTCCAGAGTAGCAGGAATTAGACCTTAATTACTTTTAAAATGTATCTGTGTGATACATTTCTCTATTTATCAGTTCTCAATGTCAATGCCTCAATACTAGACCTGCTGAAAAAAACAAGCAATGAAGTAGTGTTATTATTAATTTAAGGAAAAGCGCTCGCAAGAGTTCAGGAGAATACTAAAAGGCTGTGACTAAAAGGCTGTGACAAGAAATTTACAGGGATCAAACAATTTGGCTCGAGGGTCTACCTGGAAAAACCTAAAGATGGGGAGGAAATGTCACAAACATAAGGAAAAAACAGCTTGGTTGCGACATATCTGCTGTCCGAAAAAAGAGGAAGAGGAAGTGTAAGACAAGGGAGGAGGCCGAAAAGGAAACCCCCAAGCGATTGTAACAGGAATGGGCCAGCGCTACACAGAAAGCCAGACCTTCATGTTCACTACCGTGTGTCAGCAAAGCACTACAGCCACTTTAACGGATTTAGAATCATAATCATAGTAATCACACAGGAAAGGACGATGCTCGAACTCTAGCAACGTAGGGTAGCACACTTCTGGAAGCTGTGGGAGCGTGGAACAAGACCACCAGCTATATTGTTGCTATCCTGGCTTCCTTCAAAAAAGAAGCTGGAAGAAACATTGACATCGATTGGCCACTAGCTACCAACCAAACAAGAAAGGTTACACAGGCCTCCTCTTGTCTGTCATGTAATAAAGTCCATTTAATAAAGGATCCTGGGAACATTTAGCAACAGCACCTAAACTCACATTAAAACAAACCC
Organism: Atractosteus spatula; assembly: GCF_055471065.1. NCBI lineage: Eukaryota > Metazoa > Chordata > Actinopteri > Semionotiformes > Lepisosteidae > Atractosteus > Atractosteus spatula. The sequence continues at coordinate 73,534,378 of NC_142708.1, read as the reverse complement.
GTGAAATACCCGTGAAATGCAGTTTATTATCTTCAAGAACAAATGTCAAACACATCTGTAAAAGGTACCTACTGTACAGCCTTCTAGAACAAACTGATCCAACAAGAAAATGATCTGAAACACCAGGTAAGAAAAAAAACTGTACTGAACAGTATATGTAAATAGTACAATGTTACTAGAGATTACAAATGTTTAACTGCAAAATTTTCCCAAAACCACCTGCTCAAATAGTCACAAAGACCCAAAAAACAAACCTGTCTCCCCTTGAGTCAAAGATTTTATAATGCTTCTACTCCTACTTCTAAATAATACCTAACCAATATGCAATAACTGTTTTAAACCAGGTTTTTCTGCATCAAAAGGTATTTCTAAGGTACAAATACAGAGATCAAAACATGTACACAGACATCAGTACAACCAGATGTGTCTCCCTCACTGATGTAAACAAAACAGTAACATATCATAGCATAGGGAGCAAAAAAGGAACCACACATCAGAGTAATTCTGGGCGGTTAATTTACTTTATTTGTTGTTTTATGAAATTGCAATTTTGTTGGTCTATTAAACTTTGTATCTATAGCTATGCACTGCTATAGGTTTATGCTTATTCTTAGAACTATGGCTAATGCAAAAGCATCTATTATCAATAGGATGATAAATGATTCTGTCAATTCCACAATTATTTTTAAAACTTAGTCCAATGACATGGCATACTTTCTCATATGTAGGCCACTCGTTCTTTGAAAAAAATGGGAGAAAAGGAAGCCCTAATAAGATTTATTTGGTGACAAAACATTCAGTGGTGCGTCATTCTCATTTTTCTCAAACATTCTGGTTGTCAAGTATATTATTTTGTCCTTTTTTATTTATACAAAGGAGTCCAGGCAACAGCTGGATGATCTTTGGTTTGAAATCGGAGTCCTGCGCCGATCTCCTGCAGTTACATCAAGGAAGTTGCCTCAGCAGTTCCTTTTTTTGCAGGAATTTGGCTTGAGGGAAGAAGCGTACCTTTTTGGAAATTCATCATAAAACAGGCCAAAGGAAAACATAAAGAAGGCAGCAGTTAACTCTGTCGTGATAAGAGCACAGTTCCCAGCAATGGCACCTTGATGCTTTTTAAAGTCCTAGCATGCAAGAAAATGAATTTAATTTAAGCTCCACCTTAATAAAAACGTAAAGAATCATATAGAAATGTTCTTCAAAATGTAAGAGGGAAAGTTCTGAACGATTTGGAAGGAATCAACTTTTAAGTAAGCAGCTTTTAGTTGAGGACTGAAGTGACACTGCATATAGAAAATACATTTTGGTGCTCTCTTGCAATAGTTCATAAGCTACAGAAAAAAACTTTGATAAAGTACTCATGGTCAACAATATGCTTATAAACAGGCTGAACGACACCAGTACCACATGCAGGAATGTGTGTCCTTCAGAGCTACCCTGATGGGTTGTATCCTTTGTCTTGAATGTGTGAATGAAGACTTTTTAGCAGCAGTTGGAGAGACCCTGTAAGACCTCCAGTGAATTGATTGTAGATGTAACTATACAGACATTTTTAGTAATGTAATGTGCTTCCCATTAACTCCACGAGTGCAGCCTCTGGCGTAAACAATGGGTGGGGAATTACTCTGAAGTTTTTTTTTTCTTCTTTCTTTAAATTCAAATTCAGGCCAACTCCTCCTTCCCCAGAGAGAAGGGAATCATTTGAGGCGTTCCCTGTAAACAAGAGCACCGCGCCAAGACTTGGATCCCAGTTCTTTTCGGCATCTCGAAGGGGAACTTTCAGAGGAAATGCTCAGTGCCCAGCACTGGAGAATTTCACACACACATTTACTGTACCACAGCTCAGAGGGCTCTGTTTAAAAAGTGGAATGTTAGGGGAATTCACTGACACAATAGTACAATTTCTGAGCCATAATTGTTAAACATTTACCAACATACTCATTTTCCATGGGCCTAAGACATTTTTAAAACTGTTTCATACCTTCTCATGCCTGATGTTTAAACATTTTGTTAATGGACAGAAGCAGCACAAACCAGAAACCAGAACCAGGCACAGGTCAAAGTGCGAAGTGTTAATGAAACACAGGTTTAAAAAAACAGGCAAAAAACTATTCTGTTCATATAGGAACTTGCATCATGCAGTTACACATTTCACCATAACTGAGGGTCACCACAGCCTCAGACCTCTCACCTCAGAGTTCTTGGCAGCAGTGAAGGAAATTAGCAGATGTCTGACAATATCATGGCTCTTCAGATACCCTCTATCTTCATGAGGAAATATTGGTAGCTTTATTGAACTCTCCTTATGACTAGCGCAGGGATTTTAAATCTTAGTCACAGATAACATTTCGGATGGTTCGTCTTGCAACTGAGCTCTAAGATTATGGATTTTAGTACGACAGTACTATGATAGTATGTAAATAATGAATAATATAATAAGTAGTTTAATTAAAACTAAATAAGTTGTATGGTTTTAGCATCTAATAAAGTCACTGGGTGAAGTAGCTTACATATCCTGAAACTGTCTAATGACAAATTTTCTATCAAGGATTCAATTAGTAAACTATAGGCTCAGTTGGAATAAAAAGTAACAATATTATTCCAAGGCCAGGAGCACTGGGCTACAATGATGAATAGTGTTGGAGGTGAGGCACATACCAAAGAGATGCTTTATAAAATAATAATAAAACATATTTATAGTCTTTGGATCAAATAAAAGCTCAAAACACAACCTTCTAAAACAAAAGCAACTTTCCTGGGTCTGATTCTCCTAAGGCATTCTTGGTCATCAGTGCAGTGACTGCTAACCCCATACCCTGCAACTTCAAGTTTAAAGCTGCGGTGCTCAATATGACAGAAAGCATGGCATTCTCTCATGCTGATGATGTTTAAAACAAATTTAAAAAAGAACTACAAGATTATCTGTACAACCACACTGACACCACTTCATACTGATGCTGAACTGGGTTAAAATGGACCTTTGTGATCCTACATTACTGAACGAGTAGAGGCATTTGCTTGGAGTGCAGGCTACAGAAAAACAGTCCAGACGAAGTGGGTTTTTGTTAACAGATGGATGGAGATAAAGACAGCATATTGTTACATTCATCTCAACAAACAATGCAATGATGACTAAACAAACCAAAATTAACAGCTTTTTATTTTTAATCCCCCATATCTTGTTTGGAGTCAAGCCTTGACTTGCCCTGAACGCCTGCCAACGAAATATCAGTGACATACGACCACACAATAAGAGGAAGTATGCCATTTCCTGTTTTAAAGGGACGCACTCTGTTCTCACCTTACAAGGACCTCCACTTGCTGCATGAACTAACAGCTCGAAACAGCCTCTCAGAAATCGCCTGACATACCTTTCACCGAGAACGAACAAATAAAAGGTCAAGACAGAAGGATACAATCACGTTTCGGAATTCCGATCTGCCTTGATCAATTGCAAACTGTTTTATGTCATGTCGTTTCCACATTATCCAGTAGATATTCCCAAAGAAATTCATAATGTGAGAATTTGTCTCACAACGTCCACAGCAATACGTTCATAGCTTCACAGAAATGGGTCATCTTTCTGGTATGTTATACAAACGTTTAACACAGAGAATTACATAGAGACATACATAGTTTAACACAGAGAATAGCATAGCATAAGATATTAATACTGCAATGTTTCAAATCTATGCCTGATTCCGTAACTAAATCTGCTCATTTTTCTCCCCAATCAAATATGCATATAATTGTAACCCGCAGATCCAGGAGATCTGACCTGATTGCCAGTTAACCTCGCTGCTTATTTCGTACAAAAACTTGATGTGCCCAAGCAAATTAAAAAAATAAGGCTGAAACCAAGAAATAATGAACATTTTTTGCCTACAGGAGACTGGCGGCTGTGTCACAAAAACAGCTGGTTCAGGTGTCGAGATCCTTCAGCAGCTCCCAAAGCGCACACGTCCTCGTCAGATACTGGTTCATATCCCAGTAATCATCAGCCATCAGTGCAGGTGTGAGGGACATATTCCTTTTAGACATTCATATCCCTTCAATTTTCAACTTGCGAGTCTAAGGAGAACCCCAAGAGGCAATGACTCGTCCTTCAACAAGAGTTATAAGAATAACAGCAACAATAAAACAAACACCACTAATAATCCAAAATCACAAACTCTGTTAGAATGGAGTTAGCTGTAAAGACCAATAAATACTCCCTGCTTTGCCTCCCTGTACACTCCCATTACAGTCTTGATAATAAAGAGAGTGGCTATAAATGAAGGAAAGGCCGATAGCAGCTACTGTAAATGATTTAAGAACCTCAATCGGTTTCCTGTTATTAAATATGGATATAAGCAAAAAGGACTCTTGAGTTCAACACCAGGACGTTGCCTTTCCTCAGTCAGACGAAGTTTTATTGTAAAACATTCAACAAAGCCACACCCAAAGATTATATGATTGCTCAACAGAGTGGATTAGGTATGCAGTCAAACATTCTCACACAATAGCCTTTGGGGTGTTCTAACGTATGCAACTTGACATTATGATTTTAATGCTAAACGGCTGTGGACTGGAGGTACACCAGCAATACATCTTAAAAGCATGTGTATGAGTCAACAATTCCTTTGCTCTTTCACCTGTAAATGAAAGTGTTTACTGTAATTCTACAAGGTGCTGACTTATCCAAAGAGAGATGCAACCGTGCTCTTCCGAAATCCTTTAGCGTCCAGCTGTAAAAAGAAAAAAAAAATGCACAGCAAACAGACTCGCTATAACCAAGAGTAAAATTAAATTCTAAATTAAAAGCTACAGTGAAAAGAAAGGTTTTTGAGGGTGTTTTAAATAAAGCCAACAGCGTCTAAGGATAGGGACAGTGTGCTCCACATCACAGCACTCAAGAAAGCTTTCCCATGCAGTGTGTGCAGCCTGGCATTCCACACAGTAAGAAGGCCTGAGTCAGCACATCTAAGATTAAGAAAATCTAAACAAGAACATTGTCTCATATACAGTAGGTCAGAAAAGTTTTCCTTCGTATATAGTACATCAGGAACGTCAGCCTTTCTAAAAAAAAACACTTGGAGAAAGCAGTTTAAAAAAGCTCACTTTCCACTTGGGAAATTCCAAGAATCATTCTGAAAGTGGAAGGAAATTTCCTGAAGGGGGGAGAGGGTGGGCTGGCTTTGCCAGTCAAAATGTACAGCCAGCATAATTCTTTGGCACCTCTGTCAGGTTCCCTCATATTAACTCACAGTGACACCAGAGTACTTAAGCACTGATAAAACACCATATCAAACACCTGGTCAAGCAGAATGCCCCTTAATAAAATACCCTGAGTGAAATAAAGAGACAGCTCCTGAGTTCTCAGGTGTATAGTAAATGATAATAGCTAGTTATTGGAAAGGAATATCTGTAATTATACATTCAGCACAGCTATTTGGTTTTTTAAATGGATTACTATTACAATAAGAGTTAAATCCAAAGCATGTATATCAAGACTATATATCCTCTAAAGTCAGTATCATGACTGCTGTCACACTGCTCCACCAAATATCTATGCATTCTGTCTTATTAATGAACACAACTGCAGGACTGTTCTTGATTAAAACTGTCCTGCAAAATCACAATAGGTAATGGTATTGGAAAGAGAATTTTACCAGTTCATTCAGTCCTTCAATTCCAAATGAATTCTAATTAACTCAAATAAAATCCACTTTAATTTATGTCAATATGCCATCTTCAGTGTTCTCTAAAGCAGAGCCAGAGTGGTGATTTTCTTTGAAAAATCTTACCCCTAGTTATCAATTAGCTCCCAAAAATAATTTGCCATCACAAATATTATTTCAAAATCAGTGTTTTGATCTACTAGAGACTTTCATCGGGACACAAAACATGGGCAAATTCCTATGACTGATCATATACTGTATGTGTGGAGCTGTCTCATGCAAAACTGTACATCAAAATGATGACCTTTCTGTGAGATATGAAACTATCTTTTGGAGTCCAGTGTAAGGTATGATAGAGAAAAGTGTCCCTGTGTTTTTTATTCACATTTTCTCAAACATTTTGATGGACCAGTGCACTAACCTCACAAGCACTTGCTCAATCCCTGCAGTCCAGAAGCTCTGAGACACATTCACCACGAGCATCAGGCTGCTGCTAACTTTACAGCTCTTACAAAACCAGGCACAGAAGACACTCCTGGAGCAGGGGAACTCTGAAACAAACTGGCAGCCATTACTTTTGCTGTTCTTTTTTGGTGCAAAAGCCCAGGGAGATTTTTTTTTGCATGTGTACAGCACATTGTGCAATTTGTCTGTGGAAACAAGACCTTTTGTCCCTGCAATGATGCCAAAATCCATTTAAAAAAAAAGAAAACAGGAGCACAGGAGATCCATGCGTGTCATCCAGCATGTGTGAAATCTACAGCCACTCCCTATCCGAACCTCTGTCACCCAGGAGTGATGTTTACTCTACATGGCATGCTGGAAATGCAAGTGCCATGCGAGAAACACAATGGCACCCATTCAGGGCAGCTTCTCCACACACCCTGTCAGGTCACACGAGGATCGGAGGTTAAACTCTCCCTCTCTTCAGTTCTTGGCACATTTACTTCCCCAGCAAAGCACGAGCTGCAATCTTCTACCGCACCAGCTAACTACAGCTCTATAGTTTGCACTGTATATATTGTATGCTATGGTTTCAACATGCCCTTGAACTCAGTGACCTTGAAAGAGAAGAAAAAAAGGCACAATGTGGTTTGGCTGTGCTGTACTGTATGTTATTGTGCAAAGGCCGCAGAATGACATCCCAGTAACGTATACACATATACATCCATCCATAGCAACTGTTAGTTGACCCACTGAAAAGTTGCAAAGAAGAGAGAAAAAAGTTTCCAAGGAAATTTTATTTTTAATATAAGCTTCTGACTTCTCGCAAAAATGTCTCATGGCAACCTGGTAAATGCGGAATAGGACTTCAGACGCTTTTGAAATTATATGAATTCCCTGTTTTGAAACAAGCAGCCTCAGCTGCACGAAATTACGAAACACATACACAGCAGGCTCAGCTTCATAAATATTGAGCTGAGAATAACCACCTATTGGTTATTTTGGTGGGATTTTGGGAATGGCCCTGGATATGTTCCATTTCATTACTCTTAACCAGCGGATCTGACTTCTTTGTTACTGTTCTACACTAATTCTGTACAACCTAGAAGAGTCTGAGGCGTAGAATACCAACAAGCCCGCTGGATTACAAAGAGCATCATATTAGCTTTGGCGTCTCCACAGGACACTCTGAAACCAACTCACCTCACAATACCACAGTGACTTCACAGTGAGCAAAGACATCCAGCCTCCAGACACAGGGAGATACACACTCTGAGATTACATTTAAAATACCGTTCCTTGTACCAGGCTGTTAGTTATGTTCAGGTAATATATTTGTGGCAAGACGTTTAGTCCTTTGCTGTTTGGAGAAAGATTCACAGCTTTTAACTCAACTTTTGAAATCCCTGATTCCATGTCAATTGGGTTAGAAAGTGTTTATCGTTTTAAACTGCAACCTCTTGAACACTGACTGATTGTGTGGCTGAGGGCATGTTTCAGGAATGCACAACTGCAGCGTTATCATGATATCTACATCCGGTTACACCCATCTTATGTCGTAACAGCTCTCAGATAGATTCTGTATACTTCCAAATAGATAATACAGATGGACGTTTCTGAAAAACCCTTTGCAAGAAATGTAATCACGCTGCACCAAAAAATTGTCAAAAGCTCCTGCGTATTTCCAACACACTGGAGCATTAGTTGTACTTGAGAAAGATACACATACTCTGGACAAACTTGTGTGCACTTGAGGGCCACTGTCTGCTGGTTTTCATTTGAACAAATCTTCATAACCTAAGCCAGATCATTATAGGATTAATCAGACCAGTTTAGCAGTTTTTTTATGCATACAGAATATCACAGACACGGTTCACTTAAAACCTCACTCACAGCCCGTGTGAGAATAGCTGGGGACTGCTTGGCTGCTTTCGGAAGGACCACAATAAACACTGTCGGCCCATGGCCCTTCTGTATACCACAGACCTAAAACAGGATTAAACACTGCATGTCAAAGAGTAATGGTGTTAGAAAAAAGTGCATATGGCCTCTGAAGAGTAGGTGGCAGAAGGGAAAATAGACGCGGGCAGAGAGTGGTCTGGTTTCAGGCAGGCTCACTGACACAGACTCCAGCCCTGCGCGCCACGTTGCCCTGTCGCCTGATGCAGCACGGGCCCCTTCTCGAGGGCTCGCACAGCCCTGGCCGAGGCGAAACGATCTGAAAGGGGAAGAGGAAGCGAATGAAGCTGCTGTGGCCGGATGCGCCCGAGAGCAAGAGCAGCAGTCATTGTCTTTCCACAGACGCCCCTTGGTTTCGCAAGAGCAACGCGTACCTGTCGTCACATGCCGATCTGAGACAGAGAGGGAAGAGCAGGGGCGGACTGCTGAGTGCTGCCTGCAACACAGCTACCCAATCTGGATGTCTTCTGCTGCCTGTAATACAAGGACGCACATCCTAGGGCTTCTGTCACGCAGCCATGCCCTCCCTGATACCCTTTCAGCAAGGCTGTAGCCTCTGCTGCCCAGGCTGCAACCTTAAGAACATAAGGAACTTGACAAACAAGAGGAGGCCACTCAGACCATCCAGATCATTTAGAAACCTTGCATTAAAGCGCTGGACATATGGTTTCACACAGCTTAATCAAGCACGGTCAGCCCGCTTCTTGGAAATAGTTTGCTTGTCAAGGACGATATCATCCAGCTGAAGGGTCGGAATGGTTTTCCATTTCATAAAACAGCGCAGGTGGTACTCATCAGATGAGCACGGCTTCCAATCAGGTTTACCATCAGCAGATAAAATCCAGCATTTCAAGGGATCAGAATAGAAACAAGACTCTGCTTTACAACCACTGCAGCAGCTTTAACGCCAAACACAGAGACTATACTTTACATGTCAGGGCCCACCTGTCCGCATCAAACCTTTAAAAATCCAAGAGGAAAATCTACGAGGTGAGACTGATTGTTGAAAAGTCTTTTTTCCATCAGGTATAAAATGTGGCAATGTAACATCAGCTTAACCAGCTTTATCCCTGATCATCACAATGTACATTTATCAGTGAAAAGGCTACATTATCTTACCCTTACAACACTGCACTTCTCATTTCTTCTTTTTAATTCATACATGAAGATTTTAAACGTTAAAAAGAAAAGAAAATTAATTAAAAAGAGAGAAACACTGAAAAAGAAAAAAGTTTAGTCTTCTTGTCATTATGGATGAGGCCTGTGCAAACTGTTACAGTAATATTTTGCAATACTGAAAAAAAGAGGGGCTATTTTCACATTTTTTGCTTGAGATGAGCAATCTGCTTTTGTTTCTTGATCGACCTGGGTCAGACAAGGCTGGCCCACGTGCTGAGATTGCCACATGCTACAGACGCAAGAAACAATATCGAAAACGTTGTCACTAAATGGGTCATGACCTAGAATCAATTGCCAATTGACAGAGGTGTAAATCTTTATTTTTCTAACAAAATCACATGCCTTTCTGCTCAGCTATGAAGGTAATTATTCCTCTGTTGTGTAACAGAATGCTACAAAATGGTTCTGAGCAACCACTGTAAGGTACAAGACACTAACTGTTGATAGGTAAATGTTAAAACCTCAAATGACCCTCCAAAAGTGTACTGAACTATGACATCAGGTCCTGCTAGGCAGCGATGAAGGTCACAGGATCAACTGGGCTGATCCCTGACTAAATTGACCACCTCTCACCCCCCTGCAGACCACACAAAACAAACTGAATGAGTGCAGGCCAACCCCTGGCCCTGGCCTAGACTGCAGGTCTAGATAGTCACTTCCAGGGGATAGTCACACACACTCCAAGGCACATTGGAACAGTCACTCCTGTACTGATGAGTATTATTCAGTATATTTGGGTTCTTCTGAACCCCATGCTGCTATTATGCACAAGGGGCAGCCTGTGAATATCGAGCCTTATAAGGACTAATAAAAGAACGTTGAGCCTAATTTTCATTCCTGTTCTCTAAACTGTTCAACAGCAAAACCAGAACGAGCCCTTCTGGGGGTTAAACCTTTTTTGAAGTTTATCTCCTTGATCATGAACAATCTGTATCTACAGTGTTTCAACCTCTGCATCAACCATTAAAGACGACAACACTACATTACTACGCATGATAGAGATGTGCTACTTTGATAAGAATGTTATCAGCCTCTGGACTGGCACACTAACCTCTTTACTTATGTAGGCACATTTCCTACATTTTTGGTGAGAGAAAAATCTGTGTAAGAAAGCTCTGTCTTCCATTCACAGTGATGGCAGATCTCATAGGGTCAGCAGACATTCCTCAAAAAAGCATTTGGTGAAACAAAACGCAATATCAAGGTTGGTGAAATGTACATAAATGTTTCTACTCCCGGAGGATGCAAATGCATTAAAGCCACATGCAGCAGAGATAGAGCAAAAAGTCAGACAAGGGGCTGAATCATGCCAGGTCTTTGCCTTGCATGCAGCAGTTGTCCCTGTGAACTAGAAGCCACCTTTGAGGGTGTAGTGCTGTCAGTGGGAGCCCTGATGTGAGCTCTGCTCTAGGGGCTGTGTGTCATTAGGAATAAAAAGTACATGGCTTCAGGCAGAACCCTCATCCCCCTGGCCCTAGCACGAGGAAATATCGAGGCAAAGCAGAATGGCTTCTCTTTTGCAGATTCCCATCTCGGAAGGTTTAAAGAGACTAACTGGCAGTTTGGCATTAAAACAAACAAGGCTGCACTTCTCATCGGCTTCACCAAAAACCAGGAACAGCTGCCCCCCCCCCCCAAACAGTACCCTTGCTCTCTTCTCCTCATCATGTCGAGCACTTGACTTGAAAAAGAGGAAGCCCCGAAATTCAGGCTCCTACGTGATAATGGAAAAAAAAAGAGAAGTGGGCTTGGCCACAGAAGAAAAAATAAAGGTCTGTCGTCAGCAAATGGTATAGCAAATACTGCAGGCGAGCCTCTGCTGCAAGCACTGACAACAACACTTCCACCACCCAGCCTGGGTGTGACTGCTCATGACCAAATACGAAAGCAGGGCAATCAGACATGTGGGATGGAAGGGACTGTTTATCGGTTTCTCGCAGCAAAAATCACTTTCTCTCCTTGTTCATGCTGGATTCAAAACAATGGTAAATTCTAAACGAAATGTTAAAATGTTAAGAGTACAAGAGTTCAAGAAAGGTATTGGGGATGTTTAAAGAGTTCCAAGCCCATTTGCACATATTGCACAACTTAGAGCTACGTGAAGTGAGCTGTAATAAAAAAGGGAAGATATGGAGCTGAATGCAACACAAATCAGGCGTTAAAACAAGAACGCCACAAGTCAGCAGTGACGTCAGTAGAAGGATACAACCAAAAAAAGCCACATTAGCGATGGTGGAAAACCACAAAAATATTTCTTACAGAACACCAAGTTATAATTATCATTGGACTGCATGTGTTCGTGCAATTCATTTTGAACTTTTGCTATGATATCGTGATCAAAAATGTATCCCTATTCCAAAACACACACATTTAAATTACAGCAATACGTGCAGAATTCTTAAGAGTCTATGCGTGAAGGTAGTGTAAATTCTCTCTGAATTTACATGTTTAGGAGGTTAGGTGAGGTAAATTAAGTCTTACAAATACACAACAAACCATATTTTCTACATTTTTGCATTCATGCATTTTGTATAAGTGACAGCACCTTTGCACATTAGATGACCTTAAAAATACACAAAACGTCATCACGTGGGCGGATTAAGCCCTGGTCTGGGGCTTCTGGTCTGAAGACAAATGTGGGAGATACACATTTAAATTTAGACTTCAGTTTTCACGATTTTATATATTTATATCATAGCTGTGAAACACTGCCCTTATGGGTTATAAAAACATTGTTAAAGTGATCTGCATGGAGTCTGAGGCTACTTCGGAGATAAACATACAAAATGTGCTGCAACAGCTTATAATGCAGGGTACTTTTTAGGTTTAGGGCCATACTAAAAAGGGCAAAATGTCTGACATATAGTCACTTATATTCAGGTTTCAGATAACAAAAAACGTTAATCAAATGTGCAATAATGAAAAGCTAACTGTTCTATTGTGTTTTCTGTTTTAGCTTATTTGAGCTTGAAGAAGAACTTCAGGGTGTTAAAAATGATGGGTGTTTCTTCAGAGCAGACAGCAGCACTATTCACAGGTGCGGTTCACTGAGAACAGTGCTCTTTACACCTCCCTCCAACCTTATTGAGTCACATGTTCCCTGGAAAACATTGTGCAACTTGTACCCTGTATTGGGTTTTAGAAGCCTTCTGAAGTGCCCCAAGCAAAAAAAACAGTTAAATGGCTTAAATAAATAAAGGTCTCTGAAAAAAAAATAGTTCCTTGTTACTGCTTGTTGCACAACATGAAGATGATAATAAAATGGGCTTCTGATTTGTTAAGTGCAGTTTGCTCTCTTCTTGTGGATTTGTGTTAGTGGATACCTGCTCCAATGATATGTCAAGACAGAAGTCTTTCTTTTCTCTATTCTTAACTAAAAAGCTTTTGGAGAGATTCAATAAAGGTGTTTGTTTGATGCAAATAATGATATATTAGTTTTATTTTGTTTCAGGACTTGGCGTAAAAAATCAATACATTTCTTTTTCCATTTCCCTGTGCAGTGCTTCAGCTAGACAACTGAGATTTATATTTCTCAAATATATGTTTCTGCCTATGCAAGTTAATTACATTGTCACACAGCCAATAACTAAAACAGCTAGAACTCACACAATATTAAAAAAGCTTCCATAGTATAGCTCTTTAGTCCAAATAATCGATGGCCAGCAAATTAAAGTAAATCCCATCTCCAATGCAATTTAAGTCAAACTGTTACAAAGAGTGTTATATAAAGCTATATGTTTTACTGTAACATGCGCACTTGACCACAGAGTGGCGCCCCTGTAACACACTTAAAAGGAGTGTCCACTACTGATCACAGAGAACTACAGCCCTGCAGGTCTTTATGCAGCATTAAATGGTAGTCATCAACTGGAAATACTAACTCCTTCTAGCTAAGCAACCGACTGATATAATGAAGCCAGTCCAAGCTTAGCTGGAATGAAAACCAAAAACCACTACTGCATTCTCCTGATGAGGAGTGGACAGCCCTACCTTCACACTCTTCTGAGTTGTGATGAATGACTAGAACAATAATTTCTGTTCCATTCACAGCATTTCATATTTTAGAGAATCAGAGAATGTGTGACCCCACCCACTGTAACATAATAATCTAAAACTGGAGTTTGCAAACTGCTGATTAGAAGTGCAATGATTCCATCAAAACCTCAGTCTGAGTCTAAGTCTTCTCTGCCTAAGGGAAAGCAAGACTCCTCAACCACTTAACAACTGGAAAAATTCAGACCAACGGACAGAATTCTATCAATTTTAAACAAATTAACAGGTCCCCAAAGACCAAAGTGAGAATGGAAATTTCGTTGTATTCTCAGTACACACTAGGGCTCATGAACAGATTAAAAACAATGCTTAGCATTCTTCTTATTGGAGCAAATCTATAAGCAACAAAACGTACCTTTTCTTCACATTTATCATAGAAGTGTTTTTCTTAAATAATACTAAACTGTTCTGAAGCACTTATTTACAAGCGTTCTGTAAATCATAAATGCAGCTGTTACAGGACTGCCTTTTACAATATTAGATGTCTGATGAGTTTTTAGAATAGCCGTTGTGTGATAATTTTATAATGTTTTGCATATTCTTGCTTAACTACACAAAACGTAAATTCTTTAGCACCATACTTGAAGTGTACAATAAAAGGAAAATTAGTGTAACCTTTATTCGAGGCACAAAAAATGGTGCTCTATTTTTGGTGCACATAAACCGGCAATACTAATTAAAATCACTTGGCAAAGCAATGCCAACCTAACGTGTCTTTGCAATGAATATACACGTTATAATATTTGAATAACTCTGAATTTTATGTGGATTCATCTTAAGTACTTGAAAAAATGCAAATTAAATGGGTAACAGGACAATCCACCAGTTTCCAGAATCGAAATGAATAATTCCCGTAACATTTAATCTACGTTTTGCATTTTTTCTATCATTCTACAAAATGTTATTAGCGTTTGTTTAAGTGTGCTGGTCACATCTACATTTTATGGTAAAGTGGGGCCAGTATAGTAAACTCTACTTGTCATCCTCCCATAATTTGAAAACACCTACTTGGATTTACAATCCGGGTCACTCATTTCGGCTCCGTTGTGTCACGTGACAGAAAAAAGCCCGCCAAATTTCCTGAGCCACACATTTCGGCAAAATCGCTGACTTCCTCATCATCATTCAGGTAAAAATCAGGGAGAAAGCAGGCAAACAGTAACGTAACTTACCAACGTTCTTAAGGGCTTTTAGAACCAAAAGTGGGTTTCTTCCGGAAAATTACCGGGAGCTCTAATGCATTTTGAAGAGAAACAAATGGAGCAGATCAACATCGAAACATCGATCAACGCCATCTTGACCAACAAGTCAAACTCGCTGCAACAGATACTCTAGGTTGTCGCTTATCTGACGCAAACTACACCTTCGGGAGTACACATTTTTCTCGGTTTACCTTACTGTGCGGCACAGAATTAAATTAGACCACTTAATGATAAACTAAGAATGACCTGTTGCAGAACAACGTAGTGTAACGCATACGGCCTCCATTGCTTGTGAGAGCCGGCTTACCAGAGTGGTGACGTCACAGCCCTTCCCTGTAATAGCAGGACCACAGCCGCTGGGCTGAGGGGAGATCTCTCTTTAGTTCAACAGGCTGGGTCCCTGTTGAGTGACGCTGGAGGCCTGGGTTCGAGCCCCCGATGGTGGGGGCCGACCTGATGCGGCAGTGGCGAGGGCGCCCACGTCAACCCTGGAGCGTTATAGTAAGATAAAACCAGATGTCAAATGCTACAGTTAATTGCCAAATTGTGCAAGACACTTAATAATTGATCATTTCAAAGAAAGTAGTCACCGAAAGTCTACCACTATTATAGTATTCTCCCATTACATTTTCTACTAAACAGCACCTCTCATGCAATATTGCAGTCGCCGGTCCATGCTCGGGAATCGGAATAGCTTTACTGCCCTCTTGTGGTAAAAAAAAACACTTTACACTTTATGACACTGATTAACCTCCCGTAAAAGATTTGGGTTTTTTTTATTTTTTTTCCCGTCAAAGATTTGTATCGTCCAGTTTGCGGATTTTGAATACTTGTATCAGGTCTTTGCGTAGTCATCTCTGTTCAAATAAAAAAAAGGGTTCAGTACTTTCAGCCTGTCAACGTGACATTCGTGTAAACATAGGAGGTTATTCGGCGGCTCGTCCCTGGATTGATTCCAGAGTGATTTGGTCAAATTCTACACAATATTGTAAACGTGGCATCACTTGAACATTATACAACTTTAACATAAAATCCCTGGGAAATGTCTACCCCTTTGACTATATATCCTCTCCTTGTTTGCCTTGTTATTTGCTTCCCTTGTTGAATGGATAAATGAATGAAAAAATGAATACATAAAAATGAATACTGACTGAATGATGAGTCAAAATAAACACCCAAGTCTTTTTTTTTCCACAAGTAGCCTCTTCTAGCTCAGTGTTTCCCAATGTGGTATCTCTGTGCTTGGGATCTTCTGATAGTGGCAGATTGGCCTTTATCCTGTAGTGGACTGAACAGAGCTGATGAAAACGTGTCATATTGCGCGTTCTGTCGACACGCTTTTCCGCCTCTAGTTAATGACAAACAGCTCGCCTCACGCTCCAGGAAAGCAATAACAAAATTTAACTTTCGTTTCGGTAACACTGGAAAGTGGGCTCGTTTCACGGACTGCCGTGTGCTTGGAAGACCACGTGTGCAATAACGCGTTTTGTTTAGAAGCGACATTTCTGCTCGCTTGTACCACTGACTTCCACTTGTGCAATAAGGCATCACAGACGCCCTACACTGCAACCACACGCCCCGGGACCTGCTGTATCCCGTTTCAAGCTGGGACTGGGAGTCTAGATTTTGTCGTTGCCGTCGGTGGTTTTTGTGTTCATCGGGGACCAACTGTATGGCGGGGAGCGAAAGCAGTGGTTTCTCTGCTCTTTCTCCTTGCGCTTAGGAAATATTTTGAATTCGTACAGTACGCGGCAGTGCAAATGCAGCTCTCTGCTGCCCTTTTTTTTTAAAATAAATAAGGAGACCTCTTTCTTCAACGGCCATATGCCCGCACCCGCTGTCTCGATGAATGCAGCCATCTGCTCCGGTTTCAAAGGAGACTGCCTGGGAGAAAGCGGCCCGTCTTTTGTAAAGGCTCTCGGAGCGATGCGAGAGAATCTCTTTTGACTCACAATGATGAACTGTTGGCGAATTTTAACTCTTTTAAATCCGCGAAGTAAATTCAAAACAGCCCTTTTTCCCCCCCGTAAAAGATTAATTTAGGAGTTTAACGAAGAGCGTGTGCGTTCAGGTGGTTAATTTATGTTTATACCTCCGCCTAGGGGAGGGAGGGGGGTTAATGACTCGGGTAATTAAACGACTTGGAGGCGATCAAAAAGTGAGGGTATTATTTTTTTTGGCGCGCTTGAACTCGCCAAGTAAGGGGGTAACATTCCTCCGAACAGCTGCTTAAGTTACATCATGTTAAATAGTGTTAATAACAGCGACAGAAACAGCCTTTGAGTCGGACTCGCATTTAATGGTATCAGGTGTGGGTTTTTTTTTTTTATAAATGGTGAAAACCGAAAACCCCACGTAGGTCTGTTGTCCCCGATCCATTCTCAGGGTAACTTCTCGGAGGTACGCTGTTAGCCTGCGAACAGACGTGCTTGTAACTCCTTCCGAAATGATATTGTGTTATACAAAATTCCGGCATGGATAAAATGCAAAGCTGCCAATTCCCAACTTCACTAATTCTTTTAGGGTGTTACTCCGATACTTATATTCAGCATGCGGTGTGCATGTTAGGGGAAGCTGTTTGTAATGTAATGGTCTGGTTGTTTGCAGTTTTTTTCCTCTCAGCAAAGCTTCCTTTGGCATTACGCAGTTTATATAGAGCAAAACCGAATATAAATCCATCCCGTCGGTACATCCATTAGAACAGCAAAGGTTTCCTATTTCAATACCCCAACCCCCTTCCACAGCAGTCTGGAGGAGGGGGTAGCATCTGAAACCCGATTTCACATGGAAGCACCAAATCATCTTGGGCCTCATGTTTCAGTGGTTATACATGAGCACTGTATGTGAATGAACCAGCACCGCACCAAAAGGAACTTAAGGGCTCCGAATGGCTCAGGAAATCTGCCTCTGAACTATCATCCCTCACACTTCTCACCAGTAAAGAAAAAGCACACAAAACGTGACCTAGCGGTGAGATGTTGCAGGAGGGAGGGTTTTGTTGAAGCGTAAGCGAAGACGCTGGAGTGCAAACTGTTGCTGGTCCGCTCATCAGAGTGCTGCACTGTTCTAGATGGAGGCCTCAGATACTGCTTGGTTCAGCTCATGCACAGCTCCCCCTGCCCTTCATATTCACAGTTGTTCCAAGAGCTTCAAACAACTTCAGGAGCAGAGCGAAGACCTCTCCCTGTAAAAGGAAGAAGCACAAGCTTTATCCACACCCTGCAGTGCCCCCCAGCCTCAGGCAGAATGGACCTCCGCATTCAGGTCATAGACACAGCACTAACGCATATTTACTACTTCGAGTGTTCAAACCTCTGTATTTAGTTATATGGCTCACCTCTGCGCGTCTTCACAGCTTCCGGGAAAATGACTAACTGCATTTATCAATGCCAATTAAGGGATGTTTTAACAGAGATTGCCGAGGTCTTCTCAGTTAACATGAGACAGTTAAAACTTTTTTTTTTAGAAAATAATTGCGCAGGTATCAAAACTACTAATGAATCATAGTTTTTAAATTAGTAGCTTGAACAAAATGTGTCTTGCACGACAACAACAACAAAAAAAAAGATTTAGCCACATACAATTTCTGTGTGCACGTTTAGGCTTATAAAAAAGTTTATTTGCAGTACAAAAACAAATGCAAAAAACCAAATATATTAACTTAGTACAAACTTGACCAAACATACTGCAAGTTCTCTATAAATACATATTAAAATAAATATAAAACTAATTAAGTTACTACAACACTAAACACTAAAGTAACTATACAAATAGCAACGTTCATACATCACATTGTATAGAAATCAACAACATGGGTGTTTGTAATTTAAAATTACTGAAGCTCACATCAAGTCTTGTGGGATGTAGCTTTGCAGTTAGGACATTCAGGCAAATATTAGAAAACCTACAGTTAACTAGCAGATAAAACTTTTAGACAAAAATTAGCACCACAAAAATCACATCAGGCACTTTATCTTCTCTTAGAAGTTACAAAAAAATTGACAGCGGTGTGCCATACCTAATGACAACTCAGCACACAGCATTTATTTTCCTTTCCATCTCTCGCCATTTTTCTATTTACATGCAACACAATACTCTTTTAAAATGCTTGACTTATAATAAAAACATGGCACACTCACTAGTCAACCAAACCAACAGCCACCCCCCTCCAAATTAAACTGATTCAAGTGCCTGCAGACTGACTGACTTCTACGGTTTGGTTTCACAGAGAGCAATCTTATCTCTGCTGCGTCACTGCAGTGAGAAAGAAGCACAACAAAAACTAACCTCTCTTACGGTGCGTCAGGCTCTTATACATTCAATTCAGCCTGTCTCACAATATGCTTGTGGACTAGCAGAGTCAGCTGGGCATTTTGGAACAGTTTCAAACACCTCAGAACACGACTTTCAAGGCAACAGGACTCTGGCGAACACACTTAAAAAAAAAGTTTAAGGAACAGAAAAATTCATAAAAAACTTGTTTTTCCCCCTGAAACTTATAACTTACAAATTTATAGGGAATATGTTACAAAGGAAAGTCAATTCCTAATAAAGCTGCAGAAAAGGCAGCAGAAAGAGGAGGACTTTTTTTTTCTCTTTGGTTCTCCCACCCAACGCCCTCACAGAGGATTCAAACCATTTTCCACTCCCCTCACTCCAGCTACACGATCTGCTTCAGCTTAACAAGGCACTGAGTTACATCCAGGAAATTATCACTCGTTACAGTGGCTTTTGCAAGGCAGCAGGGGTGATCGAGTAGGATCGCCGTGAAAAACGCGCTCCTAGCACTGCCCGTGCTCATCGCAGAAGGTCAGTTTCTCAGAGTCTGAATGAGCCCCATGAAACAATCCCTTTGCACAACATTAACTCGAAGTCGAGCATTAAGCTGAAGCAGCGATAACCGAGATGTGAAGCACCTCACAGTACAGAACGGTCGGTATACAACAGTATACAACCCAACGTTTAATATGTGGGGAAAAAAAACATTGCTTTTGCTAGCAAAGTGGATCGCGCTTGGCGATCGAAGGAGGAAAGGCAGGAGTTAGATGACAAAGCCGGGGCTCGAGAG
Source organism: Atractosteus spatula (assembly GCF_055471065.1). Taxonomy (NCBI): domain Eukaryota; kingdom Metazoa; phylum Chordata; class Actinopteri; order Semionotiformes; family Lepisosteidae; genus Atractosteus; species Atractosteus spatula. Next base: position 73,514,813 of record NC_142708.1, on the reverse strand, counting down.
CCGCTCGTCCGGGACCGACAGCTGGCTGAATATGGGCAGCCTGCGGCCGAAGCACTCGAAGACCGAGGTGTCCGAGCCACTGAGGCTGCTGGCCGAGCTGCCCGAGCCCCCCTCGTGGTCGGACAGGGAGGTGGCCGACATGCTCCTCGAGCCCGGGGCCAGGCTGGCAAACGGGGGCTGGCGCAGGAACCCGTCGTCCGACGACGCGGAGCCGCAGCCTGCCACGCGGAAGGCGCCGCCGGCGTCGGCGGAGGGCAGGAAGTGCAGGCCCAGGTCCGGGCCCAGGTCGCTGAAGACGGGGAAGGCCTCGTGTTCCGGGAAGGTGGGGGAGAGCAGCTCGGGGACCCCGCACGACCCGGGAGGAGAGGCGGAGCTCCCCCTGGGTAGGAGGGCGGGGGTCTCGTGGGGCTGGAACGCGGAGGGGAACCCGGCGAAGCTGACGCTCTGTTTCAGCGGGGGCGGCCGGCGACGGCAGGCTGCCTGGTCCCGCGCCTGGCGCTGCTGCTGCTGCTGCTGCTCCTCCTCCGCGTTGTGCACGAAGTGACACCGCGTCCCATACGGGCAGATGCCAACTGTGTGGAAGGTGCGGCAGCGCTCCGTCTTGTATTTGGGGTGGCGGCTGAGGTCGCGCAGCTCCTCGGGGCCGTGGGCGAACTGGCACTTGGCGCCGTACTTGCAGACGCCACCACTCTCCTCGAAGGTGCGGCACAGCTCCGTTTTGTAGCGGGACGAGAGGGGACAGCCGGGCGCAGCTGGCGGGCGCTTGGCGGGGGCGGCGTCAGGGCACGGCCACCCCAGACCGCCGCCGTCCGCCTCCGCCGGGCCGGCCGTGCGGTCCCCCCAGAAGGACGCGTGGCCCCAGCTGGCGGGAGGGGGTCTCTCTGGGATCTTACCCCACAGGCCGGCTCTCGGAAACGGGCTGGCCGACTCCTCCGCAGAGAGGGGGCCTGGGACAGGTGACAGACAGGCCGCCTGGGCACGCCTGAAGCCCACTGCTTTCGCGTCTGGCGCCAAGCCACCGGTGTGATCTCGGAGGTCCAGGCTGCAGAACGTCTGGAAGAGAGCAGCAGAGAGACCGTCCACCATTAGCAGCGTTAGAGTGGCTCGGTGAGTCCAGCAGCCAGAAACGGGACCCCCCTGCTATACATCATGCAATCACATGGACGGAGGAGGAAAAAGGGGGCCAATCAGCAACAAGCTTGAACCGTGATCAAGTTCGCTGCAAGTCCTGTATTCTGATTTACAAAGGGCTAAAAATAAAAAAAACTGATGTGCCAGAACACCGTCCACTGATTTAACCCTGCTTAAAGGAATGATACTCCCCCGCATTTGGACTCACAGCTGGAACTTCAAGACTGAAAACGGAAGTTTAAACATCCTGCAAGAGGTCTGAAAAAAAGACTAAATCGTGCGTTCCAGGTTTTGGTAGCGCGTACTCCGGGGGGGGGGGGGGGGGGGGGGGGGTTATGGAGAGAAATGTTACACAGCTCAGAAAGTCCGGATGCAGTACAAAGATATCAAATAAACAACAGCTCCGTGAACTTTAACCCCGACACTCGCTAAGTCTCACGTTATTGGTGGGTGGGGCGCAGAGCTCAGGACACCTCCAGCAGCCCTCCTGGAGCGGGGGAGTGCGACAACTGCAGTCAAACCTGAGTGGGGTTTTTTTACAGTTCTGGCTCAAACTTGGGTCACACACCGGAGACACTACAGATTTTCAATGCATTGCCTGTCCGCGCCGGGCCTTAATATTAAGGCGTATGTAGATGTGATCACATCTACAAACCTTAATAACATATTTTATGTACAGTGCACTGGAACTTTTTTTCTGTTGGGAACTGTTTTGTAAAAATGCAAAAGTGACTCATGACCGCGGTTGATCAGATAAAGACGAAGGAGTCACACGTCAGCGGTGTACAGTGCACAAGCTTTCAGCGGAGAATGAGAGAAAACAATATTTCGATAAGAAAGCGTGCCGCAGTTACTTTTTTGTATCAACCTTCTAGAGTAATTCAACCACGACGAAATACGACAGCCCAAGAATCTAGAGTTTCGAACAAGTCGAAGAACGTTTCCATCCTTACACAAAGCACTGACGAAACAGGACGAAATTCGGACACATCATGCCAAATGTTGAGAAGTCGGAAAAATTTTCAGCAACGCAACCCGTCTCTCACCAATCTCTCTGAACTTCTAACCTGTCCTCACGCCTTTTGTTAACTGTATCAGTTTGTTTACCGGGACAAGCTGACCGACTACCGTTGCTCTCTTGCAACGGTGCTGCCCTTCCCACACGCCACGGGAAACGCCGTTGATAAACACGACACCGGTCACACACCTGCACACAGGCATATACTGTAACTGCACTACCACCGCCTCGGTGCTCACCAGTCTTCTACCTCTACACTCACTCCGGAGCACAGACGGATGAACGTCAAAGGGGGGGGGGGGTGGAGGATAAGCATTCCCACCTTGCTCAAAACTTCGTCGCGCTCAAAAGTCTGGGCGAACACGTACGACGGCATCCTAGCCAGTCCGCTGCCACTCTCTCGGTCGCCAAACCCTCTCCGCTTGCCGTGGCCCCGCCGTCCCCTCGGCGTACAGCTTCTGACAGCGCCGAGCAACACGTGTGGTTTTAACCGTGTGCGCCCGCTCGCGGGGCCACGCCCCCATCCCTACTCCACCGGAAATGCCTGCAGTCCCGCACCTAAACATCCGCCCTCCCCCTCCGCGGCTAGACCGTGTTCACCCCCTTACCCGGGATCCCCCCCTGCACCTGCCGGCTTTCCCGGCAGGCGAGCCCCCCCCCCTGCATTTATTAAATCCCGAAATGAACGAATTATGATGCTTGACTGCCACTTTTGCAAGTTTTTCCCCCTTATTAAACAGTCGGACATATTCATTTACTAAAGAAACGTAAGAGTTAAGAGCCGACCTCCGCCTGTTTAGGAACTGAACACAACTGATTAGTTCGAATTAGTCCCTATTCATCCTATTTCGACTAAGGGTTCAGTTATACTAAACGACACCTCAGCCAACGGGTGTGGGGGTCCCCATAACCAAGACTGGGAGCCCCTATGTAGAGGTAAAGGGCATGAACATACTACTGTGGGCACAACGTACCATATGAAACAAATATATAATTGACATGCAAAAAATGCTAACTTGACACAGCCGCTGTCCAGAAACCAGAATTTCACGCCAGTGTACAGCAGAGACCCGCGCAGTGCGCTGTGGAGGAACTTCTAACAGTCACTTAGGAAGTGCGGTGGAGCAGGAATGTGGAGCCTGACGCTCAATCAGTTGTTGAAAATACAACTACTAATACTGAAAGTCAAAATGCACGTTCGAAGATCCAGCTGTTGACATAACCTTTACGATCCGTAGAAAGGACTTTAAAGATGCCGGTTGCCGCAAACCGATCGCTTGTTTCAGATTTGTGAAAGACAGTTACAGCAAGTGACGATATTCTTTAGTTTGGTACAGTATGTGCGTCTTCACTGCCGCAGGTGTGAAAAAGGCTCCTATTAAAGGCCCCCAGATTATTATTAAGGTGGGTCTTTTTTAGGAAACCGCCCCCTGTCCCCAACCCGCGTGGTGAGCGGATGCTCGCCCCGGAGAAAACTGAAACAGTGAATAACCGTGTCGGGCGACCTGCTCTCCACAGCCACTGTACCGGTGCCCCCTCACTCAGGAAATGTACGCCGTCACACTTGACAAGGGTTTAAAATCACTGCGGATGGTTGCTTCGCTCGTCCTGTGTTTAACAACGAATACTTGTCTCGGAAGCTTGGGCATACGATGAGAGCGAGGTATTGGCATTGCAAAAAGAGAAATCCATGAAACTTCAGTTTTCTAAGATTGAAATAAAAATTGGAGACTAGAAACACACTGCAAGCTAAGACCTCTATGCTTTCCGCGGCTAAATGATAATTATCTGTTTAAAAGTGTAAAAGAGAAAAGCTGAGATGTGCTTAAGACCATGATACTGAAGAACTGTTGTTTCAAGCCGCCGTGTGCTGCATTAGTTTCACAAGAGATATCAAGCACTTACAGTAAGTACACAAGTTACTATTTAAGACCAATGCAACATATACTGCATATAAACTAACTTACTATTTTTTTTCTGGCTGAAGCTTTAATCCAAATCTTTAATCCAGTTGCACTAATACAGCTGGGAATTTCACCAGAGCTGTTGGGGCAAAGCTGCTTGCTCAGGGGTACAGCAGCACTGTCTCACCTGGGATTTACACGTCTCCAGTTCCGGGTCCAGAACCCTGAGCACAGCTCCACATGGCTGCCCCTCCACACATCTACAGACAGATGGGTTTTGTCAGAATGGCAGGAACCGGCCCAGCTGGTCTCAATAATTAATCAGAAACGCAGTGTTACTAAATAGTGCATAAAAGCAGGGAATGTCCCAGTGACCAGTCACCCTGAAACCCTGTGTTACTTTCTCAGGCTTTAACTTCCCCGGGCCAGACGTCTTCTTACTTTTAACCCCAGCGTCATCTCTCCGCCTGTCTCCGTCTGACTTGTCACTCTCTTACTGTTTGAGCACATGTGCTGGAAATCAAACACAAAGAGCTGCCTAGCCCTTTTACTCTCACTCTCAGAGTTTGTGCTGATGAGGATTCAGTTGGGGAAACAGTGCACATCGAACCGAAAATCAGAGAGAGCTCAGCACGCCACTCTGAAGTCAAGTACTGGCAAATGTGTGGCATTTTTAAGTCTCTTAAAATACTATATTAATTAAATCTTCAACTGATTAAGTAAGATATCTCTCTAGTAAGTCTCACCTAGCATTTTTGTTAGGGCCACACTCACATCCTGCCTACCTGAAACAATGAATTTTGTGTATTTATCTTCGTGTTGCCAGCCCTCCACAATCTTTCTGAAGGCCCCTGGAATGACACTGTGATCTTGTGGTACAGGACTGCGCAATCCAGCAGGAACAGACTGTGAGTAAGCAACCCCTCCCCCCCCAAAACCATATGAATGTAATATCAGGTTTGCCTCCTAACAGCAGCCTCTGCATAGGCATCATGACATTCAAACACTGTACTATGGCGACAGACATTCCACATCAAAAACAGCATGAGTGAAACTGTCCGGTTTCACAATATCTTATGACAGCTGCAGAAATATCGTCCTCATGCATGGATGTTTTGATGCATGATACACAAATGCTCTGGCTGCATCAGACAACAGCGCGTCACAAGGGTTTAAAACAGCACAAAACAGAAGTCCTCCAGAACACAGCAGCACAACCCCCATCAACACACAGCTCCAGGATCGCTCCACTGGGGAAGATGTTTGAAACTTGTTCACAGGCACAGAGATGGGGTTTTGTGTCCCTTCACAACACTGGACAGAAAATAGCAAAAAGAGCCTTTCCTCTTATCACAGAGGTGCTGACACCCGAGTACAGCAGAGCAGATGTGTCTGACAACTCACAGGTCCAGCAGGAGAGCCACTCTGCCAGACACTCTGCTGTGGGCCACATGTGATCAGCACCGAGAGCTGCAAACAGCCAGGATTTCCTGGGTACGAGGCCTTTGATGGAGAGCAGAGGTGCTGACAGAACCCATGAAACATTCAAATGGCTTTAATTGACGGGCAGTTGGACGTGCTCTGCTTTGAGCTGGCTGAAGGGCGAGAAGACAAACACACATCATTAAGCCATCAACAGGGGCAAACTGTGAACATGTGACGCCTGTGGCCGTGTTTTTGCAGGGCCCCGTTTGGTGACATTGCCCAGACAGAAGACGTGAGAGAGCTGTCCAGTGTGTGAAGTGCAGAGGCTTTGATGTCAAGGTGTGGAAAAACAACACGAGGTCGCACCAGTGACCGATACTTAGTGCCAATACTTCAGTGCCATATTATTCATATCAAGCCAGCATCTCAACACTAGCCGGAGAACGATAGAAGAATAGAGATTTAATTCTGCCAAATATCGCAACATGTTAAGAACCTGCAAACTACAATACAAAATGCTAATGGTGGACCCCTTTTTTTATGTTACACTTTAAAAGCACCCATTGTTATAAAATATCTCACTATTTGAAAGGAAGGCATTTACAAAGAAAAGTGACCGGAACAACAAAAAAAAAGTTTTACTTTAAAAAGCCTCCACAGTACCCTGAAATATATCCTCTCCAGCACCAGGTTACTACTGCTAATGGAAGCCTATTGTGCTGTGTTGTTAATGTGTGACCTGTGGGAGTGTCAAAGTTTGTATATTCAGACTACTGCAAAATAGACCCAGGCAAGTGCAGACTAAATGAACTTTAATTCATAATTCTAGTTCTAAGTAGAATTGAGAGGAAGATACGTCAGGGGATTCCTAGGTAACTCACTAAGTAAAAGCCTACATGCCAGATGTCAGTCATGAGGTTCCACTCTCAGCCAGGACACTGGGTAACTGATTCTCGACGTGATGGTATACAGCTGGCTGGGCACCACCACAGCACCAGTCCACCAGGGCTTTCTTAATTTTCCAGCAATCAGAGACTCCCTTGCCTAGTGGGCGACTTCAGCGAGACGTGTGCCTCTCCCCTAGGCATTGCTTCTCTGGAAGGGCACGGTGGAGGGAGTTAGCAGCATGTCAAATGTCAAAGGGCTCTGCAAGCAGGCACACCAGAGGAGCATGTCTGCGTGACTCACTCTCTCCCAGTCGGGTGCACATTTAAACTGGGGAAACAAAGAAAAATCACAAAGTCTAAAATTAAAAAATAAAGTAAAACCAACGATGTTTATCCAAAAAGATCTAAAGACACACCATATGACTTTCAGCAAAGGATTCTTGAACAGGAAATAAAAGAGGGTAAATATAAAATACTTAAAAATACTACCTAGTAAACATGAGAGTGATCTTCTGGGTAAAGAGAAGGCCGCGCTATACTTTGAACTTCTCCCCGAAATAGAGTCATTTCATTACCAGCAGCAGAAGGAGCTTGTTAGTGCATTGAGGGTTTGTTTTTTTCAATTCCACAGTGAGCTGAGCCCTAACAAGGCACCTTCCTTTGTTGCAGAAAAAAATAAAGTCCTAAAGAGAGGGAGAAGAGGCCAGGGAGCAAAATGTCATCACACTAAGAGGCTTGTCGTGACACAAGAGCACTCAAGGAGTAGCTGACATAAGCGTTTGTATTGTAGACCTCAACAATTAGCAGCTACACAAACTTACAAAGAAGAATGAAGGAAAAGAGGGGAAAAAAAAGTCCCTCGGTTTTGTCATTTGACCGATTGTTGGAGCAGAGCTCTAAAACTTGGAAAATAATTAAAGTACTTTGTGGTTGGGAAGGTAGCCAGGACTTGTGAAGCAGAAAGACTTAGTTCAAGACTGCTTTTCAAGCTTTCCAATAATACAGAACCTGAATATCATGCACACACATACCGGCTCATTGATTTGACCACTGATATCTTAACAAGCAGAGCAGCCTTTGAAAAGAACGGCCACCCAAAGCTTACTTAACGGGACCTGCTATATGTGTGGTAGACAATTTGATACATGGGTATGATTTATGCAGCGTTGTTCATTTTAAAATGAACTGTAGTCTAATTTCTTTTCTCCTCCCTCGTCTCATGCATCTGGAGGACACGATTCAAATTTCACCTTTCTGCTGCAAAGTCAAAGGTGAGCACGTGAGCCCAAAGCCCGAATATGGTTGGGATTCTGTTTTCAAGACCTGTAAATTATGTCGGAGACAGTTGGAAAAAAAGTTACACCTCATGCAATTAGAGTAACAAGAATGTTTAGGATGCCTTCAATATCAAACAGAAAACAGTAAAAAACAAAGTCAATATAAACACCCTGAGAATTACTGAATCTTTCGCAGACAATCGCCTTTTTGAGGCAGCGCCTTGTACTTTTTCATAACCCAGATGTTCACACTTTTACTGACAGCTTTCAGTCAGAAGGAGAGGCTCCGGGTGCATCTCTCACAATACATGCTGACCTCCCCCAGCCTCAGTCTCTGAAAACGTGCCAGTGCTCGGGAGACCGAGGGGCTGTTTACTTAAAGGCGATTAGAGTGTGGTAAACAGACTTTTGGCAGGTTGTTTTGGAAAATGTGAGAGGGTCTCAGCAGACTGTTCTAACGTGATGTTTCAGAAGAGAGGAGTTTGTGGGTGAGTGTTGGCGGTTGGGGAGGGGTGGGGGAGTAAGATTTCCTGGGTTGTCTTACCTACTTAGCTTTGTCTGGGGAAAAGGGTTTTACACACAATAACAAAAGTTCTGCCCTTCCCCCAACACCCCACCTCCCCACCCCCATCCTAAATGGGAAGTTTCGGACTGTTTGACTGTTTGGAAAACAAAGTGTTGGCTGAAGCCCTTCCCAAATCCAGAATCACAACAAAGGCAGGAGCTCTTGAGAAGCAGGGCAACCGCAGCTACGCTCACAGTTAGGCAGAACCCGTGTAAAATGGAGCATCACAGCACCCTGGAAAAAACGGAAAGCAGCGTTCTTGACAGAAAGAGGGAGATGCTTTCACTCAGTTTTGTGGTCAATGACGTAAAACCGAAAGGCGCAAATCTTATTTTCTCCTCTGCCGATAAAAGGCCACAGACATGCTTTCGCACAGAAACATGGATGCTGCAACTGCACTCAGAGCCTCTTTCTGACTCCTGCAAAAACCACATCAGTGAGATTTCGCCAGCGAATTCGTTTCAAACGTCATCTCATGTGGAGCTTCAAAGACTGCTCGCAAATGCTGAACGAGACAAAGACCTGAATATTACAACACTATTTCTGATCGGTGTTATGTTTTTTATAACATAGCACACCTTATGAAAGGTTCATGATGTACCAAGCATCGCCTACTGTTTTAAAACCTGATAAAAAGACACTCAGCGACTTAAAAGTTAAAAATGCTAGGGAGTTGTTATAAGTTTAGTCAATACTGATGTGGTTAGGCAGGTTTTCCTTTTTAGCCAATTACTTGAAAATCACATTCTAAAAACATCACTAAATGGCCATGGTTGTAATTACTGTCCGAAGCACAAGTCTTTCTAAACCTGGTCCTGGTGAAGCCTCAGTCCAGATGTTTTTATAGACAGCCTTTAAAAAAATCATTTTCTGAAGGCCTGGAAGAAATGAACTATGATCCTTAATTGAACCTGTGGTGTGTTAAATAAAGTAGAGATCATTTGGAACAAAAATCAGAATATCTTTGAGCCCTCAAGGACTAGCGTTCCTTCAATGAAAGGCTACTGGCTTAATTGACTGTTTAAACACATTTTCCCCATTTTTAAATAACAGGTGATTTAGTGTGACCTGTAAGGATATCCAGATTAGTGCTCTCTAGGATCAGGGTTGGAAAAATCTGGCCTAAAGGCAGAACATAAATGCTTGTAGTTCTGCTGAAGCCAGCTACAAGAAAGAGAAACACATGTTTTGCCCGCCTCTGGCACTCAAATATTTGCTTGACTTGACAAGGGCTTAAATCTCAGCAGATGATGTGTTTGGAAAATGTCAGGAAAATCTTGAACGGGAACAATAGTTTGTCAGATGTATTCAGTGGTGTTCTCCCAGGGAAGTAAATGTTAGGTGGTTATTTGCTAAGAACCAGGAGACAACTTCCGGTTTCATTCCAGTTTCCTAGTTGGTTTTCTCTTGTTTGTGGAACACAACAGGGCATCCACAGTTGCTGTTCATGGAATTGCTCACTTACTTAATAACTCCAGAAGGAGTTTCTTGGAAAAAATGAACCAGAAAATCGAACAGCAACTCAAAGCCAAAGCACAACATCCTGAAAGACCAAAACCAAAAGACACTAGAGTCTTGGAAGTGAAAAGATCTCTGCCGGGAATGTGGGATGACACAGAGCTGGGAGATCAAAGGCTCAAACCCAGACTGGCCAAACCAAGCAGCTAATACCTCACTTCCTGAAGTGTCTCACTAGTCATCTTCCCGTTGACAGAATATCTCAAAATCAATCAGAAAGCAATGACCTCTGGGGTTAAAGCTGAAGGACCAAAAAAGCTAAGGGTTCATTAGCTAGAACTGCAAATTCGAATGCACTGGATTTTCAAACAGGTCAGCATGATGCCACTGCATGTTGCAGGGAACTGCTGCAGAAGGGTGGAACAAATGTAGAATAAGCAGTATCACTGAAGGCTGCACCAGGCCATAGACTGTCTCATAACACTGCCCATGGTTCTGTACTCACTGGGGACAAAGGAAGGGATTGTGCTAGTTTTAAAAGTTCCTCATCACAGCGATCAAATGATCTTTTTATCAGCTATACCACCAGGCAAACAAGTCAGCAGAACTGAACACAACTGCACACTGCAGCTTGTGCATCATGCTGGCAGCACTTACTTGTTTGACCGATTAATGGCTTTGGTTCTGGGGGAAATCTACTTACATGCAGAAGCTGCGTCAGTGCACCTCCCTGACTTGGCAAATTCATCCATGTTGGCAGAAAGTATAAAGAAAAAAAAATCGAGAACAAAAAGTTAACGGCGCCCTTTATGGTCTGGACTTCGAAAAGGAACGGTTTCATTAAGACCTGGGAACTGGTGATATTTTCTTTTGAGCGCAATTGGGAAAGAAATGAATTCCAGATACAGCCTGGACGCATTAGGAGGCACCGTGGCAAAAATTCCTTCGGAGGTGATCGGGTGCTTCCAGGAACATATTGGAAAAAGGAGGGGAGGGGATTGTCTGTCCGGAAGCACTGCCAGAGCAGCTGCTCAGACTGAAAGTGTTAGACACACTGCGTGTCTGCTCTTGTCCTTAACACCACCGGCTTGACCACAGTGCAGGCTGCTTCACACTGCAGCTGTGGTTGTTACAAAAGAGTTCAGCTCCTTGGAATTCAGATCTAGTTACTTACCGCTGCAAATGCAGGATAAATTAAAGTAACTTCCTCCTGCAGTTTTTAAGTTTCAGTGTGAATGCAGCCATTTTCGGAGTAAATGCAATGTCCTTAAAATGAAAAATAAAACATTTTTAAACCCTGGGGTTTAGATATTCTGTTTAGTCCTGTTTTCACTAATGTGTCATAAAAACCCAGTGAATTTATTGCAAAGGAAGACATTTCTCCTGCTTTATCCAATAATGTTCTGGACGTGAGGGTTTCTAATTATGCCGAAGGTGTGCACCTTCCTGTTCATCCTGTGTTCTTGGTGCAATCCTAGATTAAAGTTTTTCTTTTTTTTAGTTCCAAAAGAAGTGTAACTAAAAGGATTATTAGAGCTCAGAAAGCCACAATGGCCAGGTTCACCAAGCGTCGAGCTAGCGCCCATTTGGGGGCTGCTTTGGAAGTTATTAACATTTTCAGTTTAGCTGAAAGGAGCTAAAGTTGTTTAGAAGTTCATGCAATGCAAAAAAAAACCAACAACAAGAGGAGATACAGAAGAATACAACTAAAGCAGAGGTAAGAACATGATCTCTGAAGCCTTTTTCCAGGCACAAGGAACAAAGCCACATTGTTGACAACTTTAGTCAACTTGCAGGAATGCTTTACTTTCTTTCTGGCCTCTGCTGCAGAGTCTCCATGAGGCCTCTCTATTAATTATCCCTAATGAGGACAAATAGGCATTAGCATGGAAATAAAAACGTGCTCCACCTCCTGCCCCACGCCACTGCACACCGTCCCCTGTGGTGAGATAACACAGAGGGGTGTGCAGTCCCTCACCTGCAAACGAATTTAAAACAGACCTGCCACCGGGAGGCCAAACAAACAGTCCCAGCAAATGGAAGCATGAAATCAGGGAGCAGCAGCCAGTAAGACAAACAGCGCTGGCACAGTCCTGCACATCAATGTACTTTTGTTCACATGACCTCTCATGAAGTGTCTGTCTGTCAAAATGAGTATGATTCACATTTCCTGGCAATGGCGGTGTCTTGAACATGTAAAACACTAGGAAGACAATTTAAAAAGTGTTGATAAAATAAGTTTGAGTTCATAAAAAATGAAAACAAAAGAAGATTCATTCTTCACAAGCAGTAGCAAGAATTCCAAATAAAATGTGCCATCTTTTTGAAGCACTATCAAAAGCATTAATGCCTTTCCTCTCTCCAATATTCACAGAAAGAGCCTTGGCTTATTTCTTTTTGAAGTGATTTGGCACTCCTCCTAGACAAGTCTGCATTGTTCGCAATGAAAAAAAGTGCTGAAGCTGCAACAGAGATTGCATTTATCCAAGAATCCCCTTTCTCGCTCACCGTTCCACTTCCCATATTTTCTTACGTCTCACCGTTTTAATCGTGCCGTTCACAATCACCAGCAGCTCACAACCGCAAACAAACAAAAAAAAAATCAATACGGACATAATTCCGCAATTTATATATTTTTTTAGTTTTGCAAATAGAAAAATGCTTAACTCGAGAAGCGTACCCTTTCCATCCTGACCCACCGTGACTTTGGAGCTAATGAAAATTATTACAATAGTTGAAACTGGAGGAGAAATTCGAACACTGGAATCATAAAGAGAATGTGAACCATCTACCCTCTCTGTAAACAATACCCTTGCCCCAGAGCAGTGGAAAATTACCCAGGCGACATCAGGCCATCAGACATTAGGAAATAATGCTTTTCACCATTGTGGTAGTTATTACATATGTTCAATAACTGCTATAGTATTGCCAGCCTATAGGGCTGTAGGCTTTGTCCTCGTGCTTGAATGGACAGCAGAGACAGCCCTGTTATATGATATTATTTCATTTGAGGGGAAGAAAAATGACAACCTGGATTCTGGCACATTTCTTCTCCCCGAAGCGCCAGCAGCTGTAATCTGGTACTTATTATGATTCCCTCATGTCTACGTCCGTGGGTGACAGTTAAAGGCTTAAAAAACTCGCAAGAGCAACCCATCATAAAAATATCGCATCATCTGTCCGGCTGCAGCAGCAGCACTGGTCTGTATGCCCTCGTACCTTGTGGGGGCATCTTGGGGTTGGCTGGCACGTACAGCCAGGCACCCAGACCTTATCCGATGCGGCAGCGGTTCTCACGTCCACTGATCAGAACTACCTGGAACATCCCAGCAGGCACTCCCAAAGTCTGGGCCTGGAACAAGTGTGCAGGCTTGGGAGGCAGGAGACTTCGCAAACCAGTTTACCCCAAGAAGGGTCCCTGCTGAATACTTCTGTCAAGATATTGAAGGAGAGACGAGAAGAGCATAGTTAAACAGCAATTATAATAAATAAGAAATTGTTTTTTTTATCCTGACAAGCTAAAACAACAGATAGTGCAGTTGTGTTGATCTTTCTCATTTTCACTGTGGAATTATCCTTTACACATTCACATGGAGTGATGCACCTCCGTTCACAATAATCAATAATCTATAAGTATAACTTTCCTTCTAGTACATGTAAAACTGATGGATTTTTACAAAAGATTTTTTGTTTAAAAAAAATGGAACTAACTTTACTAACTGGCTTGAAATGTCAAGCCCTCTGTGCCCAAACATCTGCTCAACAACAGCAAGGTTGGCAACTTGTCTGTGATTTTGGGAATGTCTGAGCCAGGCACAGATTCAAAAACTTTCATTGGAACTAAAGCATTCATGACAGCCCCACAGTTCAGCACAGGTACTATCGGAGCTGTAGCTGAGCAATAACAGGGCTATTCCAGTTTCTACCGCAACCATCTGGCTCTTAACAAATGTGAAAAAAACTCTGCTATTCTCTTCATCTAAGCAGCACTGAACCAAAAGCCTGCTTCTCTTCCAGCCCTCCTAGGGCAGTTTTATTTTTCTAGTTTGCCTCACAGGAAGGCTCTTTTAGCAGCGCGTCAAGCTCCCCGTGGGGAGAGGGCTATCTCACTTCACATCAGGCAGATAAGTTTTCAAAGGCTACCCTGCCTGTCTCCTTCATGGTTCGCCTTTAATAGCTATTCAAAAGCATGGAAATGTGCGTGCAGAAAAAAAAAACACTACATGCACACAAAACCCCATTCAACCTGCTTAAGACACAGAACAGTTCCGGCAGTAAAGGATTTGCTAAGTGCCTTGAGTTGTGAGGCTCCAGCTAAACATCTGCTCTGCAAAAGCAGCAAAGGCACCCCCAGCTCTTCCTGTTCATTATGGCTAGCCAATCATAATAAACACTGGGAGCTGCTAATGGGATTCTGCCAATCCAAGATGCCGACGTCAGCTCTCTCGACTGCCAGGATCTGAATTCTGTTCTCTGTGCTAATCAAAGAGGACACAGCAGGTTTAAGAAGAGCTGAAAGAGAAGACAGGCACAACTGGTATCCCAGTTTAAAAGGCATGGCTTTACCAGGACAGGAAGGAAGACCAGGAGTCTATATCCCACGTGGAGTCTCACCTGCTGTACCCCCAAGCAGTGTGGCCCCTCCCGGATTGCTCCAGCCAGCCCAACTGTATAAAAATACCAACATTTGTATATAAAAATTGCTTGAAGTAAAAGCATCACCTTAAATGGCAGTTAAACCTCAGCACGAAAGCAGGTAGATTCCATATTCACAAAGCATCACCTTGAGTTGTGCAATAGTTCCTCATAATCTGACTTTTGGTGCTCCAGATTAAAATGGTATGTCAAAACATGAAACGCAGCTACAATGACACAACTCCATTTAAAAAGAAGCTGCAGCCTGACATCGTAATAATAATAATAATGTATTTATTTAGCGTCTTTCCAAACCCAAGGTCACTGTTCATAGTGATAAAGAAAAAGACAAGAAAAAACAGTAAGAAGTAATAAAAAATATAAATGCATAAACAATGAATACAAAGAACGTACAGGTTCATACAGATAGAATATAGGGCAATCAGATATTGGTCCTGGTAAAAAGGCAGGTTTTGAGTTTGGAATTGAAAGGAGTAAAAGAATTGGTCTCGAGTGTGAGGAAGGTCTTTCCATAACACTGAAGCAGCGACAGAAAAGGCCTGGTCACCAAAAATCTGAGATTTAGTCCCAGGTACAGTGAGCAGAGGACCAGACTCAACTGAGTGGAGCCAACAGGAGGGAGTGTAAACAAGTAGGAGCTCAGAGACGTGTGACTGTGCCAGATTATTTCCAGCCTTGAAAGTCAGCAACAAGTTCTTGTACTGAATACGTGACTATAGGCAACCAATGTACAGACTTAAGTATTGGAAAACTTAAAGATTTCAGAGCAAAATCTCTTTTGTTTTACAGATGCCTCTGCAAGTAACCTATGCTTTCAGTTTATTGCAAGCACAAGCAGATACCTGCTGGAAAAGCTCTTTCTTCAGAGAAGGGCAGATAAGACTGGGATCAGCTGTCTGTTGATCATCATATAGCCTGCTGTGTTTTAAGGCAGGGCTAGCGTTGTTTTTTTAAGCTGGGCAGAATGAAGGGTGATTGATTAGCGGAGGTTTCATGATAGGAAAGGAGGAGGTTCTCTTGAGGCTGCAGGTCAGTAGAAGGCTGATCTCTTGCTGCCCTGGGCTGGTCCTGTCATCTTTAATAATCTCCTGATGCTTCAGCCCAAGAAAAGAACAGCTAGAAAGAGGGAGATGGGAGATGGGATCACCCTGTAATCACTGAAAGCAGTGCCTTCAGGTGAGGTACGGGAGAAGGAATTAGATTTCAATGCCAGAAGAGAAGGAACCTATTCTCATCCTGTGCAAAGGGAAAGAGAATGCCTTGTTGCTTAAGCAAAGCGTTATAGGAGGATGGAACAAACCACCCAGCCATGTTGTTGAAGCTGATACCCTGACTTCTTTCAAGAAACACCTGGATGAGACTCGTAGATCTATTACCATTTGCCAGCAGCCATATCACCCTGCAATTCACAACTGGCAACTTACTGAAGCTCAGCAGGTATGAGCCTGATCAGTACCTGGATGGGAGACCTCCTGGGAAAATTAAGGTTGCTCTGGAAGAGGTGTTAGTGGGGCCAGCAGGGGGTGCTCACCCTGTGGTCCATGTGGGTCCTAATGCCCCAGTATAGTGACAGGGACACTATACTGTATACAGGCACCGTCCGTCCTTCAGATGAGACGTAAAACTGAGGTCCTGACTCTCTGTGGTCATTAAAAATCCCCGGGTGTTTCTCAAAAAGAGTAGGGGTGTAATCCTGGCATCCTGGCCAAATTTCCCATTGGCCTTTCCCAATCATGGCCTCCTAATAATGGTGGAGGGGAGGCTCCATTTCCTGTAAAGCGCTTTGAGTGAGTGTCCAGAAAAGTGCTATATAAGTGTAAGCAATTATTATTAGTTACTTTATTGGGTATAAAGTTGCCATCTTATTTATAGCCTTTCTTCGGTACTGAAGTCGGCTGCTATGAGGCCTGCAGTACAATATCATTAAAAAGGGACAGAATCCTATCCAAAATATTGATAACAGGTATTTGCAAAGTTTTTTTCATTTTCACCTACCCTGCACACACCAGTATTAAATGTTTATAGGACTGTTTAGTTCACAAAAAACAGAAAACTGTCATGTTGTGGAAGTTTGTGTTTTCTTTTAATGGTATGAGAGAGAGAGAGGATAAAAGAGAAAAAAAAAAGTTTTGTTTGCAGGAAACCACAAAGCGTTCGTGTTTACATTAACATTGGAAAACATGCAGATCCTGATATCTCATCTTCCTACAAACCTGTCCAATAATTCAAACAGAAAAAACCAAAAGGTTAATGATTAATTACTGCTAATGATTACTGCAGCCCGAAAAGAAAACCATCTCTAAGTAAAAGATTTTCTTGAATTCAAAATCTACCATGCTCATTTCCTAGAAAAGTTGCGACTATCACACCTATTAACAGAAGAACTGGAGAAGAAGAAAAAGGAAAAGGGACTCACTGGAAACACCAATTCTACTGGGGATTGTTCTTTTAGCAATAAGAATAATAAGAATGAAATAAATCCATTCTTCAGTACCTGAAACACAGAGTGGGAATCTGCAGTTTGATTTTTTATTCAAACAAAAATCAAGCTCTTACCAAGTTACACAAGAAAAACAATTGAAATGAACTTTAAAGAGCAATTAAATAAAGCATATTATACTTTCCGCAGTCAATGTTTGACTTTTCATTTTCTCGGTAGGTTGAATCACGATGTTCCTTGCTGGTGTTCAAAAACAAGAGCAGATTTCAAGTGTGGGATATGACCATATTTATCATTTGTCAATTTTGCCAAACATATTTATTGTAGATTTTCTTCATGCCATTATGTGCTATTATGTCGGGAGACAATGTAATACACCTTAAGAATACTTTTTGTGGACCTTTAAAAGCTGAAAATCTGAAAAATAAGAGCTCAAGTTTATTCAAAGATTCCTCATACATCTGTGTGAATTTCCAAGAGTTGAAATGCTGTTTTTTATTTCACTTTCAACAGCAGCAAAGTGGTAAAAATTAGGTGGTCTTCTGCTACGTCCAATTATTTACCTTTTCACTGGACTTCCCCTAATGAACCTCAATTAGGAGCCTCACAAATTTAAGCTAGAAAAGTGTTTCCAACTACAGCTGTTAAACAATCTGTTTACAATAGGCTGCGGATGTTTACTAAACGGGGACTCGGCTTATTTAAAAATCTTCATAATTGCTCATAATTATTGCAGAGCCTTTAATAAGGTGCTAACCCCCACCACTGCCACCACCCGCTAGACTGTGAATTGCTGTCTGAACAGCTTCAAAATCCAAACCAGGCCCCAGCTCTAATCCCCAGGCTCTATTTTTATTCCACCCCCAAGACACTTCACTGATAATCGGGTTCTTACTTTGATATGTGGACCCCGAGGGGAGGAGGGAAGGGAGGGGGTTGCTGGATTCAGAGCAGTACACTCCACCCAGCACCCCCCCCCATTCCCTCCAACCCTGAGGTAAGGCAGATGGGACATAGGTCCAGGCATGTGGCAGTAATTACAGATCAACAAAAACTGCCTGCGTGCCATTCCCGTCTTGAACTTTATCAGGCTCACTTTCAGCTCATGGAAGGAAATCTTGATTGCCATTCGGTGTAGTTTTTTTTTTTGCTTTTAATTGTTCCCAACACAAACCACAACCCTGGTTTGGACGGCTTTTTCTTTAGCCTCACTGCTCAAGGCACAGACCGAATTCTTGCACTAAAACTTTAGGGCCTAGCAGGCGACACCCAAGCAGACAGATATGATTCATCTATTGACTCTTAAATCTAAAACGATCAGTTGGATACGTTGTTTCTGTTGTTCCAGTAAGGGTACACAGAGTACCTTAAAGTTTTCGCAATAAGAATCACCACATTTTCGCAATGGTTTTCAACAAAAAAAAACCCTTTAACATTAATCCACCACTACAGTAAGTTTGTTCAGTTCCTTCCATCTTTATGAAGAAGCTATAAAGCAAGATAGACCTGAAAGACAAGAATTAGTGCTGAGGTAATACTATCTTTGGCTATCCCAATTAATTATAAGAGTCAGCCGCACAGGACAGAGTAAGGTGTTCAATATTGTTTCAAAACACAATGGGGAAGTTATTGTAGAATAATAACACATCCTCCACTTCTCATTTAAAAAAAGACACGCATCATGACCATGCCATTTGTTTTATAGTCATTCCTAAAACAGTGGCACTACAGTACATAAAAAATGTTAATTAGAAAGTGAGGATAAAGTCATTTTCTTAACTAGTGCAGTATTCACATTGGTTAGGTATGTCAAGATTGTTTTTATATTTTGCAGCACTCGGTAATTTCCACTGACTTTTTACAACAAACGCTTTCATATTTTCCTGTTTGTGCTCTGGTTCATATAGCGTCACTCATTTTGCTTCTGAAGCTCAACGCTTCCTGTCAGTTTCAGAGCAATGCACAAACTGCAGTGCCATAACGCCATGATGTATGTGCTGCTGCTAATGTAGACTGCTGGATAAAGTCAAACCCATTATTCATGCTTACATATAAGGTAACATTCTGATTAGCTGAATCACAAGGATAAAGGACCAGCACAGGACACAGATCTTTTGCTGACAGTAGATGACGTTCCTTGTACTGCAGCACACTTAGCAACAGTAATCCACATCAACCTACAAGCTAAGGAAATAAGACATACCTTTTTAGGAATGTATAAACAATGCTTCTCACTCAAACAAAAACAGCCAATAGCCACAACCGATTATAACTGAAATAGCAGTCCACCAATTATTTGTCCTCATTTGTCTTCTTTTGACTGTAAGTTAGACTTTAAAATGGAAAACAAAGCTTTGGATTCATGCAACACTGATTCTGATTAAAAGAGAAGCTGTTATTGTTATTGTCCATGTCGCCTTTAATGAAAATTGCAATCCTCTTTTCCAGCTGTCTCTCATTACAGCTAACAAAATACACATAATCTTAACAACCCAAAGCGTACTGGAGCTATCACCTACAGAGCATGCCCAGCAGGTATTGGCAAAGGGTCAGGGGTGATGACCTTTAGCTTGACCCCCTACCTGCCCCCCCCAAACCCTCTACAAAAACAGGGATCCTGTTGATTCAATTAAACAGAAAAATAAACGGCAATGATCAAGCACAATAGAGCGAAGCTGAAAGGGGGAGACAGGGGGCGGTGGGGGTCAGGGGGAAAGGGATCACAGTACAGGGCAAGGCACAAAGACAGAAAAAGAGAAAGAAAAATTGCAGTTGCTGTGGAGGAGATACAATGGGGGCATTCTTGCAGACAAGCACATCTCAGTAGATCTCAGCAGCTGACTGAGGAAATCAGCTGGGCTGGAGAGCTCTAAAAGAGCTGTGTGTGTAAGGTCTTCAAGGGTTTCTGGAATAAAGCGTAGTGATGGGAAAAGCCGTAAACCCGGGAGTGAATCCCTTTCATATCTATCAGCAAATTGAGAAAATGAAATCTGCTTTGAGTTAAGAGATCGAAACTCTTTTAGTGTCCTTGTTTTGACATTATCAGTGAGCAGCTTTACAAAAGATCAATGCTCAAGTCGGTATGCAGCTTTTTTTCTACTGATGTGGGGATCAGATATAAATTTAATGCTCAGATTCAAGAAAAAAAATATTTTGGCAGGCAAAAATGTCCTACGGTTACATACAGACATACATTACAGTTTACCTGCCTAGTCCTGAAAGAAGAAAAGCCGTCAACCTAGTTTGCTGTGATACTAAGTAAAACAGAAGTGTTTTATTTAAGCAGTGTTTTTTCTAAAATAAAGACACACACAGAACTGCACAATACCGTACTCTAAAACAGGTTAAAGATGTTGCTGGGGGACTCTTTGTTGAAATGGTCAACATTTTCAAAAATAAAAAAGAATGAAAATCAAAAGAACACTTTTGTTGTCACATGTTTTATTTTGAGTATGAATGTGATCTTTGGGACACTGACCCTAGAGGTATTATCGGCCAATGTGTAACCTATCTTCTGTTTGGTTTTTAAAAAATGTTTAGCGCAAGGTCTTTCTCTTTCTGGTTTCCAGATCTGGAGTGATGGAGGTAACAAAATCTATGAGCTCTATTAACTCTATTAAGACCTTTCCACATCAGAAGATGACTCAAGCGAAACACCATAATTTGAAGAAGAAGGAAAGTGAAAGCAGAAATTCAGTTTTAGTTTTGGATCCAACCATTACTCTTTTAAAAAGTACGTGTTTATAAAAACACTTAGTTCTTACTTTTTACAATGCTTTTCGGCAATTCAGTTATAAAACTATGATTGGATCCGTCAGTTAGCACTGTCATCGTAACACTCTCCCACAATATAGTTAGTTCAGCACTGTTGGCACACTGCTATCTCAACCAGTGCAGAGGCGAAGCACATTTATTGTAACAAGAAAATAACCTTCTGTTTTAACTGCTGTGACTTCTTTCATTTAACACCAACATCTGAACACAGATGAAGACAAATGTGCACATTTTGGCTGCCAGATCTGACTGCTTAAAAAAGGTAACAGGGAGAGTGTTTAATTAACCCCCCTCTCCCCAGCCCAAAAATAATCAAGGCAAACCAGGATACACCATACTGGTGGGGAGGGGGGGTGGGGGCTTTAGAAAGATCAAAGATGTTGCTGTTTATTTAATGGCCAGCATTAAAAAGGAGTAAAGCCAGGTCCCATCTCTGACAGCCAGCTCCAGAAATCTAGATGGTGGCTGCACGTTGGCTTGTGTTTGGAAGTGACCAGTGGCGGATCTTTAACAGCCTGTTCTGCTCCTCCTGCTGACAGAAGCGTACAGAGCTGACCGGGCCCAGCTAACAGGTGTCTGTCTGTTATTCAGTGGCACTGTTGATGGAAAGCCACAGCTTTTAAATAAAGTCAAATGAAGCCTGGCTCAAGGGACCAGACAGGAGCGCAACTGTTGCAGCACGCAGAAACATAACACACACTACACAGAAACAGGCCACGCTCTCTTTGCCAGGAACCTCCTTCCTAACAAACTGCCTCACAAAGGACAAATGAGCCTGATGAGATATTAAATGCACATGAACAAGTTCTAAAATAAGTGCAGAGAACATAGAGAATTAGCATTTCCAAAATGGGATAGGGAGCATCTTTGCAGCTTTTTAAAGCGAGTTCGAGTTCAGAGGTGCATTTCAGAGGTTAATATCCTGTGATTACCGCTTGTGTCCTCTCATTAACCTCCATGCAATCACCAATGTTACAAGTGAAATAATTTAACCAGTGTCCCAGGTAATTTGTGCAATAGTATGTAGCAAATTCAGTTTTTTTTCCCCAAACACAGTCCTGAGTGAGAACAAAATATGAACCCCATTCCACAAAGGGTTTATGCTTAGCAACATGTAAGCAAAAGTATGAAAATGATGACATGCATGACAAGTTTAGACCTTCTGTACATCACGTAACAACAGGAAGCATTTTCTTTTGCTGTAAAAATAGATGCAGATAGTATGAGTCAATCACGTGTACAAAGTAAAAGGTACACAGTGTTCTCTGTTTGGGTTAATGTTCACTGTGAAACTTTTTTCAGGCCTCTGAAAGTTTTGCAGACGTCATGCTGGGGCCTAAATCATAAGGTCACTTGAGAAATTTGCTCTCTGGAAAAAATCAAAGCAGTTCTGCACAGCCAGGTTTTTTTCTTGCTCCTGATAAAACTGGGTTTTGAAAATGCTGCGGTAAGACTTCACCACCACAGCAAAAAAAAAAAAAAATCTACCCAACTATGTTGCTGATACTCTGGCTTCTTTCAAGAACTGACTGGATGAGATCCCTAGATCAATTAACTACTGACTCCCGAACAAGCTAGATGGCCTGAACGGTCTCTTCTCTTTTGCAACCTTTGTTATGTTTTCCACAAATTCAGACAACAGGCTCGTTTTAAGACACAAACAGCACTGACATCAACAGTCGCCGAGAAAAAAAACCCTCCAAGCAAGAACCATCTTGAAACAAACGTATTCAAAAAAAGCTTTGGCAGAACATTTCCTTCAGTACAGTTATTACAACATATCTGAACAACACGGAATTTCGTACACAGCGTAATCAAGCTGGGTTCAATATATCCTACATTCCTTGCTCCTGCTTTGCAATGGTTTTTGGAAAACAGAGAAAGCTGATGGTGAAAGACTGCAGGGATGAAGGGGGAGGGCAGGAGTTTCAGAAAGGTGGGAAAACAGCAGCCAGTTATTTTAAAGGCAGAACAAAACCGACACCATCCAAAGCACTGGTACTCTTCCTAGCTTTAACTAGAAAACGCAAGGACATGCTCACAATGTACATACACAGTTAAAGACATGTTTAGCACCCTTGACCTGAAACAAGGTTATTTGTTACATAAACTTTTTTTATAGGAAAGATTTACTAGTCAGCCACGCTCCATCTAATGACAATAAAGTTACTTAATCAGCTCGTTTTCTAGAATGTTCTCTGCTGTAAGAGAATGCATCATTGATAGATAAGTATAGTATGAATTAACATGGATTGTCAACATTTCACAAAGCAAATGTCAAATTCAGGGTGTCAAAACTTTGGTCTGCAACTGTACTTAAAACTAGAAGTTGCTTCTAAGATAAGACATCTTAAAAAGAAAAAGAGTCCGTAAATCTGAAGCATCCTCTTGATAATGGCATTCAGGAGACAGACTGACAAAACACACACCTTTTATTGCATGCTAGGTGCTGCTGAGAGCAAGAATGGTTCCGTTTCTCCCAACAACCAACAGGAAAACTAGCCCAGCTGTTGGGCACTAGACCCTACCCCAAGACTGACTTCCCAACCCCCACCTCAGTTTCTCCAGACCTCCTCCTTTCCTGTACCATGAATCTCATTTATCCAGGGGAAGTGATTAGGTGCAGTTCATTTTTTAAAATTCTTTCACATCAAAAGTTCTTTTGCAAAAGCCGTGCTGCGATTGTATCTGGCTTGTGTTTTCCCAGGGTGAACTGTACGGGTCCACCGGGGTGCAAAACCCGAAACGTAACCCAGGTCATGAAAACGACGCGGCTCGTACTTGCAAAACATCTGAGACACAGATTTCTCTTTCATTCTCGTTCGGAAAAGAGGAAACAAAACATGGGCTTTTCAAAACCTAAGGGCCACTAGTGAATAAGCAATGTTTTAAGAAAAGCTGGTTTTCTGCGTATCAGAGAAAGGAAAAAAAACTTGTGAAACCAGGGAGACTGAAAAGAACAAGACTTGGGCTTGCAGAACATTTCTTCTACCACTAAAGAAGAGAATATCAGTTCTTCACCTCATCTGCTGTTTGAACCATACCCAGCCTCCTCGCTTCTTGCATTACGTTTTGACAATTTAATGTATTCATTATGAAATCTGTGGAGGAAAGCAGCACATCATACAGTATGTGCATTGTAACAGGGGCTAGCAGCAGTCCAGCCAGCGGGGACTCCCATCACACAATCTTCATGCATGGAAAGTAGCATGAGAAGAGATCTCCTCTGGAATTAAAAATAATACACGATTAATAACAAACAAGGGAAACAAAGGGCTTTTAACACAGCCAGTGTTGTATTCATTCCCCCCACAATGTGAAATGGCATTTTAAATAGGTTGTGGTTCCCCGATTCCCATGGCATGAGTTCCCATGATTAACCACAGATTAGACTCCAGGGCACAGGGGAAATGCACAGGGTCTCCATTCTATTAACTGGACCAATGACTGGCTTTGGTATAGGGGCCAATAATGGCCAACTCCAAATAAACCCCCAAGTTTATTGATCACATTGTGGAAGAAGCAGGCGGCCGGACAGGCATGGGAATGCAGTCCCATTGCCCTGCTGCTCCACAGCTGTCCCTCCAGCACTCTGGCCGTCAGAGTTTGGGGGAGGGGGCGGAAGGGGGGGGGGGGGTACCTTCTCAGGCACAAAGCAAAAAGGAGAGCACGAAGTGGTGAAGCTGCTGTACTCTCCCCTCCTTCGGCACTGTGAGATTCCCTCATCCAAGGCTTTGTTGTGCAAATGGCAGACACGGACAATGTCAGTGGCCACTCTGTAAACTCTGCCCCACATTTACCCCTTTCACCCAGAGAACAATTCTCTGCACCTTCTATAGCAGCATCAAGTTCCCCTTTTTTTTTCCTCCGTGTCGGTTGAAGGTAACACTGCATGCAGCCCTTGTCAAGCAATAACAAAACAGAAAGAAGACAGAAAAAAAGCCAAGGCTACGTTCTGCTGAGAGACAACGTGCCATCCACAGGATTTCCAGCCTCTGCTTAGCATCCTCTTGCCACTGCTGTGAATGAGGGGGTCTGAGAGAGGTCTGCATTTCAAGACCAAACAACTCTGTCAGCTCATCCAGTAACACACATTCATTCTCTCATTTACTCGCAAGCACAGCTGCATTTTAGAGAAGTGAAATCTACCCTTCAGTCACTGGCTGTCCCAATTTGAGGAGATTCTTATAAATGTAGAAAAAAATATTTTCAGCACTTGGGAAATTCACAAATCCATGCTTCAACAATCACAACACACCAGCACACAAGAAGATAAAGGCCACACATTTCACATAAAATGAAATTTATTTATTTTTTTTACAAAAACATAAAAAGCCCTCTGTATTTCCAGAACCTGCAGGAGTTTAAAGGGGTTATAAAATGGTTGTTTGTCATTGCCTATCTAAGCCACCACAGGCAACAGAAGGGAAAAAAGAAATCACATGGTTCTTCCTACAGAAACAAGTCACAACACTCAAAAGAATGTATTCTCAGATAGTCTTCTCTAAAGCATCAACTCCCCCCCATTTATTTTTATTTTAAAGGACAAATGTATGGAGAGGGACAACAACAAAGTTTTCTGAGACTTCAGGTTTCTCAATAACATAGCTAACTGCTGTCTGGCTGAGTAACCCATAATGCACTGCAGGTCACATATGGTTCATATTAGCTCACTTAATGAGGCAGATGTGCTCATAACGAAGGGGATGAATATGAAAACGAGGCTAGTAAGAGAGATAGGCTGCCTGAAGAGACAAGAAGCTCACTTTTTTACACAACAGGCTAGCGAAGCTTTTCCCAGAACCTGTGTAGTTTTCACTTTCAAAGAGCCGCTGCTGAGTTGGCTGCTAACACAAAGAGAGAAGTTTTGTATTTTTTTTAAATAAAAAACGTATTCTCCCACAAGGCTGCCTTGGGAGTTTATTATTATTTCCACTAACGTTAAGTTAACGTGCTACTATTGCTACAACTAATAATAACTGTAATGTAAGTCACCAGCTGTACTCAACAGGGTAATGTTTATGACCCCCCTGCTGAAAAGAAAGCAAGAGTGAAACAGCTGGAGGTCTGAGTTTAATCACTAAGTCAAAAGGGCTCCCCGTGGTTTGTTCTTTGCCATAAAACAGCAGCACTGTTACTTGGAAAATAGTGTAGATATATTCTCAAGTATCTGTTGTGCTCCAATACTAAATATTTCCAGAATTTCTTAATGATTTTAGCTAAACAGCATAGATTCTTACTTTGCAGCTTTAGAAACATAAGCTCTTGTGTTCACAAGGGTCCTAAACTGATCATTTTAATCTGTAATAACAAATGATTTGAGAGTTAGTCTGATATTAAGATATTCGCTTTTTGTAAATTAAATATATTGATGGTTAGACTTCAAGTATTAAAAACACAATTGATAGCCACTAAACCAATTATCTTCCTTTTTCCTTGAAACTTAAGCAGCAGTTTTCAAATCAGAAACACAGGGCACAACGACCAACTACAGTAGCACAGAGGTCAATTTAATGTGACTGCTTTCTTTGTGCTTTGTTCAAAAACACTGGAAAGAGAGTAATCAGGTATTACTTTTTATAGGGCTGCACGGTGTAATTGAAACTGCCCCTTTAAAATCAGCATCCCAAGAAGTGAAATGTCTTCCCAATTATCCACACAGCACTCCAGGACCTGTGGCAAAGACATAAACCTTCTACAACACAACCTGCAGTAGGCCATATGTAACACACAAGGCCAGGCAACGACAGATACCACTGTGCTTATGTTTTCTCCTTTTAGAGCTTGGTGTTGTCTCACATATAGTCATACACATATGGGACTGATGAAACAGTGATTGATAGCCATTTCTTTTGATCATCTCAACATGCAACCAATTGTTTTTTTTTTGTATTCCTACTGAACACAATAATACATTTTGTTGTGAACAGTCAGATTTTCAGCAATAACATGTCTTTCACAAGCGAGAACAGCATAAATAATGCTGTCAATGCTACTAATGCTCAGCATAAACAAGGCTCTGTAAGAACTCCATGTATTCAATTAATGCTTGCACATACTTTCACCTTTACACAATCCTGCCACCTTGTGACCAAAGAAGATCATTACTCCAAATAAACCAGTTCCTCTGCATCCTTCAAATTTGTTTTTTTTTATAACAGAGTACAATAAGGAAAGATGCAATTTTAAAAAATGGTATCCATTTAAGAATAACTGGGATCTGTCTATTAACTCTCAAAGTATGTTAGAGAAGTTCAATACCAGAAAAAAACATGACAAAGGAAAGCTTGCAAATGCAAGGGGGGTATTCAATGCAAACCAGCAGTAACATTTAGTCCGTAATTTCTGTAAAAGTATTTATCACAAATAATCAATGCAGAGACAAAGGATATAACTTGTTATGCCACTCTACATTATAAAGATGTTCAATGAGAAACAGTTACAATCCTTGCTACTAAGAAAAGATGAGTTACTCAAGCCCCAGCACAAATGGCTTTTACTGAACACAGAAACAAATCTTCGTTGAGTGACTACGAGATACAGTTCTAAATTTCCACAAGCCACCCTTCTGTGTGCAATAAATGACAAAATGAACTTATCAAGTTTGCTTCTATCCTTTACACCAGTGATATCAAATACAGAACTGTTTTTTGTTGTTTATAAAACTGGACTGGTCAGACCATAAATGAAACCTGCTGTATACTGTAATGATTTTATATCCCAACAAATGACTATAAAACAGGTACTGGAGCCAACCAATCAATGGAGGCCTTGATTTCACAAACTTTCTAGAAAGAAATCCAAAAATTACACAATGCATAGAAAGCACAAAGTGACAGGATGAAAAGCAAAGTCTTATAACCAAAAGAAAGAAATTCCCCTATAAAATAAAAACAGCACATCCCCCTGGAACACAGACCTAGTCTATTAAGATCTAACACAGAGCTTTTCAAAAACCTACAATTCCCAAAGTCCCACTTTTTATCAAAGTCCTGAAAAAAAAATGTGAATATGTAAAATAAATAATACACCTCTTCCTAGATTTTAATTTTGACATACAAAAACCTAAAAAACAGCAGCAGATGTGTATTTGATATGGAGGACAAAAATAACAACTGGTACTGTCCTTAGCTCAGATCTCTGTCCAGGCATCTGCATGCAGGTTCATTGTCAAATGGGTTTAACTGTGTCTGTGTCTGCTCAAGACACAAATCTGCATACACCTACAGTGGTTACTTGCATGTACCTCTTATTCAGAAAGCCCTTCTCTCAGACATTCTTCCATGATTTGTGTTTCTGCTTTTGGGTTGCAAAAGACTTCCCACACATTCTGCTTCGTTAAGACAACTCCAGTGCCACTCGAACAGCATGTCTTCTCTAAGTCTTCTGGATCACAACCTGAAATTTACCTGCCAGAAAACAAGCAGAAAATGGTTTTAAAAAGATTAGATCTTCCAGCCTTCTGGTTGGCTCAGCAAGTAAAGGCGGTTGCTCAAAGTAAAGGTTTGGTCTCAACATATTCCGATAATCAGAATCACTGTTTCTAGCCAGCTGTGGATAGGATTTCTCAAGTGGCTTTTTTGCAACTGCTGAAGGGACACCTGGCTAGGCTGGGCATTAATCAGCCTGAGGCCTCTTAACGTTTGGCACAACTGTGTCTCCTGAAACTTAGTGGATGTCTGAATGCTTGCAGTTAAAGACACCCTGGTCATCCAGTTGGTGCCAACTCCCTTTTAAGATACATTGGAGCTTGCAAAGTGTCAAAGAATAGCTCTGATTGCAAGTCATGTCACAAGTATACCTGCAGGATTGCTTTCTCCCTGTGTGGGGACAGGAACTATAGCCAAATAGTGCTAATTCCAAATTGAGTAGTAATACAAGGAAGAATACAGGTGGTTCTGATTTTAATAGAAAAACATACAAATATCCTTGAAGAGTGCAATGTTCAATACACAGTTACCAGTAGGCTCCCCAGTGGATTCAATTTGAAAGTTCTTTTCCACTGCTACCTGCGTTTTGCACCTGGTCAGCTAGATGATATCTCAGATCGATTAGCTAATAGCAGCCACACAAGCTACATGAACTGAATGCCCTTCCCTCGCTTTCTACCTTGCCTGTTATACATGCATTACTTTAAAACCTGTTTACATCATCTTCATTTTATCTGGAGACTGGTGACAGCATAAAACAGTGTGAGCAATAATAAACCATGAATGGCCTCACTGTGGCATATATGGAGTTTTTAACGTAAAATGTTAGATCAGGGGAAACTCACAGGATGGCAGAGAGGAGACCTCTGCTGTCACCACGCTCTCGACCCCAAGGTTGGACAGGGCTCCCCTCACCATTCCGCAGGTGTAGGCCAGGTACTGTACAGAGAAACAACAAATAACCACACAGAACAACTAGGCCCTGTTGGACCCACTGCACTAAGACACAGGCATTAAGGTACTTGCTGGTTTTCGAACAGCAAAACAATCCTATCTCCTCTATTACAAATTTCATTTTTACTGCTTTATTTGAAAATACGAACTACACAATTTCTGAAGCATACCGCACATTACTATCAGTGTGGTGCAGAGCGAAAAACAAGACAACACACGGATCTTTCAGAATGTGCACTTTGCTTATTTTCAGAATCCATGGCGGAGCTAAGGATGTATGATGGAGGTGCTCCTGAAAATCAGAGGTTTAGACAGGAGCTATTACATAAATGATATATATCAAAGGAACAAATACAGAAATGAGATGAGTATATTAAATTTGAAAATCCAGTAAACTGAAGGTAATGCAGAAACATTAGGTGGCTGATTAATATCCCAATTATTGAAAATGATTACACAGCAAACAATTTGACCAAATTACTAATCTTAACATTTGATTGTATGCAAATAAAACATTTTGATGTCTGTGTGTTTCTAGTTCCTGTCTCCCTAAATGGCACTGTTATAAGGCTGCAGGTTTTAGATTAGAAATAGTTTTAATTCTGTTTCGTAAGTGTCTGTGTGTGAAATCAATCAAACACCTACCTTAGGGGCCTCCTCCAAATACTGCTTGCCATTGGAGAGCTGTGTCAGAAGGCGAAATTTGTTGTCTTGTAGGACATATGTCCCCTGTTAGAGCAATAAAAGCACAGCTTATACCATGAGATTCAGCAAAGCGGCTGCTCTGTGCTCCTGTGAGACAGCAGGGATGGATGGGGGGAGCTCTGCTCCAGTAATTGCTGTTCCCATGTAGGATTACCAGCAACAGCATATATCCACTCTAATTCATTTCAGTAGTTACAAGCTCCCCCAGCACTTCTATAACAAACACTGACTATATGTCTATATTCCACTGGCAACTGACACATCACATTTATTTTCTGTTAAAACTATATGGAAAAGACTTAGGTTGCTCAAATCGCAGCTTCTTTCAAGGCAAAAGAACACAGATGCAACCTGATCTAGAAAACACCCTGTCAATAAAAGCTACAGAGGTCCAGGTGTTAGCACACAGGAGTCACACTGATGTCACCTAATCTACTGTTAATCTGGTAAGCACTAAACTATCAGTGCAACTACCACAATAGTTTAATTTCCAAGAAATAGTTAATTGAGATCCCAATATAAAAATTGTCACAAAATCCCCATTACTGTACCTGATGGTTAGTCCTCAGATTATCAATCTGTTTCCGGAAAACATATATCCAGAAATCTTTGCAGAGAAACTTCATAAGGTCCAGGTCATCTTTGAAAGAAGGGGTATCCTTGGTAAACCTTAAAGACAGTAAAATAACATCAAACATTAAAGAGCCAAGAGGAAAGGTCCTCAATTATCTTTCTTAAATAAAATGTTCTCACTTTTTCATAAAAGCATATTCCAGAGAGGACTGGCTAAGTAAAATCTATATACAGTATAGTTGAAATGTTTTTAGAAAAGTATATCCAGTGCAGAATTTTGTAAATGAAACCAACCTGTTTACCTTATTATAGCATTGTTGTTTTTCATAAAACAGCAAAACATTTGAAAGATAACTGCACATATGACAGAAGATGTCAAACATTTTGATTAATATTTCATAGTGCTATGATGTGCTTTTTCTTGCCTCTATGTTTAATTCTCTTTCATATGGCTTCAGTATTGCTGCTGGAATGTTACACCTAATTTCCCTCTGACTCTCTGGACTCAGAAGGACCTGTATTGGGGACTTTCTAGAGTCCATTCAGGCAATTCACATGGCACATGAGTGCCCTTTAGCTAGACCATCTGTACATTTACATCACCATCATGCCTTAAACAGACAAAATCGATAAAACTGAAAAACAACACAGTACCCTATGTATATACTTTGAGGCTAAAACTACAGCCTAATGCAAGTCCTATGATGGTAATGTGCTTCTTTCACCAATGTGTAATGTCTATGCAACAGGAACAGTGTCAAACTAATTACAGAACTGGACAACATCTCTCAAGCTAATGTCCAGTGATGAATGGCAGGAGTGAACACAGCTCATGTGTGGTCTCACTCAGCCTTCTCTCTCTCATACCACAAGCAAGAGAAATTGATCTACAATTCCAATCAAAGAGTATCATTCCAATCAGTATGATACTGTGACATCCTGACATTTTTTATCGGTTATCAAAAAAATCAAATGGAATCTGAGTAAATTTTTCTAAAGTGACTAGTGTATAATGAGGCCAGTATTCTGCAAGTTGGCCGTCTTGAAGCAACATCAAATTGTATCAGGACAAAATCACTTTTCCTTCTGCCTAAAAATCATCAAACATCACCTGTGTACTTAAGGCCTGCGCTTTTTCACCAAAGTCACTAATACCTTTCAATAAGTCCCTGTCCGACCCTGAATCCCATCCTTTCCAAAACGGAGATGCACTTTCCCCTTTCCTGCAGAAAAATGACAACAACAAAAACAGCATAAAGCAATGAGCTCATGAATTACAACATCTCTCTGAAGAGAGTAGGAATATGGTTTCCAGACTTCTAATTAGTAGGTGAGGTTTCAGATTTGCTCTGTATGGTGCTGTCGTACTCTGCAGCTAGGTACTTAACTGTATTGTCCAGTCCACCCATCTACATAACCTGCACGGTCAAGGGTAAAACTGTGATGGACAAGTGTCACATCCAGGGGGAAATTCAATCTCACCCCTTTACTGTTACAGAAACTAGGCACGAAACAGTTCAATTGTAGACTAATTTTCAGCACAACGTTTACAAGGGTCAGTCCGATCACATCACTACTAAGGACTTGAACGGTCCTGTGCTTTGATTACAGTACCTGCTCTGTCTCCTCCCTGGATGTGTGTTTTTTGTACACATGGGCCACCATCTCCATATGGAGGAATTCAAAAAGGGCTTCATCCTCCATAGTTGAAACTGCAAAACATTTTCATTGGCATTGTGAACATTATTACTGTAACATCACTTCTTTAAAACAATCTACAGACAGTGCAGGAGTACCTTACAAAGCTGTAATAACATAAAAAATGCAAATGTACGGTACATCTGTATCACCCCACTAAAGTTAGCCATCTGTAATTATTCAGAAGTTGGGGAAGTCAGTGTAATTGCACCTCCATGACCTGCTAGGCTGTGTTGTGGGGCTACACTTCAGAAGTGGGTAAAGTGGAGTCTCCTATATGGGAAGCACTTTGACATTCCTTGAAATCGAAACTGATGTACAGAAAACATGCAACTAATTAATTCAACTTCAGTGATGGGGCAGCATCAAGGAAAATAAATTATTACAAACCTGTCTTTCTACGTTTCTAGCAACACTTCCCTCGGAATACTGGAAGACATAATTATTTGCACTACTGTCATTTTTACTCGCAGCAGAATTATTGAAAGCCTTCCTGTGTGTAATGGTTAAAAAGCACAATTCATGTCGGAATTACGAAAAACTAAAATGACACTTTCAGAGATTTATTTTCACTTCGTAACGCTTTATACATATGTAGATTTAAAAAAGATACAAAAAATGGACAAGTGATTAAAACACACAATACGAAAACAACCGAAGCGTATTCATATTTATCTCACGATCTCTAGTTTCAGAAATTAAATGAAAATGACTATTAAACATACTAATACTTAGGAAGCTTATTAGCGCCACGAACAAGATTATCTCGTATAAACGCAATACGTATCGCGTATATCGTTTAAACGCCAAAAAATATATATTTTTCTCTGTGTGGCGCTAATAAGCTTCCGTAGATACTACATACAATTTTCAGAATTTTTGAAGTTTAGAGATTTTTTTCTAAACGCCATATATGAGCTTAGTAAACGTCCAAACTAGAATACTCTTTAAAGTAACTTAATAAAAACTCGAAAGAAGCAGCAAAACTTAACCGCGCAACACGTTAAATTCACAAATCTTTCGTAAAACCTTAGATCGATTTAATAACACTGGATATCAAATTAAAATCAAAAGAGGAAGTCAAAGTTGTTTTGTTTAAAAATATGTTTTATCTTTTTTTTTTACCTGTATCGAAACAAGTAACTTCCGAAAAACAAAAACAAACCGTCACCTCCTCAGTCGACCACAACGCTAACTTCCCGTTTACGGACACCGCAGAGGGCCAAACCTCACGTAGCGACCACCGACGGCTGCAATGCGCTCGCCGCAAATTCGGCATCAGTATTCTATAATCACAAAACGTAAAAAAACAAATTTGCCCATGTCCACTCCATTTCTAAAAGAAATAAAATGAAGATAAAAACGAAAGCCCAGCTATTTCCCAACATTACAAGGGTTTGTTTCTTGACGTTGTGTCGTTACGTCATTTTTTAATCGTATGATTGCGACGTGTACAGCTTCAGGATCACTGAATCCGGTCAACATACAGTAGGCCACTAGTCTATCTTTATAATCTTCTGTCCGAAACTCCTGCTACAAGACCTATATTATCAGAAAAGGGTGTAGATGAGGCAGACAGAACTTGGTTCCAGAACTAAGGTTTTACGTTTTCTGAGGGCACAGTAGTGTTTCTAACTTACCATAGCACCAGTTACGTCAGACAAATATCACGCTTACTATATTCTTAGCAATTCAATACTCTTCATTTCAAAATTGTCATATTGCAGTTTCTGTTGATTTAAAAATATACTTGACAGAAACAGTTAAAGTTAAGCAGCAGTAAAGGTGTAACAGACCAAATTGCAATTCTCTTGGTATACTGTTGCTTCCTACAGTAATTAACCAGGTCTAATAATTAATAATTAACCAGGCCAAGGTGTTTGCCCATTCCTGCACCTCCCAGCAGACAGATCCTGAAGTTCAGATCAAGAGACACTGTCAGCAACAGAAAAATAATTTGATTTATGGCTACATGTTCTCACACAGCACAGCACACTTCTCTCTCGAAGACAGGAAGAGAAGCAAGAGGGGTTAACTTACTATACCTCACTGCACTGTATCAGTTAATGATCAAGGTGAACAAATTAAATGCCATTTCCAGGTTTTAAAGCGAGTGGTAACTAAAACATACCTACAAACCCTGCTGAGCTACAAGTTTTGGAATATGGCCACACAAGGATTATTTAAGCGTCCTCTGACTGCTTTATTCTGTCACTGAACAAAAGGAAAAAAATTAAGGGTGTCCGGTGTTTGTGCTGTAAACAGAGGCATAAGCTGGTGCTGCATCTCATTATTCTGATGTCACTGAAGCAACACAACCTGGGTAATTTCACGCATGTATATTAAACCGTGGAAAGCCACTGAATTTCAATGCCAAATAAAACCCAACTAACTCAAACTGTATTTCTTAAAGGAGCTGAACAGCTGTACCCAGAACCACACTGATGGGAAGCGAACACACACACACATTTGTTTTGAAACAAAAGCGGATCTCTCTGAGAAAGAGATGCATTTCACAATTAACCTGAAAGGCTCTGAAAACCATCGGTTTGCCACACTAGAATTCCTGTTATCCTCAACGCTACACAAAGAAAAAAAAAAGAAATAATAAAAACAAGGAAACGCGAAAGCTACTTATGCTTTTAATTAAAAAAACTTGGAAGGTGCAACGCATCACAAATTAAATTAATATTCCATTCTCCTTTGCTCACAGAATATCCATGTTTTTTGCTTTTGATACTATGTGCTGAAATTCTTGAAATGCCAAAGACACTCACTGGAAGGATCTAAGGATGTTACTTCCTTTCATGACTATAGAAAACTCAGTCCTGTGGCTGAAAGCAGAGTAGTGTCCACGGTACCCCTACAGCAGAAAACATAACTAAATATCAGCATAATGACTGAAAATGAGCAAGAAACACTTGAACATCTTTGTTGCGCAAAAAACACAAACAAGTGGAAAAACTATTAGCTGTAAAGGTGGTCAAACAGGTTTCCCGACATGGTGAATTAGCTCGGCTTGCTCTGGGATTCAAGCTTAGAAGTCGCACGGCCAGACGGAGAATTCCACTGGGCTGGGCCGAGTACAATGAGCCCGGGTCTTGTGCTGCGAGCAAAATTCAACTCTGTTCCGCAAGGCAGCGCCGTTGAGCCATGCTATATATGTCCTGAAGAGATCCAATCCGGCTTTAACAGAACGACAGACTTGACCTGCGAAGCAGCCGACTCGAGTTCAGTGTTCCCTGGTTGGTAGAGGAGTGTGTGTTTCCATCATTAACACAAACAGCCTCCTCTCAGCTTGCTGTTGGCTTGGGTTGATTGGAAAGACAGTTACTTCACTGTAGAGTTACTTACAGTGTGCACAATCCATTAGGCTCTGAGGGAGTCTGTGTGCTGGTGCTCAGTAGGAGTCTGCAGATTCTTTCTTGCCCAAAACAACACTCTCTCAGTTTAAGAGATATATCTGTATATCTTTCTGAAGAGTTCGGGTCCCCCTGTGCCATAGTGATTTAGTTCTTTGACGTCTCAGACCCCTTCTTCTCCATTTTCAAAAGCAAAAACTAGGAAGGAACTATCTGAATCTGCGGTTCTGATGATGAAGCGTACAAAAAACATGTTAAATGTGGTCCTTCCTTACAGGCTGTTCAGTGGCGAAAGGCCAAGAACTGTGACACCCCCCCCCCCCCCTAGGTCTGCCAGCTCTCAGGAGCACCAGTGAAGATCACATCCTGCAGAGGTGGATACTGAAGTCAGCATAGCGTGCTGTGGTGTGCTGGTGGTGAATGGGAAAGGTCAAACTCGGAGTGCCCTACGAGCCAAGCCTGGCAGCAGCCACAGTAGGAGAAGCCTTTTGAATGACTAATGAACAGAGGTTGGCCAGGAATTTCTGGATACTAACGTTATTTTCCCCAACAATCAAAAAAAGCATCAATTTCCTCCCCTTTCCCAATTGAAAGCTTTTCTTCTTCTCCGCGTTGCTTCTGGGAATTCCCAGTGTGGCTGGCTGGCTGGCTGGCCGGCTCTGACCGCCGGCTCACTTGTTCTGGCAGCTGATGGAGAGTCCCTTAAGCAGCACCCCGCGGCGGGGGGAAGGTGGCGGCTGCTCAGGGAGGGGGGCCCCAGGCGGGTCTGGCCGGCCCTCATGCTGGGGCTGCGGCGCCGGAGCCGCAGCACCGGCCGAGTTCTCGCTGGCAGGGGGCAAGCCCTGGTGCACCTCGAGGAGGGAGACCGTCCAGGAGGGGAGGGCGGACTCGGGCTCTGGGGTTTTGGAGGGGCTGGGCACCAGGCCCTGGGCCCGGGCCTGCTCCACGCCCCGCAGGATGTGCACCAGGGCGTCGTGGACCTGCTGGCTGGTGGAGGAGTCCCTCTCCCTCTCTCCCTCCTTGGCGGAGGGCCGGGTGGCGTTGGAGAGCTGCTGCAGGACCTCGATCTGGCGGTCCATCAGCCCCAGCATGCTGCAGTGAAAGGCCCTCTGCTCAGCCAGCTGCTCCCCCAGCCGG
Organism: Atractosteus spatula; assembly: GCF_055471065.1. Taxonomy (NCBI): domain Eukaryota; kingdom Metazoa; phylum Chordata; class Actinopteri; order Semionotiformes; family Lepisosteidae; genus Atractosteus; species Atractosteus spatula. The sequence goes on along the minus strand of NC_142708.1, from coordinate 73,478,419 downwards.
TGGTTGAGAATGGTGAGCTGCTGCAGAATCAGAGTGCTGATGTCCTCACAGGTCCCTGCAGGGATACCGACAGAGACAGGAGCAGGGAGCAGTGAAGCCCTCAGTCTTAGTGTTACTTTAGAAGAGCAGCCTAAGTACTCAGCTTTCAGTTTTGCTTAGGAAGTAATGCAGAATGCTGTGAAGCCTAGAGGAACGTGTGGTGAAACCTACTGTCTTTGTAGTACCCTTCTACTTATTTCATCATAAAGATCTTTCTGAAATACACTCTAGAGCATGAAAAACATATTAAAGGAACAGTTAGGGGAGATTTTCAGATCAACAAGGTAGGAGCAATCCAGTTCAAGTACCCATGATACAAAGCACACTGAATTTCCTGTGGCGTTTCATAGCAAATATGGAAGTCCCTCCTGCTGTGACTACTGAATCAGAAACAAACAGCTCCATTCATTAAACTGTCCAGCTTTACACGATACAGACACCTGGCATTTGTTCAAACTTTTGTATTTGTGACTTAGACTATCTACAAATTCAATCTCATTCTTCCACAAAAACACAGGCAGGAGCATATGGGCATCTTGGAAGTCTGTTTGCCTCAAGACTGCAAATTCCCCATCAGCACGTCCACATGGGAGCAATGCAGGTGACCCGACACTTACAATTGAACCTGTATTTTTTTAGATGCTTCTCCGAAATTCACCACACTGAATCACACAGCACACAAAATGTCCAAGGGCTGGCGGCGCATCTCCATGAAGCCGGCCTGGAACTCACCCGGAGAGGCTCTGGGACAGGCAGGGTCTCCGGTGGGATCTCGGCTATGCACAGAAGGCAGTGGGTGCGGTTCGGTTTTCACTGGATACAGGTACTCCCCCGACAGCCCCAAGGTCACCACCTCCTCTCCCGTGTCCCAGGGGGCAGGGGCAAAGTCCGCGGGCTCTCCCCGATGCTCCTTGCTATCCTCGCTGTCCCCCTCCATCCTGCTGGTAAAGTTTTCCCAGGCGACTGCAGAGCAGGGGTGAGGAACATCACCTGGGAGAACAGAGATAACCAAAGACACAGCTTCATCGGGAAACCCTGCCCTGAGCATGGCACGGGATTAGAGACTTCAAGAATACAGTTCTGCAACATTTAGAGGGATGCATGGATTTCAACTCTATCCTTTCAACTGTAGAATTAAAGATCAATGTGACCTGCTTTCCCAAAATAAGGTCTTTCTAGACTAATTCTCAAAAACTACAAAGGTTGCTTTCAAAGTTGGTCAATATATTAAAATCTTCATTTTGCAAGGCTTAGTTTTGGATGGGCAAAAGGAGAAGCAGGTGGATGAACGTTTTGCTGGAAAAAGTAAGCAGGTAATCAATGCTAAAGGAGTACTCAACAAAAAGTGCTTCTCAGATTCCAGTTGCATGGTAATGAGGTAGGTACTGTACGTTATTTAGGCCCACACACTTGGACGAAGTGCAGGGGTCAGAACAACACTGCCTGACTCCACAGCTTCTGAGTCGAGGTTCTGAGATATTGTTTTGAGTCTCTCTATTTCTGACTCATGAGTATCTTATGAGTAACTTTAGTACAGCGCAGTAAACCTGGGAGCAAAAGGGGAATCCCAGATGATGCAGCAGCAGCAAAGAACACAGAAGAGGGAAAGATCTTCCCAATCTTTAATACATCATTTAGAAGGAAAAGGAGAATTGAACATGGTAATATTGAATTGTGATGTTAAAAATTCTATTTTAAGGATGAAAGAGTAGTCCAGAATTGCAATATTTTAATTAGCCATTTATTTGATCTGCCAAAATCGCAACACCTTTTCCAGGTCTTAAATCATGGAGGGTTTACCCCAGCCTGCTTAAATCTGGAGGACCCCCGCTCTTAAAGACCACATGTGGACGCCCCTGGCACGGAATTATGGGACACTCTGTCCAGTCTGAACGAACTGCCCCTTTCTGAGTGGGGGAGCAGTTAGCTCACAGTGGAAGGCGGGGACCGGTGTTGCGAATTTTGGACGGCCAGAGGGGGGTGGGGTTGGTCAGAAGAGGAAGAGGCGGCAGTACTGTCGGTGTGATCCTCCAGCTCGGACGTAGACAGCACCACCAGATTTCCGTCCCCCACTCCGTCCAGCTGGCCGGGCCCCTTGGGCCTCCTGGCCAGCATGCGGTCCAGCTTCTTGAAGTAGCGGAAGGACTCGATGGCCGAGAGCCTGGCGGCGGCGCTGCGGTAGCCGGCCGTCTTGATCTTGCGGTACTTGTGCTTGAGGCTCTTCCAGCGGTTGCGGATCTGGTTGACGGTGAAGTGGATGTTGCGCTTGGCCAGGCTGTGGCGCAGGCGGCGGAAGTGCGAGTCGTTGCGCTGGCGCTTCTTGTCCAGCTCGCGCACGAGGTCCAGCTCCTCGATGAGGGCCAGCATGGTGAAGGTGTCCGTCTCGGTCCACCACTTGTTGGGCCTCCTCTCGCTCAGGTCCATGGTCTCCACTCTCCCGCCCGCCAGCCTGCCCACCCTCCTTCTCCTCCTCCTCCTCCTCCTCCGGTCGTTGCCTCCGCAAGCAAGCCCTCTGGGCAGCGGGGGCCGGGTGGGCTTCAACGCAAACAGAAACAGGCCTGGTGAGGTGCGCCTTGCTCTCTGCCTGCCATCTGCACTGAGCTCCAGGGTCAACTACCTGCACTCCACTACATCTGCAGAGCAGACCTCACACCTCTTCCCACCACGTTCACAACAGCAGAGAACACTGGGCTACTTTCACCTTCTCCTGATGTGATGCTGGCTGAAGTGATCGTGTGAACAGGCGGAGGACCAATCCTGCCCTTTTTTTTAATTAACCTGCAACTGCAGTGCAATGCGTTTAACGCCTGCTGCTTTTATTTTCACAAGGCAGACAAACAGACAAGGCCGAGTGGTAGCGCTTCCCCAAAAGCGCAGGGGAACTACTGCGGGGCAAGTGGATTTCCCCAAGTCTCTTCCAAACGAAAGGCTAAGCCCACTGTCCTGCGAGTAACGAACAAGAGGCTTCTGACGCTTCTGTGCAATTTGAGAGGTAAGACAGAAGGCAGGCAGAGTTACAGGACGTGAAGGCGCTTTCATTATTTATAGCGTTATCGGCACAAGGCGTCCGAACTCTAGGGGTTTCGTCAGATCATTTAACAGCACAGTTTGTCTGAGTTACTGCATGCGTTGCCGACATCAAAAGAGACATCTCACACGCCACAGTTTTTACACACAATAAGCCTTCTCAAAACAGAAATAAGCAGCAAAACAGCTCTAGAACCTAAAGCCGTTTCTAGTGTAGAGAACAACAAGATTCGGTAAAGGAGACTGTGCAGGAGTAAAGTCACACAGAGTTGCAGGCTGAGTCCTTGTGCACACATCAGCAATACTACATAGATACCACACAGCAGAGCAGGCTATGTTAATTGCAGCACTGCTGAATTACGTGTATGCAGTGAACAAAGAATAATTATGAGCTTGAAGCAACATTTCTACAGTTTATCCAGATACATATCTAGTCAGCTCAATTAAAGGTAATGCTTATGACCTGTACGTTGATTCAGAAATGTCCATACTTACCCTATCGTTATGTTTAAGGATTTAGAATTAATATCAAATTTTAGAAATACGCTCACCTGCATAGTGTACAGGCAGGCACGACCGTGCAATTACAAAAACACTCTGTTCCTTATGCTGCCTAATTTAGTGCTTGGTTACCCTTCCGGAAAGTTAGACCTCAATCATTCAGATGGCAATACACTAATAATGTCAGGCCAATTAAATATTTCCCATATTCCAGTTATGGCGATAAAATCACGCATAGAAAAAAACTGACCCCGCACACAACCTTCCTAAGATTATCTCTTCGCTAGATGTGGGCATTCTTCATCATAAAACACATTACAGTTTTGGTTTCCATACAAATACAAACTCTCGATACATGATCATTTTTTCCTAATGTTATATTTAACTGAACTGTCAAGACGTAAAACGCTCCAGTGACCGTATTAGATAAATATAGAATAGGTGTTTATAACGTAGCCATGGAAAAAAAAATACATGCACAAAACACAGCATTAAAGGGCCTCCTCTCTCCGTTTTGCTTTTTAGTGGTTAAGAAAGTGAAAACGCTTACAGTTATAAATAATACTTCATCCCTTCACTGGAACTTACGCAGCGTCTAGGTTTCGTCTGCGTCAAGGTAGCTTCATGTTCACGCTCTGATCATATGACAGGAGTTTGTTTACACCTCCCTCACGTGCTCCCCCCTACGCCCTTTGATTGGCCACTGAGGCGCCGCTGTGACCATGTGACGTCACGTGGGTGGCTCCCATTTCATGTGATTCCGCTCAGCTGTAGATCTGAAGCAAAAGGTATAGTACCTACAGATACATTTTTTTATATTTTAAGCTTGCTTTAGTTATGTATTCGATATTTTGTAAGCTTGGATTCTCTCAGCCTTCTTAAATAGCCCCTACCGCTAGATCTGAAATAAAGCATTTTTAAAGTTAGCGGTTGGTGACTATACAGCAGGCTTGCAGCTGAAATCAAACTTTTAAAAGGTGCTTCGCATTTGCACTAAGCGCACATACTGGAAACACAAACGTAGCGTTTGCAAATGCGAATCTCCAGAAGAATTGCATCTTTGAAAGTCTCTTTTAATTGGCGCCCACAGCTAGCATGTAGCTGTTTTAGGATATTGATTGAAGGCATTCTGTTTATTTCCAGAGGAAGGGCCGGTGCATAAAACGTAAACCGACATTGTCTTTTTGTATTATGCATCAGACAACAGAGCTCGGATTCCGCTACCTCCTCTTGCTTGTCACTAGTGTTTCTATGCAAATACATTATTTTGGTGAGGGAACACGGCCATCACCACTGGCTGCTAGTTAAAACAGACAGAATGATACAGTAACGGGCCACTCGGCTGGAACACCGCGCGCTGTGGCATTGCAGCTTCTTTCTGCTCTGGTGACAGTTCTGTGTGAACCTCTCGACGCTGTTTATATCCTGTATGTTTGCATACTACCAGGTGCCGGCAGAGGTAATGGCCAGTAACAAATACCAGACTGTCGTGCAGGGCGAGGCGTCTGAGACGGACTCGGACGAAGAGGCTTACATTACCTCCCTGTCTTCCTCCTACCCCGTCGCGGCCGGGGTTAAAGTGCTCGGCGAGGCTTCGGAAACGGACAGCGAGGACGAGGCCGGGGGCGCGACGAGACCCATCGAGGAGCGGGCGGCCACCGAGGACGTGCAGAAGGACCTGCCCCCGCTGATAGTGATCAGAGACCCCCCCGACAGTCCGGTTTCGGTCGCGGAGGAGAAACCGGTGCTCAGGCTGCGGCAGGGCGGGCGCTACAGCACGTTACTGCAGCAGAAACTGCAGGAGAGCAACGCCCGCCTGTGCGGCGACGTGACCCAGACGGTGAGGCAGGTGTACCAGAACGCCACCAAGGAGATTCGTCTGGCCACCGCTCACCTGAACAATTCCCAGAGCGGCATTATCGGCGCCTCGCACAGCATCCGCCTGCTCCTGGAGGACCTGAAGTCCGTGTCCGAAAAGATCGACATCATCACGAGCTGTAACCTGCTACCCGACATCAGAATAAGCACTCCCCAGATCGGACTTAAGGAGTGCTGACTTCAGTGCCATTAACGCTGCAGCGAGCCACACGCACACGCCGCACACCGGTCCCCGGCTCCCTCTTCCCGTGACGGTATTGCAGAACGGACAGCATTGTCGTGCTTTGCAGGATCATGCTGTGAATAGAACTTGAAATGAGAAAGTGACTAAAAGATATTGCACAGTCATCTAGAGTTTGTATTAGTAAAAGCACTTCAGCTCTGCGGGCTTAGTTGTACTTTCCTCTGCACAATTTACAATGATCTAAATTCCAGTATAAATTATCCAGGATAGTGGGAGAAAGGCTACCTTGTTCCAGACGTGTCTTTGTATGACCCAGTCTGCAGTCACTTTGGTATGTCTGTGCTGGAAGCCCTGTGTCAATGCCTCAGAAAACCACAAAGAGTTAAGATAGTGTTTTTCTCTTTGTCACACAACTACTTAAATCCCACCCTTATGCAGGGAGAAAGAGGGATAAGTCATATTAGATCACACCTTCCTCTGCTTTGGATTGTGATGTTACTGTGATTTGGGCTGTCAACCAGTTAGCTCAACAGTAGTGACAGAGTAAAATGACACACGAACACACCTTTCCAATGATTTCCATGGCAAAGTGTGCAAGGACATCACCTTCACACTGTTCTTCCCAAGGATCACAGGGAGCCCTGCTTATAATATAATAATAGTAAAAAACTTTTATATAGCGCCTTTTAAAGTAGCATCTCGAAGTGCTTTACAGTAAGAAAAACAATGATAGGAGATAACAGTTATTAGAAACAAGGGTCTTGAGAACAGTAGAAGACGCAAAGAGGCAGTTAAGTGAAAGACCAGGAGGGTGGTATAAGGAGGTGTGTTTTTTGTGAAGGTGGTGGCAGTCTTTTCCAAGAGGAGCTAAACAGAATGACAGTTAAGCTGAGGCCTAAGAGCTTTATGTTATACGATGAATATTTTCCTATAAAAAAGCCATGTTCCTACCTGGTCAGAAAAGATGGGTGTGCTCTGATCGTGTTCTGACGGGGCCGACGCTGCTCTGACTGCCAGGTGGTGTAGGAAGCTGTGAGGTCTGCAGTGGATTTCGGTTGCTGTTGTTTTCATGATTGCAAACTGTGCTTCTGCTGTCGAGATGTTTTTGTGAGTAAATGAGTATTTGGCAATAAAAGACTCACTACTGGTTAGAACTTGAAATAAATACCCCCACTCCCGTTCTAAAGAGTGCATTTGGGGAATTCTTTTCACTCCTGTCCCCAGCACACTACCAGCCAGATGGACCCAGTGTGAAGACGACAGGTTTTCCACACATCATGCAACTGGCTGACGGGACAAACCAGTCAGGTCGGCCATATGTGCTGTGCTGTATGTGCCCACAGCAGTCGCCAGCAGCCAGAGGAACACATTCGTGATGACAGGCGTAGCCTTTCCCCAGAATAGCTGGATAAAAGGAGATTGGAAGACTAAAGCCCATTCTGAATGGAGTCAGAGGAAGGGAAGGCTTATTCATAATTGATTTTCTCAAATGTTTTCACCAGCACTCTGGGACATGCCAACAAAATGACCTCAGTTAGTCAGCCTTCAAGCTTCACCTCCTTCTGTTTGCAGTAAACAGGTTTTATTCAAGTCCAGCTTCCTGAGGCTTCGTCGTGCGGAGAAGAGCACAGGACGGGGGGAGGGGCTTTCCTCGGCAGTGGCAGCGTACAGTTCCGAGGAACAGGATGTGTTTGTGCTGGGGATCATTGGAAATACAGCGTCCATCCAGCCATTTTCTAACGGCTTCATCCAGTTCAGGGTCAGGGGGGAGCTGGAGCCTGTCCCAGCAAGCAGAAATGAAATCATTTCATCTTTAAAAATTTTAGTTTGGTCTTGTTTTGTATGCATGTTTTAAGAAATACTCATCTTTATTTTTCTCTTCAGTTCTATTGTCTCCCAGAGCATGAAATCAGTTTCAGTCTGTGAATATTTTTCAGAGTGCACCAAAGTTTTTTTTTTCCAAAACAGTACCCCGAATTGTACCCAAAGTACCCCAAACCCCCAGATTGACTAAATCAGGCAGTGTAACATTTTTGAGAGTACCTAATACTGTCTGAACTCATAGATGACATTGAATTGCTAAGTAATCCTTGAGAGTGTAATGCGCACAGGTGAAGCTTGTGAACAGACTGCTTTGTTACCGTGCTCAGATGAGGCTTCGAAATCTGGCAGTGATTGAGTTGCCATCTGTTCCTGCAAGCTGCTGCCACTTTTGCAGTGGGCATGACTCATGTTTCCAGAGGACTGTAAACTGTAAAGGTATAGCAGACCAGGCCTTTTCCTCAGTGTGCTGTGAGATGGGAAAGAAGACCTCCGGTGCATTGCTGAAGGCAACAGCAGACCTGGCTAATACAGACTGTGTTACTGCAGACACCGCTGGAGCTCCGCCACCGCTGGGCACATGTGAGACATTCCAGAACTGTATTGGATGCAGCTCGCTATCAATCAGATCACATGCAGGATTTTGGCAGCTACTGTGGGCAGAGAGGTACAGTACCATCCTCCTGTGGCAGAGAGGTACCATATCTCTGCAGACACCTGCAAACACTTATTGGAATCGACACCTTGACATACAAATGTAATTGCCACTGAAGGTAGACTCATCTGCAATTACTAGTAAATTTGTTTATTAGTAATTTTTAGGAGTATGTATATATAAGTACTGCCACATAAGACTGAAGCCCAGGTGCAAAACCGAGAAACTACAGAAATGATTAATGGAGAGGCATATGGTCAGAATAACAAGGGAGCATGAAAAAATGTAAACTGGAGCTTGTGAGTATACTGGAAGACTGAAAACAACAATTTTTTATTAAAAAAAGCTTAGTTAAGTTCAGGTTCAAAATTTTATGGAGTGAAATGTTGCATTCAATATAAGCATATTGCAGCTCAACAATTTGCCCAGGACAACACCAAGTAATACAGCCTGTAAATGCTTTGCACCGTCGCAATGTTTCATGTGATTTTGACAGAAAAACAATTTTCAAGAGACCCAACTGAGTGTGATGTGGACTGCAGTTTGTGTGAGCACACAAGCACTGAGCTTTTTTTCTCTCTTTAAATAAAAAAAAATGGCAGTTCAAACCATTAATCAAATTTCATCTGTGGTGAGACACAGCGATCGATAATTTTATGGCTGATTCTCATGAAATCAATCAAATGGATGAGTGCCAATCTCCAAGACACTGGCAGGCGAGGTCAGGGGGAAGGACCGAAACTATACAGTTTAAACTCCTGCGTATTAAATTGGGAGGCCTCAGATTGACCATTTGTATGTCAACCCTGTCCCCCCTCAAAAAAAACCACATTTCAATTTTGGGCGTGCTTGGATTTAAAATATAAATCTAAGAGACAATGCTTGTATTTATTAAATTGTGTTTGTCCGTATTTACCACCTGTGTATAACATCTGTTGCTTTGCACAATTTCAATCTCATTTGCTTGCACATTCATTATTTCATTTTGGTGTCGTTTACCTCTTATACTGCAATATCTCTCCTATAACAATGTCACCTCACACTCAGTCCTGGGCTTTTACTGCTGAGACCTGCTGGTACACGGAGCGGTTTATTAACAGATGCTGCCGGTGGACGAATGCAGTTTCAGTGTGCTTGCGCTGTATTTCCCAAGCAGATTCTCCTTGGAACGAACCAGGAATTTAGGTTGATGGCCCAGCGGTGTGACACTGTCGGTAGCTGCGGAAACAGGCGGTGGTTTTACACCCAAGAAGTGAATACTGAAAACAGTCCAGTCTCCCAGAGACATATGCAACACTTCCTTGATCTCGCTATTGTTGCTGTAGATCAGCGCCTCGCCGTCCAACTTATTCTGCTTGATGGTCTCAGCATAGGAAGCAGGGAGGTTTAGTTTAATTATCTGGAAAAAAAAAGCAGAAATACATTCATCATGACCCTAATATGCAGTTTCTGCCACCTTCGAATGGAGTATCAGTGCATGGATCTGAAAAATTCAAACTGTGTAGTTAGATTAAATTAATCCATTCGGTCTACCCTTCCTAAATGCTTTTTTGTTATTAACTGTTTAAATACATAATTAACAGCAGCAAAAAATACCAGGTAAATAACTATTTGATTTCACGTCATCTGTAAATTTAAGTTACACGGACAGCTGATAAATAAGGAATGACCCTTTATGTCACATACTCACATTGGGCCCCAAATGTAAAAGCAAAACCTCACTTATGATTGACTCAAGCCTGCATCAGGCCACAATACAATGTTGTATTCGCCTTATCTTTGTACAAAGTGTCATGATTATATTCTGACACAGGTCTGCATTTGGTTTAAATGATATGTGCAGTATGTACAGTCAGACTCCTGTTTGAAATTACTGTACCAGGCACCTTCCACCATCCAACCTGCATAGCCCGGACTAGGGTGGTACACACTCCGTCAAAAGGCCAGACTCCTGCCACAGGGGTCTCAGATGTTCTTGAAAATCACACAGGGTGATGTCACTGTTACAGAATCTTCATGTCTTATTGGACCTGTTACACATGTAGGGTTGTCATCTACAGCAATAAATTCTGCATTTAATCACCCCTTTACACAGGCTAAATGTGAAATGCCTTATTCATAGTTTCTGTGCATGAATATCGGAATCCCAACCTTAATCATTCGGATCAACTAATAAGACTCGAAGGAGTTTTAGAATGAACACTGTTATCAGAACTAAGGATTCACAAATTACTGTTTGGATAAAAAGCGAATGGTGTTATACGTCCATAGTTTGTCCCCTCTATGTTGGCTGTGTCTGTGAGACGTTTTGCTATTTACCTCTTTGCACACGTCGTCCACGTCCATCTTCAGCACCGATCGCAGCGGCAGAGGGGCATGGCCCGTCTTCTTCATGGTATCCTTCAGGCTGGCGCTCCCTCGATAGATGGCCAGCTCCTTCCTGATGGAATGGTCGAGGTTGACGGTGAAACGCCTAAACTTGTTAGCGACCCTGACGGTGAGGGGGAAGTCGACCTTGAGAAACCTCTCAAACAGCTCGGGGTCTCCGTCCTGCTCCAGGAGGCTGGCAATCTCCTTTCGGATCATGTGAAGCTCGATCCGTGACTCGCTGAAGACCTCCCACAGCGTCTTACCGTCGTCGATGCCCCCGCCCTGGTCGATCTCTGCTCTCTGCTCGTCATCCTCCACGCACTGCAAGATCCAGCTCAGGCGACACGGCCACTGGTTAGCCAGGACCACCCAGGCTGCAATGGTGTCTGGAGAAGACAGCTCGGATTCTACTGCCACCATAATGGTGGCTGACACCCTAATTGAGTTGATTATTCTCCTCATGCTTATGCTGTTATCCCCAATGCATTCACAAAGGCTTCTCTTATTGCAGATGGCATTCATAGCTTTCTCAAAGACACTTTCCACCATCTCCAACCTGTCAGCATCCATTTGGTAGTTGTCACGTTGCGAAACGCTACTGTTCAAAAGATTCTGGAGTTCATTTTGCGAGCCACTTTCTACAGACGAGTCATCCTTGGGCCATGAAGTTTCTGCTATACTAATTTCCATTCTTTCATTCTCGTCCGGAATGCAATCTTCCGGGTTGTCCGACTGGCCCCTGACGAGATTTTTAAAAACTTTCAGTTTGGAAGTGTCGCACAGTTCAGGCACGGTGAAGGGCAAAGTCACAATTCGATTTAGGAACGCGTAGCCATTCTCCTCTGAACTGTGATAGCAGCCGGCACTTTCCACACACTTCACAATGATCCGAGGATTGACAGCCAGCAGGGAAACGAATGGGCTTTCCTCATCGGAAAGCAAGATGTTTAGGGCGTCTAAGACCCCCACGATTTTCTCCGGAGTGCACCGCTCCAGGTTGGTGATCTGCAGGACCACGCGGATCTTCCTCCTCTCATAGACTTCCATGAAACGGATGAAGCAGGAGAGGACCTCCATCTCCTTCTTCACTTTGTTCATGAAGCCCAGCTGGCTGCTCATTTTGGAGCTGTCCATCGCCTTCTTGATGTTGATGTCCTGGTTAAACATGAGGTTCTTCCCCAGCAGAATGGTGAAGCGGATGGCGCCCGCGGCTGGGAGCCCCAGTGTGGCGATGGCGAGGGACTCTACCGCGGCTATACCGTCTCCCCCTGGTTTCCCAGCTGGCAACCCGACCACTAACATGAGACAAAGAAACGCGATGACCCCAGAGAGCACAGCAAGGCAAACCAACCAGAGAGGAACGCAGCAGACCCTTTTAGCTCTCCACTCTCCCACACTCTCCTGAATGACCTTCCTTCTTACATTTTCTGTGTGTTGAGCTACACGATACACGCTGAGGAACAGCCTCCCAAAGCTCTCCTGGAATGCTTCACAGAGTCTGATTGCCAGCCCTGCCCACAGCAGGTCACTCCCTGCAAAGTGCCAGGCGCTGAACTCCACAAAGATATAACGGACATTCTTCCTCTGCTGGTGCGCCGTCGTCCACACAGGCCAATAGAAAATCATCTTCGCCAAAACGTTCAGCAGACTTTGGATGGAGGGCTGATGCGATCTCGGTGGGGGTTGTCCCCTATAGTCCTGCTCTCTCTCCTTGGCTTCTTTGTTCATGTGAGCTACGCGGAAGATAAAAGCCATATCATTATTTGAGGTGCATTAGCAGACATCAAGCAAAGGCTTTGTTCTATCTCATTGGACACCAGTCCCATTTATGACTTGCCATGCCAACTCCAGAACAGCAGCAATTCAGTTTATTGGCAGCATGAATCTGCACAGCTCTGACAATGCAGCAGGCAACAGTAACTAGAGCTCTTCCACTGCCTAAGATTGATTAATTATAACTTGAGGTCTTCAGGGATACAGTACTTTCCAGTATCAGAGAAATATTTTTTTAAGCAGAAGACAAAAGCAGAGTTTCTATTAAGAAAGCAGGTGATGCACAAGCATGCAGAAGGACATGAGGTGGAAGTTTTGACGACTTATTGTCTGCCACTCATTTTGAGATTTTAAAGAAAATTCATTTACAATTTTACAAGGAACTTGACAATGCAAACAAGGATGATCCAGGTTAACATGTTTTGGCTTGTAGTGACTGTAACAGGTCTGGGTCTTTGTGCTTAAAAATGTAAAACAGTAACCAAATCATTCCTGTTAGGTTTTTAGCTCTAAATCGAAATAATTTAATTAGACCTTTTTAATTGAACATAGCTGAGCATTAGAGCATTAGCAATTAAATTATAAAAGTAACCGAGAGCTGAGTCAGAAAGTGCCAGTTAGGAGTCTGGAGTGGTCCCGCACATCCTTAACTGAGAAGCCTGATGGAACAGGAAGGGCCTGGTTAACGAGGGGACGCACTTTCAATACTTCTCCTGAGCAGGCGGAGGCGGGTTCGACAGGACGAGTACAGGCCTATAGTTGCAGGGGGTGCCACCTTTGTCAGGGCCTGGGAGAGACTGTAGGCATAGACGGCGTCTGAAAGCTGACCTGCGGGTACAAGACAGCAATGAGAACACAGCCTCCTGAAACTGTATGGAGAATATAACCATCTGCTGCACTGCGCCGACGATGAGTGCAACATTTAAAACAGGGGGTCAAATCCAGATCGTGCAGTGCCAGAATGGGCGCTTTTTAAAGATTAATTTGATCCATCACCAGCTACAGACAAAGATTATGGCCAGTTACACACAGAATAACTCCACTTTAAATCTTAGATTCTTTTTGTTCACAAATGTATTAGGGGAATAACCGCCTTACGCACACAAACTAAATACAAAAAACGTGCATTCCATGTCTATAATAATCACAGAGAAGAGCACCTTCTTAATACCTGGGATTGTCCCACAGATTGTTAACCAGAAAACTACTACTGGTTGTTGAAAACTAGTTATTTAAAAAAAAACACACACACAACATAACATCACAGCGATCCAATCGGGGACAGGTGTGCCAGTATTCAAACACTGCAGGTAGATGCAGTTACTACAACACTTCAGCCTCTTCAGAGGTATCAAGAAATGTTTCAGAAAAAGGAAAGTGAAAGAAGCACAATTTTCTGACTTGCAAGAGACTTGTAAGAAAGGTAGGCAAAATTTCATTTCCAGGCTTGTAGCTAGGAAAACTAATTAACACAATAGCTAATACACTCTTTTTATGACCTAAGTACAGTAGCAATAGGTATTCACCATCTGTGCCTAGTGTGTGCTCGCAAAGTGTTACAAGATGGAATAATGCAAGATGATACCTTTAGTATTCATTCTCAGGGCAGTCGTGCGACTGGTTTACAGTGTCCCAGTTTCTCCGTCGAAGTCCTGCGAAGCACGTACACTTCACACCCCTGTTACAGCTAGAAGTACTGACACTTACAAGAATGCACATAGAAAAATTATCACATTATATTGAATGAAACAAAGGAATATATGCCACACCCTGCAAGACAACCTATGGTAAAGGTAAAAATGTACTAACGTACTTTTATGCACCATCTAAAGTTTCATTCCATATCGAAAGGTAAAGAAAATAAAAGAAACACTACAAATCGGCTGTATAGCCTCTTCAGGTATGAGTCTTACTTACACCTGAAGAAGACTCCATAGCTGAAACACTGTGTCTCTTTTCTTTTCCTTTCCGGAGAGAATAAATGTTTATCTGTAGCCTACGCATGCTGACGCAGCTCCCTACTCAAACAAATTCATTTTTATATCCGGGATCAATTTTGAATTGATTCTCTCCTCAAGATCTGCTGGGATTCAGCAACATGAGGCGAAAGAAAGGAATGAAGTCTAGGCAGATCATTTTGTTTTCTGGAAGAAAAACATGTAGACGATGATGGAATTCCCTTCTAAAGTGCTCCCTTCCTAAAGACTATGACATGCACCCAAAAATCTCTTACGTTTTTCGGGCTGCTCTGAGTTCAGAATTACCTGAAGTACCGCAGGAAACAGGAGCCACGTTTCAGTGGAGGAAAACCAAGGCCCGAGTGATCTGAAACAACCCTGAGCTCAACAGGCTTTATTCACAGAACTTTGGACAAGCAGGTGTGGCGCTGCAATAAAGAGACCAAACAGTCATAAACTTTCTGTATCCCACCAATAATGGCAAACCGGGAAATGACTACTGAATAATCTAATATACTTCTTTTATGACCCTTTTATGATAGATGCACCCACATTTAAGTGCTGCCACCGCATTTGAACAACATTGGGAATATTCTAGTTGAATCAGAAATAATACAACATGCAAGATGGCGATGGGTGAATTAAAAAGCTGGCACAGTCTGGGGCATCCTTGTCCTGGGATAAAGGAAACAAGCTTTTAGGCTGGATTATATCCATTTACTAAGAGTGCAGCCTCTCACAAGAGCTTACAAATGTACAGAAACCCCAGTTCCAGTGCATGGAGGGTTGCCACCTGGTCAGTGTCCAAATGACATGGCTTTTTGTACAGTATGGTGAACTTGCCAGCTGCGCTAGACCATTTACTAGCGCTTTCTAATTGTATCTCTCAGCTACAGATCCTGCTTAAGTATGACCACTTACCCAATCCGAGTGACAGCGGA
This sequence comes from Atractosteus spatula, assembly GCF_055471065.1. Classification (NCBI taxonomy): domain Eukaryota; kingdom Metazoa; phylum Chordata; class Actinopteri; order Semionotiformes; family Lepisosteidae; genus Atractosteus; species Atractosteus spatula. The sequence goes on along the minus strand of NC_142708.1, from coordinate 73,463,272 downwards.
TCCAAATATGGAATACATTGTCCATCCATCCGTTTTCCCAGCCTCGTCATCGGGGTCGCGGGGCAGCCGTAGCCTATCTCGTCAAGCAGTGGGCACAAAGTGAAGTTCACCCTGGACAGGTCGCCAGTCCATTGCAGGGCACACACTGACACACACACACTCATACATGGGACAATTTTCCCATTTAACCTTCTAGCATGTCTTTGGAGTGCGGGAGGAAATCCGGGCACAGTGTCATGTGAGGCTGCACTGTTCGCTGCCCCACTGTGCTTCCCAGTATACATTGTCACTGATGCATATTGTAACGCATACGGCCTCCATTGCTTGTGAGAGCCGGCTTACCAGAGTGGTGACGTCACAGCCCTTCCCTGTGGATAGTAGGGACTGCAGCCGCCAGGCTGAAGGGAGATTTCCCTTTGGCTCAAGAGGCTGGGTCCCTGCTGAGTGATGCTAGAGGCCCAGGTTTGAGTCCCTGATGGTGGGGGGCTGACCTGATGTGGTAGTGGTGAGGGCGCCCATGTGAACCCCGAAGTGTTACAATATTATAACTGGGATCACACAGAGGGGTTAAGGAGCATGGGTTAGTGGTAATATATTTTTATTTGGGGGCTAAGGGGTGGTGGGACATTGTGCAGTGGGTGGCTGACTTGACCATTCAGATGGAGTCAACATATCCAGCTTACAGACACCATGCATCGCCCCATCATATGCTGGGATTTCAGGGATCTGTGAAAAGGAAATGGGTGTTTTACGTCTAGAGGGGAGAGAGAGACAGAACACTGAAGTATATGTCCACCTCGACACACAAGCTTCTTAAATAAAAAAACAAGGTCAGGTTTCTGAAAGCTCGCTAACGATTTCGACTCGGTCCCTAACAGCTGCGCTCTTTCCTCAGAATCCAGGAAGTCAGCTGGTCTCGGCATTCGAAGGTGGTCTCTGGTGATTCTGATCATGGACTCCCTCATCTCGCCATACTAATGAAAAAGTCTAAAAAAAGCCAGGTAAGACGTAGCCCAGAGAGGGCATAAACGAAGGAAAACACCGCCTATTTACGTCACTTTTTTAAAAAAAATAAGTAGCCCGTATATCGCAGTTCTTACTTTCAAATTGGTTTGATAAAAACCCCCAACATGTTTTATATTTAAGGAGCTTATCGGTTGCGAACAAATGAATAACGTTTTCTAACATATAGATATATAGTTTAAAAGTATGTAATAACGGATGGAGTGGAATAAACTCGATAATTATTAAGTCTTTTCCTTTAAATGACGCGCTACGCGCAGTTCGGCATAGCAGCTGTAGTTTCATTTTTAAAACACTTTAAGTGCATTTTCACACTCCCTAAAAAAGTATTTTTAATTTTAAAAAAGACAACACAGAAATAGTTCGCGGTGATAACGTCGAACACAGCACAGTGTTAAAGTAGGTTTTTGTCAAAAGCAGAAATTACAACATATACAAAACAGTTGGGGCCACTATAGCTAGGAGGAATCTGAACGGAAAATAGACTATAAACTGTACTATAAACAGTGAATGTGTAGCTGACAATCTGAAGGGACTGTGTAAAAATTCCCAAGATAGTAACTTCCATCCAAAAATGTCATGACGCAGTTAAGGCCAGCCATAACTATTAACGTGCTCTTTAAAACACAGGTACAACTAAAATCTTGGATTAAAAACACAGAAAACCGGGGTCTGAAGCAAGCCAGCTGCTTAAAGGCTATATGGAAACTTTTACCGCTTCACTGTAAATTACAGTAGTCCAGAGATCGTTGCTCAACCGGTTTTAACAAAGTAGTACAATTCTAAAAATAGCAACAAAAAATTACAAAAGCTCATTAAAATCAGGTTGTGAATTTAGTTCCTGGAGTGTAATAAACAGCAGCATATGTGCTTGAACTCTCGATATCTTTTGAGGGAGGAGACAGTCTTGCCTCTCCAAGCATCACGCGAAGTGATGAATTAGATCACAGACTTAACCTTTTTCATTTCTCCAGAGCCCGACTCGATGGCTTCAGTAATGAAATGCATACAGCTTAGGTTGGGTGCTGCACATTAAGGTGCCTGAAGTGGGTCCCCTTCTGTATATAAGTATATATATGTCCCCATATACTGTACAGTCTGTATATGGACTGTATATTCTCCAGTCATTGTTTACACGTCTGTATTGTTTACATTCAAACTGTCTACATGTTTACTTGCACATTGTCTATTGTTTGTTTGTACATTGTCTTGATGCACTGTTTGCACTTTGTCTTGTTTTTTACACTTGTTTTACAATCGAGAAACTTTCTGTAAGTAAGAATTCCATTGTACCAGTACCGGTTACATATGGCAATAAAGTTCAAGTTCAAGTTCAAGTTCATATAAAGGAAATATTTGGGGTCTGCTGCAAGAGATCGAGATAGAGGAGTTCATTAGCCATACTGTATGTACATACAGTATACAGTACAGTGGGAATCTTATTCGCGCCGTTCTCTCAGGACAACACCACACAATGTTGAGAGTACATTACAGAACAGTAAATAATAAACAGTGACAGTATGTACAGACAGTAAAGAAACAGAACAATCAATACGTGGTAGCTAAGTCAGACGTGCAGAGGTGCATTGAATTCTGAGGCATTGCACAGGTAGCTGTTCTTAAGGGTAGAAGGGTGCCGTAGGGTAGAAGCTGTTCTTAAGCCTAGTGGTCCCTGCTTTAATAGTGTGCTACCTCTTGCCAGAGCACATGGGGCAGCACAGTACGTACTGAGGTATCCTGAGTGATGGATTGGGCTTTATCGCAACAGCGGATGGTGTGAATATCATTGTTTGATGGTAAGGTATCGGCAGTTCATGAAGCTAGAGTATGGACTGTTTAATCCTGTGTCATTAGGTATCAAGAAAAAATATATATTGCAGAATGTTCAGATAAAAATCATTGACTTGGAAGCTGTCACGATCGTCATCCCTCCTCTTAAAGGCGCTCCGACCCTTTCGGATTTTAGTCGATTACGTGCACCTGTCCCTTGCTTTGTCGTTTATTATTTAAGCCTGGAGCTCCCGCTATTCCTGGCTCAGCATTGGAAACTCACCTACCAGCGGGTCCAGGAGAGACCCTCGGCATAGGCTTCCTCACGGCGTCCTGACTGTCTGAGTCCGGGGCTCAGAGCGCCTGGCCTCGTTACCCTGTTTTTACTCCTTGTTCCTGTTCCGGATCCTGTTCCGGATTTTAGCCTTTGTCTGTCTTGGATGGTTCTCCCGGTACCTGGACCCTGGTCTGCGCCCCGGATTTGTTTTCTTTATTTTTTAAAACTTTTTATTGTCTTTTTTTTCTTTATTCTCTATGTACAACATCCTTGGGTTCTGGAAAAGCGCTTTATAAATAACAGCCATCAGTATTGTGCTTGTTTCTTAAAAAAAAAAATGGAATTTGTTTTCCCACACTGCTCCTTTCAGGGGGAAAAAAGGCGAATGGGTCAAATTCAGCACAAGCGGCATGAAGGACTGGACACCTTTGACCCCGAGACAGGAATGGACTTGTCCGTGGCCCCGGAAGAAATCCTGGTGCTGATTCTCAGCCACCTGCCGGCAAAGACCCTGCTGAGCAACTGCCAGCACGTGTGCAGGCGGTGGCGGGCCATCGTTCAGAGCCAGGCCTTCTGGAGGTTCAAGTGCCAGGGGGAAAGGAGCACCATCATCTACTACAGCAGATACCTCCCGCCCAACTTCGACTGGAGGCGTTTCTACCTGAAACAGCCGTTCAACAGGAACCTCATCCGCAACCCCTGCGGCACAGGTGAGTTTCGGGGGGGAAAAGAAACAGGCTGAGAGCTTGGAGGGTCCTCAAACTAGGGCATCCCCGTACACAACATACTGAGCTTAAAACCAGGGTGAGCCAACCAGCGCTCACTCATGAATTTAATCTCGGTGAGAGGCATGCTTGGGCTGACCCTGCAGCCCTGGTCTTGTTTTGTGTATTAAAAAGTCAAACTGCTTCAGAAATCCATTGCTGCTCCCATGCTTCTGTAGCAGCAGGTGGACAGAGTGCACATGACTCCCTCTTGATGGGAAGCTACAGCGGTTCACCACCAGTTACCCCCCCCCCCCCCCCCGCTAATTTACCGCTGGGTGGACTGGGGCAGGGTGCACTAAATAAATCCCTTCAGCCCTGTATTATTAATGATAATAACAGCCTTATGATCTCTCTGTTTGTTAATGTTGCACTTATGGTGTAAAGAATTATTATTATGGCACTTTAAACTTTAAGCTCAAAAGTCGTTTGTCCACAATGGCTGCTGCTGTGTAAGTAATGTTTCCACAGTGAATTTTACAAGCCTGCAACCCTGTTTCATTCATCAATAACTCATAAGGTAGAAGAAGCAGTGTTGAAATTATTCCTAACAGTCATCCCTAGCTCTGTAAAACCATTACTGTCTTTCATAGGGATTCAGTGGGGCATGAAAGGGACAGATGATTGATTGAAGTATGTTAATAAAAGTATTAAGATTCCATGCAGTAACACAATATTATTACAATTAAACATGATTAATACAACTTTAAATCAAGAAGCATTCATGTAGCACAGAAGTACGCGTACCTTAATTCCAGGCCTTGGCATAATGTTTCACTTGGCTTTGAAAGCTTTTCAGACAGCAGGGAAAACGAGTGAGGCCGCAAAGTCGCAGCAGAAATTATTCCAGACGACGCTCGCGGGAGGGCAGTGCGGGACAAGACTGAAGTCGCTCGCAGAATTGAATTTCAGACGGTGTGATTTACACTTCAAAGATCGCCGCGACAGAGGCTGCAGGCCGGACAGGTCCCGGAGTTCTCCCGGGTTGTAAACTCTTAAGTGTTTATTCGCACAGGGAGAAAAGGGCGGTTAGTAAAGGGCTTTTAAATGGGTTTCTCTTTGTATAGCACCCTCCTCGCAATTCCTCCTGCCCCGACGTTCAGGGTTGCGTCCACGTTATGTCCCGAACTGGTTGGTTTCCTTGGCCGCTTGGCTGTGCTCCACTAACCCTGACTCTTTCGATCTCCGCGCAGAGCGCCTGCAGCACTGGAACATTCATAACGGGGGAGACGGCTGGATCGTGAGAACCTTCGACCACGAGGACCTGACGGGAATCAAGTCCACATTCGTGTCTTCGTACTAGTGAGCGTCTCTGCATTCTTCCTTTTTATGACCCACTAAAAAAACAACCCCCACCCAAACCCCCCCAAAAAAACAACAACAACAAAAACCCAAAACCAACTATCCCTAGGCATTCCTCTGTTTATTCCGTTACACTGCAGGGGAATCGGCCAGGGACTGAGTTTGCGTCTCAGGAGGCTGTATTTCCACGGCAAATACAATCGCCTTGCAAGGTGGAAATTAATTAAAACGGCAGCTAACATCTCCGGAGCTGCACACGCAACGTGGGATTTATAGAATATTAATAGATCTATTTTTTTTTATAAATTCCATCTGATTTTAATAATAGACATACAGTTAGCTGTGAGGAATTATGCACCCACGTGAGGTCCATTCTAAGCACTATTGATTAAACAGACATTCATCACCAGCTCTCTGCAGCCGCTGGCATGAATTCTGTTTAGCGGTTCTAGAAAACACGAATGATGGCCAAATCCAGCAGTGAAGAAGGAATCTGTCACTGTCAGGTTCCAGTGCTCTGGATACTGCATCTAGTAAGTAATTTGGGTAACTGGGTAGCTTTTCAACTTGGACAGTAAAATACATTGAACACCAGGACGCCTGAGAAATAGATCCTATGTTGACTCCATACTGTAGGTGTATTGAGAGAGGCAAGGTTCCGCAGAGTTACAATCTTTTTACTTACTGCTCTATCAAAGCTGAGCCCATCTCACAGCAGAAGAAATCAAACAGGATCCATCTGAGCAACCCAACATCTACAGAGCTTGTGTAGTTACACAAGAATTGTAAAGTGATTATTAGAAGTCAATTTTCCATGTAGTAATAATAATAATAAAAGCTCATATAGTGCTTTTCTGGACATTTCACTCAAAGTGTTTTACAGGTAATGGGGACTCCCCTCCACCACCACCAATGTGTAGCCCCATCTGCACGATGCGCCAGTACGCTCCCCACACACCAGCTCTCAGTGGGGAGGAGAACAGAGTGCTGAAGCCAGTTCAGAGAGGGGGATTATTAGGAGGCCATGATGGGTGAAGAGTCTGGGGGAAATTTGGCCTACACCCCTACTCTTTTAAAGAAATGCCGTTGGATTTTTAATGAGTGAGAACCTTGGTTTTAGTTCTCATTCAAAGGACGGCGCCTTTTTCCAGTATGGTGTCACTATACTGGAACATTAGGACCCACACAGACTGCAGGGAGAGCACCCCCTACTGGCCACACTAACACCTCTACCAGCAGCAACCTGAGCTTTACCGATGCAGGTACTGGCCAGGGTCACACCTGCTGAGCTTCAGTGGGCTGCCAGCTGTGAGTTGTGGGGTGAAATAGCTGCTGGCTAAATATAATGTATCAGATTCAGGTTCTCGGGCTTGTGCCCTTGCTGCTCCCCACCCCAGTTCGTCCCTCACCGCATGGGTGTGAGCCCAGGTTCCCGGCGTCACTCAACAGAGGTCTTGCCGGCTGAGCTAAAGAAGACCTTCCTCAGCCCTGGCGGCCAAGATCCCTGTTATGTGCGGGGGCATATTCGTTACACTCTCCCTCGCTTAATTCGCCGTCCTCGGCAAAGGGCAGTCCCATCCCACTGCTGACACCAATTGTAGCAAATTTGGGTTTGCGCGGAAAAAGAAACCAGACAACGCTCTTGTTTGGCACACAAGCACTTTTTATTAAGCTTCTGTCAGCCAGCTATGAGCAACACAGACAAACTCGTACTCAGGGTTGACACATACAGTACACTAGGGAGGTAATCGGGACACGTACACAGACTCAGGGTGGTTGCATATTAAGGGATAATAACAGACAATAACAGGTAAACACTAAACTGCTGTTTACACAGATGTGATTGGGATTATTTACCTATAAAGCCAGGGGATGCACTCTCACGCCCCATCTCCTGGCTATAACTCCCAGCCTGCCCTGCGGTGCGAGCACTACCCAGGTGCGCCACCTCCTCATCACCCAATGAGGGCACTAAAATAACTTTCCAAAATGAAAATCTCATTCATTACAGTTAGTCTGGTTGTGTCTGTAACATGAACTGCTTGATATCATTTGGCAAGATGTAAAAGCCTTTTTCATTCCACATTCGTGGCCCTATTGGATCAGAAACCCAATAATCCCAATGATTTTTCAAATCACTATAAAGCTCTCCCTCCATTTCTTCTCTGTGGTACTGTATTAATCCGTGGAATCTGTATTTTAGCTTTCGCAGGCTTATCACCCAGTTATGATAAAAGGTGATCTAAAAGAGAAATATCAAGCATTTGACCAGTGTAGTTAGTAAATATCTGTGGAATCCACACCTTGTCTCCCTAAAAGCTTACATTTGATTGGCAGCACACAGTAATCTAGGGGAAGCTGGAATGTGATTGGGACTATAAATAGACCTCCAAAACCTTTATTGTGGTTAACACAGTGCAATTATGGTGGATCATTATGAGCGTCCAAGTGTGTTTAGTTCTCTCATGAAGACCCTGCAGACCTGTGAATTTAAAAATGACATGTCTCATTGCAGCTGGTGTGAAAAATCCCAGACCATTGACCTGCTAAAAGAAGGGTTTTGGGAGAAGATTCTGGATGAATACCAGCCCGAGATTACAGTGAATGACTGGTGAGTTCTTAATGATAATGACACTTGGAAGTAGTGCTCTGGACTTTGGTAGTAGTCATGGGTGTTACCAGTTCGAGAACTGCAATTTGTTAATTTCTTGACCTTTAAGGAGTGTTGGAGACCGCAGTAGTGTCAGCAGGATGCTGCCTTTTCTTTTAATTAAAACAAGTTTCCCCGTCATTGTCTGTGGGAGATGATGTATCTTTTTTTTAACAGATCCATCGCTTTGACCTGAAGGGCTCATGATTTGCATCTTGTACTGAATCAAAGAGCCTCTTTGTGCTGCTTTGCACTCTGGGCTGCCAGTCTTTTTATAAAGAACTGAGCTGAGTTCACATCCTGCTTTCCTTTGTCTGTTAAAAGGTTTTCAGCACACAGAGACTGTGGAGGGGAGTACCAGATGTTTGTTCAACTCCTGGGAGCCAACAAGCACAAGATCATCAAGGAATACACTACAGACCTCAGAACTATACCTGTTCTGCCTTTTCAACAGTGGGACCAGGTGCGCTGACAAGAGTCTTATTTTTATGTTGGAAACACTAGTAGGCAGATAAGGATCACCCTGATTTTTCTGCACCTCTGGTTCAAACAGATTGTCAGTGAGCAGAACATTTAATAGTTTCTAAAGCAGTGTTAAAGGAAGTGCAGATCACAATATAGTACACTTACCATCACATCAGTCATGTTTAAAATATATTGAGCTATACCATATCTGTAGAACACCTTCCACATGACTGATGGGTTTGGTTCTACTCTTGCAGAAAGTAAAGGGCAGACCCATAAATTAAGGGAATTATTATACTTCTATTTTATCATCAGCACTCAGAGTAATCCGTCGTTTTATGCCCGCTGTTGTTTTGGCAGATCACCTACGTTTTCCGAAACTACGGACCCGGAGTGCGATATGTGAAGTTCAAACATATTGGGAAAGATATCTTGTTTTGGAAAGGTCACTATGGAGCTTGGGTCACGAACACTTCGGTCACCATCAGGCTAGAAAGTCCAGAGAAGTGACTCTTCAACAGCCACTTTCAAGTAAGTTTCTCTGCTGCCAGTTTCGGAGCCCACAGTCTTACACATTTGCAGTATACTGGGTACACTTTTTAAATGTTTCAGCATCAGCAGCAAGGTAACTCTTCTTAGATGCCAGTCAGTTCACTGTATGTTGTACTTTAAATCCTGAATGCAGCTGTGCTATGAACTGCTGTTTCGTAGACCTCTGAAACTGCAATAATTACAACAGAAACTCTGTAGATATAAGCAATAAATAGAAACTTTTACAACACACAGGAGATATTCCTGACTTCAGGAGAGTGACATTTGTTCTAATAGTCCATTTCTGCATGTTTCCCTTTCGACACAGAAATCCAGTCCTCCCATCATTCATCGGCTGCTCCTTTGTGCTCCAGAGCAGGCCAGCAGGCCAGGACACCGCTATCCCAGCATCCTTGGCTTGACTTCATTCCTGTCCTTCCAGTGCAGCTGGACAATACAGTAACTTGTTCTCATTCCAGGACATTGGAAGGGATACTTGATTTTCTTTCGACAGTGTCAGCTGTAGGATTCCTTCATTTTGTCAACCAGTAAGGGTTTTGTTTTTATTGCATCTAAAAACATATCTGTGCAATATACGTGTATTTAAATTTGAGTGCCTCTAAAATAAAAAAATACTTTACATTTTTTTATTGAACAAGACAGCAAAATAAATGCCTTACATCTGCAGTACGTTGATAAAACTAAGCAAGGCACTTATTTACAGTGGAAAAAAGCTGAATACTTACAAACTGCCATGGGGGAAAGCAAACATCTTCCAGATGACAAGATTGGTTCTGTTCTTTTCACAAGTAAAGGGCAGACTAATATATTATAAGAGGTTATAATATTTCCACTTTATCATCAACACTCTTCTAATGCATGAGGGTGCACTGATCTCTGTATCTATCACATGAAGCGGTTCCCTGTCGAGTGAGTTGAATGTCACTGTACTGGCTAATTGCTTCTTCCCCTCCTATCACACACGTTTTCTGCATCTATATGCCAGTGCATGCGGTTCGTGCACATGGGAGTAGAGGTCTTGTACTGGTAGGCTCATTGTGGAGCATGGGTCATGAAAAGCTTGGTCACCATCAGGCTAAAAAAGCCCAGAGAAGTGATACATCTCTGAGGATAAGAGCCAAAAAGTCAGGTCACTTAGAGTGGAGGCTTTTCATGTCATGCTACATGACAGAAGTATATTTAATAGATTGGAAACAACCACTGAGGAAATAGAGGTAAAACCTTATTTTGTTTAGAAAACACTTTCAAATGAAGACTGCAGAGGGGGTGATGCAGATATGGACTGACCTGACTGTGAAAATCATGAAACGCGGTTGTTGAGAAATCTCCCAACTGACAACGAAACAAAAGAGGAGACATTTCTTTCTGAACAGAAATCAGTTGGACTTTCATAAACCCTAATTGGGAGAGATCCAACAAAAACAACAAATAACTTCTACTTTAAAAACCAAGAATTCTTAAAATATGTTCTACTTTTGTTTTTTTCTTCACTTTGCTGTTCCCATCAGCTTGTGTGATCCTATTCTATCCAATCTGACGTAGTCCAAGACTTACTCATTTAGATATTCACAAGGTGTACAACACCTATGTTTTGAAGATATTTGAGGATGCTTCTTGAGTCATTTAAGTGTTGGCTTAGCTAGCTTGTGTAAAGAGCAGACCACCGGCCACTGGATGGGGTGTTCCAGACCCCCGTGCGGAGAGAGGCGTTAACCAAGCTGCGCAGGTGTGGACTCACAGCCAAGAGAGCCCTCACCTCTCCTCACCCTCGCAATCACAAGACACAGGGAATAGGCTTCACGGCAAGAGCAAGAGTCTGTATAAGGTTCTGCCAAAGAAATCTGCAACTGTTTTTGGGAGCGACTTAATTCGAATTTTAAAAACCAATACATGCAACAAAAAAAGCAATTGGGCTTGTCGTTAACATTTCAAAACAAACATGCCAGAGCCCTGGTATCACTGACCAATGTCTTTGCTGATCAATTAAATTTAGGCACCAGTAGGTCCCGGGTGCCACATAGTAGTAGCACTGTCTTTTTCAATCCATGCATTGCGCTCCATGCTCTCTTAGTCTGGAAGCGCTACGTTCCAGGGGTGCATTCATTGCAGTTAAATTACAGTTTACTACCCAGGAATCTCATTGAAATTTCATGACATGGTCTTTGCAGGAGAATAAGAAATAGAATCCCCTTGACGCAGGGGATATCACACTGCAAAAAACACTCATGTTCCTTGCTTCTCACTAGACCAGAGCTTCTCTAACTTCATGCCATACCCTGCCCAATCAGAACAGGGCACGGCCTTGTTCATGGCACCATTTTCAGGGTGAGAAATCGGCACCAACACTTGACTCATCTCCATGGCCCACTACTCTTAAGACGGCCTTCTGTAAGACGGTCTCTAGCTCAATGTCTTCACACCCTCCCTAGAAAGATAGATAGAAGGACAGCTAAGATACTCACCAGGTTTCGAAGCAGAAATCTCCACACTTTTCCAAAAAAATCCTAAAGGTCATGTTCTTCAGTCACTTCCTTGCTCCCTCTTTCCCTCCCAGGAGAACAGAGGTTGACAGGCAACTGGGTGGCTCTGCTTTCTGTTTTTGTAAATGTCACCTGACCAATGGCCTTCCAGCAGGTGGTCAGGTGAGTGAAGATGGCAGGTCGTGCCCCACAGCTTTCTGGGACACATATCGTCTCTACCTACTGCCCTCTTACTCTGCATAATAGGGAAAAATCAGTGGTCAAAATCAAGTTGGTCCAAGTGCATAGAATATGATTATTTAATAATAATACACTGCAATGGTATTTTTATATTTCAGGGTTGGAAAGAATCAGCATTGATGAGTGCATTCCAAACCACAATGCAAGCAAAATGTACACAGTAACCTGTAAAACCTCCAATTCACATCACAAAATAGCCGACATTTCCAGTTATGCGCAGCGCCATATTATGCATTTCAGAACAAGGCAACAAAACTTCCGGTGATGTGAAGCAGCCTTATCATATTGCAAACAAGCAGGCTTGTGAATACATCTCTTTGAATGCATTATAAATACTATTCTCGATTTCATGATGGTTTTGCCGACAAATACAAACTTGTTAACTCTGCATGCAGATCACGTTGGAACATTTCTGTGGTGAAATGTCTGATGCACAACCTATACTCATTTGTTCGTATATCACATTCGTGAGCAGGAAAGACCGCTATTTAGCATATTGCAATGTGTGCAAACTCACACCTGCCCATAGCGAGACCTGTGCTTTGCGACAAAATGCTGACAAAATTACTTTCACAAAGTTTGCGATTTTGCACTTACTTCGGAATTTGTCAAGTTTCGCTGTCAATACCCCGTCAATTAATTGATTTTGTTACCGAGAGTTAATAACCAGTCTGTGAAATTGGGACTGCAGTCCCCCTTCAAGGGTGATTCATTAAGCTTGCTAGACTGGATCATGGCTGGCCACCTCTTATCCTCAATACTTGCCCAGTTGTGATTTTGAAGCCGATACCCTGAATGAGATCTTCAGGTTGATAAGCTTACAGATACCAAATGAACAAGAGAGACCGAATGATCTCTTCTCAGTTTTGATCATTTTAGCCATCCTGTGTTCAAATGAATTTAATGAAACACACTCAAGTGGTTTCGCACAGATAGTAAGGACAATGGCTCTAGATAGCTCATAAGAAACTTCAATTATGTGCAAGACATGTAACTGTGTCGGGAACTCGAGATAAAAAGCTCTCTGATCTGGTTAAGCACAATTAAAACTCCTGCGTGGCATATGAAGCCCCCAGTAGGGAACCAATTAATACCTTGCAGACTTACGTCAACTCCAATTCCTTTCCAGGTACTCCAAGGACAGAATCCGAGGACAAGGTCACAAATGATACTTCACTAGTCAACATAATGAGATGTCGTTCATTTCAAGCTAGGGAGCCTCAAAGCCTGCAAATTCATACTCTTGTTTAGTTGAAAATGATGATGACCCGGGGGTCAGTTCTAATTACAATGACGGCTAAAATGACAGAAACTCTCGTAATTGAAATCATAACTAGAATTGCGGTAAGATTTTGTTAAACCACGGTGCAACATCATTTGCAGTTATACTGGACTAATTTTAATTATACTGGTGTCAATCATAGCAACTCCTATTCAGAAAACAAAACATCCTAATATGTGATGGATTTGTAAAATCTTGTTTGTAAAAATTATGAAATGATAACAAATCTAAGAAAGTGTTTTATATGTTTAAGTGTATAAAGGCACCTACCTACAGGCACAGCAGTACAGATATTCTGTGGCAGAACTACAGTGACACTTAATTCTGCTAAATTACTTGTAACAAAATGCAACTAAGTGCACCGCTGCCACACAGCGCATCCCTGCATCAACACATACTAAAAAAGGCCCTAGATTTTTTTTTCAAAACTTTTTTTTACTATCCTTGATAAAGATGAAAGTGAGGGTTTCTTAAATTAGGTATGTAGTAGTGATAAAACACATTCCCAAGATTAAATTTATGGATTTCATCTTAGCCTGCCAACCACGGCAAAAATTATATTGCTGTGAAAGGCACCGTATCTCGAGTTCTGATCTAGTTTGATCTTGCAAGTTCCCAATTCTAAAACCTGTCACTCATCTTGCTGTTTCCTGATCAATGTTTCTGTGTAGCGCTGAGCCTCGACCCAATTAGTACCACTAAACAGCTGGTTACTGCCCACGGAAATCACCTTCCATTTTGCATTGTGACTGAACCATAAACCACCTGAGAGAAAGAAATGCAATTACCAGCGTCTAACACTTTTTTGTGATTCTTTCAGCCCTTGGTATTAATGTAGAGCCCGTGACGTGAACCCCAGCCTTCTGCAATCACCACCCATGTGAGATGCACAGGCCCCCTGCAGTGTTTGTGGCTGCTCTGATTTATGCTTGGTGTTGCGTTGCCAGCATCTTTATATTAAGGTCAGGGCTGTTTTTTCTTTGCATACTGAAGAATGTAGTACTTGTTTCCTCCTTAATTGAAAAGAACAACAAAAAAACAGCTGAAAACCAAAGGATTCGGTTTGTCCTCTGAGTACACTACTTGATCTGTACACGTGCACGTCTTCCGCAAGAGTAATCCTGAAAGGTCTGTTTCGTGTGGTATTGAATTAAATCCGAACAGGCATTTTGCTGTTCCACAGGAAAAAAAAAACTGGCTTGGATACATCTGGAAAAAAGAAAATTCGACCTTGCCCTTTTCAAACATCACTGCCCCACTCTGATGTGAAGTGGACGTGGCAGAGTGGTAGGTAGCAGATAAAGTGAGTGTTCTGTATGAATTATTGACTCGTCTTGACAGCGAGAAATCACACCTTCTGCTTAAAAAGCCGGCCCTTTTTTTATGATCATTATCGCTCTTTTAATAACGGGTATCTGGCTTGTCTTTCCCGGAGGAGAACATGTAAAAGTGATAAAAATTAATTCTGCCCGGGCTACCAGGGATTGCAGCAGTGCATCGTACATTGTAAACCCATTAGATGTTCCCTGTGTGGTCTGTGCAACTCTCACCTGAAAACCACTGACCAGCTGGGTCAAGCTCTAGCTCTGGGGACTCATTTCCAGAGAATACACAGGACGTTTCAACCCCACTCCAGCAGGGGGAGCTGTTGCTCTACATAGTCACACAGCTTCCTGTATTTTCCTTATCCCTCCCGGATGCAGAAGGGGGAAAAAACACCTTGATTTAGTAAAATGATGAATTTGGTCGTTCACTCAGAGCATAGTCTTCTGGGTAACTAGCATATTTACAGCACCAGCCCAGGTAAAGTAATATAGACTCCCAGTTCAGCTAAGAAGACAGAACACTCAAGTTCTGTATTTTAAATATGCTTTGAATTTAAATTTGTTGGTCTCTTCTGGTGATACTGACAAACAGTCAGGTATACAGATAAGAATGCATTTTTATTAATGGTGATACAGCACACATTCCCCTACACAGCAGAAAATTAATTTAAAATCCCCATCTATTTTTTTTCTTTTGCAACCCAGACACATGATAATAAATAATTGGAAATGAAGCTGTTTTGCAAACATGTCAGTTTATGTAGGCCATAGCTATCCTGGTGGCGAAGATCGAGGGCATTCACAGCTGTCAAGAGTTTATCTTTTTCACTTTTATTGTATCCTTGCAGCCAAATTCAGGAGTGAAGCGAATTGTGGAATTTTGCACGGAGCTTTAAAGGTTAGGTATGGTTCCCTGAGAATCTGCAGACAATGGCATGGCTATAAGGAGCTCGAAGAGCTGGGATTTGAGCGCTGTTTCCAGTGTTATGGAATAAATGTGCGGAGACCAGGAATGGGCCAACTCAAGTCCTTCAGTGGACTGGATCTTAACTAATTGAACTAATCATTAGAAGAAAAACATCTGACTTTATGGGTTCTAAACCACTGCTTATTGAAAAACCAGCATGAATCCCGACCACGAGGAGTAAAGTCGACACTTCCTGGCATAGGGGAACTTGGGTATTCTGCCAACAACAAGTTCACACGAGCACGCTTCCACTTCACACGCTGACCAGACCCAGTGGCCAGATTTGATCTCGACCTGTAACTCCTATTGTCTTCCAGCAGAGGGCACTCCAGACATGCAGCCCCTGCCTGCTGAACACTGTGCCAGCCATCTCACTGACCTGCAACAGTAGCTTCCTTGAAATGCAGGGTGGGAATACAAAGTTGCATCCTTTACAATATCAGTGTCAGCACATACTTTTATTGGTACCCCTAAAGGTCACTGACTGATGTAAATCAATGCTATTCCCATTAGCACTAAAGATTTTTTTAAACAGCCTCGGTGAAAAGCATATGAGATAAATGCTGATATGTTCAGAAGAGGTTCTTCTTTTGTAGCCAATTAAGGATGTCTTTTTTGTTTGTTTTTCTTTGGGGGGGGTGAACAAAGTATTCCTTTTAGCAGCTCTGACCAGCCTGAGAGAAGGGAAAGTGATCAGTCAGGCTGCTAGGTTCCTGGCCAGCTGGCGAAGGGAAGGGAGAGACGTTTCACCTGCCCTTTGTGTGACTCGTGGATCCTGGCACCTCTCTGGACAATGGCACGGGGATTTTTGTCTACAGACCAGCACGCTGTGACAAGCAGGGAGCCTGATAAAAATCAGGCAGGCGACCCGATGCTGCCCTGAGGACAGGGCTCTCCGGGACGCACCCAGATCACCTAGGGCACTGCCTGCTGTGCGGCATGCTAGACGCCGTCATGTCTCTGATGAGCTTTCATGCAGCACCCTCTCCAAAAGTCCAGGAAACCACCTGAAAACACAACAGGGTTTTAACGACTCAGTAATCAGAAACGGTAAACATTCACTATTTCTGTTGAAACAAATCAATTAGGAACAAGACCACAGCTGGTGAAAAGAACATGGTATAGTAAAGGTGCTATAATTTGTACCACAACAACTACACCACATGTAAACGACAAAGCTATACCAATGCTCTGCTGATCTGAGATTCTCACCTTGTGACTACAGCCAGCACTGCTGTGTGCTCATTAATATACTAATCTGGTGTTATTAATCAAGCACAACTATAGCTGCTGCAGAAACAAATTGCCCTGGGAAGAGCGAGCTGGTCTGCTGCTCTGTGCCAGCTCCCAGCCCCTGCTGGGGCCTGACAGAATCACCCTCACTGACCTCAGGCCGCCTGGGCTCCGGGGCTTGGGTGACATCTGCTGATGAAGAGCACAAGGCAGCTGGGCGAGGTGTGAGCTCTGCTTCCCTGTTCATGCTGCCCGCTAACGAAAACAAAAAAAGGGACCAGAAAATAATGTGCATGGAGGGGGAAAAAAAAAGGCAATCGTTCTTTGTTTGTGGAGAGGTCAGTTATAATAAAAAATGAGACCGATAGTAACTGAAATTCTCATCTTATTTTGAAACTAATTTCTGAGATTTGTTTAAAGCATTCTTGCCATTGTACAGTATTTTATTTTCTATCCCTTGCTGTTCTGCAGTGCAACTTGCAGCTGCAGGGTGTGTACCATCTCAGAAAGAAACAACAGCAAAAGCATTCTGCCGTGACACGGGGACGAATGTGGCCTCACCACGGCACCATTTTAGCACAATGAAAAGACACACTGAGCGAGATTGTCCCCCAGTTACACTGACCTATTTTTTGACAGCGCTGATACAAAACATCCTTTTTTATACTTCCAGCGTTTCTGTACCTGCAAAGCTGAATTGTTTAAACAAAAATACTTCAAGTGGGAAATGATTACAGGTAAAGAAAATACAATAAACTACAGTGGCAGTGAATCCGTCTTCCGGTGCTGCAGACAGGATCTTTTAAAATGAATTATGCCCTTGTTAATACAGGGGTCACAAGCAATCAATCTTGCCCTTCAGTCCCCCTTCCAAGATTGAGAGCTCTTTACTGCAGTCAATTACAGAGGATTGTCGGATTCATCAATCAGAAAGCATAGATTGACCCGATTAAACTATTTTTTAAAGGATAAGATTAACTAGGTGCTTCACACGTGACAACTGATGGGGACAGAAATGTGTTCTCCGTTTTTGTCCAGGGTTTTAAAACTGTCTTCTTGCCTCTTCGGAATTGTGCTGTCATTAGAAAGAAACATAGTTGAAGAAGAGAGAAGTTACTACAATTACTGTAGCTATTCTTTCTCATTCATTTCCAATTCTCACACTCCAGACTTCAGTCGCAATTTAGTCCTCCCTTAACTTGGTATTGCATCTCTTGCATGCAAATTCATTTTAAACGTCCTGACATTGAACAAGAAACATAATATTTCCAATCATAGCCAAAGTGTGTATTAAATTAAAATGCTCATTAAAGGCAGGGCACCAAAACCCTCAAAGTGGTCTAAAAAAATGGGACTGGCTATGAAACATTTTTTATTGCTTCCCTTTCTCTCATTTGTACTAGATTGCTGCTGAGGGGAGGGGAGAACTTTCAGACTGAGAAACCTGTTAGCTGTGAAATGAGTTTTCTCCTGCATGCACGCAATGACATCTTATTAACCAAACACTGCCTTACATTATCCTTAGGCAGACTCGCATAACAGTTCAGCAAACCAGGGAAGGCCGAAGGACAGCGTGGAAAAGGAGACGGCTGTATGTGTAGCATGAAGCTGAAATACCACCCCAGGGTGCTCTCCAGGTCCCCTGCTTGGCTGGTAAGACAAGGAAGAATAAATAAAACAATAACATAACATTATCGCAAAACAAAGGGCTGCAAGGTTCTGCTAGGCCTGTCCTGTATGTTCATCATATTCCCATGTCAGCTGGCTCTCTCCATCTATCTCATAAGGGTTTTTCAGAGAAGCTAAAATTTTCACTGCGTTTTGTACTTAACCAATAAAGGGACGTTTTTTCTTTTTTTCTTTATTCTTCTTTTGGTTGACGTGTCGAGACGTCTTTCTCGTGGCGTCCTGTGATGAGGTGTGTGTTTGCTGCAGGCCCTTGGAGGCGATGCGGGGTTAGAGGCAGACTGTGCCATACATTGTTTCTCCGAATCGAATTGTGTCATGTGTGATTTCTGAGCGTTGACTCGCAGAGAAGGGCTCAGCTTCGCAAAGCCAGGCCGCCCTCTAACTCTGTTAGATCAAGACAATTCTCTTAATCTGTTTGTTAACAAGGAGTTGCTAACCTCTTCAAAAAGCTGTAAATTAATTCTGAAAGGGAGAGGCGAGGCGACAAAATTCTCTTCTTTATTTTCAAGGCCGTTAAGAAACAAAACAAAAACAAATGTATCAGCTGAGGGATTAAACATCTCTAAGGGGCAACAGCATTGTATATCCCCTTTAATCATTGAGATTCTGTTGCCCTGCCTAGTTAATGGAACCCCTAACGTCTGTCTGTGGTTTCAATTAATAACATATTAATAGCATAACACAGAGACCCCATCCATTGTGGTAATCCAAGAGGCTTACATAATATTATGATTTTCTTTTTTTTTAATATAAAACGTCCTTGGAGTAAAGAATTACTTGCTGGGCCAATGAAAATCTGAGGAAGAATAAATAATGGAAGATGGTTTGAGACCATGATCCACAAAGCACCCTGGGAGCAAAGCGATAGAAGAAACACAAAGAGGAAAATTTTGTAAAAATTTTCTGTGTAAAACAGAATTTGCTGCAGCCTTGGCTTAAAATCAGAATGACTTCAGTTTTATTCATTGTTGAAAAAATGCTACCGTGGTATTTAGAGAACAGGCATTTTTAGTGCTTAAAACAGCTAAATGTTGCTGTAAAAAATGTAGAAGGAGAGAAAACTGTAGTGAAGCTCAGTAAAACCATGGTAAGGCTTGCAGAGGGAAATGGTAGAAAGAAAAATATGATAAATATATGAAGCAAGCATGTGGTGCAGACCAGGACCAACTCTGGAAAGCAATGTGAAAATACCATGCAAAACCAACTGTGGTGAAGTTTCATAAAGGTACTGTTTAGACAAGCAACAGTATAGCACTGTGACCACGTATAGCACTGTGAGGTGCTCTCTTTTCTCAGGGACTGTAATACTAAAGACTTCAAGGTAGGCATTCACTCATGTTTTACCTAAGCAACTGCTCTGCATAGTTGCATCAAGTGTATCAAAAGTCATCACAATACTGATCATGTGTTCATTGACATGCACGACTAACACCCACTCCAGCAAAAGAAAGCTGACACTGTAAACTTAGCCAAGGGAAGGGGGGGGGTTATGTGAGGTCATTAGCTGAAACAAGTCTGGATCTTGAAGTCAGACAAAAAGGAAGCTGTGTTTCCATGGACCCATCTGTAATGTATCAGGAAGCGCTCGGGGTCTTGTTAAAAGATGCAACCTTGCACGATCTCCAACAAATCCTGTTTCTGTTATCCCGTGTAGGTTTAATTTGTTACTGGAAGTCTTTGAAATTGCAGACAAGCTGGAAAAGGAGCAGGACGAACTGTAGTTATTTGCAAAGACAGAAAAAAGAACAACTGAAGAGCCAAGCTGCCTTGCAGAATTGAGATCTGGACATGTGCGTGTCTATAAGAGACTTCTGGCTAGACTTCATTAACACAAAAACTACTCCCAGATACAGCAAGAGGTATAAAATCAATGAGTTCTGGAACCAACAGCATTTCCAGCCTTTATAAAGGCTCTCGGTGTAGTTTAATAACAAGGCATGTGTGGTAAGCAGCGTCGGTGTGAGCTCTGAAGGAATATGTAAAGACTAATTCCATGCTGAAGAGTAGAAAGAAGAAACGAGAAAGCAGAAGTCTGGAATTGACCTTCATGAATAGTGTATTTTAACAAACTACAGAAGAAATGTAAAGACTGTAAACCCCTTGCTCTTGCATAAGCAATTCTTAAGAAGCACAACAGTATTTCTCCCATTAAGAGACAGAGAGCAATTCCACTGTTATTCCATTGGGAAGTCACTGTCTGTGTATCGTGTATACTATCTACTGTATCCCTGTCTGTTCACCAGAACGCAAATAGCTGGGGTTCACACATTACAATTGGGTTTACACTTAGAAATATAGATGCAAAATCCCTCAAAATGTTCTACTGTGGATCTTCCACAATCGCTATCCATCATGATATATTGATGATGCTGAACTCTTTCACCCTTTTTCTTACCCAGGTTACCAACGGAAGTGGAAACAGCATAAAAGGTTTTCTGTACTGGCTTTTGCAGGACAAAAATATTCATGGGAAAATTACAAGAATGGCATTAATTACGCATAGAAATTTATATTAAAAAACAAAGCTTTTGGCAGCGATCAGAAGCAGATGTAATTAGCAATGTCATTAGCAATTAGCAATGTCAAAGTCTAGTCTTTGGCTTGTAGCTGTAGAAGGCAGCAGTGCAGCTGAAAACAGGACTTGTCTACTATATGCACTGGAGCCCTGCACTGGAGTCTGGATGTTGCTAGTTCCAGTCCTGAAGTTTTATTAGCAATTACCAGACTGCCAATTCCTAATTCCTAATTGCTGCCGGATTCCTCAAGCAACAGCATACCATTAGCTGAGCACAAGTGGGACCCTGGGAGCACTTGGCCTACCGTGTAGCTGCCACCCCTGTAGCTTGACATTGGCACTGCTTCAGCCGGTGACCAATCTGCCATGGGCACAGCATGTTTTGCAGGAAGGCACATGGAGTTTGCCTAGAATTTGCTGGTCGCAGTGATGAGCTGATCTGATTGGCAAATCCACTTGGTAGGGGCTGGAAACAGAAAGGATAACTGGTGTTTTCATTTCTTTTCCAACAGAAACAGTCTAGAGGCAATCCCTCTCTTGTCTGATGGTGCTCAGATACGATGGATGTGCTGCCACTTACTCCTTACAAGACCCTTAACACCAGACAGACATCCATCAGCGGAGAAAAGGCGATGGCACTGCTCACTCTCCAGCTACCCAAGCCTTGGCAGATAGGAACGAATGATCTATGTAGTATGCTTGACACTCGATCGGGATGCATTTTCGTTTCAGATATTAATAGCCTCTCCAACTATCTCCATAAGATGTCATGTTTTGGTTAAATAGATAGCTCCCAAGATTTTCCACAGGATTGATCTGTGCAAGGCGAGCAAAACGTATGGTCTCATTCATTCTGAGTGTGTTAGTTGGTGTCGCTCTCCGCTAAGGCAGTTAGCACGGAACTCCCATTTTTCTCAGCTATCCCACTGAACATCATCAGAGCTGAACACACCGCCAGCTCTGTTTTTATGTAGTTTTTTAGTCTTTCCAAAGAGCATGATGTAGTGTTTCATGTCTGTAAGTACTGCTGGATAAATCCTTTCACACTGGGGTGTCTAATGCTGGTTCTGGAGAGGCTGGGTGTTGGCTGGTTTTCAGCTCAGCGCCTCGGTTAATGATTTAAATTAGCTCATTATTGACTTAATTGGAGTAATTGAACACATTCTCTGAGCCCAGCAGGTCCTGCTGGTTTGAAGAGATTTAGGAGGCTTACAGATAGGCCTCCTGGACCAGGACTGAAGAATCCTGGGATAAAAAAAAAGACAAAGATCACATTCCTTACTGCAAATCAGGAAGAAACATTTTCTGAGCTAGGTTTGTGTTTAAGTATAAAAAAGTATCCCAAATTATGCAATCAAAATGACTTTTTGACATTTATTCAGAGGGGTTTTCATTAAATATGTGCGTGTTCTAATGGAATGGACAATAATGGATGTAAGCCAAATGCAACAGAGCTGAATTATCTTTTATTCCCATGGCTATTAACCTGTGTAATATGGACAATTGTATATCGTCACAAATGGTGGGTTAGAAAAATGACAAATATCAGTTACTGGCCGAGATGATTTTTCCAAGAATATACCTGAGCAGTTGGTATAGTTAGAGGCACATGAATTCTTTGTTCTCTGGCACAGTTATGGTGAAAAGAGCATTAATTCAGGCACCCTTGGTTAAACAAATATTTATTAACAATGACCATACACACACTACATTACACAAAACAAACATATAACACACAAGTTTCCCTATGTACAGTACAAGTTTACAGACAAGGTGTCACAGAGGCCTGTGTCTAGACCACACAGAAAAATCTCAGACCAAGTATTCAACTCTTAACGCCTACAAAGGCCAGAATAAGAAACAAGCTGCCTTCTAAACTAAATAGAATACAACCTACAGTAAACTTCCTCTCTGCACAATAAACAGGAATCTATCTCTCTGTTCTAAAATGCAGCCCTAATAGGGAGATGTCGTTTTTAACCGAGGGATTCTTTACTCAGGAAATCCGAGTTCCTAAAAACACAGAATAGCAAACTCTTTTAGCAAGGTTGAAATGCTTAGCTCCAATCTGGTCTTTATGGATGATCTGGACAAGGTCCTCTTATCCAGCACATGCTTTATGTTCTGTCCTTTTGTCTCCCCTCTCTCTTTGTCTTCTCCTCTTCAGTCCCTTCTGTCTTTTATCCTACACTTTTGACACACTTAATTACTTTCCCAGAACTTAATTAACTAAACTAAGCCATAAGATTCTTTTGATCAGTGTGCCTCGTACCCAGCACAACTAAGAAAACATCCCTTGGTCTGAACCTCTAAGAAGTGTTGGTACCCTTTGTCTCTAGATTCTTCGAGACACACTAAGAGTCACTTACAGTACCATAGTCTGCAACAATATTTTACTTCATTTAGATATTTTCTTTTTTGTTTATAACCTTACATGTATGTTTCTTATTTGTTAATGGGTTTACCTTACCTTTTACTTGCCTGCAAAGCAAATTTCCCATCTCGAACAATCAAAGTATGGCTCTGAGTACGTTTACACAAACAGTTCTTTGGTACCTGTATATTAGTATGTTGCGTTTTGAGTAAATTCTACAGATTATCATTGATGAACACAAAGCCAACAACGTCTTGCACAGTTTGCACAGAATACCGAGTGAATCTACTTTACAGACCCATGCTGCCTTGACATTAGCAGCCTCTGAAACAACACCATTGTCCACCTTTCTAACATTACTTAATAAAAATCATTCTTTTGTGTGGTACTTAAAGCCAGGGTACCAGATAAACAAGTGTTTCAGCCCACTCCATTTTGTGTTTGGTGTTGTGTTTGGTCCAGTAGTTCAGGACATAAATAGGAAAGGTGTTTTTCACCATGACTGAGGCAAATAAATCATTTCCAGTTTCTGAATCATTCTGTTTGAGATCTTTAGTTTGTCAGAACACTGTTTCTCTCATTATGAAATCGCTTTCCCTGACTGAGTGAGTGATACCCAGCCATGCTGTGTTGTAGTGAAACACAGCACTACAGTACAGTGATTTCCTCGAGGGAAGATCAGTCCGGTGAGCTTGCATGCTGCAGTATCATGCTCTTCTTTCTCTTTGCTATGGTGTCTCGCTGTCTACTTGTGTTTCAGCACTGTTCTGCCATTTGGAATTGTGCTTCACTGCTCTCTTATTGAATGAAACCTTAATGAGCATTAACCTGCATGCTTTGCTTTAGCTCTGGATTTAGTCTTCAGTAATGCTCAGTTTCAGACAGTCAGACAGTTCTAATGATTTTCAAACACATCGAGCTGAGAAAAGTGAACAGCCACGTGAGCACATCCTGGTGAGGATCTTCTCTTTCCTCAATGGAGAAATCGAGTGAAATCGAGTTTTAAGGGTGAGTGGCCTCACCCAGTCTTCTCTCCAGCGGCGTGCTGGAGCTCCAGAAACATGACTGTTTGAAAGATTGCCAGGGGTGTCTTTTTTCTAACGGAGAAGGACGAGGGTGGGGGGAAAGAATCAATATGACATTTCTGTGAGCTCGGTAACTGTGCACACTGAGATTAAGAGGTGGGAGAACATTCATTTGTCCAGCCAATTACTCCTTTCGTTTGCTAAAACACAAGCGCTCAAATTACCGCGTACAAAAATAGATCTTTCTTGTTTTGAAAAAAAAAAATGCAGTTAGCCGCACGCTCTCAACGCTACAGCAACCAGGATGAGCTCTGGCTCGATGGTACAAACTGTACCTCTGCCTAGCACCCTGGAAAGACCGTTTCAGCCACGAAACCATGGAGAGCCTCAGGGGGCGAGGTCATGCAACACAGATACTTTGATTCCACTGCAGCCTAACAGTATGTTCAGTGAGGGGGCAAACATTTCGCAGTACGGAGCCAAGTCCGAAATTGATGAGGTTTTGAAGTGGCTCTGATCCTCGATTCTCCAGTCACCCATGTGACCCACCCTCGTGACATATGCTCTTATGAGGTGAAAGGTTAATATTTAAAAAAGATCTTGCATGTGGTTCAAACCCTGACTGGGAGGTGGGATGAGGTCTTCTGCGTTTCTGGATGCAGTGTGCAAAGCTGCTCTCTTTTAGATTCAAGCAAAAACAAGAAATCCTCTTTTGAGTTTTGCTTGCGTTTTGACATAACTACATCTTACATCTTTTCCAAATGTATCGTCTTTCCCTGTGTCTGCTTACAACTTAATTATCCGCGCTCTTCCCTTCGGTACGTTGCACTGTTTTTTGTTCCGGAAATAAGACATATGCCAAGGTTTTCCTCGCTCCGTAATCTGACAGCGACGGGGACTAAAAATGCATCAAAATCCACTGTACAAGTCTGCATTGGAAGCTGTTAATGCTGTTTGCTGGCTGCCAGAGCCGAGCTCAGTAGTGCTTTTAACAGAGGTTGTTATAAGAACATTATGCCATTCTGTAGAGTTGCACATTGATAGCTTACTCTATTAGTAATGCACTTTTTCAGACTTGGTGAAACTCATGCGTATATGCATGTTCTGTTTCATTAAGCCGTGTCACATCACATCTTTAAAGAACTGGCTTGCTTTTCCACAGCTTTGACCATTTTCCCTGGTATCTCCAATCTCAGATCAATGGATTCCTTGTTCTCTTTTATATGTGCAGTATTAGCCAATATTCTTACGTAAGGCGTTTTCATGTTCTTCCCATTCCAAGCACTTGGGTGTTCACCCACCTTCCAGGGGCACACTGGCTTGGTTAATTGGGTTCTCTGAATTCTCCCTGTGTGCTTGCATGTGTCCTGCAGGGTACAGCCACCCTGTGCCCTGTGCTTCTGGGACAAGCGGCTTTCTGATAATGAATGGACAGATATATTAGTCCTTTACTTGGGGCTGTTCTTACAGGAACTGGTAGTTACAATGTATTATATCTCTCTGCAGAACTGACATACTCCTTTTCTTCCAGGATTGATGTACTGGAGTTTAGCTTTTTGTTTCTCCTTCTGTTTATCCCAGGTGGTTTTTGCGTAGTTTTTGAACGTGCTGGTTAAGATTGCTGTAGGAAAGTGACAGAGAATTTTTCATGTGAAAAAAGGATTAGGATAAAAATAGAACTGGATTCTGCCGCTTCTGTTTCTCTTTTTTCCCCATCTCCCCCCTTTTCCGAGGCCATGTATTTGGTGCTGGGATTTATGGTGTTTTTTAGATTGATCGGCCCAAGCAGCCTTGTGGTGGAAAATTCCCTTCATGTTGAAATTAATCACTTCCGTTACAAAACCCATAATTAAACAGTAGGGTTGCTGTGCTAGCATGTTTTGTGTTTGTTTTCATAGTTCTTTTCAAGTTATATATATATACATGTTATAACAAGTGACGCATTGAGACATGGAAATCGATTTCAGTGGAATCAGTCCAACAAAATAGGCTGGCCTGAGGGAACCCAGTTTAATCTCTTCTTTGGGAGATCACCTCAGTTAGCTGAGTGCCAGAGTCTATAGGCTTGAGGCCTGGGAAATGCCTACAGACAAAGCCTTCAAAGAAGTTCGGAGTCCCTTCATCCCATTACCTCTGCGAACTCCGGGACTGCAGCGAACAGAGGATCAGAGACGATTCTGTGACGCCTCAGCCCATCAAGAAGTTTGCCACTGGTGCAGATCCAGCTTCACAGCGGCTGCAAAACTGCAGATTTCCCCTGAGCTTGTTCTGTAGGCTCGCTCATTTCACAACCCTTTCACGTCTGAATAACGAACACCTCACTTCGCAGTCAGGGGCCGTGGTCACGCTGCAAAACTGCATCTGGGCCCGGGCTGGGCCATCCTACTCAGAGCCCTTTTAGCCCAGTTCCTTGAAGTGCTCTGTCAGTGCTCTGTCCGTGATCCTTCATTATTTCAGTAAAAAGCTCAGCATTACAGTATGTTCACTTACATGTACATAGTAAAAGCTAATCTCTTAACTATATCATTCATAGAAGCTTGATTTCTCCAATATCAGCCTGCTAAAAGACTTATCATAATACTTACTCAGATACAACAAGGTTAAGGTTTTGGAACTGATTGTTCTTAATCCAAACATGAATGCCAAAAAAAAAATCAGCCCAGCGCACAAATCAAGTTAGTAGAATGGAAAAGAAGAGTAATACATGTTGCCTGAGGTGAAGCGAGGGGAGATATTCACACAATTTGTTCCCCCATTAGAAACGCTTCTGTTGCACTTTGTTAGTATTCCTATTTGATGAAGGCGAGGGGAAGCAGGCCTCTGTGGTGAAGGGCTCTCCAGGGGAGCAGACCTCCTAGGGACATGGACACCCCGCGGAGCGACACTAATCCGCGGGACTAGAGACACAGTGCGCTCTGACAGAGGCGCTCTGGGTTTCCTGCAAGAGCACGCCAAGTGCCCACCTTCTCCTCCCTGCGTCTACTGCAGCAGAGCTCTCAGACGAGCAGAAAAGCAGCCGGGCTGTTTCTGCAGATTTATCGCCCTCCAGGTGGCGCCCCTGAGCTATCCATGGAAGCCTGGCGTGTTGATGACTGCGTGCTGGAGTCCCAGCGCCGTTCTTGTAGCTGTGACCAGAATACTCACAGGTCTGAATGGGCCATCCGGCAATGCAAAGCAGAAGAATGAGAAAACGAAATGGAAGGACTCCTGTCAGTTCCCAATAGGTCAAGGACGATTGATGAGAACAAGGAAGGATGTTAAGGGACTCTGCTACAAATCACTCTGGCCATCAGTTAGTGGCGATGCATTAGGACAGCCTCATTTCTGCCCATAGCTATTGAGTGTGCCACACTACAACCGTGCACCTTGAAGTAAATGATTTGATGCACACAGTTAGCGGCAGATGCACTCCAACAGGATTAAATAATTTACAACCTGTGGCAGCAGGTCCTGAAACAAGGAATGGGAATGGCCTGGGCATACTCACATAGATGAGACCTTTTTACAAACCAGAAATCAATGCCTCGCAGACCTCTGAGGCGTCTGCAGCCTGCGTTGTTCACAGTGGAAGCATGTGACCAGGTTTGTGTTTTCTCATGGTGTTTCCGTAAGGTATCAGGATATGTGACATTCACTATACAGTACACAAGTGATCTGCACTTTCACGTCTGGGTAAAAAACGCCACTCTTGGTTATTTACAATCACTGTGTCAACAGCCAAGACTAAAGTTCATAACCCATGTTTTAATATCTTTTCCATCAGTTTAATTTCCCCGTTGCTGAACTTGCACCTAATGACTGTACACTTCATTAAGTTTTACGAACTGGTTAAGGAAATGCGTCCCAGGTGCAAACAAAGCAGGAGGCATTCCAAGGCACTGTTCCAGATCTCTAATTAATGATTGGTCCCAGGGAGTACTCTACCTGTGTGCAAACAGACAGCGATGCCCGAATCCCACCCCCACAGCCAGCGAGCTGGAAGGAAGACAACAGCCAGGCAGTGCAGCTGGTGAAAGATGATGAGAACGTCACTGGAAATAGGCGGAATTCCGAGAGCAAAACCAAACAGGAAGAGAAGGCATCACAGACACACACAACCCACAGGCATCTGAAAATGAAGTACTGGGACAGGACATTTCTGCACTTCTGAGAGGCTATAATCCCAACACAACCAGTTCCAATATGGCCTTCTATGTTGTCATCTTACTAAGACACAACACTTTCCGAGAGGTGATCTGCCAGGCACTACTGTGTGGGCTAGATGTGACTTCAGTTTCCATCCCTTGAATAGGATAACAATACAAGCCAGGCGTCAAACTCAGTGACCAGATGGATATTGTATATAAGGTGACTGAATCAAAATAGGGTTCACAAAATACACTGCATTTTGGTGTGACTGATTTGAAACATCAAGTGCGTAGGGTCTACGGTGCCTTATAAAAGCATTCATTCTCTTCCTCTGACTTCTCATTGTGTTGAAAGTAAATATTTTTCAAATCTTGAACACTCATACTGAACTGAGAATATGGAACTTGGGGGCTACATATTCATTTATGTCTGTATATGCATTTATTTCTTAAATAAAAGTATGCATCAGCTCTGTCTCTAAATGTAAATACTGAGGTCAACACAACAAAAACAATGCATCCTTTACCACTGAAACAAAACTCTGTGAGTGCTAATCTCATGTTCTCAGTGACTGTGAGGCTATAAAACAAACATGTCTTTTGTTTGTTCCCCAGCTGGGCTGCTTTATAGTCAAAGCCAAAGTTTTTTAAATGCTTATTGGCATTCTCCTGTTAAAATAAAGAGAAAAAAAGAATACATTTTTAATAACCACATCCTCTTTGGGTAGATTATTCATAATTTAAATCTCACAGCATGATATGTCTGTCAAATCAACCATAGCAAATATCTAGAGGCCTTTTTCAGTCAGAGGATATTGTTTGCATGTGTGATCAAAGTACAAACCATACTATGTTTGCATGCTATATATTTTTCGCAGTGTGGTTACTTTCATAAACTAATTACACATTCCTGGATGAAACAAACAAGTTAATAGGTGATCTTGAAAGGCCTGATAGTAAGAATTAAAAAAAATGTAACCGATCCATGACACCTCACCCACGTTTCCATAAATACTTGGATGGATCACATCTACAGTGCAATTGCTTAACATTCTTCACCACAGAATGTTCTCAAAAATATGTTTCCAAGGGTTTCATAAACCGATAAACTGTACTCTTCTTTAAATTGGTGATAATGCAAAAAGCAGTGGCAGTCAATAAGAATCATACCACCACCTAGTATGTATCTAGCTCTCTTCATGCAAAGATTTGAAGTCTTATAGTCTTTTTGTACCAGCGGTTCAGCTACACAATGCATAAGCTGGCAAAATACAGAATTACTGAGGAGATTACACTCAGAAGGAGGGCACACAGGCAAGCCAGCAGAGGAAAGACCGCAAAGGGACCCAACTAGTTCAGAAAGCAGAAACCGCGTGACTCCAGACGCTGAAAACCCCAGGCTCATCATCAACACCAAAGCACTGACTGAGGGAGCTTTTCGTTTGCATTTTTTCTTTATCTTTAATCAAACTTGAACGAGTTGGAGAAACGTGGGACTTCATTTGATTTAAGCCCAAGAACAGATCTGAGGAAATATTTCCCCCCTGCAGCTGCTGTTTCGAATGTGATTCCCAGTTATGCAGCTTGGCAAATGCTGTGTTGTGGGACGTTGACTAATACCTGCTAATGAGAAATATATTTGCCTTTTACCTCAGGGCGTCACTGGTTGACCGATCTCCAAGGAAAAGCCAACAGAAGTCCCCAAGGACAGCACTGGAAGGACTGTAATCACGGAGCTTCTGTCTTTCAGCATGAATTTTTCAAAAGGTATCCAGGCAATGAAACTCTTCTCACATTAAAATGGGAGCTTTAATTTAAAATTTCTGTTCCGTTCAGAAAATTGAGGGATTTAACACTTTCAAATCAGCCAGGAGGCAGTTGAGAGTAAAAGCTTTAATTATTTCTGAAATGTAGGAGTGTTGATGAGCTGGTACTGTACACTGTACCTCTCATGCTGCAAAATCAAGACTATTAACTATAATGGGACTACCTCTCATTAAAACACAGAAAATAAACATATTTTCCTTCCTTCAGTCACAGTGACATCCATTGCTGCTTTAAAAGCATTGAAAACCAGAACAAAGACTATCTTTTGTTCAAATCTACTTCCACATGTTCAGCAGTCTGTGAAGGCTAAAGCAATAAAGCAACCCACACATCACTGTTGTTATAGACAAAACATAACTCTGCTTTCTTTACCGAATTCATTAAAAGGCTAATAAAGATGTCACTGAACTGGCTATTTTACAGCCCTATTAATGGGTTTGTGCAACTGGACAAATGACACATGATTGATGTTCAGGTTGTTCAGTAGAAGAGCTGGCACTGCAAAGCACACTTCCACTGAATTGCACCCAGTGTCTGAACAGTGTGAGACCAGGGCCCCAGTGAGATACAGTAACTGCAGAGGGAGGACAGATGCAACCCTCTTCAGTGACCAAATGAAAACTCACAGAGGATCCCTATTGCACACCAAACCAAGAACACACGTGCTTAACAGCCAACAACACTTGGCAAACAGTATAATAATAATAAATATTTACACTTACTGTATATAGTGCTTTTCTGGAAACTCCTCTCAAAGTGCTTTACAGGTAATGCGGACTGCCCTCCACCACCACCAGTGTGCAGCCCCACCTGGATGATGCACCATTATGCTCCCCACACACCAGCTCTCAGTGGGGAGGAGAGCAGAGTGATGGAGCCAGTTCAGAGAGGGGGATTATTAGGAGGCCATGATTGGTAAAGGCAAGAGGGAAATTTGGCCAGGACACTCGTACACTCCTACTCTTTTTGAGAAACGCCCTGGGATTTTTAATGACCACAGAGAGTCAGGACCTCGGTTTTAAATCTCATTTGAAGGCCGGATGTCTTGAAGGCTGGGGAATTGTGGCCATACGACTATATTTTTACACAAAAAAAAACTGTAAATGCATGGTACAAAGATACTGCATGTGTTTCATGATAACCACTCATAAAACTTCACTTTGAAGTTCTGAAGAAAAGCTCTTATATGGAGATCACTCCCTTGCCCTTCTAGTATGTGGCTGCTAGTCTTCTGAGTGACTGAAATGTAGGTATGGCATTAAATACACCATGTCAGTACCCAGTCACCACCAATAAGCCTGTTGCTAAACTGAAAAAACAGGCCTCAGTTGAAAGGCAGCGAGACAGAGGCATGTGTTCATATTATTTTCCCATATAGCCCTTGCATTCCCATTTGAAAATGCTTCTCCATTCAGATTACAAGACCGTCCTTGATTACAGAATATTGTCTTCCACTGATAGAATGCTGCATATCACAGGGAGCACAAATACAGCCTCATCAATGTAATACTTGTGCTGCCTTTCAGAGGTACCTGTATCATACAACATACCTAATTCCATTTACTGACCCAATCCCTAAGCTTAATCATGAGGTGTAACTGGGACATTATTACGGAAGTGCATTGCATCCATCAAGAAACAAATCATGTGTATCTCATAATTATGTGATTTGATTGACTGATCATCGGAAAGCTAAGGCTGCTGTTGGATGAGACGTAAAAAAATTGGTCCTGACTCTCTGTGGTCATTAAAAATACCAGGGCAATTCTCGGAAAGAGTAGGGGTCTTACCCCAGCATCCAGATTTCCAAATTCCCCCCTGCCTTTACCAGTCATGGCCTCCTATTAATCCCCATCTCTGAACTGGCTTCATCACCCTGCTCTCCTCCCCATTGAGAGCTGGTGTGTGGGGAGAGTACTGGTGCACTCTGGCAGCTGTCGCATCATCCAGGTGGGGCTGCACACTGGTGGTGGTGAAGGGGATCCCCATTACCTGTAAAGCACTTCGAATGGAGTGTCCAGAAAAGTGCTATATACAGTAAGTATTTATACTATATAAGGAATTATTATTATTATTATTAATTTCTAAAAGTAATAACATTTTAAAGTAATTAAAATTGAATACAGTTTAAGCATTACATAAACTATTTTGTAATCACAAATTAATAGTTATTAAGTAGTTATAATGTGGTAGTATTGTATCGCCTCCTGATGATAAATGAGTGCTACATTGTGCAATGGCTGCACCTACAAGCTACCAATAGCTAGGCTGGACCTTTCCGTTTAGTGTCTGTGTGTAGTGGGTTCCAACACTGCAGAATTTGTTCGGCCCTAACTTTTGACTGGGGTTTTGTCATAATGAAATCTTGCAATTTGTAGCTAATCTGAACACAATTTTTCTGACCAAGTGGACACACACACTTGTCTTTAAAGAAGAAAGAGTGTTCTGTGCAATCGATTCCACTGCTTCAAACTGAAAGTCAACTAATGATAATGTAAGCATTGTATGACAAATGTGCTACGGCATGATTTTCACATTAATTAAGTGATAATTTTCTATCTCGTAATTACAAGATAATTTAATCACTTAAAAATGAGATCTTTTTCATGTACATATGACAATCATCTCAGACATATATGATAATTATCATGGAATTACGAGATACACATGATATATTTATCATATATCGTTTCAGTATTGTCCCATACAATAGGAACCTCAACTCTGAATTAAAAATGTTTCTCAGCCACCTGGACACCTGCAGCAGTAGCAGTGTCACTGGGATTAGCTGTAGGTTTGCCTCGGTTCAAGGTCACGACTAGGACTGCATCTGTCTGATTGTGCGGCTCTGTACTATGGACAGACACAAAGATACCTCCCAGCCTCAGCGCTTATCTCTTGCCCCAGACACAGAACTTCTCAGAGTCAGCAGATAGCTACCACCCCAAGGAAACAGCAGGCCTTGCTTTATAGTGCTGGCTCTGGCAAGTGATTACCTTTGTGCCTTCAGCAGTGGAGATCTAGGGCCTGAATTCCCCTTTAATCAAGGCACAAACCCCACATAATGAAGTGAAAACACGTTGCTGAGACAGAGACTCTCTGCCTAATTACAAAGCTGTAGCTTCTTCACAGGAGATCAATACTGTCCTGTGGCGCTCTTAATTAGAACGTTGCTCCCCATTATAATTGACATTTATAGATCAATCCACTTTTCCTTTTACAAAGCCATGGGGAAAATATTATTTATCTATAATTCATACATATTCTGCTCAAAACAAAATCTTTCAAGTCTATGTGTTCCTTTTCTTGGATATAAAAAAAATTAACTGGAATGGAAAAGGCTTTCAGAAACACTAAGACCAAACATTGTCTTTCAAATGTCTTAGTAGTACACCGAAAAGGAAGCCACACTGAATCCAGATGTGACTTCTTTGGAAGAACACTGATTTTGTTTTTTCGTTCTGTCAGATCCAAGTAATTGGTACCGCTAACAGATTTGTAAAACACACAGTATGCTAACTCCTCGTAAATTCATATTGACTTGTCGAGTTATATAACTAACTGAATTATAACAACACCCTACCTCCTGGATCCTTTTATTGATCTAAATAATAGGAAAATCTCAATGCAGACACTGCTATGTAATCCAAGATCAAGAGGCAGCTAATAGAGTCAATTAAGTCTAAAAGTAATAGTCCATCATTCAACACCCAGATGTCAGCTGGAGACCTGCTAGGTAGTCAAAGGGCACAAGACAGGACTGTACTCTGAAAGGAATGCAAGAGGGTGCAGTTAGCAGGGCTACAGACATCTATAGCAACCTGCTTCTTTCAGGAGATACCGACAGTTCTGGTCATGTGTATTGTGTGTGTCATTGTTCCATGAATATATGTCATGAATCTGATCTTGGTCTCCCCTTCTTTTTTTCCTCTTTTCCTGGGGGTGGGGGGAACTTCGGCTCAGGACAAACGCCCTGACGTGGGTGCAGGGATTCTGTAGCTCTGGCGGCTTTCCTTTCCAAGATTTCCAATGAAATCAAATTCAGGAAACGGGTCTGTACGTTTAAAAGCAGTCAGCGGGTTTATTGAGGGATTCCTGGGCTAAATCAGCCGTCACAATATTTCAAAAATGCTGTCCTGCTCTGACATTTGCAGGCATCGTGAACAACGATAAACGTTTAAGCGTACGGTAGCTTCAGTACCTATAAACTGAGCCAGTGAGTCATAAATTCCCAGGGATTATGAAGGAACCAGTGTTGTCTGAAAGTAATGACATTGCCTGCCCCAGCGCTGATGGCCGACATACTCACTACACAAAACACCAGGGCTCCCTGCGCATGGCGGCACACTAGCAAAATGCTGGAATTGAGAGGAACATAAAAAAAGATTTGAGAAATTTCTCAAATGAACTTGATTTACAGATAAAAAATAAAAAGAGGAAGAAAGACAAAAAAAAAAAATGAATGAATTAAACTCAAATTTGTGAGTAAAAACACACTGCAAGAGACTGACAGCATACATATGCAGATGAATTTGTCTGCTGCTTTACGGGGAATGTGAACCCAGATCTCAGCTGCTTCGCAGATGCACGTGAACCCGGAACAAAGACCAGAACTATAAAGAAAGCCGAAAACTGAGAAAGAAAAGAAAAGACTCTGCCGCTTCTCAAGAACAGGGCTACATCCTGTCTCTTCTCTTAAATATCCCATTACTTGGGGAAGTGAGCTCTGAAATGCGGTGCTCTCATGGAAAGCATAGAACAAATCAAGGAGGCTCCTAAAACTGGCAGACTATTTAAGCTGAGGTACCAACGCGCAGCTCTTTGAAACAGGACCCTCAGAAGCTGAGGCACAGGAGGCACACCTGCCTTTGTCTGCAGGGCCCTGCTGTACTCTCTGAGAAGCTCTGCCCCAGAGATACTGTAGTAACAGGCGATAAAAACAATCAGAATCTGTTACAGCTGTTATAACACTGGGCTAATAAATCACAAAATGTTAAGTGCAGGCTCTTATATCTGTACCAAAGGCACAGAAATATTCTGGAACAAAACCCCACAATTCTACAGTTTTTCAGATTTTTTAGTTTAAAGTAAAAGTGCTGCAAATAAGATTTGTATTAAGAAAGTCGGATGGCCAGAACTGTGAGATACTGCACTCCTGCAGCTGGTTTGAAAACAAAACCCAGACTTACGATTAGACAAAACAGTAAAAATAACAACAATAAGAAAAAAACAATAGTTCAGTACTCTCTCCAGACGTGTCCTGCTTTGCCCCGTAACAAGGTTCGTCCCTGTATCTGTTATTCATCAGGTAATAAAAAATTAGTATCATTCCAAGTTTGTAAATATGTGCGATACAGATGCCTGTCATCTTTAACACAAGAGCTTTCCAGTTCTGGCCTGTTGTTCTGTTTAATCCCCTGTGCAGCACTCTAGGTCTGATACCCCCATCTGTCTTTCTCAATCAGCTACAGGGCTGTGATGGCAAGGATGAGGTATCTGTTGTGCAGGATAGTACTGAGCCAATTCAGGCCAGAGCTCAGTGGAACCATGCAGAACCAGACAATGATACAGCCCAGCTTTCACTTTCCAGAGTGAAAGTATCTGGAAATAACTGAAGAAAAAAAAGCATGCTTACTGCCACACTGCCTTCTTGAAACCCTCATCTACTTCTGTACTCATGCAAGCATAGCTACAG
The DNA here is from genome assembly GCF_055471065.1 of Atractosteus spatula. Classification (NCBI taxonomy): domain Eukaryota; kingdom Metazoa; phylum Chordata; class Actinopteri; order Semionotiformes; family Lepisosteidae; genus Atractosteus; species Atractosteus spatula. The sequence goes on along the minus strand of NC_142708.1, from coordinate 73,427,690 downwards.
TGTCCCCTTAATATCCGCCAGTGTCATCTACACAACCTGTTCATTTTTGACACGACCTTCAAAGGCAGAACGGAGCTCCCGAAAACCAAGATTCACAGACGCACAATCTTTTTGGAGCGATCAGAGGGATTTTGGAGTTAGTGTGGAAGTGAAGTAAATTTAAAGTGGAAAGCTGCCAATGACAAAACTCAAAGCACAAAAAGAGCAGTTGCACCATCTGTTAGCTTACACTCATACATTTCACCAGATGCAAACAAGACTGTAAAAAGGGACTGCAAGTTTTAATGTAGCAATGATGCAGGTCCTGAGATTCAGATTCAGAAATTTAAAGGGAATTGCAACGCTATTTTCCTATTTTGGGGTTAGAAAGAATCAGCATTGATGAGTGCATTTTAAACCTCAATAAAAGTAAAATGTACACAGTAACCTGTAAAACCTCCAATTTACATCACAAAATAGAAGAAACGTCCAGGTTTCGCACCACATTGTTCGATTCAGAACGAGTCAACAATCATCCAGTGATGTATTGCGGCCGTATGACATTGTAAATAAACAGGCTTGCGAATACATTTCTTTTAATCCAATTGAAATATTGCTTTCGATTTCGAGACGGCTTTGCCGACAAATACTACCTACTTGTTCAATCTCCCAGCAGATCCCATTGCAACATTTCTGTGGTGAAATGTCTGCTGCACAACCTGTACTTGTTCGCGCATACACAGAAGCAGAACAGGGAGGGCCGTGTCACGACGCAATTTGTGGGAACTCGAATGTGAGTTTGCAACAACAAGGCGACTTAATGTAATTTAACAAAGTTCCTGATTTTGTGATCAATTTGAAATTTGTAGTTCAGGTGTGGAGCTGCGTCAGCATGCGTAGGCTGCAAAGGAACAAGTAATATTCCATGCTGAACAAAAGAAGAAAGAAAACACAACAGCCAAAAAGTTGTGTTTTCTTTCTTCTTTTTTTCAGCATGGAATAAACCTCTTACTTGTTAATTTGAAATGTGTACATTTTTTTCTGTTAAGTCAATGAATGGATTTTGTTACTGAGATTTAGTAACCGGTCTGAGGAATTTGGACTGTGGCTCCCCTTTAACTCAAACCTGGAGGAAGTCAGTGGGTGCTGCCAATGGGCATGACCAGCTCAGCAAAAGCACAAACTCGGCGTTGCTCATGTGAAGAGTGCTCTTAGGTAAGACGAGGCTGGAATTCGCCAGGATCCTCCGTCTATCAATGAGGCTCACGGTGCAAAACCTCTAAGAGCAAAACAGCTTCTCTAGAGGTGGAAGTGCATTAATCCGCTTAGAAACCCAACACTCTTTTATCAGGCCATTGGGCAGACACGTGCACAAACTGAAGAGTGACATGATGGATCTTTCTTCTTCTGTCATGATATCCTGGCTGCCACAAGCATGTGCAAGAGCTAAATGTGTCCCTTAGGTCTGCAGGAGGCAGATGAGAGGATTTGGCCACCAGCAGGCCAGGGGAACGCTTTGAGTCCTTGTGTTAATATACTGTATTTCAGGGATTAAGAAAGCCCATGCCAGTCCTTCAAAAACACAAAAATCGCCACCTTCAGTGGGAGAGAGCCTGAGACCAATCCTGGAAAAGGTCGATGCTGCAGGGAATGAATCACAGCGTCTTTTCAAGAACTAACGAGGTTTATTCTCATTTCATTCTCGCTTTCTTCTGCCGAGGGGATCTGATTGAGATAACCAAACACAATCCCATGGTGACCTTAACTGGATTTAAACTCACTTCAGAATGGATATTGCTGTAGCAGTTCACAGCTGTTCACTTAGTGCAAAAAGGCAACTAAGATCTACATTCTGTGTGCAGCCGGTCTAAAGAGACGTTCTGTGGGTATGGAGAAAGAATTTACAAACAAGGCCCTGAAATATCTTAATAAAAACCAGTGCGCAGTTTACCTGATGCCTTCACAGCCTTCATGCATGCATTAATTATTTGTTTGTGCATAAATGTTTCACGTTTATTACTCAACTGATCAGATGTTTCTAAGGAGATTTTCAAAAGTTTATTAGGAGTCAACAGAAGAAAACTTTGCACTTGAGCAAAAAGCTCTGAAAACCCTTTTATACCTAGAAACCATTTCATGGAAGAACTGGTTGCCTGTGGAGTTGACTGGCTTAACACAGCAAACTGAAATCTGAAGCAGCGCTGGGAAGATCTGGTTCATAATACAGCACATAACACCAAGTTAAACTTCCTTCCAGGTTTTGCCTTAAGTATTTTATTTAAAGTTCCTTGCTCAGATCAGCTTAACACGTTAAACTCTATGCCACTGGTAAAGAAACATGTATTTCTTTAAAATTCTGTAAAATAAAATGTATTTCTTCAGCGCCCAGTCCCAAAGTGCTTGTTGCCAACAAGACTGGGCTCTGAGAATCTTGCTGTGAGTTCATGGGCATCAGAGGTAGCATGCTATGAGGCTTTAAGTAGAATATTTGGAAATTGCAACAGGAAAAAATAGGCAGAGAAGTATCTGATATCATCAATGCTATTCCTTTTTGTGAACTTACAATGTAAGACATGCCCAAAGTATTCTTGCAGCCAGCATTAAAAGTGAGACAGTGACAAGTCACAGGGCCAAACAAAATCCCTAACTAGGAATGTCACTTACTGAGTCTGTTAATTTAAAAGCTTTGCTTATTCAATGACATAAACGTTTTTGTATTAATTATGGAGTGTCACTCATATCCTTATTCAGTTTCCAGAATGATGCCTTGCTTATCGCTCTTAATATTTAAATACCAAATGGTAGAGACTAAGGCTCAATGTTAATGACAAGGAGCCATGTTTGATTGGAGCTGAAGATTTGATTTGGGGACAGTTTGCATTGACTACAAAGTGATTTGATGGGCTGGGAGTTTAGAAACGATCTTTAGATGGGCTGACGCTGCAGACTCAGGAAGCAAGGGATAATTAGCTTACTTCAGCACAATTAGACCAGCATGACTGATGTTAAAATGGCCCGAGTCGGTCAAAAGACGTTTACTAAAAAATTTAAAAGACTGGTATAAAGATTGTCATTGCATCTTAGTGTTACTGTAGGGCTACCTCGACCTGCTCTGTCAGAATAAGTGCTAGTGTGCAGGAGAATGATGTCTTTCAACAGCAGTACTTAAGACATTACTGGAAATCACGCCTTCTTGAACACAATATTTTGGAAAGGCACTAAAGGACATGAAAACAAGACAAAAGCAACTTTATATTGATTCCTCCCCCTCCTTCATCAGAGTGGGGTATAATCAATAAGTTCTACATGGAAGAATTTAGAAAATAGTGAAAAAAAGCTCATATCATACTTACTGTACTCCTTGCAATGTTAATATTTAAAGCAGACTGCACACAAAATGGAACTTTACTGGGACAGCTGTTAGGATTGTATAAGGCAGTCAGCCCTTCTGCCTCACAGCTCTTGGATCAGTTCTGGACTCTGTGTGGAGTTTGCATGTCTTCCTAGCATTTTGGCCATCTGTTTCCCTCCTGTTTGCCAGTACCACACAGACAGAAACACAACCGAAACAAGAGTGGGTGGAATGATTTCCTGTCTCCTGTGGCCATTCTGATGAAATTCTGACTGCATGAGCAAGTAAGGACCAGGCCTACAGGCTGTAGTAGGCCTCTGCTTTGGGTGTATACTGGGAAATTGTCCAAGATATGACACCTGCTTTTTTACTACAAAGGCATTATTTAATACAAGGCTGGAGAACGCAATGGAACGAACAATTCCATCAATCCACGCCACAACTTCAGGTTAAAAGCCAGCAGGCCACATTTTCAGCCATCTTTTATCTTTCTCATCAGAGACGTGTAGGACCAATTCTTTTTTCTCCCCTGCCCCCTCTGGAATTCTGACCATTCACAGTACAATAACAAAATGAACAGTTTAAAGGCCGGTACAGCAGCCATGTTCCTCCTATCGGTTTCAGTGGGACATTGTTGGCACTGGGATAAATTTCAGCATGACTTACAGGCAGTAGATAAAAAAGAACCAGCTTCAAAATTTAAAATCAAGTTGGATTGCTGCACCAACCCTTGTTCTGGGAGAAAATGGATGACTCCATTTCTTAGAAAACTGGGTAAGGGACCTAATGTCACATAAAATATTGCTGTGTACAAATACACTTGCATTTAGCAACAATAAACGAAAGCTCACTTTGGTCAAATGAAGAAACGCCATACTGATCTGATAAAAGCAGTGAAAAATAGCTATCACAAAATACAATTATCCTTACTGCTGTGTTTTGTCCTTTTTCCCCATAATGGGCTTATCTTGTTCACTGTGTGGAAAGCAAAGATTCTCAATAGGAACTTCTATTAATAAAACACCAAATCACAGGCATGACATGGGTTTATCACAGCCAGCTAACTTAACTGCACACAGAGGAACAGTACATCAAGCAACCGAAATGTAAAATTGTTTCAAACATTGTTTTTAATTATTTCTCATTTTCCTTATTCTTCGGCTGTCAGGCTGAGAAGTGGGCTAAGAACAGCTCTCTTCCATACAGAAAGGTTAAACAAGAACAGATGATCAGATAAACAGCTAACATCTTTATGTCTAATAGCTATAATTACATATACCCTTGAATAATACGGATCATTTAGTATTGTTCTTGAAGAAATTACAGCAATTCTGAGGGAAATGCAGATCTGATATTGGTTTGTATTAGCCCTTCAGCACTGAATTCTAAAGCAGACATATTTGAAAGAGTGCCAAAGAGGTCCCTAAGGCTGAAGTCACTTTAAAATGAAAATAGTCACATAACAATTTTATTTTGGGGCTTATTGTCATGAATACTCCAATTCTCAATAGATGATTGGAGCTTTTAGGGAAAATCCAGTAGGAAAAAAAAACTGAACTAATTGTACACTCCATTTTTCTTACACAAGCTGGAGCTTTAATGAAAAAGAACATGCATGAAAACAAATTCTATTTCTGGAAGTACCCTGACCGAAAGGTGTTTTTTTTTTACCAAAAACAATGTAGCACACTGAGGGCAAACCTGAGGTGTGCTGCATGTAGGCACCGATGTGCAGAACATTATTGATAGCTCTGCCTATGGTTTCAGGTAGTGCGTATCTGCTGTTAGAACGCAGGCTAAATTGATTAAGAAAATTGAACCACACTGCTCGGCTTCTCCAAAGCCAAGGAACTAGGAAACCTAAACCTAAGAGAGTTACATTTTCTTCATCAAAACACAAAACGCAATCTCCCACAAGCATTGCTATCACAAAAAATCTGCCTGGAGCTTGGAACGTGCACTTTGTACTTTAAGATTTAAAAATTCTATCCAAAGTCTTCAAGCCAGTATTGTACCAAACACATATTGCTTTCGATATTTTTTTTTTCCTTTTTGCCGAAATGACCTATTGGGTAGCATTTTAAAGGTGAGAATCAGTTGCAGAGAGGCTTCAACACAACCCCTCAATTTATTTTGAAACACAGCTCTGCCAGAGAGCAGTTTAAAAGCTGCAGCATGAATAGCCTTCGCAAGGGCAGAAAAACAAAAGTCAGAAATAAAGGTCTTGAGCCAAGACCGAGCAATTCTGATCTGATCCATATACACCATCAGAAATATGCTTGGGCATTAAAAACATGAACCAATGCTGATTTTTGTCAGACCTCTTTATTGATCTTACACACAAAATATAACTCAATGGCAAGATAGAAGAAAAGTGGAGAAAGGTCAAATTCACACCTGGCTTTTTGAAAATGAGGCCTTATAATCCTTCTGGCCTCTGGGGTTTTTAGGCAGGAGGTATCAGAAAAGGTACCACGGGGATAACTGGATTGTGGCGACCAAGCATTCAGACTGTAGCAACGTTGCTCTCTGGTCCCTTGATATCGGCTCTTTCCATCATCGAGAAGCAGACTGCACCGAACATTAAATTGTTCACCCACTGACGGGACGAGAGTGGGGTTAGACAGTCACGAGGCAGGTCAGTTTAACCTGCCGCTAAGCTGCTTGTGCAGCTGCAATCTTGTTAAGCTGAGAGGAGCCATGGGTTCAGCTTTGGGTTGGGCTGTGCTCATGGTTGAGGGGCTAATGATGTAAAGCTACCGTCTGTGGAGGTGTGACTGCACGTCTCAAAGTCCCAATCCTCCTGAACCGAAAATGTCACAGATGTCGGAAGGCCAAGCCGTGGAATGACAGTGAGAGCAGTAAAGACCCTATGCATAGCGGTAAAGGGGGCAACACGGAGGTTAGCCCAGGCTCAGGGGGTCAGACGATGTCGGAAGAGAAACTTGTGCCCTCAGGTCACGGACAGGAGCAACCTGGTGCTAAGTGCATCAATGCTGAGCCAGGAGCAGAGCAGACACAGGAAGTAAATAGGCTACACAACAAGACACACTGGAAAGACATGAATAATCTCAGGGAACTAGGAACAGGACAGAAGAGCAGCGCCCTCTAGGTGTACAGGGCGTGACAGAAAAGGGCCACAGAACATGGCAGAAAAAGCAAAGCCCGTCCCGAGACAGAGACGGAGTAGCAAGAGTTTTGGGTTTCTGTGAAGGGCTAGTGCATAAAAACCCAAGACAATACGGAAAACAAGCCAATAACAAGAAAAAAGGAAAACTTAACAGCATACGATAAGAGAAAAAAGTTTTGCAGGCTGTAGGAGGCTGAATTATTTATGAAGCCGTGCTCTTGGTGTTCCTTGAACTGAACATAAAAGGTCTTAGGTTAGAAACTAGTAAAAAATAATCAAACCCCCAGGTGAATTCTGCGACTGAGCTGACAACCAAGACTTCTTCTGTTTTCAGATGTCGCTGGTCCCCTAAGAGGCAGCTGAGGAAGTTGCGCTGTTTGTTTAGGTAGTGACTGTTCTGCATACGCTACTGTAGGTATCTTTCGTTTCTTCTCACTGGCCCAGGAGATGTTATACAGAAGTAGACTGGACGAAAAGCACACAAGCCCTCACTCATGTGGAGCACAGGTCCTGGTCCACAGTACGTGTGCAGATTGACGGAGCGGGCGCTGGAACAGAGCCACTCCCTTTCCGCACAGAGAGAGAGAAAGAGAGAGAGTCTTTATTATCCCTGGGGGGGCAAGTTGTGTTACAGCAGCAGTGTTGGTGTACAGACGGACAGAAAACAAAAATGACAGGAACAACAATATACATACTAACATAGAAGTCAAGTGTTAAGTAACGATATGGCTACAGGTATGAATGAGAACTAAAATCTGTTGGTTTTGTGGCTGGGGAGTCGATATCTGTGTTCTGATGGGAGTAACTGGAAATTATTAATCAAGGGGTGTGAAGGATCGTCACTGATGGATTTTGCTTTACGCAAAACGTGTATGATAGATGGAGGAGAGGGCTGGAAGATCAACACCAAAGACTTTCTGACATATTTTCACCAGGCTGCCCAGTTTGTTCTTGCCTCTCAGATTCAGGTGGCCAAACCAGCAGATCAGGGTAAAAGAACAGATTCAAGGAAGGACCGGTAGAACAAAATCAACAATGAATCATCGACCTTAAAATACTTAAGACAAAAAGACGCTGTTGTCCTGGTTTTGAGGATCACAGTGTTTGGTTGGCATTATTCGCACATTATCCAGCACAGGGCTTCGTTAAGATTATTCGAAGGCTGTGAATGACCCCTGGGGTCATTCTGACTGAGCCCCGTGGAAACGGTTCGAGGCGATGGGGTCGACTACCCAGCAATGGAATACCGCAGCTCTTCCAGTGCCGCTGTGTTTGATTTCAAAAGTACAATTTCACATCTTGAAAGTTCAGTGGAAGAGAAATGAGTGCCTGACAGAATCCACTGAGTTGTACTGTAAGAACAGATCTGTAAGAACCAGCCCGCCCCCCTCCTCCCTCCCCGGCTCTTATTCCCTCCACTGATTCCCAAATGGAACTCAATCTCATTCTATCAGGGGGGATAGAAATGTCCAGGGAGACTCCAGTGTGAGCGCATTAAACAAATGGAATGGTAAGTAAAGCCAGTGAGTTAAGAAAGATTTTTCATTTTGGAAGTCTGTGGTTCGAGAGATTTTGATGAAAACCAGTTCTTGTGATTTATGTTCACAGTCACGGACAAACTCCTGCTCTCCATTTTTTTTGTGGCCCAAGGTTAAATGATCCTTTAAAAAATAAAAAAAGGCATTCATTACTTTTGTAAGGTAACAGCGATTTTCATAGGCTTACACACTTTATGACTAGTTTGGATTTATCACTTTATTACACTCTACTACCATTTGAAAAAGAGCTTGTCTAGAAATAATGTTATAGCGGAAGCACTGCTCACAATTCCTACTGTAATATATTTGGAAATACTGTATAAACATAACAATCATCATATAATATATGTTAAAAAGGCAATATCGCTCTCTGGATTCAACTAGTAGTAATTTAATGCAGCAGTTTTAAAATATGAAGAAGAAATTCAAAGATGTCCATCACAGATCCCGGCTCATAGTTTTTTTTTTATTTCATTAGGGTGCAAATATTCTGTATCAGCCTGTTTTGCAACTGTATTAAAACATACTAACTTTCCCATTCGGGAAGACTATTAAACTCCACCACTGCAAAGCACGCTGGATGTTTGTGCTGTTGTGCAACACACAGAAAGGAAGTAGATTATTCAGGCAGACGTGTTCACATACACAAGAAAGATGAGCTAAAACAAAAAGCTGATCTTCCAATTTAAACTTTTTTAGCAAATGTGCTGAGCTGACTTTCAGGTATGAGCGCTTAAAGTTCTGTGTTGCACATTGTGCTTCCAAAAGAATACCCTCCTCTTCAGATTCCTGTTTCAAATGCCCTCATATTTAATCAGCTTTCTCCCTTGCATTTCTTCTTATTATTATCGATAATGATATTTCGTTCCTGTTCACTTCATTTTCTCTCACTGCAAAAACTGTTCAACTTATTTCAATGTTGTCCTCAGGCTATAGTTTAAAGTAATAAAATACCAGTCAGGGAAAGAGGTGGAAGTTCGCTTTGAACTTATTCTCATTTTAACGCAAAGCGCATGGTAATTTCATCACTGCGGGGGAAGACCTGTGCTCAAGCAGCCTTTCTGCTTTTTATTCAAGAGCTGGGAGAGCAGCAAGGAGGTGTGCCCACCCTGGATTTTTATACCTGAACAAAGGTCCCTGTCAAACACGTGATCAAATCTAAAACAAATACCAAAAGTGCAAGCATTCAGTGAAACGGGAAAGAGGAATGATTTAAACAGATGTTCTAGTGATCTGACTATGTTGCATTCTCTAAAGAAATCACTTTGAAAACTGCACACTGGCTTCCTGATAAATTTTGTAAAAATGCCTACATGTTGTTGTTGACATTTAAGGCTTGGAAGACTTAATACATTTGGACTTTTCAGAGACCATTACTTTCCACATTTGACAGAAGGGACTAAATAGCGAGCCTACATGACATTTTTCACACAAAATAAAAGAAAAACATCTTGCTTTTCTGTAGGATTTTCATTCCAAAGGATCCTGAAATGCTCCACATATAGCTCTGGCCCACTTAACCCACCTGGCTGATATGCGCCAAACAACGACCGTCCAGTAATGACTTGCTACTTCCTACAAGGTTGTAATTGACAAATTCTTTGCATTGATGTTACAGACATGCAAACAAGAGACCTGTGGGACGTATGAAGTCTTTCCTGTCTTTTGGTGGGAGTCAGTAATAGGTGTGTTGCACAGAAGCAAACATCATGCTAGTGTTCGGCTGTGCTCTTTGAAAACAGGCAGACAGAGGATGAACAGCTTGTGGTTGTTGTTTTTTAAAGGCTGTGGCATGTTTATGAAAACGATCCCCTTCCTGTATTCATCTACTCATTTAGGTTCCGTGATCACTTTCATTCCTAAGTCGTTTCATTATGGCTGTCAAAGCAATCAAATTATCAAAAGGTTTCCAATTACTTCTGCCATTTATTCTTCAGTAAAGAATCTGGCCCCTGCGCTAATGTTTTGGCAAATGATCCAACTAAAAATCTTGTCTTGGCAAACCTACTAGTTATTTATTTTATATCCAGTTATTTTTTTAAAACATCAGTGGTCTTGGAATAAAGACGCAGAAATGGAGGGCATGAAGCTTCTAAACTGAAGGGGACTAATCTGTCACACTGTAGCGCAGAGGAAGATCAGGCAATTATAATACTGAAGGAAAGAGCTCTCACTGCGGCTCTCTGACACAAAGCAAATGGGACCTGTATAAATCCAAGTCATTTACAATAGAATACACACTGTGGACCAGATGGTTGTCACTCTGCAATCAGACAAAAATGCTGATAAGGGTAGGGTTTCGGTGACAATTTGAACTTGGACAGTGAAGCACCAAGATTATCCACAACAGATATTTCAGTTTCATTTATCTACCATTTTCCTGGAAAGGATCAGGACTTTCACATTAAACAATGACAGAAAAGTTTTATTTCTTTAACTGACTGCTGAGAGTTCTTTTTTGCTCATCTCAAGATTAATCTGCTCCCAGCTGAACTTCTCTTAAGCAACTACAGACTGCTCTTTCAGGGTCCACTGCTCTCCTCCCCAGTCATCTTTAATGGACTTTTCTGGTTCTCTTTTCAATATAAATTTACTTGCAGCTGCCTCCTACCTTAATTTTCAATTTAGCATGTCAGCTCTTATGGAAGTGTAGGTTCACATCCAACTCACGTACAGAGACATCTCTTTTTGTGGGCAGCAGCGTGGAGCAGTGCTCAGGCTCTGGGATATGTGTACCCCCTCAGCAGGCTACCTCACCTGAACTGCTCTAGTAAAAAATCTGGCTCCATAAATGGAACAAATCACTTTGGACAAAGGCATCAGCCAAAATAACTGGTAGCTGTTCTTTTTTATCGACGCCATCACTGAAAAGTGAGACCTCTATGTGGCCTTAGGAGCACATTTCAAACAAGGACGGAAAAGATGAGCCTTCTGGGAGACTCTTATCCTTCCTTTAGCATTACCAAGTGGTGAGCTGCTGAACCCAAATCATGTGCCCATTGGAACTATTGAAGGGTTTTGAGGCAAAGCAGAGGGAAAGCACAGAGATCAGGGCCAGATCCTTACAGATATGGGAAATTGGACTGTAGGGTTTTTACATTGGTTGGGAATCAGCTCCCACTTGCCTTCACTATGCTAACCAAAACTGAGCCATGGGAATACCCTAGGAGCAATCAGCATGGTGTACCATGGTATTCCCATGGTCCGGTGCACTGAAACACAAACCATGCAAAAGCGATAAAAGCAAAGCAAAACGTACTGCAGTCCCGAAAGATCTGCCGTGGTTTCTTTTCTCAAGGAGCAGCGGAAGAAGGGCAAATTCACAACTGCAGCGTTTGCACTGCACTGCATTTGCACTGCAAATTCTGTGCAATTTCCCACAGACAGAGCAAGGAGCCTTTGCATCAGCTTGGTAGACAATGGTGTCAAAACACAGTTCTGGAGAACACTGCCACACACATTGCCATAAAACCCATTCAGTGACACGGACAGATTGATTCAAGTGCTTAGTGGAAAGACATTGTTCAGGACTGGATTCCCAGAGTTTGTTACTCTACCTATTGACAGGTTTAGTTCTTTTACTGAATGATCAAGTACTGTACTCCATTACGGCCACCATCATCTAAACTAGCGTGCCAGTTTGCTTCTCCTTTCTCCAGATCTTAATTTCTTTCATGAGGAATGAGAGCAGCCGAAGTTTGTGTGATGGTAGAGATGACTGAATTTAGAGAGAACTTTGGCTTGGCTGAGGGCCAACCTCCAGGTTATAGGACAGGGAGGCTGGGACCCCCATGCTTGATGAAAAAGTGACTAAGGGGGCAGCTGCAAAGGTGGAGATGGGGTCTGGGAGGGAGGCGAATACGAGTGAGGGAGAGAAGAAGGTGATGTGTGGTATGCTGTATACGTGAACTGAGGTGATCGCGTCTGGATTAGGCGCAAGTTGCGCCAGGTGGGCTGAACTAGTTTGGCTGTCTTCATCCCTCCCGAGCGTTCGCTTTCTTGATCACTAGAGTTTCAACGCACTACAGTATGTGAGGTTTATGGCTGAATGAACACTCACCAGCAGAACTCTAACGTGCTTTAAAAAAGTGTGCGAGCTGCCAAGCCCATGCAGCAGGTGTGCTCAGAGTGTTAAGTGTGAATATGGGGCAACCTCCTGGGAACATGTTGAGGTTGCGAGGGGACAAAGTGTGCAGGCAAAGCAGCTGTTCAGAAAGACAGTGACTCCTGCGCTTTGAAGCTGCTTGCGGGCTCAGTGTAATTTAGACACTATTGTGGGATACCAGGCCTCTGCTCAATACAGCTGCAGCAGGAGTAAAACACTCACACACTGCTCCTCTGTGCATGCTGCACAATCAACCAAAGTAGCCTTTTCAGCACCAAGCTCCTCATGATTGAATTGGTCATTATTTTGGAGTGGACTCAAGAGCCCAAAGTGCAGGATCTATCAACAGACTGCACAAGAGAAAGTGGATTCGCTCATCTGGATACATCTGCACTGTCCCCCAGCTTGTCTTCAAAGGTTTCTACTTCACAGAACCTCTTACGATGATCCTGGAGGAAATGTACTATCAAACAGACTGGGTAATTTGGCAAGGCAGAATGCAACTATCTTTAATTTGCCTTAGCCTCCAGCAACAGCCTCCAAAAGACAATTCTGGGATGATTCTACCAGGCACCAAAGACACGAGATTGCTATTCAGTCAGGATGAATAAAAAAATCTCTGCAATTCACTTCGAATCCAGATGTCTTCAATCTTTGGCACTAACAGGAACCTTATAAACAAGGACAGGAAGTGAACTAATTCATACAAATTGAGTTTGGGGAAGGTGTGTGTGTCTGTGGGGGGGTTGTCTGACCTTATAGAAAAAATAAGCAGCTTTTTTTTTCTAAATGTGTGAGCCTGACATAAGATAAACAGAAGCAAAAATCCCAAGAAAACTTAGACGTTTTGTGTTTTGTTAGATGGTGACTTTAAGGCCATAAATCATGAGTCTAAAATCAAATGCAATACCCAAAGTGACTGTCTGTCCTATTCCTGAATTAGGGGGCTAATCAGGCAGCGCGAGAGCGTCTCTTCCCACTTCGGAGACTGCACTCAATTGCGCTGCAGTTTCCACAGCTCTGTGCCGTGGCCTTTGCCAGCTCCCCATGGGAAAAAGAAAAAAATATATAACCCTATGGATCTTCTCACTTTTTCCCTGCTCACAGCACAAGTTTCTGCTGACTGCATAGTTCAACTGCAGTTCCACGACCCAGTGGGTAAATGTGCCCAAGTAGTTTTTTCCCTGTTCGTGCCTAAAGACAGTGGTATTTCAGGCATTAAAACACCATGTCTCAAAGATCTGAGCAGGCCAATAAACAAGTGACCTTTATGCTTACAAAAGTAAACATCATGCCGTGACAATGATATCTAAATTCATTCAAGGCAGAACATTAGACCTGATAACCTTTCTTGTATCGCAGGACCTGGGCAGCTATTGCAGACTGTTTGGTATTCCAACCAAGATTTTAATTAAAGCAATCAGAACTCTAAAATTACATTCTCTTATTTTCTGTATCCAGAAACGATCCATTCATTACAGCTGGATGGCCTAAGTCATTCCGTGAAAATTGACTTTCACAGAAAAACCTTTAAAATATTTTTTTTTCTTCCAATTTTGTACACTCACAACGGTGCCACACGCACACACACAAAATCTCATTTAATGGCATTCTCCTAATCAACGCAGCACTTAGTCAAAATGTCATTTTGAGCAAATTGGGTATTTCTCTTTTTCATTTTCATCCCAACTCCCCCGTCATCCGCAGTGATTTGTAAGCATTAGAAAGAAAGTGTTTGGACTTGTTTCAGAACTTATGCTTCCTCCATCAACATCTACATTTAGCACGATGAGCCTCTCTCTCCACACCAGCACACACACAGATCCCTTTACAAATCAGCAGCCCTGCCCGTCAGCCCTGACATACTGAAAAGGCTGTGCTCTCATTTTTGCTATGTTAAAGAAAAGATCTATTACCAGGAAAGGAGAAGATATTTTACAGAAGGAGCTGGTCCCTTTTAGTCTCATATACGCACTGCAAGTGTTTCGAAACCCCCCCACCCTGTAATCACCGTCCTCTCTGTCACACTATAATCTGGCTGCCCCCCCACCCCAGCTTAACTGCAACACTGCAGCACCAGTCTGATCTGCTGATAAAACTCGCTGCAGGACTGTGCAAGTTCCAGCGCACGTTAAAATGCAACCTGCTTTTTTAAAGACTTCAACCCTATTTATTGCATTTCTGAGAAATGAACACACCTGAGGTGTTGTGCAGTTGGTCCGCTTCCCAACTTCCTTTTGCGTATGTGCATCAGTTAAACCTGGTTTTGTTTCCATAGCCTTTATTTCCCATTATACTCAACCTGCCGCCCAAGTGAGATGAATATCTGTCTCAGATTCCTCTTTTGCTCTGTTTCTTTGGATTTACTTTGCCCCTTAACAAGGCAATAAAGCTTAATGACTTTTTCTCATACAAACAACAAAAAAATCGCTTCTGGGATTGTGTTAGATTTGATTAAAATTTCATTCCGTCTGTCCGCTTTCATTCAGAGGAACTGCTATCTGAAAGTGGAGATAAAAATTAAGAGGGAGATGTGAGAAGGGGAGTTGGGAATCTACTGAGATGCTGTAGCTGCAAAATATCACAAATCAAGAATAAAAATCTGTGTCAGATGCACAGCAGCCATTCTTTGGTCTTCTGAATTGGTTTTAGTCTTTCATGGCAGTGTCCATATTTAAACCAAATCTATTAATGGAATTTTACTCTCCGTCAATGAGCAGCTGACAGAGGCGCATGGCAGAAACCAGGGTGATTCATGAATCCCACCAAGTCCCTGATGTTTTTGTGATTCATTCTTTTTTTCACACTTTGATCCATTTCAGGAGCTTTATGTTTTAAAATCCTATACAGCTGCTGGGCATTCTGGGAGGCAGGAATACATGCCTGAATTTACTGAGCATTCGGAAGTAGCCTGGGAACAATTTCCTAGCCTCTGAGCCATTAGGACTTTGGGTAGCTTAAATATCACTGTCAGGGACAAGAACATTTTTTAATTTGAGTGATACAAATTGACAGGGTAGAGAAGATAGAAAAATTGGACCTTTAAATCTTGCAGCCGATATCATTCTCTTCAATGTTAAACATATCAATAAGATCTAAATAAGCATTATGAAGTCTATTAAATAAGATGACTTTCCTGAGAACTGGCATTGTGCTGGACTCTAGGACTGCAATATAGTTTATACTTATGAAAGACTTCCTGAAAAGCAAAACACAACTTGCTGAAATTGGGCTAATATTCCACTGTATCAAGATTTTTTATTTATATTAAGAGACATTCCTACAAATATCTCAATGTACTGTAGAATGTGCCAGCTTTTGTTATACTTTTTTGTCCCTTAACCAAAATACACATATTGTAGAACATTGTATTAAGAGGAAATAACTTTTCAAGTTTATCAAGCCAGAACATATCAAATTCTTTGCAAAGAAGAGCACAGAGCTCTTAAATCCAAATAAAATCTCTTGTAGTTTCTCATCTTGTTTCTGGTTTTGAAAGCACTTTTGCTGTGATTTGTAGTGATGTCTTATCTCCTGAAAATAGTATTTATTGCAGGATGCTTGAAATTGATTTTCCTCTGTGCTGTGGATTGACAAAACATTGTGGTGAATATGCTGCACGGAAAGTGTCTATTATATTGTTACTATGTTTAGAGATAATTGCTCATACTGTTCTATACAGTACATTCAACTAATACTGTTTAGAAGTCTACTTTTACATGTTAGACATGCAATGCTGTGTAAAAGTCTTACATATTTTCCACTATTTTCTATGGAAACATAATTCTATGAAATCTTCAACAGAAAATTAAGCCACTGTATTTTAAGATAACAGGTATTACAAATTGATCTGTATTCTGTTGTACAAAAAGCGGCCTTTTAGTGTTATTGAAATGTAGAGGACAAAAAATTGTGTTAACATAAGAGCTGGCAATATGTCATCTAATATCAATGTGATGGATAAACTACTACACTTCATACTGACAAATCACAAAGGGTTACTTTCTCAGTTTTTCTAAGAAAACCTTACAAGTTTTTAAAGATTCTAGTTCACGCTAAATAGAGATTGTTAAATGACAAGCTCGGGCTCTTCTTTCCCCAAGCTAATATGCGTTCATTTGTCAGAGTTATGATAGAAGGAAACACCGGTGGAGGTTTTCAGCAATTGAAGATGCTCATATATATAATGATTCCTGAAAGTGTCTAAGACTTCTCAACAGCAGTGCATATTAAAGAGGAGGAGAATAAGCTGTACGCCAAGAAACCTTTTCCTCAAAACGACTCTTTTGGCTGAGAACTGATATCCTGCTCACAAATTAGATACAGACAGAGCCAGTCACACAGGTTGGAAACAGAAAATGGAGAAATCCGCTTATAACCTCTGCTTTTATCAATAAATGGATAAAAATGTCAGAATCTCAGCCATCGCTAAGTGTGCAGGAATTGCTCCAACGCAGCGAGGCAGCACATCTGGATAAGAACTCGGCTGCCAGGCAACGAGGCACCAGCCAGAGAGGGCCAAGATCTAACACAACTTCATATGATTTTATAATCAGTCTTCTATCCGGGGGAAAGAGCACTCATCTCTACTCTGACAAGCTCATCCTTCATTCCTATAATACAGCTCTGTCCCTAGGCCTCCTTCTGCACCCCGGACAACACGCTGCGCCTTCAAGATAATGCAGACGCTTCATGAGCTTGGCTTGCAGCTGAACAGGCTCCGGCAGAACCGCAGTCCAGGAAACGGCATCTGTGATAGCTTACAATGCGTGTCAGAGGGACATCCCCCCTTGTACACGGGGGGTTAGGGTCAAAGGCGCTCTTACAGACCATGGTTCATGACTAGGTAAAGCTCCAGTGGCAGAAATAATCAACGCATCAGTCCCCTTTTAAACTAGCGGAGTGTGCAAGGGGACCAAAGGTTGTGAAGCCAGCCATCCCGGGTCAGCTTTCCAGTCAACCCTGCCCTGGAGAAATTTAAGAGCACAAGGAGTTCCAGCAAATCAATCCAAAACTCAAGGGAGAGTTTAAATCTCCGAAACCCTAAACACTGAGCAGGGCCCAGCCTCTTAAACCCCATGTGGAAGATTCGCTCTGCTACTGTAGGTCTACAGAGGGCCCTACTCTCTGAAAACTAGGGCCTTGCCACAGCCTTGCAATGCCCAGAATCCTTCAGCCTTGCCAGTGCCCCACTGTAATTCACCTCAAGAGGACTACTACCCACCAGTCTATCTGCACAAAATAATGTGCTCCATTAAATAATACTCCATAAAAATGCATGTGCTTTCAACTACAATTGAATGGAAACGGCGATAGTTTCATCTTTATGACAAAATGCAAATCTATTCCCCTTCAGTTCTTCTACGTTTAACTACAGCACATCATTAAACTGTCTCATTTAAATTAGGGGACATGTTTCCCTGTGAAGCAAATGATATAATGAAACGCCTTCATCTATCATCATATATTCTCATGGGTTATTGATGAGCATTTCAGCAGCTTTGAAAATGAACCTAGAAAGCCAAGCGTAGCATGCATATGCTGTAAATCTGTAAAAGCTACTGTGCAACTGGGTGTGTGGCCCTTATTTAGACAGGCAAGCAACAGGAGATTAGAGCTAGAAGATGGCAAAGGGGTTTTAACTAAAGGCGTTTACCGTTGAACAATAATCCAAAGATAGATGGTGAAGGAGCGCATGTGTAAGGTCGTTATTTTTTATTTTCTTACCCTCCCCTGCCTGAGTTTGGAATCGCTAGCTGTTAGTCAGTACAGCGACTGCAGAATCCCTCAGACCCTGCAGCAGTGCTTACTTTAACAGCACTTGCACTGCAAACGTGTCCACCTCGTTACCACTCCTCATCTCACAGCAGTCACTGCTGTGTGGCAAGCTAAGGATGCTGTAATTGGCTCACCAGACCTCCGTGGCAGCTTTCCAATAGGGCACAGACGCGCCACGAATCCCGGTCACAGCTGGTTAAGAACAGCACAGACTCAATCTCAAACTGGGGGAGATGTGGGCGAAGGGGCTCAGAAAGTTACAGGGAAACGCAATTCCAGGTGAGGACGAAAGTGATTGACAGTTGCTCACTCCTTCCATGAACGTCTTAGAACATACTGAACGGCGAGCCAAAGTGGAAGCTATTCGGTATTTCGTAATTAACTACGCTGCATCACAGCCCCTCTTTTCAAGACCAAAGAGGTTCAGTTCCTTCAGTCTGTCGGTGTAGTAAGAGACTTGTGTGATGTTATGTCTTCAGTCAATTGGTCACCAAGACAGGTGGGGAGACAGACAGAAGCTGTACATTGCAGATCCTGTCAATCAATGATAGCAGATCATGTTCCCCTTGTTTTAACAGTGGTTCAAAGCAGTAACAGAGCTGGGATGCAATCAAAGCTAGCAGACCCCACAGACCTTCTGGGAGCAGGGCTGTAAACTCTGACCATAAACAACGATTTTGATGTACAGTACTTCACACCGGGTCCAGCTCAATTTTTTGGACAGTAGGAAACAGGTATTTTTGTGTGTGTACACTTATATAGCACTTTTCGGGACACTGCAGTCAAAGAGCTTTACAGGTGATGGGGACTCCTCTCCACCACCACCAGTGGGCAGCCCCACCTGGATGATGCCACAGTGCACCAGTACGCTCCACACACTCCAGCTATCCGTGGGGAGGAGAGCAGAGTGATGATGCCAGTTATTAGGAGGTCATGATTAGTAAAGACCAGGGGGAAATTTTGGCCAGGACACTGAAGTTTACACCCCTATTCTTTTAGAGAAACACCCTGGGATTTATAATGAACCTCAGTTTTATGTCTCATCTGAAGAACGGTGCCATTTTACAGTATAGTGTATAGGCTAGTGCAGAGTTTCCCATTTTGTGACCCCAGATTCTTCTGAGCTTCCTTTCTCAATTACTTTTTGAACCTTTAATTAAATTAATAGTTTGCTTAAGAAGATCATTTCAATTGAACCATACAACAGCTGGAGATCTCAAACTGCTCATTAAGCTGCTTTAATTAACTTGAAATTTGCAACTTTTCAGAAGCCAAAAAAGACTAAAAATGGGTAATTAAACAAAAAGCTACTGAATCCATCAAAATAACTCAGCTGGAATGAAATCCAGTTCTGAGCATAAGAAGTCATGAGCTAGAAGTTACTTTTTTTTACATATAAACTATTTTGTTATTAAATTACCTGCCTCCAGCACTACACTGATCACACCACTCAATGCAGTGACAGCATTTTATAGAGCTGATTTAAATTTAAATGTCATGAAATTTATACAGTGGGCTATGGATATGAAGTCTGAAATGATTTCATTCAGAATGGGAAAAGGGATTGTCCAGGTATGGAGTGCATGATGTTAGAGCAATGTCCTGAAGTTTTTTAAATGATCATCATGTGTCACAGCCCCAGTAGAAGAAAAGCCCAAAAGACTACAGAAGACTACAGTAAATCTGCAGTTTTCAGTATGCCCATGATTATACGTTTTTCATTTCTGTTCCTTCCCACAGTTTTTGTATTCATTGCTTAAGCTCTCTATAATTTAGCACACTTCATTACGTTTATTCTGCCCTTAGCAGGAAATATTAGAAAATATATTGTTTACAACTCCAGGTTTAAACCCTTATTTTCTCTTATTTCTGTTCTGCTCCAAAGTTCTTTTCTTCCTGTCTTTGCATCACTGAAAAATATAGTGCCTCTGCTTCCAGAGCCTCTGCTTTGCAGTAACAGAGGCTGTACGTGTTTTTATAAAGTGGGATTCTGTGGTATGCCATGATTTTCATCTTTAGGAGTATTATTCATGCATTTTAATAACCAGTAAAAATAAATCATACTCCACTGTGACTCAAAGCAATGGGCAAATACTCACGACCCTACCGCTAAAATAATAATCTGAATAAAACAGCAATAAAACTTAAAGAAACAGCACACTTATATTCTGTGGAAGGGAGAGTTACTATGCCTGATATTCACTATTTTCAAGTAGGTGTCACTTCATCACTTATTGCGATGCAACATAAGGTCAGCCCTTCAAAAGATGTGAAAACCATTCTGCTTTGAGTAAAATAGAAACCTGTCTTTTTAAAATTTCTCTGCACACTGCAACAGCACAGGTCCTTCCTCTCCAAAATGCTGCATACCGGATGAGTCTGTCAGAAACCCTCATGGTTTTATTATACAACTCGTGCATTTTTCATTGGTTCTGCACATGCAGTGCAGACATTTGCCTGTATTTCTGCTCCGATGAAACAAAAGACAACCATGCATAGTAACCATGCCCTCTAAATTCTTGTCTTTTATATCTTCTTCCTTTACTCCTTTGTTCATTCTGGCTATATTCCATATAGCTCTTGGGATTCTTTCAATCCTTAGATCTTATATTCTCCCCTAGAAATCTTAAGTCACAGACAAGTGCAAGAAAAATAGGTGAGGCCCTACTCTAAACGTTTTATTAATGCAACAACTTAACAGCCCAGGAACTGTTTCTCCTTCAGAGTAATATCAGTGTGAAATCTTTAAAATCTTTAAAATCTTCTGGCTTGCATACTAAAGATATGAAACCGCCACCCAATGTTATCTTACCAGAGAGGGAAGTGAGTGTTTTTGCAGATTTCGGAGTGGAGGGAGACGGTGTGCCCTCGGTCTTTTTCAGATTATCCCCTGCCCTTCTCCTTTCCAAGTTCCCCCTCATCTAAAATGGCTCAGCTTCCTCA
The DNA here is from genome assembly GCF_055471065.1 of Atractosteus spatula. Taxonomy (NCBI): domain Eukaryota; kingdom Metazoa; phylum Chordata; class Actinopteri; order Semionotiformes; family Lepisosteidae; genus Atractosteus; species Atractosteus spatula. The sequence continues at coordinate 73,406,865 of NC_142708.1, read as the reverse complement.
AGGGGGCGCTTTGCTGGTGGAAAACAAAGACAATACAAATATTTTGCAGTGATTTTTTTCCCTTTCTCTGTGAAACACAACACAAACTGGTTCTTGTGCAGCAGTAGCTCCTGAGAGGCCATAAGGAGGGTGAACTCAGCACTCTGCATTACACTGCTGTCACAAAGCACCTGCTCAAATGACATCCACAACACCTGGCATGGGAGAGGCACAGAAGGCTTCTTCCAGAAAAGCTACATCCTCATCAATCCCCACGATCGCTTCGTCTCTACAGATCCAGCACACACCTGGAGCAAAACAGTGTTGCTTCACAGCAATCGTGACACATCTACCGCTTCTGTGAAGCACAACACAGCCTCCTTCTGTCAAACAAATCAGAAAGAGACCACATTTTAATACTTTAATCAAGGAAGGCTATTTTCAAAGAAAAGTAAAAATAAAAATGATCAATAGGTTTAACAGCCAAATCAGTGTCTTATAACATTCTACCTGTCTTGGCTGAACTTTAATTGTCATTTTCTTTTGCAATTTAGGTACTTTATGGTGGCGATGCTTTTCATTTTGAGCAGATGGCTTGAAATACCAAAAGGACAACCTCCATTAAATGCATGGAGGACTTTTAACGACCATATTCCTGGGCTTGCAAAAAGAAGGAGCTCAGTGCCTTTATATTCAGGATAATCAGACATTGGACATTAGAAAAGACTTTCAACAAGTCGTTTATTGCTAGTTAATCAAATCAAGGCCATTCTGTTGGGGTCCTGCCAGGGATATTTCTGTGCAAGCTATAAACATTTTTATCTACATTCATCGCGGAGTCATAATGGCTTACTGAAGTGCCATAAAATGAAGAACTAATTGCAAAAATGGTTTCGTTATCTGTGGTGCAAATCCACTCTATCATAATGCGTTGTTACATGTATTCAGAATTTAAAGCCCTTGGCTTGAACGTTTTTACATACAGTGTGACTTTTAACCATGAAACTAGGCCATTCTGCCAGGTCAGCAATTATTAGAATTACCTGCACAGTGATGTAAGATACATGCCAGCTGCACTGCAGGTCCAAAAGGCAAACCGCTGACTGGCTGCAGTGATTATTAGAGTTAAATTAGGCCGTCATACTCCAGTGTTATAGCTGTAGTATCAACATTCCAGCTCAATCCTATAATATACCTTGTGTGTCCACACCATGCCTCCTTCATTCTGCTTGGGAGCTCCTACATGGAACAGTGCCCTAAAAAATCTACAGTATATTTTACAATTCTGTATAGAAAGCAGTTTTTAGCTAAGAAACCTTGGAGAACATGCACAGGCCTATTTACTGTACTTGAACATCTTATTAGAGCTTTAGAACCATATTCCTGAATGGTTAGCGAAGACAAATTGAGTTGTAAACCAGAGATATAAGCAATTAAAAGAACTTCATCCAAAGCTTCAGTGCACTGTAAGCATCATAGTGTTTATGGCTTTATTATGCTGCTAATATAGGGAGAGGAGCATTTGAAATGAACAGATGATTATTTCTGCTCTGCCACAGTCTGAGAGAGAAAAGGCACAGCAAGAGTGTCCCCTGAAGATTGATAGGGTCCCTATGCCTGCAGAAAGTGGGGAGACAACAGTTGTGTTGTGGAAAGAGAGAAACGCTCCTGTGCTGCTAGGGACTGAGATTCACATCTCAACGCACACTACAATGGAAAACCTCCATCCTCCAAAGCACACGCTGCCTGTTCAGACCATTGCTTCATGTTTAAATGAAGTCTTCCCATCAAAAACACGATGATTAAACTCCTCTCGCTGCCCCAGCTACATTCTGGTGCCTGAGCGCTTGGTGTTCGGAAGGGAATTACCCTCATCTGTCATCCTTCGATTGATGAGCTCATTTCATCCTGAAACATAAAGTGAAATCTCATACAGTGAGTGTTAAATTCACATTACATGTAAAAAGCTAGGGATACACTCCACAAGGTCTAGAAATCTCTTAACATAACTCATTTGCATCCTAACATTGTACTTAAGTATCACAATCATGACACTCCTAATTATTTAAGGGACTTGTTCTGGAATTACCCAGTCAATATGTCACTGTACTGTGCAGGGGTTAAGAACAGAAATGTATAAACATAGACTTTGCATGACATGGGCAACATGTGGATGAATAAAATAGAAAATCTGAAGGAAACAAGACGATATTCCACGTCACAGCTCAATTTGAAATTCTTGGATCCAGTTTTCAATGAAGGAGACAGAGTGAGAAGTGAGTGAGGCAGAGATCTCTAGATGAAGATGGAGGACAGGGAGATGGAGAGGGATGCAGCGCTGAAGAGTGAGCTCCTGACTGGAGCTGAGAGGATACCAGAGTGCACACACAAACAGGAAGGGCAATGGGAAGAACCTGCCTGGGAAGAGGGCAAACTGCGCTCATTTAGCGCAGAACAGGTATGTGCGTGCACATCTCGCAAGCAGTGGTTCGGTGAGAGGGAGATGAGCACTGCTTTCTCTGGAGAGCAGGAAGGATCAGCCATAGTAAAATTCAATAATGCTAGGCCTTGCTGCTCTCTGCTGTATTACTGAACAGCGGACATGACTGAGGACACAAGGGGAAGCTAGCTTCCATCAGGAGCAATCATTTCATTTGGTATGTATCTGAATTTTGACCTCCATGAGTTCGAGATACTGCTATCCTCCAAGCAACACACTGGTCTAGTTTGCTCACTCTGGTAAGTGGACCATGCATCTGCTACTCTCCTGTCAACAATCTAACGGGCAGAGCTTAATTCTAACACACAGTATAAGGGTATGATTAAAGGGAAACTGATGAACCCCATCTTAGGCATTCATTGGAGGCTGCTGTTGATTAATTATGAAACAGGCCAGTGGTGATTGGTATCATCAATGAAATTCAAACATGCCCTGAATATGATTTTGAGCATGCTTGTGTTTTATGGGCATACCTCACTCAATCCACAGCTGGATTTATATTGGAAAAAAAAAATGCAGTTCCAGTCCTTGGTGTGGTTAAGACCATGATTGTCACATTAAAACTATCGTCATGCCCACAGGCTCCTACAATTTCCACCACATCATGTCGCAGCTCTAAACAATCACTGAAGGAGTTATCAATTATATGGCATCACTTCTGTTTTACTGAAATATATTGACAATTTTTTTTAAATTAAACTGGACAGCACAAACACTGACTTAATAAATAGATGAATGAATTGATACGCAACCATGCCTGACAGTATTATGAGATGACGGGTTGTCTGGAGTGACAGATTTTTTTTAAATGAACATCTGGTACAAGTGTTTTTTTTTCTGCTAACACTTGTACACCCCACACCTTTTATTCACATGTACTGTAGCAGGTGTTGCCAGGCTCTGAGCAGGTAAACAGAACAAAGCATGGAGACTCCTGATTTATGTGAAGCACTAGTAGCTTTTCAGGAATAATCCTTCACATCCGAAAGGTAGCCAGGATCAACACACTTAGAACATAGCTGGAGGTCCACTGGATTAGGGTGATTAATTCTGGACAATCTAAGATATATAATAAAACTAGACATATTTGTATAAACATGCCGGCAGCCATGTTACCCTGCAAATGCACAGCTGGCTGCCCACTGAAGCTCAGCAGGTGTGAGCCTGGTCAGTACCTGGATGGGAGACCTCCTGGGAAAAACTAAGTTCGCTGCTGGAAGAGGTGTTAGGGGGGCCAGTTGGTGGCGCTCATCCTGCGACTTCGTGGGACTTAATGCCTCAGTATAGTGCGGGGACACCATACTGTAAAAAGGTGCCGTCCTTCAGATGAGAATGACCTGCCTCACGGACCGGATTTGGTTTTCGGACCCTCTAGAGGCTCACTATTCTGTGAACTACCCATAAGTGGCAGATTCAGACCCTGTGCGCGGTTGGAGAGAAGGGTCGAGTGAGTGAATGTCCCGTGACCTAAGTTCAAATCGTTAGGCAGTTCCGTGGTCAGAATTAGGGCCGAGATCCGTAAACCAGAGCGCGGAGTCCGAAAACCAAATCCGATCCGCGAGGCAGGTCCGACAAAATCTGTTAACCACCAGTCGAGTGCGATTTCCAAGTCCGATTCGTAAGGCAAGGTCCGTAGTCGGGGGGAAGGCGATATCCGAGACAAACAGGGAGCGAGGGAGTTTTAGCTCAGGGGAGTAGAACTCAATAGTAAGCCCGTAGAGGTGAGGCAGAAAGGTTTAAGTAGAGAAAAAGGGGAAAAGTGGCTGGATAATAGGTTAACTGCGGCAAACAGAGCGCGTTGGAGCGTGGAGACACTGACAATTGCGTCATCCGGGTGGGGCTGCACACTGGTGGTGGTGGAGGGGATCCCCGTTACCTGTAAAGCGCTTTGAGTGGAGGGTCCAGAAAAGCTCTATGCAAGATGTTTATACTCTAAAAAGGGAGAAAGTCATGAACAGATAAAAAGCGAACAACTGGATCTGGATGAAACTCTCAGATGACCAAACTGTCTGCTCCACAGCTGCAGAACCCGAATGGGATATAGAGCAGAACTCCTAAGCCTCACTCTCGGAGAGCACTACCGACGCCCTCAAAACACACGGAGACCCACAGCCAGACCACAGCTCATAAAGGCACATTGCTTCCAGACACAGAATATTAATATCTGAACTTTCCCAAGGCAGCGTTTGATATTTCACTGCCGCAAAAAAAAATGAGCTGCCCGATGATTAGCTGACGCTGTAGAACACGGCTAAAGCCTCCGAGTCCCAAAACTTGCTTTCTAAAGTGAGAACTGATGTTGAAATGGAGCTGCTCGTTTGAATGTTTGCTTAATTAACATTTTAGTTCACATTGTACAGCTGTACTCACGCAACGTTAAAGGGCACCTAAAACATTCCTCTCCTATGAAATGCAAAGCGCTGACCTGGTAGTAGTCTTCTTGCATAATGCTCTCATTTTAGCTCAGACCCACCCACGTTAATGATTCTGCAGGTTGTGCTCCATGTCGGTGTTTTCCTTTTGTTTATCTCTTTACCTGGAAAATAATAAAAAAAGAAACAGTCCCAGACAGAACCTACCAGCCTTAAACTGCCTAGTGTTTAAATTCCTCTGTGGCCATTCGCTGTCGTGAGGTCTACTGTCTTGATCAACGTTGTTTTAAATGGTCAAGTTTGCCCTCAACTGCACACACAGTTGACAAGCTATAAAAATATATAAAACCAAAGCATACTTTCCTTAATAGAAAATCATTTTAACAGCTTGCATGCTCCAGTATAAACTTTATAAAAGAAAACTATTTTTTTTTCTGTCATAATGGGCTCACCAGCTTCTAAACACACAATGGAGTGACTGAGGCTTGAGCGACTGCATCAGTAAACATGCTCACTCAGACATCAGGCTGAGCCTGACTGTGACCGGGAGCCCCCTAGTGGCCACACAGGTGAAGTGCTGCTGGGGAAGAGTAGACCCTGGTCTCACAGGGGCCTCCCGCCTTTCCACAAAACAGTCAATCCTGTAACTCAGCAGGGGTCTGTATTCATGTGGCGGCACTAACGCTCCTGTAGGCTCTGTGAGGTCCGCAGTTTGTCAAATGACAAATGGCTCTGACAAGTGGGAACATCAGAGGAGCGTATCTGCTCCTGGTCCTCATTGTCCCCACATGGATGCAGGGGCTGTATCTGCCAAACTGAGCTTTAGAAAACTGACCACTCCAACTTGGGTGTGCATATTATACAACATCAGTGTCACGGAAAAGTCTTCTGACAGCGACGGTATGACACGCGATTGCTGGAATATTACCAAACCTCGACATCATGACACACAAGGGTAAACGAGTCCCTCTCTGTGCTGCAGAGAGCAGTAAAATGGAAATGATTCCGTTAAAGATTCTTCTGCTGTGTGACTAAGCTAGAGGGGTCCGTGTTAAAACCTGCCAAGGAAGAATCTGAACTGAATATGAACAGTTAACTGAGCTGAAGCGTTTTTTTTAATGGTTAGGGGAAAAAAATGATTAATTTTTGGAAACTATTAGGGATACTGTTTAATGACAAACTATTAAGCAAAATCCTTATCTTTCTTTGTCCTCCACTAGTCAAGCATTCATGACTGGAAGCTGTTTGACTGTAATTAGTAAGAACTTTAGGTTTCATATTTCAAATTAGCTCATAACTTGTGTTTAATAATTTAGGGAAGTAAATGAATGTCTTCTAGATGCAACTGCTGTAATGGCCTGCTTTCACAACAGCAGCCATGCTGGCTAAATGCCCTGTGCACTGCAACCACCTCCCACAGATCAGCGAAGGAGGGGCGTCGTGTTTCTGTGATGTAAAGCCTGATTTCTGAGGCAACTGGCTCACTTTCACCCTTTTCCGTCTTTTGTTTTCTGCCAGAGTGTCATGAAGTACAGTATGTATTCAAGAAAACTGGAGGCCTGATTGTGCATGTGTAGACACCAGGCCAGGAAAAGAAGGCGTTTATCAAAAGCCAGCAGGAAGAGATCAGACCTGAGTTCTGTACAGAGCTAAGGCATCAACAAAGATGAGTGAAGTAACATGGGCAGAAATAAAACAGACTGTCAATGAGTGCTGCGGAAAAGAAAATAAAAAGAATCCTGCAAAAATTTCAGTGCTACCTTGCTGGCCCATTCAGTAACTAACTTACTGTAGGTGCTAGAAGATGTCTTAACACAAAAGAATAAAACAAACATATATCGTCCACACAGAATTCTGGCACTCAATAAACAGTAAATCAGGAGGGAAATAAATGTGTTGTGAAGGTACACAGACATTTCTTACTGAATAGAATTCCCCAAGGCTAAGATAAATGAGATGTTTTGGTCACTTAGTAGTGCTCTGAAGAGAGCAAATGTTTAACTTTCATGTCATCCACTGGAAGACAATCCACTGGCACTGACAATAGCTATCAAAGGTATTCACCCTAACTGGACTTTTCACACATTTTATTGTGTAATAATATGGAATCATAATGTATTTAACTCTATAATGTCGAAGTGAAAATAAATTCTACAGATCCTCCTAAATGAATTATAAATATAAAACAGAAAATATATGATTGCATAAGTATTCACTTCCCTTGAGTCAATATTTGTTAGAGATACAGTACCTTTTGCAGAAATTACAAATTACTTTTTTGGATAAATCTCTATTTACCATTTTATTATAGTTTCTACTTATCCATACTACTCATTATTAACACAATTTGTTCCTCTCCTGAAGATACATACATTTATTCTTCAGAATAAAGATGTTAAACTTATCTATAAGTGAACACAAAACTAAAAAAGCTGAGACTTCAATATATTTTGTCAGTAGTTTGTTACAGAACTTGTTTCTACGTAAAGAAGGAATGACAGATTGACCATAGTAGAACAATGCCAAATGTATAAGACTTGTGCACATCACACAAATTTATAATGGGCATGAAGACAGTGGAGGCAAACAAGTGACACTACCGAGCTCAAGATGGAGACTTACTGCTCCCAATTCATTAACAATTCAATCAAGAACCAGGCTGACGAAACAACAATCTATAGGCGACTGGACAAATAAGAAGGGTATCAGATACTGATGTGTTCCTTTGTTCTGCATTTGAATTTTTTCCTGTCCCGGAATGGTCATTTTCTAACACATGACTGATGCCTCACCTATAAAAGTAATACTGAAAAATATCTGGTTCAATCATCTTCATACTGAAGCTAGCTGGTGGTGTTTAATTATCAACATTACAGGAAAGATACTGCTGCTCTGGAATCAGTCCAGAGAAGAGCAACGAGATGGATTCCTGGGATAAAAGGAACGTCCAACCTGCTAGGCTAACAGAACATAATCCTGAAGAGAAGATTACAGGTGGATTTGATTCAAGCATTCAAAATCCTCAAAGGTACTGTACTGCGAAAGTCAACTCAGTGGGCTTCTACACAATCAACAGTATGACATGAACAGTAGACGCGAGTGGAAACTACAGGAAACTGCATAGGAGGTACTTCTTTACACAAAGGATTGTGGGAGTCTGGAACAATGTTTATGAAGTTGACACCCTAGCTTCTTTCAAGAAATTTCCAGAAGAGGTCCTCAGCTCAATTATCTACTATCAACATACCGTACCTTTTCACTTTGGGGCATTAAGGTCTGATTCTACAAGACATGTGAACCACATATGGTGTCAACTATTGTATACTGTAGGCACAGCTGTCGGAGAGTTACCTACGGCAAGTCAATGACTTGGCAGATCTCATTAAAAGAACATGGCATGAGGCAGCTTAGGATCTTGTTCAGGGTGTCAGAGGTATGCAAGGGGCAGAGCCAGGGGCTTGAACAGGGAAACCATCTGGTATGAAGGCCTTGCTCTTAGCTAACAGGCTGACTACCTAGCCTCGAGCTTACTGCTAGCTTATAAATGCCTGTCTGTGAAGTGAAAGCTAGTGCTGAAATTAAATTAGAATGGGGAGTGCAAGGGGGCTTGCTTGTAGTTTGAGCTGAACTTTGTGATTCATGCAGAGATCACAAATTTATATCTGGGGGTCATCACTGGCATTCTGTGACTGGGGTTCTCCAAGCAACCACACACAATAGTGTCGATATCCCCAGGTGTAAGGTTGGGATGAAACCATGGCTGTTTTAATTGGTAATGACTTCATATTATGACATGTTGTAAATACCTTAGTACCTGAACTGCAGAAGCAAGCTGGTTTTCATGAGGCCTCAGCCGAATACTGTAGAGGGGGTTCCTTGCAGACAGCGGCTTGAGCCCACAGCAACTCCTATTGTGTTCCCATGAATAATCCGCAACTGATGAAGCAAGTAATAATAATAGCCCGAACAGCAGTGTAATTAAACTTATCACAGCAACTCCCCCAGGTAGCTCAGCAGTCTATGAATATGCACAGTCACTGTCTAATAAGCCCACAAACTCCAGCCCCAATCTTCCCAGGCTGATGAAAGCACTGAAGGATGTACTTCACTCTGCACAGGGAAGAGTCTGGAGGTGCACACTGGAGGCAAGCGAACGAGGAGGTGTTCCTGCACAATTCAAGCTGATTTCTCCGAGGAGGGCTCGCAGGTATTCTGGGTGTCTTCTTCGCACGTACAACGCAACAGAGGAAGCGCAGTGGTAATCCATCACGGCCAGGCTTCCCTCCTGCAACACCCCTGTGCGCCAGCGCGAAACGAACTGCAGTCAGCTGCACCCCTGAAGACACCAAACGTAAAAAAATGTGCAAAGAACTCCAATACGCGGCTGAGCAGTTCCTTTAAGAGCCTGACGAGGCATCAGGCAACTGTCCACAAGGGAAGCTGGCAACCGCCAACCACGAAAACTCGCTGGTTGGATTTCCGCCACCAGCATGAGTGTTATGTTGTCAAACCTTTGCTCACTGACCCGGTTCGCTCACATGGCACAGGTATCTCTGACGCGACGCCATCCGAAACCTCTCAGAAACCTTCTCTGTGCTGTCAGCACCAAGAAGAAACAAAAATGACGACAGCCCATCATACTGTCATTCTTTCAGCATCCAGGGAAGAACAGAATTTTGCTGCTGAACTCAAGGTTGAACCGGTGAAAGCATCATCTGTCTCAGGAAGGTGCAGAAAGAAGTTCTCCAGGAACCTGTTGTGGTTTCTTGGATCTATTGTATCTATAACATTCTGAAACTCAGCAAAGTTTTTAACCATTTAAATCAAAGGTATGAAATGAATCTTTTGGTTTTCGTTTTTTAATTTTGTATTGTACCAAAATTTTGTACTTTACCAAAATTATCCTGAAACTGGGATTGCACCTCCCCCCTTCTCTCAACAACAGACTTGTTTCCTTCTAATCCTCTCTATTCATTTGCAGGTTTTGACTTCAGACTTCTCTTCATCTCTCTTGACTTCACTCCACCTGAGTGTCGATACTGCTTCTCTCCTGCTCTCCACTCCTGGCTTTTGTTCTCCCATGTTTCTCCCACAAACTGCCTGTTTTCCTCTTTTCCTCTCTCCCTCACACCTACAGAAGGCTCCAACGTTGTGTCTCTTCTCTTTTCAGCGTGGAATAAACCTGTACCTGTTCCTGTGCGGCCTATGCATGCTCACGCAGCTCCCTACTTGAACGATAGTAATTTCACCCTCTTCTAAAACTTTTCTTTGTCTTGGGATCAACAGCTTCTGTAAAAAGCAGAAATCCTTATTGATGACCCCAGTTAGACAGTTAATTTTCTACAAAATGTATGTACAGCATATCTTTTCATTTCCTTCACGAACTGGCAGAATATGGCTTTCTTTCGCTGTAATGGGCTTTCATCTTCGGCCAACTATGCTCCCTTGCCAAAGTAATGCCATTAACCATCTGCCACGAACCTAACGACCATTATAAACATCTCTGTCCTAATTACATTGGATTTGACAACTGCTTAAAGATGCAGATCGATTACAAGTACCAGTCTGTTACTGCCCAAAGATGAGGCTACAACATGCTCTAGTCTCATTTAAGCAGAAGAATCTAATACAGGAAAAATAAATTTTACAATAGGCCTTTGAACACAGGATGTTTGTGTGTTTTTTGAACAGTCTTCTGCAATCAACATATGTCATATGATACTCACAGTATCTTATTATACTGAAGGTATTACTGTTACATATATTCTTTCCATAAAGATTTTTAATCATAATGTTTACCAGGTACCATATATTCTTTACATTATTAACATTATTATCCACAGTACGTAACCTGCAAAACAGAAAAGAAACTGATTAATTCAGCATAATCAACATTTATCTTTATTGACATTTTCCTCATTTTCAATCCATCATGATGTTTCTGTATCAACAGCTCTTCGCTGGCAAAGCCATGCTTCATTTTCTAAGGCAACAACTAAAAACAATTATAAAGAGAGCGTCTTTCACGGCACGCTTTATTAGAGTAATAGGAAAGGATAGTGCCTGTGGGACGTAGTTGCAAATAAAGATAATTCATCACAAAATCAATAACAAATTACTGTGATAAATAGGAAAATGTCTTTTATTCCAAGAGGCCATGAATCCCCCCACCCGCACTGAGTTTCTTTCCAAGTGTAATTATTTATTGATGCTAAAATTGGTGCGTAAATGATCAAGCTTTTGAAAACCCCTGTTACAAGACAGGTGATAAGAGGGTGAGGTTGGCATGTTAAGTTTGATTTAAAGCTTACTCATTTCTTGGCTCGATCTAAAGAGCTGCACGTATGCTTTGGATATCACACTTGCCACTGCCTAGCAGCAGGAACAGCGCAGGAAATGAGAAGAAAGAGGGAACAAAAAAAAAGGCTCCTGTCAGCGCCTGTAGCTCACAAAGTCTTAATCAAAAAGCTGAATGTCAGGGCGCAAGAGGAAAGGTCACGCGTTAATCACAGGACGGTCCCCTCGACTCAGCTGGTAGTGCCAGATTTTTCATTTGTACCGACGCTGGTGCTTAAGAGGTGTCAGACACAGGCTTCGGCCCCTAGTCGGCCACCTCGTCACTCCCAGAATGACCTCAATACCGCCCAGGCCGCCGAGACTTAGGGCACAACCAGGGAAGAAAAGACCCCTGAGAATATGAATTGTCAGGCTTTGTCAGACGAGGTGAGCTGCTTCTGTGTGGCTCTGTTGGTGCTGGCCTGCTTTTGAGGACTAATTATTCTGGACAGTTCGCAAGGCTCAGGCACTTTGGATCTGTGGTAATGAAGCCTTTTATCGAGTGGAATGAACAGGACAGGAGAACACTGGGAGGCCTCATGGCCTGTTATGTGCTCAGCTACTGCATCTGCTTTGCTGGGCTATGATCACAGTCAGGGACTGTTCTCTGCTCTAAGTTAAAAAGGGCCAATAGTGGCTAAGAGAGATTAGAGGTTGAAGGCAATAGTTAAATATCACATTGAATATTTAGGTCAGTCCTGACACCAGTGTGAGTACATGGAATTTATAAAAGTTGGTAATAGTAACACTCCCCCACAGATCAGGGAATACTAAATATAGCAACTTCACTTGCCTTCTTTAATTTTCCTGGAATAATTAGTAGTATGAAATAGACAAGAGCTTTTCAATGATTTATCACATAAATTCATAAACACAAAACACACAACGATATAAACGACAAAATAATCGTATGACAAGAGTGAGGTTTTAGAATCCAACACGTAATAAGGGAAAGAAGATGGTTTTTCATAACACAACTACTCTTTCAGGAGAAAACCTGTCCAATAAACTCGTGCAAAAAAGAGACAACCTTTGGACTTCAAATAAAAAAGCACAAACAATTAAACATATGGCAGAAAAAAGGGCACTTAAATAGACCCACAGATATGACACATACATCAAGCATGAGTCCCTTAAGTGCTCAGTACCTGGTAGGTTTTGGTTTGAAAAATGTCTACGCAAAGGTCACACAATTATGTCAGCTGGTGAAGCTGGTGTGTTATTTCCAGAAGACAAAGACGTGTACACAAGCAAATGTAAATAACAGGCAGCACTGAAAGCCTATTATTTGTCAATGTATGAAATGTATTAAACATTCTTTATTAGGTGATAGTTCTTCATCAGGGTCATGTCTTCCAGATCGGTTACATACTCATTCAAGTAAGGTGAGTGAACTAAAGAGGTGGGAGTGTGGGTCAGTGTTTGGGGATCTTGCCCTGTTACTGGAAGGCTACATCAAATCCCAGGTGAGAGACTGCTGCTGTACACTTGAGGAAGGAACTTCATTGGAATTGCTACAGCAAACTACCCAGCTGTATCAATGGGTGCAAATGTAATTAAATTAGTAGTAATTACCTAAGCCATGTTTAAGATAAAGGGTGTGAATACTTACATATTTAACTCCATAGATGTACTGTAAGAAGAACAATGGACAAATGTCCAGTTTAATCAAAACACCAAAAGGTGTATTGGTGAGTTACTGATTTACTTTTTTTTGGATACAGTATCACAATACTTAAGACTGCAATAATCAATAATCAAAAGGATTGAAACTGAAAGGGTACACCTTGGTCAGGACACCAGTCCATCTCGGGGCCGGCGCAGATGCTCACACAGATGCATGCATACTCCTTCAAATACTTTTATACCAGGGCCAACTTTCTGGAATTGAACCCAGAGCCCCAGGACTGCAAGACAGCAATACTGTGCTGCCCCTTAAGAGTACCCATTTTCCTTTGAAAACTTCATTAACAACCTTGTTTCACATTCACTTTGCCAACTTCTGCTTATAAATGCAACCGCTAGGCAGTGTTGCTTTAATAAATGGATAATTCCTTCTCAGTTCAGCCACATGTTGCTGAATTTAACGTATTCTACTGCAGAGACATAACGCAGTCACTCCTTAACTGAACGGAGGGCTTCTGGTGCAATTACAGCTATTTAAAAATGAACCAACCCTGCCAGTCTCGAAGAGGCATGCTCATTCCCCACGGACATATAAAAATGAACATCGCAAATTATTTAAACACTGCAGGGGTCTGTCTTGGCTAAGAGAAGCTGGCACTGCGGCTTCGAAGGGGAGGAACGTCACATACAGTCAGCACTGGCTTGTCTTCACCTCTCTGCCCACAGCACAATGCCCGCTATACTAACGTCTTCCCAGGCACCTCAGGCAAACCGCGCCCCCCTGCTCGGCCCAAAGCAGCTCCAGGGTTAGCTGACTGCCACGCTTGCGTCACCCTCTCAGAGAAGGGGCACACCAGGCGGGCATACTGTATTTAAAGCACAAATGACATCATTTAGCCTAGGGCGGATTCCATGGCAACGCCAAGAAAGAGAAAGCAAATGACGCCCTGACGTCACTGTTTTTAGCTTTTTAAGAGTTATCTGTCTGCGGGCAGTGGGCGCCCGAGGCACACAGAGGCAGAGGAGGGAGAGGGAAACTTTTGAAACCGTGAGAACGATTGGAGAAGGCTGTCCCGGAGGGCCTGCCCAGCGGATCAGACCTGGGCCCTTTCGTGACCCTCTTTAAGTGGAGATAAAAGCAACTGCCATACCCCCCCCCCCCACCCCCGCGTAGGAAAACCTAATGCGCTTTGAGCTGACAAAAAGCATTAAGGTGAAAATGGAAGGTTGTGACGATGTTCCTAGACAAACACCTGCAAGGCTTTGTGCGATGGCAGGCCAGACAATAATTTACTCACTTATTTAGATTTTCTAAAAGCATAATCTACCCCTGCTGCAAAGCAGCTCAATCCCCCGCCAGCGACGCTGGGCCATTTGCCTGTCACCGGCAGAAGGGGTCAATTGCAGGTTGTGGTATTTATTATAGCTTAACGTGCTGTTAAATGTTCTTTACGAGGGAGGAAAAAAACATAGAATATTGCTTTGACATTTAAATCAAATCATGCCACTTACTGTAACGGGGACTAAATGCTCTCGATCGTTATGAGAAGGTGAAATGGTACCTATTTTTTTATGCGTAAAGTGCAGCCTGAAATGTTTCGATAAAGTCCCTTCAAAAGGCTAGCAAATAAAGACAGCACTGCTGGTGTGATGGCAGGAACATCAGAGACCAATTTTACATTCTCAGTTCATTTGGAAACTTTTATTTATTTTAATCCTTACTTTTGGAAGTAGACACTATTGCAATTCTTACATTGCTATTTGCAAAAGGGGGGGACTACCAGGTTAACAGTTCAGCAAAAAAACATCAATTCTCCATATGGTGCACCTACTGCATCAGCTCCTAGCCCTCCTCTTTTAAGACTTACGACCAAGCAATATTCCCAACTACTTTAGAAAATTTTGAAAACACACAAATTTTCTTTGAAAACTCCTTTTTAACATCCGTTAAAAAGTAAATACAAGATTTAAGAACGGCTAAAACATTCATAATGTTGTGTTTTTTTTAAGTTAAGGCTGTTCTTATTGGGATTTTTTTGGAAAGCACACTGCTTTCTTGGGCTTGGAATCATTACAAACAGTAATGTCGACATGTCTGATAAGTTGTACCTTTTGGTTAGTATTGCTTCTACTTGTTAATTAAAATACGCAGAGAACTCACATTGACATTCTGACAAAAAGGAACAGCTCTGAACCTTAAACTACAAAAAAAAGAAAATAAGATAATAAGATAATCTTATTATCAATCCTTCTTTCAGACCAAATGAGGGAAAATGGTCTCGTACCCGAGACACTGGGAGTGTGCAATGATCATTACGAAACATAGTTCTCTATACACAGTGCTCACGGCCAGCTGGGCACTCTCCTTATGGAATTACGTGGACTGTCAGACATGGTATTTGTCCGTGATAAACGGCTTCTTGGGCAAGCCTGCATTGACACATTACTGTACATCCACACAACCCGCAAGCAATCAAACCCATTTCTGATGTCATCTCATGTCAGGGCCCTTCCAGGCTCTAACGGGAATGGGTTAATGGAGAAGAACCCTAGTGAACACTTGGATCAGGGTATGGAAATGAATCCTTTGTTACTGTACCTTTTGTCATACTGAATTCTCTACATTAACCTCACAGTTGTCCGTCGGTCCTCAAATGAACTGTCTAGGTAGCCTTTAACCCTCCCTCAAGGCAAAAATAATACCAGCAGACTACAGTAGGTGTCAGTCTGCTTTGTGCCAGAAGCACCGTGTCACTCCCATGACACCATGCTAAGTACATAAATCGCTTGTAATCGGATCAGCCCACAGCACAGCCTCGGAACATTACAGGAACTACCATAACTACAACAACCAGTTTATAAGTCATTAATGTCCTGCTAGGTAAGAAAGGACAGCTTTCTAGGTAAAAAGGACAGGCAAAATACACGTGACATCATAACAAGCATTACCTGCGCTGGCGCAGAGCTCAGCCAGTGGCTCTGAAGCAGCTTTGTAACAGCCCAAAGCAGTTAGTGAAATCATATGCATCTTTTTCAGCGAGCTCAATAGTTAAAATCCACTTCTATCACTGATAATGGTAATAAGATCCAGAGAAATAATTCCTTGTCATTGAGGTTCATGTGGAGAGGAGGTAACAGTATTATTGGTATCCAGAGTATTGTATTCCTTTTGTCAATTATGATTAAAGAATAAGCAGAAAAGCTGAGGTACTATAGTGGAGTAGATGTAAACATGGCAATACATTTTTATACAATTACAGCGGAGCTGTTTCTGAGTACACTCATCTCTTGCAGCCTTAAGAGGTGTTATGGTACAAGGTGACCTTCTGCAGTGCAGTCCAGGGAGAAACTCAACCTTGTGAGAAATATTAACAAGAAATGTTTTTATTTAGGGCATTATCTAGTCCTGCTAAGACTGATGTTTTTTTAAGAAATGTGATTTTGTAGTGAAGTGGCCTTAATGGAATTGGTCACTGAGCGATTTTTGTTCATACTGAACAGCAAACGTAAAATTGGGAATTGATTATATTTAGTGGTGTGTGAGAATTATTGAACCTTTTTTAATTATAAGTTCTTTAAAAAAAAGCAGCAAATGGACTGTGCATGCTGATTTCATTAATTGTGTTTGGTCGGTCAAGGTTCCAACAGTGTTTGCTCTATTTCCAAGATTGCTACAGATTAATATTGTTGACAGCAGTCTCATAATTTGTCAAGACTAGCCGTTGCCTTCAAATGGATTTAAGTTAATTCTGTAAGAATTCAGGTGTAAAACCTAATTAGTGAAATAATCCAGATCTGACGCACTTATCAAATCTCACGCTCCTTAAATTCACCACTCAGTAAATATTAAATCAAACTCTCAGCAGCAGACTGTTCGGAAGTTCAGAAAGAAGCAGAGATTTTACATCACTCTCTTGCTTACCAGGAAGAACAAAGTGATTGCCAAACTCCCAGGACCTCTGCCCACAGAGCAGTATGTAAACTGGCAGTCATTACATTTATCAGCTCCCTGGAAGGAGCACATCAGCACAAACATGTGGGACAACACTCATGCGGCTATTCTGTTCCTTCCTTTGGGAAGCAGACACTCCTACTGTAAGAACAATATATACAACATAATATACACATACAGTACTGTATCCTCGAGAGCAATATTATACTGTAGGTCTCAAACTAGTGAGGGAAACCAGCCTTTCTGCCCAAAAAGGAGTCTATTTATCAATATGTATGGAATTTTAGGAATCCACTCCTCTCATTTTTCTTATTCCAGACCTCTTTTTACTGTGTGACTTAACAGTTCCTAGTGCATCTGTGCAATGCATATCTGCCGGTTAAATGGCAAAAGAGTGCATGTCTGGTTCCTCTCCCTGTGCATTAATCTACTACAATGTGTCGCCTGTATTACCATATGGATGAGGAAGCTGGGCCCGGAATAAGAAAGGGGCTCAGAAACCGCACACGGCCCAAGGGGGAATGGAAAGAGTTGTGCTGAGAATAACAAGAAGAGACAGAACGAAAACAGATGAATTCAGAGGGCCACCAAGGATATGGGTTATCATTAGAAGAGAGAAGAGGCTGTAATGACAGTGGGCCAGACACGTAACAACGAGAATGGATCATCACTGGAGCAAGGAAAAAACTGCACTGCATACCAAGAGACAAAAATCACATGACCAGCTCTAATAAAGATGACCAGAGGAATTCAAAAAAGTTAACAGGAGAGAGGTGAATAAAAGCCAAAGAGAAGTTTCCGGATTGAAAGACGCTGAACATGATGATGACGTATACATTATATATGCGTGTGTGTGCATATTTACATTAAGTACCTAATTTTTCTAGATGGTCATTGGCCAATATGATGTTTCCCACATGACAAGATATAAAAATTGACAAATAAAAAGAAGGAAGCTTGCAGCGTCTCTAGCAAGGCTTGGGAAAGCTTGTCTTTATGGTCAACCATTTCATTTCAGGACATCACTGGAAATCCATGTATTAGCAGATAATGCCTTGAAACAACACACTTGCAGCAGTGGGACAAGGCAAGCTTAAAAGAGAGGAGAGTTATGGTACAGGAAGGAGTGAGGAATCAGAGGAAGAGGAGAGCCAAAGATCAAGAGCAGTGGAGTTGGGAATACAGAAAGTATGGATGAAGTGGAATCTTGATTAACTTGGACAGAACTGTGGAGGTTGGAGGCCCTTTGCATCTCTTTCTTGCTGCATGCAATCTATGACACTCTCATCACCAACAAATCTGTGGGGCATGAAGGACGATCCACCATGCAGGCTTTGTGGAGAGAGGGGCACCATATCCTCTCCGGGTACAGAGTAGCACTTTCCCAAGGGAGGTAAAGATGGCACCATGACAAGGTCTTGATGACTCTGGCAGACATCGTGAAGGTGGAAGAAAAGGCAAGCTCATGGAGGATCTAAAAATGCAGTTGCATTGTCAGGGAGGACAAGAAGTGGACATGGTCAAGGGAAAATCAAGGATTCTATCCTGCATAGAGCACCTTCGTGGCACATGAGAGTGGACCTTTGAGGAAAGCTGCAGTTTCCAGAGGTTGTACAGATATCCCTAAGGCCAGATGTGGTGATCATCCTCATTGAGCTGATGGGTGCCAATTGAGGAAGGATGTGAGAAGGCCTTTGAGTGGAAAAGTGCCAAATACAAGAATCTGGTACAAGACTGCAGAGGGAATGGACGGTTGTTCCTGTTGGAGGCTGGATGCAGAGGATTCCCTGCATAATCAGTGTGGAGCATGCCGACAGCTGACTGGGAGGAACAGCTGGAAGTTGGGAGTGGCAGCGGAGAAAGCCTGATGTTGGCTCTGGAACAGAAGAGTGGAGTTTTGCTGGGGGCCAGGAGGACAGTGACTGCTGCTCACCTGCCAGCAGGAGGGAGTCATGGATAATGGTCGAAATGCCTGATGAAAGCTGGGTTCCATCTGATGACATTGATTCCTGGCTGACAGCAATAGTCAATACAACTATTGACTAAGGACAGCATCAGTAGATACAGTATATACAAGAAGCAAATGAAGAACTACTATGAGCAACAGCACTAATACACACACAGGTTGTAAATATGACACGTTTATCAAAGTATTCTGAAACACTTTAGAAAACACAACTCTAAAATAAAGAGTATTTCTAAACATAACTAAATACAAACAACATATCCCTGGATAAACAGAATGAGCAATAAAATCCAGTTATAAGCAGGTTACAAAATCAATATCTTCAATTGTTCAATATCTTATCTAAACCCAAAAATTTCAATATTTTATGTACAGTTTTTCATACTCTAGCAATAAGTATTTTGTAAAATCTCCTTTATTTAGCTGTGTTACTGCAAGGAGGCCTTCAAACTGTTTCTGAATATGTTTTTAATCTTCCAGTTTCAAGACATGGCTTCAAGTGGTCAATCTTGAAAACTCTGGAGGCATGCCTACATTTCCTTTGCCAAGTCAGCCTTTAGCTGGATCTCATCAATGGTGATGAGCAATTTTGGAGGCTACAATATCACACAAGAGCTAACAAGACCAGACCACTCCATCCCCTCTGCAGGTGTGGGCAGTGGTAGAAAATTACTCTTGGTTGGTAAATCTGTAGATTTTCATAAACATCCTTCCATCACATCAACATGGCTGCAATGACAAAAGATACATTATCATTCTCAAGCCAAGGACTACTTTCTGGCTTAACTGCACAGTTTAACCTCCGTACAATTTCAATGGCCAATAAATTTTAATTTCAGATCGGTAACACTAATGTGACTGCATAGCATCTCATCTTGTGCATCAAGGACCCACTTGAAAGCTAATTTTCCTGTTCTGCAATAACTCCATTATGACGCGCTCTCCCTCTCTCACCTTCACCATCGAAAGCTCTCATTAGTGACAATGCTTGGAAGTCTGCATGTGAAATTTTGAAAGTACCTCCAGCTTTTGACTAGTTTCTATGTAAAGTACAGGGACACTTACACACGCTACTTTTAAAAGCAGTACTTTACTAACTACTGTACATCAAAAGACATGAGCATGTACAGTACAGGATAACTTTTCCTTTCTGAAACCTAAGTGAAAATATTCTTGTGTGGCATGACAGGGGGGCGTGCCCAGTGTGGAGGCGGAGCCCAGAAAGCCCTGCCTTTGTAGTCCCAGCTGTACCGGCACACTGGACACCCCCTGAGGGGACGAGCAGGGCCGCCCCGGAAGGGGGAGTTTTACAACGGCAGTCCCGGAGGGGCTTGCACCTGCGTAAGGTGTTCTTTTTCTACTGCTTTTTCCCTGTCCCGTCACGTACTTTCACCTCTGCAGGCACACACACACTTCTTCACGCACTCAGTTCTTGTTTTGTTCTTGCCTTTCACGCCCTGCTCACCAGATTGGACCCTGTGAAATAGGGTCGGTCCAGTCTGGTCAGCGCTGTGCTAGCGGCTCTTTTTTTCCCCAGACTGGACCCCGTTAAGAGGGTAAGCCCAGCCTGGAGGTCACGAGGCACAGCGCTACACTTTCTTTTTGCTTTTTGTTTATTTTTCACCTCTTTTTGTGTTATTTCTGGTCCCTGCCAACCTCACACCGGTGCGTCTGTCTCCTCACCCGGGGCGCTGACATTTTAACGGTGCTTGCTGCAGCGCCTCCCACTACACACATATACTATATGATATAGTTGACACTGATGCAAGTCATATGAAACACCTGCTCCAGTTTTTCATATATTTTTAGATTTAGATGTATAGAGTATGCATTAATAAAATATTTAAAAATGTTTAACCAATAAGAATGATAATTTCTATTTATTTCTTGTTTATTAGAAGTTGTTGACGCTTATAAAAAGTGGTCTAGCTTTGCTCACACTTAAACTTTCCTTCACCGTGAGAGGATAAGGATTAAATTGCAGGGCTGTGCTGTGCTCATCACTGACTTCAAACCAATTTTCCTCAGGCTGCACCCTGTCTCCTTGTCATTGGAGATCAAGCCGCCCACACTTTTGATTTTACTATTGCTTGAAAAAGTGTTTGACTTCACAGATGTACCTGTTTCTCAGGCAGAGTGCTATTGAATTTCTCTGCCCCTCAACCTTCGGACTCTTATCAAAAGCAGACCTACAGCTGTAAGGCAGGTGGCTTATTTAAGACCAGGAAAAATATTTCACACATGGCCTCAGTGGATTTCATTGCATTCATTCTCCCATAGTTATTGACCTGTATGGCTTACCCACCAAAAACAATTTAGTCACTGTTCAAAACCAGTCTTCTCAACTTAATGACATGCTCTAGCTATATTGGGCTTTCTCTGTATAAAAAACACTCTCATTGCACTTCTGCTTTCGTTAAGGTATTCCAATATTATTGTAATTTCTATCTTACAGCAATGCTATTAAATAGGTTCACAGTTAAAACAATAATAATTTGAGAAGGACTATTTTTTTATTGTATACCTATTGAATTGACAGCTGCATTGAAACAACTCTCCAGCAGGCTTTGGTCTTGGAAGTGATTGAGACACGCTGACACACTCCTCCAATAAGCCCCCCCGCAGAGTCGTTCATCTTTTAACACACTGCGAGCCCCACAATAATCGACAAAAGAGCTAGTGCAGAGTGAGGGTGGCGAGTTACATCAGTGTCAGTTAAGATGTTATTCACTAATTTGTTAAGTATGACACATACAGTTTAACTACACATTTTTCTTGAATACCTCTTCCGAGCATTTAGGACACAGTACAGGATGAGACATAAGAATTAGTATCTTTAATTCCTAGAACATCTTGCCTAGCAGTATGAAAGGATGAATGAGTGTGCAACAGAATCTGAAGAGATACAGTACAAAGCCACTTGCAAATAACCATAGTTTATGAAACAACTAATATACAATTGACTTACTACTGTAATGACTGCACAATACTGGCAAGTTCATTTATTTCATTCTCATTCACATCTGCAAAATGTGCTTCAGATTTACGGACAGAAGGGGATGCCAAATGATTTTATTCTGGATGGTTTGCTTCAGATTTTTGCTTGCTGAAGCAACACTACTTGCCTTAAGATTGGACATTAAATAAAGACCGACTAAGCGGATAAATCAATGTGTCTCACAAGAAAACACAAAAAAGCACACAAAAAAACGAAGAACACCAATGGTTATATTTGCTGTTTGGCTGAAAAACTTCCAGTTTCTGTGAATACCTGATTTGAATATAAGTATGGCACTGTAACATTCCAGTCACTCCCCACTCTTTACCGTACAGTGTTTTGCAAGCAGAGCAAACAGAAACACAGAGTTTACCTTTAATTTTCCTAATGATTACTCTTCCTCTGCCAAACCTATAATCATCAGACAAGTTCCACATGGCAGTTTATTCCTGGCAGCCGTGTGTTTCCACTACACCTGTCTCCGCAGCAATTACTGCTGTAGCGTGATTCTGCACAGCTGTGTGGAGAGAGCAAGCCAGTCCTACTCAGCTGCACCTTTGTTACGGCACGAGTCACTGGCAGAAGACTAAGTTAGAGACAAAGAGACACTGTTAATAAATAGCAGAGTCCTGTGAGGAGACATCCCATTCTGATCATTCTAGAACAAAAAAGGCAAAAGGTTACCTTACTCTGTGATTCCGAATCCTCTTCAGACCACAGCAATATTCTTTCTACAGGCAACAAGAGAGTTAGTCTACTTTCTGACCGCTTAAGTTGAAGACTAATTAGCACTTTTTCTTCTTTAATGTTACCTGTAAGTCAGTTGAGTGCAAATTCTCTGTAAAAAGGTGACCTGGAGAAACTGGGTATACAGTTTACTGGGGTGATCTGAGTGAGGTACTTTGTTGAGGGGCTAAACAGCCAGTGTCCCACCTGGGATTTCAAGTCACTAGACTCCAGACTGCATTAATCACCTTTCCTAAGCATAGCTGCCTTCTTTTAAAGCTCACATGAAGATAGTTATAAAACAGAGTTTTTCCCAACCCGGGTAGTCTGATACTTTTCCTGAGGACAGTCCTACAGGACAATTATAAAAAAAGTTTCATTTATGTAATGAGGATTACGTAATTGTGGAATAATAACAAAGAGCTTACCTTTAAAAAAAATACAACCTTTAACTTTGCCCCAACTAATAAAAACGCCAGGTGGAGGACACACCTTTTCCTAACATATTTTGCATCTCTCCCTTTTCTCCATCCTTTTTCTGTATCGTAATGATCAAGCCGTCCATCCCACAGCCAAGTGGAGACAAGCCACTCCTGCATTTCAAACTGTAGACCCACTAGACTACTTTGTACTAGGATGCACAGCTATTGCATTAGCCCACAGAGTGTTGTATTTAATGGTGTATATAATGACACAATAGGGCTCGATTATTAGATAATAATGGAAGGGAATTCTGGAAGACAGAAAAGACTGTAGGGCGTGTGACCTCGCATGCAAAAAATTCCCAGCATTGGCGCACATCAGCACAGGCTTTCCTACTGTAAAGCAATCTGTATGAGATTTTCCTGCCCTTTTTTCTCTAGAGGTTGGATGGGAAGCTGGGGGGGGGGGAGGATAGGCTAAGTCAAAATTGATAAAGCTGTGCTGTATGCCTCTGCAGACAGGAAAATTGTGCTGCACCCTCTATCAAATTATCTGCTCAGTACACGTGCTTCCAGGGAAGCCTCCAGCAGCCACGAACGAAACCTCATCCACATTTCCACGAGTCCGTAAGGATGCACTATCAGAACTGCGTGCAGTTTATAATCCGCATATCACAGCTTTGAGCGACAGCCCCCCCAGAATGGCATAAGGTAATGATGTGAGTGCTGAATCGGATCACAAGCCGTGTGATAATCTATTTACTGGTTCTGGTGAGAGAATATTTCAGAAGTAATTATTTGATCGCAATTAAAATAAGTAAACCAGAATCGTTGAGCCCAACACCAAATCAAATTACTTTCACCGCGCTGCAAGATAATTTTTTTTTAAAAAGCTGCCTCACATCAGCTTGTAATTACATTGCCAAGCACTGCAAGGCAGACTTAATTATTTCAGAACATTACGGAACAAATGAGCCAACCTTTTGTTCTCTTCTGATTATACATATAAAAATAGATATCCTTGTTGGTCTGAGAGCTGGCCTGCTGCTGAGGGGCTGACTCTTGTCAAACTCTGAGTTGCTGAATCCTCTTTGCTCCCTTTGAACATGTGGCCTGAAGTGATTTCTGACATTCTCTGTAAGGAATAAACCTCTTTCCTGCCACTTTTGGAAACAGATTCCTCAAGTGAGGGAAAGGCCTGCCTTCTATGACTCCTATGGCTCCTAGACACACCTGCTGAAAGTGCACATGGACTCACGTCAGAATGATTTAGGGACACTGCAGTGTTACCGCAAAATGTGAACTTTTACACACATTCACTGATGCTGGTTTGCAGATGCTTGGTTTCAATGTGCAAAGCTTAAGTTCTTTTGTGTGTGTGCTTTTTTTATAAAGGGATAGCAATTTTCGTAAATGAAAAGCTAACCAACATTTGACTTTACATTAGAATGTTAAGTGAAATGAAAATGAACACATGGAGATGTCAAAATGCACAAAGCTTAGATTTGACCCCACTTCTTGTGGCAACCAAAACGATGAAGTAATGAACTATACTAATATATTGTACTCATCGTTTGGTCTTTGCAAATGACCCCGCTGGACAGCTTGGTTCTAGAGAATAAGCAATCTCACAGGAAATGCCTATTTTAGTTCTGAACTAAAAATGTGATGACAAAAAAGACATATTTTTTTCTCGTGCTAAGCAAACAAAATGTTCTGCTCAAGAGGGTGAAAAAACCCCATTAGCAGGTTTATAAGTTGTGTCATAGGCATCTGACGTACAAACTACATTGCTCATCGGGTGCTTTGAATTCAGGATGGATCTAAGTCTGATGTTCTCACACTCTGCTGTAGAGCTAGGCAGCTTCATCACTTTACTGTACCCGAATAAATAAAACTAGTGAGAAGTGAGAAACAACTCGACAGAAATAAAACATTTTAAAAGTTGTCTTTTTTCTTAAATTCTACCCTGAAAAATAAAAAAATCGATAAAAAACAGCAAAACTTGCTATATCAAATCAAAACAGGTACCTACCTGTACAAAGAAATCAAATGAAAAGGAGAGAATGGGGAAGTTTGTATAAACAGCTCAACATCAAAAGACTATCGGCTAAACTGCAGGGGATCTTGTCAAAGCGCTTTCTTTTTCAACGATTCTGAAGCAAAGGTTCAATCTTACACATTAATTGAAAATTAAGAATTTGCATTTAACTAGTGTATTTCCATAGCTGCCACTAGCAACTTACTTAGAAATACCACAGACCATTAAAATAAGACTGAAAACATCTTTGAAGTCATATAAAAATCTTGCTATATTCAAATGAATACCCCGACCCCAAGAATATGGGAATTATCAATTTTTCTCTCAGTGCTTCCACGCCCACGCCCACTTCCACATGATACTGTAGATCCAACACCAGAGCTACAGTAAGCTACCAGACACTGCTGTATATGACTGCTCTATTTTGTGCTTGATGCTGTGTCAGTATGTTATGTAGTTTAGGAATGTCCTTTTCACTACCAGAAGATTAAGCAGTTTATTTCTTCCATTTTTAGACTGTTTCCCCAAGTGGTGCTTATTAAGTCCGCTTCAATAAATACCAATCAATCCATTTTTATTTTACATTGTGCTTTTCACGCAAGACATCACAGGGCTGAGTAGTAACAATAAAGGCAAGGGAATTATCGCGCAGTCAGGGAGTAGATAAAGGCTGGAAGTTTAATACGCACAACACAATCTCCGGTCTGGAATAAAAGCAGAGGATAGAAGCAAAAGCAGGCTAAGACCTGCGTTCTTCTTCTGTGGTGGCTAAGGCTTACAGTACATTCAGGAAAAGAATCACAAAGACATTGCAGTGCTTTAGGCTTGGAGCATGGAAACTTCACCAAAGAAACTACAATGCGCACCAATAAGACTTCATTCAAACCAGGGTGTTCCTCTGTGCTCCACGTAGCCCTTATAGGAGGCAAGAGCGGAGCCACCATAATAATTCCTGTTCTGAGTGGAATGTGATGTACCGACCTCACTCACTCATATCGCTGTTGGGAGAAGCAGGGCATCACTGCAAGCCTGCAGGAGCCCAGGAAGTCACAGGGGTCATCGTTTGCCAGAGAGCCGAAAAAGCAAAAAGCTCCGACAACCAAATCCCAAATCGTCACTGGCGGACTGCGGCCAATTGTGGAACACAGGCCTCATAGAGCTACTTCTGCCTGCCGGGCGATCACCATAACAGCCCGAGCCACTCGGGAGAAGGACATGGAGACATTGCACCTTCAAGGACAGGCTGGGTGAGATTGTGGGGATTAAACGAAGGAGCAATACTGGCTAAATAACGTCTTCTCATTTCAGGAGCTCAATTTTCAATTTTCACAAGGGGTGCCGTCTGTGTGGAGTTTGTATGTTCTCCATGTGTATGAATGGCTTTCCTCCTCTGCTCCTGCTTCCTCCCACAGTTCAATGACATACCGGGAGGTTAACTGGCTTCTGGGAGAACTGGCCCTGGTGTGAGTGTGTGCGCCTGTGGCTGTGTCTGCCCTGCGATGGACTGCTGTCCTGTCCATGGCGTACCCTGCGTGTTGCTTGCTGGGACAGGCTGCAGCTCCCCCACAACCCTTAGAAAATGACTTTTGTAAGTGATTTGTAGCATTCTTTCCTGTAATTTACTGACAGTGTAGCACAGTTATTTTGCAGTTTACGGATAGCTTTACACTCCTTCTACTTTGCATTTATGTTGACGTCTGTAACATGTTATTGCATCTCTTCATATTTGCACTGTGAATTGCAATATTTCACACAGCTTTTGCCAAGATACATTTGTAAGGGGACATTACCCAGTAGGTATTTAGAAAAGTTACGGCTTGATCTTTCAATGAGCAAATATTTAGAATGTTTTAGTTTAGTTTTACATTTTTTTCTGCTGCCTTGTGACTCATTGTGTAAGTAATTAAACTTCTTTTTGAAAAGCCTCTCGGATCAGCGCTGTTACTGTGCCACTTTATTTTGTGTGACCAGGTAATTGAAGGCTTCTTTTAATCAGGCACTCTTCAGAGCATTTTATTTCACCGGTTTAAAAAAAATAAGGGAACGTATTCAAAAAATGTTAGCGCGTTTGACAAAGAAATTAATCTGTTGGGCACAGCTGCTCAGAGAGGGGTAGTCTGTTCGAGAACAGCCGAGCCACACTGTGACAACAACAGCTGGGCCAACAAAGGCCAACATAATTAGCAGTAAAAACTGACCTTTTGTTATACAGACTACACACATACAGTACTATTAAAACGATATTCTGGAGCACTTGTTTTACTTCTCTGCTCCGTTTCTGTGTCTGCCTGTCGCACGGCATCAAGAGGAACCACTGGATGCCATCAACTGTTGTCAGGGGTCACATTCATTTCCATTAACTCAGCACAGATCCATCTGCTGCTGCGCATTTAAAGCCCTTCCCAGAGAATGCAAATTGCTGATTAACAAAATACAAAGAAATACAAAAACAAATATCCAGGGTCCTGCCCTATCAAACTGAGAACTGGTAGCTTCACAGAGTGAATTTCATACCAAAAAATGGTAGTGAAATATCTGCAGGCTGATGTCCAGAGATACGGACAGATTATGGGATTATGGGATATATGCTAATTAAACCGCTATGATCCATTTTAACATTATAAGCAGAAGTTCATAACTAAACTTACAATTCCTCTTCACTTCTATGCAGTCAAGGCAATCAGCCACAGACAATTGTTAACAGAGCTCATCAGTGTGGTACGCCTGTGCCGTGATGATGAAAGCAGGCACCGTGAGTAACCCTGTGAAAAAAAATGGTGAAAAAAGGCGCCATCCTTCTGGGCGATATGTCAAACCGAGGTCCTGACTCTCTGTGGTCATTAAAAGTCCCAGGGCATTTCTCAAAAAGATTAGGGGTGTTACTCCGGCATCCTGACCAAATTTCCCCCCGGCCTTTACCCATCATGGTCTCCTAATAATCCCCATCTCTGAACTGGCTTCATCACTCTGCTCTCCTCCCCACTGAGAGCTGGTGTGTGTGGGGAGAGTACTGGTGTCGTCGCATCATCCAGGTGGGGCTGCTCACTGGTGGTGGTGGAGGGGATCCCCATTACCTGTAAAGTGCTTTGAGTGGAGTGTCCAGAAAAGTGCTATATATTATTATTATTATTAACACAATTCACAGTTAGTTTCTAAATTGTTTCTAATAATTTGCACATCCCATCAGACTTTTTATTTCGTCAAAAAACACACAAAAAAACCCCAAAACAACGTACCATACTGCTGAATGTAAACAAGCTGAAAGAAGAGCATTCCTGTCCACTGTAGATTCCACATCTCTGTCTTTCAGCTTAGGTTCCCCAGTGCAACTGTCTAGCTTGATTTCTAGAAGTCTATAAACCACATTCCTATTACCACAGCTGAAAATACAGAGTGCTTGGATGATATAATAATACTAGAAGATTTTATAAAAAGCATAAACCAGGAAAAATCTCATCACTTTCAAATGATTGCCAGCGGTGATGTGCTGAGAAGACGCGCAGTAAAGCACATGTAGATGCTGTGAAACATCTCTTATTTAATTTGGAGCTGGAGTCCTTGGTGTAATGGATGATTCAAGAGACACCCGGAGTGATCCAATTTGTAGGTAAAAATGTATGGCTCTATTTTTAATGTGTTTAGACATGAAGGGGAAAACAGGGAGAGAAAGAGAGAGAAACAGTCACTGAGACACCCCCCCTCCCGGAGGTGTGAAGAAATGCAATTTGAAATCAGCTCCAACTCGGGTAAAAATCAATAAACCTCCAACTCCAGAATGAAGTTTTAATAACATTTGTTATCTAAAGCAACCAAAACAGGGGGGGAAAAAGCAAAGCAAATGACTTGATGTTGCCAATATGTCATTTTTCCTCATTTCGATGCAGATAAAGTGCTTGGGGTCCTGCTGGCTCTGGTTCTTTTCCAGTCTCACAGCAGAGAAATGTATCATCACTGCAGTGCCTTGTAATTTGATTTCCCCAAGATCTTTCTCTGAGCTATTTTAAAGAAAATTGCATTATTTACAGTAGTTATCAAAGGTATTACCCCCCCCACACACACACACACCCCGGACATTTTTCACATTTTTCTGTGCTGCAATACAGAAACAAAGTGTATTTATTTGTTTTTTTTTGCCATTGATCAACTTTAAAGGTCAAACTGAAAACACAATTCTCCAGATCCTCCTAAATTAATCATAAATATAAAATCGAAAATTAGTGATTGTGTAAGTATTCACCACCTTTAACGATGACACACCTAAATAGGCTCTGGTGCAACCCATTGTTTTTAGAAGTCACATCATCTGTTGAACGGAATCCACCTGTGTTTAATTAAGGTGTTTCACATGACTTCAGGATAAATATACCGGGAACTTTCACAGTAAATCTGGGATAGGGGTATTGAAAAATGCCAATCAGGGAAAGGGCATAAGAAGATTTGTAAGGCATTACATATCCCTCAGAGCACAGTAAAGTCCATTATAAAGAAATGTCTGGCACAACTGTGAAACTGAGAAGAACAGGGTGTCCTCAAAAAGTATCCAGGCCAGAGGAACACTAGTAGTTCAGGTGGGTAACTGCGTCAGCAGTTATATTCGGCCGTGGAGCCACACCTGAAGAAGGCTCCACGGCTGAAACGTTGTGTTCTCTTTCTTCTTTTTTTTCAGCATGGAATAAACCTATCACTTGTTCCAGAGGAACACTAGGCAGGGAGGCCACCAAGAGGCCCGTGAAGGAATTACAGTCTTCCATGACAGAGATGGGAGAAACTGGACATATGCCAATTGCCTGGGTGCTTCACAAATTTGGGTTTCAAGGGAGAGTGACAAAAATGTCACATCAAATCTCAACTATACTTTGCCAGAAGGCATGTGGGAGCCTCTATTGAAGATTGTCTGATGAGACCAAAATTGATCCTTTTGGCCTCTCCAGTAAGTGTTATGATTGGTACAAGTGTAACAGTGAACATAATCCTGAGGACACCATTCCTACTGTGGAGCATCATGGCGGCAGTATCGTGCTATGGGAAAGCTTTGCTGCATCAGGGCCTGGAAGACTTGTGAAGACAGAAGGAAACATGGATACAACAAAGTCCAGAGAAATCCTGGAGGAAAACCTGCTGCAGTGTGCAAGAGACATGACACCTGGGAAAAGACTTCATGGGACTTCAGCTTCCAGGACAACAACCCGAAACCCAATAACCCAAAACATACAGCTAAAACCATAATGGAATAGTTTAAATGGAAAAAAGTCAGTGCTCTGGAGTGGACTAGTCAAAGCCTGGACCTCAATCTATGGCAAAAGTTGAAAATTGCTGTTTCCAACTTTTCCCATCGAATCTAAGGAAGGTTTTGCAATTTTGAAAAGAAGAATGGGCAAAAATAGCAGCGTCCAAACGTGCAAAGCTGGCAGAAACTAATCCAAGAAGACTTGTGACTGTAAATTCTGCCAAATGTCTTTACCAAATATTGACTTAAAGGGGGTGAATACTTATACAATCAGTTATATATTAGCTTGGTAGCAAGGTGGTAAAATTAAACCCTAGAAACCTACTGTAAGTCCTACTGTAGCCCCTGTCAAAGCTGAAAAACTGATACATGCATTTCATGAAGACTAGGCTACTGTGACAACTTATTGGGTTATCTACTGTATTAAGGTACTAAAATGGGCTTCTGTACCAACTAAAACTATTCCGCCAATTAATCAATTAAAAGCTAAGCTGGAATGAAATCCAGAAGACATTCAGGTTCTCCTGAACCAGGAGTAGAGACCTATTATCTACAAGTGTATTTATAGTAATAAAATCACTGGCAGGGTGTGAATGATCCAACACATTTGTCAACTCCAGAGTAACTCAGTGCCAGGGGACACATCGTTACGTTAGTTTTGTAGCAAGATCATTTATCTTCAAAACCATCTTGTAACACACTTTACAACACGAAGTGAAAGATAACACTCCAGAGTTCTGGTAAACAAGAGATGTTGAGTTTTGAGTCTGGTTCTAGTTGAGGCAGGAAATTCATTGAAACATTTGTTTTTACTCACTAAAGAAGATATTTCAATGGGAAAGGCTTGCAGCAAAGTTTAAAAAAAACATCCTGCAATGCATAATATTTTGAGACGGCATATCGAAAATCACACAGACCAGATTTTTTCTTAATTCTTTCAATTTAGTTGTACTTCAAGAAGACTCTTTAGGTGTCCTCATGAGCCTGACCACAAGCTGTATCAAACAGGGAACAGGGAGCTTCTGCCCAGGGCTTCCTAAGGGGATAGAAAGACACTCCTATAGACCATATTATGATATGTTGTAAGATACAGTACCAGGAAAACTCTTGGGCTGCAGAGAAACTACATTAAGGAGATTTAATAGAAAGATGACAGGGAAAGTTCCAAGGAAATATTTACAAGGGAGTAATTTGGTTATTTTTTCAGAATCTTTAGAATATAAAAGAATCATTAAGCTGCAATAAAAATATTATTGTATTTACTTTTGTCGAACCAGGAATCCACTGGGAAACTCCTGGGCTGTATAACACAGCACTATGGAAAGAACTTTGTTAATTGCAGATTGTCAAAGGCATTGTGTATTTGTGAAAAAACTCCCATCTATTCGAGTGAGCATCTACTCGGTAAGAAAATCAAATGAGAAATAATCCTGAAGTGCAAAGTGCACTATCAAAAGATCAAGATCAAGCTGATCATATAATGTCAAGAAAGAGCCAGACTGCAGGAAGAAAATGGCCAATTGAAAAGAACAGGTATCCTGTCATTTACAAAGATACGTGATTCAACTGAAGTATTGCAAAATGCTGCCTGGGAATTCAACACAGCCTGAGAAGTGACTAACAAGGGTAGTTATTGTAAGATCAACAGTACAATGAGGTGGACGAGATGAGATCCTGGTCATCTGATCTGAGTCAGTCACTCCTCCATTGTAATCCGAAACAACATCATGACTACAAAACCCTACCTAAAACCACACGTTTTGACCAGAAACCAAAACTCAGAAATCAAGCAATGGGTTCTGATGAATGCAAACATTTACCTTTTCCAGAGTTACCGTGTACAGTGCTAATCTCTCTTTTTTGTGAGAGACCAAGAATTTTAAAGCAGCCACTTCATTAACATTTACTATGGTGTATCGTGGTAAAAACAGAGCACTGTGAGGTCACCATTAAGGAGTGGAAAAGCACAGCGGTCTATGATAAAGTAAGCAGCAAACCACATGCACCCTTGCAAAAGCAAATGCATGAAAGAACCATAGGCAAAACTGTGTGAACAGGGTAAACCTGCAATGGTTAAAAGTCATTTGCGATGGAACTCGTTCTGTAGAGTGCTGCATACATTTCTAATGATATCTTGCCCCAGCACAGCAGTGAAAAGAAGGCTCAATACCAAAATTGAACTTTGCAGTTTTGAAAGCCATTATACTGAATCAGTAAGAGCTATAGTACAAGCCTTGCAAGGTGGAATAAAACCTTTCTGAGGACACAGGCAGTGCATTAAGACTGAAGAGATAAGCCACGGCATTTAAAAAGATATATGTGTGTGTGTGTGCATTTTTATCTCAATGTCTTCTAATAACACTGTGTCACTTACAGTACATTGTGTTAGAAGCCAGAGGGATCCACTTTGATGAACGAAATGGATTATGCGGGTATTGTGTCAGAAAACATTTTTCACAATTTGAAACCCAATCAAAGCTAAATGAAAGCAAAGAACTGAGAGAAACAAATCCTTCAGTTCAATTCCGTGAATGTTAAACAGTTCCTTATTTTTGTTATTATGTGATTCAAGTTTTAGAATAAAACATCTAAAGAAAAGATTTCAGAATCTTATAGTGTTGCTGAGCTTTCAGGCCATTTTTATAAAAATAAATAATGTCTCTAATAAAGAGAAGAATTTAATCCTTTAAAATAGGTAAAAATGGGAAAGTAGTTTTAATAAAACCAAAAAACTACATACTGTAATGTAAAGCTGAAAATATACAGTGCAAGTTCATATGGTTATATACTGTATGGGTAAGATATTGCTTTAGGTTTCTTTAGTCCTTGATGGTACATATTTACATTTTAACATAAAATCAGGAGCAGAAAAACCTCTGTTAAACCAGCTTTAATACTAAAAGCTCTTCAAAAGAGACAACATATTAAAAAGGAAATGGTTTTTATCCCAGTAGTTCAAATCCATTGAGCATTCATCTATTACTGTACTATTACTAATCTGACTGATGCTTTTATGCAAAGCAACCATTTATACAACTGGATACTGGATCAACTTTAGACAACAAGTCTAGAACCCTAACAACTGCTCAACACAGCTACCCACATCTACCGTATATCTGAAGTAGTTCACACCAAGTTAGAAGCATGGAGCATTCATGAAGAATTGACATGCTAATTATGCACGTGGTTTTATTCAGAGACAGAAGCAATGTTAGGATACATTTGACTATCACAGAACACATTACAGAATATTATTTTCATATCAGGCTGTATTCACTTTTTGCAAGGTACTTCTGTGATGAAAACACAGTGCACATTTGCATGTCTATGTAAAATTCATCAGGATCAATGGGAAAAGCTATCCCTCTACCCACTAAAAAGAAAAAACATCAAAGAAAATCAATGTGCTGGAGAAGTGTATATATTCTATAAAAGCTCCAATCAGTTATCCAGCAGTTCGTTATCCACTACTTAGATGCCTGTTCCTCTGCAATTTGTCCACTTTATCCTAACCCATGTGATTGCATCACATAAAAAAATCTGCAACAAATTCAATAAATTGTTAATGGAGCTTCTGAGTGTCTCCACATGGGCATTTTTTTCTTTATAACTACTGATATATTTTAAGCTCAGACACAAGAAGGTTATTTACTCCAATTTAAATAGAGTACGTCTCTTCAGGCAGAAGATGTGCATAAAAATTATTCAAGTACTCCGAGGGTAGAGGTGGGATCTGTCAGCCCGGGTCATAAATCATGCAAGCCACTGAAAACAATCAGTGTTCTTTTAATGTTATAATGTGGCTTTATATGAATGCAATTGAAATGCAAAACTTTCAAAGTGACTTCTCAGGTGGAAAGATGATTGACCGTTTAGGTTTTGTAGTGGTATCCTTTTAAAAACAGGTGTGCCAAGTTAGTGTGAGTCAGCCTTCATGTGCATTCCCAGAGACTCGGAGAGAGGTGTGGGGATTCATTGCTTCCTAATTTACTTCAATGGCTCTGCAATAGCATACCAATGGGATCAAACATCTTGTTCCTGGGGTTTCCGTAGAAAATATTCTTGGTTTCAGTTGCAATCAGAGGCAAGGTCATTGACAGAAATGGTGTTTTTCCCAGCCCAACAAAACCTGCACTGGAAATAATATCCTTGACAGCTCGCTAAAATCTGGTACAATTAACAGCTGTAACATTTTTATCTTTTTAACTTTTAATCTGAAATAAGCTCAGAAGTGCATGTGCCTGTTGTCTTCCCCTCTTTTCTTCTTGAATTCAAAAAGTGCATCTGAAGGTTCTCCGTTGCTGCGCGCTGTAGCAGAGTAGAACATTTCCAGACATACTGTACATGAAAAGAGCGGGTCTCTTGGGGGTGGGAGTGAGTGATGTCAGGGATAATCTTGCCGGCTCACAGGTCACTCTGCAATCGTACCAGGAGCTACGATCCCGCTCAACACATGCCTGAGTCAATCAACCCCTTCCTGGTCCTCAGCTGAATTATTCACTCCAGCTTCATTCATTCTTCATGCTCGTGCTGTATTATTAATGAGCTCCACCAGTCAGGTAAGCACAGAGTGAATAAGGTCCACAGGATTCTTTTGTCTCCACAACTAACCTTTTGATTCCATCTGAAACCTCCTCAACTGCCTGACCTTTTGAGCACTTTGATGCATTTTGAAGATTCTAGTTCTGGTGCTAAACCAAAACCAGAATTTTTCCTAAGAGAGAAGCAACAAAGGCATTCCACTTATGGGGAGCCTGGCATACCTCCTCTTATGGACCAGAGATCAGATAGTGGGGGAGCCCATGCTGAACAGGCAGTTAAATGCCTGTTAAGGAGGAAACAAGAGCACCTTGGCCTATATAAGTAGAGCATGGTAGCTTGGATTGACAAATCTTGATCTCTGGATTCTGACGGTGCCAGACAATGACATACAGTACACCAAAATCATCTCTCACACATGTACAGTAGTAATATTGTTTCAGAATGAAAAGGCAGACAGGGTTGCTAAAGAGTGGCTGTACAGCAAGGGCCCTCAATCAGCTAGATGGCTACGTTAATGGGGAACACAGTGATTCCCAGAAAACGTAATGAGCTTACTTCACATTCAGGTTCAGTGGGAAGACTATCAAACACGTAGCAAGTCCTTTTTACCTGATGATCCATCTGTTTGTTCACTCTTGCAATTAAATGCTATTTTCCTAACAATTGTGAGCACTAACAAGTTGCTTTTGGTCTGTGCTCTTTCCTCTTTTTTGGAAGTGCAGGCTCAAAGGGCTTTAATGGCATTGCTCTTTGTTTCACATGGTTTCTGCCCACACTGCTGTGTTTGATTGATCTGTAATACCATTTTTGTTTTTTTAAGTTCCAAATAGGACCCCTCAGGGTTTTCCTGTTTGTTTCTTGTATTGCTGTCCACTGTTTTAAACACAGAAATACACTAAAGAGAACCTCAAGAACATTTTAACAACCACCTCCACTGGCGCTGTAATTTTGAAACAAAGAAACACACAAGCATTTTTCCCAGAATCTGACAACGGAATTCAGGCCATAAAAGATATAGTACAATCAGAAAATGAATGCAGAGTAAGAACATACAGGCTTCAGGCAGGACAAGATCGTTTAACTCATCAGGTTAATTTGTTTGGTAACGGCTATACAATACACGAGTCTGACACCCTGTTTCGTAAAGGGTTCCAAAGAATCATATTCAACACCATGGCTGTGTAGTGTTTACCAGTAACCCGTTGTGTTAATGAGTGACCTCTATTTTCAGTTGAATCCTCACCTTCTCCTAATTTCCTAATTTGTGAAATTAAGAACCAGCAGTGGCCCTGCAGAAAATGACTGACTGCACTAGCCTCGACTGTTCCTAAATGGTATACTCTACTACAAGACACACAACAGGGTAAATCTGCAGTTTTACACTCAGGAACAAGTAATAGGTTCATTCCATGCTGAAAAGAGAAGAAAGAAAACACAACGTTTCGGCCGTGGAGCCTTCTTCAGGTGTGAGCTCACAAAGGCTCCAAGGTGAAGGTTCCACGGCTGAAACGTTGTGTTTTCTTTCTTCTCTTTTCAGCATGTAATAAACCTCTGACTTGTTCCTTTGCAGCCTACGCATGCTGGCGCAGCTCCTCACCTGAACTACTTCAATTTTATACTTATAATGTTTTCACCTTTCTTGTATTCTGCCTCTTTTGTGCTTTAAACTGCATTTCACTATTGTATCTTACTATGCATTTAACATGTTTTACTATACTTTGCTGCATATTTTACTGATGGTATACCTCAGATGACCCTGTTTTGTCCTTTATTTTTTTCACACATAAGACGGAGAAGCTCTGAACTGCTGTGTACAGTAATGCATCATTCCTAACCTCAAACACTCAACCACAGAGCGGCTTGAATACTAGAGGAACCTTATTCTGGGACACCTCCAGCTCCAACAGGAGATGGGGATAAATATTAGCTGTACGTCTTTATGTGCTCCAGAGTTCAAATAAGTATCGTCTTAAGTATCACAAAAGATTATTTGAAAAGCAATACAACATCAGGACAATATTTTTGCAATATTCTGCAAATTCAAATTGTTTATTAAATTTATAACCCTTGCAAACATCAGTCCAGATTTTTAGATGAAAAGACATCTGCCCTTGATGTTTACAGCATTGTGCAATGTGCTGTGTTGAGGATATTTGCAGGACAAAACCAGCTTTTTTAGCTTTCCGAATGGTTCGTATCCTGGAAATAGGGAGCTTGTGGAAGAAAAAAGAAAAAGCACATTTGGTTTAAAGCAGCTGCCTCTTTAAAATCCAGTTGACATTTGCCGTGGAGCTGTATCAGGTTTCAACACTGTGAGACATAATTTCCTAATAGGATCTTAGCAGGGATCCGTTATCAGACAGGGGGATGTAGAGTTATTTTGCACTGTTGAATTTCACTTGCAAAGAAGCCCCTCAGCAATTTCGTCTTCTGCCTCATGCTTCGCTGTAGCTCACAATGTTGCACAGAAAGCCCAGCTCTCACAATGTCTGTGGTTGCTGTTTGTCTCCCTTTTGTACTGCTGTTTGTCTCCCTTTTGTACAAGCACAGTGGTTTCAGAAAATGTGGTACAATATCCTCCACACTGACATCTGAGGCAAAACCATTAAATCTGCTGACACATGGGAAATACTGAATAGCTCTTCTCCAGCACGAAGAAGCAGGCCTGGCTGTTATGAAAGCTAGTCAATGTGGTGGCATTGCTCTGTTTTGACCAACTCAAATTTGTATGAGTGTTAGATCTTCCACAGGAAGAGTACTGTAACACTGGACAGGAAGGGTAGGAAACTGAGCATACATCACTGCCACTGTAGGCAAGTTAATTACCGTATCGTCAAAAGGTTCAGATCGCCTGGCAAGGCTATAATAACCTGCTACATGCATCGTTAGAACTGTAGGTGAGGGCATGCATGACTCATCTTATAATATAAGACAATCTATTTTGACCATGTCATACCCAAAATGAAATAGAGATCCCGATACTTTCTGTCTTAGCAGCAAGCGAAATGGAAATTTCAATCGAAATATCTGAATTTAAAAAAATACAAAACACCAATTAGAAGAAATTGTATCTGAATGCCAGATTAATGGCTGGTTTTGTGGTAAAGCACATAGAAGTGTAGAGTACAGTAATTGTTCTGAAAAATCCCATTCAGGGGATTAAGTCCTTAATTTGTATAAGTACCTCAAAATTAACTACTAGCTTTCTAAGCCATTCAGTAAACACATTTTGCTGAGCTCTAGGACTATGTAGTCTTTCCTTTAAAGTGTTTCACTTAATTATCTTGGTCTTGTCAAATTCAACATATTAATACTATATTTTTTTCCAGTTTTTTCAATACTCATCAGGAACTCTTGAGATGCTAGACTGTTTTAAATGCAAACTGAAGACTTTTTTATTAGTTTGAAGTGCTTCTTTATAAATTAAGAGTAGTTGGGTTTGTTTCGGCATACACCTTTTGATTCCTGGAAAGGAGCTCTGGAATACTGGGGAGGGAGGAGCACAGAACACTGTAAGATACATTTGTCACATACAGTATTGTGTCCATACAATAAGTACTGAGATTAAGGAAGTATTGTGATCTGCTTCGTTACTTGAACATACTTGGGTTTTAGGCTCCTTTGAGCCATTTAAACAGTATAAGCACAGAAGGCTGGGGACACAGTTTAAATCCTATTCTTTGTCTATGCCCTGTGGCAAGATCCTTCCACGACATGGCTATCTGTGCCTCAGCTCAGCTGTCCCCATTTGAGTGGCTTGCAGAATACGTTATTATGTGATATAAAGGGAGCCGAGTTAAAAATGACATTTTTTTTCTTAAAGATGCCTTCAGTTCATTTTTCAAACACCTGCACCTTAATTTTGCATTGTCCTTTCAGCTCCCGCAACATTAAAGGCAAATTCAGCTGCCACAAAATAAAAAAAAAAACACCAAATGAATATAGGAAAAACATGAGGACAAGACACCCTGCGGTCCTGTTCAATGCATTTATTCTCAAATAAGCCGCAGTTACAGCAGCTAGCAGACAGTAGTGCTGAAACTGAAACTGTTGGGCTCCACTTAAATATGCCATTTAGCCATATCAGCTTATAGCAGTCCATTCTGCTTACCTACCACTGCCGATAAGAAAAGAATAAACATTGATGCTTTTCTATGTGTGTGACAAGCTTTATTAAGATGCTGTCTGCAATCGCCCTTTTATGGGAATTCTAGGCTCGGCAATCCATTTTTATGGGATCATATCAAGACCTAATATTCCATATCTGATTACTAGCTTTATTTTGTGTGTAATGTGTTTCTGTCATCCCCTGTTTTTTTCCAGGAGGAAATATAGAGGTGGCTGGCACTGTGCTTAAATTCAGGCACGTCCTATTAGAAATAGTGCTGTATATGGATTGTTCTAACTGATCCAGGGGTAGCCGGTTCTTTGGAGCATGTCCATGAGCGTGCCGCTGGCCGCCCGTGTGGTGACTGATTCTCAGCGTGTGATTCTCTGTGAAGCCACACTGCAGCAGCAAGCTGTTTTTCATTTTAAATGTCCCCACTTACAGTCCATGGCGCATTGTCTGCCACCAAGAAGTGCATAGGGGCATCGTGCACAAAAACAAGCTCTTTGGGCACTCATTACACCTCATTACACATAGGCATCACACACAACCACTGCATTAAATGAACAACTGGAAAAGAGTGTAGCTGTCAGAGATGGAATTGGGCTCCAATAACAGAAGGGGGACTTGTGGCCAGGGGCGTATCTATCATCCGAGGGAGGACAGAGTACAAATTCCAAAAAGAATCACATATACTTGCAATCAGGACCTGAGGCCTTCTTGGCACTTGGCACAAGGGACAGGAGCAGGATTTATGGGCTGTGCCAAGTGTACACAGTCTTTACAGGGAGTTCTTGGCACCAGATGACGTACTGTAGCTCACTCTTCCAGGTTAACAGTGCTGATGTTGTGTGGTCAGTGTGCACGGCTTCCATGTCATACAGATCACACAAATTCCTCCCATGGCAATAGCCACACTCAAGAAGGAGTGGACGCTATTCTTGTTTTCTGAATTTGTCTTGGAATCATTACTTGGAATGCTGTCCTGAATCCAGTCTTCCCCAGGCAAAAAAAAAAGCCACCTAACACTAGTCCGCCAGCACGTCTTCCAATATGATTTCCTTGTTAGCCTTCCATTTCACTACTAACTAGACCAGATACGTAGAGGTCACGCTTCAAGGCAGCATAGCTGCTTGTGCCTGATTTGAATCCAATAAACTATCTTGGAAAGATACTACGCTTTAAAAATTGGTAGCTATATCCGACTGCCAGATTGAAAAGGCAGAAGGCCTAGAATAAGTTGCAGCACTTATTACAATTTCTGCATTTTTTTCATTCGTGTTTACCCGAGCAGGAAACCATAAATAATAAACGACATGCTTCTGCCGCCCGGGTCTCTCCAGAAGTTTTATTTAAAGTCTTTGTAATGAGCAGACAAAGAGTCGGAGAGCGTTTCTCATGCTTCTTTAAGCAGGCAGATGCTTCACATTTCCTGACCAAAGCAAATGCCTTTGAATATTCTCTGGGAGCTTAATTGGGTTGCTTGTCTCACTTCAATTTTCCATCCTTCGATTAAACCTACAGTATCTGTAGGTATCTCCCCACCCACATCTAACAATGCCACAATGTTAGAAGTGCGGGGACATGTTTTAATATGCTCCATTTTAATAGCGCTCTATTTATAAGCCATTGATTGACAGACAGAGACAGATTTCCTTGTCCCCTTGACGGGGTTGTTCAGTGATGTTGCGCGAGAAATACTCCACAACCTCCTCAGATCCCACAGACTGTACCAAACAAGCCTGGAACTGACGGCGGATCTGAGCAACAGAGGCAGATTTGGCAGGCAGAGGAGGTGGCAGAGCAGTTGTTTTCACACTTCCCTCTGAAAATGAAAACAGGTTTTCCTCCCATGGCCGAGCGTGGAGCGAAGGGAGTAGTTTTGGGGAAGGAGGCGTGACTTCCTTAGAAAATGTTACCTAAAGGTATCGGCACTTTTGTTTCCTCACAGACTGAAAAGTCCTCTGCATCCTGCTTCAGGTTCAGGGCGGGTTAATAACACCTCCTGTTCTAAATCCCCACTGGTTTGTTCTGAAAATAAGCGTGGGTTTTGTCCCACTCGCCTCCAGATGTGCTCTCGAGCAGAATCCTGCAAGTGATGCATGAAGGTGAACCACATCTCCCCACAGTGGAGCTGCTCCTTCAGAGGTCCAGTCAGTGGTAGAAGTGGTATCATTGGTGCGGCTCCTGACGTTGCTGTGGGGAGCTTTGTCACCCCATGGATTAACAGAACAAAAACCTCACAATAATCTTGGTAACTCAGAGTATCACAGCATACCATTTAATCATACTGAGACTGGTGTCAATTTGCGCCTTACTTTTCTTTCTAACCAGCCTGCCCCTCCCCTCCAAACACGCAAGCCAAGAATCCTCATGTTAACGAGGAACATGCGCCATTTTTCATTCTCACGTCCCACATTCAAACAACACAGTGAGCATCCACTGGAGGAGTGATGCAGCTCTCCCTGACAGGGAGACTCACGGACCTCTGGAAATCACTGAGGTTACTCTGGCCTTCTCTCAAGCTCCCTGGGGAGCTCTGCCAGTTACAAACTGTCAATAACCACACTGTCAATAGCCACAGTACTACACTACTACATATTTATTGTTCTCGCAACATATTTATTGCTCTGTTGTTATTATTGATTTTGTTTGGAATGTGCTGTCTATATTGTGAGGTGTTGTCTGCTGTACTGTGTACTGTATGGCCCGAGAGATCAGCGCGAATAAGAATTTCAATGTACATGTACATATGGCAATAAACTCCTCTACTCTACTCTACAGTAAGCATGCTGTCAGCTGTGCTTTTACACTAGTCCAGGCAACATTTGTACTCTCAATGGCTGCTGCTTCTGAAAGCCAGAACCAATTACTTGTTTTAACCTTAACCCTGAAAGCAAGAATGGAACTATGGACAAGGAGTGTGGACAATTTGTGTTTATCAAGGTTTGTATTAATTGTTTATGAGTCTTTAAACTAAGCCAGTGAATTGTCTTTGTGTACATGTCTGTCCCTGTCATTGTTTGCTCTCTTTTTGGCTGCATTTGTCTGGTACAATCCCTTAATTTATAAAACGACAGGAAATTTGACCATTTTCAAATCTGGACAAAAATGCCAAGGTCGGTTGTTCCAAACCTGCTAATGACTTAATAAAAATCCCAGGGCTCTGCCTGCACTGTGAATAAACATGTTTATTGATGATGCCCTGAAGTTGCGCCTGATGTCCAAATATTAAATACTGTATCATAAGGATAAATACCTGGTAGAAGTTGTATTTATTTCTTTGCAAACTAATGAGTAATCATCTCCAGAATTTAGACTGACATATTTAGAAAAGCCATTTGACGGAACAGATGCTATCATTTTAATGACAGGTACAACACAATCCTTTGCCAAAGATATTGCAATAAAGACGGTGCCTTTCCTTTAGTACATGTAATGTCTGGCTACAGCAGTACACAGATCTCTGTGTTCACAACAGCACATGTGATACCCATACAAAAACAACAGAGAAGCTTAACAATAAACGTTTACTAGGTTCACGCCATTTCTATCTGTGAAACTGTGTGTGTGTTGTCTTTTTAACAACCCAACCCCTGTATTTACCTCCTCCTGCCCCCCGTCTCAAGAAAGAATGTCAGAGCTTATTTGTCTGTAATTTAAGAGAAAGAGAAACGTACGTGAATTGGAACTCATTGTGAAATGCTGGCAGGCTGTTGTGCAGCTCTAGTCAGCACATTTACTAGCACTTGAAAGATAATGCATCCTGCTAGAGACAGATCAATTACTGGCTAAGTCAGAGCGTACACCATTAGTCTACAAGTCATCTGCCTTTTCGAAGGCATGAGAAGACTTTTCACCTGTGTACACAGAAAGCCACAGGTATCTGGATAAAACGTTATTGTATATTTTATGATTAACTAAACTGGTAAAGAGACCTCAGCACAGATGGACTCATACTGTTTTCATCCACATAGACACCTTGGCTATGTGCTACTGACCTGCTTTGGAAAATCCCTTATCACTGCCACCTTTCAAACTTCACAACTGCATAGTTACAAACCGAGAGAGTGGGACAAACAGAG
Organism: Atractosteus spatula; assembly: GCF_055471065.1. Classification (NCBI taxonomy): domain Eukaryota; kingdom Metazoa; phylum Chordata; class Actinopteri; order Semionotiformes; family Lepisosteidae; genus Atractosteus; species Atractosteus spatula. The sequence continues at coordinate 73,363,985 of NC_142708.1, read as the reverse complement.
TTCTGTGAGCTGCTGCCAAATGGCGATTTAAATGAATGACATTTGAGCTCTTTGTCAGAGTTGACGAAATTCACCTGGTCACAGAAAATGCCTTTTTCTACAAAAGCACTCAAAATGACAAAGCAGTCATCCAACACTGCAGTGTTTCCAATCCTGCCCCCTCACAAGGCATTTAAATGCAACACACAAACAATTTGCATGGGCCTCCGAGAATAACTAGGACAACATCAAGCAGCTTTGCTTCCTTTGAAGTGCTACTTTTAACCCCAGTTCAACATCATTTACGCCTTTCAGTATCATAAACAAAAACAACAGCTCGATCAGAGGTGGGGTTTAATAAAGTAGGAGCCATGCCAACCCATTTTTTACACAGCACAATGGTTTAATTGCAAGCGCAAAAGAGAATGAGCTTCTGCTTGAGCGATATACACCAGGGTCATATGCCCTTGAGCAAGACAGCAAGTATGGTCTAAGAATTCTCTTTTATGATGTGAACCTTTTGACTTAAGTTTACTTATTTACGGAATCTGTGCTGTAATATGACGGGTGTGATGCTGGTTCACCAAAGGAGGCCAAGAGGCCAAGTCTCTTGGAATTGCCAGTACACTCTGGTTGTAAGCCGATAGCTTGATCATTCCAGCTGGGTCATCAGCAAAGTCAATCGGAAAATCTGAGAAGCCTACTGTACACAACAAAACAGGGTCTTTCATCATCCTCTTTATTTTTTCAGGCTAAAATACACTGTACTGTACATGCTCTCGGAACTTTTTTAATGCTTCTGATTTGATTACTTATCATGCTTTTCTTTTCCTGCCACACTTTATTCTACAGAATGGTTTGGAAATAAGCCTCTTTCAGGTCTGGGCTGCTGATTCCTTTCTTCCTGTGCTCAGCTGTATTTTTATACCTTTCAAACCAAAGGATGGAACTGGATCCACTGATGAAAAGATGGGGAAATGAAGTCTAATGTTACAGCTAATTTTAAATTCCGCAGTTCTGTGACAGATGCACTGGAATCACAACAGATTTAAGAATTCAGAAAGCAATATTATTAAAAATTATCCCCCAAAAATCACACTTCTGTTACTGCTTACCCAGATTCGTGTCCTGTCAAATGCAGATTTCCCAGAAGATGAAAATCCCTATTAAGCTTGAAAACCTTGAACTGGATTTAAAGTTTTAGTTATCCCTTCCATAGGAAAAAAAACAGGGAATGATATCACATTTACAGTATTTGCACTGTAGAACCACTTGCATTGATCCTGAATTCATACAGTCAAGGGAAATATTTTTTATATAATTTTATATAAATAAAATAGTAAAATTTTATATATTTAATTTTATAATTAAATATATTTAATATATTATAATTTATATATAATATTTATATATTATATATTTATTGTAATATATAATAATTTTATTATAATAAAATTCTAATATATTATAATTTTATATAAGTAAAAGAGCACTGCAATGAAAGACTAAACCACTTCAGATTTATGCATATTAGAATCAGAAACCAATGAACAAATACAGTATTTGGATATTTTAGTAAAATAGTGTAGCCTCTAGAATAATAAAACAGAATATTTACTGATTCTGATGTAGAAATCTGGGTTTTCTTATAAAACAGAAAATTGTGAATACACCCTGTTCTGTATGTTTATAACAACAGAAAGACTATTGTATAGCTCATATAGAACACAACAACTAAAAACTGTCGTTTGTAACCCTGGAGGAGCATTGTCTCTTCTGGTTGTTGAGTTCTTAATCACAGGCTAGTTGATTTCAGTTTTCTGTCTGGGGCAGATTTGTACATTTATTTTCAGCTCTTAAAAGGCGACATGGGGTCTGTAATTCCTTTACAGTTTTCGAGTTTCAGAACTGCCCTCATTCAGATGTGTTACCCGAAATGTAACCAATTAGACCTCTGCAGATGGAAAACGTGTTCGTTAGAAACGAAATCATTCCCCCCTGTATCATTCCCTCCAGTTTTTGTTCATCCTCTGCAGATCAGCTAGAAAGGGAGGTTTAATGGCCAGCAAGCTGTTGAGAGGCTGCAGAAAAGTCTGAAATTGTTGGAAACTGTGCCCTTGACGCGGGATATTTTTGACACTCGGGATTGACCAAAAAAAAAACCCAACAAAAGTGTAAAAAATCAAGCAAATCAATAAGGTCATCAAGCACCGGAGAGTCTGAGCTCTTCTGGAATGAAATCCATTTCAAACCTCCAGTGTCGCGTGCTGCTGTTTTGCAGCATCAGGGCTACAGACCTGTTGTAGTAGAACTACTGATACATTTCATGTAGCGGTGTGCGACAAGCTATATGTTTTTACTGGCATATGAATTCCGGCAAGTGTAAACCCATAAGCATTTTAAAATGCACCCATCCTTGAAGTTCAAGGGCACTGGCAAAGATCATTTTGCGGTCTTTAAAAAGAAAGCTATCTCAGAGCAAAAAAGAAGGCATACAGGTGCACTTTCATTCTGATTTACCAGAATGAGACTAGATTGAGCTCATACATAATTCAGCCGCTGTCACTCTTGTGTGACGCTAAAAGAAACTACTGAATGTTTGCTGTGCATTTCACTAGAATGACAGAAAGACAAACAACAGCAGGCGGGGGGGGGGGGGGGGGTAGTGGTTACATGGACATTTTAAATCCTATTTTCTCTTCTTTAAACCATGCTTAGTGCAGGTTGCCACTTTCTAAGTGCACAGCCGTGATGTGGGTGAGGGAAAACAACATGAAAGCCTTATCTGCCATCCTGAGCTTTTGTTTCAGGCTATTTCGCTTAGGGAAGCAGAGATGGTGAAGCAAGTGCATTCGTATCCCATCTTAAACCTGTCTGCCTCATCTAAAAATAAACCCCCTGCTCTGTGACGGAATGGGCAAGGAAAAGGAGTCTTTCGCAGGTCGGACAGTGCAGAGCTGCTGCCATCAGTCTTTCCTATGAGCACACCCCCACCCCCAACCCCAAATACGCTCTCCTCTCAAGCTAACAAAAGCCTTTCTTCACTGTTTCGAGCCTCTACAGAAAAGCTCAAGGTATAGTTTTGGTATCATTTTTCGTTTCTTCTCTCTTTTGCACATCTACAGAGAAGCTCATGGACACTTTTATCTTATGGAATTATAATCTCATAATCCGTTAAATAAAAGCTGAGGTGTGCAATGGATACAACCCTAATAAATACAGAGGCAGAGACATACTGTACACGGACATATACTGTAGGTTGCAGTGAGCGGCAATCAATTAATTGGTTGCATTAATTAGTTGCAGCACTTTTTATCCCAAAGGTTCCCAAAGCACTTAACATACAGCATTGTATGGGAGCCACTTCATCCATTACTGAATGCTTCTAAGGTGTAGTGTCCAGACTATGGAAGCAGAGAGTGGAATTTATCTCGGAGAACTCTAGGAATGTAGGACTCTGGAGTTAATACTGGTACCTTCGAACAGTACCACGGGGTCTTTGTTAGGTGTTTGACTTAAGTCAAAACTCATAGGTTTACTAAAAAACAATTTTGCGAAGGTTATCAGTTGTTATAAAACAGATTTGTATTGTTTTCTTCTAATCTTACCACCCCCATGAGGAGGGTAGTGAGCTTCTAAAACGTGATGAGATCAGAACTGAAAAAGGCATTCCTTCCTTATAAGCAATATATCATCCCCTCATCACCTGTCCATTCATGCATACTGTACTTACACTATTCACAGCTTTCTGCATCCATTCTTTTCACAGGAGTGTTAATACAAATACACTTTTTGCTTCCAGGCCATTCAGTTCAGATTTTCATATGCACTAGGCATTTGATACATACAAGTCAGGCTTAAACCCGCACCACAATAAATGGCTTATTGATAACGAATGGATGGAAGTTGAAGATACACCTTAAGAAAGAAAATTCACAATTTAATATCATACAGAATGCATGAACACGTGGGCAGTAGCCTAAACAGATGACTGACACTGGCTTGTCTGTTCTATTGATTTTGACGGATCTGGGCTGCTTATCAAGATGTCGGCTGTCCTGTAGTCATATATTACCAGCTGTCAGACTGCAATAAGAGAACCTTGTTCTTTGTCTTTCAGAGCAAGCACAAAACTCCCAGAAGAATACAGCCCACAGCCATCAAACAGATCTTCTCAATTAGGATTTGATTTTACTTCAGCAGTTTGTAATACAATTCTTATATGCACAAAGTCTTTGAAATATTCTTAAGACAGAAAAGATCCTGTTCTGTTTTTCTTGTGTAAATTATAATTAACTGGTTTGAGCAAATTAATTTTGCCATTTTCTGTCTCACCATGCAGCAGATTAATATCAGAACAGTACTGGATGTACAGTATCTGACTGAAAACAGGAGACAGTTCTTAACCCAAGAGGGTTTGTGTACCCAGAACAACCTACACAGTCATGCTTCTCCAAGATCTTTCAAGAAATGGATGAGAAACTTGATTCAATAAACTAATAAAGATTAAAAAAGCAAGATGGCACCAAATAATGTCCTCTTGTTTACATCTTTGGTTGTGTTTTCTATCCCATCAAAATGACAATATCTTTCCATTTCCAATGGTTACAAATGGAAAGAGACATTGGATCGAGCTTGTTTGGTAGTAGCTAACTGATCCAGGCTTCTCATCCAGCCATTCCTCCAAATAAGCCAAAGTACCAACTTCCACATCACAGCTAAGCAGCTTCCAGTTCCAGACTCCCACAACCCTTTGTGTAAAGAAGGTCCAACTGATTTGCGTTTTAAATATACTTCTTTTTTGTTTCCATTGCTGTCCTTTGGCTTGTGTTTCACTGTTGAAGAACTCTCTGGGATTAACTCCGCTAATGTCATTAAGAATTTTAATACTTAACCAAGTCCCTATAGCAAAACTAAAAATATCAGTTAGAACAGCCCATCCCTGTGTAACTGAAAGATTTGGTTGCTTTTCTGTGGACTATTTCCAGGGCTGTACTGAGTGACTGTTGGAAGTCTGTTGTTAATGGTCAAAGGAAAACAAATATAATTGCCAATATAACTGTCAGAGTACCATCAGGCCCTGGGATTTGATTACCTTAAAGATATTTCAACTTACTTCGCACCTGCTAATTGTTAAAAACACTCTTATATACTATACAATGGCATCATGAAGTATGTTTTTCAATTTTAAGTTACTTTTAGCTGTTCCATACAGGAGGAAAGGGACAGCTGAGCAGAAGCAGGACAGCGTGGTCATACAGTACAGTCCATCTCTGGGCCTTTATAATCACAGCACGCGGGTGGCTGATTGTGCTGAGTGGAAAGCAGAGCTGGACTGAAGTGGACCGTGCGCTCCAGGATCATGAGACAGGTCAGGTTCAGGGCTGCACTGGGTTCTCCAACGTGTGCACACTCTTCTTGCATGCAAGCATGGTCTATTTGTACGAAAGCGTTTTCCACTTATTTGCTCCTATGAATGCTTAAGCAGGAGAAAGTATAATGCCAGGAAAAATATTGAGGAGGGTTAAATGGGAGTTTGTCAGGGAAGACTGCCTCGGGTTATATATCTTTTTTAAATTAAATATTAAACCTCTTGGAGAGGAAATCTATGCACTGAGCGGCAAGCAATCTTTTTTTTGCGAGCCAGCACCGCTTCTTAATCACCATTATTCTGAGAAAATGACAGAGGAGATTGGGGAGCAAAAGTGAGACGGCACTGTAGCGAGCAGAAGATTCGCCATCAGGGAATGTCGCCTTCCTCTTTCACCCTAGTTTTTGCACAAACATCCCATCTTAAGGGTATTCACAAAAGGTCTCTAGTCACAAAACAAAGAGGGACAGTTCTCAAAATAATGGGTGATCAAAACATCCTATAATCCCTCCTAGGAGTATCTAGTACAGGCTCTCATTTCTGAAACTCGTCAGGGTAATGATTTTTGGTAGGTACTTAAGGCAGTTAAAATAAAAAACAGAACAAAATCCTCTCCTAAGAAGGAATAATCATATTAAAAAGACTGAACTTCGATTATCTAGAGCAGAAAAATGTATTTTTAGAGAGTGTCATACAGTCAGATATTAGCATATTTTGAAAACAGGCTTAAGTCACTCAAGGACACCAGTGAATGGATCATTCTTCATTCTGGGTTCTGTTTTTAAATATATATTTACATTATAGCCGCTGATCTGGTACTTGAGAATGTTTTCTGAATTCATTTCAGATTTTGGATTTTGTCTGTGCTGTTGGACTGAATGTGTTTCCAAATTACGCTGATTTTGTTGGCTGTTTCTTCAGTGCAGTTGTGAAATTCCTCAGAAATTCCTCCAGCAGGAGGTTCCCTAAAACACAGCTTCAAATCTCCACAAAGGCATTACATTCTAGCTCCATATCACACCAGTATGAATCCAGAAATGACTTTGATAACTCTTATGAACAGCAGCCAAGACAAGAGCATATAGTGGTGTGAGAGTAGAGACATGGCTTTAAAAACTGAGAGACCACCATTTCTTTTTTGATTTTTCAATGCTATTCCTAACTATCAAGTTCTTATACTACTTACAGAAAATACTGTTTTTGAACAGTAGAGCAAAATCAATGCATAAATTAGATAAACTACAATCCACGAGGTCTGATTTAAGGAAGGATTGCTTGTTTTAAAGAGGTAACAGGTTGCGTGCAGGCAGGGGTAAGCTTGTGTGCAATCACTGGGCAAATGGAACAGACCGAAAAAATCTTAGTACCTTAACTGGGGTGAGAATATTATTATGGAATAGAAGTCAGGCTCTGCAGGCTGTGCTTGTGTTGTGATTGAGTCAGTGGCTGTAGGGGAGAATTCAAAGTTTTTGGCCATCATCGACACTGATTTTTTTCTAAATGATGTCTAGAGATGAACACAGTAACACTGTGAATTTGAAGTGTAGCTGAGTTTTCATTCACCAAAAAAAAAGAACAAGCAGCAACTTTTGGACAGGTGGTGAGGTTATAGATGTTATAGGACCAGCCCAGAAGCTCTTTCTTTGGTTAGGATTAAAACACTACTTAAGGCAAAGTACTTAGAGAATAGAGAAAACAAACATTCTATAAAACACACTTTTTTATCAGCTTCGGAATTCTCATTATACAGTAGCACCTACAAATACAAAAAACAGACGATATAAATGAGAATCTATTTTCCTGTTACAGCTACTGTAATTTACACTTGGGTTTTAAGTGAACATCAAGGAGTCTATATTTAGCATTTGTTATTTTTATAATAAGCAGTGTAGAAAGAATATTAAATATATTATTGTGTTGTAGGTGGTGGTGATTCTGTTCCATTAACGCTTCTCATTTAGGCCAAGAAGATTTTCTAGGGCACTACTAGAAAATAGCAGCTCCTCAGAGGGATTCATCAGAATCAATATGTTGCAACATCATAAAATATAGAGAAAATGTCTCACTCACAATGTTTAACCAAAGATTAAAAGTGCATATTATGTTTATTTAATGATCCAGAATGTCTTTTGTAGCCACCAAAGTGAGATCTGATTCTGTGTGTTTCTGACATTTTTCCCAAAAGCTTTTGCAATAGCTAACAAACATCAGAAAAGTCAATTAAATATTGAGAAATATATTAATCTCTGTTGCCTAGATACTTTGCAGTACAGCCACTAATTGGCTACATGCTATTTCAGAGCTGACAAATTACCCAAAGTCTTTCACATCTTTAAAAGATGGCCTACAGAGCTGTACAAAAATGTTCTCATTTGCTTGGCCATACGGTGAGAGCTCTTGTTGGTCAGATATCTTCAATTGTAGGTGCTACACACTTTTCTGTTTCAGCAGTGGTAAAGAAGAAAAACAAGTATCTGCTGGCTTAGTTATTCATCATTTCATCTAGCTAATCTGCTAGTCTTCTTTTCTGAGCATGCAGTATTTGTACAATATACAGAAAAAAGCAGCTAATGATTAAGTTCTTGCACTAGCTGGGAGGCTCATCCTTGATCTATGCACTGTACTGTATGTGAGGCAGGAAAGGGATTGATTTACTTCTTTGATCATGGCTCAATAACGCCCCTATCATTTTAACATTTTATTGATTCATGGACGCCAAAATAACATTCTGGTTTGCTTTTGATATATTCATGGCTCACATCTTAACAAGAAAAAAAACAGAAATCGAGAGATCTACTTCTGAAGCAGCTTTGATAGGGATGACAGTAAGCAAGGTATTCTTCAAAAAAGCCAATATGTACTGGTGAGACTTCTTATCTATAGAAATGAAACAACCTCTTTTTTACACAATTGAGGCCACAGATAAGACAAAGAACTGATATAGCTTTTTGCTCAGGAATGTTGAGCCTCATCACAGCTTACACTGACAGGATACCTCTTCATAAGTGCTGGCAAAGTACTGAAAGCACTTTAGAGAAAGTCTGGTTGACTCCACACATAAATCCCTAACCCCTAACTTCCCTACCATCCTAATCCTGAAGCCAATAATTACCCACTAACGGTGCATTTGCCCAGGGCAACACTAGACAAACACCTCACTCATGAGGTATAAGCAGACAAGTGGAGGGTTTTGCATGCTGGTAGCAAAAACATAAATATAAAATGGGAAACACAAAGACTTGTGCGTTTATGTTGACAGATCATTTACATATTTTAGACAATGTGGGGAAGAAATTAAAAAGGCAAAACGAAATGTCACGATACACAGTTCAAGAAGTATAATTTAAATCCTAATCCTGTATAATGCAAAACTGAGGTCTCAAGTGGAATACTGTATCCAACTTTGGCCACCACATTATAGAAAAGTCATTGCTGCATAGGAATCAGCCTAGAAGAGACCAACCAGGTACATTCAGGTACAGGGTTTAAGGAAATGGCCTACTCTGTGAAGAAACTGAACCTTTTTGGCCTTTGGATAGAAAAGACTACGAGGGGACCTGACATGTATTCAAAATCCTCAAGAGATTGACAGAGGCAACTCACTGAACTACTGTAGAATGTGCACTGAGAACCAACAACAAGAGGCAGGTCTTTACACAAAGGGTAGTGGGAGCATGGGCCAGGCTACCCAGGCTTCTTTCAAGAAACAGATTAATTAGCTACTAACTCTTAATGGGCTAGATGGGCCAGATGGCCTCCTCTCGTCTGTGACCTGTCTCATACTGTATCTTAATGTACTGGACTCCAGCAGTGGGGCAGGTTCACAGTGACCATGTGGACAGACAGACAGAGCTTCCTTGGGGAGAGCTGTTGGAGCGATTTAGAGGAACAGAGAGAGACTGAGAGTTCTGCTCAGGTTATTACTGACAGTTTGTTTCGAAAGACAGAGGGGCCTGTTTTTTTCTTTGGTTAGCAAGGCAAGTGGAATAGCGAGTGAGGATTGAGTCCCAAAAAGCCCAGCGGTTGCGACCAGCACCCTGCGCCCTCACAGGCACCACACATACATCCTGCACTAATGAAGACGCTTGCAGCACTGATGACGATTCTCTGCAAATTGCAGTATAATACCTTCCATGATGAAGGGACCTTTGTTGCACAGCTTCATCTTCTTTAAGGTGGCCTCTAACTCGCAGAGATAATTGGAAGCACAGGATTGTACAAATCTATTATAAATTTGGCTCGGTGAAATATTTAGTTTTCTACATAGTAAATGAAGTGAAGTAGGGAAACGGTCCAGAAAATGTATGAAATATACTGTAAGTGTTTTTTTTGTACAGAACACAACTTGGCTAATAAAGGCAGCAACTGCAGCAACGCAACATCAGCAGGTGCCCTTGAAACAAGAACACTGGTAACGGAAGAATCTGCTCCCGTGTTTCATCCGACTGCTTGACAAAACCGAGAGGGAAAAAAAGAAATTCACACTGATGTCCTCGAGCTCACAATCTATTCCGCATCTCACGACCTCAGCTTCATTTTTCTGTTAAAGAAGCCTCTATTTTTAGCCCATCTCAAGGAAAGCCCTTTATCAGTCATGTCACAGAGCAGGCAGAAAACCTGCTTTCCTTTCCCGACACATCTTTTTGTTGTAAAATCTTTATAGTTAAGGTTTCTGATCATCTTTACAGTACAGTACTGTATGTGTATTTGAGGATGTAACGGATTTGATGGCTGTCAGTGAAAATTACTACACTGAAGCGCAATGGGGCTAAATTTCATAGCATAGGCTTTAAATGCCAAAACAGACTAATGGGTTGATTGGATCAATGTTTTGGCAAAAGCGTGTTTGTTTTTTATTTGATGATGACTGCTTCAGTGCAATCACACAGTCAGAGGACACCCTGAATAGCACTGGTCCAGCCCCTTGGAATTCACATGTGGTTAGGGATCTGAAATGGGCTGGATGACACAGTAATACTGCAGAACACAAAAATCAAACAAATAAAGTCAGATTAAACAGAAATGACAATTCATCGAACCCTCCCAGAAAGCCCTGGGCAGTCTTCTGTGTGACGTTCTAGATCAAGATCAGTAATGTGCTGTCGTTGTCTCCTGCAGCAATCTATAAATCTCCAATGCCAAGGTCACAGCTGTAAAGGAAACCTAAAGACAGCTGAGTAGCTCTGCGGATTGGCACACCAGATCACTAATTTCAATCTAAGCAAGGTCAGCTGGGACAGAAAGTGCTGTTGTTTTATTTTTGGGCAAGGGCATATAAAAATGTCATTGCTTTTTTAAATTTTTTTTCCCATCACCTTAATGTGATAATCATATACCTTTCAAGACAAGACTCTTACTCCAGAAACACCACACCCAGCTCACCCTTCGCCCATCCATTCAAATAATACAAAGAAGTGAACTTATAACAAAAAAAGGAAGGCAACTGAGCTCCTCTACATTGTTCAGTTGCTACTAGGATTTCATTCAGCCATTTTTTCTAAATAGACAGGATATTGGCTTTGAAAACATGGCTGGGTAGTTTGTTTCAGAATCTCAGATCCCTCTTTGTAACGATGTGCTTATTGATCTCAGTCTCTCATTTCGCCAAAGTTACCCTGTTGATTCATGTTTTCATGTTTTACTGTCAATCCTGAAGAGGTCTGTCAAAAGGTTTGAGGGGTTCAAACACCTCAATCGCTCACCTCGTAGTCTTCACTGTTCAAGCCTACAAAGAATCAGGGAACAATTTTAGGCTATTTCCTGAGCAGCAACGTCTTTTTTGTAACATGGTAAACAAACCACAATATTCACAATTCTGTATAAAGCTGTATCAGTGCACTGTACAATTGTAACATGAAGAAAGACCATAGAGCACAAAAGGAGGAGGCAAACACCACAAGGGTGTTTTATGGAACTTAACCTTGCACATCACACAGGCCCTCATGCAGAACGGTCTTTTTGAAATACAAACGGGGTAAGCTCCGAGCGATAATGTAACAATTTTCAAATGACTAGAATCTGATCCTTTCAAAATTAATTTTCCTATTCGTTTTCTGCACCTAAATGAAGCCAGTAAAACACATTTTGTATGTTCTAACAGATAAGGAAGCAAAACATAATGAAGTTTGACACCTCTTTCACAGTCTCCCCAGTGGCCACATCCTCCTGTCCTCATTAATCGCACACTGGAAAGCGCTGGATCAGAAATTACTGGAAATGAGCGTGTCAGTTAGAAGCAAACAAGACACTGGCTTGTACAGAACAGCAAGCGCAGTATCAAAGATGGCATGTTTTGATCTGCCATCAAAATATCGAAGTGCGTTTTGTGTTAAAACAAAATAGTTGCTATTGACGATGAAGAGAACTGTTCTTGATGCAGTTCTTTGATGGTTGTGATGTCTTCTCCAAACACTTGTGGGGTGCCCGTTAAAAAAATGACCGGTGCAATACAGGTCTCGCACAGAGAAACACAGCTGCTGTTTGGATGCTCTCCCGTGGGCTTGTCCCCCCTCTTTGTCCCCACTCTCTAACCCATCCTATCTCAGCACACCATCTAATAACAGCACAGACATAGGAGACTTCAGCTGTAGAGAAGCTACTGTAATCACTGTTAGCCTTTTGCCATATGTTGCTGTTTTTCTTCTTATTTAAAGAGTATGTGCGGCTGGCACTATTGCACACTTAATAGTGATTCTCAAATGCAATTATTCCTGAGATACTGTACACCACACTGCAAATCTTCAGCTCCTTTCACAGACACATGCAGAGCCCAGAGGAAGAAAAAGCAGCAGCCTTGATTCTGAGGTGGCGCGCAGTGCTTCAATACGTAAAGATGCCCCAGTTGGTGATTTCTGTAACTTTCTTCGTGCAGGTCCTTGAACTGAGATTGAGAAAACCTATCTTGAGAAAAGCCACCTAGAATTTTAAAAGCTGAAGGAATTCAGCCTTTAATTTTTCTGTTGCATGAAGTCACACCTCACTCACAGTCCTCAGACAATACGAAACACTGGGCAAGATTCCACATTGTGGAAGAGCCTTCTTTTGAGAATGAGACCCATTGTGACACATGATGACACTTAGATCTACTACAACAACCACAGAGAGGCTCAAAATCAGTGTAGTGAAAGGATGCAAAAAATGTCACGTTTCAATGTTCGAGATGGCGATCTTTAGCACTTGATGGCAATGAAACATCAACTGCCTTAACAATTCTTCACGGTTCAAACAGAAATTCATCATCGTAATGTTGTGACCAAGGAAAACAAAGTGCTAGCACCTCAGAACGCTTGCATCTTTAGTTAGCAAAGCGACTTCACAAAAACGGATCAAGAAAAACAAGGCCGAAATGAAAACAGGCTCTGATGTACTGACTAAGAGGAATAGCTACATAAATATACTGCTGCCATGGAAGTACTCTGGGCAAAAATGACAATTCCACTCCTCATGCAGGAGGCCAACTTTCACACGGCTTAGATCTTTCGCACAAACTGGAGAGCACAGCACGGGAAGGAATATGTTGCCAGTGCAATCAATTTAAGAAAACTAACTTGCAATAGCTCTCTCACAGACAAGTATTTTCCTACATAGGAATCATGTGAAAGTCAATCTATCAGTGCAGCCTGGATTCCACTGTGTGCACTGATAACTGGAGGACTATTGCAGGAAAGGTGTATTTTCCTGTATCTTAAGAATTGTGAACTGTGCCATGCAATGTGTCCGACTTAACTTTATGTAGCATTTCACTCTGACATAAAAGTAATTAGACCTGTGCAGTTTTAATTCCCCATTAACAGCAGGTGGTGTACAGTAATGAGCTCTGCAGATGGGTTATTTTAGTTGGAAAAAAAAAAACATCACAAATGACATTTTTAAGTGTATCAATCATCATCCTCCACCGCTGAAGGCTAAAGTCACAAGGTTATTTTTCCAGCTATTTGGTGCATTATACTCCTAAATAGATGTTGCAGATGAGTAATAATAAGGGAAAAAAGCATTTTTTTAACTTCACTTCTCATCATAAAGTCATTAAAATGTACTTAAATATTTATTTGATGTAACACTGACAGACAGCGCATGAAAAATTCAATGCGTTTTATTAGATTTTCAGCACTTTATCCTTCATCAACACAGACTGGATAAAAGATTCGCCTGGCTGAGACCTACTCGCCTGAAAGTGCAATCACCTCTGATCCCCAAGCCCCCAGGAAGTGTTACTCAACAGTCTTATCTGCCTGCATTTAAAATCTCCCAGCAAGCTCTCCCCACCTGAGACTGCCAAATTCACCACCTCTTGTCTCAATGTGCTGGCGCTTGGTCAAACCCGGTCCAGTTGGTGTCACGATTGTAATCCCTCCCCCTTAAGGGCGCTCCGGCTCTTTTGCATTTTAGTTGATTTTCTGCACCTGCTCCCTGTTCCAGCCCACCTTTAAAAGCCAGATGCTCACTCTGTTCCGGGCTCTGAAGTGGAACACATACGCCCAGAGGCCCAGAGGCCCAGAGGCCCAGAGGCCCAGAGGCCCAGAGGCCCGCCTACTACCAAGTCGCCCTACGTCCGCGGATTGAGGGCATAGGCCTCCTATCGGCGTCCTGACCCAGCCAAGTCCAGGACCTGGAGCTCCTGGTCCCAGTAATCGTTTTATTTTAGCGTCCTTGCACCAGATCCCGTTCCTGCTTTTAACTGTGTTTTGTTTTGTCTCCTCATCCTGCATTTCCTGGTTTTTGGACTTTTGGACTTCGCCCCGGTTTTTCCTCTGGATGCCCTTTGGACTGTTTGCCTGGACCATGCCCCCCCGGGCACCTTCGTCATGCCCCCCTGTTCGTCAACCAGCCCAGTTCTTTGTGTCCTCCCTGTGTCTGTTCACTCCCTGCCGGATTGTGCTGTCTGCATAGGGTCCTGAAAGACGCTTCTTAACAGTTGGGCTCTCCTGATAAAGCCTGCTGTGCGTTCTGGAGCTGTCAGTAGTTCATTCCTGCTCTCCCCTTATAGGGCCTTGTCTGCCTGATGCTCACACTGACATGTGTTCATGCTGTGGTGGTGGACGCAAAGAAGTTGTTCGTTAGTCCTACGTATAGTACTGCAACGTAATTTGCAATTAACTGCACCAGCCAAGCAAAGCAAGCTTCTCAGTCCTTGATGTTTTCTAAAGCAGAGCGTGTTCGAAGGGCACATGTGTCCATTAGGCAATGAAGATCTGGTCAGCTCAGGGTTTATTTTCTTAACAGGCAGTCGAACAACCACATCGGTGCAATGTCTTTTCTCAGAGAAGGTGTGCCCCCAATCGGTGAGACAATGTGGTTCTCGCAGGGAAGGTAAAAAAAAAACAACTTAAAGCTCATTTCATAAAATGAAAATGTTTCTGATCACTTCCAAAAACAGGAAGTAATGTAAATGAGATTTGCACTAGAGCCTATCAGAATTTTAAAGGAAATCCAAATAGTTATTTCAAGTTCAGCTTGGTGAGCAGAGCATAAGGAGACAACTGGAAATACGTTGAAAGCCAATTTCACACGATTACTAGAAAACCCTTTTGTACATAGATGAACCAAAGTATGGAAGGGATTACCAGTGTGTGCTGAGAGGCAGAGGCACTGAAAGCCTTCAAGGCAAGACTCGATACCGTGAGAGCAAAATAAAAAAAACGAGCACTGATGGCCCTCTTTTTCTTTCGTTCCTGAATTAATAATTCACAAGATAAAACAAGACCAGCGCCTGGTGAATCTGTCACGCACAACCTCTCTTATTTAGAAACATGCAGGTACTTACCATAAAGACGTAAACAGAGCACTGGAAAAAACAATGTTATTGCCCGGTAATAATGAAAATACTGCACAAATGTTCGAACATGGTTAAACATTGCCTGTAAGATACAAAAGAAGCTTTGTTATAGCTTGTTCATTAGCAATCAATCAAGCTGTAAGGTTAAAACACAACTACAGATCCTACAGGAGGACTTTTGAAGCTTTGGCTCCTGAGCAGAACTTGTGCTCCATTTGCTAAAAGGAATTATAAACGTTTGAAGACAGCAAACACACACTAGAGCAATAAGAGTGGATTGGTCTGTGTTTTTTCCCAGAGGCCACTTTCTATTTTAAAATGACCGCTGTTGAGAGAGGCAGAAAGTGAAGCATGTTTTAAGACAACAACACAATACTTGTGAAAAAGTGGTGTCCTATTCCCTTTTAAGTCTTTATAGCTGAATTTTGTTTTTCTATAAGAATGCAAGAAGTGCTCATATTCTGTAGAAATGCTTCCATTGATAGAAAACTAACTCATTGATTTTCATTGTTATACCATAACCATTATAAGCTGACAGGACTCATGCTGAAAATTCTATTGTCATTTGGTGGTTAAATGATTGTTTTATAAAAGGTTTGCATTTACTGTTTTATTGGATACACAAGTATCAGATTTAGACATTTTTCAAGGACATGACAAATGACTAAACTTCATGACTCAGCTACAAACAATGATTCAAGAGTAGACATTCATGTGTAGTGAAACAAAAAAAGGACTTGTTTCTGTAATAATAATAATAATAATTGCTTACACTTATATAGCGCTTTTCTGGACACTCCACTCAAAGCACTTTACAGGTAATGGTGATCCCCTCCATCACCACCAGTGTGCAGCCCCACCTGGATGATGTGCCATAGTGTACCAGAACGCGCACCATACATCAGCTATTAGTGGGGAGGAGAGCAGAGTAATGAAGCTAATTCATAAATGGGGATTACTAGGAGGCCATGATTGGTAAAGGCCAATGGGAAATTTGGCCAGGATGCCAGGGTTACACCCCTACTCTTTTCGAGAAATGCCCTGGGATTTTTAATGATCACAGAGAGTCAGGATCTTGGTTTTACATCTCATCTGAAGGACGGTGCCTGTTGACAGTATAGTGTCCCCATCACTATACTGGGGGATTAGGACCCACATGGACCGCAGGGTGAGCGCCCCCTGCTGGCCCCCCTAACACTTCTTCCAGCAGCAACCTTAGTTTTTCCCAGGAGGTCTCCCATCCAGGTACTGACCAGGCTTACACCTGCTGAGCTTCAGTGGGTTGGCAGTTGTGAGTTGCAGAGTGATATGGCTGCTGTACTCATGCAAAGGAAACTTTGCAGAGTGTGCGACTCGACTGGCTAAGATTCAGTTCTTCAGTTGCACAGAATTCATAGTGGGCTCTCAGGAAGGAAGGTTTCTGCAGTCTAATGTCCCTGCTCTCCGAACCTCTTCCTTTCCTGATCTTTGCAGGTGTTAAGAAACAGAATTTTCTACTAGACAGACCATAAAGGGTTAAAGTCAGGTGTACCTAGTTGAGATTATTTTTCTTTCCAAGTTATTGTGAATCTCTGGAACTCCACTTCCCACATGCTGTATTACATTATAGAGCAGGCAGTTTAAAACAGTATGTACTGTACTGGGTGGGCTGGGCAGTCCTGACCTCACAGCAGCATTTCCAGGGTTACAGTATGACAATTCCTCAAGACCAAACCTCAAAACACACAACCTTCAACCCTGTCTAAAAAACACTAACAGAGAAAAGGAACATTTCTGAAAGAAGGTAACATTTCAGAAAGAATACAACTAAAAGAACATAATTATTAACTGCATCACCTAGAGTGAGGGGAAAAAGATAACAATTCCAACACTTTCTAGCACGTTGTTTACTGTAACACCAAGTATGAATCTGTTGACTCTGTTAAAACCGAAGAGACACATTAACAAAAGCTTCTAAATTTACAGTACATTCAGAAAATAAAGTTTTAATGAGACAGTCTCACGATATCGATCCCCAATGATTCATTATTGATATTTTAATACATAGAACTGCTTGTTCTTTATTTTGATGAGCCTACTTTTGTAATTCTGATATGCGTACAGTATGTGTCTATTTATAGTTTCTGTTACTCTCTGAGGCATACCTTGACATCAAAGCATTTGTCTGGGAATGTGCCAAACTATTTTAAGGATCTCTTCTCCAGCTGTTAAAAATAGCTACTGTCTGCACTCAGCTGCTATGATATACTGACATTTAGCAGTTCAAAGGAGAAAAATAGAATCGCGAGAATGGGAAAGTAATGTTTATTTATTTAGTATGATAAGTGGTGTCAGTGACATACTGTATGCTGACTGTTATCCCTTTGAAAAAGGAGCTGACAATGTCCCAAAGAGGAATCTCATGCTCACAACTCTGATCGTTGTCAGGTTAAGCCTCCTGAACACAGTCATGCTCCTTTGCTTAAAGACCTGAGACTTTTTGCTTGAATTCAAGTGATAAAACACAAGTGGAGCAGAGTGAAGAGTTTCAAAGGCATATGTTTACATTAACTGTTAACAACCTGACATCCCAAAATGCTTCATCTATAGGAGGAGTAGGCTGCAGGGTGGGTTAGTGGCCAGGGTTGTGGACTGGAGAGTTGTGGGTTCAGATCCCAGGAAGGACATTGTAGGTGTACCCTTGAGCAAAGAACTTCACTTGCATTGTCCCAGAACAAGATGCCCAGCTGTGCAAATGACTAATTGTAAATTTGTATATGAGAGAATTGGAATGTTCCAACTGCAAGCTCTTGGAATAACAATAATAATAATAAAACTGATTATTACTAACACCCAGAACAGGCATCCGAGCTGAGGCTCAGCTAATGGAATCAAGTAAAAAAATCCTTTCTACTCAGATTGTAAAGATGTACAGATTTAAAAGTAACACATCCCTTTATTTCTCCTGAGATTCATAAATGCAAAGACAGTCACTCTGAGACGTTTTTATACTTAGATATCCAGCTGGGAGTTCTAATATGAAGAAACGTGAGGAAAATGATGCACCTTGCATTACTGTGCACTTACTCCACCAATGCAGTTCCCTACACCAGTAACTACAGTACGCCAATCTACCTTAAAATAAAATAACGCTTAAAAACTTCTTTTAATTGACCCTCTATAGAACAGACCCTGAAGAATTTTATCTGTTATTTTGCCAACGATAACAGCTGTGCATTCTTCAGTTTGAATTGTTTGTCTTTTGTGAGCCTCTCGACATGCATTTCTTTATAAATTCAGATAAATACCCTACCCAGCACAGGACCATAAAGAACAAATAAACCAGAAGGGTTTTATCTTTGCCATATGGAACTGCTCTTGGCTAGCAGGGAGCCTGATGTGCACAGAACCCCCCCCCCCCCCGCATGCATTCATTGTCAAACACAGGGCCTGGGGCCAACACAGCCCCCCGGTGCTCTTATCAGCCCCTTCACAAGAAGGGTTGCCAGGCACTCCTTCACTTTGATATTGGGTCCCAGCTCACAGGTTCTCTATCAGAGAACTTCATCATCCTCAGGAAAGTGAGGAAAACCAAAGCAATTCCAGAGAGTGAAGTGGACATCACAGAGGCCTGATTCGATCTCTTTGCGGAGTCTGTGCAGCACAACTGTGCTGAGCTGTGTATGAAGCCAAGCTGCCAGACGAGGACTGCAATTGTGCTGCAATTTGTATAGGAAGATAATAGCTAATTTAGCATGGCACAGATACATCCTGTCCTCTCGCATACAGTATGTATATTGAGATAATGCAAGGGCTCCCTTAATTTAACAATGGAATGCAATGAAACAATGTACCCTACACTCTGTTCTCCTCCCCACTGATAGCTGGTGTGTGGTGAGCGTTCTGGCGCACATTGATAGTGGTGGAGGGGAGTCCCCATTACCTGTAAATCATTTGAGTGGAGTGTCCAGGAAAGCGCTATACAAGTGAAAGCAATTATAATTATCATACTATGGTATATGTATCGTACATGCAATATTGATTCCTTTTTTCTTATTTGGGCTCACACTTTGAACATTCAAGGAACTGTACTGGCTTGAATGAAGCAGGGACATCCCATTGGAGTGAACACCTTCACATTTGTGATCAAACACTTCCAGCTTTTCCTTACAATACTCTCACTTTTGCCAAAGTGTTAAAAAAGAAGTCAGACACCTACATCCATGTACAGTACCAATCCTCTGGTACTGCAGGTGACCTTTGTTTCTGATGCAGAGCTGCTGTTATTTGCATAGAGAATACTTTTATAACAGACAACTGATAACTATCCCATCTGAAATGGGGTGCAGTTATAAATGATCAGCCTTAAAAGAATCAAAGCTGTTGTTGGATCAACAAAGGCTCCTGTTGTGGTAGAGTAAGGTAAGGCACAGAAAGCACAGGGCCATTTTCGGTAAAAGCCAAACATACTGTAAGCAGTTTTTTTTTTATGTTTTGGGTGTAAACTGTTATACAAAAGCAGCTGTTTGAGCAATACTCCTGATAAAACAATAGAATGAGGCACGAAGACTTGTGATGCTGTAAAATGGAAGAAGAGCCATTGCTCACAAGAAAAGACGTTGTTCATTAGATTTCTTGTACAGTTAAAACGTGTCTGCTTCGCTTCGTAGATGACAAATATCAACAATTCACACGTGAAACTGGGATGTCCTATCCCTTTTTACCAGCTGAGGTTTCAACCAGGTGTTTTCTTAATTTGCACTGTCATCGTTCTTTATTGGTTTTTAAACAGTGTCACAGAGATCATCTGTTCCAATTAAACACATTGTCCCAGTAAGAACATGTGGACAGGAGTGATACTTCTCGCACCACTTCCGAAACGTAGTCAGGCAGTAAGGCAGAACGTCACTCACACATCTCCACCTGGCCACAGAGTCTGCTCTTTGCCATTTCTGACGTTGAAAAAAACAGCTAGTGGATCAATCTCTAACCATATTACAGACAATTCAATGTACAAGACCTTATTTTGAGTGATAAAAGCGTGGGTAATTTCACCATACAGAAGAGCAGCTATGTCACCCTGCAGCTCACAGCTCACAGCTGGCAGCCCTGTGGAGCTCAGCAGGTGTGAGCCTGGCCAGTACCTGGATGGGAGACTCCTCGGAAAGCTAAGGCTGCTGCTGGAAGAGGTGTTAGGGGGGCCAGCAGGGGGTGCTCACCCTCAAGTCTGTGTGGGTCCTAATGCCCCAGTATGGTGACAGGGACACTATACTGTAAAAAGGTGCCAACATTTGGATGAGATGTAAAACCAAGGTCCCGACTCTCTGCGGTCATTAAAAATCCCAGGAAGTTTCTTGAAAAGAGTAGGGGTGTAACCCTGGTGTCCTGGCCAAATTTCCCATTGGCCCTTACCAATCATGGCCTTCTAATAATCTCCATCTCTGAATTGGCTAAGGAATGATCATAGTATTATTATTATTATTAATTTCCCTGTCTATTCAGACACAGCCATGGGCATTTCATCCATAGTAGAAAATCAGAGTCAAAGACAGACCTAACAGGCCGCCTGGTTTAAATAGCTCCTTAAGACAAGTGAATGGCATTGCTGTTTATTATCACAACTGTATGTACAGTAGCTCAAGATCACACTGATCTACTAGCCTTCTCATAGAAAAAAAGATAAACATGAGATAAACATTCAGCAGAAAAACATAGTGATAGAGAAAAAAAAACTTGCAACAGTGAAAAAATACGCTATTGCAGAAAGATTGATTTCCAAATAATCTTATCCAGCACAGAGAAAATCATCGATTGGAATTCGTAGTTCATGCCACAGCCACACAAAGGTCCAGTATGAACTATTCTTCAGCTCTCCAAGATAATTGCTCCCCCTGAATTGTGCATTGTGGAAATGAGAGTGGAATGTGACAGAAAATGAGAGGTGGAAGACTGGCTAAACCACCTTTCAGGCTGTTATGTTATGGCAGATTAGAAGCTGTTTTATAAAATTAAATTCATCTTCAGGAACAAAGGCCAACCAACCAGGAAGAAGGCACGTCCACCATTGTGGCTGTGCTATGAAATTGCATCACATCAGCTGGGGAAGTGAGAGGAGCTTTTCTTATCGCGGGTCTCTTCAGCACCAGTATTGCAGCACAGCTGCGCCTTTTGAGTCCAGTTGGCGAAGCCAGCTTCTTTCACTTAGCTGATTTGGAATTAATTATGTTTTCAGTGGCGAAGCACACTGGGATTCTCTGCATGAAAAGCTGTTGATGGGGAAAGGTTGTGTTGCTCTTTGATGTTTGTGTGGAGTGCGTAATTAAATTAAATCCGCACCCATGCCAAATGACTGGGTTTTGGAAAGTGCAACGTTCAGCACTTGAAAGGCTCGCGACAATCACCGCAACACTTGTTGGGGGGGGTTTCCATAGACTCTACGATGGGATTTTTTTTATTTGAAAAAGAAACCTTAGGGAGACATGTTTATTTCTGAAGACAAAACCCGAACACAACACATACAAATCATCTCCAAATGAATTGTGATATATAAGGTGCTCAGGGGGTCCTTCTGAGCTGATAGTTAAATTAAGAGAAAGCTTGTTAACACACAGCTAAAAACAGAAGCAGGCGCCTCCGGGAAGTGCCCTGTGTTGTACGGAAAGCCATGGCGCACATTGCCGCAGAGAGGGGAGGCATAGGAGGGTCTGACAGCCAGGCTGCAGTGCCCAGGAGGGAAGCATTATCTGTATCTAAGCCTGCTTTTCTCCTCCTTGACAAAAGGGGGAAAATAGGAACAGAGGCCTTGCAGTCCAGCATTTCAGTTGAGGTCATTTTGGGATGGTTTTCATGCAATGGACCTTCAATGTCACCAGCACAGGGCACGTTCAGAACTCAGCTGAAGGAAGAGAAGACTACCGAGGGAGAGGCTCTTGCTTCGGTGGTGTTACACAGCTGCTGCTCTTTACCGTAGCTCAGTCATTTGAAGAATCCGTGTGGTGTCAAAAAACCAAGCAAACGCATTCTCCCAGCCAGCGCTGGCTTGTATGCTGGCCCATAAATTAGAACTGTACTGTGAAACGTAGTTCTCCATCATGCATTCTTAAATCAAAACCCACTTTCGAAAGCAAAGCTAATATTACTACACTTTTTCCATTCAGTAGAATAAGTGAATAAGCCCTGTATTGCCTTCCTCCTAGGCTGCAGTAAATGCATTAATTTCCATCTATTCATCCTCACAGCAGTGCGCATAAGATATGGGATTAGTCTTTTTGCTTCCCTCTGAACTTTCCCTGTATCCTCAGAGGGGTTTGTTCACAAAGCCATTGCCTTCAGTTCAAAACTTGAGTTCCTTAGAAAAATCAACACCAACTTCGGAAAACTTTTCTTTCCAAAGCTTAAGTTGCACAGATATTTCAGCACCTCATTAAACATTGCAGGTTTAAAATGCCCTGGGTCATGAACATTGTTAGGAATATTTTATGGATTAAATGGCATCAGATGATCTTCATCGGTTTGGTTTGTTTTGTGGACTGAAATAACAATTTCCTCCCAGCAAATGCTGTCAAGAATGCTTATTGGAAAAAACATTTCACCAGGATAGGAGTTTGGGCTCATAGAAATAGAAATACAGCAGCTACTACACTTACTGTAGATCTGGAGAATCATGAAGACCTTTTGTTTTCCAAACACATGCATCACTATATAATCACTGATGTTCAAATAAAACCCGTGTTTATTTTGCCTTGAAATTACTGGGTTTTGCCTGGGGAGCAGTTTTCTTATGCTAGAGTGCAGATTTTCTTTTGCTGTCTTATCTGCTGAACTGTGAGACAGCTCCGATGCAAGATGAATTCTTCATCTGGAAAGGTTTCTACCTTACCATTAATGTATTCCAAAATACAATAACCTGAAAGTGTAATGTTTCTGCAATTTAAAAATAAATACAAAAACATAAAAATAAATCCTTCGGCAATGCGTTCTCTTCTTCACGTCCCTGAAGCTGTCAATGCTTTCCAGAGACACGTTTTGGAGTAAATACCTGGACTTTTTCGTAGGCTGCAGTCCTTTGCACAGACGTTGTCAGTCTAATTCCCAGCTCCACACTGTTGAGCATGAAAAACAAGAAGCCTCACTAGACATTAAAGATACAATAAGATTAGATTCAACAGAGTTCTGACTGCAGGCTAGAAAAACACAAGAGCGACTGTTCGTTTGTCTCCTATGATTATTAACACACTGCCAAGAGACACTGGGATGTAGCTACAACCAGCAAGCTGGCACTGACTGCACATAGCAGATGACACCTGGGGAGTCCTTTCTTCATCTGCCCATTTGTCAAAGTTTTCCATTTTATCTCAACTTTATTTACTTTATTTTTTCCGCGTTTTCAACCGAGTCCTTGCTGAAAGCGAGTCCTTGACTGCGGCCGCCCCCAGGGATCCTTGAGTGAATTTTCTCTCTGCAGAAACACTATGGCTTCTGTGGAGCTGCATTCACTCAGTTACCATGGAGCTGCAGCACTGCTGCCTCGCATGTCCTTCCTAAATCAACAGGGCAAGGAGGAAACCTTCCATTGGGCAAGCAGAGTGAAGCGAGAGTTGACAGAAAAAGAATACTGCATGATTTAGTTGATCAAAACTTCAACAAAAGAGGCTGTCTCAGTTACATCTTGTTTAATGGCTCTCTAGCTTACATGTTGATTGTTCTGGAAGCACAGCAACTGTTGAGATAAAAAAAAGGATAGAGACGATAATACAACAGCCAGGTCACAACGCACCACAGGCCGGTAGATGAAACAGCATTACAGGATGCAGCTGGCGCTCCTTTTGAAAAATATTACAAATAAACCATTCCATTAACAAGACTGAATGAAGCCATAAAGCTCAGGGAACACTATAAGAGGGTCACTGGAATGATTGGGGTCGGTTTTTCACTCTGGGCCCAAATCAAAATAAAGAGAACTGCGCTTGCGGGTAGTGAAATAGTCACATTACTGAAGAAAGATGAGTTTCAACGGATATTCAAAACCTACGCTGCTTCAAACAATTGTAAGACGCAAATCAAATGTTCTGCCAAAATGCTTTTAAATGGACTGCAGTTCCATCGTAATAAAGAAAACTGAGTGAAGGTGAATTACAGGTGCTTATAGCTGCAGTGAGATAGACTTGAAATTCCATTTGCAGTTCATAAACGTTCACTGGCAAACTGGTGCAAGCTTGGGAGAAGAGCAGTGAGGCTAATCCTTAGGCCAAAAGGTCTGATGTATACTGATGGAAAAAAGAAAAGCAACACCTCCTCCTCCACACTCTGGCCCTCCCGTCTGCGTGGAACAGGGTGAAGAGTGACTCATCCGTGAAGAGGACCTGATGCCACTGCTGACGAGTCCATCACAGCCTCTGTCTGGCCCAAGTCAGTTGGGTGTGACGTCTAGGTGTGTGCAGAGGGCCTCTGACAGGTCGCCTTGCTCTAAGGCTCCAAGGCCAGCAGCATGGAGCCTCACTGTCCTGTCACTGATGCGGGTATTGTGTCTGCGGGCAGTTTCAGCAGCAGTACGGGATCTCTCAGATGGCCCAGTCTGATGTGTCGGTCCTGCTCTGGTGTGGTCACTCAAGGCGACCGGTCATCTGTCCTGCTGGTCTGCTGAAACCTTCTCTGCAGTCGGGACACAGTGGAGCGGCTTACTCATTAGTGTCTGGCAACGCTGGCACATGACACGCCTGCCTGCAGCATGCCAATGGCCCTCTCCCTTGCTTCTGGTGACATTTAAAGAATTATGGAATGCACAGAAAACTGACTAAGTGTGGCCTTTTTCTTGCAGTGACCTAAGCTTTGAATTAAGGCCTTTTTGAAATTGACCTGATCAGGTATTGTTCCACCTGGACCTCATTGGGTAAAAGTGCTCCTAACGAGTTTTCGTGTGATTGGCAAGTTGCAATACCTCACTGCACAAGCTGTATTGCTGGTCAGAGGGCTTAAAACAAATTGGCACCTTTTGTGAAAGTACATAAGCTACAGTAAAACTATAGTATTCTCATTGCAGAAAATGTTGCCTTTCTTTTCTCCATCTGTATATATGGAAGGGTTACAGCTGTTGAGCCTTTTTTAGCCTAGAAAATAGAAAACAGTTTTGCGGGTTGAATGAGGCTTTCAAAAATCCCTTCGGGAGTCATTCCAGGTCAATTCGATACCAACAAAGAGAACACAATCAGGGAAGATACTTGGACAGGGAGTGGGTAAAGTCAAGTCCAATACCAAGATTGTATTTAGACTTTATATTCAAAGAGGCTAATGTGCATTTTACCAAATGTTGCATTATCCAGGTGGAACTATCACATCAGATTAAATTATTAAGTGCATTCATTTAAGTCAAGGCATTAGATAAGCACATGAACCACTGAAAGCAATTTTTGAGAATTTATGAACCCGTCGCATATACTTAACACAAACACCCCACAATAACAGGTTCTTATGCTGAAGTGTTAAAGTTACTGAGAAATCTAACATAAAGCAAAAATAAAAACAGATGCACACCATCCTGGGCATGTGACGAAACCCAGGATAGTTTTAACTGGTGTCTTTGAACATGGGCTTCCAGAGACGCTGGGTCACTGACAACACTGTTGCTGTTTAAGTGCTGCAGACTCCTGCTTCTTTCCATTAAGCACTAAATTACCCCAATCAACACCACTTAACCCCTCCTGGGCTTCTCCTGTGAGCGACTGTCTCACGAGGCACCCTCCTGCCTATCTGCTCTGATAACTCCTATGCTGGCATCGTCATCCCTATAATTTGCTAAATGCCAGTTCACATTACTACCTCCACAGCTCACCGCTGAAAAACACCTGAGAACGGATCCAATAGCTGCCGAACCACTGGCACTGTGCCATTTCTTTATTCTACTTCACAATGGGCAGCGTTTCACTGCAACGGCCAGGCCCTGGAGCTGTTGAGAGATGCAGGAGCTGCCACCAGCCTGGCTGAAGGCAAGCTTCTGAGGGACTGGCCTGACAACGAGAGGTCAGTCACAGTGATGGACAGGAGCGGTACAGAATGCCCAATCTCTGCCTGACAGTGCTAATTGAGAGGGACAGGCACAGAATACAGACCACAAGGGAACTGCTGGAGGTGTACAGTAAACCTGGCAGACAGAGAATCTGTAAAGTTTTGCAATGTGATTTCACATCACAAGAGCAGGGGCTGTTTCCACTCTCACTCTAGCGCAGGTAGGAGAATAACTTCAGCACTGGAGGCCAGCCAGAAGAACACTGTGTTTTACACTAATGATTTTGTGGGGTTAATTCTGCCAAGGTTTCCAAATAAGTTTGTTTCAGCAATTAAGATATTGTTTGTAGGTTGTGATATGAAATACGGGTACATCTATTTAGAAATAGGTAATTTACCTAGAGTACACAGCAGCATATTGCAGGAGAATCTGGTGCCTGGTGACGTGTAGTCTCTTACCAGCTGTGCTGAATTCGATCCTTGAAAATGACAATCCTGTTCAGGCTGAGGCTGAGAACGGGCCAGTGCCACAGACATACCCCTTGGCACATTTACAATGAAGCATGCAGCATCAGAGTACTACTGTCCCAGGAGGCTGTGAACCTTGGGTAATGCAGTAACATTCTTGCTGGCAATTCATAACGCATGCCACTCTCTGGATAACACTGAAATCGCAAATCTTAACACACACAGTAACTGTTATACATTAATTATCTTTGCCCTAACAATACCTATTCTAAATCTCAGCCTGTCACAATTGTATAATACTATGGTAAAATCATGTCAAGTTTTCTACATGATAAAATACATGACTTTGCTTGTCATACTAGATAAGTGTTTAAATGAGTGCTTTGTCATTGTAAAGCTGTCACTTTGGGTAATAATTGAAAATGACCTGCAATTAAAACCCCTTCGATCCACCCAGCATTTTTTGCTCAGTATTTTTAATTAACCCAATAATCATGTTTCCCTTAATTAATTTTCCAGAGAACCATCACCTTAGTTCACCCTGAAAGCCAGGCAATGATGACACCTGGCCTCCTTACAATTCACCCAGAAACTCAGAAACGTGGCTGAAGATTTACAGATTTCCACCAATCTGAATCAATTCCATTACAGCCAATGTTTTAACAAGCCTTGAGTTATTGAATTACACCTGATTAAGTTGGAGTGAATAATTAAAGGCTTTATTTCAGAAGATGTTACCAGCTGACTTCCAAGTCAAGGACAATGCCTGCTCAGTATTCACCACTAATCTCCAAAAGCTATCAAGATATTAGTGTTTGAATGGCTTTGCTGCTCCATGCACAGCATAGGATTCCATGCTTATATAATACGGAAACTACATCTGAATGTGGAATTTCACAAGAAAAGGTGAATGTTTCTTATAAAGGTGCTTTGTGTTGTTATGGCATTAACTTATTGTAAAAATGATTTTATCACATCATAAATATGACATGAAAGTCTTTGATATAGTAATCAAACCTGTAACCAAGAACAGCAGTAAACCAGCCCAAGCAATTTTATACTGTATCTGAGTTAGACCACGGTCTCACCCTACAAATGTCCAGTTTTCCTATTCTGTCAATGCAGTGATGTCATAAACATCAGTTTGCATTCTTTAAAGAAAATCTGGGCACACAATCAGGTCCCTCCCACATACTGCAAAAACAAATTGTAGTTGCTCACAAAAAGTTTTTTTTCTCCAAAAAAAAACACAGAATGTGAAACAGTATAATTAGGAGTCCCCACAGTATTGTTTGCACTTGAATTTTAAATTAATTTGATAGGGAAAACAAACAGTTCACATACTTCTTTGATGGTGTGGGCGATGCATATCCAGAACAATGGGAACACACACAGGCACCAGACTAAAAGCATCTAAAAACAGTATCCAGTCTCAGAGATCTTTCGGTGTGTCACTTTTAGACATGCAAATCCATACTGATGAGCTCTAACTATCAGAGCAAACAATGTTCTATAATGAATGTTCATTGCATCACTATAAAAGCATTTCATTTTACTGTCCGAAAACTGTCCCCTGTAATCTCCTTGAGACCAGAATGGAAAGCGCCATTCCATTAGGCCTCACCACAGAACAAAAGGGGAAACAAACTGCCCTTTTACGTGTTAGCACAATGAAATGAAGTTTCACACAAATCAGGTTAATTACAGACATAGGAGTATAAATTGACTTATCCAGCGCAGGAATGTTCTTATGTTGTGCTATAGGTAACATGGTTTTACCCAACTGTTTTTAAGGAGTAAAACGTACAGTATATAGTAAAACCTCCATGCAATGGACCTAGAACCAACGGCCGACTTCTGTGCATGCTAACTGTCTGGAAAGCTTCTGGATCAGGATGATATTTCATTGCTTTATGAATGAGTACTTACAGTATGGTGATAGCTTGTTATGCATATACAAAATATCATTTGCATCCTCTTAACATGATGTGGTGTAGAGAACTCTTCAGATGCCGAGCCCTACCGTATGGACACAAGAAGAAACTAGCTCATTTGTTCTCTTTGCAGGAAAAGAAATGCTTTTCACTATGTCTTTACTAGCAGTAGTACTGCAGTGTTGCCAGCAAACAGCAGAAATAGCAATACTAGCAGCTGCTATATAATATGGAGCTACACCTGATTACCAGCTAACTGACAAAGGATCCATCCTGAAATGTTTTTAAGGCTCAGTCTCATTACACAAGGGCCACATTATCCTTTTCCAACAGGAGGCCTGTCGTGCAGAAAAAAAGGGGCTGAAAATTGATTGAGCGCGCGGATTGCCACAAAGCACCTTAATGGAATTATAAGTTATTTCACACCAAACCTCCTGAGGAGCAGTTTCATATTCTACCTTTGCAAGAGTGATAAAGGCCTCAGTCTGCGGCTGCTATTGACATATTGATTTGTTATGCTTCCCGTACTCTAGTAGGCCAAGCCTCAGCAGGGCAGAGAGACGCCTTCATCCCTCTTCAGGGTTGTGTGGATGAACTGCACAGGGCACTGCACTGACGCTTGGTCATAATGGCTCAGTTGTGGCTTCCCAAAATAGACAGGTCAGTGATAAAGGTGTCCTGTTGGAAAGGGTTTCACTAAATCAAAATGCCCTTTTTTCTGTTATGTCCCAGAGACTCCTTAACAATGACCGGCTCTACCAGGCGTCAATTTGTTTTCCCTCTGCGTTTGGCGTGAGCCGGAGCAGCGTTTCTCTTTTAAATTGATGCACTCCCCACTGCCAGGCCACTTGAAATGTGAGCCCATTAAAAAAGGCAACAAATAAACAGCAAAATGGAGAGAGAAGCAATAGGCCTGCAGAAGGCATTCCCCAATAAAACACTGTATAAACACTATAACACAACCCTCAAGGTGCTCGGAAGAAAAAGGCTTAAAGGAGAAAACCCTTAAGAAAAAAGCTATGTCTTCTTCCCCTTTGAGGTTTCACTCATCAGTCCATGCTGTTAATGTACTGGCCTGAGCTCACACCAATGCCATGTGCGCAAACAATTCACTCCACAGTGAACTCCCGAACCTGGGCCAGAGGAGAACTCATCCCCCCTCCCTCCAAAACAAACACTCACTTATGAGATGCAAAAAACAGAAAACCGCACAGTCACGTCGCTCCCCTTCTCTTGCTTCCCTTGTTTTTTTAAGGGTCCGTCAGAGCAGCATAACTCAATGAAATGACAGCTCTTCCTCTAAGGTCAAACACTTGCCCTGGATGGCTCAGGGAAAACGGACCTTGCTATCTAAGCTCCGTGTTGTTGGTCCAGCGAGAACCTGCACAAACGATGAAACCCACCCGCTAGAAGAAGGGTCCGTCTGTGCTACTCTCGTTTCCGGCATACTGTACCTTCTTTTTTCGGGGTGTGACGTCATTCAGCCCCCCTACAACGGCGCAGGTAGACTGTACCGGTGTCATTCGTTAGTTCTACGTTTGTTCCGTTGAAAGTAGCACCTGTACTGCTTTTCTTCCCAAGATAAAAGGCTTTTTTTCGGGGAGCACGTCACTCAGCCCCCCCACCCCCCACACACACACACACACAATGGTGTAGGAGAACCGAACCGGTCTGAATCGTTAGTGCTGCGTTTGTGTCATTAATAATATCTTTCCTGTGATAAAGTGCCTTGTTTTATTCGGTTATTCACGAAGCTGTGTACAGAGAACTTTGCCGGTAGTAGCAGTCTGGGAAGTTCGGGCTCTGAACTGCTGGATGCAAGGAAAACAATGTTTGCAGTTTGTTTTTTTATTTGTCCCGGGGGGGGGGGGGGGGTAGTGGAGGTGGTGACGGTGGGGATTTTGCATTTCATACCAGTATGTTCTGTGCATTTGTGTGAACACTAAAACAAACCTTGTCTCCTACTGTAGATCATACTGTAACCACAGGCGTTGGCGTTGCCGTTTCAGCCTTAAAAAAGCGAATTCCATTTTCTTAAAAAAAGGCTTTAGGTGCCATAATACCTCGTAAGTAGAAGTAAAAGTAGAAGTTTCTCAGCGTCCCTTTTAAACAAATAGGCAATACATAAACACATTCGATAGAAAACCTCCACACCCTAAACTAACCTGCGTAAAGTGTGCCCACTGGCAAACATTTCGTTAATAATGAGCAAATAAACATAATTTGCATGAAGGAATTATGAAACGAACCCGAACTGAAATCAACTGTGATTTTGTTTAAGGAAAATCTGCGAACTGCTACACTTTTAAGTTGATCCCTACTTACTGTAGTCCACGAGTCCATGCGAAAATTACACTTTTTCGCAATACATTTTTCACGTCTCGCTTGTTAGAAAGTGTGACCTTTTAAGAACCTTACCCTTATCGACTTAACGTTTAGCACTGCCGCTGCGACTGATCAATATTTTTGTGTGCATGAAACTCACTCTGGTATGCAGACTGAACAAGCTGCTGAGGCTTTTATTCCGCTGTCCTGTGTTTACTGCGTCCACCTCGCAAAGCTGCACTGTGCATATTCCTCACTCTTACAGATAAACCCAAAGTTTGAAGGTTTTCTGTTGCTTTGACTGACTTTACAGAAATATACAGGCATTTTCAAGAACATTTGACAAGGTGCCCTAAATCAACAGTAAAATGGCCGCAGGGAATTGTTTCTCATCCAGTTAAAAAGGGTCCTTTTATTCTTCTTCAACAACTCTACATTTAATTTCTGGGGATGACAGGTTTTTACATTGCTTTCAAATCCAAAAGATTACATTTGGTGATCTCACTAAATGAAGCTGTTTTTTTGTAAGCAATACCTGACCTGTTTTGGGTCAAGCCTTTTTAGAACACATTTTTGAACATTTTTTTTTCTGCAAAAGAACTGTTACACCTGCAGTTTC
The DNA here is from genome assembly GCF_055471065.1 of Atractosteus spatula. Taxonomy (NCBI): domain Eukaryota; kingdom Metazoa; phylum Chordata; class Actinopteri; order Semionotiformes; family Lepisosteidae; genus Atractosteus; species Atractosteus spatula. Next base: position 73,332,534 of record NC_142708.1, on the reverse strand, counting down.
ACGTCCAATATGACAAAGTTTCATTGACAATATGATATTACTCAAACCTAAGACACATTTGAAAGGAAAGAATTCTCAAGCACACTATGTCATGACTTCAGTACGGCCACACAGCCCCCACCCAGTGTTAATTCCATTCTGAGAGCATTAGAAATACAGAGGAATTATTTTTAACTGCCAGATGTGAAATAACACCTGATGGTGAAGGCTCTTACTGGAGGGCGTTGGTTACATCACCAGTGCTGACACTTTCACACTGTGATTTAAATCTAGCTGACGAGTGGACAGAGCTTGACATTTTCATAGGACCCATCATTAGTCAGATTTTACAGGGTGCCATTTTTTAATGCAGCTACAGTACCTTAGCTGCACTCCTTATCCTCACTGCATGTCTTACACTCACCGAACGAGCAGGATTTACATCTGAATGCATTCATACTGGCCAGCATCACCAGCTTAGAATTTTATCTAGGAATCCGCAGGGAGCAGATGTAAACCCAGTGACAACATTAACCTGCGTTAAGCAGCACGTCCATTGGCAGAAGTTGTATTCTAATAGTGCACAGCTCCACTAGGACTGTGGCCAGAGAACATGCCCGGCCTTATTGGCAGACAAAGTTTTCCACTTTGACAGACACTAATGATGGAGTGGCAGAGACATCTGGGTGTCATGGTTGTCTGCTGCTTTTTCCCCAGGCCTATAATAAAACAGATTCTAATTACGTCCTACAAAAAGCCCCGTTGCGCCAAATGTCAGTATGGTGTCATGGGAGCCGGTCCTGACTCCCGAGTAGTGTGTATTTTGGACCCTATGCAGACGATATAATCCGGAAGTGACTGGAATAAGACTTCAAGGGAAACCCAGCAGGAGCAGGAGGGGATGAAAGACAGTGGGGCGTGACGGCTGTGATCTGGTGCTCAGGGGGGGTGGCGCAGGCGATCAAGTCCTGAGGTAGTCCAAAGGGGAAAAGCGGGGCGCAGTCCAGGGTCCAGGAGCCGGGAGATCCAATCCGAGACAGACACGCTTAAAACCGGAACGGGAACAGGCACAGGGAACCAGGAGGATAAAAACAGTAACCAGACCAGGCACTCCGAGCCCCGGACTCAGGCGGTCAGGACGCCGTGAGGAAGCCTATGCCGTCGGGTCTCTCCTGGACCCACTGGTAGGCAAGCTTCTGGGCGTCAGTCTTCAAATGCAGAGTGGGAAATAGCGGGAGCACCAGGCTTAAATAATAATAATAATAATAACAAGGAAAACGAGGGACAAGTGCACATAATGAACTAAAATAGGAAAGGGTCGGAGCACCTTTAAGAGGAGGGATGACAATCGTGACAATGGCATGGAGCAGGAAGTGCTGAAGTTCCACTGACGAACATTTTATATTGATATCAAGGAAAAAAGGGTTAAATGTGCAACCACATTTCTACAGCAAATCCAAGCTTGGTGAGAACAGCAGTCCAAATGCCCTAAATTTAGAGTCATACTGTACCTGACCAGAAGCAGTTCACAGTTCACATGACTGTGTTGTCATTTTATGATAAAGCGTTTATGAAGGGCTATGAGGAAAAGGCTGATTTTCTGCCCATTGCAAGCGCTCCCCATGGTGCTATAACAGATTCAGTACCCCAACAGCTTTATCACAACCACGGCCACTTATAGTATTTAATGTAATGTTCAATAGTTTACCACCACCTCTCATTTACCAATACAGAAGAGTAATGCATTACAGTTAGCTGTAAAAGATCAATGCATTGTGCTGATCTTTATACTGCTATACATTTCTCACGATTAGCAGCTGCTTTTAAAACATTTAAATCCTACTTACATAACGTCTTGTAATTGAGGGTGATTCATTGTGAACTCTGGTTTCTGGGGAGTGAAGAATTTTAGGCTAAAACTTCAGAAAGGCACAAATACTGCAGCCCATACATCTTTATCAAGGGGGTAAATTAGAGCCTTAAGAAGCTTTTAGCAGAATTGAATTCAGTCTAGCTTTTCATACTTAAACACGCAGGCTTGCACATTTGCTGTGATTGTGAACGGGATTCACAGCATGAATTGGCTTTCAAACCAAATGCAATACATAAATTTTTCAGCTCAGAGAAACAAGAGAAAATTAAAGGCAAAATACAGACTATATACAGTACATATCCTGTGAGGAGATTATACAGTACATGTGACAAATAAGAGAACAACTGAAGGATGTCCTCTTTCTTTTTGTTTTATTTTCTAAAAATGTTTTTTTCTGTTTAGATTTTGGCTTTAGTTGCATCAATGTCTGCAAACAGATCCTTGCAGAAGCCTTAAGAATACTCTGCTTTCTATCCTGACTAACAAAACACATTCAAAGATGCTGTACTGCTCATATTGTATTAACAGTGTTCAAGTTGTATTAAGAAATCTCATGTGCATACTGCATTACTGACAAAATCCTTATTTTACATCAGGTTTGGACAGTTGGCTCAAGTCAAAATTGAAACGTCTGAGCGACTTGCAGCAGCTTTCGGTTGCATCTCTTGTACCCAACCGTGTAGTTTAACTACTGTAAATTATAATGACTCCTCTTTACCATGGAATTATACTTACCCTTGCTTTGACATGGTTTGAAATAACTTGTTTCAAGGAATGACTTGGTGTTAGCTGCCCAACAGCTCAATATGGGTTGCTTGCAACACATAATTTGTAAGGCAGACCACTTACGTCAAAAGAAAACCATTTTCACACTCAGCTACCTGTATATCCAGTGGCTTTCTAGTCAAAGAAGAACTTCAGAACTCTGCTGAGAGATAAAGGAGGCTCAGGTCATTTAGGGTGTATCTGTTTTTTCTCTAGCCTCCAACACAAACACAAAGCAGATATCACAAGCAGAGACTACAGAACATGGAAGACAATTCTTTACACAAAGACTTTTGTAACTTCTTTCAAGAAACAGCTGATTGAAATGATTAATTAATCCGTCTATTAATTATAATCAGCTAGATGGCTAAGTGGCATCTTCTTATTTACAACACCTTGAATTAGATTTATTGAATGTGGGTTATGATAACTGACCATATGACAAGACTGTTATTCTTCAAATCAAATGTTATAAAACCAAATACTGTAAATACCAGTGTTTTGCGCTAGTTTCTGAATTATAAATAAATCCTGACTAAAGCCCAATACTTTTTTGTCTTAAACTTTGTTTTATGTCCTCATTTTCTTGATTGAAGTCCAAAGAAAGGAATTTGCTGTTACAAAGTAGAAAACTAGGATCACCTTCAAAATATCTCCTGTGGACATAAAAAAGTCCTCCATCTGGAAACGGATTAGGGAAATAATCCTAAATGCTGTGGAAGGAAAAAAATCTCTCTTTGAGCAAGAACAAAACACAATAATAACATACAGTAAGAGGGACTCAAAACTCAAATTTCCATCGCTTCTCGGAATGAAGCCTTGATTATTTCACCGGGCACTGGTTTAGCTGGGAATTATATTTATATAGTCATAGCTTTAATTTGAACCTATCAGTCGACTACTGATCACAGAAAAAACACGTACTATCACACAAATGGGCTTTTGAATAACACCACAAAAACAGCCAAATATCTTATCAAGCTGTTTCAACAGCATGGCTGGGCGGCTGGATTCAGAGAGCAGATACCTGTATCGAGAGGGAAAAGGGTCACTACAAAATTTCAGCATCTGAAAAAAAAATCTTCTACTCTGCTTGATCTGCCATGGTTCCATTTAAAATTGTGTACAGTAGTTCAAGTATCTGGAAACTGTGATAAGAAACACTATGATCAAAACAATGTTCATTGACATTTCGGTAATTTATACGATTTGTGCAACTGACTGAGCCTCTTGAAGTATGGTAAACTTCATCTTGCTGTGATCAAAAAATTTAAATGAGGCTTAATGCATCACAAAAACAGATTGCAAAAAATGAGATAGGGGAATACGTCTTATTATTTGTTGCTATGCATAAACTGCCCTTAATCCACTTCCTCCCTTGGAAGCACGGGTTGGCGTCATTCTCAGTATGTACACTCTCCAAATCCAAAATCCCCTGTGGAACCACAATTCCATCATGATGGCTGTGTTCCTGAGTTCCTGGTGTGGATCTGTATTTTTACCCGAGCGGCTCATGCGCTCGCTTTATGTTAGACAAGAGGAGATGGGTGGCTGGCTTTCAAGCGATCAAGGCCTTTCAAAACGAGAGGAGGGAATTTATCTTTCCAGGGATCCCAATGTAATCAGTGTGGTGGGGAGAAAAGTGAGCAACACAGCTGCAAACCCCACAGTCCCTCTATTTGTCATTTTGGCTGCCAAGCTGAGGCAGTGCCTGCAGCATAAACCTTGCAGAATGTCGCTGTGATATCGCCGTTGTCAACAGTCCACATTCCATTTTAGTTGCTCCAGTTTTCTGATTGTCTTGGCCTCGCTGCTAAGGCAGGGATTTCTCCACTGGATTTCACAAAGAGGCTGCAGAGCATTATTTATTTATTTATTTTTTTCGGTCGGGGGAGTACTGTAGCTCCAAGCAACCCAGATGTTAAGCAGCGCAGCAAACTGGAAGGGTAATAATCCCACTGCGGTAAGAGCCAGGAGACCTGCCCGTACATGAGCAAGATGTTCGCGGCTATGTTTGCGCGAGTTTGCAAAGCTGTGAGGGTCTTGCAATATCCTATTCCACCTCAGTGTCCCTGCTGCCCCCATAGGTGAGTAGGTTAGTGCCCCTCCAATCCCTTTTCCAGAGACAGTTCTCTTCCCTCTTCCCCCCAGCACTATGTTATCAGTGGAGTTGCTGAACCACGAAACTCTGGAGCACTCAACCCCCCCAGATTCCCTGCACTGACCTGGCTATGCCTCTGCTCCTAAGAATCCTCTCCCACCGGCTTCCCATCCCTCAAACCTGAGGGGCCTCAGCCAGTGCTGGAAGATTATTTTAAGGAGATTTAAACTTCTTTTCCTACAAAAAAACCCCAACGGAATAAGGAATAGTATATGACAATTCCCTGTAACGCTCTTCCAGCTATTCCATGTTGGCATTAGCTTCTATTATTGAATGCGCAGCTGAAAAGCAGGTACTTAAAGACCTAGGGTCTGAGAAAGTAAGTAAAATTCAATGGTCTTTATTTTATTCTCTTTTAAATTCCTCAAGAGGATCACCAACACTACTTAATTCCCTGCAGCACCTGCTGTTCTGCACAGCTCCAGTTTTTTTTTTCTCTCCAAGCAAGAAGCCTGCAATCTCAGGCGGTGTGGGTGATGGGTGAAAGCTCTAATTAAACAGGTATCATTAACCATCTCAAGTGTCTCTTGAAATAAAAAAAGGGGGCAAAATCACACAGCTGCACTCCGGGTGTGCCTCTCGTTTAACCATGTGCTGCTGGGAAGATAAGCCTGAAAATGCCAGAGATGCTATTAGTCTTCTGAATGGGGAAAAGTGGGAGTTTGAATTCAAGCATCCATTTCTTTTCTTTCCTTTCCTAAAAAAAACAGCATGACTTTGACGGAATATATTTTTTCGAATGCCGCTGGGCATTCAGCGAAGTCAATCGCTGGTAGTCTTTTTTTGGCAGGTTTGAGCATATTTTACAGTTTCCAGCACGTCTCTTCTGAAAACAGTCCTGTCATGGTAATGCAAGGGAGCCATCAAAATCCGTGAGATATCACTGCCCTGTGATGTTCGCTGGGCTCAGATGGAATATAAACATTTAGGACTACAAGAGGGAAAAATAAATAACTATATTTCTTTGTTATTACCATTGTGATGATTGTATCCAGCCAATTTGACAATGCAACTGGAGGCATAAGAAATGAGCCTGACGTTACATGAATAAGTAAGTCAGGTAGATGAAACACTGCCCTCTTTTAGAAATGCTGCAGTCTTCTTTGTAATGTTGCTATAAATACCAAACTTCCCAAAAATCCCAGGACAAATCAAGAGCAGCCTTTCCAAACTGGAATCCAATCCCTGGTTCAACAACATATCTAAGAAGACTTTCAGCAAAAGAAAATTGTAAAGCTGTGTTTAAGCCAGGAGCTCTCTTTGGTGCACATCTTTAGGAGTCCATTGAAATACTTCCCAGCAAGGTAACCTGTACAGAACAGTCAACAAAAGAAGGAAGAAGAAGGATTTCATTCTGTAGTAGAGAGGACGAGATACAGCGTGGCAGAGAACGATAACGATTTTTTTTAAAAAGGATGACCATTATCAGAATATTGAATGCCAGCACACTTCAAAATACAACTTAATAGATTTTTCCATCGAAATGATAATAATCCGAACAGTTGTTTCAGGATTCTCTTGACTGCCGTGGTGATGTACAGCCTTTTTTATGGCGGATAGGCTGCGCAGGCTCACAAACAGTATGAAAGATGTTGATGTTCATAACTTTTTTCCTCAAAGGAGCCATTTCAGCTAATTAATAGCTGACAGTATTCAGATCAGACGGTGCTTCAAATCCAGTTGAAAGATTTTCACTTCCATCAGAAGAGGAGGTGTCTTGCATACCAACACGTGGAGCATCAATACAAGTTAAATCTCTATCAACAGTCCTGTTCTGTGGGGCTCCTTTAGATCAGCTCCAAGTTGGGCCTGGCTACTACAATATACACAGGGGCATTTATGATTTTTAAAATTGCGAGGTAAGGTGAACATTAAAACAGCAGTAAAATATTTCACAGCATTAACATAGATCTGCAATGTGAAGCTGCTGAATTACAAGAAGAAATCATACAGCATTTGACTACCGTACAGTATATAAAAACATTTGCAACACCAAAACAAGCACAACACAGAGCAGGTATCGTACAACCACTGCCGTATCTCTTTAACCGACTTGTATATATTGCACAAAAAAGTCTGATGTGGACACTCCTGCGGACAATTTGCTGCTAGAAGCAATCCTGCCAGGTCTCTCTCCTTCCAGCAAACAGAGACTCCTTCGACTTGCAGGAAACCTGAAAGCTGGAAGTGATTCTCTTCGAATGTATCAAACGACAAATGGCTCTGCGTGGAGATGGAACATGTTGACATGCCTAATTCTCTCCCCATCGGTGAAGTGGAGTAATCTACAATTGTTGATTCCCAATCGTTCACGAGTGATGGAAGAGGAGAGCGGGAGATCGCCAAGCAGATCGGGGCAGCGCCAGCTGTTCTGCGGGCACTGTACCGGTCTGTGGTGGTGAAGGGGGAGCCGAGTTTGAAGACAAAGCTCTCGGTTTACCGGTCGATCTACGTCCCTGTCCTCACCTACGGTCACGAGCCCCGGGTTACGACCCAAAGAAAGAGATCACGGATACAAGCGGCAGAAATGAGGTCTCTCCGCAGGGCCGCTGGGCCGCTGGGCTGACTCTCCGTGACAGGGCGAGGAGCTCGGCAATCCCGGATAGCCTCAGAGCCGCTGCTCCTCCGGATCGAGAGGAGCCAGCTGAGGTGGTTTGGGCGTATCATAAGGAAACCCCCCGGTCGGCTTCCACTGGAGCTGTTCCAGGCACATCTCACTGGGCGGAGACCCCGTGGCAGACCCTGGACACCCTGGAGGGATTATATCTCTCGGCTGGCATGGGAGCGCCTGGGGATCCCCCAGGAGGAGCTGGAATCTGCTGCTGCGACCCTCACCAGGAAAAGTGGACTGAATATGGATGGATGGATGGATGGATGGATGGATTCCTAATTGTGTAGGTTAAAAATAAAAACAAGTTCACATTGTAGAAAATACTCATTTATCCTCCTGACACTCATTTTACCATGGCTCTGCTATGCAACTGGACTTGTAACTAATTTGAATTAGAATTTAAACTAAGAAGTCAGTCCTCAGGTGTATGGAAAGAGTTTGTCTCTGTAAAGAAGCCAAGGCCGAAGCAACAGAGGAAAGAGAAGAGAATCAGAGAATCAGTCATGGTAGCAGTATTCAACTCCTGCACAAAAGCGCTTCTGCAGCGATGGGCCCTTCAGGGGACTGAAACCCAGACAGTCCGTGTGCCAGAGCCATCAATCATTCAACCAATCAATCACTGAAACCAGTCTACCGGGAACTTTGAGGGAAATTGAAGGCTTAGTATGGATCAGACGGACTGGAGGATGGGGGCACTGAAGACAACAGTTTGAAAGAGATTCAGCAGCTTTGCAAATGGCGCTTGGATTTGTGTCCAGGCATGGAGATCAGTGAAAACGCTCTTAATTACTGCTTTAGGGCCCCTCTTTCTTGTAAATATCTGTGTGTTCTCTTCCATGGGCAATGGTATGATGGAAAGGTGTCTGTTGCATGCATTTTAAAAACCACGGGACACAGCTACAAGTGCCTTAGGAAAAAAAAAGTGCTGTAGCACCCCTCCCTTACCATTACAGTGTCAAGACAGAAAGATATTTGCATCAAGCCTATAGCAGTCCAGTCACAGAAAGCTGCATTCACACCATGCTTTATCCTGAGGATGAGCACAGCATCCCTGAACAGTGTTATTTATCGATGCCACACATTGACAATGACAGACTGAGACGAAGTAACGAGGACATAAAACTCAGCTGGCTGTGAACGGAGTGACCGAGGGAAGAGAAGGGTTTAACAAATGTCTTGTGAGACGCAGAAAATATTTTGAACTGTTAATATTTTGGAAATGTACACCACAGGTTCATGCTGTTCTATAAACACGAGACAGCGGACTCCAGCAGTGTGTTGAAGAATACTCTGCCAAAGTTCATTCCGTGTCTGGCGAGGTTCTCAGGAAAACTAAAGAAACACCAATGTGTTAATTAAAAAAAAGTACCCGGAAAGCAGTGGTAAGCTAGCTTTGATCCTGCGTTAAAGCACCTCTGCTTTGTCAGAAAAATAAATTAATCATCATATAGATTTGTGTTAAAAATAAGCAAATCTGTGACAGTACAATTTGGCACATTCTTCAACATTTGATAATAACATACAATGACTATCCCCCAGAAAACAAACTGTTGTTTTCATTATGATCTACACACATTTTTAAACCCTTCTAAGGCCATTCTGTAAAGCAGCTATTCCCTAACTGTGTCATTATCTGAGATTGTTTTTCCTCTGGACGTTCTTAATGAGATGTCGGGAAAAGAGATTGCTTTGGATGATCATCAGATACTTAATTACCAGCAGGCCCACGTGTCTTTTTACACTGATGTGACAGGTGGCCCCCTCACCCCTCACCTGCATGTGTAGCACTCAAAGCCTTCTCCCTTATCTCATCTGTGGCCTGGCTCTGCACCTTCCTCTGTGCATCTTGCGAAGAAGACTCCCGCTATCTGTAAGAGAACAGATGGATTCGCTGTCAAGAACTGATTTTGGGATAAACAGCACGTGTTTCCTTTCTCTGTAGTGCTTTTAGAGTGGGGATTCTAAGTCATGACAGGATAATAAAAATCAGAAGATAGAGTTAAGCTTTGGAAATAATCGCAGATGGCGATCTACAACTTTTAACACACCAGAAAACATATTCAATCCCTCCCTTAGGCAGACAAACACTGCCCATTGTTTTATTAAAGGATATTCATCCTTTCCAAGTGCTATACAGTACCTCTAACAAGAACCTGTTGTGGTTTAAATAAGAGCAGTTCCAAACTGTTTCTCAATGTGACATTAAAAAATTAATTTTAAAGAATTCTTTTCAGTCTTTTTAACTTTTAAACTAAAGGAATCTGTATGTTCTAAGAAACTAATTTTTAAATGAGGAAAAATGACACTTATTTACTGTACATTAGTTTCTAAATAATGAGCACATTCATGAATAAAATACCTTAACTTTTGATAATATTGCCAGAATGTATTAGTTTTACATGCCTTGTGAATGTCCAAAATGGGGCCAACTATCATGCTGTAAATTCTGTACCCTACGGAGAGAAGTATAATGATTCAATAAAACGCTAATTATTGAAATAAGATGATTGATTGCTCCAAAACAACTGAAATGGGAACATTTTTAATAAGATGACTCTGTAATTTAGCTTTCTTCATCTCTCCAGATTCAACTCTTACACTTAACTCATGAAGCAAAAGTATTTACTTCTTGAAACCAACATTCAACCCTAAAATGATAGACCACAGAGAACCAAAACACAACATCTTCAGATAGGAACAGTCTTCAAAGTTATTAATGAAAATGGCAAATTGCAGCACTACAGTATATCTCGCATTTGTATGTAAAAGACAAATGTGTTATAGACTGAATTTGGGGAGTTGTAATGACATACAATTATTCAATTTGTATTTCTATCCAAAGTGACTCACAAAGACGACAAGCACTGATGCATCTGAAGGACAGATTTAAGTCACCTACTCAACATCACACAGGGATCACAAAAGGGTCTGTTTTTCTAACACATTACACATGGAAATGCCAGACTAACGTTTTACAGACCCCACCTTACATACAGTATAAAGAGTTATGGGCATTAATAATTTTAAATGATATTGAACAGGTTCATGAAATGATACGGAACGTTTTAACACCAGACCACAGGAACAGAGGAAAAAAAAGTCCTTAGCGGATATGGAGTATAAGGTTATTAAGAAAAGGGCGTGTGTGTGTCCTTGGGAAGTTGTTTGAAAAGGGCTGTCGACAGCTAAGTGTTTGATTTATGAGGGTAAAGCCAGGAAAGACAGATCTCTGGGCAGAATTAGGCAAGAATTTCAAAATAAGAAGGGTTGGAGCAATTATCAGAGAATGATTCATTAACATGTCTTCAGCTATTATATTTGTGCAATGGAGAAAAAAAAAGTAAAAAATGACTTTGGAAAAAATAGAAAATTAAAGCACGGTCATAGCCTGTGTTTCATAAGCGCGGATTTTAATATGGTAAATTATCCTCTGCTAGCAAAACTAGTGACACACTTAATTAAAGTGTTTTCCACTATAATTGCCACAAATTAAAAAAATAACTTCTAGCTGTACACACTACACAGTTGGCTTTGGAAACGAAATTCTTGTTGGAATTAAATAATTGCAAGAAAGGAAAAGTAGCCTAAGCAATGCTTTGAGATAGAAATCTCCATCAATAAAGTCAAGGCCACCTTTGTATGGTACTGTAGCTACATAATCAGATGGCATCAAGTCACAGGTGCAAAAGCTCACCCTCTGTTTCAGCTTGAGGTCTTTGTAAACCAAAGGAGTGACAGGAGCTCGGTGGTAATTCTGAGATCTGCTTCTTTAAATCTATCACCAACTGGACCTACAGTACGACAACATTTAGCAAAAACTGAAGGACACTTCCTGGAAGTGGTCAGCTCACCTCTTTGTTCAGCGTGTAATGTTTAATCTCTTCGCTCTGAGAGAAGGCGGCAAGCCATGGATTTGTCTGCAATCACAAAACGAAAAGGAATAGACTCAAGTCATTGCTTAAAGTTATAATCTGCACGATTCCGTACATCATATAATCACAACTTCTTAAAAGAATTAAAGGCATGCCAGAGCTGATCCATACCAACCACGTGATTGGTGATTGTGATTGTGAAATAAATTATTTTATTTTTTCTTCTAGAATTTTAGAATCCCCATTTACTTACGTGATATTCATGTGACACAAGTGTTCCTGGGTCCAGCCCTTTCTGGGGATCTAGTGGTGAACCTTCTCAAAAATACCAAGAGTCCTCGATCCACTGGAATGCGAAAAAGAGGTACTGTACAAAGGGGGTGCCCCACAAATGTCCTGTACCAGGGGCCATCTTTCTCTAGTTTTCTCCAGCTCAGGCAGGGGACAGTGCTTCATGTTTCCATGCTTGAAACTACCCAGTCCCAGCAGTACTTGGGGAACACACAGCCCACATTGCAACCAGCTGCTTCTGAACCACCACCCCCCGGCAATCCGAGCATCCTCTCGGGAGGCAGAGCTTTCACAGGTTTAAGATAATTTCATCTTTGTTTTTACAACTTGTGTGCATTGCAAAATCTACAAATACAGTAAAATCACTTTAACCCTCTTGCACAAAGATGTTTTATTAGAAATAGCCGGGGGGGGCAAAGTCATGAAATTGTGTCAGCAAAAAATAAAAAGGGAATTTAATTTGGTCATTTTATTAGAAACCTTCTGAAAACTGTCCTCCTAACATATTAAATACATTAAAATTTTATTTTGGAAAAAGAAATGTGACAACTTGTAGGTTACGAATGAGTTTCAATATTCAAATATTCCAGATGTGAAGTTAGAACCACAAAAATACTTCTAAACTTTATATACTGTAGCACATTGTATTTTTCTCATGTGACTTCTCCCCCAGACTCTTCATGGCCTTAAACAGCAGATTCTATTGCTGCAGAGAATGAAACACAGGGGCCCTTCAGCACACCCTAGAAGAATTCACACATTTCTGGACTGGGGTCTGGGGCTAAACTGGGGACACTAGCATATTTATTATTTATAAAGAAGAAATCCAAAATAAAACAGGAATGTTCTGAGTTGGATGTAAGTGCCATTAGACTCATTTAGATACAAACAATGCCATGAATTACATACCTAGTAAACTGAGTACACTGAAGCTGAAGGAGATGAGCTGATTTTAACCATGACTGCATTCTATGGGATGCAGTCAAAGGCTTCATTAAAGATAATTCACCTCCCAGCTGCATAAGCCAATCATATAACATTACTAGACTGCTAGACTGGAAGTTGTCTCTCCCAGAGCATGTTCACTTATCACTTACTGTATCCTGAGGCATTGATTTTTTCTGGGGAATGCCCAGAAGTAGTTAGGTTTTGGGAACAGGTATACTCTACTTCAACCAGTATTTTAAACTAGGATAATCAATACCCTGACCCATTACTTTGGATAATTGATCACTCTAATCTTGGCCACTCAAAGCATCAGAAACAGATCTGATTGGTCAGCCTCGCTTTTACACACAAAGGGTTGTGGGTGTCTGAAACAAGTTACCCAGCCCTGGTTTTGAAGCCAATACCTGGCTTCGTTTTAAAGGCCTAGATGAGATTAACTAATGTACTAGCAAGGAAACAAGCTAAGATGGATGGGATGACCTTGTCTCACTTATAATCTTTATGTTCTCAAACTGCATTAAAAGGAAATGTCTTTAATTCCACACTCCTCCAGAAACAAAAAACAGTGCCACATAAAAATAAACTAACATCATGGGCAAGGAAGTACAAAGGTTCTCTTCAAATGACAAATTATTATTTCCCCTCTTTGTGTTCACGCACGACTGAGAATGGAAAATATTTTGCAAAGGTAATGTTCAAAGTTTAAAAGTGAATTATTAAAATATCTCAGCAAGAGTCATCAGATTGAAAAGATCTCTCCATCAGACACAGTCAGTAGGCTGAAACGTCTTTTTTGCATGCAGAAATGTAATTTAAGAATGATCAAAGTCACATTTGTGTGACTCGCGCCGCAGAGGGAATGCTGAGCGATGCTATCTGTTAAAATCATTGTTTACCAGGCTCAGATTCTTCAATGCATGAAAAGATGCACTACTTCACATTTGCACATGTCCAGAGAGAGGGTATACTGCATCCTATTTAGCCACGACTCTTTAAATATTGAATCACCAGTTATATAATTCTACTTTTAGTCTGTTGTCTGATTCTTTGGGTTGGACATTCTGACTTAATAGGGGCTGCATTCTGTTCTCAAGCTGTCATGTTGTGACATCATTTCAGCAAACAGACACAGGCAAGCCTCCCAGCTGAAAAAAAAACATGCATGAGAAAACAGAAGTCATACCTGGCCCGAACAAAGGCTGTCAAAGAGGCTCAATGTCACCAGTGCTCACTGACCCCATCATTGTATGATTCAGATTTCCAGGGTGGGCTTGCAAACAGAAGCTGCTTAATTTGTGAATGAATCACCTCTCTGAACAGGTCTAAGCTCAGCTTCTGCAATTTTACTTTGTTTCACAGCTATTCCTGCTGGGAAATGATTCAAATCATGTGCAAGGTTTATTAGTTGTAGAAGCATTCACAGAACTAATTATTAAATAATTAAGATTTTTTTTGTGGGGGGGGGCGGGCAGTGTTTATTAAAAAGAACAGAACCAATTAATCACGCAGTCCCAAGCGAAACCACATTTGTATCAGAAAACACATTATGAACCACAAAAAAAAATGTTCATTGCTACAGCGTTTTAAGACTTCCGAATCAAATAAAACACAAAACTACATATTCCTCGGATGAATTGAATGGGAGAAAAAAGAACGACAGACCATAACTGTTTATAATGAAAAGGCCTTATCTTTAATTGAATATTCTGAACCCTTAGAGGATGCATTATTTTTTTTTAATATGCCCGTGCAATGTGCAGGGATTACATTTCGAAATTGACCTGCCAATGATGCAAATGAAAATCATTTGTTTACAATATGTGTTAAGTGCGCTTTACTTCAGCAGGGAGAAAGGGATCCTACAGATAAGAACGACTGCAGCTGGTTTCTAAAGCATTTCTAATGGGGAGAATTCTTTTAAAGGCGGTTCCCTGAATAGGAACTCCATGGCTCCAGTAGATATAATGGAGAAACTAAACAGCAGTTCAGCCCAGGGGGTCCCCAAGTTTCAATTAGAGCTGCTAGTCTGATATGACATACAGTAAAAGCAAAGTTACAAATATATTGATTAGAATGCCAATAATAATAAAAGCTATACTGTGAGCAATATCATTTTTTCCCAAAGAACCCAAGGTGGGACAGCACAGTGGCACAGTGGTTAGCATTCCTGCCTCACAGTGGTGCCCTGGGTTCAATTCTGGACCCGGAGTGCTATCTGCTTAGAGTTTGTAGGTGCTCCCTGTATTTGCATGAGTTTCCTCCTGGTGTTCCAGTTTCCTCCCACAGTCCAAAGACGTACTAGTAAATTAATTAACTTCTGTGAATTTTACTTTGTTAAATCCTGGGAACTTTCCTTTGCCCGGGTGTGTGTGTGTGTACACTGTGATGGACTAACGTCCCAACCCTACTTTGAGCCAACTGCTTGCCTATCAGGATAGGCTCAAGCTCCCCTGTGACCCTGTATTGGATAAACTAGTTAGAAAATGGATGGAGGGATAAATGAATGGATAAATGGTACTGCATTTCCATTGAGGAGTGCAACACAGACTGCTGTCAGCCAGATGATTTTACACACAAGGAGGAATGATTGAGATTTGCAGTGGACCTGTTTGCTATCTGTGAAGACAGTGGAGGACAGCTGTTTGGGGTGGTTCAGCAGCTGGTTTAACATGCTGGGATTAGCTGGGTGCTATTGGTGGTGATGGAAGGGAGTCCCCAATACCTGTAAAGTGTTTTGAGTGGAGAGTTCAGAAAAGCACTATATAAGTGCAAGGAATTAATAATAATAATATTGTGATTTCCACTGCATGTTCAGGGTTTTCCTACAGTATATGGCTGATCAATACAAAAACCATGTGTTGACTCCACTTTCTCCTGATTTCCAACACCTCATGACATAGGGCACCAGTTCTCTCTCACACCTCACTCTATATCATTCCAAAGCCAAAAAAAAAAACATTTCAAATGAACAAACTCATCACCATAAAAGAGAGACACACGCATGAGCTAAATCCCAGCATTTAGATATATAGCACATCTGGAAATTGAACTTGGAATAAGCCTCTTAAACCTATATCCCACAGTGGCTTTGTGCTGATCAGGTGCGAAATTAAGGAGTACACTTTGCTGAACTAGAAATCTGTTTCAAGGTAGCACACAGTCCATTAATACTCTTCAACACTAGGGGGATTTATGCAAAGTGCGGTATGCCTTACCTAATGATCAAGTGCTGGGACAGTGCAAACTCTGTTACAATTGCAAAAAAATAATAACGCGTCAGGAGAATGAGGAAGGACTTGTTCTGTGGGAAACTTGTATATACTCTTCTTCTGAAAGGCATCAGTTACATGGCACATCAGAATGGATAGCTGATTTTTTCTGAATGCAGAAAGGGTTGTTTTTTAAAGCAAAACAGAGAAGACAACAGTAATAATAAGATAAAATCTGACATTCCTCTGCAATTGATTCTCCTTCTTTTATGATCTGGGCAGAGCTTGATGGCTTTACTGTACATCTAGAAAAAAGAAAAGTGAAAGCCCTAAAATTGGATTAAAGTGTTAAATACCCTGCCCTGACTCTGTTTAATGGAATTAGAGTGAAATGCTGAGATTAAAATGAATTTCAGGTTGTAGTCTGAGAATTATCTTAGAGGGGGTTACCATCCCAAGCTGGCTTTATTGACCTCAGATGGAAGTTAATCAGCTCACAAGGATTAGCATAACGTCTCTCCTCTGAAAGTCAATCTCTTGATGTCAGTTCGGTCATATGGCCCACAGTGTAATACATTACTCTCTCTTTAAAAGTGTGTCCATTTTTCGGGTGTAATAATTGCACAAATAGGGTTCATAGAAAAGACTTGCTTTAACAGCTATTTAAACCTTTTCCCTGAATCATAACCTATTTTTTATTTGTATTACTTGTCTTTGTGAAGACATCCTGCATTCATCAATCTAATAACTAATTACAAAGGCAACACGGTTATAGGTTCAACAAATGACAATAACAGTGCTCTGTGGGATGACTGACGAAGAACAGTTGCATTAACAGAATTCTGAAGATACTACTACTAACTCTGGAGTAGTAGTAGTATGCCATACACCTCCAAAAGCTTTTAAATCAGCATACTGTTTTACAAATACTTCATTTTACAATGACTTCTAGCTGATATTACAGTAGTCACAGTGGTATTACACTGGCTGGCATTACAATGTTCATACTTGCTTAGTATGAACATTGCAATTAGATTAGTGCAAATATACTTTCCACACCCACAGCTCTTGCTCTGAGGCTCAGCTTCAACCTTGTTTCTTAAACACATGTACTAATAAATTTGTAGTCTGGCAAGATGGACTCTAATGAACACTAAATTTAAAGTTTGCTAATGTGATTTAAGTACAGTAAAGGGCAGCTATTTCTCTGCAAATTGCAGCAGAGATATACAACCAGCTTCGAATATAAATGCCTTTAATGGTTCTCTGTGGAAGCCCAGGAGCATGCAGTTCTGTTAGCAGGAGAGCACCTCAATGATTGAACACCATATAATCTTTTCTTCATTTCCAATTTTACAGTTAATTCAATTTCCACATCTGTTTCCCCGACAGTGGCCAAAAATGAGATGAATAAGGGACATGCAAATGACTGTGTCCTCCCGCATTTTCCCCAGTAGTCCAGAAATGAGAGACTTAAGACTATGCCATTAGCTGACTTATTTTATTTTTGAAAAAATAATGGTTCCCAAAACATCATGGAGTCACCTTCAGTTTCGGAATGAAGCAGGGGTGGATGTCAGGGGGGATCAATGCGTTGAGTTCAATGCCAGGCTTGAGAGAGAGCTTCCAACATTACCTGTGGGAGCAGCAGCGGTCCTCCATCGCCTGCTATCTGAACTGTAGGCTGGCAGTGAGCAGGACAACCACTGGCTCTGACAGGTCTTCATTCTGAGAAATGGGCATTGTATACTCTCCTCTACGTGCACCGGCACCAGGGCTGAAGCAGAGCTTACTGGAACTTCAAGTGGAAGGAGCTAGAAGAGGAAAAACAATATGTACAGTAATAACCCAACATTAAAATAAACACACAAATAATCATTTTCATAGTCAATGTATTTACCGCTGAAACTGAACAATGACAGCGAGGACTACATGGCATTTGTGTTATAAAATGAGATTTGTGAAGTTTTAACCCAATACATACAAACATTGAAAAGGCAGATCCAAAGCAAGAATGAAGAGATCTGAAGTGAGATGACCTTGTGTGCATCTTATATGAAAGATGCCTTTCCAAGGCAGTTATTTCATCTATAGCTGGATTCAGAACCTAGATGCAAGGTGACAGAACCAATTAGCCTTCAGTTCTATAATGCATTATCTGGTCCTTATGGATTCTATGCACAGAGAAACAGTAAGGTATAGAAATACCACTGATGAATTAGAAATGCTAGTTGGTAGAACAATAGCAGTCAGTTCTATTTTGCAGTTAGATTACTGGGAACACAAAAGCATTTAAAAAAAACCGTTTTTCTTTTTCCATTGGCAATGGATGAAATAAAGGAGGAGTGCGGAAGGAAGCAAGCCAAGAAAGAAGAAGAACGTATTTCTTGCCTATTCTCATTAACCACATGGCTCTCGAGAGCAGGGGGTGTAGCATCAAGAGAAGATTAAGATGAAGATAAAGGACGAAACATTATCACAAGCCACCCTTACAGCTAGATGTCAGAATGATCCTGTTAAAAAAATTCAGAGCATAAGAACAGTCACAAATGAGAGACGTCTGCCCATCTTGCACATTTGTTAGGGTTAACCACCTTTGAACAACATTTTTTGTTTTTGCACTAAGATTGTATAGCTTCACCACCCTCAGAACAGGCTGAAAAGTGACTGTAATGGGATTCTGTCTAAAAAGGCTTTCATATCTTTCACCCAATGGGTTTTCCTTTCTAGAACTCTAATGTGTTGAATGCTCTCTATAATTCCTGTCTAATATTGCTTACAGCATCCTGAAAATGTCCCCTGGTGCTAGTCGGATGATACAGGGTTTCACCTGGAGCTGAAAACAGACTGAATGTCATGATGTTAAATACTGTAGTTCCCAGGCCAAACCTGTAGTAATGTAGCGAGTGTGGTTGTGTGCCATTGATTCTATCTTATTGATCCCCTAAACTATATATAGTCAATGTAATCATTTCCTTTCCTTCAGATCTTTAGCTTAAGAACAAACATACATATACACAATGACAATTTTGGAACTGACTAAAAGTGCAAAAGAATGATCACATCAATGACAAGAATCAATATAAAGTTGCTGCAACTGTATTCCAAAGTCCTTTCTATACTAGAAACAACTTCTAAAGAAATCCTATCAATTACATGTACAGTGTACTCTAAAAAGCACACACCATATACCCTTATCCTCAAAACATTAATAATTCATGACCGGCCCAGATTGCAAGAACATAGCTTTTTCCTCAGTCCCTTCAGCATTAATGAAAGGACTGGAGATTATTATAAAAGATCAGAAAGAGTGTTATCTTCCTTAACAAGGCTCTTTCGGAAATCTTTGAACACTATGAGGGTGTTAATTTCTAGCCCTGTGCTAATATACTGACAGTGCAATAAAGCAACAAGATCTGCTGTGCCTAAAGAGTTTTCTGGTTGCATATTTCCATAACGCACTTAACAGTCTGGCATGTACTACAACAGCAGTGCAAGGTTTTGCAATGTCTTTCCTTTCTATGAAGCAAAATACACACTAACATTTGTGACAAAACAGTTTCAAAACAGGCATTCAATAATGTTAATAAACATCACTTTCTGAATCGGAAAACCACAACAAGCTTTTAACTTGTGTAAAATTTTAATACGAATGGCCCCACGCTAAGGATGATTTAAAAAAATAGCAATTAAAAGATGAGGAGAAGGGGTTTAATTATCCTTATGTACCGTAAAGAGCTAAATTATTCATGTACATCTGCAGCTTGCAAACCTAGGTATAGGTCTCATGTAAAAGTAAAACAAAAAAAGTGCAAATGTTTATTTGTCTGCATTCATGCTGTGTAATTGAAATAAAAGGGTATAAATTATGCAGGGTGCTTTGTAATTTAGATGACTTTAAAGATGATTAAGCCATCTGCAGTTGAATGTAAGAGAATGTAACATGGCATATCACGTCAGAATCCCCAAAAGAGAAACAGATACTATTGTTTCTGCTCCAGAAATTGGAGAATTTTCACAGATTACATTTTTGCAAATTAGTTTTAATAAGTATTCGAAGAATGGGTGAACAAAGCACGGCAGAAAATTTGGGTGGAAAAAAATAATTCTAATTGAAAATCAAACAAACACTTGAAAGAACTTGTTTTCTTTGTGTTGCTCATTTGTATAATTTGTTCACAAATGAGCAATTAAGCTGTCTTTGGCATTCAATGTATTTGAACAAACTCATCTTAAGCAAGGTCAGATGCACTTTCTGTGGATCGTCTTGTATAAGAGGCTAAAAAAACGGATCTTTCCCATTAACTAGCCACTCTATGACTTCATAAATCACTGAGTAACGATATAACACAGCAAATCCTAAATTGTAGTAGGTCAGGTGGGAAGCTGCGTCAGCGTGCGTAGGCTGCAGAGGAACAAGTAATACTGTAGGTTTATTCCATGCTGAAAAGAGAACACAACGTTTCAGCCGTGGAGCCCTCACACCTGAACAACGTGATGCGGGCAGAAGAATTTGTAAGCACGATCCAGCCATCATTTCACAGTTACTGTATCTGTGGCTATTTCTGCATCAGGCCATTCAGAGAAGACTTCTACTTGTACCCTCCATCCAGTTGCTCACATTTCACATCCCAAGTTCTGTTTCATCTCTCGTTTTTTCCAAATTGCGCTGTGATAAAATTAAAAATGTTCTAAAATAACCAATATTTTTCTGTGATTCAAGTACCTTTTCTGCTCATGTGTTAATTCTCAGTATGAAAAAACTGCAATAAATTCTGAGCACTCTTTTACATAAAAATTAAATGATGATAAAAAAATATTCATGCCACATTTCTAAATGCCCTAAATGTCCAAATTATTAAAGTCTTTTTAACTGGAATTTTAAGTTTTACACTGTTGCACTCTTGCATGGAGAATTACACTCCTTTTTCTTAAATTGCCCCTACCCTGAAGCTTGATACTTACAGCTATTTGTAAGGGACATTTAATTTGCTCATTGCAACTCATCCGTAAATTTCTACTCCCTTCCCCCTATTTGCCAGGCATATTTTTAAAGTTTTGTTGTCTCTAAAGCAAGATTTGCTCCTGGCCTTTGGGAGTTGTTTTACAAATTCTTAGGTTATTAAAACTGACGCAACGTCCATCTTGGAAAAGCTAAAGAGGCTATTTTCGCCCCAGTCCCAGTTTTGACATTTCAGCAGGATGTAGTGTAGAGAAGGAAACAAGTCGCCCTACGTCTCATTTTAAAATAAACGTCCTTTCAAGTCGACAAAGGTGGACATTTTTCAGTTCTTTTCTGGAATTTCTGGTGCTTTCATGGCTTTTAGTCTACGCTCTAAAGCTGGAATGTGCATTGGTGTAGTGCCAACAAATGAAGTCAAGTGCACTGAATTTTACTCCTCCGAGTCAGTCAGGGCAGATATTGAGATGTGTCTCTCACAAAAAAACGGCTCAGCAAAAACGACACTTTCATCTGATTACCGCTTGCCCCCAAAGTATCAGTCATGTGGTGCTGTTAACAAACCACACAAAATGCAAATGCTAATTGATTACCACCACTTCTTTTTATATCTGCGGATTCTGTTGTTTATATCAGCAATTATACACTCTAACAGGATGAATTACCCCTTTAATAATTGACCAAGGTTGCCTGTTCTTCTAAGAGCTTGGAGCTACAGTATGCTTAAAAAATGTCCAGAGTGAATTACATGCCAGGGATTGCTTGGATATTTCTGCTAAATAAGCTTTCGTGGAGATTCCACAGGGGCAATGCAGCTCATCAGGCCTCTAAATACCCTACTGGAAGAGAACACTGAATCCCCAAACTCTGCAGTTTTAAGGAGGTATGCATTTTAGTTTTTTTAATTTGAGGAGCAAACACTTGTCTGCCCTGGGTAGGGAAAACATGACTCCCCCTGCACAAAAAAGGTGTGTCTATTTTTATGGCTGTATCAGTTCCCCACTGAAATGATGTGCTCAATTAGAAGTTGCATAGCAACATTTTGCAGTTTACTGTGTGTAAACGCATGTGCATAAGGTAATTCAACAGCAGATGTGCTGCAGGATTTGACAGCAAAGGAATTAGCTTATCTGGGTTCTCTCTCATAATGAAAACACTCATAACCTCGGGAGAGACATTTGTCTGAGAAACTGCTGAAATGACTGATTATGCACCTCAGCTACTGAGGTTCATGTTTAAGTTTAGCAAGCTGATCATGACTACCATTCTTAATTACTGGCAAAATCTGTTGTTGGACACCTGACTGCACCTTCTACTGTACTTAAATGAGATATTGGTTTCCCGACAATTAAAGGCTTTTAAATGTTTAGCTTTGCTTTCTGTTCACTGCAATAACAACAGCAAAAGGTTCAAATCACTATCAACTGTGAGGTCTGCACATAAAATCAATTTATATTTTTCATGTGCTTTATGCATAGAACCAAGAAAAAATGCATTTAGATGCTTGAATGCATAGAAAATAATCTGGAATAAAAATCAAGAGAAGCTACAGTATGCTGAAGTTGCATACTTGTCAAACCCCATCTGGGATAATGCTAACTTTTCTGGTCTGCACATTGTAAAAATGAAAAAAAAAAGAAGCCTTTGAGAATATCCAAAGAACAGCAACGCAACTCGCTTCAGCACTTAAGGGGATGAGCAATGAGGACAGAAGGAAGGCAACTCACATTATAAAACTCATGAAAAGAGAGATCTTATTGAGTTTTTTTTTAATGTTGGGGGGAGTTTTTTTTAACACTTTATGGTATTTAGGGACCTGAAAGTCCTGTCAATAGAAAAAGTCTATGGACTCTGAATCTGGGATCCTGTGCAAAGACTTTGTCATCAGACTGTGGAATCAAGGTGGGCACTGTCCAGAGTTTTCACCTAAAGAGGCAAATGTGAACTGCTTGCCACTTGAGACCTTGTCAAGGCGCACACTAAATAAAATGTGCTACAATAAATTGTAAAAAATCTATTTATATTTTTAACTGGGATTTTAACCAGTAGACTGCTGCCTTGAACCAACACATAAAAAAACAACCGGCCCC
Source organism: Atractosteus spatula (assembly GCF_055471065.1). Taxonomy (NCBI): domain Eukaryota; kingdom Metazoa; phylum Chordata; class Actinopteri; order Semionotiformes; family Lepisosteidae; genus Atractosteus; species Atractosteus spatula. The sequence continues at coordinate 73,309,775 of NC_142708.1, read as the reverse complement.
CAATCATCCCAAACCCTTGATCCAAATGCGACAGCAACAGAAGTGTTGCCGAGATGAGCTAAGGAACTGTACTGCGCAAGGACGTCCTTCATTTATCCCTCACTGCCCAGATCTGCAAGCCAAAACAGGTGTCAGTCAGTATCACAGCTGCTGCCACCTCGGCTTGTGTCACGCTGAACTAAAATCAATGACGAAGGAGATCGGATCGCGACTTGGCTAGACAGCCTGTCAAACTCTCCCAAGCTCTCGCAACACCAAATGTCACGCAAAGCTCAGAGACAGAACTGAAGGCTCACGGGAACAAACACTTCCCTTGTACCTTGACAAGACTGGTTAGATCAGGGATGTGCTAATATGAGCTTCTAAAAAAATTGCTTTTTAATGAGTGCTCAAAATGATAAAAAAGCGTGGTAGTCATTCTACCATGTATTTTCTACCATGGCACAGATGTTATTAATTTAAGGAACAAGAGTAAATGCCGACATGCTCTTCTAAAGCTCAATCAGTTTTATATTCTTTTCCTAATGCATTCGGTTGTTCTATAAGGAACACACTGTGAACTCTGTTATTGCAGACTGCCCTGCTCAATTAATTAGGAGAAAAACAAGAAAAAAATTGAATAATCTAGTCTGTGTGTAGTATGCAATAGTCTTGACAGCATTAATTTATCGTGAGGTGGGTACTGCTGGATGCCTCATTAAATTAATAGATGAATGCTATTATTCCACACACTTTCATTACTGTGTTAATATATTGTATAAAAAGAATTACAGGGATAAAACACACCAACCTTTCATGTCTTCTCATCAAAGCTGTTTTTCAAGGAATCTTGAAAAAGTATTAAGGCACTGAAATTGTACAAACCTAAAATGCTTTCATCCTGAATTGATAAACTTCAAGCAATGCAAAGTTCCTTTACAACTGCAGAGAAAATGACATAACATTTCTTAGATCCTCCTGGGTCTCTGAAAGAAGTGTTTACAATGTGTCTGTCACGAACAGTTCTTTCAGGGCCCTGTGCAGACAACAGGATCCGGAGGGAAGTGAGGAATACACAAGGAAAGAGGCATGCTAGGGGCTGGAAGGAAAACGGGGGGGCGTGTCCATGGTGCGCTGGTGTTCAGGGGAGGTGTGGCCGAGGCGAACAGTCCAAGGGAGTCCGAAGCAAATCCTAGAATGAAGTGAAAGTCCAAAGCCGGGTAATCCATCCTGACAGAGACACAGAAGAGTTAAAAACCAGAGTGGGATCCGGTGGAGGGTCGGGGGAATAAAAAGGGGGTCACGGGACCAGACACTCCCTGATCCTGGACCCAGATGGTCAGGACGCCGTAGTGAAGCCTGTGCCGTCGAGCCGCTCCTGGACTCGCGGGTAGGCGGGCTTCTGGGCGTCCATGTTCCAAAGCTGAGCCCCGAGAGACAGGAACGTCTGGTTTAAATAACACAGGGGCTGGAACTGGAGACAGGTGCTGGAGATGAATGAAAACAAGGTAGGGCTGGAGCGTCCTTAAGAGGAGGGGTTTACGATCGTGACAGTGTCCCGTAATATGCATACACAGAGAAGAATCACCATATAACTTTCCCTGAAACACTCTGTTATAAGTCAAAATGAGAATGTGTCTTAGCAAATGTCCTCAGTCTGGAGGGCTTGTCTGTCTTCAGGTTCTCTAGGTCTCTTTGAAGCCCTGCCACCTAAAGGAGACAATAATGAGCTGATATACAGTAAGTTACAAGCTGAACTGGAATGAAAAACCTAGAAACCAGGATTTGAGGTGCCCTGTCCTAAACTGGTGCTAACCTTAAAGTTTGTTTGGTATGTTAGCATCCATCCATCGTGTCATATCAGCAAATGTACTGCTCTGTAAGAAACCTGTTTAAAATAATGTTGGAGTTCTGCTATCTGATTGTCTGCTTAATAAACATACACAAGGGCAAAGGCGTACATAGAGGTAATATCTTTCTGCTACCCTAACAAAAGATATGAGAGTGGCAAAGCAGTAGATTTTAGTTATTCCAAAATGGCATGACTGGGCATAATATAAAATCACCTTTGCCAGATACAGCATTGTTCTCCTTATCTTTGTTCAGTCTCATTTGTATAATTACAATTCTCCCCTCTGTTCAAGCACTGCCTTTCCTGCTTTCGAAAGGCGATGCACAACTCACGGGACTGAGAAACATATTTACAGGAGTTGGCACCATTAACAACTCCTACAAAGCAAGGCTCCCCCTTACAACTTTTTTGCATTCTCACGCACCAAAAGGTAACGTCCAGTTTCCTTTTTTCCCCCATTTTTCTTCCTAGTTCCATTATGTGAAGTATTTGCATCTGCTGAAACTGGTAACCCCTGCCTCAGACAAGTGTGTCTGAAGATAGACAGAGCTCCTCTATCTCCTAAAACACACCTTTTTAAACCACATTATTTGTACTGTAAATGACCCTTTTAGCCAAATAAGTTTTAAAAGGGCAGTGCTGATGGAAAAAGCCTTATGGATTTGGCAGGGATGGGGATCTTTGAAATATCTAAGCGGGATGAGGCCAGGTTTGATCCTTCAAAAGAGAAACGATTCAAGCGATTCATTTAACGCGGCATGAATTATTCACAGCGCATCCCCTTACGTGCTTGCTAATTGGCACTTCCTCACCGGAAGATACTGGATGCGGCCTGTGCTGACACAGCCTTAAGCAGAAATATTCTTTCAGGTCCGTAAAAGAAGCAACGCATCCACGATGATCAATAGAGCAACGGGTCAGGTTTTCCCCAGGCCAAGGTCACAGGAAAGCTTCCCGAGCGGCGATCGCATCAACGTTTCTACTCGTCAGCTGCCTGATGAGGGCGGTGCCATTCTGGTGTTGCTCCAAGAACTACTGTATAAATAGTACCAGTGCCTTTTCTTGGTACCATTACATCATCTGTAAATATATTAGGACGTCTCACATCCCTTATTTCTAATCTAAACTCTCTCACTCTGAAAACAGTTCACTTATCCAGACAGGTGTTATTTTACTCCTGGATTGGAAGTTGACTCAAAAACTGATTGTCAAAGGAAACTCCATTTATGTGCATATGTTTTAAGAAAGACAGCATATGGATTTAGGACACAATATATTTTTCACATCATTTTGATTGATCATTCACAACTGACCTTGGTGAGCTGAGTGACTCTGTCGTACAAGCACTAAATAACCTCACTAGTGAAAACAGTGTATAGGGCATATGCGGTCGGGTTGAATGTCAAACCTGGTGAAAATTAAGAATGAAAAACGCAGACAGCAACAAATACTGTTTGTTTAGCAACAACTTAGGTCAATTTGCATGTAGAAATAATTCATCCTTTTTTAACGATGAATCAAAATTTGGTGTAGACACGTAGAACAGGCTAACAACAATCAATGAGGTAGTCCAAGTGAAATAGCCGTGGCATGAGAGTCTTTTTGCTAAAGACCTCCACTTATAGTATAATGACTGAAGACTAAAGAGCACCTCACTTGCTGCCTTTCTTGTGAGCTGATCCTGACATGACAATATTCCAGCAGAATAACATGCCTACTCTTGCTACAGCAGATCTGTAAATGCATCTTTTTTAGAAAGTGGCAGTTATTACCACAGATACCCTAATCGCCAGAAGGCATGAACACTAAGCCTCATTCTATCTGCAGGATGATCTGTGGTATCCAAGGCTGAGAAAACGGTGAAGAGACATGTGTCTGACCAGGCTCTAATCCCACAGAACAGCTACTGGCCTGTGACTTTCATAGTACACCCATCGCTGATGACAAATGTTAATTGACAATGAATTTACTTACAGTATGTCACTGCTCCTCAATAAACTGCCATTACACTTGCTATGGAGAAGAGGTTTCCCTCTCAGTTGCAGAGATATGTTTATTTTAGTGCTCAGTATATTTCCCAGTTTCATTCACAATAGCAGTGTTCTCTTTAAAAAAATTAAAGTAAATTAAGAATTAAATCCCACTTTTCTCCTCAAGGAATGTTGTGCGAACACTATAATCTTCAGTGCACATGTGTAGGAAGATGATTTTTTTCAAACGGAGTCTAAAGCCCAAAGAGGTGATTAGATATTGTGTAAAAAAATCCCCCACAAAAGAACATACTGAAAAACATCTGAACAGAACACTTAACCCTTCTGGGGATTCAGAGGAAGTCTTTGCTTACCCGAAGGCAAAAAGTACAGTGGTGTAAACAACCTTTCAGTTTAAAATAAAGTGTTACTTTTTTACAGGGGAAAAGTCAATGCACAAGAATCGCACACTTTTTTCAAGCTAAACTAAGAGCACAGAACAGATCCCCTCCAGGTAAGGACAGTAAGGCTAAAGCATGGCAACATCTGGACTGGAACAGCAGAGGTTTGAGAGCCCTCCTATGTATGGATGAGCACAGTACAGTCAATGGAATAACCCTGTTGTGCCTTATTAGACATGTTCGTACCACATAAACACAAGGGAACAGAAATCAACAAGAATTAGAATGAATGATGAATCAATCGTGTTGCTCCTTGACTGTTTTTTTCTCTTTATTGTATCTGATTACATGACAGAAAATATTGTATAGGATTTGTTCCCATAATATTAAAGTATTAACATGACTGATTATTTCAAAGGGTCTTAAAGGGTGCGTGGTTATTGAGTGAACTGCTCAATTCAAGGACAGCTGTAGTGTAATCAGACCCATACTACAATCTGGGATCCTTACTCAGATGAGCAGAAATCTGAAACTTTTCTACTGCCTAGTTTAGATGCAATCAAGAGATTAAGAGTTAAGTGGAGCAATTAATTAAGGTTTAATATTACTTACCTACAGCATGCGAAAAGGTACTTACTAAACTTCAGATGTCGAGAGCAGTTAATCATAACGATACTACAGTAAGTATTTCCTAAATGTGCTGATTCCAATATTACTGGTGTCAAGATTTTGTAAATGCCATTTACGTTGTGCAGGCTTAATCACTTCAATTTTTAATTAATGCACAACTAATGATGGCTCTTCTCCCTTGTTAACAGGTTAATTTGTTGTTAGTTTGCATTCGAAATCTGCCCATTTGAGGAAGCAGAGGGAGAAAATGTTGCAAAGCACAGCCCTTTGTTATTTTTTTTGTTGTTTTCACTACTTATTAGCACCACAGCTTTTCAGCCATTTTTCTTATCTCCAGCAACATTTCTAATAATTGCCTGGGGTATGGAAACCTGCCTGGAACATGACATGCATTTTGCATGCATAATGAGCACGTAGTTATATTCTGAAAAGAATGAAACAAAAGAACATCCTGAGACATAGTACACCCATCACCATATTCACACACAGTTAATGTTCAGATATACAGTATGGCACAGTAATGGATAGAGATACGAAGGGATAAGAATAGGCATAGGCATAAGAAGTGTATACTGATTATAGACAATTACCTGACAAGCAAAACAGGACAGGCGGCTTCACACACCTCTGACAGTAAGTGCACAACCATCCTGTATGTCTCGAAGGCTGTCAAATTCTTCCTACTCCCCCTTTCAGCACAAGCGATATTCCCTTCAATAATCTTATGGTGTCTTCTGCTGCGCTCTCATTTGGGAATAAAACTCGAGTGAAACAGAATTATAATGTAACAATATTAAAAACAGGCAGCCCGAAGGAGTTCTGTGGCTTTTTACAACCTTTGTGTAATGTTTTGAAATAACAACAACACAACCAATGGATGTAAATCATTTTAAAATCTTTTTTTGTTTTTCCTGGAGAGCCGTACAGTATGTCTGGGACATCACAGGTGTACACAGAGGCAATGCTGAATAATTACCCTAGTCTGAAGAGTACAGAACCTGTCAGTGCTTTTACTTCTCCTGTACCTGTATCATATTCTTACTACAGCACAGGGTGTTAAACTCCTCTTTCTAGTGCACAGTGGAACAAACCTTGTGAAAATGATTAGATGGTAAAAATAGTGTAGCAATGCCAACTCTGTCCTGTCTCTCTCTTCAGGGTGTGCGGAGTTCATTCAGCGGAGAGTCTGCAGGAGAGAAGGAAGCTGAGCATGGGGGAATTATAGTTCGAAACATTTAAAAATTAAAAAAAGATGAAGACTTTCAAATATTTCATATATTTATATCTAAAGGGATCGCTAGCAGGTACAGCAATATGTATAGCAAGCAATATGAACTTTAAAAACTGGGACATACTGTAGGCTGATTTTCTAAAGCATAAGATTTTCAAACATCAGCCAAGACAGAAGAGCAAAGTGGACACATTATTTAGCACTACTGTAACAAACAACACTTAACAAAATCCCAAAACATTTAACACAAAAATATATAACCTTTAGTCTGCAGTGCACATCTGCACAGGTAAAAACATCTGTAAAATGGCACTGACAGAATGTTATGTAATAAATGTAGTGATCTCAGCACTCCATTCCATGACATTCTGTAGCTGTAGACTTTCACACACTTCTACCAATATGTTATAATGAGAGTCTGTAAGTTCACCTCTTTCTGTAAAAAGCCATTAGATTTACACTAGAAAACATCTTAACAAACATGCATAGGGAACTCACCAGGGGTGATCTCATTATTTTGTTTTATTTTTAAACAATCTTGGAACATATTTCAAAAACCCAAGAGCACACAGGTGATCTTTGGTGTACTGGACATCATTTTTAGATCTATTTTAAAACTTATTAAGCTTCAGCGCAATTAATAATGGTAATTAATTATTGCTATCTTACCCCCACTGTTTTGGTGAATAAATGTGTTTCAACCTTCAAAAAGGACACTGGCAGTGAGTGAATGTTTAGCAAAGGGTCACATTTCTTCCTTAAGAACACCTATATGAGCATTAGTTCATATACAGTATAGACTAATTAAAACACATCTTTAATAAAGCAATTCTGCCCTGACACTGAGATTCTGCAGGAGTTAAAATGACTGAAAACTAATAACTGGCAGGTAATCTTAAATACAACACAAATGCACAAAAAGTGGGACAACACTGCAGCAGAATCAATCTAACCACTAGACCAATCTGTCTGACTTCTGTTCCAGAAATGGTAGTTTGAGCTAAAGCACATTTGTGGTGGAAATTTCCTTACACCTAACAAGGATTTAAAAAGTTAAATCAACTTTTAAATTAAATTAATACATACTAAATAAATTTTAGGATTTAATGTATTATTATTTTCACTTAATCACTACCAACTGGACTCCTCACCTTTGTTGCCTCTTATACACAATTTTCAGCCAAATCTAAACTTTTTCGTAACAATCATTTTTAAGGCACTTGTTTTAATACAGTACATCTGGTCTTATACAACACAAATTATACAGTATCTCCAATGTATATCCTCTAATGTTTAAATTCATGGCATTTTGGAAATAAGATGGAAATTTGCAGATTTTGTTGTGTGGCAACATTCCTCTTCAGTCTAAACAATAAGAAGCTTTCAACATTCTTCTGATGGGTTATTTACAGGTTTAAAAAGTAAATGTCTATCTTACAAACCATGTATGGCTACTTACTGTACACACTTCAAGCCTAAGATTAAAATTTCATAAAATATAATGGAAGCAGAGCAATGCTCTGCTAACCTGGAATATCCTATTAGTGAGCTTGTGAGACTTTCAAGAAAGCATTGCATCAACACAAACTAATATGTTTACTTTAAATGCACTGTTAATCTTCATCTCTTACTTCTGCAATAGGGTGCTCTTGTTTTTTTTTTCTTGGTTATGAAATTAAGACGAATGGGGAATCATGCTAAAATGTAGTAATTGTAAGCTAATTTATCTGTCCAATCACTGAACAGCTGTTTGAACGCGCATTGATTACCCCTATAAAGGAGTATGAAGCACATCAGGCAAAAAAGCTAAAACTGAAAACTGGAAAAAAAATCAAAGAGTCAACATTTTGTGCTTGATTAAGACTGACAAACAGCATGGGTTTGTGAGGACAGGTGCAGAGTCTTCGCAAACTTGTTTGCATGAAGAGGCAATCATCCCAAATTCAGGCAGCTGTTCCCCAGTCAGATCAAGTGCAGTCAAGCTGGTTTCTGCTCTCCCAGTCTGCTCCATTCCACTGATCAGTTCATGCAAGTCTGCACAGGGACAGGCTGGACAGCTGCTGCAGCTTGTCTGCTTGGGAACCCAGGCCCACATCACTATAGGCTTCAGATTCGAGCAATACATGTTCGTGCAGTGCAATATTTTCACACCGTGTTCAGCACATATCATCACTTACTTTAGATTGACAGATTTACATAAACACAACATTGTGTATTTTAAAGTAAGAAAATAAGCCAGATAAATTGGTTGTTGAAGCCGGCGTCACACTACAGGACTTGACACGACTTTGACTTGCTGAACCTCACTGCTTTTTCGGTCCTAGAGGGTGTGTCAAATAGGAATCGCAGGGGGTGGTTAATTACACGATTCCCTCACGACCTTTCATCACGGTTCCAAATCTCGTATTCCAAATCTCGTGAAAGTACCGCGAGGTCGCCTCATACTGGCAGCCAATCAACGTGGAGCACACCGGAATAACGGAGCACCGCACGAAAGCAAACAAGCAACAAGCAGGTAAACCAATTAAAAAATGCAACACAGTTATTGTTTTCCACAAATAAATGTCTTTAAAAGTGTCTTTAAATATATAAAACAAATTCACAAAAATAAAACAGTTAAAAATATAAAACACCTTTAAAACAAATTAATATTGCGCTACAACGTGTAATATAATGGGCACATTATCTCACAAGTACATATCTGGTTCACTGCCCACCCCTACGAATTCGTGTAGTGTGACGCCAGCATTAATGGTTAACTGATTAATTCCAGAATCTTGTCTAGTCATTTCTTGAAGGCAATCCCCTTCAATAGCAGGGGTAACTAGCCTGCTGGTGACTAGTTTGAGACTGTGATCTTCAAATGCCCCATGAACCCATTTTCAGTGGACAGCATTTTTGGGAAGGGTGATCTTTTTAAATGGTGTTACTGTACATAAATTAAACGTTGCCTGACTGAATCAGTAATTGAAAATGACAGAATAATAAAAAAGAACAGGTAATCTGTTAACTTATTTCAGTAGGACAAAGGTAACCAATTGAGTCTGAATCTAAATAAAACCAATTAAGGCATGCATCGCCTAACCCACAACTTAAAAAAATGCAGTGTTCACAACATACAGACTCTATCATGGGAATTAGCACAGTGCAAGACTGTCCCAGAAGCAGGGCTGCTTCTCCTAGTTAGCAATATGAAAGCAACTCATTTTAATCCAGGAAGAGGAGCGCAAAAAAAAACCTAAAAATCACTTCAAACCATTAGTTTCTGCAGGGAGATCCACTGGGAATCTGAATTGAGATTTCAAAAGGAAATCCTGACATCCTGAACTTCTAACAGTGATCTTTTTTTTTAACTTTTAAATACTAAAGAATTCTAAAGAGCCATTTTCCAAAGTCTGACTGAGTCACCAACTTGTTTTTGTGTACCTACGACAAAACTCATGTTGTTTGAAGAAGGAATAACATTGATTTTTAACTATGATGCTAATTTATGAAAGGCATTGCATAAATAAAACAGAATATCCTGAAAGTGGAGGAACCATGTATTTAATGATAGTGTCTATCAAATACAAACTACACTTTATGAATACTGGGATAGTTAAAGCAGTAATTTGGTGCAATTCGAAATTCCTGTTGGTGTTGCACCATTTTAGGAAGAAAGTAAAAAAAGTGCTGCTGTAAATAAAAAATAATGTTTGAACAGACCATTACAGAGTGTTGTACTGATTATAGCAAAATGATGCATAAAGAGCAAATTGTGTAAGTAGTTTTAACTTGACACACCAAAAAGTGTTTTAAGTGTTTTTAAGTACAGACGTAATACGTCTCGTTATAAAGTACCATGGTCTTGCAGGTGTTACAAGCAATTTCAAATTCCCAATGGTTAATGACCTAGAAAGAGTTGTAATTTAGATCACCTGAGTCAAAAAAAGGTCAAATTTAACAATTAAGAACTGAGGGTGCATGAATTTCCAATGATATTTAAACTCCTTATTTCTAAGAGAATCACTAAACAGGGAGAGAGAGAGGGATGCACAAATACTATACTTTGTTGTTGTTGCTTGGAGAGGGTGGCTAAGCACTTTATGACTGAACAAAATCAATTTTAATCAAAAGTGAAGTTTATAAATTCTGCCTTTAACTTCATCTTAACAAAAGAGGTTCCGCCTCTCCAGAAAGATTTTGATGTTGGCCAGCTTCAACTCCAAAAAGTTTGCACAAACTGCCCAATAGCGATTATTGTTTAATTTCTATGAATAAAGAGAATAACCAAGTAAGTACTGTACCAGTAGGGAGCAAGAAATAATTCAGCAGGCAACGCTGGTTCTGAGAATCCCACTGTAATTAATTTACTCCAAACAAATTCAATTTGCTTCAGGCAACACAAAAACATCCAAGTCATTGCTCATTTTGCAGCATGCATTGAGTGTTTCATTTAAATTTTAATCTGGGTAATTTTGCTCCAGATAATCACTCTTTGTTTTCCAAAATGCTGGTTGGAGCCTTAAGCACCAAATCTGTGGTGAGACGTGTATCTGCAAGTGTCCCTGGTTGTAGCCACAGCTGTCTGAAACCCGTAATCTGATTGTGAAAAAACAAATGGAAGGGAAACAGCCAGCATGTGTTTTGACAAGGACCCCTGTCCTACTGTTTGTCTTGCTGATGAGCCCATCAGCTGCCACTGTTAAGAAGCACATGCATGACTTCAGAAGATTTAATCACGCCATCTCTCAGCTCCCAGTGAAAGCCGTTTCATCGTTCGGGAGTGTCCAGTCTTCTGCGACGGCTGGAGAAATTCTGAACACTCCAGAAATAATGGATGAAACCACCTGCAACGGAACAAAAAATAAAATACTTCAAATACTTAGTCTACAGTTTGCTTTTAAAAATGACCCCCCCCCCCCCCCCCCGCCTTTACTGCAGCGAATTTAGCAGGGGCTTTGTATTGTGTCTGATATATCTGAAAAAACAGAAGGAAGTTCAAAGGAAGAAAAAGCTTCTAGGCAACCAGAGAACATAGTTGGGAGAGAAGCTTGGAGTTCACTTCTGTGTGAAAAACACACTACCGTACTCGTTAAAGCTCCTCAGCAAGGAGACTGGGAAGCAGGTGCATTAATGAAGAAAGAGGTCAAGCCGAGACTGCTCATCACAAATTAGCTGATACCTATCAAGGCAGCTATGGGCGACAAGCTTCTTATCCAAACAGGACTTGGCAAAGCCTGAATTTCAAAACCTCTCACCAGCTTGTTAGTTAGACACTTTATGTAGCCCTTAAAAACCTTTCACCCTAAAAAAAAACCCAAATATGACAAGTACTTTTCTGCACTACTCCAGTAGCTTTCAGATCTATGATAATCACCAGGTTATACAGCTCTAATGTCTTGTGTGCAGTACAAAATCGATTGAAGGAAAAGTTATTTAGGTGGCATGGATTGTAACTGAAAACAATGGGTCTTAGCAACTGTAAAATATATTTTAACATTTGTTTAATTTTTTACAGGAGTCAGATCAGAACAGATTTCTTAGTTATGAGGAAGAGTATCTGTAGATGTACAAAAATATGTAGCTTGGAAAATCTGAACTAGACCCATCTACTAAGCAATCATGTGTACACTGTACTTCATTGATAACCAACAAACTGAAACCATGTTCAGCTCTGTTGCAAAATTTCTTGGACAAACTGTGTATAAAGGAGATTTTTGTTTTAATTAAGACTTGAATGCAGATAATGGTTAAAAATCAAAAATTGCTTTAATAATAGTTAAATAAGCTTAATTAAGCTTAATTAAAGAGGAGTGTTACTGGAACAAAAATCAGGACACACAGGGGTACTCCAAGACAAGAACTTGTCTTGGGAAACATGACACTAGTAGCACTAATTACTAACTAATTACTATTAATCTTCCATCAATAAAGGCACAGCTTAACAGACAATGTTTATTAAAATAATCAGCCATGTACAAGCAGCCAGTACTTACGCATGCAACTGTGTGTACTGAAAATTGCCTACGCTTGCATTATTCTTAATACAATCTTATCTTGCCATTAGGACCTTGGTGCCCTGCAAAACTGGCGCAGTGCTGATTAAATTTGATTGGATACTAGCTGTCAGGATACTGAGAAAACCCATTCCCCTGTGATGCGAAAGAATTAAATGTGTTAATTAGTTCACCGGTGGTCAATTGATTACTTGACAGGTAGATAAAGAACAGAAAACCGAAGAATCAGTCTTGGAGGGCTGATCACACAGCTGTATGGAGATATCGCACACTTGCTACTATCCTGTCAAATTAAAAAAAAACAGTTCCAAGCCTTCTGTGGAATGTTTAGAATATCATGGGGAGTGCAAATGCATTCATGTATTTATTTCCAGTTGTCATTTACTATGCTGTGAAATATTGCATAATAACTAAAACTCCTGAAAGCAATCTTGACACACTGGGAAAAGAAAATCTGGACCTAAAGAATAGCACTACCATCCATGCAAGTGGATTTAAAAAAAAGAACATTTTAATTCTTCTTCCTAAATAGATTAAAATGGTAGATTAAGGCTTAGCAAACAGGCTTCAAAGGAGATTCAGGTACAATTTATTACTTGTAATGCAATACAGGGACTATTTTCTCCTGTTCATATAATTTGAGTTTAATTAAGTACTGGCAGATAATGGCAAAGTGTTTTTTAGCAAGAAAATCCCTTCGATCAATTGCAAAACGCATTTGTCATTTGATTAACATGGATACAATATAATGAGTTCTTCCTGCGTGAAGCGCACACATACCTAACTAGTCTTCATTGTGAAACCCTTAATCACAGGCAATGGCATTAAAATAGAATGTGGGCTGTGCAGATTCTATTTCATGGAGGAATAGATACACTGTGGGAGATTAAGGAACACACTAAAAGAAGAAATCATTTTTAATCTTCGTTATTGAGAAGCTGTATCTCACTTTATTAACATTGGAAAAAACTTTAAAAAACTAAAATGAAGCAAGTTTAAGGTAATATACAGTAACAGTACCTGAGGTTTTTAACTCTTTAAGGCTTGTGATATTTAATACACTTATCTTTTTAGACCTCCTTCAATCCCATGCTTACTAAAACTCCCTTTCTTTTCTCACAGTTCCTTAGCCTCCGCTGTTTACGCAGTGTGGAGCCTGACGTCCCAGACCACGCCCATAAAAACACTGTTTTCAACAGCAGGGGTAACCTCTCGCCCTGCACCCAGCACAAAGCAAGCCCCAGGAGGAATCCCTGAAGCCAGGACCACCGTTTTTCCCTTCCAAACAGAATGCCTCCATTTTAATGAACTTGGACTGTCTCTGCGCAGCCTTCTTGTCCACCGTTCCCTTTACTGTCCACAGCCAGCATGCACACAATGCACTTTTGCTGCTACATCACTTGCAAATCCAGTACATATCCAGCTGCACAGACTGTACGTCTGGACCCTCTGGCCACCCAGAGAATGATCATGTTTGTCCAGAAATGTCATCTGTTGAATCTCTTGCAGAAAGTGACCTGACATTTACTTTGGGGCAACAAAAGGAAGACTGGCTGACTGTTTCAGGGAACATGTCAGAGAAGTGATGATCAGAGATCTCTCTTTAAGCTGATAGTTCCCTGTTCTACCTCTCCCGGCCACAATCACACTGACCTCTCTGTGTCCTGTCACAGGGATTAAAAGTCTCCTGTTCCACAAAGACGCCAGAAACCGAAACTTTTGCTGGACTAGATTTACTGCTTCTCCTAGCTAATTTATTTCTAAAAATCCACTCATTCACAGATTTCTGGCTCCCACACTTTCCAAGATTTTCATTCTACAGTCATAAAACTCTTTTGTTCTTTTACATGTTTATGGTTCAGCATGGAATTAAACTCTTCTTGTCCCTATGCAACTCACATACACATGCTGTGTGTAAAGGATCTCTTCACTCAAACCAGTTTAGCACTATGTTTACGTCATAATTTTAATTTACATGTGCATGTACAGTGGTGTGAAAAAGTGTTTGCCCCCTTCCTGATTTCTTATTTTTTTGCATGTTTGTCACACTGAAATGTTTCAGTTCATCAAACAAATTGAAATATTAGACAAATATAACACAAGTAAACACAAAATGCAGTTTTTAAATGAAGGTTTTTATTATTAAGGGAAAAAACAAATCCAAACCTCCATGGCCCTGTGTGAAAAAGTGATTGCCCCCCCTGTTAAAACATAAATCAACTGTGGTTTATCACATCTTTGGAAAGCTGAGTTCAATTTCTCTAGCCACACCCAGGCCTGATTACTGCCACACCTGTTCTCAATCAAGAAATCACTTAAATAGGACCTGCCTGACAAAGTGAAGTAGACCAAAAGATCCTCAAAAGCTAGACATCATGTTGCGATCCAAATAAATTCAGGAACAAATGAGAAACAGAGTAATTGAGATTTATCAGTCTGGAAAAGGTTATAAAGCCATTTCTAAAGCTTTGGGACTCCAGCGAACCACAGTGAGAGCCATTATCCTCAAATGGCGAAAACATGGAACAGTGGTGAACCTTCCCAGGAGTGGCCAGCTGACCAAAATTACCCCAAGAGCGCAGCGATGACTCATCCAAGAGGTCACAAAAAAACCCACAACAACATCCAAAGAACTGCAGGCTTCACTTGCCTCAGTTAAGGTCAGTGTTCATGACTCCACCATAAGAAAGAGACTGGGCAAAAATGGCCTGCATGGCAGAGTTCCAAGACGAAAACCACTGCTGAGCAAAAAGAACATAAAGGCTCGTCTCAGTTTTGCCAGAAAACATCTTGATGATCCAAGACTTTTGGGAAAATACTCTGTGGACTGACGAGACAAAAGTTGAACTTTTTGGAAGGTGTGTGTCCCATTACATCTGGCGTAAAAGTAACATCATACCAACAGTAAAATATGGTGGTGGTAGTGTGATGGTCTGGGGCTGTTTTGCTGCTTCAGGACCTGGAAGACTTGCTGTGGTAAATGGAACCATGAATTCTGCTGTCTACCAAAAAATCCTGAAGGAGAATGTCCGGCCATCTGTTCGTGACCTCAAGCTGAAGCGCACTTGGGTTCTGCAGCAGGACAATGATCCAAAACACACCAGCAAGTCCACCTCTGAATGGCTTAAGAAAAACAAAATGAAGACTTTGGAGTGGCCTAGTCAAAGTCCTGACCTGAATCCGATTGAGATGTTGTGGCATGACCTTAAAAAAGCGGTTAAGGCTCGAAAACCCTCCAATGTGGCTGAATTACAACAATTCTGCAAAGATGAGTGGGCCAAAATTCCTCCACAGCGCTATAAAAGACTTATTGCCAGTTATCGCAAACGCTTGATTGCAGTTGTTGCTGCTAAGAGTGGCCCAACCAGTTATTAGGTTTAGGGGGCAATCACTTTTTCACACAGGGCCATGTAGGTTTGGATTTTTTTTTTCCCATTAATAATAAAAACCTTCATTTAAAAACTGCATTTTGTGTTTACTTGTGTTATCTTTGTCTAATATTTCAATTTGTTTGATGATCTGAAACATTTCAGTGTGACAAACATGCAAAAAAATAAGAAATCAGGAAGGGGGCAAACACTTTTTCACACCACTGTATATAGTAATTTATTGGACACACAAAGTTCTGCAGATAATGGAAGAGGGAAGAGAACACGTGAAGCATCTTTGATTGCAGGGGAAACCACACACTGAGCTGAGAGAAAATGTGAACATTAAGCCACTAGGTTAGCTTTCTGAATGAGACACATCTGGATGCTGGGCAAACGTCTGTTAAATTGTAAATCAATGCAAAACAAGCCTAAGTGTAAGTAGACTCTGGCCAGGAAACCAAGCCTAATGAGAACTATTACATTTGACTGTATCTCACCTCAAAGCCCTGGCATTGATCTGGTTCCTCAGAGTTAGGCTCTACCTAATGACCATATAGATCCAAGAATGCTTACTTACAACAGTATAGATTAAAGGACACTCAGTAACAGTCTATCTGCACTCTAACCCATTAACTATAAAATCAGTTATTTTATAAAAGTTGGAAAAATTGGAATTATTTAAGTACATTGTTGAGAAGATAAGAAGTCTTTTAGTCTTACTGTATATATTGACTCCCTCCACAAAGTAAAAGCTTTTCCTGTGGAAAGGAATACATCTGCAATAAATGTGAAATGGGTCTTTATAGCAGAAAAACAAATCTGATTTGCACTAGTTTACATTTCCTGATGGTACAGGAAAATGGACACTGAAACCAGATGTGTCAAAAACATCTGTTCATCCACAGTTAAAAAAAAAGGCACAAGGCAGGGTACACCCTGGGTGGGATGCCAGTCCATCACAGGGTACACACAGACATAAACACAATAACCCTAGGGACAGTCTTCTCAGAAACGTCTTCCCAATTAACCTACCAGTATCTCTTTGGACTGTGGAAGGAAATGAGCGACCAGAAGAAATTCCATACAGATAGTACCACAGGAACTGAACCCCAAGCCCCATTGCTATTCTAACCACTGCACCACCACATCCTATATAAAAATCCTTCAATAATTTTCAAACCCAATCACAAAAATCTCCAGAAAATGCAAATTACATCTACATCCACCACACCTCTACAGATTCATCTTTTAATCAGATGGACACATTATAATCTATGTTTGTGTGGCAGAGCTGCAAAACAACAAGCAGATGTTAATGCTGAAAAGTTAAAAGAAAGGAGAAAAACACTGTGGCTGTGGATACTTCACCTCAAGAAGGAGAAGGCGATTCAAACTCTACTTTGCAAAATAACAGTCCATTAAACACACACAATCTGTATAAGGAGCAACAAGAACTTGTATAAGGAAGAAAGAACCTACTTAAAGCAACACAATTAAAGAGCAGGTCCTAATATCACAGCAGAAAGGACAAGGAGAAATGAATTTAGACCTAGTCCAAGATGAGCAAGACCTTCTATCCAAGATGTCAAATGAACTTTGAAACAGAGCTGAACTCCTTAGGAATCAGACCTGCTCTTCACATTTTCGCAAAAACGTGAACTTTTCAATATCTTCAATTATCTGCCACAAGTATTTAGAAATGGTATTTGACACATGAGTTATCTCATAAAACAGCATCCCCTCCATGAGAACAATAACATATGCAGTGCTTTAGCAATATTTCAAAAGAGTGATAGCACACATGCACAGCACGACGCAAACGCTGGGCTGATGAATAAATGAGTGATTTCGCTTAAGCAAATCACTTTTTACTAGCTTTCCAACTGGAATTATTCATTTATCCCAAAAAGTGTACATTACACCAGATAGAGAGCCGAATGATTAGACAATTATACACAGTGTGTGTCTAAACTCTCAGAATGGGATGAATTACTGTCAAGTTATACTCATTCTTTCAAGTAAACACCAATTATTTAAAATGTGACTAAATGGATAGGGATACTGAGACAAGCAGGTACCACTATAACAACTGTACTGTAAATGCAATATACGGGTATTACTAGTTTTTACTATAATTATTTTATAATTACCACTACTAATAAGAAGCAGCATCTTTCCAGATTTTTTATCTGAACTGTAAAGGAATATGAGGATGTTTTACTTCCAAATGTCATTTTGAGTGCTCTAAAACCTATAGGAGCACAGAGTATTTTCACCAGGAACTCTAAGCTGATGCTTCCAGAGGCCAGGTACTACTGTATGTTAGGTTAACAGGAGAAGCAAATATTTTCTGTACCTGTTTTTATTTAATGTGGAATGCACAAACTGGAGCTTATTTGTCGTTGAATACCCCTGCATTGGAATCACCCCCATTATTAATCAGCTTAGTATTACTGTTCTTTCCACCCATAACCAACAGGGAGCTGCCCATGCCTTGCTTTTGAACCCTGGTCACACGGGCCGAGAATTTAATATGCTGCACCAGATAGCAGGAGTAATAAAAATAATAATGCTAGCAGTAATTCTATGGCTCAGTTTCCATACCCACAGCTTGCTGTCTGAAGTGTTTATCTGCCTTTGCACCATAAGTACACACAGGGGACATCTTAACCCAGCTGATAGAATGTGCTGTTTGTCTAGGGCATCATGCACAGCCAAACAGATTGCTTTTATCTTCACACAATCCAATAGAACATGGCAGATCAGGACAAGGTCTAGAGTGATGGACTATAAAGGATATTTTCGACTGTGGAGAATCTGAAACATTTTCTGAATAACAAATCTACAGCTGGTAATAATTAAACTGCCGCAACTGAGAACTAAATTCACCTTTTTTCAAACTGAATGCTTTTAAATCAATGCAAGCAGCTCAAGTTAAAATCAAACTACAATGTAGTCTCCTGTGAGCATCACATGTCTATTCACAGTTTACAGAATGCTTCATCTCATCTGCTTCACTTTCCATAGGAGTTCTCAGATATGTACAGATCCCTTCATTCGGTACGTAACTGAGCCTACTAATCTACTTAGAGACTAATAGGTTTTTTTTTCATTAGCGTTTTTAAAGTCTGATCAGCTCTACATCAGTTAATATTAACAGAGAGTTCACCTTGAAGAAGTAATGTATCTATAGCACAGCTGGCCTCAATAACAGCTGAAAAAACAGACAAATATAATACAAAGAAACTGATTATTAAAGCAAAAATCTATCTAATAAAAAATAAAATGCACTGTCATGTTTAACTATATTTCCTTGTCTTTCCAAAAACTTTTAAATATATTTTCTAACCATTTTGTAATGCCTATGTAACACATGGCTTATGGATATGATCTTTAGAGGACTGAAAGCTGTTCTTTCACATTTCCAATAATCGTTTTTTTTTTTTCAACCTGCAGGTGAAAATCCTGCTGTTGCAGGATTTCACTAAGCTTGGCTTCTCCCTGGAGGGGTAACAGAGTCTTATTTAAGCCAGTACATGGATTCACTTGGTGTACAATTACTTAACTGGTGCTACTGTATGCATCAGTGAGAACAAGCATTCATCAGATTAGGATCGATTTCCCTGCGAAACTCTCTGCTTTCGCCATTCCTAATCTACATCCCTTGGTTGTTCCAGTAGAAAAAAAAAGGAAACAGACTCAATGTCGTGGTGATTGTCGACTGCTCTGTTCTACTTTTTGTTGGAAACTCCATCTCTCAGAAAAATGAACATGTGGTAGGTTTCTTTGTTTTGCCTGACCCATGTACTGTATTTCAATTCACCAAGAATCAAAAATGGATCATCTAGCAACATCTGTCTGCCTAGACTTCAAATATGCAGCTTCTCAGCAAAATTGATCCCTGTATTTGTAGAAATATACAATGTATGCAAATATTAAGAAGAATATGAAAAAAAAATAGAGGCACAGGTTTATACAAACACAAATGAAATTACCGGGCTGCTCGTTTAAGAAACTGGAGACCTGTTTCATCCTAAAACAGGCTCATCAGTGCAGTAAGTTCTTTCCTTTAGGCAGCAGCCCCAGCCCCTCCTAAGGTAGAAGACTTATTAAATTAAAAGCTTCTCTCCCTCCTAAGTAACAGAACATGCCTTTCAAAAAAGACAGAGAGGTTACAATGAATCACCTGGGAAGTAAAGAATTCAACAAAAGAAAACTTGAAACTGCAGAGGTGATTCTATTATTCTATTATCTTTCCAATGACCTTAAATAGGAATATGAAATTCAGATGTGTGTGAATTTCTACAAGCACCCACGCAATATATAAACAGCATTACTGTACATGGTGAGAATCTTGCACAATGCGGCTATTTATATAGGGTGGCTAACATGTAAGTTTAATACTTGCAAGGAGGGGGTATAATGTGTGCCCAGAGGCTCTGTAACAAATATAGCAGAGCAGCCTAATACATTAGGTAGAGGTCTAAAATGAACAGGGATTCTAATCTGCAAAGAGCATCAAGAGAAAACATAGGTGAAAGAACGGTGGTGCAAGACACAGCTACAGATTGCAGATACAGTGCTTTGTAAAAGTATTCACCCAATCTAATAATGTCCAATTTTCTAAATACAAATAATGTAAACACTTTTTTAAATCGCATATTTTTAATCAAAACATGCATGCTAAAAATGAACACTTTCATTTTCTCTGCCTGAGCGAGGTAAGTCATTTACATTTTAATTAAACAAAATGGGATACCATTGTAAAGAGGCGAATAGTTCTGCAAAGCGCCATAGATTTCTTGCTCCCTTAAACGTACTTTGCTTGCAAAGTCATCTTTAAGCTGCTGAAATCCACACTTGCTCTCCAAGACTCACAGAACTGATTGTCAGGTATGCAGAACCATCCTCCAGGTTGCCTTAAAACTCTCCACTTATAATGCTGGCTCAGCTTCAGGAAGTTCACTGCAGTCTCATGGATCTGAAAGAATCTGCAATTTCAATCCTTAAACTAGAACCGATGGGAACTGGCAAAAGGTCTTCAGCTTCCAAGATTTTGCCAAAGACGAACAACACCAGATAATAACGTAGATAACAAGGGAACAGTTTTAAAAAGAATAACAAAAATTAGGTGATTTTTTTTTACTCAAGGTGACACTTTGTTGTTTTTCTTCTTTTTTTCCCCCATAAGTATGCCGTTTTTGACAGAACCAGAAGCTTTGTAAAAAGCTGAACGGCGAAAACAACCCTTCCTTTTCCTCCAGGGAGTGCATTTAATTTAGTAGGAGGACAGGTTGGGTGCTGGATAATGGCTCCCACCATCTGAACACACACAGACACACCTGACAGAGATTGTGGTAGGAAGCATACGGCCACAGAAATTCCCAGGTTTCCATGTCTCCTAACTAACAAGTACTTGTGCAAACATCTGTGCAGTTTAATTCTGTACAGCATCTTAGCCAATATTCTTCTGTATTAGTTTGAGTATGTAGCTGCGCCAGCATGCATAAGCTGCAAAGGAACAGTAAAGGTTTATACTGTACCTCATTAAAGGAGAAGAAAAGAGGCACAATGTTTCGGCTGTGGTATTAATCTTGGGTTTCAACTCACCCACTGATCTGAGGTTCTGCCAATTGAAGTGCAGTGGCTTTTAGCTGCTGTGAAATATTGCACTGCCTCTTATCAGATACATTTTCTAGCAGGTACAGCCCACTGACATGTATGTCCACATTATAGGACTGGTCCTGTTGAAAACATGATTATTCCAGATTAGTAAGAAACAGAAGACAAGGGGCTTCACAAAGAGAAAACTGGATCAAAGGCAAATTCTGACCTTGTTAAAAAGAGACCGCCTGTAATCGGTCATGGCAGTGTTAGAAACAGGCCTGGAATGTGCCAATAAACCAGTATCTCACCCGTACAGATTCGAACCCACTGACACCCAGCCAGCCTCACACCTCGAACCGTTTCATCTGTGTTCCGATGTTGGGGATTGGGGTACACTCTAGGGCTCTCACCCTGCAGCACAGCATAAAAATGCTCTGCAAATCTACAAAGGCTCCCATTTTAAGAGTATTAACAAAGCCTACAGCCTAACTTTATTAAATCACTTTACAGAGCACAGAAACAAATTTTTGGAAAAAGCCATTTGGATTTGGGACTCAGTAAAGGAAAATATGAATTTGCATTTATTTTGTTCCTATCTTCTCCCAGACAAAAGGCCATCATTTGTACAGTGTGCTGAATAACTAAAAGAAGTGCCACCGATTTAGGCATAATACACCACCAAGCACAAAAGGAACCCCAAGGCATTCATTAGCTTGTATATTGTATAGCTTGTAAATATTAACAACACCACCTCTGAAAAGGAGATTTCACTGACTGCCTTAAGTAGTATGAGACAGACTTTCATCACCTTCCCCGGCCAGAAGAACCCACAAACCTCAATGCTGTTGAATATTACTAGATCCGGTTGGAATGCGCAGTCCCTCACAGCATTACTCTTACCACAACCTCAAGCTTAAGATACTTCTGCTGGAAGAATGGGATGGTACCTGTTATACACCCCAATAGTCTAGAGGTATATGGAGTGCGACATTAAGGGAATTTAAGGCGTGCAGGAAGAAATCTTTGGTGTGGGGGAAAAGATAGTTGTATTTGGATGGGTAAACAGAAGTGAAAAAATGTACAATTTGAATAGGCGACTGGTACGGGGGTAAAGAAATATGAGTGGTGCCAAAGGAACGAAAATAACAAACAAAATGGAGCTGGCTAATTAAGTGAGGGGAAGCTGACTGAACTACAAAACAAAACCCGAAACACTCGGTCTTCGGCGTCTTCTAACGCCCTGGCTAACCTTCACTGACTACCCAAAAGCATACAAGACAAAAGGCACTCACCCGTACTAGCTAGTGTTTCTAATACAAAGAGCAACTACGTGTGCACAATGTTACCCGACAACCTTAACTAACTCTTTACACAAAAGTTCACACAAATACACAAGTGAGCTCAAAGAAGGGAAAATGAGAGTAGACACAAGGAATAGGGCACCAAAGGGTAGGGTACAAAAAAAACATACCGAAACCCCGCAACAGTACCTATAGTAGATGCAAATATACTGAAACATTGAGGAAACATTGTACTGTATATTCTGACTTTCCAATTCAGTATCTGTTATAATAATAAGAATGTTAATATTTATTTTATATAGCTTCTTTAGTGGTTCGGTACACTCAAAGTGGCACAAATATAACAGCCAAAAAAGTCCATCCATCCATCCATTTTCTAGTCGCTTTATCCAATACAGGGTCATAAGGGAGCCTATCCCAGCAGTTAACCAGTGCAAGAGGCAGGATACACCTTGGATGGGACACCAGTCCTTCGCAGGCCACAGTGCCACCGCCATACTCACAGCAGTTACAACTTTCCCCAAAGTTAATTATCATACCAGTTTGTCTCTGGACTGTGGGAGGAAACAGGAGAACCTGGAGGAATCCCAGATGCACACGGGGAGAACACACAAACGTCATGCACATAGTGTGACCGTGGCGGTTCCGCGCGGGCTCGTGCCCTCGCCGCTCCACCCCGCCTGTTCCTCCCGCAACACCTGGGGCACGAACCCGGGTCTCCGGTGTAACGCAACAGGGAACCAGCCGAGTGAGCTAAAGGAGACCTTCCTCAGCCCAGGCGGCTGAGGTCCCTGCTGCGCGCAGGGAGGGCGATAACGTCACCAAACTAGCTCCGCTACACCAGCACCCCAGGGATTGAACCCAATGCCCCAGTGCTGCAAGACAGCAATAGCATAAATAGCATAACAGTATAAAAACAATAAAGACATTGATAAAAGGTTCATCTCACTTGTTAAACTAGATTGTTTTTTTTTCAGTGGGTTTCATGGTTGAAGAAAAGCAGTACTACCCCACCTGAGACCTCACAAACCCCTGTGTTTCAAATCTGATTAAATGCTTTTACTGTGACAGTCAATTGAGCCAATTGAGGTACAACACAGTAACTACAAAAACATGTGATTAACAAAACTGTCTCAAAGCTGTTTAACTAAAAGTAGATCAGACTGTGAATCTCTGCATTTTATTTCACAATACAGTCAGGGCCAATCTGTCAGTTAAGCAAAATAGAAACACAGAAAACAAATAACGTTTTTCTTCCGTGCCCTCATCTCATCAGCCCAATACAGGCTGCGCTTGTGAAGGTTGTACATGCCGCCATCCCAAAAGGGATAATCCTTTCTCAGTCTGGAGGTCCCATGTAATAAAACTAAAAGCAGTGGTTTACATTACAGGGATGGAAGTAAAGATTGCAGTTTAGATGTGGATGTTACTGGAGACAGCAGTATTGGAACACTGTATCTTTCACGAGGTGATAAAACAGAACATCTTAACCCCCACTTCCTCAGATCCGTGGCTTTCAACCCTGGTCCTAAGGGACCCCTGTGCTTCCTGCTTTTTGTTCCAGCTAAGGTCGTAATTGCAGGATAATTCAATTTTCTATTCTGAAGAATATTACTTTAAAAAGAGATGAATGGGACTTGTAATTGGTATTGACCTTGTACCAGTTTCCCTTATTTAGGTGTGTTAACAGACATGTAACCAATTGCACATGAGGGGAAAATAACTCATTGCTGGAGTGTTTACCACATTGTCATTCCCACCCAGTTCTTTTCATCAAGAATTGATCATCTATTAAGAGCCTTTTAGACTGAAATAATGGATCAAACTCTTTATAAACAAGTTGAGGAGAGACTGTATAATTTTCTGCTTGCTGGAAGTGTTGGAGTACTACTCTTAAAAGGGAGTATTTTTTAAAGCAATGACTTAATGTAGAAACAGGTAAACAAGAATCTAAACAAGCAAGCAGATAAATTAAAGACATCAATTAGCACCAGTAATTAGGAGCTCAATTGTAACAAAAGCTAGCAGACTCAGGGGTCTCTGTCGCAGACTCAGATGAACAAGTGTTCTCAGCAC
This sequence comes from Atractosteus spatula, assembly GCF_055471065.1. NCBI lineage: Eukaryota > Metazoa > Chordata > Actinopteri > Semionotiformes > Lepisosteidae > Atractosteus > Atractosteus spatula. The sequence continues at coordinate 73,285,358 of NC_142708.1, read as the reverse complement.
TTAGAGGAAGTATCACTATACAGTAGGTCAAGTGCAAAAAAGCAAACTATTTATTAAGCTAGGGGTTATGAAAGGGGAGAATACCAGATATACACTAATGGGTTAATCAATAATTAAAATAAATAATCCTAAAAAATTTTAGGATTGAAAAGATTTTAGGATTTAAAAATTTTGCTGAGCAGTTGGTATAATTAGAGGCATCTGAGTTCTTTGTTCTCTGGCACAGCTTTGGTGAAAAGAATAATAAATCAGGCACACTGGGTTAAAGAAATAGCTATTAATAATGACACAACACAAAGTTAAAAACACAAAACACAAGATACAACATGCAAGTTACACTATTTACTAACAAGGCCTTCTACCAGATCAATCAGAAGAACCCCAGACAGCTACCAGGTATTTGAATCCCATATATCGCCTAACAGGCACAAAATAAAGATAAACTCTCCTTCTGCACCAAATAGACAGTCTGAAATTCAATCTCTCTCTAAATCAGATGCTGCAAAGTGAATGGGAAACATGCTCTCTATTCCAAAAATATATCCACTAACCAGGAGAGGCCGTTTTTAACCTATGGATTTTCTATACAGGATATCCGGGTTTCCTGAAAACAACAGAATGGCAAGTTCTCTTAACAAGGTTCACATATTTAAATTGAGCCTAGGCTTCAAGGTTGATCCACACAGGAGTCCCTGCCCGGCACTGTTTCTTGTCCTTCTGTCTTGCTATCTTTTCTCCTGTGTCCTTCCTCTCTCTGTCCTACCTACTTGTTATATCCTCTCTTCCACGACTGTTGACTCATAATCATTTACCCAGAATATGATTAACCAAGGCAAACCAGAGGATTCCTTTGATACTGTATGTGTGTGTCAGAACCTCTTCCACTCAGCAAACACTTCAGTTCCTTTTTTACTTAGGGAACTTGATTTGTCCTGAGAACTACAAAGGTTGACACTAGATAGGTGGTAACTCTATAGATTCTTAAAACACATAAGACTTTAAGACACTGCAATAACCGCGTCCATCAACCGTAACAATAGGTTAGTGACTCACTTTGCGTCAGATCAAGAGGTACAATACCCATGTCTGTTATAGTGCTTCCACTCAATCTGACTAGTCCTTCCTGAATCTGGAATGTTTTATGTGGGTTTCTTGACCTGGCAAGCCTGAACATTTTGACTCTGAATCTGCAATAAAGCATGTACACACTTCAGGTAACCGTGAAGTCAAGCTAACATGGTCTTTGACATTACTGATTCCTCCCTGCAAGGCTGTTTATTATTATTATTTTTTTCAGATTCAATCCTATGCTCTGTAATGAAATTGCTTTCTCGAGTCAGGTCGGTCTTATGAATAAGTCAGTGGCCGTGCATGACCGAATGCTTCATTGCAAGGGTTCAAGATACACCAAGGCTCATTGGAGGGCTACTGAGGAAAGCTCTTAGAAGAAAAAGGTGGATCCAATTGAGTTAACAAAGCATCACGCTGAAATCAAAAAGCATTCAATTATTTTTTATTTGTAATTCTATTCATACTGGAATGCAGACATTGTAATGCAGCATTAACAATATTTTCTTTTTTTACTTGCGTACAAAACAAGCAAAGGATAACAATCACCCAGATTCTGTTCTATGAGGCCACAATTGTCTCAAATCACCGATTTGAACTTGAACTTGAACTTTATTGCCTTATGTAACCGGTACATGTACTGGTACAATGGAATTCTTACTTGCAGAAAATCTCTCGATTGTTGAAAAAGGTGTAAAACAAAGTGCAGACAGGGCATCAGGACAATATACAAACAAACAGCAGACAATGTACAAGTAAACAGTTTGAATGTAAACAATGCAGACATGTAAACAATGACTGCAGATGTGCAATAAATAAAATTATAATGAGGTAGGTGGTGTAGGTGTGGTCCGAGGGGCATGGCCAAATGTGTTCGCCAATCGCACTGCTTGTGGGTAGAAGCTATTGAAGAATATGGTCTTCACTGCATATCGTTATCTGACTGTAATGATATACTGTATATATATATTACAAAAACACTGACATACAGTACACAGTTGCCCAGGCGATGCTGAGACTGTGTGGGCATGAGTGAACCAGGGAATCCTGGACTCACTATGTGACAGTGACCTCTAGGCCCTGCTGGCTCCCTGTGGGCTTGCAGTATTGCCAGTGATCCTCTGGCTCCATTGGATGTCATGCACTCACTCTTGCTGCGGGCACTGTGGGAGTGCCGAGTGAGAATCAGGAGACCTCACTCCAGCCGTGCTGGTAGAAAGGATCATAGCAGTGAATGGAATTGATCAGCAACTCCGCAATCTTCTGCTCACAAGGGGGGCTCACAAAATCACGAAAAAGAAAAAAAAAACATTCAAGGAAACCCACCACGGAGTCTAACTATGATCAGACATTGCTGCAGTGCCTCATCTGATCACAATTACTTACGTGTAAACTGGGCTCCACTAAGCATCCTTTACAACCTGTTCCAGCAACGCAAGTCAGAGACCACTTAAAAACAAGAACAAAAGATCAACAAACATCATCAACGTCAAAAATGACTGATGATCTGTCATTAGAAGACAAGCACACCGTGAACATGCGTCCCCTGCATGCCCTCTATGTAATCACCTACTGTATGTATGGAAGTGGGTGTGCATGTGGGCGGATGTCCACAGGTTTCAACTGCATGTTGTAATTTCCCTGGCCAGTACAGACCACCACTGCTGCTTTTTTAGGCATTATAATAATAATAACAACAATAAGAAAAATGCTGAACTTCTTTATCAAATGCCTTTCCAATTCCAAACATGCTGTACATAGTGTATAAAAAAGAAAAAATAATACAGTAAAAAGCAACAAAAAGAAAAAATGCAGGTTCATACAGATAGAATGTATGTCAGTCAGAGATAAGCCCTAGTAAAGAGATGAGTTTTGAGAGGTATTTTATGTGTTTATGTGCATATTAAATTAATAAGTATGTATTGGAATATGAAAACAAGATATAAGATATATAAATTTAACCTGAATTGGCAGAGCAGTGGCTCATGTACCCTTGAAAAAGGCACATTTCTCACACATTTCTCCAATGAAATATCCCTCTGTATAACTGTGTAAATGGGTGCGAATTTCAGTCGCTTTCAGTAAAAGCATCAGTGAAATGAAATCAGTCAAAGTAATAATAATAAGCAATAATTTCAATTTCCAGCTCTAATCACCCTGTGCCTTGCCACTGCCTCTGAAACAATTTCAGCAGTTCATTAAAAAAAAAAACTCACTTAGTTCTCCATAACATGATGACTGCCTCATTCCTTTTTAACCTCATTTTCCTATTGATATTGTGCTTTGAAATGCTGTAAGATTGCATGCTGGATTACAGCAAATCGTTAGCTGCTGCAGACGAGTCTTAATAGCTTAATTAGTACCGCGGACCATTAATTCGCAACACGGTTCATATGGAGCGGAGGAAGGGGGGAACACAATCAGATGTGTTTTATTAGTTATTACTGCGTTGCTATTTCTCAAACGATTATGTGGCTTAGCTGACAGGATTTCTCTAATTGTAGCCGTAAAATCTGGCAACATTTCAAAAAGCAGCACCCAAAGCCACTAACTGCCTTCACATCTGATGTCCATTGCTCTGTTGCTCTTCCTCCACGATTCTTTTGAAATCTTTGTGTAGATCTGCACAGAACTGTCACTAGAGAGGGGGCATGGCAGGCTTGCCTCGGCACTTTCAGGACAAATCAATGAGGAGGTAAGAGCTCATTAACAATTACTCGCCGATCTGTTCCTATTTGGGACTAGAGCACCACGCAGCTACCACGTCGTGCCTGCTCTGCACCAGCTGTATGGCTTGACACTCCACTCAAAGCGTTTTTCAGGTAATGTGGATCCCCTCCACCACCACCAATGTGCAGCCCCACCTGGATGATGTGACGGCAGCCATAGTGTTCCAGTACTCTCCCCACACACCAGCTCTCAGTGGGAGGAGAGCAGAGTGATGAAGCCAGTTCAGAGATGGGGATTATTAGGAGGCCATGAATGGTAAGGGCCAATGGGAATTTTATGGCCAGGATGCTGGGGTTACACCCCTACTCTTTTCGAGAAACGCCCTGGGATTTTCAATGACCACAGAGAGTCAGGACCTCGGTTTTACGTCTCATCCGAAGGACGGCACCTATTTACAGTATAGTGTCCCCGTCACTATACTGGGGCATTAGGACACATGTGGATCGCAGGGTGAGCGCCCCCTGCTGGCCCCACTAACACCTCTTCCAGCAGCAGCCTTAGTTTTTCCCAGGAGGTCTCCCATCCAGGTACTGACCAGGCTCACTTTAGGACAGAAAGTCAGCCAGCTGGATATTTGCCAACATGTGAAAATCCATGGGAACCCCATCAGTTTGAATCTCCTAAATAAAATATAACCACATATTCCAGTGACCCATCACTCAGAGCTTCACGGCTGCAGAGCAACAGTGCATATCGGTCAAAAGAAAAAAAGGGTAGAGTGGGATAGGTATCCTACGCATGGCACCACAGAGGGTTAATCCAAGAAGTATATTGCAAGATTGCTAAACCAGGGAACCTGCTACCTGCAGAGCTGTGAGGAGTTTATTAATGTGGAGGACAATGGCTCCTTGTTCTTTGGTTCAGGGGCACTAGGGGTGGGAGATATCAGAGCACTTTTACAGATTGCTCTCCCCCTTGGAGTAATCCTTTAGACAGGTTTTACTTAAACCCACTTAATCTGTCCCAGGTATAGAGGATTAAGATATGAGAGCTGTGAACTTGGGCAGAGGGCTTCTATCAAGGTATACATTGTATGCCTTTTTCCCTCATTAGCGCTGAAGCCAGCAGCTTGCACAAGAATAGGAACAAAACGCAATTCTTAACTTAAAAAAATGAACACCGCTGAAAGTAAGGAAATACTGTACTGTATATACAGTAAGTAAATCGGGGATCAGGAACTCACTATAGCTGGATTAGTGTAATGATTCAAAGGGCACACTGCGAGCTTGCTTTTAAAAAATGATTTGCAAGAATTTAGGTGCTGGAAGAAATGAAGCCTAGGACATGGTGATGGTGAGATAAAAACTGCCACAGGAGATGTTTTTCCCCTTTATTGTGATATATTTTATTCGAACTCAAGTTCTCCTTGGACAGCCTGGTTTCCATAGCAGCTAATTAATTAAACACATTTGGGAGCAAGCTCTTCTAGTTGGGTTTTTTTTTTTCATTTTAGGCCTATTACTACCTCTTGCAGGTATCCTGAATTTCGAGTTATTTATAAGTTTCAGCTCTGTATTGAAGAGGTACTCATTTTTTAAATCAGAAACAACCAGGGAAAAAGTAAATAATTTTCTTTCTAGATTAAAAAACGAACACAGGGGTAGGAAGTGAACAAATCAGCTATCATGGGATATGTGTAGGGAACTGAAAAGTTAATCAGGTACAGTACTCACTCTCAAGTTAAATTTCTATTCAGGAAAAGGATATTGTTAAGGTTTTTTTTGTCAATGGAGCCACAACGTTCTTGTCAAAATGAAGATCTTACTACTGCATGAAGAAAAACAGTTTTCTCATGTAGTGTTACATTATTCAAAACAGGAGTCTCCAACCCTGGTGCCGGCAATCCCCATGACACATAATCTCATACTGTAGGTCATCCCCAATCTCCTGTTACTTAAAGTTTAAGAACACTTGTTTAAGCAACTGCTCCATTAATCAAGTAATGCTTCAATAAAGGATAACACTTCAGCCTTGAGGGCTGAAGAATGTTCCGAGTTTTGTAACAAATAGTGTCTGAAATACTTAATTCAACACATAATATATAGTATATATTATGTATAATTAAGCACAGTGAAATTGATCCAGGCCTTTAGATTGATGATTTAAGCCGATCTATAAATCCTGCTGGAGTGGGCCTCTCCAGGACCAGGTTCGGAGATCCCTGGACTAACTGGACTGGGGCTCTCTGATTTAATGGGTAGAAACTGGTGGTGGAAAAGAACACAGTGAAACAAGAGCACTAGAGTACACATCAGACAATACCTCACTTCAATGTGAGATAAGAGGTTTTCCATTACCGTGTTAAAGCAGACATTTCATAGTCGTGCCATCTGACTAATGTGTAACACCCAAGCAAATAAGTGGCACAGTGGTTCCTGGTTCAAGTGCCAAAATAATCGATCTAAGCCAGGTCTTCACTATCGCTGTAAATACATACTGTCTCTAAGTCAGTTCTTCACAATATCACTGCACATTTTCCACATTTACTGCAGCAGATCTTATCTCAGCTGAGCCAACAAGGAAAGAAAAAATAAAAAGCTACTGACAGAGGAACTTATCCTTTGAAAGCAAATGACTTGCACTGCACACAAAAGATTCATTGCAAACCTCATTAGGTATACATAGTGCACACGGTAATTGCTGTCTTTAACAACATAATTGTTCCTCCTATTGATATTCTGCATCTACAGGGTCTGAACCATGAACTAGAAGAAGACTGGAGCTGAATGCATTTCTCCATACACTCCTGTCGTGTATGAAATGCAGCTAATGTCAGCAAACACATCCAACTTCAGTGTTATGTAAATTCAAGCTTTCAGCAATTGCAATTCCATAAAATCATTTTCCACCAAATCTATTCTGAATGAAACTTGACTTGACTGTACTGCTTTTAACTGGATAAAAGAAAAAAGACTATTTTAATTAAATTTGATTTAATTATAAACAGAAGAAACATCGGGCTTCAGATTTGCTTTAAATCGCAATTGCTTCCGAGCTTGCACGCCTTGTCCATTTTCTTCAATGGGATTTTGTTTTGAGCTATAGCATGATTTGACAAAAAACATTTGCAACTGCTTTTTTATCTTGGTGACAGGAACAAAAAAATAGGTCAGAAACAATATTGTTGTACATGATAAAATAAAAATCACAAAAGAGAATTTACCCAATGCATTTCTTCTCTTACACTCCAATACAATAACCTAACAGCATTCGACTTACATTCCCAGCTGCAGTAAATTACATTGCCTTAGAGCTTTGATTGATACAATACTGTGAACTATTTGTTGATAACACATTAACCAATAAACAAGATGAGAGACAGAGCAATAGGTGGGTGTTTTAAATGTTTTCTGTGGGATTAGGGGTAATCAATTAACTCTAACATTCTCTGCAAAACTGAAACACTGTGGCTGTCTGGAGCTTTCTTGTAATTCATAAAAAGCTAATGCATTTTGTTTGTTGGGAGGTATCTGTATCATGCTCATTTTATTATTGCAGATGTTTCTGTTTCAGAGCATAATGTGCCTTTGGCAGTTTAAATTAGCACTCAATGCATACTTTATTTATTATCCATAACACCAATGAAAAGCCTACTGACAATCTAAACATACATGTATTGTTCCCAGTCCTAGCTACAAAGGAAGTCAGGTACTGTAAGTGGGACTGCTAGAGTCAACCATGCAAATACATTAATCTATCAAGGCTTAATGCAGAAAGAAACAGATGTTTTATGCAAAAGAAGCAAACTCTACATTCATGTCTAGTGGCTGATCGGGCTAGGTCATATCCCACTTCCTTTATAAAAGCAGATTGAGAGAAATGATTCTCAAGGTATGGAACACTGGTCCATACAATATACTGTACATCTACATGTACAGTACATCTGAGTGGACAAGATGAATCAGACAGGAGAGTTACTTATCTCGCTCAGGGGCAGCACAGGGATCCGTCACAGTCCAAAATCTCTCACGATAGCAAGCAAAACTGTTCTGCAACCCAGAACGGGAAGCTAATTGGAATCATTTTAAAACAGAATTTATCAAGAGTCTTAAAAAGATAAAAGTAAAGTTAAGATTATGGATCACCTATTTCTTTCAGGTTTGTAAAACATTCTTCATGAGTGTTTTCTGAAAAAAAAGGCACAGGAATTATTTTCTTAGTAGTAATTACAACACATACAGCATGGGAGAGAAAATATAGAGACATTACAGAAAATGAAAGTTACACTCTCTGTACAGTTTGCAAAGAAATCAAAGCAGTGTTGTCAATGGCGAAAAGAAGTGCACAATTGTGAAACAGCAAAAATTCATTTGAGTTTTCCCCCAGTGTTGGGAGCATGAGCACCAACAACCAAAAAACATTTCAGTAAAACTCAAAATCCTATCTTCTCCAGAGGAGCTCATCTGCAAAGCAGTGAACAGCAAGCACTGGGCCCGAATCCTTTCGATCAATAAAGAAGTTTCCCTACACTTCTGTTGCCAAAGCACGTTAAAACCCCTGCCCAGGAGAGACCACCCACTGAAAGATGAGCAGCAAGATTGCTCTCTGAAACCCCCTCGCTTTGGCCTCTCATCTCCAGCCTCCAGAGATTCCCAAAGTGGATCAAATGTTTTTTTCCAGTTTTGTAGTTCAGATTTTAACTTGCTAGCTTTCCCAGAGATGCGCTCAACTGCACAGAGGCGAAATATTTCATTTCAGGGTTTGGAATTGCTTAACATTTTATGTAACCTTAATAATTCTCAGTGAGAATCATCCTAAATGACAGAAACATTGTTTCTTCAATTGTGCTATTGAGCAGCTCTAAATCTGAATTCATAATAATACATAAAGTATTTGCAGCAGCACTAAAGACATCTTTGCAGTAGTGATATAATTCTGCTAAATCCTGAATAATTAGATGCTATTTTACAGAGCTCAGGGGCCTTGAAAGCTCAGCTGTTAAAATCCAGTCTTGCATTGCCAGAAATGTATAATATCGGGGTATTTCCAAGAGAGACCAGAGGTGGCAGCTAAAAGAATCAAGGACATGATTCAGTTTCATTCAAAGCCATACTGGAAAAACCTGCAATCACACAAGACACCTAAACAATTCTTGCTGTCAGCATTTACCCAACAGCTGCACTGAAACTAGGAGACAACATAATTAGCTGTGACAGTCAAACTGCCTGGTTAAAACTGCAACAGTCTTACACTGGGGACTGTGGAAGCAAGCAATTTATTGTGCTGACATAGGCTTCAACATGAAAATGCCATTTGACCAGCATAGGACAAGACAACAAACAAAAACAGGCAGAATACTGGAGGAGGTTTAATCCAAGTGCACATTCTTTACATCTTAAGGAAGTAAAGAAAAAAACCAACAATAGTCAAAAGTTGAAGACTTTGAGATCGAGATTATTAAAAAGACTCAAGAGAGTTCCCGATTCTGTGGGTTGAAGCACTACACTCCTCTGTCTGAAACGTCAGATTCTGGGCAGAAGTTTACAGATAGCACATTAATGGAGTCTCCTGGGACATATCTGTGTCTTTCTCCTTCAGGGTGGTGGGTGTGGAGGGCGTGATCTAGGAGCCTAGGTAGGCAGGCTATCATTTACTTATCATCAGTGTCTCTTCTCGAACCCTGCACCCCAAGCTGCTCTAGGCTATATCAAGGCAACCAGGCAACTTCACGTTTTCACTCCAGCTGGGCTTCCAGTCTCTTCCAGTCTCTTAAGTGAGCCACAAAATTAACTAACCATTGGCTTAAAAACCTACAGATACTGAAATTACTTACAAAGCACAGTGAATTTGAAATGACAACTGTTAAAAAGCTGGAGGCATTTAAAGAAATTAAGCCGATAATAATTAGTTTTGTTTTAGCACCAAAAAAACTGTTCAATTGCAAATCTGTCTGGGAACTACTGCAGATGAAAAGAGCTATGTTTTTGTAATTGACCCCAGAGTAGAATGCATCTTCTAAATTGCACTGCAATAACAATACACTGAATGGTTTCTTTAAATTATCCTTTAAAGACAGCTGCAGCAATAATACCACTGAGAAGCATATTCTTCAAACACCATTGCTCCACAACAGAATTAGGAGGCTTACAGGTCTTAAGGTAATGGCAGTGAATAGTACAGGATAGTGCAGCAGAGCAGGCATAACACTGAGAAGGGCAAGTGTGCTTAACCTGAACATAAAACATACTCTTTTAAATACCGCATTGCTAGACTTAAACATCACAGGGACATGTTTAATATTTTCAACTATTCCATTTTCAGCAGCTTGAATGGGTTTCAATTATGTTGTCACAAATGCAGTGCCCTTTACCACATGCACATCACACTAAGGAACATTAAAACAACAGTCGGTAATATTTCTGGGCATTCACAAAATCCATGTAACTGCAATCAACATTATTTTGTGCTTATGTGCAGGGCTGTAGCAAGTGACAGACCTGCTTCTTGATTAAAGTCGTGTCTGAGACAGATTGGATAATTAATTTTCCAGTTCTTTTTTGTTTCTGCGTTTACAGTCAAAGCTTCAATGTGAAACAGCTAGTTATCTGGCGTACAGCAGATAAGGCATTAGAGACAGCTAGCATTCCATCATTCAAAGCTGCCAACAAGCCCCAGCAAACCATTAATATATGGGACTGAGCACTGGAGGAGTTAAGGCTCCGACACAATAAACCACAATGAATCCCTGGCTACTACTGTAGGTAAAACTCTAGTCACATCTGGGCTCCTTATCTGCAGGCGTCCAGTGTCACGATCGCTACTCCTCCTCTTAAGGGCGCTCCAGCCCTTCCTTGTTCTACCTCATTCCCCACACCTGTTCCTCATTCCAGCCCCTCTTCAGTTCCCCCTTAAAAGCCAGACGTAGACGTTACTCGAGGTTCCTCATTGAATCCCGTTTCGTGAGAGCGGGGTCCTGCTGCGTCTGGCTCCGTTATGCTTTAAACCTTCGGTTCCTGATTCCCCCCGCCAGTTCCGACCCGGTTCCTGTTCCTTATCCCCCCGGATGGATCGCCTGGCCATGGACTTTTGCCTCTGTTTTTGATTACCCGTTTGGATTTTCTAGATGGATTGTTCGCCCCGGACTCACTCCCCCTGGACACCTGCACTCCTTGGACATGCCCCCTGTCTCCATACCCTCTCCTGCATGACTTTTTCCCCAGTGTTTCCTCGCAAATCCAGATCGTGTCGTCTGCATAGGGCCCGGAAAGAACTGTTCGTGACATCCAAGGTCTTGGGATCCTGAGTTTTGCATTCCACCTCAGCTCTGAATGGGCCTGACAACTTTATTATTTACAGTATTTCTCTGAACCACACTTTAAAGCTTTAATTGAGGTTTGAAGGTTTGATGGGGCGATGTACAGTAAAATGACATAAAAGCTGTTTTCCCAAACAGACACAAGCAGAGAAGCATCGGCACTGAACAGGTGCACCACAAAATTGTGGAATCCTATTTTTTCCAATTCTCAATCTCTTTACATTTTTAAAGCAAGAATAGGCGGCAGGTATTTATGCAAAGGGATGTGGATACAGCTCTGAGTTCTAATGAGAAGTGAAGTCCTGAGTGAAGACACCCTGGACAACACATCACTTTCAATGTGGAAATCTACCTCCTCTTTGTTCACTCTAATACAGATTCCTGACGTCTGTGGCACGGACTTGTTTAGTTGTAAAGAAAACTGATGGATCTTTTTTCTCTTCTACTTCAATTATTAAAAAATAAATGAATTGCCGACTAAATTACTGAATTATTGACTTTACTAGAACAAAGCAATTTTAATGAAAATGTCATATTAAATGTATGAAGTAGGTATTACTGGAGATGAGCAAACTGTATCCGATAATTTTTATTAAGCATCTAACGTGACTAGATTACCAGAAAACCTTTCATGATGTGGAAAAGCTCTGTCCATGAAAAACAATTATTTTCAGGCAGTTTTACAGTAAAACAGGACTTCATTTATATTTTTATTTGGTGTAACACCTCTCACAATTAAATACCACACATTCACCAGGGATTAATCAGTACATCAGACCTGAGTGAGCCTGTGTCTAATATACAGTAGAGTACTGTAGATGTTTGGAGAGGCATTAAGATAACTTACTGGCAAAATACTTGGACATCTGAAGACTCTCAGCGACTTGACCTCACTTTGGCCATTGAGCCAGGGAAGCCTGTGGAGTCATTTTTCCAGAATCGCTGGCAATATTTTGTCACACATTCCATCTCTTTTCAAAACAGAGGCTTTTGTAGAGAACAAATGCAGAAAAGGCCAGCTGTCAACCACTACCGTTTTCAGCAATGATGTTTCTGCTTGGCTATTTGCATTTACTGTGCAGCCTGCTTTCAGTTTGTTTGACTGTAAGTATGCCAGACCCATTTACTTTCATTAAATGCTGCCTAATAGCTTACTGTAACCTTGCTTGACAGTTTAAAGACGTTTAAAAAAGTCCACTATAAAAATATAACTTGCCAGGTCCCCCACTACAGTGCACAGATGTAGCTTCATCTTATTTCAAGGTGATTTGGATTATTTTCCAAACCTCCATAAGAAATCAATACGGACGAACCCTTCAAGGTTTAAACTGTAAGGCAGTAGAATACAGAATTACCACAAAGAACACAGAGAATTGTTAATGATGTAAAACATTCTACGGTGACTCCAGGCTCTTGCAATAGCTCTTGATGTTAGGTTTTGGTTCTTTGGGGTCTATTTTCTAGGTTGTATCTATCAGCTATCTCAGGGACACAGCCATTTAATGGGAAAACAAATGGAGTGAGTTAAATTGATAACAGATGGTCAGCTGCACAAGTCGTTTTGCTTTTCTTTAAAGTGGGCAAGCAAATAAACGATGTAAAATAATATAACACACATGGAAGCCTTGCTTAATTTAAAAAACGCCACCCCGTCAAGCAAAAACAAGCCCACCACCAATTGCCATGTCTGCAGAGCTGTCTCAGACGGCTTTCGTTAACACAATGGAAATGAGAAGCTTTCAAGCATGTGAGTTTCGGGAGAATAAATATTTGCTGCACGTCCAAAACAGAATAAACACGTTTCAGCAAAGACCACAAGGAACAGGTTTTACTTCTAAAAAAATCACACATTGATAAGATAGGTTTAAGCATTCAGTCTCTTTATACAAAGGGTTAGGGTTGCTCCTGCAGACATTATAGCAGATTCTTGTATGCAACCTAATATCTACACTACTGGGAGGTTAGGTCTCAAGCACCCTTCGTTGCTGATATTACACATTTGCTACTCAGCCATTGTTTGTAAAATTGTAAGCATTTATCTCACTTGCAAAACAAACCACAGAATTTACCCAGTTGTACTGTAGCTCTGGAAGGTTGACAGGTCTGTGTGAAACCAACACAAACAGCCAGTCTTTCTTGCCAGCAGAGACTAAAGACCTGAGACCTGGCACGACTGACCATCCCTGCACATCAGTGTTAGCCCGCACCTGTGTCATTAGACAAGGCTGGCCCTGCTTTACTTTTTGGCCAATGATGGAAGATGATGTCAGAAAAAATTACACCTCTATAACCTACAACGACTACAAGCCCACAATCAGCAGGATTGTACAGAAGACTTCCTAGGAAAACGGCAGTTGCTATACCTTAATAAATGCAATACATGCATTTTTAATTTTGATAGAAAGCAATTTACAAAACAGCTTGCAGGTACCTGTATGCAGAAAGTTGTTAGATGATGGATAGTCACTTGCACATGCTGCTTTTTAGCTTGCAAACCCTTGACAAAGCATCATTTCCAATCTGGGGAGCTGAGGCTGGAGTATGTGTCATGTACTGTACAGTACGTGCCCAGAAAGGTTCCTGCAACATTATCATTTTTTCAGAATCTAAACACAAAAGATCAGTTCTAGCTACTCATCAGACAATCAGGTTTTTTGTAACATAATTTTAGCTGTTAAATGTATCTACACCTTTTTTTGTAAAACCAAATATCAAGCCAGCTCATGTTTATAAAGCACAGTAATTATACACAATTTTCAGAATGTTTTTTTAAATAACAAGTAAGCAGTTTAAAGTGCAGCTACTGCATAGAGGTTTAATTGTCATCCATCCCAGAAACCTGAATGAAAATTGCTACTGGCAACACGGCTGTTACTAAAAACTAGAGGTTAAAAAATAATAGTCATTATCAACATACTGATCCATTTAATAAAATACATTTGAATCGAATCTCAATTAATCCCAAAAAGTACTTGTATACATATATGAAAAAATCAGTCCTATTACTCATGTAAAAAGCATCGCTGCGCTCATCTAAAGCATGGTTTTGATTTACCTAGGGTTTTTGTTTAGGTCTATCAAGGGCATTTCTATAATTAATTAGAAAAAAAATAATAAGTGAACCCTGACTGACTGACAAGCCAGTATCACAGAAGGACGTTTACCAGATAAAAGCTTGCTAAGTGTCACGTTGTTTTCAATGTATTTGTTTTATAAACAGCCAATACATCTCACTGAGCTGCTGCACTTTAAAGATCTCAGAAAAAACTAAAAAATGCAATGTTTGTATGTTCTGACAGATTATAGACAGCGCCATCATTCTGATCATTCTGAACCTTATTGTCTAATAAATTAGCACACTTGAGAGCAAATGTAAAGGTGTGAAGCAGAGATGCATTTATAGTTTTAATACTCTGTCTCTCTGAATTTGGACCAAAAAAACTGATTAATTCTCCTTGGTAACATGGTCCTCATCAGCAATTAAAAGCTTTTATCCCTGAACCATATCTTAAGAAATATATGATTCTCCTTCATGATTGTTTTAAGTAGACTGCATAGTTTCAAACATTAAATTGAGTATTATATTTTTTTCTGCAGCATTCAGAATGAATTTTCCTTCCCACCGTATACAGGTGTTCACAATCTGGAATTACCAAAATCATCTATGTGTACGGGCCACTTATCACAATGCAACACCTTTTCCTTCAAGAAGCTATTAGTGAAGATTTCTTAATAGACACAACTGACTAACAGCCTATTTAGAAGATTAATGACACAATGACTGTTGATTGGCAGTAATCAGCTGGTTTATCATCTCAAACCAACAGTGTGCCACGCCCATTAACTGAGTACTAAGGCCACTTCTAAAAGTCCAGATGTACAGTACAGTATGAAATGAAATAACAAGACAGGAAAATAACCTTTGGTTTGCTTTTTCCAGAAAGTGTTGTACAATCTACTTTGGACACACTTCAAGGCTTAAAAGAGGATGAGGGCAAAGACAGAGGGAGGACACGAGCCGCTACAGAGAGCCAGCGTGAAGGATCTGACAGCTCTTTAGTTTCACTGCCTGTCTTCTGCGTGAAGGACTCTCGCAGAATTCTGCACCCGTGATCTGGTAATCTTGTGAGACTTCGTCGCCACCCTCTTTCTCGCCCACCACTGCTTTCAGGCGGAGGCTGACGGCCGAGAAGCTGAAGGGTGGCAAAGAAGAGCTCTTCCGCCCTCCGGAGCATGGGGCGTCTTGAAAGAAGGGGCCGTGGCTTGTCGCGCCCCTGCCGTACAGGGCAGAATCTGAAGCCGCACGGAAGACCACCGGGAAGAACATGACATGCAGAAATACGCACCGCGAACATCTCCTCTCCAGAAAAAAAGACTGCGAAGGCTTCTGATGAAAAGCCTGCACATCCAGTTCACCTCTGAACCTGAGGCAGCCCCGTCTTTCTTCTGAAGATCAAATGAGCACAATTAGCTTCACGGGCTTAAAATAGCATCATCGAGACTAATGTAATTACCTTCTTACAGTACTTTTTTTTTCAAGCCATCACTACACAGCTGAATAGCTTCTGAAAGTTCTTTATTTAGCAGCACAGTGGGCTTCAAATGAACAACGTGCCCTGCCCCCTCTCTCTTAGATGGAGTTATTGCATCTCCAGGGGGAAGAAATTGCATTTAATGGAAGTTATCAACTGACATTTGGGAGGGATAACAGCAAAAAGTCAATCTCACACACCCCCTGCACCTAATCACCATCACCACCAAACTAGCTACTGTACTGTACATAAACCGAACTCAAATGCCTCCCACCGCCCCAACTCCACCTTGCAGCTGCCCCTGGTTCACTCAGTCTGAATGGGGTTCGAGCCTCCTTGTTCTGTAGCCAGGAGGCTGCCCATAAACCAAGTGGGTTAACCCAAATGTTTCTCAATAAGTATTCCAAGCATTCAGTCCTTGGATCTTGTTGTACCTCGTTAAATAGCGTTTTAATCCAAGCCAAGCACAATTACCAAAAATTGCAACTTTCACACAAAGTGTTTGCTTGCGTTTTCCCCTTGCTGCATGCTTCTTAGACATAGAACACTTCATCTGGAACCGCAGTGATTCAAATTAATAGCATGCTAGCAAGTGTCGTAATCCCCAAAGGCTGGCTAAGAACCTTTGACCTTTAACAGGTGTCTAGTCCACTGCCCAAGAAGTGGCCCGTTCCTATGATAGCAACTTTGATCGTGTTATCACACCTGCTCTCATCCTCCCTCTCTAATTAGAGGCACAGCAGTTTCTGACATATCATGGATTGTTATCATAGCTGTCAGTTAAATCCCATACTAATTTAATGTTTGCCCAGATGGCAGAGGAAGTATCTCTAGAATGCTCTGAGGAGCCAACGAGAGGATAGCGACTTGGAAAAGTCAGACACCTGCTGGGCTGGCACATTGGGAAATAGAGTAAAGCACATGGGGAGGACTGTCACAAGCAATGAGAGACTTCCCTCTGACAGCGTCTAGTTTGGACATGGTGCTGATTTATTAATTCTGGGCTCTTCCTTTGGAATAGGACTTTTTGTGCTCTGCCTTTGTGACTGGCAAAAGTAGCACAGGACCCAGCAATTCCTGTCAGAGAAAAGAAAAACCAAACAATATGTCTTCACACAAAATGGTCCCAGGAAAAGACACTGAATCTCTATATTTTTCAGTTACTGATGCATTTAAAATATATCAGGTTATGCTTAATAATACAGATACCATTATTATAATATAAACACACTTTGTAAGGGATGATGTACAGGATTTGTACACCTAAAACCAACTGTTCTCTTCCTTGCTCCCTTCTAATCAGAATTTCAATTAGCTGCTCCTGGAGCTCTTGTCTTTTTTCTCCATCCAGGTAAACTGCTTAATAGCTCTGTGATGAAATGTGAAGTTGAATGTACTCATTTTCTGGGCTTTTCTGGCCTCTGGAGAGCAGAAACCTCAAGCAGAAAAGTATTTCCAGAGAGGAAACATGAGCCACTGCACAACATCCCAAAAACCACAGCAGGTCTTTTTAGCTTGACCCTGCTTTCAATGTGGTACAGTATCTCATTCAGATCAAAGCAGAAAGCCAAGAACCCAGCTGTAAGAAATTCAGCTTCTGAAGGAGAGAGAAAGAGGATTCTGTAGTCACAACAGTAATCATGAAAAAGATTCAGAATATTTCCTCTGGCAGAAATGTAATTAATAAATATACAGTACTGGCAAAAAAGAATTTACCAGCCCAAGTTAATTTTTTGAAATCCAGCAATAGGACACAGGAATATAATACTAAAATATCCACTTATTAATTCACTTGTACAGCTATTAGGTATTCTTTTTTTGACCAATTCAACAGCACTGCCACTACAATACATTTCACATGATAATGTGTAGCGAGCTTGGCATTTTGAAGCCTTCTTTGTTCCAGTAATGTCTTTTCTGATTAATTCCTTGCAGTACTTCCCAGCTTTTTTTTTTTTGCATGGCATCAAGAATGCACTAACCTCCTATCTCCAGAATCACAGAATGCAGATCATCACTTCCGAATCTCACTCATGAAGTCACAGCGTTTCTGTTCCTTTCTTGTGTGCCCAATGCCAAATGAAGCAGTACATCTCAGTTTCAGATGTGGGAACACTGCATTGCAATGCAGTTTCATGTAGCCAGCATAACATTTTCATCAAGGCAATATAAGTATGCTATAATAACTTTTAGTTTTGCACAATGCGTTTGAAAATTAATGTTCTTCTAGACACTTATTTATCCTGTAGGAAGAGGACACTGCTTTGAGCCCAGAATTGTACATGGTTAAATTTATAAAGCCTTTTTATCATGATGTCCTAAATACCACACACCATTAAAAAATAGGTGTTTCTAAGGCTTGCTTGTTAAATTTTAATATTACAACGGTTGATTAAAACTTTACATGTTTAACTATATCTCATTCTTCTTGCCTTTCCTACTCCATCCCTGGTGTCTTTAAGATAAAAATGATGCATCTACATGAACATCTTTCTGAAAGTAGCCTTTTTTAAACTAGGCATTTCCTATATTTATGTATATAAATATTTAGTTTATGTTTTTAGGCATCTGCATTCATATCTAAATGTCACATGCCAGGTGTTTGGTTAGTTTTGATCTCAGTCTTTCTGGACGCCTTTTGCAGTTTCTATAGTGTTTGTTAGTTCTCCTGTATAGGTATCATCTGCAAACTTGACAGGTTAGCTACCTATACGAAGATCTACATTACTGACATAAATCAAGAAGAGCAGTGGCTCAAATGCTCCCGATTCCCGGGATATGACACTAAGTCATCAATTAATATCAAAAGCCACATGAAAACCTAAATATACCACACCATATGCTTTTGTATTCTTATTTTGTATTTCTGATGTTGCTTGTTAAAGTTAAGCAGAAGACCTAATCATCTTAAATCCATATTGAGTACTACTTAGAATCTTACTGCCTTACAGATCATCTTCAAGTTGAGCTGAAATTCTTGTCGTCGTAACCTTGCACTAATTTTCAAAATAGCAGGTGGTAGGCAGCAGAAAAAAGACTGACTGGTCTATAATTATTTGGTTTCACTTTGTTTCACTTTGTTACTCTTTCACTTGCTATTGTAAAGCCCAATCCGTAGGTACTATCACTACTGGCTGAGGAGTTTTGGACTATCCTCAAGTCTCGAAATTGTACAGTACCTTTTGGCAGTCCAGCAAGAACAGGACTGCAGTAATGAAACTGTCTTTGTTCAAATGAAAACAAATGCGAGCGTTTATTACAATAATGAGTAAAATGAGGAGTCTCAGACATGGACATACAGTACATATCAGAACGCAACTCAAATATGAATACACATAACAAGCAAATAAGGATCACTAGCTCTGCAAATAAATGCAGCAGATTTTCACACATCATGTACACCCACTTCTCTGAATACTCATCAGGCTTAGGTACTGGCATACTGTAATACAGTTCATGTAAATAACAATCACGTGGTTGGGAGCAGAACCGGGCCAAACTGTGCTGACAGAAGATCAGAACCACGTCACCATGCCGTTAAAGCCAAACAGGGTTCTTAAGCTGTTGGCCTTTGCTGCTTGTCAACATATTCACAGTCTGAAGTAGTTCAGGTGGGGAGCTGCGTCAGCACGCGTAGGCTGCAAAGGAACAAGTAATAGGTTTATTCCCTGCTGAAAAGAAAGAAAACGCAACATTTCGGCTGTGGAGCCTTCTTCAGGTGTGAGAAAGACAGGGCAGACAGCAAAGACTAAACAGCATATCCCGAAACGTGCTTCACACCTGCCCTCTTCTCTCAGTGACAGACTTGTTTTTGTGTAATCCTCTCTATTCTCAAGGCGGTTTTGACTTCACACCTTTCTTCACCCCTCTCCACTTTGCACTTCCTGAGTGGCCTCTCTGCCTCTCCCCTCTCCCAGCTTTTGTACTCCTGTGCTATTTAATCTTTTCTGTCTGCCCTGTCTGGCTCCACAGTCGAAACGTTGTGTTTTCTCTCTTCTCTTTTCAGCATGGAATAAACCTATTACTTGTGATATTCACAGTCTGCCCCCCTTATTAACATATCAATCCATTCTTTTGTGCTGTATGTTTTCACTTGCTTTTTAACAACAAAATAATGAATACTGTAACACAAGTGTACATGTGCTCACCCATATACTGTATTCTCTGCAGACTGAACACAGCTGAAATAAAATTCCACCTGGCAAATGGCCCGAGTCATGTTCTGGCAGGTAATTCTATTTTTGCACGTCTCAAATCCACAGTTTCTATTTTCAACAATCTCTATAAAGCTGCCAACATGTGACAAATTACATGAGTTCTTCTTATGTGAATTGAAGTCAGCTGGGAGCCCAAAACTATCTGATTGCAACCTGATTCATTCCGGAACGTACTGCAGGCTTCCATAATTGAAAAGCAATTGAGATACCCCACTGAATAGCCAAGCCACTCCTTTTCTTTTTCTTGTGCTGAAGCAAAAACAAAAAACCTGTGCAGTTGTTTTTCTTTGTACTAAAAAGATATTTAAAAAAAACATGTAATTAAGACAAAAAAGGAAGACTAACACGTTGCTGGATGAGCTATGCTCCAGGCTTTGCGAGTTTGAGCCTGGGTCATAATCCTAAATTATGACCAGCATTCCCTAGATTGCATAGTTAGTAGAGCACAGTGGGGAAAGAGTTTGTGATTAGTTTGTTACTCCAATTTCTTCCCGGTGCCTGTAGGTTTGCAATGACATCAATGACAGAAACGCCACTCCTTCAGTCGCCACTAACTCTGCACCTCTGTCCGTCCTCATGAGCCTGAGCAGCAGAGGAGCTTCAGTATCTTGTGCTGGGATGTAAGGAAACAAATTCCAATTCTGAACTGAGTGGGTATAAAATAAAAAAAAAGGTCCAACAACCCCCAAAAGCATTCAAGTGTTAATGCTTAACACTAGAAAGCAAAGATTTAAAATAAACTATAATGGTAATTCTCTCCTTCTCATCTCTTCTAGTTTCAGTTAATATTTAATATTCTGCAAATATCTCCCAAAGTAGCAAATCAATTGCCGCAAAGCTTTCTGAGACATTTACGTGGTAGCTGCAGAAATGCATTTGTTTCCATTGATCTTTGAACTGCTGCCTGATGGAAAAATCTATTAGAGCATTTGTACATTTGCATTATCTTGGTGCATGTTTTGCACTATATTTCACAAATCACAATGTCTCTTAATCAATTTAAATCAATGGTAGGAGGGGGATAACAAAAACTTTGTAGAGTTACACTTGGAACTGGATTAATCTACTGGAGGACTCAAATAAGGCAATCGGTTGATGAGCCCATTTAATGTCCCATTTCTTTCCAGTACAGTTCCGTTCGTATGTGCAAGCACTCCTCCACCTCAATTTCTAGCACACTTACTTACTGTATGTACTTGCTTCATGCTTGTGATGTAATATAGTTTCTGACCATGACTGAGCCATACAGTCTGATTTTAAAAAGTAGCTATTTTCAGCAGCTACTTTCAATGGCGCAAACCAGAACACAAACAAATGCAATGGATTTAATTGTGCTGTTTTTTAGGAGCTTAAGAAATCACAAGGCTCTTTAAATTAACCTTACTGTACATCCTGGTCCTCATGACCCATGTTATAAAAAGCATGCCTTCACTTCACTGTAACAAATCTTTAACATCTTATGCTCACCTAAAATTCCAAAGCACTAGAGCACTATAAGTTTTAATGGTAACTAAATGTCCTGATTGGCCAGAAACATGGAAAGCAAGTTGGTAGTCATAGACACCCACCTTTAACTAGGGGGTCCCAAGGATCTACATACAGTACATAAAAATGCACAATGCCTGTACATGTGTAGGTGTCACGCTCACCCCAGCTACTCTGCAGGGAATGCTAGCATTGACATGGCAGCCAGCCACTGCTCCACCCACTTATCACTCATGCCGGCGTCCATGGATTCCATTCAACAGGAGACCTGAATCACCTGAAGGCAATGTACTATCTCGCCTGCTTCAGGTGGTTCAGGATAATTAAGGGCTGCTCAGGTCACCATAATAACACCGTAATAATACTGATCCTTATAATTCAGGACAGTTTGCAACCTTATAAGCAAAACATTTTGAAAAAAAGGTTTGCAATTCAGGAAAAGAAATGCACACACTATAATATGTAAGGCAGAGTCCTGGCAATGCATGTTTCTTTCTTCTCATTTTCTGATGTGCATATCCATTCTCTATAGTTCTCAGTGTTAACAAATAAGGATTTACTGTATACACACTTGTGGAAGGACCTTTTATGTCCTTTTGAAAGCCTTTTAGTGTCACAAATCTATAACATCTTAACCACATAAGATTACACATAAACCTTTAGGAAAAATACTTGATGACTATCCATTACCATAGCTCAGGGAAGATCAATACCGAAACCTCAAAGTTCAAATGGCAATGAAGAGAGTGATAGGTTGTATTACTGCAAGTGTGTAAAAATAGCCCATGCTTGGCTCACGCAGTTAAAAAATTCCTTTGTGCTAAGATGCTGGAGTTACTTGGTGATATAAATAAATACACTGGATCTCTACTGGGCACATAGAATGAAAACAAGAGATCAGTCCCAATTCACCACAGGGATTAGCTTCTAACAAACACTTATCTACAACATGGTATTCTCTCTTTGGACAAATCAACTGCAAGCCTCCCTGTACATGTAGGATACAAAGTCTTGCTGTCAAAAATAACATCTCTGAACGTAACACAGTCTATTAAGGACCAAGGTCTAAGTCTTAAAATTGGTAACAAGAACCATCATGTTGTAAAAGTACAAGAGTGTCAAGCCTTACTTAGGTGGTGATATCTGTAAATACGTCCCTTCCAGACAGACTATTTTTAGTTTCCAGCTTCCTTTTACGTCTAAGTGCCGTATGTTCAGGGACATTAGCAACGATGTGGCCTCAGACAGAATGGAAGCAACCCTCTTCAGCACTGACACCAGTCATCCACTTGAAAGGGAAGTGTGCTGCACCTTGAAACAGGAGAAAAACGCAGCGCGCTAATGACAGAAATTAACACTGGCTCATTGATGATACACAAAAGACACAGAAAGCAGCCTCTTCTGAGGTTTGTGTCAAGTTCCAAACAGAGAAAGAAATTGAGAAATGCTGTACTTTGCATAAATACAAATTGGAGCAGTCCAAGTGCTGGACAGATAATGCAGTGTTCATTTGCAAGTAATTTTTCGGTTAAACGGTGAAGCTCAGAAAAGTGAATATTGTACAAATACAGTATGTAAAGGCATTACTGCAATATTGCAGCTGTGCCTTTCTATTAGCGCATTTAGTTGGTCTACATGTAATAAGTGAGAATAGACCAATACTATTACAGTATCTGTCAGTTTTTATAGGTTATTTATAGACTTATTTCAAATTATTTCATATTTTGGACTAACATTTCATTAAAACTGGTATACTGTATTTACTCAACCAGCACCACGCATATCCCAAGGATGCCAGGTAACAAAGCTTTCATTGTACTTGATGTAAAAATTTAAACACATGCTCCTTTTTCAGGTGTAAAACATACTACCATCTTTTGAGGCTGCATGATAACATTCCAGAGCAAAGTGCAACTCCCTTGCTTCTTCAGCTATTCATTCTCAGGTCTGATCCTGTGGGACATGTTGGGCGAAGCTCAGGTGTGACTAATCAAACTGGCGATAAATATAAGCTCAGATGGCTTAATTCACACTGCAATAATTCCGCACTAATTCTGTGTAATGCGACACAGAAAAAAAAACCTTGCCTTTGTGATGCTGATAGAAATCAACACGTGACAAATCTCAAAATATGGAAAAAAGGAATAATACCGTTAATAATAACAATAAACTGTAGCAAAAAGGAGTCCAGTTTTCTCTTCACCTGTTTGCTCAGCTATTCTATCCAGAATCCACTCTTCTTCCAATTATTTTTTAAGAACAAACACTCCCAACTTCTTCTTCCCCAATACTTAAAACAGGACACAGGCGCACTTTTGAACACCAAACCCAAACACTCCTCCCGCTTGTTCAGGTCCAGTCAATCACAGATTCACTTGATATTTATATCTGCAGCAAGAGGAGGCCTACAACGCAGCAGAATAAATGACTCCCACACACTCCTGATCTGGATACCACAGGTAAGATAACACACGCCAATTACTAACTCAACAGTAGCTACAATGGAAAGGGATTGTGTTTATGCTATCACATACAGAATGCATGCCAGTTTTGATTATGTGTGCTGCTCATTGCATCCCTCCTCCTTCATCCACAATGAATCATACAACAATGACATGGGACTGGGGAGTCAGGCAGGCGTGTTTCTGTCTGTTGCTGTTTGTTCAGTCGCTGTCACTGCTTTACTTAGAACTGCTGGATTCGTAGGTCAAAGAGCCACTCTGAGGGTGGTGAATACCATCTACCATGGCTACAAGGTGCAAATCAACAATCTTTTTTTTTTCCGGGGGGATAGGGGGCATCTGGAGGCTTTGAGGGTTCCTTGAGTATTGTCTAGAAAGACTTCTTTCACATATTTAACTGAACCAAATACCCCAGCAGAATGCCCCTTTGTCTCCTTCATGAATGGCAGAATCCCTACACATCATCTTAGACAGACCATCCCAGGAAGTAACTCAGCTCAACTGCTGTGTTAAATGGCAAAGAAAAACATGAGCAGAAGTAATAAGCGAAATCAAATAAAAACATGCTCAAAAGACAATGCCACAGCGAATGATTGAAATAACAGAAGGGCAAAGTGCTGAATGTTGTAACTATAAGATTCAGTGCTCGCAGATTCCATTGGGACCAACTTCTGCAGTGAAAAGCAAACCTAACTAGACTCCTCTCAGGAAGAATCAGAACAAAATAAAGATTTTTGGTACTGTACATCAGGCATTTACCTATTTACATCTACACAAGGTCTTGTAACCGATAGGTAAGTACCAGGTTTCAGACCTGGTCCCAGGCACTGTATTTTCAGTCAAAGGTTAACTTCAGCAGATCGAAGCAGCCAGAAGAGCCAGAAAAGAAATTCCATTCCCTTATTGTATAGTGCTTGTTCCGACACTGGAGGGGTGAAGAAGATGGGCACTATCCATGTCTACACACTGCGAGCTGTGCAACATAGCTAGGAGTGATTGATGGAGAGATGTTGCACTCACTGTCAAGACTGCAAGCTTGTAGGTGTTGTTCTAGCTTGGCGAGCCAAGTATCGCTGGACCAATTTATACCCACTCAGGAGAAACACTGAGCCAGCGGTATCCTTTCACTTGGCGCATGCCTATGGAGAGTCAGCTGAAGACACGGCCCAGAACTGAACCAGCAATGTGTGGACCCCAGAGCTGAACTTGCACCTCAGCTGAATCAGCCACGTGGGAATTCTGCATAGCTATCTTTCTACAAGAATCCTATACAATGGATGAACAATGAGCACTGTAACTTCCTTATCTTGGCACCCATAGTAAGTACCTTTCTGCTGACCTCCATGGTTTTACAGCTGCAATAACAATTTTCAGAGCACATGCTTTTCTACTTGACCGTTCTTTCCTCAGGGCCTCCAAACACCCACTGTATTATAAGGAGTTAGCAATCGTCGGATCTGCAGTTTTGCTTCCGGCCTTCTTTATTTATGAGAGCTTGGGTCTCCCTCTGCCCATGAGCGCAATAACACAGACGTCCCGTTTTAATATATCTCCCCCCCCCCACACCCCCCATCCCACCAATCCAATTCCCAATTCTAATTTCACTGCCACGCCAAGCAAACCTCCCAAAGGTCGCAGAGCTGGAGATTAATAAAGCAGCCCTCGCTGAAGTCAAGGGCGCGGAGGAATGCTAAACTGTTGGTGCACTCATACAAGTGCGTTTATAGGAGTTTTAATTATTTGCTACAGTCATATATACAGCTTCAGACATAAATATTGGCAGGCTGCACCTGGGACTATCCTGTGCACTAATTTATGAAATGCAATAAACATATTGTTTGTTGAACTGTATCTAATTGTCAAAAATACCTCTTCTGAGTATGCTGATCATTCCTTCATCCTGACATAGTGACAGTTTAGATCCCCTTGAGAGTTAACCAGTTAAAGATACAACAATTTTATACTAACAAATGTGTGAGTTTTTCTCAGGAATATCCAGATTCCTAAATGTATACTGTTTGTGCAAAGAAGAGTTTCTAGATATTCGTACATATACAGTACAGTAAAAAAATAAAATACTGAAATACATTTAAAATGCAACCAATTCTATTGGTTCAAATTTTCATTTATTTAATGTTTACTGTCTCTTGTATGTACTTACCAATTCCCTGGAAAAACTATGCTAAACTGAATGGAAAGACAACAATGTATATGGCCTAGCTATAAGAAAATAAACTATGATGGGTGATGTACAGTATTCTGAAAACTGACAAACAAGTGCACAATCTGCCTCTTCATAACCGTAACATCATACGGGCAGTGTAAATGCAAATCACACAGTCAGTCACGAATGTCACTCAAAGTAAAAATGTTTCAGCTGTAGAATACTAATAAGAAGAAGGCTTTACAGCTGAAACTACATTTAAAAGAATGCTGATCACAAAACATTCAAAAATGAGTTGTTAAATATCTTCAGAGTCTGTTCATCCCTGCGGTTACAAAAACACTATAATAGATCAATAAAAATGACCAAACAGGATTTATGTTATCCCCAACAAATATTTGGCAGAAACCTTTGCACAAACCTGAAGTTCTAAGATCACAGGCTTATAACAGCGATATGAATAAGTCTGATTTGAATCACTCTTTTATCCAAAGAGACTTATATTACTACCCATTTACACAGCTGGGTATTTTACTGAAGCAATTCAGATGAACTACTTTGCTCAAGGGTACAACAACAAGTGTCTCACCTGGGATTTGAACCCAAACCCTACCCAGCTGCAAGTCCAGGATCCTGATGACTGCTCACTTACTAATCAGAACATTAAAATGCAAGATCAAACAGAACACTGTTACAAATTAATTGTCTTGCAATGTTGTATTTGTCCTTATACTGGTCACTTCTGTTCTGGAGTTAAAGCTAATCTTGAAGGGGTACTACTACAAGAGTATGGTTCCCTGGGGAGATCATGTAGAGGGAGAAATACCATTGAACTATGACTGAACAATTAGTGTTAAGCTTCTGCGTAGTTTAAGGGTTTGAGGACTGGATTGATCCTCACTTCACATTCAGGCATCAGAAAAATATTAGGTTTTTCTTCTTCTGGGGGTCTAATACTCATTCTAGACAAAAACAAAATCTCAGGAAAGAGCACAGTAGAACAAGAGTACCACAAAAGGGCCTTTTCAGGTAAAATGTAAATATTACTTTGATGGATCTCTTTCTTTGGTGGAACACTGACCCAAACCCTAGCAGTGTCCTAAAAAACCCCAAGGCTGAATCTGGATCATTAAGCTAATTAGTTTAAAGATTTCATAGTATTTAGGATAACGACTTTAAAAGTAGCATCTCAAAGAGCTAGGTGTAGGTGTAAAAAACAGTTAATAGAAACACAAGAAAATACAAGTGGTTTGAGGTGCAACAGAAGCTACAGTACAGTATATGGTCATTAGAAAATGGAGCAGACACAGACATTAAATAAAAGCCTTTCCGGAAAAAAAGGGTTTGGAGTCTAGATTTAAATGCACTCAGGGTAAGAGATTCTCTGATATCCTTGGTGTTAAATTTCAGAGGCCTGGAGTGTAGCAAGAGAAGGCCTCATCACCCACAGAACGTAAATAGGCTTGGGAGGACATTTAGTACTGTACTGTATAGACCAGAGTCGGACAAACAAAGGTTTTAAGGTGAGCAGTAGACAAATAATCTGTCAGATTGAGGTGCAAAGCCATGTACTATAGATCCTTATACAGTAGGTGGGCATGAGGATTTTGAAGTCAACTCAAAACCTGATAGGAAGCCCGTGCAAGGACAGGCATGTGATCGCTTGCATGGTCAGGATTCGATTCTTTCTGCCAAATTCCGAACATATTGGAGTTTGTTTTGTGTGGATTTAGATATCCCAGCAAGTAGGGCAATGCATTTATAGACAAGACAAATGTGTTGAACAGCTTTTCTGCTACGATCACAGAAAACACAGGATGTAGTCTGGCAATATTTCTGCAATCCAAGAATGATATTTCAACAATATTTTGCACATGAGGGTCAAAAATCAAGCCAGGATGAAATATCAAACCTAAATTCTTCAGTTCCGGTTAAAGTTCAAGCACAGTGCCATCCACTGATAATGCAGGGTTACTGCATTGGCTTTAAGTAGATGATGGGAGGTGCCGAGAAGCATTATCACAGTCTTGTCGCAGTTAAGTGAAGGAAATTTTGAGTCCTCTAGGGTTTTAAATCAGAGACGCAATTAAAGAATATAGGAACATCTACTTTAGTTTCAGGTTTCATATGGACATAGATTTGAGTGTCATCAGCATAGAAATGATCATTCAGGCCATGTGATATTAATTTAAGCAAGTGTAAGGTCTTTTTCTTAGCTTCAGACTACCTAATTCAAGAATATAATACAAGAAAAAATACTGGAGGAAAAAACTTCAGTGTTTTTCTATACGTTTTCTAAAAAGATGTAGAACCTTCTATTTAGCATCAGTTTTACTTTCAAATATATATATCTAATTATGTCTCAAACTATATTAATCCACTAATTCAACACATGCTGTGACTTTCAGGCAATGAAGCATTTAAGAGGCATCACTTATGCTTGTGTAATTTAAATCAAAACAGTATTATCTGTTCTAACCGACATTATGTAATTCAAAATTGTTTTATGCATCCAAGTATACAGTATGTATATAAGTATATGTCTGGTATATATACATGTACAGTATATATGTATATGTACAGTTAATGTAAAAGACAAGTCTGCATATATTGTGTATTTGATGCTGCTGATTTAAGAGGATCTAAGAGTTTGTTTTTTAATATCCCTGAGCTTATTAAGGGAGCCACATTTGAATGCATGTGAGACACTGCCTTTCCATACAAACTAAATAATGCACAACAATTCCACTGTGAGAAGGGGAATTGCCTTTGCATTTAAATTTATCCAGGCACACTGAAGAACGAGGCTCATAGGTCATTTTGGTCTGAGCCCAAAAGGAAGTTTTGGGACTGACTCCTGAATTGGGGTCACGTGCTTCAATCAGACAAAGACGAGACTCCCTGTGTATCCCTTTGTGAAGTACAGTATTCATTATCTAAATGTATTATCTAGCAAAATGGAGAAAGATCTTACAAATTTCTTTTAATCCCACTAAACATATTCCCCATTGCATATTTTGAAAGTGTGGGCTGGCGAAGTCTCAAAACACTTTAAACAGCAACTAATTTATGGATGTGAGCACTGTATTTTGTTTGAAAACATTCAAACATCCATTTTTTTAAAAAAGAACACTCTACAGGGCAATGATCTTGAAGTTTCTCAATGCTCACAAATCACAAAAATTGATTTTTGTGTTAGACAAAAGTTAAAAACGATACCATGTGTTAACCAAACATACTCTCTTCCTGAAAAGCGGTAGACTTTTTGTGAGCATGCATAAGTGCCAGGGATTTTTTGCACCCACTCGGTACTGAAATGCTTATTTTGCCTTTATGTCCCCATCCCTGTCCTCACAGCGATCTTTCCCCGTCCCTCCTACCCACAGAGCTACTTACCCATGGGCACATTTCAAGCTCTGAAGGCAGGAGGTGGGCTGCGACCCTCATGGATGTCACTGACGGCCTGCAGGCCAGGAAGTCACAGAGATCGCTGGCCAACTACTGTAGTTCCAACAGGAACCGAGCTGACGGCGCACAGATGCTTGAGAAACCCCAGGCAGGGTACACCGCGGACACTAACAGGAGAGTGATGGTCGAACCTGCCTCACATGGACCATGGTCCCCAGCCTGTGCTTGGAGAGAACGAGTGGTCAACTTTAAACACCTATTCATTTCCTAAGGACAAAGGACGGGTCTACCCACAAATACAGTGAGTCACATTTAATCGTTTTTGGGGTATCTGAGAAAAAGCACCACTGCCTTCAGAATTATTTTGTGGCATTGAATTTATATTGCAATAGTATTCATACATCGGAAAAGCCATCTGAAAAGATATTTAGTGATCTTATCTGTAGACAGCAAGGCAATCACTACCCATCAAATCCAAGCATGGCTAAGTAGATAAAACACATTGGTAGTGTACCGGTCTGTCTCGTAAAGCACACTTAATCAGCAAAGATTTATGATTCTCAATTCCAGAAATAAAAGCAGGTTGAAGAAAAATGAAATAAATATTAAAATTCTTCATAAATAATGAACAAACATCTGTCAGACAGTTGATTGTAAAATAAATGCCCTCTGTGGCTTGCAATAAAACAGACTTCCTTATAAGAATGAGGAAGAGACTTTGTAAGTTTTATTATTGAAATTTGAATAACACAGTGCTTCAATTTGAAGGGTGGTTGAAGTAATACTGTATATTTAGGTGCAAAGCATACAAAAATTTAAAATACCATAGTGAAGTGATAACCTGTCAAAATGAAACATGGTGCCCAATAAGCTTTAAAGCTTTTTAAGAAGGCGAGATGCCTCAGTTTACAAACTACTTCCACTCCAAAAGAGACAGCTAGAAATGCATATGCTAAAATAGTGCAGATGCCAAATCACAAGGAAGCAACCATATATTACTATGCTTAATGCTGATGTATCAAACATTATTCTTGTCACTTCTGCAAGAGTATGAACTGTGGGCGACAGAGCTTTCTCCTGTGCTGTGCCTTGACTGTAGAAATCTCTTTCCGATGGAATTGGGAACTTTGAGTGTCTGCTTTCAAATCTAACCTTGCACTTACTTATCTGGTAGTCTTTCCAATTTTGATGCATACTGCTATGATATTGAAGTTCCTTGTTTCATTTTAAAGTTGCTATGCATTTCACTTGATCAACACTGAGCATTTAATTAAAGGTGCTTATATGCTCAAATTTTGTCTATTTATTATAAAACATTCTTTGCTGTGGCTTGCACATTCTTCTGGCTTTGTACCTAAGTCAGTGTTAATGTACTGGTTACAGTCTTCAAAGCAGTAAATGAAGGCTTTGCCTGCTGACAACATCTTACCTTCAATTTGTCTTATCTGTTGCTTTGGAAGGATTTTTTTTTGTCTCGTTTGTATTTTATTGAAGTGCCACATTCATTTTCTTCACAAGCTAGCAATTTCCTCTGTGCTGTAAAACATCAGAATTTCACATGAGCTAAACAAAAAAAAAGATTCCAGTGCAGAGGCTTTAAATGCATCACTGAAAATGTTATCATACACAGGTGTTTGGCATTAATACAGACCAAGATCTCATTAACTGTATTGACATTATTTATGAAACTCAAGAGCCTGTTTACTATAATAAAAAGCTTCCTTACAAATTTCTGAATACATTTTCTATGACTGCTTTGAATTACTTTATTGTATCCAGTCATCTCAGATGTCTTTATAGGACAACTTTGCAAGTGTGCTTTAATACAGTGTACCAGAAACTACTGTAAATCCTGCCTTCCAAATCAAAAACCAAAGAACAATTAAAGCTCAAATGAGCTCACTGCAGCCAGAAAAGAGATCTGTGTATCCTGCCAGCTGTGCCGATCATGTGTGTTCTGAAAGAGCCGACAGCAAACATGAATTACTGTACATGCGTAATTCCTTCCTATCCTTCAGCCAGAACAGTGCCGCAGTCTGGTGATGTTGCCACACATACTGTACCAACCGTGCCTACGGTTTGTACCATGCCTCACCAATTCCTCCTATTTCTCATTCACGGAATTAATTCCCATGGGTCACATCAATAACCCTTTAACTGAGACTCTTGCTACACAAAGTGAGGGGTCTATCGAGTAGGGGTTCACCATCATTGTCCTAGGGATCCCCACGGCTGCTGGGTGAAAGCCGGACTCCTTATTTAAATGAATATGAACTGAGCCGAGAAGTCACATGGTTAGGACCTTTGCAAGTTGTTTTTTTTGTTCTACTCACAGGCTGGAAATATTAAGACAGTCACAAAACACAAGACATGAAAGGCAAGCACCTGCGTGCTGAGGAAATTAAAAGAAAGAGTTAAAATCAAATCTATTATAAGGTCAATTAAGTCTCCAATTAGTTAACTGAGGGCTCAGGAGGAACAAAGGTCAGCAGGCATGTGGGCTCCCAGGAGCAGAATTGGGAACGCCCAATTATCAGGTCTACATATTCAGTATTTCATGTGTGCTTAAATTACATTCAACAGCCAAATTATTAGGACCCTCCCAGTAAGCTGAATTAACTACCACTGGGTGTCTTGAGGACAGAACTTCTCAGACCAGAACTTGTGAAGTTCTTGCTACTGGCAGAGGCTCAGCATGTTATTTATTATTCATTTACTTGGCTGATACCTTTATCCCCAGCAATTTACGCTTGTGCACATTTCTACAGCACTGAGAGTGGAGCAGCTTGCTCATGGGTACAGCAGGGCTCTGAACAGGCTTTGATCCCGCAACCTTCGAGTCAGCTGTCTCCAGAGTCTTAACTATTGCTTGACACTGCTACTTCTGGCTGTGGTGGTGGAGGCGGATGTTATACCAGTCTACATCAAACTGCCCCTCTCATCTCTTAATAAGCACCTGAAATTTACACAAATTAAGCCCAACTTGGAAATGGCGATGTCAATGAATTAACACTTCAAAGTACAACCGCAGATCAGCAAATCCACATTAAGCACTGACAGGGCCTCTCTACTGTATAAGAGAACTGAATACGTATTCAGTCTCTGAGGACCATCTAGTTTCTCCTAACCCCTGGATGAAAACATGCATTCATTTCCTCTTTTCCATGTTTTACTGTGCTTTAATCACAACCCGGCACAGCAAGTGAACCTTTAGAACCGAAACACAAAATGGAAACCAGCTCCTAGGCCTCTGTTCCTGTGAAGAGGGGAATGCAATGGTATTGGAAAGTGCCTTGTGAACTGCATGCTACTGGGCTCCCTAAGCTTGCCAAGGAAGAATAATTGCTCATTGGATTATGGATGAGGGGCCCTACCAACAGTTTAGCAAATAGCACCAAAAATAAAGAAATGAATAATTGTTATGCCACTGTGACAATGGACCAGACATCCATTTCGCATTGCATTATTTACACTGGGAACAGTACTGTAAAATTTTAATATGATATATCTATGCCTGCGATCAGTCATTTCCAACTTGAGGCTGATGTGAAGAGGGAAAAAAAGAAAAGTGAACCAGCTCATTTATCAACCTGTAACTCCTGCTGCTGGAAATTACAAAGTTTGCTGTAATGAAGATCTGGGGTTCCGTGAACTACGATTATTAATTTGGACCATTACCGTTTACAAATTGACTCGGTGTACAGTCGGAAAAAAGAGTGGCCGGTTTTTAATTGGTTCAGGGCTGTTGAGCAGCTGGCTTTGGTTAATGGCACTGGTAAGGGGAGGCCTTAAGAAGCTGTATTCAATCAAAGCTTTGTCTCCGATCCTGGGCTAAGTGTCCTGGGTACAACTGCTCCTTACACATGCAGCAGTTCTATTATTCCAATGCCTGTTTCCCGACTGTGCAGTGCAGGAATCCCAAACTCACAACGGGCTGAGCTAGGCCATTAATCAAAACCCACAGAGAAATGATGAATATTCAGGAGTCTTAAAAAAGGAAGACAAATGCCCTAAAAACCAGTCCACTTGAACCCCGCAGCTTTCAAGAGATGGAAAGTGGGGAGAACAAATCAGTACTGCAAGTGCCAATCCTGCCAAGCCAACTCAATGCTTTTGAGCTGAGCAGAGAAATGAAAGAAACTGCTTCACTGCGCATGAGAAAAAAAGATTTCACTTGCATATCCTCGCTGTCAGATTTTAATTGCTGGTCCTAATCAACCACGAGATTGTTTTTTTATTTTTAATTTAATAAGTCATTTTGACTTGATTGTGTAATTGAAATAATCGGACAACCAGCACATTGGAAAATCAGTCCAAAGCCACCATCTCCCAACTAAATCCCTTTCCCTTTTTAATTCCTAGTAAACCCAATCTGAACATATAAACAATAATTTCCTTATAATAGCTTTGCCATTGACGTTGTAATTTGATATTGCTCCATATGTCTTCACTTTAAAGAGTTGAACAAAAAAGTTTCTAAAATTTCAACAAAACATTAATGCTGTTACTTATTGGATTTCAAAAGTGAAAACATCAAAAATTGCAATTTTCCCGCTTGTTTGCAGTTACAGAAACAGTTACAGTGGGTTTTTTTAAATCACAAAATCGCAAAAGCAGAGGTCATCAAATGCACATACAGTATATTTGTAAATATTTAAATAATTTTATTTTGACCTGGTCTTCTAAGCCTGTTGGCCTGCAGTTTTGGCCTGCAAAACTGAGTTTGACAAGTGCTGCAGAAAAAAAACAAACAACATATACAATACCTCATCTCTCTAATTGGCGATACACTCTTTGCAAAAGGATGCAGGCGTCTCTCACGACTGTTTGTGGAGTAAAATGTAAAACAGTATCTAGCAACTTGTCTCCTTAACTATTTCAATGCGAATGATACTTCAGAGTACTTAAAAATTGAATAGCCTTTATTGAATGTGAGTTAAAGTAAGTTATTCATTTTTTCTTTCCTTGTTCAAGGTCAGCGTTGACCATTTTCAGGTGGCAAGAACATAAAGTGAGTTGCCATCCACATTGGTTCATAAGCGGCAGTAAAGAAAAGGATGTCTTCTGCTGGAGGATTCTGACGCAGTCACTTCCTCTGCACTAGTAAACTCTGCAAAATGGGCAAGGGCAAGAGTTTGTACAGTTTAGTCTTTCACAACCGAGCAGTCACTTTTAGCCTTGTATGCTGTATAGCCTTGACTGATTGGAGTTAATGTGCATAATCCCGAAGAGCAGAATTAAAAGCCAACTTCAGGGGGGCACGGTGGGAGATGTCTTGAACCATCCTGAATGCTTTACAAGTGCTCAGATTGCTGTTTTTCCCCCATTAGACATTTCAAAACCATCATAATTCCAGCATGAGTAAAAGGGATATCCGTCTTCATCTGTCAAAAGAAACGATGGTTATAAATGTGACCACATGATACGTGGAACTTCAAAATTATTAGCCAACTGGAAGTGGCCCCTGCTGTTAAATTGCAGGTGCTCTTGTAATTGAGCTTGTTGTAATTAAATTTCAATTGTTGGGGAAAATCTTTGTTCTGGGACTTAAATAATACCACATTTTCTTGAAGCAATAAAGCACTGAAAATCTGAGTGAGCTGCTCTGAATGGGTGCAAACCACTTGGGAAACTTTTTGAATAGGAATAAAGCATGCAAAACTTCAGACTCACAATATTAAATCAGCTTTAGTTTGGGGTTCTGTTAACTGCTCAACTGAGATCACAATGGTTTGAGCAGTTTCATAAAGACAGTGATATTAATTTTTAATGTCTGCTAAACTGTAGGCCTTCTGTTGTATTCAGTCCTGCAATTCACCATTTACTCTCTACATCCAATTACTGGAAAATGGTCATCTAAACACAACAACCTGGATCAGGTGTATACTTTAAATCACTGAAATAAAGAGACCTTGAAAACATAGTAAATATGTTCAGGTGGGTAGCTGCGTCAGCATGCATAGGCTGCAAAGGAACAAGTAATAGGTTTATTCCATGCTGTAAGAAAACCTGAAGAAGGCTCCACGGCCGAAACGTTCAGTTTTCTTTCGTCTCTTTTCAGCAAGGAATAAACCTATTACTTGTTCCTTTGCCACATAGTAAATATACAGTATCTAGTTAGGTCAATGTCTGGTTCTATAAACTCAATTTCAAGTTAGACTTTTTGTTATAAGTCAGTAATCCTGCAAGATTTGAGTAAAACTGCTCATTTGTGATCTAATCCATCTTCTACATAAAATCTACATGGGGTTTAAGTTGGATCTTAGTATGCCTCATTAAGAGCCAAAGAAATTAAGCTCAAGTAGAAATGAGACATGAGGCACAGGTGGAATAAGGTCTTGCTCCAACAGTCCTGATGAAGCAGGAATTCTAATAGCTACCATTAATTCATTATTTTTTAAACACACATTTTCATAAAGTACTGTAGCAAACATTAATTTTCTTAAGTGTTCCATTTCCATCACTGCATTTCCTGTACACGCTATGCCTGTGATCAAACTTGTGTCTTAATGCAAAAAAAAGATTCAAGGGAATAATGAGCACATGTGTAGAAAAGAGCAGTGGCACAACCAGCAGTGGTGCATTGCTGGAGTGTGAGTTTGTCTTGTATCTCTCAGTGCAAGGCGAGGTGTCTGTACAAGAGGTATTTATCACCACCTCTTGTACTCAAGGGGAAAGACAACATATATGACAAGCCAATTCATGTAGTGAAAGAACCTGCATCAAAGTAAACACAAGGTTATGTTCTCGTTTTCGCTTAGCAAGGCCTGCATTAGGAAGCTGCCAGATTTATTTTAAGAACAATGGGACATATATGAATGGATTCTGCACAGAATTAAACTGCATTAAATGTTACAAACATCAATTTAAAAACAAAGCCCATACAGTAAATGGTGGTCCCCTCAGAAAGTCTGGCTAAAATAAACCACTGTGTCATTAAATAAAGTCCTGATGCCAAAATGCTATTTATTCCATAAAAAATGGAAAGAAATGTTCACTAGAATTCTGCTTCTGCTAATGTTTCTTCCTTTCTGTTTCTAAAAGGGGGCTGCTTGTTCAGAACAACCCAATGAGACAACAGTTCATTTTTGTGTCACCAGCAGAAGTACAGTAAGCATTGCAAAGCATTTTGAGCCACATCAGCGGTTCACCGGCTCTACACTGGATTAAGCCACGATATTTAAGTGGTGTTGAATGCTTTCATGCTGCAGGGCCTTCTCTAGATGTGATTGCATTAAAGAGAGTTGTCTTTTCACACAGGGCATTGCAATTTCTAATTAACATTTCTTATATATTTGTGTTGCTCATCAGTTTGTTTCTGTACGTTATGGCTGCGGTCCAAGTGTTGGATCCATTAACATTTATCAGTAACTTAAACTCACATCTCTGGTGCTTTGCCTTTGAATTGTAAAATATCACAACACAGCTGGGAGACAGAAACCGCGCTGACATCATTGCAAGACCTATTACAGGGTTGACCATTGAGGTGCAGCCCCATCACTGTGTGGCCACAGCGTTATTTGCAGTCGGTTATGTTTGTGTTGCACAGTTAGCCGCTGTGTGGTTGCTTTAATTTACAGCCACTGCTGTTGAGGTGTCCACTGCCTCACTTTTACGTGTCGCACTGGGGTATAAAGAGCTGACTCTGCTGAAAGCAGAGCTGGTATGAGAAAGTGAGTGAAGGTATTCTTAAAAGAGTAGTCTGGGAGTGTTTACAGGAAAATAACAAAGAGCCATTTTCATGCTTTCTTTTTTAAACGGCTAAATAATGACAAAAAAGCACTGAACAGTAAATTGCCTCTTTGAGTGTCTTTTATTGAAACGTAACTTTATGAAAAACATGCCTTTGTCAAAGAAGAGAAGCTTTAAATGGCTGTGTTATACACATTTATACTGTACGTGAATCTGCAGCCCCTGTGCTCAAGTAGATAGATAGATAATACT
Source organism: Atractosteus spatula (assembly GCF_055471065.1). Taxonomy (NCBI): domain Eukaryota; kingdom Metazoa; phylum Chordata; class Actinopteri; order Semionotiformes; family Lepisosteidae; genus Atractosteus; species Atractosteus spatula. The sequence continues at coordinate 73,248,093 of NC_142708.1, read as the reverse complement.
TTATTAATCCCGTAGGGAAATTGATGAGTATCTCCTTACCTGTTTCCCCAATACAATGTGCACACGAGTCTGCAGCTCTGAAATCCTTAAGTAACCAAACTGCTATACAAAGTGTCATATTTCTGTTCTTGTAATAAATCAGAATTTCCAATTTGAGATTAAATTAAAGAAAAAAGAGCAGACGGGCTGGATGGAGAGATGAATCACCTGAGAAATGTCACCATCTACGCTCCAGAACAGTGGCATAAATCTGTGGGGTGTCATAGCTGGCCACCCCCACGTGGAATAAAAAGCGTGAAAAGGGCTGAGGCTGCAGAACCTCTATTTTTCACTTTTTCTCTCTTCTTTGCTCTGAGCACCATAAGCCTTCTGTCAAACAGGTCTACAGAGAAAAAGCATGCCATTCTCCTAATCCGGTGAAGCACAAGCCACATACTGTAAATTACCTGAGCCTTCAGGGAAATGCTTAATTATTAACTAATCTTTATTTGTAGTCTTCAGTTATATCAAATGCGCAGCATATCTATACAATATTGGTAGCTGTGGACCTGCTGTGCCTTTGCATATGGTGTCAGCAGCAGAGAAGGTCCTTTTGTTGTCCGGTATGAACTTGTGCCCCCTTCGAAATGATAATGTCAGGAAGAGGAGTATTTCCTGAGTCACTGTATAATCGAGTACAGTCAAGGAAAAGCGGAAGCCATTTATCTGACAGGGAAGATCATAACGTCACTGAAACAGGACAAAGTGTGCTGAGCATTAAGACATCTACTGTATGTACAGAATAACTCATTTAAACATGTCGAATAAACAATATACTCAAAGGGCACAAAGTTATCATTCCCATAACCTCAGGCTTTTTCACAATTATCTCAGACAAATTAATACCACTGTTATAAAAAAGCCCTTGAAGATTCCAACAGGGAGGCGTTCTTAGCTGCTCTGAACAAGGAAAATATTACAAGTCATTCCTTTATCTGTTTTTTTTAACCACCATGGGCCCCCATATTTAGATTTATTTGGTTCAGCATAGAATAACACTTTAATTCTGTTCCACTACAGAAGCACACACTAATGGATTTTTAAACTGAAAACAAGCAAGAGGCACTGAAGCTGAATGGCTTTCAATCAGGATTTATTATTAACGCACAGAAATCGGTTTCATCCTGCTGTGCTGATGGGCGAGATTGAAGCGTTCAGATTTTAAATTGGGCGCTTTCGAGAGACAAAGTGAGCCACTAATCATTGCAATAAATCTTGGCTACCTTAAGCGCATATCAGGGAGTCCACTGACAGGAGAGGGGAGGGAGCCGGAGATATAATCTGTGTGGGCAAGCCATGGTCTGTCCCACTTGAGTGAATTTAACCTTGAGTCGCAAAAGAGTCAATCTATTCACTCTCACTTGGCAAGATAAAGTGTACAGTTTCTCATTTCCTCAAATATTTATATATGTGCAACCAAGAGTCTAGAGTGGTCAAAAAAAGTTTTTTCACAGCCTAAAACACAGTCATTCTACAGTAGGTGTTGTTTGAGTATGCCGTTACCAGAGTAAACTGCAGAAATGTCCATCAGCAGAAGTCTAGTAAGTCACATTTCAGTCATCTACCTGAATTTGGGCTGGTCTGAAACTCAGGAGTTGGTACAGGGTTGACACCGATTGCAAATTCCACTTGACCTTTTGAGGTGCTGAAAGCTAATTCATAAATATGCCCTCGAATAAAAACTTAAAGCAATGAGTCTTTGATTAAGAGCTTGGCTGGAGCAAAAAAGTAGAAAACGGGTGTCCTCTGGGACCAGGGCTAGGAACCACTGGCCTGTTCTATGACAATAAAATAACTGCAACTTATAAGTCACTGAAGCAATTGCTAGCTCACAGGCAACAGATTTATGAAAATTCACGGCACCATCTCTCAACCCACTTTCAGCACTTGTTTCACATCCATCTGTTGTAAAAGTCTGTTTCCCTTAAACACACAACTGTTTTAAGTGTCAGTCAACAAAACTGGGACTCGTATCGTAGGAGATAAATGCTTGGAAGTGTGGTGTCAGATTACTGTATTTTATTGTTGTCATACAAGCCTTCATGCCACACATCCTTTGTGAATCACTGCAAAACATGCAAGCAAGACGGATTATTAGATCAATTTCAGGTAGACACAGCTATTGCAACAACCCAGAAATAAACTCTGCCTTGTTGGTACCAGGTGAAACCATCCAACATCCAGAGGCTGGAAAAGACTTTTGAATGACAGCTGACAAGTACAGTATTGTTCATTAAAACAACGTATTCCTCTCCAAAACCGCACTTCATTATTTGTTACCGTGAATTCGTTTGGTATATTTTTTCATCTAAAGTGACTTATATTTGTGCCCACTTATACAGCAGGGATTTTACTGGAGCAGTTTGACTGCAGTACTGTACCTTGCTCAACTGCTCAAGGAAGCAACTCCAGAGTCCAGCCTGGGATGTGAACCCACAGCCTTTCAAGAAAAAAACAAGTTACAAACAGAGAATTGCATAACCATATTGTGTGTTTTCTTTACCAAATAAAAAAACAGTCTTCATGCGAGAAGGCTATTTTGATAACCCTCAGCAATTTTCTGTGCATCTCAAGTATGATAGTTTGCACAAACCAGAGGTGTTCCATTGTGCTGTTGCCACTTTGTAGAAAGTATATCAGATCTTCCCAAGCACTTTCCTTCCAGACCTGATCTAACATAGAACAAGGGGTCTGTGTGATTCCATCAGTGTAAAGCTCAGGCCTTTGCAGACTATACTGCACTCAATAAATAGAAATACTCAACGCTAAAATTCTGATTCTGGCAAAATGTAGTTTGCCTGACTTTGTCAAGGCACAACTGAACAAATAATTACTGTATGTCGAGCACAGCGTCCGTTTGGGGCACTTGGGTGCCTTGGCGGGGGTTTTGCCATTCGGTGTCAGTTCCGAGTTCTTCACGATAAAAAGCAGACGTCTGTGAAATCAGTCCGCCTCAGTCCCTGGTCTTCCACGGTGCAACAATAATGAAGTCAAAAAACACTGGCTGCTGCCCCTTCACTTGCTTCTTGTTAAACACGTCATATACTGCACAGCACACACACACGTGACAGGGACACAAGGGCAGTCACTCCGATGTCAATGGTAAAATAAAACATACCGTTGAAACAAAATTCCAGATGTTTTCTTTACTTTGATGGATGCAGCATACAGAAGAAAAGCAAATCCACACAACTGCCATCATGGTTTTTCTTAGCTTGCTTCTTTTTCTGTTAGCTTGTAATCCATCACCACTTCAAGGTCTCCCCATTCGAACACACTGCACAGCCCACTTCACCACTGACTGCCTAATCTAATAAAACATTGTGCAACCTACAGTATACAACAGAACAAAACGCTGAAACAGCAATATAGTCTTATCCTGCTGTAAAGTAAAAATAAAATAACTTAATATGGCAAAGGAGTTAAGACTGCAAAGACATGTTCCAATACAGCATACAAATCTCAGAAAGTTGTCTTGAGCATATTGTTTTGAGGTCATACCGTCTCACCATCTCGGCACAATGAATTTCCACATCCAAACATACAACTTTGAACTGAATAAGACTGACAACCTAAGAGTGGCTTATTAAAAGCTGAGGTACACTAATGTGTTAGCACATTTGCTGTCCTACGCAGAAATCTAAAACAGTATATGACTTTAACACTTGTGTTTAACAAATAATGATGCACCACTTTACTATATCACTTTATCAGCCATATACAATTTCTTGCATTAGGAATTTGTCTTTTTGCAGACCCCAGCTTGCTCTCCATGAGACACACAGACAGGGAGAGAAAAGCTGGGGGTCAGAGCACAGGGTCAGCCATTGTACAGCACCCCTGGAGTAGCTGGGGTTAAGGGTCTTGCTCAGGGGCCCAACAGAGTAGGATTCCTCTGTTGACCACGGGATTTGAACCGGCAACCTTACAGCCACAGGCACAGATCCTTAGCCACAGTGCCAACACTCCGCACCATATGGGTCAATGTATTTCTGTATCCAAAAGGGGTCTCAGTTACTTGTGTTGTTCATATTGCAACAGTAGATTTTGAACTACAAAACATCACAGTGAATAACATGCTATAGGTGCTAAAGTAAGCTAAAGATAATGCCTTGTGACAGAATCAGCCAATAGCTGTTAAAGCAAACCCAGTAAGGTCACTCGAGTTCACCTGCAAGATGGGAGGTTTCCAAATGAAACAGGGAAGAGAAAGATGATCAGTGGGCATCTGTTCTTCAACTAGACAGAGGGAGCGCTGATGTGAGCCTCGCTCACAGGAAACAACTGAATGCAAAAATACTTTCACGAATCAGTTAAAATAACAAACACTTCCGAAAATGGAAACAATTACTCAATGCACTATACATGGGGAAACACTAAACGTAGAATCAACATAGCTTATGCAATGGGGATGAATCAGGAGTAGACAACTGACCACAGGACTCCCAGGGTCAGTGTACTGATCTCTTAGTCTTTTTCATAGTGACCTCGGGTCTCCCAGGGTCTGATTCTGATTGGTTTGTCCTTCTCACAATGACCTCAGGTCTCCCAGGGTCTGATTCTGATTGGTTTGTCCTTCTCACAATGACCTCAGGTCTCCCAGGGTCTGATTCTGATTGGTTTGTCCTTCTATAATGACCTCAGGTCTCCCAGGGTCTAATTCTGATTGGTTTGTCCTTCTATAATGACCTCAGGTCTGCCAGGGTCTGATTCTGATTGGTTTGTCCTTCTCACAATGACCTCAGGTCTCCCAGGGTCTGATTCTGATTGGTTTGTCCTTCTATAATGACCTCAGGTCTGTCAGGGTCTGATTCTGATTGGTTTGTCCTTCTATAATGACCTCAGGTCTCCCAGGGTCTGATTCTGATTGGTTTGTCCTTCTCACAATGACCTCAGGTCTGTCAGGGTCTGATTCTGATTGGTTTGTCCTTCTCACAATGACCTCAGGTCTCCCAGGGTCTGATTCTGATTGGTTTGTCCCTCTGATAGGTTTCTCCACACTACAGTGACATGGACTGAGTTGGTACACTTCCCTACAGAGACTAACTAAGTAAGAGTCAGCCGCTCTTGACTTCAGCATTCAAAATAATACAGTGCATCAAATGTGGTTTAATACATTTTGCAAATTCTCAAGGGCTGTTTTACAATCCAGTATTTCGTTTTCAAATTATAATCAGTTATAATTATAAAAAACAACAGACATACTTATCTTTTACTGATACAATCAAATAAATCGACCTAGCTGCTGGCAAGATAAATTTCTGAGAAAGAGAAGATTCAGAAATTGAAAAAAGAAACTTTCATCTTCTGTTTGTCATTATACTCACAAATATGAAACTTGTTTTCTACCATTAAACTACACAATTCCCCAGTTCTAGTTTTCTTTTTTTTTTTTAGCTGGGATCATTCATTAGAAATGGAACAAAGCAAGACTTAATTCAACAGCTCTTTCTTGTCGCTCACTTCAGGTATGGGCCAGGTCAGGGACTCCTGATCAGCTCATCCTGTAAAGCCACAGGTGATGATGCCCTGTATTTCAGACAGGACCGACTTTATTCTGGTCCACGCCTTCATCCCCAGTGCTGCTACTAACACAACACGGATGAAATTGGTGGGCTTGGGGTGGAGAGGGCATCCTGAGATCACTGCAAAACAGCGCCCCCTCTGTGGTTGAGTGCTCTGATGCCCCAACCACAGGCTCAAATGAGGAGGAAAACGTTTGGAGGAATGAGCATAGAGCCTTCTTATCTCTTGCGAGAATACATGCTGCAGCAGCAAATCAAGTATTTGGCCAGATTAAACTTTGGAAAATAACCAACAACCAAAAAACAGTTTTTGACATTTCCATTAAAGTAAGTAATCTGAAGATATACCTGCCATGTTAAAAAATTGCTACCTTTCCTCTGCACTCGTATACAGTACATCGAGGTTATTTTTACTATCAGCGCGTTGCTTAAAAAAAAAGTTTTAGCAATCCCCAGGCGCTTTACAGAGCATCTGAATCCACGTCCAACAGCTGTGCAAACAAACACCAGTGACAACGTACCGTCAAACACTGATCACACAGCAACAGTGGAGACTGGGAAATTCTGTCACACGCAGAGAAAAAGAGGGACACAACTGCAAAAGAACATAAAGAAAATAAACAAGACACCCACATAATCTCTTCCATCTTCATTGAACAGACGAACCAAGGAAGGCGGCAGCAGGCAGTTGCAGTTCTACTGTATATCTTGCCTGATTCTGGGATAGGATCACATGCTGCAGGACATGACAGGAGAGAAGCAAAGGGGACAAAAAGAGAAACCCCTGTTGTTCTGAATGGTCTGTGCGTGAGAGAGAGAAGCCAAAGCCTAGCCTCAGCTAACTGGCTCTTCTGAAGAGCAAGAGAGAACATATTCTGCACGCAAACCACGTACAGGACATGCAACCCAGCCCTCCTAAATGCTAGGCTTGTTGAGGATAACAACTGTCTGACAAATTGATTTGGGAAATCCTGGTCATGCGTGTCTTCATCTTGTAAGGCTATATCTACATAAAATCATACAGATTTTTTTCAAACGCTGTTAGCAGCACTATTGTAGGGTGTTATGTTATAGAATGTGTGTGTAAATGGGATGCAAGACTGCGAACAGCAGTTTTCGTCCTGGTTTTGCTAAAATCATGACAGAATGCAGGTGCTTTCAGGGCATCATTGCTTACATCCATGCCAACTAGCACTCACGCCCTGTCCCTCCTCAATAAATGATAGCACTGCTGGTATTCCCCAATTAACCAGGAGAATAATGATTTAAGAGTTTCAGAGAAGAGGGCAACCAAAGACATGTGCATACTTATATTATGGGAATTTTATAAGAAAGGCAGCATAGCAGTGAGGTCATCAGCACATATTATTTCTTTGTTGAATTTAAGGGGCTACTGCAGTTCCAATTTCTCAGACCTGTTATTATATCTCTGTAGCAGAATAAATTAATTGACAATATCGCAAAATTTCACAAATTCCAAATTAAAGACAAAATCGTGCACTTTGTGAAAGTTCTGTATGGTCACCGTGTTGTCAAGAGTTTGCGAGAATTGTGACATTAGGCAGCCCTTTCCTGCTCACTAGTCACTATTTTCGTACTGCGATGTACGGTATGAGCGAATAAGGACAGGTTCTGCAGCAGACATTGCAGCACAGAAATGCAGACTTAACCAGTATTACTGTATTTATCGGCAAAGCCGTCTCAATGTCAAGAGTAACGTTTCTATTGGATTAAAATAGATGTATTCATAAGCCTACTTGTTTACAATGTAATATGGCCGCCTCAAGTCACCGGAAACGTGTTGCCTCATTCTGAATTAGCAGACAAAGACAGCAATGTGGTGCTCTGCATACAGTATCTGGAAATTTAGTCTATTTTACGATGTAAATTTAAGTGTAAATTACTGTGTACATTTTACTTTTATTGTGGTTTGAAATGCACTCATCAATGCTGATTCTTTCCAACCCTGAAATATAAAAATGGCGTTGCAGTTCCCCTTTAAGTAATTCATCTAGTTTCTTTTTGAAGGAACCCAGAACGTGGTTCTCGATAACCTGTAGCTGGAAAACCTGTTACAGACACCAGTAACGTTTTTGGGTAAAGAAGCACTTTCTACTATTGTGAACTCCCTTCTAATTCCCAATTGTGACATTATTTCATTACGAGTCCAAAAAAGTCCCAGGGTTTCAACACCCTTCAGGATCTTACGTAATTGGAGCAAATATACGGGTAGATCTACTTCAGTCTATGTCGATGAGATTTAGTGTCATTAACCTGTCTGACAATTGCCAAAAAGCCAGGACTCTACCAGTGGATCTTCATTGAACTACTGTATATTCACGGCTGTGATATATTCTTTGACACTGGGACTCACATTGGCTAAAGCTGCACTTCTCACCAGGTGTGTCTTTAGACACATCCCTACCGTGAAAGTTTAGAAAAGTCACAGATAAGAAAAACAAAAAAAATGAATAAATTAAATAGCTGACATACTGTGTATACACTGGTTTTGGGGAGTGTTCTTTTGCAATTTGATGTACACACCATACAGAGGCTAGACTGTAAGACTGCTCACATGGAAATCAGATGTGGTGCAAGTCATGTTTTTCAAGTTCGATGGACATAAACTAAGAAAGCAGAACATCACAGCTCAACAAGAGCTCTGCATTTCACAGCAATCAATTCCTGCCAAGAGATGGCAACTACGCACATTGTGGCAATTGTGCACTGCTATTGCATTATATTTAAGTGTGCAATGGGATAAAAAAGGATGGAGAAAGGCTGGACTACAATATGGAAAATCTTAACACCAAGTAAAATTTCCTAGCACACAGTTTAAACCATACTTCCTCAGTTTCATATGACGTGCAATTTCCTGTGACATTAAGTGATTAAAGATTTAGTTAAGAGCATCACCAAAAGGCAGCAAATGGCATATTTGTGGCCAATTGAAATGACGCGACGTCTTTAGCTGTCTGTTTCTTGAGGCCAATGAGTAAGCAATCTAAACTTTCCTTAGAAAAGTGTTCCCTACACCCACGCCTCACTGCAAAAAAATAGCCTCTGATTTTATATCCTAAATCTGTTTCCACTCAATTTTTAAATATATCCTCTGGTGCTATGTGCCTTAGTCTACGTGCTGAATTCAAAGAAATGACTGGGTTTATCTTTGCTGACTTCCTACAGGATTTGAAAGACATCAATCAAATGTCTCCAACGGGCTTTGTGCCAAAAACAACAGTCCACTCACATCACCAACCTGAGGCAGAGATTAAACAGGATTGCTCTTCCTTGGACTCTTTTCAGAGCTGTAACGTCTTTCTTTAAGAGAGCAGACCAAAATCCAGACACTCATTTCTATAATGGGCTGTGTATCACAGAAGTTAGAAAGTTTCAAGTACTTGTTTTTTTATATCATCTCCAATTCAGCTTTACCAAAAGTACTGTAAATGCACTCTTTCCTTCAAAATGCACACTCTTCAGCCACTGACTAACTTCCAGAATGCCCATAGTATACTCAGGTAGCCCAGCTTCAACAAACTCAGTGAATTCTACACTACACTCTTTAAAGACGTACACTGCTCAAATGCCTATTTTAGAACCCAAAATACTGCAAATGACACCTATTATTGAACTAAAAGTCTTTTATGCTTTGTCAATAGAGGACATTTAATTTTCTGTTACTTTATCCACTCAAAGGAGGAGATGAGATCCAGCAAATAGAAGTGTGTATTGATATGAGCTGTTTCTTATAAGAGATTTTTTTTTCCTCCTGCACGGATAATATCCCAGTTTAGCTAATGTATTCTATTGAACATAATGTGTTAGAGGTGAACTTTATCTTCCTCCAGCGAAATCGTGCCTTTTGTCCTTTCCCACAAACATGCTGTAAAGAAGCTTTACTTCTGTCACACCTGTATCCCAAGTATATTAAATAACTCAGAAAACAGATACTGTCACATCAATAGCTGTTCATTTCACACAATTGATAAGATGCGACAAGTATTTGACTGCAGTCCCTCTAGTACTTTCTTGCACTTTATGATTAATCACCTACTGTAGTACAGCTCGCAAGCTTTCTAAAGCCTGCAATGTTCCCCCAGTTTGAATCTTGATATATCTTATTCCTTTTCTTCATCCCCTTCTGCCCTTACATCTTACAATACCCCTGACATTTGGAAACTCCCCGACTCTTGATTTTCTTACCTTTCTTATTTTTCTATACTCCATATCAGTACCTGGGCATTGCTTTCACTGACACTGACATTCTCTAATGTGAGACACTGGTCGAAATCAAAACGAAGTGGTAGCAATCCAAACAGGATTCACGAGACACCACCATTTTAAACCCCACTGCTATTAGGGCTTCTTGCTAGGTAGCAGAAAACGTTATAGAATATAGTGCTAACATATAAGATGACTTATTGCAAACATCCATTTGCTTTTCCATTAAGAGGAGTAAATTATCGCTCCAGGAATCCTAAAGTATTTAGCTAGTGAGTACTTTAAATAAATGAATAAAAATGAGCCGTGCAGAGAGGTGGGGTATGCTTGTAGCAGGATCGCTTTGCACAACTTTGACTGCATAAATATTCAGCAACCTGAATTTAAGATGTTTGCTCTGTCTGCTTTGTCACATTTTGTGAGCCCATTTCAGGTCACTGTGTGCATGCCACTGTGCAGGGCTCATCAGATCTTGTTAGGGAACTCAATCCTGAGATAGTATCGTTCTAATTTTAGATTAGCTGTTGTTTCTCTTACAATACTTTAGTTTTCTCCCTTTCAGACTCCTGTGGAGGTCACTGCCTGGTGGCTGTCACACGCTTCTGACAGCCGCCACAGCAGTACCGCCCTGTTGTAAAAATCTTCTGGGAGCACAAAGCGATTCTGATAGTTTGCCCTGAAATTCCCTCTTCCTCACTTTCTTTGAGGAAAAAGCATAGCAGTCTATAGTAGAAGGTAACAATACACAAGCCCCTCCAATGTGGCAGTAATTTAACTCAGTAATTCTTACTTGAATGCAGCTAGTTGGTTATACTAAAAACAAAATATCAGCGATGTTAAGAGCTCCAAAAACAGCACAGTTCTTCTTATAACACACAGTCTACGGTCTAATATAGTATATACAGTATTATCTATACAGAGCTAAAAAATACCTGCATTTTAACCCATCACGAGAAGACAATGGTATGTGACAGCACTGTTGAAATAGATGTAATCAATCAAGTATTTAAGTGTTAAAATATTTCAGCTGTTCCTGGCACCACTAAGATTTAATGATTCATGCTCTGTAGAACAACTATTATCATGTCTGTGAATGCAAATGCTCTTTGAGCTCAACACAAGACCTATTTAGTTTTGACAAGATGTCGACCTACCTTGCATTTGATCTAATTTATAACATAACCACCAAGAAAGAAACACTCTGTCCCTTATCGTTACAAACTGCTTGGCTTGGAGTGATTGATACTTCTGGCATGGAAAGACACTGTTCAGCATAAAAAGCTGATTGATTGATTGCACAGCTGTATTTTGACTGCCTGAGATTACAGCAGTCCTATAACTCATGGCGAAATCTACCACAAACCAGGGCAGATTACTCCTTTTATTGTGCAGAAACAGTTCCTCCCACAACCACCAAGACACATGCAGATAATGGTGCTTTTCAAGGGGCCCATCAGAAATGGAATATGTTCCCATTTCCAACCCCGCGTGAGCAAAAAACTTCAGTCGTTAGTGAAAGATTGATTAGCTGACAACATTCCGAGTTGTGTTTGTTTTCAGATTAATGCTGCCATCCCTGTGGTGAGAAGAACGGTAAACGTGATGGATGACACACGGGAGACTCTATAACACAGAAAACAAATACAAAAGTAACAGAAAAAGAACTGACAAGATAGAAAGATCAAAGCAAGTTCTCCGATGCAGGTAGATTCGGCAGAGCACTGTTTTTTTTTTTTCATTTTTTCATTCCTCAGCTTAGTTTTATCAGACCTGTTCAAAGCACTGCATAATTGTGTCCCTGTCTGTGGCAGTGACAGGGGCAGCCACTTACTTTGCTGATGATGTTGTCTTATATTCCTTTATGAGGTACAAATGCACTGTGTGATTACTTGCCCTGTGGCGCAGATTGGATGTGACATCTATGTGGCACTTTTTCCTCTATTAACAGAGAGACCCTTTTTAATAACCTATTAGTGAAATCCTGTCACTAGATCCATCACAGCGACAGCCACTGTGCTCTCAATGTTTTAATTAATTGCTGTTGCTCCAGTGCACATCTGTTTCTTAAAATATGCGTGAAGATCCTTAATGAATAAGCAATGAGGGGGGTAAATGCTGAGGGGGTGTCATTCTACTTTTATTTGCATTTTGGGGAATTTGTCAACAGCTGCGAAATTCAACAAGTGTGAATGTCAGTTTTAGGCTTGGAAAGGCTCTGTTTGAAAAACAAGAGGTTCACACCACCTCTCTCAGGACAACAGTAAAGAAAAGCAATGGTGATTAGGTACTGCAACTGCATCTCTGAGATCCGCCCCAAGCAAGGGCCCTATTTCCTGTCTTTCTGCTAGTGAAATACTGGAGTTTACACAGCTACTGGCTGAGGATCATCCTCTACCTCATGGATCACTTGTTCAAATCTAGCATCGGTGCTTTCCTTGTCAGTGAGCTTCCAGTATTAGTGAGAGCTGCCTCTGTTCTCCCTTTACACTATTACTGCCAACCCTGCAATCTCTACAGAAGGAAATGGGCTAAACACACACTTTAGAGGATGGGTTAGCACTGACTTAATTGCTGACAGTATTAGTAAAGCGCTGAGCCAGACTCATAAAGAACTGTCCAATCAATTAATTTCAAGTTGCGGCAAGAGCAGAAAATGACACTTTCACTGGAAACTGCAGACTACTGCATCGCTGTCTTTTGTTGCTGGAGGTGCAACTTTTGAAACGTTATTTTTGAGTTGTATCGTTATAAGCATTTTAACGATGGGGGGTGTTTCAAAGCAGGTTTCTATTAAAAGTCATTGAAGAAAGTCAACTTCAAAAAAGAATATGAATTTCAAATGCTTGTGCTAGAAACAGGATAGGGGTCAAACATGTCCGAAAGCTAAGTGATTCTCATTTTTAAACCAGCTCGACACGCAAGGTAATCTCTGACAGTCTCTTTGAACATGCCGTTTGAAGAAGCTCACAAAAGGAATCCTGCTCCAAAAAATTCAACCTTACTTGTCCACTCTTTGATACCCACTGAAGCCTTTTGTTAATGGATTTGACCTTCTATTGTACCAAGACTGTCTAAGTTAATTAAAGAGAGCAAAAAAACCTTTTGGAAGGTTACATAAGTCCCATCCCATCTGCAGAGACAGAGTACTTTTAGTTATCACATGAGTTACAGAATTCTAGGACAAAACTTTGAAGCCTATTCAGTATTTAAGTTGATTCAGCAGTAACCAAGGTATTACAATAGTGTAACCTTGAGGAAATAAATTATATGAAGGCTAGAATCAATATTTCAAATAGATCAAGTGGTATTTTTGCTTTAATTTAAAGTACATGTATAAAAAAAGATAACTGCTGGAAAGGTGTTTATCACAGCAGTATGACTTGTCAAACAGGATAAAGAACGAAAGCACCATACTGAAACATCACAGAAGCTTGTCAAATTACAATCTGATTTCAAGCTGTCCAGGAAAATTCACTTTTTTTCACATTTATTCACAGGCTGCTCCTGAGTGGACGTTGATATCTTACTTTAATTCTATCAGTTTTTTACAGAGCGGTCCTGCACCTGAACTTTCTCTTAAGTTATTGCTATGAAATGAAATGACAAAATTCAGTTCTGCGTTCTGCACATTTCTAAATGGAGTGCCACTGGCACAAGCTGTCTTTAGCCATACTTATTTAGATATCACTTCATAGCACTGAGTGTAGAGTTTAATGAAGCCTGTCAACACTCTAGTTACATTCTTAACTTTTCCACAAGACTGTTTGAATAATACATTTGTTATTCTGAACTGAGGAGAGGAAGGGGGACTTATACTGTGGATACGTACAGTATATCTTTTGATCCCCTCTCAGTATAAACTTCTCACAAAAAATTACAGGTGTTTTTATTGTATATTGCAAACACCTCTATAACTAATATTCCGATGTACAGTATATAAATTAATGCAATCTTGTACTCAATTCCAAGGCTGGACTAAATCGGGGGTACTGTATTATGGCTTTTTGGCACTGTGACCATTCGTCACCAATGGCGGACTGTGAAGCGCTCAGCTGTGAGAGTTTCTGCATGCGAAGCTGCCTCGTGTTCAGGAGCACTCCAATAGCTCTGAGCCTGTCCTTGCCACCGAGACATTGCATAACTTGCCACAACAAGAGTGGCTTAATGCATGTTCTTTTCTCTTTTATACCTACCCCTTACAGACAAGCTCTGTACACCCTGTCGCAGCAAAGAACATTAGGGGAACAGGCATCGGCTATTCTGTTTTGGCATCTAAAAAGTCTTTTCACTTCACATTCCCTTTTCACTTTAAACACTAAGGAATGTGACACAAACACAACCCTTAGTGTGTGTCTATTTAAAACTCACATTACATCCCTCTTCTGACAGCATGTCATTTCGAAATTTGGTTGAAACACGGTTTTTATGTGCTTCTCCTAGGAATGCTATACACTCGTCCCCCCATTTACACGAACTGGGTAGTAAGATTTCTGCATGACTCTGATGCCTCAGTTAGTTCAAGTTCTAAACCTGCCCTCTTGAATAAGAGAAGAAACACACAATCCATTGCAAGAGGTAACAGGTTCATGGACATTTTCCAAGACAAACTGGAAATCACATGTACTGTTAGGTTTCCTTTGTCCCCATTATTTTATATCTATGTATCTGTATCTTGATTTTTTTCCCTATGTTTAATAAAACATTTGGAATTATCAACCAGCCTACTTGTTAGGGAATGTGAGAAGTAACAGGTGAAAACGTCTAAACCAATAGCAAATGGTACAATTCCCAATGGTAAATTCTGAACAAGGCTGAAAGCTGAACAGCAGAGCCGTCCACAAATGGTTCCTTGCGCCTTAAACACCATAAGCCAGACACAAAATTTAAAATCTTAGTCATTTCCCTCTAGGCACCCGCCCCCCCAGCTTCTCCCTGCTACAACTGGAGTTTCGGAGAAGAGTGTGAAGAGAAATATGGAAGAGTCAGATCTCTGGGCCTTCACTCATATAATAAATGTCATTTTGACAAGCACAGCACGATGCTTCTATGGCTTTACTTTGCCTTGGTCATACAGGTACACGGGAAAACAATAGGTTTCATGTGACTGGAAAAAAAACCATGGAAAGACATCATAATACAAACACTTAAAAATGAAAAATTGTTGTAAATTGATATAATACAGCACAATGCATGATGCATGGAACAGCACTGAATTAATCAGGATTATTCCAAACCAGTGTCTGAAAAACAAATGGTTTAGGAAGTTGTAACAACTGGTACCCATATATTACCACAGTCAACATGGCACAGATTTAAAACAAACTGTTGGAGCCTGGAAGGACTGAAAGTGGCAAACACTGCAAGCGAAAGACTGTTAAGACCACAAACTAGCTTACAGGAATAGCTAAAAATACATAACATAAACATAAAACATAATCAACAGATGATACAGTGAGCAATGCACAACTATAAAAATTCAACATGCGTCAGGGCCAGAAAAGACAAGGATATGTACACACACCATATGCTTGAGTGTAAAAATAAACACAGTATATTTACGATCTTTAAGACGCAGCTTTGCAGAAAGTGCAACGTAAAGAGGCTTATTAACTTGTATCACTGCCTCGACCTAACATCTGCTAAGAGAGGTGAGAGACCGGAACAGATGCTGCTTGTCAGGGTGTTCTCATGTGCCAGGCCAAAGTAATGACATATCCTACTCAATAAACACAAAGTCAGCGTCTCTCTCTTCTCTGCCTCAGGGTTGACCAGATTGATCCGTGCCGTAAGGAACTAGAAGGGAATCTGGATGTGATCCAGCATATCAGAATTCCAATCCGGATGAATCTCCATCCCCACCGGGATTACTGAAGCCAACCCTCCCTTCTTGAACACACAACCTCGACCAGGTGCCAAATCTTTATCTGTAGTTTTGTCTTGCCTTCTTACTTAGTCAGGTTTAAACAAATATGAACACATAAGTCTGAAGTGCTCAAATAAAAACTCCCCTCTTCCCTGACAGGAGCACAATAACAGAGGCAGGTTTGACAGTCAATATTTCCCTTGTTTGGCCTCAGGGCATGTGTGAACAAAGGGGCTTTCTGAACTTTGTGTGGGCTTGTTTTCTCTTCCCACTCCAGAAGGAACACCGAGGCCAGAGCCAATGTCAGTCAAGGGATTGAGCGAGTAGAGTGAAGATTAATAACGATGATCTGTTTATGGGTCACTTCTCTATGTTTGTACAATATACTGAGAACCTACATAGAATCAGATTAAATGTTTAAAGAATTATACAGAGCACTAACAAAACATCAAATATGGAGAAAAAATACATTAAATAGCATTTTGTGTCTCAGATTTGTGCTATATTAGTTTACAAATTATATTAGTTTTACTCATTTATGTAATTACTATTAAAAAGTGGTGCACTACTACTGAAACTTGCTTGAGCCAGTATGCACATATGTGCAATTTGTATTTGTATGCTAGATGCATATTCTGTAATATATATCTTAAGTAAAAAGACTTAAAATTAATACAAATATAAGTGAGGGGAAAAAAATTAGCTTTCTTAGAATTTCCCCTCTCGTTTTGGCTTAAGGATAATTATAATTGGTTTTTTTTTCTTGAAGACATCGATATTTTGAGCACCAGCTTAAAAGTCATTCAAAACAGTTCGGGTTTGAAGTTCATGTAAAATTCGACCCACACAGAGCCTTACCGACAGGCTCCACCAGTCAAGGTGCTTGTTCTTTGTGGAGTCTGTGTTCTGCACAGGGTGGCACACGACTGGCAGGCTTGAGTCAACTAGGGAACCCTGTGCATGTTGCACAGCAGTGTTCCTTCTGCCTGGCTGGACAGATGCAAACTTGCACTGCTGTCAGTGTGAGCTGAATCATTCCTGCAACCAGTGCAATGGTACTAGTATAAATTAGATCAGGTGAGAAAAAGACGGCTCTGACAAGACACAATTTGGAGAATAGTACTGTATGTACTGCAGTATTCTCCATCATTTCTGCAAAGGAGCAATATTTCCATTGGGAACGCCCTGTTGATGAACCATTAGCAATGCCAAAATATGCATGTGTGTGGAGGAGGGAGGGGAAGGGGGGGCCAACGATGACAAAATCAAAAATAAATGCAAATTCCAAACTTAAAAATAAAGACATTGCCTACATAGCTGCTACTAACAAGGACAGAGGCACTTAAAACCGTTTATTCCAGTTTTGATAACTGGCAAGATTAGCCGCGTATGAGGAAAATGGCTTACACAAGCTGGAGGACTGGAGGAATGATCGGTTAAAACAGGAAGGGTGACGCATTCGTGGGAGGAAAGGAAGCATGAAAAAAAAGGGAGTAATTAATCAGGAAAGGAGGTAGAGCTACTTGGTTTTGAAAACTTTAATTACATAGGTTTAGTAATTTTTATGCCTCATTTCCCGTATTAAAGCTGAAAGAGCATTTAAAGTATTTAACGCTGACAAGAATTCCTCAAAAGAGAATAAAGATTATGATTTATGTTTTAAAATCTTCATTCGGTTAAGGTTTTTTTTTCTTTCTTGCATAGACTCTCAGCAAAATCAATCACATTATTATTGAAGCACCGCCAGGGATCCTGTAACATTCCCACTCTACAGCAGTTTGACCCATTGCAGGTTTTATACTTTATGTTTATACATGTTTCACAATTGTTTATGCAAAGGTACTCAAAATAAAGTCAAAAGCTCAAATATCCATCACCTGATGTGGGTTTTTCTTGCCGCTTGTCGCGCTTAGACCTCAAAGACGTCAAACAGCTAAGTAAAAACATGATTCCATTTCACCAGCAATGCACTGGATACAAAGTCAGATAAAAGCATCAGTCCAATAAATTAATAACAACAGCATACTTCAGTATGGAATCATGGATCACCTCGAATTTCTCTGCTGTGGAACTCTCCACTCTGAAATCAGGGGAGGAAATTGTTTCCTGGAGTACTTGATATATTGGAAACCAAAGTTAGTCTTATAGCACAGAAATAGCCTTCTGGACAGACACCTGCAAGCATTACACTGAGCAGCCTTGCAGAGAGGTACAACAGCTGTGACAAAACACAAAGCACACTAGAGTCGGTGAGTGACCCAACCCACACACCTGGAGTGTGAGCTGAGTCCCGTGGCCCAGACGTCACTGCTTCAAGCCTGGGTCACCAGCTAACTGAGACTGGGAATCCCCTGACTGGAAGAGTGCCACTGGAGTGAGATGTCCAGGCTTTCTCAGCTTTCAAAGACACTGGTTCCTGTGATCAGTTGGGTGCTGTCAAGTTTTGTGGTGTCAGAGGGAGGCTTCAACTGTACAGGAAATATATTGACAACTTTTTTAATTTTCCTGTAAAGCACTGTAGAGCTTATAGCAACACAATGAATAACTCTAATAAGTGGGCTTGTCTCAAAACAACATCACGCAGGGCCTGACACAGATAATGTAATGTAGAAGGATGCAAGTTTGACCGTAACACTATTTTGAGGGTAACATGTTTGAATATGGCTGTAAAAAACCAGGCTAAATACTTGCATTATGATAAAACAGACTGAACACCAAACAATGAAAAATGATATTTGCATTAAATTAGAAGGGTCTCTAAATCTTGAGTGTGATAATATGGTCAATTGTTCTTCTTTATGTAACCACTATGAGTCATGCACATCTTAGATAACACACATTACTGGTCATCAAAAGCACGACAATAACAAGCACGAAATGATTAAATTACACCTTGATTATAGTCACATAAATGGCACAACAGCGCAGAGAAATGGTGTGAATCCTTTAAATGCAAGCTGAGAAATTGCATATTTCACTTACCCCCCCCCCCCCCACTCTCCACTATGGCAGTCTATGGTTTTCAATTTGTGGTGATGAAGCTCAAAACTGCAGACTGAAAGGGGCCACAGAGATGAGGAGCCTCAGGGTGAGAGAAGGGATTCTTCCAGGCAGTGTGGCAAGTGACAGATACAGACTTCCTTCTTTTTCAGACACAGCACAGCAATTACCACCCAAGGCAAAAAAAACACAAACAAAAACATTGGATCCCCAAATGTGTTCATCCGAGAGCAAATTTAATTTAAATCCATTTCAATAGTTTTTGCCAGTTAACCACAAAACCACAAAAGCCTCCAGAAAAAAAGGCAATGAAAACAGTGTCTCAAAAGTTATAACAAAACAGCAGTTTAGCTCAGTTTCTGCTAATGTTGTACATTAATTATTAAAGGAACTGAATCTGATGCATTCTGTAACATTGGTAAATGAGCAGGTTGTTTCTCCTGTAGTTAATCCAGCTCTCAGAGTCTGCAAAGAAACTGAAAGGTAGGACCCTCCTATTCCCAGTTGTTACAGACTCTACTGAGTCTGAGAGAGTGCAAATAAAGCGTTCTCCTCACATTTTTTTCCAGTGATGAAAGAATTCACTGAGTATCTGATGACTTTCTGCATTCTTCAGGGCAGTTATGAGGGAAATCTCTTCCGTTCTGCTAGGTAAATTAAAATGACCATATCTTGTCATGCAGGGTCAACCTGACAGAACTAGCAACAGATTTTTCTATTCTGCTTCTTTATGTATGCTATTGTCTTTGTCACTTACTTTCTTCTTCTTACTCTGTGCATCCATTAGCGGAAAGCAGCTTGTTCCTAGTAAGGACCATGACAACCTGAAGCCCGATCGAGAAACACATGGCATTACTATGGCATTACTATACACTGGGGAGGATTCTAGTCCATCACAGGGCACACACATGCACATAAAGACACTACTTCAACTATTCCGCATGTCTTTATGAAGTAGGAGGAAACCACAGCACCAGGAGAAAACATACATAGACATGAGGAAAGCATGCCAACTTCAGACAGAAGATATCCCAGACCTGAAATAAAATCAGGACCCAAGAGCAACATGGCAAAAGGACTAACATCACCGTGACAGACTTTATTCTCTTCTTTATCTTTATAGTATTTCCTTTTCTCTTTGTGCTTTTATTCTTGGTTTATACTGTACGCCAGTTCATACTAAATTACCTCTCCCAGAAGCTACCTAATAGTTTTATTATCTGGATGAGGAAAATTCACAGCTGCTGTCTCCGACTTTTTCTAAACCAATCCAGGTTGAGAATGCTTGGTCAAGATTTCTTCCAGCCCTACCTTTTGGTATTCTCGGAACGTAATCCAAGGAGTCCTGTGTCTTTCCTAATAATGAGCAGTGAAATAATAGTGGGCGCTATCAAGGATATTTAATAACTGATTACTGTGGACCTACCATGATACAATTACAGTGCAGTAAATCTGAAGTCAAACCAGAGTGAAAGGAAAGTCAGCGCAGCTGTACTTTCAGCAGCTGTACCGGCTGTAGGTAAGCTGTACTGTATACAGTATGTCTAGCCTGTAACCACGTAACTGCAGATGTGCCCATCCGAAGCACCTCCGTCTCCAGGCAACACAGCCTATAAATCCACTGGTTACCATCGTAATGAGGTCAGGAGGGAGGTCAGTACCACCAGAATGTAATTAATCAATTACTTACCTAGTCCACCAGTGGGTATTATAGCCTTGCGAGGACGGCATCTCTCACTCTGTCAGAGATCCACCAGTGCCTCCAGGTGTTGTTCTTACTGGCTTGACTTCTCTGATCTCGGATTCTGTCTTATCTTCCACTGTGCCTTTCTGTGATCACCCGAACTCGTTTTCTGGACTTTCTGGGTCTTTCATGCTTTGGACCCAACTTGTTTCTCGGACAATTCTTTGGATCTCCATCTGTCCAATTTCCCTGCGATTCAGCCGCTTCAGCCCTTGCCTGTTAGACCTTGTTTATGGATGCTGTCTTAATTTGGTTTTATCTGCCTGAGCACCAGATTGTCTCGCCCTTGGATCCTGCCTCCACTTCATCTGGTGAGTGCCGCAGTGTTACAGTGCTTGATTCAGAACAATGACCTTTCATAAACAACGTGTGCTCGGCTGTTTCAGGAGCGCGACGGTGAAGTGTCTGAGCCCCCGGGTACGAAGTCAATATCTGATCCAGCTTCTAAACTGTTGCTGGTTTGATCATGGGGTTCCCAGCCACCAAGAAATGTGAGGTCTCAATGTGAAAACGGTGAAGGAGAGAGAGCTGCTCACCAGTCTCCTTGAGGGGTAGCTGGTGCAATATTGCCAGCTCCTCCTTCAAAAACGTTCTTTGTTGCAAAACTTCTCTTGTGATTTTCCATATTGATTGGGAGGACCCTGGGGCAGGTAATCCAGCCTCTGTCCCACCCACCACTCAAGCACTATTGATGCAATCCTTCCCTGTCCACTGCCTTTCAATTGCTTGCTTTTGAACTACGCATCAGATAAGATGGTTACCCACCAGTAAATGAATTGATCTAATTTAGATATCTCTTCTTCTAAGAACTACATATTTTTTCCCCGCTTTCGTCTTTCCCTCTCTGACACAATCCACAAAACACCAGAGATCTAAAAATGCGATGGAAGACCAGAGCTGCCGTGCAAATGCACCCACCGGGAACAGAAACGTCTTGGGCATCCCGGGAATCTGTGCAACACGCAGCCACCCAGCTGAGGCCACAGGCGTCCCACCCACCCCCAACGAATGGCTCAACGGATCCACCAGATAGACCCAATCACCGCAAATCCAGCACAACAGAGTTATGATGGAAATACAATACGAGCTGAGAATTCTGGCCCGCAGCTAAGCCAAGCTATTAAGATTTAATTCCATTCCACCTCTGTGTCCACTGTCAGCAGAGCTCGGTTTTCATCTCAACTAATCTCATTACATTTTTATGACCTATGCAGCCGAGTATACCTGGGCCTTTAAAAGAACACAGAACTGAGCAGAATCGCCCCTCAGTGGGGGGGGGGGGGGGGGTATACAGCCAGCCTAATTCTGTTCTATCTATGCAAGTTTATTTCTTGCCTAGCACACCTGGTCACTAATTAAGGTCAAATAAGGTAAAGTTGGAATGTTTCTAGGGGGGAAATTAGTTCTCTATGGTTCATTCTCCAAAACCGCTGCAATTCTTTAATGGTTTAAAACTGTGTTCTGCTAATGAAATCTAATTAAATCTTATTTTGAGTGCAGTCTTTTTTTCTCCCTCCTGTTGGGGGTCTCGTGGTCTCCATATTTAAGATTTTAAACCGCGGCACATATCGTGCACAGAAGGAGCAGGACTATAAGGAAAGCACAATCATTCAGAAGCACAAAGTCTAGAATTCAGTGATTGCTTCAAAATGAAATTCCATGGATAATGGACTTGCTGTTGTAAAACAGCTCATGTTAAAATGACATTTTCCAGACCCTACAATATAGCTGTGCCATTAAACCTCTCCCTGTTGAAAACCTGCATTACCAAGGGTTCAGGGCTAATGTTACCACACACAAAAAAAAAAATTAAGGAGGCATTCAGAAGGAAATTCCTAGCAGGAAAAAAAACTCCCATTTTTTCTCAAGCACCAAACTAGAAAATTAAACAAATCAAAACAAGGCAGAAAGAAAAAAGAATACTACCAGAATATTCACCCAACAGGGAATAATACCACACATGGAAAATCAAACAGCTCAGCAAATGCCAGTCTTTTTCACTTTATACTTTACTCTTCTAAAATGGATAAAATAGATAGCACAGACCATGGTACACATAAAAGTGCTGTACAATCAAACAAAATACACAAGAAGACACCATTATGAAGTATATTTAACAGAATTAAAAGTTACAGTAAAAAGGGGAATTTTAAGACTGGATTTGACCTTAAGGATCTGACATGGGAGATTATTACACAGCCTTGGAGTATCAGGACAGAGAGTATGGACTCCTAGGGTCTGTCATTGAAATCGGTCTGTCTCCCAGCCTTGTATTGAAAACTAAAACTAAAACCTTTTTTTTTCTTTTTTTGGACCAGAGTCCAAATTGCAGGTGTAAAGAGGGCTCAAGGAGCTATTTTAAATGTTTTTCAGAAATCCACAGGGAGCCAGCACAAGGAAGCAAAGACAAGTGAAACTATCTACAGTACATTCATGCATTTTAATTTTAAATAATATCTGCAAAGCTGCGTTCTGAAGACACTTAAGAACATGTTTGGAACATGCAAGCAACGGCAATTACAATAATCATGCCTGAAAAACACAATGGTATGCTTCAGTTTCTTCTGCCTCACACTGGGAAAGATGTGTAGATAGGCTTGTGATAATAATATTTTAAATAAGACTCCTTCATAACACTAAGAGACCACTGACAGGGAATACCATAAATACATTTTTGGTGCTATACTTTGAATTTACACTAGACCTCAGAATATTTCATGAAGAGTGTCCTCAAAGGAGAAGGTGAAAGCAAACCTATTTCTCCTCACACACAAGATATGGCACATTTCATTTCCTCTCACGCATTTTAATTTGCTGTTGCCAGGTGTGCTATCAGCCAGGTTTAAATGAAATGGGAGGTCTGCCTGTCTGAGAAATGTCCTGTTGCTCTCTTATCACAATGGCCGTGTATACAGTATAGAGGCTTGAACAAAGAGAAATGGAAGTCCTTTTTGTCCCACAGTGGTGTCAGCTCCATGCCATCGGAGAGAAATTCACTCCAGAGGGCTTAGCCAGGCGTAAAATTGAGAGAAGAGAAACAGGACAACTATAGTATAACATATACATTTTGAATCAACACCCCCTGAACCACTTTGACAAAGATTCCATTGTGCCACTTTTAATTGGCATCAGTATGTTAAGTTGACCTCACTCTCTCCCTTTCATCGAAACCTTAGTCGAGATTTCATTCCATTTATTCCACCAAATGTCATATGATGTTATATGATTGCTCACAGCTACAATATAAATTTCACAGAATGGTTCGATACAGAATAATAATAATTATTAAAAAGTTCTTGCAAATATCCATCAGGACACAACACTATTATTGTCAGACTAGCAATTTAGTCTGCTGAATTAGAACCTGTAATCTTAGATTTGTGAGTTCCTCATGATCTGTAGCCATGAAAAATTGTCCCTGCAGAAACAGAGAAGCCCTTCTCTGTCATCTAGGTGAAGCAAGAATTTGCACTGGTGGATACAGCACACACGTCTTCTGTCAAACATTGGACAGAGCTCATAACCTCCCCAATCACCAAAATCTCAAACAAAAAAAGTAGGAATGTGTCGTATTATTTCCTTTTTTTAACTTTCCCAGGATTATTATCTATATTTAATCTTTCCTCAAAAAACATCTATGTGTTTGCATTAAACAGAAATAAAGAAATAGAGCAATCCATTATTGATGTGATGCTTCAATTAGGGAAAAAGAGCTTCTTCCGATTCACTCAGAAGAGTTATTCCAGGCTGTGGACGTCATTGGGGAGCGCTTTGAGTTACGCAAGAGAGAAGAGGACAAACAAGCTTTTCTTCCCAACCAGGAAAGTGTCAGGGTGGCTCTGTGCTGATTCTTAATGCACCAAACACAAGTTCATAGTTATTTCTAGGATCCCCAAGATGTCTGAAAGCTTTAATTAAGTGGACATTTCCTGAACCTCAGCTGGGTTCTACTTGAATAACTGGCGCTGAATGAACTTAGCAAGCAATTGCCAGAGAGAGGTGACGGTGGGAACAGCCCAGGTGAGAGCCACACCTATGAATAAGACTACAAGTTGAGTTTGCAGATATTGCATGCAGCACCTCCGCTTGTACAGCTCTCCTAGAGAAAAGGTGGACACACAGGCTGCGATGCCCCCTTGTCAGTGGGTTCCCCGTATCCTTTAAAGTGAGGGCAGCTATTAGTGCAGGCCTGCCAGCCTACAATGAGTTGTGACTGTGACATTCGGTTAGATTGAGCAATGCAGCCCTCGCCCAGCCCAAACAGACCCAATGTGAATGAGGTGTCCTGCTGCATAAAGTGCGTTAACAGCAGTCGGTTTGATGTTTTGCTTTTGCAGTTGACACTCGCAGTCATTCAGTGGCTCCGTCACAGACTAACAAGGCTGAAGTCCCAGCTGCAGTCAGGTGGCTTTTACCCGTCATTGCTTCATGTTTCACTCAGCAAAAATGTGTACTCATGGTGGCTGTAGACCGGGGGTGTGATTGACAGTTTCAAACATTAGCATTCAGATCCAGACTGCCCTTTGATATCTCTGTGCCGCGAGGCGAAGAACTCGGAGCATCAGCTGTTCCACCGATAGCATTGGTAGTCATAGCCATCCTGCATTCTGCACAGAACAAGTGCCAGGATCCACAATAAAAATGAATCCTTGCACAAAGGGTGGGTTTCATCTTTACTGCCTTCATTAAAGGCACCATTGAAATGCCTCAGAAGGCATTGCACGATTAAATTGCATTGACATTATAATGGAACTAACTTGTAATGGAAGGGATACATCTTGCACTAAATCCCATTTATATACCATTAATGCATAAATAATTCTATAAATATATGTACACACTACTAATTTATTTAGTTGATGTACTACATAGATAGAAGAGATAGATTCTTTAATGTTCCCAGTGTCTTGAGCCACAAGATGCATTAAGCTCACTGATATGCAAAGGAATCAGAAATCCTGAGCAAGAAATTTCAATGCTGTCTAACAGTTTCTTTAACCACTTTAATCCTGTTTCGTTTCATACATACAGTAGGATCTTTTGCTCTTTTGTACTGAGCGAATCTTAAGAGAATAGCTCACATAAACCTAAGCAAAACCACAAAAAAATGAGCAATGAAAGAGTAACTGAAGGAATATACAACTAGAGGTAATCAATCTGTTCATGAAATATAAGTGCTTAAAGACAATACAGAACATTAAAGAATATATCAGCACACAAATATTAGACTGTTCCAGCTACCAGTAGCCTCAGAGCAACCTCTTTGCTAGCACAGACCCAGCATCATCAATAATTTAGATATATGGCCAAACCAATGCTTCCTCAAGACCACAGAATTAATCAATTCCATACAGTTAAAAAAGTACTGTACATCAGTTTTACAACAGATGTAAATGTTATATTAAAGCAATACAACGTCCTGTTCAAACCATCTGTTAGTGCTGCAAATGTGTGCGCTATGCTTGGGATCTTAGCAAGAAAAAGGAAGACAGAAACCCCAAGCCGTGTCAAGAAGCACTACCCTCCACTCAAGAGTGAACGGAGTTTGTCATTCAGCTCATGCTCCTTTCTTTGGCTTTAAAACAACAAAATGATTCTCCTCTACAGAGTTTGGAGATTGGAGCACAGTTAGAAAGGATCAATTATACATTATAAAATAATATTACATTAAATAAGTACATTATTAAAATGTTTTTTTAACTTTTAAAGTTCTTCTAGACACTTCATTTGTGTTTATCATGGAAATGTAAGCTCCAGTGTGTTGATAATACAGCAGAGACTAAGTAGTAAACTTTATTTACAGTAAATGTTGTGTGAGCACCTGACATAAACAGCTGAGGAGGAATACATTATGGAAACAATTAAAAAGGTTAAAGCCATTATTTTCAAAATACACTTAACATGCCCCCGTTTAAAATGACTATCCTTTCAACTACTTATCTGAAGCTTATTTCATAGCTTTGGTGACAAATATATCATGTAATCAGGTAATCTAAATTGGTGACTATTTTCAAAAACTTATCAAAAAGATACACAATGTATTTTGTGGTTCCCTCTGAAAATCAGTATTAAATGAAAGCACAATTGTATGTAACGTCCTTAAGAATACACAACTGAATGACAGAGACAGGTTAGGGAGAAAAGTGTTGACTTCAGCAGTATTTATATTGAGGAGCGTGTCACAAGAGTCAGACATTGATTTCACATCTTCTCAATGTCTCTGTTGTTTTTGGCTGTATGTGTATTAAACATTCTCCATGAAATTGCAAACACATAAGATCTTTTATGAATATGAACAGATGAATCGCTTTAATTCATATATTTGCTTCATTTTTTTCTCTTATTTACCTCCCCAATGAATACGGCATTCATAAATAATTTATTCCTCTCTCAATTGAGTTTTTGATGATGGGAGTCTCTGATTCAGTGCTAATTTACACATTCATGGTGTCTTTTGTTGAAGATGCCCCTGGGGTCACACATCTTTGTGGTCAAAACCAGGCAGGGGAAGAAACCATAGGAATCTCAAAAATAACAAGTCAGGTGCTTATCTCATACATACTTGGCAACTCATACTTACCCATGCATTATACATGGCATTTGAAATTAAGTTACTCTTTTAATGGAAGAGAAATATTAAATACCAACAAAATTGTTCCACTTTTTGACAGGTCTCCTGGCGCCAACATTGATCTGCTCATTATGGGACCCAAAATGCCGTGCTTCAATTTTTGAGGTCAACCCGAGCAATTCAATCCCACTCTACAGAAACCATCACGCGTTTTCGCAAAAGGCTGAACCTCCTTTAAGGTCACTGGTGGCTGGATTTTGTTTTTGACAGCCGTCTGCTCTAATGTGGCTGATATATGTGAAGCACGCACCGCTTCGGTGTTGTTTAATGCAATTAGAGCTGTGAGGAGGGAACACGTGAGCTCTTCAGAAATGTCCTTTCCAAGCCAGTCTTTATTGCCGTCATTCAAAATGTGCACACAAACACAAAAAGAAAAGGAACTGGAAGATGTGTGAAACAGGATTAAAGGTTTCTTCTGCTGGCATCTGAGGCAGGGAATAATATTCGCTGCAGAGCCATTGCTGCGCTGACAAAAGAAGGAAAGAGCATAACAACATGTATCACAGGCTGTGACAGCCCACACTGCGCACTTTGGAACGGCAATATTATCAACGCAGGCCAAGACAAACAGATCTAAACTTCATCTGTGCGTCAGCACAATAATAACGAAAGACTAACAATGCAAATTAGGTTTTTCTTTCAAAATACAATGCTCTACCTAATTAAAGCTTTCCATTTCCAGCCAATCAGTCCCTTAAAGACGAAAATCTTTTAGCACCTTATTAAGGTGTTCTGTGGTATGTCAGTACAGTAAAGCACAAATTGGGGAAAAGGAAGAAAACCCTTGGGGACGAAGAGCAGAACATCAGTGTGAATTTACTACTGTATGTGCGCTTGTGCTAGAAAGGTGGGAATGTGAAGGGAGGTGGCTGTGAGTTTGAGGAGTGGTGAGAAAAAGCCTCCTGCCATTGGTGAGTATTGGAAGCTGAGCAGGTCTCTTTGGTTAAAAGCGCCTTGGTGATCCACAAGATCTGCCGCTCATTTCAAGATGACAAACGGCAAATCTCTTGTTCCTTAATTTCCTTTTTTGAATCCCCCTGATAATCTGGCAAGTGCCTCCTCTCCCCACCCATCCCCTCTTCTATCTATTTCACATTGATGGAACAAATTTGCTTAGCCTGATGGACTGAGCTCATGGGAACCCCTTGATTCCTCTGGGTGACAAGAATAAGTATGCAGTCAAATACGCAGAACGTCCAAGAAATGCTGTGATTAATATGCTCTGTTTAATTATCCACTGATATAGCTCAGACCTCCAAAAGGAATTCTAGAGCGCTGCAGCTATTAAAATAGCCAATTAAAACATAAAACTAATCAATATCCATATTCAGTGATTTGTCATCATTGAAACATTACATCCTGCAGGCCTCATTAAAGCAGGATTTTTACGGAATACCCAACAGATATATTATTTGTTAAATAACTAACAACCATCCAGGGTCTGTATTAATATATGAAAATTTGGATCTTGTGAAAATTTACATTTAAAAAAAAAGTTTTTCTTCTTTTGTACAAACGGAACTGTGTAAGAATTAATAATGATATGACAGGAACCAAACAAGGTGATGAGGTCATTTGTCATTTCCCTGTTGCGTTCCACGGATATACAGATGTAATGACTCAGACATGGAAAGCAATTTAATAATGCGATTCTGCATTCAATACACTTACACAAAAAAATCCATTTTTTCCCAAGTGTAAAAATTTTAAGGCCATCAATTGCCATTAAAAACCTATTGTCACAGGGAACAGGTCATTTGGCAGATTGTGCCCATTTTCAACAGTATTAATTAAACAGAACAGAAGTTAGACATGCATGGAAAAGAGTATTCTGGAGCCTCGATATTGGGTTAACACAGAGCTCTCTGCTTTCAATTCTGTCACCCATTTACTTAAATTTTACCTGCAAGTTCACATTTAATTCATGAAGAACACTGCAGTTGCTCTTGTCATAAGATATGTGTCATAGACAGAAGCTGAGCGTCTATTGGTCATTAACCCGATCTTTCCTGTCAAAAGACACACAGCTCTCCCTGTCTCCAATCTCAATGTTTTCTTTTACAGTCAAACTGCAAACCTCCTGCAGATCTAAGTGCTTCTCATTTATCTTACCGTGAGGGCTTGCTGATTAGTTTGCTAAATTGAATTTCAAGGACTGCTAAGGACTGCTATTATGCAATCCTTATCAATACAAACCGTGCAGTACAAATTAATAAAAATCAACAACATTCCTTTTGCTGCAGTGGCGCGCCACAGAGCTGTGTACTGCCTCATCTGTGTGTTGAAAATGACGGGAGCTCTCTGTGCCAACTGTGTGTGTTGACAGGGAGTGTTCATGCATTAGTCATTAGCTATAATGAGCCCAGTGCCAGGCTGAAGCTCCCCAATTTCTTCACTAAAAAATGCTTTCACTGAGACAAGAGCTTGGAAATAGTCAGGACCTTTACAGAGAATGACGGTATCATCAGGCACACGTGCTTCGTATTACCAACGTTTATATCTACAGGAGTAATACAAATATGAAAGTGACAGATGTGAGATCCGTTCAGCACACTCCCCCTCGTTCCCATTCTCTATTTCACCTGCTGCATCACAGTTAACACCTCTCACCATTCATTCTAAGCATTAAGCTCCCCCAGTTATTATGAAACGTCAGTCATCACGCTAATAGACAGGCAATGGAACAGATCTGTCAACATCCCTGCCATTCTTTTCCCTTTGTCCCGAATTCCCGCAGTTGCCCTTCTGCCATTATCCCATCAGTCCGTGTTTTTGAGTATCTGAATAATTACATGTTACTGAGAGCACTGAATTCTTCATAGGTGATAAAAAGGGAATACATAATGTGGACTTTTTATGTACCAGCGAAATGTGCAGCACTGACACATGTATTAGCTGTAGTCAATAAAATGAAAAGTAATTTTTTTCCCCACATTGAAGATAAGCCCACATACTGGTAACGCAAATTGCTCCATAAAATAATGACAAAGACTTTCTCTTTCTTAACAGTGGGAATAGATCACAGCAAGGGTGGTGGGGAATATAGTGTTCAGTCCCTGAAGCAACAGAAAGGAAACAGTGAGAATTGTTTTTAACGTTTTTATTCTCCAAAACAGGTAGGCAGAACTTTATCTCCGGGCTGACCGAGGGACTTGGAAAAAGCCACAGAGGTAAGAAAACAATCTCCTAATCTACAATAGGAATAGAAAAGAAAGCACAACTGCATCAATAGTACAAATGAAAACATTCCATGCCATTTTCAGAGCAACGTGTTTATTCAAGCCATATGAACTTTTAAACAGAAGTGAGGAAACCTACAAAGCAGTCAGTGCTTTACCCAGTGTGCTAGTGATTCAGAGTTTGATCTGAAATGAAAAGGCCATCTTCTTCCCTTGCTTTCCCTCTCATAAGACTGATCACAGATCAATAGATCCTCACAAACTCATCTGAATTATTGATCGCCCAATACTCACCTGCTTACTACTTTGGAATAATATTAACAGTTCATTCCAAAAACTCACTAATATTTGCTTTGCAACACCTAATGCATGGCAAGCATCACACTGGGTGTCCAACCTATCACCTTGACTTTTGTACATTTTTTTTCTTTTCCTGTAGAAAAGATGATTAGTGTGCCATGTGGTTTTTACCAACAACGCAACTCCTTCTCTCCATCTCTATAAGCAGTCTGGGTCTCCAACATGTTATCATACAGCAAAGGAATTGTTGCAGCTCCTCCACGTCTCTGGGGAGGGGATGGTTGTTAAAGATCTGAAATTGATGATGGTGTCAGTACGCTTTTATAAATGTGCCAGTCTGACTAACGTTAACCACAGAACAAGCCCTTCGCTGAAAATCTCATAAAACACTGAAGCCAGATAACAGACACTGAAAAATAAAAGGCTATTGTGTTGAGCTGTGACTGTAAAACCAATATGTAAAAATAATGTTTTTTTTTAATTCTTTCCATTGAAGAAATGATAAACTAATTTGGTGTAAACAGAAAATGTGGACGCTGTCCTTGTTAGATCCTAGAAGAACTGCACGGGACCAAATGGATCACACCAATAGGAACTGTAATCTGGCTAAAATCCACATTTTGACTGTGTCCCCAGGGAGGGGTGACAATTCTATTTGCACCCCATCAGACTGGAGATGGAATACTTAATGATCCATCCATCTGAACAAGCCAAGCCAGAGGCCAATCAAGCTAAGCCCTATACTACTGTTTGTTGCTCAGCATCAAGTAATAGCAGGATTACATTGGCCAGTACACTCTAGGGTGCACATAAAAAGCATACAAGCAGACGATGCAAAACTCTGTATTGTCATCGGGAGGTAAAGGCCTCCTCTCATAGTCAGTCTAGCTCCTTCAGTTTTGCATTGTGTACAGAAAATCCCATTAGCTTAACTAAAGAAAGCAAAGCAGAAAAAAGGTATTTGCTGCAGAAAGCGTATGCGAGAGCTCGGCATTGAAGTAACCTATTTCACAATAAATGTAATCATGTCCGTGATACAATGACAGACTCCCTGTTTCCTACAGGACAGGTTTCAGATCAGATCAGGCTGGCCTAGTATGCTCTTTTATCTCCTCACCATTTGGGGTTGCCACCTGGTTCCCTCATTACAAACTGCTTTGAAATGATTTTTTTCTCTCTGTGTGCAGGGTGCCTCCCAGCTCGTGTCCAGGGCACAATTTCAGACTGGCCTGCCTTTTTTGGGAGCTTGCATGTTCCATCCATGCGGGACCTCCTGCCTGCCTTTTTACCACAGTCCAAAGGCAGGCAGGCAGGCAGGCTGTCCAGGCTAAGTGCTACCTCTCACCTGCCTCCTCCTCAGAAGAGAGGGAATTCTTCTCTAAAGTGAGGCCCTGCAATAGACAGGCCTGTCCAGGCTGTAGCTCCCACTGATCGCTCTAGCCCTAATATGATAAAGCAGTAACCGAAACTAGATGGAGGAATGGATATATACAGGTCGTGACCCATCCCATTTCTGGGGTACTAGCATCGCCCCTGATCCCTCTCACCCTTTGCCTCAACAGTGGTGAGCCTGCACAGCTCCTTGATCCTCAACCATTTGGGCTGAGACCAAGCTGGGTTACAGGGAAGGACAGCCCCCAGTGGCTTGCCGATGAGTGCCACTCCCCAGGAAGTGGCTCAGGAAGTGGCCTGCAGGATTCACTGCCATTTCAGGGGTCTTTTTAGCAATTATTATAGGGGGTGGCTCTTGAGGTGGACCATTTTTCTGACCATGTTCTCGTCCCATACCTGATCACCAAGACTCACCCCACCAGGAAATCCAGGCTGGTAGAGCATGACACTCATCATCTCAGGGTAGTGGGTTCGTGTCCCACGTCAGGCGCCAGGTCCTCCATGTTGGAGGTTGGGCACAAGGCTAACAACCCTGTCCCGTAAAAAAAATAATGTTACGAAAACAGCAACAGGATGATGCTGCCCCTACAATACCGGAAGGCATTGTATGGGCAAACATCCATCCCACCACCCATACATCTGGAACTTCCCTTCTGATATACTGCCACCAAAACCCCCAACAATGACTGCTGGATGAATGGATATGCATGCAGCCTTCGTACCAGCGAAAAATTAAATTTGATCAATGAGGCAGCAAAATGTGAATGCTTCCCCAAAGAGCTGACAACAGTACTCTCAACATTACTACAGAGATACTGCACTCTCCCAGGCTCAGGACACACTCCTGACAGGCATGAAACCCCTGCTCTGAAGACAGCACATTACATAGGCATGTGTCTCGTTAAAGATCTCCAAGGAGAAACCCAGGGATATCAATTAGCAAGGCAGGAGGTCTAAGACACTATCTAAAATGCGTTCCCCCTCCTTCCGTTTTCTTCGAGTCCCTTTACATGGGCAAAAGTGGAATGTGAAAGCACGTGAATTAACTAGACAGTACTGTATATGAGAATGTGGATATTTCGCTGGCTGGCCCAATGGCCGCTAGCTTATGCATTCTGTCATGTAAAGCCTTGACCGTGGCTTAAATTATGTATTATATCTGAATTCAGTGAAACATTGTCCACTTCAAAGATGTACAGTACGAGGTCTTCAAAGCTGTTGAGGTTAAGACGCATAAAGAGCTCTGCGACACCAGCAGTCCTGCACACAAACACATTGCAAAAAATACATGATCTACCTAAGCTTGGGTGGCTACTGTGCTTATCTGTACCACAAACCCTGTATATAATCCAGGGACAAGCTCTGGGTTATCCAAACCTTGCCAGGGATAAGAGATTTTTTTCATTATGTTTTTGTTAATGCTTCTACATTGTGAACAATCTGGGAGGTACCACACCTGTGAGCGATTAGGTTATGATAGGCTACAAATGATGTTTGGCTTTTAAAATACTTTGAACGTTTCCAAAATGATTAAATTGAAATGAATTAAATGAGAACCATGAAATGTGTGAGGAAATGTCTTCAACACTCACCGTATGAGCAACAAAGCCAAAGAAAAAGCAAATGCAGATCAATGGCCTATACAGTACATTGACAGCAGAGATCGATAAAAAGAACTTGCATGATTATGTGGATGTAAAGCTTCCCCTTCAATTCAACGAATAACGTCAAGAAGTCAATGATTCTGGTTAATATTCAAAATTATTTCCACAAACTCCTGAGGGTTATGATATAAGGTATAATATTTGGCAAACCACCAAACAAGTCTCTTTTGAAAAAATTTCATCACCACCGTTGAAAGATAACTCCAGAGCCTAAAGTCATTGGTCAGCCAACGGTCATACCTTTCCAGAAAGAAACATTACCTTCTTTTTTTTCTTTCATGAGACGGTTTTTCGTATTTTGTCGAGTAAAACAAAATGAACAAAACCGGTTTTTACGAACCTCTGGGAGTCGTTTTTTTTACGTGCGTCTGACGTCAGTCTGCGGCTCCTGTTACGCACCTCGTAGTCGATTACGCACAGGCGGCGTGAGCAGCTCTTTCGGAGCGCCGCAAAGTGCGTTCCCCCTTCTTCCGTTTCTCTATGTTCGAGTCCCGTTATGCGTGCGAAAGTGGGACGTGAAAGCACGTAAATTATTGTACTGTATATGAGAATGTGGAATGGCCGCTAGCTTATGCGTTCTGTCATGTAAAACCTTGTGGCTTAAATTATGTATTATATCTGAATTCAGTGAAACATTGTCCACTTCAGAGATGTACAGTACGAGGTCTTCAAAGCTGTTGAGGTGAAGACGCATAAAGAGCTCTGCGACACCAGCAGTCCTGCACACAAACACATTGCAAAAAATACATGATCTGGAAATGCCTTTCGATCTGCAGTCGGTTCACAGCGTGCGTTTAAAATGATGATACTCCATGCCAGTAAAAAAAAATGCAATTAAACAGTTTCATTAGTTAAATAGAATGTGTAAAGGTATTGAATATGTTGTTTGATTACATAGTTTAGCTATAGCTATAGTATCGACGATAAAGGCTACTCTCCAGGCCGTCACTGTAATTAACGAATTTTGATTTCAGACAACTCACAGTAAATACAAATTGCATTAAATTACATTTTATTTTAAAATAGCTTTTATTTATGTGCTCCTGTATACGTCTCTTTACAAATCTACACTGCCCGACTTTAGCCTTAACGTTTTAAAGCAAAATGAATAGCATTTAGTTTGTGTTGTACTTTTAACACCTCGATGCATTACGGTTTCTAAATTCAGCGGCGCGTTATTTTTGGAAATTACAGTCACTGTGTCCTCTAATTAAGTGTGATCAGGGAATTGTGCCCCCCCAGTTGAAAATGCAGCGGGGACGCCTTTGTTTTCCTCGTGTTTGCGCGCTCACACGATAGAAGGAGCCGCTAATTAGGTCTACTGGTATTTGAATTATTAAAACAACGTTCCTTTTTCCCTGCACAGCACAGACTGTCACACAGCTGGCTCGGTAAGAGCTCTCTGACTATAGAAGGGCTCTCGTCCCTGGCACAGGGAGGGAGTACCTTTTAAGTATCTGCGGTTTTGCATTTTGGCACTTACTTCTTTTCTGTTTTTTTTTTAAAGAAGTGAAAATGTACCTCAGTGAGTGCATTATATCTGTTGAAGAACACCAATGCAGAGGTGAGAACACAAGACAGGCTACAAACAAGTGGAGATCAGTCAGCCCAGCTTCTGTACATGTAGGTCACTTGGGAGTTACTGTAGTTGCTAATTGTTTTGAGGTTCTGATCCAGCCATTTCTTGAACAAAGCCAGGGTATTGGCTTTAACAGCATGGTTGGATAGTGCACTCTACTCCTACAATTCTTTGGGTGAAGAAGAGTTCAAATGAACTTCCACTTGTGTCCTCGGGATGATGTGTTTTTGTTCTGAAAAAGTCTTGACTAAGTTTACTTTGACAGTGCCTTTGAGAATTTTGAATACTTGCATCAGGTCCCCCATGTAGTTTCTTCTGATCAGCACGAAAAAGGTTCATTTCTTTCAGCCAGGAGTAGTAAGAGCAAACTAGATGGGCCAAGAGTCCCACTCTCACTGTTCTTATATCCCAACTCCCACACAAGTTACTGTACCTATTGCATTAGTATTCTGCCAGAGTGCTCCATCTCTGCTTAATTTAGCAGCAAATTGAGAAAAGAGTATCAAAGTCACCTTTAACCACGCAGAATCTGTTGCTTTTTATAACCCTCACACCCCTTGTGTTAAACATGTGAACTTGAAATACTTCCTTTAAGACAAGCAAATGCGAAAACTAAACAGAAAACAATTCTTTCCAGTATTCTGATCTCAAAGGTTTCACTCAATCCTTTTTGGTGTAATTAAGAAGTGAATGTGTTATAAAGAACTTTCATTTTCATCAGCTTAAATATTTACATTTTCTAAGCAGTTATATTATCAGAGTGAATTGGATTATTCTGCACCAAGAAACTCGGGCAGATGTGCCGTCCCTAGTCAATATCTCTATACCAGCCAAGATGTTAAATTAACATGTTAGAAGTCCAGCTACACTTCATTAAATTCCTTTTTTTATCATTTACATTTGGACCAGATCTCAGGATTTACAATTTCTGTTGTCTTATCACTTGCTAATTCTGCTGCTAGCAAATAAGACATAATTCTGGTGGGGAGGACTCATATTTCAGTCACACCTGTTATTCTGTATTAACACTTGATACACAAACGTTACCTTAGGAGAGCGGGTGTCCTAGATCCTAAAACATTCAAGACTGAGTAGATCACACTATTGACTGATATCTGCAATTTGTATCTGCAAATGTGACCTACGAAAATAAAACAGGACTTTTTTTCTGCAGTATGAGTGGACGTGTTATGCTTTTATATCTCTGATTACCTCTCTACGTGTTCCTTTAAGCAATCAAGTGCTGCCTTAGGTGCAATCTTTTGTCTGCAAGAGCATTTAAAAAAAGAGGCAAATTTCAACAAGTATTGCAGTAAGTGTTGACCTTGCTATGGGAAGACGAAGCCCCAAAGACACGTAAGTGTACTTCAGGGAGATTGTAAAGAGACCTCTTAATGAGGATGCTGGAAAGTACAGTCTACTACTGCAATTAAACCTTCCGCTCTGCTCAGAGCAGAACCCTCCCTCGCCCTTTGCCCCTGCTGCTCATCTAGTAGCATCTAGAAGCCTGTCTTTTTAACCTTTCGACCAGTGTGCGAAAAGGTCACACTTCACATAGCCCGAAGCTGAGGGTGATTCAGGAGGGTCTGGGTCACCACCGATTGGAACTAGGTGAGAGCGGTGGTGAGCCACCGCTCTCACCACAAATGTGGAGAGCCACGTCTGTAGCCCTTGAGCAGTCTTGACGGCCGCAGCACGAAACAAGAATCTCAGAGAAATGACAAAGCCACAAGCACTAAAAAATCTCTTATCCCTGGCAAGGTTTGGATAACCCAGAGCTTGTCCCTGGGTTATATACAGGGTTTGTGGTACAGATAAGCACAGTAGAACCCACCCAGCCTTACTGTAGATAGTGTCTTAGACCTCCTGCCTAGCTTATTGAGATCCCTGGGTTTCTCCTTGCAGATCTTTAACAAGACACATGCCTATGTAATGTGCTGTCTTCAGAGCAGGGGTTTCATGCCTGTCAGCAGTGTGTCCTGAGCCTGGGAGAGTGCAGTATCTCTGTAGTAATGTTGACCGTACCTTTGCATGACGTTCTTTAAAGATCTATAGCATGATCCTACAGGAATACCTTGAGGGCCATGATTCATGCGTGCATGGCCCTAAGGTCGTAGGATATGCTCCGCTGGGTTGCAGTGCGTGAGCTTCCTGCTACTGGCCGAGCAGCACTGCCAACTGCCCACGGCATCCCCTCTTATCAACGTGGTTGGCGACAAGAGGGCAGTTAAAGCTTGTTGCCCCCTGCAGCAGACGGGCTCAGGGTGCTGAGGGAATGAGACCAAGGCTGCCTGGGGCACTGTCACCACACACCCCTGTCCCTGCCAAGCCAGGTTGTTTCTGCACTGAAGAACACCAGCGCACAGGTAGAAACACAACATCAACATGTAGGGAGCTGGTTGCTAATTGATTTAAGGATCCAACTGTTTCTTGAATGTAGGTGTGTAGTGCTGTAGGTACATCGCTGTAGGAGATGGGGAGAGATGGGGAGTGCTGTTTGCACACTAACACAGACACGTGGCACTGATATTGACAGAGACACAGCTCGTAGTGACAGTCATAATGCCAGATTGCACTAACTATTTATCCAAAGACAGTAGGGCAGGAGCAGGCAGCCAGGATCTTGAAATGCTGGTACTGCAATTGCACTGAAATGCCTCCTTCTCCATCATCTCAACACGTCAGGGAAAGGAAATGCAATTAACCAACAATTAACATTACTAAAGTCAAGTATAAACTGGCTCCATCACTCTGTTCTCCTCCCCACCAATGTCTGATGTGTTGGGAGTGTACTGATGCACTTTGGCTGCTGTTGCATTGTCCAGGTGGGGCTGCACATTGGTGGTGCTGGAGGGGAGTTCCCATTACCTTTAAAGTGTCCAGAAAAGCACTATATAAGCATAAGGATTATTATTATTGTTATTATTATTATTATTATTATTATTATTATTATTATTATTATTATTAAGCCCACAATCAGATATGTTCTCATGTTTTGTTAAAAGAAATTGTCTCTCTTCTAAATAAAAAGGTTATTCCTTTTCTCCCAAATTCTCCAACCATACATAACAGACAACCTGGGCGTATAAAGAACTCTGACTCATTTGCACCTCTTGTCACTTCTGGATACGTCTTGGTGGTGTAATTTATCAAAGAAGCCCAGTGCAGTCTGACAGAGCCGCAGCTGCTAACTGCTGTGAGAAAGTGCTGAAGCCCCAGCTTTTTCCCAATCTGAATACATGACCTGTGAATGAGGTTAAAAGCCAAAATTTCTGCTGCTCTGCAAGGCACTCAATAATAAATTACGGATCTGAATCTGCCTTTGTTCTGCTTAAGAATTCACTATTTACAAGGAATCAGTGGCCAATATCTGTCGGTCACCTCTTAAAATCTAATTATGTTTTTGTGTATCAGTACCAAAACAATCTAAAGTTTTGGATCCTTGTTTCAAGTCATAAATCAAAGGAAATGGCCTAATTTATTATAAGGATTTAAAGAATCACTTCATTCAATGCAAGTTTTCTTCTTTTTTTAAGTCTTCCAGCCTATTTTTGCCCTTTAAAGACTGAATCATCGGCAATAGGTCTTAGATGTGATAGCAGTACATATGCATGACTGATATACATCAAAGGGGTGTTCAGAGGACGCTACATGGCAACTATCAATCCAACACCTTCTTCATCACTCTGAATAAATGGGCTGATGAAGGGGTGTGTCAATGTGGAAATAAAATGACTCACAAAACACAAACAGAAGTAGTCTGCTTAATACATGTCATCAGCAAATGCACAGACATATATTTTAAAAACTAAAGGCATCTTCATATGTGAATATTGTAGGGTTTAATGCAAAACTAGGGACTAAAACTCTGTGATGTGAGCAGATGAGTTAATTACATGTTAAGCTGTGTTGTTCCATCAGCCTGAAGTTGTATTTCCACTGTACCATTATGCCATACCCTCTACGCAAATTTTACTGTACCTTGAGGAAATTCATTCTGCTGCGATCCTGTTGTATCATTCCCTGAGAGTTAAAATAAATTCCAGCCTGTGACCTCCAGTAGTGAATCTGTCCATGACAAACAGGCAGGAGAGTCTGGCATGGGTGACATTTGCTCGGATTGACAGCAGCTTTCCAAGCCCAGGCAGAGAATATTTAACAGCAGTAATAAATCAAACACACTGCAAAGACTCAAGTGGAAATATAAAGGCTATCAACAGGCTAATGTGCACTGCGGCACGAGCATTTCAACACACTGCAGGCCAGCTTTTTTTTTTCCACTCATTTTTTTTTGGGTGCTGTAACGAAGTGCTGCTATGAGGTGAAATGGGTCTGTGAATTGTTTGGAACTGATGTTAAACCACATCAGAAAGAGACACCGGTGGGTCACCGGCCTTCAGATATGAAATGATCTCCAATGTATACAATAAATAAATTGGAATCTGTTGACCTGGAGGACAAGGGTGTCCGAACAGATCATGACTGGGCAGACTGGTGAGGACTGAATCTCTTCTCTCTCAATAGCACTCTACTGAGAAAACTATCCATGGCCTTTACTGTATGAATACATATGGTTGTGTGCATTAACTGTTCACGAAACTGCAAAGACATCATTATAGAGATTATACAGTCCTGGCAATAACCATAAAAGAGGATAGGAAAGTGTGCACATGAGAGGAGGCTGTGTGGTCCACCTACAGTAGCTCATTTGTTTGCTAGCAAGTTGATAGAAGTTGATCCAACTGTTTGATCCACCCCAATTATATGGAAAAGCAACCAGTGAGCAAGATACAGCAGACCATTGTGCTCTTTTCCCATTTCAGAGGCAGGTCGTTGAGATATCCTAGTGTTACTTTATACATATAAGCACATGTCTGAAGTATTTGATATGACAAGAGTGAGGGGGCAAGGAAGATAAATTTACAACCAGATTCACCCATAATGTGCAACAAAATGCAAAATGACCAAAATGTCTTTAGTTCTTTCTAAGAACCATCAGCACGACATTGCAGGCTTCAGTGCCATGAACTCATGCTGTTTGTACTGTGTTCTGCTTTTTGGCTGGAACTCAGCCTGCATGAGTCCCCGTAAAACCCTATGTGTTACACTTCTGTATATCCATGACTGAGGTCACACAAACTGTAATGGGAGCTGCTCCGGGCTCCCGTGAAGCGTAGTTTAAGACCCTATGCAGACGGTATAATCCGGAAGTAAGTGGAGAAGGACAACAGGAAAAAGACGCAGAGGATCAGGGCAGGTTGACAGACAGGGGTGTGTGACGATGGCGATCAGGTGCTCGGGAGACGGGGTGAAGGCAAACAATCCAAACAGTCCAAAGGGGGAATCCGGGGCGCAGGCCAGAGTCCAGGAACCAGGGGATCAATCCCAGACAGAAAAAGTTAAAATCTGGAACAGGAACAAGGAGTAAAAACAGGGTAATGAGGCCAGGCGCCCTGAGCCCCGGACTCAGACAGTCAGGACGCCGTGAGGAAGCCTATGCTGTTGGGTCTCTCCTGGACCCGCTGGTAGGTGAGTTTCCGGGCGTCTGTCTTCCAATGCAGAGCTGGAAATAGTGGGAGCACCAGGCTTAAATAATAACAGGCAAAACAAGGGACAGGTGCACATAATGAACTAAAATCTAAAAGGGTCAGAGCGCCTTTAAGAGGAGGGATGATGATCGTGACACAAACCTAAATTACAGGCACTGCCAGGAGCTGACAGAACCAGAACTAATTTGGATATATAATGTTAATGTTCTGTGCTTTGTTAGGAGACAGGGGGTAATTTAAGACCTAAGGAAACAATCAATTGAAGGGAAAATAAATGCAATAATTCAATAAATATAGATGTGACTCTTCTCATTTTTAAGCACGCCTGGGTCTACTGTGAAGCTCATTTACCAGGGATTGGAGAGGCATGGCATCCTCTTTGCTGACAAAACAGGTTGTGACAATCCAGAAAGTGCCTGAATTGCAGCTCAGGGCAGCAAATAAAATCTGTAATTCCAGAGCGTGGAACATGACAGGCAGAAAATGTCACAGACAGACAGAGCTTCAGCCCTGCAGTCTGCACACAGCCCAGGGGACCAGCTCTTCAGAACCACTCTGCTAATGTCTGAAACAGGAGGAATGAGGAAAATACATGACAATTCCAAAACAATGTATATTTTTTGGAACTAAGTGAAAGAATGCCACAGTGCAAAAGACCTTCAAAGTATTAAGAAAAATAATAAAGCCCAAAGCAGGTCCATGCATTCATTTCCAAATCCCCTTACCCAAAAAAGAAAGCAACCCCCTCTTCATACTGTACACGTCTGGAAGCTATTGTTAACATACATACGTGTGTACAGTATGTATGGTAATACTCTTCTATAATCATGTTCTTGCATACAGCATAATCTTGCTCTTAATGTTCCATTATTGGACCATTTGTGAAATGGGCCCGACCCCAGAACTGTTTTTTTTGTGATTCCCGCACACTGACGAAATGCAAGAGGAGGAGCGTAAAACACGCAAAAAATAAATTGAAACTAATAGGTGTCAGTGGTGGCGGATCTTCAGATCCACTTGGTTTTTTTAACACGTGCGTGCGCCCTTCGCTCCGTTAACACCACTGTTCGGTCTCAGACAAAATAAAATAAAAAAAAGCATCGCGGAAAAATCCCGGCGGGGTATTCAGATAGACAGGTTTAACTGAACGACAAACCTAGGCTGACGTGTTTGTCTACAGGGCGAGGGATTTATTGTGGTGTTTTGTCAAGGCAATCCGCGAGAAAGCGGAGCGGCGCGGCGCGGAGCCCTGTCGGGCGGGCGGGCGCGGAGCTGCCTGGGCTGGCTCGTCGTGAGGGAAAGGCAAAGCCTTGTCATTAAGCCTCTGAAAAGTGCCTTTTTGGCCTTGTCTTTCCAGCTCGCCGATCGCCAGCCTGCGATGATCCTGAATTGAGCGCCTCAGAATCCCAACCCCCCCCCCCCTCCCGGCCTCCTCCCCCTCATCACCACAACCCCGTTTCTGGAGAGGCAGAAAGTGTTTTGGAAGCCAGCGAAAGGTCACTGGTTTTATCTGATGGTGTCGTCGAGGGTGATAGCTCACCGCGAAGAAACGCAACAAGGGTTAAAATACTCCTCCGCATCCCGTGTTTCTGCCAGATTTCTTTCAGAATGGTGATTGTGCATGAAATGTTGTGGTACAGTAGCTATTTTCAAAGAGCTACCGCACTCCGTGGCCGTGTGTAAATCAGTTGCCAAAGGTATTTAGGTATTTAAAAAGACATTTTTCATACTCGAACTCTCCAGCTTTCGTTCCTCGACGAAAAAAAAACACTGTTGTCACAAAAACATACAGTATAAGGGCTGAGAAACGGGAAGATGACTAAATGTCTACCCCCTCTCTTTTTCCGTCCGTGCAAATCTACTGCTCATCCAACAGTTCAAATCAACACGTGCAGCGATGTTGTAGTAGCTGGGTCGGAGGAGCCGAGGCCAGGATAAGAACGCAACTGTACATCGCC
Organism: Atractosteus spatula; assembly: GCF_055471065.1. Classification (NCBI taxonomy): domain Eukaryota; kingdom Metazoa; phylum Chordata; class Actinopteri; order Semionotiformes; family Lepisosteidae; genus Atractosteus; species Atractosteus spatula. The sequence continues at coordinate 73,205,446 of NC_142708.1, read as the reverse complement.
CGCCCATCAGAACTACCACATGACCGCAGCTATTAGAGGCTAAAGGTAATTAATTGGAAATCTGAAAGGTGCCATGAAGTGCAAAACAGGGTCAGGTTTTGATTTAATATGATCTAGGCCACCAGTCTACGCCGATCTCACAGCGACGCCGAGAAACAATTTGCTGGCTGATACAGCACAGCTGCTGCAGGTTGAAGGGCTCATCTCCAGCACTGCAGTGAGACCAAGGAAAGACACAGTGAGGTTAAAGAATGCAAATGAGCAGAAGAATTCATTTCCAAACACCCCCAGGGAGGCAGGCACCTACAGTATAAATGAGACTGTTTGAGATTTCCTTTATATATGTTTTTTTTTTATTTTCCTGCATGTAATAAGAGAAATCGACATTGACACCTGGGGCAGTTTCAAGTCTGGTTATCCATTACTGCTCCTTTCTCTGAGTGCAGGAAAAATAACCCAGCAATTTCGAGCCATGACCCAGCGACAGTGCTGTGAACACCAACCACCGCATCTCCAGCTCAGGAAGGCTTTCTGAAACAGTGTGCTGCTCTCCAGCGCCCAAGTAGCTGTGAATCATCTTTGTGGAGCGTTTTTTGCACGGAGAGAGAAAGCAGCACAGCTACATGGCAGCAGGAAAAAGATCAGTTGCCTTTGTGATTTGTTTTCATTTCAATTTGTGAAAACACAGGCATAGTCTTCCAACTCCACCTGCCAACTACACAGCAGCCATACAGTACAGCACAGGCACCCTCCAGTCTTTCTGGATTCTAGCAGCGATGAACCTTTGACTATATTCAGTGCGAATGCTGACACTCCAGTGGACTAGTAGCAAGGACACCCTAATGATAATAATAATAACTTTTATTCAGAGTGCGCCTTTCCAAAAACAGGGAAACTGTACATCGTGAATAAAGGGAAAGTCAAACAAGTACAATAAAAAAGAAAGTGTAGAAAAAATAAACAAGAGTGTACAGGTTTTTACAGAAGTAGACAATCAGAGGTAGACCTTGGTAAAAAGGTAAGTCTTGAGTTTGGATTTGCAGAGAGTTAAAGAAGCGATCTCTTGTAGCGTCTGAGGAAGGTCATTTCGTAGCACTGGAGCAGAGAGATTGTATTGTTTATTGTCAGTACGCGCACCTGTCCCCTGCTCCCCCTCTTCTGCCTACCAGCGGGTCCAGGAGTGGTTCCACGTCCCTGTTCCCTAGTTCCTGTCTTTAACTGTTTTTGTCTTGGATGGATCTTCCGGTACCTGGACCCTGGACTGAGCCCTGTTTTTCCTTTTTTTGCACTTCCCCTGTTCGGACTCGTTCGCCTGCGCTCCCCCCACGCACCGGACCACCGTCTTCACCGCCCCCCTGTCCGTCATCCCGTCCAGTCCTCGCCGCGTCTTCCCTGGTGATCTGTCCAGTCACTCCTGGATTATACCATCCCGCTCCACGGGAGTCGGATCCGGCTCCCCTGATAGAACCAGGACCAGGACCAGGACCAGGACCAGCCTCAGCTCAGTGGAGCCCACTGGAGGGAGTGTAAACATGGAGGAGGAGCTCCAGACTTACAATGGAGCCAGATTGTTTAGAGCGTTTAAAGTCAGTAACAAGATCTTATATGGAATACGTGACTTTATAGGCAACCAATGCAGAGACTTCAGTGCAGGAGTGTTATGCTGCCATGGTCTGGTGTGAGTCAGTCGTCTAGGCGCAGTTTTGAACACATAGCAACTTGATGCGAAGAGCGTTAGGGAGCCCATAGAGTAAAGAGTTGGAGAAGTCAAGCTCTGGTGTTCTAAATGCATGAATCAGGCTCTCAACATTGGACATTGATAGAAATCACCTTGTGCTGGCAATATTTCTAAGGTGAAAGAAAGATGTCTTAATCAGATTTTTCACAGGTGACTCTAAAGACCGGAGAGGATCAGTGTGACTCCCGGATTCCTGACTATGGCTGACGTGTGAATGGGGATTCACCAGCGCTGTGCAACCCTTAGATTTCACAGCCCGTGGGCTAATCAATTTGTGTCGTGTTTTTAGCTGTGTGAATAGTGAGTGACTATATATAAAATCAGCAGTTACGGTTTTATTTTGACTTTGTTCTGCTTCCCCATTAGAGAGAAAAAACAGATAGTGCAAAGCAATGTCAAACCAAGCTCACAGGAAGCTAACATCTAGTGAAGACAACCAGCATGATAAAATTTTTAAGGTTCATCCTAGAAATTTCTCTTTACCCTTATTTCTTGACTAGTGCTCTGTCCATGCAATCAATTAAGTACACATGTTCTCCGCATTTAAAGAAGCTTATACAAGGCTACAGTTAAACATTTAGTTCATATTCTAGTTCTATTCAAATATTCAATACCTCATGAGCTGAGCATTTAATCATGCAGCCTTCAAAATGTCAAAGTAACTAATGTGAGGTTAAAATGAAAAATGAACTCTCTCCTCTCCTCAAAAACCTGTTCCTTTTTTTCCCCAGTTTATTTAGGACGTTTCATACAAATCTCTCACAAAATGGAAAGAAGTGGTGTAATAAAATTCTGAAACGTGTATGCTTATTATATTTAATTTTATTTTCCTGTGAAATATTTCTAAATATTTTCTTTCTGTATCAGGTGAAATCAAGGCATTCCCATTTTTTTCCCATGTCAGCTGCAAATCAGAATTCAGAACGCAAAATCTTCACATTTCTGTCATTTCATCCATAGGGTCGTCCCCTAGCATGCACACAAGTTAGAAAATGGGTTGCTTTGTAGCGAGGAAGGAAAACCACATTAATCTACAGTTCACTTCCCCGAGAGCAGTCCTATAGACACTGTTCATTCCCAGCCTTGCTGTCTTACTGTATAAAAAAACACCAAAGCCAGTCTGGCACCACACAGAGAAATCAGTTACATTATCAAAGACAGGGACACTTGACAGAATTTTAAGGGAGCCCCGCTGTTTTCCAAGTGCAAGTTACAGGATTGTAAGGCACCTCAGCAGCAAGGTCGCACTAAAACCGTACCGCATTGCAACCAAACTGCTGAAGCACAGACGAGTGCGTAAAAATACGGGGCAAGGATACGCAAGAAAGGGCAACGAGGCAAAAATGAGCCACAGCACATCATTACTACAAGATTAGAAATGCCTCCACATGCTGGTTGCTCCTAGCGTGACTTTCCATATCTGTGGCATCTAGATTGAAAAATCTTTTTTTTTTTACGAGAGTCGATCGTCATGTGACCCTGTACTGTACGTGGTTACCAGCGCCTGATTGGAATGTCTGAAAGTTTCAAGAGGGAGCTTTTACAGTTGAACGGCACTGGAGCTCCGCTTCGTCTTTAGGGTGATGGGAGGTCGTTTCTGACTTAATCTGGCATTAAATTGAAATGTAATGATGTGTAAGGCAGAGAGAGAACACATTTCCTCATCTGCACAGTACACAGTCCTTTCTGGCCCTGATGAACTCTGTGCATTAATTGACCAGCATATGTCTCTTATTCTTTTAGCATTTCAGTGATCAGGAGATTAATCCCATCAGCTATTGCCAGAGAAATACCTTGGGCAGGGTGAGACAAATGCCTGGCTAGAAAAGGAAGATGTGCAGGACAAAGTGCTTCACATCTCAGGGCTACAATCCTTAGGTCCAATTTTCTGTACATGGGGGCTTTGATGGAGATAATGCATCTCTCAGAATCCCCGCTGAAAAACACTCCTTGATCGACAAGAAAGAATACTGATTAAATCTGATGACATGGCTTTAAAAATCCCTAAGAAGTGGTCACAGGCAAAGCACTGCACACTTTCAGGAATAAATTAAATGTCATAAATCTGTTTAAAAAAACTCAGAAGCTCTGACCTTGACGTCATGAAGAATCCAGTGCAGAAAATGTGGATTTTTTTTGTAGACATGCAGTTGCTGCGTAAATTACCTGAATTCATTGGGAAATAAATGCTTTTCTGTCCTGACAACTGCTCCTTTTGTAGCTTGGTTTCAAGGACACATTTCTACTTCTATCTCCACAAAAAGCAATTAGTTATTCACAGCAAAGCCTTCTCTCAAAAACGAGAACACAAATACCTGAACCTCAAACTCCTTTCATTTTATTTCATCGATCCAGACACAGTTATTTAGATTAGCTGAAATGGGACCGAAGATTCTTAATATTGAAGCTTTATTGGCGTTTTTTTTTTTAATTCTGTTATTATTATTTCTCTCAGCTCTACGCTATCCAGGAAGATTTTGTTTTCTTGAAACTCAATCGATACTCCTCAGACAAAGAAATCCAAGCATGAAGGAAAAAGGCATCATATTATCCAAAGTGTTCACGCGGAATCCCTTTTAGCACAAAAACACGCACTCAACGCAGATTTTGCTTGGCAGTGGAAAGTGGGAGTGGAAAAAGTGGGAAACGCAGGAAAATATTTGTTATTTTATTGTAAGTCATATTGAGAGTGATGATATAGTGGTGAGGGTGGTTGGTACTGCTGCCTGACAGTTCTTGGGTCCCAGTTTTGTTTCTGACCTGTGTCACTTGCTATATGGAGCTTGTGTTTTTTTTCACTCGACCACATGCATCATACCAGGCGCTCGGGTTTCCTGCCACAGTCCAAACACATACCGTATAGGTCAATCGGCATCCTTTAATTGGTTCCTGTATGTGCGTCCTCTGTGATGGATTGGCTACACCCATCAAGGGTGTATCCTGCCTTGCTTCCATTGTCTCAGTACTGGATTAAGCCCTTACCGAAAACAGATGGATGTCATAATGACTTCCAGCATTCTTACATCACCACACGCTGCATGGCCTTTGCGTAACTAACAACTATAAGAATGTACAAGGTTAGAAACAATCCAAGCGAAAAAATGCTTGTGCCTTTAAAAACAAACAACATCCCAGGTTATTCAATTTTCACAAATAATAGCAGTTCTTTCTTATTTATTTGCACATCTTGCTAGGGAAGATTATTCATCTTTCGTGTCATTTATCATATTAGTAACAGCCTTTGAGTTTGTCACAGTCTCAGAATCCAGGGGAAAGTCAATAGCCGGTCCCTGTTGGCGTTAAAGGCAGCACATCCCATATATAATGACATCAAGAGAAGAGCCATCTGGAAATCTGTGCTTGTTTCAGAAATGCATTATATTTCTGAATGGCATGTTTTGCAGAAACAACAAGTCACGGAATCATTTCGGATCCAAGAAAGGACTGTTAACTAAGAAGGGGGAAATTATCTGGGTATACATTCGGGGAAAGAAAGAAAGAAAGAAATCCGCCGAAGGTTTTACATGCTGCAAGGCTACAGATTGTGCAGCAAGAAAGAAAAAAGATTTTGATTGCACATGTAATGGCATTGTTTTCCTTTTCCACGTCAAGCAGCCACTGAAACTAATTTGAACTCGTCAAACTCATATACTGTAGTGTGCAGAAACATTTTTAAAAAGAGACAAAACAGAGTCCCGGACAGTGGAATGTGTTTGATGCATGTATGAAAAACAAGCAGCCCAACCAATCCATGCCCTTTTCTGCACGTCATTGTGCGTGGATGTGGGTGTGATCTGTGGGCAATGCTTTACATATGCTTAACAAATGCTTCACGGGCAAGTCATTATGTCATAAATCTAGGTGAGAGTCCGTGATCAACGGCCACTCTTGTACAGCACGCCCGGCCGCGCCTCTGCATAATTAGTGAATGTCAGTGGCGCTCTAATTGGCTCCAGGTGTGTTTTCTTCTCACAAACCCCTAGTTTGTGCTTTGCCACAATTGGCCTCCCCTCCACGCGGTTCACACACAGCTCTTCTGAGGAAGCTGCAGTGGGCACTTACATCCAGTTCCCCAGCAACAGTGCAATGAATGGTGACTCAAGCAGAGGAATTTTTTTTCTTTTTTTTTTCTTCCTTGTTCAATGCCGTCGAATTGTAGTTTACAAGGTGACCAAAACATATTTAACCTACCTTAGAGAGGATTCAGCAACAGAGATCTATTGCTGATGTAGCAACGGGAAATACAACAGCGCAACAGAATAGTTAAAGGAGCCTTCCAGTCCCAGAAGGCACCAGACTGTATTCTGGACTGTAAAGTCCACAGAGCAGGCCTTTCTCAGCATAATTGACCTCACAAGAGACATGCCTTTTGAGGTGCTGTATGTGGCTTTGGTGCATTGCTGGATGCAACACCAGACCTGACTGTGTGTCAACTCATTGTCTCAAGAGTTTACAGGCATTTTTTGGTGAGTAACACCAACAGGAAGCACAATTAAGGCTGCGAGCAGTAGCTAAACAGCTACATATATTTTATGCAAAGATCCATCAGCTGCAGTTGCCGGAGTGGTGCCATGTCTCCAGAGACATCTGTGAACATTAAATCGATAATATACTGCAGTTGTAATCACTGCTAGAGGTGGCAAACCTCTAGAGTCAACAATGATGTTCACCGCAACATCAAGGCAAAACCAGGAAGGAAGCACTGTATCTCTCCCCAGCCATAAAAATATGTTCCATCATTAAGCTCGTTCCAGGAACTTTCTATTTTGTATTTGTGTTCAGAATTGAGCTTTCCCCCCGGTATGGCCTGACAGCTGAAGCCCTGGAGACATACAGTACTGCTCAGAGCACTTTATCAGGTAATGGGAAATACAAATTACTAGTGGAACACAAATCCTCCCCACTTCAAGAGGTTAGCTCCCTAGTTTTTCACAGTGGGTGGTTGCTGTCCAGAAGTCCTGTCTTTTGCACCTCAGTGCACAGAGTTTGGTACACACCTGAATATCTCATGTCCTCCTCCTAGTTCCATAATTCCATCACCAGTGAAACCTGTCTGAGCCATCTCCATAGTAACAGTGCCCAATCAGAGGCGGGGGGGCTGCTCAGACACTGTTTGTCTTTGAGAGGTCTGGAATGACCCTGATTTAAGAGATTAACATTTGTAATTGAAGGGGAAGCTGTGAGTTGTCTTATCAGAGCTCTTCTGGAAGAGCGAGAGACTGTAGCACACAAGGAAATCTTACCAAGAACCACAGTTTCATCTTTTATTTATTTAATCATCTAGCTAAACTTTTGATTTTTAAATCAACCGTAAATTTCTTTGGAATTCACAATTGTAATAACCTTGAAACTTAACGCTAACTGCACAGATCCTCCTCTCTCAATTGTTTTTAAGTCCTTCTCCTGTCTGCATCCACACCATTAAATAATAGCTTTGTGTGGTGGTTTAGCTCAGAAAGCATACTCTTTTGTGAACTGGCTGCTCAAGCTGTTTTTGTATCCTTGTCATTTTCCGAGAGGCTTAGCTTTCACCACTGTAGGCCTAACCTTTGACATAGTAGCCATGGATCAAAAATAAAATCTCTGTAGCATCTTATCTGGTTTTCTTAAATGAATCAATAAAAACACCAAAGAGAAGAGGAACTCCAGCAATTCTTTCTCAAAAGATGCAACCTTCTGACGTCTCACCACTCTTGGGGAATCTTGCAGTCTCAGTGTCTCTATTTTGCCTTCTTTGAAAAAAAAAAAAGATAAGGCCTCTTTTATATCCCACAGGTAAAGGCAAGTAGCCCGGCTCAGGAGATGGAAACCCCAGGCTGTGAAGAAGGATTCCTGCTTAAAAACCTTGCATTTCAAGCATTTACCTTAGGCAGTCTCCTGTTTGCTCATTTCCATCTCACTGCCATAAATCTGCCATCCTACTGCTAAGCAATCTAATAAAGCTGTATTTCTGTTATTGCTCAGGCAGAAGTTCATTTATCAGCATTTGGTTTGTTCACAAAACAGATTTTCTGTTTTCCAAACAGATTTTCTTACTGCTTCTTTACTGTGGAAAGGAAAAAAAAATTGTGAGGGTTTGGTATTATTATGACGTTTTTAATTATGCTGATATTGTCATGCAAGATGCATGCAGAAAGTGCATACTGGCGGGAAATGTGATGTGTGCTTGACTCGGAAACTGCCTGCAATTAAAAAAAAAACAGTCAGTACTGAAATAGAAAAGAGCCTGGGCATTTTTTAGATCCTAGTTTAATTCAATCAGAAGTGACTAAACACACTGCTTCTGCCTGATGGACACCTTCAGCAAAACCTGCCCTTCTATCAAACCTCTCATTTGCTGTCTTCTCTGAAGAAAGAACAGCATCACTGAAGGATATAAGACTACTGGGTTTCATAAGAGAAGGAAAAAGCTTTTCTCCAGCGGTCGTGACAGGCAGCAATTTCTTTTTAAGGAAAAGCTCCACAATGCTATGTTTTTTTAAAAAAACTGCTCTGAAATATTTTACTTACTTGACTAAGGCCTGCATTTCAAAGGTTAAGAAGCACGAGGAAAAGAAACTAGACTTAATTTGCAGTTCTGGAGCTGAAAGGTAAGTGCAGGCAAAGTACTAGTGAAACTGAGACATAAATTGAGAAAGCAATCCCTTTGATGTGCTACTGGACTAAAAATACTTAACACGTAAGGCTAAATTTAATCCTGAAACTGAAAATGATCTGTTATTTGCATTCGCAATGCAGTTAATTCTGTAAAGCAGCTAGAAATCGACAGTTTTTCATTCTTACTTACAGTACCTCCCAGTCCATGCTGTTGTTGAAGATCACAACCGAATGGCCCAGTCAAACCACATGGCTTCCACTAACTGGTGGACTTAGCTCACGTTCTGAAAAATGAGAAGGGCGAAAAAAAGCTCAGGGAATCCACTGTGTAACAAACCCGATGAGGATTACTGAAATGTTTACAAAGAAAGAATATCCTTTTGAAAGCATCAACAGGCACTTGCCATGCTAGTAAACATCAGCAAGCAAGAAATTAAATAGAATATGGAGACTGATTAATATAAAACATATAAAAATATAAATATATATATATATTTAAATATGAAACAACTCCTGACAGATATTCTACAACAGAAGAACAGCTCCAAGGAACAGATATTCCAGACAGATATTCTAGGACTGTGTGTCTTTACTGCAGCCTGTACCTCTTTGGTTCTCAAAATCTTTTCTCACACCCCTGATCAAAGATTGTTGAAGTAGGTTGGTTCTTTAAACCTAGGATACAGCTAACTAAAGGATGAAAGAGAATGTTTTGCAGTTAAATGAAGAACACATGAAGAAATGCTCACCCCTTTTTCAGTTTACCTTCAAAGTACCCAGAAGTCTGTGCTTAATTTGGTTTCAGCGATCGGGCCTGTCTTACCCCCCCAGAAAGGCATCTCACACGCCCAGGGGCCACATGTCCCCCAGTGAGAATTTTATATGCTTTTCCACACCTTGTGTTTTCAAATGTGACATCCTGGGTATTCTAGGACATTACAGACAGGTTGCAAACAGGCTGGGGCACTGAGGTCCCAATGGATTCTTCTGAGCTGCTTTATAATTCAGCCGCTTTTTCAAAACCCAACAGTAGCTCGCAGCAATGGGCCATCATGCGATACATAATAAAACTCACTTACAAGGGCTGAATTAATTGTAAGAGTCTGTGACAGCTATTTATCCAGAGTGGTAATGGAACTGGAAGGCATGTTTCTGACTGCCTGACTGACACATGCACTGGTAAACAAGATCCAGTGCATTACAGCACACTTAAGGCAGCATCTCTGCATCACTGATAAATGCTAACAGGGCGATTCAGAAAGCTTTTTGTCGCTGTTCAAAGGGATTGAAAAAAAAAACAAACAAAGCTTTTGTTTTCTCCACTCAAACAAGAGTTGGGTAATTTTTTCAACTGTTTTTTGAAGTGGGAAAAAGAGAAGTTAATTTTGCTCTGGAACCAAGTTCTTTCCCTGTCACCTCTTAAACGGATTCCATAAGTGTGCTGAACACCAGGTGCTCCTATTTAAAATTCTGCGTACAGCAGGAAACTAATTTGTTTTACAAACAGAGGGAGGCTGAGAAAGCACTGCCTAGCTTTCAGGTGTTTTGAGACTGTCGCTGCTCCTCCTTTTTGTTTTGTCCATACAGTACAGCTAAATCTATATAAATTATGACTCGGTTTCAAATGTGGCCATACATCTATAGCTGACGAGTGGCTTTATCTTTTTTATTTAGGGCAGCCAGATGGATAAAGCTCATGGATAAAGAATTAAAGATCCCAAAGAGAAAATAAAAACCTGACAATTCCAGATCGTGTCTGGAGCGATGATGAACAATTCTCTCGAGATGTCTCCCTGCCACACTCAGGGTTATGAAGCGAGGCCCGGGATGATTTCGTTTTCAGTTTGGGAGATTTAGAAGTATGTTTTTCATGACTGATCTGTGAGACCTCCTTGTTTGGCATATTTGTACACAGTTGTTTCAAGCTGAAATATACCTCCTCAGCAATCTCAGATTTCAGCTTAACCTGTTATCCAGGACTCCAGATGAACTTCAGTATTTATAGTGCACAAGAGGAATGGCGTGTGTGTGGGGGGAGGGGGGTTGTGGGCGCCGTCTGGGTGGTTCATTTAAATGAACCAGTCTTTTTCGATAATTACCAGAATTCAATACCACTTCAATCAATTTGCGTGGAGCGTGATCGATCCAAAGCACATTTGCAATAAATCCATAAAGATGCAAGGTGCAAAACAATAAAGTGCACGTCGATAGTTCTTCATTTCAGAGATGGTTCGAAACTCCTTAGCAGGACCTGCACAGCATCAGCAGAAGGATTCCTGCTGAAGTATTTTTATATGTGAGCGCTCAGGCAGACCAGCTCTCTTGTTACCCAGAACAGAGTGTTCCACAGTGTGCCCGTTCCTATCCACATTGTCTGTTGGCAGGAATCTACAATGAGCGCATTTGGTGTTGGAGTTCCCAGGGGCTTGTGGGGGGGGAAATCTTCTGGCACTGATGTGTTGGATCATCCCACAGTTCATAAGGCCCACAGCAGGGCAGACATTAGCTGAAGCATGGAGGCTTCTTTAAAGCTCTTGGCTTTTCCTAAAACCAGAGTGCATCGTTTGCTTTGAGTCCATTTCCCTTCATATTTGCACACAGTTGTTACAAGCTGAAATATACCTCCTAAGTTCAAAATCCTCCATGTTTGGAGGCTGCAGAACAAGAGATGCGGTGCATGGAGCTATTACAAGTATATACTTGCTAATTCTTACTCATTTATTTGCCTGAGGCTTTTATCCAAAGCGACTGACATTTGCGCTCATTTATGCTGCTGGTTATTTTCCTGGGACAAATGAGGTGACTGCCTTGCTCAAGGGTACGAAAGCAGCATGTCGCCCAGGTTTTGAACCCACAACCTCCCAGTCACGAGTCCTGTAAATAAGACAGAACATACGAGCAGCAGTTCAGTCAGCTACAGTGTTTTTGCACAATAGATCACTAGTGTTCTCCAAATATAAGGAAAAATGGACGTTAAAAAAAAACCCTCCTGTGAAAAAAAAACCTGCTCACAAGATGCATTCAGATACTCCAGGCAGGTTCTTTTCAATTTTGCTCCACAATTTATGAGTCTGTGCTTGAGACTATCAACTAATACAGTATAGCGAGTGACAGAGATTGCTTGAGGAGGCTGTGCTCCCCTACGCATAAACATAGGTCAAGGAAATAGTCTAACAGCTGAGACGTGCTGTGCCATGCAGTTGATTGCTTCCCCCGCCTTCACAAAGAGACACATGCAAGGAATGAGGTCTTTCGCTGTTTCCAGTAAAAAAAAAAAGACTGGAGATGCTGAAATGCAGCATTCAACATTCAAGCACCAGAGAGCATAATGGGAAAGAGGAGGTTCGAGGGGAAAAAAAAGCCGAATTAGGGCCTTGGTGGATAAACAGCGCAGTTGAAAGAGCACGGGGGATGTGTGGGAGTTGTTAAGCCTATCACTGAATAAGAGTGATCTCTGGCTCTCCTTCTTTCTCTCAGAGCCCGTGTTGTCGAGTTCTCCTGAATGGCTTGCAGACTTCCAGAGCCATCAATTAGCAAATATGACAACGTCGGCTTCCTAACACTTCTTTTTCTGTTGTATCAGGATATAATTCAGGGAAATCAAAAGGCTGTTGTGTTCTAAGCATTGACTTCACAGGCATTTGTGCAAATAAATAGACTAATTTGGAGAAAATAAAGGTTCCTTACTAATTATCCAACCTCCGAAAAACCATAAATTGCAGCACAGGATGAGAGAGACATCTCCCGCCCCCGGTTTTTCTTTAAAGCTTTGCTGGAGACAATATTTTTTATGGAGATCCTCTTAAAAAATCTGGAATTTAGCTTCTTAAGATTTAGATAGTCTACATTCCTGTGTCTGCAGAATTCTTCAATCCCTTTGAAAACATACTGGCTTGCTTAAATGGAGTCTCTACTGTATATCGTCCCTGTGCTCTTGGGTGTGTTTGTGTGTTCTGCAATGAAGAGGTGACCCTCCCACGCTGTAGTGCCAGCATCTGGGAAACACTCCAAATCACCAGTACCAGAACCCTTACCAGCTTCCTGGTATACATACAGTACTGTACAGTAGCGAAATCTTAGTTTCCCTTTTATTCAATTTTTCAGCAAGGATGAAAATTTGGATCTGTGTGCTAAAACTCATTTTCCAGGCAGGCGCTCTAGAGTAATTACTGCCTTTTACAGGCAGTGTTTCCCTCAGTATCTCAACCTACTGCCTCTGGATCACGCCTCTGTAACACTAGCATCACTGACCTCTGTAACCAATTGAATCTATTCACTGCAACCACCAGACTCTCAACTATATCACAAATTGCTGTGGTCTTCTTGCACAGTGCTTTGTTTCAGCCTGTCATTCATGGCCCACAAGACTTGCAAACAGGTGTAATTTAGACCAATTAAGTTGTTATATCATGTAATTAAGTCATTAAAAGGTCAGGCAGAAGAGATGCTAGAAGACTGTGGGCACGTCCGAGAGAGAGTTTCACCTGCAGTAAAGTTTTAAAATCAAAAGCTGAGATTTTTTTTTGTCAGAGGCCTCCTGTACCTTTCAGCCCTTAAGCAATCAAAACACATCTCCCCAGTTAGTCCTCGCTGGGCATCCCTCTCTTCACCTTCCAGGAATAAACCGAAACTAAAAACAGTACAACTGGTGTATTCATGCACAACCAGTTAAATCTATAAACAACTTCGACGCAGTGTTAAAGCAATATAAAAAATCCACATGGGGAGCAACAGATACAGGGGTAGAGAAAGAGAAAGCCCTTCACAAAGTCAAACGAGCCACTTCTTGAAAGGAAGAAACAATCAGACTCTTCCTCCAGTATGGAAACTAAGCAAAGGGCAACAGAAAATCACCTCCAAAAATGTTTGCTTACTGTAGGTCTTTTCCAGTTTAGAACAAAATCTGGTACTTTGGTGGTAGTAACAGCAATATATCTTTGCCTTCTCTCTGCTCCTGGAATTGAGTTACTCTCAGATTTACAGCATGTGCAGGATCACGGAGCTGTTATCGGTTTCCTTAGGGTGACTCTTTGAAGTTTCCATCGAAGACTTTTCCACTGGCTGTCTGGCAGATGCAGTAGATATTTCTTACTAGTGCAAAAAGAGGAAGGGGAAAAGAGCATCTGCTTCTGAAAACAGTCACCTTTCTAGTAGATCCTATAAATTCCTTTAAACTGCTTAGAAAAACGGAGAGGCAATTTAAATAACAGTAATGCTTAGGTCCGTGTTAGCTAAAGACAGCACTGCTTTCAAATGACTTTTATAGCACCTTTGAAGGAATGCGCCTTCACAAAGAGATGGGCGGTATAAAAAAAACATTAAGGAGAATAAAAGACGCAACCCACTCATAAAATAAAAAGTGAATTAAAGAACAAATACCTTTCAACCTTTCACTGAGCAATTAAGGAGATTTACGGGTGTAATACTTCAATAATTAACAGGTTTAATAGTTTAGGCTTTGGATCTGCAAGCCATTGAAAAGCATTATCTTTATGTCCTGCCTTCTAACAAACTCGAACAATAATAGAAAGGAATGGCACTTTCGTCAGTGCAGTGTGATCTGCCAAGTTTGCTCCAGTGCTGACTTAAGTGTGAACAATATCGCTTGTGATAGGTGTTCCTAGGGGCGTGAAGAAGGAAAAATTAAGTCACCGGAGTGCTGTGTTCTCAGGAATTACAGCAATTCTGTAAATAATAATACGCGCAAGAAGACCGGAAAGCTGCCACAGAGGATGCAGGAATGCAGCAAAGCTGATGAACCGTATGCAAAAAGCAATGAATTTCTAATGAACCCATACGGGCTGTGTAAATTCTGACAAATGCGCAGAAGTAAATATGAACTTGATTTCAATGCGGAACGGGGAGCGGTTGTGACAGTGTGACAGGGTCCACAGTAAGCTCCTTTGTAACAACCCCTGACAAACAGCAAAGCTCCGACACCCCAAAGCACATCCCAGTAAACCTCTCAGTAACGCGGTTAGACACCGTTAGGAAGCTCATTAATCATCTCGAAAACGCGGTGCCACAACTCTTATCGGGTGGCATGTAAACACGTGTGGATTGGCGATCTTAACTGCCACAACTTCGCTTGTTCTTGAACGGGGAGGGGCGAATGAGGCAGGTCCCTCAACAGGCGGGGCTGTAAATGATATTAATTGCTCCACTAGGCTATGAATGCAAGATATCTCATACGTGAGAAAGTCGAGATCACCTTGTCTCAGTGTAATTGCCGACAGATACGGCGTGGGTCTTTCTTCATTAATCATGCTAATTCAATTACTTTCACTGAACCTGCTAATCAAGAAATAGATGTACTTAGGGAAAGTCAGAATGCATGCATTAATGACTTCACAATCTGATAATCTACATGTGAACAAAGTTCACAGCTTCTTCCCACATGTTAATCCATTATTTTACTGTTACAAATGGATGCAATCTTGGATACATTTGGATATGTTCTTGCATGCTGCCTATTCCCTGCCCTGCACAACCAAACACTGGCACAGAGATTTCAGATTTTAGAGAAAAGACTGCACTGTCATACCTTCAGTATGAAATACTATTTACTTTCAGTCTCATTGGAATTATTGAGGGCGACTCCATATTTCAACAGTGGCTGCCACTGTTCCTAAAGAGACAAAGGGTGTCTTAGTTTGATTTCCACCTGAAGGTTAATTTTACTTAATTATTTTTTCCCTTTTTTTCTCCTCTCTTACCTTCAGATTATCAGTTCCTCTGCCAGCACAGGAAGTAAGAGTTTATCCACACTTATTGGCATGAAGCAGAGTGGACTCACATCATTCCATCCTGGATTGCAGGGCTACCCCGACTCATGTCGGTACAGAAGGGTGGACAGGAGCAAACAGGATAAAGCACCTTGTTCAAAGATACAGCAGTCATGTCCACAGTGTGGACCTTCTGGTTCGGAGTCAAGAGGCTAATCCACCCTTCGCTGTCCCCAACACATTGTCAGGCCTTCCTGGTGCTTTAGTGGTGTGAGCCCACACCGCTCACGGGGCACCCAAAGCACGTGAGTGGTGGCTGGTGCCACCCGGGTCACTGTTGCATGGCAAAGTGAGGAGCACCTGAGCTGCATCCAAGCCATTCAAACCCGGTGCTTTGTCTGCAAAGTGTCTGGTGTCACCAGGCAACCCTCACTCCCATAGCCCCAGTGTGAGTCATCATCTACAGCTGGACAATAAGGTCCCACCTTCACTCCCTGTATGTGCAACACCTTGCCAAGCTACTTGAATCCCTGCTTTTTTAATGCCACTTACTCCGGTCTTTATATAATTTCTTTAAAACGATCCTAGATCATTCCAGATCTTCAGCCACTGAAGGAAGGGCTCCAGGTCTCAATTAGAAAAGGCAATGAATGACTACAGAGGAAATAGAGTCATTTGACTTTTGTGGTTCTTTTGTTTTGTTTTCGACTAAAAAACAGTGATGAGAGTGGACTGAAAATATATTGCCCTTTGATGAGTTAAGCCAGGCGCAGAAAGAAAAGGAAAAAAGGCTGCTTCTCTGAGGGGACAGGGGAAAGGGGCAGATTAATAGAAACAGTACTTATAATCTTGCCATTGATTTTACGCAGTTTTGAAACTCTCCAAGGCACGGGGCTATAAATGGCGGATCCTGATCTTATAATGAGCGAGACACATGCTCATTACTTCATCCTGTGTCCCTTTGTGTTTGCAGCATACCTAACTTCACACTCCATTGGAGGGCAATGAAGCATTTTGGCTTTCAAAATGAAGAGGCTCTGAAATGCATTTTATGTACATTAGCTGCTGTGTTTTATTCGAAAGTTGATGATTTTTTTATTCAAAAAAGATGTTCCTTTTTACAGAGAGATTGTATTTGCTTTCAGAATCTTTCTTAAATCATGTATGTTTTGTGTCCCGCATATGAGATGGAGTGCAGCTGTGTATCTTTACATTGAAACATGAATTGAAATGACACACCAAGAAATAACATCTTCTACGTTATTGTCTCCCGGAAGCTGAGGTTTTCTCCTTTTTAACGCAGAGCTGTCTAAACACCTCTCTTCAGTTGAATGTTAAGCCTCTTAAGCTCATACACGTAATAATAATCTTCAGTTGAAAATGCAAATTTGCAGGTTGGTTGTTACACACAAAAAGGTAACTGACTCTTTCTACTGACAAATGTGTTTTTGACAAAACACCTGATTTTTACATGAAAGGTTGTGAACAACACCTGCCCACTCCATACTAAGTTTTTGTGCTACTGTATATTGACAAATGTTTCTGCAGTGTCACAGTGCTGTGTTTCGTGACCTAAAACAAAGGAGAATTTTGGAAAGCAATTTGGCAATGTTCAGAAGTCACAACAGCACATGAACTTTGGTTATTCAAAGGTACAGTATGTATGATAGAGTTGAAAATCTCACACAAATCAAACAACATTAAAAAATGCCTAATCTATTTTTCATAGGTTCCAGTACCTTAATCTCTTTCTTAAAATGGAGCAGCTTTTAAATTAATTTCATGGAGGACAGACCAATTCTTCTAATGGGAAAAAGTCAGATTATTGTTTCAATGAACTTGAAAGATGTACAACAATTGTGTGAACACATTCTGGAAATTTCAGAAAATGTTCAAACCAACAAAAATCTAGAAATACTTTGATTTGGAATTCAGAGAGCTATATGTGGCACTAGACAAGTATATTTTCGGACAGTTGACATCAGGATTAAAGGGGTTTTTTCAAGTTTTTTTCAAGTGGATTACAAGTTTTTGTTTCGAAAATATATCAGAGATGATCGAATCCTCCAGCTGTGGGAGTAATTCAAAAGGAAATGTTGTCAAATGTAGGTTTACCTGAAATTCCTGTGAAAATATTCTAGCATTCCAAAGATAGCACCTCAAATACATGATTCAAAACCCTGGTGGGTCTAGAAAATAGTCAATTTAGTATTCAGCTGAAAAAAAAACCATGACATTTGGAGATGGATTTCTATGTGAACGCTGCGTTGCTTCACTTTACCACTTTATTTTAACATCTTTGAGTTGGAAGCAATGTTGTGTGACAAGTTATTTGTGCACAGAGCATTCTATACATGGACTAAGGATAATTCTGCAGCTTCATACTGAATGTCTATCAAGATTCATGCTTATTTATAATAAATTTATACTGTGTTACTGCTGCAAACACGTATCAATTCTGGTTATTCCTCAAGCATGAAACAAAGTAATGAGACACACATTTCAGTGTTCTTTCAAACCAGTTGGAAGGATCTCATCAACAAAAGCACGGTCAATGTGTCCAGCCATTCAAAAAGGAATAAGCAAAGCCTGGAATCACACAGACAACCTCCACATAAGACAAAACTGAGATAACAGTCAAATTCCATAGCAGGCTTTCAGAGTCAAACAGGGAAACATAAAGACATACTGTACAGTAGCTACATGATGTGCAGATACAATCACGTGCATCTTTAAAAGTTAGTATCTGCTTACATTAAGTTCCTCTATTTACGGAGTAATTACATAGCGATATGTACATATGCACTTACTTATAATTACAATATCATGCAATGGTATTCATTGCATAATACAATATTATGTAATTCATGTTATTCTTGTTGTGTACAGTACATGCAATAAGCATAACTACACAACCGCTCTAATGAAAAAAACAGAGACAATTGTGGAACTTGCATGTACTGGTAAAACAAATTTACGCTGCAGCTATTCATAACTGTAATTTTGTTGAGATACATGTACTGTATAATTATTACAATGTACAGTAATTCTTGTATACCTATTGTGAAAAACAAGTATATAGCTAATGAAACATTTTCCCAAAACTACAGCTACAGCTACAGCCTAGCCCATCACCATGAATACCACAGCCAAACTACTGATCACATTCTGCATTACATTATGTTTTAAGCAGTGATTTTAATGTATATTGATTAAGTGTAGTCTGAATGTCATAAATCTCACATAGAAACAAAAGCGAACATTTATTTAAAAACATCTCACAACCTCTGATCAATATTAAACATTTTGCCATTGCAAAGCCTTGATGTTCTAATTGCAATGACTTCATGTATGTTCAGACTACAGTCAAACATTATTGCCTGTTTATGCTGCATTACACCTTGGGCTATCTTCACAAATCAGTTGGAATCCAATGGTTTTGACAGCTCACAGAAAGCCTCATGAGGTTTCTAGACCTCTTAGGATCCAGTTATATAAATAAATGCACAGTAAAGAAACTATTAGAGCTATGCAGCTAAAAAAATTCTATCACACACTTTTTTCATCATATTATTTAACAGCAGAAAATCCTTCAGCACTTTTTATCATTACTACTACCATGGTAACCTTAAACAGATTTTTTCAAGTTACATCTTCAAATTACGTTTAATGGGATATACTGTATCTTGTCAAGATTTCTTTTCAAAAAACCAAAACACATAACAATCACCCACGAATGAAGACGTTTTATTATGTTAGCAAAAATTATCTAAAAAAAACTGTTTTGCTCCACACCGTGCAGATTGTTATTTTTTTAATCTCTCAATGAACATGTATAATTTCGTCAGCGTCCCGGACAATTGACGGGACCCCTTTGCAATGCAAAATTTCAGAATAAAGAACATGAACAAACCAGCTCGGATTGCACAGAAACTGACCTGCCATCCCTTCGCAAATTCCAAATGTCAATTGATGTCATCTGTCTGATTGCTAGTGGTACAGTATCTTATGTCTGTTCAATGGAATACTGTAGCTGGTGAGTACTGGGAGTAAGAATTGTACTGGGGCAGATGGGTCCGACTTTTTATTGATTCGAGACCTTGTGTTTGTTCAACACTGGGAATCTCCGGCCGGATAGATGGTTTCTGAATGTTTTTAGGCTTAACCTTTCACTCTGACCAAGAAAAAGGATACGAATGCCAGAGGGAATTGGGATGAATGTCTTATAAGGTAAAGGTTAGGGCGTTTGTTTTTTGTGCAAAAGGTAATTTTAACATTTGACTGACATTTTTTTTTACACAAAAAGGTGAGCTTCACATTTACTCGCCTTTCCCCCTCCCACTTACTTTATCTCTTCGACATTTAAGCTGCGCAAGCCCCTGGCCGTCACGTAATCTTCCCGAAGAAGATCCAACAGCTCCATTTCATTTCACAAGCCTTCTTTAAAACTGAACCCTATTACAAGACTGGAAACTGTGTGTGTTCTGCCGATAGCAGAACACAGAATACGTACGACATGAGTAACCTGATTACAGCTGAGAGAATGGCAATACATGTGACAGGGCTATTCTTTTCCTATTTATATCTTGGTTTTGTTTCTTACAATAGTGTTTTTCCTTTGCTCTACAGTAATAAAAATAATAACCTCTCAAGCATTATGGAGTTTGAGAGACTGGCTTCTAATTATATGTGCCATCAGAGGAAGCTATTGTTGATCAATGAGATGGATGGCCGAGGTTTTAAGAAATGGTTTCTGTGCAGGAACAATTACAGTGAAACTCATTCAGGGCTTGTGTTGGTTAATGAACTAAGCTTCTTTTGCCTCTTAAAGAGTATCAGAAAGCTCTTTGATCTACCAAGCAGACAAAGTGCCAGCTTACTCAAAGTCCGTAATTGGTGAAATTAACAAGCTTTCAAGTAAATTAACTATTTTTTGTAAGCCCACACTATTTGTTTGATAGCAAAGATGTGGGAAGACCTTTTTAAATTCATTCTTATTTGTTTTAATCCACCATTAACCTAATTTTTTCAACCACTCTCAAACGCCTCTCCTCTGTGTGACTCAGAGGCACAGACCCCTATTATAAAAACATATACCAAACAGGTCACTGTAGAATACCGTCGCTGGCAGACATCCTCCAGATGAAAATGCCAAGGATTTGTAAAAGCAAATGTAAGAACTGCATGTTTGGAAGAAAAGATCTTAGATACAGTAAATACTCAAATGGCAGAGAGCCTCACAAGGGTCACTAGAGGTGGTTTTGTCACAGAACTGGAAAAAGAGAAGAAAGCAGAACACAGTGCCCATGATGTCTCATGTTTTAGAGTGCTTTTTGTTGTGTGTTGCCCCTCTATATTGTACAGTATACGTGCTTGTATTTGTTTCACAGTAAACAAAGCACAAGAGTAACAATAAAGAGAAAGGAGTCAGAAAAGAAAATTTTGTCCAGGAAGATATTACTGTCTGTAAATTAACAGAAAATAACAGGGAACATATTCTTGGAGTTAATTCAATTTCATATCCAAAATATCTCCATCTCTTTAAGCAGAGTATTTTCTTTTAGTTTGTACAGTAAGTTCAAGTTCCCATTTATTTGTCATTCCAGCCATATAGTGGAATGAAATATCGTTCCTCCTGGTCCATGGTGCAAATACAGGCAGGACACTGACATAGACATTGTAGACAGGATACACATAGTGCAAAGTGCAAATGAAAAGGCAATACATAATACAATATACACAACACACTGGGGGGATTTAAACCCTGCTTCTGGAATTGGGGTGGGTACAAGTAGATTCCAGGGTGTTGAGGAGCCTGACAGCCTGCGGGAAGAAGCTGTTACAGAGTCTGGTGGAGCTAGCCTGTACACTGCAATATCTTTTCCCAGATGCTAGGAGGGCAAATAGTTTATGGGAGGGGTGGGAGGGGTCATCTACTATACTAGAGACCCTGTGTAGGCAGCGTTTGTGATAGGTGACAGAAATGGAAGGGAGGGAGGCTCCAATGATCTTTTCATCTGTTTCCACAATTCATTGAGGACATGATCTATTTATATTGAATTACTCCTGCAATACACAAGGGTAAGAAAACTATTTCAGCATGGGTCCAGAAATAAATAAAACAGAATAGTGATTGAGGTACAGTGAAAACTACAAGTACATAAATGCATATTAATCCATTTAAAAAGCGTTGCACCACAGAACCAGATACGCTCCAGGGCTCAAGAGGACATCCTGCACTAACAGGCTGAAGGGACTGGACATTCTCAGTCTTGAACTGAAAAGATGAGGAGGAGAGCTGACAGAAGTATTCAAAGACCTCAAAAGCAGTGAGAAATTCAATCCAGTGGATGTCTTCAGATCCAGTGGTGATACACAAAGGGTTGAGGGACTATGGGCCAAACTACTCAGCCATGATGTAGAAGTGTTTTTTGTGTTTTGAGGGTTTACAGTACAATATGTGGATAACGTCAAATTAGTCGGTGTCTGTTCTTTTACTTTTATATTTGAAGAAATAGTAGCTGGAGTTCTTGCTTACTTCCCATTTTGTGCTTTGTGTAATGACCACGATGTTCACATTCTTCTTGTGAAAGGTTCCGTTCTAGTATTTCTATTCCTCCTCTTAGAAAAATCAATGCAAATAAAAAGGCATGAATAAACCTCAGGGGGACATTCGTTTCAGATTTTTATTTTCAGACTTCTGACATTCAAAGGTTTAAGTATATCTCTCTACCGCACAGTCCAATGTGCAATGGGTAACAATTGAAATCGGAAGCTCCAAGCCTTCAGTACTTTCCAGGACCTTCTCACGGGCTCTGGACTGGAGAGTCCGGTGATGATCACAGTTATCCGAATGAGTCTTGGTTTCTCAGGTGCACATTACCTTCCATCTTCTCCATTGTCTGTAAGTCGCATGTTTCCCACATGTTCTCTATATGCAAAGCACACCTTTGCACATCATTAACTCAGAAAACACAGTAGAAAGCTCTTGATTTTTGCAAGCATAGTGGCTCCCCCTGCCAAACTGTAATAATGGAAATGTGTCATTTTCTCAACTAGGGAGCTTGCAGTTTTTAACACAGTATTGTATTAAAGGATGCAGCAATACAAAGATTGACTTTCTAAGGAATGGATGCAATGGCAAATATGATTTATATTGAATTTTTTAGACATCCATGAGGTTTAGGATGACACGGAGCTTTATATTATCTGTTTTTTATTTTTAAAAAAATTAAATTACATTATGCCGCCTGAGACTGCAAGAAATGTCTGAAGAGTTCACATGTTTCTCAGAACAATGGTGTGATTTAAGGTTTCTTGCCATATTACAACAGAAGCAAGGTCTTCTCTCAGGAAGAAAGACAAGAAGGTTCTTCACAGAACATCTCAACTTGGTGAAGACCCGTGTATGAACATGAACATGCTTTCTTACATGAACCGTGTAAGAACATGAACATGCTTTCTTACATGAACCGTGTAAGAACATGAACATGCTTTCTTACATGAACCGTGTAAGAACATAAACATGCTTTCTTACATGAGCCGTGTAAGAACATGAACATGCTTTCTTACATGAGCCATGTAAGAACATGAACATGCTTTCTTACATGAGCCATGTAAGAACATGAACATGCTTTCTTACATGAACCGTTTAAGAAAATGAACATGCTTTCTTAAATGAGCCATGTAAGAACATGAGCATGCTTTCTTACATGAGCCGTGTAGGAACATGAACATGCTTTCCTACATGAGCCGTGTAAGAAAGTGTAATAATAACTCGCAGGGGTTGTTTTGGCTTATTGAACGCAATATTTAAACATTTATTTTAAATAGCACAATAAAATGAAAAGAAACAACTCTCAGGACAGAAAAGCTTGCTGAAGAGTTCCCTGTCATCTGCTCACACACTACCAGCCCACTGCTATAGAACAGGAGTGTTCTTCATCGTGCATGGATGAAAAGGTGTTTCTTCTGCCCACCTTCCACCAATTACAAGCCAGTTCTGCTTCATCCTTACCAGAACATACTGCAGTAGATTGAGAATGAAAATGTCTCTAAACCTAAAACAGCTGACTGCACCTAGCCGACAAGAAAAAACTGAACGTGGATGAATGGATTCAGGCCTGAGGAGCTCCGACGTTCCGAATACACAATTAACATTGAAGTTATTTTACTGATCACCTCCATGTCTTTGGGATTTTGCATTTCTTCTTTTTTAACCCCCAAATTGTTACCTCTAGAGTTTTTTGCTTGTCTTACAGTTTAGTATAACAAGGATTGCAATTGCAATTACCAGTGCATACAGTAGTTGCAACCCTAATCGCAATTCAAACCATATCACTGCAACACTTGTTCAGCTTGAGATTGCAGCTGACAATTGTGGTCTATTTACAATTTAATTATAGCTGACCTCTAGTCTGCACTACACAAGAAGATTAGAAAAGTTAGGAATGAGAGGATGACATTCTGCCCTTTGATTACTGGTCTTATTCCAGCTGAATGATTAAAGAACTGCAGTCGGCTATGTATTTTAATCACTTCCTTACAGTGCCAAAGCACTGCGGTCAGCATACCCGCCATTCTCTGTTTAAAGTACGTCCTATGTTATGTATGAATGTCCTAATTAAATATACACATACTGTACATACAGTAGTGATTTTAAAAAACACATTTTTTCGCTTTTTCAGGATTGGGGCAAATGAGATTAATTAAATTTAAAAAGCCCTTTGTTAAATTTCTAAAACAGTAGATAAAATGGCTTGCCTTGAAGCTTGGAAATAATTAATCTAATCATCTTCCTAATGCCCCTCTAGGCTCTAATTTCTGCAATTTTATTCTTTGCCACCAGGGGCACTGCTTATGATGCAACGGACAGACTTCCCTGGTATTGTGCAACAATCACCTGCTTCTCTGTGATTTACAAGCTTGAGCCAGCTTCCAGAAGAGCAGAGAACCTCCCTTCAGTTTGGTCATATGAACATATTCAAATACAGTGGCTCTTTCTCAACTGATTCCTACAGGACATGCACGGCTTGATAGAATATTCCAGTGCAGTACTGCAAAACTGAAAAAAACAATCAACCCAGAACTGAAACGCAATTAAAACTGTAATTTTAAGTCTAACTATGTGCAATTGATAATTAATTGTTCCAAAAAGAAGACCTACACGTATGTCATGCACATACAGAGTACAGTGTATCTCTTCTCATATTCTTGGGATCTCGCAACCTGCTCATCAATCCCAGGAACTGTCTGGAGCAGAGCTTCCCACCTGATCTCATTAACGTCTGGGCTTTCGCAGCCGAGCTCTCGGTTAAATTACAGACCTGAACCCTCAGCTGAGTAAACTGTTTGCTTACTTAGAGCTTTTAAATTGTTTTAACGGAGTTCGACAGTGGGGGGCAAACTCATGACAACGCCAGGGAAAGTGATAATCTGGAGACCACGTTTCCCAGCAGTCTTTGTCTACAGCTGTGTCTCCTCCATCCTTATGTGGAGGCAGTATGTGTCCTCAGAGCTATAGTACGTTGTTGTTCCCTCATCCAAGGGGGTTTAAAGCTAAATCCAAGTCTCCATACGCTAACCAACTCTAGGGCTCAATACTAGTGTAACTGTAGGGTCTGTGCAAAGGTGGTCAAACACTCTGCCTGTGAGGATGGGAACTGGATGGAGACGGATATTCTCTTTTTTTGCAGTTTCTTTCTTTACAGTCACATTTCCGCCTGCTGCATTCTGTCTCTCCCTTCCTGATCTTCCCCTTTCCTGGTCACATTACGTATATACAATCAGAAAACAAAGAAATGTAGATTAACGTAAACCTACAGAGTACAACAAGCAGAGAAAGCTGTATAGCTTGAAATATTTTAAACTGCGTAACTACATAAAACAGCAATGACACAGGATGTAAGCTTATACCAGCTTTAACGAGGAGCTATTACAACCTTTTGAACAGTTGGAGACCTTGAGCCAATCACAAACTTTTATCAAGTAACATGAAATCTGCACTCCTTTAAGATCAGAATGTGGCTTTAAAAAGACCTAAGCAAGCAATGTTCCCAATTTAATTAAGAATGCCATGCTTTTAAGTCAGCAATGTATTTGAACAATTTGGGGTTCAGATAAGTGAGAGCTCAACTGGAAAAAAAGACAAACGGTCATTATTGGGAAGTCCTGGTGCAAAGGTTCTGTCCTGGCAACAGAAAAAAGACATTGTATAAAAGCAGGCAGAACTTTTTTTTTTGACAAAGCTGCACTTATTCTTTCCTCTGAACTAGAATGTGATTTGATACTAAATGCAGGGGAGGCAGAATTGTGAAAATATTTGAACACTAATAAGATATGTAGCATGTTTGCATGGAATGTATGAACAATCAGATGTGACAGTACAGTGACAGAACAGTAACAATGTTACAGAACAGTAACATTGATGCAGTGTAAACAAGCTGTTGTTACTTTTTGAGGATTTTGCTGATGCCGATGCAGGGGGCCCTGGTGACGATGCTGCAAGCATGAAGCAGAAAGAAGAAGCGAAGCTTAAAAGATACCAGAGTGTCATCTCACTGGCTTGGCCTGTCTGATAGGAAGAGATCACAAGTCAGTTGAACCCATTAACTCAGAGCACTTCTTCATATCTGCCAAGCTGCAGAAAATCACTTGGCACAAATATTCACTGCTCAAGTGTCAAGCACTTTCAGCTAGACAAGGATCATTCTGGTGCCAGCTTCCATTTAAAACCTCTTAAGCTTGGGTTTGTCATTACATAGTGGACTTTTCCCATATGCATTTCAACAAAAAATTCCTTAAGTGCTTTCTTCTGGGTGCTCACGTTTCTCAAGCTCCCCACTCCACAGCAGTATAATTCCACAGGCGGTTCTAGTCCTCTGACATGCTCTCTGCTTGGCATACTGTACCTACAGTAAGTGAAAATTGTTCCAAGTCTGTGTACAGTATTTCTGAAGAATAACTTGCAAACTCATTTGTACTAATCAGATGTAAGGATGTAAGGTAAGAGACACACAAAGGTTTCCTCAATTGCTTTTTTTTAAAGAATTTTGTCATTTCTGAAACACCTCATTTTGTTCCATACCATGCTGTTAAATGACAAAGCATTTTTTAACATTTGTGTTCCACTGTGATGTCAAAAGAATTTAAGAAAGGTTAAAAATGATCAAGGGATCTAATCTGCCCATTATTTTAAGGTTTCCTTCAAGGGAGCCAGCAGCATGGTTTAGTAGCTTGTCCTAGTCACAGGTGCCTCTTGCTCACATTCTTACAGTAAGTATGTTTCCTTTGATCTTTCAGTTGTGCCTTTGTTTTGTAGCAAATATAATCTATCCCTCACTGCAATGCTGTCTCGTCAGCCAGTCTCTCTCAGTCCGTCTCATTTTTCTGTTTAACTGAAACACGCTAGCACATTACTGCACAGTCTCACTTTCAATTCAAGAGCCCTACAGTAATTACTGAGTTATAAAAGCCCTGCAAAAATCTGTTCTCTTCAGAGGAGATATGGAATTAAACAAGCTGGATACCTTCTTTAATTTATACAGACAGTTAGCTTAATCATAGGCATTCAGGCAGTTAAGCAGATCGCAAAAGGAAAAGCAGATTAACCGACCAAGTGTACTTACAGTACAGTAGCCATTAACTTAAACCTAATATGTTGCATTTTGCTCTATTTAATGAAATAAAGAATAAATATTTGTGGGGGGTGAACCTGAAGTGGAAGAAGGAGTAGGATTTCAAACCCAAGCACTGCTGTTTGTTTCTCATAAGGTTCACAGTTCTCAGTGCCAGGGCACAAGGGCACAGTGCTTTTATAAGTATAGCAGCAATACTGTATATGTTTCAGCACCACGGACAGCTCCCATTGCAGTATCAGCAAACATGCTCAGTACATAAGCAATTAAATCTGAAAAATACACGTGACAAAATAAATTTTATTCAGGGTTTAGTGCCACATCAGTGAATACACAATGGAATGGTGGTGTACCTTAACCATATGCTCCTCAGACTGGTCAGTCTGATTCTGACCCTTGGTTTCCAGCCCAAACTTGTCAGTTAGATGACACTATAGTGGCTTGAAGGCAAAACGCTATAGATTTGGAATAGCAGGTCCTTCCTGAAGTAGTTATCTGTCCTACCAATACCTGTGACCCCACTGGGATAGTTGCTATTCTCTTCTTGCCCAGGGTCCAATGGAGACACCCAATTCTGTACTCTGTACTCTGTTAAGGTACCGAGATGACAAGATCCGTTCTGTTCAGAGTCTGCCCTACTCTGGGTTCTCCTCAACTGTTGCAGTGGCCTACCTCTACCTCTCTCACCTTCCTTCTCTGCTAAGTAACCATGTGACCACTGCAAGACCTCATACTGCTGGGGTGTCCTTCACAACCGCCATTGACAAACCAGCTACTCTTCAATACCCCCAATAAAATGAGGAGCATCCACAAGCATCCAGCCACGATAGACTTTTATGTGTCTTTCAATTAAATACAGAAAATGCATTTTATACTTCTTTAATTATTTCTTAATATTTTCATCATCATGTGCATTCTACAGCTTTATTATTTTAAATGTATTGTGTTTAATTTCAGTATTTAACAAGGTTCAAAAGTAGGTCAGTCTGAGGTTATTAATTGTTGTTAAAGATAAGGGAATCTGGCTGACCAATATTAAGGCAAGCATGGAAGCTGGCAGCATACTGGAATACTGGAAAGAAATCAGTCGATCACTGAATCCTGGGGGACGAAGAGAATCACATTGCATGACAGCTGTAAAGAGTTAAAGGAATTGTGGACAAGAAGTCTTCATTCTTTAGAGACTGGTGGATCTGGACTAAGATTCCAGTTAAAGGGTTATCTACTTGGAGGCTCTTGACTACACCATATGAAGGAAGATGATCTGGGAAGGAGGCCAGCACTGCGAGACCTAAAGGTATCGAATTAAAGAAGCAAAATAAGAGCATCTCAAAGAGCTCAGTGTGATTGAACGCCACAGGCCATGACCAGATGTCACTGGAGACACCATCTGCTCCACCTGCCAAAGAGTGCAGTGCCCCCTATAGGCAGATTGGCCAACTACAGGTTTATGGAAGACAGTCGCCCTGTGCAGCAAAAGACTGCCAGTGAATGAATGAAATGTACCAAGTGATGTAGGCTACATTCAATTAGCTGGTTTTTAATTGGAAAAAAGAATTACATGCTATGGTGAATTACTGCTTACACAAAGTGAATGCACTTAAACAGAGCTCATACAAAAGAAACAGTCTTTGGAATCAATTACTGTCTTACTTATTAATTGGTTTGGGGGTTTGGATAAGTTTCTCTCCAGCTCTGGTCTCAAAGCATGAAACATTCCAGATCTGTGGCCAGCGCTTGTGCCAGGCCAATCAGAGTTTTCCCACTGCAGGCTCTTGACAGCACGAGCAAGAATACGACCGCACATTTTCTGTAAAGTGCTTTCAGGATCTCAGAATTTTTAGATAACTCCATCCCCCCTCAGAAGGCCAACTGGAAGCATTTCAGACAATGTGTGTGTGTGTTTGGGGGGGGGGGGGGGTACTGCAGCCTGTTTTGTATATACAACTGCTTGAATTAAGCAAATGGCTCAAGCATACAAAGAGCCAGAGCACATTCCAATATCATTTATATTGTACATGTAAATTTACAAATGGACATGCAGTTCCACGGGCAAGTCCAATCCCAGTATCTACCTTTAATTAAAATACTCATGTATGGTGTTTATGATATGGCCACTATCCATATTCAGCTTTGTTAGTGGCTAGCTTTGACAAACATGCCATGACTCATACTTGGCTCATAAAGACATACGTGATATGATAACATGCGTTAATAAAAATGATTATTTTTCAGTTATTTTCAATCACCATGCATTTACGGCTGTAATTAGTATTAACCACGACTGAACTCTAAGACACACAGTATTGCCACTTAAGGCAGAGGCTGCAGCAGGTACGATATTCACCATGCTTATTATTGTCGTTCTTACTACATTTGCACAGTGGTTCTCTACACGGCACAGGAAAAAAAAAACAGCTCGTTTTTTTTTAAACACGTACAAACTGTGAAGAAAAACACTAAGTTCCTGGCAAGTTTTCTTTTTTTTTTTCTGTGCACAAATATGGATCAACCAGCGCATTTCAAAAGTACAGTAGAATTTCAGCACACGTGACTGAAAGTGTGCCGATTTATATGCAGATACGAGGGCATCCCCTCCCTCTGCACATCGAGATAATTTCTCTCTCTCCCGCCGTCTCTGGGTACAAGCGCGCAAAACTGGACCTTCGTTCTCGCTAAAAAAAAAACCGAACCCTCTGTTCGATTATTCAGCGTTTTAATATACGCCGATGATAGATTCTCAAATACGCATCTGATGGGATGGCTCTGAACTAGCTGGGTGACAGGTACGCCTGGGGATGGGAGCAGTGCCCCGCAGCGACTGCGGTACAGTGTTATTAGGAGGGGAAAGGAGCGCGAGGCTGGGAGTGCCAGGAGAACTTGCGCGCGCTGAGCTGCTCTTCGGCTAGGCTCGCGCTCGCCTTCCAGGGCTGCTCCGACGGATTGCTGCACATCCTTCCTGCTATCTGCGCTCCTCAGCGAGGAATGACGAGGACCGTCATCGGAACCGTTGCGAGCAGATGCGCATAGGCTTCGGTGCCTACTGTACATGGGTTTCGCCTTCTTCTGGGATTAAAGAAAACGGGCGCCGAAGATGCATTTGGTTTACAACACACACTGAAAGACAGAGCACGTCTTCCCCTGGATCTGCCTTCTGATCAACGAAAAATACACTGTCCTCTACGTTTGGACTTACAAAAGTTCAAGGTTAATGTCACGAATTGGTGAGAGCCTTATCGGAGACGCTGGGCTGTTGTAGCGTTTAAATTCTTTGAACACCCCTGTTTCTTAACTTGCATTTTTTTTAAATCTTTTACCGTCCTTCCCAATACGGAATACATCTTTGTCCCGCTATGGCACTTTCTGTGGTGATTTCTTACACGCATCTTTTTATCGTTGTTCTTAACTAGGAGGAGGGTGACTGGCGAAGCATTGCTCGGTTGCACTGAAGCTACTGGACAAGGACAAGGCACCCCGTCCAAGAGACAGAAATGTTTGCAGTTCTCACGCAGCCTGCCGTGTGCAATGATTAACTGAAGCCGAAAGCGAGACACGGCTCGGGCGTACATTGCTTTGCTCCCCGTCTTTCCGGGAAGCGAGTTGCTGTGAGAGGCAAGCCTCGGCGGGCAGAGTACAGTACGCGCATTTGAATCCCGTCGTGAATCTCAGCATTGTATGCATCTAAAACCAACTCCGATGCCAGTCCTTCGCTCGCGCCGCGTTACAGCACCCTGCGCTGCTCCTGGCTGCAGCTCTGAGTGGGTACAGGAGAAGCTCTCGCTGTAAGAGAAGCGTCTAAGCTGGGAGCTGCAAGGCAGCCCTCGCTCGACCCGGCGACAGTCCCTGCAGCACGGAGGATCTTCGGGAGTGGGGTGCGGAAGGTAAGCGGCTTGCTTGATTCACGCTGTGCCTGTCTGCGACCGCCAAACTACAGAATGAACTCCGCGCCGGTGCCAGCGCGTCTGTTGTCTGTGGTACGCTGGCCTGAATTTAACTGCTGGTGCTCGGCGCTTCACTTTGTAGGAAACCAAAATCACAATCACCTTGAAAGAGAGACCCCCCACTGTATGCATCTGTCCTGCAGTTTGGAACAATATTTGTTTTAATGTATGTAGGTTTTTTTTTTGCGTTACGAAAATGTTACGGTTATCCATAATGTGCCCCGATACATAAAGTACAAAGGAGCTAAGAATGGCTGTTTCACAGCACTTAAAATAAAGGTAATGTAGAATATCTCATTTTAACCCTTCTTAGCTTATTTTAATATCTATCCGTGATCACTTACCCCGGAATTTTGTACAGCGATATATTGTAGCTAATTATAGGCTCAGGAATCATTTTTAATGTTTTCTAAGCATATGCTCACTATCTGCTCAAAAATTATATTAAAAAACAAACGTTAAGAATAACAGAAATTATTTTCGTATACAGCGATCGATCTATAAAAAGGAGAATCAAACTGAGGATCCGGTAAAGTTTTAATGATTAATTTGAATGTGTTCGTTTCTTTTAAGCGAGATTCATACATATTTTTAATACATTTTGTAGACAGTGGGTGCATCTTTGTCTTCTTATAGATGTGTGTAGTGCCCTTTGAGTCTGTCCTTCCTGTTTATCCAGAAATGGGCAAAATAGTTATCTTTGAATTCGTGAATACTTGTATGTGTATATTTGGAGTGTCAACTTACAGTTACGTGGTCTTCTCCTTTCGGACGTACGGTATAGCATACGGAATGGAAGAGAAACGTTTTAGATCTCTAGAGGAAACATTCAATTGAAATGCGTCTTGGAATCAGCAAGAGGCAACGCCTGAATGAAGATCTGGACTCTGTCAGCGATATTGCAGCATAAGGTTTGAGGTACGGTAGTAAAAAAGTGAAGCACTGCTAGTATTCTCTTCATTATGGTAGTACAGCTGTTTCAGCACCAGAGACAGCTCCCGGTCCAGTTGGTGTCTATGGATGTGTTGGACGTGTGATGCCTGTTTTTAGTTGTCTTTTTGATGTGTTCGGGGTTCTCAGTAGTTAAGGAAACGAATCCCTTCACACAGCTAAAAATGTTTGCGCTGGTTTTCGGCTTTCATGTCTCTGTCGGTACCTTTGGGAGTCACATCCTGATTACGTGACAGAATTCGAAGTGATTCATGAATTTACAGCTCCGTTCTGTTCTCTTAGGTAATAGAAGCAGATCGAGACCGAAAAAAAAAACCCCAGCACGACCGACGCAAAAAAATAATCAATCTATTAAAGCTGGTTTTGATTCGATTCTTTGGGTCATTTGGCTGGTTGTTAAGCACAAGCAACTTGAATGAATCAATTGTTATTATCACCTTCAAAGGCGGCAGTTAAAAAAATCCAGAAATATGATCCTTTTCTGTAGGCTAGTGGATACAAATTTATTTATGTTACAAAGCTGTCAAAATCCGTTATTTTAATCAAGAAAGACATAAATGCCATACAGTAACTTATACAGATGTCTGCTGATATATACCTTTGTCAATTACATTCAATCCCAAACACACACATGCATGGACTCAGACAGACACAAATATCTTATATATTAATGCAAAAGGGTAGTGTTACATTTGTTCTGTTAAACATGAAAGAATTCAATATTAGCATCTAGCAGTCTCCCGCCATTTGAATTACTGGTAGGGAGGGTCTGCTACTCGAGAATTCACTGGTACGATCAAAGAAAATGGGGATCAGGAGACTTTGGTTCGACAGTAACAGCAGCTGAGCAATAATTACATAATTCCAACCTCCAAGATGGAAAAAATCTGGCAGGAAACTTTGCAGCTTTACAGATAAAAAAAGCGAGAGAGTAGAAGTTCCAAATTCTCTGAGCCTGGAATCCGTTTATTTTAGTATTTCTTAAGATCTGATTACGGAGTGTCTGAAAATTATTTATGAACTGCATTTGTGGAGGACCTGACAGGTGTAATAAGACCCTAAGGGCACACCATGCTCAATAAAGATGAAATTATTGTGAAGATATATTTTTTATCTGTCAAGGCTGATCTGTCTCTGTGCCATGTATCCAATGTAAAGCGTATTATCTTCCCAATGGAGGGCGAATGTTCCTGACGAATGAGCTATTGACTCTGGAATTATACAGCCATAGCCTACTTTGTGGGAACGTCCAGACTCAGCTGCTTCTGAAACAGGGAGGCATCTCAAGTGCAATGTGAGCAACTTGTACATTCAACATTATGACGAGTAAATTACAGTGGTTACTGCATGGCAGAGATCTCAAAATCCAATGCAATCCCAAGGCAAAGTCATTCCCTGATATGCTGTATGATTTCACCAGTATTAAATGTATTAGCTTTTTTATTTCTCAAATTCGATGCAATATATCTCAGCAGAATGTGTGTGTGTGGGTGGGGTTAAATAAAACAGTATTCTCATTCCACAGCTACAATTGGAGAAGTTGGACCACTTACCTGTTCTGACAGGTTTATATGCATACATGTTTGAACAGCTGCACAGCTCAGTGCTCTTTACAACCAGACAGTCAGTAGGAATCTACAGTCTTTCAACAGCAATGGAACAAAAATGATACGCAGGTTTTAAAAATCAGAGAAGCAACACTTTGTCTGCTGGCTAACAAATAAGGCTTTTGGACAGTGCGTATTGGGTATGACCCATCGCTACAGATCTTCAGGGTGTTTCTTGCAATCATTGGGTTGCCGTTGCTGAAGAGATTTAGCCTTCATCCTCACAGTCTACCTGTTCACCTGAGACTGCAGTGATTTCATCAGTACTGCACACTCAGCCTGGTGTTACAGCTTTCTCAAACACAGCGTAGGGGAAGCACAAAGAAACAGCATGCATGATCCTTTCTTTGGCCATGTTATGCATGTGGCTATTTTAAGAAAAACCACTGATATTCTTTAACTGTTGAGCCTCTGCTCATCATTCACTTTGTAAGCATATGCAAATAAATTAAATAGTCTTGTCCCCAGAGCCCCAGAACTGTACAGAGACTGATGAACTGGTAGAGATGGCTTGTTTAGCCCCACACTGAGGCTTGCTTGCTATAGCTCTCAGTGCGCCTGAACTGATCTTTCAGACTTCAAAAATTAAAAAGCCAAACATGAGTTCACAGAATATATTTAGTAAGTGATCTACAGTATATAGGATAAGTCAATAAGTAAAGTGCACTTGTGAATTGTCAAATCAGTAGCTTTACAGGTGGAGAAGAGTGATATCTTTTTTGTTTAGGGAGTCCCCTTTAGTATTCCTTCACCAGGTGATGGAAGTCTCATGATGACAGGATATTGTTCGGTCCCTGAGCTATTCCTGCACGGCCACTTGAAGCTCGTCATCGCTGAAGTTTCAGCCTCCAAGAGCTTCCTTTATCAAGCCAAACCACCGGTGGGGCAACAGCTCATGCCCAAGCCCACATTGTAGCCCACACAGTGCTCAGAAAGATAGGGGTGGTATGTGCTCCGTGATGCTTTGCTACTATTGCTGTTCAATGGCTCTTGCAGAAATGCAGAACGCGTGGCTCTTCTTCCTGTTTCACGGTGCAAACCGCAACAAGTGACCAGAATACTCTCATTCTCCTGACACCTGGTCATGACTCAAACTTCTCGCGGTGTTGGTGACAGTTTTCAGATTAACATCTGTTTGACCTGAGTGTTTCCCATGAATGACTCAGGGACCAGAGTCATTCATGGGAACCAGCATCATTTCATTCCGAGGAGAGGACATGTCAAGTCTTGTGACGAAGTGTGCGGGGATTCTGCTGAAACTGAAAACGCTCTTGCCCGCCTCTTGAGCTACAGTATCTGGTGGATTATTCATATTTTTGGTAATTTACTTATTTTTGGATGTGAATGTGTATAATATGCTTCTTTGGACACACTATTAAGATATTGCTTGATTTTTGGAGACAGGATAGACTTAGTTCCCTGTAATCCACAAATCTTCTATGTGTCTGGGGTAGTTATATATCAGGTAGGTGCTGACTGTGACTGGGATTCCCAAGTCATCAGAGGACAACTGGCTGAATGCTGAATTTCCAGGCATGTCCCAATGGGTAGTGATTCAGGATTCATCTCCTGGATGTCCTGGGAACTAGGGGAAGGAAGAAAAAGATGTCTGGTTCTTCCTACTGAAGCCTCAAGGACTGCAAATTGAAGGATCAAATACGATCACATATCCTCAGGCTATTCCTATGGTCATTAAACTAAAAATAACCATTCTCTTTCGACCCACAACTTGCTTCCGCAAAGTTCCGCATACGTTTGGTTCACCACAGAAGGTATCGTACCTCGCCTAGAAAGACTGACAGCTAGTGTTGGTGTGAAATGGATAATTGCACAGCTAAATGATATTGTGGAGACAAATTAATAAATGATTTCAAATGAAAAATACACATTTGCTCTTTTAATAGTGGTTGTGTGTTTGGGGTTAATCTGATCCAAACCGCAGCAATAATTTACACAAACATGTAATAGAAAATTAATGGAAGCAGGCCTACTAAGCTTTGTTTTTTTTTTCCACCTGACAAGAAACACATCATTGATGTGAAGCCGCCAGGGTTGTAATCATTGCTGCTAACCTTCTGAGTCTGATACGTAACAAATAGTAACTGTCACATTGTTACATAATAATGCCTCAACAATTAGCAAGTCTCTGTAAGGGTGCAGATGAAAAAAGAATCGAGTCCTTTGAAACACCAAACACTTGTTATGAATGAGCCAGCTGTTCTCTGGCTCGTTTTAATTGTGTTTTTCATAGTTCAGGGGCACTGCGAAAAACACATGCATTGATCACTCTAGGACACAGCTGTGTACAGGGTGCTGGGGAGATGTGGGGTTTGACTGATACAAAGGTTCTGTCACCATGAGGCAGTGGTCCTGTCTAGACAACACAGTTTGCCCGTAGCTCTGAAGATTGACTGCAAGACCTTTAGAGTCTTACACGGTCAGGCATCTGTCCATCTCTCTGAGCTAACAGGCCACTGCACTCCAGGGCTCACTCAGCCTCCTGAAAGCACTGACCTTCCCCTGCTCCTGAGCTCTTTACTACTAGTTTCAGAGCATGCTCTTACACTGTTGTCTCTAATTTCCTCTCAAAGGATTTCAGACATGTTTTTGTCTCTACATCTAAGCTACAAAGTAAGGCTGTCTCGGTTTTCACAGCATAGTGATAACAAATTCAGGGCAGGTCTCTGTCTGGAGCTGCAGGTGTATAAGGTGTATATTGACAAACAATAAAACTCAGCAACAGATGCCAGGCTTACATGTTAAACCTAATGTTCTTCTGTTACATGGACAGATAAATAGTTAATGTATCCATTAAATTAACACAGCAGTCGAATGTACTAAAATAAAGTTCAAGAAGGATTCACAGTCAGCTCAGAATGACATCAGACAATCTCATTTCTTAAGGAAGAGAGGCAGTCTCTCAGACCTAACTCTGAAGCATGCAAATTGCTGAGTGCTTTTTATGCATGCAATGCAGTAGTGACCAACACTTTTGTGTCAGGAGGAAAGGATATATTTGGATGGAGAACAGATGATCAGCTAAACAAGATGACCAACTACTCGAGTTGTCAAACAGCTCTCAGGGGTGGTGCCCTGGTCATCTTAAATAACCTTTACTGCCTCTGGGTTACACAGAAGAGTGACCACTTCATTGTTAAAGCCGTTTCTCACTGTCCCAACCTGATCTGAGATGTTGTGGGGCTGCTAGGGGTGGAATAACTTCCAGCATTGCCCAGGTGGGGGCAGCACTAGACATCCACCGGTGTCTAGCTTGACAGGTAAACCCGACTCCATGGGCTGCTGCTAAAGATGAAGTCAAAATTACAATCCAACCAGATTCTCTGGGCGGTGGAGCGCAGCTGGACGCAGTGCCAGAATGATTGCACACATTCTCAAGTCAAGCCGCTGTACTGTGATAAAGCCTTGTTGATGAACTGGGAAGATGACACGAGCGCAGGCTTACAGTGATGCTAACTTTGGGGGGAAAAAAAATGTACTGTTAATCTTTCCAAATGCTAATTTATCATAAGGATTAGTTAAATGGTGTAGAACCGTGACAGATGTGCTTTATTAAACTAAACAGAAAATAAATGATCCAATGTTTGACACAGCAATAAGATTTGGTGTTCATTACTCCAGCTTATTGGGATTGTTTATTGTAATTCATGAGTGCATCGTTGGAAGGAGCAATAAATCCTTACAAATACTTTACCTTTTCAAATGCCATGCCTCGTTGTATGTTATTTTAAGAAATAGGATGAGCCTTGCTGTGTTTTTCAAGATGTTTCAGAGAGAAATTTCCTCCTGCACTGTCTTGCTGTGTTATTAATTAAAGACACTGTTTGGAAGATGTCCTGGATCATCCTACAGCAGTGGTTTAACAGCGACCACCTTTAAGACCTTTTCAATAACTTACCCAATTCAAAATGAATTCCAACAGAAGAACAGAGAGTCTGACTGAGTACTTTAAGCACTTTCTCTGATCTGCAAAGCCATTATTTTTTAAATTTCATTCTGTCAGCACTCTCACACAAGTCTGAGCTTTCATGCTTTAATCATTAATTTGTGTCTTCTCTTCTCACTACATGGCTAGGATTGATAACTTCAAATTCCATCATTTTTGAATAATTTGAAATTCATTACCAAAAGGATTAAAGGTCTTCCGACAAAAAATGCAGGAAACCTTTCAACATCAAACTTCATCAGTTGGATGAAACGAAAAAAAGATTAACCCAAAAACTGAACGTGTTGCTCGCTCTTAGTGCTGTTTGGGAGCATATGTGCACAGCAATTTGAAATCTTTTGATAACCAATCCTTCAGCAGCTTCTGATTCGATACTGCACATCAACTAAACAAAGTAATAAAGCTCATCGTATTTCCACGGCTAATTAAAAAGGTAGTGCAATTAAATAAACTGTAAATACATGATATTCTCATCGCTGGTTTTAGAACAGTGGTAATCCCTGTGTCACACTGCGCACAAAAGAATCACTAACAGGACTTGATTCTTTAGCTTATGTGAACTGCATTTCCTGAACGCCTCTGGGCAAAATGCATAAGTTATTAGAGTGTTCTTCATGAATCTTTCATTTGAGTGCAATGGAGCAGTGAACAAATGCAGCTCAACTAACTTGCTCAGAACATTAATTGGTTCGATTGATCAAACAGTCATTGTCCAGAATGATCACTGTTTTTATGATGGGTCCCGTTTTTTTCCAGTGCTGTCATGCTGATTTGTTATCCTAGTAAGAAAAGACCCTTACCTTGCAGAATTTCAGCCTTCACTGATCAAGGTTCCACTGAGCAGTGTTTGCTACCTGGCGGTTCAAAAAAACAAACCCTTCCTGTCACAGTGCAGGAAGTGTCTGAGCTGCTCCATCGCTTTCACAATTAAATCTCCATGCAAGATGCTGCTGTGTTGCACCCTGGAATTCTGTGCAGTGCAACTGAACCATGAGAAGGAAACACTGAAAGGTCAGTGGAAAGGAAATTTCCTTAGGCCTAAAACAAATGGTGTGTCTGTGTATGTGTGGGGAGGGGTCATACTGGCAGAAGTTGTACGGATTTCCAAGGCTTTACAAAGAGCTATGTAAAATAACTGCATAGCTCAGTCACAGACATGGTGCAGTGATGTGAAACCCTGCATGCAAAATCGCCATCCTGACACCAATT
Organism: Atractosteus spatula; assembly: GCF_055471065.1. Taxonomy (NCBI): domain Eukaryota; kingdom Metazoa; phylum Chordata; class Actinopteri; order Semionotiformes; family Lepisosteidae; genus Atractosteus; species Atractosteus spatula. Next base: position 73,167,078 of record NC_142708.1, on the reverse strand, counting down.
ATTAAAAAGAAAAATATCTGATAAAATTCTTAACTGTCCACAGGAGGAACCTCACATGCTGAAGAATTCCTCCTGCCTGTTTTGGTGAGGTCCTCTGTAGTGCCGCTCTCTCACGGCCTATTTAATCCTATTAGCTACAGCTTTGCGGTTTGACTCTGGGCATCAGGGAGCAAGACCACGCTTCAGTATCGGCCATATGTCAGCGCCCTCCCAGGTGCCCAGTAGCTCTCCGCAGTGGAAGATGTGCAGCGTGCCTGAGAGCTCATCTGTCAGAGCCTGGCTCTTTGAGCTCACACAGCAGCCTGTTTCAGATAGAACAAAGCACCTGGACATTCGTCCGTCTCAATATTCTGTTGAGAATGCTAACGCTGTAGTCTTAACATTTTGACAAATTGTTTGCAATACATTTCAATATCATTAAAGTTGGCTTAAAGGAAGGAGAGGTTATGCTACACAAACAGTGGCAAATTGAGGATTTCTCTTTCTTTCACGTCTGTAGCTGCTTGCACAAAAATCAATCGCAGTTAAACATTTGCTGTGTGAAGATGCTACTTAATTCAAGTCCATACCGCTACAAGCTCAGAAAGAAAAATCTGGATCCATACTTTTTAAACCTTGTAGGTCAACACTAAGTCCCAGACAGTTCTTTTCCTCATATCCCAATTCACTACCATATTATAGAATGTTCCAGAGGGGTGTGGTACATCCAATTTCTAAAACTTGATTTCTTTCATGAAAAAAATTATAGCAGCACACTAAAGCACTCCCTAAAATTGGGTTCAAATGAGTGACTGGGGCAAATGACTGGAACTGCAATTATCAGATGCAGAAGAACCAAACTTACAATGCAGACATAGGAAAAATAATTAAAGTGCAGTTGAAATTAAGAATTGAAAGAAAAATGTATCACCAAACATTCTAGCCTTTTCTACTCTGTACTCTCACAAGACAAAAGGAAGATGAACTCTCTGAAATGTGAAGTTGTTAAAACACCCATTTTCAACTGAGAATTTAAGCCTTTACTTGGTGCAGAACAGGCATACAGTAACTGTCTGTTTAAACTTAATGAGGAAACTTGAATCACTTTTCCGCTTTCTTTTTTTAAAGTGAATGCTGTGCTCCGTCAGAGTATTATTGAACAAGTAATCATCTTTCGCATTTATGCTCTGCAAATGTTTAATTTTTAATAGCTCAAAAATGTCAAACTTCCACGGTGTTTCGGATCTAAAATTCTTTCTTTCATTTTCCACCTTCTGGTTTCACTAATGCATTTAAAACCAAGAACAGGAGGCATGTCTTTACACAAAGGGCTGTGGGAGTATGGAACACCCAGATATACTGTTGAAGCCCATTCCCTGGCTTCTTCCCTGATCCCTGGATCAATTAACTACGAACCACCAAACAGACTAGATGGACCAAATGGCTACCTTTCATTTGTGACCTCATATGTTCACAAATGCTCAGTATATCATCACTTCAAAATCCTTCAAAAACACAGCCTGAGCTGGAAACATGGACCCCCTTTTGAATTTAGTAAAAATCTAAATCAATTCAAGTCTGCACTACTGAAAGCTTATGGATGGATAAATGAATTACCCTTATGCAGAGGATGCAAATATGCTAAACTCAGGTTTCATTTCTCACATTCCCACAAAGCCAGCTCGTTGGAGATGATCTCAGCAAAGGTGTTTGACCTCGACTATTATAAATAACTCTTCAGGGTTCTGCCAATTTTCCCTGCAGCTTATTTGCAGTCCAGAAGGCAGGTTCAAATGTAAGAAATAAACAGAGCTTGATTGCAGATTCATAATTACTGTAACAGGAGGTTCTAACTTTTACACTGTGCAATTTCACTTTTTGGACTGGGTTTGACGTTTGTAATCATTTGAACATTTGATCTAAACCAGGCTGTTTAGAACTCCCATTAATTGTCGATGTTGCCCCTAATAGACCTGGCATAATTATGTTGTCAGGTGCATATTTGCATATTTATTATTCTCTCGAGATTGATTTTTTTTGTGAGACATCACAATCAGATTAACCAACCCTGTTTAAAATTTCCTAGAAAAGGGTGTAGTGTGAGTGATTAAAAACAAAAATTACAAAAGTTTTCCTTGTTCAGTTGAAATACAGGATTCGATCTCTTCACAGCAGCAGGGACATCCTCTCATTGAGAAGAAACAGTAAGGTAATGCAAGCTGCAACCCGGCAAAGTTCACTCCAGCTGGGACAAATGACAACTTGACTTCTTCGCCTTGACAGAAAAGTACTGACAGAAATCTCCCACTGCCATAATGTGATGTCCAGTGTGCAAATACATTACGTCCCCTTTGATGGTCTTGGGAAATTAGATGAACAACAGAGGGGGGTGTTGAGGTGGAGCTTTTTTGTTGGTTTGTTTCAATGCATAAATTCTGCAAGGAGGCTCTCCAGTTGTGTCTTTAAGTGTACATCATTGAATTTATCGTACATTCTTTTAGGCTTTTAGACTTCACTTCATTCCTGCTTTCGGCTGCCAAATGAACAGTGCCAAAATTGTCTCGGTAATGCACTGTAAGAGTGCAAAGTTATATAAGGAACTGCTGGAATGTTAAATGAGACTGGGAAAGAGGTCTGGTCCTCATTCCTCATTCCTTTTCATTTGCCTTTGTGATGACAGAGAAAAGTCATCCTATCAATTAGCAGAAAATAAAAGAATTCAAGAATCTTGTAAGTGCTGCATGCATCATAAGGAAAACAATCTACTTCAAATGAAAAATATATATATTTTTTGTATTTGGAAATAAAAAAATGCTCCATACAGTATTGTGTTATATATGAAATGATCAACGAATAAATCATGAGTCATGACGTCATGCCTATAGACATAGATATGATCCAGGGCCACGATCAAAGAGAGTTCATCGTTTATTCTAGCTCCCGACCTGACATCGAGTCAAATGTCATAACCTCAAAGACCTCAAAGCTCTGGCCCTCCTTTAACAACCAACAAGGGTTCTAGTTTACATGACAAGCGCACTTCACCTTGTCAGAAAGAAATGTCACATGCATTGACATTGCCTGGCTTCCATGTGCTTCCACAGTACACAAACGTCATTTTGCGCTTGCTCCCGGCTGTGCCTCAAGCACATTATCGCCAAGCTGGACCAAATTGGATTTGAATTCCTGTGTCTTCTCCAATAACTTCATAGTGGAGCATTGGTGCTTCTTGGAATGAGCTGCTTTCACATACAGTATGAGCCACGATTTATCCAACAGCACAAGAAGGTGCAAACTGAATGTTTCCCATGGACAGATCTGTAGATCAAGTTTGGTGGGAAGGGGGGTATAACACTGGATCCTTGCTGGCTTCCTGCATTTTTTTCAAAACAAGGCCTTTTTCCATTAGTGTGTCTCAACCACAATGCTCTGACGGACGCAGGTTTTGAAGTCGCAAGCTTCAAACTAAACCCATCTATGAAAATTCCGAAACAAAGGAGATGCAGCGGCGATTTTGCTGAAAACAACCAAAAGAAAATTCACTATGGAATACTCTCAGGCTGCCGCAAAAACAAGAATAGAATTTTCCCCTGTTCTGTCTGACACTAAGAAATCCACTCAATGCAGCCAGAAATAGTGTAGGAGGTGTGGAGAGAAGACGATAAAATCCTTTGCCTTTTCTTCAGTCTCAAGCTCTGGGTTTGCGTCCAGCTCGTACACCAAGAAGAAGCAGTCTTTAGTTCTAACCAGAGTGGGTCTTCCTGTTATAAACTGTGACCTCCCACCACCTGTGACTCCTGCAGGATCTCACAGCTTTGAAATCTCCCCTTGGCTGAGCTCGAGCAGGCAGCAGATGGGAAGGCTCAGGTCAGCACAAAGGAGGCTCCAGCAGATCTGCCATCTTCTGTGCGTGTGGCTCATACTGTAAACACTCCTTCCATCACGAGTGCTGCATTCGCTATACTTCACTGTGTTTCACTTTGCAGGAAACCATTGAAAGAAATTGCTCTCATCCTGTGACTAATACTGATGGTTGGTCTAGCAGGTCCTCAAGGGCTGCAGTCCTGCAGATTTAGTTTAGGGGGTTTTATTAAATTGCCATGTGCTTAATAATCAGGAAACATTTGTTGCATTTGTTCAATTTGGCGAAAAACTGGTTCACTCGAGTGGACAAGAACAGGAGGGACTGGATGAAAAACTGGTCCCACACAGCTCCCCCTCCTACTGTCGTCCTCCAGGACATAGAGCTGCCCAGCTCTCTGCGGACGTGTTGTTCAATCTCAGGTGCAAATGTCAATGCCAACGTAAGCAGTATTTCTCCATTTTACCATCTTTTTAAATGTCATGAAGGAAAGGCTTCGATTTTTCTCAGGCGCTGCCCTGATAAAAGCTCAGTGTGACAGAAACACAATAGGAGGACAGATAAGACCGCATCTAATGGAGTTTCTGATTTTCCAGATGTCCTTAATCCTGTGTACCCTTCCAGCTGGAAAGGCCTGCAGAGCTTTTTCTTTCGGTCATCCCACCCCTTCCTGCTTTCCCCAAAAACGAAATACCTAGTGCCTACAAAAGCCTATCCCCATTCCCATGCAGGAAGACCTACCAGTTGATTTGCGAAATTATTACCTTTCTATAGGTTCCAGCCAAGACAATGTGTGCTGTCAGTGATAAGGCACCATGACAGCTCTGCCCTAAGCATAAAGTGTCTGTGTTGGCACATCTCCTGCATGACAGGAACAGTATTGATAATGACACAAAGATGCTCTGAAAGAACAGCAGCTCCTCTAGTATTCTGCTGGGATTTCTTTTTTTTTTTCTCGTTTTCTCTTTACTTTTTCTGCTTTTTCATTCCCCCAACCCCCCCGTTGCCCACCCTCACAACTTTTCCCTTCGCTTTCTTTAAAAGAGAAGACTGGAGAGGAACAATAAGCCTTTCGGTTCTCAGGAAATGTGAGGATGGCTGGTACCGACAGTAACAGAACTCTCACACACCTGAGATAAACTGGCAACTCTTGGGTAGGTGTCAGCTTTAATTACTTTTTATCCTTCCTACTCGAGTTAGAGCAGTGCAGTCTTGCAAGGTGTTACCACCTGCCTCTAGGCAGAGTAAGACATAAGAACACAAGATAATAAAAAAGGGCAATAAAAGACAAGAGGCCATTTGACTCATTCTGCTTGTTTAGTTGCAAGGTCAACGCATCCATTATGGTCAAGAAAGCTGAAGCAGTTAAAGACATTTGGAGTGTCACAGGAAGCAATGACCCTTTTTTACAGATTTGCCATTGAGAGTGGTTTGAGCTGTGTGGTTTCACAACACCTCTACTCAGCGGCTACAAAGAGTTGCGCATATCGTCTCCAAAATTGTAGGATGCCACCATCCCTGTATGGACTCGCTCTCTAGACTGGAACACAAAGCTCCAGAATAAACATGTAGCTTGTTTGGTGGCTAGTAGCTAGCTGTTCAGGGCATCTCATCCAGCTGTTCCTTGACAGAAGCAATGGTATCGGCTTTGATGACACACTTGGGTAGATTGTTCCAGACCCCGCCACCCTCCGTGTAAAACCTGCCTCCTGTTCTCAGTTTTAAATGCCTTTGGCTGTGCCCTCTGATTCTTTATTCAAAAGTAAAGAGCTTCAATTAGCCTGTCAGGGTAGGACGTTCCTTTGGGCCTCTGAATATAGCTGGTTGCTCTTTTTGTGGACCAAGAACAGCAATATTAAATCTAAACTAGTGAAACTGTCCAATTTGAATACAAAGTCCCTCGATTTAAATTCCCAAATATTTCTTTTACCGTATTTTAGCCTCCATTGCATATGTGGCTGAGAGAGGCTCAGAATTCTTTCCTTCTCACCTGTGCTTGCAGTTCAGTAAACTTTGCTTTCCATCCTTTGATTGTCTTTCTTTTCGGATGCAAATCTGTCTATCCCAACAGTGGTGAAGGGTGAAGTGGGGAGCAGCCTCTGTCACTGCGAAGTGCTGATAAACGGCAGGAGCACAGAGAGCAGAAAACCTCCTTGAGCTGACAGGGGGCACCGGCGCCCTCCTGCCTCTTGCACTCTCAGGACACATACGAAGAGCGCTAAATACCTCCTGTCCTTGTGTTACTGTCGCACAATCCGTAACTCGTATTGTAAATTGCAATTGTTTAATTTATTGTATCCTAATTTTGATCTAATCCCTATAAATTCCCACCCTTCTACTCTCCTATCCCTCTTAACGAGCTCACGGACAAAGCATTTCATTGCCAACAACACCGCTGCCTGCTGTACTGTTCGTGCATTGATACATAAACCTTGATTGATTGACTGGTTGATTGATTGATCGATTGGTTGATTGATTGATAGACATGAGGACAGAGTACAGGGTCCACAGCCCCAGAGTCCCAGGTTCTTTAAGTCATGAGCAGACCTCTAGGAAAAAAAAGCTGATCCAGTCAAGGTAATATTTACCTCCGTCATTTTGATGGAAAAAAACCTACGGACAATCCATCCCAACACCACTAGTCTATAAACTGTCAAAAAAATCTAAATCTTATCTACTTCATGACCACAATAGGTATCTCTAATAGCAAAAAATATACGACAATCAAAAAGTCTTCACATTATTACAATAAGGCCATTACTGAACACAATCCCTCTCTCAAATCCCCAGACGCCTGGAAATTACATTTGGTTCTTGCTATGGAATACTTCTAGAAGTACCCAAGCATGTCCGCACGAGGGTTTTATTCTCCAAAAAAAAATGTAATTTATTATTTCTGGATAATTGCCAGTCAGAGCTGAAGGACTTCTTTGATGGTCCTGGTTTTTAATTTCAACTGTTGTCATCCATTCCATTTGTGTGATAATACATCCTTCATAATTTATGAAAGGCCATTTACTTGGTCATGTTGGAGATTTGCAGCCGATGGTATCTGATAAAGCCTGTCAATTCTCTTGCACTGTTTGCCTCAAATTCATTTTCCCTGGTTTAATTTACACTGAGATCAAACGTGAGAGGAGAAGCTGAAGAGTCTTTGCCTGCTGAGTGAGGAAAAGAGACGGGGGGGGGGGGGAACTAAAGACATACTGTACAGGTTTAAACTGATAACCTGCCCTTTCCCTCTCTCCTCTCGCGGAGAACTTACACTTCATGTAGAAACTGACACAAACTTGTTCGATACCAGGGATCAGGAAGCATGCAATATAGACACCCACATGGATAAATTTGGCAAAAAATACATGCAAGCATTTTGTGTTCATAGATCCAAAGACGCAGGCTCTCAGCCCCCACTATATGCAAAGGAAAGTACAGGACGGGCGAAGTTTTTCTGGTTAAAAATAAATGAAGCGCATTTAAAATGCCTGTTTTCTTCCACAAGGCTTCTCACTGTGCCGATTGTGTTGGAAATGCTGGGATCGCATCAAAAGCATGTTTGAACCAACACCTGCGACGCGGGCTTCTCTGCTACGCTGTAGGTATTTCAAAAGTTTGAAAATATCAAATAGCTGTAAAAAAAAGCACTATCGCTCTCTAATGAAGCAAGTGCTTAAAAACTAGAAATAGGGAGTTTGCCTTGGCAGGTGTTTACTGCTTTACTAAGTTTAAAAGCTAAAGATTGGGAGGGAAGACAACCTCAAGTCCCATTATTTACCGAAATCCCCCCCAGTACTCCTGACTCTCATCCCCCTCCTCCATCTGCATCATATAGGGGACTAAGACAATGGAAAAGTTACAATTGAGGGGAGGCTATTTGGCCCATCTTGCTTGTTTCGTAGTTAGTAATTCAGTGTTCCCAGGATCTCATCCAGCTGTTTTTTAAAAGAAGCCAGGGTATGGTTTCAAGAACATGGGTAGCCAGTTCCACACTCCTACATCTCTTTGGGTAAAGAAGTGCCTCAAGTTCTCAGGTTTAAATCCACTAGGGCTCTCTAGTTCGTGGTTCTCAGTGGATCTGAGCCACAGCCATGTCTGCAACTAACTCCTGTGCATTCAGCTGTGTGGTATTGTCTGAATCTCCTAAATCCGCAATAAAATCTAAGTATAAAACTCATCCATTCAGATTTGTGCTCTGACCTGTCACTTTTAAAGATAAATGAATGTAGAGCTCCGACAAGACACAGGATAAATATGCAGAGACGATTTTATTCAAGCACTGAGAGAAAAAAAGACCTGACTCTTGACAATATCTGTATTTATTCACTAGTGTTCTCATTTGAAGGCTTAGAAAACACAATTCATTAGCATTAAAGCTGATGCCACACTTTCCACTTCTATTTTTTACCAAAGATGTTTCTAAAACATCCACTTTCATTGGGAAATGACAGGAGTCTAAAGCATGTTTTTATCGGCCACAGATTTTTATCTGCTTTTTTTTGTTCCTATTAAGATGGTATCAAGGAGAACAAAGGTCCTAGATATCAGATGATATATATATATACTTGATCATTTTAAAACATCAAAGTGGTTTGTCTTCTCTAAGAATAATCTCTAAATCTTTGGATTCTTTAATCCATCACATTTTCAAAATCCATCTGGCTATAATTTGCTAGCTGTGGCTAATCACATTTGTCAAAATTAAACTCAATATATGTAATATATTAATTATATAAATCTGAACAATTCCATGACTGTGGAGAGGAAGGAGTCTTTTACACACACTGGTTTTGATCAGTCCTACCTGAAGATTAACTATTCTTTGAAAATCATCAGACCTAATGTGGTCTCACATAAGAATAACTTACCCAGGGGCAGAGCACAGTTCATAACGACAAACAAAAAACTGCATCATCTAAACATTTAATGCATGCCCTACCCAAAGAGATGATTTAAGGTAGATTTATGAAACATCCATAGGAAAAGGAGGAAACAATTCTAAATTCTTCTATGACATGCAGACATAATATGGTGCAAGTTTAACTGTGATAAGTGTCACCTGCTGACAGTAACAGGGGTTTTGCTAATAGTTAAACGTGCACCGAATGCTTTTTTTCTCAAAATGTGAATTATTCATTTTTAAAGAAAAAAATATGCGATGATGCTCGAAGGTTGAAGTCATCTTCTGTTTGAAAAATTAACACTACTTCCAAAATGTTTCTATTTCCAGTAACTGGGTTGAGCTACAGCTATGCTCTTCAGTCATACAAACCACATTCCACTATGTTGCCAAGCTCACTGTAAGGTCAATTTTTAACATCACCTGTGGTGTTTTACAGATCCATTGGGAAAAGGTGATTAAGACAATTCCTCGAAATTCCCACAGAGATAAATAATATGACATAGTCCACTTTAATTTCTTGTATTACAGTCTCTAAAGGGGAAACTCATTAATGGGATTAATGCAAAGGCATCCATTTTTTGTTATCCAACAAGAAATTAATTTCTACTGTTTGACTTTCAGCAGTACTGCTGACAAATGGTACAACGCAGCAGTTTTAAAGAGCGTTGTGGCGCTCAGAGGAAGAAAAGTTAAAGGCATGATTGAGTGACATTCTGGTTACTCATTCATTTGGAGTCAGGCCTTTATCAAGTGGAAAATATTTAAACAGTGTCAAAATACACTCTGGAGCTACTTCTAATGCACAGGCCACATTTCTTCCTTTTAATTTATTTACATTCACCTGCATGTGCTTGTGATATTTTTTGTTACAATATTTATGAATCTTACAAAAGAAGGACCTCAAGACTGACTGATGGCTGCACAAGCTGCACAAGGCCACACACTAATCTTCACTACAAAAAACATTATACAGGATGACATCATAGACTTGCACAAGAAATGCCGAAATAATAATCCTTACACTTACAGAGTGCACACACATCACACATCCGCTTGCAGCGGGTAGGAGAAGAGATTAATGAGGTCAGTTCGTAGATGGGTATTATTAGGAAGCCATGACTGGGAAAGGCCAGCAGGAAATATTGTGCTGTATTGGGGCTTACATGACTAGGGGCATGCTGGAATTTAATTACACACCACAAAGCTGTTGTGGCAGCTTTCACTTTCGTTTACAAATCCTCCTATTTTTGGTATCTCTGAGAATTTCACTAGTTTACTAACTATGGCAGAAACTAGACCATTGATGTAAATTAGGAAGGGCAGTGGTCTTAATACGGATCCCTGAGGTACTCCACTAATTACTTCCCCCCTAACCTGTACTAACAATTTTCTATCCATTACTCAGCTCTTAATTTATTTAGATTTCCTTGAATGCCTACTGCATCAAGAATTAAGTCTAATGAGGACATTTATCAAAGCCTTCTGAAAACATAGACCATATTGGATGCTGTTTATATCTATTACTTCTACTGCTTGTTCAGAGAGCTTTAAACCGTTAATCAAGACCTACCATTTCTACCCTACTAAGTATTCCCTAATATTGGCCAAAATATTGGAAACGTGTCACCTGAAGAATATTTTCAGTCTCCATGATCAGTGTGAACAGCTTGCACAGGAAAAGGATAAGCAGCTGGCTGGCACCCAATTGCAAGCCTGTTTTGTTTTGAGGATGACACTAGGCTGTGGTTGGGAAAATGTTTTGTAAAGGAGCTGTGGGTTCTGTTGCTTTCAAACAGAATTGAGATCCAGAGATTGCTGTAGACTGGAAGGGTGGTAAAGGCCTGCACTGTGCCCCTCAAATTAATCACTACAGTCTAACTAAAACTACTCTCTCGGCCCAGGACAGTGCATTCTTTTGATATGGGGTTCCTTCTATTTTAACCAGTGCATCATACTTGGTATCCATCTTATGGTAGCAGTCTCACTGAATGGTTTATTATCAGTTAATATGGAAACCTTGGAAGTAGATGAGGTTGAATCCAAAATACAAAATCATCCTTTTGTCCTGCTTGTTCCAGGCTGGAAAAGCCAGGAAAATGTCTAATATTCCTTGGCTTCTCCACTCAAATTAGGGTAACATATAAAAAAATTCAGATAATAAAAATAATGAGCTGAACTCACAGCTACAGGACACAGCCTACTTCTCCAACATCCTTTATCCATTCATGTTATTAACCTCACTATGGCTTTTGGGTTTTGCCATTCTTCCATTTTTTAGCAGTTCAATATTGATGCATTAAAGTGTCTACTTATTCTTATATATATTCATGTCATACAATTGCTATAGGAATTGAATAGCATTATGCACAGTGGAAAATATAATGTATTTAAAAGTGTCATTCCGTAAATCTGACAGATCTTTGGTGGAAGAGCTCATCATCTGTAATTCACAGACACTCAATCATCCTGTCATTGGTAATAGGAGAGATAAAATAAAGGGAATGTCATCTCCACAGAGAGGGACGTTACCATACTCACTGTATACATACTGTATAGCTCAGACAGTTCATCTCAAAGATAGAAGTCAGCCCCTTTTTAATTCTTAATGTAAAGGGAGATTTTAGTATAAAATCCTAAACCAATCTATTTATGGAAGGGTCTGTTTTGGTACCCAAAACATACAGTATACTTGTTGTCATAGTCTGTTTTGTTTTGTAATTAATGACATCACTTTTGTTTGATTTGTTTGAAGTCCTCTATTGTAAAACACTGGATTGTTACAAATTCTTCAATTACAAGTCTTTATTGAACATCAATTGAAGCCTAAAAAGGCTAACCTCAAAATGTTGCACAATATTTAAAAATATTAGTGAACTGCAATGGTGCTAGTAAAATCAGGCGGGTTTAAGTAACTGGCAAAAAGTTATACCTCAAACGACAGTGTGACTGTGCTTTTCTATTGCTCTTTTGCTGCATAATTACCAAAATTACTTGTTTATATCCATCGTTAATACTGTCCTAGTGCAACCTAAACCTTGCATAATATTCAAGGCCCAGAAAACGTTCCACTTTATCAGAGTGCAAACTGTATATCAGTAAAAACAAGGAGTGGAATATGGAACATTCAAGGCATTAATTTTTTTTCTCCTCATCTCCCTAGATTTTGCAGTAACAATCCCAAATTTTCAATGCATGAGGATTTTCAACGACAGCATGCCTGAGTAGGAATTCAATCCCTGGGACATGAGACTATCAGAGCCTGGCGTACTGCACTTTAAGAGGTCAAGGGTACAGTTTGAATAAAAGATTGTTAGCATATTGTTCTTCATACCTTCACAAGCAGGTCAGACAAGTGTACACTCAGTGCTTAACAGCCAGATTTACACCCCTACTCTTATCTGTGGAGACATTCAGTAGGTCAAGCACAAAGCTCTACGCTTTTGAATTTTTAAAAAGATTGCATCCATTAAGAATGACCACAGAACTTCCCTTTGAAAGGTCAGCCAGAAAACAGCTTCAAAACAGACAAGCACTGTAAGACACTCTTTAAGAGGGAATGTGCCCATTACTCAGCTTTTTACCTTCAAAACAAAATCAAGAAATGCAGCAAGATGAAAAAGAAAAAGATCAATAAAAAGTGAGAGATGGATTTTTTTTTTCTGTGCTCTAAAATGTAATCATGTTTTTAGTACATAGTTCAAACCAAAAGTAAGCAGAATTTCAGGCTCAAACCTACAGGCTCTTCAAGCTAGAATGTGTGTCTGACAGTATGTGACTCCCTTCTAGATGGAAACTGGTCTGTCAGGACTGCAGAGCCTTCAGCAGTGCTGTTACTCATTTATACACAGGGGTTGGGCTGGAGCAATTCAGAAGCCACCAATCTACACTGCCCCTGTAATACAAAAACTAAAAATCCATCCATGAATTTTCTAACAATTTGGGGTTGCAGGGGAGCTGGAAACTATCCCAGCAAACAACAGGCACGAAGCAGGACACACCCTGGACAGGACGTTGGTCCATCTTAGGGCAGACATAGACACAAACACAGACACACTCACAGCAGGGCCAGTTTTCCCAGAAGCCAGTTAACCTACCAGCATGTCTTTGGACTGTGGGAGGAAACGTTAGGAAACTCACGCAAACACAGGGAGAACATACTGTACAAACACCAAAAATAATCCAGAGAGGGAATCCAAAAACACAAGAATAAGTCCATAGCCAGGTGATCCATTCAACAAGGAATTAAAAACATGAACCGGGTCGGAACCGGCGGGAAGGGAACGGGAACAGAGATTAAAACCTTAACGGGACCAGGCGCTTCCAGGTCCCGGACTCGCACGATACGGACATCAGATGCAGAGCCCGGATGAACGTCAGCGCCTGGCTTTTAAGGTGGGCTGGGAACAGGAGACAGGTGAACAAAAATCAAGTCCAAAGTGAAAGGGGCGGAGCGCCCTTAAGGGAGGAGGGACTACAGTCGTGACAGGCACCCTTGAGCAAGGAAGCTATTATTCCTCTTGCTCTGGGAAAGGCCCTGCTGTATGACCTGAACTCCTGGACGTATTGGAATTGCACATGTGTTCTCAGTTGACATTGGTCAGCTCATTTAACAAGGGATTATAAAACAGATGCTGCTGGATAAGAATGCACAGGGGTTTGACTGCAGTATAGTATCATTTCAATATTGTGTGGAAATAAACATGGCTTAGCCAAGGCATTAGAGGAAAGGGGGAAAAAATTGTGATTCGAGAAGCCCTGTTTAAAAGTGAATATCAATAATCGGATGAGTTGTTAATATCAGGGTTGTCCTTGTCCAGCTTGTTCTCTAACTACCTGGATGTGAGGAGATGTAAGGACATTAGCGACATAATCCCTCAGCACTTACTGCATTCAATTGATTTTATCTTCCATTTTTATTGTTTTCTGTGGCTGTTAACGAATGAAAAAAACCCGGATACATTCTCTTCCAGTCCCTGCACAGTGCAAGCACAAGCGCTTTTACACTTCCAGAGATTGCAAGTGAAGACCTAGAATAAAAAATGCATGAATCTATCTATATCAAAGCAGGGGCATGCTGTTGATTACTCAGGGATTATATTGCACCATTATGTCTCCATTAAAAAAGATCTCCTGGGCATTTATATAGCCAAAAAACAGTATTTTAGAAATTGCCAGTTATGTTTTTGCCTTACACTTCTCGCTAAAAGAAAATGGGGTACTATAGGCATGAAACAGTTATAATTCTTTATACCATTGCAATTTCGGCCTCAGAAATTCACAAACGTAAATCCCAAGACTCTAGGGCGTAGTTTGTAATTTTTTTTTCCTAAGTCCACAGTCCTATCTCTCTTGATTACAAATTTGTAAGTCATTTGTAAATCCCAACCCCCGGCTTCCAGTTTGGCAGCGGTTTCTCTCCCAGAGGACATAACGAAAGACAGTTTTGTTTTTACATTATCTTTTGAACAAGGGGATCGTTTCTTTTTAGAGCCTGAAGTTCGACAAGGCAAGACAAAGGAAGAAGGGTTGTTTGTGGAGCAATCTAAAATTGTGTTCTACATGGAGTATACAGTATGAATAATAATAAACTTAATATGCTATAGTGACACATGGCAGCCATCCTGCACTGACAACCCCTCTGTACACCAGCTCAGATCAAGATGTGAGGATTAAGGGGGAACTGTAGGAAGGCCAGATTGTGCGAGAGCAGAGTGGAATTCAGCCAGCACACCAGGCCTAACACTCCTACTCTTATAAACAGGGTCAAGGCATGTCGAATGACCCATCAGCCAGTCCCTCAGCTGGACATCTCCTGCAGCACAGTGTGCCTTTGGTGTGAAAATTCTGCCCAATGCTGGATGAGATATTAAACAGAGGTTCTGACTCTTTGGTCATTAAACATCCCATGGCAAATTTGGTCACCCTAAATGTCTCCTTTAATACAAGAGGTGAAATAATTTCTCACGTCTTCACTGGTACAGAATGGTTTCTACCCATGAACCAGGTTGGGGCTACACTTGAAGTGATGGCTAAAGTGGATCTCATGCTATATATACAGCTTTGGGGATCCTTTGGGGATGAAGAGGATCCTTCGGGACCCTTTTGCTGTCGAATGCAGGTTCCCAGATGGGCGCTTTCTATCATTACTCTTTCAAGACGCTTGGCTACTTTCTGTTGTGAGCGTCTCAGGGGAACAGCTCAGGATCACCATGTTTTCCAACTCCTTCTCCTTGGACAGTGGAGAGCATTCAATTGGCAAATTCTTAAGATATAAATCTGCAAAGCAGCTGCTACCAATTCTGCATATTCACGAAACATTCAAGAAACCTGCAAATATGAGCACAGAAACTAACTTTGGCCAACTCGTTCTTTTACCCCACAGCTTTGCTTGATTCATTCAGGCACCCTGTGCATTTAGAACAGACCTTCCAGATTCATGCTGCAATTTCTGTTCAAGCAACACACCTGTCGCACTGAAACATACAAAGCCCATCTGTTGCACCTACGTGTTAAACAAGGAACCCTGGAGCTGGGAACCAATGGGTGTTAAGATTGTGTAAATTAATGACCCAAGTAAAAAAGCTCACCAAGCTTACAATGTGGGTTTAAGATTATAAGAACTGTATTATGATCATCCCAAGGAAAAATAAAAGGGTTGCTATGGAGCAGAGAGATGCCAAGCAATCCGCCTCAACCTGTCAGTTTGATTACTTTTCATTCTCGCCCACCTTCCTCAGGTCTTTGGAACCTCATAACAGCTGTCTCCTTCCCAGCTTTCGCGTGCAATCGCTTTTGGATCATGCAAACAAACAAATTCATTATTACAAGAGTAAAATCGTCCAGGGTTTCTATTCTGAATGGTAACTATAGGCAGGACCAACAAAAGCAAAATTAATTTGTAATGAGATTCATCAGAAAACCAACCAGAATCATTCTTTTTATTTTCAGAAATCTCTCTTTATTGGGTAGTTTTGCCTTTCAAAACAAAAGCACTCAAAGTTTTGAACATCTCTTCAAACCTCTGTTTTTTTGCTACCAAATAGGATTGCTGGTAGGTGGTATGAGCAACAGAGCAGTTTTCCCTCTTAAACATTTCGAAGATCAGCTTTCAGCAGGAGCAGCCTTGAACTAAGGAAAGTCCACTCCTGCTTACTTACGCTGTTGGCATCACCTGGCGCGCTGGGCTTGTTTAGATAAACTGCCACAGTTACAAGACACGGATTCTCTCAGAACTCACACGGAGGGCAGAATTTCTGGCTGTGCTCTGAAGGCTTTTTTGGAAGGAAAATAACCTGATGCTGATTCACCCCATCATGCTTCAGCCATCCCTAACCGAGTCAGAGCACAGTTGGGACAGTTACGCCTCGCAGGAGGCTTGACAAGACAGAAATCTGCCTTCCACCTTGCTTTGGTCACAGAGTGGCGGGCTGTAGCTTGGACAGGAAGGGATCCCTGTGTGTAAAATACCAAGGGAATCCAGGGAGTAGAAGGGAAAAGGTTCTGGAGTTCAGGGGACAAGAGGATCAAACGTCAGTGTTCTGCAAGTGCACCAGGTTCAGCTTTGTAAATCCAATGCTTATGAGCAAAGCAGTCAGAAATACCGATTGAACTGAACAGATTTCATACCGAGCTGGAATTGTAGGAACAGAATTGAATGGTGGGACGGATAACCCGCTCAAAAGCAGCTCTGTAAAATGATGGGCTCCTGATACCTCATGTCTTCTGTTTGCCTGCATCTGTTTCTCGTGACTGGTCTTTCCTGGAGGGTCAAAGAGGCAGCCAGACAGGCTTCCTGGGTGAAACCCCAGTGAAAGGCAGTGGATGAGCACTGTGCCACCACATCTTGCTTCGTACCCGGCTCATTAAAGACGAGTGCAAATCTAGACAATGTGGAGGCAGAGCAAGCTGAGGAAACAGAAAGGAGGGTGGAGGGTACCAGGTTCACTTCAAGCATCTTATTTGCTGTATCTGGATCTCCAAACCTGTGACAGCATAATGTTTCTTGGCAGCTTTTGTTCAGTAATAAATTTGAAATTATGAACTGTACAGTCTCCAGAGAGGACTGTACAGTTTGGCCGTTAAGTGGCCAAGGGGAACACAACTCTGCAACCAAATGAAATCTCGCACACAGAGGCTCTGCCTTGTAGTATCACATATTGCAATCCTGAGCACAGAACATTAACCAAAGGCATTCGAAATGAAAAGAAATTCCCAAATCAAATATATGGTATCTAAATATAAAATATGACAAACATATGGAGACCAGTAATACTGTACTATGATTAGACACTGTTACAAAAATTACAACAGTGGTGTTATACCACTTTAATTATAACAAGTTGTAACACTACATATTATCTCTCAACATCCATTTGGTGTGAGACTGTGGTGTTATATAATTAAATGTTTTTTATAAACACATACAGTTACAGAAACTAAGCTTGAAACTGTACAGACTTTACCCATTTGAATGCAGTGTGGATAGGCATTTTGAATGCATGTCTCAATTACTTTGGGAACTAGGTGATGCATTCAATTTTGATTTTAATCTTTTTAACAGTTAAGGACTTTTCTGCATGGAAAGACAAAAAAGAAAAAAATGACTTCAGTTTTCAAACGGTTCGAATCCTGAAATACTCCCATCCACATAAGTAGTAGTGTCAGTTAGATAGCGTAGTGTGCCAGCCAACTTCCACAGTGGTGTACATGGCTACTGCCAATTACTCTTGTCTGATTTTTGCAATGTGCAGCACAGTGATATTCTTGTATTAGGAATGCCAGGGCAGATCTTGCACAGAAAAACTAACCCGTATATGTTCTACAAAATCTAACAGGCAAAATCCCTGGCTGTCAGGGAGTCACTGAGACTTAAAGGCCATTGATGCAGGAGAGCTCTGGCCCTGAGCCTCTGCAACAACTGCCTTCTCAGAAAGCCCTTCCTCAGTGCAAAAACACTTTATCCTCTCATGGCACATTGAGCTGTGAGAGTGAGTGACAGGACATTTGGAGCAGTAGACCTTGGTAGATTTTCAAAAGGGCTGTTTTTAAAAGAAGGGCAAAAATCAGTAGCTGATTCCGTGCTACTACTGTGCCTTGGTAGGTTTCACATTTAGCTGAACAATAAAGCCTCTCTGTAATATACAAACCTCACAGTTTGGAACGAATACGGCACAGTCTCTAATAACTTACACTGGTGTTAACACAGTACACACGGCAAAATGAAAAGAATGCCATTTGCGAATTGAGTGCATGCTAATTTCTTTGTACTCCCATAAATAATTAGAGGTGAAAGGCATTCCATATCCCGTTCTCATTTTAGAGGGATGTTGAGTGCCTGTAATCCCCATTTGATTTCAAAAACTGTCAGAGTTTCTTTTTAATATTTTCAGCTGGTACGAATTTAATCCACAAATAATATTGCTTGTCATGTCAAAGATGTTATGAGCTGTATAATCCCACGTTAATCACATTACCTTCCTTTCTGCTGCTTTTCCGCCACAAGGCACCTGTAGCTTTTTTCGAATAGGAGCCACTGTAAACAACCTTTTACAGCCGTGCTTTAAAACTTCAAATTTAGTCTCCCAATAAATACAGGTAATGGGGGACCAGAGTGTCATTTAAAAGAGGAGAGGAAAATGGCTTAGCGGTTAATTGATTTCTTTGCCGTTAGCTAAAACAAATTTGGAGAGGACATATGCTTTTATTTTTAATGAGATTTGATATTGCAGTGTTAAAAAAACACAGTCAGTCAGTCAGTCAGCTGGAAGGCAAGTAAGGCAGAGTCGTATTACTGGAAAGAGGTCTGCTGCCACGCGAGAGAGATATTGTGGCTTTCAAAGGTGGGTGAAGAGCTTGACTGCTGCACCCGGGAGCAGGCTGTGTGCTGTGATAAAGGGGTTGCAGGTTCGAACACCTTGCCACTGTGTGGACACAGAGAGGTGGAAGGTGGATTTCTATCTTGGTAAAGCTCTTGAGAGGAGGAGAGCTGCACAAGTGGGAGAGGAGAAAACTCTAATAATAATAATACTAATAATAATTCCTTACACTTACATAGTGCTTTTCTGGACACTCCACTCAAAGTGCTTTACAGGTAATGGGGTTCCCGCCCACCACCACCAGTGTGCAGCCCCACCTGGATGCGGTGTCTGTAACGTGTTAGAAGACAGGTGGTCTGAATGCTCTTCCTCATTGTCTCCCATATGAGGTTGCAAAGTTGGTAGCTGTGAAACCCGACGTGATAAATACACCTGGCCATTCCAAAGTCAGGTGGCTATAAGCCAGAATTTTGAAAAAAGAGCTTGGCCTCCTCTCTCCCATGCCTGGCTCATCTTTAAGGTTCATTCTAAACACTGAAACATTCCGATCTCACTAGCGATCAGTGTTACTGATTAGTAGGAGTTTAGAGGATGGCAGTGATAAACAGTTGGCAATGTTATGTATAACTTCTGTGCAGGTGTGGTGCTCACCAGGTGAGATCAGAAAATTCAGATTGAAAAGAAGAGGGACCCGAGAATCAGCAGCACTAATTCTGAGTTTATATTTTCGGGTGGCTGGTTAAGAACCATTCTACAATATCTCATTTTATTTTCTAAAGCCGCCAACGATTCTGTTTCTTGTGATCAGGTGACTACAAAAATCCAATGAAATGCTTACTTCCATATTTCCTCACATTACAAATGACCACACAAATTGTTGGAGATGACAACAACATAGTGGAAAGAAGTACTGAAAATACAAGTAGTATATATAAACTTATAGTTAGCAGCAATATACAGTACATGAGATTAGTATGGAATACAATGGTATAGATTAGAAGAGTTTATGTTCTACACTTTGAGAACTGCACAGGCAGACATTATATTGGGTCACAAGTTCACAAGCAATGCTGCAGAGACTGACAAGCTAGCTTAAAAGGTATTCACATTTAGGTCTCAGATCAGAATCTCAGAACAGAAATAAATTGAAAAGCAGGATGCTTGTATTGGATTTGGAAAACAAGCAAAGCCTTGTTTTAGATATTCGAGAGAGTATTATTTTTTTAAGATAAAGGAAATGAAATCACATTCAGGACAGGTCTGTATTTTTTAATGAAATATATCATCATCATTAGAAAAGCAGATTAGTAATTTCAACTCCAAAATTGCTACAAGACCTCTCTAAGAATCTAATTAGTATCAACAATTGCATAATTACTTGACTCCTGATCTGGTTTTCCTTTGATCGCTCTCACTGAGGTATGGCATCATCAAAGAAGAATAACACACAACGAAATTTTACGTTTGATCTGCACTCTCACGAAAACGTTCAGACTGCCTAGTATTACAGAGATAAGGAATAATGAGTCTATTATTGTGAGAATGAAAAGCTATATTAACTAAAGTGCAGATGAAGCGAGTGACAAGAACAACCTCTGTGACTGGATTGAACACAAAGGCAGACATCTGCTTTTTTTTCCCCGAACTACATGAAGCGTCTCTCCTAGTGCAAAGTAAGGCGAGAAATAAAGGTCAACTGTTTGATTAAAACGGTCCGTGTTTCAAAACACTCTCAACCGATTTCTTGCATGTATTAGAAAGTAAATCATTAAAGTGGAGTGGTGCATTTCAAAATCAAAATCAAAACCTACTCACACCAAAAAAAACAAAAGCTGGAGTTACATTCGTTGCAACAACAACAGATGAACAGGCAGCTGTAATCAATGTGCGTTCATTTTCTTGTTTTAATGCACGCTATTTTTTTACTCATCACTACCTTTCCAGCTACACAACCTCGCTATTCTAGGGGACAGAAATCAACAGGGTGCCCTCCTTTTGCACCAGCTGATCCAATCTTTTTTACACCTGCGTGGCCTGTGTAGCAGACACACCATGCGGATAACAAGAGGAACTAAGTCACAGCAGCTCGGAGACACAACTTAAACACACAGCCCTGAAAAAAAGTCAACATAGTACTGGAGCTGTGTGACTCAGTTACTGCTTCTCCTGCAGAATGAAACTCATATTTATTTCCTTAAATTAAAGACATGAAAGGGGGCCTTTAGACTGTCAGCACACAGTAACAAGACAAGTGATCTCATTTGCACAGTGTAAGTGCTCTCTGAAGGGCCTTGTTTTTTATTTTTGCTCCTCTATGACCAAGCATTATGCAGAGAAAACACAGTCTGGTTTCAAATCAAGGCCATGGTATTCGGAAATGAAATGTTGCCCGACGAGCTGAAGATGACCGCTCCTTGTTTAATTTCCAATTCTGCTCCTACTCCCCGTAGGATACAAACCTGTAAGCTGTGTGAGAGGTCTGTTTCCTTTCCATTTCCCTTTGGAGATAACGAGGGCCTGATAGGGACCAGACGAGTAACTGCAGGAGACAGATAAAGTCTTATCAATCACCCTCTACCCCTGAAGCTCTTGAAGTGAATGCTTAAAAGATGCCGGTTACTTTGTGCAAGCAATATGCTTTGAGTCAAGAATGGTTAACCAGACGTCATCACTTGGAGAAGTCTGAGTTAATAATGTGCCTCAGAGAGTCACCCACCCCCGCCTCCCAGTTCTCCAAGGATGAACTGTAGTTCAGACAGCAGACAGTGGTTGTATCAGTGTCTATATGTTAAGAGTGGAAATATCCTTCTCTAAGAATGGAACGTGTAGAGAAAGGTGCACTTCTCTGTCTAATGATGTTATGACTAAAGATTCAGTTTTCTTTTGTCTGGGTTCACATCTGAATTGCAGAATGCACTGTTCGGTTGAGAAGCAGTTACTCAGATGTGTGCAGACCTTGTTATTTATGTTAAGAGCACCACTGTAGATTGTGAAATGGCCCGGTAATCTTTTGTATGGGTGGGGTTACAAATACTGTACAAGATGCATAGACTGTATGATCCTGCGGGGATTGTATGCTTTTTCTACAGCGCATCATGTCCAGATAATAACCACGATTTTGGCTTCTCTATGGAACTGGTATGTGACTTGTTTTATAAAAGTTGGAAAGGAAAATGGAAGGCTTTTTGGTGATTCTACCATCTTCCATGTCCCAAATATGTTTTTGTAAGTATAAGTCAGCAGACAGCTCAGCAACACAAAAGTCTCCATCAACAGAAGGCACTCTGATCAAGGCAAGGTGTGTTTCAGGAAGCTGAAATACGCATTTCAACTGATTGCAGAGAGGTTTGCGTACTCTGAGATACAGAAAAAATGTAGTTCACAACATAAAACATTTGCCTTCAAAAACACACACTCTTTCCCTCATGTTAAATTTCTATGGACACCTGCAGGCTCCTGTCACTTTTTATTTCACCACTCACAAATGTAGTCCAATGAAAATGAACTGCAGATTAAGAGCCTATTTTTGTATCAGTAACTGTACATCACTGTTGTCACTGATAATTCTCCCAGATGAAAGCTCAAAGGTCTAAAATGCATGTTTTCCTTTTATTTCCCTTTGTGTCTGTTCGATTACTATCATGATAATGCCATTTTTAAAACATTTTTCTCCCCAGCTATCTTGCTACTGCCTGCGCCTAAAGAGGGGTTGTTGTAGTTTTGTCAGTCTCCAGTATTCTCAGTATTCTTCTTTTTTCTGTTGAACAGAAAGAGAAAGCTAGTTCACTGAGTCCTGGGCTGAACAGCTAGCAGAACAGTGTGTTTGGCTGGCTTCTGTTGTTGTAGAGTCTTGGGAGACCCGTGAGTTAGTGGTTCCAAGTGGGAAGTGGCAGCAGGTATGGGGAAGCCTGCACAGAAATTCTGCACTACGTTCTTTTACTGAATTGACCCCACACATAGAGTGTCAATATAGATTTACTCCACTGTGCAGCCTACAGGCTCAACAAAGATGAGCTAACTAAAGCTCTCGGCACTACCAATCTGTCTGAGGGGTTATACATGCAGAGGGCGTAACAAACACACAAGGAGAATGGAAAGCAGACACAGAGCATGAGTGATAACAAGAAACTGGCACCGGCCAGATTATTGAACAACTATTTCTGAAGTGCAGCAGGAGCACATCATTCTAGGTGGAAGGGCATTCATACATAAGATGTCCATTCTATGGTCAGACCTGCGACACTGCAGTGGTAATCGGTGCCACTCATTACAACACCCACAACTCTAGACACCTTCCCTGACGGCGTCTCCTGCGAGGCCAGGTGGAAAACGCCCAAGCTGAGACTCGGTCTGGACTGGTGAAGAGCCCAACAATGCATAATGCCATAAAAAACAGATCAGTGTCCCCAGACATGCATATCTAACTCTTTGTCCAATGAGTTGTTTCCTTTGCTGTTAAAAATATATATTTGGGGGGGGGGGTATCATTAATTAAAGATGCAAAGGAGGAAGTAAAGGTTTATTCCATGCTGAAAAGTTAAGAAAAGAAACACAATGTTTTGGCTGTGGAGCCTCAGTTCGAGCCTTCTTGACAGCTGAAGAAGGCTCTACAGCAGAAACGTTGTGTTTCTTTTCTTCTCTTTTCAGTATGGGACGAACCTTTACTTGTTCCTTTGCAGCCTACGCATGCTGACACAGCTCCCTACTGGAACTACTAATTTTTAAGTTGTCAGACTTAGTATAGACCAACTGCAGACAGTTGAACTGTCAAACTTGAAATGCTCACTAGCAGGGCCACAGCTAATTCTACGTCGGTTGTCTGACCTTTAACATTAAACAAACAATGTCCTACAGGCACTATGGGGCAAAAGATGAAATATGAGAACCAAGATGGAATTCTCAGAATTCAGATAGTTTAAACATTTTCAGTTTAAAGGCAACAAAATGCTCCATGCTTGTTCCATGCAGGCCCAGACATATTTCCCTGAATGACACTGTAGGCTCCTTCTTCCTTGACATCTTTCACATTAATTGATTAAGTTCCCTTGGATCGTGAAACATCCCTTGTCTCAGTCAGGAGCTTATGAGAAACACTTCTTTGAGTGTGAAGTGCTTAAATTTGCTTTCATGTAAATTAATAAAATTATATCAAATGCTTTTGATTATGTGCTTAAGGGTGCAAACGAATAAGTAAATTAGATATAAATCATGCTAAATTCTTTAAATCTTTGAAGCCTGTCTGTTTCTATTAATGCAGTAAAATGCAAATAAACTTGATTTTTTTTTCCTTCTCTCCCCCCTCTTCAAAAGCTTTGGAATCACGCTCATTAAAATTCACACCATTGGCATCGCTAAAATGATCCAGGAAACGCCAATATCCTTAATTAGGCCGTGTTAAACAAATTTCAACTTGGATAGCAGAGGACGCTTGATGAATAACAAGTGCTTTCTTTGTGAAGGTGAGGATTTCCACTTCGGATAACCTCTTAGGTTTCTAAAACAAGCATACTGCTTGGAGCCCAGAAGGGATCAGAGAAAAGTTGAAATGCAAACAGGAGGCAGCCAAAGAGCTAAAGATAAACTATTGGGTTTGCATCCAGACTAATTCAACAACTGAAGTAGACCTTACACCACAATTCCTCTGCAGCAAGAGAATATTATTATTCAAACGCTCTGAATAGAAAACATGTTTGTTGTCCTTTGTTTTACTTAATTGGAAACCAGCAATAATCCAGGTGGGTCAAGAGTAACTACTGTAGGTAATAGGGATTACTGAAGCTATAACCTGGTCTTCCTCTGCCTGCCGCCTTGTAACCAAGATCTGTATTAGTAAAAGTGTAGTATGCTTATACACCTTATAAGCATGCAGGATTTATACAATTATTTATGAAATTATGCATGCACAAACAACAGAATGTAGAGTGTTACTGCGTGCATTCAACATAAGTAAGACAGAACTGATGAAATGGGTACATTTTTGCCAACACAGGAAATAACGATTCAGTGTCTTGATATAGAGCCGGCAGCCTGCTCAATTATTCATGAAAAGTAGCCCGAGCTTAATGAAAGCCTCAAATTCATTGCAAGCCATCACATTTCTTAAGGCTTTAGAATTCCTACTTTTAATCAGCTCACATTCGTTTTTCTGTAGTCTACATGTATGTTTGGAGCTGTAACTTCTCTTTACCGGTGAGTCACCAGTGGTTGGGTGCATTTCTAGATTAATTAAAACAGATGATCGGAGAATACCTTCCCCCAGGTATACCTTCCCCCAGGCTGACCCGATAAACCAGATTGAGGTGGGGAGTTGGTTCCGACAGGTGGGAGCATCAGAAATTTAGTTCCCTGAGCACCAGCAACTCCCATCCCACCCCAGGAATTCAGACCTCCGTTTCTACTAAGGGCATCGCAGACTGAGACCTTCCCGATCTACCTCTCTGGTTAATTTCAGGAACAGACAAGTCCATAGTGGGCAAAAAGACTCAGGTACAGTATGCCAAAATTTACTATACAGTCCAGGAGTGGTTGCTGGCTGTCAGCAATCTAATGAATCTTGACATTAAGCACAAGTCTGGATGTGAGGCAGGTGAGAGAGTGGAACTGCAGAAAACGAATAATAATAATAATAACAACCAATGTAGATTAAATGAAGCGTCTGTCCTTAACCAGTTCAGAGATGGGGATTATTAGGAGGCCATGATTGGTAAAGGCCAGGAAGAAATCTGGCCAGGACACCAGGCTAACACCCCTACTGATCACAGACGCTCACAGACAGAAGAGGATCACGTCCTCCTCCGAAGCTCTGCCTCTCCCACAGGCCTTGGCTTCATGAGTCCACAGACCAGGGTCGGCTGTAATCCTCTGCACAGAAGAGGCTGCTCTACAGAAGAAGAAATAGATAGGGTACAGTAAATTACAAGGTGATAACTGCAGCAGGGCGCTCTGCTGACATGACCAACCCCCAGAGCACAGCTCCTGTTGTGTATGATTAAGCTGCCAGAACTCAGAGAGGCAGCCTTAACTTTTGAAATGTAAAGCACCTCTTTCTCTTGTGCAGCATAAAAACCCACCCCTGAACAGCTGATCTCTTGTGCTGTTCTGCTGCACATTCTCCCACCTGCGGGAATTTGAATTTCATGTCTTTACTCTCATCCTTCTTATTCAAAATAACCTAGCAATTAGCCATTTTTTCCCATGCAAGATATTTACGTGAGAGATAAACACCTCATAAAGCACTGAATTGGGAAGTAATTGTGTTTGGGCTGCATCTGCCTTGTTTTTTTTTTATCAAATCAGCTTGCATCGCTAAGAAGGAGTTTTGTTCCCAAACGAGTGGAAAATCAAATAAAACAAGATGATTTAACCTTCTGAAAAGAAAAAAGGCTTTCTTATATTAATTGACTGCTTTCAGGCTTGGACATGCACTGCTTTTGAAGGTGGAACCCTCATGCTGACCCTGATCTGACTGTTTGTGCTTTGTTTTGCTTGCTTTTTCATACACACCAAAGCTGTCAATTGGACAGTTCCTGTGGAACTGCTTCAGACACTAGAAGCTTCCCTGGGGCAAGACTAGATGCGTTAGAAGAAGAATATACGTGTTTCTATAGGGATAATACCATTTATTATCTTTCTTTCATTTTAAGGTCCATTTTCATTCTTTACTCTAACCTGAATATAACAAATGCGGCCTGATTTCATTGCATAGGACCACAAAGCATTATAGCTTGCACAACATGCAGAGCTCTGTGTCAGTTGTACATGTACTGTATGTACCACCCCTGGCAGTTTTTTACTTAAACCCAGTTTTTTGTAAAAGGGCTTTAGAGGTGCCATCGACAAAGGGTTTATTAGGGTTTATTATCTGCCACAGGGACAAGTGCAACTCCACTGGGTTCAGTGTTGTGGCAGGTATCTATTTGATCCTTTAAAGTAAGTAAAAAAACAGTGTTCTTTATTTACACAGTGAGGGGAACAGATACAAAAACCCTAGCTCGTATTTGACCTGTAACTGCACTTCTCACATATCCTATGAATATGCTATGGCAGCAAAACATAAGTCTTTCTCACAAAACCAAGAATTATCTTAGGCCAAAACTCTCAAGCCTTTCTGAAATGCCTTTTCCACATGCTCATCAGAGAGTCATTGAAAAAGTTTCTTTTCCCTCTGGTGCAGCACATATCCGAGTCTCTGCTCTCTTTCTACACTGCGGAGGTTGACAGCCATTGGAATCCTCCACTTCCTGGTTTCAAATATCACCTGACCAATTGTCTTCTTTTAATTGGTCAGGTGACTGAGGGCAGCGGGGCATTCCCCCAACAGCTTTCTGGGGAATGTAGTTCAGACAAGAGATGCTATCTTGTCTGAACCCACTACCCTTTCAGAACAGCCAATTAGACCTGTATGTTTGGGGTGGAAAACCAGAGTGCCCATGCAAACACAGGAAACACATACAAACTCAACACAGAAACACTAAGTAAGAACATAAGAAAGGATACAAACAGGGCCATTTGGCCCATCTAGTCCATTTGGTACATAACTGATCTGAGGATATATAGTGCATAGTTAAGCAATCAACATATTTCATTTTTCTTTGCAGTTTTTGCTTACATTTTTACCCAGAAAAGTGTTGGGTCTGAACATGAATATTGAATGGCTCATTACTGTTTCCAACCAGTGCACAAGAAACCATATATAAGAAAAAAGGATGATTTCCCAGTGAAATAATGATGTTTTAATAGCACATATTCGTAATTTTTCAGCATGTAATTAATCTTTATTTGCTCCTCTGTAGCCAATGCACACTGGCGCAGCTCCCCACTTGAAACCTATTCATAACTGTCCTGCTTTTTTGAGTGCATTTCATTGCTTGAAGGACGCCCCCTTCTGGTCATAACTCAGTGCTGCTCTTCTTAGTGTGTTCCGGAGGAGCGCCTCCTTCCCATGATTAATGAATTCCAGACACCCCTGGCTTGAGAGAACAGCAGAATTAAAATGCACAGGGCTTTTCTGCAGAGCACGTGAACCCTACTGTTTGACCTTATTTTTCCAATTTCTCTCTGCTCCCTCTGCTTCAAGACTGTGTTGAAATCTCCCTGATGAATATTTAATTGCCGTTAATCCGATCAGATATGAGCCTTCTTGGCGAGAAGCAATGTAATTATTGATAAATACGTGGTGTAAATTTTCACTGGACCATTAAGGTTCAAATCCCCATGGCCTATGAAAAGAATCTCTCATTTAGACAATCAAGACCAGGCCAGGCTGGGTAGGCATTTCCAGTTTCACCAGCGGCTCATGCTGGAGCATCGATAGTTTGTTTTGACTCCCCAGATATGGGCTCGCATTTCAATTGCTCAGCTTTACCACACGAGTCAGTCAAAATGTTTTTATTTTTTTACGTAGGAAGTAAATCCCACATGCCAGGCAGAAACTTTCTTTTTCCAAACAAAAGCCTACATACCGTTTTAGCCAACTCCCTAATCACACTAATCCCAAATCAAGCTTTTGCCTCGCATCGATTTTAACGAAATCATTTTGCCTTATTTTGATATATCTTTTTATCTCCTGGTTTTTCTTCGTGACTTCAAGAGGTTCCCGAAATACTCACAAGGCTGTTTGTTAAAAGTTTTCCTGTCTTGCAGTCTTTTTAAAAGTAAGATTATACAGCAAATAATGCAAATGTAATCGCTCCCTCAGGCCATGTCCAAGGTGTTTCATGCTCATTATGCAAATGCAATGCTTTTCATTACCATGAAAACAACTAGGTGGAACATAAAGCATGTGGAAAAGCTCCTGGTGGCCTCGGTTAAGAAACATTGCATAAGTCTTTTCTTTACTTTAATTTTATGAAGCTGTCCGCTCAATTCTGAAGTGATAGTGGGGACACAGGTCCGGTCTGATGCCACATGACCTTCACTGAACTCTCTGCACTTGTACTTCCGTCTGTGGGATACCTAATGGGCTCCCCACTTGTGTCTGCTTTTACGACGTCATTTTTCTTATGCTTCATACACATTTCCACTGGGCTTGAAGCCCAGGAAAGGAAAAAAAAACTACTGCGCCAAAACATAAATCTGTAAACCTTTTACAGTTCAAATATAATCAATGCGGCCCAGGATAAAATAAAAACCTGGAGTTGCTGACAAACAACAAATTACAAATCCAATATTTAATAGTGCATTTCTTGTGCATATAAAGAGGACAAGCCGTCAAATACTTTTTTTTATTTGCAATTGCTGGGCAAACACAGCCGCCAATTCTTGGATATATTCTAAGACAAATCTCAGACGTTCAGTCTCGTCGACTAGATCTACTTTTTTCTCTAAATGTTTTACAGAAAAATAGCATTTTTCCGTTACATATGTGTGGAGAGAAACAAATGATGGGAATAATGAGTAACAATGACACTGAATTGTAAAATCAACCTGATTGATTATAATAGACTGTATATAATGAGTGGCAACCCAGACCCTGAAAAGGGACCTGTCCATTTCAAATATACACACACACCCATTAAGGGATGAATAAGAGACACAAATCAAACTAAAAGTCCAAGAATGTCTTTGGAAGGTGGTGGGAAACCCATGAGAACAAAGGGAGAACATGCAAACTCCACCGAGAGGGAACCCAAGTCTGGAATCCTACCCAGGTTCACCACATTACCCATGCCCACCCTCTGTGTATACATTACTAATTCCCACATTATAAATAGATATTCCTCACATTATTTCTGTCAAACTGTCAGGAATGATCACTCAATTGTCTCTAATGGCCGCAGACTTAACTCACATGATCTCCGCTATCTTCTGATGCTGTGGCGAAGCCGCAGCCAGAAGAAAGCCAGAGAGATAGAGATGTCAGTGACAGAGGAGTGCAGAGGAATTGGCTAACAACCAGCGCTTCACAACAAGATCCCGACTTCTTCACTTATTGCCTTAGCCCGAGATTAAATCACAAGCTCGACTCACCCATCAGGAATTGTCAGACTGCGCTCCTGGAGGGGCCTGGTGACTTCTAGCCAGGCGCTCAAATGCTTAATTGCTCGAATCAACTAATTAACTGGATAAGTGGGATATCTCTCCCTCCAGGGTGAAAAAGCTTCCGTACTTTATAACATGACTCAGTTGCATCTTTGGAGCTATTAGCGATACAAAAAAAAACATCCAAACAAGTAAGCACATGTAAAATTGAAATAATAAGCCTAACTGGGAAATTAATTAAATCGATGAAGTACTTAGCTGACGTTTAAGCTGTTTTAAGAAAAACCAACAGACAGTGTGTCTCTCACGGAATCAAATTTAAAACCTCAGGGTTTGTCGGAAGAGCTGCAGTGTCTGATAAACAGAAAGTTACCATTACGAATTTGGGTTTTAACATGTGAGTAGTGAGGGAAATACCTTGCTCTATTGATCGATTTCAACATTTTTGGAAATGATTTTTTAAGTCACATTTAGGAATATACTTTAAAAACCAGTTGAAACTTTACTAAACATCCATGCACTTGACTTATACTGTATACGGTAACTCCTCCTGAAACCTGCATGCATTTGGTCATGTGGTAAATATTTCCTGTGATATAGATAAAACCCCTTGAAGCAGTTATAAACACTTCAATGGAGTAATTTAACAGAGACTTGTCCTTCTCAGTTCAGTGTTACAATCTGGAGGCTTTATTTTTTTCTTCGATTTAACAAAGGAGGTGAAGTGCTAGCTGATTTCCCCAGGATCCTGCCATAATTCAGAACAATCCCACTCTGATTAAAGCCCTTGCTCTGTAACACTGTACACAGCGGATGTGCGGCATCTACAGGCCCTAACTCGTCAAGTAAGCGTTCACTCAGATGAAGACTCATGAAGGGAACAGCAGGTGACGGAGTGGGAGAGAGAGCAGACTGACCTTGATGTGATGAAGCTACTGTAACTAGGCTACTTTCTCTTCTTTCACCTTTCTACATCTCGGAAACACCTCATCTTTAAGATCACTTTACTTTATCACTTTACTATCCGTATGCAATTTCTTGCATTAGGAATTTGTCTTTTCTCATACCTCAGCTTGCTCTCCATGAGACACACAGACAGGGAGAGAAGCTTAGGGTCAAAGCGCAGCATCAGCCATTTATACAGCACCCCTGGAGCAGTTGGGGTTAAGAGCCTTGCTCAGGGGCCCAACGGAGTAGGATTCCTCTGATACAAACTGGCAACCTTCCAGCCACAGGCGCAGATCCTGAGCCACACAGCCACCGCTCTTGTGAGCACATCTCCTTTTCCAATCCGTGACTACGTCTCATCTATCCATTAATATACAGTAGGTGTAGGAGTCCTGTGAATTTACTGGGACAATTTATTCATTGTAACAGTAAATCACGTCTTTTAGCTTTTGGGAATCAATCGTCAGAATAATCAGCGATACACACACACGGGTTCAAATACACGAAATACATTAATACATCACATTGTGCATATAAAAACATATAACAGTCTGCCTGGACACAGATGGCAGATCTTATTGTGAGGGTTGCCAAGATACAGAATATATCACAATCGTGAAGAGATACAAATCAAAGAAATATGAATTTAGTATACCATTAGGTTACACTATCTCGTTAATCAGTCTCATTAATACAGATTCTACATTAGATACTCATAAGTTAATACTTTACTCATACGAATTAAATTGATATCAACCTGTATTGAGATAACATTTGAATTCTCGAGATCAGTAATGTAGGATATTGGATATATACTCATGCGGTATGGATTTGTATCTCCCGGCACGGGCAGGGAACGAACAGCTGACAGGCTCTGTCGAGGCGGTATCCAATCCGTAGCCTCCTGGCTCGATGCCCAACCAGTCCTGGTGCGGCACGGAGTCACGTGGAGAAGGAGAGAGAGAGTTCCTCTGTCGGCTTCGCGCTGGACAGTCGTTCCTCTCCAGGGACCTGCTAGTTAGCCTCCTGCTGAACTAGTGGATCTGTCCACAGAGGTGACTGCGCGGTCAGAGCAAGTAGTCACTCTTTGGGGGGAAGTAACTGGGTTTGCTTCCGGCGTAGCGGCTACCTCTGAATAAAAGTATTCGGATGTCGACAAAAGTCTAACCGTATCGCTGCGTTGATCAGGTGGATACGGCGGTGGTTGCTAGTGTAACGGTTCTTTTGGGTTTCCAGTTCGTCCCTCACTGCTTGGGCGTGAACCCGGGTCTCTGGCATCACACAACAGGGAACTTGCCGGCTGAGCTAAAGGAGACCTGCACCAGCCTGGGCGGCTGAGATCCCTGTTATACGCAGGGGCGCATTCGTTACACTAGCAGATCACGAAGTCTTGCTGCAGGCTTGGCGTCAGCAGAATTCTGTCTTTACGTACGGTTTATCTCTGGCTGGGCACTTGGGAAAAAGTTACAAGTCCCAACACTCAGACTACAGCACTGGCGCTCACGTGATTGTCAGACAGGAGTGCGAGGGTGCACGGAGGAGCAATCTCGGAGCTCTGTGCAATGCCTTTTAACTGGAGGACAATTGGTGATTGGTCAAGAGGTTGCCGGGCAGTTTGGGTTTCCAGGCCCTGCAGGTTCCTGATTGGCTGGTCAACTTGAGGAATGATTGATCATTACCTCTGACTCTAGGACCACAATCCAGATGTGCTTAGAATCTCACTAGACAACCAGGCGCCAAGAGTGAGCATCCATCATGATAGCTGGTTGCATCCCAATCCTGGGAACTGTTCCTTATCAAGAAGACAAACATCCCTAAATCAGTGCACCAACATTAATGTCTCCTCTGTGGCTTGGACCCGACAATAACGTGATTACATGGTTACGCACTAGCCTAGCCTAGAGGAAGACAATGCTTCATCTGCTGGTACTGTATGCAGGATGTAGGAGAATGTACAGTCGAGGTGTTACTACAGAGAAGGATTAATGACCTGTCTTTGCACATAGGCAGAAATATGGGTCAGTGGGCTTGGCTTGGAGCTGTATTCACTCCATACCCTTTGTCTGAACATGGAGAGCTATCCCCTTGGACACACCAACACCTTCTACCTCACAGAACTGCATCTTAGCATCTTTAGCATCTCTGAGGAAGAACATTACTTTCAGATACGTGCATTCAATTCACAGGATTGCATTGTGAATAATACATAAATACAGCTGATTAAAAGCTCACAGAGAGAAGGATACCCTAAACATCCATTTCAGATCAAATCTGTATATTAATTGTACAATTTAGTTCAGGACTTTTTTTTATTCAGGCATTTCCCTGTAGAACACATTCCCTTTAATGATGTGAATGAAATAAGAGCTTTTAAAATCCTTCAGGTGGGCTAGGGCAAGTTTTCAAACACCATCTACGTGACCCACATTAACCATGTTTATACAGATATACAATACCAGGATGCACTGCAATTAGTCATTTTGATTCAAGTCGTTTAAGCAGATCCCAGAAGCCAGACGAGACTGGTCAGTACTGGGATGGGGGGAGATCTGAGACTTAGTTCCAGTGTGCTCTGGTTGTTGTTCTAAGCTGAAGACTAAATTGAGCAATGAAACAAAGTGTTTTTGATTATCTGTATTCATGGTACAGCTACACAGAAAACACCTCAGAGCCTGGAGTATCACAATAAGAATGCCAGTTACAAGCTTTAATAGAAATTACTACTGCTAAAGTAATTCTAGGAAAAGAATATCACCCCTGCTCAAGGAAATTCAGGCTGTTGCTGTAAGTGGTATGTGGTGTTGGTGGACCAGGAGATGGTACACTTCTCTCTGGGCCAGAATTTCCCACCAGTGCCCCAATATGGTGAATTTCCAAACCAGTGCCCCATTATGGTGACTGGGGACTCATGAATGATGTGCCAATCTTAGGAAGAGACGTTACATCAAGGTCCTGACAAGTTTGAATATTAAATCAGAGCACTAGCACTAATTGTAAATATGGGGGGATTAAACTCCTGGCTTGCACAGTCTGCCTTACCTAAAATTTAGTGAAACGACTTCTCACTTCTCACAGCAGATGTGCCCTATCTGCTGTGCAGTGGGGCTGCTGTACTGTACGTCACCTGGGTGGATGCTACACTCAGCATTAGATGGAGTGGGCTCTCTCCTATAAGTAGTGTTTTAAGATCTTTTGTAATAGAAAACACAATTATTTAATAGATTTTACAGAATAAAAGCCAATAGCAGTAGTAATGTTCAACTGGTGCAGGCTAGTCTTCTGTACATGATAAAAATATGTAAAAGAATAAAATCTGACAGCTATAAAATGTTGTATCTGGAATAGAAGATTAAAGCATGTTACTTGTAGGATCTCTATTTGATTCGTTGGAAGTGGTAAGAGGAGAATAAACTGTGGGAGACTGTAACTATTGGAATGTAAATTCATGCCCAAAAAATCAATACACTGCTGTAAAGGGAATTATTTTCTGCAAGCACATCAAAAAAGACCCTCTTTTGGCCTAAATAGCATATTGTGAGATTTGCTCTGACTTATAGTTAGGTGTTCTTCAATTCTCCAGTTACTTACAAAAGCTTAAGTGTATTATACTTTATGTGTGGCAGTACAGCATATCAGCAGGAAGCAGTGCATTTACAATAGCATTGTTACATTTTAGAATGCTAATAAGCTTATTTCATTTCATTCTTTAAGGGCAAGATGTAAATCAGCAAGGTCAGACAGCTATCAAATGACTGCATTTCTCTTCATCAAAAGATACACTAACATATATAATTCATGCCACACTCTAAACAGAGTCTAGGAATACAAATGATTAACATTTGATTGTTCTGTAAAACTTTAAAGGATGTGATGGTTTCAGTGTTCTATAGATTACTGCAAATAATCAAATTGATTTTTTTTGTCAGGGATCTGGGCAGTATTGTATTTCGTGGGCTTAACAAACCATTCCTTTCTCTGAACGGAGTATCCACGTTGAAAGGAAATGGAAAGTATTTTTATTATAGACACAGGCCTTCCTTAAGGAGAGAGGGCATTAAAGAACAGGTTCAGTGCACAGCTTTGCAACTCCACAAATTTAACTGTGTGTATTCATTTTTTAACTTATTACATTATTTGTAATTAGTATAATCAGTATAACGATTATACAAAGTACCAAAGCAGAGAGGACCAAAAGAGTGGAGTAGCCCCTGCTCTAAATAACTACAGTTTTTTTGCAGTCCAGAATAATTGTAGGAACATCTGTTCTTACACACTGATATGTACTGTACGTAAGCCAGCTCTGGTTCGAGGTTTAACAACGCAACCTGCGCAAGCCACACTTACAATCTGAAGTTATTACTTTCCTGTATGAGCTGATACATACTAGTCTTGCAATTATATGACACAATGAAGAGTCTGTTTTCACAAGGGGCTAATGATGACTTGGCAGAGTATCCTTTTGGCCTTAACAGCACTGAGCACAAATTGTATGTTTTAAAGTGACTTTTGAATTAAGGACTTGTATACATCTACAGTTACATTTAATTAATTCAAAACCTGGCTTTAATGTCAAACAAGATTGATAGTAGCAATTTAAACCGCCTGTGTGTACTGCACTCATTATTGGGGTGATCTTTTCTTGCTGTCTTGAAGAAATCAGCCCAAATAATATAATTACACTGCAGAGGTCAAAAGGGATAAATGAGTAGGTTATTCTGAATGTATCTGGGATGGGGTGGATGAAATACTGCTTTGTAAGTCACTCGGGTATTATCTGATAATTGAATTACTCTTTTATATACAATGAAACCCTAACCCTGTGGGAAATTATGCTGACTCAATTTGCAGCTGCATCCATGTAAAAGCAACCACAAAAACACACATTACTCACAAACACAGGAAGAAACAGACACATGGTCTTTGTACATATCTGTAATATCACCTATCAACACTATCGACACCTGCTGCTGCCTGATGTGATGAGCACAGCTCTCCTTGCCTGTGCAGGGATTCAAGCCAAGCAAAACTGGGACCACTATGGGCCTAGACAGTGGATACCTCCCCCATGCCTGAAGACCAGGTCTTCTCAGCACTGCCAGTGGGGGATTTCAGTAGGGGAGATATAAATTAAGAAAGAGGTTCAATTCATGAGCACTGTTACCCAGGGCCACAAACATTTAAACTCTGAATCTACATTTAGACTTTTATCTAATGTCAGATCACAAGCACAGCAGTCTCAGGAACTGCACTCAGAATCACGCACAATTGGTCAGTTGCAGGGGTTACATTGACACCTGGTACCAGCCAACCAACATAAAACTTCAGAATAGGATTTCCAAAATGTTGTTGGAAGGTTGTAGTTCGCTTCTGTTAGACAAAATGTTTGAGCAAGGTTTTAACAAAATTACAGAGGCAGTCCCTGAAGCAGTAGCCACAATTCACACACTCAAGACAAGTATGTTATACAGTATATTTTTATAAGACATTACTTGAGCATGTTCTATACACATGAATATTACATCAGAGTGTTTCAAAATCCCAGCCAACATTGTAGCAGGAAACGGTTAATATTATATTTTGGTCGTGGTAGCACGATAAAGAATGTTTCAAAAACCTTCACTAGAAATTTACACGGCCACAATATTTCTGTACCATGTACCAATATTTCTGTACCATGATGTTGCTAGACAGAAAGCCCTCTGCCTAACCCACTAAACCACTTAGCCTCAAATGCTATTTACAACTCGAGCAGCCTTTTGAGTATTGTACGTTCATCTTTAGTTTGCAGATGTCTTTTGCTGCTTAACAACATGAATATTAGATGTCAGGACCTTAACATTAGTAATATTAAAAGAATATTGTTGTTTCTGTTTTCTCCCATCTCTGAGGGGAGAATGAAATATGCTTAAAAATACGGAGGAAGATCAGATTTTTCTTATAAAGTCAGAGTTTAAATTGATCATTCACTACGTGGTACCACTTGCTTTCCCTTCTAGCTGTTGAGAAGTCACAATTAGGAATCTGCAGACCTAACCTTGTGCTAAAAATATGGTTCAGACATTTCTGTTTTTCTATCCCCTAGACTCAATTAACTTTTCTGAGTCGCTGAACTGTTGATTGATGGACGGTAATGCAGTACCAACAGTGGTGAAGTGAAGTACTGCTCCTCTTTCCTCAAGGTCATTTTGCAAAACTGTAGAGGCTCACAATCTTCCACCACTCCGACAAACCACACCAACTCACAGCGTATGGCGATTCTTTTATCAAGCCCTTATCTGAAACAGAAAAGGACATGGCCGCGTCTGATGATAACCCAATGTGCTAGCTAGTAGAAAAGACGAATCCAAATGCTTTTGAAATGCCATTTAAACATTACGTGGTATCTACACAGATTCCTTTCTTACAGAAGTAATTATTAAGTCTCCTTTTTTTATTCCCATGCTCCATATACAGCATACATCTCTAGAATAGGCCTGCTTCACTCAAGGGTCTGTAGTTCAGCTCTCGAAGCATAAATGCTACCAAATGAATAGTCTTTCATGCAACTACTCTGAAAAGGGGTCACGTACTGTAATTAGAAGAAAAAAACAAGAGTCCAGTGGGAAATAAGAGCCACTGAAGCGATCGGCATTGATTTCTATAATCTGTATGGCCACTCCTTTGTAAAGTAAGACTCGTATAAACCAAGAAGGCGCTGTCCGCATGTTAATAATCTCGGAGGTTAATTAATAAAGTACCTTCTATTAGAAGCAAATGTTCAGAACAATGCTTTTTGTTCTTTTAAAGCATGAATAGTGACCACAGCTGTAAATATCACATTCGCAGTGCAAAGAAATACCCCTCTATACATTGTCATCCCCAGTTAAAAAAAAACTGGCACTAAAGTCCAGTCAGTCTCCCTACCACTAGTAGTTATTGTTATTATTGATTTATTTATCTTCAGCCATGACATAATCACAGACAATGGGGCGTAAGATTGCAATGCATCAAACTTAACATGTAGCTGAGCTCAGATTAAATAAGGGGAAGCATTAGAATTATGCACAATTGTGGTCACTGCGTTACAAATAAAGTTTCTTTACACAAATAGTTGTGGGAGAATGGAACAAGTTAACCAACTATGTTCGTGAAGTTGATAACCAGGCATCTTTCAAGAAATGACTGGATGTGATTCTCCAGTCAGGTCAGGAGGCACTTCTTTACACAAAAGGCTGGATGAGATCTATTGATCAACTACCTACTACCTATCAAAAGGGCTAGATGGCCCTAATGCCCTCCTGTCATTCATAGTCTTTCTAATGTTCTTAAGTTCTAAAGAAAAACAAGACTTTTAACAAAACGTCCAGTTAAAAGTCAATTTGACATGGTTGAGATATGATCCTCCATAGTGAGCAGGGATGAAAGGCAATGTAGGAAATAGCTATTACCTCTGCAATGATGACAGAGACAGCACAGAAGGAGTGATTGTAGCACCTACAGATGCCTTTTGAATAGGTGGTCTTGAGGTGGAAATAAATCCTTCCCTACAGGAATGGTGTATTTCACCGATGTGACAAGACTTCAAATCCACCAGCATGATGGTGCCCGCTGGTGCAGAACTAGAAACCAAAACAATTCAATGGGGGCCTTGATAATGCACTAATACCTTTAAAAGGACCGGTGACAGTAAAACACTTCTCCCCAGGTGCAAGTCAGACTGTCAGAGTTATGAAAAGAGCCGGTTGTTTGGTTTGGAAAAAAGCCTTTCACTCACTTTTTTTTTCTGGATTGCAGCGCAGATGCAGGAAGAAATGTTTTTCTGACATGGGGAAACTGGATGTCTAAAACGTCCAAATCATGAAGGATTCTTCTTCCGAAAGTCGATAGTATTCACCTGACCTTTTCTGGACAGTGTTAGCCGGGGCCTAAACATTGTTCACATTCAGGCAGCCTCGTTTTGTCTGGAGCACAGGCTGCAGGAAGAGGGCAGCAGCTATATTTATACAGGACCGGACACTGATTCGTGTTATTGTCTACCGCACATTGTCCCCCCCATTGTCATCTGGAGCACAGCAGTATCCAGTTGAATATCAGTAATACGGTTCCAATTGACTGCTGACCCAGCAAGGTTCACTTACTGCTTGAATTCTTCATCTTATTCATTTATTTTCCAAGAGCATGGGCACTCTCAATTGAATTTAAATGGGTGCTTTCCATAGCCTGTCACTTCCGCCCAATGCTTTTATTTACTTCTGAACCGAATGACAGAGGCTCACCACTGGTCTCTGGTACTGCAGCTCGTCTTCCGTGCAGTAAAGCCAGAACTGTTGTTTCGAAGGCAGTCCCTTGATGCTGTGAAGGCTTCTTCAAAATCTCAAGAATTTCCATTTTACTCTTTGTGTTGTTATGTCACGAGGGGGGTGGCACAACTGGTCAGTTGTTATCATTGCTGCCTTCCGGTGCTGGGGTCCTGGGTTCAATTCCCGGGCTGGTATCTGTGGGGAGTTTGTATATTCTCCCTGTGCTCTCCTGGGTTTCCTCTGGGTGCTCCTGTTTGATCCCACCGTCCAAAGACAAACTGGTAGGTCAATTGGTTTCTGGGAAAGTTAGCCCTTGTGTGACTATGTGTGGGTTTGCAACTCTGTGTGCCCCATGATGGACTGGCATCCCATCCGGGGTGTACCCTGGCTTGTGCCCGTCTCTTGCCAGGATTAGGCTCCAGCTCCCCTGTGACCCCAAATCGGATAAAGAGGCTATAAAATGGTTGGATGGATGGATGGGTGTTGTGAGGGATGAAAGATGTTGTCAGGAAAGGAGATGAGAATGAAAAACATGAAAGAAGTTGTGTGTGTGAAGGCTGGGCACTTTTAAGGATGCCTTGAAAACTGGCCACCCAGACTTTGACCAGTCTCGCACATCTTGGTGGGAGATTGGTTGTGGGTCAGCCTGGAGATTCCCAGAGCAGCACAAATTGCTCAGCATTGTACCCTGACGATGCCCCTTCGCTGTGAATCATCTAACATCCTACACACAGCACGGCATTACAAAATACAAATATTCTAAAAATCACCATTTATGCACTCTGAATTACTATATATCTCATGGATAGAGCAGTGCTATTTGGGACCTATAATCCATAGGTTGCTAATTCCAATTTCAGCTGTGTCATTAGACACCAGTAACCAGGGTACCACAACCAGGGTTGCACATCTGTCAGCACTACTGGGGTTGGGAAATGTTGAGGCATCAGTAACTTGGTTAGCCAGGCACCCACAAGATAATGGGGTGTCACAGGTAAAAATTACTTATTTCCCCTACAACATACTCTGGCACTGGCAGGCTCAGTGAGTGACTAAGAATAGAAAGATGTGACAAC
Organism: Atractosteus spatula; assembly: GCF_055471065.1. Taxonomy (NCBI): domain Eukaryota; kingdom Metazoa; phylum Chordata; class Actinopteri; order Semionotiformes; family Lepisosteidae; genus Atractosteus; species Atractosteus spatula. The sequence continues at coordinate 73,127,242 of NC_142708.1, read as the reverse complement.
TGCACATTTCACAGATGTAAATAGACCTAGAGTACCTTGTCTTCACCTCTCTGTTGGAGAAAAGAGAGCTACAGTAGTCAGCTGGGATTAATGTGGGGGGAGAGATACAGTATATACATACTTTGTTATTTTAAATGAAACAGAAAAAGAGTTCCTTTGCCAAAGCCTACTAGGTTGTGCAGTTAAAAAAACACTAGTTTATCACTACATCATAATGTCAGTCATGGAAAGTTACTGAAAGAAACTGATCCAATTAAAGCCTGACTGGACCAAATTATAGCTTCTGCACAGCCTTCAGCTGTTGATAAAGGGCCATGAAAGATCTGTGGGATTCATAGTTGGGAGCCCCTTGTTGGAGAATTTTTTCCTCTTCCCCTTAAAGTATAGTCAGGAGTCTGTCTCAGAAGGTAAAATAAGTTTTTATGTCATGCACATGGATGCTAAACACATGCTAGGTGTATTTTTCTCAAAGTGATTAAATAAGAACAGTCCTTAAATATTTTTCTGTTACCTACTGTGTCATGTTTTCCTATGCTTATCAGATTGGCAGCATTGCAGAATCACACTCATCTTCCTCTTCTCTACCAAAGGTAACTTCTTTTAATGCAATTGGTTACTTAGTTTTATAGCATGCATTTCTATATAATACAGTGTAGAATTACATTTCGGTATGTCTACCTTATGAAATACTGCTGCGTCAGCAGGAAAAGTATCTACAAAGTTCACAAAGTTCCTCTCAACAGTCTGCTAGCTCTTACTTTGCTCAAATATATCTACTGTAAGTCAGGAAAAAAATGATGCTTATCATATTCCGGACACAGAAAAAGGTTTTGTTTATTTTTTCTTATGCAAGACAATAATACCATATGTAAAAAATATCCAATATGTGTGGCTGACCAGGCCATCAAAAAGCTAAGTGACAGTACTATCAATGTGCTGTTAGTCATCTGCTGTGCCGCTGGGATTTCTATTGCTGCTATCCTGACCACACTGGACAGCTGATCCTGGCCAATATCCCATCAAGGGAATCAGTGAGGCAGAAACCAAGCTCCAGGTGAGGTCAGGCAGGCAGGGCAGTGCTCTGCTCTTCACAGCTCAATAACACAGGTCTCATCTCGTTTGCAGAAGAAATCATTCACGAATGAGTTACAAACCTACAGAAGATACTACCAGTAGTTCCATTTTACACCCTGAAAAAATGTCACCTTAAATAAAACGCATGCAGAGCCATTTCAAAACAGGAAGGCACACAACTAATAGGTATGTGACAGAACATCTAAATGTGTACAGGGAAGACAAAACCCACTGTATTAAGAGGCTTTTTACAACATCCAGAGCTCAATGCACAAGCTCAAACAGAGCGATGAGGAACTTTCCGACACAACAATGATCCTGAACACAAAGCCAAACCAAATAGAACAGCAGATACTCGCCAGTTTTACAACAGGCTGATGCGCTGCTTTCACCAGTGACTAGAACTTTACATTTGCAGCCTCTGATGAACTTTGAGAAACAACAACTGAAACAAATTCATTATGCTTCTGAAATGAAAACAAATGCATTGAAAAGCAACACCCAGAGTACACTACTGTATGTGCAGCTGTAACTCCCAACCATGAGGAGATGCTGTGATAAGAAAAATCTTCCACAATAATTAATAAAGTTTAATTATACATCTCTTACGTAATGTTGAAAAATGTGCACATCACTTTTAGAGATGATTTATCTTGCTTTGTAACAGCTAGCATTCATTTTCAGATGCCTAAATAAGATCGCGGTTTAGAATTTGCTTAGAATTCATAGAAAATTAAAAGACCTTTGGACAGACATTTCTTTCTACGGACGTTCTTGGTGCAGGCAAGGTGACCCTCTTCAATTAGTGGCTGACAGATATGTGTGCAATCTGTCTTCCCATGTCTCTTACTGTGCAGCACAGTAAGGTTTAGCGTGGGACATTACGTGATGTAATATATCTCTTATTACAGAGCCATAAAATGGCCCCTTGACCATTAAAAATGCAGAAGATAAACGTTTAATTCTGCTTCCATTAAAAATGTATGATCTGAACTTCTTAGTTAAACACCTTCGCTTTTGCCGCCAACGACGGCTTTTGCTGACCCTGGCAAATCATTATCTAAATTTCACACGTGATGAAGATTAAAAGTAGGAGAAGAGGAGAGAGCAAACAAACAAGAGGCTACATACGTGTTAAAACTCGGCAATTCGGTGTGGGTGAATGACCTTTCGATCTGTTAACAATGTCAAAATAATCCATTGATATGTGCGCTACATCCTTAAAATGTAGTTGCGTATTGTATCCCTTTAAGGTGCGAATGCACTGAACGGCCGAAACAGAGAGCAATGATTCGTGTGTTGCCATTGATTTTGCTGGGGGAAAAAAAAATCTATATAATAGGTCATGTTTCCCCCTGGGTGCCTTGGTGTGGATTTTACACGGTTAATTTAGCTGATCTGGTGCAGATTTTAGAGTATGCAATTCAAGGCGCTGTGCAAGCTCTCTAATGGGAGGAGTGAAGGGGACTAATTGAACTGTTCGTCTTAATTAGACGGGCAGAGCGATCATCTTAACTTCACATTAAATTTCGGCAAGCGATAAAAGTACAGCGGTTTTGCGGGTTCTAAATCTCAACGCAGGGACAGCAGCTTGAAAGTTTGGAAGGTCCTGTGCTTGCATTTCGTTGTGTAATTGAGATACCGTAGATCAGCACAGCCAAAACGAACCCACATATGACGATGTAACCTTGCCTTGTTTTTTTAAAGGGGAACTGGACTTCAAGGTGTATCCTGTTTGATGAACTATTTTGACCATCAGGTGATATGATGGCATTGTGTAAAATGTTATGTAAATGCAAATTTCATTTATGAAGTTATTGAAAGCCTGCAATATATTATAATAATATCAATACAGTGTTTTTACATTGTAGCCCATCTCTACAAAAAGTAGAATGTTCTCATACTGTACATAAACTCAATGAAAATTCATAGTTAAGCATCACTTACTCATGATATGTCTATGATGTTTGTTCTTTGTGATCCCCTAAAAACAGCCATGTCCAATCCTGAACTAGGAAAACATCACTCCAGGAGCTTTTAAACTTTGCCGTTAAAGCACCCATTTCAAAATTCTAGAGTTTTCTCATTTTTCTTCTATCTTTTTCTCAATCAATTAAGAAATCATTTGGAACAAAAAGCTCCCATAATTGTAAAAAAAATGACTTACTGAATTGATCAATAATAATAATAATAATAATAATTCCTTACACTTATATAGCGCTTTCCTGGACACTCCTCTCAAAGCATCCTACAGGTAATGAGGATCCCCTCCTCCACCACACTCCCCACACACCAGCTCTTAGTGGGAAGGAGAACAAACTGATGAAGCCAGTTCAGAGATGAGGATTATAAGGAGTCCATGATTGGTAAAGGCCAATGGGAAATTTGAACAGGATACCAGGGTAACACCCCTACTCTTTTTGAGAAACACGCTGGGATTTTTAATTACCACAGTGAGTCAGAATATTTGACATATCATCTGAAGGACGATGAAGGACAGATCTTTTTACACTATAGTGTCCCCATCACTGTACTGGGGCATTAGGACCCACACAGACCACAGGGTGAGCACCCCCTACTGGTCCCACTAACACCTCTTCCAGCTGCAGCCTTAGCTTTCCCAGGAGGTCTCCCATCCAGGTACTGGCCAGGCTCATACTGCTGATTTTCAGTGGGCTGCATGCTGTGAGCTGCAGGGTGATATGGCTGCTGGTGTGGCACTGTTCCCAGTCTTTAGAAACAGGTGTAGGGAAGCTTACAGGATCCAGAACATCTTTGCCTCTGGAGATGAAGTATCAGGGTTTTGGTGCAAGAACCATTTAGCTCCACACAGATCGCATGGGTGCTCGATGACTGTGTGATTGATCTCACTCTGACTAACAACCTCACAAAAACGCAACTGAAAACAGTCTGACGACACTCAACCACATGAACTCGCACCCTGAAGAGAAGATGATTATTAGACACATACTTAATCCATGCGATGAATCATAAGAGATTCATCACACTTTTCTAGCAGGAGTGTGTTGTGTGTTTTATTGATTCAGGAATTGCTCCAGACACTTTTATTTCATGAACAGTAATATCACTGCTCTACGGCGTTGCTGGCTCTGAATTGTCAAGCCCATATTAATGAGCTTGTCTATGGATTTCAAAAGGAATCTAGTTGTCACTCAGTTAAGATTAATTCCAAATAATGAACCTTGGCTTCCATTTCTAATGTGAGAGATGGCAGCCACAGGATGAATGCCTGAAAAGCATTCTCTGGAGTTTAACTGCTCTTGCTCTAATGGTTGAGTTCCTGTGGCATCTAATGTTCACTGATTTCGCTGCTTGCTGGCATGTTTGTGGTGACTTCACCTGAAATTGGGTGTAGCCTTCAGAATTCCAGATTCCTAGAAAAAAGATTTTAATCATTTTCTTGGCATGGATTGTTGCTCAGACCATTCTATGTGTTCGGTACATTATTTATTTACAGACAGTTTGGCAGTTAGATAAAGTGGCTGACGACTGACATTGTCTGAGGTCCAAAAACCTCGAGGCAGATGCTGTAAAGCATCGACAGGAGCTGATGAAAACCTACATGATGCTAAAATAGTAATAGAGCTCCCTATATACCTACTACAGGTTTAATTTAAAAAGGAAATAACTAGCACATCCTGGGAAGGCATTGAGTAAAGGCTTTTCTGCAAACTCCTGCCCCACCCACATTGCACAATGCAAATGCCTGTCTTCGTTGAGCTCAGGAGAGAAACCGGAGATCAGCCTCTCAAACTCCAGTCCTTCAGGACTGTGGAGACACTTGGCTTTCCATTTGCAACATATGCTCTAAATGACCCAATCAACCCATGTATTTTGTTAACTAGACATATTTAAATTATTTTTCTCGCCATGGTCTCCCATGGCAGCTTGTTTACAAAGAGGTGCTTGATTCAACATGCATGGCGTGTTCAACGCCTGGAACAAAATATTCAATTGGTCCAAATAGATCAAAACACTGAGACGGCTCAAGAAAGGGAGAACACGTGATCCACCCCCTGGATCAGATCAGTACAAAACAGCACTTAAGAGATGCTCTCCTACTATACAACCAGTAACACAACTGAGCAACAGGAAATTCCTGGCCACCAGTTCCCGAGAAAGATAAGAATGAGCTACAGATATAAAGAGAGGCACAAAAAATAAATGTGCCTTGTGAGTTAAAATGTATGATCTTACTAACTACTCATTAAATAATTCTGCATGCCGATGTTTGGCTGAGGAGGAGCTTTGCAAAATTGTAGCATCCTTTCCAAAAAAAGGTTTAAGGCTGCAGTCAAACACTGCACAATGGCCTTGAATGAAATACGTGGCAATGCAGTAAACTCACGTTGCAGAGTCCTGGCTGTGAAAGGCTGGCTCCCATTCAGCTGGATAAGAGCTGGCACCTTTGTTCCCCTTCTGCAATAAGGACAGGCTGACCAAGCATCATCCTAGCCAAAGGAGGGGTGAGTGTATCAGCACATCACATCTACTGCTTTTCCTGAACAGAGATTTTGTTAAATTTGTTCAATGAAAAGGCTCAAATCTAACTGTGCAGGAAATGGGGATAAAAAATGCCAAGGACATTATCATGCATCCCAGACTTCAAAGACAGGAGACTGGATGTTTTAAAGAATTAAACATATAGAACACAACTCTGTAGCCCAGCTACAAGCCTGTAGTATAGAAGCAGAGATGTGTATCCATCTGCCAATGAAAACATCTGTGGTATGAATGCAAGCCAAGCATCTGGTATTTTGCTGTGTAATGGGAGAGGAGTAAAGACAGATGTAAGCACCATGAACCCAGGGACGCCAGCTGTTAACAACATCCTTAGCCAGGCGTTTGGTCACTACATGTGGCTTCCAGCATCAGTTCATTTGTGGACACTGCAGGACAATCTGTGGCAACGTGCAACACCTTGTTAGAGGTCTAGTGAGGTATTTAATTTGTTTTCAGTACAGGTCTGTTCCACCGAAGCTGGGATGTGCCACATCTTTCTTTAAAAACTAACAGAGGAGCAGAAAGAAAAAATGATATTTTTCCTGTAGTAAAGAATATGTATGAATGTTAATCTGCTAAAATAAGAGCAGGGTTTCACTTAGCAGAATCTTGTATGTCAAGCTTTTTTTGACAGTATTATGACCCTGAAAGTCTCAAAATGTCTTAGCTGTTGTGGAGCAGGAACATTAAAACGTTTTACTGATAGCCCTCCCCAAAGGCAAGCTTCCACTTATTAAAAAAATACAGCATAGCTGCTGCAAAATTTGAAAGGTAGTCAGTCTAGAAAACCCAGCAATGTCAAAACACTTACAGTCTGAGAAAGCAGCCATCCAGAATACTTCAACTTACATGCCAAAGTGCCAAGTTTGTGTGCAAGATTACGTGCTCAGATTTGATGTTTTGTTGGTAAGTACACCATGCATATATGTATGTATTGATTAGGAGTTTCTATCTATCGATCAATCTAAGCCTGCAACTCTTACTTAATTCCAAGTGCAGAGAGGTGCCACTGATTAATGATGTGCTGTCAAGCTACTTTGCTAAAGTATACATACTGTATATACTAAATAACTTGCATACAGTATACAGCCGTACCTGTTTTTACAAATGTTCTTCTAATGAAAATTAGATACTACGAAGCATGTGAATTGTTACCCACATTTAGAATAACGAGGCCAACTTCAAAACTATGAAGAACCGCAACACAGAAACACATGAAGTTGAGTGAAGAGGAAGGCGTCTTATATCATTTCATATTGAGTGTCTGCATCACATTCCACTAACTAGTCTAGGTGAGAGCTGGCACAGAGCACTATGGGATGGCAGGAGAGACGTGTGATATAGTTCACCGCATCTTGCTTAGTACGTTGTTCTCTTTTGTTTCCACTCTTACCTCTCGTGTAAGAAAATTTGTGGTTTAGACTTTATCATAGACCCTAAAGGTGTGAAGAAAATGAAAATTGTGAGTGTGTGGATGTAGTTACACAAAAAGCAAATGACTTGGTTACTGTACAGTACTGTACTGAGGTATGATTAATGATTTCTAACTAGGTGCGCAGGGTTTTTTGCTACTTAAAACACGAACCAAAGTATGAAAATTAGTAATTAATGTTCCTTTTGTCCGTTTCTGGTGAAAAAAATAAAAGTCCGGAACAGGTCATAATGTTTCCCCACAAGAAGTAATGGAAATGGGTTTTTCTTTTAATGAATTTTTGGTATACAAAAGGGTTTCGTAAAAAGAGGGACAGGTGTATACTGCTTACATATACAGGTGTATATGCAGAGCCTCCTGCAGAACTCTCTTGTGCGCGTTTCTAAGCCTTTTGACTGATCTCCTGGTACCAAATCTTTGCTCCTGCCTTTTGACCACGCGTTTTGGATTTTGTCTTTGGATTGTCTTTTGGATTTCCCTGGTTACCGGACTCATTGTCTCCCTAATTGACCCAGCCCCTGGATTTCGTCTTTTGGATTGTGCCTGTTCTTTTGTGCATTCTGTAGGATTCACGGTTCCGCATAAGGATCCTCATATTCTACCAATTGGTGTCCTGACATGTATATTCCATACACCCCACCCCTGGGTCCTTGCTCAACCCAGGGGGTTGCAGGCTGAAGGCTCCCTGTGCATGCTGGACTAGGTAAATTTCTCTGCACCGTTCCAGAGCATAGGACAATCGCTGTTGCGTTTCCTGGCACATGCGCGCTCACCCTTCATCCTGTAGCAGACAGCCACCAACACAGCATGAAAAGCTTCCTCAAAATATGGCATTTTAAACTTCAGCCCTTTCAACAGTCTAAACACATTTTTTAATGTTTGTAGAATTTGACTTCTTTAAGTGCCTGCTGACATCCTAACATGAGTTAAATGCGACCGGTGTATTGCTGAGATTTCGTTTTCTTACCTTCAAAAGGCTGCTGGCCTGCGGAATAGATTTCTGAGCCCTCCCTCTTCCTTGCTTGGATGGAAATAAGCAGGGGCACACAAGCACCTCAGTCTCCAGTTCTGTTCAGAGATCAGCTAAGCCTGGCTCACTGTGTCTGCCATCTGTTCAATTCAGCTGCTGCAGTAGGGCATTTTCCTTCACGTGTTTCTGGAGTCCCTGTGTATTGAGCGCTAAGGTCTAGCAACCTAGAGTGTCACAGATGCCCATGCAATACATAACTCAGGGAAATTGCACCCCATAACTGTGTCAATGTGCAATCAAATTTCGCACTACAGAGGAACTGTTGTGGCATTATTTTTTTTCTCTCTCCCTCAACTTGGCCTAAATTTCCAAACCTCTGGAGGCTGGGTCACTCCAGCAGACAAGCTCCGATTCCACTGCAAATCCCGCAACCACTGGCACACAGGGCACACGTTGAGCTAAACAAAGAAGACCTCCAGAAATCTTTCTTTAAAAAATCTCGCTTTTAATCAGTATTCATGAAGCATCGACTGTTTGAGCATAATTGCCACGGCAGGGAACTGTGAAGAAGGTAAAGTACACATCAAATGTGTTTCTTCACAAGACAAGGAGCGCGTGAGGAATACATTTTAACCTCATGGGCTGCACAGTTCTGTTAGGACAGCTCAGTTCACTTTGAGTACGGCTACAAGAAAGGGTTATTAACAGCTTGCAGAAGCAGTTTCTAACATACACAAGAATTAAAAAATAAATCCACTGCACAGTACATGCCTCAGGAGTTTTCTGAAAAATATGGGTTGCCATTAACTCGCAGTCAAATCCAGGCTTTAACACATCCTGCTACAGCTAGAACTGGCATCAATTTATTCAGTTCCTCCTTTTCGGGAGATGGAAAGAGGCCATCTCACTGAGCAACTAAAAAAAAAAGCAACTATGAAATGGAGGGGGAAAAAAAACGTTTCCAACCTATTTGTGTTTTCCAAAGAATCTGACTCGAACTTGGTCTATACTTCTGCCAAAGCGCACACTTCGCACTTACATCATTCACTCGGGGGAATTAGTGTCTTGTTATGACTTCAGGAGAGATGGCTCTGCCTTAGACAAGCTCATATTGACACAGTCCCTCTGCCATGCTGGAGCGCCAACAGGAGAGTCCGTGCGCCAGTTGGGAGAGGAATGTGACTCCAAATAACTCAATTCTACTGCAGCTTGTCTTCAGTCTACGAAACCATCTTGGACAAAGGCCTGTGCTAACGAAAGTCAAACTTCAGATTGATATCTGTGATGTTTAGGCAGGCAGGTACCTGACTAGCAGCAGAGGATGGTGTTTACACCCAGCCTGCCCCGACAGTCCACAATCCAGGACATTATGCAGCCGGAAAACCAGCTCACGCTGCAGCATGGATACAAATCGAATACCCAGTCCAGTGTGGATAAAAGGACAGACAGACAGGACTGACAGATATTTACATTCATTAAGAGGGCTTTTATATTTTCTGGTAAATTGTTTTGCGTACAGTATATGTGTATGTGAATATGTACAGTATTATTGCATATGGGAAAGTTTGTTAAAAAAATATGCTTGAAGCTGACTATGAAATCTTTCTGACTTCCTCTTTCAACTGTCCTTCACAAAAAGCTGCCGCTGCCCTAAATAATCAATGAGTCAAGTGCTGCTGGGTGAGGGAGAGATTTCAGCAAGGAGAGTTCTAAGCACATAAACCAGCATCTGGTTCAGATGTTTGAACAACACTACATCAGTGTCGGATGTGAATGAGCATGAACACAGTGTACATATTTAAAACACTGTGCAGTATAAATAGACACCATGTTGACTTATGTCAGTGTGACCAATGTTAACAGTATGTGTCCTGTTGAAAGTGAATATTAATGGCGTTTCTGGGATCTTGAGTCCCCTAAGTCATGTATGATGTTCTTTGCTTCTCATATAGACACAACCATCTGTTAAATAGCCTCACTCTCAATGTCTACAGAATGAAATGAGTGAATTACTGCAGAGCTCTCAGATTCTTGAATTATCAGTCCAGTGTTCACTTGGAAAATAACAAAAGGCACAAAAGGTAAAATGCTAGTTCAAACAGTGGTCCTGGATATTGTTCGCCTTTATTGCAAGAATCCCATAAATGCAGGCTTGCCTTTGAAAGAACTGCCTCCTCTCTTTTGTCCTAAATGCTCTAAGAGGAGATGCCTCGAGGAATGAAATAAAATGTTTTTCTTTGCACAAAGAGCAGTGGGTGTATCTGCCATATTGGTTGAAGCAAACTTTCAAAACGAGGTGGTTGCGTGAAGGCTAGGCTTCTACAAAGAACAGGATGAATGGGCTCTCGAAAATGAACCATCTTACCCTCTGATGTTCTGCCAATCTCTTAACGCCAGTGTCCTGGCTAAATTCCATTCAGGGCTTGCACAATCTGGCCTAGCTAAAGCTCACCCTTAATTCATTTGGTGAAGCCATTTTCTGTCTCTCCCCCTGATCTGCTGTGTACTGTTCCTGCTGACACAAAGGCTATGACACATCTAAGGTGGGTACTGCATCCAGGTCTGGATGAGTGGGACTCTCTCCTCCTATATGTGAAGTGCATGCAGGTCCCTTGGGATAAAAAGCACTACATAAATACAAAAAGTGCTATTCTAGACTGCATACAGGTAGACATTGTGAAAACAACCCCCACCCCCCATCAGCTAACATTATTAAGGCCCTTGATCTGAATTTGTCTCAATAGGCTTGGTGACTGTTATGGATGGGCAATTCAGAAAATCATTAAATCCAGACTTGTCATCATTACTGTTTTCGTGTTTATTTACATGTTTGTTTAAAGAAGAAAATTAATTTGCTAGGCAGGTAATTAAATGCATGAGGTGCTTGGTAACATAACACTGTGTAAGCCCAGTATTGTGACTTTGAAAGGCACTTTTTTGTATTATTGTAGATTTTGGAGTAAATAGGATTGCGTTTTCCCAGTCAATGTTCTGCAGTTTTCACTGCTAAGAGTTTTGTAATTCATTCTTTTGTTGTCAATAAACCTTTTTGGTTTGTTTTGTTCTAAGGTCACAGCTAAGAGATGAACCTTTCCATTAATAATGAGAAGAGACAATGTAGCCCATCATAGCATCATTCTGCTCCACTCAAAGTGATTCTGAAGTAGTTCCTGTGACAGGAGGTTATTTTTTTTAGTTGCAGATAGAGATAAAGGGTGTTTGCAGAAGTGTGAGAATGAGGGGTTAATGGTTCTGAACATTGCTAACATGTCTCTCAGGCAATTTGCCCAACAGCATAGTTTTGGTCGTGGTATCCTTGAAATCTGAGTCCTTTCTTTTGCAGATGTTTAGCTCTAAATCAGGATCATCGTGACCTGACGCATCAATACCATGTATTAGCAAGACAGATAACAAGTACCCTTCTTTTCTGAAACATGTTCAGTCTTCATCACAGTGTTAAAGCCCAATTCACAACAGAATATCTCATTTGATATGGGATGAACTGAGCCTAATATGTGTTTTACAACACTTCTGTACAATTACTACCTCTTTCCAACCTCAGCTCTTAATCCAGAATTGTTTTTCTTTTTAACACTTTCTACAAATGGATTGATTCCAATCTCATTTGCAAACCATTTCCAGATCTGAGGTTTCTGCAATGATCAATAAAGCGCTGAAGTCCTGAGGTATAAATTAAGAAGGTCAATTATCTATTTAGGAAACATTGCACCACTTTTTTTTTTTTTTTTTTGCTGATACACAGAAAAAAGATTTGGAAGGAAAAATGAAACGTTCAACAACAATTTAATTTGGAGCCTGGCCCAATTTTCTTTGTTTGTCAAAAAAATAACAAATTGCTTTAAATATCCAATTGTGAGTGGAAGTAAAAACCTTTAATGTTTCAACATTAATGGATTGCCCCATTTGTATACTGCAGCTTACTGACTGCAAACTGCTGTGTGCTTTATAGAATCCAAAAACACAAAGGAGCAACACCCTCAGTCCAGCACAATTCTTTAATCCAACATGACTGTGCAATGTGTAATTGAACCCCATTACATGTCCACTCAGGCCTTGAAAACGTTATTAGTCTCATTACAGCGGGGCTACACAGTTATTGCTATCACTGATCTATTCAAAAGAAATAAAATTCATTCTCAGATATAATTATGAAATTCTAATGTGTCACTACTCCATTATGTTTCAAGACAACAATGGTGGTGCCGTTTTTCTTTAATTCTCCAAAACCGACGATGAAACATGAGCTTATATAGCAAGAGAATAATGTGCAAAGCAGCATTTGGATCAATTCGCCTGCCACGTTCAAAGCCAGGGGGGGAAAAAAAATGAAAAAAAGATTGTTCCTTTGCAGGCTTCCAACACCTCAAAAAGGAAAATTAATTTGCTGTATCCCATCTGCTGTATGATAGAGCCAAAGTACTGTGACATTATAACCCGCATCGCTTCAGGGTGAGCAAGAGAAAAGAGCAAGCTGGGAATTGGCCTTCTGGCTAGCATCTGAACACTGCCATGCAGAACTGAAGATCACAGCATCAACTACAAAAACTCGAGCATCCAAGTTATTGTCTTTCCTTCCACAGTAGACAGAACAGGGAGTTCTCACAGCCCTATGGGAGAATTCTACGTGCGTAGCTACAAACGGGTAACACTCCAGCGCTTTCGACCATCACTAGATGGCAATATGATGGACGACAGCCCTAAGATTACAAACAGTTTTTTAGTCTTCGTTTTGTCAGAAGGCAAATATAGGAACAGGAGATATGGACCCAATGCGAGGCAGTAGGTGGAATGTCTCCGAGATGATTCCGTACAATTCCACAAGTACCAAAACCCAAACGTGTAGCAAAGCCAAAATCTAGGAGTCGAGTTAGGGATTCTAGAGCCGGGTGTGCGAGTATTTCCGGAAGGTAACCATATCCAAACAGGAAGCGAATCCGTGGTCCGGGAGCAGAGCTAGGGAAAACTAGAGCCGAGAGAGACGAGGAAGGTTTCAAAGGGAAAAGGCCAAAAGGACGTTTACTGGTGAGCTCCGTGAGACAACCTCGATAGTGAGTGGGGACAGGAGTGGAGTGGGAGGGGACAAATAGAGTAGGGTGTGTGGAATGGAAATCGATTAATTAGTATGTAAGCGTTTGCAGGGAGAGGTGCTCGTGAGAGTGTGGTAATTGTATGCGTGCAGTTTGTGACAAGTTTTAGGATTAGATTAAATTAAGCTTCTTTCCTTAACTGACCCATACAGTTCCCATGAGAACTTTACAGGTAATGGGGACTCCCCTCCACCACCACCAGTGTGTAGCCCCCACCTGGATGATGTGACGGCAGCCATAGTGCACCAGTCCTCTCCCCACACACCAGCTCTCAGTGGGGAGGAGAGCAGAGTGAGGAAGCCAGTTCAGAGAGGGGGATTATTAGGAGGATATGATTGGTAAAGATCAATGGGAAATTTGGAGGGAAAATGTGAAAAAGGGCCATGGAGGACATTTGGCCTAGACACTGAGGTTACACCCCTACTCTATTCAAGAAACACCCTGGGATTTTTAAAGATCATGGAGAGGTACAACCTCGGTTTTACATCTCATCCAAAGGATGATGCTTTTTTTACTGTATAGTGTCCATGTCACTCTACTAGGGTATTAGGACCCACACAGACCGCAGGATGAGCGCCTCCTACTGGTCCCACTAACACCTTTTCCAGCTACAACCTTAGCTTTCCCATCTAGGTACTGGCCAGGCTCACACCTGCTGAGTCCTAGTGGGCTGCTAATTGTGGGTTGCAGCATGATACAACTGCTGCATTTGGAAAGCATATTTTTTAATAGTGAGAACACCTTGGCAAATGTACTTAAGAAAGAGAGAAATCTAACAAGATTGATTTAGATATCTACAATAACTAGGGGAATGTCCTGAGGTTGGTCAATACCTCAGGTGCTGCACACAATCCCCCCTACCCTTCTCCTTGAGATTTTCCCAGCATCCGATCAAAATCCAGCGAACACAAAGCACAGCCCATTCATCGCTGCTCTCCAAGGAAAGAGAACACAGACGATGACTTTGAAATGCTCGAATCCAGAATCCCAAGGAGCTCCACCTGGGACCCATCACTGAAGACGACTGCTGTCCATTAGTCAGGGAGTCCTTTGCTGACTCCCGGGGGTGATGAGCAGGAAGCATAACTTCTTGCTGCAGTGACACCATTTTCAACGGCAGGAGATTAACGTGAAGTAAATATACAGTAAACAGCTGAGACTTAAAAAGAAAGGTAGTTATGATGATGATGATGATGATGATGTACAATCGCATGCAGCAACATTAGAAGGAATGACAAGTCATTTAGCTGCTGAGGCACAGCAGCTGTGGGGCAGTACAAACTTGACTTCTTCTCACATTCTCTTGCTATTTTTAGCCGACAGTATTAGTCATTAGTTATTGCTTGGAATGAGTTTCTAAAAGGTTGCCTCATGTTAAGTGCAACAGAGAGCTGATGTTATTTCCATATAGATAGGGAGGGGGGGGTGAGTTTGTCAGAACCTGGCACTAACTGACATGTCTGGGAGTAGAAGGATTCCTCTACAAAATGTCTTAATTCATTACGCTTCGAGCCAAGAGCCATGCATTGAGCGGAGCAAATTTTGTCATGATTATTTTGCTCCTTTTATTTTTTTGGTTGCCCTTCTCCAGCTGCACCATGTCAAATAAGAGTTCCTTGAGATGAGCTGAATTCAAGTCACATCCGCGCACGCCTGTATATCATTATTACGGTGAGCTGCCCTGTTCCTTCTGAGATTCTGTCATCAGAATCCCAATGGGGTCAGAATCCGAAGCAATAAGATAGCAGCAAAGTTATTTCATTTCCCTGCTGCTGTTCCTCAGCCCCAGTTACTTGAAGCCACACACAGCCACACACACACACACACACACACACACACACACAACCTGGTGTTTGGAGGTGGGTTTTGGATGCACAAAAAAAAATTTGTAAATATTGTATTCAATTGATATTCCTTTGGCTCAAATTTCAGGTTCATTCGGCTAAAGGCATCCAGGGCATAAATCCCAGGGCAGCAATCTATTTTTTAAAGTTCAGGGTCAATTTTTTTGTGTATTGTGTCTCACTTGGCCAAAAAAACAGTGAAATCTGTAACAACTGGCAATTCCAATGTTTAAAAAAAGATTTCCTGGAGCGACGGTGACGTTTTTGAAGCAGAACTCTAGGTTTAAAGAATGCAAAATTATAACTCTGTGCTAACCCAGACCAAATACATTTCTTTTGTTGTTTCTTTCTGTTGTTTCAGTCCAGCTGTAGAACATACTGTGGTTTCAGATGCACATTTCCACTTGCTAAACAACGCTGCAAGTCCTGTCACTATTTCAATTATTTTGAACAGACCTTCAATTTCGGGATAAAAGGAAAAACCTTACATTACAAACCTAGATCTGATTTTATTTGCCTTCAGTGTCTATTTGAGGTTCTGCTCCTTTAGGTGTTACAACACTGCAGGCAGTTAATTTAGAATTTTAAACATTTAATTAGCAAGCCTGGTGCAGAAGGTAAAAGAACAAACAGACATGACACCGATCGGTCTAGAAAGGTTTACTCTCCGGTCTGCTGTGAAGAATTAAGAAAATTAACTTGCCTTCTAGCTGACTGGTTCGTGCACTGATGTAGAATAGTCACGCACAGCAAGCAGGCACCACTGCACACTGCTGTGCGCACATTTTTCAAAATGCCAGTAACACAGTGAGAGTAAAACACTGACACCTACATTACAAACACACGGATATTGCTTTTCCAACATCAGAAAATGATTGATGAGCACTCATGCGGTGCAAATATTAGAAAATAAATATTGCAGTTCAGCACCTTTCCAAGCACTAAGTAATTGTAATACTTAAGGCTTTTTTAAAAAAAGGTTGAGCCATTTTGCATTAGGCGGGCTGTTTTTCAGGGGGATAATGTAGCAGGAGCAAAGCATACCCCCATCCACAATTTCTCACAGTCTTTGTGCATTGTAGACACTGAGTGGGCGGAATTGCCTTAGATCACAGCTCAGAGAAAAGAAGGAATCTCAGAGTTTGTTTGTTTCAGCGGTTCACCATCAGTGTCAAAGAGAACTCAATATAAATCCGTAATACAGTACAGTAATACAGTAATCCTAAGTACAGAAGTGTGTACCCCAAAACACGATGGGCATGCCCCTCATCCACACTAGCAGTATAAAATATCAGTTTTCTTACTGTCTACGTAAGGCCAAGTTTACCAGATACTGCTGTCTTTGGGTGCACTCAGCTTTGTGCTTGGAGATACGTGCTTAAATGTATTACTTTCCTTGTCAACCCTTCTAAATGTTCATGCTCATGTGCTATGAAAAGCAGAGAAAAGTGTCAAAAAGACCAGTGAAATCTAAGTATAAACAGAGCTCAGATGAGGCCCGGGCCATTTCACATTGTGAGGCCCCGTCACTGTTTGGGAAGAGGGGTAAAAAATATTTCAATGTAAAGAATGGCATGATGGGAAGATTAAGGCAGCCATTTTGAAACTCCTAAAGAATGGTAAATTCTGCACTGAAAGGGAGACGTTTTTTCACAGGCGTGGACTTTAGTCCAGAATCACAGTTTGTGGTAAAAGTTCCACATTCGACTCCAGTCGAGAAACAAAGCCAGAGGGTTGAAGTGGGGAACCATGCACCCTTGGCTGAGATGAGGCCCCCCTGTGAGGTGAGGCCCAGGCCAAATGGCCCCGCTGGCCCCCCTCTCGTAGGGCCTGAGCAGAAACCTGCTAATATATGGCACAAATTCACTGAAAAACATGGCACATTGAAGTGAATACACAGGCTAGACATGGTACAATCAATTAAAACAAAACTAAAACTGGAGTTTTACTACATCAAATGGTCTGAATGTCTATCATGTTCTTATAATGTACCTTGAAAGTTGTGCCAAAGCACCATGTGCCACACTAGTCTATTATTACCCTCTGAACTCCCTGAGCAAAATCCAGAGGGAACCTATGACTTACCTGACTGACCTGACAAAACAAAAACAAACCTAGAGACACAGAGTGGTTAACGAAATAAAACGAATCCATTTTTTTTCTTGGAGTTCTTTTTGGGTCTCATGTCAGAAGAGATGTTGATGATGATCCTGTGTTGAACCCTCTTGTTAGGAAAGTGCAGACAGGAGGAGGGAGCTGGTAAATGGACAAAGAAGAGTCTCTGTCTCCACTAATGCAGAGAGAGGCAGCTAAGTTCTAAAGCTGGCGTGTGATAGCAGTGCCCTTCAACACCCCTCATCCTTCCTCCTCCTCGCCTCTCAGAAGAGAGTGAAGAAAGGCTTTCTGGCTTGCAGGTGTGCAGGCTCCAGTAATTGTAAATCAAGCAGAGAAGGAAATTGTTTTGGGCTCAGTGCGTGTACAGCATGTGTGTGTGTCCGCGTTTCGGTTTATTGTTTTCTGTGTGGGTGGAGCAGTAATGTACTCACTGGAGATGGTGTGGAGGATAAGAGGCAGACAGAAATTACACTGTCGGGTCTGCGCCACCTCCCTGTCTGTTCTCACTGGAGCTGGCATGATGGAGTCGGGCTACACCCCCGAGCCAGGCAGCAAACTGTGATGTGTCTTGGCACCTAAAGGAATATTTCCCTCAGGTGTTTAGTATGGGGGAAAGCACAACAGGTTAAGGAAAAAACATTAAATAATATTAGTGTAGAAGAGGTTGAAGTGATAAAGGAACTAGAGGTACCTAGAAAACAGAACCCAGTGGGATCTACTTAAGGAAACAAGACATTACTTAGAGACTATTAGTAAAACTCCATCAGCAGAAACTCAAACAGGGGTAATACCCATTGACTGGAAAACTGATTATGCTGCACCAATCCACAAGACGGGCAAGAAAACTGAACCAAGTAATTATTGATCAATAAGGCGTGCTTCCATCACATGAAAAGCTATGGAATTAAACAGGAATTAACTCACATGGATTTAGAAAAGGCAGGTCTTGTTGAACTCGCTTGTTGGAGTTTTTTTGAACAAGCCACAGTAGTAATGGATAGAAACAGAGCACACGATCTGGTGTGTTACGCTTTTCAGCAGGCAAATCACACAAATGCCAGCAATTCTCATTCAATTAAATCAGTACAACACAGCGACGAAAAGGTCTGGTTTGCTGTTACTTTACAACCTCACAAGAATCAGACTTTAGGTCAGTGTATAGAATTGGAGCTTATGTCTCCTCTAATTTCAAAATATCAAAACAAGAGCATTATTTATGAATATAAAACATGTTAAAGAAAATCGCAGCTTTTTACCCACGTGTACACAAACTTTGATCACCTGCTTGACAGAATCCCTAGAATGTGATTGCCATTTTTTAATTTCCCTGCCTAAGCTTAATGACTAAAGCAAGTCAAAACAAAAAAAAAGAAGACATTTCAGTACTTCATGAAAAATGCTTTAAGTATTAGATTACTCTACTTCATTTACATATTGTATACATGCCTGATCAAAACAACACTAATGCACCGAGCTGGAGGTACCACCCCTGACCAGAATGCAATTAAGGGGAAGGATTTAAGAGCTATAAGGCAGGGGAGTTTCAGTCTGCTGTTGTGTTTATGCAGGGGGGGAAGAGAAGCTGCAGTCTGATGCCGAGACCCTATTAATATACAGCGTACTTGTGCCCTGGGCTGTCTGCGCTCCGATACTGCTGTGAATTGCAGATCCCAGCGCACACATCTGGAGAAGCGCTCTGCAATAACGAGACGCAACGATAAAGCTGTAGCGGCGGGAGTCGAGCTGACACGAGGCACGGCTTATTGTCAGGCGAGCCTAGTACTCTGTCAGCGCTTATTTAGTTTGGGTTAATTGAAACCGAGCGAGAGGGGAGTCGGAGTGAGGGGGAGTCTGTCCAGGAGAAGGCGAAAGGGGACTGAGAAACAAGGTCACGACAGGACATAATCACAGCTGTCAAACTCGTTAACTGCTTTGATGCCGAAAATTTACGGAAGTTACTGAATCTTGAAAAGTTTTTACACTTCATTTGTTCATCTTATTAAATCCCTCCAAGAGCACGCATGCATTTCCATAAATTATCTATAGGGCTGCAAGAGAAGAGTTGGCTGCAGTGGGTTGTTTTTTTTTTCTGAAATCATCTGAACCTGAAAAAGTAATAACGAAATGATTCCCTGCACAATCGTACCTCCGTCTTGACGGGGACGCGTGTTTATTACTTTGTCAAGTACATGTCTACATTTTAAGAGATTTTCCCGGATTTTTGTCAGCACTGTTGACAGATTTAAACAATTTCCCCCCGTGGGGCTCTTTGCAGAAAATAACAGTAACTGTAATCAAATAATGGATCGGCTGTACTTGCTAGATTTCACACACCGACGTTGCAGCAATTTTCACAGGCCCAGTTGATTTTGTTTAATGTAAGGGACAATTACACAAGTACTTATTTTTCAGCACTTGCAAGCATTTAAAAAATTCCAGCTTTTGAACTAATGAGGTGGTTTCAAAAGACTGCAAGATTACAAGTGCTCACTTTTATATTTTCACTTATATTTAAGACCATAAACCAAACCCTACAACTTCACAAAGGACAAGCACAAAATAAATATGTAATACTGTACTTTACAGTAACAAAGGCAGCAAAAATATCTGTTCTCTTTTTTCTAGTTACAAGATAGGGTGACCTGGCCCTTCAATCAGGCAGTATGATCATCTTCAGGAATGTTTCTTGATTTTTAAAGTTGTATAGTTTTGTCATGTTTAATTTTTTTCCTGTTGTGCAAAATGCCTTAATGAAATTCCTCCTCTGTGGCTGAATTCATTAATTTTACACTGACTTCAAAATCTGATTGTTCAAACTCCAGCTGAATACACTTCACAGGAGCCACGAGCCAACCCAAACTCTTTAATATGCATTACTTGTCAAATTGAATAGACGCGTAACCGTACCTGCAGGCAACACAAATAGGACGAGCCGCGCGACTGTGTCAGGTGATCTCTGGCATGGAGGAATATGGGGAGAGCAACAGACTGGGACGGAGTGATAGCACGATTCAAAAGCCCACCGCAACCTGGCGAAAGTGTTCTTTGAGCAGGCTCAACCAGCAAGGCGAAAGGCTTTGTCTCGCCAGCAGGTGTGTGACATGGCTTCACCTGCCGGGGGAGACAGTGTGAGAAAGGAAGAGGCTACAGCGACACAGAAACAAGGCGAGACAACCTTTTCGCGAGGACTACACAAACCGCAGTTCAGCTCCATGGATCAGTGACAGTCCCCACCCATCCTTCACAGCAACCACACACAGAGCATATCATCGAGCAGGAGTCCCGCTGATTTGGGCAGTCAGTGTGAAGTGTGCGCGTGCGTGCATGGACTAAGAATTGTGAAGGACACAATGCTACACAATATTCCTGCTAAACCCTGTTATAATGAGGCTGCTGTGAGGAAATCTGCTGGTATCAATGGTCTTGTTTTTGGGGGGGGAAGACATTGAAAATGTGTAAGACTCAGAAAAACTCACCTAACTGGGCCCAGGGGACGTTTTAAATCACAGGGAGCAAATGTTTTACTGGTTACGTGATGCACATCCAGTATTTTCCACATACTTGCAGGAAAATTAAAATAAAAAAGCTGGATGTCTGGATTCCCGCTGCAGCTTGCTTCTGGCTCAGCTCTGGAGGCACGCTGGCGGACAGAAACGTCTGCAGTACATAACAAGAAAGACTTTTCTTTCAGACTGAGTTAGGTGACACAAAATGTCAGGAGAATTTGCTTCTCAAATAGCTGTTCTTTTAGCAGTTAGCTGTTCCAGCTTCGGTGGTGAGCAACTAATTCTTTCACTTTAATGACAGTCCCCAAAACCAGCACAATAGACTTACAGCCAGAATCCAAAGGGAAATGCAGGACTCTGTTCAATTGCCACAATACCGGACTTCATTAGAAATGGGCTGATTCATACAGCTGTAGATTGCTCCACAACCAACACACAGTTCTTTCCTTTCTTACTCTTCAGCATGGAATTAAACCTCTTCTGGTCCCTTGGCAGCTCCCTGCTCTAATCTCTGCACAGTGCATATACAGTACTGATGTATTTTGCACTTTAGTGTTCCGAGTTGATAAATTATGATGCCATGAATGCCTCTTAATGTCTCCAGCGCCATACCACTTGAGAAAGGCATTGGATTGATCCAGATATGCTAACAAATAGGAGCTTAGGTGGAATGAAAACCTGCTGCATTAATATTGTACCACTGAATAAGAATAAGTAGTTTCCACTTCCTGAAATGGACCGGTGGAGTGATGACATTGTAATGCATTACAATATGAATCATGATAATCAACTGTACAACATTACAGCAAGACTAAACGAAAGTGCTTGTACTAATGCTGTTTCAGTCAAAGCCAAGATTTGTTTGCTAGCAGTGCCCACCCACACAGGCCAAGCAGTCCATCCCATTGGCTCCCTCCTGAAATGTGAAATGAACAAGTTTCCTCCTAACTTGAAAGCCAGCAGTGGGCTGTCAAGTTTCAGACCGGCCAACAGCTGCCGGTTTTCCAATACGCTTAAACAACACGCTACTACATCCTTGGAAACACATTCATTACACTGGCCACCGCTTAATAACAATCCTGAATCCCTGAAGAGGGAAACACTTTACAGATTGTGTAATTTTAGGGAAAAAGTTATGGACCAGACAGTACTTTAAGATTTGTCAGGCTGTCGGTCTTTGTTTGGTAGCACGTTCTTTGCTAAAACATGCATCGCTCGCATATTTACAGATAACCCAATCGACTGCCCTCCAAAAACAGCTTCCCATACCCAGACTCTCTCTTATTCTGCCTCCTCGCTCACTCACACACAGTTTTTAGTTCCTTTGGATGGATTCCCTGGTCTTGGACTCTGCCTCCCATCTTGGATCCCCCCTTTGGATATACCCTTGGATTGTTCGCCTTGGATTCACTCCCCCAGGACACCTGCACTCCTCATCTCCAGACCCTTCTCCTGCATGACTATTTTCCCTATTGTATCCTCACAATTCCGGATCGTGTCGTCCCCATAGGGCCCGGAAAGAACTGATCGTGACACTTTCAGAAGCTCTTTTGCAGTATATGCTGCACAACGTGCCTAATCTAATACTTCACAGTGCATCTGCAGTCGACACCTGAAATCACTGTGTGGGTTTTAGATCTTTAAATTCTGCTTATTAGACTAACGCAGGTACCACTCTTTAACTGGCATGTCAATTTTTAAAACGTCAGAACCGCGACTCACTGTGCTTCAACTGGCCTGTTCCTTCATTACCCTTATCACCACTTCAATATTTAATCAATTAATTAGTGTCATTTGTATCATTTTATTCATCTACTGTTAATGTGATCTGTGTATTCTGCCTTATCGGTCAAATTAGCAATTCATTTAAGATAAAGCTAAATAAATTGAATTTCTATCGAAAATTGGATGTCTCTTTCTTCCTCATTTGGTTATAGGGTTTTTAAGCAAACTTGCTAAGTTGAAACAAATTGCAATTAAAAAAAACACACAAAGCATGCCATCAAGTTTGTAATCAAAGAAAACAAAAAGGAAGTACAGCTTTAGTACAGCTACTTACTAGCATAATCCTAGCAAGCAATGGTCCTATATTTGATACTTGCAATTTAAAGAAAAAACAAAACATTTATCAAACCCCAATTTTCCCTGTGGACAAAATGCCACTGAATTCATTTGCTACAGTTTGGGCAGATTGCCCAGAGTGAAAATAATGGCATATATATTTACTATATGTAGTATTGTAAACCTTAATCTGTATAATTAATTTGGAAATCCCCCGCTAACCTTTACTCACCATTACTGTATTAACATTGTGTTTCTTTTGTTCACCATCATGAAATGGCACTCTGTAGTTTGAGAAACTAAATACCATTCATACACAAATCTGTCACATTAAGACAAGCATATCTGCTGCTAATAATACAAAGTGATACGATTCCATTGTGTTTTGGAGGGTTGCTTATTTGATAATAATGTGCGCTGCACAGCACTTATTTAGCACAATTAAAATGGCAGGTGTATGAGTGTCTGAAGGTATTCTTAAGAGACCACACTAATTAGACTATATGCCTTCCTGTTTTGGTATCACAGCTGTGCTGACAACTTTGAGAAGTCCAAATATTGTTTCTCCAGGTTTGACCTTATGTGCTGTTCTTCTGCATATTGGTTCATTACAATAAGATCCACAGTCATCCCAGTCACCGTAATGTGGGTTGAGATCTGCTACAGTTCACAGTATGTATGGACATATAAGAGAGAGGGTGTGTGATAAATTATGAGCTTGGACTCTCTCCTTCCTCCTTTCATTTGTTTGAGAATACTGCCTTCTCCTGGACTCCAGCTGTAATAGCACTACAATGACAGTGTGTGCCAAGATTTTGATTTTACTGCTTTTGTCAAATAAGTGAGTTTTCCTTTCTTAAAAAATGTACTGTTCTCTATGATGACAAAAATGGCAAAAAATAGCAGTAATTATGAGGCATTTTATTTTTATTATCATAAGTAGCTTTGTCTAGAGAAGGTAGTATGCACCATGTTATTGCTCATGTCACAGCATTCAGTACAAGACTAGTGTGAAGTCCTTGCTTGCAGGCAGTACCAGTGACCATTATTCTGAAACAGAGAGGCAAGCAGGCTCTGGCTTGGAAGCATAACATACACAATGTGACAGATCCCAAAGCCACAGTCTTAAGAGATTTTTTTTCTTACTCTCTGTATTGCTTTCTCACCACATGTCCTCTCTGTTTGTCCAGGAAGCTAGCAATGGAGAGACTGCTCATCTGCTTGGTCATGCTCAGCGCCCCAGCCTCTGCCATGCTCTGCCCAAAGAGATGCATGTGTCAGAACCTCATGCCTTCCTACACTGTGCTCTGTGCCAAGACTGGGCTCCTCTTCGTGCCACCCACCATCGACAAGAGGACAGCCGAGCTGCGGCTAATGGACAATTTCATCACCACTCTGAGGAGAAAGGACTTTGCCAACATGACCAGCCTCATCCACCTGACCCTTTCCAGGAACACCATTAGCCAAATAATCCCCTACACCTTCTCTGACCTCCAGGAACTACACGCGTTGCACCTGGACAGCAACCGCTTGACCACCCTCAATGATAGCCACTTCCAAGGACTCATCAACCTGCGCCACTTGATCCTCAGCAACAACCAGTTACAGTCCATTGCCGAGGGCTCTTTTGAGGATTTCCTGGAGACCCTGGAAGACTTGGATCTGTCCTATAACAACCTGGTGGACATTCCCTGGGATACCATCAGCAGGCTGGTCAGTGTCAACACCCTCAGCCTGGATCACAACCTCATTGAGTTCGTCCCCGAGGGGATCTTCTCCAACCTCCACAAGCTGGCCCGCTTGGACATGACCTCCAACAAGCTCAAGAAGATTCCTCCCGATCCCCTCTTCCTCAGGATTCCCGTTTACGCCAAAACAAAGGGATCCCCCCTGTCTGCTCTGGTGCTCAGCTTCGGGGGAAATCCTTTGCACTGCAACTGCGAGCTGGTGTGGCTCCGGAGGCTGACCAGGGAAGACGACCTGGAGACTTGCGCCTCGCCGCAGGAGCTGATGGGGAAATACTTCTGGACCATCAAGGAGGAGGAGTTCATCTGCGAACCACCCATGATAACCAGGCACACCTCCAAGATGTTTGTCATGGAAGGCCAGGAGGTGAGCCTGAGGTGCAAATCCATTGGGGACCCAGAGCCGACCATTCACTGGGTCAGTCCCGAAGGCAAGCTGATTGCCAACACCACCAGGACCACCTGCTACGAGAACGGCACCCTGGACATCCTCACCACCACCATCAAGG
This sequence comes from Atractosteus spatula, assembly GCF_055471065.1. Classification (NCBI taxonomy): domain Eukaryota; kingdom Metazoa; phylum Chordata; class Actinopteri; order Semionotiformes; family Lepisosteidae; genus Atractosteus; species Atractosteus spatula. The sequence continues at coordinate 73,102,354 of NC_142708.1, read as the reverse complement.
ACTCCGGCATCTTCACCTGCATTGCCTCCAACGCGGCCGGAGAGTCCACTGCCCCCGTGGAGCTCATCGTCAACCCTTTTCCCTATTTCAACCCCAAAATCGAACCCGAGCCGGGACCCTCAGACTTCCCCACATCCATTAAATCCAATGTGACCAACTCCAGGCAGGACCAGAGGGTCATGGTGACCGAGGTGACGTCTTCGTCAGCCACCATCAAGTGGAACCCCCAGAACCACATTCCAGGGATACGGATGTATCAGATTCAGTACAATAGCTCCCTAGACCGAATCCTGATCTACAGGTGAGACAGCTCTTCATTGTTTGGACGGAAGTGAACAGATGAACAAAGATTGACTGGAGAGCATTGGTGCACTAAGTTTGCTGTGCATGCACTGTCGGGTTACAGCAACCACGTGACACTAGAGAGGTTCTGATTACAACAAAAAAGTAACACTGACGAAAAGTCAATAAGTTGTTCCATTTCCTCCCAAGAAGTACTAATTAGTCAAAACAAACTCATAACTTTTGCTTCTCATTCCTTTTTAACTTTTCCCCAAGTACACATCCTTCATTTGAACACTGAATAATTCTAATGCAGAGTTTTTAGCAGTTTTAGTGAGACTGTAAACTCTAATACTATGTCCTAGACAGAGGCCTCAAGCACTGCTGCAGGGAGAGAAATGCACTCTGTTGTTTTGCAGGTGAAAAGTTTGGAATAAATAAGTGAGTATACTACAGACTGACAAGGTATTCTTAGTCCAACCAGTATGTTACTAGAATTCAGAGATCATCTGTATTCACGTTACCCCCAGACGGTCAAAAACATCAAACACTTGAGTCATCTTTGGTATGTGTTGCCTTTCAGTCAAAATTCAAGGGCTCTTTTTCAATTCCCTTTGCTTAAGCAGGCATACAGCTTTTCAGTGTCGTGGGTTACCATAACAATTTGATCCTGCTATAGCCTCTGCTATGAGTTTAATGTAGAGGAGAAAAGGGCCAGCATCACTTTCATTACTGTCATTATTCATACTGACACGATATTACAGAACAAATGCACGCTCACTGTAATACCTCAGATCTATTCTGGGACCAAATGTTCACTAACGTGTAGGAAGATAGGAAGAACATAAAAAAGATTACAAAAGAGAGGAATTCACTCCTGCACTTTTTATCAGACGTGAATTGATGATGTGAGCCATTTCTCGAAAGATTCAAAGAGACTAATCTTCAACAGCATGGCAGGGTATTTGTTTTTTCCAGACATCTGCTACCCTTTTTGTAAAGAAATGTCTCATTTATTCAGTCTTAAATGCATTTCCTCATAACAACTGTCCTCCCAGCCTTCGCTTTGATTATCGATCCTAAAGTTAAGAAGAGGGTTGACTTTAGGCTCACATCTCAGGACTGTGAAGATTAGCATCAGGTCGGCTTATAATTGTGTCTATTCAAGACTGATGACCGCTTGAGTATGAGTTCTTATTGTATCCTTGTGTGATCATACCAGCGGTTTACAATAAATGAATAATGAATTAATAATCATGGTACCTCAGGCAGGCAGTACGATGGAATGCCTGTTAACTCAACTTCTGTTGTTTTCTTTATCATCACGTGCTCCAGGTTACCTCCCAACTTTTAAAGACATGTTGTCTAGGTTAATTGGAGTCTCTGTGTACTTGGATGTGTGTGTCTTTCGATGGACCAGTATGCCAACTAAGGTGGCCCTCACCAGGAATGAGCAGCTTCCTAAGAATAGTTGGATGGCAGCTCAGACAAAGCAAATACCAGGCTAAACAAACTGTATTGAAGATCGGTCTCAGTGTACTAATCCTAAGATATACAGAAATATAAAAAACTGCAGTAAACATTGTTAAATAAGACAGAAATTGAATCGCAAAGATGAATACATCTGTTTAATTTGACTTTTCTTCTTACACCAGACAAAAGAACATACACACCCAAAAATACAGGGAATGAACATTTATCTAAACACAAACCCAAAGATCGTTAAAATCCTATCGTAAAAGAAACAGAAACACACATTTCTTCAACCACAGCAGTTTTTCTTTCCCTCCACACACAGACGTTATACAGAAATGTTTAAAAATACCCTTCAGGTTACACAGCTCCACCTGGGATCTGGAAAAAGACCTTGTATTTTTGTATTTTTCAGCGAGGGGGTGGACTGCAGGCAGTTGAATACATCACATGAAGTTATGCTTGAGCATTTCAGATTAGGCAGATCTCTCCTCCTCTCTGTGATTCGGACATTTTTGAAAGCAGTTAATTAACTTGCTGCAAAAGTAGTCAACTTGTCCACTTTTTCATTCTGGGGGAGCTGTAGAATTGATCTCAACACAATATAAAGCTTGCGACCTGTTGTACTGATTGCATTCGGTAAATAAAAAACCCTACTTTCAGAAAACAGAAAAAAAGGTACTTATCCATCTTTCAATTAAAGACAATAAGAAATAGTACTGTTGCAATTCTACACCACTACAGACTGTAATAATATAATTATCCTCCAGCTTATCCCCAAGGACAATCTAAAACAGCCACTTAAGAAATCTAATTTCCTTTAATTATGCTAAAAGGAGTACACAAAAGTCAAAGGGATTCGTTTGAGGAAATTAATGCAATCAAAACTGTGCTTCATAATCAATTAAAAATATATACAATCCTTAGAGGCTGTTGGATACCAGAAAAGGCCACTGCTGTTTATTTTTGTTGTTAGAGAAGCTTGGAGAGGAAAGCTTGGGGCTGACAGATATACCCAAACCAGCCTACATCTTTCTTTTGCTCACAGTGAGCAGCAAATTAATTAGCTCTTTGCCTCTATGTTCCAAGCTACCCATTGGTGACAAGCTGGCGAGCGGTAGTAATTATGCCCCTGCCACTAACTCTGCTAGACAGCTGGATGGCTGATTGCAAAAAGTTCCTTGACACCATGTGACAGCCTCCACAGTGCAGCAACACTGATCTGAAGAGCTGCCACACTCAGGGTCGAGGCGAAACGTGTCAGACCCCTGCACTCCTCTACAAGCATGCCTTCATTAAGTTATTTTTTGGTTCAATCTTAAAATGCTGTTAATAGGGGGTTCAATAGAAGCCGACCCTGGAGCTGCACTGCAGTCCAAAAGCTTTCTGCAGCGCTAGCTGGAATATGATCAATCTTGCCCACAGCTAATTGATTAACTGATTGATCAAACCAGCCATAGGCCATGTCAGATGCTGCATCTTTGAGATTGTTCTCTTCCACTCATGTCAGTCTTAACCTAGTGGCTGCAGGGAGGCGTCACAGAAAAGTTCACATAGGGATCTACTGCCATGAAAATATGCAGCCCGCCAAAAAGGCAGGATCTGTGCCATCAGCTATATTTACACTGTCACCAGACGAAGGACTGCTGAGCTGGCACTTACTTGCTGAGGAAGAGTTTGAAGAGCACAAAAAAAATCAATCATTGCTCACAGGGAAGGCTGTGAAAAGGTAGGGCCACTCATCGAAGTGTACTGAAAACCAGGTCTGTGGCCAGCTATCATACAGTGACCCACAGTGAAAAGTTTACACCAGCAAAGTTCAATGTTCAAGTTCAATTTCACTCAACGTGGGTGATAATGTTCCTTCTTATTGCTAACATGTTCGGTCTGAGGTACCCAGACACAGGAGAGGAAGAAAACTCTCCGGCAAAATGTATTCACTGCGGGAGATCTCAAGCAAAAGACGGATTTCTTATTGTGAAGTCTGTGCAAACACATTCCACCACTAAATAGATGTGCCTTCTCATGAGGCTTCCATTGAACAGACAGTGGAGGGGAGAAATGACAGCTGTCAGATACTATATTGGTTCTTTGTTCACATGAAAGTGAAACCGGCTAAAATCTTTGAAGAATAAAGAATGGTACATTAACCCCTATTTCTCTTTTCTTGTTTTTAGACCATGGTCCAACTTGGATCATAATTTTCATGTTCTTGAATACTTTGCCAAATATTGAGGAGTCTGCCTACTGAGATTTCTGATTCTGCCTGTTTTCTATAACTGCCTTGCCATTTACTTTCAAAGTGTTGATAAATAAGGCAGCCTTAACTTGAACTTCAGGGACCAGAAAAGCAAACAGGGAAAACAACTGCTGTAGGCTGCAGAAAGCATATCAACAGTTCACGTGCCAAGTCCCCTGGGAAAAATGCATCAAACACAGCACACAGCACACAGCACACAGCCTCAGGTGGATGTTTTGTGAGGATCAAGCCAGAAGAGCATCCCACTATGTACAAGGATCAGCAAGTCAGGCTAAAACCCTGAATGAGCAAACAAAGCAAGTTTTCAGGCAATGAATCATGCATTCCTTCACCTGCTTAATAATCCAAAAGAAAACTCCTCCTGCTGGTCACTTATGAAAGTTCACCACAGTAAACTTGCTCCACATTGTTTTCTCAAGGTTTTAACCCACACATTTAGTTTGCTTCGGCACCGTTAGCCATGGTTTGCATCAAGATTTACCATGTATTTCCCATGCTTTCACTGTGTTTAACTGAACATTACTCTGTTTTTACCTTAACGGCTTCTTAGACTACAGCTTCTTTGTGTGTTCTAACCATGCCGCTCCTAATATTCCAAAGTCTGCTTTGCTTTTCTCAAGTCCAGAAGCTCTGGGCATTCGCCACAGATCCTAGATCCACATCTGTATGCAGCCAAAGCACCTGGCATAAAAACAGTATGGGTGATTTCCCACCAGCTCAGAGCTGCTTTTTCTTGCAAGAATCTATTTTTGTCTATTTTTATTTAATTATAATCTATTTTTATCACCTTATGATCTGTATCCAGGGTGGACCAACCTGGGCCTCAGAGAGCCACAGCAGCATGTTTTGGGGTCGCTCTTATATCATCAGTTTTTAAGCATTTGGATCTGTTTCATTTCTGCCCATTCAAGCCCTACTAAGTACTGTAGATGATGTGAAATGAAAATACCACCATCCTGCCCTTCTCAGGGAGCACAGATGGACAATCCTGACGTAACTGAATCATTTGACTTCCTCAATTGATCAAAGCTCACTTGCACCAGGTTCTTACAAACTGATGATAGAAGAGGGATCATAACACCTGCTGGAAACCCAGGACCAGGTTGGGTGACCTCCAATCTGGAGAAAGTGTAAACTTGGGTATTGACTGACCGTTGCCTTGTTCTTTTGCTCAGAATGATCCCTGCCACCAGCAATCTGTTCCTGCTCAGCGACCTGGCCTCCTCGCGGGACTACGATCTGTGCGTGCTGGCCGTGTACGACGACGGGATCACCTCCCTGACCGCCACCAAGCTGGTTGGCTGCGTGGCCTTCACCACTGAGAAGGAGTACAGGCAGTGCCGCTCCATCCATGACCAGTTCCTGGGTGGCACCATGATCATCATCATTGGGGGCATCATTGTGGCCTCTGTGCTGGTCTTTATCTTCATCCTGCTCATGAAGTACAAGGTGTACAACAACCACTACAAGCAGAAGCAGGCCAAGGTCAGCAACGTCTGCTCCCAGACCAATGGCAGCCATGGGGGAGGGTCCTCCTCTTCCTCGGGCAAACTGGCGGAGAAATATGACGTTCAGACTCAGGAGAGCTACAGCGGCACCCTCAAAGGCACCACGGTGGTGGACTTGAACCCCAATTACGGGAAAGCAGTTACCGAGGACGACGATGTATCGCAATAACACAAGGAGATCCGTTGGTGCTCAGTTTCCTGCTGCCTTACGAAGGATTATCGGGTGTCCAAGGTGAGGTCTGTGCTGACGCAAGACTTTCAAAAGACCGAGAGCCAAGCTCACATGCTGACCTGTAAATGAAAGAGATCAGAGTGGGAATCGGTTTTGCATCCTTCACAAGGGACAGCTCCCACGGAAGAAACAAGCAACAGCCCTGTTTCAATGCTCCATGAGTCTTGTAACATGAGACCAAGGGAATGGTCCCAGGACACAATCTCTGTGTGATTTAGTTATTCAAATCTGCCAAGCGATTGAAATAGTAATATAATATTAGGTGATTTTCCATCAGATCAAAATAATTCAGATTCTGCTAGGTTGCTCCCCTGGGAGAGATGATTCGCCCTGCACTGACAAAGCACAGCTGCTGTGATTCATCCCAGAGGTGTCTCTTAAGTCTTTTAACATTGATTTGCCTGAAAAATTTTGGCATCCTGCTCTGGGCTCTTCAAGCACTATAAAAGGGTGGATTATATAAATAATGATAAATGAAGGCATAATCAGTCATTCTACTGAATTCTAAAAATTCTCTTTTTTTTTCTTTAAATATGAGTCATGTCAAGCCTGAAGTGAATACTGCCGTTCCAAAGCTATTCCACCAAAGCAAGAGCTATTCTGCTCTGCAATAACATTTTTTAAAGCATCAGGCATAAGAAGAGCTCCTCTCTACTTGGGATATCTAAAAATAAAAAAGTTTTTAAAAAATCCAGCAACTGTTCCTCAGTTAATGTATCCAAAACCACTTCAGTCCTTTCAACAGGTTCATCTTGCAGTGTGACCAACAGTGATGCAGGTACATAAGATACTGTTTCTGTTTCCTAATAGAAATGAAACTCAGGCTTGCTCCATAAATTCATGAATCTTGTGATTTCACTTTTTTAAAAGGTAATAATTTCCCTATTGTTCAAAGGGAGTGGAACTGCTGTAATGGGAAGTCAAAAAAGATAACTATAAAAGATAAAAAGCTATTTAATTCTAAAGCTATTTGCCATATTGCCCTGCAACTCACAGCTGGCAGTGCATTGAAGCTCAGTAAGTGTGAGCTTGGGCAGTACCTGGATGGGAGGCCTCCTGGGAAACACTAAGGTTGCTGCTGGAAGAGGTGTTAGTGGGGCCAGCAGGGGGTGCTCACCCTGCAGTCTATGTAGGTCCTGATGCTCCAGTACTGTAAAAAGGTGCTGTCTTTTGGATTAGATGTAAAATCAAGGTCCTCACTGCACTCATTAAAAATCCCAGGGCCTTTTTCAAAAAGAGTAAGAGTGTTACCCCAGCATCCTGACCAAGTTTCCCCCTGACCTTTACCAGTCACGGCCTCCTAATAATCCCCATCTCTGAGTTGGCCCCATCACTCTGCTCTCCTCCCCACTGAGAGCTGGTGTGTGGGGAGAGTACTGGCGCACCCTGGCTGCCGTCTCATCATCCAGGTGGGGCTGCACACTGGTGGTGGTGGAGGGGGGTCCCTATTACCTGTAAAGCGCTTTGAGTGGAGTGTCCAGAAAAGCACTATAGAAGTCTAAGCAATTATTATTAATTATTAATTATTAATTATATAGCACCTTTCCCGCTAAAAGCAGCTCAAAGAGCTTGAGTAAGAGAAATAAATGAAACATAGCAGGATAGGGTCGATTCAGGGGAATGGGGGAGGCATGAACAATCACTCTTAAGTGGTCATCCTTTGCACTCTGCCCTTTGCAGTTCAGGAACTGTCCTGCACCATGCATGCAATGCAAAAGATTCAGCAATAGAGGTCCTGCACTGGTGACACAGCAGCCAGCATGGTCTCATTAATACTGCACTTAGAGCAAGTGTTGTTTATTGTTCCTAGCTCCTGCCACAGCTGGTCAAAACGTCTGTATCCACCAGGATACATTACCCATCTTGCCTGGCTACAGTACTGCACTCACTTTGCTGCCTTAGGTGGTGTGGACAGTGCAGATCTCGTTACATTTAGCACTGAGTTTCTTAAAGCAAGGGGTGTCACACATGACATATCCTTTGTGACAGTGGGGGGAAAAAAAACCTTTCCAAAAGATTACTATGACACATGAGAGAAAGTCGCAGATCTGAAAAGCAAATTCGCAAGTGCGAAAGAAAGGGGAAACAGAAAAGACTAGAACAAGGTGAGAGAATACATTAAATCAGTGCTTTCTCAAACTCCTGCATTCTGCTGAATCAATCAGTTGAGATACAGCATCAAATTCAGTAAGTGCATAATTGTCAGAAAGGAGTGATGTTATGATTAGTTTAAGTACTTATTATTGCAAATCATCCAAATGCAGGATCAAACCTCTATCTTCCATCCATTCATTTTCTAACCACTTCTTCCAGTACATGGTTGTTTGGGAGCCTGAGTCTATCCCAGCAAGCAATGGGCTAAGACAACGTACACACTAGACGGGACACCAGTCCATCCCAAGGCAGACACACACACCGAAACTTAATCTTCCCTTTTATGAATTAGTTAATTACAGAGTTACTTAAGTGTATGTCATTGTTGAAGCTGACTTAAGTTCATAACAGTTGCAGAACTGTTAAAATAATGTGGAAGTTATATAGGGTAGAGTGGTACAAAAAGAGTTTTAAGTGCAACACGCTGCAAAAGTTGACAAGGATACTGTATATATTGTGGCAGCATTATAGTTCCTTATTATAATTTCGTATAGTGCTTTTAACAGCAATCAATTCAAAGTGCTTTACAAAACTTACAAAGCAAAATGCACACAATGAAACTGAAGAAAGCCAATGTAGATCCAGAAGATAAACCAATCACAAAAGGAGCGTCTGAAAAGGGTTTCAGGCTGCTAAATTTAAAAGAACCCAGTGCTGGCCCAGATGAGCGAGGCTCATATGCAGAGAAGTAATCATGTAACTTCGCCATACAGGACAGCCAAGCCAAGCAGCACCTTGAATGTGAGCACTAAATATTTGAACATCACCTCGAAACGTGACTATGACACAATAAGGGCTCCTAGGCAAGCATGATATCATCTCTTTCCCCCAAACCAGACAGGATTCAAGATCCTGAATTCTGAGCATATTTTAACTAGATTTGCAGTAAAAACCCTTTACAAGCAACGGCTGCACAGTAATCAATCGTCAAGCAAAAGAGGATTGGTAGACAAGTTGGTTTTTCAGCTACAGACACAGACAACACAGGACACAGCCTGGCCATTTTTCTCACATCGAAAAACAATGTCTTGACGAACTTCTGCACACAAAGGTCAAAAGTTAAACCAGGAAAATTCTTCATCAGGCCCATTAATTGACAAGGTTCCTGCTCTGGCACTTATGTTACTAAACTCCTCCCAACTGTACAAGACCCCAGTCTTATCATGAATAAGATGCATCAAAATGAAAACTGTATCAGCCCAGCCTTTATATGAAAACTGAAACTGCTATCTGGAGTTTAGTATTTAAGCTGCCTAGAAAAGGTAATGCAGACCAAGCATTTTTAGCATTCAGAATTCGATTGTGTGGTTGGTGCTCACTTTGATATCAGGGCTGAAGGCCTTTGTGTTTTGTCTGTTTGTTTCTTTCAGATCCTCATGCAACTCAGCCAAGTTGACTGAGCTCACAGAAGTGAAGATGAAGCGGTAGGTGTGAATATAGAGTGTGGTGGAATGCACTTGTGTTACTAAAATATTGGGATCATGCACACTACCCGCTATAAAGTATTAGAAAAAAAATCACAGAAATAATACTTCGGAGAGTGGGGCTCTGTTCTTGAGTGGTCTGTAACAGCACTTGCCATTTACAGTTAACAGTGTCCAGCTAAATATTATTCTAAACTCTAATGGAATAGGAGTTTGGCTAAAACTTCACCAGCATTGATTATTCTATTGCCTGGACTAAACTCTAGAGAACTGCATCTCAATTGTCATGCAATTGTGTAGATTTAACAAAAGAATTGTAACAGAGTGAATAGCAGCCAAAAGTAGGTTCAGGTATTGATCCGCCTAGCAACCACAAATTAGAAACAAATGGGTTGATTTTCTTTGGTTAGACATCTAACGAAATAGGACTCCTAATTAAATGCTGGTATCTAGTATTATGGTGGGCAAGTTGTAACTGGCACGTGGATCGAAGTTTTGAATTAATTCCAGCCTTCGTGTTTTTGAGACCTATTTAATCTGATGACATCCAACAAGTTAAAGAACAAATGTTTGTCTGTCCCCAGGTGAGAGTCCTGGAAAGGATAAAGAAGATTGCAGGATGAGAATAAAAGTTTCTTCCGGACCTCTGGGTTAGAGACAGCGGCTGTCTTACCCCACACACCCCTGCCTTCTGCTCTCATGCAACTCCTCCACCCGTACAGGTGTGGCAACCCAACACATCACCAATGTTCTGGTGACTGCCAATCTTTTCCACTGCATTCCAAACACAAGCAGCAAAAAATAAAGAAAATCTTCCCACCTTCAGGAATACACCTCCTTCTCATCTCTCTGTCCGCGCTGAGGAAGACTTGCAGATGGAATACGGTATAGTTTGGATGCTGGTCTGCGGTGGCCTGACAGGAGTCTTTCTGTTGTCAAGCCATTATGCAAAGGCTACAAACTGAATGCCAAGCCAATAACAGCTAAGAGCTGTGGATCAGGATAACTAACTTGGCCCAGAAAAGGATCTAAAATCTACTTGTGAATCTCATTCAAGTGCACATGCACTGAAGAGGCTCTGGAAGTGAATTTAGGGCACTTTATATGGTTTGATTGTTTTTTGTCAAGGTCGCTATCACACAAACAGAAGAAAGGAGTAATAAAGGTTTCTGTGGGGCAAACGGTTTTGAGCAGCTCCACCCCAGACTTATAAATGTGGAACATGGCTGAAGTTTCATCTGAAGTGCGGCTGTTGAAAAAAAAAAAGTCCCACAGCTCTGTTTAACAACCAACCAACAAAGACTTTTTTTTGTAAAAATGAACAATTGGACCCAAGCACTTTGTGAAACAAGCAGAAATGTACATACAGGGGCACCGGACTGCAGCATTAAATTGTGTTGCTTGTTCTCACTTTGAATTGTCAGTCCGACCCTTTTACAAGAAGCCACAGATGCAAATGTAACAAAAAACATAATTTTCTACATACTGACAGGCAACCAGATACAATAAGGACAGAAGACAGTGACATTTTTTTTAAGACATTGACTGTGTAAGTATGTGGATGTGAATTACACCTTTGACCATTTCTGATTTGGTATCTGTATTTTTTCTTTCAATTATAAAACAATAACAATCTCAGATTGAATTTTATGCTTTCATAGGTATAAGATGTGGATTTATATAGAATAAAATATTTTTCTATAGCCGAGTTGTTACAAGCCTGTTTTGCTTTGATGTCAAGATCAGGAATAGAAGGTGACAGACACGCTCGGGTGTATTTTAGGTCTTCACACTTGCACTGTCTGCAAACTAAGCAGCCACGCATTTGAGATCAGGACTTGCTGGAGTTGCTTTATCTACAGTGTAGAGTAAAAATCCACTGGAGACCTTTTTGCTGAGCAGAAGAGGAGTTTATTGTATATTTGGCCAAAGGGAAGCACCCTCCTTGCGATTAGGAAGATGGTTCCAACTAGAAAAGTTACAGCTGACCTTTTATACACTTGCCTGATAAGGAATACAAAGAGCTTAAGTCTCAAAAAAGAAATTCCTTCAGTCTTAATTAATTTCTATTGGTTAAGCAAACTTCTGCGTAAATCCGAAGACGTCTACGTAACTAAGCTATATCAGTGTTTTCTTCAAGCAGGTAGTTATAATTGGCCTTCTACGCAATATAATTCTTTGGATTTCTTAAAACAAGCATTCTTTGTGTTTGCAGGCCCCTAGTCTTATCAGCAGCAGATACTGAAATGGTGCAGCTGGCAGTTTTGCTGAGCAGAGAAAGAATTTTTAACCCTTCACAGTGTATGAGGATAGGTAAATAATAATATTAATAATTCACTCAAAGCACTTTGCGGGTTATGAGGACTTCCTCCACCACTATCAGTGTGTTGCATCACCTGGACTAGGCAACAGCAGCCAAAGGGCACCAGTACACTCCCCACACACCAGCTCTCAGTGGGGAGGAGAGCAGAGGGATGAAGCCAGTTCAGAGATGGGGATTATTAGGAGGCTGTGATTGGTGAAGGCCAGGGAGAAATTTGGCCAGGACACCAGGGTAACACCCCTAAACTTTTCAAGGAATGCCCTGTGATTTTCAATGGCCAAGGAGAGTCAGGTTCTCATTTTACATCTAATCTGTAGGATGGCACCTTTTCACAGTATAGTGTCCCCATTACTATAATGGACCACACAGACCACTGGGTGGTCCCACTAAACTCTTCCAGAGGAACCTCAGCTTTCCCAGGAGCTCCCCTCCCATCCAGGTGCTGGCAAGGCTCACACCTGCTGAGTTTCAGTCGGCTGCCAGCTGTGAGCTGCAGGTCAGCCTCCTTAGCACTAGAATTCGCAATAACAGAGAAATGCACCAATGAGGAAACAAGGTAAAAATAAAAAGTACACCTGTTTAAAATTCAGAAATATAGATGGTGCCCTGGAGGAACAGGTCAATGTGATTTTGTAGGCATAAGCAAGTTTTATACAATACATTAAGGACATATGAAATAAAAAGCTTGTAAATTGGTGATAGAAATGCAGGAATAGTTTTGTCTGCAAAAAATAGGAACAAGTTTGATTTGTCTGTGTTGACTGCAGTTGTTAAAAATATTTCAAAAGATCCAAAAGCATATGTATAAATAGTATATATAGATATATATTTATTTCTCATATAATACTTTTGAGCTAAAAAAACATAATTGGTCATTTAATAGTACTTCGGTATTAATGGACACACGTTTTCCTCTTATTAGTCAATTAAACAAGGAGTTTAGTGTAGTTGATTACGTTTGCAGCTACAGAAAAAAAAATATTTGATTAAAATTATTGCAACCGCCCACTCTATCCACTAGATGGCGCCAGTGGCTTTACAGAGACCCGGCAGCTCTCCAGTGCAACACCAATGTGACCGATCCGCCCAACGCAACAGTATTTGAGGGAAGTGCTCGTGTTGAACCGATACAAAAAGAAGAACCGAACGGGTGTACTGTGATTTTCGCGGATGCAAGCTCTTATTTTGTAAAGACAAATTTGGACAATTGGAACACCACCTCCGATGCATAGCAGATAGAATTGCATACATCGGACAATAAATCTTAAGTGAAAGCGGATCTGAATGAAGGTGCCCAGCCATACCGCCGAAGCAGACACCCTTAGCTAATTTTAAAAAACCTGATAAGATCACCTGATAGGCTCCTTTAGGTTCTTCGACTCCGAGAGATCCAAACGTACGTTTCAGTCTGGTGTCCTGCTGTTTGCAGTCATAGCATAAGCGGCCGAAGTGACGAGGGGAATGTTTGGATATTAATGTTAAACGGAAAGGCTGCGACTTTTAAGAAATACATTTTATTAATGACAATATTTTTTCACTGGCTGTATCAGAACATTGGTCCATTTGCGCGGTCCTAGGAGGCAGTCTTTGAGAAGAGCAGGGCTTTACACCTGATAGCAGAGACGCAGCACATCTGACATCAGTATTTCACCCCTGAGTCATTCAGTGCTCCAGTGCTCCAGTGCTGAGGGCTTCACAGCAGCAGATGGCACTGGAATGCATCCCGTCTGCAGAGCTTTCACCTGTTGTGCACTTTAGAGATCAGCAACTAATAGAAGAAGAGACCGAGTTTCTTTTTTTCCCAGAATGTGATAAACAAATGACTAGAAACAAATACACTACTGTGATGCCGGTAATTATAAAGCCATGACAATTTTCCCATTGTGAACTCTGCAGCAGGGATTCCCCTAGTAATTTCTTAGGTACTTGTGGAATGCTTGAAAGCCAATTCTTCTTTCTCCTGAAAAGTCCAGACTGACAACAAGGCAGAAAAGACACAACCATGTCACTGGTGCAAAGAGCTCTGCTGCTCGGCTACAGAGGGATCAGCTCCAGACCGGCATCTGATGGGGGAAATCTCTTACTTGCCATTTCCTGAGTCAGCAAATCCTCAGAACTCCACAAATTAAAACCAACAAGAAAGTGAAAGATTCGTCTGGGAATGAGCTTTTGGATTTACCACACCAGGCTGGAGCCAGGTCATGTGTGATCCATCGCACATGAATTGAATTGAATCACCATCAGTCCGCTCCTTCACCTGGAATTTATCAAGAGAAAAAAAGCACTGGCAATGATGCAAAAAAACGAGCAACGATGATTCTCACCATGAAATAAAGACACTGAGACCGTGCACTAGTGCTTTAGGAGTAGTTATATAATACTCTTCCAGCAGGTTGGCACCATGTTCACAACTAAATATTGTTACAACCATATAACACTAGGATCATCTAATCCTTGGCTTTAAAGAACACGCTGTTCCGAGTAGCTGGTAGAACTAAATCTTTCTGCGTCTCAAACACGCAGAAAATTGCAGAAGACCCTCGCCTGCGAATTTCTTTAAAATAAACAGTGAAACACGAACCAGGGCACACAACTGGAAAGTACGAGGAAGTGCTGTTAAAACTGAGAACAGCAGGCACTTTTGTACGCAAAGGGTTGTGGGAGTGTGGAACAAGCAACCTTGTGACATCGTCAGAGCTCACGTCCTGACGTCTTTCCAAACCCAGCTAGGTGAGACCTTAAATTAGCTACTAGTAACCAAACGATCTAGAAAGGCAAAAGAGCTTGCACTCATCTTGAGTCATTATGATTTCACAGGGAAACATGGTTTTTAGTCTTTGCAAATGTATCATGTAACAAAATCAGGTGTTTACAAATACCAGTCATTCGCTGTATTTTATTTACTGACAGTTCTATTTAAAGAAAGAAACAATACAAAATAAGAACTCTTTTTAATTCTTTTGCAAATGTTAAAAAAAGTCAACCAAAGCCTAGATTAGTGTACTACACAAGCTGAGGGGGTCTAAATATTCTACATATTGTGAAATGTGCAGCCTACAGGGAAGATACATTTACACACATGCCGGATGCTTTCATTTACACTGAACCATGTAAGGCCTTCACACTCGAGACCAGCATACTAACCCAGCAGAGATGATCTGCACCTTTTCTCAGGGGAACAATCCGACATTGTGATCAACACATCACTGACTTCACTGAACCTGCCAAACGGAAGACAACAGGATGTGAAAAATGCCCCCAAACGCTGGGACACAGAGCCCTACTGCAACGAGCAGCCCTGAAGAACTGCTGTGAAATTCCAAGAACAAGATGGAGGTGATACATTTGCAATTCTATTCCGTTGCCTGTCTTGGTGCATGACAGCGGGCCCAAGGCTGAACATCTATTGCCATAGCTACACACCTCCAGCTTAGCATTTTGATCCGGAGGGGCTCAACGTCGTCTAGAAACCCTCTTCTAAGAACTCAAAATCTCTCATAATTAAAAAAGACAAAAAAGAGGAATTGAAGTGACCAGAGTGTAATGAAGGCAGGGGCAGGTCCAGAAATAATTACCAGGGGGGTTTAACATGCGAGGTGTGGATGACACAGTGGATATTGTGGTTCAGCATGTTCTAATGCTTGCTTCTCAATCCACTGATGTAGATAATCCTTGAATTAAGTGTTGTAGAATTTTAAATAGCAACACAGGTTGTCAAGAGCAACTATAAAGTCTGCAAACAATGGAGTCTCTTAAGCCTCCACCAGGTCTAAGGATTTAACCACCCACTGCTGAAATCCACCTGTGCATAATATCCTTAATTTTTAATATTTCAGGCTTCTTCGGTCTCCAAGGCGAGATCAGTGATTTCATTCACCTGATTTCCTTCCCAGCCTAGGAAAACATCTCTACACAACATAAAACACAAATAACGTCAAGGCGGAAGCCTAACTCTGGCAATCAAAGGGTTAATGATGACAAACACACTATTTTCAGCACAGCTGCATGACAGTACAGAATCAACACCAGCCACGGTGGGAGAATGTTGTACAGAATGATTTGATTTTTGCTGTACAAAACCTGCTGTAATGAAGACTGAAGGCTCTTAAGAGCATTTCCTGTAATATTTTACCTTTGACCTCCGAGGGTCAAAGCCTTCATAAAGATGGCTGGCTTCTTTATTGCCATAAAGTGTGTGTGGGTCAAGTCATTCCTACAGTGCGTCGTAATTATTTCCTGAATGCTCCCACGTGACCCTGTATTGGAAAAAGCAGTTAGAAGATTGGTGAGTGGATGCCGTGAGCAGAAATGGGGGAGATAAAGTTAGCTTCCTTATTTTACTGTCCCCAACACACATCCCAGGTTTATTGGATATCTTTTGACATTCGCCAGAGAACTCGACCTGCCTGTTCGGGATGTTCCGCTGGTGGGCAGTGAAGGCAGAATCTGTAGGTTAGTTGTAAAAGACAGTATCACCCTGCAGCTCCCAGCTCACAGCCCACTGGAGCTCAGCAGGTGTGAGCCTGGCCAGTACCTGCATGGGAGACTCCTGGGAAAGCTGAGGCTGTTGCTAGAAGAGGTGTTAGTGAGGCCAGTAGGGGGCGCTCACTCTGTGGTGTGCGTGGCTCCTAATGCCCCAGTATAGTGACAGGAATACTAAACTGAGACATAAATCTGAGGTCTTAACTCTCTGTGGGCATTAAAAATCCCAGGACGTTTCTCAAAAAACAGTAGGGGTGTTACCCCGGTGTTCTGGCCAAATTTCCCCCTGGCCTTTACCGGTCATGGCCTCCTAATAATCCCCCTCTCTGAACTGGCTTCATCACTCTGCTCTCCTCCCCACTGAGAGCTGGTTTGTGGCACACGCTGGCTGCCATCATATCATCCAGGTGGGGCTGCACACTGGTGGTGGTGGAGGGGATCCCCATTACCTGTAAAGTGCTTTGAGTAGAGTTTCTAGAAAAGTGCTATATAAGTGTGAGGAATTATTATTATTAAAGTTGGCGTAACATGGGATGGCAGAAACCTACCTGGGCAGCTCTTCACTGGGAAGCTGCCAGGATCTTTCAGAAAAGTGGAGAGAAAGAAAAGAAAAGAGCAAGAGCAGTAGGTGTACCGTTTCCTCGTGGTTTCCTTTCAAACCGCTCGTAGCCACTGTCGTTTGAGAACGAGCTCCAACATTAACATTTCGCTTCACCTTTTCAGTCTTTCAAATTGTCTGGCTGTCTAGCTGGCCTCAAATCAGTTTTCCTTTAAAGCTGAAAAACAGCCACAAGTGGTTGGACCACTTGCAGTGTTGATGAATTCATTGCAGAGCCGTTTGGATTCTGCAGCTGGTAGCAAAGATGGGACTTTTAAAGCTGGGAAAGGAGCCTCTTAAACATCAAGAAAGAAACCTGTTGATTAACATAATGCAGATTTGGTCCGAGATGGAAAAAACACAGCGTTGTGGAACTCCCTTCTTCAGCATTTCCCTATAGCCAGTGTCTGCAACAGTTCCAGGCTCACTAAAGCAGGCGGTAAAACAGCAGAGCTCCCGTTTTTATCACCAGATTTTCCACTAATGCAGATGGTATTTCTTTAGAGGTTGTTAGAATGACTGACTGGGGTGTTTAACACTTAAAAAATTGGACAAACACTTGTCACGATCCCTGGAAAGAAGAGAGAAGCTAGAAAAGAGAGCAGAATGCAATCGCTCACAAATACCCAGGATCTGAGGTTGCTTTTGTTGCTCCTTATTAACTAAACAAAGTGGAATGACTGGACAACTAAGACATGACATAGGGGAATCAATACACAGCCTCTTCCAAGTCAATCACTTCTTGAGCTTCCCCTAGACCATTCCCCAAATGGGTGAATGAACACGTCCCATACTTAGATAATTGCTTTCTGTGAGTATTATTAAAGTTTAAGGAACCCTACGAGACAGATTACAGGACAATATTGGTAGCGCAGAAGAAGAAGAAGTATTTCAATAGCCCCGAGAGCAGATTTAGGTTATTTGCCTGCGAAAACTCAAACTGGTATTCAATAAATCCATGTCTCGTTTCCTTTGGGCTCCAGGGAAAAATGTTATTGTCAGTAACACTGAGGATGCCTCCAGCTTTTACTCCATATTGGTTTTAACCCAATATGTCAGCATGCCTTTCTGCTTCAGTCACAGTCTTTAATAATTAAATGCATATTTGTCGCATGCTTACTGCCAATACATCCAGTCTCTCTGAGCCCACTGCCCACCATATGATCTGACAATGAATCATTCTCACGGAGATTCCTGTTGCCAATGAATGTGTTTTTGACCATGTATTCATACTGTAGCAAAACTACTCGCTGTAATTCTCACTCACTCAACTTAAAGGGTTGTGTGTTTTGGGCACTCACTACATCTAGCACAGGTAAAAACTGAAGCCCGGTGGGAATTCCCTCATTTTGATCTACTGCCAAACGCCCGGCACCCGAATGAGATTTGTATCAAGACCAGACCTCACTTATTTGACTACAGGAATGAATTGTCTGCATGGAAAATGTGAGGATCCACTCACCGCGAAAGATGAAAGATGCTTTCCTGCAGCAGAAAAACCCTGATGTTGTGCAACGTCTCTGCACTTTGTGAAAATATGCTTCTAGCTATTGAGATGAGATTACTCGGCTCTTGAAAGTGCAGAATGCCAGTGCAGGGTTTCTAAACTAGGGGTCACTGCCACTCTGACTGCCAGTGTTACCCATATGTTTGAACCTCCTGGTCCATACCCCCTGCACTTAAAAGCACCAGAAATGAAACATGGACTTTTGTTTGGTTGCTCAGCAGCAACCTGATCCAAGGACCAAGACCACCTATTTCTTGAAGAATCCAAGGGGGATCTGTTTCAAAAGCACAGCTGGGCAATTTGTTGTGGAGCTTAGCCACTCTTTGTGCAAAGAAGCACTTCAGTCGTGATTGTACCCCTTCTTATAACCCATTGTTTGCATTCGCTGTCGTTTCTCACTTCCTCACTCCACAAATAGTCAGATTTTCAAATCTGTCTTCTCTGCTCTGGTTTTTCCAAGCACAAAAGAAACCTATAGTAAAAGGGCTCCTCTGCCAAAGCCATGCCTCTTTTTATTGTCTTTTTTTATTTGCTATTGATTGTACCCCACCACCCCCTGGATAAATGAGTACAGAAATCGTCTACAGATGTATTTTCCCTAATAATTGCAAATCGTGTCTTGCCCCGTAGTTTTACAGAACAAAGTGGCTAACACGGGGAAAAAAAAGTATTGCTCATCTTGATGGCCCATATTTAAAAGAAGATAAAAAGCCATTTTGACACACCATTTTTAAGCATAGGATTACCCAACTGGTATCAAAGAGACTTTTGACAATGCGTAATGTTTTCCCTGGCAGATGTCCCAGTTTCTAGGCAAGGCTCTTTGGCACGACTATATTTATGTTCTTTTGCGGCCATGTTACTCAGTTTTGCAGATGAACTCTGACCCAGGATATGGAAACTGGTTGGTTTTGCATCACTTCCTGCGGATAGTTTGCATACACGCAAGCTAACTTGCATACACGTTGGTTGAGCACGCTGGAGACATGGATTTGCATTCTGATTGATAAAATATTCCATAGAGCAAGCATGGACGACAAAGGGGAAGATAAATCCCCAGAAGGCATTTAACCTCAGGCCCCTTTATCAGAGCTGATCGTGGTCTATTTCAAGGTCTGTGGACTTCCCCTGTCTCTTGTTTTTATTGTTTGTATTCCCCTGTCTCTTCAAACCACAGACAACATCAGACCACACTGCCGAGCTATCATAAAGTCATTGTATGCAGGACTGCACAGCAATCATGTCCAGACCTGTCCAGATCTGGCAGCACAGTTTTATCCAAATGCATTCTAAAACAGCCCTCGTCAGTTTTTTCAGAGGAAGAGTTGGCAGAAGTCATTCCAAACCACAGCACACTGAGTACCAAGAGATAAAGCCTCCCACCTGTACCCCAGATGCACGGCACCTTCCATTTGTTTTTCACAGTGAATAATTCATCACCTAAATTTTCATGAGAGTTGCATGTCGTTTCTTTCACTGTATGTTTACCATCAATTTGAAACCGAAACAATTAGGCCGTGGAAGAGTGTTTTTATAAAATTAGCTTTCTAGTTTCCACCAGTGGGGTGTTTTTTTTGGTACTTTTGTGAAGCACAGAGAGTTTTTTGTTCAACAGGGTTGTAGATCAACACCTTCTGTACTTCAGAGTGCAATATGTGATTTACCCAAGCACCCCTACTCCCTGACTAGTCCTGTACTGTTTCACTGCTGCTACACAGCACACTCCTATCAGTCTGTCAAAAACTACACGTTCTGTAAAAGAAACCAGCATACAAACTGCTCTCTGGTAATGTTAGGCAGCAGGCGAAAGATGTGCAGGATGAGGAAATGGACTTTAGGGACCGTATAGAGAATATAAACAGTCTAACTAACAACTTCTGCATCATCAGCTACTTTCTGCGGTTCTATTATTAGATGAGATTTGCAGTAAGTGCTGATTCATTAAGACTCTTCTCCAAAGAAGAGGTTGCGAAATCTCGACAGTTACTGACACTTGCTCTCAGAATGACTCCGCTTTGGGAATTTTTCTTACCATCGCGTAGAGTTACAGTACATTTTTATGGGTGTTTTGCGAGTGTTTATGCCTTCGGGCCCAGAAAAAAGGCAACGTTCGGAGAAGGTTCCAGGTCTGGTTACCTTTTTGTCTCCGGAGAACCATCGCTGTAGTCAAGCAGAAGCCTATGCGAGCCACAAGTGCACGAGGGCGGCCGGCGCTCTGAGAGCCGAAATGAAAGGTAATTACGTCCATTTGGTCCCATTCAATGCCTAATCAGGGGCGACAGTGACACAGCCTCCACTGAGGGCCAAATTAGTTTCCCCCAGGCATGACTGACCAAACGTCCATATCCTGATATCGACTGCAAAGACATTTTGCACAGAGCCCTGCCTGGGAATGTTCACGGGGGTGGGTGGGGAGGGCGGGGGTGCTCACTCCACTCCCTTTGATCCCCCCGCCTTTGAGTCCTGTCAACCGTTTTACGAGCTTAAGACCCTTCCACACTGACCAACATCTGTCACGTCTTCTGCCGGGCTGGGAAGGGAAAACTAGTGGGAGTCGGGACAGGGGTAAAGGAGGAGATGGAGGTGGGGTGGTGCTGCTGTGGAGGGGGGGGGGGGGTTCTCTTACAGTTCATTACCCCCTTTTCCTTGCTTCCCCTCATTTCAAGGGGAATTCATCCTTTCAGAGGGACCCCTGCCTCCTTCAGCACAAAGGAGAGATTAGATCTGCTTTTGCCAAGTCATCAGCTTTAAGCTGTTTTTATTTATCTTTTTGTACCGACTCCTCATGTGCAACGGGGAGGGAAACGTTTTCCGTGAGGATAGATGCAGGGAGGTAGAGGGGGTTCCATCATAAAAAACATGACATTTCCGTCGAGCAGGATTCGAATTTAGCTGAGGGGTGAAAAACGGTGTCCCCAACTTCAGGAAAGAAGCAGGAACGTTGACCAGCTTTTGCAGTTGGGTGGCGCTGTTAATTCCTGGTTCGTTTAGCAGTCGGTTTAGCAGCGGTTGTTTTTAGGCATATCCCAAAGAAGCTCAAGGCTAACCCACGGCAGGTAGACCCCAGCTGAGTGAAGAGTAAGAAAGCAAGGAGCAGGACCTGCCCAGCTGCATGACAATGACAGGCATGCAGCAAGCAAGATCATGTGGATCATTGAACAAAGGTAAATGTTTTTCAATGTGTCCCACCCCCTTTTAAACCCTGACCTTTTTTATATGGGCTCTGCTTGGAGCTGCAATACGCCCCGTTAAAGGCAGGGGCTGCTTAAGACAGCTTTCCAGTTCTAAACAAAAAACACTATCCATTGGTCGTAAAAGAAACTACAGCGATTGCTGTATTCCACTTTGAAATAATTCTCCCAAACACGTCCATTTAGTTACACGGAAAATTACTCTGTCAAAAGTGTGAGTGCTACATTAAAGGCAGGCTTAAAGTTTGAAAGAGTTTTCTAAGACTCAATGTGTACAGAATTCTGCAAAGCCAAAACCCACTCATAGTGGTTCCCCTTGCTCTTGTGAATATAACACTGATAATTGCTTTCCGCACACATTACACATTGTCACGTTGTAATTAATTATGAGTTTTCCCTGCTGCTTAGTATTTAATAGCTGCAAGGTGGGTGAGTTGAGTATGCGAAGAAAAGTAGTTTGATTGCTCTGATCGGCTCGATAATAAATCTCCCGCAGCCAGCTCTGGATTTTTGAACACTCCCCCCTAGTCACTTCCTTTCGGCTGGAGGGTTTTGTCTCGGTGCCCAGTACCACCCCCTGACCCCCTCTTCTTCAATGCCTCCCCACTTTTATTCCTGTGTCTTGGACTTGAGGAACAGATGAGGAAGAGGAGGATCTAGCTGGCAAGTGCCCGGTAGAACCAGGAACACTGAAAGCTGACTTTGTCAACAAACTTTCCATCCACCTTTCACATTTATCTGTGACATCCAGCCCTAACTCCCCCCTCCTTCAACGTCTTAGAATAACGTTTCCACGCACGGCAAACCTAAAAAACCCAAAATAAAAAGAAATTAGCCTTTTCTTGGCCGAAAAAACAGAGCTTTTCCGCTCCCAAAGTCCCGTATTTTTTCAGAGCAGCATCCTCAGTTCATTCTGCGCCCTCGCTTATGTTCTCCTGTGTTACTGCGTGTTTCACATCACACCCGACGGGTTCTGCCTTAAAAAGCAATAAGCAACAAGCTCGTTCTGTTTTTCGTAAAACCTCCTGGAAAAAAAAAAACAACAAAACTGCGAGTTATTTCTGTTGGTCTGTCCTTGTCCCCGAAGCTGGCATTGCTGATGTTGATTACGAGAATGAATGAGCACACTGAAATGAGCAATGCAAAAACAGAAAAGCAACTAAGTAGCTATTAACTTCTTTTTTTTTACCAAATGCAATTAGTGCTGTTGACAGCGAGCGTCTCAGCACTGGAGGCATGATGTATGTGCAGCCCTGGGGCTGGGGCCTTTGTGCCCTGCCATTGGAGCTCGCAGGCCAGCTGAAGCCCATGAAAAGACTGGCTGCTCACACTGGCGCGCTGGCGGGCCGGGAGAGAGCCAGAGATCCGGGGGGACAGATGGAGCGAGTGAAAGGGATTGGCGAGCGATTCACTTTCCCACCGGCTGCCTCCCTCACTACTGGAAATAAACAATGCGTCCCTACGGTTCTCTGCCTGACCTACCCTCCACCTCCAACACCACCCCTTCGCCGCTCAGCAAACAGGAGTCCCTTTCTCTTTTACCGCGAGAATAGGGGAATTAAGCAAACAACACCCTAATTAATGCCGTAAATCCCGATTCTGTTTATTTCCAATCCGTTAACGCAATCCATTAGCAGCATTTCCATAATGGCTCATTTAAAAAGTCTTTTTCTCCGTCATGAAAGATCCAGCCGGGCTAGTTCTGTAAAGAGAAAAAGATATTCTTCTAGAACAAAGAACGGAGGAAAGGCATTGTGATTAGCAAGTGTAGCAACAGGGTTGGCACCCCAACCCATTCAGCTGGCTGGGAGATGTTGCTTGTCTATTCACAGCAAGGCCATTGCCACTTTGCAGCTGAGATGTACCTTACGTCTATGGGTAACGAGGTAAACTTAAAATCACTGCCAGGCCATAGGAAAGCTGCAGGAACTACGCCAAATCCCTGCGGCAAGGCTTCATAACAGCATGCTTCAGACAGAATTGTTTCAAAGCCATGAGTCAGTTTGGAGGCAACCCAAACTTTGAACCAAAGTTGCCAGGGCTGATCTCATCTTCCAGCTCTTCTGATGCAGTTTTGATGAAGCAATCAGAACGGGATCTTGAACAGTTCTTTAACCGTAGTGCAGGCACGCAGCTTTTGCTCATGTTTCTAGGCCCCGGGCCTCAACGTTGAACCAAGTCGGGGGCAACTCGTTGCTCTCAGGTTAGTGAGGGCAGACTGGGAGGAAGCACACAACCGAATCCAGATATCAGCCAGAAACGTACCTCGATAAAAGATACAAACCATTTGGGGAAATACTGATGGGAGTGTTGACTATCTACTAGCTACCTAGGTGTTATTTTTCTGTCTTTCAATATGACATTGAATTTTTAATTACTAAAGCAAAACAATCGAAACACAGAATTTATCATCCCACACTCTCCACCATCAGTGCAGGCCTGCCTCTCACCTGCAGTGCAACTTGCTTAGTCTTGCCTTCTTCAGTGCACAGTGCAGTGCTCATCCATCATTATGAAGGTTCACAACGGTGACTTTTGACGGTATATAAGAAATCACAGTAAAAGAAATCAGTATATATATATAAAAGATCACAGTGCGATCTGACATTTGTGAAGTTTTCCTTTGGTTAAAACATAACTTTGTTACTCTTTGGTACACTGGAGCTTGGCAAATATAAAATGTTTAATAGGAATTTTATAAGAATGTTTACTTTTGTATATTGAAAGGCAAAGTCAAGGCATGTTAAACCTCGGAAACCTAAAACAGATTCGATTAGGACGGACAGACAAGCAGATGGGTGGGAACGCGGTGAGCTCACAGAATATTATGCAAATACGCAGTAGAAAGAATACTCTAGATATCTATTATATCTATATGTGTCAGTGAAAATCTGGAATGACTGGAATCCTTAATCACAACGTGTTCCTGTATATACGGTTTAAATAAAATCAGTAGAGCTTATATCACAATCCCCCTACAGGCAAAGCAGGATTTTGCACACTGTTGATCAGATACTGCTGCACGTACAGTATCGACCTACATATTTGTTGCACGCATGCAAAATTTTAAAGTGCATTTCTCTTTTTTAATTACACAAACCTCTGCAATACACATACAGATCAGCACTGCTGCAGAATGATACAGGGAGTGGCTAGAAAGCACCGTTCAGCTGTATGAAAACCAGGTTGTGGCGCAAAGGTGAAGCAGAGTTTATTTTGATCAGTGGTGTGTGCAAGATTTACCTCCATTGTGGTTTAATTATCATTAACGATTTGATGCCGAGAAGGGGCACCACAGTGGAGGGCGGCCACTGCCAAAAACAATTTGGCTTATGCCTTCTAATGAGAGGGCAGAGCAGGCCCTAATGAGTTAAAGGAGTTTTAGTGGGGATTAGCGCTCATTCCAATCAGCTTGTTAGCTCCAGGAAAGTCAGAGATCAATGGAGGAATGATTTGAGCATCAGCAGAAAAACTAAATCAGGACTGAGGACTGTCTCTTCAAGTCAGATCATTTCCTAAATCAACTGGTCCAGCAGGGAAGCTGCCTCCCGGCCGCCTGAAGGGCTACATGCCATTAGTGGTCAGGGCCTTAAAAAGACCTGGATGCTGCGCTACCTGCAGTGAGCCTCACCTGACACAGTGGTACATCCAAATACAGCTGGGTGACCAGCAACCAAACACAGACAGGGCTTGCAAGCTGAAATAGGTTATTTATTTTTTTAGGGGTCCAACAGTCACTTTCTCCTGAATGTAAGAACACCGATCTGCAGTGGCTGTTTTTTCATTTCTCATCTTTGTTGGCGACAACCTCTGTGCCACTCGGAAAGGCCACAAACCGGCAGACACGCACTTCTGACCTGTCCCCATTTCTGTTGTGCCCACTGGCAGTCCTAGTCCTAGTTTGGTCTTCAGCCAAACCTTCAGAGCCCTTCGATTGACACAAAAAGGATGTCCATTATCAGAAAACCACGTCTTCCTGGTAAGGGTCAGGGCAACTTGGAAGCATCTTGAAAGCATATGGTACTAGGCAGGAAAACCAGGGCAAATAGATGAGAGCATGCAAGCTCCACTCAGAAGGTGCCATGTCAAGAAGTAAACCAAAGACCCAGGACTTGTGAGGCAACAGTAATAACAGCCACAAAACCAAAAAAGGCACTGGAAAATTGATATATTGACATTGATGTGCTGTTTTACATGCACATTTGTTTGGACACAAGACCTTTGTATTCATATTAAGTATATTTAAAATCACCTTCATAATTCTTGCCAACTGTCAACTCAACCAGACACAGTTTAGACAGTAAATTGCTCAAGTAATTAACAGGGAACTCCCAGAGGGGCATGCAGATTTGCCAGAGCTGGGCTGGAACCCTCTGCTATACATGTGCAGCTATTTCACTTCATTGTTATGATAATTAGCAAGTCACAGCAAAGATACGGGAAACAGCAACAGAATCATTTTTTAATGAAAAACATTTCTTTCCTCTTCCTGCCTTGTTACAAAATCAAGAAAGCAACAGTTTTCACGGGTCAAAGTTCTGCCACTTGGATGAAAATGATAAGAGTTATGCATTCGATGCCATTTTCAGAAGATACTGTCCTGAATTTGTAAACAGAAAGACAGAAGAAGTGAACAGAAACCCTTGAGAACCAAAGAAAACCAATAGGGTCACACTCCACCCAACTTATACAGGGAGTTGGACAGGAGGAAAAAACATATCGCCTACTGTATGTGTTTTTAGAGCCATTTAATAATCTGCAAAGGCACTACTGAAGCAGAGGGAAAAGTTTAAATTCTGCTTTTGCGTTGCCCATGTGCCTGCTTTACATGTAATTCGGGGTTTAACGGAAAGAGCCCCCTTTCTCCATCGTGCTCATTTATGAGTTTCTCTTTCTCCTGCTGAGAAGCAGCTTGCACAAATGTGGAGGGGGGGGGACCGTGTGAGCCAGTTCGAGCCACACACTGAAAAGTAGAACGAAGAAGCGTTTCGGCTGTGAAGCCTTCTCTGGGGGGAGAAACTTGGAAAAGGAAAAAAAAACAGGGCAGGATACATCTGTGCTGGGACTCCAGGTTTGGATTCATCCCGATTCATTTATTCTCCTGTCCAACCAGCATTTAAACTTGAAAGCTCGAGCAGCGCGGGTCTGTCCAGCTCGACAGCAGCAGATGCAAGTGTGCCCTCAGTATTTCTTCTGCCCAGTTTGGATCGATCCTCGGTGCACCTCATTACGGAGATGCAGGGAGAATAAAGGGGGGGAAAAAAGGGTGGGAGAGTGGAAGGGAGGGGGGGTAGATAGTGCCCAGGGTTGAATAGCAGCCAAAAAACAAAACAACACAAAAAAATGTCCTCCCGATTATTGATCGCATTCTCCTAATCCCGGGGCTGAGACATGGGAATGCAGGCCGCACGGCTGAATCCGAACATCTGTTCCCGAAACCGTCACAGAAACCTGGGGGCGGGCAGCCCGGGGACAGAGAGGGACCAGTCACAAGAAAAACAAGGAAGGAGGCAAGTGGGGAGGGGGAGAGCCGGAGAAGTGGGAGGGAAGAAAAAGAGGGAGGGGGTTGGGAGAAGGGGGCACTTCCAAATATCACCCATTGCATCACAGGCTCCAAGCTGCGTGAGAATCTTTTGCCCTGCTTTGTTGTGGAAATGAAATTGAAATGGGGGACAGGACATCAGGGAATTGGAACACAGGCTGCTGTAGTGTGTTAGGGGCTGCTCTATTGTTTGCATAGTAGTCCCTGGAGGGCACCAGCGGCAACGCTTCAATAGCCCAGCTCATCTCCCTTCAAACAAGGAGTACATTAGCCAGCTCGCACACGTGTGAGAGTGGAGGAATACTCCGAGTTAGAGGAGGTGTGCGGCCAGGAGCCTGAAAAGGGCTTTGCATTGTACACCAGGTTTAAATGGCTAAAATCACCCTTGTTTCAGGACGCTGTGGATAAAAAAAGTCTTTCTTCAGCGGTTAAGATGGGGCTGGAACCAATCTGTCCGTCGATCTTTTTCAGTCCTGTGAGGTGCAAAAGAGAAAGAGGAGAGGACGTACATAAGAAAAACAAAAAAGACCGGCCTACTGTACGTATGCAAGAAAGGAAAGAGTTGGTAAGCTTAAAAAGAAAAGAATTGTGAAAGCCAAAAAGTAGCACAAGGAACTCAAGGAAGATAAGCACAGAAAAATCGAAGAAGCACAGAAAAATTGAAAATAAACCAGAATAATTCAAATAACTTTAAAAAGGATTCAGATTGCCTTTATTTCTTAATGTATCTCCAGCTGTCAAATTCGATTAATTCTTCTGGCAAGTTATTTTCAGGGCAGATAATCTCTTGTCACAGCTCGCTACTTTCGAGATCAGTAAAGTGTCCATAAATGAACCTTGGACACTCCAGGCAGAGCACTCCAAAGACGAGGAAGAAGCCATCTGAAAGGCGGCACTGAAACACAGGCTGTTTTCTGTTGGATGGCTGATCTTACTTTGCCTATTCAAATCCTGTTGCTGTTCTGAAATTTCTGCTGATGTCATATGAGCATTACTCCATTCTGGGGGGGAGGGGCTCTACCCCAAGTAATTCTCACCATCAGCCTCGCGGTTTAAAGAAAGCAGGCCACTGAGAAGAAAGGGTGATTTGTGGGAGATATAGGACTGCAGCAGAGCAGCTGCCAAAGGTCAGAGGTGACAGTCCCCGGAGCTCTCATCTGCCCTGCCTTCCACCATTGTGCCGCCACTCAACGAAACTGCACACAGCGATGGAGAGACAGGCCAATCGAGGCTCTGCTGTAGACAAGATGGGGAAGAGATCGGAAAGGGAGGCTCTGGGGAGAAGCTGGATTCTGTATGTGGGAAATCGTTTTCTCCCCCACGGAGTCCACCCGGGGGGGTTTCCAGGTTTTGTGCTCTCCAGAGCAACTTTGAATTCATGTCTAACTCTAGAGCTGTCAAAGCCCACCAGCAGTCCTTGCTCGGCAGCAGTACCTCAACCCCGTGTTAAATGAAAACAAGTCAAAAGCCAAGAGGAAGCTATCAGGTTTTGTGATATGTCATTCCTATCTGCCCCTTCACACTGTGTGTGTTTTCAAAACTAGTGTTAAATCAAAATTAGCAAGCGACTCATCTTACAAGCCAGTCCCACCATGTCAGCTATAACTTTGGTAGTTAGGGAAAATGAAAAACTGCAAAAGGAACGGACACATTCAGTCTGGGGGCTAACATAAAAGCCCAAAACCTGGTTCCATTGTGTACCCTACTGCCCATCTGCAGCAATTGTTGGTCACTGTGTGTTTCCAAATCAATTAGGTCTCTGCACAGACAGCTAATGGTAAAACAGCAGTGTTTGTGCAGTTAGTAACTAAGAACAGGGTGTGAAAGCAAACAGGAAACATGCCCAAACTATCTATCAGCAGCCATATCACCCTGCAACTCACAATTAGCAGCCCACTGAAGCTCAGCAGGTGTGAGCCTGGTCAGTACCTGGATGGGAGAGCTCCTGGGAAAAACTAAGGTTGTTGCTGGAAGAGGTGTTAGTGGGGTCAGCAGGGGGCGCTCACCCTGTGGTCTATGTGGGTCCTAATGCCCCAGTATAGTGACGGGGACACTATACTGTAAACAGGCACCGTCCTTTGGATGAGACGTAAAACCGAGGTCCTGACTCTCTGTGGTCATTAAAAATCCCAGGGTGTTTCTCGAAAAGAGTAGGGGTGTAACGCTGGTGTCCTGGCCAAATTTCCCATTGGCCCTTACCATTGGCCTCCTAATAATCCCCATCTATGAACTGGCTCCATCACTCTGCTCTCCTCCCCACTGAGAGCTGATGTGTGGTGAGCGTTCTGGTGCACTTTGGCTGCCGTCGCATCATCCAGGTGTTCCCGCCGCAGAGACAGAAACCCGAAAAGGCGGGAATCTGAAAACGGGAGAAATTAGAAAATTGAACTCAGGCACTTCATAAGAGCCAAAGAAGTGTGACAAACAAGAGGAAGTCATTCAGCTCCAATCCCATGTGGCAGCCAGTAATACTAGGCAGTAATTATTTTTGCTATTATAGAACCCCTAAAAGATTTTCCAGACAAAACAGATATCAAAATATATGAAAAAAGAGTCCTCACAAAAAACTCTTCTAAATATGTTGTTGAAACGCTAGTCAGCAGCACAAGTGGCACCTTGCTGCTCCTCAGCTATTCCCTCAAACTCCCACTTTCCTTTGTTGAGCCTCTTTGTCAGATCAAGGTATTCGTCAGTACCTTGACAAGGCAGCAGGGGAGCCGGCTCTCCCTCAGCTTTCCTGTACCAGGTCTTTCAGACTGCAAAGACGCTGGTGGGGGTATCTGTGAGAGTATCTGTGCTTAAACGCCTCCTTTATCCCTCCGACGATGCGGCCTTTCAAAGGGGTGGCAGCTCAGGAGTGCATGTGGTGTTTTCTGTGGCATAATGACACATTCAGAGAAGCGTCAGACCTCTGGGTGAGCAGGCCCTTGAAACAGGCTTGTTCCCCCAAAATACCCACAAAACAAATGAGAAAATGTAGTCTGGAAGAGTGCTCATTACCGCTGATGTCTGAAACACTACAGAGCTTGGCTGGTGGTGGAGTGGTCCTTTTAACTGGAAATTAAAGAACTTTCTTTCCTCTGTGTTGCTGCCTGGCTTTGAACTACAGCAGTCTGCAATGGAGCAGTAGCCCCTGCTAACTGGAAAGGCAGCTAAGTTGAAAGCAAGAGCCCAGAGTAGTGCTATTTAACAAAAGACAGATGTCAGCTGATCAGCAGCTATGTCACATGTTGCTGCCAGACACAACTTTCCCATATTCCCCAGAACATTTTATCTAAATACGGAATAAAAGTAGCACAAAATACTCTTGATTTATATAAAGGCTATACGATGTTAATACTAAAAACACACTGCAGTATGCATAACCGATTTTTACAGCTCTATTACAATCCATTAGCATTAAATCCCATACCAACACAAACTTCAATCCAAAGTTCTTTTCAACGCACTGCCGCAGATGTAAGTAACAAGACCAATAATAAACTATGAAACTACTGCGATCGCAGAGAAAGCATTTAATGATGTTCAGATTGCAACATTAGAAGAAGAGCAAAATGCTGTATAATCCTTGAATGCTTAACTAAATGTATTTTTTAAAACGTTATTTCTTACAACTGATATGCATGCATATGCAGCACTTTTGTAGTATTCTCAACATGCCTAGGAATCTTTAATCATCTGGAACTGGATATTTTGCTGAATCATGATTTCATGTTCTCCTCTTAAAAAAGGCTATTAATCAGGCTATTAATAGTGCAGTCACCCACATAGGGAAACAGAAAATATGAAATTTGCTTTGCAAGTATTAAGAATACAATGGGAGTGACTACAGCCATAACAATTATGTGCATGTGCATTCCTGCACCTCTGTTTGGCACAACATGCAACTCCTTCTGAACATAATCATTCCAGTACTGACAGCGTGCATAAAAGTATTACCCATGAGAACCCACAGAGGTTGATATTCATCTTTTTTTTCTTTTTTGGTCAAGGGAGGAAGCATTTTCACTTCTTGACTTTGTGCTCGATTGTGGTAGTTTCGTCTTGTATATGCACTTGGCACAATTAAGTGGCATGAGAAGTT
The DNA here is from genome assembly GCF_055471065.1 of Atractosteus spatula. NCBI lineage: Eukaryota > Metazoa > Chordata > Actinopteri > Semionotiformes > Lepisosteidae > Atractosteus > Atractosteus spatula. Next base: position 73,071,294 of record NC_142708.1, on the reverse strand, counting down.
ATTGGCCTCACGTCAAGTGACTGTATGCCGGTCTCCTGGCAGAGAAGATGACAAAATATGATGAATGTTGGGATTTTGTGAGGCAGAAGCATCACATGAACAATAATAGCCTCCACTTACTGTATATATTTTCAATTTCACATCTTAAAACATATTTAAATACTTCGTTGGGGGTGTGTACCCCTCTAGTACTGTACTCAGTGTAGGCTAATTCAATCCATTCATCCTTTTCCTAACTACTTTGTTCAATTCAGGGCCATGGGGGAGCCCGAGCCTAACCCAGCAAGCAATGGGCACATGGCAGGGTACACCCTGGACGGGATGCCAGTCCATCGCAGGGCACACACAGACACCCACACATTCTCACACCAGGGCTAGTTTCCCAGAAGCCAATTAGCCTACAGTACCAGTATGTTTTTACATTGTGGAGGGAAACTGGGGCGCACAAGTCAAGCCATGCAAACACAGGGAAATCATGCAAACTCCACACTGATAGAATTCATTGAATTCATTCTGGACACATGGCTTTATTTCAATGCTATAGGACGACACCATCCAATATTTTATTTTGCATGCTCCACAGAAAACCCTTTGAAACATTCTGCTATGCTTGCAAGTCCTAGGGGCTCAAGAGAATTTGGTACTTTTTCTCAAAAATCCTGCAGGAAGGGTTTTCCATTTGGCCCATGTTGCACCACAATTCTGATTTTGTAGATCAGATTTTGTAGTTTTCCCAAATGCACGAAGGTGAACCCAGAACGAGAAGAAAGGGAAAAATATTGTGTCCCTTGCTTTCAATAAGTCCTTCGGGTAAACAGGTAGTCCGAAATCAGAACGGTGAAAGTTATCGTTTGCTGTGATGACCTCATACGTTTTGATCATTTGAAGCTGTTGAGGGGATCGCCGAGGCTGGTACTCAGACTCTCCAACACTAAGCATGCACCTCAGTGGGGAAGTCAGAAGCAGAAGCTCACATACAGTACTGCAGTATATAGACACTTTATTGCAACCCCCCAAAAAAATATAGAACTGAAAGCCAGCAGACCAGTTCAAGCTGGTTTTCTATAGGCAAACATGGCTTCATAAATCATATAAAAAAAAAATCATTTCCTAACACATGCGGCTTAAAATTTATCATTTCAATTCCCCATTTTTACTCAGACTCCACAGAGATGTCTAACACAGCATATTGCTAGAAAGCACGACTTGGTATCCAACTCCGATATCCCAAGTTAACTCCCCCATTCATTGCAAATACTTTCACAAAACACATAATTACCAAGTAACAAAGGACACCTTCCCCTCCCCCCCCCCCTCCAGCTCTGACCTATCTTACTTTCTGTGAAGTATTTGTCCGGCACAACGAAAGACGCCCATAAATTACTCCAGGACGCACTGTGGCAAAAGAAAACGTGGCTTTTGTAGGAGCAAAAACTGGGCGGGTGAGGCGGGAGTTTGGGGTATCGCAGAAGAGGATGCAAGCGAGCGAGTTTAAGAAACCCTAGCTGAATAGCAAGCAGAGGCCTACGGGCCTGTTGCTAGGGTGGTGAAGATTCTGCGGCCTCGAGTCCTCAGCGCACACAAACGGCGATTGTCTGCCCTTGTCCTCACATCATTAGGAGGCAGCCTGGAGAGAAAGCCGGCTCCGAAATTTTGGTGGGAAAACTCGTACCCATGGGGGCAGGCTTCTGATTACGACAGACAAGGGGAGGAGGGCCTGGGGGACCCCAGAGCTGTAAACACATCACTGTGGAAGGGCTACCCCTCTCTGGTCCCCTGGGGTAAGGCTTAAAGGCTCGCTTTTTCCACTTCCTTCCAATCTTTCGAATTAACGACGCTTGTTAGAGATAGCTGATTTCAAGATCTATATGAAGTCGTTTTTTTTTTGTTTGGCTCAGGAGGGCATTTGCAAATTCTCAAGGCCTGGGGTAATTAAAAATCAGATAATTGACTTCATTCTCACTGAGCTATCAACAGGAGCCTTCTTGTTCTGGCATTCTGTTAGGAGGTCTGGGACGAGGCAGAGAAAGAGAGACAGTGCTCACAGTTTCCTTTAACCTTTTTTTTTTTCCCCCTCTGTTTATGCCTAAAGAGCAAAGTTAAAAGCACGTAGAGATGTAGCGCAAGTTTCTTTTTTCAGCTGCTCCCCCCAGGGCCTGGGGTCTCACATTCTCGAAGATCAGAAAGCATGACATCCCCTTTGAAATGAACCTTCTCTTTTTAATCGCCTTTTTGATAAATACCTTGACAACACCCTCCCCCCCACCCCTCCAAAAAACACATTTAACCCTTCTTCTGCCAACGGATGTCTCTCCTTTACAGAAGGGCAGCCTGACTTCACGCAGCTCCAGGTCGACGTGCAGAAATAGCCCTGCAGCCCGCTCAGGCCTTTATTTCTGACGCCTGTTTCCTTGTTTGCATTCACGTGCAAATGGCCAGCTGGCGCAATTGCGCATTTCACCACAAAGTCAGGGCCGACAGAGAAAGGCTGAAGTGAGGGGCAACAATAAGATCTCTGACAATGACCACAGAGGCTGCGCTCCTAAGCCAGAAAAGAAAAAGGAAAACAGTGCAGAACAAAGCCAAGACCATCTACATAACACATGACAAAGGAGATGCCACCTCTACCCACCCCCAGTATCCCCGCCACATAGCAGAGCTGGAATTCACCATGTGAATTGCTCCTGAATTGATGCATCTGATCGATTCTGTTTGACACGGGCAACACACTCCTGGAAAAAAAAGAACTTTGCCGAGAAAAACCTCAAAAAAGCACAAAGGGTCTGGGAAATTTGCAGTTTTAAAAAAGATGGACTGAGAAAATGATGAAGCATTTTAAATTTTACAACAAAAATATATATATTTTTTTATTCAACCCCCTCCCCCCCCGTCCATTGAAACTATTTGAAACTCCGACAGCCCGAGTCAAAACACACAGCCTTCCTGTCCAACATGACCGAGATTCTTTATATTTCTGTCGTATTTTTAAACTGAAACGGCCTGCTTTCTGGTTGTCCCCCGAGCTGCTCACACAGAGCAAGACGGTACGCTAGCTGCCGGGTTGTTCTGTGGTTTTCCCTCCTACACCCGCCCGTGCAAAGGCCTGGGTCACGTCAAGTGTGACGAGCAGCTTTTTTCACTGGCGACAGGCTGCTTATTTAACCATTCGTGGTTGGGCCCTTATTTAAGCTGCCTTGACAGGTACACCCCCCCATCCCCAGGCACACGAGGTACGCTGGCCAGACAGAGGTCAAACAGCGCTGCGCCCAGATAACCGGACCCCACCACCTCCGGGAAGTTCGGAATTCTCCGGGGAGACCCGGGGGAGTGACTTCATGGGCTCTCTGCCTGCTGCGTAGCCCCGTGACTCTTCCTCAAGCGAACAACCTGAGCAAGGAACAAGCCACATCCCGAGTTTTACAGCGTTAACTCAACGCACTCCACGGCGGCCTCTTTGGAGTCTTGTGTACAGCAGCGAGGCTAGACCAGTCAGCTGAGGCCTGCCTGTATCATAACTGAAAGCACGCTTGCTGCCGTAAGTCTCCTCCACGACACAGAGCAAGAGAAGGTTCACAGTCAGCCACCCCCCCCCCCAACACACACACACACAACCTCTCTTTTACACAGAAGCACTTCATGTGTAGTTGGAGTGCAGGGGGTTGTGCAATCACCCAGCCTTTAACAGCTGGTGCCCTCAGCAGAGGCATTTGGGGATGTGCTGCTGTTAACTGAAGACTGGGCAGTTACAACAGACTCTACATAAAGGAAGTTTGTGCAATTTGATACTAAAAAAAAATGTCTGGTTTAGCAACTGTGGGAAGTCAGGCCTGAGTCAAACACAGACTAAAGCAATGAGTGTAATATGATTAGAGACCAGACCATGAACTGTGCAAATGGCACTTCTCTAAGTCTGCACTCCAACACTTTTCTGAAAAACAATGTAATCCAACAGCTTCCATCCACTAATTTAGCTGTTTAAAGATAATGGCTATTTGTGCAGACCGTAGCTGCATCATGATTTTAGACTCACAGACAGTTGATTCTTATTACTGTTGGGTACTGCATACCAGTCAAAACTGTAGCTTCCGATATCAAAACCTAGAATAGAGCCGTGTTCAGCCACGCTTTAACAGGCCAAACTAACTTTCCGTTAAAAAGCTCGAGCAAGAGGGAATTTTAAATCAGCGAAAACCAGCAGCGGCTATGGGTTTATCAAAAGCAAACTGCTCCGGTTTATGAAGTTCACTGCTAAATATAAACTGGAAGACAGCTGTGAAACAATATGACAATGACCTATGTGTAATTCTATATTCCTGAAACACTGACAGTTTTCTTTCTGCTTTTCACAGCACTGGATGTGTTTATTCTGTTTAAAGAAGAGGGCAGGACAGTGAAAACACTTCATGAATATAGCCTCCTATGCCTAAAGAAGGCTCCACAGCAGAAACATTGTGTTTGTTGTCTTCTCTTTTCAGCATGGAATAAACCTTCATTTGTTCCTTTGTAGCCTCCCATATGTTATATGAGATAGATATCAACTTTATGGCATTCAACTTGCACAAGACCCTATTATTGTTGGGCAATTTATCCTGATGTTGGCTATGTTGCTTTATGGTATGTGAGGGGTTTCTCATCAAAGCAGAGGCAGGTTCTGGAAACCCCAGGTCAGACCCTGCGCACCAACACCATGGAACTCTGTGAAGAATTCCTTCTGTTCTTCACAGCTCTCAAACTTCAAGCACTCTCCTTTAGCAGAACAGAAATTTACTGTAGCTAGATCCAGGAGGAAGCATTATACCTCCCAAGAGGAACAGGCACCCTCCATTCACCCCGAACATCGACAGTAACGATCCCTCACACTACATCTGCATGCTTTCGGCTTAATTTCCTGACACGCTCCGTTTTTCTGTTACGTAATTGTGCTACAGACTGGCATCAAGGACTATAAGGATTTCAATCAATCAAGTTTCCCAAAGGTCTTCTGTATCAGAGGCTTAAAGAATTCCCAGTTTCTTTGGCTCCAGCTCAGCACATCACACCCTGTCGCTTTGGGGTTAATCAAGTCGCGAACGGACTGGGGAGTTTATCCAGGAGTACGCTGTTCTTGACCAGCGCTGCTGCAGAACTGAAAAATGTAAGACAGACATTACGGTGTGGGTTGCCATCCAGAATTTTTTATTAGCAATCAGACCTTCCTAAATGATTGTATTGCTTCCGAAAACAACCCGATAGTCCCCTTTTTCAGTAACAATTTACCAATTTAATTCATTCCTTGCAGCAGTTAAGATATAACTCAACACAATGTCCCTACATCACAATAACCAAGTGGTTTTAAATTGTACCCAATCCCCCTACCATCGAGAAAAAGTGGTAATAAAAACATTTGCCTTTATGGTATGGCTGACATAATAGACAGATCTTTTTTTCATTTCTATTTTGTAATGATCTACGCTTTCACGTGAAATTATCGTCTTTTACAGTTACAATCCATGAAAGCAAGCCAATTGAGGAAACTACACTTTCAGTAATGATGTTATTGACACAACTGAATGCGGTTGTAACCGTCTGTCCTGATATGAGCGCACGTTAGTTATGGTCTAACCACAACATCTTGCACAGTAGTTATCAATATAAATGTGATGGAAGTGGGTACAGAAAGCAGCAGTGTAAAACAGCACCTTATCAGCAAGCTGGGGGCTACATTTGACACCACAGTGCCTCTGTCGGGGTACTTCAGTTCTTCTGGATCCCCTTCGGAGGGGTAACAATTTCTAACATTTAAAAACTGGGGCAACCGAGTGCAGCAATCCAACAGCCGCCATTCAGGAAACAGTTTTCTTTCTGAAATAGACTGTGAAAATGAAGGGTGGAAATCAACAAGTACAGAGAAGACAAACACATAAAGCATTGGGCTTGCAAAAAAAAGACCTTTACACTGGAGCAGGTCTTGCTTTTGTAAATATATGGTGGCCGTGTGCATTTTTATATGACTTCCATAATATCAATAACGTTATTACTGGAAATGACCACACGATGAATGTTTTCTGCACAGGGCAGTTGTTAGGAACAGAAAATGAAGGCAAGGCAATAAATTCAGGGCTGACACAGACTGACACGTTTTTATTTGTCAGGTTACACATGCTCATGCACACGTACATAATTGCATTATTCTTATTAAATGAGGTAAGGCATCGGTGGGCTGTTTATTTGGGTTTTTCCAGCGCGCTGTTTGCCTGGCTGATGGAATGTTCGTTTCGCCTCTGGGAATGGGCACAGGCAGGTTACTGTGAGCGCTCCTCTCAGGCTAACCACAGGCCCGAGCACTGCTTCCCTTCAGTTAGCGCTCCCTGTGCTGCTGGCTCCTGTCAGGATAATGGAGCGCTCACCCTCCCCGGGTAACGCAAACCCTATCTGCAGGCTATCCGGCACGGGATACAGGGACTGAGGTGGGAAATCCTGTTCCCTGAGCTCCTGCTCCGCAGTTTCAGAGCCGGGACAGGGAAATGGACAAAAGCAAGTGATAGGGCTTGGAGGGACTCTCTCGTTGTGCACATCCGGCCCCATCATCTCTTGCAACGATAGATAATGGACGATCACCTCAATGGGAAAGTTTTGTTTTTTTTTATTGATGATGACAGTTTGATATTTTGTTAGCATGTGTCCTTATTGTGAAATGTTTTCTTGTGAATAACATTTATTTTGATAGGAAAAAGAAATCTGCAGGCTATCGGCTATGGGGCATTCTGAAGCCCGCCAATCTCAGCAGTGGGAGTCCAGCGACATCATAATAACGTAATGTAATAATGTTGCTTTATTAGCCCTATACAATTTCTTGCATTAGGAATTCGTCTTTTCGCATATCACCAGGTTACTTTAACTCCTCAGGCTGAGGTGCTTCTGTTCCCAGATTTCTCACCTGTAATATAAATATATGTTCAAAAAGAACTGCACTGGCTTTCCTCTTCGCGGCCTAAAACTTCAGATCGTCCCGCTGCACGACGAACACGCTTGTTGGTGCTGGCGGCGGGCCATGCTGATACAGGCTTTACTCCAGCTGCAATCAGCCAGGCGGCAAACACATTTCCAAACTCCCGAATGCTTTACATCACCGAAAGAGCTTGAGACAAGTGCCTGGAAAACCCAGTGCTGATGAACTCCTTGCCTTTAATTTTTACACCAGAAATGTTTGTTTTTAATACAAACATTACAAAGAAATGAGAGGAATGAGTTTGCCTGTGGACTAATGGTTGATGTATGTGTATATACAAAAATCACTGAATATGTGTGTATTTATATATTAACGTATATATATATTATAGAATGACTAATTACAACTTATTTAAAGGATTCTAAAATTCCCTCAAAACTGAAAATAGAAAAAACATTACTGTTAAAAGAAAGTCTCTGGATTCATTCAGACTCCCTTACATTAAAACAAAAGGCACATTTCTGAAGACTATCTGCAAATCTGTCATTTAATATGGGTGCATTTTCAAAGTTCTCCTTCCAAAAAAATGCTTAGTCTGCTCTTTCATGCAGGATACCGACTATTACATGTGACACCTGCAATGACCACTAAACTCAGTACCTTTCAAGTTCAAGGCGGATTTGAATTTTGCCATTTAAATTTGCTGTTAATCTACAACGTTTACTTTTCATGGTTATCACAGTGCTGGACTCCACTTTATCCTGCTTGGTGTCATGTATAATTTTATATGAATATTTTGCAATTTCAGGGCCCATTCATAATTTAGCAGATGGTGATCCCATTAAGGAAATGAATCCTTCAGAAGAACTATATATGTGCATTCTGAGAAATGATGACATTTCTCCTTATACATTTTAATGCCATTCAAACAGCATTCTAACTTTTGTTTTTGAACAGTATTAAATCTGACTGAATCACGTGTGAATGCCTGGAGTTTAACTAGAACCAGGTAGAAAGTGTCCAAATAACTTTAAATATGCGAAAGTCCCTTAGAATCTACACATAAATGTCTGCACCTGCAGAATTAAAAGGATACCTAAATACAGTTCCGTAAAAACAAGTTACATATCACAAATTTGTTTACCCTCTACTCATGTCACACCACCTCAGCTCTTGTCATGTGTCCCAGACTGTTTTTTGAAAGGACAAAAACTCACTTCACCTGCAGTAACCTCTGGCGAAAAAGCTGACTCAGGCCTATGTTCAGATACAGCAAGGTGTGAACCCAATCATGATGCTACTTCCCTTTTAACCAGTACAGCTGAAACTAGAGGTCGAGCACTGATGCCTCTGACCTTTCGTTTGCAGAGGCTGGGGTCTGACTGAGGCAAAAACCGAATGAAATTTCTTGGGGTGTTTTCCCTTTGCCGTTATAGGCTATACTGAGAGCACTCACAGACAACAGCCCCACGTGGCGTGTGCTGTAGAGCACAACCACACCAGAGCAGCACTGTAGATCAGCCTCTCTGATTTTGCTTGGAGCACTGTCTTTATCCTTCTATTCATTCACTTTATTGGCCATATACAATTTCTTGCATTAGGAATTTGTCTTTTTGCAAACCCCAGCTTGCTCTCCATGAGACACACAAACAGAGAGAGAGAAGCTTGGGGTCAGAGTGCAGGGTCAGCCATTTATAAGGCGCCCTTGGGGTTAAGAGCCTTGCTCAGGGGCCCAACAGAGTAAGATTCCTCTTGCCAGCCGTGGGATTTGATACAGCAACCTTCTAGCAACAGGCACAGATCCTTAGCCACAGAGCCACCACACCGCCCCTGGATTTGACCTTAGTGACTTTTAGAGTAGCTTATCCAGCAAGATCTTCCACTCTGAGTGCAAGATGGAGACTCCCTAGACTGCAGGTTCCCCAGTTTTCAGACCAGATAATACCCACAAGCACACTGGCCAAGAGCTCCCAGACTCCCACACGCAATCGGGGGTCCGGCACAGGTGGAGTCAGTTGGACACCCTTTGATCTTCCAGCAGCTAGTGCCCCTTGTCACTGGGTGGACGTCAGCATCCGTCCACTGAGAGACAACAAAGCCTGTCTGCGCATTTCAGAGGATTCCTGGGTCACTCCCAGACCAACTCTTTCCTAATCCTTCCTAGGCCAATGCAGAATGACTGCGGTGATCAATCAACTGGGATTACATGCCGTTCTTCCATAAATTATAATGACGAACACGTTTTTTTTAAAGAAAGAAGGTCTCGTTCTCTTCTTTTGAATCATTGCCTTTAATAGCGTCCTCTCATTAACGAACTGATCGGGAGATTGGAAAGACCATTTTTAGTTTGTAAGATATAAGAAATGACTGTTCCATTTTCAGAATTACAGAATGTTTTTAATTTTTTTCTGCTTCTGTTTTAGCTTCTGCTGATAGCACTGTTTTACACAGAACTGCAATGACTAAAGTCCTCTGATTCATTTCTCTTGTGACTACAGGCACATGAAAGTGAACTTGGCACACCTAATCCACATGTTTAGCACTGCCATAATGTAACACAGTCTACTAAATTAGAGCTTTGGCACAGTATCCACCTACAGCATTACAGTGGAAAACAGAGATTTATTTTCTTGTTTATTGCAATTTTATGAATTCCATACTTGTGTACTGGAAACTAAACATCATTCGGGGTGTTTCTGATAGAGCTGTGCTTATTTAGGTTTAGTTTTTGCAAACCCATCGGATTATTTTTTAACCGGTGCCTCACCCGCTGCACCAAGTAAGGTTTCTGTCCAGAACTGCTTGAGTCCTGTAGACCAGACTTCACAAGCACTGCTCAAAGATTGCCCTTGTCCTTATCTCATCGACACCCGCCTCTCACATCCTCAACCACCGCCTTCTGCTGAAGTCTACCTCTACCACGTCCCCCCAACCCCATCAAAATGATCATCTCCAACGTTTGAGAAGATTATGGACATCCATCCATCCATTTTCTAACTGCTTTATCCAATTCTGGGTCGTGGGGGAGCCAGAGCCTATCCCGGCAAGCAACGGGCACGAGGAAGGATATAGCCTGGATAGGACGCCAGTCCCTCACAGGGCACACACACAGACATGCACACACTCACCCCAGGACCAGAATTCTGAACGCTCTAGTTCAGATGAAATGAGTGGATGGCTCTGGCAGGTTTCATCTTGAAGAATGGGGGAATACCACCATGAAAGGATTTGAGCAGTGTCTGCAAACGCCTGAACCCAAGTCCGGCTTTGGTGTAGAATCTGGCAGAGGTTGCCAAGCAACAGAAACCTCTTGAGGTTGACGGACACCTGATCTTGCAGTTTTGCCACCGGAAGCATCTGATGCTGTTGTAGATGCTAGGGGCTCACAACCGACAAAGAGGTGACTCGCCTTATTAAGGACAACTCTCTTCCACAGCTATCGCAGGTCCCAACTGGGTGGTGGGGAGGGTTAGGATTAGGGGGAATGAGGTACAGGTGGGAAGGATTACTTGAGATTCTAAATTTTTTTTTAATGTTTTGCATTTAATTCCAGGTATGGATGCAAGGAACAAAAAATATTAAACTTCTTAACACTTAGATCTTGAACTCAGGGTAGTAAACTAATTGGAAATACATGGGCAGGGAGAGGTGAGATGCTCCTAGCGAGATGGACTTGGAAGATGTACAAAGGCCAGCACAGGAGGACACTTGAGACTGTTGGGACTCCACTGGTACAGAATGCTGGGGGATTTCCACACTTCACAGCTCATACTAGACAAACGGCCAACCACTGAGTAGCCAGAGGGCTTCAAACAGAAAACATTTATCTAAGATTTGCATGTTTATCCTAATTGAATGTTTCAAAAGAGCTGTCCTAAGTAAAACATGCTAAACACAGACAAATGGTATCAGTGGGCTTTTCCTGAAGTTCCTGAACAGTTTTATATTCATATTTACCTCCAGATCCTGTCCCAGATACCCGGGGCTCGAGGACAAAATACATACTGCTATGCTAGTCCATTGCAGGACACACACACGGGCACAATTAAGAAATTGGAAACCTGTTAAAAAAAAATTAAAAACACAAGGAGACCATATATACTCCACACAGAAGGATCACAGTTCTGGAGACTTTTCTCAGTCTTAGGTATGTTATTGATTGTACTAAATGCTCTTATTCTATGCAGAGTTTTCTGAATTATAAAAGAATTTGGGCCACTGCTTGCTTTCGAGGCTCGTCTAGGCTTGGATTTGCTGCTCTTGGAATGAATCTGTTCTGGGCTTCAAGCAGAATAATTTAAACCGCTGCCAATCATTCCTTATTGACAGCATATCTATCCAGTCCTATTCTGCTTCTCTTTAGCTCTGTCTCACCTCCTCATACCTGCTTCCCTGAAATCGCTAGCCTTTGTGTTAGACTCTGCCTGTACAGTGAAGTACACTTCAAAAATACCAAATTATGACTACAGTTCCCTGATGGTTTTCTCTCCCCAGTTATCCTGTTATCCACACTAGATCAAAACAGGCATTCACTCTAGTAAGAGCTCTGACAGCCCGAGCAAGAAAGGAGTCAACAGTCATGCCTTCCGAAACTATTTCAGTTTCAGCCACTGACACCCCTTGTGTTTTTTCCCAGTCAGAGGTAAGAAGGATGAAAATCTCCATGATGACCACTTCTCCCCTGACTCATGCCCCCCTGACGTCAAATTCAGAAATCAAAATTTGACATTGGCACTCCAATCGTTGTGCCCTTTGAATGCCAGGTTTTTTGTAAAGTCAATGCAATTTAAAAACTACATACAGTAAACCCCTTTGTGCATATTTATTTTAAATGAAGTGTGTGGGTATGACATTTTTCCCTCTTTGAAAGGAAACAGAGCACAATAACAATCAGCATGTGTCGTCCCTAACAGGGCCTGGTTACTGCGAGGGCTGATGTGCTGAATCGAACTGAGACAGAGAGCACATGCACACATGCACAGCAGCTGAGGGCAGCCCTGCACACAGCACCCTCGCCCACACACAAAACACAGCAGCAGCTGCCGAGGGATGAGTGATGGACTAGAGAGGACGCTCGCTTTTAGACACGGATGGCCAAAGCTACTAACGCACACGGAAGCACCAAAAAAAACACACGCCGGTCCCGTCCCCAGATGTTAGCCTTAGAGGGACGACCTGATGACAGAATTCAGACTCCTCCAACTCTGCCAAACCTAACCCTGTGGACTAGAGTCAACAGTGAAACGCAAAACAGAGGATACATGTGGCACTTAAAACTGAGAGCAGCAGGCTCTTCCTTAAAGAAAGGCTTGTGGGAGTCTGAAACAAGCTACCCAGCCAGCTTTGAAGACAATACCCTGTCCTCCTTCAAGCAAAGGCTGGATGACAGCTCAAGCAGCTACACGCTAACTAAAAGGACTCTAAAACTTAAAGGAATCATAAGGCCCTTCATCCTCTCCTGTGCTTTTGTTCTTGGACACATCTAATCCCGGCAGGCCCCAACCCTAGAGGCATACAATGCACCTTTGCACAAGTCCGTACAAAGCAGTGCTGGAACGTGCAACACGTTCGGCACTTTATGGCCGGACAGAATTAGGAAAGCCCTCGTTACAAAAGCACTGCGAAAGGAAAATGTCATGACCGCTTGGAATCAAACGAGTTAAAATAACGTTGAGCTGGAAGTGAAGGCAACTCATTCACATGGCCTGCATTAGCTGAGCATCCCAACAGGCATTTCCTCGCGGGCTCCAACTGTAACTGTGCACTAATGTGCTTGCCAGCGCTAATTCAAAGCCGACCCTCTTCGGTGCAGCACGCAGGCAGAAACATCTTGTACTGTCGCCAGAGACAGCATGGGAAATTCCTTTGCAGGAGAATGAGAGCTAGGACTATGGGTGTTGTTTGTGCTAACAAAGTCAATTCGGAATGAATGTTATGCCACTGACTATGAGTCAGCTGACCAATTCGAAGTAAACAACATTTGAGATTAGTGTCGTGTGCACACATTTCCCCACCATCAGCTTTGAGTAATGACTGTTGCCCGCTGTTATGACAAAGTAATAAACACGGACCATTTTCATTATTTGCTGACCATCATTTTCCAACCACTGGTGGATGGTATTACTGCACTCATAACACTCAGAGGGACTTTGCAGGCATTCAAAACATTTGGCTTCCAGCACTAGGTGCGGTTGTGACATCAAACTGTGAAAGAAATGAGATGTGATTGCTCAGTTGTACAGACTGGGAATTTGCACTTCACCTGTCGGTGTCCTTAAGTATCTTTGCCCGTCTTCAAAGAATGTAAACTGAGAAAGATTTTCAGCATAAAAGGGATATAATTGAATTATATAATGGAATAGTTTTCAAAGAAGTTTTACTAATGTGTTTGTCTTCATGTGTGATACATCACATACAGCAAGTCTCATGTTTTTTGTGAGGACTGAGGGAAGATTCCGGCTAAGAGGTGTTCAATTATAATCCCACAATTGGTAGCTCACAAATTTTTACATAAGTCTCTTAAGTCATTAAAAATCAGCTAAACTAACCACATAATGCATTCATGTACTGAAATGAATCCCCACTGATTCCATAGAAGAAAAAACAACCGTGTCAGTTTACTTTAAGTAATTGACTCAAGAATTAGATTGTTTTAATTCCATTTATCGTGTTCAAAAACTACCCAATCGATCCTGAAACACGCCAGAGCCACCTGTATCAGGAGGTGTTTAACAAAGTTTTGTATTTTCCTGCATGCAAGGCTTAAATTAAGACCCACTAAACTCTTGTAAACCAGCATCAAAGCACACCAGAATCTGCAGCAAAGAAAAAAGAAATCTGGAATTTAAAAACTCCAACAACATTTAACTTCCATGGAACAAAACGTAATATACAAGAATCGGAAATTGAAACATGAAGACTTTTCTAATAGCAGAATGATGCCCTCCCTTGATCCTCTGCTGCAATCCAACAACGGATGATGAGTCCCTGAGGAAAAAGGTTCTTGTGTTGCAGTTACCCAGTGTTGACTACAAGAAGGAGGAATTTATTTATACGCTGTCCCTAACCCAGGAGGTCTTTTAAGTCTGTGCCGTTTACCGAGGCGGTAATGTCCCACAAAAAATCACGCCCCGAGTGTCTTTATGATGGGGTTTGGTCAGCACACACAGAGGCCCATATCGGGGCTGTGACAGACAACTTCCAGGAAACAGGAAAGCTTATGAAAAAGAAAAGAGAAAAAAAAGCCCAAGAAACAATTATGAGAAGGGCCTATTTGCACAAGAGCACAAGTCAGTGAATGAAGGCTCCCAGCCCAAGCGCATTCCACTGAGACGCTGTCATTCTCTTACTGGAAGGGGCGGAGGACGGGCCCCAGCAGCAGCAGCGCAGGCGACTCAGCGCTGCTCTTCTGGAGGGGGCGGGGGCAGGGCGCGGGGGGGTTAGCATGCTAATGGAGAGCAGGTGGAGAATTTCATGGACACAATGACTCAGACAGCCTAAATCCAGCTCTGGAGGCCGGGAACAACAACAAGAAGAAGAAGGGAAAAAAAGAAAAAACACTGCAGCCTTGTCACCCAGAGCGCAGGGAGAGGGCTAGAAACTCTGCAAACCCTGGAGCTCTGGGGGGAGGGGGGGGGGAGTTGTACTTTTAAGGGCTTTTCCTCCAATATCAAAAAGTTCAATTCTGGGGCCTCCCAAGCAGCTCAACCTGCAAAGGCTATGAATGATCCAGGAGTTGCAAGTTCAAGGCTGGGGCATTTCACTAGCCGACTGCGACTGCGACTGAGACTGTGACTGGTGTTCCCTGAGGACTGTGGTGGGAAAGGTGGGATCATTTGTCAAGGGCTCTCTCAGGCTTCAGGGACACAGCAATTGCTGTGGCCTCCCAGGGTTTTGTTGGAACTGGGGGTGTCAATTCGGAACTTAACAATAAATTAATTATTAACGATTGTTAGCAAAATAGTACCAGTCGCCGCCCCACAGGAGGACACAGTCAGGCCAGAAATATGTCTTGGAAGATGCCTGCCATCATATGGTAAAATAATAATTCATCAATAATAATGACTGATCTCATCTGCACTGTGCTTTTAATCCCAAGGATGCCAAATCACTTTACATAGAGGGGTGGACCCACTTCGCCCACCGCTGAACTGAAGCCAAGAGCCCAGAGAGGAATCTAGCCAAGGCAATGTGATTAACACCTCTGCTCTTATGAAATGGACCTTTAATGACAAAGGAGTCATTAACATCTCATCCAGAGGACAGCACCTCAGACAGAACAGTGACCCTGGTGACCATACTGACGTATCTGGTTGGGATAATTTTGATCCAGGGGGAAGACCAACAGCAACACTCATAGATGCAGGAAAACCAAGCCCATCTCAGGACTGACTAGGCCAAGCCTTGTGCAGCTTCTGAGAATAAGGTGGCAACACTGCTGTTCAAAGACATTGTCTGCTAAATTATGATTGCTTCTTCATCATCAGACTTCTTATGATGCTTATGATACAATTAATGCATCATTAGCATGAAAACATTAGTTTTCAGTCCTCAGTGGACCTCCTTTCAATTTCTACTTTAATATTTTCTGTATAATGAATTAATGACATAAGGAATGGTGAATATTGGAAACAAAGTGTCCAGCCATGTATCGCTAAATTCCGCCGGAAAAGAAATTCCTCTTGAAGAAATGTCTGGCTGTGATCCTTGGATTAATGCATCTCTAGGGCTAAAACAAGCAGGACAGGACCAATTTTAGCTTCTTCCACGAAACCTTTCCTGTGTTCTTAAGTTGCTACCTCTCCAAAAATGGACTGTAAAAAATGCAAGACACTAAATGTCACTAAATGCCAGAACTAAATGCTGCTTCTACTGTTTATTTTAGCACAAAACATTCCAGCTACCCATTTAAGGCAAGCTGTGTGACTGAGTTGAAAACGGGCATGTCCCACTTGAATTAAAAATATTTTGATTTTGGACAACCATGTCAACTTTTGATGCTTTAAAGCACTTGGGTGGTCATCACATAGATGGTAGTTTTGCATCATCTATGAGGTTAAAGCAGGAGCTTACAGTATTGGGCTCAGACTCCACCACAGTGAAACCACTCTAAAGGCAATGCAGCCCTGCCCATCTCTCAGAGGAAGATGTAGCACAGTCTTCAACATCAAGGCTGAGTGCTGCACAGGTGCACCAGAGGTCACTGCCACATGCAGCACGCAGCACAGAGACACAGCCAACCTGAGGGTAACACCTTTCCTGTTGTTATAAGTGTCGGCCAAAATTGGTGTGAATGTGCAAAACCCTAGGGGGGGGGATGGAGCTTGGAGTTCATTGTCTTTTTTTTCTGAGATATGCATTTTCAATAAGGGCTTGTTCTTTCCTCTTCCAGCTGTCAGAATCTGGGGGATAAACACTCACTGAGGAATTTGGGGGTTTGGGATCCCAAGCCAATGCAACGATGTTGAAAAGACAAACTAATAACATGCCTAAATTTATTCTCATATACGAGGAGAAGGAAGCAACATTTTAAAACAAAAGTGGTTGGAAAGCTGTCTGATGTTGTGCATTAGTTTGGTTATTTTTTTCTTTTGAAATAGTCAGAGAAAACCAAAATGAAAGGAAGCATTCTAGGGGGAGGTAGGTGAAGGTAGCATAGTGTTTATATTAAAATCACCTGTGTGGTTAGACTGATGCTGTCTGGTGAAATGTTTTTTTAAAGGATCAGGGACTTAAATAGGAAGTCAGTCAATTCTTGATTGAATCCCCAGTCTGAAACTCGTAAGAGCAGTGTTAGACCCTAGCTGATCTTCTCTATGCTGAGCGAACAGCTTGCACTAGAATACCATAGTGAAACCAGAGAAAACCACAGTACAGCACACCACAATCATGATAATAGCTGATACCTATTATAGGAAATCATATATGTGAGGTGATGTAAGAAAACCTATGGGATTAACACAATTCTGGAGTCCATAAGGGAGAAATTTGTTTGCTGGATTTCAAGCTCTTTTCTTTCAATCTAGCACAGAGTTGCCAGAGTGCTCGAGATGATCATCAACAACTTCCTCTTACAACGGCACAGAAAAACCACCGAATGTCTACAAACCCTCGACCACCAGGCCAATCTGTAGGTGTTGTCCCATGAGAGGCACACAGGCCCGCTACATGCAGAATACAATTTACACCCTGTTTTCTAAGTTGTGGAATAAAAAAAAAGTGCACACATCTTAACGTCTTCAAAGCATATTTTTTAAATAAGGTCACTAGGAAAATCATAACTGAATAACTCAGTACTGTAAGACAAATCGAACTGAATCATTGAAAAATGATTGAACCACAAGAACTTTCTTGCATGTTTGTTAATGAGCCGCAATGTCAAGAAACATTACTTTAATCCAAGTAACAAGGCACATGTATAATATAAAGGGGTTTTGAATGCAACCATTAGAATATAGCACACTTGCCAATTAAAACAATAACACTAAGGATGGTTTTATCTGCTTTGCCATTTAGCCTCAGGAAAGCAAGACTAAAATTCTTTTAAAAGGCTTTCCCCTTTTTTCAAGATGCACCACTGCCAGCCAGGAGAACCCCAAATTATAATGAAATCCCATTGGTCAGAGCCGAGATTCACAGCACACTAACACCAGCTTCCAGCCTCATTATTTTCCCCTCTGGACCCATCGTGCACACTCTCAGAGCATGAAGAATATTGCAAAGGTCTGTTGCAATGCACATTCAATACATATAGAGATTTTTGTTTATTGCTGATAAGCATCTTTAGTTTTGCTGGTTTCTTTGGTAAAACCAGATACAAATGGTCCATCCATTCTCCCTCTACTTTATCCAATACAGGGTCACAGAGGAGCCAGAACCTATCCCAGCAGCCACAGGCACAAGGCGGGACCTTGGACAAGACACCGGCCCATCGCAGTGTACACACAGACACAGGCAGGCACACACTCACACCAGGGCCTGTCTCCCAGAAGCCAACCTACCAGCAGGTCTTTGGGGGGAAACAGGAGCACCCAGAAGAAACCAGAGCAAACCCGGAGAGAACATTCACTCAGATAGCACCTCAGCAGCTGAACCCAGGGCTACAGCACTGCTTACCACTGCGCCACTCTGCCGCCACACATTCAAATCACCTAGCAGCCATTTCCATTAGGAGTGAAAGCACACAGTGGAAAGACTGGGAGGCAGGAAACAGGTCAGGCGTGTGCCCGCAAGCACTCCGAAATTCAAAAGCCAATTCTGAGAAGCCGCCCTCCATCGGCATGGATTTCAGCCACTGAAAGAGGAAGCAGAACTGCGGTCTCTCCAAAGAGGGGGATTCCAGCTGCAGATTTTTTTGGACAGTGTGTGGCAAGTCACAACAATGGTGCACGAGCACAGACAACAAGAGGCGCACGTTACAAAGACGTGCATGCCCACTTTCCGTGCATGTTCTCCAACACGTCTGAATGCTTTTTCATTAAAATAGGACCTGGCTTAGACAACAGGACCTCTTTAGGCTTTTCATTTTAAGATTATTTTAGCCGAACAAGTGTGGAATTTACAAACACACGCGCAGTATGTCATTAGCAAGCAAAGCAGAAGTGAAAGATATCTATACGTGCCACACTGACAAACTAGTGAACTAGCACACAAGGGCCTTTGGAACAATTGTTTCTCAGAGCAACAAGTTGTACAGCAGGTTTCAAGGGGGATCTGGCGTATGGAGGGAGGCCGTGCTGCCTGGGAAACTGCTCCGATCCGAAACAGGCATGGCTCCGTGCCTGGAGAGGCTCCTGGTTTGCACAGGCCCGGGAGTCGAGTCTCCAGCCTGATGGCACACATTTGGCCAGGGGGACAAAATTGACCCCTGGGGGTCTCTTTCCTTTCCCCTCCAGCTTCTGCCAGCCCCCTCCAGACTTGTTTACTGGCCAGGCCTGGTGTGTTTATTTGAGCCAGACGCGTTTCCAGCATGGCATATGGGAGGCTACAACAAAGGCTCTCTTGTGAGGAGCAACAAAGAGGGCAGGACTGCGCACATGGGTGGAGTCTCCTACCCCACTGTGATGCAGGACTGATAAACAGCAACTGGCAGATCAGTCAGGCACCAAAAGGAGACTTCCTAGCTCTCTTGTCAATGTCTGCAGCGTCCTTTACCCCACACACCCAGTCCAAACGGTGCCTCTGCATTTGCCCTCTGTACACTGCTACATCCTGTTTTTGCCCCCCTTTCTGGGAGCAACATCATCAGAACCAAAGTCTGAAGCAGCGACCTGAAGAAAAGACAACACAGAGGACCGAAGATGAAGGGGTTACAGGCTTGTCTTTTTGCCTGCATGTGCATTTTGGAAACTTTGCGCTTGTGAAACTCAGAAACGTTTTGAAAGGTCTTAGCTGTTGGGCATGGAAGCGCTTTTAGGTGCGGACACCCATTTGAAATCAGGCAACGGTGAAAAGCATCTCTTTTCTTTCAGGAGTCGTTCGGCGCCCCGACAGTCCTGTTTCAGGCTGCAGTCAAAGCTGCTCCAAAAATCACAGATAAAAAGGTGTATGAAGGAGAAACATGCAACAGCCTGGTGAAATGAGTTAAAAACAGTCTGGAAAAGCGAAAATATTCACAGAACACATTCACACGTTTTAATCTTGTTTAGAGTGACGGAAAGCCAGAATGTTATAAGTGCTGGGGCGCAGTGACACACATAAAGAGACATTCAGGATGCTAAATAAAAGCTGTTCCCTTTTTTAAGATCTGATTGCAAAATAAAAAAACGTCTATATAGTTTAGATACACAACAGCATATGTTGGCAATGTAGATTCTAGAGATAACATTGCAGTTAGGGATATGTGAATCAGGCTCTTTGTGTATGTGTGTGGGCATGTTTTACTGTCAATGATGGGTCATAATTTGAGAAAACGTCCCTACAAACACGGCAGCTCCTGAAAGGTAATGTGGGGATGTCCCACACTGTAAATGACTTTTTTATAAACCAAATAGCATTTCCTATCTGAAATCTGAAAGCGCAAAAATATTTGCTTTGGGTCTATATTTAACCCATGTAGAGGTTTATTTGAATGGCAAATATAAATAGAAGATCCCGTATCAAACAGCCACATAAATAGAAATACAAATGAAGACCAAAACAAAAAAGAGTGTTGTTCGGTATTCTTTTGACGTAAACAAGGGTGTGCTGGTGAATTTAACCAGTGCAATTATCAGGCAGGTGTGTAGCAAAAAAAAAGGTCTGGCCAAAAAGTTTCAAGACTAAGTCACAAAAATTATGATTAAGGGTTCTTGAAGAGTGAATTTTGGCACTCAGGTCAAAGCAGAAAAAGGAGAAAAATCCTTCTTCTGAATCAACATTTTTTCTTCTCTTTTTTTCCCCCAAGCAAGCATGAATAAAAACCGCGTCTCCGAGCGGACTAGGAAAAAGCCTGGAGAAGCAGCGGCTGAGGCCGTGGTGCCAAGGCCTGCGTCTTGCTTTCGCCAGGGCTTGTCCTGGGACCGGCCGGCAGCCCAGGGGCGGCACGGCCACAGCGCATCACAGGCGAGGGGGAAAAAAAAACACGACAACGGTCAGAGATAGCCAGCCGTTATCGTAAGAATTATATAAGTGGCAGAGAAAAAAAAAAACGAACAGTTGCGAAGTCATTCCTTCCTGGCTTTCAAACATAAAAAAAAACCTCCTGATGCTTGTGGCCAGATAAGCTGGCGTGCAGGGGCTTATTGAAGCACTGAAATGCTGGCGGGGACAGGTAGTCGGTGTATATATGAAACCACTCTGAAAGTTTTGAAACATAAAAATATGCTGTCAATCGTTTGGCCACCACACAAGAGCCGTTAGAAAACCATAAAACACTGGCGTTATTTAACAGCCAGTGCTGCCACACTGTATTTTAATGTCACCGAGAGGGCGCCTGCGATTCCACAGAAACCGTTAATTATGACAATAAATTACCTGAAGCAGGGTGGAGGGCCAGGTTCCTGCAAGCCTGTGGCCTCGGCTGCCTCAGCCCGCACTTTCACACCAGAGTTAGGTGCCGTATCTCCCACCGGCAAGGAGCACAGCAGTTTCGCCTCGGGGCTGGGGGGGCTGTCAGATGACAGGGGCTCTGTCTGGTAACTGCCTCTGAACTGCAGGGCCTGACGAGGTGAAAGGCTAATGTGGGTCTCTGAGGGGCTATCCCGCTGCCTCTGTGCAACGGTTTAAACATTAATGGACCCACTATGGTTCCATGCGAAGGAATTCATTACCGCAACGGAATGGCACTCTGCTGGGATTCCAGCATTCAACAGGCAAACGGGGCTTGCTGCACCCATCTGCATTGTGCTTATTGTGGCTCCCCAGAGAACAGCTCAGATCAACGGGACCTTTGCATACTTCTCCACTGACAGTGTCATGCATAACTTAAAGCATGCTGGCCAAAGAGGGGCTCCAATTTCTGCACACGGATCTACGGACTTCTCCGGGGCTTTCAAAACTGGCCAGAGATTTAAGCTAAGATTTAAGCTACACAGTTTTCCAAAGTCTATTTTAAAAAAAACTGTGCTTTCTGCTGCTGAAGGTCCAACTTCCAACTGTAGGAAAGGAGATCCTGTTGGAGAAATAAATATTTTTTTGTGGCAATCAAGAGACCAGAAATAAATACTGGAGCAAAATACTTTTTTCTTCTTTGAACCCCCATAATTCAAATTTGGGAACTGTTTGGCTCAGTGTTACTGCAATGTTCTGTATAAATGAAACCTGTTTTGTCTGGCTCAGCGTTACCATAATGTTCTGTATAAAGGAAACCCACCAGAGTTCAGCACTGAGCTCACAGCATCGTCAGGACTGATGCTAGCACAACTCCTGAAGCGGCTGTTATTGTTACTAACTCTTCCGCATCAGCGAATAACTTCCTTCCAGACTTCTCAGCTCTCATTTGCAAATAAAACCCAGCATGCACTGGCTATTCTCGGGGTTTTGTTCCTAAAAACAATGGATTCTCTCACTGTTGTGTAAATAGTCCTTAATCCAGTTTACTGACACTCCTTTGGGCAAATATTAAGTTAGGTCTCACTTGCTTTTTCTTTGTACCAAAAAATGACCTTAATTAAACACCCCCCTGTCTAGTGCTAACAAGGAAACAAGTCTTGTCTTGGGGATAAGTAGTGGCTGTTTGTGTTTGAGGGTGTTTGTGTTCCTCTATCTAGGTTATAGCAGAACTGGAGCTGCAGTTTGCTTTCCTGTTGCTGATAACAAGCCATTGTGATTTAAGGAGATAGTGATTCTGAGGTCCACAGTGGGCAGTTTAAACATTTGAGAGTACTTGGACAACCTATCTGGGACATCATTTGTGATGCTCTTATGCTTAAATGTCTGTGTTATCAAAAGGCTCTACTTGCCTACAGTGCAGAGAGCATTAGACCCATTAAAAAAACAAAGTACAGGAACCCATATGCTTTTAAAAGTTCTTAACATGCTTTAATACACTACTTTCTGATTGAAGCTTTACTGGCATCTGAAACTATGGCCTTGATTCAACCCAAAAGTCTTCCTCCATTGATAAAACTATAAACCCAGTACTGGTAGTTTCCAAAGAGTAGGAGCAAGAGGACTTTGGCAAATGAAAAGCTGTGTTACCTTTGAGGGCAGGGTTAGTAACATGCAGCTGGGCTTTGATTTAATCCAGGTCAAAACCAGCCAATTGCTTGAACTACCAAGAAGTACAGCACACAAGAACATCAGAAAGGTGAGAAACGAGGGGAGCTTCTTTGCTCTTTTAGCCTACTTGATTGCTTGTCATCAAGTGATATGAGGGTGAAGGGCTCAAGTCCCTGTTTGGGCAGTTGCCCATAATAAATCAGGTGATATGAGGATATCATCTTGTTGTTTCTTGACCAAAATCAAACTTTGTAAACCTGGGTGGAAAGCTTTTTCCCCCAAACACTACTGACCCTACCATAGTAGAAGAAGCATAGTAGACGCAATGCTAAGTTAATAATAGGAATATTAACAACGGCCTTATGTATTAACATTATTATTAATACATACATTAATACATTAATAACAATATTAACAATGCATATTACTTTTCATTTGAATTGCAAATTGAAATGCACATCAGATCCTAATTTAACTTCATTTAACTCAAAGATGATTATCAGTCATCTTAAAGCAGCAGGACCTGTAATCAGTAGAACAGATTTAATGCGAGGAGTCTGGAACAGCAATGTTTTCCATTTTGAGTCTAATCACAATCTTATGCAGTGCTTACACAGTGAAAAGTACTTAATACTCAATTACAATCATTTATTAGTTATTTAATAACTAATAAGTTAGTTATCACAACTCATTCATATAAAACTTCTCAATATAAATATACTTTAAGGACTCTGTAAAGTTATGACAGAATAACATTTGTGTTAAAAAGAGTTTTAAGTTTCAATTAATTAATGTTCAACAATTCATGAAGATCTGGTAATGACTGCCATAAACATGCATCTTTATTTTGAAACGTTCCTGTGCGATGGCTGTTATATGAATCCCATTTAAAGTTTTATACAACACACCAGCATTTTTCTGTGGATGGAATGGCATTTCCTAGTGCACAAGTGCCTTTTAAACTTTTTAAGAAGTAGCAGCAATGTCAAAGTTCCTTGACCGGGGTATGCAAAATAGAGTCTCCCAGCAAAGACAGCATTCTCCCATGCAAGAGTAGAAATCCATGGAAATTTCACACGTGAGAATCCTCCAGAGTTCTTATTGGCAATCAGATTGCTGGAACAATGGAAGCTTCTCCTCAGATGATTCTATCAGGCAGGGAGAACAATTACATTTGATGATCTTGCCTGGGGAGTCTACTTTGTCTGTCCTACAGAGTCCCTACAGTGAGTGACAATAGTTTTCTTTCCACTCAATGGCCCCCGTTCTCCTCCTTAACAACAACTCTTCTTACTCTTATCTCCAGTAGCGCACACTTAAAAAAAAATAGGGCAGGCTGCTATTGGTCTATCTAATTCTGGCCAAAAGGGCTTTTTTGTTGACAGTTTACGATGGCCAAACTCATTTCCTCAAGCTACAGTGTGCAGAGACAAGGGTGGTGCTCGCTGAGAGGAGGTTGGGGGTGGTGAGGTGGCAGAAATGTCTTTACAGTTGAAATTTGTGACTCCCCATCCTATCACCTGACTAGAACAAAGAACAAATGTGTCATTGCCAACCCCCCGCCCTAAGCACATTGTCTCTTATACTGCAGAAGCACAGCCTGGTGATGACTGCATCTAGAGCATAAGCATGACATCACAGGTGTCATGGGCTTAGCACAGCACTTACAAAAGACCCCCGGAATTCCACAGCTTCTAAAGTGTTGATGTAGGACAGGGGTCTCCAGACATGGTCCTGAGGGAGCCCCAGTCCAGTTAGTCTTGTAAATCACCCTAAATCAGGGATCTCCCATCCTGGCCCTGGAGAACCACATTCCAGTTAGTCTTATAGCTGTTTTAACAATTGTCAAGCTATTGCTGAATCAAGCAAGTAATCTGTTCAATTAAAAGAATGTGTGATCCCTGGGGGTTGAAAAGAATTTAGATTTGAGCCCCATATGTTCTGAAGATCAGTCAATTTAACAAATCACCTTTAATTGAGTAGAATGGAATTGTTGAATAATTTATTAAATTGGTGATGTAATTGTGACCTACAAACCCCACTGGACTGGTGCCCTTCAGTGGAGAGGATGATATAGCAACATATATTTGCTGGAGACGCTTTCCTTGCAAAGAGCCTGGTGAAGAAGTGTATAAAGGACAACCAAACCACAAAAGCCTGGGTAAAGGCATCTACTAAGCAGAAAATAAAAAGCACACATTTTGTAAATATTCTGTTTACAACAACAATGTTTTGATTCTCTGTTAACAAGGCTCAAGGCTGTTGGAAATGCTTTTTGAGATATCTTGTGCAACCCAAAGAATTGAAAAGTTATAAATGCAATAATTGTCCTTTTAATTCCTCTTTAATAAAGAAATCAGAATATTTTCCTATCAGCAGACAAATACAGACATGCTGCTGTGTTTCACTGATGTGGTAACAGCCCCCATGCTATCTGCTCACCAGGACTAAATCTAAAAATAAATAAACTCTACTTAAATCTGGCATTTAGAAAACCGCCAGTACCTCACCCATAAAACATACAATAGGAAATGTTTACTTAACAACTTGTGCAAAAGCTGTTTGACCACAGTATCCAGTCCCCACACTTGTGCAAATGCTCACAAAACACAATGTTTAATTTACACACTGGCAGTAAGATTACCCCCACACTATGTGTAAGATAATGTACTGAAAGTATAAACCCTTATCACAGTGACTTGTTACTGTAGCAGATGTTGCCTTCCTGCAATCTATGACACTTTAATATAAGGAACAGCAAATCCAGGACTGAAAGGTGAAAGGTCAGGCATGATCCTGCCAGTGTGCTTTTAGAGTTTTTCTGCCTGAAAAGGGTCACAAAAACGTTCTATAGTTTCTCTATCACTGGGAATAACTGTAACGAGAAGACAGAAGAAAGATTAGAAATGAGGAGGGAATGAGTGGACACAGGTGGGAAATAGGAGAGACATGTCTTCACTTTTTAAAGACAACCGCAGGGATCAAGCTCAATAGAAATAGCCCAGAGGAATCCTCACTGATGGTGAGACGTGCACAATACCAATTTGCTATTATTAAGTTGGCTGTTTTTATCCCATTTTTGGCACCAGTATATGCAACTGGGTTTGCTGACATTTCCATGCCTAAGGCTGTCGCAGTAGGGTCCCCACCTAGAAGACGACTCAAAGACCCACCAGGCAGGAGTCCAGAACTCTAACCCGAATCCTCGCGACAAAGTGACGCCACCTCATGGAAGAGATCTGTGTGACATCACTGTATGAGACCACGACCTGCTAAGTGGGGGAAAAACTGCAAGGTTTTTCTGCCACTCAGATGTAATGTC
This sequence comes from Atractosteus spatula, assembly GCF_055471065.1. Taxonomy (NCBI): domain Eukaryota; kingdom Metazoa; phylum Chordata; class Actinopteri; order Semionotiformes; family Lepisosteidae; genus Atractosteus; species Atractosteus spatula. The sequence continues at coordinate 73,045,405 of NC_142708.1, read as the reverse complement.
GTATCGCACCGCATATGCTAATCTAGACAAAAGGATAAGACAGGGGAGTGCGCCACCATCTGCGTGCTGTGTATGTTAAAAGTAAGAATGGAGACCAGGGTTAACAGTGTGATAACAACTGTACCTCCACCCCAAGCTCATCAGGCAGTGTGCTGAAAGCTACATGGAGCCAATTAGGGAAATCAAGCTTACAAAAGGTGTCAAAAGACGTCTGTGTGCCATGCCGTTTGGTGCCAAGTTGTCACTTGAAGATAAAGGGTTAGAAACTACATACAAACATACATTGTTCGCTCAGGACATGGGACATTATGGATATGAGCTACTGCTGTACTACAACGCGAGTGGCTCACGTGCACGGAATTCTTAACTGCCTTGCAGTTGTAAACAGTGATGAAGCTCCTATTTATCATCCAAAGGGATGTTGCCCATTTCTTTACTACTGACACGCAGAAAATCAGATAGAAGGAACACATATACAGTTTAAAAGCACAATGAACTTTTTCCACGGAAGTATTTCCTGTTTATAGCAAAGCCGTATCATGGGCAGTGCTGCACGAAGTTTTGGCGTCCCATCTTGGGCTCTTTTTTTTAAGCGCTTTGGGAGAAACAGTAGGAAGCTCGCAGGAGGCAAATGGTTTGGCAAAGCCTGAAGTGTTTAATGCAATTATTCAGAGGGAGTCAGGATGAAATAAAATTAAACTTGCGCACTCATCCATCAGGTTAACACATTGAACAAGGGAAGAGATCAGGAGTTTCAAAAAGACCACTTTTCTGACGTACCATCAATGCCCCCCCCCCCCACCCATATGGAACTGACATATGGAATTAAAATGAGAGTTAATTTCGCATTGTGGACAGACAAATAAAATTCAATGCACAATTAACTTCCTCCCCGATCAGCCAGGTCTTTCACGCCACAGAACGAGCCCAGAGGTGCTGCTTCAGTCTGGAGCACTAAGTAGGCTGTGGCTGAAGAGGCTGTTCAGCTCCTCAGCCTGTTTGATTGCAGATTGGCTGCGTTGCTCCTTAACCCCAGAACCTCCCTCTGCTGCCTCCCGGGCTGTGCCAGAGTGTGGCCCAGGAGGTTGTCCCAGGCCCATGGGCTTCTCTGTGAAAAGAAGCTCCTCTGCGATTTCAGTCCCCTCTGCCTCTCTCCCGAATTTTTTTTTACAAATAAATGAAGTTTGTAACGAACGTTCAGGAGAGATGACAACAACCGAGTTCCATCAGACTCCGCTGTCGGTAATTAGCAACCAACTCCTGATATCATTTCCTCTCTTTAAACACTATAAATACTGCAGCGATCCCCTTCTCTCCCTCGCGTATGTCTTTTACATCCCACCTCCACCCCATCTCCTTGGTCACTCCTCACTCTGCAGGGGGGTCCCAGCTTCCTCGTCCTCTGGCCTTGAGGTCAGTCAGCCCTCAGCCAAGCGGGATCAGCCCAATTTTCACTAAACACTCCGTAATCCTTTCAATACGCTTAATTCTTGGGGGTTGTTATTCCTAGTGAAAGGTTTGTTCTGTAACTTTTTCAGTTCTTGAAAACATTCTTTTCAGGTGAATAACAGCAGGAAAGCTGAATGGCGCGTGTGGGTGCCCTGGGGTGGCTGTTAGAACACACCGTCCTGTCTGCAGCCATAAGTTCACTTTATTAGCCCTATACAGTTTCTTGCATCACGAATTTGTCTTTTCACAGACCCCAGCTTGCTCTCCATGAGACACACGGACAGGGAGAGAAGCTCGGGGTCAGAGTGCAGGATCAGCCACCTATACAGCACCCCTGGAGCAGCTGGGGTTAAGGGCCTTGCTCAGGGGCCCAACAGAGTAGGATTTCTCTGCCGGCCACGGGATTCGAACCGGCAACCTTCCAGCCACAGGCGCAGACCCTCAGCCACAGTCCCACAGCTCCACCCATAAGAAACGGGTGAAAATAAAACCGCTGCAGGACTTGCTATCTTACACGCCAGCCAAACACCCACGAGTCAACACTCCCCCGACTTCTTCTGGCCGAGCGGTCCCAGTCTTCCACTTTTTCACTACAGCTCTGGGAGTTCTCGCACTGCGGTGCTCCGAGCACTTCAAGGGTAATTAGAAAGTCCATTCTCTCTGGTTTGTTTCTGTTGCTTCCTCTCCCCCGTTGAGGCAGCCAAGGGTGCCGAAAGAAAGTTTAGTCATCGTGTGTTTTTTTTTTTTAATTCCTTCATCCCAATCGGTACGATGTAGGCTGGCCTCAGCTGCACTCCACACATTTGGTTTCACTTAGAGGATCTGATGCTCCAGAATGCAAATTAAGGGACTGTTTTGTCCAAACCTAGCTGGCACAAGTAACTAGTAAAACCTGGAAGGCCACCACCATGAAAGAGCGCATCGCGTTTCCAGTGCTGTACTGACGAGGGTTACGTGCTCTCTGACAGGCCACAGATCCCCAGCCACGGGCCGGCTCACGCCTGACACGGCCAACTGCTCTGTTACAAACTGCCGCCCTGAACGAAAAGCCTCCAGCCCCATACTTAACCAGCTGTCTGTTTTTCACGTACAGCAGGCTCAGACTCTGAGGACGAAGGCACAAAACAAGCGCTACTGCTTAGGAATCAGACACACAAGGCCAAGATCAAACACTTGGATAACTAGGATATCACTTTCTGCCCTTTCGAAAGACCTGATTTTAACACTTCCTGGCAGCCCGTGTTGTGATCAAAATGACACGTAATCATGATTACATAAATACACTGTGTATAGGGTGGGGCACAGCTGGGGGGGTGGCACAGGGAGGATGTAGGGAGACGCTATGTGTGGAGTCTGCATGTTCTCTCAGGGTCAGTGTGGGCTTTTTCCAGTTACTCTGGTTTCATCCCGCCTCTCAGACACATACTGTTAAGTCAAAACTGTCCATTCAGTGAGGAAGAAATCGTTGGAAATCCATCTTTGCAGCTCATTTATCTTGGTGCCGAGTGATCAGAACCTGGGATGGCTGCTCTATGCAATGCCCTAACAGTTCCTGGTGTGCTGTCTGTGTGGAGTTTGCATGGCCTCTCCGTGTTCACCACGTGCTCCAGATTCCTCCCACAATCCAAAGACATGCTGGTGGGTTAACTGGCTTCAGTAAAACTGGCCCCATTGTGAGTGTGTGCATTTGTGTCTGTGTACGCCCTGCGACAGATTAGCATCCCGTCCAGGATGTATCCCGCCTTGCTCCCTGGGACAGACTCCGGGACACCCTGACCCTGGATGGGATCAGCACTTACTGAAAGTGAAGAGAAGGGATGTGGATAATTAAAGAATGAGGAAGCAGGAACTGAGGATCAAACTGTATTGGAGCTTAAGGTAAGGAAAGATGGCTTTGGGAAGCATCCTCACAGTTCATAACGAGGTCATCATGACATCTGTCCTTAAGTGTGAAAGGCACACCTCCAGCCCCTAGAACTTAATTAGGTTTTTTTTAATCCTTGACTCCACAATCAAAAGGAACTTGTCATGATGTAGCTAATGTATAACTTAAACATGTATCTTAGACATGAATTTTAAAAAGGCACTATACCAGACTAATGGTTAGCTTTCACCTCCAGTTTATGTGGTTCTGTGGCTGAGGATCTGCACCTGTGACTGGAAAGTTGCTGGTTTGTATCCCCTTAACCCCAACTGCTCCAGAGGTGCTGTATAAATGGCTGACCCTGTGCTCTGACCCCAAGCTTCTCTCCCTGTCTGTGTGTCTCATGGAGAGCAAGTTGGGGTCTGCGAAAAGACAAATTCCTAATACAAGAAATTGTATATGGCTGATAAAGTGATCTTCTCTTCTCCAGCCTAAGACAAGATAAAAATCTGGCACTTCTGTTTTTTCTGGCAATACGTTAACTTCTGTAGTAATGGGGGGGGGGGGGGACAGTAAAAAACAGTAATGAAATCCAGAAAGGGGAACACTAACCTATAACCTCGGAAGAAAAGCCTCCACACTAAGACAAATTATCCAGCCTAAATCAGATCCCGGACTGCGCGCATTTTATTCAAGCACGTAACGAAGAAGTGACGTCGTGTGAGTGATCACCAACCTACAAAAACAGAAGCTTAAGACCTATAAATGCCCGCGATTTATTTGAATTCCCGAGGTTTGGGGATTGCCCGTCGATTGCAAAGTTTTACATTAACACGCTTTGACGTTAAAGCTACTTTTAAGTGGCTTTAAATCTACGAACCCGATCACTTCACATAGATTTCATTAGAAACCCACGAACAGCTGCAGTATTGTACCAGCATTATCGAGGGTGCAGAATACATTGTAAAGCATAATGAAAATACAAAGTCTATTAGTATTTTATTCGGAGAATACAAACGATAACAGCTGCAATATTTCTTCCCAAGTAACTTATTCCGTAAGCCCCGAAAGATACCATTTGCGTTGTTTTTGTAAGCGGGTCGTTTTGCAAGGATCTGTTTACTTCTGCGAAAGCTGCACCAGAGCAAAGCGAGCGTCGTGGCCGAAACGCGATGAATTCAGAAACCGTGTAAAATCCCGACAGGATGGACCGAGGGGCAGGGAACGCTACGAGGCTTCAAGATCTAAAATACGAATGTAATACTTCTTTCAAGTGTCGGATGGATTTTTTTTTTAATCAAATAAACTTTATTTCTCAAAACACGTTTCACAGTAGATACACATTATAACAAACGATTGAAGCTGACATCAAATAGACAGAACTTCCTAACAGGCGGTGATCGTCCATTACCAGTCACTGCACGTGGATGATGGGGCCGGATTTGCGCAATGAGAGAGTCTCTACGAGCCCTATCACTTACTTTTGCCCATTCCCCTGTCCCGGCTCTGAAACGGCGGAGCAGCAGCTCAGGTGACAGGGATTTCCACTAGTCTTCGCGGATGGGTACTAATCGGCCCCGAGTCCACAAACGAATAGGGTGGAGTTGGACTTCACCACAGTGCGCTGTTAGAAAGGGACCCCCCATTGGTGAAAACGCGCCTGCTTGCGTCGCCCGGAGGTGGAGTCACTATTGAGCGCTCGGCACTATTTATGAAAGATTCCAGAACAGCTGCTGCTAAGTTTTTCTTGGTCAGGGCAGTAATAGCAGCTGAACTTTCCGACTGACTGTTACTGGGATAAAACTAACGAGCCAGCATGCCCTCCAACTTCCTCACGCCGTTCTTGGAGTTGGATGACGAGTTTTGCAAGGTAAGGCGACCGCGCACGGGGCGCTCTGTAGCGGCGGGATGTTAGAGAGAGAGGGAGCTCTTCCATGCGTCGCATCCAGAGACGTAGTTCACACAGAAGTCTTATTAGATGGAGTAATTTTAGTCTCAGTCCTGCACAGTGGTTGTTTTTTTTAAATGACTCGCTCCATAAAATATGTTTCAAGGGGTATCGGAACACAGGAGCATTTTGTTTCCTTCACGATACCGCGAAATAATAGTTGTTTGAAAAATTCTAAGTGGCTCTGGCAGTGGTAGTGTAGTTGTGTAAAATTGCGATCTGTACCCTACGGCATGACACTTTTTATCATCGCACTGCTGTCGACTTGCCCAAGTGGACACTCTGATGTGGTGGCTTGAAAGTTGAAACATTAACAGTCTGTAGTGCGTTCCAACTTTGAGCAGGTGTCTTATCGTGCACTCGCTGAGGTTTCAAACCGCTGTTCATGCATAGTGGCTTTTTTTTACCGTTATTAATGCCGCGTTTAAGTCTGGTAGCCATGGCATAACTGCCTTTGACACAAGCCTGGTGCGAATTCGTCTTGTGCATTTCAACGGGAGTATGTCAGTGATAGCGTGTGATAGGCTGGAGAATGAAACTTTTATTACGAGAACGAAATGCAATAAAAACAAACTAAAATGGTCTTAAACCTGAGCAGAACCCGTACTGTTATTTTTAGTTTTTGTAAGATGTTTAGTAATATTTAAAAGCGTTTCGAGAAGGCTGAGATACAAAACCCCGAAAAGAACTGTTTTGGTTTTTTTTATGCTTTTCTGTAATCCTGTCGGTCTTAAACATCAGCCTGACAGATGTGGTTGGATCATTAGTGAATTAAAACTAATGAGCGGTTACAACTAGAAATAGATGTGTCCGGTTCAGTATAAACCGTGCAGAAGGTTTGCGCAGTGTTTGCTCTCGGCATCTTATCGACCTTTTGGGTGCACGTAAGTCTCGTGGCGGCGTTTCCCCATTCAGATCACGCGCAGGTTCTTGTTATGGTAATAGCTTTTTTTTTTCTGCCGAAACACGTGCAGGTTCGCCTCCAGGTTTTCCTTGAGCGAGAGCTCATCTTGGCTCCCATTCCAGTTTCTAATAAAGGAATTTGGCTTTTTTCTCTCTTTCTCCCCCCCCCGTTACAGAACTTCCTCAGTCTGGACATGACAGATGGCGTAGCGCCCGGAGCCCAGAAGAAGACCGTGAGCTTTCAGCGCCGGCACTCCATGTCCCCCGTCTCCCTCCCCAACTCCAAGTTCAACAGCGGCAGCGTGGACCAGCTGAGCGAACCGATGAGCTGGCCCGTGCCGCCCGGCAGCCAGACCTGGAGCCGGGACCTGCAGCAGCAGTTCCCCAGGTCGTGTCTCAGCCAGATCCCGTTTCGGGTCGACCGCTCGGTCAGCATGATCGAGAGCCAGGTGAGCAACTTCGGGAGTTCCGGGCAGGGGGCTGCGCCGTCTCCCGCAGTCCTGCCGCCTCCCGGGCTGAGCGCCAGCGCTTCTTCGCTGTCGCCTACCAAGTCGCCCGCTTCCACTCCCCCCGTCTCGTCCCGCTACAAGACCGAGCTGTGCCGCACCTACGAAGAGAGCGGGAACTGCAAGTACGGGGCCAAGTGTCAGTTCGCCCACGGGCTGGAGGAGCTGCGAGGCCTGAGCAGGCACCCGAAGTACAAAACGGAACCGTGCCGCACTTTCCACACGATCGGCTTCTGCCCGTACGGTGCCCGCTGTCACTTCATCCACAACGCGGACGAGCAGCGCTCCGCCCAGGCGCCCAGCGGTCCTCAGCCGCCGCGGGAGCGCCCGCAACTGCTGCGCCAAAGCGTCAGCTTCGCCGGCTTCTCGTCCCCGGCGCTCTCCGGCTTCCACAGCGCCCAGGAGCCTCTGACGTTCTCCAGGGCCTCCTCGGTCTCCCCCCCGCCTTCCACTGGAAGCCCCGACCTCCTCTCTCCCATCTTTCCCGAGCCTGGAGCTCTGAAGCACGGCTACCAGTTCGGCGGAGACGCGGGCAGCGACCAGCCGCTCACTCCTCGCTTCTGCGCGGTCAGCGACTCCCCCTGCGCTCACTGCGCGCAGCCTCCTGCCGGCCAGAACAGGCACAGAACTGCCTTCACTTTCCCGGGCTTGCCTTTGCTCCAGAGAAGCGCCTCTGCCGACTCCCTCTCGGACCAGGAGGGCTACACCAGCTCCAGCAGCCTCAGTGGCTCTGAATCTCCCAGCTTCGAGTCCAAACGTCTCCCGATTTTCAGCCGCCTTTCCGTATTGGACGACTAGAGGAGCTTGACCATTTAAAGTGCATATTGCATTTTCTCTGAAGCAGTTTCGCCACTGCTTTGTTTTATACGCGTGACTTTTTTTTTTAATCCAGACGCTGTATACTGTTGTATACCCCTTTAGCTACTATGGGTACCGTTAAATTAGCTTTAAACTTTTTTTTAATATTGTCTTTCAGCGAAAGTAACAAGAAAGTTCTGTTTAAGAATTTTCCGTACCCATTTTTGTACTTTTTAATAATGAATACGATAAAAAAAACTAACTAGGGCTTGTGTAGAGACTAATACACATTTTAAATGTCTGTTCATGTCACTTACGTGTAGTGGCTTTGTATCCACGTTTAATGTCACACAAACAACTTCAAAACCGTGGTTTATTCCACACCTGAGCCCTTATAGTTTGTGTTGCCAAAGCTAATTAGAAGATCCGAGGTTAATAGAGTTAATATGTCTCTGTTTATTCCAAAATGTATGTAAAGTGTAGCCTTTAGTAAAGGCATCTTTAAAGACAGTATTATTGACTAGCCTACCATTTTAGTGCTTTCTATTTATTGCTCTTTTTTGTCCTAAAACAGTATTGCTTGTATTGTTTTCTTACTGTGTGAAAATGTTACTGTTTCTTTTTTAAATGCAATGTTAAATAGAGGCTTTAAAGAGTTCATCTTTGTTTTGGGCTATTTTGTAGCTTTATGGGGGAAAAAAACAGACTTCCTTGAATGTAGGAAATGAGCTCAGGATGTTGACTAAGGAGAGGTTAGGAGCTTCCTCTAAATTGGAGAAAACTAATTTTCAGCTGTAATAGATCTCAAGAAACCACAGATTGAGAGCCAAACTGATTGTTCTTGTTACCCAAACTGCCATTTTTTAGTTTTAGAACTGCTGTTTCCAATTTAACCCATGTTCACAGCAAACAGTCCTTAGAAACTTCTGGAGTAATAAAGAGTGTCAAAAGTAATTTTCGATGAATTTCAGCAGCTTGCATATGTTCAGAAGCATGGAATGTAAAAAGGTGAATATGCCAATGCATTCTGCAGTACTGGGGGTTACATGGCACTCAGAAGATAAGAGTTGTGAGGCTGTTGTGGTAAACCGGTTCCCAAACAATGCAAATCCTTTCAGACATGTAAAAATTATGCCATTGGAGAAAATGGATGCTTCCATTTAGTCCCTGAATTGTACAACTTCTATCCTTCCTTTAAGTTGCTTATAGTTTTGTAAGAAAACAAAATTTTGTATGTATACCTGCATCAGACATTACTTTTTTTTAGTTTTTGATCTAGTGCAAACTTAGCCAAGAAGGGTATTATACTGTATGTAACTCTTGCCTTAACTTTGTGACAGGAAAAAAAACAACAAGCTTTTGCATTTGTTAACTTAAAACCTATTTATTTTTCATCGTTAAAGCAAAAAAAAAAAGTATATATTTTGTCTTTTTTTTTCTTTATAATTTAAAGTTATTGTTTACATTCCATGGCATGGAAATCTTTGTTTTTATCTTAATATATTTGTACATTTTCTTTTTAAAATAAACCTGTTTTATTAAAAAGCTTGTCCTGTGTTTGTGTTTGCTCTGGAATAATACACTAAAGATTCACAGGATTTGGCTCATAAATCGAATACTATTCAATGCATTTCTTAAATGTTATGTAACCAATTAAGGACCAAAGCCAAACTGGGTGATATCTTTAAATTAAACTTACTTTATTCCCCATTTATGTCTTACTTTTTTTAAACTTTCAGACTGAAGAGAGCCTGTAAACTTAGCTGCTGCACCCAAACTTGGCATCTCTGATTTTGATACAAGCAAACTGCTTCAGAAACGAACAGAAGCTCCCCATTCTTCTCCTCGGGAGAAACATGCACCCGCAATCTGTTGAGGAATGGGCTAGTTGACAATTACTCTTCTTCTGAGAGAAACAACCACACAAAAAAGGGCAGCAGGGTATGCTTTGCAAGCAGCCTTTTGTGAGACCATTCTCTTCTTTCTTGGTAACATCTGTATGCTAATGCAGGTCATGTAAATGAAGTGGGGATGAGGATGGGACTATGTGCACGATTTGCAAGTCCATTCAGAGGCTAAAGGTCTTGAAAGCAGATTTATTAGTCGCCTGAGCCCAGGGGGGGAAAAAAATCTGGCGCTTTGAGTTGGGTGTCCAACTGTTTGCTGGGGAGTTTTGATTCCTTTTCACAAAGCATCTGAGCGCTCTCACTCAGTCGCAGGCTGCCACATAGAGAGCTTTTCAGACCCCAAACCCCCCCATCTCCAGCTCTGCTCTGGGCCGGTTGGCCAGTCGTCTTACCTTCCCCAGACCAAAAACGAATTTCTCGCCCGCGCCGAACTACGTGACTGAAAAATAAAGCAACGTTTCTGTGGTGTGCCTGGCAGGCAATGCAGAAAGTGAAGTGTGTGACACCCATCTTTAACATGAAAGCGGCATCTTTCATCGATTGTCTTAAGGGGGGGAGAGGCTGCACGATTAGTGCTAAGAGCAGTTCTGGCAACGACTACCGATTAGGAGTTTTTAGAGCCACACTTGTAACTTCTGCCTGCTTTGAAATAAAAAGAAAGAAGCTGCAGTGTGCAAGTGACAACAGTTGCATTCATCAGAGCACGGAGCCTGCCAGGCTCTCTCGCAGTTCTATTCCAAGCCATACAGCAGGGATGGAAACGTTGTTGGCCTGTGAAACCTTTAATGTCACCAACCATGAAACTGGTGCCTTTGATGTTTAGGTGCTACATGCATTTTACACAGGGATGTATATAATGAGTCATTTAGGTACAGAAAAAAAATAGCCATGTGAGAAATGTTCTTGTATCCTGCTTGAGGCTTTTTTTCCCCAAAAAAATGTCTAACAGTCCAAATAAGCATTCTGCAGCAACAGCAGAATTCAGGTCTACTGTACTTTTTTACTTACTGTACTAAGTTGTTGTTTTTTTTAATGGAGGTACATTTCAATGCTATTTAAGTTCAGAAGGAACCCAAACCCTCCAAAAAAGACAAAACAGGCCTAATTAAATATAGGCCTAACATTTGTAGGGCCAGCTTAAACCTACTGAACCCAACTTTTGGTCCTATCCATTGCACAATTAATAATCAACCAATAAAGTAAGGCGGTAAGTGTTTGTGTTTATGCCACTAATCTAAAACTACACCCAGAAAAATATACTGTTGCTTTGACCAGCATCTAAGATCATTTCTAAATGATTCACTGTGTAGTTGAAGCTGACTTTCAGAATGTACTGATTAGTTCTCATACTCATGTAATCTGAAACCTACAGTACTGTGTTCAATAGGTGCCACGTGCAAGCCTTTCAAACGGCTCACTTCTGTGATTTTTCATGTGGTTCTGAAAAGTTTTCCCCTGTTCCCTTTCTACATATGGGTTTTTCCTCATTAAAGTCGGAGTACAGAAAGGACAAAGTGGTTCTACAGGCTTCTTGCCAGTTTATTAATAGTGATCACAGTAATTCAAATAAAAAATAAAAAAAAAAATAAAAATGCATAACATTTAATTTCAGAGCCATTTCAATGAGGGCATAAAGTAAAGGCTGCAAACAATGCCTTTTAATGAAAAAGATGCTTCAGAGTATTATGCTTAGAAAACTTATCACTGTTTAAAAATGATTTGCATACTCGAGTTATATTTTTACACCATTGTGCATAGAATTGACTATACCGTTTCCTGTTCTATAATGTTTAACATTGTTGACAAGGTTTGGGCAGAAGAGACACGTGAAAGATATTAAAATAAGACTTTAAAATAACGGTAAATGGCATTATTTAATGTGTAAGAGCACGGATCCAGTTTTCACAACTGTAGCAGCAAATTGTATTAAAACCCGTCAGTCGAAGAATATTTGTAACGGTATCTGCCTCCACCTACTGGTTGAAATCACGCACTGCATTCCGTTCAAATCCTTGAGCACAAAATGAGCACAAGAGCAATAAAGCGTGAGACTTCATAGGGAATAGTCCAATTGAGATAACAATGCCATGGTTGAGAATAAAGTGAATTGATGAGCATTGAACTCTAGGCCAATATTTTTAAACAGTCACTCCTAAATGAAATATAGTTGATATTTTAAGTTTAATATGCACTTGTACGTTGACAGCGCAAACTGTGTAAATACACATTTTTTATTTAAGCCATTTGGACATTATTGATCAATGGCCGTGAGCCACACTGCCCCACAGCCCCTGGGCTTGATGACACAGAGAAAGGGTACCTTCCGTGTGGAGTTCGCGTGATGTTTCTCTCCAGACCTGTGGTTTCCTAACGGCCATCGAAGATACGCTGGCTACAGTCAAAATTAGCATTTCAAAATCTTGCTCGTCAGTGTAATTCCAGGTCCAGGGTGAAGTGGTGAAGGTCCCGCTTCCTCACGCTCCTCTCCCTCAGCTGGTTCCGCGCTCCTCGGCGCTCCCAGGACTGCGCGAGCTCTTCACCTCCGGAAAGCCCAGCCGCACCACAAATGCAGTTTCTGTTGGGGTGTTTAAAAAGAAGAAGAAGAACAATTCCTCGCACTCATATGGCGCTTTTCTGGACACTCCACTCAAAGCGCTTTACAGGTAATGGGGATCACCTGTAGCCCCACCTGGATGATGTGACGGCAGCCAGAGTGCACCAGTACACTCCCCACACACCAGCTCTCAGTGGGGAGGCGAGCAGAGTGACGAAGCCAGGTCAGAGAGGGGGATTATTAGGAGGCCATGATGGGTAAAGCCCAGGGGGTAACACCCCCTGCTCCTTTCTAGAAACACACTGGGATTTTTAACGACCACAGAGAGACAGGACCTCGATTTTACATCTCATCCGAAGGGCGGCGCCTTCTTTAGGCGTAGAGTGTTCCCGTCAGCCTTAAATCAATTGATGTTTTAATTTCCTCACTTCTGTTTGGATTCAATGTATATTATTTACACTGTATTGTTTTTATTGTAGAATTTACTTAAAGAGCCTTAAAACGCTCTGGATTGATTGATCGATGGATGGATGGATGGATGCAAACAGCTCTATTGCCACCAAGGGGCAGCACATGGGATTGACAGCAGAAGCAGTCCCCAGCAACCCTCTCACTTCGGCTCGCTCTGGGGGAAGGTCACTGCCCTGGACTGGGTTTTTAATAATAATTATTATAATAATTGCTTAAACTTATATAGCGCTTTTCTGGACACTCCACTCAAAGCACTTTACAGGTAATGGGGACTCTCCTCCACCACCACCAGTGTGCAGCCCCACCTGGATGATGCGACGGCAGCCAGAGTGTGCCAGAACACTCCCCACACACCAGCTCTCAGCGGGGAGGAGAGCAGAGTACTTTAGTTCCTTGGCTATTTGTAAACGTCAACAAAAAATAACTCGGGCAATCAGATAGTATTGGTAATTAACAGAATCCAAAATCTTTTGAAAAGGGTTTCAGTGCGCATAAAAATACAAAAATACATGTAACGTTTTTTTTTAATTCAATGACGTTTAAATCCATTTGCCAACCGACATGGAAATGTTGTTTGTCTTCAAACTCACCATAAAACCTTGACCTTCCTTGGACACTTCACAAATATTTGACAACGGGAAAGCCCAAATCGCAGTTAAAAAGAACAAGCCCGGACGTTTTCTTTGCGATATAGAAGCGCGTGCACACCGGTGTTGTACGAAAATCAGTTTTGTTCTTTCTCCGCTTCTGTTGATTTTGGCTTTTTTGAAAGTCTCGTACTTCCCGGGCTGCGCAGCCTGTCGCGGCGCGGCGCAACAGCGCGGTCTCCGCGAGTAGCCAAGAGACCATTTTCTCAGCTGTACAGCCGGAGCTCCAGTGGCGCAATCGGTTAGCGCGCGGTACTTATACAGCAGTACGAAGCAGAGCAATGCCGAGGTTGTGAGTTCGAGCCTCACCTGGAGCACGAGTTTTTGCGGGGAAACTACCGCTGTTAAAGTAACACCTGTGATGAGCGATAATAGTCCATAGCAATGCTACCGTGCACTATCCGTATTTTAGAAGCAAGAACCTGAGTAGTACTCTGCATTATTTTCTTAACTTTTTTAAGGCCAACGCTGTTAAACTGCTATCTCAAAATGCTTGAACATCTTAAAAGAGTACAACTACGGTTCAACTACGTAAGTACAAGCGGTGATTCTGCGTGGACTTTTTAAAAAGACAACCGCCTATAATCAGATGCCATTGCACGTCAGCATTAGAATTACTGTGCAGAAAGACCGAAGGTACCCCGGTACAGCCCACCCTCCACCCACCAATGACGCACAGCGCCCCTGCTGGGTGACGTGATTCCATTGTGTCATCAGCGAGCTCGAGCTGTCTGGTCTGCGGAGAGCGCAGCGTTCGAGGAGGCGGCACGCGCCTCCGCCGTGCGTGCTGCGGTGGCGTGGCTTGCTGATGCTCTCACCGTTGCAATCTGTTCGGCTGCTTCGGCAGCTCTCCTTCCGTTAACTGGCATGAGTGGTTGTTTTTTTTTTACTTGCTGTTGGCGACATCACACCTGGCAGCCGGGGGGTTAAATTCTGTCTTTTCTGTCTTGCAAATTTCTGAAAAACTGAGGGGCGCAGTGTTGAAATGCAAACTACAACAGCTTTTTTTTTTGTCCTAGTACATGATATCTCACTGTAACTGGCACTAATGCGTTTAATGTTCGATACGTTTGTGTTGTAGTTGAGGTTTGTTATTATTCGGGTTGGAAAACTTGCAGAACTTTGGTAAGTTTTTTCTGTTGTACATGTCTTTTTCTATTTTCTCTGTTAATGCCAGAGGTATTCGTAATATAGTTAAAAGAAAGGCGATTTAACCGATTTGTAAAACGAAGAGAGCAGACATGTTTTGCAAGGAACGCACTCAAGTCAGTCTGATTTTCAGCTTTGGAAGAATCAATGGGGAGCTGATATTTGGCTTTCTAGTGGTACTAATCATTCAACTGGTGTTGCTATTTTAAAGGGGAAAATACTTTATTATAACAGACATCTTTCTGAGCGGTGGATATTATTAGTGGTTGACATTGATTAAAAAAAAGTGTATAATTGTTCATGTATATGCTACCAATAGAAAATTACAAATTAAACACCTTTTTCACGAGTTAGTCATGAATATAAAACAGGTTTTAGATTCTCTGAAGCAAAACTAATTTTGGGAGGAGATTTTAATACTGTACCTAATGAGTCCTGAGATAGATGGTCGCAAAGGGTTAATAGTAGTAGGGAGTCAGTGGAATTGGAAAACGTGTGTATGGGTTTGGGGGTAACTGTTATTAGGAGAGGTCTGAACCTGGAGTAAACTTCAACTAGGAAACTAAAGCCAGTCCCGTTGTCGTAACCAATGACGCGCCACTCCGTGTCAGCGGTAGGTTGCAGTGTTGCAGTGTTGCGCCGGATTGTTTAAAACCGGGGCTAGTTTTAAAGTGTAGGAAGCAAAAGAGCAAGCAAAGTCTATTTCCGCTCTCAAAAGTAGAATGAAAAAAAAAACCTTTAGGATAATAAACAAACAAAACAAATACAATAAACATTAAACTAACATAGCCGTGGTTTTAAACCATACAAAGCGTGGTTGTAGCTTGGTGATTACAACTATACAAACTCTCTGCACGGCGTTTCCGTAGTGTAGTGGTTATCACGTTCGCCTCACACGCGAAAGGTCCCCGGTTCGAAACCGGGCGGGAACATGTTGGTTTTTTTTGGGTCTGGGGGGGGGGTGTAACCACGCTGTCCTGCTCAAAATTTCTCCTGGCCTTTACCCGTCCAGGCCTCCTAATAATCCTCATCTAAGAATTGGCTTCATTACTCTGCTCTCTTTTCCACTGATAGCTGATGCGTGAGCGTACTGGCGCACTGTCGGCAGAATCACGCCTGAAGTGTGTCACCTGAACCTGCAGTGTGTGTGTGTGTGGACTGCCCAGCCACGCGTTCCAATGTCATTATTGAGCCTTCCCGGCCTGACAGAAAAGTGTTTCTTAAAACACACAATACCCATTTACCGCTGATCATACAAACACTTCAGTTATGAATTCTCAGTACACACACTTTGCTTTGTAGAATAACGGGTGTTAAAAGTACTTGCGACGTCGGATATAAATGTCAAACTACGCAAGTTGAGTGTAGCACCGCACGGCGACGGTGTTTGAGAAAAGGTTTCAGACAGCAGCGGGAGTAATACACGTTGAAGTAATAAGGTACAGAAGCTAACTTCACTTTCAGACCTAAGCCTTTTTTGGTACGCAAAATAAACGTATATAAAAAAAATAAAAGTGACACACATTCCACCAGCTAACCAAGAAATCCAAAAAGGTTAAAGGGGTCCCATTCTTTGCTTTAATTACAGGTAAAATAGTACTCAGTATAAAAGCACGAATTCAAACTAGAATATAAGGTTTCCTCTTGGAGAGTGGAAACAATTCCCGTACGCATTCTCTTTAAGAAAATAGCAGAATTAAAAAATAAATCTAAACAGGAAAATCGTCATGGTCAAATGCCTGCTTTCGCGCCGCTAGCCAGCCGGCCGGCCGCTTCCAGGTTGAGGCAAATAAAGGAAGTGATGTCACCCGAGGGGCGTGGTCACTGCTGCTTACGTCATCAATGTGCGTCAAAGCAAATGTCTTCTATTTTTTAATTAAAAGCTTTCGTGCACGGCGTTTGCTCATTATTACCGATTACATACTGAAGGTGTTTCAAGCAATGTGATAACCTACGTAGAAGTCAGTTTGCGTGTCCACTTTGGATCAGTGGTCGAGTTTAATTTCGTTTTAACTTGTAAACATTATTAAATGTAGTTGAGAACTATGTCATATGCCTCATTATTTGAGATGCAAAAATAATCCATCCGTACAAATGAAAATTAAATGTTAACTTACTGTATTTTTTAAGATGGAGACATTCTTTAAAATTAATTTGTCATTTTTAGATGTTGTGCCCACCACCACTTGAACAGTTCTTAGTAAAATTAAGATGGCGTACATTCATTTCTACAAATCCAAAATATAACGAAACGTCTGGTTTTATATTCAAATTGACTGAAAGCTATTCAATATCCCTTTCAGGAGGGAGTCTAGAATATGCTTTTTACTGACTGGCGTCTTGACAACATGTCACTTGAGAGTTATTAAGAATTTCCTACATTGGTAATGGGGGAAAGGTGCAGCTCACAGCTATTTGCAGTAGGATATTTCCTAGTTTATCTCCTTGTTATAAAAACTCAAAACGTAAATAATGTAACAGGCCAACACTGAGACCTTTAAATCTGTATCAACTCCAAAATGTGACATTGATCATAAAAAGCTAATTATGGTTTTCAGGCTAAGAGGACTTAATGAAAGGGACTTGATGTAGTCTTCAGCATCCCGAAAGGGACCCACCTTGAGTACTTTGTAATGGAGATTGAGACAAAACCCCCAAAATGCTAGCAGAAATCAAGAGAGAGTGCATTTCAAAATGCCAATAAAAGACCCAAATAAACACAGGATTGTAAAGAACCAACTGCCCAGCCATCCTGCTGGAATTGATTACTTGAGTTCCTTGTAAGAGAGCTAATATAAGATAATATCAAGACAGTCCTAACAGTCTCCTGCTGTTCGTAGCATTTTCTGAATTCCTATTAAATAGATAGAGGACTGGAGAGATAGCCTGACTTCATATATGCAGAGCACAATCTCTTTAAACACATTGTGTTTCTACCACTGTGAAACAGTGCTAATTTTCATGAACCCCACAGTACAACAGCAAAACTCCATGTACAAGGGATGACATTGTGGAAATCTTTAAACAAACCCCACAGAGCTGGCACCAACTGCTCAAAGTCCAATGTTTGTTTGTCAGGACACCTTACAACTGTGGTTCAAATTGTAAACGTTAGTCATCTGCATGCACTATTGAACCTTTGAAAAAAATGTGCCTGCCGTTGTCTAGTGACAAAAAAAAGTGCAAATACCGCAGGTTTTAATTCTTTAAGATCACTGTTTTAAGAGAGAAAAACACAAAAACACATGTCTGGAGAAAGGATACAAACCAGAATACAGTTATGTTACCTATTCATTCCTTTCTTAAACTTTTCTAAATTTAATTTTTAAAATATTCATTTTCTTTTAAAAGATCTCTAGCAGCAAGGCACTGATTGAGCACTTGTATTTTAGCCCAAACCGAGTCCTGATATTCTTATATCGGTAACATTTATTCTTCTTTACTTTTATTGGCATTCTGAAATGCACTTCCTCTTGATTTTTGCTCGTATTCTGGGGTTTTGTTTCAATCTCCATTACAAAGTACTAAGGGTGGTTTACTTAGTCAAAAGCTTTCGGGATGCTAAAGACTACATCAAGTCTAGTGTACTTGTAATAAATCCAAAACACTCAGCTAAAGACCTGATCCACTTGAGAGTCACTGTTCTGCATCTCTCTTCTGTAGCTGCTGTGCATCTTCTGTGGAGCAGTCATATACGATTATCATAGCCTCTGCAAGAATTCTAAGGATAATGTCCAAAAGTTGGTTTTCACTAAAATGGGGTAGGTCATATTTTGTTACATATAGCAATGTCACAACAGGTATGTTCACTTTGACAGAAAACCGTGACTTTTTAAAGATAAAACCACCAATGCATACTCTTTCTGTAGCAATGCCTAATCTTCCCAAATTTCAAAACATTAGGTCTGAAATATTGAGTTGTAACTAGATTCCTCATTTTAGCAGGAACATTTGAGTGAACAAGAGTCACTGCATGAGCCAGAAATCACCATTAAGACCGTATCACAACAGAGCACTGAACTGGATGATGATCTTTCCTTCGCTCTCGTTTAATAATGTAGCTTTAGGGAAATGGAAGTGTACCAGCTACCGTCCTGGAACAACAGAGCATAACAGCACTGTTGCAATGATTTCAAAATTGTTTGGTTCACATTTCCAGGACAGATGTCTGTGCTCTGCTTTTTAAATCCAGAAAGGACTCAAATACTGTGAATCCGTTGAGGCAACCTTACACTTCCATCTTACCGTGTATTAAATAAAATGGTTTCATTTCTCAATAAAGAAAGGATCATCAAGTAAATCCTCTCTTGCACGTCTGGTGCCTTGTGAAAATGCGGTACTTTGCATTCCTTGAAGCCTCATTCAAGACCGGGCAATAGCAGTGCTGTTACTGTTAATATCTGATGACTGAATGACTAACCACAGGCTCTGCTCTGTACCGTGTTATAACAAATACCATTGTTGATTTCACCTGTTTTCAATGCCAGGCAACAGGGAATTAAATTAAACATACAGACACTGAAAACATTCCTTGATGTCAGATATTAGATAACAGAACAATGTTGTGATTTTTTTTTTTATTGGAAGCATTCCGTACGCACTGATTGCTTAAGAAGAACAAATTAAGAGAAAAAAAGTCTTGAAAATTTTAATAGGCTTTTTGGCATACAGTGTAAATAGCTGCAGCCATTTTGTCCTCCGTTTTTGTTTTTCTTGTAACCTAGTAACTTTCTAAACCACCTTTGTGTTTGTATATACAAAATGTATGTGCACATTTATGCATACATTGATGATTTGGGGAATAAAATCATTTATTAGCTCACATTAAAGACATGGAATTTAAGGAGAAGACGTTCTAAAATACAGATCACATTTGTCCAAAACAACTCGCATCTATAAATGACCACACTCTGCAGTGAGCAAGACACAAATTTGATTATTTACAGTTTACATAAAAAAGGTATAGGGAGATAATTGTCCAGAGAAAAAAAAATAAATTCAAAATGCACAACACATGGGTGTACCCACCGGAATGAAAAACTTTTTTGCATATTAAAACAATTTTAGTTGAAAACCACAGTTTCCAAAACCATAAATCATTCATGATCCTGAAATCAGAGATGAAAATAATAAAAATATTGCATTGATTTGGCAGACTGACACAGGTTCTGAAACACTGAAGTGAAACATTTGTAGTCACAGCTGAGGTCACACCTAAAGGCAGGCTGATATTAATGTACACCTGGATTTATATCACAGAAAAAAAATCTGCATTCCTAATTTGTGCTTTCATTGATAAAGAGATTCTCCTTTTCTATTCATTTTTCAGCATTTCACCAGAAATGCAGGACCTGAACAACAGGTTATGATAAAAATATACAATGCAACATAAACTGCAGTTGCATAACTCAAGAAAAATTGTACTCTTAAAAAGACAAACATTATTAAAGGCTCTTATAACAATCCTGATTGGATGGCTATTTGCTCAGTGTTGTAATGAGAAAAGCAATGATACATTGACTCAAACCACAACAGCAGCAGACCCCAGAGAAAGGAATAATTTGTAGACCAGTATTTGGACCTTGTTTGACAACTACAGCATCATAAGTTTCGTCAGGTTCACAGTAAGAAGGCAGAAAGTTGAGCTCGTGAAGACATTGATTTTGGAATGTTTTTTAAAAGGAAAACGCCAACACGCACAAAAAATACATTGATCAATAGAAAACCCAGATATTTTATAGTCTGTTGTCCTCCATTGATAACTCCTTCAGTATCCTTTTGTGGGATCTCCAAAGCAGTTGGAAGACTGTGGAATGTCAGATTAACAAATTAGCTGCAGAGTGGGTTAAATCAAATTTGCCTGTCCTGGAAAGGTCAAGACTTAGCATTGAAGCCACAACATTTAAAACTTGTTGTATTCATTGCAAACACTATCATAACACTGGCCAGAGAACTGGCAATTGCACTGACTGTGGCTGCCTCTCTCTAACAATCCAGCTGTTTGTAGAGATTTGTTCCACACCACACCCTGATGAACAAGTCTTGCGTCCCCAGAGAAGACACTTGATTGCCTGTTTTATATTTACATAAGACCATAAACGATACAAGCGTTGTCTACGAAACCAAAATTTGCAAACAGAGAAGAACATACAAGACTCGAAACTACACAAGTCTAGCATAACGAGAGTGAAATATTCAGAGCACACACAGCTCTTCCTGCTGTTGTAGGCTAAAACCCGAAATTTTACAATTCCTGAAACGCTGCATGGAAACTCCCAACAAGTTGTCTTACTAAATCCGGCTTGTTTTCCAGACTCTAAAGTTCCTAAATATATTGGAGCTTTAACCATTGTATTTTATAAATAAAATCCCAAACACGTGACAAGAAGCAAAATGCAAACATGAAATCGAAGCAGCTTCTTAGATCGAGTCAGGCTTCAATGATCTAATGAAGGTGGGCTGGAAGACCAGCAGGTGTGTGGGTCACAGGGAAGACCAGGACTGGGAACCACTGCAGTACACTGAAGGGTCTCTGTCTGGAGAAAAGGTGTTGTCTAGAAGTGACATTCCCTTCAATCATTTATGGTTATGCAGGGAGATGCAGGGGTCTGGCTTATTAACAACAGTAAAACATAAACAAGGTCAAGGTCTGGGCACTGGGATCAATGAATCAAACCAAAGGCAATTACAGAGAAGCTTGTGTGTAAACAAGTTCCCTGGCTCTACATCTGATGCGAGGTTGAACCGTGTTAAGGTGGCTGAATGGCAAGTGATGTTAAAATCAGACCCCTCACAAAGACAAAGCAAAAGAATGGGTGGTTCTTCTAGTTTAAACAAGGGGAATTGTGCTTCCACGTGGAATGTGGAAGACTGGGGGATTTTTACATCTAATGCATTTTCAGGTATCTTGATTTCAGACTGAAACTGAAATCAAACACCTACAGTATAACGAATGGGCTTTTCAACAAACCAAAACACGATGAATTTAAGAGCCATTAACAGTAGTGTTCTGAAAGCAATAAAAAAAAAACTCTGCTTCCAAGTACACAAAGTAGTGAGAGGCGGCAGTCAATCAGAGTCTCTCAGCAATGTTTACAGAGTGAATCACGAGTGACAGAAAACTGAACAGCAGGTTGGACTTACAACCCGGTTGTGCAACTCCTTGATTACATCTAAAATCCTTGCTGTGACCTGAATTTGTACTTCTCCAGCAGCCTTGTCTAAGTATTATCCTAGGTGATCTGAGCTCCAGTTCAACTCCAGATTAGTTCCCTCCAACGTCAGGGTGTCTGGCATTGTGACTGTAGGCTCTCTAAAAGTATTTTTTTAATTGGAGTCACCCATTGCTTTCATTATATACATATTTTTCCAATATGTGTTGATCTGATTTGGAATCACCAAATATTTCAAGACTTGGATCATACCAGGCAGAGAGAAATTCATGCCGAGATGTCTCAGTAATGATGCCTCCAGCATAATAATTACCATTGCTGTGTTCTGCTTGTGAGTTCCCTTTGTACTCCTCTATGACTTTTAAACCAAGCTTTTCTGATTCAAGGTTCTGCAGGAACAGCACGAAAATAATATAAACCCTTATTGCAGCCTCGAGAGCTTATATAATTGATATTAAAGAAACAGGTTCAAGTATTATAAGACTTTCAAGCATTCTGAAAGACGTGTTCTTACTTGTGGTGCATATTTCATTAAAATAGTTTTGCTACTGATGGGGAAAAAAAAATCAATAGTTTCTGGTCACTTGTTCTTTGGAAAATATATATTTTTTGAATAGTCATAATTATAAGTATTTATAATGCAATAAGCTACAATAGCTTAACTTTTATACATGTGAAAAAGGCATTTTCAGGATGAAATAAACCTTTACTTATTTCTTTGCAGTTTGCATTGGCACATTTCTATCAAGGTTATTTTATGGTTTGTGGCCAAACTGAATTTCTTTAGGATGCAAACCAAAATATGAACAATGGTGACTTTGAATTAATTTTCTCCAAGGGGCAAAATGAAATCTGACAGTCTTCAGTTTAAAAGAAACAGATTCTTGTATCAATTTGGAAATAACATTTTCTTCTATGACCCTTAGTTTTGGAGACCAGGCAGTGGGTCAAGTATGTTTCTACAAAAACTGCAAGTTCAAAACAGAAAAACAAAGCGATTTGTAAAAAAATAGGATGAAATTCTTGCCGCCAATCCAGGTGTTTCATTTTTCTTGGCTTTGAAAACAGATGACGCTTCACAAGACAGGCTGAAAAAAAAACACACTGCTGTCTTTAATCTAAAGGTCCCCTGATCATTGAGAGAAGCCAAGAAGCCTGCCAAGACAGGAAACCTTTACTACTAGTATCCAAAACCCATGTTTGCCTTCGGGCAATCATGTAAATCGTATTCCTAGAATTCCAAGTGCACTTGAAAGGATCAGTCCTTTGCTCACACATGAAACAAAGAATAGAGCTAACTCGACAGAAGTCTGACCAAAAACCCGTCAAACTCAAGTATTTCTAGAGCACCTGCCTTATTGCAATGAACAGCCCTGAAATGGAAACTGCATGGTGACAAAACATAGAACAGGAAGAGGGGGGGGAAAAAGCACAAACACACCAGTATCTAGCAGCTGGGTTGTCTGCATCATGAGAGCTTGGAGACGGTTATGTGGGAGGCTTAAAAGTGTACCACAGGCACAGATGCATTGTAGATACTGGCAACCGCAGTATCTCAATTTTGGGGATGTGCCCATTTTAATATGGCAGGGCTCTCTATAGAGTATAACGGTACACGGACAGGCACATCCCCACAAACATGGACTGGATTATCAGGGAACAGCCAGGCTGCAGGCACCAGTATTAAATATCTGGGTTATGCACAGCTTAGGTTGTAGGCACCGGTATCAAAACGCTGCTTTTGTAATTACAAAACGTATTAAAAAAACCCACGTGATGGCCGCACGTGCCCTCGGTCTGCAGGTCACTGCGCTTTCCGCCTCGGGAAACAGCGAGACACCAGGTCCCAGGCCCGGCCGCCCTCGCCGGCGCCCTCGTAGCGCAGGCGCAGGGTGTTGAGCACGATCACCCTCTCCACCAGGAAGGAGGCACAGAACCAGGGCAGGGCGTACTCCAGCGTCACCAGGCCCATGAAGTCGTAGTCGAAGGGGCTGTAGTCCCAGGGGCAGGCGTTGAACTGGCGCAGCAGCCAGCCCGTGGAGAACTCCCAGGCGTACGTCCACAGGGTGTAGAGAAGGCAGCGCAGCAGCAGGGGGCAGCGACCCCTCAGCAGCAGGTACATCTTCTCCATCACCAGGATGGAGGTGCCGTAGATGAAGAGGGCCCAGACGCTGGTGACCCCAGGGAACTTCCAGTTCCTGTTCACCACGAACTCCCAGGCCGCAGTGAACATCACCTCGCAGAAGTAGCCATGGATGGCGTAGAGGTACCAGCGGGAGTAGATGCTCAGGGGCTCGGTGCCATCTCTGGTACCCATCCTGGCTCAGATACCGTACCGGGTAACTAGAGGGGCAAAGGAGAAAGGGGTTGATCTTTCTCTGAACGTTTTTTTTTGTTATCTTCTATTGCAAAGAAAAACAAGAAGCATGAATACACTCCCAGACTCAAGCTTTCATGGTAGAGCCCCTGCTGATGTGCTTTTGGCATCGTGTCACGTCTGGTCGATGCAACGATAATGCACGTGCTATTAAAAGAGACGCTCATTGTCCCGACGGTAACTTAATGAATCTGCTGCAGTTAAAAGCGATCATTTTCTTTTGATGCTGAATACATACTGTATGCAACCTGCTCTCCAAAATGCAGGCTCTTTGGATTTTCAATTCCAGAGCGAATGAAGTTCTAAAAGAGTTATAGCAATGCTGCAGTTTAATTCACTTTTGCAGACATGGCCATATAAAAAAAATGGAAAATATGCAGTGTACTCTTGGCACAAGGCAGGGTACACCCCGGACGGGATGCCAGTCCATCGCAGGGCACACACAGACAGACCAAGGCCATGTTTCCCACAATTCTGGCACTTAGTAATTTCGGATTAAATATTCCCTTTCCGACACAGAATGTAGAATTCACTGCCCTTTTGACATCACTACATATAAATAGCTGAAAAAAAGAATTTCCTAAATATTTCTCAAAAATGAAACCTGATACAGAGTTTCATACCGAGTGTAGAAAGAAAATCTTGAATTTGGCATCATGTCTTGACATTGTGAGAACCTGTAACCTACTGTATGTTTAGTGGACTGTGGCTACAGCTCTGATTAAATTGGGGACGAATGGAGAATCATGTGTTAAAATAGATCCGTGTAGAATCTAAAATTTTGCCTTCATGGTTTTCTCCGTGTTTTTATGGAGCAGAAAAAGCACAAAGGGGGAACACAAATTCTGCTTATTTCTGTTTCAATGCATCAGCTCTTTCGCTTCAACCAGCCACAAATCCACTCTTACAGGAAACCATTACTGCAGAAGCAATCGATTCTAATTAAGTCAACATCATTACAACATTAATCTGGCATCTGGAGAAGATGTTTTCGTGCCCAAGTGGAAGTACCACTTCCTGAAAAACACATACAGTATAATAAAACTGGTTATTGAAAACAGAAGGCAGCTTTTTCCAGGCATGTGAACCAAATAGCTGAGTCACCTGCTCCGCTGGGTGCTGGGCTCAGTGTCTTTACACTCTGCCTGGAAACCTGGGCTGTTGATGTTTCACTACAGAACAGTTAAAGTGTTTCAGAACTAACTATATATTTAAAAAACGACTAGTTCGGTAAACCGTATTATTTGGTGAAATACAATTTTCTATTTTGGCACCAAGCTAGAGATCAGATTGTAGAACGGATCTGTATGTATCGGTATACATATGCAGAAATCAAAACCTCCTGCAAAAATAACACTTGACAAAGAGAGCGTTTTATCCATTCAAATCTGAAAGATGAGAATGAATAAGGAAGAGCTAATAGCACAACCAGCGGCAATGTGGAACACAAATCGCAGCATCTCACTTTGTGAGAACTGCATCTCTCACCTGTCCTTCATAATTTCTTTCTGATAATGATAATCATGATAATGTTGCTTTATTGGCCCTATACAATTTCTTGCATTAGGAATTCATCTTTTCACATAACCAAGCTTGCTCTCCATGAGACACACAGACAGGGAAAGAAGCTTGGGGTCAGAGCGCAGCCACTGTACAGCGCCCCTGGAGCAGTTGGGGTTAAGGGCCTTGCTCAGGGGCCCAACAGAGTAGAATTCCTCTGCGGGATTTGAACCAGCAACCTTCCAGCCACAGGCACAGTTCCTTAGCCACAGAGCCACCACTCCGCCCATTCTTGAAATGCAACACCAGTTGCTGATCTCTTGATTTTACCCATGATCAGATTTGCAGTCTACCCAGGCCAGAAAACCAGTGGCTGAATTGTTTAAGTATGGACTGGTTAAAACACCTTGCTCTCCCCTCTACCCTTAATTGGATTTATTTCTGTGTTAAGAGAACCTGGGGAAAACAGGTCCCTCCTTTAACAAGGAAAGATTTCCTGCGACTTCATAGAGACCCCAGCTGAGCTGGCTAGAAGTTCTCTGAACTGCAGGGCAAGCCAAAGAAAACCTGGCAGAACACGCAAACCCGTTTGTAAAGAAGGTTCTCTCCGTCTAGACCGGTGTCACAAGGCAGTCCTCAGAGCTTGCACAGCCTCTCCCTTTGGGTTCTGCGAGGTGACCGTGGAGCCCAAAGAAAAACCTGCAGAGACAGACGAATAACTAGATTAAAAAAAAACAAAGAACTCCCAAAAATACACACAAATCCCTCAAGGCACAGCTCCGTGACCAGGCGCACCGACTCCACGTGGCTCTGTCATGCCTTTTGGTTTTGGGGGTGCTCTGTGCATACCGTCATCCTGGGTCACTGGCATTCTGAAGCGTGTATTTGCATGCAGATGTGGTGTTAGGGGTTACTGCCTAAAGGTTTCGGAGTTTGCAATTAAGACATCTTGAAGAAATGGAGTTGTCGGGAAGAGTTAGGCTGATATTTAATTTCCATCCATCTTCTAACCACTTCTTCCAATTCATTGTCGCCTGGTGCTGATTTTTTCCAGAAGTTAAGTGCTGTTTTCCTCAACACTAGAGCACACCATTCACTCACGCTCATATTGCACCTGCACTGTTGTCTTTGAAGCACCTGGACTGATTAGTTTCTTTGATCAGGAAGGGGGTGGTGAAATATTCTGTTACTTTTGTTAAGAAAAATACAGGTGAAGAAGAGATGAATGCTCAACAGAAGTGTGACGTACATGAAAGCAGTGCAGGATCCTTCCTTTCATTATTTTTGATAAAGTATAGCAAAATAGTGTACTGGTTAT
Organism: Atractosteus spatula; assembly: GCF_055471065.1. Lineage (NCBI taxonomy): Eukaryota > Metazoa > Chordata > Actinopteri > Semionotiformes > Lepisosteidae > Atractosteus > Atractosteus spatula. The sequence continues at coordinate 73,018,842 of NC_142708.1, read as the reverse complement.
AAAGTGTAACACTTCTTTCACCCAGACTAGGATGATACCAATTATCTTTATACCCGAGGATTTTCAGATGTATGACTGACACTTAGCCCTGTGATTAAGCACCAAACTGATAAAATGATCAAAACAATCCAGACATTTCGACATTAAACGGACCCTTTTACTGCATCTTAGTCGAAGCGAGACTGTCAACGGCTGTAAAGGACTCGATTGGCGGTTCTTGCACAAAGTACAGGTCACGTTAATATAGGCAAGGCATAGAACCTGAGCTGAAAACAAGGTCACGATGTTAAGTATTAAAGAACAAAGACAGCCATCACAGTAACAATCGCGCTGTAAAAACAGTGCAACTTGTTCACTTGACTCCACCGACACGTCACCGTGCAGCAGAGTTCTCTAAAAGCAATAAAGTCATCATCGCCTGCCGACTCCAAATAAGTCATAATCGCTCAGAAAAGCAGACAGAACGGTCACTCACGGAAACAATTATCGGAATTGGAATGGTAGCATTGTTTCGCCGCGTTTCCTTGTCTCCTAGCTTTCCTGGGAATGCCGGCTGATCAACTGATGGCCATAATCACAAAAGAACGCAGGCGTCCTACGTCAGGATTCCTACACGAAGTCGTTGTCAGCCATCTTGGTGAAGGAAACGACAGATATTCTTCATTATTGGCCCTTTCTAAAGTATTTCTAGGTTAAAGCGGTGCACATAATGCATTCCTTTTCTGAAGCTGAGATCCGACTGCTGAAAAGTGAACAATTAAACAGCTGGCGGAATTCACGGGTTACTATTTAACCAAAAGGGACGAGCGTTTAACCAGAGGGCACAGGAGTGCCCCAGAACCAGGATCGGAAAACGTTGCCCTGAACACAGATTGATAGATTTGTATTTAAATGCTTACTGATTGATTGATTTCTTGTTGATGAGGCTAGTTAACAGCATAAACTCTAACGTAAAAGTGACGTCTGTACCAAAGACAGCCTTTGACATTATACAATTAGTGCAAGTGTAGCTTAATTACTCGATTAATTGCTTAATGAAAGACTATATATCACTTGCTAAACAGTTTAAAATTCCCTTCGAAATCCATTGTTTCACTAAGAGGCATCCTCATTTTCAAAGCTTCGACCAATGACTGCATGAAACCGTAAATCTTGTCAGGCAAATCAGGCTTTGGTTAAAAAAAATAAAAGTTTCCACAACATTTTTAGAAAGTCGAAATTCGTGATGCCAGTTTCCCACTAGACATATAATTAGTGAAATGATTTGTTTTTCAAATTGAAAAGTGCTCACATCTATGAACAGACGAAGAGTCGCGTCAATATGAAGTGTGTTGTACTTTTAAAATGCCAGGCAGGTGTAAGAATTCATCCACCATAAAGCACTTGATTTTCTAGTGCAGTTCCCCTCCATAAGTAATTTCGAGTTATGTTTTTAACAGTACGTGGCTGACAAATTGTAAACATGTTTCAAATTCAACGTGTGTTGTCAGAGTACTGCTCTTCAATTTAAACAATGTTGAAAAACATTTTCGAGAAAATATAGAACAGAAGAAGGAGCTCTACCATATCCGAAAACGCCGGTATAAAACGTTACAGCTGTTGCTGTCTGATTGTTAAAGCGTTTAAGTATATCGTGTGTATTATGTGTGTACATTTCCCGCACACGATATATAAACCTAATTTCATACCAAGAAGGACAAAATAATTTATTTTATCGTATTCATATAATTAATCATTTATCGTAGAGGTATTCATATTCCTATTTGTTAAATTCATATCCCTATACGCTAGAAGCATAAATAAATATTTAATTGTGTGTACATGCCAACTAATGAGTGTTTAGAAATACGTATTTAAGTAATAACTAATTATTGATTCTTGATAATGAAATAATCAGTATAAACGCTCTGCCAAAATAATCAGTCAAAGATCCGTAGCCTTAAATGTTATGCAAGTTCCAAGTAACTGCAGGCAAGTTTTGACTGGCTGGCGAAAAAAACGGGAAGTTTTTCCAAGGGGCAGTGAAAAATATTCACTAGTTGCTGAAATCCCGTTAGGTGGCGTGTAGTACGACGTCTTAGCTAAAACAGAAACAATTATTTTAAAAAAAAATCCACCGGAAGCTACTGCAGGAAAACAGTTGTAGTGCAGAAGTAGTGGTTAGCTCTTATTTCTTTTAACCTCAACCTCAAAGCAAATTTCCGCTATAGACGGAGTAAAAATAATAAACCCTAAACTGGGCTGTAGCAGGACTAACTAGCACATCTCCTGAGGGGTAACTGACACCTTCGGATAGCCCGAGCAAAAGTGCCATGTCTCCTTCACGGTGTGCCGTTTTCAGATGTTCAAATGTTTGCTTAACATTTGACATGAAAAGAAAGCTCTACGCAGGCAGAACTCATCCTTTCGAACTGAGAAAATGCCGAAGCGACAACTGAACTGCGTCACCACGCGATACCAAACGGACTTCGGCTGCTCGCAACTAGGTAAGCCCGTGTGACAGCAAAACCAAGAACAAGCTCCTGCAATTAATTTAAACTCTAGTTTAACCCGTTCTCTTCATTTAGCCTGCTTGCGGATCAGTGGATTGACAGTTGCATATCTGATATAGTCTGACAACTATGAAGTTAAAGACACAAAAAGGCGACCTGATTTTTATTACTAACCTGTCAGGGAAATGCAAAAATAAGATCTCGGCTTCAAAAAGACATCACAATCCGCAGATAAACTTCACGGACTTCCATTTCTGTGTGCCAAGTTTTAGATGTCTGTCTTTACATGGGTCTTTTTCTAAGGAAAGGGTAAAAACGTCTTGCTCCGTACTAAAATGACACAAACGTTTACATATCAGGATATGAGCTGTATAACTGTCGGGTAGCCTATGTATTCAGGGACATGAAATAGATTTTTTGTTTTCAAGAAAGAACAGGTAGAGCACCGTAGTCTAGTGAAAAAGCACTGAGTCCGTTTTAAATACCATGGTGCGTAGGCAAAACCAACAAAGAGCATTGTAAAGTATTTTCAATTTTCAGTGTTTTCCGATGGAATGCCTTCATTTAAGGCAAGGTGTAGGATGTCTTTCAGAAATGATCTAAATGATGCATTAAATTTAAAATAAAAAAGACAATAGGCAGCCTCAAAAGTTGCCTTTTCGTTGACCTTTCTTTATTACTCAGCTCCTGGCTTTTAGCACTGTTTTTACCCCAGCTCGTTTCCCACAGACATTCACATTGATCACATCGTGCAGTGTGGAGGGGAGCACACTATTGTTTTAAATATGCGTCAGATTCATTAATTCGTCATTTTTAAACAAGAGAAAACAGCCACAGCAATCAATGGTTTGCTTCTCCTTAACGGTCTGTAGAGGCATCTGCCGGAAACCTCTCGTTGGCCCTAATCTTTTCAAGGGACAGTACAGCGAATACACGTGACAAGGAAAGTTGGGTCATACCTCTGTCTGTGGTGCACACTGTTGAAAAGCTGGCAAATTGAACTGATGGATACTGAGTCCGGTGACGTGCGATTGTACGTTCATATATGCTTCAACAATAGTAAAGGCCTCAAAATGAATTTGCCTTTAATAAAACAAATAATTTTGTGTCTGTTATAATATGGCTAGGCGGTTAAAGTGAGGGAAAAGGGTGCCTTGCAAATTGTGTAAAGGGGACCAAGTGTTCCAAAACAGGAACTGAAGGCACTGTCCTGAGCTACAGCTCCAGCTGTGAAAATACTACACATACTGTACTGGTACACGTAAACTAACGTTACCAGCTGAAGCTGATTGAGGGCGGCGTGGTAATGCAGTGCTTGGCCTCACAGCGCTGGGGCCCTAGGTTCAGATCAGGACCTGGGGTGCTATGTGCGTGGAGTTTGCGTGTTGGTGTGAGTTTCCTCTCAGTGCTGCAGTTTTCTCCCACATTCCCAAAATGCCCAAGAGGTTAATTAGCTTCTGGGCAAACTTGTCTGTTGGCTGGCACCCGTGGCTTGCTGGGAAAGGCTCCCACGATCCTGAGCTGGAAGAAGAGATTAGAAGATGGATGGATGGATGGATGGATGACGTTGATTGCAAGATAATATGAGATCAAATGAATAATAAACTATAGGATCTAGTTACAAGCAGAAGAAATGAGCTAAACATTGTGTGTTGTCATGCTGGTTTTCGCAAAAAAAGGAAAGTATTAATAACATGTCCCAGTTTATAAAAAGAGCTTAATCTATATTGATTAATTTTAGCATGATAGATACGGAAATATTACATCAATTAGGACATCTTAAAACAAATAAATCAGGCTGGTATACCAGGGTGTGTAAAAGCCCAGTTTTACTTAAGTAAATGCTATTCACAGACCTTTAACCTGTATATTCCAGCTGTCATTAAGGACAATACATGTACCCACAGATCATAGAATTGCAAGTTTAACACTGTGGTGTTGCAAACACATTGCAACCTTTGCTCTTCTAATTCTGGTCTCCTATCTGTCCCCCAAGGCTGTCTTCATTCTATGGGTGACAGGGCCTTCTCCTGTTATGCCCCCAAGCTCTGGAACTCTCTCCCCAAGGACATCAGAGAGTCACCTTCTCTTAACTCCTTCAAATCCAGACTCAGAACCCTCTTCTTTCGAAGAGCCTTTACTGAACTGGTTCTGTTCTTTGCCCCTCTGCTCCTGCTGTATTCAGTACCTCCATCTACTGTCTCCTCTCACTGTGCATTTGCATTGTGCATATCTTGAGTACTTTTTTGTTGTTGTTGTCATTCTGTAAAGCGCTTTGAGAAGCCACCTTTAAAGACGCCATATAAAATAAAGTTAATTATTTTTATTAAATATAAAAATCTCCTTGGAGAAGTAACACAAAACCACACAAAAAATAAACCCAGAATGTTCAATTGGATTGAGGCCTGAAGACTGAGATGGCCTGCCTACAGCTGTTATTTTCTGTTATTTAGCCAGCCATTTCTTTGTCGATTTGGATGTAAGTTTTTTGGACCATTATCACACTGAAATGTAAGTTTATGGCCAAGCTGGAGCTTCTTGGCAGAGGAAACTAGGCAAGTGGCCAAAATGTGCAGATAGTGGGGGGGGAAGAGCAACCTCCCACCTATATCTTAACAAGACCCAGAGATGCAAAACAACAACAGAACTTCCTTTGCACTCCAAGAGAGCTGAATGTTATTTTAGATTTGCTCAGTGCAATGCTTTTATAATTAAAGTATAAGATTTTTAAATTTGGCATTATCCAATTGAATAATTCTGAACCAGACTCATTCTAGTACTGTACTGCAGTGATAAATCTAGTTACAAGTTATAGGTGATACAAAAACAGGGGGAGTGGCAAAAAGAAATAGCACACAAGACTTCGACAAAATCATGAATTGGGCCAACCCTGGCAAACGAAATTTAACTTTGATAAGTGCAAAGTGATCCTTACAGATATTAGAAATATTTGTTTTGCATTTCACATAATTGCTTTAAGTTGTGCACAGAATGGATCCATATTATAATTAAATTATTTGAGGAAGCAACAAAGCCAAAACACATAAAGCAAAGGTATATTTAGGACATTTAGGAAGAGATCAGACAACAACAACATGAATATTTCCTGGTTTGTGGAAGATTGTTATTTATAGTTAGGATAGTACATAAACCCCTGAGGAATACAAAAAGACTCGGAAACAAATAAAAATTTAAACTGGAAATTATAAGAGAGTTAATTAAGGACACAAGATAGGAAACACTTTTGGTTACCTGCCTGGAAAAGGCTTCCCAACCAGGTGGTTGCGATTCAAAATCTGGGATATGTCAATGAGTAAAACAAAATTTTAGAATCACCAATGTGCCCTAGTAAGATGGACCAAATTGCTTCTTTGCTTTAAAAACCAATTTTTGTTATTAAATCTTCATCTGCTTGCAATTTGCATGTAAGATTGGTCCTTTGGATAGATACTTTAGTGTCCACTACTATGGACATTTGTCTTTGGCTTCTCCCATAAAAGTCCAAAACACACAAGCAAAACATATTGTAAGTATATAAACATAAAACATTCTCTTTTTTTTAGTCTATGTAGAGGCGCAACACAAAAGGGGCCCAAGAATGTGAGCATTATTATCAGCCTCTCACCTTGTCTTTTCTTGAAAGATCCCATGGAATCTTAAAAACAATAATATGATTCATTCTGTTCCAGACACCCACTACTCATTGTGTAAAGAAGGGCAGTGTTTTAGGACTCAGACCCTTTTTGCCGTCTTCATCTTGATGGGAACAAGTAATAGGTTTATTCCATGCTGAAAAGAGAAGAATGAAAACACAACGTTTTGGCTGTGGAGCCTTCAGGGATCAGCCTTCAGCCTTGAAGGCTCCACGGCCAAAACATTGTGTTTTCTTTCTTCTCTTTTCAGCAGGGAATAAGCCTATTTCTTGCTCCTTTGCAGCCATGCATGCTGAGGCAGCTACCCACCTGAACTACTTCATCTTGATAGGTTGTTTAGGCAGACATCGATGTCTTTATCTGTGGAATTCTGAACCCTTATTTTCATTAACTAGATTCACGTAATGATTATGTCTAAAGATACTGTGCCTTTAACCTGCAGGTTTCTGGCAGATCTTACAGGTCAACTATAATCTCAGTCGATCATGTCTGAATTGTTTTTAGGAGGTCTCTTTTGTACTGTAGCAATCAATCTTGTGCAGTATTCTAAATGTGTACAGGCTACCATTAATATATCAAAACTGATCGCATTACTGCCACTGATCTCACATCTGGAGGTGCTCAAACAGTAATAATATAATCAGAAAAAGTGCAACCGCAGCTACAAGTTCACAATGAGTACTGTAGTTCTGTTATTCTGCAGTACTTTTTCAGTCAAGCTGTCTCTGTACTTCCTGGAAATGTATGGGTGGAGTTATTTCCTCAACTGCTTTTCGTACATGTGCAAAATGAAAAAAAAAAACTGTATTCAGTCAACCCCACCATTCTTAAACTAAGTAAGTAGGCCTTGCCTAGCTACCTCTGTAACCCAAGCGTAGTTCTAACTTGCCTATACTTTGAAACCTTATAAATTAAACATGCATGATATCAGAAGTTTAAGCATTTTGTGTAAGTGTTTAGAACATACTGCATACTTATCAAATGGCCACCATAAACAATGGTGTTGCAAGCATCAATATGTATGTGTAAAATATGTATTTCCTGTGATTTGTGTTTTAATCTGGCTTTACAGCAGAAAAGAGGTATAAGTAAATATCAGGGATGTTACATTTGAGTGGCTCAAGCCTTTTATAACTTAACATTTCTGGCATTTGTATGTTAATGTTGTAAATTGTGTATTTCTTTTAAATACCCATAAAAAAAAGTATGATGATCTTTGAGCTTTAATGAAAAGCCAGCTGTAAAATGACAGAAAATGTAATCTAGCAGTTTGGTTGTCAGTTTATTTAAGAAGGGCATTATGGGCAGGTTTTCAAAAGTTCTAAATTATCTGATTAATATTATTTGGTTTTTTTTACTACCCGTGCTTTGAAATGATTTTGGTGCAACACGAGAAGCACAGAGTTGGCTCCATAAGGAAGCTCTGATAAACCAAAGTACCGACTATTACCTGGACATTTTCTGAAGAATATTTCCTAGTGTAGGGTCAGGCCAGTTAAACCTTCACTTACAAAAGGCGCTATTAGCAGTACTGTACATAATCTAAGCGTAGTAAGGACTCACTTCTTGATAAGTTAGCAATTCAAACTATGTCCTCCCACTTTTAAAACTAATATCACAGCCCAGATGCATTCAGACATGCTAATTAGTTTTTAGAAAAAACAAGCTTTCAGTAGCTACTCCTCTTCTTTTTTCCCCCAACAGCTAAAGAGATGCCTCTTTCACTGTGACTAAATCAAGCCGCTGAATCAGTTTTGATTTTCGAATTTACCCACATTAAGTGCTTACATGCAGAAAAAAAAAACAGCTAATTAATCAAGAGTCATCTCATTTAATAGACCCACAGTAAGAATGAAAGAAGTAACTGCTAGGTTTTAAAGTGAGTTGAGCAAAAATGTAACTAAAACACATGAGCGTTGTGGTCTGATATTTTGAGCACAGCACAAAAAATCAAACTGGTGAAAAGCATCAAGCCTAGTTCTGAATGTTTTCAAACACACTTCTAAGCATTTTGGAAGTTTGTAGAAAGAGCAGATCTGTCATACACACCAGAACAAGACAACAGTCAGTGGGAAAACACATTTTGTGTACTAAAACAAAATGTCTTTGAGTAACAGAAAATCTGCACCCTGTTTCAGTCTGTGCTCAGACAGCAGTGTTTTAAAGGGGAGGAAAACTCTTGAGTGAATGACTGTGAGATCTTTATGTGACAGACCCCAGGGTACAAGCTCTTAAAGGCTCAACGTCAAGAGTAACTTGCCTTTCAAAATTTTCTTCCTCTAAAATAAAAATGGTCTTGGCTCCAATTTTAGTTCTGTTTATGATAGATTACTTCCTTAAAAATGAAGACTCTTTCATCTTCAGTTACTGTATATAACTACCTAGTGATGACAGAAAATGCCTTGATAAAATTTCCAACACTTCTTGGTATCTTAAATGTTCATTTATGCGTCTACAGCATGGCACTGTATTTTATGAGTGCGTTTATGTTACAGTACTTGCATTTCCACACTGCTAAAGCATCCTGGCCGTTTTATACCTTTGAAATCTTATGTACGACGCATAACCTTTTTTCAGCGGGGTGGAAAACTACAGGCCAACCTCCACGAAATCTAGAATACCCATAACTAGCATTTTAGTTGCGATAGACTCAGCTCTGGCCCTTTCCTTGTCTTTTTCTTTTACAGATCAGACAAAGGCGCGTCTTAAAATAGCCGACCTAGGTTCTGGTAAGCAAGTACCTGCGTGGCACAGGATGAAGAAAAGGTACCTGATCATCACCACCTTAGGCGTCTTCACTTTCCTCTCCATAATTCTGGTCAATTTAAACGATTCTCTCAGGACACTATGCTATTCTGTCCTCGTAGCAGGCAAAGAAACAAAGGGCACAGAGCATCAGACCACACCGGCCGAAACTCAGGCTATAACCGTGGCAAAAACTTCAGAGATATGTGGAGCTCGAGAGAACAAAAAACCCTTAATTAATGTCAGAGGCACAAAAACCTACGTGGTGTCCCCCTATTTTGAGCACCGCTATGGAGACAGGGGGCACATACACATTGTTTCTATAGTGCTGCGATCGGAGGATGCCGATCACCACTGCCTCTTCTGCTGCGAGGGGCAGAGGCGCTCCACCAGCCCTGCGGACTGCCACATCCACACCGACCACTTCGGGTTCGCCTACGGTACGGCGGACCTCCTCTGCTCGGTCCCGGAGGACTGCCGTGATCCCACCCACCTGGCTGTGTACGCCGGCCCCATGGGCGAGGGGGGCGCGCCCTTCATGCCGATAGGGAACCCCGAGCCCAGGAGTGCGGACTTCCCCCTGGAGTTCACAGTCTGCATCTCAGCCATGTTCCAGGACTACAACAACGTGCTGCAGGCCGTGCAGGCCCTGGAGATGTACAGGCTGCTGGGAGTCGATAAAGTGGCCATCTACAAAACCAGCTGCGGCCCCGAGATGGAGAGGGTGCTGCAGTACTACAGCAGCAGGGACTTCGTAGATATTATTCCCTGGCCGATCACCTCATACATTAACGTGTCCAACGGCTGGAACTCACGCGAGTACCCAGGCGACCTGCACTATTACGGGCAAATCGCGGCGCTGAACGACTGCGTCTACCGCTTCATGTACAAAACGAAATACATAGCTCTGCACGACCTGGATGAAATCATCCTGCCCTTGCACCTGGAGAACTGGAGAGAGCTGATGGACCAGCTGGAACTCCAGCACGGCAGGGATGCCAGCTTCGAGTTTGAGAACCACGTTTTCCCCACTGTTTACGAGGAGGAAAGCGGCAAGTTCAAACTCAGGGAATGGGCCGGTGTTCCTGGGGTGAACGTGCTGGAGCACATTCACCGGGAACCCAATATACCAACGGAGTTCAACGCTTTTAAAGTTATCGTGAACCCCAGGATGGTGTATGAAGCCACAGTTCACGGATTTCTAAATTTAAAGTCCCAGAGCGTACGGGTGCCGCATGAAATTGCCCGCATGTACCACATCAGAAGACCGCTGAGGCATGACATTAAGAGAACGGACTTAATTCAAGACAACCGCCTGTGGCATTACTCTTCCAAGCTGGTGACCGCTGTTAACGAGGTACTGAAGGAAGTTGACCTGCTGAATTTGAAGAATTCTTCTTCAAAACACATCAGATGACCTTTTGAATGGAAATTAAATGTATAAATCACAGCTATTTTTATGTTATGTTTTTTAATGGACCAATTAGTCAATACGATTTCTACAAGGGCGAGTGTATCCAAGAAATTTGGTTAAACAAAGTTACTTCGGTTGTGTCACGTTTTTTTATTTTGAATCAACAGTGTTACAAATTAGCTGTGAGTGCAATTTCCTGTTTTTTTTTAATGTTACTGCGCATTTCAAAACCAGTTCAAAGCTATTGCTTCATTGCAAAACTCTCTGTATTTACTGCTGGGAAATAGAATGCATTGACTAAACTACGTCTTTCGTATTAGGAGAAAACATCCAAATGTTCAAAATACAACTGAATTCTTTTTTACCTGCTTTCTTACTCTAGTTTAAGATCTGTGCCATTTTGCCTTCATGGGAACACCTTTAAAAACCCTTTGGGTTTTTTTAGAAGTGTAATATGACTGAGTGCTTGCAAAAACACAATCTGCAGCTGGGGGGCAGCTCCATGCCACATCTGGATAAGCTGCTGGCTGGTCACATTCCACTGGTTTAGAGTCTGTCCAGCGCAGGGGTCCTCATCTCCGGGTCCGGTTCTTCAGGGCCACAAGCCAGCGGGTGTTCCAAAGCTATGTATATCAGATGGAGCAGGTTAAAAACAGGCATCACAAAAAATACCACCGCTTTAGATGAGTCTAAAGCAAGGGGCAATCAGTAATTTTCCAGGACAGGCACAGCCTTAAGAGGTAGCTTTAAGTCATTGGTGGTCACAGAGCTGAGAATAGGGCCGATGCTGACTGGTTAAGTTAGCTGTTGATTCCATGGAGTAACAGAGCAAAATCTCTGCCTCCCCAGGGCCAGGGAAAGGGCTGGGAAAGCTTGCTGGACTGCATTCTTCAAGGATCAGGACTGACGGAGGCCTGCTGTAGTGCAATTAGAGGCTGGGTAGATGGTCAGCTAAACTTGCCAAAGTGCCACCTTCAACAGGGACTTTAAATATTTCACTTCTTTAATGGCTGGCGCATTGCATTTGCCTTTCTGCTGAGCCCAAAGCTCAACTGTCCGTGTCCAGACTTGACTGTGCAATGTGTAAAGAGCTGACAGTGCGCTGTTCCCGCTAATAAGAGAGCTAAAAAGGGGAAGATCATGCGAGAGCTTTATTTCTTAAGCGTGTGGTAAAAGGCTACAGACTGCTCCAGGAAACTGGGCTTTTGAGGAGCACACAGTCATAAATGCTGAGCCCTCAGTTACTTAAGTGAACCTTTAACTGCGATGTGCAAGTCACACTGCAGTAGGAGAGGAGACGCCTGTAAATAATTTTTGGAATATTACCGAAACACAGCTTGTTCAGACCCAGAAAAAAACTAAGACTTGCCTTATAAGTGAAACATAACGGTATGTATCCATTATTCCGGATGAAAGGTAATAAATAGTGAGCAAGTCTTTATTCAGAGGTCAGACGTTACCCAGCTTTTGTTCAGTACTAGTGTATTTTAGAAAATATACAACAACATATATGTGAAATCCGTGCCTTACAGGTGTATCCTATTATAGAACATTCCTGGTGATCAGTTTGCACACCAATCAAAGCTCAGTGAAATGCATCACTCTTGAACAGTTTTTAGAAAGCAATCTTGCAGGAGTTTGATGTCTGCTGTGCATTCTGTTGTGCAAGGTGAACCATTTTGTAGTGCAAGTGAATCCGAGAGATGTGTAGAAAGATTTGGGGTCTTACAAATGCATTTGGCTTCTGCAATACAGTATATTAAAACTACAAATCTGACAAAACAAAAAAATAACAGTACTGTGAGCCAGTGTTACTGTGAGCAGGTGAAACTGTTACATTTTAATCCTTTTTGTTACTGAATGGATTCTATAAAGGGATTTAACAGAGGTAATAATTAAAGGGGAAAGCTTTATAAATCTATTACTTTAAATATATGCTGTATGTACACACAGTGTCCTGAGAGGCATTAAAAAACATCAAATGCCATTGGCTCCACTTCTCGTATGTGCATTGTAGTGCCTCTCACTTTATCCTTCACATTCTGCAATGGTATTTTAAGCAGCCCTTCACCCCACTGAGAAACAAAAATGCTGGCGTTAGAACTGGAATGGAAGGCAACGTGAAAAGTGTATTGGTTCACAGCAAGTTGCAGCACGCTCGAAGGAGATCGTATTGCAACAGCAAAGAATCCACAGAGGTCTTCTGTATCTATTCCAGCAGACAGTCTGCCCGGAATGCAGTACATCATGTTGGCTTGAGACACACAGAACATTATTCAAACAGGACAGTTGGAAAGGGGACCCGTGGAAAATGTATATAACATTTACCTTCAATAGCCACAGTTGCCAATGAATGCCAGTGCATTTCTCCAAAAACCACTTGCTTCATGAGATGTGTGGCAGGTATCTATATTCTTTGTCTGTTTACCAAAGCCATTTGTTTTATTTTTTAATTGTATCTAGGAAATTGCTGCCTCCTGGACAAACCTTTACTTTTTTTTACAATAACTGATTTATACAACACAAAAATGACTTAAAGTAGCATTTTGTCAGTGTTCTGTTAATCGCGGTGATGCCAAATGTTTTCAATATGTTTTACAAGCGATGCACTTATTCTTTTGTGTTGGGCGAAATAAAGGTCGTGCCACAGAGCTTTGCACTTGAGTCTTGCTTCTGCTTTTGCATGATCGCAGAGATTTCTCAATTTCTCAAAACAATTCCAGAAAAGCTCAGTGTACCTACTGGAAGAGCAGGCAGCAGAATGGCAGTTATAAAAAAACAAGCTTCTGTATTCACGTATGTGAATCTTGTTTAAACATGTCGCCATACAGTACAAGATTTATTTCATTTTTATAATCTCATATCTTAGTTCTGTTTTAGCCAGTTTAATCATTTACAGCAGCTTCAGCATGATCTGCAGTCTCCATGAATCCACCATTGGATAGTTACAAATGAGAGGATTGGTCCAATTAGTCCATCTGGTAGCTAACTGAGCCAAGGGTCTCATCCACCTGTTTCTTCAAATAGGCCAAGGGTATGGGCTACAACAACCTGGCCTCTTGGCTTGTTCCAGACACCCACAACCCTTTGTGTAAAGAAGTGCCAGTTGTTCTTGGTTTTAAATTTACTTTCACATAGTTTCCACTAGTGTCCTCTGGTTTGCATTTCATGTCTCATTCTGATTTTGATTAAGTGTTTTTTTAAAAAAAATAAGGCATCCTGTGTTATTTTGTTTAAAATAACCTTGCTTGGTCTGTCAAGCAAATATAGAGGTATTTTTAACTGATCCCTCTCTCTGGAATCCATTAGTCATGTCTGAACAGATTCAAGCCCAGGCAACAGTGTGGCAGACCTATGTCTGTGTGACCTGTGTGTTTGGGTCCAGACTTGTAACAGCTGGGGCACCAGTGGGTAACACACCAGAACACACATTGTTGACAAAACCCACTTAACAGACCTTTAAACAGTTGTCGGGGATTTGTTGTCAGGGAGTTGTCGGGGTGCCGCTAAAAGACTTCGACTCCTAACGTGGCAGGATTACTGTACTCTGAAAAAGACAAATATCATACTGGTTTTTGCCATTCCACGCTGATCCAGCAGTCTCTTCCAGCTGGTGAATCAGCATTCAGAATTGCTCATTTCATCATGAAATGATTCTTCCTGCAAGCATATTTGTTCCTCAGACATGCCTGATGCGTGAATGTGATTCAGGGAAGTGACAGCTACATTTTTAGCAGCTCGAGTCTCCTGCAGTTTCAGAAGTGTTACTTACAATGTACTACTTGATTAGTTAAGACATCTTATCGAAGACATCTTATTTTTGCTTTTCATACTTAATGTAAGATCGACTTTTTTATTTGCCAGTCCAGCTCAATCTACTAGTGTGAATTTGAAGCTCTGATATAGGATAAACAGACCGTGGGCACATCAGTACAATAACGATACCCATCACTAAAATGACAGCAAATAAAAGCACGTGACTCTTGCTACAGTGAACCCGTCATGTTCCCCATTTTACCCAAAAAAATATCCTACCTTAATGTGAGCACTGGCACTGAGAAGCTTACTTGAGAACACTTGTAATTTTTTTTAATGTGTTGACACTGCTGATCATGTCGATGACATTTTTATTGTGTCCCTGCAGCTCGACATTCAGCTCATTTAGCAGTTCAGTCAAGTCTGTGAGAAATACTAAATCCAGATGCCACTGGTCTTTCTTTAATTGGGCATATTCACAGTGTTTAGATGACTTGAGAAACTCAGGCAACAGCTGTCTGAACCTCCCCAAAAATGTTTGTTTTTGAAATCTCCAAACATCAAGTCAGCCGTCTCAGCAAACGCTTCTTTAATGACTTCTCGATCCCTGAATGACTTCTTGTGTCGAGCCAGGGCGTCTCACACTGAACGGTGCGACGATTGCCGCTTTCCCTCTTGTATTAGGCCTCGTGAAAACCGCATGCTGCTAGTTGAGATTTTAATTTTTCCCACTTTTCTTTTACGGGAAAGTCCACATCAGATATTTTGTGTGCAGTTTTGAAATGTTCTATATTTCCCCTTTTCGCGTACACGCTAGCATTGCAGATTTGAATGCAAAAGTACAAAAAAATAATCATGCTCCCATTCCTTGTGGTAACGGTAAGTTTTCGGTCGCTTTGCTTCATCATTTTCGCTCAAACACCACAGCTATCAAAAAGGCGATCAAACTTATCGAACTGTCGGGGAATTTGTCACGGCCAGTCTGCTTCGCTCCAAGATGCACTGTGGGGTTCGTGCGGCAATAACCAAGAGACCGTTCTTGGGGAGCGAACACAACACTACTGACGGAGCTCCTGTAGCCTTTTTTCCTCCATTGTCAGCCAGCACTCAGGAAAGAGACTTTTACAACCCATTCGACAAGGGTTAAGCACACACAAGGGCAGTAAAATATATGGCATTACATGCACAGATCTGAATGATTTTTTAGGCTATCGAAAAAAGTAATCAAATAGCTCTTTTTTTTGCCAAACATTCCTGGTCGACTGGTTGGGCAACCCTGCTGCAAAGGCTCTGACAAGAGCATTTCCACAGCCCTTTTGCTGTACCTACTGATCTGTAAGTCTGATTATATTTTCGATATGGTGTCACAAACTGCTCTGCGATAGGGCTATTGCAAAAATTTAACGTGATGATAAAAACCCTGAACAACCAACAAGCAGATATGACATTAAACACAACCAACAAATATCTCGGAGAAAGCAGTGGGTCTTCCCTTCAAACAAACCGTGTGCAGGCTCGGTGTCAAAGGTCATTAGCAGAGGTTTACAAAGGGCCACCCTACCTCCAACGAGATGCAAGTCAAACGACACAAAGACTCAAAGTGCAGAAATAAGACCTAAACATTTAAGCCACAATTACACACTTTCACTTTTCCGGAACATCTTTGAAGTCTTCACGCTCTCTGGCTACAAGGCGTGTTTGGTTTTAATGCAAAACATGCTGCAAGATAAAAAAAAAACAAACAAACAGGCTGTTTGACGAGAAAAAAACCCTTGGATAGCACAGTGCCAAGGAATGCCCCTCTCAAGGCACGGCAAAATACTGCGTGATAATAGTTGCTGCTGGCTTCTGTTAACACTCTGGCTCCTATGTGATTTGGGCTCTTGTAATCTTATCAAAGTTCCGCATCTTTTTTTCCAGCAAAGTCCACTGTTGAAAATAGAGCATTTTATAACTGCCACAACTGCCACTTTTTATAAAGATGCACGACATTTGTAGCACGTTATTATTATTATTATTATTTTGTTTGATGGAGCTAATGAGATGAAATGGAATTTTAGTCCTCGAAGCCCAAAATGTTTTGCAGCGACTGTCAGGCTCGGGGGTGTGGGGACACTAGTGTAACGTCCGTCCATCTGCTGATTTACAGAAAGCCGCTCTTTGCTGATCAGAAATTACAGCCTGGACAAGACGCTCACACAAGCACAGTCGCAATTTAGTAACGGCCATTAACCCGGACAGCAATCCTTTGACACGCTGAATCCGTACGGAAGGAACCCAAGTTCAGAATCAGCTCTGAACACTGCGAGGCAGTAACTGCAACGCCACTGTCCCGCCCTTTCCTCCAGGCGATGACTGCCAATATAAAAAGTGTCTCATGTGACACAGTGAGAAACAATTAAGGACAGCTGTTACAGGAAGTCTCATACATTTTTTTTACGTTATGACAGTGGAATGTCCTAATTAAATAAATTCATGTAGCTCGGAGGCATAAACTGTCTTTTGTTTTGTTCCTGTTTTTATTGTTTTGAAACACAAGCAATGGACAGAGCTAGTGTGTGACAGAGAAGATGCTGCAGATGCACAGACTGTAACCATCAAGGTCTCTCCTTTCTCGACATGAATCATCAACGTGCCCCCCTCCTACAAATGGAAATTATCAGACAAAGTGTTCTGTCAGTTTGCATGCTGTAGCTCTGCTGAGTGCCTGACAGTCTAGTTCAATGATCTAAAGCTATTCCACGCTCTGCCTCGAAGGCCTGTGTTGAGTGGTTTGGAAGGGAGGTACCAAAAGTATACTCTTCCCGCTACAAGAGAAGGCTGTTTTTGAAAGAAAGTGGGGTAAAAGCGAGGGGCACAGAAACGTTATCTGCAGCCAGACCCCTGGCTCCTTCCGTTAGCAAAAGAAAAACACCCCTCCATATCTCCTGAATGTAATTGTCATTAATAAAACTGCAAAACCTGACCCACAGCAGTCCTAGAGGTAATGGACCACAAAGAACCTCCAGCAATCCAGCCATTTTAATTAACCGATTCAGAATATTATTAGCCTCAGGGTTTGTGAGGTTGTGAAGCCGGTGTGGTCACGGTCACGGCCCCGGAAAGAGAGAGGGCTGCGAGGGGGCGAGGAGCAGAGGAAGAGCTCACCCGGCAGGTTACGCCTGCAGCGAAACAGTCTTTCCACGCCGGGGCGCAGCTCCCGGAAATGGAGTCTGAGGACACGCGTGACAGCTGGCTCCCCTTGAGCACAGACCGTGACCGTGCCGAGCACGGCTGCCCGCCGTATTCAGCCTGAAATGAATATTGTAATTAAGGCTTCTCTCATACGTCCGAGGCTTCCTCCCCTTAACATTACCGAACAGCAATGCGGAAAAATACGGAAGGCTTGTGTGTTGAACTTGTTTAAATGCAGTTTGCCCTGGGAAGCAGGCTGATTTGGGGGAGAAAAGGGGCAATAAAAGAACAGTAAAAATGATTTGGTCATTTCAATTCCAAGGCGCAAACGCAGAGCTGCTTTGTACCAGACGTGTCTGGCCTGCTTGATTTGCTGGAAGCAGCTGGATCATGAAGCAGGAACGAATAAGATGGTGATGCATTAATAATATATTAAAGCAGCAGGTTTTTAAGAAAATTGTGTTTGAAAATGTCACATTCTACTTACTAAGAGCCCATTTCCTGTAAAACTTTGCATACCGACAACTTTTTCCAAGCCTCCCTCGGCGCCCCCTGGTGGTTGATAAAAGTATTGGACCAGTTTACTCTAGACTGGGGAGACGGCGGTGAGCACAATCTATAGGCTGAATCCCACCGAAAAGCCTTGCAGGAAGAAAAACAAGCTTTTTAAATAATATTAAATCATCATAATCACCTTTCATTTATAAAGCACGTTTCCAAATCTGAGGTACATAGAGATAAAGAAAGAATAAGACAATAAATAAATAAAGGGTAACAGAAAAAAAACAAGAAAGCACAGGATAAACTGGAGGACAATCAGACAAACCTGAGTTTTGAGCTTAGAGGTGAAAAGTCACAGAATTTCTCCCGAAGAGTCAGAGGAAGTGCATTCTGTAAGGGGCGGTGACAGAGCAGACACGGTCACCCAAGCTCTCAGATTTAGTCCCAGAGCAGAGCCAACCGGCGGGAGAGAAAACATGGAGGAGTTCAGAGATGTGTGATGAAGCCAGATTATTTAGAGCCTTAAAGGTCAGTAGCAAGATCCTGCACTGAATATGTGAATTTATAGGCAACCAATGTAGAGACTGAAGCGTAGGAGTGATATGCTGCCAGGGCCTGGTGTGCGTCAGTCATCTAGCTGCAGAGTTTTGAACATATGACAACTTACTTAGGGAGCCCATAGAGCAAAGAGCTGCAGAAATAAAGCCTTGATGTTATTAATGCACGAATCACACACTTAGCATTGAATAATGACAGAAGTTGGCATTGAAATTGAGAAGTTGTGTTCATCTAATTTTTTTCATGTGGGGCTCCAAAGACAGGAGGGGATCAGTGTGACTCCCAGATTCCTGACTTTGGCTGATTTGTGAATGGGGAAGTCCACCACTGTGAAGCTCACCAACTTTCCAGCTGACATTTGACATTCAGGTAATGCGAGGTCAACCAGAGCTTGATATCGCACAGAAGAGACATAGGTGATGGAGGCGGGACATCAGAGGGAAAAGAGGTTTTAACATAAATCTGAGCATTGTTTGCATAGCGATGAAACTGAAGACGACGTTTGGAAGTCACCTGACTGAGGAGAAGCACATACATTTTTCCAAATGTCACCCCATCGCCTGCTGACTGAAATAAAACTGTTTTCTCAACCTTGGTTCCATGAAAAACAATACAGCTTAACATACAGCTACAAAATTTAAGCCTAACCTTCCCAGTTAAGAACCCATCTACCGAGATTACAGTCAGCACACACCCTCAAAATAAATCCAGAGATCACTGGTTGACTAAGCACATCATGTAATTTTCTAAATCTTGAAGTAATCCTCCAGACATCTGTTGATTTACCCAGAAGGATAAGCTACATTCTACTCCAAAATTGTGAAAGCAATGTTTTTCACCACACCCCCAGTACAGACCCAGAGCGTATCTCGGCAAGCAACAGGCGCAAGGCAGGTTGACCTTGGACAGGGTGCCTGGCCATCACAGGGCAGACACACAGACACAAACACAGACGTGCACTAACTCACACCAGAGCCTATACTGTATTTCTAGAAGCCAATTAACCTGCCAGTACAGTATGTCTCTGGACTGTGGGAGGAATCCGGAGCACCTAGAGGAAACCCATGCAAACACAGGGAGAACATACTTTGTCAAGGAAAAAAAACACCTTTTAAAAAACTCTAGGATTCCGAGGACCTGAAAATCCACAAGGGCTTTATCTTCAGTTGCAAGAGGCTTTATTGCAGAGTTTTGTTTTAAAACCCAAAGACTGAAAAGAATTATCCTCCTTTCATACTACTGCACTGCAGAGGACTCTCCTGACACTGCTTTCTAAAACACAACTACTACTAACACCATCCACCCCTATTCGTACAGTAACAGACCTCTAGTTATCCCCATGTGAGAACTGTGGACTTGCATTCCTTATTAACCAATTACTTAACGCCCACTGACCCAATTAACAAGTATTAGACTGGAGACCTCTAGTGGCCAGACTTTGTTACTGCAGTCCTTCTGAAGGCAGCTACGTTCCAAAATCTCATCCGCCTTCTGTCCGCTGGAAGTTTTAAAACAGAGTAACTCAGGAGCCTAAAACATCCTGCTTAAAAGACTCTTACATGCATGAGTTATGCTGGCGTAATCCGTCATCTAAACTTTGAGCGGTTTGTAAAAATAAGTTAAACACGTCTGCACTTCTCCCAGGATTTAAAATAGTGTTATTCACATTGAATAATAACATACGTGTCAAGTGAGTGTGGCAAGTTTAGGCGTTAGTGTAGCACACCTTGCTTAGAGACTCTGGGAACAGCGAGGAGTAACAGGAGCAGCAGCGCGAAATCGATCTTCAGGAGACACAAAACACACTGAAGTAACAACGCCCATGGGGACAGCACTTGCACGGACAATTGAGCGAAAGGATTAAGTTAAATATTTATCTTCCAAAAGGCGGATTAAAGCTTGAAGGTAAATAATGAAAAACTAAACATCCACTTTTTTAAAAGGTCCGTTTTAAAGTTCGGCATACAGATTGAATCAACTGAAATTTCCAGAGAATATTTAGCAAAACCTCAGATTTTTTAATGATTTTGAAATTTAACAAAGCTAAACTTTGTTACTTCTTTATCCGATTTAGAATTTCTGAACTAAGGCGTTTTAGCTCCAAACGTTTCAGTAAAACTGGATTCATTAAAGCGTCTTTCAGAGGAACGACTCATTTCGAATCGCCACAGACTGTGTCGTTTTTATTTGTATCTTTTGACAATCACACCGAATTTGCCTCAATATATTAAGCTTTAAAACTGTTTCTTTTCTCATAGGTACAGTTCGGTTTTGGAAGATTAAAACGTATTGATAGAAGAATGAATGGAGCTGCACATAAACGTGTTGTCCCTGTTCTGACCAACGGGTTTACTTTCAACCGTTTTGAGTTTCCAGGTCTACAGCTCGTCACACGGCAGATGAGATCGTGCGAAATGTGTAGGCCTGACCAACAAAGCAGATTCATTTCTCCATTTCAATAAAAAAGACAGTAAAAGACTGGAAAGGTTTTGCTTATGCACACGTTTAACTTGAGTAGTATCCCCTTCCGTCTCCATTCAAACAGGTCGGGGCAAGGGGAACTTCAATAGCGACCAGCGCTGTGGACTGCAGAAATCAGATTAAAACTCCCATCCTTTTCTCAAACAACTGTGTTCTCCCCAGCTCTTTGTCATGAAGGGATAACGTCAACAGGTGACATCTAAAGTTTCGAGGCGAGTGAAGAGGGCGGTGTCGGAGCCTGGAGGGAATGCAAAACGCCAGTTTACGACTCTTCTCCGGTTAACATGGACTACCAGATCAACTCCAGGAACACAGGTAAGCGAACTTCCCTTGAAATACCCGTCCCCCCCCCCCCCCCATCCAACTGCTGTTCAGGTAGAGAGATATTTAAAACTCTTAAGTGGCCTTCAAGTAGGCTAATGCTTCTTTCCTGCACCGGTCAGTTCAGTCACGGTAAGCACTCACAGGGTTACAGATCTCTTAGAAAAAGGTTCCAACGAAAGAACCAATATGTTGGTCATCTCCTATAACCTATCTGCATATTAATGTCGCCGCGTATTGTCTCTAACCAAAAAGGTTTTGTTAGAAGTGCAAGTGTATTATTCTTCAAATGTAAAACCTTCTCTCCCCCACAAATGTTTTTAAGTCATATTTATACTTTTATCGCAGTCATTTTGGAAGTAGGCTACGTGTCCCAGGTTAAGCGGACAACCAATTGCAGACAGCACTAGGAAACTAACCGGAACAAAAAGTCGGAACTCAAAGCCCCCAAAGCTGAATTCGTGCGTCCCTGCAGACACGGTCCAGTTTAATATCCCGTAGAAGGTGCCGACAGGGATTTTGCGCGTTTGTGCTTTCGCTAATTACGATATAAACAAAAAAAACTGCCCCGTTGTATGTGCCTGTCTACTGTATATCGGTTCGTCGGTGTATTTAACGCGTTTGCTGGGGATTAGAGCAATGCAAGAGTGTCACAGCCACCCAGTGAGTGAGTTTCAGGTTCTCGTCACAAAGACGCACTACAAATGGCTGTGGCACGGCCCGGAGGATTAGAACATGTGACTCAACAGCCATCAGGTGAGATTCACACCATCCGCTGTCGCCATAAAGCCCAGTCCATCATTCGGGTTTCCATCGAACCCGGCCGCGAACTGTGCTCTGGCAAGCGGTCCCGCACCGCTAAACCACTGGCCACCACGATCAACAGCTTCTCCTCTGCGGCAGTGCGCTCGCTTGACAGCTTACTGCGCAAGGTCTCAGACCGCTGCACTTCTGACTCGGACTACCGTGTATTTATCGTTCTGGGTGTTACATTCCATCACTGTTATTTACTGTTCTGTACTGTCTACATCGCGTGGTGCTGCCCCCTGTTCTCTGCACGTCCCGGAAGAACTGCGCGTTTAAGATAAGAATCTCGTTGAGCTATATACTGTACATATGGCTAATGAGCTCCTACACGACACGGGAACCCTGAAAGCAAGCACACAAGGGCTGTGTGCACCTCTGTCCTTGCGTGTTGCATAAAGATCTGTACATCATTGAACAGGTGGGTATCGAGAGGATTTCCAGGGGATACTTAATCAGATCCACTTGCGAGTGAAAACCGTGAAACTGGAAGGCATTCAAAGCCACCGAAACACTGGTATTACCATGATACGATCTTCTGTAGAATTGGCGGTGCTTTAACAATGTACTCAGTATGCTTCGTATTTAAAAAAACGGACGAACCTATTGTCTGCTGTCTGTCTTTACGGAAACTCCGCTAACGGCTGCAGTTACACCGCGGTCAGTTCAGCACGGGCTGAACATTTCATTCGTTTGTCAATTCTTGAGTCGATGAGAGGTGGTGAAAATGGAAAGAAAAAAGAGTGGAGGAGCATGTTTTTAAACCGGGTGTCTAGAGGGTCCGTAAGTTACATTTCAATCACAGAGCGAGAGGGGACCATGCTTTCAGGCGCGGTTCCTTTGGGCTGTAAAAAGAATGAAAAGCTCGCGGGCGCTTTGACGAGCTGTTCAGCCGAGATCCGCCCGGCTTGTACTAAGCAGCTGAAGACGATCAATTAGCTGCAAAACCACGAGCTAGATAGACAGGGTGTGACCTCCTATCATTTGCAAAACCTTTGAACAGGTAAATGCTGATTAATATGCAAGCAGGCAAAAACTTTCACCTCTAGGGCCTACTGAAAGCGTCCAGCACTACAGGAATGCCAACACGCCTGTTGTCAGCAGTCAGGCTGCTTGGTTCCTTGAAAACCACAAATCCGCAACCTCTTCAGACAAGAGGAAATGGCAGCTAACTGGTTGCTTAGAGAGGTTCGTTCTCTGCAAGTCTAATTAAAGAACATAAGATAACGTTTAAATGATCCAATGGCTGTCTGTGAAATGAATTCCCAGCTGGCCTTCTTCACCACGTGTAAGCTGCTTACCAGAAATGCAGTGTACACGTATGAGGGATCACATTCTTAATATGAGGAATATGTTCTTTAATTTAAAGACGGATGCACGGCTTCCGTATTGCGATCACACGAAGCGGCACAAACCTGCCTGCACAAGGACAGTTCCTTCACCAGCTCGGCCCTCGCCCTTAGCTCAGGATCCAGCCCTTTCGTAAAACGGGTATAAGCGACAAGCGGACAAGCAAAACGTTAATTACAGCTGACGTCAATACACTGACTCTACTTCTTTTTAGAAGACCGCAATCGGTTTATCACACGTGGGTTATCATCAGTCTGGCACAGTTGCGATACTAAGTAAATTAAGGGTGAAAATGCCTAGATCCAAATGAGATCAAGAATACTTGATTTTTCGTTTGTGGAACGTTTAGCACTGAAAGGTCAATCGTAAAAAGATGACTTGCCACCGATTACTGCGCAAATGTTCCTGGCAGTAACCTTTCTCGTCTGGGAACCAGGCGAAAACGTTCAGAATGAGAAACAAATCAGTCACCTTTTCCAAAATCATCATTTTATCGAGCGAATTGCCTGTATACATTTATACATTCCAGAATAGTCCAATAAATGTTTTCTCTCCAACAACTGTGCTTTAAGCAGAAATATGTTTACATAAGCAACGTAAGGGCTGAGTTGATCTTTATCTGGAAAATAAGCCAACTCACTGTAGGAAATCCGTCGTTGTATGCCAGCCCTCCGGAAATGTAGACTAAAGTCTAGCTGCGTAATCGGTCAAAAACTTTTACGTATTTCTTTGCTTTTCATAGACGTTTAAAAAGTTTTCTACTTTTTTTCCCCACCTTCTGCACCTCGATGCTGTGACCTCTGACCTGAGGCCGCTCCTCGGGGAGGCTGCACGTGAAGGATCTCGCAGCTCCCTCGCGTGCGCCCGCTTGGGGGCCGGAGAGTCGCACAGAAACCGCCCGTCAAATCACGGGTGCCGGCCTGCCACCTGCAAAGTCCTATTTTGTTTTGCTAATTTCAGTGTTTGCGAAAATACAGCGCTCGCTAAAAGCCGTTTTCATAATTGTTGGTTTGACAATCTTGTGGAAGACCTGCAAGTACCTAATTGACGTCTCTTGAATTTAATCAAGACGAGTAGACTACTACTGTACCGTGCGTGGTACACTTCATTCGACTAGTTTATCTTTTCAGCTTCCAAGTAGGTAATTCGCAATAAAACAGTGTGGTCTAGACAGGGTTGCCAGATTTAAGCTTGAAAATCACTAACCCGGATTGTGAAATTAAGTCCAGCTTCCCCTGTTTTTTTATTTCTAGTCACAGAGAGTGCAGCGGCATGCTATTGCCTATTTGTTGCGAAAACAGTGTGCAGCATAACAAATTAAACCTTTTGGCGCACGTGGCCTTTCACTTTGCGATACGCGAGATCAGCCGACTCGGCTTCGGAGTCGGTCCTGGCATGTGCACGAGCGCCCCCTGCCGGAACTGTGGGGAAAAGCGCTAAAGAGCCGGATCACGAGACCAGCGCAGCCTGCTCCCGGGTGCAGGAAACCGCAGCGAACAGGCAAGAGCCCTAGACAGTCTTGGCTTGGTCTCTCAGTTTAGATCTCCACGAGGTCAGCAGATAAAAGGTGCACGCAGTGTGTGTACTGCGCAGTGGCATGGAGAGAGGAGTGTTAGGGTGTGCAACAGCATACAGCAGCATGCTTAGAATCCAACTCAATCCCCAAAGTCCAGCTCTCGTCTCGTTTCTGGTTTTATAGTACAGTTTTACTGACCAACACTAACACACTACACAAACAGTGATGTCAAAATAGTACATTGTCTTAAGACTCTGGTTTTACAGATTAAGATATCTGACCTTCACACTTATTCCTCACCAAGTTCTAACAGGAAATATATCTGACCTCATGTCATCAATGGCACTTAGAAATTTTACTTTGTCATTATTTATTCAAACAAATCTGCCAACATTCAGAAGCCTTGTGTGAAAACGTGCGTGCACATTTACTGCCTCCATAGCTGTAAAGAAAGAAACTGGAAGCAGGTGCTGCTCAAAAGGTGCAAATGAGGAGTCGATCATCAGGAAGGGCTTCCACCCAAATATAAAATCAGAAACTGGCACTTTTGTCTAAACCACAAGGCTTCTGGAATAACGTCCGCTTGCTAGATGAGACCAGAGTGGAGTTGTTTGGCCATAATACAAAACGATGCTTGGCTAAACGCTGCGATCACCACAGGAACCTCACACCAACCACCAAGCCAGGTGGTGGAGAGGTGATGATTTGGGCCTGCTTTACAGTCGCAGGACCTGGACGCCTCACAAGCATTGAGTGCACCGTGAAGCCCTCTCTATACCAGCACATTCTAGAGGAACACGAGACCATCTGTCCCAACAGCTAAAGCTTAACCAAAATTGGATCACACAAGAGGACGATGATCTAAAACACACTAAAATGCCCTCAAACACCACCGAGCTGAAGCAGTACAGGAAACAAGGAAACGCTTACTTCAAGTTATTGCTGCTGATGGGGGATCCACACATTACTGGATCATGGAGTGCCCTTACTTTGTTTAATGTCAAAGTAAAATTTGTGCTATCCGTCACATGAGGTTAGATTTATCTACTGTTAGATATGTCTTTATGTGTAAAACTACAGAATTATAAGGGGGCATACAACCTTTTTCACATCACTATATATACAAGCCTAATACTAATGAGCCATCTAGTTTTCCCAAGATCACCAGTGTAAAAGTTTAGTACCACAATACCGTGTAAGAAGCTTCAGTTGTGCAATTCAGTTGGGCTATGGTTTAAGGCAATCGCCATGTCATCTGCCAAAACAAACTCACAGCATCATGTTGTGCATCATCCAGGCAAGAGAAACTGGTCTTCAATGGCAAGGGTGAGAAGTAGTGTACTGGACTGTATCGGGCACAAGTAACGTTTAGAACCTTCCAAGAAGATGGTGTTAGAATGAGTTCAGGTTAGGGAGTATTAAACTAGGATTGCCTTATTATAGCTGTAAGAAGTTGGTTGACTTCCTTTTGTTTTTCCTACCAGATTACACTGTGCAAACAGATAAAATGCCCACAGTGGATGAGGATCTAGAAAATGCACCACTCCACACGAGAGCTACGGCAAAGATCAAGAGTGGCAAGAAGCTCATTTTTACCTTGATTCTATTCCTCTTTGTCTTTCTTTTCCTCCTATTCCTCAACGCAAGAACCAGGAGCATTCTCACCTGGGATAAACCACTGCCTAAAAACACAGGCGGTGAAAAGATCAACCATCACATCGCACGTGAAAAGAGAAATAACCAAACCACGAAAAGGGGCTGCTCTCCTCACAGCGGACCTGGAAAAATCTGTACTTCTGTGGAAGAAGCAGCCACCTTGCATCATGTGGGTGGCACAAAGACCTATGTGGTTAGTCCTTATTTTGAGCACAGGAAGGGACAAAGACAAGTTCGCATTATTTCCATTGTGGATCGGACAGAGAACGCGGTGCACTACTGCTTGTTCAGCTGCGCGGACCACCTCGCGTCCACCCAAGCCACCACCAATGTCCACGGCAGCCACTTCGGCTTCCAGTACGGTACAGCTGACCTGCTTTGCGCTGTCCCCGATGGCTGCGACCCGACGCACGTGGCAGTCTACACCAACCAAGGCCAGCCCCAGAACATGTCTTTCCTGCCCGTCCAGAACCGTCAGGCCCGAGACGCAGGCTTCCCTGCCGAGTTTGCCGTCTGCATTTCGACCATGTTTGGGAATTTCGACAACGTCCTGCAGTTCGTGCAGGCCATGGAGATGTACCGGATCCTGGGAGCTCAGAAGGTAGCCATCTACAAGAGTCAGTGCAGCCCAGCCATGGAAACGGTGCTGGATTACTACACCGGAGTGGGTTTTGTAGAGGTCATACCATGGCCCATAGACTCCTATATCAAAGTGTCTTCCAGCTGGACTCCTTCCCTTTCTCCAGGAGATCTGCACTATTACGGTCAAATCCCAGCCTTGAATGACTGCGTCTACAGGTACATGTACCAAACGCGGTACCTCCTCTTAAATGACATTGACGAGATCATTCTGCCCTTGAAGGCCAAGAACTGGAGGGACTTAGTGAGCGACCTGGAGGCCCAGTATGGCAACACGTCAAGCTTCTACTTCGAGAACAACGTTTTCCGCAACAACGTCTTCGAGGAGAGCGGTAAGTTTAAGATCTCGGAGTGGCAGGGAATCCCGGGAGTTAACTTCCTCCAGCACATCTACCGGGAACCGATTCCCAAACCACACTTTACCACGGGAAAGCTGATGGTCAACCCCCGAAACGTGTTTCAGCTTTCGGTCCACCATGTCCTAGAACAGACCGGCGCCACAGTGGAGGTGCCCGACCAGCTGGGGAGGCTGTACCACATCAGACGGCCAAAGCAGGACAACTTAAAAGAGGAGGACCTGATTCGGGACGAAGGCCTTTGGACTTATGCATCTGAACTCACGGAGGCCGTTACCCACGTGTTCAAGAAAACAAACCTCTTAAAAAAGCTAGAAGATCGAAGCTGAAGTCGCGGCTGAAGATTTGTCCCAAGTTGAAATCTTCATGTTATTTAAATCATGTGATCACTGAAGATTTGCTTCTTCTTTACATACAGTCTATAAACATTGGTATTTGTTTTAACAGACAAAACATGACGATATGAAACTCCTTTAATGGAACAGCTCACTGGTGAAAGGGGCTGTCCTGTGTCCGATCAGCCGAGACTGGATGCGGGATGGTTGTGCTTCGTCACACAAGCAGGGTGCAGCAGCAGTTCACACTTACCTGTGGGTCAGCGGAGTTGGCATGCTCAGCTCAGGTGCCTTTGGTCTACTCAGGTCCTTTTCTCAGGTCAGATCCCTTAGTTAGTGTTTCCTGTGTTAAAACTCTGCTTTGAATCCCAAGAAAGCTCCACCAGATGTCTGATGTCACCCCCACTGCTAGGGGCCGGCGACTCTGTCCATGATCCTATTTCCACTCCTGCAGAAAACTGCATCCTTAGAGCAGAACATACCAAACACGGCCTTCAGGATACAATCAAGAAACCCAAAATAAAGAGAAGTTTACACAATTAAGTAAGTGTCCTTCAATCTCGGGGGGGTTGAGTGCAATTCGATGCAAATTATGTACATTTTTAAACTTTTTTTTGTCATTTAAGGCTGCCCACAGAAATGACTGAACATTACCCTTGGTTTTCAACAGCAACAATTTATTGTGAGTTCCCCAGGGAAAAAAAATCTTGAAACACTTTCTTTAAAAAACAAACAGACGACAAGATAGTGCAACATTTCCAGTCTCCTGTAACCAGCTGTTTTCAGCATTCTGGAGAAACAAAATCCACCCAACTTCCATGGCTGAAGTTGCCTCTTTTTAAAGAAGGGTCCTCGGAACTCAAAGACCTTTTTCCTCCCCTCTGTTTTACAAAATATAATTCTGACCTTTTATTACAATTGAAAATTGATAAAATTGTTTTAAGTCTGAAGACATTTTCAGAATGATGGGAAACATGGCATTAGACAAAATGTAACAAACAACAAACCAAATTATCTTTTTTTTATAGTGGTAACATTGTGCTTTTACAGTACAATTTTTTTTTAAAAAAGCTTATTAGATGATTGATTCCTCTCATTCGCAACTGCCATCTTCAAAGCTCACAAGGACTTTACCCAGAAGTAAAAGTATGACTTAAAAAAACTAACTTTTGGCATTTTATATGCATAACACAAGATACAAGCTTGTCCCGGACTAATAACCTTTTACATCATGTCAGTACCTTCGATAGTTTTCGCAAACCATTTTGCAACCTGTAAGGGTTCATAAACCAACGGAACTGCAGCTGTGTTTTGATTGGATTGTAACGGTCAGCTTGGGGTCAGGTAGATGATAGTGGCTCTCAGTCCTGGTCCCCAGGGCCCCATGTGTCTGCTGGTTTTTATTCTCTGGGCCCTTAATCGCCAGTCCAAATTTCTGCCCGTCAACTGATCTGCTTTCAGGGTTAAGATTTTCTTTTCTGCCCTCAGTCCTTGGGTTTCAAACACTTCCTAGTTAAAGTGCACCATTTCATCTCCAGCAGAGAAATTTAAGCAGTCTTTCTTCAGCTTGCCAATTAAAAAGTTGCTCCCTTATTCCTCACTAAATAGCTCTTAACAGATGATCAGGTGGTCAATCGTTGAACAGATACAGGTGGGAATGACTCGTGTCACTGTTGTGCCGTCTCTCTACAACTCTGCATCAGACAGTGTTCTTCCTTTTACTGAAGTCCAACTGTTTGTACATCAGCTCAGACACCTGCAGAGGGGCAGCCCTGAAGCTCAAGCACAAGCTTTCAGCATTCGAGCCCTGAGCTTTGTAAGAGTCGAAAACAAATTGAAAAAAATAAGAGCTCAAACTGAACACCTTATTTTAGCCTGTGATTAAGAACTGGGCTGAAGCCAATGAAACCAGCAGACGCGGAGTACTCCAGGGTCAGAACTGAGAAACACTGGCCTAAGGCATGTGTTTGCATGAAGCTACAGCAAGAACCACAAACACGAACAAGTAGCTTTCACGTTTTCTAAAATGGTGGAAAACCAAAAGCAAAACTATCCACAATGTTGTTGAAATGCAGCGATATGCAGTCAGTGAGTGTGTTGAATACATTGCAAGTTTCGTTGATGCTGCATGAAGGACTGGTGTTTGACATCTCCAACATTGTGCAGCCAGAGATCAATAAGGCTACACACCAAGACACTGTCACAATGACTCCTCTATAATCTCATGTTCTAGTCAAGGAGACTGAGGGCCAGGAGTACCGAAGGACTGCACTGCTTTTCAGAGCAATAAAACTGTTGCGTGTGAGCGAGACGTTTTGGGTGACATGCTGGATCGGTACAATGATATTTGCCAGGTATTGTGTTCCAGGCTTCATTGCAAAGAAAGATTTTGTTTGGGTTACAAGGTTTCTTGCAGAATATTGCAAAAATGCAGGGTATCGACTATGCCAATGAGGTTTCTCCAACAACGATGTGCTACAGCCATCGGCACCTGTGACACAAATCGCCCCCAGTTGTGAAGCACTTCTGACAACCTGTTTTAAACAGCTGCTGTCGCCAGATGTTTGAAAGGCATGGCCACTGTGGGTCTCCTTACTGCACTGGTCCTCAGCAGCTGTAGCAGCAGCAAATAACTCATAGAAGGAAAAAAGCAAGTGAATTTCATATCCATACTACCCTCTTCCAAATAAGCAAAGTCCAGAACAGCTAAGACTTGCTATCCACGCCAACACCGAGCTACTGGGAACCTTAAAGATGAGCCTTTGACCCAGTGTAGCCATGCCCCCTTTTTCCCCAGGGACTCTGTTGCTTGTGTTGCTGAAGCAGGAGCAAACTCCTGTCCTGCCCAAAAAGCACCGTTGACCAACAAAGCCTTAAAACAGAGCTGGGCCATTTCTAGTTTCCAAAGGTAAACTGGAAGCAATACACTGTGCCATGACAGCCCCCAAGCCCATTCTGAGGGTGTGAGTGGAAACAGAAAAAGCAGGTGGTACATTATTCTAAGTGAACAATCAAACGGAATAAGTATGAAGAGTAAGATTTGTGAGCCTCACCTGAAGTGCAGCCATATTGTTAATCAGGTAAAGGAAGAGGAAATAGGGACATGGATGGCTGGTTACTTAGGTAGGTACAACTGCATTGCTAATGCATTCTTGCGATTCTTTAAGTGTCATGCAAGCATCACTTTTTAAGCTAAAACCACATCATACAATGATGTTTTACAGTTTTTCTGTAAATTGTACAGCACCTCTTTCAGTGCCCTGGGGACTGGTCCTTGCTGCTACTTCTGGCCCTCAGCTGCCTGACCACAGATAAGTCCAAACCTTCCTCAGATCGTGTCTGATGGTTAAGCAGACTGTGAATAAAATGCCATTTAAAGTGCTGGTCTTCCAGACACCTTCAAAGAATACATACTAAAGGACCAGGTCCAAGGTCCACTTTCATCCAAAAACAAAAGGACACTGTCCTGCCTTTCTCCGGGTCTCCCGAGACAGTGTGTGGAGACGGCGGAATATCAGCAATAACATTAATAAAATCAGCTTCCAGACAACTTCACTCATTAAAAAAAAAACATTGTTTCCATCATTAACTCAGATACAGTTGCAACATTTTTTCCTATTAACACAAGTACGTTTCTGTGCAATCAGTTAAACTGGCAGGCATTCGGAAAAGTTATCAACAATATAAAGATGGGTGCTACACCCCACTGCCAGGATGACCTTGGTGTAGGTTTTTAGAATATTTCTTTATTAACTCTTATGTTAAAAGTTGTTTTGGCAGCATACAAATCTAAAACAATGCACATATATTCTTTCCTTAAGGAACAGAACACTATGACAAGAACTATAAACAGGAAATGCACAGTGGGGGGAAAAAACATGGGTTTAAGAGAATCTTTCACAGGAAAATTCTAAAACCCAGCCATTCAGAAGTTCTCTGGGAGGACAAGAAGATATCGGGTGTAATTCAGGCATTATATATCAAAAGCATTTTAAAGCAGAGGTCTGCAACCCTGGTTCTGTTGTGCCTCAATCACACAGGGCTTGTAGGTCACCATTAAATCAATTTCTAAAGATACAGAACATTGCAATTGTGACCAATTTAACAAGGGTATTGTTAAATTTGTGCATTTACAGCTTATTTGGAACCGAAATCCCAAAAGCATTCTCCAACCCTCGAAGAGCAGAGTTCCCTTAACTGAACAGACGACTTGCTTGATTCATGAGTAGCTTACAGGTGTCACCCATCTTTAGAAACAGGTGACCTTTCAGAGTGGCTGGATTGAGGCTCTTCAAGACCAGTGTTGGAGACTCCCGCTTCAATGCACAGTCCTGGAAAATGACCCACTTCTCACCCTATATAGACAGACCTGTTAATACCACTCCCAGAAAACCCACACCTACAACCCATTGACAGCTCAGTTCATCCCGGGCCTATAGCCCAATAACTTTGGACTGGGGTAGCTGAAGACTTTATTCTTGTATATTTAATATAATTTTATACTGAAATTCAGTCTCTGATAATTTAACCAGGACACAGAACCCTGTTTTGTGTCATGGGGTCTTTAACGTCCACAGAGTAGACGGGGCATAGTTTATCGTCATAGTCTGGTAGACTGCACCTCGCTGTCCTTCCAGGAGTGGACAGAGCTCATCTTCAGAGTCAGGTCAGTAACCATTCTACCAAACACTCAAGCTGGACATGAGGCTGTGTTAGAAGTACCAGAGAGACCTCCAAGCCAAGTACCGACCAACCTTGAGGGTCAATACGGGGATAATTATTTCTATCTCTTATTAGGATATATCCTATTCACATAAAACAATACGCAGCCCTAATACTTATTTGGCTCCCATTCTCTTTTTCTTGAATAACCAAAAAAGCATTTAATATTTTTACACAGTAATCTGGATGTCAACATGTCCAGATACATCTCTGAATCAATCTTTGCTGAAAAACGAAAAGCTTGCTTATTGACTATGAACTCCAGAACTGATCAGGCAGGCTGCCAAATAAGAAACCCCAAATGCAGTGTCACAATCTTAACAGGAAGTTCAGCTCCCCAAGTAAAGGATCATTTTATTCTGAGCATGGCCTAGAGTAAAAAAAAATCAAGAGGGGCTACAGAGTGAGACTGCAAGGACTTGCACCTGTTTTTCCAATCTGTCAACTAGCAGGGAGATCAGAAGAGTCTAACAACTGAAAAATGTTAAAGTATTACTAGAGGTTTAGGCTCTTCAATCCCAGCACCTGGCTGAACTGGGCAGAAGAACATGCATTAAGGAAAAAGGTAACGTTTGTCAAGATCAGTCCCTAACAAAGGCATCCATCCCACCACAGGTTAAATGGCGGGCAGCAGGAGAGCTTCTCCAGTCAGCTGCACGCTCTGGGGATAAAGACAACCCCTGCGACACACCGGCAATTTTCTCAGCTCCACGCTGCAGCACAATGGCACAAGCGGCGTGCGACTCCTTCCACACTCCTCCCTTCTCTTTTGGCACATCAGAACAGTTTTTCAACAAGTGGTACCGCTGTCGCGACCACCTAGCACTGCAGTAAGAGAACGACGCTTCAACGGTGCCAAAAGGCAATGCAACAACCAACGGCACACGACTGGATCCCACATCCCAGCTCGGGAAAGCGCCGGTTCTCCCATTGCCTCCTCCGCGTCAGTCAAACGCTTCCGTCACAGTTTTCCGCACGCGCCGCACGTCGCGATTGGAGACGCGCCAATTTTTAAGCAATGCCTAGAGATCTCACAAGGTCAGTCGTGCTTCTTCCTATACTTTACAGTCAGCTCCTCCCATGCAGTGAAGTTAAAACGTTTGGAGCAAATCGCCGCCTTTATAAAAGAATACTAAAAACACTCTAGCAATGGATGGTCTTTTTCATCTGATAAACAGTACAGTAACGCAAATACATACAAATGCAAATATATGCCAATCACACACACACATATATATACACATATGTATATATATATAAACATACACACCGTGGACAAATTAAATTCAGTTTTATAGCAGTAATCAGTTTCACAATGATATACTGTACATGGACACCTGGATTAATCAAACTCTTCAGTTCTTTACTGAAAAGGGACTACGGTAGTACCACATACAGCACTGAGCTTTTGTTGTAACTAGATTTTTGGTGTATTATTCCACTATTTCAGATCAGCGTACCTCCCCAGTCAATGACAGAGCAACACTGTACCCATTCAGTCAAGTGGGTTCTCTTGCTCAGTACTGGGTTCAGTGTGCAGGGGTTTAGGGTCAGAACTGCAGAAATGCATCTAGGTTTGACTGCTGTGACACCTGACGTTAGGCCTAGGGCTGCCACCAAGAAGCTTAAACGAATGCCTCCAGAAACCCGTTATCTGAGCCAGCCACTGCAACAAGACCTCCTTTCCCAGAGAGGCCTTCAAATTCCAACTTGGAAACGAAGGCCGTCCTCCGAACACAGTCCGTAGCACCTGGACAAAGCCAACGGCAGCCCCTCTCCAGACAAGACTTGCCAAGGTGAGAGAGAAAATAAAAGAGAGACATTTGTACAAAAGGAGGAGGGTGATTGTTTTGTTTAAGAATTAGAAAGATGGCTTCTTAAAATCACCAAACGGAACCCCTCTCCCCCCCCCAACCTCCAGGTTACGCCGGTGTTGGGTCTGCCTTTTACAGACTCCTACAGAAGCTAGTGTCAAAAAGAGTCTTATAAAGTTTGTTTTTTGTTTACTTACATATATACACACACACACCTGTACACACCGCCGTTTTGAAAACCCTTTCCGGCTTCTTTTCCGACACGAGCAAGGGGGAGCCCCGGAGTTCGGGCGGAGGCGGAGGTGCTGGTCTCGCGCGTTGCAGAGTTCCTGTCCGCCGCCGCTCCAGGCTCGTGTTTGGTCAAAAACAACAACAATAAAAAAGGCAAACAAACGAACAATCGAAGAGACCAACAAAGACGTGCTTCTGCGCCCAGAGAGCTGGCTCTGAACCGAGGAGGGAAGGAGGGGGGGACGCGATGGAGGAGCTGGGGACGAGGCGGGGGGGGGGGTGACTCCACGAGCAGGACCGTTCTGCAGTTTCCCCGCTAATCTTCGATGACGATGGGCTCCTCGTTAACGGGGTGTCGCAGCTGCAGTGGAGTTTCCAGGTCCGACTGGACGTGCTTGATGCAGATCTGCTTGTAAGGCTGCCGGGCGGCTCTCTTGATGTCAAACGAGGCGAGGAGTTTGCGGACTTTCCTGCACCCCAAAAAAAAAAGGAAGATGGAGATAACCTGGCGGGGAGCAGCAGAGGGCGTGTCCTGTAATCTCAACAGCTGCACCTGCCGTATTGTTAAAAAAAAATGCACTGCAGTTTTAAATCCAAAAATGTTACTGGGTGCCCAAAGAACACCGACAGTTCTTCGGTAAAAGTAATTTAAAAAATAATGCTGGGTTAAAGAAAACTAGCAGTTTCTGCCAGTGGAAAGAGCTGATCAGCAAGGACTTGAAAATATGAAAGCACAGACTCGGAAATGACAAAGCCCTGCATGTAAAACACTGCTGCAGTTTTTGTCAAGCAAAACACAACCAGTTTGCAATCCAACAGCGTGTTGTATTTAGACATCAAAGAGAAATATTTTGTGATGTATAATATCACATATATTGTGATATTCGTAGGGTTTAGCTGCACAGGCGTATTCTCTCTCTGGGTACAAAAGTTACTGCAAAAGTGTAAATATATTAAGGAAATAAAAATAGGCACAGAGGGGGGGAAAAAACAAGTTTCCATTGCACAGCTGTCCTGAACAGATAAATAGCACGCAGACAGAAAAAGGTACCCGTCTATTTAAACACTACTACTTTTAATGCAACCACAAAAATGTCAACCTCCTATTCAGTGTCCCTGTTATTGACAAAGGCATGAAAGGCCATCTTAGCAACAAAAAAGACAACAAATAAGGACAGTGATGCAATGAAAACTTTGGAAAGAGTGGCACCGTGTCAGTCAAATTCGGCACAGCTGAGAATGACATTCATCTTGTAACCATCAGCATGATCTCGTACCCATGCCTGTTCAGCATCTAAACTGTTTTGAAAATATAAACTCCATAATTACAAACACCTAAGGAAGCCAAAACTGTGCAACCACTTTCTTACATTTAGCAATAACATCATGCGTGTTTCTGTCAGATGACATCATACTATGACGGAAAACCTATCATTATGTGCTGCAGAGGGCCCTTTGAGATGGGTTATTTTTTTTCAAGTGAGGAAAGCTACTTTCGGTACCTGACCAAGGCATGCGTCTTAAAGGTTGGCTGTGCATTAGCACAGATCGTTTTGGACACAGTGAAAAAGAAAACAGGATTGCAAGCACAATTGTGGATAACGGTTGCCATTTCCTAAACAGAGTAATGTGTTCTTCCTGAGAAATTTTAATTGCAACAATTTTGAGGTTTGGAATTGGCGAGAACCATTCAATTCATACGAACAAAATAATAAGAGAATATTAGAAAACAAGAGAGAATGGAGAATAAGAGAATACTGGCATACAATCATATCCCCCCCATTAATCAAGCTCTCTCCATCAACCCAATATAAACTAATATACATCAATCTAATATACAACTCATTTAATCGATAATGTTAGATACTCTGTACATATGCAAAAATTGATTTCACAACTGACATCCTATCCTTTTAAAAGAAGCCTGAATATTTTTTGTAAAGGAGGAAAAAATCAATTTTCAATTAGATGAAAATCAAAATATTTTTCCCCTCTTTGCGATACTCTGCATCGTTCCAGACATTTCCAGTGAAATGTCATGCCCTATTGTAAAATGTTGCTGTAATAGCTCATGTTACAGCTATACAAGAAAATGAAACAACAAGAGACTGTTCACCAAATGTAATCAATCTCAAACTGCAGTTTTTAATTGCATGCTGTACCCTGCAGAACGTTAAGCTAATGTTTAAGCCCAATCGTTCAGGAAAACCCATTTCAAACCCTTCCTCTAAGGAAGTCACACACTGGCCCAAAATGAGCAATAAATATGATCCGCTTCTCAGTATGCATCCAACATGCATCACACAATAGAACAGACCCATCACGTTCTGGAGTCAAATCAGCCTATTCAATTGAACCATAACATGAAAACAAATTGATCGCAGCAGGCTCCTCTTTACACAAAGAGTGGCAGGCGTTTGGGACTCATTTAAGATTCAGCCCACGTGACGAGACGTTACCTGGTGTCATTGGTGGCCATGAAGAAGACGTCATCAGGAGCGTCGATCCAGTTCATCCTGCGCCCCTTGACCGGCGGCAGGGAGCCCTGCTTCAGCATGCGCTGGCTCCTCTCCAGGGACTTGCCGTTCAGCAGGTAGCTCTTGTTTAACGTAGCCTGGCGAGAAGGCAGGGGACAGACCGCTTTTAGCTTCAACTCCGGGAACGCAAAAGGTACAAACTGATGGTCAACCGACAAGATTCTCATCATCCTGGTCCTGGAGAAAAGTCTGCAGCTCTGTCACCCTGTAACTCACAGCTGGCAGCCCTGTGGAGCTCAGCAGGTGTGAGCCTGGCCAGTACCTGGATGGGAGACTCCTGGGAAAGCTGAGGTTGCTGCTGGAAGAGGTGTTAGTGGGGCCAGTAGGGGGCGCTCACCCTGTGGTCTGTGTGCGTCCTAATGCCCCAGTATAGCGATGGGGACACTGTACTGTAACAATTATTAGGAGGCCTTTACCAGTCATGAATTGGCTTCATCACTCTGTTCTCCTCCCCACTGATAGCTCCCCACTATCCTCCCCACTGATTCATTCTGGTTTCTTTATTCTAGCCATAATCTTCATCAGAGGCTAACCGATTCCCGTTTTCTTTTTGGGGCTTATTTGCTTTCAGCATTTACAAGGCCACATTGGGATTTGGAGTTGCTATTGATACTGTGCCCATTTCAGGACTGCACTCATTCATGTGTGCTGCCTGAAGTGCCACCAACTGGGACCTCTGCAGGAGAAAACATTCACTGTCGGGTGTGTCTGATACAGTGTCACTCCCTCTTGAGTGTTTATTATTAATTCATCACCCATGGGGAGCTGTTTCGTCAGAAAGCAAACTGGGCTAGATGATATTCCCTGTGCTAAGCTTGCGGAAAACAGAACTCTTGAAGTTAGGCATTTCTGACATTCAGTACTGAAGAGACGAGTTAAGAGTCGAAACAAGGTTGCAGCTCCTTGAAATCCTCAGCTAGCGCTGGAGATTTAGAGCTCAGCTGGAACGAAAACCAACAGACAGTGCTGCTTCAGGACCAGGACTGCACACCACTGCATCAGACACCTTTACCAGCAGCAGTGACTCTTAGAGAACAGGTAGACTGCTAGCGTGCAAGTCTTCATCCCCACACACAACCACAAGTGCTTTATTCCAAGTACATTTTAGTTTCAGTACTGCAAAAGTTATACATCACAGGTGTAAAATAATCAAAGAATATAACAAAAACCACAACCCAACAATGTGCATTTACAAGCATACTTAGCGCAAATGTGAGTAAAAATAAAACAACCAACTGTCCCTGAGTGAGTGAGGGTAACACTTAGTACATAAGAGAGCCTTGAGCTTTTCCTTGTCTACCTGTCCCAGCCCATGAGCGACTGGGACCAGTTCCCAGGACAGGGCAGAACAGAGCTACATGTGCCGCACAGGCACTGTCTGGAAAGGTTCTTTGTACGTGAAGAGAGTTTTTACAGAATTCTAAAAGATCTACATATTCCTGGTTGACATATTCTTGACTTCTTAAATGACCTCAACCTGAAGGAGTAGGGTTAGCAGCTTGCTCAGTTACAGGCAGTAACTCAGTGGTATGGTTTGCTGTCATTTTCAGAACCCAGTGACTCAGTTCTAAGTTTTGTTTGTCCATACTTACAATTTGTCTTACTTGACTGTGATTTGGCAGACCTAAAAAGAAAAAAATATATACTTACACACACCAACATTAAAAATAAAAATCCTCATGTTACTTTGCTAGCTAAGAAACATGGAATAAACCCCTTTTTATTCAATAAAATGGAATTGGATTTCTCTTCTATATAATGGATACATATGTAACAATCGTCAGACTCATGTGACTAGGTTCCGCAAAACAGGAAAACGTAAAGGTTGGTGCTAATCTGAGAATTAAATCGGAGCAATAATCCCTTTCCAAGATCACGGACCACACTTCCTCTTTTAAAGTGACCGAGATTTGAGAGATAATCCACAGTGTGTACATTGAGCCTGGTCTTTTGCAACCCCGCTCGAGAATCTGAAGCTTGCGTCTAAATTAACTGACAGGCATCATCGCTGACCCACAAGGCAGCTGCCTTGCTGACTGCCTCTCACCCCCCCCTGGGGCATCATCAATAGCTGTATGAAGGAGCTAAGCAATAGACAGCTGGCAGACTTTTCAGTGTTAATCTGTGTGTTATGTTAATCTGAGTAAAAGGCAATTTACAAGGAACATTTTAAAGAGATGAACTACACATCATGGTAATGTATAAAGCTGAAGTCATTACCAAAAGGGAAATGGCTGATTTCTTAAGTGAATATTTATGTCAAGTGTTTACCAATAAAGAAACAGATGTCTCAGGCTGAGGAAAGCGCTCTGTATTAAATCCATAGTACTGGCACTGAAGAGGTAACAATCCTACAGTACATGTACGAGAATAACCTAGTGATAAAGCCTTCTAAGAGTACAAGTTTAAATTTGATTTAAGTTATGCCTAGTTACAACTCAAAAAGGAGTTGATTACGTGCACATGAATAAGCTGATAGAAAGAAGATGACACACAGATTTTCGTTCCTCTGGGTTGTCTTTGCATTTTGTTAACTTTATAGTGTTAGAATTTTTCACTTATAACAAAAAAGGCATCAAATCCTTACCTCGCGAAGGCATCAGCAACCGTTTCTTCACATTACCTGCCAACATAAAAAAAGAGGATCAGGCCATATTGGAGACTGGTAGTTCATCTGCGACTGGGAGTACTGGACGGCAGGGGACAGGACACTGGGACACCCCACATGTCACTACGCTACAGCTGGGCGAACTGGATCACATGTGCTTCAAAGCCATTCTGCATTATGGCTGAATGCTGAACGTGTTTGGTAAATACAAACAAGCTTATGAAATGGAAACTCAACTTTAGCAAGGATATGCACTGGGTGTTTTTTTTTTTAAGACAGCTATTAGCCATCCATCCATTTTCAGTAACTGTGTAATCCTTAGACGTGCAATATTCACAGTCTCGCAGTTACTAAAACTTGTGAGACCATCCCTCTAGTCTTGGCTCCTCTGCAGTAGTTCCAGCTCCTTTTAATCTCAACTCTTAGCTTCTTCAGCGGTTAACATCTCATGGTCTCTGTGATCTACTTCAGCATCACTAGGCTGAGTGTCCTCCTTGAGTGCACTGATCACCATTTCCCAGTCAAACTTGGCGTTTGAAACATGCAAACTGGAGTTTGCCGCCAGCACCACCAGAGGGCAACGTCAGCTCAGCACAGCCTTCATGCGTCTCCTACATGGCTTTCACACACACATCTATCTGCAGGGTGGACACCTGGAATGTCACGGTCATTGCCGACAGGGCTGTGGTCCTTCTGGCCCACTTTGCAGATGCTCCAGACCTTGTTATAATTACGTAGTTAGCAGGGAACAATACAAAACATCATTGCTGAACATCCCCCAGTTTTCACATAAATAACATCCCTACAGGTCAACTAACTTCACAAGTCCCCTGCTTTAACAGCTGGCACCAGATTGCAGCCTCCTAGTGTTAGCCACTCCGATGGGACCATGGTGGAAACACTGTTACAACATACCCTTTCCAGGCGTTCTCAGGACACGTAGGAATCCCATCACTACTCAGAAGAGGCTTGCGATTGTCCTCGCCAGTGCCAGCCATCACTATCTGCTTTTTTCCCCAGAACAACCCACAGGGGGCGCACTGACCTTCCACGCCATTGTGTTGCTCGTAGCTGCGTTTCCCCAGGATGGTAGTGGAGCCGTGGTTGATGACCGGCGCCACCTTGGCCACGCTGGCGCTCCCCGGGTGCGACGCCAGGCTGACGGCAGGCTTCACCGGCTCGGGCTTCACGTAGGGGTGCAGCTCTGCAGGAGAAAGACAGGAGCGAGGACTCAGTCAGGCACGGGCACAGGCAACGTCTCTGCTTAATGACACCGAGGTCAGTCGGAGGGAGTAATGAAACCAGAATAACCTTGGTTAAGATGTGGATTGACATCATTGTCCCAATTATGAGGCAAATTTCAAAGCATCGAGCATGCAATAAAACCAGATGCAGATACATCAGCATGTATCACCTGGGTATTCACTCTGCACAGATTAAACATTTCTAAGCAAACCACTACTGAAGCTTGTGGACATCAGGCTTTGCCTGTCAAATAAATCCTCCTCTACGATCGCGTTTCTGTTTCCCTGACTTAAGCGACGAAAAACATCTTTTAGGGCATCGGCAACGTCACACTTTCTGCACTGCAGTTCTGCTGTTCCTGCTTTGAGAACGACTGTTGGGAACATGGAGAGAGTGACTCACTGACCCAGGTACTTGACGATCACTTCCAGGGGCTTGCGCGTCGCTGGCTTCAACTTGACAATTTGTTTTTCTGCTTCGGGTAGTCTCGCCGTGCCTGTTTTTGTAATTAAAGAGGATAATGAACAAACTAAAAACAAGAACTGCCTTCTCACAAAAAAAAAAGATCAATGCTATAACGTCTTCCACGACATTTCAAAACACGCATGCAGTTCCACTAGGTGTCACCAATAGCTTTACTTTTTTAAAATGTCTTAATTTCCATTTTCTTAAGCTGCATTTACATGGACCTTTACATGGAAAGGTATGCAAATCTTTCCCCCATAAAAACACCACTACATGCAGAAACCAGATAGGACTGGAATCTGGATCACTTCAAGGAAAAATGCCGATGGAGATGAATTTAACATCAACCTGGGCAGGATAAGGATAGTTTCTGGATGGAACCCGATATTATTTGGGGGGAAAAAAATGAGACCATCATGGGTTACAACCCTCTCGAGAAGTTCACTACAGCTTCTAGGGTGACTGAATGGGTCGCCTTGTGTCCTCTACAGGTTTGGGATGACGCCTTCGAGTGCCTTCTGGGACTGCTGGCACTTTGCAAAGAACAGAGGGGAACAACCAAGGATCTACAGAGGATCCCAAGTGTTAAAACTTTCAGGAGATGAACGTAAACCGGGCTTAGGCCGTAACCAAAAGAAAAACGCCGGTTCAAACGAGCATGAGTGTT
Organism: Atractosteus spatula; assembly: GCF_055471065.1. Lineage (NCBI taxonomy): Eukaryota > Metazoa > Chordata > Actinopteri > Semionotiformes > Lepisosteidae > Atractosteus > Atractosteus spatula. The sequence continues at coordinate 72,976,802 of NC_142708.1, read as the reverse complement.
TTTCGTGTTTGATTTCCGAACAACCCGGGATCAACATCACCAGTGGTTCACCCCCAGCGTGGGCCAGATGAACAACAAGGCAGCGATGGTCACATGTTATAATCTGACAAGCAAAACAGTAACCCCTGGCAGGCAGCCGCAATTAAAGGTCTTCTCCCCCGCAGGCGATCAGCTGGTTTGGAACCAGCCCCCTGTCGGCCAGGCTGGAGCCGTGCGCTGTGGGAGACAGGGAACTCTTTCCTGGGAGCGCGCGTGACCCACTCACACTCCGCTTTGATGGCGGCGCTGCTGATGGCCACGAACGGCCGGCGGGCGGATCTCCTTGGCTGTAGCAGCGCCCGACAGAGGTAGCGGGCGAGTCTGGTCAGCTTCGCGGTCTGCAGGTAGAAGGCCTGCTTGGTCTTCAGGGTGTACTTGGGGTTGGCGTTCTTCACCCAATAGCTGAAGGGAGCCTGTGAATACCCACAATCCTCTGTGAGATGACATCACTTCTTGTAGGTTTCCCCACATCTCTTCACTCTGGTCCCCTTTCTGCATTGTTTTACTTTCTAAAGTGTGATCTCAATCGATTCACCAAGACGCAAAGTGTAACATTTTAAATTTCAAGTCACCAAATTTGGCAGATTTGCTTTCAAACATACTCATGCAGAATACAACCTGGGCTGGATGGAAGAAACTTTGTACCACAATTTCAACCAGCAGATGGGAAATAAACCTACAGCAGTGTGCAAAAACTACCTCAGAAATTCAAAGCATTTGCTTCCACCATTGGATTCTATTTCAAAGGCAAAACTCTCTTTTTTTAAGTATAGGAATCAACAACAATCACTTGCTTGATGAAAATGTACAATCCTACTGGATGCAAATCTTTCCTGGACTGAGACTCCTGGACTTGAGACTGGAGAAAGGCAGGTTAAGAAACGCAGATCCACCTCTCACTAACCATACTGTTTCTGGTGGGGCCTGGTCTCTCTCCTTCGAGCCTTGTGGGCAGCTTTAGGCCACCATACTTCTTCCAGTAGCTCCAGCAGATGGCACACAGACGACACTGCATGTTGGGTGGACCCCAGGAATACCACTGATAACACTGGATGGCTGAAGGTACAGAGAGGCACAATTTTATAGCACAATTCAGCAATTATCTCTATGCGAAAAAAACATACAGGACCCAGAACTATAGACATATTACATTTTCCAGCAATACCTCTTCATCCTGCGATGTCATTTTTCATCTGTACAGTGGAAGAAGAGGCCTGAAGTGCGTTTTGTCAGCACAGTGGTCAAGACCATCTGTTTTCATACAAACCTGCATTAATAGTTGGCAGCCCTACAGGGGCTCAGTGAAGACTTCCTCATTGTTTGCACATCTTAACTGAGTTTAACCTCATGCAGTAAAACAAACAAGGATGCTGTTCCTTGGAATGACTTGGAAAAAAAGACATCACAACACCAAAAACGCCATGTACATTACACGCAGGGTGGCTGTGTACTCACAGTAACAGCTCTCACACGCCCAGCCAGCATTTCCACTCTGAGCCTGGGAGCTCGATCCATTGACCAGGCCAGTCTTGGCGTTGTTCACGTTGATCTGGTTGGGGTTGGGCTTATTGCTTCATAAACACAAAAGGGAACAAAAACTTCAGTCTTCATCCTTCCACCATCAAACACGAAAGCAACAATAAAATATGTTTATTGCAAAATAGCAAGAAATATTTTCAGTCCTTAACTTCCTGAGTTTGAAAAGGCAAAAATTGCCCCCAAGATGCATGAGAGTTAGCACAGTCCGCACTGGTGGAGTTGACCTGAACAAGGGAAGCTCATTGGAAAGGTATGTGATACCTACTTCATGTGCACTAAAAGGTGGTAATCCATGCTATTTGCAAATATGACCAAATCGATTGCTTTTTAACGTGTAGCAGCCTATTTTGTATTACTTGTCATTCAGGGACTTAAGATAAGAACTTTTTCCTGTCATGCTGCACAAATATAAAAGGCAGGAAACTTAGAAAATGCCAAAAAAAAGTTTTGCAAGCCAGATATTATCCAATACCATGATGCATTACAGATCAGTAACTGCAAATTCACAGATGATCGAGGACGTTAGTTTCCCATTTCTAGCTGTAACAATAATGGACAGACAATTCTGGCTGTAGGTCCAATTCCAGTGCCCAGCCATTCTTTTCCATCAATGTGGGTATCTGATCCAACCAATGCAGTATCATTTACTTGGAAACCTAAACCTCATGTGCTTCATATCATAGGAAAACTCATCTACTGCAATGCAAAGCAATGTAGACTTTAAACATCCATTGAACACTTGATAGGATCATTCTCCTGATCTTTAAAAATGCCATTTACCCCCCAAAAAGCGATTTAAAGGGAAAATTGACATCTACAGCCTAATTACAAACCCAGAACCGGGCAGCATGTTTGCATTGGGCCCCATGAATTTGCATGAACAACCAGTTTTTCCCAGTGCCTATAATTCCTTACATACAGTGCTTTTCATCACAAAGGATCCCAAAGGGCTTTACATACAGAAATGGACTTTGCAAACTAAGTCAAGCGTGATCTTTAAGTAGGCCAGACTAAACAAGCACAGAGTGAGCATCAGCCATGCCACTGGGGTTAATACCACTAATCTTACAAAGTGTGCCATGAGATCTTTACTGACCCAGCAGCCAGGACTCCATTTTAGGGTCTCATCCGAAGGATGGCACAACGTCTACAGTCAACATATTAGGGCATGGGCCTGGAAACTCTAGTCCAGAAGGAAGAGCGCCACCTACAGGTCCACCAACACCAGCTGCAGCAGCAACCTAGAGTTCCGTGGAGGTCTCCCATCCCAGTACTGACCAGGCCCAGCCTTGCTCAACTCCCGAGATCTGGGGAGATCGGCTAGAAGGTGGTGCTGCTTATACCATTACGTTGTTAGTACTTAAACAGTCAAACAAAAGGCTAAACGTCTTTAAAGTTTCAAATAAATCTTTACAGAAAAAAAAGAAAAAGCCCACTTACTAGTTTGGGATGTAAACTTGCTTAAGTCGGCTCTCTGCTTCTGCTGCCTTTAGACGTTTCTGAAGAAGGATAAAGAACACATGACCCAGGGTCAGGGTTTCTTGCGTTTCTTGATATGCAAATTATATTACCGACAGGCCACAGAGACGTGACTTAAGCCTCTGAGTATGTTTATTATTATTGATTAAGCTTCAAATGAAACAGGTTTTCAAGGAATTGAGAGGTGCTAGATATTCTAATCGTGCATTTAGGAAATCTGTCCTGCATTTAATGTTAACCAGCCAACACTCCTGGGTTTTAACGGGCTCCATCTGGCTTCTTTTTTTAAGCAAAATTAAGGATTGCCGGTTTCTTGGTTGTACTAATTCTGCATTGCCCAGATCTTGCTTATGAACCCCATGACCTCACAGAGGGGAGAATGAGGATGCGCAGGCAGACCCCTCTGATGCCCCACATCTTCAAGCCACTCCTCAACACATCACGGGCAGCATGAGCCCCTGCAGGAGTCTCAGTGCCAACTGGAGGAGAGGCACAGCCGTTACCTATAGTACCCCTTGTCTGCAAGCACCCAGGAGACTACAGTGTCGCTGACACAGCCCTGGATGACTTCGAACACTCTACCTTTGTAGGCCAACTGTGAGCCGCCACTGGGGGAATCCCAGTTACAGTCAGCTATTGACCTGATCCAGGCTCGAATCCGCGATCAAAGAGCTTAGCCTTCACCTGGGCTTTGAACCACCTGGAAGCCTCATGAATGGGTCTCTTTCTAAATGATCGTAGGGTATATTCCTATGCCACTACCTACCAGATCAGAGAATATAACTTTGAGCATATGGTAAAGGAACAAACACCTACCTGTTGTACGTATCTGTCTGTGGTCTTCCACATGTAGTAATACTCTATAATACTGGTCAAGGATTTCCAAGGAAGCTGTAAACAAAATGAATTAGGATCGGTTCATGGATATATTAGTCATGTGAACAGGGAAGAGCAATACAGAAACTTTTATAGAACGTTTAACTGAAGTCACTGTAATGAAATACATGCGACTTGTTGACGGATAGTGAAAACTTCATTTTTAACAAATGATCTGAACTGTAATTTGCAATTAAAAGCACACACATTTCACTACCTTCACATAAACAATGTATATTCATGAGCTCTGCATTACCGCAAAACTAAGAAATCAAAAGTGAATCTGAATGCGAGAGCTGTGCTTCATGTCTGGTGATAAACAGCCCATTCTTCTGAATCCGCACAGTCAGAACAGCTCAACCACGAATGAGTAAAACCTTCCACAAGATCAAAATCACACTAAGAATGGGCTAGCACAGGGACAAGCAGTAAAATGACACTGAACTGCTGTCTTGATTCATGCACACAACGATGCACGTGTACTCTGAACACACGCGTACACACAGCTCATGAACCCCACGAGCTGAGAGGAGCATAATCATTTGTACTCAGCAGGAACCTTTGCTCTGGAAGCAGTCATTTGATCAGACAACAGCCGTGCAAGGACAGCTCACAAGGTCTTTCCAGGAAGCTCCTGGAAGCGTAGTCCTGCGGGCACAGTCCCGTCACAGCACCGAGGAAACAGAGCTCGGCTTCGCTGAAGACGGGACTCTCCACACAGGCTGCCCCTATGCAGGTGCTTGAAGCACTGCAGGTTCTGCAACTGCAAGCTCCTGTAAATAAGCCAGTGCAGATGCAGGACATTTGAATTTATGAGTACAGCGTACACCAACCAAGACACTGAATACGAGCTTTGGCTTTTCAGCTGTTCTGGCACCGCCTGTTGGAGAGCTTGCAGCTCATTCAACCCCCGGCCCCCCGAACAGGTCAGACCACTACAGAACGGCAGTCGGATTTCCGTCCCCGAGCGGCTTCTGCAAGGGGGAAGCGCACCGCGACTACGCAACGTACAAAGTCCTGCCTGATGTCGGCAAAGTCCTTGCCATATTTCTCCAGCGCCTCTTCGAAGAGGTTGGCCTCGGAGGCGGACCACTCCTCCATCTCGTCCCGGCACAGGACCGGCCCGCCCTGCGGCACCAGAGCCGTGATGGCCCGCGACATGTCGTAGCCGGTCCGGTGCAGCGTGTCCATGGCGTGGAACTGCGAGGGCGAGAAGAGAAGAGGCGCGTGGTTTCATGAACGATAGGAGGCAACTTCAACACACAAACCAAACGGATAAAAGAAAGCATTAAAATAATCCAAACCCTAAAATAGCTCAGGGCTGTTTCAATAATACCAGGGAATGTAGAGGAAGCCCTCTTATACATACTGTAAACTTATTTTATAAACAAAACGAGGAAAGACCAAAGTCCGTTGCACCTAATTTGGTTTAAATGAGTCTCGTGTCTGACAGCCAAGAGCCATTATCTCTGCCCTTCAGCACCACTGCCAGACTAATAGGTCTGCCAGACAAGAGGCCATTAAGGGAGAGGAAACGGAAGAAAAGGTCAAGGTGAACTCCTGAGAGCTGTCATGAAGTCAATCAGCAGGTTGAAAGTTATCTGAAACTTAAAAGGCCTCGAGAGCAGCTGAACTGTCCCAGGGCCGACAGGATGTTACTTGGCTCGACTGGGCTGGGCTGGGCTGGGACGGTCTTACCAGGGTGATGTCCCGAGAGGCGGCGGCTGCGCTCATGTGAAGGCTGGGCTGTCGGATCGAGCTGCTGCAGTCCAAAGCACGGGCAAACGTACCCACAGAGCTGTGGCACCGAGAGAGAGAGAAGGAGAGGGTGGAAGTTTAGGTTTGGCTCAGAGGAGCTTGGAAACCGAGCCCTGATTGGGTGGCCTGTGGTTGAAGGCAAAGGGGTTGTCACCCAAGGTCACGTGGCGCAAGCCCAGGCTCCGTCACTGCTAAATGCCAAGCGTCACAGAAACCCAGCGCAGAGCGTCACTCAGTCAACATCATCCCCACTGTCAACCATGATGGCGTCAACATTATATTACAGGTCTGCTTCTCATAAGCAGGGGCAGGAAAGCTTGTGAAGACTAATGTGAACATAGATGGAGAAAAGTACAATTCTTAGAGCAAATCCCACTTCAGCGTCGCCTAAAACAGGGGCAAAAATTCACCTTTCAGTAGGACGGTGATCCAAAGCTACGCAGGAGGAGCTTAAGAATAATTCATTGAATGGCCTTAAGTGGCCCCAGTCAAAGTCCTGACATGAATCTTTTTTGAGAATCCATGAAAACTCCTGTCCTTAAGTGATCCCCAAGCAACACTGAGGAGAGCACAAGCCAAACTGCCAAGTAAACTGGGCACAAACCGCACCAAGAAACCAACTATCAATAAATTCTTCCCTTTTTAAATGTTACAGCTAATCTGAGCACTTACCGTGCAATTACCAGAAACTGGTCAATCTGTTTATCTGTAAGAGGGCTCTCGGGTTCCCAGATTTTTGTTTCTAACTCGGCCTGGTCTCTGCCATCTTCCTCCCCTGAAACAACAAAAAAGCATTTTTTTAATCATTGTTAATAATAGATGCTTTCCAGTTTTTTTTCCTGCTTCCACCACAATCCAATCACAATGCTCAACTGACATTACTTCTCTGTTAATAGATTGCCATGGCAAAGTGGTTAACCTATAAGGACTTTACAGGCAAGACCCTCCAACAGTACAAGCACGTCCTGTTCTCCTCCAAGCGCTTGCTTGTTTGCACACCGCGAGCTCCATGACACCTCGCAGCAGGGCGACAATCTGTGTGACTTGGACGAGCTGAGTGCTGAGTGACGAGCAGTGAACCCCACGACACACAGGGGGCACAGCGTTCACGTTCCACAGGCCTCCCTACTACACTCACAGCAAAAGAAAGCCTTGACTGTGAAATCACAGGGGAAGCACGGCGTTTGTCAACACCAGCCAGCATACAAACTGATATATCCGGCGGCTACATCGCCCTGCAGCTCCCAGCATGCAGGCCACTGGAGCGCAGCAGGTGTGAGCCTGGTCAGTACCTGGAGGGGAGACCTCCTGGGAAACACTAAGGCTGCTGCTGGAAGAGGTGTTAGTGGGCCAGTAGGGGGCGCTCACCCTGCGGTCTGTGTGTGCCCTAACGCCCCAGTATAATGACGGGGACACTATACTACAAAAAAAGACCCCGTCATACAGTGGAAACATAAAACTGAAGTCCTGACTCTACAAGGTCATTAAAAATCCCACTGCATTTCTTCGAAAACAGTAGGGGTATAATCTTGGTGACCTGGGTAAATTTCCCCCATGGCCTTTACCAATCAGAGCCTCCTAATAATCCCCCTCTCTGAACTGGCTTCATCACTCTGCTCTCCTCCCCACTGAGAGCTGGTGTGTGGGGAGTGTACTGGCGCACTATGGCTGCCGTCTTATAACCCAGGCTGGGCTGCACAGTGGTGGTGGAGATGAGCCCTTAATAACTGTAAAGCGCTTTGAGTGGAGTGTCCAGAAAAGCGCAATATAAATGTAAGGAATTACTAATTACCTGCAACCCAGGGTCAGGTTTAAAGTGACCGAAAGTTGCTCAGTTCTCCTTTTTGGTCTGGTATAAAAGAAGTTATCTAGAAAGCTCTAATAATAAAGCCGGAAGAGACGGAACATTTCCACAAACAGTGGAAAAGCATCCATTTTCTTAGCAGCTTCAGTGCTGCTGCAGGGGGGACTGGACTGCACACAGAACTGGCCGACATGCTGCAATGTCTTGTCACTTCTTTGCATCAGACAGAATAGATGGTGCACCTTTCAGAAGTGATGAGTCAGCAAAAGCACAGAGATGGTGTTATTAGGCAACTAAATCTAGTTTGCTGTACTTTGAGACGGCAGTCATTTACAATCCAGTGAAAAGAATGTAATCTCTATATGACGGGGGGGGGGGTTTGGGATCTGCCTGTGCCTACCTTCATTCAGCAGATCCGTAATATCAGCCTGAAACCTGGGTCCGACTCGGATCTCCCCCTTGTCTGCAAGGAGCGTCTTTTGCTGAGGGTCGTACACGAGGCAGTAGAAGAAGCAATCCTGGGGACAAAAACTGAATGAGCAACAGGACCTGTGAAGGGAAGCTACCATCACATTGGCTGTGCATCACGTTCTCAACATCCCCCGTCCTACAACAGGGCACGCCACTTCCTTCTTCCTTCTGAAAGCTTATTTAAACAGCCCGCGAAGACGAAGGTGGCCTACATTCCAGAAACGAACTCCGAAACCCCGAGATGGCGCGGTCTTCACTGAAACCGGCCGAGCGCACACAAAAGGGTTGTTTTTTTTCCCCAGGAATGTGCCCAGCCCTCTCCTGATATCTGAGCTGCGAGCGAAACACGGCGCCAAGAGACAACTTCTGCTCGCAAGAGTTACAAAAGAAGCTCTGAGCGTAAAAGGAGGGGCCGGGCTGAGGTTTCTCCTCGAGCAAAAAAAAAAAAAAAAGCCGTCTGACAGGGAATGCCGTCTCGGGGGTCCCGATAGTTTCCAGCGCACTATAAATAGCAGCGCCAACGCACGCAACAGGTCCACGCAGGGATCCGCGCAGCTAGCTGTTTAGCTGCTGAGCCGGCACATCGTCATGGGAGACGGAGCAGCCTGCTGGATAAGTGGGATACCCATTGTGTGTGGATGGCCTCTTCCATTTACAGCACGCTGAGGCTGAACAGAGGCCCCAGAGACAGCTCTCACTCTCCGCACGGGCATTTTCATTCTGATGCCATCTTGGTCTGATTTTCTTTTGAGCCCAAATTCTCTCTCGATTTTTTTTTTTTTTTAAGATGCCCCCTGTTCAAAACCGGGAAGCCCGTTTTTCTCTGCAAACTGAGCCGAGGAAGCACCTTCCTCCTTCTTCTGCCCAATGTTGAAATAAAATGTCATGAGAATACAAACAATTGGTCTTGCTCAACAGGCCGAGAGCCGGAGGGGAAAAGAAGCGAGACCGTTCTCCAATTCTGAGAGCGGGGTGGTTTAGATTTCAATCTTACCTCTTTTTCCAGATAGGAAAACAGAGCCTCTGTCTCATTGAGAAGGGTTACACAGCACTTTCCCCTAAGCAGAAAAGCAAAACAAAGAACCACAAGGAATATAAAAAATGGATGCACGTACTGCATAGTATTTTTTTTCCTATTCTTTTAAAATCAGGAGATTGATGATATTCCATTTTTTCCCAAAATGACTCAAAGTTCTACTCTTATGCAACAAAGCATCCAAGTAAAACAGAAATTTAGCAGTGGCTATTAAAAAACAATCAGACCTTGATCACAAATCAGGGTAACTGTACTTGGGTTACATCCAATGAAAAGCACTCAAAGCAGTGTAATTCAGTATATAATTTAATCCACTCCAAATAAAGACCAGGTAATAATAAAAGCAAGGCTGGATCTAAACAATTTTATTACTCTAGTCAATAGCTGCACCAGCTCTTTCAAAGATTTAACTGTTTAGATCAAGTTTAAAAAAAAAAAAGAAGCAAAATATTTTGCTCAGAAACTAAGAAGCTTTCAGAAAAACCTGTCTCTTAGTGGCCAGGCATGGGCTGGGATTTTCCGAGGGTCTGAGATCTTTGCCGCAGCTTTGGAAAACAAAGGCAGAGAGATCTGGGCTGGCGTGGAGGTCCGCTCTCACCGGATGTGTGTGGCCGGAAGGGACTCCAGTTGTCGGGACAGAAAGAGCTCTCTGTGCTTCAGCTGGTGCCTCTGCTTCTCGGTCAGCTGCTGCAGGCTCTCGCCTTCCATCTCCTCTTCCAGCTCCTCTGCAATTAACCCAACGGGCGGCACGGAGGGTGAGGGGAGAGACCACAGAAAGTCAACTGTACTGGGTAACCTCAACGTGGGACGGGCAATTCCTTTCTTACAGGACCACAGGGCTTGGGGTATCTGTGTCAAACGAGACCCTGATTACACAATGGAGGTAATTACTTGAAGTTTTAAAAAACACCATTTTTTTAAGTCCAAAGCCAGGTGTTAATTGAAAGGTAAAAGTCTGGAACCCAAGCACTCCAGGAGTGAATTTTTGGCCTCCATAAACCCAACCTTCCTTCTGCCCGTCTTCTTAAACACACAACCGGTAGCAGTAGGGATAAGTGTTGAGTATCACGGGCAGCAGGGGTACTTAATTATTTACTTATCCGAACACGGTAATTAAAAATGATTTTGGCCTCCTGAGTGTTCACAATCCTAAAGGCTCCTTGCCTTAGCACAGGCTGAGATTATGATCACGGGTTCGAGCCTGGGTCATGTCACAAGCAGATGGAGATCCCCAAGATCACTGAGAAAGACACACTCCTCCTCCGATTACACAAGGCTGTGTTGCCTGGGACGTGTTAAAAGAGAAGTGGTGGGTGGGGTCAAAGGAGTCTCCCTCCTTCTCCCCTGTGCACAGTCACGAGCCAGAAATTTCTAAACCAATTTTCTTTTAAAAAAGATCACAAGTGGGACAAACAGCTCTCAAAGACCAGAGATGAGTAACCCTAGTCTAAGACAGAGGTCTACACAAAAGGTCTCCATCTAATGCTTATTCCCATTAGTATTACTATCATTTCCAACTATGCTACACCAGGTTATAAAAGTGAATTTTATTTCTCTCATAGGCAACCTGAACCTGAAGCTTGTGAAGGAACATCAAGGCAAGCGCCTTCCGATAAAGTGTGGAAAAAAAGCATCACCAGGATGCCGGCCTGAAGATTCACCCTATCCAGGAGCCTAACATGGCTGCCTGGAGGTCCATAGTAACCTTGTGTTGTTGTTGCTAAGTGAAGCAGGAAATAGAGTTGATTACATAGCTGGCAAAAAAGTCACATGACTGTGAATTGTGTCATCGCAGCTTGGCCGCACGCCAAGACAAAGGCAGTGCAGGAGAGGAAGCAGGAGCAGCCAGGAGAGGGAGGGGAGGGGGGAGAGCCTGTGGAGAAAAAGGCTCCCCTGTGTGCCAGCAGTGAAGTCACGGACTTTCCTCTCATTGACACAGCAGCACATGAGAGCCTGGCTTCACTGCGGGCCCTACAGCAGAGAGCACTCAGCCTGTCGATCCGCTCCTGTTAACATCGCCTCCACCGCTGATCCAAAACCGCCAGGAAGCCTCCAGGCACAAAAAAGAAACGCTGAGGGAGAGAGTTTGCGCTGTTCCAAAGTGAATGCAACTAGATTTCACAGTACCGTTTTAAAATACCAAGCTGGGATGAAATACAGCTCTCAGAGCTCTAAGCCTTAATATGTTCTGCATTTTGCTGAGAAATAAAGTGAGGCAGGACGAGCATGGACTGATGTGACTTTGAGTTAACAGATAACTGCTGTAATAAAACTACTGCACCTGTATCAGTCTCTATTATCCAAACAAAGACTCTTTAATCTACAGTTTTATGTTAGGATTAAAAAATAAATAAATATTATTATATCACCTGAATGTGGAAGCAATGATAGTTAGTGTACACAAACCAGCTCTGGAGGGTAGAAAGTAAAGCGAGCTGCACAGGTCATGCTAAACTGGGGATTTCACAGCTCGAACAACCGTCCAGACTCAGACCCGAGCTGAACAGAGTTCAAGTCCCACAGTTTGCTTCCTCCACCACCAGCCAGCAACCCCCACCACAAACAGAAAGCCCACCCATTAAGACAGCATGGCTGAGTGCAGACAGCAGACAGATGTTCTGGGAAGCGATTTCCCTCACTGGTGCTCTCCTGGCTGCCGGGAGAGAAGATGCTTTCAAGTAAACACCAGAGGCTCCAGCAGACTCAGCACCGTGGGTCTTCACTGCCACCAGAAGACAGGCCCCTGGACCTCTGTAGCCCAGGAGATATACTCATCTCTCATTTTCAATCATGGCATGTGATAACAGTACACATCCTAATGCACCTTGAAGGGTTGCTCTAAAGTACAAATGAGGTGCAGGTATCTTACGGTTTGCACGGTCAACAGGAGACACAGTTTAGAGAGAGTAATCAGGGCAGGAAAGTGTTTGCTGGTACAGGTCTTTCCAACAGGACAATTTCTATACAAGGAACAGGCAGTCCAAACAGCAAAGCAGGAGACTGCTTCAATTTCAGCATTGTTCCCCATGTGGCCTTTAAACAAATTATAGCATACAACAAAGTCTAAGGCACCAGGGAAATGCATGCAATGTTTTCATGTCACACAAAAATTGTCAAGAGGGATGAGCCATCCTGAAGATTAAGGAGGAAAGAAAATAACTGGAACCAGAAAAAGAGATACAACTTGCTCAAAACAGGAACGTATTCTGCTCAGTTTTGTTTCTGTTCCATTGTACAATTAAGCATGCTCTCCTACTCAACACTTACAAGAGCACAAAAACGACCACCAAAGAAGTCATCATTTCCTGATTTTTCTTCCTACATGAAGTGAACCGAATGCTTAAGATTCTTTGGGCCTTTTTCATTTTCATTTTTAAACTTGCCTGACTACAATATTTCCCAGCGAGCTTATTTTTATATAACAACACTGCCATTAAGTCAAAGCAATGCCAAGAATCAGTACTGACCAACGCTGAACACATGCCAATCTAAATGTAATAAACATACCCTATCACGTCTTCGGAAGCACAGCACTTCTCAAACTTGGTCACTGCTGCGGGTTTGTGAGGGAAAAGACTGGCGGACATTTCTGCCAACCAAGATATCAGTTAGCATGAAAGACCAATGCCAAAACATTAGCCTGAAAAGGTGCAGTCCTGCAGGTTCTGCTGACCCCTTTGAACCACATGGACCCCCCTAGCAAAGCTGAAATTAAAGACCCTTCCAGGAAGCACACCACCTTCCACAAGGGAGCACTCACTCGCATGTTTGTCGGCCAGAGCGATGAGGTTGCTGGGGATGTCCCTTCGTCTGTAGAAACACACCACTTTGGCCTCCACATTTCCATTGGCAGTCTAAGAACAGGAAGAGGAGCAAGCCGGTTACCAGGCATGACAAAGGCACATGAGAAACAGCACATATGAATTCAACTTCATTTCTGCACAGAGGAGGAGTCAAACGTAGCCAATTTATTGGAACACAAAAGCAAGCTAATACTGGCACCAGGAAAAAAAAAATCCACTTGTTGCAACGTCACTCAAGTACAGTTCAGTAATTTTCCTAATATTTCAAGCTTTCTGAACATGAGGTCATTACCTTATTCTGATCCTGCTTGCCATACTGAATATTTAAAACTCTAAATTGTAATGTGAGCACAAGTGAAATGAGCACTTCTGTTGTCCTTTATGTTTCCTAGCTCGGAATTATGCATGCACAGAAAATGATCGTGCAGGATGATATCAGTTTAGACTTGTCCTACAGCTTCTTTTGCCGGTACTCATGGAATTGCAAGCAAATAAATTCATTTGCTCTCAAAGTCAGGGCAAGTTTCAGAAGATCGCCCAGCAATCGGGGTTGATAAATCAACTTAATCTCCAAAAATCCCATCTGAAAATGTGATTAAATTATTCAGCACTGGGTGGATTTGCTGTGAATTGACTAGATGCAGAGCAGGGGTCCAGGAGGTTCACTCTGTATAGACTGTACCAAGTTCAGAGTGTAGCTCAAGAGCTGCACCTCCTGGCCCTCTGCCATTGGTCTCGCAGAACGCAGTAGAACACTTTTCCCCATAGAATCGTGAATTCCAAGTCCGTTTTCCAATCTATGCTTGACAATTGATCGTTTCAGAGCATCAAGTGCTTCTCCTACAGATTTGTTCTCAATATAATGATTCTACGGTCTAGTGTTCTGAAATTATTTTATGAAAGGCACTGTAGAAATAAAGGGTTTTGTTATAATAAGAACGCTTATTTTAATCTGCAAATAAAAACAACACAAATGAGAGTGTCTACATTTACTTGTGAAGCTGACCTAAAGATCCCGACAGTCACAGTGGTGGTGGCTATTCCAGGTCCTGATGAGCTCCAGTATTTACTGGCTGCTTTCAATCAATTAAGCATGAAATATAATAAAATAAATGCCACATTAGCCACAAGAGGGATGTGCAACTCCAAGGACACACTCCTGTCAGTATCCGTCAATCTCATTTGACAGTGACCCACAAGGACTTTATCAGAGATGGTGCAATGCTCTTGCTCGGAGAGAGAATGAATGTTACAGGCAAAGAGTATGTCTCCCATCAACTAAATTTTTCCAGGCTCAGTCATTATTTACTATTAATTTATACAGCTATGGCATTCAGTATCGCACCACTTTCCTGTAGGGATTAATGCAATAACTATCATACTAACAGTAGATCTGTGTCTGTGGCTGGAAGGTTGCCGGTTCGTATCCCGTGGCCGGCAGAGGAATCCTACGATACGAACCGGCAACCTTCCAGCCACAGACACAGATCTACTGTTAGTATGATAGTTATTGCATAATTAATAGTAAATAATGACTGTTCCAGGGGCACTGTATAAATGGCTGACCCTGCACTCTGACCCCAAGCTTCTCTCCCTGTCTGTGTGTCTCATGGAGAGCAAGCTGGGGTCTGCAAAAAGAAATTCCTAATGCAAGAAATTGTATATGGCCAATAAAGTGATCTTATCAAGCCTGAAACCTGCCATTCTGAAATGCACTACAGAGCAGCCAGGCAGAGAGTTAAGAATTTAACTTTACGACCACACAAATTATTAGAGTACAACAATCTCTGCTTTTACACCATCAGTTTATAAAGACGTGGGGATAAGTCATTTTTAAGTGAGTGTTTGTTTAAGGTAGTCTGAATGCACTCTATTTGACTATTATGAAAGATCTGCAGGTTAATTTACAAATTACACACTTAACGAGGTCACAGTGGGGCTTTATTCTAAACCGGACATCTATGAAATCATCCGAATTGTAGCTTTGCAGGAAGAGGGCAGGTCACCCCTGCTTCAGATAACACCAGTGTTTCCATCTGAACATTAGCAGTTTGGTTTTCCTTGTACAAAAAAAGTGAGCCCTGCATTTCCATTTACAGGACTGCCATCTGGCTTTCCGCAAAGCAGGGGTGTGTGACTGATCATCCATGGTGTTTCAACAGCTCCCTTTACAACATAATTAACAGGTATCAACCACATCACAAGAGCCAATTGCCATGCATAATTTACAATGGCAAATCCAAATTGTAGTCCAGCCATGACAGATCCCAAAATATGAACAATAAACCCAAGTACAGTCCATTTATTGCAAGATCCGTTGACTCTTCTTTGAAGAGTTACCCCTCCCCACAAAAACATAGTTCCCTGCAGTGAAGACATTTTTAGATTTGTCCAGTTCGAAAAAGGTACCTTGTTCAGCTCTTCTATTCGTCTCACAGAATACGGATTGCTTGAAGAGTTTTCAAAGTAAACATAATCTGCAAAAAATAAAAAAGAAGCTGGTTACTGCAATGTATTTTTTCTTTCCTTTCACTTCACTAAGCCGAAGTAGACAGAGCGACAGCTCAACTGAAAGACGGGCAGGTAAAAGTACTATGGATTTATGGATTCGTTAGGAAATCCTGCAGGAAGTCAGCAGGCTGAGCCCTACAGTCGTCGCTGCCTCCAGGTCTGGGCTTGCTTGTCCCGTGACCTGCTGCCACTGGTGTTCCCCCAGACGGTGCTACACAGCTATCCGGAGTGCCGGCAGGGAAGGGCAGGCTCTGCTCCCACAGGGCATTCCCTGTTCCCTGGACAGTGGCCCTGCCAGGCCGGTGCGAGGGAGGGATTTCCCTGCAGGGCAAGCTGGACACAAGTGTGCTAGCATGTGGCTCAACAAGCTCTCTCTCTCCCAGGTGAGGCAAATAAGACTCTCCGGCTCTTCAGACACCCGACACAGTCGAGGTGCTTGATAATCTGTTATTTTCATGTACAGTAGCGCTTCCAGGTTCAAATGGAGCAAAGAGAACTCTTAGATGGTTGAGTCGCATGTGGAAAACTTGAAGAGTGGGAGCGCAGTGCCCTGAAAGAGTTCATCACAGGCAAAGCACAGCGGAGGACTGCAAGGGACAGCAGAACCACAGCAGGTCACACACAGGAAGACCAGCAATAAAGCAGGGCAAAACCAAGCAAACTGACAAGATCAGCCAAGTTCAGTTTCTCTCTCGCGCTTTCAGGCAAGTGGCTGCCCACTGCGATTTTCACGCCAGCGAGGGAAGACTCTATCAGCAGACACTGCACACTTGTCTTGATCCGCACCGGGAAGCTCTGGGACTCTTAACTGTCGCCGCGCAACAACGAGGGACTGCAGCCGCCCATGAGCGAACAGACCCACCGCAGCCCGGGGAGATCTGGCCGCGTGTGCTGTTCTCAGAGGGCCTCCCGAGACCCTCCTTCAGACTCGGAGCGTGTGTGCGTGTGGGAGCAGGGGGAGCTGGGGGAGGGGGGCTCCTCCCCGCCGCCTGCCCGGCACGTCTGAGGCACAGACGCCGAACGCCGGCAGCAGGTCACGCAGCTGGCTGAACCCCGGGCTGAACAGCACTGCTGTGGCGAAGAGGCTTACGTCACCCGCGTGCTCCATGCATCTGATCTCGCGCACGAGCCCCAGCCTAGCTTCTAGGCCTCAGCATCGAGCTTTTCCTTTACAACCTCAGCGGCTAAACTAAAAGGGTCTTTTTCCTGCTTTCCCATTCTGCAGGCATGCATGTGCCTGCCTTTCCTTGGATCCCTGTCGCCCTTAACCCACGCTCACATTCTCGCTCTTATGCGCTCTCCTGGCTGTTATAAAGCCCTACAGAAGCCCTGAACAGGAGCCGCTGCTTTAACTGCTTCAGGGACGACAGAGACCCAGTCTTGAGCACGGCCGTGTTGTACTTCTCTGCGTGTTTGTGCAGTGGCTGTGGTGCTGCTGAAGAGCCATCACCGGCGCCTGCATGAACAGAGCCAGCTGCAGGTCACGGGCAAAAACACATGCAATGGGCAGCCCTTCACCTCCGCCCACTACTGCAGAAAACCCCAGGGCTGGCGGCTGCGAGCGGGGCGCCAACACCTCATGTCGTCTTTCAAAGAGGACCAGGAAGGCAGAAACCTAGAGGGACAACCCCGACCTGAAACAGCTGATCCACGGGGACACACGTGCATCCCAGAAGAAAGCCTTTCCTCTCCTTGCAGGCGCTTTGGGGTCTTTCCATTCTCCCCACCACGAGCAGATCAACAGATTCATAATAATACAGGTTAATGGCAGCTCACTGGAGCTCAGCAGGAGTGAGCCTGTCCAGAGCCTGGAAGGGAGACTCCTGGGAAAGCTAAGGCTGCTGCCGGTAGAGGTATTAGTGGGGCCTGCAGGGGGAACTCACCCTGCGGTCTGTGTGGGTCCTGTGTAGGTCCTGATGTCCCAGTATAGTGACGGGAACACTATAGTGAAAAAAGGCGCAATCCTTCGGGTGAGACGTAAAACCAAGGTCCTGACACTCTGTGATCATTAAAAATCCCAGGGTGTTTCTCAAAAACAGTAGGGGTGTTACCCCAGTGTTATGGCCTAATTTCCCCCTGGCCTTTACCAGTTATTGCCACCTAATAATCCCCCTCTCTGAACTGGCTTCATCACTCTGCTCTCCTCCCCACTGAGAGCTGGTGTGTGGGGAGAGTACTGGCCCACTATGGCTGCCGTCACATCATCCATGTGGGGGTACTGGTGGAGGAGTGGAGTCCCCATCACCTGTAAAGAGCTATGACTGGAGTGTCCAGAAAAAGCGTTCTAAGGGTGTAAAGCAATTATTAATTATGTTCTAAACTGCTGCCTTTGATCACAGACCCTCGACGGACGTGCGGGAAATACTGTGAGCAAAATGAATTCCTATTATTATTACTACCCGGCACAGGTCTAACCTCCCCCTCCCATCTCCTTGCAGGAGGCGGCCTCGTGAAAAATAACACCTCTAGACACTACCATGCACTAAGCGACTGCCACCGAAAGCCTCAAGCCCACGGAGGGCAGAGCCATAGACGGAGTGGAGGAGCTCGGGGACCGAGCCGGCGGACAGCTGGACAAGAACCTGCTAGCCTCCGCATACGCCCGCGGCCCGAGGCGGTGAAGCCGCGCCGCCGCCGCAGAACAAAGAGGGGAAAAAACAAAACGGGGCCCTCGGAGCTGAAGCCTGTCATGTTTCCCCTAGAATCCCATCTCGAGCCTTTCTGAGCCCTGCTCGTCTCACTCCAACAGAAGCCCAATCAAGGTGGTCCTCGACGGCCAGAAACAATCAAAGCAAGGAGCTACTTGGCAGCTATTCAGCTGCATAGATTAGACAGGAGGCATTATATAACACCGCTATGTACAGCCCAGCGCCTCTTAATCCATTTAAAGGCGACGTGTCGATTTCCTACGCCTCCAGAAACGCAGAGGACGACCAAATGGGGATCCCGCAAGAAAATGTTAGTCTACCGCAGAGGAGACACTGGAACGGGTAAACTTCAGCCAGAGTAAGGCACACACAAGATACAACAACTCACAACGGAGAAATCGGAGCGAGAGAGGTGAAGAAAATGCACAAAATCAATGGAAAAGCACAAACCGCAGCAAGTATACACTTGAAAGGGGGGAATAGTTTGTTACTCTTTTTTTTTCCCCAGTGGTGGGGCATCCAAATGAAACACTATATACTGTCCAATATGCCTCTGCTGACCGATGCCCATACTTCAGAAATGTTGGGGTTTTCATCACATCCTAGCAGGGTGGCTGACACACGAAAATGCCTGTCCGCAGAAAATGGAGCAACTACCTAAAAACATGGAATACGGCAGCTTTCCTCAAGACAGAACAGGTCCATCCCTATTCTACTGCAACAGTAGAGCTACCACACAGTAGCGTGATCTCGGAGATCAGAAGCTAAGCACATCTGGGCCAGCACAGCCCTCCCTGGAGGCTCTTAGTGGCACAGGTGGCCCAGTAGGCAGCACTTTCCCCTGCGGACCAGTATGATGACTAGGGACGCTGTGCTGCAGGAGGTGGGGTCATAAAACCAGGGTGCTGACTACTTAGCAAAGAGTCTGTGATGCTGCTCGCAAGAGTAGAACAGGTAACTGCAGTGCTGTCTCCTGCCCTTACTTGTACAATCAGGCCTCACCAAAGCTCCCTCTTAATTCAACAGGAAAAGCAGTTCCTCACCCCTCCACCTGATCTGTGGGGCGGCTGGGGTGGAACAGGTACGGAGGAGCAGACAGGAGGCTACAGGCATTCAGCAGGTCCACTGCTTTATGTAAAGCACTTTGGGATCCTCAGAGGACAGGATAACTATGCAGATGCACACAATTAAGCATTGTCCGACACATCCAGAAAAGCTATTGCCTCAATAGCTACAGGATAAGGTGCCTTTAAAATCAGTGGTGGATCTTTTGATGGTAAGAATAAAAAGGATCCCGGAATTAGTGGGGAAGACTTGTCCTAGGGTTCGTGCTTCCCAAAGGACAAGGCTCAGGCTGCTGAAAACTGCAACATTATTGCCACCGGCGTGTTTCAGCCCACAATTTTATTCTACCTTTGTGTGCACAGCTTAGGTGGTCTGGGTTAAAATTTAGTTCCTACTGAGCACTGCTGTCCCTTTCCCCTCATCAGCCATGCTGAACACATAAGTGCACGCCGCAGCAGAGAAACAACGAAGCACTCTTAGGAATGGCCAGGAGAAAGATCCGAGCATCTCCCTCCCCCCCCCACACACACACGCCAGGTCTGGCTGTCAGTCTGGCTTCAGTATGGGGACAAAACACCATCAAGCAGTTGCCGAGAATAAATGGGGCCGTCTGCTCCACAAACTGGGAGTGGGTGCCGATTTATGCGAGAGCGCTGGAGAAGTGCATAATTAGCCAGGAGGGCCCTTTGTTCCAGACGCTGCAGCACCCCAGTGAAACGGGACGCGCACCTCTCATCTGCTTCCACTGCGGGCAGAGGGACTGGCCAGAGCCGCCAGTAACATGGCCTCCTAATAATCCCCCTCTCTGCACTGGCTTCATCACTCTGCTCTCCTCCCCGCTGAGAGCTGGTGTGTGGGGAGCGGACTGGCGCATCATCCAGGTGGGGCTGCACACTGGGGGTGGTGGAGGGGATCCCCATTACCTGTAGAGCGCTCTGAGTGGAGGGTCCAGAAAAGTGCTATAAAACTGTGAGGAATTATTATTATTAACTCAGTGGGACAGTGGTATCAACTGCTTTCACCACCACTACCATTAAGAACAACACTTTTCAAGTTCACAGCTGTTAAAATTTAATGGAGGAACGTTCTTCCATTAAATCAGTGCCACATTTGGCGATCCTATATTTCTTCTTCAATGTTTTCGAACACTTTATCAGTGCCTATTCTATAGCTACGCAGGATGTCAAATACCAATTATTCACTCCGAAACAAGCAAGGTGATGCATTTCTGCTTTAATTAGCTCTGGCCCACACCCCAGTCAGGTGCTGGCATACTAACTTCCGAGTTGTGCATTGGATTTGTACATTCCCCCCACCAACACACACACACACACACACACACACACACACACACACACACACAGGACGAGTTTTGTCAGCGATCGCCTTCGGGTGCTGTACTGCAGTAGATCGCTGACACAAAAGATGTTCCACCGAGCACAAAGGAAGGGAAATCAACTCGGAAATCTGGGTCTTTGCAACTTTGCTCAGCATACTAGACGTCTGAGCCTTTATGTTTAAACAATGACACAGGGCACTTTGTTCGTCTGGAACATGCGATATTCCTGTAATGCCCAAGAGAGCACTGCTTGAAAAGGCCCTTTTTGTGGCTTGTTCGTGGGAAGACAAAACTGAACACGCTCAGGCCTTAGACTAATGGCAACTTACAGTGATGCAATAGGGCATGAACGGAAGAATGAGATAAAGAACCACATCCATCCATTTTCCAAATGCTTCATGGAGTTCAGGGTCACAAGGGAGTCAGAGCCTATGCCTATGCCAGCAGGCTTCGGGCACACCAGTACATCACAAGAAGAACTGCTTGTACCAGCCAAATCTACTGCCACATGGTAATACATACCTCTGCAATCTTCCATAGCAGCACACCGGCAGCACGAAGGGCCAGAGAAAGACGAGTGAAGGACGTGTTACTGCCAGCCAGCTTCAAGACACCGAAGTTCCTGATGCCGTCTCCGGCCTGGCTGACGAGGGCCGGCTCACCCCACGTCTCCCCGGGCACATCGAGAAGCCTCAGCGCGTCTCCCCACCCTGAAGAACCTTTAGAGAGACAGCCCCCCGCGTCGCCAGGAAAGGCCTCCCACAGCTCTGGAGGAACTACACGAACACCTAAGTGTGACCGTGGCGGTTCCGCGCGGGCTCGTGCCCTCCGCCGCCCGTTTCGTCCCGCAACACCTGGGGCGCGAACCCGGGTCTCCGGCGTAACGCAACAGGGAACCAGCCGAGTGAGCTAAAGGAGACCTCCCCCAGCCCAGGCAGCCGAGATCCCTGCTACACGCAGACGTCACCGTCTCCGAACTAGCTCCGCTACACCAGCAGACATGAAAAGTCACCCTGGGGGCACATTCATCACAGCGGGGGACTTCAATGGCGCGCACCTCGAGAAATTCATGCACAACCTGCATGAGCATATAAACTGCCCGACACACGGAACAAACACAGTGGACAATGTTTACACTCCCTTCTGGGATGGCTACAAAGCCCTCCCCCGACCTCCTTTCGGCAGGAGGTCTCAAGCAGGAGAAGCCTGCAACAGGCACAACCCAGCACTGGTCAGAGGAATGGGACTCTATTCTAAGCCACTGCTTTGCCACCACTGAGTGGCAGATTTTGCGCGACGCTGCCGGGAACGACTTGAATCTGTACGCGGACTATGCTGCTAGCTATATCAGCAAACGCATAAAAGATGTTGTCCCCAGGATTACTGTTTGCACATAGCCAAAACAAAAACCGTGCGTAAAAGGCGAAGTACGAGCTCAACTCAGAGCTATAACATCCGCCTTTAACACTGGAGATAAGGACACATACAGAAAATCCAGATCCAATCTCAATAAAGTCATCAAAAAAGCCAAGTATAACTACAGGGTAAAACTGGAATCACACTATCACGACACCCGGGACACTCAGAACACGTGGAACGGAATCCGAACTGTCACAGATTACAAAGCGAAACACAGCAGCACGACACACCGCTTTTCCCCTCGATGAACTAAATTCATTTTATGGTTCGAAGTCCATAACACGGAACCAGTTAAGGAAATCCCAGTAAACCAGGGGGAACCCTGGTTTCCCAGGGTCGACATGTACAAAGTCTTTAAAAAGACTGACCCACGCAAGGCTCCTGGCCCCGACGCTATCCCTGGTCGTGTCCCGAAGGCCTGCGCAGATCAACTAGCAGACATCTTCACGGACATATGTAATCTTACCCAATGCACAGTCCCCTCTTGCTTCAAGAAAGCCACCATCGTCCCCATCCCCAAGAAAACCGGAGTCAACTGCCTAAATGACTATCGCCCCGTTGCACTCACATCACCTCCTTACTGCCTGACACCTTGGACCCACTGCAACTTGCATGCTGTCACACATCCTAACAAATTTTTGCAAGTGCACCACTGAAAGCATCCTAACCGGCTGCATCACTGCCTGGTGTGGTAACTGCTCCGCCGAAGAGTGCAAGGACTCCAGAGGGTGGTGAAACTGGCTCAAAACACTACCGGCTGCACGCTACCGAACGGAGGATATCTACTCTGTTAGATGCCTCAGGAAGGCCGGGTCTATCCTCAGGGACCCCAGTCACCCTAACCACAACCTGTTCTCTCGACTACCATCTGGAAAACAGTACCGAAGTATACAGACCAACCTCCTTGAGCTGACAGGGGGCACCGGCGCCCTCCTGCCTCTTGCGCTCTCAGGACGTATACGAAGAGCGCTAAATACCTCCTGTCCTTGTGTTACTGTCGCACAATCCGTAACTGGTATTGTAAATTGCAATTGTTTAATTTATTGTATCCTAATGTTGATCTAATCCCTATAAATTCCCACCCTTCTACTCTCCCATCCCTCTTAACGAGCTCACGGACAAAGCATTTCATTGCCAACGACACCGCTGCCTGCTGTACTGTTCGTGCATTGATACATAAACCTTAATTGACTGACTGATTGATTGATTGACATACAAGCGTGAGTTCCCTTCTCCTCCTCCTGCCCCCTCCGCCCACAGCCGAGCCAGTGGGGTCTACAGCCCTACGCCTCCCGAGACGTCAATAAGAATACACCAGACCCCTGCAGCTGAGGCCTCAGCCTTCACAGCACAACCTGAGCAGCACCAAGGCAAAACCGGACGACTGACAAAACGTTGCAACGGACCGATTGTGCCGCCAATAACAACCCCAAGTTGGCAAACCACAATTTCCAAATTTCTCCCCTGTCCTGCGTGTGGTTGTAAAACGTAGTGGACTGAGCTTATTTTCAAGAGGACACTCGAGTCTGCCACTCAAATGAGGTAAAAGGCCTTTAGGTTCCTGCTGTTGTAACATGAACACATACTGTCACCTAACATTCCTGAGCATCACCTTCTGCACTGCGATAGCTTACCAGTGTCTGGGGTTTTCTCCACAAGAGATCTCCAAGCACGATGGGGCAGCAATTCACTGCTCTTTAATTTTGTTATATGATAAACAGGTAATTGGCATTTAGGAATCCCCCCACCCCAAAAAAAATCAATTTACTTTCCTACTAGCCTACTAAGAATGTGCTATTACACTGGCTTGGACAAAATCCACAGCTTTATTCTCTGTAAGTAACCAGTGAGTATATATAAAAATATTTTCTCCGTCCCACGTATAAGTGTTAAACAAGCCGTGGAGAGGGAACAGAGAGAAGCAGCCATAAACCGTACTCTTCAACCTCACAGTAGGCCTCCTGAGATCCGGGGACTACCTCTACCTGCTCTTCCAAGACACTAGGTCGCAGAATGTTGCTCCAGACAGAACCTCACCTCGTTCCACAGGCCTGTCGAACAGCCATTCCTGAATTACAGCCCTGGTTCGGAGCAACATTCTATCTCAACACAGGCTTGCGTCTGGCAAAGCACTGACAACCGTTAACTGATTTTGTGGCACAGCAGAAGTTTCCCCGGGCATTCCTGCTGCTTGTGCAGATGTTTACTGGAACGGCTTCACTGTAACTCAATCGCTTCTGGGTCTGCATTCTCTTTTTTGGGGCGAAACTTTGCAATGGACTTAACAGGATCACAAGTTGAGAAGCCCTGATCTACGTTTCCTGGTCATCAACAGTCGCATGACTAACAGCTCTTGGCAACTCTGAGAGACCAGGCAAAAGGTGCGTCACGATTCAGGGTCACGCTGTACCCCCCAGTTCCAAGGCATTCCATCTGTCGGCAGTACAGCCCCGCCAGCACACGGGCACGCTGCAGCCGGATCTCCAACCTGCTCCCGCTGCCTGGCATCCTGCAGGTTAGAATTGCCTCTCCCACACTCAAAGAGTGCAGCGATTGATATGCATGTGTGTGGGTGTCCATGGCAAAAACGCACAAAAAAGAATTTAAATACTGGGGCGTGATGTATTCAGCGACAGGAAGAGAGCTCACCGCAAGCACTGAACGTTTAACCTGAACCACCAGAGCAGCTGAGAAACACAAGTCTCCTCATTTACCCAGACTGGGAGAAGAGATTTTGGCCAATCCTGAAATAAAATTCCTACGTTTTTAAAAAATGCTAGACATGGTAAAACTTTAAGTGGACCGGCTGTTCTGGTAATGTTAATTAATGTCTGCTTGCATACTGCTGCAGAGAAAGACAGTTAGACATTTGTCACTTATATGTATTTTTTTTTTCACTTCTCCCAGGAATGTGCCGAGTTTCGCAGAAACAGCTAGATGCCAACAATAGCCACCGGAATGCATTTACCGAGAGCGGACCCCCCCGTACAAGACTTCACTGCCCACCGCCGTATCCGATACCGGCGTTTCCCGCAGCCCAGTTCGGACCCGGTTCGGACACGCCGGCCTCCTGCTCCAGAGTCCGGCGCGGTTTCTCGGCTCCTCCCGGCCGAGCGCCTCGACCTACATCATCTTGAACTGTACATCCCGGGAAGAACAACAAAAAGCGCCGATGACTGTAAGAACAACAACAACAACAACGATGATGATGATGATGATGGCCACGCTTTAATCCTGCCATTTGCTGGCTACCTGACCACATCAACACCCTCGCCTATCGCAGCCCGTAGTCGAGAGGGTCTGAGCAGAAACGCACTCGCCGACAGCTGAGCCAACATCACGAACGAACCCCGACAGAAAGTCAAGCTCAGTTCGCCAACTATGTCACACCGCGTTAAAATTTAAAAAAAATAAATAAATAAAGTCAGCTTCCGCCGCTCGAAATACAAAGTGAAAGCCAATACGAATCACAGAACAAAAATGCGCCAAACTTTACCCGGCGGCGTGTGGAAAGGAGAAAATACGGGCTGGCCGACAGCGTCGACTGGACCCCAGAGAAATCTCCAACCACCCCGCCCCCCCCCCAAAAAAAAAATGAATTGAAATGATGAAGCTTCCCAACTTACCCACCTCCTACCCTGTACATGTTCGCTGCCATCTTCCACCCCGGCGGTAACAACACGCGAACCGGATTACCAGACGCTACGGCGCACCGAGACGAGCTGCCCGGCGGGTCTAACGCGACCGTTCCCGACACAGGCCGGACCCCCGTCGCATCACTCTCGGCCGCCGCCGGTCCGGGAGAGCCGGGAGAGCCGCGATCGGTTCGATCGGTGATCAGGTCGGGACTCCGTCCTCCGGCTCGCCGGTCTGTCTGGAGGAGGAGGAGGAGGAGGAGGAGAAGAAGCGTACGTGTGTCCCGCCGTCGGATCTCGCCGTCTCTCGACGTGACGTAGACCCCAAGCCTCCAGCAGTCCTTAGCCCGTATTAACCCTTCTGGTCCCGGCTGAGCGTCTTCGCTCGGCTCCTTGAACTCAACTACCAAGAGCAGCAACCACCCCCTTCCGACAACATAATCGATGGGGGGAAACCCGCTGCTGCACCAAACTGATGCAGACGTACTCCCTTTTGTTTGACCGCGTTTTTAAATACGATGTATAAGGAGGAGGAAAAAAACAACTTTTTTTGTAGTTGTTCACGGTGATGCAAAACACCAGTTCCCCCCGCCTTTTGGATGGACAAATTTATATAATTAGATGTATTACATAAATGTATCGCGCTATCTACTATTAGTTGTCGAACTTATATTTAATAAAACTTGACGCTGGCGTAAAATGACTGCGTTTAAAGAGAGGCGGTGTTGTTTCAAAGTATATTTTTTTAAGGTGAATACCGAACGAGGAAATGGATCTGAAATCCTAAGGTTGGCGTACGGGATATAGTGTGAAACTGCAAGGTTAGTCCATAGCACGCAGTTAACTTACAGTGCAAATGCAAAATAAAACTTGTCTTACCTGTGAATAAACCATTTACCAGAAATGTAATAGGAAGTCCCTACAATAACTGGTGTAGTTTGAACACAGGCAGTACAGGCATGATTTAATTTCGATGCAAGTCAATTTCAGAACCCAACTGCAATTCAATCTGAACCGGAGAGAAAAAGGAAATAATGTCAGTTACGGTCAAGGAGTCTGACATGGAGAATTTGAAATGCAGTAAGAAATTGAGTCACTTGTTTACACAAAGAGCTGTGGGAGTATGGAACATGTAACCCAACCATGCGGTCAAAGACGATACATTCACCCCCACCAAGAAAACTGCTGAAGGAGATCCTGTGAGGAATTAGCCATGAAAAAATGAGCTAGACGGGCAGAAACAAAATAGATTTCTTGTGTTTTAAAAAAATATTGTAGATTCTCCTTTGAACACAGCTTTTCATCACATCATTCCATCACCTTAATAATAATCCTTACACATATAGCACTTTTCTGCACACTCCACTCAAAGCATTCTACAGGTCATGAGGATCCCCACCACCACCACCAGTGTGTACCCCCACCTGGATGATGCGACAGCAGCCAGAGTGCACCAGTACTCTCCCCACACACCAGCTATCAGTGGGGAGGAGAGCAGTGTAATGAAGCCAGTTCAGAGAGGGGGATTATTAGGAGGACACGATTGGTAAACGCCAGGGGGAAATTTGGCCAGGACACCAGGGTAACACCCCTACTCTTTTCAAGAAATGCCCTGGGAATTTTAATGACCACTAAGAGTCAGGACCTCTGTTTGACATCTCATCCGATGGACAGCGTCTTTTTTACAGTACAGTGTCCCCATCTCACTGTACTGAGGTATTAGGACCCACACAGACCTCAGGGTGAGAGAGCCTACTGGTCCCACTAACAGCTCTTCCAGCAGCAACCTTGGCTTCCCCAGGAGGTCTCTCATCCAGGTACTGGCCAGGCTCTCACCTGCTGAGCTCCAGTGGGCTGCCAGCTGGGAGCTGCAGGGTGATACAGCTGCTTATTCGATACAGAGTTACAGAAAGCCAGAGCCTATCCCAGGAAGCTACGGACTCTGGATACACCCTGGCTAGGATGCCAGTCTACTACAGGGCACACACAGACTCATACCACGGCCATCTATCCAAAAATAATGAATCTACCACTATGTCTTTGGACTGTGGGAGGAACCAGAAGCACAAGGAGGAAACCCCCGCCAACACAGGGAGAACGTGCAAACTCCACACAGACAGCACCACAGGAGCTGAACCCAGGGCCCCAGCGCTGCAAGGCAGCAAACCTAACCACCGCACCTGAACACCACTTTGGGTTTTCTTGCATTTATTCTATTATTTATTCGATTTGGCTTGAAGTCCAAGGCAAGATCAATTTTTACAAATCGATACAGCTGGAAATCTTACTAAAACAATTTCAGTGACACTCAAAGGTTCAACGGCAGCACACTCACCTGAGCCTAGAACAACCTGGCTGTCCCAGGTCCAGAACCCTGTCCCACATGCATGACGTGTGCCCCGTGTGTAAGAGCTGGTCTGACCAGACCAGCAGAAGGTGCACAGCACCTTGCAAGACACCATGTTCAAAAAGCAACGAATCAAAGATCATTCAAATCCAGGATCGTAGTAACACAGAAGCACAGAAATCACATCTCCCTCCCCATTCAACCACAGAATTTCACACTATGCAAAAAAAAACATGTTATTAAAAATGAAACTTGCCCTTGTTTGCACAGGCGCCTTACGAAGCAGACAAACTGTACATTAGCCACTTAGAGCAATATAGAAATTGAATGCTGGCCTGCATTGAACACAAGGAATAGTACACATGCCCAGAGTCTTCTATATGTGACCAGACACAGAGGTAAAGGCATGAAATTTAGTTACAGTTTGTATTCCAAACTCCCTTCTAGAAAAGGCTGGATTAGCACTGTTCTGTGGTTCTGTGCACAGATAATCTGGCAGCTGCTTTATGAATATAGACTGATGATGATCCCTGCTATTTGCATTATATAAATGAGCAGGAGAGCACACAGTGGGAGCGCACATCTCAGTGGTCCTGTCTGATACTGCACCCCACTGACCAGTACGCCCATTCATGCCTCATGGCCGATGGTCGTCCCCCAGTGGGGGGTCCCTCCAGTGGGTCTACATCACCCAAGGGTCCCTGCATTTCTATGTTGTTGTAGGACAGAAATCAAAACTGCTCGTGAAGTAACGTAGCACATAAGCACTGGACAGACCCACCAGAGCTCTCAGCATTTGAAGAAATAACATTAACAAAACTAAAAGAAGTTGCTACTTGATAAGTCTGTGTGCTCCCCTCCCCTCCAGTGCAGGAAACAGAAACAGTGGTAGCGTTGCTTCCCTTGAGCTTTCTATTAGTATGTTGTTCAGACTGTAACAGTGATGCAAAACCCAGGCAAAAATGAACTGTTAAGCATAATTAAGATGGATTATGTGTAATAAGAATGTAATCTTTTTAACAAAACGGTACTCTTTATCTCCTTCTTCACAGGAAAAGATCAGTTTCAAATAACCATAAAAAATTAACAAGAAGTATAAAAATAGATTATTTTAATGCAAAACACACTCCAGTGTCGCTTTAAAAGTCATGTTTAAAAAAGGGTATTTTAAACATCACAGGTTCTCTCTGAAGAACTTGTCTCCACACTCTTAGGGACTTGTGCCTTCCTGTGAATGGTTACCAGTCAATGCTCTGCACCTGAAGCTCTCCTGCAGACTTGTTCACTTAAAAGTAATTAACTACTGGCGAAGTTTAGAACACAGAGAGCAGACTGCTTTTTTTTTCCTTCTCCCATTATTAATTGTAAACTATTTCTGAAGATTTACTATCGGAACAGACTGAACTCGGAAGGACACATCATCGTTAAGGGGGCTCTCTCCGGCCTCTCTCTCGCCTGTGTGAAACCCTGTTCCGACGCGAAGCCCAGCCAGAAAGTGAAATGAGTTTGAATGGTCTCAGCTTCGCCCCCTGGTGGCCCTCTGTCCACTCCGCAACATCTCCATTCATTGATTTCGTCGGTTGGGAATGAGGGTCAAGAGTGAAGAGTATAATAATTTGACCCGAGACTCCGGACTCCAACCCACAGACTGAACGCCATTAACCTTCCGTGGCCCAGAATCAACTATCGGATTCTACGCACAGAATGCGTACACCCTCGCTCACACACGTGTGTTATACTGTATGTGCACACACACACACAAAGTGCATTTATATGGAGTGGTGCGGTGTTATGGAGTGCGATTTCTGAATGCCACCATCAAAAACAATCTACAGATCGCGGGCGGGATTAATTCAATGCAGTTTGTGTACTGAAGCAATTCGCTGCGCTGCCCAGCACAGCTGCAATTCATTCTTAACCGTCAAATGCTCAAGCAGCTTCGGGGTTTTTTTTTACAGTATGCTGTCATAATAACAACAATCCCTCCATATTGTCCACTCGTTTCCTGAGCAGTAGCCTATATTTGTCTTACTCCCCTCCCCTTTTACTATAGACTCCACTTGTCTGTGGGCGACTACGTTTCTAATAAAGTATACCATGCCGCAGACTGTAGTCTTGCACGGGCAACACCAAGCGAAGCTCTATATCGAGAGCACCACACACACACACAAAGATACAGCACTCATCATGTATCCAAATGCTTTATGCTGTGTACCGGGTCTTAATGTTAGCCTGTATGTTAAGCTCCTGTCTCTCAAGTCTCGCCATTGTCGCCATTAGAATGTCATTTCGGTGGCCTCGTTTCACCCTTATTTTGTGTGATACACGATGGCACAGTCATTATATAACGACAGCGGGAGCGAAGAAGACGGGATTCGCTGTTTTTTTTTCCCCCCCGTTTGTCTTCTGCACCAACAACCCTCCTCGCTAGTGTCCGAGAAGACTATTAACACGGTTTTGGAGGCACGCGTAAACCCCCCCCACACACACACACAAATACCGGATAATGCCATTTCAAAGCCAGCCAGCCCACAGCCGCTAATAATAATAATAAAATACAACAACGTGCGTTTGAGCAAAACTTTTGGACAATAGTTCCGTGACAAAATGTGCAGGAACGAGTGGAAATTCACCTTTCCCCACATTCATTTCTGGATATTTTCCGTGTTCTTTAAATAAACATCAGTTATGTAATTGCACCCGATTAATCTTTTCAGCACAGCATCAAGCAGCATTCCAGCCTGAGCGCAGCGGAGATGTATTATAATCCTGCTCACTGTTACACAAATGGCTCCGTCTGAGGAGATGAAAGAGAGGGGGGAAACGACTCAATTTATTCGCTCTTATTTATTTTCCTGGCGCTCCGGTATAACGCCGGCGACTCGGCGGCGGTGTATCTGGGAATGTGCGAAGTAAATTTTATTTCCAATGGCCAAAGTTGGGACGCAAAATATCCTTTAAAAAAAACATGTTAAACGGATCGCCCGCTTTGTACACCACACCCCTTTACAACCCCCGTGCAGTTTTGGAACCATCAAACTTACCTCCAACCCTGTACATGTTCGCTGCCATCTTCCACTCCTTAATGGAATAAAAATACGGTTGTTGCTGTTATTATTATTCTCTTACAAAAACCTCCGAGCTTGAAGACTCCGAACTTCGCTCCTGGCGATTCCGATGTCCAACAGTTCCTATCTTCACCTGCTACAATACGCCGCTCAGCTCGCTGCACAAAACACAGAACATGATTTTTTACGTTATTTTTTTACGTGTGTCTCTCTGTCCTACTGTCTTCTTTTTTTTCCTCTCTCTCTGACGTCGGAACCATAATCTTCGACAATCTTGAATACTTTAACCCTTTGCGGGCCCGTCCGCATTTACCAACACCCCTCGGCGACTTGCAAATTCTTCCGAAGGAGAATCATTTGGCTGGAATAATGCGAGTTTTTGGACGAGAGTTTACGACATCAGAATGAGCTGGCCCAAACAATTTCGTAGTCGCACGGTCGTGTATGTATATGTGTAGTCCTGTTTAACAACCTGTCACGTTTTATTTCTTTGAAAAGGAAAAAAAACTAAGGAACAAATACACGCAGGTATCGAAAGGCGTATTTAGCACTGGTTCTCGGAGTTTCATAAAAACAGCTCTCTGTGCGACTCAGCATAGGCGATTGTCAAAGTTGACCACGTTGAATGTGCAACATGGTTGAATCTTGCATTTAATCTGCTCTGCCTCGTTTTTTTACATATTGTACTGTACTTTTACAGCACAATCCTTTACTCTGATACCAGTGTGCATAACTTTTCTTTAAACCGCGTATTTTTTAAACCGCGTTTACTGCGGTATTTCACAGTAAGCACTAAAAGGAAAAGCGTACTGTCCCAGATGAGTTTTTTTTCGTATCTTTATGCATAACTTGCAAATGATCGATGAAAGCTGTTCCGCACGCCTGTAAATTCTCAAATCAGTGCTGCTGCTTTTAGAATGATCCATCACGGCACGTTCTCGCATCATGAACGAGTCATTTTCACAACTTACGGAGACAATATGAGAAGACTGGAAAAAAAACTTTAAGCTTTACTTTAGGTATCTGTGTCTATTTTAATGCAACAGTCCAAAGCATTAAAATACATTTTGAAGTGTGTTTTAGTGGCACAGTGTGGTTTCTTTTTTTAAAAGTCGCCCCTATTGTCTCCTGATTTGGTATAGGGAGGCCACACAGGCACACAGACGACTTGAGAAATGTTTATCTACTGTAAGGCAAGTGGGTCGTGACCGTTAGAGGCGCACACGGGGTTAATTCGAGTCCCGCAATTCGCTCTGACGTCCTTCAATAGGTGAGGTCAGAGCTGGAGACAACACATAAAACATTTTTAAGAGGAAAAAAAAATCAAGATGTAAATAACCAGTTGTCACTTTACCACTGACATTTTCCGCCGTCATATTTCCTCCTCCGTCAAAATACTCCGGCGGCACAAAGTTAGCCGGAGTGCACGCTGACAAACATTAAAATAAGAGAACAAAAGACATTTGAGATGTGTTGCCAAAAGGGAGGTGTGGGGGGGGGGGGAGCGTGGATGAATATGATTAAATTTAAGCGGCGGTTAACTGGTCCTTTTCTTCATTGGAAGTGGTGTGCTCCTGATCCGTCCGCGCCTATAAGGGAATAAAGTAGTACCATGCTGGCACAGAGTCAATATCCATCCGGGTATCAATAGAAGATAGCGAGCGAGAAGCCGATCCATTAAAATCTGCATGGTCCCTATTAGAGGGAGGAGCTTAAGACCCTCAGCAAGAAACACACACATACTCACACACATACACACACAATCACACTCTGCCAGGCACGGTTCATTAAAGTCACAGGGGCTTATTAAGAGAACAGACAGCTTGAAGCACTAGCAACTTGTTCATCCCTTTGTTTTAAGACATAACAGGACCGTTTTCACAGCTCTGCTCATTTAAACCAGGTTTGCAAAAAATGTGCAGTATTACCCTCTGGTACACCAGCAATCTGTGCTTTAACAGTTCAAAGGGAACATACGAAATTAATGGAACGTATATATCGTATATCTTACAAATTAGATCACAGTTCTTGGGTAGTATTTTTTCATGCCTTCAAATCATAAAGACCATACTCTGTACTCTCCTACATCATTTATCAAAAGACAACAGACTGCTGGCATGCAGACTTGCAGGCTTCTATCAGTACCCCTGGTTAAAACACATGTCGTTGTAGAGAGCCTGGAAAAATAAGACACAGCACTCGTAGTGGACTCTGGAAAGGGACCCTAGAGTAAGACTTGGACAAGTTCTGGTCGCGTCCACAGGCGAAGAGATCTGGAAAAGATAAAACACAGATTACAATTTTAACTTGACAATTTTGATTTTACAATTCAGCACCTTGACGTTAGCCCGAAGTGATGGAAACAGCTCCTACACAGCACAGCTACAGTCTAATCGCTTTCCTTTCTGATTTATTCCCCTGCCTGTTTCCATCGCCTGCCCTGTCCAAATGGTTTCAGCAGAGCAACGCCGGACAGGCTAGACTGCTTTATAGACGGGGCATCCCCTGGCTCCTCAAGGCTAGGGGACGTTGTAGAGTAGACTGTAAGAGTGCCTGGGGAAAACCATTGGAACACTGGCAAGAACACGCAAACTCCACACAGAAGGACACCCCTGACTGGAATCAAACCCAGAAGCTTTGAGGCAGCAGTGCCATCAGTTACCGCCCCTGTGAATTCCCCTCTCATCTTTCCATCCATTCATGAAAGAGAAAGAGCAGCAAACTTGCTGATAGCGATGGTTGCCCTGCCAGGACTGATCATTTTTTTAACTTGTCTTTACAGGGGCTAAACTATCCAGTCAGCTGCACTCTCACCTTGGATAGGTACGATCATCGGCACTCCCTGGCCTGAACCATAACCTGCCAGTTTTTCTTAAACCTCTGTTCAGATCCTTCCATCAAACTGACGCATGCGATCTTGGGGATTAGTTAGCTACAAGTAACCAACCAGCCCTGACCTCTTCTTATTTCTTACCTTGGAAGGTTTAAATACATCACTGTATCCATTCTGCTGACTTGGCCTCAATCTGATCAGATGGACTGCTCTAACCCAGTAGAGCTACCTTTATTGTTAGTTTTTGTAATCGCTGGCTTGCTAGATGGGTGGTCTTTGTCTTTTAAAATAGTCACTAGCTGTACCTACAGTAGATCTTAGATCTCAGTTGGCTTTCGCTGTACACTGTTCTAATTTGACTCATTCCAGAGTGCTGTGACATTAGTGTGACCCTAGGTGTGCTCTATACGCTGGAATAGCTAGTGCCTAACCAGCTAGTCTCACTCCTGCGGCCTTCGTGATCTGCAAGCACCTTCCTGGTGCTGGTAGACCATTTTCCTGCCCCCCCACCTCCCCAGTCCATCTGTTGTGAGGGGCGCAGATTATCTGCCACACGCCAGCCAGGTGGGGGTTGCACTGCCCTGGTGGGTGAAATGGGTTCCCTCCTGTCGGCAAAGTGCTTAGGGACCCTCGGAGATGAAAAGTTCTATACAAATGCAATGAGGTCTTATGATGTTTGAACTACAGGGCAGTGCCAAATGGAAGAGGTCAGGCACTTGAGCCAAGGCGGGAGCAGGATTCCCTGATAACTCTGAAAGCTCAGAGGTGCCTGCCTGGCAGTCCACACAAGCCTCTGTTGTGCAGTAAGACAAGGCTGTCCTGGTGGGCTCACACCAGCTCGGGGTTAGGGAAAGTTCAAGCTTTCTGTACTTTTGTCATGCAACAGCACATTCTCTGCCGTGAAGGTTTGGACCATGTAGTGGTGATAGGCTCTGCACCTTATAGTGATTTAGCCATTTATTGAAGTAGGGCTTGATCAGGCCAACATGTTGTTTTGCAGTCAGACGTTTTATTATTACAGAACAAAAACACGGAAAACGAAGGATCATACTGGTGTCGTTCCGTTGCTAAACTCACTGCCACTTGCTAAAATGCCAGTGTAACTCAATCGCTTCCAGGAGTGAGAGAATTGTGATCTGTGGGTGCCCGGAGCTTCGACTGACGACTCGGCTGTGAATATCGGAGGCAGAGAGCTCTGTGAGCTGCACCCTCTCTTCCAGAGCCATCAGGACACATCCCGCATCTGGCCTGACGCGCGGAACTGGCGAGCGCGGATGACCAGGATTGAGCTTGGAAAGACTGAAGCTGTGAGACACTTTATATCAATTGATTGATCCGCTTTGTCAATAAGCGTAAATTCAGAACTCCCGCGATACCGCCGGGCTTGACTCTTCCTTTCTGTTGTGTGTACGCTGCCGGTGACGCGTAATAAATTAAGTACGCAGGCTCTCTGGACGGCTCTGATGCCGAATTTTGCTGACATACGAAAAGTCCTTGTATGTGCGAAGAATCTGCATCCTGCAGTGGTATTTGTGGGCTATTTATTTTGAATAAAATTACTTAGGCGCCATATTAGGGGCTCCTTACATACAGGTCTCTCTCCTTCAAGCATTAGTAGAGGTTTACCTAGATAGTGCGATTTCATGCTATCGAATGAATTCAGGAGTTGTCAGGGCCCGACCTGTAACCCGGTGTTACAGCACCACCTTGCGACTGAAACTGCAACACAAACGAAGCTCTTCTGAAAGAGGCCTTTGGAAGACGCCGAAGGCCTTTTCTATTTCTTTTATGAAAACCGCGGTTCAGATACCAATTGGAATGCAGTGGCCTTTCGTGTGAAAGAGTTCATAGACATTCCTCATTCGCAGCCGACACAGACTTGAAATGGAGCTAGCACTCCAGAGGTATTCAACCGCATTGTCTGTCCCTGCTTTCACAGGAGAGCAATCCCAGTGCTGACGACACGCACATTATATCGGGAGACAATTCAGAAAGGGAGCGACGTGTTCATGTTTAACAAACTACCTCCAAGGATAAGCTTTGAAGTCAGATGTAAAAAAAACAACTTGCTGGAGTACTGGCCAATTTTTGCTGGGAAAGCTGAGGCTGCTGCTGGAAGGGGTATTAGTGGGGCCAGTAGGGGGCGCTCACCCTGTGTCTGTGTGGGTCCTAATTCCCCAATATAGTGACTGTGACACTATTGTGTAAAAAGGCACCATCCTTCAGATGAGATGCAAAACCAGGATCCTGCCCTCTTTGTGCCATTAAAAATCCCAAGGCATTTCTCAAAAAGAGAAGTGGTGTTACCCCAGTGTCCTGGCCAAATTGCCCATTTTAGAAATTTTGGGGCAACTGTGTCCGTTTTATTGGTCAGTTTGGAACCCAGAGAGGGAGGTGGGCTCACCTCCTTCGTTTCGTTAATTCACACCGAGGGCACGTTATAACGCTGGAGCAGAAACTTGAGGTGAAGGTGGAAAGTTTGGGGCTCCCGGAATCTGACACCCAGCTCAGAGAGCACGACGTCACAAGAAGCCAGTGCTCTGGGGGTCAGGGGGAGTAAAGGGGAAAGACTTGGAGGTTATAGGTTCCAGTCCTGGTTGAGGGGGGTGGTTTATTTTCAGTTCACACTGATACGTGAAGAGAGTGCAAGGGTGGGTGGGTCTTTGCCCTTACCACTGGGAGGTTCCAGGTGGACACGGAGGTCAGCTGGAAACAGGACAGTCAGTCCTGGGGCAGGATGGGAACAAGGAGACTAAGGAAACAGGAGTGGCCAGCGTGTAGGTGTAATGAGTTTACCTTTTATCAAAAAATGTGGAAACCGCTGCATCCCAGAGGTGTGCAGATATCGTGGAGCGCAGTGTCTCGGTGTCACAACAGCAGACAGAAGGCACAGCGACCGCACTGGAAAGAAGAGTAAGAAGCATCCTGGTGCGGGACAGGACCCGCAGTCACGACAGCAACATCCGTTTCGTCTCTTTTTATTGTTTCATCACCCACTCACAGGTACAAATATAAATAAATGACATACTCGCAGGACACACATCAAAAGCATCCACAACGTGGAATTGTGAGAAGACTTACAAAACAGAAGATATTAGCAAGAGTTCAAATGAATTGTAAAGCACGGTACCAGAGCTCCGATTGCAATCCGAATTACAGAGGACGTGCAGGGAAAACACCTTAAAGGTGTTTTGTGGCCTTAGAGGGCAGCGGAAGGACAAAACTGATTAACTGTTGGCTCCACTCTTCAGCAACCCTTACTGTAAATCTGCTGACGCAAGTGGTGTACAGAGGCATCTGACAACTCTTCCCAATTACCAATACAACCATGCTGTAAAACAGGGACCAGCCTAATACGCAACAGGATTGGCTAAAAGGAACACATCAGTAAAAATGGTTAAAGAGAAAGGCTCAATTCCACAGGACATAGTTCAGAGTAGCCCCTTTCTTTATCAACCACTTATGCACGACGTGCATGAAGAGCTTCTCCGACTCGGCTGCTTTTCCGCAGGGTGGATGCCCTTATAATGGGACTGCATTTCTTTAATCGTGTCTTGGGAATGGCGTAAGGCACAGGAACAATCGGAAGTGCCCGTGACATTCTGTAATTCTAGCATTCTGAAACAAACTGGTGACCCATCTGACTGATGTTCTTCTTTATTTGGGGGGCGATGATCAACAAGTGAAATAAAAATTCTGACACCTTGATTTATTCTTATAGCCTGGCCAATCAGGGGGCATATTAAGTTCTTTTGCGTTCAGACACATCGGAAGACGGACACTGTAGCAGGACCGCTTCAGGAATAAGGCTGCAATATGACAAGAGGGCCAGTTCTGGGGGTGGTGCAATGCTGCAGCTGAAAGCCGAGGAACGCCTGTGTGATCAGGGCGTGTTTTTAATTGATCAGCCCTTCCTGTGTGGCTGGAATGATCGTGAGCAGCTCAACGCTGCCCACTGCACCTGGGCCCCCCCCAGCAGAAAGGCTGAGGCCCGAACCTGGCTCGAGGCCTGCAGCTGGGAATGGAGTAGCGCCATCATTCCTCTCCGAAGCGGTTAGAGAGAGGGCGCGGCCTACGGTCGCTGTAATCGCCGAACAGCGCACATCCTCGCCCACCGTGACTCCACTACAACGAAGGGTTTTTGGTTTATGCCTCCACCGGTGGCTTGCCCCGAATTTTCACTTGTTCAAGTAAGGCGAATGGGATAATGAGCACAACACCGACAATTCTGAGTCCGAGCTGGTGATTCGAGTTCAATAAGTGTTTGATTTTAGGAACGGGGGGGAGGGAAACCTAATAAAAAGGGTGGGCGATGTGTTGTGGTGTATGGATGTGCCCCCCGCAACCCCTCCTCTCCCCTGCGTTTCCTGGAGAATACCCACCGATCAGCCGAAAGCGTATGCTAGCCCTCCTCTTCAAAGAGCTGACCGAAAAATAACAACACATCAAAAATCTTCCCTACGGGAAGGATGCTCTCGCAATGATCTGCGGTAAACATTCACATTCCGAAATAAAAATACAGAACAGTCCGTTTGTGCTGAGCAGTGTGCCGGCGCCGCTAGAGATGGTTCTGAAGAATTCCAGGTTGAAGCCGTCCCGGGGAGAGATGATAAGGAAGTGAGGAGCGCGGCGGTGGCAGTGTGGGGCCCACGGCTTGCCCCCCGAGCGCGGGCACCTCATCTGACCAGGTGGTAAGTGAGCCAGTACATGAAGACGGGCTGCAGGCCCGCGATGGCCATGGTCAGGTACATCCGGAGCTGGTTCTTCGCCCCCCTCACCAGCACGCCCTCCGCTGCCGCCTCCGAAAGGATCTTCAGCCTTAAAGTCTTGATCTGCCGGGAGGGGGAGGGGGATCATGGGAAACTGTCAGCATGTGGGGCAAAACCTCCTGTTGCCGCTGCCCAGGGGCTCATTACATCAAACACCTTCAACATCAAAGCCCTCCATGTGAAATAGCATGTCTTTTTCCCTTAACTGAGGGTACAAGTTGGGTGAGACAGGCACACAGAAGGGAAAATTCAGAGGTTTTACATGCAGAGCATCAAAAGGAACCCATCATTTACAACTGCAACAGGCCCACAAAGTTAACCAGTGATTACCTGTGTCATGTCTGTTCAATCAAATGTAAACTCATGAGACACAGATTGACACCTGTCACTCGCAGGAATGACCGGTAGGAGTGTCTACTGTGTGTGTAAGCCTCAGGTTAGGAACTTGTGGCCACTGTTGTTCTGCAAAATAGTGCTCTGCACCAGGCTGAAGGTGCTGTCCTGTGGGATTGTGTCCCATTCTTTCACACACTCTGGACAAGCATGTGATTGGTCACTGATCTCTGGCTCCTGCCTGGCAAGCAGTGCACAGGAAAACGTCCACATTCTCACTGTGCAGCACAGTTGATCTTCCACAAGCAGCATGGGCACAAGCATGTTGTCTTGCAGGAAGCTTGTTGTGGGAGGATGAGAATGTAATTTCAGTGTAATTTTAAGAAATTATAATAAAAGCCGAAATATCCAAAAAAATCCAAGAAATTAATTCATTACATTGCTATTTCATAGCCTCTCCGAGGAATCTTTCTTTTTGGAAGAGTAGGGGGGAAAAAAAAGGGCGCTTTTCAGCAAAACAATGAAAGTGAGGTGTGTGCACATGGGTCACCTTGTCTTGGCAAAGCAACAGGTCCATTTCAGTTTTCCAACATGATGCGGAGGATCACTCAACAAAACTAAAATTAAAAAAACACAAACTAAAAGCTTACCATGAAGACAAAGATGGCTATGCAGCACCAAAGCAGCACCAGATAATAACCTGTTCTTCCGAAAAGCAGCCCGGCCACAACTCCTACAATCATTCTGCAGGGACAGGGGTGAAAACGTGAAGGACCAGTTACACTGAAGAACATGCCCAAGTCAGCACTTTCCAAACTAACACGGCACCCTTCTCAGCCAGGGCGTGAAAGCAGTTTTTTCAGGAACGTTTTTTGTCTTTGTTCTTCCTCAAGGGTGCTCTAAATTGCCTTTTTACGGTATGATTCCCTTTTTACAGTATGAATGTGTAAAATTAAAATAGGGAGATGTTGAACATGTCAACACGTTGGAGAC
This sequence comes from Atractosteus spatula, assembly GCF_055471065.1. Taxonomy (NCBI): domain Eukaryota; kingdom Metazoa; phylum Chordata; class Actinopteri; order Semionotiformes; family Lepisosteidae; genus Atractosteus; species Atractosteus spatula. The sequence continues at coordinate 72,937,037 of NC_142708.1, read as the reverse complement.
ATTTTAATCAGGATACTTTACCCCCTGCTTTCTCCAGTGCAGGCAATGAGCTTAAAGCATAAACAGAGTATAGGAACTATCCTTTAATCTAGCAAATGCACAACTGTAACTCTATAAAAATGCACTGAGCATGAAACACCTATATTCTCTGCATATAACAATACAGCTGCATCCTTAAAGCTCTGCCTTTTTGCCCAGTGTCTGGATGGTATTCTTTAAAGGAAAGACTTGGGAATGTTTGCACAGCTGTCTTTATCTGATCAGGTCCCTGAAGCAGTAAACATGGCAAGGCAATTGTCCTAACTTTTCACTGAGAGTAAACCAACTGTGGTTAATCAGTAAGTCAGCCTTCTTAGAGGATCGGCACAGTAGAGGGTAAAAAGATCAGACAGAATAGTGCAGACTGGATTGTATTCTCTTTTTTCATCCCTTCGGACCATGTGCAAGATATTTACAATGCATCTTTACTCAGCTGACTACCTTTAAGCAGCTGAAACATTGTGTTGTTGTAAATATATGGCCATTTCTAGTAACATTGTTACTATGCTGCACTGCAAAATGAAAAAGACCTGTGCCATGTGACACTCGGCATTCCCTGAAAATAGGGGTGCGTACCTTTTAGTTTTTATACATTTTGCTTGCTTAGCAAGGTAGTATTTGGACCAGATGGTTTGATGGAGATCAGTTATTGTTTACTCTCTCCTTGCGGTCACGTCTGTTAAGAGTACGGGCCACTTCTCAGATAAAAGCCTGGGTTTGAGCCTGCTCCATTTTAGGCTTGGCGTTTTACCTCCTGTTTCTAATCTACATCCAGGCTGCTCATTTGAATATGCCAGACCAGTGTTTTGCAGACATTCAGCACTTTCTGCTAGCATTAGAATCGCCTTACCCCACGTACTTGTACCCAGAGAAGGCTATGAGGTCGATGGTGGTGAGGTCAGTGTTGACTGTGACGAGGTACAGGCTGAGGAGAGTAGCCAGCACTTCGATGATGAGCCACACCAGGGCTGAGCTGGCCTGCATGCCCAGAATTTCAGGGGAAAACCTACACACCACAGGAGGAAAGGAGCAGAGGAGCGGTGACCTAGCTTGACTTTGCTCTGATGGGATTGCAAGCTACAGCCTGGACTGCTTCACTCTGGCAAGCCCCCACGTCAACATACAGGACCCTGGCAGCAGCTACGCGGCAGCATTTCTGCCAAACCTCGCCATCACACAGGACTAACACTGCCCGTTTTTAAACCACACCTGCACTTCCTGTGATCCATCACTCACCTGCCATGATTGTTGCATCTTGTTGCAAACAACACATTGCATACTCCAGTACTGCAATACTGCATACTGCAAGCAAGCAAGCATACTGCAAGTGGAAAGTTTTTGTTCCACACTATTTAAGGAACATTTTTGAACAAGCATTAACCCCTGATTTAACAATAATATGATCAAAAATATCGGGGGTGCTTGAGCCCACACAGCACCCACAGAACACTGCGCCTAGGATTCCGATGAACTACACAATAAGCAAACACTGAATCTGAACTATACAATAAGTAAATGTTTACAAGCTTTTACAAAACACGTCCAGGTAAAGACAGACACCTCAGCCCTTTTTTCAGGAGTTGCAATGGAAGACGCAAGCTGAAGAGAAAGACAGCAGCCGTCTGTTACAAGAGTGCAACTCTATATCAGTGCTGTGTGGCGCAGTAACCTTATACAAGCGCAAAGCCTGCCAGCTCACCTGTTCTGAGTCCCCAGAGCCAGCCCTGCCACCAGGATGTAGGTGATGAATGCCATGGCTGTCGAAACAAACAAGACTGCAGGTTAGGAAAGACACTGGCTGAAGGAACTGTTTGCGACTCATCATGTACATCTTCTAATGTGGAGAATCAATTCAAAAGGCAAACAAGATGTTGAGTATAGTCAAAAGTGTAGAAACTGAATTAAGGGATGTGATGTTAGAATTGTACCATGTACTATTTAGGCCTCATTTAAAACACTGTGTACAAATTTGGTCACCATGTTATAGATAAGATCCTGCTGCTCTGAATCACTCCAGAGAAGAGCAACTGGATTCATTCTGAGGCTTAAGGGAATGTCCTACACCGACAGGCTGAAGGGACTAAACCTTTTTAGTGCTGAACGGAGATGATTACTAGGGGATCCTATACAAGCTCTCAAAAATCTAGTAGGTTTCTTCAGAATTATGTGAGTGAAAGACAAACCTGAGGACACAGGTGAAAAGTACGTGGAAGTGTATTTAAAACTGAGTACTGGCGGCACTGCTTTACACAAAGGGCAGTGGGAGTATGCAACAGGCTACCCCGCCGTGCTGTTGAAATTGAAACCCCCGGCGTCTTTCAGGAAACTGCTGGATGAGATCCTTGGATCAATTAACTACTAATTATCTAACGGGCAAGATGAGCCTAATGGCCTCCTCTCATTTGTAACCTCTCTGAGGTTCCCATCAGTCAGATGCAAAGGAACTATACTGTTAGTACATGCTGATGCACCAGTCATGTGGTCCTCGCTTCCAGTACACACGGGGGCTTCTTGTGTCCATTCAGTCTTGTATCCAGAGCGGAGCTCATCAGGCTGTGGCTGATCTTGCCAGCGCAGTGTTCAGGCAAGGAGCGACGCGGTTTGTCATTCTGACATGGGATATTAAGCGCAGTCAAAACTCTGATGACGGGCGGCTATGTGCTGGCTGGAGGAACCTCAGCCCCCCGCTGGCCCAAGCAGTGCTGTTCTTACCTGGAATGTACAGGTCAGGGGCGTTGATATCGAACCTGGGTGCCACTGGGGTGTCCTGCTGGTAACTCACCTCCCAGTTCTGCACAGAAAGCCAGGAGAGGATTACAAAAAAGCACTTCAACCCCAATGTCTCCCATCACATGGGCAAACACGCCAGGGTAGGACCACTGAATTGCCAATGCAGCAGCAATCAGCCCAGGGGAGAGAAACAGCTGCATCCCTCTTCAGGCTTCTGACCCTGAGCAGTACATGCTGTACATTCAGCAATTAAAAAACCTGTAAGCAAGCCTCAGAATGAGATCATTCACAGCAATACAGAATCTCTAATCTACTGACACAGATTCGATTCTAAAAGTTTCCCTTTCAGCATGAACCACTCTGTGCTGTAAATCCAGCTGTCTGGATGCCAGTGTTCTCACATTATTTCTCTCAGAGGTGAATAAGGAGTGTTTCAAGTCACTGTGAACTTCAAGGTCTTTCATCCAAACATGAGCCAGACATCTCCCGCTGTCACTATTCGGCAGTTACAGAGGCGAGGGCTCAGCTGGCCAGATGTTTTGTGCATTGCTTCCGTCTGTTGACAAAAAGCCTTGCTTTGATCCAGAAGCTTTTCAGAGTGACCTCTTCTGCAGCTGAACATCATGATCTGCATGCAGCACTGGGCAACAGTGCGCGAAACGTGCCGCCATGTGGCCCTGCAGAGCTCAGAACACTTCTGCACAACAGGAGGCTTAATTCGCTGGGTTACATTCCACACAAATAATCCAATTATAGTTAAAAGCAAAAATCAATACCTGGTGCATGTAAGGGAAGACCAGCAGGCCGAGCTTCCTGCCCACATAAACCGTGTCCACTGCAAAGTAGTATTTCAGCTTGGAGATGGGGATGAATCTGTCCAGCTGTGGGGTTCAGAACTGGTCAGTTTGACACCTTGTTTTTTTTGGATTCATGCAGGCTTATAGTCAGGAAAGTCAAAAGCACACATGCCTTGAACACAGAACTGGAATCCTTAGAGGATTCAATTAACAAAGCACTGCTGCAGGCCCAGCTGTGACAGCGACAGGGCGTCTTCAACAAAAGAAGAGACCTCATCGTTTCTTCCTGTAGCGATGCCAGCCTCGTTAACGCTGACTGCTACAGAGGAGCTGTAACGAGCACACAGAGAGCCTTGTCTTCACGCACAACGCGAGCATGCACACATGAGCTGCGAAAGCACGCAAACGAAGGCAAAAATGACATAGCGGCTTAAAAACTTAGTGACTGTGCAAGAACATTTTGCCAACAACGGTCTTGAAAGCTACTCTTCTATTATTAATACAATTATTATAATTTTGTAATGGAAATCCAAGAGGATTTTACATTTAGTCGGAAGATGAATGGAGCCCTGATCAATCCATAAAGATACCATTTAGGAGAAAAGGCACTAAAGGAATGCAATGGGCTATTATTCAGACTCCTGCTTCAGATGTCCTTACGCCATGACTAAGGGACTAAGCCTCTACTCACATTTTTGTCCACGATCTGTTTTCCCTGACTGGCCAGACTGCTGCCATAGGCCATTGCCAGATTGGACATGGGGTCGGAGAGCAGAGCCTGTCCTGGGTAGCCCGCCCCCACTGCTTCCGGGCCCCTGAAACCCGGGCCCACCGCCCTCCCGCCGGTGCTGGTGTCATCGAAGAGCTGGCTGGGGTTGGGCCCGTCCGGGGCCGCGCTCCTCATTCTCGCTTTCTGTTCTGGAAGCGGCAAAACACTCGCAGGTAAGAGATCAGAATGCAGAGACGGGCACGAACACAGGCTTGCAGCCATGTGAAGAGTGCCTGCAGGCGCACACTCCAATACGCTTGCGCTGCAGTGCATTACACATGAGGGCAGCGCGCATCTCTGCTTTTCACATTAACAGGCTGCAGGCTGTCCCAAGACAGCTATTCTGTGGCAAAAGAAGAATCGCACCCCCTCGCTTGGCAGAGGTGTTGCAGAGATGGATCTTCTGTTCCAAGTCAACACTGTGCCGTTTCCCCACACTCGTCTACTGGGCCCCAAGCTTTAGGGCTCTGGTAAATAACTGGTAGGACTGGTCCCGAGCAGCTGAACTGTTGTTTTTGTCCCCATTAGTATATTTTGGAGGAAAACTCCTATGAGTCAGAACTCCAAGAGACAAGGTACAAACAGCTCACCTTAAAAGAGATAAATAGGGAGGTGCATGAAATAAATACTTTATAAGTCTAATAGTACCAAGGGGGGGGGGGGTTGTAACAAAATGTGCAACTAGGGATGTTTTGTGCATTTAAACAATTTCCTACTCAGTCGCCGTCAGGTTATTCTACTGTGGATTTGCACTCTCACCAAGTGAGCCTGCGGTGGAAAAAGCATTCAGCATTTGATTAGAATCAAGCAGCGAAAGCTGGGGTGAGCGAGAAGCATTCCTCGCACATCACTCTGTGTTTTTTTGTTTCCTATTTATCGACCCCAAAAGCCAAGCAACCCTTGATTTGTCATCACCTACTCACCTAAGGCAACTTCATCCTAACCTCCTGGAATGCACCGCCTAAATACAGGCGTAATAAATTCATGAAGCCCTTGTGCAAACACAGCAGCATAAACATGTCGCTGTAGGCTGTGTCTTGAACTACAGTAGAACTAGCCAAGCATTTAAAACTGAAAAGGAATCCCAAACCTACAGGTGACATTTGCTGGGTTATGCTGATTCATTCAGTGCTGTTGCATCCCAGGAAATTCCTAAGCCAAGGAAAATGCTCCACATCCTCCACACTGCGCCCGGCACCAAAACCCCAGCTTGTTCCGACCTCAGTGGAACATCACAAGATGTTTTCGCCCAGAATGAATTTCTCTCAAGAATAAAGACTGCATTATTTCATCCTCAGCCAAGATGTCTCTTGAAGAGGTCACAGGAGCGAGGTAGCAGAGCTGGTGGAGTGGTGCCACAACAACCAGGAGGCCTGACAGGACACAGCCAGCTGGCACTCAGAGCTGAGCAAGTCACATGAGCCCACGTCTCTGCTGGACTCTTCTCTCCAGGTGCTGGGCCTTTCCACCTCAAGGCACAGCCAGGCATTTCTCTGCTAAACTGGATTTGACACATATTTAAAAGGCACTTTCTCCTTTCCTTAAAATGCAATTCCTGAAACTGCACTCCAGTGTCTCTTATAAATCTGAATGTTCGTTTTCTGAACCTAGCTTCTGAACACTGTGGATGTGCAACCCATAAATGTTGCCATATGTGCTGTTAAAACGCACATATTGTCAATAAACCTGTAGGTATTTGTTTATGGTAGCTGTCAACAGCTTGTCTGTAAACTGTGCGCTATACTGTTATACTGTATATAATGTCAGCCTGTCTCTTGTAGGGAAACAGTTCAGAGCCTCCCCCTCTGGCATCTGAATCAGGACTTCACGTGGGAGAAAGAGCCTCCTCTGATCTGAACTAAAAATATCCTCCCCTTCCTGTTTCTGGAGCGCTAGAAGTCCTTCACCCTTTCTAAAAGATGCTGTGCTTCAGGATGTGTTTACACATCTGTACCTAGTTCGGCCTGTGCCCAGATTTACTAACATGACAGAAACTAGAGCACATTCACATCAAATCCCCAAAGCCAGTATAGTTCTGAAGCATACCACCTTCTAGAAACAAAACCCCCCTTCTACTGTATATACAGGGACAACAGAAGCAGGTCTGAAATCCCATCATAGTTTAGAGGCGAGGTGAGTGTCCCAGGTTGACAGCTTGTGTTGAATCCTATTCCTGGGACTGAGATCTTGAGCTGGGACCATCCGCAAGAGGCGCAGTACCAGACAGAACAGCTACATTCAGCAGGGCCTGATGCAGACACTCACACAGACGACTGGTATGTTACAAAACCTGTGACACATCTATGGAATGCTACAAAATTTCCTTTTTCAGCCAATTTATCTGCTTGGATTTTCACCTGAGCAGTGCTGCATTTTAGGACACTGTTCATGCGCTAGACCTCATTCTGACAAGAAACATGCTGGCAGGTCCCTACACCCTGTCCTGCTTATGAATTAAAACACTGCATGTCAGTGTTCCACAAAAACCAGACTATGAAATATGTGTACAAGACAAGAAGATATTTCAAACAAAGCTAAAACTGGCTTTTTCAAGCACTATGGCAGACTTACACAAAGATGAAAAGGAGAACTTTGGATGAGTCAAGACAAAAATTCGAATTGCATTTTCTCCAGTGGACAAGACTGACTGAAAACTTCACAGTCTGTATTGCCTAACGAATGTCACTGCTTTGTTCACGGACCATTATTAAATTACAAAATATCAAAACTCCCAGGCTTTAAAAACAAGTGCCGAAGGACTTTGGCCATGAACGAACCCTCTGCCCCAACAGCTTCAGAAAGCACTGGGCCGGCTGTGGTCTTACTCGGTACCATCGTCATTGGCACTGCGGTACAAACAGCCTTCTACCGTGGTACTTAAACCGCTGTGCTAGGAATAATGTTAACTGTGCTTTACCCAGGTAAGATGGGGGAAAAACTTCGTTTCCTGCAAAAAAAAAGACAACAGCTGTACACTCGCGTCTTCCGTTTCGCTTAGTTTTACTTCCCAATTCAAAGAGCTTCTTTCAGTAACGCAGCGCAGAGGACCGGCATCTCTGTCTCCGCTACACTGTGTCAAGATCCTGCTGTACAGTTCCTTCGCTTACACTGGCTACGGACAGTGCGCTGTAGCCTTGTCTAGCTCAAAAAGACAACTAAAACAGTAGCCCAGATAATCTGGCAGTGACAATATTTTCTGAAACAGATATATCTTGAGCACATAAGTAAAAACACTAAAATATCCACCATCTTCTCCTTTTTTCAGACATGATATATCCTCTTTGTGCCCCCCCCACTTTCATACAATAGGAAAGTGTCACGCAAAAGTGAAAATTAAATACAGATAAATCTGACGTACGTAACTTACGCTGTCTGAACCCGCTAGAGGTCGTTGAGTAATCCATACTGCGGAGATGAACTGACTGAGATGAAAATAATTAGACCACAAAATAATGCAAATACACGAAATTAAATGGCTTACATTCAACTTTGTACAGTACGATGATAAAAAAAAAAACCATTCAAATCGGTAAGGCCCTGCCTCTTTAAAATACAATTAGCAGCGCACAACCGAACTTGAATGTCTGACCAATCAAAGCGTGGTAAATCAGTCCAGCGCGCGATGCACGTAAGGATCCAGCCAATAGGCAGGCTCCGATGTACCGCCTGAACGGAGACGCCCGACCAATGAAAAGCAGACGCACCGACGCGTCGTGAAGATTGACAGCACAATTCACCAGTCACACGCCAGTACAGGGCAAAAAAAAAACCCCGATTTCTCTAAGGAAGGCAGGATGGCGTATCTGGGAGCATATGAGAGAAACTATACAATACTGAGAGATCACAGCAGGTCTGACTTATTATTAACCCACTGTCTACCAAGACTATCGAAGCAAGCCACTGCAGTAAAACAATCTGACTGGTTATTTTGCAAACATCTGTCTGTTTTCTCCTCAGTATAACAATTCCAGATTCTAAAGTGTAAATAAAATGCATAATATTTAAAAAGAAATTACAAAATGCTTAACACCCAATATGCTCGCTTACATTTGTAATTCCTCACATTTTATTCACAGAAACGCATTTATGGTTATTAAATTTTTTTTACCAATTAGCTACCGATAGATAATACCAAAGCGATATAATGCATCATCGTAACATTTCAAACAGCTGCACTGCGAAATATTGTTTATAGCTAATAAAAGCTGTAGTCTGCATGGAGCACACGTTAACCATTTCAACACAGCAACTCTTCAACGTTTTTTTTCTTCAATAAGATTTAGAAGAAAAATAAGATTAATTTTGCTTACTCACTTTTAATCCTGTCATATACGTACCGTCACGTTTATAAAGCTGCCTCTCCAGATAAACTTATATTTGCAAATTGTACCTGGTAGGTACTTTGTCAATTTGAGCGAAAGGGTGTGCGGCTATATCGTTTAAAAAATTCGTTGTAAAAAAAAAACGTACGTAATTGTTAAACATTAAATTCCATCAGATGAATTTCTGTGTCGACTTTGTGTTGTCATCCTGCTAAAGGTGAATCAGTTCTAGGGGAGTTCGGAGTTCGACTTTATGACGTCAAGCCTGCCAGCACGACCCGGCGTTACCCACGCGAGCAAGGAAATACACTACAGCTACACGGAGCAGAGACCAGAAGCGGGGATTTAAATATGTTTTAATCTTCCTGATTTTTTTCCGCGGGCTAGCCGTGCTTAGTGTCTTTTATAATAAACATTAGCCTAGCTCTTTTGTACTATTTAATTCACAGTTATGTGTTAAATAGTAACGCTTTGAGGGTCAAATTATCCCCCCGTGCTTGTATAAAAGCGTCGTGCAATTAAAAATCAATCTATAATTATACTTCAACTCTAAAACAGGGTAGTAGTTGTTACAATATGTCTTTATTACAGACCCCAGACATCCTCGTGTATCACAAGCCCGGCTAGCTCAGTCGGTAGAGCATGAGACTCTTAATCTCAGGGTCGTGGGTTCGAGCCCCACGTTGGGCGATGTCATTTTTACTGGTCTTTTACCGTAAGTAAAACATACTTACTGTATCTTTTCATTTAAGTAATTCAACATTACTTTAACCATTTAAAACCATGTGACCTGTTATTTGCACAATCTTAACTTTTCAAGTTAAACTTGAAAAGTACCGATTCTTCTAATACACAGTGCGAAAACGCGCAATTTATGAAAACGATGATTTCAGAAATTGTCCAGTAGGTGGCAGTAGCTATACAGTATTTAACCAGACTGTAGTACAGATGCACATCTTCCACGAGTTTTTTTTCTAATCTTACTTCACCCGCATTGGAATATCATTATGCAATGCGTGTTTTAGATGGAAATACAGGACTAACAGTGCATTAAGAGAGTGCTGTTTTTAGACCGTAACTATCTAACATTTTAAAACTCCGCGCTGTAACAGATTTAAATGGCTGCTCATCGCAGGCCGTCACTGTGCTGACAAAATCAAACACACCGGAATCAAGTTACCATAGTGACGCCTAACATTCGTAAAAACTGTTACTCAATCGATTGTGTTATCTTTTCATGGTCGTATTCGGGCATGGCCTACAGGCGTCGCTCCACTCTGAAACACGTAAACGTTGTCATTCACTTGGCATAAACAACGAAGAATCGAAATGTACATCTGAAAACGCGCAACGAAACAACCGAACACACGGTGGATAAATCTTCAGTTTTGAATTTTAACCCTGAACAGAAACTGAGTTCGAAAAACCGCATTATAATTGTAATTTGAAAAAAAAAACTCGTGAAATTATATTTTTAACGGTTTTGGATAGGCACGTGGATAATGCATTTATATTCATTAAAATAAGCTTCGTAAATCTGCGAGAACATCAAGCACCCGGGCTGCTGCAGTCCAATCGATAGATACGGGCAATGAGGTTTTGTGTGATATTTAATCACTACAACCTAAAGGGGTAATACTTTATGACCAAACTAAAATTTACCATGGAAGAGGTAACTTGCGGGCAGCCTGTGGACCACGGTCAATTTTTTAGACGATCAGGCTTACAGCACTGTACCCTGAAATCGACATTCCCTCGAGAGGTGCTGGAGCCATGTTTCCTGTCCCAGCCCCCCCCCCCCACGCTGCGCGTCACGTGGCGCCGCTCCCCCTCCGCTTGATGAATGATTGCAGCCCCGGAGCTCGCGGCGTTTCCAATGTCGGCCCCGTCGCGCGCCAGGCTTCCTCCTCTCGATGACTCGACGGGAGAACGTGCCTCTTCTAGCGCGTTGTCTACGCGCGACAGAGAAACCGGTCTGTGCGTTCTTGAATTAGATGTGCAATTTTTGAAAATCAGCATGCAAATTCAAAGGGAGCCTACCGTCCCAATTTCTCAGACCGGCTATTAATTAATTCACGGTCTTGCACAATTTTACAAATTCCGAATTGAACACAAAATCGTGAACTTTGTGAAATTACTATGTTGTTGCAGAGCCCTGCTCTCGCCCCGGGCAAGTGACGTTAGATGGCCCTTCCTGCTCTCTGTAATCACTCATTTAATGCGATGTAAGAGGGAATGAGCTCAGGTTGTGCAGCAGATATTTCACCGCAGAAATATTCCAGCCTGTGTTTGTGTTGGTCGGCAAACTGTCTGGAAGCAGACAGCAATACTTCTATTGGATTAAAGGACATGCAGACATGTATTCACAAGCCTGCTTGTTTACAACGCAATGGGGCCAGAACACATCACTGCAATCACTGGCCTCTTTCTGAGTCACAGAACATGACACTGTGCATATCTGGAAATGTAATTTTGTGGTTTTACATGGTACTGTGTACATTTTGCTTTAATTGTGGTTTGTAATGCACTTATCAATGCTCTTTCTAACCCCCCTCAAAAAAAGCATTGCAGTTCCCCTTTAATAATAATAATGGTTAGATAATGCTCAAGGCACTTTACAGGTAATGGGAACTCCCTTCCACCAATACCAATGTGTAGCCCCACCTGGATGATGCTATGGCAACCCAAGAATGCTGGTACACCCAGCATACAGAGTAGAAGACCATGACTGGTAAAGCCCAGGGAGAAATTTGACCAGAACCCCAGTTAAAACCCCTACTCTTTGAGGAAAAGCCCTGCACTGTTTGATGACCATGGAGAGTCAGGACCTTGGTTTTGCATCACATCTGAAGGATAGTGCCTTTTTTACAGTATGGTGTCCCCATCACCATACTGGGGCATTAGAACCCACACAGAACACAGGGTGAGAACTCCTGCTGGTCCCATTAACCTCTTCCAGCAGCAACCTTTGCTTTCCCAGGAGATCTCTCGTCCAAGTACTAGCCAGACTCCTACCTACTTTTTGGGTTGCCAGTTGAGATTTACATGATGATACTGCTCCTGGCTGTCACCAAATACACAGTCTTTGAAATATTTAATTTCTCAAAAGCTTTGAACGTCACTTACCTGCAATCAAATCTTTGAATTTCTTTTTGGAAGTAATCAATGCATGCTTTGCACACCATTCTCAAAAGACCACCACTGACACCGAGGCACTAGGTTGATTTGTTTTATTTATAAAAAGTAATTACAAGAGAATTGGACACTTTTTAGTGTTTGCATAGATGGAGCAACTCAATATGTACCCGAATGCTTTTGTTGGTGTGGAATTTCTTGCTATTTCATGTCAGCATTCTTCCATCTGCTCAAGAATGCCTGCAGATACGTCTGCCTGCACATTTAATAAATAAACATTAAATTAAAACATCTTCTTAAGATGCTTAATAATTTTCTTGAATAGAGGAGCCAGTTCACTTTTAAAGTCAGACCTGGCTTTCTGTAAAACACCTTTAGGGAACAGCTGAGAGATGACACTGTTCCAGACACTAGGAAGAGCTTGGCAAATAAGTTATGAGTCCTTCAACCATGTTAACCTGTAGCTACTGCACTAGAGTATACAAAGGAGGCATATCATATAAAAACTCACATTCTTTGAAATAAAACATTCACATGTTTAAAAGGAAACAAGGCAAAATTTCAGGTGTATTACTGTAAATCAAAGTTTAAAAAATGAAAAATACTGCACTTATTATTGCCATCCAATGAGCCCAGAAATGCACTTTGAGTGCACCAAGACTCTTTCAATGTCCTCTTTAGAGCAAGGAGCATAAAATATACTTCAGGAAATTGTGCACCCCAGGCTCTATAAAAGGTCAGAAAGGACAGTTTCTAGCCATACAACAGACAAATGTAGTTCTCCAGCAACACTGGTTTCATACACTATTTAATAACACTGATTTCAGAGAACCAGACTGAAATGCTGCGCTTGGACATTGTACTTTAAACAGATCAGGCTTAAATACCCCAGCCTTCTTGCACAAACATAATACAGATTGAAAATCAGAAGTCCATTAGACAGCCTGATGAGAAGACACTGAATGACCGTGCAAGAAAACAAGGAACTAGACCAAGTTCTTTGTTCTTAAACATATATGGATAAAAAAAAACTAAATGTTCAAATGTACTTTGCTCAAACCATAATTTGTACTGTGATTCAACCTAACCAGACAATGCTTCAACATATATAAACCCCATAAAATGAGTGTAAAACTAGTGTCCGTTTATGAATGTGTCAACACTGAACAGTAACTGCCCCGGAACAAAGAAAAAAAGTACACTTTTCACTTGAAGGCAGAATGTGCAAATTGTGCCTTTGTCATTTTTACAGTCCACTTCTTCCATAAGAAACCTAATGAAATACTACAGATTTTAGGGGGAGTCTTTTGGTTACAGGTTAGTGAAAGCTGTTTTGCTGGCCAGGCCAAAGCCTAAGACAATGCACTAATCAGCTGACGGTACAAAAGGCTAAAAAACTAAGTAAATTCTTGGTGACCTTTAAATTTCTGTGGAAAACTTTCTAGTTCACAACCGAAGCCCACCTTCACCTAAAGTGAAGCACACCTGAAAATATTAATGTCAATAGCAGTCAGTGTTTGATTTTAAAACTTGAATTCAGAGGAAGACATTCGTGATCTTAAAGAATAAATATGTGCTACCAAGTGACCCAATTATAGTGTACGTACAGATCCATGCATTGTCTCAGCCTTAATGATCATTCATTTGGAAAGCCAGGCTTTTAGTCCCCTCATGTACAGGTCTTTCACATTGTTGATAAGAATTACTAAGCATTTCAGAGTGTTTACAACAGCTTTCACACAGGAACAAAAGACCCCAAAGAGAGGTATAGCAGATTTCAGAACTTTTGGTACACTTTTGCTATTACAAAAAGACAGTAATTCGGAAACTTGAAGATAACATGCACACTTTAAGCTATGTAGTGATAGTGGGCAAAAAAATAAGCAATGCAAAAACTGTAGGTAACCAAAACCCCTTCTACTTTTTTCCTCAAAGGTTTACAAAATATCTTAAACTATCTACAAATAAATATGGCTTTTTAACCATCAGGTTTTTCTTCATTAAATAGTAAAAAAAAGGTAAAAACATTGATCTATACCACACTGAGTATTGAAACGGAAGTTGGAGTTTCAGATTCTCATACATTACAAGACTGTGATAAGAGTTAGAGACTACCCCACGGTCCCTTTTATGAATAAGAGTTAAAAGTGGAATTTTCCACTACACAGTTTAAATTATTGCAAAGGAATATTTCACCTCTCTTACAAAGCATTGGCTTGCAATATTTAGTTAACAGCCTTATTTTACCACAAAACAGGCAAGGGTTTACTAGTAAAATTGAAGCAAAAATGTTTTAGAATAAATGAGATAATTTAGACTCTTTACCACAAACACTGGGACTCTCAAAGGAATACTTTTTAGAGTAGTTCAATTGTACTTGTACTAAACTGTGCAGGGGGAAATGGTTTCATGCAGAAGATGAGGTAGCATTAAGGTAAGTTGTAGATATAATGGAGACATAAAACATTAGAATATTTCTGACTTCCAGGATGAATGAAATATTTCAGAAACTCACTGAAACAGAAAGGCAGGCTAAATGGGTCTTGAAGGACTGGCACTCTGCCAGCCTAGCCTGATGGGAAACCCAGTTAACGGAGGTAGTTGTGATTTCTGCACCAGCCGATGAGAAAGCTGACAGTTCCTTTCGGAGAAGCTGACATCATTGTAAATCAGTTCCATGTTACAGTAAGGCGTTGCTTGTTGAGAGGTCTTCAGTTATTCAGAATGTTAAAAAAAACTAATAATAATAATAATAATAATAATAGCAATAAATATGTATAAAAAAGATCTTCACAGAAGACAAGATTTCAACATCAGTCAACAATCATGTCAAACACTTCCCTCACAAGAGGCATAACCTGGCCAGAGAATCAAACTTGAGCTCATTTACGCAGCTTGGCACAGACACTTCCTTGTCTTTAATGGTTGAGGACTGGAATCTAGGCTAGATTCAGAATACCGTTTCCTTAAATATGCAGACTTACAGTCTGCCAATAAAACTCTTCATGAGACAAAATAATCGTGATCCTCAGCCCTTCGCCGTGTCGGTGCTGAACTGCTGTAAAACCCGCACTCATCTTTAAACGCGCCACAAGCTTCCAAAACCCCCAAGCCTTCAAAAATGTCCTCTTTAGTCCCTTGTCAGGGAAAGGTTTGAAAGTACACTTTACCAACTCATTGCTTCTCAAGGTGAGTTGGGGTCAAGCCCTGCAAGCACCAGTTTGTAAACCCTTCGCCCAGTTTCCCCACAGGCCGAGACGGAGAAGACACCGAGGCTCAGGAGCCCACCAGGATTTCCATGATGTGCTCCAGCTCATTCAGGTCCCGCACGGCGGGGGATGGGGAGAAAGCAGAGGAAGGGGGGGAGCAGGAGGACAGGTACTTGAGGAGCTCGTCCCCGGGTGGCACCGGGAGAGTCCGCCCGCCCAGCGCGCCGGCCTCCCGCTCGTAGACGGAGGTGTCGATGTCCGGGAAGAGGTCGTCCAAGGCGACGTCGGTGAGGTAGCTGGACCTCATGATCTCGAAGCTGCCGAACACCGGCTCGGGGGCCCTGCAGGCTTCCGGGCCCTCGCCGGGCCTCTCCGCCCTACAGGGCGAGCCGTCCTGCTTGGACCCCCAGTCGCTCGGCAGGTTCTCGATGGAGCTCAGGGGGGCCCGTTGTTGTTGTTGCTGATGCTGCTGCTGCTGTTGCTGGGGGCCCGGAGAGGAGCTCCCATCCAGCACCAGGTCCAGATCCCTGAGAAGAGAGGAGATGGCGGAGGACAGGGAGAAGTCCTCCTCCGCGGACAGGAGCGCCCAGTCGTCGCCGTCCCCAAACCCCAGGCGGTGATTCTCCAGAGACATCCTCGGAGGGGGGGCTTCCTTGTGAAGGCCGGGCTCTGGTGGGATTGGGGCCGGGACCTGCTGGTCCGGGCCCGAGCTCCCGGCACCATCCTGCCGGATCTCCTCCTGGATCTGCCGCAGGGTGTTGGCGATGAGCACGGAGCGGCGCAGGCTGGGCTCTGCCAGCGCCTGCCCGCGGTGGAACTTGTCCAGCGAGATGTCGAGCACCGACTGGCGCTGGGCTGCGTACAGGCTGCTACCCTTCTCCGCGCGCGCCCCTGCGGGCAGCTCGCCGTCGGCCGGGAGCTTGCGCTTCTGCCCCTTCACCTCCATCCTCCGCCTGCGGGAGACACGAAACAGACCGTCAGAGAGCGCCCGCGTCCCAGCAGGACCCCCCTCCTTTCCTCCCAGGGACTACCCAAGTGACCAGCAATGACCCTCTTCGTCCCATGACCGGCAACCCAGAGTGCCACAGCTCCACGCAGTGACCCACCCCCCCCCCCAGGTCACCAGCATGACCCTTATGACCCCCTTCTCCTGGTGACTGGCGCCCCCCCAGTGATGACCCCTCGGGCACTGGCACAGCTCCACAGCTACCCCCCAGGTCACCAGTGTGCCTCAGTCATGACCCCCCACCCCCAGGGACCAGCATCTCTCAGTGGTGACCTCCCAGGAAATGGTACACCCCCCCCCGCCCAAGATCAGCACACCCCACACAGGGTGAGGGGCAGTAAGTCCAGGTGCACAGCTCCCACCGCACCCCAGTGCCGAACAGAGGTGGACCCAGAGGGAAAGACCAGGCGCTTTCGTTCCTAACTCACAAGTAGATTCAACACCATCCGCTTTCCTGAAGCAGCCGTCCCTGGAGCACGCTGCACCTCCGCCAGACCCTTCCTTAACCACGGCACACGGACCAGAGACAAGGGGGAAGGGCATTCAGCACCAAGAATAGGAGGCGCTTTTTACACACAGGGTTGTGGGAGTCTGGAACACACCACCCACGCCATGTTCTTCGTGGGCTTCTTTCAACTACATCATTGGCTTAATCGACCACAGGCTGGTGGGGCTGTGGGCCAAACAGCCTCCTCTCTTTTCTCACTGTTCTTCACGACATGGGGGGAAGCTGTGCCTGAGAAAGTTATACCCTAGAGGAAACACAAAGTAGAAAGAAACCCTGGTAGTAGCCCAAGTAGCCAACCCTGGTCCCAGAGACCTGCAATCCCCGCCTTTCCAGTCACCCTCAAACCCATCCGTTTGTAAAGCATGCACTTTAACAAACTGCAAAAATTAATGTTAAATAAAAGCACCCAGACAACAGAACCTGGTAGCCAGCCCATAACCACCAGCATTAAGCACAACATGAAAAAAAAAATCATAGTCACGCCCTAGCACGTATATTAAAAACTGGTTTTACCTGAATCTAATATGGGATCAGAACTCCCAACAGTTCATAAATGCGGGTCTGATGTCCAGCTGCAGAAGCTGGATCCCAACAGGGCTCAGCCGGCAAGCCCAGCTCTCTCTCGCTGCAGAGCCACACTACAGCGCGGCAGTTACCCGAAACCGCCTGAACCCATCCGGTGGCGCTGTCGAGCGCACTGCCGGGGGCACCAGCGCAGGGACGTGCAGAAGCGAGGATGCCTAAAGGATGCCACGGATGTTACATGGCTTCACAGTACAAACCGATTACTGCACACAGGGGCGGCCTGGCGTCGAAATATCCTGCCTAGACTTAGCCGAACCCCCCGCCCCCCCCAAAAATCAAAATGAAACCCGCAAGAACAAAAACGAGCGAACTACTGCTATTTTTTTCACCTCGTAGAAGTGGGGAAGGTGGGGGAGGGGTGGTGGTAGCCGATCGCCTAAATGTAATTTTCCGCCAGTAAAGATCTTAAAGAAAGATTTTAAAGGCGTTTTTTCATTAAAAGATCTTTAAAACGGTTTCACCGATAATGAGGCCTCGGCCCGGGGACGTACCGGAGAGACCCTGCAAGCACTGGTCAACTCCAGCAGCGCAAACAACTCAGGCGCCTGACCGTTTCTTTGGGTGAACTCAAGTAAAGCAGCGAAACTCAACCCCGAACAGCTTAAACGAGGCTGTTAAAGGAGAAGAAAAAGTTAAACCGACCGACAGTACTCACCGATATCGCCGTCTGCCCTCCCCTCCAAACTCACAACTCAGTCCGCACTTAAAAAAGGGTCCAGCATCTAAATAAAAATCACTGCTGCGCCTCGGAAAACGCGCCAGCTCCGAATACAGTGTCTGCTCTGAAGCAATACAGGCAGGTAAGCTGGTTACAGGACGAGGTAAATAACGAGCCCTCTACTTACTCCCTCCTAGAAAATTACTGCACAACTAGCCGCTCCTACTTCCCGCCTGCTAATTCAAGTCCGACGCGAACCGCAGTGCGCAGGCGCACGACTACACCCCGTCCTTGGCATTGTGGGATACGGAGTTTAAAGATGGCGGCCTCTTTCAAACGCGTTCCTATTTAGTTTAGAACGGGCTTTTCCGTCATTTTCAGACGGCGGATCCATGCTGATCAAAGGGCACTTCAAATGAAACTTTCGCCACTGTTAGAAGTGCGCTTTTGCTGTATTCTGCGGGATGTAAATGCAGAATTGATCCGATTCAGCCTCAAAGCAGGGGTTTCCCAGTCTATAGACTGAAAACATTTTGCACCAGGGGTTGTTTTCAGTCATTTGAAAAGTGAAATCTTGCACCTTATAAGAGTTAAAACCGGGAAGAGCGCTTTTCTGTTACAGAAAAGTTCTTCTCTGACTGCGTTAAATTAAACCTTTGTCTAAAGTTTTATCAAAATGTTGTTTCCATGTTACTCATGTCGAAATGCACGGCCGAACACTTCTTAAAAAACTCCAAGTCCCAGAGCGCATTGCGACGCAAAGGGAATGTGTCGGCGATCCATGTTAACCATGCGTTTTTTTAATATAAGGTCAAATTAAAATATAGTCTGAAAAAAATGGGAATTATTTTCGCATAAACGCGCTTATTGTCCTTTTACGTTTTCACTGGGTCTCTTCCTTGCATGGCATCATACCAATATCCTTAAAAATATTTTTTTACAATCGAGTCCTGAACTTATAAATAAAAACACGACTCGCATCACTCGTATTAATACACGAAGGCACTACATTAAAGATAAATTATAGTGTTGGAGAATTTTAGAATACGACTGCATCGTGACATTTATACAGAGAGACACAAAATCAATTTAAGTCCCACTAACCAGTGCACAAAGTAATATTTCTCGGAAAAGACTGTTAAAAGTCAACCGTTGCACGTAGAGACCGATCACATAATATACTAACGTTAAAAAAAAGAGAATGAAACTAAAACATAACCATCCGCTTTTACGAATTGTTGCCGTACGTGTAAATTTAGTTGAGCATTTTACAGGAAACATTTTGTGTGATGTTAAATGTTTAAAAACACGAATCCCGCACCCGTTCCCACCTCCAAGTCCTTTAGCTCAGCGATTTGTTTTTTTTAATCGTTACTTTTTGATAGTTAAGACGCCGCAAACGGCGCCTAATGCAGCGACTGCGATAGCGTCTTCGTCTTTTAGCCCATCAACGTCCAGTAAAAAAAAAAATCCGATAACGCAAAGATGGGACTGAAATTTACCTGCTTCGCGTTCGTTTTCCCAGGCTTTCGTTTTCTCCTCAAATCCCCGACATCCACAGGTTTTCTTCCCCCTCACCTGGAGAGTTAGGGAATACTACTACCACTTTCCTCGCCTCGAAATCTCGAATCTTCCCCCTCTGCCCATTGCTCCAGTTAATGTCTGCAGATCCGGGACAGTTTTTCCTAGTTTCTCCGACAGGGCTAGCACCCACAAGAAGCAGGGCGCTCTCTACTGGCTTGGACCGGCTGTAAAGCCGCCTCGGTCTGGTCCGGATTGGACGAGACGGATGTCGGTTTAAATTAAATCGCCCCCACCTCAGCTTGTTCCCTTCGGTTTCGCAGTCCCGGCTCCGGAGACAAATGGCAAAGGTTGTAGAGCCCCGGGTAAATGATCCAGCCCGATACCGGAGGCTTGGAGCTCGCTGGGTGGTATTCAAAATCGAGCCAGCCGGAGAGGACAAAGTGGTGTGCGAGACTGGTGGGGAGAAAGGGCTTCCACAAGCGCCCGGCCGTTTGAAGGCGACGGCGGACAGTCCCGCACGGATCCCTTTTCTTATTAAAACAAAAGTTGCCGGTTTTGTCTTACTTGAGTCAGATTTTTTGTAATACTCAACGGTCTATCTAATGCGCTTAAAAGAGCGTGGGATGGATTTACTGCCATCACACACCCAAAACAAAACGCGCCGGCACGACCGCAGACCGACGCTGTCAGCCGCTGTTACACTTCCCGGGCAAGATCTCTCCCCTGCGCTGTTGTCGTCCCTTGACTCCGCATTCACACGTGAGGGCTTATCGATGTAGAACCCGAGGCCCCCTGGTGCGGCTGTGGACTGTCCGACTGGACTTTGTCCACCACTAACAATGGCGAGTTACATATGTGCGAACGGGTCGGTGGCGACACGGTTCGTCTTTATGAAACCCCTTGATGAAAGGACGAACCGACCCAAAACGAGGTATATTCGGTGGGAGGGGGTGGAAAAAAAACACCACACCCGCCTGAACTTGAGATGTTTTATTAGAAGAAATCTTCAGAGGAGTTCGAAGCCATCCAGTCTGAAGCAGTAAAGGCAAGGCACTCATTGGCAACAACAGGTATCTGAGCATTGCATGATCGGTAACTCCTCTGCAACCTGGCGCACACAGGCACCGGAGGTGCAGCTTTTAAACGTTCGCTGAAAAGGTGAGACGGGCCCTCAAACCACAGTAAAAAGGAGTTTGTTTTTTTTTGGGGGGGGGGGGAGAGAGAGAGCAAAAGCCATTGCACCAGCCAAGCCTAAAACACTGCCCCCCAGTGGACATGAAGGGTTCTTTCATGCCAGGGGGTGGGCGCTGCTCTTTCCAGCGAGGGCAGCTGGAGCAAATCCGCGTTTCACCCACCTAACATGCCATCAGCCTGCGCCCAAGCAGCACCCCCCCCACCACCACCACTGTGCCACTCCTGCCCACTGCTGTCACCAGGCTGCAGAGGGCATCGACACACTGTGAGCATTTTGCCAGTCTTCTAAAGCAGCAGTTTCTAAAGCTTGCAGCAGGTTGCGGGGGCTTAGTGACCACAGCTCAGCACATGTTGATGTTGTTGAGTTTAACCCCTCCCCCGTCCCACCCTCGCCCCACCCTGCGCCGGTTAGCTGTACTCTCCGCAGAGCCCCACGGTCTTCCTGTCCCACTCCGTCGTGGACAGGCAGTGGACGAAGAAGTGGCCCAGGTCGTATTTGGAGATGACTTTCCCCTTCAGCATGTTCTCCGTCACGGTGTACCTTTCGGTCAAGGGGTGGTTATCTGCAGAAACAAAGGCAGGACACTTCCTGGCTCTGACCTTTACAGTGGGCTTTCTGCTTCGACCGGTATTAAACAGAAAGCCCAGGCTGTGCACAGAAGCCTTTCTTCCCACCAGCTCCTCTTTTTAAAACAAACCTCCCTGCCTGATTTCAAAGCATGAAATGTCCTGCTCAATTCTGAAATAGCACCTCGCACCTCAATCTGTAGATCTTGGATTGGTGTACGGATTGAATATGTATGGTGGATGTGCACTGTTTGGGTTTTTTTTTTAAATCTAGGCTAGGCAAATTCCACTCAACGTTGTTGACATGGCACAAAGTTAATTTGGACATGAATAAGCACCTCTTGCTGTCCAATATCTTCCTCCTCCTGCTCGCTGCACAAACTCCCCTGACACCCAAGTGATCCAGAAGCTGGGCTAGTTACCAATTAAGGGAGCTAAAATAATAAACTGCTGGTATAGACACTGTGGGGAAAGTCATTTTTACGCCAAGTTCTTAAGTTTTCTGCATAAGGAATGTCTGGCTGTTTTCTTCCACAAACATGATGGATCCATTTTCTGCAGGACAAAAATTGACTTTTAGCTGTGGGGCTGCATATAGAGGAATGTCTCACAGTGACTCAGCTAGGCTGGATTGATACATGTAAAGGGACCATACTGACTGTGCAGGTTTAGTTCACTATGAGAGACACATTTCTGAGGATTTTGCCATCTCAAACTCACGCTGATCCAAGTAACAAGCCAACTGAGATCCATGAGGAGCAGTGAGATTTTCCATTTTGCAGTGGAAAACATTAGCATAGCAGAGGCCTTGAGGAAACCGAATAGCACAACATGCATCAAGGGTCTCGTTGCCTTCCAAGAACACCCCCCAGCTCTGAAGAAGACTCTTGGCAAAGGAGGGAACCAGCCAAGAAGCAGGCCGAGAGAAAATCACCCGCAATGTGTGGAGGCATTACTGCCACGTAGTCCAGCCCCGACTCCTTCAGCAGCCTGTGCATGCGGTCATGGTCCTCAGTGATGGGCACCAAAGGAGGGGGCACCCTGCCACGATCCCCAAGAAGGAAGGCTGTTGTAGGAAGAGGGCACATTAGGTTCACCAACAACCCCCTCCACTTTCCCCTTTTGATTTTTGGAGAGACCAAGCGAATTGCTGAAGGCAACACCGGAAGAGGAACTGCAAAGCTCTTTTTTACATTTAGGAGTTAGAAAGAACCAGCAGATGAGCCAAAATTTCCAGGTACATGCAGTTCCCTTGTTCTGTGATGGAGAACAAGGCACCAACTTCCAGTGAGGTGAAGCAGCCCCATTACATTGTAACCAAGCAGGCTTGTGAACACATCTTTTAACCCAATAGAAATACTGCTCTCGATTTTGAGACCGTTTAACATGCAAATACTGCTTACTTGTTAAATCTGCACATAGATCAGGCTGGAACATTTCTGCAGTGAAATGTCTGCTGCACAACCTGTGCATATTCACTCATACATCACATTAGTCATTATGGAGACTAGTGAGTAGGAAGGGCTGCTTCATGTTGCAATTCACACGAACTCTCGGTCTTGCCCGTGACGAGACTTACAGTACCTTTCACCAAGTTCACAATTTTGTGTGCACTTCAAAATTGGTAACATTTTTCTCAAACAACTTAAATTCATTGATGTTTTATTAAGTAAGGTTGGAAGAACTGGCCTGAGAAATTGGGAATGCATTTCCCTTTAACGGAACAAAATCACGATACGAGTTAGGATCAGAAGTCGTTTTTGTCAGTGTAAGCAGGGAGACCGGGATTAAAATGGATTTCACCATGTCCATCAACTGAAACTGGAGGCCCTGGTCTTCGGAAGTCACAAGAAATATACTGTAGTTGTGTACATCATTCTGGGTCACTGCCTTAGAGGGCTCTATAGCTTGCATACAAAACCTGAGGCTCAGCCTCTGTGAGCCCTCAGCTTTGTAGATCCCAGCCACATTGCCAGGAGCTCGCCAGAAACAGTGCTAATTGTTCCCCCAGTTGGAATTCTGCACCCTGGGAAGAAACATCAGCTTTCATTTGAGCATCTGCGAAAGGCACACCGCACGATGCTCAAGACCAAGCCAGCAGATGCTGTTGTGTTTGTGCATGCTCTGTTTTATGGTTGGGGCTGTGCATCACCTTAGTCATGGTTGAAAGTTAATAAGTTTAACTTTGACATCAATGTTTCCATTTTTGAAAGATGGAAATGTCTTGATTTTCCCAAGTATAATTTTTCCTTGGTATTGAAGAAGCAGGTTTTGTGCGGGAGTCACATTCTTGCAGTCCATTTACCACAGCTGAGCTATGTACCACTGTGACTCTGGTATGGATTTTGCCTATATGTACTGTATAGGGTTCTCAACATCAAAAGCAAATACTTTCATTGGCTCAAATCTGATTATGTCCGCTAAAGACTAATGTTCTCCAAGAAGGATGGCTATGGTACTTTAAACACGCTTTTTGCAGCACACCAAGGCAAAGATGTCCAGTCCTACCTGACATGCATGCAACAACCTTTTGAATTCCACGGGCTTTCATAACTTCCAGAATGTTCCTGGTTCCTTCTGACATCACGGTGGTGGGGCCTGTTAAAATTCCAGAGGCAGTTCAAGGCGCGTACACCCACAAGCCCACACAAAGGATGCACGGATTCACTTTTGTCCGCCAACCCTGGATTTCTAGTACTTGCCCTCCCTCTTGTGGTCACCATTGGGAATTGCAGTCACTATTTCACGGAGCTGTGATCAGTTACTCATTCAGGTACAGTGAAGTTCTTACTGTTTAAAATAAATGTTAAGTGAAGTGTATTTCTGGGGAAAGGGTTTAAGGTTAGATCATTTTAAATCCAACTTCAAATAATCTTACAAGCAAAATGTCATTTTAAACCTTCGACCTTTAGCTATATTCATTCATTTTAAATGGCTCCAAAGGCACAGAAGACATCAGATAACCCAAGGGGTTTCACCAGTGGTCTCCAAGCGCTCAGACTCACTCAGGTCGTTTCCAGTGCCCAGGATGATGATGGCGGCGTCCTGGCCCTCCAGGGTCTTCTTCACGTCCTCCTTGTTCAGGACGTCGCCCACCACCACCCTAGAGGCCTTGTGGTCCGGGGGCAGGCGGGAGGGGTCTCGCACCAGCACCGTCACATTGTAACCTGCGGACATGGGGGAGGCGGCGCGCGGTTTGACCGTGGTCAGCACCTTCGGAAATAAACACCTGCTGCTGGACACCGACTTGCTCTTCATCAGCACAGTCGAAACTCAGAAGCAATTTCATGCAGTTTGTGGCTGCTCAAAACCGCCATTGGGGACGGTTTGAAAATGAGGCGCATATTCCGAATTTCTGCACCAAGAGAGCCCGTTTGAAGAGACACAAGCACAAGGCAGGTGGGGGTTATGACTCCTGTAGTTTCAGAGCACTGCGGATCAGCGCCGGAGCACGGAGCGGTTAAGGACTCGCATTGCCATGAAGCGGGGTAGTTCCAGAGCTCTGCTCCAGAGAAAATCGAGCTGCTCGAGTGCACGCGCACAGAATCAGCCAGCTGGTCACCCTGTTCGTGCTCTCCCGTCACGAGTTGAGTGTTACCCCTAAGGCACAAGGGAGGGAGCCGTAACATTTTACAGGCTAATAAACTAAGCTCCAGACCCGCCCATCACTTTGTTTATACAAGATCTAGACTGTTTCATGTTTTAGGGGGCAGTGTGCATCCTCTTTCCCCAATAAAGTACACTTTTACCGACAGTATAAGCCGAAAAGGTTCATTTAATTCCCCCAAACATCTTGAATAGTCGAGGTTGCTCACCTGTTTTACTTTTAGAAGTCCAGCGAGCATGCCCTTTTTTTTTTTTGCCTGAAGGCACCCCAACAGCTTTCGCCCCTGTTTTAAATAACTAGGTAATTCGTTACTGGACAATTCGTCATTGACGCGGACTTTTCCACGAGAAGGTGTTTGTACAGATTAGCGACCGTGCAGCGTTCGTGAGGCCCAGACGGCCGGACGAGAGGTAAATATACGCGCGGCTCATGCAAGCAAAGCTGCTGTTCGCACTTGTTTCAGTTATGTGGGTAAAACGGTCACATGTCACCCTTCCCCGTAGCAATGGAGAAGCGCTCTCCCAAGAGGCGCAAGGTCAGCAGCGTTACCATACTGTAGCTCCCAAGTGCGCACAGAGAACGGAGCTCAAAGTGAATCGAACCCAGCCCATCTGTTCCTGAAGGATAAGGGAACTATCTGGACACCTCGTGACTTATCTCCCTTGCAGCAGGGCGATTTGCAACCGTGACTCAGCTGAAAATCAGCACCTGGTCTGCCAGCATTACATGACTGTTTTTAAAGGATCTTCGCTCCGTCGTAAAGCAAGCAACACAAGTGCATGAAAAAAAGCCTACTACACTAATACCAAGTATTTAAAAAAAGTTCTTCCTTTATTAGTCAAGGCAATTACTGTATCGCGGGCTGTATGCGTAATAGATAACTGATTAATGAAGTTCACTAATATATTTAACGCATCTAAAAATTCGTCTAATATGAGACAGCGGAATAAGCGCTTGCTTGTTAAATAGAACAAATAGACGTCGTAGCCTTTTCAACGACTGAATGAATATAATTTTAATGTCAGTAGTATTAACCTTAATAGCATGGAACCTTCCATCTTTCAACTCCATTATTTTACTAAAAAAGCCCCCTTTCGCATCGTTAATGGATTGTTTAGAAATTCCGCCGAGTCAGCTGACGTGATGGTTAGATCAGTCAGTTGGACAAGACAGCTTTCAAAAACAAGCAACACGCTTTAGTCTCGAAATGTTTTACCTTACCGAGTCTTAACGATACCCCCCCCCCCAAAAAAAAATAGGCAAATAGTGCCCTTGAATAAGTACACCAAACTTCGCAGCTGCCTAATTCGTCAAGCAGTTGCGCTACAGCTGCAACTTGTCGATGCACAGTCCGTGTCCGCGCTGCAGAGGTAAGATTAAATCAGCTCGCGATCCACGGCCGTGGCCTCGAGCTTCACGTGGCTTAGATCCCTACCTGCGCCGACAGCCTGGGGCAGGGTCGCGCGGCCGGTCATTCCCGTGGCGCCGAATAACGCGACGTTCTTTATCGTCCCAGCCATGACGCCTGGAGAACAGTAGCAGTGAGCTACAGCCACACGCTCGGTGTAACAAAGCTCGGCTTGGAAAGCGAAACCTGGTCTGTTAGAGGCGATAAGGAGGGTACGCCCCCCACGCCGAGCGCTCACTTCCGCGACGAACTCCTCCCAGGACTAAAATCTACATTCCGGGCCATTGCATACTGAAGGCCAGGCTAAGCCATTAAAGACTACACCAAGTGCAAAGATCTCGCAATCGTCACGAAACTGTCGATTCGGCACTTTTTTTTAAAGCTCTTTCGCCATTTAACTTTGAAGGGAACGCGCTTTAAAGACGTCGGGCTTTAAAATTAAAGTGGATCGCGTTCCTTTTTCGAGTTTCCGAGAGGGCCACTCGTGATAGAGTTGATGGCTCTTGGAGCAAACCGTTCCGCTAAATATTACCCCCGCTCAGTGGGAGTGAGCAGCCAGCCTACCAGTCCTCTGACATACCAAGCGTCAAGCGTTATTAAGCCAGAAGCCCAGAAACAGAGCTGAGAGGTGACCAGTCACCGACCAACGTTTTCCGCATGAAACACGGACATTACGCCCTCGGAAACCATTGGCTGTTTTTATTAAATATATTTCTGCTAGCTAGTATATACAGTTAAAATAATAATAATTGCTTTTCTGGACACTCCACTCAAAGCACTTGCTCAAAGTGTGGACACTCCACTCAAAGCGCAGCCCCACCTGGATGATAGTGCACCAGAACACTCTATTAGTGGGAGTAGTGAAGCCAATTCATAGATGGGGATTATTAGGAGGCCATGATTGGTAAGGGCCAATGGGAAATTTGGCAAGGATGCCAGGGTTACACCCCTACTCTTTTTGAGAGACGCCCTGGGATTTCTAATGACCACAGAGAGTCAGGACCTCGGTTTTACATCTTATCCAAAGGACACCTCCTATTTACAGTATCATGTCCCCGTCACTATACTGGGGCATTAGGACCCACATGGGCCACAGGGTGAGTGCCCCCTGCTGGTCCCACTAACACCTCTTCCAGCAGCAGCCTTAGTTTTTCCCAGGAGGTCTCCCATCCAGGTACTGACCAGGCTCACACCTGCTGAGCTTCAGTGGGTTGCCAGTTGTAAGTTGCAGGGTGATATGGCTGCTGGCTTTGAAAGAATCCGCAGTTTTCTTGAGGTTCTCTCAATGAAAGGTAACTCAATCTAGAGAATCCTCCCCAAGATTTGTGTTTGGTAATTTACTAGTAACAAACCGTGTACTTACATTACAAACAGCCAACTTACGAACCCTCCTGATAAATTGAGAGCTTTTTTTTACAATGTCTACCCCCGAAAGAGTGAGCAATTACCAGCCACAGTCCTATTTCAAGGAGAAGGTGCCTCTTTTGTGAGTCATCTGGATTGGTACCATTGGCCCTATCTGTTATGTACTCAGCCAATAGGAGACACACAGGCACATGCTTTTCTGATGGCTTTAGTGAGACATGTGCTGTCACCACTGGTGAGTCCTTAAACAATCCTTGTTCTGGTTAAGCATGATCGATCCTTGCAATTTATTTGACTGCGATGGTGGGGGGGTAAGAGCTCAGGAACATAAAATGTGAGAGAGATCTATTCTTGTAATTATATTACATTTAGAAGGGGGGAAAAGTACATTGATGAGTCAGTGAGGGGTTGAGATTCTGTCTTTAATAATAATAAGTGATTCATGTAGTTCCAGTCATTTGGTAATGGTACTGGCTACTGTGTAATGTAATGTGTTACTCATTTGACAAATGATTCTATGAGTACTTTAATTGAAGTTCCTCGTGAACAAATGAAGTTCTTCTATAAGTCTAAGTCAAGTAAGGACAGGCATGTGGGGGTCATTACTATATGGAACAGTACATTACTGAGCACGTCTCCTGAATGTTTCAGTTTCTGTTCCAACTAAACTCTTGGACCTCAAACTGAGGGAAACCCTTGGTTTTCAGTTTATAAACCAACCGAATCCATATAGGTCACCCTTAATTGGTAACTCATTGGTTTGCAAAGACACGAAAGAGGTGAGTTTTGGTCCGCCTAGTATGCTTTGTCACTCCTGTTGAGCAATAGTTTAAAATGCAATATGATTTGATTTACAGCTCTCAGGTGACTTGGATAGAATTAAGTGCTGAGAAAGGAAATCTGATTTCCCTGCACAAGTTCCAGAAACAACTAGAAGTGTCTTTTCGACATTCTTCTGATTGTTTTATAAATCAAGGTTAGACTTTAACCTCTAGGTTCTATTTAACCAGTTTAGAAAGTGTACAGTAGGTGCTTTCTTCATTCTGATCAGTAATTTCTACTCATTTAAAGCACAGATTATAAGGCATACAGTGCTTAAAACTGAAGCTATGTGGTCAATGTTTACTGGGAGCTCTTAAATCACATCCACAATTACAAGCATATCTATATGGTCTACATCAAGGGTGGCAGATAAAGTTCTCGAGGGTCTGAGCGCACTAAAATTTCCATTCTGTGTCTAAATTGCAAAATCAGGGCACAGCCAGCTCACCGATCGCTAATTATTTCTATACAGTTTAGGTCCCACTACTGTAGATCAGTGTTGGGCAGATCCAGTCTTCATGGGCCAGAAATACTATTTTTTTCCAGATCACTTCCTAATTGAGACCTCTGTGAAGCCAAGAGGAACCTGGCGCATGTTGGATCTGCCCAACACTGATCTACAGGAGTTTATAGAACTTTAAAGAGGTAATTAAGAATCAGTGATCTGGCTGTGCTCAAGCAGTGCTGTGCAGTGTCATGGAGTCAGGTGTCTGGTATTTGAATAGCAGGGTTCTACAGTAAGATGCATCATTTCTAGATTACATACCAAATCAAGGAATCCCAATACCTCGTTACTTCAGTGTCTGGGATTTATTCCAGCTCACATGGCTTTTCATATATATTCTGGTTTAAATTCGTAAAGATATTCTGATCAATACTTTTCTATCCTCATTTATGAAAAGGGCACCTAAAACTGTATGGAACAGATTCTTTGAAGCGTCTGCTTGCGTGATTTGCTAGCTTAGAAAGCAATACTCATTTACACATTGAGACGGTATTAGTTTGCTAATTCGGTGTCTGTTCTACTATGTAGGTAACTACAATTAACACGGATAATGCAATAAAATGCTAGCTGTTTAACGGGGAGGTTTAAGAGTATTTTATAGTAAGTCGCTTCTTAAGGCTTTTTTTTGCGAATGAACTAAAATGTTCATGTTTGCGGTTGGATTTTTCAAAACGTTTAATTCGACGTATCCAATATTGAAACGCATAGCGTGTTTTCTATCACAGCATGCGAGAGAACATCAGAGGCAGGGCTACTGATGAAAAGACATTATGTGTGTTGATAAGAAAATCAATTCAGTCCCGCAGGAATAAAAAAAAGAGTTTTCACCTATTCCGTAAGGACGAGTCGCTGACGTTTAACTGTCGCTTCCAGGTCCTTGTCCCGCTTACATGCAAAGCGATGAAAGACAGAAAATGGTAGCTACTTGGGAATACATTCAGAGTGCCTCCAGCTGAGGGATTTTTTTTATGTAGAGGGGACAGCGGTGGGGGAGGTGAAATGACTGATTTTATTTGATCCTGTTCTTGTACAAAGCGCGTCTTGCGGGAGCGCACATCACCGACAAGCGGAACAGTCGCCGCTTGCTTGCAGTACCACAATTGCATTCTGCCGCCGAGACAGGTAAAACCCCGGTAGCAAAATATTCCTCAACGACTGACAGGCCGGCCCAAAGAACTCGGCAGGTTTCTGAATTCTGAGCCGTCCCAGCGCTGCGCACGCCGATACAGAGAAAAGCGCTAAGCTCGGCGTCTTCAGCCCAGTTGGGAAGACCTCTTTAAGGAAATACGAGAAGAGTCTTTTGGCAATGTGTGCACGCACCCTACCCTCCACGCACACGCACGTATACGCGTGCATAGCTAACACCTGTGAAGGCGGCTTGTCTCCTTTGATTCACGTATCTAGCTCCACCGCGCGCTCCCGATTCCAAGTCTCCCCCTCCGTGAGGCGCCGCTTTGAGCGAACCAAAGCGGTCTGAATTAGAAGTGGCCGGGTGCTCCTTCCTTCTCTCTCTCTCTCGGAGACGGGATGCTTGGCACAGACGCCGTGTCGCTCGTAGCGTCGTTCAAAGCACAGGGAGCGTGTGTGCGCTTCGCACAGGTTGATTGAGCAGGCCGGCTGGGAATTCTGTCACGCATTAAACAAGGGTATTGAGTCGGGGGTGGGGAAGAGGTACACAAGCTTCTTTGCAGTCCACATCGCGGCTTCGCCTGTGTGTTTATGGTTCCGTGGTTTTCTGTATATTGCCATTGGTGGCGAGCCTGACAGCCGAAAGCCGGGCTCAGGATGCTGCCGGGAGGAAGCGGCAGCAGGCTCAACCCGTGAATCCGACTTCTTCGCTCGCTGATATAGAGTACACGAGTGGCGGCTGCGCGGTGCACTCCGGCGGCTTGCGGGACCTCAGTCGGGGATTTGGAGAAGGGAGGTAAGCTCGGTTCCAGCCTGCATGAATATCGGAGGAATCCTTGGCCAAATGGCACTGAAGCTGCAAAGTGTGGCAGCACCCGAGGCGTGTGTTTCAGTGAGTGGAAAATGCAGCTACCGGCCTGCTCGGTACTACTGCAGTCATTTCAATCCGTCCCCCGTCTCCCTCTCGTCACCCTGCCGTAAGGCTTGCCGTCTCCCGCAACCGGTTTTTGTACACCGCGGCTAATGGTATTGCTGAATCAATATAAAAGGCTATTTTTATTTTTTTTTTTTTAGTCAAATGAGGATATCGAATTTGAAAGCAGGCCTGTCATTAAATCCTCTCTCAGAAAAAAAAAGCTTATTTGGTTGCGGCGCGTTCGGTCTCGTCTCATAACAATAGGTATCGCAAATACCCAGTTCCTGGATGTTCCAAGGGGTGATGGGCATATTGTCGTTGTCTTTAAATACTTCTGTAGCAGCTTGTCTTTTATCCCGCTTGTCACACTAGAATGAAAAGGAGATGTCCAGTCTACACGCCGATATAAACCGAGATCCGTGAATCAAATACACCGGCACGCGTTTGGAGTGCTTTGACACAGCTGATCTTAACCTTAGCGACAACCCCAGCACGTCTTTGTCCCCAAGGTCTAGTGTAATCGTTGCACAGCTGGAACGACAGTCCTGTGACCGGGGAATACATGAATTGTCTTATGCGCACGTTAAGGTGATATCTAGCAAGCAAGTGGTTTCATTTAGCGGCAGAACTGCGGCTCATGCTATTTTGTAAAGCAGCGCACGCTATCATTGCTCCTGTAGTATTGCGGGTTACAATAATCATTGGACGTAGGGGCTGAGCCAGAGGCCGGCTGGGGAGGGTGGAGGGAGCCGGTAGGGTGACTCATTAAAGTTCCATCAAGGGAACTGGAGTTCGCCCTGGAATCCGCGCTTCCGGTGCTCCCGCCGCGCTAAGGTGAAAGTCAAGACAATGGCAATGACACGAGCCGGCCCCGTGCTGTGGGTGCGCACTTGTTAAACATTCAGAGAGGCGTGTGCAGTAGTTGTTTTTTTTACTAAATTCCTCATTGCCGATGAGGAAGAGGCCATTGCTGATTTATGTTTGCATCTAGGGACGGGAGCTATGTGTGTAATCTATGCTCCGGTTTATTTGGGCCCACCACAGGCGAGAATTTGTATTTATATACCTAAGCGTATTGACACACACCCCACACTCTGACTCGGTTACTGACACACTAGGCGTTTTCCTCATTTTAAGGACGCGTGCCTCTCACCGCCAGAAATCGGTTCAAAAATCGCCTGTTAAATTCCCTCTCCCAAGACCACATCTGATGTTTCCCACAAACCCGGAAGTCTGATCACGCATAAACGTGAAACCCGGGGAACCCGTGAAAGTGCCCTGTGCCTGGATGCCTGATCCGCCTGAATTCCGCCGATTTGGCCGAGACCGTCAGCATGAGCGATGGCATCTTCCGACATCCTGCGCTGTCCGTAGTCCTGAAGAGACAGGGGGCTGGGAACCTAGCGCAGTGTAGTGTACTTTAATATAATTCTTATTTACACAGGTTATGAGCAGCACATGTTTTGATCAGAACTTATATTTTTTCTTCGGCTTCCCGTTTTACTCACTGGTTCTAGTACTGAATCATGAGGCAGTTCCGTTATCTGTAGTTGCCTACTTTTTAAAACAACAGCACACCGTGCTTTAAACAGGGACAGTTTCATTTTGAACCCAGAAGCTAGTAGAACAGCCTTGTTTTTATTAACTAAGAATGCTATTTTAGCAAAGCCTCTCGCAAACTAACAAAAAAACATAATTGTGCCATTGATATTTCATCTTTTTCAGCATACTAGGTATGATTCTGATAATAAAATACCGGCAAACGGAAGTGTAACAGACATGAAACTAAAAGATCCCACTGACGGCTCGATATTGGATTCCCAAAGAATAGCTGAGTTCAAGTTTTCTGCTCTGGAGAGGACTCGTTTGCTATGCAAACTGAGGGACGGTGCTTGAGTGTACATCTCGCCCACCAGCTCCTGTCATTATCTCATTAGAGCCGATCTGGTCTCTGGAGGATCTGGGCACACAGCTAATGACTCCTCTGCTAGTCTAAGGGTTACAACTGAGAAAACAAGGAAAGTTGGGGTGTCTCAATGCCTTCAAGGGCAAACATGCATATCACTTACTTTTAAAGCATAAAAATCCTAACATTCCCTGTTTTTATCCCAGTGAGTAACAGGACCCCATTTATAACAACCTTAACTGCTGTTTTTAGCAGGCGATGTCGTACCCTGATGTACTAACTCCACATTAAAAGAGATGGGAGATAAAGCCTGCAGGTCTACTCCAAATGTTTTATTTTCACATTTCTTAAGCCTTTACAAACAGGAAAAAAAAATCCATTATTACATAAACTCCTCAAAATGCTGGAATTTTGCGCTCAGAACATTGAGTTATGTTCAGCATAGCAGTGTCCAGCCTTGCACTGATTGACAGTGATGCTTTAAGAGTGATTGTTTAGCGTTTACTAAACTGCGGACAGTTTAGCAACGACTATAACATCACGCAACAATATCTGGAAAATGTTCTCAGTAGCAGCAGTGCATGTCCTACAAGAAACTGTCTTGTAGGCTCCCTGTGGTCTTGACTTGAGGAGAAGAGGAGGGGTCCTGGATCAGTAGCTCAAAGGGCATTTCCAAAGTAGACCCAAAGGACGGATACAACATCAACAGGTGGGCATGAGGCAGATGCCCCAAGTAAAATCCAGGAGGTACAGCGCTTCTTTGCAAATGGGACTGTGGAAGATTAGGACTAGCTACCCAGCCACTCTGTGGAAGACTTGTTCAAGCAACGGCTGGGTGAAATTAATTAGGATCCAGCAAACAAAAGAGCTAAAGAGGGTGAATGGCCTCCTCTCATTTGAAACTGGTCTTATTTTCTAAGGGGCAGTAATGACTAGGGATGCAATAATAGTCACGCTGGCAGCAGTAGTGTCAGTCATACCAGTTGCAGAATCATTATTTGCAGCTCTTGTAACATTTTCCTAGCTCTCTGGACTCCGGAGGGTGGTGTTTGCGTGTGTATTCGAAGCATGAGACAATGCTAAGGTATATACCATGCAAGTGAGCTGTCTGTGGCTGCATGCTTTCATTAAAAACACATGAAGCAATATTAGACGTTTCTTTAGGTGATTCTGTCGAAGGCTGTGAAGCGGTCAGAGCTAATTATCATTCGCATATCCCATTATAGTCAGATGGGCGTATAGAGCGATCTGTCAAATAAAAAAAAAAATCATATCCTGAGCTCTTTTTAAAGTCGGAGCGAGGAGAGTTGAAGAGCTTTATATTAATGTGCTGTGACATCTGTTCTTCCTCAGGTCTATTCTGGTGTTTGTACTCATAGTGCTACACTGACTAATATCCTACAGCAGAGAACAGGACATAATGCTTCTGCTGAAAGGTCAGATTTGGTCTATTAATGGGAACGGGCTGCTGCCTTAAACTAGAGTTTCATTTTACCCAGCACCATGGACTAATGATGCCACAGAGGTTCCCACAATGCCACACACAGGGTAGTAGAGTGTAGCCATCAGGCATATGCACGTCAGAATCAAGTGCCTTGAAAATAAAACGAAAGATGTGTTTTGGCATGAAGACTTTCTTGTCCCTGTGTCATATTATTTCTCTTTCCATTTGAGCTGTATCTAACTCAATTGGCATCTTTGTTTGGGATGTGGGACGAGCTCTCTGGTAAAATAAAAGGCGCTTTCAACAAGACTGATCTCCCATAAGAACTAAAACTTCACACCACTTGCAACAGCCTTAAGGCTTTTAAACGTTAACAGTATGAGCAGCAGTTTTACACAACTGCTTTTAGTAATCCAGCCATTCATATCCTGGCTTGAATGCAGGGAAGCATGAAGGTTGCTTTTGAAAAAAAAGATGCTGGAAAGGAAAAGGCTTCACACATGCAGGTCTGTAAAAAGTTCAGAAGATGATGTGGCCATTGGACACAGACACCCTAAAAATAGGTTAAATGAGACACAGTGCTCAAACAGCACTAATATGTGTTAAAAGCAAGAAGCAACAATGATTATATATTTTACCACCAACATGTTGAACTCAGGCAGGTCAATATACAGTATATGTTGACATCTACGACATTGACGAATACATGCACGTTGAGCAGCATAGTGATGTGGATGTTTCACAGACCTTTGATTCTTGTGTTCAATTCCAGTACCTTTCTGTTTAGACTAGAGTATGCATGTCCTGTTGTGTGCTTAGGTGGGATTTCTCCAGGTGCTCTAGTTTCCTCTGACAATCCACAGACATGCTTTTCACATTAACTACCTCCCAACCCCGGGGTGGGTGTCACAAAGAGTTTATCAGGACCCTATGCAGACAAAAACACAGGGAAAGAAGACTGGGAACAGGGCTGGTAGACGAACAGGGGGGCGTGTCGATGGTGACCTGGTGCTTGGGGGGCGTGACCAAGGCAAACAAGTCCAGGGGAGTCCAGGGGGGAAATCCGGGGCGAAGTCCAAGAGTCCAAAACCGGGAAATCCAGACGAGATGAAAACAAGACACAGTTAAAAACCGGAACGGGATCCGGAGCAAGGAGAGGGAATAAAAATGGGGATAACGGGACCAGGCTCTCCAAGCCCCGGACTCAGCTGGGTCAGGACGCCAATAGGAGGCCTCTGCCCTCAAGCCGTGGGCGTAGGCAGACTTGATGGTAGCTGGGCCTCCGGGCGTCCGTCTTCCAATGCTGAGCTGGGAGTAGCGAGAGCGCCCAGCTTAATTAAGGAGGGGCAGGACTGGGGGCAGGTGCACATGATCAAGTAAAATGTGAAAGAGCTGGAGCGCCCTTAAGAGGAGGGATTACCATCGTGACAGTGGGTGTGTCACCTCATGGACTGGCATCACATCCAGGGTGTTGTCCCACTGTGTGTCCCATGGTCCTCTGGGTCATAGTAACCCTCTCAGGATAAAGTGGTCTTGCAATAGATGGTTTATTCATATTTACCTTCCCGAGAAATTCTATTGAGGCTGTTAAAATAACAAATTCTAATTTGACAATCTGGCTGCATTTTCTATTGCAAAAAGTACTTTTTTTTCCTCGAGGTTTGGTTTCTGTTTTCACATCTGGAAGTATTAACCAGCCTACCTGAAGCGCCAAGCACAGCTTTAAGAATCTCTGATAAGAAGTGGCACCTGCCCAGCACCATTATTGTCAATGAAAACATTGTCTAGCTTTCCAGCGATGCTTTGCGAAGGACTGTCTGTTCAAAGGTCCCGTTAAGACCCATGTAATTGGCACAGACCACGACAGCAGTTTACAGAACAAGGATTCTGGTTCTTCTTGTCAGCGGCAGAAATGGACATTAGCCAGTCAGAGCAACCAATCTGAATTTCCAAGAGCTAGATCATCTCCTTGCCAGCAAAGCCTGCAGCATGCAGCGACTGCTCCCAACAGGTTGATTAAGGAGGACTGCTCTAAATAATGAATGCTGAGTAAAAGCAACACCCCACTGCACAGGCTGATCTGAAGTATCTTGATCCAAGAGTCACCTTCCGTGATCTTCCTTGTGACTCGGATGGATTGGAATATCTCTCAATAATCCCGTTGGCTTCCTGGAAGACTGTGGGACATGCACTGAGAACAAGGGGAAAGGTTTCAGCAGGTCATGGTCTGTCTGCTGGAGGTGGGAATATGATTAACTCTGTGCAGCCGCCCATAAACAGAAAGAGCCAGGCTGTGCCTTTACATCCCGGTGACAAATGCCATTTTGCTGTCCCCCGAGTACATGTGTGATGGCCTCTGGTCGCTATGATATTGCCACCTCGGCAACGGTGCAGACTTGCAAGATTTTCCCATGGTGTAAAATTTCAGAAATACCTGCTTGCAAATGGATGTGTTTCTGCCCCCGAGTGCGTAAAGATATTAAAATATGACGCTACTGAAGTGGGATTGATTTATCGTGCCAGTGAACTAGAGCACTGTGCAGATGTTGAAGCGTAATGCTGAAACAGGTTAAAGAGATTGTCAGTGGCAACACAAGGAGAAAGACACCCACCCCCCAAGTAGCACTGGTCCTAACAGCTCCTAACTGTAGACAAAGCTGATTCTTCCAAGTCTCTTGGTACAATCAACGCAATTCAGTACAGTATATGTTGATAACGCAGGTCAAAAAAGAAGAGCAGCATGTGCTCTTTCGCAGGCTGCAGAAACATTCTGGTGTGCAGCAGGATATAATGACTGAGTTTATTGAGGTATTGCTTCCTATCACTAAATTACTCCAAGATGGCAGCAGAATTACAGCATGACTATTATGACACAAACATTCAAGAGTACAGCCCCATCTCCGCTATGATTTATATAGCACGCACAGAAGACACAAACGCACCCTGTTCTAACAGGGCTCCAGTGTGTGAGGGCTAACTCTTACCGTATTTGTCCGATGCAGACTGGCTGTCTTATTGTGTATGTGTATTCCTGTGTAACACAGAGCATGCAAAAGGACAAAGTAAAACCAATTTAAGAGGCGCTCCAAGCCTGTGCTTAAGAGACAGTGATTTATGAAGGTTCCCTTGCGAAAAGAGTAAACGCAGCCAAAGACCAATAATCAAAGTCTACTATATATGTCTGTCTACCATGTAGTGTCTGTGTGGACAGGTTTCAGTTCTGGGGTGGGAGAGAGTGGAGCCAACGATACAAACTACATGCAGGAAAGATGCTGAGTGTGAAGTCAGAACTTTGATTCCTTCTGCTCTTTAAACAATCATTTTCACACAACCCCGATTTACTGCTTACAGGCTGCTAGCAAAACTAATCTCGTAAGGAGCTGTGTTTTGAAAATAAAAATAGGGCAGCACGCATATACTTTACTAGCCTTTGCAAATACAGACTGTGTAAAAATACAGATCAAAGAAGCTGATAGGACACCTTACAAAGTATTTTTCTTCAAAAGCAAACAATGTAACATTTTTCCTTCTCGAGATACACTTGATCTGACAGTGATACCATTTTCAGGTTAGTTTCAGGATGGTGAGTAGCTAAGCTACTCTACTTTTGCTCTATTTTTTGAAGATACAGAGTGCCTAATTAATGTAAAAGATTACAGCTAAAGATGTGTAATATATTATTTCATATTTCATTATAAGTGCTGTAAATGCCTATATAATAGGAGGAAAAAAAAGTCATTTCCATCTTGTGTGCAGGACTCGATCTCTCATCTGTTACTGTACAGCCACCCAGGCTGTTCACAGCTGTCTAAATGCACAGGGTCAGAACAGCACTGCAGGCACAGAGCACCCAGTCTCCTCACTGCACAGGGACAGAGCACTTTCTCTCACTGTACACGTGCAGTCTCTCCCAGGTCATCTCTTGTATTTAGAAACAAATGTGGTACATGTAATGGGGGAAACAAGCTTCTCTGCATGCAACATTCTAATTTGCTATCAAAAAGACTGACTAAGCATTAACGGGACATTTACCACACATGTAAATAGTACACTGTGTCTGTACAAATCTGTGAAGACATTTCAGGCCTGAATCCGGTAAAAAGAGTTCTTGATTCAGGCCTAACCACAAAACAGTTCGTTTTGCTCTTATTTTCACAGTGAAGCGCTGCATTTTTAAATTCTCTCAGAGCAGCCGTGAATGGACTTCAAAGCCCTTCCTAAAAGAGATTTTGGTCTTTGCCGACAGTGGCGTCCTGAGGCATTTTCACGGCCGCAGCTCTTAGCGGTGTGCAGTAAAAAAAACGCAGGGTGTCTGCTGGTCCCCATTTTCAAGGGTACGAGACAAGCCTGGGTCCGGGTCGGATCCGTAACCCGTTTCCCCTCGCAGGTACCGCGGCCAAGCGGCGCGGTCCGTAGCGTTTCTTCGGAAGCGGGGCTACCGGTAAAAACGTTTCAGAGCGGCGATCATTCGCGTCCTCGCCGCGCCCTTACTGACGCCCCTGGGTCCATTAGCCTCCGCCGGCAGCAGCTTCTGGGGGAACGAAGGCAAAAAGAAAAAAAACCGCAGCCCAGCCACTGAACTGTGAAACGTCAGCTTCACGGCTCAGCGCGCTCCTTCAGTACTTCACAAATGGTCTATTTTTTTTTTAGAGGAGAGAAAAAAAAGTAACAGCAGGATTGCCCCTCACCCCCAACCTTCAGAAAATCTGTCCGAGAAGATATGGAGAGGAGGCTGTGTGTGTGTGGTGGGGGTGTTTGTGGTTTGTGATGAAGGTCATAGCTGAAAGCTGAATTCTGCAGTATTTACTGCAGATGACGTGCTGGGTATTAAGACAAGGAACATAACTGGGGAAAAAGTAAAAAGAGGTGATTTGGGAACTTAAATTAAAACAAACACATATATTATTCATCACAATAGCAATGAGAATAATTCACCTCACTATGATAATTTATTTTGAGGAAGGACGAAAGGTTTCTACAGTGTGATGATTCAACGCATCTGGCTTGTTTGGTCGTTAGAAGTGTATTGATCCGTGAGGATCTCATCCAGGCAGTTCCAGAAGATTCCCAGGGCATCACATTTAACAACATGAGAGGGCAGACAGACATCCACTCTCCTTTGTGCAAAGAGGCGCCTCCTGTTTTTAGTCCTAAATTTGCTGCTGCAATACTGTGCTTTTTAGGCCCAATGGACTCTTTGCAGTGTCTTTCAAGATTTTGCTTATTTGTAAAAGTGCACAAATAAATACATACAGTGTGTGAAAATATATAAATGCCAAATTAAATCTAAATCCGATATCACCCTGCCACTCACAGCTGGCAGCCCACTAAACGCAGCAGGTGTGAGCCTGGCCAGTACCTGGATGGGAGACTCCTGGGAAAGCTGAGGTTGCTGCTGGAAGAGGTGTTAGTGGGGCCAGCAGGGGGCGCTCACCCTGCAGTCTGTGTGGGTCCTAATGCCCCAGTATAGTGACGGGGACACTGTACTGTAAACAGGTGCCGTCCTTTGGATGAGACGTAAGACTGAGGTCCTGACTCTCTGTGGTCATTAAAAATCCCAGGGCGCTTCTCGAAACCAGGAGCGTTTCACCAAGCTGTTGGTGTCTTGGTACCTGTGGGGTTGTTTTGGCATTTTCACACCTCCTTTCCGCTGTACGGATGGTCTGCCGTGTGGTGAAACGCGTATCGCTGTTTCGCCAACTCAGCCTTTTCGCTGAGCCCTGGCGTTTGATTTCTCTGCTCATCTATTTTTAAAGACAGCAAAAGGCTGTGGAGAAAAAAATCGTTAATCTTTTTTGAACCAATACGCCGTGTGTGTGCAGGACAGTGCATTAAATGTAGCTCTGTGGTAAGAACTTTTACAGTATATTCGATCGCTGAAACGATCGACATGATTCACAGATGGAAATGTGAGTATTTGATCCTGAACATATGATCCTTGTGATCTTCCTTTTGGTCATGGCACTGGTTTGAAAACACAGCTTTGATGAGAGAATCTTGTAATCTTCCTAAGAACAAAAATTGGAAACATTTACATAACATAAAACTGTACTTTTCTCATGTTGTGGATTTTAAACCTATAGTTTTGTAATACGAGGTGGATTTGACTGTGGGATTTGCTTTCAGTAGAACAGGGGTCTCCAGCCCCGATCCTGGAGAACCCCATTCCAGCAGGTTTAATAGGGCAGCCTTCAACCGATCCATTTCTAAAAGCCTGGAACCATTTAACTATGATCATTGAAACAGGCGGTGCGTTCAATGAAGTCATTTAGAGATCATCTGGAACAAAATGGGAGAAAAGACTTCAGCCCTCCAACACCAACGTTCCTCCCATTGATACACAACGTGCTGAACTGCTCAGTCGCTTAAACAAGTGGTCCTAAACTTTAAGGCTGCTGTCGCATCATCCGGGTGGATTTTGCACATTGGTGGTGGTGGAGGTAAAGCACTTTGCTTTAGACTTTGAGTGGAGTATCCAGAAAAGTGCTATATAAATGTAAGCAATTATTATTATTATTATTATTTAAGTAAGAGGTGACTTAGGGGTGACCTACTGTAGAAGGATTGGGGCTCTCCAGGAGCAGGCCCGTTGACCCCTGTGTTAAAACATGATCTTGCTGTGTAGGGTTAATGATTTTCGTCCAGTCGCTGTTTTGGGAGAAAGCCACGATTGATCGGTTTGAGCGATCTGGTTTCGGGGACTAAGAGCGCCTCTCTGCCTCCCTCCACAGGGCGAGTGGGCACAGGCATCATGGCCAGTGCCTCCACAGACCTGGATAACGCGGAGGCCCAGCGGCAGCTCAACAACAACAACCGGCCCGCCCCCAGCACGGAGCAGGCGTGGGACGCGGAGAGCACCACCGCCAAGCTGTTCGAGTGCTCGCGGATCAAAGCCCTGGCAGGTGGGCGTGTCCGCTGACTTCCGCAGGAAGAGGCCGGAACCGCGCCTGATGTGACATCAGGATCAGGATCAGGATTAGAAACAAGATTTATGTATAAAGTGCCTTTCTAAACCTAAGGATGGTATACATGTTCTGCAGAAATAGTGATAGAGAAAAATACAAAAAAAGTACAATAAAAAGAAAAAATAAACAAGAGCACACAGGTTTATACTGCTGTAGAGCAAACAGACATAAATCTTGGTAAAAAGGAAAGTTTTGAGTTTGAGTAGGGAGCTGTTTCAGCATATTTAGGCTGCATAGGAACAGGTAAAGGTTTTGCTGAAAGGAAAAGAAAAGAGGCACAACGTTTCAGCTGTGGAGTCTTCTTCAGGTGTGAAGAAGCACAGCTGCCACACCTGATGAAGGTTCCACAGCCAAAACGGTTGTAACGGGGAGTCTTGCTAAACCGAGGAAAGGTAGGGTTCTACGCGGGTTCAGGAGGTGGGGAGGTAACCAGAGAGTTACTTACTTAGTAGATTCGTTATCCAAAGAGGTAGGCAAAGCCAGAAACCAGAAGTCCTTTAACCGAGACAGAATCCTAAAGCCAAACAAAACCGTGATCCGAGAAGCCAAGTCCAAAACACGAAACCGAGGAGACACTCCGGATGAAAGGCCAGGGATATGTGGAGCTCGAAAGGTAAACACAATACTGAGCGTGGAAGAACAGGTAAGTGGTGATGAAGTACATTGGGAGGAGAGGGTGTGTCGGCAGAAGAGCGAAGCGGTAGGTTAGGTGATTATCGTAGTCTCCGCCCACGTCTTGATCAGGACGCCTGGGCCGTAACAACATTTGCCTCTTCTTTTCCTTTCAGCGCGGAATAAACCTTTACCTGTTCTTTTGCAGTTTTAAGTTAGGATTTGTCAAAGAATGTGTCTCTCTTAGAGCGTGAGGAAGGTCATTCCCTAACACTGGAGCAGTGAAATATAGTTCAGAAAAAAAAATGAGGTTGTTGTGAAGACTGGAGCCAGTAGGAGCCGGTAGGTCAGCAGGTTGCATTGTGGTCTGCCTCACCAAAAATGGTGGGTCAAAGTCTTCATCTCCTTCCCTTCTGTCTTTTTTTTGTTTGTTAAGATGAGCGTGACGCAGTCCAGAAAAAGACTTTCACCAAATGGGTGAACTCTCACTTGGCGCGGGTGTCCTGCCGAATTGCAGACCTCTACAATGACCTGCGGGATGGGTACATGCTCACCAGACTCCTGGAGGTGCTATCAGGAGAGCCCCTGGTTTGTTCCAACTTCTTAACATCCATAGCCCAGGACTGGTAGACTTTAGACTGGTAGATCTTTTTGCCCCCTTAAAAAAGAGCTTTACACTTTGAGACAATGCTGAAGGTGACTTCTTTCAATAAATTTGAAGAGGAATAATGTAAATTGTGCTGATCTTTAAAAACCGTAGGCCCCGTGTGGCTGTTTTTATACTCTGACAAATAAGCGGTTTCTCAAACTCCTCTGTTGGCAATACTGTTTCAGCCCAGCGCTCTGCCCCTCTGTCTCGCTCTCTGTCCCTCAGCCCCGGCCCACGCGAGGACGCATGCGGATCCACTGCCTGGAGAACGTGGACAAGGCCCTGCAGTTCCTCAAGGAGCAGAGGGTGCACCTGGAGAACGTGGGCTCCCACGACATCGTCGACGGCAACCACCGCCTCACCCTGGGCCTCATCTGGACCATCATCCTCCGCTTCCAGGTGCGGCTCTGGCCACTTATGACAAGGGGGGAGGAGACGGAGGTGTTTCCAGACCATTGCAAATCAGAGTGTGTACTTAAAGGGGAACTGCAGTCCCGATTTCTCAAACAGGTTATTAAATCTCGGTAAGGAAATAAATTCTTTGACGGAATAGAAAAATTTCAGGCATTTTACAAAATGGTGAACTTTGTGAAAGTACTGTAAATCACCATGTTGAATGAATGAACAAGTAAGTTCCATTTATAGGCAAAAACCGTCTTGAAGTCGTAAAAGAGATATATTCACAAGCCTGCTTGTCTTCAGTGTAATATGGCCGCTTAATGTCACCGGAAGTTCTGTTGCCTCATTCTGAATTGCAGACAATGACATCAATATAGCACTGTGAATACCTGGAAGTTTTACAGGTTACTGTGTACATTTTACTTTCATTGTGGTTTAAAATGCCCTCATCAATGCAGATTCTTTCTAACTTCGAAATAGAAAAGTAGTGTTGCAGTTCCCCTTTAATTGTTGAAATTATCTTCAGTGGTAAGGCCAG
Source organism: Atractosteus spatula (assembly GCF_055471065.1). NCBI lineage: Eukaryota > Metazoa > Chordata > Actinopteri > Semionotiformes > Lepisosteidae > Atractosteus > Atractosteus spatula. The sequence continues at coordinate 72,893,730 of NC_142708.1, read as the reverse complement.
TTAAGTATTTGAAAGTCAATTAAATGACTAGTGGAAGGCAGGACACTATGGGGATGAGGTGAGCACATGGCTGTTGGGTGGCTGCTTTCTCCTGGAAGATGGATCCTGCGAGCTAATTAAACCCAGGACTCCAACAGAAGATGCTGAACATTCATTCAGTCACAAAGGTCTTCCAAAGTGCATTCTTGAAGCAAATCTTCACTGGGAAGTTTCTGAAGTCTGGTGAAGCAAACACCCAACACAGATGGCCTTCCACACTCTGCTTCCTTCTGTTCTGCTCTAATGATGGTGTTAAAATGCTGTTTATGCCAAATGTATTTAATCTGTGCAGCACTGAACAGGACCGGGTAGACTCGGTAAAGGAGAGACCCCAAGATCATACACAGCCGCATAACTGGAGGAGTCAGCAACTTGAATTTCCATGTTAATAGAGGTGGCCTTAGTAGATTTTTAGGATTCTGTTACAAAAATTACAATCCCCAAGCCCTCTTGCCTTTCAGCGTTCCTCACTGCTGAACTGTTGTGGGGATAGCCTGGGCAATATAGCTCTTGCCCATTCTGCACACCGCAGCCAGGCAGCCGACAGGCTCTTGAATTTTTCATGTGGTGAAAGAGAAGGAGCAGGTCGCTGCAAACGGGTGGAACTCTGGGAGTGTAGGCCTTTACTATTGTCCTTTTTTTTTCTTCTCCTGTCTCGAGCTGGTGCCAGACCTCTGCCCTGTCAGCAGTACAGGGACTCAGTGCTGCAGTATCTGCGTCGGAAGTGTGTGTGTTGGGAGGGGTTTTGGGTGAAAGGGAAAGCATGTGAAAAAGACAGTCAGGTGAGCTGGAAACATGATATGGTGTGTGTGTGGGGGGGTAGTTGTTCCTGGAAAGACTTCCGGAGTAGATGCAGCATTCAGGATAGTCCAGATCCTTTCCTGTGAAGGCAAAAAAAGCAAAGGAATCTGCAATATTACAGGCAAACGTCAGAGCCTGTGAGCTCTAAGCCTGCTCTCCTGGGCTGCTAGCGGTAACATTATTGATGATGATTAACATTGAACATCAGAGCTGAAGGGTTTTGTCTTTCCACTCTTCCTGCTACTGCTGTTACAGTTGTGAGCAGTTACTGCTGCAGCTGCTAATAAATATTCCCATTGGTTTTATTCGCTGATCTGTCGTTGCACTGCACTGAAACCAGACACCTGTCAGAAAGGGAACCTGGTGCCACTGTCCATCAGATTGCAGAGCTGGAGGGCCATTGTAGAGCCCATTTATTGCACAGATCTGAAGAGCTGCTTGTGAGGAGAGGAGCTGGGCACCACGAGTCTTCAGAATGCCGTCAATTACTTGCATTTATTTCCAAATTCAGAGATCGAGAGAAGCGCTGTCATTGCTGAGGTTGAGGAATGCCTGTTTATGTCACTTGGCTTCATTAGCTGGGATCAAATTTGCCCATCAGAGCATGTGTGCAGATTAAGAGTAAATACATGACAGATAATGCTGGAGTGAATCCAGCCTTGCGCTTACAATAAAAGTTGCAGAAATAAAAAAAAACGTGAAACAGAACAGTAAGAAACAGAAATAAGGTTTTGCCCCGTTCCTCACTCTGCTCCTATCTGATTTTCTGTGGAATCACGCAGCCCCTGATTTCAATCCTGTTTCGTCTGGTCTGGCAAAGGAAATCTTCCCACCTTGGATCTACAGCAAAGACTCCTTACCTCCCTCTACCTTCTGTCACGAAAGCGTTCTTTCTGGACCCTATGCAGACGACACAATCCATGGTAGAGTGAGGAAAACACGGGGAAAAAGGCATGCAGGGATCAGGAATGAAAACAAGGGGCGTGTCCATAGTGCGCTGGTGTTCGGGGGAGGTGTGGCGGAGGAACCAGAGGCAGGTGCAGGGCATGAGTACTGAACAAGGAAGGGCTGGAGCGTCCTTAAGAGGAGGGGTTTACGATCGTGACACCTTCATCGTGTATTTCCCTTCCTTAATCAGATCCAAGTCATAAAGATTGAGACTGAGGACAATCGAGAGACACGCTCAGCCAAAGATGCTCTCCTGCTGTGGTGCCAGATGAAAACTGCAGGGTAAGTGGTTGCTGGAGTTATCTGAGTCATGATGACAATATTCATGTAAGAGACCTGCGAGATACTATGTCAGGATGAGAGGGACAACCTCAAATGTTTTAAAAGCACCTTCCTTGCCATCAGCTCTCCATGCATTCCTCTGTTTTTTACCAGCTCTTCTTTGTTGCATACTGTCCAGTAGCACGTGTGAACATTTAATGTTTTCCCTCTCCGGCTCTGATAGATGAAAATAAAGCTGCTGATGGCATTACTGTCTGACACCCTACAGGTACCCAGAAGTGAACATTCAAAACTTCACTACCTGCTGGAGAGATGGTTTGGCTTTCAACGCACTGATCCACAAACACAGGTAACTCAGGACTCGGGAGCTTTTCCTATTATCATCTAGGCTTTCTCCAAGAAAACATACAAATGGGTAAGATTATCAATAAAGCGTTGTATTATATGTTGTGCAAGAAAATGATGTAGACAAAGTACAGGGAATTCAAAATGTAAAAGGGCTTTTGATAGAGTACACCTGTAATGAAATAGAAGCATTGCAGAGCTCTGTACTCTTCAGCCAAGACAGATGAGGTAGAAAAGAAAGAACTCAGAATATGAAGTTCAAATCTGGAATGCTTGGTTTTCAGTAGCTAATTGATCCAGGGGTCTTGTTTAATCACCTCTTGGAAGAAGACAAGGTATAGGCTTCATTAACATGTCTGGGCAGCTTGTTCTAGACGCTCACCACCCTCTATAAAAAAGTGCCTCCTGTTCTAAGTATTAAATGCTCTTCCCATTAGTTTCCACTTGTGTCCTGTGGTTCATGTTGCACTGTTCATTCTGAAGAAGTCTGCTGGGTTGAATTTGACCATGCCTGTCAGGATTTTGAATACTGATGTAGCTGTCTTCACCAGGTACATTATGTCCCACCACTGTTTTCTCACTCTCAGACTGTGTGTGCTGATGATTTGCAGGGCAGACCTGATTGAATTTAATAAGCTGACCAAATCGAATGCCACGTACAATCTACAGCAAGCCTTCAACATTGCAGAACAGAACCTAGGACTTACAAAATTGCTGGACCCTGAAGGTGAGGTCTTGTCTCTATATCACTGCAAGATGGGCAACCCTCCCTCCTGTATCTAATGTGGAGATACTGTATAATACAATTTAACAGGCTGAGCTCTCTCTTGAATTGAAGAGTTATGGTCACCCAAAGTATATGGTGTCAATAATGCTTGCATTTTGTTTCCATATTATTGTTAAGTGAGATTTTTACAGCTACTTAAGATTCATCTGCATGTTCCTAAGAACATGTCAATGCAAGAAGGGTCACAGATGAGTAGGTCATTTGGTCCTTTTTTTCAGTGGGTTGCTGGTTGCATATAGAGCTGAGAATCTCATGTAGTCTTTTCTTAAAAATGGACAATCGACCTGAACATCATGGCTGGTCAATTATGTCTTATGTAATATCGAAGCCTTGTGAATATGACCAGTACTTTTCCTTCTGCATTCTGTAGACGTGAACACAGAGAATCCTGATGAGAAGTCTATCATCACCTATGTGGTGTCCTTTTACCACTACTTCTCCAAAATGAAAGCGCTGGCTGTGGAAGGAAAGAGAATTGGAAAGGTAGGGTGATGCAGGATTCTTAAAGAGGATTTTAGAAATAAGAGATTTTCACCGGAGGCCTGGAGACATTTTCCCTCAACATTATTCCCAGCCTTCTTAAATGTTTTTCTTTTGCATTTGTCTTTTTGGTCAGCATGGTGTAAAGGTAGACAACATAGTACGGCAGATAGGGCCATGGGCTCCTAATTGGAAGGCCATGGGTTTTAGCCCCAGCTGCAGATACTGCTGTGGTACCCTTGAGTTTCTCCAGCTCCCCCAGTTGGGATACCCTTGGAGAGGACTATTGACCCATCTAGGACATAGTCACACCACCCATTCCTCTTAACACTGTGGAAACTGGCAACAAGCACCAGGCTGAAGAGTTACTACATTCAAGTATGTAGTTGAACAAAATGGGCTGAAGTCTAATCCTCTTTGGTTAATACTTTTCATGTCAGCAAGCTTTTTCACAGCTTCGTTTCAGCGTGCTGCCAGAATATTCTACATGCTAGTTGTGAAATGCCTCTTTTTAGATTTAAAGAGCCAGCAAGTCAAGGCAAGTGACTCTTAACCTGACGCTGTTGATGCGATGTGGCCAGGTTCTGGACAATGCGATCGAGGCGGAGAAGATTATCGAGCGCTACGAAGACCTAGCCTCGGAGCTGCTGGAGTGGATCGAGAAGACCATTGGGATCATTAGCAACCAGAAGTTTGCCAACTCCCTCGCTGGAGTCCAGCAACAGCTGCAGGCCTTCACCACCTACTGCACCATTGAGAAGCCCAACAAGTAAGATGATGGAAAGGGGCTGCAAGGATGGCCCCTGGAGGAGAGAGTGCTTGTGTGTTGTTGGCAATGAAAAGAAACCCAGTTGATTAAATCATCAGCACATTTCTCCTTTTCCCCTGGGTTATATTCAGCATTGGATGCAATAGTTGCTTCCCTGAGGAGTCTGGTGGGTTTATGGGACAACCTCATGTTATCATCCTTTATGACCACATCTGTCAATCCGTGCTATAGAATACAAACATTATAAAAGTTGTATTTCATTTTTGGTTGTGTGGTGAAAGCAATGCCGATGTGCACAATGTGACTTGATAACATAGAGTAACACACAGAGTGACACACAGACCCCTGTCTTAGTTGTTGATAATTGGGTGCACGAAAACCCATCTTCTACTTCAAAGTACAATTTGACTGTCAGAAATGGGCTTTGTGATTTCAAGCAAATAAAAAATACAAGTAGTTAGGTATTTGTATTTCCATCATGCTTATAATTTTATCACACTCCTCATGGACGGACAGATGTGAAGAAGGAGGCATGTCCTCTTAGGGTAAATAGAAGCCTTTGATTTTAATAGTTGTATGCTCACTGTTCTGCTTTCATTAATTCACGAGGAATGACAGCAGCCGAAAGCTTGGGAGAAATTAGAATCGTTTTTTGTGATGTGGAGATTTGGCGTAACCCGCTTGGCTGAGGGCCAACCTCCCGGCCGTTGGACGGGGAGGATAGGACCCCCATGCGACCAATTGGGTAGCTGCAAAGGTGGCGAGGGGGTGGAGGAGGGATGCAGAAAACGAACGAGGAAGAGGAGAGGGTGACGTTTGATATTTATGGAGACCGGTTGCTTACGTCAGGATTAGTGAGAATTGCAGCAGCTGTGTCGAATGAGCGCGGCTGCCTTCATTCCTCCCGAACTTTCATTAAAAACTCCATTAATAGGGACACAGAACATGAATGAGGTAAAATTGGGCTGCAAAGATTTCAAAACTATGTATATTGAAACCATGCTGTGCTGTGATCAAAACATTTATGCATCTCAGATGGGCTCAACATGTTATACATAAAAGTGTATAAAACGTTAATGATATTAGGCTGACAATGCTCATTTTTTTTTATTTTAAGGACTTAGCAAAACAACTGAAGGTGCTGCGCTAAGGTCAATTAAAACAGTAAATAAATGAAACAGCCATTGATCAAAGCCATTTCAGACCAGCTGGGACTGGAATACCTTGACCAGATGTCAAAATAAAAATGGGCAGTTTAGTGGGATGTGTTTTCCAAATTCTGAACCCTGTTACGCTGCTGAAATGCAGCATTTTGGCTTAATATGATCAATAATTTCTTATTCAAAGGTGTATTGAATCACATTCCTAAATAAAGCAGTATTGTCAGTCTTGCTGATGGGGCCAGAGTAACTCCCTCTCTATCTGAATTACCAAAGGGAATGTCTGCTTATTGATGGAAATGAAAACTGAAACATCTGGATCATGTTTAAACCAGGCTTTGTGCTGCTGCAGGGCAAGTGCATGTCCACTCACTATCAGCTGTTAACTCAAGCCGCCATGTTGCACAACCGCAAGTACATTTTATTATTTCTGTTTTCTCAGCTTCCTCTCCTCGTATTAACAATGGCGCAAACCGCGTCAGTCAAATTAAATACTACAACTACTTTAAAAACTCAGGAACAGAAATATGAAGCACAGATGTCTGATCTGTTTCCGTTTTTACCGCATACAAGTGTACAAGTTCTTGACAGTCAGGCTGCAGTTATTGGTTTGAATTAGAGATGTATAAATCTAACAAAATTATACCTCAATACATTTTTGAAGTTTAAGTCATTCCAGACAGACTTTAAATACACCTGGTAAATTTTCTTGCTCTGGGCGTTTCATAGATTCCAGGAAAAGGGTAACCTGGAAGTCCTCCTCTTCACAATCCAAAGCAAACTAAGAGCCAACAACCAGAAGCCATATGTGCCTAAAGAGGGGAAATTGATCTCTGACATCAACAAGGTGAGTATTGCCTTCCTCTGAGGGCATGGGATAAAAAATATTGCCCTGTCTGGAGCTCAGCCCTAACGTTTTATGTTAACTGCTTGCGACTGAAGGTTGCCACTGTATGACTGTATATCTGTTGATCATCAGGCTTGGGAGAGGCTGGAGAAGGCGGAGCATGAGAGGGGCGTGGCGCTGCGGACCGAGCTGATTCGCCAGGAGAAGCTGGAGCTCCTCGCCCAGCGGTTCGACCACAAGACCACCATGAGGGAGGCCTGGCTCAACGAAAACCAGAGGCTCGTCTCGCAGGTACTGCGACAAACCCCCAAGCTCGAAAGGGAGAAGACAGACACATCCAAACCTGGTAAAGCGGCCATGTGAATCAGGCTGGAGCTACAAGAAATTGGAGAACTATGGTATTTTTTAGGGGTGCTTGTATTTTTAATTGGGTAGGATCTTTTGATATGGTAGCAGAAAAGGAAGAGCATTGGGAACATATTAGCTTCTTGCTGGACAGTGTGAGTCACATGTACCTCTACGTATTTGAGCCTTCACAGATTCACAAGGGGCACACATCAGAGATCTCTGAGGTGCTCTGTTTTTCATGGTCTCCATTCATACATATTCCACATTTCATTGTTTAGCAGTGGGCAGTTTCCACGGTACAGATGTTCCAGTAGACATACTGACATTCCAAGGGCCCTAGCTCGTACTGCTATGCAGTAGGAGCCTTGTTTCCATTCCCTCACTGTTCGCTCCATGCCGAGGGGCTCTGACTCCCACCTGCCCATTTTAGGATAACTTCGGCTACGACCTGCCCGCGGTGGAGGCGGCCATGAAGAAGCACGAGGCCATCGAGGCGGACATCTCGTCGTACGAGGAGCGGATCGGCGTGGTGGTGGAGCTGGCGACCGAGATGGAGGAGGAGAACTACTACGACATCCGGCGCATCACGGCCCGCAAGGACAACATCCTGCGGCAGTGGGGCCTCCTGAAGGAGCTGGTGAGCGGGCGCAGGACGCGGCTGGAGAAGAACCTCGTCCTGCAGAAGACCTTCCAGGAGATGGTCTACATGATAGACTGGATGGAAGACATGCAGGTGAGCAAGGGGTAACATCTGGGGTTTGCACATTCCTTTAAAACACCTCAACACCTTTAACTCCTCAACTCTTCCACAGGGCTGCTGAAATTTCTCCTTTTCATCTAGCATGTGTAGCTGGGTTCCCCTCTGTGAACTTGAAAAGGGTTTTGTAGACTTTGCTAGCATTAGAGATTGCAAAGATGAATGATAGAGCAGAAGTAATTGGTGTAGATTTCTTCCAGGAATGATCCAGAAGAAATAATTAAGCATTTGGAGCTGGGATTTACACTGGCTCACAGCTGGACAGCTGAGCTGGTCTTTGCTATGAACGCTGTTGAATGGCAGTGGGTAATCCTTCTCCTTCCTTTCTCCCCCAGGTGCAGCTCCTGTCCAAGGATTTCGGCAAGCACTTGCTGGAGGTGGACGATCTCCTCCAGAAACACGGGCTCCAGGAAGCAGACATCGCTGTCCAAGCTGAGAGAGTGCAGACGCTCAATGCGGCCGCCCTCAAGTTCGCCAATATTGAAGGTAGGAACCATCCCTGCGAGTGTCCCGTCTCAATCAGGTTTTTGTCCAAAAAAGACAGTTAAATAGTTTCTAGAGAAATTCTGTTCAAGCCAGGCTGTGCAAATGGAACAGTCTTCTCTAAAAGCAAATATTCATCTGATTAGTTTACATTGATACAGGTAGACTAAATACAGGTAAAATAAGCACCAAGTTACCAGCAGAGCCGTTTGATGGTGTTTGAATTGGGAATGAAAGACTTATGTCTTCTTGCTATTTACCTCTTTCAGACAACACGAGGAAGCAATTTAAAAAGGCAAACAAGATGCAACGATGTACAATTTGCTCTATGGGATGTTATGTTACAATTGTATAAAGCTTTAGTAAGACCTCATATAGAACACTGTATACAGTTTTTGCCAACATGTTACAAAAAAGATTGCTGCTCTGGAATTAGTTCAGAGAAGAGTAACTTGACACAATCCAGGGCTTGTTAATTAAGGGAATACCCTGCACTGACAGGCTAAAGAACTGAACCTTTTTAGTCTTGAGCAAGGAGGGACTCTAGTTAACCTGACACAGGTATTCAGAATCCTCAAAGGCACTAAGAAACTCCATGGATTTCTTCAACAATTAAACATGAACCACAGGACACAAATTAAAAACTCACATTTAAGAGCATTTAAATCTAAGAACAGGAGGCTCTTCTTGAACAATGTGTTGTGGGAATATGGAACAATTCACTGGCTGAATTGTTCCAATACTCTGGCTTTTTTTAAGAAACGGCTGGCTGAGATGCTTGTTTTAGTTAAGTACTAACAACCAGACAGTCTCCTCTCATTTGTCACCTCTTACACATCATATCCAGGGCTTGTGCCTTTCGGAATGACCCGCTAATGAACATTCCTGCAAGATCCCATAGCGCACAATACCATCATTTGGAAGCAAAGATGCATTTTGTAAAGTTTCAAACCAGGTTAGGGTTCCATTGTTATGGCAAGTATAACTGATATTGCTTTTACAGACAAAAAAGTCTTGTTGCACTTCACAAGACAGAGGAGATTGGTAAAAATAATAACCTAATGCCAAAATGGTTTTAAGAAATGTTTTGTTGCATTTACAGTATACCACACAAAAGGCTTATTGCTCACAGAACACAAAAAGCTGACGAGTGTTTGCATACTACCTACATTTTTTTGTGTTTAAGGCCAAATGACACCTTTATGTTAAAACAATTCTGTACTTGTACTGGTACTGGAACAGTTTATTGCCTTCCTACCTTCTCAAGGACAGATTGGAGGAGCTGAATCTTTGTAGATCAACAAGATCAACAAAGTGACAAGCTTGAGGTTTTCACATTTTTAACCAGTATAAATACAGCTGCCTTTTGACCCTTATTTTGACTGAAATGCCAGCAAATTTGGCATTGACACTAGAAAACTACATAGTGCATGGAATAAAAAGCCAGCCCACCAGAGCTTGCCCAATGCACTAGGACTTCTAAAGTCACTCTGACCCTATAACTAAAAGTGCAAAGGGAAGCTGCAGCTAAGTAACATCTCCCACCTCTGCAGGCTACCAGCCCTGCGATCCTCAGGTGATCTGTAACCGCGTCAACCACGTCAGCACCTGCCTGGAGGAGCTCAAGCAGCTGGCAGCCAAGCGTCGCGCAGAGCTGGAGGAGTCGCGGCAGCTCTGGGCTTTCTTCCAGGAGGTGGAGGAGGAAGAGGCCTGGATCCGGGAGAAGCTGTCCATCCTGGCGTCGCAGACCTATGGCAAGGACCTGAGCAGTGTGCTGGGGCTCCTTAACAAGCACAAGGTCCTGGCTGGGGAGCTGATGGGTCGGCGCACCTTACTGCAGCAGACCATGAAGAAGGGCAAGCAGATCCTGACCCAGAAGTGCTTCGGGACAGGGCGGATCCAGGAGAAGATCATGGAGGTAAAAGCGGAGTGGAAAAAGCTGGAAGACCAGGCCAGGCAGCGGCTCAGCAACCTCCAGGAGGCCCTGAACTACTTCCAGTTCAACGCCGAGACGGATGACCTGCTGGTTTGGCTGCAGGACACCTACCGCCTGGTCTCCAGCGAGGACTTCGGCCACGACGAGTACTCGACCCAGTCCCTGCTGAAGAAGCACAAGGGCGTGCGGGAGGAGATCGAGACGCACCGGCTGCAGGTGGTGGCGCTCCGCAAGCACATGGTGAGCCTGACCCTGCAGTACCGCGAGCTGGACGAGGTGCAGGCCCGCATGGCCGAGGTGGAGCAGCTCTACACGGAGGTGGCCGAGGTCTCGGTGCTGCGACAGCAGTGGCTCCTGGACGCCCTGGCCGTCTACCGCATGTTCAGCGAGGTGAACGCCTGCGAGGTGTGGATCGACGAGAAGGAGCAGTGGCTGAACAAGATGGAGATCCCCGAGAGGCTGGAGGATGTGGAGGTTGTGGCCCACAGGTACCGTACGAGATGGGGGGGATGGGCGAGGCGATCATTTGGTCCCAGTCCAAAAACCCACAAGACTGATAAAGGAAAACAGAAAAGCAATTACTCTGCAACTTGACCCCAGTCTTTTGCTTGGGCAGAAGTGGATGAAGTCCCCTTTTCTTTTCCGTTTCTAGTTCCGAACTGCTGCTAAGTAGGACTGGGCAACATTGCTTTAACTCAGCTCCACACTCATTTCAGGAGGGCTTTCCCCCCCTGTTTTTCGGATTAGGTCACTTCCCAGCCTCTGTCCCAACAGGGTGCATGCTTGAACCACCCAGAAATTGTAATCCTGTCCAGGATTATTGCTTTTGCTGCATTTTTATGACATTCCTGGGAGTGACAGAGAGCTGTTCTGTGCATCTGGCCTAGAGGGTTGTCTGTTGTGATATGAACTATAGTATAGGCCATATGGAATCCCTATTATTGAATTAAAAGGGGTTGTTGTTATTGGTTGTATATCTCCCCCTAGTGGCAAAAAACAGCCTTGCCAGATATCTAGCCTACCTGATGCAACTCCAACTAAAATGACAAGCATACATCTTCACAGATACCGACAGTAGAAACTGGAAGAGAGCCTGCAGTTTGTAAAACCCAAAACTTGCATAAAGTACTATGCAAGACGAACGTGAGGGTCATGCCTATTAACTGACGTACGCTGCACACAGTGTTGCAAGAAATGCAATAGAGCAATATTTTCACAATGCAATGAGCATTCAATATTTATACTGAGACAAAGCTAGAGCGAAAAAGAGCGTCTGCCATTATTTTAAAGCAGAAATAATAACTGTCTGCAGACAGGAAGAAAATTCTTTTATATTTTCCAGTTCAATTTAATGATATTAATTGAACGTCATGGTGATTTTAAAATTGAAGTGATATCATCGCTTTTACAATCAGTTGAAATAAACAGGAATATCAGTGCACATTTTCTCCCTAATTAATACATTTCAAATGTTCACAAGGTCCAGATATTTACATGATCCTTGTTGTGTGGCTGTATCTGATCACTAGTGTAAGAATGAAGGACTTAGTGGAGACTTATGATCTTATATTAATCAAAGTTAATCAGTTTGGGCAGCCAATGAATGAATAATAAAGCATGTACGCATTTACACTTGTCAGTGGCTGGTTCTGTTGTGGTTCACTGGTTAGTTTTGTTGAATACTCCCCTTCTCCTACAGCCGTCCACAGCGGCACCACGCCTCCTGTGCTTGTTGTCTCCCCAGGTTTGAGAGTCTGGATCAGGAGATGAACAGCCTGATGGGCCGCATTCTGGACGTCAACCAGATTGTCCAGCAGCTGCTGGACAGCGGACACCCCAGCTCGGCAGAGGTGCGGGGCTGCCAGGACCACCTCAACAGCAGGTACAGTGCTCTGCTGGAACAGATTACAGAAGGTTCATTTGTTTTTGCATCACCCTTTTATATGTTTAATTTCCTCCCATGTAATTTTACAGCAGTTGCCTGTCATTAGTATTATTTACCCTTCAAACGACTTATTTTCATGCTCTCTAAGAGCCACACTTACATTTAATAGGTACCTTTACTGTATATGGCCAATGAGCAGTGATCAAGAGAGCATGTTACTCCTTAATTAAGAAACTAATTATGCCAAACAGAGCTCTGATGGAATTTAGTGTTTAGAAAATACAGACATTCTGAAACTTGAACATAATATATGATTTTCTACATTGCATAAATGCTGCATAAAGGTACTGTAAATCCTCACCCAAGTTCACCTAATGTGTTCAAAGATTTTGGCAGTACCAATCCCTTACTGCACACGTACATATACAGTATATACTCAAATGTACGCATTACTCATGTAGCTCAAACGTTTACAGTGACAAGGATAAAAACCAGCTGGCGTGTGGCCCTTCAAGAGCAGGATTGGAAACTTGGGACCATTTCCTAAAGTCCTGAAACAATACAGTGGCCATCAGATAAGCATAGTAAATTCAGCAATTTAGATACCATTTAGTACACAAAAACTGAATGCTTCGCTCCTCAAGCACCACAGTTCCCTTAATTGAAAGATAATAGTTAATTTATAATCAGGTATAGGTGATTAAGCATAACCTATAGATCCTATTGGATTAGGACACTCCAGGACCAGGGTTGGAGACCCTTGTGTCAAATTCCATCCTGACCCTGGCCTCTTTGACTCGGTGGCAGTATGGTCTGACACACCAACCTAGATGTGCTGCTCAATTCTTTATGTAACTCATGCATCACAAAGGAAACTGTATTGCTTCACCATGTGAAGCTCCTCGGACGTTTTCTGAGGTGGTCTTCTCTTTATTCATTGACTGAGTCTTCCAGCAACAGTCCCAATTGTAAGAAGTATTTTCAGAAACTAAAAATGCATGCCCATATTTACATGCTACATCCACTACACAGCCATATCCCTTGCCTTCCCATTTCTGCTTTTCTTTTTTTTGACAGCCTTAATGTGCCAAAAAAAACAAGTTTAGATTATCTCTCTCTCTCCTTTCTGGGCCCCTTCCAATCTGACAGTCAAGTTGGCACGGTTTCACATTCTGCATGTGGGCTAATTAAAGACAAATCAAGTCTTCCTTTCTTCGATTTCTACCTCCCCTTGCCTTGAGTAGAGTCACTGGTTTGAAACATGACAAGATCAGTCCAGCGGATCAAGGAATTTCACACTCCTTTTGTGCTGTAAAGTCACTGCTACCATGGACACACTGTAGCCAATAAGGGGCTTAGTCAAGACAAAGTCACGAATATCCTTAAAACATGCCACAGTTGCAAAAAGTGGCACGATTTTGTCTCATCCTTTTCCCTTTGCTACTTAACATTTCAAAGGAGAGTATTCCCACATTGGTATTGCACAGTACATACATAATATTCCTTTGTGCCAAGGCACTGACAAAATTAACATAGGTAAACATGGTTTCTGTGGGCCCTAATCTATTGAATTCTACTGCTGTTGAGGTTTACCAGAAAGTTTATTTTGAACAGTACTCATCTAATACGATCCCCAGAAGCAGTGCACATTACTCCCATATTGCTTACTGTATCACTGCTGTTAACTTGATTTGCAAAAACAATGTGATCACTCTTCTTGAGGTGGGTCTTTGCCTTGCTGCAGGTGGAACTGCATCGTGGAGCTGGTGGAGCACAAGAAGGACAACCTTAACTCTATTCTCCGCATCCAGAACTACCTGCTGGAGTGCAACGAGATCAAATCCCAAATCCAGGAAAAGAGGAAAGCCATTGAGACCACCCAGTACACGGGAAGTGACCTGGGGGGGGTGCTGGCCTTGCAGAGGAAGCTCTCCACAATGGAGGGCGCCCTGGCTGTCCTGGAGCCCAAGCTGATCCGGCTGCAGCAGGAGGCGGAGGAGCTGGCAGTCACCCATCCAGCTCAGGCCATGGAGATCCTGGTCCAGTTTGAGGAAATCAGCGTTGAGTGGGAGGAGCTGAAGAGGACCTTGCAGGGCTGTGAGGACTCGCTGACGGTGGCCAGCAGGCTCCAGCAGTTCATACAGGACTTGGACAACTTCCTGACCTGGCTGGTCCAAACCCAAACAGCCGTGGCTTCCGAAGACCTGCCCAACACCCTGGAGGAGGCCGAGCTTCTCATCAACCAGCACGCCACCCTCAAGGAGGAGATCGGACGCTACGAGGAGGATTACGACCGCATCCAGTCCGTCAACAAGTTCCTGGCCCTGGAGGAGGCCCAGGTGCCTTACATCTCCCTGCAGCAGTGGCTGCAGAAGCTGGACGTGGGCTGGAACAAGCTCCTGGAGATGTGGGAAAGCCGGAGGGAGGTCCTTGTCCAGTCTCACATCTTCCACCTCTTCCTGCGTGACGTCAAGCAAGCCGAGTCAGTCCTGAACAACCAGGTGAGAAACAGGGCCCTCTTCTAGGAGCTGGGTCTGCCAGTTGGCTATGTTTAGCTTCGCCAGGACCAAACCAGATCACAGATACCATCTATTATGTTCCCATGAGAAGGTACACATTCAGATAATCCCAAAATGTGCTTTATTGTGCAAGCCATATAATGATGGCTGATACGGTATGTTTCTTTTTGGTTTTTCCAGTTGTGCATTCTTACAAAGTTCCTTAAAACTGAATAATGTTTAGTTTTTATTTGCTAAATGACATATGACAAGGAGCTCAGTCAAAAAACATTAATTTGACTTGTTTTTGCTTGAATATAATTTGAGTTTGCATTTCATTACTGGACACTGGATATGAGCACTTCCCACTGTTCAGGGTCCTACTTAATAGTTTTTCCTAACATTCTTTTGAAAGCATTGCAATTATGCAGTAAAAATACATTTTTTCAGGAGAATGGCTGCAGGGTGATACTTCTGGATGTCACTGATGTGTAGTGAGCTAAACAGGCAGATGCACTGTTACTCAGCAGCTTGAACGCCACAGTTGAAACAGCCAATTCCTTAGAAGCTGTGGAGCCACTGTGGACAGTGAAATCTTGACTACTTGAGACTTACAGTATTTGTGGGGAAAAAAACCAAATGCAATACCAAAATGCCATTTTGCTTGCCAAAATCAAGCCAGCGGATGTTCTGAAAACCTTCTTGCGGGCCTTCCTTGTGTCTTAAAACTGCCAGTGCAACTTTAAACCTTGACCAAATTATGCTTGATGGTACTCAACAAACAAATTCCCCATTTAGAATTCCAGCCAATCCACTCTTATACTTTACTTAATGAAATCTTTAAACTGATGTTATTTTTCTCTCATATGTACTGTATATACCATGAAAAAAAATACATGAACAGTATACACATGCTGTTTATATGCATGCAATCCTGCCTGCATATGCTTGCACATAAAAAACCCAAATAAATATTATTGCATGTAAAAAGTCTAAGCGTACCTATCCATATATGTATATACTGTAGATATAGATATACGCCTGTGTGTATTAAATGATGAAAAGAGAACACCATTATCACAGTATATTGTTTTCTGTATAACATATTTGGGTTGAAAAATACAGCACTGTTGCTATGCTGAAGGGCGGGCTGTTTGCATTGGAAACCAGAATCGCAGCATCTGCTTCAAAAACCCCATCGTGTCAGCCCCTATTACCATGTGAAGGATACAGCAGGGAGCCTGCAGCCATCTCTTCATACCCATAGAGCTCCGAGGTTTCACCTCCCCCCCCCGGAAAGGTCTAAGCACTGTGAGCTCAACTGACACATGTGGGAGATTTGCATAATTTCCATTTTCTGTGGCTGCCACACATTCCTAGCCCCACATGTGTGTGTGCGTGGACTGGGGAAGAGGAGAGGGTGGGGACAGTGTGTCAGAACGGAGATGAGGCAGACACAATCACTGATGCCTGAAATAGCTGGGTGAACAGTCAGCCATGGCGGAGTGTATTGCTATGCCTGCACGCTTGTGCCCGAGAGCGAGCGTGTTTTCTAATCCCCAACGTAGTGGTCACAGTTAGAGGACAGACCTTCAGATGTACCTACATGTGTGCACAGCTTGCATGCTGACTGGCTTTGTATTGTTTCCAGTACTGCTAAGAAAATATTTTTTTTAAGCTTAGGACTAACATGCGACATTTCTCCCCATGATATAATGCTAAAAAACAAAGCATTAGCTGCAAGCAAATCCTAAGTGTCCGTGTATCATTCGTTGGGAGTTTTCACTTTCATCATCACCGTCTTTAAAGCCCTGTCCTTCACAAGCCATGGTGCTGCTCTGTAGGGGCTTTTCTTTTTTTCTTGATTGTTCAGCAAGCCAAAATCCCAGGTAATTAGCCCATTCTCTGTGTTGCTTCTGCAGGAAAATAGGTTTTTACCTTTAGTGTCTTCAGTTGTGTTGGCAGCACAGTAAACATCACGAGATGTCACTTGTTTCTTTTTAATGATTCCTACGAAGGCTTGAGCACACTGGCACACTGGCATCTGAATGCCTGTAATATTCAAGTCAGTGTTGCTGTTGTGTATGGCACTCCTTTGTGAAACACATACAGTAGCTGCCTGGGTATTATTTCTACTGGCCGTTTTTACCCATGTGGTTCTACATGTGTGTAGCTTTCATTGCTTTTAAGTTACACACCTCTCCTGCCTCTTCAGACATACTGTAACTGTAACTGGAAGCTTGTGGGCTCATATTCCAGGTGAGACACACCTGTTATACCCTTGTGGTACTTCACCTGGATTCCAGCAAAAAACCCAGGTCTAAATTAGCACAAATTGAAGGTGCTTTGGAGAAAAGCATCAGACAGATAAGTCAGTAATAAGATCGAGATGACAGATGAATGGGGTTGAAGCGTCAGTGAGGCTCTGATGGCTAGGTTAACTGGTGATGAGTAGTTTTTCCCAATTAGCAGAGATTCACTATTTGCGGAGCTGCTGCGATCGCCAGTTTTACATCCTGCTGCTCTTTTCACAGTTTCAGGAAAAAGATACCACAGCAACTCCGCAGAACAGCACATCTCCAATTACGTTGGATTCACCACCACTTAAACTTAAGGCTTCATTTTTTTCCAGCAGCTATATCACCCTACAACTCAAACAGCATTTCTTGAAAAGAGGGTGTTACCCAGGTGTTCTGGACAAATTTCCTCCTAATAATCCCTGTCTATGAACTGATTCATCACTCTGTTCTCCTCCCCACTGAGAGCTGGTGTGTGGGGAGCATACTGGTGCACTCTGGCTGCCATCACCTCAGCCAGGTGGGTTGTGTGCATTGGTGGTGGTGGAGGGGATCCCCATTACCTGTTAAGTGCTCTGAGTGGAGAGTCCAGAAAGGCACAACATAAGTGTAAGGATTTACAGGAATTAAACAAGCCATCAGAGCCTCACAGACAGGCAGGAGGGTCCTGCAGGGGGCAGGAGCATCACTGCGAGTGTTTTTGTTTTTACAAGGCTGATCACCAGAGTGCTTCTCCCCCCCTTGGCAGGAGTCGGCACTGGCCCACGTGGAGCTCCCCGCCACGGTGGAGACGGTGGAGGGAGCCATCAAGAAGCACAAGGATTTCATCACCACCATGGAGCTGAACCTGCAAAGGATTAAAGCCGTGATCGAGGCTGGGGAGAGCCTGATCAGCCAGGGCAACATCTATTCCGAGCGCATCAGCGAGAGGATCGAGACCATCGCCAACAGGTGAGCGCGCATGCTGGATGCTTAGAGTGATGAGGGAATGCCTAAAATAATTTCCTGCCAATTTGCATCAAATTAAAATGAGACTGTGAAGTCAGGTTTTAATTGTGACTTGAACTACTTCAGTATTGTACAACTCCAGTCCTGAAGAGTCTGTAGGTTTTCACTTTACCAAAACTACACCCATCTTAAGGAAAGATCTGGTTCACCTGTGCCCTGTGCTATGGTCAGGTGGATCCACTCTGGGTTTTAATTTAAACATCTGTTAGCAGGATGTTCAGTAGGTGTACCCTTGAATGCACATCCAATAAAAAGGATTATCAACACTGTCAACACTGCATTTGTGATAAGCATCCATTCAAATTAGGTTACAGAAAAAATGAGGAAACCAAATGCAGATCCAAAAGACCACGTGGTGCCTCTGAGATCGACACAGGACTGCAAGCTTAAGCCTTGCGCGTGAAATTGAAACTGATTGGAAGGTCGCTGAAGCTTAAAGCCCTCCTCTGGGTGATTTCCCCCTGTATGTGATTGACTACATATTCTTCCCTTCCCTTTCTAAATCGGGGGCAATCTTTGCATCTGCAATTAAAGGGAGTCGGAAAACGGCTCATCAGTGAGAGTCATACCTCTCCCTGGGGTGGAAACAAAAGACACAGATGCTCAAGAGCCTCCCAATAATGAGGCTAGCGAGAGGCCATGGTGAGCTGAGGGTTGGCAGACATGGATGACTTGAGCTGGCCGTGGTAGCTCAGTGGGTTAGTGCTGCCTCCCAGGGCCAACTGGTCGCTAGGCCCCCAGTCATCTGCATTTTAGGTTCTAGATCTCTGCCTCTAGAACCTCAGCATAGTGCTCACATGGGAAGATCCCTTGTCGCTGCTGGTTAGTTCGTGACCGAATGGCAGCTGTTGCCCTTCCTGTCGATCTTGCATCCGTGCATGAGTGCACCAGAGAAGCAGCAACCTGTGCATTAGAATTAAATCAAACCTAGTAATATTGAGGCTTTGCAATTTACCAATTACAACATATCTGGAATACCTTGCTGAATCCTGGTTGGTGCAGTACAAAATGGACCTTACTGCTCTTCTTTTATGCTACTGTTATCCGCACCATCTTGACCTGATGCGATCTTAAGCCGCTTTGGATAAAAAGTGCCTGCCTAATGAATGAAAACATAAAGAGGAGTTTCATTTCTGTCCCTGATTGTGCTTTGTAAATCCCTGGGGGAAACTAGCTGGCTGATCTGACCAGGTTGATTTTTTTCTTCTCCACACAGGAGCACACAGAACAGGGAACAAGCCCAGGAGTGGCTGCACAAGCTCAACGACCAGTGGGAGCTGCAGAGGTTCCTGCAGGACTGCCATGAGGTAAACTTAGAGTGGCCGACGGCCTCAGGCCGAGCACTTTGGTTCACACCAGTGCTCACCAGCAGCAGTCGGAGGGCACTGGCCACCTCTGCTTGAAATGAGAACAAGTAGACAATGCTGGAGGAGACTGCATCAATGTGGAGGGAGACTGTGGCCCAATTCTCCCTCTTGTTGGTTCAGAAAGCTTTCTGAGCTCTCTGCTCTTTGCAGGAAGCTAATATTGAGCACATGGAAGGCACTTCAAACCCCATCAGGAGCACAGCTAGGGAGTGTGCACGCAGCTTTTCTTTTTGTGGCGAATGCTGAAACAGAATGGGTGGGGGTGGGGGAATGATTCTGTTCTTTGAAAGCCAGTTCTGTTACTGGTTGGATCTGCGCCATGCACAATTAACCCTGCACCATGCACCCCAGAACTGCTCCGTATGGGATGCTAAATCTGGGTTGCAATGGGACACATTTTCATATTACAGCACTGTTTCAGTATGGGTCTTTCCAGAGGTGCAGGATAAGACAATGTGAGAGGCATTACAATTTCAACAAATGAGTATTGGAAGCAGTAACATTTGTTGTGTTTTTAAGTGCACCTTGATGGATTATTTACAATCAAATATTCTCAAATGCAATGAAAGTAATGAAATGAAATCTGGGGGGCTTTATCGGTTGCTTTTTCAGGTGCAAAAACACTCCGAACACCCCCCCCCCCCCCCCCCCAACAGCCGTTCTCCCCCTTTACAGCAAACAAAGCCAAATTACACAGAGAATTTGAAATGAGAAATTCTCAGCCCTTCAGCAATTACCCAATCATTTATTAACACCCACTGTGGCTATTTATAAAGATTGGTGGCCATAATATATACTGGCCTCTAGTGGCAAGTCAGCTACAGCTGAAAACCTTTCTAAAGCTGGCATGCAACTGTCTTATTTCACTTCTGACCTGATCAAAATCTCTGAGGTTCATGTTTACTTTTTCTTGAAATGGAGATGTGATATTTCGTAACAGAGAGCTCTGTTGTGGCCCACATAGACCTGCAGTGGCAGGAAAGAAAGCATTTTTTTAGCTATTTTGCAGACATGTGCAGCTTTACTTAACCTCTATAGATGGTGGTTAACTACTCTTGTACTGCCTGCTTAGTAGCTGGGCTTCTCAGTCCATTGAGGATTCTGCTGAGCTCTCCACCACAACACAGGATAAAGGCATTTTAATCTTCTCAGTCTTGAGCACAGGAGGTTATACAGAGACTTGATACAGAGTTTTCTGAACTATGATTGTATTGATAAGGTCAACCCATTGAATGATTTTATGCGCAGCAGCCAAATAATAACATGAAGACAGTGGGAGGTTGATGATAAAATATGGAATGGGAAAATTACAGGAATGGGAAGGAGAGGCACTTACACCCGAGGGTGGTAGGTGTCTGGAACAAACAACCTAGACAAGCTGTTAAAACCGAAACCTTGATTCCTTCAAGAAACATCTGTCAGTACTTAGGTACTGACAATTAAACAAACAAGATGGATCTAACCATCTCTTATCCTCTGCAGCCTTCTTAGGATATTCCTTTTAAATATCCTTTTCCATTCATTGACAGTAAATGATTCTCTGTGGTGGTGTCTTAGCGTAGTAAAAATTTCCATTTTGCGACGTTACGTTTTAATGCACTTGACTTGACATTTTAATACGCTTTGATTGTCAACACCAGCTGACAATCAATCACACCTGGTTTGAATGGTTTTTCTGACACACAGCCATGCCTTTATTAAACTTGACCTTGGGAGAGTGCTATTGCACGTGTATAAAAAACATAAATGAAGAAAGCAGACAGCAGCAGTTACTCATTAAAGATTTTGAAACTCCTTGTCCAAACCAGACACAAATGTCTTTCAAAATGTAAATATCTCAAGGCATGCTTGACTGCTTTTCAATTTCATGTTTTAATGGATCTGCAGCCACAGTTGATTTCATAACATGTAGTGAGACAGAGACCTTTTGGCAAAACAATTCAGTAAGGAAATTTTTAAACACGTTATTGAAGCCACACTCGGTTCCATGGCATTCCCAGTTAAATCATTTGCCCGAGTTCAAACTCTCCTGAAATCTGTGCCGAATGGGAGAGAGAGAGAGGAGACACAATGGGGAGAAGCTTAGTAGCGCTGTTAAAGATAGAGCTAAAAAAATAGGTCAAGGTCCCTTTAAATGAAAAATGCTCTAATTCAGTCAGCAAACTGTGAACCATGTGCTCCTTCTCCTCTCATCTTATCTCATTCAGCTGTTTCCCAGTGCTTTTTTTTTTGCTTCGCTCACAGTGCAGTAATTTCAAGTGCAGCGAATTGTCCCTGGTGACGCCCATGAACGACGTAAATTCGCTCGCTCTCAGTCTCTATCGCTCTCTCTCTCTCTCGCTCGCTCGCTCGCTTGCTCGCCCGCTCACTCTGCTCAGGCACTGCAGTGGGAAACTAGGGCTCATTGGATGCTGAAGAGCCTGGCAGCAGCAGCACTAGAAAGCAGGACTGCAGCAAGCGACGACACAGCATGAGAGAAGGGGGAGAGGGAGAGGGAGAGGGAAGGGGAGAAACCGATACAGATTTATCGCAATTCCGAGCATCCAAGCGTCTCTTAACCTGATCTGGAAGAAAACTGGATTCTGAGGAAGAAAGGGGAGGCTGTGCTTAGCCCTCCTGGTCCTCGACCTCCTGTTTCATCTACCCCAACCTGCAACACCCTCCTTCTCTGCCCTTTCTAACCCAGCACCGCCACAACAACTCCCAGCATCAGCACTGCTTTGAAGCACCCTGGACACCTCAGGTTTTTCCCAAATCAAAGCCGGTCCCCAGTCTTGGGGTGACAGCACAGGACAAAATCATCTCGCATCCCATACTGTGTGCTGAGCCATTTTGCTTGCCCTTTTCTTCCCCTTCCTTTCTGACACATCTCGTTGTGGATTAATTTGGGCTTCACAAACACAAAGGATCTGGGAGTCTACGCGACGCACAGGAAACCTTTTCAGCAGCTCGATTTGATCTTCTGCTTCTGTTTTCTTGGATTTTACATTTCTCCGAGCTGGGATTCCCTCAGATGGCCTTGTTGGCACCAGCACACCGGCACTGCAGGTGCAGTGATGAAGGCAGGCGAGGATGAGGGGGTTCGGGTTATTACAGGCTTTGTTGTGTGTTGTTTTTTTGTTGAGTTTGTGCCCGGAGCTACAGAAGACAGTGATGATCTATCTTTCTCTGATAATGGAAGGAGGGGAGGAGAAAAGTTAAGTGGGCTTTTGGAGGACTGGGGGAGATTGAAGAGAGAATAAGGAGGCACAGAAGAGAGTGTGCCCCCCAAGACAAACATAACTACAGGAAAAGAGATTTGGGGGACAGTTTTGTTTTATTGTTTTGCATTTTTGTAGCACCTGGTTTGCAAAAGCCATAGCTCTTTCACTCACAAGAGGAGATGCAGAAGGCCACCCCCTCAATTCCTCTCGCTCCATTTCTGGGGCGCCCCATCTGAGAATGTCCCGGGACTGCAAGCTCCTGACCCCTGTCTTTGTGTCCCCTAGCTGGACGATTGGGTGGCTGAGAAGATGCTGATGGCCCGCGACACATCTCGGGATGAGGCGCAGAAGTTGCACAAGAAATGGCTGAAGCACCAGGCGTTCATGGCAGAACTGGCCCAAAATAAAGAGTGGCTGGAGAAGATTGAGAAGGTGAGGCCGGGACCCAGGGAGGGGAGGCCTGACCGCTCTGGGAAGGGGAGGGGGTGGGTGGGAAATTGGCCATGGATGCCTGGGGTATAAATTAACATTGAGAGCATGCCCTGCTTTTATTACTACAAATGCTCACGACTGCTCAGCACCCGTAGCCTTTTTGTTGAGATATCTATATTCATTTGTTTGTTTTAACTGGAGTTTGATTACAAATAGGAACCGATCCTTTTTTTTTACATGCTCTGTGGTCTAGAAATGCGATTTCTTTCTAGTGCTAACCTTGACGGTGGTGATGGATGGGTGTGAAATGGATAAATAAACATAGATGTATATAGAGGTCCTGGGCAGGCTGACTCAGTCAGTATGCTGTTCTTTCATTCTGCTCACTGACTAGTTGTGTGAGAATGTATTGACAAGACCTGCAGCGGGAAGAATCTGTTTTCTGTTTTGCTGTAAGGTGTTGTCCCCCTTGAAATGAGAGAAATAGGAATTGTAAAGATAAAGAAAACGATAAAGCCAAAGGTAAAGATTTTACAATTGGCTTTCTGGAGGTCCAGTCCTATTAAAACTAACATACGTCTGATGACTAATGACATCAGTACAGAGCAGGATTCTGTACCACAAAAAAAAACAGTTAGATAAGAAGCTGACCTCCTTGGCCCTTTAAGGTGCCCAATAAACTGGATTTTGCCACGTTACGTAAAAAAACAAACAACTTTTTATTTCAACAAAACTCCTCTCCAATACAATTAACATGGTGTTTACAGTATAACTTATCAGCAGTAAACATCATGCTGTAACAATTCCTGATCAGCAATGCTTTTTTGATATTCAGTGGTGAGTCTGAATTTGCTACAGTTAAAAGCAATCATAGCCTCTTAAAAATTCAAAAACACCATGACACAGACTGCCTCGGTTCTGAATTCACATTATTATTTCCACTGTATCCTGCTTTATTCCTTGGTCTGATTCTCTTAAATTAAAGGATGCAGCAATCAATATTTGCATAGCAATTGGTGTAATGTTAGTATAAATAATCACAGTATCCTATAAACATGGCAAAATCATGTGCATATTACCGCAAAATACTAAGCAAACTCATTGTTACAACTTGCTTGCTTTTTGTAAAAAAGCAAGAGTTAAATCAAAACAAGAAAAAGAAATAATAAGTGACTGGGTTTCAGAGTCACCCGGGCTTGAGCTAATTCAGTCAGGAGCGTTTTACTCATCTTGCAGGGGTGATTTCTACAGCTCTGCCAGGCTAATCCAGACCGTGATTCTTTTTTCCGCCAGCCTCTGGTATGAACACAACCAAAAGCAAAACATCCCTTTACAATAAGTACAATATCTCCGTTTTGTCTATAATGTAGCACCATTTCACAGGAAACAAGAAAATAATCAAAATAAGGCAAATGAAATCACAGGACTTCATCCAGCAGAAGGCTAATATTCTTGCCCTAAGGAGGGGACCTGGACACTGGTTTTCCTTCTGTACCCCTTTTTCTTTTCTGTCGTCTAAGCCCACCTACATACTATGGATGACAGGGCCATCTCTTTCTACACCCCTAAGCTCTGGAATTCTATTCCTGTCAGAGAGTCACCTTCTCTGAGCTCTATCAACCAAGACTCAAAACCTTCTTCTTTAGAAGGGCCTTTATTTGACTGCTTCTGGGTCTGGCCCTTTGCTTTTCTACTGTACTCCATATCCTTACAGTAATAGTGTAATCCTGCTGTCTCCTCTCTTTGTGTGCTTTTTCTAGCCACAAAGCACTTTGAGAAGCGACTTTTAAAGGCGCTGTAGGCAAATAAAAGTTTATTATTATTTATGATTTTGGAGGCTCGCTAATCTTAATGTAGTGGTGCCCTTGGTCTATTTATTTTAAACCACAGAAGTGTGCAAGTATTTAAAACGCAGCCCTTATCATAAGATGGTGTTTGACATGCACTGGGTGGCCAGCCTCAAGTCCTTCAGGGTGTGCTGGCCAATCACTTTGTTAAGGGTTTCGATTGAATTCTGTTTGTGTGGAGCTGGGTCGTTTCTACTCGGATGGTGATCTTCCAGGTTTAAACACTCATCTTTTTTTATTGTTCCGCCTACATGAAAAAAAAGGTTTTTACAGTCTGCCCCCAGTCTAATTAAATTTATTAGGGTGCCAAAAATAAGCACCACAGTTCTTACTGGACTGTCTCATACGGGTAGGCTCAAAGGATGATCTTTAGTGATACAAAATATGTTTTCCAAGAAGGGTCTCCGTCAGGATACTTTGTAAAAGTATCATCTTAACCTTTTGTGCCTAAGAATGTTCAGTTTAATGTATTTTTAGCAAATCATAGTTTTAACATTACAAACTGCCTGATTCACAGTTTTCAGAATCTGTTTTTCAGGAACGTTTCGATTATTGCCAACAGGTGATGAGTCTTACATTGATTATCTTCAAAACTCCTCATAAAACCTCAAGTAAACAGGTTTTATTCTTATGCACCTCACTAAAAGCCAAAGCACTGTAGGCTTGTTTCTTTCTAAAATAGTCTGGAAGAACTTATGGAAGGTTTCATTTGGAATGACGTACTGTAGCTTGACTCATTTGGCCCATAGGGGAGCATCTCACCGGCTGGGCTGGGGAGGTATTTTATATTCCACACTCAAAGCCTCGAAGCTTCTCCATTTTTTTTCATTTTGCTGTAAACTGCAATTGTGTGATGGTGTGGTGACAATGTGAGTGGGATACGGCATGGTAAAAATCAGTATTAAAGATTTAATACTTTTAAAGAGTATTAAAGCACGCATGTTTCAATCTGGATACTCTGACAAATTGTGAAGTATAAAGCACAAGCAGTGGTCAACCAGAGAATTGTTTTTCACAATGTTTTATCACTTACTGACCCACTCTACTGCACAATGGCTGTTAACCATGCACTTGCGCAGTATTGTTAACACTGTGTGGGAGTAGGGTCTTCTTGTTTAACGCCAGTGCAGTATTATTAATAATTTGGTGTGGGAGTAGGGTCTTCTTGTTTTAATGTCAGTGGACATCTCTTCAGAAGTCAGTCTGTTGATAATGATTGTTCATGTTATCAGCAAATGACGCAAATCAGCAGAAGTGCCACATTGGGTCTTACTGTATATGTTTCAGTTCTGTATGAAAATATTGATTATCCCACCGTTCTGTTTTGATAACATCTTCAGTCACAGTATTTGATTGAGGTTGATTGCTTTTAATGTCTGGCTGTGATTTGCTTGGACAAAAGTTACATTCTCCTTTAGATCTGGGGATCTCACTTGAAGGACCTTTTTGATACAACCCGTACAACCCCAGGGTTTGCTTGTAACGTTTAGTCAGTGGTGGTGACTCAAACAGAGCTGAACAGTTTTGCAAAGGACTTTGGGAATTGTTTTTCAGGAAATATTTAGATTATTGCCAACAGGTGATGATAAATCTAATATTGATTATCTTCAAAAGTCCTCATAAAACCTCAAGTAAACAGGTTTTATTCTTATGCAACTCACTAAAAGCCAAAGCACTGTAGGCTTGTTTCTTTTTTAAATAGTCTGGAAGAACTTACTTCTTACTTACTGGAACAAGGCAGCTTAGCCCATCTTGCCCATAGGGGAGTATCTCACCCACTGGGCAAACAGCTGCTTTGGAAGAGATGTTTCTGACCCAAAAGCAATAGAGCACAACAAAAACACAACACAAAAGCAATAGAAACACAAACCTTAATGTAGACTTGAAATGTTTAGAAATGTTTTACTTCCTTTAGCCTCCATACTGCTGAAAAGAAAGGCAAGGTTTGATGTCAGTGGAATCGATTTTTATTCCCACAGGCCTGCGGTGACTTTTTGACACCTCCCTCTGCTCTGAGATGATTAAATGGTTTAATGCCCGATAAAAGCAACACATTTAACACTCTTCTCTCCAAGTCTTCAAATGCTTATATAGGCACAGAACCCTGTCGCAATAAAATAAAACCAGAGAAGAATTGGCCATTTCATTTATTTTGTGACATCTGTGATATTGCTACTGGCTTTCAGTGTCTGAGTCAGGTCTTGCATAATGCAACAGACTACACTACCCGGTGCTATTGTGTCCGGACTAATACTTTTTTTTTTAAAACTAAGAATGGGCCACTTAAAGAGATCAGAAAAATAACAGGGAGATTAAGTTGCAAGGAAAACCAAGGGTAACAGGACTTCTCCAGGGAAGACACCCCTGTTCCATCTTCTGTCTTCTAAAAGGCAGACCCCTGCTTGCTCAGGGAGCAGTTCCGGTGGAGTACTAGGGTGTTTGCACCCTGTATTAATATTTCGGACTGCCACAAATTGTCCAGGCTGACCTTGTTCGAAGTCCCGCAAACAGCTGACAGTTCAAATTCTCCTGAAGTGTAGCATAGCCTGAAGCCCTGCGGAACAGTGCCTGTGCATGCATGTCCTTGGAATTCTGGATTTCTTTTCCTAAGCGGAATGACCTACAGTATGCCAGCTGAAGCTTAATCCACCCATCTCAGAACGCAAAGTGGGACAGAGACCACATGACTGCTCACCACCCTGGGGTGGGATGTCTGTCCTCCAAAAGGCCTCAGAAAAAGGGGCCAGCTCACAACAGCCAGTCGAACCTAGCCAGCGTGTCCTTGGAAGATGGCAGAAAACTGGAATGGCTGACAAAAAAAACAACCCCAAGCAGTTCTCAAGAGAACTCCACACAGACAGATGCCAAAGGTCAGAATTCCAGGATCACAGAAGTATGGGACAATTTCTTAAGGGTCTTTGCTTATTAAGAACTGTCATATTCACACATGTATTAGCACAGATGTAAGGTTTTTTTCCCCAAAAATATATATTACATATAGAATACCTTTTACACAGTAGCATGATCAGTAATGACTTCCAAGAGGCATACTTCCCTCCTGATGAAGGCCTGAAGGTACTTCAGTGATCTGAATACTTGTGCTTTAAAGAGATTCTGTGGTTGACATGGCCATCTGCGTAAGACTTGCTCATCACATCACCTTATGTGATCCTGTACCGTGCTGTCGGACCAACTGTATCAAGAAGCTTTCAGTGAGTCCTCGACATCTTAAGCTCGAAGGGCTCAGAAAGAAAGTCATTATTATAAACTGGTTTATTTCCTCCTTTAGGTTAAAGCGGGTTTTACCAGTGAACGCCTTGTTAAAAAACTGCGTAAACCCTTTCAGACTACAATGACAAAATAATTTGCCGTCTATGTTTATTCACACACAAGGACGAGGCTTTTGCTCCAGTGATTGCTCTGCACTCCCTTGAAGTTCTATTCTGTTACAGAATTGTAAAAAAATAATACTGCCAGAGGGCAACAGTGAGATTTCTTATTCACACTCTGTGCTGTTTTTTTTCAAGCTATTGCAAAGGTTACCAGTTTCTTAAGAGACGAGCGTGGCCGGCGTTTGAACACCCAGCTGGCTCTGTCCTTGACGCCTGGGGGTGCTGTATTTCACCCGGGGGCGGCTCCACTGAGATTTATATTTGTGAAAGCGTTAAGCACAGATTTTAGGTCGGGCGATCGGTGAGGTGTTCAGTAGCCCCGCGACGTTTGTTATGTTTCACCCTGCTGCATATGGTCACCGTGCCTGGAAAAGCAACCGTGGGTCCTGCGCTCTTTTTGGTGCAATCTTTTTGTCACCCGCGAGAACAAGAATAACAAAAAAAAAAGGACCCCCAGCTTTTTGCAGCATGATCACCTAATTCTGCTGGCTCTGCAGTCTCACGGAGCAGCAGCAGCAGCAGCAGCAGCAGCAGCACAGCTGAGACAGGAAACCTGGAGCTGGGGTGGAAGGAATGCAGCTCGCTCATTATATAAGCAGTGGATCGAGTTCCACCATCACCTCTCTGCGCATTCAGTGAAATTTGTTTCTGATGAGCAAAACATACTCTACTGTGATGGGTGCAACTAATAGATTGGGAATGAAAGAGGTCAGTCTTGCATGAACTCCAGTTTTCATAAGACAGATGCCACAACATTATCGCACACTGCAAGATACCGTTCATGCACAAGGAACGGTAACACGCCGTCCTCGTGTCAGCACTGTTGATGAGAAGATGGTTTGATTTGAGACACACACCTTTAACCCCCATTTTAAATTTGAAAACCCCACGGAGCAAAAGAATTAAAAGGCACGATGATGAGAGTTATGATTAAACCTTCACTCCTGGCGACACAAACGGCTTAATTAATTAAGACTTAATTAAGACGATAGGTTGCACATTAAATGATGCCGCCCACGTAAGAGTGCAACGGTACTAAGCAGTGGGGAACATTTAGAAAAAGAAGGACATTTGTGAGATGGAAAAATTGGAATGTGTAGGTGAAAAAATATTCTAAAGTGGTTATCACAAGTGTGGACATTCACATTATGTTCATCAAACATGGATAAAGACATCACCAGGAAACACAAATGACTGAATAATCAATTTTCCCCCACTAAATCTTTTCCCTAACTGACTTGACTTGAATATTTTTTTTAACAACTCATACCAGTGAAGACCATCATCTCCTGTAGTTATGTGCATGTGTGGGGTTAGAAATATTAAAAATATCTGAGATAATAATAACTGATAAATAACAGAGGTTTTTGTAACATTAAAACATATGGTTCTATTAGGGAACTCATTTGTTTCTTTAATGTGACTGAATAATCTTTTCTGCATGTACTGCAAGCATTTTTTGTATGTGTTTAAGAAGCAGGACAGTATAAAGCAGAAACTCTACTGATAAACATTCAGACTCCTCTTAGCAGGCTTCATCTACCAAGACATAAATCGCAAAAAAATATTTGGCATTGCGACATTTGCTCAAAAATATTTCTCTTCTTTGTAATCCTCCACAGGTTCTATGCATCTTAACAAAATATAGTAAAAGTAGCCCCCGCCTCCTGATCGCTATGTTCCACACAGATTTTGACAAGCTAGGACATAACAGCTATTTAAAGGCTGAGAAGCGTATCCACGTGCTGCCAATGGTCTGAATTAGACAAATACTGAAATGATGTGCTAGTGGTCACTTTATTTATGTTTGCTGTAGACCATCCGTAGGCCTTCAGTCTTGGAATTGGCTGAGAAAAGCCTGTCATAAATAATATCTCGTCTTCCACCCAGTCTCCACGCGTTGTGGCATGAATTCTATTTCAAGAGCTTGGCATGCTGCCACAGGACTCTTGAACAGAAAAGGAGAAGTAAAAGCTTTCTTAAATGTTTCAAAGATTTTTCTTATTCAGACTGTTTGTTGATTGTCGAAATTCAGCAAATCCACCATGATTATTTGGCCTGGATCCTTGTCTTGACCACAGATAATAAGCCATTAGAAATGCAGGCTCTCCAACCAGCAAGGTTTGCCTGTGATGAGGCTCCTTGCAAACTTCAGCAGATGAAGGCAAAATGCCCGATGCTTTTTCTGTGGAACGCCTGCATATCCAAAGTGGAAAACTCTGTCCGGCTATCAGCAAGCTAAATCAAACATTCAGCTTTTCTACAATCGATTTCAAGAGCACAGTTTCAGTCATGGCCAACCCAATGCGGCATCAGATGAAAATGGGTTTCAAAGATGGGGCAGATGATATTCAAGTTTCTCCTTCCACCCTGTCTATGTTCCACCAGGAAGGCCAGCAGCTGATCCAGGAGAAGCCGGAGTTGGGCGCCATCGTACGCCGGAAGCTGGAGGAGATCAGGGAGTGCTGGCTGGAACTGGAGAGCACCACACAGGCCAAAGCCCGACAGCTCTTTGAAGCCAACAAGGCCGAGTTGCTGGTGAAGAGCTACAGCGACTTGGACCAGCAACTCTCACAGCTGGAGGGCCAACTCACCCACCTGGATCAGGGCAGGGACCTGACCAGCGTCAACAAACAGCTGAAGAGGCTCCAGGTCTCTCCTCCTCTCCCACCCCCTCATTATCACATCATTTTCTTAAATAAAACCGTTCTACGTTTTGGCAGCGCACAGATAACACACTAGTTGAAAAACACAGCGCAGAAAATTTAATTTTCTTGGAAAAGTTAACTCTACGTCCACTATGAAAAAACAGTAATGGGAGAGTAATGAAGGCCGACATAGATGTGCATTAAATTTGATACCTGTGCATGTAGTCTGCTGGGTGGATACGTGGTCACGATCCTCAGTGATCAGTATCATTAAAATGAAAAGCATCACGCAGTGATCGCCCCCTCACACATACAATATTTAATTTTGTCTTGAAAAATACCAGCTCATGTCATAGCACGAGCAGCTCTCAGATAAAGGGCTTGAAACAGGAGCACCAAACAATGCACTTGCCAGCACAGCAGTGTCTACCAGCTCAGCGCTGTGCATCATGAAGAGCCTGAAGCAGACGCCTTTTGTGGATGACCAATTTTTAAATTGGTGTCAGCATTGTAGCAAACATGGAGAAGTGCGCTGTCCTTGGAGGTGCTCTTTTTAGGGTGGCAGGCGTTCCTCGGATGAGCCTTCCCGGAGAGAGACCTTTAGCTAGGGATGCGAGTAAGACCAGGGCTAACACAATCTTTCCTTGTGGTTTATAAAATGTTTATAAAAACCTCGCCTTCAAAAAATGTATGTAGCGAGAAGGAACTAGCTTTAACTTTTAAGCCGGTGTGCTCTACTAAAGACTTGCACAAAAACCTACTCCAGCACATTTAATAAAAGCACACGGCCAAAAATGACAAAACAATGAATGGGTGCCAAGTAACTATGGCACACAGGGTGAATGCTTTTAAGCATCACAGACTCTTTGCATTCTTTGTAAAAACAAAAGAAAACGGATCCTTTAAAAATACAAAGCCATCTCTTATTGTGTGCGGTTCCCAGATGCTGTTATAGATGCCCTGATGCATGGTGATGTAAAGCATGCCAGTGGGCCTGCAGCAGAGCCAGGAAGGGGATTAGTGTTGGACGAGTGTCCTGAGCGGCGTGCACATCCACCGCATGTCTGTTTTGACCGACCCAGCGAGATCGGTCAAACACCTCTTTTGGTCTAACCTCCAGTTTGCTTCCTCGGGACAGCGCCAGGGCCCGAACCCCGCGGTCCTCAAACAACCAGATCTTCATTTCATGCATTTTCATTCTCCTTTTTGACAGCATGCTGGTGCTTGAGCTGCTTTGAGTTCCTTTACAGCCTCGCATTGTGGTTTGTATCAGTGCCACCCAGCCACCTCCAGAAGGGGTACAGTAGTCTTTTCATTTCATGTCATTCGCTCTCCCGCGCTTTGTCTTTTTGGTCTTATTTTACAAAGGGGGAGCTTCTCCTTCCTCACTCACCCAAACACTCCTTCTCTCATCCTGCTCTCCTTTATTTTTGTTCCTTTCTTGCCCCGGGGATAAGTAATTGCCTCAATTACTGAGAATGTCAGTCTTATTTCCTTTGAAATCCATATCGAAATTTCACGTGTTTGTCCAGACAGGTCAGTATTAATGTTCCTCACTGTTTAGCTGTGAAACACATTCGATATGGGATGAAAGGGAAATCCGGCTAGGAAAAAGGAATAATGATCAGGTTTGCAAATACCTGCTTCATGTATTCTCTTGTGTGTATTTTTATGTGGTTTTCTTTCTGTCTGACCCCTCTGCATTTTGTTATTTTTGCACATCAGGTTGCCTTGAAAGCAAATGAATTTCTTCAAAAGAAATTCAACTGCACACAGATGCATCAGAGCAGATGGTGTTTGTGTCAACTCATATTAATGTTCAGCCTCAACAAATTGAGGCTTCCTCTCGCATATACGCAGATAGCGTGTGGGCTTCATCGCCCCACTCTTTTGCCTCATAATTCTGATTTCCCTCTTTTTCCACACACATGAAGAACACCCACACCTTAAAAGTTTATTTTACTCTTCATAGAGTGCGAACAGAAAGCTATTTTGGTAAGACACTCAGATACTTAAACTACAAGTCATCAAATACGCCAGATGGCCATTCAAGCTTCCTCTCAATCCTAATCTTTTTATGTTCTTTAAGTTTCTAGAGCTTTTCATATCTCCATGCCTATTTCACAGTAACAGTTATAAAAAGAAAGGTATTGCATGACGAATCTGGAATGCAAAGCCTCACACGTGCCTGGCTGTCTCTCTCTCTCTCGGTTTCTCTCCTGCATTCTGCCTCTGTGCTCTCCCAGAGCATGGAGAACCACATGGAGGAGTGGTACAAGGAGGTGGGCGAGCTTCAGGTGCAGGCCGCTTCCATCCCCCAGCAGGGGGCGGTGAAGGAAAACGTGGCTGACAAGCAGAACGTGGTGGAGACCCGGATCGTGCGCCTCATCGAGCCGCTGAAAGAGAGGAGGCGCATCCTGCTGGCCTCCAAGGAAGTGCATCAGGTCAGCCGGGACCTGGAGGATGAAATAGTGAGTCGCTTCGATTCCGTTCCTGTCCCCTCAACACCACCCTGCTTTGAATTTTACACTCCCGGGAGACGCGGGACATCAGCAGTGGCATCATGACCACGAGGCATTTGTGTGGAAAAGCATGTTAGAAACCTTAAAGACCTTCACCCATTGTCTTTCTTTTGTGGTTTTACAGATTTGGGTTCAGGAGAGGCTGCCAATGGCCACTTCCAAAGAGCATGGAAACAGCCTTCAAGCAGTGCAACAGCTCATGAAGAAAAACCAGGCAAGAGCCACCCTACCCAACCCTTTCTATATTTTGACAGCCTTGTTCCAACATTGTCACCTAATTTCGTCAGATCTCAGAAACCAGGGAAGGTTAGGTTTGTTTAACATCTCCTTCAAAATACAGGGAAGCTGTTCTTTGAATGAGATGTTAAACCAAGGTATTGACTACTTGGTCAATAAAGCCCCCAGGGGGCTGTTTGAAAGAGGAGGGATCTTAACTGCAGTGTCCAGGCTAAACTCCACTTTGGACATGGGTAATCTGGCCTCTACAACAGTCCCCTGTGTCACCCAGCCACTGTAATCCAACTGGTGAAGTTATTTCTTCCTTTTCCACATGACCTTCTATGCAGTGGGGCTACTGGTGCAAAATGACAGCCCATACGTCACTAACAGGGGTTCTGCTCTTCAGGTGCAGATAAAGTGGATTCCCATATGTGTGTAAAGCTCTTTGGGTTCCATTAGTTGAAAAAGAGTTGTTATAAGGGCACACTTTCTGAAACACAAATGCCAGCATTATGACCCAAAGCCAGCTTCCACAGCAAAGATTTTCCTTCCTATCGTTGCTTGACCAGAGGAGCTTTTCAAAGCTTCTTCCTGTGCTGAAAATGTTTGCGTACACTTTTCTAGCAGCCACCCCTGACTGCCGCAGTTTGAAGATACAATTCTAGCACGAGACAACTTGGTTGTGTGGGAATTATTTTAGTGCGGATCTTTCATTGTATTTTATGTGGAAGTGGGAAAAGAGAAGAAACTCTATTGTAAAGCAGTTTCTAATACAAGAGCCTAGCTGGGCTTCCCTCCAAGCCAGTATTGGTGACAGTTGATAAGGTCACCTCCAGCCTCAGACATATCACTCTCCAGAAAGTGTAGGAACTGCATTCCTGGTGGGTAACGCTGGCCTCCTTTATGGATTTCTATATGATTCTATATCAGAGTCTGCAGCGTGAGCTCCAGGGCCATCGGGCACGAATAGAGGACGTGCTGGAGAGGGCGGGGCTCATCGCTTCCATTCGCAGCCCAGAAGCTGACTGCGTGCGGGCCAGCCTGGAGCACCTGCGGATGGTGTGGGACACCCTGCGCATGGAGACGGAGAGGCGTCAGCTGACCCTGGACGCCATGTACCAGGCGCAGCAGTACTACTTTGACGTAACCGAGGTGGAGGCCTGGCTGAGCGAGCAGGAGCTCCACATGATGAACGAGGAGAAAGGCAAGGTAAGAAGTGGACTGGAACACTTTGTGTTGGAATCTTGGTGCATTTGCATATAGACGGATCAGGAAGCCCATGCCTTCATTTCCCAGGGCCTTGTGCCAATGTGGCTGGTCAATGCTGCTATCCGTGCTTCCCTTCAGAAACGTACATACAGTAACTTACATAACAGTATGTGGCAAGTTTAAAGAAGCTGTTAAGGGAGAAACTCGAATGAACGGTGAATGCAGAGCGTTCCTGTAGAAAGTTCCTGGAAGGTCAAGAGGGCTTCTGAGAAACCCATGGAGCTTTCAAACCAGTAGAGGATGCTGGAAAATGGCAAGAAAATGGTTTCAGTGATTCTTTTTTCAGGAAAAGCATTTTATTCACCCCACCAGCAACAACACTCAAGCGTTCAAACATTCACCCATTTAGGGGTTGGCATAGTTGGTTCCAGCGTGTTTATTTTTTTTAATCCCAGGATGAACCCAGCACCCTCCAGCTGCTCAAAAAGCACCTTGTTGTGGAACAGACCATCGAGGATTATGCCGAGACCATAGGCCTCCTCTCTCAGCAGTGTAGGCAGCTGCTGGAACTGGGGCATCCAGACAGGTAAGCCCATCCTCCATCATTGCAGACCCCTGGGAAGGCCATAAGAAAGGTGTTTTGACTCTAAGTCCCAGCAGTAGTCTTGCAGTGACACATTCAAAATCCAGGAAGACATAATTCTCCAAAAAAATGCATGAAATGGAGTTTATAACAAACGTTCGGAAGGGATAACAAGAACCAAGTTCAATCAGACTTAGCTGTCAGTAATTTGTAATCACCCCTGACATCATTTCCTCCTCTGCATGAAAAGATGTATCTTTTTGCATCCCACCTCCACCTCATCTTCACCTCTGCAGCTGCTCCTTGGTCACTTCTCACTCTGCCTGGGAGGACGAGCCTCCTTGTCCTGTGGCCAGGAAATTAGCCCTAAGGCAAGCAGGTTAAGTTAAATTTTGACTAAAACCCTCCATAATCCTTTCAGTA
This sequence comes from Atractosteus spatula, assembly GCF_055471065.1. Classification (NCBI taxonomy): domain Eukaryota; kingdom Metazoa; phylum Chordata; class Actinopteri; order Semionotiformes; family Lepisosteidae; genus Atractosteus; species Atractosteus spatula. The sequence continues at coordinate 72,858,215 of NC_142708.1, read as the reverse complement.
CTTAATTAATGGGTGTTGTTATTCCTAGGAAAGCTTCATTTCTTCTGGGGAAGTGCTCCAGCAGCTCTACATTTCTTCTTTTCTTATAGAGGGGCCTTCAGCTGCAGAGACTTCTTCAAATTTCTCCTGGGTCAGACATCTCCTTACAAAAGAGCTCACAAAAGTTTTCTTCACTATTAAAAACTAGTCCCTAACTCAAAACATGAGTACTCTATGGGTGACAAGGCCTTCTCCTTTAATGCCACAAAGCTCTGGAACTCTATCTCCAATGATATCAGAAAGTCACCTTCTCTAAACTCCTTCAAATCCAGACTCAGAACCTTCTTCTTTAGAAGAGCCTTTACTTAACTGGTTCTGGTCTTCTGCTCCTACTGTATTCACTACCCCCATCTACTCTCATTGCGCATATCTTGTGTATTTTGTTGTTGTTGTTATTCTGTAAAGTGCTTTGAGAAGCCACCTTTAAAGGCGCTTAGTTGATTATAAAACATTGCTGCATGAAACTGAGCAAATGTAGCAAATGTAGGTAATTGATTTTCTCGTGGTTTCCTGCAGAGTGTGAGGAAATAGACAACCTCCATCTATTTTCTGATTTTTAAAAGACTAGATGGCTAGTTCTTTTCACAGCTCAGAGTAAAACCAGGGGAAGACGTGTGATTTTGCCATTTGAGATGTGTTGAAGTCAACCCACTTAAAAGGCTTCCTCTCCTCCGCACTCTCGGGTCTCTTCGAGAAGCGAGCAGATCAGCAAGCGGCAGTCTCAGATCGACCGGCTGTACGTCTCGCTCAAAGACTTGGTGGAGGAGCGCAAGTCCAAGCTGGAGCAGCAGTACTGGCTGTACCAGCTGAACCGAGAGGTGGACGAGCTGGAGCAGTGGATCGCTGAGCGGGAAGTGGTGGCCGGGTCTCCGGAGCTTGGGCAGGATTTTGAGCACGTCTCGGTGAGGAAGAGACTTGGGGCAGCAGTGGGGAAGGCAGCTGGGGGACATGGAAGTTTGCATGAACAATGGTGCAGCGTTGGGCAGTCCTTGGATTGGACCACTCTAGATTCTTTGCAACAGAGGGCCTGAAGACTAAGAATTGCTTACAATCCCTGGAAACATCAAAAGGCATACGTGCCTATAAAATGTCACTTTTTTACAAAACTTTTGTTTTAATATCCCAAAATTGATATTCACAGATACGTGTCATTTGCAAGGGTTGACCAGCCCTAGATCCAGAGAGTCAAAGGATTAGATCCTGTGTTAAATTTATTCAATCCCCTAACAAACTCAGTCAGTGGGATAAATAAATTGGTTTATATTTGTTCCAGGTATTAAGAAACAGCTAAATCACGCAGATTTGAAGATCTCTAAAACATCTACAGCTTTATAGGAATGAAAGAAATTTGTAATCTCTTCACATTGTTTATTTCAAAGTGATGTTGCGCACAGCACTACAAGACATGAATATCTTTAGTCATAAATAGTGAAGACTGGTAACATATATGAAGTTTTCCTAATTTTCCTTAGATTTCCGAAGTAAGTTGGAGGAGTTGCTTAGCTTGTAACACATTGAAAATGGAAAATTCTTCTTTACATAAAATTTAGCAGGTGTCTGGAATTATTTTTGAATGATTGATTGTTGGACAAACAAGAAATGTCAGGATACAAGGATCAGTTAGTTTCCAATCTGCAAGTAGGATGATCCAAACGGCCTCATCACATTTGAAAATTGTTCTTTTGTTTGTGTGATACCTGAACAGGAACATAGAATGATGAAAATGTGGTTCGGCCGAGGACTGTATTCTATATAGTACTACTTATGCGAATTATGATCAAGCATGTGAAACAACAGCTGGAATGTAATTAACGTTACAGATGGTGCTCAGCTAAATAGCAGGCGTTATAAAAAGGAAGTTGATGGGAGCCATTTGTATTAATGAAGGTGTCATCACCTACTGGTCTGTAGGGACATTTCTTCTCTCCGATTTAGTTATTTAATCGGGTTTTTGAAGGCCACCATGCATTCATCCAGAAATAAAGAGACCTCCTTAATAAAAGCACACACTGAATGCAACCTCAAATAAATGGTACCACTGGGGTTCTGGAGCAGAAGATCTATTATCAGTACCCTGCTGTGCAGCTATAAACCACTCAGCTGACAAAGGGCTCTGCTGACCTAGGAGAACCGTAAGGTTTTACTGTGGCAGTATCACACAGAAGCACTGAGCCACGACCCCCCACGAGACATCCCTGAGAGGGGGGTAAGAGAGATGGGGAGCAGTCTGAATAGAATCTTTTTTTTTCTTTTTATTTGAATGAAAATGAAGAACAAGTAGTGGAAGAGGGGATTAACATTCTGGCTTATTAACGAGGGTTCACTGATGCATGAAGTGATCTACTGGGAAACAGGCTGGCACCGGACAACGAAGGCAGCACCCCCCCGTATAGACACCTCCTAGATGGGTGTCGGGAGATTTAGAGAGGATTAACCAGATTTTGCATTTTATTTTTGAAGAAGCCATTTAGATTTAGACTTTGGGTGAACTCTGAAGGCAAAAGCAGCTCTTAGTCACTTGGTTTTAGGACTCAATGATACAAATTATGATAAGACAGAGAGACCTTCCAGTTCCTGGCCCACTACTAGGGCCCATAATACATAAGCATATAATACACAAACACATCCAATCTAGAAGATGAGAGGCCGTTGATGGTCTTTGATGAACAGACGATGAAGCTCCAGCTAAGCTTACTTGCAAACATAAAATCTACTGGAGTCCCTAATTTGCTCACAGTAAAATGCCAGACAAAAACTTCACAGCTCATACATTACTGTTAACTTTGTGAAAGCATGGTAAAAGCTCCAGTCCCCCTCTGCTCCCACTTTTCGCTTAGATCCTGCAGGAGAAGTTCACAGAGTTTGCCTCGGAGACGGGCAACCTGGGGCAGGAGCGCGTGACGGCCGTCAACCAGATGGTGGACGAGCTGATCGACTACGGCCACGCGGACGCGGCCACCATCGCCGAGTGGAAGGACGGCGTGAACGAGGCCTGGGCGGACCTCCTGGAGCTCATGGAGACGCGGGCACAGATGCTGGCTGCCTCGTACCAGCTGCACAAGTTCTTTGCCGATTGCCGTGAGGTACACTGTGCCACTACCTTTGTCTTTATTTTTGTTTTCGCTTTCAGAACTCTGCTGTAAGAATGGGCAGCCTTTTCACACAGATAATGTAAGTGACAAAAGGGGACAGACACTAAAACAGAACAATTCCACTGTATATGGTGGAGCCCATTTTAATGTGGCCAGGTTCTATAAACCTGTATGTAGGCATACTGTATACAGGCCTTAGACCATACATTAGAATCAGCCCCATCTCAAAGGCAGTTCAACTGCAGTTGTCAACACTCGTTCTGTGAGACACTAAACGAAGACGGATCTTATTGAACTCTAGGTGCTGGCACAGATTGAGGACAAGCAGAAGAGGCTTCCTGAGGTGCGGGCACGCCAGGGGGGCACTGCCAACACCAGCACCCTCCAGAGACTCATGCACAACTTTGAACATGACATCCAGCTGCTTGTCACTCAGGTGAGGACACAGAGGCAGCATTTAAGTAATCTCTGCCAGAGGTTTTTTGTTCTTTTATCTAGGATGAACACTTAAATCATGTCCAATTCCTGTTTTTTTTAACCAAATTCTAACCAATCTAGACCAGTCCAGCCCCTTGTATATCAACGTGATGACCTACACAGGAAAGTACCACTGTTTTACAAAGGAGTAGACTTGTGCTTGTTATCTGATCATGAAGGTGTCGGATCATTCTTGATCATGCTGGATCATTTCATTGAGCAGTGAATGAAACTTAACCCGGTCACGGTTCAATGTAGCTGTAACTGGAAAGCCAGTTCTGTGGATTGAGAGAGAATGACAGAGGTGTGGCAGTCCAGTTATCAGTGACATTAGCTCAGCTCTTTGTGATTTGGGTTCTGTGAAAAACTCAGTCGTCGTTGTGCCAGTGTGCATTCTGGAGGCTGTGTATGTATTTTACCCCACGTGTCTCTGCGTTGTCAGCCCCGGAGCTGTAAAAGCAAGCCAAGTTGATGCTCAGTCCTCACATGTTCTTGCCTGTGGAGCAGGTGAGACAGCTGCAGGAGAGCGCGGCGCAGCTCCGGACGGTATACGCTGGGGAGAAGGCCGAGGCTATCGCAGGGAAAGAGCAGGAAGTGATGCTGGCCTGGAAGGAGCTGCTGACCTCCTGCGAGGAATGCCGGGTGCAGATCACCACAACGACGGACAAACTGCGCTTCTTCGGCATGGTGCGGGACTTGATCACATGGATGGATAGCATCATCTGCCAGATAGGGACCAAGGAGAAGCCAAGGTAGGCTAATCAAGGACAGGTTATGGGCGGACTAGTATTTAAAAGCCGCAAAGCAAGAACCCAGCAGGATGTTGCGTTTGAACTTCTGTACATTTAATTGCTTTCATCAGCCACTAAAGCTAGGCCAATGCTTTTTATCAGTAGCTCAGAAAATGTATTTTTGCTCATATGCGAGCTAGAATTTAACATGTTGATTATGTAATATCAAATATTGACTCTTTACATAAGAAGCTGGCCCAAAACCTTACATTGTAGTTCTTGGGAGACAGGTTTAGAATTCTGTGTGATTTTCATGGCAGATTTAGTGCAATAAAACCTTTTTCACCTGTACAATACAGTCGTGCTCCTTATGCTCTGCCACTCTAACCCTGGACTGCCAGTGCATCTGCTGGTTTTGATGACCTAATTGAACTAATTGTTGGAGAAGCTCAAATGCTTTTCCTGGTTCTTAACATGTCACTAATGCGGTCAGAGACAGCGGCCTTTGAGGACTAGGTCTCATAAATCAGCTTCTCAGTAATCCCTGCACGAGGGCAGAGGGCGATGAAATGAGGAGGTGGATCTCTGGCCGTTTCAGGGATGTCTCCTCCGTGGAGGTGATGATGAACTACCACCAGAGCCTGAAGAGCGAGATCGAAGCGCGCAGCAGGAGCGTGATGCAGTGCGTGGAAATGGGCAAGACGCTCCTGGCAGCCAGGAATCCGGCGGCAGAGGAGGTGATGGCCATCTCTCCCCCGCCGTCGGCAACCGGTCTCCCCCAAATCCCACCGCTTGCCCAAGGCGACACAATGCCACACACTGTGCATGCTGAAGCATGAATAGCAAACTGAAAAACAAACAGGGAAGGGAGCTGTAAGAAGAGGGGTTAATCAACAGTGCTCTGAAGAAAGATTAACTAGTGAACATGGTAGTAAACCATTTGGCTATTTTTTAAATTTTCCCTCAGCAAACGTGGACTTTACTCTACATAAAGGACTTTTTAATCATTTGACCGTAGACGTCACTTGAAAATAACTCCTTTACCAGGAGGACCCACTTATCTGGCAACAGCAGAGCGTTTTACTGAGGCACCTTGAGAGAAATTCCTTTTATCAAAGGCACAAGAATAACAATCCATGTGGGGTTTGAACCCATGATCCTACAACCCTAACCTCTACTCGACACTGCTGCCAGACATAAAATTTGATTTTAATTTTTTTAACAAAAACAAGTCATTCATACGCAGTAATCCTTTGCACCTTGCCTGAAAATCAAGGCCGCATGGAGGTATCTCACAGCTCTGACATCTACAGTAGGTGGTATTCAGGACAGGGGCAGTGTTTTATGTGGAGTTTACATTCCCCCAGCATGTGTGTGGGTTTTCTCCAACTGCTGCTCCAGAAACATGCTGGAAGGTTAACTGGTTGCCACTCTAAATTGTCTATTGTGAGAGGAAGGAAGCTGGGCAGTAATCTAGCCTGTCAGGAGTGACTCAGATTCCCAGTACAAATTCCTGCAATACCATAACTAAGAACAGGCTACTGGTTCTCTCTGTTTATATAAGATGTTCAAGTGATTAAGAGATAAGGTAGAGATCTGCGATTGAGTAGTTTTTGTATTGATATGGGACAGCTACTGTATATGGTGACCAGGCAGATCTGTAACCTGTGGCTAAGTGTCACCTCTGTCTTTTTCAGATCAAGGAAAAGTTGGATAAGCTCATCTCAAAGCAGAAGGAGCTCTCTGAGAAATGGGATAAGCACTGGGAAACGTTGCAGCACAGTGAGTACGCCCTCTTGCTCTTGGGTGGAATGTTTCAAAGGTTTGGACATTTTAGAAACAAATGATCTGTCGCCCAAACAAGGCAGCGGCTACGACGTTTTGATACAACTGGCAGCAACGCCCCAAGGGTCACAGCGATTTTGTGTGTAAATGGTACAGCTAAAACCTCTAGTGCTGCACCATCCTCATGCTTCAGTGTGCCTCTCCATGCTTGACTATTCCTGATTAGAATTTTATTGTGCTTGTCTTATTATCACGGTGTGCCACAGGCTCAATTCTAGAGGACTGAAACCTTGATTTTTTTAATGCACAAAACCCTTTCTGAGAATGTGCGTGTTGCTCCGCAGTGCTGGAGGTGCACCAGTTTGCCCAGGAGGCCGTGGTGGCGGAGGCCTGGCTTACCGCCCAGGAGCCCTTCATCAGCAGCCAGGAGCTGGGCAGCAGTGTGGACGAGGTGGAGCAGCTCATCCGCCGGCACGAGGCCTTCCGCAAGGCCGCCGCCACCTGGGAGGAGCGCTTCAGCTCTCTACGCAGGCTCACCACGGTACGGGCTGTGAGACCCCTCTACCAGGGGGTGCATCTCCGTGGTTTCGCTTTAATTCAGCGTGTTCTTGATCTGAATCTGTCATTTCAAAGGTCCCACTTTGCTCTGTCCACTTTAATTGCATAATAAATAAGATCTAAACGATGATCCTCAGTTGCATTGGCCTTGGCATCCATTATGAAGCACTCTCTAGTGGTGGCTGTGCTGCTGAAACACACACACTTGTGTTAGAAAAGATTTATTGGAGCTAGAGATTGGACTTCTTCATGTGCTGGAGCAGTAATCTGAAAAAGTCATACATTCATACAACCACCAGGGGTCACGATGCAGCTGTGTGAGTCAAAATCTTTGGATGATTTTCCGGGCCATTCAAAACAAGGATTACTGCATGCTGCTGATGTCCTTATTCTTTTCCCCAGGTAGAGAAGCTAAAAGCAGAACAGGGGAAGCTGCCTCCAACGCCTCTGTTGGGACGCAAGGTGTTCCTAGATCCCCAGGAAACCCCCCCTGCTCGGAGCGCTACCTCATCGCTGTTGCGTCACACCATCTACGAGCAGATCGAGCCAAGACTCGACCGGCCACTGGAAGCCACTTCCTCCGTGGCCCGGAGGCTGGGCTCCACTGTCGCTTCCTACACACCGGTCATGAATGGGATGAAGTATGGGACCAGCCTAGACCACCGCAGCGAACCTAAGGTAGCCTATGTCCGGCAAGAGTTGAAGCCTGAGAGACTGCGGCCCAAAATCGACAACCTCCATGACGGGCTGAGGCCCACGTTGGAGGTCCGGCTGCCGGAGAAAGACAGGGAGACGCCAGGTCCAGCCGAGGTGACCCACGAGCCTGTGCTGGAGATAACTGATGCATCTCAGGAGCCACATGGGGAACCTCGGGTAAGCCGCTCGGACCCCCAGGTGGACCACTACTACAAACGGGAGAGGGAGCGTAAGCTGGACCGGCAGACCTCCAGTGAACAGGAGATCCAGGCCAGGCGAGACGAGCTTCCATTGGAGATCCGCAGGGAGCGGTACGAGCGGCGGCTGGAGAGGCAAACTTCCAGCGAGCAGGAGGGCCAAGCGCACCAGGAGCGGAGACGGGACAGGCACAGGCTAGAGAGGCAGGAATCCAGTGAGCAGGAAACTACTCGGGAACATTCAGACAAGCGTTCGGGAGGGTGAGTTGAAAACCGGCACTGCAGCGACAGCCCAACTAGCTAATCGTGTAAGAGGACTGTCTGCATCCATTACTAGGGGCAGTTCATTACGTAATGTCTCCCAGATGAAGAGGGCTCTGCCATATTCCAAAAGGCAGCTTCGATATAGAAATGATGGTTATAACAAAACACTTGGTTCATAATGGAGAACAGTGAAACGTTTGTTGGTAGCTTGGTAGCAGTCATGCAGAAGGCTCTTTATATCATGGCTATGAGATGAGAGAATAGTGGGAAAAGTGGCTAATATCACTGTTTAAATGCTCAAACAGAATGGCCATTTAACAAAAATAAACAGCGACTCCTAGAGATATCAGATGTTGCCATTGGTCTGAATTACTGGGATACACGCAGACAGAGTACTAAAAGAAATGTCTCAAAATAAATATAAAAAAATAGCTCAGTCCATCAAGACTGCCTTTAGTGTGAGCTCTACTTAGGTGCAGCCAACATGAAACTAACTCTGTGCTTCTGCCGCAAAGATCTGCCTTAAGACTGCCCCAGACCTGCGTGTTGATGGAAATTAATCTGTGCTTGCAGGGAGAAGCGATCCACACTGGCGGATATTGTGGAGCAGCTACAGGAGAGGGAGGCTGCTCAGGCCCAGGTGAGCCCATGAGGGTTTATTGCAATATTCACTCTCGGGACATGTATTTCAGGCCTTTCAGTGTGAGCAGTCATCTTGGGCAGTTTGAATAAATTCTTTTTGCTATTTCTCCTAATTTAAAAAGGTGAACTCCATGAACTCTCTCACAGGGAAAAAGCAGACTTTAATAAACTGAAACTACAAATAAGGAAAATAAAGAAGAAAACCTCCACTAAAAAGATTAAAGCGTTTAGGATGAGAGTCTGTTTGGCCTTTTGTTTTCTGAAGCAAAAAGTTCAGACACTGGGCCTGAACTGGGACTACAGACTCAGTTTCATTACGAAAGCAGAAACCAGAAAACATGCAAAAGACTACAAGTGTAAAAACGTTTATACTGCGTTAATGCTATCATGACCACTGGGGTCTGTTCTTCTGAGCACAGGCCCGTGAAAGGGAAGGACCTCCACGTCTGCCCAATGGCCTGCCTGAACGGGCAACCAGGCCGGACCGGCCCCGAGCTAGAGACCGCCCCAAACCCCGCAGGAGACCCCGGCCCAAGGACCCCAACGCACCCCCAGGAGAGACCCGGAGATCCCGCTCTGCCCCAGCACAGAGCGGCTCGGCGCCTGCCGTCCCCCAGCCTCCCACCCACACCGCCCAGCACGAGGGCTTCCTCTTCCGCAAGCACGACGTGGAAAGCCAGAAGAAGAACTCCAACAGGTCTGGGGCGCGGGGAATCGCCAATATGGCAAAACGTTTGATCACTGGAGTGTCAGCAGCAAGAACAGCTGTTGCAATTTGCATTCAGCATTTTACAGCTAGCCGGGCACACTAAAATATCCACTCTTGGAAATTTTGAAGTGGTCTGAAGTCTCAACACTATGTTTGCCAGTATGAAGTCGTGCTTATTTTCCAGTGTGTAAAAAGGGCAGTGTTTGCGGTAACGGATTACGACTTCTTCTGTGACTGCAGGTCCTGGGTGAACCTGTTCTGCGTGTTGTCCAAGGGGGAGATCGGATTCTATAAGGACGCCAAGAACACCGCGACACCTTACAACAGCGAGCCCTTGCTCAGCCTGAGCAGCTGCACCTGCGATGTCACCAACGGCTACAAGAAGAAGAAAAACGTTTTCAAACTCAAGTAAGGCACTGGAATCGCCCTAAACCTCACCGCTCTGCATGAAAAGCGCTAAACTGCAGACTGAAGAAAATGGTGCTTCAGGCAGCAGAGTTTTCTTGAGAATTGTGAACAGAGAAGGCCCAAAGTCAGTTTCTCTGAAAGCAGATATCAAGCAAAAAGCAAGCCATTCTTTTGTGGTTTTCTGCTTTTGATTGGTGACATGTAAAAGTGATAAACCTTCTTGATGCAAACACTCAAAAGAAATGAGTAGATGCTAGAAAAACACTATTTTTCCATTTTAAATTATACACAGCCTCGGGCCTTCATGAAAACCATATTAACATACATCTGTAAACTACAGTATGGCTTATTACCATCTTGTCAGTGTAGGCTGGGGAATTCAGGGAAACAAAAGCATTAGAATAGTTCTTTGCTATGGCCAGCAGCCATATCACTCTGCAACTCACAGCTGGCAGCCCACTGAAGCTCAGCAGGTGTGAGCCTGGTCAGTACCTGGATGGGAGAGCTCCTGGGAAAAACTAAGGTTGCTGCTGGAAGAGGTGTTAGTGGGGTCAGCAGGGGGCGCTCACCCTGCGGTCCATGTGGGTCCTATTGCCCCAGTATAGTGACGGGGACGCTGTAAACAGGCGCCGTCCTTCAGATGAGACGTAAAAAACCGAGGTCAATAAGAATCCCAGGGTGTTTCTTGAAAAGAGTAGGGGTGTAACCCTGGCGTCCTGGCCAAATTTCCCATTGGCCTTTCCCAATCATGGCCTCCTAATAATCCCCATCTATGAATTGGCTTCACTACTCTGCTCTCCTCCCCACTGAGAGCTGGAGTGTGGGGAGTGTACTGGTGCACTATGGCTGCCCTCTCATCATCCAGGTGGGGCTGCACACTGGTGGTGGTGGAGGGGATCCCCATTACCCATAAAGCGCTTTGAGTGGAGGGTCCAGAAAAGTGCTATATAAGCGTAAACAATTATTATTATTAATTTGAAATGATTTGCCTCAAGTAAAGAGCTTCACCCAAGACTCAAGGAGAGAGCTTAATTTCCACTTTTATTTCCCCTTAGAACGAAAGATGGGAGTGAATATCTCTTCCGTGCTAAGGATGAGGTAAGATATTCCTTTAAGACATTTCCTGTCCCGTGGTGTGACGCCCAGTGCATCGTTATTCCTGCTGTGCGGTCTTTACGAAGCTCCTAAATTTAAGCCCATCTCAGGTGGGCCATCTCAGCTAATTCATTTTGTGACAACCCTTTGTTTCTGTTCATTGGTAAAGTGAACTTCACTGCTACATGCAATTAACCAATTAAATATCGGTTAAGTGATTCAAATACTAACAGGGGTGAATCCCTGGATTGGCTGCTCCAATACATGGCAAGACGTCTTAGACAGGATTATAGGGACCGATTTGTGTTTCTGTCCTGCAGGAGGACCTGAAAAACTGGACTACAAACATCACAAAGAGCATTGACGAGCACGAGGAGATCGCCAGATGGGGGCAGACCCAGCCTACTACCTCTTCCACAGACGAAGGAACGAGGAGGGACGGAGACAAAGGAGGAAAAGCGGACAAGGCAGACAAGTCGGAAATATCAGAAAAGACGGAGAAGGCGGAAAAGGCGGACAGACGCTCCAGTGTCTCGGGGAAGAAGAAATGAGAGGGAGGTCACCTGCGGGGGCGGGGGAGGGGGGAGGGGTGACGGGCGTGGGGACGAACTTGAGGTGATGCTCAGATCCCCTCCCCCCCTACCTGAATCGAAATCAAAAGCAAAAAAAAAAAAGGCGACCGGGAGCACGTATAGCCGCCTGCATCCCCACCTGTCCCCGTGTTTCCGGGAACAAGAGGCCAGAGTTGCAGAGCGAGCCCCGGCACCAGCTCTCTTCAACACCCTCTGCTTCGGGTGGCCCGAGTCCGAGTCGAAGCGGGGCAGCCTGGTGGTACACTCGTACACTCCTCTGGCTAGGAAAGTACAAAATCAAGGTTGTCGCCCCAGTAGCTATAAAGAACGTTAGTTTTCCCTTAAATCTATCTATCCGCCTAATCTTGTAGTCCAAGTAAGTTAGAATCAAATAAGGTAAGCTATTGGAAGCTTTGGCAAGCGTTTTTCCTTCTTGCTCTTCCTTTTCTTCATTTTTCCTCTCGCCGTCATCTTCCTTTGTGTCGAATTGGACCCGCAAGCGCAGGCCAGTCAACACGTGAAGGTGCTGCCCCCTCCCGCTGAGAGTTCCTCCTCCCCAAAGCCCGAGACACGCCGCTCTGAGGCGCGTCGGGAGTGCTCTAGGCCCAGGAAGATCTCACCAGAGAATCGAGGACCTCCGCATGACGATGGAGGAGAGTTGGAAACGGAAAGCTCAGTGTGGCTCAGGTGGCAAACAGGCACACCAAACGGCCTGATCGAGTCTAACACCCTTCCCATGATTGTAATCTTTCTTATTCTTAACACTGGTTCCCTAGTGAAAAAAAAAAAGCCTTTATGCAGATTACAGCATGACACACGCTACCCCAATCAAGCCTTTTTTAAAAAAGCCATAAGTCTTCCATTTTCAGCTTGGCCAGTTGTTGCATTTGAACAGTGGCCTATTGCTTCCTTGCACAAAGAAAGGTTTTGTTTTGGCACAGGAATCCCATCTTGCAACAGGAAGGGGCAACGCCAAAATCAGCAGTCAAGCCTGCTTTATTCCATCATCGCAGTCATTACCAAATCAGGGTCTAAAAGAACTTCAGTTATGAGAAGAGTACTGTACGCCGGGCCAACCACCATCAAACACATCAGGGGTGAGAATCACACTAGCAAAGCACAGTCTGGAATACTGCTTTCTTAAAGTCTTTCTAAACTGGTTGGTATTGCCCTGTTTTTGCACACTGGGGTGGGGTGGGAGACATGCCAACATCTTTCTCTAGAGAGCGTGTTGGATTTTTCTTGTTTTTAAAACAGGAAGAGGTGACTGCTCTTTCGACAAGCTTACATCCACACGGAGACATGTCGTGGACAAGTGTATGGCTGTTCAAAGCCATCGCTGCAAAAGGTGAACCTTTGCAGAGCTGTAATGAAAGCAACAAATTGTCAGCCTCTTATCGACTTCAGCTGATAAAGGATTGGTTCTGCATTGCCCTTCCTAGACTCGTAGTTTTATTGACTACTTGGTTTGTAGTGTTGCTGGTGCATTCAAAGCAAATGATGAAAAATACCATAAAGTCTACTTGTAGTTCAGCATTTAGTGGTTAGTGCCACACCTAGCAGTATGGCAATATGTGTACAATGCAAATATATTGTGGCAAAAGCCAGACACTGAATATTTCTACAAGGAGTGTAGAATTTAAATACTTCTGAGGGAGGGGTTTTCGTAATGAATATAACTCGTCTTAAGCAGCCTTTTCTGCTTTGTTTCTTCTCAGTACATACCGGGGTGCATTACCATATACCACAACCAAAACAATGCACGTCCAACACAAACGCTTTTTGGGGGGTAAAAATCGAATTGCCACACGTTTGAGAATCGCGATGCATACAGCACGAAGGACATGCACAGCAGGTACCTGGATCGGTGTTGTATTCAGAGAAGTACAGAATGCCTACAGCTGGGGAGCTAGCAGAGTATTTCCAACACAGTGAAGAGCAGAAAGGGTAGTCTGATAGGAATATACAGCTCATATCATATCTCGTGTGTTACTGGTATGCTTCTAGCGTACAGCGTCCTTTAGTCTTTTTTTTTTCGGATGCAAGTGTTAGGCCTTGCATTTTCTTTCACACAAGTCAGCTTCATATGACTTACGTGGGCACCATGAATACATTGAGTAAAACTTAAAATATCTTTTTAAAAAAATGCCCATCAATTTTTAAATCTCTCCTTTATGTCAACAATTCAGTAGATTTTTCTATCTGTAGTAATGAACAAGTTCTGCTACCAAAATCATTTGGAAAGAACCCGAAGGGGGATTTCATTACTCTACATAACACTGGGCCCTGGACCCCATGGAGTCTCAAAGATGCACAATCTTTGATGCCTCGACTTCAGCGTTCTGAAATGGAGCCAGCGGCAGGGCGTAACTGTGGCTCTGCAGGCGTTGTGCTGGCAACCGGACCATGTCTGAAATGCAATTTTAAAATGGGCGCCTCTTTGGAATTACACGGAAGAAAGCTGAGCAGACACAAGGTCCATCTTTCTTACACTGTTGATTTTATCCTTTGCGTTTCTTTTTTAATGAAAAAGTCCGACGAGTCACATTCTTCAAAAAGCAAGAAACGTCTTACTGTACTCAAGGTTTGGTCTTTTATTTAAAGACATGTATTTCTGCTTGGAAATGATAATTATCTTGTTAATTTCCTTGTTTATATTGTTATTGGTACAAAGAACTACAAAATGTTTTTACGCAGTATTCTCTTAAAGCTGTTATGCAGTAGAACTTCCTTAGTCCTATAAGATTGATGATAAAGAAGCTATGGACACAATGATAGTGATGGTATGACTAGAAAATTTATGCAATTTTTCCTTTGCACTAAAAAGCGCTACCCCATTGCACAGTGCTATGTCCATGCCCATTGCACAGTGCCTATGTCCACCTCCACTGCACAGTGCTAATGTCTGCAAGGCAATGGTGATGCAGGGTCAGTCCAAAAAAAGGCTCCTCTCTTTTTTTTCTTGGTCAAATCTGTCTGCCCTGTCCGTCAGAGACGAATTGGGCTCTGCATGTTTCATTAAAAGGAATTTGGCAATTTGACAGCAATTGACCAAGGACTCATTCTATTTGGTCAGATGCAAATACAATGAGTATAAATTCTTGCTTTTTATTTACATGTGCCATAAGCTCAATGTTAACATTTAGTGTGAAATTGAACTTATTTTCTAACCAGTGTTTAAAATAAATAAAACCCTAAAAGTTTTTTTTTCCTCCTCTACAAGCAACTGAACTGTTTTCCCCCCTTTTAATATCCCAGTCAGAAACAAGCAGCTAAAATGTATGGAGATTGTGCAGTAGTTACTCATTTCACTCATATGACTGTTTGTCTAGCTACTGTAATGTTCACATTAACAATTCATTGGTGTTACAACAGAATGCCTTCGATTGTTTTAAGCTTGCCATAAAAGAGTACTCTCCCAACTGAAAGAATTGAAAGATTCTCATTAGAGAGGGTTGTAGCTCTACATATTCCTTTATTCGGCATGGAATTCCAGTCTGTTTTAACAAGCGGTTTGTAAAGTAAAAATTTCTAAAAAAGCTTTAAAAAAAAAAAGGCTTTCCTCGAGACTTGGGGCAAATTGTCCATTTTAATGGCTTTTATTTGGACTAAGAGGGCTAAGCCAAAGCATAGAGCTGCTGTGTTTCTTAAGCTGCTGCACCCCGAGAAGTGGCCGTGTCCTGAGGCTTCGGGCAGCTGTCTCTGGGGTTTAAACAGCTGGGAGAGCAGAAGGCAGAGCCTGGGCCGTCCCTGGGTGCTCACTAATAAGGCACTCACACAGCACCCAGTCTGCTGTCCACACGGGGCTCCAAGCAGAACGTCAGACGTCTCGCTTTGTGTTGGAGATGGTGGCCTTGTTTTGTATTCGGCTCTTCCAGTACGTCCCCACCCTCCTCAACATCTACATTTTAGAGCTAAAAAAATCATCTCTAATTACAGTAGATAATGAAATGAAAGCACAATTTTTATAACATGTAGATTGAAATCTGGTGGAGTTTCTACGAGACATTAGTCTAGATACTTCAGTTTATGCCAAGACGTTATTACTCTTACGTTTTTTTTAAATACGTGAATTATCCTTACGTGTGGCATGCCTTTTAGAGTAATTTTTTTTTGCTTTTAAAAGGAATTTTCATATAGAGCACGACCTAGCCTGCCCTCACAGTTAGTGCCATGGACTTTCAGAGTAACCTCTACAATTCCTTTTTAAAAAATAATAATTTCTGTTAAAGATAAGCTTGTGCTTCGGTTCCCAGCTTTGAAAATGAGCCAGATGCTTTGAGTTACTCTTGACAGAAAACCAAGAACAATATTAGAACATTCTCTTCTTGCGACAGCCTTCATCATTTGATGATGCTGAACAGACTGAACTGTCCTTCTTCAGGCTGTTACCAATTTGTTTTTAATAGCCAGTCTTAATTGCAACTGTCTTTTTTTAAAAAAATACGTCCTTGTCTTTGAATTTCTGCAAGGACTAACTGAACCCTGCACCACCATTCCTGTGTAAGCAACTTACCTGATTTTGTGCAAAGCTCCACAAGCTTAAAAACCTGTATAAAAATGTATTTGCTTCGGATGCATTCTGTAAAGAAGAAATCCTTCCTTTTCTGCTGTAAAACATTTTAAAAATAAAACATTTGACTTCTAACAAATCTGAGGGTCAGAAACCGGGGTGGGGGGGAGAGGAGTGTGTGTGTGGGGAATGAGTATGTGTAAAACAGAAAAAAAAAGGTTGCATGAATTAGTATTAAATCCCTACTACTGAGTCGCTGTGCATGTTTTTAAAATGCGTTTTATTGCCCTGATGATACAATCATTGTACAGTAGTGAGTTGGGGTGACATGTAAGCCAATGGATGTAATTAATGAGCAATGTATAAAATAGATCAGACCTTACACTCAGTCATTGCCTCTGTACAGTTATCGCTGTGAATTGATAAATACAAGTTGTGATATATCAACAAGCCTCTTCAGTCGTTCATTTTCTAGACTAACGGGGGCGACGTGCAAGCCTCCGGTGTCAGAAAACAAACAGGACCCCCCAGCTGTTTCTTTTTGGTGAAGCTGACGATTCCACACTGGGGCCCCGCAGTTTGGAAAAGCAGGGGTTAACAACCAGGGCTCAGAGCAGCTGCCCCTTCGCAAGCAAGAGAAGGAGAGGAGGGTGGAGGACCGAGGGCATTGAAACCAGTCCTACACCCCACCGCAGCGTTAGAGAGCAGGGTGGCTGCCCCCAGTAACACACTGCATGGCGATGAATGGTCACCAGCACACGGCTAGCCTGTTTCAAACTCCGGTCCATTACAACAAAGGGTGCTAAAGTGATCGTCCAATTATAGCTCAGAAATAGGCCTCTCCCACATGCGTAGTACAATAGCTAGTGAAACAGCCCAAGCTGAAACCAGCACACTTTTGCTTGAAGTCCCACTTTGCACCCCTGAAATCTCTTTTCACCAGTCAATGAGAGAGGAGCAGAACACCTCTGTGTGTTCCAAGATACTACCGCAGTCGGAGAACAGGCAAGTTCGCTCTTCATTTCAAAGCACAAAACGGACATTTTGGGAAAATCGTACACTTTTCATTGTCGCCCTCACACTTCTTACAGCTTCCCCATTACGCAATTTGCAAAACCATTTGCCCCCCTCCTCCGGGACCGCCCCGTCGACACGCACACCCTTCCGTGTCGGTTTGCGGGAGTTTCACGATCACAGCCTTCAGTTTCACGGAGGGAGACAGCACTACCGACCTTTTCAAGTCAACTTCCTGTCTTCGCGGAGGCCCGTAAGAGACGGGGCTTTTATAACGCCGCAGGCCCTCTCTCACCCCACCCTGTTTCGTCCAGAGGAAACGTCTTCGCCGGGTTTTTATACACCACCAGCGTCTTGATTTTTTCCTCCAGGGTAAAGGACTGGGGATTTTCACACCACTACTTTGCCTTTTCGTCCTCTGGGCTGTTGGCTCATATCCAGAGACGAGCGACCCCTGTGATATTCAGACGCGCACACACAGTGGGGCTCTTTCCTTAAATGGGCAGACTGCTGTTATGGGGGCGAGGTCATCTCCCTCTAGTGGCTAGAGACGGCACTGCACCTCTAGCTCTTCCCGACTAGCTGAAGCAGACCACTTTAAATACTGCAAAGGAACAAGTAATAGGTTTATTCCCTACTGAAAAGAGAAGAAAGAAAACACAACGTTTCGGCCGTGTTTCGGTGACACCTGAAGAAGGCTCCACGACCGAAACGTTGTGTTTTATTTCTTCTCTTTTTAGCAGGGAATAAAACCTATTACTTGTTCCTTTGCAGCCTATGCATGCTGACGGAGCTACCCACCTGAACTACTTCAAATGAAATACTGTATAGAAGGTAGCTGCACCTTCTTCGGGTGTGGCCCTACAGCCGAAACGCTGCTTCCTTTCTTCTCTTTTCAGCATGGAGTAAACCTTTACTTGTTCCTAGTGGGCGGTCGTTACTCCAAAAGAATTCACCACGTTTCCCTGCTTACATGATTTTTTGTGTGGAAAAATAGCAGTTTCATCCCGTGGACTGGATACACCCGTTAAGACAGTGCACCAGCTGATCAAACAGCAGTTTGATATACCGGACTGGTTTTAACGCTAGTGTTGTCGTAAGGCATCCTTCGGCTTTCTGCAATGAATACAGCCCGCCAATGCAGCAGTGCATGTCTGCGACGTGTGAAGATCCTGTAGTGGTGATTACTCGCAGTCTCAGCGGTTTCCCATGTTTGCAATGCTTGGTACCACGCACGGAATTACTTTTAGCGCATCCTGCAACTCTACACGTGAATCTACCACAGACAGGGTTTGCGTAGACAGCGTGGCGGTCGTGTCATTCCCGTGAATGCCAGGAGCTGATGGATGGTCCGGTCGATTCCTCTTTGTATTAGAACACCGACTGCGTTTGCTCAATGAATCTCCCTTATCCGGTGCAAGTCTGGAGAATTCGTTTTAGTTAGGGCGGACCGGGGTGACGAGGCTACTGTTTAAAGTTAGTTCCAGAAACAAAACAAAACTCGCTACAACGTGCAAACACGACTGACCAGGAGAAATTCAACTCGGATCAATCCGCGGGTATCGCTAGTATTGCCCAGGCCGGGCAGCTGGGCTCAGGGCTTTGGCGCTGCCGAACAGGAGGATGGGATGTCCCCTATCAATAGGAAGCAGAGACCAAGATTCCCTGCGATACACTGAAAGAGACACTCAGTAATTACAGAAACACCCTTCCCCATATCTAAAGGCATGCGCTGCAACAATCCTGTACGTACACCGTCGTGTACACGCCGTATTTGGATTATTATAACCCTTCTGCATAGAAAGCAGACTGTAGCGTCGTTATCAATACGCACTCTGGCGCCAAACAATTTTTGGCAAGAATTTCTCCGTTCGTGCAGTGTACTGCCCAGAATTAATAGCACGTATGAGCTGAGCAGTATTGCAATAATACGGATACTTTCTTGGGCGGGGCGAGTGGGTAAAATCGCACAGGGGAAGGCGTGTGGACGACAACCATTTCCCTGTTTCCGAAACAAGGAAGGACAGGACACAATTGTGGCGAGAGCACTTTGAACGACAGCGCGCCGAGCCAGTAGCGCACAAGCTTGGTTTCTCCGGCTCGCCAATCGCTGACGAGTCCAGGGGAAGGGATTTTAAAATGAATGTTTCAGGAAGTGGGTCAAAGAAACGTTTTGCAGATCAAGTTGAAGTTTCAGCACCCACCGGTAGCAGCACGCCTAGATATTAATATAAAAAAAAGTGAATCAGGGGCGATGTCGCCTAGCGAGTAGTGTGATATGGCCAGCCTGACGAGAACAGGGGAAATCGTCCACCTGAACGTGGGAGGAAAAAGGTAAAATAAAAATGTGATCTCCGTTCGCTGATCAGAGTACATCTCGAGTTTTGTCTCGGAGGAGATGCAATACATATCTGACATAGTGTTTGTTGCACGAATACTGTATAGTCTCTGGCGTCGGTAACAGCAGATCGGCTAATTTAATTACCAGTAGCTTCTCAAGATCTAGCTTAAGTGAAGTTTGGAAGTCCAGAGAACACCCTATCTTCATTGAACTACCTCATAACGACCTCTCGAGCATCATTAAAAACTATTTCACAAGTCTAAGAACCCCAAAAAATGTTTTCGGTTCCTCCCTGCAAAACCTTTGTTTCTTATAGCGGGATATTTTGATTCGCTCCTGGCCGTGAAAAAACGTGTTAAAACATTTGTCATTTGTATTGGCTGTAAAACAAAAGGAAATGAGGATTTGACGGAAATGACAGAAATCGAAATGCTAGCAACACCTTCAATGCATTTCCGACGATTTTACAAGTCTTGTTAAGATTTCGACCTTGTCGACAGAAGTACACAATGCAGTCCTGAACGTGGTTGTGATCATACAGTGTGTTTTTTACTCGCTTTATTCAAGACGCACTGCATAAACTGTACTGTAACTAGTACTTGAATGTCATGAATTGTGTTATGGTGAACCTTTTGACCGAGGTATGGATAACAACAATGACAACAATGGTGAAAATTCAGCTAACATCAAAGCATCTTGCTTAATTCAATGTACGAGCACTACTATGGTTTCCTGGTACAGAAATGCATAGCCCCTTGTATCATTCATCCCATTTAAGGATGAGACAGAGCACCAGAGAGGTAATTGAACTGGTTGTCCCAGAAACTCCAAAAGATTCCCACCTGAATCATTTCCATGAAAGTAAAGGTGCCTGTCGTCATTGTTCTGAGCATCAGAAAAGGCCCAAGCTGGGACTGAAGCCATGAGCCTGGAGCAAGCAACTGTTAAAATTAATATCCTTCCCCTCGGGGAATTATGAAGTCTAGGTGTAGTGTGTGGTCAACATCTGTAGTGTGGAGCAGCGGATAGGGGACTGGACTTCTCAAGTGCTTGATCATGAGTTCAAATCCCACATGACACTGCTGTTGGCATCTTTGAGCAAACACATTGGTATGTGTCAGTGTTGCAAAATTATATCTGCCCCAGTATTAACTTTCACTTCTAATTTTCAGGTTCAGCACATCAAGACAGACTCTGACATGGGTGCCCGATTCCTTTTTTTCAAGGTTGGTGCATATTGAGATCTGTGAAACGTGTTGGAGAAGACTGGGAGACTTCTGAATGTTTCTTAACATGTTTGCTTTGTGTTTGTATTTTTAAATCAGTCTTCTGAGTGGCCGAATTTCAACCCTCAAAGATGAAACTGGAGCAGTAAGTAATTTGTGATCGCCCTGAAAATATGATTAGGTGTTTCCACTGGCTGTGAATCTTTGTTTTTGTGTTTTTGCACCACAAAATTAATGTAATCACTCATTTTGTTTGTGTCTTTTAGATTTTTATTGATAGGGACCCATGCCTCTTCGCCCCAATTCTCAACTTCCTTCGCACCAAAGAACTACATCCAGGGTACAGTGCGTTGAGTCTTTGTGTGTCTCTGTAACATCTCTGAGCTCAGCTTAGCTTCTTAGATCTGCATTGCCTCTTTTTGCATTTCAGTGTCCAGTTTAGTTTTTAATTAATAAACCATTTGTTCAGAGGCTGGCCATATTGAAATTCACTTTTCCTGGAATACTTCCACTCCCAACTTACAAATCTCAGCCTTGCGTAAACCTTGGTCAAGATATCGGTATTTATTTGTCAAGGTCCATAGTGACTTACTGTTAATGACCTGATGAACATTTATGTTGATGTTAATAATAATATACCTTGCGCTTATACTTTGCTTTTCTGGACACTCCACTCAAACCGCTTTACAGGTAATGGGGATCCCCTCCACCCCCACCAGTGTGTACCCCCACCTGGTTAATGCGATGGCAGCCAGAGTGCACCAGTCTGTTCCCCACACACCAGCTCTCAGTGGGGAGGAGAACAGAGTGATGAAGCCAATTCATGGGTTATTAGGAGGTCATGATTGGTAAAGGCCGAGGGAAGTTTGGCCAGGGCACCGGGGTAACACCCCTAAAAAAATACTGTGGTATGAAAGCCATTCATATCACACAGCACCGTGAACAAAGCTAGCAGCTTAAAATATTCAAATACTAAAGGCTGTAAAAACAGTTTTCAGAGACAACTAGCAGTACGGTTTCAGTGCATTGAAGTTCCAATGAGAGACTGTCAGAAACTGCAAGATGTATCGGTAGAGAGAAGAGGTGAGTCAGACCCCTAAAAACAGGGGGGCTATCAAGGCAGAGAGAATGCTTAGCGAGTTGCGGAGGTTTGGAGGAGGTAAGCAGATGGATGAATGATGGCTGATGCAGGGAGGCCAGCTCGGAAAGAATAGTGCTTGGGTCAGGAGCTGCATGGAATATCCTATTTAAAAAGGGCAGGTCCTGCAGATATTTAGGCAGGAGAGAATTGGGCTGTGAAGCGCACCAGACACAGGGGCATGTGCCTGTTCCATTTTGTGCTTAGTTGCACAGCAGCTGTATGAGCTCCATGTTGGAGACTGGTCATTTTCACGTGTGTGCGCAGATATGTGTTCTGTATCAATTGACGTCTGAGCTATATCTGGGGACAGGGGTAAGGGAAGCACTTGGAGAAACAATCAGCAATTTGTAAAAACTGTTATTACACTGCCGCTGACCTGGCTTACCTGTCTTCACAGGTCTATCAACGTGCGCATGTTGATGCACGAGGCTGAGTTTTATGGAATCGCTCCTCTGGGTAAGTCTTTCAGGTATTTCCATGGGTAGGAGGATTCTGGAGTTTCAGAAAGCCATAGCTCCTTTCCTGTTGCTCTATTCTTTTCCCAGTTTGGAAACTGCAGCTGTGCGATGAGCTGGATACGTCTTCCTGCGGGACGGTCCTATTCAATGGATACCTGCCTTCTCCAGGTAAGAAGCGTTCTCAGTCTCTGGTTTTGGATTCTCACGTTTGGTGAGCCGAGCATCTTCCTATAGTCAGGCCTTGCTTTTGCCTTCTAGTTTACTTGAGACACAGAATTCAGGTTGAGAGGGCATCCCAGTGTTGATTTTGATTGGTCTGCAGGAAGTTGGACACACACGGTATTGCAGGTCACCTGAGGTTTGGAAAGACCTCTCAGCATGAGGAACAGGTGCAGATGGTGAATAACTAAAGCCTCGCTAAGACAAGCAGCCTAGTTATTGAGCCTCATGCAGAAGGCTGGTACCATGCCAGTGGGTGAAACCTCTGCCAGGCTTCAGGAGGTCTGACCTTTGCATTTTGTCATGCTTGCCTCTTCTCCGTCTTCTTCCCTTCCACCCTACAGTGTACCCGGCCAAGAGGAGGAACAGGCATAGTGTGGCGGGCCCACAGTTTGTCAGCGGGCGCCCAGGTCCCACGGAGAGGGTGCCAGTCAGGAGAAGCAACACCATGCCACCCAATCTGGGCAACGCAGGGATTCTGGGAAAAATGCTGGAGGAGAGGCCTCCTGGTAAGGCTCATCTATAGCAGTACGCAGTAGCCTTACCACTGGCACCAGTTCACCTGTGGTTATTTCCCCATCAGGGAGCCACATTTAAGCACGTCATGTGAGCACACTTCAGTCCCGTTTGTGCACTGCTCTATTCCCGAGACAATTCCTTTTCCGTTCTCCAGGGCAGTCCGTCGATCCTGGAATGGTCCGCATAGTGTGTGGCCATCATAACTGGATTGCTGTAGCTTACGCCCAGTTTGTGGTTTGCTACAGGTAAGAGCCAGTCCACGCATCATTCTGTTCTCCGAGAACCAGCTACTTTACCCCAACCTGGTATCACTCGTGGCTTTTAAAAACATCTTTTAATTTCTTTTAAAATCAAAGAACTGCTCACTGCCCAAATCTTTTGTAGTCAGATGAATCCGTCTGATAACTAAAACTTTGTATAATTCCTTTTTACTCTCGAGTGTCTCAGGGCAGTTTTCTTTGCTTTGCTTTTCTTTTCATACTTCTGTCATATAAATGACAATTGTGTGTCCTGTTGTACAGCTTTTTGAGAGTTGTGAAAAGCTCAGCGTAATGCATGACAGGCCATGTATTGTGCTGGGATTCCTCGGAGGTAGGGCAGCATACCAGTGCAATTCACAACCAGAAGTGGATTATTTCCATCATACAATGGCTGCTTTTGACAAAACAATGCTTACTCACTTTTAAAAACATTTCCATTAGTACAAAATTCACCCTGTAAAAATAGTCACTTTTTTAGCTTTGGAAGTGTCCCATTGAATATGCAGGTACCAGAGGCTTTCCAGAGCGTCACAGGCTCAGACTAGCCAGCACTTTCATGCGGCAGTAAAAAAAAGCAATAACCCTGATGCGACAAAGAAGGCGCTCGAGGTGCTCGGCGTCACAGGAGTGTGTTCTCGTTGCGGGTGGGGGCCAGGGTGAAGGAGTTCTCCGGGTGGCAGCAGGTGTTTACCAGCCCGCGGCTCGACTGGGTGATCGAGAGGGTGGCCCTCAACGCCAGGGTGATGGGCGGCTCCCTGGGCGACAACGACAAGATGGTGGCCGTGGCGTCCTGCAACGAGATCATCCTGTGGGCCATCCAACCGGATGGCAACGGCAGCGAGATCGGTGAGCCGGGGTTCGCCGTCGGCGGACTAGAGCCACTCTTGCGCCCCGTTGTGTGCCAAGTGAGATTTCCCTGGCTTAAAAACTTAGCCTTAAAAATATCGCCCTTTGTTCTCAGATTTGCCCATAAAGCTTTTTTCTTTCTGAGACTGAAGAGTAGACTCATTCCTCGGTACCGTTAATTAAAGTGAAGGTACGAAGCGAGTGGTGTGACCTCTGATCGAAGACGTACGCTTGGTCCCTCCCAGGTGTGTTCAGCCTGAACGTTCCTGTGGAGGCCCTCTTCTTCGTGGGGAACCAGCTGATCGCCACCAGCCACACGGGGAAAGTGGGCGTGTGGAACGCGGTGACCAAACACTGGCAGGTACGAACAGGAGAAAAAAGGGCTAAACAGGCTTTCCTAATCATTAGGAAAATCAGTCATTTTCCTAATCAATCCAGGTGGATGCTGCACATTGGTGGTGGAGTGTCCAGAAAAGCACTGTATAAGTATAAGCCATTATTAGCAATTATTATGAGATTCAACCGATCGCTGGCTTGTCAAAATGCCAGCAACCAAATTGACAAGACAGACCTGCTTTTGGTGCAGCCTGAGAACAGAACTAAACGTTCCTCTGTTACGCTGCAGTGCAATGACTGGTGGAAGTCCAAGCGCAAGACTAGGGGAGGCTCTCGAGGCTTGTCGGAGCAGCTCGGAAAGAGAATGGCTATGTGTCGTGATCAGAGAGAGGCGAAGCAGGCAGTTTGGGAAAGGCTGGTGACTGGAGTATGTAGAAGGCTGGGCGAAGGGTGGAGGAAAACGCTGCCTCGCTGGCAGCAGTGAAGAAGGCGAAGACGGAAGTGCCTTTAGAAAATGACTGGAATACTGGAGAAAAATAAGGAAAGTGGTTAGCGGATTGAGTCTACAGGAGGCTGGAGCTAGCAGGCAGAGATGAAGGCAAGCGTCTGCTGAAACAGTGCTCTGAGGATTTGGGGAAGAAAACGTTCTTCTATGTCTTGGCCAGAGTGATCGCTAGTTAGATCGCTGTCAGAGCACTGATCAGTGCAGAAAGCTGTCTTTAAACAGCCAGGCTAATGAGCTGACTGAGGCCTTGATTGACTGCCTGATTGACAGGTTGTTGGACCAATTGAGAGGGGTCCTGATCTCGTGCGCGTGGGGTCCGGGGAAGGCCGTGAATGGTGCAAATGATGGCGTTGCCCTGGCAACAGCAGGATGCGAGTCCATCCTGGCCTGAGCCTGACATCCTCAATTCTCTTTCACTTCCAACTATATCGTATCCAAGCATCATAGAAAGCTGCCAGCCTGATGAGCTCTCGGTTGCTTCTTTTCCAGTTAGCTTCCTCAAAGTGACCCATTGCAGTTAGAGCTCTTACAAACCACAAACAGCCAACAGTTCGCATGGATATTGAGTTAGCATAATGGAACTGCTTTGTATAATGTGTTGATTTCTTCCCCTTGTGTTTTTAGAATCAAGACGTCGTTCCCATTAATAGCTATGACACAGCTGGTTCTTTTCTCCTTTTGGGATGCAATAATGGATCTATTTACTATATAGGTAAGTCAGGTTCTGTGTGGGCCTGGTTGAGGATTCTGCAACAAAATTAAACCCTTTTACAAATTCGGACTCCATTTGACAGAGCTGTAACACCATGTTGAATTCAAGCAAGAGGTTTGTGGCTCTCTTTAGGTAACAATAGGTACGGTATAATTCTATTTTTCCAGTATCAGAACTTTTCTTTTATAAAACAAAGCCAAAAAGGAAATGCGAGGGATTATTCTGTTTAAGTGTAATTGGTATCGGCCTGTAACGTTTCATGGAGGAACTGAGGTCTGCTTTCGCTCCCACCAGATGTGCAGAAGTTTCCCCTGAGAATGAAAGACAATGACCTCCTGGTGACTGAGCTCTACCGTGATCCCTCAGAAGATGCCATTACTGCCCTCAGTGTCTACCTCACGCCCAAAACAAGTATGTCCTCCTTTCTTCAGAATTTACGTGTGTGATGTCTGCAGGCGACAAGCAGAGACAAATTCAATCATTTACACTTCCACGTTCTACTGGGTATCCCCCCCCCCAAACAATTTGTGTTCAGATCCCATTTCTCATTCATGCAGAAGTTATTTACATTTTGGTTTCTCTTGGGATTTCGGTTTTCAGAACCAGATCTAAGAAATCTACACGTGTTTGCATGTCAAGTTGCAGCAGTATGTGAAAACAGATATTGGTTTAATATTCAACTGCAGCCAAATCTCTCACCGTGTGGTAAACAGACTAGATGGGATGTTTACTCACAGTGGACAGTACAATATATGGTTCTTAATTTTGTTATACCTTTGTTATACCTTCCCAATCTGGAGTCAGGAAACTGAAAGACCTATCGAAATGCTCACTTGACTCTACCACCTGTCAGAACTCCACATCAGTTTGCCTACAGGCTTTATAGTGCCTTATCGGTGAGTGAGAACTGTTGAAGGAGTGAGGTCACTGCAGGCTGAGCCCCTCTGAAGTCCTACGGGATAGCGCCTGGATTAGATTTTAGTTTCCCGTCAGTCCAGTCGGATTGGGGTCATCAGCAGTGCTTTGCCTTTGCCCTGGCAGGCGACAGTGGGAATTGGATCGAGATAGCCTACGGAACCAGTTCGGGCATGGTGAGGGTGATTGTACAGCACCCCGAGACTGTGGGCTCTGGACCTCAGCTCTTCCAGACCTTCTCCGTCCACCGCAGCCCCGTCACCAAGATCATGCTGTCTGAGAAACACCTGACCTCAGGTAGGCTTTTCCCTGTTCAGGAAACTGAGAAGGTCCTATTGCATAGCAGTGCGTGGTCCATTCCAGGTCTTTCAGGCTGCAGGCTCTTGTGCAATTCGAGCTAAAGCTGCGGTGCATCACCTAGGTAGGATCTGCACGGCAGAGATTAAAGAAGTGTCCTTTGCTATATGCAGAGCATTCTGGGATGCCACCAGGACGTCAGGTGCTACAGAAATGTTGGGCATCACTTTCTTACTAATGCAAGGATTAAAATGCCTATTCAGTGCAGTGTTTTGCGTTTGACAGTGTGCGCCGACAATAACCACGTTCGCACCTGGACGGTGACCCGTTTCCGAGGAATGATTTCCACGCAGCCCGGCTCCACGCCACTCTCGTCCTTCAAGATCCTGGCCCTGGAGGACATCGACGGGCACGCGGGCTGCAGCGCGGGCACAGATATAGGCGAGTGGCGGACGTCCGCTTTGCTCCTTTGGATCTGGTGTATTTTTTCCCTTAAAGCAGGACCACCTGAAAGAACAGGACACTGGTAGGCTCGCTGGCCGGGTCTCCCTTGCTGGCTGTGCTGAGAGGCAGCATTCAGTTTAATCCTGCGCCATTCTCTCGGTCCGGCCCATCGAAAGCCACTGCAGTACGTAATTGCCTACTAGTCACTGAGCAGATGCTTATATTGAAACTGACTGAGAGTCAGGAATTGCTTGCATGTGGAAGGAGATCTGGTTCCCACTGGTTTCTGCTAGGACCCCAACAGGCTGTGCTTTTCGGTTGCAGGGCCCTACGGGGAGCGAGACGACCAGCAGGTGTTCATCCAGAGGGTGGTGCCGGACACTGACAAGGTCTACGCCCGGCTGTCTTCCAATGGCAAAAGGTGAACTGGCGTCTCCTTTTCTTCCCCTGCCTGTTGCTCTCGGACAGGGCTCCCGGCACTCAGTGCTACTCGGCACGGGTGGAACAGGCAGCGAGCTCCTCACACCCACGCCCTCCTGCCGCGAGGCTCTCGGCAACACTGCACACCCACATCCCGTCGGGACAGCCACTGCCGCTCTGAGGCGCCCAACACGTTATTCAGTTGTGGCTCCTACTGTTGTAGCCAGTGAACACGTCCGGAAATATCCAGATGGATATGAAAAAGCAAAACACATATGGGATATCTAAAGAGCCAAGGAGTTACAGTGGCTTGTAGCAGCCTCTGAAAGGGACAAATGGAAGGGCATTTAATGTTGAGAAAAGGAGGCACTTTACACAAAGGGGTGTGGGAGTATGGAACAGGTTACTCACCCACTTTGTCTGGCTGAGAGCTTCAGATTAATTAGCTACTACCACATGGGCTACAATAGCCGAATGGCCTCTTCTCACCTGTGGCTGCTCAGGCTCAATTACCTGTACTGCTGCCAGTCTGCAGGGTGTATCCTGGCCTACAAGGAAGACACTGGTAGGATCCCACAGAGTTCACACATTCCTGCCCAGGGCAGACCGGTGGGTTCTCACACTCTCCGAGGGAATGGGTCCGATGATATTTCCAAACCACACAGGACACCATCAGACCCACTTTCAGGCTACTCCTGCTGCTCGGGGAGGCCCAGCGTGTTATTTGCTGGGTGATTCTGACATTTTGTTCACTGTACTTGTAGCTTGAAGTGAAACTGCTGGCCAGTGCTTTCCACTGAACACTGGTGGAAGGTCAGGGTGTTTCAATGGGCGGTCTCCGGTCCGTTTCGGACCCGTCTCTCCCAGGGTCTGCGAGGTGCGCTCGGTGGACGGCACAGCCATCACGGCCTTCGTGGTGCACGAGTGCGAGGGCTCCAGCCGCATCGGCTCGCGGCCGCGCCGCTACCTCTTCACCGGCCACGCCAACGGCAGCATCCAGATGTGGGACCTGACCACCGCCATGGAGATCGCCGGCCGTACCGACACCAAGGGTGGGCGGAGTCAGTGATCTAGACACAGCGGATATACAGCCACAGCTGGCAGAGAAGCAAGGGTGCCATACACAATGTTTCAAATAATAATATAGCACTTTCCTGGACACTCCACTCAAAGCACTTTATAGGTCATGGGGATCCCCTCCACCCCCACCAGGGTGTAGCCCCCACACAGAGAACACAGTGATGGAGCCAGTTCAGAGAGGGGGATTATTAGGAGGCCATGATGGTTTAAGGCCAATAGGAAATTTGGCCAGGACACTTGGGTAACACCCCTACTATTTTTGAGACACACCCTGGAATTTTAAATGACCACTGGGTGTCTGGAACTCAGTTTTACAGTGCTTCTCATCCAAAGGACAGAGCCTTTTTTACAGTATAATGCTCCCGTCACTGTACTGGGGCATTAGGACCCAGACAGACCGCAGGGTGAGCGCCCCCTACTGGCCCCACTAACCTCTTCCAGCAGCAACTTCAGCTTTCCCAGAGGGTCTCCCATCCAGGTACTGGCCAGGCTCACACCTGCTGAGCTTCAGTAGGCTGCTAATTGTGGGTTTCAGGGTGATATAGCTGCTGGACAAGTGATAGATACGGTCTGTACTTACTCAACAGAAAAAAGGAGACTTTGAGAACATTGCATCTGTAGTGGTGTTGGTAGGCCAGTAGGTGGCGTTCTTCCTCTGGAACAGAACTTGCAAGCCAGTATGGTGACATGGTGATGTTCTCCTGCCAATAAGATGGGGAACCGAGCTACTTGCTCATTAAAGATCCTGCTACACTGTTTGTCAGAGGTGGGTTTTCCCCTTGTGATTGTTCAAGTCCAGAGTGGAATTTAACAATCTGGTCTCCCTGCATTTCCTCTTAAATCTGCCGTCTCGCATCAGTCTGCAGTGTGGCTGCTGGGACAGAATGGCAGCTGAGGGCTGAGCTTCACTGGTGGGTGAAGTGGGTCTCCTCCTGTATGTTAAGTGCTTTTGTCCTCAAAGCTCTATTAAAAACACACCACACTATACAGTATGAGCCCTTTACTCCACATCAC
Source organism: Atractosteus spatula (assembly GCF_055471065.1). NCBI lineage: Eukaryota > Metazoa > Chordata > Actinopteri > Semionotiformes > Lepisosteidae > Atractosteus > Atractosteus spatula. Next base: position 72,828,690 of record NC_142708.1, on the reverse strand, counting down.
CACCAACTCTAGAACAAGCTTCTCTAGCAGTGTGTGAACAGAAAACCGTTCTAAACCTCGGTTCCAAACACTTTGTTTTTCATTAAACTGGAATTTTACCGACAGAGGAAAGCATAATGGTACACTTTTTAAACTCTGATCAGGACGCTGAGTCACACTGCAATGCGGTGCTAAAACACAGCAATTATATGTCTAGACTTTTAAAAACACTAAATAGACTGGATCCAATCCTAATCTGATGCGTTTTTAATACCTCTCAGTACAAATTCAAATTGTGGTTCATTTCCTGTACAGAGGAGTTAAGATGGCAGAGATAACAGCCCTGGGAGGCAGACGTCACAGCGTCAGTGGGCAGATCCACTGCTTCGTGGGCCGGACCCTGCACCCCAGCTGACAGGGCCCGAGAGCCCCAGGAATGCACCAGTCTGATGCCTTCTCTCCCGGCTTGGTGTTGTAGCTTCCGGTGGCCCCACAGAGGAGGAGCTCCTCCAGCTGCTGGACCAGTGTGACCTGGCGCTGACCCGCACGCCGGACATAAGCCCCGCTCCCTCCTTTGCCCACACTGCCACCCCCCGCGCCTCCACCTGCAGGTAGGTCCCGCAGCTCTTCTCACTGGACCCCCGGCATGGGGCCACGTGCCCCAACGGCACAGAGAATACAGCAGCCCCGCAAGGGGAAGGTGTGTTGCACCACAGTCCGTTTCAGGTTTCACACGCAGTAAATGAATTAAAACCCTCACTCCAAATATTTTTTGGAGCACTTTTGAGATTAACACTAGCAATTCACAGAACAGACAGTGCTTAGTGTTGTACACAAGTAGAAAGTGAAGATTAAAAACTGATAATGTAGTAATGTACAATCACAACTGCTGAAGACGTGTGCAGATGTCTGTTCTGACCCGCTACGTTTTGTGCGGCGGAGTTGCTGCTTCTCTGATGAGAACATCCGTCAAGGTTTTTTTTGGGGGGGGGTTTCTTCTCGGCAGCCTCCAGTCTCAGTCGAGCGACACTTCCCGGGATCGGGGCGCTAGAGGCTTCGGCCCCCTTCTGGGCACGCTCCCGCGCCAGCCCCCTCCCGCGGCCCTGAGCAAGCCCGTGGGCGCCGGGGGGACTGGGCTGGCCGTGCACCCCCAGGTAGCCATCAGCCAGGCCTCCCTGAGCAGCACGGGCAGCCCGCACAGCGCCGAGGCCCGCGCCAGAAGGCCGGAGAGGTGGGACCCCCTGCCGGCGCCCAGGCGGGGCAGCTTCGTGGAGCGCTGCCAGGAGCGGGCCAAGAGCACCGATTACGCCAACATGGACGCCCGGAGGAGCCTGGCGGCCTCCAGCGATCTGGAGGCCAGGCTGGCCACGAGGACCCCCCCCCTCTCCTCGGCCCCGCTACGGAAGACCCCCTCGCCGGGGGCCAGGGCCCCACCCCCCACCGCCCCGCGCCAGCCGAAGGAAGCCGGAGAGGCTGCCGGCGCCTCGCCCAGCGCCGGGTCGCCCGCCAGCTCGGCTGGGCCCAAGCCCAGGATGAACGAGACCAGTTTTTAAGGGGCTGCTCCTGTCCTGCGGTTTATCCTCCTGCAGCCGCCCGGAGAGAGTGCGGGATTTCACCACAGCTGCCTGGCATTGTTGGCAAGGTTCAGTTTTCCCTCTAGTGTGAAAACGAGAATTTTATTCCTCATCTGTTCTTTTAAAGATCCTATATACAAATGTATGCTGCACCAAAGCTCTTGGCACTTCTCCAGTGTTTTGCAACCAGCAGAAGGGCTGAGGTTTTTTTTTTGTTTGCGCAAAACTGGAGCAGGTTGGACTCTTCCAAGCAGCACTGGCTCAGCTCCGGCTGCCCACTTTAACATTTGCTGCAATTTTGTTTTACTGTTACCTGTTAGGGGGACCTGAATGGTCTTCCCTTAAAAAGGGGTCCTTCGTGAATCTCGAGTGCTGCAAAACACCTTTCGTTTGGGTGAAACACTTTTTAATTTAAAAGACAAAATAAGTCGCCTAAATCCTTCCCAGCCTGACTAAAGCAATAGACACGCGTCATGCTGCAGTGCACTTTTACTGTTCTGGTGGCCGTGACAGACCTTTCCTCTGGGTTTTTCCAGCACATTGGTGGAAAAATAAATTCCAAACGCTTTGAGAGTTTCACTGCACTTTTCTTGTTGTGGGTAATACGTTGGCCCAGGCTATCATCAAATGTTTTGACTTAAAAGCTGAGAAACAAGCCAATAAGTGCAGCAGGCTTTCTGGGAGATGAAGCTTGACATGCTTTAGTATCACACTTAAGGAACCGAGCAGGGTCTCTCACAGTAGGAGTCAAGTGCCTTCTGATAAATGCATTGCTGCCAAACTGATCATGTATGCAGTTCACTTAAGAGGTGAATAAAATCCTGTTATGTCAAATAAAGCGTGTGATGCTTGTTTTTTTTTTTTAGGGGATGTTCAAGGCAGGGGGGCAACAGTTTCACAGCTCCAGGGTTCTGGTTTCAGTTCCAGGCTGGGTCACCTGTGTGTGAGGAGTCTGCACGTTCAGGTGCAGTCTCTCCTGATCTGTGAGGAGCAGACATTGAGCTGCCTGATTCAGAGGAGCTATGCTACCCAACAGTTGGGATAATGGTCATGTGAAGATCAATAGTTCAGTATAGAAGGTCCAGTTTGTGTTTGCAAATCGCAGATGTAAAAGCTCACATCTACCATTATTTACATATTTCATACAGGGTGTTGTATTTGATTGTTACCTTGAGCTTCACTCAACAGCATCTCTAGTAAAGCAGGCACTGGGCAGATTCAGACTGGCGTCACTGCATTAAGATCGGTCATGCTGTCTGCTTACGAAAGCAGTGCCTATTAATGGACAAGTCTGCATCAGGTAACAATCGCCATTCAAACACTGGCATTGCTTAGTGTAGTGCCTCTACAAATCCCATACTTGTATTGTGAGGAACTGCATTTAATACGCACATGCTAATTCAGTAAATGTATGCAAACAGATGCTGTTGAACCCATTTTTTTCTAATCCTAGATGTCTGTGTTAGATATTTAAACTGTGACTGGAGGAGGAGCAATTCAAGAACACAAGTCTTGCTTTCTTGCATTGATGCATTTGAAGAGCTCAGGCCCCAACTCATGAACAACCCGTTTCCCATCTAAGCATTTGAAAGTTCCAGGCTTTTCTGTCTGAGCTGAGGAGAGCAGACGTGTTGTCCTATCGCATGCAGCAGTCACACAAGCAACACGGTGAAGGCTCTGTTGTATTGCAGTTTAATGCGCGTCAGCATTCTTTACAGTATAAGTGCATTTACCACCAGTCAGCAGGAGGTGTCCCTTTTTTATTTTACTGAAACTCTTTGCAGACTAGATCCCTCTGCTTGTCACCCACAAGAATATGTTTCGCACAAGATGGCAAACAATTGTCTGCAATATTCAAAAGATCACTGCTTCCACTTTAGAATGCGAGTCAGAAGTCTGTCAAAACCTCTTCCTTTACAGTACTGCCAGTCCAAAGCTGGAGAATACTCTGCCTGCACTCTGGAAGGAACTGACCTATATTGTTTCATCCTCTCTAGAGTCCTCCTAGGACTTCGAGCTCTTTGAAATTCACTCCTGTGGAGGACTGCAAACATCACGCCTGATTGATTTCACAGTTCTCAAGTAAGCTTCGAGTCTGGGCCTGCAGTCCCAGCTCCATTAGCCACGGAGTAGACCTCACCAGGCCAGCAGTTTTCTTCATATGGCAAACAGACTGACAGAACTAGAAATAGTGTTCCAGCTGCATGTTCTGTGCTACTATGAGTAATGTGGGAAACTTATGCCAGTTTTTAACTTTCTACGGACTAAATCAGGATATAAGTAACAGCAGGACTTTTCCCTGAGAATGCAATTAATATAAATAGCAATAAATGTCTTAAGTCACACCCTCCTCTACTGCGTGCCTTCAAAACAAGTTAATATAACTTGAATAAGGTAGAACAGTCAGTTTTGATAAAAGCACCCTGTATGTTTTCAATAACATTTATGTTATGTTACCACCATGAAAAGGGATTTCATTCATACCTAAACCAACCTGACTGAGGATGCCGGCGACTGCAGTCCTGGGTCACGAGCTGGCAGGTTTGGTAAACGCTGTGGGAGAGCAACAGTACTGCATGTTTCCGGAATAATCCCGCAGGAATTCGCTAGAAAGCACCAAAACAATATGCGAAAGGCAACCGGCGAAAGCGTTTAGACAAAAGAAAACGGAATCTATTGCAAAAGTTAGCGCTTTCTATGGGCGTCCCAACACGGGAAGCAGGCGATACCATTTTTTCATCTAACCTCTGAAACCCCTGACCTTTGCGTTTTAAATTTTTTTAACGAAAAAACGTTTTAAACGTTTTAAATCTATCCTAGCACAAATCAGAATACACTTATCTCCCGTCGCTCCCGTAAGTGACTACCCCCTCCGTCAGCGTCGTTTGTACGAAGAATTCCACCTTAAGGCATCCAGACGCGTTTGTCCCTGTTTAGCGGTCGCTAGGCTATCTTTGGCGCCCTCTTGTGGACTCTTACGGGATTGTACACATACTGTTGCTCTGCCACAAAGGAAAATCCATTTGACAATAATGTGATATGACAGCTCCTGTATGTACTTGGAAAATTCAATACCATATCACAGATGGCTCAGTTGTAGCAGAGAAAAACCGAAAGTATGCTTCCCCCCCCCCCCCGCCCATAACATATTTGGAATATCCAATCCATCTTGGGTTGATTTTCAAGGTGATGAAACGTTCCTCCCCTCTGGTTCCGGTGTGAGCACATAGGGCTCCACGGCGTGGGGTGGGGTGTGTCGGTGTGTCACTGGGGGACTGTGTGTGTGTGTTTGGGGGTCACATCTTGGCCTCCAGCATCTCCAGGAAGAGTTTGTGCATGGGCACCCTGCCCTCCAGCTGCAGCCGGCAGAAAGTGTCCACGGCGCGGTTGGCGGTCTGCCGGAGCAGCGGCAGGGTCATCAGCAGCTTGCCCGTGCGGTGGGGGTCCCCGGGGTGCCGGCCGGTCTCGAAATCCTGGAGGGCCTCGTGGAGCACGTCCTGGAACTGCTGGATCGCCTCCGGGTTCTCCACACTGCCGGAGTCTGCAGCCAAGAGAATGCAGTCCCGCATCAAGACATCGGGAAGCGTCAGTGTTACCAGGGTCTACTCTAGCCGATCAACACCTTTGTCTTCTCCCGAATTGATTACTGTAATGCTCCACTCCCTGGGGTGTCTCAATCCACCTTGCACAAACTCCAGCATGTCCAAAATTCGGCAGCCAGAATCCTGACCAGGTCTAGTGCAAGTGTTAACATCACTCCTATCCTGGAGTCCCTGCACTGGCATCCTGTCAGGTTTTGTGTCGGCTTCAAAATCTTCATGCTCACCTACAGTATAAGGCTCTGCATGGCTTGACACCTCAGTACCTGTCTGAACTATTATCGCCCTACTCCCCACCTCGCAACCTTCGCTCTTCTAATTCTGCTCTCCTTACTGTCCCCCAAGCCCGTCTACACTCTATGGGTGACAGGGCCTTCTCCTGCTGCGCCCCAAAGCTCTGGAACTCTCTCCCCAAGGATATCAGAGAGTCACCTTCTCTAAGGTTATTCAAATCCAGACTCAAACCTTCTTCTTTAGAAGAGCCTTTACATAATTAGTTCAGGTGGGTAGCTGCGTCAGCATGCGTAGGCTGCAAAGGAACAAGTAATGGGTTTATTCCATACTGAACAGAGAAGAAAGAAAACACAACATTTCGGCCATGGAGCCTTCTTCAGATGTGTCCACACACCTGAAGAAGCCTTTACATAATTAGTTCTGTTATTTATTCCTTTCCACCAACCGTATTCAGTAGCCCCATCAAATGTCTCCTCTCATTGTGTATTTTTTTGTTGTTATTGTACTTCTGTAAAGCGCTTTGAGAAGCCACCTTTAAAGGAGCTATTTAAAATAAAGTTTATCATTATGATTATTTTTCCTGGTCCTCACAATGCATACACCTGCTGGGTTTCATCGCCGCCGAGCTCTTTGGTCAGAAGAATCCTGAACTGAGCAGACAAAGCATGTGGCTCGAACTTTCACCAGTTTGTTTTTCCAACTCAGAGGTGAGAGATTTTAAGTTACTGAAACCCAACAGCTAAAAGGCAGCCTCCAACATGTTGAGGAATGGGGAACAATGAAAGTGTCCAGACTCAGCCTGTCACTGGGTCTGTTAAGGGCTCAGTTGTTTAACTGAGAGCTCCGCTGGTGTGAGGGTCCCGAGGAGCAGAGAAGAGCTAAAGGAACAGACAGAAGCCCCTTTGTGAGAATGTGCGTTCACAGTTTTCATGCTGTCACCTCTGGTCAGGCAAGCACAGCCCTCTCTGTTAGTGTCGCCTTGGACACACTCTGGCTTTTAGAGCATACAGGCAGCCTAAGGCTGGGAGGACACTCACATCTATTACAGACCTCCACAGTTTTTATTCCATTACTACATCACATTTAAAAAACCCAGAAGTAAAATGAGCCTGCATTGACAGACAATCTAGCTTAGAAGACTAAGAGCCTCTTATAAACTCTAGAAACCCGAGTTTGAAGAGTGAATTCTCCTCCTGTCTTGTTACATAAGAAAACCTGTTCTCCTGTCTCAGAGCTCTTCCCTAGACACTGACAGGACAGAAATCCCAAGTAATGGCAGGAGACACTGGAAATGGGTTTATGAGTTCCTGAGATAGATGGCTAGGGCGATGAGATAGATTTATTGATCCCAGCTGCAGGCAGAACAATCTCTCACACAATTCCAGTATTGATTATTTTTCTCTTGTCACAGGCTTCTGGAGGCGGGGGGGGGGGATTCATTTTCCAAGCGAAGGTTGAATATGTGGAAAAAGAAGACATTTACAGAAAGGAGACTTGCTCACGTTTTGCAGGCGATGCTTAAAATTTTCACAATCATGTACTGTATAAATAATCATCACTGCAAAATCTCCATGGAAATGTATTTAAGCACACTGTACAAAACTGACCTGTGTGTGAAACTGGACTAATCAAAGAACATGACTGATCCATGAGCGCCGTAGTTTTTTCTATAAGGCAAGGAGTAGCAATCCACCAAAGTATTTCCACATAAAAATTGTGCATCAAGCTATGAGTATCAGGGAGTCCTCACCTGTGTGTTGAATATAAAAGTGTGGAGTAAACTGCTTGTTTTCTGAAACTGTCCCTCACTCACTCCAGAACAGCTCTGCTCTCATGAGTGGCGATCAGAGACACGAGGCGCCCTTCGGAGTGTCTACATACCCAAAGCTCATTTGAATTGTACACTATCAGTCAATGAGATTGATCGGCCTCTTAATGACAAAATCAATGCCCCAATTCTGGCCCTTCAGCCAGGACTGTGTCAGGGCAAAGCTGGAGATGGACACTTTCATTTTGAATCCTTGCTGAAGATGAGACCCTTCACTTCAGAGGACCTTCCCATGAGGAGCCTCTGCGGAAGTCTTCGCCTGCGGGTCTCACGGTTTGCGTGTAGGCAGACTGCGAGGACTTCAGCCCAGAAAGTGAGACCTTTGGTTGGCTGCCCAGTCCCTTACTGGTCTGTTAAGCTGCCGTTATGGCTGCAGCTGGTCTCAATTAACCCCTCATTATCCAATTTCCCTTACACACCCCTTCCTTCACTATTTAAACCCTCAGTTCAGCATGTACAATTGCTCAGTAGTAGAATCTCTTCTGCCTCCGGAGCACACCTCGCCCTTTCCTCCTAAATACCTCGTCTGGACTCCCTCAGCGTCGGCTCTTTGGTTTTGGTTTGGGATTACTCGCTCTTGCCTTGCCCCTATCGGATCCGTTTGCCTCTCCTCTTGCCTACTACCTGGACCTGACCCTGCCTGGAACAACTCACCACTCTACCTCATCGCCTGCCTTGGATACCTCAGCTACCGGAGCGCCTGGAGACCCGCACAGGGTTCGTAACTAACACCGTTCTTACAGCTGGTAGCTGTTTTGGAAGGGGTATATTTCTCTTTCTGCAGTTTGGACATTACTCAGAGCAGTGCTGTGGTTAGCAATAGTGGCTCTTGGTTCCTGGGTCCGTGGTTCAATTTTCATTCTGGGTTCCTCTCTATATGGAGTTTGCATATTCCCCCTAAGTCAGCTTTAGTTGTACTTCACTACCGACAGTAGTAAAGACACGGCCTTTCAAGTGGTTGGTGTATTTCTGTATAGTTTAAGCTCACTTTCTCACCTTTCTTTTGCGGTGAGTCAGTTCAGGCTCTAATATACCAGCTTTATTCATTTGGCAGATGCTGTTTAACAGCTAAAGTGAATTAGGACACTGAGGTGTCAAGAACTTACAAGTATTCTTTATAGGGGTATCACTAATTAGTGCTGTAATTAAAAGAAAAGTGTATGTGAAGGAACATGAAAAGCATTAAGGAGTGCCAAAACAAACAAATCCTTCATACTCAGTGAGCTGTTGCTTGAAAGGAGCTGTGAAATCTTTTTCCTGACTAGCTTTTAGTGAAGCAGGCTGCAGGGTGTTTAAGCTGTTGTGAAGGCGGTGAGCTCCGGGGCTCTAAATACTGCACGGTGCTGGGCTCCTACAAAGAGGGTTGAGATTTACTCCCTGACTCCACCACTGCGACCCAACCACCCCTGTGAGTGAGTTTCCAAGCCAGAAAAGTCGCAGGGACTCAGCAGCAGCACGGACACGTAGACCCCTCACTAATCTCCACTGCTCGCTTCAGTTAAAAGTCAATGCTAAATAAGTCATTGCTAAACTGATCATTTTTTATTACTCAGTTCCTCCGTCTGGAGTCCAGTGTCCTTCAGCCAGGGCCCTGCTGTCAGTCACTCTCTGGTTTGGGCTGGGAACTGTGAGGGCTCCTTGCCAATACGGGCAGCCTGCCTGCTTGCTCTTTCCCTGACAGCTGTCAATAGCCATCTCCCCTCCCCGGGACACTAACAGCCTTTTAAAAGACTCGCTCTCCAGAGGAGAAGTGACAGGGACTCCAGCTCAGCTCCCCGGAGGCTCAGGGACTTGAACCCTTATTCCAAACCTTGCCCTCGCCGGACGGAGGCGCGCGGAGGGAGGGGCAGGGAGAGAGCAGGAGAAAGAAATGAAATCAGAGCTTAAATGAACAGAAAAAAAGGAGAAAGCTGAAATCTGACAGGGTGATGGACTGGTGTTTGTCTACAGAAGAAACACTGTGATAGGGGACGGACTTTTTCCATGCAAGTCTGTGTGTTACTTCCTCGCACATAGTACAACTATTACCTCACACATCCCCTGCTCCAAAACCCTGTACAAGGTCAAACTACTACCAATGGTCTGGTGACCCACACAGCTGTTTTGCTTGGATTTCTTCCAGCCAAGCCCTCAGTTACACAATCAAACCCCTCATTGACTTAATAATAATGAAATTAATCAGAACTGTTTGTTCCCAGATCTTAAACACATCGGATCTTTAATCTTTCTTTTTAGTAAGTGAAATAAAATCCCTAACTTGTGACCAGAACCAAAATGGAAGTATTTACTTGAAGGGGCTTCTTAGATCGAGCCAGGCTTCAATGATCTAAGGAAGGTGGGATGGAATGAAGACCAGCAGGTGTGCAAGTCACCAGGACCAGGATTGGGAACCACTGTGTTAGAAGTGGCGTCTCTGTTCTGTGCTCGGTTTTGGGACGTCCATATTTGAGCATCTGTGTCCAAGCTACTTATTTTAAGTAGCACTTTTTTCATGCCCCTGTTCTGAGAAACAGGGATCTTTGGTGCTGCAGAGTGGAAATCAACGTCGCAGTCAGCTCACCTGAGTTGGCAAGGACCATGGCTTTGAGGGTGACCACCTCCTCCGGGCTGAGGTGCATCTGCTGGTACTTGGAGATCAGGTGCTTGAGGGCTGTGTACAGGTCTTGCAGTCCTGCCGCCCGGCACTGTGCCCGATCCAGCCGGAAATTCCCGGCGAACACCAGCTCCTCGGTGAAGCTCAGCGACCGGGACACTACGACCAAAACCAGCGCCTCCATCCAGCCACTCTGGAGCAGAGCCATCTGGTCCACCAGGGAGAGAGCAGAGAAACCTGGGAGAGAGGCACGAGAGCACATCACAGCAGAGCTTCAGAGGGGTCTCACCGTGTGCAAGACAAGACTGAATATTAATGCAGACTGATTTGGATTTACGAAGCCCTCCGATATCAAATTGAGCAGCCTCAGCACAAGAGGTGTAGTGACACAACACCATGCACAAAGCCGAGCAGACACAAACACAGCAAACAAACACAGGAATATATCTGCATTGTGCAGTTTCAGGAGCAGTGGGGAATTCTTGTTTCTTTATGACAGGAATCCGATTATTCCTAATCTTTATTTATCTGTGGTTCTTTTTTTTTTTTACGTTCTTCAATACCATCGGCCTAAAGGCAAAACAAAAGATAAATATTAACAACCACTTTTTCTGTTTTGCACACAGGGGCGATTCAGCCTGCCTCCATCCTCTGAATGGAACAGAACTGCCACAGAGGTGCAGGGTCCCGACACGTCTGTGCTGCTCTCTGCCCACATGCACCTGGAAGGCTAAGGCAGACCCCCAGCCCACTTCCCAACCTCTCCACACTCCAGAACATTGGTCCTGCTCGGAGCAGCGCAGTAATTGAGAACGGTGTAATGAGCCGATCGAGTTGCCCCCCTGTTTTCAGGTTGCATTACTTGCAATGTTTATCACAAGCCTACAGCTGGTCCCTGGGCAGGAGACCCAAGTGCCTCTTAAAAACGAATTAATTAACAGATTGGAAACAGCATAATCAGTCTGATCAATAGAGCAGGATCAATAGCTGACAGTGACTGGTGACAGTGAGGGATTGCAGCTTGGGAACTTTTTGGTTTTGGCCAGGGCACCTGGAAACAGTTTCTGTGCAGAGTAAATGAACTTTTAACCGAAAGCGTCCAAATCCAGCTGAAGGAGCAGCCCCTCCCCTAGAGCTCTTTTATACATTTTTCTCTTGCTCTTCAACCCTTAATCCTTCATTTGCAGAAGGATTTCAGTATTTTCAGTAGGGTTTAATTCATTATCCTGCCTGGGTATCAGAGTGCCTTCACCGTATTGTACTGCGCTGAGCTACAGCCTTGCCACACAGACAGCACAGTGTATTGTCCAGCAGGAAGCAGGAAAATAAACTTCAGCAAAACCATAGCAAAGTCCCAAATCCCATAGTAAGTTTCCAAAGGCACACTTTTCTAAGGACTTCCCAGCTGGCTAGTGAGTCATTGCCAGGCTCCTTCAGTCAAGCCAGCTTGCAGGCACACTGCAGTCACCATCCCCTGGCAATGTCCACCTGGGCAGCCCTGTGCCAGCCCTGCAGGGGCTGCAGGTTTCTGGGTGTCCTCCCAGCTGAGTACTCAGTGGCCTCATTGAACTCGTTCCTTGCTTAATGGGACAAGTTGAAGCCTTTCCTTTCTCTTGAGAAGCTGGAGATTTAAAGAGACCTATACAACCTGCGGTGCTCCAGCCTTTGAGGTCCAGAGCTGAACACCCAAGCTATACATGGCCTCCGAGCTTGGGGAATTTCTCAAGAAGAAACTTCCACCGGGTGGTGGCCACTGGACACATCTAGCTTACTAGAGTAGCTGACTGACCTGAGGATTTCAGTCAACTGTGTCTCTAAAGATCCAACATCTTGAATGGGTCTTCTTGTTCCAAACACCCACAAATGGGTGATTGTGGAAGTGAAAATGTTTCCTAGTCTTTTTTTCTACATTGGAATAATCATTCTTATAAAACACAATCATTTGGAATCTCTTGTGCCTCCACTTATACTGGTCTGAAAAGTCACATAAGGATGGGGGCAAGATTAATTTCCTTCATCCCTTGCTCAGTGTACAGGTGTGGTTCAGAAACACCAGCGATCGAGAAAGACAGAGATACAGTACCTGGGATGTGCTTAGCCCAGCCAATGACGACCAGCAGCTCCCTGTTCAAAAGGTCACACAGGGTCATCAGGGTCTTGATGTCGCTATCGGGCGTGGTGGGGTCAGGCATGGCGCAGACTGGAGTGGGCTCCATCATAAGAAGGTGCGATATGACTTTGTTACCTACAAAAAGGCACATACACACACTTAAGTCACTGTTTGTATGGATAAAGCTGCATATACCTCTACATAGAATGATCAAAATGAATGATACAGACAATTCAACATTTTCATTCGATTCAGCCTTGAAACTCTAACATTACACCACTTGGGGGTTCTTATTAAAAACCATTAAACCATTATTCCTGCTCCTTTTTGTGACAGATATTTGAAAACTCATATGGAATAGAGGACATAAAATAGCCTGTGCTCTACGTCATACAAAATGTGGCAAACTCATGTTCCCCTCTGTAATCACTTTTCAGTGTGAATACAAGAAGAAATGAATGAATGAGTGAGGTATTCCAGTGCAGTGGTGGCACCTGTGGGTTTGGTGGGGCTTGAATATGGGGCTTTGATGCAGAACAGCCCTCCAGAGTCCACTCGTCTCTTGTACTTCTGGCGACCCCCCCGCACACGGTCCATGCGAACGCCTGCGGACACAGTTATCATCAATGTTATTCCTGCTGGGGTCACTTCAGTATGGAGCCCTGCTAAGTTTAAAGGTCAGATCTGAGTTAGACATGAGATAGACCGCATGCAACATCCCCACGAACAAAGTGGAGCATTGGCAGCCGCCCCACTGGTCTAGTGTCATGTAGCGTGTATGGCCTGATGCAGACTGTCAAAAAGAACAAAGCCGCAGAGGTACATGTAGGAAAACCCCTGACACAGCAAGAAGGACAAGGCCATCTGCTTGAACTGTTCATTTTCCTGCAGCAGGTGTCTGCAATAGTGGCAGGAGAGAAAGAGGCAGAGGGCTGGGTAAGACAGCCCCTCAAGGAGACACTGGGAGGAGAGACAGAGGCAGAGAACTGAGTGAAACAGCCCCTTAAGGGGACACTGGGAGGAGAGACAGAGGCAAAGGACTGGGTGAAACAGCCCCTCAAGAAGACACTAGGAGGAGAGACAGAGGCAAAGGACTGGGTGACATAGCCCCTTATGGGGACAGCAGAGCTGAGTTGCAGAGGTTCCGGGTAAAGGGAGAGACATTAGAGACCCTCACCTTCCTTCATCATTCCCACCTGCAGGCACTTCCGAAAGCGACAGGCCTGGCAGGACTTCCTTCTGCGTTTGGTTATCTCACACTCGTTCATAACTGGGCAGCTGTACTCGATGTTACCTGGCCAGGTGACACACAAAAGAAAGTACACTGAATCATTCTATAACAGTAACACCTCAACATAAACCCTGCAAATTCAGCTCAAACCTCTCGTAATCCATAATACCTAGAGAAGAACCATACAGCATACATACTATTTACAGTATGGCTGTTAACTGAAGTCAGATATATTTGTCATTTGTACTGTGCTCTATCAACACCAACTTCACTGATAATTGTGTTTGCAATGTGCTTATAAAGTGTGATTTACATCTCCTAAAATAGTGCTACCCCTATAACTTCAAAAATATAACCTGTAGAAAAAACAACGATGCAGGTGAAATGGACAGACTAAGAAGTAAGACACAGTTTGCATCTGGGATTGTATTGTTATGATAGAATGGGACAGTTCAAGTAGGTACTGTAGCTGTGTCAGCATGTGTAGGCTGCAAAGGAACAAGTTAAAGGTTTATTCCATGCTGAAAAAGAGAAGAAAGGAAACAATATTTCGGCTGTGGAGCCTCACACCTGAAGAAGGCTCCACAGCCGAAACGTTGTGTTTCCTTTCTGCTCTTTTCAGCATAGAATGAACCTTTAACTTGTTCCTTTGCATAGTATGGGACATATTCCTTTATCGAGAACACAACACAGAATATTATTTAATTGGTTGGCGTCTGTAGGCCAATCAAGTTGTATTTGACCTACTTCCTGGTCATTAACCTGTTTGCTTGAGCTAACATGGTTGCTAATTGAAAGACATTCTATGGTTCCTTTTCAGTTAATATCCTGCTCTGGCCATGCTACTCTGCACATTGAGTTTTCACACAGAAATCCATAGGAACTCCGGGCCAAATACAAATATTGATCAGCACTGTCACACCACGACCGGCGAATTCTTTTCAGCACTGAAATCCAGGATCACGAGACAAAAAGGTTGTTTTTAATAGATTATTGACCGTTTTCGCCTGGCTGTTAAACCCCAGATGGACAAGTTTTGCAGCAGGAGAGCTACGATGGATGGGATCTCATGTTTTGATGGTGGGTAAGACTCATACTGGGATCAAATTTCCAGGGAGCACTCCTAAAATGGTGCACTGTACCGGTGTGAGGTCACTGCTCCAATTTATTCTTTACATTTTAAATCACTTAGTTCATTAAAGGAAAAACAAAGGAAGGCTGGGGTTATTCTTAAGAAACTAGAACCGAAAGCAGCTCAGAGCAAGTTCTCAAAGCTGAAGGAATGGGATCTTTCCAGGAAAATAAATGCCATGGACTCTATGATGGGAATATACAGAATAATTTCACCTTTGTGATTAAGGAAAGCAGTTCCCTTTAGTTCCTTGCTGTGTTTTTCACTCCGATTTTGACATGGGACTGTGGCCAGGAACACCGATGGCCAGCTGGACTTGTGATGGGAAAACAGAACGATGAAGATTTCATTTGTCTTCCTCCATTATCACATGGGAAGGAAACTCCTAGGGCATCACGACAATGCACTTGATACAAACAGCCTCGGTTCCCTCAGTCAACCAGCTTAAGAGTAGTTTGATTAGACTGTAGAACTGGCTACAGCTGGGTAAGACTGGAACCATTAGGACTGAATTAGGGGTAAACCACAGAGCTGCGTTACTTGCAGAGAACTGCAAAATCACTTGGCCTCTGCGTTTCACTTCAACGTCTTGACAGATGGTTGACAAAGAAGTTGATTTATTAAGTTCGGAAAGCTTTCTGGCATTTGATGGGCACTGGTCCTGTTGTTTTTTTTTTAAGAATGACCTAGGCAGTCTCCCAACATGTAGCACACAGAGGCTTCACAGGAAAATCAATTGCACAGAAGAGTTCCAGGCTGTCTGGGAAAAAAACCCCATTGGAAATCTGATTTGGATTCGAAATCTGGGACATTTACTTAGTTCCCTCTAATAGATTATTGATTGCTTTATTAATTAAGATCTCCACAATTGTTCTGTGCCCTGAAACCTTCTCACAGATTTAGGCAAGCATTCTGTGGATCAATTCTGGGCCAGACACACTTTTGTTGTTTTTTCTCCCAGGGAGAGAGCATAATTAGGCGTCTGCTGTATTGGTCGAAAATATTCCATAAGCTACTTAAAAACTAAATGTCCCGCATTATGAACAGCGCAGGCACGCAATGTTACAGCCCAATTGTATGAGTTCAGTGATTATATCGTCAAGTTGTTCACTCTTCAGCTTCGCTGCACATACTATACTTTTACTTTTGATCATTTTCCGTCACCGATGCTAGTTCGCTTGCTGTATTCACTGCAAAAACGCCTACGAAAACAGGCGACTGTCAACTAACAAAAGGGATAAAAAAAAAGGTTGGAATATGGGCAGAACAAAGTGCGAGACCATTCCGAGCTTTACAAATCATGCCTTTGGCGACCTTAGTCGTTAGAGCTTACCGCGACCAGGTGTGGGTGTGGGCACACGGCACAGGTGTTGATAAGTTCGCCAGGAGCTTTTTACCTTGAATGGTTCTCTTGAAGAACGCCTTGCAGGCCTCACAGGACGCTACACCATAGTGGTAGCCCGAAGCGAAGTCCCCGCACACCAAACAGAGCCGCTTCGGTCCCGAACTGAGCGCGGCGGCGTAGTCGCTCTTGAGAAGGGTGTCCGCGGCCGGGAGCGACAGCGCTCTGTCGGCTCGGTAGAACTGGGCGCTGCAGGTGTCGGGCAGGGCTCTACCGCCGCCGCCGCTACCGGCGCTGCATGAACTCGGGGAATCCGGATCGAGAGAGTGCGCTTGAGAGAGCAGGCTGTAGCCGCTGCTATCTGAGGAGCCGCCGGGGCTGAACTGTGTGGCGCTGTCCAGCGCTAACGTGGGGCTGGGGGGCTCCGTCTTCACACTGGGCTCGCACGACGACGGAGAATCACCGATGGGCGACCGGCTCAGTAAACTACGAGAGGTACATGAAACGCGTTTTAATGACAGTGGACGCATGCGTAAATATAAGAAACTCCTTAAAATGACATGATTGCCTTCAGCTTTGATAACTTTCAACAACTTCATCTAAGTTAAAACAAGTATATTTGTCCTATAAACTCATTAAGCACATGAAAGCGGAGCACAAGTGAATTGCTTTAAATTACTGTCAATTATTTTTCCGTTAGGAAACACTCATGCGTAAAAACGAGTTAGCAGGTGTTTAATTGTACTGTAGCATCGTAAATTCGTGTGATAGCTGACCAATGTCAAACAGCACTAAACGTTAGACTTTAGGAAGATCTAGTATGAATTTGTCACTCTTGGTCGTGAAGAACGAATTATAATAATAATAAACATTTCACATATACAACACTGTACGTTTTAAGCACTAATATAATATTGCTGAACAACAATCATGCTAGGCGAAACTTGAATACTTACTGGCTGTGCTGATTGAAGATGTGAAAACTGTCACTCAGACAGAAGTCTTTCAGGTCCATCGTGAGAAAGTCTCGGAATGACCAACCCGAGCTGTCACGAGCAGAAACCCACGGGCTGGAGACGCGACTGAAGCCGCGGGACAGAGAGCCGCTCTTATTTAACAGGGATCTGATCTCAGCAGGGAAAGGGGGGCGGTGTGAACTGAGCTAATCCAGCCACAGTCAGTAAGCGGCTGTATCGATGAATGCAGCCCAAGCTGATATACTGTATAGGTAAATAAATTATTCACAACCATATATTCATAAACTGATTGTACTCTTATCCATAATAATAAATTCAGGGATAAACAATTACAGGTAAACAAACAGATGCTGTAGGGTCAGCACATGTAAGGTATAATTCTATTAAATAATAGGTATAACATATACTGGATATATCTTCATTGTGAAAGTTAGTTTGGAACTTTTTTAACTTGTAACAGTTAAATGGGGGTTAAAAAGGTAAAGCACAGTCTGAGCTGTGTGAAAGAACCATCCTATCCTTTCCACTAAATTAAAGGTGACCCACAAATACTGAAGGTAATCAAAGGGAACAAAATCATAATTGTAGCGCTAATATCCCACATCACACGGTATGGGAACTGAAGAAATAGCTGATTTATTGTACGACTTCTGACTGAGTCTCTTCTTTTAAAAAGGATGGCTTGTGTTCTGGTGCATTTTTCTTGTTTGGTTATTTGAATGTTAATGTTACTTTGCTGCTGCTCATCACTCCTGACCCACTAACCCACACTCAGAAAATTCAAAGCTGATTAGTAGTCTTAAGGTCGGCCTTGCTGATCGGGGGAAAATTATCTTTTGTCTCTTCATTCGGACAGGCCTAGAGCAGCTCGCGTTTTCAGATGCTTTTTTCCCCTTTTCTCTGAACTCGATGTTGCTTACAGTCAATGAAATGAACAGTTTAGGGTTCATGCGGTTGTCCGTTTACAGTCAACAGTTGCGAAACGGCGATTTGACAGAGACGCTGCCAGCATCTTAGCAAACTGAGGGGGCAGGAACCAGCAGAAAACCAGTCACATTTGCACAGTCGCAGGAGCGCTGAAACTACGGCCATTCAGGTATTGTCGTGTTCATACCCCTTTTTCTGGTTGTAACGATCACAAGACCTCTTAAATGCTACTCAAAGACTTTTGGGTGTTATTTTCCAGCTCATGCTGAACCGTCATCCATTTACCTGCATTAAGAAATAGAAGAAGAGAGTTCTGGAAACAGTGTGTCAATACCCTCCCTTTCCAGAATGACAGTGTAGAACATCAAGAGGTGACAAAGTCCTTCTGTCACTGCGGCCAGTATTACAGCATATTTAACACACACAGAGCCTTGCAATTTTCAAGCTGTTTTGATGAACAGACTTCAAAGCACAAATAGTTAAAGTTCCTCATACTGATATCTCTGCAAAACTCAATAGTGGCAGTGCACTTCTCAAAAGTGCTGGAAAGCCAGACTTTGTGTGGTAGGAGCTAGACGTGCAATATTCAGCCTCTCTTTTTGAAAAGTGACTCCCCCCTATCCCGCCTGTATCCACCCTGGGGCCTAGCCTCTCGACCTGGAGGTTCGACCAACATGCCTGCACACAGCCATCAATCACTGCCTGGCTTGGCAGCAGCAGAGAAGGTACAACACAAACACATGTGTATCAGCTTCAAAACCAATTATTTTCCACCTCCATGTCACGGCAGTGCATGGGCTGGCTTGAGGGCCAGAGAGGTTTAGTTAGAACTGACTCCCAGCTGAACAGGTACCAGGAAACTATAGCAATCCAAAAAAAAGCCAATAGGTCCTTAGGGACACACTCAGCTCTTGCATTCTGTAATCCTTCCATGTCTGCTTCCCAGATCCTAGCACACAGAGTGAGGTTGGTTTATTCTTCGGTGCCCTGCGATGAGTCCTCCAGTCTTGATAAGCACACACCTTCGCAGCTTTAACCAGTCGTTAACTGTGTTCATGGATGCTTGTATTAGGGTGGTCAATATGAGACCTATTGAGACCAATTGAGGTGTGCCAAGGTCTTGTGTGTGAAACCCTAGGGGTGGAGTGGTGGCTCTGTGGCTGAGGATCTGTGTCTGTGGCTGGAAGGTTGCCGGTTCGTATCCTGTGGCCGGCAGAGAAATCCTACTCCGTTGGGCCCCTGAGCAAGGCCCTTAACCCCAGCTGCTCCAGAGGTGCCATATAAATGGCTGACCCTGCGCTCTGACCCCAAGCTTCTCTCCCTGTCTGTGTGTCTCATGGGGAGTGTTGAGGTATGTGAAAAAGACAAGTTCCTAATACAAGAAATTGTATATGGCCAATAAAATGATCTTATCTTAGAGTCACTCCAGTGGACCTGGGTGAGTTCTGAAAGCTCTGGGCAAAACTAGCCTGACCCAGGCAAAATAAGATTGACCAGACTATCGGTTTTCATCCTTAAGTGTACAATGTCACAGCAGTACTCGGTTCACAATTTCTCACAGAAGAAAACAATATATACTGTATGGGTTTATGATGTGCTCATCATATTCTTGAAAGAAAGGCAGAGTTCTCACTTAACAGAGAACATTTCAAAATGGTACATGATCAATGAACAATATCATTAAAGAGTGTCATTTCTATATTTTATTTCACAGGGTGAGATGCATTCAGTTTCTGCAAATATATCTCATGATGAGTGCAGTCAACAAACCCATGTATAAGTAAGTGTGCATCTCCCCATATGCAAAGGTTATTCTGTTTTCAAAAGGTTTAAACAAGTTTTTAAAAAACAGCAAAGCAGGAACACCAAAAGACCATTTTTCTGTTCTAAACTTTCTTTACATGTTCCTTACATTTCAATGCAACACCAAGCAATCCCACAAGCCACTGCATGCTGGTTAATTTTCTGACAATGCAATAATGGTGATTGCTTGATGTTGTTTAACTATTTTCAGTGTACATTTCAATTAACTGAGCTCACCGGTTTAAAATGTTGAGCATTTCCTAGAATGCATCCAAAAACATAGTGCTTGTAGCTGTAATGATTCATCTGTTTGGAGTGTTTCTAAACCACTTTATGATAAACACCACTGTGCTGGTTATGTTCAGTGCTTGAAAGTCAAACGAAACAGCTGAACTCTGTGATGGGGGACTGGAATACTAAGCACCCATAGACCCTGCAGCAGATTCTGGAAGGGGGAGGTTAAACGTACTTGCTACAGTTAACACAAAACCAGTGATACTGAGTGAGTCAATCAGGTTCAGAACATTTATGGTACAAAAGTGAATCATACAATAGGCTAGATTATGCAAAGGCACTGATGTTCTTGAAGGCCACTGACTTTTGAAGGTCACTGCCACCCTATGAAACTTGAACAGAAATTTCACCACTTTTAGAGTTTTAACTCCTGTTTCACATACTGTAGTTTATGTCAATTGGCCTTTTTGGGTCCACCATGCCTTTACCGTAATTTCACTGTGCTTTTTTCACAACTTCTTTTTCATAAAGAGTTCTACTAACAGGTACAGATAAATTACTCCGGAGGGATATTGCGTTATGGACTTCAAGTCCTTTGAAACTCTAATTTGGTAAACAGATGCTTGTTGTTTCTAGCTCGATTGCACCAGCAGGTAAGGCTCCGTTTCCCTGTTGGTAAAACAGGTGGATTGATGTGCAAACCGCCCGCACCCGTCACGTGGGCTGTATTTACACAAAATGAGCTCGCCTGTGGCCCACGCGCGCGGGGAGTGGGGGAAACACAGCCGCCGGTGAAATCTCCACTCCACATCGAGAGAGAAGGGGGGAGTGTCGGCTGCGGACGCAGTCAGTGGGTCGCGTTTAGAAGGGTTTACACGGCAGATTAAAAGCGCCATTCCGCTGCGAGAGACAGCGTTTTCACACGCTCCGACTCCCCGCCAGGTGCAGTACGACATCACCTGCAGACCAAATTCATTCCACTGATGAATTACCGTACTTCATGAGACAGAGTTCTGTCGCCAGAGAACTGCGTCTCGCTTTTTATAATTAGTACATAACCTTTTACACGTTACAAAAAATAATGACAGTTCTGCCCCGTCCTCATCATCAGTTTAATTGACCAATACCCCTGCTACTTTCTTACTTTTGACCTTAAGGGAACTCAAGGGTGTTCAGAGAGGTTAGGCCTTTGTATGAGGTACAGACCGATTTGGTTTAAATATTAATAATTGAGCGTAACTGTATATATATATAACTGTATATAGGAGCGCTAGGGTGTGGTCAGGCTTCTAGAGTCCGGCTGGAAAGATGCGGGTTCGAATCTCAGGTGGGGCGCTTGTTGTCCTCAGGAGCGAGCTAGGAATGTGCTTGGTACACCCCCCAGCTACAATGACTAGACAAATTAGTCGCTGGGGACAAACATTTCAAGTAAATGAATGAATTTCTGGTCATAGAACCTATTGCTTTCAATCGAGAGAACGAATGTTTTAGCTGGGAACTCTTAAAAACGACTTCTTTGTTATTATTCCTTTCTTGACTGAAATGACTATCTGCTTGCTCGTGCTCTAGATTTTAAAACAAAGCGTTACATACTGCAGAGGCGTGAGGAAGATCAGAATTGCTAAACCTTATATTTATATTTAACCGTGTAACAGATGGATTGCAAGAACAGGCTTAATAAAACCGGTATATAACACCGTAAAACCCTGTATAATAAATACCTACCTATTTTTAAAAGACGATAAACAAGTTTTGTATGTTCACCTGATCACAATGCCCATAGCAGTACGTATTGATTCCCTCTGCGAATAGAATGGTGTCATTAACTGCGATTCACAGAGCAACAGAGGCATCAGAAATGAGGTGCGTGAGATTTAGGCCCGGTGAGATCTGCTTGCATCGTCTAGTTGAGCGCCTGCGCCTGGACTGAGGCGGTGGAGGAGAGATGCGTGAAAGAAAATGCGGAAAGAATTTAATACATATATCTTACAGAAAGGTCATCGGGAATGATTATGGTTTAGAACAGCTTTGGCGAAAGGCTTGATTGTAAATCCCTTACAACTTCAGCTCCATTTATTTTAAATACCGCAGTTTTGTACTGTACAGTACATCACATCCATCTTCATTCAGTTGATAATAATATTGTCCGGACTTCTCGATGGTCATCTGATAAAAACGCGTTACAACACAGGCTACATGTATAGTAGCCTGTATTTTCTGAGGTGCTAGCAGAGACTGAAATGCGTTAATCGTTGTTAACGTCTTGTTTCGTAATAAGCGCATTTTTGTAACCTTCTTAACCGGGAAACCGAGTCAGTTAGCTGTAACTACTAATTACCGACTATCAATCGGGGTGGACGGACCGAAAAGCCTCCTTTCGTTCGTAACCTTTCTTGAATTCTTCTATAAATTTAAAGGTATGTTAAGTGTTAAAAAATACTCTAGAAATGACTTCGATTCAGTAGGTCTATGGAGCAGGATCACACGACTCGTCCTGGTTTCAGTGGCGTTTGCACTCGATTCAGCGGGTGAAGTAATTCCTCTCTCTTCCGCCTGATCTGCTGTGTGGAAGAGCTGCGGGTGTTGCACCTCTGTGGTAACGTGGGACCCTCCTGTATGAAACTGCTATATAAAAGTAAGGTCTTATCATCATCTTCACCACCATCATCATCATCATCACCAAGGGTGACAGTGTGGGGGAGCACTTACCTGTACTTTGACACTCCAAATTTTCTTGGTTATTTTAAGTGATTTTAAAATACAGTGTATTAGAGTGCTTTAAGTCATGCCAGGGATGAGCATAGCTTGGCAAATACAGTACATGACTGTTATTAATACTATTAAGAAGATGTCCTGTGCATAACAGCCATAAAGCCAGAGAAAAAGAAGATTAAGCACATAAGAAAGTAATAGCAGTGAAAAGGACCTTGTTAGCAATGTAACATCCATCCATTTTCTAAATACTTTATTGAATGCAGGGTCATAGGGAGCCAAAGCCTATCCCAGCAGGCACAGGTGCAAGGCAGGAAACATGTTGGACCAGACACAAACTCCAATATAAACACACGCACACCTAGGGACAAGTTTCCCAATTTACCTGCCTCTTTGCCTTTGGACTGTGGGAAGAAACTGGAGCACCTGCAGGAAACACACACAAACCTAGGGAGAACATGCAAACTCCACACAGACAGTACCCCAGGGATCGAACCCAGGGCAGCAATGATAAGGACTGTGCCAGGTCTAGCAAGGAAGGGAGTCTACTTTAATGTTGGACCACCAAAACTTTAAAGCAACACAATTGGACTATTTTGGCACCCTGTTGTTCCACATATTTAAAGCTGCCGAGTCTGGATTTATGAATGAAAGGAGAGGTGGGTTCTCCTGAGAAAAGCACATAGCATTAGGATCATATTCCTGTGGTCTATTTCTCCCACCCTCTGTCTCAGGTGAGGAACATTCTGACCCAGTTCTAGCTCCACTGTCCACACAGTGGGGTGATGCGATTACTGTCTAGGCTGCTGAGTGACATCTGTCTGCTATCCACTCTAATCTCCTAAAAGGTCTCTGCAGCAGGGCCCTGAGGTGAGCGCACACACACGCACTCATGCCCTCCACTGGACTGTGGCCTGTCTGCTCATGTTTACAGACACACGGTTCATGTAGCAGCCAAAAACAGGCCACTGGGTTAAGTCTCATCCCCTCTTTATCTCTGCTCATACCTTGAGACCATGCGAGATCACAGCTGGGAGCTCTCATGCTACTGTGTTCATTTCAAGCAGTGGCTCATGGCAGGTGAGTGTTAAGAGCTTAGCAGCACCATTAGCTTACCTAACAACAAACTGAGAGGGGAGCTGGGAGGGGGGGTGGTGGAGAGGAGATTTTCCCTGTCATGATAGCAATCGATTAGACAGATTTAGCAGCAAAAAGGCTGAATCATCCTTTGTCTCTCTCACTTGGACTGATCCCTGGTCTTTCAATAGCCATACTGCATGTTGTGATGGTGCAGAAATCCGTGGGAAACAACTAGAGATAATTCAATATTCTGTTTCTATGTTGTGATGTTCCCAGATTCCTGCACACCACCATTTAAGGATATAAACACAATCCGGTTTATGGTTAATATCCTCCACAGTGATCGGTGGTGCTCAGTGTGTCCAAAGCAAGAATGCTGCTGTTTACTGCATATTTCTCGCACAAGGGGAAGGAAAGACTCACATAGTTCTATAACAGGCATGATCATAATTATATAGAGTAATGCGAAACAAAATTGCAAAGAAACTTCTTATTTTCTCAGTTGGCCTTTTAGGCAGTTTTTATTGCTCTTAGCAGTATTAGTTCCTTCATGAAAGCATCTGAGCATTAAAAAACTTGCATTTATGCATGTGTGTTTTTAGAAGAATAAAGTATATGGATTCTGGACATTGATAGAGTGTTTCAGGCATCATTTTGATTTACTGATCATTACTGGATGATGCATAAGCACTAAATCACCTCATTACAGACTTGATTAGACACCAATGATGCGGTTTATCCTGCTGAATGCTAAACAAACTGACAATAAAAAAACACATAAGAAATGACCAATATGCTAGCGTTACAATGGTCTCTCCAGTAGTCGAGCCCAGTGCTCCTTGGGGATAATAATAATTAATAGCTCCTTATACTTATATAGCACTTTTTCTGGACACTTCCCTCCACCACCACCAGTGTGTAGCCCCAACCTGGATGATGCGACAGCAGCCATAGTTCACCAGAACGCTCCCCACACACCAGCTCTCAGTGGGGAGGAGAACAGAGTGATGAAGCCAGTTCAGAGATGGGGATTATTAGGAGGCCATCAATGGTAAAGACCAATGGGAAAATTGGCTAGGATTCCAGGGTAACACCCCTACTCTTTTCAAGAAATGCCCTGGGATTTTTAATGATCACAGAGAGTCAGGACCTCGGTTTTACGTCTCATCCGAAGGACGGCGCCTGTTTACAGTATAGTGTCACCCTCGCTATAGTGGAGCAACTGGACCCACACAGACCACAGGGAGAGCGCCCCTCCAATACCTCTTCCAGCAGCAACCTTAGCTTTCCCAGGAAGTCTCTCATCCAGGTACTGGCCAGGCTCACACCTGCTGAGCTTCAGTGGGCTGCCAGCTGTGCGTTGGAGGGTGATATGGCTGCTGGAAATAGGATTGGGGCTGAATCAAGGTTTGATGCGGACCGCTCAGACAGACACTGCTGGGTGCAGAATGAGAAGCTACAGAAACCTTTGTTTCCAGGTGACCAGTCAAGGGGGATCCAAGTGTGTAGTGGAGTTTTCTAGTTGCTGGAGAACTTCACTTGTAGAGACTGATGGCACCCTGTTGCACTGACAAGTCCTGGGACACATGACAGTGGATTGTTCTTGCGAGAGGCACATGATAGTGATTCCCTACTCATCAGGCAGACGTCAGACTCATCAGTGCACCCCCTACAGAAAGGAACGGCACTTCCTTTACTAACTCTGTGGATTCATTGCAGATAGAAGAGTTAAGTGTTTTTATGCTGTTTATAACAGTTGGGGTAGTAGCAGTTTGCAGGTAGGACAGTCTCCCCTAGTGTAATGCACTTCCAATCTGACTATTCCTAGACTGCCTTCACAAGGTGCCACTAATACTCCTGCATCAGCATCCCCTAGGAAACTGTTTTTTTTTTGTTTTTTGCTGGCTCCACTCTCTTTGTAGAAATGAACAGGCTTATATTGGAAACTGGGGTGTTTCTTCCGAAGATAACGCGGAATCAGCAGGTCCCAGCTCATTAACTGGGATCATCCGGTGTTTTCCAGTTATCCTGCTCTTAGCGGCGGAGGCCGGTGGGTTTGTAATCAGCCCCTGCCGGCGGATGCCCGTGTGCACAAGGCCTTTTACTGACTGTACATCTGCCGGATTGCCGTCCATTTCCGCGGATGTAAATCTTGTGTCGGCTTTCTTCCTTTTCCAAATTGTGATCACGTTGCCATTTTATTCTTTATTGTTTGCGAAATTTTGAAAGCCCGTTTTGACTTCCACGTGTCAGCGATGTGTTAGATTCAGATCAAATCGTGGCTGCGTGTTCGGTTTTACCGTAGATCGAAACGATTGCACGTTTTTTTTTATTACACATCCACACGAAATGGTGTTTTAAGACAAACACTAGTTGATGCCAAAACCACGTAGGGGAAGGTAGGCATAAAAATAGTTATAGCTAGACCTAAACCGATTCAAACACATCCTGCGTAAAATTAATTAGTTTGCACTTATCAGTTTGTGCCATACTTTTACCATAGTCACGGTGCCCACAACTAAATGGATTCAGTTCCTTTAGCCCGTCTGTATGATAAAAACAAGAAATAAATCATTTTGTGAAGCATGTACTGTATGAAACAATTAGATAAGACAAAAATCTTCTTGTTCCTTGGATTTTTGCAAAGGCAATATAATACTCTTCTGCGCCATGTTGAGCGAAATTCCACGTTCTAAAGGGGGCGCGATGGGTTGGAACGCTCTAATTTAACTTGCACGCGTGGTGCTCGTGGAAGTTACGCAGGCCAGTATCTCTCGGGCTTGCGTGATACAGACCCAGCAAGCTGGCGTGCACCCGCCGGGCAGTGCCCGCGGGTAGGTGCGCAGATCCGGGGAAGCTAAAAAGCCGATATTCCGCTGCTCGGTGCAATCCGCCAGAACAAATTAAGAACGGAGTTTGATGGGGACCATTTTAATCGGATTGGCTGGTTATGGTTGTGAGGATTGGCCTATAAAAAGGATTAGCACCTGGATTCAGTTAAACTCGCAGGACTGAACGTTCAGGTAGAAGAGAGCAGAGCTGCTTTGCTGCGCGCTAAGCACGTGAGAGCGGCTCCGGCGCGGCTCTCCGCACGGGTACAGCAGGAATGACCCCCCCCCCCCCTCACGTCCTGTACCCCCCCGGCTTTGATACAGCAAAACCCTTTGCCGGAAAGGAAATGTCGGTCGTTTTGCATTCGTGAAATAACGAGTCAGGAAAGTCGGGTCTTCCAAATCTTCTTTTTCGGGTGTCGACTTATTTCAGACCGTGTGAAATTGAACTGCTCTGTTATCAGGTATACAATTTATTTTATTTTCTTCCGAAATACAAATGTACAGCGTTACTATTCAGAATTGGAATGTGTGCAAAGACATTAAAAAACGTTTTATACATTAACAAGAAAACACTAAACTTCAGTCAAGATCAAAACCAAATGACAAAAAAAGCATTTGATTTTTTCCCCATTTTCCCCCAAAGACCGCGGACTGCAGCTTAATACAATAGTTCAGTCCTCCGCAAGTACAGTGCACAGTGTTATACAAGTTTATGTGCTGAGAATCATTTTTAGGTTTTCATCTACGTGAAAAAAACTAACCAATGACATAAACATACAGCTGAAGACGAGACATTCGTCATGAACTGAAAAGGTGAATAGTAATTTTTAAACCCATTTCCATCTCTTAATGCAGGTTGAGAACTGATAAACGATTATCACCAATATTTTTATACTCAAAGATATTTAAATAATACAAAGTGAGCATTAGAAAGCACGTCAAAACCCAAATCTTTCCGTTACATACTTTATATTGTAACGCAACGGGGGCTCAGGCGGGCGCCCTTGCCGCATCAGGTCGGCCCCACACCGTCCGGGGCTCGAACCCGGGACTTCCGCGTCTCTGTGCAGCGACCCAGCCCCGTGAGCTAAAGAGAGATCTCTCTACAGCCCAGTAGCTGTAGTCCTGCTATCACAGGGAAGGGCGGTGACGTCACCTGCTCTGGTACGCCGGCTCTTACACAGTACCTGTCGGCCGTAAGCGTTACAATATATTTAGACGTATTTCACTTTTCCAAGTTTATTCCGCCAAAATGAAAGACCCGTTAAACTTGTTTTATTAGTTACAGCGAGATTGCTTTGCAAGCACGTTCGTTCTAAGACGATTAAAAATTCAACAGGCGTTTTATGGACGAGAAGTGAATATAGTGGAGTAGTTCCCGGAAATCTTGGCGGGTTTTTCTTACAAAACAGCATTTTAAAATCACGGTCGCATGTGCTCTTTAACAGTTACAGTAATATTATAATAGCTTTTTTAAAGTAAAAAAGAGCTTAACTTTGCACAGAGTATAAATTAATATACAATAGCATATAAAACACATAAATCTATAGTGATCTAGCTTTTCCTACTGCAATGGCCATACCTTCTTACTTTTTTAGGAATTTCCATTGGTGATTATTTGGGTTTAAAATGTTTTTTTTTAACTAAAGTATGTTGACTATAACAATTAACAGCTCTCTTGGCAGAAAGTGGGGTGCAGTAGCTAAGCATCTCATTATGAGAAAACATTGCTTTAAAAAATGATCAGGCTCCCTCCTTAGAGTTGTAACAAAACCACTGCCTTTGCACTAATTTTCAACTTTTTTGCTTGTTATGTAGATTTAGGTGGATTTAGAAACAAAAAACTCTAAACTCTCATTTCCCTGATTAACATCACTGATAACACTCAATCACAAAAACAACTGCTTTACTGCTGTGTGGTGCGAATTCTGTTTCGATAAAACAACCCTTTTCAATATCCTAGTTGACCTCTTCAGTATTAAAGCACTGTTCTTATTCAGAGTACAAGGTAAGACAGCTGAATCTCCATCCTAAAGTCCACAGTATGACCACATGACTTCACCTGCATCAGGACAGAGACAGGGGAATTTATAATTGTCCCAAAACAAAAGATTTATCCTGAATTACGTTTGCTTAATTAATTACCCAGCAGGGGAATAACAACAAAATCCATAAAGCATATTTTAAAATATTCACTTTGATTACTTTGTTGATGTTCTCATCTAATACAACAGTGTTCAGATTCTGTTAATGGTTCATAAAACTGCAGTTGGAATGACTATCCTGAATGAACCAGTGAAACTCATCAGCTGTTCAGATGGTTAGATCAATGATGGGCACGAAGTGCAACAGATCTGAACTACAGGTTCATCCCACACAGTCACTGAACACCACAATTGAGCTCATCTGAGGTATAATGTGTAATTTTCACATTTTTTGAAATTGGAGGTTCGTTTTACAATTCCCCGCTGACTCAAAGGGTCCTGGTGGACGCTCAGTCATACGGTCAACTCTTCCCACACAGCAGGGACACCTAGGGCTCTGAAGAATCACTAGCCTGCTGGCATTCCCACTCAATCCATAGTGGTCAAAGACCTGAAAACAGTGGTGACCAATTAAGTCAATAAGTGATCCGATTAAGTCGAACTAAACAGCTCAGGTCAAATGGCAACCAGAAGGCACAGTGGCCCTCCAGGTGCAGGGAGAGCATCAGTGCTATTCGCCCGTGTTTTCAGCTCTTACTCTGCAGGATCCCTTTCTCTGCTGGTGTCTGAGTCCGCTCGGCTCTCAGTCACCAAGCTGAGTACTTAACAAGCAGCAGTTTGACAAATAATGCCTTCATGTGAGAATAATTCAGCTCTTCAGCAGCTGGGCATAGGTTAGCTAAAGGATTTGATTAAAGGGCTATTGATCACTGTTATCACAAACCTTTCACTATCAGCACTACTTCCTTACTAGGAGTTATATGCTTTGTTGTGTCACATCTGACAGCCTGGAGAGACAGTACTCGACTTTCCCAGGCCTCATCCTGGAGTGATGTTGCAGTATTGAGAATCTACTTGAAATAATCGAACTGACAGAATGATTCTTTTCTCAAAAGCCGATCCCACATGTCTATTAACTCTGGAAAGGAAGAA
The DNA here is from genome assembly GCF_055471065.1 of Atractosteus spatula. Classification (NCBI taxonomy): domain Eukaryota; kingdom Metazoa; phylum Chordata; class Actinopteri; order Semionotiformes; family Lepisosteidae; genus Atractosteus; species Atractosteus spatula. Next base: position 72,799,364 of record NC_142708.1, on the reverse strand, counting down.
AGCTAGCGAGGGGGGGCGGGGGGTTTATCATGCTGCGCTCAGTGCCGAGAGGGCAGGACCAGCGTGGACGCGGCCTCCCCAGCCCGCTGCCACCCGGAACCCTGGACATTCCTGAACATTTAAAAGCTCCTAAAGAGCATGAGAACGGTTACAAACAAGAGGAGACCCTTTGGCCCAGCTAACTGATCCAAGAATTCCAGTTGCTCCTTGAGAGAAGCCAGGGCAGTGGCTTCAGCAACATGGCTGGGTAGCTAGTTCCACACTCCTACCACCCTTTGGGTAAAGAACCTAAAAAGCACAAAAGATATCAGTGCTAACGAGGAAATGGCTGGTGAGTGTTACTGCTTAAATCTTTATGACGTAGTGCTAAGTCCTCCCTTAACAGCCACAGGTGCTCACGGACAGAGAGATGGTTCAGAGAAGCTCATCTGTGAGGTGAAGTCAAGGCAAACTGGCAGCCATAGTTTGGTCAGAGCATGCTGGGTGTCCAGGCCAGGCTGGCCACGTGGTCACAGCCTTGGCAAATGATCCTCTTTACTGTTCCCACATTCTCAGGGGCACTGTGCAGCCTGAAGCCTCGTTTTTAAAGCAAGGCTGCGCTTTTCACGTCCACCGGACTTTCGCAGACAGTAAAAAAGGATCGCTTCGCAAGTATACTGTACGGCGTTGCTCCCAGTTTTAGCAAACTTCATGACGTTGCGGTAATTTGCGTTTACAGTTTTTTTTTTAAAAGCCCTCGAACATCTGAAAAGGAAAGGGGAAAAAAAAACAACAAAAGGGGGAAATCGGCAGAAGCGCAGCGCCGGCGGCGGAGCGTGAGAGGGCTCTCCGGCGCCGCAGCCCGGCTCACTACAGGGGCGGGGAGTGAGAGGGCTCTCCGGCGTCGCAGCCCGGCTCACTGCAGGGGCGGGGAGTGAGAGGGCTCTCCGGCGTCGCAGCCCGGCTCACTGCAGGGGCGGGGAGTGAGAGGGCTCTCCGGCGCCGCAGCCCGGCTCACTGCAGGGGCGGAGCGGGGACGCAGTAGTGGGGCTGTCTGGACACGACGAACCCCCGGAGGCACACGCACTCGTAAGAGCCGTCCGTGTTCACACACTGGCCGTTCACACACAGAGTGCCGGGGTCCTCCGCCTCCTCGCACTCGTTCACGTCTGCAAAACAAGCAGGCCCTCGTCACCCTCCGGTCGCACACGCCAGCGGTCCGCATGCGAGGTGGGGCGGTGGCTCTGTGGCTGGAAGGTTGCCGGTTCGTATCCCGCGGCCGGCAGAGGAATCCTACTCTGTTGGGCCCCTGAGCAAGGCCCTTAACCCCAGCTGCTCCAGGGGCGCCGTATAAATGGCTGACCCTGCGCTCTGACCCCCAACTTCTCTCCCTGTCTGTGTGTCTCATGGAGAGCAAGCTAGGGTCTGTGAAAAGACAAATTCCTAATGCAAGAAATTGTATATGATCAATAAAGTGATCTTATCTTATTTTTTGGTTGAGCCCTTTCCACTTCTAAACACAGGCTGAAGAGGATACCTGTTATATTTTTCACATACTTTAAAAAAAAAGTAAATATTGACTGGTCACCAGATGAATATCTGGTAAATATAATGACAAAATGTTAGGATCTCATATTAAAATCTTGCGAATCAACTCTAAGCACGACAGACAGACAGCCACTTGTCATATGATGTCAGAGGAACGAGGTGCCATTTAACGCAAACTTGCAGTTACATTTATTCACAATTTGTCCTCGCTATTCAGTGTTACCACACGGTAGCGAACAAAATCAGGCCACGGAGGAATCTTATGAAAGATTTTGCCGTTTGTTCTGTTCCACAGGGTTTAGAGTCAGGTTTTCCCGATTAAACTGACATTCTGCAGTTTAATGGGATTTTTCTTTAGACTGTAAGGTGGGTGTTATGCTATATTACAGCCACACCCGAGCACATTCTAGAGGAAAATGTGAGACCATCTGTCCAACAGCTAAAGCTTATCATGCAAAATCAGATCATGCAAGAGGACAATGATCCAAAACACGCCAGTACATCTATGACTGCATGGCTGAAAAGGAGAACACTCAGACTTTTGAAATGGCCAAGTCAAAGACCAGACCTCATCCCCATAGAGATGCTGTGGTGGGACCTAAAGAGAGCTGTGCCCTCAAACACCACCGAGCTGAAGCAGTTTGGTTAGGAGGAGTGGGCCAGAATTCCTCCCAGGCGACGTGCAAGACGGATAAACTCTTACAGGAAACCTTTACTTCAAGTTAAGTCAAGCCCTAACTTTTTCACACAAGGCGAATGAATGCTGGTTGAGGTTTTTAAATAAATAATGAAAAAAGTAAATTTTGTGTCTGTTACCCTTCACATGGGGTTACGTTTACCTACTGTTCGGATTGGGTGAGGTCTAGATGCAGGTCAGATGTGTCTTAATATGTAAAACCACAGAACCATAAGGGGGTGTACTTTCTTTTTCACATCACTGCATAACACCCATGAGGTGTGAGTGTTTTCTTGCAGTCTCTGTCCACCCCATTTTGGAATTGCCAGTCGTTTGTCTCATGTCTTATGTCTTGGATCACTGTGAGGAGGCCTGTTCCGCAGACAGATTGCTGTGTCCTGCTCGCAGCTGGCCTGAGACCAGGCCAGGTCAGGCCTGAGCCCGCAATGTCAGGGCTACAGCTGTAGCAACCACTCGGCCAGTCCCCTCTGCTGCTCATGATATTGCACTGCTCTCATCAGGCAGCGATGGAGCACCCAGGAGACAAGCAATGGAGCTGGTGATGGCAGCCCCAGGAGAGCGTGCTGGGATAGATGGGAACTTGTCTAGGATAGTTGGGATTATCAGGGACATTGCTAACTCCTGGGACTCGGGGGGGAGGACAGGGGTTTGTGTGCATGTTATATGAGTGTACGTGTGTGGCTGTCCCACGTTTCCCCATCCTGAGCTGTGGTCTCAGGTTCCCACCCTGACTTTCCTGGCCTTTGGCCCACCTTCACTCTGTGTTACAGAGGATGGTTTCTGGCTGGCTGATGAGAGCAGTCTTTTGAAGGATAGCACAACTATGCCATTCTGACCAATAAAAGAGCATTTCCATTACCCCTCTTGTGCATGCTCATTGCTCGCACTACAGTGTATTTCATTCTAACTTCATTATTTTTGTAATGAGAATTTTTTGCTGTTTTTTCTGCAGGAGGGCAGCAGGGATTTAGAGGAGAGGAGAGGAGGGAACGGCTGACACACCTATGCAGGCCATGTTTGTCATGTCCAGCTGGTAGCCATCATAGCAGTCGCAGGTGTAGCCTTCGGACACGCGGATACACCTGCCGTTGTCGCAGCCGTGCAGAATCCCGCACTCCTCCGCCTGGAAGCCTTCGTGGGGCTCATACCGGCCTGAGAGAGAACCAAAACATCCTTGAGCTTCAGCAGGCAATTCTCAGGAACATAAGAGAAGAGTACGCCCTCTCCTGGGCAAACACTTAACCACGGTCTCAGAAATCACTCAGCAGAACAGGTACAGCAGCTGTACAATTTCACAGATGCTGCCGCACCCCGCCAGGAAGAAACATGGAAATAATAAAGTGGACCACGGTGGTAAAAATCAGTCCAAGCACAGAATGCCCTTACTGTCATAGAGCTCTCGGCGGGTCCCTCCTGCAGCACCCCGTTCTGGAAATGAGGGCCCCTCCCGGGGCCTGTAGCGAAGCCAAGGCTCTGGGGGTCTGGGTTCGCCCTGGTCAAAGGGGGGAGCGGCAGGGAGAGAGCCCACTCCCTGCCGGGGGAGCAGCTCATACGCAGGCTCTGACAGGGGGTTGGGGATCCCATATCGAGATTCGGGGTCCGGTTCTGGGGGCACATACTGCGGCTCGTACTCCCCTATTTCATAGCGGCGATTCGGGCTGCAAAGACACAGCAGCTATGTCTCAAAAATGTGTTTCTCCTCCAACGTGTGAGTTCATTATTATTATTTAAATATTCTTTGCTGTTTTGGAGATTTTAGGGTGTCTTCCAAACTACGGGATCACCATTTCACTAAACTCGTGTACGCAGGTAAACCATCTGCAGAACAGCAAAGAATCGCGGCTCTGCGAGTGGTTTGTTTCTTTGCCTTTGCCGGTTCCGTGAAACGGCAGGCACGTTAGCGCTCACGCGGGTTATAAATACAGTGACTCTACCCTCGGCGGCCGTAGGGGCCCTCTCGAAGTCCATATGGAGGTCTTCTCCTGGAGCTTGTTCCTCTGTCTGCCAAGGGAGAGTAGTCCTCATACCCGGGAATCAGGAAGTCAGGGCCCCCAGGCCTGGGAGGGGGCTCAGCAAAGATATCTGTCCCATAAGGCGCCCCATAATCCCCACCGAGCATGGGCCTGTACCGCCCCCCGAAAGAAGGGCCATAGGCTGGGGGTCTCAGAGTGTTGCACATCGTCTCATAGGCCTCTGGAGAAACAAGAATTTGTACAATAATAATTCCTTACACTTACTGTATATAGCGCTTTACTGGACACTCCACTCAAAGCGCCACAAAGGTAAAGGGGAATCCCACTGCCACCACCAGTGTGTAGCCCCCACCTGGATGATGCAACGGCAGCCAGAGTGCACCAGTACACTCACCACACACCAGCTCTTAGTGGGAGGAGAGCAGAGTGATGAAGCTAATTCAGAGAGGGGGATTATTAGGAGGCCATGATGGGTAAAGGCCAGGGGGAAATTTGGTCTGCACACAGAGGGTAACACCCCTACTCTTTTTGAGAAACCCCCTGAGATTTTTGATGACCACGGAGAGTCAGGATCTTGGTTTTATAGTATGTATCATCCAAAGGACAGCATTTTTTTTCACAGTATAGTGTCAGCACAACCATATTGGGTCATTATGGCCACACAGACCGCGGGGTGAGCGCCCCCTACTGGTCACATGAAAACCTTTTCCAGCAGCTGCCTTAGCTTTCCCAGGAGGTCTCCCATCCAGGTGGCCAGGCTCACACCTGCTGAGCTTCAGTGGGCTGCCAGCTGTGAGTTGCAGGGTGATATAGCTTCTGCCCTAAACGGTACGGCTACAGTATTTCACAACACAGCACAAGTCACTGAACTTTAAAGATGAAAAATCAGATTAATTTTTGGCGTGAATTTCAAATCCAGCTAAATTGACCAGACCCCTGAGTGAGGCCCTGAACCCCAACTGCTCCAGGGGCACCGTAAATGGCTGACCCTGTGCTCTGACCCCCAGCTACTCTCCCTGTCTGTGTGTCTCATGGAGAGCAAGCTGGGGTCTGCGAAAAGACAAATTCCTAATGCAAGAAATTGTATATGATCAATAAAGTGATCTTATCTTATCTTCTCCTTCTAGATTTTCACTTTTCACCTTGCCCACCTAGGCCTTCCATTTCTGACAGCCAGAAAAGGTTTGACAGCGCTGCTCGTCGTCAGTGACCGCAGGACTCACCCGTGTCCCGGCCGGGACAGAGAGCACACTTCAGGCCCCAGGCCTCCCCATACAGACAGCAGCACTCCGTGAAGGTCACCTGCCTCTCCGGGAGAGGCCGCTGGCAGACCAGGTCTAGGGTCAGCTCCTGCCAGCAGTACGCAAGGTTCTCATCTGGAGAAAGAAAGACGGGCACTGCTGGGGTAATCAAGCTTGGGTGCAGGTTATTGTATAATCTGCTCACAGCTATGTAACATTTCAGTGTTTCCTTGTGGATGTAGTACCATTCAGAAGTCGGGAAAACCCCATGTACAGAGAGGCTGGGAGAGAGTTCATTCTTCCTCACTGGATACCCTGATTCCCTTATGTCACAGCTCACTGTCTCCTTCATGAGCCTGCTACTCAATGACCTTTGCCACAAAACCCTTTTAATCTCAACATTACTTCAAAAAGTAAACTGGCTTGTGCTAACCTGGGTAACGACCCCAAACGAGTGCAACAAACGAAGGAATCTCCAAAACACGTGCTTCACCTTTTTAAAGTAATAAGGCCGACAAATCTCTGCCATTGTTGTTCAAAATCAAGCGAATCAAGGCCGCCTTGAATTGACAGGTAATAAAAAATAAGCTATTCAACTAATCGGCTTCACTTTAAAGGTTTAAGGTTTTGTAAGGGTTTTTGTGCATGCAGAGCGAAACTAGAAGTTGAAAATCCTAGAGGTGACATGCTACAGTCTAGGTGTGAGGGCAGCCCACACTGTCCTAGTGAATGGTGGGCATGTCAGGCTGCCACCACTCTCCTGGGGGCCTGTCCTTTCACCCCCTCTGTGTGTTGTACCGAGGTCTTCGCTGGTGGTGTTGATGCAGCTCCTCAGAGTGTCGTCCAGGACCAGCGGAGCCTGGCAGGTGCAGTAGTACGAGCCCTCGGTGTTGATGCACTGCCCGTCTCTGCAGGCTTCCTCGTTGTCACACTCGTTGTTATCTGAGAGGGCGAGACAGAGGGACGTGACGCTGTCGTTCGCCTTCACCGCTCCAGCTCCGAACAGCCCAGGACTCCTGCCTACCCATGTCTCGGCGACTGTCTCACCTGTCTCTGCTGCGAACACCCCCATTCTCACATCTTGTGATAGCGACGGCACACTCACACTCTGCTTTTTTAACCCCTTGTGGGATTAGAGGCCCTGACTATCCCAATCCTGGGAAGATCAACAGTGATACAAGGGAAATACTACTACCAATTAATCCTTACCCTTATATAGCGCTTTCCTGAACACTCCACTCAAAGTGCTTTACAGATAATGGGAACTCCCCTGCCACAGTGCACCAGTACTCTCCACACACATCAGCTACAAGTGGGGAGGAGAGCAGAGTGATGAAGCCAGTTCAGAGAGGGGGATTATTAGGATGCCAAAGGGAAATTTGGCCAAGGACACTGGGGTAAAACCCCTACTCTTTTCAAGAACTGCCCTGGGAATATTTAATTACCACAGAGACAATGGGGAGTCAGGACCTAAATTTAATGGCTCATCCAAAGGATGGCATTTTTTTTTACAGTATAGTGTCCCCATCACTATATTGGGGCATTAGGACACACACAGACCAAAGGGTGAGCACCCCCTACTGGCCCCACTAACACCTCTTCCAGCAGCAACCTTAGCTTTCCCAGGAGTCTCCCATCCAGGCACTGGCCAGGCTCACACCTGCTGAGCTTCAGTGGGCTGCCAGCTGTGAGCTGCACGGTGATAGAGTCGCTGGCTAAATTACAAGTTACAAGGGACAAGTGGCAAGTGTCAAGTGGAAATTAAGTGAAGACACACTGAGGACAGAGAATAGGAGACACCAAGGAAGTTATAATTGGGGTCCTCGTCAAATTAATTTAATGCAGTTCAGAAACAAAAGTCTGGGAGAGATTGTTAAGACAACCGCCAAGCAACACAGCCACACCACTGATGTAGCATTATATCAGAACTATTATCTGTTAGTCTGTTAACTGTTAAGCTAATTATTAATCCAATTATTAAAAGAAAATATTAATTAATGGCCAATCATGCTTATTTCAGTCACTGCTTCAGTCTTTCAGTCACTGCTTTGCTTCCCCCTCACAATGCTGTAGGTGTCCTTGGAGCAGCTTCTTGGCATGACCCACAAGGCAAAGGGGGTTCTGAGCTTGTCGTCCTGGCCTGGCCACCTCCCCTCAGCCACTGTCCGCACTTCCCGAAAACAGAACTGCTGGGTAGCAACTTTCAGCTCGCTTACCAATGCACTCCAGTAAGGTTGTATCATAGTAGTAGCCGGAGAGGCAGTAGCAGTTGAACCCAGGGATGTTGTTAGAGCACACACCGTTTTTGCAGATCTCCGGATGAAAGATCTTGCACTCATCCACATCTGTGGAGGAGAACATGGAGATCTATGAGCATCAGGGCAGAAACACATGCTGCCTCAAGACACCTCAAATCTGGGACGTTTGCAACTGATTTTCATTTTTGATCGCTGTCGAGAATGAACTGCAATAAACAGACTATAAATACGGTTTTGGAAAATCTGCTGTTTGATTTTTTTTTGTGGCGCTAGGAAAGGTGTAGGTGACGAAAAAATCAGTTACATCGCCCTGTAAACCTTCACAGTGTTTTTAGAAATTTCAAGACGAGATTTACTGCATATCTATAGAACTGCAAATAAGCTCTGTGAAAAATGCAAGTTACCTAAAACAATCAAGTATGCAACATTTAGATCTACAGGATTGACTTACTGTTTTTTTGTAATTTGTTGTGATCACCTATAAAGTAATCTGGACGAACCGACACTGTATCCCATCATTCTGCAGAGGTATTAAAAGATTAGTGGTGCAATCCAGCCTTTGTAATGTATCTGTCCTCACAGAGTCCTTCCTTACCTTGGTAACTGAAGGACCCCAGCCCTGTTGTCACGTATCCCTGCCCACGTGGACACAGAGCCCGGTATTCCTCTGGTAAACAAGAAGAGAATTCCGCCTTCCGTCAGAGATGAAACATCAAAGCAGCACCAATTGCTCCTGGCTGCCCTGGGTGTTTTTTACACTCAATACGTACATTTGACCACATGGCCTTAGCTTCCATGTTTGCTACAGTTTTGATTTAAGACGTGCAACTCCAGGCCTTCATGGCCCAATGAGAGAAGGCAATGGATCCAAGTGGTTTAAGGTCGGCTGTGTGAATACGGGGAGTTTGTGCACTCCACATGGGACGCTGATGTCAGACACACTCCTGCCCCATGTGTGGAACTTTTGGATAAAAGATATGTTTTTATTATTAATCTGTTAATAATTTTGGCGAAATACTTCATCCACAAAAGTAAATGGTCTAATACTGCTCCCTCTATTGATGCTTTGAAGGTAGAAGTCCCTTTTTATTTAAATTCTATTAGAAATTTAAAGAATCAAAAGGCAAGACATACAATGGAAATATGTCAAAAGCTTAAATTTCTGCTTTTATAATTGTGAATTCCTCCGGCTGTGAAGTGCGTCTGTTTCTCCTTTTTTGTATTTCTGACGTTTAAATCAAAACGTTTTTAAAAAAAGGGTGTGCCGTGGAAATGGATAAGCCAGCAGGCTCTGCTCCACGCGCGGGTACCTGTGCCAGGCGCCGGGCAGGGTGTAAAGCTGCACCCCAGCCCCCAGCCCTCCCCGACGGTGCAGCAGCACTCCTGGCGCGTGGTGTTGCGTGACAGCGTGCTGCACATTCGCGTGTCTCCGGTGTTGTAGTAGCACTCCTGCGCGTCGCTGCGCTGCGGCCTGGAGTCCGGTACTAACGCCCCCCCGGCATTGATGGGTATCACTCGGGGCGCTGAGGGGAACAGAACCAAGACAGGGCTGAAGCACAGCAACAGTGGAGAAGGGGCTGCGAAAGACCAGCCAGCCAGCAGATGTTAAAACACGGCAGCAGCCTAAAGTATCCGACTCGTAATAAGGGGAAGCCATCCCACTCGACTTCACTGGGACATTCTCTGTTTAAGTCCCGGCTGTCCTCATTGTGGAAAAAAAAAGAACCATAATTTCCCTTTTTCTGGAATTGAAAAAGTAAAGAGTCAGAGTCTGCAAAAATCAACCCACTAACTCCCCCAAAAAACAGAAACGCATTTTGGGTTTATAGCTGAATCAGTCTCACTGATAAACGAGCAAGGTGATGCCGCCATAAGAATCTACACGGGCTTTAAACATGGTAAACATGGTAATGATGTGTGACTCTGAAATCTAGAACAGGCAACAAAATACCAGGTTTCTCATTCTTTTACTGAACTTTAGGGGGCAGTGTTGGCCCTTTTAACTGACCTGAAGCCAAAAATATTATAGGAACTGCGCAGAAAGTTACGCTGTTAACTCTGGAGCATCTAAGATAAAGCATGCAGAAAATACAGAGCCATACGGTACTCTGTAACTGAACTGAAAAAGCTGCAGATTTATGTAGTGCAGTGTCAGGATATTTTTCTTTTACGAGTTAAAGGCACTGCCCGCACCCAGTAAAACTCAGTTTTACAGTGGAGACACCCCCCAGTCCCCCGTCAATCCTACAGTGGGAAGTAAACTTCATGTGAGCGGTCAGGAATCTGACCACTGAAGGCCCAGTGAAAGCTCACTCACCACCTGCCTCACACTGCGTATACACATGGGACATGGGTGCAAAGCCTGTGAAAGAGTTTAGCTGTGTATATCTGGGAAGGAAAGCATCCGAATGTATTAGGATTAGAAAGTGGGCCCCATCGAACATCCCTGAAGTGGGGGCGCTCACCCCGAATCCTGCTCCGCCAGGGTCGTAGGGGGAGTTTGGCAAAGGCGGTTGTCAAGTCTCAAGTATCGGGGTAGCAGTATGCAGCACAGATAGCAGACAATATATTCTCATCAGCAAGAAAACATGGGCAGGCACAGGAAAAAAAAAATCTTTCTCGAACATTATTTTTAATTGTTTAAAAAAAGCAGCAAGCCTATCCCGGTCTGGCAGCTCAAGAAACAGCTGCAAACCACCGCTGCAAACTTTTCCAGGTACTCGGACAATGGCCAGATGGCGTCTTGGGTTTTCTATTTTTTTGGGGGGGATGGACTGCTTAATGTCACTCAGGATTCCTCTTGTCTTCTGGCGGACGTGCTGGTAGCGGCGCAGGTACCTGATGCGGGCCTGCTCACACACTGTCTGGTCTGGGGGTCGTACTCGTCGTGCTCGTTGCGGCAGTTGCACAAGAAAGTGCCCTCCACGTTCTCGCAGCGGGCAGCCCCACAGACGCCCGGCATGCTCTCACACTCGTTCACGTCTGGGAAGAGAAGGCGGGGTCACCGGTGCCCGGGCTACACGGGATCCAAGACCGGCCCGGAAACACACAGGTGCACAACGGACTGTCTACAGCTCAGACCTGAGGTTAACTGGGATCATAAAAGGAATTATTTTTTAATAAGTATTAAGGGTGAAGCAGAGCTCCCCATAAAACTATTCGCAGGTAGCACCTTTTATAGGTGACAGACAATCCTTCCACATGTGAAAGCAGGAGCAATCCGTTTTCACTGTCAAGCAGGGGGCGCAGATCACTGCCATCAGGGGAACAATTCGCACTGAAACAGGTGCTGTGTGTCCGCAGTGTACCTCACAGTTAAAGGTCATGTTAAGTGGCACAAAGCAGCCCCCTACTGAAGGAGTACCAGAGGTTCATTTGAGAAAACAAATATAATAGAGCCTGATTACTGTCTGAAATTATGTGAAAATAGTGTCTCTGAAGGTCACAGATGCTTCCACCTGGGAGCCAGAATCAGGGATTGCGTGTCTGTTTAAGAAGTATATAGCACATGTGTAGCAGTGATTGAAATGACCCATTTCAGGTTTCTTCTGTGTGGGCCCATAATCAGAACCAGTTGTGGGGGCAAAAGGGGCCAAGGCCACTGAGCTCACTGGCAGGTGAAGAGTTCCAAGGAAGAGCTGCCTTCCTCCGAGGGATAAATACAGAGAAGGGAGAGTGTGTAGTGGCCAGTCAGACCCAGCGAGCTGGAAGGCAGGTAGGAGACCAGGACCAGAACAGTGGAGTCCTGAGGCAACAGCCTCACGCATCACCACAGCCTGCAGGAAACTGCTGCATCAGACCACTGTTTCCAGTACCCAGTAACCCCACTGCCTCAAGCTGCTGAAGTTCAAATGAGACGTGAAAAAACCTCACACGCCCTCTTGTGCCCCACATTTTCTTTTGGGCAGAAAACAGAGGGGGCTAAACCCCTCAGGCTGGCACCCCAGTGACAAGTACCCATGCATCTCCTCCCATCTTCTGCCGTCTCGTAACCCGGGTCACACATGCACTGGTACGAGCCCATCAGGTTCTGACAGAAGGCATGCTCTCCGCAGATGGTGTTGTTGGCACACTCGTTGATGTCTGCAAGACAGACGCATGACAGAGGAGGCTGGACGCTACCACCCTTCAACAATCTTATTACCACCCTTCACTTTGGTCTCTTTATTTACATACTGTATCACATATATCGTATGAGAAAGAAAGCACCGTTCTGTTCACTGGCCACAGAGTGGTGAAGGAAGGAGTGGCAGTTGAAAACTCCAAAATGAGTACTAATTTCAAGGAAAGATACTGCCCTTTCTGAACGAGCTCCTGTGGGACATAAATTGCGAAGGTTCCAGCTTGATATTTGTTCCAGAAGGAGCAGAGGCACCAAGGGAAAGGCAGACAGCAATTCCATTATTTCTGGGGGGTTAACAGGGCACTGCCCTGAGTGTAACTGGGATTATCGTTTCTTCAGAACCAAGAGAAGCCAGAAGGTGAGAACCAGTTCACACTGCGCTGCAACTGCACTGCACGTCTCTCTAACCGTGTCCCGCACAACCTGAGAGTGTGGTGGAGGGTTCCTAGCACGTGAGCTCAGACTATCCGCCATGTGTTCCGTTGCCACGGAGATGAAGAAGAACCCGATGGGACGCAGATGCGTTTCTTGGCTGGGTGCTGGGGGGGAGGGGGAAGGGAGGGGGGGTCGCGGTACTGTTTTTGACAAAAAAAATCCTCCTCCCTCTTGGAGTGGAAAAACCCCGCCATTCTGACACGTGTCCAAGCACAGCTGTGATAGAGGCCTCTCCGCATTCCAGCTCTGCTTGTGAGCCCCCTGTGGCTGTCGGCTCTCAACGGGACAGCCGATAACGGGCGCGGCGCCCCCCCTCTTCTCCAGCGCGGTCCACAGGCATGCAGCAGGCGAAGAAGACTAGAGGAATGGCTCTTTAACCTGAAGATGCATTCACTGCTGCTCATTGTTTCTACTCTGCTGACAAAGGCTTTTCACAAGGATGAGCCTCCTTTATTTCTCTTCTTTCTCACCCTGATATTCCCTGGGATGTAAAAATCTAAACTGCAGTGCAAAAGTCCTAAGACATTTTAGACACACTCAAGAGTTGCACGATTTGTGTGTTCTGAGCATCAACAATTTCTTCATTGCTCCCAGCAATGTTTCATACTATTATCCGACTTGAGAGGAGTCTTAGCTCCTTGCAGCCTGATCACATCAGATCTGAGAGGCCAAGCAAGGCCGGGCCTCAGTACTGTGAAACTGTACTGAGCAGCAGGTGGTACAAACCACTGTCCTGGCCCTTGTGTGGTGATTGGAGTTACTATTCTGTAGCGGGTGCTGTCCTTCCGATGAGACATTCAATTCAGATCCTGAGTATTTGGTCATGATTACATGATTACATGATGTCTTACTTGGTCTGGGCCCTCATGATTGGGCCTCCACGTGTTTTGCCCTTAATTTCTCACCTGTCCCCCTGATCTGCTGTGCAGTGGGGCTGCAGACGCTGAAGGATTGCTGCACTTCAGTGATGGATGAAGTGGCTCCTACTATATATTTAAGAAGCACTTTGTGATGCTCCTTCGCCCCTCCCTGAGCAGATCAGGTTTTATTGGTCCTTGTAAGCAGGAGGGTAAAAGAACAGGGATGCATGCAATTGTCCTGGATCAACAAGGTTCCAGAAGTAGGATCACACAGGTCACATGTGTTACGTTATTGTTAGGGACGGACCCTATGCGGATCCAGGGAACTCAAAGACTGCCAACAGGATCAAACAGGGAAATCCAAAGTCAAAGACCAAAAGCAGTAGATCAAAAACCAGAAGGTCCTAGAGCACAGGTAACTGAGGGAGAATCCAAAAACTCGTGGTCACAAAACAGGGCTAAAGTTGTTAGGCCAAAAAGGCTCTCTCGTGGATAACAGGAAGTGGAGCTCGCAGGTGAAAACCTAATACTGAGAAGGGATGAGCCAGAGAGCAGGGCTCAAGCAGGCTGGGGAGGGGAGGTGTGGTGATGAAGATTGCTGGGATTGGTTAACGAGGTCTAGGTAGTCTTAAGTCTTCTCTGAGTAGCTGAAGTAGGTGCCTGTGGGTTTGGAGCCCCCTGGTGGCGGGATGGTGGTACCGTATCAACATGGCTGCTGTTCTCCCACATGGCTGGGCCCGCGGCTGGGCACACTTACCCACGCAGTCCCCGCTGGCCGTGACCCTGTACCCCGGCTCGCAGATGGTGATGCAGTGGAAGGAGCCGATGGTGTTCTCACAGCGCTGGTTTCTGCACACCGCGCCCCTCGATTCGGCGCACTCGTCCACGTCTGGGCGCAAAGAGAAAGACGAGCGGTCAGCTCCCACACTGCCTGCCAGCCGCAGCCGCAACGAGCAGTGAAGCCATCGGGACAAGAGAAACCCCGCGCTCGACGATCATTCCTGATTGCTCTCTACCCCGCCTGCATGAGCACATCAAGTAACACCAAGACTGTACCTACCAATGACGATCATAGGAAGAAGATGAAGGAAAAGACAAAGATGTTAATTGTTTAACACTCTGGTATGAGAATTTTTAAAATTCCAATACTTTGAGGCAAATGAAGTAACGCAGTTCATATCTACAGATGATGTGACCTTTCCTCAAATCAATAACTCTTGGCCTTCCCCTGTCTCTCGCTGGAGTGTCCTTTACCGAGGCAGGCGGTCCGCTCCGGGTTCGTGGTGAAGCCGGTGAGGCACTGGCACTCAAACGAGCCCTCCGTGTTGGTGCAGCGGCCGTCCTGGCACAGCCCCGGCCTGGCGCACTCGTCCACGTCTGGCCATGGGATAAAACACGGGTGTCACGTCAGAGAAGCCTGCTCCCGTGACAGGAGACGAGAGGGTGCTACGGCTCGTCCTGGAAGAGGCATGGAGCTAAACTCTGAAGCAAAACCAGTTTGCCTCCAGCACTGAATTACTCTTAAAGGGGAGCTGCAACGCTGTTTTTAGATTTCGGCGTTAGATAAAATCAGCTTTGATGAGAGCATTTCAAACCACAATAAAAGTCTAATGTACACTGAAAGTTGTCAAACCTCCAACTTACATCACAGAATAGACTACATTTGCAGCTATGCGTAGCGATTCAGAACGAGGCAACAAATATTCCAGTGCTGTGTTGTGGCCCTATGATATTGTAAACAAGCAGGCTAGTGAATACATCTCTTTTAATCCAAAAGACTTATTGCTCTCGACTTCGAGACGGTTTTGCCAGCAAATACCACTTGTTAACTCTGCGTACAGATCACATTGGAACATTTCTGCAGTGAAATGTCTTCTGCACAACCTGTACTTGTCCGCTCGTACATCGCAGTTCATCAGTCATTACAGGGACTAGTGAGCAGGAAGGGCCGCCTAACGTCACAGTTCTCTCTAACTCTTGTCCGTGGCGAGACCAGGGGTTTTGTGACTTCCACTAGTTTAACAAAGTTCACGATTTTGTGCTTAATTTGAAATTTGTACATTTTTTCTATACCGTCAATTCATTTATTTTGTTACTGAGATTTAATAACCAGTCTGAGAAATTAGAACTGCAGTTCCTCTTTCAGATACTGGAATGATGTTCATCTCTCCATTATCCACAGCTGCTGTGACTTCAATATCAGGGGTGGACAAACCCGTGAGCTTTTCCAAGATCCTTACCGACACAGGAACTCCCTTCTGCAGTGGTCTTGTATCCCTCAGAGCACAGGCACTGATACGAGCCTTCAGTGTTCAAGCACTCTCCTTGAGGAAAGCAATACTCTCCTTCCAGGCACTCGTTGATGTCTGCAAGCACAGCAGCATGGCACCGAACATGAACGTCTCAGAAATGCTCAAACAATCTTAATTTATTTTGTCCTGCATCTTCTCATCACACTACTAACTCTGCTGGCATTTTGCCGGTGCTACGTTTGTCCTTTTACAAGTTTGCTACGGTAAATTTGTATGGTATTTTCCCAATTTAACACTGTTATTCCCCTGCATTCAGTAGCAACCAAAGCAGTGAACCTGAAAGCATGGGTACAGTACCACACAGTTCAAATAAAGGAATACCATGGTGAATCATGGTATTTTCATAGTCCAGTACTGAAGTGCACAGAGAAGGCATGGCAATACCTTAAGAAAGTATAGTGGAAAAATGAAAAATACGTGTAAATGTTCTTGGAGAAACCTATCACAAGTGTGGCTCCACAATGAACATGTCTTCACTAACGTTACATACTGGGCGCTGTGTTAAAAACTTTGCAGCTGTGGACTCAATTGAAAGAAGAGCATCTTACATATATAGGAGTGTCTAAGACAAAGACATTAAAGGAACGTCATCTCTTTAGTCTTCAGCGGGAAAGACTACAAAGCAACTGGTATTTAAAATTGTGGAAGGAATTGACAACTTGAAATTAACACAGAGAACTACTTCAGGATCAACAATAAGCCAGAGACATAAGTGCACTTAGGATAAGGGCTGCATTTATTGATCAGAAACGAAGGCCCATCTTTCACCAAAGGGATGAGGAAGATTCCCTGGGAACCTCCCAGGAACAGCAGGATGAGATCTTTGGATTAATCAGCAAAACACAAAAGCACAAGTGCAGAACGGGTCGCTATTCCCCGGACGAGCTGGGCGGGGGGACAGAACTCACCTTTGCAGAGGCGGCCGCTGCTGTCAGCGCGGAAGCCCGGCTGGCAGTCGCAGTGGTACGAGCCCTCCGTGTTCACGCAGCGGCTGCCAGGACCACACGTCACGGGGCTCGCGCACTCATCCACATCTGGGAACAGACACACGCGCTGCCAGGGGCTCAAAGCTGACAGTAACTGTCCGGTAGAGGGAAAGAAACTAACGAGCAGTTTGTGCCACTTTGAGCCTGCAGCAAGCTGGCTGAACCGTTTATACTACTGAAAATATTCTTCTGTAGAATGTCTTTCTGTTCTCGCCATTCTTAAATAGTAGTGGCAATATTACGCTCTTGAGAAGGACATTTTCTTCACGTTACCGCCAGCAAGCCAGGAAAACTGAGATGAAGAATGTAACCATGAGTAGTCAGATTTTCCTCGTACATTAGAATTTCTAGTGTTCAACTGCTTTTTGCACTTATTGTTAGAAGTCACAGAGGATCCAACTGCTTCACCTTCAGGGACATGTGTAATAAAAGACACAAGGAGAAAGACAGACCATTTCTTATCATCTTCAAACTCATTGTTTGTTAAATCATCATTCTAGTAAATATTTAGGTGGGTTTCATTACTGTAGCTCTTTTCAACTGGAAATGCTTTTCTGCACGTCTCGAAGTGTAATGCTCTCTATAGCTCTGCACTTGACTTTAAAAATCATAAGAAGACTTCGAAGAGATGAAATAAGAAAGAGGGTTTTAACATATACTGTATCTGCGGGGTGGATCGGTAAGAGCATTCTTAAAACATTCAGCGCAAATCATGCTTTTTAATCTTCAATTCCACAAAGCAGAGTACCAACGGAGAGACAACTTGTTCAATTTTTATGCCAGGTTCTGATAAAAGGGATCTGAGGCCTGTCTGTGCCATCTGTGCTGACTGCTCACCGCTGAACTGCCCCCTTTACGTTAGTTCATCGTTCTCTCCTGCTGCTGCTGACACCCAGCCTGTTCTATCACATTAACACTCTTCTTTTAATGGAAAACACCTTGGTTCTCTCTTCCTTTGCCCAGGACTTTCTCAGATTTATGAGGTATGCACAAATAACCGGAGGCATCTGTCAAGAATTCTGCCAAATACCTCTGAGCAGAAAAAACGAAATGTGCTTTCAACTGTACAAACAGAGGCCAGATTCGCTGAAGAAGTGCTAGTCGCTATGGAAGCTTCCTATCAGCCTTGGAGTAGTGGCCCAACTTCAAAGACAGGAGAATGGACCCTTGACTGCCCTTCTCTCAACATGAGAACAATAACAGTGTCTGCATTTAGGAGCACCTTCTGCCTTTCTTAGTTAAAAAGGTGTCAGATAGGATCTGGTGAGGATGGCTGCTGTTCAGAAGAACTTGAGAACTTTAAGGAACATTTATACTATACTGTAAAAAAAGACGTCTTTTGGATAAGATGTGAAATCAAGATCCCAACCCTCCATGGTCATTGAAAATCCCAGGATGTTTCTCAAAAAGAGCAGGGGTGTAACCCCGGCGTCCTGGCCAAATTTCCTATTGGCCTTTAGCCAACATGGCCTCCTAACAATCCCCCTCTCTGAACTGGCTTCATCACTCTGCTCTCCTCTCCACTGAGAGCTGGTGTGTGGGGAGTGTACTTGTGCACTCTGGCTGCCGGCGCATCATCCAGGTGGGGGCTACACACTGGTGGTGGTGGAGGGGAGTCCCTGATTGTTGTTGTTGTTATTATTATCATTATTATTATTAATAATAATAATTAATAATAATACTAATTTGAAAGGGCAGACTCTTCAGCTCATCAGGACCCACCAGGCCCAAACATTATCAAAGCCTGAGGCTTAGTTTTAAACAATCCCAGCATCCCAGCATTTGTAAACTTGGCTTCTAGGTGTTTAGTATCACTGCCCAACTGAGATTTAACACGTTTCTGGTTACAGCAGTGCTTCCAGTCAACTGATTTGAATTTCAAGTACTTCCTGATTCATATCCTATTTATTTTTTAAATTTAATTTTTTGTTTTAGTCTGGAAGGACTCTGTGTTCTCTGCTTGGCTATCTTTGGCTGAGAGCTAAAAGATTAAGTTCCTGCAACCAGTCCTCATAGCCTGGCTCATTGAGCTCTTAAATAAGTATTGCTGCTCTTTCACAGGCAAATAAAACTGTACTTATTCACATACAAGGTTTTGGAATTAAACAATGAATATTGAGAAGAGCATAAAAACAGGAAAATGCTTCTTGGGGGTCTTGATATTGAAGAGCTCTTGCTATTTTCTGAGGAAAAACTGAAGTCAACCCTTACAGCTGAATTTGTTCATCTGCTTAACTAGAATACCTTAATGATCATCTGACATGGAGCCCTAAATCAACCCTGACAGCAGAACATTGGCCTGAGTGCATATATGAGAGCATCTGCCCCTGTGAATTCTGCACTAAAAGCCTGTCGTCCAGACAGAGGTCTGACTCTTCTCATCGTGAAGTGTGGATAAGGACTACACCACAGGTCAGAGATCGCGTTAGAGCCTACAGAGCAAATCCCTACAAATCCCGAAACCTCCCAGCAATGTCTTTGCAGTGGTATAACAATTTATTAAATACAGCCCCCTGGCCAAAATATTAGGAACACTACAATGTGGTAAGCACATGACATGGACATGTATGTGAAACTGTGGCCCGGTCCCATCACATTCTTTTAGCAAGATCAGCTGAGGTTGTGATGTGGGAAAGGTTGCGTGGAACTGCCCTGCATGTTCCTCCTGTACTGTCGATTTTCAAACAGATTGAAATCTCAGAACTCATCTCACCAGGAAGCATGCATGTCTGACCTCTGATGGGGGGGGTCTTTCCATCCAACATGAGAACTTCAAAAAGGTTGAACTGGGAACACTCTCTACAAGCAGGAATTCCCCTAGAGCCTGTCCTCCATAAATCAGACAATTTACAGTAGCCAATTAAACCTAAGCTGTCTTCAGGAGAAGGGAGGAAACGTGAGATCATGTAAACTCCACACAGACAAATGCCCCAAGCTGGAACTGAACCCAGGACCATAGAGTTGTGGTTCTGTAATTATTGTGTAATTGTAATTAACCACCATGCTTCCTTAACACTCGTCATTGTTATGTTCTCTATTTGTGTTCTTAATGGCGGTCATTTATCACACAGCTTCTTAATGATGAACAAACACTTTATTAAAACAACACTCTATAACTCTTGCTACACTAACTCTGTAACTGCCTAATCAACTGCCCCTCAATCTACTACTCTCTCTCTATATATATACACTATTTACATATTCATGTACTGCATCAACCCATAAGGACCACACTCCACCAATATCCTTACAGTCATATTTTGGCCCGTGGCTTCATTGTGGATCATCATCAGCAGCATTTCATTTGTTAACTGAATAATCCTGATCTGAGCCCTTCATTCTCAGCTGCAGATGGTAGATTCTTCCCCAGCTACGTTTTCCATTCTGTTTGACTTTGTTTTCCAAAAATGCTCTTGTGCGTATCTTATCCCAGATAGGACTGACCGATTTTGTTTTCTCATCGAAAAGGTTGCCAAAACAACTTGAGTAAACACAGTGCAGTTGTGGTTAGGAACTGGGGGGGGATGCTACAAACAGGCTGACTCATTCATTCCCAGCAGGTTGCTGTTTGTCCGAATGCTGGCAACTGTGTTTTAGAAGCCTGACAGAATGTACTGTAGGCTGCCAACCAACATTTAGCTTCTGTGTTGTGTAATGTTTTTCATAACATAGTGGACCACAGCAGAGAGCTCTCTACGATGTTTTCATTTCTAGAAATGACTCTCTATGATGTCATTTATTTCTAGTGCTATAACACCTAATAGAGGCTCTCAAACACAAACCACACAGATTTCCTCTTTCATTTAGTGCTGGCCACGCTGTAAAAATGTCATGTAAGAGAGAACACAGCCAGTTACTTTTATAGGAGGAACGGTCTTGGACTGCAATAGCATACATAACCTAAACACTCATATTTCTGATATATTTGTCCTAAATATCATGCATATATATATATGTATGTGTGTGTGTAATGTGAGCAATGATAGGCTGACAGATTAAATAAAAGTTTTTTAATTCATTTAAAACATTTTCAATTTAATTTAATAATAATGCATTTGCATGATTGGTAATCTAATGATTGTTAAACACTGCAATGTGCAAATAATGTTTTCTACTCTAAAAAATCTCTAATTAAGTGAATGAAAGCCTGGGGGAAAGAAATAATATGAATCACCCTATACTATACTGTATTTACCCTTCAGCAAATTACAGTGGCACTGTACAGTACTTGAGCACAGTCTTGTATTAAAACAAACCCGAAAGCAATGGACAGTTTCAGGACTGGAATTTCTGGAGGAAAATGGTCTTAGAATAAGACTCATGCTTTGAAGAATTACCTGTACACCTGCCATTCTGCAGTCTGTACCCTTGTCGACAAGGAATGCACTGGAAGGAGCCTGCGGAGTTAACACACTCCTGCCCGGGACAAATCAAGGGGTTCTCACACTCATTGACGTCTGAAAAAGAAAAAAGAAAAACAACCAGGCACAAATTCAATGGCCAACATGCAAAAACAGGAGCTGTTCAATGCAGATAAAAGGAGTAAAACAGCACTTGTCAGCTGCTCTGTAGACAAAATGGAGGATTCTACGGTCAAATTCAATTTCTTTTGTTTTTTTTAATACCACAGGCCAGGCCAGGATGGACCAGAAAAGAAAGCAGAGCGCATCAAGCAGAGCGGTATTTTGAATTGCACAGATTTGAACTGAAGGAGCAAAATCTCTTTGGTCTTAAACAGAGTATACTATGAGGTGGGCTGATCCATGTATGGCATTTAATCCCTTAACACAGGCACCAACGAGGCCCAGAACAGTGAAATTCTTCAGAATAAACACTGGAACACAGAAACCTTACGGAAGTTCAAAACCTGGTTTTCGGAATGGGCAGTTCCTTACCCAAAGGGTTGTGGAATAAAGTGTGGAATAAGTCACTCTGCCATGTTGTTGAAGCTTATAACGCTGGTTTCTTTTGAGAAGCAACTCAATTACATTCTTGGATCAATTAGTTCCTAATTGCCAAATGGGCTAAATGGGCTGTATGATCCCCTCTCACTTGTAACCTTCTGAATTAATTCTACAGGCGTGGTGGGATCCCGGCCTTACCGACACACTGGTTGCCGTGGAGCTTGTACCCGCTGGCGCAGGAACACCTGTAGCTGCCAGGGGTGTTGTCACAGCGCCCGTTGGCACAGGGGCTGGGGGTCTGGCGGCACTCGTCCACGTCTGTGGAGGAGAGACACAGAGCCTGGTCTAGCAAGAAAACGCTATGGGGAGCTGCCTGAATCCCCAGATATGCTGTGTCTGGTCAAAATTTTTTTTTTAATTGTTTCTGGGAACTTTTGCACTAAACTCCTGACAATCCACGACAAACTGAGTCGCTGAACATTCAACCTCATACACTGTTACCCCCCGTCACATCCCGGAGTGCATGTGGGCCTGCTGCACGGGACCGGGCTGCCAGTGTTTCAGAACCCTGTGGAGCACACCTACGCCCTGTTAAAGCAGCGCATGTGGATCGGAGGCGGAGATGTGGCTCCTGACCCCATCGTTGGTGAATGTAAGTAAAGACAATCTCCACGTGGAGATGAAAAGGCAAAAACATAAGGAAAATTGGAAGACAAGCACGAGAGAGTTATTCTCTTGCCACCTAGTAGGGACAAATGGAAGAGCATTTAAAGTCAAGAAGAGGGGGGGCTTTACACAAAGGGTTGTGGGAGTATGGAACAGGCTACTGGGCCACAATTAGCTACTTACTACTTAATGGGCTACAACAGCTGAATGGCCTCTTCTCACCTGTGGCTGTTCTTAGGCTCAATTACCTGTACACCTGCCAGTCTGCAGGGTGTATCCTGGCCTACAAGGAAGACACTGGTAGGATCCCACAGAGTTCACACATTCCTGCCCAGGGCAGACCAGTGGGTTCTCACACTCATCGACATCTGAAGAAAGGGGGGAAAAGCAACAACACTGAAAAAAATCCAAAGAGTGTGAGGTGCAAATAACTAAAAAGTCAAGGCTACATTATCAGCAGCCATATCACTCTGTAGCTCACAGCTCACAGCTGGCAGCCCACTGAAGCTCAGCAGGTGTGAGCCTGGTCAGTACCTGGATGGGAGACCTCCTGGGGAAAACTAAGGTTGCTGCTGGAAGAGGTGTTAGTGGGGTCAGCAGGGGGCGCTCACCCTGCGATCCACATGTGTCCTAATGCCCCAGTATAGTGACGGGGACGCTATACTGTAAACAGGCGCCGTCCTTCAGATGAGACGTAAAACCGAGGTCCTGACTCTCTGTGGTCATTAAAAATCCCAGGGCATTTCTCGAAAAGAGCAGGGGTGTAACCCATGTGTCCTTGCCAAATTTCCCATTGGCCCTTACCAATCATGGCCTCCTAATAATCCCCATCTATGAACTGCCTTCCTCACTCTGCTCTCCTCCCCAATGAGAGCTGGTGTGTGGGGAGGGTACTGATGCACTATGGTTGCCGTCGCATCATCCAGGTGGGGCTGCACACTGGTGGCAAACTGGGGGATCCCCATTACCTGTAAAGCGCTTTGAGTGGAGTGTCCAGAAAAGCGCTATATAAGTGTAAGCAATTATTATTATATTTCACAGAAGGAATCAAGGCAAGCCTGGACTGGTGCACTCAATAAAACATAGTAAAATAAGTAAGTTTTCTTAAAACATATCACGTTTTCTTAAAATTACCTGCCTGGACCGTTAGGTGCAAAGTGTGAGTCAAATCTCCAAATGAACAGTGAAAGAAAGAAACTGAACTTTCAGCACAAGCAGTAAGGAAATACTTCCATCTGTGAACCGCTGGGAAACACAGAAAAGCATGGCGGGATCCCGGCCTTACCGACACACTGGTTGCCGTGGAGCTTGTACCCGCTGGCGCAGGAACACCTGTAGCTGCCAGGGGTGTTGTCACAGCGCCCGTTGGCACAGGGGCTGGGGGTCTGCCGGCACTCGTCCACGTCTGTGGAGGAGACACACAGAGCCCGGCTTGACAACGATAATGTAATGTTGCTTTATTGGCCTATACAATTTCTTGCATTATGAATTCGCCTTTTCGCAGACCTCAGCTTGCTCTCCATGAGACACAGATACACAGACAGGGAGAGAAGCTTGGGGTCAGAGCACAGGGTCAGACATTATACAGCACCCCTGGAGCAGTTGGGGTTAAGGGCCTTGCTCAGGGGCCCAACAGAGAAGGATTCCTCTGCCGGCTGCGGGATTTGAACTGGCAACCTTCCAGCCACAGGCGCAGATCCTCAGCCACAGAGCTACTGCTCCACCCATACCTGCTTGAACCCCCATGTCACTGGCCAGAGTTTCAACAACCACGGAGGCTGCTTTCTGTACCAGTTTGTACCCAGAAATTTCTGGAATTCCTCACAAACCAGCTTCATAGTTCAGGAATTTATTTGGCACAATTTCTTTTCCAAAGTGAAGGGGGAAAAGGCTTTGCACACAGCTGTTTCTGACAGATGGGGTGGGTTCATTTGAACTCTGTCAGTTCAACCAGAGAAAAAACAAAATGTTCCCTTTTTAACCAGATAGGAGGATCATGATTGCAGAAACAGTCTTGATCGCAGCCCTTATACAAATCCTTTAGAATATAAAAAGGATGTATATTATAAGGCAAGGGGCAAGGATTTGGAGGAGTTTACTAACAAGAGCGTGACAGGAACTGTACCTGTACACCTGCCACTCTGCAGTCTGTATCCTGGTCTGCAGGAGACGCACTGGAAGGAGCCTGCAGAGTTAACACACTCCTGACCAGGGCAAACCAAGGGGTTCTCACACTCATTGACGTCTGAAAAAGAACAAGATATATCAGTGAAAAAAACAACAACTTCAAGAAATGTGGTTGTTCTTTCTTTTCAACTAAACAGTGCAAAACAGCAGCTATCTACCCAAAGCTATTGGTAGATGAAGACGAGACTCTTTTCTAAATTGAACAATTCCTCAAACAAGGACTGTTTTAACAGGAAATCTACCTGGCCCTGCTTTGGACAAGCAGAGTATAACCAAAATAGTACAGTTACTGTTGGTCGCTAATATCACCCACATAGGTCAGTGGCAGAACACTTCCTTCCAACGTGGAACTGGGGCAGAACAAGAGGACACCCAGAACAAATGAGATGGACACACTGCTCACTTAGCAGAGAAGTGCTAAAGCTGCAGATGTTGTTTCTGAAGACGCAGCATGGTGGGATCCCGGCCTTACCGACACACTCGTTGCCATGGAGCTTGAACCCGCTGGCGCAGGAACACCTGTAGCTGCCAGGGGTGTTGTCACAGCGCCCGTTGGCACAGGGGCTGGGGGTCTGCCGGCACTCGTCCACGTCTGTGGAGGAGACACACGGAGCCCGGTTTCACGAGATCTACCTTAACAGTTAATCATGGCCCATACCAGCAACGGATATATGGCGGTTTTATCACCAGAGGACAGACTCTGCAAGGTGATATTTAAGGTAAGCAGCAGCAGCTGGTACAGCAAACCACACAGCCGGCTGCATAACCGATCTCTGGGGGAGAGGTGTCACATGTTAGCCCATCACAGCTTGGCACAGTAGGATACTACAGCGTTTTCTCATGCTACTGAGGTGAGTTTTCCCTCAGGATGTCCTCGACACAGCTTCTATATCATTTAACAATGCTCTAAACCCGTTTATTTTTTCCCACAATTGGCTCAACCTCTGGAGTGAGCGCCGAACTACGATTCCAGTGCCCTTGCAACCGACATCAGCTCAACATCATTACCAGCCAGCGACAGTGCTCTTACCAAGGCAGTGTGCTCCCTGAGTGCCCAGTCTGTAGCCGGGGGGGCAGACACAGCGGTAGCTGCCAGGGGTGTTTTCACAACGGCCCCCGGAGCACAGCCGGGGTGTCTGGGCGCATTCATCCACGTCTGAAATGGCAACGCGTTTATTAGATCCATTCACAGCCCCTGAAAATTCACACCTCCCTGCTTCCATTCAGCCTCCTGGTGTGGTGTCTGCATACTGCCAAGAGATAGGCTCCAAATACTCTGTGTTCTTCTCTAGCACTTGACTTAGCACCAGGTCAGAACAGAATTAACACTTAGTATTTTTACTACTGTAATTAGTGGATGATTTAATAGTGGGAATGCTTTTAAAACTGGGGACAGGGGGTACGTCTTTACCCAAAGTGGGGTGGGAGTATGGAACAAGCCGCCCAGCCATGCTGCTGAAGCTGAAGCCCAGGCTTCTTTCTCGAATCAGCTGGAGGATTAAAACAAACTACTAAATGGATAGATGGGAGAACGGTCTCCTCTCATGTGTAAACTGTTCTCATGAAAAGGTGATACGTCCGCATTTGTGCTACAGACACACAGAGCTGTTCTGAGAAAAAACTTCATATGAATCTGTAAAATCCTAAAAGACGACCTGAGTAGTTCAGTACAGAAGTGGCAGAGGAACAGCATTTTGGACGCACAGACCACAGACCTGCGCAGCTCCTCCCCTGTGGTCCCGGCCTGTATCCCACGGGGCAGGCGCACCGGTAACCCCCCTCAGAGTTCTCACAGCGGCCGGCGCCGCAGGGTGGCGGGCTCCTTCGGCACTCGTCCACGTCTGCAATACAGGAGCACCGGCATCACGCGGGGCCTGGCCCAGCCTGGCCGGCCCTGGGGCTGCCACGCCCGCATGGCGCCAGCCTCAGTTCCCAGTAACATCTACTTCCCCAACGTTACCCAATTAAACAGGACCAATTAAGCAATTAAGGATCAATTAACCAATTCACATACACTTCAAAAACAGAGATCACTATTAAGCGATTTATCAATGATGTAAATATGTCCTTCATTAGAAAAGAATGAATCTCCTAAGGCTCTTGACACCTGTTTTTTGGTTTATATACTACAGAATAATAATATATATATATATAATTAAGGTCTATGTTTCCAATCAAATAGTTCAGTTTGGAATCAACGCATTTACTGTAATTCGCACTGACTACAAAGCTAACATGTAAGCATCTTGCATCTGGGATTGCAAACAGGAGGCACTTTTGCACACTAAGGGCTGTGGGTGCTTGAACAAACTGGCCAGACCTACTGTTGATGCGTACTGATTCCCTGAGACCCTTTGAGGAAAGGAAGGGTTAGTCAGCTCCTAGCAGCCCGAGAAGAGGCCAGTGGTGAAAAGAAAAACAAGGTGGAATTGAATCTAAACTCATTTATGATCTTATCACCCATATCACCTAATTGATATCTCACACTTACTCACCAAACAACATAGTTTGGCTTCTAATAATTATTTAAAAATAAACAAAATGGCAGAATAGAGCATTTATTGCCTATATCCCTTGAAAGTGTTCCCTTACCCTGGCATCGTGTCTGCTGGGCATTCAGCTGGTACCCTGGATTGCAGATGCAGGAGTACCCTCCTCCCAGCTGGTCCACGCAGCGCCCTGGGCCACAGATCAGAGGGCTGACCTCACACACGCGCAGCCCTGGATGCAGGAGATGCAGGAGTTAGATATCGCCCATGTGAAAGATCAGAAGACAAAAATGAAAAGTCCCACCCCTCCGGTAGGAGATCATTAGGAAGAAAACTCCTTCACGTGCCAAGGATTCAGCAAACCAAAGCACAATTAAGTAAAAACAGCACCCTCAATGTCTCAGATGCCTTTATTTTCATTTGCTGAGAATTTTTCTTTTTAGTTTGCACAACCTGCAAGATCTCTGTGCATGAAAACATTTTGTGCTTTCATACGCAGCCTCACAGAACTTAAAAAAAGACTTACAGATATAAAAAAAGGATTTCTTTAGCTTTTACCGGATATTTAAAATTCTAATTAAGACCTAAAGGTTTTTAGATTGGGAGCAAGAGAAATACTGCTATTCTTTACAGTCTCGGCAGAGTGCTCATGGTGTCTATTTGGGCTCCTAATAATGCAGTACCTTCACATTTTTCCCAGCTGGCTTAGCCATCTGCATTTCAGTGGCTGGCATAAGACTATGTTAGTTACAGATGTGCAGCACAAGATCTGTGCTCATTGACAAAATGCAGGACTGCCGACTGGAAAAATCCTACAGGAATGGTCTAGCACGCAAGCCAGTCAGAGGGACCAGCAGGGAGGTCAGATGAACAGCCGTGCACGCAAGGCAGGTGGACAGCAAGAGGGGGCTGAGGGCATGTGTATTTGATCAGATCCTGCTGTGAAGGCTCCGCTTTCACCGTTTAAAAGGAAACCCGCTGTCAGCACAACAGGTCCTTTCAGAATCAGACAACTCAGCAACACTCTTAACAAGTGCTTCTGAGCTCACCGATGTGACCAGGAGTTGCTCCTCTCGAGGAGTTCATTATAAGAGCATCAATAAGTCTTTTACGAGGAGCAAAAGATCACTTGGCACAAGGCCTCTTTTTCTTGACAGCTGTGAAATGCAGTTTTACTACAGTTGCTTGAAGTGAAAACACACTTCTGCCATATGGTTCAAGTCGCCGAGCTGTTACCGTACCGTTTCCCATGACCTGAACGGCATTGTAAAAGTTTTGCAAAATAAAAAGAATATGTATAAAAATGTGTGCCAATGTTGGAGGTTTGGCTTCTGCGCTTGTACCGTCCAGGACATAATGTATGTGACAAAAGTTGCAATGATGTTCTCAAGTAGAGAACTGTCATTCCACAGAGGGCAAATATGAACAAATTCAATTGTCTGGTGATGTTAGTATGATTGAGGTACTGTAAATATACAGAATATTATACTGTATATACTGTATATACTGTATATGCAGACACACTGATCTGAAAAAAACATTCAACCTAAAATGTATGGTATGTTTTTTTTATATATTACATAACTTATGACTCCCCATAAGAAACCTTTTTAAAAAAATATGGGGGAGGGGGCTCTGAGGAACGTGAGTAATGTCGAATCTGTCTTCATTCTTGTCAGTTGACAGCTTTAAGTCACGAGAGTTCAGGATGTTATCAAGAAGTATGCATCAGCCTACATTAGGAAATATCCCCACCTGTCTCAGCCTCTCAACAGGCTTTCCACACTTCTGCAGAAGTTTACAGGACTGCCAGAGCTCCTGTGTTTAGTGTTTTTATCTCGGATTGTTTGCCTCTCTTTAAACAGTAAAGGCAATCAGCCCACACCAGATCCCATTTTAAGAAATGTTGTTCATTGACCTCTGGGTTTTAGTATATTTTCATTTTTTAATTCTTATTAACAGTAAGAATTTAAAGCAGTACACCTGCAATTACTACATACTACAAAATGCCTCCTTTCTGGGGATGTCTTGTTCAATCTACTGGATTAAATACAGGACACATGTACAAGTCTGAATTGATAAACTGCAGGAGCCCAATGCCCAGGGCTCTGGGATTAGTGCTGCATACAATGCTGTTCGCCTGAACAGTTTTTTTGACAAGAATCCTTAATGTTTTTAAACCAACAAAAATACATTAGGCATAAAATAAGTAATGTTATAGAATATGCAAATTGTTGGTACGATGTTTTGTCTGAGAATAATTTATGAAAAGGAAAAATACATCATTTTCAACCCCCTTTCAACATCCCTTCCAAATCTTCCCTCACACAAAGGAGTAAAACTAATGTAGAAAGAGACAGAGCACAGGAAAAAAAGAGCCTAGCAAGACACTAAACAGTTTCTAGGAAGCAAAAAAGAAGTTGAAGGCCTATAGGCTATCATCTGTTAGCAAAAAATTAAGGTCTAGGGTGCAGAACGGAGGTTCAAAGTCTCAAAATAGTAAAGCGCTTGAACAGTTTTTAACCGGGAAAGCAAAGCAGTAACACGTTAGTTTAAATACATTAAAAATGACACTGAATAAAAACATGAAAAACACGGAGCCCAAACTATGAAATCTAACTTTCCACAGATGTTACTGCCTTAATCTAATTTAAATTCTTATTTAACTTAATCTAAACCATCAACATGTTTTTAAAGTACAGGAATGGTAAATTGATCTATATCCACATTTATCTATCATCTTTTGAAAGGGAATTTTGTCAGAAATAAAGATCACGCTTCACAATATTTTACAATGCGTCATCTGCTGGTGGGTCAAGCCTTGTCTTGATGTTTGATGAAGTAATGAGGAAAGGGGCTTTCTCATGTGTCAGAATGTGCACCATTTGTCTACATCTGAGCATGAAGCATCACCACTTACACAGGAGCCTCACGTGGTGTGAACGGGAGTTTTGTTGGCGACATTTGAAACTTTCTCACCGATTCAATGTTGCACTCCATGAGAAACAAGCCTTTATTCTACTTCAGCTTGGTCTCTGGAATGCTTAAAAAATGTTTCTCTGCTTCGCCAGCTTATCCTGTGAGTGTGTCTCGGCCACCACTGGTCCTCACTCAAACATGAAATTCAGTCAAAATAAAATCCTCTTTGATCTTTTACAGTAGCAAGCTGCTCTAGCGGAACAGCAAAAAAAGACCAAACAGAGAGACCAGTTCGTCTGGCATCTTCGCACGAAGGAATCAGAGCTGGAGGGGGGCCGAGTCCTTCCACTTGCTCCAGAGGCGTTCGTCTGAAGTGAAACCGCCACCGATACGAGCCCTCACATCTCTTTGTGTGCCTAGACGAAAGTCCAGCGCCCCGAGATTTATCTGCCTACTCCTGATGGGCATCTAAAGGCCTGTTCTTCCCAGTGTTCGAACCTGTAAAAGCTAACACTTAAGTCCTTTCACACAAAGAGAAGCCCACAAAGAGGAAAGAGGAGGAGTATGCCCCCATCCTGAGTCAAAGAACAAAGCATTCATTGTTGTGGGCATCGCATTGCCCATTCTCAGCAGAATCGACCCACTCAAGTCTCCTGTGGCCCACTCCCTCATTCTCCTCTTTCTCTCAAAGAGCATTAAAAAGGTTCACTTTGTTGTCTGCGGTTGAGATCGGCTGAGATTTTCTGCTGCTATGCATGAGTGTGTTTTCCTGGGAAGGTAAACACATCCTCCATGGGTTTATGACGAAGCACTCATTTCCCATGGAAATGAAAGGGGGGATTATAGGGCTGGATCAAGAGGCCAGGGAGAGCTTCACTCTTCACACAGCAGCAGCTCACATTTGTGCAGAACTCTGGAGACACTGTGCAAACAAGAATGCAACCGAATCCATCCTCAAACAGTGGAATACCTGAGGTTTCCCCACAGCAGTTTTGCACCCAATGTTATCAAGACTCAAGTTCTCCATGTGCCTCTGCATCGGGGCCCTGAGCTTCTGCCGTGCTTGTGTCTGCTCTGTTTTGAGCTCACCTCAAATATTCAGCTTACGTCTGACAGACATAATTCATTCATTCAAAACCAGATGTAAACCTCTGAGCCAACTACAACAGCAGTGATAACAAGCGTGTAGAAACCTGGTTTTCCACTGCCTGTTCCGAGACAGCTCCTACCATCCTCTTCAAAATTGCTCTGCGCCAAGACAGTTTGCTGACACAGAGCACAAACACCTGAAGAACCCACAACAATACAAGACAGGACAGCACGGGTCACACTCTCTAGATTTAAAAAGCCATACGTGTTCCTTCCTAAAGATTTAGATGCTCCTCCATTATGACACATGGCAATTACTTTCATTCCCTCAAAGAAAGACTGCTTGGAGACCAGAGGTTATGAAAAGCAACCTTGCGGTAAAAATCCAAAATTATTTTCTTAAATACCCACACAGGCTGGAATCACAAAAATTGTTAAAGACTGAGTTTTCCGCAATGACAGCTGTACAGCACAGGAAAAATGAGGATGAGCAGACACACAGCTTTGATGCCCCCAACTATCAAAGCTATTGGCCTTTGGACACGCTGCGCCATGGCATGCCACCACATTCAGTTTCACAGCAGGAGGAACAGGGGGAACCCCAGCAGTGGGACAGGTACCTGGCCTGGTCGGGACAGGGACGGGGAGAGGCCTCACGGGCTGGAGTGGATGCCTGTCGTCTCTCGGGGGGCCTGTCCGTGGTGGGACTGGGGCTGTGAAGACACGAGACCCAGACGACACTGGCTGACAGACACGAGGGCTATAGGTTGGACTGGATCACGCATGAGAATATCTGACATCGGCAGTTAGACTGTTAAAATCCCTTGCATTCTGAATACATTCCTGCATATTCTTCACTTCCTTTAAATTTGAGTGCAGGGACCTAGAAATTCTCTGACAGCAGTTTCATTTTGTGTGTGTTTATGTTATTCTTTAGGCATTTTATGTATTAGAAGGATAACTAATGCAGAATCAAGTCAGATTGTAATAAAGGTTTTGCAAATGTCTTTAAACAACAACTGCTACAGTACATAACTGGAACAAATTGCAACTTTAACTAAGTACATCAAATACTAAAGTTCTTTAATTTGCGAGGACCCTGCAGCTCTCTGGGATCAGCTGCTATGTGATGCCACGTTGGTACGAAAGAGAGGCAAAAAAATGGAGAAATTAAAGATATATTAAAGAAAAATTTCATTGCACAGAAACCTATTGCATTGAGATACAGTGCATCCCCCCACCCAAAACGGCTTTCTGAGTGACCTGATTCCTGCAGGGCCTGATGCAGATGAACACTGAGCTGAGAGATACGAATGTGTCTGTGTGTGCTCCATTCTGCAATTGGCTGTGATGTTGCAAAGCCATCTCTCATCTCAAGGCGGGTTGTTTTCCTGCAATCAGGCTCTAGGACCAAGGCATGCTGGATGGCGAATTCTGGGACTCACGTGTGGGGCCTCTTGTGGGCTGTACGGTGGGGACACCACCAGGCTGCAGCTCAGCTATGATCTGGGAGTCGAGGGAAGCCCCCCCACCTTGTTGATTCACAAGCCTGGGGTTGAGCTTAACTGTGGAGGCCGAGTAGTGGTAGCCAGGCCCTGCTGGGCATATCTCCTTAAAATCCGCTGCGGAGGAAAAATACTTCACAGTTCAGTCACCACCTCAGACATGAAGGATCACTGGGATTTCTAATCAAACTTCTCATTCAGATTGCCAGTAAGGGACGTCAAGGAACAAAACAGCCGTAAATTGCTGTGCAAAAATACGCAACTTTGGTCGGACAAAAGTGCTGATGAGTCTTTGGTAAAATCTCAAGTTTAGTATTATCCTCATCTGAAGGCAGAAGCTTGTAATGAATACAGGGACTGAGGTTTAACATTTCCTGATGATGTCAGATAAGGATCCTAAAGACCCCCAGTTAAAGTAATTTTAACAGTACTCATCTCACCTGAGCCGAAGGGTGGACACCTCTCACAGCTCCTGCCCCAGCCCTTGCCCACCCGACTGCAGCAGCAGATCTGCTTGGTGATGTTCCTCAGGATGGGCAGGGAGCAGATCCCCGACGTCAAGAGACGGTAGCACTGGCCCTTGTCCTCGGAGATCACTTTCTGGGCTATAGGAGCACACGGGTTATTCATTCTGATGTTTCTGAAGCCATGCTTGGAGCTCGTTTCCCCTTTCTTCTCTTTCAGCCATATAACCTTGCTCTTGGCCTGCTGCACTGCTCGTTCTGGGTGGTGTTAGGTCACAGCTGCCTCGTTCGACTGCTGAGCTCACTCAGCTAAACCTCAACACCTTCTTTTGAAGAGCTTTCTCTGATACACTATTTCATTCTCATGAAGCTCGATACTAACCTTGCTCTGTACTATAAGCACAGATGAGGGGCAGAATGTTATCTTTTGACCTGCAAAGCTTTCTCTCTTCCTCACAAGAGACACATAATTACCAGGTGGACACAGTTGTCAAGCCCCAGTGTCATACCCCACCCAGTCAGGCTGGTCAACATGTCTTTAATTAAGTGTGCAAACTGCCTGCGCTGAATTGGACAGACAGGTGGTGGACTCAATTACCACACAAGTACCTAAGCTTCTCGCTCATAAAACTGGAAGCAAATAGCTTTTTGGGGCTATAAAAAAGGAGCTCGAATTCATGTCATCTGCCAGTGTTTGCTCTGTTAATTGAGTACCTGCCTATCACCCACTTACTTATGTAGGTGAAGTTAAGACTGTTTAACTACAGGGAGTATGAGCAGGGGTGGACAATGCTGACTAACTAGCAACATTACTGCACATTACTGCAGTCTGGCATGAGAGACTTACACGTCCAGTCAAGTACAGGAATGGTAATTACCTTTCACCTGCTAATTACCGTTTCAATCAGACTACTGGGCCCCCACACGCCTTAACTAATGGATAATTAAACGATCCCCCCACACCCCGAAAACACACTCTTCTTGCGGGGCAAAGAACTCGTACTGGTTAAATCACCTAGGAAATTCTCCTTTTCAGGTAGATAAGATCTAATTTGATCAACAGCACAATATTTTTAAATGCTTAAAAGTTGGACAACTGTTCTGATCATCTTTATGCATTTTGCTGCACTTCTTTGCTAATGCTAAACCCTATCCAAGGAAGGGGGTTCTTAAAAAATGGGGGCTTCCCATGGGTTTTCTATGTTGCCTTTAGCTATAAACAGCTCTTCAGCTGCAGATGTCTTGATTTGATCCAGTTCAGGTTCAACCATTCTTAATAGCTCTTCAACATATAAAAAACAAAACAAAACAAAACAAAACAGACATGCTGGATGCTGGACGATGGAGATGAAAAGCCCCGCTGTAAAGCTGTGCTTAGCTCAGAACTGGACCTGCGTTACTGCAGTGTGCTCTGTTTGATTGCTGAATGCCGAGTATCTTATGTCCGTGCAAGAGAGATATGGAAAAGAGCATAAAGAAATAGTATGGCAGCGCATTAAAACACAGAATTGAGATGAAAACCCATGGCAAAATGAATCTGAAAAGCCGAAGGAAGAGAATTAACTGAAGATTTTAAAATGGCCCTCAGCACCCTGTGTGTGGTTTAAAAGCTCTGTTTCCAGGTGCCCTGAGAAGGAACAGAGGTGCAGTCTGAGACAAGACGCTGACAATCCGGAGGGATGGGGACGTGTCTCTCTATCAGAGAGAAAGCGAGCTTCAGCAGCAAAGCAGAAAGCTTCAGGAAAAACACACAGAGCTTCACAGGCGTTAAAGCATCAGCAGCAATTCCAAAGCACGGCCTCGGTTTCCGAAAGCACAGAGAATAAGCAACGAGAAAAGCACCACAGAACTTTAGTTTTGTAGAGTCTGCACCCGTTTCCTTGTCCTCTCGTGCTGACTGGCAGCTGCAGACATTACAAGGCTGAGACACAATCAGCTCTGAGGCTCGAAAGGCAGAGGGACTGTGTTCAGCTGAAGGCTAGTACCCCCTGGTCTTTTCTAAGGGGTCACGGCTACCAAGCCAGCATCCGACAGCAAGGTTTGGATACACGTTCTCCCGTAAAACAGAAAAAAAAACCCGAATGAAGAAAACAATTTTGGCAAAGTTCTGTTTCACTTTCTCACACCTTACTCCAGGCGCAAGCGTTATTCAAAATTTCTCAGAGGAGCATCAGAGCGCATGCGGCCTTTTGGCTTAATTGCCCCTTTACTTACAGATACAGATTCCGTGAGAGGCATCCAATATATAGCCCTGCTTGCAGACACAGCTGTAGCTCCCTCTAGTGTTCACACAGTCTCCGTTCGCACAGAACCCAGGCTGCGAACACTCATTAATATCTACACGGGGGGAAAACAGCTCTGTCATGCCCTAGCCAGTCAGCATGGGCCTGAAGTCTTCCACTCAATCCAGGATTCCCAGCTAGACTAGACATCCACGATGGCGTCAGAGAAATAAGAGCACAAACGGACATTTGACTGAAGCAGGGAGGAGCGGTTGAGCTTCAGCCTGCATTTTGACGTAGTTCAGGCATGCGGCTCGTCTTCAGGTCTCACGGCTGAGCCACGCTCATCCCTCATGGGCCGAAATTGTGGGAACCCTCCGATCCCAGGAATAAACGCCTTTCACTGCAGCATGAAACGTGTTCAGACTTGAGGAACAGGAGACGGTCTTCCATCACCTGAACTGGCCAGAACAATCCCCACGTCTCACCCGTGGAAAAACCCGTCAAACCAGCAGAGGTGCTGTTCAGTCCCACACGCCACTAGCCCTCCTCCCAAACTCAACAGAGAGCCCTCCTGCAAGAAGAGGGGGTGCTGGACTGGACTAAAGTCAGTAGGTGCCCTTTTCAAGTTTTCATAGAGGTCCAACAATTTTTGGGGAAATGTGTGTGTGGGGGCAGGCAGTTCCTAATATTTCCCCAGTGAGTGTATTTGATTTTTAGTAAATAAGAACTGATATAGGGCCTTTTTATTTAAACGGCACTGTATGTAGTCTAGGCTGTTTATATATCATGCTTAGTAGATACAAAAAAAGTATTATTAAATAGCTTACTGAAAACCATTAATACTTTACGATTTCATCACAGGCCACTTACATTTCCTCCCAATTATAAAGCTGGGTAAAATCATAACTCATTTTATTGAAGCATCCTGCTCAAAGATTCAGCTGTAGTTCCCCTCCCAGGATTTAAACCCGGAACATTCCTGTTAATGAGCCGCACTCCTCCCATTACAGCATAGCAGATAGCACAAAAGACTGGATCTTGCAAAACGTTTTCATAAAGGAAAGAAAAAGATTAGAAATCAGATGTGGAAAGATGTGCAATCCTTTCCCGATCGCGATGGATTGGAAGTTCAAATTCAAGCAAAGGAACCAGTGAAAATGATGAATGTGGCGAGAGGCAGGTGTTGACGTCTGGGGCTGTACAATGAGCCGCAGAGCCAGCTCTGCCTTCAGGCTCATCTTCCCCAGGCTGTGGACAGACAGGGCTGTGTAAACGATCGGCGAGATCCTGCATCTGTCGAGTAGCAGGGCACAGTTCGAAATCTGCACGGGACATGACATGGCTTTGCAAAATATCTAGCTGAGGTGCAAAACACTGCTCCTGCCTTTCCACTTATTTCAGGTTCCTGGGCTATTTCACAGTTTTCACTTTCTTCAGTACACAAAGTCCTCAAACATGTATACGCTATTTTCCTTATATCCTTATACGTACAGATTGTAATTGAACTGCAGTCTACGAGATTCTAAAAAAAAACAAAACAAAGTCAGGCATTCATGTTCTTTCACTTTTTTTAACTTCATTTCACTCCTAGCACTCTCAGGCTATAAGTAGTGGTGATCTGTCAAAGTTATAGTGAAATGAAAGATTCTCTAACGCCTCCAAGTTACGTTCGAGGGTAATTGTACTGTATGTGTAGGAGAGCCCCACACAGTGATGTATGTACACTCACTGCTTGACCCCCAGTAAGCAGAACTGATACTGATAGCTCTCCTTCTGATGGGAAAAGGGTTGTCCCCTTGTCCTGACACTCGCTTCGCGTGTTCTGAGCTTTCCAGTTCGCTGGCCTCCCCTCAGAGTGCTAACAGCACTGACCATCAACACGGCCTGCAGAGCAGCTGCATGCAGGCTTGGAGTTCACAAAAGCTGTGCTCTTGGGTTGCCTTGTTATTTACATTGTGTCTGTTCCAAGTGCCACTTCCTCCTGGGAAAAAGCCTTGGGAATACTGTAAGTGCAGGGATTTTTGGAGCAATCCTGGGAAATGTAGAAACAGATGGTTTCTGTGAGCCATTCTTATCAAAACCTACATCGTCTCTGGAATGCATCTGTCCAGAACTATTTCAGGTTTTATAGCTATTCTCCCTCCCATAAAAGCAATTCAACATGGTATCTTTCCACATATCTTAGTTTTCCATGAATGTTGCTTCATCTCACTTTATTTGTGTAAATTCTGTTCTGCATGACTCAGAACAGAGAAGGGTCTCTCTTCAGCTGTCTCAGGGAACATGTTTTGTTTGACATAAGAACATAAGAACCGACTGGTTCATTTGATCCAAAAATCTCATCCAGCCATGTTTTGATAGGTCAATATCGTTGCGACAACACACCCTCCACAACTCTCTGTGTAAAGTTATGCCTCTTAATACAGCACCTTTAAGGCCTTACAGTAGCTCCCTGTCACTTTAGATTACTCTAAAACTAAGGAAGACGAGATTTGGGCCTCTCAAGGTGCAACACACAATTTAGAAGAACATTTTTAGGTTCAGGTGAGTCTAGAGATAATGTTACGGAAGATTTTAGAGAAGTCATACACAGTAAAAGAAATCCTGTCTCGTTACTCTTATCTGGTGGATTTGAGACAAGGAGAAATGGGTTTGTGTGGTTAATCTCAGTGAAATCCAGTGCTGTTTCCAGATTCTACTGTTATCCTTTACGTTCAATGGAGGCTGGTGAATAATTGTGGCATTAACAGCGTTTCCGCACTGACAGCAGACGTCTCTGGATTCCTTCGACCGGTCTTTGCCTTGGATTGAGATATTGGAAGGCATTTCATTCTTGGCTCAGTACATTGAGATGGGCCTGGAATAGTTTCTTGATGAGGCAACCCATTTTTTTAAAGGCATTCTGGCTTAAGTCAAGCAGAGGCAATGCATTCACAGAACAGAATTTGATACCGTCACACCTCAAAGTCCCCAAAGACAATGTACTAAATAAAAAGGGAAAAGGAAATAGTTCAAACATGTACGAACACCAGTCTCCGCATCAACCAGCTATGACTGAAGTTTCTCTTGGGATCGTCATCCTTTCAGGTATTAATGCTATGATAATGCTTCCCCTAGTTTAGGAAAGTTTGGTGTAACTTAAAAGCCTTCTTTTTGAGCTTTATGGTTTTATTTTTCCAGACACATTATAGGTTTCAGTGCAATCACGCTGTACCACTCTGAGGATGCCTCCTAGCTTAACATACTGCAAATTTATTAAGGTTTAATGAAAACATGAAGACTTCATCTCATAAAACTAATCATGGTTATTAAACACTCCTGGGAGCTCTAGTATATCCACAGCAACTGCTGCACTAGGTCCATATCAGTTCCTACCATTCCAGTGTCCTGTCGTACTGTATCAACCACTACAATTAACAAAATGTACTCTTACTGTTTGCAATTAACCCATATTTCCGTACCAATATCAGCAGATTAAAGCAGAACCTCCTGTTCTGTGACTTCTCACTTGCTGGGTGTCCCACCAAATGTGTTTCTTAGTGATGTTCAACTTAGATCCTTACTTGTTGTGTCACCTGTGAACATCAAGGCCACACTGTTCTCCAGTGACTTAATGTACAGTAATTGTGATCTCCATTGTTCCTCATCTTCCAAACCATCCTCACTCTCGAAGAGCAAGGAAACTTTAAACATCTGTCACGCCTGCCAGTCTGAGTGCACAGCGTCCTGCCTCAGTAGCTGTGAGCCTCTGTCCAGTGTGTCTTTTCCATAGCATTGTGCTGCTGATCGTATACTGACTCTATATGCTCGACAAGAAACAAAGTTGCACACAGCGCTTTGAAGGAGCCCATCGCTGAGTCCCGCCTGCCACAGGCTTCCCGGCTTCCAGCTGTGGCAAAAAATTAAGTTACCGCAGGTGTGAAAGAAGTGCGAAAAATAGTGAGTACAGGCAACCTCATGAGCTGTAATCCAGAGATCAATTAGGTGCCTCAAGTGAGAGACAGTGACAAAGAAAAACCAGGCACTTACCAACACACTGGGTCCCGTTCCTCCTTTCAAATCCCTGCGGACAACTTCGGTCTCCGCTGCCACCAGAACCTAAGGGCAGACGACATGCAGGTTTTGACCAAATCTGCACCAAATCTGAGCCGGTGTGGGAAAGGACCGTGCACAATCACACCTACAAGGGAACTAACTGCAGTGATTAAGGTGTGGAAATAGTAAAAGGCTGAGGAAAACGTTCTTCTTTTATTTGACCGGGATGAAAAGACAATTACATTTCATTTTCAAAAATGCCACAGCAAAGCAGGGAATGGGAACATAAGAAGAAGCAACCCAAAGCGGTATTAATGAAAACCTGAACACCCACCTGAGAGATCAGCTTGCTGATGTCCTGTTTCTTTCACTCTGGACTGTGACATTTTAAAGGATTAGTTTAAGTGCAATGCATATAAAAGCACCCCTGCAGTGGCCAGACGTCCTAGCCCGGGAGCAGTGATGGAGATTCATAGCTCAGCCACTTCAAGGCAAAGGATCAGAGGTCAGCTGGGGACCTCTGTTGCTTTCCCAGGGAAACCCAAACACATGAAAGAGAGCGTTCAGACAAAAAAAAAAGACTAAGGCAGTTCAATTACCTTAATAATAGGGGTAAGAAAACTGCCCGTGCACCTGTCTGTGGCCAGTCGAGGTGTCTGTTGCCACTTAAATGACTTCAGAGAGAGCAGGAGGCCATTGCAGGACCTTGACAAAATGGCCTGATTTCCCAGAAGTCCTGGTCCACAACATGGATGAGAAGAACAGGCCTGTGAGCAGGCCTAGCAAAGGTGGAAAAGGCCTCTGTGTCATGGTCCCTCTTTACTTGGTCTGTGTGAATCACAACAAGGCCTGTGTCAGAAGGTCAGAGGTCATCCAGGCTGTTTTGTTGTTTTCTCCCCATGATTCCAGATCTCGTGAAGGGCGATGTGAAGAGCGAGGAAGCTCTGGAAGATGGGCTTTCATTTCCAGAGTTAACAGATCAACCCTCCTCTCCGTTCTCGTGAAACACCATGCTGATTATGCTGAGTGATTTACTATTTAAGTTCACCCACTGCAACGCATCACAAGTGGACGCAGCCACATGGAAGACGGGGTACCAAGCCATGCAGATGGGAATGTGCCCAGAAAGCATGAGATTGTGCTTCCAGAGCCCAGCACCATCTCCCTGTCTAGAAGGAACCATACTCATGAACGACACCTAAATCCGGCACCAACATTTTCCTCGGTCAACTGGTTTTGAAACCGGCCTGCTTACTTGTTAGCGGTGCCTTTCCAGAGCCCCCATTCAGAAGGCTTCTGTTGCAACTGTGCAGACAACACCAATGATCAGCAACAAAGACCCTCACAAGCCACTCCCCGTGAAAAGCATATTGCAGCATTTTAAATAACCCTTTCAATTCGGAATGAGAAAAATAGCAACACTGTCTGTGACTCATAAAAAAGCCAACCATCCAGACTATTTTTTTTTCTACACAGCGGCGGCTTCATTAATTGAACTGCAGGGGATCTCAGTGGCCTTTGTTCTCCAGTGCCTTTGAAATGGTCTTGTAACGGTTGCAGGTGACACTTTATGACCTGAGAGCGGCTTCTTAGTAGAGGCAGAGCTCCAGCGCCGGGCATCAGACATAGCTCGGCACAGCAGCTGGGGAAAAACTACAAAGAGACACTGGTACCGGCTCATAAAAGAGAGGCAGTAATTAAGTGAGTTGAGGCCTATAACATAAAAGTGTATAAATCACCAAAGCCTGCCCCATTAACCATTAAAGTTGCCATCGGGCCCGGATGAAGAGCTTTTCACTTTACACTCTGCCCTTGACTGACTGCCAGCGCAGGGCCCAGTGGCAGACTGGAGGGAGACCCACTCGGATATGAAGCTCAGGCAGAAGAGGAAATAATCCTGCAGCCGGGATTTCAAAGGTTTGTGTAAACTGGGCTGAGTGGCTTGATAATTAATTTCAGCACTTTTTCACTTTGCTTTCAATTACTTAAAACCATTTTGCACATAAACTCTCCAGAACTTTGCCTTTTCCGCAAAAGACAAGAACATATGAGTCAAAGCAGTAGTCCTGAACTGCCGAGCCCAACAGATGTTGCCCTTACCATCTCTCTAAGGGGAGGTTAAAACTGTGTTCTGGTATGTTGTGTGACATGAGTAAAGCACACCAAGTGCTCAAGAAGAGACTTACTCAAATTAACTATAAAGCACACAGAGGGTTTTAACAGATCCCTGTACACTGGAGCTAGAGATACTTCAGCTGGGGCCAACCACAGAGCCAAAAATGGAGCACACACTGACACATACATAAGTCTGGAGCTTGGCCTTCTTCACGGTTTGAGGAATTGCTTCGGGAAAAATGCAGCCGTTTGGCTATTTGGGAACTGGAGGAAGCATGCCATTTCATGCATGGAAGTACTGTTTTGCGTGGAAGTGATCATTCAAATCAATCAGGGCCCTGCATTTACAAAAACAAATGGGTTTACCAAGCATTTCAGCCCACTGTATTTGTAAGCGAGGCTGTGGAGCAATGATTTATCTCATCAAGAACCGGCATCCGTTTTCTCTGTAAAACGGTCCAGATTTCAATTATAGATATCGACAGATCTAGGGCCGTGCATGTTTTTTTTAAATAAAAACAAAGAGAGAAGCATAAACCAAGGCAATGAAGCTGTTCAGGGGCTCTGGCTGGGATCTGTCAGCTGTTGAGAGGATAAACAGAAAAATCTGTTGTCTTTATATTAACTTCCTGAAACACTCCATTAAACAGCTCATTACATAGGCCTTTCTGAAGAGAGCCCACACAAAAGCACATAAACAGGATGGAGCAAAACTGCTTGGATAAGAGGAACAAATGGGAGTAACGCTCTACCCCCAAGTTACAGAGCTTTAAAAGCTCTGTTGTTTGTTGCATGCTCTCTCTCGTTTTCTCTGATCGCTTTCCACAGAGTAATGCCTGACCCCTGGGAAACAATGAATAATAAGGTCACTTCTTCCAAGCAATCTAAGTTATGCAATTACCACATTCAGCATCACTTGTTTATTATTTTAGATTTATTTTGATTTTTAACAGAGCGGTCTTTGTTTTACCTTACGATTTGTTTTCACGTGTTATCTCTGTGTTGTCATGGCACTGAGCTGGCGGGTGTACGTTTGGAACTGCTCTGAAAAATGTGTGACTGTAGTACTGGGCTTGTACAGTAAATGCTGGGTAAAAGCACCGAGCAACATGTTCACTGTCTTGGCAAAACTGTTTAACAAGTTGACATTCTGAAATGGGAGGGAGAGACTGGCTGGTATGAAATAAAAAATGATTTTTGGCTCCATGTTTCAAAAGAAGGAAGATTGGGGAATGAGTTAAGAAACTAAAATACCTCTA
The DNA here is from genome assembly GCF_055471065.1 of Atractosteus spatula. NCBI lineage: Eukaryota > Metazoa > Chordata > Actinopteri > Semionotiformes > Lepisosteidae > Atractosteus > Atractosteus spatula. The sequence goes on along the minus strand of NC_142708.1, from coordinate 72,757,095 downwards.
CACCAGTAATGCATATCTGTACTATCACTCAGAATGAACAGGACATCAAACTGCAGTGCCAGTTCCTGCACAGCTGGAAATACAGTCTATACTTTTTATTTTTCAGCATATTATTTATTCTTTAGTGGTAAACTTGGGATTTGGATTGCTTAATAAAAAAGTTAATGAATAAAGGGATGTTTAGATCATTCAGTCAAGTTAAGTGTTCTTTTACAGATCCTGGAAATAAGTCCTATTTGCTTTTGTAGCAAAGTTGGGTGCTTTTTTGCCAGGAACCTAAGTGAATGTAAACAGGTAAGATTCTACCAGCTTAAAATGGAAGTAAAAAGCAGGAGAGGGAGAAAAAATGGAGCGTTTCTTAAAACTGCTGTCAAGGCTCAGAAGTAACAGGAAAGGGCCTTCTGCAAACAATAGACAAATATGGAAGAACCTGGAGTTCCAGCAGCCAGAAACTCCATCGGGCCCAGAGCAATAAATTGCTCAGAATTTATATTTAGAAACAGATATGTTTTGCACTGGAATTTGTTAAGAAATTAAGAGTTTTTTTTTAAACGGGTTCTCTGGTTTTATTCGCCTGACATGACTGGCTATTCATAGCAGAAAGTGGGGGTAGAGTGTGGCAGTGGGGCCCAGGAGCTCAGCGTCCAATTCTGGACCAAAACCCAGTCTGGAGCCTGCAGACTTCTGTTCCTTAAAAGGAGCCTGACCTGTTCAAGCATTAAGTCTAGGGAAAAGAAAAAGAAATGACCAGCATCCAGATACACTTATAATGGTGATCCTACCAATAACACCACAGGGTCTCGATGCTAAAAGGATCGCAGAAAGTTTTACTTATGATTACCCCTCTCACTTCGCAAGCAATTACGTACAGCTGGAAAGAAAGGCTAGCTTGTTTTTGCAATCTGTTATAGCCATTTAGAATTCAACTTTCAATCGGTCTTTAATCAAACATGCGAACTTGCTAAGCAAAGCAGTCTCCAGTCATGGTCTTCTCTTGCTGATATTTCCTTGAGGCCAGATTCACATGTCTGAGGTTCCACCTTGATTGAGATCAGTCAGAAGAGTTACTCCTCTGTGAAAATGTCCAGCAAACAAACAAACGAATAAGCTGATGACCGGACGTCAAACAACAGGAAGCTCCTTCATCCACACTGAAAGCTTGGGCCTTGACTGAGTGGGGTCTATCAAGCAGTGGCGTGGTCAGGGGTGTTGCAGAAATAAAACCGTTAGCACAAAATAACAAAACAGCTCAGAGCAGCAGATCAAAGGATCTAAAGATAGTACTCCCCATCGGCGGCTGAATAATTTCATTCTAGACTGGAAGGGCACTTAATATGCGTAGCACTATGCGGGGGGCGTGTCCAGTGTGGAGGCAGAGATCTGGTAAAAGGGCGACGCCCTGCCTTTGTAGTTCCAGCCTTGCTGGCTTCTAGATGATGAGCCACAGCTGGGCGGGTCCTATAAAGGCACACTGGACACCCCCCGAGGGGACGAGCAGGGCCGCCCCGGAAGGGGAAGTTTACACCGCCAGTCCCCAAAGGGATTGCATCCACATAAGGTGTTCTTTTTCTGCTCATTGTCTTTCCCTGTCCCGTCACACACTTTCACTGGGGCAGGCACACACACACTTCTTCACGCACTCAGTTCTTGTTTTAATCTTGCCTTTCGCGCCCTGCTCACCAGATTGGACCCTGTGAAATAGGGTCGGTCCAGTCTGGTCAGCGCTGTGCTAGCGGCTCTTTTTTTCCCCAGACTGGACCCCGTTAAGAGGGTAAGCCCAGCCTGGGGGTCACGAGGCACAGCGCTACACTTTCTTTTTGCTTTTTGTTTATTTTTCACCTCTTTTTGTGTTATTTCTGGTCCCTGCCAACCTCATACCGGTGCGTCCGTCTCCTCACCCGGGGAGCTGACATTTTAACGGTGCTCGCCGCGGCGCCTCCCGCTACACACTGTCGCAATGAAAATAACGGGTGGTTTCCACATTGAGAGAAAAAGTCATATGCATCAGTAGAATGCATCAGGAAAAGTGGACAGTTTCTGGCAGCGGTCTGAAGCAGTGAAGAGGCAATTTCTTCACTGCAGAGTGCCTCCCACACTACAAGCCTGTCAGTTAAGAATGTGTTACCTTGCGTTCCGCTATACTGTATATGCCTTCCGATATGCCGAAATGTGCCCTGAGGCCCGTGGCCATCAGACCGCTGTCACAGAGGGTCTGCAGCTAAAACAGCCGTCCTGCCCTTACGAGAGAGAAGCTGTGTGAGACAGCGCCTGCAGGAGCAGCTCGATGAAGCTGTCTTAATGAAGCAAGAGAGCACAGAAATTAATCCAGAAGAACAGCTCCCCACTTTGCTCCTGAAACGTCATACAGCTCAGTTCCTTGTCCCTTAGTGTCTTGCAAGTGAAAAACAAAAGTTTTCCGTTGCGGGATTCGAATGTAAAAAGGCTTCTTCTGGTGACTGCTGTGCAAAGGAGAAACAGACAGCACCATTCCAAAGTTCTCCAGTTAAAAAAAGAGAAAATGAAAAGCAATTGAACAAGGCAGAGGTGCGTTTGGTGGAAAACGCACGACCAAAAAAGGTGTTTTCAGTTTCTTTTTCTTACAGTTGCAGTTATGTGGAAGAGGAAACTCTTTTTGAAACTCTTGCCTGTTTCCCGAGACCGTTCCGCTAAAACATTAGGGGTGAGGTCCTCAAATTCATTAGGAAGGATTACTTTTCGATTGGGGAAAAGCATTTTTTTTTTCTCATTCGCCTCTCTCTCGTTCACAGCGTTTCCTGGCAATCATCCAAAGCTGTTCTTGAATTAAAAAAGGCAGTTTGGCCATTTAAAGAGACTATATCCCAGGACACAACGACCCCAGGAAGTGCAGTCAGGAGAGGAGTGTGTCATTACAACGGGGCTGTGCGGGAGGAGGAGAGGGAAAGGTTACCTACCTGAAAGGGTGGAACAGAGTATACACTCTGTAATCCCCCACGCCAGTCCAGCACCCCGGCAGCATGTCTCCTGGGACCTCAGGCCAGGGAGAGGGGAGCTACACTGAGGACCAAAAAGGGACAAAGAAAACCATGTTCACTTTCTTTCAGGGCGGTGAGATTAGAATACAACACAACATACAACACATCACATGTAGGAAACATGGCCGAATTTGTGCTGTGATCCACGAAGATGAGGAATTCAGCAGGCAATGCTCCTCCAGAGTGTGATCTAAGGAGTTAAAGGCAACAACACTTCTCTTGGCCGGTGCGTTGCTCTAGCTTAGCTTGGAATGTCCCTCCCCACTGCAGCTCCTCACAGTAAGCTTGCCGAAGCCTTTCCTGATGGGATTTTAGTTTGAAGCAGTTGACTGGAAAAGGCAGAGGCAGATCTACACAGAAAAGACAAGAGTGCAATCCAGAAAAAGCACAAAAGGATAGTAAACAGGGAAGAAATGAGGTAACAGGAAAGAGTAAGACGATACAAACTAATCTTTTTAAGTCTTGGCAAAAGCATGACTGTGGTATTCCTGCCGGGCCGGCATCCAGCGATGCTGAGCTCCTCGGCTCGGCCAAGCCACTCTCGGATTGATAATTAACGAGCTGGAAAGATCAAAATTAAATCCCTGTTTTGAAAAGGAAAATCCGCAGGGCCGTTGCCGCGCTCCACGATAGAGAGAGAAGCGTGTGCTGTGAGGGTGTGGATGACTAGTGGCGCAATCAAGCGCCCTTTTTTTGACCCCACAATGAATTATGTGTACGTGGGGTGCTCACAGAGTGACAGCTGTTTCGGAAGGGCCCTGTGTAAAGACAGCTGATGAGCATGAGGGAAAAGCAGCCAGCGCTTTCTTAAAACTCCTCCTGAGGATGAAATTGTTATCCTCTGTTGCCCTCACAGGTTGAGTGTACCAGCAGAGGGCTATCGGTTTCTCCTTTAACTAGTAATGTAGGCTCACGGCCACCAGAAACACAGGAGTAGCTGAGACAGTGGAGAAGAACCAGCAGCATCAGCCCCCATTCACCTTGTAGAGACCCAGCCCCCACAGAGTTTGGACTCGAGAGAGTTCAGTACAATGCGGATGTTTCCAAGGGGGCTTGATGGACCCTGGAGAAATCGGAGGGCAGTGGGAGACTGCACTGGACTGGACGCTCCTTACCTGACCGTTGCGCACCTCCCCGAAGCAGTACTTGAACCCCGAGGACTCGGTGTAGCTGGGGTCCCCGCGCACCGTCTGGGCTTGGACCCGCGGAGGGGGCGCCTCTGCTCTCTCGCCTGGAAGCAAGGTGTGTCTCCTGCCCGACAAGCCCCCTGTCCCCACGCCGGTATCAGCCTGCTGCTCCCCAGCCTCCTCCTGAACTCCCCTCACCCTCAGCACCTGGTGGATTTTGACGCTGGCTTCCGGAGGGTGTTGGACACGGACCGTCACCAGGGATGAACCTCCTTACAACGACAATAGTTACCATCAGTGTGACCACCTTGAAGCCTGATTTTATAAGCCAGAGGAGACCACTGGGATCTTCCAGAATCTAATCCAGCTGTTTGTTAAACTATGTACAGTACATCAACTTGCTAGGCTTGGGTAGGCTTCATCCCTCAGTCGATCAATTATGATCCTTGATAATGACTGATAAGTGCAAGAACGTAACGATTACAGCTGCTTCCCAGCTAGGTGAGAGTTTTGCTCTGTGTGCCTGAAAGTTAGAGACTGAGATTGGAAGGGGTTTGCTGAAACAAGCTCAGTGGAAAAGATCTTGCTAGCATTTGGTCCTGTGTCTGAAAGCAAGCCACACCAAACGTCCAGCTCTAAAAAAAAAAATCAAAAGTCGACCGTAACCAGAAAACTGATGAAAAATGAGTAGGCCTAACGCTTTAAAACATTCGCCGGGGCGGTGTTATTAAGAAAAGCAGTCTCTTTCTCTCATTTCCAAATTGTGGCCAAAGTTTTTGGCAGGTGGCTTTCCCTAAAGAGCAGCCAGCAGCTGCAGTGAATGGGACCACAACATCTGCATGGGGCTAAATCAATCTTGAAAGAAAAAAAAAATTCAATTGAACAAATAATTGTGGAACTGTGGCGGTCTTTTTCTGAGCCAGCGCTGTTCCTGTTAAGCGTGTGACCATGAGTTCATGTGTCCTCGATGGACTGCACCACATGAGCGTTAAGCAGTGAAAAGGGATGTGAGTGCTAGGATGTCATCTGGAAGAGGCACAACAGCTGAGCTCCTGGAAAGCCTGCTTTCGTCTCAGCGTTTGACATTTGTGGGGAGTGATTTCATGATACCACAAAAACTGGCCTTTGTGGCCCAGTGAAAAGTCTGTTTCATCCTGCAAACATTAAGGAACAAAGCCCTTTCCTTCACAACATCTTGTCTGGTTTCATTTTCCAGTCCAAAGATAAAACATTCACAATAACTCAGAACACAGTGTCAGGACAGACTGGATCTGGAGACCTTTCATCAAGACATTTCTCAGCTTATAATGTGTCACTCAAAACTGTTCTCCTTTTTCATATTCCCTCATCTTGGTACTGAAGCCATATAAAGTGGTACTGTGTGTCAGATGCTATAGTTTTAGATACATGTTAGATATATATGTCCAAAAAACTTTTTCATATGTAGAAAAATTCCCAAACTAACATATACGGACACACCTGGGTATTAACGGGGAAGTGATTAAAAAAATAAAAATAAAATGCACTTCTCTACACAAATACAAAACCTAACTATCCTGACATGTAGCTGAAGCTGATCATCTAGGATTCTTCAAGAAACAGAACAATACAAGAAATGAATTGATATTTAAACAACTAAATAAGCAGGATGACTCGAATTAACCCCACTTGTCTGTAACCTAAATCACATTCGATTATTCACAGGAACAAAGCTTTGTTGTTATTGAAGCACCAGTGCTTGTGAAAAAGTCCTCATCTCGGGTCCTATCTGTTCAAGAATTAACATGTTAAAAGCTTTTCCCACTTATTTTTCTGGTCTGAGCCCCACATCAGATAATGTGTGCCTCCCGTGTTTAAAAACCTCTACACTGCTAACTGAGTATGAGCTCAGGCCCTTTGGAACCCCTGTCCAGGTTGTTTCCCAAAATTTATGACCCTCTCATTCACTCCATTAATGACCTCCTTAAATATTTCACACCGTCTAGCTGGTTCGGTGTGACAGAGTAATAGTTCCCCCTTGTTTGGGCCGCTGCATGAAGGAACAAAGGTTCCCTTTGTGCACAGCCATGGGAAGTGGCATTTTGAAATTACCTGCAAGCTTCACTGTTTGGATTAAAAACACACACAAGACCTGCATGACCTCCAGGTTCTCTACAAAAGTGATATTTGAGCCTTGAGGCACATCAGGTTGCCATGTAAAGTTTCTGCAACCCACAGTGAACTGAGAGTACATGACTTCTCCCTGGACGGGATGCAGGACCACTACAGCGCTATCCCCAGTGATGTTGGTACCTCTTTTTATAGCTGCACGACCTGGAGAAATTGAGGTAAAGTGCAATACACCATGTTCACAACTCAGACTCTGTTGAGAGCTGAGTTTCCAGAGCCCTAACCTCTATTCACTGCTGTCCCAGACAGCAAGCATCTGTTTCAAGGGAGGCAAAAGATAACATTCATCACACAACCCCCAAAGGGAAGAATCTAACAGATTATCTTCTGTAGCACAATCATTGTCTAAACTCAACATGACATATTGCTGTAGCAAATAAGAACCTTATTTATGATGAAATACCTAAAGCCACAGCTCACATGTGCCCTAATGGGGCTAAAAGGAAGTGTACTGCAAATCAAATTCCATTCATGCGTCATTTCATTTTAAAAACCACACAGGACTTAGGGAATTTATAGTTTAGAAAATATCATTCTCTCGAGAGGGAAACACTTTTTAGGCAAAAGGCAAATCAACAGCTTAATGTTGAGTTAGCATATGATTTGTTTTCTGCCAAGTGTTGCACACATAATGAAAGTCATTTAGGGCTGCTCATTTTAATATGACAGGGCTTGGATTGTAGTAAGTCAGAAGCTGTAAAGGAAAATGTAGCTTGATGTCCTTCTCTAGCTACAAAAAAAGAGTCAGATTACAATTTACAAAATATAATGCGCATTGCTGGTGACATTTAGAAGTTGGAAGTAAACATCATGAACTCTGGTGTTTATTCGATGACCAATAGCTTGACAAGCTGTTTAGATATTTTACTGCCATTAACATTTGGCTGTGCTTACACATTCCCTTTGAAAAACACTGGCGGTAGACTAAGTACTTGTATAATCGCAGTCATGGTCCATACCCTGTCTATATTTAAATAATCTGGGGACCTTTTTATTACCCTTTGTAAGGAGACAGCATCTTAAAGAGCCTGTGTTTGAATTCTTATGACAGTAACTGAGGGCTCATCAGGCTAAACGAAGGAGTGATTTTAAGAACAACAATTATTTAGATTTTGCTTTAAAAAGTAAAAAGGACTTCTCTTCCACTGCATTGCTATTTTTTTTTACAAGTACACAAAATGTATACAGAAATTTCTTTGACCATTCTTGTGTCTGAGAGGGGAGCGCAGACCAAATTCTCTGGGACAGTAAGACATTGTTTATGCCGATACCCCCAAATCAAAAACTGGGTGCAGCCTGTCACTTGAAACTCTGAAAGTCCAGACCCCCACATTTTTGGCACTTTGTTCAAAAAGTCTCTTACCTGCATACTTAAGGTCATAAAGTTCAACAGAGGTCCATTTTAAGCATAAAAGGACTATCTTTGTTTTTGATCATACAGATAAAGGTTTTGCTTGTGGCGTGTGGATCGAGGGGAATCTTGAAGACAACAGGAAACACAGCAGCAGGCTACAAGCTTAAAGTGCTCATTTAGAGTTATAATTTCACATGTGTGTAAAGCTGCCCCCTTCTTTTTTCAGCTGCGTCCTTCTTGACATGGACCGGGAGATTGGTAGCTGCTCTCTTTTTCTGAAGGGGGCCAAACGTTTACTTCCAAAGGACATCAGCATTTAGTACAAGAGAGCAATCCACAAACGATCTACTACAAGGCAAACATATGGTTATTGATACCACAAAAGATGCATCATATGAGCTGTAGAGAAGGAATATGGTGGCATTTAGCCTTTGTAAGAGGAAGGGACTAAATTTACCTGGAAAACTGATAGTTTAATAAATATTTCACACCATCTCCTCTTCTGTAACATCTAGATAATTATTTGTTTAGCTTCTGCTGCATTCTAAAAAAAATGCATTTTAGAGATCCCTTAAAATTGCATGTGTGTCAACCAGATAGGGAAATTATTGAAAGATGCAGATTTGTAGCACAAAGTGCCCAATCATTGGGTTTATGATCACTGTGCAACCCGTGAGTCCTCGCCACCAGTGGTTTTTCCTGTAACTGTAAGGAACTTTTCCTCATACACTAATTTATTTAGCAGTAACCACAATAAGAAAAAGGTGGTAATTCAATACCAAAACATGCTGATGACTAAAAATATCGCCATGAACAGTGAAGACACTCACCACTTTGCAGCGATTGGTGGTTTTGCAGGGGGAGAGTGTACTCTGACTCAGTCAGCCTCTGCTGATTGGACGAGAGGGCAGCGGCTGGGGGCAGCTTCCCAATTTCATTGGTGGAGGAGCGAACAGGGATGTGGCAGAACTTTCCCGTGAAGGTTGGGGGACAGAGGCAGCGGTCCTTTTGTATGCACACCCCTCCGTTCTGGCACAGCAGAGGGCAGAGAACTGCAAAAGATCACAAAAGGGGGATTTAATCTTCTAATGAAAAAAATCCCTCAGGGCCCCAGATTCTTCTTTTCTGAAGTCATAGTAAAACAAGGAAACCTACAGCATCAAGGAGATCAATTTGAGAAAGTAAAGTTCTACATGTGCACCTTTTTAAGACCTGATGCCAATGGTAAAACACATGGTTCTCATCTACACATTCACATTCACAATTTGGAGGTGATTAAGGGAGGTATGGGGTGGGGCGGGGGGGGGCTGTAAAATCCATATTGTCACTGAAGCAAAACCAAAAACACGAGGTTAAAAAGAGATCGTACTGACCTGACCCGTAAGAAAACACATAAGAAATCTGAATGAAAGAAGTGTGCGACACAGGAGGAAAGAGGTGCCAGATCTATCGCACAAGATAAGGGCTGAGCATTCTGGCATCTAGACTACCCCAGCTGTGCATCAGAGGGCTTCAGGGGACAGAGCGCGACAACGGAAGGAAGAAAATGGAGCATGGGACGAGACGGAATCTCGAAACGTTCGTTGCTCTCTGTTATTATGTTCTCAATGAAGAATTCACAGCACATTTTTTAAAATATGATGTCATTCTTACTGAATGCCAGGGTTAAATATAACCTATCAGTTATCAGTGGGAAGAATAGGGTGCCTGGAAATCGGAGGTGCACACCAGCATACTAACCTCACTTGTTAGCCTTACGGATGTAACAGAAGGTGTATTTCCAAGAAATTCTTTATTTCTTGGCATGATGCATTTGATCACATGCCGAGCAGAACATATCAACACAGATTACAATCCAGTTTTTCATTTCAGTTTGGTCTTAAGCAAGGCCTGAGAAATCTAACAGAACCACCAAACAGACAGTTACTGTTTACTGATTAGGCTGACACATCTGTATAAAATCTGTCTGCACATTCAGTCTTCCCAGCACCTCTCGCATCCCGATCAGTCGATCTGATCTGCGTACCCTCATCGGACAGGAAACTCAGGGAAAGTGCCTTTTGTCTGTCGAGACATAAAAGAATGGGAACAGCCCCTACTGTCTGTTACAACTGGCACTGTGCATACAGTTACAAGTACGCACACGGTTCTGCTGTTGTAAGTAGAATGAACAACTGGCAATGAGCATACGTTAGAATGTACAGTACAACAGACCATGTGACTCTTGAGATTGATTTTTTCCATTACCGAATCGAATTTTCCAGCCTCTCAAAATCAATCCCCCACCCCTTCACCCCCTTTCTCCCCTAACACACACACACACAAAATTAAAACTAATAATTGGAAAATCTGATCTCATTTACTTTCTTCAGCTCAATTTTTCAGAGTGGGCAGCCCAGGGGGGGCTGCAATATATCTTCCTCTGTCTCACGGCAGGGGGGTCGGTAAAGGGAACTTGCTTTGCCAATACTGGACAGCAACGCGCATACTTTTTTGTTTTCTTTCCTAGAAGAAAGCAGGCAAAAAAAAAAGGCTAAATCTGTGTGTTTCTGTGTGTGCTGTGGGTCACAAGCCAGTTTTCTGATGGGAATTCTGCGCAAGGGCTCTGCGGCTTCTCCGAATGCTACAACCCAGGGATTTTCCTAAGCTTTAACCCTTCAGTAAACTATACAGAGGAAATACAAAGAAAACAAGCAGTACAAAACCAAATAACCCTTACTGCTACCTCAATAAACATCTACCTCCTTGTGAGGCTTACTCTGGCTTCCCAAAAGATATCCCCTACGGTGAGAATCCTTGGATCTTGTATCTTGAATCCATACCTTGCACAGAGAACAGCAGAGGATAGGATGCAGTATACAGTAGATGGCTCACTGTGTAAATGGAGCCTTATCATGACTTAATTTCAATTTTTTCATACTGCAGCAATGAAAGGATCCAAATTAAAGCACAGACAAGGAGGAGCACCAAGAAGAAGATACAGTTAAAGAAACGGTGGACAATATTAGACAACGATGAATTTCTACTTTACGTTTTATAGACCTCCATGTATATATCAACTTGTATGAATCTGTGTATCCGGATATAGTATAGAGATACACAGACAAATACGGGCTTTCATCTAACAGTACAGTGCACCTCCCTGGAAATACTTCCATAGCATCTAAACCTTTGCGCCGTCACTTGTTTGCAAACAGGATCAAAAACCAGGTCTTTACAGGACAGGAGTGCACATATACGTGCACAATGAATACAAATGTACAATTCTACAGAAATTTCATTATAAGTCCACGGAGAAAGACGAGGGACATCAGCTATGGATCATACTAGTAGTGGGATGAATCAATTTTTTTTCTTTCATTAATTCTTCACTGGACCACAGTACCCAGGTTTTTCAAAATCCAAATGTGGAAAAATGCCCATAAAACCTCCAGGACTGGCTCTACTAGGAAAGGCGCTTGTTCAAAGTACTTGTTGACTTGGGCTCAGATGTTTGGACCTTAATCATACCAATTGGCAGCTACGAGCAGGATTTCCCACTCGTGACACACGATTAGCAGAGCTCCCCTGGTCCAGGATGGGGTTCAGTTGAACAGTGTTGTCTTGTTTTTCAGCACATACAGTGTAAATGACTCCTGTGACCTGCAGAGCACCTGTGAGCTTGTATTGACCTCAGAGAGAGATGTGCTCCTCCTCCAGTTAGCAGAGTTGCGACTTTGGCACATAGGTGTGTCAGAGGTGCACGTTTGACTACAAATCTGTCAGGATTGTAATCCTTCAGGAACCAGGACTGGGCATCACCAACATTCAATCTTCTAAACCAAAGTGAAAATGCAGAAATACTAAACTAGAGAGCCGGACAATAAGCTTAGTGCACAAAGCTGCTTTTTACCTCTTTATGTTTATTTAAGATAAGACAAAAATCCCAGTGAAAAAGCTAAACTCTCTGTAATTTAGCATGAAGGTAGACATGACTGAATGGTTTAATCCTGGCTTTTATTGACTGTCTCAGCCACGTGATTCAGTTAAGGGAATCGTTGCTCAACACTGTCAAGAACAACCCTTATAAAATGCAGTGAATTGAAGGAAATCACAGTACAAACACAATAAAGCACAGACTGTGAGCTGCAGGAGATTTGCAGGTTATTTTATCCTCACAAAGGAAAAGCAATTGAGAAGGAGAGATGGCCAGGGGGCTCATTTGTCTGCCCAGAGCATAATGTGTTTGTGGAACAAATTAAGGATGCATGTCTCAAAAGTGCAACACGGGAATTATTTACAAGACCGTGGAGGTTAGGATATGACTTCCAATTCTGTGAGGAGCCTTTACAATTGCCCTCATTAAACATCTTAACCTTTTCTGGAGCTCATCTGTCTTTGTGGACTGGAGCTGAAAGTTGTCCAAGATCTACATGGATCAATCATTTTTAGTGGTTCTGCCCTTCCTCTGGGAGAGCTTGGATGGGTTTTCTGTTGAAGGGGCTTTTCAGGACCAATGTTTTGGCTTCCTGTCGATCCAGAAATGCCAGGGAAACTCCATTTCCAAACCTTATCCGTGCCAGGGAAGTCTGATTATTTTTGTCTGAAAGACCTTCATTGATCTATAGCAGGCTAATGTACTTCATCTACCTAGCCTCTTCGAGAAGAATTATTCCAATTTGAGGAAGGGGCAGAAAGCTGCTTTAGACCTGGGCACATTTAGATCTGTCTGGTTAAGCTAATAATTAAATAATTATTAGCATCAAGCAGGCATTACACTGGTAGTGCAGTAGTTTCTCTTTCAAAGAAGGGAGGTCCACAGTGCATGGCAGGCTAACCCGCCAACTAATACAGCTAAGTAATCAGGATACAGACCTGCATTAACACCTGGTAAGAGGTTCAAGGCCATAGTTACTGTTTCACACACCACCCTGCTAGAGTGAACTACTAGAGCCAGGATTCAAAATGTTAGTGCTTGAACTGAAACGTAAGATAAAGACCCCAAAGTAAAGTTTTCTGAATGGATGCATTCTTAATCCTTAAAAGTTTTAGTCCTTTTTGGGGAGGGAGGAGACAAAAAAAGCAATGTCACATGCACCTGGGAGGCTCGAATGCAGCACGACCTCCTTCGATCCTCCACTGGTGGGCACAGCTATAGGAGCCAGGATGTCCTTTCGTCACCTTGCGTTACTTGTACTGCACAGTTGCAAAATTCCCCCAACCTCCGGAATCATCCTCCGGCTCCCACTCCCATACAAACTCCTGTCTGCCATCAGAGATTCGGTTTACAGCACTGTAAACCTCACGCTGCTCTTGATAAAGGCAGGTGCCAATAAAGTGTGCACTGGGCTGATATTAACACAGATCAAGCATTTACTAGCCTCCTGAATTTACTATGAAATACAAGGGCCAATATAAAAAAGAGATCCAAACATATGTTTTCTTTCCTTTAATCTCCTTGAAATGAACTCTGCCTATCTAGGCTTTAGGCTTCAGTTATATGCAATCCCTGGTCTTGTATGCACATTCTGCTCAGGAAAGCAGACAACCAAGGACTAAACACTGCGAAAGTAAATCATGCAAACCTGTTTTCGAACCCTGAGCTTCGGGAGAAAGCAAAGAAAAAAACAAGCAGCTTTCTATAGTTGCAAAGACAGAGAGTGGTGATTACACTGGAGGAGTGTAATTTCACACATTCTCTGGGCATGTGTCGAGAGGCTTGGCTGAAAACAGTTGTGCTTCAGAAAAAAAAAATAGCTGAAAATGAAAGACACATGCACTTAGCTTCCTATCCACATGTAATCAGTCATTTTGGCAAAGGCTTGAACAGCTTGATTAAATTAAATAAAAAAGTGTGTTTTTTAACCCTTCTAAACCTGCCACACACTCAAACACAACTGCTGAAACATGGACTGTTTTACTGTGCATGTTCCCTGCGAGAGGTAGTGCAATCTCATTAAACATTCACCACTATAAATCACATTAAAACAGGCTGAAAATGACTACCGCTTATGCTAAATGACAGTGACGTGTGCTGCTAATTGAGAAGAAAATGAAGTGCAAATTGACCAATTATAAGTCATTACTGTTGCACAGTAACATTCCAACTGTATGCCTAAATGTTGCTCTGGCTCTGAGCCCCTTTTCTGGAAACGTGACTCCCAGCTATATTTAGCAAGCGAAGATCAAGTGTTAAAGAAGGCACTTGCAGTAACAAGTGAGTGCAGACTGATGTAAAAAATGGGCAAAGAGGAGGGGAAAGAGCTTTGAACAGAAACAGAGAAGCTACTGTTTTAGCACGAGGAATTTCACAGGCATACAGTGTGTCAAAAAGAGCATAGGAATATGGTTGCCGACGATTAAAAGCATGTTGTGCAAATTGGTGTTTGTATGGTGTAATGATCTTTAAAACTAATACAGAGAAAACAACTTCTCATTGACAGCTACTACTGTGATTCCTATCTTGCACTAAATTCAAACACATCTTTCTTGCCCCAGTAAACTGATGAGATGTCTCGCCAAAGGGCACAGCCAGACATTCTCAAGTTAAACCGTTCGTAACTTTGAACCCACCAACATGACACCTTGAGAAAACGCAGACACATACAGTACGCCAACACGTTGCTCAATTGTTTCGTCTTTGTTGTTATACCCCCAAACTTGGGTGATAAAAAAGACATTTGTTCCAAAATTAATCTCTTCTGATTTTCTGCGCTATATTTAATTCTGGCACTACAGAACTCATTTTCACATGTTCTCAAGGTCAATTTGACTACTGAGAGCCTAACAAGCAAATTTAGTTACTGGCATGTCCACAATGAAGTTGTAAGGTGATCTTTTGTGTTTTAGACCGCCAGATAAAAGCCACTAATCCATTTTTAATCCAAGCCGAGAAACGGGTATTAAGAATGGATAACCGCAAGGTCAAATTCTTTGGGTGATTTTGATTTCGCCCGCGAGAGTGTTACTAATCAAGTTACAGGCGCTGTCCGTTCCTGTTGGAGCTGCGCTACCTTGAAATGCCACTGGCACATCCTTTCCCAGGCACAGGAAAATAAGACAAGACATATTATGAGGCCTCTGACACTTTAACTCCTCTCTACTTTGGGTAGATGTGCCATGATTAACACTTTCAAGAAAGTAACATGACAGGATTAACGACAATGGGGAAAGCTTGGCAAACGTCATTACAGTATGACCCAGTGAAAAAGTCCAAATGAGTAAGGAGAAAGCAGATGAAAAGAAGGTATTTTAAAAACATGCCACAAGCTTCTAAGAGACTGAATTCCTGGATTAACAGTTAGTTCCCTCCTTAAAAGGAGCCTACTTTATCCATAACCAGCATTTGAAATCTAAACAAGAATTCAAGGAATACTACCACAGGGCAGGTAGACAAATAAACTAGATGTTTGGGTCACAGCATCCTCAAAGTAGCACGTGTGAGTTTCAAGTAGGGTCTCAAACAAAACAGCACGAGTCAGCATGTGCTTTTTAGCAAATAGTTCTCAGAAGGAGTAAAAATGTCCTGGTTTACTGTTTAACACATAGCTGGTTTGCTCATTCCTACTGTGATTCAGGATCCAGTCTCTGGCTGAAGCATCTCACTGCCCTCTTCCCTGCTGGACTGAGCAGTCTTGTACAGAAACAGACCGATGGTTCTGAACTGACACCTTACTGCCGGCAGCCACTTGAAAAATTCAGTCTCTGAAGCAGATAAAGGTTTGCAACGAGACGTCTATTGTTGAAACAAGCACAACTGCACATCCTTCAGCTGCCTATAATTCAAAAGCCA
This sequence comes from Atractosteus spatula, assembly GCF_055471065.1. Classification (NCBI taxonomy): domain Eukaryota; kingdom Metazoa; phylum Chordata; class Actinopteri; order Semionotiformes; family Lepisosteidae; genus Atractosteus; species Atractosteus spatula. The sequence goes on along the minus strand of NC_142708.1, from coordinate 72,741,660 downwards.
TCTGCCCTGCACTCTTAAAAAAAAAAGAGACACCCGCTACTTTGAAAAGACAGCTTCATAATGATCTCAGGATAATAGGGAGAAAAACAAAACAGGACTTTTGAAACAAACGTCCGCCAGCCTTGTGGTTTTCCACCTCTCGCCCGTAAGCCTTTACCGAGAGCCAACATAACTTCCAGGAAAAACTTAAAGCCCAGCTGGCACGCCTTGCGCAGGACCGCGGACTACGACTCCTGGAAGAGGGCAGGGGGGGGAATTCGCTCACATCTTTTTAGATGCAATTCCCCCGTGCGACTTAACTCGAGGCAGCTGGGAGAAAGCGCTACAGAAATGGCCCGAACACGCAGGTTAGAACTGATGTGAGACAGCAGAGACTCTAGAATCCTTGGATTTTGATGCTGCACAAAGAAAGCGAGAGAGAGAGGCGGGAAAAAAGGTGAGAGAACTCACAGACTCGGAAGCCCGATCCTGGTTCTGGCCGGCCGTGGCTGGTGCTGTACAGGGTGGTGATGTTACCCCGTTCGCAGAAATTGGTGCAGTGGCCCTGGGTGCAGCGGACTTTGCAGATGGTGGGGGTGAAGAGGACCTTTATCCTCTCGCCTCCTGCGCTCTGGGCGTCCGCTGGGTGGGGAAACACAACCGAGAAGTAAAGGAGAGGCAGCAGCCCGAGCAGGACCATGTCTGTGCGTTAGAGTTTCATCCCCCGAGGAGAGAGGAGAGAGGAACGCAGGAGTGGAAGGAGGGAGGAAAAAAAAAAAAGGAAAAGGCAAGCCCAGACGGCGATGCTACCCTCGGCTCCGGTCTCTTAACTCTTTTACGTTCTCACCCTGAAACACTCTGCTTGGCCAAAAAAAACCTGACGCTCCCCCCCCTTTTCCCAAAGTTCATTACCCCCCCCCCCTAAAAAAAGGAGAGGCAAACAAAAAAAGGAAAAAGGTTCACAATCCTGCTTGGAAACGAATGGCTGTCCACTTAATTGGAAGCAGTGTAAGAAGCGTGCTCTGGGCTGGTCTCCAAACACAATGTTTATAAGGGATCCAATCCATCACACAGCGCAGTTAACTCTTGACTGCAGCCCGCCTGCCTGCAACACTGCACTACGAAATCTCTCCCTGGTGCTGCAGCACAGTTTGGTTTTTCTTTTACATCACCCAGAACTTGTAACAGTGGAGCTGTGAAATGCACGGAGGTGTCAGTGAGGACCAAAGACTAGAATCAGGCTTCCAAGCTCAGGGGCTTTAAGCATATAAGCAGACACCCAGGGACAAACAGCTCCACTCTGATAAGCCACTTCAGCTTGCAGTTTCTTCCCTCCTGTACAAGTACAGACACAAAATTGAAATTCTCTTACAAATCGTCTGTTCTCAGGACCCTCCTGGCACACCTTGTACAGTACCAGAATGATGTCATCCAAATACGAATACAAAGAAAGAACAAAGATAAATCTCGCAGAAACTTTCTTGAACATAGCAAATAACTATATCATTTTTGTTGGGTTTTTTTTCAATTTGTGGTTTGAATCCAGGTTTACAGAAAGGATTTTGCATTTTCCACCATGGAAGAAAAGTCCAAAACAAACAGGAAACCGCTTCATGTGAAGTTGTCGTATCTGCACAGGGGGAAGCCTCTTGCAAGAACTGTCTGTTGAAAGCAACCATTCTTGATGTAAGAAGCACAATCCCCATCATACGTGGCTGATGAAACTCTCTGACCGGCTCAAACCCCAGAGCAAGGTCCCCTTGTGTGGAGGCCGGCGGGTCCAGCACTGCAGGAGGTGTACGGAGATATTCTTCCACGCGGCCTGGGCTTAGAGAGGTTATAACACAGCTGACCTGCACCTGCAGTCCTTCAGTTAACGGTACTTCATTCTGGGCAAAGGCATAAAAGGCATGCAGAGCTGATACTGCCCTCAATGGTTTCCTGCAACCATTCAGAAACCTGTCCAAGTCTCACCTCCTGCAGGTCTTGCATTCCTGTCATCTTTGCAGCTCACTGTGCCTCACCGGCCTACTTTATCCTAGCACTGTTCTTGCGATGCAATGTTCTGCCAGCCACAGCCTGAGAGACAATGGAATCACACGGTCTCTCTCACATGCACAACCTCATGTCCCAGTCCCCAAAGCCTGGAGCACTCCCAACCCCAAATGGCAAGCTGACATCCAATGTCTAATCATCCTTGGCTTTTTAATGACTCCTTTCATCCCAAAGGATCCTAAGGCACTTTGCATCTAGGAAGGGACCTCCTTCATCCACTGTTCCTGGGAGGTTCGGAGTACTGCACCCATGGAATCAAGAGGGAATTTTAGGGAGGCCATGCTGAGAATGAAATTTAACTGGGACAGTGGAGTTAACACCCCTAATCCTTAATAACACATCATCCAAATGACCAAACACTTTACAGCATAGGGTCCCTGTCACCACACCATACACCATTGGTCGGGACATTATGGTCCAAAGGGAAGCAAACCAGCTGTCTGTCCACCATTGCCAATCCTAGCAGAAACCCGGTTTTACAGTACTGAGCAGGACCAGCCTTGCCTGATGAGATCAGGCTACCTACTGTAATTGCCAAGCTGCTGTAAGCATGCACCTGTCAGTTTAGACTTACAAAAGAATGAATCACTCCTTCTGCTATTACCTTTATTTCAGTAGATGCACATCTTGTGGTTACACTGATCTGATTGATTGAACTGTACATCAAGACTTCAAGAAAGCAGACAAAAACACTTTTACAGTGATCATTAAAGGGCTCTTTAGGAAAAGGGATTTTTAGAAAAACGACGTGCCTTTCAGCATCAATATGCTTTTCAATATGCGTCAATATGCTTTTCAACAGCGAGTAGGGCACACCTTGTGAGCAGTTAAGGGTAAAATGCCCATTCGGCTCAACTGTCTGCATTCTTGCATTAGAAAAAAACGCACCTCTCACCTTTTGAAGGGTGAGTCATGTGCATTTAAAATTCCATTTTTTTTTCCAGGCTCTCCCTTATGGGGTTCCAGAGAAAAGAACACTGTCGCCATCTTTCCAAACCTCAGCCTGCGAGTGACGTCAGGCAGGCCCGGGGCTCTTGCACATGTCTGCCAGATATGCTTATTGTTTTAATTACCAACAGGGGGCTATGCTCCATCGATAGCCAGACACCACTCTCCTCAAACAATGGCACGATACATCTAACAAAAACACCATGAATCTCTGAGCTCTAGTAAACACAAGATACACAGGGCCAGTTTTTGGCATATTTTCTTGTTTGCCTTGGGAAACTGTCTGACCATAAAGCTTGTAACCCCATTAAAATTAACCCTAGGTCATTTTCTGGTGGCCCTGGCAACAGGCCTAGGAAAGAGGTCAAAAAAAGATTTTAACCCGAAAAGCCAGAGCAGAAAGTCCACTTCAGGAGCGGCACCCATGCACTCAGTTGCAAACGTCTCATCTAAAGGACATTGCCTTTTTTACAGTATAGTGTCCCCATCACTATACTTGGACATCAGGACCCTACTGATCCCACTAATACCTCTTCCAGCAGCAACCTTAGCTTTCCCAGGAGGTCTACTGGCCAGATCACAGCTTCAGTGGGTTGCCAGTTGTGACCTGCGAGGTGATACAGCTGCTGACTACATTACACTACAAGTATCTCCACAGTTCCCACTGACTCCTACAGGGAAGCACTGTGTACTGCAACACATTCTCATTTGTACAGTGCCTGCTGTGCTCTTACACCAGGATAAGTCAGCTCGCAGAGTAAATGTGAGAATTACCAGCCTAAGGCACTTTGATATAAACACAAGTGTGGGGGAAACGTATTTTTTAGCCCCGGCCTTTGAACAACCACAAACTTCTGCCGCGCGTCTTCACCATGATAGAAAGTTGGATGGTCTCTCAGTCACTGCTCCTCGCACCTCACTGTTCCACCTCTGGAGAGCTTCGTTCATCGTGGTTAAACAGATGATATAACCAAACACATTCAAGTCATGTCAGGAGAGCAGTCATGAAGCGTTCATTGTGGGCTATGATAGAGTAGCAAGTAGTGAGACACACTCTGCACTTCTGCACACAGAACTGCGGTGGAAATTATGGATCACTCGCCTTCAGTGTCATTCTGCAACATCAGTTTGTGAGTCTGCCAGTTCACAGAATGGATCTCGCAACCTTTAACCATCTGTTCGGACCAAGCTAGGAGGCCTCAGCGATGATGATGAGGTCCAGGTGGTGGCACAGGAAGGGCTCTGGGTGCGGGCAACATTGTTTCATCGGGAGAGTTTCCATGGCAATTGAAAAGAAGTGTGTTGATGTTCCAGGGAGGAACAAAAAGGAAACAAAGCTGCCCGTGGCGGAGCGCTGGCTCTGTGGCTAAGATTCTGCGCCTGTGGCTGGAAGGTTGCTGGTTCAAATCCTGTGGCCGGCAGAGGAATTTTACTCCGTTGGGCTCCTGAGCAAGGCCCTTAACCCCAGCTGCTCCAGGGGTGCTGTATAAATGGCCGACCCTGCTCTCTGACCCCCAGCTTCTCTCCCTGTCTGTGTGTCTCATGGAAAGCAAGCTGGGGTATGTGAAAAGACAAATTCCTAATGCAAGAAACTGTATATGGCCAATAAAGTGATCCCATCTTATGGGCCCGTTGAAGTGACCCAACTCACAAAAACCAATCGAAACCACATAAATCGCTGCATATTAAAGAATCAAAAACCTCAACCAGCTTCTCCCCACACCCCTCCAGAAACAGCAGAAAATCTGTTCGCTTGGAAACATGGCTGGGTGCTTTCCATCTGACATTCAAACATCAATAGTGAAAGAAAAGCTTAAGAGGGAAGTTTGTAAGACGAAAGCACCAACTCGCCATCCAAATAAAACATAAGGCAACTTCAGCGCAATTTCCCTGATACACACTTGTAATGTTGTCTAGTGTGCAAGCGAGGCAGCTGTGAGCACTAAATGCTTTATGTGACGGGTGGGAATGTTAAGATATACTCAACCGCGCGCTGTTTTCCCCGTTGACAGAAACTCGTCCACTCCCGTTAGGGAGAAACCAAACAAACTGAAATCTCTCAAACGAAAAGGCAGACACGCTTGTTTTTAGAGTAAACCTTACCTTGAAAAGTTCGTTTTGTTTAGATTTGCAAGCATGAAAGAATATTTCAGCATGATGCTATGAGGTCTTGTGGGAAAATGATTTGGGGGTCTTTATTAGCAAAACAACATCCATCAAGCTGCTAATAATTAGGCCGCAGAGAGCAAGCCAAATAAAACAATGACAGGATTAGGTTACAATAGCATATCATAGCCAGGATCCGTGGAGAAGGGACATTGTCAAAACCCCCTGACAGAACCCACACTCAGATAACCTTATCTTGAACTCCAAAGGCTTCAGGAAGAACTGAAAATGAAAATGGGCCAGGGTGCAAAAACAACATATTGCCATAAGAGCGCCAGTGCCATTTTAAAAGCATGGCCTGCACTCAAGACACAAACTGAACTGCTGAGGAACAAGAAGGGACTTTGCACTGAGCCTGCACTCTTGAACAGAGCACTGTTCAAGCTGAGCTGTTTGTGGATTTCAACTGGCCAAACTATGAGGAACTCCCATCACATAACCAGCCGGGACTCAGCAAGGAGGAACAGCTTGAGCATTCTGGATGGGATGAGAGTTAAAGGTCTGTAGGAGGGAAGTGCGAGTTCCACTGTAATTGCCCGTGGGAAGATGGAAGCTGCTTTGAATGCCCACTGAGTCAGTAGATTGGACTGGGACTCCCTAATATTCTGGCCTAGTAGAATGGGCAGCATTTTTGGATTTAATCTGTTGCCTGCCTAAGTTGTTTGCACATTCTTTTATTTTCAGAAGGAAATATAACTAAACTCCTCACACTGCAATACCTGAGTTCAATATCTGAACTGCACTATACCTCTGAATGAACATCCTGAAAGATTCTATGCTGGTTTAATTGTCACATGTTTTTGAATGTCTTCATAATCCAATCAAAAAGATTTCAGCTGGGCTGGGTGCAGCCCACCAGCACCTTTTCATACTCCTCACCACTAAAAATTTTTTAACATCTGTGTAATTCAATCCCACGGGATCTCAAAAGAACCGAGGAAACAGAGACCTAAGTAATGAGACTTTTCCAGGGCGGTGTAAGCCATTATACCTCTGACGGAGCTGCGTAACGGATAACTTTCCAGGCCCTTGGCCCCAGCTTCAAAATTTGTTCCACATTGCTTTAGCACTCCAAATAGGGTTCAAGCAGATTTTCCAAACTGGATTAAGTGAAGACAACAACAACCAGAAAGAAATGATTTGATTTGTCCTTTAATTTACAATCCACGTCAGCTCCATCTAGCTTGGCACCCTGACGTTTTTACTGGCCTGACAAGGGGCAGCAAACGTAGCACTTTTGACCAAGTGCTCTGGAGATCGGAGCCCTAGAGTGTCACGCCCTCTGCAGCCAGAGGGTGCTCCTGCTCTGTCCTGTCCCTAGTTTCCTGTGCTTTGCTGTCCTTCCGGTGTCTCTCTCTCTGGGGCTATATATTTCCGGGTCACTTATTCTGCTTGGCTCAGCATTGACGTTCAGATGTCCTGAGACCAGCCTAGCACCAGGTCACCCCACGTCCGCTGCCTGAGGGCATTGGTTTCTATTCGACTCCTGAACTGCTGAGCCCGGGCTAACCCCCGTCTCGCCGCTACGCATAGGGTCTATTTTCGCTCTCCTGCCATTCCGCGGTTCGTCCCTTTTTCAGACATCCGTGACACAGACACCTGGCTAGCCTGGCTGTTCACCTGGTACTGTGGTCCGGTAGATGGTATACTCCCCACGCTGGGTCTGGATGGCTTTCACCCTGCCTCCCTTGTCTCCCGACAGGGTGCCGGACAGCAGCTTGCCACGCTCGGCCTCCACGTGCTTGGACAAGAGCGCAGTCATCTTGTCAGCCTGGCCGCCGGCCCCCAGAGACTTCTTCAGCAGCACCAACTCGGCCTCCTTGAGCCTGCACAGCGGGGAAAGACAACACATGGCTAGCTCTAACCTGGGCTGCCCGACGGCTCTTCGGTTGTTTCTGTATTTCTGGTCAGAGCCGTGTTCTGTGTGCCTGTGGAAGGGGAGGGGGTAGTTGTGGTCAAATGTTCCTTGTGACGTGGATGAAAGCTCTGGCTCACAGATGTGCTTGAACTGCACTGCTCAAGTGTAGAACTTGGCGAGCTGTGTTCTGTGGAACTCACGTGGAACTTGAGCTTCAGCAGCCACCAGCTCTCCCACAGTTCAGAAAAGAACAAGAACCTTAACTGGACTAATTACATGCTTTGTTTCCAGTTTTTGCTTAACTAATTCACGCCTCCTATGTTTTCTGACTAGCTGTATTGTCCACTGTGCCAAGGCCTGCCTTACTCAAATGTTTCCTCCAAAATTGCAAAATTGTTAAAAGTGTTCGACAGTATTTCTGCACCCCTGGTATACATATGGTCTACGTTTGAGTCTATCAGGCCCGACACAATCTATCTAGCTGTGCTTGTTATTGAGTTACAGATGCAGCATATATAGATCAGCACTGTTCAAACAAGGGATGCGATGAAGGTGACTGTCCTGGCTTCGTTTTCATATCGCCAGCAGCTATATCACCCTGCAACTCACAGCTGGCACCCCACTGGAGCTCAGCAGGTGTGAGCCTGGTCAGTACCTGGATGGGAGACTCCTGGGAGAGCTAAGGTTGCTGCTGGAAGAGGTGTTAGTGGGGCCAGCAGGGGCACTCACCCTGAGGTCTGTGTGGGTCCTAATACCTCAGTATGGTGACAGGGGATTATTAGGAGGCCATGATGGGTAAAGCCCAGGGGGGACATTTGGCCAGGACACCAGGGTAATACCCCTGTGCTTTTCGAGAAACGCCCTGGGATTTTTAATGAGCACAGAGAGGCATACTGTAAGAGAGTGTCCTGAGAGTGTCCATACTGTAAAAAGACGCCGTCCTACAGATGAGATGGAAAACCAAAGTCCTGCCTCTCTGTGCTCATTAAAAATCCCAGGGCGTTTCTCGAAAAGCACAGGGGTATTACCCTGGTGTCCTGGCCAAATGTCCCCCCTGGGCTTTACCCATCATGGCCTCCTAATAATCCCCATCTCTGAACTGGCTTCATCACTCTGCTCTCCTCCCCACTGAGAGCTGGTGTGTGGGGAGAGTACTGGTGCACTCTGGCTGCTGTTGCATCATCCAGGTGGGGGTACACACTGGAGGTGTTGGAGGGGATCCCCATTACCTGTAAAGCACTTCAAGTGGAGCGCCAGAAAAGCGCTATATATGTGTAAAGATGATTATTCATTCATTTTACACTGCTACTCTAGGGCACACTTAAGCTCCAGAAATGTACCAATGGTCACCATTCTGCTGTCTGTTACACACATGATCCGTGAATCTAACCTCCTGTAGGTGCTCCCCCAGCAATATTACCACTAAACTGTTCTGCAAACTGCAAAATTGTATTATCCCAAAGGGGTCGGCACACTGACAAGAAAACTGGCCCAAGAATTCCTCCCTGAGTAACCGTTTCTCAAATAAAAGCTTGTTTTGTGTCTTCGCGTTTGCAAGGCAACCATGGGTCTGTTATCCGGAGAAAGGGAAGACAGGGAAGACAGCCAGCACTGCTAGCAGTCTTGGGAATACTACGCGATGCAATCTGTAAATTGTGCCTAATTAAGCCTGAGGTCGTGTATTTATATTACATTCAGAAGAAATATGCTCAAGAGCCGTTTGACTCCTAAATTATTGGCAAAGCGTCTTACAAGGAAATGACTTCAGGTCTGAATTTTTTTTAAGCAGTGTTTTGTTTCGGTCTCTATTTTTTTCTAACTTTCCTCTCTTGAAATCCAGCGGGATGACATTCCCCGGAGCTCTGCGGCCCTGCCAAGGCTAAAGACTCGCGAAAGAGCGGCAGTGGGGCCGATGCCGCAAGCCTAGAGGCCAGCCGCCGAGCTGCGCAACGCTGACCGCGTCCTTCCGGTGGCACTTTCGTGCTCAGAGCTCCGCGAGAAGGAGATCCACACAGCTGAAACAGAAACGGCAGAGATTCGCTTTGAACATTTTACATCCTCTGATTGCAAATGCCATCAGACAGGTCTCAATTTGAATTACGGGCATGCTGTCAATCGACTACTTCTTTTAATTGTTACTGTTAATAGCCAACAAAAAGAACATAAAAAAAAAGAGAAAAGTCAGTTTTCATAATCATCCTTACACTTATACAGCGCCTTTTTGGACACTTCACTCGAAGCGCTTTACAGGTAATGGGGATCCCCTCCACCCCCACCAGTGTGCAGCCCCACCTGGATGATGTGACGGCAGCCGTAGTGCACCAGTACTCTCCCCACACACCAGCTCTCAGTGGGGAGGAGAGCAGAGTAATGAAGCCAGTTCAGAGAGGGGGATTATTAGGAGGCCATGACTGGTAAAGACCAGGAGAAAATTTGGCCAGGACACTGGGGTAACACCCCTACTCTTTTTGAGAAACGCCCTGGGATTTTTAATGACCACGGAGGGTCAGGATTTCACATTTACGAGTCAACGCCATTTTTTACAGTATAGAGTCTCCATCACTATACTGGGGCATTAGGACCCACACAGATCACAGGATGAGCGCGCCCTACTGGTCCCACTAACATCCCTTCCAGCAGCAACCTGCCAGTTGCGAGCTGCAGGGTGATATAGTTGCAGGCACTTATGACAGGACTACAGCAAATGCACCAAATTCAAGTATACAGAATAAACTAAAACTATTTTTTTTCAAATGTTGTTTGTGTTTTGGGAGCTCCCATGTGAAAAGCTCTGTGCAAATAAAACAAAGGATTATAATTATGCTGTATATTTTTTAATTTTTCAATAGCAGGTGGGGGAGGGCAAATATTTCTTTGGATGCAAATTTATACCTTCTTGACCATCACCTTCATAAACTCCAGGTTTGTTAAAATCTGCTAAATCAGCCTAATAATGATGTCCAGCAGTGAAAGGAAAATGAGGTGTGTACCTTCAGACTTTCTCATCAATAGATTTATTTATTAAGCATGCTTTTCTAACAATGTGCAATTGGATTTTACATTGTGTGCTAGAAAAGAGTCTTCTTTTCTTGAAATAATTATCGAGATTGCTCCCAGACGAGGCTGGATGGTCACTGAGGATGTGACCCAAATAGAAATGAAGCCTCCGCTATCTATCAGCATAAAGTCTGCAGCAAATTTCAATTTTACTGCAAGTATGATCATCTGCAAAGCAAAATGAGTCATGTGGCGTAGCTTATGTCAGTATTCAGAAATGTGTTCTGTAGCTAGGACTGTTGGCGGTACAATTATCAGTTTTTAGTGGACATCTGTATACTGTACAGTACTGGCACACATTGGAAAAAAGAGTTATATACTGTACTATGAATTAATGCAAGCGTGTTTCTTTAAGAAACTGTGTACAGTACAGTAATTATTCAGCAAGTAAGTGTTCTTTAATGATGAATGCAACTTAAACTTTGTTTTCTTTACTAGACGCGACCAAAGCAAAATGTTTTGAATAAAGAACAAAGACAGAATTCAGAATTTCTGCTGCCTGAATAAACTGTGTTAATGGCAGCACTTCCTCAATGTCACTAACAAGGGCATTATTATTGCTCCAGTGATGATAACACCGTTGCAAATAAAGAATAATTTTCTCTTTGCCAAATCTTAAAAGCCCTGCAAACAGCTTTTTTATAAATAATATAAATAAAGGTATGAAAAAGCTTTGCGATAATGTGCACATTCGAAGCCAGATAAGAGGTCAGTAAGTGACCCTCCTACATTCCTCAACTTCGCACAGCTAGATGGCTGGTGGGACCTTCTGCCTTTTTTCTGGAAATGTGAGGAAGCAACACTGAGAGTCAGAACTGCTGCTGCTGTAAGGCAGTGCACATAGCCTCCTGCAGGACTGAAAACTGCCCTGGCACCACATCTCTCCAAAGCCACCCCAGCACGAAGCACGAAGGTTTTTTTGTGGAAGGCGGACAGAAAACAAAAAACATCTCAGCCCTGGAGCTCATGTTCTTCATGCAGAAAGCAGCCGCTGCAAATACTGAAAGCATGCAAATATGTAAAACAAACACAATAAGGAAACATAGACACAGCTCTTTCAGACGCGGTCAATATACTTTATAAAGATTAAATAATTGCAAGTTCCAACATTCCTGCGTTTCAGAATACGTAACCAAATGCAAAACTAGGTTTTGTGAGCAGCTTTGGAAACAGCAGTGTTGGAGGGATGAAGACAGGTTGATCTGAGGTCCTGGACCTGCTTTGGCCCTGCTTATTCAATAGCCTATTGTAAGCGCTGTGTTTACAAAGGGCCGAGCCCTTCCTTCCTGTCAGGAGTGAACTTGCAGGAGGCATGGCACCCAGATGTCGCTGCGATGACCGTGTGCCAGGGGCGTGCGCGCTGCCTCGGTTGGAAAGCGTGCTTTATACTGGCACTGGCATACAGTACACTTCACCTGCGGTCAGACAGGCCAGTCGCCAAAGCCCAGTGCTCAAATACACAGTACAGAAACGAATTGGCTCACGGCTCTCTCAGTGAGCGGGCTCTCTACTGTAGAAACATGAGAGGCAGGCCAGCTCCTTTAATATGAGCTATGAACTGATAAAAGACACCAGACAGAAGAACAGGCCCACAGTGGACCTGATTGAACAGGTTGTGATTATTTCTCTTAAAAGGCTTTGGATGAAGTGCTGGATATGGTATATTTGTTGCCATATTACCAAAAAAAAAAGGCCTGAACAGCTTGGCAAGATGGTGTTCCATGCCAACATGAGACTACACCTGAGACCATATCTATTACACTGTATCCGGTTTCCTCGTCTTAGTTTACTGTACAGAATGGAGATTAACACATAATGCCTGGCCTCTTTATTTCTCTTGAAAATATTTTATGAGAGCTCAGTGCAGCCTTCTAACCACCTTGTAAAATCAGAGCAGATAGTGTATGAAGCAGGGATAAGGCAGAAAGATGTTTATTCCAAAACCTGTCCTTGGATTCATGTGAATGTAAAATCCAAGACGTTTGTAACAGAGAAGAGCAATTCGGAGCTTTTTTTTTCCACCACTTTCTGTGAATGAGCAGCTCTTACAATAGTTGTAAAACAAAAATCTGGTTTTCTCATCAGGTCTTTTCATCAGGAAACCACAAGCGGCCCGAGTGAACTGGATCAAGGGGCCAAACACACAGCCTGTAAGCCAGCGCTCCATAATTCCTGGCAGGAACGTCGGCCGTGGTTTTGTATGCCCATATCAATATTGAGCGCTTCTCCCACTCTGATCCCATTACAACAAGAGCAAAAACCAACAGAATAATTCAAAGTCGTGCCTCATTAACAGATCAGAAAAAAACGGAATGCGTGTTGTGATTCATGGACTTTTATTTCTATCAAAGCAATCTATTAACCGCAGCTGGTCAACCTGAATCAAGAAAATCACATCTGGCAAGGGGGGGCAAATCATCCATTAACCTGTCAAAACTCAGAATTCATTCAGGTGCAAACCCTTCCCAGAGGAAATCGTGTTCATGCTTTTGTAGTGATCATTGGTTTCTGCAAGATGCAACAGACAAGTCAGAAAGAGTGAAATGCTGCTAATCCTGTACATGAAGAAACATTAATTTTACAGGCTTTGCTGCAGTGACACGTCGGATTTTGCGCGGAGGTGTTACTGTTTACTTTAGATCTACAGTACATTTATTTAGAGAACATCGCCACCTGGTGACTGCATGTAGTATCGTCTTTTGCTCTCAAATTATTTGAGAACTACGGCGCAGCCCAGACTGGGGGATGGTGAACATAAAGCCCCTGTCTCAGTCAGGGAAGAAACCAGGAAGAAAGAGGACCGCAGTAAGCAGGAAAGCAAACAGTGCAAAATCAACTTTCTCAGAACCTGGAGGGCTGAGCTCTCTTCTGAGTTTGCTTTTGCAACGTCTTTTGTTCGAGCATTCCCAGGTGAACAAACTACACTCAGCTCATGTGAGACAACCGGAAAGGCAAGGCGCTCAGCCTGAGATCAGTGCACGATTGTTTTTGTTTAATCTTCTTAAGCACGCCAATATTGATTCGCGAATGAACGCGAGAACAGGCTTGAAATCAAACACCCCAGGCAACCGGGCAAAGAAAACAAAATCACTGGCCATTCAGAGGATTGATGACCATTGCCACTTCTGAATGAATTCTTCGAGCAAGGCCCTTCTTCCCCTTTGTGGAGTCGTTCGGCTTTACCAGACTCTAGAAGAAAGAGTTGGGTGCGTAGGCCCTCCACTAGGATACCCCTCTTAGCTGGAACACTCCCTTCCAGATGCCGGGTGATAAACTGCGTGGGAAGGGGGTGGGAGTGCTCACGTGCATGGCAGTGAAGGTAAATAATATTATATATGGCAATACACGTTTATAGAACTGCCCACGGTCATAAAAAGACAGATGGTTGTGCGGAGTCTATGCAGACAGAAGCATTACCGTCTAAAAGGATTGACTCCAGACCCTAGAAACAGTAATAAAATGCTCCAAAGTTGTAGGGGCGCCTGGACCTGTCCTCACTCATTTCTACATAAACTGACTCCCTCATAGCCCAGGTATTCCTAACCCCAATCCTTCTCAAATGGAGGTGGGTGTGAACTCTATCCAGAACCCAACTCCAAACCTTAACTTAACCTAGACACGGGAGGTATACACATCTCAATTGGTCTAAACTGGAGTGAAACAGGACGGGCAGGACGGGACCCAAAACCTATCAGCCTGTGTCCTAGAGTAAGAATTAGAGAAACCACTGAGGGGGAGAACAACAGGTTACTCCAGCTCAGTTGTCACTAGGTATTTTTCCCAACACCGCAGTAAACAGATAAGGAAACATCAAGCACACTTGGATGGGGAGGATTTTTTCTCTTCATAATCTGAATATTTGTGAGCTCCCACGTATAGCATACTTTGCAATACTTTGTATAATTCTGCCGAGGCTGACAGGACAGGTGGATCTAGCACAAGGTCTTTCCAAACCACAACTGAATGTCTAGAAATGGGTGCTACAAACAATGATCTATATCAAGGACACCGTACTAACGGATGAATGTAATAGTCTGACAAAAAGATAGGGCTTGCCGCTCCTTCCCTTAAGACCTCCTTTAGAGGAAAAAAGAAAAAAACAGAAGCTATGTTTTTGAAATTCAAAGCCAAAGGGGGTCTACTCTGGTCCCAGTCCTGCAGGTTCTGTGGTCCATCCTTAAATCGTCAATTTCTTAGCACTGAGGAGAGTGCTACTTTGATCACGTGAAGCACATTGGTTCTGTCAAGACGTTTAGAGAATGTGTGAAATGTGTGAAATGGACACTAAGTTAGATCTCTAGGACCCTGCTTTTCCATTCCTGACTTAACTGAACCAATTAATTTCCCACATTGATAAAAAAAAGTCACCTCCAAGATTTTACAAATTGCTGATTTAAGGGTGATCTGCAGTATAAAAGCCTTCTGGACTGTGGCTGACCAGGGAAAGATGTTGGTCACCTCTATCACCTGGGGATCAGCGATCATGGTTCCGTAACTGGACCAGACTTGAAGTGGCTTCTGATTGTCCCACAGACTGCAAGCCCATGCTCCACGTCAGCACGGCCGAAAGCTCCCAACTCTGGCGCTGACCAGCACCTGCAGACCACATGGGCACAGGATGGACAGCAGCATCAAAGCTGCAGCAGAAGGCTGGGCAGCGGTCAGCTGAGAGACGCCGTAAATCTCTGGGAACCAGAAATGGGTAGCATTCATCTGCAGAGCGGTCTTTAGACTCCCCTGAGTCCTTTCATCTTGAAGCCGTCAAAGACTTGTTTTTCTTAGCTGAGTTTCTTTTGTGTGGAACCCGCCTCCCACTCCCATTCCTCATCAAGCTCCAAAGCAGCTCTGTTTTCCTCGCATTCCTCCGTTTGCGGTTCAATCCAGGTATTGATTCTGGTTCTTGCGCCTTCTCCACCTCAATGTCAAGAAAACCTCACAGCATGTCATGAAATTAAATTTCGCTCTCCCGGGAATTGATCAAATTCTCGTTTTAGGATTTTTTGATTGAGGATTCATAATTTCAGACTGGTTTCTGGAACTGAAATTAGGAATCCTCAATATGCAGATGGAAAAAAGCAGCTATCATCAGGACTGTGCAACGATTCTCATAGCGTAAGAAGACTGTTATGGCAACGTCACTTCCCAGGATTCCAAGGAGTGCTCAGACTCCCTGAGGCGAGGGCACAGCAAGTGGCTCTGACGCCTGTCTGGGGTGTGTGGGTTGGGTGCCTGCAGGTGTCCAACATGGCAGGTCACATCCAGAGTCTGACCACAAACACTACAACCGGAACCACCGCAAATCTTCGGACTTCGGACACAAAGAATATTATCAGCATTAGCCTGGCCGTACATGGTGCCCAGATTGCATGACCACATAGAATTACACCAGCAAGACGAACACTGCCATGGAACGATTATGTAGTGAGGAGCTCAGCTAGTGGGCACAGTACGAATAAAGCATTGTAATAATTCTCTATAGCTACCTTGTAGATGTTTTCAAGTAAAATATTGAATTACATTTCTGTGTTGTCTGTCATGTTTTGTATATTAATTATGTACTCAAAAAAGAAAACATCAGACCACACTGATTAATTTCCTTCAATTAGGATAAAATCTCCAGTATAGAGCCTGACTGAATTATCAAGCTAAAGAATTCTTCATTATTTCATTCTTAAGCAAACTAAATAATATCATTAACTGTGAGCAGGGTTTGGTCTGCTCTGCTTGGGTGCTAGGAATGGTGCCTGGCGTCCAATATGACATCCAGCCTGCTCATTTTAATTTGGTGAGACTCTGCAATAAGACAGCTGAGCGGGACTCACGTTAGAGGCTGCCAGTGCACCACGCGCTGTTTCCTGGAGCTCTGGGGTGGCTTGCTGGATTTGGGCTGGGCGCCTGTGCTGGCCTGCTCGGCGATGGGAGAAGAGCTCACGCCGGGGATTCTGGGAAGGGTAGTGGCGGAGGCCCAGTCTGCTGCTGGAGTCGGGGTTATCTGATGGTCGCGGGGATGTTCACACCTGGGGCCCTCGAACCCGGCTCTACAAAGGCACACCTGGGGGCGCTTGCAGATCCCACCATTGGCGCAGCGGGGAGAACACCGAGCTACATGGGAAAGAAATCAGAGAGGGTCACTGACCAGAAAAACGAAAGACATTTGCAGAAAACACATGTGAACAATCCATTTAAAGCTCTCTAAAAAGAGGGTTCTACTTTACTCTACTAAACATTGTAAGAGTAGGAGTGCCAGAAGGCAAATAACTGCAGTTTTGAAACACACAGAAAAGCATGTTTTTAATCTGGTATCAAGTCCCCTCATAATCTTCTCTTTTCAAGACTATAAATCCGTCTAGTTGCTTTTCTCAGGACTATTCCAGCGCAGCAGTATCTTCTTTGAAGAAGGGTCAACAAACTTGGACACAATATTCTAAACGAGGCCTTACTAGTGCAATAGACAACTTTAACGTCCAATTGAGTACTTGAGCACTTGTATTTTGAGCAACTGTTTTAAGGTGGCATGGGAACTGGAGTGGTATTCCTGCTATGTCTTAAAGAGTAGGAAGTTATATCACTCTGCAAGTCACAGCTGGCAGCCCACTGAAGCTCAGTAGTTGTGAGCCTGGCCAGTACCTGGATGGGAGACCTCCTGGGACAGCTAAGGCTGCTGCTGGAAGAGTTGTTAGAGAGACTGGTAGGAGGCGCTCACCCTGTGGTCTGTGTGGTATCGAATGCCCCAGTATAGTGATGGGGACACTATACTACAAAAAAGGCACTGTCCTTCACATGAGACACAAAACTGAAGTCCTGATTTGTCATTATTTTGATCTGTTGTCATTAAAAGTGCGTGGGTGTTTCTCAAAAAGAGAAGGCGTGTTACCCCGGTGTCCTGACCAAATTTCCCATTCCCTTGATCAATCATAGCCTCCTAATAATCCCCATCTCTGAACTGGCTCCATCACTGTTCTCCTCCCCACTGAGAGCTGGTGTGTGGGGAGAGTACTGGCGCACTATGGCTGCTGTCACATCACCCAGGTGGGGCTGCACACTGGTGGTGGTGGAGGAGAGTCCCCATTACCTGTAAAGCACTATGAGTGAAGTGTCCAGAAAAGCGCTACATGAGAGTATTTTATAGGAATTCTCTGCCAAGCCACTCAATCATGGGTGAGAAACTCTCAAGACACAGGAATGGAACATCATGTGTGTCCCAGTCTGGGATACAACAACACAGTAGGTTCCCGCACACTTCCACTTCAGTTTTCCAAGGACTTTTCCAGCCTCGCTCTTGTCCGCTTGAATTCCGTGTCTTTGTGCGCTTGTGGAGTGCCAGGAGGTCAATGCCAACAGCCCAGTTGGCGCGGACAACAGTGCTTTACCCACACCAGAGGATTACCATCAATCTTTGGACCCCCCGGGGTGAATATGAACAGCGGTGATTCAAAACTAGGCCTTTTGATGCAGGACCCTCCCCAGCCCTTCTGTAAAGATGCTTTCTTGCACGAGTTTATGACCTTCCCCTTCAGGAAGAAAGCTCCGGGCACGGTACATTTGCACGGCTTTGCACGGGCCTTTACACTACAGACGCAGATGAAATGCTTCCTCGCAATCCCTTCTTTCTTTCGGAAAAAAAAAAAGATTTAACACCAAGTGTTAGCTCGTGTTGATTCACAGATTTTTTTTAACCTGGCAGTGTTTATGTTGAACTAAAATCCACATTGCGGGGAAATTAATATTTACAAATACGAGGCCCAGGAAACAGAACTTCATCCCAAAATAAAACATAGAAGAATAATATGATTGTCTTGCATTTATTTAAATATATCTACATTGATATCAACCCAAATACCCAACTTAACTGAACTGCGTTTAACACAAACTGTAAGCATTTAAGACAAGTAAAAGTTTTTTTCCATGCTGAAAACACAAGAAAGAAAACAGAACGTTTCGGCCGTGGAGCCTTCTTCGGGTGCACACAGACGATTCGGGAGGTACCTTACGGGACGCAAATCCTCGGACACAGGGATTACACAGGTATAAGTAATACAGCCGACTGATCCGGCGTTTGGAATGTTAAACGGAACACTTGGAAGGAATCTCTGGCTTTTCCCAGCAGAAGCCAAGTCAGAACTACCGGCCTTGAGGTATCCAAGTCTCTGCTCCGCCTCTCTCTCGCTCTCCCGCTGGAACAGGCCCTGCAGGACTTCCACCTCCGCGTGATCGACGGCCATAGTGATTTTAGAAGGGCTCTGCTTTCCTTCCAGCTTTAAACAAGATCAGACCCTCATCAAAAAGATTTCAAAACAGGAGACACTGCAACGAGTTGGCCTCACTTGCATTCATCTCCAATACAGATCTGATGGCTCCTGGCGCTAAGCAAATGGAAAGACCCCAAATCCCGGGTTGGGCAGAGCAGAGCGACACTCGGCACACATACTGGCGCAGAAACACGGGACCTTTGTACCCTCACAGCAGACGATCCCACGAAACCATCCTGCACGATACATCAAGGTTTCGAAAAAGTAAAATACCAAATTGACCTGAACATCCCAGAAGGGCAATTGGATTGTGTCAAGGCTGGGATAGTGCAGCTGAAGGAATACACAGTTCCAACGCAAAATACGTCTGGGAAAGGTATTGTCAAATTTGTTTCCTACATCTGGATTCATTACAACTCCAGCTAAAACACACAGCTGGCTGTCCACTCATCTTGAAGAGTCACAGAGCCTCCCTATACAGAAAGAAAAGAGGCAGGACTAAATGCACATGGCTGACACTGAGAACTCAGCACGGATACATAAACTAACTGCGGACAAGAGGGACAACATGCTATTTCCATTCTACAATACCCCTGGCTGGTGGGTTTGTTCATGCTCCTCACTATTGACCTATACATATGACCTGGAAGTGATGTTTGATCAGCCCTAAACTTCATGTCTTCTGGGAGGTGGGAAAATTCAGGAACACCTGGCAAAAACCCATGTGAATCTGAGGATGTAAACGCTTTACAGAAAGGCCCCTAGTTGCAACCAGGACACCGAATTTGTGAGGCCAGAGTGTTAACCACTATACCACTGTGCACACATCGCTAACTAAGCCTCCCATTACCAAAGCCTTTCATTTACTGTGACACAGCAACAGCAATTAATTGCATTTGGTTTTTATTGTGCTTTTGATGTGTACAGTATGCATCTCAGCTGCATGACTGTTTCCTTCTCGGTCTTTCCTGTATTGTTTTTAGGATGGATTTAAATTGTACTATTGTATCTTCTCACCTGTATTGTGCTTCCTATTTATTTACACTGATGAACTGTATTCCTGCTTTGCTTGCCTGTCAGATCTACTTTAAACAGAGACAAAATTCCAGATAAATCTCCATCAAATGAAGAGCCACAACATATATACTGTACAAGGCGCTGTATTTTCACCACCTGTGCAAGGACATTGGCATCAGCTAAGCAATCCAAAATCAAACACAGCAGAAGGCACAACCAGGGCAGCACAACTGAACTCTGGCATCATGCAGGGCCTGATGCATATGCTTCCACAGAAGGCTGAGACTGCACAGATGTTAAGGTGTTGCGGAAAAAAAGTGGCTGGTTTCAGTACGTTTGGGAGAGCACTTTCTAAGAATGCTGGGGCCTGTGTTTATGAAAGACGAAACAAAGTTTATTCAGTGAAGTGTCGGCATATTCTGTGCTCTGCCCTTGTTTGAACCCTACGTGACACGCGCTTTTCTGCTCCCCCTGTAAAAAATAACAATACAACATGCTAGCTTGGTAGTTTCCAGGCCTCTCTCTGCAGGTGATGGCAGACACTGCCAAAATTATTTTTTTCTCCCCTCCATCTTTCCCTTTTCTGTTTAGCCACTCATCCGCACCATTCAACTGGAATTTTCCATTCCCACTTCTCGAATCTGTCTAATGTATTGTCTTGCGCAATCAAACAGCACCACGTATGTCCAGGCCCAGCACCACCTCTCCTCCTGGCAGAGAGCTGTACTAACGGTGCGCACGCAGTCTAAACGTCTGGTAAATGAATGCAGCGTGACGTCTTGTTCAACACAGTCACATATCAACTTCAATGCTGAAAGATTAGAATGACCACCCATGAAAAGAGTGGGGAATCTCCAGCATGTTTCCCAACAGGCTATTCCACAACCACGATGCCTTCTGGTCAGGGCGTCACACAAGGCCAGGCCTTGACACGGATGCCTACAGTATGTGCGTGCTCTTTTTCTTTGTTCGGCCTGAGCCATCGTCCATCCCGGCTTTCTAGGAAAGCCGGAGCCTGTCCCAGAAGCTTACAAGGCAGGACCTTCGGAGAGCTGTGCCACCCTGCTACAGTCCCACGACATTCGTGTCCAGGCCACTCTTGCTACTGAGCGGTGCTCAGGGCTTCGGGAAAAGGTACTGCCCCGCTGAAATCATGGAGCATTATGGGCTTGAAGAAATACCGATAAGATTCTGGGGTCCGTCTTTTGAGGGATGACGCATTCGGTTGGACACTGCAGACATAACTTCGTGCAGCAGCAGACTGTTCACTTGAGCTCTTGTAAAAACAAGGGGCTGACATCCTCCTGTGACGACAATACTAACAAGTGCAACACTCGCAGAACCCACCTCTTCCTTACCAACCATTAAACACACCCCTAGTCCGCCCTGCTGCCTAGACTGTTGTAACTCTCCGTTAGCCATTTCCTCGACCTTATCCAGAATTCCACAGCTCGACTTGTCCTTTCTCTTCCTCCCTCCACTGTCTCCCTTCCACCCCTCTCGTCCTGTCCGCTCCTCCGTTTTTCCAGTGCCCGAGCCCGTCCCTTCTCCGCTCCCCGGAATGGACCGCCCACGGACACAAGACGCTCTGCAGGGCGCTCGGCACCTGCTCAAGACTCATCGGTTCAGACAGCTCCTGCGGTGCGTCAGCTCTCAGCTACATCCTTCAATAACTCTTCCACTGTGCTGCACTCAAGCTTTTAATCCCCACTCTGGTAATTGAGCTTGCTAAGTGCACTTACTCACTGTAGACAGGGAATACATACCTAGGGGCGTTTACATTCCTGCTCAGCAGCCACACTTGCAGTTCTCTCTTTTCACTCCTTCCTTTGCTCTTCCGGTTTGCAAGCACCTTGTTAAGCCATGTTAATTATTTATTTTTACTGTCCCAGCATGAGCGATCCTTGTATTGACACTTCATGTCGAATATCTACAGAAATCTGCCAATCAGGCTAGGTGGAGGCATCTGGTCAACAAATAAAAAGAGGTGCCAGTTTTCAGATGGCTCTATGATGGAGACATCTAGTGGAAGGAGAATGTTAGTGCTGGAAGGACACGACGCGCTGTAAAACCTTTCTGCTGTCAGTGGACTGCAATGGCTCAGAGGCTTGAGAAAATAGTAAGCATATCGTACGTAAACAGATTATGTGTAAACATTTAAAAAGATCAAAATACGATGTCACTTGAGACTTTAGTCGAGTTTACCCATTTAAAAGATGTTTTTAAAACTTGGATGGCGATCATGCAAAATCAAATAGTCCAATTTAAAAGGCATTTTTATTATTTTTTTAAATTTATTTTAGAGAACAAAACAAAACAATTTTACATATAACCCACCATTATCGAGCCTTACTTCTCAGACAAAAATGATCTATTCCTGTTCTCAACAAAATGCAACCTTAAAGGTTTAATGTACTGAATCCAACTAGACCAATATTTGACAAATTGTTTCATTTGTAATTTTAATTTGTAATTGTAATTTGTAATGGAAAATGTTATTTTTTCCATTATATATATTTCCCTTATTAATTCAATCCAATCATTCATTGTTGGGAAATCTGGGAGAAGCCACTTTCTTGTTACAGCTTTCTCCCCTGCTGATACAAGGATTCCAAACAAATATTCGTCAGTTCCCCTCCAATCAAAATCCAGTTTGCCAAAATATAAAGCCTCAAATGTAAAGGGTACATTCCTTTCAAATATAGTTTCCAGGGCCTCATGTAACTCCTTCCAGAAAAGCCTTATTTTAGGGCAGTTCCAGAATATACGCTAATGATCACCTTAGTTTCCGCACTGTCTCCAACACTTAAGAGTCTTCCTCAGTATGGTGCGCCTTCTGACTCGGAGTAATGAAAAATCAAACAATGTTTTTCCAGCAAAACTCTCTCCATAAATGCGAGTAAGTACATCTCCATTGAAATTCACAAATTGTAAGCCACTCTTCATTCAAAATTCTATTAAAAGGCATTTTTAAAGAAAGTAAATTGAAATCCTAAGTCACAGTTATCATGTACCTGTATAACCGTGACATTATAACGGTTGGGTAATAACCGTTATTACTGCAGGGAAATGAACCTGTTAATAACCTGTTAATGAACCTGTTAAAAGGGTAATAACCCTGTTATTACTGCAGATGAATCTGATTTCTATTGGGTTCTCCTGAAAGATGATGCTGGATATTGTTTCTAACCGTACAGCCTTTTCACCGCAACCTTTCAGCTTTTGAGTTTTTGCACTGTGATTAAAAAGCAAAACCAGAAATGAACCCAGGTGAGAGGAACCGATTCGTTTTTTCCAGGTTTATTCCTATACGTGCAAACATTCTGCCAGTGAAGGCCTCAGATTTGCTCTGAGCGAACGCAGAAAAAACAGTTGCAGGACTGTAAATCTTAAGGACTGGAACTGGCTACAGAATAGCAGTCGAATTTAAATCATAAAATAAACGTCCAGATGAATTTTCAAGTGGCCTGTCAGCTGCACACACAAACCTTCTCATTCACACGTTAGAAGCAGCCAGAGTTTCTCTTCAACATAAATAATCTGACTTCTAAGAATCTAGAACTTATTTATTATCTTAGAGAACTGCAGAATAAACACCTGATATTCACCAAGCGTGGGTTTGGAAGAAAATCACAAAGATGTCCACTTTGTAGTGCCAAGTCAGAAGACACATTAAAAACGTCTTCTGCACCCGTGTTTAATATTTTTTTTAAAAAGAGAACAAAATTGTTTCATTTGTCAATAAGGAGTCTTAATTCAGTGCTATCAAAGTCTTTCAAGAAGCTTGAAGCAACATTTTTTGTAGGAATAAAAAAGTATAAAAGTAACAGAACAGATTAGTTAGTGTTTTTTAAGGCTGTTGTTAAAACTGAAACAAAGCCAGTACCATAGCTAAGGGAAAACATGGCCTTTTGTGTTGAATTTCGTACTTGAGCTATTGGGGACTGCGTTTTGCACTAGCACATCTCTGGGTAATGAGGACCAAACTCTTTTGTATTTTTTTATTAAAGGCTACATTCTTCTTATTATTCCCAACAAATTTATTAAAGGGTTGTTATCTAGGAGCTTTTCGCTGTGATTTTGTTTCTCGTCATGCGCCTACCCCGCTCTGCGAGGGAAATCTCTTGTGCCAACTCCTCCCAGTGCCTGTGATACAGTCCTCTTGGCTAGGGGTGAGACCGTGCTACAAGCTGGCCCAGCCATGCAAGAGGACAAAACGTAAAGCAGACCCCATGTTTTCAGCAGGGTGAAGGAGCGGTCGGTGTTCTGGGTTTGTAACTGGAAGGTTGTGGGTTCAAATCCCAGGTGAGACACTGCTGTTGTGCCCTTGAGCAAAGTACTGCACCCGAACTGCTCCAGTAAAATACTCAGCTGTATAAACAGGTACAGGCTCTGAATCAATGTTTTAACCAAATAAATCCATAATAAGCTTGTGACACTCATGCAGAAGGCTAAGAAGTGTTGGGGGAAAGCTGGACGATTCCATCAGAATTTGGAAATGCTAATTTTTAATACAGAAGTCCTCTACGGCAAATAATAACTCAACTAAAGTGTACCCTTACATTAAGGATCTGAGCTCTTCAATACATTAGAAGAGAACTCTCCTTCTGAAAAGGATGGGTCATGAAATCGAAGAAATAAGTGTGGAGTGTGGCCCTGACCTCAGAGAAGACACAGACCTGGCTCCCATCAGCCTCTGCGGAGAAGACTGACGCTTTTACATCAGGGCCCCCCTCCTCCCCATTCCTGGGGGCTTAGCGGGCCGCTGAGCTCCAGGCATTTGAAGGAGAGAGAGGCACAGGGACGGCGAGAGAAAAGTCTGAATGGACGACTGGAAGCGGACGAAAGGTGCATACTGAGAAGCCCCCTACAATCTGACAAGCAGCTCCGGCCAGGGAGCCGGGCCCCGGCTGAGTTTTCGCTCGGGAGTCGCGAGAAGATGAGAATTCCCACAGCACTGCGAGAGGCGTGCGGGGAGAGACGCGTCAACACTGCAGAGATGCACAACCTCCTCAAGGATAAGACCTGGTCTCTCTCCAGCTCCGCCGTATCCAAAAATCCTGTTTCTGTCTCCCACACCCCCCATCCCCCTGCCCAGAATTCAAACAGTACCCCAGAGCACACAAACCCTGAGCATCTCTGGGTAAGAACACAGACAGGGCAGACAGCACTGCACTAGAATCTGTTTGACCCTCTCACTCCAGTTAAAATACACGCAACATAGTTAACTTCCCCCTCCCCATGATGATGGCCTATTAGAAACCTTTGGATTCAAATTTCAGTTCAAGGTTTTCGCAAACTGCAGCATCCCATCTGGAAAGCTCATAGATACCAGCAGCACCTCAATGGCCGTTGCAAATACAAGCAGTTTCTGATGCACTCAAGCACATTTCTAGTGAAATGGCTCTCAGTAACTGAGAATGCTTTTTCCAGTTTCTACAGGGAGCACAGTAAGGGGGCAAGGTGGGGCACAGCACCATGTCCTGGGTGTTCACGTTATGACACTGTAGGTGAATCTGGGGGCGATCTGGAGGTCAAACTCTACTAGATGTACAACGGGTGGATATGGAGGAGGGGTGGGTGCCATGAACTTTCTAGACCAGTGACGCACATCATACAGCATAGCAGTCATTATATACCGGTGTCCCCTTTGCTATGGAGTCCACTATACAGCTCAGGCGCAATGGGAATGCACAGGTAGCCTACACGAGTTCCTGAGGGCTCAGTTCGAAGGAAGAAAGAGCACTTTTGACATATTAGCCTTCCTTTTCTTCCACCAGCAAGGGGAAGGGGGGGGGGGGTTGTATCTTCAAAGGGCATCAGCTGGTAGCCATGGACACCGCTGTGTTCGCAGCTCAAAACACGAGGCCCATGGCTTAAGCACAAATGAAACGATACAGTATCAGCGAGGCAGGGGACTGAACGCTCACTTGCGCTCCTCAAACCCAGGGGAGCAAGGCAAAAGGACTTCTCAGGGGGAGCAGACTCACGTTTTGTGCATTTTTTTGTCTTCGGGGCCACAGTCCATCCAGCACAGCACGCGGCGCCACAGACGTTGGGCCTACAAGGCAGGGGGGAAAAAAAAGATGCTGTTTAAAACAGATAACAATACGCAAACGAGAAGACAAGAGCAGATAGAGGCCTGGCGGACATCCTGCAGCAGATATCCGACACACAAGAACCAAACTCCTGACTGCTTCCTTTCAAACAAAACTTGACATTTTTAGCTGCCAATATATAAAATTATTTTTAAAAAAGAAAGGCCGAGAGAGGCTTTTCTAAGCTTATTTTTAGCTACCTTAAGGTGAACAATCATTTTCTTTCACTCTGTTGTTATGACAGCATCTTCACATACTCTTTTTATCTGCTGGTAGGGTAACACTGGTGCTGCACATTGTAACACAGTGAAAATAAGTAGCAAAAACGTCAGGCTAAATCAGATCAATCTAAATACCCCCTCTATCAGTTAAGGGCTGTAAAGAATCTAGCATACCTTCCACCGTGAATCGGCATTACCTCTGTGCCACAAGGTGTAAGGGCAACAGAAACAAGAAATCGATTATCCATACTGCAACCATACTTTCTTAACAATGTAAAATAATTATGCCTTTATTTCCTGAAATAGTGTGTCTTGACCTCTTTGTTATTGATGGTTGTTGTGTTGCATGCTGCTGCCAAACAAATATCCTCAAAGGGATCCCAGTAAAACTCAAATTGATAACCCGTGTCATCTGAATGGAGCTTAATTTGTGTGCAATTATAGTGAAGAAAAATAATATCCAATCAGACGATAGAAGAAAAGCAGTTCTCTCTCAGGCGAAGAACTGCAGAAACGTCCCGCAGAAGTAAGTCATTTTAATTTATTTTGACGTGATGCATTTGAGAGAAACAAAAACTCAGAAATCTTTCCAAATAAATTATAACATCATTGCAAATCCAGCATCAGGTTTACTGTAAAAGTGGGTCCCCAGGAAAAAGAAACTTGTAAAAAAGGACCTGCTGAAGCCACTGATCATTTTACACTGACCAGGAAGGTAAATTTACATTCCGTTTTGCTACGCCTCCCACCACACCAGCACATGGGATGGGCCATCAGAAGGTCTCTATCCTCCACCGCACATCCCACGCATGAAGAGATCCAGCTTTCCCACACGGGTACAGGCCGGCTGCCTTTCACCTCTGGGACGGGAAAACAAAACCGGATTAAATGCCCTCGGAGAGGCCTGCTCAGGGGAGAACCTTTAATTCAGGGCTCCTGGGAGAAAAGGCAATTAACGACCCGACACAAAACTTTTGACGACGGCCCGCACTTCAAAGCAGCAGTTAGGGAGATTAACGCCAACAGACCCCCCTCCCCTGTTTGGTGGGATTTTCTAATCAGTTACACTTTCGTGGGTTTATTGTCCGGCTGCTGACAGGAGCTGGGGGCTTTCTGAGCAGCGCTGGCACGACGGAGCAGAGCGCTCTTCGGGGGAATGGAAGATGGCTCCAAGCGCTGTTTCAACGCTTCAGCACGTTGAACTGAAGGGGCTTCCCTGCGTTTTTCAGATCAACACTGTCACTGAACAGCAGAATCGAGATCTCAATGTGTTTGAAACGTGTCCCGTCTGACGTCTGTTGCGCCATCAGAGGTTGTGCGATAGGAGCTCCGTGATGCATCTGCACTCCTCTCGCAGGCCTGTAGTGAAGACCCACCCGAATGGCCTGAGTCCTCGTGTCTCTTTAACCCGGGAGGTTCCCTTCCTCATCCTGGAGATCCCGAGCTCGCTGGCTCGCTGGCTCGCTGGCACTTCCCACGCCGACGTCATCCTTCATGATTATTTAGGAAAATCTCACGAGTCAAAGGGGCTAAAGCTCAGCCCGGAGACGTCGGAAAGCTCAGCTGCCAGGAACTGCATCTACAATAGGTTAATCTGTTGCACGACTTGAGAGCAACAACATACGCTCACCATCGCTGTAACCCTGTCATGCACTAAGTGCCTTGTCAAGGCTCGGGAAAGAAATACTATTTATTTAAACCCACTGAAATCCCAGTCGCTGGCCTAGATTATTATTGCCACACAGCCAGGTCGATGATCGACAAAGCAGGCAGAGAAGCAGATCGTTTTACGTGCCGCCCAAGATCCCTCCTTTCACCTCGGCACCGACGTCCTGCGGCTTGGCCCCACGATCCGGGCGCAGTGTGCTGCCCTGCGCCTCGCGCCCACCTCTGCCAGCTAGAGCCCCGGCTTCACGAGCACCGGGGTCCGGCGCTCCTCACCCCGTCGCCAGGCAACGCCGCTGTCCCGCGCCCAGCCAATCCCAAGTTCAAGAGGCAGGAAGCAGCAGTTTCACAAACGGCTTTGGAAGTCAACACTGGACCACTGTTTACACACAATAGAGTGACATTCCCCCCAGCCACCCCCTTCATTAACTGGCACAGTTAAGGGCTGGAAAACAGACAATCGTTTGAAGCATGGCTTCCTCGAAAAAGGCCCGAATCAATGCTGTGCTGTGGAGCTGAAGGATTATTAACTGCTCCTATACCTTGACAACAGAGCCCAGCATTCCTTGCTCTGAAACGGTCAGACGAGTGGGTTTTAACAGTTACAGGCACAGGCTTCACTGTTCATTGGTTCAAGTGTGCTCTGTGGGCCTTTAAAAACCTCTGGCCAAAGAAACAGCTACTGTACAACAGCTCTTAGCGCCAGACAGGAACAGACTTCTCCGAAATACTCGGTACCCCTTCATCTTCCCTCCTCATTCAGATGAACTGGAATCTCTATATGCAAAACGATAAGAAAAAAACCCCCTAAGCATTACTGACCCTCAAGCAGAGCTTTACACCAGTTAGAAACTGGCATTTCCAAACTATTATTCAGACATCCTGTCACTAAACAATTTATGACAGATTTAACAGTTTTGGTATGTTATGAAGAAAGCGCAGATATTCCATGTGAGGTTTCATTTAAAATTCATTCCACGTCACAAAAACAACATTATGTAGAATCAAAATTGGAAATGGACGTTATGCAGTATATACCATTTTTATCAAAGCATGGTACAACCCCTGAATCAGCACTAATTACAGCCAGGATGGTTGGTTACATCTTTCAAAACCACCCTAGATGTACCCTGATTTTCAACCAGTGGAATAAAGAACATGGATAAAACCCGATCCGTAATAATTCAAAATTATATTATTATATTTATTATAATAATTTGGACTGTCATATACTTTGTGTACATGCACACTTAATGCATTAATTACTGTTTCTGCTCAGGCACAACCTTTTTTAATCACACAGTACTCCTGTTCTTTTTGCCATCAGTAGCCACGCCGTGCTGTGAATTATAACTACAGTATATGAGGGCTGTTTAGCTTTCAAAGTCCCCCTTGCACAATTTCTAAAAAATGTCAGTACCGCTCAGTTTCACTTTAAATTGCATTGACCAACTACATGCTGGTAACCAGTGTTAGGCACACAGCTTACACTACATGTCTTGTCTTGTAAAAGCACTGCAAAAGGAGAGAAACGCCCTGCAAATAGGCATCTATCATACTCCAGCTCTATAACACACATGAGCTCTGATGTGCTGAGAAGGTGAAAGGCTTTAAACATCTAAAAAGATGCAAGATTAGTGGTACAACTGCGAGGAGGAAACCTCTCAGGGAGTCATCGCTGACCCTTCACCTACTGTAGATGGAGAGACACGCTCAGGAACTCTCGGCCATCTCAATACACGTTCAAATTCGCTGCTGAGGCCTCCGAAGGAAACTGGTCCTTAAACTAGACAGTGATTAACACCCCGATCGAGATGGGAAAACCACCTGACCTGGTCTTTCAAGCAAAATCAAGGGCGACAAAATATACCCCCCCCCCCCCACCCCAGTGCACTCTCCATATGCAGAGAGAGAGAGATCCGGTCGAGAGAAAATAAAACAACATTCCTTCTTTTCATGCTCCGTTAAACCATCCTTCTGCCTCAGTTCCTAGCCGGATTTGCCAACAGGGAAAAAAGAAAACGGAACCTGAGGGAGAGGTCTTGTAAGCTCTGAACTGACCCGTCTCTCTCTGTGTCATTTGTTCTGAACGAAGCGGAGATTTACATAGCCGTCAAACCGCAGTTCTTGACCTTTCTTCACTTATATCATATGTTTCCCTTGAGAGATGACTAGACCTCAATACCAAAAGGCACCTATAAAAAAAATATTACGGTTCCACATTACAGATGCCATTTTGGGAGATACTAGAAAGAGTTCCCACAAGATTATCATATAGCTGACACCCTACTAACTTGGGTCAGTCAAGTTGTTTTTTTTAAAGATCTCATCAAACAGAGTAATGGCAATAAGCTATAGATACGGTTTAGAAAACGACATGTCATGCTCCAGCAATTAAGATTCAGCAGTCGTGGGAGGGTCTCTCGGAAAAGATGGATGGAGCTCACCAAATGCCTGTTTGCAACCATGAATCGCCTTCAGTCACCAGGACAACTGTTGAGATATTCCAGGTGGTGCACACGGATGCTTGAGTCCCATTCACAGAGTTTGTGGGATGCAAGAATCCCAATAGGTTTTCCTGGTAAGCGAAAGCTATTTTAGGAGTGAAGGATTCTTCCCCACATCCCCCTGGCAATACTGTTGATGCTGGCTCTACACGACTCACTGCCTGGGTTCCACAGCCAGGACCAATAGCTGGACTTTGGAGCCCTCTAAATTGCTGTAGGGTTCAATGTTCAGTTTGTGTCAAAAATACAAGAAGATGCCAAAACCAGTCCTGTGGCGACCAGCTCTTACATGTTTTGTGCCTTATTCAGGTTCATTTATTCCTTACAAACGTATATTGAATTCTACACCGTGGTAAGAGATCAAAACTTTTAAGCTGCATTTTGTGAAACCTCCTGCTCTCTTGTCCTGTGCGAAGAAAAATCTGCCGGTACTAGTGCATGATTTAAAAGAAAGAGATTCCACAGATTCCGTGGCTATGAGAAGAAAAAGCCAAAGGATTAAGTTACTAAGTACATTAACAGTACAAATGCGAGTGTGGAGATTGAGTTTTAACCCAGCTGCTCGTCACTGTAATTGGAGCTGTCAAGAGATTTTTCCACTTCTGGGTGCTGCTGAGGGCAGAGCTCTTGTTAACTTTAAGTATTAAAACCTAATAATGCCGTCAGTAAAAAAAAATATACCAATTCATTTCCAAACAACACCCTGTTAAATAGGCTATTTTGATAACTCTGTTGTAAAAACATTAAGGCATTACTGTGGTGGTGACAAGATATGGTCAGCTCATAATCTTCATCACAAAAATAGACCTGCCAGCTTTTTTAAGCATCTAGGACACATAGAAATGTGCAGAACACCAACCCTCCCCAAAATACTACAACACAGACAAGAACACTGATCCACTTTTTTTTATTCTTAAAAGCCTACGT
This sequence comes from Atractosteus spatula, assembly GCF_055471065.1. Taxonomy (NCBI): domain Eukaryota; kingdom Metazoa; phylum Chordata; class Actinopteri; order Semionotiformes; family Lepisosteidae; genus Atractosteus; species Atractosteus spatula. Next base: position 72,710,913 of record NC_142708.1, on the reverse strand, counting down.
GTTTAATAAAAACTGTCTGTCTTTCAAAATATTTCTCATCCAAAAACTGGTTATTGTAAAGATGGTTTGGACCAGAGTTTCCATGAACTTTCTGTCCATGATCTTTTTATTTAATGTATGAGTGTGTACATACTGTATACTGAAGCTTATATTGGGTGGAAAAGATACTCTGTGTATTGCAGATAACCTGTGACTGGAGCCCCTAGAATACAGTGGCTTTCAAGATGCAATATAACTTTAGTGCCCATTATTGCTCAACAAGCTTCTTCTCAGTGATTTGGACGATACAGGATCAACTTCGGACTTAAAAGATTTCCAAAGGTGCATCTCTTAAAGCCTTCTTTCTGTATCACAGTCCTTACAGCAATTAGTTGCTGTAAAGATTGGGTGTTTCCATGTGCCTGCACATACCCTGGACATGAGTGAACTAACTAGCAGGTCTGCTCAGGTTGTGGATGATCCTTTCAAAGGAAGTGCAGGGGCAACACCATGTCAAATACCCCACTGTCTCACATGCAGGAAAATGACTTTCCCACATCCTAAACCATCACCTAGATCGACAGGAATTTTGGAAGGGAAGGAAGAGAATAGCTATGGATCACTTGTAATCAGCCAATTCAATGTGGCTCTTTCTTTCCCTTCAATGGATCTGAAATGGTAGTTTCCTAGTTTTAGATGTGTATTTATCCTTTGCCACACAACACAGTACGTTTGAGTAATACCTTCCGTTTGTGTGCCATAATGGAACCATCACACACACCGACTTTTCCTGTCTTTTCTTTACAAGGTCTGCAAACTAACAAAGTCTTCACTCCAAATTAAAAAAATAGGCTTCCAGAAAGAAAATAAACATATGTATATTTAAGGGGGTGATATTCGGGCACCAGCAACCAGTATGCAATTTATGAGCAGAGATGTTTACACTGGGTAGAAATGAGTAATGTACAGTATAAAGGTTAGACACCCATAAATTCACTTCCAACTGAGGAACATGATTATAAACTCAGCTTCAGGAACTGTTTGACCTCTCTAAATAGCCACAGGGGAAATTATGACAGGAAACGAAAACTTGAGGAAGTTCGATGGGTTTAAATATTCACACATTCTTTGGGGAAGGGGGATATTTTAGCACATGTACCCACTTTAAAAAAAAACGGCAAAACAACTTAAAAGGTTTGACAATACAGATGATAAAATACTGTTTCTTGCACAAAAAAATTAACAAGGAAAAGAAAATGGTGAATTATCACAAGTGGAATTGGACTGGAAAATTCCAAGCATGTTTAAGACATAAATCCTGACACAGATGTTGATGCAACACACAAGACTAATTTTGCAATGGTAACTCATGAACCCTGCTGTGATACAAAAAAAAACAAAATACAAAATTCCAAGCATGTTTAAGACATAAAACCTGACACAGATGTTGATGCAACACACAAGACTAATTTTGCCATGAACCCTACTGTGACACATACAGTAAGAGACGTCATGAATCTGCTAGGCGGGGTGGCTTGCTCCAGACCCCCACAACTCCTTGTGAAGACTCTCCAGTTATCAGGTTTAAATGCATTTCTCCTTTGTAAGAACACAAGAAAGGGACCCTCTGGCCCACCTTCATCATATGGTAGTTTAGTAGCTAAAGTGAAAGTAAAATCTCACCACGCCATTTCTTAAACGTGCCCAGAGTTTGGGCTTTAATCATCTACTGTACATGGGAGCTCTGGTCCAGATACCCACAACGAATTAAAGGTTTTAATACAAACTTCAAGATTCGCTTTCATTTTACAACTAACATTTGATCCGCATGGCACTGCTTTTTCCCCACAAACGTTTTTTACTACATATAAAACTATACCACTGTTGCTCGCTAAACCACCTGGTGCTCTTCACACTAGTATTATTTACACAGTAATTGAAAACTGTTATTAATCGCGGCTGCCTATCTGGTTGACCCGTTAACCGTTACTCCCCAGGAGGCAAAGAAATCCCAGGAAGAAAATTGATGGTGCGGAAAAAAATGTGGGTAAAAAGCCTTCTTTGGCTCCCTGTGAGAGACCAGAAACGAGTTGCAGGAGCAACGTTGGTTTATATACTCACCTAGAATCGAATGGAGAAAATTACAACAACAACAAAAAATAAACGAATAAACAATTATCAACAAAACTTGACAATAATTTACTTCCTGTCTGCGCTACACCAAAATGCGTCCGTGCTATGAACAGACTAAATCCATTATTTTGTGTCCTCTGCGTCGTTTTTCACTGTTAAATCCGAATAAATCGGGTATACGGTGAACTTTGTTACTTAGTGTCTCTTAATCACTGTCATACATCTGGCGTAACAGACTTATACTATCATAAACTAATATTATTAAAGAGATTATTTGCCTTACAATATGTCTGCTGCCCTGACCAACATGACTAACACGCAACAATGTCACAACCAACAATGACTGTTGTTATCATTTTTCTCTACAGCAAGAGTGACAAAAGTGTACCCCAGTCATCGCATGTCTCTGTGTTCTTGAAATTGTACTGTACTGTCTTTAGTCTTTATCTGATTATAATCATCCAACAATACTTTATTCGGTATTCCCTCCATCCATAACAGCTGACAAGTTTAACTTCAACCAACACAAGAAGTTGACTGCGTGCTAAGAGTCGTGGTGTCCATTGGTTTTCTTAATAAACGGCGAGTATTTGTTAGTATACCGTTAAATATTGAATCCTTTGTCAAAGCAGAAGAATCTATCGAGAATAATTTATCGTTTATAATAGCGAACTGGAGAGTTACACGTTTATACTTCTTAGAAGGGTATTTACTGGTGCATTTGGACATAGGCAGTAGTGATTTATAGGCGGGAAACTGAAGACTTAATCGCCAAAAATTGCTCTCGTCACAGTTGCAGACCTGATGAAAAACTAATAAGCATTTAAAATATTGAACCAAACACACAATGAAAACTAAAAGTGACGTGAGAAAATGAGCTGGACAAAACTACTTTTTCTTTCTGCACACGACAACGTTTTACATAGCAAGTCATCTCAAATAATCCGTTTTTTATTATAACTGCTAGTGCTGATTCTTATTCTTATACCAGATTTCTTTTCAGATGACACTTGTGCACATGTCTGTTGCAGAGGAAATCCATACAGACGGGCTGGATAGGACAGGAGAAAGAGCGAGAGACCATCACAACACACCAGGAAAAAGGACGATGACAGCACAGGTTTGGGGATATCTGTAACATCGCACACGGAATCTTCTGGAACAAATGCCTTATCTGTTCTTCGAAGCTACGGCTAATTAACTTTCCAAAACCTCTAATTATTTTAAATCCCAGCCGAGTCTCCTCTAATCGGGAGTTCTTTGCCAGCGCTGTTTTCTCCAGAAAGAAAAGTGTCGATACCTTCACCGAGTTATCTATAGCCTGTCTCAGTTCGGAACTGAAATACTGTCAGGAGGAAAATTCAAGAAAACCTTCAAAGAAGTGGTACCAAATAGCGACCAAGGATATGTGTCGATTACATAGGAAATGTGAAAATGCATCATATTGAACTGCATTTCTCAGTATGCACAGTGGAAAGGCGTTTTGGAATATTTAATTTGTTCCGTTTGAACTACAGTATCTACTGCATATCAGTGAGGAAAAAGTCCGACATCCTGCATAGCTTTTACATCGCCTGTGAAACACTGCAGAGCTAACAGCTGCATAACTTGAAAGCTGTGCCAGTTTTAGACAGCGTGTAAACTCGCTAAAACTCTGATAATTCGAGACAATATATAGTGGTGTGGATGTACAGTATAACTTGACAACTTTCAAATACGCACAACAAAAATGTCCAAATGCAATATTTAGATATGTCACTTATTCAACCAAAAGACACTACAGTAACGCTTAATATTATCACTAATAGTACTCACCCAGGTAATTTGTTATTCTTTTTGGTAGAATTCGTCGCTTCGCTCCTCACTTTTGCAGGTGCTTTGATTTTGGGGACTTTGGTTTTCGCTCCTGGCGCGACAGTCGGCTCCCCCGGAGAGTTCAGGGAGCCCGGCCGGTCCGGGGTGCGCTGCCGCGCGACCCGCGGCGTCTCCTGCGCGGGCACGCGCGGGACACTCCTGCCCGTCTTTGAGTCCTGTCCTCGCGAAAGGGCGACAAGCAGCGCCAGACCCACGCAGGTCAAAAGCAGGGGCTCTCGTCTTCTTCCACTTAACATTATTTTTTTTAATATACTGCGCGTGGAGTGAACTTTACATTCCACTAGTCCCTAATTGTCCAAACGGGACGCACGGATCCTCAGTCAAAAACTTGCGCAACAAACTTGGGTATAGATCAGATTTTAAAAGACGGCGTGAACGCGTTTTTATCTATAGGTGTGCATGTTTAATTGAATTATTAGTGACCAACAATCACAAGTCCCGATATGGAAATGTTCCTCTGTCCCATTGCGTTGAGTCCAGACACAGGCTTTGTGTGTGAACTAAGCGCCTAAGCTTTTAAAAGCCCCTTTATTGGGGATTCTATGAACGCAAGAGCAGAGATAAACGGAGTTTAAAAGCCGGTCTTAAAAACTTTACCCAATAGGGCCGAATCCTTCTGTTTTAGACGGGAATCTGCCAATGGCAGTCCGGAGGGGGAGGGTTTCCGGATAAAGGGTTAACGCTGCGCTAGGTCCTCTGTGTTCGCGGTGAGGTTCGATGAAAGGCAGCCACAGCTCCATTCAATTCTAATTGTGTTCCGACAGGGACGCGTTTGTACTGCAGGACCAGCGAAACTCCGCGCTGCAGAAGTCTGGTGAAAGAAAGCGAGGCGTGGGAAAAGCGCTCTGTTCCGAGCTCTGTGGGACTGGTGACAGAATGCTGTAACTGCGCGTTGTTATTATGAACCTGCTCACTTCATCTGCTATGTTCCTGCTCCACCTCCACCTTTTTTTTACCAAGAATATCTGTCAAAACCGCTACACTTCAAGCTTTTGAGCCACTGTCCTTTTCTCCTGTTGCTGTACTTGGAAGCCTCCTCTGTTCCAGACGGAGAGATTCTGCTTGAGGCGAGTTACAGCGCTGGAGCTCTTTGTTAAGAACCTACAGTAGTGTTTTGATCCCATAACTTTCCCATAACTAATCCCATAACGATTTTTGTGATGCGTTTTACCTCGATTGCTCGAACGCTCGTCGCAAAATCTATAGAGTTTCCATTCAAATAGCTGTATTGTTGCTCAGAAATACCGCGTCGCCAACTCTGAATTATTAGTTCATCAGTCCTTGGATCGGCGAGTAGGGGACCACTGCACTAAACTGAGACCCTGCTTCTGAACAATTGCAATTAATGCTGAAAGACTTGTCGCTGAATCAGTGATGCTGAAAAATCAGAGAATAAACCCGAGTGGCTTTTAGTACCCCAGATACTTGGATGTCAACTCGAATTCGTTGTTGTTTCCTAAATATCAAAGAAACGCATGTCATGGTCACCTAAGGCAGTGTACTGTGGACGAATTCTGGGCCCGGTGTTTACAGGCTGCATGGCAGACGCTTGCGATAGAAATTTCACGTTTGCAGAGGATAAATTGCTGTCCTGGCGCGCCCTCCAGTGGCCAGTTATTGAGTTTCAGAGGGAACGGCTGTGAAGCACCTGTGTTTACATTCTCTCCTGATCCCCATACGCACGGATTTGGGAAGCTTTATCAACACACCCCGTGAACACCTTTTTCCAAGACTGCTGTTTGATTCTTTTGAAAAATATGTCAAAGCTAAACGGTCCGTTGTTTACATAATTGGCAGTTAAATTGTTTACTTAATTCATAATAAATCTGACCAGAGCTTATATTAATTCTCACCACTAACGCTGTCAAAGAGCTTCACCTAGAGGAGGGATCTGCCTTATTCACCACTGCGGGACAGCAGCGCAGCAGGGCAGCCGTCCTGCGTCTGCAGACCCCGGAAACAGCAGTTCAGGTAGGGGAGAGGGGAACTACTTCACTAGCTCATTTGTGGGAGAAATTATGGGAGATCCAACTGGAGCAGGGACATCAGGACTGACACCCCTACTCTTATGAACAGTGCCAGGGGATCTATAATGACCGTATAGTCGGGCCCTTGGTTTTGCATCTCACTCAAAGAAACTGATAGTGTCCCAGGTCATCACATCGGGGGTATTGATTAGGAAAATCTGGTATCAGAGGGGAGAGCGCCACCTGCTGATCCAGCAACACAGCTTGCAGGCTTTTCCTGAGGTCTCCCATTCCGGTACTGACCGGACCCAGCATTGCTCAGCGTCGAAGTTCTGAGGACTGAAACCTCCTCTTTGTTCAGACAGATTCCGTTTGGGTCGTCTCTTATTTTGTGTACTATATATAGAGTACATAAACATGTGACAACCATACTGGTTCACATCCAACACACTGTAATCAACAGGAAACAGGTGATCTCTGTTGATCTGTTTTTATTTGGTGAAGGACTTGATCAATGAAATGAAATACTAGACTACTTACAGCTGTATTATTCTTATTATTGGAGCAAACGTTAAAGCTGGATCAGATATTCTTATTTTGAATAATGTTGAAGATGACAGTGATGATCAAGCACAAATCAAGCTTGGGCTTGCTATAGTATATAGTTCTCCACTAGAGGGATGCAGTCATCATCAATGAAAGGCAAAGCGTGAAATCAGTCCATAACTCGCAGTTCATTAAAACAGCATCAGGGAATCAATGAGTCAGGAGACTTGAGCTTCACTGTAATGAACCGGCGCGTCACCCTGCCTCCAGGTTCTCAAACTCAATTTAAAATGAGATTAAATCAGAAATAAATCACAGAGACGCAATTTCATTCTGCTCCACACTCGAAAACAAAATCTTGTAGAATTCACGAGCTCAGGAAGGCATATTCACTCGAAATATCCGATCTATAATTTATTAATAACGGTTTCTCAAAACCTTTAAGCTGTTAACATTGGTCCGGGCAGAATCCATGCTACCCACATAAGGCTCACTTTACATACACAGAACAGAAAGACTGAAAGTCAAATCCATAATTTACTGCTACCGAATTGTATGTTATGTATGCTTCCTTTGACACTGTTCACAACATCACCATATTAATATGGGCGACCTTGGCGTTGGCATACAGTAGCATGCAAGCAAGTGACACGACACAAAGCATTAAACGGGGCAGACAAATACACAACGGTATATAGTTCAGCTCGGACTTTCGCCTCATACAGCAGCTGAATCAGAAGGCTGATAACTGCGATTGTCAATTATTGCGAACTCACTGGCCAATTCCAGTACAGAGGATGCTCATTCCTTCGCTGACCTTCACTTTCAGCTATTCAGGTCGAAAAGGCATCCAGACGCTGATCGAAAACCTGCCGGGTGTCTACAGTACAAATCGGATAGCCGTAAACGAATAGGTCAGGGCGGTACGGCACGCTTGTCGAGACCAGGTGCTGGAACAGTTGTAATACAACGGATCATTCTGAGACTGGGTCTCGACCGCCTCCGAGCTGGAAACTGGTTCTGCACCTGTAAATTCTGGCCCAGGCTCTCTTGGAATGGGCGTTCTGAAGAGAGCGACACAAGCCGCGACCCCTGACTCAAAGAAGTGTTTTCTTGAAAGCGAATTACTGAAATAACAACCAAGGCATCCCGATCGCTCTGAGCCTCAAGCTACCGTTCAGGAAACCAGAGTTTACCGTGAAACGACACAATCGCACATCACCGTCAAAGCACGCTTCGGTGCGTTGGGACTGTGGAGGCAAGCAGAAAGTTACTGCGGCCACAAAGCACAGGCAGTTGAATCCGTTCTCAAGAAGATCGCTTCTGCCGCCCGCAGATCATAAACGACTGAGCTTTTAACAGAAGGTGATGTCTAAAGCTGTGAAAGAAGGGCTAAAGTCGTAAAAAACAGAACCGCAAACACCCGCGAGCCGGGGATACATAAGAGAAAGTAATTGTGCTTATTGAGAAGCTGTTGAGATTTGCTCTAAAAGAGAGCTGGGAAAATACTCTGGTGATAACCCCAAAGCGCCTTCCACGCGACCTCTCCGATGGCTCACGCCGTCGGCTACCGGCTCCTGATCTCGTTTATGAGATTTTATTTATGTTTATAATCAAGAGAAAACGGTCTGCCATCTCACGGTGGGCAATTATTCCGGGAGCCTCGCTCAGTCCCCCCCCCCCCAAAAAAAAAATCGCCGTCTGGGAGCGGGAGGTGCGTTAATAGTCGCTCTGGGATGCGCAGAAAGTTGAATTTGGACGCGTTTCTGCTGCGACCGAGGCAAAGAGGAAAGACTGATCTGTGCTTCTCGGGAATCCCCTGACGAGCTTCTGCTCCAATTAGAAACAGCCCAGCTATCGATTCGCTTCTGCATAGCTGCGCGCTCCCTTGCGACAACCAACCCCCCCACGGCTGTCGCTAATAATATTTTATGCTCTTTAGGCTCAAGATAACCGTTTCTGCGCCGGCCCACCTCATCGCAGTCACAAAGCGGAATTTGCTGAGCCGTGCACTCCAGGAAAATCCTGATGAGTCAAGGAAAACGACTCTGTGGGAGATTACCCTGCGTGTTGTGGGGGCAACAGTACCTCCCTGTGCTTCATTCAGATGTAGCCTCTCCAACAAAGGAAATCGTTTTTGTAGATAGATGACTTTAAACCAGGGGGCCGGGCCCGGATTCGCCGGTCGGTCTACGCAGGCAATCTCGAATTCACCGAAGCGATACGGCCGGCAGAATCACGCGCGGAAATATTATTTAACTAAACCATCGAGCCGGTTGCAAATCTTTTCTCAACACTCAGTTCAACCTCATAAAACGTGATCAACGCGCAGCCTTGACAGAGATTCAGTACAGAGCGTTCCGTTGCCCTCACTAGTAATGCAAGACACTAGGACTAGTTTATTGGTGTAACGCTTCTATCCAATGCAAGGGACACTGGCGCCCATCGGCAGAGCTCGGCAGTTTCCTTGGCCAATTCAGGTGAAGCGCCTTGCTCGTGCGTGCAATAGCAGCCTGTCACCAGCTGTGTGAACCCGCAGTCTTCTCAGCGGGAGGGCCAGGTGCCTGATCGCTGTGCCACCCTGCTGCGCCACACCGCTGCTCCAAAGCACCCAAGACGCACCCCGCCGCGCTCTGCAGCGACAGCTCCTGCCGCCCTGTAGCGGCGCACAGAGGAACCCGCTGCCAGCCCGGGTCTCGCCGGGATCTGTCTTTTTTTCTTTCGTGTGTTATTGTTACAATATCTCACTTCAAACCCACTCCACACCGCCTGTCCCTGTATTAAAGCATTTAACTGTAGGTCTGTTGCACATACTGTACCCGTTGCCAGCAGCCATATCACCCTGCGACTCACAATTAACAACCCACTGAAGGGAAGCACGTGTGAGCCTGGTCAGTACCTGGAAGGGCGACCTCTGCTGCTGGAAGTGGTGTGAGTGGGACCAGTAGGGGCGCTCCCCCTGTGGTCTGTGTGGGTCCTAATGCCCCAGTATAGGGACGAGGGCACTATACTGTTAAAAAAGGCACTGTCTTTTGGATGAGATGTAAAACCGAGGTCCTGACTCTCTGAGGTTATTAAAAGTCCCAGGGTGTTTCTCAAAAAGAGTAGGGGTGTTACCCCGGTGTCCTGGCCAATATCCCCTTGGCCTTTACCGGTCATGTCTTACTAATAATCCCCCTCTCTGAACTGGCTTCATCACTCTGTTCTCCTCCCACTGAGAGCTGGTGTGTGGGGAGAGTACTGGAGCACTATGGCTGCCGTCACATCATCCAGGTGCGGCTGCACACGGGTGGTGATGGAGGGGATTCCCATTACCTGTAGAGCACTTTGAGTGGAGTGTCCAGAACAGCGCTATGTAAGTGTAAGGATTAGTGAGAATTGTGTAAGACCAGAGCAATGCAGGCACACATTCTATATGGCTGTGTTATTCCTTTATGTTGCAAGTGAGAACAAATTATCTTTGCAATGACAAACTTGAAGATCCAATACTGAAGCAGGGAATAGACTCGGGCAATGCGAGCCACCAGTGGGATTTGAATCCATGACCCTCCTGGTTTTCTCCAGGATACAAGAAGATTATAAAAGACTGTAGAAATGTACAGGATTCGTGACTCGCTCACAAGAGGCTGCACTTTTTAACACTGCAGTCTGCTACGGGATTTCATGGAGCGCACCAGGATGCCTTAAGGACGAGGACAGGATTCTAGAAGCTACACTACACTAAAGCCTGTCGTGTACCGTACAGTTCCTCCGCTACGGCGTATTTTTAAGAAACAGCAGGAGATGCCAGGCTCCTACATAAGAAACCGAGTAACCCAGAGTCGCTCAACCGGGGTTTCCCTTTGTCTGAACAAAATCCAATGAATACGACACGGAGCCCGTCTGGATCCGCGATTTATGTCAAAAACAATGCTGCACTACACTGAATCGCTTTACTGATAATGAAAGTAATTTTAGGTCAAGACCCAACGATGAATTTCACCTGTTTTCTCTTTTTGCTTAAAAAGGTTGCCATGTGGCGTTACGCAAACCTTTGTAAGCGTTTTTCTAGGATTCATGACAAAAAGCCGCCATTTAGGTATGCTACATTAATCGCGATCAACGGCGAACTGGAATCTTTCGGTTAATGAGGGATTTTGGAGCCTTCAACAAAGCGGAGTGGATAATTGTTATCCACTTGGCCTTCATGAGCAATTACTTGCAAAAACGCACGATGAAATTGATTTTGCCACGCAAGCTGGAAAATGACACTCTGCGCTCTGTAAAGAATGGCGCTTTCGGTGTTATTTTCCGCGGTGCAGTACTGTATGCTTTCTTTAAAACAGTGAATGATTTCAAGGTGATCTGTAGTCGAAACAGCCGCCAGTAAAATGGCAGGTAATCATTCTTTTAATAGCCGAACGCCCACTTAAAACAGGGAGGTAACCAGCTAAAATTAATGTTGAAGCGAAGCGACTGTAGCAGTGATGAAAACAAGCAACATTACAGTATCTGAGCTGGGACTCAGTCATCTCAGACCAGAGAACCGAACTCCAACTGCAGAAAACAATTGTACCAGCACCCAGCGGCGGGCGAGCTTGAATCGGCTGTAGCAACTTTGCGATTTCATTACTGTACATTCCTAAGGAGAACACAGGACATATCTTTCGGGATGATAGTATAAACGAAATAAACAAAAAAGAGTTTTCTTTTACATATATTGGGAGCTAATTTCTTATTTTTTCATCAAAAGGGTTGTAAACGCAATGTAATGGAGACGTGTGCTGAACATTGCATTTTGGCAAGTGGGCTAACTGTGCTGAGCATACTGTACGTCAAGCCAGAAGTAGAATTTTATCTCGACTAAAGATAAAATTCTCTTGGCTCTTGGGGTTGAGGGCAAAAATCAAGGTTTTCATATGATACCAGAAATGTTAGATGATTAGTGCGTCTACATTCTGAAATCTGCACCCCATTAAAAGTCTGCTCGGATAGTCTCGTAGAAGCTCTAATGCAGACTTGACTGTTTTATTGCTGAAGTAGTTCAGGTGGGGGAGCTGCGTCTGCATGCGTAGGCTGCAAAGGAACAAGTCATAGGTTTATTCCAAGCTGAAAAGAGAAGAAAACACGACGTTTCGGCTTCTTCAGGTGTGAGAAAGACAAGGCAGACAGCAAAGATTAAATGAAAGGCCTAATCTGTTTTAATTAGGAGATCAAAAGAAGCACTGTCCGAGTGCCATAGAAACAATAACAAACTTGTAATTTGTATGATTTCGAAAGCTGAATGTTGAAACCAGAACAAAGCGATGCTATGCACCAGTTTCGTGTACCCCTTTGCCAGCCGCCTTAAAAACTCACATTAAAAGAGATTTATTTGTTTCAGGTGGCAATTTCACACGCGTCATGTTTTGTTTTGTTTTTAAAAGAGGCTGAAAGGCGAAAACTCAAATCTTTTAATGGTCAAATCATCAATTTCACACATGGTTTCGGAGCATGACTCCCGCGGCACCCGTGTCCCGCGAAGTGAGCCAAGCGCCCTCACAGAGTAAACTGAGAGAGAGCCACAGGACCCGTAATGACACAAAAAGACGCCCCGCGGTGTAATTAAGCTGATACAGCTGCGGCTGTGGGAAAAAAACCCGCCTTTTCCTAAGCAACTGACCTCTGGGGGAAAGCTTATTACCGAGGAACTGTTGAGCCGACAAATATGGAAAAAGAAACTCATAAAAAAAGAAATATAGTGGGGTTAGTTTACTGTTCAACCAGGGCCTTCAAAAACACGTTTTTTTTAAAATAACTGCTTTTAATCTCGTCTTTACGGCACGCCGAGGCTCTGCTCCGTACGATTTGTTCCCCTTGCCGCCGATTTCCAGGTTAATAAGTCGCAAGTTAAGAATGAGCACAGTCTAAGAAGGCGGTGCGTGTGATGTCGTGTGACGAAATTCAAAGAGGAAGGCAGTGCGCTGGGCCACGACACGACGGCAGTACAAATAAAAACTTCATGTACTGGGTGAACCCCAGTAAATCGATCGACATCTCGCAGGTGACTGTTGGAACTGGCAACGACGCACGCCCGTGTGTGACAGGTGTTGGGGTCCAGTTTCCCTTTGGTGAAAGTATTGGGGTCGAGAGGTAACCGTGTTTCGTTTCACGGCTGGTTGGAACCCGCCAGACGGCGCTGGGAAGCACTTAATTTATATTGATCGTGTCTAATAAACGAATAAAGGTTCCCCAGCTAGCTGGCTGTTAGTGGCTGGCTCTTGGACCTTAGCTAAACGAGGTCAAGAGAATTACAGCCCCGGGGGTGGAGGCGGTGGGCTGGGTCTTCAGAGTGATTCATCTGCTTCCTCCGCGCTGCAGGCGAGTGGGAGGTGGATCAGGGCGCAGGCCTCTACAGGCCCCGTCTTGTCCCGTTCAAGACTTCCAGTGCCGTCGCCCGGCTCGGCTGGATGAGGAGTTATGTAGTTGTGTGTAGGAGACGCTCCCCTGTGCTCATCCATAGTCTGTTTCCATTCCAAAGAACGAGCGACGAGCTCTGTATTCTGACCTGACCGAGACAACAGAGATCACTGATATAAGAAAGCAAAAAAGAAGCCCTCCAACACACAGCATACCTTGCTACCGATTTTCTTATCCGTTTTTATATTCGAAACAATTCGTTAAAAAACTCAATGGCAGTGTTACTTAACGTCTTCCTGCGTCAGTCATTTCGGACGAGGAAACGGGATAGAAACGGCGAATTAATAAATTTGTGTTGACAAATTTATAGGCTTCCATTGGTCTCCCAGCTGTATACAGAAGCGAAGTCTCCTCGGTCAGCATGACAAGATCCCGGACGCTTGTTTCCAGTGTTCGCACTTCTCTACGGTAAAGAGGAGCGAGCGCAGTCCCCCAGAAGCCGTGCCGTCTTTCCGACATCTGACCCAGATTGCATAAAGCAGAATATATCACCATGCAATTTTAATGCTAGCTATTGTTCTCGAAGGGAAACGTGAGGGGCTTGCTTTGAGCTGCTGTGACATCTCCCCTAATACCACACACTCAAATCCTCCTCCATTCTGGAACAATCGACAAAAAAGCAATCATTAAAGCAGGCTTCTCGAACACTTAAGGCACGGATAGTATGCGTCTCTGCTGTCGGGCGAACGAGCCCTATTTTAACTGCCCCCATGTGTCATGTTTGTGGCAACCCTAAGTACTGTCAGGCTGCGTGACCGTATCTAAGTAACGTTGCACTGTGAATCGTCGGCTTTGCTTCCAGGCTAGAAAGTTGCTGAATTGCAATTTGCTTATTGGTTACTGTGTTTTCCTTAGGAATGTACAGGAATGTACGCGTTTGTCTTTAGCAGGGAGGCACCGTAGCTCCGCTGCAACCAAAATATTTTAAAAAAATACATTTTTTCTAGAATGTGGTCTTAAATAACTTATTGCATATATATATATACTGTATCCTTGTATCCTGAATTGTTTAGGCCCTGTATTCCAAAATTCGTACGACTTATTAGGAGCCTTCAGCCGCGACATTTAATTAAATCACATCCACGGCACCTCAAACTAGATGATATTCCCCTAGTTATACAAAATGCTGATGATTCAACATGCGTTTGCCTAAACAGGTGCCTTCCTGTTTCACAGCGATAATCCCTTTGCCTAAAGTTGGCTGCGGTATATCCCATTAGAGATCATCAGTCATTAAAAGACAGATCGGGGTACTCTGTGAACTACCGTGCTGAACTTTGCTTTCCGCTCGTCGCCTTTGATATTCAGTTCTGAAATGGGCCGTCTCTTTGGAGGAATACCGAATCCACATGCGACGAAAACGAGAAGGTCTGTTATTGTTTGTTTGGCCCACAAGGACGCTTTTCCTGAATCGCACCGATAGAATATCCGTGCTGCTGCTAGCGCGCACGCTGGCGTGTACAAAGGCCAGCTATCGAAGTCGCGTGTTGCCTGTTTGACAATGGATGCAGTTTGGCCCCGTCTGTCCGAAACTACAGTCTGAGAATTGTAACAGGACCTCTGTATCTATCATTCTTTGTAGAAGCAGCATCCTCGTACTGTATTTTGTTCATGACAAAGGACTAGAACGTCAATAACAAAGGGAAAGCCCGAGCAGCTATCACATTCTCACATTCCCATTCCCTGCAGATTGCAGGCTGTCCCTTGACAATGGCGTGTACAGTATATAGTAAAAGTATAAAAACGTGATCCACAAAGCCTTTGTGTTACTGTTTCCTGCCAGCTGATTCGAAGTTGTACTTCAGGGCTTTTCTTACTGAAACGAGAGGAATAAAAGTCTCAAAACAACGTCAGTCAACTTGTACCAGAGCGATCTGAGAGTGAGAAAGACTAGTTTCACGTATGAGATAACAGGTTTTCCAACTGTAATGCTATTCCTGGCAGTTGGCGGGACACTGGAAACTGGCAAACCAGGGATTCTGATTCAGCAGGAGTTTGGAGCCCAGTTCTGGGGATGCTTTGAAAGCTGCTTCCCTGATCAGCCTGGTCCAGTTTCAATCACCTGGAACAACAACAAAAGCAGCTGGTACCGACTTTTCACTGAAATGCGCTGCAGCTGGTGCTTTCACCCAGCAGGTATAAATTATAGTGCCAGCTTATGGTTACAGCTTGGGAACAAATCAACATAGAGTGTATTAGAGGTTAAAGGACTGTGCCAGTAGGTGGAAACTGGATATATTCCATTATTCAGATCATCCAGTTACAGTATAGCAAGCCCTAAATAGGCATATCATGTATGACTTAACTTTCTCACAGCAAGCACCTACTGTAGTAGCTTACCCACCTGTTTAGATTTTGATGCTTGGGCTCCAAAGCTTCTCCAACTGCTTCACATGAAGAAAGGGACCCTCTTCATCCTCCACTGCAGTGCAGTGCCACCTGGGGCAGCCAGCCTGTGCCAGCAGCCCGGCTGCACAGTGGATCAGGTGGAAGAGTGAGGTGCTGGTTCAGTGAAACTAACGGGGGACTTTATTAGGGAGTTTCACAGCTGGCAGCCCTGTGGAGCTCAGCAGGTGTGAGCCTGGTCAGTACCTGGATGGGAGACCTCCTGGGAAAGCTGAGATTGCTGCTGGAGTTGCTGTGTTAGTGGGGCCAGTTGGGGGCGCTCACCCTGTGGTCTATGTGGGTCTTAATGCCCCAGTATAGTGACGGGGATGCTATACTGTAAAATGTTGCCATCCCTTGGATGAGATGTAAACTGAGGTCCTGACTCTCTGTGGTCATTAAAAATCCCAGGGTGTTTGATGGTGGTGGTGGAGGGGATCCCCATTACCTGTAAAGCGCTTTGAGTGGAGTGTCCAGAAAAGTGCTATATAAGTGTAAGGAGTTATTATTAAACCTAGAGCTGCACCCTGAATAGAACCCCTTCACCTTTGAACAGTGCCCATGGCATCTTTTAATAACCCAGCAGTCAAGACCTCAGTTTAACATCTCATCTGAAGGATGGCAGCACCCTCAGCACCATGCCCTCCAGTCTTGGTACCAGGCCAGCGGTTTGGAAATACTGGACCAGGGGATAGACTGCCACCTACTGGTCCGCCAACAGCACAGCAGCAACCTGGCTTTCCTTGGAGGTCTCCCATCCCAGTACTACCATAGGCCTAGCCCTGCTGAGCTGATCAGACTACACAGTGTTCATGATGCTGCTGGTGCTAAGTCCTTTCCCCTACGTGATTGAAATCACTTCAAAATGAAGTTGTTTTAAGTGTGGCTTCCTTTCTCCTCAAAACAAAAGACTAATTATCAAATGACTTTGGTTTGTGTGCCACTGGTTAAAGTTGTTTCTGCAGTAGTTTTCCACTTCTTTTGTTTCTTCTTTGGCAGGAAGGAAACTCCTCATAAGGTGGTAGCACTGGCGTACGATCTTTTAAAACATTCGTCATGACGATACCTGAGAAGAAATCTTCCCAGGGCGCTCGGAGGGCTTCTTCTGCTTCAGTCGTCTCTACCTGAAAGTGTGTGTCAGAGAGGTGTGTTTAAAAAAAAATGCCCCAGGCGTAAAATCGCTAGCCTGTGCAGAACGAGCAATTTGGCTGAGAGAAAGCAGAACGCTAGGGAAAGAGAAAGGGTTTCACTGTCATTCAGCTTGTGAACAGACAGAGCCACGCAGAAGGCTCACTCTCTGGAAAATACAGAAATCGCGTGTAAAACCGCCACGACACCCTTCGCCTCACCCCGCCTTTGCTCTTGTTGCATTCAATCGCTGAAGCCCCTCTTACAGAACAACAAACACGGCCAGGTCGCGTTTTCTTAATGCCAAAAACGCGACCGAGATCAGATTATATTGTAACGCTTACGGCCGACAGGCACTGTGTAAGAGCCAGCCCCTATGAACTCGCTTCCCGTGTCCAACTACAACTACTGTCCCGTGTCCGTACTAGAGCAGGTGACGTCACCGCCATTCCCTGTGATAGCAGGACTACAGCTACTGTACTGCGGGGAGATCTCTCTTTAGCTCACCGGGCTGGGTCGCTGCTGAGTGACGCGGGAGTCCCGGGTTCGAGCCCCTGACGGTGCGGGGCCGACCTGATGCGGCAAGGGCGCCCGCCTGAGCCCCCGTTGCGTTACAATATTCTAGATTATCCGGTGGACCAGCCCCTATGAACTCGCTTCCCGTGTCCAAACTCCCGTTCTTTTCAGCTGGTGTGTTTTCAATTTGATTGTTTCGTTTGGAAAAGGCAATGCTGCAATAAAAAGGCCAAAGCCCTAGACGCAACACATAGAGAAAGGCTCGAAAGTCCCCGTTTCATCAGCCGGACTATCTTCACCATTCCGGGAGCACAGACGTACTGTACAGCACCGCTGAAGTTCACGACCTTCTCTTGCAAATACTGCTAAGTCAGGCACGGTTTCTCATGGACACGCGAGATGAACACGAGCGGAGCTGGTTTGTCTATCTAAGAAGGACAGATGGCTCCTTGCTTGCTTCGGGACATTTTCCATTTCCGGCTCGCTGTCGCTGTGCGCTGTGAAATCGCCCTCCCACGCCCACTGTATCTGCACACGGTCAGTGAAGTGATCTGCAACAGCAGAGCAGCCGCAGGAAAATACAAAAAGGTTTCTACAGTAGGTCCCTCTTCAGCGCGATGTACAGATTTTTGGTTTAGTTCCACTTCATAGGTAAATTATTGTAACGCAACGGGGCTCAGGCGGGCGCCCTTGCCGCATCTGGTCGGCCCCATCCCGACTGAGGCTCGAACCCGGGACTTCCGCGTCTCTCTGCAGCGACCTAGCCCCGTGAGCTAAAGAGAGATCTCTCCACAGCCCAGTAGCTGTAGTCCTGCTATCACAGGGAAGGGCGGTGACGTCACCTGCTCTGGTACGCCGGCTCTTACACAGTACCTGTCGGCCGTAAGCGTTACATTATTGTTGACTGATGATAAATTTTAATTTTGCCTGAGTAAACGTGATGTCTTGTCTATACTTGCCACAACGTTTATGGTTGGCTTTCTTTCTACAGATGGGTGACTGATGACTGTAACATATATAAATACGATCCTACTAGTACACACGTAGAGTGAAATTATATTGCATGTAAGGCTCTAGCAATTTGCATATACTGTATACATACAGTAGAGTATATCAACCTTTTTTATGTATATGTTTGATATTTGTGTGGCAGGCTTACTCTAAGTCAGAACTGTACATGTGGTTATTTTTACACACAGTTATTTTATGTAGTTTATTTTTACCCTTGAAGTCAAGAACCTGATTTTGTCCGAAAGGAAAGTATATTGTGTTTAATGATTATAAAATGGGTCACAAATATTAGACTTTAGACATTTATTTATCCAGGTATTGCTTAACAGCGATTGGAAACACTGCTCCTTCTCAGCAGACGTGCGGAGACTCTCTCTGTCACACCCCACTTTACACATCTGTTTCAGGCTGTGCTTTGACTGTTTAAAAAAATGAACATTAAGTTCCTATTCCCTGCCTTGTGCTTTACCAACGATTTCAGAACAGCAATGAATTCCCAGCAGACACAGACACAGAGTGCTTCTTTCTGGGACCGAGAACCTGTTCTTTTCTTTTACTGTATTTCTTCACAAAGGTAAGGCTTACGTTACAGCAAAAACAAATCGACACATGACACTTGGCAGGTTTAGATCATCTTCAAGTATGTTTTGGAAGCACTGGGGCCCAACCTTAGTCCTACAGCAAGGCGAGCAGCGATTGGGTCGGCCCTTCAAAGTAAATCCATCTCAACTCCGATGTGCTACATCATCTTTCGTATCAGGAAATGAACTGATGAGGAATCAAAGCCATGAGCTGCCATGAAGTGTCTCTTGGAGGCAGAAAAGAACATTTTCTTTGCAGCTTGCAGACTTTTTCTCACAGAAAAAAAAAGCTTTAAAGCTCTGCTAAAGCTGTGGAGAACAGAGATCGGCAAACATCCTCTCTCCAATATAGGAACCTGGTAAAGCCAGCAAGTGCAAAGGCAACATTAGCCAGTCAGCATGGACGCTGGTGCTGGGTGACCATGTGTCCGGAGTTGAATCTGCAGAGCATCTATGTGTGATGCAGTTTATACATTTTAACCCCGCTGGGCCCGGAGAGATGAATGATACCATTAATTAGTACCATTAAACTGTCGCTCTCCAGCATTGGCGGATCAATACTGCCAATCAATCTCCCAGCATTTTTCAAAACCCCATTTCCAAAAACATTTTCCAGGAGGCAGGCTGTAACAGGGCTTGGGCTTGATAAGGAGGCAAGAGCTGTGCCGTTAGCCAACCACCGCGACCTCAGCAGACGGAGCAGCACTTTCATTTTCTGACAGAGGCAGAAGCCATTGACATGCCCTGCGAGGAATAACAATGAATCTATCAGTCCAATTTCTGGCGGGCCTGTCTCCAGCGTCCTCAGCACTCGCTGGTTTATTTCAGATTTCAGAAATGAAAATTGCCTGTGAGAGGAGAGAGAGATGCTTTTACCAAGAATGGAGAGAGGGATTTTTTTTCTTTTCTCGTGTCCTTGCCAAATTACAATCCCTGAAACTTCAGATGTATAATAATAATAATAATAATAATCATAATAATAAATGGTTATAGAGTGACAATATTCTGTTAGACGTAGAAACAGCAGAAATGCAAACAGCACTGGATGGAAGTACTCAGCAGTAGAAAGATTCACATATTGTGTCCATTATGTCTTCTCTGGCTCAAGCTTATTGGTAGAAAATGATATATCAATCACGGGGCGGAGACTGAGGCCTGGCCTCTCCCGGGACTCCCCTGGGTCCTCTGGAGAAGCGAAGGGGTCCCCCCGTAGTTTCTCCTCGCATGCTGGGGGCTCGGCCGTTTCGACGCCCCCGCACTCCTTCGCTAACCCCAGTCCCCAGAGACGCTCCGGGGTGGCCCGGGTGGGGCTCTCCTCTGGAGACATGGCCCGCTGCGCTGTCGGCTGGCAGGCAGGCGGGCCCCCATCCAGAGTGGAGCTCGGCAGGGGACGAGCAGGCAGGCAAGGGCAGGGGACTCCGGGCGGGAACTCCTGAAAGCCTCCGGTCTGCTTACAGCACACGGACGCGAAGGCCACCTATTGATCCTGTAGCGCGCGCTGTTGGGAGCTCGTGGAACAGTGCGTTACGGGATCGCGGTGGCTGGTCCGACAGAAAATCCCGGAAAATGTTGTCCTCTCGCCCCGCTTCTGGGAGGATGAAATGTTTGACTGTTTTGTTTTTTTTTCAGGCACTGTTTAATCGATGTACCGAAGTGAGCGCCTCCCCCCGCCTCCCTTACCCACACACACACACACGAGCTGCCAGTTCCTCTCCCCGCGCTCCCGGCTCCTGGGCTCAGATGGTGGTGTAGATGTAGACGAATATCACCACCAGCAGGTTCAGGACGGTCCCGACGATCCCCAGCATGGCCAGGATCCTCTCCTCGCGGTCCTCCTTGGACTCCTCGCGCTCGTCGTTCGCTCTGCCCCCGTCATGGCGGCTGGGGGGGACCATGTTTCCGGCGGCGGCCTTCACCCCCCGCAGTGGGCTCTGCCTGTGGTCCACAGAGGGGAAGAGAAGCGTGTGGTGAGAAAGCGCGGCGGTACCGCCGGAGGGCAAGAGGAGTCACCCAGAGAGGGGCTCACATGCTCTGTGACTCCACCAACGCTACAGAAACCAGGATGAAATCTGGCTCAGTGTGGTTCTGGTGTGGATTCTACATTTTTTTACCGATACAGTGGGTAAAACACGACTGCTGATACATCTGAAAGCTGAAAGCAACTTGGAAAACTACATCGGATCGGAAGAGAGGGACCGAAATTAGCAAACTGTTCTGTACACAAAGGGTGGTGGGAGTGTGGCACAAAGTGCCCAGGTGTTCTTATATAGCAGTTTCATTGGGAAGAGATCCTTAGACTAATAAGGTACCAATTATAAGAGGGCTAAATGGTCTCTTTTTATTTGTTGTCTTTGTTGCATTCCTAATCAAGACAAGGAAGAGCTACACCCTAAACAGGACACTAGTCCATCGCAGGGCACATACACACAGTTCGGAGACTACAGAAGGAGGGAGGAAACCAGAGCACCCAGAACAACCTTATGCAGACATAATAAGATCACGCAAACTCCACATAGAAGACATTTCAGTCTGGAATGTAGACTGAGCACGTTGTCCACCTCAAGACCAAGCCATTTCATGTGGTGCCCGAAGGAACTGATTTCTCGATGGGGAAGGACTGAAGTGGTGGGGGGGGGGTTAAGCCAGTGAACATCCCATGATGCATTATTAAATTCTGAAAAGCCTTGTTCTACTGCCAGACTGATTCAGCCTGGGAACACAGGTAACAGGTCTAGAAGGCCGGAGCTTTGATGAAGCCTGAAGTGCCTTCAATGCTTATCTAGGATCAGGACAAATTGATGTGTCAGTCTTAAACACAACGTAAATGGTCTTGTCAGATTACCAGACCATCCTAGCCGGCCAGTCATTTCTCATGATAGTCAAGGCTTTGCACTATCCTTTATCATTAGGTAAGACCCCTTAGAGGGGAGGGAGAGGTTGAATGTAGTTCAGTCTGGTCGGGTTTTTTGATGTATTAATTTTGACCCGTGCCTGTTTTCTTTCAATAATTGTCTAAATCAAAGGGCCTGTAAGTTGCTTGCAGTAGACTAAGTAGTAGTAAGTAGTACATACTCTGTAGTTCAGGTTTTAGTAAAGCAATACATTTTGGGGGATTATACCTATATGCTTTCTAGAAAAGCCTTACATAAGCATTGAGCATATTTAACATATATTGTGGTAAACTTGAAATATCAGCAAGAGCCCTCAATCAGTGCGCAGGTGAAGTTCTATAGACTGGACCCAGACAGATCTGGTCTGGGATGTCCTATGCCATTAGCCAAAACTATTTGAAACAGCCATGACACAAGCCTGGTGTAGCTCAGAGGGGGGATAGTGTTTAATGTCAACTGGAATCCAGAGGAGAACACTCTGAGGGGCAGAGAACAAAACGGAAAATTGACTACCACTGTCTGTTTCACCCTCGTTATCAGATCAAGATCAGCGCGAGGAAGAGAAACGATGCTTTGATGAGCCCCTTGGAAGGAAAAGTTGTGGGAGATCGATGGGAGTACACGAGACAATCTGCTTATTGACAAGCAGCTACAGTGAGCATCTAATCAAGGTGCAACATGGGAAGTGAATGGGGGGAGGGTGCACAGATCACATGAAGAATCGCTGGCTCAGTTAAGGCAGGGATTATGAATCGAAAACTTCTGCCATTACTTATTCCCAGTGTGGGTGACATTTAAAAACCAGGAGCAAGGTGCTGTTACAACAGGAAATGCACAGAAAAACAAAAATGGAGTTCTCACTTTCTGGCAGTGAGGGTACTGACAAAGACTGAGTGCTTAGCATGTTTCAGGCAGCCAAATCAAGCTTGTTAATGGCCCGGCAGAGTGAATGTCCACAAAGCCGGAGTCAGCCCAGTGTGAGAATTGTTTCCTGCCTCTGCTCTGGGGTTGCTAGGGGAGCCGTTCAGGTTAATTTGAAGGCTTTAGAAATGACTTGAGACAGGGAGGCTGCTGTTTCAGTTGCGTCAGAATGTGAAAAGAGAATTGTTACATCACAGTTATGCAGTTTTGTGCATAGGCAGCCCTTCAGAATCTTAAGAAGCGTGCAAAACAGGAGGGATGCTGAGTAGAAAACACAACTGGTGATCCGTTAAAAAAATAAGAAGTGCAAACTGAAGGGAACAGATACATTGCTAAGGGAAGAGAAACGAATGATGATTTTTTTTAATAACTCAGGGTTTTCCCAGCTCCAAAAAAATTCAGTTCCCTCTATTCTTTCAACTCCTACAGAGGGTGGCTGGGAAGCTCAAGACCTCTGCTCCTGTCACTTTGGCTCCCACAGGCATTGCTGATAATGTGAAGTGAACAGGATGTCAAGCTAATCCACTTTAATGCTGCGCTGATCTAATCAGAGACAGACAGTTCTGTGCTACCTTGTCATTTGGGGGAAAATCAGAGAAGCTGAGTCAGAGAGGATGCATGAATCTAACACACTTCCCAAAATCTGCCGTTCCTATTACCCACTTGAAACATGACAGGAAGTGGAAAAAAACATAAAATCTTTTAAAAGGTTGTAGGTTTCCTCTCTTTCCTATGTTCTTAAGTACAAAGTGTAAACTTCTATTGTGTGCAGGTATTTAGCGAGCATAATAACCTCCTAGTGGCGTAGAATTTGTTTAACTGGCAAGAACATGCCCGAATGCCGAACTTCGTCAGACATCAGCGCTACACAGTTCATCTTTAAGTTCTCGGCACTGAAGATGGTCACACATCCAGCAGGAAGGCTTGCACCTTGCACTCTTCTACCCCGTTCTCTTCATTACAGCTTTTCAACCCTGGAATGAAGGAGGCAGATTTCGGATGGAATTTTGCCAGTCCGGTGTTTTTGCACTTGCTGTGAAAACTGAAAATGCATCACAATAATAACAATAACTCATCCTTATACTGTACATCTCAGAGCATATACAGTATAGGAGGAAGCCCATCTCATATATTACTCTCAACAACAACTCAAAACAGCCATTCTAGTCCAGCACAGAGTGGAGTTAACCAGGATCAACAACCCTAATCTTTTGCAAAGTCTAGTGGGATCTTTAATCACCTGATAGTAAGATCTGTGTTTAGCATCTCATCTGTAGTACAGCACTTCAAACTGCACAGTGCTCCCAATCACCATACTGGGGCTTTGGTTTGTGGAAATTCTGCTCCGGGGGGAAGAGCACCACCTACTGGTCCACCAACACCATTTGCTGTGGCAACCTAATTTGTGATGGGGATCTCCTGTTCTAGCACTGATCTGAACCAGCCTTGCTTAGCTTCTGAGATCCCCGAAGAGCCTACAGGGCGGTGACATTGTTGGTGAACTGGGTGAGAGAGCTCCAACACAAGTGGCGCCTGCTTCCATGCTGACGGGAGTTAGTCATTCAGTGGTGTAATAAGATTAGTTCTGACCCAAGTAGAGAAAAACATCCGGCATCTCTGCGCCTCCGGCCCTACCAAACAAACAGGCTCTCACACATTGCAGTGACCCACAGCCTCTCCTGCGGCCAAGCTAGGTGCAGCTCTGAATGGCCATGCATGCCACCAGGAGAGAAGGAGAATGGCAGATATTTCTTGCTCTTGAAGAGTCTGCTGAGAACAGCGAGAGAGAGAGAGAGCTCATTTGCAAAAGGCATTGCCAGACCATGAAGTCCAGTCATGCAGCACAGCACGATGGCCACTCCACTACATCCTCACCTTCCTCGGCTCTCTCCATTTTGCTTCCTAACCTCGGCTTTGTTCTTCTGCTCCAGTCAGGGAGCTCTGCCGAGAAACACAATGCTCAGCCGCTCAAGGAACAAAACTCATTCTCTTTTTCACGGTAGGGGTGTTTGAAAAAAAAATCACTCTTAACAGTTTTGGATGAAGAGCTGCCGGGCTTCAGCGTTTGGATCAGAGTTGGGGCTTTCAGTTCATCCAGTTCAATCCATCCAAAAAAAAAGACAGGAACTTTCTTTGCACTGTGAATTACATCCTTGTGTAGAACTATGGTGTTAGTTTCTAAGATATTTTCCATGTCTTTACCTCAGGTGCTAATACAAATTGGGGCTTCAAAAGACAAGCCATACAGTAGCTTTCTGGGAGATTTATTGACCTCTTTCTTTACTAGAGGGCTACCAAAGTCTTGGCATGGTTGACAGCAATAACCCTGCAGGCTCTCGCAAGGTTTCCCAGATCTTCAGCGAGGCTGAGCAGATAACTAAGGAGGGCTGGTAAGAAAAAAACAACTTCAGGACTTTGGACAGCAACTCATGTCATTGCCGCTCTCACCTTGAAAAGCACCGCGATTGAAGTTAGAGATGAGTCATATCGAGTGGTGTTCTTTAAAGAGCAACAACAGGCTTATTCCAAAGGAACAAGACTGTGCGCTTGTGCTGTTGTTTACACCCATAGCAGTCTCCTCCCGTGAGCTGCTCTTTGTAGGGCTGCCGACTCTCTGCTGAGTAGAGATGTCTGAAAGCCATTCTGTCTGCACCAACACAATTGCGCCCACGCTCCCCTACTCTCTCCCTCTAAATCGCACCACCACAGTAAAGCATTCTGAGTCACGCAGGCGTCTTCTGCAGAGACAGTACAATTAGGAGCTTGCTGTTCCCAAGGGTATTCTTAAAGGAATGTCCCCCTAATTTTAGCCTTGATTTAACCGTGACATTCCACTGAGATTTGGCTAGGAGAGCCAGGTTTGGCCACTTGAGTGCCATGTAGCAGGATTATTTAAAGCAAGGCTGTAAGGGAGCATTTTGATTTTTGTACTCCCTGTTCTTAAAAAGTAACACATTTAAAAAGACCTAATATAACACGTTGAATTACTACCAAACCATTTAACCTTTTTCAATAAGGAATTTTTTCGGGCAGACATTTGTTAAGTGAAGCATAAAAAATAGGATGATCTTGGTCAAATGCCTTGAGTCTAAAACTGCAATGAGGCCTGTGTGAGAGATTTTCACAGTGTGTGTCAAGTGCACTTATAATCTCAAAGGGAGCCTGATTTTGCAGAAGTGACCAGGATGCAGTGAAAATGTCAAAAGAGCTTCAGTGAAAACTGTTTTCATTCAATTGACTCAGTGATATTGCAAGTGTAGTCTAATAACCCTGGGAAGTTTAGCTCAGCCCATATTGTGCATCTGTGTTAAGCACTTAATCTGTGAATGGGAGAAAGACGAACATGTGTAGAGACGTAGGGAAAAGCGCATTAATAAAACCACAAGGAGGACTCCACTCCTGAAAGATTCATTGATATAGTCCACAGTACTGTACTGCTCCTCCCACAGCAATGAAGGAGCTGCATTACAATGAAGGCACACTTCCACAGGACAGTGAAATAAGGACCGCCATCAATTTCACCTGTTAAGATATCATGACTTATTCATTCTGTGGCCTTGCTCTGTGTTTCATCACAGGCGACGCTGGACTCATTAGCAGTCTGGAACTGTTGATTTCCATAAGGCACTCTTGTCAATGGCTTAGCATTCAGCGCGGCACAGTTCCTCGCCTCTTTGCAGCAGAACCTGTTATGTTCAGTCTCCACTGGGCAGCCCAGCCCATGCATGATGCCTGGGCCTCTTCCTGAACAGCGTGGTGCCCTTGTCAAGACTCTCCATTGCTGTACTTTCCCTTTTCATGGCAGAACCACGAGCGCTGTTCCAGACTGACAGTCACTTAACTTAAAAGTGAACTGCAATGCTATTTTTACAATACGGGCTTATCATGAATTGGCCATGATAAGTGCATTTCAACCCACAGTGAAGCTACCAAGTACATGGTAACATTTTTTTGAGAGCAGACATTTACAATTGCTCAACGCATACTGAATGTTTTTTCAGCATGATATTTCCAGCTTAAAAAGTCCCCTTTTAAACACGAGCTCTGCATTTAATGAGCACGAATCCGAACTGTTAGAAAAATGTCACTGCACTGCAATAAAGTTTCCCTCCATTATTCTTCAATTTTTAATCAAGAGGAGAAGCAAAACTTTTAATCTTTCTTTCCTGTAGTTTTTTTTTTGCTGCAGCAGCAGATTTCTTTGGAAATCACCCACTGTGGACTCCACAGCAAAAAAAAAAGTTTTAAAAATGTCTTAATGATCTGTCAGTAGGTGCCCCCAGCAAAACGTTTTATTTCTGTCAACGGGATGAGGCAGAGATTTGATTGAGTGTGCTCTGCTTTTCTGCGATTCACCTTGACCTATATGTAAATCACAGGTGGGGAGATGTTCTATTTATCTCTAGCGTCTCCCTTTGCACAAAAAACCGGACCTAAGGGAGGCATTTAGAAGACTGTATCAGCCTCCTCCAGCTCCACACAGACGAAGGGAGGAGCAGCTGCTCTTTAATTACAGCATCCTCCTGCCACAGCTACATGTGAATTTTCTGGTAGGTATAAGCACATCTCTTAATTTATACAGACAGCAGCTACGTTTCCCTGAAGGCTACTACCTTTCCAGTCTCAGAACACAAGCAAAGCACTGAGGTGGTAGAGATGTCAAAGAGGAATCGAGTTACCAGCAGGGGGCAGTCCTCCCTCCGGACCATGATTCCAAAACAATCATCTGCAAAGACAGGGGACACTGGGAAGCGAAACTCCAAGGACTAATTCAACAACTGAATATCCTCTCCCCCTTCAAACCCCACCTTCCTTAAAGGGAATAAAAAGTCCGTCCTGTTTTCCTCCCTGTGCAAAATCTCCATTTCACACCTCAAAAGGAGACCTAGGTTATATCAAAGTCAAATAAAAATGACACCGGACTGACTTAGATTTCATACAGTATAAAATATGATACTTATCTTCCTTACCTCCTTACATTCTACAATAAGTAATAGTGAACAAAGGGCTCAATTTTTTATCCTGCCTCAAACAATCGAATTGTTCCCATGAGCTAACCACAGGTTCCAGATCATGGAATCATAGACCTGATGTTAATGAACTTTACCTGACATGCAAAATACGTCAATGGGAGTGTGTGATGGGACAACAGCAAACTGGTAACCAGATGCCCAGGTTAAGTTCATCGTGATTTAGGAAGTGGCAGCCCTGCCAGACAGGAAAGTGAGAGAAACAGAAGCCTTTCACTGCTTAAAAAGATCAAGGCTTGTGTATTTTTTTCAGTTCCAAAGGGGTTGAAAAACTAGCCGCTGCACTGTATGTCCTGCCAGCATGTCGAGATCTTTAAGACAGCCGCAGACCTGCCTTCCCTGACACTGCTGAACTGCTATGAGGCTGAAGGAATACTGTACATGCTGTCTGAAATTAGTCACCAAGCAGTGAAAGATGGTTATTAACTGAGTGACTGTAGTCACAACATCTCCTAGTTCTTACGGCTCTCTGTTTGGGATGCTCTGACCTTTAAAAAGCTGAAAAGTAAATAGAGTGTTCAACTGTGTGTTTATGGCAAGGAGCACTTTTTCAATCTTACACCACAGCCCCTTCCCCCAGATACCACACACTCAATTATCTCCCCTTATCTCAAAGGCACAATCAGCCTGGATGTGTTTGCAAAAGGTATTTACATGTGTAATGAAATATATTCTGTAGAACAATATTAACTGATGACTGCATGCATGTGTGTACACACCTGTACAAGAAAAAAATAATTCAGTCTACGAAATGGAGAAAGCAAGTTAAAGATGCTGAGATTAACACCTCTGTAAATTGCAGGGTAGATAATTCAGTCTAACAAGTATGATGCCATTACCCATAGGACTTTTACCATGTATGCGCAACATCTGCTTAAAGAATCAAAGCACAGAAAAGACCCATAGCACTTCAGCCGAATCAGCACTATTTACTAGAAAGAAATATAAATGAGGCTACAGAGATAATCAGACAGCAAGAAAACCAGAGCAAAAGGGATACAATATCACCAAAGCTCTCTACTTCTCTGATTTTTTATGTCACTCAGTCAGGAATGAAAGGATCTCCAGACTAATTTTTATACACAAGACAGAATCTATGACATGCTACTTGCATTTTATATCAATTTTCTCCGTATCCATATTTAGCATTGATTATTTGATCATATTTATTGCTCATCTTTTATCATGAAACCCAAATAGTAACTATCAAATTACTTCAAACACTAAAACCTGCCCTTCTGAACAGTTACCAGTGAACCCAGGTTTTCATTCAGTTTGGCTTCTCATTCATGATTCAAACCTATTGGTTCCCGATCCTGGTCCTGCAGGGCATGTACACATGTTTTCTAGGTGTCTTTAAAGTACCAGCTCCCTAAGAGCTGGGAGATGTCTAATTATGCCAATAAGGAGCCTTCTGAAGTCTACCAGAGTAGAGATGTAGACACACCAGACATCTAGGGCCAGATCTCAAGCTGTCATTAAAGTAAAAGTCCCTCAGAATGGTAAAAGCATATGAAATATGTCTGGAGTGCCTGGCTGTTTGACTTGTGCTCTACCACAAACTTAATTGAATCAATAAGCCATGCACAAGAAACAAGTCAAGAGCCAGTTTTGTGGTGCATGGGAGAATCCATCTCATTTCATATGAAAACCGATTAACGGTTTTCACATAATCTCATGTTGCATGGAAACAGTTTGTAGAGAGAATGATACAGAGCTCCAGTACTGAGGGTAATGGGACGTCATTACACAAATGCCTGCAAACAGCTGACTGACCACACAGACTACACGCAGCCCTTCCATGTGGGGTGGAGCTCATGTCACGTGTTGCACTGCACGTCTGCTTCCTCAACGAGCCAACAAATCATATGGAAAGCATATGGAAACATACAGTGTGTGACCTGAAATTCATGGAGGAAACTGAGATGCGTGTTACAATATTTTTTTTGTCTAAACCAAGAAATGAAGTGTGAAAACAATGATTCAATAACTTTATAATCAGATGAATTCACAAGCCCTTTCAACCTCTCCAAGGTTCTGCCAGTGCTGAGCAAGACCTGGCCCCCTGCTTTCATCAATCAAACTAATTAGTGAAGGTTAGGTACATTTTTATAGTATTTCAATGAAGACTTTGATTTATACGCTGCATTGCAATAATTAAAAAGACATTACTTAGCTGTTAGTTAATGACAACGTAGAACTAAACCCTAATAGCCCATCCATTTGTCCTACTCTGTCATGGATGATAAAACTGATTATTTGTTTTATTTTATCCCACCTCCCACTTCATCATACAAGTGCATCTGAGCCTGAATTTAAACTCAGAACGTATTAATCACCTCAGCTCATTGCATCTGGTGTGAAGTGGGTGCCACACTTTGGTTATCCAGAGGTCAGAATGTTTTATACACAAAAAGAGGAAAAAATATTTCCAAATCCTGGGATTCCAAAAATGTGTGGATGGGATTCCCAAAATGTCAGCACGCAGTGCCTCCAGGAGAGGGCTGGGTCAAGCCCCTCTCCGACTGCTAGCAACAGCAGCTCCTGAGACTGGCTGAGTGTCTGCAGGCTCCCCAGGACATCAGTGAGAACTGGGCTGCTCTTTCAGTGAGCGCAGACTCTCCTGTTGGCAGCCATGGAGCTTGGAGTGGGTGAAACCATGAGAAGCTCAGTAGGGGGTGTGAGAGGGTCACACATGAAATCTAGCAGTGGGCGAAACCATGGGCACCTCTGTAGGGGTGTGCAAGACTCACACATGAACTCACTCCAGCACAGATAATAAATTAAGTCTCCAGGAATATTCAGGCTTTCGTTGGACTGTATAACAAAAAGACCCCCTGAGCAAAAACAAAACGAGCTTATAACAAACTTAAAAGAATCCAGTCTAACTTTCTGGATCACCAGATCTTCCTTACACAGTTCAAAACCTGCACTTACAGCTACCTTCAGCTCTCTACACCACCTAAATCTTCCTTCACCTCCATTCCCGCAGCCCCTTTTATACAATTAAAATCCACATGAGAACTCAACAATTCATTCTGAACCCTTAAAAGACACAGACGCCACAATTCACAGCTCTAGTCCTTGAAGCCATCTGCATGGCAGCTTCTAGACATGGCAGCGCAGTCAGGAACTCCTGCCACAGGCACCGTGTCTCCTCACCAGAGGGGGTGGTGCAAGTCACTGCCAGAAAGCCATGGCCTGAAAACAGTCTCCCAACATTCAAAACTGGCTGGGTTTCGAATGAAGAAAAACCCTTTGCAGGCTTCACATCTGAAACAACATTACTCAAAAGCTTGTGGGATATCCAGTCTTCATTCAATGCCAGCAATCCCCAAGGCAGGAGGAAATCAGATAAAACAGGCACATGGTGTATCATCTGGCCTGCGGAAAGAACAAGCTCTCAACATCACACATCAGTGTCTTTGTAAAAAACACTGAGAGATCTGACGCCCCACTGGAACAAGGCTGCCAATCCCCCTGTGTGGCAGAAACAAAGCCCGCTTGTGAACAGGGAAAGGAAGACAGCAGAGCAGAAGTCTACTGAGAGGAGAGTGTCGTGGGAAAAAGAGATAGCGTCTCCTTGGTGCTTATTAAGAGTGCAGTCTGGACATGGCTGGCTCCAGGTCCAAGCTGTGCCCTTAGGCGACAGTGACTGCCCCAAGGTGCAGCACACAACTGGCCAGCTGTCATGCAGCTGTCTCTTGAAGCATGGGGTGCCAGGAAGCATGAGGTCCGGTCAGCAAGAAGCCCCTACTCCTCTTGTCCATGCAGTCTCTCTCTCGTAAGGTTGTGCAAGATGCGAAATGGGGAAGTGGGCCCATTCCAAATTTGGAGGGCAAAAAAAGAAAAAAATGCCTTTTGTTTTTTTTTAGGGAGAGAGAGAGCACAGCAAGCATCCACTGTTTGAGGCACGGTGTGTGCGGGACTCTCTGGTCTTGTTGTCTCATTCATGAAGATTTGAGGGCAGGCTTGAGGTTGCTGCTCTTCGTGGGATGAAAGAGAAGCTGTTGGTGGAGAATCTTGTGCCTGCGGACCAGCGCCCTGCCTCCTTCTCAAGCACAGTCTCAGAGGCAGAGAGCAGGCCATTAATGCAGAAGGGCTGCACGGCACTTTTGGGCCTGCAGGCTCTTTATTTTATATCAGAGCGCATATATGTTATTTCTTCCCTTGCTGCTGCAGGCTCAGAATATGTTGTCTGACCCTGTTACTAATGACACACATTAGAGGATCTGAGAGACTTTACTGAGACTGGCAGAAAGGAAAAATCTTACCCTCTCAGTAGGGCAATGAAGGGCGTAGAACGAGCTCTTGCCTGTATGCGCAGATTAGAGTGCCAGAACCAACACATCTGATGAATCTTATTTAACCTCTACGTTGCAGGGCAGGGACCTTAGCAGGACATGTTTTTAGAAACATGAAAGGGTGTCTCCTGAGCAGACGGAAAACACTTCTCACCTCCCAACGTCCATTTGATTTCCCTGGAAACCCCATCCCCTTGTGCTAGCGCACAGACTGTGCTTTCTTTTACAGCACCAAGACATCTGACACAGCATCATGTTGTCAAGCCAGAATTCTTGCTAAATGAGCTGAGTCAGCCTTAGCAGTGTGTGAATTCTCACAAACTACTAAAGCTGACTCAGCACATTGGCCTAGTTCTGAGAACCTAAACAAGATGTTTTATTTAACAGATGTGAAAGATGTTATGTATTACCTCTAAACATTTATATGTATAGTAAGATGAGGAACACAGGGCACTGCAGATTAACGTGTATTCCCCATCCTTTCCTTCTTTAATTGACGTCATCACAACTACATCTCTCCCTTAAGATACCCACACTACACTAGGATGTAGTAAGTAAGTGCTGGAACAATACAAAAGCATAACAAAAGACAGGTTAGAAAAACAATGATGGTGACAGAGGACAATTAGCATTTTTGTTCACTCATGTAAAGCCTTGGAATCATGGAAACATTTCAAAACATTTCACCTCTGGATTCAGCACAGAGATAGAAGTACTGAGATGAGGACACCTTTCTTTTTATAGACTGCGTGAGAAGAAGGCAAATCTGACTCCCTGTGGCACTTGCTGGAAATCCAGGTCACCACAGATCAGTACTGCACACTCCCTTACACCTGCATCTTCTTCTGCGTTACCAGTGTGGGTTTTCCATGCCTGATGGAGACTCGGTTCAGTATCTGACCGAGGCTGGAGTTTCCGATAGCTGTAGTATGTTCTGCCAGAAAAGGCAGCAGGATGTGGAGTTGGGGATGTTCTCTCACCTGGACACCTACATACAGTAGCACAGCCTGTAAAAGGCCCTGCTTGGACCACTGGTCGAGCCCTATAGTCCAAACATTGTCTGGTCGAGCTTAAACCCTTAATTAAAATTAGGTGACTGTCTTCAGGATTTAGAGGGTGGGCGTGCACAACCAGCTGACTGCCAGCTGAAGGTTTGGGCACACTTTAGTTGTCCAGGTCCTTGGCTTATCATACAACAGCTACTCCTGAGATACTCTGAACTTGCAGTGACATCAGTGAAATCTGCCCCCAGCTTGTGCTTATTCTGCTCTAAAACACTGTTGATCTTGCTATGAGACAAAGGATGAGCTAAGAAATTAAGACATTTTAGACACACAAGATATCAACTGCAGTCCCAATTTCTTAGTTCCCATTTCTTGGTTATCAAGTCTAGGGAATAAAATAAATGACACAAATTCCGAATTAAGCACAAAATAGTGAACTTTGTGAAGGTGCCACATGGTCTCCGCTTTGTTGCAAACGGCTTGTCTCGCCGCATGCGAGAGCGACAGTTCCCACGAATTGTGACGTGAGGTGGCCTCCTGCTCACTAGTCACTGTAACGACTAATGTAATGCAAAGTCCTAGTGAATAAGCACAGGCTGTGCAGCAGGCATTTTACCACAGAAATGTTCCAATGCGATCTGTATGCAGAGCTAACAAGTAAGTAGTATTTATCAACACAACCATCCCGAAATCGAAAGCAATATTTCTTGTGGATTAAAAGAGCCAGCTTGTTTACAATGTAATAGGGCTTCTTCACGTCGCCAGACGTTCTATTGCCCTGTTCTGAATCGCAGGATATGGCACCGCAATACCAGGAAATTTAATCTCTTTTGTGATGTAAATTGGAGGTTTAACACATTACTGTGTGCATTTTACTGTCATTGCGGTCTGAAATGCCTTCATCATTTCTGATTCTTTCTAACCCCGAAATATAGAAATACTGTGGCATTGCAGCTCCCCTTTAAAATTAAACAATCACACAGCTTTCATGGGAATAAGTAATAGGTTTATTCCCTGCTGAAAAGAGAAGAAAGAAAACACACCATGTTTCGGAGACACCTGAAGAAGGCTCCACGGCCGAAACGTTGTGTTTTCTTTCTTCTCTGTTCAGCACGGAATAAACCCATTACTTGTTCCTTTGCAGCCTACGCATGCTGACGCAGCTCCCCCACCTGAACTAACACAGCTTTCACTATACGTTTCTGTTCTTTAAATACACCTTTCGATAAAACTGCTTTCATTTGAGCCCATGTCTCAATATAAGAACATATAAAAAGAATATAAGAACACAGAGTAAATGTTAAAGGTTACAAATCTTCTTCCTGTACCCACAATGACTGTACTCCAACACCACTACATACACGACAACTGAATGTAAGCCGAAATTGTACTTAAAACTGTACGAGTTGTCATATTTACTGTATTCACCATATTATTTTTGCACTGTTCCCCGAATTACTTTTGCACTGTTTTTGTCCTGTTGTATGCTTTTCTCAGTTTGCGTATTTGCACAGTTTTTGATGACACCGTTATTGTTATTACACTGTTATTGTTATTGTGTTACTGTCTATTGTCTTGTCTTCTGTTCTATTTATGTACTGCACCTGAGTGACTAATGAGAAACTTTTCACTATACTATGCACCCATGTAAGTATAATGACAAATAAAGTTGAATTGAATTGAATTGAAAAATGAGAGGAGGCCAGCTGAGTTGTGCTTGTTCACTCAAACTCAAGCAGTTCTTTCTTGAGGGTCTCCTGGGAACTGCCTTAAACCACATGGCTTGGAAGGTTGATCTTCATCCTAAAACACATTCCTGTTGTGGAAAAAAGCAATTTATTCTTTATCTTGACTTGTGGAAACACAGTGTTGTTATATCAAATGCGAGAGTGATGCAGCTTTTATTGATGACACTGCAAGTTCAAGGGGGCTCTGCATGGCTAAGGAATATCTGAATTCTGTTATATGGTGGGTCTCGACCATCCTGACTGACTCTAATCTATTTAATCTTAACCGTGCTCAGCCAGCTGTGTACTGTATGCCAATTGGGATATCCTGGTCTCAGGTCTCTGATGGCTCAGCCGGACTCCAGCAAGAACCTTCTCCATAGAACTTTGCCTATGTTCCAACCAAGCATCCTTACAGCCAGGATGTTGCTGCCTGAGCAACTCAGAAGCTCACAAGAGCTATCATTCCCACAAGAGAGGCTGTACTAGTGCAGTACCCTATTCTGTGGCAGCCTTGCATGTCCTATTTAAACTCCTGCTCTCGTTTCTACCCTGACCTCTTTTCTGATCATTTAGATGACCAACTGTGGCTTGACTTGGCTCACTGTCTCTCGCAGTCCCCATTACTCCTTCTGGCTCAGGCTCAGATGAAGAGCAAAGAATATATTCAGCATAAATGCATGCAGTACACACACACATCCATATGTAAATGTGCAGGTATGCACACAGCCTGTGAAGAAAAGTGCAAAATCCACTTCTGTTAGAGTCTCAATGGCCTAACTCAGCAAACAGGGTACTCTTAACATAATCAAACCACAAATTAGCACAGTCTATTTGCAAGTCATATCATGACGTATGTGAGTGTTCAGACCCCATATTTAGTCAGAACACTGGGGTGAACACCACTACTTTCTTTAAAAGTATCATCTTTCATGAGCAAATAATCAGGACCTTAGTTATTATCATATTATATATCTCACTGTACAGGGTATTTGGTTTGAAAATCCTTGGCTAGCGAAAAGAGTGTCACCTAGTGATGCACTATTACTGCTTACAGTAGCAAATTGGGTTTCCCCAGATCGGGCTAGAGATTAGAGGCAATTCTGTCAAAGCAATCACAGATACAGATCGCAATGTGTGAATGCACTTGGCTCATGCAAAACCATATAACCCCAACTTAAATTGTTCAGCTTTATTTTCAAAATTTCAGGTGCAAAATGTTTTTTATCAGTTGTGAAAAGCTGTAACCATGTACTGTATAAAAAGAGAGACCAAAGCTTACAAAGCCACCATAGTACTTTCCAGCTCTCAGCTGTCACAGATATGACCAGATGTGGAGCACCTGCTATCACCGACAGGAACGATTTATTCGTAAACAATAAAGAGCTGAATCAATCTCTGAAACTAAATTCCACAGTCAGTGTTTCTGATGTGACTGGAAGAGAAAATGGCCATGCTTCCTGAAAATCTCACAGAACTCGAACGGTGACTAACACTAACATTTGTGTCTTCAAAAATAACTGTAGCAGTTTGTCTTCCCTGTGAGCTGATGGCTGTCAAGGAATGGGATTTCAATTTATCAGAGAGACTTGCTCATTAGTCACTGTAATTAGGCATCAACATTCATCTTAGTAGAGGTGTAGCTACCTTCCAGCTACATCTTCTTAACAGCTGATGAACAGCACTTTATTTGAGAACACCTGATGATTCTAATGAATTATTTTAAGATACCTTAAATGATTTATAGATCACTTGATACAATATCTTATTCATTTATTATCCCTAAATGCAAAATATTTAAAGGAATATTCAAGACATCTATAAATCAGTCTCATTTATCAAAACATTTGGAATTTACAACACTTAAAATTAAGAATATTATATATTATATATAAATATTATATATAACAGAATTATTTGAGTTCATCACAGAGCCTAAAATAAAATTCAAATTCTGCCACTGCCAATTCAAAACTATTGTTTCACCCACATGTTCCCGTCCGTCCTCAAGTAAAGTCAAAAAGAATATTGTGGCAAATCAAGAAATGCAAATAAAAAGAGAGGAAATGGAGATGAAGTTAACAGAGCCACCTATTGCTTTCACAATAGGCATTTCCTCTTTCACAAGTACTCCATTTCGGGGGTTCAGTTATCTCAGGTGATTTCACATTGTCTAGACCAATGAACTAAATGGCAGATATTCCAGTTTAATAGTCTGCTGAAAGTAAGCAGCCCATTATCTGCAGAGTCACATCAGGTATTTCTTATTACGTCACCAAATTAGAAAAAATCAGCATTTAGAAAAAATCCACATACCGAAATGATCACGGTCAAGATACTTTAGCTACACTATTGCACTGCAAAGGGGGGGGTAAAAAGGGGACGAGGACAATCTGAAACCAGATCAGCAGGCCATCCCTCCCCAAAAAATAGCTCATCATACACCTAGGCCCTAGACCGGGAGTCCAATCCTGATGCAGCAGGGCCAGTGTGTCTGCAGGGCTCTTCTTCTCACCTGGGAGAAGCTGTTTCCAATTCAGCCAGCAACTAACGGATTTAGCTCATCAGGAGCTAAAATGGGATTAAAACCTGCAAACGCACCTGTCCTCCAGAAGCTGTGACATCCCTGCTATAGAGCTCCTAACAAGTGAAGCACTCAAACTTCGGTGGCGAGCTGGTTAACTGACACCGATGCCTCATGTCAGAGGCTAACCACCGTGAGCAGCAGCAGCAGGATAAAAGCTGTAGACCGGGGTGCAGTAATAATTCCGCCGGTGAAGAGCCGTCAGCGATACGATCTGAATCAGCAGGTCACCTGGCCAGGGTGTGTGCAACACGTCCCTTTTCTTTTTTACAGATTGAAATCTGTTGCCACCCCTGCAGGGAGCATCTCAGCAGAGCAAACCCAGCACAACATCCACAATAAAAATAAATGGGCAGCGATCCTCGCCATTTGAACAGAGGCTCACCTTGCCTTTATAGCACACAGAACTTCTACCTCCAGTCATCTATTATACATATCGTACACACTGCACAGACACTGCACATCCCAGTGCCTCCAGATCTATATATAGCAGCCCATGCACATAAATACAACATGCAACACTGCCTTTCTGTTACATGTACGTACAGTTCAGTGTGTGCGTGTGTGTGTGTGTGTTGTCACTTAATTGCATCTGCCGAAATCTCTTCCCAGGGTGATTTATTTTCAATAAAGCACTGCAGCTCTTTATCTCAGCTCCCCGGTCTAACAGGGGTTCATCCGACTGGGGTGTTTAAGGCATGCTAGCTCTAACGCATGACAGAAATCAAACAAACTCCCCACACCACAGTCCCCAGCTGCTTTTGCAGACATCTAAAGGCAATGGGAGAGACGGGGGAAAGCGCCACGTTTTGAACCCGTATCCACCCCGACACACACATATACACACAAACTCGCATGCATAAATCCCAGCTTGGCAGGTGAAATGCATGCTACTTACCACGCATCGCATCTGGGGTGTGGAGAAAATTCTACAGGCCCTCATTTAGATTTTTTTTACCTTGCCAAGACTGTTCCCACGCCCCCCACCCCCACCCCCCCTCGCCTGCTCTCCCCCAACCCACCTTTCCAGCCGTCCAGATTTACAGCTCTTCGTGTTCAAGAAGCAAATCAACAAATGGGTGCTGGGAATTTGGATGTCTGAGCAGATGTCTCCCCCTTCTCTCTCCCTCGCTCCGGCTTTGACTGCTGCGATCTACAGATTCCTTTACAAGGATTTTTATGAGTCTGGTGAGCAAAGCACAGGGGATCTTTTCTTTTCAGTACAGGGGTGTAGCTAAAATAATACAAAAATCCATCCTTCCTTGGACACGCACACCACCCCCTCCTCACTCTTGAATTCTGAGAGGTGTTCTAGTGTCGTTTTGTTTTAAATCCCGACATTGTTCCCCAGCAGCAGACCATCTCCAACAGCTCACCCACTCTTCTTTTGTGCGAAACAAGATTTCAGATGCAGGTTTCAGGGAAGCAGTTTGTGGTTTCCTCTCAGCCTGCTTTGCTTCATGAAGAGCATGTCGTTTCTTTTTGTTTTACGCCCAGCACGCCGGGTGCCTGAATCCTGAGTTCTGTCATGCCCAGAATAATTACATTTTTCAGTACAGCCATCCCATCCTCATCCAGGAACTGGAGCTGAAAGGCAGTTTTGCTGTCTGGCTGCAGGTCGATCCTTCACATTTTTCTTCCCCCTTGTCTTACAGTCACGCCAGGATCCTCCGAATCAAACCAAAAACGTACTTCAGAGACATCCTTCGGTGTTGGGTAAAATTTCACCTCACCGCCCCCCCCCCCCCCCTTCCCCACTTTCCTCACCACCACGCAAACACACACCAAAAACAAAAGACCAAGCTTTTCTTTTTTTCTCAGCTGCAATTTTTGGTAAAAAAAAGGTTCATGCAGCCTTATGGAAAAGAACAAAAAAAAAAGGCGGAATTGTAGGGAGAGACTCTACATGGCTGGGAACCTGCCCACACCATGAAAAAGCAGGGCTGGGGTCAACACTAAACACCTAAGTAAAAATAGCAGAAACGAGAAGAGGCAGGAGAAAAACGGGAAATGAAAATCCTTCTTTTGGGGGGTGGCGGAGTGTGAGGAAAGGTGAGGGAGGGGTCGTGGGGGTGTTTATGCCGTGGGTCAAGTTGTGTTTTGGGTGGCCCAACACTTCCCATGAACGTCCGCGAGTGTCTGCCCAGAACACATGGAGCTCAGTTTAATCCCCTTCGGGTTCGCTGGTGCTGCATCTTTCACGAGCTTCCCTCCTCCTGCTTTTCAAAGCAAAGGCATCAGAAATCCCCAGCCTGCTTCTCCATCTCGCTCGGCTGCTCTCTCCCTGCACAGCTGCCGGAGCTCCGCGATCCTGGCGCCCAAAGACAGGGATGGACAGGGATGTGCACCTGTTTCGCCCGTGCCCGGTCCTCCCTATCCGGTTTCGAACTCACTCGGTGCCTCCAGCATCAGCGGATCCTCGGCTTCATTGTCAGATCTTCGCAGGGCATTGTTCGGTCCGCTCGAGGCTGGGTTTTTATTCCTCAAGAATCGTTTCTCCTCTCTCTCCCTCCCCGTGTCTCTGCGTGTCTCTCTCACTCCCTCTCCCTTCCTCTCTCTCTCGCTCTCTCTCTCTCCCTCCCTCCCTCCAAGCTCCTCGATTGCCAGCCACTCACTGGCCGGCGTTCCCCGGCTCAAATTCATTCATAATCCAGGCTAATAAATAACTGACTTTACTTCATGCAGGCGGGCACGCTCGCACAAACACAATAATGGCATGAGAAGACGTCCTTGTTTTTTACCAGCCCCTCAGCTGCAACCTGTGATTGTTTTCGAAGGAGTGATCTGATGAATTTGTTATGAAGAAATTGCTTCCCCAGTCTGATTCACAGTGACTCATGCTGCACAGGGGTGGTCGATTCCAAGCTGTAGAAGCAGGCGGAGGGGGGGTTCGCCTCTAGGCGCAAGCTTCCATTTGAACAGCAAATGACAAGACGAGGGCAGCAACACCAAAGATGTGCACCTGTTGGGCAGTGAGGCTCATTGCTGTACAGCCTGGCTATCACTCTCTGGCACTCATAATGGAATTCAACACCCCCCTGCAGTGACCGACTGAACTTTTGGAGTGGTGGGTTTGTCTGCTGTCTGTCTGGGCTGTGTGGGTCAGGTGCTTGGAGCTGCCCGAGAAACCTCAGGTTAGCGGATCAAAGTGAGGGCCCAGTCAAACAGGCTACACTGTCGGCCTCCAGCATGAGCAAGGCCGGCTGGGTTAAAGAAAAGGGCACCACCTAGTGGTACAGTAGGCAGATGCATTAAGGCTGGAATCACAAGTCAGATTTTGGATCTTTATCGGCCTTCAGATGACCATTGTGCGGGGACACCTTCGAGGTTCGTCATGTTTGCCCTGCTTTTTCAGTGGCTGATGAGAAGGGAGAGAGCTTGTGTTTCAGCCATCAGGGACCTGTGGAGTGGGAGAGGACTTGGCCACAAGCCTTTGTGTAGAGGCCTTGCTTCTGTCACCAGGTACAAATCTCTTGGAGGCTGGCAAAATCAAAGTGTAGAAACTGGTCAGTGGCTGGTTGTATAAGATGCCTGCAGTTACAGTTCCATTTCTAGTGTTCCAAAAAGATTGAGGTGCAAAAGAAATAAGCAATCTGATGCACAGGGTACAGTGGCACATTCAGTGCTGCTGTCAAACATGTAACTAATCCAAAATGACTCCATTCCAGGTCAGGAGCCATAATTCAATGGCACCTATAGAGAAAAACCCTGTTTCTGAAAGAGTTATAGTCCTTGAAGATGGCATAGCATCAGAAACATCCTGATAGAAGCTCATTAATCATTATTTCATTAATCTTCAAATGTTTATTGTTAAGTTTAAGAGATGATAGTATTATTAATACACTTGACAATGGACACAAATGGGTTCAAGTCCCATTGGAAGTCTGTTATCCTACTCTATCAGTTTCTTTAGAAAACATCGGATTGATTGATTTATTGAACAGGCTGAAACCTGTTCTTCCGTAAGGCAGTACTTCATGGTCTTGATCCACCACCTCACATTCCCACTACTTGATGTCCCTCTTTAGGTCTCCAGCAGGATGTGTGAAGTTGTGTGCGAAACAGGACAGGCATGCATAAGGCACAACAAAGGCAGGAATACCGAAAACCCACACTTCCTTCAAATTTTAGAACTAAACCATAAATAGGTGTGGACCCTGGTAAGTCACAGACAAAATACAATGCAAAAAAAGCTTACAGATGAATCAGCATAAGGATTTGGACATCCTTCGCCAGGTTTACAAAAAAATGTTACCAAAATATCAGCTGAACAAAATTCTCACTGATTCAATTTCAGAATCATCATCATCATATATATTGCTGACTTATGGTGGCTCCATAATCTTGTGCTTATGTAAAACATGCTCACAAAGAATCAAATTTACATTAATTCTTACTTTTAAAAAATAGTATGTACAGTATAAGGACTTTATGAACCTCTGGCCTACAGTTCAGAAGTAAGAACATTAGATAGATTAGCCGCCTTTCATTAGTACTCAGCCCATCAAACTCATTTGCTTGCTGGTGAATAACCGATCTCATCTACTGTAGATGTTTCTTAACCCTTTAAAACTAACCCTTTAGCTAAGGAGCTCATTCCAAACTCTCACCACCATTTGTGCAAAGAACTATTTCTGGCTCTCACTTTAACACGCATTTCCCCATAATTCATGCTTGTGTCCTCTGGTGATTAGGAGGAAGTCCACTAGGAGGGGTTCTCAAGACTGAAAAGATTCAGAGTCAGCGAAACTGCACACTGCGCCAGCTTGCTCCTCTCTGGTCGTACTGGGCGTGCTTTGACACTTTGACACTGTAAGAAGTACAGTTTAAGTTCACACTGAACAGGAGGCAGAGGAGTCAATGTTTCGGCTGGTCTTCGGGTGTTCAAGCGCAGCCTGCGCACGCTGACGCAGCTCTCCCACTCGGACTTTATCATGGGGTCTCATCGACCTCCCCCCCCCCCCCACCCACACAACACAGAAGAACAGGCCCCCCTCCTTTTTCGGTCATGGGGATCAGAAAGGCGCCACTGCTGAACACACCCCAGTGAGGGAAAAACACACTGGCCCAAGTTTCCGCTCCGTAAGAGTGAACAGCTCAGTCCCTAAAATCGATTTTTTCGTTGCTTCTTTTGTTTCCGTCGGCTTCCCTGGATCTCAGCTAGGTCCTGCGGGACTGAACAAGAGGTAAGCACCTATTGTCTTTTTCATTATGACTGTTTTCATTCCACACACACCCCCCCCCCCTGCATTCAGCTCTCCACAGAAAATGGCTGCCATTAAATGTTTCTGGTGTAAATGCAAGTGGCGAGCTCGTCGCGCTTCAGAGAGCCATCTCATTTAGGAGCTCACACATTATTGCATGATGCAGCAGTGGATTAAAACATTTAGCCTGTTTACAGGGAATTGGGTAAATTAAATGGGAGATGTGTGTCTTGGCGGGGGGGGGGGGGGAGGGGCGTCAAGACTGTGTGGTTTCCCCTGCTGATTTCTTCCCTTTCTCTAGGCAATAATAACATTCCGATGGAGCACTCCTCTCTCGTTTAAGGGATATACCCACCCCACAGCCCCCCCTAACCCACCCGACATACACACACACCTCAACCCCCTCGCCCGGAGCTCCTCGCGTCTGACTTAGCCCGTAATCAAGCAGCAGCCGGTTGCTAGGCAACCGCCTCTGGGGAGACACTTCCTGCATCACAACCAAGCCTTTCCGATGACAAGGGGGCGCCAGGCCACTGGAGAAGGAGATGACGGGGAAAGGAGCCAAGCGCTCAGCTCACAAAGGCATTAGCAGCCTCCAGCACAGCGAGAAGACGAGGAGGCGAGAAGGGAGACAGCAGGAAAGCAGGAGGACCAGATATCGTTCTGTCAACATTTGTTTAATCCGTCTTTCCTGAAAAATTAAGGGCTATGCAATATTAAACGAGCACAGCACTCAGAAATTGTTTTCCTTCCTGCAGTAACAGAGAAAAGGGCTTGCTAAATTCCCATAGGTTACCAGCACTCAATGTGTCTCGCCCAAAGTGCATGAGCTGACAGGTGAAAATCTAAAGGTGATTAAAATTCTGTATCTCTGAGAACAGGACATTAACCCTTTACACTTGGCTCCACTTCTACATTCCAGTTGCTGTGAACTTGCAAATCCCTGATAGTTCTGACAGGGAATGGGAAACACATGTAATTCAAATGAAAAACAAACTCACGTCTTATCATACGAAGTAACAACACTGTTTCTGTTTTCTGCTAAGACAAACCACTCCAAATTCTCATTATCTACAGGATGCTTGGGTGTATAATTTCCATTGAATTTGTGTGAGGCTTTTAAGGTTGAAGACATTAGAAACAAAGAACTCTCTGACAGGTCAATCAGGGACTCAAACATTCAATTTACAGATGGAAGAGCATGTAGAAATTGTACTTAAAGAAGGCAAAACTCCAGTTTATTCCGTGCAGTATTTAGACATTGCTGTCCAGTATTGACCACATTTCTGGTCTAGACATCTACATGTTGTTTGAATCAATTCAATATGCCCTTGATCTAATCCATAATTCTTGGAGCTGTTCTCATCCATGTTTCAGGATTGCAACTTCCGGCATGAAAGGAGATGATACGTGATGGAAGGGAATCTCCTGGCCTTTGCGAGCCAAGTCAGTACACAATCTGGCTTCTTGATCAAATTTTTCTGAAGCAAAGCCCAGTCAGTACCCATCTCTCCTGTTGCATCTGTCTGCTCACATCACCTCTAATGTGGTCAGACAGCTGAATGACGCAACATCCAATCGCTTCGGAATGAAGTGGGTCAGCTGAATGAAAATAGCAACCTGGGCTCTGCGGATCTCTCCCTCTGAATCCCGAGATACGCTGTGGTTGTGATTCACCAGGGACCACAATGAACGCCTGGGATTGTTTCTGAATAAGGCTGTGGTCCATGGGTACAGGCCTGAAATAAAGCTAAAAAACACTGAGCACCCTGAGGGTACCA
Organism: Atractosteus spatula; assembly: GCF_055471065.1. Taxonomy (NCBI): domain Eukaryota; kingdom Metazoa; phylum Chordata; class Actinopteri; order Semionotiformes; family Lepisosteidae; genus Atractosteus; species Atractosteus spatula. The sequence continues at coordinate 72,666,908 of NC_142708.1, read as the reverse complement.
CTCTGCACATCTCAAGTTCAAAATCACAATCTCTGGTTACCTTGTAAGAACGAAAATAGACATCTTTCAGATGAGCTGTCCTACATTCAGTCTTTATACTGTACCTCCACCCTGTTTTTGTCAATGAAAAGATAGATAACAAACACACAAAGTTGTTAGATCCCCCGACTGGAAGGTTCAAAGCCTAGCCTCACATTTTGAAAATGCTTCAGCAAACATTTTATTTTCACGTCTCGAAATGGAGAGGTGGATCTACCTCATTAAACGTGGATGACCGCAATTCTGGGAAACCGCTTGCACTTGACTAGAAAGCCAGTGTCCCATCTGAGGGGTATGTTGTCCTCTCAGGTCACTAAGTGCTACAGGAACTAGGAGGAGTTCCTGCCGGGTCTGGGAATAACTTTAACCTGAACACATAGGGGAAAAGGAGTATCAGAGGGAATTCAAGGGATTAACATACTTAAAATCTACATTCAGACCAATTTAATTAATGTTGGCAAATGCATGAGAAATGTCAGATTTTTCAACCGTCATCCGAAATTTACCAAGGATACCGTACAATGCAGAAATTCTGATTCCCGGTCACTAAGTCTAGAAGGAGAAATGTATACTATAAACTAGAACTTCTTTACCTTCCAAGGACAAACAGATCGAAACTTGTCAGGTCGCCGTGATCTGACCATTCCTACACTCGGAGAGCCCTTAGATCACGAATCAGGTTGACAGTTCACAAACCTGCCACTTCTCACAAACACCACTCTACAATGGTGTCACGAACAGTTCTTTCCGGGTCCTATGCAGACGACACAATCCAGAATTGTGAGGAAACACTGGGGAAAAGGTCATGCAGGAGACATGGTATGGAGACAGGGGAGCGTGTCCAAACGGGAAACCAAAACAGAAGCATAAGTCCATGGCCAGGCGATCCATCCGGGGAATAAAAAACAGGAACCGGGTCGGAACTGGCGGGAGGGGATCAGGAACAGAAAGTTAAAACCATAACGGAGCCAGACACAGCAGGACCCAGGCTCTCACGAAACGGAATTCAATGAAGAGCCTCGAATGACGTCTGCATCTGACTTTTAAGGGGGAACTGAAGAGGGGCTGGAATAAGGAACAGGTGTGGGGAATGAGGTAGAACAAGGAAGGGCTGGAGCGCCCTTAAGAGGGGGAGTAGCGATCATGATAAATGGCAAAGGAGATTGTTTTTCAGCTCCCCACTTTCGGAAACCTATTATAATAAAGGTTATCTGTATTGTTTTATGATAATCGACTAATGAATATATTCCTCATGATAACCAAATTTGCTGCCTTCTCCCAAATAATTATTTTTTTTGCATATTTGATCTGCTAAATAAACCATATTCGTGCGGAGTTACACAATAAAGTTACTTCTGTAGTCTTCCCCACACTGTAGTGCTTACAATACTACACCCTAAAAAGTATACAGATCTTGGAGGTCCTGAGGGAACCCCAACACAGAACTAATGCAGACATTCACTTGTACCGCAGAGTGAGTTCAGTGGCCAACAGTTACCATCAGACCCTGGTCACTAGTTGTCCATGGCGACTCTGGACACCTGCAGCCTTACAGTGACAGCAGCAGGAAACACACTTCTCCTGCAGTCCTCAGTAACTCTCCTGGCAGGCCCTGTGGGGCTCACAACTTGTCAAGGCTGGATAGGTTTGCCAGTTGGGCATGTTAAAAGGAACAAGTGTGCAGAAGATTTTCATTCTCCCCAGGTGGTACAGGAACAAGCAGGAGAGGTTCCGGAATTTCAGAAAAGCAAATCCTTCACTCCACTTCCATTCATCCGAAAGTATCTGTGAAGTGTCCAATTTTCATCACTGTGACTCCGACATCCTCCTGTGCTCTCAATCCGCGCTGCACTGAGACTCAAATGAATGGCAGAAACAGCTCAAATGTGTTATCGCAGTTAGGAACACTTTCCCAGACATGAATTTTAAACTGGGGTTATGAATAAAACACTTCACCGCAACAGATGAGAGAGACTGAGAAGAATCTGTCGGCAGATTTCATGAAGCAGACATGGATGCAGACTGAAAAAGTCGGGACTGCAGGTCCACCATAAATGTTCCATGAAGGACTTTCCTTCTTAGGGAACCTAAATAATGCATCGGACAACAGGCACAGTGCCAGAACGAGAGATACACTGGAGGCTTGGGAATCCAAAACTACAATAAATCTGAATTATCATGTGCCTGTAAAACTACCATACCAATCTATGATGCCAAATTAAAAAATGAAAAATACGTCGCATTAAAAATTTCAAAAGCAACCCAACAAGCCAGATGGCCCAAATGATCTTTTCAAATTTGTCAGGTTTCTTGTTCTGGTGTTGTTCATACCTTAGGTTCCTGTCAGCTTATTCTGAACTTTGTGTAATCTTTTTTTTGTTTCAAGTGGCAGAACCTCTGCCATTACAGTCCCTCCAAAGACCAGACTGCCAGATCCAAATTACAGGGAGGAACAGAAACTAACAAAACAGTCTGCAGACCCTCCCAGCAACACTGCTAAGCTCTTCATCTTTAACATTTTCAATGACAGCGATGCTGTAATTTCTCTGTGATGCAAGACAAACATCCCTTTTAGATACAATGTCCATGAAAATAACCTCAGCACAATGCATTTACCCATGATTTTATGTTTCCAGGGTCCTACAAGGGCAAAAAAGAAATGCAGACAAGGACACAGCTTGTCTGCACTGTAGTCCAGAATGGTTGCTCAAAGCATACTGTGGTTCCTGAGAAGAGCTGAACTCCCAGAGATTGATAGCATGTGATTGTAGTGGCCAAGGCTGACTTGTCACCAGGATTTATGAAAAGCCAAATGACTTTTAGATGGCATTTGAGAGCGCAGGAGAAAACTACTGTGTTTGCTACTGTGGTAATGAGAGTCCGTAGCTAAGCCCTGGAAGAATTTATTGCACCAATCTAACTGCTAGCATCGGTTTAGGAAGGAATTGCTGTTAACCTCGGTACTTAATTCTCAGCTCCACCATCTGGGCAAAAGGCACTGAAGGGTCAGCCTACTTTGATCTGTTGCACGTGATGGCAAATAATGATCTTCTTAAACCAGGAGCGATGAGGAGTATTAATTTAGTGTGCAGAGTAATTTTAATGGGTCTCTTGACAGATTCTTGAGATAATGTGCCATGATATTGATTTCTGGAGGGGAGGGGTGCAGGGGTTAGACTGCCTCCACCGAGACTGTGGAAAGAAATATAACAAGGAGGTCTTCCATTCAACTTAATCTTTGGATTTGGAAGGGCAAGCTAGAAAACTAAATGAGTCTGCATTTTAATATTGGTGCAACTCTGCAAAAATGCCTGTAAAATGACTTCATAGCAGTATTAAGTCTAATAACCTTTGGAACTGAAATGAGAAAAACCAAGGACGAGATGTTCTCTTTCTTGCTTCATTCTGGATCATATCCAGACGAGCCCAGCAGATTCGCCCCTATGTGTAACACCACTGGCTTTCTCCTCAGATGTGGGGGGAACCCACTGATCTCAGTCTCCGGGATTTTCATCTTGATGTAGAAGCACACCGCTCCTTTCATTCTCCCATGATGCTGTGGGGCACAGGCTTGAAAGAAAATTGAACAAGGTGGGGGCAAAGCTGTTTTTCAGCTCAGTAGCCATGTCAAGTATAAAGAAAAGAAGTGTCGGGGTCCACGGTCAGCTTATGTTATCAAGCTCTAGGGAAGAAATCCTTTATTGATCTTGTGAGCTAGAGATTCCCAAAGAAAACAAGGACGCAGTGACTGAACCAGAATGGAAGTTCAAGTGGGACATCCTTCTGAGGCATCTACAACACTGTCTCACTTTACCACACCACTGGGCATTTCCCTAGGAGTACTGGGATCCGGTTTCCCCAAATCCTTAACAGTGATAATTCTCAACCCACACTTATAAAATCCTGGTAAACATGGTAGTTTTCCTGTCATGTTTATGTTTGAATCCCTTCTGTTTAACTTAATTATCCCATCGAAGGAGATGCAAGACCAGTTTAAGAACACTGCCATCTTAACATGATCGTGCTGTCAGTTCAATAGTTTTTGAAACTTATGTATTGCACAGATCTGCTACATCAGCACTTAGCATTTCCCATAGTAACTAACGAAAAAGTAACTAGTTTCTCTTCCTTGAAGTGGTGACACAGAGACAACAGCCATACCTTTAGAAGCAATATAAGTCTTCAGGGCGCTCTCCAGTATTTAAGGTGATATAAGTATATAAGGTGGCATCGTACCCGAGGAGGCAGAAAACAAGACTGCTGGCAACAGGCCTATATTCTCAATCTCAACAGACCAACACAAATCTGACTCACCTCGATATCCCTTCAGGAGGTACTTTTTCATCCAAAGTGATTTCTGGAACAGGCTATCCTACCATTGTTATTGAAGCCAATATCTTGCCTTCCTCCAAGAAATGGAGAGATATGACCCTCGGATCAATGAGTTGCTGGCATCCCAGCCCATGAGAAAATAACCCTGTTGCTATGAAGGCATGTTAAATGAAAATGTACGGTCTCAATCACTTTAAATGACAAAAAAATCCTGTAAAAAGTTACCTTTTTTTTGCTAACTTCTATAACTAGCTTGTGAGCTGGAAAAGCAACTTTGAACATGTTCACCACAAGGCAGCGTAACACTTCATCTTTGAACATCATAAAGTAACATTTTCCAAGGCTGTCAGAGGGCTGTTATCCTAGAGAAGCAGTGACTGTTTGAGAACTACCCCCAGTGAAAATGGCCTGGAAGGAACGTGATATATCACCAACCTCTTTCCCAACCACAAAAACCAATTTCATCCCTCCTCATTATTGCCCGCTCTGTAATTTATTTATTGATTCTTAGCTCCAGCTCAAGACAAAATGGCCTGAGCATCAGGGGAGGACTACTTTGGAGATATAAAAGCTCATGAAACTCGTGTCAAATCCAAGGTGTCATTCTGAACTATTCGTTATCATCTAGACATACAGACACTTGTGCACACAACCCTGTTCTCCCAGTACTCTCGCACCTAATGTGCTGTATGTTTATTTCCTTAATACAAAGGTCTCAGATTCAGTTCCTGGAGAGCTGTCAATTAAACATCTAACCAAATCATCTCCTACAGAAGGCATATATTGGATACTTCTTATGTTGGAGAAATGTTTCCCTGTTCGCCTTAAAAGAGTCAGGAGTCCATCTCAGAAGTTAAAATAAGTTTTTATTTCATGCGCATGAGAGCAAAACACACAGGGATGCGCGTATATTTTTCTCAAAGCAATTAAACTAGGACAGTCCTTAAATATTTTTTCTGTTATCTATCATGCCTCCCTGCGCTTATAAGATTGGCTATTTGTTAAAGATAACTTCTTTTAATACAATTGGTTACTTACTGAGAGACACACTCCTACTCAGAGTTGCACACTACAACAGGCATCACCGAGACTGAGAGGCACACTGCTCCTCAGAGTTGCACACTACAACAGGCATTATCAAGACTGAGAGACACACTCCTCCTCAGAGTTGCACACTACAACAGACATTATCAAGACTGAGAGACACACTCCTCCTCAAAGCTGTACACTACAACAGGCATCACCGAGATTGAGAGACACACTCCTCTTTTATACTACAACAATCATTCCAGAAAAATAAGATGTTATCTTAAAAAATCAGCTGTACTTTGCTTGTAAAGCACCAAGCATGAATGATTTCAAATCTGAAACTCTTCAATATCTTTTATTCTATTTCAATACTTTGCCGATGGCTGTCCCTTAAGAATCTGTAAGTAGGCCAGAAAGCATTTGTTTCTTGCAAGTATAACAACACTTCATCCAAGCTTTCCATTAAAAACACCAAACTGGAAACAATCTGCATCGTACCTGCTCCTCTTCAGCTTGCTGCAGTTGCTTCAGCTTGCTCGAAGGCCAGTCACTCCCAGACACATCGCTTGGTTTCTGACTTCAAGGAAAGTCTTACTTGCTTTATTCAAGTACTAACTTGAGAACCAGGACTGGAAAGCAGCTCCGTCCCAGTGTTTCTCCTAAAGTTCACACCTAAACTGTATAGCTGGACCAGTGAAGCTGTTCTTGGTTCAGTCAATCCCACAGAACTGGGAGTGGACCCAGCCATCGTCAAGCCATGCTGATGTGTACCATGAGAGAAAACAGTCCACCAACAATGGCTGTCTGTCCACTTTACATTCACCCTATTGTTGACTCAATGTCACTCTCACTATCGTACATCTGAAGTCACTACAGTGTTTCCTGAAGGGCTCTAGCCTGGTAGTGTCCAAAACGCGTGCGTTTCTGTTGGAGTTCGTGTCCACTTCTTTGCCAGCTCTCTGCTGCTGTTATCAGTGCAGGAGTCTGAAGCCAAGGTTGGCTTTAACTTGGATCTCTTTCAGAGTCCAGGTAGTGCCTTTGTGCTGAGAGAGGCATTAATCTTCCTTAATCCCTGAACTGACACCAGCAGTTATTGTTGGGAATGTGTTCATCGGTCAATTGGAAGCCAATCAATGTTTCCCCTGAGGAGCGGATTACTTCAACGATACTTCCCCCCGCACAGCTCTGTTTTAAAGCGACACCACTTGCTTCCTTGAATCTTTCAGATATCTTAAATGTAGCCACCTAAAAATCTTTTTTTCTCTGAGGCTTTTGCTATTAATACACCACAGGGAGATTGTTTTTCAGTCACTTACCAAGTTCTCTACACCCAATTTGCTGGCGTTCCAGAAGCAATTACATTTGTAAGACTGAGACAACACCCATTTTTATTAAGGCTTCGCTTTCCTGGTCGGTGTTTTCTGGAGTGGTATTTCTTGTCACGATTGTAGTCCCTCCTCCTTAAGGGCGCTCCATCTCTTCCTTGTTTGCCCTATTCCCCGCACCTGCCGCTTGTTCCAGTCTCCTTCCTGTTTCCCTTTAAAAGCCAGACCCAGTCGCCAATCGTGGCTCTGCATCTGATTTCCACATCGTGTGAGCCCGGGACCTGGTTGCGCCTGGCTCCGTTATGTTTTTAGCTTCCTGCTCCTGCTCCTGCTCCTGCTCCCCCCGCCGGTCCCGACCCGGCACCTGTTTTTAATCCCTGGTTTTGGATGGATTACCCAGCCATGGACTTTTGCCTGTTTTTTGGATTCTCCCTTGGACTTATTCTTTGGATTGTCAGCCTTGGCCACACCTCCCCGGATCACCAGCACTGCATGGACACGCCCCCCTGTCTTCATCCCCGTACTCCTGCATGACTTTTTCCCCAGTGTTTCCTCACTTCTCCGGATTGTGTCGTCCGCATAGGGCCCGAAAGAACTGTTCGTTACATTTCTGGCATGACTGCACACCAGTGATTCCTCTGCTATGTTTTCCCTCGTGCTCACGAGCACACATCTTCTAGGAGTTTCATGGCCCACACGCTACTGATGTTCCTCCATGATGGGTGTTTCAGGAAGAGTGCTTGTATCATTCTGCTGCTGGACGTGTGCCACTGAAATTCATCTCAAGCTCGTTTCTTCAGTCCTGATGGGACTTAAATATGTACATATTCACCAGAAATTTCTGAAAGCTTACGCAGGAAATTTCTTAACAGTTAAATATCACTTACCATACACATTACTGTATATTCCGCATAATCTTATCCCTTAATGAATCCAGGTAATACAGGTTTCCACCCCCTGAATTTAATTCTGCATTAACGAGAGTTCACAGACGTCCTCGGGTCAGGGTGAAGATCTTGGGAGACCTTAAGTACTGGCCTACACTGCAAACGGTCTGTTTGAAAGGTTAAAAAGCAGCGTGACTGGGAGGATTAACTTTACAGATTCACACACCTCAATCGATCCCTTAGGTGGATATACAGACCAGCAAGCAGACACTGCTGGACAGGCAAATTGAGAAAAAGGAATAAATAGATGTGTTTCACAAGGCATAACACAACAGCATCTCTGCTCTGAGGTTTGCTCTAGCGTTTGTTTCATTTTGGTCGGGATAAAAATGGTGCATGCAGACGAATGTTACATTGATTTGCAAAGTGTTTCTAAAAATGACCCCGCGGAACAGTTGCATTTGCTTTCCCTGAATTAATCACACAGTAACACATGGCCAGCCTTAGTCCTGGAGAGCCACAGCCCAGCAGGTATTAGAACACATGTGAGTTTTGATCAATGTAGAAAGTTAATTGCTTCCTTGAAGTGTGGAAAGGTCACCTGTGGTCCATGAGAGTGTCATGGGTTGGGATCTTCATTTTAAATGATCTCTGAAGTATTTAAGTACATGAATCACATGCTTAGGTGTTCAAGATTAAATCCTTTCATTATTAGTATTTAGAAATTGATTATTTGTGGTAGTAACATAGTATTTTATTCAGGCTACATCTGGTAACGATAGGGAATCCAAGAAACAGGGAATGTCACAACAGCATCAGAGAGAAATACTTCATCAAAGGGCTTTGATTTTCTTTTCGCACTGGGGGAAAGCTTGAAACGAAAACGATCAGTGTGTTTAAATGACATTAAAAACAAAGCTACAGCATGCCGGTGTACACAGTCCCACAGCAAAGTTAACAAGAGAACAGAGCAACAGAAGAAAATAAAAAGTGATCCCACAATTAGCAGACTTCACAAGGAAATCAGTCAGAATTTGTTGGGAACTTGCCCCCTCTGGTGTATGAAAAGGAAGATGCAGCTCAGAATGCTCCCTTCATTCAAGCCTTGTCTACACCAAAGGTCCTTTAGACAAATCTCATCTGAACTGTTACTAATCTCGGTGCTGAAGATACTTGAATCAGCAGGATTTGCATGTCATCTTAGTCATAATAGATTTTTTTCAAACCATTTTAACTACCTGTTTAGAACAGACTTAATTAGGGCAGATGACGTTATGCCTCTTTTTCCCCAAGACTGTTCTGTATTTTTGCCATGTTCCCAGAATCCCTGGCTTTTTCCAAAATGGGCTATTTAGCTCTTTTTCCTTGATGAACAGCAAACTGAGCCCCTCCACGCTCACCCGGATCGCCTAGTGTCAGGTGGCACAGTAACAACTTTAGAAACAGGGTTTAAAATCATGTTCACTCGCACCTACAGTATGCAATGGCCCATGTGAAGGCTAGTCTATTTGTGTTGCTACTTGCAGACCATATGTTAGCCTCTCCAGATACATGTGCAATTGTGCACATCTGGGTCTGTGCTTTCAAGCGTACATTTTCCTTAGCAGTATAAAAGACACCTTGCACCACACCAGTGATGCTCAGGGGGACAGACAGACCAGTTTTTGGAAAATGCAAGGACAAGGCGGTTTGCTTTCTGTTCAGCACACACATGGACCGCAGTTAATACTCCAGGAAACCTTCTGAAGCTAGCCTGCGTTTCCCCAACATGAACAGACAGTGAATTTGAAAAACCGCTGTGAGCACTCCCTCTTCTGGACAGATTACTATGCTGAAATCTCCACTTGGCTTCTCTTCCTGTGCCGACAGAGGGGTTCCTCTCATTCCACCTTTTAGTTTGCTTGGCTGCTCCGATTCATCTTAAAGCACATATGGGAGCCTCCATACACCAATGAATATGCGCAATAACCCAGATTATCGGCAGGCTGCATCACTATGAATTGTGTAACATATCAGAAACGGAATGATAAAAACTCACTGCTGCAGTTCTCACTGGTCTTTCAGGGATACTGTGATCAGGCTTTCTGAAATGAGTCAAAAGGTTAGGTTAAATATTAAATAAAGGTGTATTATTAACTCCACTGCAATTATCAATGTAGTGAATATCAATGCAATGAGAACAGCATGACCCAGTCCATGGTCCACTCTTTCTCTAGATTCTGGACCTCACACAACACAGCCAATAGCTCAGCCTGCTGCAACCCCAAGATCCTAAAGACTGACAAAACAACCATTAGGCACCTACATTTTATCATTCAGAGGTCAAAGGACACGAGTCACACTATTTCCAAGCAATACAGGAGCACAAAGCAACCCATACAGAAAGGGTTGGGTTGAGCAACTGTACCACGCTACCAGGAATACAGCCGTCCTGTCTGAATCTCAAACTTTCACCATATAACATCCTCATAAAGGCAACATATGGTGCAACCTGCAGAACAGAAGCCCAATGATGTCATCTTTTCCACACCACTGGCAATCCAGCTCACATCCATATTGCAACCATGGGCACAATTATGTTCCAAACACACCCCTCCCTCCTATCATCTGGAAGTTCCCTCCATGTTGTCCTGACACACTCTGCTGGGCTAAGACAGACCAAGCAGGGTTCTTGTCACGGATGTTGGAAAGTCAAGCCGTGGAATGGCAGGAGAGCTAAAGGGACCCTATGCGTAGCAGCGAAACGGGGGTTAGCCCAGACTCAGGAGGTCAGACGATGTCGGGTAGAGACCTATGCCCTCAGGCCGCGGAGGAGACGACCTGGTGCTAGACGGGTCTCAAGACATCTGAACCCTCAATGCTGAGCGAGTAGGAAAGGGTGACCCAGAAATATATAGCCCCACACAAAGACACACCGGAAGGACAAGCAAAGCACAGGGGAACTAGGGACAGGACAGAGTAGGAGCGCCCTCTAGCTGTAGAGGGTGTGACAGTTCTTCGATTCAGAGGACAGTGGGGGGGGCATTGAATGACGTTCACTGAGTCAGCAAATACACTCATTGCTTATTGATACAGCACAATAGGTATATGATATTGTCCGAGGCTGGAACGGGACTACAGTATATGCAACTTGTATGAGACAACACACTGAGAGATGGAAACCAGAATGGAAAAACAGTCCCACAAGAACGCTCCTGCATGACCTCCGCTGAAAGAGAAGGTTCAGGCCTTGTCCTGTTCTTTACAAAGAATCACAGGACGCAGCCAGAGGCTAGGACACAAACAGGTGTCTGCTTGAACGGACCTGAAGCATCTTCAGCACTGCTGAACTATCAATGTGCAAATTATGGGATGAAATTACTGGGTCACACAAACATCACCAAACAGTAAAACCCACCAGCGCAAATCGACACTACAGGCACAAACCAGCCTTCCAATCAAGACACTGAGAGGTATTTTTACCTCAGAACCTCCAGTGAAGCAGCACTCACCTGCAGCACTTGCAGTGTTAGCTGGAGTTTAGTGGTTTTTCATCCTTTAACTGCAAAAAACAATTCTCAAACATCACAAGATTTATGGCAAGTTAAACTGTTGGCCACATGTACCAGAGAAATACCACAGGCGGGAGGACATAGAAGCAGTCTGATCTAACAGGTGCAGAATAAACTCTCTTTCCCTTGAGACCTTCAAGAAGGACTAAAAAACAGTCATTTTGTTAGGTTTATACAGGCCTGAGCTTGCATGAAAAGATTGCTTGTTTTTGATGCAAACAGAGGACGAAACATTTAAGAATTCCTCAATGTACCTATTCAGTCTTGTTTTATAATAATAACACAGTAACCATATTATTTCAAAGAGGACGTCACACAGAAGAGTAGATGGGGAGTTTCCCGTTGGGTCTGAGAAGATACCAAACGGTTTTGTATGCATTCCCAAATATCTCAACCAACTGGTCGGAACACAATCTGGGACGTACGGGCCTGGGATCGTCCAGCTGGAGTGTGGAAGAGTAGCCGGAGATAATTGCAATCCTGGTCCAGGCATGGCCTTCCTGTCTCTCCTACCTGCTCAAGGGCAGATGGAGCTCATTCACAACTGGCCCTATAAAAAGAAGAAGAAGCATTTAGCAATTCGGAGATACTGTAATAAAAAACCCTGCTAGGCACTTTGTGCGTGTCTGTGTGTCTCCATTAGCCTTGCTGCTGCAAAGCCTGTGTGGCCTTTGGCTTCACCTGGGATGCCTAGCCTTGCAAGGCTAGGCATCCCAGGTGAAGCCAAAGGCCACCCAGGCTTTGAGTGGGTTTGAGTGGGTTTGTATCACACTGACACAGAAGACACAGTCATTACACTCTCATTTCTGTTGGCTCGGCACTCAGCTTTGCATGTTTTTGTTTAACTGCATTAGAGCCGTCCAGGAGGTGAGAGCTTTGAGCAGGCTGCAGCTGCCCCTGGGAAAGGCGTCTGGATTATCGAAATCCGCGTAGCCTTGGAGTGAGTCTTTTTGTAACGAACAGTTCTTTCCGGACCCTATGCGGACGACACAGTCCGACGGAGTGGGGAAACACTAGGGAAACGTCATGCAGGAAAACGGGGCTGAAGACAGGGGGGCGTGTCCAAGGTGCGCTGGTGCACGGGGGAGGTGTGGCCGAGGCGAACAATCCGAGAGAGTAGTCCTTAGGGAATATCCAAAACACAAGGGTAAGTCCAAAACCAGAAGATCCATCAGAAGAAAGAATTAAAACCACGAAGGCCGGGTCGGAACCGGCGGACGGGGAACAGGAACGGGAACAGAGGTTAAAACCTTAACGGGACCAGGCGCTTCCAGGTCCCGGACTCGCACGATATGGAAATCAGATGCAGAGCCCGGATGAGCGTCAGCGCCTGGCTTTTAAGGTGGGCTGGGAATAGGGAACAGGTGCAGAGAATAAAGTCTTAGTGAAAGGGCTGGAGCACCCTTAAGGAGGGGGGACTATAATCGTGACACTTTTGTGCTCCCACAAGTCTTCACACAAGAGCAATTTTCCAGCCAAGTTGGAGAACTAAGAAATGAAAAATTATTTGTATTCTTGTTTCACAGAGGTGATCTTGGGAATGAAAATATTCTCAGCTTTCGTGTACAATATGTATTAATTTTGGGGCATTTGCTTTCATCCAGCAGCTGTGCAGTTAGAAAGGGTTGGGCTGTGTGAGGGTACCACGCTGCCAGCTGACCAGACAGCAATACAGCCATCCTGTCTGAAACTCGAACTTTCACCAAATAACATCCCCACAAATCGACAGCTATTTTTGGATTCTAAACCAAAATGTTTATCAAATTTGACATTCATGGTGTAAGACACAAAGAGAAAATCTAATCCTTACTGCTTTTTAGCTGTCCTGTGGTTAGTTACCACACCACAAACAGCAGAGAAAGACTATTTCTGTTATTTCCAGGAGTGCTCTGCTTATTTCAATTTTAAATCTTGATTTAAACTAGAGTTCATTATTCTTTTTTTCCTCTTCCACTTACCTACATTCTCAAGTCTTTGGTAAGAAAGGGTCTCTATTGTCACGATCGTCATCCCTCCTCTAGAGGGCGCTCTGACCCTTTTTGTATTTTAGTTTCATTATTACGTCCACCTGCCTCTTGTTCCATGTGTATTATTTAAACCCCGTGCTTCCGAAGCTCTGGGCTCAGCACTGGAAGATGGATGCCACACGGGCTGCCTATACCCCGGGCTCGCGGGTAGCCCGAGGGCAGCTCTTATTCCCCAGCGTCCTGACCATCTGGGTCCAGGGCTCAGAGCACTCGGCTGCGTTATGTTTTAACTTCCTGGTTCCTGATTCTTCATCCCCGTTCCTGTCTTTGTTCGGATGGATCTCCCGGCTATGGACTTTTGGACTGCTTCCTGGTTTGCCTTTTCAGATTGTTTTGGACTTGTTCGCCTGCGCCACGCCCCCCGATCACTGGAACACTGCCGTCACGAGCCCCAGTCAGTCATCCCATCCTGATCCTGTCGTGTTTACCTGTTGCCCTTCTCCAGTCTCTTCCAGATTTTACCATCTGCATAGGGTCCAGAACTACGCTTCGTTACATCTCTTTGTCAGTCTGCAGACCTTGGCTTCATATTTAACTGTCCAATAGGTAGTTACTACTAATAATGCCAACCCAGATAACAGGAGGGGCTCATGTTTGCCAGGTATTTGGAAGTTACTCTATTCAGCATGATTTTCCCCTCTGTCATCTGTCCACCCATTGGCACTTAATTTCTTTTAATTACCCCATGTTTCAGTCTTCTAGCTTCACAAAACCCGAGTAGATTGATCCTGTTGACCCATAAAATGTGCCCTGCCTACATGAAAAGTAGTAGAGTCGGTAAACTGGCCTCCATGTTCTGAAAACAAAATCCATTTTTACACCAATATTTGTATTGTATTTCTATAAACAATTGGTCAAAATGTCAGGGATGCCTGAACAGTCTTTATTAAAGGTAAAAAGAAGCAACAAAGTGTTAAATCCTTAATTTGTGTGAGAAATGCTTCTATCTCTTTTGGTTTTCAGATTTCCTGCTTCCCTGGCATTTAAAACTCAATTTTAGGAGTCAACTGGACAAGGACAGGCAAAGACGTCTAGGAAGAATTCTGTAGAAACAGATCAAATTTTGAAAAGTAATTGACATTAAACAAAATATCAGCCCAAGCATTAATGCTCAGAGGCTATTCGAAAGCAAAGAAGTTTAAAAGGAACAGCTTTCAGACTCCTGCATTGTGGATTAAAACTTTGTGGAGATAACACTCCTTTTCAGCCAGGCTTTGATAATGCTCTGTTTTAATTGCTTTGGCCTCTGCCCCTGCAAACTAAGATATTGTGGAGAACTCTGCAGTGAGCTGCAAGCGATTCCACTTCTGGAAGAGGGCGATTTGGAGAGAGTGCTCCAAAAGAAAAGAGGTCACGCTGAAGAATTAAGGCAGGCCATCACTGGTGGGGAAGTTTACATCAAAGCAGCTCCTATCGAGGAGCGCTGCTGCTGTTATTTATAGCCATCAGCCCACTAGTCCTCTGAGGCTTTCAATTTAGAAAATGGCTTTTCAGCTGCCAAGTAAAAAACACATCAGAAACCCTGAAGACAGCTGTTTTACTGTGACGGGAGCCGGTCCAGGCTCCAGTGAAGCGTAGTTCTGGACCCTATGCAGACGGTATAATCCGGAAGTAAGTGGAAAAGGATGACGGGGAGGAGATGATGAGGATCGGTTGACTGACGGGGGGGCATGACGATGGTGAACTGGTGCTCGGGGGGCATAGCCAAGGAAAAAGAGTGCAGGGAGTCGAGGGGGGAAATCCGGGGCGGAGTCCAAAAGTCCAAAACCGGGTGATCCACCCGAGACGTGAAAAAAAACAGTGTTAAAAACTGGAACGGGATCTGGTACAGGGACAGGGACTAAAAATGGGATGACGAGGCCAGACGCTCCCAGCCCCGGACTCAGCAGGGTCAGGATGCCGATAGGAGGCCTATGCCCTCAAGCTACAGGCACAGGCACAGGCACAGGCACAGGCACAGGCACAGGCACAGGCACAGGCACAGGCACAGGCACAGGCACAGGCCGACTTGATGGTAGCTAGGCCTCCGGGCGTCCATCTTCCAGTGCTGAGCTGGGAGTAGGGAGAGTGCCCAGCTTAAATAAGGAGGGGCAGGACTGGGGGCAGGTGCAAGTAATTAGCAAAATAAGAAAGAGCCGGAGCGCCCTTATGAGGAGGGATTACGATCGTGACATTTACATACAGGACTAATTAGGGTAGTACCATTTTAACCTAAACCTTATTATTAATACCAATTAACCAATTATTATTATTATTATTATTATTATTATTATTATTAACATCCATGGGGATTAAAAACATTCCAACAGAAACAACCCCAGCCCCTGGAAAACTGGTTTTAAACTTGGCTTTTTAATATGTTACAGGTAGTCTCCCTTTCGAAATTGCCTTCTGTTCAAAATAATGCATACACAGCTAGCTGCACTTTATTTGTTCATAAACTATTGCAAAGCAAGGAATCCTACTTCACTAACCCGAGGCATTCAAACAAAAAAAAACACCTTGAAACCCTCCCTAAGGGTAATCCCACATACCTTTGCAGTACAATGCACTCCAGCCCAAATCACCCTCTTACCACACTGGTAAGTGTGACAGCTTTTACGGCTGATCATTAATTTGTCAATTTCCATACACTGGAGCCATTTAACTCTGACCCTTGGATAGATGATTCAGCAAATGAAGACCACGAGAGACTATTTGGGAATGACTATTTCGCCATACACTTGATCCCTTCAAGCAAAGGAGTTCCCTTAAAGGCTTGAAGAAATGGCTTCCTTTATTGATCAACGAGGTACATGTGTTCCCAATTTTTAAAAACGGGTGCTTTAGGTGCAACTCAGGACTAACTGCACTGGGCTCTCCAGGAGCCAGGGATGGAGACACCTGCTGTAGTATAATAAGACATTCTCATGACTGAAATTCTAATGGTCCCTTCAGCCATGACTTGTCCAGCACATGTAATGGGTTGGAATGGACGATGTAATTTTGTTCAATCTTTTTATCTGTTATCTACCCGTAGAGTCTACAGTTTTAATCGATAATTTACTACTTACGTCTGTGAAGCGCAGCGAGAGGGAGCTCTCGTTGCCTTTCCTCATTCACGCTAAACCACTGATGAGGAAACAGTGAGTTGGGTGACTGATTATTTAATAATTTCCCTCTTCAGGTAAAAAGTGTATAAAACACGATTGTTATTTGCAGAAAAGTTATCAATGATTTGTTATTATGACAAAAGTATGTTCCGGTCTTATTTGAGTGTATTTGTTAAGTTATGCAAAGGAACAAGTAAGAGGTTTATTCCATGCTGAAAAAAAGAAGAAAGAGAACACAACGTTTCGGCCGTGGAGCCTTCTTCAGGTTAAGTTATATCGAGTTATTAGAACAAGGTTAGTAGCGCGAATCCTTGCGGTTAGCATAAAAGCCATGTATTTGGTGTGTTCAATGTGAATGTTTTAGTGATTAGCAGTTTAGTTCATGTTCGGTAATAGCCTTAGTTTATTTCACTGTTCCTGGTTTTCTGTACTTATTAGTGTTTTTTTATATTAATAACCAAAGTGCTGTCGCATTTATATTGCTAGTGAACGTTACGTCTTTAAAGAAATAATGACGTGCTCTCGCGATGTCGCCGATTTGATTGTGTTTTAGTGTTGCGTATTTTTTTTTTACTGAAATGTCTAATATACTAAGGAGAAGACTGAATAAGACATAATGCAGAATATTTTCTTAATGTATAATTAGAAAAATATTAAGAAGCAGTTTTTGTAACGTTCAGCTTATTTTCTTTGTTATATTGTATTACTGTAAACTGTTGATCCTATAGAGATTCACACTAAAAGCCACTGAGGACGAAACAGCGAGTTGAGTGAGTGATTATTTCATCATTTCCCTCTTCAGGGGCGCTACACACACACACACTCATCTCCTCGCCTGTGAGGGTGCTAATTTGTACAGCTGTGTTATACTAGAGCAATCAGCTCTGAAGTGTCTTTTTTTTTGTTGCACCTACATCATAAAGCAGAGAGTAGAGGAGTTTATGGCCGTATGTACACGTACTGTACATTGGAGTTCGCAATCGCGCTGATCTCTCGGGACAGACACGGTACAACACACAACACCACACACTGTAGACGACAGGAACAATAAATGTGGTGTGAGAAAATAAATATGTAGGAGTGAGACCAAAAACAAAGGGGTAGACTATGTAAAAAGTGCAGAGTGCAGATGTGTATCGAGTCTGAGGCCCTGCAGTTAGCTGTGCAGTGGGATCATCGTTAAGATGGGAATATGGCCGGGTGAGAAACATGCTGTATATTGGCTTTCATTATTAAATAGTAAGAGATCTACAACACAGGAGCCCCCAAGGCAGAACTTTATTTAAGCCTCTACAGCGATGAATGTGCCACAGAGGCTCTCCTGAGCAAAGGAAGAACTCATGATGTATTGTCCCCTTACTGATGACATCCCCAGTATGCTAGAGACGGGAAAAGCACACACTGGGCTTCTGAAGTGTCACCTCTGGGCTCTTATGAAGACGAATGAACGAGGAAAATACACACAGTGAATTATCTTCTGTTAAGACGCCAGGATTTTTTCCCCCGCTTCTGATATATGATGCATATTTTATCGGAGGTCTATTTTATACCGCGATAAGAGGAGGCCAGGAAGAACACTTGTCCAAAACACCTCCCCCCACCAGACATGCTGTGTTTACAAGACATTTTCAAGCAAAAGAAAAAAACAGACGTATCGGCGATAGTGAAACTGTATGTTTGAATTGCTTATGTAAGAATTCATGGTAGTTTCTGTCGCTAGGAAATTAAAAATATACACTATTTTATACAGTTATACAGAAAGGAATATACAGAGAAGTTTAAAGGGGGATGAGGGAAGTATTCAAAATCTTCAAAGACAGTGACAGTCAACCCAGCGGAACTTCTGGGGGAAACACTGACCGCACTGACCAATGAAACCGACCGGACACACTGACAACGACAGGTGGAAATTACAGTATGCGGAAGTGTATTTAACACCGAGAATAGAAGATGTACAACATTCACTCCTATACAGGAGGTGAGGTACTCGGTTCAGTAAATGGGGAATTCACATTTTCACAAAATTGCGGTTTAGAACTGAGAGTCCTTTTGTGCATTCACGTTTTATCCCGGCGAGAACTGGGAATTCACATTAATACGATTGATACATTTTTTAATGAGTATCCCGAGAAAGACAGCAGAACTCCACAATGAAAAAATACAGGAAGGGGTACCCTGATCTATGTTATTCGATGCGGTGCAATGGACTATAAACCACTTTGCAAAATATTGCATTCCCATTTCTTCTCCGGCGGCGTGCGCTAATTCCCCCCTTAATGTACCAAAGCAATTTAACACATGAATTCTCTGACACGGATCGACAAGCTTGTACAGTTCTGCAGTCCGGCGATGCTATGTTCACTCTCCATGAGCCGCTCTCAAATATCACCTCTGGGGGGCCGTTACTCGACTCGACAAGGCGCAACTTGATTCCACGACCCTGTCGCTTTTAGTGCAGTTCCCACCCCGGCCTGGATAGGGGGTATTTGAAGGGTAGGGCGTTGCAGACGGGCTCCGACGGCCAGAACGCCATTGGCTGTGCTTGTTGGAACGTTAATTAAGGAGTGAAACTGTGCATCTGGGCGTCCCCGGGGCAGCCAGATCGCAATCTGCGAGCATCGAGTATATCGCAGTGTCAGAAAAAATACAGACCACCGTACAGAAAAAGTGTGCGTGCGCGTACACCGTGTCTCTATATGCGCACACACGGGCGTATGTGTGATAAGAGTGATGACGGGCGCAAGTGTGGCTAAGGTGTTTTCGAACTGAATTCTCACACCTGCCCTAAGCACCTGTCTGGGAATCATTCTGTATTTGTTGGTGTGTCGAGCGACGACGATCTTGCAGCATTCGCATTTAGCACCCCTCCCTACTGCATCCGAAGAAAATTAAAACATCAGGACAATTAAACGGTATTATCCTCAAGCAACCGGGGGGGGCGGCGATAAAGGGTGAGAGTGAGATTTGTTGAGCTGCCAGAGAAAACTTGCATCAATAAATCCTGCCAGGCTGCTCGCCCGCCTTGCAGCGGGGCTCGCTCTCAAAGCTGTGCGAGACCTCCGGACTTCACAGTGCGGAGTCCCGGCGAGAGGAGCAACACCGCTGTGCCGCCGCCACCCTTCGACAACGCAGCCCCCTGCTTAATCTTTCATCCGCGACTCCGTCTCCCTGCCCCTTCTGGCGTCGTGAAAAAGGAGCCACAGAATGGAACTGTCTCTCATGGCTGCGCAGGTAAGGCTCTGATGTCCGTCCGGACCTGGCTACCCCCGTGCCTCTCCTGAACAAGTCGTGCTGTGCTTCACTGTAGCATGCTGCGGTTTATTCGCGGGTCTGCCATTTCCCGACCGTCTATCTTCGGTCACCCATAGGCGCGTTACAAATTCTGTAGATACGCAGACACACACTGCAGTATTTCATGAAGTGGTTTCTCACCGACTCTGAACTCCTGAGAAGATGTTCCCGCGAACGAGCGCGTTTCGTCTCTCGTCAGGTCCAGACACAAGCAAGACGTTTTGGACGGTATTGTATCAGTCGGTTACGGTTCAGGCTTGCTGTTTTTGTTTGCTTTTAAAATCGGCGTAGTACTGCCGTGAAGCCGAGAGGGAGAACGCTAAAACTAATCGTGCATCACTGTCAATTGATGTTATGCTTAATTATTTTAATTAGCTTTTTTTCCGGTAGTCTTCACAAATAGTACATTTTCAACAAATGAATGTTGATGGGGGTTTCTTCTAAGTTAGGCGCGCGTGTTTTAACGCGTATTATATGAAAAGATCTCAGGTCTTCTGGGGCTTTTAAACAACTGGAATTTTGATCCACTCCAAACACGTGATTTTCACAGTCGGATAGTTAAGTTTCTAACTCGAAACCGTCTAAATCGAAAACTGTTTTCTGTGTGGCTAATTGGGGTTCCTCTTGCTGGAATAATCAACCCTGTTCAACTTTTTGCTCCTGTGTAGGCACAGTTAGTCGATTTTTTTCAAAACCAATAATGCACGTAGATTCCTGCTGAAACCCTAGTTAATAACAACTAGGGCCCTTTATCGATCTCCACGGAGATGCTAACTGTAAAGATGGTAAGACAGGGGTCTCAGTTCCTGGAAGGCTTGGTATCTTCGTATTTTTGTTCAACCACATTCTCTGTTACATAGCTGGTCTAATTTAATGAGCTGCATACATGTAATGCAGTACATCTGTCCAGGCTCTGAGGTACCTTAGAGGTAAGTGTACCTTTAATGAAGTGAATGCCTGGTGGAGTCAGCTGTGAATGTCCCACAGTATATATGACTAATTTAGAAAATCATTAGGCTAATTGTGAAATTGATTACTGAGGTGCCAACACAATACGAGGCTGTGCAGGGAATGTCTTTACAACTCCTGCTGCAAAAGCCTTCAGAAACCTAAGCAACTGAGACAAAGGAGCTTTGCGTCTTCTAGTTAAAACAGTGAAAATCCAGAAACAAGGTCTTTATTGGGCAGCTCGTTCATAATGGCTTTTTTAAATAGGAAAAGAGTGTTGATAAGGATAAGTGGTTTAAATAATTGTAACGGCACGATGGCCAAAAATTGATGTGAAACTGGACCCTATGCGGTAGCAGGTTTGATATCAAGCACTGGGTTTGAGAGAGAGCCGGGTGTACTTAGCTGAATCGTAGGATCCAAAATTGTAGTCCAAGGGAAACGCAGGTCAGGAAGCCAGAGATTCAAGAGTCGAACAGCAATCAAGTAAACCTGAGGACGTTAACTAGGAGCTCCGCTGGGATACCCAGTACTGAGCACTGTGGTGGTGGTAAAGAGCCCTCAAGCACTCTTGAGAACCGAGGGGTGTGACTGGATAATTAGATTCTATGCCCGCGTTTGCGGGAATTGGAAGGGGCTTGTTTCTGATTACGGGGGGCCGTGACAATAATTCTCCAAGGTGTAACAATCGCCTGCCCATGACCACCCGTCACGAGGACTTGTGTAGAGCCCAGGAAAGTACGAGGCAGGGACAGTAAAATCCCCATAAAGTAGAATCCTGAATGGAATGTCTTTGACCAACTTCTCCACCTTTCTAAATGTGCTGTCTTGAAAAACCAGGATCCCGAGTGCAGAAGAGTTAGAGGAACCGCAGACAAAGCAAAGAACTCCGAGCACAGACAGAAGAGCACAAGCTGGAGAGTGTGACCTCGCTGTGGGAGTCAGGAGAGTAAAGAAGCCCCAGGCTCAACACACAGCGAGGGAGGAATCTGGACATTCTGATCGAAGCCGGATCAGGAGGAGATCTCCTGGAAGATGAAAGGAAAGAGGAATTCAGGAAGGGTCAGAGGAGAGTGTTGGATAGAATCTTGGGGAGCCCTTCGTCACTTTCATTTTTTATTCTCCTTAAATACGGTAAATGACATGGTAAAGACTGAACAGGCACATGTCTTCTGTTGCAAAGAGAGAAAAAGGGTGCCTGTTAATTTACTGAGTGAGCAGAAAAAAAATCTAGCCATCTGCTAGGATTCTTATATTTTTTTCAAAGCAGCACTATGGTCTGCTCTCCATGACAAGTGGAAAATGAGCAGATACAAACTGTAGTTAATTTCACTTGAATAACAGCTGCACTCATATTGATTTGTAGATTTGTAGTGATTGCTTAAAACAAATTTCCTGAGAGAAAATGAGCCACCGTTAAAATTAAGAGGCAAAGGAGGAGATGCTGGTTATGGATTAAAGGAATGCTTTTTTAATGTGTTTTCCCCCAGAAATCCTTTGCGTAATGTAAATTTGCAATTAATGCAGCATCTCCATATTTGAGCCACAGTAAATGCCACAAAGGAAAAGACATCGTCTTGGAATAACTATGTAGGCTGGATCTAGTGTGGCAGAGCTGCTGATATGATTGCCTATTAAGACGTTCCTAAGACCTCCGGCTGCTGCCTGTTAATCAGATTGCAAGCTTCTACAGTTTTCCTTAAGGGCAACATGGAAACACCTGTCGTACATGCAAGGCAGAAACACAGTTCTGAAGCTGAGCACCCGATTCTGTGGATCTTTTCTAGATAGATAGATACTTTATTGATCCCGTGAGGGAAATTGCAGATTCTAGATCTAGGGGATGCAGCCTCAGTGTGTTAACTAGCTCGTAGTAAGAGTGTGTTCAGATGCTGTCATGGTTAAGACTGGTACCTCACAAACAAAAACAAGAAGAAAGCTTCCCAAAGTTCACCACAGCTGGTAAGCATTCTTGAAGGGCAGGCTGCCTCAAATGGCAAATTAAAATTACCGCACAAACTAAAATGTTGTTGTTTTTCTCTGCCTTTCACAAACCCTCAAGAAATAGGCCTGGTATCAAATCATTATTTGGTAGGCAGTTGTTCTATCTATCTGAAGAAATGCCGAGCGACACCTTCTTTATTTTGTGCAAGGACTGCTTGTGAAAGAAAATGTGGATAACAAAAGGTAGCACTCCCTTTTCTGGCCCTGAGCCTTGAGTAAATTCCTGACCGTTTCTTCAAAATACAATATCAAGCTCGTGAAATACAGAAAGTTCTTTTATTTTATAATATGTAGTCTACATTTTTAGTTGTTACAGATAGACAGAATTATATTTGGGCATATTAATGGCATTATCTCTGGCCATACCAAAACCTTGTATGAAATGACGATGAGCGAATATCTGTATCTTTCGGAAATGGAACTTCTTTTTCTGGCTGATTTCTGCCAGAAAAATTGCCACTCCGGTGACATTTGTGAATTATGTAAATGTCCAGAGAAGGACGATGAGTTTCCAATTAATAGAGAAGAGCAGGAGGTCACTGAAGCCTTTTTCAGCTCTTTTCTTACATCTCGGGGAATTTGATGAACCATTGTTGCTGTTAAAATCTGGGTAATAGATATTTAATCACTTTTTTTTCTTAGATCGTTAATTATCAAGTGATAGAAAGTTAATTAAATTCTTAATTTAGGACACCATGGCATACGTAACTGAATGTCTTTTCCAGTTTCCTGTACAAAGTTGGTATCATTTTTTTTCTTTCTCCTTAATGTTCCTTTTTGGAAATATTTCAGAGTCGGGCTCATGTTAACAGAAGACTTGCATTAGTTTGCAAAATAATAATCTGTACTTCCAGAATAACTCAATCAGTAAGCACTCCGGATCAATGTGCAGGTGACACATGGTTCTGAGGACCGAAATCAAGAAACTAGTCTTTACACAAAGAGTTGTAGGGAACCAGAACAAAGTGCCGAGCCAGATCGTCTAGGATTCGTCATGAAATGAGCAGGTGAGATCCTCGGAACAATCGGCAGCAAGTGAACAGATGATAAAGATGGGTCTCCTCTCATCTGACCTCTTCTTTGTGTTTCTAAGTCGCTATATTCCAGACTGAGCCAGTTGTGAGTCTGGGCTCCATCAGTAGTTGAATGGGTCCATTATTTCCCAACCAGCAGCACACAGCTGGATGTGTTCCATGGCAGGCCACTGTATCTCCGCTCGCATGTTTCACAGCTGGCCACGTTGTGAGGGTTCCAGCTGGCCAGGGTGCCCTCAGCTTGCTGAGCAACAGCACCCCCTATGGCCTGCCGCCACCTGTAAGCCTGCAGTGCCGTCAGCGGGAGATGCACCGCTCCTCCAGCTGATGCTCGATCTCCTGTAGGCCCCGCGGCCCTCCCTCCGACAGGTGTGCGCCTTGGAGAACGGGCAGCCTCCTCACCCCCCCTGCTCCCCGCGCCGACGATCATTACAGTCAGAAACAGCCGCAGCCCAGAGGTCATGTGACATTTGCTGTATCCCAGAAGTCACCTGACCGTTGCCTCGCCGCATCCCAGAGGCGGTGTGAGATTTTGAAATAAGGGGCAGTAAACAAAGAAAGCTGGCAGTTCCCATTATCTGTCTCTGAAAACTGAGAATGTAGTGGGGAAATCGCTGCATTTTCCAGTAGATAACAACAGGATCAATCATTTAAGGCTAAACTTTAACCTCCCAATACATTTCCAGTGTTTTGATGTCCTCAGACGATCTTTTCCTGCAAAGTAGAGTGTCGTTCTCAGCACAGATGGGAAAAGAGTCACCCAACGCCAGTTTCCCTGCCAGGAAGTTTGCATGTCACTGGGAGTTTGGGTAAGCTCTCCCGTCCTGTGTGGAAATCACAGCAGAACAGATCAGCGTTCTCGAATGCCAGCAACACAGAGACGTGGCTCTGTGTCATGTACGGACGGCAGAGGCATTAAAAGTAATTTTCATGTAGCACTAGATGGTTGAAAGCCTACTAGAGAAAAGGTTTGTGGGGGGGCTGTGGTTTTGTGGATAGTAAAACAAACTGCTGTTTTCACTAACAAATTACAGCAAAATGACGTGACCATAGGAACTATCGATTAACATCCCGTTCCACCACTCTCCGTTGAAAGGAACCCTAGATATCAATACTCTTTATTTTCAGTTTCATTAGAACGGTCCACAGCACACTGTGTACGTTGGAGCGTGTGGACTGTGAGCCAATATGCATATAGATGGGACTGTACTGTTTCTGTACAGACCGAAACAGTTCGCTGTTCTTTAATCCCTTGTGATTTCACTGATAATACTGAATACCCCAAACCCACTGACAAGTCACTGATCTACTGTGAAGTTATCATTATGCCACTCACCTGAACTTGCTTGAGCCTCTGTGCTCCCTGCACTTAAGATCCACTTAGAAGCCTGGAACATGAATGTAATAAACAGTTCTGTAATCTAATCAATTCTTATGATTTTAGTTTGACGGTGACTCTACTATAATCTTAAATTAATTGTTGTAAGGGATACTTTAAAGCAGACTTCTATTTTTTTCAATATAAAAAGCCTATATAAGCACACCAGGGGCATCTTTCTCCTAACTGCCAGGGATGACTTATTGTCACTGCAGCCCCAGGGTTCATGAAAACACATAAATCATTCCTGCTGACACGAGTGGAGCTGTTAGACCATAAGATCACTGTTTTGAAAAGTAATCCCGAGAGCCCATCATATAATTCTTCTGTGCTCCAAGAACTAATGGGCTTAAAGCATTAATAATGAAGCAAAATGAGTCACTCTTCATCAGCAGCTGAGGAAGATCACAGAAGCATTCAGGGTGAAATCTGCTCAAGATAAGAGAAAGTGGAAAGGACTTGGAAACATGGATTAGCCCTTAACATCTCATGTGCCCTCTGTCTCTGCTCCTGTACTACTTCCCAGTCAACAGCAGAGTCCTGCAGTGTCTGGATTTTGGAGGAGGGTGATGTCACTTCTGCAACTGGCACTGCGCACTGAGCCCTGAACTCCTGCCACCCATGTCCATCATGTAGTCTTCAGTGCTACCCTGTCACGGTTATTTTCACATGCAGTTGAGTTAAATGCCCCGTGATTAATCGAGCTGAATTAAGCAGTTGCACTGTGTGCATTCTGCCGTTTGACATCTAGGAACATCCTATTGCCTGCATGTCAGTTTCTTTAATTAATGGAACAAGACAAAATCAGATCCCATTTCTCAGTTTTTTATGTCGTAACTGTGGGATGGTAGTGTTAAGAAACAAATAGCTTTAATTTGAAGAATGTCTGTAGCCACTGGTTTAACATGGAGGCCTCTTACATGGTTCAATTCTTATTTATTTTAAGATAGTTCTTTAAAGATAGTTCATGATTCAATTCTCTTTTATCTCAAAGATAGTTAAAGAGGGTATTTTCAAAGCCTCCAGCAATGTCAGTCTGTAAAATACATGTTTGTGTCCAGTCCCATAGCCCAGTATGAGTCACAGGTCACAGGAAAAGGTCACTTGGACAATTACTTTCCTCAACAGGACTCTGCAGTACCATGCTGAAAACACCTGAGCCCGCGAGCCCAAGGTCACAGTTTAGTGGAAAAGCTGCTGAAAAAGTAAGAAGCAACGTACATCCATTCATTACCGGGCAGCTATCTCGTCCTGGTCATCCTCACAGCAACTGGGAAGTTCTCCCCGAAATAGAGGGAACAGGCAGATCTATAGCCTGGAGCTGGAATGAAAGTTCATAAGGATAAAACAATCATCATGGTTCCCTGCAAGATCTGGAGCCCAGTGACATAGCACTTTAACTTCCCAGGTTTCCCGTATGAAAGAGGACCTACATGTTTTTGTTCTTTAGTAATGAGTATCACCGTCAGCCTATCTTCTCAACACCTCTCGCCTTCCACAGCTCCATGCTGAAGAAGTGCTTTCTGAGCAGAGGTCATTACCTTTGTCATTGCTGAGTTTATGCACATCTGATGGAATGCTGCACACGAGCTGTGACTTGGCTTTTCTAATGGTCCTTGATGTGTTGTGGACACCTTGCAGACTAAATAATTACATCTCCCGATGCAGTCAGGGATGTCATTAATAGTCTGCAAAGGAAAACAGCTGGCACTGCTTCTCCGTAGCGGGTCACGAGTTGTCAGCACAGTTGGAGGAGAGAAAAAAAACCTGTTCTGCCGTTCGAAAAATGAGCATGCAATCGAACATTTCCAAAATGGCCTCAATTTAGCAACCTCGAATGGCTTTCGGCGCTCCAGGCTTTGTGTGTGGAGGAGTCATGTGGGGTTGTGCTCAAATTCTGCAAAAAGGGCCTAGAAAACCTACTGATGCTTCCGGTGATAAATCATCATTATATAGCGATAATAAATTGCACTGTAGGCGGGTGTCCTTCAGTTTGGAATAAAATAACTTCCTTCACAGAACTTTTATTTTTCTTTAGCTCTTTAAAAGAATTACAAAAAGAGAGATTGAGCTTTGCAGCCAATGTGACATTAGGTAAAATTTAAATCAACATTTGCATTGGTTTTCTATTTTAAGTGGAAAATACAGCAGTAATGGAACTGTTCCCCTCAGGTGTTTGTACACTGTAAGATAATTTTCAGACAATGCAGCACACAGTGAGCAGGGGAGATGGGGACTGCGTGTAATTAAGGCTCTACTGTCTGAGCCCCAGAGGTTTTGCTAACGAGCCAGTGCTTACACAGTGGTGCCACAGTACAGTTTGTCATGCAGGTCGAGTACCTGAGATGACAGGCTGTAAAAATGTATGCTGAACCGAGATGAACCAGTCTTGTCATTTGAACACACAAAATCAATGAATTGACCCTGTTTATTCTTTTCATTCTATCCAGGGAAAAAAACAACAACTTGTGCTTCAGGGTACTGTATGGTTGCAGAAATTGCAGAAGCAGCAAGAAGAAATAAGGGAAAGAGAAAATACATTACATAACCCATAGTTCCCTATGAGAGATGAGAAACGACAGCATGGACAGAGATCAAGAGTGTTTAATCCCTTTGGAAAAACAGAGTGATCTTTCCAGCTGTCCAATGATCCAGAAGGAGAGAATAATGGAATTAATGTAGTTCTCATCTGCATCTCTGCCACCCCTCTAAGGAAAGGGATTGGATAGATTGAGGCCAATGTTAGATCTGAGGTTCAGTACAGAGTTTGAAGCACAGTGGAAAAACTGTTTACTGCATTATCATTCTGACCCCCCTTATTTGGCCTAACATCTTAGCATTTGTGTAGATCACAGCGTTGGTTCTTATTCCAAATGCATTTTTACCATTATGCACTTATCATGCAGTACACACAAACTCTTGCAATTTCAACATCCTCAGGAATCATACAGTTTTTAATGCTGGATTCAAGCATGAATAAGAAATTTATTATAGGAATTTTTTGCTACTCTGGGCAGTGCTGCAGGTCTGTCTTTTAAAGACTGTGATCTGTGTCATAACCCTGAAATGAGAATTCCCACTGCTCCCAGATCCGTGGTACGTTTTCATGGTTAAAGATTCTACGCTAAATTGAGAACGTGTGCTGTATTCCTGATGTGGCTGGGACTGTAATCCACTGCAATGTGGTGAATGCTGTTTTTTTAAAAAACTCACGGTCAATCCACTGTAGTTTCATAGCGAGTGTTGTTGTCTTGCAGCCTTTCGAAAGAAGGAATTATGCAAATAGGGGGCAGCAAACCCAAATAGGTCTGAAAATCAACACAAAGTCCTTATCTTATTCGGTTACTGGAGTTTCTTTGTGAAGTGGATGTCCGCTGTGGAGAATAGTCGCCCGTTTTTTTTTGTCAAAAAGGTCCATCAGAGCTGACTCATTCTAACTGGCTAACAAGCCAAAGCTTACAGCACACACAATAACAGAATCAAACAATTACCGAATGTAATGTAATGCAGAGCAGGATGGGATCATTAGCTAAATGGAGCTGCAAGGCAGCCTCCTTCTCGGGTTTCTCATGATAAAGTCATTATCCAGCTGCAGGGAGCCTGTGAAACTTTGGAACTCCCAACGCAACAACAAAAAAAGGATTATCAGCCAAAGTGAACAGTTATTACACAAACGCGTCTAAAATATTTCACCAGGTTTCATTTCAGAATCAATTTGATACCTGTGAAATAAGATCAGATCACTTTATTGGCCATATACCATTTCTTGCATTAGGAATTTCTTTTTGCATC
This sequence comes from Atractosteus spatula, assembly GCF_055471065.1. Lineage (NCBI taxonomy): Eukaryota > Metazoa > Chordata > Actinopteri > Semionotiformes > Lepisosteidae > Atractosteus > Atractosteus spatula. The sequence continues at coordinate 72,638,179 of NC_142708.1, read as the reverse complement.
CCCCAGCTTGCTCTCCATGAGACACACAGACTCACAGACACACAGGGAGAGAAGCTTGGGGTCAGAGCGCAGGGTCAGCCATTTATATGGTACTGCTGGAGCAGCTGGGGTTAAGGGCGTTGCTCAGGGGCCCAATGGAGTAGGATTCCTCTGCTGGCCGCAGGAAGGGTAACCTTCCAGCCACAGGCGCGGATCCTTAGCCACAGAGCCACCGCTCCGCCCAGTGGTCTTTGTTCTCAGCGCACACTGAGCATCGTCATGCCAGGGCGATAATGATCTCGCCCTGCTGGAACCAGCTTCTACCTCCTAACTGGGCCGTTCTCCGCGGAAATTCTTTCTCAGCTTTTCGATTGTTCTAAAAAAAACTCTGCGTTTTTGACGTGGCGTGCCTGCCAACCAGTGCAATCACAAGCTTTACTGAACTGCAGCAGAGCAGTAATAAGTCAAACAAAGCCAGCTGTTTAATTCTGAAACAACTGTCTCGTATTTTAAATTAGTTATTGGTGAGCACTGTGTCTCTTTTTCATCTTTTTAGACCTTAGAAGTTAAAAATTTAATAGCAAGATTCTGAATAACCAAATATACATTTCTCAACTTCTGTGATTTCAGCAGCCAGAGCAACTACACAGCTCAAAGTTTTGCCTTAAGAGAAATAGTAAGTTTTGAAGTACTCATAGCACCAGATTTCCTGACATTTCTATGCCCTAGGTATGAAAATCAGCTCTCTGACAAATCTTCTACTTCAGGCCACTCCAACTCACTTCTTGCAGGATTATCAGAAATCTCAGAATTCAGCTCCAAGACACCAACAACTCTAGAACAAGCTACACAATCATGTCTTAAATTCACATCTTCTTCATTTTTACTTGTGTCCACAAGTCAATGTCAGTAGTACTGGGCTGACATGATCGATATCTGATAGGATTTCAAATGCTTTTCTCAAGTTATCTCTGACTGTGATATTCCTTTAAGGTGAGGAAGTATCCTAGGAGCTCTTTGCTGAATTGATTGAAGTGCAGATCTCAGCTCTACAGCATTGTGCTCTTCCATCTTATGTTATAACAGTAGAGGCACTCTACTGTTATTTTTCAAATTTAGGACATGCCCTCCTCTGTAGTGACTATACAGTCTCTCTGCCAGAAATAATGCATTGCCTATGAAAAAAAACAACTTTTTCCCCTTTTCATTACCGTAGTTTCAGATGCTAGTCTTGCATGAATGAATTCATGCTTCGCTGATCAAAATGTCTGTGGCTGTAACTTTTCAACCCAAGGAAGCTCGCTCAAGGTTGTGTAGTCTTCACTGCCCTGTGAGACCAAGAGAAGACAGAGCACAGGGCCGTTCGAGCGCAGGTAATCGCCTGGCATGACTAGAAGCTCCAGGACATACCTGCGGTATATTTTGACACATGTCCGAGCAGAAGAAAGAAAGTCGGTGTGAAAAGCCTAGTGAGCATACGAAGAGACGAATGTGTCAGGACCGCTTTTGAAGAAGAAGCTTGATGGCTGCCGGTTGTATGATATATTTTTATTTTTGTGTCCGCTCCACTGAACCTTTCTGCTGCTTGGCGAGTGAATGGGGGTTCTGGCCTTTGCAATGGCACGTTGCTGGGAGAAATCTTGCAGAAACGCGGACGGCTGGGAGTATTGATCTGGCATTGCCCCCTGAACAGGCTTCTTCAAGCGGCAGCAGGCGATTGACTGCCAAAGGTTATAGCCAGCAGGCATAGCAGCCTGCAACTCACCAGTGGCAGCCCACCGGAGCTCAGCTCAGGAGCCTGGCCAGTACCTGGAGGCAAGACCTCCTGTGAATGCTAAGGCTGCTGCTGGAAGAGGTGTTAGCGAGGCCAGTAGGGGGCGCTCACCCTGCAGTCTGGGTAGGTCCTGATGCCCTAGTGATGGAGACACTATACTGTAAAAAAAAAAGCACTGTTCTTCGGATGAGATGTAAAACCAAGGTCCTGACTCTCCATGGTCATTAAATATTAATTGAAAAAAGTAAGGGTGTTATTCCTGGTTTAAACATTTAAACCTGCGCCGTACGGTAATTGTATCCCAAAACTGAGTCGGTCCGACCTAAAGTTGTAATCAAGGATTATTGAATGTCACTCTCTTGCATGGGCGTTGATCACTGGTCTTGATTGTTTCCCAATCATACTTTTTGGTTTGGGGAATATGTCAACATCTGATGCCAAGAGAAGTTCATATGTAGATCATGGAGATGCTCAGTGGACACCCCAGGTAGGGTTTGGGTTAGCATTCATACTGTAATTAGACCATTTTTAAGGTCAGGGCTGGATTTTGGGGCCCAATTCAGGTTTAGGATGAGTGATTTCTTGCTCCTATCTGTATTTGTTTTCATAAACTCTCTGGTGCCTGGATGGCGTGGTGCTCAGAGCATTATTTGTATCCCAAAACTGAGTTGGTCCAATGTAAAGTTGTAACCAAGCATTACTGAATGTCATTCACTTGCATGGGTCCTGGTGTCCTGGCCAAATTTTCCCATTGACCTTTATGCATCAGGGCCTCCTAATAATCCCCCTCTCTGAACTGGCTTCATCACTCTGCTCTCCTCCCCACTGAGAGCTGATGTGTGGGGAGCGTTCTGGGGCACTCTGGCTGCTGTCGCCTCATCCAGGTGGGGGACCAGAGGAGGCAGGAGACAGGTGGAGATGGGAGAATGCATTTAAGACTGAGAACAGGAGGCACTTCCTTACACAAAGAGTTGTGGATGTATGGAACTCAGAAATAACTGTCTGCTCCTGAGGAACTGAGCCGCATGGGCCTCTTCTTAGGCGCTTTCATTCCTTTCCCCTTTTCCCTCTCCCAGCACTTCCCGGCTGTGAGCGGGGCCTTCCTGGACTCTCCGTACAACGGCAGCACCTCCCTGCAGACCTCCACCTCCAACCTGGAAGCCAGCTTTGCCCGGCCGCCGGAGCCCGAGGAGGAGCCCAAGATCTCCAGCGACGCCATCTGGCTGTGGATCGCCATCATCGCCACCATCGGCAATGTGGTGGTGGTGGCCGTGGTCTGTGCCTGTACCTTTTAAGAGCCCTTGGCCCACCCAGCCACAAACACCACCCCTGTTTTCGTAGCTTAGACTGACTGGTCTTTCAGAGCAGCCCAGTGTGCAGAGCTTCCACCTTCTCATCTCGTATCTCCCCTGGACCTTGGCTTCCAGTCTGTCGCTCTGGGCCGAGGGGAGACAGTCAAAACCAACTTCCCAGGGAAGATGCCCCACTAACCATTGCCTACGAACGGCTTTGGTATTAATTAAATATGGATGATTCATTTCAGAGTCTTATTCCCTCGTCGTGAGCAATAGGTGCAGTGTATCCGATGCCGACCTGGTGTGAAAAAGAACAATTCGATGCTCTGACCCCACGGAAACTGGCAGTGAAGGTCGTTTTTAGAAAGCGGGATATCCGAAGGCCTCACGTTGTTAGCGCGAGTGCGAATCTCGGCGACGTACTGTGTCTGACACTTCGACTTTGCAGCTGCGGAGAGGATTAGCCTTGAAATCCTCTTAACACATCTCGCCAATTACAAAAAAAACACATTCCAAAGTCTGATTTGGCATTAGCTAGCATTAAGAAACATATAATGCCGGGTAAGAAGCCTGGAAGCTAGGAACCTTCAGAGCGAATACAATTAAAATGGTTTCCAGAGCAAGCACTGTGGCGGACTTTTTCTTTCTTGAAGGAAAGAATCTATTTGAGTACATACGTAGATGTTTGTAAGTGGAAATCTAAGATAATCCGAGGGGGGAAAAAACAAGATAGGAATTCCTTTGAACATAAAAAGTCTGTAGTTTCTGGCATGTGGTATTTTTAAGACCTCTAGCGATTTCAAGATTATTTTTTTAAATCGGGGCAGGAGGCTTTGGGACTTTGCTGGGCTGTTTGAGGTTGGCCATCTCCCAAAGCCTTTTGCTGTCCTGGGTGGAGCTGTGGGCTTTCTAAGGGCTCCGGAAAGGCACTGGCACCCACTGGCCTGGGCACACAATGGTACCCACCCTCTGCCTTGGCACACAAAGGGCAGTAACTCGGGACAGCAGTACCCTTCCAATGCCCTTCACGGACACTGGACTGATGGCAGTCCAGTAAAGGCAGATTCTGTGGCTCTCTCAGGTACTGTATGTAAAGATGCCGCTTTTCTTGTTACACCTTCAGAACATAAGAATGGTTACAAACAAAAGGGAATCATTTGGTCATCTAACCTATTTGATAGATAGTAGCTGATTGATCCTAGGATCTTATCCAGCCTTGACTAGAAAAACAAGCCAGGAGATCAGTTTCAGCTTCATGGCTGAGGAGCTTATTTCATACTGTACCCCCACCACTCTTTGTCTCACAAGATCATTATGTTGTAGTCATGAATTGTTTGATAGGGATTTGAAGAAGCGCCAATAAACAAGGATTACAATGGACAATTGTAAATCACTGGGGATTTGCTGATGTGATTGAACAGGCATTAGTCTGTAGCTGTGTGTACTGGACTCTGTTTACATTTACAAGAGAACAGTCCTTCCTATTTAACACATGTACATGTGCATACTTAAAAACACAACTTTTTCAGGAAGTTAAAAATGTCATGAGATACACGCTGTGTTGAAAGAAAAAACCCACACAACTAAAATACAGCCATGCAAGCCCTGATTAAATCACCTGATGTCCCAAAGAGTCTGTAAACATTAAGATCATCCCCAGCTCACAGAGAGACTGTACAGTGTTCTTCTAGGAAAAAATCAAAGCAGATGCAGCTATGATAAGCATCCTACTTTGTACTGTTGAGCTCTTGTTATGCTGTAGTCTCTCATGAATATACTGTATGTATTTTGTTAGGTCGTACAAGAAATGTTTAATCTCGTATGCATTATCACTTGAACATATCCGGAAATTCAAAATTCTGAGAACATGCAGAACAGTGCAAAAGGTCACAGATCTAAAATAGCTATATTTTCTAGTACATGCTATACAGAGCACGAAGGACAAGGAGGAAACCTCCTAAAAATACCAGTCCCCAGATCTCACACTGAGATGGATTCGGAAGAAGATTCCAAATATTAACAGGCAACTTGGGGAACACACTAAACACACATCGAATTCTGGCATTTAGGGAATGTTTTGAATTTGCAAAAGAGTTACTAAAACACTACTTGTTTTATTACAGTTTTTATGTTTTAAGTTATCACCATCAGAAGTGATGTTTTCCATGTACTGGTCCTTCTTTAGTGGCAGCCTTTGAGGAGGTTGAGGAGGTATACGAATGTTATTAGCACAAAAATACATATTTTTTTAATTCACTTTTTTTTTTAAGTTGGAAAAACACAAAGGTACGTTCAGAAGACATTTATGGAGATCCGTTCTTTGCCACTTTATCTAAAGAATTATTTTTCTTTTCTTTAGAAGGACGAACTGAGCAAGAGGGGAGAAAGGCCTCAGAAAATGCATTCAAGGCCTTAGAGTGGTCTGCTTTAAAAGACACTAAACGCTTCCTCTGCGTGAATCAGTCTTTTCTGAGGGAATCTCTGCGGCTTTGCTGACTGATTTTACATTTCCCCCCATCTCTTCGTGAGCCGGCTTTTGCCCTTTCTGCTCCTGTAGTTCAGCTTGGCAAGAGTGATGCCACTTGTCCTTGTCACAGTCTGCTAGTTCCCTCTGTGCAGTCTGCTAATTTCCACCTCCTCGCCACTCTTCTACACCAGAGGGCAAAAGGAGAACAGGATGTGACAGAGCAGCAGAAAGGTAGAAGCAGCAGAGATGAGAATGGTCTGTTCTAGGAGTGAGCTGTGTTTTTTTTCTAACTGAGAGAGGAAGAGATTGAGACGGCAGGAGCACACTCTCCTCCGTGACAGATGTAGCCGCGTGTATCTGAGTCAACCCCTCTCGGCCCCAGGGCGGGGGTAAACCTGCCTTCACACACTGTGAAGCACGAACTGTTCTCCCCCGTGTGCTCAGCCACTGTCCTGGTTGTGCTCTGCTCGGCTTTGCTCTTAATTTCCCGCTTAGCTGACCAGATCATGGCATGGGGTTTGTGGATGTCGAAGGCAGAGGGGTTTTGAGCTCTTCCAAGCTGCAAGGAGCTTCTGTGTCCGAGCTCTGGCTCAGATGGAAAAGTAGGGCAGCTGCTCTGGCACCTTCAGGGTGACGTGTTGAATACGCAAATTTCACTTGTGAACTTGTGTGCTCCCCGCACACATAAAATCGCCATTTAGTAGGGAGACACTAAGATGTTTTGTTAATCATCAAACACAAATACAAAGCCCACAAACTTTGCCCTGAAGGCCCTGCTTAACAAACATCTGGATAATATTAAGCACAGATGTTACCTTTTTTATTTGAATAGCATGAAAGACAAGAGGCAAGAGAGCCACAGTGGCTGAGGCCAGAGCTTGAGTTCACAGTATTGTGCAGCTCCTTTTAGATCCTGCAGACCACATCCCTGGAGACATTCTGTGCAAGTGGAAAACAAGACCCCTGTTCACTGGCCCCATAATATCAGAAATGGACTCTCTCTTCAAACCCTTGGGTTCTGATTTTTCATGGGCAGTGTGACATGTTTGTGTAGAAGCTGCCAGCGCTTCCTGATTAATTTGAGAAATGACCACCTTTTGTTAGCTGGCCTGCATCATGAGGGATCTGTGAGTTTTGCCACACAGCTGAAAAACAATCTTACCTCAGTGTTTCATCCTTGGGCAGAACAGAAGAGAGAGAGAAAGCATTCCTGTCTCCTCCGTTTATTGTGTTGTTTGCTTGTGTTTTTTTAGCCTCCGAAGATGAACTCTTGTCCGCTGAAGGGCACCCGAGGGTACAGCCCATTTAGAAATGCGCTCGAGTGGAATCGCTCAAGACCAGAACACTTCTTGTGGAGATTGTAGGGCATGAGCTCGGCAGAGTCGTTGTGCTTCTCATTCCAGAATGCCAGCCCGTTCGATGATCTTATTCACACAAAGCATGAGCTGACAGCACGTGAGCAGAGCACGTGAAAGATCAAGCCCCTGCGTTCTAAAACGCCAGAATAAAATATCCAGATGTTCCTGAAGAACAGCAGAAGACTGTACCATTGCAAGCGCAATGTTTCAAAACTCTGAGTTTGGGTTTTTTTTCTCTTCATGAGACACGGGTGAGGAACGAATGGGCAGCTGTGTTTTGCATGCTGGAAGAAACATCAGTAGCAGCCGGATGAGCACTTTCACCTTGGGCTTTTGCACATATAGCAGTAGCAGGGTCCTTCAGAAGCCAATCAGTGCTGAATACTGGAACAGGAGACTGCTGTGGGCAGCCTGGAGCTGGGCTCTGGGTCGACAGAGCTGTTCATCTGGACACTGGGACCCTGACAGGGAAGGTGCTCGGAAATGTACAGGTACTCAGCAGCCAGTGGTGGAATTTGCTATCAACAGAGGTTTTGGCCTGCATGTCACCCTCCATCCTTGTGGAGCTGTTTCCTTAAGCTCGTTCCCTGTGGTTCTGAGTAGAAAGTGGTTATTTTGTGCAGTGAAAGTGATATTGTCTTCAAACCACAGACACATATTTATATCATCTACATTTTGTGAAAAAAATGAATACTTTTGTTTCAGTGTCTTTTATTTGGTGATTTGCTTATTTTTGCCTTGCAAACTGCTCCAATGTCTTTAAAGTGTATTTTAGCCTGATTTGCTTACGACAAGAGCAGATGATTCTCTAATTGGGTGAAAAGCATGCTAACACATAGCTGCCATTTAACATCATCTTTTACACTCAAGACACGGACAGCTTCTTAACGTTGTAAATAGCAAATTACATAATACATTTACACATTTTCATAAGGCACTAAGTAATAGTTTTATTTTATCTGTTGTGGGTTTCATTAATATTGTGATTGTATTATTTGGACTAAGTTTTACTTTTGTTTCATCAGTAAAACAAAGTTAATTTGCAAGTCAAACTTCCAGCGCTGACATTGGACAGGGCTGTACTGAAAAGTTAAAACTATAAAGCACATTTGTACAAGCTTATTTTTTTAAATGCAGTGAAGTTAAATAACCGCACAGACTTATTAATGTGAGTCACAATGAATTATAGGAAAGTGGGAAAGCGTTTATTTTAGAATAGCATCCTAGTTCAATAACATGAGTGGGGCTTTTTTACATGTTAAGCTTTGTACTATTGTGAGGATTCTAAATGCTTATATTTTAAATTACACGTAATTACTAGGAAGTGAAAATGAGTTTAAAGTGCTTTAAAAATATGCTTAATTTCAATCAAATGAAAAGTTAAATAAACATTTTTTTCTTTTAATGTATAGAAGACGTATATCTTTATGGAGCATCTTTGAATACAAATAAAACGTAAAAGTAATAATGTTTGGTATCTGTATTTTATGATGGTGCGTTTTATTACGCGGCTTATAAAACCGGACTCAATGCAATGCGCCTCCTACTCAACTGAATCTATGCTAGGCTGTGACTGGGACTGAAGCTGAAATCCATCCACACACAGTGTCAATCCGACAGTAAATCCTATTCCTTCGCCTGTCCAGGCACCAGTGACCTTGACTTGCCGTCGGCTGCAAAGATCAGTAAAGATCGTTTTGCTCCCAACCATTTCTTGGACGGATGCAGTACGTCAGATTGTCCACAAGAGGTCTCCCTACCCCTACTCTATTTGTATCTCTTCGGTCGCGATCTTAAGAGGGGATGCCTTCAGCTCTGCCTCTCCTCCCATGTTGCATCATTCAGTACTGCTAGGTTTGCACTAGGTAGCTTGGCAGCATTACAGTATCTGAGCCCTGATTTAGAAGGAGGTAGCAGATATAATCTGTGTCTGCAGTTTAATGTCCTCATGCCCAAACACAGTTGAGTAAACAACTGATTTACAAATGTAGTTCTCACATGTGCAGCCAGCCTGCATTAAAGATTAGGATGGAGCTTCTGCAGTTTCACACAGCTCCCCAATATCAAATGGTGACACCCCAGAACAAAACAGAATATTCCACACTTTCCTCTGTCCTCCTGCAGGTTTGAGAAGAATATCACCCTGTCTTACATACTTTATATACCTCACCATCACTCCCTGCCTATGTTCAACCAGCCATGGTCTTGGGTACAGATGTGTTTGTGCCTGTTCCATTTTGTGCTTGATGTTTTGCCACGTATCTATTATGTTTGTGTTAAAGATGTTTTTTTCAACATGGGCGGAGTCTCTTAAACAGCTATAATTAACATAAAAGGGAACCGCAACCCACAGTTTCAAAAAACAACAACATTTTATTCTTTGCTTTAAAAAGGCATTACAAGACAAAGTCATCTTTTGATGCAATCAGAATCCAGCCTTCCGCAGTAATTTATGCTAGATTTTCTTTTCTATCCTTTCACCCAAAGCAGCAATAGAGTTGAACGTGGTTCTCGGAAATGGAGTTTTTAAAGCAAGTTCAGAGGAATGGCAGCAACCAAAGTTCTCTCACCTCTGCTGCTCTGACTCGGAATTCTCCATGACATCACTTCCTGAAAGCCCTCTCTCCTGCTCGCTCCCTGTATCCCTGCACAGTGGCCCCTTGGGTAACTCCTCTCTGCAGCAGGGTCCCAGCCTCCTCATCCTGGAGCCAAGCCACTTAAGACCAAAATCTCAGCCTAACTGCTCAGTAAACATTCCTCAATGCTTGAATTTCAACTGGGTCTTCGCCCATACGTGCACTTCAACAGTACACCCCCCCTGCCCCTCTGCCACTCTCCAGCCCTCAGCACAGTCAAGGATGGTTTGGCAGCACCTCTGTGCTGCATCCCCAAAACCGCATCAGATCTCAGACCTCAAATCATGGGGCAGCAAAGGGGTTTCTTTACGCTGACAGATGGAAAATCTCAGACAGGCAAAGAAAAGGGGCTTACAGGACTAAATGTAGCCTTGTCTCCTGGCCAACTGAATAGTCTCTAGGAAAGGGTCCTATCTGTTTTATAACCTTTACCAAGTCTCCATTAGGGCTGCTCCAGGCCCAAGGCTCCAAGCGACTCGGTAGGCCAGCGCTGGACTTGGTGTCAGTTAAGAATGACCTCACTGGAGCACCCAGATCTTCCATTACGAGGTCGACTTAATGTCTTGTGCGTACTGTCTGAAAAAAAAAAACCTTCTTGCTGTTTCTCAGTGAAAAGGAGGTTAGACATCATTATGAGGGGCCGTGTGGTCAGATTACTCTTTAGTAATGTGGTCGAGTTTCAGTCCAGCCAGACCACTGAACTCTTGGATTAAAGCCTAGACACATTCTTCAGCCAGTAACGCCTGACATCTGCATCTGCTCGGTTACAGACCTCTTTTTTGCTTCTTCAGTCGAGTAGTTACGGTATATTAAGCTCTTTCATTGAAATGCATTCTGACACAACAGCTAGTTGTTTCAAGATTAAAAAGCAATCTCTCTGAGGTCCTTGTAATGTTTCATTTCACAGAGCCTTCCGACTGACACCAAAACAGCTCCTGTCTGAGCACAGCAAGCATTCCTTTCGTAAATATCAAAACCAGGAGGATTTTCAAATGCATTTTCCCATCCTCATGTCCAGAGGATAAGTGTTAACGGGTACAGTATTGTGTACAAGCAAGGTCACGATTAAGTCTAACTTGTACAGCTTCTTTTCTGCTGCTTGCTGTTTGTCGTTGTAACTGACCATTCATCCATCCATTTTCTAACCACTTCTTCCAATACAGGGTCGTGAGGGAGTCAAAACCTATCCTGGCAGGCAGCGGGCACTGGGCAGGGTACCCCCTGGATCGGATGCCAGTCCATCACAGGGCAGACACAGACACAAACACGCCCACACTCACAACAGGGCCAATTTTCCCAGAAGCCAATTAATCTTCCAGTATGTCTTTGGATTGTGAGAGGAAGCCATAGACCTGGAGAAAATCCACACAATCACAAGGAGAACATGCAAACTCCACACAGACAGCACCCTGGGTCCAGAGGTGATCTCGGGGCCCCAGCACTCAAGGAAGCAATACTGACTACTGCGTCACCATGCCACCATCTTCCAGCAAATCTAAAATAGGAAACATTACTGATAGTTAAGGCATTCAGAAATCACATGGCACCGGGGCCCTTATAGATATCTGACTGATGTCAAGTGGGACTAACCCAGAGTTGGAGAAAAATACAAAATGCAACAGTGGAACCACAAATTCTGAACGACAAATTATTAGCTGTCGTTTCTTAATGAAAATCTTACTGAAATTCTGCAGAAATACAATTTTTAGTGATTTTCAAAAAGCATTGTGAAGTTGTAAGAAAGACTAACCTTAACCTTACCTATCATTAAGCCTCATTAATGAAATGCTGGTGTGTTTCTGTCAAACAGCCACATCTGCTATACAATTCTGTTTACAAATAAAAGCAAAGGGAGAATATTAAACTATTTTATGACATCCTTTTTTTGAAATTCTTTATTTTCTAGCATCTTGTTTAGTAAAATATTCATACATTTTGCTATTTGTTGTGTCAAGACATTTGTTTTACGTTACGTTTCATAAGACTACACTGTCATCCAAAAGCAGTAAGTAAATAAACATTTACCTTCCAGTGAAATAACACAAAAATCTGCCAAGTGCTGAAGAATAATCCAGATAGATTGGAAAGATCTGTTATAGGCAAAGTAGCCTTTGTGAACCTTTCAGTTTCCTGATCATAGGAATCTGCATTGCTTGCTTCTACTTTTTCGTCTAGTGGAGCCATTGACTTTTAACACAGTCTGGGTGTGTCTGCATAAAGAAACGTGCTCCTCCTAGAATTACTATACAGGTGTACACATGCAGACATAACCCCCACTCAGCCCCTACTGTATCTAACCCTATACTGCAAGGCTAATCCTTGCAAGTCATCCTAAAGTGAGATTCACAGGACGGCTCCCAATTTAATCCATTGCTAGTACCTGGCTTGATTAAGAGGAAAGGAAATACAGTATATACATCAAACACATACTGTAGCTGCAACAGCATGCATAGGCTGCGAAGGAGCAAGTAAAGGTTGGTTCCATGCTGAAAAGAAGATTGAAAGAAACATAATGTTTTGTCTCTGAAGAAGGTTCCACAGCCGAAAGGTTGTGTTTCTTTTCTTCTCTTTTCAACATGGAACGAACCTTTACTTGTTCCTTTACAGTACAGTGCATACATGAACATGAACCTGGACAGGTGAGTCTAAACTGCAGTGTAGTAGTACAGTTCTGTTCACCCAGGTATAGATGTCAGACCCCATAACTTTCCACTGCGCGAGCTGAGTGTTTTATGCAGGCTGCTCTTCTCAGCCAGAGCACAGCTGATTGCAAAGAGTGAAGGCATCTGGCTACAATGCACCACAAGATAGTGTAGCAGGAGCGGGTAATAAGCACTGCCAGGCGAGTGGAGAGCTTCAGGCATTGTTCATCGTGTCCTTGTCGTTTATATAAAATGCAAAGTGATAGGTTTATTCCATGCTGAAAAAAAGAAGAAAGAACACAACGTTTTGGCCATGGAGCCTTCTTCAGGTTCTCTTCTTCTTTCCTTCTTTCTTTCTCTCTTCTTCTTTTCTTCTTCTTTTTTTCAGCATGGAATAAACCTATTTCTTGTTCCTTTGCAACCCAAGCATTCTGACGCAGCTCCCCACCTGAACTACTACCGTTTATATAAAATGCCTTGCTGAGGCCCATTGAAGTTAAAGCTTTAGGAGTGTCCAAGAATGAACTGATTCCCCAGCCCCTTTACTTTCAAGGACACAATGAACCTACACTGTACACATCTGCTCTGGACAAGATCGTACCTCTGGTCCTGCATACAGCTGTAACGCGGCTGCAGGAGATTACAGATGCCCGGAGCTCTCTGCTCTACTGGCAGAGTCACCCAGGAACCGCAGGTATCCGTCCTGCCTGTCCCAGGAACGCCATAATCATCGGGGCCTCAAGCAGAGGTTAAATGTTAAACGGTGTCAGCCAAGACTGAGGTTGCAGAAGCGGCTGTTTTTCTTCCTGCCTGCAATGCTCTCAGCAGCCTGCTGCCTCGAGGTGTTTCCTTGCTTGCCCTAGCGGAGGGGAGGCCGGTCAGGGAGTACGTGTGAGAGGGTGTCAGCTCGGGGAGAGAGGATGGAGGGGGGAGGGCGCTGTGATCCTGGCTGTGCAGAGAGAGAGAGAGAGAGAGGAGAGGGCGGGAGTAGAGAGATAGCGTAGTGGGAGCAGGGCTGGAAGAGCTCGTGTGCAGGTCTTTGTGTACTCAAACAGCTGCTGCCTCTCCCTGGAGGGGGATCGGATGGCTCTCTCTGTGGTGGATCCGGCATCTCCAGAGCTCACGAAACACTGGCCAGATTAAACAGCGGAGGGAGGGTTTGTGGTGGGGGTGGGGGAGGTGGAGGGGGGGGGGAGGGAGGGAGACACGCTTACAAACCCTCTCCATAGGCATTCCCCCATACGTTCCGGCTGCAGTGCCAGAGCTCAGCCTTGCCTGCCATGAGAGAGCCCCGTCTGCAGGCTGTCCGCCTGCGGGGCTGGCTGCTGATCCTCTGCGCCCCATGGGTGCTGGACTCCCACCCGCAGTGCCTGGATTACAAGCCCCCCTTCCAGCCCCCCGAGCCCCTGACGTTCTGCAAGGAGTACTCCGAGTTCGGCTGCTGCGATCTGGAGCGGGACACCCGCATTTCCAGGAGGTACTACGAGATCATGGATTACTTTGACTTCTCTGGGTTCATCACCTGCGGGAAATACATTCGCAGCATCCTCTGCCAGGTGAGATCCCGGCCAGCGAGGCAGATTCGCCTTTCTGATTTTTTTCAATAAGTTACGTTCCTTGGAAAATTGCGTTTTAAATCGTACAGGTATTTCCTCTGTGATCAGGGGCTGATGCTTGAATGCTTGGCAAAGTCTTTCTTTTCATTTTCTTTCTACGGGTGTTCCAGACCCATAGGGACAAACCTTTCTGATTCTCAAAGATAAGAATTCTTCTTTGCAGCCCACTGTTAAGGTCATACATTCTGTAGACTATTGTGTGCGTATGAATAAGTATCTAAACAAATCCGGCATTTTTAAATGCATGTTTGCATTTCAAGATGATCTATTATAATCGTGCACTGAGTAAAACACAAGCTGATCTCACAGGGAGTTGAGACTGAACTATTTTTGTTGTTTTCCTTAATTCTTACTTGTGTTGCACTTGTGCAAGCTCATCTTTCAGTTCCTACTACATCTCAGCAAGTTGCAACACATGGTCCAGACCACAGTGCTATCTCGCATCTTCTGTTTATCGTGCTTTTCACATTCCATTCTCCAAACAATGGAATTGTGAAATGGAAAGAAAAACCATTTCTCCATGCAGAGACAGAAGGCTGACACAGCAGAGCGGTCACTCTTAAAGTTAACTCTTCCATACATCCTTCCATTATCAGAAAACTGCTTGTCTCTGTCCTGGAATCACAGGGCACAAGGTGGGACACAGCACAGCACACAGCCCCTGGATAGGACAGCAACCCATTGCTGGGCGATTGAATGGGTCAGGTTAGCATCACCACCCAAACCTAGGTCAAACACCTTTGGGAGGTAGCAGGAAACTCAAAGAGCAATGCCCAAGGCTGATCTTGAACCCAGGACCCTGGGAGCTTGAATGCAGCAGCACTAACTGCCACCCTAGATGAACTCACTAAGCCTGCACATGGTCAGTCCTGATTAAGGGGTTAAAGGGTTCAGGCAACATCTGGCATCTGTTTTCATCAGCAGAAGGTAACTTCCACCAGTTCTGCAACTCCCAAGGACGTCTTCTGTTTGTGCTTGATTGCAGACTGTGCCATGGGACTTTGTCAACAGGCCATGTAAACAGTCAAAAGAAAGTGAATAGTAATTGAAGGCTTCTCATTTCTCCAGCCTCCCATCCTTCTGTCTGGGAGACGGGGCTGTACGTGATACATCTCGTGTCCAGCAGATGTGGTGGTGAGTGGCAATAATGCCTTCTGTTTATTCCGAGCTCAAGAGGTGCTATTTGGTTTATTACAGGCGGTGATTTTTTTTTCTCTCTGGGTTTATCACCATAACCAGAAGAGAAAACAGCCACAATGGAAGAGAAAGCCTTCATTAGCCAGAGGATGGAGATTCTGCTTAGTCATGATTGCAGGGAAAATAAAAATATAAATAGGAACAGGTCTGAACAACAAGCAAACAAGACAGCAAGTCTAAATGCAATGTAGGAGATGAAACACACTCAAGAGCATATACTGTGGTACGGCACTTGCATGGTAATCTCGATTAAAGCAGCAATAAAGATTATTTTTAAATGGTACATTCCAGGGAATTTAAAATTAAGTGTAAAAAGTGCTTTGGTAATCCCTATTCTCCAGTGTTTCTCAACGTATCTATTTGGAGACAGCCCACTGAAATATAAGACAATAAATGGTTTGGGTGATTGACCTTGCTCTGTTGAATTACGACTTGTATCAGGTCAAGCAGATTTTGTAGATACAGGGACAGACCCTCTCTTTTCTCAAATACATGTATTTACTTAATATAATTCATTGTTGGGTGGCACTGGGGTTAGCATTGCAGCCTCACAGTGCTGGAGCCCCGGGGTCAATTCCAGACCTGGAGGTGCTGTCTGTGTGGAGTTTGCATGTTCACTCCACGTTCAAGTGAGTTTCCTCCAGGTGCTCCAGTTTCCCCACACAGCCCAGAGACATACTGGTGTGTACCTTCACACGATGTACACGATAATACAATATCCCGCTTTAAAGCAGTTCAGAAATGAATCTGAATGGGTTATCATGGTGAGCTGAAAGTTTTCATCATGTGCATGAGCTTGTGTTCAGCTTTGGTTTGTCCCTGTGGTGGCCAAGATTTGCAATGCCTTCCCATTCTTCCCATACAGACATTCATCTTCAAGGGTGACTCAGGCAAAAGTCCTGCAGCCTTTGAAACCGAGGATGGAGGAGGGAGTAAAAATAACACATCTGTGGTCGGCATGCTCCCTCCTCCGAGCTACGTGCCACCTCACAATGTTTCCAGGCAGTCTGAATGGGTTCCTCCACATCCACATTGCTGCTATCTCCGTAAGCAAGCCTGCTGGTCCTAATCAGGGCTCGAGCACTGGGGAGAAATCCTCTGCATGGCTGTAATGAACTGTTTTGGCAGAAGTACAAAAGGTTTAATTGCTAATAAGACAGGATCCAGACTTCTTGTCCACCCACGGCAGTCCGTGATGCATTTTTGCGTTTTTTTCCAGCCAGTTGCCATTTGACAGCTAACAGCAAGCTATATTTTTTACATTAAATTGGACATTATGTTACTTTGCAAAAACCCCCTCCCCCAGATCTGAAATAAACCAGCTGTAGAGCAGGGATCTGGTCAACAGATCCTATCTGCTGGGCACAGCAAGCACTTTCGCTCTGGAAAGAGGATATCTCCGAGCCGTGGAGAGAGCAGCCGCTTGATGGAGGAAAGCTCTGCAAGGTCTCAGGGTCATCTGGGGAGCAGCAGGCTGACTCACTTTCAAGCGCCTGTGCACCACCGTCTGTGAGGCCCGAGTCACTGTCAGAGAGAGGCCGAGCCCTGATTCTCCCTCCAATCCTGAGAAACACCTTTCCTCGCTGAGCCACTGTCGCGCGATGGTTTTCAACTTCGACAAAGGCTAACTTTGACATCTTTTACAGCAGATTTGCGTGACGGATCTTCATATGCCCCACCACGATGGGTTTTTCCTGAGCTCAAGATCCTTTCTAAACATGCATAAGGAAATATTTCATTTCTACCATTAACCTTCAATGTGATTTTTTAAGGACGCACAAGCCATGAGCACCCTCTGGATAAAAAAAAACCCTAGTGCTGCAGAATTGCAGATCTGTACTTTTTCTTCTTAGCTTGAAATAGCCAGTGAGGGAAGACCTACAGAATGTTATTACAGGCTTATAACCACAGGACAAGCAAATAACTGATCCTATTCAGTTACCCAGAGCTCATCTGGAGCAAAACTGCTGTTAAATGCCGTCCTGCATTAAACCTCAAGTGGAATCCACAATCTCCTCTGTAAGAGTTCCTTAGGGTCGAGGGTGCCGTACAAAGTGTTGAATACACCGATATCAGCAGTGGAGCGAAGGGGAAAAGTAAACACACTTAATGTACCAATAATTTAGGTATTCTGCAACATGGAGCTGTAAAATGACTTGTATTGCATTCTTGTATTATTTGTTGCAGGAATGCTCTCCTTACGCTGCCCACCTGTTCGACGCTGAGGATGCGAATACGCCCATGAGGGAGCTGGCCGGACTGTGTGGTGACTACTGCACGGAGTTCTGGCTTCAGTGCCGGTCCACTCTCAGCCTCCTGATGGACAACGAGACCATCATACAGATCGAGGGAGACCGGGACAAGTTCTGCACCCTGCTGGAGCTCAAAGACCCCGAATACTGCTACCCCAACGTGTTAACCAACACCGAGCTGAACGCCAACCTGGGTGCAGTGCAGGCCGACCCGGAGGGCTGCCTGCAACTCTGCCTGCAAGAGGTGGCCAACGGGCTCCGCAACCCGGTCGCCATGGTGCATGCCAACGACGGCACCCACCGCTTCTTCGTGGCGGAGCAGGTGGGCTACGTCTGGGTGTACCTGCCCAACGGCTCTCGGGTCGACAGGCCCTTCCTCAACCTCACGCGGGCCGTCCTGACCTCGCCCTGGGTCGGCGACGAGAGGGGCTTCCTATGCATCACGTTCCACCCGCGGTTCGGGACGGTGAAGAAGGTCTACGTCTACTACTCCATCTCCGTGAAGAAGGAGGAGAGGATCCGCATCAGCGAGTTCACACTGTCCGCGGCCGACATGAACATGCTGGATCACTCCTCGGAGAGGTAGCCAACCCCCAACACCCACACTGCCTTCTCCCTCACTCTCCTGTCACCCCAGTATCCACACTCCCTTCTCCCTCACTCTCCTGTGACCCCACTATCCACACTCCCTTCTCCCTCACTCTCCTGTGACCCCACTATCCACACTCCCTTCTCCCTCATGTTGCTGTGACCCCAGTATCCACACTCCCTTCTCCCTCACACTCACTGTCCTGCAAACAAACAAAAATACTCAAATCACAGAATTAAATTATTCGCATCTTCAAGAAATGGCTTAGAAATATAAATTCACATTTGGAAAATGGGAAATCACCCCAAAAGTGCAAGAAGTCTGTTAAAGTTCTTATCCACGTGTGTTAAGATTTAAATATCTTTCCAGAATCCAGGTCAAATTCCGAGATTCCTGTGCTGGTGTGATGAGAGGAGAGTTGCACCTAAAAACAACACACACTGCTCTTCTTAATGTTGTTGTGGACAAAAATAGTGCTTATTTTTTAATTAAATCTCTGCAGTTGAAATGTGTTTGTTTGCTTGGCTGGAAATTCAAGCTTTTGACTACACTGTAAAAGTTTCATCACCCTCAAACTCTCCATACTGATCCGCATAACCACACGTCCACTCTCCAATCCGGAGGAAGGGCATACTGAGCGGATTCCTCATGAAAACCATAGGGGCTTTTTCAAACGCTTTATGGGCTGCCTGTGAACACTCAGCTTCTCGAGTCCTGCGGAGCCTTTCAGAGCCTTTCATAAAGCCCTTTAATTTCAACCCTCAGATTTCTCTTGGGCAATAAAGCGAGAAATTCACCCTCAAGTCCACGTCTAAAATTTACTGTGAAAAAAAAAAACGGTTTCCTGTCTCGATCCTGACAACCCTGCAGCAGTGCTGAAAACACTGAGTAGAAGTGGCTGTCTCTGTAGTGTATGAGCCACCTTTTCGCCATCAGTGACTGAGACTGAGCTGAGGAGGATCACAAACTGAAAAGGACATTTTATTAATCTAGGTGGGGAGCTGCGTCAGCATGCGTAGGCTGCAAAGGAACAAGTAAGAGGTTTATTCCATGCTAAAAAAAAGAAGAAAGAGAACACAACGTTTCTGCCGTGGAGCCTTCTTCCAGAAGGCTCCACGAAGAAGAAGGCTCCACAGCCGAAACGTTGTGTTCTCTTTCTTCTTTTTTTCAGCATGGAATAAACCTATTACTTGTTCATTTTATTAATCTGTACATTTACCTTTGGCAGTCAAGCCACCTGCTGTGATTTTTTAAGGTTAAACTCTTCCGGAAGCCTAATATTATGTAAATGACCTTGTATATGCTACTCTGCATACACAAAGTGCTGCACAGACCGGTGCTCATCAAACACAATGCTTAAGACAGGTCAAGTGCTTTCAAGAGAAGGAGAACACCACCAGGGGAACCTGACAGGGCTGAAACAGCTGTGGTGCTCACAGCAAGCACAGGCTGAGTTCTGTGGCGCAGACGCGCCAAGTTCAATCTAACCAGCTGAGAGCAGGATTCCCCGCAACTGATTGAACATCCACTAGGGTTGGGCTGGGTTCAGGGGGCCAGGGCGTCTTCAACTTTTGGAGAAACTGCCCCTCTGTTTGGCTCTGACTCTCCCATCAGAAGCTGTGGAGCTCACAGTGCATTCCGCAGGCTGGCTGGCTGGGGGGGGGGGGGGGGGGGGCACGGCCATGGATTTCAGTATAGCTGCAGCCGCAGGGAGCTGAGAGGAGGAAACAAAACTACTGGAAGTTTCCAACGGAGTGGGCAGAAACCCAAAAATACAAATATAAAGAAATGGTTACTGAAAAACAGTATCCCAGATGGAAAAACAGCACACGAGACTCTCTGTGCATGAGAACCATGCTGTGTTGTTGCAGAGTTCTGCTGGAAGTGGTCGAGCCGGCTTCCAACCACAATGGCGGGCAGCTCCTGTTCGGCTACGATGGCTACCTCTACATCTTCATCGGCGACGGGGGCAAAGCGGGGGACCCCTTTGGAGAGTTCGGGAACTCGCAAAACAAGTACGTGCCTCCTTTTCCGTCGAACAGGCCGAGAGGCACTTCCTGTGGCACCCATCGGCAATCCCCGTGCCGCCCGGTTTTCCTCTCTTGTGTTGCAAGAGGTCTTCCGTCAGCATGTGTTATCCGTGGAAGCAGAGCTGGAGGCAGGGTGAGAAGCAATGGGAGGTGTCCTCAGGGTCGGCACCTGTGGTCAGGGAATCCAGTAAACCCAGGAGCAGCCCACTGAAGCTCCGCAGGTGTGAGCCTGGCCAGTACCTGGATGGAAGACTTCCTGGGAAAGCTGAGGTTGCTGCTGGAAGAGGTGTTCATTGGGACCATTAGGGGCGCTCACCTTGCGGTCTGTGTTGGTCCTAATGCCCCAGTATGGTGACGGAGACACTATACTGTCCATCGTCCTTCGGATGAGACGTAAAACCGAGGTCCTGACTCTCTGTGGTCATTAACAATCCCAGGGCGTTTCTCGAAAAGAGTAGGGGTGTTACCTCGGCATCCTAGCCAAATTTCCCCATGGCCTTTACCAATCATGGCCTCCTAATAATCCCCATCTCTGAACTGCTCTCCTCCCCACTGAGAGCTGGTGTGTGGGGAGAGTACTGGTGCACTATAGGTGCTGTCGCATCATCCAGGTGGGGCTGCACACTGGTGGGGGTGGAGGGGAGTCCCCATTACCTGTAAAGCACTTTGAGTGGAGTGTCCAGAAAAGCGCTGTATAAGCATGAGGAACTATTATTATTATTTTAGAAGAGACTGTTCTCTTTGAGCTTTTAATTTTATCCCATGAACTACATGGGGAACCACCACATGGCAAGGTAACAACATTGATAGGAAATAGGTGTAAAAAAAGAACATTTTCGGAAAGATTTTATATACAATGTTTTTCCAGCTTTCTTCCATTACTCAAAAACACCCAAAATAAGGCGCACTTATTTAAAGGCTATGGTTGTTGTTATTTCTGTGCCTGTTTTGATGGCCGAGTGCCTTCAGTCCAGCAATGCCAGGCTGGCTTCCATACATTCATGGGGGCGCCTGCCTCTTCCTTCCAGTGGAGATCGGCCTCCACCTGCAGTGCCAAGGCTAATATTTTCAGCCACTGTACACCTGCCTAAGAAAATGCCCACTGTTTTATTTTGACTGAGAAGCATGTGAGAGGCTTGGCACCTTAGCTTCAAAAAATGGTGGAAAGGCTGGTGTGTACACTCGAAGGTAACCCTTAATAACCCTCAGCGAGGAGTAGAGTCCAGTAAAATCCCGTCAGTTCATATAGCCGGCGCACATCCACTTGTCCTCCCTTCACTGCAATCCCTCTGGGGGAAGAGCGCCCCCTGGCGGTCCACAGGGATAAGGAAAAGTTAGAAATGAAGCCACAGGTTTTATTATTCCGCAATCAGATGATTACAGATGCAGAACTGGGTTCCTTCACAAAGCAGATTTTACCATCAGGTTTTTGTCAAGTTTATACAGTCCACCTTACCTTTTGTGCATTTGGAGCACTGATTGGCGATGCTGGCAGCATCAGTTTACAATGTTGTGAGTCGTTGTCCTGATGCAGCTTTGCAGCTGGGGATTATAGTTGGAGTGGCGGCTGACTGGGCCCCGTGGGGAAACGTTAGCCGAGACGCTGGGGCTCTGGAATCAGAGCAAATCAGTATGCAGCTGGCTCTATCCCTTGGCAAGCAGAGAGAAGAGAAAGCAGTGTCACCTTCATGCATTAGCGGAACAGCATCCTCGCCCAAAAACAGCATTTGGCTGCTGGCAGGTGCTCTGAAATTAAGTTCGTAATCACTGTAAATCTGTCATTCCCTTAGCCACCTGATCCTTTGCCCCTGCTCACCTCCTAAACTACTGAACACTACAAGGCAAGTCGGAAGCTGCTGAACTCTTATTTCCCCAAAAATATATTACTGTGACATAATAACTAAGGATTGATTTTTGCAATGGTGTGACTCTTACTTTACATGTTAGTTGTTAGGTCAAAGTCTTTATACTTTAAAACCCCTCGGATTGTCTCAAAGAGAGACAGCTGTTAGCAGCTATACCACCCTGCAACTCACAGCTGGCAGCCCACGGGAATCAGCAGGTGTGAGCCAGGACAGTACCTGGATGGGAGACTCCTGGGAAAGCTAAGGTTGCTGCTGAAAGAGGTGTAGACAGTATACTGTAAAAAAATACTATACTGTAAAAAAAGGCGCCGTCCTTCAGATGAGATGTCCTGACTCTCCGAGGTCCTGACTCTCTGTGGCCATTAAAAATCCCAGGGTGTTTCTCAAAAAGAGTAGAGATGTTACCCCAGTGTCCTGGTCAAATTTCCCCTTGGCCTTTACCAGTCATGGCCTCTAATAATCCATATCTCTGAACTGGCTCCATCACTCTGTTCTCCTCCCCACTGAGAGCTGGTGTGTGGGGAGCATTCTGGTGGGGCTGCACACTGGTTGGGGAGGTGGAGAGTCCCCATTACCTGTAAAGTGTCCATAAAAGCTGTACTGGGGGGCAGACATACCACAGACTCCAGCTCCATTCTCACCAGCACAGTGGAGCAGAGATACAGTGTGATTTAGTGCTCAGAGCACGTCATCTTTCACGTTTTCTTGTAAAAAATGATTTTGCTTTAAAGATTGGTGTCTACTAGTGTGCAGGTTATTTAAAACAGAGTCCAGTTGTGGAATTTAAATCAGTTGTGAAAAGTGACATGTTAGCTGTTAGCTGAAAGAATACTTTCAGTCATTGTGAACCATTCCTCATCTCCCAGCCATGAAAATGCCATTTATTAACATGACTAAAAAGGGTCTCTTGAACTGAGCTGTGTATGGCCTCCCAGACACCAGCCCACGACTCTACCACAGCGTAAAAATGGACTGTCCGGTGGGTTTCTCGGATTAGCGCTGTGATATAAATCAATCAGTCATGCATGGGGGAAAAAAACACTTTTAAGCTGACAAAAGAAAAAGAAAAAAATACATGGTTTTGTGGAGTACGTCTCTGCTTGCTCGTTTTTCTTTTGTTTTTTTTCGCCGGTTCTTGGCCGGAGTAAAGTATATCACTGACTTGTTGTGGATTCAGAATGAGTCCAGGCTATTTTTTTACCTGTTGTACCCACAGAATAACATATCGGCCTCCATCCCTCTGCTTCTGCCTCGGAGTCCGGTTTCAGGAGGCCGTCTACACGGCCATCCGGCCGGGCCACCAGGGATGGTAAAACAGCCCTCGACACGAGTGGGCGGCGAGCCGAAACCTTCCGCAAAGCGAGTTTCCCCGGTCTGCGTCTAAATTTAGCCATTTCGCGTCTAGGCGGTGCTGAAGGGCAGCTCGAAAGATGCATGCATCGCTGACAGCTCTTAATCACGCGTGACATTTTTCAAACACGAACGCCTCGGCCTTCAGGGCTGGCGCTGGAAGACTGCGGGCGGACTGTGCGGCTGCCCTGGCCGGGCTCGAGGCTCAGGCGGGCGGCGGACGGGCTCGTCCTGCGTCACACGGGCGCCCGCCCGGTACCTGCGCTCTTTGAGCCGCGGGGTTACAGAGAGAGATTTCTTCTCTGCCAGGGCAGGCCCCTTCCAATCTTCTCTTCCCCTTTCTTCCTCTTCGGACCTGTAGCAGCAACTGTAGGGGTGATGGTCGCCTATGCCAGTAATAATAATAATAATAAACTTTATTTTAAAGGTGGCTTCTCACGGCGCTTGATGTAGTAGATGTACTGTAGTCTTAGGATGCAGGCATTTCTGTTTGTTGCCGAGGGGGCGGGACGAGCAGTAGATGCAGCAGAAACTGCACGACTATCATTAGGTGAAGTGTGTTGCGCCATACCGCGCAGTTTACCTCAGATTTTCTAAAGACGTGCAAAATTGCACCCGCAACACAGCAAGCTTGCAGGGTCGGAACTGAGCCCAGCTTGGGGAAAATAAATGTCTGCTTCATCCCTGGCTCGGCTCCCGGAGGAGGACGGAGCAGGAGACGGCGTTGCCGTGCTGAAGGACAGACATGGGCCTCACTCTCCTCTCGCTCAGCCGAGGGTGCAAGCCCGCGCTCCGCGCCAAGGCTAATATTTACACCTCGAGCCCCGAGTGGGCGCGGCGCGGGCTGGTGTCACAGTGCAGCGCATTGTCCGCCGGCCGCCGTGTGAGCGGGCAGCAGGCGAAGAGCGGCTGAGAGAAAGAGTCTGTGTGGATCTGCAGGGCGCTGTGAAGCTCGTAAGCCAACAGGTGCAAACGCTGCGTTTGTGACACAACATAACGGTGAAATGAAGTCGGACAACGTACAATGTGGTACAAAACCACCCTTATTTAACATTTAAAAACATGCAACACTGCGACGTTCACGATTTAGCTCTGCTAAAATACGTTTCCTTTTTTATCTCTTATTTTAGAAACCTTAAAATGTTTTTTTTCCCTGCTAAAACGTCACTTACTGTCCTCCTGAGTGCATTGACGACAATCCCTTGCTCTTTTCTTGCAAGAGGAAGCCCAAGAGGTTTTTTTGTGTGTGTAGAAAGGGACCCATTTCATCCACCCCTGAAAAGCGGAGCCCAGCTGGGTGCCATGAGGCAGCGAGCCTGAGCTCCTCCACGACACAGCAGAAGGGATAGAGAAGAAAGGCAGTGTTTCAACCGAGGGCAGAGTTGTGGCAGGCCAGGCTGAGCAAGCAAGAGCTCGGGCAGGGGCTGGCCTTGCCACACTTACAATCCGTGCCGCTGGATCTTTAATAATCCTGTCGGCCGCAGGACGGCGCCTCCTACCGCACGTGTTAGGAATGAACCGTGCAGAGGAACATGGGCCGTTATTCGTCCTTCGGGTGGAAGCGATCCGCAGGGAGAAAACCCGGGTGTCTCCTCCCGCCCGGCTGCAGGTCCTCTCTGCTGGGGAAGGTGCTGAGGGTGGACGTGGACGACAACGACCACGGCGCCCCCTACCGCATCCCCCCGGACAACCCCTTCGCGGGCGAGCCCGGCGCGCGGCCCGAAGTCTACGCCTACGGGGTGCGGAACATGTGGCGCTGCTCCGTGGACCGGGGGCACCCCGCGACGGGCGAGGGCCGGGGCCGCGTCATCTGCGGCGACGTCGGCCAGAACAAATACGAGGAGGTGGACGTCATCGCCAGGGGGGGCAACTACGGCTGGAGGGCCAAGGAGGGCTTCTCCTGCTACGACAACAAGCTCTGCCACAACGCCTCCCTCGGTAAGGGCATTCCGGGCCCGGGACAGGTTCTGCTACTGGGAGGAGTGGACACTCATCTTCTTGTGCCTGGTGGCTCCTGGAGTTACATCAGCTATACAGTTCCACAGTTCCATTAGATCAGTTATATTAGTTACTTAGATTCATAGTTACATTAGTTAGTTGCATGAATTACACAGTTACATTAGTTAGATTAGTTACATTTGTTACATTAGTTAGATTAATTATATTAGTTACATCGTTACATTAGTTAGATCAGTTACATTTGTTACATTAGTTCCATTGGTTAGATTAGTTACATAGATACATTACTTACATTAGTTACATTGGTTAGATTAGTTACATAGTTACGTTAGTTACTTAGCTTTATAGTTACATAAGTTACATAGATTAGTTACAGTTGTTACATACTGTAGATTAGTTACTTAGATTCGGTAACATTACTTACATTAGTTAGATTAGTTACTTAGATTCATAGTTACATTAGTTGTATTAGTTACATTAGTTACACAGTTATATTAGTTGCATAGGTGCATTAGTTACATAGTTGCACTACTATCAGGGAGTATAACAGCTCATTGTGTAAAATCTCCTCTGCTCTCAGGAATAGTGCTGAGATTGCCCAAAGCAGGGAAGCCATCTTGTGACACAGAGGGTCTGATGTTCACTTTTTGTGCACTGCTTATCGTGCTGGAGGTTCACCTGTGAGGAAAGGGCAGATCCAGGGCCCTTCACCTGCAGGAATGAGGGCGTGAAATCTAAGCTCAGCATCACTACACGAGAGAGAGCTGTGTGCCCTGTGTGTCTCCTTCCTGCAGATGACATCCTGCCCATCTTTGCCTACCCCCACAAGCTGGGGAAGTCGGTGACGGGGGGCTACGTCTACAGGGGCTGCGAGATGCCCAATCTCAATGGGCTGTACATCTTCGGAGACTTCATGAGCGGGTGAGTCCGTGAATTAACGAGTAGCTCACTACCACCCAACAATATGAGCTGCTGCTGCTGTTAGTTTTATCACGGCAATGCCAAGCCTTGAATTTAAAAAGCGTCAATTTTATGTGGAGCTCATCATCCTCCCACTGTAAATTTCTCTTGCATGGTCTGTATCACATGACAAAGTAGCCATGCTGGCAGTCAGACTATAGTACATTATTCTTCTTTCCTGAAATTCTCTTTGTGTTAAACCTAAAGAATTCTGGTTTTGTTTCTTTCGAAAAATCCTCTGGGGAACTCCAGAGGCCTCAGTCCAGTCTTCCCGAAGACGTTTCGTGTTTTCGGGCCAGCACAGTTCTGTTCTTCAGGGCCTGGTCTGAGCCATCGGCGCTGACACCCTCTGCCGTCTCGCAGGCGCCTGATGTCTCTGAAGGAGAATCCCAGCACTGGGCAGTGGGAGTATACCGAGGTCTGCATGGGCAAGGGCCTGACCTGCTTCTTCCCCAAGCTCATCAACAGCTATTACAAGTACATCATTTCGTTTGCTGAGGACGAGGCAGGTAACCTTAGCTACTGTATGTGCACTTTCCCCCATAGCTGCCGAGATCCTCCACTGTGTTCTTCCGCAGAAGAGCTGCACTTAGAGCAGTAGCTCCAAGATGACCTACTGTGGCTCAGAGAGACCTTGCACTGTTGTGGGGATGTAGAATTAACGGTTATATGGTGATCTAGTAACAAACAGTACACCCCATGACTTCCTCACATCTCATTTCTCCTTGTTTCCATGTCTCCTATCTTCTTCCTGATCTGCAGTGCAATGTCAAAGTAGATATTTATATGCAAATGCACCTGACTCACCCACCCATCTGGCGATCAGTTAACCTCCCTTCTGGGGAAACTGGGGCATACATCTCAGACGATCTGGAACATGGCAAGTAAACAGGGCTCAAGGCAAATTTTCAGGCTGCCAAAACTGGGGGGCATGTTCTTCCACCCTTTCCAGTGAACCAGAGGGACTGAAATACGCTTGTGAGGAAAACAGGCCGAGTTTCATTCTCCTCTTGTTGTACGTTTGTTTCTGCAGGAGAACTCTACTTCCTGTCCACAGGGTCGCCCAGCGCGGCTGTCCGAGCTGGATTCGTCTATAAAATAGTTGACCCTTCAAGGTAAGCAGTGTAGCGTACAGTCACTATTGCAGGTTTACAAGTAGGAGGTGAATGTTAGTTTCATTGATATTAATAATGCACGCCGGCCTTTAAAACAGTTGTATTCACACTCTGCATCTTGACTGGATGTAATTCTAAGTCGCTTTGGATACAGGTGTCTGGCAAATGAATAAAGCTAAAGGTAAATGGATGTATTACTGACTAGTTGCTTTTATTTTCCTCTCCTTTGTCATGACGACTAGCGTTAGAGCTAAGTGCAGCTGATCTCTTTTGCTTCACACCCACTACAGAAACTCGTCCCACTGAACGATTTGATGAGTCAAAAACAAACAGTGGAAAAATAGGATCCTGTTTGAACAAAACCAACACGCACAAAGAAAACCACCAGGCCCTTTTTACTGAGCTGATGTCGCAGGCTGCCTGTTTTGCAGGAGCTGGAAAGGCAGGCAGGCAGTGCTGGCCCAGTGTGTGCCGCGGACAGATGGTTTTTCAGTTAGGTACGAAGAAGCTGTCGCAAGGAATAAAAACCCCAGCAGGAAAGAAAAAGAGTTAATCAAACTCTACACTTTAACTCTCCTTTTTAACTCTTTTGTGCAACTTCCTGCTATTTACCTGCACCGTCAGCATGTGCCTTGCAGATCTGGACTTGATCAGCAAAACGCACTGCCGCCCACAGACTGACCGTTTCTTGACCTTCCTTGCTCTTCCCCCTCTATGCTACTGTAGGAGAGCTCCTCCCGGCAAATGTAGCGTCACACATGCCCCGGTGACGGTTCACGGAAAACTGATCCCCTTCCGACCCTTGGAAAGTAAGTAACAGAAGGAAATTCCTTTTTCCCGGAAGCAAGTCTGATGCATTACCCTCATCTGCAGAGCTGGGCCTGGGAGCCGTTACCGATCGTGTGATTTCTAACTTCCCTGGCAGAATTCGTCAGCCGCCCCAAGCCGACCGCCCCAGCTGCAGCTGCGACGTCCTCCTCCAGGTCGGTCCACGCGGCCACGAGCAGATCGGGCCTGACCCAGCCGGCCCGCAGGCCGACCCCGACTCCGCCGGCTCCCACGGCTACACGCAGCACGGGCAGACCGGCCGCCACGCCCTCTTATCCCACAACCCCCCGCATCACCAGAAAACCAGCTGCGCTGACGACGGCGGCGCGCCCCGTCACCCAGAGCAGAGGCCCGCCGACGGCCGCCAGGCCCCGTATCTTCACCCCTAGCCCCAGGTTACATGTCGTCCCCACCCCTGTGCTCCAGCCTGCCAGCCCCACCGCGACCCTGGCCACCCACAGACCCAGAGTGACCACCCCGCCGGACAGAGGCAGGGCAGAGAAACCCTCCCCACCATCCCCAAGCCTGGTACCGCACCAGCGCCAAACTACAGCCAGGAGCTCGAGGCTGGGGGGCCGGACAGAGGCAGGCACCAAGACCCCCCTGACCACCCCAAGGCCAACCTATCGGACCGTCGTCCTGAAGCCCACTGCCAGGACCCAGAGGCCCAACTCCAGTCTGCCCAAGGCTGGGGACAAGAGCCTGAAGGGCTACACCGACAAGCTGGGCGGCTCGGACAGGTCGAGGGGGAACCGCGTGCACAAGGGCGGCAGGGGCTCGGCGGGGGCGAAGGGGAGGCGCCGGAAGCTGAGGCAGGGGGCGGTGCGTCTGGCGGGCGCCGGGAAGAGGGCGGACCGGGGCCGGGTGGAGGTGTTCGTGAAGGGGGAGTGGGGGACGGTGTGCGACGACCTGTTCGACCGCAAGGCGGCCGGCGTGGTGTGCCGGCAGCTGGGGTACCCCTTCGCCCTCCGGGTGGCCAAGCGGGCCGAGCTGGGGCAGGGCGGCGCCGAGCTCCCCATCCTGCTGGACGACGTGCAGTGCGAGGGCACCGAGAGGACCCTGCTGGAGTGCCCGCGCGCCCGGACCGGCCAGCACGACTGCTCCCACAAGGAGGACGTGGGCGTGGTCTGCGGCTACGACGAGTACGGCGAGGACTGAGCAGGAGGGGGGGGCTCAGCCGCTGCCTCCCCATTTCTCTCAGGGGCTCGGCTCGCCCGGTGCACTCCCCTCCCAGCGCTCTTCGAGTCCCAGGAATGCAGGTCACACTCCAGTCTCCCACGAACAGGACGATTAACACACAGGTTCTCTCACCTTTCCGTCGTGCTGGTCTCGCTCGCTTGCCTGCAAAGATTCTTCGACCCCCCGGCCTGTGACCAGTCAAGATGTCTCCCTCCAGACGCATACACGAGCCTGTCTGTGCTGCCTGAACCTGCACATCTCTTTGGACAGTTCACACCCACTTTCAGCCACTGAAGAAACGCCCGCGTCTAGGAAGAATCTGGAGACTGACCTCCTGCGAGGCTGGAGACAACCCCGCGCCCTCATCCTTTTGCTACGACAGAACAAAACAAGCTGCTGCTCTGTGATGGGGTTAGAATCAGGGAACAGGGTGTCTTGATTATTAAGTCAGTTATTAGAGGTCAGAGAGGCCAACTTTTTTTGAAGCTCGTTCTCACGGGTTGGGATCGATCGGGTTTCAAAGTAAAGAGCTAATTTTTTTTTGTCAGCTAAAAAAAGCAAACAAATCTTTTCACTTTCCTTTTGAAGTTACAGGTTTGAAGTTACGCTTTGAACGCAGTCTGCTTATACCTGTAAGGAAAGGTGCTGTAAGGATTCTCGTATCTCTCAGGCAGCAGCTCTTTCCATTTGTTCACTCTCTCAACCTGGCTTGTCCCATTTTGTGGCAGCACTGCCCTCTGGTGGTTATGCTATGAAAAAGCCATCAGAAACTAAAGATACTGTATGCCACACATTTCTTACTGCAGGTTAAGTGTTCCTAGTGGTTTCATTTACATAGCTCGCACTGCAAGTTTGTAGTGCCTGTCATTTTTATAGCGTACTGTCTGTGTTGGGAAAACACAGGAAAGAGAATCCCAACTTTAAAAAGGCAGAATTCGTCGTGAAAACAGGCTGACTGCAGTAAAAAGGCCAGCTTTGCAATTAAAGTAAAATCGACAATCTAGCTTGTATTTAAAATGGAGAAATATGCATCTTTAGATCTCTTCAGCCTACTGGAAGCGCAGCTTAAAATCTTGTACTTGAGAAAATATGTTCATTTAAAAAAAACAAGTGTTTTAAATGCTGGACATGACATTTTGTTGTAAAAATGCCCTCTATGTTAAGGCACAGGGTGTCATAATATTAAAATCGGAAAACTATGTTAATCACTGCTTCTATTTAATCAAAAGCAAAAAACTTTTCATTTTCTTAGTGCTCTGATTTATATAAAAATACTAATTCCAACAAGATGTTTTGCGAGATGACTGTTCCACAGTAGATCAACAGCCAGCAATTTAATGGTTGAATAGAATAACGCTTGAACAACCACCGCAGACGCAAGAACAGAAGGAATTAAAATGTTTATTGTTTAAACACTGCGGTATCCCTTAATGAGGATACAGACAAAACCACAAAACAATAATGCATAAAAACAAAATACTGTAACTAATAGTACTAAAAAGAA
The DNA here is from genome assembly GCF_055471065.1 of Atractosteus spatula. Taxonomy (NCBI): domain Eukaryota; kingdom Metazoa; phylum Chordata; class Actinopteri; order Semionotiformes; family Lepisosteidae; genus Atractosteus; species Atractosteus spatula. The sequence continues at coordinate 72,607,584 of NC_142708.1, read as the reverse complement.
GTTTACAACCAATTCAAAACGATATCAGATGAGTTTACAGGTATTCCAAACAATTGATGCATAGAGTTTAAAAGGGCAGTACTGTTGCTCCAGAAGGGAAAACTGTGAACTCCAGAAGAGCTTTAAAAATTTTTCCTTTGGGTATCAAAACTTAAAACTTGCTTCAGGTCACCTTATTTATTGCCCACAGTTACAGTTAATCATTGTACATTAGAGAACAGTAACCTAGGTTTTACAGCAACAATGATCCAATTCTCTTCCAAAAAAATCACAGACTTCAACTGGTACCAACCTGAACTGAGCCAACAAAGTTCCACCGTTGCCTCATCTCAACTCTCGAGAAAGAGAAAATGTCGACATGCCCACACTAATAAAAAGCGTCGCTAAACGTATAAAACTTGTGCAAAGCGATGCCCTAACCTGGTCTGCTTAATTATTGCACTGAAACAGATATGAAAGCCATTTAAGGGCAATGCTGCCTGGACACCATTCGAATTGAGGTTCAGCTGGTCTAAAGCAGCAATGCTTTGGCAGTGCTCCGACTCGAATACCCCCCCTCGGCCCCCCTCCCCCAGTGAACACGAAGTACCCAGAACACCAAATCAGAAGTTTGAAGATCACATGCCGAGAAAAGCAAAAAACTGCAATTCAAGCGACTGCTTCAGGCTCCTCCTGGTTCTGCCTCTTAAGCAATTCTAAACCAAGGTCAGGAAGGGGCAGCGTCTCAGTGCTGTTTGCAGAACGTGAGCATTTAACCTCTTATTTGTTTGATACACGTTACATCATTGTGTTACCATTTCTCCGCAGTTTAACCACTGTGGAAACATTGTGAGATTTTCCCTTTCTCCCACTGGTTGTTGTATACAGGCCATCGCCGTGTCACACACAACTTTCAGACGCGCAGACTTCTGTGAACGCGCCCTTTCTCTACACATCCACTTCAATCCACAGGAACAACTCTATGCCCTCATTTCTATCAGCATATTTGATCAAGGTGCTGAACAAGCATTCACAAGTGAAAAAAAAAATTGTAAAACCTCTGAAGAGGGGAAAAAATACAGCTCTGGTCTGAAGAAGTGATTGATTTCATGTAAACAAGAGGGAAAAAATGTGCAAATTCTTTTGTATTTTGAGGTTTACAGGGACAAAAGTGAAATATAACAACCAGACAATTTAAAGTGTGCCTCCACTCAAGTTAACTATGATGAAATTGAGGCACAATAAAAAGGAAGGATTCAAGGTTTGGGATCCACTGAATTTGTTAGTAGACTATGTATCATTTTTCTACTACCAGCTTCCAAGTACTGTATTCCAGTCTGGAGTACATTAAGCTACCTGTCGTCACAGCACACAAGCCCCGAAACATTCCTGTGATTTCAGGATTCGTGATTGCTCAATGGGGCACTCTGATAAACACCCACATGCAGTTCCTCCAACCTGTCAAGCAAAATAATGACCTATTGCACACTAACTGGGATGGATGGCAACAGGCAAATTTTAACTCCTCAAAGGTCCTCAGCAAAAAAGGGGGTTAAAATACCCGATGACATGGTAAAACTACAGTAAAGTACTTGTAACAGAGGTTTTATACAAGTCCTCCTGCTTCTTGGAGATGACAAGTTTAATCACACTGTTTCTAAAGCCCCCTACGCTTGGACTCGCCGGTACGGTTTCACAGCTCTGCTCAGAGCCAGCTGGGATCAGGAAAGAGGCAGCTCTCGCTGATGACGCCCCCGATCTTCGCCTGTCCCGACAACACATCTGCATCGCAGACTAGACTCAAACCAGCAACACCTGGACTACAGGGCTTCCGCCCCAGAGAGCCCATCACTGGTTTCCCATTCGCCTTATTAGTCATTTCCTCCCGTTGGGCAGGGGTCCCCAGTACTGGTCTCTCTAAAGCAACAGCTTCTAAACAGCTTGGAAACCGGTGCAACTATGACAAAAGAGAATGACAGCTATTTGAGGTCAGATGGAATTAAAAACCCACCTTTCAGGACCAGAGCAGGAGATCACGAGGTAAATCTGTATGGACACGCTGACCCAAGGCCGCGATTATTCCACTGCGTGTGGATCGCTGCAGCTCATAAAAGCCAATGGGATCCTGAGCAGCAGCAGCTCCATGTCAAACACACGGCCGAGAGCCAGGGAAGATCGAGCTCGTCGTGAGGTAGGACCGTGAGGAATACAGCTCTGTTTTTTCCTACAGGTAGCTTCATAAATACGTTATCAAAAATGAATAAAATAATAATTGCAACATTACCAGAAAAATACTCCACTGAAACAGTCTAATTTTGAAAAAACAACAGCACCGAGGACCGTGCACAACTCACACAGCTCGTCTCACTGCTCTGAGCTCAGCTCTTCCACACACAGGTGAGCTTCTACTTCACGCAGGTTTAGAAAGAGCTCAACAGTCAAGTTTCAACTACAGGTGGGTTTGAATCCATTCCTCACCCTGCAGATCAACCCCAAGTCGGCAAGTCTCCATTTACAAAGAGTACAAGTGAAGATCTAGTCTGCAGTGGACAATGGACCTACAGACCAAGCATGAGCTTCTGGAAACGACTCTCCGCACTGGAGCTGTGCGCCAGGAGTCTTCTGGTTTTCATTGCGCCCACGCTGTTAATGACTGCACGGGATTCAGAGTCCCAGAGCCCTGGACATTTTGACCACTGCAGGTCAGAGGGTCATCGTGTCAGATTGGGATCAGTCTGGTGGTGCTGATAGACGGTTAAACAGCACTCAAGAGTCAGCAGGTCCTTCAACTGCACGAAATGTCAATATTAACACCCCTGTAGCAAATAGTCTCCATTCTTCCCATCTGGCCTGCTTCTCCTGACTGACCCCTGGCACCGAGAATGCAGACTCTTTGACAGGGAGGTCAAAATGTCACTGACCACAGCAAACATTATGGACTAACTCATTAGAGAGAGGACAGCGGAGATGCCTTAGAGGAAACAGGTCCGGAGGTCTTGAGGCCAGAACCCGATTCTGAGTCGCCACTGCAGTGCAAGTGGACCGTTTTGTTTCACCGTGTGAAAACCCACACAGCAGACACTCCCGGTAACAGCTTTCCAACAAAACGATACGCGATTTCACATCTTTTCAGAACACCGATATTCACGTGAATAACACAGTGGAAGGTCACAGTTGCAGCTGCACCGTTTTCTGTGGATTTCCACATACAAAACAAAGAATTCCACCATCCTCTTTAGTGCCGTAACTCACTGTCAGTTAATTATCCCTAAACTCTAATCTAATTACATGCCACTTACGGTTTTAATCTTCAGAATCACTAAATGACCTAAAACGAACACCAATAAGTCAGGAGTGACAATTTTGGCAGAAGCTGAAAACTATTAAAAACTAAGCAAAGTTGAGTTCATTTAAGTAAAGAGCTCAGATGCAATGAGGCCTAAGGAGCAGGGCTTCTGGCCCTTCCAGTTTCACACACTGGGCTTAGCTACCCATCATGCACTGTTGTGCCACAGCCTTGACATTTGTGCACTAACTGTACAAACCATCCCTGTAGGTCAAAGAGTATTAGGATTTACACCTCCAGACCATCTTCCTTACTTACACTGGACTACAGTGCTGCTGATTACAAGCTCCAGTCCAGTAAGATTTCTCCGGACAAATGAACGTCCTCAAAATAATTCAGTAAGTCTGAAGTAAAATCAAACTGATGGATCACACTCTTGTTCCTATACAGAGCCACGTTCAGGGGTCCTGGTCTGTTTCAGATGTAAAAACATTCATGAATGATGGGCGCTAAGCAGAAGCTTTGATCTTTTAGCGGTCTTGGGCAACAAAACAATTCACACTGATGAAACTAAATGACTAAGAAACAGAGACATAGGGTGCAGGCAAAAGCAACAAATCCTGATAAGGTGCAAACATTGCATTCCTCCTGTGAGCTGAGGGATATAAATGAATAAAATAATAATTGCAACATTACCAGAAAAATACTCCACTGAAACAGTCTAATTTTGAAAAAACAACAGCACCGAGGACTGTGCACAACTCACACAGCTCGTCTCACTGCTCTGAGCTCAGCTCTTCCACACACAGGTGAGCTTCTACTTCACGCAGGTTAAGAAAGAGCTCAACAGTCAAGTTTCAACTACAGGTGGGTTTGAATCCATTCCTCACCCTGCAGATCAACCCCAAGTCGGCAAGTCTCCATTTACAAAGAGTACAAGTGAAGATCTAGTCTGCAGTGGACAATGGACTTACAGACCAAGCATGAGCAAACATTGCGTTCCTCCTGTGAGCTGAGAAAGCTCAGTATACTGCCACCGTTCAATTGTGCCATGAGACTACAAATACACAAACAGATCCAGGGCAATCACACACTTTTTGGAGGCACTGCTGAGTTTTTGGAGTCAGCGACATGTTAGTGGAGGGGAAAGAAAAAAGAAACAAGCACAACGATTTTAAAAAACATTTCAACAGCCACAAGGCTTTAAAATGAAAACCATCACATCTGGTTGGTTCAGTTTATGCTTGTGTCTTTTCCCACCGGAACAGAAGAATGTCTGAAGAGTACAATCCTGGGGTCTGGGTGTCCAGCGAGCGGAGAGCCGAGGGAGGGGTCGGAGGGAGCTATCTGTTGATGGAGCTGTAAGAGACCTGGGAGCCAGGGTCCAGCGGACTGCGCGACTTGTCAACGCTGCTGTGACTCTCCTGGCTGGAGGTAATGATGGACTCCTCGTCCTCCTCCTCTTCCTCGCAGTGAGGCAGGTGGAAGAAAGCAGTGAGTCCGTGGAGGTCAGCCAGTTTGTGGAAGGAGCGCAGGACCAGGAACATCCCCATCAGGCCCAGGAAGAGGTAAACTGTGGACACACAGGCAATGGGAATGATGTTCACCCCACAGATGAATACGCTGGTGAGCTATCTGCCCTCACGCTGCGTTTGCTGCAGAGTGAGCCGTTTCCCCAACAGGGATAAAAAAATCTGCCGAGTGAGATGATAATGGTTATCTCCTTTACTTCATTCACCACTGCAGCACAGCACCACCTGGGAAACGTGCATCATTACACACTAGCAGCCCCACTGCACAGCAGAGCAGGTTGTGAGGGGAGAAATTAACTCAGCTGGTGAAGTAAAGGCCAGACTGTACAAGCCCAGAGAGGCATTTAACTAGAGCTACTCGTGAACACTGCCATGAGATCATTCATCAACAAGGAGACAGGACATGGGTTTGGCATCTCATCTGAAGTACAGCCTCTCCTACAACACAGTGCCCTCAGTCACTATAATGGGGCACCAATTTGAAAATGCTACACCAGTCAAGGGCACTATCTATTGCTAAAGCCACTTACTGCTGCAGTGTACATTCCCTTATCCCAGGAAGATTAATTCACTACAATGTCATCAATACTCACATAGATATTCATGCCGAGTGCCTGTGTCTTTAGATGCTCAGTACAGAAGCACCATGCCTGCGGTTAGAGGGTTTTAAGCTCGATTTTTGCTGGTCAAAAATACAAATGAACTGTTGTTTAAACTTCAGGGCAGCAAATCTGCTTAAGGAACTTACAACAACAGGAGAAACTGCCCCATTGTAATCGTTCTACAGATTAATATCGGAAAACAAGTAACACGCAATGCAAGATCAAAAGCTTTACTTTGCCACTTCAGCTGCAACAAGGACTAAGACCAGAAACGGAATGAGGAAGTGAAATAGTGATACCTAAAATAGTCTATAATTTAACACTCTATATGAGACATTCACAGGGGCTTTACCATGAGAGAATTCTAAGGAAACTTATAGTGTCAGCATTACAGACCCAGAAATTATCGAGCAACAGTTCTGCACTGAGCTGCGACTGAAGTGGGATGTGAAAAAAGTCCCTAAAGACGTTTTTAGAAAACTAAAAGCTCTGTTGTCTGCTTGAGCATATCCCCAGTCCTAAAATGCAACAAGCTCCAACTGAAATTCCTGTCCAGGGAATACAAATCTTACACGTTAAAACAGGGAGATTCAAAAATGGCTTCCATTTGGAATTTTGATCAAATCCAAAATATCAATTTTGTATATTCCGGTTTAGAAAACCGTTTTGTTGGCTGTCCGAGTAATCTATGATATCGGCCCCATTTTTTATTTTGCAGGTACAATTTCCATGTTGAATTTTTTGCACTGCGTCATGCTAGACCTTTCATGTAAATGTTTCAGTGGCTCGGGAGTTAGTCCCTTTTTTTTATTTTATGCAAAGGTTTTAGCTGCAGGAGCTCGAGCCAAAACCCTCACATCTCTGCTCAATCCTATCATGGTTGCAAAAATGCCCTTGTTCACACAGCGCTCCCAGTAGAAAACAAAATCCAACTCGTGGCTCCTCTGCTTAAAAAAAAAAAAAGCAGAGACTTAAGATTATAATGCAGCTGACCTGCAGTGTTCAAGAGCACAGCGTGTTCGTGCTGGATAATCCCACAAGAAGGCAAATAACCTCCTTCTGAGCTGGCAGCCACTGAGACATGTGAAGCAACGCTGGCAGACAGACTGTGGAGCCAGCTCACCCCCGGCTACAGTGAACTAGTTTGGAGCAATTCCACGGCAAGTCCTGTGCGATAGCTACGGTCATGAATCATGGACTTCAAGATTCTTCTGACCTCCCAGACTGACCCCAGTGAGGAGATCCCAGGGTTTTTGTTTTTAGAGGGACCAGTGTAGATAACACTAGAGTCGAACCATCCAGATTCAACGGGACTCAATGACAAATCAAATCAGAACTGGGGTTCGGTGACACAAATCAGGCTTCATAACAGTCTGCAGCCCAGCTCCCTAGAGAAAGACTGCAGTGTGATCATTTAACCAGAATCACACGGTGGCCGACTCACCCATGACCAGGATCTTGTAGAGGGATTGCAGCCTCTGCCCGGGCTGTTCCCCGGGCACGTAGTCTCCCAGGCCGATGGTGCAGAGGGAGATGAAGCAGAAGTAAAAGGAGTCCAGGTAGGTCCAGTTCCCCTCAATGGTGGTGAAGATGGCCGCCGGGACGGCGAAGAAGCAGACCACGACCAGCAGCAGCATGACGGCGAAGTGGAGCAGGGCGGCCGTCTTCTGCTCCAGCCCGGCCCTGCGCTGGCACGCCCCCACGGGGCGATAGGTCAGGAGGTGCATGAGCCGCTGCACGCTGGCGGTCAGCACCAGCATGGTGAAGGGCACGCCGAGGAGGGCGAACACAATGGAGAAGGCCTTGCCGCCGTCCGAGAGGGGCGTGGTGTGCCCGTAGCCTGCGTGCAACAAGAGAGGGCACGCCGCCCGCGGGTCAGCGGCCAGGTTCAGGACACCGCAGACAGGACAACATAAACCATACCAAACCTGACACTGACGCGGCGGTCTCTATTCTGTCTAATTGCATCTCTGACAAACATGGATGACTCAAAATATCCTTCATCTTAACTGTGACAAGACTGAAGTCATGCTTATTGGCACCCCCCATCAACTCTGTAAAGCCAATGCTGTAACCCGATCTGTAGATGTTTCTGTACTTGAGCTTCAGTCAAATATTGGGGTGATTCTGGCTTAACATTCGACCCACATGTGCAGCATATTGTCAAAACACCTCAGAAATATCGCTAGACTATGCCCTATGTTATCACTAACTGTGGCTGAAAATCTGATCAACACATTTGTGTTCTCCTGAATTGACTACTGTAATGCTCTACTTGCTGGGGTATCCAAATCTACATTGAACAAACTGCAGGATGTCCAAAATTCAGCAGCCAGAAGCCTGACCAGGTCTAGTGCAAGTGTTCACATTACTCCTATCCTGGAGTCCTTGTACTGGCTTCCTGTCAAATTGCGTGTGGACTTTAAAATCCTCATGCTGTCTGAACTATTATCACCCTACTCCCCACCTCACAACCTTTGTCCTTCTAGTTCTGGTCTCCTAACAGTCCCCCAAGCTCGTCTACATTCTATGGGTGATAGGGCCTTCTCCTGTTATGCCCCCAAGCTCTGGAACTCTCTCCCCAAGGACATCAGAGAGTCACCTTCTCTAAACTCCTTCAAATCCAGACTCAAAACCCTCTTCTTTAGAAGAACCTTTACTTAACTGGTTCCCTTCTTTACCCCTCTGCTCCTACTACACTTAGTACCACCATCCACAGTCTCCTCTGTGTATTGTAACTGTGTTTTATCTTGTGTATTCTTCTTATTTATTGCTGTCATCATTCTGTGAAGCGCTTTGAGAAGCTACCTTTAAAAGGCGCCATATAAAATAAAGTTTATTATATTAATATTATTATAAACCTCATGTCCGACATTCCCGAATCAGGGACTGAACCAAGACCAAATCAAACAACTTTTTCAAAAGTAGCCACATTAGTCCCTCATTTTCCTATACTGTAGGTCAGCCTTCCTAGTGACCATATGCATCAGGCTCCTCATGGATGTGTTTGTGTGTGCTCCATTGTGTGCTTTGTATTCTACCACAGTTACAACCTTCTGGCTTCATGGTTGTCAATTTTACTACATTAGGGCCACGCACTACAGGAAAATCATGCGATTTGGGAAAGAAGAAACCCTGAGCACAGTTTAGAGAACTCCCCTCTTACAGTCCAGTTACAAAGACCATTCTCCCTGCTGTAAAATAACATCCATTATATAATCCAAAAGATCTTGTGTGACTGTACAAGCCCCCCCACCACACACCCCTCCCCTCCTCCACCCTCCACTTCTGCTCCCAGTCTGCCACACAGGGAGCTGGAGAACAAAGCTTGTTCTGTGCAGAACTTCAGCTGATGGCAAGTCCCCTCCTTAGGGTTTTATTACTGAGAAAAATTACTGTGTAGTCTTAAAATACATCTGCAGCTAGAGTAACCCTTTGGGTGACCTCCCAGGAGTGGGCAGCTTGCACTAACACTGGCCAAAATATTAGGAATGGCAAAGAGGGACAGCTGGAACAGCACACGGGTGACTGCATGCTCCCACAAATGTCCACAGTCTTGTCCCATTCTTCCAGCACGACCACCTTCTAACCAGGCTGCAGTCACATATACAGCAGGAATTTACATGCAAGATAAATAAAATTAAACTTGCTTTTATTGAAGGGCTTATGATGATGTAAAGCACTTGTGTTTCCAAAGGAGATTTTATCTGGTTGGTTAGGGAAGACCATGATAATCTCAAGATTCCATTCACTTCTCTTGGAGTTTCTAATATTTTGGCCAGTGGTCACTTTAATGATGACTACAGTGATGTGTTCCAAACACGAACAGCTCTGGAGCTTCTCAAGCACCCAACAAGAAGAAACCTAATTTATCAAAAATTTGTCATTAAAATGCGCCGCCTTCAAATCTGGACAATGCACAAAACAGAGGAGACACAAACACATAGGTGTTTGTCTCGCGTTCTGGTTTCTTATATTGTGCAAGGCCTGAGCAAGACACAGATAACCTCAAACAAACAACTCCAACAAGGCTGAAAAACATCCACTTCTGGGAACAAAACCCTAGCTACAAACAGGCAAAACATTATGTAAGGCGTGTGATCAGATCTCCTTAGGACAGCAGTGTGACTGTTTTGTTTAAATTTGGAATACATTAACAAGGGGGTTTAAACATTTACTACATAGCAACATAGCCACCAGGAAAAATACATTTAACTCACTTGTTTAGATAAATATGTGAGCTTATTTAGACACTGAAAAAAAATGAAGTGTACGCTACACAGGCATGAAAGCCACTTCCGAAATACAAGAAGACTTTATTAAGATGCAATAAATCGGATGAAACGGCCTGATCAAGTCAGCATCCGACCTGTCAAACGCCAGCAGCTCTCTCAAAGGCAGCAGGAACCACAAGGGCACTTTTCGGCCAAGGGTTGGAATAGGATGCTTCTGCACAACAACAAGCGTTCTTCTCACTGTTAGGAAATGGAGTTTGATTTCTGCCAAGCCAGCTGGTATCCACGCAGCACCAGAACAGCAGCTGGCTCTTCTTTTTGGTCCATTTCAGTTTGCTGAAGGACTGGGGGTCTTGGCACGCAGATTTCAGACCAAGACACCAAAACCCACGCTGCGGTTACAGGAGCAGTTACCAGTCAGCATTTTCACCTGCGCAGGGCGCACGGCCTTCTGGGACAGCAAGCGTTTTACAACTGAAGACAGACACTGCTTAGTGGGGGAAAAAACAAGTCCCAAAGAATCCCAGAGCACTTTGCACAGAGGAGGAGGAGACTCCACATCTTCTACAGCACCCCACTGCACAGCGAAATAGGTGAGGTGAGAAACTGCCTTGACAGTTGAATTACAGGGTAATTTTAGGGAGTCCAGATCGCTATAGCAACAAGCAGAAATGATTCCCACTAATATGAGCAGAGCCAAAGGGTCTTTAACAGCCAAGCAGCCGGGGCCTGAATTTAACATCTCATCTGCAGAGGAGCACCAGCTACCACACAGCATTACCCGTCGGAATGGGGAGGATAGAGGGGAGGATGTGGTTTGAAAATTGTCATCCAGCAGGAAGAGCGCCACCTACTGGTCCACCAACACTGCTCACAGCAGCCAAGCAAACTTACTGGAGGGCTCCCATCCCAGTGTTGAGCATCAGACCCAGAGTTAATAATAATAATAAACTGTATTTTATATAGGTGGCTTCTCAAAGCGCTTTACAGAACGTTTCAGTCTCCGCAATCTGACAAGGTATGTTTACAAGACGGGAACATGAAGTTAACACCACATAAAGTTAACAAAACCTGCAAGACTTCCACAGCCGCACAGCTGTAGAAAAATAACAGTGTTCAGGTGCCCCCAGTTCATCACGGTGAATGCTTATTCTGCATCAACTAAATCTAGTAGGGAAATGTAGCAATTCTGGGTATATGTGACTTTATAGTGATTCGAGTTTTGCTTGCACACTACAATGCTGAGAGAAAAAACAGCAGGGACATCAAAACTAGTCTAAAAAAAAACTCCACCCGAAACAGTGCCACAGTTGCAGGCAAGCATGAAGCTCACTAACAGGCATGTCCTGCCCACAGCAGGGCCCAGTCCAGCAGCATGGGAGAGCTGGGGCCTGCCGGTCCAGTGAAGGGCTCCTCAGTCATGCAGAAGTCCATGGCTTCTTCCCCATCTCCACCATGTTTTGTTGTAAGCAACTTTCTTAAGAAGCGCAGTGATCAGGGGCCACGTACTCTGTGCTGATCACACTCCAGACCTCACTCCTCCCAGCAAACAGAGGGGAGGGCAGGAGGCTACAACCTCTTCTAAATGCTGGGTGTGTCCTGGGCTGCCTGCTGGAGAACCCGGATTGCTGCTGTGTGTTGCGTTCCTGGGCACTGTGGCTATTCACAGACCAACTTCTACAAGGGCTTCACACACAACTCGTGTTACAAGCCAGATGTCCACAATTATCTACTAAATACTTTATGGAAAATACGGACAAGCGTATTTAGTGTTACCGTCTGTGATAATTAGACATGCACTGAAATATGGTGCTTATACTAAACAAAAAAACCAAAGGAAAAGGAGTGGCTGATGCTCCAATGAGTTAGTGCCTGTATGCGGTCCCACAGGACATTCACACTCTTGCTCTACAGCACTGCAGTGGATACTGTGATTATGCTGCACGATTCAGCATTTAATACTAAAAAATAAGCATTGCGTTTCTCGCACAAACCACCCCTGGAATGGTTCAGAGGTTCAGTCATGCTTCAGACCAGTCCCACAGATCCAGCACAGTCTTGAATTCCATTTTTCTCCCCCATTTGCCAGACGTCCACACCTCCAGTCCTGGAGGGCCAAACTTCTGGGTTTCCTTCCACCTGAGCCCTGAATGACCATTAACCGAACTCATTACTTGCTTCACTGGGTCAGTACGCCTTTCCTCTGCCGGAGAAGCTGGAGAATTAAAGGACAGTCTTAAAGCCTGCGAGGACCACAGTGGGGCCGCCCTGCTATACGGAGAGCTGTTATTTGGGAAGAATTCGGGAGAGCCTAACAAAATGCGGTATTTCACCCTCTTGTATTGTTAGCTTTTCATGATGTACTAGTAAGAGATCAGAGGAGCAAGGAGAAATGGAGGTTCATTTCAGGGGACCTCAATCTAATCCGGGAGTTCGCAACTCTAGTCCCAGAGAGCCAGGTGAGCAGTTATAAACTCAACTAGATCAATTCGTTTAACGCCTCCTTAACTAAATGCTTTTCTGATCCGTGATCACTGAACGCCTACAAAAGCCTGCAGGATTGTGGCTCTCCGGGTAACGAGGATGCAGACGGCTGCTCTGATTTATACCAGACGTAATTAAAGCAAAGCGCCAAGTTTCCAGAAATTCCTCCTGGATTCTACAATTACTACAGTTCAGGAACGCGAAAATCATGGGAAAAAAAGATACCGATAATCAGGGAGAAATTCGAAAACCAACACACAACCTCTAAGTCAAAGATACAAAGGGGCTTCGCGGATACCTTTATTACAGGAAAGCCTGTCATTAATGCAGATCGATTCCTTGCGAGCTTCAACATCGTTTTCTAAGCAATGTAAATATGTCCAGCTGCAGCCACTGACTTATTACTAGTGTCCCATTCAACATGAAATTAAGCGAGTATTGCTCTACAAGTGCACGGCAAATGGCTCTTATTTGACCTGCTTTAAGTGCCTTGAATACTCACAACTTCGGGGTGGCTAGATTGGGGGGTAGTGGCGTAAATGATGACGCTAGCCCATCAACAACAAAGAATAACAGTTGAATCCTACGGCCTGCACAAATGCACAAAACATCGGCTATGTAGTTTTCCTGAGGGACAACATAATAACTGGGTCGGTCCGTGACCTCTAAATCTGGATTTTGGACACTAATTAAAAGGAGTTCAAATACATTGCAGGTCATGAAAACTGACCCGTTAGGAGTTCAATGAATAAAGTCGCATCTTTTTAAGAAGTGCGTTATCTGTTCTTCCTCTTCGTGCTTCTGCATTCATGAAATTCACTATGCCAGTGTATTCATCACTGTGTTTTTTTAACACACCGGAATATGCGAGACAAACATCCTGCCACGAAATACAAACTAAAAGGAAGCGCGTAGGGGAAAAAAACGTCAGTTTTTGTCACTTACCCACTGTTGTCACAAGTGTGCTGGCGAAAAACAGGGACGAAGCGAAGTCCCAGTTTGTGGTCGCGGAAGAGTTTTGAAGGATGGAGACGCCGTATTTGTTAGCGGTCAAAACTTTGTCCAAGAAGTTTTCGAGAGAGGTGGCGTTGACGCAGCTCTGGTTCAGAAACTGAGCTTTGAGCAAACGGAGCTCGCTTTTCAACCTCGCTTCTTCGGGTCGCTCGATGGCCGAGAAGACGAGAGCGCCGAGCAACAGAAAAGTTAAATAAAACAGGACAAAGACCAGGAGTAGGACCCATGATCTGTAACCTGAAGACATTGCTTTTGCCTCTCAAAAATCTGTTTTTTTCCCGTTCTTCTTCCGAACAACAGATTCCTCTTCTACGCTACGACTTCTCCGTCTCTCTCCCTCTCTCTTCTGTTTGCTCTTTTTTGAGCAGTTTACCGGGCAGTTCAGCAACTCCACCTTAAACGAAACTTTCCCCCACCCACTCTTAAAGACTTGCCAGGAAGCGGATCCGTGTGAGCAGCGAACAAACAGCTGAATTATTCGTCTTGCGGGGGTTCCCTTTTAAAAGAGGTAGCAACCTACTGAGACAATTCGCATCCCCCATTACTTTTAAATTGTGTTCTGTCGGAAACAACGCGAGCTGAAGTCAACGCAGTCATTAAGTTACTGTGTGCTATCTAATCCCACTTTTCTGTAAACGCAAGAGTGGTAAAAAAAAAAGTGGTCAAATTGTCAAAAACGGGAGAAATAACGTTTATTTAGCTGTTGTGACATCAGGGAGGGGAGATGGGGAGTTTGATAGCTTGCTCAACATAACGTAGACCGCGAGAGGTAACTAAAAATGTTTAATTTAGTGTACTGAACTTACAACACCCAAGTGGGCAAAACAATAGTAATTTTTAACAACAACAACAACAACAACAACAACAACGTTAATGGTTCACAAAGCATGCATCTCACTCAAAAAAAGAAAAGGTGAGGAATGAGCGTTTTCTGTCCTGATTCCAAACTCATTCCGCAGGACACATAACAGAAATTCCAGGAGGATGTGGACTCAGAGGGATAAAAGTCAATGTGATTTTCCTCCTGTTGAAAACGAAGGGCTTCAGGCCGGCAGCGGGAATGTCCGTTATGTGTGGAAGACGAGCTGCAGAGGGTGACCCACAATACCACACAGGAGTGGAAGCGCTCGAATAGACGAGGACAGTCTGTCGGCAAACTACAAAATAGCTCTGCTGCAGTGTCTTCAGTAATGTGGTGAAGTGGTCTGAAAAAGCCCAGCGGGATTAACACTGGCTGCACAAAAGGACTCATTAATGGCAGTGCAGTGCAAACAGGAGAGAACATTACAAGGAAATGTAGAAATGAGCAGGCCAGGTCCAGTCCAGCTTGATTCTGTACATTTCCTGGATTAGTTACTTTGGATAAAAGCCTCTGTTCAGTAACTCAATTCAGATGAAAGACTGAAGAGAGCAGAGGGAAAAGACTTCAGTAATATCCTCTAGTGGTCCGTCGTATCTGATTTTGCTGAGATTTTGTGATGCTAAAAGTCGAACCCCTTGTGGCTGAAAACAGTGAAAACAGCGGCTTTAGCAATTAATAGCCTAGCCTGTACAAGGTGACCTTGTCTCCTGGCATTTGATTGAGACTCAAAGGCCATCTAAGGACTGGGCCATCAGCCCTCATTTGCATACTAAAAGGCCCCTTCCTTTGGAAACCATTATATACTGTAGGCATTTAGGTTTAACGAAGGAGCAGGTTGCCCATTGTCATGGCAACCCGAGTGAGGAAGCAGCAGTCTCAGCCACAGTGTTGGGTCATAAGGGGATGTAAGAAGCTTTTTAATAACTGACACACACACGCAAACAGTAATGCACAGGCCTAGCCAGATCTGTAATAAAAGTTTGTGCCTGAGGTTCTTGAATGTAAAAATGTTAAGCATTCCGTGCCATACATAGTTTAAAGAAGAAATGAGGGCTCATACTTCCTGTTGGAAATTCCATTTAGTAAACACTGACCACCTTCAAACTAGGCCCCGACTGTTCTAACGGTTTTTGACGTGGAGGGTAAGATAGATACTGGGACAGGGAAGCGAATCGTACTTGACATTGCCTTGTGGTTTCTTAAGCAAAGGCAGAAAAAAAGGCAATCCGCAATAAAAAAGCAGAGAAACTCAGCTCCTCCAAGAAGCAGCTGGTCAGCGTTCCCACTGGAACTCAGGATCCAAAGTCCTGAGCCCGGGCTCGTCACTGCGGAGAGTACGATAATGACAAGGGCGTGTGTTTCCAGCGTGCAGATATGAGCTGCTCACAGCAAGAGAGAGAAACAGGACACTCGCTTACAGGCTTGAGGTGAGGCTGTGGGCGGCCAGGAAGTGCCTCATTCGTAATTCTTACCAGGAGCACCTGCGCCTGCAGGCCTGGTGAGGCACTGTCCCCGTACGCTGTGGGGATTGTCTGGTTGTCACATGCTGTAGCCCCAGCGTGAAGTCAGGAACATCGTTACTCCGGTCACTGGGTTTTTCCTTGTAGGACAGAGAATGCGCGATGAGAGAAATCATCCTGGTACCTTTATCTGACACCTTCTTTGTCAGCTGTCACAATTTGACACACTTTTGTGTCAGAGAGAGTGTCGAGTCAGCACAAGCCAACGAGCGAATCCCTGTTCTTGAACCTCGGCCTACATTTCTTGCAAAACTGGGTGGTATTACGTAAAAAAACACAACCCCCATGTTCACATGAATGTTTTCTTTATTATGTAATAAGTTAGCAAGTCCAGTTCAAATTTTTTACACTTTTAACCGTTTCAGAAAATATTATTTAAATAACCAGTTGTTAGAGTAAATAGGTCATACAAATGGCATGGTGTTTTCTTAAATTAATTTCCAGCTGTGCTGACAGTTTTCAGAGTTTTTCAAGGATAGACAAACTTTTAAGTAAAACATTTTTAAAATATGCTTTGAGCTTTTTTTAAAAAGTCAAGAAATGGTGCAGACAATTGGTGACCAATAAGTAGTTTCTGTAATTTTTCCCGTTAAATCATTAAACGGTTTGAAAGCAGGGTGATAGGGATTTATATTTTAAAAGGAGTCAACCACCGATCAATACGGAGCTTTGTCAAAATGACTCCGAGGGATTTTAATGTAGAAGGTAGCAAAATGAAGGGTGAAGTACAGATGTTCCTTCCTGATGGACAAAGAAAGGTGTGTTATTAGCCATAATGCTGATGGGGGAGATCAAGACATACATAATAACATTCAAAAGGTTACAAACAAGACCCATCTAGCCCACTAGTTAGTAGCTAACTGATCCAAAGATCTGATCCAGCTGTTTCTTGACGGAAGTATCAGCTTCAACAACATGGCCGAGTAGCTTGTTCAGTGCTCCCAAAACATGTTTCACGAAGGCTTTAAAAAAAACTTGTCCCAAAGCCCAAGCCTCTCGAGTCATCCTATTCCATGACCCTTGTAGGGAAAACAATTAAAATGCATGAAAACCCACAGGAATATAAACAAGAAGATCCAGTCAGCTTTCTCTTGTTCGTGATGGTCTGGAGGGTTAGGACAGAGCCGTTTTTGTTCGTTCTTAGCCAGGCTTGTCAGAGGATTTTTACCGTACTGTAATGTTAAGTGCCAGTCAGACTCACAGCACTGCCATTCTCCTTCTCGGAATATCAAATGAATTTCTCCCCAACCACAAGCTGCTGGCTGACAGATCCCCGTGGCCAAGCCAAGCCCCCCTGTTCAAGCCAGTACGTTCTTGTTGATGTCGTAGGACAGCTTGGTCTTGGTGTTGCGGCCAGCGGGACTCCACTGCCGAATTTTGAACTGGCTGTGGGAGGGGCTGTCACCCATCGTCCAGGAGTTTTCCACACTCTCCTGCAAAGTGGATCGACAGAGCAAACCTCAGCACCAGTGTTACACGTCCAGACAAAATTTGACATTCCTCTTGGAATGGACCTGCTCACTCTACTGCTGATTGACTCAGAGCAGCGACAGGTCTTTTTGTAATGTGCCACACAGTTTTAATATAGCATATCCTGCAGTATACGTGCTACACTTTTAACTCTGAAAATGTAAGAGCCTCACCTGAAGGAGCGAGAGGAAACACAGAGGAACCAGAGGGAGAAAAGGTAGGATTGAGAACAAATGATTGCTCTCCTTCTTGACATGAAGACAAGCCACTACAGGGCAATTTAGGGAGATTTTAAGACTGTACATCTTCAGTATGAAATCAGGCAGGTAAAGAATTACTAATTTGACAATGCATTTGTTAGCAACTACTTTGTGTAATGTACTCAAAGGCAATAAGAGGTTCATTTGCAAAACCAGCAGTGGCTGAGCTCTACCAGCAGGCGGCACTACAGGAGTGAGATTCAAATTTCTTTAACATGCAAAAACAAATCTAGAAATGAACATCTCCTATTCGATACATGTCCCAGTAAGGAGAAAAGGGATAATGTTTTGGTTGGAAACACAAATCAAAATAAAGTAAAATTCTTATACACAAACCCAGTACAATTCACAAAAAAATATACTACTCTGGACAGATTTAAGCACAGTGCTGTGGGCCTGATACCGTCTTGGTATTTCAAGCAAGAGCAAGTATGCTGACGTGTTCCTTACATCTTCAAAATAAAAGCACAAGGTCTGTGCAAACAGCCGAGCCCTGGTGCACTCACCCTGCTGTCTGGGTCGATACGGAGAGAATGCAGGAGGAGTGTCTGAGAGACCGACTCTGCCCATTTGATTCTGAAGCCAATCATCTCATTCACATCCTGAAGCCCCTCCAGCAAGCACCTGTGAAAACGTGAGACGAAAAATCCATTCCTGCACTCCCCTGCTATCTTATTTCAGACACAAAGAGGGGATTCCCTAGTGTCCCGCACAAAAACAACTGGCAAAATATTTACTGTGCACAACGAGTGTGCAGAATCACCAAGGTATGCTTTTCCCTGAGATTGAGATCTGTGAAGACACAGTGGACGCTTCCAAGACATACACACAGGCTCTGTTAAACTAGACTACGAGCAGCTTTCTCTCTCTCTCACCGTTCTTCCCCAGTTGCATCCTTATCTCCAGGCTTTCTCTGCAGGAGCTGGTGCAGCGTAGGGACATGCTCTGCCTCGCAGAAGGAAGATCCTGTGCTGGGAAAAGATTCCTGGAACAAAGCAGCCTGGATAGAAAGAATCATGCAGTGAACATACACACAGGAGGCCGTGCTATAACTTCCCTTGTTTGTCACTGTTTACTTTTTTTAAGATACACTCTTCGCCTTGTCACTAAGGGACATTAACACAATACCAAGCACAAAATGGAGCAGGCACAAACCCAGTGGGGTGTGGTGTCATTGGCCTCTGCAGAACACAGGTAATAAGAAATGCCACAATACAATAGAAATCGAGCTGCATGCTTCTAACATCTAACATCTAACAGACATTTACTTTATTTCTGCAAACAACTGGCTTCCTCTTGAAGCTGATTTAGTCCATTCATATTTAAATTTCATGCGGTTTGAATTGGAAAGCGGAACAGAGACCAACAGACTTTAAGTAAACAGGGAACCCAAATCAGCTCATACAGGTTTCTTTTTGAAGGCGCTGGTCTGCAGCACCACCCAGAAAACAGAAATCAAGATAGGATTCCCTGAGATGTATGCTTGTGGGTAGCGTACCAGGTCCAGCGGGGTGCTTCTGGGTTCCTCCCGAGCGCTCTCGTGCCACCACTGCCCCGCTGGGCCGGATCGCGGCCATTTCTCCTCCCCTGCGTTCTGCCCATCGCTGCCCTCTTGTGGAAACGCCGTCCACACCTCCTCTGAAACATGAAGAGAGTGGGCAGCCAAGCCAGGGGAATGGCACAGACTTCATAATAATCATAACATCGCCCTAATAATAATCCTTACACTTATTTAGCGCTTTTCTGGACACTCCACTCAAAGCGCTTTACAGGTAATGGGGATCCCCTCCACCCCCACCAGTGTGCAGCCCCACATGGGTGATGTGACAGCAGCCGTAGTGCGCCAGTACTCTCCCCACACACCAGCTCTGAGTGGGGAGGAGAACAGAGTGATGAAGCCAGTTCAGAGAGGGGGATTATTAAAAGCCGAGGGGGAAATTTGGTCATGACTCCATGATTCACACCCCTACTCTTTTCGAGAAACGCCCCAGGAATTTTTAATGACCAACTAGAGTCAGACCTTAGTTTTACATCTCATCCAAAGGACAGCGCCTTTTTATTTTTTTACAGTATAGTGTCCCCATCACTTTACTGGGACATTAGGACACACACGGACCAAAGGGTGGGCGCCACCTACTGGTCCCACTAACACCCTTTCCAGCAGTAACCTCAGCTTTCCCAGGAGGTCTCCCATCCAGGTACTGGCCAGGATCAAACCTGCTGAGCTTCAGTGGGCTGTGAGTTGTTACTAACGTTGTTGCACAACTGATGGTCATATTGTTATTCACGTAATGTACCAAAACCTATAGCTAAAAGTGTAGCATTGTTGTTCTAATGCATCTAATCTGATAACTGTGGCTTTGGTCACCTCAATGAATCTGAGCTACAGGCAGGGCAAACACTACAGAAGTGAGCAGCATGCAGATGACTTACAACCAGAGGCACTGTTCTAGCATAACTACTGCTTTGGAACAGGTAAAGATTTACTCCATGGTGAAAAGAAAAGAAAAGAAAAAATACACAATGTTTTGGAACAAGAAGGCTCAACCGCTCTCTTTTCTTTTCGTTTCAGCATGGAATAAACCTTTACCTGTTCCTTTGCAGCTTGCGCTGGCTGACGTAGCTCCCTACTTGAACATCTTCAACTACGGCCTTAACTGCTCAGGTCTGCTTATTGCACAGGTAAGTGCTTATGAGGTAATATTTGATTTCTTTGCACTCAGCTAATCGCATCTGGAGAATCAAGGGGAGAATCAGGTGAAAGAATCACATAATTCCTGTTGCTGTGTGGCCTGAAATTCTTTTCTCCCAGTAGCTTTAAATGTCACATGTTGCAGCACTTTCCATTGAGCACACTGACCAGACACTGGAAGACTGGTGACTGCAATTCCATTTCTACAATGCTCTTCTGAATTTTTTTTACAGTAAGTAAATTTCGCTAACCTTATCAGTTTACATCTGAAAATATGTTCCTATATGTGCACCCGAAAACGCTTTCACTTTATTAATTTGACAATGCATGTGTTAGCGACCACTTCATGTAATATACTCAAATGCAAAAAAAGCTATTTGCAAAACCTGTCATGCCTAAAATCTGCCAGCAGGGGGCACTACAGGAGTGAGACTGTCCTTGGGTTCTTTGTTCTTCTGTTTGCGTGCGCTTGTATACAGTAAATTGTCTGCAGGTTAGCAGTACAGCTGACAGCACTATAAGAGGAGTGACACAGGCAGCTCTTGCCGGAGAGGAACACTGCTTTCTGGGTTTCACTCAGCCTAACTTCTCGGCCGCTCGGCTGCATCAGTTATTGGCGTCATTGGTTTAAACAGCCTCTCTTCCCACCACTGAACTGTCTTAATAGTGTCTACAAAACCTGCAGGGCTTCAGTTCTCCATCACCCGCAGTGAGAACCACTTTTAGTAGACAGATTGAGAAAACTCTAGTATACTTAGAAAATTATTTCAATTTTTCCCATACTTCAGTACTTATTGACCTGCCAGGCTTAACTTTCTATATTCCTTAGAAAAAAATATGAAGACTGGTGTTGCTGAATGAATAATTTATAGATCCCAGAACATTAAAAATTGCTTTTCATAATTAGGTCTGGTTAGATCAAAAAAGCACTGAGAGGGGATTAGCACCAGAAGCAGCTGGGTAAACACTGATGTAGAAGATCATCAGAAGCTCCTGATGTAGGCATGTCTAGGCTCTGATTCTAAATGTGCAGGTTTTTCAGAGAATGGGACAGAGCTCCCTTTCAAACCTTGGGCTGTGCTGAACAGGGAGACACACATGCTGTGTCCACTGTTTGTCTTCCCTGATGTTCCCTGTCTGGTTTTCCTGCCTCTGTAATGCTCTCCTCTGAGAAAGGCCTGCTGTAGGGTTACAGAGCCAGGAAATGCTCATCATCATAGATTCAGAGTCTCCCAGCAGGCCTTTAAATAATAAATGTAACAACATCAGCGCTGTATCAGATCACAGTTTTTAGACAGCAGATTTGGGTCAGGCCAAACAACACTTTTTAATTAATTATTGGTGCAGGATTGCATGCAGCTCTATCGATCTATCCTTCCTTTCATTCTTCCCCTTTTGCTGTGTGTAATACCCAGGACTGTTGCAGTGCATACTCTTTGCTTCATCACATAAAAACACGAAAGGGTGTTTAAAATGCAGCACTTGGAAAATCTCAGTAGGACGTACCTAGGCTGGATTCTTCTGTCACGAGCTACAGGATGATCAATCTGAAATTATCCATCTTTCCTCCTGAATCTTGTTTTCAACGAAAAGTAATGTATCTCTACTGTGATTTTACAGTAAATCTCGGGGGTTCTCGGGGGTCTCAGGGCCTTGTCCCTGATTATAGTTCTAAAGCACTTCCTTTCAGTTATAAAATATGAAGGATTTTCCTTCACATATTGAAAGTGTCTCCCTTGACAGGACAAGAGGAGGTGAAGAAGAGGTGTCAGTCTGATAGTCTGCATGCCCAATACCTGACAGTGTCTTGTCTTACAGCTTATTCTGAGTCTGAGTCGCTACTGCATCACCTGACCTACTGTAGGAATCACCAGTGCTCCCAGCTCCCAGCCTTCCAGCTGCAGAGTCAGACAGGACTTACCATTGCTCTCCCTCAGTCCACAAGGCACTTGGCGAAAGTCAGTGAAGCTGTCGTCCCAGGAGAAAGGCTCCCCTGCCTGCACAAAAACGCCAAACTCGTCATCTCCGGCGCCTTGTTCGATATCGGGGCTTCCCCTCTCATTAGCCGCTGCGCTTCTGTGACCGCGGGGCTCTCCCATCGAGTGCTGGGGAAGCAGGCGACCTTCAACCTCAGGCAGGGATCTCTCCTGAGCTGAGAGGGTCACCATGGTTACCGGCGCTGATGGATTAGGCCCGGCTGGGGCTCGTGCTGCTGCTGCAGTCCCAGGGCCTCTTGAGGGGGAATCGGCGCACGCAGAAAAGCAGGCAGAGTCTGCTTCCCCAGGCTCGGCGTTCCCTGCGCTTCTGCATCCACGGTCTATTCCCTCACTAAAGTCTGTTACCAGAGCCCTCTGTTTCAAGGTTCCCTCTTGGGAATTCAGGCCCGTCTCATTCCCGTCATTGTTAGTTCTCTCACGTGTGTCAGTTGTTGTGTGGCTTACAGCCTTGTTACTGTTGTAAGCATAATCTTTTGGCAGGGACACCTTCTCTGACGTTTTTGCCTTTTCTCTCCAGCATTCCCTCAGTTTTCCATCATGACTGCTTTCGACACATCTTTTGCTTTCACACCTGGGACTGCCAGCACTGCCCATTCCAGTGCTCCCAGTCATTTCCACTGGTCCGGGGCTATCCTCGGCCTTAGATCTGGAGAAATCCTCAGCACCTTCGAGCCATTTCTTTATGCATTCTGACGTCGCAAATTGTGTTGTCTGGTCAGAGCCTGAATTGCCCCTACGAAGCTCAGGGTCATCAGCACAAGTGATCTGCGGCTGCTCCCAGAGAACTGCAGAGCAGGACCGGCAGAAAGGCCTGGCTAGACCATCATCAGGAGAGCTCTGCTGCTCCCATGGGTCATCCACGTCTCTCCCTGTGTGGTCTGAGGTCCCCATCACTCGGTCATTACCAACAGACTCACTGTGAAGTTTCCCACTGAGACCCCTGGGATTCAGGCTTTCAGCTTCTTCCAGATCCCAAGAACCGTCTTGATTGTGCTGGATAAGGGAGACATTCTGGCTTGTATCATCTTTCTCTTGCCAGTCCTGTTTCCGGTCGCAAAGAGTTACCGTAACTTTGCCTTTGAAATCTCCGGTGTCCTGGTTTGTGTCTTTATCATCATCAAGGGTTAGTTTTGCTAGTCTGGCGAGTGAAGAGTTTGGTTCATGCTCACTCTGTACATCTTGCTTGGCAGCGTTCTCTGGGCTGCTGACATTACCTCTGGGCCTGGAGCACTCTGAGAGAGAGCAGCAGTGATGGTGTGGCTGAGACTGTGGTACCACAGAGGCCTCCTCTTCCCTGAAGAGCCGAGACATGTGACTGTGCTCCTTTGAAACAGCCCTCCTCATTCCCACTGGAGGTCTCTTTTGATTCCTGCTTCCTGGGCATTCTGATCCCCTCTGAACAGCACAGTTCTGCACCAACATTTGAACCTGGCCTGGCGTCGATGGGCAGTCTCTCCCATCTTTCTCCGCGCCTGTGTTCTCCAGTCCCTCTGCCTCTGGGAACTGCGGCACGGTGCAGGTTTCCGGTTTCCCTTCTCCTTTTCCTGGCTCGGTCTCTTCCCCCTGGTCCCCTGCTTCCTTCTCTTCGAAGGGAAGGGACTCTCGGGGTTCATCCCCTTTTGGGACCGGCCTCAGGTCAATGGTCACAACATCCAAAGCTGGTCCTTCCTGTCCTGCGCAACTGCCCTGTTTGCTGCCCACGCTCACTGCCCTTTCTGCCACGCCATCCGCACGGCGCTCCATCCCAGAGTAACTGGCTTCCCCTGTCATTGAGCCTCCTGGCCTTCCCCCGCCTACAAAAACAGAGTTCCCTTGCGTCTTGGTGGAGAATTCAGAGCCGATATATGGAGAAGGCCTCTTGTAATGACTCCTGGTTGCGCAGCAGTAGCTCTTGGCGTCAGACTGCAGGAAAAAGCACTGGGTCTGTGTTTTGCTGCCTTCAGAGGCTTTCAAAGTTGCCACGGTTACCAATGATCCCACATTGCTGGCTCTGCTTCTCGGGCTTCTCCAGCATATGCCCGTCGCTGCGTTAATTTGTACCCCCAGACTGAAGCTGCTCTTCACTTGAGCCGACCTGCCGACGCATTTTCTCAGGCGGGAGCCGGCGTTGGCGTTGGCGCCGGCAGGAGTGCCGTTCCCCGGTCTGGTTTTGCTCACAGTGGCCCCATCGGCTCCTTGGGGACAAGGCCGGTGGTCGCTCTTGGGAGCGGCGGCTCTCTTCCTGCCTTTGGCGCAGACGCTGCTGACCGCCCAGCTCCTAAAGCCCTTGGTTTTCGGTGCCGGGCGCGCAGTGCCGCGGAATTCCTGGAAGGAGGCGACCTGCAGGAGGCTGGTGAACGGCGGGCCGCCACCTTCGGCCCCAGCTTCCGAGATGATCTTCCTGCTGCTGGTGCGGCCCCTCTCCAGGCACGAGTAGTTGTTGTTGTTGTTTTGCTGTAGCATTTCTGTCAGCTCAGAGGAGCAAAGAAGGCCAAGAAAAAAAGGTTCATTGGACACTGCCCTGCAGCCGTGCTGGTAGAGCCAATTCTAAAGGCAGAAAGCCAGCGTGGGAGTCGTAGGAAAGAGACCTTTTCTAGTCTGGCCTTTTCAGAACGCTTCCCTGTAACCGCAGCGTGAGACACATTCCTTCCTCACAGGGCTGGAAAATCTTCCCCAATGCAGCGGATGACTGGCTTCATGTCTTTCACTAAAATGTAGCGGAGATCTCTGTCCAGCTCTTCGCACGCCAAATATCCTTAACTGGAGCCTGGATGCAAAAAAAAACCTGTTGTAAGTGCACTGGACTTCCGTATAGTACAAACAAAATGGGATGAGTAATTAAATGCATTAATGGTCACTGCAAATGAAGTGTCTTTTAAAAATGCATTGCCCGTGTTTCCAGACCACACTATGAATCTACATGCATTACTTATAAAGAGGCACTTATTTTAAAAGCTTGAGCACAGAAGATACATCTATAGCGTGTGAATTCCAGCCAGATGCCTGCCTGACCCTCGACTGCAGTCCAGCACAGGAAAACTAGACAGACACAGACTTCAAAGGTTTCAAGAGCCCTCTCTCAGTCTTCCACAGCACACCTCTCACTGGATAGATATCTGTTGACAGCTTGTCATTTCTTTAAGCAGGACGTATTATACATTTCAGATGAATCATACACCAAGCATTCTTCTTAAAAAAAACACGCAGTGCTAAAGAGAGAGCTTTTTTTTTCAGATAATTATATAGAATTAAAAAAAACGTTTGAGTCAGTTATAAAACTAGACGAGCTGCCTTCTAAACACAGTGCTGAAGTATAACCCACACTTTAGATGGTAATTTATATTCCAACAAATACACATTTCATCACATAGTTACACCTCATGATGTAAATGCAGTTACAGTAGGCTATTAAATCCTTAATATAATGCATTAGAAATATGAATGTGTTGTCTCAAACAAATTCGACATTTTAAGATGCGGCATATACATTAAATGCAGATCCCTCGTTCTTTAATATCATCAAGACGCTCTAAATAAAAATATGTACAATCTCTTAAAATACACGTTTTAATACAGTAATAACTATCGTGTTTTACACAGGAGTAATTTTTTTAAAATCGATTTTTTTTCATAAGGTTCGTGTCACCACAATCTAAAATAATAACACGTACAGTACGCGACCGTATTCGGATATGAGCAAGTTATTTTCATAATAGTAGCAAACTTAGCCGAAAAACGGAATTCTGAAAAAATAGGCTGTAGACTAAGGAATTTTGCACTACCACATTAAGATGACAGATTATACAAATCATGATAAATTTTAATATATATATAATTCGATTTAATTTTCTGGAACAAAAAAATGATATTTTAAGCATTTGCGATTTATGCAGTTTCTCCGACGTTGTCCGATGTCTTCACAGCGAGACTATAGCGCACACAAATTAATCAGACAAACCCGAATATATCGAAATCCTAAAAAAAAAAAATGTCGTTCATCAGCCGCATTTCATTATAAGAGATGTTATCACGTACATCACCGGCGGTTCGGATTCTGTTCTGCGCTCACCTTGTCCCCGATTCTACACCGCTCCGCCAGCACCGAACACAGCGCGTCCCTGTGCCATCCGGTTTCACCTTGAATCCGCCGTTCTGCCTCCTGACTCGTCATATATCTCGATGATCGTTTTCTGCTATTCTTTTTTTAAGCACAAAGGGGGCCTTTCCAAACGCCAGAGCGACGGCTGCTCGCCGCATCCGCGATTAATTTCGCCGCTGAAGCAGGCGCGATGGCACGGCGGTGTGATTATTGTTGTCGCCGTCTGCGCCTGTGATCTCACTGGAGTCTCGGGGCGGCGCGGTTTGGCCAGCTTTGGAGAATTACGCATAGCTGCAGCAGTGGCGTGCGTGAATGTACTGGGTCCAGGTAGTTAACTTCCATCCCACACGCTCAGCATAATAGCATCACAGCCCGTCTCCTCGCAGGAAGACGAAGCATGAAAAACACAAAGCGCGGTGGTTTGGAATGCCTTAACCATAAATAGTATCCATATTCAGGCAAGAGACCAAGTATATTTAGACTTCCTATTGTTATACCCGCTAATTAAAAAAAAAATGATTTGCAGTACAGAACTAAAGACCTCTGTTTTTTTTTTTCTAGGCGAATGAATCGTTGTGCAGCGTGTGCCAGTCAGATTCCGCCGATGCGTAAAAACGATTACCCAGTAATTTTTTTTCTAGGTCATCTTCGTGACTTCAGTAGACTTTGGATGGAGGCAGTTGCCATAGCAACCCTCCGCGAAGTTCATCTCACGATGTGAGGTTTCGTGGGGGCCAGACCACGCTCTCTTCCGCATAGAAGTAGTACTAACCGTGGGCACTTTGGAGAGTCGAATGTTACTCCCATAACCTTTTTGCTTTGTAGTACATCCCCCAGTATCAAACAAAATAGGAAAGTGCTTTAAAATAAAAGTGATAAAGGTATCCTAGATGTTGCTTACAGAAATAACTTCAAATTAAAGATTTGATTCGTTCTCGTTTTCCTGGGTTTTCCTTTAAAGGACAAAGAGGCAGCTATTTCTGCCGTATTCACGTCAAACGGTGAAATGAGAAGGAATTCACAAGCAATCACTGCAAATAGCAATTAACGATTTCAGACTTTTCAAAATGATGCCCGATATAAAAAGCCGTGCATCCAACAATTATTGTTTATTTTAACCATTTAAATCTTAATCTAGATTTGATATATTTCTTCTTCAGACTTTTTATGTGCTCTAGACTCTTTTATTTGTAGCTCTGAACTGGCCATGAATTCAGTTATAAGCCCCTCCTATTCCATCGGGCATTTATTTGCGACAGTCGTTCCCAGTGTGTGTTTTCAGGGAATGCAGGAGCGGGCTGGTTTACGGCTGTCTGCGCTGGTGGAAAATGGCGGTAGGTGGAGGCGTTTGCCAGCTCAGATAGTTACAGTTTTAAGTGAAATGCAGTGATTTATAACCCGGTTTCAGCTCTTCTTGTTGCATCTTGAAGGAGGAAGCCTAGAAAGGGTATGTTTACGCACAGTGTGTTTTTTTTTATTTTGTTTTAAACGTTAAAGTAATCGGTTAGCGCAAGGGTGGAGACAGAACTGGCTGTAAACTCTGGAAGCGAGGCAGCTGGTGGGCAGCTGTTGTCCGACATTGTGCTTGCACTTTCCAGCGGATTTAACTTTCAAGCTCCAAGTAATGGGCAAGCACTTTCTTTGTGAAGGTGCTACAGGTTTGGTTTACTTAGGTCACAAGTAGGGCGGTGCGTCGGTTCCTCTCAAACCCGAAGCGCAGCGTTTCGGATTTGGAGCGCTCCTCAATTGAATTTCAGTCTTCACATTTTTCAGTGTGCAGTGAACCTCTAGCTCTTCACTGCTTATGCCATCTTGTGGAAAGCAATGGAAACAGTTTAAAATGCCCGAACCAGAAACATTACCATGTCTTTCAGATCTTAAGCTCCGAGTAAAACAGAATTGGCACACATCCAGGTCATCTCCTGAAAAGCTTTCCCGAGCTGTTCGTGGTGGTTATGTTGGTTTCTGCCCGAAACAAATTATCCCCCGGGATTAAACAAGATTGAATCGGGCAGTTGAGCTCAACTGATCAAATCCAAAACCGTGACTGTCGGGAAGCCGAAAGCCATTAGTTTCGCAGAGGGTCAGCATTTTAGGGTAACCACTGGCGAACTGCGGTGTTGCATGTCGTACGTCAAAGCTGCAGGAGGTGGTTAGTCTCGCAATACCAATGGTTTCAACTATTTTAGAATTCTTGATGGAAGAAAATGCTGAGTTTTTCTTTAAAGCAGAGGTGACTAACCCTGGTACCGGGACTCCCTACAACCCTTAATTGTTTTGAGGTAAATGTCTTAACTGAACCAACAAGTTGCTTTGTTGGT
This sequence comes from Atractosteus spatula, assembly GCF_055471065.1. NCBI lineage: Eukaryota > Metazoa > Chordata > Actinopteri > Semionotiformes > Lepisosteidae > Atractosteus > Atractosteus spatula. Next base: position 72,579,252 of record NC_142708.1, on the reverse strand, counting down.
CCCTTAGCAGTTATTTCCTAAGTGACTCTCCTTAAACGTGATGGTTAAAGGGCATCCTTCAATATTTTGTGACTTTAAAAAACAATTAACTGTTCAGGTTTAATTTACACCAGAGTATTATATTTTGAGCACTAGAGTGGTCTACAAATGTCACTGGACACTAAGAGCGGTTACTATGGACTGGTTTTGCCAATAAGACCTGCACCGTTCTCTTTAAACCAGTAGTTCCCAACCCTGGTCCTGGAGGAAGGCAGTCTTGTTTTGTTTTGTTTTTTTTTAATCCATTGAAGTTCTTTATTGATTCTGTGCTGTGAATTTGTAACTAGCATCAACCAATTACCAGTTCCAGCACTTGATTTCGTGATATGTGGGACTGACTGAAGATGGAAATGAAGTCTAAACAAGGAAGCGGCTTGGTCCTCCATTAGCGCTGGAGGTCTAGAGCTCGCCCTGGATGAACCAAAAGGTGTTCCTTCTGTACTGGGGATTGGGAACCATTGACGTAACCGAAATCAAAGACCTGTGCTTAGTGGGGTCTAAGAAACCACTGTAATGTTTACTGTTGTCCTACGGAACCCACAGCTGAAACCGGGTAGAGGGTCCTGTCAAACAGTTAACGCAGTTTGGCTGTGGAATAACACTGTTCATCTCCGTCTGTATGTTGGCAGTTGCTGTTTAAAGTTTTGTTTCGGCAGACTCTTTACACATATCCCAATTACTGGAGGTCTTATCCTGCGCTGATTGCTGCCCAGTACAGTGGGGTACAGATTAACGTCGTCTCGGCGCCTTTGGAGTCAGATGCCTTTTTATCCAGGTTTCCATTTGGAAAGGTAAGATTGGCTGTGCTTGTGTGCAGTCTTTTTTTTTTTCTTGGATTAAATTTGGAATGGGAAAACTGGTCCTTTTGTGCTTTTAATGTTATAGAGCCCTCAAGAAAGCTAAAACTACTGAATCTTAATTTTAAGCCAGATGTACCTATAGGTTCCATGTTTGATTTTATAACTTGTGAGGTTTCCTTTACAGCCTCTGTAAATACTCAAACTGAAGAGCACACCAGTTTTTTTTTATTGAAGGTTTTCTCTGCAGTAGCTTTTTTTCAGGGCTTAATCAGTTTGTCCTGATTGCTTTTGGATGCTACTCCTGTATGTGACTTTTTTTTTTCCCCCCGCCACAGGTCCCAGCTTTTGAAGGCGAAGATGGCTTTCAGATTAATGAGGGCACTGCTATCGCTCACTATGGTAAATGGTTTGCAATTTCAGACTATGAATGCATGTTACCCCGATACACTGCTTTCCACATCTTGAGTGGTTCTTGTTTGTAGTGTCCTTTGCCGGTATGCACATGGGACTGTAGCATGGGAAAAGCTTCTCCCCAGTTTCAGGAATGCCCCCGCTAGCTCACCCTGAGTGTACCCCTGTGATGTGGAAGAAAAAGGGAACAGTTTGCATAAAGCAACAGTCACAAACTGGGTAACCACAGTCTGAAGCCCTGTCTTTTCTAGATGAGGAGACTTGGCAAGGTTAACTGGAAAAAAACGCAGGGAAGTCCAGATCTCCACTGAAGTGATCTCTGGGTGGCTGAAAGCATGTTGGGGGGGGGGGGTCCATGAATTGACATCTCTTAAGCAGATGAATTGGTTAGTTAGTAATCTACTTTTGTATCATGATTAATGTGCTTGAGGGATTAAACAAATGGTGCAAGAAGGTTTTTTTTTAATGTGGGATAAATCAATCTTGTATACTACTCCTGCTTAACACTAGAGGGCAGTAAATATGGCATTGGGTTTTAATGGTGAAAGTCCCTGTTGTACAGATGTATAGAGCCTCTTGTGTTGTTGCAGATTGTTTTTTACTTGCAAAACATTGGAATGCTTTGTTAATACCACAGTTTGTCTTGCTCAGCAGCTCTCGGGACTACCTGCCCTAATGTACTTTGCACGCCCAGTCATTGGCTGCTGAAATAGACGGCTTACTCTCTTCTGCAACATTTTACTCATTTCATCTGGCACTTGATGCCTCTCTGCTTAGTCTGCCTGGGTTTGTACTTTTAAAATCCCTTGTTTAACTCTTAATATGCCTTGGTACCCCTTCTTGAAATTGGCTTGACAAACTTCCTTACTTGCTAAACAGAAATTGCCTCTTCAAATATGTAGATGTATAACGAGCAACACTGATTTAGAGCATTGCTATCCAGTTCAAGTGGTTGGAACTTAAATCCCTCATTTGCCCACCATTTCTGATTGTTTTTGTCTCGGTTAAAAACACTTTCCCTTGCTTGGAGTATGTATACTTCCTTAATGAAGGTCCAGTTGAGCTGAAAAAGCAGTTAAGTTTTATGCTAACTCTTCACCCTGAAGGGTTTTCTGTAGAATTCTGGCCCTTCCACAGTCATTCTTTTTTTTGGAAAATTAGGTGGGTGGGGGGGGGGGGTGACACTGCAGGGAATTCAGAAATGCATGTCATTTTTAAAATGGCCCTTATGAAAGGTTTCGAAAGTTACAAGCAGCAGTCAGATGGGGTGATTGTGCTGAAGAGCCCTCATAAAAAAGCAGACTCTTCCTTGTCCTGGAAGTCTTCCTGTCCAGCTTGGTTTCAAATCCAAATAGTGGTTGAGCTGTGTTTTAAGTTTAAGGCAGGGAGGGGAATTTAGCAACTGCCCAAAAAAGGGCATTGCTTAATCTCAGTGGAACTGTATCCAGGGTGGACATTTTCTTAGCTCTTTTCCTGTTGAGCTTCACCCCATCTCTTGCAAAGATTCTCGCCATGCCACTTAAACAGTTTTTTTTTTCCAAAGGTAACAGAAAAGATAAACTGTAGTGCTGAGCTCTTTCATAAGTGTAAGCGGATGTATAATGTGGAGTAGGCTTAGGGGGGGAATAAGCTTCACCTGTTGAGGTGACCAAGAGCAGGGCTATTTCATTTGTCTAAAGAGAGCATTGTTGCAGCCCACCACTTAATCACTGGTCCACTGTGTGTGGTGCAGTACATTTAAAATGTGCATCACTTATTTCTGAGTCGTGTAGGGTTGATTCTGTTACAGCTCCTGTTTCCTAGATAAACAGCAGTTCCTTTTCCTGCTTGTCCTTGGCCAGTAAGGTTGGCCACGGCCTGTGTCGGTGTCCAGTACCCGATTTTGTATGTGCAGGCCAGGGTGGGTGTGTCAGCTGTCCTGCCTGTCCAGCCACAGGAAACTCCTCTCTGATTAGGATGTCCTGTTTATGATGGAGCCACAGCTTGACTCTGAGGCTGTTTCACCATGAGCCTCCTCCCTGCTCTAATCTCCAGGCAAACACTTCGCCAAACCCTTCCATTCTTTTGCAGGAGAAAGCCATGTCGTCTCAAGTTTAACGGAATAAGATTATTAATAGAATATTTCTCTTCTTGGACAGAATTAGCTGTGTGGTCAAAACTCATGTTTTGTGTTCAAGTCTCAAAGCACAAATCGTGCCATTTTTAATCCTTAACGGCTTGTCTCGAGTCCAGTCATTTGATTGCATTCCAGTACATTTTTTACTTGGTTACTAGCTTGTTTTAAAAGTTTAGTTTAGGAAACGGCAGGAGGCATTTCTGGCTGTAATAGCTTGAGTATGTGAACTTCCTGTTTAGCCTACTAAGGTTTCCTCTAGTAAGGAATTGACCATGGAATGCTACTATCTTTTAATGTAGAAACGCCTGTAATCTAATTGGTATGCAGTTTGAGTATTAAACTGTAAACCCCTATGTAATCTGGTTGTGCATGTTGCATTCTTATGCAGTCACTCCACCTGTTCATCCACATTTTGCTCAAAAGCTACCTTTCTTTCCTTTAGAAGGGAGATGTGAACTTGACTTTCCTCCCACTTGTTTTTAGTCTCTTGAATGCGTATAGCTCCTCGGCAGCTCAAGACCATTGAATAAAAGGGGAGGAAGGCCAAGCATTTGCAATCCTGTAAAGTAAAATAGCAGAAAATGATGGGGTGGAAATGGCAAAGCTGTTAACTCCCTTACTGTGTTTTAAGGTTTTGTTTTTTAAAATTGCCTTAGGCGTTGGAGACCTTCCTGCATTAAAGGTATTAACCCCCTTTTCTCCTGTTTGAAGCTCAGGCCAAAGTTGAAACTGTTAGAAATACAAAACAAATGCATTAAATAACGCAAGGTGCTTGTTACCTTTAAGAAACTTACATGTAGGCACCAGTTTTGACTGCCAGTCCATGAAAACAGAATATTATAGGAACAAACAATATGGTCCCATAGACATCAGTCTACTTTGGTTCAGTACCCAACTCCTGCCCTTTGCCAAGAAGGACCAGACTTTCTCTGTACAATTGTAAGCTAAGTGATTGTGTCCCCTGTAGCCTGGTTCACGGTGGGTATTGTCATTCTGGCCTCCATTGATGTTGATCCCAGCAGCCTCTGGGAGAAGTCCTAACATTAAGACCTCCGATTTGTCAGATCCTGTGCTTCCTTTTAACCCCCTCAGCACTATGTTCCTCCATCTTAAAGGATAATGGGAATCATTACCTATACTGTAGTTATGCCCAGTACTTCAAAGGGTAGTATTCTACACCAGGCGTCTTGTTCTGATTTCACAGTAGGCTTCACTGGTGGAGGACTAAAGGATGAGGAGAAAAGGTTCTGTTGATCAGAGATGGATTTTGTTGTGTTGGGGGGGGTGTTTCAGTTTTCACCACAGCATAGAGCTTTCAATTTTTTTGATAGTGAATTAGTGTTTCTCAGAATACTGGGATCCAGTCTCATGCTGCTTTAACTTCATGGTTTTTGTGCCCTTAGACTGATCTGGGATGTAATTGAATACTTTAATGTGTTCTTAACCATCTTTTCAGTGTCCCCTGAAAGTTTACGAGGATCCTGTCTTCAAGATAGTGCCTTGGTGCAGCAATGGGTGAACTTTGCCAACAGTGAGATTGTGCCCTCTGTTGCCGCCTGGGTCTACCCAACTCTGGGTGCTGCAGACTACAACAAGCAGGTTAGAGCTGATGTGGGGGGTAGGGTGGTGTCTAAATTTTTCCTCTCGGCTCATAACATTTAATTCAAAATGGGAGTCTTTATTCCTCGATGAAAACAAGTCCGTTTGGTGAAATATTGAGTTAAGGTGGGAGGGAGGGAGTGGTTGTGTAGTGGAGTTTTTACGGAAAGAATTAAATTTCAGCCTGCTATCACCTAGATGTCTGAGCCTTACTGCATTTTGTACATGCTTAAGAACCAGCAGCCCATAATTTAAAGTTTCACAAATCAAGTGCAAGTAAGTTTTAATCCATAATTGATAAAATCAATATCCATCGGGAAGGTCTACCATGAAGTAAGGTAGGATATTTTGGTCTGTTGCAACAGGCCACCGAGCGTGCCAGGGAACATCTCCAGGGAGTGCTGTCAGTGCTGGAAGAGCACCTGAAGACCCACACGTTCCTAGTGGGGGAGAGGGTGACCCTGGCAGACATCTGTGTTGTGTGTGCCCTGCTTCTTGCCTACACACAGGTCGGGTGACCCTAGTATTCACTTACTCAAATCAAACTTCAGTTCAATTAAGGACCAATTTGAATATGTTATTCTCCAAATGAGCTCCTGCTTTGTGAATTTCCTCTTGCTTGTCATATTTGTCAAAGCCCTGATTTCACTGTTCTTTACCACACGTGACTGTTAACCACTAGACCTGGTGCATAAGGATTAAGATTTGCCTGTAGTAGAGGTAGCTTTGAGGTCGAAACAAATGTACATGTCATCTAGTGCATAAGACCTTGTATGCAGTTCTTTAAATAGTTCTGGTTACTGTTACAAAAGATTGCTGCTGTCACTCTGGGGGGCTTCTGGGGGCAGAGTCCTCAACCGAGAACTGGATCTCAGTCTTGAAAGAAACTTTCTCTGTTCAAGACCCAGCTGGTTGAGATCCTTGGATAAAATGGTTATTGACAAGCAAGATGGGGGTGGGGGGTGGGGGGGGGGCAATGGCTGCCTATTGCAGCCACTGAACATTGGGTTGCAAGAGTCTTGAAGTTTTAGTCTTTACAGAGTCTCCTGTTCTCCAACCTGTTAGGTTTTGGATCCGCCTCAGCGGGAGGGCTACGGCAGTGTGACACGCTGGTTCTGCACCTGTGTCCAGCAGCCCCAGTTCAGCCAGGTGCTGGGGGAGGTCCAGTTGTGTGAGAAGGCTGCTGAGTGCGTGGGTAAGTAGGGCCACAGCTGGCTAGTCATGCTCTGCTCGGAAACGCAACATCTAGCCATCGGTTTTACTCGGGCTAAGATGGTAATAGCAGATCCTGAAATGTGAAAGGATCTATAGTGGGGTAAACTAAATCCTAGAAATATGAATTTTTCCCATCTCCCTGATGTGGAATTTTTCAAAATTAGCTTCTGCAACAGCTTCAGAAACGGATTTTATTAATTTATGAGCTTTCTTAAAAAAAATAGACATTTTTAGGTTGAGAGAGTGGAGGGCAAGTTATACTAGTGTCTGAAGTTTGCATGAAGTCAAGCTGGGATTTTGTAAATCTGAGGATCCTCCGGGTTGTACAGGACAAGTTTATCATGGACCACTTTCTCCACGCAGGCAAAAAGGTTCCTAAGAATGACCCTCCCAAGGAGGAGGCCGAGCAGGACGCGCTCGATCCCACAGAGGAGGCCATGGCAGCCGAACCCAAGGCCAAAGACCCCTTCGCTAGCCTTCCTAAGAGGTACAGAACCTGACAGCTGGGTTTCTGAAAACCCATTTGTTTGGTTTACTGCCTGTGTTTGGAGGCACAAGAGCAGGGCTTCCACCTGTTTGTTAGAGGGACTTGCTTCCATTTTCTCATCTATTTCCTTACAATAGAGGACCTGGAACTCTCCTTCTGTTCTTTTATTCCAGGCAAGGTCACTAGCATAACTGAACCCTGGTTGACCTCAAGATAACTTGACTTCTTAATTTCAGTTCCTGAACTATTAGGCAACCACCAAATTGTTCGTAGGCCTTTAAAAGCTGAGTTAAGCAACATGCTTCCTTCTTGAAGAGAATTTTAAATCGGACCCATCTATATCTCTAAACCAACTGCTCTCCAAGGGTTTGGTTTTTAAAGACATGACCTGTGCAGCTGATTAATCTATTCTCCAGGCCTATCCGGGAGAGTCTAAAAACTCTGGTAAAACTGGCCCTCAAAGGTGTGACTGCCTTCATCTGTAAAGCAGTGATTTTTTTTTTAGACTCCGCAGATACTGCTAATTGGTTGCTGCATTGCTTCATGAGACTTGTGATTCTTTTCCCAGCACTTTTTTGATAACTTGTAAATGGTGAAGGAGGATTCTGACACCTTTTCTAGCTGCTGGGGAAAAGGTGGTGTAAAAAAGGCCAAGGGGAATCTGCTCATATTGCAGCGCCTTCGCACTGGATGAGTTCAAGCGCAAGTACTCCAATGACGACACCCTGACTGTGGCTCTTCCTTACCTGTGGGAGAACTTTGACCGAGAGGGCTGGTCACTGTGGTACTCGGAGTACAGATACGCCAGTGAACTGGGCCAGGTCTTCATGAGCTGTAACCTCATCACAGGTGTGTAATATGTCAGTTCCAAAAGTTGCAAAGCAGAAAACTCTTGACAAGTGTTTTTTGTTCTTCACCTTACAGCCTATCCAGAGGGCAGTGAAGTTAATTCCAGAGTCTTAACTTATGTCTTCCCATGTATACCTGTATACAATTTAAATTTCCAGACCACAGGTTAGTCTTATATGCTAGGATCTATGAGACGTCCCTTTTAGGAAAGGTGCAAGCCCTGACTGTTGTATTGAAAGAGCTCCCTTTTGGCCACTGTAGAGGGGAGAAACAGCACTATGCTGTAAATGAAGCATGTCTGTGTTTTTTTTGCTAACTGTAGATGAGGCAGGGGGGACAAGGGTACAGCGTGGATGTTGCTCACATCTCATACTGCACTTTAATTACCACTCTGTTGCAATGCAAATCGACAGGCGTGGTGACGAGGGTGCAGAGATCATTGTGGCTCTTCACCGCCAGCTAGTCAAACCATACTAGACATGGCTATTGGAGAGGCCACAACACTGACTAAACTTTTCTTTCTCAATGCAAGAGCTGCATTTAGACTTCTTTCCTTGCTGGTTGGGTGATGGAGAAAATCTTACTGTCTTTATATTAAAGGAAAATGGTATTAATAATAATATAAAATAAGGTTTATAGCGCCTTTTAAAGGTGGCTTCTCAAAGCGCTTTACAGAATGAGAACAACAATAAATAAAAAATACACAAGATAAAACACAATTACAATATACAGAGGAGACCGTGGTGTTGGACAGTACCTTCATCTGAGCTATCTGGAAGCCCTTGAAGTTGAAAATGTAGTCTGCCAGTTGCTTTTTGCAAAAATACAACTTTACCCCAGCAGTGATTTAATCAGCATGGTCTTGTTGTTTTGGCAAAATGGTGAATTTGAGTTCCTTGCAGTGGCGTCATGAAAGTCGTGCCATATTTAGCTGTTGTAGTCTCATGTTGGGCATGGTGGATTTAGTTTGATATGGAGTACAGAAGTCCTTGCCATAGTGCTAGGTTTTAGAACAGCTGATGATGCCAAATACAGTGGCTACATTAAATTTGTAACTCTAGTATAATGTTATATGCATGTGCAGATCTATGGTAAAAGTGCCTTAAATGGCCATTACTATGGTGGATGTATGTGCCCAGTTAAAGTTGTGCTTTGTTTCACAAGATAATTGCTTTCAAACACCTCAGCATGAATGCGAGTCAAATGACTTTAGGCATAATCACTAATAAGAAAATGACCTACCTGAGTAATAGGCAGATCAGTAGACCTTGAACATTCTCCCCTTGTACTTTGTCAGAACGAAAGGCAAGGAATTTTAATTGTCCCCGTTAGTGACTTGGAGCCATTCATTCCAAATCCTGGCCTTATTCCATCAGTACTCTCCAATATAACCTGGGTATTGAGCCGTGTGCACAGCTCATCTATAGGAGTCTTAAAATTTAATCTGGAAATTGAAAGAAGGTAGAAGACGGAATCCTTCAATAGTTATATCAATAAGATAGGAATGGTTTAACCTTGGCTCAAGTAGAGGCATGTTAGATTTTGGAGTACTGCTGTATTGTTTGGTCAAACCAAGTAGTGCAAATTATGCTGGGCCTGTGCAGGTCCACTAAGGTTATTGCTTCTGTAGGCATGTTCCAGCGTCTGGACCGGCTGCGGAAAAACGCCTTTGCCAGTGTGGCTCTGTTTGGTGAGGATGGAGACAGCTCCATATCGGGCATCTGGCTTCTCCGGGGGCAGGACCTGGCATTTGAGGTGGGTGAAACTGATGATGGTCCATCTTGGACTAGGACAATGCTTTCCTGGTGATAACTGGTTTTAATGGGACTAACCAGTGATCAGCCGTGGTCATGGATAGCCACTGACCTGTGGATTTCATGGCTAAACACCTCTCAAGTTAAGACCAATGAAAACAGAAGCCTCAGTGGTACTTTAGGACTGGGGATAATTGTGCCTTGTTTTTCAAATGCTTCATTCTCCTGTAAAAGATTTGGCTCTCCAGGGCCCACTTGTTTTTTTTGGTAGGAATTTTCTTTTGGAAAGGAAAGCGATTAGCAAGGAAGTCTATCCTACACTTTCCTAAGAAAAGGAAATGCTCGTATTTTTCTTTGTGTCCTTTTGTGGCTCTTCAGTTCAGACAAGCTCTGCTGGGGCCTTGCATTGGTCAGAGGCTGGATCGTGGCTACGGTGCTACAAGAGCACCAGGGTCAGAGAAAATCTGCTTGCGTGCTTCTGGCATGAAGGAGAACTGGCAAATGTTGACGCTTGGTTATCTCTACCAGACCCCCTCCCCCCAAATTGCTCATTTTGAGCACTTCCCAATGAGTTCCCACACAGCCATGTAGCCAGGTCCTGCAAATTGGCTTTCCGAATGTTAAAAAGTGAAAAGCAAGTGTTGGAAGTGCTATGGGCCCTGTGCGGAGGTCCTCACCCTGGCGTTGTTTTGCAGCTGTGTGACGACTGGAAGGTTGACTATGAGACGTACACCTGGAGGAAGCTGGATCCTGACGAGGAGGAAACCAAGATGCTGGTGAAGGAGTACTTGTGCTGGGAGGGCGAGTTCAAACACGTGGGCAGGTGCTTCAACCAGGGCAAGATCTTCAAATGAGAATTCAGTCTTTCACACCTCTGCCTCTTTGTGTGAACCAAGAATGCCAGGCAAGCCCTGCTGCTGTGTTCTTGATACTGGAAATCTGTTTCCCAAAACCTAAAGGGAACCTGCTGCTATAGTACCTATTGTATTTTTCATAGGTCTCCTTTAAAATGGTATTTCAGAATACGTTAGGTGTATTGATTCCTTCTCAGTATCATTTGCAATAAAATGAGAGTACATTTCAGATGGGGGGGAAAAAAAACTAGCAGTTTGGAACAAGTGAGAACCTAATGTGCTATTGGTCACTTTCCATGGTGTCTAACCCCCAGAAAGCTAACTGTTTAAAAACTATGCAAGTTTCAGGAATATGCTATTTTACCAATGTAAAGACGGTCAAGCATCATGCCATTCTTGTACTTGAATAAGAACTGAAGCTTGAAGATTACTTATGGTCTGAAACTTGGTAACATAACTGTCCAAAAACCCATGCTCTGAATTCTCATCTTCTATTTTGGATGAAAATTGCTCTGCAAGTTTTGAACGGCCTGTTTTTCAGAGCATACTAAGACTGTATGTTATGGGGAAATTTTATAAAAATGAATTTGAATCGGCTTCTTGGAGACTGCTTGAATAAGCTTGTAATTTAGTTGGTTGCTAATGTAAATGTCGCTGCATTAGAAATATAATGGGTCCATTCATGTCCTAGTTAAAGAAAATGCGTAATTTTAAGGAAGCAAGGCTCTTCATGAACAAGTTCCATCCTGCTTTGATCCTTTTTTCCAGTGACAGAGCAATTGATAACCTCTGCTTGCATAAAGTGAATGGAGTGCTTTGTGGCGCTATGATTCACTCTGTAATGCTGTTTGCTTGCATTTATCCAATGCAGTCATGCAAGGAGATCTGTTAAACATTTGTTCAGAGCACTTAGGAAGGTGAATTTCTAACTGATGCAACAAGTTTCATGCCAAACTGACTGTCACCTAGGATAATGTGACTCCATGCAGCCTCAAACTACTGTGGGCAAGCCTAAATTGAGAGAATATTCCTGATCTTAAACACTCCAGGCCATAAAACAAACAATAGACCATTTTAGATATTGGCACTAACAATCTAGTAGGAGGGTGGAGAACAGTTGCAGTGCAAATTCTTGGATTTTTGTTCGCCTACGTGTTCTTTTTGAATTATTGTATTGGGCTTGGTGGAGATACCAAAGCTGAAATGAATTACTCCAGGAATGTACCTAATTTTGCTCTGCTGGTATCGGGGAACAAAAGAGCACAAGCTATTCGTGGGCATGCTCCTGGTTTTTATGTGGATGTGCAGCCTTCTGTCTGCTTTGTCTTGATAATCTTGAGGGATGCCTTAATGCTTAACTTGTTGGAGATGCTGAATTCTGCCATGTTTAAAGATTTAGAACCCAGCTTTAAAATGGAAGTTACTCCTTAAAACGATAAAAAAGGTCCTGTTAATATGGATTACGTCGCAAAGCAATTGCTCCTCTCTCCCAATGTGAGGGTATTGCGTTAGGGATTTTTAAAACGTTCCCATGCTCCTCATTGAGAAGCGTCAGCTCTGAGATTATTGCTGTTCTGTGCCACAGAGCAAATGTTCTTTTTCAGCTTTGGTCAAAATGTTTGTCAAGGTGGGTGGGATGTGATCATTACAGTGTTAGAATTGCAACAGTCTACCTCAACGCTACCAATGATTGTCCTGTCAATAAAGAGCAATTCAAAAGACTCTTGTCTGACTTGACTGATTTTGAGAAGAGTGCTGTTGGCTCTGAACCATACAGGTATTCATGAGTTTGTGGAATTGGGCAGGAGCTGCAAAGTGGTCCTTAATGCCCTGCAGTTCAGACGTCTCTCCATTGGAGTGTCAGGCCTTACACTTGTGTACCAGGGATGCAGTCAATTGACAATCACTTCCATGTCATTGTTCTGTAGGCTACAGCTCCAGTATACTGTATATTGAAGCAATGTGGAGGACTACATTTTAAGGCTTTTTCATTTTACAGAGCAGCTCATTTAACAGGGAGGGGGAAGAATGCTATGTACACAGTTTTGCTTTCTAAGATGCACGTTTTTAAAGTGAAAGAACTGGGTCCACATTGTGCTTGTTAAAACCAATGGATGGAATGTGATTTAATGCAGCTATAACGACTGCTCAGCAGCAAGGCCTAATTTACATACGTTTGCTGTTTTACTTTGTCAGGGCTTGTGCCATTTTCAGGAGCATTTTTTTTTCTTTTTTTGCCAAGACTACCCTTTAGTATTACACCTTTTCCCACTCCTGCCTCTTGGGGAAAGTTCCAAAATTAAAATATTGGCCAGAAGGGGTTTTATATTAGCGTGTCCTCTGTCCATTTGGAGGAAATGTTACTGTTCCTACAGTATACCCATTGCTTCCACTGTGGCATCCCATTATTTCAAAAGCGACAAGTGTAGTGTGCTCTGTGGGTTTTGTAAAGCCCAAAACAAGGCGGGGTGGTGGGGACACATGCAGCGCCTGTTAAATCCATCCTTTGGGACACAAAAGCAAGGGGCTTAACAGTGGCCTGAATTGCTGACTGTGGGCTTGTGCTAATGCCATCCGTTTTGTCAGTCTCCCTCTTTGCAGGGTTCAGTTGCTGTGCCCATTAACAGTGTTTTTGCTGTACTGCTGGGGAGGGCTGCCATTAGGACCCTTCAGGAGAGGAGCATTTCTATTGCTTTCTTTATTTTGCCTTCACCAAGGGTTCCTCCTTGGTGCCTCTGTTCAGAGGATGTGCGAGTGCTTCAGAGGAATATTCAGAGTCACCTGGACTCCACCTTCCAGTGCAGGTGAGTGGCAAGGGGCTGTAGTTGGGGAAGAGACCTGCACGTATGATTGAGCCAGTGCAGGCTTTTAAGGTTGGATAGTAGTGGAGAAGCGCCTATTCAACTTTTTATTTTTTGGTGGTGGTTAGCAAAGGGTCTGTCAATAAAATTCAGTTGAATGACAATTTTTAGAAATGTACTTGTACTTTCTTGTAAATTGCCATCTGCTGTGGTGCACTTTAAATGGTATGAACTCAATGCTCTGATCTGTACTTCTTTCCACAAGCGGTTCATGCTGATAAAAGCATCACTTATGAATATTACAATGAGAATGATTGAAGCGGTTATAGGAGGAAAAGGAAATGATGAGGAGAGCCATTAAGGCAGGGGATATAAGAAAGATGTGAAACCAATTAAATTTGAAGTTACCATTTCTAATCTAGCAGAGGTACTGAAATACAGGACATTCTAGTGCATCTGCTTGGTTAAAATAGCTCAGTTATTGACAAAACCACACTGGTTATCCTGGCATGATGCAATGGCACGGATTACACAGCAAGGTCATGAGTAATGGCGTCTTGGAGCATTTCTTTGTACCCACAAGGAGTAGAAGAGAGGTTACAAAGGAGAGGAGGCCATCTAGAATGTTTCATAATTGGCCCATGAATTTCATCCAGCTGTTTCTTGAAAGAAGCCGGGGTATAACCACATGGCTGGGTAGCTTGTTCCATATTCCCACAAGCCGTTGTTTTTGTAAAATGCGAAACGATTTTGCTTTTTTGTTAATGTCTTAAACTGTGGTTGACATACTTGTCTGATGGGCAGATAATGGAGACTGGGGGGAACAGTGTGTTTTACTGACACTGTCTCCAGCCTTTGAGCAGTCCGTCTCTGAATTCACCATCTACTCTAGTGCACTGCCTTTGCTTTTTTTTTTTTTACAGGGTTATATATATTTTGCATTCCTACTGCAATTTTAAACACTTCCTTCCCACCGGTGTGTCTGTGTGTTCTGTCAGACGGCTGTTTCCAGACGTGCACAGTGACGACTCGGAGAGGCAGAGGAACTGGGTGTGGGGTGGAGGGGAGCAGGGATGTCAAGATAATTCCTTACACTTTTATATAGAGAGCTTTTCTGGACAAGCATGTTACAGGAAATGGGGTCTCCAATGTGTAGCCCACACCTGGATGATGCAACGGTGGATCATCATCGACGACGATGATGCGATCGGTGGGTAGGAGAACAGAGTGATGAAGCCAATTGTCAGATGGGAATTAATAGTAAGCGACAATTGCTAAAGGCTGGGGGGCTAGTCATGTCTATGCCTTTAATGGTCTTGAAGTCCCAGTATCAGTTTGGTTAGCCAGTTTTGTTTGACTTGGTCACTTGATAGACATCACCCTTTCCCCTGGATTTTAGGGATGAAGTGTAATATGGAAGAACCACTATATTGCCCAACAAGAGTTTAGGAGAGTTAGCTTTTCATGACCCGCTGACCTGTGTTCACACTCTTGGCTTTTCTCTTATGGTGTATATGCATAATTTTTGCTGTACTCTTTTCACATCACATTAGAGTACAGTATGTTTCAGATTTTAAGTAGAGAATGATATAGCCAAAATGGGAAATAAGACCTCATGGAATAGTGTACTACAAAGATGTTGATATTACATTGGTAAGTCTAGAGTCGAAGAGCCAGAAATATCCCTGGGTTTTTAAGGAGACAAAAATTATTTATAGTTATCTAAGTAATCCATTACACAAAGTGCTGTCGGTAGTCTGGAACAAGCTGTCTGGCCACATTATCTGACCTGGTACTGGGACTTTTTCCAAGAAGAGATAATTGGCCAATAGTGGATTTTATTTGTTACCTTGCCAGTGCCTTTCTGGAGCAGTGTATCTGCTCATCGCTGTCTGTTATGCGTTTTTCTGCTATTGTATTGAGCCTCAGCCTCACCTCTTTCGGTCTGTACTGTCTGCGTGATGCTTCCTCGAAGGTGATGGTGGGGAAATTGCATGTGATGAGCAAACCCAGTTTGAAGCCGGTCTGTGGAGCACTGGCACAGCATCGCCTTGGCAACGGTGAGGTTGCTGTGTTGAGGGTCAAAGAGGTTTCTGGGGCTGGAGAGAGCATCTGGTTAACTGCTGAGGCAGGCAAGCGTTTTCACTATCCACTTTTTTTTTTGTTCATGTTGCCCCAGTCAGCTGAAATTATAACTGATGCTTTCAACTTGGAAGGAAAAATAAGGAAAACGATTTACACCCCAGAAGTTAATGAGACAGAAGTGCTGGCCTGGAAAACAAACTTAATTTTAGTTCCATAAATGTTGCTGCTGTTTAACAACTGCAGAACACCAAGCTTTGCTTCAATTCACAGTGGGGACTAATAATAACATAATTGGGTTCCTTTGGTTTTCTTTTCATTTAGTCCAAATAGCCTTTTAAGTGTCTGTCTAAAAGTCACTTAAGGATAGAAGTGAAACTAACAGAGGTTTTGTTCACCAAAAGACTAAATCTGAAGGGATAGTTTTGTCAGTATGGCACTGTGTGAAGAAAGGCAATTGCATTGCCAGGAGTTTCCAATTTAAATTGCATTCTGTTTCATCATCTTCATTAGTCTATACTGATCTGCTGGTGAATGAAGGCCAAACACATCTCTTTTCAGTTATCAAACGCTTAATGTCAAGTAAAAGTGATTTCGGCATGACTATTACTCAAGGGTATAACTCTAGACACCAGGCCACAGGAGTAAATATGTGCCCACGTTCAGTTTCTGGTCATATTTACATAAGAACCAAACGCCAGGCACAAAGCAGAACTTGGGCTGGGTGCAGGGCTTGATGCAGACAGTGTGGTTGGGGCCAGAAGTATTGGGGGAAACGCTGACCACTGTACCATTCTGGAGTTGAGGAGGGGCTGCTGCATTTCATATGATGGGATTCTTGAATAAATTACACTTGCATCTCAACCTTTCCTGTTCCAAAGAATACTAGAAATTAAGCAATACAATTAAGTTCCTTAACTGGATTTAGCTCTTTAGAGGGGGAAAAAATCTGAAAACAATAAAATCATTTAAAGGACTTAATGTGGATCTTGAAATGAACTGTAGGATGTTTGACTTGAGCCAGCACAGCTTTAATTTGGCTTCCTGTGCAAAATGTTCTTATGTTCTTAAAGCCAAGCCACTTTTTAAAGTGGGGAATGTGTACTGCATGCGCCCTCCAGGTTGACCACTGTGCGAAGCTCACTCCAGCATGACCACTGCCATGTCTCTGTGTGCGTGCGTCCCCTCCCCTTCCCCTTCCACATTTGGGAGCATCCCAGAGTTACAGTGAGCCACAATGTCCTGTTTTGTCAGAAGCAGCAGCAGCCAATCAGCCACTGGTTTCCTCCCCCCTCCTCCTGGACTTGCAGCAGTAGCAGTGGGCTTGTATGGATTTCCTTTCCCAGCGCTCAGTTAAGGAGATAGGCTTTTGGCAAAGGGGAACAAGAAATAAGTGAGCGTGCGAGCTTTTAATTCTGCAGGACGGCAGGCACTCTCGATACAGCAGCTGATCTCTGCACCTCACTGGGGCTTTAGACCAAGAGCACTGGGGTAAGAGCTGATTCGTCTGATCTAAGTTACTTTTGCCATCAAACTAAACTATTTCATTTGACAGGGCCAGTCAAAACGCTCTCTTTTTTGCTCCCGGCTTTTAAGAGATTAGAATGAGTATGCTATTTCCGATTCCAATTCTTGCCCAGAGAACTTGGGTGCTTTCAAAAACGTTTAAGGTGAAGGATTCAAGGAATTTTGACCTAAAGGATGAGGGTTGGTGTCTATTGACACATCAAAACTCAGGTCATTAACAAGCCTGGATGTCCTGTACATCTACAGGATGAGCATAGAAGCTTTTGTTCCTGTGCCAGTTATTAAACTCAGAATACTCCTCTGAAATCAGTTTCTTCAATCCTTTTTCCAAATCACATTTTCCTCCCTTAAACTTTAGTTTTATTTCAGAAAAATGAGGAGAAATGTTTGTTCTGGAGCAAATAGTCCAGTTGCTTTAACAAGACCCCACTGCAATTGTGTAGTAAGAAAAATACACTGGGGTGAGATTGCAGTGGGTTAGACATATTATATTGATAGTTGTCCTTCACACTTTCCTTGGGATTTTCTGCTTTTTCCAATGTTCCTGAAGAAATCCCAAGGAAAGGTTTCTTGCTTGATTACAGTAATGACGGCAAATTAGCTAAAGACGTTTTAGTGTACAATTGATCTAACATCTTTTTGGCTCCATTGTCTGTGTCGGAGGGAAAATTATTTCTCATCTTTTAAGTCTTTGAAATGCATTGCATTTTTGCAACTGCCTTATTCCATGTTTGAACCACTGCATTCTTTGCCCTGAATCGTGCTTTTCTGAGTTTTAACAGTCAGCCTTGGAGGAAAGCAGACCCAGAGTTTTAGATGGCTCCGGGCTCCCAATTTTTTTAAAATTTTATACACCAGGGGACAGCTGCGCTGGCAGTCATTTGGTCTGTGATTTACAGTACTTTAATGTAACTCGTTACAGGGCTTGGAATGTGATTCCAGGACAACATGCGTGGTATATTTACAAGGCTTTTGCTCCACTTAACAAAAGGATTTTTTTATTAGGGAGTTTTTCTGCTGCTTTCCGCCCGCATGGTATTTCAGTGAATAGACCTCTTTGACGGTGAAAGAGTGGGGCATATGTCTTCTGTATGGTAGAAAATGCTCGCAGGTTGAGTAAGGACATTGAGGCTTTAATAATGAGTGCTTATGTGCGTAATAAACAATCATTTTTAGTACCTCCTCTATTGAGATGCACTTGGTCCACTTTATAAAGACGCCCATGTTTGTGATTCCGATGGTAACTGTACTGACTAGTAGATCTTTTCTGAATGGTAACTGTAGTATATGTTTTAAGAGCAGTGTTATAAAGTCAAATCTTGTTGGGGGGGAAAAAACACACAGGTGCGGGAAACCATAGCAAAGTGTTGTAAATTCACAGCAGGGCATTGTTTTGTAAAATGTATCTGCACTAACATGTTCTGAAGAATGCCAGGAGATGGATGTTGCAGGATTGGGTCATTTCTAAACGTTTGATTTAGACCATCTTGTTTTAAAATGGCATCAACCCATCAAGACCGAATGGCGTCAATGGAGGATGAACATGTCTATGTCTTAGCAGAGTGATAAAGGAGATGTACGGAATATGGAACTCAGAAAACACTTGCTTAAAAAGAAATCACAGTTATGCGCACAGAATATTATTCCGTGTGATTCATGTACATGTGCCAAGCAGAGCTAATGACAGGCTCAGTGTGTCTTATTTGCATCAGAAATTTGTTGCTTCCGTACAAACAAGTGGAATGTAGCAATTATGGTAAGTGGTGTTATTGGCACAACTGATGTGCGCTAGGGTGGGAGGGGTCCTATTTTGCAGGAGCATGCTGGTTTTCAGGGTTAGGATATGGGTACGGATTAGAATTTGGTTTAGTAGAAGTTCCTGGAGTGTGACATTTGGTGGTGATGCGAGCTGCTACTTAACAACTCTTGGGTCCTTGGTTCAGTTCTGGACTGTGGCCTGCCTTAAGCCCAGTGCTTCCAGGATAGGGTTCTGGTTTCTGCAAAACTTACCAGGAATGAGTGGCTTTCAGAAAGCGAGGGGATGGGGCTATTTTATGGGTTCATGCTTACTTGGGGGTAATGGCAATGGTGCCAACAAAAAGGGGTGGATGCTGGGACTGATTAGATCTCATCTTGCTGTAGCAGGCACAGAAATATTGTACTTATGTAACACTACTGGTGTTAGATCAACATGAGCTGAACAAAATGTGTAAAAGCACATGAGAACATAAAGAATACAAACAAGTAGAGTCCATTTGGTTAATCTATTCTAACATGTTTGGTATCAGCTTGATGAGATCCTAGAATCAGCCATTTCTTGAATGAAGCCAAGATATTGGCTCCAACCCAGTGTGTAAAAATAACTAGTTTTTGCCAGTTTTGAACACACTTCCAAAAAAGAAATGCTGTTAATCAAAAAGCAACTCTTTATGTATTACATTTGTCCGTAAATTTTATATTAAGCACTGGAAATTACCACAGGGCTTATGATCGTACAGGGTGTGTTTAATAATTTTTACAGCTCATCTTTTGAAAGATTTTTTTTTACCTGGTATCTAATCAGTTGGGAGCTTTAATTTTGACAATTGGGGGGAAAAAAAAACAGGGTAGCAGCAGAACCAACTAGCAGCTTCAGAACTATTCACGGGGAAAGATGAATTAATCCAGCTAACCCTTATTTCAGATAACTTAAATGTCTTGCTACAAACTAGCTGAACTGTTGCTTTCTATGACTAGACTTGAGGACCCCTGCTTTAAGAGAGAATCTTTTTATGCCATGCATTTTCCTCAACAACATGAATTATTTTGTACGAACCACCCTTAACTGGTGTGCCTGTGAGCTCCTGGATGGGTGTGATGGAGCACTAGTGGGGCGAGGGGGAGGAGGGGAGGGGAGGGTTCTGCTCTAAAATAGGCTCTGTTGCACCGGGCAGGGGTGGGGGGGGTGGGGTGGGCTGGGCTGGACAGAATGCAAGGAGCTGTTGATGTACTATACATAGAACTGACAGCATTTGTAAAATCTTCATCACTGACAATTCCTGGGAGCTGGAAATGGGTGAACGGTTGCCGAGCACCTTTAAGGCTGCAAATTCAGGGTACACCAGCAGAAGAATATTGTATCATGTTTTGCATCAGGGCCTAAGAGGCCAGGCTGCTGCTATTTGTGCCCATTTAACGCAGGAAGCTATATGCCATCCTGTCATCTTTTAGAAAGTGGCTTTGACTTTGGCAATGGGAAACAGTCAGCCCCTCTCGCTGCACTAAGCTGAGCAGGTGTCCCCACACTGCCGTATCTGGGAAAGATTGATGCAAAAGTTCTCAACCCATACTCTGGGTGTGAGAATGTAGGAAAGCTTTAAAAAGCTACAAAACTATTTAGCTAGCAACGAACAGTGTTCTGAAAGAAATGTGCAATTATTTAAGACATTCTTTGATGAATACTAAGTCAGTGTCTAAGCCCCGAATTGTGTGGTTTAGAAATCAAATCTTTTTCTCTGATGCGCACTGTTGAAAGACACTGGTAAGATCTGTATCTGTAGTATAATAATTAATTCCTTACACTTATATAGTTCTTTTCTGGACACTCCACGCAAAGCGCTTTACAAGTAATGGGGACTCCCCTCCACCACCACCAGGCCTGGATGATGCAACAGCAGCCATAGTGCACCAGTTCGCTCTCCACACACCAGCTCTCAGTGGGGAAGAGAACAGATGAAGCCAGTTCAGAGATGGGGATTATTAGAAGGACATGATTACTAAAGGCTAATGGGAAATTTAGCCAGGATGCTAGGGTAAGGCTCCTACACTTTTCAAGAAAAGACCTGGGATTTTTTTTAACAACCACAGAGTCAGGACCTCGGTTTTATGTCTCATCCGAAGGACAGCGCCTTTTTGCAGTATAGTATCCCCAACACTGTACTGGGGCATTAGGACCCACACAGACCACAGGGTGAGCGTCCGCAGTTGGCCCCACTAACACCTCTTCCAGCAGCAAGCTTGGAAGGTCTCCCATCCAGGTACTGGCCAGATTCACACCTGCTGAGCTTCATTGGGTTGCCAGTTGTGAGTTGCAGGGTGATATGGTGAGTGTACAGAAGAGCGCAGTCTGGAAATCTCCACTGGATTCCCAAAAGAAAATTGGCGTTATTCTCTATGGCAGATGAGTAGGACATGAGCAGGAAATTTCTTTCCCCTATTTTGAGGGGGTCCTAAATTAAGAGTGGGGTGCAGTAAGACAATCCAGCTGTGTTTTCTACAACTAGCTTCAAGTGTGAACAAACCAGTTTTGTTTAACTGGCTTGTGCCATTGTAATGATGTGCCCTGCCTAAGTGACATGGTTCAAAGCCAGTGGGGGGATCCAACACTGCTCACCTGGATACCTTAACAGGACACCAGTCCTTGTAAACACTTCAAAGACAGACGTGTGTCAAGTAGAAAGTGCACTGAGGGCAGCAGGAAAGCAGATGGCCCCATTGTAGAATAATAGATGTTGTGTTATAAAGTTGGCTGATGACCACAGGAACAGCACCAGCCTGTGTCTTTTACTACGTGTCCTCAGACTTCTGAACTTCAACATATTTGCACCCTAACCCTGACTTCACTACTAACCCCATGCTGAAGTTCAATACTAATCCTTGAGACCTTGGAGTAATTACGTGAGACAATCCACAGTGAGTTCTACTGCAGTAGCTGCTGGATGCCATGAAGTGAAATTGGATTCAAACACGACCAAAAGTTTGGGGAAACTCAAATCAATTGCTTGGGTGTGGTGTAGGAATCCTGTTTTTTGGATGGTATGTTTGCAATGGAAAGGAAATTCAGTCCTGGGCTGTGTCACACATGTCTCTGGACCACCATTTCTCTGGGGACAGGAAAGAGGGCAGGCTGACGTGACTGCGACAGGGGTTCCTCCCAACTTCAACTCATCCTGTCCAAAGAGGAGGGGGCGAGGGGTTATTTTGGGAATTTTAAACACTCACTGTCTCAGTCCCTTACCCAGAGATAGGAACGGAGAGAATGCATTTATATTTCTTCACTGGACTTTCATTATATGAAAATTTATATGAGAATTGGTTATCTCCTTAATTATTCTCATATTCATTATATGAGAATTGACTCATACAATTTTATTCTGTTGCCTGTTTCCATGAAAACTGTGTCCAGTATTGGATCAGGTACAGAAGAGACCAAGAGAATAGAGAACTAAAGAAAATGATCACAATAGATTAAATTAAGACACGTACTGTAGGTCTAATTCATAGGGGCTTGGCTCTTGAAACATTTGAGATGGATCAAGTTGGGCTTGAGTAATGACTTGTGACTTGATAGACAATGAATTTTTGGACTTTTACATTTGAATCCAGTTTTCCCTTACTGAACAATTATACAGCATATTTGTATATGATTCCATCCAATAATAAGGTAACATTCTTCTCCTTGACCAAAGATGCCAGATTACCGTTAGGAACAAAGCCCATACAATGGAGCACAATGTTTCACTCCACACAAACTCTTAAGTGTTTTCTTCAGTGGTTCTCAATCCTAGTCATCAGGAGACCCCAGGGATCTCCTGGGTCTTAATATAGCTGGGCCCTTAATCACCAGTTCTAATTGCTGCCTGTAATTGTTGTTCTTGCTTTTTTGTGTACTCATGGTTTGGTTTCAGCTGTATGTAACTGAAGTACCTTTCCAACACCTTAAGCATACAGAAAAGTCTGCAGTCTCTCCTTAACATGTTCAACAAGAATTTTCTCACTTAGTTTGGACTAAAAAGCCAGTTCATTATGAACAGAAGAGGAATGACACTTTATCAGACAGTTTTTCTTCTGCTGAAGTCAAATTTTCCACCTTTTGGTTAACACCCATTAATGAGGACAGTTTGGGAGTTCACCTATTCATACAGGGATGGTTGCAAATACAAATTCCATTCAATGTTTTAAGAGCTGAAAACAAATGAAAACTTAACCTCCCACAGAAATTAATTGCCCTGCAATTGGCTGGAACAAAAACAAAAATGACCCCTAGGCTGGGACTGAGAGCCACTGAAGTGATGGAAGCCCTTTGTGGTTTAAATGGCTCAAACGTGTCTCACATTCTGTAGTTACTAAATGGTAAAAGGTAATCTCTTATCTTCCAGGCCAGGATATGTGCACCACTGAGCCAGTACATATTCAAATAATTTTAGAAAAGGAAAAGATGTATGCCTTGGTGACTCCTCCAAAAATGTATAGCTGTGCTTCACCTTGGCACCAGGAAGGCCCAAGAGGAGCTGATTTAAGAGGGTCTAGGGAAGTTGAGAGACAAAATCACAAGGAAACAGACTCCAAAGCAGCGTAAACAGATGTTTCATTCTGTCTTGTTAAACCGTCGGGAGAAAACAATGAGCTGGGCATGGCTTCCTCTGTTTCTGTCCCACATGGACAACAACTGGGGGGCCCAGGCTAACAACTTCCTGCTCAGAGAGAAGGTTGCCCCCTTCAGAGCCAAACTGGGCTGTGAGGAATAAACACCTTCCTTTTATTTTTCTTTATCTCTGTTTACTTTGGAAGTTGACAAAAAAAAAAGCCGGGTTGATTCTGGATCATCAGTTCATACAAGCTCAGTGCATCTTCAGTGAGGGTTTCAAGAATGGATCAGCATGTCATTTTTGTTTTTCAAGTTAAGAACGAATTCAACTTACATCCATCTGCAAACAGTTGGTTGTAAATTATCATAATTTATGCGTGCTAATATACTGAGCGGTCCTAGACTGTTCATCTCCATACATGAATCTCATATGACTTCTGAAAGCTTTAGTCCTGCATCTCCTTAAAGGCAGATAACGAAACTAGAAAAAAAATACTTTTTAAATTGGTTGTTTACCATAGTATTGTATATATGGGGGGATGGGCAATTAGGTAACCAGGGGCTGGTGTGTCTTAAGGTTCTCATTCCAACTTTGCTCTTAAATCAGTTCATTATTGATTTAATGGGACCACTTTAATATCTTCTACCAGCTCTCCAGTACTGCTCACCCCTGGTATATATGCATCAGTATGAGAAAGACTTTGAAACGAATACAAAGCCATTAAGTAAGAACTTTTAGAAGTTGTTTTATTTAGGCTGCTTGTGCCCCGATATGCTTGACACTCTGAGATTTTATTTTATCAGAAAGGAGGTCTGGGATATTCTGCCTGAGATGCAGCTATTGACTTTAACTGCCAATGAGCACCTTGTCCACATGCAAACCCACAAACCACCACTGGAAACAGTGGACATGTCCAGTTTTCCCCATACACAGCCATTTGCATACATGTGTGATGTAAGAATCAGTCTTCTGCACAACCATCTAGCCTCTGCAGGTGCACAAAAGCCTAGCAACCTGATACAAGTTTATATCTGATGCAACACAAAGCTCAAAACTAAGCAATGTTCTTAAGAGTGCTTTTAATGTGACAGGGCTCCATAAGTATGGCAAATGAAATGTATTTTTAAATTTTACCTGAGATGCAGACAAAAATCAATGGAACAGATCCAAGGCAATGGAATATTTTAGTGGCCTTTTGTCAGCATGGAAAGTATTTGCAGAAATCATGCTGGCTTCCTGAAAAGTGAATTAGATTTCCTGCTCTGCTTGAACCCAGTGGCACTTTTAGTTTTTTCCAGAGTTGTGTCTGGCGACTTAGGTTAGGAGTGTCCAGGGAAATGTGGATTTGACTTGGCCGCGGATATTACAATACACTGTAGCTACACGATCTGTGCCAAATCCAGACCTATTACAAATTGTGTGAATTGTCCAGCATATACAGTACAGCATATGTCCAGCATATATGTTCTATGCAGTGCTTTTCCTTTAGCCATACAATTTTCCTCTTGCACCTGTAAGGGATGAAGAGAATTATGGGGGAGTAAGCAAAATAATACTGTACATTCACTAGTGGTTTTATGCCATGTACACATCCATGCTTACATAGGTTCAGGTGGGGAGCTGTGTCAGCATGCGTAGGCTGCAAAGGAACAAGTAATAGGTTTATTCCACGCTGAAAAGAGAAGAAAGAAAACAAAGTTTCGGCCGTGGAGCCCTCACACCTGAAGAAGGCTAAACGGCCGAAACGTTATATTTTCTTTCTTCTCTTTTCAGCATGGAATAAACCTATTACTTGTTCCATGCTTATATACTGTGCTGTATATTTTATATACTGTACTTTTTTGCAATACACAAAAGGAATCTGGAAAAATAAGGTGGGAAAATTTGGGGGTTACACAGCTCTTTGTGTACAGGGTTTTATTAGGGGGATCCCAAACACTGTCCAACAGCAAACACCTCCCCCAGAATGTTTCAGTTGTCAGTTCTGAACCGTGTTTTCTTAATGTTATTTCCCAGTAGTCTGTTAAATTAGCCTTTGAAGCCACAATACCTACAGACCACCTTCAAAAACACCACAACAGGACTAGAGAGAGAAGTGTTTTCACTTCTAGACAAGACGCAGGGGAAAGGCTGCCTACATAATATCAACAAGGGTCTCCTGATTCCTGGACCTTTCCCGGGAATGCCAGCAATGCGTATGAGGGATTTCGCCATCATTGTCCTGCAGTGAAGGAGGAATTCACATTATGGAGCGCTGACATTTACTGAGAGACGGCCGTGGGTTTGACTCAATTGCAAGGCGTGGGAAAGCATTTTTGACCACAGATTGTTTCTGCATGTGTGTTTTTTCTTTCAAAACCTGCTGTTCTAATGTTTGTTAAGACAATAGAGAAAATTGTGATCGGAGGCATTCTGTCAAATATTTTCTTTCTGAATGTCCGTAGTCATCATTACAGTGCTTGTCTGTCCATCAGGCAGAGCTGTATAGGCCTGGGCATCTGGAAATTAAACATAAGATCTATGCTACGTTTGATTCAGAAATTGTGCAAAAAAGCCCTGTTGTCATCAAATGAAATAATATTTATACCCCCGCAATACCAAGAGCAAAGAGGAGTAAACTAAAACTGAACGTTCATTTGGGTAAAAGGCCTAAGTCTTGCACATCATGCAGAGCTCAGTGCTGAAGTGTGGAAGACATGTTTTCAGGCCAGGTAAAGGAGAAAACTGGAAGCTTGCTTAGTGTTTGTCATGGTTGCTTGATTTTCAAAAACAGGGGAGTACCATCCCTAAAGAAAACCTTACTCCATGCAACCTGCGGCTTGACAGGCCTGACTGACTCACTGACTGACCTGTGATCCTACGTACTGTATCTTATAGTACTGACCTCCCCTCCCATGCTTTTACTTTGCTTATTGAGAAATCACTATCTCATGCTATTGTTTTGTGAAACTGAACACTAGTTCTGCAAAACACTTGGTGCTTGGTGTTACCACAGATGGACGGAGTGAATCGCTCAGTACTACTTTACACAAAGGGTGGTGGGATTGTGGAACAAGTTACCACGCCATTTTTGTCAGCTTCTTTCCAGAAATGACCAGATGTCATCCTCTCCACCAATTATCTTCTAACTTCTGAGCTTTAGCTTTTGTAGGTAATGTTTTCTTCTCATTTTAATTGTTCAAATGGCACACATCCTACAAAATATTTAGTCCCTCGGAGCTACTGAAACCAGACAATTCTTGGCCTTGAGATTTAATTGTGGTGGGAGGGAATTTCTCAGCCAGCATGTGGCTTCCAAGAATAGAAAAAGAAATAAGAACAGAAAAGACTGAACGTAGGAGCGAAGATTTTGCTGAGATGAGCGTTTAAAAAATTAAGGCCTGAATTCTTGTTTGCTCCGTTTTTCTCTAATTGTCCGAATAGCTACTGAAATGTCCAGACCTGCACCTCTATCCCACTTTAGAAATAACAGAATTTTTTTAAAAGCACGTATCGGTGAATTTGTGTGACCCTCCTCCATAGATATGTTTTCATTTGGGAGCGGAGAACAGGCGCCAACATTTCAAATTATGCACAATGCTCGTCTTAAAATGTATTCACTTTAACAGTTTACTGTCGTTGAGGGTGGTCAGTTCCTTTACGTTTCGGTCCTAATAATAATAATAATAATAATAATAATAGATTACGGGATTTTCGAAGTCCTGTTAGACAGAATCTCCGTGAAAAGGTTTTAACAGTAGAAACATGGACGTTTCGCGAGTCCACCGTGTTTCTAGAAACTTCGCGATGCCCGGTTATTCAGGCTTTCCAGCCCGTTTTGTCGCCCCATTAAATCCGTTAAATCCATTCTGCCTTTGTACCGAAATCCTGCCTTTCTGTCGAAACTTTATTAACCCAATTAGTTCCGCGTCTTGTTTTTTTCTTCCAAAACAACAATTCCCTCCTTTATTAAGGATGACCCAGGTGAAAGCTGACGTCCACATTCACTTAAGATGTTTGGCCTTTCTAAGGTTTCTTCATCGCCATCATTAACCATAATGGAAGGTCGTTATCCATCAGAATTTGACACTATCAGAAGAAAAATTACGAGCAGGAACTGGGGGGGGTTGTTTGTTTTTGTTTTTTTGTTGGGCTGGTTTTCCAAATCACCCAATTGACAGTTTATTAAAAATATAGGTGCTGCGGAGACACCCTTTATCACTCAAGACTTGGAAGCGGTTCGCTAAGTTAACGACGGGGTCCGGGGCGCGGCGCGCGCTCGCGGTGTCAATCCAACATTCTCGCGCGCGCGGCTTTTCCCGCCCGTTGCCCATGGCATCTCTCCCGCTTCATCGCATCTTCCTGAAAAAACACTCCGCTCAGCGTGCTTTTATATTATTCCTTTCTTTAATCAGAAACCGGGCAGTACTGTATTTACTTCCTGTTGTGTTCTTTCGTTATTTGGCATATTTACGTTGATTTGCACCGGTATGAGGTATAAGGAACAAGTAATAGGTTTATTCCATTCCGAAAAAAAGAAGAAAGAAAACACAACGTTTCGCACCTGAAGAAGGCTCCACGGCCGAAACGTTGTGTTTTCTTTCTTCTCTCTTCAGCATGGAATAAACCTATTACTTGTTCCTTTGCAGCCTACGCATGCTGACGCAGCTCCCCACCTGAACCTATATAAGCATGAGTATGAGGTATGTACCCCCAGTGGAAGTCAAATTGCTATGGAGCTGGGGGTTCGTGCTTTATCACACAAGGTACCAGAATCTATCTTCTGATTATCCATCTTGTGAATTACTAGATTAAATAACAGTAGGTTATTTTCCTTTTCAATACACCGAATTAGCATTTACAACTCAAGTTTCTTTCCTTTGAATATACAGTAGGACCCAGCTCTGTTCAGGGAGAACTTTACCCACCTGGCATCGTTCAGAGGCGACCATTATGTCATCGATTTCTAAAGACTTGGAACAGCTTCTCTGTGATCGGTGAAGCAGGTGGTTCGATGAGTTAAATAATCATTTAGGATCAAACCCTTCAGCCCTCAAGGACAAGGCCTCTCTTAATGACAGTACTTCCTTAACTCATCAGGGCCTTATACTGTAGGTACTTATCTTTAAAAACAGGTGACCTAGAAGTTTATCTGTACTGACTGGATTAGGGCTCTCTAGGAACAGGGCTGGGGACTCCTGACGTAAAGAGTATACTTGATTCTTCTAACAACTACGGAATTGTCTTTTTCAGTGCATTTCACGCTAACCTTGAGCATGTTGCAGTAGATGTGAGAGGTTAAACCAAAGGAGGTGGTTTTGATTTCCACCTCCAGAAAAACTGACATATGATCTCGTCACTTTGGGAAGATCTGGTCACCTCTTTGGATTTATATTGGAAAATCTCCTCTCCTAATTCAGTTGCTTTTTTCCTTTCTTTCTAGTATTAGTTTGCCATAACATGTTATTATGTTGTTTGCTTCCTTTTGTATCATTGGACGATGATGTTATTTTATCTTGAATGATGGGTATGCTGTAAAACAACTACGTACGGTTATTGTTACTGTTAAAAGCAAATACAAAGAGCATTAAAAAGCAGGTGTTTTTTCACAGCTGTGTGGGGTTTTTTTTGTTGGGGGGGGGGGGGGGGGGTGAAACTGGGTTGTGCACTGATTGTGGACCCCACACACAGTGAGCACTGGGAGAGCCCCATGATGCAGGATGGCCGGCAGTCTGCGTTAGAACTCTGCCCTGCACTGGAATGGCGCTCTTTCTATATAAAGAAAGTGGGTTCAGCTATTTGGAAAATCCCCCCACCCCACCCCCCCAGAGCAGCCCCACCCCCCTTTACCCTCATGCCCCAGATGGCCAGCTGCTCCTCTCACTCTCAGAATAAAAGAAGTCCAGATTCCTACACACAACTCTGTGAAAGTTTTTTTTTAATCGTCTCCAGAACTTGGCGCTCCGTCCAGCTTGGGTTCTGCATTGGGGCTCTGGATGCCAAGTCCTCCTGCCTACTGTAGCTGCATCAAAGACGTTCTTCGTTTGGGCCCCAGAATTTCACAGTAGCCTCCTATTATTAGGGGTGACGGGAGCCCGTAGCTGAAGCAACAGCAGTAAAGGGCGTGTCAGTGTCTTCCCTTGGAAGAAGCACAAAGATCCTCTCCTGCTAGCATGAGTGATTTGGGCATGGGGAATACGTGCAGAGCATAACACCAAGCACCAGAGGGAGCAGCCACAAACAAAGCAGTACCTGCTAGCCCCGTCACTTGTTTCCCAAAAGAAGGAATCAAGATGGGAATTTGTCTTTGGAAAGCACGGCTGCTGTTTGGGTTCTGATAGGTGCATGCGCTTTAAAATAGTCAGGTTGTGTCAATTAGCCAGGCATGAGAGGGGAATCACCTGAAGGGATGTGGCTCTGCAGAGCTGAGTGCAGGAAAGCAGTGAAGACAGCGTCTGTGCTGCAGTATTTTGCTTTTCTGTGCTTGTTAGTGGCCATCTAAATGATCTTAACTGCTGTCACCTTTATTGGTTTTGGGAGTTTGTCAACATGCTCTGAAGTTGTGATCTACACTCTGCATAGGTTGCATATTGGAAATCCTGGGCATGTATTTGGAAATCGTGTGCATTTTGATGTTTTCATTCCAGGCACTCTCCTCTGTTTTTTTTTTATTCTTGGCTGTGCAATAGTCATGAGATGCTGCCTCATTGACTATCACCGTAAAGGGTCACTTCAGGAGTTTTTGCCTCATATGGAGGCGCTCAAATAGAATGGACTTGATTCTTGATGGACTCAGTTTTAAGTTGAGTTTTCTGTGGGTCAGGGCTGATGATGTCACAGGCATGAGCTGTATTAGTTCTGCATTCACAGGGGCATTTGGCAGTGGTGTGCAGACCTAATAGGGACATTGGCAAAAGTCATAAAAGAGTTAATGTGTTTAATCTGCCAAAGGGTTTGTGTGTCTGTGAGATTTATGTCTTCTGAATTGCCAGTTCCTCCACACTACTACGATGACTTGGACTTAGTCCTGCCCTAAAACACCATCTCACTCAAATCAGACCTTTGCTACAAACAGCCCCCTTGCGTTGATTGAAAACGTTCAGGTGTTGTTCGGCTTCTCAGGCAGCGCTGTTTGTCGTCTGTGCCAGCTTCCCGTGATCCAGCTGGGACATCCGATACAATCTTCATTGGAATGGTAAACATGCTGATATGAAACACCCTGAAATTCCCCCGTGCCTTATAGAAATCAGAGCTCTACAGCACCAGAGGGCGTGGATCCTGAAACTCAGGGTGGAGCTTAATAGGACTTTGAAGGAGCGTGGAAGGATCTACCCAGACATGTCGTTGAATCTGATACTTTGGCTTCCTTCAAGAAATGGCTGGAACAGATCCTTGGATCAAACAGGCTAGATGGACTGAATGGCTCTCTCTTGTTTGTTCTGAAGGATTTGTTTTTTATATATATTTTTATATAATACCACAATAATGTCAAAATAACTGCAATCATAACACTTGTAACCTTATGCCTGGATTTTCTGTGCATCCCAGCGGTTACTCAAAGCATCTGTAAAAAGTTGTTGGTTCACAACTTTTGTTAACAATATGTCGTTGTGATTCTGACATAATGCGTGGACTGCAGGCAGCTACAAACTCAGTTTGTGTAAATAAACAGGCGAGAAAGGAAAGTCATCCAGGTGCTGGAGGTGGGGGCTGCATGGGAAAGAGAATTGTAATTCTGTTATTGGGCTGTAAACTGAACACTGCCAGGGGAAACTGACAGAGAAAGAAAATGGAGAGAAAAACCTTTTCTTCCTCTCATGCTGCTGTATTCCGTCTAATCTTCAGCTGAAATAAAGGTCTGCTGATCGCTTCACCTCTGTAGCCTGGGCTCTGATTCTTTACCCTGTTTCCTGAAGAGAGGTTACCCTCACCCATCTGCCTTCAGCTCTAATACTTTCTCAGGTGTGTAATACTATAGAGAATCCTGCCTTATTCGTTTATTTAAGAAGCCTTTTCTTGGAGACGATAATAGAATGACACACAACACAAAACAGAGAAGACACAAAACCCTTTGTATCAGGGTAGCTTAGCCTGTGGTGTGTCATCCAGGGCCTGATTCAGATGCTCATGCAGAAGCCTGTTCATCTCACCTAGGAGGCAGAGTAGTGCTGTGAAAACATTGGACATGTGTCTCGTCATTGTCATCACCTCTCCCCATAAACATGAACGGATTCTCTCAGTGGGCAGGTGATACATGTTTGGACCCGAGGAGCAGGAGAATAACATGACATCACTATCCCTGGCCAAAACCATTCTCATTCTAAATCCTGTTGAAAACTGGGGAAAATGTCCAGTTCGGACCTGTGCACCTTCACCCCTCATCACAACTTGAGCTGAAGGCAAACGAATTGTGAAGAACGGGGTTGAGATCAGGGTACAATTTCAAAACCTGGAAGAATACATGTGTTTTGTTCAAGTTGTCATGGCAGAAGCCTGAAAACTCAGTTGCAGTTGTTATTCCTAATATTTTGACCACTCAGTGTATGAGTACTTCAGTGTGTCTTGGGTAAATCACCAACCTGTTTTCCCGCCCTTCTGTAAGCACTGGTGTTCGGTGATGCTGACTTGCGCTATTTGGGGAGGATTTTTGGAGTCGCGTTATA
Source organism: Atractosteus spatula (assembly GCF_055471065.1). Classification (NCBI taxonomy): domain Eukaryota; kingdom Metazoa; phylum Chordata; class Actinopteri; order Semionotiformes; family Lepisosteidae; genus Atractosteus; species Atractosteus spatula. The sequence continues at coordinate 72,547,729 of NC_142708.1, read as the reverse complement.
GAGCGTCTGGCATTTGCTGGCTCTGATCAGGGACATCTGAGCCTCTCTGGACGCGCTGACATATCTAAGGCCCCTGCGAGATGGGTGGAATACCAGTGCAAATGCAACAGAGTGTGCTTCTGACCAAGAAGTCGCGTTTCCAGCCTGATTACCCTGCTGTACAATCACGTGCCCTGGTCCCATTGTTCCAGAGCTGTTGAAGTGACAGTCGTTGCATCCTTGGGCAGGTCCTTTGTTAAACCACACCACTCCAAATCTTTTACCCTGCCTGATGTCTTGTCTCTTGGTCCCCTGTCCTGCCCTTGTGGCACATGGGAAGAATCCTGTTGCACTTCATCCTAGTGCCCAATACTAACCTGTTCTTTTGTGTCTCCAGGCTCTGACAGAGAATTGGAAGAAAGTCATGTTTTCTTCCACGAAAGAGAATCAACAGTGAGTGGACACCAAAACTTTTATTTTCCCCTTTTCTTTTGGCTTTACTTCTCTATTTTTGGTTCTCTTTCTCTCTTACTTTCCCCGCCAAGAACTGTAGGTCACTCTCCTGTGCACCCTCAGTGAAGGCTCTTAATGCTGCAGATCAGCTTTCCAACAATGGCGCTCATTCGTTCCTTGACTGCCTCGACACTGTTTCAAAGCATTAAGCCTCTTTTTAGCATTAGGTGGCTTTGAGACGCATTCATCTTAATGTAGTACAAAAACAGTCATATTTTGTAAAAATAAACAAATTAAATAAAAAAAACCTCAGAAGGATGCTGCAGCTTTCACGTTAACCAGTGCAGATACTGCCCTGCTGCCCTGTGTTTTCTACCCAGGCTGGTGAGGTAAGGAGTAAAGAGCAAGCTGCCCCCTCACAGAGGCCTCCCACTGCCGCGCCCCCTGCTCACCCTCTCCTGTCTGCCGAGGAGCCGGAGACCCCAGAGAGAGTGGTGAGTCAAGGCTGTGATCACCGTGCTGCCAGTCACCTCAGCTGAAACTCTGTGTGCCCAGCTTCTGGGTGACATTTGGTTTGTCATAGCTAGGGCGTCCTACATCCCTGTGTTTAAAGCCGTTTCAGAGCTGAAAATGATTCCAAAAGATCCTCCCACCCATCTGTTTTTCTAGCTGCTTTGTCCAGTACGGGGTTGTGGGGGTGCAGGATCCTAGCCCCACAAGCAAGGGACGCAAGGCGGGGTACACCCTGGATGGGACGCCAGTGCATCACGGGACGCACACAGTCACAGACGCGCACATATTCATACCTGGGCCAGTTTTCCCAGATACCAATTAACCCACCAGCATGTCATTGAACTGTTGGAGAAAACCGGAGAACCCGGAGGAAACCCACGTCAGCACTGGGGGAACACACAAACTCCACACATACAGAACCCCAGGTCCAATACTGAGCCAGCGCTCCAGCGCTGCGTCACTGTGACTTTCTCTGTTGACTCTGCTGTAGGTTCAGAAGGAGAAACTCCATGCAGAGTTGAAGCAGGTTTTGAGTTTGAAAAGAAGTCTTCTCAAAGAAACGTCACATCTGTCCCTACAAAGCATGGATCCTCCTGTCCAGATCAACGTGACACAGGTAATGATCTGATGTGGGCATTTCCTCACCTCTTACAGCATTCTGAGTGCCAGTCTGAAGAACTCTTCCCTAAACATTCAATGACACACAATTCCAAAGAAAAGAAACCTTATTAGTTTGTCAAGTTTATCAAGCATCAATAATTGCACGTCTCTCAAATGTTTGGTTTTTTTTTTTCAAATGATCAAAAATCTCTGCTGTACCATTCAAATGCCCACACTTTTGGAAAAGGTATAACTTACCAAAAACAAAAAACTATGTTAAACAATTCCGGTGCATGATATTAAACCCATTCTAGCCTGGGATCACTGTGTGAAGTACATTATTGGCGGACGTCATCCACAGTATGTGGGGAAGTGATAGTTGCTCCTGACCCTGGCCAGCCACCTTCTGCCTTGTTGACCAGCTGCTGTACTTGTTGCCCAGGAGGAAGTGGCTCGCTCAGAGCTGGTGGAGGTTGTCGTGGAGACAGAGGCCGAGGCTGGCGCCAGTGGGTTCAGTGTTGCAGGAGGAGGGGAGCAGGGCATTTTTGTCAAGAATGTGCTCAAGGACTCACCGGCAGCAAAATCCCTCAGCCTCCAGAAAGGTCAGATTTTTGCTTTATTTCTCATCTCAGATTGACGTGACATCAATCTCCAATGAGTGACTGTGACAGTCCACTTTTTAATTGTGAGAGCAAACAGGTACGCTGTAGATGCCTTCTGTATGGGAATCCTGAGAGTCATGAAGGCCAGTGCTCTCTTGCTGGGCATCAGTTGCAGTAGCCTGAGCTGTCACTAGCCCTGACCTGACCCTGTACTGCAGTGGGCTTACAGACACTGATTCCTTGTGATTGCAGTTTTGAAGCTGTAAGTATGGGGGGAGCCAGGAAGGGAGACTCCCACCAACAGACTTGTTTGTTTCCATCACGGGATCTTAAACAATACAAACTGCACTAGATTTCAGGCCTTCAGGGGCTACAGTACAAAAGAGTTTATAGACAGGGCTTCTTATAAGCGGTCCACAAGTATACTCGCAGACATTTTATGAAATGCATAACGAACAGAAAATAGTTCTCTTCATTACCACATTTTCCCCTGCCGTAGGTCCACAATCACCAAAAACTCACACCAGGGCCAGTTTCCCCAGAAGTCAATTAACCTTCCTTGTGGGAGGAAACAGGAGCACACAGAAGAAACCTACACAAACACAGGGAGAACATACAAATTCCATGCAGACAGTACCCCAGACATCGAACCCACGCCCCCATTGTTGAGAGGCATCAGTGCAAACCCCTGCTCCGTCGTGCAGCATTCACGAACTGGATGCCAAAAATGATCTGAATTCCTGTTTATGTCCCTTTAAACCTGAGCTACTTGATTTGTGCCATTTTGATACTAAAACTTTGATTCAAACAGCTCTCCGAATGCTAAATTAATCCTGGAAATGATCAGTTTGATTAAAAAGTTGGTTCACAAAACAAAGCAAATGGCTTCAGAGAAGTGCATTACATTTAAAAGTGTCTTTCTGTAATCTTTTTTTCCTGAGTATCTATAATAAACAAATCCACCGAGGGAACAGGACTAAATTTAACTGACCTTTACTGAATCACTGTCTTGCTGTGCATAATATGACATTTGCTTATGTCATTGCTGGCCCCTTTGAACTGGAAAGCACTTCTTTGGGCTTTATTTTTTCAAATCTGCTTGCAATTTTACTGTATGTGGTTTTGACATTTGAGTTACATTGCATATGGTGAAGTTCTTCGGAAAAAAAAGATGTTTTCCAGATTTGTCTGGCAAGTTGAATATGAAAGGAGTTGTGTTATGTTTTATTTCTTGTTTTGTGTTTTTTGTTTGATTTTAAGTTTTATGCTTAAAATCAAGAGAAAAACTATCTGCTTAAATGATTTAGATCTCCCTTATTTAAATACCTCAGTGTTGACGATATGGATTACTTGAAATGAGGATAATTTGGTGAGGAGGTGGCCTTGCAGATGACCTCTTTGGCATGTGCTTACGTAGAGGACAGTCATATGATGATATCAGTCACAAGGTTACGGCTTGACGGCTCAGCTTTTCTCGTTACCCCTTTCCTCACAGGAGACCAGCTGCTGAGTGCCAGGGTGTACTTTGACAATGTCAAGTACGAGGATGCTTTGAAGATCCTGCAGTGTGCAGAACCCTACAAGGTGTCCTTCTTCCTAAAGAGGACAGTTCCAAGCTCTGATGTCAATGTCTCCCCCGGCTCTGTAAGCCTGGATGTTAAAGGACCAAAAGCCAAGATGCCCAAAATGGTAAAGGACCCTTCCCCTGGTGGTCATTTTTCTTATATCAGGACACTGTAGAATAGATCATTGCAAGCTGACCATCATTCCTTGCAGGTCAATCAGGATGCAACACCCCTGCATATAGACAGAGGTGAAATATACAATAGTGTGCATATGTATTAGAACACCTGTTAGTAATTTTGACATATTGCTCAAATGAAATCAAGCCATTGGAACTGACAATCCCGGGGAACTGTGACAAAATACATTTTTATGTAATTTAATTTATCACAGAAATTGGAACCAACATAACTTAACATCCATGAGATGGATGTTATTTTTAATAAAAACGATTTCTAACACTTTATTTTGAATACAATATTTAGATATAATTTGCAAGTTATAAACATACATAGAAATAATACGTTGAAGGTTTTTACTCTATGCATTCACATAGGAATAAGATGCTATTTAAAACGCAGGACTCCGATGCACTGTACTGTACTATGTATTGTGTGAATTTTCACTCTAAGCAAAGGTATATCTTTGGATTTTCAGAGGGTCAAGAGTGTCAAACCCCTGAAGACAAAGAAAAGGATGGGCAGGTTCAGCCTGAGGAAGAGCAAGAAAGGCAAACTTCCAGCTGGGACAGAGTTCAAGATGGAGGGATCACCGGCCAAGCTGGAGCTGAGCCCAGTGGATGTTGAGTTTGCCTTCCCAAAGTTCTCCAGGCTCCGAAAGGGGGGAAAGGCATCAGCAGAGGGGGGAATGAAATTCATGGGCTCAGGTGCACCGGGAGGCGTGGCGATCACAGGCCGAAAGAAAAAGAGGATCAAGTTTCCGAGAATGAAAGTAAAGGACCCTGCAGGAGCTCGAGGAGATGTGAGCATAGAAACACAGAAACCAGAGGGAGAGCTTGCCATCACTTTACCGGAGGGCAAAGCAGACTTTGGTGGCCCCGAGGCCAAGCTTAAAGCCAAAGGGAAATCCCCAAAGTTTGGCATCTCCTTTCCAAAAACTAAAAAGGCCAAAGTGGAAGTTAGCCCACCTGAAGGAACCGTGGATGTGAAGCCACCAGAGGCCAGATTCAAACCCCCATCGGTGGAGTTCGATTTCGGTCTTCCCCTGGGGAAAAAGGAAGTGAGTTTGCCAGAACAGGAGATTACAGAAAAAGAAGGGCATAAATTCAAGCCACCCAGAGTGGAACTGGGCATTGGTTTGCCCTCAGGAAAGGCAGACATTACGGTTCCCCAACCAGAAGTTCATGTGAAGGGTCCCAAGGTGGATATCAAAGGAGGCCCTGAAAGAGAAGAAGGCACGCTGAAAGCGGAGGGCTTTAAAGTCAAGATGCCCAAGGTTGGCATCTCCACAAAAACAGAAGGAGTGGATGTTCCTTCAGCCAAGGGTGAACTTGGTGTTGAAGGTCCAGAAGGCAAATTAAAGACACCCAAATTAAAACTCCCTCAGATAGAGCTTTCCCTGCCTTCAGGTGAGTTTGAAGGAGCTGGAGCAGAACTGAGCATCGAGGCCCCAGAAGGAAAGCATAAGGGTGGTCTGAAAATGCCATCAATAGATATTGCAGCACCCAAAGTGGACATTGATTTTAGTCTATCAAAGGGCAAAGGAGAGGGTGAAGGTGAGCTGAGTGCTGAGGGCACTGTTGATGAAGGCATGAAGGTTAAAATGCCCAAAGTGACGCTCCCAAAATTTGGAGTCTTTAAGGGTGACATGGAGGCTCAGGTGTCTCCTCCAAAAGTGGAAGGAGAGATCAAAGGCCCCAAAGCAGAGGTTGAAGTAGTGGACATTGATGCTAAGGGCCTGAAGATGAAGATGCCATCTGTTGGTATTTCTTTGCCAAAAATAAAAGTAGAGGGCGCTGGACCTGAAGGAGGCATGAGAGTTGCAGAGGAAGGTGGCGAGGGAAAGATGAAACTGCCTGGCATCAAAATGCCATCCATTGACCTTTCAGTTCCCATTCCTGATGTAGATCTGCACCTGCCAAAGGGCAAAGGGGCTGCCGAGGTAGAAATGAAGGGTGACCTTGATGCAGGAAGCCGAGGCAGCAGGGAAGGTCTGGATATAAAGCTGAAAATGCCAAAGATATCTCTGCCAAAATTTGGTGCCTCTGGGAAATTGACAGAGCCAGATGCTGATGTACATATCTCTGGTCCTAAAGTCGATGTGAAGGGCCCAGGAGCAGATGTTAAAATACGAGATATTGAAGTAGAGGGTCCTGATGTTAAAGGTGCAAGGATAAGCATGCCAAAAGTAGACATCTCTCTACCGAAAATCAAGGTGCCTGATGCAGAATTAGATGTTCATGGAATGGAAACTGAAGGCCTTTCCTTAAAAGGCCCCAAAATATCTATGCCATCAGTTGATATCTCCCTACCAAAGATGAAATTGCAAGAGGTAGATTTGAAGACTCAGGGTATTGAGATAGGGGGCCCCAAAATAGGCATGCCAAAAGTGGATATTTCACTTCCCAAAATGAAATCTCCAGAGGCAGACATCAAAGTAGAAGGACCTGGTGCCAAAGGGGCAAAGATAGGCATGCCGAAAGTGGACATTTCTCTTCCAAAAATGAAGTTGCCAGAAGCTGATATTGAAGTAGAAGGACCTGGAGCTAAAGGGGCAAAGATAGGCATGCCGAAAGTGGACATTTCTCTTCCAAAAATGAAGTTGTCAGAAGCTGATATTGAAGTAGAAGGGCCTGGAGCTAAAGGGGCAAAGATAGGCATGCCGAAAGTGGATATTTCTCTTCCAAAAATGAAGTTGCCAGAAGCTGATATTGAAGTAGAAGGACCTGGAGCTAAAGGGGCAAAGATAGGCATGCCGAAAGTGGACATTTCTCTTCCAAAAATGAAGTTGCCAGAAGCTGATATTGAAGTCGAAGGACCTGGAGCTAAAGGGGCAAAGATAGGCATGCCGAAAGTGGATATTTCTCTTCCAAAAATGAAGTTCCCAGAAGCTGATATTGAAGTAGAAGGACCTGGAGCTAAAGGGGCAAAGATAGGCATGCCAAAAGTGGACATTTCTCTTCCAAAAATGAAGTTGCCAGAAGCTGATATTGAAGTAGAAGGACCTGGAGCTAAAGGGGCAAAGATAGGCATGCCGAAAGTGGATATTTCTCTTCCAAAAATGAAGTTGCCAGAAGCTGATATTGAAGTAGAAGGACCTAGAGCTAAAGGGGCAAAGATAAGCATGCCAACAGTGGATGTTTCACTGCCGAAAATGAAGTTGCCAAAAGCTGATATTGAAGTAGAAGGACCCGGAGCTAAAGGGGCAAAGATAGGAATGCCAAAAGTGGATATTTCTCTTCCAAAAATGAAGTTCCCAGAAGCTGATATTGAAGTAGAAGGACCTGGAGCTAAAGGGGCAAAGATAGGCATGCCGAAAGTGGACATTTCTCTTCCAAAAATGAAGTTGCCAGAAGCTGATATTGAAGTAGAAGGACCTGGAGCTAAAGGAGCAAAGATAGGCATGCCAAAGGTGGATATTTCTCTTCCAAAAATGAAGTTGCCAGAAGCTGATATTGAAGTAGAAGGACCTGGAGCTAAAGGAGCAAAGATAGGCATGCCGAAAGTGGACATTTCTCTTCCAAAAATGAAGTTGCCAGAAGCTGATATTGAAGTAGAAGGACCTGGAGCTAAAGGAGCAAAGATAGGCATGCCAAAAGTGGATATTTCTCTTCCAAAAATGAAGTTCCCAGAAGCTGAGTTAGACATAAAAGGAAAAGAAATGGAAGGCCCAGACAGAAAGGGTCTAAAGATGGGTATGCCTAAATTTGACATTTCCCTCCCTAAAATTAAATCAAAAGAGATGGAATATGATGTCCAAGGAATGGAAATAGAAGGCCCTTCTGTTAAAGGGCCAAAAATATCTGTGCCAAAAGTCGACATTTCCTTGCCTAAGGTGGATGTGCAAGGACCTGAAATTGAAGGGTCAAAAATATCAGCACCAAAAGTTGATATATCCTTACCAAAAATAAAGCTTCCTGAGGGAGAAGTGCCTTCAGTCAAAATGCCAAGTGTTGACATTGATATGCCAAAGATTGACCTTGATCTGAGCCTTCCAAAGGTTAGAGGAAAAGACACAACTTTGGAGCATGGTATCAGTGCTCCAGAGCCATCCGGAGGCTTTGACATGCCTGATGTTCATCTCAAGATGCCCAAAATCCCAATGCCAAAGTTTGGAGTCAAAGGCAAAGAAGGGGAGATGGGGGCTGATCTTGAGCTTAAAGGAGATATAAAGACACCCAAAGGCAAGATTGATGTTAGCCATCCAGAAATAGAGGCCAGTACCAAACTGCCAAAAGGCAAACTGGACATTAAAGGTCCTGAATTTGAGTCTGTGGACACAGATGCGAAACTGAAACTGCCTACAGTCAAAGTCCCAAAACTTGATATTTCTGCGCCTAAACTACCAGATATTGACTTAAATATCAAAATGCCAAAGGGTGCAGCTGAAGGAACTGGTGGTGTGGAAATGAGTGGCCAAGGACCAGAGGTGAGTGCCAGAGGTCCAAATGTTGAGATTAAAATGCCGAAAATCCCCACATTTGGAAAAGGAAAAGGGGAGGCTGAAGTCAAGGCTCCAGAACTTGACATAGAAGCTCCAGACTTGCACTTCAAAGGGCCTAACATTAAAATGCCCAAGATTGGCATCTCTTTTCCCAAAGGCAAGCCTGGAGAAGATGGCATTGAAGGTGAAACAGGCATCTCTCCACCCACTGTAAAGACAGACACTATTACACCTGAAGCAAAGGTTAAGGTTCCAAAAATAAAACTTAAAACCAAGGGGACTGATGTAGACATTGGCACTTCTGATCCGAGCCTCAAGCTGCCAACTGTAAATCTTCCGACGGTGGACATCTCAGCACCCAAAATTGACCTGGATTTCGGCTTGTCCAGAGCCAAAGCTGAAGACAAGGAGCAAATTGAATTGCTCAAGGCCGAAGGTGATAGGCCTTCTTCGGGAGCAAGCTTTGAGGTTCCGGACGTTTCTCTGAAAATGCCAAAGTTTTCTCTTCCCAAGATTGGGGGGAAATCAAAGCATGGTGATCTGGAATTAGAGGGACGGGGTTCGAAAACTGAAATCAGAGTAACCCCCCCAAAAATAGACATAGAGGGCAGAGCACCATCAGAAGAGTCAGATGCCGATGGAAAACTAAAAGGCAAGATGAAGATGCCTAAAATCAAGATGCCTTCTTTTGGGATGTCCTGGAAAGAGGGAGAAGTTGGCATTAGTGGCCCAGAGGTTGAAGCCAAAGTCAAGAAAGGAAAAGTGGATATCACAGGGCCTGAAATTGACATTGAAGGCCCTGGTGGCAAAGGGAAGATGCCCAAATTAAAATTACCCAAATTTAAAATATCATCCCCTAAAGGCAAGCTCCCAGAGGGAGAAGCTGAGGTGAAACTAAGGGATGAAGTGAGTGGAAAAGGTGGTGTCCAAGCACCAGATGTCACCATCAAAATGCCCAAGTTCTCCATGCCTAAGTTTGGGTCCAAGGAGGGCAACCTTGATGTGAGTCCGCCAGATGCAGACATGGAGGCCAAAGGCAGAATCAAAATGCCATCCCTGGTAATCTCCCTCCCAGCTGCAAAGCAACGAGAAGGTGAAGTATTGTTACCTAAAGCTGAAGTAGATGTAACAGAAGAAGACATCAAGGGTTATGAAGGGCATTTGAAAATCCCAAAAATGCCAACACTTGACATTTCAGCCCCCAAAATCGAACTGGATGTAGGTTTGCCTAAAGCCAAAGCTAATGCTTCCCTTGACTCTGACCCAGGTTTGAAGGCGGAAGGTGATGGCAGCTTTGAGGGAACTGATTTCAAGTTAAAAATGCCAAAGGTGAGTTTGCCATCATTTGGTATCTCTGGATCCAAAGAGAACGACATTGATGTTAGTGGATCAAAACCAGATGTAGGTGCCTCCCAACGAGTTAATATAAAAGGATCCAAGGCTGAACTCTCCAAACCCAAGATCTCTGCAGTTGCTCCAGACATGGACATTGAGGGAGATGAAGGCAAATTGAAGATGCCAAAGATAAAAATGCCCAAGGTGGACATATCTGTACCAAAAGGTAAATTGGGAGATGTTGACATGTCTCTTGGTGAGGGTGGGGTTGACAAATTAAACATTGAAGGAGATACAGGTGAGGGGAAATTTAAAATGCCTTCTTTTGGGATGCCGAAGTTTTCCTCCCCTACCGTGAAAGCTCCGGATCTTGATCTGGAACTCAGCGTAGGGAAACACAAGCATGAGACTGAAATCACTGGTCCAGAGGTGGATGTTAAGGGGAAAAAAATTGAAGTATCTGGCCCGGTTATAGATACAGAGTCATCTGAGTTTAAAATCAAAATGCCTAAAATTAAAATGCCAAAAATAGGAATTTCGGGTCCATATTTAGAAGGGGCAGATATGGAGTTAGATACTGGTGTACCGAAAGCTGATAAGGGAAAGGGAAAGATAAAGATTGAGGCTCCAAAAGGAAACAAGGATATAAAGAAAACAGAAACTGAAGAAGAAGGGGCAGAAGGTAAATTCAAAATAAAAATGCCAAAATTTGGGATCAAGGGCACAACAGAGCATCCTGATCTTGAAGCTGATGCTGCTGGTGAGGGAGGGGATGCCAAGTTCAAAATGCCCACAATTTCCCTTCCAGGTGTAGGTTTTTCTGTTGGTAAAGAGGGAGGCATCGATGCTTTGGATATACCAGAGGCAGAAGGGAGCAGTAAAACAGGAAAGTTCAAAATTCCTGATGTCGAAATTTCAGGACCGAAGATCAAAGGGCATATGGACACTGACACTACAGGTGCCAACGCTGACCTCAGTACCCCAGAGGACAAAGAACGCATCAAGTTGCAAATGCCAAAAATTACACTGCCCTCAGTTGGGTTCTCGGACACAAAAGACAAAAGTGCTTCCACAGAGTTGATTGCCCCAGAGGCTGATGCAGAGGGCAAAATAAAAGGGCCAAAATTCGAAATAAAGGCTCCAAAGATTGAGATTAAAGTCCCAGATTTGGACATCAGAGCCCCAGAAGTGCAAGGAAAGGGTCCCCTGCTGGAGTCTGAGGATCTAGAAACTGATAAGGACAGGAAAGCCAAAGCCAAAAAAGCAAAGTTTGGAATTGCTCTGCCTTCCATCTCCCAGCCTGAAACAGCAGTGAAAATGTCCACACCAGGCACTAAAGAGAAAGGGCCTGATGTGAAATTGAAAGCAGGCACCAAACCTTCTGAGTCTACAGACACTGTCGGAGACTATGAAGGCCCCAAGATGCCCAAAGTCAAGAAAGCAGTGTTTGTTTTTGCAAAGCCCAAAACCAATGGGTCAGACGCCTCAGAGGGAGAATCGAGCTCGACTGAAGCCAAAATGAAAGTGCCCAAGATCAAGATGAAGCCTTCCTTTGGGAAATCCCGCCCCAAGGGAAAAAAAGGAGACGAAGTGAACGTAGAAGGTGAGGATGAGGAGGAAGAAGAAGGGAAATCAAAGGGGGGCAAACTGAAAATGCCCAAGGTCACCTTCTCTCCGGGAAAAACCGGCTCCTTTGATGTCACTTTGAATGGATCTGGCTCTGCTGGGTCCAAGAAAGGAGAGAGGTCGGGTCCTCAGGTCAACGGAGAGAGTGATCTTACATTCCAGAACGGATCCCAGGAAGACAGAGCAAAATTTGGAAAGATGAAACTACCGAAGGTGGAGTTCTCCTCTCCGTACTCCAAAGGGATGAGCGGGGAAGGGGACGCTGAAATGAGCATGAAGCTGGTCAAATCGGAAGACTCTTCGGGTATGGAGGGAGACGGCAAAGGAGCGAAGTACAAGTCTCCCAAAATTACCTTCCCAGGCTTCAAAAGGAAGCCAGGCAAAGAGGACGTGGAGGAGAAGGCAGGTGCGTTGGTGTCTTCCAAAGCCCGGACTGAAATGGTCTTGCTAGAGCCGGACCAAAGGGAGGCTTCCGAATCCCCCAAGCCTAAAGTCTCCATCGGATTTGTCTCGGGGAGAGGCCGAGGGGACCCAAAGAGCGCGGCAGCGACCGGCAGTGACCCAGCTCTCAAAACGGGGGCAGAAGGCAGCGTGGACAGCAAGGACAAGTCTCCCCGATTCAAGATCCCCAAGTTCTCTATAAGCCCCCGATCGACAGGAATCCTCCACATCACGGAGGGAGGTTCTCCGCAGGGCAGCAGGGACTCTCTGCAGCGCTCCGAAGAGGAGGAACGATCTTCTCGCTTCAAGATCCAAATGCCAAGGATAGGGTTCTCTACCCAGCATGCTTCAGAGGAGCCGGTAGTGACAACCAAGGAGGGTAACGTGGTTGTTGTCACAAAAACATCAAAACACACATCAACAGAGTCAGGGACTGAGAAATCCACTACCATTTAATAAATTACAGACAACCATGGGACTATATGTACAAGATAGAGCAGTGAGAGGCTTCTTCGTCACTCATCTCAGTGTTTAAAAATAAGTGACCACTTCATTTTGTTGTTTTTATTTTTTCTCTGTTTTCCTTTTATTTCTAATATTTGAGCTTTTTAGTAGTTCAGGCCATGAATGTTGATGTCATTAAAAAACAGAAATATTCTGTAACCTTTGTTTTTGTACAAAGTCATGTCCCCCATGACATGTCCCCCACATGCATTGTGTATAACCTTTAAAAAAAAGAAAGAATTGGTTGTAATGTAACAAACTCAAAGCAAAATATTGTAATTCCAAATTTATGCTGACATTTATTTAAAAATGTTTTTTTTATAATGCAATTGGATTAACTTTAAAGGGGGGATGGGCAGCTGTGGCACTAACAAATACAGGAAAGCAGTGGTGTCTTAACTGATTTGCTAGCACAAGGGATAGAACATTAGATTAGAAAGAAAAAAAATACTGGGTCTTTGTTGATCTAATGCTACAGATAGATGTGAGCTTCTTAAAGCAGTGTGCAAAGGGTAGTTTGCCTTCTTTGTGTTTTTATATATTTATGATACTATTGAGAACGGCATTTCTTTTCATATTCCAAGAGATTGCGTGTTATGAGTTGAAGTGTAAATGAAATTTACTGACTGCTACAGTGCTTTGTATTAAGAAAGTACTGATATGGTTTTGTCACAGAGATAGCACTACAGTGTAATGTCATGTGGTCCTGTTGTCACCCTGGACACTGTGCCTTGGATAAGACAAACTGGGCTCCTTTTCCAGGTTTATTCAATGGGAACTGAAAGCAGTGACGAAACTGGCCTTAGAAAGGTTCAGCGCAGGGTCAAAAGAGTTATTCCGTGGCACAGCAAAGTGAGTGCACACTTAAACTGCAGAAAAGCAATGCAGAGTGGTGTTGAGAGAGTCACAGGTGTGTAGTGGTGCTATTGAAATGTGTCACTAAAGAGCAGGCATGTGCAGATTCACCACAGGAAGCGTCTGCATGGGAATTGACCATCTTGTCTGAGGAATACAAAGAGCTCATACTGCACTGGAGATTAGTGATACCACTTGACAGTATATGTACAGAGAGAGAGTTTCAAATGTTTGGTTTATTGACAGATGAAGCTGCATGAGTCTTTTGGAGCCCTTTGAAACTTTTGCTTTTCCTTTCTTTTTTTTTTTACAAATAGAACCTAACATCAAGCTACGTGTAATATATGCTCTGGCTTGAGGAGGGACTGTTTCCGAAGAATGCAATGTCATATTAATTAAAACAATACCTTAACTTCTTACTTGTGTTATCGCTCTCCATTCTGTGTGTATCCTGTAATTTTCCAGGTGTGAAAGCTTTTACTGGTCAGGGTCTCCCAGGTAGGCTAAACAGGACGTTTGCCTGCTGTGATGGGTTTTCCCAGTTAACAGGGCCGACTAGAGCTTTCCGGCATTTATCCTCAGCCTCTCGCCGAATAGCCACACCTGGGATTTGTCAGAGTTGCTGGGAACTCTGTGGGGTCGTCACTGAGATCTGTGTTGCTCCTCCAAGTGTTGCTGGCCGCCCTGCGCTGACGCTGCGAGTCCCAATGTGTCGACGAAGGTGGCTCAGCTGGTGACTCTGTATGCAAGAGGTTATAAAGAAAAGAACAGCCAACCAGGACCACAGTGTGAATGAAAGTACTTCAGCTGCAAAAACTGCTTTAAGACAAGAAACTGGACTTCCAAATTAGGCCTAAAATCTAGGTTTTCTGTATGTTTTCAAGCTCTAAGCAGCTCTGCTCCTGACTCAGTTCAATTTTAGCCAGACCAGCTCATTCCTTCTGTGCCCCTTGAGCAGCTGGTGATCTAAAGAGACATGGAAAACCTGCTGGAATCCATTCCCTGAGGACCAGAGGAGGGAACCTTTGACTTAGAGTCGTTACACAAAGAGTTAGCCATGCAAATAGGCAAACAACCCGGATGAACACACTCCTTAGTGCGCCTTGCATTGTCCAACACAAGCTTCTTTTGCATTCTGGAAACTGATATTTGCAAGTGGGAAGATCTGTTGTAAAAGGTAGTTTCTACATTTCAAGTTCAAGTTCAAGTTTATTGTCATTTTACTCATATACAGGTATATGGTATAACGAAATGCTATTTAGCTAGCTCTCAGACGATACCTAGTACAAAAAAAAACAACAATACAATTGTATAATAAAAGAAAGACACAGACAACAGGCAGATTTCCATCCCTGCTCCTGAAAGATCCAGATGCTGTTTGGTGTTCCTGCCCACCTCTAAATTCCTTAAAATGGGATATCGAACAGCCGATTGCAGGCATCCACGAAACCAGGGCTGGGCCCCATGACTACTACTTTTGAGGTAAATGTCTTAATCCGCAGTCCATAACCCATAGTCCATATTGCAGGAGTTAAGGAATAACCAGCTCCACGCCCAGATCACACACAGCACACCTTAAAGCTTACAGTACTTGACTGGCGCGGCTCCTCCGCCACCCATTTCCTCCCGCAACACCTGGGGCGCGAACCCGGAGTAACGCAACAGGGAACCAGCCGCATGAGCTAAAGGAGACCTCCCCCAGCCCAGGCAGCCGAGGTCCCTGCTACGCGCAGGGAGAGCGGTGACGTCACCGTATCCGAACTAGCTCCGCTACAAGTACATCCTGCAAAGCTTGAACACCAATATGCCAAAAAAAAATGTTTTTTTTTTCAAAATACAATAAAAGGACAGGAAAAACCTATCCAAGATATTCTTTCACCTTTAGAAATGAGCCACCATTAGTTACTGTCAGTGTTTGTGTTAGGTACACAGTTTTTCAGAGAAGACGCATGTGGGAGGTGTTGCGCACAGTGGCAAGAAGGTGAAGAGTGTTGTTATCCGTCCAGCTTGACAATGTACGGCTGCAGCCCTGACTCGCCACAGCACAGCAGCACCAATTGCCTACGACTCCAGCCATCTTAAGAAAGATCGCTAAATAGGTTCAGTTCAACCAATAATTACATCAGCAAAGTTGGAATGAACTTGGCGGAAACTCCAGCAAATGCCTGCAGCCCTCCAAGACTGAAGTTAAGCTTTCAGGTCTAAATATTCACCTCTCTCCTGACCCCCTTGACGCTGACATTTGCACCAGCTGAGCTCTTGGATTGCACGAAGCTGCGAATTAGAAACATAAAGCGTTTTCAGTTCTGTAACTGTCATAATTTTATTTCCCTATCATAAATGCCTCCGAATAATAGTTGAATTGAATGCTTCACCGCGGTGACTGCAGTTTATTACTTGTATTTTAGACATAAGGAGTCCAGGTGGGGAGCTGCGTCAGCATGCGTAGGCTGCAAAGGAACAAGTAAGAGGTTTATTCCCTGCTGAAAAAAAGAAGAAAGAAAACACAACGTTTCGGCCGTGGAGCCTTCTTCAGGTGTGAGCAATGCACGTACTGGGCATGGAACACAAATTCCATTCGAGTTGCAATACTGGAAAAACGCCACTAGATGGAGGCATTCGGCAATAAGTCTAACAGGGCTGCGTGTTTCTTACGTGCAGTATCAAAATCGCCTACCCCTATAAACTTGTACTCGCGGACTTCAAACACTCTTGTATTTTAATAACACATCACCTAGACTGTAATGCCACTTAGAGTCAAGAGGAATAGTGAAAAAAATGTGTGTTTGTGTACAGAGGGATCTACACAAAGCGACTGCAGAAACAGAGAAGAAAAGCAAGGTAAAGAAAAGCATACTTTTAAAAAAACGCGAACTATAAAGGGTTTTTTAACGGTAGCTATACTTTACAAAAATTAGAAGCTTAGAAAACACAAAATGCTATACAAAAGTAATTAAAAACTGATCTTTGAAGAACAGATCTTACACTGAAAGATTACATTTTATATGTGATGATTTGACGACCATATTTGTGTAAGAACCGATAGTGATGAGGGGAAAAGAACAAATCAAAGACTGAACAATCTTAATTAAGGAAAGACTGAGCTGGAATGAAAATCCCAAGGGACTGTAGAAAAAGGCATATTCCACAGAAAGACTAGGGGGAAATGCTTCTCTAGTACAGGATATCTACTGTACTAACAGACTGAAGAAGCAGTGGTTCTGTGGTAGGTGAGAACATACAATGAAATTTCAAGTGCTTCAACTTCCCAAATTGTTACCATAATAAAGACCATCTATGCACAACTACGTAAGGAATGGTGTGGTTATGGTGTAGCAGGACAGGACTATGCTACGTAGTTAGCGGTACGCTACTCCAGCGCCTCAAATGGATGTAAAACTCACCTACCCCCGACTCATCTGTTTCCGGTTTGAAAGACTTCTTTTAAAGTTACACGCAAGTCTGAAGCAGTTATAGAACTCTGCCACTAGGTGGCACAATAGCGCAGTGCTGTATACATAGCGGTCTAAACGTGTGCGTGAATCACAGCAGAACCGCAGTAGCATTGCTCATCCAAATTCACATTAGCACATCACTCTTCCTATGGTAACTAACGGAAAAGTATCAGCGATAAATGCATGTACTTTTTTCACCGTTGCATCCCGGTCATCTTATCGAGATAGAAAGCTGGAGAGAGATATCTTAAAACCTTTTTTTTCCCATTTTTTCTTTGTTTTGTTAAAATGGCTCACATTACAGAAAGCGTCAGACAGAAGAACAGTGAGCAAAACAAAAAAAAAGGCACCGACTTCATCTCTTCGGTTACGTTCAGTAACCCATCAGTCATTTCCTCCGATTTGCACCTTGAACACCAGCCTTCCAGCTCTGCGCCCCTCTTTCAGCACAAACAGCTTAGACTGGGCTGCGAACGTGCTGCCCAGTAGAGTCTTCTTTCTGTCGTACGTCACATCAGAGCCAGAACAGGAAAACCATTTGCCCATCTAGCCCGTTTGGTAGTAAGTACAGAGCTGATCCAAGGATCTCAAACAGCTGCTTCATGATAGGCTTCGCCAACAAGGCTGGGTAGCTTGTTCCACACTCCGGCAACACTTTGTGTAAAGATTTAACTCCCATTCTCAGTTCTAAATGCACGTCTCAATAGTTTCCACTTGTAGGCTCTGGAAATTAGGCTTTATGAACCCTGACAGAGCCTGCAGCCTAGAACAGTAGGAAGAGATGTGGATAATGGCTTCTCAGCTGTTAGAAACAAAAACACTTAATGTTCTAATTTGCAGTAATTAAGCAACAAAATCCACATATAACGGGATTGCTCAAAGCCTTCAAGCAAAGGGGCATCATTTTCTACTGATCACCTTCAACAGAGACAACACTGCACCACACAATGCACTACACAGACATCAAGATATTAATATTTACTTTCTGTCACTAAAATGAGGAAGTTACTATAAAGGGCAGCAGATCTTTAAAATATAAGAAGGGTGTCTGCACTGTAGAGAGAAAACCTGGTTATTGGGAGTGTCGCAGGGAAGTGTTTCCCAGCTGATGTGGAGACCCACTGGAATGTCTTCCAGGCCCTCATAGATCGCCGGGCTCTAATTTAGCCTCTCAGGCTTCATCACATTCCCAAACCGAGCCAGTTCGGCAGGAGCTATGTGACTGCTTTTCTGGACACTCCACTCAGAGCCCTTCACAGGTAATGGGGATCCCCTCCACCACCACCAGTGTGCAGCCCCACCTGGATGATGCGATGGCAGCTATAGTGCACCAGTACTCTCCCCACACACCAGCTATCAGTGGGGAGGAGAGCAGAGTGATGAAGCCAGTTCAGAGATGGGGATTATTAGGAGGCCATGACTGGTTGAAGGCCAATGGGAAATGAAGTAATACTATAGAGCAGAGGTCTCTGTCCCTGGTTCTGGAAAGCCCCAATCCAATTCTTCTTATAGGTCACCACAAATCACCTGTTTGTTCAAAATCAGAAAACACTTGTTTAAACAATCGATCAATTAAGATAGGAATGTTACACTGAACAGAACACGGGTCTGTCCATCCATTTTCTAACTGCGTCTTCCATTTCAGGATCGCAGGGGTGCTGGAGCCTATCCTGGCAAGTAACGGGGTGCAAGGCAGGGTACCCCCTAGATGGGGGGGTGCACACACACATGCACACACTCGCACCAGGGCCAGTTTTCCCAGAAGCCAATCAACCTGCTAGTGCATTTGTGGACAGTGGGAGGAAACCCATGCGAACACAGGGGGAACATATTAGGTCCCCAGTGCTGTGAGGCCGCAGTGCCGACCACTGCTCCACTGCAAACACTGGTGCTTGAAGGATGTTCTGAGTTTTGTTTCAAATGAGCTGTGAAGGACTTAGTTCAGAAAACCAGCAGTGTAACCGATCACAGTAAAATTGGTCTTTAGAAATTGGTGACTTTAAGGCTGCCTCCAACACCTGCTGATCTGGGACTCTTTTCACCATTGGTTCCTAATCCTGGTACTAGAAACCTCAGGGTCAGCTGTGCTCTCAGCTGCTTGATTTAATCCTTCATTGAACTGACTGAGTAATCAGACCTTTTTTATTGTTTGCTTCTCCTGTAGAGATGATGTTTTCCAGATACTCCAGTTCCAGAACCCGAAAACGATTCAGTCAGGTCTAATTGGTAAATTGTTAGTTACGTCTGTGGTGCAGATAAACAAACCTCTGCAGGGTCTGGGGTCCCCACGACCTTGATTGGGAACCCTTGGGTAGAGTCTCAGAGCCTTCTGCCATCACCTCCTCATTCATTACACGGACAGACATTCATTGCAGATTTTCATTCAATGATGTCATCGCCGAAAGGGGTCCCGGTGAACACTGTCCCAAAGAATGGGGCTTCAGGAAGGCTGGGGGAAGGGGGCGGGGTCCTGTCGAGAGAAAGGGGCGGGGAATAACCATGTTTATCCAATAGAAAGAGACGAAGCCAAGGATATGTAAATACAAAGAACGCACATGTCTGTCGGAGGCCAATCAGAGGCAAGGTGAAGTGTGAAGGGCGGAGCAATAGGTAAATAGTTTCCACTATTGCAAATGACAGGCCAATAGGAAGAAGGGAGAGGAGGGGCGTATGTAAATCCTAGCGTGACAGCTGTGGAATGAAAGACTACAGCGGTAGAGCGAGTACTGACCGTGGGGAGGGAGAGAGACAGCAATGCTGAGGCAGTACAGCTGTACAGTTGCACTGAAAATAAGACACATGGATGTTACCGAGAGCTGCCAGTTCCAAAAATTGTAATCGAGGAAAAAAAGTCCGTAAAAAGCAGATTAAAAACCGAGGGGGTGGGAGGGCGCACTTTAAAAAAAACAAAGATCCGTTTTAACCGAAACTTGATGAAAGAGTGACATTTCAAGGTTTTTTTTTGTTTTGCTAAAGAAAAAAAAGAGACATGTTCCGAGCGTTTTCCTTCCCTATGAGCCTGGAGCGCAGCAGGAACAAGGACCGTCTGGAAGCGAGCCTGGCCGGTCTGTGTGAACTGGAGCTGCTCAAGCAGCGGCAGGAGTACCTGGTGCTCAGCGCCCTCCAGATCGGGGATCACAGCCCGGGGCAGCGATGGGCAGGCGGCGCCCCAGCCGCTCACCCGCCGGCTCCCGTCAGCCGAGCCCAGGGGGACCTGACTTTGAGGCGACAGCTGGTAAGGGCACGGTTAAACGCTAAGAGTTGCGATGCTAATAATGTCATCCCCACCATCACCGCCAGCTTGTTTATCAGGGCATGTCCAGTTCAGGATTTTACACGTGTGGGGTAACTGGACTCTTAACAGAGGCTGGTTAGGGGCGAGATTTGTAAGCTCCGGGCACACGAGCTGACCAAAGCGCTTCCCTTTTGTTTGTGGGGGTGTCCGCGGTCACGGGTCATGCGTGTCTCGATGTGGGGACTTGACTTTGCGAGACTGAGTATTAAATACCCAGCGCAACTTGATTTTTGCTACAGGTCGCGCGTTCAAGCCTGAATATTAAGCGGTTTCTCTCTATTCGGAGCACACGAGGGGGCAAAGGAAACGCGAGAGAAACGCACAGCCAGGGCTCGGTGATACTAGTCACCCATCCTTGACCATTTAAGGCAAACTCGGCTGGTTTCGCGATTATATTCATCTATTGTCCTTCCAACCAAAGCACAGAGCAGGGCAAAAGAAAGGGGCTGAGAGGCGTCATGATTTATTTGGGCCAGAAACAACCTGATTAATGGTCCGTCTGTCTACGCGGGGATCTACTACTGTCGATTCCTTTGAGAGCCCGGCAGGCAATCGGTGTGCTCCTTGATTTATGTCGTGGTGCACAAAACCGAGCCTCGGTCGTTTCGAGTCGTTCAGTGTTCTTACAGTTCATTGTTGTCGCTATATGTAGTAATTGACGTGGTCTCCCCCCTTCAGCGATGCCATAGCGCTGCTTAACGTTGTGAAAACAGGGAAACGCGGACTGTATTCCGGCGTGTTAATTCGTGTTAATACGTCCCTGTTGTTGTTGTTGTTAGCAATTCATTCTCCAATCCGCACAACGTCTACAAAACGTCCGCAATAGCCAAATACAGTTTGCGTCTTGTGCCTAACTCGTAATAGTCTGTCTCGCTGTGCTGTTGATTGACGTTCTGGAGCTAGAAAGCAGAAATCTAAATTGACTTGACAGGCTGTAGCGTTTCATGTAAGAATGTCTTATTATATAATGTTATTATATAATTGTATAACACATTGTTCCGTATGTATTCATGTATTGAGCAAATCTTCCTGATTATTGTCAAATCCACTGCATTAAAATTCCTTAATAGCGTTTTTTCTGTGTTATATTCAGGTTAAGCTAACGGCTGCTGCGTACTGCGGATAATATCCATTTAATTAAGATGTCACAGAAGAATGACATGTTAGTAACTGACAACCTAGCCGTGCATTTTATTTACTTTGGAACTTGCAAAGATTAAAAAAAAATCCAATATATGTATATATTGCCTTTTGGAACAAGCAACTGTATACAGTATGTGGCTGTTCTGGCTTTGCATTGCCTGATGATGTTGGATTTCTAAAAGCTGCAAAGCACTTTAGATTTTATAACATTTGCAAGCAGTAAAACGGTCGATAAGCTGGTCAAAATAGTTGATAAGGAAATTGCAGTCGCGATCCGAGGCTGCTACACGCATAGTGCAAACACTGTACTGTAAATACCCTCGCAAATAACACCGCGTCTCGACATTTGAGTGAACTCTATTAAATGTAATCTGCATTAATCACGCGTCGCCTTCGAATCGCCGACAGCCGCCGAATTGTATTTAAATGAGGACTGCCCTCTGGCTGCTCTGCCACGGGCTGGGAGGGAACCGGCGAGTCCCAGCGTCTGGCGGCCATCCTATTTCAGCGGCCACGCCGTCACTCCTGTGTGCGAGAAGGACAGACGGGACGCCAGGTTCTCCCCCCGAGTTTCTGTTCTGTGGAGGCGTTTTTCGGAGAGGCGAGAGAAATGAAGTGAGCAGCGTCCCCCCCCCCCCAGCCTCCTTTCTTCAGCCTCCCTCCCCCGCCTCAAGCCCCCCAGCTCCGGTGTACACAATGGCCGCGAGTGGATCTGAATACTAATCGCTCGGCGTCCAGTGGAACAATAAACGCGACGCCGTCAGGGTGTGGAGAGCGGGGGACTCTCCGCACAAAGGGAATTCCACGGGAGACGGGGTTCTGACAGCTCCGAGGAGCTGAACGGTGTTCCCGTTTCCACGGGCGGCACCAGTGTACCGTACACGCAACAACATTACATTAAAAAATATCAAAGTCCTCCACATTCCTGCGAACATCCCACAGGACTCTACAGGAACCCGTACAAGGCGATGGCCGGAGGGACTTCTGATGGATTTTGGGGTCTTAATTTTCATTAAAGGGGTCCCTTTAACGGCAGATCGCTAGAAACAGCGAGGTGTTAATTTCAATCGTGTCTGCCCGGGATTGTTGATGGGTAACAGGACTGAGGCAGTGATTGATCGTTCGCTAGGTAGAGAATTGCCTGTGACTGCGGTGAAAAACCAGCTCAGCTCTCTCTCCTGTTCCACAGGACATTTTAACAGCGATGAATCTCTCTGCTCTTGTCTTTCTCTTTAGTACAGGGGTGTCCAGTCCTGGTCCTGGGGGGCTGGTGTTTCTTCAGGTTGTGAGGGTCTTTTCAAAGCAAGAGTACCTGAAGTGTGTGGAAAAGCTGTTATATTGGTCCAGTTAAGCCTGTTCGAAGCCGGTTAAGCTCCTCGACAGCTGAGCTGGGACCAGAATTGGAGGGACCAGAATTGGACAGCCCTGCCCATGTGTGTGACCGTGACAGTTCCACTCAGGCTCATGCCCTCCGCCGCTCCACCCCGCTGGTTCGTCTCGCAACACCTGGGCGCGAACCCGGGTCTCCAGTGTAATGCAACAGGGAGCCAGCCGAGTGAGCTAAAGGAGACCTCCCCCAGCCCAGGCGGCTGAGGTCCCTGCTGCGCACAGGGAGGGCGATGACGTCACCGTGTCCGAACGAGCTCCGCTACAGCAGCAACTCAGTTAGTTGTCAGCATACAAGCAGAAAATGATGCAAATTGATCAGCATTCATTTTTTGGGGGTGGGGCTTACTGGGTGATTGATGTGACCCCTGTAGAGTGGGTGTGAGTCTGAGTGGGGAGGGGGGGCTCTCAGCGGTATGGGTTTTTGACAGCTGTCCGTCAGGATACGATGTCCCCGTCGCTCCACACCTCTGGGGATACACTGAGCCCCCTTGGCGAACGCTGTGGGATTCCAGCTGTGCAGCTCTCTCTCCAGTGCTGACCTGGAGGGGCTGAGAGGGGAGGGAGCCGCAGTGTGTGGACAGGGAGAGTTTGATTCTCTTTCCTGGCATTGAAGAGCAAAGAGGATTAGTAGGTGCTGTAGCCCCTTCTCCTTACACGCAGGGAAGAAAAGAGGATTAGAAGCCTGTCTCCAATCCTCACATTATTATTATTATTATTTCAATTAGTGCCACTTGTATAAATGGGAGAGCTGCTGGCACTGGGCTAGGGGTTGTGCAGGAAGGGGGGAACTGTAGGGCTCGCAGCCTGGTTTCTGCAAAGTGAATCCTAAGGCCCTCCTCAGCTTGCAGAGCGCAGGGTGAGCCCTGTGTCCTGGAGAGCGGAGGGGCCACTGGCCGGCTGTACCTCCGAGTGTGACGTTATATAAGAGCGTTCAGCAGAGCATTTTACAATCGACTGATTGAGCCAAACTGGAATTGGCTCATCTCGCCCCTTTGGTAGTCAGTATCCAGGTCATCCGAGGATCTCATCCAGCCATTTCTGGAAAACACTCCCGAGTTTTGGCTTCGGCATCATGGCTGGGCCAGCAGTTCCATACCACTACAACTCCTTGTGTAAGGAAGTGAGCACCACCTGTTCTCAGACTGAAAAGCGCTTCTGTAAATACACATTTAAAAAGGTGTCCGTGTAGTGTGTACCCAGATGTGCCATGTTGCTGTGTTTTGGTGCTTCAGGCCCTGACTGTTTGCCCAGAACCAAGATGCACCAGTGGCCTGTAGGGCACCATTGGCCTCCTTGCCAATAGTGTTGCAGTATCCTTTTTCCTGGCAACTTGCTTTTTGGTCATTTTCTATTGAGTCTGGTCCCATGCATTGTCGCCTGACAGCATGGCACAATCTCACACTGCTGTTGATTAAGCGGCCTCTCGGTTCTCAGCCCCTAGTTGTTGACAACTACTTAACACTGGCCAGCAGCTGAGAAAGCAAAGCCTGCCGTGTGTGCCCTTCACTGTGTGCCGAAAAAGCCATAAAGTGCTCCTGCACTTAAATAAACACCAACTGCTTGGTAGGGAGCCATTGGCTGCTCTGAGTGTACTGGTCAGGTCCTACCAGCTGACAGCACGCACAGTCTGGCGTGCTGCACACATATTGTGAGTGGCTGTGCTTTTCACTTTGCAGTTTTAAAACGAAATGCAAAAAAAGCTCAAAAGCAAATCAAGCCCTACCCAAGCAAAACAGCGATGTCTTTAAAAAAAGCTGGGGTTTGTTTGAGGAAGAAATGCGTTTGACTGCGGGAAAGCAATTACAGTGGTTTAGAAATGGCAAATATTCAAAACAGTCATCAGCGTTTAATTTCTTTTTCACATGTTTGAATGTTATCCTTTCCAGGTCTTCTGATATTTTTTAATAACCACAAGTGCTATGGCACATTGTTTATCTGAAAAACAAGAAAAACAAGAACGTAGCTCATTTACGTTTGTAGATATTAAAAGTCAGAGCAGCACATGTGTGCAATCCCTCTGTTTGTTTTCTGCCCTTGCTGAGACCCTGCGTGCTTGGTGTCTTTAGAATTAGGGATAAGAGACAGAGACAATGTATGTAACGGACCGTGACATTGCAGGTTATTCCGAACAGTCCTCCACCGTGAAAAATATCACTCATTCAGGTACCTCTTTGCTTGTTCTAAAGGACTGAAACAGCCCTAACTGCACATGTGCACCTGAGCTGAGTGATCTTCCTCAGTGCTTTCTACTCTGTAAATGAGGGAGACAGACAGCTTTTCTCTCCTGCCCTACAGTATTGCCCCCAGTGCTGACCAACAGAACTGTCAAGATGCCTAGAGCATCCCTGCAGCATTACCATGGTGGCCCCTCTGCAGTCCTAAAGCATTCCTTTGAAGCCTTCTCCTCAGTCCTACAATATCACTATAAAGCCCATGTTTCAGTTCTGTACCATTATGCATCTCTTTCCAGGCCTGCAGCAGTACTGTACTGCTCTCCCATCAGTTCCATAGCATGTCCATGGTTCCCTTAATTGTTGTCCTGTATGATTGCCCTGTCTCCTGTGACTGAAAATCCTGTAAACTGCTCTCAGCCCTGTCAGCTGTGGAGCTGCCCATAGATGTAGTATATCCCAGGGTCAGTTTACACCATCAGAGACAGCCCTTCTCTCCAGCTGCAGGCCCCAGTTTAAATAAACAGTGTCCCGGGCAGTTTGCAGATGAGAGAGGGTGCGAGGGAGTGTGTTTCTCGAGTTTCACACCTCGCCGCGTTGTGTAAACACCCAGGGAGTGGCAGACGCGTGTGGGCTGAGAGATGTAGCAGCTGAAGTGTGTGTGTGTATGGGGGGGGGAGTGACAAAGGGGAGAGGGGGGGGGCAGAGGAGAGAGATTGAGTGTCAGTTTACCACCTCCCATGAAAAAGCCTGCTGTCGGTGCCAGGGTGATCACAGTTCTGGCGCGGGTGCTGGACTTGTTGGCTGGTGCAGCGTTGCGCCACGTGGACCAGCTCTGCCCAGTGAGAGGCTGGGATTAGTCCCGGGCACCTGCCCTGCTTTGGTTTTAAGCAGCATAAGTGGCAAAAAAGCGGCTTCATGTTGGACTGGCGGTGGTGTTGAGACCACCTGCTCCAAACCACCACCCAGGTGAGCATTGCAGTAGGAGAAGCACATCTACCTCCCTAATCCAGGGACGCCCCTGGCAGGCCACGGTCCGAAGAGGAAGAGGGGAGGGGTGGGAGCAGCGAGGCGTTCCCTGAGTCGTCCTGGCGTTCTGTCTTACCTCTGCAGCTCCTGAAACAGGACCTCAGACGAGAGCTGCTGTAGGCCCGTGTGTGCTGTGTGTTCTGCGTGTTGTGTGTTCTGTGTGTTGCCAACAAGCTTCCTTTGGCTGTTCCCTTAAGAATGACCTGTAGGAAGGATCAACTTAATATGTAGCTCAGCCTTCTTGAGGTCTGACATTCCTGTTTGAAATCAACAGCCCAGTCCCCATCTATACAGTACTGTCACCCTAGTACACCATCTCCTCTCCTCAAGCCGTGAGGTGCCTCTTCTCTTGCTGGAGGTTAGCCGGAGAGGGAAAGTTAAAAACCAGTGCAGAAACCACAACCGCAGAAGACATGCATGAGCACATGGAAAGAAAGCCAACGCACAGCGCCAGCGCAGGCCAGAATCACTCCTACGGGTGCTGTTCCCGAGACAGAAAGTGTCATTTGTAAGTCTGGACCCACCTCCAGTCTTTTTTTCTTTATTGTCTTTACTGAGGAGGGTGCAAGGAGCGCTTTAGTCAAGACTGTGCCGTTCCCAGCCCCACCGAAAGGAATCCTCTTAATTCCAGAGCACTCCCAGTCCAGATGTTCCTGGGCAGGGCCAGCTCCATTCCAGATGTGGCCGGACAGCTGCAGTGAGAATCTCAGATGTGGTCAGGGTATCTTTTTTGAAGTGGTCAGTTTACAAAATAAACCGTAATCAGCCTTGGCATTACTAATGCCCAGCTACCCCGAAACAGTCGCTCAAGTCGCATGACCTTGCTGAACGTGCTGAAGCATTTCCAAGAGTCAAACTCCACCGCAGGAGCAGTGTGGGGGCAGGTCAGGAGGCCATTGGCTTTTATTGTCTGTCATCTGTCAGGTGTAGAGCAACAGTTTCTGCCTTATGTCGGTGTGTGTCGAAACACGGACAGTTGATCAGTTCACTTACAACAAAGCTGAAGTGTAGTGCTTCGAGGAAGATGTGCGCCGAGACGCACGACTTAATAATTTATCAGTACAAAAGGTTTAATTACAAAGGATTACTGCCTGGGGACTGTGAGGAAATGAGCTGTTGGCTGAGCTCTGTGTGCAGTGCATTCTGCGCTTCACTTTCTTGGCTCTTGTTTTCCTATTTTACATGCTCCCTTTGAAAAGAATCAATTAAGAGCTGATCTGCGCTTAAATGTATGGAAACAAAAACAGGCAGAGGGAGAAAGGCCTTCTTGTTGGTGGTAGCAGATTCAACACCTCTTCCCCAGAAAAAAAAAACAGTTCATCCTCCATATACAAATAATTTATGTTATGTTTTGATCAGCTTTCTGTCATTAGGGATGGGAAAGGGACTAGCAACACAATCCCATAGCTCCAGACTCTGGGGTTCGATTCCAAATGTGGTCACCTGTCTGTGTGGAGTTTGCATGCTCTCCCTGTGTTTGCCAGTATTCTCCCACCTCCCAAAGACACACAGCTTAGGTTTGATTGTCTGTTCTTAATTGTCCCTTTCCAGGGGGTTGTTCCCGTTATAAGCAGTACTGGCTATATGCCTATAGAGAATTACAACCAAATGAGCGCCATGGTCCAAATTCTCTTATTTGTGGCTGTTCTGTTCTGACTCCTTCCTTTCCTGCCCACCCCCTGCCTCTCTCTCTCTCCCTTCTCTCTGCCTCATTCTGTCTCTCTCCAAGCTGCTGTGTTGCCAAGGCGACACTCGGTTATATCATTTAGTTCACCTAACGAGCTCCACGCTTTCCAGCTTATTTTTAGGCTAGGAATGTTCCTAACTTGCAGCTTATTGTGGCAGCCTGCTTCTGCAGAGCCACCATTAAATAGCAATAAAAAATGAGCAAAAATATGTGTCTTTATCACCATCCATTTGGCCACACAACCAATCATCCACGCAAACAGATGAAAAAAACTTTGCTTTTCTTGAGCTTGGCCTACATATAGATTCAAGCAATGCACACAAATATCAGTTCAATCTTAAGGCATCTAAACATTTTCTCCTGCTTGGACAGATTAGGCACTGTAGCCATGTGAGGCTGTCTGCACACGTTTACAAGTCAGGTGTCTTAATTACAGTAGGTCAGAGGTCATGTGTCTCTAGACTGAACTCTGACTTCAAAACAGATGGGTAAAACATTGTCAGCACAAACTGTCCCCCAGCATTATTACTTAATATGGGAAAGGAGAGTGAGGAGAGAGGGAGACAGGCAAAGCGTGTGTTATTGTCTGCAGAAATAGCTCTGTGTGCGTCCGTGCACATCATTGTGAATCAGTATGCGTATTTGTTGGCATGCATGTGTACAGCTGTGTTTCAAAAACAAAGTGCCACGATAATGAGACAAATTCCAGCTGATACCAGTTAGAGAAATCAGAACATCAGTTCACAGAGCAAACTGACAAATCGCATCCAGAGACAGTTCTCAATCAGTTCAAAAGTCCTCACTCACTCTGGAAACAAGACCTCTGTCATGTCTTCACTTCACAGTCTGGAGTTCAGGATTCTAAAGGAAAGGAAGAAGTGCTGGATTTCTTTTTAGAGCTACGTGTTTCACAAGCCTGGCTTGCCTGCCTGTGTCCGGCAGTAAAGGTTTTTACAGCCACCTGGGGGAGTAAATGTCACCCCCCCCCCCCCCCCTCAGAGAGCTGTGCTGTGGCAGCTGGGTGATTAATGGGTCCGGAAGGGGCAGGGTAGCTTGAGTGTGTTTGCCCAAGTGCTTTTCTGTGCACAGTCCCGCAGTGTGATTACACAGCTCTAGGTGAGCCACCGCAGCCCTGGAGATCACTGGAATCGTTTTCAGTGGCCAGCTTTTACATATAGTGACAGTTTGAAGCTTGTGGTCTGTAATGGACAAATTGTTCGATGTTAGGCTATAAACGTAAGGGAACATTTCGAGCCTTAATGAAAATAATTGTTCTGAGAGGGCACATCCTTCCTGGTGTAACCTGGCAGTAAACTCGTTTTAAAAGAATGATTTATGACCATTATTGACTGGGGCATTTCTGGAGGAAATGCTGGAACATTAGCAG
Organism: Atractosteus spatula; assembly: GCF_055471065.1. Classification (NCBI taxonomy): domain Eukaryota; kingdom Metazoa; phylum Chordata; class Actinopteri; order Semionotiformes; family Lepisosteidae; genus Atractosteus; species Atractosteus spatula. The sequence goes on along the minus strand of NC_142708.1, from coordinate 72,519,079 downwards.
TGCAATGTCGTGGCCTGCTTATCAGTGCCTGAGCTAATTCTGTGGCCATGCCGAATGAGTGCGACCACAGAGAGGCGAGACACTAAAGATTCAGCACCCGTCCAGGCAAATGAGATACTTCCTCATATCTCCTCTTATCGCCTTGTAACTCCTAACGTGATCTTGGAAGGATGCACGAATCCACCAGACAGGAGCCGATGCGCTCCCTGAGCAGATCCGACAGCTAGCTCGTTCGCCTGAATGTGGGGCGCACATCTCAGCGCCGTGTACTGACAAACTGAAAAATGCAAGAGCCGAGAGAGCCCGTGTGCAGGATTTTGGGATTCTTTGCGAGTGCGTGCTGCAAATTCAGAAAGAGGAATCCCACGCTGTGTTTCTGCATGTTTTGAAATAGTCCCACGCCGCAGAGCAGTCCTGTTTCCCAGCTGGCTTGGGAAGTGGCCGCAGTGTCTTGCCACCCAAGTACAATGCTCATGGTCAGAACTGCAGAGGTTCTGGTTGGGACATTGCTGCCCACAGCAGACCATGAAAAATCCAGTCAGTGGTTAGGCAAGGTTGAACGCTTCATTGCTTGAATTGGAGCTCAGTGATACAAATATATGTATGCACAGCACAAGATCACATCATAAATATACATCATTACATTTCAGTTCCATGTGTAATTGATTATGAAGTTACCAGGCTTATTCAAACTGCTGCATCATGAAGACTGTGCTCTGGGGAGCCGTGTCTTTGAACAAGCCAGTTTAATTTATGGGCACCCTGCACAGAAGTTTGTTTTTTTTCAAAATCAGTGATTGATTTCTGCCTTTAACGCCCCTGAACTCGCAAAAGGAAAACATCATTCAAGTCCAGGAACTGTTGTAACCTCCCCCTCTCCCTGCCCCCACCAGCCGGATTTGAATGCGGCGGCACAAGTGTGCGCCCCGAAACGCGGTGACACCAATTCCCCCGATTGCCTGCGCCCCCCGAGCCGCACTGACACGCTGTCTGTCACAGGCGTGACGGGGGACCAGCACGTGGGCGCTGCTGTCTTTCCAGCGCCGTGATGAGTGACATCCAGAGAGCTGAGGGCTGTTTCTAAAGAAGGCCTTCAGATTCCCTGCAGAGGAGCCATCAGACTTTCTTTTCTCCCCAAGAAAAAGCCAATGAGAAGAAGCACGATTGCAAAGAAATCTGCTGTTTAGTTCTCTCGGTTCTCGCTGAACCGCGCTAGCCAGCAAATGACCAGAATGGAAACAAAGCCAGAGAAAATGATGTACGTGCTAAAGATGGTTCCAGATCTCCATGAAACCCAGCCCAGGCCTTGTAGGGAGACTTCGGTTTGAACTGAATGCCCCTAAGGAAGGCAAATCTCCACAAACATAGTCAATCTCCTTCTTTTTGTATAGCTTTGGAATCGCTCTTTTTTTTTAATCAGGTCACCATCCAGTTGCCTGTGCACAGCTCCTCAGACATGCCCACCTGTCTAACGCCTTCATCGGTTGACATGCTGCGTGCTCCTCTGTACTTCCAGAGGAGAGTCAGCGCCAATCCCAGCTCTGGCCTGTCTCGCGCTGATGTCACTGCGTGTCTCCGGAGTCTCCGTTTCACCAAGATCCAGGAATATCCTGGCTGACTCAGGCCCAGCCTGTCGGCACTCTCCTGGTTGGGCATCACTGCTGTGGAAATCCTGGTCACAGCTGGTCATCTGGCCCAGTGGACTCCCCCTGCACTCTGATCAAACACCTGAACAGATTGATCCGCTCGATAGCCCTTTTAGACAGCTCTCTTCCCAGTGCTTCTTCGCTGCATGACCTGTTGGTCTAAATTCAGCAGTTCTCAGTCCGTATCAAATCCTCTTCTGCCTCCACACCATACCTGGCTGTACTAGTCGTGATCAGCAGGGATCTGTGGAGTTTTTTACTTCTGAGTCTCAACGCACAAACAGGGAGAGTCACCAGGTGTGGCCGCAGCAGACAGGGCTGTGACCCAAGCCATAATTGGTGCTCTGTATTTCACTCCTTTTTTTTTTCCTGTGTGTTTTCTTTTGCAGAACAGTCTGAAGGGTACACCCTGGGCACTGATGGCCTCTCTGGAGCAGCAAGTGGGGGAGCTGAGGGTCGACGCCGAGACCGCCTATGCCGAGCCCCCCTCTGATGTGGGAGACAGCCGGCCGAGCTCAGGTACTGGGGCAGCAGCTGCTTCCAGCTGTCTTGTACCATCCAGTTCAAATCAATTTGCTGTGATGACGGTGAGCAGATGGAAGTGGCAACGTTAGTGTGAAAATCCTGTTCTCTCCAGTGGGGCAGACGTGACCAGCATGGAATGCCTGGAAAGGAACAGGCCAGTCTTTAGCTGTAGGGGTGTGTTGCTTTCTGTTCTTATTAGAATCTTCTGGGAAACAGATAAGGCTCCTATTGCACAGCAGGTAGATCCCTATCAGGTTATTTTCTACCTTCAAGCTCTTCCGAACCAGAGAGGGAGAGCTTTCCATGTAATATTCAGTTCAAAACAGTATTAAACATATCACTTTTCTGCATCGAAGGCCTGAGGTTCAGAGAGCCTTAGTAAGGGTCCAGCTGTTACAGCCTGCGAAACACTTCTGTTTTCCTTGCTTTTAATGCATAACAGTTCTCTGTATTCATGTGACTCTAGCTGTGCTTGTGTGTTGTGTTTGGCCTCCAGGTTTTTACGAGTTAAGTGAAGGCCCTTCGCCTGTCGGCCTGTCGGATTCCTCTGTCTTCAGGGAGTTCCAGCCCAGCTACTCCTCCCGGGCCGGTGGGCCGAGCGACGCCCGCGTCAGTTATGCCAGCGAGCGGCCCAAGTCAGTCGGTAAGCTGGCGCTGGGAGAGGTGTCGCCCCTCCCAGTCCCGTCAGAAAAAATCTGACACAGAGGCAGGCTGGCAATCAAACGGAAACAGAAATGAACGTATTAAAACAACTTTTAAGTTGCCTGTGCCTGCTTTTCAAGTCTTCTTAACGTGATGTTCAAGAGGATTTCAGGAAATACAAGCATCTGGGCACCCTAGAATTCAGGTCCTAGTGAAGGAATGCTATCAGTAGCACGTCTGATAATAGAGTAAAAAACAGGATAGTGATTTATCAAGTAGTACTTACAATATGCTTCTATCACATGCAAAGAGAGTAGCAACATATATATATATATTCTTTAACTTGTGTGAAGCTTGCACACAAGAAAAAAAAATGTGAAGTAACATCTGGCCACTGTATAAGGGTTAGTAGTCTTTAATTGCGTCAAGCAGTGGGTAATTAAGCTGGGTTTGCAGGTTGGTCATGAGACACATGTGTTAGGCCTTCCAAGACAAGGCACCTCTGTGTACCCAGCTAGCAGCATGGCGCAGGGAGAGAAAGGGCTTCTGTGCTAGAGACCGCGCAGACACACGCTTGCGTACAAACCAAACACACACTGCCTGGGCATCAGGGCCTGTCTCTCCTGCAGTTTATACAGTACGCTGCCAAATAGTTCTTTTATTTTCTTTCTAACTGGATGTGTGCTTTGACTGGGACCTGCATTAGGGCACGCCTCGGTCCACTCGGTCAGATTTTCAAACTCTTCGTGGGCAGCCAGTTTGTGTCTTCAAACTGGATGATTGAGATTGTTTTGAAATGCTGAAATCTGTCTAAAAGCATTTAAACATGGTCTCTGGAGTTCCCTTCTGTATAAGCTCATAAGCTGTGTTCAACTGCTTGGAAATCGGATATTGGTTTTCTTTAGAAGCTGGTTTGTTGGTAGGCTCTAAGGAAAACTGTCCCTTGTGTTCCTGTTGGTGCCATTCGTGTGACAGACTCAGTTCATCCTAGCAGTGCAGTAGCAGTCCCATGCAATGCTGCACACGGAGTTCGGGCGCCCAGGGTTGAGCTGATGGCCCAGTGAGTAAACCTGCATGTTTTCCTCCGTGTTCCCAGGGGACCTCTTTGTGGCCAACCGGGAAGGCTTACTGGACAGCGGTCCCCGCACCATGGTGCCCCGCTCCTTCTCCGCCCCTTACCCACGCTCCCTGGAGGGCATTTCGGAAGGGACCGCTGCCGAGGAAGACCGCTGGCCCTGGGACCCGCCGTACCTGGGGGAGTTTGAGGAGGACCAGCTGTACCCCGGGGATCAGCCCACGTCGGAGGACATACAGCAGGCCCACCGCGTCGAGAACTACATCCTGGGCCTGATCCAGAGGAGAGCCCTGCCTCTTCGCCCTTCCAAACCCCGCACCAACCTCAACTCTGAGCCCCACAAAGGCCTGGCTCGGCAGAACAGCCTGTGCCGGAGGCCCCTGGAGCCTGGGTACCACCAGGGTGCTCATGGTGCCATCTCCCCCAGCTACGAAGGCCCCACCTGGGGCTGTAGGAGCCTTGATGAGGATGGGTATACTGGAATGCCTTTGAACTCCGATGAGAGCTTCTCCTATATTTATTCCAGGCCCAAACCCACACCTTTGGCTGCAGTGCGCCCTGCTTCCCTAGACTATCCTTGCAGTGCTGCTTTGGAGCCAACCAGCAGTGACCAAGAGTCCCCAGAACACTACCAGGGTTATGCAATGCACAGATCGCCTCCAGTTGATGACCAAATGGTCAGTGCCCAGTACATTCCAGCTCAGCAGGCTTGTCGGGCTCAGCAGTCCAGTCGGAACTCCTCCCAGAGATCTTCGGGCAAGCCTGGGAAGAGCCGAGCAGAGGTTGTCCGCTATTCCCCAGAACGCTGCAATCCCAGACCCAAAGGTACCCCCAAGAAATGCCGCTTCACCGAAGACAAGCCAACTCCCCGGAAGCCGGGAAGGAAAGCCTGCCGATCCCAGTCAGAGAACAGCCTCTTCGGCCAGAGGGTGGCTTTGGATCGAAAGTACAACACCATAGATCGAGACGGGGGTGCCCGAGGATGCCAGTCTAGGCAGAGGCGCCAGCAACCAGGCAACACCTGCTACCGAAAGTGGCGATCCACCCTGGAGATCAGCCAGGATGAGGGGGAGATCCTGCCGGGGAATCAGGCCCCAAGACGCCTTCGCAAGCTCCCTCGTCAGCCCCCTCCCTACCCCTACAACCATCCTTATCCTGAGACTGACTTCCAGGAGCGTGCTCCCCTCTGCCGGCCTGAAGAGGGGTACCCCGCCCCCTGCCTGGGAGACTCCGAGTCGAGCCTGAGTGAGGCCGACTCCCCGGGCTCCAGCTCCCTCTCCAGTGATTCGGATGAGAGTGGGGGGCTGGTGTGGCCCCAGCAGCTGCCCCCGCAGCTGGCTCGGCCCCCCTCACCCTCCTCTCCCCCCTGCGGCCCCCAGCCGAAGGCCTTCATCAAGATCAAGGCATCCCATGCACTGAAAAAGAAGATCCTTAGATTCCGCACTGGCTCGCTCAAGGTCATGACAACTGTCTGAGAGCTGTCTCCCAGACCTGACAGATTCACCCTTGAAAGCTTGAAATATATATATATATTTGAGGAGACAGTGATAACAGAATGACAATTTTAAGTGCTTCAGTGTTCTGTTTCGTCATTCTGTTCGCTCTGCTGCAGTGATTTCTGGATTTAAGTACCATCTGATGTGGCCTCACGGGAGAAAAGTCTAATTCTTTAACCTGGGTCAGGTGAAGTGGAGGATTTTTCTCTGACAAAGATTCAAAACAGCACCCAAACTGGCACTCCCCCAAAGGCAAACTGAGAGGCCCGTGAGTCACGTCTGTGCTTTAGCTGGGTCTCTGTTAATGTCTTGACCTTGTTCAAGACCAGGCCAAGAGGTGGCTGCCTCAGCTCTGGCCAGAGGGTCTCTTTCATGATGTCATCCTTCCCATCAGCTTGTCTCCTCTTATCTCGTTCTCACTGCGAGTGTCGTCAACAAGGGTCTCAAGGAAAGGGGATTGGCTGAAAAGGTGACATTCTACAACACAAGAACTGATTTCATTGAGAGGGACATCAAAAATATCTGCATGCTACAAAGTAAAGGTAGACAGTTAAATGTGTATTTTGTCCTGCAGATTTTGTGAAAGTGTAGTGTCACACACATCCCCATCAAGGACCAGGCATCATATTGGTTACATGTCTGGAATAGGCAAAGCCCTACAGATGACATACTTATCAATATTTCATGCACATTTTCTAGTTTTTGCTCCACATTTCGGTAAGGGTTCTGCAACCCAACCCTTATTGGAGACGCTCGGAAAAGACTATCAAAATGATCTCATATTAATAATCATTGTGCCTCTGACTCAAATAGACAACTTGTGCCTCCCGTGCAACACCCTCCCTGCCATTTCTAGATTATGAGAAGGTAAACCGCAACATGGTCATCAACCTCCAGTCGGCACAAATTCACCAACAGTTGACCAGTTCGGACTGGCTACCAGCCCTACACAATGCTGGTTGCTTTGGATCTACTGGGGGAAGTATGACATTGCTCAGTAAAAGCAGCTGACGAAGTCTTCAGCACAGCACTGCCACTGGGATCCCATAGACCTGCCTGCTGGGCTGAGCTCGATGAATCTTCTTTTAGGTTTCAGTGTCACAGTAGAGTCCTTCTGGCCCCAGCATCTGTGCGGTGTCACAGCACTTGTATATATCTGTACATACCTTCCTGAGGCCTTGTATTTATGAATGTGGTCTGTAAATAAAGCTGTGATATTTGACACAGAAGCTGGCTGAGTTTGTTCTCCAGAGTGGAAGAAAACGAGCCCGGTTTCTAGTTCGCAGCTGATTGATCCACGGATCTCTTCCCGGCCGTTGTCGTTTCTTGAAAGAAGCCAGGGTATCGCCTTCTACAACAGGGCTGGGTAGCTCGGGCGGAGCGGTGGCACGCTGGAAGGTTGCCAGTTCAAATCCTGTGGCTGGCAGAGGAATTCTACTCTGTTGGGCCCCTGAGCGAGGCCCTTAACCCCAGCTGCTCCAGGGGGGGTGTACAATGGCTGACCCTGTGCTCTGACCCCAAGCTTCTCTCCCTGTCTGTGTGTCTCATGGAGAGCAAGCTGGGGTCTGCGAAAAGAGGAATTCCTAATACAAGAAATTGTATATGGCTAATAAAGTGATCTATCTCTCTTGAACCGACACTCCCACAACCCCTTGCGTTGTGACATACCTGCTGCCCTGGCCTAATTGGAGACTCTCATCCATTTGCTTCTTGAAAGAAACTAGGGTATCAGTTTTAGGGCTTGGTAGCTTGATCCATGCTCCCACAATCTGCCCTTTTAGACTGAATTGAGTTCCCTTTGCGTGCGTTCAGGCGAAGAATTAGTCTGGTTGCTCTCCTTTGTACTGCCTCAAGAGTTGCAATGCAGTGCCTTTCCTGTAGCATGGGGACCAAAACAAAACACAAACACATCCTTATGTCCGTTGATATAACTCAACATACACGCTCAGCTCTATATCCAGTCATTTGTGGGTTTTATTTATTACTCCCCACACTGTCTCGTTAAACAAAGCGATGAGTCACAGCTGTTTCTGAGAGGAAGGACAGCAGAGAATGCAGTTGGTGGCAATGACGGTCATTACCACTGTTCTCTGCTGTCACGGACATTGGGGGAGGGCGGGTTCATGCAGGATCCCTACAGCTGGCTGAGCCATTTCCCGACAGATCCAGGAGCGTGAACATTGAAATATGGCTCGGAGGTGTGCGTCCCCTACCACGGAAAACGTGCCTCCCACCCCCACCGAGTTCTCGGCCACCACTTGACACCGCCCTGAGACAGTCCCTACTTGTCCCAGCGACAGGTGTGAGCACAAAACAGGGCCTGTACAAACCCAGTGATCAATGGAAGCACCCATGTGTCGCGCGTGGTGAAGAGCCCAGTAATCAGGCAGTTTCATCTAGACCTCTCGTCCACCATCCCCCTCCGGCGGTATCGAAAAGCTCACGGGGAGCCTGTCTGTTGCTGCAATCTATAACGCGAGGCGTGGCAATCGAAAAGGCTCGTGGCACGTGTGGCACCGGAGAGCCACACTCGTCGCCAACTGCCAGCAGGCTGATGAGCTGCATCCACTTCAGCTGAATCGCAACGAGCTGTGCGCGCAAAGGTCAGAGGTCAGATCCCGGCTGGCACGGGAAATAATCAGACCAGCACCAACATGGTGAATGGTAGCGGACGCAAGAGTCGGGGTATGTGGCCATTAAGAAAACTAAGAAGAGAGCTGTGTAGAGCTCTCAAAGGATCAGACACCAGGAACTCAGTGCCATCCTCCATCACGGATTTGAAATGACTTGTTTTTTTAAAAGAAATAGCAGCAGACTGGAATGTCATTCACAGGTATCTGGGCGAAGGAATGTGCTTTAATGTAAACACTTCTTAATCTGTTTCCCCCCCACCACCACCACACGCACACCTCCCTGGAGACCTTAACGAGATAATTATCCCCAGCTGTGTCATAATGAGTCAAAGCCAGATTCCCTCCAGAGAAACCAGATCAGTAGGAACTCGGGGGGAGGGTGAGCACAGTGCTAGTTCTGCATGTTTTCAAAAAGCAAGAAAACAAATAAAAGGCAAGCGATATATGAGAATAAATAAGCAATAGGTCTAATTCTCTGAGGCATTTTTTAGACCGCACGTCTCTGGGATTTCTTTGCATAAAAGAGATTCCCATCCCACCCAGGTGTTCAGCGTCTCAAGAGTAATTCGAGGAATTCTTGTCTCCCAACCACACTCTCTCACAGTTCTAAACATCATAAACACGTTCATGCCAGACCAGCTGTAAATATCGTGTGTGAAAGAGACCTGCAAAAAGCTGCAGACTCAGTGGCTCTCCAGGGGCAGGACTGGGAACCCCTCGTCTAGGCTTTTGAGACCCCTTGACCACAGCTTTCTCCCAACCGAGCTCCTTCGAAGCTTTCAGATTGTTTCTTGGTCCTGGAACTGTCAGAGATTTGTAATGTGCCTGCAGGCATCTTTGAGCAACTAGGAAATGGCAAATTTCTTTGTGAGCAAAAAACAATCAAATTATTAAGTTTATTATTAAGTGAAGCAACTGAGAGAGTTCTAAAGGATGGAAAAACAGCAGCGACAGGGTCCCAAAGATGCTCTCTGCCCTAGACCCCAGCCATCATTGATCATCCACAAAATCTCCTTCAATGATATCTCAAAGCTGACCAGACAGGAAGTGCTGCCGGGGGGAAGCAAATCGGCGCGCAAGTGGTCAAAATCCATTCAAGCCGATGTAGCGTGTAACACTGATAAAGCTCCCCTTCATAGTCCCAGCCATTCCGCTCCCAAGTTCAACAGCAGAATCGGACAGCTCGAGAGGAGCAGGAGGTGGGAGTGAGCGAGTCTTGGCATCGCGGGGAAGTGGGAAACAGAAACCACTTTTTAGAAGTTGCTGGAAGAGCCACCCTCCTTTCCCCCCACTCCGAAGAGCTGTCTGAGGTTCTCGAAAAGAAAGAGGCTACTGTCGCCCCCCCTCTCCCCCCCTCCATCTGGAGACAGTTATGTAAGCATGTTCCCTTCAGCCCAGGAACCTTGAGCATTTCCTGTAAGGGAGAAAGAAATGGATGTTTTTATTTCTGGGGTGGGGGCAGACACTGAAAGGGAAAGAGGGGGGAAAAGCAAAATGGAAAGAAGGAGACAGAGAGAGGAAAAGGGAGAACATGAGCCGAGGATCAGTGCCCAACCCCATTAGAGGCTTCGGAAAACGAAACAGACCCATGTTTATATGCGCACAGATGCTTGTCATTTTCAGAGCAAAAGGGAGGTTGTTCAGATTTTGTGACGCTTGTATCACACTGTTTCTTTGCTGCACGCGAACGTCCTCATAGGCATGACAGAGACAGTGCCACTTCGTGAGATAAACACGTAGCGTCAGGGCCAAAACAACTAGCTCATGCATCAATCAGGGCACATATCTGAGGGACATCTCATCACGTCTCTAAGCCTTCTATATTTACTGGGCCTCAGCTGTACTGTACCCCAGAATAGCTCAGTCCTGCTTTCCTCTCACTCCCCTGTAAGCAGCCTTATTTCTCTTTATTTTATTTTATTCCGTTAAAATTAACTAGCACAGCAGTCGACAGTCCAGGACCACCCTGCAGCCTGGAAGACTCCGACAAAGGCGCGGCGTGAGGAAACACCGGGAGACGGAGCGCGTCAGTGAAAGGGTTACTCCCCGCCTGCTCAGCGCCACATCTGGCTCTGATTAGAGGTGGGGAGGGGAGAGAGGGGGGTGGGGGGGAGAGGCGAGTCCAGAAAGTTGCTGTAGTGCAGCTTAAAAGCGGCAGATTTCTTCATCCAACCTGACCACCGTGGTTCGGGGAGCGAGCGAGAGGGAGAGAGAGAGACGGCACAGGGAGGGGGACAGATGGAGGGGTCATGCAGAGAACACAGTGCTTCTTTCCATCTTTCTCTTTCTTATTACATACTGTGTGTTTAGTCTTACCCCCTCTCTCTCTCTCTCTCACTCTCTGTCTTCCTTCCCGAGTAACAGCTGGAATCTAAAAATCTCGCCATGGGGTGGTATCCCGTTGGCTTCTATCGATGTCCCATTAGCTCTCCCTCAAACGTTGCTCGTTCCTTTGAGCCGTGTGCCTGCAGACTGAGGCTTCCCTGGGTGCTACCTGTTCTCCTTACAGTGATCGTGGGGTTTGTGAATCCTGAGGTGGGGGGTGGTGTCTGCTCACCTCAGTCAAATCTCTGTATGTGGGATATCAGCCATTAAAAAAATCCAGACTATTTCAGAGTTAGTCTCTCCCCAACATTCCTCATTCTGGGCTCTCTGCCAGCAGTTTAATGGAGAGATGTCTGATCCGATCCGGAGATTCGGAATAATAACATAATTCACCTTTTAACAGCCTGCTTAAATGTAGCCAGCTGCCCTCCAAACTTTACGCCACACACTCACCAGGATGTAGTAACAGGCACCCTCTGCTGCCTAAATGTGGTACATGCAAAACTGTGCTGACTGCCATCTAAATATCTGGCAAACGCCTCTTAAATGAGGTTTTACGTGTTCATCTCCACAGCAAGCAGTTCTCTGGTTTTAATTCGTGCCGAGTTATATAATAAATTATATAAGGGGGAAGGGGGCCAGGCGGTCTCAGTGCAGGACCACCACTCTCCCCCGTGTTCGCAACCAGACACGGTAGCAGACCTCGCCCACCACCCCGAGTACCTCAGCGGGCCCCTCCCACGACGGCGCCAGCTTAGGGCTGAGGCCTTTGCGGCGCCGCGGGTTGTACACCCAAACCGAGTCCCCGGGCTGGAAGGCAGGCCCCCTGCAGCGCAGGTCGTAGTACCGCTTCTGCCGGACTCCCGCCTGCGTCAGGTGGGTCCGTGCAAAGCTGTGCACCCGCTGCATCCGCTGCCGCAGGTCCCACTCGTAGTCCGGTCCAGCCGGCGGTGCCGACCCGTCTCCGGGCGGCGGGCCGAAGACCAGGTCCACCGGTGTTCGCATTTCCCGGCCCAGCATGAGCGAGGCCGGGGTGCACCCGGTGGATTCCTGGACCGCGGTCCTGTACGCCCAGAGCGCAAGGGGGAGGTGGCGGTCCCAGTCCCGTTGGTGCCGGGACACCAGGGTGGCCAGCTGGGTGGCGAGCGTCCGATTAAACCGCTCCACCAACCCGTCGCTCTGGGGATGCAGCGGTGTGGTCCGCGTCTTAGTGATCCCCAGGCGCTGGCACACTCTGGCGAAGACCTGGGACTCGAAGTTACGCCCCTGGTCACTGTGTAACTCCTCCGGCACCCCCAGCCTGACAAACATCCCCTCCAGCAGTGCATCGGCCACCGTGGGGGCACTCTGGTCCGGGAGGGCGTAGGCCTCCGGCCACTTCGTAAAATAATCCATGGCCACCAAGACGTAGCGGTTCCCGGCCTCAGTGCGCGGAAACGGGCCCAAAACGTCCACTCCCACCCGCTCCATAGGAGCCCCCACCTGGTGTTGTTGGAGGGGGGCCCGGGAGCGCTCGGGGGGGCCCTTCTGTGCCACGCACACCGCACATGTTCGGCAGTACCGCTCCACGTCCCGGTGGCAAAGACCCCAATAAAAATGGCCTCGGAGACGCTGCAGGGTTTTTTTACCGCCGAAGTGCCCCACGCCCGGCTGGCCGTGCACCGCTCAGAGCACCGCCCCGCGGAGCGACCGAGGCACCACCAGCTGCCACCGTACCTCGCCACTGGAGGGTACCCGCCACCCCCGGCGCAGCACCCCGTCCTTTACCTCCAAGGCCTCCCACAGGGCGCAGAGGGCCTTGACGGACTTTGGGTGCGGGGCGAGCTCCTCTCGCGTAGGCCGCACTCCTGCTGCCCTCCAGCGGAGCACCGGCCCCACGTCAGGATCAGCTGCCTGACGCTGTGCCAGGTCTGGCAGGCCCACCCCCAGCGGCCCCTCCCGGGCCGTGGCCGCGGTGCTCACCCCCGCCACGGGGCGGACAGCCCCCTCACGCTGCTCCCGCCGGGCGCAGTGGTGGCAGTCCGCGGCCTCGCAGGGGCGCCGCGAGAGAGCGTCGGCATTGAGATGGCGAGACCCCGCACGGTGCACGACAGTGAAGTCGTACTCCTGCAGGATCTCTATCCATCGCGCCATCTGCCCCTCCGGCTCCTTAAAGTGGAGCAGCCAGGTGAGGGACGCATGGTCGGTCCTCAGCCGGAACCGGGTCCCGAACAGGTACGGCCTGAAGTGGTGGACCGCCGCCATCACCGCTAGCAGCTCGCGACGGGTCACGCAGTAGTTCCGCTCAGGCCTAGTCAAAGCCCGACTATAGTATGCCACTACGCGCTCCCCATCCGGCCCCTCCTGCGCCAACACCGCGCCCACCCCCGAGTCACTCGCGTCGGTATCGAGAACATACGGCAACCGCGGGTCGGGGTAGGCCAGCACGGGGGCCCCCACCAGAGCTTCACGCAACCGGCCGAAGGCAGTCTCACAGCCCGAGTCCCAGTCAAAACGGCAGCCCTTGTCGGTGAGGCGGTGCAGCGGGGCAGCGATGCTGGCAAAGTCCCGGACGAACCTCCGGTAGTATGAGGCCAACCCCAGAAAGCTGCGCAGCTCCGCGACGGTGCGTGGAGTCGGCCAGCCCCTCACTGCGGCGACCTTACCTGGGTCCGTAGCCACCCCTCGTGGTCCAACAACATGTCCCAGGAAGGTCACCTCCCGCCGCAGGAGTTCGCACTTGCGGGGGTTGAGCCTCAGGCCAGCACGGCGGATGCAGGCCAGCACCGCCTGGAGGTTCGTCAAGGCCTGATCGAAACTCCGGGCATGGACCAGCAGATCGTCCAGATACAACACACACTGGTTCCGCGGGACCGATGCCAGCACCCTCTCCATCAGCCTCTCGAACGTCGCCGGGGCATTGCACAGGCCAAAAGGCATGACAGTAAACTGCCAGAGGCCCTGGCCGATGGAAAAGGCCGTCTTCGGGCGAGCATCGGGAGCAAGCGGTACCTGCCAGTAGCCGCAGCGGAGGTCCAGGGAGCTGAACCAGGTCGACCCGGTGATGTAGTCTAGGGCGTCATCTATCCTCGGCAGGGGGTAGGAATCTTTCCGGGTGACCTCGTTCAGCTTGCGATAGTTGACGCAGAACCTCCACGAGCCGTCTTTTTTTTTTACCAGTACGGCTGGCGCCGACCACGGGCTCGCGGAGGGCTCAATCACCCCCGCTGCGGCCATCCCCCGGATCTTTTCCTCGGCGGCGGTCCGCTTGGCATGAATCATGCGTCCCGGTGGGATGCGGATGGGCCGAGCGTCGCCGGTGTTGATCTCGTGTTGGACCAGGGCAGTGCGGGTGCAGTCCTCATCTCTCGCCGCAAAGAGGTCTTCGTTCTGGGCGAGTAGCTCCTGGAGCCGCTGCCGCTGGTCCTGATCGAGGCCTTCGCAGCTCCGCTGGAAGAGGTCCTCCACGGCGCGCCTCGCTTCCACGCAACGCTCGGCCCCCGCCGCCGCCGCCTTGTCTGGCCCCTCGGCTGACTCGGGAGCAGGATCCGGCACGCTCGCTCCCCGGCTCACAGGCCTGGTCTGCCCCGGCGACTGACGCCGCCGTCGCCGCCGCCGCCTCTTGTTCCCCCGGCTCCGGCAAGCCCGCGTCCCTCGGCCTTCGCCGGGCCTGCCCTCCACCAGGTGCAGTCGCTCCCCCTGCCACACCAACTCCTGCCGGTCCAAGTCCAAACTGGCCCCCACTCGCTGCAGCAGGTCCAGCCCCAGAATGCAGTCCTCCTGGATGGGTGCGAGGTAGCAGGGGTGGCGCACCGTCGCTGCACCCAGACGGAAGGCAAGCACCTGTTTCCCCCGGACTGCAGCGAGCTGTCCCGTCACGGTCCTTAGCCGCAGGCTGGAGGCCTCCCATCCTGGGGGGTTGGTGCCCTCGGTGTCGGGGAGGACGCCCGGTCGGAGTAGGGTCACCGAAGAACCGGTGTCGAGTAGGGCCAGGCAGGGTTGGTCCTCGATTCGGCATTGAAGGTACAGGCCTCGGCTACAGCCGACTCGCCCCACGGTGGCGTGAGGGGCACCGGTTTTTACAGCGCTCTCCGGAGCGGGGGTTGAGGTGTTCAAGGGCGGCCTTCCCCGCGCTGAGCCGCCCCGTTCCCGTTTCCCGACGCCGATCGGGGAGGACGAGGCTCGGGTGCCCGGCAGAACCGGGCTCGGTGTCCTCTCTTCCCGCAGCGGTTGCAAATCAGCGTGCGGGGCTGTTCCGCGGGGGTCGCTGCCCGGGCTGGCTCCTCTTCCCCCTCGCTGGATTCCTCCGTCGCCGTCTCGGTCAGCCGGCAGGGCGCACTGCGTCTGGTGGCGCTCCCAGCCACCCCGAACACCGCCTCAGCCCGTGTGGCAAGGGCCAAGGCCTGCTCCAGCGATGTTGGCGCGGCCAGCTGCACGTGGCGCCGCAGCTCCTCTGGCGAGAGGGCCTTGAGAAAGGCCTGGAGAGCCATCTCCCGCTGCGCCTCCCGGGGGAAAGTTGGGTATCCTCGGCGGGCAAGGAACATGACATCCGCGGCGACCGGGCCCAGTCGCTCTCCTGGTCGGCGCCGCCGCAGGGCCAGCCTCTCCCGCATCAAGTCCGGCGCCTCCTCTACACCGAAGCGCAGCTGGAGGGCTGCCGCCAGCGCCGCGTAGTCGCCTCTGTCTTCCTCCGGGACGTCCAGGAGCACCTGGCAGGCCGCTCCTTCCAGCGCCGCCGCCAGGTGGCCGGCCATCTCCGCCCGGCTCCAGCCATTCGTCCGGGCCGCGAGCTGGAACTGCGCCTCATAGGTTTCCCAAGGCGCTTCACCATCGTAGCGACCTGGTCGCACCCGCGCCGATGGGTGTGGGAATCGCTGATCGGCTTCGGCAGGGAGGGCATCTTCTCTCCGGGGCAGCCGCCCCAATTCTACTGGCGGGGCCACTACTGGGTAGCCCTGGTAAGGGCTGTGGCCACCTGTCGCACCCAGAAGTTGCTCAGGCTCCCTATGTGCGCTGCCGATGGGTTCTGCGTCTGTCAGCGTCAGCCGGCGCTTAACAGAGTCGGGTAATGTCTGCCACGAGTTGCTCATTCTGCCCGCTTCTAACACCAATGTAGCGTTGCAGGTTCTTTTCAGAACTAAAGAACAGTGGAGACGCGATTAACCAGCCAAAACACTGACTTTATTTGACAACCACACCAAAACCAAACACAGGATCTACACACACATGAGGAGACTGACGGAACACGTACACATATTTAGGGTGGTAATTACCTAACAACACACTACACTTTTACAGGACTACACAGGGCACTCGAATTACTAGGACATTATTTACACAGGTAGGGTCAGCCGCTGGTCATCGTGCTGACCCTCATACTCTCCCCGGCTACCACTCCCAGCATGCCCCGCGGTACTACGAGCGCCTAGGGGCGCTTCCTCCTCACCACCAGGCGAGGGCGTTACAATATATTGGTCATTCCCCAGTAAGGAGCTACTGTTGCTCTAGGAACAGGACAATAGAGAGCATTCTCTCTTATTTGCTGTTGTTCCCTTAAGTGAAGAATGTTTTTCCCCAGTAGCTCCATTCCCCCAGCTGCAAGTGTTCCATCCAAGAGAGGACTTGTGTGCCCTCACTCCACTTAACTCTGCAGTAACCAGGATGAGCTCAAAGAGCTGCTGCACGCTGGTGTGGACCTTACCCATCTTTACCACTGCACTGTCTGCTTGAAGGGAAATGTCATACACAGACATATTAAAGTAGCCTAATGTGACCAGCAGCCGTATCACTCTGCAACTTACAACTGGCAACCCAATGAAGCTCAGCAGGTGTGAGCCTGGTCAGTACGTGGATGGGAGACCTCCTGGGAAAAACTAAGGTTGCTGCTGGAAGAGGTGTTAGTGGGGCCACTAGGGGGTGCTAACCCTGCGGTCCATGTGGATCCTAATGTCCCAGTTCAGTGTTGGGATACTGTAAACAGGTGCTGTCCTTCGGATGAGATGTAAAACTGAGGTCCTGACTCTCTGTGCTCATTAAAAATCCCAGGCCGTTTCTTGAAAAGAGTAGGGGTGTATCCCTGCTGTCCTGGCCAAATTTCCCATTGGCCCTTACCAATCATGGCCTCCTAATAATCTCCATCTATGAATTTGCTTCATTACTCTGCTCTCCTCTCCACTGAGAGCTGATGTGTGGTGAGCATTCTTGTGCACTATGGCTGCTGTCACATCATCCAGGTGGGGCTGCACATTGCTGGTGGTGGTGGAGGGGATCCCAATTACCTGTAGAGCACTTTGAGTGGAGTGTCCAGAAAAGCGCTATATAAGTGTAAGCAATTATTATTATTAATGTTTGTAGTCTGTTCTGGCGAGTGTGTGATTCTGTGTGATTCCGCGAGTATGACAAGAACCTGATTCTGGTATTAACAATCCTGAAAGGTTATGGAGTCTTCTTCACGCTCATTAACAATATGAGCCCAGAGATCCAAGCAGAGACTACATTTAAGATAGAAAACAGCAGATACATCTTTACACAGAGAAACAACTTGATGGAATACTTGGATCATTAAGATGTTAGCAACCAAATCAGTAAGACTGCCTGAACAGCCTCCTCTCATTTGTAAACTCTCTTAACATTATTATGTTGTAATAATCATCTAAATTTAGCACTCAGTTCATTGTTTGTCTGCAGTCTCTGGTGTAACTGATTTGTATTTCATGTAGCAGATGTATTCTGCTGTAAAATCTTTGAGCTTCTCTTATGGTGCACAGCCTCTGTGTGTTCAAGGCTCTGCTTTAACCTCTTAGGTTAGATATTGTAAAACAAACCCATAAGAAATGACTTGACTTGAACCTGTGACTTGTGGAGACTGTATGATATCCTTTCTTCTCTCCAAAGCTAAAAGCAATGAGGCTGTACATTGTACCCCCTGTTCATACACGCTGATCTGGTTACCAGCAACACCAGGTGATATTTTAACCAGCAAACATGGAGCAGCAATTTCAGGCCCCTACAAACCTCTCTGTATTTTCCCGTATGCCCAGCAGTGGGAATTTTTTTTTTCAAAAACACTGAAGTCGAAACCATAGTTGTATGGCCTCAGCTGGTCTGTGTTCATTTTTTTTTTCAGAACAAAAAAGGCCATTTCTGTTCAATGGGGCTGGGAAATCTGTGAAGGCCCTGTCAAAGCTGAGAGCTGCACCCTTTTCCCTTGAAATGCAGGAATCCTGTCATTGCAGACAGTCTGAACAGGTCATTGCCGTCTTAGTTTTCCCACTGTAGCGGAGCTCGTTCGGACACGGTGACATCAGCGTCCTCCCTGCGCGTAGCAGGGACCTCAGCCGCCTGGGCTGAGGGAGGTCTCCTTTAGCTCACTCGGCTGGCTCCCCGTTGCATTACACTGGAGACCCGGGTTCGCGCCCAGGTGTTGCGGGACGAACCAGTGGGGTGGAGTGGCGAAGGGCGCGAGCCTGCGCGGAACTCCAACGGTCACACCATCTCTACTTCCATTTCCATTTCTACTACCACTAAATTACTGTGCCTGCTGCTCAGTCTCTAAGATCCTTGGATCTACTGAGTCAGCAAAATGTTCAAGACAGAACTCAACACCTGTCTTGTAGCTCCTCTTGCCTCTCCGAGGGGTGTGTTTTCTGTGAACAAATGTATAGCTTTGAATTTCCCCAGGTTTCAGGTGCAAAAACGAGAGCATTGCCGCGCGACAGTGACCTCTTGCAGTGGGGTCAGCACAACATTCACCCTGCTGGCAAGCAGTGCTAATTCACCTGCCAGGCGCTGTGGAACATGGGAACATCCGAGCGTGAATGGGCCTGGCAGCTGGGCGTGGAGAATGTGTCTCCTTCTTTCCTGAGTGAGTACAAGGTATTTGGCCTGTGAGATGAGTCTCTGACTTGGAGCGTGGATCCCCAAGCTGTGTCTGTGAAGGCAGTGGACCAAGAGAGGTATTAGCAGCAGGACATGTTGAAGCACTTGCATGTTATGCATAGCAGAATGTTTTGCGCCAGTCTTCAAAACATAGAACTGGCATTAGCAGCAGTAATAGACTGGTAGCAGCAATAGCATTATTACTATTTTGCAGCCGTTTTGCTGTATCAAGTTTA
The DNA here is from genome assembly GCF_055471065.1 of Atractosteus spatula. Lineage (NCBI taxonomy): Eukaryota > Metazoa > Chordata > Actinopteri > Semionotiformes > Lepisosteidae > Atractosteus > Atractosteus spatula. The sequence goes on along the minus strand of NC_142708.1, from coordinate 72,500,644 downwards.
ACACAGGCATCTGTGCTTGAGTCATAAATCTTATGATGTAGCTCTTTACATCAGTCAGGCTTCCTCCCGGCCGCACTCATCATCAGCTGTCTGTGGAAGCGTGTTCCATTCCCTGGCCTGCTCCTGCAGATGGATACCTATTGATCGCTCGCCCAGTGATTCCCACAGAGCTGGCTGGGCTCAATCCCATTAGCTGCAAGTCATCTCTCCAGGGACTTCTTTTGACCCTGCAACCCGGAATCGATTTCAATCGATTTACGGCAATCCAGATACAAGATGAAGATCCCCTTTTGATCCATTTCAGGTTTCTGCACAGGGTAGGCTCTTAGAGAAGCCAACATCATCACCAAAATTCAAGCCTTGAGTTGACAGACAGACATAAGGTCAAAATAGCATTCGGTACATTCGCTTTTCTATACAAAAACCTGCAGTTAGCAAAACCTGATAATAGACCAAACTGGAGTCTGTTCTCATTCCCTATAAACCAATAAAACCATTTTGCATTTTGAGTTTTTTCTTTGCTTGTAATGCCTTGTCAGTATTAGAGCTTTAGACTCAAAACATGAAATGTTACCTTAAAGGGTATCTTCCCGTCTGGGAGGCTAGGAGCTTCCAAGACTATGCTAAGCAGATTCTTGACAGTATTTTTTAGAATGTTTTTTCATAACACTGGGAAGTATTATGTTCCAGACATCCACAGCTCTCTTTGCAAAGAGCTGCCTAATACAGTTTTGTTTTCCTCTTTTTTAAACCTTTGTTGCTGTCTGGGATTCCAAAGAACAGCCCAGCTGAAGAGGACGTTGGTGGAGTGAGAGAACTGGAGGGTTGGATACTCTTCTGCTTCACCAAATGGGCAGCAAAGGAGTCCCAGCATGAAGTGGATGAGCGACAGTACAAATGTAATTTGTCATGTAGAAAATGTTTAAATCCCGAGGGAACAGAGACAGCCATACTTCCACACCTGGGCATTATTTCTGTCTAATCAGAAGGGCAGGAAGGCACAGAGAACCTCAAGAGCTCCTTCAAGGTGACACACGGGATGTCAGTAAGTCAGATGTCGAACCCAGAAGCCCTATTCTGGCAGTTTAGCATAGCTAGTCAATCTGACAGCATATCTCTGGGAGTCAGAAGTGAACCAGAGAAGCCTGGTGTTAACACAGGGTACTTAGAGATGCACATATAGGACAAATTATTTGATTTTCATTAACTCCTCCGGGAAAGACGTAATGTCATTTGTCATAATGTCATTTTTTTTAAATTGGAAGGCAATAACAGCATTTTAAATAACAAAGAATACAAAACATATGTTTCTGAAAAAAGTGCATTGTTAACCTTCATTGCCAGGCTTTTAATATGACAACAGAAAGAAGAGGCAGGAAGGATCAAGTCTGTCACCCAGGTGGATAGAGCCTGAAGATTATAAGAAAAAAATGAAAAGTACCGTGTCCTCCAAATTGAAAAAGATACTGAAAGAGAGACAAATAACTATTCCTATAGTATGTGGCTCTGTAATAGTATACCTCCAGGGGCTTCAGTAAATATTTGCACAGCACATGTACAGTACTTGTAAACAGTTATTGGAGCCTTAGAAAAAAAAAAGATTCACTCTTTCTCTTTCTTCTTCTCTCTCCCTCTCCCTCCCCACGCTCTCCTAATTTCTTCGACTCGGTTGCTATGGAGTATTTTTATATTTAGAATTGTACGCTTACGGCCAGGTTGTGGTAGCTGTTATTAAGTGGGCAGAGAAGACATCTGGCACTTGCTGCATGCACCAGGGCCTGCAAAAATTAAATTAAAAGAAAAGCTCTCCCAGTCAAAAAGAAAGAGTCCCCTGTCATTCCTGAAAGACCTGTGGTTAGCTGCACGTAGCTCCTTAAGTGTTCCTCATCCACCTCCTCCAGCAGATAATTGATTGGCAGATAATAGACTTTTTAGCAGGTCTGGGTGAGAATGAGTCACACCTGCTGGCAAAACTACAAGGACCTCCCATCCTATCTCCCAGATCAAACTAATGCACTGTGCAGTGTGCAGTAATACTGACGTGCTATATTTCTGGAGGGTTGTGAGACACTTCCTTCACCTTCCTGGACAGAGCAGTCCCCATGACTCAATCTGACTCAATACAAATGTGCAGTTCAGCTCCCACACACCATTACCTCCCCCCCCATAGGTATATCAGCTTTGTGGAATCCATGGGAAGTTAACCCAAGCCCCCCATAATGCCCCTGAGATATCTCTTGCTTCAGTGCTGTTGATGCTGTTGTCTATGGGAGGCTGCTGTGCAGGTCGGATTGGCAAGATCACATAAACCTGCTGCTCACACCACTGAAATGCCTGCAGGGAACAGGTCAGGGACATTGGTGGATCAATCAGCTACTGGCAAGATCACAAGAGAGATGGACTTCTCCCTTGCCCAGCCTTTCTTGTCAGTGTAGAATCTTAATCTCTTTTTCTTGCTGACAGGGAGCAGTAGAATAGCGGTGGCGATGGTTGGGGGGTCAGAGGTGGAGGGTGGGGGGGGGTTACTCTGTTGACTGGGGGTCTTGGAGCTGGGGGGTGGAGGGTTAGCGCTTTCAGGTAGAATAAACAGCCGGCAGTAATGAAAAGGCAATTTGCAAGATTGCTGCAGGCTCTGACGTGATGGAGCACTTAATGTGGCCAGACATCCATCTTAATCGAGCTCGTCCACATCCCCGTATCTCCCAGCATGGAGGCGAGCTCCCAGGCGCGCGGCCCCAGCACAGCGATCAGCGCTAATGCAGGGCTCCTCACCTCTGATCACGCTCCCTTACTGCCTCTCTCTACCTCTCCTTCACTCTCTGGCTGGTCTGCTGTGGCTCTGTTTGCCAGTATATTACCAGACTGAGCTTCGCCATGCTCACTGAACTGACTGTTGATCTCGATGCGGCTGAGCCAGGGAGTGCATCCATCCAATTTATCAGGACAGGACTCAATAAGGAGATCAAGAGATAAATTCAGCAGCGTAGGCAGACCGACCCTAATAAATTTGCCAGATGGGCCCATGTGTATAAATAATACGTAATTGGAACCCAGAGTGTGGCGGCTGTCGGGGAAAAGAAATGCGATTTATCACAGGTTTAGCTGAAATTAGATCACGGCAAGTCTCCTGATGCTCTGCAGCCCGCACGAAAGGAAACCGTCTCTCTCAGAAAGACAGAGAGGTGCCGAGATCGCATGGTCTTTATCTCACTCGCTTTCCCACAAGTCCAGGCCTGGGACCTGCCCGACAGAGCCAGGAAAAGCTGGAAGCTGTGAACCACCCACCGGCGGCAGAGCCAGTCAGCTGGCATTCACAGACACTGGCGTTCTGGGTCATCTTATCATGCGGTAATTATGTACCGAAAGAGGGACAAGGAGCCAGCATTTGAGCAACAAGTTTATATTATTTAACGAACCTGTGGGTGCCCGGGCTGCCATTTGTGCTGCCACAGAAAGCTGTGAACAGTTTATCGAAATGTGTAACAGCCGACGTAGACACGACATTTGAGAGGCTGGCTACAGTCACAGTACAAAGTGCTAAGCATGTCAGCATCCCTCGTAAAGAATGCTAAGATCTAAACCTCCCCCCCAGTATTTGGCTTCTTAAAGAAAATCCCAGATGTCCATTTTCCATTGTTTACAGGAGTCTCCAGCAAAGGTCCTCAGGAGTCCCAGTCCAGTCTTACCACCCGTATCTAAAGAATGGTAGTGCTTAGAAGTCAGTTAAGAAAGCCGTGTGCACAATTAAGGGAACTCCGATCCATGTGGGCTGTCGATTTCTGTTCCAGATTATTCCTAAATGAGTTAATTTAACAAATTTAAAAAGGCTCACCCTTTCTTTGGTGTTGCCAGTATGTATAATGTTTCATATTTTAAAGAGCTAATTAATTGTTTCAGAAACAAAACGGTAATCCAGGAGTACAAGTTAAACAAGTAAAAAAAAGGGAAAACAGGAATAATAATATCGTTCAGATTCCCTGATTGGAGATATGCGTCAGGACTGTAAATATGATTAGAGTTAGGTATCTCAGAGATATTAAAGAATTACTATATAAATTTCTGCGTTGAAGGCTCTGTCTTTGGAAAGCTCGTCACCCTTTTCCAGCCTCTCACTGCCATCTTGTGGCACGATTGCTGTAACTGCGCCTGAAGAAAAAAAATCACTTCCGAAAAGCATCAGCCAACAAGGATTTGAAAAGATAAAATCACTTTATTAGCCACGTACAGTTGCTTGCATTAGGAATTTGTCTTTTCGCAGACCCCAGCTTGCTCTCCATGAGACACACAGACAGGGAGAGAGAAGCCTGGGGTCAGAGCACATGGTCAGCCATTGTACAGCACCCCTGGGGCAGTTGGGGTTAAGGGCCTTGCTCAGGGGCCCAGCGGAGGAGGATTCCTCTGCCAGCCACAGGACTTGAACCGGCAACCTGCCAGCCACAGGCACAGATCCTAAGCCACAGAGCCACTGCTCAGAACCGCCCCAAAAAAGCACTTTTTTTTAAAAAATGAACTACAACTAATATGGAACTTTTACGAACATACCATTAAAAAGCACAAACATTTTCATGCTCTGTATATGTCTTAAAAAGAGGCACATGGAATTGATTTCATTTTGATTTCATGGAATTTTCTCATTTAGCGAACAGAGCTCTTTTCAATCTACTGTCTGCTCAACAGGTGATGTACAGCGGTAGAAGTTCTATGTATCAATCTGACAAAATGCTGAAGCTCTTGAGGACCCTTCTCTGTCTCCGAGCACCATCTCCCTTGGACTGTCTGCACCCCTTCAGCACATGTTTTCCCGGGGCTTGTCTGACGTCATCGTGGTCATGGAAGGGCCACTGGGAAATGCCTTATGGGAGTCCTCCGAGAGGAAGTTCACCATCACGCTCTTGAGGGACCTCCGCAGGCTGTCCTTGAAGCTGCGGCCCACGCACACGTACAGCAGGGGGTTGAGGCAGCTGTTGAGGTAAGCCAAGCACAGGCAGAAGATGTCCGCTTGGCGAATATGGAACATCTGTGGGGAGTTGCTGGGTGTGAGGGCCAGGAAAAACCCCACGATGTGATAGGGAAACCAGCAGACGAAGAAGCCCAGGACCACCGCGCAGATCACCCGCAGGGTCTTGCGGGACTTGCTCCTGCCTTGGTTGGCCCTCGTGTAAACCACATAGTGGCACATCACGATCACCATGAAGGGACCCAAGAACCCCACCAGGAACCGGAACACGGCGAAGCCCACCCCCTCCGATTCCGTGTACGAGGAGTGGCAGAGGATTTTGTTTCCCAGGGGGTCATGCAATTCCTCCCTGTATATGAACAGCGGAGTGCAGAAGAGCAACGCCAGAACCCAGACCAGCAGGCAGACCCACTGGGCCTTTGCGGGCGTTCGCCAGTTCTGGCACCACACCGGCCTGCTCACGAGCAACAGGCGGTCCAGGCTGATGACGGTCAGCAGGAAGATGCTACAGAACATGTTGAGGAAGATCAGGGCGTTGATCACCTTGCAGGCCACATTGCCGAAGGGCCAGTGGTAGTCCATGGCCAGGGTGGAGATGAGGAAAGGCAGGGAGAGGCAGCACAGCAGGTCAGCCACAGCCAGGTTGAGGAACCACGTTGTGTTGACAGAGCGCTTCATGCGAAATCCAGAGATCCAGATGACCAGGGTGTTGCCAGGAACGCCCAACAGGAGGACCAGGCTATAGATCACCATAAATATGAGCTGTTCTTTACCAAAGGTTGAACTTGAATCTGATGACCAGTCTGAGTAATTATCCCAATCATCATAATCGGATTGGTTGAAGGCAGAATAATTAGATCCATCTGCAGCATAAGAGAAGTTATCCATGTTGAATTAGATGATAGTCCTGAAAAAAAGGAAGCCCACAATAAGTGAAGAGTCAGCTGGAATAGCTCCAGCTTTGCAGCTAAGCTCATCCTCTGCTTCAATGTGTAGCCTTTCTCCCTTGTGCTTCAAGGAAGTTTTTCCAAATTAGAATTTGAATACTTGTGCTATAGTCAAAACTGGAGTAATGTACACTGGGCTATAACTTTTAAAACATGATCCCTCACCCTGCTCAGACATTGTTGGCAAATTATATCTGAAATTAAACACGACCAATGGATGATGTAGCACTGCTGGTTCCACAGGAGGCAGAAGATCTAAGAAAAGTCTTCACCGTTTTATTGATCCAATGAACCAAGGGTGACCACTGACAGGATAACATTGGCACCCTAGCCAGATCTATTTATTCTGTATTCCATTTCTACTGTTTGCATTTGTATTAATAATTTACTATATTGTGTTTTTTATGTCCTTTTCACCAGCTTCACTGATTCTTTAGCTAAACCCCCTTGTTTGATTCGGAGAGGAGTTGCATAGTTTCCTGTGTTACACATAAGAGTGTAATAGTTACACAAAGCATCTAAAAACAACCTTTCTGGCACGACCACGTCGAACAAAACCTTTTGTAACAACACTACCAGCAATATGATTTTTCAATCTTCAGTAATAAGGATGAGTTTAAAACTTCGGTCTTCCTTTACCATAGAAGTGGGAGCCTTGACAGAAATCCTGTACTGGGACAGTTTAAGAATAAGAATAAGAATAAGAATAAGAATAACAATAATCAGGTTGATGGCTCATAAGAATAAGAATAAGAATAAGAATAATCAGGTTGATGGCTCCCGATGTACATTCCAAGAAAGATTTTTTATCACTGTTGCTCTTATGATTAGTAATATTAAGGAGACATACCTTAAGTAATCCGCTGTATATAGCGCAGAGCTGAACTGCAGTGCAGAGCTGAGCTGCAGTTGAGAAACTCAGCCTCAAAGTACATCCCTCTGAGGCATTATCTTCTGTGGTTTTTTTAACTTGTTTCCTGTTCTAACTGCTTCCTCCAGTGTACACTGCATCGGCAAAAAATGACTGGACTCTCCTAGCAGCCAGTTTGTTTAGTCAAAGTCATCGCCGTACAATCGTTCCATTTGAAAGGATTTGCCCAGCCATTCTGATCTTGGCATGACAGAGAAAGTATTCATTCTCCTGTGAAGTTCACTCCTCAGAAGAACATACCGTTCTCTCATATTTTTGTAATGGAAGCTTATGGCAGCAAGATGAACTAAGAGCAGACAATAGGCATCTAAAACTTCTGTATGAAGGATACAATTTTCTTTCAATAACATATAGCTCTAAAGATGAGTCATTGCTGCGAGACACAAAAGTGGCCACCACCTTATGAAACGCAAGCACAATAACAGATAAAAATCCCTTACTTCAGCAGGATCAGTCACATGGTGTAGTCCTCTCTGATGTGACACCTTAAAAAACAGCCAACGTGTCACCTGCTGGAAGCCCACATTGCTCACCTAAGAATCCTGACAGCCAGAGGTGTTTTAGGTCAGGCTGAGCAAGTAATTCTACAAAATTATGTTAAAATTGGAGGACTCTAGTTTGGAAGAGCTGGCTCAGGCAGATGTTGGACTGAATGAAGAATGCAAATTGAACACTGTCATCACTGACCTTTTGAATATGTGAGATGAAAGTTATTTTATGCAGCAACAGGGGTTGTAGGATGATCAAGCTGAGCTGAGCCCAGGACGGGGGAAACAAGTATAGAAAACCTCAAAGGTACCGGCATGCACATATGTATTCAGATTCAACTGTGAAATACAAAATAAAACAAATCATGGAAAATATGCGGAAGTGAACAAGAGGCACATTTTCACACAAGGGATTATGGGAGTCTTGACAACCTACTCCGCCATGTTGTGGCTGATACCTTGGCTTCTTTCAAGAAGCAGTTAGATGAGATCCTTAGAGCTTCTGGTAAAATCATTGACATTCCTTGATTTTATTTACATTTTAAATATAGCTACAGGTTGCAACATCTCTGCAACTCCTGTGGCATTTGCACATTAAGCAGTCTCACTTCCTTATCTTCAAGTGTTGTGGGTGGTGTTATTTTTCCATCTTCTACCACGTGGTTGTTACCCTACTGACTGATTTCAACACGCGCCATACAGTAAACTTGGCCCATTGCTACATATAAACCCTTATATAGCCCTTGTTTAGTTGGGGGAATATACTGTAACGCTTACGGCCGACAGGCACTGTGTAAGAGCCGGCGTACCAGAGCAGGTGACGTCACCGCCCTTCCCTGTGATAGCAGGACTACAGCTACTGGGCTGTAGGGAGATCTCTCTTTAGCTCACGGGGCTAGGTCGCTGCAGAGAGACGCGGAAGTCCCGGGTTCGAGCCCCGGACAGTGTGGGGCCGACCTGATGCGGCAAGGGCGCCCGCCTGAGCCCCCGTTGCGTTACAATACTTTGTTGATTTTTCAAAAGGAAACTCATTCCAGAAGTGCAGGTTCTTGGGCTTTCACTGCAAACAGGAACCAAAAATACTTAGATATAATTTTGTACTGAAAATGTGTGTTTTGAGAAAAAAAAATGCTAGGAAGCCAGACTTAGTTCTTGGTGTGACATGGCCAGTTTTGCCGTTACTGTCTCAGTCAACAGCACCTACAACAGTTAACATAACAAACAGGATTGCTGGTATGTTTCTTCAGCATGCCAGAGAAACAAAGTGATACACAGACTTTGCACTCAATGAAGACTTCATACTTAACGAAGACTGAAACAATCCTCATATTTGTTACGGTGACAGTGTCCGAAGTCACTGTCCTCTAACCATGTTAATTTTCTGTGGGTTTCACAAAGAAGTCAAAACTTTAGGCGAGGGACTTTGAATTCCTTTGAGCTGTTACAAACATAATCAGAAAGTGGATTCATTTTTCCATCAGCTAAGCATCTATTTGTAGTGGGATCACTTGAAGAGCTTTTTTCACTACGGAGTCCAAAAGTGCTTATCAAAATTTCTCTAGGAACAACCACATCCAAGAGCTGAATGCTTTGCGAATTTTTGGACTACTTGGTGAGATACGTTTGGCTTAACCTGCTTGGTTATCGGGTAGCTTTGTGACCACAGGCAAACAGGCTGGAACCCCATTCAAATGGTGTGAAGCAAGGGATAGCCGCAGGGTGGGGTTGGTGTTACAGTTCCAGCTCCTCGCTGCCAGAGGGCGACTCCAGCACCGGTTGCTGGCCCAGCTGCGCAGCAGAGGCGCAGACCACGCAGACGGCTGCATTAAGTCTTAGCCAATCATAGACTGACACCGGAACAATAGGTTTATTCCATGCTGAAAAAAAGAAGAAAGAAAACACAACGTTTCTGCCGTGGAGCCTTCTTCAGGTGTGAGAGAGACAGGGCAGTGGGCAAAGGTAAAGTAGCGGGAGAACAAAGGTTGGGAGGGAGGAGGAGTGAGAGGCGGGAGCAGGGGACAGAAAGAGAGGCCAATCAAGAGGTGTGAAGTCAGAATGGGTGCAGAGAGGTGTGAAATGAAACTTCCAATGAATGGAGAAAATTTAAAAGAACAGTAGTCTGTCGTTAAGAGAAGGGAGAATGTGTGATCCTCGCTGCAGAATAATTTTGGTTTCGGTGGTCTTTCTGATGTATGAGTTCGGAAAACCGTCTTTGAGAACACAGACGGAGAGATTGGAGTGGTCGTGGCCGTCAGAGGTGAAATGAGAAACAATGGGCTTGGAGAGATCTTTAATCTTCACAGCCCTGACATGTTCTCTGAAGCGGTCTCCGAGTCTCCTTCCTGTTTCTCCACTGTAGATGGCTGGGCATTTACTGCAAGAGATACAGTAAATAAGGTTGCTGGAGGTACAAGATGCTGTCTGGGTGATCCGGAATTGTCCTGAGGGGCCTTGAATGAGTGTGGTGGTGGATGTGTGCTTGCAGGTGATACAGCGATCTCTGTTGCAAGGGAAACTTCCATTCATTGGAAGTTTCATTTCACACCTCTCTGCACCCATTCTGACTTCACACCTCTTGATTGGCCTCTCTTTCTGTCCCCTGCTCCCGCCTCTCACTCCTCCTCCCTCCCAACCTTTGTTCTCCCGCTACTTTACCTTTGCCCACTGCCCTGTCTCTCTCACACCTGAAGAAGGCTCCACGGCAGAAACGTTGTGTTCTCTTTCTTCTTTTTTTCAGCATGGAATAAACCTATTACTTGTTCCTTTGCAGCCTACGCATGCTGACTCAGCTCCCCACCTGAACTAACATAGACTGACACCTCCTAGCCCAGCTCTATATATTCAGTGCTCTCATTCACTTCAGCGTCCAATCTTTTAACCTCTGGCCTGAGCTCCAGACTGTTACCCCCCCCCCCCCCGATTCTTGTATTTGTAGCCCTGCTCTTGTCCTTCTTTCTTCCATTATTTTCTCTCCTCTTTCCGTTCCTCCACTTTTTGATGTTTTCTCCTCAAATTCCCTTGCTGGTTTCTGGATTCGATCTCCTCCCGGACCTTGTCTGTGAATGTAGTGTCTGGTTGTTTCTTAAAAAACCGAGTCTGTCAGCACTTGCCCAGGGTCCCCATTCCTGCTCATTTGGCTGTCTGGGCTGCCCATACAGACAGGGTGGAGAAGCGCTGCTTCAGACGAACGCCAAGGGAGGCGTTTGAGGTCAGTATATAAGGGCTAATTTTGTAATGAAATTACATAATCGTACAGCCGCATGAGAGTGCCTTGACATTGTTATCCTTCCCAAGCTTCAGAGGAAAACAAATCAGTGTTTTTCTATGATTTTATTTGAAGGATGAATGAGCGCAGCAAATCTAGAACTTCAGCAAAAAAGTGCAGATAAGCAATGGGGCACCAGAGCATCTGGAAAACAACTGCCGCCCATCAGCTGCCCTGCAATGGCAGTCCGTTCGTTTGAACTTCATGCGTCCAGGTGGGGCTGCACACTGGTGGGGGTGGTGGGGATCCCCATTACCTGTAAAGCGCTTTGAGTGGAGTGTCCAGAAAAGCGCTATATAAGTGTAAGCAATTATTATTATTATTAAATATAAATTTACATTTTTCTGCTGGATTTCCTTTTTTTCCAGACAATTTATATATCAGTATTTGTATTCATATTTTCCATTGGTGCAGCAGGTTTGTCACCAGAGGTTCTGCCTCGACGATCTGGGTTCAATACCCGCTTACAGCACACATTTTTGGGGCACTGTGGCATTCTGGCGAAGGATCTGCACCTGTGGCTGGATGGTTGCCGGTTCAAATCCCACAGCTGGCAGAGGAATCCTACTCTGTTGGGCCCCTAAGCAAGGCCCTTAATCTCAGCTGTTCTGGGGCACTCTATAAGTAGCTGCCCCTGTGCTCTGACCCCCAGCTTCTCTCCCTGTCTGTGTGTCTCATGGAGAGCAAGCTGGGGTCTGTGAAAAGACAAATTCCTAATGCAAGAAATTGTATATGGCCAATAAAGTGATTTTACTTCAGGTTGTTTTTCATTTCCTTTGCACAAAATAGGGATACTGTCAACCTGCTTCCTTCAGATTTCATAACACATTGCACAATGTGTATTGCATAGTGTGCTTAGACAAGCTGGTGTTTGGACAGAATTGATCAAACAGGAAAATGACGACATTTGGAGCATGTTCCCAAAATGCTCAGTTCCCATAGTTCCCCTCCTAGGGCATCACTGACTGAACCCAAACTCAAGATACCCAGTCTTGAGTTTGTGAGCAAAGCCAGCCCCTCTTTTGATCAGATTGGCGGTGATACATGTATTCTATCCGTGCAGAAAAAAACATACCTGCGCCTCTTGGCCAAAATACAAAGGACCCTGCTGTCAAATGTAGAGAAAACAGGCTGTTGACTTCAGGAGGCTGCCCAGGTGATAAATATATATTAGGGCTGTTATTCAGTTAAACTATTTGCAAGATGTGGGAGCATTAGTTGAATCATTGGTTGATTAATCTGTGTATTTTGTGTGATAATAAAATTAAAATGCCATTTTGCACAGTAATACTTTGATAAAAGCTAGGAAATACAATGGTCTAAGAAAGTACAAACAACATATTTTATATTTTACATAGTATTTGTATTTTTATCTCTAAATTTTAAACTATAAAACAAGCATGGCATAGTAATTAGCGCAAAAACAAGCAATCCCACTTCATGTGCCTTTTTTTGGGCTGGGTAAGTCACAAGTGTTTAGTGCCTTATATGCTATGCTGCCCCCTGTGGAATACATACTGGTCTGATGTCTGATGGAAACAGCAAAAAGCCCAGGAGATCATTGCAGTGGAGGGATCCCTAATATTTTGGCCAGTGGCTTGGTATACATACTATATTACAGTGTTTAAAAAAGGTGGCAACTTACATTAAAATATATCTTTAAAAAACATGATGCAATACATTTTTAAATACATTTATGTTCAAATTAATTTAAATCATATTAAAATCTACACAATAGTATCTTAATGTCTACTTACATTTTCGTATGCATTGCACTATGTATTTTCCAAATTACTCTTTTATTGATGGTATTTGAAACACACAGTACATTCACAAAACCGGCCTGCATGTTTCTCTTACAGATTAGAGGAAGAGGCTCAACTCTAGCAGCCTCCACCTGGCCTCACCAGCAGTGGCATGCAAGCAGGAGCTGCGATGAGGTCAGGGAAAGCAGCCTTCTTGCAGAGACCTCTGACCCCTGAGCTCTGAAGTGCACTGTTTCTCTACAGCAGCGGTGACTGAGTCCAGGGCTGACAGCTAAGTGACAATCGCTGTCAGTGTCTTGCCCCCCCTCAATCTATTCTTTTATAGCCCCCAGTGCGAAAAGAGATTAATGCACTAGCTGCACTAGGCAGCCTCAATAACACAAGAACCTCTCAGATTGCCCTGACTGCACTGGTGCCATCAATACTGTGCACAGAAACACAGCGCAGATTGCATTAGCACCGTAACAGAGAATACCCTGCATAGAAATATATTCTAGACTGCCTTAGCTAGTTGTACTGATATCAGAGAACATCTTACATAATCACTTTGTGCCTTAACTACACATTTATCATAATGCCTTACATTGATGGCCTTACAGTGCCCTATTACCTTAGCAGAGCAGGTATCAGAGAAAAACATATCTCTGATATGATGTGTTAGAGAACATTAGACTAACACAGTGCAGAGAAGATTGCCATAGTTATGCAAGTAGTGGAGGATACTTCACACTGAATAGTGCTTCCATAGAAACAGTGCATATATACTGTATTACAGAGGATATCTTACTTAGCAAAACACTGCAGGTTAACCGAGCACTGCAAGTATCAGAGAATACTAAGCACAGAGACCAATACAGTGCAAACTGCCCTAGCTGCACAGCTATTGTAGGATGCTATATAACATGCAGAAACACACTGTTGCCGGCCCTATCTGTGCAGCCGTTACACAACACTATGAAGAGTATCTGAATGTGAACTGCCCTGGCTCCATGTGTTTCAGAGAATGTGACATTGTACTTGAGCCATCCTAGATTCCCACTGTTTCTGAGAAGGGGTGTTCAGGATCAGATTTTCGGAGCCCTAAATTGGAGAATTATTGCTGAAAGGAACTGCAAAAGGCAGACATACTAGAGTTCTCTCAATGTTCTCTTTGAAAATGGGAAATTCTCAATTTAAGGATATGCCCATCCTAATACTATATGTAACAGTTATGTTGAACTTAAAAATGAGTAGACACCGTAACATCAGGAGGTGCAGATCAGCCTGGGTGTCTGTCCTATGGTGCTTGTGATTTTGGAGTAGACTCTTTCTCTCACTGAAAGGAGAGGGTGTCTTCTTCGAAATCCTGTACTTTCGTAAATCTGCTGGGAGATAGGAGAGGAGAGGAGAGGAAAACAGCAGTCACGGTCATTGAAGGAGGACATATGTAACCCAGATAACACTTCGTTCTTTATGACTGTTGACATACAGACATAACAGGTTTTCATAAAAATACATAACATTTGTCATAACAGCAGGGGTCTGTATGTTCTGCCAATGTTTGCATTCTTTCAAGTCATTATACTGTCAGCCTGGTCTCTGGAAGCCCCTCAGACAGTTCAAAACATTTGAAAATGGGGGGAGATTCAGATGCCTCCTGATATTAGTGCTGTGGATTATCTGGAACAGATGGATATCGGCACAACCTCGGCAGAAACGGCACGTCTGGGTGAATGCTGTTAGTGACGGAGGAGTGTGGCCAGGGGGTACACGGGCAAACTGGGGTGACATTGTTGGTGACACCTGGTCACAACGTACCGAGGAGACCGTCCTTCGATCAGCACCCGCCTTTGCCCCGCGCCGCCTCTTCCTCTTCCTCCTCCTCCCCGCCTCCCTCATCTTCGCCCCAGTCGGCGATGTTGGCCGGGGGGATGCACTGCTCCAGGAAGAGGTCCTCGTCCTCCTCGAAGGAGCCCAGGTCGTCGGGGGGCCAGCGCAGCTCGCCACTCTCCACCTCGCTCACCTCCGTGGGCTCCACCACGATGGAGGGCAGGCGCTCCTTCTGCCTGGGGCAGCCAGCCTCACCGCCCCAGCCCCCCGGCCCTAGGGCCGTCTCCACGGGGTCTGGGAAGATCTGAGCGGAGAGAGAGGGAGAGAGCGAGGCAAAGTCAACAGGCAACAGGCCCCCGACACCCTGCCCTGCATTGCTGGCTCTTATCATTAACAATTTTATTATTATTATTATTATTATTATTATTATTATTTCCTTTGCATGCAGTGTTATCCAGGGAGATTATCAGAAGCTGAAAAACAGATAATGGCAATCAAAAAACCCTACAATTTATCCTCACCCAAAATCATACTCTAATACTGTTATGAAAATATTGTAGCAGTAAAATAATAATTCAATAGCTCAATTTCAGCACACGTCAAAATACAATCAATTTCCAGAACCATGTCAAAACAAATAGAATATATTTTCCTACAAAATGTGTAACAGAAATTGCTCTAAGTTCATTCTGAGTTTCTTGCATTTCAAGTTTTTGATCTTTGCATTTTATCTTTTGTGTAATGGCTGTGCCTTTTGTACCCACTGTTGCTGTTGTCAAGGTGATGCGCTAGCTATTGTCTCAGAACAGTCCTTCTTAGACACCATTTGTCCTGCTAGATGTACAGAAAACACATGTTGAGGAGAGAGCTTGACAGAGACTGGCTCTGATCTTGACAAAGTAACATAACAACTTCAGAGGAAGTAACAAAACTGAAGGACGCAACAGCTCATACTGTCATCATTTCAGATGACGATCTGGCTTTACAACAGTTTTTGTGCAATATATGCCAGGGACTTGTGCAAAATATTTATATTTATATTTATATTGTGCAATACAACTTTTTGTGTACTGTTCTGGTTTGTTCTTTGTATGTTCTGGACTGTGAGTAACTCTTCTTAGTTCACTTCTCACTGTACTGATTGTATTGTATGTATTGTATTATTATTGTATCATTTCGTTACACTGTGCTGTGCTGACTGTGTTAAGCTGCTGTTGCACTGCAATTTCCCAATAAAGTATCTACAGTATCTACTATCTTAACTAGAGAATGTACTTCAATGTTAAGCTGCTTCGGCTGACACCCTTAATTCTGTATACACACTAGAAATGAAGAGTGACTGTGATTAACTTATTGAGATGCAATTAACTCGAGGGAACAGAAACTATAAGTTGTCTGTCTTCACATTTCAGTCTACAGGAATGCAATGTTGCAGTACTGGGAAAAAATTAGACTGATTTTTTGTTTACATTTTTGCACAACATCGAGGGAACTAAACACAGAAACAGAAATGTGAAGAATGCAGTTTTTATACCGCAAAATATATTAATTATTGGATTTTCACAGACCACATAGTTTCCCGTTTTGTATCGCAATCCAGTCCAGTCCTGTTCGGTACCTGGAATGGCAGCCTGTCCCCTTTCCTCTGCGGCGTAGCTTCCCCGAGGGCAGAATCTTGCGGGCAGACCACTTCCATCACTCTGCGGGGACCGAAAGACAGACCAGCCGCGGCCTCATCAACAACGAAACAGGCAGCCGAGCACATGGGTGGGACTGACACAGGGGGGCGTCTGGCACAAGTACAAGGCAAGGACACCTTTCCTGTCACGTATCCACTTCACTGACGTCAAGCTGATGGCCAGCAACAGACAGACAGTGACACTGTTCCATACTGACTGAAGAGGAGACAGATTGACTCTGCTGTCTCTAAGAGGAAAACTGAGCAGGTGGTATCTTGGCTCGTGGGCCAGGGGGTGCTGCCAGCCCCTAATAGCATCCCATTTGTCAGTTAATCCCCCCGCCCCCCGCCCACCACTACCATCTCCCTGCTCACATGGCCCAGAGCACATGTGCACCAACTGCTGTAAGAGATTGGACTGCCCATTGCAATCAAGGGGAAACTTGATTATATTATAGAGGATCAGAACCCAGGTCATTTCATTATTTTTTGCTTTTCTCCCTTTAATCAGTTGAAGGTCTTAGCCTCCTTGGCTGATACATGTTTATCATCAACAACTGTAAGTCACGCAGTGCAACACATAAAGGCGTATAATGAAGTTAATATCACAACATAACCTTGTGAATGAATAATATGATCAATGAATAGAAAGATATTCCGATCAATTACACCATAAAAACCATGGCTTAAGACTGTCTCAGAACATGAAAATTGCTTGTGTAGCTACTAATGTCGTACAGTGCTGGAGCTGAAATCCATGCAGATGAAATACAAGTGACATGGCAGACAGGGTGCAGTCATTGCTAGTTTCTACAAATATGACAAGGTTACCAAAAAATCAACTAGGGGTAGAAGAAAGATACAAAAAACCCCCGAAAACCATGAAAAGTCTGGAACAAGCATTCATTTCAACTGGATAAACACAGCAAATAAATAATTACGACATGGGTATGCATATAGCATGACATCACTGACTGAGAGTAATTAAACATTACGTTTGATTGAAAGAAATACCTTCTCTTTCAAGACAGCAGGCAGTCTCCTATAAGGACCAGGACAGCTGTAGTTTAAGATCTCAAAAGGGGTACTTCGGTTCAAGGAAAATGACAGAAACCTTTATCAGAATAAAAATCAAATCCCAGCCTCTGGGAGACCCTGAATCATTTTGTGGAGTGTTCTGTTGTTTGTGAATAACGATGTGTAGAAGCAGTTCCACACAGCCTGTGTGGACTTGATTTCATTGCTCCACACTGCACAGCTTTCTCCACAACATGATCTTGATGGCCTGCTGACTTTTTAAGCACCTTGTACATAAATATACCCTCCATGCCTTGACAGAGTTGAAGTGTACGGACTGCATGGACTTCAGAAGTCCGTGCTCTGTTTTGTTTTTGTGTCGTTGTACATGTCAATGTGTGTGTGCCATACTGCTTGCTTGCCGCCCTCTACAAACACAAATCCAACTGAGGTAGTAGAAGAAATAGTCACAGGAGAGCAGTGGACTGATCTGGGCAAAGGAAAACTGCAAAACTGGCAGCCATTCCCAAAGAGTGAAGTGTCACAGGTATTCTCTTTGCCTCTTTCTTGCGGTGTAAACAATGCTGTTGCCCGGAGATCAAGAAAAAATCACTAACTTTTTCAAACCGAGTAACAGCAAAACTCGTTCCCAAAGCTGATGTGGTTTTCACAAGCGACACTAAAATTTCACAAGACAATAATGGATGCAATGACGCAAAGGAAACTGAAATACAGCTCTCCTCTGCGGAAAAGCATGCAACTAGTTCATCACATTGTTTGAAACACTTGCAGCTGCATGTAACAGACCCATAAAAAAAACTTTTTATACTGTATATCAGATCTATCCTTATGAGGCAATCAACTCACTTAATACATTTGTTTAATTTGAGCATCTTTAAATCTGACGGGTCCACAAAGTCAGGCATCTTTAAAGGTGATTCGCAGCTGTCCCTCGCTCACAATGTGGTCTTGCAGGCCTCCAGTGTCTCAGGGTTCAGCAATAGGTGATGACTGGTCTGGCTCATACCGGACCCAGGACCCTAGTGCAATTCTAGCACCTATGGTCCTGTAACTTGTCAGCGGAACCTTGTGGACTAAAATCCTAAGCTCATGCTGCTGTACTATTGAGCATGTATGTCACTTGCATTAATTCAGTAAAATGCCCACAATTACAAATGTATATCTTTGCATATGTGTGTTAGGTACGGAAATTAATAATAATAATGTCATCTCTTCCTTTTCCTGTCACTAAACCACTCTTTTATGGTATCGATCCAAGTGGTGAGCTCATCGTTTTGAACCTCTCTGTGAAAGGAAGTTGTCCTTTTAGGAAACACAACAGGAAAGGCTGACATGCTTTCGTGAGCTCTCATGTGGTTTTAGATCCCCTACAGAAGCTTACAGCGGCAAAGTTTTCTTTGCCATGGTTTCTCACTACGCGCGTTAATCTGAAATGTGGTGCCAAGTGAAGTGTGGTACCAACCCTCACTACACTTCACTGATCTTCCGCCATGATTTCATTCTGATTCACTCTAATTCACCACCCCAGCACAGTCAACGTTCAGTACAGTGAGCAGGTCAGGCACACACTGTACCGAGGTGAGATTTCAAGGTCACACCCAGATAAGATGATAATAGACCTGACCCTAACCACAGACGCTAGTTGTCTTTAGGAGAACACACTCTGAGAAAGCTCTCCAGTTTGCTCTCACTAAAAAGAACCAAGGAATACTATATCCATCCATTGTTAGCAATGCATTTCCCCTTAGAGGGTTTCAGTGAGGCAGAGGCTACCCCAGCAGGTACTGTGTACAAGGTGGGCCTACATCCTGGATAGGATGCCCGTCCATTTTATTCACACAACGGCAGTACCCAGTGCCATATTGTACCCTGTACCCAACACATTTTATTCTCAAAACAGGGCCTACAGTCATTGTGCAAAAGCATTTGCACACGATGTGTGATTGTAACACAAAGAAGCCTTTTTGCCTCTTAGGACAGCCTCAGTCCTGTAGGCCACAAGTGTTACATGACTGTTTGAAATCCCCAACAGCTGGAAACCTTGAAAATTGTGAAATGAGTTAAAAAACTCAAAATAATAAAAAAAAATCTTCAATAGAAAAATTAACTCATGACTCAAGACGGCCCCAAGTGGGGAACAGAGCACCTTTCTGTTGCTTTGTGGGTGCTGGAAATCCCCCACTTATGTTACTAACTAGGTTTCATTTGGTTAATTGCAGTTAACAAAAGTGTGGGGGAAAAAAGCAAAAATAACCTTCTGCAACAGCTATGCACCAAAGAGCTGAGCATTTGGTATCTGATGTGAGTTCAGAAGTAATAACAACAGCAGTGTGAATGAATGTACTGTAAGTGGCAGAGAAAAGCTTGCAGGGTACAGTAGGTCATCTTTTGTCTGCCTCTAATATCATTGCAAGATCAAACACATCTTCTCTTTGGTGCCACTGGGGAGGATTGGCACAGCCTATAATTACCAGAGCCTGAATTGGTACCGATGATCAGTTTTCAAAAGCTCAAAATTAGCACAGCATGGTCCAGACCAGGTCCAAACAATTAAAAAAAATAACGAACAGCACAGACCATTGAGAGACATTTATTTAGCTGTGTGGGACTTGAACCCGTTCCCAAACAGCAAACTTTGTCATGTAGATTTATTAGCAGTGCGGTGGAGGGTGGGTGAATGTATAACTGGCATCTCCTCTAATTCCCTGAGTAAAACCTTAACAAGCTAATGAGATCAACTACACAATGACAAGAGTGACTTCACGCTCCATGTGCGTATTAGGGGTGGATGCTCGGAGATTATGTGCAGCCACACCATTTAAGCCAAGCTGCCTGCATGGTACCTTATTTTGTCTTGCTTTTCCTTGCGTCTTTTGATCTCTGTTGACTTATTTTGCATTCCATGGAGAGCTCTTAATGTTCCTTGGCTTGTTTGATTAATTGTTCACTTGCTTGCCTGGGTGATTTACAAAGTATAGACAGTTTCCCCAGTGTGCTAAGGAGAGAACGCATCGTCTTAGCTGTTATTCCCAGTGCTCCAGCAAACTAGCACTAAAATGAACTCTGATCACTTTCAAGTCTTGATTTACCTACATCGGAGATCAATAGCCAAGGTCTCAGAAAGACACAGTCCAGATTTGTAAAGGAAGCCTTCAACATCGATGCACAGAGACCTGCAATGCTCTAAACAAAGCAAAAACTTGAACCAAAAAAGTCATTTAAAGCTCAATTAAGATTAAAACCATACAACACTGTGGCTTTCAAGAACTTAGGCTGCAGTACTTTAGATCAATAAAGGACTCATCCTACAATTTGACCATATCTAGTGCATTATTTAAACATGCTTATAGTAATTTTAGAATACACACTTCTACTTTATGTCCTTTTGAAGATTTCTGTGTAAAGTGATAACAACTAATATCCGAGCACAAAGCTACTCTACCAGATCATACCAAATGAAATATTTTACCTTTAAACAACTTCTTTTGACAACTTAAGAACTTCTGCCTTCACTATCAGTAGGATACCTATGAAAAATGTTCAGGAAATAACCTTTTCTTTTGAATCCCATAAGAAACAAAGCATATTGAACAGTTTCTGATAACCTCTGATCCAGTTATTTTCCTTGTGCAGCAACAGAACACCCTCAGCAAAAAAAAAACCTTCCTTAAATACAGATTTTCACGATTAACAAGTAAATGGAAAAATCTGATCTGACTTTGTCTCAATTTTTTTTTAAATAACTGCAAACCCAGGGCTTTCTCATGATATTGCAGTTGTGAACAAAGACCAAAGGGGTTCCTTCACCAACTTATTTCATCCTTTAATCCAGCCACCCTTGCGTGCAACGCACTGTGATCCTCTTTCTAGACCAGCAATGGGTTAGGCTCAGGAAACTGCAATGTCATGATGACCGAATAGCAGAAACCAAAGCCCCCTGTCGAAGTCCTCAGATCTTCACCTGAGCTGTCATCTCTGCATGGTGTTTCCCAGCTGGCCACCTCGATTGCAGCGGAAGGGGAGGCTGTGGCAGCAATTGACCGTTCCCTCTAAATAGCTTCTCTTCGCCAGCCGCTGATAAGGCATCTATCTACTGCGACTGTTGCCCTTACCTCTCGCTGGCATCGTCAGGAGGCAGCGAAACCTGGGGTGTCTCGGGCAGCCGGGCACAGCCCCCACAGCTCTCATTGTGCCCAGACCCTGCGGGATGGCACCCCGCCTCCAGGATGGTACCGGGTAGGTGTGGTGAGGCGGGCTGGTGAGTGGGTGGGTGGCTTACGTGGCAGAGTGAGCTCGGCGAGCTGCAGATCCAGACGATGGCAGGAGTAGAGCTGGATGGGGCACGAGGCAGACGTCTGAACAAAATAACAATAAACAAACTTCCCTCCGGCACTCGAGACCACCAGTCCTCCCTTTTCTCTCTCTCTCTCTCTCTCGCTTTCTCTCTCTCTGTCTCTGATCCAGCCTAAGCTGACAAGCTCTACAGAGCAACAGGATTAACATCGCTTTGAATTAAAGAAGCAGAGCCTGCATGACGTCAGCCTGCCTGGAATACGCCTACCCATGAGCTCTGCGGGACTGTCAGGCAAGACTGGAGTGTATCTGCCTACAGTATATACTTTTATAGTTTATAGTCATGCAAACATTGAAGGAGAAACAGAAGATAAAAAGTTGCTAATTCCTCCCTGCAGCATTGCTACCAGAGCTGTCACTCCCATCAAAGTGGATTTGGGACAATTCCGGGAATTAGCAGATGGATCAAGGGCGCAAGCCAGTTTATATATAGCATGCACGGGCTGTCTAACAAATGCAGGACTTTTTTTTCCTTAAATCTGCTCCACACTGGAGTGCATTTTAGATGGGCGCTCTGGATTGTGTCAAAAGCCATGGGTTCAGTCCCCCCTTTACCCCCTGCCACCCCAAAAGGACTGTCCTCTTTCCTGCTGTGCTTTCCTTGAAAGCCAACCTCTTGCTAGCTCCAAATATTTCTCCTGGGAAAACAGGGGAAGATGTAAACTGTTGAACGATTGTTCCCAGTCAAATCAATGGAATCCTATCCCAGAAAATCAGTAGTATAAGCAGAACAGTAGTGTGTTGTTAGTCACATTTAAACAAAGGACCTGGTAGGTTCCACCATACACACAGGTGCTACAACAGCTTTCTGCATCCAGAATATAGAAAGAATAGTTCTCTGCATGCACAGCCGTCTTACTGCCCTGTCCCTACAGTGTACTCAGCTAGAAGGAGACCGCAGAGCCACTGTCACTCAGTGCTGGCCTCTGGATAGTTCATTGCTGGCAGAGGCGAAGCCAGATGTGAGAAATATCCATAAATGAGTGCTGCAGCATGACGCTGATATAAATCGTGCTTCTGAATGTTAGACTTTGCAGGGGCTATTAAATCAATTCGAGAATGTGAGATAAAATATGTATTAACTTCTTTTAAACATGAACATTTAAAGACCTAAAAGTGGAGCAACAAAAATCCAAACTAACACACACTAGAGGGCACCAGAGTCTTGTCAGTAGAGTAGTCTCTACAAAAGACAGAACTCTGAATAAGTGGCCCCCACAGCCACAAGTAGGTTCGACCAAAACAGAAAAACTGAAGCCATCAGATCAAGAGGACTCACATTTTTGTCATATATTTCTCCCCTTAATATCAACATCTATTTTGAACAGAATTCATCATGTATGTAAGTGTATTGGGTACTATTTTAAATTTCTGTCACTCTGTTATGTTCTCTTTTTACATTATGCACTACAGGGGCTTTATCATATCTGTCTTATACCCTAGCTGCAGAAGCAGGTCCTAAGAGGACAGACATTTATCACTACAGAACTTGGTCTGCACCACATGCTGGATTACAGAGATGGCTTCTGAAGATGGTTAGGGGCACAGTAGTGCCCGGCAGTGAGGGCAGCAGTCATCAGTCCATTTTCAGAGTAAGTCCGTTACTCAGCCATTTCCAGGAGCCAACAGGAGTGTATTACTATAGATCACAGCTGAGACAAGAGACAGCTGGAACAGTGATGTCAGCCGTCAAAAGCAAACAGTGATGTCAGTTGTCTGCTCTGAAAGAAGAACTGAGGACATGCACACAACATGTACTGATCTATGTGAGGACATCACAATCTGTCTCCGTACTCAACTGCCCTGGATCATCTTTATCCCAAGAGTATAGGTGACCCAGCCTGAGTACATGAGTGAGCAGACAATGTTAAAAGGAGAAATGCTGTACAACTTTTCAGTGAACTTTATGGCTACTCCTGTTACCCCGACACAGAAGAAAAATATCAATAATCAGGTAACCAGAGCTTAAACTCTCATTCAAGGTAAAGTGTCTGTTAAAGGTCTTGCTTTTTTACTGAGCCCTTCAGATGTACAACAGTATACATTTTGCAGAGTTGATCAGACACTAAGTTGGGTCGGCAGTTCCTAATTAGCAGGCACAAAAGTGGCAAAAAAAACTGCAAAATTTGAAAAATGACATGAGGCAAGAACAAAATCACCACTCACACAACACAATGGATCTGACAGTGCTAATGATAGACTTGTCCATCTGAAATTCTACTTTGAACAATGCTACGATCAATCATGTTATTATTTATTAGAATTACAAAATGAAATACTTCAATTTGATTTACAGTTCAGCTGAGCTAGAGCACCAGGTCTGCAAGAAATTCTCTTGAGCTAAACTGTTGAAAACTGAACTGTTGTTGGGGGAAATCACTGTGGTTAATCTAAGGGAGCAATTGGACGTGGGGATACTTTTGCTGACTGTGTGGTTACTGACTTTGTGCCAAAATTGCCCCAACCCAGGTTTAAACACACTGCCAGACCCAGCCAGAGAGTCAAACTACGGAGAGGCAGTGCATTTTATACATCAGAGTGCAGCCTATTTTTGGCCAGACTGCTAAGAGTTAACCTCACTGGTATTCAGAACTGGCACCAACAAGCCATGCTTCCTTTTTAAAACATTCCTACATCAGCTGTTCAGCCTGGGAAGAATAAAACTGACCAAGGCAGAGAGAGGGGGTGAGGGGAGGAAAGTGAGCAGACGGTTTGCCCATCAGAGGTGGTCTCCTCTAACATGACCAAAGGTACACAGTACAGGTGGAAAAAGACATTCTTCAGTTGAATACATTGTCTGAGCCTGGAAGATAACTTCGTCCTTCCTGCTCCCACCTTCGGACTTCAGAATTGCTGTTCAAATATGAGTCACTTATGTTCTCTTCAAGGCCACTGAGACCACAGAGAAAAGACACAGACATATTGTAAAAATGGTGTGCTCTACAGGCCTGAAGTCCATCCATGCGTCAGAACTGGAGGCACGTCTCTACACAAATAGGGGCTGTAGGAATTATGGGGCATGAAATGGCATTGATGACATTTCCTTAATACTTTCAGCATTTCCAGGTTCAACAAGCTACCAGGAGAACAGATAATCAGGTTTAGGTTAAACCCCTTTGGGCTATAAACTGACCACAGCACCCTTACACGTTCTTTAATACTTCAGTCCTGGTCACACATGATCAAATTAATCAATGGTAGTATTTTCTATCTTGAATTTTGTAAATGGGTGAACTGAGACACTATCAGAGACCAAAATATCGGAGGATATGAAGACGCAGACGTTTTGATTGACAAAAGAAGGAATTTGGAGAGTGATGAACGCTGGTGATTTTGGCACTGGAAAAATCTGTGCAGTGGAGGTGAGGAGCTGCAGATTACAGCAACAGAAGAGAGGGAAAAAGACGGAGAGGAGAGAGAGAAAGAGGGAGGGAAAGAAAGAGGGAGGCCACCACACTGTGGAATATTTATAAACAGCAGACAAGGAGGAGGGGTTGGGGGCGAGTCCATTGGAAAAGGAAAAAGAGGGAAGGGAAAATGTTGGGAGGGGAAGAAGTAAGAGAGAGGGCTAGGGAGAGAACAGGTCAGCTAGAACCACTCAGCAATGCAAGGCACCAAACGTCAACGAACTCAGAACCGCAAACAAACAGAGAGAAAGAGCGTGGGTCACAACAGAGCTGAAGAGAGTCTGGAGCTGCTGGACGAGTGCGAGACAGAAGCGTACAGAGGGGCTGGAGAGACAGGAGCTCTCACAGATACTCAGGGAGTGGGGAACAGATAGTGGGTGAAATTAGAAAAAGAAGTTTGTATAGAGAGAAATAAAAACAGAGGAACAGCCAGAAAAAAGGAGAAACAAGGGAGAAAAAGGAGAAGGCCACAGAGTGCAAAACAGGGTAGGTCTGCGCGTTGAAGTGAGAGGATAGTTGGAGAAAACGGACAGTGCGGAACAGAAAAAAAGTGTGTGAGAGAAGGAGAAGGGGTGAGAGAGTAAGGGAGCAGGGGGCAGGACAGGAAGAAAACAGCCAGAGAAAAAGAGGGAGTCTGTGAACCAAAAAAACGCTGATTTAACAGGGGCCGGAGACAAAGCGTGCAGGATGAGAGGAAGCATTGAGGGAGAGACGGATCCAGGCTGCCACTGCTTTGCGGTCAACAGCAAGCAATAAAAATCACAGAATGGACTGAGAGAGCGAGTGCTGGAGAGACAGCGGCACACCAAAAAAGGGCTGAAGTCTGACTTCAGGGCGAGGAAGGCTTGACCGGGGCTCCGCAGTGTGTGGGGGAGCCCGAGGTGATATAAAACAAGGAAAAAAAGAGGGGATAAAGAGGCACTCGTGGCAGAAGACACGGAAAGGGCAGGGAGGAGGGTAAGAGCGTGAGAAAGGTCAGGGCCGCAGCGGGGTGGCCCACTCCCTCAGTGTTCTCTGGCTGGGCAGGGAGGGCCGCTGCCACATCCAAAACCATGGGACACCCCAGCCGCTGAGCCCAGGAACATGTCTGGGGGATCCTGCCCCCGAGAGGGGGTGCTGCAAAGCCCTGGCCCCGTGGGGCTGCAGACACTTCTGGACCTACTGGTGGGGGTCTACGAGGAATTTCGGGTGTCCCCCCTGGCTGGGGAGAAGTACGTCGCGGGATTCCTGCAATGGGGTCAGTACCTGTGTTTCATCTGTAACTTGCATGCCTGTTGAAGCCCGTGCTCGCCTGCCCACGGCCCAGGAGTGGGTCCTCTGGTTTCTGTGCAGTAAATGGGAAGGGGTTTCCGCACACAGACGAGCTCCGGGGAAGCAAGCAGAGCAAGGTCATGAAAGCCAACACCGGGCCCCAGCCATGTGAGTGCTGTTGTGGTATTTTTGTCAGTTACAGTATGTTAATCCAGGAGCATGTTTCATTCTTTAAGGATTAAAGGGCACTAGAAGGATACCTTCTTGCAATACACTGCGCCAATCCCTTCTGGAAACATCTTAGTGGTACAGCTCTCATTCTATGACCAATTCATTAATTTTTCATCATTTTCGCATTCTTGTCAACTCACCAAACCATATTTCCCACAGAAGAGCTTGGGTGTCAGAGAACGTTGATAGCTGTTGTGAGGAAATAGAGGATGATCTACAGTACATCATTGGGAGATTAATAATAATAATTAATCAGAATTAGTTGCACTTATGTGGTGCATTTCAGCCCAAAGGATCCCAAAGCTCTTGACATATAAGGAGGGAATACATTATAACCACCAGTGAAGCACAGCACTCACCTGGGTTGTGTTAATGTTATTATGCACCAGCAGGACTGCTACAAGCTGAATTGAAGAGGGCTGCCCCTTGAATTGAGAGGGACGTTCACAGAGGCCACATTGTACAACACCAGAATAGAATTTAGCCAGGCCCACGGTTAACACCTCTTGTGTTACAAACAGTTCCATGGGATCTTTAATCAAGGAGTCAGGACCTCGTTTTAATACAGATCTGGAAATTATGGATGAGAGTGTCATAAGAAGAAGTGTCTTAGACATTTTGAAGGACAGACTTTGTAGCTTGCTTTTAGAATACTTACAATTCTATACCTTGTAGAAAACAAATCTGTACATTTTTTAAAAGAAAGGTTAACTTGTTCAATGCAGTCCGCACACAGCTTGTGCCTATATTTTTCTGCACTTTTTTTTATAGATACACAAAATCCCACACAATGTAGCAATTAAAGGAGAAGCAGCACTCTTCACATTTTCGATCAAAAGTTTTTAAACTAGAGAGCCTCTCCGCAGCTTCAGAACCTTAGCATAGGACAGAGGAGAGATGCAGCTTTCTCTCTTAAAAATCTTTAAAAAAACTTAAAAATCACAGGAAATCACTGTTCTGAAACTGGATGAGGAATACCTGATCAGTTCAGCACTGACGCTTGGTGACTGAAATTCCAGTCACAGTTAAATGACGACACAGCCCAGATGTAGACCAGCAATATCCAAACAATAGGGCTCAATCTCTTCATCAAGCCAGTGCCTCTGCGGTATGAGCCTTCAGAGCAGGAGCCACACATGTGAAAGCCACAACCTAACCATCTCTAACCACTCAAACAGAGATTGCTGAACAGTGGCAGATTTTCAAAGGAGACCGGATATGAAAAAAACAGAAGAGCTGTGGTCGGCGATGTGTATGTTATTAAGTGCAGCCACAGAAGTCATGGTTAGAGGGGCTGCGTAACAGGCAGTCTTTCTGTATTCAAGAACTTCTGCAGCTCAAGAGGAGAGAAGTGTTGAGGCAGAGGTTTCCTCAGAAGGTAGCTCCAGGCTCTGGCACCTATACAGGACATGTTTTGAACACAGTATGGGAATCCATCATGTTTCCATCCTAATATCAAGAATGAGGCAACAGCTCTCCCATTTCCTCAAGCCATACTTGACGATACTGGAGATTGCTGGTTTGAATCTGTGCTGGCATTCACCCACTGTTATCTGGGTGACAGAATTTGTCCAGTGCTGATGGGAGGGGTGCTGGATTTGTTATGATGAGGCCTTCTAGGCAATCGGCTTCAACAATGTGGCTGGACAGCTTCTTCCTGATCCCTTCAGCCCTTTGTGTAAAGAAGAGATTCCCATTTAAGTTATCGGCTCACTGTTGCTCCTGATGTAGGGCTCTAGGTTGACTTTGGCAATGGTCATTCAAGATTTTACATACCTACACAAAGTCCCTTCATAATCTCTTCTGTTTAAGATTTAACCATGCATAAATCATATTTGTTCTGATATGGTATCTCACGCTTTACCATACCTTGTTTACACTGTGCCATGATCTTTCTGTACCATGGTGGACTTTTTTAAGGGTTTCAGTAGCTTCAATTTTAACCGGGGGGCAAGGCTGCAGTAGGTATCAAATGTTTGGCTCCAGCCTCTGTGTTTTGAAGAGGTTTATCTTTCTGCAGTTTGAACCCATCATCGCAAAGGGAGTCTGTGTCCTGTCACGAAGCAGGACACTCTTGAAAATTAAGCCCTCGTTTCCATTCCTCTCAGGTTCCCTTCACAGACCCTCAAATGTAATTCCTAAAAGAGGTTTATGAGACTGCTCCCACAAGCTTCGGGGTTAAAGGATTCACTAATGGGCTGCAGGATATTGTCTCCGCCCTCTCCATTTTGTAATGATCAGCTTTGTATGAAGTCCATCTACTCAAGATCAATCAAGCCTCTTCTACAGTACCCTGTATCTTGCATGGGAACTAAGTGTCACACATAGTTTGCGTCTGCTTCTGCTGGTAAAACTACAAATGCAAATCTCAAAAGAAATAACAACAGGGCCATTGTTAAAGTATACTATGGTAGACCTGTGGAGTACGTTTGTAGATTTCTGAGTTTTCTTTGCTCAAGCCACAGAATTATTTAACTTTGCATCTCAATGCTTTACTATGATTTTGCTATATTATTGTTGACGTAGTGCACCAAAGTAGACTTTTATTTGGATTTTATAGCCAAGCACAGAAACACAGAAGTAGGCAAAATAAAAATGCCAACAAGACACAGATCCTTAAGAAGTGTCCAGGAGATGAAAAAAGTCGCACTTTGAAACTGGTACAAGTAATGTGACTATTTAGGCAGGTACTTATACAGAACCCTTATAAGTGTCCATGCACACAGCAGCCAGAGAGATAAGCAGGTAGTCTACAGACAAGCATAAATCGAACAGTGCCCAATTCCCGACAGTTGTGGTGCATATGCTCAAAAGAGTTAATGAATCCAGAGAAACAGCACCCAGGCAGTGCAGGGTTAGCTGAAGCTGTTTCTCTGTTAGGAAGCGTGTCAGGCTCCTCCGAGTCACATGCAGGCCATATGAGAACAATACCCCATTTTCCCAGCCAGAGACAGAGCAGGAGGCTATTTGCTTCACAATTAATGAGCAATGCTAAGTGCATAGACTCCCTGGGACCATCCACATACTGTAGTTACCTCCATAGACTGAATATACTCAAAAAGCTAGTTCTCTAGTGTACCACCTTGCATGTACTTTTAAAGGTTTCCCTTTGTATCATTAATATGCAATTATTTTAACTGGATGAGAATCTCTTTACTTCTGTTCTTCCTTAGACCTAGTTTGGGTCTGCTAGCCAGCAATCAGCCTCTTCCCCAAAATAAAATCCTCCTTCTCAAAATACTCAGGAAGGCACGCATGTGTTAGTAATTCAATGACTATACAAGACGGATTGGGAAAGAAGAGAAAAATCTCCCTGCCTGACTCAAAGAGCTACCCAATTGCTGAAACACAAGAGCCAAAAATATGTACAGAGCAGAAAGTGCTTTTTTTAACAATGTCATTAGCAATAACAAAGCCCAGAAAAATGTTTATAGCTCTTAAAGACTTCCCTACTTGTGTGCCTCCCTTTGTATGATCTCATTGAGAAAGGTTTCAGATTCTTATGTGTTTTATAAAGCTTTGTCTAAAGTGCTGGAAATGTATGGCCTTGTGAACCGAGTTTATGGTGTTATCCTTGTGAGGGTGCATGTTATCTGTATGCATTTCTCAAACCAGGAGAGAACAGCAATAATAAACAAAAACGTATGGGAATGTTATAGTAACACATTTGTGTTACATAATTTTGTGTTTCTGAAG
Source organism: Atractosteus spatula (assembly GCF_055471065.1). Lineage (NCBI taxonomy): Eukaryota > Metazoa > Chordata > Actinopteri > Semionotiformes > Lepisosteidae > Atractosteus > Atractosteus spatula. Next base: position 72,470,827 of record NC_142708.1, on the reverse strand, counting down.
AACAAGTTATTATTTTCTAAAGCGTGTAAAGATAGCCATTTCAAACACAGCAACTGTAAGCAACTTATAACACAATAGAAATACTTTACAGTTATGTACTTTCATGAGTTCTCCCTGCATTAAAGTCATTTGGATTAGGATTTCAACTCAGGTCCTTATGAAAACTGTTCAATGGACTCTTGGTGGGGAACCTACAGTGACTCCATTGGATTATATATGACCAATCTTATAGACATTCTGTAAATTACATAGATATTTTTCATATGGGCTTTTAAATCAGGTTCATGTTTTTCGTTCAGGGGGATGTGTCCACGCAGCATCAATTAGACCGGACACGTGGCGCACTCGTGTGTTTGACTTTTAGGCAGCAGACTGATTTCGAAGGGAAGTCTGGCAGCGTGCCCCTCCACCCTTTCTCCTTCCCTCCCACTCCCTCTCTCTTTCTCTCTCTGGACCCAGGCCTTACTTGGCCAGGCAGTTGCACGGGACGGCATGCTTCTCCTCCAGCCACTCTCCCCGAGCCGGGGTGGCAGTTTATAGAGGGAAGGAAGAGTCCTGCTAGTCCATAAAAGGGCCACCGTCTCAAAGGTTGACACAACGCACTCTTGTCTAGGTTCTGGCTTCTTGGCTCCAGCGGTAGCTGCCAGTGTAAACAAACACAGGATCCCAGAACAAGCAGCAGGCTTTTTTTCATTGAAAAAAAAATCTTACTAAACATCCTAAGTCCTTGTGTCTGAGTGGCTTGACAAACTAAGAAGACTTGTAAAACAAACAGCCGTGGTTTGCTCTGTGCCTAGCATACTGCATGCTGTAAACAGTAAACTCCAGACGGCAAATACAGGAAGAAGAAAAGCAGCATGAGATACAAAACAAGCTAGCTCTTTCCTTCCAGTGACCATGTGATCTTTTTAGCTTTCTTATCCCTTACCTGTCCCTTAGCTTCAGACTCACTGTAAAGGGCTTCCATGCAATTCCTGATAAAGGATTTATATAATGGAACATATCACACCAGCATGCACTGGATGCTAAGTTCACAGGCAGCAGCCTTGTAGCTCAAGGGTAAGCATCCTATTACTTGCACAATCTGTGAAATCACTAACCACATTTGAGTCATAACTCTAAACTGGGGCCCATTTAATAAAGTAACTCCTGAGTGGCTGACCCAGCAAAGCTTCTGCTTGGATGGCATCTTGAGCCCAGGAATCCCATCATCACCATTTCAAACATGAGCAATGCCATTAGCCGCCAAGGGTGTGTTGAGGTTGGGTGGGCTTAGACTGGGCTGGGGTTTCCTCAGCTTCCTCTCGGTGCAGCCTGACTGCAGGCTGCCAGGACCTGCGGGATGCCTATGAGCTTGAGGAGATGTCAGAAAGAAGGATCTCACTCTTCAAGGCTGTGCCAACTTTCCAACAAGACGGTGTGGAGCTTGCACTTGTGCCCTACTGTAAATGGCTTTTGAGCATATACTGTAGCAGCCACCATTGCGCATGTACCAAAAAAAAAGTTTTCCTGGCTCAGGATGTTATTCTAGAGTGTAGTGGCGCTGCGTTGATTGAGACAGCATACCAGTCTGGCTTTACATGTGCATGGTCATGGGATGCAGTTTATAAATCACAGGTTGTGATACTGTTTCCCCAGTAAGCAATCAAGCCTATGGGTGGTTCAGAGCAGAAACTCAAAATGTTGACTATTATGCCTACACCATTCATATTATATGATATTGCACTATATTAATATTATAATGACAGGTGTATTTATGCAGTGGTGTTGTATGATCTACAAATGTACAGAATAGCAAACGACAAGTTCTGCATAAGCAAATAAAGACAGCTTCTTTATTTATAAAACCCATATCAGCCCATTTAACCCTTAAACCAGTCTAATCGGCAATAATGCAAAAAGTCTACCCTACAGATTGTCTGGAAACACTTTTCCCTCCAATAAATGATGGGTACCGTTAAAAACGCTGAGACTGAAAACGAAATAGGGACAGAATGGAATCTCACTGAAGTGATATATGGTGGCTTAAACCGTGTTTGAAGGAGAAAATATTTGTAAATCATTTTACATCTGTGTTTGCAGTCCTTATAGGGACAACCAAAACCAGGCCCAGCATGGTTAGATTTCCCGGGGATGAAGGGGTCCATGTTTTTTGGGGCAGTTCCTATTTCCAAAGTCTTCTTCTGGGTTGCATCTAAAAGGCTCTTTGTGATAGCTGCGACAGCTCCCTGGATATATTCCCTCCAACACAGAGGGCACTACACTGCTCTGTGTGCGCGGTTCTACCCTTCTCAGATATTTCCATTTATGATGCTGGCAGGGTGCCTGGCGTTTTGCCATAGAAACGATGGATACTGTAAACAGTGTGGGCGAGGCTCACAGCAGACTGTTCTGCCTCCCCCCCTCTGGAGGAAAAATAAGTTTCCAGAATTGCCCTCCCGTCTCACACAAGCTGCTAGGCCGGTGTATCCTCAAGGGGGATTAAATGTGACAAAAACTTTGTGTGAGGTGGAGTCAGTGCCAGTCTACACACCTCTTAGTTCCACCATCTGGGGCCTGAACACAAGCAGAGCTTTCTGGTGCAGCTGAACGACACATGTCAACTTCCTGATTCCTCAGTGGGATTACAGAAGCAGTGTGGAGCTGTGGCTAGGGCTCTGGATCACAAATGCAAGGCTGTGGGATCAAATCCCAGCTGGAACTACTGGGGTACCCTTAAGCAAAGCACTTCACTCAGAATGCTTCAGTAAAAATTCCCAGCTGTATAAATGGTTACATGTATAAGTCACATTAGATACAAATGTCAGATAAATTAATAAACAATTCATATACAGTGATGATCCTGATTTATCCTTCATATAAAAAAGTGAAAGGTAGTCTAATCAATTTAGTTGTTTTTTAGACTTTTATTCAGAGAGAAATTTTAGAATGTAAGAAAAGAATGAACACCAGCAACCGTGCCAAGTCAAACAGAGAAGCCTCCTAAGTACAGCAATATTAGATCTGTACACCATTAGGTACAGATCTCCCACCTTAATGTACAAATCACCCTTCATCATCAGGCCCTACGCTGCTGTTTTTGAGTGAGCTCTGTTTGGTGCTTCATGTTTTGTCTCCTTTGGGTTTGCTATGAGTAGGGCTCCTCATTTAAATAAGACAGGGTTAAAAAGATCACAAGAGCAGTTCAAGAATTTCATGCAATTAAATCAACTTCTAATAAAATGCTGGGCTCTGTAACATGATGATAAAAGGGCTGCGAGGGCCGCGAAAAACACGATTTGCTCCTTTTTTTTCGTTCACGGACTTAGTGTTGACTAATTATGTGAGACACGGTATTCAAGGAACTTCCTGTCTACTGCTCCCGAACAGTTGGTTACCTTGGATCAAACATTCTTTCGTATGTGAACAAACAAAGAATAGATCTACGGTCTTGAAATAGTTTCCTTAAAACAGGTCACATATGCTGGCAGCTATTCTTAGACCTTGGCAAACTATTTTTGACTTCTCGTTTCTTAGAGGAGAAATAAAAAAAAACACTGCTTCACAAATATTCTGCCACAGCTGGCCACTTGTTGTAAGTTACTCCAAACTGCAGAACATCAGAAAAAGAGTTTACGAATATATTCATGCAAGACCTTCACGGAGCTGTTTAATTAAAGGATACAAGTCAGTTATCTTCTGCAGTTCTAATCGAGTGCTTTCAAGACACCCACTACTTGTTGTGAAAAGTAGTGTCTCCGATTTCCTTCCCTAAATACACCAGCCATGGATTTCCATTTAAGGACTTCAGGGTCTGATTTTTTGTACTGAGTTGGAAACAGGTGTTTGGTCAGTTTCTTTTAGGCAGGGAAAACCGAAAAAAAAAAAAGTTTTCCTAGCTCAGAAAAACAGTTACTTAGGTTCTCAGTGTATAGGTAATTGGTATAGGTTGTTTTTTTTGGCAACAAGGTACCCATAAATGCAAAGATGGGAGGGGTATTGATGAAGGATTCCTCTCATTTTACCTCACTCAATTTCTTGATATAAACCAGTATTTCTCTACTTTAACCCTGATGACTTAATCACACCCAAGTCATTGATCCACCTGTGGCTGGCCTGTTTTAAAATCTGTACTGCCCGACCACTTTATTTAAGATGTTTGCTACATCTATCAGCTGTGGGAATTAGGGACCAAGCACCACCAATTTACAAAATGCTTCTGATTTACTTTGAGAAAGTAAAAATCAGAGGAATTTTTTTCAGAGGAAAGTGTTTTTTTTACTCTTTACAGAAGGAGAACCCCTTCTGTAACGTTCTCATTTAAACAGCACTTTGTAATCGCCTTCAAACAGCCAATGGAGCCTGCCCTGCTTGACCCAGTTATTGCAGGATGTCCAGGACAATGCACATCCCGTCGTTCCTTACTCTTCGTTTCCAATCGCAGCTGGCCCCCTGGTCCAACAGGTGAAGAAGACCCGTCTCCAGAGAGACGACTTTGAAATCCTTAAAGTGATCGGCCGAGGCAACTTCAGCGAGGTGAGGAGGGTAGGACGGCTAGCTGCAGGTTATGGCCAGTGTTACGTCAGACTGAGAGACAGGAGGTATGTAAGATTTAAGTTTTAGTGAAAAAGAGGTAACTGCTGCACTGCCTCAGTGTCCTGCAACAAGAGGAAAGTAAAGAGTATTGTTTTACGATCCCGTCAATATTCAAAAAAGAAACAACAATAATCTGTTTCCTCACACATCTTTACAGCTTTGAGTTGCAGACATAAGTAATCATCTCCTTGTACAGTTATGTTTTGGTACTTTATTAAATACAATGTCTTAAGAGCATGACTATTTGAAAAACTTAGAGATGTTACTTTAGTTCATGAATCATTCAACCAGCAGGCGAAGAAATATGATCCAGGATGACTTGCTCTTCAATGTCTCATTTGACTCCAGCTAATTCCAAAGCTGCACTTTTCCTTTTGTTAGGTGGCTGTGGCAAGAATGAGACGGACACAGCAGGTGTACGCCATGAAGATCATGAACAAGTGGGACATGCTGAAACGAGGAGAGGTAAGTCGTGGGTGCTCAGGTGTTTCACAGCAGTGTGTGTGGGCACACCCCTGATTCGAATCATCTGCTCTGGCATCTTGGGAGCTCAGAACAGTGATAGACAAACCCACTATGCCAGTAGACGGGGCTGCTGCTATAGCAGAGGTGAGGAAGAGTTGAATTCTCTTGAGAGTCCTGAAAGAGGTGAGAGAGATCTTTTCCTCTAAGGTCTCTCTACAAGCTCTGCAGCTACCTGTGCACCCATAGTAGTGCATGCAGCTGAACCCCAGATTTCAAGCTGCTCGCTCCTCTTGAACACAAGCTTGACACTTGATTATGGACAAATCTGCACAGTTTAACATACAGCACGTTTTACACATAACTAGTTAGTAGTATTGTTTCTACTATAGTCAACAAATGTGCTTCACAACAATAAAAAAATCTGGCAGAGATGCATTCAAACATTAGTGAATACAGCTGTAAATAAAAATGCCAGCAGTCATGAGAGAAACATTAAAGGCTATTTATATGGAATAAGCTGGGACACAATCCTGGAGGGCCAGGGTTTTGCAGGTTTTTCGTGCCTCTAAATAAAGCACCAGCTGAGTGAAGCAAATTGGTTCGATTAAACCAATAACAAAATGATTTAAGTAAGAGTAAGAGCTATGCTACAAACAAAAACTTAAAGGCACAAGTTTTCTCCATGACCAAAGTTAGACCATCCAATCGTCTCTGACTGAGAGATGAAGGGCTCATATTTGGAACCAAAGCAATAAGTGAGTTATCCATGGGGTCAGACGTTCAGAGAGCTGTAAGTGAGCTCATAGCTTTGAGTCAAGACCACACAGAAAAGGAGGCAGGTGAAAGTGCAATGGGAGGGAGTTTATGAGGGAGTCCAACAGTGAGCCTGTGATGATGTTTCTGTGTGGTGGATCCAACTCCCATAGGTGGCCTGCTACCAGGAGGAAAGAGAGGTGCTGGTGAGAGGGGATCGCCGCTGGATCACAGAGCTCCACTTCGCCTTCCAGGATGACAATAACCTGGTACTTAAAGCGTTTAGACTACATCAGGCTTCATTAGATCCTAGGAAAGGTTAATCTGGAGAGGAAGGCATTTAAACCCTCTTCATCATTGGTTTTCCACTAGCTTGCTGATCTGAAAACCTTGTCCATGCATTTCTTAAGCACTCTCAGGGTATCTGCGTCAACAACAGGGCTGGGCAGTTGGTTCCAGAAGAAAACCACCCTTTGCTTATAGTAGTGCTTCCTGCTTTCAGGTGTTAAAGATTTTAAATACCCCTCTCAAGCCCCTTTTGGCCACCTCTGTTCAAAACCATTGAGATTCATCTAATAAAGGTACCTGCTCACATTATTGGACCTACAGCCTGAAGACTCCAATACAGATTGTGCCACAAATCAGACACTCACTTTTGGGGTGGATATATATACTGGGATACCATCACAATTGTTTCGGTGAAGGAAACAAAGCAAAATGATAGTTCAGGCAGCAAATTCACATTCTCCTCCACACTGCACAAACATCATACCTCACAATTAATCCTCATTTGATAATTATCAAAGAAAAACATAATGAAAAGTCAAGGGTCATTGTGTGTGTCAGGGGGACAGTGGTCAAGGTTTTGGCCTTCCTTTGGACAGGACATTTGTGGCTTCATATCCAAGAGTGGAGCGGAATACTCCTCCGGAACTATTTCAGTAAAATACATAAGTGAATAAATGGGTGCAAATGTAAGTTGCTTTGGATAAAAGCATCAACCAAATTAATTAGTAGTGACTACAACACGTAGTAAAGATGCCTGTAGGAGTCAGAGCTGCTGTCTCCTTCCCAGACTCCCCCTGCTTTCTTAGCTAAGTCCCCAAAGCTTGCTGGTTGGGCAATCTAAGCATGCAGGTGTTTTAGAGGGAAGAGAGCCATTGAAGGACAGAACCAGTAAGTGTTTTAAGAAACATTTATCTGAAACTGTTTAAAAACCAAGCTCTCCCCTGTCCTCCTGTCCTCTTCCCTTTCCAACTACCCTTCCAGTATCTCGTGATGGATTATTACGTCGGAGGGGACCTGCTCACCCTGCTCAGCAAGTTCGGAGATCGGATCCCCGAGGAGATGGCCCAGTTCTACCTGGCAGAGATGGTGATGGCGATCGACTCTGTCCACAGGCTAGGCTACGTGCACAGGTTTTTAGCCTTGTAATCATTTCCTTTCCAAGTTCTGCAGCCAGCAGTTCGTCCGTCATGCCTGCTGGGACCAAACATCTCTGATCATCAAATGACTTATCCTTGTTCACTTGTCTTTATGGTTTTAACTGCAGGTAGACATGGGCAAAGTGGGGGAAAAAAAACTTCAGAACATTCAGAGCTGTAGGAGTACCATCCCCGCAGTTGATACGAGAAGCTCTGTGCTCTGTGGCTGTTACACAATAACCTACACGATCAGTCCTTTACTGAATATCCTGCATGCTCTGTTTGGTCTTCACAACAAACTTATTGTCGTTTTTGCCACGGATGGAGGGCGCTGCAGTCTGAACATTTGTTTTTCCTTTCTTTGGATTACAGAGACATCAAGCCTGATAATATTCTGCTGGATGCTCAGGGTCACGTGAGACTCGGTGACTTTGGCTCCTGTTTGAGACTACAGGACAACGGGCTGGTAAAAACATCTGAAGGCATGGGGTTGAGGGGTCACTGGTGGGGTTGCCAAGTAATCCCGCAATATTTTCGGACGGTACAGGTTTAAAAAATGTATTAAAGCATATAGTAAACTTGAATGAAATAGTTCAGAAATCTGGCCCAGAGAATATGCCCAGAGAAGAGTGACTAGATAATCAAATGGTTGGCTTGTCCTACTGTGACAGGCTAAAATAATTGACTCTTTTCTGTATTGACAGAAAGGGGGACTGGGAAGCTCATTGACAGCTCTCATTACCATTAAAATACAATATATAAAACATGTCACTTTGAATTTCAATTTTCCAATCATTTTGATGATGTCCCTAATGGTGCAATGTGTACACCTGCCTGATTTACACTCACTTCATGAAATCATAACTGGTTCAGTTCATCTGTGATTTGCAAACGATGGATTGAAATCTTTCTGCTTCTACTGTAAATGCTATTTTTCCCAAAAAATGATCTCCCAAATTGTTTAATCACACTGAGTTTCCACTACAAATGATGTCAGTATAGAGGTCTGTCAGTAACACGGTGACAATGGGACTTTTTAACAGCAGCTGTTCTTAAGACAGGCTTCAGGCTCTTAACCATCATGTTACCAGAAGCAGTGACTATGGGGCTCCCAGACTGATAACATTTGAGCTTGAGAGTCTAAAAACACAATGTGTCCATGCTAGTTCCTGGAGAAGGTACTGCCTTTCAAGCCTGCCTTTCATGTTTGAGGACTTACATTTAGCAGTTAATCAACAATACTCTGTGCTGAATTCTATGACAGTTGTTTGGGGGGTCGCCTGAAAGTCTTCATTGCTCCCCTTGTCTTTTAAAATGCCACTTTTAGCTCCGGGCCCACTCTCTTGTAACCCACAGATCCACTCTTCGCTGGCAGTGGGCACCCCTGATTACCTCTCTCCAGAGATCCTGCTGGCGGTGGAGGACAGCACCCGCGGGTACGGGCCAGAGTGCGACTGGTGGTCCATGGGCATCTGCGCCTTTGAGATGTTCTTCGGCACCACGCCATTCTACGCCGACTCCATCACCGAGACCTACGCCAAGATCATCCACTTCCAGGTAGCCCTGCCCTTGGCGTGCCAAATCTTAGTCCCTCCTGCACTGCTCCGTGTAATGAAAGCGCCAGATTGAGTGGGGCTCAGTTCATCTTGCCCATCCACTTCACTCCAGAAGCCTAATTAAAGGTTTGATGAGTCCGGTTGATAAAAGAACAAAAGGTTGGTGGCCATCTGAAATCATTCATTCAGCGAGGCTCTCTAAAATTTCAATGCGAACAGCCAGATCGGCTCGGAGTCTACTGCAGAATTGCTTTTCTGGACTAACAAGTGGTTATGAGCTGCAGACACTGTATACCCCAATGGCTATAACAAAAAAATAGCACTGGAGAAAAGCCAGCAAATGTTGCTGAGAAGCGGGTGGCTTGACCAGTGACTGTTCAAACATACAGTATTTGTCATACCCTGACCTCTGAACCCCTATCCCTGTGTTCCCCCAGCTGTGCTGAGCCTCTTTTCCACTGATTTACTGCTTCCTTCCTGTCATTCACAATACCTTCTCTCCAGCTGGCCTGCTGACTCAAGAGCATTCCTGCTTCCTCTCAGCACAAGAGGCACAAAAAGAGCAACAGCAGGGACCTTCCATTGTGTGTCACCCAATGAGAAGCCTCTACCTGGAGCACAGGGTGAATTCTGGAGAACAGAGGTCTCCGGTTCAAATCCAGGTTTTGCCATGTGCCCCATGTGTGCAAGCTAGATATAGCATCCCATAGGAAAGGAACAACTAGGTTATAGCTCATTGGTAGAGTATTTGACTGCAGATCAACAGGTTCTCCGATTCAAATCCAGGTGCCCCCTCTTTACCAAAATCCACGCAAGTAGTTGTCGTGGAAATAAAGTATCAAATGTGAACTGCAAAAGACACAGACTCTACTTTTTATTTGTATACCCAATGGTCTTAAGATTTGGCAGGTCTGGCAACAACGCCTGTAGCAACCCAGGAGAGAACGAGAGATATAGACAAGCTCCTCCCAACATGCCCACCACAAAGTCATCTTGGCATCTCTTACTGGTGTCGCTGCAAGCCTGCAGGCCTGTGACAAGTCTTAGGAGCTGCTGCTGAGCCAAGCCAATCCCTACCCTGGTGGTGTTGTACAAATCAAGCACTACCGCTTAGGAAGTCCTGGTCGCAACCAGCTAGTGACATGACCCAGGCTCGAACCTGCAACATCTGGACCACAGAGACCAACCTGCTCTTTTACGAAGCTCCTTTACAGCCTGAGCCAATCTGGAGGAAAACCACATTTTTTTACATTTTCTTTCTTTTAACAAGGCGACCAGGAGAGATCAGGTCTATTTCTTTCAAGAGCCGGCTGCGTTGTTATTGAGTTTATGCCCGACTTCCCAGGAGCACTTCGAGTTCCCCAGCACGGACCCCCCGGTGTCGGAGGACGCTCGCGCCCTGATCGGGGGACTGGTCTGCGAGCGGAGCCATCGGCTGGGCGCCGGCGAGTTTGAGGACTTTCGAGGGCACCCGTTCTTCGCGGGCATCGACTGGGACACCCTCCGGCACTGCCAGCCACCTTTCCAGCCCGAGGTGTCCAACGCCACCGACACCTCCAACTTCGATGTGGTGGACGACTGCCTGAGTGATGTGGTAATTGCATACTCACATGCACACTCTTGAATCTGCAGCATATAACGTACAGCCAGGCAATCTAATGCAACAGAAAGCTTCTGGTTTTGGCCTTGCATTATCTATTCAGAGGATACAGCCATTGAGTAAAACACGAAAGGCACAATAGTATTCAAACAATAGATACAATTGTCAAGTCCTGATGGAGAGCCAGTCAACACTACTGATATTCTTCTGTTTTCAAGTTTGTAAGAAGTTTTACTGAATCATACTTGTTCTCTTGGGGGAGAGCTTGTAGTCGAGACAACTGAAAACCTGAGCAAGTGATATTTCAATACCAGACATCCTTTTTCCTCCTGCTCTTTCTGGTGAGGACTGCGGCCCATAGCAGGCCCATTTTACACAATTAGCCTTATTATTGCAGACACACTGAGGGTACATCCCTCTTGCTTGGAACACATGGTTGGCTCAGGGACAACATTTCTGGGCTAGTGAACTTCTCCACCTGATTCATTTCTTTGAAGACATCTTTATTCAACAAATCTTAAAAGCAATTAACTTGCCAGGTCAACTCATGAAATCAGGAAAATCAAAAGGAGTCTGTTAAGAAAACAAGCAGGTTCACAGACAACTCGACCTGCTTGCTCTGTTTGTGGAACAGAATCCAAGTCCTACTTCAACTTCAATGCTTTATTGCCATAAAAATGAGTTGTATGGAACTCGGTTGAGTCAGCTCATACAATTACACACCATACAAATAAACTCCATAAAGCCAATAATAGACAGCATTCACCTGACACGACACATACCCTTTCAGACACTCACTGGTAATAAAATAACTAGCTGTGAGAGACAGAATAACAGTCCTTTGCAGTCAAAGGAAATCGAGCACCTAATGCAATTTGCGGAGTGGGTATCTGAGCTCAGCTTTAAAAACTAAGTGTTGGCAGAAAGAATACTTGCAGGCAGGTAAGTTTGATGCCACTGCAGTAACTCCCACACACACAAGACCGAGAACTGGGGGGGTTTAGCTATGGACTGAGGAGAGTGTGCTTTGTTGTTTTAGGAGACTCTGAGTGAGGTGCTGGAGGATTCACCAGCGGGGGTCCACCTGGCCTTCGTGGGCTACTCCTACACCGCCACCAAGTAAGGACAGAGGAATGTCGCAAACGTCTTCCACATCCATAGCCTTCCTGTCGATTCTCAGCCTGTAACATGCTTTGCACATGGTTCCATACCTTCCTCTATTTTCCAAGTGTCCTCACTTGGCTCGGCTGTCTGTGTAAACCTGCAGCTCCCTGTATATGAGGGTCATTTTGCAGCAGTTCAATATGATTTCACGATGAAAGGGTGCCAGTACAAAAAGATCTGATAGCAAATGGTCAATGCGAGACTCTCAAAAGCAGCTTCTTCTTTTTAATGGTTGCATGTCTTTCAAACATTATAAACTGTGTGGGTTTGTTTATTATTTATACCTCCTCGAAAGTACTTTAACACACACTGTCTTTAAAATAGATTTTTCCATCATCCTTTAATATTTTAGTTTTAAATGCATGAACATTTTCATAGATGAAGATATTTTGCATGCTTTTATAATCTAGATTAGTGATGGCATCAGTTCACAAGCACTAGGGGTTCGACGGGTGATCTGAATTAATAAGAGCAGTACTATTGTCAATGTAGTCACAATTCAGTACTACCACTTTAATTCCAGTTTACGTGTAAAACAATTTCACGGCCCAAAACATGTAAACCAGTATAACTAAAAAAGACTTTTAAAGTTTAGTTACTGTTAGTAACCTAGAAATAGTGCAAAAAGCAGTTCTGTGCCACCAGGCGTATTTATTCCAACGCAACCTCATCCCTCTAGTGGCGAAACTGTGCTATAACGCTGCAGAAACAAAATATCCATCGGCGACAAAAACTTTAACATATACCCTTACAACATGACTAAACGATTGCTCTTTCTGTTGAACTGGCGGACGAGAATAACTTTTATCACATTTTTCCCTTACGTGAGCATAACAGTACCTGTAATTTCAAAGGCGAGTCGTTAAAATCTCGCGGTTAACTACAACATAATTTCCTTATTTGTTAATTGATATATTTTACGAGTGACTGTTTATAACGGTTGACAAATTAACGAACAGTTATTTTACCTAAAGTTCTGTGTGACTGCATGTGTCTTCCCTCGATGGTCGTTAATTTCTACGTCCAGGTTAAAGTATTGTTGGTTTCGCCCACTTATTTGTAAACGTCAGGCCTGGCATCTCCTTTCTGCACTGACTGAAATCAGAAATCGCTTTCTTTTTCAGACGTTAATTCACCGAGAGAGAAATTAAATACAAGTAATTTTTATTCGCGGGCAACATTATTGCCGTATATCCTCGCGAGCATTTTGGTGACATCTTGCGTCAGTTTCTAGGGGGGGGATTAACGCAATTCTTAAATTTAAAAAGTAAAATACACAATTGTATCAGTTCTTAAAGGTGTAGGGGTTCTACATAGTCATCAGAACATTTTAAAATCAGACTTCTTTAGGGACCGTCTTCCCTGGAGTTGATTTTCGATACTGTATTTTGTTCGTTCCGTTATGAAACAGGTTCGGACTTTTTGTACATATGAAACCAGAATTACATTCATTATCTGTGGAAATGCGAATGTGGAGCTTATTAAAACTCCTAGTTTTTAACAAGCAAATAATAAAGCGTGGAAAATTGGGCCATTTATAATGAGTCGGAACTTTCAAATCTGTAACGGTCACTCTAGCTGTCGCACATGCGCAGCACTGAAAATGGTGCAGACGCGTGTTTACAAAAATTATTGCGAGATAAAATACAACCGAGTTACACACAAGACAGGCGACTAAATAGCTGAATGCAGCTAAAAGCTGCAAGGTATACCACTGGGAATCTGGTAAGTAGCAGAGGTTACCATAATCCAATTTTATCATTGCTTTAATCGATGGCTGGCAACAAATGTTGGAAGAAGTGCTTGAAACCCTGTCGATAGTACATCTTAAAAATACCTATAAGTAGCCCATGTGTAATCTCCCCCGTGGTCCAAAACGTTGTACAAAGAGCTTCATGTCCTGTATTAATAACAGCAGAGTATTTTTTTATAACTGTAAAGTGTTGGCACACCAAAGTACAATAACTAAGATGTTCAGAGCACTGTGCAACATCAGTTTGATTCCGTCCAGCGCACTTCCTGTAATTCAGTTTAGACAAGTCCTTAAGTCAGTCGTACTGTGTAGCCTGTTTATTTTTTCTTAACAAAAATCTAAAATGGAACACCAACACAGAAACAATGCAAAACAGATATGCTAAGACTGTGGAAAGGAAACGAAGGGTCTGATTCTGTACTAAAGAGCAGCACCTGGAAACTCTAATAGTGGGGGATCTGTGTCTTCCTGCAGAGAGACGGGGGCCCAGGACCGCAGTCAGGACATCATGATGGAGATCGACAGGCAGCAGCTGACTGAGGAGGAGAGCCTGCTATTCCAGGAGAGGCTGGTAGGGGGCGACATTCCTTGTTTCTTTGTCACAGTATGTGTCCCCCCCATCACTATACTGAGACCCAGCTTAGTTTTAGCTTTCCCAGGAGGTCTCTCATCCAGGTACTGGCCAGGCTCACACCTGCTGAGCTCCAGTGGGCTGCAGGATGATATATTGTGTTGTTGTCACTATTTGCGATATACAAAAGGGCCTTTTGGATGAGATTGTTATGAAACATCACAAATAACTGTAGTCCATTTAGCCTTTTAGCTAATTTTTGGTGTCCTAGATAAACTTCTGCAGCGGCCTGCACAGACCTGCATCAGATCTTCCTGCATTTCTCATGTGATTCGATTGGTACATTTGGTCTTCTTCGGTCACAAACAGCATTAGCCTCAGCTTTCCAAACTGCCATTGTAGTTGCGCTGCCTGGGATCTGCTCGGCAGGTGTCTCCTTGCTGTGTCCCGCTGCAGAGTCAGGTGTGGAGGCTGAGGGCAGTGCTTCCTGCTGAGGTGCCCGAGATTCTGGAGCTCCCCCTAGCGCTGGGGCAGAGAGCCACAGGGCCAGTTTGCTGCCGAGAAGAGATGGACGTGAGCACCAACCAAAATGTCGATTTGCAGAGGTAGGAAAGGGCTCCTCCCTCTGGAGCTTCCTGGTAGATCGCTGGGGTGGGAATAACAGCAGTCCTGATCGCAGCTGTTGTGTGGCAAAGTCTGAACATCACGTGTTGTTCGGGCTGCAGTCAGCAGTAGTAGAGGAAGTTATTGCCATAAGTACACATACATTGGAATTCTCATTTGCACTGATCTCTCGGGACAGAAACAGTACAACAAACAACACCACACAATGTAGACAGTACATTAGAACATATTAAATAATACAACCAGAAAAATAAATATGGACTAGTGAAAGGAAAAAAACAGGATAATCCATACAAAAAGTGCATAGTGCAGATGTGCATTGAGCCAAAAGCATTGCAGTTAGCTGTTAAGGATGTGTACTGCAGTAGGGTAGAAGTTAAGGATGCGTACTGCAGCTGTGAGGTGCTTGGCTTGTGTGTACATTTCCTATGGCAGCAGTCCTCCTGTTTGCCTCAAGAATGCACCTCCTGCACCCTAAGCAAGAATCATACTCCTAGACCTATAAAACAAGACCAAGGCTTTCATCTCGGTGACATGTGTTGCTGGCATTATAAGGAGTGGTATAAAGTCTTTAATTCTCTAATCTTGAAGGGATTGTTTTGCATACCCTTATTAGCAGCAGTCTTGAACCTCCTTATCTAAATTAATACTGGGAATTCCAGGACTAGTGATAATTTTGGCATGTTAAACCAGTGAGAAGTGTTTTAAGATGATCATTTCACCAAGAATTCTACAATTCTGTGGATAAGTGACATCAAATTGGATTTGATATCAGACACATATCAAATTTAGTTTCCTTGTGTAACTTAGTTTCCCTTGGTATATAGACTAAAATAAAATAAAATTTAATTGTGTGGTTGGTGGGTGTTCTGAGATGACCTAGACCGCAGCTCCTGGGTGGACTGGAATAGAAACTGGACACTGCTTTGGTCATGTCCTGTCTGTGTCTCTTTTTTGCTGAGACATAGGTGGGATCCTGACTTCACCTGCCTCAGATGTCTAAAAGCTTGTGGGTTTCCTCCTGTAGTACTCACAGGGCTCCCCTTTGCGTGGCTGCTTGTTTTCTTCACAGTCGTCTAGAAGAAGCAGAGAAACGCAACTGGGAGTTGGAGGGAGAAATCGAGAGGCTGAGACTGGAGATTCAGGGTCTCCGATCTCCAGGGCACACAGGCAAGTCAGCAGGGCTGGGTGACGGAGTCACCTGGGAAATAGCCAACTTGATCTCTCATTGTACCACAGCTGGTGGATGTGTTTGTAAGATTGCAGTAGCTTTACTCCCTCTGGCATTGGCCAAGTTAACAATTCTCATGCATTTAAGCAGTACAGTTACTGCAGTTATGCATGCCATTCTACCAAGCCTGGTTATGCTTGAAACACCAAACTGCAGTCCTCAAAGCCGAAATGAAAAATATTCACTACCTCTGCTTTAAAAAGATCAAGTATGGATAACTATGGACAATAATAGGTCCATCTAAAAAATCAAGACATTTTGCCTTCGTATACTCTCTGCACAGAATGGAATATACAGTACATACTGCAGATTGCAGGTTGGCCCCATGAAGGTTCATGTAGAAACCACTAGAGGGCAGCAACACCGCAGCAAGGGGTAGGATGCTCAGGCAGTGCTGTGGCCTTGCATGTGAGAATGACTTTAATTGAAGACTACTCATACGAAATTAGCTACAGGTGTGTATTCACTTGGAAGGTGTATGTTCTCTGGGAACGAACAGGAGAGTCTTCTCCAAGCCTCATTCCGGGAAGGAGCTCAGAAGTGACTTTAGAGTAGAGGCGATAGCTGGGCCCTGGACCAACTGAAGGATGGTGTGGGAAGCAGGCGCAGTCAATCCCCGGACCTGCTGCTGGAGGGAAGTGCTATGTGAAGGGAAAGGAGTGGCATGGCCCTGATCCAGTATTGACAGAAGGGAGAGAATTCCCACATCAGCACCCTCAAGGAAATACAGCAGATGAGAGGAGGAAAGGAATTTGAGGAGCAAGTGTAGGGTTTTCCATTCCAAAGTCATTATTTTACTAATGGCATTCTGTCTACTGTAACATGCTACCAGTCACTATAAAATCTTTCCAAGAATATATAATTCTGTCTACAGTGGCGGTCTCCTTATGTAAAATAATGGTATTCCACTGATTTCTGTCTGCAGTAACACGACAAGGCTATTCTAGACTGTACCCAAATTTGTTCCAGAGTATTACTTTCTTGTACTCTGTTACCACTGTTTACCTCTTTACAGTTGTGTTACTTAAGGAATCTTATTTTATTTCAACCTTGATACCTGACCTCTAAGTTGCTGAACCAATCTCACCAATAGCTTCATTGTAAAGAACAAATGCTACTGAGTCTTGGGGTAATTTTTTTGTCTTCTCTTTACCCATCACATGTAAATATCTTGCTCGTTTGTCATCTTTAATTGCAGAACAATGAGAGAAAACACTTTTAGAACATGTCCTGCAGCCCTGAACTTGTTTCTCATCCTCTTTTGTTTTTTGCTTTGTGATACTGTTATTAACTTTCAAATCTTATTTACAGGTATAGAGGAGAACTAAGTCAGAGCCAGGCTGTAAAGCTCACTGGTGCCATGTCACTTGATTTCTCCTTGTTTAGAAAGATTTTTTTAAATATATATTTTGTGCTAGAATACATATTTCGTTCCTGACTGAAACGTTCAATCATATAGCTTCCAGCATCACCGGCAATTAAAAATGAAAGAAATGGAACTGCCATACAAGTGACAGATCTGTTCATTTCTTACATTTTTCTTGAAAAGGGTAGTCTTCTGCTTTCCTATCCCCACTCCTACCTCCACCACCATCACTTTTCCTCCAGTCACAGCACTCCCTATAGTTGGCTTGTCCACTCATCCAGGACACACCCACTCTGTCTAATCCCAAAAGCCAGGCACTCAGCCACAGCATTGCCAAAACATGCTTTTCACGCCCGGCCCACTGCACACGCTCCTCCAATTGCATGGCTCAGAGCACCTTCGCCCCACACACACCTCATATCACTTCCTGCTTGCTTGGATCACGCATTCAGCTGCTCTAACCAGCTTCTCTCTTCCTCCAATCACAGAGCTGAGAATCTGCCAGTCTCACCACACTTTGCCTGCCTGGTGTCCGGATCTCATGTGGGATGTAAGGATCTTTTTCTGCCATACATAGCTAAATATGCTATACTGCTATACATAGCTTTTATTATGTTATGTTTCGTTTGTGCAGGAAGGAGACCGGTGTTTGAGATGCACGTTGTTTCCGACTGGGGGGCAGTAAGAATAGATGTTTGGAAGAGCCCTTGTCAACTTGCTATATCAGATCTAGCGTGTTTAGTTGGTAGTAGCTAATTGGTCCAAAGATCTTATCCAGCTGTTTATTGAAAGAAGTCAGGGTATCAGTCTGAACAATATAGCCGAGCAGCTTGTTCCCGTCTCCCACAATCCTTTGTTTGAAGAACTGCTTCCTGCCTAAGGGATGATGAAGACTCGGCCTTGCCCTTGCCTGTTTACCAGTGATAGCTTTTATTTCCAGAGTTCTGTGACGCCCTCTGTCTGCCAGTACCCTCTGGTCATCCCCATTCATCGTCACCTGCTGCTGTTCCACAGGGTGGGTGAACTCCTCACTTTCAGTCTTTTATCTTCACACTATTGAATCACACAAAACGATGGTGCAACAAACAGAAATGTATTATACCCTGCCAATTAGTACTTAGTTCAATTCATTTCTGAAGTGGAAAATGGAATCCTCTGCTTGTAACTCAAGAGGATTTGGTTTCTGTTCCACCCCTAACCTTCAGAGAGCAAAGAACATGTTCTGTTAGTGAGCTGAGGGTGCTGTTAGGGCTTTAATCAGTATAAATAAATAAGCCTAACAGCATACAGGCATGGCAGTTTATAGTACAGTGCAGGCTAATGTCACTGTCATTGCTTACTTTGGCTGACTGACCTCTATTCACATTAGTTTGCCAGTTACTATTACAAGCCTTGCACCACTGCCATTACATTGATTTGAGCAAGAAAGAATAAAAGATTAGACTGACACATACACTGAGAGATTAAAGTTTAGAGGGTCACCACAATGGTTTTTGAGAAGCCGGTGGTGACTTTCAGGATCCACTGCAGATTCTTGTGTGATCTCTCTCTTCTTCCTCCTCTGCTCTCTTTTCCTTCCCTCCTTTCTCTCTCTGGGCACTTGCAGGTCCGCTGGCCGCTAGTGAGGACTGAGGGGTACTTGCTCCTGTGTGCAGCTGGCAGTGACCTCCATGCCTGGTCACGACACTGTAGCACAGAGCTCAGCTGACAACCAGCCAGCAGAAGGACAGAGAATACGCTGGATCTCTGCCTTCAGGTCTTTTTTCCCCTCTGAGCGTTTCAAATCTGCCAGATTGCTCAGAAGAACGCACAGTATTTGGGAAAGTGATCAACATCTTACGCCCTCACCATGAAAGCGAATGATCTCGATTCCCTGAAACCCCACCCCAACCACCAGCCCCACCAAGCAGTCCCCTTTGTGTTCGCACGGCAGGAAGTGCCGGTGTTGAGTTCATGTTGAGCATCGTCCAAGCTGGGAGAGAAAAATGGACAGTACCTTGCTTTGCAGTGGAGCCGATTCCAAGCTTGCGAACTGAAGCTGCTCGTCAGGATTGGGCTTAGGCACAATGCAGTTCCATGATGCTTGCCACAGACTAGCTGCCTGAATCCTCGATGTGCCCCCCCTTTTATTTAATGTGCACCGAAAAATGTTCCCCTGCCTCTCTTGAGAGATCAGCAACACATAGAGCATAAACACACGCACTAAAACACACACACTTGCCGAACAGCGGACGGCTTGGACATTTTTGAGCCACCTCTGGACTCCTTGTCAGCGGTAATGCTGTTTTGTGGTCTTGGCTGGTGTTGAACCTTCCTGTAATGGTGATGACGATGTCTTGGTAGGGGTAAGTGGAGAGAGGCTGTCTAAATGTGTTGGCTTTCGTGGCCTCTGCTTGTACTTATTTTTGCTTTGGTGGTTTAAAGGGTCAAATGTGCATTTAACAGCTCCAGTGATGGTTGGCAGCTTGGCAAAAAAGGATGAAAAGCAAAAGAAATCCTTTGGTGGAAGCTGAGGGGAAACAGACCTGATTATTCAGCACTGAGTTGAGCTCCCATGACAACAGTTGTCCTACACAGGGTGAGGGAAGGAGTAATGGGCTTACTTCTTTATGTCACAAACACTCAGACCTCTGGCACCCAATGAGGCCACGTAGGCAGAGATCGCCGGGGTCATGCTTCCTCCTCCTTGGCTCAAGAGCTCATAGGGTTAAATTCAGTTTACAGCCCTTTCATTTTTGGTACTTGTATATCTGCCTGCCTTTAAAGCTGTAATGCTCAGACATTTAAATTCCACATAGAACAGCAGGGTCTATTTAATAACAAAAGAAACTGAAGCAATTTATCAATGCAACTTTTTTAAAACTTTTTGAATAGGGTAAACATAATGCAATAGAGTACTAGTAATAAAAAAAAATTTAAAAGCATGACTTCAGTCAAATTGGGGAAACTGTTTAGATGGTCCTGTTGAGAACAGTAAGAAAACCCATGTGCTCTTGTTAGGAAAAATGCCCACTTCAGGCTACAGAGGGAACAGGGAGCTCAAAACCGATTTGCAGCACTCCCTGATGTTTCGATTGAGAAGCTGCTTGAAATCTGTCGGGTTTAAAGGCAGGTAGGTCAAAACAAAACAAGGACCCTAAGAAAAGCAGGCAGGGCTCCGAGCTGGGAAAGGGTTTAGGAGGATGTGCTTCACTCTTCACATTGATTTCCTTCACCCGGCAGAGAAATGGGACAACAAAATGGGAGGGGTATATAGGCTTACGAATTGAGAATTTAAATGTGTTTAAAATAGGTTTAAATGAAAAATTTTCAGTTTATCAAGTGAATGATCTATTTATAATTATTATTTATACAGAAATGTGTGAATAATTAAAGTGAGATAAAGGTTGCTTCGAACAACACAAGCGGACATCTTCCCCGAGTGAGAGGTGTCCCGAACTGCTGAGCATAAAAACGGTAGTAGCACACACTGTCCACTTCTGGCTGGAAGGCTTCTTTACATAATTCCTTGGCCAGCAAAAACACTTTCAGAAGCCAAACTGTGAACTTTGCACTACGCTAGTCGCCTGGGGTGTATAATCGCATCAGCTGTATTCTCCTTGAAAAGCCTGTTTATATGTATTTATGCACAAGCCCAGCTCACTGTTTGTGGAATATGGGAAACTGGGGGAAAAAAACACAGATCGCTTTGCCCCAGGGCCTGGGCTCGTAGAGAGGAATATTTTTACCAAAGAACAAAAGAAGTTCTTCCACCCACCTGTTCTGATTCAGTTTAATGTCAGTCTAATTTGATGTTACACAGGAGAGAAATAAAGCCCAACAGGTAATTACAAGTAAAAAAAAAGTAGCTCTTCACATTCATTTAGTACATATTGCAAACCTCAATTATCGGCACAATTTGTTTCCAGGTGCAAATGGAAGTATTGCTCTGCTAAGACTTGAAAATCCAGATGTAGGGGTGTGTCTCCTGTATGTCACAAATCATGCTGCCTGCAAACCAAGTATGAAACACAAATTTCACGATAAACAGGTTTATTTAAAACACAACGAACTGCTGAGATTCCTCTCAGTAAGCAGAAAGTCTGCATTACTGAAAAAGCAGCTTCTTTATGACATGGAATGTGAATGGTTATTTTTGCAGCTTCGTAAACCTTTAGAGCAGGAATGATTAAATACTCAACCTTACAATCTATTATAGTGCAGGTCTCTGATATAATCAGCTGCTAAATTAGTACTGCAGCCAAATCATAGATTTAACTAAACAAATATCTGGCTGTACGAAAATACTGTACTGTAATTAATCTGAAGGTCTGGTATTGAACAACCTCCTGCTCTATGAAGTGCAGAAATAGACAAATCCTGTGTCTTAAATCAGTGTATCCGATACGTTCCCTTTGAAAATGCTGTGAAGACGCAACTGTCTATTCTGTATGTGGCAAGTCTAGCCTGTGTACAAATATAAATCTTGTGCAATATTAAGATAGACATGCATGACAAGGACACACTATTTTATGATAATACAAAAATAATATATTGTAACTTTTATTTTTTGAATGGGGTTCTTTTATAAGGCCATTCGCATACTATAAAAATAAAAAAATAACTAGTTTCATGTATGTGATAACTTTACTGTTGGGGGCTGGGTGGTCTTGAGTTCATTATCTTTCTAGAGACTGGTTAATTCTGGGGACTTGTCAGGCACCTCTGAGCTGACATCACCCCTCCTAAGTCACTTATCCACTGTGGAACTTGAAGCATGAAAAATGATTTATTTATGTTGCATGATCACTATATCTCCTCTGTGCTGCTATAAGAGTCATATATAGCATGTACAGCTGTGCTAATTCTGAGCTGGTGATTCAAATAACGGGTTATATAAAAAGGGCTTGTCAGCTGTTTAAATTCTCTAGCTCAGTCTGCCAGCAAAGGAGAGGAATGGAGTATAAAACCATTTTGTGCTTTAGGCATGTAAATACAAGTTCTTTATAAGGATGCAAAATCTATGCCCTTGCAGCTAATTTCTTAACTGAATAGATGTCTATAGCAGGTTTGTCAGTTTTTCAAAAGGAGTAACCCTCTCTGTTCAATCCGTTCTCTTTACCATAGTGGAAATCATTTAAGTTCTCGAGAAGACAGATTCATTCAAATAGCACATCAGATGTTAACCTAATGTTTGTATGGTTTGTTAAAGAACAGCATTATAGCTTTGAAGAGCAAATTGGTTTGGAGGGTATTTGTTTAAGAAATTGTAGGACAGGAGAGCTCTAGTCCAGTTAGTCATATAAGTCACTTTAAATCACCTGTTTTTGTACAGATGAAGAATACTTGTAAGCCATAGATCTATTAAGTAATTTGTTCATTTATTGGAACTCTGGACCTGAAACTTAAAAGTACTTGGAGCTTTTGTTCCAAATAATTTCTAAATTAATCATTCACCTGTTGAACCGATCATGGTTAAATTGTTTCATGTCTGTAGGAACTGATGATTTTGTGTTTATCTATAAAGCCCTTTTGGAGCTGAAGTTCTTGTGGTAGGATCTCTATGCCAAGCTAAGCCTCTATGCTATTGAGGTGAAGAGGTTTGTGATTCTGTTTATGTACTATAACCTAGTGGCTTTTCATTATAAGGGCAAAAAGCTTGCAGTATATTCTTTTAAGGTTCTTCAAACAAAAACTGGTCTGGGCTATAAAAATGTAAGCGCTATTAATGAGCTATTTTTTATTCCTTCACTGTCAGAATACCCGATTCCTGGTGGAAATCACAGCATCCTGGAGCCTGTCCAGGAAGCATAAGGGCCCAGTGCCGGATTACACCCAGGACACTAATGCATTGCAGGGGACACATGCATATTTAGAGACTTCCGACAGAAGGCCTATGAGAAATGGAAGGAAAACCCGCTTGTAGGTACTGAGAACGGGTCAGTTCGCTGACCACAAGGTCACAGGACCAGTAAACCACAGTATGGAGCTGCCCAGTCGTCCCCATTTTGTACCCGTTTAATATTTGATCCCAGGATCTTATCCAGCCATTCCTTGGCCCTCCTTTGTCCTTTACAGTGAGGCCCCCTGCCATTACCGTGTTCTTAAAGGCCATACTAAACATCTTAACGTTAGTTCTCCAGTTTGTACAATACAATGTTGGCATTTTATTGTAAAAATTTTACAATACATTTTCAATGTTTCAATTTTCAATTACAAAATAATTTTCAATGCGAGAGGCTTTTTCCACAATGAAATATTGGTAATTGGTATTGGAGAGTGAATCGGAGTTTGCGTTATTCTTCAAGAACTGCGCAACTAGCTCGAATCCTCGCTAACAAAGCAAACAAAGCGAAAGGAATGTTTTGTTAATTTGCCTTGGTTTTTATCTTTTAATTCTCCTCTGTGGCCGATTTTGTGAAAGCCCCCTCTCGGGCAACGATGGAAGTCCAAGTCAGTGACTATGACTTGAGCTGAACGACATACTGCAGTACAGGACAGTGGTGAGCCATGTGAAATTAGGAGAAAAGCAGCTCAGTATGCATCACAATTTCAATGCACTGTCTCCTTTCGTTTTCCTATTTTTTCACTACATAGGACATTCCGAAAGGTTGTTAATTTCAAACACAACAAAACAGAGAGACGTCAGCCTTTTATTATCAGATTTGTGGTTAGCTTTATAAAAAACTGCGTCAAACCTCTTACTGCCAAGTGCTCCTGTCAATCTCCAAATCAGACCCAATCTCTTCATAATGCATAGGCTAATCTGAGCAAGTGATGGGTTAAACAGAGCCGGCCTATATGACGATATGCTTTGGTGCTCTCGGCAATCACCCAACACACATAATCGTATTCTCTGGCTGAAAGTCTCAACCCTATAGAAAACCATTGCAGCTCTTGGAACAGGTTCACACCAATGCTCCTCATCATCATCAACGAACAATAGTGGTTGATTTTCATAGCTAAAAAAAATCCATTTGGAATGGGCTACAATTATTTCAGAACTAATGCGACATCATATCCAAGCTGTTCCCACCGCTTACAGAGAATCAATAACTTAGAACTTAAGAGTTCTCTAGTATTTTATAACCAGCTTTGGAAGTTCATAAAAATACGAAATACGAAATACCTTTTCCTTGAGATACCCATATGACTTAATGATTTGATCTTCTCCGAAACGTTGTAAACTGGAGGGCACTTTTAAATGATTTATAAATGCACACCTGACAATTCAGACAAGCTTCCTGAAAGCACCAAATCATATTTAAAAAGCTAACATCATGAGTCCTGTCAAATCATTTAGGGCTTCTAACAAGTGACGGTACGTCTGATTATACTGATGGGTGTATAAGGCCTTTTTCTTACAAAAACATCTAGTAAAAGACATTTCAACCCCATCAGCTCATTTAATCATTTATAAGTTATTTGATCATGGAATTAGGGAAGCCAATGTATTAGTTATAATGATGTGGCTGGGTAATTTGTTCTAGACACCTGCTATCCATTGAGTTAAAACTTCCTAACATTTTACATCAAGCTCATAAGCAGTAAAATGTTAAAACAAGATCTTTCCAAAAGCCTGTGACCCAAGAACCTGAGTTTTCAATTTCATGCCAAAAAATGGAGAATGTTGTACCCAGTATCTGGCAAGCAGCATCAATTTAAAAAATACTTTCTGCAAACTGGAGTGTGCCTTCTCTCACCACAGACATTTGTATTGTGCTTACCATTGGAAACAGGATAAACAGCGCAGGATCTTAATGCTGAAAGGCTGTGGGTTAGCGTTATACTTACGGTTTTAGGGTATAGTGGTCGGGAGTCCTTTAAGAAAGTCCACAGGACTTGTTTGATTGCAGATCTCCCACCTCAATGCTGTTGATCCTTGACCTGCAGCAAGTTTTCCACCAGGTTCACTGCAATGCTCACATTGAGTACACATTAACACTGCAACGCCGGCTTTATCAAAACACAGTGGGGAAGAGTTCCTGTGAGACAGGGAGGGGACATGATGGCCGGGTCTCAAAATATTTTTCCCCAGAGTCAAGTCTCTTTCCCCCACGCCATCACTTCACAGGAACAAGCACTATACAGTACAGTATATATATATAAAGTATATTACCCCTTAACTCTTAAATTAAAACTCCCATAAAATTGTACACTTTTCACAGCTAACAAAGAACCAAATGGCACCAGAAACCAGTTTAATCACTTTAGTTTATTGGAGAAATGCCCCTTAGCACTGTACAGCTTGAAACCTACATATATTTCCCACACCACATTATTGACACTGGGGTTTTGAATTTGCACAATCGGGGGCGTTCAACGTAAAGGAAATGGGATTTCACTCTACACAGGGGGGGTTAAGGCTTGAAGCTGGTGTTCCTGTCTTTTGTGGTCTAAGGTTTCTTTGTCGCACGGCACGTCACAGCTTTGGCAGTAGTCTATGACGTTTAGCCGGCCAGCACGGAGAAAGAAGGACCAAAATAAAGTTAGAAAAATTCCAAAACGGGGGGTGGAGGTGAGATTGTGCACTGGAAAATGTTCCAACAGCTTAAAAAAAAACAAAAAGACATGCACACACGCAGCACACAAACCAACTTGCACAGCTCCGCAAAGCGGCACGGAATCGCTCCTTTTCAACAGCAAGCGTCCACACCGCAGCCCCCGTCTCTCCGTCCCCGGGTCGGGAGCGCGTTTCACCTCCCGTCCTCCCGCCTGGAGCGGGCGTGCACCAGCTCGCAGGGCTGCACCCAGTTGTTGTCGTGCAGCCCCACCCGGCAGCCCGGCGTGTCCTTGTCGGTGCGCCGGCAGCACATCCAGTACGAGCGTCCGTAAGGCAGGTCGTGGTGGTAAGGTTTGGGGTGCCAGCGGCAGAGCGAGACGTCCCCCCTCTCGTAGTGCCTCTTGCACTGCTTGCAGGGGTCGTCGCGGTACAGCGGGTCCTGGTTCCAGCGCGAGTCGGTGGCGTGGATGCCGTAGGTTTCGATCAGCGCCTTGAAGTCGTGGCAGGTGCACTTGAGGGCGGCCAGGGAGCGGGTGGGCAGGTAGCTGAAAATGTTGACCATGATGTGGTCGGGCAGGAGCAGCATGTACTGCCGGGGCTCCAGCAAGCGCTGGATCTTGAAGCGGATCTCCAGGAAGTCGTGGGAGACGTGGCGGTACAGGCGGCACAGGGAGGTGTCCGCGGAGTCCGGCTCGGACGCCGCCGTGGGGGAGTCTGGCCTGTCCAGGCTCCCAGCAGGGCCGTTGTTGTTGGCGCAGTCCAGGGAGCCATGGGCTACCCCTTCTTCCTCGGGCCTGGGGGGCTGCAGGAAGAAGAGCTGGCCGGGAGGAGGGTCTTCGCCAGGGTCTGGCGCCTGGGAACCGACTGTGAAGCAGACCGTCTCCTCCTGCACGTTTTCAGTGCTGTCCTTGCCGTAGAAGACACACTGGTCTACCGCGCCCGTCACCACCACCTCCACATGGAACCCCGTCACGCACTCCCTCGCCTTCTTGTCCGCGTTCCCGCCGTCCGGGGCCGAGTCCGAGCCGGAGGGCGGGACGGGGCGCTCCGCTTGGCCTTCCCCCCGGGAGTCCGCCTTGGGGGAGGCGGCCAGGAGAAGCCCCATGTTGCTCGTGGGCAGGGGGTCGCGGGACGAGGGGCTGACCAGCTGGTAGAGGTCACAGGTGATCTTCTCCTTGGCGCGCGCCCCCGCCTGGCTGCCGCCACCCCCCCCACCCCCGCAGCTCAGGAACATGCAGTTAGGCCGGCCAGCCGGTTCGGACTGGGAACGCGGGTCCATGCTGGAGACCCGGAAGGCAATTCTCACCTCCCCTCCTCCTCCTCCTCCTCCTCCTCTGCCCCTGTTCCCACTGCTCCCCCCGGCCTCTCCCTGCTGCTCCTCCTCCCTGCTCTCCCGCTCTGCCCCAGCACGCCTCAGGAGGGCGCTCTCCAGCTGCTGCTGCTGCGACTCGAAGTGGGCGATGGCCCGGGCCACCCGCCGCGAGTCCGGGGTGGGCTGCTGCCTCTCGGGGGCAGGGGAGGAGCCGGAGGTCGAGGGTGGGGGGCGGGCCTCGGGGGATTCGGACAGGAACACGACGGAGCCGGAGCTCGAGGGGGAGCCCCTCATGGGGCTCGGGGAGGTGGGCATGGGATGGGACTGGAGAGGTCCTTGCGTCACCATGCCCTGCAGAGCCATAGCTGTCCTCTGCTCTACCAGAGCCACCATCTCCGCCACTGACAGGAGATCCATCTCGTTCAGCTCGGGGGCCTCCTGCTCCGACGAGGGCTCCCTCGCCGTCAGCTCCGAGGACCCGCCCCTCCCTTTGCCCGGGGGGTCGTAGGAGGAGCAGCGCCGCCGCCTCTTTGCCTTGGAGCAGTCTGTGCCCCAGTTCCCTTTCACCTTCATGGCACTGGGCCGCGCCAGGCCCACGCCGCTGCACTGGTGGGCGACGAAGAAGGCGATCTTCTCCTTGGTGTTCCCCGGCTTGATGACGTACCAGGTGTCCAGCAGCACCCGGCCATCCTCCACCTGGGCCCCGCTGGGGGGCGGCAGGGGAGGGGCCTTGGGGGCCGGCGGCGGCGGGGGGGTGTTCTCGGAAGCCGACTCCCCCTCATCGACCTCCGTCGGCGTCCGGCCGACCAGCTCTCCGGCCGCCTTCCGCAGGGCCCCCCCGCCGGCGCCCCCTCCCCCCGCCCCGCCGCATGGCTTGTTCTGGGAGTAGGTGCCGAACGGTCGGGGGCACCAGAGGCGGATGTGGGAGAAGGTATCGGGGTCCATCATGGGCTACTGGGGAGCATGTCGTCACGCAGCTGCTCAGGGAGCCACGGAGCTGCCATGCCGATCCTCGGAGCTCATCGTCGCTGCAGCCTGGGCTAGGGCGTCGGAGATCGATCCCGGCGGAGCTGACATTCAGTGCGACCTACGGAGACAGCAAAGCCAAAGGATTAGACAAACACGGCAGTCCCCCTTTGGGAAGGCCCCGATGTCTTCCATAGCCATTACTGCTACATCAAGGAAACTAAAGCATGAAAATTAGCATTAGTCACAGATCTGTGAAAGAACAAGGGACTCCTTTCATAATACCCATAACTCTAAAAGACCCAACTACATGGCAGCATTCTTTCGTTTGTCTGTGTTACAGGAAAACTAAAGTCAAGAAGCCAGTACCATCCACAGATTTAAGTAACGTGATCCACACGCTTTCAGGTGGTACGGGTTGGTATCATGGTGATACATTATCTATATTTCTTTGGGATGTTTGGAAAAACTGGCCTGATGAGGATCTTGGCTAAGTGTGTGACTGAAAACCATAAAAACAAGAACAAGGTTACAAACAATGGGAAGTCAACTGATTCATCTACCTCATTTGGGTGCTACAAAACAACGCCGACTTAAGTTACATAGTGCTAAGAATCCGCAGCTGGTATTGTTACTGTGATTTCCGATCT
This sequence comes from Atractosteus spatula, assembly GCF_055471065.1. Lineage (NCBI taxonomy): Eukaryota > Metazoa > Chordata > Actinopteri > Semionotiformes > Lepisosteidae > Atractosteus > Atractosteus spatula. The sequence goes on along the minus strand of NC_142708.1, from coordinate 72,442,335 downwards.
GCACTCGGTGAGGACCACTTGAAGACTAAGGACCTGGAATGTTACAGCTTTAGCACAGTTCTAGTTGTGTACACATATTGCTTTATACGAAATGTGTTCTTTTTTCCAGTCTGTGAAAATTATGACCACCATCTTTAATCATTTAGCAAAGGAACAAAAGGGTTTTGAATGAATCCTGGATTTTATCACCTCTTTGTACATGAAACAGGTTTTGATTCTTTCTGTAAAGGTCTGTACTTGAGAACGGTGTATTAAGTGATTTATGGGTTCTATTTTTGATGACAAAACATTCATTAATAGCTTAGAGGCAGTGAGACTGAGTGCACGGGCAGGTCTACAGTTTACAACTGTTGAATACTCGAGTCAAAGAAAGTCTCATCTACTTCCTTTTGATATTCCCAAAACAAAAACAACCCACCGAAAGAACATCTGAAACCTCTCTGTACACCCCCATGGTAAGTTACAACCAAACGGCTAAAGCTGGAGAAAGACAGTGCTCTGTGGAGGGTTGTGAAACCTTATCAAGATAATGAGAAAATCACTTCTCACTGAAATAAGAGCAAAGTGATATAAAAAGCACTCCTGAAACATGAAGCACCAAGAATTTTACATTCTCGGCTCGCCTCCGTTATGCCTAGTGTTCCACCAATTCATGCCCCTATCTTTAATGGTGCCTAAATTAGTCTGATAATTACAAATATCTGTGAGCTATTTCAATGTTCTGTTTTCATCTACAGTAAGTGCCAAAATTTTGCATTAGCATACATTACTGAAGGGGCATTGTAGACAGAAAGCAGTTCATCATTAAGGACAATGGGGAAACGGAGAACTCAAATATCTCAATTCTGTGCAGGGAAAAAAAAAGATCAGAAGCACGCTGTGTACACTATGGAGAACTTGACAGAAAAAATCTTAGAAATGAGGATGTCAAATCCTCGGACAGATTTGGGGAATACACACATCTGGGAAATGTTTAACTGAACAGATCCATTGTGTTTATTTGTCTTTCTCTCTTATGAGATCTGCAGCCTCCAGGAAGCTGCATGTTTCAATCAGATGTAGCCATTCATGGCAAGAGCAACTTAAAATATACAGGTGACTCAGAGAGCCCCACGCGCTCCGATCCCTTCTTGTTTAATAATGCATGGCAAGAAACAAGAATTAAAAAAGCACCACATGGCAGGAATCCCTCAGATCTACACAGATGGTACAGATACAAATAACCATGTAGTGTCAATAAAAAACCAAACTCTGAGAGGCTAGGGGCTAGGCGTTATTCCTGACCGCTCAGTAAATCTGGGCGATGAGGCGGTTTTTGTGTTTGAAAGCATTCCTGCAGATTCAGGCCAGCACTAAGCTTTTTGCAATATCCTGTAAATCCAGCTCCAGCGCATTCGGGAAGGAGAGACGAAACACAGCCTTCTCTCCCTCAGGATTACGCCACAGCCACGTTCTTATTCGATTCATGATCATTAACAGTAATTGGTTGCTGCCGTTTTCTGCATCGGAATGTTTAATAATGCCCTGAAAGGGACAGAATTAGACTCATTTATTCATCAATGTCCCTGAATCCATTTCACTGTCACATCAGAACACAGGTCTTCGCCCATGGCATGTCTGTCGCTCCTTAAAACTCATCTACAAGTGGCGCAAACTCCAGTCTTGGGTGTTCATTCCTTATTTACTCTTAATCACCTTAAAGATCACCTTAAAGAGCTGATCGTTAAATAACAGGACCGATTTAACACAGATTAACTACACTTCCAACGGCTGCTGCTGCTGCTGCTGCTGCTGCTGATGACTCAATGCAATGCAATCTAGAAAACCTGCTGAATTCTGACCTTTAGAGACTGGAGGTTTGTGCTTATAGTGCCTTGCACTAGTACTCAGGCCCTTGCACAATTCTCACATTTTGTTGCTTTATAGTAGCCAGCCATGACACTGTGAAGTAGCAATTAATATGTGTTACGTACACAGCCTACTGCACACATTCAAAGCAAAAAGCAAAAAAATAAATATAGCATTTAAGGGGCGGAGTGGTGGCACAGTGGCTAAGGATCTGCGCCTGTGGCTGGAAGGCTGCCGGTTCAAATCTGCGGCCGGCAGAGGAATCCTACTCTGTTGGGCCCCTGAGCGAGGCCCTTAACCCCAGCTGCTCCAGGGGGCGCTGTACAATGGCTGACCCTGCGCTCTGCCCCCAGCTTCTCTCCCTGTCTGTGTGTCTCATGGAGAGCAAGCTGGGGTCTGCGAAAAGACACATTCCTAATGCAAGAAATTGTATGTGGCCAATAAAGTGATCTGATCTTATCTTATCTAATATTAAAGATAAACATAAAAAAAGTCATAAATATTCAGACCTTTTGCTGTAGCAAACCTTACTTAATGTAGATACACAAAACTACCTTAACAAGCCACTCAATTAGTTAAGTGGCCTCTTATCGGTGTGCAATAGCAGTGGTTCACATGAATGCTGAGTACCTGGATACCAGCTCACAAACTCAATTACATTTTGTTAAAAAAATCAATAATGGTCTCTTACCTAAGAGAATGCTTACTAATGAGATTTTCTGCACCATAAAGTTATCCAGACAGAGAGATGCTGCACCCTGAAGCGAGAGTATTCCCAGTCCAGGGAATCTCGGCATTTGCCGAGATTTCTTCTAGTCGAGCTTGATCACTAAAATGGACCGCATATTTTAACTAAGATTTTTTAAACCCCCTTGACTCTATATTTTCAGTTTTTATAAGCTGAAATTGAAGTTGAAAATGCAAGATTTTCAGGAGCGCTGAATTTTTTTTTAAAGAAAATGTCTCCCCAATCAGATATTTATAAGCCTTTATTTCACCTGGTAAGTCCAATTCTTATGTAATAATGACAACCTGGAGAATACCCCCTTCTTCACTGGAGTGCCCCGAGAGATGTACCTTGCTCAATGGTACAACAGCAGTGCCTCACTTGAGATTTGAACCCATGACCTTCCTCTGGGAGACCAGAGCCCTAGGCACTACTCTAAAGTACAATTTAATTCAATTTAGGGACCAGGACTATGGAGGGAAGCCCCAGAGTTATGGATCACGCACCACTGCCAAAGCAGCATGCCTTTAAGAAACAGCACATATGTCACAAGGGCTACTCATTACAACAGCCTCCTCATTCATCACACAGCTCTTTCAGGAACAAGCACCTGAATAATTTACTCCCACAACAGGACAGTCAATTAAATAATTAAGATGTTCCAGCCTTGTAACGGAGGACTGCATAGACTTCGTCCCAGCCCTCAGAAAACCTGTGCCGCCCAAAAGGGATCCGAGCACAATAAGGCACCAGACAGAAGTGGTATTTCCCTGACTCTCAGTCCCAAACCCACTCTCACTACCTGTTCCTGTTAGTCAAATGCTACAGCCAAAACAATTCCAAAATAGAAAAGGCCATTTTCACAACTCCACCATGCTTCACAGCTAAATATACAGTATCTGGAAAATCTGAGCTGCACACCACAAGACCAGAGTCCCCCAAAGAGACACCAGTGATGGGAAAGCTCACAATTCCCTATTCCAGTTCTCCCAGCTTTAGCTTTTTATGTTCAATCTCCTCCTAACTGGCATTAGAAAGACAGACTGTAGTGTAAAATTGAGCACGTTCAGAGGAACGCCATAGCTTACATGCTTTCACTTTTTTGTGACCGTGAAATGAAACCACTCCGCCCACATCGTGCACAATTCCCACACGCAGTTTCATTTTATGAATGAGTCCGACAGGTCAATGCAAGTAGGCAAAGCACGAGGGGCATGCAGATCCAGTCCTGCAGGGTCACAGTGTCTGTGGGCTTTTGTTCCACCTCAGACTGAAGATTTCAAAAATCTTCAAGCGCTGACTTAGAGACGCAGAAGAAAGGACAATTCTGACAGGCAAGGACTGGACCTCTGCACCTACGGTCTCATGTTTAATGGAGTGCTTACTCTTCAGCTATTCTCTACTACTAATTAAAGACTCCCACACCCTCCGAATTTCATACAGGAAGGAATATATACAGGCTGACTTCATCAGCACAGCTGATGTCATTCTGCAATTCCTGCTTAGTAATACTATCAAAGTGCAGGCTCTCCTGTGTAATCTCTCTGCCAAATGGTGGAGTCTCCAAAGACATCTGTGTACTGTGGTGTTCTATATGCAGCACTGCCTGGCTTTTTTGAGAGCTGGTGTGTTGGAATTGACATGCAAAAGTAATACAACCTATCATGCCATCATTCACAATATTACTGTAGAAGGACATAACCCAAAGTAATGTGTTGCAAATCTTCTAAAAATTAACGCTTTAGATTTCAGGCTGACAGACGGTATATAGGGAGTGATTTATTCTGAAGCAGATGGTGTGAGGAAACTCCACAGTTCAGGTGGTGGGAAACCAATGTACAGATGGAATACAAAAACTGCATTGCATCCATGCGGCACATCCACTGCAATAACTATGATTATCCCAATAGAACTATCAAGCGGAAATTGCATCAAAAATAAAAAAATTTGTGTCTCTTTTCTTGTCAGCCTGGAATAAACCTTTTCCTGTTCCTTCAGAGTTATTGAAGCTGCTCAATTTTAAGCCTTCTCCGTCAGTGAAAATCCTTATCTCTTGAAAATAAAAAAAAATGCAAATTCCCAATTGAAAATAACCATTTCACTGGAAACAGGTGAGTCAAGAAATGTATAGATCATCCATCCTTTATTCGAAACCAGTTATTCTGACAGCCCAGTCCTAGCCAGAAAGCCTCTGGCACAAGACGGGATGCCAGTCCCTGGGAGGGCGCGCACACACAATTTTGAGAAACCAATTAACCTCATCAACTGGGGCTCTCGAGGACTGGAGACCCCTAACATCAAACTACCCCCCTCAGCAGTTCCACCCCAGCCTTCTTTTTTTTTTTTTACCTTGTAGCCTACAATTCATAACAAGGGGGAGTGAGAAGTACACCAAAATGTTTTACAAATCTGATCATAGACCCTGGTCAAACTGAGACAATACGCGCCGCACAAGTCCCTGAGTAATTCTCCCTCTCGTACAGAGCTGAGAGCCGTCAGGCCGGACCTGGGACCAGTTCCACTTTTCAGATATTCTTACAGCACTGACCACAGCCCGCCAGCTTTTCACTTTTTACCCACGGTCCTCTGTGCTTAGATAAGGGCAGTGGGTCCTGGAGGGCCTAACCCCTGCGGGTTTTTGTTCCAGCCCGAGTTGTCAAATCCAAACATTTTCTAAGCACTTCACCCACTTCAGTGTGGCGGAGAAGCTGGATTCTATCCCCAAAACCTTCGGACGCAAGGCGGGATACACTTTGGATGGGACGCCAGTCCATCACAGGGCAGACAGACACAAACACAAACACACACACAAACACACACACTCATACCAAGCCCGGTTTTCCCAGAAGCCAATTAGCCCAGCAGCACTGTACAGTATGTCTCTGGGCTCTGGGAGGAAACCAGAGCACCCAGCGGGTAAACCCAAGCAAACACAGGGAGAACCTACAGACTCCACACGGATAACATCCCAGGTCCAGAATTAAACCCAGGCCCAGCACTGCGAGGCAGAAATGCTAACCACTGCGCCACCATGCCGCTGAGTCATCAAATAATGAACCTAATTATTTTCATTAAATACTGCGTAACAAAATAAATGTATCACTTTAAACTAACAAAATTCACAAAGTTACCAAGAAAATGAAGCCTCTTTTAGTAACAGGTGCACTGACATTTTGTGGAACAGACAGGACATTGGTAAAGTCACTATGCTGATTATTAGTTGTTATAAAGAGAATGCCAAGTGTCTACAGCAAACGTCTCAGACTACTAGTAAAGTATGTGGCCACCTTGGAAAACAATACAAGTTTTCCAGCTATGAGATACTTTACACCAGGGTACAGATGCAGCTTGGGGGGCATTTTGTCCATTTTCTCTAGTAGAGCATGTGCTAATTCACTGCTTGTGCCAGAAAATGTTATACATCATCCCACTGCGACCCCCAAGACTTAAAAGGGCACCAGGCTTGAAATTCAACAGGTCAAATCTTGTCATCGCCTGTAACCAATGCTCTCTCTACTGCAGAGGTTTAGTGCTTACACGGCAGTCAAAATCCCTCATGTAGATCACAGTCGGTCGGGATTGATCAATTAATCAAAATGCTGCCAAAAAACATTTCATATCCAAAATCTGTACAACTTCCCTACAAAAACACAGAGTGACAGGTTTCTTTTCATGCTCAGTATACAAGGAGGAATTTACTTAAGGTCTTTTACAGTGGATTGCTCCAAATATTCTGGATATTAAAGGAACTGTACAGTTACCTATACACCACCTCAGTGCCTCGTTAGAGGTTTGACAATCAGGCACTTGAGAAATGATTAGATCAACAATGCAACAGTGCTCAGGTGATCCCAGAGGCCCTTCAGACACAAAGTCCCCCAGGAAGAGAGTCTGAGACCCCTGGATTAGTCCTCTTTGATTCTGACTCTACTAAAGCTACTGTGTAAAACCCTTCTTCTCGTTCCTAACAAGCTCAGTGCTACTTCAGTGAACCAATTACTGGTTATTACCTAGACAAGATAACCATGATCTCTATTCCCTGACTGAAACCCCACGACAAACTCAATTGCTAGGTGCTCACTAGGACTTCAGTGGGAAATCACCTTGTCCCAAGTCATCGAACAGACCTCTGAGCAAAGAAGTAACCGCGTTTGGAAAGTGCGCATTATCGGAACTTCTCATTCAAAATGTCTCTGAGCAGCATTTCAGTCTCCAGTGCCAGAGTTATGTCACATGTTAACAGAAAGCAATGTCTCTTATAACTTGGCCAAAGTCCATGCTGTACACCGCTGACAACAATATGGGCCACAAATAACACTGTTGCCAATACAAGCCCAAACGAGTACAGCACTGAGACCGACAAACACCCTGCTTCAGCGTGGTCACCAAATAATAGTATTTTTCTAAAGGTACAGAGTCATCAACACTTCATCTGAAGTTATGGCTAAAAAATAAGATTCATTTTCAGGCCAGAGTTCCCTTCCACAAGAGAATTAGATGCGTGTGTAACCGAAGTTAAAGAGAAACCCCACACACATGCAGCTCACATCATTTTTGGGAACAAGGACAAACGACACTGTTGGGAGTACTTCCTCAAACCTGAGCCACCAACTTCTCCGATAAGGGGAACAGCCTTGCAGTAAACAAAATATAGTTTACCATGTATAACGCAAAGGCATGTATTTAATCTTAAATCACCGGTAATCAGCAACCCAAGAGGGTCTCAATACTCTCATTGTGGGTACAGTCAGATACAGAGTGCCTTGTTGTATCAGTCGTGCACTACGGGACTACAAAACTCGACTAAAATAGCTTTCCCTTAGATACAAGTCCCCATCTGACGGTATCGATCCGTGACACATACGTTGATTTAATGACAGGATATTCTCGTTGTCAGCTAATGTATTTTTAACTCGCAAAAAACGTCAAAATGCCTTCCGTTTTCCTCCCTGTTATGATCCATTTCTATCGATCTCATGACGGCTATGTGGACACAGTACTTTCGATTTTGCAAAAGGTATCGGATATTTTTGTTAAGTTTTTTCACCATATTGTATCAACTCGTCACACAGCAACCCGGAACATGACAAGCAATATCGGCCATAGCAATTGCACCTCGGGGCTATAATACATTAAAAAAGCTGTGTATTCAACTGTTGTTTTATTTGATTAAAAAAGACAAAAGTCACGCTCGAGGGGGGCTTATTTTTAAAAGAGAGCTAACAAATTTGAGAACAGATCATCCGTGGCTACACCAATGAATCTTACTGTTTCAAAATACGACAAAACACAAATGATCGCCTTAAAAAAAAAATCTCTCTCCCCAGTCTTACCTCGGCAATATGTATTCCCGGATTAGCCCGCTGCCCCGGCAGATCTTCCAACCGCGACGGAGAGTCTTTCTCCCGGTGAAGCGATAAATCCAACCCCCTGCTTCGGCCTGCTCTCTCTCACCAACCACAACAAACTGCAAGGCAAATAAGATCGAGGTGAGGTAGGTTTGTGTGCGTGTGTATCGGAACGGGGGGGGGGGGGGTCCTTCACAAGGCAGAAGTAAGATGTGTAAATATGGACTTATTTGATGTCCCCCCCCCACTTGTATCTTCGTTAATTCAATTCAAAGGAGCCCGCTGCCATCCCCGGTACCGTAGGTCTTCGTCCGCGTTTTTGGAACCGCACGTATGAAACGGCAGCAGGACCGTTCCCCTACTCTTGTACAGTAACGCACAGGGCCGCTACTATGGAGGGTTGCGATAATCAAAATAATCGAGCAGCCACAGCGTAGAGGAAGGCCATGTTGTTGACAGGCAGCGCCACAGGGCCAGCAGCCAATAGCAGAGCAGAGTCGACGGCGTGCCCATATATGGCAGCAGCCGAGACCACCCCTCCCCTCCCCCGTGCAACCTAGGGTGTCTTGCAGACCGTCAGCTGAACGTGCTGTTGTGCAAATCGTTCCAAAAATATATGCACTAGCATAACCTTTAAACATTTCTAATAAGTGAAAGGCGCACCCCACACCACATTAAGTGGCGCACAGCAGCTCACTGGCGGTGCCGCACAACGACCCACCGTTACCGACACGGAAGAAAATTGTGTGCCTTTGTGAGATGCGCCCGTTTCCATTTTGTGATATGGTTGTGCGGCTGGGAGGCAGGCTCTCTCTGGAGTCGTGCGTGTGGTTCTTGGGCACTTGGCAGGGTGCCACTGTCAGCCACGACCCCGGGGAAGGTGTTCCTCCAAAGTTACCTGGTTCCAAGGCGCGTTTGGGTGAAATATAATATAAGAGGCTGAGGTCCCACTGCCTGTGTCTTAGTGAGGCAACCCTAGATAAGATCAGATCACTTTATTGGCCCTATACAATTTCTTGTATTAGGAATTTGTCTTTTCGCAGACCCCAGCTTGCTCTCCATGAGACACACAGACAGGGAGAGAAGCTGGGGGTCAGAGCGCAGGGTCAGCCATTTATACAGCACCCCTGGAGCAGCTGGGGTTAAGGGCCTTGCTCAGGGGCCCAACAGAGTAGGGTTCCTCTGCCGGCCGCAGGATTTGAACCAGCAACCTTCCAGCCACAGGCACAGATCCTCAGCCACAGTGCGACCGCTCTGTCCCCCTATAAAGCGCTTGGGGATACTGGGGGATTGAACCCAGGACCACATACAGGACATGCGAAGCATGCACTCTACCACTGAGCTACATCCCCTATATAAGAGACCGCTTTGTTGGCCATGTGCAATTTCTTGTATTAGGAATTTGTCTTTTTTCGCATACCTCAACTTGCTCTCCCCGTGACTTGAAAGGAAACACTTAGAAGAGAAAGGGTGCGAGTTACCGTGCGTTCTGCTAACGTTTCACCCACCCCCTTGCAGTGCGCTTATCCCGGTGAGGGTCAAAGCGACCTTTGTACATTTGAAACGTACAAATAAACAAGCAACATCCGTTCATCCATCCAGTCACTTTCTAACCATTTCATCCAGTGCAGCATTACTGGGGTGCCGGATCCTAGCCCCACAAGCGATGGGCGCAAGGCCAGGTACACCCTGGGTGGGACGCCAGTCCATCACAGGGCACAAACACACACACACACACCAGGGCCAATTTCCCCAGATGCTAATGACCCAGCATGTCTTTGGACAGTGGGGGGAAACCAGAGTACGTGGAGGAAAAGCATGCAAACCCAGGGAGAACATGCAAACTCCACACAGATGGCACCCAGATGTGGAACAGAACCCAGAGTGCCAGCTTTGCAAGGCACCAGTGTGCAACAATACACAGCCATGCTGCTCTAATGAACAACCACACTGTGTAAAAAATCAAAATAATATACCTTTTATATAGGTATATATATGAAAGTTACATGTACAAAAAACAGAGATAGGAGAGCGGTAGCTATCTGCACTTCCAGACTTCTAGACAAGAGACTAATCTGTTCATTTTATAGTTTGCCTGCAGAACAGCTTCCTAATTCCCTGTGCAGGTTAGATTTCTGGTCGGTGTAATTACAACACTAATACCACACTGGCAATGTTGCCTTTATCTGATATGTGGATCTGCTCTAATAGAAAAGCATTCCTCAGATGAACAATTATATTATTTGTATGCAAATATTCTGCTGTTCCTTCCTAGAGTTCCAAGCAGGATAGCATATAGTCGAGCTGAAGCTCTGCTGTCTGTTTTGGCCATAGATGGAGGTACTGCAGATCTTAATTCCACGCTGACAAGCAGACAGGAGAAACAACATTTCGGCTGCGGGCCATCTTCAGAGCTCCGTGAAGTTGCCCCCCCTACAGACAGCACAAACGATGAAACCCACCTCATTCGTTAGTGCTACGTTTGTGCCGGTTTGTGCTGTTGAAAGTAACTTCCCAGCTTCTTTCTTTCCCGAGATATAGCACCTTCTTTTCTGGGGTGTGACGTCACTCAGCCCCTCTACAACTGATCAGAAGATCACAATTGAAAGATCTGGTGGTTGTGAACTTGCTGTTTTTGTATGGTGCCGATGGCACAGAGTGGCTTCATGGCCAGAAAAAAGAAGGCGCTATATTGAAATGTAAAACATCCACCCTCACCCAAACAGACAGACTCGGAAAACAAATTGCATCCATTGTTTTCATCACATCCAGTAATTTAAGTACCGATTTAGTTGGTACCTGTAAACGTCCTTGTGGATAGTCACGATAGTAGATTACCCGATAAAACAGGGCGCTATATCTCGGAAACAAAAGCAGCACAAACGCAGCACTAACAATTGCGGTGGGTTTCATCATTTGTGCTGTTTCTTGGGTGGGGGTGGACTTCATGGAGCTGGACAAGCAAACATGTCCTGGGCCATTACATTGCAGACTGCAGAAGACACGACTTCACCTGGGAGAAATCTGACGATCCAACAAAGGCAGTGTGGCTAAGGATCTGCGCCTGTGGCTGGAAGGTTGCTGGTTCAAATCCTGCAGCTAGCAGAGGAATCCTACTCCGTTGGGCCCCTGAGCAAGGCCCTTCACCCCAGCTGCTCCAGGGGCGCTGTACAATAGCTGACCCTGCACTCTGACCCCCAGCTTCTCTCCCTGTCTGTGTGTCTCATGGAGAGCAAGCTGGGGTCTGTGAAAATATAATTCCTAATGCAAGAAATTGTAAAGGGTTAATAAAGTGATGTTATTATTATTATTATTATTATTATTATTATATCTGTGTCTTCAGAGGGCAAGGTGTGCCCTCACGCTGTATTCTACACCAAGGACTGACCAGAAACACAAAGATAAAAGGACTGTGAGCTCATCGTTCCATGTTTGCGCATAAGACCCCTGTAAATACAAACACGTGGATAACGCCAGTTTTCGAAGAACCTAGATATATGTTCATTTCTGTTCTGTGAAAATAAGAATATTTTGCAGTATTGCCGCGGTCTGCATGTGTGAGACGGTAGACTCTTGTTTCTCGGATGTGTTATGAACTGTGTAAACTCTGTACATAGTGCCCCTTTAAAAAAACGTCCTGAAGTCCTGGTTCCCTTTCACTTTGGCGAATGTGCTTTGAATAAAAAAAAAGCAACAATGTTTCATAAAGTTACAAATTCAAGTCTTTTAAAACACGTGGCTCGACAGACAGGTCGAATCTTCACACGTCCCTTGATACCTATGTTTATGTAAAAAGGAGACAATGCGAAACCTTTTACTTCTTCAGATTTTTTAAAAAAGGACACGAGGTATTAATACGCTACGAGGTATTAAGACGTGTTCATTAAAGCCTCTTTGTAAGAACATACAATTATTCACTTTTTAAGGCTTCACCCGCAACTCTTCTGATTCGGGTATGATATTGGAGACAAATTTAATTTTCCTGTTCACACAAACACATAGGAGATAATGATATTAAATGCAAAATCCACCGCCGTACCTTCACCAGGGCAAACAGAGGAACAAACTTGCAGAACTGTTACTCTCACGCCGGTAACAGAGCGCTTGAACTCGGCAGACGGGGTCACTGGAGCTCAAAGGCATCGTGTATGGTCACGTGATCACCGGTAAACAAGGCGCTATATCTCGGGGCACAAACCGGCACAAACGCAGCGCTAACAAATGAGACCGGTCCGGTTCTCCTACGACGTTGTAGGGGGGCTGAGTGACGTCACGACCCCGAAAAAACAAGGCGCTATATCTTGGAAACGAAAGCAGCACAAACGCTACTTTCAACGGCACCAACCGGCACAAACGTAGCACTAACGAATGAGGTGGGTTTCATCGTTTGTGCCGTCTGTAGGGGGGCCAACTTCACAGAGCTCATCTTCAGGTGTCACACCTAGAGTGATCTGGCTGTATCAGGTAGAGAATGAGCTGAGCTGAGCTGCATTTGATCTGTCCCAGTAGCTGCGCTTTTCAAAGAGTGATTTTGATTGAAAGTAAATGTTCTGTGTTAAAGATCTAGAGGTCAAACCACCAGCTGCCATTCTGCTTTCCTGCATTGTGTTGATTAGACAGTGGTGGATGCCCAGTGTGCTGTATATCTTATTCAAAGTGCCAGGTGCAGTGAGCCACCCCAGGTCACATTACAGACACACTCTACTGTATTTGACACTAAGCCCTGTAAAGGATCAAGCTCAACAAGGACCCTCAAACCTGTGGTTTTCAATGTGTGCAACATAGGGAGCAGTGTGGAACATGTCTTCTAGCTACAGTACTTTACATCTGTGAAGACTGTTACAGAACCCACCTCCTCCTTTTTCAAAAAGCACAGGCACTGGAAGTGGAACTACAGGAATTAAGACAGCAACGTGGCTTGTGCCCAGTCAGTACGGAGATGGCCCACAGGCCCAGTAAGGTGACCGGAGATATAAGGATCTTAAAAATAGTGCTGCGTATCGGGCGAGTTTGAACAAGTTTTGGGGAGAAAGGAGTGCAGATAGTTGATTTTAATGCTGGGGTATTCAGTGCGGATGGGGTAATCCTTCTGTGCGTTTCCTGGCATAAATTGGATAAACAGAATTTTTTTTCGCATCCTGTGTTATATTGGTGGTATTCTTCCATGGTTTAAAACTGAAAACAAGAAGTTTATTATTTGAGCATATTATAAAGATAGTATATCATCCTTGTTGTACTATAACCTTATTTACACATTTATTTTAGAAAATAGTTTTTTACGTTAAGTAGTGAGCTTAGCAGTCATATCTTCCAGCAGCTCTCAGCTGACAGCCCACTGAAGCTCAGCAAGTGAGCCTGGCCAGTACCTGGAGGGGAGACTCCTGGGAAAGCTGAGGTTGCTGCTGGAAGAGGTGTTAGTGGGGCCAGCAGGGGGCGCTCACCCTGTGGTCTGTGTGGCTCCTAATATAGTGGCAGGGACAATGTAGTTGGTGCCATCTTTTGGATGAGGCGTTAAACCGAGGTCCTGACTGTCAGTGGTCATTAAAGATCCCTGGGCATAGTAGGGAGTTATCCCGGTGTCCGGGCCAAATTTCCCCCCTCAACCTTTACCGTGGCCTCTAAATTGTCCCCATGTATGACTGGCTTGCACTGGCCCTGCGATGGACTGGCGCCCCCTCCAGGGCGTACCCTGCCTTGCGCCCACTGCTTGTCGGGTAGGCTCCGGCTTCCGTATGGTATGAAGCTGTTCGGCAAATGACATGACATTTAGAAGTCGGCTAAAGTCGCCAAAGGCGTGAGTAGACGGAGGTCTGGAGTAGCAAAACATTTCTTAATACGCGACTTGCGTGCGAGGGATGTCAGACAACCGTCTTCGCCTAGAGTAAAAAATATATATTTCAAGAAAAATGTGGTTTAACTGAATTATTTCACATCGCTTTTCAGGTTTTAACGTTAAATATCTAATCGTTTTTTTAAAAAAAAAACATTCAGATATAATTTCTAAATTATATCTGTATTTCCCACATACATGTAGGACATTGAGTTTGGGAGCTAAATTTCAGAAACAAATCTACATAATTCACAAAAACAAATGCTATAAAATTAAAGAGAGACGGCAGTCGTTACGGGCTATAAATATCGTTTCAATCAATTCAGCGAAGCGCTTGTGAATTTCTCCTCATTGCCTAAGTACCGCATCCGAGACGCTTTGAAGAATGTAACTTGGTAGGAAAACCTTCGTCAGTACGATAGGTTTGAACATACTTAGTCTTCCAACTATATCATCGAAATAAGTCATGTTTAAAGCTCAATACGATTTTGTCGAGATTTAAAACACGATTGCAAGCAAAGACTGTTGTATCCTCGCTTTCAGCCTATACCTGCTTGATCGCCTACAGTACGCCAGTCGCACCGTCTTCAGAAAAAAAGAACACAGATTTGAACCTAAGACATAGTGCTCACATGTTTCGAATGAGTCAAAAAAAAACAATGACTAATTTTAAACAGTTTTGTAGCCTTACGTGAAGTTGGTAAAAAAAAATGGGCACAGGTGATGTTCGAGAAGTGGCGCAGATTTGAATTTAAAAAGACTGCGGCGACAATGAAGCGACCGAGGCCGAAAATAGTTGCCTGTTTCTCGGGAGGTGCGTGTAGGAAAGAGGGAAATCCCGATCTGTCTCCACAAGCAATAATAATAATAATAATAATAGAGTTGTTTATTGTTAAATTCTTCCGGGCTTTTTAAACGATCGTGTATTATAATAAGCTTATTATATGAAATCGAGGAAGTTTTATCTTAAGAATGATGAGCTATTTCAATTCATTAGTCTCGGTATCAGATGATTATCTCAAGTCATTTTCCCTCTGCCTGTTTCAGGAAAGAGTTTCATATAGTACAGATCCTGGCAAAGCCACACATTTCTCCCCACAAAGCGCTCATCACGCCCCAGTATCCAGACCTCCTTCCACACTGTGCCGCAGGTCAGCATCCCGGGACGTGTTGATCCGGCGGGAATGGGGACAGCCCCTTGGAGACCCTTCTATGCCAGCAGCACCCGGGGGCCGTCCCGGCTTGGGCTGTGAGGTCTGTGGAGGTCAGGCCACCAGGTGGCAATGCTGCTGTCACCATGGGCTCGAGCGGTTCCTAGCAGCACACACACACCGCACCCCAGCTGCAGGAAACCTCCTCCTGCAGACCTTGAAATAACACAAAGTCACAAAGTCTGGCTAGACCCAGGCAGGTGGCTGGGGAAATGTAACAGACTCTGAACTTTGGCAGCAGGTGCAAGTCGTTAATTGTGGGCAACTGCTCGACTTTTTTTTTTCCCTCTGAGTTTGACCCCAGCCTTGGGCATCTGTCTGCTGGGAGTCTGTGTTTCCCCATGTCCTCCCTGTTCACAGCTCTGCTGGAAGGGTGCCGTCTAGACAGCCTGGGGTGCTTTATCCTCTCGCCCGGTGCGCTGAGCTGCCTCAGCAGGCTCTCCCGGAGGCCGGGTGCTCGTCTGGAGAACTCTCCCCCTCCTCCTCGGCCCAACTCAGGCTTCTCCCCGCTACCTGCCTGTGGGGTAAAAAGTGAGAATGGCAATCCTGATCAGAATGCAGTCTGGGATTGCTTTACCTCCTGCTAAAAACCTACTAGACGACCAGCAAATCCACTGAAACCTGCCCTAAGAAAGTCTGAGGCACCACACCGCCTGTCACAGATTCACTCAGGGCGTAGCCAGTGCCTGATGACACTGCGTACATCCGGAGTGCTAGATCATTAACCCGTGACAGAGCACCTATGGGTGAGGGCTGCACTTCTGAATCCGAGTCAGCTGCTGCTCTGTGACAGCTCCCAAACATCCTCCAGCAAGACTCTGTGCAAATGCAGAGAAACCTGTGGTAGAGACAGGGTGGAGAACGGGACTTTCTGCTTTAAAACACACCTGGTTCCAGCTATAGGTAGAAATTAATATTTTTACACAAGGAAGCCTGGCTGCATTGTGCAAAACCTGTGTCAGCAGGGTCAGGGGATTTCTGGCATCTTTAAACTGTGAGCTCCTATTCCTGTCTCTGCTCCTACCGCCTTCTGTTTTGAAAAGCGAATAAACTGTTCAAATAAGATGTCCGTGTTAACTGGTAAAGTGGGCACTCTTGTGTCTTTATACAGCAGATCCAATGAAAAAGCCCTGGTACTGTACATTGTTTTCTACAAGGTGAATGTGGAATGTCATTTCCAGAGATAACAGGTGGTTATTAAAACATGCATTCAATTACAGTACGGCAGTATTTTTCTCCTTCAGTTATCTACATGAATTAAAAAATAATCTTGTCTGTTATTCGTGTTTTTGTGTCAGACATCTGCAGGTGTGCCACTTCATCCCCTCATTTGGTGTTGTAGCATTAGAAGCTCAAAATAATGTTATTTAGCTGTCATACACGTACGCTGTCGAAAAGATACAAACATCCTTGAGACAGTCTTGCATTTGCTCAGCGCCCCAGCCTATAAAAAGCCTCGCGATAGACTGCGACGAGTCAGTGGCCACTGGAAATGGAGCCTCAGAGCGGCGCCACCAACTTCAACCCCTGGCGCGACTACCTGCAGCTGAAAAGCGCGCTCCTGCAGGAAGCGCCGGGGTCCCGCGCTTCCTCGGCTCGCTCGGCGGCGGGGGCAGGCTGGCACGAGCTGGCACCGCCGGGCCTAGACGCCAAGCCTCGCGGCCCCGGACCCGCTTCCGCTTCCGGTCCCGGTCCCAAGCAGACCTCGAACGGCGTCGGCTGCACCTTCTGCAGGAAAAACGAAGAGGCGCCGGCGGTGTACACCTCGCACCTCCTGAAGAGGAAGGACGGGACGGTCTCCTGCCCGATTCTGAGGAAGTACACGTGTCCGCTGTGCGGGGCGACCGGCGACCGGGCGCATACCGTCAACTACTGCCCACGGCGCGGTGCACCGAGCGGCGCCCGACACGGCAGCCCCGCGCCGAGCCCGATTCAGGACCGGAAGCGTGTGTAGCGCGTGTCACCTCCGGACCTGTGAAGGTGTGTCTTGCGACGTTCACTGATGTCTTCCATAATTATATTATTCGACAAAATTCACCTCGACACGAAAGACCACGTGTTTATATGTTTCGACGTGTTTTCATTTTGATTTGTTGACCGGTGTTTTGTAAAATTGTTTCTTTTTCACCATGATTGTCTGTAGTTACTTGCACCATGTCTGAAAGGATATTGATATTTGTGTATGCTTTTGCATCGAGAAACCTTTTTTTTTCTGGTTTAACAAATGAATGTAACTAATGGGATTTGAAAAGTTTATCTGAAGATTTTTGAATATTCCTTATAAAGGTCTTTATCAAGACATTTATTCCTGATAAACATATTTATTTCTTTTAAAGACATTTAAGATGAAACTTTAATTGTATGGTCCTTTCCAAAGTTTTGTTCTTTTTTTGTCCCGAACCTTTCGAAACATATTTATTAGAGAATTATTTTATTGTTTACATTTGAGTTTTATTTCATTTTCAGGCTACCCACAATATGTTTGAAATATTAATAATATTATTTACAACCTACAATTGCAGTGGTAGAGTTTTCCAGTGCACATAAGATTCAAAGATTGATTTCTTGATTGCAGCTCTAACTTGTTCGTATCAAAGTGTTGAGTAAAATTACACTTGACCTCCATCTGTGAAGTTAGTGAAGTAACAGATCTCGCTGTATAAAAATATTAAAACCCCATTAAAAACAGTTACATAATTAAGGTTAAGGTATTGTCTTTTCTGCTTTGAAATAATGTGTGCGAAGTTTAAATGATTGTTTTAATAAGTTGAACAGTACATTGGAAAAACGTAATTTTTAGCACTTCTGTTTGCCCGTCCAGCCTCGTCTCAAAACCTGTCCAATTATTGGCAAAAAAGCAAACCTTGCGATCCTTTCAGTCATTAAGGAGATTTGTGTTGTCTATTGCGCTCTGTTTGGAATGTTTTACAAGCTACACTTGAGTACAGTTCTGCATCCGCTATTTTGCAAACGTAATTTTCATACACTCGTTTTAAAAACCTTATCCCATTAGTGTCTACTGTGCTCATGTTGATATCGATTACGCAACCAATATTGCACCACCCCCTCTCGACAACGATAGGCCATTATCCATCCTTCTCATTGGTTCTGCAGATCTGCCAATCACCTCCTTAATACCATGACAACGAGAGGCAAGCTCGGTGTACCGCGACATGTTAGTCACGCCTCTTCCGGTGTATCTCTATTGGCTGAAAGCTGCATCCATCCACTCTGTTAAGGCGGAACCGCTCTGAAGGCGCTGTTTCCGGTATGGTGGTATTACAAAACGCAGGTGGTCATAACTGAAGGGCAAGAGTGTGAATTTATAATGGATTGTTTTTGAAGTCGTACACCTACATTAAAGTCGGGTTTCACATTACCGAAGTTAAGTAGCTACCGATTTTTCTATTTCAAGTTGAAGCGCAGGAATTCACCAAATTTGGTAAGTTATGAGTACCGTAATATTTGACATTACAGACAAGTTGTTCAGCTACTCCGGTGGTTCTTAACCTTTACTGCAGTCTGCACCCCTTTGGGTCTCAAAATGTTCTCGCACCCCCGCAGACGTCTTTTGTGTTTTCGATGTTTTACTTTCTAACAAAAAAAATCTGACATTTCTTGCACTCCTGTTTATGAACTGCTGGTAGATCCATTAAGCTGTGGCGTTTTAGTTACGCTCTTGTCATGCGTGCGAAGAGGCGAGCTGGTAGAAGTGTTTGGTCTCTGAATTGAAAACTGCTTGGTGGAGTGAACAGGGAGAACAGTTTTTCAGATTAGATTGATATTAAACTGGGACGTGCTGTAAACAATTCCCCTTTGTGTTTATTGGATAATCGGGGAACGTTGCAGACGGGCAGGGTACACAGCAGCTGCGGTGTACGTCTAGTGTTCTACATGTGCTAGCCTCAAGCCTGTTACAGAGCTTACATAACCGGCTATTTTCTAGTTGTCTAGTTCCAGACAAGTCGAACACATGAAAGATTACAAATGAGAGCACGATTCTAACTCATCCGGTTTGCTAATTTGATCAGACGGATCTCAACATCTGCATCAGGAGCTGGACGGCTTGTTTATGTAAGGGAGTAGACTGCTCCCTTGTAGAAATGTGTTCATATCGCAACAAATGTCGTCGAAACCAGTTTGTTGGAATGTTCATGCTTCTCTGTATCTTTTTAGAATTCAATTCATTATTGTAGATAGTGGCAGTCCAGCTGTTTTCTGAGCGGCCATGTGACTGGTAGTGTCTTGTGAGGATAAATTATATAAATTGTGCTTTATTCAATAACTGAAACTGCTATTGTTTTTCTTACTAATTTATTTCACTTGTGATTTTGATCCAAAATGACTATAGCACCCATTTATGCAGCTGGCTGTTTTACTGGAGCTTCTCAGGTGCTCAGATCATCTTGCTCACAGGTACAACAGCAGACTCTCTCCTGGGATTTGAACCCACAACCTTCCAGTTACAAGGCCAGAAGCCCGACTGCAGCTCCGTGCTTTGGCCCACCCGGGGTGCTCCACGGAGCCTCGCTTTTCGAAGGGCTCCCGTTGACCAAAATCTGGGCAGCACAGGGCGGCACCGTTGATGCGATGCCAGTCCATGGCGGAATCTGAAATAAAAATAATGTTGGTGTGTAGTCTGAATGATTAAAGGCAGAACTGCAGGTCACACGTGCTCCTTGGCTCACAACACGTACACTGTGTTCCAAGTGTAACACCCTGCAACTCACAACTGGCAGCCCACTGAAGCTCAGCAGGTGTGAGCCTGGTCAGTACCTGGATGGGAGACCTCCTCGGAAAAACTAAGGTTGCTGCTGGAAGAGGTGTTAGTGGGGTCAGCAGGGGGCACTCACCCTGCGGTCCATGTGGGTCCTAATGCCCCAGTATAGTGACGGGGACACTATACTGTAAACAGGCGCCGTCCTTCGGATGAGACGTAAAACCGAGGTCCTGACTCTCTGTGGTCATTAAAAATCCCAGGGTGTTTCTCGAAAAGAGTAGGGGTGTAACCCCTGCGTCCTGGACAAATTTCCCATTGGTCCTTACCAATCATGGCCTCCTAATAATCCCCCTCTATGAATTGGCTTCATCACTCTGCTCTCCTCCCCACTGATAGCTGATGTGTGGCGAGCGTTCTGGCGCACTATGGCTACGTCGCATCATCCAGGTGGGGGTACACACTGGTGGTGGTGGAGGGGAGTCCCCATTACCTGTAAAGCGCTCGAGTGGAGTGTCCAGAAAAGCGCTATGTAAGTGTAAGCAGTTATTAATTATTATTATTACAAGTGTTGATTACACTCACTACTAGTCTTGGATCAACTTCCAGTTGATCTCCGACTCCCAGTCTAAAACCCCCGCCTAATACTAAGGGTGCTGTCCAGTCTGTGGCTCCGAGGGCACTTCTCGCAACAGCAGTGATGCGAACGTCAGCGCTTAGGTCCGAATCCCAGACTGGGCTGTGAGGGTGCACCCTCTTCCAGCAGGGACTCTAAAACAGAGGACCTGTCCCCAGCTTTCTGTGCACGAGAATTTTCTTATTCCCCACCTCCCAGCGGGCAGAGAGACAGAGGTGTGACCCCAGTGTTGTGAATCCTTGATGTGCTTTGTTAGCCTGCAGTCCTCATGCTACCTTTATCTAGGGAAAATAATAATAATCCTTACGCTTATATAGCGCTTTTCTGGACACTCCACTCCACCACCCCCAGTGTGGCCAGGATGTAGGGGTAAGACCCCTACTCTTTTCAAGAATTGTCCTGGGATTTTTAATGACCACAGAGAGTCAGGACCTCGGTTTTACGTCTCATCCAAGGGATGGCAACATTTTACAGTATAGCGTCCTGAACTGGGGTCGCTGTGTTCTGTGACGCAGGGGCCTGGCGATGTGGGGAGAGGCGATGCAGGTGCTCTCCGGCGTGGGCCGGGTGGGCGCGGCCTTCGCCGAGACCCAGGCGGAGCAGCTCTGGCTCCTGGCCTGCAACAGCAGCCTCACCGCCGGGGTGAAGAGAGTGCAGAACTGCGCGGAGGACAGCCTGCGCAGCCTGCTGGCGGCCAGAGGGGTAAGCACAGCCCAGCACGTGCACAGGGACGCAGCCCTCTGTGTGCTCCTGTTCAAACAGAGTATTCCTCTGTCCTGTCCTCTTTTCAGTCAGCACGGGGCAGGCTGAGTTTTCTTCAAGGCTTAGTTTTCACATGACAGCCTTCCTTAAAGATCAGGCAAGTTGGGCTGAATGGCCTCTCATCTGTGATCCTCTCCTCACGCTTTGGGACATCTCAGTGGCGTGTGCATTTTGAAGCACTTGAAATTAACGGGGCTTCGAGTGTCAGGTGTGACGGGGAATGTTCTGGTCACTCTTGTTTTGTGTGCAATTGTTCCCCTTTCAGTAGGCAGTATCCTGAAGGGAAAGAAAACAAGCACCCAAAAATCATGGAGGTGCTGTCCAGAGAAACGCAACTGAGACACACTCTGCACTCCAAAATATCTTTTGTTTTACAATATTGACTGTTATATAAAACAGAGTGTGTGCTCAGCTGACTCTACTTTTTATAGTGCCCCAGTCTGAAACAAAACTGTAGATGTGCTGTTTTGGTAAAGTGCTGACATCTCCTTCCCCACCCCAGACAGGGAGAGTGGATTTCCCAGAAGCCTCTGGGTGGGGGGAGGAAGAGGAGCTGGCCAAGTGGACGGTGGGCTCTGAGATGGCCCCCGAGGTCGACGAGCCCGAGCCCCAGAGCTCTCCCCTGCAGCGGCCGGCTTCCCAGCGCCTCTCCCAGCAGGCGGCCGGCCTGGGAGGACCGGGGCAGACACGGCACCTCCACCAGGACTCAGCGCTGGGCCGGCTGACCGCCGAAGACATCAGGAAAGCCAGGGAGGCCAAGCGGCCGATGGAGAGAGGCGGCTCTTCAAAACCGGCTCGGCAGAAAGTGAGGAGCTGTACCTGAGGGGACCCTAAAGGCCTGTTGCTTACTGGGGGGAGGTGGGGGGGAGCTGCCCTGGTGCTGAAGATCCTGTGCTCCTGTGCAATCAGCTTTGGGAATCTGTTTTATTAGAAAGAACTTAGCATGGGAATTACATTTAGCATTTAGGATCATAGCAGTAATAGAGGCATTTACAGAAAGTCAGGAAAGCACAGAGCCAGAAAGAAGCCCTTTAACCAACATCTTGAAAATCTGTTTTCTAAGTGCATGTAATTCTGGATCAACTCCCGTTTTTACATTTTTCTGTTTTTGGATTCTCATTTTTTAAATGGAAAAATACCCCTTGCCTTTGACGGCCCTGTTCTCCGTTCTCTCTCAGCTGAGCGACCAAGCCAAGGAGAGGAGCGTCCCTGCGACGAGATTCAGTCGGCTCGCTAACTTTGGGGGTAGGTGCACATTGCGGGGTCCCACAGAAACTACAGTCAAAAGGAGTAGCTGTTGCACTCTGTATCATGTTTTCTGAGATTTGTCATATTTTTCAATACTCTGTGCATTGGGGAAAAAAAAACATTCACATCTCTGACAGATAAAATTGTGGGCAAAAGTATATCTTCACTTCCACCATCATCTCGGATAAACTCACTTTCTGGGATATTGGGAACATACTGTCAAATGCATACGCTTTCTGGCTGGCTCAGTGGCAGGCAGTGTGTGTTTGGGTTGGGTGGAAAGTACAGTTCAATCCAACTAATTACCCCTCACAAACCGAGGGCTTAAAATCCTTCATGTTGTTGTAGAACCCATGCTCGCATCCTGTTCAGACTGTTCTTGAAACCGGTGCATTTCTCATACAGTTGGGATTCATAATATTTTAGTTATGATGAAATCCGAAATCGCACTAAGGCTCTCGAGTCGTATCTGGCCCAGTAGTGCTAGACTAATGACTAATGTGTAGCAACCATAGTGAAGCTGTTGAGCACAGCATTTTTTTTAATGGTGGGGGGGTTCCTAAAATTTTGGCCAGTGCACCTAGTTCTGGAGTAAGTCATTGTCCAGGGAGTGGAATTGCCTACATTATCTCCTGAGAAGAAGATCCTAGAAAGCAGGATTAAAAGACCTTGGATGATCAGCTCTAGGAGTGTTGACTGGAACACCTTCCAAGTGATCTGTTCCCCAGGACAACCTCACAGGGATTGTGAACTCGGCTTGCTTTGTTGGAGCCACAGGCTACATTTTTATCTTTCTTTTTTGCGGACTTGGTTTTACGAGGTTACGAGATATTCTAAAGAACCGTATACCTGCTATATAAATGCAGATGGAACATTGCCTGGAAAAGAATGCCTTTTGATTTAAATTCACTAGGTGGCGCTGTTTTGCAATAAGTGATTTCGTTTGCCCAGCAGTTGTGTTGTTTTTCCACTTTCCCACATGCAGGCCTGGCTGTCGCCCTGGGTCTTGGTGCAATAGCTGAGGTCACCAAGCAGTCTCTGGGAGGGAAGCAGACACAGGCCAGTAAGTAGCCGCCCGAGAGAAAGTGAAGAAAAAACAGAGAGCGTAGCGCTTTGCAAAATGAAGAAATCCTATCTCTCCTCGTTTTGATAAGTGATGTCTAAATTTAAAAAATGCCACATGATTGGCTCATAAAACTACAGTTGTGCTTGATTGGTGGAACTTTTTGATTGTTCCCCAGATGCTTGCCTGTGGCCTAACACGTGCCAGTGTTAATGCAGAGCACATGCAGGGATGGCTAGATAAAGTTACATGGGATGCATTTGCTTGTCTTATAACGGTGCAATACGTTCTGTCCCTTGAGATGGCCGGGCTCTCCTGGACTCGCCCTTCCTGTCCGAATCCAACGCCGAAAGAATTGTGGACACGCTGTGCAAAGTTCGGGGAGCTGCGCTGAAAATCGGACAGATGCTCAGCATTCAAGGTACTGTGTTCGTGGCGCTAATTAATTAATTGAACCAGGTGCTTGCGTGTATGAGAGCGTTGTTCTCTTTGGTTTGTGAGCCTGTGAAGTTGTGATCTTGTATAAGGTGTCATCTCTCTTATCACTCATTTGCCTGGGGATGCTGTCACATCATGTGTTTAGCAGTGGGGAGAGTGTGAATATTAAAAGCAGCTGGAAGGGGGGTGGGTGGGTGTTGCTGGATCTCCTAGTTTCTCCTCTGAATTTAAGCTCTCTGTGAACGGCTTCATTTTAGCCATTTAGCTAGTGATTTCTTCAAATAAGAAGCTTTCAATTTCACTTGAAATAAAGACTCCAACACCCTGTTGCTCTCAATGACCATTTCTGTTTTATTTAATCAATAAATGCATCAAAGCTTTTACAAGTGCATGATTTACTAATAAAGTGATTTACCATGATAAACCAATATGATTTATCAATAAAGTATCTATCTATTTACGGGTACCTTTTGAGACCTTTTAAGTGCTTCAGGAGCCAAAGTTGGTCACCATTTTAGCTTTTGAAATCTTCTATTACTCAACCTGAATAATGGAGCAATGCTGATATGTTTTCAGACCAGTACCGTACCATCCAGCAAGTAGATCTATTGTGCGTTTTTGTGAACTCGTGTGAAAAAGATCTAACAAATGCAGGCGTCCCTCTCCAGGAACATGAAGCAGAACATGAGTCTGTCCGTGAATGAGCTTTTCAGAAGACGCTGTCTTTTTTTCATCCTTATTGTCCAGACAGCAGTTTCATCAACCCGCAGCTCCAGAAGATTTTTGAGAGGGTCAGGCAGAGCGCAGACTTCATGCCAGCCTGGCAAATGACAGTAAGATGTCTGATTTTAGTACATTTGGGAGGTAATATCTGTTTGATATCATTCTAATCGTTATCCTCACAGTATACATATACAAAGAGTCCAGAGATCTCCAGGCCAGCTCCAGTGAGGCCAGCAGAGCAAAGACTGTTGGGTCTGAGCTCCTTCCTTGACTGCTGAAAAGCATGATAAGATCCCAATACACACGGGGTACAGCACTGTGCTAGTTTTTGTGTTCTCTCTCCAATACTGGTCTCTGTGCACTCTCAAAAGCTGTGTAATTTCACAAAAAGTACTGAAAAACGAAAAGCCAGAATCCCCTCAAAAGTTCCTATTGGATGAAGAAATGAAAAAAAAACATTTTGGACATCTGTTCTTTCTTTGTAGATGTCATTGTATGATCCTGGAATATGCTGATGAAAGTTCAGTCGCTGCTGTTTGCCAACAGTAATACTAAAAGGCTCTTTTAAGAGGAACATAATATTTTGTCTGTGAGTCTTATTAAAGTGTCTGTCTGTGCTTGCTGCTGCATGCGAGAGTCGTGTTGGGGGCTGCTTCCGAGTGGCCAGGCTCTGATGTCGTCTGTCCTTCCATCTGCAGAAGGTACTGCAGGAGGAGCTCGGTGCCGACTGGCGGGACAGGTTGGCGTCCTTCGAGGAGAAGCCCTTTGCTGCCGCCTCCATCGGTCAGGTGCACCTCGGGGTGCTGAAGGACGGCAGGGAGGTGGCCATGAAAATCCAGGTGAGAGCGGGGAAGGAACAGTATCCTACTGCATAGAAACTCTCAGGGTATGAAAAGGGCACTGCTCTTACTGGCCTTGTAATCCGTGAATGGGGGCGGAGCAGTAGCTCTGTGGCTGAGGATCTGTGCCTGTGGCTGGAAGGTTGCTGGTTCAAATCCCCCAGCCGGCAGAGGAATCCTACTCTGTTTGGCCCCTGAGCAAGGCCCTTAACCCCAACTGCTCCAGGGGCGCTGTACAATGGCTGACCCTGCGCTCTGACCCCCAGCTTCTCCCCATGTCTGTGTGTCTCATGGAGAGCAAGCTGGGGTCTGCGAAAAGACGAATTCCTAATGCAAGAAATTGTATAGGGCCAATAAAGTGATGTTATGTTCTGAATGCCAGAGGAGGCCCAGGTTTGGTCTTAATTCAGACCCGTGGTTACCATGTAAAAGTAAAGTGCTTACTCGATCCTAGAGGCTCAGCAGGCAAGAGCTTATCCCAGTGTTTGCAAGCTCAGAGTGCGGTGCCAAGTCTGGCCATCACAGGGTTTTTACCCTTCTCAT
This sequence comes from Atractosteus spatula, assembly GCF_055471065.1. NCBI lineage: Eukaryota > Metazoa > Chordata > Actinopteri > Semionotiformes > Lepisosteidae > Atractosteus > Atractosteus spatula. Next base: position 72,416,401 of record NC_142708.1, on the reverse strand, counting down.
TGGTACCGATACCAGTTGGCACAGCTTGGCAAACTGCAACAGCTGGGAGTGGAGCACCTTTGAGCTGTGAGCCCAGAGCCCTGACCACAGCTCCGCTCTGTCCCGATGTGAGATCATTGATGTCCTGACTGAGTGGAAATGCCACCTCTGGTTTTGTCTCCTCCGTAGTATCCTGGAATAGCGCAGAGCATTCGCAGCGACGTCAACAACCTGCTGTCCGTGTTGAAGATGAGCGTGGCTCTGCCTCAAGGTGATGTGCATTTATGTTGGGTTTTTTTAAAAAATGGGAACTTCCAATTCCCTTAAAGACTGAGCTTCTGTACCTACCGAGGAGAGAGAGAACGCTACACACGTGATCCTAGAACACGCCCGTTTGCTAGAGACATTTCCCTTCTGATGCGCTGCAAGTGCCACACGCAGTGACGCACAGGAGAGCGAGAGTGTTGCTGGCATCACCGCAAGCCTGCAGGTGTCCTGGCCAGTTACAGGAATTGCTGCCTTAGCAGACGTTGAGAAGATGGTGGTCAGCTTACCCCTGGAGTCACAGCACGGGGCTGGCTGAGTACATGGCAGTACAAGTCAGCCACTGCCATGACTTGGGCTCGACTCAAGTGAGAGCCTTGACTTGGGGGAGGCTCAATTAAATTGGTTCTGTTTGTTTTTTTTATTGTTTATAGTACTAGGTGCAATGTGTGGTCTGTGGGGTTCTGCCAGATTTTCTGTTTTGTGCTGTGGCAAAGCTCGGAGCTATCCGACCGAGCTAATATTTTTTAATTTGCGCCCTTGGATTGTTTTCAGCTTCTTAACAGTTTGTTTTTCTGTGATTGGGAGTGTATTGTTAAACTAACTAGACTGAAAGTGTGGAAGAATTCTGTGGAAGGCAGGCATCTGTAATTTTATAGATCCATGTGTCTTACAGCAGGTGGAGCAGCGATTTGCAAGCAGTACTTCACCCGTCGTTCAGTCTGAGCACTTGGTCAGAGGTGTTTAATCCTGATCTTGGAGAGCTGCTCCGTCTTCAGATCTTCTAAGTTTCTTTAAACACCAAAGGCCTGGAGAAGTTATTGAATTGGACCAAATGAGCCACGAATGAGCTTTTTTAGGTCATTAAAATCTGCAGACACATCGGCCCTCCAGGACCTGAACTGCACTCCCCTCTTCGGCCCCAGCAGCCCAGTCTCCTAAGACCAGCTGGAAACCAGGGTGCTTGGAGTTGTTCTTTCTCGTTGTTGTAAGTCTGCCTCATGTTGTCACGTTGTCCCCTCAGGCTTGTTTGCAGAAAGCAGCATCGAGGTCCTTCAGAGGGAGCTGGAGTGGGAGTGCGATTACAGGAGGGAGGCCAAGTGTGCCAAACGCTTCAGGTACTGGGCAGCGCCGCACCCCCGGACAGGCACAGCCCTGACCATGGGTGCTGTGCCAAGAACAGTCATGCTGTGTGCTTTAGACCTACGGCAAGCCGACAGGGTCATAAACTGTGCCGCTTCACATGTAACAGTTTCTCTTTTACACATAACCGTCTTAGTCATTTGTATTATAATTCATAAATATGCATTACGTTTGTTCGTCCGGTCAGTTTTTGAGTTAAGTTCCGTGCGTGCAGTAATGGCAGTAAGCTCATCACTAGCTGTAAGGAGTTAAAGCAGTTGACTTAGATAATCAAGTCACCTGCATTTGTAACATTTTAACATTGTCAGACCCAAAGGTGTGATCATGCTGAATGTTTCTGCTAGGCCAGGGAAGCTGGGGATCTGTTATTGATGTGTGTAAAACAATATTGCTTTCGAGCAATTAGCTTGATATTATTTTTGTGCAGTTTTTACAGCAAACAGTTTTGTGCGTCCTGGGAAAAATATTGCACTTGAAGAACTTTTTTTTGTGGAAAGTCCCTCATCATTTCCATTTAAAAATCATGATTTTGGTTTAACTGCTCATTATTTATTTCCGAATGTCTTTTAGACGTATAGACACATGGCGCTGAAACGGTTTGTTGTAGACCTGTGGTGCACCGTCGTTCTTGCAGCTGTGCCCGTATGGTGCAGGACGACTGTGCACAGACTGCTGATGTGCTGGAGTCTTGATGCAGAGATCCGCTGTGCACTGCAAATCTGGGTTCCTTGTGTCGGTTGTTGTCGGCGTGTGGCGATGTCCTCCAGACTGACAAGCTTCGTTCTGCCGTGATGTCAGGGAGCTTCTAGATGGAGACCCCTTCTTCACCGTGCCGGCAGTGGTGGACGACCTGTCCACCGAGAGAGTCCTGTGCATGGAGCTGGTGTCAGGGGTTCCGCTGGATCGCTGCATAGACCTGGAACAGGAGACCCGCAACCAGGTATGACCCCCCCAGTACAGGGGTGCACAGCTGTAGTCCAGCACGTCTTCAGGTCTCTTTAGGTCTCCAGTTCCAGTTAAACTGCTGCACTTCAGTTAATAATTAGATCCCTTTGGCAGTTAACAGATTAAACTCTTAAAAGAGGATGAAAACTGTTGTCCTCCAAGATTGATTCTGTCTTAGTCCTGGGGTTCTTGCCAAATGTCATGTATTGTATTTTTGGGGCTATTTGAAGACGTAAGCCTGCCTGCTCTGGAAGTGTCCTAAAAATTCCAGCCAGTGTGTCTGCAGGAGATGAAATGCCCTACTGAACCTTTGTTGATTTTAATTTTCCCTCTTTTGCGGCCTGTGCAGAGTTCAAATCGGGTCTGCCTTGATTAAATCTGGGACTTGGTGGCAGCTGGTCACAGCGCCGTTGATTTGGTGACTAGCCGCTGGCTTCTGTAACGCACAGAAATGCGAGGAGGCCAAGTGAGGTTACTTGAAAAGGCTACGCCATTATCTCCAAGCGGACATCTTGAATTTGTGCTGGATGAATTAGCATCCTGTGGGTGGATTGGTTTTATTGAATTTCAGTTAGATCTGTCAGGGCATTGCAATGCATCTCTGTCAGCTGTTCCACTTGCTGTTGCACGTGTCCTTAGAACGTCACCAGGTCTAGTAGTCTCATGAGGGTTGGAGTGCTAATGGGGTAAAGTGCAGGTGACAGGACGATGAAAAGCATTGAGTCAACCGTTTACTGTGTACATCTTGGGAGCAGGACGAGCCGAACAGTCAGATCACTGATCATGAAAGAGTCAGACTGATCTGGCTTGGAGGTGCAGATATCAGCTCAAGTTGGGACATAAAAGTAGACGACTTGAGAGACCTCTGTTTCAGAAGTCATTTTTTTCTCCTGATCAGATGCAGGATAGATGATAGGAAGGGAGTTTTTTTTTTTTTCTTCCAGATGGTTAAAAATCAGTGACTACAAGGGAGAAAAATTCAGGTTCTAATTTTGAAGTTTTTAATGCAGGACATGTAAAAATTCCCAATTTTGCTTCTTTGTGGTGTCGTTTTTTCACTCTGCAAGATTTGCCTTCTGCCAATCTTATTTTATTTTTTCCCCCAAGATCTGTTCCAACATTCTGCACCTGTGTCTCCGGGAACTGTTTGAGTTTCGCTTCATGCAAACTGACCCCAACTGGTCCAACTTCTTCTACGATGCAGAGCAGAACAAGGTTAGTCCTTGACTGTTCTGTTCTCCCAAGTCTGCGCCTTCCGCCATGCATTGCATAACACCCTAGTGATTTTTGCTTTCCGTGCAAAAGCTGATCTCAGAGGTCAGAGGCCAAGGGTTAGAGTTCAGCATGTGACCTGTGATGTTTGGTGACTTGACGGGTCCAAATTAATCTCTCAGATTACAAATGCCGTAACGCATTGCTCACAAATAGATTCTTGCTTCTGCTCAGAGGAGACCTGGTATGAGGTTTGGTCATTTTGAAAGACTGAGCAGGTTCGGATTTTGACTCAGTCTGGGCCTAGACCTTGAGCGATCCCAGTGTAGTGAGATGTAAGTCACCCTGTATGATATTCAGTATTCAATCAAGGTGACGTTTCACTGGTCACATTTTCAGTTTCAGTTAAATTCCAACCAACCGTGATAACAACCAGAAGCATCTTACAGCATGAAATGCAAATGAAGAGGGGCAGAATCTTTATGTTTAGGAAGAAGAAGAGATAAAAATAAAACTGGTCATGTAGCACCTAAACTTTAGATTTATTCTAGAATGGCTATAGCTTGGGTCAAATATATTTCCATGAATGTCTTTCATTCCTTCTTAAACATGAACCCGACCCCAGCCAGGATAAAAATGTTCCATTCTTCCATCTGCTGAAAACCGGTGGAAAAGGTCTAGCCAGAGGACAGGGGTTTCACTGGAGTACAATCTTTACTGTTGGCATTGACCCACATGTAGCAACATCCCTTGCGGAAAGTCAGTGCAAGCTGTTGAAACCATTATTTCCCATTATATGCATACCCTTATGAAGGAAATGCACGATGGCCACTTTCTCTGAGTAGCACCAAACTTTTCTCTCTTAGCAGGGGGCTGGACCCGTGCAGTGATTAGGATGTCCTCTGAAACATCTGGGAAAGCAGTTGGTTTCACTTAAAATTTGGTCTCCTGACCTCTTTTAAAGAAAGGCCAGTACTTCACAGACCCTTGTGGTCTTTATTCCATTGCTATCAAATAGTTACGCCTCACTGATCCTTGCTTTGTTTCATTCCGGTGGTTTTTCCAGGTCTCCCTCTTAGATTTTGGAGCATGCCGGGATTACAGCCAGGAATTCACCGATGACTACATCGAGGTAGGTGTACCCATCATAAAACCAACAGCTGGGCAGGAACTAGGTGGACCAGCGCTTGAGATGATAAGATAGACAAGATCACTTTATTGGCCAAATACAATTTCTTGCATTAGGAATTTGTCTTTTCGCAGACCCCAGCTTGCTCTCCATGAGACACACACACAGGGAGAGAAGCTGGGGGTCAGAGCGCAGGGTCAGCCATTTATACAGCGCCCCTGGAGCAGTTGGGGTTAAGGGCCTTGCTCAGGGGCCCAACGGAGTAGGATTCCTCTGCTGCCTGCGGGATTTGAACCAGCAACCTTCCAGCCACAGGCACAGATCCTCAGCCACAGAGCCACCGCTCCGCCCCCATTTTTTTTTGATAAAGGACTTCTCTGGTCAGCGGGTTCCCATTTTAACACCTGACTTATTGTTAGTGCGATATTGAATTTGCTGGTATTCTAATGAAATGTAAAACCTAAATTCCTGTAATGAACTGCAGAAGATAAAGGAAATGAGGATTGGAGCTGAATGGAAGTATGCAGTCAGCTTACGTAAAACAGTGAGACAGTCGGAGTGGATTTCATTCCTTCTCTGTAAGACGCCAAATCTTGTAAGAGGTTCACTATTTTAATCTAGTGGAGGAAGTTTTAGCAGAGCCTCAGAGAGTATTATTCTCTTTATTTCTTTTGCAGATGCGGTCTGATTATTAACAGGAGTAGCTGAGCCAGAGTGAAAAGCACATGTTGTAGAAATAACGTGTATCAGGAGAAGTGGCCAGATACAAGTGTGTTATGCTGTTGAAGTCTCTGTACTTCCGATGCATCCCTGTAGCTTCTAGAGTGACTTTTTTGTTTTTGGTACTGCAACAAGACCTAAGATTCCAGGGTTTTCGGGGCTCGGTGAAGTGGGGGTACCAGGTGGACTCCTGGGGACCTGCAGGCAGTTGGGAGCTGTGAAACATGTCCCCTCTGAGCCCTGTCCCTTTCTCTTACAAGGTGGTGCATGCTGCCTCTGTAGGGGACAGGCAGAGGGTCCTCCAAAAATCCAAGGACTTGAAATTCCTCACTGGCTTTGAAACCAAGGTGGGTGGCTTTTTACTTCCTCCTCCCTGGGACGGATCCAGCCAGTCTCCCGTTGTACAGGCAGGTCGGGAAGGCTGAGCAGGCGTCGGAGACTGCTATTGGCTGTTTGTACCGCACTCGCCCGTTACCCTTGCGGGGCAGTGCCCCTGCAGTGGGTCTCAGACCGCTGTCTGTCCTCCCCAGGCCATGCAGGAGGCCCACGTGGACGCGGTGATGATTCTGGGGGAAGCCTTCGCCTCCCCTGAGCCCTTCGACTTCGGCGCCCAGAGCACCACGCGGCGCATCCAGAGCCTGGTCCCCGTGATGCTGCGGCACCGGCTGACGCCCCCGCCGGAGGAGACCTACTCCCTGCACCGCAAGATGGCGGGCTCCTTCCTGATGTGCTCAAAGCTGGGCGCCGTCATCCCCTGCTGGGAGATGTTCCGCTCCATCTACAGCGCGTACGCTGCAGGCCGGAGGTCAAGGTCCTAGTAAATCCCTCCTGCGCCTGGAACCGGACCTTCGGACCTTAGTGACCCAGCTGGGGGTGGGAAGTGTGGGGGCGATGGATGGGCTCGGGTATCAAGCTCTCGGAAGAAGGACACATTATGGCAGGCAACGCCTGCTCAGAAGATGCCAGGCTGGGGCTTGGATCCTGGTGGCTGCTGGTTCAAGTCGTGTGTGAATCTCCCAGGTGGCACCAGGTCTGCGTGGAGCGGGCTCTGTCTGGGGGTGTCTTAGTGGATCGGAGGTCTGCCGCACACTAGTGGCTGCCCCCCTCTTGCTGGTGTACGAGCCCAGGATGCCATCAATAACTGATGTGACTCTGTCCTCTGCCGTTTCCCCAAAAGCATGCTGTTTGTGCACTAGGGTTCAGTACAGCAAAGACAAGGAGGTGTCCAGTTTGCTATAGTCCACATCTCTGATCTCTGTCTAAAACTGCTGATTGTTTCAGTGGAATTTATTGTAACAGTGCCATAATATTTCTGTTGTATTTGTTACCATGCTTTTAAAGATGTAGCAGCATTTTCTTAGTCCCACTTGGCTCTGTACTTGCTTTCTCTTTTCAGGTCCATTGTTAGCCTTGACCTGACATTTTTGGTCCAAAGATCACCATTTTGATGAATTTTAAATATTCTTAGTCAAGTTTCTGAATGATCTTCATTCCCTGTTTTCAAGGGGTGCTGGACAGGGCGAGCTGAATTCAGCTGTGAGCACTTCTTGCTTTTTGCCAGAAATCTGGTGAAGAAGGAGGTTGAGGTTAGCCCCCTGATGGACATCTAATCAGCCACACGAAGTAATTTTTTCAGGATACCCAGAACTCTGGTGCTGTCCTGGAAAACATTTCATGTTGTGTAGCCCGATGTCACATTCTTCGGTGAGAACACCACAGTAGATTGAAGTCTCACTCGCTACACATGGAATAAATATCTTAATAATGAAGCTGGCTGCTCTCACCTTGGCCTTGGCTGTTATTCTGATTCTGTTTTTTTCAATGGATTTCATCGGTTGCTATATCTGCTCATTCCCTAAATACTTGTCCTTCTTGCTTTCAAGGTAGCAAGAAGGACAAGTATGAAGGTATTAACGGATGTTATCGACTGCACAGACAAGCCCCTGTCCGGTCCCATTTGGTTGGCTGGAGATGGGTGTTGTGCTTTGTTGCTGTGGAGAGTGTACTGTCGTACACTGTGTACGGTGTGTACGGTGCACTTTCTGCTAGCCACCTTTGCAGGAAGGAGGCTTTTGGCAGCAGTTGGATTGAGTTTGCCAGTTTTTACAGACCATTTCAACCCATGAGAAACACTGGTGATTTTACAGTATTGTTTTTTTTTTGCAGTTTTAGAGGAGAATAAATACTAGACGCACAAAAGAAGATGCAAGAAGGGTTAATAGATTATTTATAGAAAGTTGATATTCCCAGTGTGCATTCCCAGACAAAGAAGGGGGGTGGGGGTACAAGGGGATTTCAAAAGTGGGGTGTGGGATAGTGATTGCACCTGTACTGGCCCTGCTGGGATCAGGTGCCATAGACTGTACACAACAGCAGTTTTCTCTCCTGAATAACCAGGCAACTTCAGCAGTGGACTTGCTCAGTAAGAGATTTATTTTTCAGTTCAACGTGACAGTTTTGCACTTGCTGGAGTACTGAACTCCCAGCTCTTAAGAGACAGACCTGGCGTTTGAAGTCTCTACTAAATCAGAAAAATTCAGGAGGCAATAATGAGACCATATAATTGCAAGTATTGACCACCTGTGACTGGTGTTTCAAAGAGTAGTTTTTGCTTTGCCTTATAACATGCACTTAAGACATATTTACTGTATTGTTCATTTTGTATAGGTTTCTTGGAAAAAGGAGTATATAACTAAGAAATAACAGAAGGGTCTGATTTTTCAACTTTTAATACATTTTTACTTATTTAGTTCAACGCAGCATAAGCAGTCACTTTTGCTATTTTGTATATTAATATCCTATGTATTTTTGCCTATTGTTGTCCTGATTTTAGAGGCAACTTCAAAAACCACTTCTGGTCCAGCCTGGGGCCGGATTGAAAACCGCACGCGGACTCTGGTAGGTGTGGAGTGGTGTTGAGGCCAGCACAGCCGTCTCAGTGACAGAGGGGACACGAGCAGAATTTGATCTCGGTGCTCCTAAGCCTATAAAGCACAGAGACTGTAGGAGTCTGGAACCAGCCCTCTGGCTTTGCCATTGAAGCGGAACCCACAGAATCCTGGAAGACATGCTGGAATTCCTCGATGTTTAAGATTCAAGCTGCCAATCGAGTCAAATGGGCAGAGCAGTGTCCTCTGGTTCGCAATCTGAAATCTGAAGTCAGATGGTTAATTGGGCGTAAATAACTGGCTGTTTTCTCACTGTGATTTGATGTTTAATGTGACGCAGTGGCGTATCGGTACTGTACGTGAAGATGGATGCCATTAATGATTGAGAAAGGGGGCACACAGTCGATAACGCTCTCACCCTGTGGCACAGTGAAGAGAAACGGAGTGATCATGAGTTATTTACCCCATGGGAAACTTTCAGATGCTGCAGCTTGAATCCCGCACTTGACAATCTGTCCTGTCCTGCCCTTGATCCCGAGAGCGGGGATTTAGCCCTGACGTTGCCCTGGGGTTTGCCAGTTTGAGTCCTGCTGGGAGTCCCTGGCACCTGTGATTTCTGGGAAGCACAGTGGGGTGGTGCCACACTGGCCACGCCAGTTATGCAGTAGTCAAGTCCTTCACTGAGACTCTCCACTTCCTGGGCCCGTTCTGTGCCTTGGGGCTGCTGGTTGTGCAACTGACAAGGGCCCACTGGTCTCCTTGCTGAGCCCTTCCGGAGGTCTGGGTGAGGAGTAAGAAACAGGCGGGGGGTGTCAGTGAAGTCATTCTTAAGATTTTTTGGGAAGGAGAATTACCCTTTGGGGTTGGGTGCACATGGGGGTTGCCATGCATGTGTGCCGTTTTCGGTCGGGCCAGTCGCCTGCCTGCTGGCCGTGCTCAGGGAGGGTGATGGCTGACGGGCGTGCGGATTAGAGGAGAAGCTCTGTGTGGGAGGCGCTGGGGGACGTTGGAGACAGAGGGTTTCAGTGGTCTTCAGTTGTAGTCATCTCTGCTCCAGCAGTGGGTCATTTTTTGGACAGTGCGGCATTGTTTTGCTGGGCGTGATAGTGTTGAGGGAAAAACTCGAAGAAAATCGAGTACAGGTTTGCACGTTCTTCATGGTCATCGTGTGAAGGAAAAAAACACGCACTGGAGGGCGCCCTGCCAGCCGCAGAAGGGACGCTGTGTGTTTTTAGTCTTTAAACCACTATAGCGTTATAGATGCAGTATTGCTCCTACGATGTTTTATTTGACCATAGCGTTCTGCCGACCTGTTCTTCTGTCGTCGACCCCAGTGCCTTCCCCCAGACAGGTCCGCTGTACATCCTCACAGCCCGTCTCTCAGATCACGTTTGAGAAGAGGCCCAGCCCTTCGCCGGCCGGCCGGACTCCCGAGTCGATACTGGCTGAGCTCTGGCGTTCGCGTTTCTCGCCCCTTGCGGCGCTTCGGAGGGAGTAAACGTGTTAACAGTCGAATCGGGACGCGTTTCTATTGCACGCTGGCTGTTCAGGGGAAATCAGAGTGGTATCATGAGGCACAGGATATTTCCGCGACTTTAAGAAAAGTGCATTCGTCCTGTTCACTGGATACGTTGCATCTCGTCCTCTGCTTGAAACTTTTCTCACGTGAGCCAGGCTCAAGTATTAAAATTTAGCAGGTACAGCGCAGAATCAGATGAAGTGTAAGTCTTTTCGAGGCAAAACAAAAAACCCGAGAAGAAACCAATTTAAAGCTTGGTACAATTATTGCACACTGTCTAGCTAACAAGCCATTGAAATGTATAATATTAGGGAAATGTTTCGCGCTGTAGAGCACTAAGAATCCAGAGAAATAACCACATTTCGGGGGGAGGGAGACTATGATGTTTCTCCAGGTTAGTCTCCGCTCTCGAAAAGCAGCTGTCATTTTGATTCCGGGGGTGGGGGGGGGAGCCTGGACACACGCTTTGCATTTGACGTCCACGGCCACCACGGAGACGGGTTCCGTCCACACACGAGTTAACCCCCCCACCCCTCCCGTGCACCGCCGGAGCGCATTCAGCATCAATGGGGCTCGATTTGCATGTCGCGGCGGTCTGTGCCAATGGGCTGGCGCTGAGGCTGGGCTCGCGGGTGGAGCCCAGAGTGGAACAAAATCTGGACGCCAGCGACTGGGCAGACAACAACAAAAGCGCCACGGATTGCTGTAGAGTCGCCGAGGTTTTTTTTTTCCCCTCTCTCTCCTCCCTTCATTACTTGGCGTGCTAAAATAGGCGACCCACTTCAGGACTGGTTATTAATTATTGTCTGCTACTTCTTTTCTTCCTCCCTCCCCTCCCCACCCCCCCCGTAACATCCATTTTGCCCAATTTACGCCGTTTTGGGATTGCAAACAAAAAAAAGGGCGCTACGGACCTCAGACAGCTGCTGGTTTTTGACGGTGAGTTGATATTTCGTTCAAGATGTTGTAGTCTCTCGTATTGGATTTTTGGGGTTACGCGTTGTTTTGTGAGAAGAGGTAATCGGGGGGGGGGGTTGGGAAACAACATTTTTCTTCGCATTTGCGGAGACTGTCTTTGCAGTATCGGATCGGGTTGGAATGAATTGTTTTCCGAGATAAGATTGTGCGAAGCGTCTGAGAAATACTGTGTTTTGTACCAGGCGTGTTTATGGACTGGTGCGAGATGGGGTCGGGAGAGGAGGATGTATCCGTAACTCGTGTAGCGCCTGATCTCGGTTGGTCGAGCGGAGAACAGCGGCCATATGGAGACAAACTGTCCAACATTTGTACGTGTGCACAATTAAATTGCTGCCACCGAGGAGCGGTGGAAAATATATGGAACAGAATTGTGTCTTCTTGGAAGATTTTCGTGTTTAAAATGACTATATATATTAACCCTCATCTTTCCAGAAATATAAAAAACTGTTTTTTTAAAAAAACATTGGGGATTAAAGATTGTAACTTATCAATGTATCCCTTCTGCTTCTGAAGTTCTTTGATCCGTCATGTTCTCTGTTCTGATCCAATGAAAGAGCCTTTCTACGTACGCAAATACCCCCCCCCCCAAAAAAGCCCATACAGTACATATCGACATTTTATACTCTGGCAGTGTACAATTCCGCTGTCTGATTTCTGAATAGCGTATCATTAAACGCCTCGAGGTTCCCCCTCTGTGGCTAACGAGACGTGCCGACGTCCGAGGTTTTGATCGCAGGAGCTTCGCCCTGAAATCTCTCTCTTTATTTCAGGCGAGCGTCTTGCTCACGGTAACGGTGTGCCGTGCCGTGCCGTGCCGCGCCGCGCCGCGGTGTTGACAGCTCGGGGGCCGAGCTAGGCCGTGGAGAATCGGTCGTTTCGGAAACCATGGAGACCGCCCTCCGTGAGGAAATATAGGTCACCACCGGCGCGCGGGGCAGCACCCTGCGCCCCGGAGTGGGGTGTCGGAGCGGGCAGGGTACCCAGACACGAAAGTTTTGGGTTGTGTTTTTTTTAAGGCATCGCTAGGCGCTACCCCCGTCTGTGTCAGGAAAAATATTCCAAACATATTTCCAGCGCCGTATGGTTACTGCATACCTCCGAGCGCATGAACAGTCGACGCCAGCTTGAATGCCTGGGTCCGGACACCACGCGTTTTTTCCTAAAGCTGATTTATCCTCATGGTTTCCCGAAAAAATACCAAGATCTAGATGTGTGTGTGTGTGTGGTTTTTCCCCCCCCAGATTTGGTGCGGTGGAGTTGAGTTAAAAGCCTGCGTTTTTTTCCCCCTTCCTTTCTCAGAAGCATGGTTCTCGGATAGTTCACGGGTCGCCTTGCGTATTTACGATTGAAATCTTTCGAAGTTTGCGTTTCATTACGTTTTGTTTGTGCCCTGTGCTGACTGCAGGCGTTCTCGCGTACAGCACTTGCACTTCAATAAACCGGCGTGTCATCAGTGCAGGATTGTTTAGGTTTCCTGAAACGGGGAAGATGGAAATAAAAAAAAAAACAGGTGGACATTCACACCTACATCCTCTTGTTCAATCGGGTGCAGTTTGTTTACGCTTGGGCGCGGGCTTCCTGGGAAAACGTTCATTCAGTGTGTTTGTGTGCGATCTGTGTGAGCTGGATTCGGCCCCCCACCTCTCTTCTCCCCTCAGACAATAAAGCCTGGTAAGAGCACTCCTGCTTTGAAGAACTTCCTTCCCCGGGCCGTGCTAGGAAATAAATAAGGACAGCTGCTGAAAGCTGAAATGTGAGGAAGTGTGTGTGTGTCGGGGGGGGGGGGGGTGAAGGCAAGACAGACAGGCCACAGGGAGAGGGTCTGCAGGCCTCTGGCCCGAGCCTGGTCCTGCCGGAAGAAACCTGCCCCCTGCGGTCCCCCCCCAACGAGGGGAGAACGTGGGACACGTCCTGTCCCTGGGCTTTCTCTGGAGTTAGTCAAGCCCGGGCCTGGGCGTGTTTTCGGTTGGGGGGGGGGGGGGAGTCCGGGATTTGGGAAGCCTGTCCCCCAGACACCTGCGGCTCCCCGTGTGCGAAAGCGTGTTCTCTTCCTCTCCGCTGCCGGCGAGAGTCGAAGGGGTGGTCCTCAGTTCCGCCACGGACCCCCGTTTCTTTCTCTTTCGAAAGGAGTGGGAAGAGGGTGGGGAAAGAGGGGTTTGAAAGGTGTGCGGCGGGGCGCGGGTGAGGACAGAAGCGAGGTACACGGGGAAAGGAGCTTCAGGCGGGAAGCGCTGAAGCAACCGAAGGAGGTTTCAGTACAAGCTCTTTTGTTCTGGGCCGAGCAGACACGCTCGTCCTTGCCCAGAGGTTCTTACGGTGCCGATAGGGTTAGATTAAATGTAAACAGAAAGCAAAAAAAGAATCCAACACCAATCGATATCCGAACATGCCAGTCCAGTAAAATAAAGTGACCACAGGGAAACGTGAAGACTGAAGCGTAAGTCGGACACGGAGATGGGATTGGGGAGAAGAGTTTAGCCAGACTCTGATGAGAATTAGCTTTCACCTGGCTGGCTTTTAGTTTTCATGGGGGAATCGGGCAGTGTAGACGCTGTCTCCTGGTGCGCTCCCGTCCAATATACCGGTGTCTCCACTGTCTCACAGTCCTCACTGTGTTTCCTTCTCTGAAGAAGGCTTTCTTCACAGGAGGGAGGAATCACGGTTGCGAGAGAGAGATGGCTTAATAAAGGAGGAGGAGGAGGATGATGGGAGTCATACAAAGGGGTGTAGTGGAAGCCACGTGTGCCAGTAATACTGCAGTCACCATGGTGACATGAAAAAAAAGGTCATTTGCATTTTACCCTTTTCGATTCTCCCCAAGGGGTTCCTCCTTTAAACTGGGTGCGCACCCAAGGGGCAGGTCTGGGTTCTGTGTGTGGGCTAGTGATAAGGGCCCTGAAACACAAGCCAAAGTGAAAACCCTGTGGAAGGCTGTTTAAGAGTGGGAACAGGTGGCCCTCTTGTGCACAAAGGGTGGTGGGTGTCTGGAACAAGCAGCCCTGCCTCTTGGTCGAAGCCGACGCCCTTGTTTCCTTCAAGAAAGATCAGCCTCTTCTCACTTGTAATCTTCCTTCTGCCCTTATGCTCCCATGTGACTGTGTTCCTGGTTCAACATGAGTTCTTCTTGCTGCTGCGCAGACAAAGTTAATTAGCCTCACCAGTAACCATCTTAACAGAAACAACAGCCGGCAGACATAGTGTCCTTGTTACAGGATATGAAACTGGTGGAACATGAAATTGCGCAGATTAATCCCTCAACCCACAAAATCAATAATCTCCCTGATACATTCTAGAGGCACTGTAATGTGGATTCAGAAGCGCTCAGCCCTGGTGTCACTGTAGTGCGAACTTTACTCTCCAGCAGCTGTGTTGCTGCCTAGTTCGCCGCTGACGCAGTGCCTGCAGCGTGATCAGCCGGGCTCATCGTGCCCGGTGATAGAAAGTGCTTCATTCATGTTTGCTTGTGATGTTGTCAGTGTGGGCTGCATTCCTGCACCAGTCAGTGCTGGTGTGCAGGTTAGAGAAATAGCAATGGGCTCTGACAAGTGTGCATTCTGATGAAGTGCAAGGAAGTTGCCCCCCCTCCCTTACACACACACACACACACACACACGACACATAAGGGATGTAAGGTAGAACCCAGCTGAGAAACTGTCATGGAGAGGTGCAGAGTTATGAAACTTTTTGCTATGCAGTTTAGATTCTAATTAAGCTTCTCTCAGCTCCACCCTTTTTGACATGTCTACTCACAGGAGTTTCACATGTCCCTTAGAGGACTCGGTGTAACATTTAAAGTTGAGAGGCATGTGTTCAACCCAGGTCTGCCCGGATGCTCGTACAAAAGCTCAGTCTTTCTCTTAGGGTATTCATAGCTCTGCCACCGTGGCTGGCATCTCTGCCATCCGGTTTGTAGCACTGGCGTTGCAAGGCTGCACGTTCCTGAGCGCAGTCTGATGTGCGCTCTCTCCCTCCTTCCCTCGCCGAGTGGTGGCTCCGGCTGGGTCAGGCGAGCTCACTTCCTGGAGGAGAGGGTGATTCACGCGGCTTGGCTGCCCTCTTGCCCTGCAGGCCAGTTACAGTGCGTACCCCCTGCCACTCCAGGGAAGTGCCTCTCGGCCTGCGGACGGGCTGGTGGGCTGGCGTTGCAGTGAGCTCTCTGGGGCCGGGTGGGGTGGAGAAAGATGGGCACAGATGCAGGGTAAGGACTTGGGTCAGAGTGGGGGCTGCAGGTGGGTGATTCTTTTTCAGAGCAGCAGGTTCCTCGATAGGTTGTGTGGGTCTGATCCCTTGCTTCGGGTCTGGGGAAAGGGATAAATTGGTCGTATTGAGCCAAAACCATAGTTGGGCTAGACAAGCTAGGATCGCAGGTGCGTTCAAACTCAAAAACCCTGCAGGCCTCGCTGTCCATCCGCAGAGCACTGGTCCCCTGGCCTGTTTGCTGATCGCAGATGGACGTGGGGCTTTGCTGGCTCCAGTTTCTCTTGGCAGGGTTTATTTTTATCCGCTGAAAGGACGGAACTAAACAGATTAGCTCTCCCGTCTTCGCTGGTGCGCGCTTAACCAGGCCTCGGACAGCCTGCCTCGATTTCATAGCTGTCCCTCTGTGTTTGAGTCAGGCAAGAGGACTCCTACTGAGAGGGCTGTGGACGCTGTGGGGGGGAGCATTGAGAGCCGTTTCTGGAGTGTGTCTGTGTAAGGGGTAAGCTCTTCCCCCCTGCCAAAACCTTTTTTGCAGTAGCTATAAAAGGGGAAAGGCAGTATTAAGCCTGCCATTCATGGAGAGGTGTTAGACACCGCACGCTCCCAGACAGGGGAATAAATCCTTAACAGGGCAATGCTCAGAGGCCTGTGGCAGGTGTCATCTGTGTGTTGTGCAGCGTGTGTGCATGCATGTGGAGCAATTCAGTGAAGGGGGACAGATGCATACATGTCTTCAGATGTGGGTTTTTACAGGGACTGCGCATGTGCTTGAAGTATATTTCACGGGTAACCTTATTGAGGGTGAATATGCATGCCCACCCACGCCTGCCTGCACGCATTTGTATGTATACGGCGTATGGGCTGTGCTTGCACCGGTATGGCTGTTGAAAATAGTAATCGCAGTGTTGCTCCCCGCAGTACTGGAGAGGTGATGTGGGCCCCTGTGGGAGGGCGATGTGGCAAGCCACACACCTTGCAGAGACTGTTTGTAGACACCTGACACTCAGGCCCATCCATCCCTCTGCACTCCCAGCACTGTTTGCTTTGGGAACTAGAACACACAGGAATGGCATCCTGCGAAATGCCCCCCTGACTCACAGCCACACAACAAATCTGCTTTTTTGATGAAAGCTCTGAGATGGAGTGCCTTTGGTGATGTGCTCCAGTGATTATCCTGACTCTTCCTAGAGAGAAAAACACTGGTTCCTGGCTTTTGCTCACAGACAGGCCTTTTCAGCTATTTAATCTGTCTAATTCCCTAATTAGCTGGACGTTAATATTTCTTGCCAGACTCTGATAAATTCTGAAGCTGCAAAAAAACCTTGTAAAAGTAAGCATGCTCAAGAAAACAGAATAGCTAATCCAGCTGGAGAAGTAACTTGTATTGAAGAATTGGAGTTTTGCTGAGTCTGATGCTTTATCTGGTTTTAGATTGAAAATGTATCACTGACGATGAATCAAGAATTGGAAAGACATTAAGAAATGGATGTGTGATCACCCGCTCCTGTTCACATAATTTAAATAACAATTTAATAATGTGGTCTCAGGGCCTCTGCAGGGAACCACACACCCCTCCCTCCAGCTCTCTTTTAATCTGAGTGCTGGAAAGTAAAGTAAGTGCAGTGAACTGGTATGTGCTAAAGATAATTTTCCAAAGTTACTCTAAAGTTACATGCTTTTTTTAAGTTTAGAAATCTCCGCGGCCTGCGCCCATTAATGCTCATAAAAGACGTCACAAGGACACAGACAGTTAAATCCATTGAAACGGAGTTAGTCTATACAGTAGGTCTCGGGTTTGGGCATGCTGGAACCAGAACTGTTCACATGATGAGTGGCTCTGACTGGGGTCTTCATTGTACTTCTGCGATATAGGATCCATAATCCCAAGGCTTAACCAGTGAGCGAGTGAGTTCGAATCGGACAGGTTCATAATAAGAAAGAATGGACCATTCCACATCTCTGCTCCTTATATGTTAGCCAGTGACATACAGTACCTGTTCCGAATACTTTTGTTTCAGGATCCAGTACTCTCTGGATTGCTGTATTCCAAGTCCAACGGGGAAAAGCCTTTTAAAAATGCACAGTTAGGCTGCAGGCACGTCCACTACTTCCTGAACCTTCTTAGTGAAAAGTCTGAGCTGCCCAACATTATCCGGTTTCGCCTTGAGCTGGTGTCAGACAAAACTTTGCAAAATCCCATCAGTAAGAGATGAGTGTACACAGTAGCCATCACTTATTACCAAGAGGAAGCACTTTCTCACTTTGCTCATTAAGCATTTGTCTGATGTCAGTAGGAGACCAGAGCAGTATCCATACATGAATATCTGGTACAGTTTCTCTTCTCAAAAACGAATGCCATGCCAATGAGCCACTTTCAGAAAGAGTGTACTTAGAGAAGCGTTCCCACAGCTCCTATGACAGTTATGAAATGCAATAATGATGTTTGAAGTCTCTTGAAAACATGCCAACAAAAAGACCCTTTAGGAGCACAGATAAAGACCCTGCAGTTGTCCAGGAGTGGAGAGGTGCCCTCTCATAAACCCTGCAGCCCAGGAGGCAGTTGGGGTTATTGACAGAATTCTCTCAGCTCAGCCAAGCTGAAAGAAGCTGGGAAAATGGGTCTATTTTTAATTAAAAGTAGCTCAATGCTCCCAGAACGACGTGGGCTTTATTCAATTTGCCTCCCCCCACCAAGCCCCCAGGACGCTGTTCTTCTGTGGCCGGCTCCATGCCTTCTCAGTCTCATCGCGAGGGTGTGATTAAACCGGAGTTAATATTCTCCTGGAGATGCTGCTTAGCTCAAGTTAATCACATTAAAGGTGCTCTTAAGACAGTGTTGCCTGTGCTTCCGTGAAAGGGATAGATTAATTCTCCACGTGTTCAGTGTCTTGCTTACCATGCTTGCTCACACGTGGAAAACATGGGCACGGTTATCTAAGGTTCCCCTTTTATAACTGCAGGGCTCTCCTCCTCTCATCTCCCCTCCATTCTCAGCATCTGTCCAGGCCCTCGTCGGACTGCAACACCCTGCAGCCCTCTCTAGGAGCACAGGACTCACTGCCTGGCACGGTACACCTCCCTTCAAGAGCTCGATGTACTGTAGTGAGCCACGATCAGAGCAGAGGGCAGAACAGCTTAGTGAAATCATCCCAAAGGCGCTGAAGAAGGAAGGGCAGAAGAAGGAAGGGTGGGGTGAAAGCCCTGAGAGAGACTGCGGAGACACTGTGGACTGACCACTGGCAAACACACGAGACTCTGCAGATGGGGTGGTAAACAAAACTGGCAGAAAGCTTCTGATGTGATGTTGGATTGACTTGTATCTCACATTCGAGCAAATTAGCTCTTTGTGTAGTACGAAGCACAGTACGGCAGTTGCATGTGTGCATATTCACTTTCCCCAGGGGGCTAGCAGATGGGTCTACCACAGAGCCATACCAGCCCCCTGCTGCAGTTTTCAGCCCCCGCCGCCCCCCCCAGCCCAGCGCTGGCATGTTGGTTTAGCTGCTGCATTCACGTGAGATGCTTCTGGGCTGGTTGGGCTCATTGTCGACAATAACGACAGCTGCGGCGAAGCTGGCATGACTGACACATCTGGTCTTGCCATGGACACGAAGCGGCGAATCCTTCCTGGGCTCCGTCCTCGGAGCTCGGCTGCTGGGGGTGGTGCGAGGCTCCAGCTGCTGGACCGCTGTGGTGAAGTAGTGCAGTTGTGACAGAGTGGGCCCCAGGAGATGCAGTTGAGGTTGAATAAGGAGGATGGAGGTTCGGGGGGGTTAAGTACCTCTTTTTATAGCCAGATGTACTGCTTGTAACGGAACAAGAGCAGGAGGAAATTGCTGCGTTTATTCTCTATAAGGGCTCCTGGGTTTCTGCTTCAGCTTGGATTCCTGTGTGCTCCTTGTGATAGAAAAACCGCAAACTGGTAACATGAGTGTGGGCAGTTGTGTTTTTTTTTCACTCCGGGAGTGACCCATCTATCTCCCTTTTCTGCTTTGTGATCTCTGCTTTGTGGCACATCTAATAACAAGGTAAGATCTTCGCCTGGGTGCACATTTCTGTGAAGAGTACAAACAAGAGATAAAAATGTTTTCAAAACTGAAGAAGAGGAGGGTGGAGCTGGGCACTGTTCCTTGGAGCCAGGATTAAAAACAGGCGCATTAACAAGGGTCAGATGCTGCATGACGTCAAGCAGAGGGCATGGCAGCGAAGCGCCCAGCACATGTCTAACAGCACAAACAGCTATCATGATGGTAGCAGCTCTACCTTTTCATATTAAGGTAGTGTTTTGCAGTCTTTTGTACATAGGCAATTGCAAATTAGCACACCAAACCCAGACCTCTGGATATGTAGAAGCCTGTTCAGTGCATTAAAACATACCAGTTGTAAGCATTCCAGCTGTCAAATCTTGATGGAATAAAGGCAAGCGTGAGTATTTCAGCACATCACATTTACATATGTCAAAGACAGAAGCACTTGTGACTGTCGTAAGTTGTCCTTTAGTTCCCCGGCCAGATCAGTGCCGCTTAACGTCCACCAGCAGTCTCCAGCCTTGGCCTGTGAGAGCCCCAGCCCTGCAGGCTCAATAGGTAAGCAGTGACTCCCCGTTTGCTACAATGTTCAATTAACACAATGATTTGGTCAAGTTAGTAGTTCAGAGCTCGCCTGGAACAAACAAACTCAATATCATTCAGCTTTTAAGGCCCAGATTTCATTGAGTTGAACAAATATTCTGATCACTTAGTCAATAACAATAGCACAAGTGTCTTTAGAAGCAAGTGGTTTGGGGTTTGAGACAGACTGGACAGGGGCTCCCCAGGATGTGCTACACCTGTCATCCCATTTATGTATTTGAAATATTGTAGGATTGTGCATGAAGTGGAAGTCAGGGCTTCAGAGACTTGAGCAACGCTAATTACCTTCCCCAGAATATTAGGAGAGAACTTTTCAGATATGGCCTTAAAACTGCAGGCCTTGCCAAAAGAGCTGGTGTCCACACAAGATAAGCGTGTGGCGTGTCAGTAGAAGACTTGGACACAGCCTGCAGGGGGCAGAGGCTGTATCGTCCCCAATGCACAGATCTGTTCTATTATTAAACACAAAATTGACTCCGCAGCGCCTCTCTCACTGCCTGCTGTGATGTAACATGACTAGCCTGGCACTGATGCCATAGGTTCCAGCTCTGAAGTATCGGAACGACCACAAGTGAAAGGAGACTGTTCGGAACCTTGTGTGTTTGGGTCTGTTTCTCTGTAGTCCCACAGCCAGTACAGGGAACAGGTGCCACCCCCTCTCTTCCCAAGCATGCAGATCTCTTTGACACAATCCTGAATCCCTGGAAAGGGATTTAGAGAATCCCGCCTTTCCTAAACTGTGTGTCTCTGGGAGGTGGGAAGAAACTGCAGCACCTGACAAAAACGCAGGGAGGCTTCCCAATCCATAAACCCAGAACTCTGCAGTTGTGAGGCAGTGGAGCGGCCCACTCTACCTCTGCCCCACCCCACTTTGCCGACAGTCTGCCTGGCAGATCGCAGAGAGCTGTTATTTCAGGTACTGCCTGCCTACTTAGGCCTTCTGTCTGCAGTCACACACGCCAAACGCTTGCAGCCTCGAACCCGTCCTGCACACTGTGTGACAGCTGGGCCCCAGTGTCTCTCCACGCAGGAACAGCAAAGCACCGCCTCTGCTCTGTAAAAGTGAGATCTTTAGTGTCAAATACATTGCCATCATCTCCCAACAAATGTGCCTGATTGTTTCGTGAACGTCTTCAGTTCGGTTGTTCACCGTAATCATTGCAGTTTGTACTCTAAGCTGGAGCTGGTAAAACCAAAGTAAGATCCAAGTGCTTTTTTTTTTTCTTTCTTGTTTGGGTGTCTATTACCATTGGTGAGATGGGGGTGGGGATAGAATTGCCATGGAGACTGTGATCTCAACCCTATGATCTCCATCACTTTCTTGGGGTGCACAGGTCCCCGCTGCCAGAACCCCACCAGGCTGCCTGTCTCGGATGCTCCTGCCGACCCCCAGATTGTTCAGTGTCCGAGCTTCCTGGTGATGCACCATGGGACTGCTGTTCATCTCGGCAGGGGACTGCTTACACCTTGCGCTGCTCTGCTTCATGGTGCGGCTCATTGCGAGTAGTATACCATGTATTATTAATAACATAAATATGTATTTCATTATTAATCCGGAAAGACTCCCGTTGGTAGTTGGCGCTGAAGGGTCTTCCACTAAATATTGACTCAGGGGAGTGAATGTTTGTGCAATCTACATATTTTACGTTTTTTTTTGCAGTTTTTGCTGATATTAACTTGTTTTAACTTGATATTACAAGTCTTCAATTTGAACATTCAAGTTTTATTTAAAAATATTAACTTCAAAGGTGTGTTTATCTCATTTGAAATTAAAAAAAATCAACTAGGGACAGAAGGGGGTAAATGCTTTCGCTGAGCACTGTACACCGTCTTAAGTAGATGTGCTGGGCTAATTAATAATAATGACCAATTCTACATTTTGTGAAGAGGTGAATGCATACAGAAAATGTGGCTCAGAAGCAGAAGTATGATTATAAAAGACTGTTCCATGCTTTTGTGGACATTACTGAGCTGAGTGACTGCACTTCAGCTGCAGGATGTAAAAGGAACTGCAAAATTTGCTTTGGTGCACTGGAACGTCAGGAGAGCGCTGTAATTTCAAGATACCTGAGGGTTCCTGGCAGTGGCAAAGGCTCTGTGCTGATGTTCCCTGAATAGACTTAATTTCCATTTCAATAATGAAAAAGTCTTTATGCAGTAGACCCCTGATTTCAGAAAGCAGCAAAGAAAAGTGGTGAAAGATGTAGGATTTCTGTTTAAAATTATTTGAATATTAAACCTCCTTCTCCTTTAAATTTAGACTAAATCATATAGCTGAGGTTTGTGCATGAACACAGCAGTATGTTTTTATCCCAAAGGCCAGGACAGTCCTTTCAGGCCAGGGGCTAAATTAGTTTTTCTCCCCACAGTGTTGTGTCCTGGAGCCCCCAACTCTTTCCCCTGGGGTCCTGTGGCTCAGTATTCTCTAATTGCCATATAATTGTAACTGAGTATTTTTTTCGTTCCAACAAGGGGAAAATAGCCAGTTCACACTTCATTAGGCAGCTTAAAAGATACGAGATAAAAGTGCTTAACAGGCTGTGAAAATGTGAAGATTCATCTCTGTAATGTATAGGAGACTTCTATTCCCAGTGCAAAGATGCTGCTCCGCTCTGCAGTCCACCCTTTTAGCTGCTCACCCAGAACTTTTAGCGAGAGCATGGAATTCTGAATTAGGAGGACTTCCTGTTGGTGACCTGCTTAATTGCCAGTGCACTCATGGTGAATTGAAAGCTGCTGACTGGCTGGCTTTGTGCATATCTGTTTGCTGCTGTTTATCCGGGATTCCTCCCTCTTTGTTCAGTGCTTTTTACTCCAGGCCCTGGAGTATAACTTGTCTGCTAATTACTTAGGTTTGTCGGAAATTTAATTGATCTGCTTGCCTTAGACTGGAATCCTTTCGCTGTTTTCAGCAGTCAGTGCTTGGCTTCAGAAAATCCCCTACTTGAGATGTGTGTCGCTGGCCAAGTCCGAGTAAAACTCTAGACTCTTCCACAACCCCAGCATGTGGCTTTTATTGTGCTTTTCCTCGACCCGTGTGAAATGATGTTCACTTTCAGAAACTTTTTACACTTGGTGTGCCTTCAGCCAACAGGTAACAGATTTTTCTCTGGGTATAAAAAAAAACTATGGAAGACTTTTCCTGCTAATTCCCTGTATGTGCTAGAAGTTCATTTAAGGATTTCTTGAAATCTGTAACTGGATTCCTGATTACAGTGTATTTTCTTTCGTGCTGAATGCCAGATTTGCCCCATTTATGGAGAAATTGGATAAAAGTCCACTTCACGTATTCTAGTACATACAGTCAGATTTACTTATCTCTGCGCCAAATGAGCAGGGTGTCTCCATACCCAGCAAAGCAATGCACCCTGTGCCAAAGTGCAGCCTGGCTAAGTATCAGCCTCTTAAAGAAAGTGCTCACCTTGGAGAGCAGCTCTGTGATTTTAAAAATTGATTGTGGAGTGCGGGCTAAACAGCCCTTTTTTCCAGGAGCTCATGAGTGGCGTCCAGGTTCAAATGAGGGAGTTGGCTAGACATCCATTGATCGGCAGGCCTCCAGGGGTCATGTGTGGGAGGAAGTGGTACAAGCTGTCGAGGAGGGTGCTTTCAGAAGCAGGAGAAAGGCAGAAGCCTGTAGGAATACATGACAAATGAACAGCAAGTGCAGGCTACAGTTTTGAAAAGGAAGTCATTGTTTCTCACCAGGGTGATTGCTGTTACCTCTCTCGAAAAGGAATAAGTAGATGGGGGAAAAAAATTGAGGCCAGACAGAGAGCAGCAGCCGGGGGAGGAGGAGGAGGGTGGGAGGGCTGGGTGCTCCCGGCTGCTCGAGGTTCGCTCATCTCCTCGGGGAGGGGTCTGGCTCTGGCCGGCTGACTCTTCCAGCACAGCAGACGCCCACCGATGAAAAGTGTGTGTGTGTGGGGGGGTGGATGACGTTACCAGACCAAGTGACCAGACACCAGCTGCTAGGAGCATGCATTGACTGACGGGGATCGTGAACCCCCGTGTCTGCAGATTGGCACAGGCTGTCTCTCGGCGCGCCCCGCCCCTCCCCCGTGCCTCCGCGGTGCTCCTGGCTGCTATTGTCCGGCGCCCTGCTCCGCGGACTCTCGCTCTGGCCGGGCCGATGAAACCCAGCCCTCGGAGGCGACTACCTCATTGATCCCATTTGACTGGTACTTTTATTCGGGGCCCCTAGCAGACCAGGCTCAGAATGTTAAAAGAAAAAAGGCCGCGAGAGAGCCTTGTGTATTGAGAGCCGTGTCCATCAGACCTCGCGGAACTCAAAATGTCACATCTTGCAAGAGCAGAGACCGTCACTGGGGGGAAAAAGCATGCAGGACAGACATTGACAGAACACAGGATAGGATGGAGGCAAATTACAATGAATGATGTTCAGAAATACAATTTGCTACCACAAGTAAAATGGGATAGAAGTGTGCAGCTGCAATCAGAAGAAACTGTGAGCCAGAGAATGCAGTAAATGTGGAGTGTAACAATGATGTGCATTAGATTAAGGAGGGTGGTTTTTGCTCAATGCTGAAGTGAAGAGCAGACCAGCACTAGGGTATTTCAGTGCTTTGTATTTTGTATGCTTCGTGTGTTTTACGCCCAAATTTTGGAAACATCCAAAAGGTTTCCAATCAGCTTTGCTTACCTCTGCGTCTCTCTGGTCTGGGAGAGGTGAAGGCAGTGCTCAGCGCGATCAGACTGTCAGTCTGATATCTAGTCACTGCTCAAGATGAAGACACCCTGTGTATCTGGTTAGAAACCACGATCCTTGGACTATGGGACTCATTTTTGTGCTCTGTGGGAGTACAGCTGTACCGTCTTCAGAACACAACAGTGATTTATTAAACAAATGTATTTTAGTTGGTTTCAGACAGCTGAGCCTGTCATGGTTCCCCCTGCTCCTTCATGTCTGTAAGATTAAACAATCTTTTCAATGCGAGTTTAGTGTCTGTGCATGTATTCTATTTGTGTAATGAAAGTAATAGACTGATGGGATTTGTCTCGCTTTATAGTTGTGGAGCATTTCAGTTTTTGAAACACTATCTTTCAGTGATTCAGTGAGGTAGAGATGCAAAAGTCTTCCCCCTCTTGGTTTCTGTATGGCTTTTAATGGATCTTGGAGTTCCAGAGTCCCAGCATTTTCAAAATAAGGAGATCTGACAGAGAGAGACTAAAACTAATGCAGGACTCGGCCCAGAACGGTACAGGCACAAACACAGCAGTGTCTAATATGTTGACCAATCTTATCAGTGCGACAGGGTACGGACAGTTGTGTGAAGGGATGAGATTTGTTCTGTAGAATTGGGGACAAACCGTGAGGAAACATCCCACTTTGCAGGGCTGGTTTTAATGGAGGTGTATTTGTTACGGCTTAGTTAATAAGATCAGTGCAATCCGATCTACACAGAGACAATGGAAGAACGCAAAGATCCCACACAATAACTTGGGAAAGCAATAAGAGCTGAAGCCATCAGGGAAGGTCCGGGATACCTCCGCACACAGAGTATTGCCTTTTTTAATTTTCTTTTTTTTTCCTGCAACAGAGTTTCTCATTTTGCAATGGCCTTTGTCAGGGGTTCTCTCAGCCAGAGATCGCTCAGCATGTTTTTCACAAAGCCTCCCCGATCTGGAGCCGGAGCCCAGCCAAAGCATTGTGTAACGCGGGCTCCCAGGAGTCTGAGGCTGTGCTGTTGTCATCAGGATTCAAGACTCAGGCCGCCATCAAACCTGTTTTTTCCATAATGTTTCTTATCTAAGGTGGGAAATTCTACGCAGAGACGGAAAAGTGTTCATATGAAAATTTCATTTCTAGAGTAAAATTCCATATTGCGTCGGTTTCCCGAGTGCTGTCCGAGCCCTGCCGTATTGAAAAGTTGCCGTGAAGGCAGTCTACCAGTGACACAACACCAAGCACAAAACATGGTGGCCGGATCCTGTTTGCGGGACGCGGGGGGGTGGAGAACGATACACTGGGACATCGAGTCTCTGTAAGAAAACTGTACAAACACGACTGCAGTTGTCCCCCAAAAATTAATCTAGGACAGAAAGTGGAGACCCGGCCTTTGTGTCCTGGTTCTGTGCTCTGTTGTCGAGGGCGGGGGGACGCCCAGGATTCAGAGCTGGCAGCAGCTGAAGAAACAGTCGGTTTTTGGCTGGGGGGGGGAAAGACACATGGGGGAAGGCCTTTCCTCAAGCAGCTGCCCCCCTCAAGTCAACCCCTCTCCCAGATCTGCACTGGCTTCTTTCTCTCCTGCCCGCAGCTGGGTTTGTTTGGTAAGGAGTCGGGTGGGGGGGCGTGGCGGGGAGCACAGCTGGTGTTAACTCCTCTCTCGCCAGCTGCCTCTACAAAAGGCCCCTGTCAAGCCCAGGGATGTCTTTGGAAAGGTAGCCAGCCTGGCCTTCGTCTGTTTTTTTCTGCTTTTGTGTCACACACACAGCCCCCACCACCCCCAGACCCAGCCCAGCTGTTCCAAAGTTTGACTTTCCTCTTTCCCCTGATTAAAACCAAACCCCCCCCCCTTCCCCATTGCACCCCCAGCCCCCTTCCTGGGACAATAGCCCAATCAGTCACACCGGAGCGTGGCTAAACGCTGACAATCCGGCTCCGAGGCCTACCCGTTCAAAGGAAGCCTGGGGCCGGAGTACACCCAAGAGGCTGGCCTCGGAACATCAGAGGGTAGGGATCGAAGCGACCGGCTGCTGCCCCCCCACCCCCCCCACCTCCCCTTCTCCCATTGTTCCGATTGTGACAAGTCGCTCGTGCCTGGCTATTCACACTCGGGGGCGAGGGAGGAGGCCGGCGTGGGGCTGTTATTGTGTGCGACACACGCTCGTGTTTGACAGGCTCACGCTGGTCACAAAGGAAACCGGGGTCGTTTCTATTAATTATTTGCGGGCTGGGGGGGGTGCGAATGCGCGATGCGACTGCCATCTGTGATTTGTTACTCTAATCCTCTTCATCTCCCACGTCTCCCCCCCCCAGCACCTTCCCAACACCTCCTCCCCCTTTTCGTCTCTGGACACACTTGGCCTTTATGTCCTTTTGTTTTCCTGATTAAAAAAAGTTTGAAAACGTTAAAAGATCTCGCTTTTATAAAGGGGGGCGCGGCACTTTCTCCGTCTGGTACGTGTCTGCGTATGTCAAAAAGATATTTTGCATCCCCTGTGTTGACTAAAATTAGTAAAATAATAGCCAGTGCCTTTTGTCCAGATTTTGAATGGGGACATATAGTCGGATTGGAATGAATCCACAGTTATTTTCCCCATGATAAGACGGAAAACTGAGGACTGTTTTTTTTTGCAAAAGGGACATGTAGTCTGAATGTTTGGAAGAACAGTAGTCATTTTTAAAGTGTCTTAACTGTGTGTGCCAAAACTGTTCGGTACATTTCTAGGAATGAAGTACAGCGAATCTGAATTTGGCCAAAATCTATTGCGTCAAAAATGATCAAAATGATCAGAAATCAAAAATGGTTTCTCTTTGTCTCTTTCTCAGACGCTTCTCAATCCTTCCTCTTTGTGAGTCTAGTATCCCATTTAATTGATTAATTGAATTACTGAAGCATTGAATATTATTGGTTATTAGAGCTCATCTGTTATTTTACTTTTTGGGATTCCAAGATACCCCAAAAAAAAGACGAGTGACTTGAAATCTAACGTTTTTGTTTTCTGAGCTAAAAAGGATTCTAAACGTCCCTCTTAGCCAATGGTGGGTGTGGTTAAGGGTCAGATCAAGTAAACGAGAGCTCAGCTGGTGGAAGAGCAGAAGACACAGGTGGTTCTGAAGCCCGACCAGTCTTCCAGGAACAAATGGAAGACAGCCACTCCGCTCCTGCTGGCTCCTGCCAGTCCTCACAGTTGCCCAGTCTGTGTCGGATGCTGGTGTGACATGACAGAGACCCCCACCTGATTCCTGGCGCTGCTCGGCCATTTATCCAACGCCACCCAGGGATTCTGAGCCGCGGTCTCCTGCTGGGACAGGTCGGAAACTCAGCTAGTGACCACCAGTAGCATGTGAGGAAAGGGGGCTGCACCCCGTGTCTCCTCCTCCTCCTAGAGGATGCTGCTGCCTTTGTCATAGCAGATCTGCAGCTCTTGGGCACAGGTCGATTTGTGCCAGATCGGCTGGGGTTAATAATCCTAATAATCCACATCTTAATCGCCCATCAGGGGCGGAGCACTGGCTCTGTGGCTAAGGATCCGCGCCTGTGGCTGGAAGGTTGCCGGTTAAAATCCTGTGGCCGGCAGAGGAATCCTACTCCGTTGGGCCCCTGAGCAAGGCCCTTAACCCCAGCTGCTCCAGGGGCGCTGTATAAATGGTTGACCCTGCGCTCTGACCCCGAGCTTCTCTCCCTGTCCGTGTGTCTCATGAAGAGCAAGTTGGGGTCTGCGAAAAGACAAATTTCAAATTTCTATTACAAGAAATTGTATATAGCCAATAAAGTGATCTTATCTTATCTGTGAACTGGCTTCATCACTCTGCTCTCCTCCTCACTGATAGCTGGTGTGTGGGGAGCGTACTGGTGCACTCTGGCTGCTGTCGCATCATCCAGATGGGGCTGCACATTGGTGGTGATAGTGGGATTCCCCGTTGACTGTTAAGCTCTTTGAGTGGAGTGTGCAGAAAAGTGCTGTGTAAGTGTATTATTATTATTATTATTATTATTATTATTTTCACTTCCATTAACCCTTGTTCCACCTCCAACAACTGTCTACAATTAGCATGACAAAGCTAGAGCCATCTGTAACATGACAAATATTTGGGTTTAACTCCCTGGTGCAGAGGAGCACTTAAGCAGGTTTCATTTGTTTCCACTGGCTTCAAAATGTGAAAATAAAGACGAAACCAGAAGGGAGAGCCAGTCTCTTACCATTTTCCAGTCAAGCTAGTCTCTTCTGTTCACCTGTGGCGGTGCAGCACAGTACCAGCTTGATGCTGTGCTTTTCCAAAAGCCGGTTCTGTGCTTTTCTGTTGGCGCCGCCCCCTGCCTCCAACTTGAACCCGCGCCAACATGAAACATTCACAGGGAGGGACAGATGTCAGGAGGGGGACCACAGCAGTAGAAATGCAGTATCTCTTGTGATTTTTAAACAGCCTTCATTGCCAAGAGTCTGCTCTCCCAACTTCTAAGTAAACTAGGCCTAAAATTAAATGGGTTGATGCTTTTGTCCGACGTGACTTACATTTGCATGCATTTAAACAGCTGGATATTTTACTGAAACAGTGAAGTGCCAGAAATAAGAGAACTACATCTAGGCCCCAGTGCAGAATTTGAAGCCGCAGCCTTCTGATTACAAGTCTAGAGACCTCACGACTGCCCCACACTGCTGTCTAAACGCTGTGCATTTGCTGAAGAAAGCTCGCAGGAAAGCTTGTTGGATACCCTGCCTGTCGCTGTAAGGGGAGAGCAGTCATGGAACCTCGCCGTCAGCAGCTGTGATTCCTTCCAGGCAACAGGATTGCTAGGAGGGCGGTCCTCTGGAGCAGCGTGGGTGTATTTTTTTTTCCAAAAAGTAAACACAGCGCTGCTTCTAAACTGATTGTACATCTGGTTTAGCAGTTAACCCCCGGACACGGTGTTTCACCAGAGCCGTTTTGCAGTCTTTCGTGTTTACTGCGCTTTTTCTTTGTGCAGTTCGTCCGAACATGCAAGGCTCCAGCAAATAGTGCAAAATCCTCTTGATTTACAGAATGTGTAACTTTTATCTGTAGTCCCATTTTAAATCCACAAGTTGTTTAACCTTTATCATTATCCAGTAAATTAAATGAGTAATTTCACTTCTTCGTGGGTTCAATCGAAGTGAAAAGAAGTGGTGCACCTTTGTGTCTGTTGTGTCTATCATCCCCCCTCTCCACACAGTACAGGATCTTGTCAGCGTGACCAGACATTGGCTGTAGCAGACCAGAGAATAGGGCAAAATTACTGCTTATAATCTGTTTGTCTTTTTAAATGTGATATTGAGGTGACAATTGGAATCTAGGGTGATTATGAGGCAAATCTGGATTGGCAACAGTGCTAGTATTAATGACAAGCTCATTATTACGGTTTAAGGTTAAGAGACACTAAGAGATGTCTAATTGGTCCACATGTTTTGCCCAGATCTCTGACAGCCCTGGGTCCCAATAGTATTGTCTGATGAATCCCTGGGAATCAGCATCTGCATCATGTTCTTTATGGGCATGCTATTTGCAAAAGCTGGTCACTTCAAAAGACTCTATGTGCCAGACGACGAGAGAATAAACCTGTGATCCAGGCACTTGAACCTCTGTCAGTGCGCATTGACGCTTCTCTGTGTTCTTTCCTTCCGTCCGCTTCGTCTCACTCAGAAGTACTTTCAGAAGCTTCGGTTTTCAGAAACCGAAGGTTAAAACAGGAGAGGTCAATCAAATGGAGTACAAAGGCTGAACGTCGCATGTAAGAATTACCAAGCAAATGTGGGTCTGATCTACTCCTGTGATCCAATGTGCCAGTGAAGCACTTTTTACAGTGCACAGCTTGCATCCACCCCCCCTCCACCTCACTCGTCCACCACTACTGCTCTCCCAACTATATCCTTGGCAGCGGTTGCTATGGGAGCCGGTTGCTAGGCAGCCGTGGAGGCGGATCAGCTCCAGTGATGGCAGGAAGCAAGAAGTCTTTTTGCATGACCAAGCCTCTGCCTTGCCGATTCCATCCTGGAACTTGGCAGAAACAACAACAAGAGACATGCCTCCCCCTCCGTTCAGTGGACCCCTAAAAGCCAAGCAAAAAGCTCCGAGCTGGAGGCCTCACAGCACAGGATGCTATAGTCAATGAGGTGATTCCTGGGAGTTTTAGGCTTTGTTCAGCTGAACTCACAGATGGGTTTCGGAACTAATGGGTTCTGTATCATAACTAATAATAGACCCTCATTTGGGTCTTCTTTTATCTCCATATCCATAGCTTATCTGCTATTTATGTCCCTCCTATACTACTTTTAGGACTTCCCCTCTTGCTCTAAAAAATAAATGAAAGGAGCTGATTGAATGTTAAAAACCAAGAGGAGACCAGTCAACCCACAGTTCCCATAATGTTGGTAGGTGAGTGACCTGAGTATCTAGAGTGTGTTGAAAGAAGCCAGGGTATCGGCTTCAATGATAATCTAGACTGACTCTAGATCATCTAGACTGATGCACAAATCTAGACTGCTTCTGTAAGTGGTGCTCTTGCCTCTGATCCAGAATTTAAAGCAACGCCCCAGTACCAGGACCAGGGACACTGCACTGCAGAAGGTACTGCCCTTCTAATGAGATGTGAAGTCAAGGTCCTGACGGCTTGCTAATTAAAGATGCCATGGCACTGTTCATAAGCGTAGTCAATTTCACCTTCAAGGTTGAGAATCTTATTCCACACTTCAGCAGCCCTCACATATGTTACACATCAAATATGTTAAATGTATGGATCCCCTTTCCTTAACCACGGTGCTAATCTGAATGTGCTCGACGTCTCTGTTCAACTGAGCCACGCTGTTTTTTCACACATGTGGGCTGCTGGCAGTGAGTGGTCAGGCACAGCACAGCACCCCACACTCACTGTGCTGGCAGCCTCGTGTTGCACCGCCCTTCGGTTCTGAGTGTCGAATGCAGAAGGTCCAGGAACATGTAGAAGTGAGAATAAGTTCTCCGTTGTTCAAGTTCATTGCCTCCGAGTATTTCAGCTGAGGGTGCCGATTGGGGAGCTTGATTTGCACCTCGATTTCTTTGTTCTGTAGGGATAACATTAACATAACAACATAACATCACTTTATTAGCCCTATGCAATTTCTTGCATTAGGAATTTGTCTTTTCGCAGACCCCAGCTTGCTCTCCATGAGGCACACAGACAGGGAGAGAAACTGGGGGTCAGAGCACAGGGTCAGCCATTTATACAGCACCCCTGGAGCAGTTGGGGTTAAGGGCCTTGCTCAGGAGCCAGATTCCTCTGCCGGCTGCGGGATTTGAACCTGCAACCTTCCAGCCACAGGCGCAGATCCTTAGCCCCAGAGCCACCAATACTCTTGTTGGTCTGTAAGAAGTATTTTTTTTCTTAATCTGATTCTTAGCAGGCACTGTCCAAGCCATCAGTTCTGCATGGATTTAAACCCGGCGACCTTGCAGGCATCGTGTCTCACGCAGGATGGCTGTTACTGGGGTTCCCTTAGGCTGTGCAGTTTGGCAAGCGCTGATCATTTGTAGTTAGCGTGAGTGTGACCAGAGGGAGAGCAGCCCAGGAATAACGGCGACTCCGGTACGTGACAGCAACAGAGGCAGTGTCATGGCCTGCAGGGTCAGCCGGGAGAGTGAGCCGCTCTGCATGGCTGAGGCATATCCCGAAGGCTGCGGCAATCCAGGACACGCGGAGCTCAGTGGTCCCGCTTCCCCCCGCTGGGTTGCTCAGTGGAGTGGAACAAGCGTGAGGCACCGTGACTCTTGTTCTGTGAGCGAGTAAGTCGATTGCATCTACAGCTTAAATCTACTGTATGTTTCAGGAATGTTTTTAGCGTTTCCTACTGTATATTCCTTGTTCCTAGACATTATTTTTTGGCATTCCGGGCATGTCTGAGAAACAATTTGTCTTCCTAGTGATTTGGCTGCAGCGTTACTGCCTCGTAGCCTGGTAGGATCAGAAACTAAGGAAAGCTTGGTCTGGTCGATACTGGGAGAATACTGGGAGAAATGCAAAGACTAGACTGCTTTGTAAGTGGTGTTTGTTGACTAGTTAGTGGTGCTCTTTCTCCTGAACTTTCAAAGCAATGCTCAGTATTAGTACCACAGACACTGTGCTGCAGGAGGTACTGCCTTGCTAATGAGACATTAAGTCAAGGTCCCAACTGCTTGCTAATTAAAGATGCCATGGCACTTAAGAGTAAAGGTCGACATGAATTTCACAGGACTTTCTTCCCCTGATCTGCACTGTAGTGGGACTGCTGTAGTGCTGGATAAAGGGAGTAAGCATTTTAACACCCTTTGGAATGAAAGGCACTATATAACTGTAAGGAATTATCATCATTTGTGATTATGTGCTGGTGTTGTGGCTGGGGGGAATTCATGTCATGTGATGCTCGGAAGCCCATATTGCAACACTAATCTCAACACATCCATCACACCCAGGCATTAATCCTGGAGGAGCTCTGGATGGGATTCTTGCTTGGATGAATGGCAAAAATAAAATCGTCTTTGCAGAAACAACTACCAAAGAATATTGCCTTGTAAAGGATATTTACAAGGTAATATATAAGGCGTGGCGTTGTAAACTTGGTCTGTTTGAAAGCTAAATGATTAACTTTTTTTTTTCTTGAGGTGTTATACATGATTATACAGTATATGTGGTACATTGACAGACTATACAGCAAATTCAGTGATTAGTGTTGAATCCTGTTCAGGCAGTTATCATATATACTGTACTGGGGATCAGTAAAAAAGCAAGCACGTTTAAAAGCCAGAACGCACAAGTCAAATAAGATGAACATAGATCTAAGCTACAGTTCTAGTCAAAAGTAATTGGAATCCTGTGTTTTAAGTAGGGTTGTTTGCTGATTTTGTGAAGTAATAGGTTTTTGAAACTTACCGAGGTACCATCTCACGTGTCTGTATCTCTGTGTGCACACTCACAGAGCAAGAAGCCTGCACTGCCTGGGTTTGAGAGACAGAGCCTCTGAACTGGGCCAGCCAGCAATTGATCAGTGTGCCTCTGTCCGAGTTTTGGCTTCCACAATGAAGTCAATCAAGCCAGTGACACAATTCCCTCAGCAGAAGAGTGATGTGTTTTTGTCCGGGGCTGTCGGAGAGGTTTGAACCAGTTCAGATTTTACAAACCTCAAGCCTTCGTGTGGTGTTTATAATGCATTCCGAGTCGCTGCCTGCTTTGTGCTTGTTCCCTTCTGTTAAGGTATTGTGCATCGGCAGAACAAGAACATGCAGTATAAATTCATCTGCTTCCTCAGGTGAATTTGGAGTGCGTTTTGCAGCTTGGGAGATCTGGAGTGGATGAGATTGCTGGTCAGTATTTAGTTACTTTCCTTGTTTTGCATGCAGAGACACGGTACAAGGCGCGGAGAGAAAACGGTGCCCCAGCTGCTCACAGCCAGTTAACAGCGCGTGAGGTTGCCTGCCAAAACCAGCCCGCAGTGGAAGTGTCTCGTGCAGTGTGAGAGTAATGTTTGATGAGCTAACCACAGGCCTTCCCTTCTCTGCCATCGCTGTGAACGCACGGTGAGGGACGCCTGAGGAAGTGCCAGAGGCTTGCGGCCGTGTTTGAGGAAGGCCAGGGCAGAGTCGAGCCACGGAGACAGGACTGGGGGTTCCTCTGAGTGGGGGTTCCACTCTGCGGCGGGATGGGGGGGGCTGATCTCCGATCCTAGCCTGTGTTCTGCTGCAAGGTGAGAATTTTTTACAGCTTCGCTGTTCTAGTGTCTCCATGACATCATCGCCCAAAATGTGAAGTTATGATAAGCAGACTACAGCAAAAGTACTTTCAAAGCCCTTGGTGCACCAGATCTTGGGGCATCAGCATTGCCTGTGCTCTTGCCTGGTACTGTATCTCATTGCTGGTTCTGTAGGTGATAGAGCCACACTGGGCCTGTACTCTCAGCAGGCACCCCAGAGGCACGCCGGCAGTGTTGGTTGGAACGCAGCTCATGCGTCTGCAAGCGCTAATCCCACAGGAAATATCTGCAGGTCATCTACCAGAATTTCAGAAAGTTCTAGACTGATGTGTCAAGACTTTGGAAGATGCTGGACAGCCCATGCTAACATGAAACACATAATCAATCACCATACTTAGTGTTCCATGCAAATACTATAGGTCCTGTAGTCCTGCTTGTCCTTTTGTGCATTTCAAAGTGCTCTTATGAACTCCGTAATGAGCCTCATTAAACTGCATCATGTGTAAGTACAAAAAGCTATTGAGCGCTCACCCTGTTTGAAGTACATCACTATTTGCTGTGTTAGGGTGTTATTTGGGGCGTGTATGAGATATATCAGTGTTTTTGGCCAGCTCAGTTTCTGATGAAGATGTCATCAATTTCAGTAATAATTTTTTCCAGGTTGCTTGTCTGTTGTCAATACCCCAGCCTTCAAAGTCCCTCATGTAAGTAGGGCCTGACAAGAAAATCACTGATCAATAAATGATGTAGAAACTTCAAAGCAGCAGGGCATGCATATTTTAACATGTGTATTAGAAAATTAATAAGTGGTGCAAAAAAACATACTGCATTTTTAATGTGTGTGCACTGCTTGAGGACTGGTGTTTAAGCAAAAGTGATGAGATTTTAGAAAACGAAGTTATCTTACAGATAAGAGCAAGCCATCGTGTAAAAGTGAAAAGGTGCTTGTGAGATGTGACTTTTGAACAGGGTTGTTTAACGGAGACAAGGATGAGGAAGTGGGAAAGCACAGACACAAAGGAGGTCAGCGTGCTGCTTTAATAATAAAATAACCTTACTTTCATGTATTGCCTTTGATGGTACAGCATCTCAAGGCGCTGAATTAGACATACCCCCACAGGCAGGAGAGGAAAGTGAAATACTGGGGCTTGATTTTGAAAGGAAGCACAGACTTTCCTCAAGGGGACTGAGACAGCACAAGCTCCTGTTCACACGGAGGGTTGGGACCTGTGTCCAATCGGCCTTGTTTTATAGCTCCTGTGACCTGTCTGGCCTGCTGGGGCCAGTCGGCCTTTGACAGCAGTTCCACCTTGGGGCCTCGTGGGACGTTATTGGCAGCGAGACCTCACTGTGGGGCCGCGGGGCCCCCGGCCACTCCCAGGGGACGCTATTGCGAGGCAAGCCGGGGAGCTCCTGGCCCTGCGTTGACACGCCCTGGCAGTGCTCGGTCAGCTCTGCGTCCCCGCGGGGAGAATCCAGGTCGGAGCTGACGAGTAACACCGGGGCCGATGGCGACATCGGGGCCACGGGGCCCCATCCCGCAGTCCGAGCAGGCCCCTGAGCTGACGGAGCCGTCACAGAGGCCCAGTCTGAAGTCACTCTGTTTCCAAGCGCGGTTGCGTGTCCGGCACAGCCCGGTACTGTTCCTCCATGCCAGATCAGCGTGGAGAGAGACACAGTGAGAAGGAGCCGAGGGGAGAGATGCAGCGAAGACGAGATGGAAGGACGGACGGGGAGCAGTGTGAGAGAACGAAGAGAAGCAGCAGGAGGGAGCTGAGGGGAGTGAGGGAGTGTGAGAGAGGGAAAGAGGCAGAGCCTGAGACAGACACGCAGGGAGTGTGCTGCGAATGGGAGCCACAGAATGCTTAATCGCCCTCTCGGCCGGCAGACTCGACACGCTCTTTAGAGGGCGCGCTCGGGCACACCAGTGAAAACAGTTGGGCTGGCGGGGTTGTCTGTGGGGGCACGTGCACGGGGCCAGGTCTGTGTCTGCTTGCATGTTGTCGTCTTGGTATATCTGTGTGCGGTGCGGCTGTTTGTGTCAGCGCGTGTGCTGGTGCTGCCGCTGTGACTCTGTACTGTGGCTTTTTCCCCACGTGCGTTGGCTTGGGCTGAACTGTGAGAATTCTGGGAAAACCGGGCAGGGAGGCGCAAGGAAAGGCACAACAGGAAGTCAGTCTGCTGGAGGTAGACAGACCGGCCTGTAGCAGGGCGTCTGAAGATGCAGACAGACATGGGCTGAGTGTCGCTGAGCCTCAGCGTAAAAGCGTGGACGTTAGCGCTTGGTCCCATGTTCGCGTGGGTTTTCTCCAGGCGCTCCTCCCTGTCCAGGTTACGTGTCCCACCCTGAACTGGACTGGTGTCCTGCCTCGTGCCCACTGTCTGCCGAGTCAGGCTGTGGCTCACTGCGACCCTGTACTGGACTGAGCGGCTGCTGAAAATACACGAATGGGACCTGGGAATAGGACAGCAGGCTACAGCAGGTATCAACTTCGAAGAGCAAGACAGAACTTCAGAAGCCATTACACTTTCCTGTCCTTATCGCGTTTTCACATGGCCTTGTAATCCAGTCAAACACAGGAACACTTGCCTCTTTGTTGACAATCTCAAAAGCCAGGAAATGGGGATCACTCTGTTGCACCCTTGCACTGTTGCACACTCAGTGCAGTTTGCTGTAGGTGGAAAGGCATATATGAACTGTGGGAATGAATATGCGTTAGCTCTTGCCATTTCACAATGCAGAGAGGTGGAATTGGAAGAGATACGTAACATGCATAAGCCACAGCGACTGCTGGTGCCTGAAACACAGCATGGCCTTGGAAGGGGTTCCTTGTTAGAGAGGCTAGGGGTGCATTTCTATCCGGGGGACGCTTTCAGATCTGATTGAGAAATAGGAGCTATTTATTGGCTTGTAGTATTCATTACATAACTTGGGTCTTGTATACTTAAGCCCCTGGCCTGCAGGGGGGGTCATCCTGTGCTCTAGCGACGCTGTTAATAGGCTTAACGAGGATACACAGAGCCACACGCTCACTGTGAAGCACCGGCCTAATCCGCCACAGTTACACAACAGGGCCAAGCTGCAGAGTGCTGCCTCGGGGAAATCGGGGGTCCGGGTGCAGGGCGGCAGCCGGGCGCAGCTGCTCCTCGGGGCGGGCAGAATTCCCGCACCTCCGGAGATTCCCGGACAGCCGGGACTGAGCCTCGGAGGAGGAGGCGGGGGGCAGGCCTGCTGACAAAGCCACACGTGGAAGAAGTGCTCGGAATCGCTGAGGTTTTTAAAAGGGTTGCAGAGAAGGAGCAGAGTCTCTGGGTTTTTTCTTGCTTTACTACGGGATTTATCACAGGTCCGGTGTTTTCCTGAGGGACTCCTGGCTTTCAATTAGCAAAGATTTTTTTTTTGGAAGATACATTGAGAGCAACATGGGGGAAGCCATTGAGCAAAGGTATGAACTGTAAGAGAAAGTCGTGTAGTGTTCAGTGACATAGTTATGGCTTGTTTATACCCCAAAACATCTGTTTTTTTTATTAGAGTTGGGTTCTCTGACAGCAAACACAGGCAGTTAGTTGTTCACATTCAGCAGAAAAACTCTGGAAATAGTGGCGATTGGTAGAAAAGTGCAGTGTGACTGGCTGGGTTTGCACCTTAGCAATTAAATTGAACGGTTTTGCCTCAAGAGGCTGTAGGTTTAGTGTGTCTCGTTGGAACTTAGGCTTGCAAGAAATGCAAATTAAGTCTCAGTCCTCCCTTTCTTAAGAGGTGGGTTATTTATTTGTTTTAAGGGAAGGGGGTTTGTTTAAAGGTTGTGTTAGTGTAATACTACAAATCTTCCCTGATATAGCAGTTTCCAAAAAGTGCGATGTTGCATACCTTTAGTAGGAATATAGAAGTATGCGTGTGACAGCTTAACAAAGATGGTTTTCTACGTAAGAGGCTGCAGGGTCTCTGCTAGTGAAGAGCAGAAACTCTTGAAACAACGTGCTGATGGTTTATTCACCAGGCTTAATGAACACAAGGATTTTCTATTTTGATGATCTCAAAGCTGAAAGTGTAGAAGCTTTTCCATTCTGAAGAACTTCGCCAGAAGATGACCCCTATAAGGAGAAAAGGTCAAGTCTGTGCTTGTGAAAACACAGCATTGTACATCGCCGCGTGCTAAAGCTTATTGCTGAGGTTGCTAAAACTGTTTATGTAGTGTGCCTCAAAACAGTTACTAATGTGTTTGGTCTTTCATCACATGACTCACAGAGAGGTTTGGATGTGAATTTTAGTGCCCTGGGTTTGCAGGAGCAGTCTGGGTAAGCCACCTTGGCCGAGGTTTGGCAGCAGCGTCTGTACTTGGGATCCGAACCCATCATCTTCCGATCCCGAGTCCAGAGACTAACTCCCGAATGACCCTGCGCTCCGGTTTCAAGACGCTGGCGAAGTTTGACACAGCCGCTTGTGCTTGGCCTCAGCGGGAGTGCGTTTTTGAGGCCGCTGCATGTCTGACGTCACTTAGCAGCTGCTGAAGAAATAAATATCTCTGTGGTCCTGGTGCATCGAGGTTTTGGAGGAAGACTCAGACTTGTGACGTCAGGCGGTACAACAAAGCTGAGACGGCGATAATGAGCGCATGGGCCTGAAGTGTTCGAGGTCTGGAAACTTCTCAGGATGTGGAAGATTAAAACGGCCCCAGCTGTTGGTTCAAACTGCTGAAGGAAATTTCGTGATGATGTACACTCACTGGCTACAGTATTGGGAACCTTACAGCCGAGTCACACGCCGATCCTCTGTGAACAGCAAGACCAGCTGGAACGCAGTGTGGGTGTGTGCTAAACAGGATTTGGCAGTATCCGCATCCCATAGCAGTTGAGTGGTAACAGTGTGAGGGAGTGAGCTGCATGTTGCACCAGTTACTTCAGTTTTCAACTAGGTAGAGACCTGAGAATTGATCTGACCAGGGAAGGCCAGGAAATTCTGCCATATGTAAGCCAACCTGCACTGCCATACATTTATATTGGTGACTTCCTGGTGTTTTCTGTGCCTGCTGGATCTATAACATTGTGTCTGGAGCATCGGAATCCATCCATGTGCTCTTTAAAGCTTTTTTTGGAGGCTGACATTACTCCTGCAGGACTCTGCCTTTCTTGATCTGATGTGGCTTGAAAGGGAGCCGTGTGAGTGTCAGATACTGAAGCCTTTTGATCCCTGTGTCCATCAGTGTGGTTAAAAAGGCCAGGCGTCGGGGACAGACAGTCTCTTGGAGGATTAAAACCAGGCAATGATTTGTGATGAGCGTTGTCTACAGCCCCTGTCTGCAGCCCACTGCAAGCAGGTTTTGGCAAAGCAGCAGGTTTTTTTTACCAAAGCGCAGAGGATCTGGGTTCTTGTGCCGCATGCTAGACTTGGA
Organism: Atractosteus spatula; assembly: GCF_055471065.1. Taxonomy (NCBI): domain Eukaryota; kingdom Metazoa; phylum Chordata; class Actinopteri; order Semionotiformes; family Lepisosteidae; genus Atractosteus; species Atractosteus spatula. The sequence goes on along the minus strand of NC_142708.1, from coordinate 72,377,003 downwards.
GCAGCTGCTCAGCAGGACTTTAAAACAGCTCTGGGGTCAGATGTCCTGCTATAATAAAAGCTCTTGACATGAGAATTAAAATGAATAAAAGGTACTGACAGGGTCAGCCCAGTCAGGTACTTCAGGCTCAGGGATGGATCCCACTGGGGAAGCACGTATCAAGCCTGGAATGGGGGGAACATCTTAACAGACCTAGGCATTTAAATCAGATTTCCTGGGATCGTCCAGGAAAAATCTGAATGAGATGCCAGTTTCAGTAATGTACTTACACATTAATCGAGCGAGTTGTCATTCGCAGGTGACCTTCTCCTGTGGTTTCCCAAATGCTCTATTCACAGGACATGGTGAATGCTAGTGAATGAAGTATGTGGGCCAGTTAAATATATATAGGGATATAGTGTAGTGCATTGAGGAATTGTTTTAAGACTGGATAAAAATGCCATTGTTATATTTGAAATCCAGTTAGGGGCTTTGGTTGTGAATTTATTCATGACTAACAAGGAAGTCGGGAAGGAGAAAGGCAGGCTGAGCTGACCAAAGTGACATTTCCATGGGCATGTTTGGTTTGCTGACGGCCAAAAGACCGAAATGCTCTAATTAGCAGCAATACAAAGAGGTTACAGATGGTTAGCGGCCTACAACCTACCGTGACTGTGAATTATTGAGCTGCACAAATGATTGAGTGAGCAGGATGACAGAGTCTGGGCTCCTACTACTACGACTGGATTACCCATAGGGGGAGAGAGTCTGGAGCAGGCTCTCCGTCCATGTTGCCCAAGGTGACACCTGGACTTCCTCCAGATAGAGCTTGAGAAGAGTGGATCGGATTCAGCCTTGCATCAGTGGTTTGTATCCTGACGAGACAGAAAAACGGTAATGCTCTTCTCTCAATCGTGACCTTCCACGTGCTCTCGACTTCAGTGTTGGCTCTGGTCTTTTCCAGCGTGCCTAGCTACCTGTGGTCCCCCTGTTCCTGAGAGTTGAAAAAACCCAGAAAAAATAGCTGACCTTTCCATGTTGATTCTTTCCAAGCAAAACATGCTGGGTCCCGTCGGTATCGGTTGGACGCGCCTGACACAGTGGGAGAATGTTTGTGTGAAAGGAAGTGGGTCAGGGTGTTCCTGGCGATGTACTGTATACACACACAAACACGCGGAGCCCCAGACAGCAGCCTGATCCTTATTTTCAAACGAAACAGAGAGGCCTTCGCTGTTCTGAGAGCACACGTTCCTGTGCTCAACAGTAGCACGCACACACTGGCTCCCTGTGCTCCAGTCAAACACAGCACATTTCTCCTGGAAGGGCTTGTGTTTATACAGATGAGTCAGCTGTGGCACATTGTCTCCTCGGCAGCGCCCCCCGCAGTGAACAGCAACAGTGAAACACACTGAGCACGCCGGGGTATAAAATACGTTTTTTAAACAAGCATTCTGCAGTAGAGATATGACTTGACTCTTTTAGATCTGCGTCAACATCTGGAGTAAAATCTTCAAGGGCTGTCGCTGTTCTGTGAAAGAGCTCTTTACCAGGTAGATATTGTAGGTGAGTCTTATTACAAATTCGAACAGTTGAAGTCTGATCTTTAACATCATATTCCAGTTTATGAACCATCCTGCTGGGAAGCACTTCCACACTTGCGTTCTCTGTCTCTGTGGTAGTTCTCAATCGGTCAGCGTTCCCTCTGCTGCCTGCACTGAAAGTCCCTCAGCCATGGCCTGTGTCAACACAGCTGCTACTGCACATACTGTAGGTCTCTGCACATGTAGGAACTAGCGCACCAGCCTGCTCATCCTTGTACCCAGTCTTGTTGGCCACGTGAACCTGTTTTATCAGAAAGCGCTGTGCTGTGTGGGGAGCTTCTTGTAGTTTGGCCACTGGGCAAAATTAGCTTATCTATCTAGCATGAACCCTAAGACGTCATAGAAATTTTGGTTGTGGGAGGGAATGGTTTACCTTGAACGATGTGTTGCGGCTTCTGGCGTTTTTCAAAGTTGCACTTGAAGGGTCTGGGTCTCTGCTGGTCTGTGCCAGTTGCTTTTTGTCCATCTGTACAGGGCTTCCGAGAGAATGAGGGCTAACCAAAAAAGTAGTAAAATTAATTGAACTAATCTCCGCAGTTGGCATACCTGGAGTTCCCCTTTCCTTTACGAACAAGATTTATTTTCAAAATTAATACAGATGAAAAAATAATTCATTTAAATCACAGTGCAAAGTAGAAATGTCATTTCTGAACAAAAACACTCCTTTGCTACACATAAGGCCCTGTTTGAAAGGGGTCAGGCGAAGAAAGATGTTTTAACATTCAAAAGACCCAGTTTAGTAACAAAAGATTAGTCTTCTGAAGATCTGACGTGTCTCACAGCAGACACAGTTTCACAGCAGACTCAGTCCAGGTGACTTTACCCAGTTTTGTTAGCTTTCCAAGTTCAGATTTACCTTTTATTCTCTCTGTTCCTTTGGCTGTCTGTGCTTTTCTTTTCCTTCTTTCTTTCGGCTGCCTTCACAGATCCTCTCTCCTGCCTTTGTTGTAAATAAGCCTAGGGGGTTATTTGTGCTCTGAGAAAGCAGAGAAAAAAAGGATGAAACTGCAATAAAACTGTTAGTAAACGCAGCTCTCTGCTGGCAGGGAAAGGAGAGAGAGGAAGAGGGGTTTGGCTGAAAGAGGGGCAGTAAGGGTGAGGCTGGGAGGGATAGTACTGTAAGTGGGAGGTGGGGGAGAGAGGGGTCGTCAGGCCCCGACACCCACACACGCTCTTACTCGAGCACAATATCGCGTAGCGCACACAGCAGCGCATGCCCAGAGAGGGGCGTTTAGGTTAAAATTCACAAACACACACAGATACTTGTTCTCTGATCCTTGCTCTGCAGCAGATTTACAGTAAAGGCAGAGTGACTCACAGCTTGCCTGATTTCCAGCAAAAGGCTCTCTCATCCAGGAAAGGAATTAGCGCTGCTTTCAGGCGGATCCTTAAAGGTACAGTTTCATCCTTCTCTAGCTGCACAACAGACAGGGAAAGTAAGCACTGACACTTCCTCCCCACACCCTCTTTGTAGTGGAAAAACTGTTGCTCGAGGGGATGGCCATGGTGCAGGATCCTCATGTTCCTTTTCCAACATGCTGCTCTAGTGTGCAGTTTGGAAAAGATCTAGAGATATTTATGGTGTTTTGGCTTCATACCTACAAGCAACAAGGGGACATCAGCAGAGCTCTCTTCAGCACTCCAGCTGAGAATGGGAGACACTGAGAATCATTCTCCACATTGAGCAAGGACCCTCAGTGATAATGCAGAACAGAGCACAAGTGATGCTTTAAGCCAACATGTTTGATGATGAGCTCTGACATAGCCAATTGCAGTATGAAAAAGAATTTCATATCCATCAGCATTAGCCACAGCAAGCTAAGAAACCACCCAGCCATTATTTTCTAAACCTCTTTATCTAGTACAAGGTCACGAGGGCTAAGAAACCAAAGCTTTAAAACTCCTGAGGAAGTAAAGTTAAAAGTTATACGATTGACTGGTTTGCCCTGTCTTGGAATACTATGCACAATTCTATGTGGCACCAGCCTGATGTTGTCAGATCTCAGGTTCAGCAAGCCTGGGCCTGGTCAGTACAGAACTCGATGTGTTGTTGTATAAATGTTAGTAACTATTATTCATTCTGGTCACCACACTATAGGAAGGACTCTTCTGCCCCTGAAAGAGATCGAAGAAGAGTTTCCAGGATCATTGCTTGTCATGGAAATGCCATGCGCAGATATTTCAGTGGTACTTAATCTCTTGACCAGAGGAGAGCACATTCGAAATCCCCGAAGTTATTGATAACGTCAACCCAGTGAATCACCTAGCAGCAGTATAAGAATACAAGGGCAGAACTGGACAATACGAAGGGGTGTTGCTTGTGCTGAGGACAGGAGGCACTTTTTTACACAAAGGATGGTGGGTGTCTGGAACATGAGGCCGAGCCGTGCCATTCCGTGGCAACCTTTGGAAAACAGCTAATTAATATTGATCTGTGGATCAATAACCTGCCAACAACCCAACAAGCAAAATGGGTCAAACGGCCTCCTCTTGTCTGTGACCTATTTCCGTTTTGACGTGGAAAACCCACAGTAGGACGTGAAGGAGGAAAGGAGATAACAAGAGGGTGAAAAGTGGCTGAACTCGAGGGCTGGCTCTGCTGCCTCCCTGCCGCTGCTGCTCGCAGAGGTCCTGCAGACGGAGTGTGCGCAGACGGCTGCTGTCTGAGACGGGGCTGGCAGGAAACTAGGCAGAGCTTGCAGAACTTTTCTGTTGCCAGAAAAAAAGCAGACATAAACCTGCTCGCCTCTCTCTCCCAGCTCTCTCTCTCTCTCACACACACACTTCTCTTCAATGTGTTCCAGATGTTCTGAAACAAAGATATTCGGAGAGGCACTTTTCTGCAAGACAAGGGGTGGGGGGAGGGAGAAGGAGGGTGCTCATCAGGGAATGTGTGAAGCAGGGGAAATTGAGATGGGGGGGGGGGGGGCACTTTTGCACTTTGGTGTCCCGAACTCCAATCTGGATTCCAGCTGGATTTCATTGCCCGCTGGAATAGGGAGAGCTGCTGTCGTGCCTGGACTCTGGAGAGCAGATGGGAAGAGGGGAAACTGTGAGAGCCTTCAGATGAGAGCCTGGCATTCTCAGCCCTTTCCTGTCACCGTAGAGATGGCTTGGGCATGAGCAAAGTGCTGGCAGAGCATCTGCATCTGTTATTATTACTCTTTTTTATTGGCCCCATCTTTTCAATACGAAGCTTTTTAAAGAGCGACCCTGTGTGATAACAAGTTATACTGTAAAACCTTAAAAGCCGGACTAAGGCATAAAATAAGCAAAGCAATTTTGATGCTCCAAAAACCTAAGGTTTCTTTCTAAAGCAAGAATATCTTGAGCAGGGGGTTAGATGGTCTCCTGCTGGAGGTGGGTAGCATGGCCGTGTGGGTTGTCCAGGCTGGGGTGGCGTGGCACCACGAGTACAATTGGGGAAGCGGGACAGCAGTAGGGGTTTAACATGGCAAAGCAAAATCCAGCTGGAGTGGGAATTTGCGAGACGGGTGCTGCAGAATTGGAATTCGGGGAGGGCATGATGCGCCACGAATTCTCGAACACTCGGCCCTTGCGATGACGCTGGCTCGGGGGCGAGGGAAGGCAGGGGTTGAGTCGCGTCCGCCCAGAGATCCGCCAGCTGGTAACGTGTAAAAACACCACCGTCCGCGCGCCACATCAGTACAAGCGTGACGGACGATGCGGAGGCTAAACGGAGGAGTACACGGGAAGGGCAAGCCATCGAGCTGAGAACGTAGATAAATGCGCGCCTCTCTCTCGGGGGGCAGGGGGGGCTGACTGCCTGGCTGTCTGAACCAAGTGTCTCTCTCTCTCTCTCCCCCCTCCTCAGTGACAGGGACCCCGAGATGAACAAGCTGCGTCAGAGCCTGCGGAAAAAGAAGCCCTCCTACGTGCCCGAGGCCAGCCGGCCGCACCAGTGGCAAGCGGATGAGGAGGCCGTGCGCAAGGGCAAATGTAACTTCTCTGTGCGGGTAAGACCATCTCCTGACACCTTTACCAGTCATGGCCTCCTAATAATCCCCCTCTCTGAACTGGCTTCCTCACTCTGCTCTCCTCCCCACTGAGAGCTGGTGTGCGGGGAGAGTACTGGTGCACTATGGCTGCTGTCGCATCATCCAGGTGGGGCTGCACACTGGTGGTGATGGAGGGGATTCCCCATTGGCTGTAAAGTCTATGAGTGGAGTGTCTAGAAAAGTGCTATATAAGTATAAGGAATTATGATTATGTTGGTCTTCTCTTCACAGTAGAATGAGACTCCCTGACCTGTCCAGCTTTCTCAGTCTGTGACTCTTGTTTTTCAGTTCCTGAGCTGAATTTGAATTCCACACATTTAAAGCTGTCAGAGAGTCTTTATCCTTGATTAACTCTTACTTAACATCATAAAAGTAAAACAGGTCATGGGTCTCACCTTCACATCCTTCTGATTGCAGTTTTATCATTTGTCATATGTTTATTGTGTGTGTTCTTGAGCTTCTGACATCTTTTCTCCTATTATATTATTTTCCAATCATAAAAGACTTTTCTGTTGTTGTCACTGCACAGATTGTACAGTAACTTGCGCACAGCAGTCCAGAAGGCCTGAGTGTCTGTGAATGTGTGTCCTCGGGCATGTGTCTTTAACAAATGTGTGTGAGCAGACATCCATTTTTATGCGCACAGGCTTGAAGGTGTGACTGTGTTTGAGGTCTTGCAGAGAGGGGTGGAGGGAGGACAGGCAGCATGTCTGACAATAAAGCTGCAATGATTTTGTAAGAATAGTGAGCACCTGTCATTTTGCAAAGAGGAGATGTTAACAAGTTACTGATGTTAGAGTGCAGATTTTAGTCCTATTTCCATGTTTATAGTATGGCCAATGGAAATGTCCTTTTTAAAATGATAGTATCCCGTTTTGGTCTCCACCTCAGACATTAGGGAATTTACATGTCTAGAAAACCAGGAAAGGCAGCACAGTGTCTGACCAGCAGCACCAGTGCTGGTGCTGGGACTGAGAAAGCATTAGGAATAAACCTGCAGAGGTTTGCTGATTTCCCAGCCTGGAGCCGTGCAAAATCCATTATGTGCGCCGGCTGTCAGATGTTCGTTTTCCTCTGTGTTTTGCATCACACTGTTAAAGTTTCCGACTGCCCAAGCAATGAGATGGGGCTTCTAAAGGTTTACTATGGCTCACCATGGTAACAGCTGCATTAAATACAGTAAAACTGAAGAACTGCCACTCAGATTTACTTTCAACTCCAGGACTTGCCTGAGCAGGGCATGATTCAAACCTCTCACTGCATTCACAGCATTAAGAAAATTAGATGGCTTCAATGTAAGTTAATCGCATTAAAGAAGGGATTTTGTTCCACAAGGCTTTGTACAAATGGCACCAAACTGGACAGCTGACCGGTTCATCCAGTTAACACTGAAGAAGTTCCAGACGTTTTTATCGCATGAACTTTGGTGGAGCTTTGGTCTGCGTGGCTCATTCAGGGTGGCTGAGAAACTATACCAGCACTCTCCAGAGTGGGTGAGCCCTGAGCTCACTGGAGGCCCTAAAAGCCAAAATATCTCATGGAATCCTTTGTTAGGATCCAGGAATTGTGGTGTGCAGCCCCCAGGCAGAACAGACAAAAGCACAGTGATCTACCAGTTTTTTTTTTACAGTGGGTTAAGTCGTTTTCCTTCTTTTGTGAGAGTACCACACAAAGGGAGCTTCGCACCACTGGCTCCTCTGCCGAGCAAAGGCACCAAATGCCTGAGCCTGCAGTTCCTCTCATGCCGGGCGGGATCACTGCTGCTGCAGCACATGACCAGCAGGGTAAAACTTACCCGTCTCCCTCTGGCCTGAACCCAGCTCCCGTTCTTCGTGACTGGGTGAACAGTCCAACTCTTGGTGATCTCTGCTTCACAGTGAGAGGCCTGTGCAGGAATCACTGTCCTCTGACTCCACCTGCTCTCTCTTCCAGTATCTGGGCCACGTGGAAGTGGACGAGTCCAGGGGCATGCATGTCTGTGAAGAGGCTGTCAAGAAGCTCAAAGTTGTAAGTAGAAAAACGTCTCCCTGCCTCTCCTCCAGTGTCATAGTGGTTCCCCCCTTTTGAGGGCTGGCTCCAACAACTGCAGTGGAATAACCAGGAGCAGCGAGATCACACACACAGACTCAGACCTTTCAAACTGCTCTTTTCTTTTGCTGTGCACCCTGATATATTTTTCCATAATCAGCAAAAAATAAAACTTTGTTGAGGTGGTGTCCGACACCTCTAAGCTGTTTTTGTTGTTTTCAAGTTCACTTTTAATTACTGTGTGTTCATTTATACATCATTCGGAGAGTTGGTTTTTGCTAGAGGGAGATAAGCAGAGGAGATAGCCGCAGGCCATCGCCTCTTCCCTGTCCCTGCTTTTCCAGCAAGGATTACGGTTTTTGGGGGGAGTCTTGTGGGTCTTCTCGGCCGCGGATGGCAATCCGGCACTGGGTGAAGCTGGCCAGTAAAGGCGCACCATCCAGGAGCGACCACACAGTGTGCTCGGGGGGTAGCACTAACACGAACACAGTACACGAACAGCTGTCGCCTGGTGGAGGCCGTGAGAGGACCGCACACAGCAGGGCAGGCTGGGAATGCCGAGCGCGGGGACCTGCAGGCCGTCAGTGCTGCTGTTGTCTTTCAGAGCGGGAAGAAGTCGGTGAAGGCGGTGCTGTGGGTGTCCGCAGACGGCCTGAGAGTGGTGGACGACAAGACAAAGGTAAGACTGTGCCCCTGCCAGCCCAGCTGGGCCCAGACCAGCGCAGTGAAGGATGAAATCTGCACCTTTTTTATCAATACCGCAGAGCCGATCTGCACACAGACAAGGGGAAACCAACCCCTGCAGACTGTATCCAGCTGAAAGTGTGTTCCTGCACAGTTTATTTTGTAATGTGGGTAGAAATAAGGTGACTTATTTGTGGGGCCAAAGTGGGGGGGGGGGGGCGGAAGCTGGACTTATTTCTATTCATGAATTGGAAAGGAAGCAGCTGGCGTGTGCGAGGATGGGACAGCACTGGCAGGACAGCACACTGCAACCTCCCCGCCTTGGTCACCGGTCCCGGCTCCTGCAGCACTTGGAAGTCAAACCCCAAAACCTGGATCCCTGACCTCAGCAGCTGATCTCCCTTCTTGGGGCTGCACAGACCCCTCCCCGCCATCCGGAGGGAGGCTTTCTCAGCTCAGCCGCGCGGTCCACTCGGGAGCCGGGAGTGCTGAGTCTTCACTCTGGACAATGGGAAAAGAAGAAAAAAGTCCGCCGGTTTTCAAAACGCGGCCATTCAGCAGACCCGTGGGCCTCCCATCAGGCAGACATAATGAGGCAATTATGGGAGTTTCTTTTCAGACACAAGCAGGCTTTTTGTGTGCAGTTACACACAAACGTTGCTGTTCCAGACCCCCCCCCCCCCCCTCCGTTCTGTCGCTACCAGAACTGAATCAGCAGTCTCCAGCAGCCTGCCCCCGCCCGCCTCCTCTCTGCTCCCTGCCTCGCCGACCTCAGGATGGGCCTTCCCGGAATATTCGCAGGGTGCAGCAGCGTCTGCGCTCCCCCTCTCGCTAGGCGGAGCGCAGGCTGCTGAAGAGGCAGCCTTTTCACACTCGGTGTGCGGTCTGACACTCTTCGCCCACGGCCTGCCTCCATCCTCCTCCGCCGCCTGCGCCTTCTAACGACTCGTTTAATGAGGTAATTGGGTTTAATGAAAGGAGGTATTCTGTCCTTTTCTTACGGGAAGGAAGGGAACAATTGCGGTGTGGGCGGATCTCGGCCCACATGGCTTCGCGTTGATCGCCCCCCTGCTGCCTGAATGCTGTGACAAAAGGGACCCAAAAACAAAAACGGAAGACGGAGAACTTGCACGTACTGTAGCGTGGAGGATACAACGGTACCGTAATTGTGCAGAGGCTTCACAGTGAAGGGTATCCCTCCTTTCTGCTCCCTGGAATCCCTTCAGCCCTTTGGAATGTCTTGGAAATGAAACAGCCACAGCTCTGGGACCGGTATTAATACAGAACACAAGACAGGTTGCCGATGAGAAGATGCCTCTTCAGTACAGCCAGGCTGTTGGGTTGGCAGTAGGAGTCTGCACAGAAGATCTCATCCAGCCGTTTCTTGAAGGAAGAGTGTCATTTTTAACATCGTGACTGGGCAGTATGTTCCAGACCCCTACACCCTTCAGTGTAAAGTTGTCCCTCTTGCACTTCCCCTGTTTTTGTAAATTCACATTTTTTGGTATGTTAACGTAATATTCCTCATTCCTCTGCCTTAAACAGCATCAGACAGATTATCTGATTAAAAAGCGAGGGCACTAGAGTGTCTGATAGCCCTCTCGTCGAACTGACCCTTCCTTGTGTTTTACAAATAGAGCTTTTCAGTGGGATTAGTGGACCGACCCACTCTAATGAAGTGGTTTCAAAAAAGGTTTTTCATTTTGTGCTTAAGCACCCCTTGTCCTGCAGAGGAACAAGCCCTCCATGCAGCGAGTTCTATGGTGTCATTGCAAGACGTTGAAGAAGGCAGTGTTGTTGTGGAATTGACATGACCAGATCCCCACAATAGTCAATAGATTGTCCCCAGGCCTGCTGAGTGCGACAGGGCCTGTGTAGCCACACAAAAATAAAGCTTAGCCCTGACACACTCCATCGTTCGAGTAGGATTTGTGAACATGAATCCAGTTTTGCTGGAGATGTTGCTCCTGATTCAAACAAGCAGTACATGCTTTGCCTGTTGATATAGGATCAACAACAAAAAAACTGAACAGAACATAACATCACTTTATTGGCCCTATACAATTTCTTGCACTAGGAATGTGTCTTTTCACAGACCCCAGCTCGCTCTCCATGAGACACATAGACAGGGAGAGAAGCTGGGGGTCAGAGCGCAGGGTCAGCCATTGTACAGCGCCCCCTGGAGCAGCTGGGGTTAAGGGCCTTGCTCAGGGGCCCAACGGAGTAGGATTCCTCTGCCAGCCACGGGATTTGAACCAGCAACCTTCCAGCTACAGACGCAGATCCTGAGCCACAGAGCCACCATTCTGCCCCTAACGACGGCATGTTTGAAGAATTCGTTTGCTCTCTCTCGCCAGGCGAATCGGTTTCGCTCGTTTCCTCCCGTACGGCTGTAGTTAATGTGTCGGGGGTCTGGCGAGACTAGCCCCAGGCGGTGTCGTTCTGAGCGCCGCCCGGAGAGACGGGCCCTTCGCTCAGCTCACCGCAGGCTCTCTCGCTGCAGGACCTCATCGTCGACCAGACCATCGAGAAGGTGTCCTTCTGCGCGCCCGACCGCAACTACGACAAGGCCTTCTCCTACATCTGCCGGGACGGCACCACGCGCCGCTGGATCTGCCACTGTTTCATGGCCCTCAAGGATTCGGTGAGTGGGGTCCGGTCCGCCGGGGGTCCACAGTGGCGCCTCAGATTTTAGAGAGGGCATGGATAGTGGGTGGTAAATTTACCCCAATATTTTTTTTTTTACTTTTAATGTGGTTTTCCGCTAGTTTTGAAGAACTGTGAATGTGACAGGCCTTCCTCATGCTTTACAACCAGTATGCATCCACTTTAAGTTTGCAGTAGAACCAGTGGTGCTCTTTGAAGCTTTGGCTTCCTTCTTAAAAGTGCCTCAGCAAATAAATTGATCGCACGCAATTTTAAATAACAATAATAATAATTCCTTACACTTATATAGCGCTTTTCTGGACACTCCACTCATAGCGCTTTACACGTAATGGGGATCCCCTCCACCACCACCAGTGTGTACCCCAACCTGGATGATGAGACGGCAGCCATAGTGCGCCAGTACTCTCCCCACACACCAGCTCTCAGTGGGGAGGAGAGCAGAGTGATGAAGCCAGTTCGGAGATTAGATTCATAGATTCATTAAAGAAGTGCTGTTGTTTAAGAGCGGATTCTGGTCACACAAACACAGAATTGACAGACTGAAAGGGGAGCTAGGGAGTAATGCCTGTAGACAAGCTGGCCCCTCGGCGTGAGCGGTCCAAACGCGCGGGAGAGAGGAGGCTCGCTGCGTGCCGTCCGGGCGCCCGAGGCTGCAGACTCTGACGCGGGGCTGTGCCTGTGCTGTCCACCAGGGGGAGCGGCTGAGCCACGCCGTGGGCTGCGCCTTCGCCGCCTGCCTGGAGAGGAAGCAGCGGCGGGAGAAGGAGTGCGGGGTGACGGCCTCCTTCGACGCCAGCCGCACCTCCTTCGTCCGCGAGGGCTCCTTCCGGGTCACCTCCGCCGGCCAGCAGGCCGAGCGCGAGGAGGCCGCCAAGCAGCCGCAGGACAAGAAGAAAGGTACTGCCCCCTGTGGGCCGGGAGGAGCAGCTGCAGCCCTGTGCCCTGGTTGGATTATTGGCATTTTCTCGTGACTATTTGAATACCAGCTTCCACTTGGTCTGAGAAATACTTTCTCACTCTTATGTTGGAATAATGCAGGGCGGTATCATACCACCATTCCTGCTGCTTCCGTTAGCTCTTGTTTGAATTGGCTGTTTTTTAATCACACTAAATTCAGCTGTATAAGAGCACGTGTATATCTGTGATGGCAGATGCAGGACAGTTGTCGCCGCAGTCAGCGCAGGCTGTAGAGATGCTCCTGCTGCTGTTTGTTCTAATAGCAAAAAAAATAATATAATAATAAACTATTTTATATAGCACCTTATATATAGCAAAGGTGGCTCCTCAAAATGCAGTGAAAATGCACACACAGGCTCTCGGTCAACGGGAGAGTGTGGCATGATGCTGTACAGCCAGAGCCGTTCGTCATCGCTTGTTGAAAAGAAGCCTGGAGCCACAGCCCAGCCCGTCCTGGCAGCTGCAGTTCCTCCCATCAGTCCCCCGCCGCTGCGGGCAGGAGGAGTGATGGCGGAGTCTGGTGATCGGCCTGCCTGACTGAACGTGCCGGTGCAGCCGAACTGTACATATCCGTGTTTAAAAACACGTTCTCTTCCGTATTCAACTGGGTTTTAATTTTGTTTGGTGGTAAAATACCGGTAATGCCATTACTGATACTCCAGTGAAGCCCTCATGTTGCTCATGGGTAAGAAATATCGCTCCTGGGGACACATCCCCACTGAGCCCGGGGTATAATTGTCTCTGCTAGAGGTGGCTCCCACAGTGCTGCTTTCTGTGGACCCCATCCTCAGCAATAAGCAAGGCATTGCTGTACTTCCTTTTCTGAAACTGGGCTCCTTCTAGTGGATCATCCACATCAAGTTGTATAGATTTCTAGCAAGCTTAATGAGGCTCATTTAAGATCATAGGTTGATTCTTCTAATATTTACATATTAGTTGTTTTATAATCAGGATGACTAAATTGTCCTGCAACCACAAATACAATTGGTATTTCATCGTCTGTGTGCCTCTCTGGTTGCTCACAGCGGAGGCTGCCTCGGCTGCCCCTGCCGCAGTGCCTCCTGGAGCTGCCTCTCCGCCTGAGGGGGCCGCCTCCCCCGTGGAGAAGGCTGAGCCCGGGGGGCAGCATGCCATCCCCCGCCGCCACGCGCCCATCGAGCAGCTGGTGCGCCAGGGCTCTTTCCGCGGCTTCCCCGCCCTGAGCCAGAAGAACTCCCCCTTCAAGCGGCAGCTCTCCCTGCGCCTCAACGACCTGCCTTCCACCCTGCAGCGCAAGACAGACTTCCAGAGCAGGAATCCAGGTGAGCACTCGCACTCCTCCTGCTACACTCCTGAGCACACACACCCCTCCTGAGCACACTCGCACTCCTCCTGCTACACTCCTGAGCACACACACCCCTCCTGAGCACACTCGCACTCCTCCTGCTACACTCCTGAGCACACTCGCACTCCTCCTGCTACACTCCTGAGCACACTCACTCCTCCTGCTACACTCCTGAGCACACACACCCCTCCTGAGCACACTCGCACTCCTCCTGCTACACTCCTGAGCACACACACCCCTCCTGAGCACACTCGCACTCCTCCTGCTACACTCCTGAGCACACACACCCCTCCTGAGCACACTCGCACTCCTCCTGCTACACTCCTGAGCACACTCACTCCTCCTGCTACACTCCTGAGCACACACACCCCTCCTGAGCACACTCGCACTCCTCCTGCTACACTCCTGAGCACACTCACTCCTCCTGCTACACTCCTGAGCACACACACCCCTCCTGAGCACACTCGCACTCCTCCTGCTACACTCCTGAGCACACTCACTCCTCCTGCTACACTCCTGAGCACACACACCCCTCCTGAGCACACTCCTGAGCACATGCACTCCTCCTGCTACACTCCTGAGCACACACGCACTCCTCCTGCTACACTCCTGAGCACACACACACTCCTGCTACTACACTCCTGAGCACACACACACTCCTGAGCACACACACTTCTCCTGCTACACTCCTGAGCACAAACACACACTCCTGCTACACTCCTGAGCGTGCACACACACTCCTATTTAGCACTTTTTAATACAAACAAAGAGATGGCTGTCCATGGAGAGTTATACACTCGCCTGAAAAATAAAGGGGCAAGCTCTTGCACAGCTTTTTGCTTTCTGACATACGTTTCTGAGAATCCGAGAATTCTGATTCCTTCCCAGTGGTAGCGAGTGCAGTTTAGTGGCCAGGTGGCTGGACTCAAACGGATGGGTTGTGAGAGAGGTTCTTGACTCCCAGGAGCTCCAGCCCAGCCAGGTGAATGAATGGGAGCGAGTGTTTGCTGGGGGTAGGCTCTGCGATGGACTGGCATCCCATTCGGGGGGGACAAATGCTCTCTTTTTGCTTCACACTATGGAAATTCTCTGGAGCAGGGGGCCATGGTCGTTTGATTTTAGAAGTGCCTGCCTCTCCCAAATGGTGAACTTTCAGCTATGTCTGAAAAAGAATTTTCCTTCTTTGTTAGCCCTGAGAAAAAAACAACAGCAGTAAAGTTATTGTAAAAGAACGGGATGGTGCACTACACCCAGTAGCCTGTGAGGAGACAGAGTGCCGCCTGACCTTGTGTGGAATGGAGAAGGTTCACAAAGAAATGTGTCTGTGAAGGCAGGTATTTTGATTTTCAATATTGTGGCTGCAGGGGTTTGCACCTTTTCATTTAAAAGTGGCTCCCACAAGATCTGGCCTGACACTTGAGCTAATGCTGCCTGACTCATCGGTGGCCAGTTCTGGGGTAGGCGTCTGTGACAGGTGCTGTACAGCGGGGCGCAGCGTCCTGGCTGCTGTCCATCCGACAGGACATCACAGCGGCGGCGCAGTGGAGCCGTTCTTTTACTGTTCGCGCCGAACTTCCTGAAGCTCAGATGACACAATGGCTTTATTGAGCAAGGCCCTCTGATCAGCTGTCTGACTCGAGCGCTGCAGAGAACGAGCGACTCTTACTCCTGCCACCCCAGCAGAGCTCCAGTGACAGAAAACAGCTCAGTGTGCTTTCTCATATTAGGGGGAGGGGATGCCACACCCACAGCTGAGCCAATAGATCTCTGAGAAAGGGAGATGCCTGCCTTCTGGGAATTTTCCTCCATTTGTGTGCTTGTGTGCTTTAAAGTTAAACCACACCACAGCTGTATTGCCTATCCATCCATTATCAGAAAGTCACTCCCCACTGGGTCCTAGCCCAGGAGGCACGGATCAACACTATGCCAGCCCATCTTTAGGCAGACACAAAAACACACACAGGGCTACGGGGGCAACTGAGGTACCTCGTGCAAGCATGGGGAGAACATGCAAACTCCACACAGAGGAGGCAGCCCCAGTCCAAAGGAACTGTGAGAGAGCACTGCTGTCTGCCATGTAACTCCGTGTTATCTTATAGCTGCATTAGGAAACTGGTGTTAAGGTGGCTCAGTGAAAGCATCAGAAAAAATACATGAACAAGAATAATGCAAAGATTGCAAACAAGAAAAGGACCTTTCTTGATTATGCATTCATTCAAATGAGACCTTAGTGGACAATATGATTTTTTTTATCAAATCTTAGGACAAAGGCTTCCACACACCATCACAAGTTGCCAGTCTTTTTTTAAAAGAAACGCTTGAGTTCCTGCTGATGTCTGTCGCCATGGAAGCTCAGATTGGCAGGGGTTCTGGTGTTTCTTCAAGTCCTCCCCTGCCCAGCTGTGGTTGCAGCTTTGGTGAATACGTTGTTGCTGTCCACTGGCAGGAGACACCAAAAAGAAAGCAATCCCAAACTCAAACAAGCCCAAACTGGTTTTGATTGTCTTCGGTGTTGCTCGGTAAATACTTGGGTAACTTAGGTACCTCAGGAGCACCTGGGTAACACACATCTGTGCAGCCCTTGTACAGGTTAATTGACAAATTAGCTCACCTACATGCAGACACACTTAAATAAATAAATGACTGCGCACACTAAGATTGTGAGTAGTAGAAGATGCAATGATATAATCAAGATATCAGAAACAAAAAAGACATGTATTTGTTTTGTAATAGTATGATTCTTAAAAGGAGCCATTTAAATAAAATCCATAGCAGGCTTGTAGCATCTAAGCCACTGTCATACTAATGAGTCAGCTGAAGCCAAACATGTCTCTACTGCTCTTGTATTGCTGCGGAGATGTAGATGTTTTTCCAAAAGCAAGGACTCTCCTTTGTGTTGGGACGCTGTAGATTTGCAATCACATTTGAGGGGTACCCCAGAATCAGGTTATATTCAGAGCGATGTCTGGGGATCTTGCATAAGACAGGGGCGTTTTGACAGGGCCCCATGGTGGTTGTAAATATGGGACATAAAACGGGTTGCTGAAAAGCAGCTGGAAAAGAGGAAGAGCTGTCCGCAAACCCTGGGGGTCCCGCTAAACTTGTGCGCCCCGCTTTTCCTCTCCGCCGCAGTGGCCGAGATGGAGTCGGCCGCGTCTGTGCCGCCGGGGGAGGGCGACGGCATCACCGCGCTGTGCAGCCAGATCAACACCTCTTTCGCCAAGCCCTCGGAGGACCCCTTCGCCACGGCGACGGCTAACGGCCTCCCCGCGCCCGGCGCCGCCCCGGCCATCCCCCCGCCGCCCGCCCCACCTCAAGGTAGGCCGGAGAAGGACAACGCTCAACTTTCCACACCTCCTGCAGATCTGTGCACGCTTGGATCATTTCAGCTTCTGCAAACGGAGAGGGTGACGATACCAGGTTATAGTGTGTTAAAACCCTGAGTGTGTAACTACAGACTGAGAGGCTGTGCTGATCCCGCACTCTGGTCAGCAGCTCTTCTGTCATGCTCAAGGACGTTTTCTTCATGGTTTGTCAAAAGAAGTCCATTCTTTTTTTTTTGCTTACATTTTCAAATCAATTCTACCAGTCAGCTGTCAACTGGAAGTAAAGGATTCAGTCTAAGGCTAACACTAAGGCTTTATCCTTAAATTGAGCATTATTATATGGGACTGCAATACATTTAGCTTTTCTTTTAACCATAATATACAACAAAATGATTGTTCATATGAATGGGGTGTATATGTGAGCTATATGTGTACTGTATGTACATAAAAATCAGAGAATCAGGTCACGTTGTAGGCTGTGGAAGCTGGAAAACGACAACAGGAAAATTGGGGTGCGAACATGTTCTATCCCGGAAAGAGTTCTGAGCAGGGAGCTGTGTCAGCATGCGTAGGCTGCAAACGAACAGATCCGGGTTTATTCCTTGCTGAAAGGAAAAGAAGAGAGACACAACATTTCAGCGAGACAGGTGTGAAAGAGTTCTTGAAACACTCCTGTTTGTAACTAAGGGGTTTCCTAGAAACCAGCAAACATCTGATGATTTTTCCCCCCCTCTTTCATCCCTACAGGGACGACAGTGTGGACGCAGGGTGAGGCCCCTGCCCAGTCGTCGCCCCCCTTCCAGGGTGGGCACAAGCGGACCCCTTCGGAGGCGGAGCGCTGGCTGGAGGAAGTGGCCAAGGCCGTCAAAGCCCAGCAGCAGCAGCAGCAGCAGCAGCAGCCGCAGCCGCAGGCGGTGCCCACCATGCCGGGGGCACCTGTCTCTCTCCCCACTGCCATGCAGCCCTTCCCGATGGCCTTCGACCCCACGCCCGCCGCTGTGGGCATGTACGCTCCCCCGCCCCTTCAGCCCGCCTTCATGCCCATGCCGGCTTACATGCCCACCCTGGCCAACAGCATGACCTACCCCAGCGCCAGCGTCCCGGTGGTGGGCATCACCCCCTCCCAGATGGTGGCCAACGTCTTCTGCACCGCGGCCAGCTCGGGAGCGACTACAGCGGGCAAGGCCGGGGGTGTCGGTGGGCACAGCTTTGCCACCACCGGCTTCGCGGTGGCGCCGTTCTCCAGCCCCGCGGCAATGAATGGCATCCCACCCGCCCCGCAAGCGCCCATCTCTACTAGCGTTGGCAGCCAGAATGGCACCGCCAACGGCACAGGCTGGCCGACAGACGCCCGGCTAACGGCGCCTGGGGATGCCCAGGAGGCCGAGCGGTTCGAGGCCCAGTGGGCGGCGCTGGAGTCCAAGTCTCAGCAGAAGGCGCCCAACCCCTTCTCCAACGACCTGCAGAAGACTTTCGAGATCGAGCTTTAACTGAGCCCTGGGGTATTAACTGTAACGCAGACATGCCACAATCAAACCTGAACCACTCTTCTTTATTTCTTCTTTATTTTATCTTATCTGGATGAATCAGGCCCCCCCCCCATCCCCACCTCTGTCGGCCTGCCCTGTCCTCTCCATGCAAACACGATGGTTCCTAGTTGTTTTCTCAGTACGCTTCGTCTCTCGTTTCAGTGGATGAGCAGTGCAGAGCTATTAAACCTCCAATATTCCTTTTTCCAAGTCCATGGCCAAACCGTGGAAAAAACAGCCCTTTTTTAGAAATATACTCATTTAACTCCTCTCTTAGAATGCAGAAAATTGAAAGTATAAACACTTAATTCCAAAACATACGGTCCAAAGTTGACCTTTCTTTGTGTCTTTTGCTTTCTCTTTCTTCGCAAGTCAAGGAGAGGAGGAAGATGATCTTGACTTCTTAGGCTGAAGAAGACATGAGTCGAAACATGTGACGTTCTTTTCTTCACGCATTGCAGCTCATATTGGTTGGCAGAAGAGGATGTCCGGAAGGATTATCTGGGACACCGAGAGCACTCTTCATCGCAGGGTGAAGTTCTGTGCAGGCTGGCCCAGGGCTCTGATGTGTGCGGGTTTTAAGGGGGTCTCAAAAACATGTCCACCTCCCCTGCCGCTGAAAATCCACCTTCCTGCACGGTTTCTTGTCTCTTCTCAAAGGAAAACCCAGCGAGCGTAACCTCTGCTTCAGCTTCTGTTCTGTCCAGGACAAGCTGTCCCACAGTGTCCGAAGGAGTGGGTGCCTGTTGTGTTGTATGAACTCAAGCTCCACGTTCTGATTCATTTTCTTCCGCATAGATGCTGGTAGTTGTATACAAATACCCAAGCAGCCCAGGCCTCTTTAACTGTGTAGGCAGCATCTAGAGCTCAACATCACAACCAGAGTTTCACCTGTTCCATAAGCCTGAAAAGAAGTATCCACACTGACCCCTGCAGGTCAAGAGATGTACAGGCAGTTCAGATCATCTGTAATGATGTACTTCAGTGTCCTAATGAGTGACACAAGCCCATCAGCTGAAGGACTCCTCAGTATTGTATCATTGTAAGTATGTGTGTATGTGCATGAAAGAGGACTAGATAAATTTTCTGTTTTTTTTTTATTTAAAATGAGCATTTAACCTTCCCTATCTGTATTATAATTGGAAATGTCACTCAATTTACATGCCCTTGCCAAGACACAATTGCCTCTTTCTAGACTGCAGTCTGAATCGGATGTACAGAGAGCTTTGCCGAGTCAACTGGACCAGATTCCCACTGTTCATCAGCTTTGATGCGTTTCATGTTTTACCAGCCACTGGCTGCAAGCTGTTTCATCTGGAGTAAGTTAGTTAAGTCTGGGGTAAACGTGCGCTGACAGAAGTGCTAGTTAATAAATCAGTTTTCTTTTCTGCTTCAGCTGAACGATTTGTAGCAGTACCTGTGGCTTGTAAAACAAAGTCAGGTGTTCAATCTGCTGTACAGTTAAGAGTTTGACCTGTTAGCTCAGCTTAGCCCTTCAGACCTTGTGACCTCGGAGGCTGAAAAACAGGATCCATCCTGCTTTGTGAGCAAGGCATTGCCCTGCGTGCACTTACGATGCTTTTTAAAATGGCTTTTTTAATTTGTGGCTTCCGTTTCCAAAGAGCTCCTGATCATTATTTTCTCCATCTACATTGTTGTATGCGAGATATAAAATATGCCTACTTCATGCACTAATAAATAAATGGGGACAGGTTAGTGTATTTGGCGAGAAAAACCATGCAAGTTTTAATATACGGTAAATGCCCAGTTGGTTTGAAATGGGAAAATACAGAACTGAAGGCCCTGGTTCCCGATTTCCTTTATTTAGAACATTTCCAAAGGCCAGTTTTGTGAAACATTTCGCAGGGAAAGAATGAAGTCAGATGCGCTCGGTCCTTTATTTAAGTACTATTTATTTGACATCAGATCGAATTCGTTGGAAAACTTTACATCCATTTGCTGTATATCACTTGAAACGTTTACACCTCTGAAATCAGGGATTACCCTCGGGCTCGTGCTCCAGCGAGCACTGTGATGCATCCAGGTGTCCTGGGGACTAGAATTTGGAATGGTGCACCGTAGTCTTTCATCCCTGGATAGATCCCATGTCAGCCAGTGTTGGTATGCACTTAGCTGGTTGTTTAGTTCAGTGTTTTAGGTGACTAGTCTTTGTTATCTTTTCCTCTGCTGGTGATCTTACTAGTGTATATCAATGGTTTCGGTGCCAAAGGCACTGTAAGTGAGTGGCGTGTCTCTAGTGAAGGACTGCAGCACTGGAGGTAATGGTGCTGAGCCTAACAAGTTTACCGATGGACAAAAACGATGAGGACCTGAGGCTCGGTGCTTCTCACCCTGTTATTGCATCTTAGCCCATCAGCTGTCACAAGAAGGACTCAGACGGACCAATCCCCTCTTCTGCACATGCACGGTTTCGCTATGAATTGAATTGAATGTTTAGTTCTTGGTACCAAATGTTAGACAGCCTACCACACGAGAGGAGTGACAAAAGATATTAACAAATGTGCTGTCAAGTCCAGTGGCTTGGACAGTAAAATCATCTCGGTGTCAAAACACTTTAAACACTTTATTAAGGAAATATCCTTCAGGTCCTGTGTGAGTATGATTCAGCAATGTCAGTAGTTGACATTTAAGGGGGAAGAAGACATGTAATTCTTTTTAAAAGAAAAGTGTAGTACAACTAGGATTAAAATAAGTAACGGACATACTGCATACCTATTAAGCAAAATGCACCCTGTGTGTCCTGGGACCATGCACATCATAGCTAACTAGCACTCTGAAAGGGAATCAACCCTTCTGTTTATTTATTTCTGTACAATCTTTATTTAATGGTTGATTAAGGAAACATAAAAATTAATGCACATAGCTCTTATCAGAAAGATACTAGGAAAAACTGTTATACATCCTACTCAAAATGCACCCCATGTGTGTGGGTTTACTTTCGGCATAATGAGTGATACTGCTGGTAATATTGGGAGAGGGTGCTGGGCAGGCCATTGGTATCTATATTTTTCTGAAAGGTACATGACAAGGCAGAAGGAATGTCAGGGTTAAAAAAATATATTTTTTCAATCTTGAACAGTGGTGACAATGAGTAGACCTGAATCAGAAGTGTTAACTATGTCAGCCCAATAAACTCATCAGATCAACAGTGAAACCTGAGCCAGAGGAAATAATAGGGAACTAAGGGGACATGGATTTAATGCTAAGAATAGAAGGTGCTTCTGTACACAAAGGGTTGTGGGTGTCTGGTGGCAAGCCCACCAGCCCTGTTGTTGAATGCTATCCTTCAAAAGAGTGGCTGGATGAAATCCTTGGATCATTTAGTTATAAGCAACCAAAGGAGGTTAATGGTTTCAACGGCCTCCACAACGTTACAACCACTATCATCTTCTTCTGGTTTAAAAGGCCTGCTCTCTGCTCTTCGGTGATTCATCTAAAGGCCAAGTGGAGAAACAGATTAACCTGCGACTTATACCAGTTAAATAAGAACAAAGTCTTGAATCACTACAAAAGTACACCAGTATTGCTGCCATTAAATTGATTGTTACTGATTAGAAGGATCTCTGGTAATTAATTATTGACCAATGTGGATGGCAAGTACAGCTAAACATCGACTCAGAAGAAAAAAACACTCTTGGACTCTGCGAGACCCAAGATGGGGTTCCATTTTTCAGCCTTATAATCTAGCTCTGTAGTAGTTTACGATTTCATTTTTTAAAACCCTTGACTCTTCTCTTCATCTTGGATATCTCGTCTGCTTTTACTGTAGGTCAGCTTGTTTGCACATATGTTCTTACACTTTACAAAGATTTCAGTTCAGTCCCCAAAACACTTTATTTCAAACTCAAGCACATGGTCCACCTGTAGCCTTTTACATCATATTCTCCCTAGATCCTCTACTGTACATCCCGTCATAAAGTTTGAAGATCTAGTGAACTTTTGAATGTAGAAAGGTGGGGCTTAACTCAGGGGACGTCTGCTTGGTGTAGCGGGGAGCTCAGATGTGTTCTTTGGATGGTATTTTGAAGTTGTGGGTGATGGGGCGCGCTGGTGTTGGGTGTGGATTTCAAACTGTTACCTGGAGGAAAGTGAGGAATGTGAGGTTGGACTGTTTCAGGCAAGTTTAGAGAAGGCTGAAAAGTAAGGAAGTGAAAGAGAGAGGAGTAGAAACGTGCACACATATTGTTTCCTGTTTCTGAGAGCACTTTTCCATTCTGCACAATCACAGTCTCTGTGTACCTGCCCCTCTTCTCCCTTAATTTGCCTAATAATCCTTCCTTAACGTCACGCAGGTCGCTGGACAGGTGTTCATGTTGTGAAGCTCTGCTGTTAACAGGCTAACTTTCTTCACTAAATAAAAACAATTTGCTTGTTGCCTTATACCACTGAGCATTAAGATGCGAGTTAAAAAAAAGTCCTGCTAACAAGGCCTGTGGTGAAGAAGACATTTAGGGAAGGTACAATTGAAATTCAGCTTAAACCAAAAAAGAATAATAATGTTAATAATATAAATGTAAGTTAAACAAGGCTGTCAAGCTATGGGTACAGGACATACAGGTACTTCAGGGCACTTTAAAAATTGTGCATTGATAAAAGATGACCAAATCTCTTAGGAGAAGCTGAGCAAGAGATGGCTTCCATACAGAGAACTGGGCACAGATGAGGACCCACGCTGGTTAAAGGACAGCCAGAGAGAAAGGGGAATGTGTTCATCGGCCAGTTGAACAATCACACTGAGGAAGGCTTGTGGAAGGGCGACTTGGAGGTTGACTGCAAACAAGTCTCACTTTTGCGTATTTTTGCGAAAAGCGCACAAAGCGAGAGGAGAGCAGGAGGACCGGTGTGTTGGTAGTTCCGATCAGGACAGGAGGCGGAGAGCAGCTGCTGCAGTGGCAGGTGGGGAGGCCCAGGGACAGACAGGGACAACATTGGACATCCCCACCCCAAGAGGTGGACTTCTATATCCACAGAGGGAGCCTCCCCCAGAAAGGGAGCCAGAAAGGCTCCCTCTGTGGGAGCCCAGAAAGGGAGGCTATGAGGGAATGAAGTAATAATAATAAATATTGCTTACACGTATATAGCACTGTAAAAAAAAGTGAGAAAAGGACATATCTCGCCTCTTTTTGGTAGTGTTCTAGCTAAGTGACTATTAAGATTTGACCAGGTGTCCCTTCACAGAGCTCAGAGTTTAGGCCCGAACCTCCTGGCTGGGAAGCCTGTTTAAGACATCAACAACTCTTTGTGTAAAGAAGTGTTCCCTATTTTGTGTTTTAGCTTTCAACTGAGAGTCTGTGTCTTAGTTCCACTATTGAGTGTGAAATTCTCCCCCGAGTTGAGCCATCAGTATCTCTAAGGATTTTATGTACCCAGGCCACATCTCCATTCAGTCTTCTGTTCCAGACGGAAGAGATTTTAATCCCTTAAACCAATCATTCTCAACCTGTGAAACAGAATGCCCTCATTTCTGTTTACACAAAACCACAGGGCCCCTATTGTTTTTATTTATTTATTATTTTATTTAAACTTTTCTTAGAAAATAAATTAATTTTAATTGCCATTTGTGCATTTGATCTCATTTCAATGAAAAAAATAGTTTTAACTTTAAAAATAGTCAAACAGATTGAAGGCAGTGTGATCTGAATTCACACTTCAACTTCTGTTCATTTAAGAATTTGCCTGAAAAATGATGAAAGTGAGCTTTCATGCTAAATATTTGCCAGAGATTTTGAAATTCTCGGCTCTGTGGAAGAAGGAGCATTATGCACTTTCGCCATCTAGTCTGTCGAGCGCCTAGTTTTGATCATCGAAGGTGCAGAAAATCCATCCTTGCACAGATCGGTGGCTGAAAATGGGACAAGGATGTATAGAACTTTATGTAGGCAGGAAAGTATTTCAACCAAAGCTTCTCCCAAGTCAACTGACAGAAGATGTCTCGGGCAATTCAAAGGTTTAATTAACATTTTTTATAATTAAATGACTGTTGATGGATCAGACTTTGTGGTTTTGCTAACTCAAATTTTGCTTCAGAGAATTTCCTGTTTAGCAGCAAATACGCGTCGGAGACACATGGAAGCTTGATTAGAAGGCGAATCTTACTTTTCTGCTTATAAAGTGCTGTAAAAAACTGCCTTATAGTCGGAAAAATGTGGTACGGATTTCGGATTAGCTGTATATTAAAAGCTCCTGCATCCCCCTTTGGATACTTACATGCCCCCCTAGGGGGTGGTGCGCCCCATCGGTTGAGAACCCGAGCCCCAGTCCTGTACGTTTTATAGCTTATTAATAATTCCATGCATCTATATAGCGCTTCTCATCCCAAAGGATCCCAAACTGCTCCACAGACAGGAGGGGACCCCTGTCCCCCACCCCTGCACGGCAGCTGGAATAAAGGGGGAACCGTACGGAGGCACGCTTGCTCAGGCCCCGATGGGAAGTCAGCCAGGACACCGGGATGAATACTTCCGAATGGTGCCAGGGATCTTTCATGAGAGCGTAGACAGGACGAATCAATGCAATCCTCAAATTTCCAAAGCTTTGGACCAATTTAAAGACGGTATTTTTCAGGTAAATTGCAGAAACAAAAACAGTTCACCATTAAGGACCAGACCTCCCTTAACAAGACATATATTATCCAGTTACTTGCTCAGTTCCCGGTCTTTAGGAACATGTCATTTGTAACCTCTGAAACATTCTGGATTGGGGATCTCCATGTCCAGCACTGGAGACCCCAAGTATGTACAGGATTGGGATGTCTAATCTAATGGGAAGGAGGGTTGGTCCAGACAAACATGACCTTGGTGTTGCTTTTATCAGTTAAAGGAATTGGGAGTCAAAAACATACGGGAATGAATGCTTTTGTTTTTTTCTTAAGATAAAGCCGATTTTAAGGTGAGCGCAGAAGTGCTGGATGTAACAAAAACCAACAGAGCTGCAATGAAACTGAAATTGTCTCAAATCTGTATTTTGTGAAGCAAGAGATTGAAATGGCCTAGTCTACGTTCTGAACAGTGTGGAGAAGGGGATCAGTTATTTTTTGGTTGTACAGTCTAAGGACGTATGCTGGACAGTAAATAACTGCATTTTCAGATTTGTTTTCTAAGCATACACAAGTACACAGGACTGAAGCTGTGTAGGGGATAACATCTTTAAGTATTGGCTTATGGCTATCCTTAAGACCTAGGGTTCTGCAGGTTTTACAGGTACAGTTCTTCTCAATTAATGTCCATTTAAGATCTAAAACTGCACGTTTAGAGGTTGAATGAGAACTTAATGATCCTTCTGATCCTCATAATTTTCCTAAAATAAAAATGGAAAAAGGGAACTTTTCACACCAGCTGTTTTTGTTTTTTCTGCAAAAACATCCATGAATACCAACATTCTAGCTCAACAGCCTTTGCTGTTCAAAGGGTGTCAAGCAAGGCATCTTTGACTGTTATAGTGTGGCTGGAAACTGCGTTTTACTATTAAAACCCTCGACAGACCCACGTGCACGATGCATTTGAAATAACGATTTCTCATTTTTCCCCTTAGATTTTTTTTTGAAGTAGTGCAATTTAATTGAAAACACCGTGCACGGGTTTTACATTCCTCTCCACATTCCAGTCACGCCAAATCCCATGTCCCATTTCCATCGGGTGTTGTGCTGGACACATGCTTCAATCCACGCTTAGTGCATGTTGCTTTTCTTTTCCCGTTAAACATTGCCAGAATACCACGCATCAGAGGAAAATCAATTGCTGTAGAATTAGACTGTTGTAACCAGGCAATCGTGGGACACGTTCACACTCTGTCTCGGATTCTGCAAGGGGTGAAGCACAAAAGCTAATTGGGGTCACTGGGTTCGCACTTCACATTTGCCGCCGGCAGTACCCGTCGTCTCCCCTCGCCCGTTTAATCCCAGTAACTCTTCCGACCGCTAAACGCATTTCCAAGTTTCCGTCCAAGTTTTTTTTACTGAAAATATAGGATCTGCTGATTTTTTTTTTCCCAATTTCATGGATTTGGCAGAAAAAGACGATGGCTTTAAATAATGGTTGCAGTACCAAGAGTGTTTACATGTAATTGTGTTACCATCTGCTGGCAGTAAGTGCCAAGTCAAACCTACCCACTGACACTGATTAATGGTTACCAACAGTGATCCACCTCTGGTCTAATATTGCATATACTTTTCTCAGAGTTTATTTATAATAACCTTTAATTTGTCTTTGCATCAGGATCATATGTATTGGCAAGGCTGACCCATAATTATGTAGTTTTCACAATACAAGAAAGGCTGTCCTCTGTTTGTGGTCCTGCATCATGAACCAAGGCCAAATTTAATCTGTTTGAGTACAAGGTACGTTGTATAAAGAGCAGGGTGTTGGGTGTGTAAACGGTTTACTCATACAAGCTGTCTTTGCCCCTAGTTCCTTCCTCTTTTGCGAATCGAGAAAGTATTTAATGTCATATTGAAAACCTCCCCCAATCCACCACCACCTCTGGATTTGTAGGTCATTATGTTAAAGAAGAAGAAAAAACTAAATTACCTCATAAACTTGATTGTAAACTGTAGTGTAGTGGTAACAAGCCAGTTGAAGCTTATTTTTAATCTTTATTTACAGATTTTTGTATCTAAACCTACATATTTGTATTATAATTACATTGTACAAAGATAAATAAATAATATAATGTTAAAAATGGGGTTATGATTTTTTTCCTGGCGTATTGCTCTGTACTGGATCGTCTGTTTCTGTCTCTACGTAAGCGACTGCCAGACAATTTGTCCATTCTGCACTCACTGGCCAAAATATTAGATACCCTCCCCTCCAATGAAACGAAGAAAGTCCCTCGACTTGCTGGTAGGCAATGCATGGCAGGCTACAGGAAGAGACAGACTTCCATCGCCATTCCCTGACCAGCACAATCCCCAGCACTCAATCCTGTTGAAAACAGATATCAAGTCTTACACCCCCCGTTGTCTGCACTTCCTCAGCAAATCCTCAGCATTGTACTCTGACAACTGTGTGACAACAGTGGCCTCAGGGCCTCAAGGAAGTTGTCAACAGGAAAGAGCGACCAGCAGAGTCTGTATGCAGGCCTGTGTATAGCTAGTACTGTATAAAACTTTGTCCCGCCACCTCTCCCACATTTAATTTTAAATGTATACATGTGAAATCTAACCGTTCTCTTCTTTTACCGGTAGTGACCTTATTCATAAAAATACGGTTTTTAAAAAAATGTTTACATTTCCCGCTTCCCCCGTAAGGAAAAAAAACTGAATTCGTAGTTTATAAATGTAGTCGGAAACGAGCTACAACAACGGCTCTTTCATTCGTGTCATCTAGTGACACCACTCCCTCCGAAAACAGACCCATTCAGCAGAAGCCAAGCCAGTTTAATAGCGCACTGTTTCTGTTATTGTTTTTTACATATAACACACGATCATAAGAGCCAGCGTCTGGCCTGCAAGATGAGCTGCTTCGGTCGTCAAGGAAACGGGAGCGAGTGGGTAATTCAAATACGTCCGAATAGCTCCTTGTGGGAGACGGAGTTGAACAGTACGTAGAAATTAAATGTCAGGAACCAAAAAAAGAAAGTTAACTGGTTAAAAAACCCAGCCTATTCCAATTCGGATCGTTTGAATGCCGCGCAGACAAGAGGTAAAACTGGATTTTATTTTTCTGTTGAACGCGAAGGACGTTTCTTTTTAAGGCGGGTGTCCTGTTCTCGAAACTAACATTCGGTCCACCGAGCTCGCGTCTAATAATTAAAAATAAAACGCGTTTCCCACCCGAGTTAAAACTTTTTAGAAACATATGAGTTCGTGAATTGCCGTGGTTTAAGAGATAATAGTGATACGGTGTCTGTTGGCACTTTTTTAAACGAGTAATATCATAAACTGTCTATTGTTTACCCTGCACTTGTACATGATGCACAAGATGTGCAAAACAGTCTTAACAGAGATTTTCAAATGGCGAAGTTCTCGGGATGTCAACGTCATTCTTTATTTCCGTTATCACAGTACCTCTGGGCTGAGTTAATAGTAATTAAATAATGCTTGTTTCACAGAATGCATGTTAACCGTAAAACACCACAGAGGCAAAAACAGCCGTTAACACCTGTATGCACAGTTTCAAGTCTACAAATGGCTGAGCTCCACACTCACTGTCTGGTTGAATATCTGGCTTTCACTCCAGACGAGTTCAAGGCACTAGGCCGCCCAGCGTGTCCGAAACACACTGATGATCAAGACACCGTGGCAGTTCAAGTCTCGTTGCAAAGAATGCTCATGACTGGTGTGTAATAAGTTCCTCTTCGACACCAGTGTGAAGAGAGAGTTTATTCGAGATCATCACGATGTCGAGATATAGCATTAGCAGAGGAGATCTTACATGTTGTGACACCCCGCCCTTTGATTGGCTTACCCACCTGAGACTCTGCTCCCAGACAAGTAAGAGAAAGAGGGGAGCCTTTTAGTCAGGGATCTATTAATTATCCAGCCGCCTCTAATGAGCAGTCTTGCATGGCGCAGGAGATGTCCGCAGGGAACGCCATGTACGCCAGATTCCACCAGCACCCGAGTTTCCCCCGACACGCCACAAGACCCCTTCTCTACCCCTTTTTTGCACCTTAACTTTCCAGAGCTCGTTTTTCACTTCAGGCGGGTACATGCCAAAGAGATGGATGTCAGTTTAGTTTTGGCTGATCTTAAAAGTAAATATAAGTGTTTCGTCAAAGTCTTCCTGCTCAGATGTTGGGTACTCGCACTGCAGGGTCGGGGTGTGATATATTTGACTTTGACGTCGTATTTCTGTATCTTGAATCCCCCCCGAATAACTTTTTCAAGATCCAGTTAAGAAAAACCTGGAAAAGCCCTAACAAATGCAGTTTGTGCGCAGTGATGCAATTGAATAAAAGGATATTAATTGCTCACCAAATCATTGCTGGTACCTGGTCAGTACGACAGTGAGTGGGGTGGGAGAGATGTAAGGAAGTCTGGTCTGCTGCTGTACGTGGTGCTGGGTGACCAGCAGTTGGCTCTCTTCCCTCTGGACTCTGGACAAAACAATGCCCCCATTACGGTGTGCTTTAAGAGGTGCCAACTTTTGGATAAGATGTTAAAACCCAGTATAGTGATGAGGACACTATCCTATAAAGATGGCCTCCTAATAATCCCCCTCTCTGAACTGGCTTCATTACTCTGCTCTCCTCCCCACTGAGAGCTGGTGTGTGAGGAGCGGACTGGTGCACTATGGCTGCCATTGCATCATCCAGGTGGGGCTGCACACTGGTGGGGGTGGAGGGGATCCCCATTACCTGTAAAGCGTTTTTGAGTGGAGTGTCCAGAAAAGCACTATATAAAAGTAAGGAATTATTTATTAATTAAACTGAGCACCTGGTTACTTGGTGATTAAATATCCTATGACAGAAGGAGTTAGTAGGAGTAGAAATGTTTTCTGCAGTGTCCTGGCTAAATCCTCTGAAAAAAAATTTCAATAGGGAGCAATACAGTGCAATAGAAAAAATTATGGATTCAGGTCGCTCTGGTCCACCCAACTGTACGTAGGGATACCGACCGGCATTGGCAGGGGTAATCCCAAGTTAAATTAGCATCAGGGAGGGTCACACCCTCTCATTCTGCTTAATGCTGTGCATGTCAGGATACATTCTGACCTGTTTATGCGCCTGTAGGTTGAAGCAAGGGCTCCCTTTTAAATAATGTTTCATTGCAGGAGAGCAAACACTTTAGTCCCTCAGCCTTCATGTGCAAAGTACAACTAAATCAGGCTGACTGCAATTCCAGGCAACATTCAGCACATTGCAGTTTCAGACCCCTTCCATCCATCCTCTAACTGCGTTATCCAGTACAGGGTTGTGGGGGAGCAGGAGCCTGTCCCAGCATGCAAGGGGCGCAAGGCAGGGTACACTATCACAGGCACACACAGGCCGACACACACACACTAATGCCAGGGCCAGTTTTTCCTAGGAATCAATTAAACTACTTGTATGTCTTTGTTGAAAGCTGGACTACCTGGAGGAAAACCACATGAATATGGGGAGAAGAAAGAACGCCACACAGATAGCACCCCAAGTTTGGAATTGACCCCAGGACCCCACAGCTGCACAGAGGCAGTGTTAACCACTGTGCCCACTTAACAGCCTCAATTTCGTATCCATGAATAAAGATAATAAGAATATGAAAAACATGTAAAACACTTCAAAGTTAAATGACCAGAAATGGACAGGTCTTAAAATATTGAACTTAAATATTAAAATATTAAAAATTAAAGCAAAGGTGAAATGTACTTTTCAAATTCAAACCATCAAAATAAGTTCAAATGCTGTTAGAAATAGCTTATCAAATGTTTTAATAATAATTGTAATACCCTTTCTTAAAT
The DNA here is from genome assembly GCF_055471065.1 of Atractosteus spatula. Classification (NCBI taxonomy): domain Eukaryota; kingdom Metazoa; phylum Chordata; class Actinopteri; order Semionotiformes; family Lepisosteidae; genus Atractosteus; species Atractosteus spatula. Next base: position 72,346,491 of record NC_142708.1, on the reverse strand, counting down.
AATTACATGGTTGAAGTTTTTCATTTGAATACACATATTTTAGCTAAAAGGGCTGTAATACTTTAAATTAATACATCAGGTTTAATTCAGAGAGTTTCTTTCTCTTGTGTAGAAGGTTATCTCTACAAATCATAATAAAGTACAGAACTGAAATATTCTGACCTACAAATGTATTTAAAGAAACTTGGGTAACACAGTGTTCTGATATTTTCTTTAAAAAGAAACAAATACGTTCTTTTTTCTAACCAACATAATCTGCTGATGTCTGCGGACTAATTCACCTAGACGAAGAGAAAAACTATTTTTAAAAATCGCCCCATGTCTCCCTCTAGCGCCCTCTCTCCTCAACTGCATATCTTGGGCTTCGTCGAGGAAAATTACTCTCATAGGCTCTTTGCAAGACTGGATGTGGAATTCGGTTACCGGGTGCTTTCAAGTCCTGTACAATATACAATGTATCACAGACCAAACCTTGCTTAATCAGCAAGGAAATTATTTTTACCCAGTAAGTTTTACCAGTAAAACCACAGTATTTTTGGTACTGTTGGAAAAATTAATGTAGATGGGAAGATCAAGTTCAGGTCCTGGACACTGGCCTATTCCAGTGCTGCACAACTCCAATACAAGAGGACCACAATGTGGACAGGTTGTTCATTTCACCTTTGATCTTAATAATCTAACTTGAGATAATCGATTTGGTGATTGACCTGATTAATTGAGGTGCACATTGGTGGTAGTGGAGGGCAGTCCCCACTACCTGTAAAGTGCTTTGAGTGGAGTGTCCAGAAAAGCACTATATTTCTGTGTTGCAAAGGTCTCCAGCTGTTGATGCTTTTTAAAGAGCTCTAGAGACCTCAGGCCTGGATCTTTGCTCCTGTGACTTACCAGGCCCTCTGAGCAAGAATCAAGCCGGTCTCAACAATTGTCCCTAAATCATCCTAATTCATTAGAAATAATTCGGAGTAAAACCCCAAAAGAAAAGAGTATCAGGACCATGTGTGAGATCCTCAAGCGTAATTCATATTAAACCTCAATCATATAATAATATGGTCTGCTTACCATATACATGTCATATATTCATGTGAAAGGACTGAAAATACTGGGATGTTATTATAAAAGGAGTAGTACAAAGAGGAATGACTGTCAATAATAATTAGAAATTTTATGCGTATAAATAGTCACTTTTATTTAGATTCCCTCACGCGCTGCTGCCTGAGAAGGTCCAGTACAGACCGGTGTGTCTGAATGCAGGTGAGATTAATCACCTTGACTGTTTCAGGTCAGCTCAGAAGCTGCAGTGTCACTTCCTGCACTGCGAGAGTTTCGCAGAGGGTCATCCACTTCCCTGACGCATGCTGCTGGCAGTCCGTAGTTCAGGGGACTTCTGGTGGCTTAGAAGCTGCTGAACAGAATAGGGAAGAGAGCACGGTGGCTTTCCCCTCCCCATATTGTTCCTCATTCAATAATGATTTCACGACGACGCAGATCTTAAAGCGCCAGTTATTTCCCTCAAATAGCCGCTGACTGACCTGGAATAAGACGAGTGGGAGCCATCTGATCTCACCGCAAGACCCCCATGCCGACTTGCAGGAGTCAAAGACAATTAGCTTCCTGTGTCCAAGTGCCCGTTCTGGCTGTGCTGCCAGTGGGAACAGAATCTGCTGTCTGCTGGCATCACCCGGTCAGACAGGCATCCAGCCAGCTGCCAGACTCAAAGAGGGGGCATGCCAAAGAGTCACTTTCTCACTGCCTTTAACCTGACTCAACAGTGGCCTTCAGATGAGCCATTGTGGGATCTACTGCAGCTGCAATTCCTGCCCCAGGCTTAACGACTGTGCAGCATACAACCTCGACCAGTTTTATCCTGGTTCCGAGTTATCCTGTATTACTGGGGAGGGAGCCCCTGCTCATATAAACTACATCCGTGCACGTACGTCAGCTAGACTGTGGTAGTTAAGAAAGCAGACTGTGTAATCAATACAAATAAAGCTGTGTTTATTGGCAAGCAGATTTCATAAGCTATTACTGTCTAATTAGTGAGATGTTGCAGATAGCTAAATGCCACGAAGAAGGATTTTAGATGTGACCTCGGGCTGATCTGCGGCTGTACTGTTTCAGGATTTTAATCTTCCTTGTAAAACACAGACAGAAAGAAGCAAGGCACACATGATTTCCAAGTGTTTAATCAGAACATCTCCTTAAAAGACAAGATTGTCTAATGCCAAAATCATATTTAAAACATTTGCTTTAATCATTAAGCTAAAGCCATACAGAAGACAAACAAGTTTAATATTCCCTAAACTGGAAAACACACTCTGTTTTCACTCTGTAATAAAGTGCATATAAAGATGGAAAAATGCACAGATTCAGCATACATCTTTCTCATTCTAACATTACTCCATCAAAATTAAACACAAATTAAAAGTGATATTGAAATGGATTCTTCCCTTTAAGAGTAGTCCATAATTAAGTGCAAAATATACTCTATACCAAATTAACTGCATGAAAAACAGGAATGTCCAGCAGACTAGGAAACAATTACGATTCATGCTACCTACATGGAGATAAAGATGTGGGTTACTGATATGGATTAGAATATCCTACCCACATTCTCCCATTCGTAACCATTTTGTGTTTTACACAAGTGATTTTCTATTGGTTAAAAGGTCAATGCTGAGGATTCAAATTATTAACACACCCGTCTTCTAACTCCATTGATGCCACACTCTGTGCATTGCAGATACAGCCACCCATTATATCATCTCATCTTCTGCCAAGAGGAGCAGAACCCGGAACCTGAATACCCAGACCCTTGTTCTTGTATCTTGAATTTTCAGAGTGTTTGAAAACCTAAGATGCTTTCCCCATGGAACAACACCCAGGGGGTGTCTCTTCGAGCACATAATGCAGCACCAATATGTTCTAAACTCCATGGGAAATAATAACTGCGGAGAAAAAGCAACAAATGCAACGGAGTAACAAGAAACACTGATTTTAACAGCAAACAATCCCATTAACAGTCCTTTTGACACACCTTGAACATTCATTGCAAATGAGGGTTAGCTGACCAGCAGTCGTCTCTTACAAAATGAGACACTACTTGTCTAAATTATGAGTAGCGGCACTACTGGATAAGCTGTTGTTACAACATTTGATAAACTGTCACCAAGGAACCAGCAGCATGTCCTTCTCCTTCAGATGTGAATCTGACTTCTCAACATCAGTGTTCTGTTAATTTCCCTTCTCCCTGGCCGGGGCCTGGCTGACCAGCAATCCAAATGACAACCAGCCTGCAGGGACCCTGGCCTTCTTCAGCTGAGCTTCAGAGAGTTTGCTCGGCTCAGTCTGGTGGCAGTACCACTGAGAATAAAACCCCTAAGTGAGATGAAGTTGGTGAGACTATGGTCTTCTCTGTATTTGACTGGATCTGGTTTAGAATGACTTGCCCTCATAATGCATTACAGGAGACAGAACAGGAAGCTTCTGAAAATGATGTTGTTTATGAAGGAATTATTTTCCCCTGGACAAACAGGTCGCATTATATAGTATTTAATTGATCATTAACATAACTTAACAGGATAATGGAATTTGATTATATGCTCAATGACACATTACTGACATTTTGTATTGCTTTAGCATTGCATATTGATTTTCATTCTCTGGACTTCTTTTAAAAAACAGATACAGACCTTTCTAGCTTTAATATTAATATTGGTTTTAAAGTTGCACTTTAAAACAGGATAGTGTATATTAGTAGTTATACACAAGTATTGCAGTATTTTCTGCTTTAAATAAATGGATAAATGAAGCCTCATTTTTAAATGACGGAGCTTTGGGAGCAGAGATGTTTTTCTCAGACAATGCATATGGCTAAAGCAACTGGGACAAAGGTAAGTTGTTTTCTAAGAAAATAAGTTTAAACAATTGTTATTTCTAGAGGCTGCCTGTACCGACAGTAGGCTTTTGATTCCAAGAATTCATCCCATAACGCTGTGTCCTGACCTCTGAGCCCAGCAGCCAGCCTGCCCACAGGTACAGTACTTGAGGCCGTGATGAAGACTTCAAAGCAATGATCAACTAGTGACACCCAAAGCTGAAATTCTTTCTTGTGCTGTTGATTTGCACATGGGAGACCCAGTCCTATGTGGCTGCATTCCAGGCTGTGCGGTCTTCTTTACGCTGGAGGTTTGACAGCACTCAGGAATCAGTGCCTACCCGCTGAAAACTGCAGGAGCCACACCCAAACCTTACTGCTGCAGGTTCAGCTCTGACAGGAATATTTACAGTCCTTCGCAAAGGACACCACAGAAAACTCCAGGAAAGTGTCAAGGTCTTCCTTCCCATGTTGCCCCACTTCCCGTGCCTAGCGGCTGCCCGTCTTGTCGGCGCAGGCGTTGCAGACCCGCACAGGGTGGTCCCACCCGCGCCAGGGCACGGGGCGGCGCTGTTCGGAGCAGGAGCTACACACTCCCTGGCCGCAGGCCCTGCAGTGGTGCTTGGACATGCTGGGCGTGAAGGCCTTGCTGCACTGGTGGCACTGCACGATCTCATGGTCAGGAACCCAGTAGTCCGGCCGCGCGACATTCTTCACAAAACCTGCCAGGTAAGAGATGACCGTGAAACATTTCTTCCGCCCGGTGCGCAATCGATCTGTTTTTATTTGGAATTGTATTTCTGCTGCCTCTCTTTTCGGGACACATTTTAGATTTTTAGTGGTAAAGCAATAAAAAGCAAATATGACACTTACAAACACTGTCAAATGTCAAACGGTTCAAAGTCTTTACACTTTCACCTCTGATTTGTGATGGAAAAATGAATAGAAGACTATACTGCTATTGGTGTCACTTCTCCTTTTGTATTGTACATTAGCATTTATGAGCGATTTGGAAAGATTAACCTAAAAAAAGCAGATTTGGAAACGGATTAACTCCTGAGGATGTAGTCGGATTAACTATAAATGTAAAATCAAGGGTCTCCCAAAATGCATTTTCTCCAGATGAAATCTGCCCGTCTTCCCGTCTCACTCAGTAAGGCAGCGTGAATGATGAGAAAAACTCTCTGCTTTACCTAATGGGTAGTCCACTGCTGTTGTCACGAGATTCAGTGTGCTCTGGGCCACCTCTGTCACCCGCCGAGCGATCAGACCCCTGGGCTCCGCCTCAGACCCTGTGAGACAGACAAGAGAGGAAGCCAACATTGCATCTGGTCTATGCACTTCCCCCATTCACAGTACCTCGGATCGGCCCTCCACCAAAACGCGAAGACAGACAGGCAATCCGTCCTCGTCTCCACCCTGGCGCGAGGAATGAGGCAGCTCTCACCCTGGCCAGAGGCGGCGCTCCCTCCCCGGCCGTAGCAGGTGTCGCAGACCCGCACGGGTGCTGACCCCCAACCCCTCTCCGGCACGGGCATGGCGTGTGTGGAGCAGCTCTGGCAGAAGCCCTCCCCGCAGGAGCGGCAGTGGTGCTTCCTCTCCGCCTCCTCGAAGGCCTTCTTACAGCCGTGGCACGCCTGCACAACCGAGGGAAGAGATACTGCATGTTTCCTAGCCTAGATAATGAAGGGCCCTTACTAAGATCAAGATCGCTTTATTGGCCATATACAATTTCTTGTATGAGGAATTTGACTTTTCACAGACCCCAGCTTGCTCTCCATGAGACACACAGACAGGGAGAGAAGCTGGGGGTCAGAGCGCAGGGTCAGCCATTTATACGGTGCCCTTGGAGCAGCTGGGGTTAAGGGCCTTGCTCAGGGGCCCAACAGAGTAGGATTCCTCTGCCAGCCACGGGACACGAACCAGCAACCTCCCAGCCACAGGCGCAGATCCTGAGCCACAGAGCCACCACTCCACGGTGGGCTCTTATAGACTAAAGCCACAGTAAAGCAAACCTGACTGTGCTTTAAGGACATTTGAACTAAAATACTACTGAATAACCACTGAGAAATAAAAACATTCACCCTGTTTCTTGAGAGATTTCTGTATGGTTTTACCATGCTTTCACTGCATGTTAAATTATAATGAGGATAGCCCTGTCCTGTATCTGACACACAGCCTACAGAAAAAGCTCATCAGCATGGCAAGCAATAAAGTGTGAAGGAACAAAAAAGAGTTGCAAAGAACTGAAATAATGGGCCGTACAAAAATAAGAGCTCAGAAAACCTTGGATGGTACATCAGATTCAGGGATGGAGGCAATATTCTCACTGTAAACCAATTCTTGCCTGAGTTGCAGAACCTTGTTCATAAATCAACAGCTGCTGTTACCTTTATCCGGGTAAATATTCAAACAGATGTAATTCAAAGCGCATTTCTTTGTGATCAACAGAAGACCATGAAAGGTAGAAAACATATCTGCTATCGCATGGGAGTGTAACCCTTTTCATTTTCCTTTCCACTGATTTCTATGAGAAGAAATGAGGGTAAACAGCCAAGCTCACAGTGATTTCTGCATTCGGCCTCCAGTAGGGTGGAGCCACCTGATCTGTCAACCAGGCTGTGACGGCCTTGGTTGGCCCAGTGCTGTACTCCGATACGGACTGGATGACGAAGTTCACCCCATCCAGCACACGCTGTGCTGCGTTCTGGTGGTCTGCCAGGAACACCTCATTCTGGACACAAAAAGGGAGAGAGTCAAGGGTGAGAATGATCTTACCGACTGGGCTTGGTTTTCTGTAGAGCTCTCCAAAACGTTTAAAGATTGCAGCACAGCTGCCTAGACAATGCTAGACTGACGAAGGTTCATGCTAGCTTTCCAGCACACTTCAACTCCTCTGACATCTGTGAGAAACACTCTGTTTCTCCAGTCTCCGACACAGGGATATATCCGAGATGTGTGGCCGCATCCCTTGTTTGCTGCCAGGCAGGTACAGGAAATATCGCTAGAGAGTGGCGTTTAAAAAAAAATAAATCTGGAGATTCCCAAATAGCCTCGTGCGTATAATAAAAGAATAAAGGACTATTTTCCATTTTTTTTCTAGTGTGTACCACTGGTCGATCGCCTTGTCTTTGTACTGACAGAAAGTGCTGTCTGTGCTAGTTCTTCTAAATATCTTGAGTGTATGTTTGCTGTGCTGGGGAGGACTGTCATGAACCTGCCGACGTGTGCGAGCCTGCATGTGCTGATGTGGAAGAGGAGGATGGGTGAGGAGGACTTACCCCCGGCCAGACGTGCTTGATCTCCGGCCGCACCACGCTGCTCTCTGGGTCCTGGTTCCCCATCCAGTACTGTCGGCTGCGGTAGATGATTCCGCAGCTGGCACACTCCAGGACATACCTGGAGGGGGACAGGGACCAGCAAGTGGGTCAGCAGTGCACACCGGGGGCCGCACGCCAGATCAGCGCTGCTGTCACCGCAGTGTTGGCAACAGCTGCAAGGTCGTCCTGGCCAAGAGCACTGGACCACTCACCCTGACCAGGCGTACTTCGCCAGACCGATCCAGGGGTTATCAGAGGAGGCCGACGTCTTGGGGATAACAATCACCTCCCTGCCACCCTCATAGCATTTCTGAGGAAGATGACATACAATTGTTCAAGTTCAGATCTCAGAATGAAGGGTGACTCCTCTAGCCTTAAGATTCAGAGACCAATCCTTTTCATTAAATGAGATGCAGCAATTTGATGTGATTGTACATTACACCAGGGGTGAATAAGCCCTGAACTATTCAACACAGCAGTTTCATTTTGTTAACTGTAACAATATTTTTTTCCCCCCAACAGATGCTATCAAGTACCCCTGTACTGAAAGGTGTGTTTTCCCCAGCGTGTCCCTCCAGATTAGAAAGCGTGGCAGTTTCATGGTCTATCATGAATGAAAATGTAGTGACATCAGACGCAGAAATATTCTGGTGCACGGTTGATGAAACCTTGGGACAGACTGCCCAGACCGATGGGATAAGGAACGCAAGGCTTGACACGCAATCTGGAAATATCACACAACTGACATGGCGGCGTCACCTAATGGCCCTGCTGTGAGCCTTCCAAAGGGAGTTTACCTTACAGATGAGGACCTTGTTGTTGAACTGGTGGGCGTACTGGCACAACCCATCGGCCATGTGCGGAATGCTGTCTTTGAGGTGGTTCATGCCGTTCTTGCAGCGCACACTGCGGACAGGGAGCACGCGTGTTCCTATTTCATGGTGAGCGGAAACTAGGCAGCACTTACTTCTAGCCAAGCCACTGTTCTTTTTAAAGACAAAAATCATTTGAGGTCATAGAGTACCAGCAAGGTCGATCGCTTGCTGTTACAAAAGAAATGGAAGATGTCCAGACCCTGAATCTATAGGAGCTTCCTGGGTCAATGAAGCTGTAAAAGTCAGTCCCTGCCCTTTCTTATTCGAGAGGCAACGCCTGCACGACTTCCTGCTGGCAGAACCATGCAGCTTTGGCACTGAGCCCCCAGACCAACTCGTGCCTTACCTGCAGCTGAGGCAGAGTGAGGGGCAGGTGAAGTACTCATCAGGGAAGAAAGAGTACAGGCTGATCTTGTCATCAGAGATCTCTCCACAGAACCTCTCGCTCAGGGCCTGAAAGTGAGGGAGGAACGCAGGGGATCGGGAGGAACTTAGTTTGGTTTTTTTGGTGTGATCCTGGGACTGTGATCCTCTGTATTGACCCTATCCAACCTCGACTCTTAATTACTTGGTTAACTCAGTAATTGCCTTAATTGGGTCAATTTAAATTCTCTCCAGGTCTGATTTAGCCAATGAAGTTACTCATCAAAACAGCAGACTTCATCTTATAGCTTAACTTCTCCGCCGCTTCTCTCTTACTTTATAACTGTATCTAACATTCACTCTAAAATGTGCCACACTCCATCCCAAAAGTGACACTGAAGAAGCTCTATGCTCAAATGGGAAGCTCGCTCACCTGCAAAGCACTGTAGACTATGGCAGGGTGTCTCGGGGAGCGCGTCGCTGTGTTTTTTACTTGCTGTCTGATGGTGTCCTGCAGGCCGGAATAGTCCGTTGGGGGGCAGACGGTCTGCGTGCCCACGTACTGCACCGAGCTGAAGGCCTCTGTTGTCAGCCCCAGATCGTGGAACCTCTTCTGCAGCAGTGTGTCCGCCTGCCCAGAGACACTACTCTCTGCAGCAACGACAGGAATGACAGGACAACTGCTGATATTACATCGGTCTCCTGTTTCCTTTACCTTCATCATAATTCATTGCATTTCACATCATACTTTCAATCCCAGGGCATCTTTACACAAAGAATAGTCAACACCCTCACTTTGATAGGAAGTGTGATGGGCTCTTTTAACGATCAAATAATTGGGATCTCAGTTTAACGTCCCGACAGTCTGATGTCAAAATTGTAATTGTCATAACGTCAAAAATAATATTTACGACAACTGAAAACTACTAAAACACACAGATCGACAATTCTGGGCCACTATGGGGAGTAAGCTGACTGGCTGGCGTATGTGATCGCTGCAGTCCTTCAGGGAACAGAAAGTCGACCTTTTTATTTTAAAGACCATAATCGGTGCCCTTCTGCCGAATCCCCCTCAGGGGGACGACCTGGGGGCCCATACCGCAGCCCAGGAGCTTGGTGCGCGAGGTCTCCTGGAAGACGACGACGGCGGGGCCCAGGCTGGACAGGGGCACCTCCAGGCCGCAGCGGCTGGACAGGGCGCGCAGCTCGCGGGCGAAGTGGCGTAGGTAGGCCCCCGAGGCGCTGCCCAGGAACTGGAACATGTCGTTGTGCAGCCGCTCGGCCCGCGTGCGGTACACCACCACGTCGGACACGGCCAGCACCTTCAGCAGCAGCCGCATCCTCTGGTTCTGGTTGGCGGCGGCGCCCAGCAGCCCCTCGGTGTCCAGCGCCACCAGCCCCAGCTGGGGGTCGAAAGCCGCCCACACCCCCACGGTGCAGGAGTCCTGCAGGGCCGAGGTGCGGAAGACCTCCTCCCCCCGGAAGAGGACGTGGTTCAGCGTGTGGGACTTGCCGTCGCCCGTGTTGCCAAAGATGGAGACCACCTTGACACTCTGCACGCCCTGGCAGCCCAGCTTGTCCAGGAACTCTGCCTCACTGTGGACCTGGTGGGAGGGAGGGAGAAGAAGACGGGGAGCTTACTGCCTTCTCCAACGAGGAGCGGCCAGGTCCACCGGAGACGTCAAACCCGTGGCAGGCTGCCTGAAGGGCTGCCTTTTCAATACCATCAGGCTCAGCTTGGACTGTGGAGCTTCGTGCACGGCCCTCCCATCACAGGACCGGCACTGGCCGACAGGCCGCTGCAGTGCTCCAGACAAACACTGGCTGAACTCTCCGCAGTACAAAGCCCGCCATACTGGAGAAACTGGACACACAACCACCAGCTGGCCCAAATCATACTTTCGCACAATCTCCCCGGGTCTGACACGCTGGGCTTTTCAGAACAAAAAGACAGAATCATTTAGCGTAATACAGTGCCGTGAAAAAGTATCTGCTATTTTTAAACTATTTTTAAATAGACTTATTTTTGTCAACCATAGATTTATTTTAGTTTGAATTCATAATACATTTTCATCGTGACTAGTGAAATTTCCACAGACATATTACCCATTCATATTTGACATCAATGGCGATTACAAATGTTACAATCCTTTGTTGGAGAGGGAAAGTAATCGTTAATTAACACTATGAACCAGAAATCTAACAGCTTTCTACACTATTGAATGTAAACCTTAAAAGTGATTTCCCCCTGAGGATTCTGACTTCCAAGTGAACAGCCTGTTACAGGACGCGCTATTGCACCTATACATACGACATGACGCATTTAGTCGCTGTCAGCCTCATGACGTGTTCCTGTCACACAAAGGCGATGTCAGCCCCAAATTACGTGTGAAAGAGTGGAATTTCCCCCATCAGCGTTTAACACGTGAACATATGAACATGCTAATGTCATTTTTTGTTGCGAAAACTCAATAATGGTTTCACTGCGCTCTTTCAACATAATGTTATTGAAAACGAGACATTTCAAGAAAAAAAAAACAAACACGTCGTTGCGATGTGCTGAGCTCTGTAGCCCCCTCTTCATGCTACTACCACGATCATGTTTATTACAGAACCTCAGAACAAACCCGAAATACACTTTTTACACGCGCATCCAGAACCGACAGGAAAGGCACACCTGTGACAGCCGGTGTCGTTTTATAGTTTTATATTTTAAAACGTTCATGGTTGTAGTTTCATTTCTGCAGTTCAGGTCAGAGTCGAACTTTTACCTGCAGATTTTCTCGGTCGTCCACCAAGAGGAAACTCCTGCCGCCTGGCGAGCTCTCCTCTGCCTTGCTCGGCCGGCCGTCGAGCGACATCTCGTCCATTTCTACCAGCAGCAGGTTCGACATGGTCCCGACCGTCACTTCATCTTCTCTGCTCCGGGTCTGACGCGGCCGCCGTGACACTCGACGGCGATAACGACAACATCAACAATAACAACAACAATAGCTTCCGAACCCAGCTTCCATGCTCATTTCCCACAATGCCCCCTCTGCGTGACCAAACAGAAACAAACTCAGCGTGGAGGAGGGCCGTGTCGCCACCGTGTGGCGAGCCGGAGGTATTGCAGGTATTGCGGAGGGGAGCGTGAAAACAATTCTCCGAAATGGTCATTTTTAACCCAACTCTGCTTGCACAAAATGTGCCCGAAGTCCACTTGGCAAAAGAAGAGAGGTTTCTGGAATTTCTGGAAAAGTACAGGTCGATACTTCGACTAATTCATCCCTGCTTGAGTTCAGTTGTGCTTCAGGTACGTGTCTTCTGTTGTCCCAGGTGAATTTCACCTTGTTATCCGAGTCCACAATTTCTAAAGAAGTCAACAGTCCTTTTTACTTTTTTATTAGTGTGTGAAGAAAATTAGCGTTTTCTGAATGAAATATATCAGTATCGCATCATTTCAGTTTTTGTGTTTTTGGCTGCCTCAGAACACGTGGGAAAATGCTTTAACTTATTAAAGCATTATTGGTCAAATAAGTTTATTCATCTATTTGGTTTTAATAACGTTTTTCTTCCCGCTTAACATTTTCTGATCCAGTCATGACTATTTTTCTGAATATTTTTTGCAGGTGTACCCTAAGTTATGCTGCCAGTATGGTTTAAGGATATTCTAGCTTGCTTTCCATTTTTGAAATGCACCAATAACTATCCCTTATTGGTTTTTTTTGAGGGCTGAAATTAGCCTCAATACATTAAGTGAAGAGCAAGAACGAAAGCTGACAACTGTAGAATTAATCAATACTTACTGTATACACACCTATGTCAACAGCACAGGCAGCACTGAGGTGAGGGAGTGGCTGTTACAAACAGCTGTCCAGGTGTCAGGGGGCAGTAGTTTTAAATTTTCCATGAACGTTCTGTGGTCCCCTGTGTGGGACGCTAAGCATTGTAGGGTCCATTAAGATAAGATCACTTTATTTGCCCTCTACAATTTCTTGCATTAGGAATTTGTCTTTTCACAGACCTCAGCTTGCTCTCCATGAGACACACAGACAGGGAGAGTAGCTGGGCGTCAGAGCGCAGGGTCAGCCATTTATACAGCGCCCCTGGAGCAGCTGAGGTTAAGGGCCTCGCTCAGGGGCCCAACGGAGTAGGATTCCTCTGCCGGCCGCGGGATTTGAACCAGCAACCTTCCAGCCACAGGCGCAGAGCCACAGCTCCGCCCCATTAACAGCTGTGTGCTGCTTGTGTAACAATTCAGAAGCACAGGTCTGTCCATCCTGTGACTAATCACGGTCGATGGGGTTTGTTGTTTGTCATTGAATCGTGAATTGGGTACCAGCAAGTGTGTTTTCTCAAGCTGTGTGTCACCTTACTTTCCAGGAAAATTCATGATTCGGTTTAACATCTCTTCCAAACAGTGCAGCCTCCTACAGTGTCCACAGTCACCATATATAAGATAAGATAAGACTTTATTGATCCCGAAGGGAAATTGATGTGTTACAGCAGTCCAGCCTAAGACAAGCAAAAAAGAAAACAACAGCAAAAACAGACATCAGAATAGACGAAGAATTAGAATACGTACAGTAATACAAAATAAATATAAAATAAAATAAATAAATGAAAATAAGTACATATATATCTGTCCACTTACAGCAGCAGCCTGCTTTTCCTTAGAGGTCTCCCATTTCCAGTACTGTCCTGGCCCAGCCATGCTTACCATCTGTGAGCTGCTAAGGTCAGGCAATGAGTTAGTGTTAGTGTTAGTGTTGTTAGGGAGGAAATTGGTGTAACTGGCAAACACTGCATGCAAACACAGGGAGAGCATTTAAACTCCTCCCACACAGGCACACAAGGCCAGAACTGAACCCAGAACTCTGAAGCCTGGAGCCACTCTGCCACCCAATAGGCCCACCTAATAGCCTGCTGTATCCTCTAAAAAAATCCCACTGAACAGGGAAGGTTTGGGAGACCTGCCAAGCAGCACTAAAAAGGACCAGTCATGACAGCTTAACAAGACATGATTAAAAATGTTCATGGGCACTGTCACTTCAGATCGCAATAATTAAAATGCTGATTTTGCAAATCTCGTCATTTGCTAAGTGGAGCTCTGCAAAGCACAGAAACCTGCACTACTGTGATAGCATGAGGATCTTACTATTGAATGCCGGTCCTTCTTTCAGCATATGCTCAATAAGCGTCAGAGTTATTTCCATTCCCTCTGTGAAATAGTCTTGTAGCTGTAAAAGTAACCTTTGTCGAGCTCCTCTTTTGATTGGTAAATTCAATTTGAAAAAAATTATCATAAAACCATATTTGAATACGATATTTACAATGCTCCTATCAAGATAAGATATTTAAAAGCAGGGTGCCAGACCAGCGCTGAACTTAATTATGAGCAGCCAAATCAAACGGGGAATGCAGATGTCATTGAATTTCTCTGAGCGTGCTTTATTGAGAACCAGTAGTTATTTAGGTTGAATAGCCTGGGTATAAATGGCAAAATATTTTGCAAATCCTTATTTTAAGCTAAAAGAAAGAGGGTTAATTAATTAACTGAATGCACAGCACTGCCAACTAATTTCTCTATCTTCTGCACAGCATTCCATCTTTCTGTTTGATTATATAACATTAGAGTTATTGTTATTAAAAAAATAGGTTTTTAAAAATGAAACACAGTGAAAAAATGTCAACTATTGCAGGCCTTGCTCTTTCTTTCACTGGTCCACAGAGCTGCTTTGCTCTGAAAAATTATTCCATATCATGTTCATGAAATATTTGTAAGGAGTGTTCTATAAATAGCCTTTGTCACTGCCTGGCTCCATAATAGTAGCACAGCAGCAGGGGGGGTGAGTGAGATTCTAGCACCATAACAAAAAAATGGTACGTCTCATTGTGGTTCATTGTGCTTTGGCAAGATTCTGTTTTCTTAGCTGGGTGGGAGTTGTTTCCTGGAGCCATGTTTTGTCAGAAGCTTAGCAAGGCCAGGCCAGCTCTGTCAGCCAGTCAGTCCTGGATGACAGGGAAATGGATCAGATACTCATTGCACAGCACTGCGATCCGGTTCGGGTTTTACAGGCTCCCAGCTGTTGCTGAAATTGTACCGATGAAGCTACAGTGAAAATTAGGGTTAATTACACCCCAGCTGATGCCTATGCAGACTGCCTCGAGATGAGGTAACAGGCCTGACATACAGTATGAAGTTCAAGATCGTGGCTGTTTTAGTAAAGCCTGAAATGGATCATCTCACTTTCCTGAAGACAACTTGTGAGTTTCCTTGCGATAGGACACTTGAAAAGATGAAGAAACTCAAACCTTCCCCTTGTTTAATTTGGGTGATTTGCATGACCCATTCCACTTTCAGGGTCTTGCCATTTTGCAGCTATTGTGGTGGGAGTGCTTACCACAGTGTCCCATGGGCACAGTTCCCCTCCAGTAGTGCTTCTCAAACCCATATTGTATGAGTTGGATCGCAATTGCATCCTGCAGATGATGGACGTGTGGTATGGTGGTTGGGTCAGCTGTACCTTTAGTGTTGAAATGCTCTGCAATCATGGTTATTCTGAAAAGATGCTATATGAATACACAGTACATTACCATCCTGCACTATGATGCTTGTATGCTGGAGATCATTTTGTAAAGTCTCAAGTAATGCACTTTCATTACTATGTACATTAGTAATTTCAGGGAGCTGGCAGTTGTTACCACCTGGTCTATGTGCTGTATTGTTACATGCTGTTCACAGTGAAACTAATGTGGAAGGCAGAAAACGGATTTGGTTTGTTTTTATGCATTTTATACTTCTTTAGCATATATAGCCAGCAGCCATATCACTCTGCAGCTCACAACTGGTAGCCCACTGAAGCTCAGCAGGTGTGAGCCTGGTCAGTACCTGGATGGGAGAGCTCTTGGGAAAAACTAAGGTTGCTGCTGGAAGAGGTGTTAGTAGGGTCAGCAGGGAGCGCTCACCCTGCGGTCCATGTGGGTCCTAATCCCCCAGTATAGTGACGGGGACACTGTACTGTAAACAGGCGCCGTCCTTCGGATGAGACGTAAACCGAGGTCCTGACTCTCTGTGGTCATTAAAAATCCCAGGGAGTTTCTTGAAAAGAGTAGGGGTGTTACCCTGGTGTCCTGGTCAAATTTCCCATTGGCCCTCACCAATCATGGCCTCCTAATAATCTCCCTCTCTGAACTGGCTTCATCACTCTGCTCTCCTCCCCACTGAGAGCTGGTGTGTGGGGAGAGTACTGGTGCACTATGGCTGCCGTCACATCATCCAGGTGGGGGTACACACTGGTGGTGGTGGAGGGGAGTCCCCATTACCTGTAAAGCGCTTTGAGTGGAGTGTCCAGAAAAGCGCTATATAAGCTTATATATAATAAGCAATTATTATTATTATTATTATTATTATGATATACAACTGGTATTTTGTGTGCAGTTCATTCTACCACACTTTACATCACAACCCCTGTTGAGAGAGCCCACTGGTCATGTGACCCAGCAGTTGTTACTTCAGTGACTCTCTCCACTTGTTCATTTTTAATACATTTAGTGTAGCAGGCACTGGGGTACACCTTTTCAGCAATCCGTTCAAAGTGAGTGATTCTGTGCAAAATATATTTTATAGAACAGGCAGAAAGAAAAATACATTTGTCTTTCAGATCAGCTAAGTGAAATAATTTAATAACTTGGCTTGCAAATTTTCAAGGCTCTGACTAGTGGCACATACTGTAATTGTGGTCCTAAAGGATTAGAAGGATTCTGGTTTTCTTAATTACTTAATTGATCTCATTATTAGCTTAATTGGACAAGTTGAAACCCCTTCTTCTTGAGAGGCAGGAGTTTTAAAGGGACTACAGACCTGCTGGACAGCAGCCTTCAAGGACAGGAGTTGGGCACAATGCTCTCTAACTGAATTAGGAGGTGCTTACTGAAATTTGTCATCTGCAGCTTTCATCATTAACGCTTTCTGGAGGCAGCAGGCAAGAGTTCTTCATGTCGTATTTATTCAATAATGCTGGAGCGACCCGAAGGTACAACCATATGCGTGTTGCTTTAAAGAATTACCTGTAGCTTTGTTAATGTATCAACAGTTCGTGAATCCTTAAGGTGCGAGAATTGTGGAATATTAGGGGAAATGTGATTAATAACTCCTGTCAATTGTAAGCAGTTCGGGAGAAAACCGTATTTAAAATGGAGTTGCAGACATTACTGAAAACCTCGCCCTAAAACACAGTCCAAATAATATACACCAGAACGAAAAGGAAAAAAAAACTGCTTTTGCCTATTATTGTGGCTGGAAGAAAGGGAGGTCTGTTTTGACCGACAGCTCTGTGGTCCAACCGTGACATTACAGTAGATTTTTGGCTTAATCCGTACATTTCCAAGGCGGGACCGTTATACTGTTAAGAGCAATGCACTGTGGGGATCGTAGTCCGCTTCCCCCTTTTCGTCTTTTTACGCCGATGACACGCAAAACTACAATTCCCATGGATGACCTAGAAGCAAGGCCACGGTGATTGGTCGCTTTCCCCAGCCGCAGCCCCAGAGAATGAATGAAATTGAAAATTGCTGGTATATTACATGTACAATACCGGGATCTGCAGTGTTACATTGTATTATACTATATCAAAATGGCCACAGTCGTGCAAACCCCACTGAAATCGTAAGTAAAGACATTTTCTATGGTCGTTTCTTGGCAGTATTTCTAAACCTGGCGGTTGCTGTCAGTTCTTCTATTTTGTGAGGAAACACTTGACAATTTTATTTCTTCGTCTGAAAAGTGCCAGTAACATAGGCAGGGTGATTTAATTAATTCTGAGCAAATAAGGGTGGAAAGTGACAATTCGTCCTTTTGCGTGATCTTGATTTAGTGCTGAAAACGCGGTGCTGAAGTGTGAACCTGCTTTTTGCGCTTGTGTGCACAGATGCGGTCTATGGTGGAATGTTAGCAGAGCAGACCGGTAGACCGGACGTTTTATATTAATAATGATTTCAGGACTTGCATGCCTGTGAAATGTCATGTACTTTCATGTGTTTGTGTTACCTACACTGGGGATTGCGGGGGGGGTCATTTTTCATTTCACTTAAGCACCTGTGCAAAATGAACCGTATTAGGAACAAGATTCAGGTACAGCACCACGACATCCCACTAGCCACAAGCCTGTGCTACTAACGAATTCCTCCTCGTTTGTAATGCACACGGAATGAATGTGTTCTGTCGGTCTTCATTGAAGCAAAAGTCCTTATAATGTCAGCGCTGAGTTATTCGTGTGTGTGTGTGTATGCGCGCGCGCGTCTTTTTTTTTTTCCAGGGGATCGGGGCTATTAATATATATATATACAGTATGTGCAATTCACCCTGTGCGAAAATGGTTGCTGAAAATGTCTGTCGAGGCCAGATCCACACACCCCTTCGGTGATAATCATAAGTGCCTGGGCGATAGCGTGCCGGCTGGCGCAGACAGAGAGAATCCCGTCAAGTTCATGTCCGAATCCTTTGTGCACAGCAGCACGAGAGCACAGCTCAGCCGCGCGCAGACCAGCCTATAGGTGGCTTCGCTATTGCCCACCGCTACCTGCCGGAGGAGTGGACCGTTCTCATTTCTTACCATGGGTTTGGCCGTGCCCTGCTGCGCTTTTAACGGCGTGCTTGCTCCGAACGTCTGTCTACCTGTAACAAAGGAAGTCTGGTCTCAGCCCACGCAGGAGTCAGATGTTACCTGCCTGCCGAACTCAGTTTAACTCCTCTCAGCGTCTCGGAGCGCGGGGGCAGACTGACTGTAAGGGCAGATGCCTGGGATGTGTGTGTGTGGTTTTTTTTTTAAATACGGTCACTGAAAGGATCATGGACTGATCACATTTAAAAGGGGAGCAACTGAACTGCTCCGAGGTACAAAATGCAGTAAATGAGCAGTAGAGTTCGGAAACTGGGGGTGCGGGGGGGGGGTCTATTAATTTTATTTAGCCTAATTTAAGGTTTGAACTTGTAAAACGTTGTTCTTCTGGTTGTTCCGTGGTGCCCGGGAAGGGGTGCGAGGAGGAGGGCGATGCGCGCCGGACGACCCCCTCTAGCGCAACGGCCGGGACAGTGGGGGACCCTCGCTGTCCTCGTGGGTCCCACACGAGCGGGGGTTCACGACACTCCCCACCTCAGGGCCGGCAGTGTGAGCTGGAGTCGGCCGTGTTTGGTGATGAATAGAGGCAGACTCACTGTGAACTTGAGAATTGCTTTTCTACCGATCGCTGAGACTGTTCTCATTGAACGTCAGGAGGTATCGCCTGCAAAGTACACGGTTGCTGCCTATTTCTGGACGCTGCTATCCTCCCAGCCTCATGATGTTTTAATGGTGGCAGTGAATGAAGCACCTCATCTCCCCAAAGGCAGCCGAACTACTGCTGCTGATGGAGTGTCGGCGGGGTTTACTCCAGACACAAGCCTGTGCATGGGTGGGGACTGGGGGGGCAGACCCGTCCTGTTTCTGTGCACCCGGTGAAACAGCAGGCACGATGCAGCCTGACATCCCACCGGCGGTCTGTGGAGGGAGCTGAGCTGGAGAAACGCAGTCTGCCCTGGGGCAAGGCTAGGGAAAGCAGGTGAACGCGAGTACAGAGGTGGCATGCTCTGCAGATGCCCTAGAAACGAGCAGGGCAGATCTCCCTCTCTGAAATGGCCCGCCTTCTCTTTTTAATTCAGTTCTTTCCTCTGTACAATTCCACCCCCCTCCCCCCTCTCCCCCCTGCCCCTCGGACCCAAATAACGTGCGGGAGACCTAAACGGACCCGGTTTCTCCAAGACGTTGTGCTGCGCTGTTTGCCAACACTTCGAGGGGCCTCACTGTCAGCCTCTTGAGACGAGTCCCCCCCCCCCCCAAATCCCACGGAGTATTCCTTAACCTTTTCCACAAGATTCCCCCCCTCCCCTCATCTAATCCCTCCCCCCCCCTCTCTCCCTCAGCCACTCCATTTATAACAGGGCGCTGTGTGCTGACGGATCTGATAGTTATTCTGTCTTGCTTCAGTGATTTGAAATAAATGAATTCTCTATAATTCCATTCGCTCAGCGCGGTTTATGCAGTGCTGCAGTGCTCTGTAGCGTCTGCTGGCTGCGTTCTAGATTTTTCTTTTTCCTGTAGGTTTCTGCTCGGTTTTGAAGAAGGAAGGCAATTTGGGAGAAAGAAACACTTGGTGTGCGACCTGCACGTGAAACCATACTTCCCTTCCCCAGCTCTCCCTGACTGACGGGTACTTACAGCACAACTAAGTGTCTCGTTTCTCTCAGACAGCTCGTCTGTCTGTCCTTTCCTGGCTGTGTGTAGTGGTGTCCCTCCCTCCCACTGCCATAGGACCTTTCAATTTTCATGCCATTGAGCTCTTATTTAAGTATTCAAGCTGATTACTTTCTGAACTTTTCTGTCTGGAGCACATCGGGCGGTGATTTCTCACGATCTGCTGGACTGTCTCCCTCATAGTCCAGGGCTGACCAGCTCCGTCCAGAGGGGTGTCCTCTCTTTCACTCTGTTAGCCGTTCTGGGGTGATGGTGTATCTGCCAGGATCGGGCTTCTCTAAAGGCCAGAATGTCATACAGCTCTGGCCCTGTGGCTCTTGGGCTGAGGCAGGGTTAGAGCCAGGAGGATGATTACTGCACAGCAGTGATACTCCTCTTCAGGAGCTTTTATAGTAGAAATAGTTGTTAATAGTAATAAGACCAAAGCGCTGCCTAGGGGAATGTGATCATGCTTTTTTAATGTCTTGATCAAAAGTGTGAAAAGTTTTTTAATCATTCTGAGTGTGTCTGTCAGTTTTTACACCCCACAAGCAGGACGAGACTGCCTTCCTCCTAATGTCACTTTATTCTTCTGTCAAGACTGCTGAAAGCACTTTGACCGCACAGTTCTTGCGGTGGATTTAGTTTATATCATGCTCTGTGTACCACATCTGCCGTGTGGTTTCCACGATTGCTGAATTTCATGAGTTCCCCCACAAAAAACACATCCACCTGGGTGGTTTTGCATACTGAGAATGTATTCCATGAGCAGAAGTCTCAGAGGATGTACCTGTCTGTCTCTGGTTCTTTTAGGACAGTGCAGGGAGTACAGATGGGCCGGGTAGGCTCTTAGCTGACTAGGTGGGGGTACAGACATGGATCAGGTGAGCTCCGAGCTGGCTAGGTGGGGGTACAGACATGGATCAGGTGAGCTCTTAGCTGACTAGGTGGGGGTACAGACATGGATCAGGTGAGCTCTGAGCTGGCTAGGTGGGGGTACAGACATGGATCAGGTGAGCTCTGAGCTGTCTAGGTGGGGGTACAGACATGGAACAGGTGAGCTCATAGCTGGCTAGGTGGGGGTACAGACATGGATCAGGTGAGCTCATAGCTGGCTAGGTGGGGGTACAGACATGGAACAGGTGAGCTCATAGCTGGCTAGGTGGGGGTACAGACATGGATCAGGTGAGCTCTTAGCTGGGATACAGACAGATCCTAGGCACTTCCAGCAGCATGCTGAACCTAAGTAAGAACAAGTGCAGGCATGGTATGATTTCATACTTGAGGTTATGAAAATTATGGTCAGTCATTTTGGCCTGATTAAAAAAAAAATGTTACATTAGAAAAAGACCCCTCCTTGCTACTGAGCAATTCCAAATAGGTGCACCGAAGTGATGGTAATTAATTGAAGCTTCATTTTTATTCTTAATTTTGGCCTATATTGTAAGTATCCAGGGAATGTGGAAGAGTCGTTCAGATTTGCAGCAGGTGTAGTTCAATTCAATTCGACTTATCCTCTGCGGTCCCGCTTACAGTATTTTTTTTCAGAAGTGATATTTTTTTTAGCATGTGTGGAGTGATATTCTGTGCGCAGAATCGCACTGCAGATGTATTAAAGAATATGCAACCAATACAAAATGATGTGCCAAAGAACTACAGCCTAGATGACAAACAATAATGCTTTCAGAGCAGGAGAAGGAGCACCTCCTGTTTTAAATGTGATTGCAAATCAGGCACCTTGTAATTAGAAATCAAGTGCCACCATACCTGTTTGCTGTAGCTCACTAGCAGGTCTTGGGGAAGATTTCATTCTGCATATGAGCGTGTTCAATGAGTGATATGCTGCCATTTGGCTAATTTAAGGTGGTGCAAGTTTTGCTATGCGTTGTGCAGACAAGATGGCCTTTGAAGTGGCGTGTTGGTCATTTCATAATGTGGACGATCCATCCGGTTTGATTAAGCCTGTCATTCGTGGCTCAGTTGCAGGAGCAATCCGTCTCTGGAGGTGAGCCCTGCAAATGTTTCGCAGGCGAGTAAGATGGAGAATATGTTTGTATTGTAGGAGACGGGCTCAGCTAAATATCCGATTGCAGCAACGAGGGGGACTGCCGCACTGAGGCGGACAGTGAGGGAGAGGGGCAGACCCGCACAGAGGGGAGAAACGCACAGTGGACAATCCGCACAGGAGCAGGCAGGGGCAGGCTGGGAGAACGGCAGGCACTCGGGACACACGCCCCGCTGTGGCTGAATCTGGGCCCCACTCAGGACAAAAGAGACATCGATGATTCCTAAAACCCTCCCGGCCTTTAGGACAAAGTAGTCAGCGTTGTTTCCTAAAGGTTCCCAAGGTTCCTCCTCAATCCAGAGCGTGAATTATTTTGTGTGTAGCGGGGGTCATGGGGCAGGTGCACAGATCTCGAGCGGCACTGTTTAGAGTCGTGTCGTTAGGGCAGCCTGCTTTCTCCTATCCAAACGGCTTGCCATCAAGTGTCTCTTGGCTCAGCTAAACACATTGATTAATAGGGATACTGGCTTTATTGAGACTCTTTCCGCTCTGTGCAGAGGGGAAAAGAAGCGTCACGCCAACTGATTACTTCACTGCTCCGACAGGTGCGTTGGAATTTCAATAGCATCCCTTTTAAGTGGAATATGCTAATTATTCCTCCCAGCTGTTTCTCCATTCATGTTGCTTGTTAAGCTTAACAAGGTGTGTCTCCAGACATTAGCATTAGTCTTAAAACGAATATTGTGTGGTGATCTCGCCATCCTTGCAATAAGAGTAATGCAATCACGTTTTCACTGGGCTTATACTGCATACACCTAGAAAAAGATTAAACCGAGTATCACCATTGTGAGATAGCAATGATGTTATTTGAGGAGTTTAACAATTCAAATTATAGCTTTTATAAGGCAGGTAAAAAAGGCACAATGGAAGCTGTCAGAATATCCAATTGGGATTATTACAATGAGAATGTTCTGTCATCGGTGAAGCAACATACAGCACTATGAATATTCCTCTGCAGGCATGTGCAAGAAGTGTATAGGATTTCATATGAATCTATTGGCGTTTATATTTGCTTTCAAAATCTGCAGGAATGTCATGCATCTCTCTGCATAATGTTAGGTTACATCGCAGTGTAGAAATCTACACCTGTCTGACCTCCAGTGTTCTGTTGAAATCTGCAGGAAGTACTGCACTGCTGGGCAGCGCCGTGCTAATTCATTTTATCCTGCAGATTTTGATAGGAGAGCCTGTAACTTCTAATATCAAAATTCTGGATCTGTGGAAATCGGGCAGTGTTGAAATGTGTGCATGGACACACAACTTGTTGGACCAGCAGTACGGGTAGATCCGCAGCAGATTGAATCTTTGTTCGCAGCACTGAAGCGGCGTGTGTCCCATTCTTTTAAAGCGTCCAGGATTGCAGGTCCATCTGTCGAAATGTAGTCTACATTAATGTGCTGTATGTGAGTATGAAGTCACAGTGCTGCATGTACGAATGCTCTGTATCACTGTGCCGCAGCTAACAGCTAGACACAAGATCTTGTGTCTTTGGGTAAAAAAAATCTGAAATTGGCTATCAGACTCTGTATGGCTTGTTTATCAAGCCCAGATTTTGACTGATTTACTGTGCTTTCCCCTTCAGCTTAGATTTCAATAGATATGTTAAGATTGGCACTGAAATGTGCATATCCTTCTGTAGTAAAAAAAGGAAATAATTACACAGGACACAGGCAAGATTTCGGGAGATTTCCGTAGGTGCGCCTCAGTGAAAGACAGCCTGGAGCCAGGTGGTCCTCAACGGCCCACATTTTGCTTCAGTGTATCTGAAAGTGGGTTTGCTTTGCCGAGTGGCTCAGAAGGAACAGACTTGGCCCTTCCAGCTTTAACGCCATTTTTTTGAACGAGTGTTCAACACTTCCCTTGTGTAAACAAGATTGAAATAGCCATTGCAATGGAGTCGATTTTAGAGAAAAGCTAATAGCTGCTCCTGCCTGTCTGCTTGTTGTCAAATCAACAGCTTGCAGTTCATTCCCCCTGCTGTTTTGTCTCCTATTGTAAGTGCAGTGGGCTCTCGCTCTGTGCCCCTGTGTGTTGGTTACTTAAGAACCAGCTCATGCTAATTCAGATGAAACATCAGGCCAGGTCCATGGCTCTTCAGCAGAGCATAGAAGTGCATCATTTACACCTTAGTCTCTGTGGATGGCTTCAGATAAAAGTTTCAACTAAATAACTTTATTATTATAATTGATTCGTAAGAAATCTTTAAATCTTTAAAAATGTGTGTTCCATAAATTTTGTCTCTTGAAGACCAGGGTTGCCCACTCCTGGCTCCGATTGTTTTCATGCATTTAGAATCACAAAATATCTTTTACTCAGTTTGGGGTAACACCAGTTGTACCTTTACATCTCGGCCCTCTTACAACCTTGAGGAATGAGTACACGCAGACAGGCGTCTCTGACCTCTGAGCCATTCATCTTTTGCGACACTGCGAGCGTTATGGTGACTTCAGTGCCAGCTGGAGGCGAGCTGCAGGCTTTGCAGACAGAGCTGCGAGCCTGCAGGACCCTGGAAATCTCGGCTGTTGCTGTTTCGTTGGAAGCTGAGGGAACCCGGCCGACTAACGCCCATTCCCGCTGGCACCGAGTCAGCAGTCACAGTCTGCCAGGGATGCATCTCAGGACCAGACGCATGAAGTCTGAGTCCAGATCATCGAACACATTCTGCAGTGGAAAAGAATGCTTTTACTGCCTGCCAGTTGAGAACCAGCTCAGATTATTCTTTCCTCAAAAGCATGGCCTTAACGAAAATCTGACTGGGAAGAAGCGTATATGGGGAACACCAGTCACTGTGACCGATCGTCCAGCGTGCTGCTGCTTGGATCAGAGAGACCGGTGTGACACCAAGCTGCCAACTCCACCACGGTGCCTTGCCGTCTTACTTCTGGGATTTTATTGATGAAGCTGCTGTATTTATAATGACAGATAACAGCACCAAGCAGAAGCACAAAGAGCAGGGAGTCAAGTGGGGAGAGCCAGAGCTGGGCGTGCAGAGCGGCATTTTTAACGCCGGTTTCAGGTTTTATCAAAAGTAGGCTTCAAGCAGAAAAACAGTGCGTAATATTTCAGATTCATACATCTGCCTTTGCAAATCTCAGAAGATTGAAATATAATAATAATAATAATAATAATTGCTTACACTTATATAGTTTAAGCAATATATACTCCACTCAAAGCACTTTACAGGTAATGGGGATCCCCTCCACCACCACCGGTGTGCAGCCCCACCTGGATGATGCGACAGCAGCCATAGTGCGCCAGAACACTCCCCACACACCAGCTCTCAGTGGGGAGGAGAGCAGAGAAATATCCAGCACTTGGGACTGACCGCAGAGAGCAGTTCACCTCACTGCTGTGAGGTGGGAGTCTTGTCCCTGTAATCACAACCAGTGTGCTAAATAATATCAGACATATTGTTCAACTAACTTCGTCGGACAGATATTGTAACCAACACACAGATCTCTTGCATACCCAACCTCAAACACTGGCCCCTGTTTATTTATTTAATCTTTTCAAGGACACTGGTGATGGGAGCTGTCAGCGTGGAGATGTAACTAAACATGAAAGTAGCCCATTTTCCTGCCTTCTTGCTATTATTTATTTACTTATCACTGAGGGACCCGCTACATCCCCATGGCTGTGCGTGTGGGGGAGGGGGTGAGATTAGGGATTGTCTGCTCTCCATTGTGAGTGCTGTCTCTCAGCCTGGACCCCTCCTCCAGCTTGCAGGACCTCTGTGGCTTTTAAGCTGTAGTGTATTAATACATCGCCTACACATAATATTTCAAAAGCTGATTGTATCGGTGTACGTGTGTGGAGTTTGTGTGTGTGTTTGTGTGTGTCCGCCTGTTTGGGGGAATTGATGGCAGTGTTATTCTGCCACTGAGGTGCATCCCTCTTCATAAACTGAGAGTGGAAGGGCTGCTCTGGTTGTCCAGATGCCATGATATCACTGGACATCGCTGGGGTTTTGGGGACCTATGAAGTCTTTTTTTTTTTAAATCATAACTAAACTGCTGTCTCTTTAGGTAAGCCCGTTGACATGTGTAGAGTATAAAAGAAAAATCTAATGACTTCAAAAATGTCTCTCAAGATGCAAAATGAGCCCACCCATACCATTTTAAAAATGTATTTGCACTTTAAGCACTGACAGATTTTGAATTTAAAAAGCTTTTTGAAAACGAAGGTAGCAAGTCTCTCAGGCTTCTTCTCCTGTCTTTCATCAGTGGCGTGCTGTAGCTGTTGTGTCATGTGCCACTCACAACGGCAACAATTTTCACATCTGCTCACAACAGCATTGGAGTAGCTTCCTAAAACAATTATTTGCTGACAGAAAAAAAGACGCTTTGACTCCAAAGCCAAGGTTCTCCAAACCCCTTGAAGACCATCCTTTGTTTGTGAGGTGCATGGATGATCCAGTGTGCCTTTTCACACAAGACTCTTTTACTAGTTTAACGCTTGTTCCAGACGAGTGACGCTGACCAGATTGCCTAAGGCTGCCCCACTTAGATCCTTTGCCCTGTTTCAAAAGCTTCCCACCACATTTTCATGAGGAAAAGATTAAATATTAAAAATATATCCTTTTGATTCCACAACGGCTAAATTTTAATGATTTGATTTTTTTTTCTTCTGATGAAAGCAGGAAGGGATTCTCTAGGGTACTGCCGTCTGTGCTCAGTGAGTGGACTAGGGTTTTAAGGAGACAGCGGCGGCATATTTTGCTAGGAAATATTAGAAGTTAAGATGGGGAGGAAATGGAGGAGTCTGTTAAGACCATCTTGCTTGTTTGGCTGCAATCAGCTGACTGTGCAGAAAACGGCACCCAGCCATGCGGGTCCCCAGTGAGTGAGATGTTTGACGGATTGGCTGGTTAGCGTGTTCCAGATCCCTGCACGGCTTTGTGTCAGGTAGTGCCTCCCGTTCTCGGTCCCGGCTCCACCTGAACTGCTTCACTCGGCATCCTTCAGCATATCTTATGGTGGGGGTTGGGGGGGAAGCTGAAGAGGATAGCAAAATCATGGGCTGTCAAGTAGAGTCGCCACAAGCTTGAGAAACGCAACAGTAGATTATCGTTATTGTTTGTTATTTGTCCGGATGGTGATGTCAGGTCCTGATCTATAAAATACCAATTGGTGGAGAAGGGAGCAAGTGGACGCGCTCTTGCAGAACTTCTTGCAGGCATATCCAGCCTGTATCTAACACAGCCAGTGGCTGGCTAATGCTATTCTGAGAAGGGGTACTAGTCTGCTGAGGGCACTTTTCCACCCCTGTGGGTAGTGGTAGCTCTTCTTCAGTGACTTATTTCATCTAAAAGGAGAGGTTGGGTTTTACGTATGTCTGCCACTTTGTAGATGTCTGTAGGGTTAATCATCTGTATCTCTCTTTGTGTTTTTCAGGCAATCCAGTGGAACGGTGATTAAAAACAGGTAAGTGTCCTTTGGAAAATCCCTGTGAATGAAATTTAAAAAAAAACCCAGCATCCCCGGAAACAAGCTGCGGTTTGGCCTTGTTGGCAAGTGATGACGTGCGCTGGCCGGTGATGGGGTGAGCGTTAGCCGTTTGGCAGGGGGCAGCCACGTTCTTCGCAGAAGCAAACAAACAGATCTTGTCTTCTCTCTTGTAATCTGGCAGCATCGGGGAAAAAGAGATTTGGGCTATTGGGTGGTGCTTCGCCCTGCTTGGGAATAGGGGACCGCTGCCGTCCAGTCTGCAGGTTCTCATTCACAAGCCGGGCCTCTGAGAGGCTGTTTGGGGGCGTCTCCTGAACAGAACGACTGTTGTTTTTCCTCTCCGTAATTCCTCTGTAGGTAAAAGCCCTACAGTCCTTCTTGATGTTGAATGGTGCTTTTAATCAATAGAACTGCTGCTAATAATCTTAACTGTGAGAGGGCTGACCTGTGGTTCCCTTTCAATATCTGATGATAAAAATGCCACTTATTGGGCTTTCACATTGCAGTTTGCTTTTATGTTCCTCATTGGAGGGGTCCTGCAGGCCACAGCAGCACAGACATGCGTTATGTTTTTATCCTGGGGTGTACAAAGCTTACAAGGGTCTGAGCTAAGCTTATCTTTACAATTAAGCATCTGTTTTGGATGGCAACCCCCAAATATTATCTTACCGCTGGTCATAACAGCCTAACAGTTAGGGTGCAGATAAAGTACTTGTTCTACCGCAGCTCGTCCTTGATTTGATTTGACAGAAAGAAAAACTTTAGTGCGTCTGATTTGCTTTGTTTGGTATGGGACTCGCGTTGCGTATCAGTGTCATTCATTCCAGCTGTGACGAGCGGCAGGGTTTATGACAGACTGAAACAAAGAAGGAAGGAGCAAACGCTGCACTTGCGTTGCCGTCCGCAAAATATCCGTGCAGACCGACCCTAAACGAGACCATGTGGGAGATATCCAGTGCCTGGCGAAAGTGCATGACTTGAAGATACTGGACGGGGAAAGGGCTCCGAGGATGTGTTTCCATTTATAACCATTCCTTATGCCTTCCAGTCAGACACCAAGCTGCTGCCAAACCACACTGTAATACCACATGTGAGCACGCTCGCAATAGCGCATTTTACAGGTGTGCTATTGCTCCTGTGCTCCTGTGTGGGATTACAGTGTGGTTTGGCAGCAGCCCGTTGCCTGACCGGAAGGCGTTACAGCAGGTGATCAGGTCAGCCCAGTCCATCACTGGAGTACAGCTCCCCTCTATTTCAGACATTTGCACAACTCGCTGTCTCAGGGAGGCTGGGAATATTGCAAGGGATACCAGTCATCCTGGTTTCTCATTTGTCTCCCCCCTTCCCTCAGGTGGGGAGCATTATAGGAGCATAAAGGCACGCACTGGCTCACACTGATGTGTTGGGGTTTTTTTTTTTCCTAAGATGTATGTTATTTAACTTGTTGTTGATGTTTCTGTTTTTGGTGTTTCCTTAATGTCTTTGTATTCTTTGCATTGGAGCATACATGCACACGCGCCTCGCGTTGCACTTGTGCGCATGACAATAAACTGCACGGGCTGACTGAACTGACTGACCTATGCCCCCAGCCTGGGAGAGGAGTTTTACCGCGAGGCCATCGAGCACTGCCGCAGCTACAATGCCCGACTCTGTGCGGAGCGCTCTATGAGACTGCCTTTCCTCGATTCGCAGACCGGCGTCGCCCAGAGCAACTGCTACATTTGGATGGAGAAGACCCACCGGGGGCCAGGTGACCGCTCTCTCGGCTGCTGCTTTTCTTGCTCCTTAGGATGGGTCGCGCTTAGCCCCCCTTGCTCCAGCCGGCTGTCGAAGTTCACTGGTCTTTAGAAAGTGCCTTTCCGTCATGGCAGGCGGCCTGAGGTTCTGCGTTTCTGAAGCGAAGGTTAAGAAAAGCGTGCCTGAAATAAGCAGGTCTTTTTCTTTTAGCGGGCCTGCAGCTGGCCTAACCCCTGTCTGCCCGCGCGTGTTCTTGCGCGTCGGGGACCATCTCCGTGCTGACGGCGCTTTGCTCTTTGGCGCAGGGCTGGCCCCCGGGCAGATCTACACTTACCCGGCCCGCTGCTGGCGCAAGAAGAGGCGGCTGAACATCCTGGAGGACCCGCGGCTCAGGCCCTGCGAGTTCAAGATGGGTAAGAGGCCTGCAAGCCCCCCGCCCCAGAAACACAAGTCAGGTCTGAATGCTCCACCCCAAGGCTTCAAGCCGAGGTCCCAGTCAGTACTGTGTTTCACTCCCCCCCACGGGCAGCCACAGCTCTTTAAGAATCACGTCCGGTGCTTATTTTTTTACTATGAACCATTGGAGTGTAATGCGGTAGTTTTCAGCATCTCGTTCCTTGCCCTTTAAACTGGGGCGTAGCTGCAGTAGTATAAGGGTGGAGCGGTGGCTCTGTGGCTGAGGATCTGCACCTGTAGCTGGGAGGTTGCCGGTTCGTATCCTACTCCACTGGGCCCCTAAGCAAGGCCCTTAACCCCAGCTGCTCCAGGGGCGCTGTACAATGGCTGACCCTGCGCTCTGACCCCCAGCTTCTCTCCCTGTCTGTGTGTCTCATGGAGAGCAAGCTGGGGTCTGCGAAAAGACAAGTTCCTAATGCAAGAAATTGTATGTGGCCAATAAAGTGAACTGATCTTATCTTGTAAGGCCCAGTCTTCGGCCAAAAGAACGGTTTAAGAACAAGTGCTGAACTCGCGCCTCCTGTCCATGCCCTTCAGATTGCGAGGCGGCTCTGAAAAAGGAAGGCGGAGTGCCGGAGGGCCCAGTCCTTGAATCGCTGCTGAGCGCCGAGACTCTCGACAAGAAAGTAGAGACCAAGGATGAGGAGACCATGAGCGAGTGCCAGGTCAGACGTGGACAGATGCCGCTGCTGTCTCGATATCGAGGGCGCAGCACGCAAAGCCGTCGCGCTGCGCTCGCGGAGAAGGCCGCTGTGTTGACAGAGCTGTGCCGACATGGAGACGGCACTGACACGCCAGCAGGGAGCGATGCTTCCTGCACACAGTGAGGCTGTGCGTCATAACAGGCACAGAACACTCACAGAGAAGGCAGGCGAACATTGTGACACTCCAGCACAGCAATACACAACCAGAGAGAGGCTGTCTGAGATCAAAGACAGAGATAGCCGACATTACATAGAGATTTTCAGCCCTTGAGAGAGATCGCAAGTATACCACTCTACCCCATAACCCCAGACTCAAGTGGTTTCATTCCACCTCGCCCCCAGTTAACTCGGCTTGTGGAGTTTGCACGGTCCTCCTAGCTCCCAGTGCCATACTGGCTGGGTTTCCTCGGCTCTCCTGCATTGCCCTCTTTTCTGCGGCCCTTCACTGAAGTGGCATCCTGACTAGAGGGGTGGGAAGACGCGTGCTCTCAGTCCCGCCCTGCTCCCTGTGCTTCTGGGATAAGCAGCCAGTTTGCCGTGACTGCACCCTGGATAAGCCGCTTACTGATAATGGACGGGTGGCTTTATCTTCCTCCTTTTTTGAAATCTCACTTATACAGTTGAACATAAACGAAGTGGGAATCCTGTGCACAGCTGTGCTGTAAAACAGGCTTGTCATCACCTCCCTCCCTCCCTCCTTTTTTCTCCAGTTTTCTCCCCCCCCCCACCCCAGCACACACTTCTCTTCTCCCATCGGCACTGCAGGACTGAATGGTCTGCAAGTTCCTTTTCTCCCAATTTTAATTAATTGAGCGATGCTTGGGCTTATTAATTAAACAGATTTTATTTAGCAAACCAGAATTCATAATCGTGTTTGTTATGTTTCTTCCAAAGCAATGCTGTTTGAGGACAGTTGTTTGGCGTGTCAAAAAAAAAAAAGATTTAGAGGAATCAAATACAAAAAAAGTTGTAAGTTTAAGAAATCTTAAATCATTTCATATATACAGTAGTGCAATCACGAGATGACAGGCTTTGAGAGGGTGATTCATGTGTTTTCCTTTTTGAATGCCTCAATGTGATGGCACTACTTGCAATTAACTGCACTCAGAGACTTTTTCCTTGAGAACCAAGGCATGCATGCTCACCGTCTCCAACAAAGAAATACAAAGATGCATATCTTGAAGTTAAATTTTAAACTGGAGCATCTCTGGAAAATATAATAGAGAGATGTATATGAGATGTAAATTGCTTTGCTGCTTTACTTTTAACACGCACTCTGAAGGGGTGGCCTGGGGTCACACACGAGGCTTGTACGGCTGAAGACCTGTGCATGTCTGCGGTCTATGGATCTCTCCGATCCAGGCTGTGAGACTTACAGCCAGCAACCATGTCACCCTGCAACTCACAACTGGCACCCCAGTGAAGCTCAGCAGGTGTGAGCCTGGCCAGTACCTGGATGGGAGACTCCTGGGAAAAACTAAGGCTGCTGCTGGAAGAGGTGTTAGTGGGGCCAGCAGGGGGCGCTCATCCTGCGGTCCGTTTGGGTCCTAATGCCCCAGTATAGTGACGGGGACACTATACTGTAAAAAGGCGCCGTCCTTCAGATGAGGCATAAAACCGAGGTCCTGACTCTCTGTGGTCATTAAAAATCCCAGGGCGTTTCTCTAAAACAGTAGGGGTGTTACCCCGGTGTCCTGCCCAAATTTCTCCCTGGCTTTTACCAATCATGGCCTCCTAATAATCCCCATCTATGAATTGGCTTCATTACTCTGATCTCCTCCCTCCTGATAGCTGACACTGGGTAATCCTCCGGGCTGCCAGGTACGCTGGTGATGTTCGGCAGCCTGGTGTCGTGTGCCAGCAAGAGCCCCAGTTTGCAGTAAAGCTGGGCTGATTCTGCTTCCTGTTTACAGATTGAAAGCTCCAGGTTGATTTTTTTTGGTGCCCCTCAAGCGAGAGCAGAAGAACGGCGCTCAGATGGGCTACATGGCTGTGCCAGATTGTCAATTCGTGCAACATATGGAAGGGGTGGAGGGGGAGGCAGGTTAGCCGTGTCAAGCGTAACGTGGACGGCCGCCCGTCAGACCCACGGCCCCTCTTGACTCCGTGCTCTCTGGGCTTGTGCAGAAGCTGCTGGTGGGAGACTTTCCTCATGAGCTGGAGGTGGAGGAGCTGGAGGACGATGTGCCCAAACGCAAGAACCGCACCAAGGGCCGGGTAAGAGTCGCTGTCATGCCAGCTCCCTGCCGTCTGCCAGTGCAGCCCCGAGTGTGTGAAACTGACCCAACACCAGCGCAGTGCGCTCTCCCACCCCGATTACTGTACCTCTGTTTGCAGCGCCCAACAGCAGCCCCACATCGCAATCCAAGTAAAATCTGCCATCAAGGATCAGATAGAAGGCATGTCTCCAACCATAAGAAGAAAATGTAAAGAACAAGTTTCTGTTAGGAGTGCGTTTGCCAGCAGCTTTGCCATCTTGAAGCTTTATCTTGTCAGATTTCAGGAGCTATATGATCTTGGGCCTGGTAGCTGGCTAGAGGAGGAATTCGAAGGAATTCAGGCAGCTTCTGGCTACTAAACATTTTTCCTTCGGGAACAGAGATCCCGACCTAACATGGTGACCAGGGGAAACTGTGCTGTTGGTAGATTCCCTCCCGTTTTAATGCTCTGTGGATCTTTGATGCTTTGAGGTTGTACAGATGCAGGCTTTTCAGTTTGCATATTAATCCTGCAAGAGCATCGCTCTCCAAGATGGGGTGTGGGTGTTGCTGCTGTTTGGTGTTAGTGCTTCCCTGGTGCATGTTTCCTTGTCCTGAGCTAATTGCATGTGTCTCCTCTGCAGGCCTATGGCATTGGAGGAATGAGGAAAAGGCAAGAGCCTGCCTCGCTGGAGGACAGGGACAAGCCCTACGTGTGTGACAGTAAGTCTCAGCAAGTCTGTGTGCTGATTGGGTATCGCGCCTTTAGAGGAGCTTCAACTCTTATATCTGCATGTTTTAAAAACTCTTCATCGGGGGGCAAGACGTTTACCAATTGTCTCTGCAAATAATTTAAATACATGGCAGGCAAGGTGCACATCCATATTAACATGGGATGCCCTGAGACGTGATGTTAGCATACGCATCCAGACTGATCTATAGAAAAATGGTCTCGGATTGCTTTCAGATCTGAGACTTCACAAAACTAATGTCCTACTAAAGTCCACTGTTTGGTTCTACTCCTATATCGTAGCTGTTGCAAAATAAGCCTAAAAACTAGATAATTTAAGTGAAACCTACAGTATTGCAGACTATACAAAAAAAACTCAGTGGCTTAGTGGAACATTTTAACTTTTAATTGAAGGGCACAGAGCATGGAGTCCCAGTTCTGGCTCCAGAGGCCCACACAGCTGCTGTGTTTTTGTCCAGTTCCAAAACTGAAGTATTAATTGACTTAAGGAGAGGCATAATAGGAACTGTTTGACTGTCTTCAGCTCTTAAAATGGTTTGATGTTACCTTTTAAAGAATGTATTTCAGAAGTAAGATGAAATCCCAGTTGCAGGTATTCCAATCAGGCCTCTCTTTAGTTCAGTTGAACCTGGGCTGAAATGAAAGCCAGCACACACGTGCTCCTCTAGGAGCAGGCCTGGGAACCCCTGGCACAGAGGAACGAGTAGTGCACCGACACCACTATACATGCGCTCTGGAAATTCAAGCTCTAAAGTCTCGTGCCGCCTTTTCTGTGACCCAAATAAGTCTGGGGGGCTTTTCTGTGATCCAAATGAGTCTGGGGAGCAGTCTAGGCAGATAGGTGCTGCGCCGTTCTGCTGCCTCCCTCTGCCCGCCTCCTGAGTGACGCTGCTCTCTCCCCTCACCCCCTCGCCCCCGTGCAGTCTGCGGCAAGCGCTACAAGAACCGCCCCGGGCTCAGCTACCACTACACCCACACGCACCTGGCCGACGAGGAGGGGGAGGAGGACTCGGAGCGCCACACTCTGCCCTTCCAGCGCAAGAACAACCACAAACGTGAGTCCCCCAGCTCCGCCGTGTGCAGTCCCTGCTCACACCTGCTGCTCCCACATTGCCGTTCCCCGACGCGGGTCAGCTGGGAGCGAGTTCCAGCTGAGCTTGTCATTGTCTTCATTCTTAATTAGACCTATTTAACCCTTTTCCCTGGGCGTTGAGCGGCTGGTAATTGAGCGTCTCAGCTGGACGGTGATCCTTGAAGATTGAGGTCGCCTAGCCGCTGCAGTGCAGAGCTTTATTTGGGGTGTCCTGATCTTTCGTGAGAGTGACCCCAACATTAGTAACAGAGTGAAGAGTGACCAGGTTGAGAACGGCACCATTGCCCTCAAGCCCTTCTTCAACGTAGTAACTGTGTCCAACGCAAATCGGTCAGCTTCAGAGAAAGGATTGTGTGCTTCCTTTCGGTTTTTAGATCTGGAGTAAAGCAACAGCCAACAGGTCCTCCATCAGTATGCCTTCGTTGTAGACATTTGTACCGATTAGTGAGTCGCATTAAGGCTTTCATACTGTGCTCGCCATGCGAGGGGGGAATGGTGTCCAGGACCTTCTTCTGCCCCCCGTCCAGAAGAAAAATCACATAAAATCTTTTATTTTCCTTCAGGACTCTTTCCCTGGAATTCCCACTCTGAGTTCCGTAAGGTAGTTGCTGGGATTTTTGTGCTAAATCCTACAGGATTCTAGCTGGAATTTTTCTTTATTCAGTGTGGGGATGCCCTCCTCAGAGTATCTGTACGGATATCAGGGGGCATCAGGACCCCTAACAAAGAAGCTCTGGTTTGAGATCAGAAGCTGGAATCAAAGGAGTATGAATCTATTGTTATGTCCTGCGCGCCCATTGCTCATGCCATTCTGTGTGTTCTGTGCGACTCCCTGCTGCTGTTTTTGCTGGAGTGGGGATTTACCATTGCTTGGCTATCCCAGCCAAATGAGCAAATTAGCAATCCAGAAGAGGCATCTAAAAATCTGGGGAAGGGAAGCGTCTGACTCGAAAGTCAGAGGGGCATCATGCTGTGTAACATATGTAATATTCACACCTTGAAAACTGTAGTTTAAGGAGAAATTAAAAAATAAAATAACCTCTGTGTTAGATACCCCTGCTTCATGCATATATTATATGGTACGGCTTGTGACTGTGATATGGCATGCAATCTCTCCTTTCACCAGCCCTGGAAAATAAACAAAGGAGAAGGGCAAGGAATATTCAGGTGGCACTCTTGGGTGCATCTGCTTGTTCCTCTCTTCAGACTTTCTGGAAGGCAAAGGGTGTCACAGAACTCATCCTGCCTCCTGAAATGAGAACAGAGCCTCAGAAAAAAGCAATATCCCTGCACTGTTAATGTTCTGATCACCAAAGCGCAGACAGCCTGCTTGAAAACACAGTGGAGGCAGTTGAATATATTTCATGCTGCAAATAATAAAAAAAATCACACACAGCTATACATAATTCATAAGTTATTAAAAAAGCAAGACTGACAGCTGAATGTATAAAGCTGTGTTCCCTGTTTCCTTGTGTCTAGACAGACTTTCTCTGCAGCTCGACATCTCTGATTGCAGGGCACCGGATTGCAGAAGAGCTTGATGGAATTCTAATGTGCTTTTCTCTCTCATTTTTTTTTCCAATCTGTTTGGTAAATGACACAGATTATTTTGCCTGAAGATGAGTTTTCTAGCGGATGGCTTTGTATTGTATTTTTTTTTTATTATTATTTTCTTCTGGAATAGCTGGTGGTTAAAACGAGCAGCTTATTAAAATTCATTGCATTTTTTTTTTAAGGTCGAGGGGGAGGGGATGGGTAGGAGCCAGAGGCCGGGGTATTTGCTTTTTTTGAGGTCACTGATGTGAAATGCATGCACACACGCATGCACAAAAACTGGCTTTGCGCAGCGCCTTTGAAAATGAGACGGGGGTCCGAGCCGAGGTCAGTGTTATCCCACCTCCCTGCACCACCACCTATGTCTGAAATTTGGAATTTGGTAAATGGCCTGATCGGAGCAGGAGCTCAGTGAGTGTATGAGTGACAGATCCAGGCTAGGGGAGCAGTGTATCAGACACTGAGAGTGCTAGGGGTCTGCAGGGGATCTTCCTGCCGGCCTGCTAAAACAAATTATTTGTTAAGTTTGGAAGATTTCCCCTTGACTCCCGTTCTCTGATGCTGGTGATGGTTGAAGCAAAACCCATAAAGCCTCAAGGGACCCAGTCAAGCACCCTGTAACTGCAGAGCCAGGGGAGGAATGAGGCATCCTGCATCGTCATTAGGCGGTGCTGGTATCTGCCTGAGACACCAAAAAAATAGGATCTTTTTTTGTCCAGCCATGTTTCTCGGCTTCATTTGCACCTGTCAGTTCTTAAATTAGGACTAATGGATCCTCTCAGCAGACATAGCTTAGGTACAGTCACAAATCCTGGAGTGAGAAAGTGGGGATTCTGGGAGTTTTGCTGTCCTACTGTCCCCTGAGCCCAGGAACTGATTGAAATAGTTTCTTTTCAGAC
This sequence comes from Atractosteus spatula, assembly GCF_055471065.1. NCBI lineage: Eukaryota > Metazoa > Chordata > Actinopteri > Semionotiformes > Lepisosteidae > Atractosteus > Atractosteus spatula. The sequence goes on along the minus strand of NC_142708.1, from coordinate 72,309,903 downwards.
ACCAGGCACTTAACGTGTCTTCAGACAGCTGAGGCAGATACCTCCAGAAACTGTGGTTGTGAAATTTGAATCTCAACAAGAAAGTAATGCTTTTCTGGTCAGATTGCATGACCAGGATCTGGACCACAGATGGGCAGATGCAGTCTTTGTTCTCCGTTTTCATTCCAGCCATGAATTGCACAAGTGATTTTAATAGGAAGAATTATCTCCAGTTTATATTTTAGATCTTAATCATTTTCTGGTAGAAAAGTAAACTCTGCAGGATTCTGTCCTATGAGGGCAGGAGTTGTCCATCCCTGGTCTAATAAACAGCAGCAGAGAGAATCACAGAAGATTCATAATGGCACACACGGCACATGATAAATTAAATTCCCAGATGATATCAGATTCTCCTTTGAGCCTTTTAAGAATTCCTTTCTGCTGGCACTCCCCAATTCACAAATACCCAGACTGTGCCTGCTGGTGGTTCATTTCCAATGTACCAAGACTAGGCCTCTTCCAGGCATGCTAAGATACTGCTAAGTACACTGCTGCTGCTCGGCAACAAAGCAGGACCTCTGTTGCCTAGCAATGTCGTTGCCATGACAACAAGCCATCTTTATCCTAAAGAATATGTTGTTGTGTACATTGAGTGGGGCTGGGGGAAAAAAAAAAGTATGTGTGTGGGGGAGTGTTCATTAAAGGCAGGAGAGAGAGGCAAAGAGAATGAGTTAAAAAAAATCACTGTTTGATTTACCATTTCAATTACCCAGTCAGTGAGAGGACCAGATGAGTGATATCCCTGTCTGTACCATTTGATATTTGGTATTAAAAACAGCCAGCCCAGCGAGGATCAGCTTCAGAAAGTCGTTTTGCCATCTACAGATTGCAGACTTCCATCCCCCCACTCTAGGCATTATAATAAAGCACGGGTCTGCCAAAAATCCTGTGCAAATACACAGATATAATGCCTATTTAATAGACTCTTCTTTCTATGTTAATGTGTTTTCTCTCTTATGCTTTTCACTAGACAGTGAACAAAAGAATTGTTCTGATATGGGATTAGCGTCCTGCAAATCTTCAAAATTCATTATATACTAAGCAAGGGAAGTCATAGATGAGTCAAAATCAAATATATTGAACTCAGTTTTGGTGCCCCATACCATTTTTTTTAACCATTTTAAGTGTTGCTGTCCCATACCATTTCATGTTAGAAGTGTTTTGTGTTGATTTTTAGAAGAGTCACTCATCACTTACAGGTTTGGTCATCACTTAAGCAATTTGGACCCTCATTAATCCCAACGAGAGGCAGGTGAGATGCTCTACCATGGGCGTGGGTAACTCCTCTCCTCTTGCTTAATCGCTAAATCCAACTCGTTTAAGTAAAGCCTCAAAGAATCCTACTTGCAGGAAAACGCACCTTTTTTGTGAATTAACTACCTTAAGTTACAGCAAAGCAGTAGTTGTTATATCTCTAAGAGTATTCGTGTAGAAGTATATGCTCTTCACCTGCTTGCCGTGCTTAATGTAATGTCCAGATTTAATTACACACGGCTCAGTGCTTGGGGTCATTTTTATTGCATCAGTGTTTATCAGATGAAACAAGCGACAGTTCAGAATGCAGTTTTACAGTACATACTGCGTGGAGAATGAGATGACCTTGGTTCTAGAAATACGTGTTCTTTGTTTCGGTACAATGTGTGGCCCCGTGCAGATGCAGGTGATTACCCAAATGAGAGAACACGTGCTGCTTCTGGTGGAAGATGATCAAATGAGAAGCTTTTAGAACAAGTTATTTCTACATTATTTATATTTATGTGTGTGTGTGTGATGAGAAAGACCATGTATTTCTGTCTGCATGTCTGCGTTTCTTGTCTTTCTTTGCCTGTGCCAGCTTTCGCCTGATTAACGGAGTTTTCGCCTGCTTTTTCCTGTCTGTGTTAGTGTGTGTGTATCATGTGCTTCCCTTTGTACTGTACGTCTGTGTTTCTGTGTGTGTGTCCCAGTGGACTGAAGCTGCAATATCCATAGCAGGACTCAGGGCTGTGTGCTGTGCATTTGCCAAGGTAAGGGGATAGGGTGAAATTGGTAGAGGGGGGGTGGTGTTAGGCAGCCTGCAAAAGTTATTATGCAAAGCTCTCTCGGCTATAAATCTTTCCTGTTTGCGCCTTTCTCTGCTCATTAAACAGTAAGGTGACAGAATTGCCGAGTGGATATTTTCACACTCTACTGCTTTGACAGACTGCCAGACACTTTCTCATTTAGTAATGTATTTTTTTTAGCTATTTATGTATTGTAAAGGGCAGACATTGTAGCATTGCTGCACATCTGCGTCTCTCATTTGAGGCAAAAGAGGTTCTGTATACAGCAACGTCAGACAGGACTTTGGACAGTCTGGGGACCTCATTTTGATGAGCTTGTCTCTCCGCATAGCAAAAGAGAAGGATGTCAGTTGTCTCGTCTCACTGGCCAGATGTCCACTAAGATGTGGACTCCATCCTTCCCAGAGCGTTATTTGAAAGATCCTGGTGAATCAGTGAATTAAACATGACCAGGCAGTTTGCTCGCTAAAACAGATGATTTTTATTCAAATGGGGGTGTGCACTTGACAGTCCTACTTAAATATCCAAATGCAATCGAAAACAGTTGAAGACAGCAAGAATATGATGGAAGAAAAATGGTACCACAGTGGCCAAGTAATTATAAAATTTTATCAATTAACACCTCAGTTTGAATCATACTTTTGGGGAATTGGTTTTATTAAAGCATTAGATCGAATATTTTAATTTTCCAGTATAAGAACAATCTTATCAATACTACCACACTGAAATTCATTACAGCTGAAATGAGATTCAATCCTTAGCATTCTTTATATACAAAAATCTTAAATATCATTCATTGAATAACAGAAAGACATTTTTTGAAATCCTGCGGTGTGGATTCATTTTATGTTTCTTGAAACTCTAAATTGTAGGTGTGAGTGTGTCACCCTTGCAGTTTGTTTCAGAAATGCACAACGAGTTTGAATGGGGCATGTTGACTTCGAGGAACTGGGCTCCGAGTCCGATTCTAACTTAAGGCGCCTGTCAGTTTCGGGGTTCAGATGGATTATTTACCCAGTGGTGTGGGTTTCCGTCGAGCACTTGGGTTTCCCCCTAAAGCTACGCGGGTTAGGACTGATTTGCTGCTCTAGGTCTTACCTTTCCATCAAAGGGCAGTGCTCTGAGATGGTGGGTTTTGAAGGGGGTCCTATATAAAATATTGTTTCTTCCAGTGTTTTTTTACGAGCTGTGGCAGTAGGAATGTCAATAAATCATAAACCTAATGAGCTGGCTCTCATCTGGAACTGTTCAGATGTTCTGTGGGCAGTAACCTTAACCTGTCGTATACAAGCCGCACCTCGCAGTCATGCGGTTTTTCTGTCTGCTGTTCTGCTCAGTTGAAGAGTAGCAGAATCCCTGCTGTGGTCTGACACCCATAAGTTTAGAATCTTTATGTGACACAATAGTTTTCGTTATGGTTGTACTATGGAACAATGCATATTATTTCCAGGATGCAGGATCACATGGTTTTCATTGCACCTCATCTTAATAAATTCGGGGAATTGGGGCTGATCTTCATGTGATCATCATTAGTTTTGTAATTCGGGTTTGTCATAAAAGGAGATGATCTTATCTTAGACCTTATTTAAAATGAACCCTATGTCCAAAAGACACATGCTCTAAACGTAAGTGGAGGCAAAACAACACCATTTAGATTAGCCCGTTGCGAATGGCTTGTTTTAGAACATCCCTTTCTTTTAATGAGGTAAGTCAATTAAAACCAAGTTCTCATTTACAACGAGTATCTGGTGACCAATTTATATAGCAGGGCATTTTCCTGGAGCCATTTGAATGAAGAACCCTGCAGAACAGTACAAGCTAGTGTCCCACCCTGGTTTTGAACCCAAGACCCTTCACTATGTTGTCCGGAACTCTGAAAACTACTAGAGTTCCATGTTTCTGCCTGTATTCAAGTGACAAAGGCAGTGCATGAAGAAAAGCCATCTTTTTTCAGTGCTTTTTTTTGTCCAATGACAACCAGCAATTGAGCACAAATATAATTATGCTGTTGCATTGTATCCTCAACCAAAGACTCTAATAACCCCTGCCACAGACATTTCAGCCCCTAGTGTGAACTGTGACTAGGGTTTGGGGTATCTGATTTTGCTGATGAACGTTTTGTAATATAACACATTGCTGCAAACAGAAAATTAAAAGCAAATCTGAAGAAGGTCTGAAATTTGGATTCACAGAACAGTAATATCAAGGCTTGAAATCGGTGCCATGGCTGCTGTTTTTTATATTGAGGTCACGTCGCCTTTGAACTGCTTTTTCAGTCACAACATAAACCCGGATTGCAGCAGATTTGTATAATTTTGGGGTCAGCTCTTGAATTCTCAAGATTAGCTTAGTGCTTAGTGAAGGCGGCACAGTTACTCTCTGAACAGCAAATGCAAGGATTCATGAAGACTAAGATCAAGGCTAAAAAGGTTTGATTCTTTCTGCCTGTCAGGGTAGGAAATTCCTTTAAGTCCCAGAATGTATCTGGTTGCTCAACTCTAGACCGATTTGAGAGCAGCAATGTTTTCTGCTCTTAAAAGGTAAACAATATTCTAAATGAATATTACTACTTTCTCTTATACTTCTGAATTGTAGAATTTCAACATAACATGTCTTGATTAGAATTCTACATTTTTATCTGTAGATCTTAACATTTTTTAGCAGTTTTTATTGATTATACACATCTAGAAGGTGTAAATAATGTGTCAGCATAAACACCTTTGTCTTTTTCATAAGTAGCCTCCTCTAGCTCTGTCAGCCCCAGTTATATTTAGTTTTTTCACAACTTGCGTGCAGAACCCTGCACACGTCTACATTGAACATCTGACAGTTCACCCAGTCTTCAATTTTGTCTAAATGTGGTTGAAATTCATTTGCTGCTTTTTAGTGTTTCTAAATCGTCCTAATTTGAGATAATCTGCCGGTTTGATTAGTTTACTAACTATACGGGAATGAAGATCATTGATAAAAACTAGCAGTGGCCCTAGTGCAGATTCCAGGGATACACCACTCATTACCCCAACAATGTGCAGTTAATTGTGCTGAGAAAGACGAGCCAACAATAGCTTCAGGAATTTGCCATTCCCATAGCCAGCCACCTCTGTGGTGTTGGCGTCCGCGGAGCCTGGTTTTTAACGTTGTGTCGTCTACATCTCATGATTGCAAAAAATAATTAACCATCGTAGGACATTGCCCCCATGGTGGAATGTATCGTTTTTTGGATTAATTTTAAGCTGTTAACTTAAAAGTGGGGAGAAGGAGTCTCGTTCAGGGGAAAGATAAGTGAAGTGTGCCTCTTTTGCAAACACCGATGGCTTAGGAAGCAGTGAGGTGTGGAATTTCGGCTCTGGATTCTCCCAGTAATTGGATGGGTGGAAAGAGGGGGAGAGGGAGACAAGGATAAAGGGTAGCATTGAACAGGGGGTGTCATTGTACCTGTTATTGCCAAAGGTCCTCTACCTGACCTGGCTGTACATGATCTCCCTTTCTATGGACAGTGGCCATATTTAACTACCTTGAAACCCTTTCTTATTCCCCCTCATGAACAGCTAAGCAAACAGCTAAATGGAGTAATTCAGAGCTCACAATGGCAAGTTTCCCCCTGCATACAGCAACAAAAGTAGTCTGAATTTGGCATTTCTCCAGAACTCTTTTTCAATTATTTTTATTATTGAAGTGTTTGCATGAAAAGTGATCAACTGCTCTGAGCAGTTGTGCTGCCAGCACAGAAAAAGATTAACGCAAAACACAATTCTCCACCTTGAGCTTCTGATTAAAAATGTGTGTGTGTGCGCTTTATCCCCAGAGGGATAAACGAAAGCACAGCAACTCACTGGGATCAGACTAAATTAAAAAAATAAGAAATAGGGAGGGATTTCTCAAGGTAGTTTGCTCTCTTGTATGGCACACTGGGGCAGGCTAGATGCTTATAGAAAACACGCAAGTGCAAGTCTCACACTCAACATGATAAACACGACAAAGAGAAAAGCAAAACAGCTTTTGGATTGTGTAGCTCACACCCTTGGAGTGTTTCTGGCCTAGGTTGTGCATTATAAAACATTAATAAAAAATATGTTTTTATGATGCTTTCTTCTAACGTTTTAACCATGTCAAGTACAGTATCTGTGGTGATAATGGTGATAGTGAAACTATTCAATAAGAACAAGAAAAAATAAGAAGGGTCTAAATGATTCTCTACTATAAGTCTATAGTAACTGGAATATTATACCTGTTCAAGGTCTATTCCGAAAGTGGAATGTCCGAAGTAAACAGGATTCTCTGTTTTTCATTTATTTTTGGCCATGCAGTGTCCTTTTAAAGATACCAAAAGCAATTCTTTCCCACTTAAAAGCCCTAAAGCCCCACTAATAATTAAACAAGCCGAATAAGCGAAAACAACAGTTTCCTCATTCTGAAGATCTCAGCAGCTGAGTGTTCTATCTTTTCAGTCCCTCAATTCACAGGTGATGCTGATGTTTAATCCCAGAAGCCACCTGCATTTCATACCTGCAGTTCTCCAGTTCAGCCTCGAATTCTTTCATGTCTGTATATGGCCGTGCATTTATTTTTGCCAGTCGATTAACAATGCAATTGCTCTTCTCAACAGCACAAAAATACAATATGTTCAAAGTCATTACGGTTAATAATTAAAGAAAGATGAACACAGAGATAAATAGTTTCTAATAATATTGGATCTCACTAGCTGTTAATTACCGTTAAAAGAGAGGGATTGAGTTGGAAAATAGAAAAAAATGTGAAACCCTGTAATCAGGCAAAGGTTAAAGAGGCATAGAGAGTGGAAGGACCTTGATGTCTTCCGGGAACTGATTTTGAAACCCCTGGACAAAAGGAGCAGGCTGCTCGGTTTTTCAAGGGATTATCAACTGGGCATCTGGAGAACTGCTACTCTCACCCACAGACGCACCCCACAGCAATCCACAAAGCAAGTTGGGGATTAGAAACTGACATTAGAGCAGCGTCGCACCATGACAAATTATAGACCAGATTACTGAGCAGCAGGATATCCACGGATTAGTGTGGCGTTTTCTGATGGGTTACTGTCTTGACACATGTAAGGTGTGTGTGTGTGTGTGTGTGTGTGTGTGTGTGTGATCAACCACAAAGTGACTGCGTTGTAGCTGAAGTTTGGTTTTGCTGTGTCTTCCATAGTTCCCTGCGTTTCCAGGCACTTTTGCACTGTGCTGTGTGATACATAATTGCTGTTATGCGTAAACAAGTCCACAGACATCAGTGACGGTCAGTAATGTTGGCAGCTGCATGGCAAATGCGATGTATAACTGTGAGAAACAGAGAAACAGAATATGAAAGCATGCCACCTGATGTTTCTCCAGGTAGGTGTGGCTTGCGTTTCGTACTGACAACCAGGGCATTCAACTACATTTGTACAGGTGACAGGGCCCCTCAACTGTGTGGTAACCACCTGTCTTTCCAGTCTGTGTACTGGAAGGGTAATACTCCAGATTAGGGGTGGCATGTTCCAATTACAAATTCTCTGTGACCCGTCACTCGTTAATAGAGTGTTAATAGCCTGGTAGAAGCTGACCTATGCTAATGATTAATTGCATGTAAATAAGCAGTTAATTTTACCTGAGTGTTAATAGCTTGCTAAGCACTTACAGTACAGGGTCATCCTTAGCTAATACGTCATAAATAATTTAGAAACTATGTGGCACCATTTACAAAAAAAAAATCATTAATAGATCAATATGAATGATTGGTGCAGTGCTTAATTCTTTCCCTCCTCGCCACCTGGCACCAGGATTTGAAAAGACCTCTGCATTCAGCTTGGCTGCTGACTCATTTTATGAAAAACGTCTAAAAAGAAAAAATGACAGATATGCAATCAGAAATTGTGTTGCAGGACCACTAAGAAATACTCAGCGAAATGCCTATTATTATTATAAAAAGAGCAGCAGCTACATCCCTGGGAAGAGTTAAATACATTTACACAACATGTGGCAAACAGCTCAAAACTATGCAACTCCTGGGCACATGCCAAAATCTAACTCCATGCTGTTCTGTATGTAGTTCAAGTCTTTCATGTGTACATTGAGACATTTATCCCAGAAGATCTGAGATAGATTCATTTTGCTTGATAAATACAATAGCTAAACCATCACGGTCATTATCACCCTGCTTGTCAACTCTGCAATCTGTACTAATATAGCCAAGCACAAGGCAAGTCAAATACCAGCCTTTTCAGACCCTTTTTTACAGCCCTTAATTATATCCAATCATTTAATTATATAATTAATGTCATTTGTCAGTAAATGGCCAGTTAACTAGGCAGAAGTGCCAGGATCCTGCAGCAAGATGACTGGGTGAAGTTGGTATTGGTATAGGGATTGATTGATTGATTCTGTTGCTGCTGTTTTATTTAGTGCAGGATTCTCTTTTATTACATGTTCTTAATTTTACCAAAACACGAACACGGGAAGGGATTTACTTGTGCTGTGATCTGGTTTTGAATCTGGCTGGAGATAATCTGATATTATCTCTCTCCCCACTGTTTGGAAGATCCTAGGGCAAAGAGTTCAGTTTTGCACTCTGTTTTTATACCAGCTGTCTCTGAAGTGAATCAGGTAGTCCAGTCGTATTCCTGTGTAGCAGGTGTAACAGAACTGCACGTTTTTTTTTCTTTAAATTTCCAACTAAGCAGCCAATACCTGTTAACTTGTACGAATTAAGATAACAAGTGGTCCAATTAAGTAATTATGAACTCAGCTGGAATATGAAACAGAAAACCCTGCAGGGTCTCCAGGACCAGGTTGACATAATCTGCTGTATGTAAAAAGCTAGTCGTGATGTCCCATAGGTAAGCTACACTGATAGAGAATATTCAGTGGAATGCATTACATCCACCCTGCACTATAACGAGAGGTCCAAAGGGGTAGAATGCAATGACTTTATGTAACACGGCTTCCTTTCTCCTTGGGTGGGGAGCTTGGGTTGCAGCAGCAATCTGTTGACAATTCATAGAGCTCAAATGGGAAATGAAAGATCTGCAATTGCATCACAAGTACAGAAGGTGATTTCTTCCCTTTTTGTCATTGTCAGTAGGAGGCTTAAATCTATGAATTGGTCCCTTGAAAAGTCCCTCTTTCACGAGATCTCGTTGCTCTCCTTGATTGTTCAGAGTTGCCCGAAATTCTTTTCCAGCCAAGAAAGCCCCTGATGGATCAGTCATTCCCAACGGCTATTGTGATTTCTGCTTGGGCGGCTCTAAGAAGACAGGCTGCCCGGAGGATCTGATTTCCTGTGCTGACTGTGGGCGATCAGGTAAGCCTGAACCCATCCCATCGGCCACACACACCCTCACCCACCTGCGCGCCTCCCACATTTGTGGCCAGGCTAGAGATGAGAGGCAAGGAATCAAAGCCACTTACATTTTGTTTCAATATACAGTATAGCATGTTTTAGGACAGATTTAAGGCCTACAGGTGAGTGTGGCACAGACCCAGGCAGGCTGGCAGGCAGGAGGTGCAGGGAAGAGCACAGTGTGGCCACTTGTTCTCTCCCTGCTCTGCGGGTGGATCGACAGATGGAGCTTCAGCTGCCTGTGCTGTACTTCTTAGGTGGAGACTTTCCCAGAACCCAATATAACAAAATGGTGTGTGTTGGTTATATATCTGTTTCACTCTAGACTGATATGTATAACATCCTTCCAAACGTCCATGTGGGTATAGCAGGGACTGTGGAGTCAACACTGATAAATATTTAAAAATTGAAGTAACAAAGACTCTTCCTGTTAGGAACAAAATAAGCTCCATCAGTAAAGTCTGAAATAAATGCACCAGCTAAGTCTGAATAGTAACAAATTATCAAGATGCAGATCCTGTGGCAGTCCTAAGGGAACTCTTTATGGCTGTGTGAGAACTCCACAGTTTTGTCCTAAAATGGGTTGTGCTGCTGTTAACATTCGCATCTTTCTGGTGTAGGTTGTTAATTGTGCTCTTTTAACTCTTCTTCTGACAAGCTGTCTTTCTAAACACGTTATATAAAAGGAGTAGAAGACAGGTGGCTAATTACAGAGGTACACTTTCAAGATCATGCCTGTTGACAAGCAATATTAACCGTGCAGTGACTGAAACACTCTGCTGGCAGTAGGTGTTCAGTACAGGGGAAACAGCCAGGAGACGACACTTCATTTGGGTGTTGCGGCCTGTGATTGAATTTTTTAATCGCCACGTTTCTAATTGCATGCTTTGCATAATCGACCACGCTCAACTGCAGCAGTTCCTGAAGGGGCCAAGAGGAGTGTGTGAATGTGTGTCGTGGCCCAGTGCTGAATCAATGCCTTTCAGCCAAGGGGCCCCTGGACCCCTCTTCCACCATTTGCTTCTGAGCTGCTTCGCAAGCCACAAGTACCAGATCAGGCAGAAACAGCAGCAGCAAAATCGCAACGACCCCCTGCAGCAAGCTGGAACTCAAATTATCCCGAAGACGAAAGACGTCTTTTAGTGCTGGTTGACACGTTGTCGCCTTTTGAGGAAGAGGGCTGTGAACCTGGCCCCTAAAGATTTCGGGGATTGCTCCTCGTGCAGAACAGGCCTGTAAAGCTTCATTATGTATAATGGTGCTGTTATAGTGGAGTCAAGCAGAGGGAAAGCATGGTGATACCTAATTACTAGTCAGTGTCTAGGAAAATCATGGAAAATATATATATATGAAACAAGCTAAGTGTAAACGGGTGATGGTGAAATTTTTAGCAAACTAAAAAAACACAGTTATTAATAATCAAGATTATAACAGTAATTACAATGGTATTCATGCAAAGTATCCCGATGGTTTGTACATTGGAAGGGTATATCAAGACCACGAATGCAGAATAAACCTAAGCATAAAAGAAATGGAATGCAAGGATCAGGAAATAAAGCATCCATTAGAAAACTGTAGTCTGTTTCTGAAACGTGTTTTAAAAAACTGCCAGGTACATCCTGAGTCTCCGGCTCAGGGAAGCACTGCGCCGTTCGGGAGCGACAGGGCTGAATGTCCCCCAGAAACATGAGCAACACATGTCTGAACAAGCAGGGACCTGCCAGCTGTAGTGACCGTGCCTCTCTCTCTGCCAGGTCACCCCTCCTGCCTGCAGTTCACAGTGAACATGACTGCCGCTGTGCGGACCTACCGCTGGCAGTGCATTGAGTGCAAGTCCTGCAGCCTGTGTGGAACCTCAGAGAACGACGTGAGTAGCAGTAATAACCATAATGAGAAGCATCTTTCTGCTCCGAAGGCTCTGATCAGATTGGTATTTAGCATATGAGCTTATCATAGTAGAAAAAAAGATTCTGAATGCTGCACGCCGTTATAATCATATTTTTCATTTAGCATATTACTTTAAACTAGACATCATGAGCTGCTGCTGCGCTGTTACGTTCTGAGTGGCTAAAATATTAAGAACCAACATTGAATAACATGTTGCGGTCTCTGAAAAGAGCGAGCACTTGTTCCACAGAAGTTTGAAACAAACGTTTTCTAATGGATGCGTTCTTTTCCTGATTTTTGAAATATCTGAAGCCCTATCCCATCGCATTCCTGCAGTAGGATTGCCTTCGTCTGAGCTTGTATTATGGATAATGGGGTATGAGGCTGAGCTGAGATTGAGCTCCGGTTATTGTTCCATCCAGAGAAGGTGATGGAAATCAGTTTCGTGCTTCACAAGCCCAGCTGCAAACTGTCTGCCCCCTAAGAAAGTGAATTATTTTGACTTGGAGAGTCTAATATTTTGGCCAGTCAGTGGTATCAGGACTCTGATGTCTCATCCGGAGCACAAGGTGGGGCACAAGATGATTCAGTAAAAGCACACAATACGTTAAGCACAGTTTTCACCTCCTGAAAGCCAATCTATTTTTCACTAGATCACATGGTCATCTTAGGACCTGTGTATCAAGGAAGTGGTTTATCAATTTAGAACAGCGCAATAGCTACAGCTCAGAGCTGGTAACAGTAGCTGTCTTGTGTAAACTTGCTTTTGAGGAACCTGTTGTCTTGGCCAAAGTTGTAGTCTTCCACTGTTGTAGTCTCAGGTTTCAGTTGCACTGTTTTTACCAGATGTCTGAGTTTGGTGTTTGAAATTGTCTGCATCGGTTTGATCCATCTGAACTCTGGTATACAGTCACTTGTATGAGGCAGTGTTAAGTATGCCAGCATCATCCAAACAGGGTAGATGTCATAATGCTGGCATAAATCCAAACATGGCAGATGTTGTGATTTGATGTTGGAGAAGCTCGCTCCGGTAGTGGTAGGACACGACCTGCAGCTCTCAGAATCTCCCTGTCTCTACCTTCCACTCTGGGCAGGATCAGCTGCTGTTCTGCGATGACTGTGACAGAGGATACCACATGTACTGTCTGAGCCCCCCCATGGCAGAACCCCCAGAGGGTAAGTAACACAAGCATAGTGAAGAGCCTGGTGGCTGGAGTGCATCTCGCTTTCTGTCATGTCAGGGGGACTTGCAGTTTATGACTCTCCCCTGAGAGCTCCAGAGTTCATCAACCATAGCTCTATCATTGCAGATCTTCGCTCCTGCTGATCCTTAAGTGTTAAAGCAATTACTGGCAGAAGGGTTCAATCACTAAATTAAATGTCAATTGTGCAATTGAAGCACCGGTTGGATCAAAGTTATATAATGGAGTGTACTGGAAGAGTGATGCTTCCCTACCATCTGTTTGAGTTTATTACAGGGTTAACCCTAGTGATGCTGGTGTTCCTTACACACCTGTTTAGCCTGAAGCAATCTGGACAAAGTACTTCACTCAAGGGACAACAGTTGAGTCCAGAACCTCATCCACGAGATTGTGTTATCTAAACATGAATAAGTCTCTTTATCCTGTGTAGTAATGTGGTCAACCCTTCTTTTGCTGTATTGTGACACAAGGAGATCTAGGGTTGACGTTAAAAACAAATCTGAATTCCGAAATTCTGAAGGTTCTGTTGAGTGCTTCTTCTTGAGCATTGCTGAAGAACAAAATAAAATAAATGCCTCGGCTGTCTTTACAGGGAGCTGGAGTTGCCACCTGTGTCTGAGACAACTGAAGGAGAAGGCATCAGCTTACATCACCCTCACCTAAGCCCCGCCCTGTGCCCTGAAATCCCCAGGCCACACCTACTCCGAAGCCCAAGGCCACACCCCCTTCTCCGTCTCTCAGCCAATGAAGAAACTCCAAATCTCCTGCAGGTTCTACACATTCCAACAGAGCAAACAGACACACTATCTTAATTCAGCTTGTGCCCCAGTGTTAACAACCCACAACTATGAAGTATGACACACAGCGGCCAGGTGTTTTCATAATGTTCCTTATCTGACCCACTTTCCTTTTACATCTTCTCTGCCCAAGGGAAAAATCCAGAGATTTTAGCTTTTTAGTGTTTTTGTTTTGATCTAAACCAAGATATAGATGAGCCTCTGGCAGGTTCTGTAGACTGAAACCAAAATTCTGGGTTCTGATCCACAACTGAAATTGCACTGTGATGGTTTTTCTCTGAGCGGGCGCACAGGAATAAGCAAGTCTGCCTATGAACAGAACTTTTTTTTTGCTTAAGAAAAAAGTCTTAAGAAAAGTCTTTTGTTGTGAGCTGTGGTTGCACAGGAAAGGTACAGCAAAACAAAAGAAGCACGCATTATCTTTCTATCCAAAGAGCATTTTCATCACAGGCTATAGGTGTGCATCTCTTCCTGCAGAGCAGGTACAGTAAAGATAAAATACTTGGAGTTCAGTAGTACAACTCCCAAAGTCATTTGGACTTGGAAACACACTTGCAGCAATGTCGCAAGTGGAAGAGAAAATATTTTCCTTCTAAAGGAATGACATAAAGTCACTCAGCTAGTTGATTCGCCTAAACCAAAGTGTCCTCAAGTCCTGTGCTGATGGCCAGACCTGCCACTGAGTATGCTATACGCTGAGCTTGGCTGTTTTTGTGTTGCACTAATTTTAGCACTGGGGCAGAAGCTTTGTAGTTCTGTTGTGGGATAAAAAGGGCCCTATTTGTAAAAGCAGAGGCTGACTGGTGACTGCATGGTATGGTTTCTGCAAAACACAGGACAGGAGCAACACGTAGAGCTTTCTGCGAGGAAGAGCGACATGGAAAGGCTCTCAGTTTAAAGGGTGCGTCTTGTCTCCAGAAAGCACGATAATGTGAAATGAACAAAGGTGACATTCAGGATGCCAGACTCCCCAGAGAGTCCCTCATTCTTATGTGCCTTTGTGGTGGCAGGCATGCTGATTAGTTGCCGTTATCGGTGTCAAAAATTCCAATTATTTTGTGTCCCATATAGATGCCTCTCCTGTAATCCAGATCAGTATAGCTGGTACCGATTTGGCTTAATTTCCCTTGCTTCCTCCTCAGACACTGTCATGAAAACCCCGAAAGACAGACAGGCGTCTTGCACACTAGCAACTTCGACAGAATCAGCCTTAATAAGAACAAGATCGCAGCTGAGGTTTTTGTCAGGTTGTCGTATGTTACATTTCTGAGAACTGACTGAGGTGTGTACTGGACTGCCCTGTGTTTTTTCTGAATCCTACCTTTAAAAGACTTTGGAATTGTGCAGTATGTGTGCGAGATTGTTTCACAAGTCTCCTTTCTGTAGTGTATCCTGTTCACTAACTCCTGAACGGTTCAAAAGGAGTAGTGATCCAGACCTTATAGGACCCAGAGTTGTGTGAAAGCCGTCCTTATTTCCACTGAGTTTTTGATTAATTCCTCTCATGTTTTAGCATCACCTTAAAATTATTTAACCACATGGCCATCTGTTACACAGTTCCAGCTTGAAGAAAAGCAGGAGAGGAAAAATCATTCCACATTGAAGAGGAAAAGAATTGAAATGCTGACAAACATTCACTGTAACAAAATGCTACAGTATGTACATATGGTCAACATAGGCTATTTTTCTCAGCAAAACTGGTCTGTGGCTTTTGCAGGGTTATGGAAATTATGGATGTTCCAAACTTTTCTTGTTTTTCTAAATAGTGCTTCCTGTCTTCTCGATAATTGCATCTTATGTATTGAGTCTTGCAGGATAAATCTGAGTTTTTAATCGTTCCTGCAAGATTCCAGATGACCTACATCAGAGTGTCTCTTTCAATCTAGTTTTTAGCTCAATGTTTTATTTTTCCATTAAAACATAAGTCTGAATTGCCTTCCTGCCCCTGCTGGTAACACAGAACAAATGATTAATCAATAGGAGGGATTTCTGCCTTTGTTTATCATTCATTGCAAATCCATGACATTTGCTCTGAGTTATTCTCTGTTGTGATTCCTGTTTAAATTCCCATCCAGGAAACCTGAAATTAGTATGGCTGCAGTAAGCACTTATTATGCTTATTCTGGGCTGCAGTATCAGTCGATGAATTTGTAGATCTAGATAGAACAGTGTGTAGCTCTCATGTGAACATTATTGTGCGTCTCTACCCGCCTATAATAATATCACTTGGATTATCTTTCATATTTTGCAAGTAATTTATTAATTTTGTGCACACCTCTATTTTTTAAAATTCTTTTTTAATAATGGCTAGTGTCAATTTATATATTTTTTTTACAGTAGCACTGTACTGATTGGTTGCCTGTTAGTAAACTGTTATCTTAGGTGGCTTATAAGGGAGTGATGGCATTCAAAATGTATTGCAACCTATCAAGTTTTATCCTTTAATATTCCCTAATCTTTAAAAATTGAGCTGCAAAAGGTGGCACAGCAGACAGCTGGTATATGATTGCTAACAAGGAAATAGAGCAGTTAATGTTACAGGATATAGTGCTCAGCAGTCATCTGTGCAGCAGTGGTCTGGGTTCAGGACTTGTGACTGGAAGGTTGTGGGTCTGTATCCCTGGTGAGACAGTGCTCTTATACTGTTGAGCGAGATACTTCACCTGGCTTCTTTCAGCAAGATACACAGCAAAGCTATGGGTACAGAATGTAAGTCACTTTGAATAAAAACATAAGCCAAATAAATGAGTAATAGTTCGAATGGAGTCACAGGAGAGCGGGGGGCAGGAGGGAACCCGGCTTGTGGTTGTGACTCTGTAGGAAAGGAGAAGAAGCCTGCTGGATATGACTGCCCACAAGGCCATGCGTTTGCTGAGAAAAGTAGGGAAAGCGTTTCGCAGTCGCCAGGGCTGTGGGTGTCCCTCTGTTTGGTGATGTTCCAGAGTGATAGCTCATGCAGCACTGACTTTGTCAAATCTGATGGAAATGCGTCATCGGGTCTGGAGTTTGCGGCCAATGATAATGGCATTTGTCATCATCATCCCTCTTCTTGGTATCCCTCTTGTACGAGGGACTGAGGATTTTAATCGCATAAAATAGTCATTTTTAAAAATTGCTTCTTTGAATGCTAAAAATATATACAGTATATATCGGAATGTGTCAGGAACCCACAGAGTGCAGAATTGTATAGCTTCATAGGCAATCAGTAACAGCTAGAAGGGGAGAAGGATTTTTGTATTGTCAAGAGGGCCTTGTGCAGTATCTCTGAGCAGTATTACAGAACTCCACGCTAGACAGTGTTCCAAGCCAGCTTGTTTATATAGCCAATATTGAATTGCTGAGAAGTGGATGGAATTTGTTGTGCTGTTGATGTGTGTGTGTATGTGGGTATACTCAGCTGCCATTTTAAAAATGGTGGCTGTACTTTTTATCGTTTTTTGCATGTTGTTAATTTAAAAAAACATTTGGAAGAAAAGAGCAGAAAAAGCACACTTAATTCGCAATAACTTGGTTGTAACACTCCCCCCTCCCAGAGGTTTAAATAATTTATTTTTTCTGATTGAATTCGATGCGTTATCATCAAATCTGTGAGAATTATATTGAAATACGTTTTTTAAAAAGGCAAAAGACAAATATTTATTTATTAATTTCTAAAATCTTATTTTTTAAAATTCCCAGTGGTGTCGAAATTTAAGCCAGCTTATGCATTTAACCTTGCAGGCCTGTGAACACATTTTAAATACTTAGAATGGGCTCTTTACCGTATGCTTGACTGCGCTTTGTGTGCTAGAAAAATACTAATTTAGAACAAGTATGGCTGTGTGTTTTGCAAGCTTGCGTTAAAACGCTCTCTGAATCTGTTTTATAATCCAAAGCCATTTAGATAAGAGGTTTTTTATGGCGTATATTTGAAATCCTTGTTGCTAACCTGTGTTTCTCAGCCTCTGTCCTGAGTGCCCTCAGATTCTGAAAGTCTTCTGAGCCACGTGGAAACTCAGAGTCACACCTCTCCCATTTAGGGCGTTCACCATTGGATCCAGTGTTACACAGATGTGCGGGTTTTCAGGTTTATTTTTTTATTTCGGATTGCTTTCTACCATGCCAGGGGTGTGTTCTTTGGTTTCTGAAGTATTATTCTTCCCAAAATGTGTATAAGTGTACCTGTTGTTTGCATTATACGACTTGATGCTCCCCCTACTGCTTCATCATCTTATTAAGAGTCGTTTGTACTTTGAAGGCTTTGCAGAGGAACTCCATGGTAGTAGAAACCTGGAAAAAGCGGACTTTAAAAAGTGCATTCCAGAATTCCTAGGACATTTTCTCTGGGTTCACTGTGAATGACAGTTCAGAGTTTACCACATGGAAACTGAATGGACGCCACTGCTGCTGATAAGCGTATCGATTATTAGAGCTCCTTATTCAAAAGATGCTCCACGGCGTTGTCCCCTGCTGAAACGGCTTCTTCCTGCTGAGCTCTGCCGATTCCCGAGTGAGCTGAGCCACTAACGTGGCTAAATGGGGGGTCAACACTCCTGTGTTACAGCTTCATACTCCTGAGTTCACTCCCAGCTTGACCAGCGGGTCTGTGTGGCCTTTTCTCTGGGTACTCTGGTTTCCTCCCAACCCCCCAGAAGGTTAAGCTCCTTAGGCTACTCTGAGTATTTCTGTGGGGTTTAAAGTGCTGTACTTTTCTAGTACAGCCATTACTTCTCAACAGAGAAATGGAACAAATTGAGCTTGATGGGGTGAATGATCTCCTCTTGTTTGCGGCCTTGCAGATGTTGGCTGTTTGACACGACTGTTTAAAACAAAATACAAAACCTGGGAAACAAAACGCAACTGCAGCACAGCCTGAGCACTGGTGCTGTAGAGTCAGAGCAGATCAAACCAGAAACTTCAAGACTGGAGACATAAGAAGGGTTAATACCTAGGGGAGGCCATTCACCCACCTTGCTCCTGTAGGTGAGCAGTTTCTCATGTGCATCTAATCGATCCACCTGTCCTGTCCAGACTTTTCTTAAAGAACCACAGGGGCCAGATATCAGCTTCTATCGGCTGTGAAGGCTGAGGTTAGCTACGACACCTCACTGTTGTGCCATAAAGCTTTCAGTGTCCACAATATCAGATGTCAATCTAGGACCTTTTCAGTGTACATTGTAAAAATGTAAATGGAGAGCATTTGGGGGGAAAAAAATGTTGTGCTTTGCATTGCCAGATGAATCTCCTTTATGAACTTGTTGCTAGGTTCTTTGTGCTTGTTGCATATATGCTTTGTTTCCATTGCTTGTGCCATACAACTGTAGAATTCCTGATAAAGACAGAATGTATACAGTATGCATGTGTGTGTGTATGTGGGGCAGGGTGAGAACTTTTGCCTGGAGGTCATGGAGATGCTACAGCACTTCCAGATGCGACAGAACTAGCAGGATGATCCCCTGTGTGATGGAGTATGGACTTTACTTTATTATCCCCACCACCAGAACAGTATAAGCCTTTAACCCTGGTCCAGCCATAGAGCTGTGAATCACACGCTGTGGAGTAGTACAGTGCCAAGCGGAGTAGCCAGCTTCTGCCCGGAGCTTGTGAACAGACCCCTTGCCTGATCACTCAGCAGTGCCTCCCTGTGTCTGGCCAGACACCCGCAGGGCCTGAAATCTAAACTGGGCTGTCCTTTCCTGCACGAAAGTAGGTGAAGCAGCATTTGAATGTTTAGTTTACCCCACGGAGGTGGAGAGACAGTTTCAGTCATGCTGGCACTTTAAACCTGCAAGGGAATTGTTAGTGTTTTAATGTATACGGTATGTCTGCTCTAAGGATGCCTCACTGCACAACCCTTCCAGTTTTTCATGGTCGTACCTTCCCGTATAAATTGTGTTTTACAGCAACTTTGACATTCTTCTTTGCCTCTTTGTTCCTTCTCTACACAGAGATGTCCCAGTATTTCTGGAGTGCACTGCAGTCGCTATGTGTGTGTATGTGTACGGGAGGCTATCTGCTGGTTTCAAGGGGTCACCACAAAACCAGTCTGCTGTAGAGATAAGGTCTCCAGCCTTTGCTCAATTCACTTCAACAAACTTCGAAACTTAAGTATTTTTATCCCTATCCCAGCTCTAGTCATCTTCCATCTGTGGAAAGAAACTATTAAAATCCAAATTTGACTTCTTGGTTAAAAAAAAAAGCTTCTAAAAAAAGGCTTCTGAAATGATCTCTTGAATGCAGTGGCGGAAATTGTACTGATCAGAAGCAAGAAGACAGTGTGGGTGTGCTCTGCACTCTGGCCTGTGCATCACTGACATATGTCATATATATCCCCTTTTCATTTCTTTCCATGCAGCTCCCAGAATATTGATTTCAGAAGCTGTGGTTTGTTGCCTGGGCTCAGCGAGAGCCGCTGTTAAGGCAGAAGTGGCAGCAGAGAATACTGCTCAAACACATAGTAGGGGAGAGGCAACAGCAATGAAAGACGAATGGGTGGAAAATACGTGACATAATCTGTTCCTTTAAAAATCGATCTTCCACTGTCGATCTGTCTCAAATAGCCCGTGAACAGTAATAATTCAAAAATCAAGCGGGGGATCTGCTTTTTTCTTTGTATATTATCGAGTCGTACCACAGATATGTTTTTTTAGCCAGGGGTTATTAGTTTTAAACCTCGTCTTCTTGTAACAGACAGGTCTGCTGAATGGTTTTCTGTGTGAAAATATTCAGCTCAAGTAAATAAAAAAAAAACAGTTATATGCATTCAGTATTACTGGAACAGGGTTGGAGGTTTAGACCATAATGTAATGAATTTCCTCTGAGGATAGCCAAGTAATTGGGATTCAAGTCATCACGTCAGGGCCGTTTCAAAATGGCCAAGCCCGCCTGTGAGGCAGCGGTCACTGGGAGTCCCATTCCTGCGGGTTTGTGCACGTTGTCAGTCCGAGAATGCACTGCTGATTGTACAAACAGTCTGTTCAATTAAATTACTGGGAGCTGGGCTGGAGTGATTTGTCCTGGGGTCTCCGATCCTGGTCCCAGAGATCCAATGTGTCTGCAGGATTTCTAAGTGTCTTTAAATCAGCAGGATCTGGAAAGCTGGGAGAAACTGTTAAACTGGTGAAGCTCAGCCCACAATGAGTTGATTTCAGTCTTAAGAACCCAGCCGGCCTATAAACCGCTAGGCTCACTGTCCTTCCAGGACTGGGATAGAGGACCCCAGATGTATATTCACTGCCCTGGGTATGCCAGGTAGAGAGCACATCCCCACTGGTGCCCTGACAGCATTCCGCATGGAAAGGAAATCCAGAAGTGGTTCTTTTGGACCAGGGTTGGGGAGCCTAGTCCTACTGTACGAGCTTGGCGTGTCTCTGTTTCTCACCAGCAGATGGCAATAGATCCCTTCCTTCTGCACTGCCTTGTTCAGCATTGCTTGGCGCATTTTTAATAAAAGGACCGTCCTCGTACCTTACAATATTACAGTATTGTCTTTCTGTTGTATCATTCTCCCACTGATGATGAAGGAAACAGAGCAACGTCTTTCTGCGCCTACACCCCCTCTCAAATCAAATGAACCCCTCCTGTAAAATTCCTCAAAGGTTACCCCCTGGAAGGAGGTTACTGAACTATAGTGTTATGTGCGATGCTGATTGTCTTCCCTTTGTATTTCTACTGATTCAGCTTGGACTCTCTAAATAACTTGCTAGAGTTTTGTTTTTTCTTTTGCATTCGCACTCTAGTAGGCTAGAGAACAAATGCAAACGAGAGGGAATATAAAGCCCTTATTTAATAATCTTCTGTGCACATAACTGTGCAAACAAACATGCAAAAAAGCATGTGTTTATTAGTATTTCTTTCTCCAGGAGAGATCTGAGGGGCTCGTAGCTGGGGTTCCGCTGGGGATGACGTTGTGCAGTTGGGCGTTCTGAGTGTGGACGCGCAGCTGTCACGCCTACTGATAGCAGCTGTTCTAGACAGATCTTGAAGCAGAGACTGCCGTTCCTCAATCGCTCCCTCATCCCATTCAGTTCCTCCTGTGCTGGGACTGGGACAGGCCCTCATTCCCAGCTCTCCCTCTGCCGCCAGGTCTGCCTGGGCAGCTGGAGCGCAGAGCTGGACAGGAACAACAGGGAGTGTCCCATCAAGCACCTTAGCTCCAGCAAGGAGCTCCAGTGAGCCAGGGCTGGTCTTGTATATTACTGTGCTGTGATTCTTTGCTTGCACCTTTAAATTTTTATGACCCGTGCGTGTGCGTGTTTCTTTTTCCCTTTTTCAGTAACTCTGTGCGTTGGAAAATGAAGTGAAGATTTTTTTTTATCGGTTTTTCCAAGAGATCAGATCTCTTCTTTGGTTGTTTTTTTTTCTTCTTCTTGGTCCTGAATTTGGGAATGCTTTAAAATAATTCTCTTCATCAAATGTAAATTCATGAATTCATTTTTAGGGGGGGGGGCTTTCAACTTTTTTTTGTTTTTTTTGGGGGGGAGGGGGTTCTTTCCATTTTAAAAAGAAATAAAAGTTGTTACTCCTGTACCTGGACTCTTGTGTGTGTGGGGGGGGGGGGTGGGGGGTGAGGGCAGGGTCATTTTTTCTTTGCTCATACTTCTCCTTGACTTTTCATGATTATAACCTGTCTCCATTTAATTTCAGATCATGCCACATCTACGTAGGGTGCACAGTCGTTTGCTTTGGAGTGCATCTCTAGGAGACACAAATAGCAACAGTGAATTCAGGAGCAGAAACCTTAACGGGGAAATCTTAGCGTGAGGCTTTAATGTTGTCGTGCACGAGTACCAGAAACGGGTGTACTTAACATTCTGCTTCCATTGTGATGATCTTCATTTTGTACCTCCAATTAGAGGCCGTGTTCTCCAGAAGAAGTGTCTCTTAGATGAGAAGGAAATCATGCGCTGCAGGTGACATTGCTAAGAAATTTCCCAGCTGCAGGCAATCGAGTGCTGGATTACCAGACAACCCGCTGTTTCGGAGAGGGGCAGGCAGGCTGGCTAACTTTGCTTCTGGGACGGCGTCGCCTTACTCATTTTTGATGGGACTGTCGAGGAAAAAAAGAAAAATAATTTCCAGTAAGGTGGTGAAATGATCCCACTTTTACTTGCAGCTCCCTTTTCAGCTGAGGAGGGAAAAAGAGTTGACGGGGGGGGTCCAGAGTGGCCGGGTGTGGGTGTGAGTGTGGGTGTGAGTGTGAGTGTGGGTGTGAGTGTGGGTGTGGGTGTGGGTGTGGGTGTGGGTGTGGGTGTGAGTGTGAGTGTGAGTGTGGGTGTGGGTGTGAGTGTGAGTGTGAGTGTGAGTGTGGGTGTGGGTGTGGGTGTGGGTGTGAGTGTGAGTGTGAGTGTGATTTCGAGCATGTGTGTCTGAGTGAGTGTGAGCGGTGTGTGTGAGTGTGAGTGAGTGTGTGTGTGTGTGAATGACTGTGAATGTGTGAGTGTGTGTGTGAGTGAATGTGAGCGGTGTGTGTGAGTGAGTGTGTGTGTGAATGAGTGTGTGAGTGTGTGTGTGAATGAGTGTGAGCGGTGTGTGTGAGTGAGTGTGTGTGTGAATGACTGTGAATGTGTGTGTGAATGAGTGTGAGTGAGTGTGAGCGGTGTGTGTGAGTGAGTGTGTGTGTGAATGACTGTGAATGTGTGTGTGAGTGTGTGTGTGTGTGCAGGTGGCAAGGGTCACGGCAGTAAAACAACTCCCTCTCCCCACGTTCAGCAGGTGTCGATAGTAAATGAAATGATGTAGCCAGATGCTTTAAAAACGTTACTGTAGAAATGAGAATGAGACTTTTATGACTAAAATGAGCCATTCAGCCCATCAGAGCTGAATGCGATGTGTTCTGTGCAGTGATTCAGTCTCAGGCTGAATTTAGAAACATTCCAGCATACCTTCTGCACAATGGGAGATGCACCACCTTTATTCCAGTCATACAAGGCATGAATAAATTCAAAGACCACCCTCCCCCAATACTATCCTGGCTCCCACTTTGTGAGCGCCAGGTTTCATTACAGCTGGCCCCAGATGCCCCCCCCCCGACAGGAGTCAGAGGAGGGGAGGAGAGATGAGGCTCCCAGTCAATTACCTCATCAGAACTGAGCCCTGCATAACTAGGCTGGAGGGGGTTGCCATGACAACAGGGCTGTTAGTCTGAGTGGGGGGGGGGGAGGGGGAAGTGTCTGTGATAAATGTTCCTCGGTCTCGGATTTGGCGGGGGAGGGAAATAAAAAATAATCTAAAAATAGCAGCTAGTCTGCGCCTGAACACGGAGGGATTGATTTCAGTAGAGGACAGGACACAGGGAGCCAGGTCATGGCTGAGCGTGCCCAAGCCCGGGTTTATCCACCTGATAAAGTGGGAGATGGTGGAGGTATGTATATTTGCCCCATAAAGCCAACATGGATTTTATTTTAACCGTTTCCTGGCTATGCTGTGAAGCTGATGGTAATTTGTCTCAATCCTGTGCGTGGACGAAGGGTAACGCGATGTGCTCAGCTTGTTGTGCGACTGAATGCAGCTCTACAAGGCTGTGATTCTTAGGGCAGCCCTGACAGACTGCAGAACTGCCGGTCGCTGCCCCAGTCCTACAGGACAACATCCGGGGGCTTCCTGTGAGCCTAACACACACACACACACATCCCTCCCGTGTCCGCCGGCCTGCCTGCGGCTCTGCGGTCCTGACCGGCACTTCGCCCTCTCGTCGTGGTCCTCAAGTCTGGGGCGACCGGACTGGACCCAGAGCCCCAGTCTTAGGAGCACAGCAGCTGGACGGCGAAGAGTCAATGTGGAGCAGGAAGAGGAAGATTCCAGGGCCTCCTGTGTCCTCCTCCTCCTCCTCCTGCGCTGGGTCTGCATGAGAGGGTTCAGACCGGAGCCACAGGCTGCAAAACAGCCGTCTCATCCGAACTGAATAAGGCCAGTTCGGTCTTAGTTTAGCTGTGAGAGCCAGATTGGAAAAAAAACATACATCAGCCACATCTGGTCTGTCGGAGCCAGCATCGCCATCCCTTCAACTAAAAAATTGATAAATCTGTCTCCTGATATAGAATTGGGCTCAACGCTCATGCAACAGCTCCTGATAATGTTAAACTCTGTTGACATACCCAACCCTTAGAGCCATTCGCCTTCTGCAAGGTCACACTGCAAACTCCATAACACCTGACAGGAGAGTTCATGCCAACTGGAGGAGTGGCGCGCTCTCGTGTCATGTCACTCACAGAGGTATTTTTCTAAAGCAGAGCTCTTTTGTGTCTGAGCCACCCCCTCTGTGTTTAACTCGGTGGACTCTGTGTGTCCCAATAGAACATGGAACCTCTGAGGATTACCAGTTTCTCCTTTTAGTCATAATATAACTGCTTAGATATTATATTTCAATTATGTCACTTCTGACTTGCGAACAAACCTGTCGAGCAACATACTTGCAAACCAGCAAGACCAAATGAGTATTCATTTGAGCTCAAGCGACACACAAAGTATTTCCACTGGTCTGCACGACATCTTTCTTAGACAATGGTCTTGATCATGGTGATGTAATACAATGGTAGTGGTAAGGTCTTTGAAAACAATGACATTTTGTAAAAAGAGGAGAGCAAGTACAGTATGTTAAAAAGTGGAGGAGCGCTCCCCCGTGTGGCTAATTTGAGAAGTGTTGAAACTCACCAAGTAGTTTATTATTATAATAAATAATTAATTTTATATTGCTATATGTTATTTAATTTATATCGCTAGTGATTGGTTGATTCCAGAGAGCGACTCCGCCCTCCAGGTGTCCCCCTCCATTCCTCATTCCTCAGGTGCCGGATGACAAAGTCTGCTAACTGTCTACGTTTTCCTGTGATTTACACGTAAAAGAGAAATACTGAGCAGGTATGAGCCTGGTCAGTACCTGGATGGGCGACCTCCTGGGAAAAACTAAGGTTGGTGCTGGAAGAGGTGTTAGTGGGGCCAGCAGGGGGTGCTCACCCTGCGGTCCATGTGGGTCCTAATGCCCCAGTGTAGTGACGAGGACACTAGACTGTAAACAGGTGCCGTCCTTCGGATGAGATGTAAAACTAAGGTCCTGACTCTCTGTGGTCATTAAAAAAAAATCCCAGGACGTTTCTCGAAAAGAGTAAATTTCCCATTGGCCCTCACCAATCATGGCCTCCTAATAATCCCCATCTCTGAATTGGCTTCATCACTCTGCTCTCCTCCCCACTGACAGCTGGTGTGTGGGGAGAGGACTGGTGCACTATGGCTGCTGTCGCATCACCCAGGCTGGGCTGCACACTGGTGGTGGTGGTGGTGGAGGGGATCCCCATTACCTGTAAAGCGCTTTGAGTGGAGTGTCCAGAAAAGCACTATATAAGTGTAAGCAATTATTATTAAAAGTAAAAGTATGAAGTAATACGCGGTAAGTCCTGTGACGTTATTGGTTCCTCTTTGGGGGGGGAAAAAAACGTTTTCCCTTAAGAAAATAACCTTTTAGTGTTTTCTTTACATTTGTGTGAAATTAAGCCTTATTTTGTAACCGTAAGCGTTGCGACTCTCATCCGAACATAGAAACATGATTTACGTTTTAAAATCTTTAATACCGCTTCGTACCAAGTAATTACAAATTGAGCGAAGTCGACCCATACATCACAAATGTGTCTGAATGAATGTTTTCCGTTGTCGTTTTTTAAGGGCAGTCTTTTCTTTTTCCTATATCGTCATGACCATGTATAAGTCGGAGGAAAGTGTGGAAGCTGTGTTGTCGCTGCTTCTACGCTAGAGGGAGCAGTAGGCTGCTGTAACGATATTGCATTTGGACGTTTTTTTTTAATTCGTCTTATTCATTTCCATTCAGAAACGTTGCCCTGCATAAATGTCCCGCCGTGCTCCACCCGTTAACCATGATAAACCCAAACCATGAGGCAGCACTTTCTTTACACCGACTATAATAACGATCACCAAATGCTATTTCGACGAGATCCCGTTGTATTTTGTTGTACGAACGGGACTCGTTATCGCCGGTGAGACACGTTGATGAAGCACCGGGACCTTACGGAGAGAAGTCCGACGCGATTTAAGTCGCTTCAGCCCGGTCTTTACAGACGCCCCACCGAGTAATACTGTGAAACTGCCCGGCTAACACACAAAACGTTATAAACTCTAAACACTGGGATTAATTCAAGTCCGCTACGACCCTTGGTATTTTCTGCTTTTAATTTGCGATTTACTCATGCAAAGCAAGAGCATTAAGCGTTAACAGGCTTCAGTTTAAGCCCTGAACCAGGCCTCTACCGTCTATACTCGCAAAAGTATTACAGAATGGTAAAGGGGACATCATACCAGGCAGGAACTGGAGTGTACTGAACGTAAAACTAAATTTACAATACAAAGATGACCAGTAGAGACACCCTAGGCCTTAACCTGACCTGAACTATTTATCCAAGCTGAAAGATCAGCAGTCTTGAGCTCCTGCACCAGTGACAGGCAGCAAAGGTGCTTTTATTGTGCTTTTCTGATGTTTGACATTACGGCCCACAAGGCGGGCCAGGTGATTTCACCAGCCTAAGGGTAGAAGAAAATCACAGTAAAAAAAAAAACTTTTCCAGCAGTGACGGCGTTCCTGGGACCCTCGTCTTCGCCAGCCCGTCAACACAAATTTAGGTTCGGTCCTGAAGAACGCACCCTCACACCTCTCCTGCCGACGCCCGGCTCTTTCTTTGGGGTCAAAGCACCTGGCTCCAGCTCTCTGGAAGACTGTTTAGAGAAATCGGGAATGCTGAAAACGAAGCGTGAGGGAACATCTCTATGGCGTCTCCCATAGAGGTTTAAGTTCTGTTTTTTCGGTTTTTAGTACTGTCGGGTGACCCCGGAAGTCTTTGTGGAAAAAGGTCATCAAAATGGCACACAGATCCCTGCTGCTTTGGAGACACTGTTGCCCTGACCCAGGGCCAAGCAGGATGAACACCGTCGCCCTGGCCAGAGGCTGCTTAGCGTCTGAGAGCAGCTGTAACGGTAGCAGCAGGAATGAAAGCCGCCAGTCCAGCATGCTTGCCCTTTTCCACAAGCACATTCTGTGATCTACAGGCTGTGCCGTCAGTGTCCAGGCCTGCCAAAACAAGCCTCTGCTCTCAGTCCTGCTGGGGCCTCTTCTCTCCTGCTCCCCGGGCCCCTGGGGCGTCACACCTGGTGCGCGATCTGAGCGATCTTCTTCAGCATCTCCTCCGACTGCAGCTGGTCCAGCGTGAGCAGCGACAGGCCCAGCTGGTCCTCCTGAAGACGAGCGAGGGAGGGGGAGAGAGAGAGGGTCAGAGTGATGGCGGGGTGGAAACGGAGATCGATGAGGAGGGGAGGGGGGGTTGGAGAAGGAGAGAAAGAGAAGAGAAGGACAACGTGAAGCACATTGACGCCGTCGGCTCCACGGGTTTCGCCTAGCTCGTCCGGCCAGCGGGAACCGCAGCGGACCGGCAGCCTCACCTTCCGGAAGGGCTGCGCCATGTCCCGCAGGAAGTGCTTGGACAGCTGCACGGTCTCGTCGATGGTCAGGTTGAGGCTGCTGTCCAGGATGTGCTCCTGGATCCAGCGCGGGAGCTTCCCTCGCTTGTCCGCGCGAGCGTAGCGCTGCCGGAGAGGGGGATAAGGAAAGAGCTGGAGAGCCACTGCCATGTTCCCAGGCCTCGCAGCGACGGGTTACCAGAACTGAATCTCTGGGGGGGTTTTCCATCTTCATCACTCTGCTACCTCTACGTTCCTACGTATGCGCGACCTGCCGCGGTGAGACCCTGCACATGGCTCGTGGGCTCGGCCGGAGCTGGGAACGGTCAGCTGCAGCCTTCACGGCCGCCGGCCGGCCGCTTCCCCCAGAAGCGCCGCCCTCACCTTGTCCGCGAAGATCATGAGCCCGTAGTCCGTCTTGCCCCGGATGGCCCTGCCCACGCACTGCGCCGCGTGCCGCATGGCGTCAAACGTCAGGAAGTCGTTCTCTCGGATCTGGAACTGGTCGCGCAGGTACTCCAACCGCGCCTGGGAGAGAGGGAGAGAGGAGAAGACAGCGGAGAGACAGAAGAGAGAGAGGAGGAAGAAGGCAAAGGGAGGTTTTACGGTGGAGCACTCCCTAAGCCAGCAAGCTCTCCCAGGGCACTGCCACACCTGTGGTACAAATGCACGAGCATCTGCATCAGGCCCTGCTCGGTGGACAAGCCAACCCTGCCTGACCCTCATGTGTGCTGTGCATCTGCTCTCATTTGCACATGGAGGCTTGCCAGAGCAACCATCAGGGTTGCTCCTTTAGAACAGGGCAGGGCTTGTACGCTGTGACGCTTACATCTTGCAACCGGGGCGACTTGGCAGGGTTTCCAGTATAATCAGAGCTTTGACGCGTGATCTGAATCCTCAAGCAATAGGACGGGGGGGGGAAAAAGACTGAAGAAACAATGGCTAGGGGGAGAGAGAAAGAGGCTACCGAAGGAGAGGAGGTGTTCTAGAAAGTGGGGCAGCGGTGGTAAAGGGAGAGCGGGGACAAGGAGTGACGAGGTGAGGGGCCCCCCCGTACCTTGAGGATGCGGCTCTGTGTGTAGACGTAGGGAACGCCGAACATGATCACGGCGCGGCCGTAGTGATGCACTGGGGGAAAGAGAGGAGAAGACGAGAGCTGTGAGCTGTGCCTCCAGTGCTTTGCCGAACCAGGGTGCCCTGCGCCTTTTTCATCCACAAGGAATACATCAACACTACACATATAACAGGTGCCGCAGTGCAGGGCTGTCTGGACCCAAATGCACTATTGACTTAGATTAAGTTTTTCCAGGTCATAGGCCAATGTGGACTTCCATCACCCCTGCAAGGAGGAAGCACCCCAGTACCTGGAGTAATTGTTGCTTATTGAGCCCCCCCCCTCTTTGAAAACAGCCTCCTCCTCCTCCTCCCCTGTGGTCTGTTTTAACACTGGTAGCAGAACTGCATCAGTGACTCCCTAATGCCCCCTCTGCTCACCAAAGTCAATGCCTTCCGACACCTTCCCCCTGGCCACGGACAGCAGGATGGCTCCCCGCCCATTTTCACACGCCTACAAAGAGAGAGACCCGTGAGGAGACCCGCAATTGAGAGAGCAGGAGAGCAACAGAGCATCCAGAGACCCCTGCTCCATCAAAGCCAAAAAACACACCAGCGTCTGGGCGGAGTGGTGGCACTGTGGCCAAGGATCTGCACCTGTGGCTGGAAGGTTGCTGGTTCAAATCCCGCAGCCAGCAGAGAAATCCTACTCCTTCACCCCAGCTGCTCCAGGGGCGCTGTGTAAATGGCTGACCCTGCACTCTGACCCCCAGCTTCTCTCCCTGTCTGTGTGTCTCATGGAGAGCAAGCTGGGGTCTGCGAAAAGAAATTCCTATTGCAAGAAATTGTATAGGGCTAATAAAGTGATCTGATCTGTCTAGTCTAGATTGGCCTTGTGCATGATGCAGGGCCTAAAAGTGTGCTCAAGCAGGAAGCCCATGCTTTGCGTCTGCAGAAGTCCTGCTGAAAATCAGATGATGGCCTTTAGCTCGGATGGGTGCTCATTTTCACACCACAGTCCTTCAGTCGACTGCATTTGCACTTTACAATATTTACATATTCCTTCTCAGGAAACGTTCAACAAATAAATCAAATGTCAGTGGACAGACAGGCCATTTGTGGCCACAGTCTCTGAGACTAAGACTGAACAGGTTTTTCTCTTTAACCCAGAACTGGTAGGAAGCAAAAACGGGAAAACTGCATCTCCTATACCATCACTGGACCATAGCCTAGAACATGCGTCTTTTAGTTTGGACATACTCTATGAATTTTCTATAACTCTGACACCCCAATGTCTGCTGTCGACTTGCTCCAGTTGCTTCATGAACAGCTGTTCCCTCCTGACCAGGGGGTGGCTCTGTACCCGAGTGCTGTTTAAATAATCCCACTCCCCCTCTCCTGACCTCCTGGTACTTCTCCAGCGCCATGCTCGTCTCGGCCGCGTCCTGAGTCTCGATGAAGATCAGCTTGTTCCTCTGGACGTTCTCCAGGATCCCCTGCGGTGGCCGGGCGGAGGACGAGAAGGAGACATGACGAACACATGACAGGAGTTGCAACAGAGGTGCAGGGTAGCACCAAAGCACAGATATACTTCCACTACTGAGCTGATTTCACAATGCAAATAACAAGAGCCTATTCCTTAGGTTGGGACATGTTTCCTTATTGGCATTGTGGCTCTTGGGTTTCAGTATACAAGTAAGAGAGTTGCATCTACCCTCAAATAACCCTCCCCCTAAGACTGCATTGCCTACAAAGATTGGAATTACAATTACACATCATCAGGCAATAATGGATCATGGATCAGGCTATAATGCCAGAAGCTAAATAACCAGTGTTTCTTATTACATTATTACATATAAAAATGAGTCTGTGTCCCGCCAGCAGGACCCTGGTACCCACCTGCTCGTACCAGGACGCAACGATGTTCTCCATGTACTGGTAGCTGGTGAAGAACGCCACGATGCCGTCGGGCACGATGGCCGACATCTCCAGCAGCAGGTTGCCGTAGTTCCGGATGACGGCTGAGGGGAGAGGCCGATTTCACACAACCGGACAGGTGCATTTCTCAACAAGCATGCAACCACAGTGTGCCCGCCTTTTCATTTCCCATAACAAAGAAAACTGACTATATAGACGTATAAAAACTGAATTCATTGGGGGAAAAAAAATCTGATTCTCCACTCATGCACTTGGCACCATTCATCACGATTTCAATTTTTCTTGATTTGTCAATAGTTTCTCTTTTAAAATTTACTGAACATGTACACTACTTTGTTGGAGGGCCTAAAATAAATGTAACTAAAAATATGTTGTAAAATATTTACTTGCATTTCACCCTTTTAAGGGTATTTTCTTTGTAGTGCACCCAGCAGATAAAACAGTTTTAAAGGTGTATTTTTTGTGTGAGATTTGTCTTCTATGTGGGTAACAATGACTTGGCGAAACAGAAGCCACGACTCACCAAAATCCTCACGTGTCTCAAATTTGGAGCTGATAGCCACCTGGTCATTCCCTCGGCCCACAATCTGGGAAAGATACACGCCTGGTATTATTCCACTCAGTGCGTTACTCTCATATTTCTTCATGAACCAGAGGGCACAGCAAAATACAGGAAAGTGCGTTAAAAACCAAGTACAGGAGACACTTGTTTACCCAAAGGAGTACGGAACAGGGCGATATCCTGGTTTCTTTAACAAAACTGCAAGAAGGCAACCTTGGGTCAAATAACTACTAACTCCTAAACCAGACTGTCCAAATGGTTTCTTCTCAGTTTTGCTTATGTTCCTGAATGCATCTTATTGTCTGTCTATGCAGATTTTACACAAATATGTGTTGTCTAGGCCAAGAAATGTTTATGTAATTTCCTACATATGTAACACAGTTTCAGGCTGATTTGAGAAGCGCGATGCTCATTCTTGGAATAATTATTCTTGACTCACCAAAGGGCACAGGCATGTACGAGCCAGTGTCATAGTGAAGGATGCCATGGTGACTGGCCGAAAATCCAAGATTCGGGGGTAGATGTCCAGAGGAGAGAGAGTCTGGGCAACAGGAGGGTGGACGTCAGTGAGGGCAATTTTCAAAGCTCTTTTCTGCTCTGCAGTTACCCCCCTCCCCACAACACCTGTCTTTTTCTCCAACACAGGTCACTGGACATGGTGAGGAGAACAGAACTAGACTGAGGAAGCAGGCCTGCTGTTGCCAATGAATTGCAAAGCAAAGGACTGCAAGAGCTTTAGCAATGTCAACTATGTAGTCAGGTGTGTCTGGGAAAGGAGAAGGACTCCCCGTCTTTACCACACTTATATAGGCCTCAATGTGACCTTTACCAAGTCAGGCTCTTCTGACCTTCTGGAATTTGAACCAAGCTGCTGTTGTAGTAAATGCTGGACTAAAGCACAGGTAGCAGACCCCCAAAAAACGAAGGAAGGGGGGAGAGATTACCCCAGATGTGATAACGACGGACTGGAAGCGCTCAAACACAGGCTTGATGGCGATGGAGGAGTCCATACAGCTGAAGGAGAGAGTTGGACACTATTAATTAGAGCCCTGCACCTCCTTTTCGGCTTTTATATGTATTATTTATCAAACAAAAAACCTGTCAAAATAAAAATGGACAAAGGTGCAGAGGCCTGGATGTTGTTTAGAAGAGAGTTCCATGATCTGATAAGTAATGCAACTAATTTGGAAGGAAAATCCTTCTTACCTGAAGTGCAGCACAGGGTTGGCAATCGTGGGAGTTCTGTCTTCAAAGGGCTCAATGATGATGGTGAAGCCTGGAAGGTGCGACAACACACAGACGGCTCTTTATTACAGATGGGTTGTCAAAGGACTTCAATTTACCACTTATGTTCTGTACTTAAAAAACTTGTAAAGGACAAAACTGCACGTTTTGGTCCAAACCAATTGGCAAACATAACTGTGCACTCTGCACATCTGGATGGACTCACTCTGGACATTAACCATCTCATAAAAAACCATCCTGACACAATGGACACAGTGAGCATTAACAGATCACATGAATACTCTCAACCCATGCCTCAGATACAACTGCAGTCAGACTCCCGATTCCAGCTTCTGGATGATCTCCAAGTGCCTGAGCTGCGCAGCACTTCAACTAACCCAGTCTGCTCCTCTGGGCTTTGAGAGACTGGGGAGCGAAGTCTTCTCCATGGCAAAAAAACACTTCAGGTGGAAATTTGCGGAGCACACAATATCACAATATCAAGACACGTGCATCGTGCCGGGTTAGGAAAACACTGCTTCTGCAAACCTCCACAGGACACGACCGGAAGGAGAGGTACCTTTGCTGTACGTGCTGACCAGAGTGGCGAAGTGGGAGATGAGAGTGATGGCAGAGAAGTCGGCGATGTCGGCGATCTCCAGCGTCCGCAGCAGAGAGCGCAGCCGCTCTGCACAGAACCTGCAGGGGAGAGGAGCCACAGGGGGGAAGAGAGAACCAGGGGAAGGAGGTGCATCAGTACGCCAGTGGGCCAAGAAGCCACTAACTGGTGACCTCAGTGAGGTTATTCAACACAGCTCTGTGCTCTCCAGGACATTGGGTGCTCCTATGGTGAATATTTGTGTCTAGTTTAGTCGGAAATCGACTAGTCATGTATTGTCTGGAAAATCAGGCTTTCTATATTTTCAGGCAAAACCACATGAAATCCAGCACTTTTTTTCCCTCTTTTACACACTCTCCCCAAGGTCTTGACTGTTTGCAAAGCTATGGCCTCCATGTTTGTTGGGGTATTACATCACAGTCAGACTCAAGGAGTCAAGCACAGCCTCACTGATGAAAGAGGTCAGGATTAGTCCATTTCTGAAGTTCCTACACCGAGGGACCCAATTACATATGCAAGGTGGACCACAGACCGTGTCCATAGAACTGGGCTGGAAGCGTGAAGGGTTAAGAGTGCTGGCCTTGTGACGAGAGGGCTCAGTCATAGCAAAGCTTTAGAGTTATACTTGCTTCCCTTCGAGTGCACACCTCCCGTCACTGACTTTTTCTATGTACTACCCTGAGCGAGTCGCTGGAGCTCCTCGGGCAGCAGCAGCTGGAGCCAACGGCTTCCTGCGCCCGCCGCCTGGGTCTCACCTGAGGGGCTTGCGGTCGATGCAGACCTTGTCGAAGATGTCCTTCAGGAACTGCGGGGGGCTCTCCTGCACCATGTGCTGGATGCGCAGGCGGGACTTGAGGTATTCCAGGAACCGCTTCAGAAAGCCCACGAAGTGCTCGGCCGTCCGGATACTACCAGGGATGGCCTCTGCCAAGGGGGGAGGGGGGCAGGAACAAGGACAGGAGCAAGAAGCCACCCGTTACCTCACTACTGAACTGCGATGTCATCGCGGGACCTCGAGCAGCACAATGGATCTCTCAATAGCACACCGTGATCTCATACTGGCCTGGACAAATAAGAAGCAGGCTGAAAACTGCATTAAAAATAATTCAGCTTTTTCTAATTACAACTTTGTTTCTAACAAAAGCTAAACAATTTTTTTTTTGCACAGCACACAGTACAGAAATGATTGTCTCTTCCTTCAGTGCCTTTTGCAAAACCAGATAAACTCAAATGTAATTTTCTGAACAGAAGCTGTAACGAGCACAGTAACTATACTTTTCCTCTCTCCCGCATCTACACTGTGCCTCGTTAAAGATGTGCACAGATGAGCTTTCAATGATCCTCTCCTATTGAAAAAAGGAAGAACACATTAAGGCAGACAAGAAAGGGACAGCGCCTCCTGTTGGTGCTGTGTTGAATCAGACACTCCGTGTCTTGAGGGCTACGGGAGAGGAGGGGCCTAACCTTGGAGGATCTCATCAGGCAGCACAGGATTGGCTAGGTAGACATCAGTTTCCCGGGCAACGTTGGCCTCTTTCAGCCCCTCCACCAATCGCCTATACTCTTCCTTGAGCTTGGCAGCATCGGTTTCCTTTATCCTGAAAAAGCGTGCAGGCATCGAGAAGAATCTGTAGTTTTGACAATTCTGTAGAAATAAGTCTCCTGCTGCGTTGCTCCATTCTAGCAGATGTCTAAGGACGTGTGAAACATTCACACCCCGTGTCTTCAGATTATTTACTCATAGCAAAGCTTACAAAACTGCAAAAAAATATATTGATAAAATTATCAAAAAAGTATAGTTTACAAGTAAAGTATTACTTTTAGTTAAAAAAGGAATTTTAAAAAATCATTGCTGGAGATTTGGGTTGCAGATATTTATGGCCTGCAACTTCACATAAACAAAAGTTTAGCAACAGCAAAGAATGACTTTTTCATGTAGCAGCCGTAAGCTACTCCATTAACCTTCCGGGCAGCAGGGCTGCGCGCACTAGGCTCTCACTTGTGAATGGTGCTCTGCAGCGTCTCCACGTTGGCCTGGCTGCGGTCCAGGATTCTCCGGTTGATGTTCACGCTCATGGAGTCGATGCACACGTTGTCTGGGAGAGAGCCACAGGGCGCAAGGTCAGTGACAACGCCTCGGCACAGGGCACGAGGCGCGCTGGGCTGCCATCCCAGCACACGCCCGGGTGCCCACGGTGGGAACTGGCCTGGGCGTGTGACAGCAGCTTACTGGTGCAGCTCCACCACCCGTTTTCTGTCCGCTCTATCAAGTACAGCGTCATGGGGGAACTGGAGCCTGTATTTCGGCAAGCAATGGGCGCACGCCAGGGTACACCCTGCACACCAGTCTATTGCAAAGCACACACAGACGCAGACACACACTCACACCAGCGCCAGTTTTCCCAGAAGCCAATTAACTACCTGGACTCTATGGAGGGAGCACCCCAGGGATTGAATCCAGTGCTGTGCCACCATGTCACCCTCACCTTGAGGTTACCCTGTATTTCTGAGTTTCTTGCTGCCGTACACACAGCAGCGCCAGGTATGCGCTATTCACATCACGCATTTTTAGACCGACATGCGTTAACCTTTAAAAAGATGCATGTCACAATTAGAAAACCCACATTCAGCTTCAACCTGGACCTTTAGGCTCTGAGCTTCTGACCAAAGGGATTGCGAGCTCAGATTCCAAGCAGGTTCACCATTGCTGTACCCAGGAGTAAGGCTCTTGACCCAGCTTCCCCCCAGCAAAACCCCACCGTGTAAATAACTACCAAAGTACGTCTGCAAAGAACAGGCAACCGGGAGCCACTATGGCTAAAAGCAGCAGTCAAACACATGAATAACTAACGATAAACCCTTTCCCAGCCCTTTCTGTACAGAAGCAGTTGAAGGGCGAACCCAGTGCCTCACCGATGTTGTGCGCCTCATCGAAGACCACAACGGACTTCTTGGCCAGCTCCTTGGACACCAGGTCGGCAATCTTTGGGTCCAGCAGGTAGTGATAACTGTACACCACGATGTTGGCATGGAGAATCTGCAGCGCAGGACGGGGAGGCAGACGGTGGGTGGGGGTGAGAGGAGGCACGGTAAAAGGTCAACAAGGACTAAGCAAAAAAAAAATGAATAGTCTCAGTCTAAGCAGCAGGATTGTCCCTTCTACCTGACACCGTGAGTTTTACCCTAGATAAACGCTTCATCTTGCATAAGCGTATTCTACTAACAGGTAGAAACTGGGAAATAGCCTGATTGTTCTCAAGGATTCAAAGCGCCACTCATGCGCCACTCACGTAACAATTTAACATTAAAGGGGAAAAAAGGAGAGGGCACAGCCAGGGAAATGGGGGGAAAAAAGTCTTTAAAATGCTTCGAACTTAAATTTCAATTGAACCTACATTTGAAGTTCAAGGAAAGCAACGTCATCATCACCAGAGAGCCGGCACGCGCCAGGAATCGAGAGCCCTGCAGGGGGCACTCACCGAGTATCGGGCCAGGTAGTAGGGGCACCAGCCCTTCCTGCGCCCAAAGGCCTTCAGGTCATCCAGGTTATAGATGCCGGCGGGAATGGGCACCTGTCGGCCAAGGGCATCAAACTCCTGAGGACGCACAGAAGGGAGGCAGGACGTTAGTACCCTCTTGCATTCTAACTCAACCTGACTGTCCCCCTTTTCAGTCTCAGTCACCGACTTCCTGGGCCGTCAGAGTGCAGGGACAGCGGCATTTGGGTGATCTGGGAACAGGGACATTACTTTATGGAAACAGGGGGTGAAGGGTGAACGCCAGAGTTCCTAGAATCCGAGGAAGCCAGCATGCCTTTGGACTGTGGGAGAAAGCTGGAGTGCCTGAAAGAAACCCAAACGCACACATACAAACTCCATGGAGATAGCACCCCAGGTCCGGAATTGAACCTACCAGAATCACAGTTATTGTCCGACAGCAATATGCAGCAGTATTCAGAACTTTTGCAGCTAGCACTCTTTGCTTCCTAAGGTCAGTGGGTGAATGCAAGCATGGAGAATCCTCCAACACCCTCTATATCCCTATCCCAGTGGGACAGATATCTGTCCGTATTTCGATCCGGATCTCCCCGTGCACCAGCAGGGATGAACTTCCAGAGAGTGCCAAGCCAGCCCTGTGAGGCTGGGATCCTGCCCTCCACCATCCAAGTGCAATTTCCTCCTTCAGTCTTCTCCTTCAACCCTAGTTTCCTAATCTGAGACATGAAACA
Source organism: Atractosteus spatula (assembly GCF_055471065.1). NCBI lineage: Eukaryota > Metazoa > Chordata > Actinopteri > Semionotiformes > Lepisosteidae > Atractosteus > Atractosteus spatula. The sequence continues at coordinate 72,272,538 of NC_142708.1, read as the reverse complement.
TCAAACTAAAGAGTACACCACCACCTGCGCACAGAATTGGGCTGAGCAATTCTTGAGCAGTCCACGGCAGCAATTAGTACTGAACTTTCAGGTTTAGCTTGGGCACTCATTTTACATCATTTTCACTCCCGTTCACCTGAGAGCCCAGATCCTGACGCTACATGCAAAAAAAAAAGCACTATATAACAATATGCTGGGAGCTGTGCGTAGTTCTCGTCTTTCTCATTGTTGAATTAACTGTGCCACACCAAGCATGCACTTCCTGCCCAACATCAAACTGGGGAGCTAAGGCCAAGATGGCGGACCCAGGACACCTGGGCTTGTGGAACATTAAACAATTGATGTCCCACAAACCCAGATCCTGAAGGGGGACGATCACTGGGCCCGGGACGCCGAGAACTGGGAGTTTTTCTTTTCTCTCTTCCTTCACGGTCAGCTGCTCACACGCTCACACCTGAAGAAGGCTCCACGGCCGAAACGTTGCGTTTTTTTTTCTTCTTTTTTTCAGCACAGGAATAAACCTCTGACTTGTTCCTTTGCTGCGATATTGTCAACTGCTGCACAAACCGGCTCTGTGGCCAACTGTGGAGAAACCGTGGAGGCTGCTTCGCCCTCCTTGGGCATTTGTTGCCATCACAAGATGCGTGCGGCCTTCAGGCATTTAAACAAACCACCACCTGCGTCAAGTGCCTTCCCTGGATTCCTGCAGGGTGAACGGGAAAGGCCAGCTGCCGTAGCCCAGACGCGTAGTTCAGCCCTGCGTCCCCTTGAGACCAGGAGAGATCTTCTACTTCCTGTTAACAAACCCGTCGAAAATAAACCAGAGCCCCCCCCCCCCCCAGCTCAGTACTGTTCTCTGCTTCTACCCACCCGAGCCTGAGCCCCCCCCCCAGCCCACTCACCTCGTAGAAGCGGCAGGAAGGCAGGGAGGGGTTGCCGTGGCGCTGGGCGCGGATGTACGAGGCCGTCAGGCTGTGGCACTTCCCGTCCACCTCCTTCCCGAACCGCAGCGAGCTCACCTGCGCGGGACAGGGAGGGGGAGAGTCAGGCGAGCGGGACGGGCCCAGGAGGGGCAGGGGCAGGGGCAGCGAGGGGCAGGGGCAGGCGTCCTGACCTCAGGGTGCACGCAGAGGTTCTTGCGGGAAGACAGGGCCAAGGCCAGGAAGTTGCTCTGTTTGCCCGTCTCCTTCGCGTAGAACTCCATCAGCTTCCTCAGCTCCTCCACCACCTGAGACACGGGGAGAGCACAGGGTGGGGAAAAGTGCAGCCTAAAACCGGGCGGCCGTTTCCAAAAAATCTGAATCCACTCCGACTCACCTTCTCGATCTCGGGCACAGTGCGGGAGCAGTAGATCAGCTTGGAGACCTCCAGGGGATAGGTCTGAGGAGCAGGAAGAGGGATCACACACACAGGCGTGTCGACCACAAACCAACACAGTTAACACAAGCGGCACACAAGAACCCATCCGCCAGGGATCGGGGCCCAACAGGACAGCCCTGGTGCCGCGCTCCCAGGAGAGGGGAGACACTCACCTGCTGGTAGGCGACGATCAGCGACAGCAGGGAGATGGTCTTGCCAGTGCCCGAGGGCATCTCCAGCACCCCGTGGCCCTACAGAGACACGAGGGCAAACACGAACATGGACACTGCTGTCACCCGTCCTGGCCGCCAAGGCAAACCGATCCCAGCTGCACTGCAAGGGCAGTCTCCACACTCACACGCCAGAGAGCAGCGGATCCTAACTAAAGCCGACACAAGCCGTGCATTCCACGTACAGACGCGAGGTATTCCGGTTGGTGCTTTTTCTTTCAAGACAGTGACTCCATCGGGTCCGTTTCGGTTTATGAAAATAACTATTAAATACCGCTCGAGTGAACCAGATTGACGGACGCGGGGGGGGGGGGCATTACAGAGCGCCGATCTCCCAACACCCTCACCGCCTCCTACAACCCAACACGCAAAAGCTGAAGCAGCCGGACGCGACCAAAGACAGCGGAGAGACGAGGAAGACCGGGGGCGACGCTTCGCGGTTGTGCGCGGCGACTCGGCCGGGGAGCACAGCTGCGTCCGCGCTGCAGGTACAGGAGGAGAGCGTACCTTGGCGTCGAGGGTTCTCTTCAGCTCCAGCATGTAGGAGTACTGCTCCGGGTAGATATAGTCATAGGGGAAGTAGACCAGCAAGCCATCAATATTCAGCCTGCAAAAACAAGAAGATGAAAACTTAGCGCCCCCGACTCTCAAGTTACCCGACCCTTCAGCTGCGGCGAGAGACTTCAGAACTACTCACTTCATTGTTACGGCTAGCGTCCGGCGACGGGTGATTCTCTTCTTGCTGTTGTAGGCTCGACAAGCCTATCGTTATACTAGAGATAAACAAAAGATAATACTAAAGAAATTAAAAGCACGTATATAACTCCGCTCTTGCTTTTCTGTTTATTCACGTGTGATTCCACTGTCACTGCCCAACCTATCCCCCTCAATGGACGTGATCCCTCCTAGCGCGCCCACGATTGGTCACTTAGTCTTCGGGGGAGACACAATAGGAGTTGCTAAATGGGTGATCTCGATGTCAATCACACTTCTTCCCCGCCCCCTGGTTAGTGCGCCCCGAAATCTAGACCTGATTAATCAATACCAATAAAAAAAATTATGTCTTGTTGCTGATATTAGACCTGAATAGTCGAGGCCAGAGAAGTCTAGCTTTCCCTGTTGGCACGGACTGAACAGTTTCCAGCCGTCTATAAAAATCCAGTTACTGAGCAAATCAACTTTGAAGTAATACAAAAACAAGGAACATAGACCTTTTTAGCAAACCATAATAACAAATTAATTGATGTTTGTAGATTTATAATCAAACTTTATGAATTATCCGCCTATAGGTTTTAATTAGGAATATGACTTTTGTGTAAATGATTACTGCATTTTTTATTTGGAGAACGTGTGGGAACACCGTGCAAAGGTTACTAACGTTTCTGAAACATGGCTTTCAGCTCTTCTTTAGAAAAAAAATTGCTTACACTTAAATAGCGCTTTTCTGGACACTCCACTCAAAGCGCTTTACAGGTAATGGGGATCCCCTCCACCACCACCAGTGTGCAGCCCCACCTGGATGATGTGACGGCAGCTATAGTGCGCCAGTACTCTCCCCACACACCAGCTCTCAGTGGGGAGGAGAACAGAGTGATGACGCCAGTTCAGAAATGGGGATTATTAGGAGGCCATGATTGGTAAAGTCCAAGGGGAAATTTAGCCAGGACACTGGGGTAACACCCCTACTCTTTTCGAGTAATGCCCTTGGGTTTTTAATGACCACAGAGAGTCAGGACCTCGGTTTAACATCTCATCTGAAGGACGGCACCTTTTTCCTAGTATAGTGACCCCATCACTATACTGGGGCATTAGGACCCACACAGACTGCAGGGTGAGCGCCCCCTGCTGGCCCCACTAACACCTCTTCCAGCAGCAACCTTAGCTTTTCCCAGGAGGTCTCCCATCCAGGTACTGACCAGGCTCACACCTGCTGAGCTTGAGTGGGCTGCCAGCTGTGAGTTGCAGAGTGAGATAAAAAGATGATTAAATCAGAGTCAAGCCACACTGAAACGTCTCTTTAGTTCATTTTTTTTAGTTTAAGTCTGTTTCATTCCTAAAAGAATCAACCCCGTCTATTGTTTTAGTTTAAAGGGCCAGTTCTTCACAAAGATGGCAGTGCAGAGTGGAGGGAGGGGCAGCTCGAACCGCATTTCAGGCACCAGAGGAGTGTAGGAGCAGGCCTTGACCCTTGAGGTGGATGTGCTCAATAACACGGCTGGAGGAGCTGTAACGAAGGTAACGAGGCCAGGCGCTCCCAGCCCCGGACTCAGACGGTCAGGACGCCGCGATGAAGCCTATGCCGTCGGGTCTCTCCTGGACCTGCTGGTAGGCGGGCTTCTGGGTGTCCATCTCCCAGTGCTGAGCCAGGAATAGCGAGAGCGCCAGGCTTAAATAAGGAGACAAAACATGTACTGCACCCTGGGTTATGCACAAGGCCAAGCTGCACCAGATCCTGATGTGTTTGTGTGTGCTCCCTTTTGTGCTTGGTGTGGCGTTAGGTGCATAGGTGCTTAGGAGTCTTCTCCTGTTGATATCACATGGTTCACTAGTGTTTGTACAGTTGGTGCTTCTGAACCAGAGCTGCAGTATCTTCTCGTATTGTGAGACATGGTTTGTGTCACAGCCAGTAACTCATAATCTCACTGATTCAAAAGATTTAGAGGGAATATAGCTAAAGAGATTTGAAAACCCCCCCAAAAAAACAGCAAGGAAAACATACAAATTTGGAGTGACGTCTGCTTTCACATTCATGTTTATTGACCTCAATACCGAGGCTAAATACATACAGAAACATTTTTGTTTTAAAAAAAGTTGCCATTTTGTACTACAGAGACAGATGTCACACCACGCTGAGGAAGGGCAACTTCTGAAATTAGAGAAATGTTTGCTGCGACATGTTACTGACTGTAGACGTCCCGCTTGCCTTGAGCTGAAGATTTCAGAATAAATAATCGCAACAGTCACTTGCATGGTGTTCCTTTTCATGTCAATCAGAACATAACACAAACTGCGAAATAATGTTCCTTCCAGAACAGAAAATCAGTTTCAAAAAAACATTTTTTTATGATTGTCTCTTTCTTTTTTTCACACATTTATTTGGACTTTCTCCTCTCCTTCATCTGCCTTGCACAGTCCACAGCACAGCAGATAATCTACTTCCCAGACCACAGCTTCATTTTAGTTCCCAGCAATCCATTGAAATTTCAAGGCAACAGTATCCAGTCACATTCCTCCAAGGAGTCGTCTGGCCTGCGTTCCGGCTGAACTCTTACACACCTCTTCTTCGTCATCATCAGCATCTTCATCATGCTATTACCCACTGAGCTTAGCACATCAAACATCTCCCCCAGTGTTTAGATCCGTGCAATTATTAGAATCCCCAGAATAGTGATGGAAAATGTATTAAGCTCAAGCAGGGCCTGAAACACATCTTAAAACATTCAGAAATCAAAAAAGATTGTGAACATTGACGGAGATTTTAAAAAATGCAGAATTACAAGAGAGATCATTTCTTTCCATCTGTCACCATACCCCAGTAGCATAACTCAGTCTCAACACACAGTCCTGCCAAGAAAAAAATGAAGAAAATGAACTGGCTTCGCTTTAAGGCATAGCTTTTAGGATTATTCGTTCGTGTCAGGTTTTTAAATGTGTCGATTTCGTGACCTTCAGAAAAGCAAGAGAGCTGCGCTTCTCCAGGCCGCTTCTAGTACCGACCAATTACCAGGTGTACTACCCTTTCCTTCCACTAGATGGCCATATGAACAAAGTGCAGTACTGCAGAGAACTGGACCGGTGAACAGTTTGTTAAAACTATCGAAAGTCTTCCAATAAAATAAATATATATTTACGCCAGCTTTTAGAATTTGTAAACAGTACTTCCTGTCATTCCCCCTAAAGAGATAAATGCACTAAATGTCCTTATAAATTATTTTGAATAGTGATTTCAGTAGATATGTCCATGCAAGATTTCTGAGTGCATAGAATAATCACCATCTTCCTGTGTTGATTCATCGTCCAGTTATGGTCAGGCGATTGAACATTTTGATATATTTCAGAGGTGGAATGAAGACTCCCAATGCATCGTAGTATGAGCCACATCCCAGTTTTACAAAGCAAAAGCTGTAGTCCTCAAACCAACAACAGCATGTTTCATTGTGACCTTAATCTGTCTAAAACTCTACAGATAAATTTACACTTTGAAACAGATGTGTCCAAAATTTGATTTTACACCCCGAAACGGATTAAAACTGCTGTGCAGTGCGAGTCATCTTTCCATCCCTCTGGAGTCACAGTTTCCTGGTCAAGGAGTGACAGACTAACACACATTGTAAACACAGGCCCACGAGCAGGCGAGGGGTAATGATGGTGGTTTATGTATACGTGATTCTCACATCAGTAAATCAGTTGTATTTCATGTAAAAAGACTGCTGCCATTTTCAGGCTGAAAGAAAAGGAAGGTGGAAGCTAGACTCAACCAATGAAAATAAACTCACAAAAGAATTCTAGATACAGCTCAGCAGCACTGCTCAGTTTTCATTTCACGTCTGTGTTAGTTTTGTAGAAAAGGAAAATATAATCGTTTGAGAACTTCTGGCTCACGCCTTAAGGATCTCTTTTAGATTCCTAGCAGATGACAAGTGTTTAAGATCGCCTGATTCCACCACCTTCCGTCTTTTCAGTAAACCCGAATTTCATCCACACAGGCGCAGTCTCTGTGTCTCTGTGTCTTCTCTGTCCTTCATCGCTCAAGCCTCTGGCTGTGGGAAAACAAGTACGGTTGCATTTCGTGAGCAGGGGCAGCACCGGAAGCAGGGCAGAGTCTTTCTCAGGGCTCAACGTGCTGTGCGCCCCATGTCCTCTCGCTGGCCGAAGCCGAGAAGCAGGGAGTTCGGAAGGTGGTGTGGTGAGATCAGGTGTGCGCGGAGCACCACCAGCACAGAATGGAGCAGCAGCACGAATGCGAACGCACAGGGCTGACTAACACCACAGGAGTTGTTTTTGTAACATTGAGGAGTATATCTGAGTGTCACAGTGGGGCTGGGTTCTGTTAAAAAGCCATCATGAGGTTTTCTCAGAACTGCGGAGCAGACGTGTTTTGGCGAGCACAAGAATATGGCAGCATATTTAAATTGTGTCCTCATCTGTCTTGAAGCCCCCCTCAGTTATATCAAATCTATGTCGCTAGTTCGGTCCTGCTCCTCTCGAACCTCTGGGGTTACGGTGCCATTTCAGGTTTTTTCTACACTATCCGTAACGCACGTAGCTCATCATCAAGTCCATGACAAAGGAATCGGCAGCTGGGGTGGGGTGTCGGTGTCACAGCTGCCGAGCCTCACAGCTCGTAGTCCTCGTCCTGCGCCTTGTACTGGTCCATGATCCTCAGCACGTCCTCCAGGATGGACGGCCCCAAGTCCAGGTCCAGCCCCAGCAGGGACTCGGAGTTGGGGACCCCGGGGGACGCGCTGCGCTCGCTCTGCAGGTCCTCATTGCTCAGCCCCGCGTCCGAGTCGAGGCTGAGCCCCCGCCTGGCGTCCAGGGGCGGGCCGACCCCCAGCACCGAGTCCTCGGAGGACGCCTCGGAGAAGGAGCCGGAGGACGCCACCAGGCGGCCGAACGCCGGGATGGAGGCCGAGTGGCTGAGCTCGGGGTCGCTGTAGACGCGGGGCCCCTCGCAGCTCACGGACATGGAGCGCTGCGCCGGCGGGGTCTCCTCCAGGTGGAGGCGGGGGGGCTTGGGGGGCGCCTGCTCGGGGCTGAAGACGGGCAGGGAGACGGTGTTCTTGAGCAGGGTGGGCGCGGTGCCGGCCGGCTGCTGGCCCCTCTTGTCCGCCGGGGAGTTCTCGGCCCTCCCCCTCTCCGCGCTGCGGGACCGGGCCCGGCTCATGCCGGGGAGGAGGTCCAGCTTGCCCTGGATGAAGCCCACGTCCCCGAACATGTCCGTCTCGCCCTCGGGCCCCACGTGGGCGCTGTGGCGCAGGTCCCCCAGGGGCGGGCTGATCATATCCCCAGACAGGATGTCCCGCAGCTTGAGCTTCTTGCCCCGTTTCGGGGTGGACGTCTTCAGATACATTGGCGTCTTCGCCGGCATCCTGTTGCCCAGAGTGATCTGCTCCCAGATATCTCCCTGCTGCGCCGCACTGCTCCGCGCTGCGTGACTCCTGCAGGAGACCGGGGGGTTAATCTCTGTGCAAGAGCAGCCTGCGCATTAGCTGGCACCGTTTCTCTCTTCTTTAAACAGGAACAGATTAGACCAAGCGGGGATTATATATATATATATTTCCAGGCCAGATCTCCCTCGGGCCAACGGAAGAACAAAAGGGATGTTTGTTTTCCGGATGCAGTGCTGTTGTGGTCTTTATTTCTGTGTTCTCTAGCCCCCCGAGTCTGACCTGAGCGGCTTGAGACAGGCTGGTGAGAAAGGCCGGCTCCTTGCTGAGGGAAAAGCTCCGACACGCTAAATTCTAAAAGTCCAAAAACCACCGAAAGCTTTTTTTCCCCCCCAGCTTGATCTTGGGGAAGCTTCTATGCGATGGATCCTTTGTCGAGCAAACCTCTCCCATATGCTGAGGGTGCTTCCCCCCCCCCAGTGAAGTTGCAGTTAGAAAAGCAAGTCCTTGGGGACTTGGAATAACGATAACAACAATATTCTTCCGTCTGTCTCGTGCTGCACTCCTATACCTGGCAAGGATGTGCAAAAATTTGGGATCTCTCGGAATGTGGTGTCGGGGTGCTATTCCCGCAGATCTGCAGAACAAACAGAAGAGAGAGATTTAGAGAAGAGACCAGCATGAAAGACACAATATAGGCGACACAAATAGCTTTGTACTTGCTCAATACTAAAATAATAGAGCACAAACAACTCCTTCAGATCTTCCTCCCAGGCTTCTCAATGGTGTCTTTTTTTATTTTGTGTGCAAAGACGAATGTTTGGCTGACCTTGCTGGCCTTTCTGGTTGGGTTCGTGAGTGGCTAAGCTATTGAAGGATATTTTAATATCAGGTGAAATACCTTCTTATAGCTACTCATTCAGTGCAAAGATGGCTAATCAAAAACTTTGCAGGTATAGACAATCACCAGCTATTTGACTGTATCTGGATTGTGTTCCTGCCATCTCCGTCATTCAAACCAGGGATGAGCAGAGCACTTATCACGCCATCGCTGCTGACCGCCTCAGGGGGAGAACTGCTTACAGATGAATTCTCGTCCCAGTGTGTAAGACACTGGGTGTCTGTCCCTCTGTGGTACAGAGATTACTGAAAACTCTCATTTGCTTAAGACAACAAGCAGAGAATGATCCTGGTCATAACCCCTATGAGAAACAAACTTCTTAAAAAAGTGTTTAAAATTAAAGTGATTTGGCTCAGCTCCTCTTGATCTAACCAAGGCGTGACAATACCGATAAAGGGTGTGAGCGTGGGGAGAGGCAGGGGTCAGACTGCAGCACTCCTGCAGCGTCCAGAGCCAACAAGCCAGGAAATCGGCCAGATTATAAAGAACAAGGAGGACACGGAGGCAGGAGGGCTGGTTGGGAGGGATTTACATGGCTGCAGCAGAAATTAAATCAGAGTTTTCCATTCCACTTTCTTCCTGGGGGATGGAACTCATGCAGGATTAGGGAGCCAGTGCACCGACACTTCCAAGACGATTCTCTGATCTTTTTAACTCCAGTGGAACATTTTCACCACATTCCGCAAACTCCAAATTCTGGTTCTTGACAAACTATGAATGTGGGGAAAAAAATATTTTTTACACCACCTCTCAAGACATGAGACACACGCCTTCACACGCCAAGTCAGGAGCTGGTTCTGCCCTGAGACGAATTGTGTTAAAAGGTAAATCTCCAGCCAGCATTGTCAGCCTCCTCGCCTCAACTCTCCTTCATCTTATACCCACTGGTGGGGTGAGAGGGCAGCAGGTTCAGAAGATCACAGCCCCTGTGAGAACTACATTACCCATAAGGCTGCAGGGAACACGCTGCTCTCTCACACACCCCCCACACCAAGTGTCACAAAAAGTACAAGCAGAATTTGCTCTTAATGCACTGATAACTTCTCTAAAGCACAAAGACGACAGATTAGCTGGAGAAAAGGAGAGACTTCCCCTGAAACACAGCAATTGAGATTTTAAATGGTATCTGTTTGTTTTAGAGAGATTGAAGAATTTGTGCACATTTTACACAGCGGCAACACACACTAAAAGGAGCTCCGTCAGAAGGCCCTGAAGGGGGTCCTTTACTTATTTCCTGAAATCAACAGCTCATTCTCCATTCTGCAGAAGAGTACATCAAAAAGGCATTCTAAGTTGAATACATCCTCATGTGCTGCTGCTGAGCATGTCTGCAAGAGCTGGACCAGAGGACCCTGCGGCTCTTCAGAGCCAGAGCTGCCTGCCACTGGCCCTGCTGGTTCCTCACAAACCTGCACTTGCTCCACATGTACAAGTTGGACAGCTATCTCCAGCAGTTCTCCGAGATCGTTTCCCATAAATTCTGCTTCTGGCGGAGGAGTGTGTCAGGTCTACTTCACTTCCTCCTGAGCACCTGTTCCGTTTTATTTATGCAGGGCGCTGTTTTGATTTTTTATTACCACTGTGTTCCTGCCACTTACTTATTTTAACCAGGGAGGGCTTTACACTAATTATAGCCCTGTGCCATCATGGTAATGTTGTTACAGTTTTAAGAGCTTGATGGTTTCTCAGTTTCGCTCTCTGTCAGTTATAGAGTGCCAGACTGACAGACTCACTCCTCTCTCTCTGTCAGTTATAGAGGCTCACTCCTCTCTCTCTGTCAGTTATAGAGTGCCAGACTGACAGACTCACTCCTCTCTCTCTGTCAGTTATAGAGTGCCAGTTATAGAGGCTCACTCCTCTCTCTCTGTCAGTTATAGAGGCTCACTCCTCTCTCTCTGTCAGTTATAGAGTGCCAGGCTGACAGACTCGCTCCTCTCTCTCTGTCAGTTATAGAGTGCCAGGCTGACAGACTCGCTCCTCTCTCTCTGTCAGTTATAGAGTGCCAGGCTGACAGACTCACTCCTCTCTCTCTGTCAGTTATAGAGGCTCACTCCTCTCTCTCTGTCAGTTATAGAGTGCCAGGCTGACAGACTCACTCCTCTCTCTCTGTCAGTTATAGAGTGCCAGGTTGGGAGGCTCAGTAGAGTCTTTGTGTGTAAATACTAGTGAGGAGACATTTTCTCCTTTTCCCTCTTCCCATCTATCCAGTATTCCCTCATGTTGCCAGCACAGGATCAATATTTAATTTGTTATTTATTTTCAGTTATTTGTTTTCTAAAATACAGGGTTACACAACTGCAAAAAACACTCAGGCCTAAATCTACAACGCTCCCATCAACAAGTGGCATCACATCCTGTGTGAGCTTGTATTTGCAGAGTGGGCCTATTGAAGAAATAAGGATGGCGGGGCACCTGGCTATAGCACTGAATTTGCTGTGAAAATGAGGTGAGTGTGACTATACCAGCAGCGTATACCACATGTGTGTGTTTCCCCTTGGCCATGGGCCTGTGCAGAGTCCGAGACAATGGACTGGGCTAATTATGTCAGTTCTAGTTAAGGCCAAATCACTCCTATATTCTATGCAAACAAACAAAACTGAAGCAGTGCCGTAAATCTCCTGACAGCCTTCAGTCTGGACTTAAGGGGAGTTCCTCTACTTCTTATATCATTTGGAAACTAAAGGCAGGTTGGTTGCATTCATGATTCACATAACAACATCCTGAGCTGTTACTCTAAGCTAATTAAGACAATGTTAGCCAACTGTAGGACTGCAATGTGCTCTTCCTCCTCACGATAAACAGGAATCCTGCATGAATCAACCAGTGCAAATGACAAAATTACAGGACAGAAACATTGTAGCATTGCAGCTTAGTAAACTCCAAGTTGACAATGTTGTCACAACCAAGATAATGCTATATTATAATCAAAATATAACACAATGCTATTGGAACATTAACTTGTCAGCTCTGGAATCTGTAGCATTCTGAGAAACTAATATTTATAATAATATTTAAATTTTACTTTAAAAATGTTCTGAAAGGGAAATATATTTGGTTAAAAGTGTAGAATTTAAAACAAGGAATATTGCTTTGAAATTGTACAGTGCGCTAGTAAAAGCTCATTTAGAACACACTCACACACCTGTGAAATCATGGTCTTTATACAAATAAAACTAACTGCACCAGAATCTGTCCAAATGAAGAAAATGAAGGTGTATGCCCAAGATTAAGGGAATGTAATTCAATCTCTTTAGTTTTCAAAGACTGATAAAGTCAGCTTTGTCAGAACTTCACACCATGAACACAGTGAAACAAGGAAACAGAGTGGGAAATAAATGAAAGTGCATTTTAAATTTTTTCATTACACAGAGAGTTGCAGGAGTCTGTAACAAGCTACCCAATCCTGTTGCTGAACCCTGACTTCCTTCAGGAAAAGACTGGATAGGGGTCATTTAGCTACAAGCAACCACACTAGTTAGATGGGTCGAGTGGCCTCTTCCCCTGAGTTACTTTTAACTGTCCTTCTTATGTTCTGTGACGTAGTACTGACTGATAACCAACATTCACCCTGTTCAACTGAGCCCAGATACACTGACTTAACAGAATAACATAACAGTGATATAACAGAAAAAAAGAACTTATTTTTTTACATAAAGCTGGTTACAACATCCTCTTGCTAAACCTGATTTGAACACCCCAAGAAAGCAGATTTTGTAGTCTTAAATAAACGTATGTGTTAGAAGTGTTACGTTAATATTCCCTTAATCCACTTACTTAAAATGCAGTTCTTAGTGTAACGTTAACCAGCAGGCTTTCTGTTCAGACCTCCTCTTATGTAAGCTCAGCCCTACGGCAGATCCTTAGGGAAACGGGATCAGATGTCTGTGTTTTCTTTTTTTTTTTCCGGAGCAATACAGGAAAACTGCCTATGGAATCTGGGAGAGTTGCAAATTTGCCTCCCTTCCCAAAACACCCAACATCTGCTTTCCATCTCTTTGCCACATCAAGGTCCCGTTAGTTCAACCCTGCTCTTTTTGTCAGGCACGCACACACACACACACACACACACACACACACACACACACACAACCTCCGACCTCTCCCAGGCCTCTGGTGCTCCCTTCCACCCATCCGAAGGGTTCTGGTTCAAATCCAGCCGCACGTTCAAGCCCCAGAAATGCGAGCAGGAAAGTCTCAGCATTTCCCCGGAAAAGGTCACAAGGCCCGGGAACTCTCACCTCGCGTGGCAGGAGTCATCTTACTGCACCAGCACGGCCACAGGATCTACCGGGGCTAAAAATGAACTTCTCCAGTTCCGTCTCGACATATAAATACACCCAGCTCCTGTCAAGTGTGATCGGGGGATCAATTCTCTGGGCGCAAAGCGCTCTTTTTTCGTTGTAGGAGTTCTGTCAGCAACTTTATAACTTTTGTGGCATCACACTTTTATTTCATTAGAAGCAAAACATACAGCTGCTTTTAAAAAAAGGGTGTGTCACCGATTCACTCACAATACAGGCACCACCCAGGTTTGAAAAACTACGTATTGGTGCTGAGCCGTGTTCCATCGCTGCTTTCATTCTGGTTAGTATATTACCCCGGACCCTGACTTAAAAATAAGTCCGTGTCACTGAGGTGACCATAAGCAATATATATAACTCCAGGCGTGCCCCAGAGCAGACTCAGACATGTTGGCATCTGATCTGACCTGGATTGGCTGTGCGCGTCAGGAAGGGCCTGATGCAGACGCTCACGCACCGAAAAGAGGCTTGTGTTTTCTACACCGCGCGTTGAACTGCAGTGGAAACTGCATTCTTTCCGAGAGTCGTTCGTGTGAAAAAAAAAAACAGTGGCCCCTGTCCCGTTTCCTGAGGCTCTGCGCACTGCGATTGAACCAGATAACTCAGGTTACTGAGACCGAATTCCGTTACGGTTATCACGAAGTCTGGGAAAAGCCCCTTTTTTTAGGTAGTGATGATTCACTTTTATCACCGGATAAATCCACCCCTTCATTAGAAACCGCCTCGCTTGGCTAAATTCACCAGAGATTTCCCTCACAATAACCCCGCGGACGCGATGAGTTCATCCCGTTTCCCGGACGTTTTCTGTTAATTCCATTGTACTCTGCATCTCCAGCTGGAGTACAGTAATCCACACCCAGCCTCGCTATTTCTAAAACGTCGTGAGATTTGAGCGCCCTTATAAAAACTGCGGAGACTTATTTACGATGAAAACATCTAATCTGATCATGCTGTGGATAAAAGGGGTTGCTATGTTATAGACCGTGGTCTTTGACCCGGGTATTGCTTGGGACTTGCTACCTGTCCAGTACGATGTCTGTAGGACTATTTTTTTTAAGTCAACACTACATGAAAAGGGTTTAAAAAGAATCTGACAGTTTATAGTAGCTGTCACAAAAGTAAACTGTAACTCTGATATGTTTAAATTTCGCGCGGCTCTTCCCCTACGCATGCAGGTTAAATTAAACCCCTCGTAAGTCTTCTGATTAACAGCATTTTCTAGTTACTGGTAACCGGTCTGCATTCTGTTTTCACGTGGGAATACTGAAGTAGGAGACGCTTCTCAGTTGCGCGGCTGTGTATACGCTGTCTATAATAAGATACTTAATCTTCTTAAGGAGAATGACGCATCTTATTTTATATAACCCACATAGCTGATACATTAAGAGTCGCCCATTACTGAACTATTACAGATGTCACGCAACTTTCGGAAAAGGGGTGACGGACCTAGACAGACCCAAATCACAGCGTTACTGTCCACATAATCAATGGTAAGACTTAATGAGTAACTACTCTCCCCGCAGAATCGTTTCCGAGTCCGTAAAAAAAAAATGTTTTAAATAGTTCAGAAGCGCAAATGAATAACAGCTGATTGATTAAGCAAAACACAATCGAAAGTGGTAGCAAAAGCGAATGAACGACTACCGCACCGGGGGTACTCGCCTGCAGTAGCCCGTGTCTCGTCCCCGAGTGGAGAAGTCCGCGCAGAGGCCGGGCCCGCTGTGAGGTGTCACGCGTTCCCCGCGACCGCGATGCCAACTTAGAAGCTCCTAAACCTCTTATGTGACTCACGAGCCCGGGAGGGAGGGGCCGCGCGGGCTGTGAATGGCTGAGCCGCCCCGAGGTGCTGGGTCGCGCGCGGGTGAGAGAGAGAGAGAGAGTCACATCTGTTCAGGGCGCGAGAGCTTCCAGCTGTTGTCCCGCACCGCTCGGTTACAAGTACCCCCCCCCCTCTTCCTCCTCCCCCTTCTGTTAGTCGTCGGGCAATTTCACAATCGCATTTCCTTCAAACTCCCACAAGAAACCCCCCCCCCCCCCCCCAGTGAGACCCTGGCAGTAAGAGACGAGCGACTCGGCGCCCATAAACGTCTTCCCTGCCAAATTTAACACTTCACGTACGTGGCACTTTTCCCACTGCAAAGCTCTCCCGCTCTCCCCCCTCCGCGAAGAAATTAAGTTTTTGGCTTGCTCGCCCCTTCCCTGACCCCCAGACTTATGCGGCCACGTTAAATTGTAATATTATGAGAGCCAAGAGGAGTTAAATGTTAGTTTTGACGTGAGTCCCAGCTGTGGGACTCATGAATCATTCGGAACCGGAGCCAGGTTCCCTTCTCGTCTCTTCGTATAAATCCAGCATTCTCTTCCAACTCCGGAGCGCATAAGCGTCCAGGAATTTCCCTCGTTCCTGTCATTCCACAGGAATGTAATTTTTTAAAAAAAAACTGCAATTATTATCATGAAAGTTATCTAACGTGATGGCCTGTACCTTGTGTTGAAGACGCCGGAGATGGTGCTCTCTCACCGTCCAAGGACACCATCGCCCTGTACGAAAGGATGGATTTGTGGCACGTCTAGAAGAGTTTTCACGGGGTTTCAAAACCGTTGTTGACATGGACGATGAACATATTGGGCGAGGTTAACTGCGTCCATACCCCTCTGACAGCGGTCTTATCTACGGGTCAAAGTTGGCGATATCGCCGCGCAGTTTAGAGACGGATCGTTTGCTTGGCCGTATAGAAATCACCCGAGCGGGCGAAGCTCCTCGCTGGGAGACAGGCCGGGAGATGAGGGGCCTCAATTAACCGGCGGCGGCCTTTTATCTTTGTGTATTCGCGATCAAAGCCCGCTCGGTCTGACTAATTAAAAAGAAAAATCGGAGGTATCCGTTTGGAGGAGAGAAAAAAAAGAAGAAAGTGCCGGAATATTCGCCGCTGCGTGCGTTGTAGCAGCAGCGTGAAGTTGTATGCCGAGATCTTGTAAGCCGGTGAGTTAAGCACTAACCTCTGCTCAGGTGACCACGGCGCCTTGATGAGGTCCGGAGCGCCAGCACAGCTTGATGACCCGATTGGGCTTATCAGAGCTCTGTGAATACAGCAGAAATATACGTAGCTGACTTCGGCGTGATCTACTGAGATCTAATCCTGTAAAATACGACAATACTTCGG
This sequence comes from Atractosteus spatula, assembly GCF_055471065.1. Lineage (NCBI taxonomy): Eukaryota > Metazoa > Chordata > Actinopteri > Semionotiformes > Lepisosteidae > Atractosteus > Atractosteus spatula. The sequence goes on along the minus strand of NC_142708.1, from coordinate 72,256,473 downwards.
AGTACGGCTTGTATTCCTTTCAACTGATGATCTTATTGCTGCAATTCCTCGCGGGATCATTGCTTTATTGAGGTGTGAAAAACCCAGAGCACAGATGAGGAAGGAGGGGTGGGGTATTTGGGTAGCAAATGCTAGACTGAGGTTCTCATTTTTCCATTTGTTTTCTTCCAATTCAGGGTGGTGGGGGAGTCAGAGCCTATCCTGGTAAGCATAAGGCTCAAGGCAGGCTACACCTTGGAAGGGACACCAGTCCATCTCGGCATCTCGGGCCAGACAAGGGCACAGACACGCACACACTGACAAAAGGGCCGTTTGTTCTACGAGCCCCTTTAAACCTACTTTGGATTTTGTCTTTGGACTGTGGGAGGAAACGGAAGCAACCGGAGAAGCATTTTTTTCACATAAAAAATGTTACACTTAAGAGATAACTCAAAAATGTAGGAACAAAACGTAGAGATGTTTGTGTTCACCTGCTTTGCCTTGTTAGGGTTCCACTCTTTTTAAAAAGCATTTTAAGACATTTTGAAGAGTTTTACCAGACTAACAAAAACTAAGAAACGTTAAAGAAAACCCAACTACATACAAACACCCCGAAAAACAAAACCACAGAACAAACCACAGTAAGACTAAGAAATAAAGCATCTCAAACTTGCTCATGCCTTTTTACAGTTGACTTGTTGAGCTGAAGCAGTCGCACAGCGTGTGGATGTGCAAAACAATCAGAGAACCAAACTCAGCCTTTTCTAAAACACGGGAGAAAGAGACCCCAGGTCCCATGGAATCATTCCACAGAGCCGCCACTCCTGACATCAGCTCGGATTCAGACCAAGGAATGGAAGACACCGTTTAGGAAATTAAGAGCCACAGTGAGCACAGTGTGGCCCACACTCACCACCACAGCCGAGGCACGTGCACAGCTGCTGTGACTGGAGGTGTTTCAAAGTGCTCACAATGGCACACACCCAGGCACCACGGGATTTTACTTTGATTGTATTACAATAGGAGGTTAAGGATCTGCGCCTGTGGCTGGAAGGTTGCCGGTTCAAATCTGCGGACAGCAGAGGAATCCTACTCTGTTGGGCCCCTGAGCGAGGCCCTTAACCCCAGCTGCTCCAAGGGCACGGTATAAATGGCTGACCCTGCGCTCTGACCCCCAGCTTCTCTCCCTGTCTGTGTGTCTCATGGAGAGCAAGCTGGGGTCTGTGAAAAGACACATTCCCAATACAAGAAATTGTAAAGGGTTAATAAAGTGATGTTAAAAATGTTAAAAAGTGATGTTAAACTGGAGCTGCACAAAGGGTGAAAGATAGGCAAGAAAGGAATGTATAAGTTGTACTATCCACTTAAATATATATATACATACCCCAAGAGACCTTGCCACATTGCAGTTTCTCTGACCGCTTTTAGCTTGATTCTATGGGGCTGTGTAGCCGAACCAAATTGTGTCCCTGTATTAAAACTGATACCTGTCCTCGCACACTGTCTGTTGTCCAGATCCTTTTAGGATTAGTCAATTCCAAGGGGAAACTCCCTATGGATCTCTCCCCCCCCCCTCCAAGCAAACCTTCTCAAAGAAGACGGGAGCCAGGAATTCTGTAGATGGTCTTGGCTCTATCTTTCTGCTCCAAACAGGAATCAGCCCCCCCCCCTCCTTGGCTACATCTCCTGATAAGCCCATTGCTTCACAACAAACATTCCACACTCAGGGGGAGATGTACTGGCTGGCTGTGGCTGTCAGAAGGAGTGTCTTAAAAAATAAGCTAAAAAAACTGTTTTTGTTTCCGTTGTTGAGCTTACATGGAACATGGAAATGGACAACTTGTCTGAGACTTGGTGTTGGGTCGCATGAGAGTTGGGACGCTCAGATGATTTTGGATGATCACTAGTCTTAATGTAAGATCATGCCAGAAATATAAGCATGCAAACTAAAAAAATGGTCTGTTCATTTTTTTTTTTCAGAACAGAAAATCCAGCCTCGGAGTCAAGACTGATTAAATGATGCAATCAGTTCTATACTGGAAATAACAGGACACATGTTTATTGTAGCGGTTGTGTGGTGGAATTTCATGGCACAAACAAAGTACTTGAAAGTTTGGTTCACTCTTCTTCAAGTTGTGTTGCTGTTCCAGACAAACCGAATCACAGCTGTAAGGAGCTCTTGAATGCGAGATTTCCAGGGGAGGGGAGTAAAACACCCCCACATGTGTAAATCAGATCGCTCAGGCCTTCGTGCAGAGGAATTAATCTAAATCTGCATTTAGAGACGCGTCCCAGCGAGGTAGTATGCTGTAAAATGACCATTCAGTGGACCTGGAGGGGGGGGTGTCACTGTGGACAAGGGGGTGTGAATGACTGGAGGAGGTGTTGATGAAGACGGAAAGGGGATTAGCCCTTTGTCAATTAATCCGTTCACATCACTCAGCCAGCACGGCTAATTGCTCTGCTGTCTTCCGCCTTTTGCCCGTGTAATTGCGTCAGCTCTGACGGTGTCATCGGGTTTTTTAACGAGCCCTGGGCCCTCTGGTGAGCTCATGCGAGCAAACATCGGAGACTTTCCGCTGAGCTCCCCGCAGCCTGAGAGTGGCTTTCCTTCTCTCCCTCTGCAGTGCGTGGTGTGCTTGCACCACTGCGTATCATGGTCTTTATTATTACTTATTACTTAGAACTTCAGCTTGTCTTCGGGCTCACCCCCCGCGGCTGAAACACGTGCAGTCAGCGGGTTCCCGTTTTGAGGTGGCATGGTGGCATAGAGGTTAGCATTAATAATAATAATAATAATAATAATAATAATAATAATAATAATAATAATAATAATTGCTTACACTTATATAGCGCTTTTCTGGACACTCCACTCAAAGCGCTTTACAGGTAATGGGGATCCCCTCCACCACCACCAGTGTGCAGCCCAGCCTGGATGATGCGACAGCAGCCATAGTGCGCCAGAACGCTCAGCACATATCAGCTCTCAGTGGGGAGGAGAGCAGAGTAATGAAGCCATTGGTGCCTTGCAGAGCTTGGGCCCTGGGTTTAATCTCGAACCTGGGACACTATATGTGTTGAGTTTGTTTCTTCTCCCTGTTTTTTGGTCGGTGGCTTTCCTCTGGGTGCTCTGCTTTCCTTCTACAGGTAATTGGCATCTGGTGAAACTGGCCCTGCATGTCTGCCCTGTGATGGATTGTTGTCCCGCCCAAGGTGTGCCCTGCCCTGTGCCCTTTGCTTGCCCATTGCTTCTGGCTTCCCTGCGACCCGGAATTGGGAGAAGCGGTTAGACAGTGGATAGTTCTTGTTTCTTGTCAACTGCCTTGTTCTTCCAACTTGTGCATTGAAGGTCTTCTATTACCAAAAGTTAAAAAAACAACAACATCTACAGTAGCTCCCAGGTAAATTAAATACTGTTTCCTAGAAACCTAGAAATAGGTTTTTGTACTTTCATAAGGATACATGATGCTTTTTATCTTTGCTATAGGTATTATGGAGTTATGAAATAGGAGAACATGTTTACAGCACCATAAGGGAATTATGGAAGATATTCTGGAGAGAAGAGCACCACCTACAGGTCCACCAACACCACTTACAGCAGCAACCTGTTTTTTTTTTGCAGGAGTCCTGTGCTAGTATTGACCAGGCATAGCCTTACTTAGATTATCAGATCAAATTCCAAGATCTTAAATAAGCTCAGTACCTACCAAATACGGCTGTATCAGGGCCTGCCATGCCTAATCAACATGTCTGCAAAGGACGGGCTACATCACTGACACACTTCACCTCCTATTCCTCCTGGCAGTCAGCTTTTGGAGACCCCTTTTGAAAATTAGCTTCTGCTACAGATTCAGTAGCAAGAAATAAAACACCTTAATTTACTCAGATGTGCCACTTGGGGCCAACGCCCCTCTTACACATGCGACCCGGAGAGTGCTCAGTTATCCAGCAGGATATTTTCCTGGAGCGCTCTGAGTGAAACACCTCCCTCCACAGCGCTGCCCCTCTCCCCCTCCCCCGTCCCTCCCTGCAGCCTGAAATCCAGGGCCCTGTACTCTTACTTGGCGATGCAGCAGAGATGTCACGCAGAGCACGAATGATGTCAGAGCATGAGCCCAGAGGGAGCAGCAGCCAGAGGAAAACAAACATCAGCTCCCTTAGGTTATGACACCCCCCGCCCACCCCCTCGAGCAACGTCCAGGGAAAATCAGGAACAATGTGTGTGGAATCCCAGCTGGCTCCTCACCAAGCTGCTCGAGCAGGCTGCGTTCCTTACCTCTGATGCGTGTGACACCAAGCACTGCAGCAGCAACAGAAACTATATTATACAGAATAACGTGTTGGAGGATTATATTGATGAACTATTGTATCACAAATAGAGTCAAAAAAAGAAGCTTTGGCTGACCAGCGTCTGTCCTGATGCCTATTGTGAGCTTCCAGAGAGATGGGCTTTCTTCAGGAAGCACTTCGTCAGCAACAGGAAGAGTCAGTCCAGAAACAGGCAGTGTCACGCACGCACAGCAGGGTGTGCGCTGATAAGGGATGAGGGAACAGGAAAACAGAGAGGATGCACAGGCTCTTTCTCATAGCCCATTCCAATTTAGAGGAGAGACTTTTTTGGGGAGGTTGAATGCTGGCATGAGGTCTCACACAGTAGTGACATATGGGCTCCAAACACACATCCTTTTCTTGTTTACACCAAATAATAATAATAATAATAATAATAATAATAATAATAATACCTGGATGATGCGACGGCAGCCATAGTGCGCCAGTACCCTCCCCACACACCAGCTCTCAGTGGGAGGAGAGCAGAGTGATGAAGCCAGTTCAGAGATGGGGATTATTAGGAGGCCATGATTGGTTAAAGCCAGTGGAAAATTTGGCCAGGACGCCGGGGTAACACCCCTACTCTTTTCAAGAAACACCCTGGGATTGTTCATGGCCAGAAAGTCAGGACCTTGGTTTTACATCTCATCTGAAAGAGCGTTCATAACCTTTGCTCTGAAAGTTTTTCATGAGCGATTGGGAAGGCTTTAAAGCAAGCAAAGAAGGCTTTCTAAACTGTTGAGTGGGTGTCACGGGAGATGAAATTCTTAACGACTCGAATAGAAGCTTATGAAATCTGTAACTTGAAAATATGTGAAAAACATTTTATTAAAAATTAATTGAAGTAGTATTGAAGTGTATGAGCTGTACAGAACACAACAAAGTATTTGTAAGGGCTTTGCCTGACCATATGTTAGTGTCTGCTCCATTTTATGCTTGGCGTTGTGTTGCGGATCTCTCACCTCTGCGTCAAGGGTGCTCATTGTTCAGTGAGGCAGGATGGGATGTTAACGATGCACTTCCGCAGAATTTCTTGTTTCTTAGTTACCTGGTAATTAAGCATTGTACCTGTGCTAAATGGGGTGTTTTTTCTTAATCACTCCACAGAAGTGATTTTCCACAAAGAAGTAATAATAATAAGAGGAATGATATAATCACCCCCACTAATAACACAATTTGAATTCAGAGTGCAGGAGTCTGCATCTGACTGGGAAGTGTGGGCTGTCTTCACAATGGTCAGGGCTTTGGTTGTGACCCAGGGTCTCTCCGATCCTCTGTAAATCCCTCAAGCACTTCTTTGTTGATCCACACGCATGGAATTGCTCTGGAATGTCCCCCACGAAAGACAAGCAATGTGTGGAATTCTTGCGGTTGCTTTCAGACAATGGACCATGCCAACAGAACTGCAAAAGCCAAGAGTCAAGAGCATGGAATCCTGTGCGGACTATACAAAGGCACTTCAGAATGGCCTTCAGTTACAGTGATCATCTAAAATGTGCAAGTTCCCATCTATTGTGGGCCTGGTCAAATCTGTACGCTGTGCCAGGGGGCTGGGCCTTGTGAGTCAATTCTCAACCATAGAGTGCAACTACAGGACAGTAGTTGATCTTTTTTTTTAAAAAAAATAAACACATCCATTATAAGCAACATTCCTTTCTGTGCCTGACAAACGGAGCCCGATTTAGCCAGTTAAGAGACAATCTTATCCGTAAGGGAAACGGAAGGTCAGGGAAGGGAAGGGATGTGCTGAAAAAAGAAGGAACTTGTAAATATGTCACCCAGTGACTGCCCTCCCTCCAGGAGAATAAAACGTAGCCCTCATTTCTCACTTGTGCAGCACATCTGACCAAAAGTGAAGTCAAAACAGACCTTGAGCTTTCAGAGTGAAGCTGCAGTGAACCTGCAGTTTTTGTTTTAATTAATGCTGTGAAAGGAAACCCAAAGGTGAAGCTCTGCAATGTCAGTCCTGCCTGGGTGCTGGATGATATTATAGCAGGACAGAGCAGGGACAGTACCGGAGGTGCTGAGCAGCTCTTTCTTCCCTCCGCTAAAGTTTCAGCTTTCAAAATGAGAGAGTTCACCTTTTTTTCACCATTAGAAACGGAGAAATTACGAGTTAAAGGCTGGTGAAAAAGGCCCGCTTAATTAAAGCCTTTAATGAATTCCTTTACACACCTAAAAGAAGGCTCATGCAGCAGTTTTTGCTTCCATGGGCCCTGTGTGATATGTCTGCTGCTATATTTATTAAAAGAAGAAGAAAAGATTGAAAATGTAGGAAGGCCAGGAGGCTTCACACCTCGTTTGCTCTAAAGTGTTCCCAAGATCTGGGGGGAGGAGGGGGGGCAGCCGGGTTCACGCCAGTCACTCCAATCCACACACCAGAGGCCCCCACGGCTCCAGGCCTTAATGGGCTCCTGCTGCCCTGCGGAGACTTTCTGCTTGCTTATTCTACGCAAGAATAAGCACTTACTCTATTCAGGATGTGACTTATCGCTCCGCCATCAGAACCACTCTAAAGACGTGTGAATTGGAAGTAATTTAGGCTGAACACCGATGTACTGTGACTAGAAGCCTTGACAAAGTAAAACACCTAGCACCATGCAGAGCAGACACAAGCTCAGCAACATCTGTATAATTTGCCCTTTTTATTGCATTCTACAGTGCCCCACAGGAACGCTCTTGTAGAAGCATAAGATTGCATGCTGTGCACGACCAGTGCAGGGGGGAAACTGGTCAGTTCTTTTCAGATTGTGCCAAACCGTGCAGCTCTTTCGTGCCTGTAGAAATATCAGCCACTTTCAGCTGCCTCATACTCTGTGTACGCCTTGGGTGTAGAGCACAAGGCTGAACCATCCCACACTGCTGTGTTTGTGTCTGTTCTGTGCCCAGGGTTGTGTGCGTATTCACGTTATCCCCAAATCAAGATGGCTCATTTTATTCCTTAATGGACTGTGAATGGAATGAAGTGGGGAAAAGCACATCAAAGAGAAAGAATTCCATTACAATGTGTGTTTGGGGTAGAGGACAACTGCATACCCCCCCCATCAAGACTTTATTTATTATTTTGCTTTTAAAGCCGGTCTGTGAGTTTTAAATTCCCAAAGCACAGATTAAATAGCAGCACCAAGGAGAAAGGGGCAACAAACTTCTGAATGGGAATAAGAATCTTCCCAGGAAAATATGCTGGGCTGTGGAATGCTTTTGGACGAGGCAGGAAATATGGGGTCACATAAGCAAACATGAAGGAGCAGCTCCCCTGAGGAAGAGCGCACACATGGCCAGAGTCTGTCCCTCACAGTTGCAACTCCTGGTCTGTGAAAGAGGAGGAGCCCAGGATTGCGCACTGTGTTCACAGAAAGATCCCAGCCCTGCCACTGGAGCAGCCGCCCACACCCCTGTGGTGACCACACACCCCGGTCTGCACTCGTATAGCCACCTCTGCACTTTAACACAGGCACTTACCCTGTAGCTACCTTGTCGACACATCCTGAGTCATCGGGGAAGACCAGAAAATACATGTAGCATGAAACAGCTGTCCTGCTACTATTCGGATCCATTCAGATGCCACTGCAGGGCTGAAGGAAAATCAACAGTGTATGACCTCTCTCACCCTCTACCTTCCTGCTTGGGAGGTGTCTGAGCAGGGCAGTGTCGGTCATCAGGAGTCAGACACAACTTGTTTTTTTTATACACTTATAAGGTTGTTATTGGCAAGGTTCACTTTTGGAGAGGCATGTTTTACACCCCTACTCTTTTCAAGAAACACCCTGAGATTTTTAACAACCAGAGAGACAGGACCTCAGTTTTACATCTCATCTGAAGGACAGCACCTTTTTACAGTATACAGTTACACTGGGGCATTAGGACCCACTTAGACTGCAGGATGAGCGCCCCCTGCTGGCTCAACCGACACCTCTTCCAGTAACAACCTTAGCTTTTCCTAGGAGGTCTCCCATCCAGGTACTGGCCAGACTCATACCTGCTGAGCTTCAGTGGGCTGCCAGCTGTGAGCTGTGAGCTGCAAGGTGATATGGCTGCTAGCAATGGAGCAGCTGTTAACTCTGCATTAAAATAAGAGTTCATTCAGTGTCTGATGCCTGACACTTTCGATTCATTGCTGTTCATTTTATGAGTGTCAAAACAAGAGCCTCCCATACAGGATCATCAAATCAGGTTTAAACATAAGTCCAAGACGCTCATAGGGTGACACAGCCCACATGCTAAAAATCTGGGGAAATCTTTTTTTTTATTCCTGACCTTTGAGCTAGCGTCAGCTCTCTAACGTCATATCTCTCCTCCCTTGTGTTACTGAAACAGATGAAGAAAGGGAGAGCTGCCTTCATGTTGCTGAGGTAGTGAAAGAATGTTTTCATGACTGATCAAAAGCATTGGAACACATACCTGGACTATGAAGTGTGAACTTTGACCCTTTAGACCAGGCAGTGGTGAGACCTCTAAAAGAGAGTGTGACAGAGACCACAGCCACTCCAATCTTGATTTGTTTCTGGGTCAAAATCAGGATATCAGTAAATGCAAGACACCCAGAATAGAAACCCTGGTATAATAGCGTAATCCCTGACACTCATTTTCTTTCCTGAATTGTTATTCCAGACTGGGAACATGTCTAGCAACTTCCCTGTGGGAAGCTGAAGTCTGTCTGTCTTTCCTGCTTGTCTTTCCAGACCCAGCATCCCCACCCGGTCAGGAAGGCCGAGATCGGCCGGCAGTAAGTCTCAGATCACTGTCTGTGCTGTGCGTCTGGAACACCCAAGGGACTGGCTCACTCAGGTTCTTCGAACCTGCCCGTTTCGTCCTGTCAGCTCTTCCAGGAGAGTGGGAAACACTCACGCGTGTTTATAACGACAGCTCAGGAGGGAAGATAACAGCCATGCTCACTTAACCTCAGCTGTCGGTAATTTATAAGCAACCCTGATGTCATTTCCTTACCTCAAACTTCATAGATACTGTATGTGATCCCCTCCTCTCCCTTCTCCACCCCATGTGCACCCCTCATTCTGGTGGGGGGGGTCCCAGACTCCTCGTCCTGTGGCCAGGAGGTCAGCTCTCGGCCAAGCAGGCCAATTCAAATGTCCCGTGACTAAAACAATCAATAAACCTGTCCATACTCTCAATTCTTGGGTGGTGTAATTCCTAGTGAATTGGGAAAAAAAAAAAGAGGCTAAATCACAAAAAAAAAAGTGTTCAAAAAAGGAATACTCTCCAGCGGGCGTGTGCTGTCATTAGAGCGTGCAAGGTGAGGATAGAGAGGCAGGGGGCGGAGGTCAGAAATGAAAGCTCTTGGAAAGCACAGAAGAAACATGGAGGAGGGATCGGAGATAGAGCAAGACAGGAAGTGCAGCAGAGGGCTGGCTGTCCCTCAGCGGTTAAGATGTCCTGACCCATTTTAACTTTTAAGTAGATTAGGGAAGCTATAAATATACGGTATATAGATATACTCCGCACAGAAGCGCCAAGTTGCTTCACTTCAAATTGAGTAATAGAGTGCTAAGAGGATTTAGGAGGCAGTAATTTCCTGTGCTGTAAAATCTATGAGCCAATATAAGAAGTGTTTGCTCGTAAGCGTGTTACAGTAAGAAAGTGAAACTAGGGAATTTCATAAAATCCTTGAATATTCCAGTAAAGCTCCCTTCCTCACAGCCTGCATGGACCTGCCCCGGAGAATCAGCCTGCATAAATAAAGCAGCTTTGCAAATTCTGTGCTGACAGTAGTCTTAATTAAAAGAAGAACAAGTCCTGTACATGTGCATAAGAGCATAAGAAAGGCTACAAATGAGAGGCGGTTATTTGGCCCATCTAGTCTTTTTGGTAGTTAGTAATTGATTGATCCATCTCATCCAGCCTGTTCTTGAAAGATGTCATAGTTCCAGCTTCAGCAGCATGGGCAGGTAGCCTGTTCCATGCTCCCACAACCCTTTGTGTAAAGAAATGCCTCTTGTTCGCCTGTTCAATGCATTTCCAAATCGTTTTTCCATTTGCGTCCTCGAGTTTCAGTTTCATTGTCAATTCTTTGTGTCAAACCAGCGAGATCGGCCGGTAAAAGGGATGGATGTATAAAGGGGACAGGAGACAGCTAGCTGGCTTGGGAGCTTTACGACTGTCCTCGTGGGCTTAATTTCCTGACTTCGGAAGCCTGCTTTCGGGTGATTTCTGAATACGCAGGAGCGCAGGGAAACAGCGGGCAGTGCGAGCCTGGTCACGTTGCCGACTCGGGTCTCCAGTCCCCTCGCTCCGGGCAGCTGTGGGGGGAAGGAGAATCCTCTGCTCACAAATGCCCACCTCCCACAGGAGTCAGAGGTCAACGCAGACCTGGAATCCACTGGTGTAAGTGATGTGGCAAATGATGCTCCAAGGTTTGTTGAAAACAAAAATGTGTAGCAAGCCTTTAGGATAATGCCACTGACCGCTTCTATAACTGTGCAAAAGCTATTTTATCTACACAGATGCAGCCTCCCCCATCCCTCATTCACATCACAGCAGCCCTGCCTTCTCTCCTGTGCAACCACTAGAGGGCACTGCACCCACATACAAAAACTCCAAAATGTACTACAAATAATAATTATTATTATTATTATAATAATTGCTTCAACTTATATAGCGCTTTTCTGGACACTCCACTCAACGTGCTTTACAGGTAATGGGGACTCCCCTCCACCACCACCGGTGTGCAGCCCCACCTGGATGATGCGACGGCAGCCATAGTGCACCAGTACTCTCCCCACACACCAGCTCTCAGTGGGAGGAGAGCAGAGTGATGAAGCCAGTTCAGAGATGGGGATTAATAGGAGGCCATGATTGGTACTAAATGGCGAAAATTAAAGAAAACGCCAAACACAGCAGTGGAACTAACCAGCCTTTTTGTTCTGTATTATTTTGGGTTAGGAATCCCATTTCTGTATAATGGGGCATTTAGCAGGGACTCCATCCTTCAAAGCACTGACATACGATCAGCCTCCTAAAACAATTACTGGAAATAATCTCCTAACACAAATGTTCGTCCCATCCAGTGTGCATCTCAGCTTGTGCCTAATGTGTGATATTGGATAAGCAGATTAGAAAATGGATGGATGAACACATTACATTATAATGCTGGTATTAATAATTAAGTCCTGGTATCTGTGGACATACAGATGTACAATTAAATTATCGAAGGCAAATCCTGAAAAGATTACTGAGAATGTGAGTTTTACACAATTAAGAGAAACATTCCCAGATTTTCCTAGGATATATCCCTTGTTCCTAGAATAAGATAATTTAATGCTTTGCTCTCACTCAATTCTGATCTGATTATTTCATTAACCAAAATAAACGGCCAGTTTAATCCAGCCCTGAATTACAATCTAGCAAATAATAGAGGATCTGAGTGAGATGAGCACATTGTGGGAGAATAAAACCACAATTTAAAAACACCACGGGCCTCCGGGAAGAAAGGAGTCAGACACCCGTGGTTTAAATTCAGCAGAGACCTGCGCCAATAAAAACATTACACAGTGTCTCCAACCTGCCATGCACACCCCCTTTGGTGCAGACTCCAGCTGAACAGCAGCGTGATCCATTTCAGGTTTAACTGGCAGTAGGGTTTTACGCAAGACAACAGCAGTGACCAACAGCAGGTGAACACCTTAAAGAATTAGTTCACGTTTGTAATGCTTTCACTGGGTGTCTGGTCTTCGAAACCAGTGAATGCAAGTGGAAACCCCATCTTTAATCTGTTCAAATGACTGACAGAGCTGGTCACAGATCGACACGGGATGTTAAAAGTCGCGCTGTGCGAATAGCTTTCTTGCTGTCATTTCTGTGCGAGGCTGCAGTCTGCAATGGTGACGATGGATAAGCTGCTGGCCACTGGGAGATCTGCTTGCACGCACACGCAGACACTGACGCATGAACACTGAACTCGCTGTGGCGTCCAGCTTGTACCAACTTTATTTCACAACCTGCCCCCAGGACCGGGACCCAGGCTCAGAAGGAACAGGTGGCAGGGACCTGGTCTATACAAAGCTGGCGTTCCTGCCCCGTTGACACCAAACAGGCAAAGAGGAGCCAGTGGACAAGGTGGACAGTGATTTGTTTTCTTCCCATTTTCAGTTATAAAAACAGCTGGAAAAAGTCCCGTTCTTCCATTACAGCTGATGTATTTCAAATTTCGAGTGTTTTTTAAGTGTGCAGGAGGGTGAAAATGAAACAAGACTCGACCGCCAAATGACACTGAAAAAGCAGATTCTTTTAAGTATAAAAATAATAAATAAAAAAAAAATAACACACATTACAAAGACAGTTATTCGAATAGGTATACAGGTTTCTTTTCCTTTCCCACCAATCACTCCCTCCCTGCCCCGAGGAGAATAAAGCAAACGAGCTGCGATGAAGGAGAGCTAAAACATTTAAAACGGTTACATCACTGACCGACTCGAGGGGAAGTCCAGCAGCACAGGCGACAGGCCCTTCCCAAATCCACAGCCAATGGGAAAAAAAAAACAACAAACCAACAGCCGTCCTTTCCCCCCGGCACGTGGAACGGCACACTGCACTGTCTTCATCAGCTCCCATTCGGCCCCCCTGTGAGCCAGGCGCCATGTGCTGGACATGCTGCCAGAGCGCGGAGGAGCAGTGCCCAGCTCTGGCTGCCAGGGCAGCAGGAACTATCATACAAAAAAAGGGGGGGACTTGAGTAAGCTTGAGCTGACACCCCATGATTACTGCATGGATTAACTTAAGAGAAGAAAAAAACATCCTTCTGGGAGTAAACAAGTTTATATACAAGCATATATTTGTATTTTTTTTGTTAATTTTTTATTGTTTTGGTAAAGTAGAAGAACAGGGATTATTTTATATAGGAAGTATAGTTTTTTATCATTAGGTTTTTCTTTATTTTATTAAAAATAGAAGCTGCTTTGCTTTTCTTATCCCTCCTCCCCCACCCCGAACAACGCCCCCCCCCCTCCCCCCAGATAAGAGAATCTGATTTGCCAACACTGTACGGTGTCAGAGACAAGGAGCGACACACACACACACACCATCATCCTTTCGACTTCTGTTCTCTCGCTTAATGGTGGTTCGCTTTCCTTGGCCCATAGACTGGATTTAAAAAGGAAACTTAGAAACGCGATACAAAAAGGACAGGCGGGCTCCTTCACTGGCAGAAAGGGGAGGCCGTGGGGTCGAAGCCCTTGAAGACGTCTTTGAGGGAGGCGGCGTCCTGCTCCGTGCTCTCGGGCTGCGCCGGGCTGTTGCCGCCGAAGGGGCTGCCCGCGCCGCCGGGCTTGCTGGCCTGCTTCACCATGCCGAACAGCGTGGACACGGGGAGGTTGTGGACGCCCGGCTGCGGCCCGGTCTCCGGGTTGCAGGCGGCGGCGGCGGCAGGGGCGGCGCTGGCCCCCGGGCCGGCCCCTGCGGCGGGCGGGGGCGTGGGCTTGGGCCGGGGCCGGTTGTAGCTGTTGTACCTGTCCGTCGCCGGCTCGCCGGCGCTCTTCTCCGCCTCCGGCTGGTCCAGGGCGGACTTGCGCACGAACAGGGGCTCCTTGGGCTTGCTCTTGCTCGGCTCTGGGGCGGAGGCCGCAGAGGGGGCGGGGGCGGAGGAGGAGGTGGCCGCAGAGGGGGCGGGGGCCCCGGCGCCCTCCGGTTTGCCCGAGCTCTGAGTCCGCGGGTCGTACAGGCTGATCCCGCTCAGCACGCTGCTCTGGCTGCCGCCCCCACCCCCCACCCCTCGGGCGGCCCCGCCAGCTGACAGCAGCCGCGGGTCGTAGGGGGCGATGGTGGTTGACGACGGGGGGGAGGCGGCTGGGGCAGGGGGCTGGGGGGTGGCCGCGGGGGCCGGGGCCTCGGCGGGCTGCTTGAGGGCTGGTTTCTGGGGCTGCAGCCGGGGGTCAGCTGGGGTTTTGCGCATGATCCTGGGGTCCACCGGCTTCTCAGCGGGAGCCGCCGCCGCCGCCGTGGCCGCTGCAGAGGGCTGGGGTGATGGGGACTGCTGGGAGTTGGGGGAGCCCCCGGAAGAGGCGTTTACCGTCTTCAGGATGCGGGAAATCAGCTCGAAATCCGGGAGGGAGGAGGGCACAGGGTCCGAGGCAGCCGGGGGGGTGGGCGTGGAGGAGGTGTGGAGCAGCTGCTGGGCCCTGTTGAGTCGCGGGTCCATGCTGGTCACGGGCGGGATGCCGGGGGGCAGCGGGAGCAGGTCCTGTTTCGGGATGGGCAGGGGGATCAGGTCCTCGGGGTTCCACAGGACCGTCTTGGCGAAGTGGGGCTTGTGCAGGACGATGTCCTTCTTGATGTGGCTGAACTGCTGCAGCTGAGACCGCGGATCCCGCAGCGCCTGGCCCAGCAGGGGCTCCAGGGGGATGGGCACCGGCTTGTCCCTCAGCACCCTCTCCCCGTCCTCTTCATCCGCCGCCGAGGAGGAGGAGGCAGCGGCGGCGGCGGCGGTGGTGGTGGTGGAGGCCGGGACCGAAGACGGGGGCGGCTTGTGGTGGGCCGAGGCGTGAGGGGCTTCCGGCTTGGGAGGCAGGCTGGCTGCGTGGCGGGCTAGCCGGGGGTCCACAGGGGCTGAGGAAGAGGAGGAGGAAGGCGCAGCGGAGGGGCTACCCTCTGCACTGTGGCTGGGTTCTGCAGTCCGAGAGAGGCGGGGGTCCCGGGACAGCCTTGGGTCCGCAGGGCGGCTGGAGGCATGTGTGGCCTGGGACTTTTGCAGTCGGGGGTCGGCCAGGACGCTGGGGCTCGACTCGGACGAGTGCGCCTGCTTGGCAGCAGCCTGGGTCTGCTGCCTGAGGGTCTTCAGGATAGAGGTCACGCTGCCTCCACCATCCTCGTCCTCACTAGAGTACCAGTTGGCTGAATCTCCTGTTAAAATAGAAAACACAAAATCGGGCATGAAGAGATGTTCCTGAACTCATAAAAATGTATATGCCACTTATTACCTTGAGCTGATTTAAAACACAATAAGTAAATCAGTTTGACCTTTTCTTGATCAAGTAAGGCAGGTAATGTAAACTACGGAGGCTCGTTCTAAGCTGTAAGTAAACACTGATGTAATTTATTTATTGATGACAGGTTACAGCCCTTTACAGAAGACAAACAAAAGACTAATTTAGCCAAGAATTTGAACAGAAGCTGGAATCTTTACAGATATCTTGACTGGTAATTCACAGCATGCTGAAGCCACTGTTTGCGTACGATTCAAAAACCAGGATCACCACATCGAGAAATTACTCTGCCCCTAATCTATACTGACTTCTACAAGCCACCCACAATGTCAACTGAATACAATAAGAGCAATCACAGGATTCTTGACACCAGAGTGCCCGGAACGCCAGAATGACATTGGATACACGTCGGATTGACAGAGTCGACACATGGAAAATGTGGGGTACCTTCCGTGTCCCTCTCGGCGCCCCCCTCGGCCAGCCGCCGGGCCTCCTCCTCCTGCTGCTTCTGCTGGATCCTCATGAAGAGAGCGCGCTGGGCGGCCGGCAGGAAGTCTGGCACGTTTATCCCCTGCTGCTGATTGGGCGCTCCGGCATTGGTAGGGGGCTCCATGCCGCCCCCACCCGCCTGGCTGCCAGGGGGCTGCTCGTGGAACGAGCCCATGCCACCTTCCTCTTCCTCCATCGCTCCGTATTCTTCATACTCTTCTCCTGCAGGCACACAGGAGAGATCCCCCATCACTTCACAACCTGGACCCAGCGCCACACAGGACAGCACTGGGCAGTGCTCCTCCCCACCTCACCCAAGCACGACATGAGCATCTGCGTCAGGCCCCACAGGCGACCTGCGCTTTAGCTATACCTTCCATGGCTGCGTTTGTGCTCGGAGCTGTGCTGCATGCATCCCTGCCTTAAGGCTGCTCTGTGCGATTTCTGGCATGTGAGAAAGCTACCACATTGGAATAATAGCTAAAGAACGGTCAAGCACCTCACATTCATACACACTGTCAACATCTTTTTCCTTCGCTCAAGAGGATATGCTCTCTGTATTTGTGGGACATCAGAGTTAAAAAATAGTCTAAGGCACAAAATGAGCTCAAGAGAACACACGTATGCTAAAGAAATAAAACAACTTTTTTCACTGCCACAGATCTGGACTCATCGTCTACGTTTTATTCTGGAAATGGAGAGGTTGGAGACAAATTCTACGCTGATGCACAGATCACTGAAAGCTGCCCTGCCGGTGCTTCCCCCCTCTATGCCATGTGTGCCCAAGCTGTGTCAGCGTGCCAGTCTGTTGCGGGGCACAGGGTCTACTCACCCTCTTCTCCTCCACCCTCCATCTCCTGCTGGTGATAGAAGTTATCGTAAAAGTTCGGTCCGGGGGGAGGGGGTCCAGGAGGCATCATTCCAGGGTGGGGCGGCCCCTCTCCTGGCCCAAAACCCGGCATCATTGGCGGCCCAGGACCCATCGGTGGCGGCCCTTGGTTCATGCCAGGAGGTCCCATCGGGGGCATGTCATGCGGGCCCGGGGGCCTCATGCCTGGAGGCCCAGGCGGTGGGCCGGGACCCATATGCCCTGGGGGTCCGGGAGGGCCAGGGAAGCGAGGTGGGGGTGGGCCTGGAGGACCAGGTGGACCAGGAGGGACAGGGGGACCAGGTGGACCGGGGGGGCCTGGTGGGCCAGGAGCTCTGCAAGAAAAGATTGTCCGTTGCTTAAAGCTCAAATAAAAAGCAAAACTTTTTTTCCAACAAAGTCTCATATGAATCACTTTGATGCAGGAAACATAACTAATACGGTCTCCATGCAATCCAAGAAACAAGTTTAATAAAAGAGTGAATCAAAAGAGAGAAATCACTAGGGGCTCCTTCTGCTGGCTTGGCTCACCTGACGCCCAGTTTCTGTGCCAGCTGTCCGGTTGGCTGCACCACAATCTCAAACAGCGACGGGATCTTCTTCTGAGAGTTCCCAGGACAGGGGGGTGGGGGGGCCATTGGCGGGGGTGGGGGGCCAGGAGGGGGTGGCTGTCCAGGACAGGGCCCGGGTCCAGGGGGTCCCGTGGGCATGGGGCCGGGGGCCGGGCCAGGCGGGCAAGAGGGGGGCATGGAGCCCCCTGGTGAGCTCGGATCGGCAGGGCCAGGCCGGGGTGGCGTGGGCAGCAAACCTACGCCCGGGGGTGGCTTGGGCAGGGGGTTGATGCCTTGCTTCTTCAGCTCCTCCACCTCCTTCTCATCCTCTGCACCAGCCTCGGCGTCCTCCGCTAGCATCTGTACAGGAAAGGGGCCGTTACCGAGTGGCCTGGGACACTGAAGACCACAGAGCAGGCGCAGGAATCTGGTCGCCTGTGGTCTACGTCCAGGGATCAAGAGCTAAGAGGGCGAGGGACAGCCGCACCTTGTCCAGCAGGTCCTTGGTGTCATCCGTCAGGGGCTCGTGGGAGAACATGCAGTCGTCTCCATTGACGCAGCTTCCTGTGGTGTGGAACAGCTTGCAGGGGAAGTCGCGTGAGGCCGAGTTAAGGATGGAAAGACAGTCAAACAGAACTCCCCAGTGATGGGATGCCCATCCCACTCGCACCAAAATCGGGTTCAGGCAGATTTCAGTAATGAAAGGCTGACACACATTGCAGTGCCGTGTCCTCTCACACTGGCCTTTCTGGTCCAGGGTATACAGCGCCACCTGCTGCTTTACTAACACACATAGCCACAAGACGATTTCTCTTAGTAAGAAGCAACAGGACCGTGTGCTTGAAAAAACACTCTAGAAATAACACGCTCCCAAACAGTGGCTTCTTTTAACAACCTTTCCCTGGATATTTAAACATTTTTTATCCGTTGAGATAATACATTTCAGATGTATGGAATTGAAGGGTAAAATGTGTTTACATATACTCCAAAATACAGAGGCCCTGCAGATTAAAATAATACAGTTCAAAATGGAGCAGAGACCAACACATCCAGATCTGAAGACTTGGATACCTATGTATCACACGGGGGCCTAATGCAGACATCTTACAAGACCCAAAGAACAGGCCAGCTAGATTATTTCACCACTTCACACAACACCAGTTTTTACTGAACCAGGTGCTGCCTCCATTGCAAAGCCACTAAGCAGCAGAACGCACGGCAGCGAAGGATATCATGCATGTAGGGGCAGTTCTCGGCCCGCGCGCAGAAGCCCGTGATGTAGAACTTGCACAGCTCCTTCTTCTTGGGCAGCTCAATGTCGTGGCTGAAGTTGCAGTGCTCTCCCTGTAAATGAAATACACGAATGAGAATTTTTAAAAACAATGTTATTTCCAAAAAACGCTCAAATCCGATCTGCTTCTTACATCGCAAGCAGAAAAAAAAGGGTTCAGCTTTTCCCCACGCCCCGTCACTCGCAGCTAGGGGACCCTCAACCCTGTTCTTCTTCCCTCATCTTCACTCCTTGTTCTATTCCGTTATGTCCAGGGTAAACACTGACAGCTTTGATCGCCTGCATACAGGAGTCTACTACACAGCCTAACTTGCTCAAATATGTATGTTTTTTTCTGTGACTTCTTGCAAGGAAATTATTATTTTTTTCTTTATTCTTCTGTTTCTCATCGAAAATCGAACCGGAAACGTGGCTCGATATCTGCCCCCCCCCCCCGTGCAGCAGCGCACGTCCCAGAGCAACGTACCCAGGTGCAGCGTCCCTCTATGTAGTACTTGCAGATGACCTTCCCTTTCTTGTCAGAGACCTGCTGGTGCGATTTGTCCTGATCGTTCCTGCGCTGCCCTCCCCCGCCATCCTGCAGGGACACCGTTGAGACACACTGCGTCACCCTAGCAGCTCACGGTAAGGGAGACAGACGCGGCAGAGGGCTACGGCCGACTTATTCTTAGGCAAATATAGAAGTGCAAACTCTCAGATACACACAGAAAGAGGTCAAAATTCAGCTGGACAAGCAGGCTGGTTTTAAAAGGTTGCATCCAAAAACAAACTACTTGCAACAGCTCAGAGGGAGAAAACAGCCAAAAGTTCAAACAAAGGCTGAATACACGTTTTTCTAAGTCGGAGCTGTACTGAGAGTTAGCTTACGTTTATTAAGTGTTTGGAAAAGAGAAGAGAGTTTGCAGTGGATAAGAGGCACAGACTACAGCAGTCAAGAAGCAGGAAACTGCTGTGACAGCTGCACCGAGCTCAACCCACCCGTGGTTACAAGTGCCTGGCAGACCGCGGCTCACTCACCCCCATGTCCATGTCGCCATTGTTGTCCTCGTCGTTACCCCCGCAGTCCCCGCCTCGCCCCCTGCCTCGGTGGTTCCTCCCCCGGCCCCGGTTCATGCCCCGGCCCCCCTTGCCTCTGCCGCGGCCGCGCCCACCTTTGCCACCTGCCGGAATGGGGAAGGAAGTGACACGGGTCACGGACAGGCGGGGAGACAGCACCGGGTCTCTTCAAGCTGCGCGCCAGCGAGGCCGCAGGAGGGCTTGACTGAAATATTCAATCCAAGGGAAAGGACTATGCGCTGCCCCGATCTTGAATCACCACATGGTTAACCACTGTGCCCGAGAAAACAACAAAACTCTGCTGTGTCCCACAACAGGCAGTAGGGGGCGCCACACCTCTATGTCTTCACCATACACCCCCATTACCATACACTCTATAAAGCAAAGACCCTGGGACACAAGATATTAACAAAGGTAATTTTGGGACTAAAAAGGAGCTACTTAACAGTCAGGGCTGTATGCCTCTAGAATATAGAGTTCTGCCAGCCTCCAGTACAGCTGAAGCAGACTCAGGAATTGGCTGAATCAGGTTCTTGGATCAATAAAGTCCAAACTACTAAACAAGCAAAACAGGCGTTAATGGGCGACTTTCTTCTGAAACTTTTTGTTCTCTTCTGACCCCAAAAAAGTGCCAGTGAGGCAGACTGGCTATGGCATAGATGTTTACACAGGTTGTACCAGAGAACCACTGCCATGGCTAGTGCTGGTTCTGTAGGGCACTGGACCTCACCTCTGCCTCGGTTGGGCCCCTCCTTGGCCTTCCGGTACTGGTTCAGCTCCTTGGAGTAATCATCATAATCCTCCTCACACATGTTGTCATAGTCGTCCTCTCCATACTGTAGGAAAACCACACAAACCGAATCACAAAACGCAAAGTTACTGTCAGATGTAACAACCAACCTGACCGAGAAGTATTCTGAATAATCTCTACAAAAAGAATAAATAATCTATGAGGTATTTTGGTCTTGATGATAATGTAGCCACCCCACCAACCTAACATTTTTTCCAAACAGCGTCTAAGCAGCTAGCCATTATCCAGGGCTAAAGCGGTCTCCTTCTGTTATTGTCCCCCTGGTGAGTTTTCTATAAATCTAAACTGTTCACCATTTTATGAATACTCATTTAAGGAACTATAATCCTTTAGTTACGTTTTATACCTGTAATCACTACTTATTTTAACACGTAAAACGTAAAACAAACCTACAGGTGAGGGGATCTCTGCTGGGTAGCTGCTTTTCATACTGAATGAACCAGGAAATTGTATAAATCTGGTGGAAGAGTGGCAGTCCCCGTTGTAGAAACTGGGCTGCAGAAAATCCAGTGATCAGAACCGCGCCCATTTTTCAGCGCATTTCTTAAAAACGCCAATGTTACATTTCAGAGAACAGGGGGTTAGGAGCTAGGGTGAGGTGGGGGAGTGGGATCCGGAACAGCAATTCTGATGGGCCTGCGCTGCCCTGATCTCTTAACACCACATGGCTAGCGACGACACCTGAGAAAATAAACCACGGGCCATGGGGCGGCGCCTCACCTCCATGTCTTCGCCGTACATCCCATCGCCGTCGTCGTTCTCGCCGCCCATCTTGCCCCGCCCCCGGCCCCTGCCGCCCCCGCCCCTGCCGACACGCCCCCTCATTCCTCCTCGGCCACGCCCTCGCTGGTTCTTCATCCGCCCTTTGCCTCCTGGGAAGAGAGGAACGCGATGCTAGACCTGACCGTGTGTCGACTTACAGAACATAGCAGGATGTCTTTCAGCGCTGCTGCACAGGTACTGTGCCAAAACAAACATGCTGTAGAAGAGGACTGCAGTCTACCACACCACCATCCTGTAAGTCAGAGTTAGTAGGGAAGCTTCACCTGGGAAATCAAAGCCCCACCAGCTATATACACAATGTTTTATTAGCTTTATCAGCAGCAAGGTAAACCCGCAGCGCGTGTTCTAGCTGCTGATGTGAAAAATAACTTCTTGCATTTGTATGCAGGTGTTCATCCCATAGAATCCCAATTTTTTTCATAGTAAGGCACCCAGTTGACCCCCAGGGTGACACTGGGCCGCTGTGCCTCATCAGCAGCCTCCTCTGCAGCAGATCAGCTGGAGGAGTGAGGAGTTACTTTACCAGCTGATTTAAGGGAGAAATCAATTCATGCAGCAGATTCACGCAGCAGTGTTGCAGCATGCTAGCCTTCTCCTGACGGAGAGGAAAGTCCTATCTTTTCAAAATCGAAGGACATAAACTGCACAAGGAGACACAAAGTACGCACAATTAAACCTTATGAAATCTGTTGCTTTTGTGTTCCGATTACTCTCGTTTGCTCACCTCTTCCCCCACGGTTGCCGCCTCCTCCTCCTCCTCCTCCTCCACCACCTCCTCCTCCTCCTCCTCCTCCTCCTCCCTCCTTGGCTTTGCGGTACTGGTTCAGCTCCTTGGTAAAGTCGTCGTATTCGTCCTCACCCATCTCCTCTTCCTCCTCGCCCTCGTAGTTGTCTTCCTCATAGTCATCGTAGACCCCATAGCTCTGCTTCTCCATCTTCATGTAGCCCCCCTTCTTGGGCATGGGGCCACCGTGTGAGGGAGGGGGGTACCCAGAATGGGGCTGGCAGAGAAAAGGCATGTCCACAGTAAGCACACTGATGTGTGCAATATGAGCACAACTACACTCATGGACAATCACCAGCATCAGACTCTGTGGGATGTAGAGGGTCGTGCTCCCTGATAAGAATGTATTTTGTCTGCTCTCTTCAGGGCTCGGTGCTGTACTGTCTAGGCATAAAGGCTACTCGCCTTGTGGCAGAGCTCTGTGCATCGCGAATCAGGAGGGGTGCTCTATTTTGTCAAGCATCTGCAACCAACAGTGCCAAGCCACCTCCCACCATCTCAAACTCAACCTCTCAAAAGTTTGCAATTTTCACGCCTGCTTCCTGGTTGCAGGATTTCTCTGAAATAACTAACGGATAGGGAAGAATGCAGAAGGGTCCTCTGGCAAGAGGCTTCACCTCAACACCAGAGCTAGGAGGGGACTGACCGGCGGTGGGTACTGGGGGCTGTACTCCCGGTACTTCCTGTGGCTCTTCTCAGTGGGGCTGTAATCTGATTCGTCGCTGAAGTCAGAATGGTCATCGCTGGAGGACGCATGCCGCTGGGGAAACACCGAGGAAGAGGAAGATCTTAGGGATGCCAAATAGCGACAAAAACACAGCGTAGGTCCGGTTTCGGCACGGCTTTGCACAATCACTGCTGCTATCAAAACATTTTGTCCTTGCAAGAGGTACTTTCAATGGGCTTTAAATACATAGATGTATCTGGTGTGAGAACAGTGTTTTTAGCAGCATTACACCAGACAGGCTATAAGCTCTCTTTAAACAGAACTATCACCTCTAGCCTTCAGTCTGTTTGATGTGACTCTGATTCAGGGACTTAGCATATCCGGAAACTAGAACAACATTTCTATGCATGTAATATATTCTCATTACTTAAAGATCAATAATATGAAGTCTGAGCTCTGCAGGTCCCCCTGACTTACTGAACCCCCTGTGCTCAGAAGCTGCTCTGCTGTCAGCGAATCTGCAAACCGTGCTCGCTCTCGGGCCGAGCATGCACTCCTCTTGTCCCTGCACGCTGCTCTGGTTTAAGGACGGCTCGGCTGAGTGGCTAGTTTAAACTCACTTTGTGCTTGGATTTACGCCTTTTCTTGGCCCTCCTCTTCTCCTTCTCCCTCTCTTTCCTCCTCTTCCTCTTGCGGCGGTGGGCCTTGTCCTCGTCGGAGCCACTGCCGTGCCGCTCCCTGCCGTGGCGCGTCTTCTCCTGCGGCTCCCCGGCGCCGCTGGGGGCCTCCGCCTCGCCCCCGTCGTCCTCCAGCTCGCCCTCCTCCAGCTCGCCATCCTCACGGCTGCAGGGACAGGGACAGGGACAGGGCGAGAGACGTCACCGCGCGGCTCCTCGCTTCTCAAACCAGGCAGGTATTGGCAGCTCTGGGGCCGAAGAGCGCTCATACTCCTTGACCAATTTCAGCTGACACTGTGGACAGCATGGCCGTAAAACAGATGCAGCTGTACTGGAAAGAAGCAGTATGGCCGCCATAAGATTTTTCACTCTTCTGGCTTGTGTATTAGTCTGCACCAGAAACAGACAGAATCACTTTGAGCTGGGGTATCCCATCCAGGTAGGTCACAGTGCATCTGCAGGTTTTCAACCCAAGGTGAAACTTAAGGAACTAAAACAGCTCATTAATTGGGCCCATTAGGCAACAGCGCACCCAGCTCTCTTTAAAGAGACCGAAATATCCTACAGATACATCAGCCCCTCAGGGACCAGAAACAGACCTGCCAGGACTGGAGTCGGAACCAAAACAGTAGACAACCACTTAGCCGTTTGTCAGCTGTACATCACAAGTCATACACAAAATATTCTGCAGAAATGTTTTACAAAGAGACTACAGCACTGGGGGAAGACAAAACAAGACAATCTGGAAATGCTCAGTTAGAAGACTGGTGCTTTCTCAGTGATATATGTGAAAGATGTGGTTTTGAGCAATACCACTGCTGCAGAATGGAGGCGAATAGCATGAGATACAATCATAAACCACTCCATGTCAATGATTAGCTGTCAGCAGTAAATCTGAATATTTCAGACCTTTGACACTGGCCTGCTTCACAGGTTTTATAAACTGGAATCTCTCTTAACTCCAGAAGTCAAAAGGCTATAATGTGTCCAATAAAAGACAAGAACGATTTCAGTGAAAAAAAGAAACCCGTTTAGGGGTCACTGCCTCAAACATATATGTCCAAAAAAAGGGAAAGGCCAGTGAAATAAGGGACAGCTGAAAGGCAATGACCACAAGGCCTGCTCTTGCAACAGATTCCATGGAAGATCTGGGAAGACGGCGGGTGGCTTCAGAGTCTCAAAGCCCACAGTCCTGGTGAAGCAAATATTAAACCACCAAAGCAAATAACTGTTCTAATAATCAACAGAGCACAAGCAGTCCCGCAGTCTTACTATGAGTTGCTTAATTAGCTGGAGACAGCAGAACGCAAACAGCATTGTCCTGGCAATGGTCACCAGAAGACCTGACAACCCACTTTCAATAGAACATGATTAACTTCAGAAGCTGATTCAGAGCTCATATGCCCACTGCATAGAATTTGAGTCTGTCCAGGATTTATCAACAGCAAATCCTGGAGAATCTGTACTTGCCACACTTGAAACACAATGACAATACAAGTTACTTGACAAATATGAAATTAAATAATATTAAACTTTTTTTTCCTGCTTAATCAGAGCAACTTACACAAAGAGCATTCAGATGTTAGAAGCCTAAAGTGGATCAAATTGCCCGTGCAAAGGGATTCTAACCTTTAGTGCCTTCGCAGTGAGGCGATAGAAAAAGGCTTGTCTCTCCTGGATTAGGGAAAGAAAAGATTTTCAAGCTGTACCCTTGACTATAACACCTCATCTCAGCGCTAACAAGATTTCAGGGTGACTAAGTGCACAGCCTTTTAACATCCTAAATTTCAATTACTGTTGTCCCAGGGAGCAGGGATCTCTTACAACCTCTTTAACAACGCTGGCAAGGTTAGCCCCAGCTGTCCTAATTACACACAGAACCCCTTAAAGAGCAGGTCCCTAATGAAGAGAAATGCTGCTGAACAGCAGCACTGGGAGAGGTTACAATACGCTCTGATTAGCCCTGTTATTGAAGAAGGAAGTCTGCCTCTCAGCAGAAAGTGTTTGCTGTTTTGTTGAGAGCTATTCTGCTCAGAACACTACCTTGTTTTTACTTCACACCCTTCTCCGGTCAGAACACATCGAGAAGGCTCCTTTATGCAATGAGCATTCATGGCTCATCACGTTATGCCAGCACTGAAGAATTACAGTCTTCAACATTAAAAAATACAACCGGGACACAGTACCCAGAACATAACAGAGCCAACAGATTCTTATCCAAGGGCTCGGCCTCGTGCATCACGCTGTCCCGTATACAGAAGGCAGATTTATATCCCGTGCACTTCCATGCGATAGCAAGATGGGACAAACAGTCTCACTTTGTTGGGTGGGATGCTGAATGTCACATGTCAGGACACACGCGCTTTTCAACAGAAACCACAGTCCACTTCAGATCACATGGCAGCGCTTCAATTAATTAAAAAATAACACTTTGGAGTTGACAAGCAGAAAAATTGGTTTGGTTTTGCCCTGGAATGTTGACACATTCCCTGCCCTGCAGGGGAAAGAAGGGAAAACTGGGAGAGGAGACGGTTAAGAAGGGAGTGTAGGATCTGTTCAATCAAGGGTACAAATTACACAAGAAAAAAAAGGCCTGCACTCACTCCGACTGCACTGGCTTAAATCAACACAGAAACAAGGGAGTTTACTATACAAGACGGGCTTTATTTGAAATTATGGCTAAGTGTTGAACCGGAGAGTGCAGTAGCCTTAATACGTTCATCCTCTTGAGAGACCAGAGAGATCTAAGCACTATTCAGCTAACTACATACTGCTTCAGAGTTGCTACGACAAGTCATAAGGTTTTCCTTGTCGTCTCTGTTTATTACAAGTAGTTCTCAGTAGTCACAGGTGCAGACGTTTTGGTTATTTTAAAGACTGCTCACTGAAATCAGCCAGCACCAGAATCTTTGACTATTCTGTCTCTCCTCTGAAGGAATGCCACCACAGTTTGAATTGAATAATGCTGAAACTTTAGAATACCATCAAACTATAGCACGACTTACAGTATGATCAACTTACAATTTCTCTTATACTTTGCCCCTCCCCTTGGGTTCAGACCCAGGGTCCTGCAATTTTACACTTCCAAGGAGTGTTACTGAGCAGCGAAAACTGGTCACATGCCCTGATCGTGTGCTCTCACTGTCAGATTTGACTGAAACACCTCTCGGGTTCACACAGCAACAGGAAAAGCCTCGTGAATGGCAGGAATCTAAATTTACTCACGATTTGGTAACAGTATAAAATACCAAGCTCCTGGAGACTGGCTTAAATACAAAAGCTGGCAGGTTATAAATCCAAAAACTGTCCAGGCTGCTAAATCATAAGAATCTTTCTTCCACCTCTGCTCATGTCAAGTAAGAATAAGAAATACTAGACCTACACTGGAAAACCCACAATTAGTACGATAAGAAAATAGACACCTCTGTGCAAATAGCTGCCAGAAACACTTCAAGAGCAAAGCACCCCTACAAGACCCTTCTTGTGCACCAAAACACAGGAAAGAGCTGAAGAGGACCATTTCCAAAACCTGGAGACCTGGGGTGACAAGTGGATTATGTGCAATCTTCAGCCCACGTGAAAGAAGTGAATTTACTACCCATAATTAAAATATTCCGCTGCTACTGGAGGTCAGTATTACTGCTTTTGGGAATAATTCTCCTTATCTACAGAATTTACCAAATTAAGCACACTGCTAAATGCTTTTACTGCGAGTGACAATGAGTGTCCATGGCTAGCTCACAGCACAGCACTATTAAACCAGCGTACAACAGTCACTAAGTGGCTAGTAAAACAAAAAATCATTACAGTGTTGTTTTCACCCAGCAGGATTTGATGCAGTGCAATTAACTTGACTTTTTAAAGTATTTTTCAGGATTGTAACTGGCCATGTATTGTAAGATCATGCTGACAGCCGTCCTGGACTCACAACAGCCCAGTATCCACCAGTCACAGGTCCTAAACCACAACAAGCCAGATTCAAGGAGCAGTAGTCAGAACTCTGGACCCGCAACTGGAAGCTTATTAAAACACCAGGTGGTGACAACACTGTTGTCGGACCCTTGAACAAGGTAATTTTCTGTTTCAGTAGAATGCCTGGCTATATAATTTCAGGTCACTTTGGATAAAAAATGTCAGGCAAAAACCAGACTGATTATCAGTCTATATGGTGTGGAATTAGTGTAACAGCACACATCACTGTTTGGTTACTTGACAGTTACAGCTGGAGTGAATTCACCCAGAAGAACTATTTATATTCAGTGCACACTACCTACGCGACAATCACCCTGCATCCAGGCTGTGCTTTACAGAAAAAAAATATCCAAAACTTATTGGGATCACCAACTCACATTCTTCATAAGAGGGTTTCATTCTGTGTGATCACGCTTCCTTCATTCAAACCTGAACCAAATGACCTCTAACCTCCTCTGAAGGAAGAGCAAAGGGTTTGTTGTTTTAGTTGTGTTTGCTCTGAAAGGGCCTCAGATTAAGCTAGCAGTGCTAGGCACATAGGAAAAAATCCACTCAGTGCATGAACAGTACTGTTCTCTGGTCCTGCAGGGGCTGGCCACATTAAAATAAGCAGACATTCACCTTCACACTGCAGAATCGCCTGACGTTGTGCTGAATGCTTCTATGCCCTTGTCATATAAGTCAATTACCTCATCCATGTTGTTTGTCTCTGCTGTAGTTTCTGTCCAGAGATTAGGACACTTTGGTTTTTTTTGTTTTCATTTTCCAGCTGCCATCTCAATTGCAATGGCAATTATAATATTGAAATATAACAATATATCAATATTATTGTAATTCAATTCAATACTACAAATTAATACATAAACAGAACTGAAATGATAATTAACTGTGTCTTCATAAAATTCCAGTGTGAAATTTCTGGATTTAGGATGAATGATTAACTCTCCAGATTTTAACTGTTGCAGTTATGATTATTCTGCTGAAAGGAATAATTATCTGGTTGCCTTGTTTAACTGCTGGTGAAAGTGAAAACCATAATAAAGCATCTCTAGGCTACCTTGTGAAACTGCTGGACAGAAATGCAAGTTAAACAGGCTCTGGGATGAGTGATCTGCCTCGCCTGTCAGCTCTGCTTGAGGGTTTGAAGAGGCGAAAACTCTGTGGCTGCAATGTTAAGTGAGAAGCAGTCTGCCTTGTTTTGTAATTAGCAGTTTGGGGGCATTTTTAACTATGAGATGTTTTTAACTATGAGCCTTGGGAGAAGTTTAAAGGAACATCCATCCCCTGGTTAAAAATAAATACTGAAAATGAGTCCTACCAATGCGTTTTTCAATAAAAAGGATCTTCTTAGACGCTCATTTTTTTGTGTGTGTGTGTCAAGAACCAAATTGAAACCTTGTGGAAAAAAGAGTCCATAGAACGTCACAAGCTATTAGCAATTCCTCCATGCCACGGTGTCTTCACTAGCCTACTGGTTCTTCCCTCTTCTGTAGTCAACATGACAACAACACTTGCTCTACCAGCACTCTTCAATTTGCCCGGAGGATGAACAGCAGTGGAACCTGACCTCAGAACTGCCACCTAAAGCATGGCAGTCACTCCATGGACTAAATCAGGTCAGTCCTAGTTCCCAAAGCACGCACTCTCCTAATACGAGTTCAAGCAAAGCTCTGGTAAATGAGAGTGCTTGAACTGCCACTTGAGACAAAAAGACGTCAAGCGCAGAGAGCGTCCAGCACACTGAGGATGACCGAGATCACCCATCCATGCAGCGCACAATGAAATGATGGCATGGGAGTTCGTTCGCGTTATCCGAGCTGCAGCAATGAGTTGTCGTCTCAAACATTTTTAGTTCAGTGCTCTGCTCTCCAGCGAAGAGCGACAAGATACATCTCTGGGCTTAGGGGACTGTCCTACGCTGACGGGGCAAGAGAACCAAACCTTTTTAGTCTGGAAGAGATGAGGAGACCCAACGACCTGATTCTAGGACTTGAAATCCTTAAGGTCAAAGACAAAATCTAACGCACGAACTTCTGCAGAATTGCCAGTGAAATATGAACCATGGGCCAGAAATTAAGAAAGAAGTGAATTTGAAAACTAAAAACGGATGTCACTTCTTTATGCAAAGGGTTGTCGGAGTACGGAACAGGTTATCTACCTGTGTTACTGAAGCCAAAACCCTGACATCTTTCAAGAAGAATTAACTCAGACTAATTAAGTACTACCTACCAAATGGGCAACATGGGCTCAATGACCTCCTCTCATTTGTTATCATTCTTCTGTTGTGAAACAATCATATAGGCGGTAAATATTATTAGTTATCTATTAGATCTAGAACATAATTAGATTTATGTACTACAAATCATAACATTCCCCAGGTCGTTCACTGGCTGTGCCAGGGAACACTAAGCTTAGCAACCAGATTTAAACCAGTGGATCCTTCTAACAAAGCAATCAGCAAATAACAGGGAGAGAATACCGACAGCTCCACAATTAGTTTCTAGAGCTCTGGCACAAGCTTTGGCTGTGCTGAGACGCAGGAACCTTTATCAATGAACACAGGGAATCTATTTTTCTTGCACCACTAGTGGTTCACAAGACATCTCATCACGCATGCTGACAGATGAAACAAAGAGACCACTGACTGCCCCAAGTCCTGGCCCCCTTTCCCCTCTGCGCAGCACTGGGCTGCGTTCACTCTGTGCACACAGGCAAGCTCAGGAAAGTGCCAACAAATTCTGCTTCTGCCATGCCGAAGACTCTCTTTAAAAGTACTGTAAGCCCTGCTAAGCAAAACCGAGGCATGATCTTCGCAGTTCAATGCCGACGAGTTGTACTTCTCTTGCTTTATGACCAGCACATATGAAAAACAAGGACTGTCTTTCTATACTAACTCTGACTTGTGCACAGCAGTGAATGTTACATGCTGTATATAGCCAAGCCAGATTGTAAATGTGTATGTGCACATTTACAGGAGGCATTAGTCCCAATACTATGAAACTACCTAATCACTCATTGATAACTAATTCTATATGAAAATAATGCTTGACAATAACACCTCTTGTCAGCACAGCTCAGAGTTATTCAGGCTAGCAAGCAGTAATCCAGTCGGTGGGTCTACTGAGTTAACTAAGTTAAAGGACAAAAGCAGCACTCTTCATTTTTCCAGCTTAAAGAAAAACAACACAGTTGTGGGTAAAAGCATTGAAACATTGTATCAGAAACCTAGCAATTAACTACCAGTTACCAGTGGCTAAAATAATCTAAAATTCAGTACACCTAGGTTAAACAAATGGTTGCATTTTTTGCTGAGTAATGTGATAACACTAATCCAGATACTAAGAATTATGCCTGAAAATGTATACAGATACGCCCTTATCTATAACCATGTTTCAGGGACTACAACATTTTTCTTCTTGTGCTGTTTGTAATCTTTTGTTTTGATTCAGAATGTGAATGAAGAAAAATTTCCGTATTTGTAGTTTAGGCCATAACTAGGCTACGAGGTATAGAACTTGTGTGTATTTTTAAATTAAGATTTTATACCAGACGTACTCAGCACATTTACTCAGGCAGACATGGAAAAGCAAGTGCTTTGGACACTTAACAGGTGCTGGCTGAAGTAAACTACACAGTCCAGGGTGTTCAGAGCCTAAAAAGGCCTTGAATTAGAAATGAGCCTTTCATCTGCAAAGTCACCTGCAAGAAATTATTCTTCTGAAGTAAGAGGCCTCCTCCTGAAGTCGAAAGCCATTTTCTTTTCAGCTAGTCCCAATTTTTGTTGCTTGATTTAGAACTAAAGAATTGTGGTATAAAGCACTTTCCAACTCCAGTACTCGGGATCCATAATCCAGCAGGATTTCCGTCTCCTTAAATTAGAAAGTTCTTCACCTGGGAGAAATGTTAAGAGTAATCCAATCATGGTTTAACTGAACTGATTTTCGTCTCTTCTACATTACGCTCACTTTTGGTGATTTCAAGAGCCACAGAAAACTTGCTGCATTCTGGACCCCAGAATCTACAAGGGCTGGGAGTTGGGGAACCCCAAGTGGAGGGAAAACCATCAAGATTTAAACAGCACGCTCTACAAAATATGCAAAGGCAGAAGTACAGGTAACCAATAAACTCCAGTTGTTGGAAAAACTTCTTTCAAAGGGACAGCAAAATGGATGCCGTCACCTGGTCAAGACAGGAATGTGAATGCAAGTAAGATTCGGATCAAAGACGATCAGAATCCAAGAACACATCTGAACTTTGGTGTCTACCCCGCTGAAAGTCTGGTCTCTTCTGGTACAAAACCTTTGTGTAAAAATTTGACTAAAAAGCGATTGACCACCTGGTGTTTTCCTACAGACCGCAAAGAATCTACAAGATTCAAACACGTCACTTTACAAATTAAATGCTGCATAAATATTACAAACACTACAAAATATTCCGATTAATGCACCGCTGTATGGATGTCGTAAACACTATCCTAAAAAGCAAATAGAAAATGCTTTGGCTCTGACAAGAACTGTAAAATAAAGTTTCAAGAACTCACTACATCACATCAGTCCACATGCAATCCTTCCAAAAAGACACCCAACAGGAAAAATACACTCCGAACGTTACGGATTTACGTACAGCGTTGTCGTCTTTTAAAATAGTAGGCCTCACTTTCTTTGTAGACAGGGAAATACTTACTGTTACCATGGCTATCTTCATAATTCCAAATCACTGGTACTGCTTTCTCTATCCTTTGTGTTGGTGCATTAGTAATCCATTTTTATTATTGTCTATGGGAGTCATGGACAAGGGAGTAAAAAAACTCAATATTGAAATCTTAGAATCTAGGGGAAAGCAGTTGTACCCAGAAATACTATGGCAAGGAAGGGGTTAAAATGGGGAACTTGTGTTTTTTTTCTTTAGACTTTCTTTTGGTTATGCTTTTGAAACTTTGACCACTGTATTTGGTCTGTAATAAGGGATGCTGTAAAATAAATGTTGAAAACATTTTTTTGATTTGAAACGTCGTTTTTCAGAAGGTAAAAACAGCTAAAAATAAAAAAAAACTTCACATCATAAGCATTTTCAAAATGTACTGGTATCACACTAACAGGGAATAAAGTTAATCTATCGAATGTGTATAACCTGGGGGAAGGGAGAAGGTGGTAACAGTAAAGTGTTAACTTTTTTGGAGAAAAGGGATTTTACATAACGTCTTGCTTAAACGTGTGGTCAATAAACCTAAAAAAAACACTATATCATGCTTTAGAAACAACACATACATAACATGCATTCAAGTACGGGGTATCTTAAAATAAATATAAACAATTATCTTATGTAATTAATTTAACGACTACATTACCTAACGAAATGGGATACTCTGTAACCGTACAAGCCTAAAACGTTAAGGGTGATTAAAATCTATTTCCGCTTAATTCAAATAGAGCAACATAATATTTTAAAGGATAAAAACAACATTTTTTCGGAATCAAAGCTTCGGTTAAACAGGACAAATATTTTGAAAAATAAATTTGGTTTGAAAAACATTTAAACGTAAATAGAAAAGCTGAAAAGCGTCGAAAGACTGTATTTTTTAAATGCGTAGCTGGGTACTTTGGCGTGCGTCACCAGCTGAAACTAATTGGTATCAATTTAAAATTCCTTTTACGGAAAAGACCAATTAAAACAATTTAACACGACACTGATACGTTCATAAAATATAGAAAAATGTATA
This sequence comes from Atractosteus spatula, assembly GCF_055471065.1. Taxonomy (NCBI): domain Eukaryota; kingdom Metazoa; phylum Chordata; class Actinopteri; order Semionotiformes; family Lepisosteidae; genus Atractosteus; species Atractosteus spatula. Next base: position 72,223,563 of record NC_142708.1, on the reverse strand, counting down.
TATAATTTAAAACAGAATTCAACATTTTACATTCATTAACAATTAACTAGTTTTCCGATTGCGCTTCGGCAACCCTGGGAAAAATAAGTGCTAATCCATTCCCACATAGAATAAAGGAGTATAAAAAGTTATCACTGAATTTAAGATTTTACAAAATATTTGTCCTTGTTTCATCATATTATTTGGTTCGCTTTTTTCTTTGACTGCTTTTTTAAAGTTAATGTAATTACTTAAAATGTCCAGCAGGACGATTTGTCTTCTGCTATTTGATTTCAAAAAACTAGATTTCGAAATATAAGTAATTTTCAAAAAGAGCTTTAAAATACTGTAGCTTCGTATCCCACATCTTTTAATGTTTGACCTTCCTTTCGTTTGCTTTCTGCAATGTTTCAAGATGGCGTTACCTCTGTTACTTGTTCCCCAGAAAAAAAGGCGACTTTAATTCCTTTGAAAAGAAAAAAACAAAGAAAAAGATACCCGAGCTTTTTTATGCCCTAAAAAAGCCCAGGATGAATAAACTGTTGTATAGAAATATGATTGTAGAATTACTCGACCTTTCGTCAGTGAGAAGGCTGTTGATGTGTTCGTGGTTGGAGGTTGTTGGGGAGTTTGGATGGACAGTCATGCTTTCCACAGCCATTTCCTCTTAACATTTAAAGTGCAAAAAAAAATTACAAATCGACAACTATAATCTACTGGATTATGCGTCACTGACTTGGAGCTATTTGGTTACTGATTTTTTTGGAAAAGTTTCAGTTCAGCATAGTCAATTCCCCATTTACAGTTATAAAGAGAGAGGTTGACTTTTTTCCTGAGGTTGTCCTTCCTCCTATAGTTGCGCTCTGTAAAATGAAACTCATCCACTTAAAATGGCGGCGACTCAGTTAGTCAGGGAAGGGGCGGTGATGAAGAGGGAGGAGCCCGGCCGAGTTTTGCCGATGATGACGACACAATGCTCGCGAAGCTTCCCGGAGACGCGCGAAGATACTTCGTGAGGGTGAAGTGGGCGTGTTTATGGGAGGTTGAGGATTTTCGGAAAGTTACGGAAATGGCCGCAAATCACAAAATGTTTTATTCATTCCCAAAATTTACAGTCTGGAATTGGACTGTATTGTCTTTATAATAATATGTAACAGAAAAAAAATATTCCATGGAAAATCCCATATAATTATGAATGTCTTTTCCATTATAATAACTGTTTTCTATGGTATCCTTCTTTGAAATAAATGTGTATTCGGCAGGGAAAGCCCCGAATATGACTCTAAAATATGTTTGTTTTACGTAAAAAAAAATGGGCTTGCAACATTTTCGGAAAATTCTGTCGAATTTTCTTTGTTTCTGTGTTCGTGGCGGACTCACGAAGATGTGACGTCTTGTTGTCGCGACAGTGTCGCGTCTCTGATGACGCAATCCGTAAGCGCCTCTCCAAACCGTGCGTAGCGGGACATTGGTGACCGCGGTTTATTGAAATTTGTTGTTGGTGGATAATAGTAAATATAAAATACTCGCTAGAAGTAATTTTCTATAAAGTATCGATTACTCTGGTTTGAAGTGTCACGAATTCAAAAATGGTTGAAAAGGAGGAAACACTAATAAGCGAGGAGGAGGCGGCTCAGTATGACCGTCAGATTCGGTTGTGGGGTCTGGATGCTCAGAAAAGGTAATATAGCTGGTTCCGTAGCACCCTATGTTTTGAGGATCGAACCGGATTTTTCGATAACAAGTTTTTCTTTCTTATCTTTTCTCACGTGTTGCTGTTTACAAGTATGGTGGCCAGCGACCATGTCTTTCATTGTGCAGTATAATGTACATTATTCATATACCCCGTGCAGTGTTGTTCCGAAAAGGTGAAGATTCGGTTGTTGTAAAGTGAGGGTTTGGTTGTTCATGGGGTAGAGCCAGCAGACAAACTGAAGGTGTTCGGGCTGTTGGGGGTAGTGTGCTGTGTACAGCGACGCGACGTGAAAACCGAGGGAGCGGTGAAATCTCATCGCCAGGGGGGAATGTACAGTATATTCTCGCCTCTCTTGGCGATAATAAGCAGGTGCAGGTCACTCATCACAAACCGGGTAAACTTTCGTGTATTTGTCTAGATTAGCGTGTTGAGTGCACTTGGTAAAATAGACGCTAACATTCTAAATAAAACATATTTTTCAGATTGTCAGATTGATAAAACGGGGCTACTAGACCGTAGTCTTTTCAACGAAGTGGACTGGTTCTCCTTAAGTGCGCATTTTCCCATGAACCAATGTGATCTGCGCCTGTGTGTTCAAGTAGAGTTGTGCGTTTTGCACTGGTTGCTGGTATCTCGCAACTCTATCATCATCTCCTGCGTCTCCGGTTTCTTTTTCTTTTTTTTTTGATCAGCCATGTTTGTATATTCCTTTTCCCTGAAAGACCCTGACGTATAATACTTTTCAAAAGGGTTCTGGGTTCGAATCTGTCCTGCTGCATCTGTGTATGTGGAGTTTGCATGATCTTCCTGCATTCCCCTTTGAGGAATTTCATAGTTTTCCTCCCTCTTCTCGTAAATATGCTGTCTAGGATGGTCTAAATTGTCTCTTTCACCCTGTAATGTGAAATGGTATCCCTTCCGGATCCCATCCAACTGGCATCCCATCCAGAGAGAAGATCAACCCTGTGCTCCATGCCCACCCTGTGAGCCATGCTTTCAGATAGCTCCCAGCCTGCTGTGCCCCACAGTGGGACAAGTGTTTTTTTGGTACGGGGTGGGTAAAATCGATGACAGCTTCAAACAGTGAGGCAACTGCTAGTTTAGGGGGGTTATCCAATTATTAATTCTCCCCTTTAAACAGAAAAGAGCAGACAGAGACTTTGAAATCGTCTTGGTTGCGAAGCTGCCTTCCCTACCTCTTACTTTAGTCCTTTCCTTTCAGTATGAACAGCGGACGAGGAGGAAAGCTCTGTAAAGGGGATGGAACATTTGCCATATGTAACAAATAAATTCTAATAATTCGTCTGTGGTCTTATTTGCCTTGTGTTGTTTTAGTTGTCATGCAGGACTCTAGATTAAATTTCAAAGAGTCGCTTCCCACACCCAAAAATATTGTGCAGTCATCACTCGCGTTCAGAGAAACAAGAGTATCAGCCTCCCGGGTGTGTGAGAGAAGTCTGTTAGTAGGCGCTTGTTCCCCATCTGTGACTGCAGCTGAAAACAGTGTACAGGTTGAAAAGTAATATCAATGCAGGAAACCTCATCTTGTGAAGATTATGTCTTCAGCAGGGGTCTCTAAAGTAAAGTGATGTCTTGCACATTGCAATGTGTTCGAATGGAGGAATATTTTAAATTTCCTTTAAAATAGTATGTGCATCCACTCTGACGCCACCGCTGGATGAAATTCATTAAAAAGGAAATTGTTTTTGAAGAAGGAACTGAGCATTTAACTGGATTGAAGTGAGAGTGGGGACGTCCAAGTCCGCTGTGCTCAGGAGCTGAATGTTTCGCTCTGTCTTGTCCCCTGTCCTCTCCCAGGCTGCGTGCCTCCCGTGTGCTGCTGGTGGGCATGAGGGGGCTGGGGGCAGAGGTGGCCAAGAATCTGATCCTGGCAGGAGTGAAGGGGCTGACGATGCTGGATCACGAGCAGGTAAGCCACTGGAGACGGGGGTGAGACTTTATTCTCGGCTGTAGTAGTGTCTTTTTTTGCAGTGCTAACCAGTACGTGTGCAGTTTTCTTCACCAAAGGAGAGCAATGGACATTTGACCTCATAGGATTTTCTGAGCGAGGAAGAACACTAAAGCAAAGTCCACACACAAGGAGCTCCAGTCTGGCTTCAAACCCGGGTCTCTATGCATTTAGATTACTACATGATTCTCATAAAAAGAATGAAAGGACATGTTTTGGATTTGGTGGTGGGACTGAGGGTTCGTGTTGCTCGGCGCTTTTGGGTCCTGGGTTTGATTCTACACTGGGGTGCTTTGTAGACCCTGAAAAGCCAAATACCTCACCTTGAGTTTGTGGGTTTTTTCTCCAGGTGCTCAGGTACTCTCCCAGCCACAGCCCAAAGACCTGCTGTTCTCGTAGAAAGACAGCTAGTTGCTCTTGTTTTGAAGTGAATCCAAAGCTGCGTTATCTTTTTCGTCACGTCATGAACAAAAGTGTCCCAGAGCCTGCATGAAGGCTTGCTCTAGAGCATTGTAAATTTTAACATTGTAAATCATGTTAGCATAGGCACTTGTCTTGAGGATAAGTTGCTTCTTCAAGCTCATTGTTTCGCATGTTATATTTCTAGGCTGTTACCTGCATATACAGTTGTATCCAAAAGTTTGGGCACCCCTGATCAAATTGCATGTTTCAGTGAATATCTAAGTGAAAAGAAGTTAACGCAACCTCTGCAGGGTACAAACTTAAACGTGATATATTTCTGCACATTTTAATGCGCATAATTACTTATTTGCTGAATTTAACAAACTTTGCATACAACTGAAGTAGTTCAGGTGGGGAGCTGTGTCAGCATGCGTAGGCTGCAAAGGAACAAGTTAAAGGTTTATTCCATGCTGAAAAGAGAGAAAGGAAACAACGTTTCGGCTGTGGAGCCTTCTTCGGGTGTGAGGCTCCACAGCCGAAATGTTGTGTTTCCTTTCTTCTCTTTTCAGCATGGAAATAAGCCTCTACTTGTTCTTTTGCATACAGCTGTAACACTCTACACTTATCTACATTAAATGTTATCTTCCAGGTGTTTGCCCAGTCCTGTATTTTGAGTAAATCTTTAAAGACCTCCTGTGCTGTTTTTACAGTGTTTAACCCAACTTTGGCAGCGTTTGTGATTAGGGAGGGGTGGTGTACTTATGGTATATGACTATGTGAGTAAAAGGAGAAAAACTCACAGGTCCTGCAGTAGAAAAACTAGACTAAGCAAGAAGATGTAAAGAAAATAATTACTAAATTTTGAGAACCATTGTGCTTTTCTGTTTGTTAATGGCTTATTGATTGGAGGATCTCAGCCAGTCATTTCCCGAAAGCTCCCAAACAGTGTATTTCTGCAGCAAGACTTGTTCCAGGCACTCGCCTCTCTTTGTGTAAAGAAATTAGGCTTATAAAACAAAGACTTTTCATTTGTCCAGGAAGAGGGTTTAAGAGCTCCTGCGTTGCCTACTTTTCTTACCCCTGCCCCTCTCTTGTTTCTGTCTCAGGTGACCGAGGAGTCCAGCCGAGCACAGTTTCTCATCCCAGTGGGTTCTGAGGGTCAGAACCGGGCCCAGACCTCACTGGAGCGTGCTCAGTACCTCAACCCCATGGTGGAAGTAAAGGCAGACCCCGAGAGTGCCGAGTCCAAGCCTGAGGATTTCTTCCTGCAGTTTGATGCGGTGAGTGCTTTGGAGAGCGGAGACAGGCCGGGTTTCCTGTCGCTGTGCTCTGCTGCCATCCTTCACCATCCAGTGCGCAAAGTTCCTTCTGCTTTCAGGAGGGAGGAGCACCGTCATCCTCAGGGATTTTGGAAATAGCAGTAGAATGCCATTTACCCAAAGACTCGCTTCCATTTTCTTGTTTCTACCAGGGGTGTGTGTTCAGAAAGTGGAGAGAAACAGCATTGTCTAGCATCGTCAAGCTTCAGTGCCCAGGGTAAGGGCTGTAGGGCAGTCAGGAGGAATAGTGGGAGGCAGAGATTTTGCTACGTCTACATAATAGAAGTATTATTCACCGCAGAGCAGTGGCTCTGTGGCTCAGGATCTGGCTGGAAGGTTGCCAGTTCGTATCCCGCGGCCGGCAGAGGAATCCTACTCCGTTGGGCCCCTGAGCAAGGCCCTTCACCCCAGCTGCTCCAGGGGCGCTGTACAATGGCTGATCCTGCGCTCTGACCCCCAGCTTCTCTCCCTGTCTGTGTGTCTCATGGAGAGCAAGCTGGGCCATGTGGCAGACGTTATGGAGCAGAATACCTGTTGATGGTTACAGACTGTTGACAGACATGTATGATAGCGAAAACGGCACAGAGTGCCCAAATAAACTCCGTATTTCTTCATACTTTACACTGCGCAATGAAAGATGGTTTGAAGAAGAGAGGCAGAAAGCAGCAGCTTCACTGGTGAAAGAAGTTAAGTGATTTCCAGGAGCCCTTTGTTTCTGCTTTGGAAGTCGTTTATATATACCCATATATAATAACAGTGTTATTTGCGTCATGTGCAAAATGTGAAATATTTCACTGTTAAATCAATAAATTACAAAACAGAAAAGCTTTTAGTTAAAGTGCAACCATTCTGAATTTTTCCCTTTTTCTTGAAAGCCAAATAGCAATTTCTTGCAGTACCAAAAAAAACCACTAGGTGATGCCTTTGCCCCTTCTTTTGACACAGCAGCCAGTTCCCTGAAAGTTCATCAGTCAGGAAAATTAAGCTCTTTGAATTTAAAACAGAGCTGCTTTTAAGTACCAGGACATTTTAACTCCTGAGCAATAATAATAAATTACCCCACTCAAAGCGCTTTGCAGGTAATGGGGACTCCCCTCCACACCCACCACCATTTCACCATTTCATTCAGCTGCTGTGAATTCTACACGCCACACATCGGCTCGGTTACAGTTACATTGGTTTGCAAAGCATAAATGGGGGGGCCGTTCGTTCCTGTGCACTGTAAGTGTATTGTGAATATAGTAGCATGTAACAATATGCTAAGACTAATACAACTGTCCAGGTGGGGGAGCTGCGTCGGCATGCGTAGGCTGCAAAGGAACAAGTAATGGGTTTACTCCCTGCTGAACAGAGAAGAAAGAAAACACAACGTTTCGGCCGTGGAGCCTTCTTCAGGTGTGAGGAAGGCTCACACCTCACACCTGAAGAAGGCTCCACGGCCGAAACGTTGTGTTTCCTTTCTTCTCTGTTCAGCACAGGAATAGACCCATTACTTGTACCTAATATAATTGTTACTCATCTGGATTGACTCTTTCAGCCTTACATTTGTGCAGCAGGGTTTTTTATTGAAGCAGTCTGTGTAAAGCACCTTGTTCACAATAGCAGTGTCACCACAATGAACCCCTCCAGTGCCCTAACTAGTAATCCGCACGCCCATTTACATTTTCACTGCACCTTTCAAGCAAGCGCGTGTTTTCATGCAGAGGTGCAGCCCAACGCGGGGCGAAGGTGAGAGGCAGGGTGATACACCCACCGTGGGCCTCTGCTTCTGCGGAGACCTGTCCCATTGTCTGCTTCGTGTGAATGGAAGGTCAGACAGCGGCCACCTCCTTCCATTGTGAAGGGCGGAGATCTTGTCAACTCGCACAATGCCGCGGTGAAAAATAATCCCAGAGCTGCTTTGTGCTTTCTTTCTGCTGCCTTGTTTCGATTGGAAAGGTACAGGAAAACTCCGCAGTGTGAAAACAATATGTTGCTGGCAGTCTGGGATCCCTTTGCCTCTGCACATAAAGCAGTGGCTGAACAATGGCTCCTGCAGGGAAACCCTCTGGCAGTGTTTTCTGAAGGGCTCTGTGAAAAGGCTCGTCAGTACAGCTCCCAACTCGAGTCACATGCCATCATGCACCAGGAAGGCCTGTCCTCGTCAGATGAGAGGCCTGGGCATAACTCCCGGCACTAAAGGGAACAGGCCCAAGCACTGGTTAGTCTTGCACATCCTGTGGTTTCTAATGCATACGCTGTGAAACTGGACAGTTTTTGCAGCAGGGTGCTCTTGTTTTCAGACTCGGCTTGCAGCGGACAGACGAGCTCCACAATGTTTTATTTAGACCCTTTTGTTTTCCTCACTGCAAAACATGACGTTTTTGAACGTCAGTTTTAATTTCATGCAAAAATAAAGTCTGACGTTTTCAGAACTGAAAACGGTTTGAAGATCTTTATTAGCCAAGTTTGGTTCAGTTTGGGGTTCAATCAAATAGGAGCTGGAACAAAAACTAGATGAGATTGGGCTCATGATAACCTGGATTTGGGAAGGTAGGAAAAGATCTAAAATGGTATAAATAATGAAGGGAAGGTGCAGCATTGCTTATGCATCAAAATGCCTGCTGGACACAAGTAATGGCTTTTGTTTTAATAGTACGTGACACGGCCCTTCCTTCAATTATAGACAGGAAGCGATTAAGCCTTTCAATGGGATTTTATAATTTTTACAATGACTCATTGTGAGGAGTTTCTCAATGAAATGTAAGAGATTAATAAATCGCAGGGCACACATCACAGCACAGGTGCTCTCGTACTGTAAATCCAGGGAGGAATCTCCCACTGGGACGGGGATGCACAGTTCAGGGAAGAGACGCTTTCCTGTCTTTGAGATTCTCGCTTGTCCCAGAAACCTGGAGAAAACAAACTACTATCCAAAGTATCATCATAGCAAAAATTGTGTGCGGGGGGGGGAGCTCAGAAAATAGTAGTTGAGAATCAGTGAAGCCTTAAACACCCACAGTGAACAGCAAAGAGCAGGTGAAACCTGTTGACATTTATGCAGAACGACTAATTCTGCCAAAATACAGATATGTGGAAACGTGAACCTTCGGGAAGATAGACACGGATTCTTTTCTGCAGATAGAAATAAATGGCGCGTTTGTAATAAATACCTTGTGGGTCTGTAGCACAGATGTACTTACTGGACTGGGGGTTGTATGTAGGGAATTTATAAGGGGGAGGTGAAGGACTGGAGTGGACAAAGCTGGATCTGTTAGAGTTGGATGGGGTGGCTGCTGCGTGAGAACCGCGGGCGGTGCAGCTCGTGTCTGCCCGTGGGGGTGTGTGTGTGTCTCTTTGGTGGAAGACTTCACTGTCTCGCTCCCCTCCCCCGAGCCCCATTGTCCGGCCGAGCTGTGGAAACCCCCCTGTCCTGCCCGGGGAACAATCCCTCCAGTGTCTGTGCCCCCGGGGTGCTGACTCGCAGCCCTGGCTGAATGAGCCCAGCGCAGCCGCCTCTGTTCAGCCGTGCCCAGGCGGTGAAAAGGGGAGGAAGGACTGCGGTTTTCCCAGTCAAAGATCTCCTGGTTCGGGTTTCCAGACACTTCCAGTTAGTCATCCAGCCCTCCCAGGATGAATGGGGATCCTCCCTATTATACTTCCGTGTGTCAGCTTGAGCTGTGCTGGCGTAGGTCGGGTTTGTCTGCCTGGTCTTGTGACACACCTACGCACTAGAGGTGTGAATGCTCTCCCCCCCCCTGACTGTCCACATAAGAGCATCTCCAGTGACAAACGGCCCCTTTTTATTTAGAAATGAACCGTGTGTTTCCTTCCTGTCCTGCAGTCTCTGCCATGTGGTTCCTGCAAGCCTGTTTCCTGCAGCCAAGAGGAAGCTTGGGACCTTTTCTCTGATCTGTTGTGCTGTTTTCTGTTGAATGTTGTGTGTTCAGGAACGATGGCAGTATTTCAGTCATTCTGCTTAACCCTGAATGGCCCAAACACTAAAAGAAATAAGGCAGCTGTTCAGAATGGGAATTGTCTCTATAGCTAATTGTATACGATCTGCATGTATATGGGGGGGCTAGGAGAAACGGGAGCAATCCAATGCAGATATGGAAAGAACATCAACAGCAGCCATATGTGCAGCACCCACCTGGACAGTGCCTTTTTACAGTATAGTGTCCCCATCACTATACTGGGGCATTAGGACCCACACAGACTGCAGGGTGAACGCCCCCTACTGGCCCCACTAACACCTCTTCCAGCAGCAACCTCAGCTTTCCCAGGAGTCTCCCATCCAGATACTGGCCAGGCTCACACCTGCTGAGCTGCAGCAGGCTGCCAGTTGTGAGTTGCAGGATGATATGCAGGCTTCATGCAGACAAGCAGCACACAGAATGACAGGGCTTTGCATGTGTCTGGGCGCTAGTATGGGTTGTAGTTCACATATAACAAGCAGGAGCTGAGCCCAAGACCCTGTAGCTGTGAGGTGCCCGTCTTAACCACCATGCGCCTGTGCCACGCACAGTGCCAGCATGCCACGTGCGCGGTATTTCAGCGATGTCTTTGTACCGTGACAAACTGTCTTATTGAATGTTGTGCTTATTGTGCCCGAACTGTGACAAAGCAGTTCTTTATTGTCCTGTAGTGGAAGAACAGCACTGTCATGGACAGCGCCGTTAATAATGCACCTGTATTTTTAGCCACACAGTGTTCCATCCTCACTCTCTCTGGCTCTCTTCTTCATCCTGTTATCCTTGGGGCTTGTCTTTTCTCTTTTGTGTTCATGCGTCCGAGCTGTGAAAAAAAAAGTTCCCTGTCGCCGTGGGTGGTGGGACTTGTCCCCACATGTGCTTCCATTCAAAGGGAACATTTCCATGTATCTGACTGTACCAGTCTGGCCGCTGGCTGAGACCAAGGCAGGGTGACCGGTCTGTGCAAAATCCACTCAGTGCCCTTTTCTCTCCTGAGCTGCAGGGAAAAAAAGCTCAAGAGAAACCTACGCTGGAAGAAAAACCAAACATTCATTCTTCTTCCCTGTGGACAGTTTTGCAATGTGCTGTTGAGCCTCACTTGTTTCCACAAGTATTCACCTGTCGTCACAAATATCTCTTTAATTGGAAAGGCTCTGTAATTCAGAGCTCCAGTTTAGGAACAAAAGCATCTCTGAGTATTTTACCAACGGAAGCAGGGTTCTGAGAAAACAAGTCACATCCGTGAATGAGTGAATAATGAATTTCCCCTGCTCGTTTCAGAAACAACTGCAGCATTTCTGTGTCTTAAAGTGCACAGAACAGCAAATTAAAAACTAAAGCGAGCACCCACTCTGCCTACTTGCATTGTCAGTATGTCCCTGGAGATTGGGTGGCACCCTGGGCTCATTTCTCTCTGTACACTCTGTACTGACGCCCAAACGCACCTCACGCCAGAGGGATAAGAAATGGGGTGTGATGTGCACCCCCCGCCCCCCGCAAGGCCAGCGCTTTATCTGTGCGCGCACCAAGGGAGTTGAGACCTCACCCGCACCCGGACCCCCACTGGGGTTGGGGAGTGCTGTGGGTGATAGCGTGCACTCTCTCCCTTGGTCAGCGCCTTGATAAACGTTATCTAGGAGAAAAGGACAAATCTAAAAACAAACAAAAGCTTTTCATTGCAAAGAAAAATGTTTTTTTCCCCTCCATTTCATCAGGTTGTTTACAGAGCAGTGAAATGACATCATGTTTCTTGCGAACAGTGACTGGCAATCGCACACATGTAGAGCCCTGCTGTACTGTGCGACGCCTTTTTGGCATACAGCACTGAGCATAAGAAGGAGGAGACTCAAGCACTGTAGGCCTTGCACATCGTTCAGGGGAAGACGGAGGCAGTTGCAGAGTGTTTGAAGCACTTGGTTTTTACCAATCATGGCCTCCTATTAATCCCCATCTCTGAACTGGCTTCATCACTCTGCTCTCCTCCCCACTGAAAGCTGGTGTGTGGGGAGCGTACTGGTGCACTATGGCTGCCATCACATCATCTAAGTGGGGTTGCACACTGGTGGTGATGGAGGGGATCCCCATTACCTGTAGAGCGCTCTGAGTGAAGTGTCCAGAGAAGCGCTACGTAACTGTGAAGGTTTATATTATCACTTGCTCAGAGCGCCGTGCCGGTGGCAGAGCTGGGGGTTTGAGCCTGAAAACAGTGTGGTAGTAAGTGCTCTCTCCTGTGCTCCGACCGCTGGACCTGGACCTCAGCCATGTGCGGTTGAACCGGAGCTCTGTCTGAGGGCCCCTGTCCTCTCCTCCTTCCAGGTGTGCCTGACCTGCTGCCCCCGTGACCTCCTGGTGAGAGTGGACCAGATCTGCACCAAGAACAACGTCAAGTTCTTCAGCGGGGACGTGTTCGGGTACCACGGCTACATGTTCTCCAACCTGGGGCCCGAGCACCACTATGTGGAGTGAGTGTCGCCATCTCGTCGTTTTTATTTTCAAGTGCCCCTTGGAGCGGAGCTGTAGTGCAGGTGGTGAGCTCCTTTGCTTTGCCTTTTTCAGAGAGAAGCCGAAGGTGGTCAAACCTGCAGAAGAGGTTGACGATGGGCCCGAGGCCAAAAAGCCAAAGATTGACCCCAGCAAGACGGCCATGGTTAAGAAGGTAAGCTGTCGTCATCGTTCTTTTCTACTGTCTTTTCCTAGGTGATTAGATGATATTTTAGTATCTTTTGTAGCATTAGGAACATCAGAACGGTTACAAACAAGTCGCCATTTGGCCCAGTTAATTGATCCAACGACCTCATTCAGCCATGACGTGACGGTAGCCAGGGTGTGGACATCAACAACATGGCTGGGTAGCTTGCTCCATACTCCTACAACCCTTTGAGTAAAGAGGTGCCTCATTTTCTCATGTACCTCCCTTACTCCCTTAAATTGAGTGCAGTGCAGTTTCCATTTGTGCCCTCTTTTCTCTATACTATAGGTTCATTCAGTTGGGATGAAAATAAGATTGAACATCAAATATTGAGGTCTGGCGAAAACTGTAACACATGAATGTCGTGTGGTTGTTATCATACAGATTTACTACGGTAAACGTTGGCCATGTTGAATGATAGCACACAGTAAGTTTAGAAGCCAGATGAGATTTTTTGGCCTCCTGTGTTCCGTTTGCTTTTTTGTGCCGTTCGGATTTGTTTTTCAGTGTTCTTGGGCCACTCTTCTAAGAGAATGATCGGGGTTTTAAACATTAAAGAATTTCAATGATTTTAAGAAGAAATAAAAAGTAAAACGTGCGTAAAGTCTCACTCTTGAGGCAACAGTGCGTTTCTTCCTTTTTACAGGATCCTGTTTTTGTTTGGATAGTTTGTATTATTTTAAAAGAATAAGATGCACGCACATCTATTGTACCCTTACAAAACTCTTTCAACTAAAGGATAATCCAAAATGCAACTCCATCATAAAGGAATTATAATATCCCGGTTAAAAATAAAAATCTTTTTGCTGAAGTGTGAAGGCAGAGCTGTCTCACGGCATGCCTGGGCAGTGGCCATTAAACCATCCCCCTTCTCTGCCTCTCGGACAGACGGCCAGCTTCTGCTCCCTGAAGGAAGCCCTGGAGGTTGACTGGACGAGTGAGAAGGCCAAAGCTGCCCTGAAACGCACCCCAGCGGATTACTTCCTCCTGCAAGGTACCCCCCCCCCCCCTTTGCCCCAGAGCCTCTCCTGCCCCTCCTTCTCAAGGCTGCCTGTCTCTGTGTCATAATAAAGGCTCCCCCCTCCCTGTAAAGCCCTGTTTGGGCTCTGTGGCTGAGGATCTGCGCCTGTGGCTGGAAGGTTGCCAGTTCGTATCCCGCAGCCGGCAGAGGAATCCTACTCCGTCGGGCCCCTGAGCAAGGCCCTTAATCCCAGCTGCCCCAGGAGTGCTGTATAAATAGCCGACCCTGCGCTCTGACCCCCAGCTTCTCTCCCTGTCTGTGCGTCTCATGGAGAGCAAGCTGGAGGATGCGTAAAGACACATTCCTAAGACCAGAAATTGTGTATGGCCAATAAAGTGATCTTGTATTTAATGGCACAAACCTGCCTTTTCCTGCAGAGGACTGGTGTCCCGTTCAGGGTGAAGTTCTGTCTCGTGGTCTGTGCTTCCAGGATGTGTTCAGGAAATAAAAGTCTTTCTCATAATGGATGGAAACAGACTTTCTAACCAATCATTTCATCTTGTCACTTTTTTAAGTTGACTTGGTAAATTTGGGTAGATAACAGCATATTTCCCACTACAGCAGGGCAGTTAGGGTGTCTTAGTTATGGTTGGCTGTGCTCTGTGTGTTAAAACATTGCTGCCCTCAATTCTATTTGAATGGATCAGCACTGATCCCCAATCTGTTAGTTCTGTGGACATTGTTGAGCATTTGTGAAGCTGTTCCTCCATTGTACAGCTCAGTAGAGGTGCAAACTCGTGGATATGTTTTTATTCTGTACTAGTGATTCCAAAATGAGTCGAGCGTATCCTGGTCTTTCCAAAGTAGGTTTATCCATTTAGGACCAGTTCTCAAAAGGGGGCCCCCTGGTGGTAAAGTAAAGGCACCAGAGATGGCCCAGTGTGCCTAACTGGGAGAGCACCAATTAGGAAAGGGAGATGCTAGCTGGCGTATCTTCTAGGATTGAGTGTAACAGCGCTTCCTGTGACTTTGCGGGTGCAGAGCACGTTGATGAGCAAGAGACGCTTTGCTCATTTAGTCCCAGGTCATTGTTCTTTTAACGAGGTGAGAGATTAACCACTCTGACAGGTGTTGCGAGTCACGTGTGCGCATCCTGCAGGTGCTCGCTCTCGGTGTGCAATGCAGGGAGTCTTCAGAGAGTTAACGACTGCAGGTTGGGCAGGGTGTATAACAGAATTGGCCATTCAGATTCTTTAAAAAAAAAATAAAAACGTGGCAAGTCTGTCGGGGGCTTGGCTTTGCGGCTCTTGCAGGGCCTGACACAGACAGGTCACAGGGCATGGAAAGGTCGTGGGATAACTGGACTGTTCCATCATATTTTAGGGGTGCATGATTTTTTATTTTGCTTTTTGCTTTGCAGGCTGGCAGGTGAAAACAGGTGTAGAGAAGCCCCCCCTGCACACTTTGTCCTGCTCACACGTGTTGTTGTTGTTGTGTTCTTGTGTTTCCCAGGTCCTTTTTTGTGATGACGGTGTTATTAATAGCCACCCCCAAGGCTGTTCACAAAATCAGCTCTTTTTTTCCATCACAGGTTTGCCATGGCTAACCATGTGTGAGGATTTCATTAAAAAAAAAACAAGAATCGTAAAATCGCCTCTTAGGTTGTTCCAACAGAGCTGGTTATTCAAAGCACGCCTCGTAATTTTTTTTCTTAAAGAAGAAAAACATTTCCTTTTACTTGTTTTGGTTCTTTTAAAGGTTAATTTGCTTTGGAGCTATAAATACAGTGCCGCTGCACAATAGCACTGTTTTGAGGAAGGATCGTTTCCTCTCTTGCTCAGACTCGGTGGCTGTTTCTGTGACGGGGGGTGTTGTGAGTAGTGACGATGGCCATCAGGGTAGAGATTTGCGAGCACCAAGGCTGTTTTCACTTCGCCAACCGTACAGTTTTTAGAAAAGCCATTCTTTATTGAAAATCTTGTGCCATTGTGATTTCTACCAGTTTCTCACAAATCACGGGCTTTTACCAGTACACTAGAGTGGGATTTCATTTTTATTCAAGGAATAAGTTACAGGCAGTTGCTGGTTTTTATGTTCTCAGAGTAATAATAGTTTTGCTAGTACTAGCACAGGAAACTAATAACAGTAGCACAGAAGGACTCTTCACACTTTGTGCTTTTGTGCTCCAGCCATTATATCAATAGCAATAGTAATTCATTACACTTACATAGCGCTTTTCTGGACACTCCACTCAAAGTGCTTTACAGATAATAGGGACTCCCTTCCACCACCGCCAGTGTGTACCCCCACCTGGATGATGCAACAGCACCCAGAGTACTCCAGTACTCTCCCCACACACCACCTCTCAGTGGGGAGGAGAACAGAGTAATGGAGCCAGTTCAGAGATGGGGATTATTAGGAGGCCATAATTGGTAAAGGCCAATGGGGTAACACCCCTACTCTTTTTGAAAAACGTCCTGGGATTTTTAATGACCACAGCGAGTCAGGACCCCAGATTTACATCTCATCTGAGGGACGGTGCTTTTTTCACAGTGTACTTTTCCCGTCACTATACTGCGGCATTAGGACTCACACACTGCAGGGTGAGCGCCCCCTACTGGCCCACTAACACCTCTTCCAGCAGCAACCTTAGCTTTCCCAGGAGGTGATGGTCAGTAGGGAGGTGTGTATGAGTCAGGTGCATACAGGCAGTGATGGTCAGTAGGGAGGTGTGTATGAGTCAGGTGCATACAGGCAGTGATGGTCAGTAGGGAGATGTGTATGAGTCAGGTGCATACAGGCAGTGATGGTCAGTAGGGAGATGTGTATGACTCAGGTGCATACAGGCAGTGATGGTCAGTAGGGAGGTGTGTATGAGTCAGGTGCATACAGGCAGTGATGGTCAGTAAGGAGATGTGTATGAGTCAGGTGCATACAGGCAGTGATGGTCAGTAAGGAGATGTGTATGACTCAGGTGCATACAGGCAGTGATGGTAAGTAGGGAGGTGTGTATGAGTCAGGTGCATACAGGCAGTGATGGTCAGTAGGGAGGTGTGTATGAGTCAGGTGCATACAGGCAGTGATGGTCAGTAGGGAGGTGTGTGAGTGTCAGGTAGGTACAGCGCAGTGATGGTCAGTAATAATAATGATAATAATAATAATAATAATAATAATTGCTTACACTTATATAGCGCTTTTCTGGACACTCCACTCGAGCGCTTTACAGGTAATGGGGACTCCCCTCCACCACCACCAGTGTGTACCCCCACCTGGATGATGCGACGGCAGCCATAGTGCGCCAGAATGCTCACCACACATCAGCTATCAGTGGGGAGGAGAGCCGAGTAATGAAGCCAATTCATAGAGGGGGATTGTTAGGAGGCCATGATTGGTAAGGGCCAATGGGAAATTTGACCTGGACACCGGGGTTACACCCCTACTCTTTTCGAGAAACGCCTTGGGATTTTTAATGACCACAGAGAGTCAGGACCTCGGTTTTATGTCTCATCCGAAGGACGGCGCCTGTTTACAATATAGTGTCCCCGTCAGTAGGGAGGTGTGGGTGTGTCAGGTGGGTACAGGGCAGTGATGGTTAGTAGGGAGGTGGGTGTGTCAGGTGGGTACAGGGCAGTGATGGTCAGTAGGGAGCTGAGTGTGTCAGGTGGGTACAGGGCAGTGATGGTCAGTAGGGAGGTGGGTGTGTCAGGTGGGTACAGGGCAGTGATGGTCAGTAGGGAGGTGTGTGTGTCAGGTGGGTACAGGGCAGTGATGGTCAGTAGGGAGGTGTGGGTGTGTCAGGTGGGTACAGGGCAGTGATGGTCAGTAGGGAGGTGTGGGTGTGTCAGGTGGGTACAGGGCAGTGATGGTCAGTAGGGAGGTGTGGGTGTGTCAGGTGGGTACAGGGAAGTGATGGTCAGTAGGGAGGTGTGGGTGTGTCAGGTGGGTACAGGGCAGTGATGGTCAGTAGGGAGGTGGTTGTGTCAGGTGGGTACAGGGTAGTGATGGTCAGTAGGGAGGTGGGTGTATCACGCTGGAATAGTGCAGTGATAGTCAGCAGGAAGTGTGTCTCAGTCGTGTTCCAGGATGGTATAGTGAGTGACGGCAGGCAGGGCGTCTGCTCCCTGTCTGGTGGAAACAGGAGTAGGCGGGCTCAGCCATGCGGAGTTGTGCAGTTTACGGACAGCCGGTGGCAGGAAGTGACTGGAAGGGGGGGGTTAGTAATTAAGGCTTGTTGTGTGGGTGGAGCGCGGGGGATTCAGAGATTGGCACACCAGGCGCTTGGCACAGACTCGGGGGTAGGGTTACATTCCAGGATGCGGCTCTCCATTTAACTGTCTAAGCTATTTCGTGTAGCTCTTCAGAAAGATAACGAAGGGGAAAGATAACTGTTGGAGCTCTGAGCCACATCCGTTTGGTAGTGGTTGCTTCAGCTTCCTGCTTCACATGGATTCTCTCCTGTCCTGTCTTCCTGCCCTGCACAGTATCTTAAGTGTTCTTTCCATAGCAGAGCCAAAGCCCTGTTTGTTCCCACAAGGTTATACACCACGGCGAAGGGCGTACTGCACAGACCAGCCTTAGGAAGAAATGGAATTATTAGCAGTTGTAGAGCTCAATAACAAATACAACAGTTTACATAACAGGATGCGGTGGACACAATGCAAACAATGCAAATATACTACGCAATTTAGATTCATTTGTTTAAGATCAAGATATGATTAATGCTTACTATTTAGGTTTTCTTTTTTTTCTGCGCTTGACTAGTTTGGACTCGACAGCTGCTAATCGTCTGGCTTCGCTTCTAATATCTCTGCGCCAAGGTGGGTGCAAGGACTGGACTCGGACATCTTAGCCGCTGGGCGTTAGACGTGTAGTGAGCTCCACGAGAGAGTCAGCGCAGGTTAGAGGAGTGATGCATCTCTCACCGCCTGCAAACGACTTGCAAACTGCAAGCCAAGCTGAGGGTACCCTGACTCGCGCTCACCCATCCGCAGGTCTTTTTCATCCCGATTGTACGTCAGCGGGTGTCTGCAAGACCTTGGGATTCTCCGCTGCTCCATCACTAAGGATCAGATGGAAGGTGCGCATGCAGACAAGATCTTTTCTCTCAATTAAGGGGCAAATTAAAGTTAGTTCTCCAGTTTTTTCCATGGTGATGGCAGCTCAGGAGGCAGCCAAAAGGGATAGCGCTCTATTGTTAGTTTTATGTAAATACAGTGTATTTGCAAACTTTCTGACTTACTATCTCAGAAAAAAGCATCTTCCCTCTCTTCACTCTTCACCAAGCAGTCCTCTCGTAGGCTGGGGTAAAGTTTTGTTTAGGTTGTGCACAGTTACGACTGGGAAAGATCAACACTCGCCCGTGATGTGTTCAGAGTGAAACTCACAGTCAAAAGAGGATGTTTTGGGTTTTTTTTTATTGCTTGTGGTAGCAAAGTTGGATTTTTTACACAGGAAGTGTTGCACAAGTCGTTCCCGCCGTGTTCTCCCAGGCCTGCCTCGAGTCATGGTGTGTCGTGTTTCCATGGGTGTGTTGCATAAGGGCCTGCTTTAACCTTTCCTCTGCTGACCCGGCACGGCACTTCAGCTCTATTTATATTTTTGGTCAAAAGGCGCTTTGTACTGCGTTGTTGATGTATAAGGCTAGGTAGATAGACTCTTACGACATCAGAATATTGATATTTGCAAGACAGGCTGGTCAGAGGTGGAGAATGAGCCTGAGCAAGCCTGGCTTGGGCAGAGCTGGTGGTCAGTGAGATGGTCAGGAAGGCAGAGGAAGGTGTCGAGACACAGGCTCCAGGAGGGGGGTGACCAAGGAGCTTGTTGTTGTTGTTGTTGTTGTTGTCTGCACGCCAAACATTGCGCAGCAATACCCAGAGTGCTTTATCACGAATCAAGATCGTCCTGTTCCAGCGCCGAGAGGGGATTGAGGAACTGGCAGTGCCCGAATCTCAACCTCGACTTGTTGACTTTTGTTTTTCATTCCTGCGTGCTGTACTCGTCGTCTGCAGCCCGTTTCACACATCAGAAACGCGCCGGCGCGTGCCTCACTTTCATGCCGTTCCAAGCTCACTGTGAGGATAACGTCCGCCTGCTGAGCCTGGGAAAGCACAGGCCTGCTGTATTCAAATGAGCTTGTGCAATATCGGTGTCACAGAACTGGGTTATGGTTTAAAGCAGGTAGAAATGCAACTGAGAAAATCAAACAGCATTCAAAACTGCCTGTATTCATTGCGTAGATTTTAAATAAATCACTGAAATATTTTGGTGACTTTTTACTATTAAACCAGTTTTCATGCACAATCAGTAACACCCAATAATTTCTGCTGACTACGCTGTTGTATAAAACTTCTGAAATCATAGTTTCATCACTTTCAAAAGGAGAGCTTCAGTGATGCATATTCGCTGCTGTAATGCTGGAGATACAGGGATGAATTAGTCATAGTAGAGCATTCCCATGAGTCCTCTCTCTCCCTCTGGTTCACAGTGCTCCTGAAGTTCCGCACGGACAAGGGTCGTGACCCCCACCCCGAGAGCTTCACTGACGACTCCCAGCTCCTGCTCCAGATCCGTGACGATGTCCTGGATTCCCTGGGGCTGGGTACCGAGCTGGTCCCGGACGAGTTTGTCAGGTAGGACGGCATGCTGGGTACAGTGCTATTCACTGCCGACAGAAATGGAAAAATTGTTGGCACCTCCAGTCCAGCTCAGTCTGGAAAACCAAAAAAAATATAAGTGAACGCTTCCAAATTGGAACAAGCTCTGGCAGACCCATAGAAACATAAAAACATTTAGAACCGAAGGCAGGCCATTCTGCCCATCTAGCGCTTTTGGTCACAAGTAATTTATTGATCTCTGAATCTCTTTCAGCTGTTTCTTTAAAGAAACCAGTGTATTAACTTTAACAATGTGGCTGGGTAGCTTGTTCCATACTCCCACAACCCTTTGGGTAAAGTACTCCCTCCCATTCTTAAAACAGTAGAATGGTTCTATTTTATAACAGCGGTTCTGTGTTCTTAAAGGGGCGATTTACACAACAGCCCTCAGGATGGGCTCCTGCATCCTGCTCTGTAGGGCACAGGAGCCAGAGTTTATGGGATACAGACAGGATTCGCGCCTGGATACCTACAGAAGGAACAGGCGCAATCCTTTGACCTAGCATTGTTTTGCTATAGCTTGGCTCTGTCTCACCTGACAGCGTTGACCATTTACCCCTATTTCCCCACCTAATGGTCAAAGAGTAAATCTTGGGGTGAATTGGAACAGCATTGTCATCGTTGTTTGTTTGTTTTTCTCCAGCTACTGCTTCTCGGAGATGTCTCCTGTGTGTGCGGTGCTGGGAGGCGTGCTGGGACAGGAGATTGTCAAGGTTAGGTCTCTATCATTGCTCGGTGTCCTCTTTGCTGCCGTGTCCAAGTTTCATTTTACTCATTTTAATGTTAAACCCTTTTTTGAGTCTCTGAAGCAGGGAGGCGGGTTGTTTCACACATGTGGCTTGGGACCCCAAGGTGACAACCAAACAGGCAGAGCATTGAATATACATAAAGCATAAAGCGTCACAGAAAACACAAGAAACACTGGTCAGTGCCTTCGAAACTTAACCTGGCTCAGCCCTCCCCCCGGCATCTCGAGTTTCTAATCCGTCCGAAGTTCTTCTGTGTTCATTACCCCCATTTCTGTGCATGGAGTATAATACACCCGCACAGCCTGATGTATTGGAAAGCGTAGGGCACACGCATGCACCCAGGAGATTATGCCAGTAATCCCGCTATCAGAAAAAGAAAACCTTCATTTGCATTCAAGTGTGCACCGTCCAGGTGTGTCACAGCAGGAGGGGATCCATCGTGGACGCTGACTCTGTCGGCTACAGTGAAACAAAGAGCCTCCAAGCGTGGTGCCAGTAAAAGCTGATGAAAGCACTGCACTGTGCAGCCTGCTGGAGTCCCTGCTAGACATTTGACAAGTTGCATATATAGACGGAAACTTACTTTTCAAAAATGTGTTTGTGCCAAAATTAATTTGCTTAAGGAGACTTGGTGAAGGTTTTCCTTCAAAACCGAGAGCGGGATTTTAACTGACGAAGTTCTACTGAAGAGACTCACTGGCCAGCCTGCAGCCAACAGGTCTCGAGAGGCCACAGTGCACAGCTCTCTCTGATGTAACTGTGTGCAAAAACGGATCCATACGGCTCCCACAGAGAGCAGCATTGAGGGCAACGGTTCAGTTATGCAAACTTGGTATTTGCTTACATCTGATGTTCTAATGTGATGGGGTGGGGAAAATTAAGGCTGTTGAGGGACAATCTGAGCTCATGAGTGCGGTTTATGTTTTAAGTGGAAAATGCACGATGGTGTGGTCAGACTGCGAAGGGGTGAACAAAAGGCTGTACTCCCGAGATTAGTGGCAAAATAATCGTGAGAGTTTGTTTGCAGCACCTGTATCACAAAAGAACAAAACAAACAAGCTGAATATTTACCGCCAACAAAACGAGACCCAGCAGGGAGGTCTGGAGAGGTGCTGCCAAAGTTACATCTTTCTCTTATTCCGAATATTGTGCAATGGCACAGCTCTCTTCAAAAGCAAACTCCAGCTGTTCTGACACAGCTCTTGTACTCTGTCTCATACGGACCCAAATCCAGCGCCAGACAAGACAACTACACGGACTCTGAATGGCACAGGCTCGGTAACATTAACACAGAGGTGATCGCAAGAAGCGACATGGAGAAACAGAGAGAGCACAGAACACGAACATGCAGACCACACCTCACCCTGACCAGTAACAGTCAAACACACGAGAATTGCACATGTGGTGGTAATGCACTATTTGGAAACCTTGTGCTGCGTACAGCTGCTTTGTGTCTGTGTGTGTCCGTCAATGGAGTGCATGCTGATGGTGTCCTGTTTTCTTCCCGGTTTGCCCATGATGCCGGTTCTTCGCGACCCTGACGCTGGATTTGGGAATCAGGTGAGTAGAACTGTCTGCTTGTGATGTGCGTGTTCGCCCATTGTGACACTGTGACGCATTGTTACAGGATAAAAAAGAAAGCACGTGTAAGAGATCGGCACATGTGCAATCATGGAAACAAATGCATTGAGAGAACTGGAGGCCTTTCGGCTGATTAATCTGCATGGATTTTTGTGCAGCCGTTGTTCCGGGGCTGTCCCTGACACACCGCACACGTCACTCCGAATAGCTCACATCCCTCTTGCTCCCCCACAGCCTTCCCATCATTCCCAGCACTGCTTACCTGTTCACCACCCGATCTCCGTCATGGCAACTGCAGGGCGGAGTGGACTGTTGGGTTGTTCCCTGTGTAATTGCCGTTTTTCAGTGGTCAAGAGCTTTGCCCTCGAACAAGGCCCCTAGCTGTGTTTACACGTCTACCACCAGGACAGAAAGAAGAACAAGACTGTGATGAGGGCTGGTCTTGATAACTGTTCTATTATTATGTTATGAACTTATTTTACATTAGTAGGGTGCACGACATCTACAGTTTTGGTTACATAAACAACTGCAAATTTACAGCCGTCAAGTGACATGTGAACCACAGTTCACCCAAGCCCTCTGTTTTCTGTTTCTGTGCTTAAGGCTGGGTATTTATATATTCTGTTTATTTGCTGGGGGGGGGGTTCAAGAATAGAATCCCTGTGGCAGGCAAAGGTTCCTTGTACTAAGAAATCTGAGGCCTCCTTTTAAAGGAATCACGCCCATTGGTTTCTGTCTTCTCTGTTTTGAGCCTTTAATGATTCATTTTGTAGCAATAGGATTTACATACTCTTAACTCCATGCAGCTGCTCTCTTTATAATCTTGCTCTCTCTGTTGTCTGCAGTATCTTAGGTGCTGATAGTGGCTCTGCTGACCCTCACAGTTTATATTTACAAGGCAACTTTCAGTGGACGAGCAAAGTTGATAGTCACTGAGTCAACTGTCATCATATTCTTGGAGTGCCACTGCAGAAACATTTCAGTGTTCATCGCTGGTGGGGAAATGCTGTCTCGCTGTGCTTGCAAATGAACTGGCGCTTAACGTTCTCTTATAATTAGCACTGGTGATGAGAAGGATTGCGTTTCTGGGGCGGCGTGTGTGTGGTAGTGGGTGCAGCCGATGCTGATCCCAGACTGACACTGTCTCCTGCTGCTGGCGAATGATGAAATCAGCTGCAATGAGCGGGCGGGCAGCCCTCCACAGCCGGGGAGAGCTGCGAGAGGGGGCTGTGTGGATCTGCGACTCGGCACTCCAGCAGCAGCAGCAACAGAGAACCGGGAAACTCTGCCTTTTAGCTGTGGAAAACTCTGGGCGTTCGTGCTCGCTCTGCGCGGAAAGCCTGAAAGCCAAGGTGGTGCTCATTCCAGAGTGCACAGCCTTGCAGCACAGTGCGAAATTGCTGTGGCGCGACGTATTTCTTCTTGGGCATTACGCAAGAAACTTTGAATCTCTGTTTTAATGTCGAGATTTTTTTCCACAGCCACTCCCCCACCTTGCCAACCCCCCCCCCCCCCAACAAAGTTTTTTTTTTCCATACCAGCCTTCTAGCCCGTTTCGTGTGACAGCTCTCTTCAAAAGGTCGTTGAAGACATCAGTGGCAGCCCATAACTGTGCTCTTTCATTTCCTCACGACAGAGGGGCAAAACTTTGTAGACCAGTTGAAATCTCGAGCCCTGCTGCACTGATCTGAGAGCTCTGCTGGGACGTTGCTGGCACGCCTCGCAGGCATTGTCTGATTCTCCCGCTGATTCTGTCTTGCGCTTGTACTAGACACGCTGGCCTTCACTGTGAGCATCTGCATCAGGCTCTGCATGGTGCAGAAGGCCAGGCGTCCACAACCTGCTTGTGCAATATGTCTGTGCTTGCTCCATTTTGTGCTTAGTGTTGTGTCCTTCTATGTCAAAGCTGCTGCTCCTCTTTCAGGAAGCATATGGTCTCCGCCTGTCATTATAGTCTCTCACTTCACAGTTCATTAGCTTTGTTCTTCTATGCCTTAGCGCCAGTATTGATACCTTGAGGACTTACTGGTATTGATGTGTACTCATTTGTTTGTTTTTCCAAAACACGTCGATTAATCACGGCAGTGCCTCTCGTTCCAGGCGCTATCCCAGAGGGACGCTCCACATAAGAATTTCTTCTTCTTCGACGGGTGGAAAGGCACTGGGGTGGTGGACTGCTTGGGAGAGAAGTAAAACCAGAATCGTTTTCTAGCAGAAATAGACAGGGGGTGGGATTGGGGGCCTTTGAAGTAAGTCAAGTGTGTATATACTGCAGTCTGTTTGTCTCTGGTTCAGCCAACAGCCTACTTGCTAGACCATAGTTTGGAGTTTCACAGAAGGTTCTGTCAGCCACTTCAGGTCTAAACCCATTGAGTCTGGTTTCTCTGGTCCAGTCCCAGGCCCCAGTGCAGAGATCCCACACACAAGTCAAACGAAGCTTGAACCATTCACCTGCAGAGGTCCAGTGCATAGGCTATGTGAAGCACCCTGTGGAGGAGCCCGTTAGAAGACTTTCTTTGCCTGCCATCTTTGAAGTTCTTGTCATTAATGATAATGATCGGCCCCCTGGTGAATGTGTTACGTGTCGTGGCGACAATATTACCGAATCGTGCTCTGCGTTTCTCAGCTAGTACTGTCAAATGTTTTGCGCCCCGCTGTAACCTGCATTAGCACAAGCTGTTGTGACAAGCATCCTGAACGTGAGAATTAAATCAGTTATAGGACATTTCACTTAAAGGCACCTGTGATCAATCTGTGGTCAGTTTGGGCCGGAGAGATGGGACGTTTCTGTTCACGGTTCCTGGCGTTAACATCATGCTTCCTTGTGTGTCTAGAGACTTTTTTTTCGTTTTACTGTTTAAAGCCCTTAGGCAGACAAACTGTAATTTTTATGTTTTGTAATAAAAAAATTAAAATAAGACATGCTGCCCCGTCTCAATCCTTGCATGTTCATTTTCATTTTGGAGGGACTTGTCGCATTTTAACCTTTGCTGCTTTGGCGTTCAAACTGGCCGACGTCAAGGGGAGTTGCGCCACCCCTCCAGTCGGTGCCGACTCCTGCGAGGAGCTGTGGATCTAGCAGAGTATCAAAGAGACGAGGAGCCGTGTCAGTGGGCTTGTCTCGGAGATTGGACTGCTGCCATGCTTCCCGCTGAAGTTGTATGAGTAGGCCAGGGTTTGAGACAACTGGCTGTGAGCAAGTTCCACTCTCCTCTAGAAAAAAAACTGCTGAAGTCAGTCAGATACATTTATGTGAAGTCCCCAGAGAGATGACAAGTCTGCTATACTGAAAATTGGAACAAATTATTTAAAAACCAGGTAAGGCTCTGCTCATGTTTGAATACCATAAATGGCAGTTTGAGGGACGGAGGCTTTGGAAATTAGTTTGAGGGGAAACAAGTTGACACAGCTAAGCAGACATGGGGGTGAATCATGACCACTCCCAGCGAATATATACAGCAGTACCTTGCTTAGTGCAGCGTCTGTTAATGTTGATTCACTATACTGCTCTTCAAACTGGCCTCCGTTACTCCAAATACGCCTCTGTGCAACCAGATGTCTGTGATGCGCGTACAGGCCAGGTGGGAGCACCTAGAGCACAGTCAGCGCAGGCTGCAGCGGGATCTCGGTCAACAGGAGAGTGTGGCATGATGCTGTACGGCCAGAGCCGTTCGTCATCGCTCGTTGAAAAGAAGCCTGGAGCCACAGCCCAGCCCGTCCCGGCAGCTGCAGCTCCTCCCATCAGTCCCCCGCCGCTGCGGGCAGGAGGAGTGATGGCGGAGTCTGGTGATCGGCCTGCCTGACTGAACGTGCCGGTGCACAGCCGAACTGTACATATCCGTGTTTAAAAACACGTTCTCTTCCGTATTCAACTGGGTTTTTATTTTGTTTGGTGGTAAAATACCAGTGATGCCATTACTGATACTCCAGTGAAGCCCTCATGTTGCTCATGGGTAAGAAATATCGCTCCTGGGGACACATCCCCACTGAGCCCGGGGTATAATTGTCTCTGCTAGAGGTGGCTCCCACGGTGCTGCTTTCTGTGGACCCCATCCTCTGTACTAATGCTGAAGATTTCGCAGTGCACATCCCTCTTTCCCTGTTGAGTGGCAGATTTCAGCCTCTTGGCATCTCCGTTCTGGCCATGTGGTCAAGGACTGTGTTGCCGAGCACCGCAGACACACGGGGGTGCTGCTCGCAGGCAGTATCTCGCCGGTGTCCTCTCGGGATCCTGCAGGTGCCACTCCGCTAACCGGTGCCGCTAACAAGCGGGAGAGCCGGAGGAGGACGTCCGCAGGTCCTCGACTTCCCCTTGGGCGTGCGGGCGTCCCAGGCCTAAATCCACGTCTCTTTCGATTGACGGGTCCAGCCCGGGGCTGAGTAGGAAAAGAATCGATTCACGATTCCGAGTGTTACAGAAGTAATCGAAAGCATGCGATGCTTTAAAAATTCGGTAAGCTTGCAATACGCATCCATTCCTATGGCCAACAGAAGCAGAGGACACTGCTGAAACATTTTGCACACCCCCCTGGCGCTGTTATGTCTTTGCCCATTGCAATACGTATGCTATCGTCCCATGTTTATTCGCACCAAATTTCAGTAATCTGACGGAATGAACTGTAGATTTCATCGTACGGCTGTCCGAGCGGGTCAGCACCCTGTGTTGCTAAACTCCAGAGGGGGAAGGTCCTGCTCTGGGGTCTGTAACTTCCACGTCTTCCAGAGGAAATCCCTCCTGGGGTCGTCTGGCGGCAGGCTAGGTTTAGACATCGGATGTTGTTTAGCTGTTGGGCCCAACGGGGCCTGTCCGGATTTGCCGGTTTAATTCCGGTCTGCGGTGTGTCTGGCCCGGCTCTGTCTGAGCACTGCCGAGTCGCTCCGGGGGGGGTCCCGTGTCGCGGCGCGCGCTGCGGTGGGGTGGCTGCCTGACCTGGAGCAGCATTAGGCCCGTTCCGGAGCAGCTGCTGGGGGAGGGGTGACAGATGGGACGTGCGGGCAGACGCCAGCGCCTGCGGCCGTGTGTCATTTGGCTTTCTGAGAGGCTAGAGCACGACGGCGGCGGCTGTCATCACATGCCCCCGTGCAAACAGGTACAGTCGCCCCGCGCGGGTCCCAGCTTCGCTCGTACCCCTGCGGGGTCCTGTTCTTGCTGCGAGGCCTCTTTGCGGCCTGTGGGCAGCAGGTATGGGTACACGCCAGTGGCGGGTGGTGGGTGTTTCACTCTTGCAGCCGATTTTGAGTACGCCTGCCATGGAGAGGTGGTGTTATAAGGGCATGAAGCTCTGGCTTTGGTAGTGGAGCTCACAAACAAGGACACGCGTCACGGTAGATGGGGAGGATGTAAAAGTGATCCTCCTGACATGGGGAGCACACGTTAGTCTTCCTGTTGCGATAGGGGTTGCACGAAAGTTATCCCCATGAGATAAGGGGTGCATTACAAGCTCGTCTGAGGCACTCCTGCCATAGCAGGGTATAAATGTTCGAGGGGCTTCCCCAAGTTAGGGGGGTGTGTCAAACGTATTCCCATGAGATAGCGAGCACATTCAAGCCGTTCCCCCGAGACTGACGGTGTGTGTAAAGGCTGTTCCCCTGAGGTTGGGGGTGCGTGTGAGGGGGGCTGGTTTACAGGCATTTCCCTGAGATAGGCTAGTCTTTAAGGGGACAGTCAGAGCTGTCACCACCACTAGAGGCCTCTGTCGTTTGTCAATAGACACACACTTAGTGATGAGTGGATCGCTGCAGGTGATTCATTGAACGCTCTCTCACATGGTCGTTTGGCCATCTGTCCAGCTTCTAACTGCTGGATCCGATACAGGGTCGAGCAAGCACGCAAGGGGCACACAGAAAGACACACCCTGATTGGGACACCTGTGTGTCACAGGCCACACACACACATGCACGCACTGTGAGAACTTTGGGGTCTTTGGCTATAAAGACCTGCAGGACCGCTGAAAGAAAGCCTCCTGCGCGATATAGTGTCTTCATTGTGAGTTATTAATGTGTCCACATCCCTGCCGCCACCTTATTTATAGGTGGAGTCTGTCACACGGGCACTGAGAAAGCACCCAAGACTGGGGGCAGTAGAAGCCATTCTCCTTATTTGGGGTAATGCAATTGTACCCACTGTGTGTGATATTTGTATTAAAGATCTTCCTGGTGTTCCACCAGGTGCCAGCACTCGCCACAGGCTTTTTGAACGAATGGGTTGCAGGACACATTGCCAGAGCCACGAAGAACATCCGATGGTGTTTTAAACCCATAGTAATCTTTTCTCTTGTGAGCTCTGGAGTCAGGAAAATCACTTCTTTACCTCAGAGCAAACACGTGTGCATTAGACCCAGACCACAGTTTTCCTCCAATACAGAATTTCTTCATAATATGCAGACAGTAATTTTAGGATAAAGATGTTGGTCAAGAGATGCTTGGTGCAGATGATAGAGGTGTGACAAAACACAAAGGGCGTGTTTGCCACTGAAACAAGTTTTTTTTTTGGTTTCACTGCAACCGTTTGCCTGCAAGTGTACAAAATCTCATTAAGTTTCAGACTGACGATTTTTATTTCTTTTTGACTGACCTTTCTTTCGTTTCCTTGAGTACATGTGGTACGATACCATCAGGCCCTGGGGGTATATTGATTTCGAGTGCTTCTAATATCTGAAACACTTCCTCTTGTTCTACACTAATAACAATTTAATAGGCAACCTTGTCTTGCCACTGGCATGTTGTTGGCTTCTTCATTAGTGAGCACCTGAGTTAAATGCTCATTGTGTACATTAGCTATTGGTCTTGCATTGTCTAGATATTTCCAGTTATTGTCCTGTGTAACGGGGATATTTTTAAATTATTATTTCAAAGAAATTTCCCATTGGATCACATTGCATATGCAGTTAAATTAGGAGGCGACACGCATTCCTGCATGTGCAATACCTGGAGAGGGAGCTGAATTCTGTTCAGAATCTCTTCATCATAGTACAACGCCTTCTAAGTCATGAATGCAGAGCAGCACTGAAATATCCTCCTGGCTGATGATAGATCCTTTGTTTGACTAAGTAATTCTACAGGCTACAGATCCTTCATGATCACATTAAGTACGAGAATTTGTACTTCTGTAATTATATAGAGTACTTGATTTCTTTTACTAAATGCAGCACAATGCATTGTGTTGTAGCTAAAATAATCTTCTTCTTTTCATATATTCTTTGAGTCTAACAGTGCTCAACGAGCCACCAGAATGCACTCAACACTCCTCACCATACTGAGGACTCAGACCTTCTGTAAATCCACAAAACCCTGATTTGACTAGTACAGTAGCAATGTCTGATATTTAGCTGAGATTAATACACACATCATGACACAATTTATTAATTATTAACATAATTAATACACAGACATGATCATCTCATAGTAATAGAAGCCTGCCATATTTATAACTTTATTTCAAGAACCGTACACGGTGCCAGACGTTCTTCTTGGCAGAATCCTGCCCTGACTGTACGGGTAAACTGACTCTTTTGTGTGTTTGACTGTTCATCTTTCTGCTGAATCATTAAAAGCTGACTCTTGTGTGGCAATATGCCATATCGTATTGTCAGGACCAGGGCGCGCACAGCTCCGCAGCACCCTGTTCAAATTGTACTTCAGCAGAAAGGGATTTAAAAACACAGCCCTTAACCACTTACTTAAGCACTTGAACTGGTATTTTCCTGAAAACAATATTAATAATCCCTGTTATCTGAGCTCTGTTTTCTTCTTCCCCATTGTTTGCAATTCCGAAACAGGTCGAACTTGTATTACATCACTCGCCACTCAAACAAATTTGCCACATATTAAAACTATTGAAGTCATTATTTTGGATGTAATACAGTAATAAGAGTGCTACAGGCAACAATTTACCGTACATTTGTACTAATCTGCTTAGGCGTTTCATTTAAACAGAACCATCTCTTTTTATCTTTTTTACATACTGTATCTATGCAAATATCGACATTTTGGGAACCATCGAAGCCCTAGGCATCTTCGAGGAAAAAAAATAAATGTATTTTTTTTTGCCAGCACTAGGGCAGAGTACATACAGAACTCTGTCAGGATAGAATGTGCAGCTGGAATAGTGTTGTCTTCCCATGTTCAATACAATGCCTATTCTTGTCTGATGTTCTGTATATTGTCTAATATTCATTATTTCTCAGTTTTCAGCATTGTCTAGTGACCAATATAGCCCAGGGTTCAATCTTGCCATGTGTCTGTTTGCAGTTGTCTATAGCCCGGTACTTTCCAGTATCTGCAATTCCTGTTTTTAGTATTCACCTGTGTTCTTTATTTAATTATATATTAAACTATTAAAAATGTAATATTTACAAACCCAGTGTCCCTTAATACACTGGGTGTGCATGTTGTTGTTCAGTGACCCTGTTGGCCCAGTGTTCATTATTGTTCACCTCCAAGTATCTGTTCCTGCCAATCGTTCAATGCATGGGATCAGGCTCGCTGTGTTCTTCAAGTCTGTGCCTAAATGGACCCTTAATTGAACCACAGATACTGTAGATTTGGTTTTTCGTGACTGACTCTCAGCACCAAGTGCATACTGTATGTGTTTCATCTTAAGCTTTTGTTTATTTAACAGACACGTAATTCGGCGCTTAGTCCTAGCCTCCTGAAGGTTTAGACATCACTAGTGCGTGGGGCTCTCGGGGACATTACTTTCTCATTCCGAAGATCCTTACTGAGGAGATCTTGAGATGTTCCACCAAGAGCAGAGCTCTGTTGATGTTAAAGCCCGCAGGTCTTTTCGGCATCTGTCTGCCTAGCAATGTAACCCAAAACAGGTCTCAGCCCCCAGAAACTGCCATGTCAGGATAGCGCTCCTCTCCGTCCCCACAGGGGATGCTGGGAAACGCAGTCCGGGCCTGATGTCCAGAAGCCTGGCGCAGGAATCTGATTGGCGCTGGGCAGCGTGGAGCTGGACTTGCCTGGGCCCTCGGGCTCGTGGCAGCAGTGCCTGGTTTACATTAGTGCCTTGGCAGCAGGAGGGAACGGTGCAGGAGTTTGTTTGTGTCGGCGTCTGTGCCCGTTTGTGCCAGGGTCTGGTTGCTGTGCCCTTTCCTGTGTTTGTGTAGGTGTGCAGATGCGCTGGAGTCATCTCAGGGGAGCATGTTTTTAAATGGCACGTGTGCCTTCTGACTTCCAAACTGATCCCACGATAGTTGTGTCCTGTTTATTCTTAGCAGAGCCTCCTGCCTGGTGAACTTAGCACCTGGCTGGTGTGCCATCTACACTTCCCATACTTATTCGACCTACTGTATATGTCTTTATTTGATTTGAGAAATAATTTATTTCATTTTGCTCTTGTAGAACGTTTTTCCATCAACAAACATCCCATAGGTCTTCACACATAGAAGGGAGACACTTCTTTCTATACTGAATTCCAGCACTCTGTGTCGGCAGCAGAAAAGAGATTTTGTGTCACCAGTTGAAATAAGAGGAAACTTTCAGCAGACCAGATTGTGTGCAGCCCAGGGTGGAGGTCAGTGCTGTAGTGGTCTGTACAGGGATAGTGTCGCTCTGTAACGGTCAGTGCTGTAGTGGTCTGTACAGGGATAGTGTCGCTCTGTAACGGTCAGTGCTGTAGTGGTCTGTACAGGGATAGTGTCGCTCTGTAAAGGTCAGTGGTGTAGTGGTCTGTACAGGAACAGTGTTGCTCTGTAATGATCAGTGGTGTAGTGGTCTGCACAGGGATAGTGTTGCTCTATAAAGATCAGTGGTGTAGTGGTCTGTACAGGGATAGTGTCGCTCTGCAATGATCAGTGAGGTAGTGGTCTGTACAGGGATAGTGTCGCTCTGTAACGGTCAGTGGTGTAGTGGTCTGTACAGGGATAGTGTTGCTCTATAAAGATCAGTGGTGTAGTGGTCTGTACAGGGATAGTGTCGCTCTGTAATGATCAGTGAGGTAGTGGTCTGTACAGGGATAGTGTCGCTCTGTAACGGTCAGTGGTGTAGTGGTCTGTACAGGGATAGTGTTGCTCTATAAAGATCAGTGCTGTAGTGGTCTGTACAGGGATAGTGTCGCTCTGTAATGATCAGTGAGGTAGTGGTCTGTACAGGGATAGTGTCGCTCTGTAACGGTCAGTGCTGTAGTGGTCTGTACAGGGATAGTGTCGCTCTGTAATGATCAGTGGTGTAGTGGTCTGTACAGGAACAGTGTTGCTTTGTAATGATCAGTGGTGTAGTGGTCTGCACAGGGATAGTGTTGCTCTATAAAGATCAGTGGTGTAGTGGTCTGCACAGGGATAGTGTCGCTCTGTAACGGTCAGTGGTGTAGTGGTCTGTACAGGAACAGTGTTGCTCTGTAATGATCAGTGGTGTAGTGGTCTGTACAGGGATAGTGTCGCTCTGCAATGATCAGTGAGGTAGTGGTCTGTACAGGGATAGTGTCGCTCTGTAACGGTCAGTGGTGTAGTGGTCTGTACAGGGATAGTGTTGCTCTATAAAGATCAGTGCTGTAGTGGTCTGTACAGGGATAGTGTCGCTCTGTAATGATCAGTGGTGTAGTGGTCTGTACAGGGATAGTGTCGCTCTGTAATGATCGGTGAGGTAGTGGTCTGTACAGGGACAGTGTTGCTCGATAAAGATCAGTGGTGTAGTGGTCTGTACAGGAACAGTGTTGCTCTGTAATGATCAGTGGTGTAGTGGTCTGCACAGGGATAGTGTTGCTCTATAAAGATCAGTGGTGTAGTGGTCTGTACAGGGATAGTGTCGCTCTGTAATGATCAGTGAGGTAATGGTCTGTACAGGGATAGTGTCGCTCTGTAACGGTCAGTGGTGTAGTGGTCTGCACAGGGATAGTGTTGCTCTATAAAGATCAGTGGTGTAGTGGTCTGTACAGGGATAGTGTCGCTCTGTAACGGTCAGTGGTGTAGTGGTCTGTACAGGGATAGTGTTGCTCTATAAAGATCAGTGCTGTAGTGGTCTGTACAGGGATAGTGTCGCTCTGTAACGGTCAGTGGTGTAGTGGTCTGTACAGGAACAGTGTTGCTCTGTAATGATCAGTGGTGTAGTGGTCTGCACAGGGATAGTGTTGCTCTATAAAGATCAGTGGTGTAGTGGTCTGCACAGGGATAGTGTCGCTCTGTAACGGTCAGTGCTGTAGTGGTCTGTACAGGGATAGTGTCGCTCTGTAATGATCAGTGAGGTAGTGGTCTGTACAGGGATAGTGTCGCTCTGTAATGATCAGTGAGGTAGTGGTCTGTACAGGGATAGTGTTGCTCTGTAACGGTCAGTGCTGTAGTGGTCTGTACAGGGATAGTGTCGCTCTGTAACGGTCAGTGGTGTAGTGGTCTGTACAGGAACAGTGTTGCTCTGTAATGATCAGTGGTGTAGTGGTCTGCACAGGGATAGTGTTGCTCTATAAAGATCAGTGCTGTAGTGGTCTGTACAGGGATAGTGTCGCTCTGTAATGATCAGTGGTGTAGTGGTCTGTACAGGAACAGTGTTGCTTTGTAATGATCAGTGGTGTGGTGGTCTGCACAGGGATAGTGTTGCTCTATAAAGATCAGTGGTGTAGTGGTCTGTACAGGGATAGTGTTGCTCTGTAATGATCAGTGAGGTAGTGGTCTGTACAGGGATAGTGTCGCTCTGTAACGGTCAGTGCTGTAGTGGTCTGTACAGGGATAGTGTCGCTCTGTAACGGTCAGTGGTGTAGTGGTCTGTACAGGAACAGTGTAGCTCTGTAATGATCAGTGGTGTAGTGGTCTGCACAGGGATAGTGTTGCTCTATAAAGATCAGTGCTGTAGTGGTCTGTACAGGGATAGTGTCGCTCTGTAACGGTCAGTGCTTTAGTGGTCTGTACAGGGATAGTGTCGCTCTGTAATGATCAGTGGTGTAGTGGTCTGTACAGGGATAGTGTCGCTCTGTAATGATCAGTGGTGTAGTGGTCTGCACAGGGATGATGTTGTTCTACAATGTTCTTAAAAAAGAATGAATTCCATAGATATGTTTGTTTTATTTTATTATCTGGGTAAAAGATGTACAAAATTCACATAGAAAAAAAATGTCAAATAGCAAATGTACACAACTCTTTATCAGAAAACGACATTTTTCCAACCGGCACTCCATACAGTACTGCAATGCCAACCCTTCAACAGAGAATTCAGTGGTCACGGCCTGCAGCCCCAGCCCAGCTCTGTGACTGGGCGGCTGCAGCCAGGGTGGAGGGCGATCAGTGGACTGCACTTGCAATGCTCAGCATGGGATCGGGCCACAGAATAAATTACATCAATAAATAAACCGTAAACCAAGTAACAGCGCCTGGCCAAGTGGCACAGGTCAGCACTCCCCGTCCGCCTGTTCCCCTGTGAGTGACTCCATTGACCAGTCACCTGGGAGATTTCGGATTGGGATCGAGATTGGGATTTGGGCAGAAATACCTGACTTTCTCGGAAAGGGCTGTGACCGTTTCATCGTTTCGACCTCTGAGAACGCCCTACAGAACGCTTGACCAAGAACCGGCCACAAAGGAGGAACTAAACTTTTTCAAAGTCCTCCTGGGGGGGGGGGGGATTTAGTCCGGACAGGATCCGGAAGCCGCCCCTGCGACTCGTCCCCCGAGGCCAGCCTCTCTGCTTCCGAGAAGGCACCTCCTTCTTTTTACCGTGTCAGCGTTCCCGAAAGGGAGGCGATTTTCTCCTTTTTCCCAGCGGGCAACGCAGTGGGGACAGGAGTTTTAGGCTCCTGCTGTCTGACCAGGCAGCAGAAGAAAGCGTGTTGGCAGCCCAGCAGGACCCTCTCTCTGGCGGGGGGGGGGTCTGATCGACCACCAGCCTCAGCGCCCTGCTCATCTGGCTATCCCAGGCTGCCTCCGCGCGTGCTGCCCGAGAGAGAGAGCAGGAGTTTGAGGAACAGTCCTCTGGGGTCCAGCCAACTCTAGGATAAGCATTCCCCACTGATCTGGATCACCAGGAGTGAACTGTTGGAGCACCATTTTCAGGGCTACCGATGAACAGGAGGGCAAGGCAGAGAACTCAGGTTAACATGTTTGAACCAAAATGCTTAAAATGAACTGTATTTACATATAACAATTTCATTTTCCAGTGTCAGGTATCCACAACAATACCGATATCTGCAGTGTATCAGCAAATAGCCTCTTAGTACATGCCGAGGCGCTCTGTGACTGGCAATCCCCTGTAGAATAGCGATGTCTGTACTGAGTCCTAGTAGGGAGCTGCGTCAGCATGCATAGGCTGCAAAGGAGCAGGTAAAGGTTTATTTCATGCTGGAAGGCACAACATTTCAACTGTGGAGCCTCCTTCAGGTGTGGACCTGAGTTTTCCCCTGCAGAAGACTCCACAGCCGAAACGTTGTGTCTCTTTTCCTTTCAGCATGAGATTAAACCTTTACCTGCTCCTTTGATGTCTGTGTTACTTCTGCTGCTGCTTCTTCGGGGTTTTTTACTGCTTCCAGCCCAGTTCCAGTGAAGTTGAACTGATTGAAAAAAAACTTCTATCCCATTATAGGGGAACAGAGAGAATGAACCGGGATTACAAGCAAGCCCGAGGCCAGTCTGGGGAGGCTCGTCTACCCCCGACCACCCGACATCCGATTTCCACTGCCTTGCGAGTGATTTTGTTTCTGGGGTAGATCGCCATCCTTCCAGCAGCTCTCGGGGAAACGGCACGGTGATGAGGCTCGTGCCACAGCCGGTCAGAGAATGAGACAGGTTGAAGAGTCCCTCAGCCTTTCCCAGCCTTATTTCTGATGCAGAAGGTTTGGGTGCACTTGGGTGCCCAGGGAGATCTGCTGCATGAAAGGGAGCGATGCACAGTACAGTTGTCCAGTTTTCCCACAGTGCTTCCAGGGCTTCCTGCGGCGTATCAGTATTATGCTTGAGCGTATGTGTACGACCCTGCACAGCTTGTCCATTTTGTCCTTAGTGTTAGTCCCCCTGTGCTGTCTTGGTGCGGCTCGTCTTTATAGAGAAGATACCTGTGGAACTGAAGCCGAGCGTGTCCTGACTCAGAAATGTGCCTGTCCGCTCCGGTACAGAGTCCCAGTGAAGGGTTGGCAAGCAGGGGAGAGTGGCGTACCCCCAGGAAACACAGGAATCATCCAGCACTTGCGTCCTGATGCTACATCTCTTCTCGGAATGTTTTAAAAAAAAGAGCAAAAAAAAAAACGAAAAAGGGTATCCGATCCAGCGGACGTGACCCTCAAATATCAACTCCATCACCCCCTCCCACGGCCTCAGGTGTCTGTGGAAGAAAGGGGAGGCCAGCCCCCCCCACCCCGGCCCTCACTTCCTTCCCCTTCTCCCCGAGTTCATCTCAGTCCCGGCAGGTAGAGTGCAGCAAGCGTGTCTGTGATGAAGTTGAACAGTTCTCTGCACAGTCCGCGCCAGTTCTGCCAGGGCTGGGCTTCGTTCTGAAAATACAGAGAGAGAGAGCAGGGCGGTTAGAGAGGGTGTCTCTTCCGAAGAGCTCTGTCACGGCCTCCAACTCCCCTGCCTCCCCCCCCCACATCCCTGCATCCTGTCCTGTCTTGACACCGTTCCAGGGCAGCTCTCCTGGTTCCTAATCCCAGGGCTGCCGATGCAGTCCTTCCTCACTGCCCGGTGCCTGGGAATGACCTCAGGTGGAAACCTCGGAGGGGAGGAGGGGCGTTGTGCTGCTGCTGTTCTATTCTCATCGAGTCTGCTTTTTAAAAATATGACACATCACCAATCTGCCACTCTAGTGACACTTCGGGACAGTGGAAAGTCCCAGGTGCGATTCCTGGTTGGGGCTTGGCAAAGGCATATTTATTGTTCTGCTTGTTTCCTGTTTGTACATACTGTCACTGTTGATTGTGAACTGTTTTGTAATGTACTGTTTAGATGGTGTGGTGTGCTGTCTGTTGCTCTGTGCATGTCCGGAGCATGAACGGTGCGTATAAGAATCCCAGTGTACATGTACATTCTGTACAGCAGATAAACCGCTGTATCTGTCTGAGTCTGTCTACTTGCAGAAGTAAAATGTCAGTGAGGCAACACCAGGCATGAAACGGAAGGCATCTGGTACGTCTCTTGTTTCATCGTGCAGGAATGCGGCTTGCAGACCCTCACGCAGAGGGCCGGTATTCGAAGCATGTTTGTGGAAGGGTGCGGGACTAGCTGGCATGTGGACTATTTTGGAAGCTGGCGGGCAGGGGGTTTTGCTCAATCCAATGTATACCCTTCACCCAGCCTTGGTCAAGTATCAAAACTGTCGATGAGCAGGACTGATGTTATTAAATGAGAAGTGTGAGGAGAGAGAGCTGGGCGATCTGTTTGGCATCTAGGCAGTGGCACCGGGCCGAG
This sequence comes from Atractosteus spatula, assembly GCF_055471065.1. Classification (NCBI taxonomy): domain Eukaryota; kingdom Metazoa; phylum Chordata; class Actinopteri; order Semionotiformes; family Lepisosteidae; genus Atractosteus; species Atractosteus spatula. The sequence continues at coordinate 72,186,289 of NC_142708.1, read as the reverse complement.
CGCTGGCTCTGTGGCTCAGGATCTGCGCCTGTGGCTGGAAGGTTGCCGGTTCGTGTCCCGCAGCAGGCAGAGGAATCCTACTCCATTGGGCCCCTGAGCGAGGCCCTTAACCCCAGGTGCTCCAGGGGCGCTGTACAATGGCTGACCCTGCGCTCTGACCCCCAGCTTCTCTCCCTGTCTGTGTGTCTTATGGAGAGCAAGCTGGGGTCTGTGAAAAGACAAATTCCTAATGCAAGATGGCCAATAAAGTGATCAATCTAAACTTCATTTCATGATGCCTAGCACAAACTTTGGAGTGCCAGACCACAACCACTGTAGATTTATCGTTTTTTTGACACCCATACGTGACACCCGTGGGTTATTTAAATTGATTACCTATTGTGTGCCACTGTTTAAACATGTGACACAAGTACATCCTCTTCCACAGGCAAAACACAAACAGAAAAAAAAAAACTCTCTGACTTCTGTCTTGGAAGCACCTGTCTGTTCCTTTTATTGCACATCATTGTGCATATCATCGTACTTTTCCACCCCTTCGACACTGATAAACACCAGACACTACATGGAAACTGAGAGAGCCAGACAGGCAGGTGTCTGTGTCTGTGTGTGTGTGCGTGCCTTAGCGCTGTGGGGTGAGGAGCGAGCTGTGCGCCAGGAGTCAGGAGACGCGTCGCGCCACACGACAGCAGCTGCTCTGACTCACCGGCTTAAAATAGCAGCTCGCTTTTAAACACCAGGGCAGGAGACCGAGAGAGCGGCGGACGCAGACGAGCAGCCCGACAGACACAGGGAAGAGAGAGGCGCAGGAGGGGCAGGGGGAGAGGGCGGAGGAGGTCACAGACAGACAGAGAGACAGCAGGCAGAGACAGATAAGCGATAGTGGGGAGAGAGAGAGAGGGGAGAGTGCGATCTCGTGCCCGTCTTTCCAGTCCTGCGGGTTGGTTTCAGTTGTTGAGCTGAAGGAGGAAGTTAATCAGCCCTTTTTTTCTCCCTTTTTGTAAATAACGCCTTACGACTTCTCTGTGCCTTCTGGCTCCTTGTCACCGACCACACAGCTGTAGAAGCAAAGTGCTGTACTCGTGCCAGGAAGTGCGAAGCAGCGACAAGACTGTGTGTTGGTTAAACTTCTTGCCTTTAATCCACTGAGGAGCACTTGTTAAAATTTTGAAAACCCACACAGGCGAGAGCATTTACACCCCTCTTTAGAAACCCCTGTGCAGTGGTTTTTACTTTTGTATGAACCTTCTAAACATCATGGTTTTGCATAAGGGCAAAACACACAGCCCTGCCTTACTAACTTGAATTAGTTTTGACACAGGCAGGGTGGCGCAGAACACCCTGCACAAAATGGAGCACACAGAGACACCAACAACATCTGGAGTAGTTTGGCTTTGAGTATAACACAAGAGCTGTGCTTATACCTTGGACAAAGAGGGAGCAAGGGAAGTACTGCTTATTTTTTAGGATGCTCATTTAAAAATATATAAATAAATCTATACAGTGGAGTTCTCCATGGGTCTGGCCGTGTGCCATATCGGGCTGTCTCTCGGTCTCCCTCGCCTTCAGGCTCAGCGAAAAGATAAACAGCAAATCAGTCACTGCTGGTCGAGTGTCGCAACTGAGGTAGCGTATCCAGCCCCGCCCCGGGCGGCAGACAGGCATCGCGTGAGAAGCCCCTGTGCCAGCTGAGTGAGTAAACACTGGCTAATCCCGGCCGTCCCCCCCAGCTCCGCGCCGGGCTGACATCACTCTCGCTCGCTCGCACGCGCGCGGAGGCCTCACACCCAGCCCGCCACTCGGCCTCCCTCCCAGAGACTCTGCCGGAGAGGCACGAGAACCCGAGGGGGGACAGGGAGAAAGGGAGAGGAGGGCGCCCGGCCCATCTCGCTCACTTGCTTTTGCAGCAGATGACTGATCTGGGGCCCTCGGGCAGCAGCAGCCTGAAAGGGCGCGGGGTACCCGGCTCCAGGACCGTGGCTGGGGGAGCGTGTTCCACACCCCCGCCACCCTTTGTGTACAGGAGTGCCGTAAAGCTTGCCAGGCCTGGGCGCCGCGGCGAAACCCGCCACAGAATCGCGGCGAAGGCGGTTGCAGAAAAACCCATGGTAATGTAAGAGCAGATCTCAGGTCAGAATCCCCCCCCCCCAAACACAAACATCCCACCCTCTCCCCCTCCTGGGCTAGCCCGGTCTGGCACCCACCCTCCTCCGCAGGTAGATGGCGTTCATTTCGTCCCCGATGATCCTCAGCTGCTCCGCCACCCTCCCCGACAACTCGTCCTCTGACGCGCCACGGTCCGTGGGGCCCTGGCTCCTCCCCAGCAGCAGGTCGGGCAGAGGCCTGTCCTCGTCGACCGTCTGCGGCCCCCGTGCGGCCCCCTCTCCTCCTGCAAACACACGCACAGGAAGTGCAATGAGGGATGGGCGTTAGGACCAAGCCTTCGGGCTGAAATGAGGAAAGGTCGTGTGCTGTAGATGTAACGCAGGGAGGCGCAGAGGCTGCTCCTTATGCCCCAGGCACACTTCCTTCACTGGCTGGGCGTCAGCAGGCCTGGGTCTGCTTTGGTGCTGGGAAGCTCATTTAAATATGGCAGGGCCCTGTGAGTCTCAAGTGAGGCCTGAGCCCTCCCTCGTGTCACTCCTGTGGATGAACTTAGGACGCTCTGCTCTAAGGCACAGATAGACACTCCAGCCCCCTCCCTCCCCGAATCGCCTGCTTAACTTGTGACTTCTTAAGGCTCTTAGGAGTCTAGTACTGTCTGGACTGACGGCCTCTTTCAGCACTTTGTCCTCTGGTGTTTGTGTCGCCGGGCTGTCCGTTGTCCTGTGTTCGTCCTGTTTGCGCGTTCAGAATGACCCAACCGGTCCAAGCTGTTTTTTTTAATTCATCACTAGCAAGTCCAGATGTTTCCCACATCTGCCCCCACCCTGAGGCTCCTGCAGGTGTGAGGCTGTCCAGGACAGGGAGTGGAGAACCTCCCCCCAGCCCCCAGAAACCAACAGGAAACAGCTCTGAGTCAGTCTCAGCCCCAGCTGCTTCAACAGTCAAGTGCGAACCCGCTCCTTCTCCTCAAGGGCCGATTTCTCTGTTGCTCTGCTGTTATAATCAACCTTCTCCTTTTTTTTTAAAAAAAAAAAGTTACTTTATGTAATCTCTTAATCTGCTTAAAGAGTCTAGATCACTTCTGTTTGTGCAGGCATGCGCTGCGTGTGGGAGCAAGGCTTTATTTTCTCATTTTCAACCTTGTTGTTGCATCAGTGTTAAGAACCTCTTTGACACGGCTAATCTAGGTCACAGGTATTGCAGCACCTTGGCTGTAATAATGCAACTGAAAAAATAACCACAATTACACTTCCTTGCCATAAGGATATTTCTGAATAACATTGACGTGGAAGAGAGAGAGGGGGAAACAAGCACACACACTGAGCATGCAGAAGTCTTGTCTGGTAGTCTGGCTTTATTGCGCAAAACGTAAGGCCAGAAGCAGACGCTCACGTGAAAGGCTTGCTTTAGCTTCACGGCAGGGGCATGGGAGAAACGGGACGTTTTCTTTCTCATTATGGTGTGGCATGGGCTCTGTACGTCCGCTCGCACGCTGGTGCTCAGACGGAGGAGAGCTGCCCCGAATGGGGAAGCAGGAGAAGGCTGGCTTGTTGCCAGGGCAACCGCAGCCCAGAGCCTATAGAAATGGGCTTCGTTCATTGGCTGGCAGCCCCGCCGAGCAGGCTGGGATAGGTCGGGCTGCGAGGTGAGCAAGGCGGGCCTTGTCAGTAGGAAGGGAGAAGCAGCATCACAGAGACAGAGAGAGAGGGAGGAAAAACAGGAGAAGGCGAGAGAGTGAGAGGGAAAAAAAAAACAGAGAGAGAGGTGAAGACTTTAGGAAAGAGAGAGGAGTCCTGGGAGAGGGCAGAAAAAGGCCTGCAGAGAGAGGCAGGAATATGGAGACAATAAAGAATGAAGGGAGGAGAGGAGAGGAGAGCGCGCTCCTGGCTCTGTTGACCCTCGCTGGGGCGCCTTCTGCGCGGCTCCCTGCGCCAGCGTTCGCCAGTTTGTGTTGGCGCACTCGACCCCGTGCAGATGAAATCACACGGGCCCGCGCGCCTCGGCATTAACGCCATTGTTTAGGGGTTTTGACATGCGACTCCCTGCTGTGTGCTAGCCCCCACCAGGCGAGCCGGCGGCAGCCTGCGGGGGGCGCCGCGAGACGGGTATTACACACCCCGCCTGAAAGCGCCAGGCCGGCGGGCCCCGAGCCCCAGCGCCCCAGATCCGTGCCTCTGTTGTCATCGTCAAGGCGCTTCGCGGGGAGCTCTCAGTCTTACTTCCACTTTTTCTCTTTCGCTGTGTAACAACGGGCCGGGCTTTCGGTATCGGGGCTTCTCTTGTGCGACAGCGCGGACGTGTCGTGCCCGGGCCGGCCCATACGCTCCCGGGGGGGACAGCGTTCCCCCGCTCGGCGGCGCGGCCCTAGGGGCAGCTCAGCCTAACTGCGCTCGCTGAATTTCGACACATCGGGACGATGGGGTCTTGCACCCACTGGGGAGACATTACCCCTGCTTCTTCGTGCTCGAAAAGTCTGGGGGAAATCTCTACCCCCACTTAAATGAGTGAAAGAGCCAACGGCCCATCTTCAGCACGGCTTGACAGCCACACCTCCAGTCCTTCTGAAGACGAATTCAAGGCCAATGCAAACCAGCCATCAGAATCAAGCAGCAGAGGAAACTGCATCATCCCTTCGATATTTTCTGTACTTGTACCTCAGAGCTTCTGAGTTTCTTTAAAAGCTTCCAGAAGTAATTTCGGGTACGTAAAACGAACCGTCGAAATACACAATACGCCGCACAGTGACGTTTAAAAAAACCCGAGCGTTTTTGAGTGAGGGTCGCGCCCTCTTGTCAAGAGGGGTCAGACGAACTCCCCGCGACCTCTCCCGCACCGCTGGGACTGCCCCGGCCCGTCTGAGCTGCGACGCCCACCTGGGCTCCCTCTGTATGGACGTGAGCGCCCCCTGGCGTCAGCAGAGCGAGTCTGTGCCGAAGGACACTGGCCAGGGAGCGGCCATCAGACTCCCAGGGCACTGCGGGCCGACTGGCCTCTGGTTCTGCCCACCACAGGTGCCCGGTGTCGGGGGCCCATTGTGCTGTTTTAGGTGGCTTCCTTTTCAGGCCAGAAAGGCCCTTGGGGGAATGGGGGGGCAAGGGCCACCATCTTCTCAACCATCTGACACTGGAGGCGGAGGAGATATGGTCAGCATCACACTCCGGCTGGCCTATTACCCCCGGTACTCACTTGAAAAGCAAGCTGAGTGGACCTGGGAGCTGTCTGGAAGCAATGTGCTGTTTTAGGGTGATATTAATTCCTTACACTTATCAACGCTCTTCCGGACACTCCACTCAAAGCACTTTACTGGTAATGGTGAATCCCACTATCACCACCAATGTGCAGCACCACACGACAGCCATAGTGCACCAGTCCTCTCCCCACACACCAGCTCTCAGTGGGGAGGAGAACAGAGTGATGAAGCCAGTTCAGAGAGGGGGATTATTAGGAGGCCATGATGGGTCAGGTCCAGGGGGGAAATTTGGCCAGGACACCGGGGTAAACCTGATGTTAGTCAACATACAAGGCAGATGTGTCTGCAGATGCGTCTGCTTCTCCAGCGCGTTTCTCAGCTCTGCTTTCCCCCGAACTGCCCCCCCACCCCGCTGTCCTCCCGCACCCCGGCTCGCTTACCTGTGCTGGCTCTGCTGGTCCCCGCAGGGGCTCCCCCTGGCCGGGCGTGGGGCGCAGTGCAGGTGGGCACGCCGCCCAGGACGCCTGGGGCCAGAGTCTGGGTGGCCACGTCCCGCAGGGGCTCCACAAACGGGCGGGAGGGAGGGTGAGAGATGCGGGGGTAGTAGGAGCCCCCCCGGCGCCAGGAGTCCCCACGGATGGCCTCGAACCTGCAGCTGTGCCGCCCGCCGTGCCCCCGGCTGCCCTCGATGCCGTCGTTCTGTGCGCGGGCCATGACGGGGCTCGCCTGCAGCGTCCCGGGAAAAGACAACACAGGAGACAGATCCGTCACTCCACACGGAGCAGGACAGCAGATCCCGGACCGCAGGGCAGCAGATCCTGGACCGCAGGGCAGCAGATCCCGGACCGCAGGGCAGCAGATCGCCCAGCGGCCTCAGTCAAGCAGAGCCGGGCGGCAATAAGGCTCCCGATGCAAGGCATTTTGACCCATTCCGGGTTTTACCAGCAGCAGGGCCTGAGCAATTAGCTACGTCTGCTTTAGAGGTCGGTCTAACACGTCTGTCCCCTCAAATGTACATAAAGTTGCCGAGCATATGGAGAACCTGGTGTCCTTAAAACTCCGGCAGCAGTCTGGCTGCCACACAGGGGGAGACGCAGTTCTGTTCCTGCACAGCTGAGCTCGCCAGCGGGCCGAGTGCTGGTTCGCTAGGACGTTCCCCGATGAGGTTCTGGGATCAGCCTGTGGCTCCCGAATAACCTGCATGCTAGGGAGAGGCAAGTCCATCCACACACCCGTGAGAAACATCTCATCTTTTATTGGCCCAAAAAAAATGACAAATCAAGTCTGAGTGTGTTCTTTTTCATTTACGTCTTTGTTTTTGGTTGACGGATTTCCGAGCGATTCCATCCTTTTCTGATTTCCTTCTTAACAGATGCGCGCTGCCCCCACAACCCCCCCCACCCTCCCACCCCACTCCTGCACGTTGCTGGAACGATAAAAACAACGTGGGTGTCGCCCCCCAGTGGAGGCCGAGTGAACTGCAGCGTGCGCAGGGAGAAACGGCTCCGTGAACATGTCTGATCCAAACCGTACCAGGGTCAAGAAATCTGCCTTTCATGCTCGCTTCCCCTTGATACAAAACACGCGCAGCCGAGGACTTTAACCAGACAGGAAATCGTTCTGATCTAATTTTGGTTGGAGAAACCAACAGATTTTCCGTTAGTGCCCTTTTTTTTGCATTCAATGAACAACTGCGCTTTCAGTTTGTCGCCTTTGTCACTGAAACTTTGTCATGTTTATGTGCATTAAAATTGGAACTGAAACTTCCCCTGTAAAAATCCAAAGTAAGGTGCCATTCAGCAACCACCACAGCAAAACACATGTAAGGTCTCGCATTGTTGGTTTATCGCTACTCGTTTGCCTAGAAGCAATTTATAAAGTAAAATATGTAACTATCCCAATTGTTTTTTTACATTGCTTTTCTCCTACAAATCCGAAGTTTATATTGCTTAACTTGTAAATATTACGAACCAGAAGAGATTATTGCAAGGGGGGGTGTGTTCAGGAACACGCGCCCATCTCGCACGTCTCTGGTGGATGTATCCAACAGTCTTTTATTTGCTTGGCCATCCTGATAAAATTCGCAGAAATCCGTCAACACTCGCGGGCACGGGGCAGTCCGCCAAACGCCGTGTGTTTTTCCCCGAGCCGGGAGCCTGTGTCACACGTAGCCGCCAGAGGGCAGTGCGGAGCGCCCTCGTGTGCGTGTGCTTGTTTGTAAACAAATCCGGGCTGCGGCGCGCGCTCACACACACACACACATGCCAAGACCGCGCAACACGCGACGACACGCCTCGAGAGAAGCGTGCCCCTCTTTCACAATTCCTCCACGATAAAAACAGACGCGCTCCAGCGAGATCTTTTGCCCCTTTTTTTTATACGAAAGCAAGAACGCTCAAATTTCCGTTTTGCAACACCGAAAACATTATCGGTCGCTGCATCGAGTGGAAAAAGTGTTTACGTGGGAGAAACGCTCCATTAAAAAATAAAATGGAAATACTGAAGCAAGACGTGTAAATATACTATATATGCATGTATCTGAAGTTACATCAGCCGTCTGCGACGTGTGCTTCATGAAAGCCAAAGACCAAGAAACGCCAATTTGCCCAACGTGCGTTTACACGCGAGTTTTTCTACACGGGATTTAGGTGCTCCGAGGCATTACGAGTCCCGCCGGGGTGTGCAGACGATGAGCAGAACGACAGAGGAGCAGTCGTTGATCTCTGACCCACTTACTGGTCTATATCGTCCACGCATTTCCAAAGCTCCGATCAATACCGGTCGTGCGCCGGTCAGGCGCCCAAATAAAAACCTGATTTCAACGCCTTGTAGGGGTGACTTGCAGCGCGCAGAGCCGGCGACAGTGTAAGAGCCTTTAACAGACAGTAACGCGCTTTTCTGCACCGCCAGTTCACACGCGATTTAGAATCGCCCTGATTCCCTTCTGTCTCACACCGTCTCTCACACGACTGCGATCTCGTTTCTCAAAAAGCAGTGAAACAGACGCGAAAGCCACCCCATGTCCGGTCTTCCACACCACCGTGTGCCGAGTGGGGACCCCGCGGGACAGCTGAGTCTCCCCGCAGCCCGCCAGCAGAGCAGGGCAGGGCAGAGCCGCGACACGTCTGTCGCCGAAAACACGCGAACGCAGAGACAGATCGCGTCGCGGACAGTGTAGCTTTCTGAACCACAACACCGCGTCTCCGACGTGTGGACGCTGGACCTGGCCCCTCGCTTGTCCTCGCTTGCCCTCGAACAACCACCCGGGTACTGACACTGCAGTGGTGCCCTCGCTGCCTTTTCGAGACAAGCCGTGCGCGGGGGCACACGTTTGCGGGACCAACGCCATAAAACAACAGCCCGCATTCAGCCACCAGCATCAAACTGCCTCCCGTCCCTTCGCTTTCTGACTCCCCGAGTCCACCTTAAAACCGCGCGACTGCAGGGGTCGCACGTTGAGAATTACAACACACTGAGTGTCAGAATTGCTGAGGGCTGCTACGCTCGGAGTTCAAAGTATTACATGTCACCCCTTCACGACCCACCCACCCCCCCAGGAAAACTCACATCAGACTGCCCTGGGCGACCCGCGACCACAACAGTGCCGGACACGAACCCGCCGCACAGTCCCGCAATGCATATAAGGAGCTCACCCTTTACTCTGCAGCGAAGCAAAACAAAACACCAGCCCAACTTCTGGCTAGCGGTCAGGCGCCTGGCATCAGCAGAAACCGAGAAGAGCTCTCGCTCACTCACCGAAGCGTTACATGAAACGGTGACCGAAACAAATCCTTGTGCTCGCAAAGCAGAAGCCGACGGGTCGCAGACCGTGAGCCGCTCGCTCGCTCGCTCGCCCGCTGTCCTGTCCGGTCCGCTGCTGTCCTGACTGTCCTGCCCTGTCTCCCTGTTTGGCTGCGCCGTGCCTCTGCGTGCAGCGCGCGCCCCGCTCCGCTTTCACTGGCGGCCGCCGCTCGCGGACGCCCCGCCCCCCGCGCGAGTCATGCCCTGACATGTACGCGGCGCGAGCGCGGCGCTGGCGCTGGAGCCGGAGCGCCGCGGGTCCAGCCGGCCGGCGGTGCGGGCAGGGCACGTCGTGGTATCTTGTGTCTGACTGCTCCTTTTTTGTTGTTTGCTGTGCACAACAGAACAACAAAAACGACGCACCGGGTGCACCTTTTCTTTTTCCTTCTTTCTTTCCCGTTTCAATCCCCATTATAAGATACATGCACCGTTTCGTAAAAAGCAGTTGGCTTTCGAATCGTGAGCGCAGGAACTTTTCTAAGGCGATCACGGCTTGTTTTGTTTTACAAATCCACGCATTATCTCCAAACAGCAGCGCGCTCTGTCTTTTTGCTTTGCATTTAAGTCCCCGGGATGTCCCACCATCCGCTGAGGCAGTAAAAAGAAACCATGCCAGACACGAGAGATGTTGATCAAGCTGTTATCGGCATTGAGTTGTCCCACTTTGTCGTGGACCTGTCTCTTTCCAGAGACCTCTGCAGTGCTGGATCGGAGTGGGAACGTGTAGACAGTGTTTCAAGTTTGGGATGCGAGGCTGTGGATCCTGTGGGCTGCAGGGCGATGCTAGGTTCCAGGTGGTTTAGCGCTGTGGAGCAGCAGGTGCCAGGTGTGGGCTTTCGCACGAGCTCTGCACTGCGGGGGTCGAAGTCTGGAGACGCATCTCACCGCTGTACTTTGAGCAGAGCGGTTTGCTGAGCGGAACTTGTAGAGTGCTCGAACCCTAGGCCTCGAACCGCGTTGCCCCGGTCCGCTCACACCAGCTGGATTGCACAGGGCCGTCCACGTCAGGCCCTGCACGCAGCACACCTCGAACTGATCACAAGTGCCCGGGGGCCGATCGGCCACTCAGCTGCGAGGAACTAATTGATCCCAGGATCTCTTCCAGCCATCGCCTGAAAGGAGCTGGGTCCTGGTCTTGAAACTTCATCAGTGCTCTTCCCTGTAGTGTCCACTTTGCCAGCAGCTCTGTCACCCTGCAGCTCACCGCTGGAGCCCACTGGAGCTCAGCAGGTGTGAGCCTGGCCAGTACCTGGATAGGAGACTCCTGGGAAAGCTGAGGCTGCTGCTGGAAGAGGTGTTAGTGGGGCCAGTAGGGGGCGCTCACCCTGTGGTCTGTGTGGCTCCTAATGCCGCAGTATAGTGACCGGGACACTATAATGTAAACAGGCGCTGTCCTTCGGATGAGACATAACATCCGTGGTCACTAAAAGTCTCAGGGTGTTTCTCGAAAAGAGTAGGGGTGTAACCCCGGTGTCCTGGTCAAATTTCCCCCTGGACTTTACCAGTCATGGCCTCCTAATAATCCCCATCTCTGAACTGGCTTCATCACTCTGCTCTCCTCCCACTGAGAGCTGGTGTGTGGGGAGCGTACTGGTGCACTATGGCTGCCCTCTCATCATCCAGGTGGGGGTACACACTGGGGGTGGTGGAGGGGATCCCCATTACCTGTAGAGCGCTCTGAGTGGAGGGTCCAGAAAAGTGCTATAGAAGTGTAAGGAATCATAAATTGTGACCTCTGGTGTGTCTCTCTGTTGGCCTTGCAGGTCTCTTCTCGAATCGAGGGCAGAGGAGGGCATCCCTGTAAGCCTGCAGTGCGCCAGAGACGCACCACAGACGTCCAGGCATCTGTCTGCACTGCCCCTGCCTGGGGCGTCTGTGTGAACCCTCCAGCAGTCTCTGAGCTCACCGGCAGCTCGGCACGTTTCTGTATCCTGGCCCGGACTGGGGACACCCCTTATCTGGGGTCGTTGTTAATGTGCACCCCTGAATGAGAGCCCTGGGCCTGCTTTTGTTACAGCTGTGCTGTGTTTGCACCCCAGCAATGGCAGAAACAGCCCGTGGAATTACATGTTACCTGGGAGGTCAGCTGAGTTTTTCAGATTTAAAAAAACAAACAAACAACTGCTTATCTTGATAAACGGGTTTGATCCAGACTTCTTTTCACAAACAGGCAGCAGAGGTAACACCCGCAGGCCTGGTACCTCGCCTTCGGCCCAGTTCCAGAAAAGCCTTTTCTGCCTCCTGAGTCTTTCCCTCCTGTTTCACGACCAAGGCGGCACTGGCACATCGCCTGAAGGGGCTGTGAAACTATTTCGCCGAGAGACGGAGGTGCCGGGCCAGCCCCGGTGTCAGCGGGGGCAGAGGGCGGTCAGGAACTGTCCGTGTCCGGGCCGGACAGCTCGGGGCCGGCAGCTGCGCCAGGGGCGGTTTCCCGGGAGACGGAGGCCGGAGCTCGGGACAGGCGAGTGGAAGGGTTCGCGCGGCTGCAGCGCGTGATTGAGCGGCTCCTGGTTTTTGTGAATGACTCCGCATCGGCTTGAACTGTGTCCCCCAGAACTGCCGGTACTGCGCGCGGTTTTTTTAATTCAGAACACAAAATGCAATTTATCCCCATCGTCACCAGGATTAGAGCAGTTTAGTGAACAGTATATCCCTGATATTGCATAGCATTACGTAATCCCGTATGTTTTAATACCTACCGAGAAGGGAGAGTAGGATTGGATAACAATGTAGTTTATAATGCACTGTATAAATAATAACCATTAATTATGTTAATTATCATAATTAAGAATAACCATCATCATTATCGTCACCGAACATGAACTGCATGCATCAGCGTTCAAATCCAGCACTATTATTGAGGGATCTGCTAACAAGGATGGATATCGTATACGTTTTAAAAAGCACGTGTATTATACACAGGCGAGCACAAAGTAATGGTGGTTTATCCTATGAACCCCGTAGCTTTACGGACGTCAGCATGGCTCTGAAATGCAGTGGGCAGGCCGAGTTGATGGCGCTCGTCGTAGCCGTGCAGCAGCAGTAACACCGAGGCCCGTTCGTTGTGAAAAGGATCTCAGACCATGGGTTTTTCTTGGGAATCCCCGAATCCTCTCCGCAGGGCTGATCGCCATATGAGCGACTGTCTAATTGCCCCTGTCCTGCCCCGCACCTGCGGGGCCCCCGCGCCTCGCGGATTGTTCAGTCACCCGGACGTGACAGCTTGTCTCGAGACCCCTGCCTGCGGGGGACACCCTCCCCCCCAGATCGGGAAATCCCCGAGCAGGTACATGTCCGGACCAGCCCCGCCAGCACCCTCTAACCAGCGTGCACAGCGCGCGTTAAACTGTATCACACTTTACCGAGCTCTCCGACCCAACACCGAGACTCACTGTGTGTGTGTGCGTGTGTGCACGCTGTGTATATTATTGTTTTCGCTCATCGCAGCAGGCGTCCACTGACAGACCGACGTGCAATTCTGAAACTGCAGGCATCAGCAAGGAGTCAAGGTTTGGAGGTCTTTTATGTGATGTTAATGCATGTGCAGTTGGCAAATAATAAATGGTCTACATAACAGGAAAAGCCGAAAATGTATTGTCATAAGCTAGAACTTGAGAGCTCGTGGTAAGCCTGTACAGGACAACAGAGAGGATTGTACAGAGGCGGATGGGTGCATGCCCAGCTGGTAGGAGATGAGTCTGCTGTACAACGAGCATGTGTCACAAGTGCTGTTACGTTCTTTCCTCTATGTAGATACAGTCAGCCAATCAATCAAAGGTTATTTATCACATGCACAACAATACAGCGCGCAGCAGTAGTTGCTGGCAAGGAAATGTCTTTTCTACGAGCTCACTGGGGGGGGGATAAAAATCACAAAATAAGGTTGCATAATAAAAGATAATAATGCAATAGAAACTGAATAAAATTAACTCGGACAAAACTCAATATGAATAGAGCTGCTGTGTGTCCACGGTGTATGTAATATATTACGTCCAAGTAGTGCAGTGTGATGAATACAATGACACCTGTATGTCCATGTAGCCATTGCGGGTGATTTGCTGAAGGAGCTGCAGCTGAAGGAGCAGCAGTCTTATTGCCTGGAGGCAGAAGCTGTTCCGTAGTCTGTTGGACTTTGACCGAATGCTTCGGTACTGTTTACCGGGTGGTAGGAGGGAAAACAGTTTGTGACTGGGATGACTGGGGTCCTTGAGAATGGACCTGGCCTTCTTCAGACGTCTAGCTGAGTAGATATCCTGGATGTGTGGTAGCTCACAGCCGGTGATGAGCTGCGCTGACTTCACCACCCTCTGCAGTACTTTGCGATCCCGGGCGGAGCAGCTCCTATACCAGGCAGCGATGCAACCAGTCGGGATAGTACTACACATGACGATATACGATATACCACCAGGTACAGAGCCCATAGCTTCTTGCCCTGTCATTGCCGAGAGCTGTGGTCAGGAACAGCTGCCATTATGCTGGAAGGTTTCTTAGACAGTAACTTTGAAAACTTCAATTACTGGGAAGAACAGAACCCAGCATCCTGAATTAGACCTCAGTCATTGCTGTATCAAGGCAATAGACTTTCTTCTGCACCAGGATAGGACTTTGCAAAGAGTGTTTGCTGTATGAAAAAGGCCTAGAAAAAAGGCAAAAGTGCTGTGCTATAGATACCGTAGCTCCTAACAGTTTTCCCAGATTGAACTCCAGTGACTCTCTAGTTTGTGTTCTTGTCCGAAAATACACTAATATCGTTGGCTTTCCAATTTTCATGACTGCCTCCTTAAATACAGACTGCATCCCGACAAGGTGAGATAAGTAACCCTCCCACAATGGCAGAATTGTCCATCTTCCCCCCTGTACCTACATGTCTGAGGCGTGAACAGCAGCCTCCTGTCTGATGAATTGTATTGGCTCAAGTTACCAGCTAGGGCTGCCCCTGGTCTGTCTTGCGCTTAGTTGTGTGTCAGAGTCCTGTTTTAACCCCATGCTGATTTTGATAGGCTTGCTCTCCCAGTCCTGGCTCTGAAGAGACACCTGTATGAGTTGGAGCCTTGTGTCTGGCTGACCAGGGACGGGGCTGCTGGTTTTCTGATTGCCGCAGGTGGGCCTCGTGCCTGGTTTGCCTGCGCGCTGCTCTGTTCCCCTGACCACACTGTTAGTGGTGGAGAATCACCTGCCTGACCGAACTGTCCTCCTGCCTAGGTCAGCACGTCTGGATTCACTGTCCCCTCCAGTGGCTTTTACCTCTTCTTGAAGGACTGTGTGTTATCCCACTCGCTGTGTTAGTTTCTGTTTCTTACTCATTTACTTGAATAAGAATGAAGCACCCAAGCGCCTACTCAGTTCTTGGGCAGTACAGATGTGGTATTGAAATGAAGCACTTTGGGAATCTTAGTGCTAATGCCAGGCAGTATGTAAAGTACTTGCCAGCAGCTCAATCACCCTGCAGCGCACTGCTGGCAGCCCGCTGGTGTGAGCCTGGCCAGTACCTGGATGCCGCACCGTCTCGAGGGGTGGGCGGGGCCCAGGGTGGGGGGGTTCTTGTGTGTAGTGGTGGCGGCAGGGAGCAGTGTTCAGGTGATGAAATAGCTCCCTAACTGGCCTGCGCAAGCAGACACACAGAACCGAACAGAACTACTGATCACCGTTGTTGCTAATGCTGTCGGTACCTTCAGGCGTCTCAATGCCAGCACCCTTGTCGTCGTCGAGATCTCAGCACCCGTGTCTGTGTCTTCTCTTACAACGAACCTTCCCAAAGACCCTTTAAGGGCCACTTTGGTATCCCCCCTCTTCTGCTTCCTTTTTCTTTTCTCGCGCCCGCTGTAGTATTTTCTAAATTAGTCCCTCTCTCTGCTTGTGCTCGCCATCAGCTGGTTTAGTTATACCGCAATCAGTTTTAGCTTGCAACTGATGGCCTGTGATGTAGTGAGCGCGGGACAGGCCCCCACTTCTGAATAAAGCACCTGCGCTCCCACTCACTTCAGATTTCATCCTGGGTAAAAATAAGAGTTTTGTGTGTCGCTTTATTAAAATATTTAAACATGTATGTATTTATATTTGTATGTGTGTGTGAAGCAGGACTGGGGAATGGGGGGGGGGGCTGGCTGGCATGGGCCCCCTGCCTTGAGACGGCCCTGCCTGGATGGGAGACTCCTGGGAAAGCTGAGGTTGCCGCTGGAAGAGGTGTTGGTGGGGCCAGTAGGGGGCGCTCCTCCTGCAGTCTGTGTGGCTCCTAATGCCCCAGTATAGTGACGGGGACACTGTACTGTAAACAGGCGCCATCCTTCAGATGAGACGTAAAACAAGGTTCTGACTCTCTGTGGTCATTAAAAATCCCAGGGTGTTTCTCGAAAAGAGTAGGGGTGTTACCCTGGTGTCCTGGCCAAATTTCCCCCTGGACTTTACCAGTCATGGCCTCCTAATAATCCCCATCTCTGAACTGGCTTTATCACTCTGCTCTCCTCCCACTGAGAGCTGGTGTGTGGGGAGAGTACTGGTGCACTATGGCTGCCCTCTCATCATCCAGGTGGGGGTACACACTGGTGGGGGTGGAGGGGATCCCCAATACCCGTAAAGTGCTCTGAGTGGAGTGTCCAGAAAAGTGCTATATAAGTGTGAGGAATTATTATAATTATACTTTAGGTACTCTGCTTAAATGCATTAATTATACCCAGTTATTATACAAAGATCTTGCTAACAGGAGATTTAAAATGCTTTCATTTAGGATTCTCGTCCTACCTGGAAATTGTATGAGACTGTCATTTTAATTTGAGCTAACTAAAACGTGATGGTTTATCGCACTTCCGCGCCGCAGACGGCAGCAAGCTTTCCGTGCGGAGAGAGTGCAGGAACCGCTTGGCCGCTCGACGCGTCGGCGGTGTCCTCATTGATCGGCCGTGTGCGCCTGCGTGAGATGTCGGCCCCCGCCGGCGGGGCGGGCTGCAGGTGCCAGGTGTCGCGTTGGCCCGTGAGAAAGCGAGAGGGGTAGCGAGGCAGAAGAGCAGAGCGCGCCGCACAATGGGAGCCGAGGCAGTGTTTGGATTGCCAGGATGACATCACCCATTAAAATTCCCTCGGCCATTGTGTGCGCAGCCCCGGCGCTGGGAAGACTGCTGGTTCTAGCAGTTCGCAAATTAGTTTTCTTTGCCGGCAACTAATTAGCCGCTAAACAGCCGCTGTCATGGTGAGTTAAAGGCTACACAAAATAAACAGCTGCCTCTTCTTGTAGCGTAATGGAAGCGTGCTGAAAGACAGACCCCTGGAAACGCGCTCCTGCCCAGAATGACATGTGTTACTCCCTCATGATAAGTTGGCATGGGTGCAGAAGCCCAGTTTTCAGCAGGCCAGTCCATCAGGAGGAAAATAAAGGGGGGGGGGTCTTTAAAATCAGATTTATAGTGATGGGCTTTAGGAAACGAATTGTATTATTGTGTTTTTCTTGGGAGCTTTTCCCACTTCACATAATAGCTTATCGTAGGTGTTCTTAAATTTTCAAAACACGAGCTTAGCTGTGAGACGAGGATCAACACACAGCAACCCTCCCCCCCCCGCCAACTCTGGAGGAAATGGAAAAGTCTAGGTTGTGCACAGGTCACACTCACCTAATCTTGGGAGGGCAGCGCAGTTGTGTTTTTCTGCTGTGAGGTTGTTAGTCAAAACACGCTGTTCTGTGGTCAATGTGATGATGGCATTTTGAGCAGGAATGTAAATTTGGACTTGTTTGTCTCCAAAGAGTGAAAATTTCATGGACTGATATTGCAATGCAGAGCAACATGTTTTGAAAATATATTTTTTTTATTATTATTACAAGGAATCCTAACAAGATAAAGTGCACATGTGTGAAAACTCTTTGCTCCCCAGACAACGTTCAGCTGTCCAGGATTGGCACAGAAAGTCCAAACTCGAACTGCGATATAAGCCTCAGCACTGTGCAGGTGCCTTCTGAGTCAGGATCCTGCACCATACTCATAAGTGACCCGCTGTGTTTGTGTCTGCTCTGTTTTGTGCTTGGTGTTGTGTCGCATACAGATTATCTCCAGGCTCTTGTCAAGGATGGAAAATGTATGTAATGGTGACGAGGCTCAGCAGTGTGTAAGCCACTGGAGGCCTTGTCCGTGACATCAGCCACTAACCAAAAAGATATCAAAGTCCTTGTTACTGGAGAAAGCAGTGAGCAAATCTCACCAGGTGCTGTTATTATAAACACTCAGAAAGTGTTTTGTTTTCTAAAAGTAGGAGGCACAAATAATTCACAAATCCTATGTTTGGACAAATCCGCATCGCGATTTATGACACTGTTCAGTTTTGTAGTTCATATGGATTATTTTTATACAGTTTCTTGCATTGTGAAATAAAATGAAATGTATAGCCAGCTGCATTCAGAGAGCCTGAGCCAGGTATCAGTCTATTACTCAGCACCTCTGCTATTACTGTACACACATTCAGTTCCTCTGCTAGGTTACTGTATATACATATAGCAAGTGACAGCTGACCTCACAGGCTTGGAATGTCGGATTACATCATTGCTTCACGAATATGCGCATGTGCTTCCTCCTGTAGTATCTTATCACCCTGCGTACAGCACTTCAGGAAGCTAACAATCCTCAATGGAGCGCAAATGACCGTTTCTATGGCATTTTTATTTCCTTGAAAGACACAGACTCTCCCGGGGAAAGTTGCGATTGCTGTGTCTCTCTTTTGTCATTGCACCAATCCGTCTGTTGCTCACTTTCACTCATGGCTTTGCATTTGAAGTCACTGTACTTCACTCCACCGCTGCCCCAGGGGTCAGCCAGGTCTGATTCTGCCCTCAGAGGTGTGTATGTGTGGAGTCTGCATGGTCCTCCCCTGGTTTGTAGGAGTTGTTACAAGCGATTCTGGCTTTCTCCCACACCAACACGCTGGCCCAGTCTGGCTGACTGTAGTCATTTCTTCCTTTTTGCTGGTAATCCGGAGATGAACTGTCATCCTGTTCAGAGTGGCGGTTGGTCATGATCTCTCCGTTTCAGCTTCTACATACTGCCACATCGCTCAGCAGGATAAGCAGCTTGATCAGATGGCTGAGCCAGAGCCACTAGCCACTGCACAGCTAGCCACTGTGACCCCGGAACAGTTACTGAAGACTGAAGGGACCCAGCTGAGCCCGTGTTCTCTGTGCTGCCAAAACCCGTGGATTTGGAAACACCATAAGCAGAGACACTGTGCAGTGCAGGGTTAGAGCATCACTCAGCAGAGACACTGTGCAGTGCAGGGTTAGAGCATCACTCAGCAGAGACACTGTGCAGTGCAGGGTTAGAGCATCACTCAGCAGAGACACTGTGCAGTGCAGGGTTAGAGCATCACTCAGCAGAGACACTGTGCAGTGCAGGGTTAGAGCATCACTCAGCAGAGACACTGTGCAGTGCAGGGTTAGAGCATCACTCAGCAGAGACACTGTGCAGTGCAGGGTTAGAGCATCACTCAGCAGAGACACTGTGCAGTGCAGGGTTAGAGCATCACTCGGCAGAGTCACTGTGCAGTGCAGGGTTAGAGCATCACTCGGCAGAGACACTGTGCAGTGCAGGGTTAGAGCATCACTCGGCAGAGTCACTGTGCAGTGCAGGGTTAGAGCATCACTCAGCAGAGACATTGTGCAGTGCAGGGTTAGAGCATCACTCAGCAGAGACACTGTGCAGTGCAGGGTTAGAGCATCACTTGGCAGAGTCACTGTGCAGTGCAGGGTTAGAGCATCACTCAGCAGAGTCACTGTGCAGTGCAGGGTTAGAGCATCACTCAGCAGAGACACTGTGCAGTGCAGGGTTAGAGCATCACTAAGCAGAGACACTGTGCAGTGCAGGGTTAGAGCATCACTCAGCAGAGACACTGTGCAGTGCAGGGTTAGAGCATCACTCAGCAGAGACACTGTGCAGTGCAGGGTTAGAGCATCACTCAGCAGAGACACTGTGCAGTGCAGGGTTAGAGCATCACTCGGCAGAGACACTGTGCAGTGCAGGGTTAGAGCATCACTCGGCAGAGACACTGTGCAGTGCAGGGTTAGAGCATCACTCGGCAGAGACACTGTGCAGTGCAGGGTTAGAGCATCACTCGGCAGAGTCACTGTGCAGTGCAGGGTTAGAGCATCACTCGGCAGAGACACTGTGCAGTGCAGGGTTAGAGCATCACTCAGCAGAGACACTGTGCAGTGCAGGGTTAGAGCATCACTCAGCACAGAGTCCTTTGCAATCCTTTAAGAGCGTGTATTACACAACAGGAAAACTGATTTTTGCAATGGCATCAGTTGCGTTTCGGCTGCACGCGGAGTTCTCACTTGAACTGTGTGCTGCTGTTTGAAGTATAAAGAAGAGGTCCGTGGGTAAGACGTACCTTTAAATATATCCTCCGCACAAAAGCTGAAAGCTAAAAAAAAAAACTCTCGTGCAATGTGCCTAACAACCGGGGCTTTGAAGAAGAGTTGAGTGATGTGGGTTGTGGCACTGCCTGCTTTGATGTGCTGGCAGATAGCGCTGTGAAGGGGCTGATTTGTGAGCAGGCAATTACCTCATTAGTGCTCAGTGAGCCGAGCGCTCTGGGACCTGCGGAGCAGTGAGGTCAGCGAGGGACAGACGGGGCGATCGGCTGTTCCCATGGCTGGGCAGCACCTCTCACCGCAGATCGAAGCCAGCTGAGGGGACTTGGGTGTTTTTTGGGGGGGCACAGACAATCAAATGGTGTTGAGAGAGGACGCCTGTGTCTCTCTCTCCGGCAGCATTGAGTACGCTGCCTGATGTGTGCAGGTCTCAAACTGTGCTCCTGCACTGCTGCTGATTCAGTGTCTTTCTCAGCCTGGGGGGTGGGGGTGGGGGTTGGGGGGGTGCCCATTCATTCCATCCTTCAGAGGAGCCACAAAACAAACAGCCCCCTGGCCAGGGACTCCTGGAGCAGCACATGCTAAGCTGCTCAATGTTTAAGCCTGGGTTAAAGAGTATGAGAACTGACTGCGAGCACTCCAGAAATGTCTCTGTCAAAACAGGAAAGTGGAGTGTGACTCTACACTGGGATAGCAGGATTACCACCTTCTAGGCAGATTGTGTGTTGCTGCTGTTGGTGACGTTGGCCAGTATGATGCCTGACTGTGAGCACCCAAGAAATGTCTCTGTCAGAACATAAGAATGCATCTGTGACTCTATATTGTGATAGCAGGATTACCACCTTTTAGGCAGATCCTGCCTGTTGCTGCTGTGAGTGATATTGGTGGACCTGTAGGTGGCGCTCTTGGCTGTGGTCCGGAAATCCCACAGCACTGACCACTGGGCTGTGAGCCATGCCGTGTTTCACGAATACAAGCATGGGATCGCCCTAACTGTAAATAAACACTATTGACAGGAGATGGCTTTCTTTATCTTCTGGTTTATTTGAACTAAAAGCAGAAGTGACTTAGTATTACAGACAAAACGAAATAACCGCTTCTAATACAGCATCTTATCTGTAACTGAAACACAGTTCACATACGGAAGTGACAATTAACATTATCAGTTGCGCCGCTACATAAGATGAAATTTACACACGTTCCTAGATAATATTAAGAAACTCGAACATCGCATATAATAAATATTATAGTGTAATAACCCTGAGGGTTTTACAAGAATTAAATGTTACTTACAGCAAATAAGCTGTCACCAACCTGTAAATAAAGAATATTGGGAGGAAAGGGTGAATTTTAGTGCTTTCGCTATCCTTGTTTATTGAAACTAAGAGTGCGCCCTGCTACCCACTCCTCTGTCCACTTTCCTGACTGAAAGCTTTCAGTTTCCTGCTGCACTTGGGCAAATGAAAGAACTGGACACATTCGGCATTACCATACCATGAGTCAGACCTTAGCTATCTACCCCCTACACATGCTCAGATATGATTAACTCAAGGTCCTGGCTCCTGGGTAATTAAAGATCAAATGGCATTGTTCCTGGGCGTAGGGGTGAAGTCATTCTTCTCCCCTCCTCTTGACCTGCAGAGTCCTATAATGCCAAACTGGTCACCCTCCCGCACGAGTCTCTCAATCAGTCACAGGAGACAGCACAATGGACTAGTTCAGAGTGAAAGGCAAAGGCACACACCAGGGGGCAGGAGACACTACTTTACGCAAAGGGTTGTGAGAGTAGGGAGCAAGCTACCCAGCCATGCAATTGAGCTGATGACCTGGCTTCTTTCTCAAAAAGGCAGGATGAGACCTTCGGGTCGATTAGCCGCTAACTACCAAGCAGACTGGATGGGCTGAATGGGCTCTTCTCTTCGGTGAACTTCAAGTACTCAGGCTCTCTGTGTTACGGTGGCCATCCCTCCCCTAGGGGGCGCTCCATTTCACTCCCGTCAGTAGTCCCCTGTGATCGTCTGTCTGTGTTCCAGGTGAGCCTTGTTGTGTCGCCCCCTGTTTATTCTTAGCTCCTCCAGGGCTCAGGGCTCAACATTAGGGTCCGGAAGTCACGAGGCCCGCCTGGCACCAGGATGCACTACGTCCGGACCTCGGCCCGTTATCCCAGGATCTCCATGTCGCTTGTCTGTTCGTGTTTTCCCCCATTCGTCACGTCTCGGGATGGATCTACGGTTAATGGACTCCTGGACTGTGTCCTGACCTCCCTTCGGACCTGCTCGGATTTGGACGCCACTCTTTGTCTCCCCCGCTCACTGTCTCCCGGACTGTCACTATTACTCTGTGCACCAGTAAACCCCTGTGTGTTTTCCCAAACCACCCCTCCTGTTTCCTCCAGCCCTTCCCGCAGCGCATAGGGTCCACTACAACACCCGACACTATGTGAGACACAGGGTGAAACTTAGCGCACGCTGTTGGGCTGGTTTCTGCTTCGAACTGCGTGCTCAAAGACACGCTGCCTGACCCCTTGTCATGAGACTGGGGCATCTCGGCTCTGGTCCGGCCCTCTGCTTCTCGTTCTCCAGTGCGCCAATGTGCTGTCCCTCCCCTTCGTCCTGTATTTTAACACGGGTGCGCTTCCACCTGGCCTACAGAACTCTCCCCTGTCGAGGATCGTGACGCGGACAGGGCGCGGGTGTTGGTGAGATACAAGGCGCTCTAGACAGGAGGATACATGACTGGGGCGGCGCAGTAGTTCACTGAAAGTAACCCGCTGTCCCCACTCCAGGCTTCTTGAAGGCAATCCTACTTATTGACCAGCTGCTAAATGACTTTTGAAGAAAGAAGCCCCCTTTCCCTACACTGTTGCTGGGCGGTCTTTGAGCAAGGTGGGATTCAGGTTTGCCAACACCACACTGGCAGCAACAGAAGTCGCAGTTTTGCGCGTTAAACACTTCCTTTTCTCGTTGAAATAATGATACTGAGCTGCAGACAGGTTGCTAGATGGACAGTCGTTGCTTCTTCCCTCGTGGAAGAAGCCGATAGGAAATGCTGAGGTGAATATGTTCAACGTCGTGTCTTCATTACGATGCAAAACACTGAATAACGAGTACTGCTTCTTTTTTAAAAAAAAAATACGGGGTTTCGACTGATAGCGGTTCAGATAGGTAAACGCGCGGTTTCGCCTTCAGGGGAAGAGTTTCTGCCGGTGAGGAGGGCGCGGCGCCCAGCTGGCGCCCGGTTGTCCCGGGTGGAAAGGGACGCGAGTGGGGGCGAGAGCGGTTCGTGTTTCGGGCCCCGGAGAGAGACTTGTTTTTCTCTCTCGGAGCTCTTCTGCCCGGAAACAAGCCCCGTGTAACGCGCGGCGCCGGGGCTGGGGGGCCGAGCGATTGGTGGGTCCGCCGCTGATGACGGCGCCCAGCTGGAGGAGCACGGAGGCGGGGGAAGTTGGTTTTGTCTCAGCGCGTTAACCTCAACCCTCATCGCCCACCACCTCCTGCCTCCCCTCCTGCACTGAGACCCTTGCGTTCGTGTGAATATGACTCCCAGTTGCCCCCCTCCCCAATGCATCCTTAAACAGCGCGGGGCTTTTACTATATTAGTGACAGTCTCGGTTTCTACAAGCAGTGCTGTGTTGTCACCATCGTCCAGTGAAATTATTCTGGAGATGTTGTATCTCCAGTTATTTTATGCTGTATCCGTGGTGCTTAGACATCACCTGGGCGACGTTTGTAACTAACGTCCCCCTAAAGTTTTTTTCATTTTTTTTCTTCATATTTTCTTCTGATGGGGGGGGGGAGGGGAGTCGATGAAGATATTTCAGACTGCGGTGGCTCTGTGTTCTGAGCGGAAAACCCCCTGCTGGCGTCATCGTTTGTTTTCACCGGTGACGCGCTGGCGGTGGTAACGCGCAGCCGCAGTCGCGCCGCGCTCCTCATTCACGAGACGCGGGCTGTGAATTCAGACCCGGCGCGCGAGACGCAGCCGTCTCCTGCGGACAGGCACGTTCAGACCGCGAGCTGTCTTGCCATTAAAGGGATGTTTTCATTCCGATGCGAATCGTTAACAGAGCACGTGTTCTATCAGAAAATGACTGTCAACGCGTTGTCCCGGCGCAGCACGCTGGCGCGAAGACAAATATATCAGCTGACGCACAGTCGATACCATACCACAAGCCGAACAGAGACGTACTCATGCACAAACACACTGTGCAGCACTGTGAGATAGGAACAAGTAATAGGTTTATTCCCTGCTGAAAAGAGAAGAGAGAAAACACAACGTTTCGGCTGTGAAGCCCTCTTCAGGTGTGTAAAAAGGGCTCACACGTGAAGAAAGCTTTACAGTCGAAACGTTGTGTTTTCTCTCTTCTCGTTTCAGCAGGGAATAAACCTTTACTTGTTCCTTTGCAGGCTGTCCACTTGCAAGCACTATGAGATAGCTGTTGACACGCCAGGAGTCACCCGGAGCACGGAAGCGGTAGAATGGCATTATAAACCCCAGCACTCCAGGTGCGAAATTCATCAGCTCAGAGTTGTGTTTGTGTTTCTGTACAGCCAAACCGGGTCCATGCTAGAACATTCACTGTGAGACAGAAGGGAGAAGCGCTGGAAGACACGCGTGCCATCGAACACTACACCGTGGAAATGCCGGGTAGTTGTGTAATATTAACCGTGACAGCCCCTGATATCTCTGCGGGGTACACCTGTCGCACAACACGGATTCTTACAGTCTTTCATAGAAAGCAGTTCTTACGGTTCAAGGGGTAGTGCCCTATACACACCTCTTGTGACTGTGTATGCGTGGTTTGCGTGTGCGGAGCGCGCTTCTCCAGCCTGGGTTTAAAGAGGACTCATTCCGAAAGCGTCGCTCGGTTCCCCAGTTCTCCGCTCGCACCGAGCCCTCTCTGGGTGCGTGACGTGGAGTACTTCACGTGATGTGCGTGATACGGGCTGGTGGCTCTCTATCGTCGTGGGTTTGAACAGGCCATCTAAAACAAAAATCTCTCCGGGACAGCCTGGGTCCCCAATGGGTTAATGCAGCTGATATGCGAACGCCGCCGCTGTCTCAGGTTATTTTCAGCCCTCGATATTGCAACGGCCGTCCTGTTTCAGAAAGCGCATCGTGTGCTGTAGTTACGTGTTCGTTTTTTTTTGCTGTGTAAACTTTTCGGCTTTGCGTGGCGTTGCATCGACTGACCCGTGGACTACAGCGAGACTGTGCGGTTTGTGACGTCAACACCCGTGACAGTGACGCGAAGGATTTGGCCCAAAAAGAAGCCAGACCTAGCAATCGCGATTTTTTTTTCTCTGTGATTAGATTTACACAGAACTTCACCAGATCGGTTTCCTTCCCCCCCTCTTTAAATTCGCTTTGCTTAGAATAACTACAAATTGCAGGTTCCTTTGAGTGCACTGAATGAAAGACATTAACCGCGCGAGTTTCGAAGCTGAGGTCATGGTAATAAAGAAAACAATGATGTCACCTGCAGTCTTAGGTTTTTGCATAACGAGGAATATTTAAAGCATCTCGAGTACGTTTGGAAAGTTTTTTTTTCCTCCAAGGGCTTACGTCATTTCTGTCTAAAAATAGCTTTGGAGGGACGATGGGTACAGTTACAACACGTTTACAGCCGGACGAGGGGGTTTCACAAGTGAACGCTAGACAATTCGTTAATAAGTGAAGACTCCGTCCGCCGGCGCGACAGCGTCTTCGGTCTGTGTGAGAGAGTGTGACCGAGACGAAACGGCATCGGTTCGGTTCCCCGAGAAACGTCGCTGAGTTAGTGGCAGCGAGCGCGTGGGTCAGGTGCATTGTTTAATAATTGGACTCATCGTTTTTTTTTTTAAAAAAAAGATTTTAAGACCGAAACACGCCGACTCACACCCGATGTTTCACGAGGGAAGATGAGTGCGCTGTGGTGAAGTAGCACAGCCGTGTTTTTCGGAGTGTTCAAAATATCGGTGGGCTAACGCAAGGGCAAAAAAAAAAGTTCAGTCCCTTGTTTACAGAGAAGATAGTATAATATTAACATGGTAGAGGCGGGGGTGTAACAGTAACTATAAACTTTTTAAAATGACACATCTCCAGGGCCCGAAAGAGTTGTGCCTCCTGAACAGAGCTTTTCCTTGGCCATCAATAAAACTCTTCCGAGCGTCACTCATGACGGAGGAGAATCACTAAGATAGCAGCCATCCATAAAACAGGATGTCAAAACCAAATGCGCATCTATAGACTAAAGACTCCTACTCCATTTACATGCAAAGTTCGGAAAATGATAGTGAAGCACTAAAATAGAGGATCGCGTATATGGGAATAGGATTCTAGGAGATAGTAATTGTGGGTTTAGAGAAGGAGGATCTTGCAGCAATGACTGTCGCATACAGATTCAGATTTTCCGAAAGCTCTTGATGAAGTTCTCCCTAAAGGATACATTATTCCACGACAGGCGTCAGAGATTCAGCGCAGTGCCCGTCTCTGGGTGAGATGCTGGTTAATGGGCAGGAAACACAGAGAGCAGGTCAGAGGTGAATGCTGACGTGGAGGAAGGGGAATTTCGTAGAGACGTCTGTGCTGGGACGCCTGCTCTTCCCATCAGCGATCAAGATTCCGGCTCAGTTAGTGAACTGAGCTACATTCTCAGATTTTACCAGAGCTTATTTCAAAAGGAGGTTCAGAAAGCATCTAGACAGAGTCCAAAATAGGGCAAACACCTAGGAGATGGCAGTATCTTCGATAAGTGTAGCCAAAACATAAACACTCGATATAAAATGGCAAAACGGAGCTTAAAGAATCTACTTTTCTCCCCCAGTACTTAGCGTTGTCATCATCCTTGTTAATACTGTTGCTGTTGTTCTGGCACCGACTGGGTTTAAACCGATGTCTTGATGAGTTGGTCATTAAAGATGCCCTGGTACTGTTTTGTAGGAGTTGTGGTGTCACACACGTGGTGCCCTGACTATGGGTCTTAATAATCTGACCTCCCTGAAGCTGCTCTTTAATTCAATCAGTGAAGTGATTCCTCTCTCCTCCCCCCGATCCTCTGGGCTGCGGGGCTGCAGGTGCAGAACAGCTGCCCTGTGTCACCCAGGTGGTGCTGCCCCCCGGTGGGGGGTGAAGTGGCTCCTCTTCAATGTGTGAAAGGCCTTTGGAACTCCTGGGATGAAAAACACTGTACAGATGTAAGGAATTGTTTGGAGTTTGGGCAGCAGCCGTATCACCCTGCAGGTCACAACCTATAACAGCAGGTGTGAGCCTGGCCAGTAGACCACCTGGGAAAGCTGAGGTTGCTGCTGGAAGAAGTGTTAGTGGAGCCAGCAGGGGGCGCCCTCCCTGCAGGCTGTGTGGGTCCTAATGCCCCAATATAGTGACGGGGACACTGTACTGTAAAAAGGTGCCGTCCTTTGGATGAGACATAAACCGAGGTCCTGACTCTCTGTGGTCAATAAAAATCCCAGGGTGTTTCTCGAAAAGAGTAGGGGTGTAACCCCGGTGTCCTGGCCAAATTTCCCCCTGGACTTAACCAGTCATGGCCTCCTAATAATCCCCATCTCTGAACTGGCTCCATCACTCTGCTCTCCTCCCCACTGAGAGCTGGTGTGTGGGGAGAGGACTGGTGCCCTATAGCTGCTGTCGCATTACCCAGGTGGGGGTACACACTGGCGGTGGTGGAAGGGAGTCCCTATTATCTGTAAAGCGCTTTGAGTGGAGTGTCCAGAAAAGCGCCATATACAGCAAGTGTAAGGAATTATCATTATTAAGTTTGGTTAGAGCAGTGGCGACCTCTAGCGGTAGAAAAGTGAGGCACAGCTTCCAAGCCCCTTTCGAGCGGGCGAACCGGAGCGCTGATCTTCTGGTTATGTACAGTCAGGCCCTACGGGGGGGCAGCAGGGCTACTTGGCTCGGGCCTCACTTCAGCCAAGGGTGCGCGGTCCCCTCACTTTAACCCTAAATATACAAAGTAGTCAAGCCAGAGCGCATTCTACTAATAAAAAAATACATGCTATTCTTTACATTAAAATATTTTTTACCCCCTCTTCCCGAACAATGAAGGGGCCTAGCAGTGTGAAATGGCCCGGGCCTCACCTGAGCGCTCGAAGGGCCTGAGTACAGCCCTGGGGCAGCTGTGAAGTCGCAGGTTCGAACAGAACAGAACATGGGCCTCTTGAGGAGCTCGGATCTCGGAGGTATCTCGTTTTACACTCGCCCAGGCCAAAATATGAGGAACCCCCACCGCCTAGTGGAGGGTATGGGGGCGTTTAACAGGACGTCGTGTTTCGGTATGTTTCACGATAGTTCAGGAACATCTCTTCATTGGACTAACCGGGTCGCCCTCAGTTGAGGTGGCGATGAGGGGACAGGGGTCGCGGAATTGAACTCCGGGACTCCGGGTGATAGTCTGTCACAGCTGAGCCTCACTCTCATAGCAGACGACTCGTGAAATGACACGAATGGGGTTTTTTTTTCTCTGCTAATTTGGATCTTCAGTTTTCCGTTTTTCTGATTGTATTAATCACAGCGATGGCGCTCACGATAGCTGCGGAAGAGTCACGGAGTCCTTTCGCGTGTGGTTACTTCCTTACAACCCCAGTCTTTCCCGTTATTGCTCGTTTGCTTGTTTATCATACGAAGAAGAAAATTCACAATAGTTAATGACGTAAACATTGCAGAGACTGCAGTGTAACACCACAGCAACAATATCAATATCAAATGAACCCACTGAACATACAAATCATCTATAAATATTGTAACGCAACGGGGGCTCAGGCGGGCGCCCTTGCCGCATCTGGTCGGTCCCACACTGTCCGGGGCTCGTACCCGGGACTTCCGCGTCTCTCTGCAGCGACCCAGCCCCGTGAGCTAAAGAGAGATCTCCCTCCAGCCCAGTAGCTGTGGTCCTGCTATCACAGGGAAGGGCGGTGACGTCACCTGCTCTGGTACGCCGGCTCTTACACAGTACCTGTCGGCCGTAAGCGTTACAATATTATGAGGACTCACATAACATAATCACGTAAATTCGTTGTTACGTCGTGGGTGGCAGGCGGTTCCCTCTAATTTTTAATTGGTCTGTGTGCGCAAAAATTTGAAGTTTTGCAACTTTTTCCCCCCCGTGACAAAAACTTGTGCGCACTAAATCGAGTGTAAGCAATATTGTAAACCTGAAATGATTTTTTTTTGTCAATATAGTCATTCTCACAGAAGCATAGAGATCCGAAAGACCGAGACAGCGATTCAGCGAGCCCAGTCATAGAGACTGAGTGCCGGGCGAGCATGAGCAGGGAGGTACGAGACTACGGGGACATAGATATCGATGATCGAGCAGCAGTAATAACGCACACAGCCACAGCTGGGCCTCTCGCAGCCAGTCTCGTGGTGAATTAAGCATTTTTCAATTGAAGACCGTGTTTGTTTTATTATCATCATCATATTTTGGGGGGAATTTAATTTTTCGTGCGCAGTTCAATTTCCTATTTGCGCGTATTTCATAACCTGTGTGCTTGGAGGGGACATCGCGGGCTATTGATTGCATCACGTCGTATTCGCTGACACTGTACGTTTGGTCAAAAGGCGAGCCTGTGGCTTTAAGGGCTCTCGGAACGCCTCTCGCCGCCGAGTGCGCCTCACTATTTGGCAGGCGGCTCGAGCCGGGCGTGCAGGAAGCACCTCTTTCCATCTCACTATTTGGCAGGAAGCTGGAGCCGGGTATGCAGGAAGCGGGGGATGAACACACGGATTAAGTGAAGGCTCGCACGGACACACTGTGCAGCGTACAGCTTCGAGGAACGTAAACAGGCCTCCGATCAAAGTCAAGGGACCGAAAACGGCGTGCAGGTAATTGCAGGAACGGGTATGCAATATATCTCTATACCACACCGATAGCTCACGGGGTTTTATTATTTTTTTTAGTCTAATGTGAGCGTTTAATGACATGGTTCTTTTCTGTATAAACAACTGGACACATGTTGCTTTTGCAATTGGTGAATTTGGTGCCACAGCTTTTACTGAACTTGGGCCGGTTATGCTTCTGTAAAAGACGCCTGGACAGAGCACAGTTTAACACAGCTCGATCCCGGTTGAATAAGAGCGGAGGTTTCCTTGTCTGAGGCAATTACGTCCGAACGCTGATGGTACCTACGCGGGTAACGCGATTTAACCTGTAAATACGATTAATAGGAGCTTGTAAAGGAGATTAGGTCGTGCGTAACCACAAAACTGGGCTCAACATCACGCTGAAGCCTTCTGGAATTAGTTTACCTTGAATGGAAAACTACGGACGTTTGAGTAGAGGGTTGTCGATTTAGTTTTTTGCAAATCAAATTCCCTCGGATTGCACATGGGGAATTTATATTCCTATCGCTGGGATAGTTTCGTTTCCTCGTATTTGTTTTCCTCGGAACCCAACGTGCACGTTTCTTTCCCCACACGCCGCGTTTGTAGTTTTGTACCTTAGGGCGACCCTGCCCCCAGGGGGTTCCGTGGACGTGAATGTACCATGGGCTAAATCCACAGCTGATAACGCCCCGTCCGCCCACAAGGGTAGCGTTAACAGTATCAGTTCAGCACCGGGGAATCGTGCACTCTGAGTGCCGAAACACTGGAAGGAAATTTTCTAACGGTACGTAGGCACAGTTGACAAACGGGAAATGGGCTTAACGGTGTCTTTCTGGGTCAGTGCTGTACAAAGGAGAATAATGTGTAAGTGTGGCCAGAGAGGCTTGGTGCTTTCCTGGGTTTAACTTTTCAAATAATCAGAAATTAGTCAGAAATACTGACCACGTATTGACCTGCGACGCACAGTCAGGCAACAGTCCTGGAATCTTTCACTTGGCCTGAAACTGGCTAACCTAAACAAAAGGTCTCTCTTGTTTCTGAGTATTTCGCCTGTATTTCTATTTTATTTTAGGACAGTATAACTACACTTGCTCTCCTCTTCCAGCAGCTTGAGGGCACAGAGTGGCTGGCATTTCCTGTCCTCTCCCAGTGGGCCTGCGCAGGACGGGCAGTCATGGTGAGTCTCTTGAGTTCAGATCAAAATAAAAACACCTGCCTGCTGCTCACAAAGGCCGGAATTCTTCTCCGACCCGGAGCTTGGTATGACGGAGGGGTGCGCGTGTGAGTGAGTTTCTTTCTCGTCTCCTCCGCTGTCATAACCTGACACAGGCGTTCGGGCGTACGAGCCCTGCGTCTGCCACCTGGCGGTGTGGGCGGCGGGGTGGGCACAGAGCCGGAGAGCGGCAGACGCAGTTACAGCTCCTCGCTGAGCCTGGAGTGGCGGGCTGGAGGAGAGGGACAGGCCACATTATAAGATAAGATCACTTTATTGGGCATATACAATTTCCTGTATTAGGAATTTGTCCAGCTTGCTCTCCATGAGACACACAGACAGGGAGAGAAGCTGGGGGTCAGAGCGCAGGGTCAGCCATTTATACGGCACCCCTGGAGCAGCTGGGGTTAAGGGCCTTGCTCAGGGGCCCAATGGAGTAGGATTCCTCTGCTGGCCGCGGGATAGGAACTGGCAACCTTCCAGCCACAGGCGCAGATCCTCAGCCACAGAGCCACCGCACGGCCCCAGTGACATTTCAATGTGGAGGTTGTGGTAACTCCCACCTCCTGATGGCCATCAGGGACTTTCACACTGGCTGGGGCGGAACCCAGTCGAACCTGATGATTCCTGGCTTTATTGAAGGATCCAACCCAAAAACTGAGCAAAAGGTTTCTCTGACTGACCGTGAGACAGACAGCCCTGCATGAAAATCTTTGTACTTGACCTGGTGTTAAACAGTACCTGGACGGAATGCAAGCTACTGACAGACAGTAGTGGGCTCGTTTCTGCAGATGCGAGTCGTTTCTAAAGGCTCCTGTACTGTGTTGAACATAGCAGGCCCCACTCCACTGACGAGAGCTCTAAGAGGAGTCCCTCCATTGGTGAAGTTGCTTTAATTAATTCCTAAAATCCAGGGATTCACTGGGTCACATTAAGCTGCTTTAGTTAGCCCTTAAAATCCAGGGCTCGCTGGCTAATCTAACTGGGACTCGGATTCTTCAAGCGGGGGCACCTGTTTTGCCCAGATGCCCCAGGGTCCGCTGAGCTCTCGTGCCCTGTGTCTGTCTGCGATGGTGCCCCCAGGAGGTTGTGAGACGGGTGGTCTGGGGCTCTCCTTTTCTGTCGGACACCTGCCTGTTGCTTCCATGTCTCCGTGGCGCCCGGCTGGAGGCGGCGGAGGAGATCGAGACCCGGGGAGGAGGTGGGGGGGAGTGGACGTCGAGAAGGCAAGCGCCAGCCGGTTTTAAGGTGCTGAAGCGGTCTCTGGTGCTCTTCCTCGCCCAAGTCTGCAGCGCTGGATCTGAAGACGAAGGAAGAGAAGGACGCGGAGCTGGACCGGCGCATCGAGGCCCTGCGGAAGAAGAATGAGGCCCTCGTCAGGCGGTACCAGGTAAGGCCCAGGCCAGCAACCCCTTTTACTTTCAGGCTGGCGAGCGTTGTGGCCGCCGTTTGCACCGAGTGGGTCACGTGGGTGACTGGTATCCCGGATTGCCGGGACTTTTCCCCGTGATCTTCCCCCTCGCCTCAGCCGGTCTCCTCCCCGCCCGCAGGAAATTGAGGAGGACAAGAAGAGGGCGGAGCAGGAAGGCATCGCTGTGACGACCTCCTCGCGCAAGCCCCGCCCCCTGGAGGCGGAGCCAGAGCACAGGCGGGCGGAGAAGGAGAGCCTCACCGTCACTGTGGACCTGTCCAAGGCGCCCGGGGTGAGCGAGCGGTAGCGGAGGCGTGCTGACCTGCCGGCTCACCTGAGCGCTCGAGCACAGTTCCAGACCGACCCCCTTAAACCAAAACTCCATAAACGCTTATAAGAGTTGTACTGTGACACAATGATGCATTGCCTGCCAGTAGCAGCAATAATAAATTCCTTACACTTATATAGCGCTTTTCTGGACACTCCACTCAAAGTGCTTCACAGGTAATGGGGATCCCCTCCACCCCCTCCAGTGTGCAGCCCCACCTGGATAATGTGACGGCAGCCTTAGTGCGCCAGTACCCTCCCCACACACCAGCTCTCAGTGGGCAGGAAAACAGAGTGATGAAGCCAGTTCAGAGATGGGGATTAATAGGAGGCCATGACTGGTGAAGGCCAGGGAGAAATTTAGCCAGAACCTGCTCTTTTCAAGAAACACCCTGACCACAGAGTCAGGACCTCACTTTTACGTCTCATCTGAAAGATGGCGCCTGTTTACAGTACAGTGTCCCCGTTACTATACTGGGGCATTAGGACCCACACAGACCGCAGGGTGAGCGCCCCCTACTGGCCTTACTAAAACCTCTTCCAGTAGCAACCTCAGCTTTCCCAGTTGGTCTCCCATCCAGGTACTGGCCAGGCTCACACCTGCTGAGCTCCACAGGGCTGCCAGGCTGTAAATGCACTGTCGCAAATTGTACAAGCACGTCGGAACCCTTGGAGCGCTGCAGCTGCAGCACTATCAACGCGCACGTGTAAATGGCAGGGTGCTGGTGTGTCTGCGCTGGCTGACCGCTCCGTCTTCTCTCAGCAGGAGAAGCGCGTCATCAGCGACAGGAAGCCCGTGTCTCCCCGCGGCCGGGGGCAGGACGGGGAGTCCCCCGCGGACCCCCCCCGCAGCCCCAAGGGCCAGAGCCCCCCCAGGAGGGCCGGGTCCGGCCGGCTGAGCCGGGGCCCCCGGGGCGGCGGCGGCGGCGTCTACTACGAGCGGAGAGAGCCGCGGCGCGAGAAGGGGGAGCCCCGGCAGGACCGCGAGGCGGGGGAGGGCACCGGGAGGCCGGAGCACACGCCCCGGGGGCGAAGGGGCCGAGGCGGCGGGCCGGGCGGCTCCGGCCCGGACAGGAAGACCAAGGTCAGTCAGTCCGTCGAGCTTTCCGGCCCCCTGGGAAGCAGGTTTCGCTCCGCACGGCAGATTCCAGCCCGTCGGGTCTCGTGACAGAACCCTGCTGTTGGCTTCAGCCACGTGTTGGTGCAGCTTGTTCCATGCTCCCACCACCCTCTGCGTAAAGACGTGCTTTTTCTTCTCGGTCATAAATGCCCTTTCATGTAGTTTCTGCTTGTGTCCTTGGGTTTGTGCATCGCCGTTGGTTCTGAGATGCCTTTAAAAAGAGCCACAAGAGATACGCACTCTATTATAATACTCTGCGCACAAAACATCTAGGCCTGGAAAAACAGATCTTGCAGTATGCTGACCATTAAAGAGTTCTTTTTTTTTCTCACTTCAAAAAGTTAACGATCTCTCCAAGTCGCCAGTGTGACGGAGCTGGTAGGGGGCGAAGTGTCTGTGTGTCAGGGCTCACACAGCCCCGGACAAATGTTAAAGAAGCTTCACTGACGCTCGATCCCTTTGTCCCTCTGTCTGTGTGTCAGGAGTGGGAGGAGAAGAGGAGACAGAACATAGAGAAGATGAATGAGGAAATGGAGAAGATTGCCGAGTACGAAAGGGGTCAGAGGGTAAAGGCATTGCGTCTTGTTTTGTTTTTTTCCTGAAAGTTTAATGGTCTGGATCGGTGCCAGCTGGCCCACAGTATCTTCACAAGCTGTCGAGCACAGGCTCCTGCCTGCCTCTCTGCTGTGGACGTGTGCACGCGTCCCACAGGAGCCGGGAGCACCATGAACGAGACGTTTCGGCTGCGAAACCGCGTCTGTGTGCGTCTGTGTGCGTCTGTGTGCGTCTGTGTGCGTCTGTGTGTGTGTGAGGGAAGAGATCGGACAGGCCAAGGAAAAGGGTGGGGTGAAGAAAAAGTGAGAATTGGAAGGTGAGCAAGGCAGGAATTGGAAGATGTCTGAGCCAAATGTGCGCTAGCTCCCAGAAAACTTGTTTAGTGCTCATTACAGGAGAAGAAATCCGGCTCCAGCCTGAGGTCATTATTCCTGACCTGGCTGGGGTTGTTGTACATGACGTCTGAGGAATAGTCAGAAGTAGGAGCTACTTGGCAATGGTCACTCCAGCCCCCACTCGTGGTCGTAACACAGGGTGACCAGAGCTCTACTCGTATAGAAAATCCTCTGAAACACTGATGTCATTCTGGGCTCTGTGGGAAGTACACCCTGCGTGTGTCTCCTGCAGTGTCCTCTGGGACCGTCGCTGTTCCTCACAATTAAATCATCCTGGACCTTGACTGCACGGCGTTTTAACTCCTTGCATCCCTACACAGCAGAAGATTTAAAGGCAGCCCCTGACCTGAAGTACTATGTGTTCCCTTTCTAAATATTTTTTATAACCTGTAACACGTCAAACGAACAGTGTTAATAAGCCGTCAGTCGCTGATCGGGGCTGGCGATGGCCGGAGTGTTAAACAGAGCGCTCGGATGCCTTTCGTGTTTGGTTAGTTCACAGGTTGGCACTAATGGCTTGTTTATTCCGCCTGCGGTCCAAAGTCTTCCTGGAAATGTGTCGGAAGCACAGCTGCAGGAGAGCTGGGGGGGGGGGGGGCTCAGGACGCCCCTCACCGTGCGCCCCTTGTGTTTTCTGTCGCAGGGGGAAGGCCAGGGGGAGAAGAACCCCATCCGCAATTTCCTGGACGACCCCAGGCGCTGCGGGCCGGTCCCGGATGCGGACCGGGACCGGAAAGAAGGGAGCCGGCGCCACGTCCGAAACTGGGGGGGGCTGGACTTTGACAACGTCAGGACAGGCACGGAGTGGGATAAGGAGTGGACGGTGAGCACCCGTGGGACAGGAATTTTGGACGGGAGCTGGGGTTGTAGGTTTGGGTCCATTGCAATGGCCAGTTCATTTAAGGGGGGGTTCCCAGTCCTGGTACTGGTGCCCCCCCCCCCACACCTGCTGGTCTTTGTTCCAGCCGAGTTTCACAGTCAGACCCTTCACTGACTTTAAAATCAGATACATTTAGACAGTTTTTGAAACGGGGAGCTTTAACCGTGAAATTAAATCCCAAACGTTTGAGTAGGAAAAAAATGCACATATTCCAGTGATGCCGGTTCTCGGATGAAGCGAGGCTTCTGGTCTCTGATGAAGGTGGGGGTTGGGATGAAGACCAGCAGGTGTTGGGGTCACTGGGATTAAGATGGGGAGCCGCTTGTTAAAAGCGACTGGGCTGGCCGGTCCTGGAGAGCTGGGATCCTCAAGCCTGTGTCTCTCCATCCCCACCATGAATTGACAAAGACATTTCATAACTTGCAGGTTATTTTCTGTCCGGTTTGGAAGTTTTGAGTTCCGTTAAATTGGGAGCTTTTCGTACCAAAAAAAGCTCTTCCTCCTCTTTAAAGTCCGATGGACGCGTGAGCAGATAAGCCTTCTGCACTGTGACCCCACAGGACTCGGGATGGCCAGCCCGTTGAAACGATTGTCCTCTCGGTCCAGTTGCAGTTGTGGGGTAGTTATTTACAGCGCTCTGAAAACCCCGGCTTTCTACTGGGGCAACGCTGGGGCCTGAGGCACAGTTCTTCCAGGGTTTTGTCTTTCTGGGGGGGGGGAAACGCCGAGAAAAAGCCCCTGAAAGGCCCCCCTCTGTCCTCTCTCTCCCCCCAGAGCCGGCGCCCGGGCCCCAAGGGCTCGGTGGACATGACCCTGTCCATGACGGGCCGGGAGCGGGCCGAGTACCTGCGCTGGAAGAAGGAGCGCGAGCAGATCGACCAGGAGCGCCTGGCCCGGCACCGCAACGCCACGGGCCAGTGGAGGCGGGAGTGGGACGCGCAGAAGGCCGACGCCATGTGAGGGCACCCCTTTATTTTTACCCCTTTATTTTTAATTTCTGGGTGCATCACGCCCTTGGTTTGTGTAGGGACCCCCGTAATTTAAACCAGAGCGGTCAGTCTGAGCCACGGCGGACCCAGAGCTCATCCTGGTTACCGTAGCATTAAGCAGATTGAGAGCATGTGAGTTCCTCCCCCCCCCTAGATGGGACACTGGTCTGTCGCAGGGATTGCTTCTCCAGCAGCGCTGGTCCCCACTTATCCAGCTGGGTGGACTGGGGCTGCTGGGGTTAAGGACCTCAACAGTCCAACGGCAGTGTCTGCAGCAGGAACTCGAACCCAGAACCTGTCAGGCCGGAGTCTAATAGTTTACCCACTACTCTGCCCCCTACAGTCTCATTGTGCACTGTTCTCAGCAGGAAGACCTTGCTCTTGGTTAGTGATGGCATGCACTAGTGTTTATTGGCACTGAGTCTGCTCTGTTTATAGATGGAGTATAGGTGCTGTCCTATTAGTGTAGGAAGAAATGTCATAAACCAGGTCAGATAGCTGGGTCATACAGACTGGCTTAATAAAATGCAGTGGCTCTGTATATACGACTATCACCCACTCAATCTAACAGTCTATGTAGGGATTCCTGTCGGTCGTCTTGCAACAGCTGGCGTTCAGCATTCTCTTCTGCGGACCTCTCAGTGGGTCACGTGTAATGAGCACCCCCTTGTTTCAGCACCACATTAAGTGCTGAAATCGATTATAACGAAGCATCCTGTGAGTTATGAGATAAAGCAGAGCTGACTGTCAGAGATTCTCCATCAGGGCTGTGCAGGAGTCCCATTCACTCGCCAAGACAGTGTCTTTAGAAGGGAGAACAGTGATGCAGTGGGATGTCAGCAGCACCATGCTTGACGACAGGTCTGCTTGCAGGTTCAAAGAGGACGCAGCGGTGACCGGTGTGCCCACAGCAGATCAGGGCGGCAGGAGAGGTGAGGCTGTCCGTCTCTGCCTGGGCTTTTCAGACATGCTGATAATTACAAGCTCCAGTAACATTGTCTCCCACTTGAGGAAATCTTGTGTGAAAGTTTCAGATTCCTTTTTTTTTTTAATTGCAGACTGTAACCGGATTTTTTTGAGCGAATAATTTGAAATTTAATTCTATAGGAGTCATTTCACTCAGGAAAATTCAGTGTGAGGAGTAAAAAAAGGCCTGTGAGCTGTCTGCTCGGACAGTATGCACAGTTCCCGGCCCACTTTGTAGTTAAGCGTTGTGATGCTTATTTTTTCCAGCAGCTGGGGGGCGCTGTTGCAGAGCTCAGGGATGGGCCAGGGCCTCAGGTCAGGGTCTTTGCATGGGAGTGTGCTTGTGGGTTGAATCCTCCTCTGCAGTGGTTGGTCTGTTAACTAGGGGTTCTCCAGCTCCAGTCCGCAAGGAGCGCAGTCCATTTATAGTTTATGGTTCTCTCTAAACCTCACCAGCGACAGTCCTGGAGAAAGGTTCAATTGGTCCAGTTAATCACTGAGGCTAAGTAGGTAATTAAGAGCCTGGAAAGAATGTGACCTTGAAGATCCTGCAGCTCTTGAGGTCTGGTGGAGATCTCTGGCGTGTCTGGCTACAGGTTTTTGCACATTTCTCTCTTGCATTTGTATGAGGAATGGAAGCTGAAACCTCTGTCTCTTGCTCTGTGATGCTGTTACTAGGCTTTGCGGTGTGCTGTTTTAACTCCCTTTCTCTGAAAACTAATTTATTCACAACTTCTGATAATCTAGTTACAACACAATGCTTGCTACACTTATTTCAAAGAGCTAAAAACCTGCTTCTTCAGTGGTCTAACCTGCACATGCCTTTGTAGTTGGTGCTGAGGATCCTAGTGCATTTCGTGAAATACCTGCGTGCAAAATAAAAGGAATTTCCATCTTGTGACCAGATCACGGAAATGGCGAATAGGCTTTAGCTGGTGTGTATTTGAAGAACATACGAAAGGCAACAAATGGAAAAACAACCATTAAGAATATCTAATTTGTATCTAATTGATCCAAATATCTCATCCAGTAGCTTTTTGAAAGAAACTAGGTCATCGATTTTAACAACATAACTGGGCAGTTTCCCATGCCTTGGGTTTGAAATAAGACCAAGTCTGAGCAGCCCCGGGGTTTGTGAGCTGTAGCTTTTGAGCCAACAGCAGCTTGCCTCCTTTAGAGTACAGGAACCTCCATCCTGCAAAACCTGAAATGGATCACAGTGCTATGCAGTCCCCTGCTTCAGCCATGAGATCTGTAGCGGGTCTCGTATTGTGGAGCCTCAGGCTGTTGCCTTGATGGCCCAGGTTTCCTGGTGACTGATAGGCTGGCGAGTCTCTTGGCACCAAGGACCTAGGGTCTGTTCAGTGCTACCGCTGGGGGGCTTGTGCGCTGGGAGGGAGGAGATCACAGAGCCTGGCCACACACCCCGCAAGGGGGGGCCCCGTGCTCCCTGCGCTGCCCTGACCGCCTGCTGCGTTTCTCTGCCCCCTAGACGACGCGAAGAGGCCGCCCAAGGCCCCCCTGTTAGGGGACTTCCTGAGCCAGGGCAGGTCGAAGGAGCCCGGAAGAAGCAGAGGCCGAGGCAAGGGCAGGGCGCAGGGCAAGAGCTACAGGTAGGGCGGAGTGTGGAGGGGCGTGGGTGAGCGAGAGAGACCGGTCCGAGACGTCCATTAAAGGGACACGGCACTGCTATTTTCATATTTCGGGGTGAGAAAGAATCGGCATGGATGAGTGCATTTGAAACTGCAGTAATGGTAACGTGCACAGTAACTTGTAAAGCCCCCAGTTGGCAGCACAAAATAGACTAAACTTCCAGGTATGCAGAATGCCATGTTGTGCGATTCAGAACGAGGCATCAAAACTTCCGGTGATGTGAAGTGGCCCTTTGCCGTTGTAAAACAAGCAGGCTTTTGAATACATCTCTGTAAATCCAATAGAAATATTGCTTTCGATTTTGAGATGGTTTTGCCCACAAATAACTGCTTGTTAACTCTGCCTGCAGATCACGATAGAACATTTCTGCAGTCAAATGTCTGCTGCACAACCTGTACTTATTCTTTCGTGCATCACATTACATTTATTGTGGTGACTAGTGAGCAGGAAGGGTCGCGCAATTTGTATTTGTGGGAGCTCAAATTTGAGTTGAGGTGACATGGCGACCGGCAGTACTTTCACAAAGTTCATGGTTTGGTGCTGAATTTGAAGTTTGTCATTTTTGTTCCTTAACGTCAATGAATTTATTTGTTACCAAGGATAAATAACCTGTCTGAGAAATTGGGGCTCTGCAGTTCCCCTTTAAGCAGTGCCTTGCCCCAGTCCTGTGCAGTTCTAGGGTGTGTGCGTGCGCGCGGGCGCTCCCTCACTAACTGATAACTGGGAAGCGTGTTTTCTGGCCAACAGTATGCATGACGATCGCTGGGAGGACGACAAACCTGAGAAAGAAGAGAAGAAAGAGGAAACTGCCCCCAAGAAAAAGGTAAGGCTTTCCCCCTCCTGTACTGGAGGGAGGGTTACTGAGGGGAGGGGGGGGGTTGCCTTTTACTTTTAAAGCATTGATCCAGAGAGCCTAGAGGCTCCAGTACCTGTTCCACCTGCGCTGATGATTTAGGGCCTCAGGGTGTGACGTTTCAGCTTTGAAAGGCCAGAGGATGTGAACCTCGTGAGCCTTGACCGGCAGAGACGAAGGATGCCTGGTGGGAGTAGTTAACGTGCTGTCCGGTTGCTGACGTAGTCAACTCGGGGTATTGCGTCTGGATGAGCAACCAGGGAGAGGCTGGATGAGATCCTAACTGCTAGACAGGTGACATGGTCTCCTCTTGCCTGTAACTGTTTCTGCTGTCCTACAAGGGTTCTCTTCTCTTTCATTCTTCCCATGTGGGTCTTCCAGCCTGAGCCCAAGGATCCAAACGTCAGCACCAAGAGTGCACCAGAGGTCACAGGTCAGGAGGAGGATGAGGAAGGATGGGAGGACACCAGCGATGGGGCGGAAGAGATCGTGGGAGAGGTGTCCGAGGAAGAGGAGGAGGAGGAGGATGTAGAGGAGGTGGAGCGGGAAGAGAAGTCTTCTCCTGCAGCCTCAATCCCGGCCAAGCCTCTTGAGTCCCCACACCTCTCCTCCCCATCGGGGAGCCCGAGGGGGCGGCAGCACGCGCTCCTGCCCAAAGTGCACATCCCCGAGCCCCAGGAACCCCAGTCTTTCCAGTCCCCCGAAGCCAAGCCTCTGAGCCCCTTCTCCCCGCTGGAGGGGCACGAGCCCGTGCGGGACTGGGGCGAGGAGATGGAGATGCAGTCGCCGCGCAGCAGCCTGGGCGAGAGCCCCCTCAAGCCGGACGCCGCCCCCGAGGGGAGCCCTGGCCCCCAGAACCCAGTGGGGCCTCCCGACGGCACCCCTGTCCCAACCACAGCAGAGGCAGAGGGCCCAGAACCCAGCGCCCAGACGGAGCAGGACGGCGGCAGGCCGGACCCACAGGACGTCCCAGCAGCCACAGGTGACTGACGGGGCACGGCCCTTCCTTCTGTCGCCACGCAGGGCAACGCCAGGCCTGCTTGTACGTGCAGAGCTTGCAGGGGCCTGTCTAATGGGAGCGATACATGCTTACACAGAGCAGGCGTCAGCAGCTGAAGCAGTTCAGGTCACACATTTGATCTTATTTTTAACTGTGTAACGATGAAGCTTCTTCATAACGGATCGTCGTGCAGCAGGAAGTGACGTGTTGCAGGTTCTCACTACCTCATAGTCGTGCCGTAGCTCCTGAAGTGGATGATTTCAGTCAACTAGATAGGGGTTTCATTAGCGAAAGTAATGAAGTTTTTTTTAATGTAGATGGACAGACGAGGGTTCAGGAGTCTCCGGGCTCTCCGGGGGGCCCAGGTGAGCAGGGAGCAGAGCACCCCAAGACGACCAAGGAAGCAGGTGACCTCTCTGTGTCAGAGCCCCCCAGCTGTCCTCCGAGCTCCCAAGGTAGGGGTGCACTTGAGCCCCTGGGGGTTCCCTTAGACCATGGGGGAAAAATGCAGATCAGTGATATTTTCAGTGTATGCAGTATATTTTTATGTCTATTCAGTGTATACATTTCCTTTTCATTTGTAGTAGGGATAGAATAATTCTTGCTGCCTTGCTGTTGCACATGATGGGGAAAAGCTCTTTTCCCTGATGTTGTGGTGTCGACGTCCAGCAAATAGCAAAAGCTTTGGGATCATCCAGCCCCAGATCCCAGCAGCGCCTCGCCATCAGAAGACTAAAATCAAGCAAATCCCTCCTGAAATGAGATTGTTGGGTGTTTCCACCTTATCTTGGGGAGACGTAGTGACTTAAGATTGTTTGTTTTTTTTAATAAAGCCCAAGCATTCTGTGAACAGGAGTCCTGTGACCTTCCTGTTGTTGACACCTCCTCTCCTCTCTCCCAGCTGACCCCGGTGCTGTGTTGCCGGACTCCGATCAGACCTCGGACCCGACCTCCAGCGCGGGCCCTGGTTCGGCAGAGGAGCCAGGGCAGCCAGCCTCAGGTGCGGTCCACATCACCGGGTTCGAGAGCGTGGCTTTC
Source organism: Atractosteus spatula (assembly GCF_055471065.1). Taxonomy (NCBI): domain Eukaryota; kingdom Metazoa; phylum Chordata; class Actinopteri; order Semionotiformes; family Lepisosteidae; genus Atractosteus; species Atractosteus spatula. The sequence goes on along the minus strand of NC_142708.1, from coordinate 72,144,625 downwards.
TGTAAAAACTCGCTCACCACAGCTGAGCTCTGACGGTGAAGGTTTCCCCTGCATGTCCGTGTGGCGCCGCATTGACCTGGGGGGAGGACAGGGGCTCTCTCACGTTTTCGGACTCTCTGCTTGTGGATGAGCTGACCAAGGCTACCTGTTAACTCACAGACTTCTGTCCTCGTAACGCCTGCTCACACTCTCTCTGTTTTGTCTGCAAACCCGTATCTCCTGGTGATCCAGACTGTTTGGAAAACCATCCGATTTCCCAACCGCGCTGCGGGCGGCCTCTGGGAATGGAGAACCAAGAGCTTCCTCTTCCGAGCTCGGATTCTGCTTCGGACTTTGGATATGATACTAACCCCACCAGACCCGTTCCTGATTCTCAGTCCTGATCGTTATAAATGCTTTTTGTTTTCTTGTTGAATTTTCTAAATCACCACACCATTATCCTGTTTCCCTCTTGGCACTTCATGTTCGCTTTCTGGTTTCTGCTAATGGATCTGCTTTTCCAGAGCTCTGTGTTGTGCTTTGGGCTGTCTTTTATGTTTCTTGAAACTTTCTCTGTTCCAACACCCGGCTTTCCTGGAAAGTGCTGAATAAGACAACCGCAGCTCGAGAAATGTTAACAAACATTAAGAGAAGAGGTGGAAAGTCGTTCACATCAAAATAGCCTCATCAGAGCTACGCCGAGGGGCAAACACAGATCTGTGTATTTCAGAAGGCAGAAGTCCAGTGAGTTTTCAGGTGCCTGCAGGCTGCCAGTCAGTAAGTTCTAGCTGACACTCAGATGTCAGTAAGGTGTGGTGCTCTTCCAGTTGTTCTGAGTGTCCCATCCTCCCCCTGTGGGGTATTACTTAGAAGAAAGGCAGGTCTCTGGTAGAGGGGTGTGTCAGTGGAGCTTGTCTATAGATCCTTTTTCATCCTTTGCAGGTACAGGAGGCACTACTGGAAGGCCAAGTAAAAAAAAAAACGTTGTTTACAAGTTGAGTGGTTATATAGCGGATTAAGACACTTGCAAATTTATTCCATCCATAGTCGGGGAAAGCCCTTAATCTGGTGTGTGTTTCGGTTTGCTTTTTTGGTTGCTGACAAAAGTATTCGGTGTTGAATAAGATTTACATTGTTTTCAGTGAGGGTGGCTGGTCCTTCAGGCTGAGGTTAAAGGTCACACTGAACAAGCTGGGAGGGCTGGGCTGCATTTCTTGTGAGTGTTGATAGATCTTCTGTCGATCAGCTAAATGGCAAGTTGGGTTGAGGCTGTGGTGTGAAATAGTATAGGAGTGTCCTTTAGAAAACATTGTGTTGTGCAGGTTATTTTTCTTCCCTCGTTTCAGTTATTCCTGGTCCGAATATGTCTAAGCACTCTGATACTGCCCCTTCCCTCTTGCTTTCCCATCTTTTGAGAGAAATTGTTTCAATAATACAATATTTTACGGAGAAGCTCTCGAGTGAAACGATGAATATCTAGTATCAGCATTGCCCCATCATGTTACACTAAAGTAGTTGATGCACTTGAAAAATCATAAAAGACTGATGGATGAGAACTCCTAAACAGTCATTCCCACTTTGCTGTGGTCATTTCGTACAAGAGCTTCCCTCAATTGTTATATCGATTGGGTTGAGTTAATTAAGGAACTGGCACCAGAATCCTGCAATGCAGTGGCCTTGAAAGACCACAGAGTGAGCATCACTAATGGATCAGCCGGAAGAACTTTGTAGTGGAAAATACAGCACTAATTTAGCTTTTTTTAATCCGGTACAGTTGTTTTGCAATCTCCAGCGATCTGATGGTGGCGTATGTGAAGCTGCCAGGGGCTCTCTGTTCTTTTTATCTGCTGCTTTATAGTACAGTCATCAAAACCTGCAGTCTGGTCTGTTTTTTTTCCTAGAAGTCTGGAATCGGCCCTGATGCAGAGCTGCTTCTGCCGTTAGACTTCAAAACGCTTTAACTACAGGGACTCCTGCTGTGAAGGCGCACTCGTGCTCGATTGCCTTGAAATGACAAAATGCACTGTCGCAAAGAGATGGAATTATGATGGAGGATAAAACCATTCAGACTTGCCTTTGACCTTCTGCCTCTTTGTTTGTGTGACTTAGAAGAAAATGAAATGACAGCCCAGCAAGATGGACAGATCCCTGTAGTTTGTGACCTACTTTTGGACCTGTACCTGTGTTCATGTTCCCAGCTAGGCTAATGCTCATCATTGGCTGTTCAACTCCATTATCTAATTAGAAGTGGCACTGAAATGAAGTATAAGAAGAGTTGTGGAATGCTGTATTGTGTGATTATTGCTGTAGTTAAGCTACTCCACAGTGACTTCTTCCCCCCCAGCAGATACAGTTAATCAGTGGTGGCTCGTTAGCTGAGGCACGCCCTAATTAAGGGGGTTTCTTTTAGTCTCCACTTTCGTTTGACCACTTCAGGTGATGACCTAATAGACATGTATTGTCCAGATGACATCCTTTCTGCTCCTTCGTTTTCAGTACAAGAAAGAGGTGTGACCTTCAGTCTTTAGTCTTTATTAGTTTGCGGGCTCATTCAGAGCCTCGTCGCTGCCTGTCCCAGGCAGGGGGCTGCTGCACAGTGGTTTCCTGTTCTCGAGCTGGGGGACGGTCAGAAGAAATGACCAGTGGGAAGGGAAAAGGAGCCACCTTACGTGAGAATCCTGCTTTCCAGACATAACGGAAATATCTACTGCAACCCTGCAGGTTCCCAGCACGTCACAAGCGCTGCTGTTATTTGCAGTGCTGCCATAAGTCCCATGATGCACATCAGCGTCTGCATCAGGCCCCACGTGATGTATGTGGCTAATATGAATTGGCTAAAAGCTATTGGGTTTCTAATAGTATGCAGGAATTGGTGTCAGAGTTATGTATTTTGCCTCCATTATGAAGAAACTTCGAAATTGCACTGTGGGTTCTGGCGTCCAGCACAGTCATTCTCCTTTAAGTGCCCTGTATTTGTTGAGATGCTTTTATGCGTTGCTGTCCCATTAATTCCAATATCCGTGTAACTGAAGCCCTAATAAACAGTGGTTTCAGAGTACCGCTGCCTAATCATCCGATTGCTGACATCTCTTAATGTCTTCTTAATGCCCTACAAAGGAAGGCGGTCTGTAAACCTTCCAGTCAGCATGGTAGCACACCAGTCACGTTTGTTCACTTATTATTAAACTCCCGTTTTCTGTGTGCGGTAGGCAAATGGGCTTTTTTTGTTTTACAGGAACCCTGTTTACCCCCCCCCCCCCTTACTGGAAGCCACAGGAGGCCTGTAAGGAGCTGAACGCTGTTGTGTGCATCAACACTGTTCATGTGCAAAACTGATGTTTTTTGGACATCTAGGCTGACGGCAGGAAAGCCCAGAGTCTGGAGGTGCTCATTTCAGTGTGACTGGCTTTTTAGTGTTAATCTGTCATTCTTCAGTGTTGGCAACAAAGGTAGAGGTTATGGAAAGAAAGGAATTGTGAGGTCCCTGAAAAGTGAAAGCAAATAGGAGTTTGCAAACAAGATGAGGCACTTCAGATTCTGTTGCTCATTTTCTCGCACGTGGTTTCATGTTTCTGGAATTCGGTTCAAACGCTTTCTCCAAGGATCCCCTGGAGGCAGATCCCACAGTCCCCCTCTTTGTAAAGATGCCTTTCCTGTGTTCTGTCCTGAATGCTTCCCCTTTGTGTGCTGTTGCTGATCTTGACAAATGTCCTCGCTTTGCTCAGGACCTTTCAGGATGTCGGTGCCCGAGTCACGTCCGATTCTGTTTTGGGAGGAAAAAGACGCAGTTCCCTTAGTCTGTCTTGAGTGTGACACTGCCTTCAGGCCAGGGATGAGGCTGCTTTCCCTCCTCTGTTGTGCCTCAAGAACTGCAGTACTTTTCTCATCAAGTAGCACCCATTCCAACAGCAGTTCAGGTGGGGGGGCTGCGTCAGCATGCATAGGCTGCAAAGGATCAAGTCATAGGTTTATTCCGTGCTGAAAAGAGGAGAAGGAAAGCGCAACGTTTCGGCTGTGGAGCAGCTTATTCCTCACACTTGAAGAAGGCTCCACGGCCGAAATGTTGTGTTTTCTTTCTTCTTTTTTTCAGCATGGAATAAACCTCTGACTTGTTCCCATTCCAACAGCGCTGCCAGCGAGGTCTCGCTGTCTCTTTGTCGTGTTCCGTGTTGGTGCCTGGCTTCCTCTGGACATGGCACTGTTTAAAAAAAACCCCCAGACAAAAACGTCTTCCAGCGTCTTGCCAGCCTTTCAGCCTCCACGCCCCTGTGCGGAGGTGTTGAGCGGAGAGGTGATCGTGTGTGTTCTCTGTTCGCAGGCTGAGAGAGGCTCGCCTCGCTGGAGCTCTCGGAAGGAGAGAGAGAGAGAGAGACGGAGCTTTGTCCGTGACGGATCGCCCGGACTGCTCTGGCGGTCCCGGGCTGCGCATGCTGCAGCAGCTGGCTGGGCAACTGCATTTAAGTTTTCATTTTAAAAAAGAAAAAGACCACCTAACGGGGCTCTTGAAAATCACTGAAGTGACCTGCCGAATTGTGTTCGTGTTCCCACAAAAACCCGGCCCCTTCTCAGGCGGAGGATGGAGACCAGAAAGCATTTTTTTGTTAAAGAAATTAAAAACGTATTTATGGTTTGCAGAACAAACGTGGTAGCTCCGCTGTGATCAGAGAGATGTTGAAATGCTTACACACAATCATGGGGGATACACATGAGCCCATTGGTTCACTTTTGTGTAAGTTTTGATTCCTGAATGTTTTATTTCCTAATTTGAGTTTGTTTGCATGACGTTTCCCTCTAAAAGCATTGCTGGTGTAAGCAGTACTATGTCATTTGTTACAGAATTGCTGAGAGTCATTGTTTTGTCACAGTTTTAATGGAGAAGTTGCTGCGTATTTTCTTTTGATGTTTTTTTCCAGGAAATGTGTTGCTATGCAGCTCCGTTTTAGAAAGATGAACGCCCTGTCTCGATGCAGATGACACCACTAACATTTTTTTTGGGGGAGGCAATATTAAAATTTCCAAAACAAAGAAAAAGCTTGAGGAACGTCCCATCAATTGGCATAAAAAGAGTGCGTGGAGCAGTCTACATACATTCGAAATTGTCACCAGTTTTATTCGCAATACTTCACCTTATCGATATGTAACACATAAATACAGCCAAATGGTCATTGAACATTGTTGTGGAGGGTTATAAAAACACGTTTTTATACGTGTTTAGACAAGAAAGATTAATATCTGTCTTTACCAGCTGTAGGTGATCACTGCGGGTGTGGGATTGATGTCACAGGTACGCCTGGAGAGGCTTGAATCTCTTTCTATGCACGTCTGGTTTATACAGCATTTGTAGGCTGCCTGGGGCGGGAGAAGGCAGTTCTTGCTCAGCGCGTGCTTCTCCCTTGCCCAGAGAAGTGTGCTTGATATGTGCATGCTCCGTCACAAAGCTCTTCCTGGGCAGGAAGGTTTCATGTGCATGAGTTCTACTTGGGGATCGCAAGTAGCCTGCTAGATTTTCTTTTGCATGCCAAATATTTCTACAACACTTCCACTCTTTTTTTTTTTTGAAGAACAGGCCCCCCAGACATGATCGCTTTAAGTATCAATGATATAACTACATATGTAAAAAAAAAACATACACCGTTTGTGACAGGAGTCATCCGTGCTGGTACAGTGCAAAGAGCTCTGCTTTATTCGAATGAGCAGTTCTGACGTTGAGACCTTATAGTTGTATTCAACACTGAGCACAAAACTGCATCCACATGCAGAACTGTCTGATAGCTGTGCTCTGCATTATGCATGGTCTGACATAAATGCTCCTACATCATACATAATGTTTGGGAAAACAGGGCAGCTCCTCTTTTTCTGTTTAAGCTTGTTTTAAGCGAGGGTCTCTAGTTGGAAAGTATAACAAATTGGAATGCATCCTCTGCAGATGGCTAAAATATAAGCACACTTCTCAGAACCACTGTTCAGACGTCTTATGATTTTTACCTGGGGGAGGTTTTCACTGGAGTTTTTAAGGCTTTTTTAAAAAATACTTTTTTAGATTACATTCCAGTTTTAAAGTCTTGGAAACTGCTTCTTTCACAAATGGTGATTTAGATAGGGGGCTTTCTACTTGTGTTGTTTTCTTAAAATTTCTGATAAGATCTGCACCAGCTCTGAGACTTTTACTTTGTAGAACAATTTTAAAATACCTTTGAGCTTCCAGGGCTTTCTAGGTTTCTAGTTGACTGGGTTCCAGTCACCAGTATGAAACCATTTTTCAACACTTTCAGCTCTGAATTTTTGCACTTGTTGGGAATGTATATTTTTTCCCCAATTATTTTGAACCTTTCTAGACCAGTATATGCAGTATTAGTCATTAATGTGATCCCCTCAGCATGACCGATTCATACTGAGTGTGACTGGAGGCCTGGGTAAGATCATCAGATTGGCAGGAGAAAAGATGGTGTGTTTATTTCTCTTTGTCACCAGCCTGTGCTTGGTTAAATGCACCACAGTAGGTGTGCGGTGCTTTTTTTAAGCACTGAGTTTACGGTCAAGGTATTGCTCGTGAGTATTGGCATCTATTCCTTGTTCAACTGTTGAATTTTTAGCTCCTGTCAGAATTCTGCACGCTTTTTTCCGGCAGCCCCCCAGACAGAGGCAGTCCTGGGTTTGTAAGAAGGGGTAAAAGTGAAATCCATACGACTGATTAGCGAGACCTGCTGATCCATGATGCCTTAGTCCATATGTGGCCACTGGTGGAATACTTGTGACATTACATTTTCCAACATGTCTGTTTTCACCCTTTTAATGAAGCAGTGCCCCTTTAATGTAGACAGACCTACCAGTAAGGATTTATACAGAATATTAATATATTCTGTATGCTGGATGAATGAGATCCTGCTTCATTAAAGTATGTTTTTCATAGTTCTAAACTCTAGGGCACAACATCAGCCACCATTTCTGTTCTGGGGGGAGCCGGATGCAGAATTTCGGTAGGAGTCTTTCGGGATGTTCTCAGCTCAGCAAGGCCAATGTCGCCAACACGTGATTTCTTTGTTTCCCGACGCCAGGCATGAGCTCAGAGTCATTTGCAGGCTGTTCAGAGTAGCTCAAAATGGAATTCAGTGTCTGTTCTCCACGGGTGAGACCTGTTCATCACACTTCCACTGGTTCCTATCCTCTCAGCTCAGTCACACTCGCCTGTTCTTGATTTTCACAGGCCCCCTCAGTGGTGGAGAAGTGAGGGAGTCTGGCTGAGCTGAATGCAGATTATTCATAGAGGTGTGACTGGCAGGTGTCACTTTCATCAACGGGGGGGAATATCATCTTATTTGAACAGTCGTAGCACATAATTATGATGTGACACTGGAGCAATAGCCGAACGTCACCAGCTTCTTGTTTGTACCTGTGTTATGTATCAGTCTCATACACCGGTCGAACTGTTGTGAGTCTGATCTGTTTCCCCACTGGTGCTTGGCAATCATGTTAGAGTTCATTTCCTCCTTCCAAAAACACCCTGTGTGAAAAATCTTAAATGCAGAATGACAGTCCTGCTGTGAATGATTTCTCCTGATCGGCACTGAAAACAGAATGATCTGGGTTTACAGAATCATGTCAAATAAAATAAAAATGATTGGACTGATTTCTTTTTTTTTACTTATTTATTTTAATGCCTCCTGTGTCTGCATACGTGTAGCACGCAAACCTGATTCTGTGTTTTAAATGTCCAATTTAAGGCTCAGGATCTTTCAGTGTGCAGTGTCTTGGTAGAGGGGGAGCCTGCGACGCTCTTCTGTGACCTGCCTGTGATCTCCCCTGAATCGTTGAGCACTCAAAGGATAAACATGCACTTAGGCAAAGACCTGAAAATTGGCCTCAATGAACGTGCTGAGAAAGTGGGACTCGTGTAACGTAGCCTGTTTGGCATTTTTAAGATGCTGATCAGCCAGTGCTGCACGGCTCTGGAGTTTCCTGCTTCGCTGCGTAGTTTGCAAGGAAGGCTGTTCGCCAGGGAGCGCTGTCGGCGTTGTGCCCAGCTGGATTCGGAGCAGCCGGTCGTTTCTTTCACAGTTCGACTCGCCTCCAGGGGAGAACGATGAAGCGCAGGTGGACTCGGACCCTGTCCACCTTCGAGCCACCCACTCCCCCTCGTTGCACGTAATGGGCATCGCGGAGGTTTGGCGCCGTGTTGCTCAGGCCATGAGGGATGTGGTCCTGGCTCGAACAACAGAAACCTAGACCTCGCCCTGCACTCACTGAGAGCCACTGTGGAGGCCCCTGGCTCTGTTTAATGCCAGGCCTTCATGGCTGTACACTGAGGTACACGGGCACCTATGAGGCAGAGTATTACTGCGAGTGCCACCTGCTGGAATTCTGTGTGCACTACAGCTGATGGGGGGCGTTGCCTCGGCACTCCTGGGCATTTTGGCAGGGAAGCTGCATGTTGGCCTGTGGAGTGAGCTGTTAGTGTTTGATTCCTGGGCTTGGCCTGCCTGCCCCTAAACCACCACGGGTGCAGCTCTGTTAGTATAGTAGCGGTTACCCTGTGTGCAGCCTCAAAAAATGAAAAATGAGCAGTAAGTGGATTTACTGATGGCTCCCTGATTCAGGTCCGGCCCATTCCCCCGTCTCTTCGTTTTATTCCACCCGGGCAGCTTTTAATTAAAGAGCACAAATTGAAGGGGTAATTCACTTATGCTATTTGTAATGAACGGCTCCGAAACTGAAAACATTTTACCCAAGCAGTGACTTGAAGAATTCGTATCTTGGGAAGTGGAACAGTGGCAGAGGTAATAATTAATCTAGTAATTATTTCGGTTGAGGGTCCGACGGGGCCACTGACGTGGCAGGGGCAGTGGCTCCACTGGCCAGGCGTATGCAGCCCTGGGGGGAATTTAAATGGAAGATGGTGTCGAACCTGGGAGACCCTGTAGCTCTCGAGCAAGTAGTTCAAACGCCGCCGTGGTATCACAGGGGTCTGACCCGTTGGAAGCATGCCGATGGAAGGAACGGCATCTGCTAGCGGCGGGCAACGTACAGCGCCCGTGCCCGAGCACCTTGGCCTGGGCCGGCCTCCTGGTGTTCGCGGGTGTGAGCGCTTCTCGCGGTGGAGCGCCCGACGGGACAAATTCAAGGCGGGGAGGAGCCCGACGGGTTTGGAGCAGAAGCCGTGCCCGGAATGTGTGCAGCCCGTCATTTGCGCTGGAGCCTGAAATTCAAAACCGGAAGCTGGCAGCAGTGTCCTCTGTGGGGGGGCTGCGTTCTCTGTTCTTCAAAAGGATCTCTTTTTCTTTGTTGAACTCCAGCGGGACGGCGCTGAATCGCTCGTTCGTCTGCCTTGCCGCAGTGACGAGGAGGGAGGGCAGCTGGTGGCTCCTGGTCCCTGGGCGTCTCTCGGCTCGGGCGGGTACCCGAGAGGGCCTCGCACACGCACACGCACACGCACACGCAGACGGGGGGGGGGGGGGTCTTGAGCCCATCGCCGCGTGCTCGGCCAACCCAAGAAGACGGCGGTGGTCTGAAGGCGACAAAAATATTTTGTTTCCCCTCATTTCATTCTCTCTGGAGCTGGAGCCGAGGCCGGGCGCAGGTTTGTTCCCAGGCCAGACCAGTCCCAGTAGCAGGAGAAGGAAAAGGAGGGAGTCGCTGTTCTTCAGGGTGGGCCAGGAAGAGACTAAACACTCTCCTGTTTTTTAATTTTGTCCCATGACTCAGTTATTGAAACTTCGTTTGAGATATGTCATGCCTTTCCCCCCTGGGAATAGTTTCCTGGTTTTTTTTTTAAGGAAAACAGGAAACTTTTGTGGAGGACCCAAAAGCTGCCAAAAATCACAAAAGATCTCGGAATTGCCTTGATGCCAAAACTCCGTTTAAGACTAACTTGGGTCATAGCAGACCTTACGGGGGAGACTCACGCACTACCCCTGGTCCCTTGACTGGGCAAGACTATTGACGGGAGAGGAAAATAGGCGCATTTGGGTTTAGTATTTGTTTGTTTGTTTTTTTAACATATTCCAATGTATGTGGTATGTATAAAATAGTTAAACACAAAGGAAACGTCATCACAAAACTGTACCTGCTCCGGACAGTTTTGTGACCAATATTGTTAGTCGGACCCTCAATTCAGTATTTTCAGTTGGTACATTCGACCTATGCGACGTTTCTAGAAGCACCACTACTTAATAGAACAAGACAGCTTGACCTGAGTGCTAAAACGTTTAATACAGCCACACTCCTTCTTCAGACACGGAACCAATTACATCGCAATTGAGCTCTTGCTTTGTGTAAATGGGAAAGGAGGGCGGTGGGAGTGCCGTGAATTCAATGTTTTCCTTTTATAATATTATGAAATCATATTTGGAAAATGCTCCATGGCTCTTTAATCGACTGTTAAAGAGCCATTATTAGAATTAGAAATTATTCTGATTCTGAAAAAAAACGGGTATTATTTCTACATATAATCTAAAAAAAAACTCCACAGTTTTTATGACACCCCTCAACCGAAATGGACTGTTCCTGGTCGCTAACTAACGCTCGCGCTCAAGTCGTTTTCACACTCGACGAGGAAAAACGTTTTTTTTTTCCTATCAGCTGATATAACTAAAACGCGAAATACTTTAAAAAGGCATAAAAAGCTTTTTTTTTACATAGAACAAAAAAAATGGGGGTACGGAGTGGAAAGTGACCAGTGGTGTCTTCGACTACAGAGGGAGCTCCCCTCTGTGAGCTCTCCGAGGGTGTGCGGGGCGAGGATGACGGGTTTAGGGTTTTGTGTTCAATTTTGTGACTTTAACTGTTAATCCGGGCTAAATGTTTCACATTTCAACGACGTCCGGAGTACAATAATCCCATCTTCGACGAGTCTCTCCCCGTTTTAAACCTCGGGATGAGGCCGCGCCATTTCTGTACGGGTGTGCACTGTGGACAATTAAGCTGTCCAAGAAACCGAACGAATACATTTGTAAGATAGGTAACAGAAATACTATACATTGTGTTTAACCTGTGGTAAACTGGTGAGATCCCCAGGCCGACATGATGCTTTGCACAGGTGCTAATCGGAGAAGGAATCCCTTTACGGATACAGGATCTTGGTAGCTTTCTACGTCTAAACGGAAACAATGATGGAGTAGTTTAAAATCGTGAGTGTTTTGGAGGTGTGTTTTTTTTTCAGAAAAGATGTTTAAAGGCACTTTATACGGGGTGATTTGTTAGGTTTTCCAAATGCAACTTGCACCCTGGTTGACACGAAGCCTCGATGTAACATCTTTAAGAAGATGCGGAGCCTAAAAAACTATTTTATTCAGAAAGGTCTGTTTGAGAGCGTTTTTATATTGTGTTATTTTGTTGTCGTGGTCGTGGTGCTATATAACGTACATTTAATTACGGCATTTAATTATTAATTTAAGCAGGCCGTCTGCGTGACGGATTAATTGCGTCGAAATCTTTCTGGGGCTTTTCCTTATAGTTCCGTGCTGCCTGTACACGTAACTACACTGATTCCTAAGGAGAAGAAAACGCTGCATTGAAGGATTTGTAATCAACGGCCTGTGTGGGACTGCGGAAGGCATTGCCTCAAACTTTACAGAGCGGTGTGGTAGCTGCCATATAGAACATATTGTAGCGCTCTCGGGTTCCCGTGGGTATGCGCCCTCGCCGCTGCCGCCTCAGGTCGGCCCCCCACCGCTAGGGACTCGAACCCGGTCCTCCGGCGTCACTCAACAGGGACCCAGCCAGTTGAGCTAAAGGGAAATCTCCCGTCAGCCCGGTGGCTGAGGTCCCTGCTATACACAGGGAAGGGCGGTGACATCACCGCGCCGGTAAGCCGCCTCGCACAACTTGTAATGTCAGCGGTATGCGTTACAATACATGAGATATTGTCCTAAATGCGACTATCAATGCCTCCATCAGTCTTCTACCTGCTTCATCCAGTTGAGCTGCAGCCTTTCCCGGCAGGCAAGGGGCGCCAGGCGGGATACACCCTGGTCAGGACGCCAGTCCATCACAGGGCACACAAGCACACACGCAGACACACCAAGGGGCACATTTCCCACAAGCCAATCGGCCTGCCGGCACGTCTTTTGACTGTGGGGAATAAACCCACGTAAACATGAGGAAAACATACAAACTCCACACAGACAGCACCCCACGCAGGTTGGGAATTGAGCCAGGGCCCCATCGCTGTGAGGAATCAATGCCGACCACCGCTCCGCCATGCTGCCCCGGGAATTCTGTGTGCACTACAGCTGCACACAGATGCGACACATGTTGATGCAACACTGTGTGTCGTGCATTCCAGGCTCAGCGCAAGATGTCATTGACTAAATGTTTGTCGGTGTCATTCAGATGAATTGATCTTTCCTGCCATGACGGTGGTACATGCCAGCGCCTTTGCAGCACACGCACCTCACTAGTTGGACACACTACATGGACACACAGTTTTCACTGTATTCAGCATAACCACACTACTTGTATATATTGCATACATCATGGACACATAGCAGCTCAACTCATATTGAGTTTTATTCCGTTTCTATTACATCTATTATTATGTAACCTTATTTTCATAACCTCAATTTTGTGATTTTTGTGTTTTTGTGATTTTTGTGATTTCTGTGATTCTTGTGATTTTTGTGAGCTCGCTGTATTGTTGTGCATTTGATAAAGAAACTTTGATTTGATTTGATTTAGTTCGTGGATTAGGCAGGGGAGATGAGGTGATTTAGCGTGTCCTATGCCAGACCTTTCGAAACTCAGAAATAAAACTAGAAATGCACCAGTATGTTGAGCACCTTCTTTTTTCTTTTTTAGAATTTCCTAGCAATTGTATTTGGCTCAAAAGGCTGAAGAAGCTTCTAGATCTGTTGCTCTCCCCTTGAGCCAGTTAGTCACAGTTTAGGGCCAGACCTGATTTAATCCAGCAGCTGTGTGAGATGAGCAGAATGATCAGACCCAGCAGCTGCACAGAGAAGATCAGTTGATGGGGAGATACTTGTGTGATGACCTGGCCAAGAGTGGCTGCAGTAACGTCACTGGTAATTACTGCCAGTAGACTGACTGCGCAGCACACTGATCTGGTGCTGGGACCTCGCCTCTGAAGGGCTCATCCTGACATAACAGGATAACGCACGTCCTCCTTATGCTGGAGAAACGAGCTAAAATGTGACTTTTATGCTTTGGATGCCCTACTCCTATTTTGCCCGGGAAGGCCTTTGTGAATTTCTTTCAGTTGTAAGTGATACATTTGCCAAGATGAGGTTTCCCGGTCGGCATTCTGCTACAACCTTCCGCCGGTTCAAGAGGAGTTAATGAGGGTGAGTGACAGCCGGGGCCCTGTGGAGGGGGCGGTGCTCCGTTCACCAGTAGCCAATCCCCGCTGACCGGGGGCGTGGCTCGGCAGCCAGCAGGAGCTCTTTATAAACAAGAGCATGTTTCCGATCAGACCCGGTGTCCTCCAGCCTTGTCCTAACCTGAGTTCCTGCGGCGGAATGTCAGCAGCGGCGGCCGGGACATCACTGGCTACCCGTGCAGAAAATGATCCAAGGGCAGAGGCGGACCGAGCCAAAATGCACGGATGTACGCGTGACCAAGATCGCTGGATTTATAAAATAGTTGCCGCGTTTCAGCAGTAGAGCTACAATAAAATAAAACAGTCCCGTCACCATAACTCTCAAGAACACGAGCAGGTCGACCATGAGGGGTGCGAGTCACGACAGGAAGGAGCACGTCGGCGCGGAGAAGAGGCCGAGCTATCCCGGGGACCAGCGGGTGAAGGTGGCCAACACGGCCACTAAGAAATGGGTGAAGGTGGCCATGGCGATTACCTATTTCTTCAGCGTGTCGCTGGCGTCCTTCGTCCTGGTCATTTACTACGGGGTGTTCTGGAGCCCGAAGGCAGGAAACTCCGCCAGCAACAGCACCACCAACAGCACAGGACCCAACGCCACCACGACGTGCTCGCCAAGGTTATGAGGAGTGTGCGCGGAGGAGGGGGGGTCTACAAGGACGACAGGAGACGCCTGTTCAGAAGTGACCTAGCGACTCATTCACTCGGGAGCTGATGTAAAGCACCTCCCGCTGCTGGGATCATCTCGTCCCGAAGTCTCCTCCATAGTTATTCTCTCTCTCTCTTTTTTTTTTAGCAAAGCTGTGCATGACCCAGTGCTTGAAACGCGATTGAAAACGAGTCTCCTTCAGCTGTGTGAGATGTTGTCCCCCCCGAAATGCAAAACGCGTGAACGCGACCCGCGCGGACGTGTCTCGTGCCGCAGGAGGACCTGCGAGGAGACTCAGAGGAAGACGGATCCTCCATCCGAACAGGCGATCACAGCATTTCCCCGCGTTGGCAGCGGCACGAATTTAGACTCCTAGTGCCGCTGATATTGGCGCAAATCGTGCTGGTGAATGTGCAGCAGTGTATTGGATCCGGTTGTTACGCGTTGTTAAACACTGTTAGGGCGGGCTGCACGCTTGGCAGTTGCTTTAACGACAGTCATTTTGATCATTTGGTCCTAACAGTTGTCCAAAACGCTGGTGTTAACATTTTCGATATACTGTAGCAGGATGGGCTACAGTGATCTTCCATCCGCTGCGCGCTGCCTGCTGTGTTTATAACGTCCCCATCTTTATCATCCTAATTGAGTCTGTAAAGGAGGTCTTGGGGGGGGAAAAAACCATCTGCGCATCTCACTCTCGTCGCAGCTCCCGAGATGCGCCACCTTGTAGGATTTCTGCAGCAGCCAGGGTGGGAGGTGGAGGTGGGGCACAACTGTCGGCTCAGTATTAAAAGGATGCAGGGTTAGGAATAGTTACTGCAAACTTTAAAAAAATACTGTTTCCCCCGTTGGCCTTCAATGACATGTCCCAGATCAAAGACAAAGTCCTCGCCCAGGGGAAAGGAGTGTCCTCCGGAGCTCCGTGTGGAATAGGTGACTTAAGACGGTCCGTTTTCAAATCATTGAAAAATGCCATGACCTGCTAATGCCGATGTTTAAATTGAATTACTGCATAATTCTATTTGGATCTTTACATAATGTCTTAATGCTGACTTATTAGTGCCACTCATTGGTTTACAAAAAGTCATAAACGTTGTTGTAACATAGCCAGCGGAAGAACCGGTCTGCAGGCGCGCCTGTGTATGTAATGATGATTAGCACTGTGAGCTATTCTGTCTTGTATTAAATTACCCAATTGTCCATTCGGGCACTGGCAGAAAGTACTTTTTTTGTGCTTTTAGAAGTCACTGTAAGTCAGGCCTGTGTCACATGCACGTTTCTCTTAAGACTTCTGTGTCCTGTGCCTTCACGGTGAAACTCGTCAGCTTGTAAAATTAATGCCGGTGACCGCAAATCTAATAATAGCTCGTGGAAAACCATGAAGACTTATTTCATGTGAGATAGAGGGGATTATAGATAAATAAAGGGATTCTTTAGGGATGTATGTTGGACTATTATTTTTTTTTAGAAGTAGTAGTATTTCTGTGTGGCAGATTTCTGTCTCTATTAATAGCAGCAGCGAGTGTCACCTGACGCAGCTGGTGACAGCCCCATCTTAATAGCTAAGGGCACTGAAGGTGAAAGTCATTCCGCAGTAACAGCTCCATCCATCTCTAGATGATTCTCAGGCTGGCGGCTCGCTCTCCTGGCTGAGCACCGTTAATGACATCACGTGGCGCTAACGAAGGGCTTGAACTGAGAGCCACGCTGCTCCATAAGATCAGCGCCTACAGGGCTGATGCTGTGTTTGAGGGCTCCAGTCAAAAGGGCCCGTTTATCTTCAGGGCAAGGTCTCTGGACAGTGTAACTCGTGTATAGACTTGAGCAAAGTGGACAGGATCAGGGAAAGCCTGTGTCTGTCTTTCCTCCATGCCTAGATGCCAGTAGCGGTCTGCAGTGCAGTATTTTGGATGTAGCCCATGTGGTGATTTCATCTTCCCATACAGCTTGTAACCTTAAGGGTTAAGTCAGCCTGTGGCTCAACAAACGATTTGATTATCATTCTGCTGGGCTGAAGCAGAAATCAGTTCTAAATACTGGGGCATGGTATAAGTATATTATACCATGGTATTATCTGTTGTAATATATAACATTTTATAAATGGTATTTTCTGTTCATCCTGTTAACAGAGTGATAGGGTTCTGTATATAGCATTTTATTTGTTTTAAATAGCAGGGTAAATGACAATATTTAAAGCAATTCGTATATAAGTCATTTTCAGATGTTAATATCTTTTTAAATTTGGCTGAAAAAATTGAACCCAATAATATAATAATAATTAAATTTTATTGTATATAGCGCCTTTAAAGGTGTCTTGTCAAAGCACTTTACAGAATGACAACAACAATAAATAAGAAGAATACACAAGATAAAACACAATTACAATACACAGAGGAGACTGTGGATGGTGGTACTAAGTATAGTAGGAGCAGAGGGTGAAGAATGGAACCAGTTCAGTAAAGGCTCTTCTGAAGAAGAGGGTTTTGAGTCTGGACTTGAAGGAGTTTAGAGAAGGTGACTCTCTGATATCCTCGGGGAGAGAGTTCCAGAGCTTGGGGGCATAACAGGAGAAGGCCCTGTCACCCATAGAATGTAGACGAGCTTGGGGGACTGTTAGGAGACCAGAACTAGAAGGACAAAGGTTGTGAGGTGGGGAGCAGGGCGATAATAGTTCGGACAGCATGAGGATTTTAAAGTCCACACGGAATTTGACAGGAAGCCAGTGCAAGGACTCCAGGATAGGAGTAATGTGAACACTTGCACTAGACCTGGTCGGTATTCTGGCTGCTGAATTTTGGACATCCTGCAGTTTGTTCAATGTAGATTTGGATACCCCAGCAAGTAGAGCATTACAGTAGTCAATTCGAGAGAACACAAATGTGTCGATCAGCTTTTCAGCCACAGTTAGTGATAACATAGGGTGTAGTCTAGCGATATTTCTGAGGTGAAAAAAAGATGTTTTGACAATATGCAGCACATGTGGGTCGAATGTTAAGCCAGAATCGAATATCACCCCCAAGGTTTTTCAATTGAGACTGAAGCTCAATAATATATATTTATTTATATATATATATACGGCTCACTAACTGAGTTATCCCAGCTGCCCCCGAGTAATCCTGGTCATTGCCAGAAACTGCTGTATGTCTGCAGACCTCATAGGTGCCTTCGCATTGGGATGAATCGGTGATCAATGTCTGAAAGACATCGCTGGTATCGCTGGTAAAAAAAAAAGAGAACACTTCCATAAATACTATTCATGTCCCTAAAAGACTCTAGTGACTAACAGCGTGTGACAGGAAGGGTGCCAGTCTGTGAAATCGTGTGACGCTCGAGAGGCTGTCTCGTCTAATAGGATTGTTCTCATTCCATTCGTCTCTGCCTGTGCGCTCTGTACTGATGTTAAGTAGGGGAAGCTGAACTGTGTCTCTCTCCCGTATGTGCTTGCAATCATGTAGTCTTACTACTGTGTGTTCTTCCACCACATTTCAGTGTTTTTTACTTGACTAATGTATATACTTTATTTAGTTGCTTTAAATATATATAAATAGGAAGCTAAAGCCATAAATTGTAATCCAAAGTTCTATATAGGGATGTAAAATACTAATGTTGCCAATTAGGAAATTATATGTACAAGAGCCACTTGATTTGCTTAGACCTTTATGTGATGTCTCAATATTACATTATTAAAATATCAACATGTACTCGGATATAAAGTAATAGTTGTTTAGATTTCCTATTATTAAATATATGCTCATGTCCCTGATTTGCAAGTAACAGGACTCTTTCTATTCACTGAAGGGAATTGTGGTTGAGGTGTTCTGCCAGCGCTTAAATTGTTAGAGATTCCATCTTTCTTGACAGTTCAGAAGCAAAGCTTTTGCGACAGTCTGATTAGAAACAGTAATGACTGCTTGTCAGATTCTGTCCAGTCTTTATTTCCCACAGGGTTAAAGAATGGACAGAAGAGAAGTTGCCGTTCACTCCTGCAGCAGAGTAGACTGAACTTTAGCAAGCGTGCGTCTTGCTGGCCCACAGCCTTTCGCAGGATTAATTGTGCACAAGTAGGTGCAACGCAAGGTGCACCAAAGACAATCACTGGGGAGGCTTGTGTGCTGTGCAACGTGCCGCTGTAGAATAAGAGCACCTCTTGTGCAGGTTAGTCTTCTTTCATTGCCATGTAACCCATTCACTTATCACTTATCTGTCAATAAATTACTCTCCTCAAATTGTTTTCTGTTTCTTTGTTTCCTTTGTGTATGCTGTTTTGATTTTAAATCTGCTATACTGAAAGCTCCTTTGAAGTAACGTCGTTCTGTGACCACTAGAGGTCGGTGTTGTTTTATTAAATGAGCTATACTGCCGTGCAGGGGATTGGTGCTAAATGTGCGCTAATAATGCTCTTATACGATAAGATCACTTTATTAACCCTATACAATTTCTTGTATTAGGAATGTGTCTTTTCGCAGACCCCAGCTTGCTCTCCATGAGACACACAGACAGGGAGAGAAGCTGGGGGTCAGAGCGCAGGGTCAGCCCCTGAGAACTGCTGGGTTCAGAGCCATTGAGAGCAGTGCGCTGAAGGTACTAGACCATTTTATTCATACACATCTACTGCGTCCAGACTTTTTTTCTTATGGAAGGGGGGTGGGTAAGAATTTCTCACTTTTCTAGCTGAATCACCCCTTTTAAAGCAATTGCCTTCATTATTTGAACCCCTTAAAAAATATATATATATACAGTTCTTCCAAAATGCAGGGATTGATTATAAAGCATTAAGAACCGAACTCCAGATGCAATGTAACTCTGCCAGAGTTATAAATGGGCTTAGGACTGAGTGTAAATATTTCTGTCTGTTTCTGGGTACCCATCTTAGTAGTCCCCACTCCCTTGATTATGAACTGTAGTTATGTATGCAGCCCTTGAATCCCCCAAAACTACATAATTCATCATTGGGAATCCCTAATACCCTACGGGACTATTCAGCTCAGTCCCTGGCACTTGATCCCTTAAGAAGCAGAATTTGTTTCCGTTGAGCATCATTGGAATAACTTATTTTCTGAATCCGACAATATCTTAATTTCCTGCATTACTGTACTGTTACCCGAACACCAGGGCTGGGCATCCTTGAGCCCACTTTTATACAGGCAGTTATAAATGGATATACAGTGGTGAATACCACAGGAAAAAAAACCCCGTGTGACCTGTGCAGAAATAGCCCGCCAGCAAAAATACAGAAGTTGTTATTTCACTTCCTTCCACAAGGGGGTGATCTGTTCCCACCAAATGCCAAATCCTTGTCAAAATCTCAAATGACAGAAACGCTATGTAAAATGTGTCTGCTCAGAGAGCATCCAGCGTATTTACTTTCACAGACCACGTATTTGTATCCACGATGTAATTCATTACATTAAGAGCAGTGAAACACACAAACGAAAGTATAGGTCTTTCGTTTCACAATAATAACTGTTCTGAATTGACCTCTTTTCCTAGAATAACATATTCAGGACACGCTGGAAGAAAATGGAATTCACACCTTTTGTCTTAGATTTGTCTGCTTGCTAAGATGGGAGAAGTGCTAGCAAAGACCACTGCCAGCAAGCAGGTCTAATTTTGGCAGGTAACACATCTTACACCACATAAATTAGTAAATAACAGGCTGAAGAGAGAGGATGCCAAGTTAGTTTGTGTATTTTTAAAACAATATGTCACACATACCGAAAGCTACAACATTTATAGTTCTGTGTGTTTGGGCTGTACATGTGTTTATATATTTCAGGAGACTGTAAAACAATTGGTAATCATTATAAAAGACTCCACAACATGGAACACACACAACAGATCTCCCACATCCTGAAACCTCCCTCCCAGCCACGCACCATATATACCCTAGTAGCCACGGGTTTGCTGCCAAACAGCTCCGGAGATGAAATCGCACAGAACTGGTAGCAGTACAGTTCAATAACTGTCCAGCACTGGGATTCTGGGCAACTGGAGGGCCTATATACTGTAAGTAATAGAGGAAAATGCCAGCATCCAGGAATGCCATGGAAGGGAATCTAAAAGTTTTCTAATGAAGCGCAAATGATCTTTTTCTGCTGCTCTGAAAGAGCAGGACTGGAGCCATTCAGCAGGATTCAAATCAGTTAAATGACCAAGTGAAAACCCGAGTAAAATGTTGCACAACAGACTATTTAATATAAAACATTGAATTGATTCTGCAGGAGGCAAGGAGATTGTGTGGAAAATCGAAATGTAATATCCACTCAGCACACTGGGGAGTTCTACTCTCCTACAGCTGGGGCTTGTCGTTGCTAGCGCTCATTCAGGCAGGAGAGAGAACCACTTCTAGCATCAAAAAATGAACCGGCATCAACTGACGGCCGTCACTGTGGCTGCTGTCGCATCAGCCAGCTGGGGCTGCACACTGGTGGGGGTGGAGGGAATCCCCATTACCTGTGAAGCGCTTTGAGTGGAGTGTCCAGAAAAGCGCTATATAAGTGTAAGGAATTATTATTATTATTATTTCCTGTACCCGGGACAGCCAAGAGCTACATACTGGGGTTTATTTGTTGTTACAAATGTCCCCAATTTTTCCAGCAGGGTAAACAAGGTGAATTAGAAACTTGTCTCTACAATTATTTTTCTCCAGCCAACCACTGAATACTGTCTGTTTGTTCTGATTTTGGATGCCCCAAAAAAGCAGGTGAGACAGAGACTTGTGACAGGAGAACAGAGAGAGGTGAGGGACTAGGAGGTGCTGTGGAGCTGTGTTCCTTAATGTTTTCTCTGTGCTCCCCCTGAGCCCTCAAGACTCACTGGTCTTAGGGCAGCAGCGTTCCGGGTCTTTTGTAGATCTGTCGATGCTCTCTTCAAGACATTGTGAGGAAGCAATTCAAACAGAACAAACAGAAAGCTTGGAGATGTAAGAGAAAGTGACAAGTTTTACAACGCCTCCTTGAGAATATTGTATTCAGTTTCGGCCACTGCATCACAAAAGGCTTACGGCCTAAGAATTCAAAGAGGAGTCACAAGGATAATTCATAGTGTCAGATTAAAGGAACTTAATCTCTTCAGTCTAGACCAAAGTAGATTGAAATCAGATTTTAACCACGTGTAGAAAATCCTAAGGGGTTATAGACTGAGCAGCAAAGCAAAGACACAGAGTAACAATTGAAGACTAGAACCTTAATTTAGAATGGAGACTAAGAAAACATTTTTTTTACACAAAGTGTTGCGGGTTGCGGGTTGACTAAATTTCAGGTTCATTAAGCAACTGAACTAGCAAATGAACAAGATGGGTTAAAAGTACTCTTCTCGTTTGCATCCGTCCTTAGGTCTTATACTGGTACGGAAAGTCAGTCATTGCTGACTGACTGGTACCGGTACTGGTACTGGTACAGAAAGTCAGCCTGGAAGCTGTCACAAGCAGTTTTATCTCAAGTCCTGCGCTCCTCACTGGTGATCTTGCAGGACTGCTCCATCTGTTTTTTTTTTCTTCTGTGTGATGTAGAGCCCATGTGTTTTGAATCAGTGCCTGATAAAGCAGAGGCATCTCATCTCTCCCTGCGGGGTCCTTGAGACTAAATTCCCGTTAAATTCTGTCAAATTTGAAATGTTGAGCTGCTCTGTTAGAGCCTGGCCCATGAGATGAATAACCTTGAGAGCTAATCTTCAAGAGCCTGTACTCGGAGGAGGTGTCGTGGAGTCCTGTAGAACAGTTCAGTCCAGGCACAGCTACAGTGTGGAAAGCAATAAACAGGCTTCACATTTCAGATTTCTGTTTTTCGTTCTTCTGCTGCATTATTAAAAAGTTTTTTAAAACTCCCATTCATGCTCCACCATTTGTTTAATTGCTTGTATTAAACAGTTAAAACAAAAGTACACATGTGACAAAATTACAGATCCAATACTGGTTTGCCGCAGTGTAATTATATATGCACAAGTAGGGTCAGAGGTGCAGCGTATTGTGCTGAATTTACTGTTTGACCACCAGCAGTTTCACTCGGCAGTGCTGCTCACAAGAATGTGAACTTGATTAACACTTCAAATTGTTCAGAACCTTCCATTCCCTAGAACTATGTTTTACTACGTGCATGAAATTTGCACAATTGTATATCTTTCTTATTTTTGTGGGAGGTTTTCACTGTCATTAACTCCTGTTTAATCTTAATTCACTCACTTCATTGTACCTGTTGTGTGAAATTAATGTTTTTTAAGCGACATTCTTTAAATAAGAAAGCTGTTTGCCGAGAGCTGCTGCCTCACAGGTCTGTCTTTGTCAACCTCTCTGCTTTGTCCCTGTCATCTCTCAACAGCCTTTTTCTTAAAACCAGAGGAAAGTTAACTTCTGTGTTATATTTCTGTGCAAACTGCACTCTCCTAGTTCTTTTGTGGTATTCTAACATTTCTTATCACCATCGTTTCACAGAACCTGAAAAATGTTACTACCTTGCACAGCTATAAATGTCAATTTGTGCCGCATTGTTACAGTGTATTGTTACAATGTATTGTTAGTGTATTGTTACAGTGTGTTGTTTCAGTGTTACAGTGAGTTATTACAGTGTTACAGTGTATTGTTACAATGTATTGTTAGTGTATTGTTACAGTGTGTTGTTTCAGTGTTACAGTGTATTATTACAGTGTTACAGTGTATTGTTACAATGTATTGTTAGTTTATTGTTACAGTGTGTTGTTTCAGTGTTACAGTGTATTGTTACAGTGTTACAGTGTATTGTTACAGTGTATTATTACAGTGTTACAGTGTATTGTTACAGTGTATGCATAAGAACTCCCCTTTACTCTGATTCTTCAAGCTTGATTCTCTTTACTAAGGAATTTGTCTTACTGATAAAGCTCTGATTTCTAATGGAGCCACAGATATCTTGTTTGGCCTCATAAAGTCAGGAGATTCACAAGAGAAAATATGCTAGAATAAAAAAAAATCCACAATGAACTACCAAGTATCTTGGAACGAGAAAAAAAAAGTCTCTCCACCCCAAACCCCTGTTTAACCAGAGCTAACAAGTTTGAAAATCACGTTCAGTTTGCTTCTCTTTTCCACGCATCCAGTGTCTCTCAGATGCTTTTCCTCTTTAAACGTTCACAGTTGTTTTCTGAGACACAGGAGCAAATCGGGAGCCTGAAGCTGCGAAAAGCTGCCTGTCTATCTGGTGCTTTGACTGGGAAGAGTCCCGTCGGAGGCAGAGAAGGACACATCGTTGGCTGTGTGCAATCCAGACTTGGATGAGTTCACATCCCCAGAACTCTTTTTTTTTTCTCCCGGCACATTTTACTCTCGTGTTTTGGAAAATTCCGCCTGCCCTCTCCCGCAGCCCGGCCCCCGGACCGTCTCTGGGGCTGTGCGTGTACCCGCCCCAGCTCAGAGCCTCCGGCTACGCGTTACCTAGAGGTGGAGACGTCTGTGTCAGGCCTTGGGCTGGGAGTGGCGCAGGGAGATCACTTCCGCCTCCTGGTGGTCGTGCGTCTGTCTGCCGATCGGCCCTCTGACCTCAGGGGAGGGGTGGCGGCGGCGCACTCCGAGGGGCCTGGGGCTCCCCGACACCCCTCCACCCTGCCTCTTCACGTGGGAAGCGTGGGCAGAGCTCTGCACGCCCCCGACCTCCAAGCACTCCTGCCTCTCTGTGAGGTCACAGACCGAGCCCCTCTCCTGGAACCACCTGTTTCTGAGCACTGTGTCGGGGGTCTCCGAGGGGGAAGTCGATTCTCTTCCCGGAGAGGCAGAGGGGTCGGCGGTGGTTGACGGGGGCAGCCCGGGATCCTGGGGTGGGCTTCTCTGGAGAGGCCTTGGGGGTTCACTGTGTCCGCAGTCAGCCGCTGGGTTGAGGTACAGCCCTGGGGTCCCAGGCTGATCCCGGGGGCTGCTGAGGGTTCTGCTGGGCTGCTCCTCGTCCTGGGTGGGACCTCCGCAGCTCGCAGCGCTCCTGGTCACTGCCCACCTCCTCCAGCCGCTCGGGGGCTTCGGAAATGAGCCGTGCGGAGGCCTGCCAGCCGGATCAGAGGGAGGAGGCTGTGAATGCACCCTCGTTAGCCAGCTGGGGAGGAAACCGGTCCTGGGCGATTCTGCAGGGCTCTGCTGGCTCTGGACTTTCTGCCTGGGCCCATCCAGGCTGGGTCCCGGCCAAGTGCGGGCCTCCCGTCTGCGTCCGGGTGTGGAGGTGGCGAACACGGGGTTCCGGATGACAGGGCTGGCCAGCGGTGGAAGGGGGAAGTGGCGATGAGCAGACCAGCCTGGGGGGGAGCTCTCCTCGTCCTGCTGGGGCCCCCTTACCGCGGGGCAGGCCCCCCTCCCCCTCTCTTCCTCTCTGGTGTAGGGGTTCCGGATGACGAGCTCCGCCAGCGTCCCAGTGCCCTCCCGGCGCAGCAGTCTCCTCCAGCCCCCGGGGGGACCAGACCCCTCACGCTGAGCCTGCTGGGAGTCCTGGGGGCCTCCATGTCCACTTCTGCCCTCCTGCTCCTCGTGGATCAGCTCTGGCGGCTGCGGGCGGCCCTCTCCTCTCTTCCCGCGGCTGTGGTCCTCGCGGGGATCCGGCGCGCCTCCGCCCGACCCCCCAGTGTGGTCCTGACACAGACGCCCCTTCCACTCCTCGAGCAGAAACCGGACCACTGCCTCGTGCCCCTCGCGAACGCCGTAGGCCAGTGCCGTCCGCCCCTGCTCGTCCGAGATCCCCGGGTCAGCCCCATGGAGGAGCAGGAGTTTCACCACGTCCAGGTACCCCCGCTCGCTGGCGAGGCTCAGCGCGGTGCGCCCGCCCTCGTCCCGCAGGTTCACATCGGCGCCCTTTGCCAGCGCGAGCCCGAGGAACAGGGTCCTGTCCGCTGGCCTGGGCAGCAGGGCAGCGCACATCAGCACTGTCCGGCCCGCGGCCCCCCCGGCCCGCATGTTCACAATGCTCTCTCCCCGGGCAGCGAGGATGAACCTGGCCAGCTGGACTTTCCCATCCGACATGGCCTGCAGGAGGGTCCCCGTCGCCGCGCTGTCCTCGCGGCGCGCGGCCTGGCCTGCAGCCGTGAACATGCCCCGGCGGCCAGGCTGCAGGGAAAGGACGCTGGGAAGGTGTCCGCGCAGGTTCACAGGATAGGAGTGCTGCTCGGCCGCCTGTCTGCAGCGATTCGCGGAATCAGCGCGAGTCCCCCCTTCCATCTGCACGGCTGTTCCCTGGATCACGAATCGATCTGAGCGCTGCAGCCTGGAAGGCACATCGCTCTGCGCTCTCCCTCGCCACGTGCCGGCTGGCTCCTTCGCCCCCCCCCTGCCCCGGCTCTCTCCAGCTGCTGCTCCTCCCTTTGTGGTTCACAACATGACAAACGACAACAGCAACAACAGAAGAAACGATCCCTCTCCCCTTGTCTCCTCTTCCCTCTCCCTTTGTCCCCTTCTCCTCCTCCTCTCTCCTCGATCTCAGGCGGCTGCGGAGAGGTTGCTTTGCTGGGGTTGCCATGGCGACGCGTGCCGCCAGGCAGGGCGGGCTTGCAGGGGAGCCCCGGCGGACGAGGGCTTTAGCGCTGTGCCCGCCCTGGCGCGGCTGAGCCCCAGCAGCCGACACCGGGAGCCCACAGCGGTCCCAGCGGGGCCACCAGTTGTGCTCAGTTAACCCATGCAGGATGTGATTGTATAAGGAGTTTTTTTTTTAATTTTGGAATTGCAGATGAGCTTTTTTTTTTTTTTACCGCGTGCCCTGGGTCGCACAGTGGCATGGCAGGCAGCTAGCACTGCAGCCTCATCGCTGTTGGACCCTGGGGCTGGTCCCGGGTTGGGGCCCGGTGGCTTCTGTGTGGAGTGTGCATGTTCCACCAGTGCTCACATGGTCTTCTTCTGGGTGTCTGGGCGTCTTCTCACCTCCAGGGAGATATGGATTTTTCTCAATTTGCTCTGTGCTTCCAGGTAGTCTTTGGCTCTCTATGACCCATCAAGGCAAGCAGCTCTCTGTGTGACTAGGTCGACTATACATCCTGGCAGTTTGGCACTGTCAGTGGCATTGAGACTCTGCCTTTGTTCTTTGATTTCATTCGTGTACCCTTTTTTGTCAGATATGCGTCTCTGACACACGTATTCACCGTTCGGCACGCTGTGAGCTCCACAGTGCCAGACAGGAGAGCTAGTCCAGGCCTGAGGAGAGGTACCTCCCTCAGGGAGACGTCCTGCAGCTCACAGAGAGTCGACTGGACCGTGGCTGAGCCACGCCCACCCTAACCTGCCACCCTTCGGGGAAACCCTGAGCTGGCTTCCACAGTGACCCGGCTCACACATGAAATGTCAGGGCCTTGGTGCTCAGTTTGCACTCTGTCACTGCCTTTACTGATGGAGCCTCTTAGGAACCCACATAATCTTTGTCTACCGCTTTTTTTGACAATGGCTAGGGAAGTAGCAGTGCATGCATGATCATAATCTCTGATCGATGCTGACATTTATCCACTGAGTGTAGTTCCTGTTGTGCAAGCTGTGTGCATCTCTAGGGGTGCATGTCTTTTTCCTCCCTGCTTCTCTACGCTCATACCTCTGCTCTCACTGTCATGTCTTTCACAGAAGATGACATCTCTGCTTTCTGCCCCACAGAGTGCTGCACTGGCATCGACTGCACCTGGAGCAAAGTGGGATAAACTGGTCCCTTTTCAAATTGTGTTGAATTCACCATTTAAAATACTTCTAGTTTAGTGAACATCATAAATGACAATAGCTGTTTCAAACCAATGTTTTCCCAAATTTATTCTACAACTGGTGTATCTCTGCTAACCCCTGAAGACCTTCAAGAGATGTGAAGAAAGCAAGCCGGGGTTTGGGCTTCAGCACCACGGTTGGATAACTTGCTCCATACCCCCACAACTGTTTGCGTAAAGAAGTGCCTCCTGTTTTCTGTTTTAAATGCACTTACACATAGGTTTCCCTTGTGTCCTCAGGTTCCTTCTACAGAAATCCTCTGGGTTAACCTTACTGGTGACTTTGAGGATTTTAAACACTTAAACCAGGTTCCCTCACAGTCTTCTCTTTTCAAGACTAAAGAAATTCAGTTCCTGTTGTTCCTAAGTCTTCAGGGAAGGGAGTCTGATGGTTTTCAGTCTCTTGATAGGTGGCTGTTGAGTGTTGGGCTCTTCCACATTAAGGGCGTAATGATGGTGGTTCAGTATCAGGTGGGATGTTACTGTTTGTCAGCAATCTTCATCATGGAGAGTTGCAGTGCTCCTCTGAAGACAGGAGATCAAAAGGAGACAAGAAACATTGACTTTGTTTAGCCTAAACACAAAAATGCATTCAGTACACGGACTGCTGTACTTGCATGCATACAGATCTGGCATGCATATGTTGGGTACTATAAATAAGATAGAATTTTATTTCGTTTTTATGTTATCCAGCAATGATATTTTCCAAGAAACAAAGAAAATACTTTTAAAAACGGGTATATGAGCATATTTTAATATGTTTGTAGTGTTGGGGGTTAAATAAGTGGAAAAAAGCATTTTATTTATTGAGCTGAGCTTTAATTTCACAGATGACAGCCTCAGACTGCCATAGTTAGGCAGTCACGCTGGCTGCCCTGGGGGCTCTGTTCTGAATGCATCTGTATTGATTTCCTCATGTACAGCAGGCAGAAGCCTTTCTCTTGCCTTTGCCCAGTTATTTTCCCTTTTGTATATCCCTTCAGCTATTTAAAACAGCTACATTTCAAAAAGAAAATGAACAGTATAGCCGAGGACCCTGCCTTCAATATTCTCGTTTCACCAGCGTCTCTCGATCCAAAGAGTGTCGTGTTTTTTACATTCCAGGCAAATTTGACTTCACAGCGAGACACAACCCAGAGGAGACACAATGCAATGACATAGACGTGCATTTCAAACTGAGAACAGGAGGCTCTTCTTTATACAAAGGGTTGTGGGAGTATGAAACCCCTGGCTTCTTTCAAGCAGTGACTGGATGAGATCCTTGGATCAATTAGCTATTAACTCCCAAACAGGCCAGATGGGCCACTTAGCCTCCTCTTACTTCCTTATGTGCAAACTGAATTTGCAAGTGCATTCTAATCTGTTTATGGACAACGTCCTGTCATTTAGTATGTCCTTCCCCAGCCTAACCTGGGTGGGTGACACTAAGCGTTCAGTATTTGATTGCATTTTCACCTGGATTTGTTGTCATTTTCGAGACAGCGGAGCTTCTGCAACCATTAATAACGATTTTTGACATCCGTCTCCTTCAGTATCGTACTACTGTTGTTCCCGTCTCCTGTTACCTGATATATTGAAAAGCTGCAGTTGTGTTGCTTGTCATTTTCAGCAGATGCAGTCTGAGTAAAT
The DNA here is from genome assembly GCF_055471065.1 of Atractosteus spatula. Classification (NCBI taxonomy): domain Eukaryota; kingdom Metazoa; phylum Chordata; class Actinopteri; order Semionotiformes; family Lepisosteidae; genus Atractosteus; species Atractosteus spatula. The sequence continues at coordinate 72,116,366 of NC_142708.1, read as the reverse complement.
GTCTTTTTCACTGCAATATTGAACTTTCACTCTTTGTCTTGCCATTTTCTAGCTGAGAACTCCTCCAGAAGTGACAAACTCTCTGTAGAATACATATCCTTAGCAACACACATCCTCACATAAAATAGGTTGAAGTTGGAAGCATACTAGTTTACAAGCTATTCACATTCCAGACGATGCTACATCCTGTTGCATATTAAATACATTCATCGAATATTCATTCAAAGATCATTTGCATTTATTTTATCCCCTTGGCAAGGGAACACATCACACCACCCACTCAATGAAAAAATAGCTTTTCAAACCAAATGAAAAAGCCTTTTTAACCCTTTTAGGGGTTAGGGTTAGGGGTTAGGGTTGTGTGTTCTCCCTGTGCTTGCATGGGTTTCTTTCGGGTTCTCTGGTTGCCTTGCACAGTCCAAAGACATTATGGTAGGATCTTAATTAAGTAGGTTAACTGGCTTCTGGTAAAATTGGCCCTGGTGCAAGTGTGGGTGTCTGTGTGCGTGTCTGCCCTCCGATGGACTGGCGTCCTGCCCAGGGTGTATCCTGCCTTGTGCCCATTGATTGCAGGGATTGCCTCTGGCTCCCCTGGGGCCCTGTATTGGATAAAGCAGTTAGATGTAGGATGTATGGATATCATCTTCAAGAAAACATGTTTTAGGCTCAGAACACAAAAGCCCATTCATGTAATTCACTGAATTGTGCGATGAACTTAGCAGTCAGAAGCACTTAGATATTTAAAATGAGCTCCACCGTTGTGAATGTCTGGAGCTGTCGATTTGGCCTCGATTTGATTCTCAGATCAATGTTTTCAGCACGATTGTGCAGCAGGTCTCAGACATAGAGTAATTTTAGAGCCATCCTCTTTTAAATGAATACTGAACAGACCCCTACACACACACAGCCAGACTCTGAGGTATGGTCTGCTTTTCCTCCAACATGACCTTTTCTCTTCTACCGATGTCACATGATGAATATTATGTCCATGTTAGGCTCATTCGTTGCTTACTCCTGGCGTGCTTTCTAACGAAGACTTGTTAGTTTTATCACCCACGGCTCTCAAGATTTAGTTTCCTTGGGCAGGGACCCTTAACAACAGCAAAGCTGATTGATTTAATTCAGACACACACAATCTTGCGGTAAATCCTGCAGTTGTTCGGTTTTTTTTGTTTTTTTTTTGCCCGCAGCATAAACTGCACACATTAGACTCCCAACATAATATGATAAAGATACGATCGATTTGGCAGGCAATTAACATGTTGTCAATTAACTATCTCATCATCTTAGGGCGAATCCTTTTCGGCGACATAATTACATTTTATATCTTCGGAAAACAGCTTCTGATGGAAAGTATGTTATATTTAGACTATAACAAGGAGCGAAACCGAATGCGTCAGAGGCGATTTTAAGGGTCCGTTACTGAGACAAATCTGAAGTCCGGAGACTCTGGCTCCTGTACTGTCCAGCAGTCAGTCCGCGGTTGCTAGGGGCTCAGTTCCTACGCTGGTTGCTATGGAGCTGGAGTGACTCCAATGTCCCGGATATTGCGATCCCTGTCCCAACATGGCGACGAGAAAGTGAGGTCGCGGCTGGGGATCTACGGAATAGGATATAATCAATAACAGCAGAGAGAGAAACTCGCTGGGGTTTTTCGGAGTTGCTTTAGAACGGGAGACACCAAGGAAACACCCAGGTAGGAAACGATATAAACTTTATACATTGTTTGGGTTTATATTTGATTATTTTTTGTATCTTTTGTGAGAGGGTCAGTGGAGTTCAGTCGTAGCTATCTACAGTTTCTACTTTGTCATTTGTAAAAACTTGCGGTGTGGCTCATGAGCCAGGTCGTGTCCAAGTATCGGAGGTTGTTTTGTTTTTACATTTTAGTGGATTATTCGCCCTTCTTTCGGCGAAAACCGAAACCGTTGACCTATTTAGGAATGTATCTGAAAATCTGTGCAAGTCCGGTTGTAGTTTGTTTTTTTCCCAATCGTTTTCAAAACAACAAAAAAAAAAAACCGGAGCACACAGCAAGACTTGGCTGCCGTGGTCACTCGTCCAGGTCAGGCTGCGTTTGGATCGATGTGTTGGGCAGTTCTCTGAAGTGGACCTACAGCATGGCACACTCCGCGAGTTCAAGCACGATTATTATCAGCGTGAATGATCATTGTCAGCTACAGTATGTGAGGAAGAAATGCCGTTTGCTCCACTTTCCGGCAGCGGATTCATGTTGGATCAATTCAAAATACCGTCCTGTGTTTCGAGTCATTTTGCAGCCATCATTGGACCATATCAAGACATATCAAGCTGTACTTGGGAAATGTTCATGTGATAACTCCTGGGCGAGTGCTGATCACCACGTACACCACGGCGCGCATTTAGTGTCCGTCTTACAGTAGAAACGACTACTGTGTGTGTATATATATGTGTGTAAATCGTATTTAATAAATACTGTCATGCGTCGAGGTGCTGCGGTGTGGTAGCCGCTGCTGATACAGAGTAATCGTGCCGCGGCGCGCCGACACCCCGTTCACTCCGGCTGGATGGTCGTGAGCGGCGGCGTCCCTTGTGCAAGTTGGGAGAGCATGAGGGTGTGAGGTGGAGAGGGGAAACCGAGGCACAGCAAATCGTGTGACTGCACAGACTGCAGATGTGCGATATATTGGTAACGTGCAGGACTTGACACCTCGCTGTGAAGAAACCTGCCCCCCCCCAGAAATGCCTTTCCTTATTTCGTAGAAATGAAACCGCAGGCTCTTGGCGCATTGGTGATGGACCACCTGTTGACTCTTACATTCGGGTTTATCTTTTTAATTTCTGTGCTTCCAATTACACTGCTGCTTTTTTTTTTTTAAAATAAGTGATTGGGATCGTAATTCTAGCGCCGGTATTTTAATAAAGTGTCGCTGTGTTGTTGTTTGTAATTTAACGGTATCGATCAGTGCGGTCTGTCCCAGTCTGCATCGTGCTGGCTCCCAATAACGATTTACAATTCACTGATAAGACTCTTTGGGAGAAAGCTGCCAGCGGAAAAAGATACATTCATAATCGTTGGTGTAATTATCTGCTTCAGTGATGTGTGTGTGTGTGTGAGGTTGTTTTGAGATCAGGATTGTTTAAGATTTGTCTGTCAAGCTGCTCCGTGAAGCTAAGTGCTGACCTTCAAAGCTTTCATTTGATCACTTCATGTAAAAGCGAGAAAACCGCATCACTGATGAACAAGGGAGCAGCGCAGACGTTGACAGAGGGTTCAGCAATCCCAATGAGCACATCTGCCATTATTTATCGTCTTCCTTGCCTGACATTTCCCTCCCCTGAAACACCTGTCCTTCACGTCTGAATTGTTTCTACCCCCAAATTTCTTCTAAATAATCATCTGTTGTTCCAGACACAGGTAAATATTATTACCTTCTTTGTCCTTTTTCTGAAGGGCACTTCCCTTATCAGATACTCAACGGGACAGTGTGGTGGCGCCTTGGTTTGCATTGCATTGCTTTTCTTCCGGAACAGGGGTGCTGCCTGTGTGGAGATGTTGTCCTCATGCTGGCGTGGGTCCCCTCTGGGTGCTCCGGTTTCCGCCTACAATCCCAAAACATTCTGGTAGGCTAATTGGCTTCTAGCGTAAAAAAAAAAAACAAAAAACCCGTGTTTGGCCTGAGATCGACTGGCGTCCCATCCAGGGGGTACCCCGCCTTTGCACCCGTTGTTTGGCCGGATAGGCACGGCTCTCCCGCGGCCGTGAATCGGAAGAAGCGGTTGGAAAAGGGACGGATGGAGATATTTAACATTTGTTTTCTAAATAAAAAAATAAAGGCCGGGATATTTCGCTCTGGAACAAGACACTTTGTTATTCTCTAGTTCTTCGTGTGACCGTTCCCCATTTAAAAGGCAGTTAACACATGGATAGCAATGTCAGTAGTGCAACACTTTGCACTCTCAGGTTAGTGGAGGAGGTTAGTGCACTAATAAATAGTGGTGAAATTAAAGTGACCAGTGCACGAGTCACATGTGCTTTAAAAATCTTCAGTAGCAATTCCTTCAGCTTCCTTTTTTTTTCTCAAAGTGGAAGGTCTGGCTCTGAATTGGTTTTGCGTCTGGGTTTCTGATGGCACATGCCTGCTGGTTGAGAGTGGCTGAGTTAGACCTGGCTCTTTGGATCCATTCCTTCTCCTCCTGGAATACACCTGGCCTCATGTCGAGAGGTCAAAGGTTATAACATTAAGATACCTAGGGCAGCTCCAGGAGGAGAAAGAGGGCATCGGGTCTTGAATGCCTGTGGGGTACTGTTCAAAACAGTACAGTGTAATATAGGATTATATACCGTAGCACCCTTAGTTCTTCACGTGGTCAACTTCAAGGCACTTTGCACAAAGGTAAAGGAAAAGAAGCTCAACCTGATGAGCCTTCAGTTTGGCTTTTTTTTTAAAAAGAAAGCAGGATGCAGCTGTACACTCTGATATCAATCCGGAGGGAGTGCCATAGATAGGGAGCTTGATAACTGCTTCATGGGCCGCCCACTGTTTACTGCTGCACTCTTTTAAAAAAATCTACTGAAGGCGGATCTGCCTAGACAGGGAAATCGCAGAAAATTATCTGGACCCTTCTACAACGTCACGGTGTGCCAAAGTATTCCAGAAGTGCAAAGTGGAATTTTTTAGCACTATTTAAAAAGAGGAACTTTAAAATTTTGAGAACCGTTCACAGCCTAAACTGAAATTAAAACGAGTTCATGCTAACCAAGTACACGTATACAGGTAAGACACTGTGAAAAAATAAATAAAAGGGCATTCTTTTCTGAGCATGATGTCCAACTGTTCCCACAGGAATATTCACGGTGGCGTCCACAGGGCCGTGCTTACACGAGCCGGGCATTCAAACGGCAGTTCAGTTTGTTCCCCCTCTACACGCAGCACATAACCGAGGAGTCATTAAGTTGTTCTGCTGGTCGCCTGCTGTGCCAGCGAGGAGAAATTCAATTAAAATTGTTGGCTGCTGTGACTCACTGTGCTGATTGTGAAATTGGGGAAAGAACATGACTTTTTTTGTCTCGTTGATTTTGGAGACTGGTTGGGTTTAGGAGAGCTCAAGTGTATTATTATTATATTATTATTATTTTGTTTGAATGACGCTGTAATCTTGTGTTGGTGTGCAGTTTTTCTGGAGCAATCTGATTGTAGTACATTGCTCAAGAGAACATCAGCTGTACTGCACCTGGGATTTGAACCCTCAGCCACACAGTGAGAGGTCCAGTGCTCTACGTCCTGCCTTCTGTTCACTGCTGTGTGTAAGTGATCGCCCCCGAGTTTTTACACCCCAGATTCAGTTCTGCTGAGCAGAGGCCATAGAGATGGATTAAACTGTGCAGACGGGTATTTTGTCTTACCTACATTGTGTCATATTTCTTTCTCTGTGGAAAAGTACTGAAATTTCAGAAGAGCTTGGAGATCTCTAGCTATAACAGGCTTGGGGCTGCCACATTTAGAAATGTTCTCCTATATGAAGATCTGGTCATTAGATAATGGTAATTCGTTGCCCAGCTTGTGACAGCACATGAGAAACATCAGTAACTGAACCTGAAAGGAAAGGCCACTTTGCTGGAAAGTTTGTTTTTGCAGAGTGAGGTGAAACACTTTGCTCCATATTCCCAGTGTTATAAGCATGTGGTATTCCCACTGTCCCAGCTCTTCCTGGTGCCTGAAAGAGCCACCAGAGGTTTTTTTTCCCCAACAGAGAAGGAGGTGTAATGTGTTTATCTTTGCTTGCTTTCAAACTGACAACTACAGGAGATAGCTCTCCCTGGTGTACTGTGATGTACTGTTTTTTAATAGACTATAGCTGGGTGTCGTGACAGCACAGGATAGGAAGCATGATTCCTTAGCACAGCTGCAGTGTGTGTTTCCCTTCAGTAAGAATGCACAGTAATGCACTGGTCTCCTCTTTTCAGTGGTTAAGGATGGTTTCATTCATATGCCCAGATAAACTTAAAGCATAGCTGCAGAAACTGTAAATCTACAGTAATATAGAATTGTAAATGTAGTTCAGGTGGGTAGCTGCATCAGCATGCGTAGGCTGCAAAGGAGCAAGTAAAGGTTTATTCCATGCTGAACAGAGAAGAAAGAAGACACAACGTTTCGTGGAGCCTTCTTCAGATTCATACTTGAAGAAGGCTCCACGGCCGAAACGTTGTGTCTTCTTTCTTCTCTTTTCAGCATGGAATTAAACCTATTGTAGAATTGTAAATATTACCAAAACCACATAAAAGTGGGCTATACACTTTCAAACAAAACCATTGCACAGTGCTGGTGCAGAATCGGTCCCAGATTCGTGCTGCAGAGGAAACAAGGTGGGGTGGTGGAGTTTGTTTCAAATAAGCACCCCAGGGGCTCAGATACAGTCTTGGGGCCTGTTTCCACCTGCTGCTGTGTGCAGGAACAAAGCCGCGCAGGGTTCTTCCTGTTCATTTACGGGAGCCCTAGAGCCGTGTAAACTGCTTTGCAGCAAAACGTGAGCAGGCTCGAGCGAACCTCGTGGGAAGGTGACGCCTCCGCACCATTCCCATTCCCCTTCAAAGTGCAACATGCAACAGGAATTGGATTGTTGTGAACATAAGGAAGATGAAGAACAAAGAGGATAGGATCCTTGGATCTAGCCTTCACTCGAAGGAAAGCGGATTATTGGGTTCAACACCATGGTTGAGAAGGTAGTTCCAGACTCCCACAACCCTTTGGGTAAAGAAGCACCTCCTGTTCTCAGTTTTAAATGCACTTCCATGTGGTTTCCACTTGTGTCTTCTGGTCCGTGTTTCACACGTGGTTCTGAAAAAGCCCGCTGAAAAGACTTGGTCATTGCATTTGAGGATTTTAGATGTTTCTGGTCCCCTGGTAGTCATCTCTGCTTGAGACTAAAAGGTTTCAGGTCTTTCACCCTGTCAGCGTGGGGTATCCCAGAATGCTTCCTGTTGCTCTTTTCTGGACTGGTGCCAGAGCAATACATGTTTGCAACATGGTGAGCAAAAGTATAGAGTATTCTAAATGAGGTCTAGCTCGTACATTGTACAATATTAACACCCCTTGATATGATTGCCGTGATTATACTGAACATGTCATACTCCTTGTGTCTGCCAGTTTGATCTCAATCTTTTTTTAATTTCATTTTCTGCTTCTGTAGTGTTTGCTAAACATCCTAACATCTTCAGACTTGACTAATATGCTAACTACTGTATATTAGAACTTCAATCCCGGATAGACGAGTAATTCAGAAATAGCAGTGGTTCTGGTACAAATGCCTGTGATATTCCACTAATCACATCGCTTGTCTGTACTCTGTTTTTTGTTAACCAATTCTCAGTGCAAATAATCATTTTCCTGTTCACCATCGTGAATTTGTGGGGAACATTATCAAAAAGCTTCTGAAAATCTACATCCCTGAGCTCATCATGTCATGAGCTCTGGGTGCATCCACTAGTGTTGTTGCTTCTTCAGACACCTTTTAACCAGTTGTTAAGCCAAGACTTGCCTTCTCCAAATCCATGCTGACACTACCCTAAGACCTAGGTGATCCCCTAATTCTCATAATTGTTTCCATAACCTTACATGTAATTGCGGTCACAAAGTTAATACTATGGATAGATATTTAAATCTGTGCATTTGCTTGCCAGTTGTTTGCGAGTGAGTGTGGAGAGACTAGGGGGCGGCAGGCAGGCCTGCGTGTCTGACACATGCACTTGTTCGACAGGGTGTGAGCTCCACCGTGCCTCACAGGACAGTGAGCTCCAATCGGACGACGCGAGTTGTGCTCACTGGCGCCAAGCCTGTACTCGTCCCGCAAGTCACACGGGTGACCTTTGGAGAGAAGAAAGCCAAGAGGGTCCTGCTCTGCCAGGGGACTCCTGGTCACACCACCGCTGTCCATGTCAACCTTGCGCTCAAGATACAAGGGGCGATTTGAATTTTAAGAATGACTTTGATGTCAGCATCGGAAACGCAAGAGCAAATATGGCAGTTGCAGTCAAAACCTCTTACAGATATAAGCAGTGATTTTGATTAGAGGGAAACAATCTATCATGAGTCCAGTGACCTTTTCAGTCTGGCAGGTGGCCGCCATGTGGACAGCGGTGATGGCACAGTAAGAATGGCAGCGTGCCAGGCAGCACTGGGTGTGTTCAGTTCCCTCGCAGCTGGAATTGGATACTAGGCATTACCACATTTCCAGGCTTACCATGGATTTTCTCCGCAAGAAATTGCTGTTAAGGATGAGGCAGTGATCACTGTGATCACTGTCAGTCAGTTTTGCTCAGTTAAGGGGAAAATTCCTCTCACATGCAGACACCCACAGAACACTTTTAAACACATGCATATAAATGCGCTCATACCAATTGTCACTGAGAATCTGTGCTCTGAAGATTTTAGAGACTGTGCAGCTCTGGTGCAAGGATTTAAAACCAGGAGAATTCTAAGCACAGAGCTATCGCCTGTCTTCAAGACTGAATGCGTGTGTGGTGACCCACAGCTCAATGTGTATTTCTGGGCTTTTTTGTGTCGTACAGTGGATGTGTTGGCTCTCAAGGAGATCTTGAGATCTTGGAATTTCCTCAGCCTTCATTAATGCTACTACCCATTCCTGTTGTTCCTGATGCTATTGTGCAATCCCCTTGCACTGCTGTTGTGCACTGCATGCAAGTAAATGGGTGGATCCTTCATATGCACGAGACCACAAGTGAGACGTTTGAACTGGCCAATCCCTAGATAGGTTTTAAACAAGGATGATCCCCTGCTTAATTTCTGAGCACCCTTTGAAATTAATCAATCAATCAAGAAACTGGTTAATCTTTGTGAGTGGGACTATGATCTGCTTCTAGGTTGTCTATTTTCACAAAACAGTTAAAAAAAAAACATTTGATTATGTGTTTTTTTAAAGTCAAAATAATTTCTACAGGCTGCAGGCACTTGACCAATCTGATCAGAAGACACTACTCTTGTCTGTTTGCTTTTCCCAGTAGATACTTTGATGCCGTGTAATACTGTCTGACTAGTGTTTAGGAATTAAGTAATTTTTTACAGCATCGCATTTTGAGTGCAAGGAAAGTCACACGGAAGTGTCTTGCTGTGTGTGTCTTTGCTGGCGCGCTACACTGGATCATGATAATCTGTTGGTCTTCTCTGTGCACTAGAAGTGTTGTTCCAGTGGACAGGAGGACCCCCTCTTTCTCTCACATGTACACACTTACCGGCTGATGCCTATTTCAGCTCGGTGCAGTGGGGGGCTGCGAGCAGGGAGAGCGCTCTGTGCCGGGCACTCGAGACATTCCTGACATGCCTGAGTGCTCCTGCCTGCCCCTCGCACTGAGCACTCTCGCCCTCCCAGCAGCGGCGGCCAAGCAGAGGGGGCAAGGCTGTGGTCCAGCACCCCCTCCTCTCGTTCCGGCCCTCTGTCTTGCAGCTGTGCGGCATGAGCAGGCAACTTTAATTGCTCAGCCATCCTGTTTTCATTTCGTAAACTGAAGGAGCTGCCCCCCCCCACTGTACTCTTTAAATGGGCTGGCACAGGTAGGGATTCCTTGCATCTACTTCAAAGTGGATCTCGACGGGGAGGGGACAGAGTGACCCACTACATTACTGTACATGTGTGTGACCAGACAAACTGCAGTGCCTCAGACTCAGTATACTTTTTGCATCGACTGACATGTTTTTTTTCCACTGCTACATATTGTTTCCCACAACATATTTATTGTTCTTGTTTTATTTGTTATGTGTGTAATACACTCTCTACATTGTGTGGTGCTGTCTGCTGTACTGTGCACGCATGTCCCGAGAGATCAGCACGCATAATAGTTCCAATGGACATATGCCAATAAACTCCTCTTCTCGTAATTTGAATTCATAATTGGTTGTGCACTAATAATAAAGCAGATTTTTAATTTACTGTGAAGAGCTATGCATTTCTGCTTCATTTCTAATTTCATTTTGCATTGCCTTATTATCATAAATCATACATATTTGACTGGGGTTAAATTTGATGTGTTAAGTAAGAAAATAGCTGTTGACACTCACATGTGCACCCACATGTGGGTGCACAGCCCTGCCATATTATAATGATCGCCACTGTGTTTCCTGTGATTTCTGCACACTATTAGAATAAAGGTCTGCCTTGCATTTGAACATCGACAACTGAAGAAAATCTTTTTTCATGTCTTTGTAGTATTGCAGTTGATGTTATGTTGTATGTTCTACACAGTACGTGTAATCTGGGGCAAAGCTCTTCAGCTTGGCTGCTGCAGTTTGCTCAGTATTTTTATTTTAAGGTCCTGTTGGTTTTTTAATTCCAGTCCTGTTGTCTCCTGTCTCCTCCTTGTCTCTCTTCCTCCCACTCTCTGGCCCCTCAAGACAGACAGGCCTGCTTTTAATTTGGGAGGTATAAAAACAGCTACTGCAGTGTTTGCACATTGTGGCTCACCATTGCCCATTAAAATACTTGGAGCTCAGCTTGCCCCATGGAAATGTCGCACTGTGCATTTTCTGTGTTTTTTTTCTCTTCATTTCCATCCTGAAACAATGCACGGCTTGTAACCCTTGTGTTGCAACAACAATTTTGAAACATCAACTTTAACCTGGTCAAGTCCGGCACCCTGGTGTGACAAGATGGACAGCACTGTTGTGGAGACAAAAAAGCAAGCAGAGACCAGAGGACATCCGTGTAGCAAAAGCCTGTTGGGCTATTAACATGGAAGGATAGTGTCTAAAATTAAATTTGACAAATTTGTGTTTTGGTAAGGTATCGTGCACAAAGGACGCCAGTGAGTATACTTTTTTTTTCAAAAATGTAAAGCAAAGTAAGTCTCCTCGCAGGATAAACCATCCCGATTTTCCCAGGACAGTCCCCGTCTTGGGCACCATGTTCAGGGATCCCAAAGTCTTCCTGAATTTCTTTTTTGTTTTGCTTTTGTGAGTGCTGTGCTGATTTTGTCCAGTTTTTGCAAATCCCGTGTGAAGTGGTTATGGAGCGGTACTGCCCTGAGCACAGTTTTGGCCTTAACAATACTAGTAGTGTTACACTTTGCCCCCACTGGCCGAAAACAGTTCAGTTTTTTTAGTCTGTGGGCTTTCCTGACCTATTTTGGACGGATCACTAGATACTTTATTACACGTTCTGGCTTGCATTTCAGGAATAAAAGGCTTTTTGACGAGCTTACAGGAAGTGTTCACTTCATTTACACCTCTAGTATAAAGAGAGTGATTTGAGACTTCTAGAGCACTGTAAAACCGCTTCAGGAACAACAGCTTAAAGAACAGGGAAAACTTACAGAGAATGATGTGTTTTAGTCAGTACACGCTGTATTCTATTTTAGTGTGTCCTAGGCTGGGGGATCCTGAGCTGCCTACCTCGTCAATGGGTGTATGTAGCTTTGTCTCTGTCAAGAGCAGGGCGTAATCGGAGCACACGCTGGCTTGCTGTCAAGCAAAGACTTGCAGCCTGTTTTCAGTGCAGGTGACTTGCCTTCCAGTCAAGATGGGGTTTTTCTACTGTAACCACAGTTTTCCTGCCTGAGGTTTTTAAAGAGCACTTGATGTGTGTGCTATGAGGATGTGTTAAACTGCAGGTGACAGGAACATTCACGTGCTTTTGTTTTGTTACAGTGTTACAGCATTTTCTACATCAATTAAGTTGTCCTTTTGTACCCTGATAGCTTTTTGTGGAGCCTTTTCAGTCACAAGCAAATGGTAGTCTGTATTCTGCAATCACTGAGTTTGGCCAAGTGACTTGCAAAAGTATTTTGCTTGAAGTAATATGCTGGGACACCTGCTCCTCTGAAACAAGAGGAAGCATTATGTTGCATAAACCTGTGCAGGAGTTTACAGAACCATGCAGCCCATGACTAGGGTGTCAAATAAAGTGCCAAAAAGACATTGATGCCTCAAAACACTGTGGAAAATTGCTGCTGTGGAAATGAACCTTATAAGCATTAAAAATTAGATCGGGCATCTGCAAAATGCATCAAGGTGCACCAGTAAACTTGAGAAAAATATAAAAATGAGAGCATGGAGCTTGTGTTATTACAGTCCGAGCCGCAGCAGCCAGAATTAGGTGAGAAAGAGCATAAGCTCCTTCTTCTGGATGTGGGATTCCTCCACTTATTAACTAGGTGGAAGAGGAAATGGGGAAATGTCAATTCATTAATATCAAACTGTCAAAGGGAACTGTGTGTCACTTGGAAGGTTTGCATCCTTCGCTGTGGAGGCCCTTTATAAACTCAAGGGAAGTTTCTTGTTTTGCTGCCGATGCATCAGGGGTAGTGGACGGTGAGATCTGATCAGGTTACGACCTGTCCCGCCTATCAGTATTCATATCCCTGCTCTCGTGCTGGGAAAACAACACATAGAGCTGAGGGGAAAGGGGACTTGTATTCACCAGAACACCACGAGACCTTTGGCTCACTGATTGAATTGAGTTAAAAAGGTCCGACAGTGACCCCCTTCCTTCTCTCTTGTTTCCACATCTCTGTCTCTCACCATGGTGGCGCTGTGATCCATGTGAGACAGGAGCCACACAGGGTGCAGACCGCTGTGGTATGGGCAATTTGCAACAAAGGAAGTGAATGTGAATGTCTTTGGTCATGAATGGAGGAGATGAAGAAAGTTTATGACTCAAGTAACCACAATCCTTGATGGTATCAGCAGAGTCAACCAGTGCAGGAGCTTTAGGGTCAGCAGTGGAGGAGAATATGGGGTCACTAGAGGAAAGCGCTGAGAAACGAGGTGCACATAACGTGAATGTCTGGAACAGGCAGCCCAGGCAGATTGCTGCAGCTGGGGTTTTGGCATCCTTCAGAAAACATCTAGGTTTTTAGCTTTCTACAGTCGTATTAACCTCTGTTATCGATTGAGTCTTTCTTTCGTTTGGAACCATTCATACGTTCTTTTGAAAACTGGGACACCCACTCCTTCCACGCCGACAGCAGGGAAGGAGGCAGATAAGGGGATCACCTGCTCGCTGGCACAGTTCCGCATTGCTGCATTCTTCCCCCAGCTCCGGAGACATGCAGGTCCCAGCAGCTGAGCTTGTTTTTCCAGTTAACAGCGGTGTTAAACAATGGGTTTGTGAAGATGCTGCTTTTTAAGAAGGCAGAGAAGGAGACTCTGCAAGTCTTTTTTTTTTGGTCTACTTGCTAAAGCCACAGGCTAGCTCCATCCACTGGTTCAGGAGTGTTTTTGATTGTGCATGAGGGGAATTGCTTGTAGGATCTGATTGTCTAGACATTAACTGGCAAACAGCTGAACTTGTGGTAGGATCAGCCTCATCTGACTGGTGAACTGAAGTTGAACTCCTGCTGCATAATCCAGTTGCTCAGCTCTTTCTTTCTTTTTTCATGATGCTGCTTTGAAAGTGAAAGGCAAGGGTAATACGAACATATATTTTTTCAGAGGGTTCAAAAGAACCAAGACAATGATTGTTTTTTTTTTCAAGCTCAAAGCAGCCTTTGAGGTGCTGGTTTCCTTCCGGCTCCCAGTGTTTGTCTCGTTTCCTGTTTGCAAGGGAGAGTCAGCCCCCTAGGGAATGCTGGGAGACCCTGGAATACAGTAACTGCCAAGACACTGCTTTTGGAATGTGCATACATGTATATCAATATATATCAGGGAGAGGGGGGGGGCTGCAGAGCTCACATTCCTGCAGGCTTATAGGTATATTTTAATTAGCAACTGGTTAATACCTAAAACAGGCAATTAGACTTTTATCCGATTCATCACTTCCACAAATTAAGATCAGAAGTAAAAGAAAAGCAGAAGACTCTCTAGAGCTCTCTATGCATCACTGATGTGTGTATTGATACATACACAGGATTAATCCATACCGCTTTCAGATGCTTCTTACATGAGTAGATGCATGCTTAGGTGAAACTAAATTTAGGTTTATCTGTTGTTGCCCATTATTTACTCAGTTTCTTTATCCTGTGCAGCTTATAGGATTTATTTGGAACCCAATGCATTGTGTTGAATCAATTATATTGGCACAGTATTGGCATCAAGAGCAGTGCTGTTAGTTGTGCCTGGATGCTGACAAGCGCTCAATGTGGACTTGGAGAATGCTTGGAGCCGGGCCAGTGAGTAGGGACAGCAGTGCTTGGGGATGATGGATGGAGAATGACACATCCAGCCAGCAGGGATGTGCTGAATTTGCACTGCTAGGCTGGGTGATTATCTTCCCAAGGTCCAGGGTTTAGCCAGTAATGTCGCAACCCAAACCACCTCCTCCCCTCCCTCCCTCCCCCCCCCCCCCCCCCCCAACGACTATTCTGTTCAGCGCATCATGCTGCAAGGGACACTTCATCTTCCTGACACAGAGGGCAATGGTGCGGTGCCCATGAGCATGAGGGGAGAGGGAGAGTCAGTCAGCAGGTCAGGGAAAGAGATCCACAGGTGCAGTACGAACAGCTGGTTATCGATGGTCCGTGTCCCTTAAACATGACAGCGTGAAATGTCAGTGGTGTACTTCTCTGAACTGAAGTAACGCAGTCTGAAGACCCCATGAAGAGGTCATCTGATCGTTTGTCCAGTTCCATGGTATGCAGTGTTTGGTATTAATGGGGATGTGCTTTGCCTGTTCCTCTCATCCTTTCCTTTCTGCTAATGGTGGCAGTTGGTAGCCCCTCAGTGCGCACGTCCATTTTATAATTGCTGTTTGCTTGTTTTCTGGGACATTTCCTGGAAACAGGAAGTGTTGGATGAGGCTTCAAAAAACGAGCAGGTTCGTTAGTACACTGGCACAGTACAGCAGGGTAAAATATACTTTTTTTTAAACTTGGACGTGAGGGGATTAAAATTATTCTCTCAGGGTTGTTTCAGATGGCCGGTGGCTTAATAATAAAAGGTTCTTAAAACCAGTTAAGCATAAAAAACCCAAAAGCAGCAATGTAATTGGATCTAGCTTTTATGCTTCAGGCATTTTAAGAATATGTGTGTTGCCGAAGCAAGGGGAACATTTACACTATTTTGGTTGTTGTAGCATGTTTTTCCTTGAGCATTATTAAGACCCCAGGGAATCGGCCGGCTCAGCCAGTGTGAGCATTGGCCTCCGCACAGCCCTCGCTGTGAAGACAGAAGCTGCTGCTTCTAGCTTCCTGAACCCTCTGCTTGGACTGGGTTTCCATGTGCA
The DNA here is from genome assembly GCF_055471065.1 of Atractosteus spatula. Classification (NCBI taxonomy): domain Eukaryota; kingdom Metazoa; phylum Chordata; class Actinopteri; order Semionotiformes; family Lepisosteidae; genus Atractosteus; species Atractosteus spatula. The sequence continues at coordinate 72,101,216 of NC_142708.1, read as the reverse complement.
CATGTCCTTAAGTCCTGTGCTGAGTGGGCTGTGGTTGATGTCATGTCTATTTCAGGTGGCCTTTAATGTCTATCAAACATTCTGTCTGCTAAATCTTCTTCAATGTACTCCTGCGTTTTATGTGTAAAATATGAAGATGTTAACAGGTGTCAAAACTGGGGTGACTGACATTTTATGTGTTCCCTACAGCTTCCTTTTCTAATCTTTCATTGTGTGCAAGTTTGTACCTTGAGTAACATGGGGCGGAAGCAACAGAGGACTTGTGAGTGCAACTCGGTCGCCGCATGTTGCTTTATTGGCAGCGCTGTGCTGTGCAGGAGTGGGGTTTCTTGGTGCTGGTGTTTATCGTGAAGGCTCCGGCTCTCGGGCTAACAGGATGACCTCTGCAGTCTTCCTTCACTGGGCCTGCAGCCCCGGCGCTCTGCTCTGATTGGATAAGGGCTTGGCTGCTTTGTTCGAACATTCGCTCTCCATTGGTTGGGCTCTCAAGGAGTGTGTGTGTGTGTGTGTGTGTGTCTGGAGCTCAAGAACACATTTTATCTGCCCATGACTTTGGAAGTGGCAGAGAAAAGTAAGTGTCGGTAACCATTCTGCTTTTATTAATTGAATTAGCAAAACCTGGAACTGACTTAACATTCTGACAACCAAGACTATTCAGCTGCTATACAAGATGAGTTTTGTACATATCAGTAATATGAACTTTAATTACCACTTAGGTAAGAGACAGTACTTTATGATACGAGATTCTCAGAGGGGTACATGTATTTTAAAGAATGCGTCCAACATTAAATATTTTTCATGGTATCCACCTTGTGGAAAGAGTCTTTCATGTGCTGCTGAAGATCTGCCATTTGTAAGTCTCTGGCAATGAGCACTTCAAATTCATTGTTACCTTCATGCTCCGACTGAGCCCTGCAGTATGAAAATGGATGCCTCCAGCCAAGCAGCAGCACTGTGGTTTTCCCCAAACGTTTGTGCACCTATGGTCTTCTGCATCAACCTCATGAGAGAGGGTTTTGTGCCTGGTGTTGTGTTACAGGCACACTATCGCGGTCAAGGCTGCCCGCTGTGTCCCCCCTTAACAAACCCATCCAGGACCATCCCAGCTTTCACAGTGACATGCATGGTCTGTGGGTAACCTGTTCCAATGTGTAGCAGCTCGCACAGTGTTTGCACCTCATAGGAAAATGCACTCAATTCACACTGCTGCTGCTGGTGACATAGACAAAATCGGTCAATTCCATTTATTTGCCAGTGGTGAAGAGAACTGCTGTGCAGCCTGAGCCCTGTTGAATGACAGGGACCCGTAGATCATGGGGTGCCTTAACAAGGCAGCTTGAGGTTCCCTGTGCTCAAGGGAACCTGTGTAACTGAGAAGCATGCTTATCTGAGACACACATCAGCAAAGCCAGGCCTCTTGGATGTGCTGGCCTGTGTATTGATGGCCAGAAACTCTCAGAGTCCTGGTCAGTGGGCTTCCACTGTCAGCTCTGATCTTTTCTTTTTTTAAAAAAAAAATTCAACCCCTTATTAAAACTACATTTGGAGAATGAGAAACGTAGACAGACAGTGTAAGAACGTGAATGTTTGTCCAGGTGATGGGAGAGCAGTGAAGACTTTCAGAATATTGGCAAGTGCTACATTTTTATCCCTTTGTTTAGGAGCAGTTTTTAGCTGAGAGATCGGCTTACTTTCACTGTGCAAACTGTGACATTATCACAAAAGCAGTGCAACAGCACAGGCACGGTAGTTAGAAGATGACGGAGTGAAGTAACCTGCTGTTTGAATCCAGTGCCCGGGAGAGGGAGTGTCCACTGTGGCCCTGAGGCGTGTCCAGCTGCAGTGCTGGACACAGGAGCAGGGCAGTCGGTTAGCGAAGCGGCTCGGTATGTCACAGCTGGGTTTGTTCAATCACAGCCCCAGGGCACCCGGACTGGCAATCCCTGAAGCTTGCACACTCTCCTTCTCCAAATCCCCTTCAAATTAAACTCCACACGCGGCGAAAATTGGGGGTATCTTCTTTTTAAAAGTGCCGGAAAACGAACCTCCCGTACGATGTACCTTGTGTATTTTTCGAATCGCTGCTTAAGGCGTTGTGCTTCAGTGTGTTGTTTAATTATAAACAGGAACTGTCACCCACGCTTTACAGTAGGTTAAAAAAAATGTGAGAGGCGTTGAGTACACCTAGGATCAAGTCGCAACACATCATGGTCCTGGGAAACAATAACGTGTTACCTCATCTCCTGGGAAAAAAAATAACTTCACAGCTTCAGATTCCGCCCCGCGGTGCTGTGACTGGGGCTTGTAGCTTTAACTGGGGAGCCGGGGAGTCGCCGGAGGGGGCGTGGCTTCCGCGCCCCGTGCCCGGTTTCCCGGTGACGTCACGATACTGGGCCGTATGGGTGAAACTGCAGGAATGCGCGAGGTCTGTTTCCCATTCTCCAGGCTTGCGCACGTTTTCCCCTCCTCCGGGAGAAAACAGACTGGGGGAGTTGTGATCGCTTTTTTTTTTTTAAATGCGATTTTGATATTACCGATTGATAACAGAGGGTGGTGGCGGGGGCAATACACCGGGTCGCTGGGATAAATGACTTCCTACTTTCTGGACTATATTTTGGTTTCTGTTGGATGCACGAGGCTCGGGGATGGTGTGGGTGTTTCGGGGGATCCCGAAAGGAGATCGAGTGGATCGTGAGCACTGAGGTGGCGGCAGTACGCGTCGGCGAGACCGTGTCGGGGATTCCTGCCGGCCCGCCCGCCCGCTCGCTCGGCGCGATGGCCGTGCAGCGTCTCTGAGCTCCGCTCCGCGCTGGAGTTACTCTTGGATCAGCTGTTGCTGTACCTGGAGCGCAAGCAGGAGAGGAGCTGCTTCTCCGGCTGGCTGTCCCCAGATGAGCGGGCGCTGTGCTCTGTGTACGTGATCCCTACCTTTCCCGATCGCTTTTCGCCACCCTCTTAAGTTCGCAGTCAGAAACTTTACCATCTGGATGGCTTTTTTTTTCTCGTCTTTTATGAGAGCCAGCAGCCTACTCCCTGTTTTATTTTTTTTTTTTGGGGGGGCGGCTCTGCTTCTTCCCTGAGCTGGTGTTTGTGACTGTGGTTTTTCGGAGAGCTGTAATTTCCCCGTCACCAGCGCAGGAGCGCGCTGCCAGCTGCGGGAGCCGTTCGAGCCCTCGCCGGACAGTAAACAACACGCTGGGCGGACGGTCCTTCTGGAAGCCGTGAGTTGTCAGCCCCCCCGATGGGTGGGTGGGTGTTCAGTGTTTCACTCGGAGCTGGGTCAGGCGGTTGCTGTCTAGATGTAACACGCCGAGTAGCTTTAACGCCTCCTGATGGTAGTTGGCTTTTTATGAAGTGTAACGCGCAGTGGGTTTCTCGGGTGTGCAGTGTTGGATCGGATCGTCGCCTCACACGCTCCGCCTGTGACGGCGAGACGGGTGACAAGCTTTCGGATTTTCAAGCGTCTTTTATCGTGCGCTCCTGCTCCGCGGTGCTTCCAGGTTAAGGGTGGAGGTGGGCGTACGGTTTCACTCAACGTTACATTTTACTCCACAGGTAAAGTCAATCGTCTTAACATTCTGCTTTCTCGTTTTTATTTTTTCTTCACTTTTCTCGACATTTCTTGCGAATGTGGGGACTTTATGTCCCAGCTCCAGTCTGGTGATGACCCAGTAACAGGCTTACCCAGTGGCTGTCGGCAGGGCCGTTTTAGCAGGTTCCCAGCTGTAATGTTATCCGTGAGTGGATTGGAGCTGAGGGCTCTAACCTCTCAGGGACAGTTGCTTTGGTCTCTGTCTGTGCTGCACTTTGCTGGCCAGAAAGCATTGATTGTGTGTACTTAAGCGCTAAACCTTGCTTGTGCTTCATTAGGCTCAGGCAGATCTGTAAATTAGAGCACGGCCAGAAAAAGACAGTCTCGGGGATGCTAAGCTGTTCCTAAACTAGATTTCTGGGGGTCACAGAATCCAGCGGGTTTTTTGTCAAACCCAGGTTTTAAACAATCTTCTACAAATTAATCCAATTAAGGTTTATCCCTTCTCCTCAGGCTCGGTCCCCAAGTGTTTCCTGATACTTCCAGTCAGTACAGTTTCAGGAGAGCAGCCCTCGGACCCTGTTCTCACCTGCTCCGCTGGGTCTTTGTTAAACACTGTGAATTCACCCATAACAGCTGCTGACCCGGGCCTCGGCCTTCTCCCTGCTGTCAAGCTGATGGTTCCTGGTCTTTCATTTCTAATGGCGGAGCAAGTGGGCTGGTGGTTTTTAGTTAGCTGGAAAGTGTATGTGTAGTAAACTGATGGGCTTGCAAGACGGAGGGGAGAATATATTAGATTTCAGCAGCAAGGAAATTCATAAAAAAGCTACAGGTAGCACAGCTGTTTTCCATTAAGGCAAATAGTTTAAAATGCTTCCATGGCATTTAACAGTAACATGGGCGCCTGGTAATCTCTGTGTGTGTGCAATGCCTTGATTATCTGAAGCACGGCTCACCCAGAAATAACACCTCTTCAGCTTTCCCAGGCCAGGCTGCTGTCTTCTGCCCGACTTGATTTTAGCATGTCCAGCTGCTGTTGCAGTCACTGCATCATAACACGTCTGCTGCCACGGATGCGATCCGCTGGCTGGCGCTCTGTGTGATGGTTCTGCCCCCTGCGTGTTGCACTGCTGCAGCACTGGACTTGGGAGAACAACTGAAACAATAACGCGACCAGTTTAGAGTGGCAGAATTCTTAAACTGCTTTCAAATCTTGTTTGGTTGAGGTCGGCCAGATGAAGAAGTAAACATCGCAGGTTAAAGTTTTTTGTGTAAAGTAGAGAATTTATTGGGTTACAAGTCTCTCTTCTGTGACCGCTTTTTTCTCCAGCTACAGGATATAGTGTGTTCTCTCAAAGCCTCTGGGATCGCATTCGGGGACGGCACTATGAGGACCTCTGAACGCTGGCTTTCAGCCCCTGAGGAACTGGTCCAGTTCCAGTTCTGTTGAGCTCTCCTGGGAGGTTAACAGCAAGATGGCTGTGGCCTTTCACTCTGATCCAGAACGGTTTACTTCTTTGGCTCTGTGGAGGAAGGTCTTTAAACTTGAGTTGGGAAGACACTTCCAAGCAGCGGGATTGCCAGTTCCTAGTTTGCCGGCTGGGTAACCATGCCCTGTACCCGCTAGCCCTCTTTCCGCTCTCCCAGCTCCTGCCCCGTGCTGGCGCGGGTCATCGCCGCGCGCTGACGGGGCGGTTGCTTTCTTTGTAACCGGGAGCGCAGGGAGTTTTGTGCCTCCTGCTTTCCCCCCCAGAGCTCTGCGGCCGGCTCGTGTGTCCTCTTCCTTCCCTGGCAACGCGGTCGATACAGTAATGGCTTTCTTACTGTTCAGCAGTGCATAATAGTATGCTAATGACGTGTCTCACAAAACAAGGAAATATCAGTCATTCCGCGGTCGGGCACAGTGTGTGTGGTGTCATTCATTTTATTTAGAGTATTCCGTAGTCCATCCTCCGAGGTAAGAATGCTTTTTTTATTAAAAAAAGAAGAGAATGGTGTCACTGGGAAGGAGTTACACTTGACGACTACTTGTGAGAGGATAAAGAAGCTATTCAGAAAGCAGATGTTAAAAGCTTTTTACCATGCCATGCAATTAAAGACCAGCACATTAGAGCGTGCCCTCTTCTGATTTGAGGGGGAAGTACAGGAAGAGCCTTTTGTTTGATGCTTGTAGTAGAGGCTGATCGTTTCAGCTACTTTCAATTAGATTGAACACAGACACATTCCAGAATGATTTTAGATTTGCTGAGCTTAGCTTTTTTAAAACAATAATCACTCCTTCCATACGCACAAAACAAAACAAAAAAACCCCTGAGTTTTTCACTTTTCCCAAATTGCTTTTACACCAAGAGTATCAAGACCCGTGGCCTGACAGGCCTGATATCTGCATCAGAGTTCAGAATTCCATCCTTCCTGGTGAGGATGTTTGCACCTCCCTGTTGTGCTTGGTGTTGGGGGATATATCTCTGTTTGAAGGATGCTGTCATTTCAATATGGCAGGACTGTGTTGGAATGAAGATCTCAAACAAGGGGATGTGGCTGTGTGATGATCAGCCAGCTGACAGGCAGCAGGCAGCTGAGTGTTTTTGTTAGTGAAAAGCTGTAATCAGGCACCTGCCATACACTCTCACCTGTAGCTCCCAGCCCTCGTGACAAATGACTGTAATCTTCTTCTGGCCCCAGGCCTGCAGAGAACCTGCCCCGACCGCCGAGCTGTCAGCCTGGAGACCCAGAGGGCTGTGCACCTGCTCACACCTGTGAGCGCACAGGTGTCCTTCTCTGCCTGATGCTCCGCAGGTACCTTGCACACCTGAACACTGCTAAATCGTTCCTGTGGTGTTTGGTGGGCATCTTTGCCTGGAGAGAGCTACAGGGGCACCAGTTGCATCATTTCATCCATCCGTTCTTTTTATTGTTCATTCCCTCAAAGTTTCTGTTAAACTCTTGCCTTTTGGTGTTTGCCGTCCTCTTTAAACTGATGGCTGATGATTGTGAGGCTGTTGAGCTGTGGGCAGCTTGAAAGCAGCAACTTCAAATACTTTAATTTGATGTTTTGGGGATAATTTTTTTCCTAGGCTTTCCAAGGGCTTGAAGAACCGCTCTTAAAGAAAGTGATTGTCAGATGGAATCTGATGGAACGCCTGTATTTTGGGAGCCTATTTGATCTGCGTGAGAAAAGATCCATCGTGAAGGAGGCAGCCTGTTTTCTACAGGTGGAATACTCCGTTACTTATGAACACCTGACCACATATCCAGCAGGCTTTTATTTGCTATAGCGCTGTTTGCAACAAAACCTTTTTAAAGTGTACGGCAGTTGACGGTATTGTGCAGAAATGGCTGATAGTGTGGACACGGAGAAGAGGAAAGCAAAAGTTCCCAGTGGTGGAAACAATCCTCTGGGCTCCCCCAGGTCCTATGGTTGTCTACCCTCCAGGCAGTGGGTTCATGGAGCAATAATTAGAATAACTCCCGGACAGTCCAGAATCTGTTCCCTGCTTCCCTGAGCCTGTCGTCATGGTTATCTGAGTGCGGTAGTTGAAGTTTCCTGGGTTTGCCCTCTTGGGTCCAGGGTTCCGGCGTCTGATGTCATGCACTGCCCAGGTCCCAGCACATGGATCCAGGTTTTAATTTCTCATCCTAAAACGGACGTAACTGATCGGTAGACCACAGTTTCAGGCGCATCCTTTTCTGTTTGTGTTGGGCAGAAACACGTCCGCTGAAAAGCCCAGTCATTTGTCACAGTTACATTGTCGGAGGAGTTTCGGATTGGCTGAAACGATGCAGAAAATTCAGCACGTTCCAGTTGAGAGTATTGTTCACCCACTGTGTTATTTCTTCAGCATGTACTACACGATGACAGGGAACAGATTCCTGCCAGGACGGATCCTGCGTGTTTTTTTTCCCGCAGTATTAGAAGTGACTTTGTAGGGTCTGCTGTTGTCAGGAAGCGTTGCTCCCTCAGTGACCCAGATCGTGTTTGCTTTTACATTAGAGTGCCAGTAAGATTAGAAAGACTGAGCAAGCATTGTGTGTGTTTGCCTGTGTTTTAATGAAATTGGTTCAAGGAAGTGGAACAAAAAGCATCGAAGAGTTTGCGTCCTTAAGGGACTGAAGCCCAGGAACGGGCGATGTCTTTCTTTTAAAACACCCAAACCACAACTTGTCTGTAGTTATGCCCACATTTCCTTTCAAGAGGAGTAAAATTAATCGGTGGCTCTGATTTTGTGAAGTCAGCATTTTCCCTTTTCATCCCCATGAGTGGTTTTCAGTGTTTCGTTTGTCATCTCTGACCGCGACGTGCTGATGTGTCACGGCTCAGTTCTGGTGAGCCTGCGGACCGGGCCTCAGAGGCCACAGTCTCACGATTGCCAGTGACGTGGCGCGGAGTTTGGTAGCGCACACACTGCCCCCATCCTGGCTCCGGCTCTGCGCGGGGATTTTGTGTGGCGGAGGAGGGAAACGGCAGAGCTTTTCTCATTGTCATTCCCGGTGAGGATCCTGAGGACGAGCTGCTCCTTTGCGTTCATTCGAAGTACCAGATGATTTTTGATTTTGTCCAGAGCCGTGCTTGTCTTGAGCCGTTTTAAAACGCCACGGGGGTTGAGCCCCAGGGCCAGTCGTCACGGCTTCATTCTGAAACGGACTTTTGTTCCACCCAAATCGTCACCAGCCCAGTCGTTCCGATGGAAATGCCTGGATCATAATGAGAATTAATGTTCTGCCTGAAAGCCCGAAAGAAATACAGCACTTGAGGTGAAGAGCATCTTTTATTCAATCACCTTTCGCAGCCCTTGATCCTGAGAGTAACACCTGAGGCGTGTTTTGAATTCTGGTGTTGATCCAAGATTTAGGTTATTTGTTTCTGACAGCCATTAGTTAGCAGAATGTCATCAAAGCAGCTTGCTGTGAATTCTTCACTTCTCCACTGAGGCTGTGCTGTGGGGGGTGAAGGTTGGGACTGTGACTTTATGGGTCTCAGATGATAAGATAAGATCGCCTTATTGGCCCTATACAATTTCTTGCATTAGGAATTTGTCTTTTCACATACCCCAGCTTGCTCTCCATGAGACACAGTGCCACTGCTCCGCCCGTTACATCTGCCTATAGAATTAGCCAAGATGTTACATCACCCCCTTGGCTAATTCTATAGGCAGGTCAAACCAACAGTGCTGCAATGTACTGGTGGTGCAGTAGATCTTATTATTAATGGAACATGTAGTAGTTCAAGTAGGGAGCTGTGTCAGCATGCATAGGCTGCAAAGGAACAAGTAATTGTTTATTCCTGCCACGTTTTGGCTGTGGAGCTTCTTCACACCCGACAAAGGCTCCAATTGATCATGTTCATCTTTATAATTTTGTGCTGAAATTGGGGTTCCTTACAGAGCTTGACCTCATAAAAAGGAATTTGCAAGAGAGATAAAGAGATCACTTTATTATCCATATACAGTTTCTTGCATTAAGAATTTGTCTTTTCGCAGACCCCAGCTTGGTCTCCATGAGACACACAGACACAGATGGGGAGAGAGAAGCTGGGGGTCACAGCGCAGGGTCAGCCAGTTATACGACGCCCCTGGAGCAGCTGGGATAAAGGGCCTCGCTCAGGGGCCTAATGGAGTAAGATTCCTCTGCTGGCCGCGGGATTTGAACTGGCAAACTTCCAGCCACAGGCGCAGATCCTTAGCCACAGAGCCACCACTGTCAAGGATCAACAGGAAATTTTGTTAATAAGGAGACGGGCAGCACCCAACATGGCGCTCGAACCCACGGCCTTGAGATTAAGAGTCTCAGGGTGCAGTACAAGATTCAGGCCTTGAGTTGTTCTTTTGATCATGAAAAATAAGGTTAATCCCCTCCAAATCAGAATCGGCCGGTTTTCCACATCTTTGAACTGACTTTGGTGATATCTGTGGTGAGGAATTCACAAGGGCACAGTCGGCAGTGTGTATCTGAGGGCTGTGTTTGGGTTAAGGGAGTGTCCTGCCTGATACCCGCATGGCAAAAAAAAAGGAAAATCAACATTAACTGCTTCCATTCTGAAAGTGCTTTGGAAGCAGAAAGGCTGTTGTTTCTAAACCTCTAACATTAGTAAAATCCATGGTGCTAAAATGAAACACTGATTTAATAGTAGGATTACATTTATCCTATCCAGCCAGTGTTTGCTGATATCCTTCAGTACAGTTTCCAGCTGGCTGAAGTTTCTGTAATATCCTGAAATACAATGTGGTGTTCAGCAAAAACATACCACAATGTGGGTTACTATTAAGGAAGATTATTTGTTTGCTGGTAAATACATTTCCTTCTTTTTTTCTCCATCTTTTGGATTATCGTGGATTTACTGAATACAGATAGTTCTTGTCCCTCCAGCAGCCTGGGATCCAGAGTGCTCTTTCTCTGGAGAAGATCGAGTTCTCCGAAGAAAGGAAACAGGGCTCCCCTTATGCAATCCTTCCCGCAGGTTCACAGTGGCATTCCGGGCTCCTGGAACGTATACAAGCTGGCACCTGGAGCAGACTTTGTCGGGCTTGTACTTACTGTCTTCTATTAATGTATGTCAGCCTGCACAGACATGGAGCAAAATCATTTGATGTACCGGTCTTTTTTTTGGTTTATCCGGGGTAGTTTTCACTGGTGTACTCGGCACACAGGGAGCCTGTCTGCACCGTGCCCATGCCCTCCCCACACCAGGATGTCAGTGACTGACGGGGGGAAGCTGTTGAGCTGTCAGTGTCAGGCACTTCTGAGAGCGCTTCAGGCCTGGTTGAGAAACAGGAAGTCATTAGGGCTGGAAATTGCTGCTTATTGCCTCTTGCCGGCCAATTGGACAGACTTACTGGCAAAAAGATTATTTCCAAAAAAGCTTTTTCTTAATGATTCAAAAGTGCTGCTCTGTTACACTGTGTATTAAATAACGATCCATTTTGACACAAACTTTTTAACCCAGAAATGTCATCTTAGAACCAACTCTTATTTATTTACTGTGACGACCTGCAGGCTCACTTATACAGCAGGCCGTCTACTGGAACAGTTAAGAAAGAAGTACCTTGCTCAAGGATAAACCTGCTGTGTCCCATCTAGGATATGAACCTGCAACCCTCCAGCTGGGAGTTGAAATATGAATTCTGATAGGGCGACTGTGCTGAACAGAAAGCAGAAAGCAGGAGGCTCTTCTTTACGTAGAGGTTGTGAAACTGCAGAACTGACCCCCTTCTCGTGGGATCCTTCGTGAAACCGACAGATGGGATCTTCTGCACCATTTAGCTACTAGCAGTGAAACAAGCAAGCCCAGCCAAGCGGCCTCCTCTTCGCTCTCCTTTTCTGCTTGAGTGGTGCGGTCTCTATGCGCGGTGCTGAAAGCTCACAGGTGATAAATACTGAAATGGACCAAACTGTTACACAAGAGGAAGGGATTTGTCAGGCTATCCCAACGAACGGGGTTAATGAGTCATTTATCAAATAATGATTCCCTCCCACTCCTCCTTGAGCTGGCCTTAGGGAACAGATTTCAGAGCAAACATAGATTAGGTCCTTTTGTAGTTTCTTTTTCTCACCGTAATACTGATTTCTCAGCCACAATAATCCGATTTGCATGTCTGCAGAAAGTATAGCAAAAAAAAAAAGCTTTGCAAATTCAAGACCATCGCTGGAAACTTTTTTTTTGTTTGTTTGAATCTGTTTTTATTTAGTCTCCTATGTTTGGGCTATAGAAATGGCAGTCTTCTGGTGTGCTTTTGCTTCCCAAAAAAGACATGTCGTGACGTGGATGTGGTTTGGATTAATCGCACTATGAAGAGAGAATTAAAATGCCTAAATTACTACTGTTCGACTCCACTTGCTTTTTCCAGTTTTGCCTTCTGCTGCATTTGCACTAAAGTCTGTTATGTAACAACACAGTGTTCGTGGATAGAAGTGGAGAAACAGGAGAAAAGTACATGTTTCCACCTGTGCGTATTGTGACAGTCAAATCAAACGAATCAACCATATATTTAAGTGCCTGTATGTAATACAACCCCTGTATTTATTTTCAAAAGAACTTTTATCCAAAAAAAAATTGTTTTTCTTCAGGTGCCGCAGTTACTCAGATCTAAATCAATGATTGCAATTTTCCAGTACATTGACTGAAGAATCCAAGCTCTTCTGATGCAGGGAGGGCGACTGGTGTGATCGATCAATTTTCGATCTGAGGAAGTTGGGGTGGGTGGGGGGGGGGGTGATATTCTTAAATATGAATTCAGCAAAGTTAAAGTGCAGTCCTATGACTACTGCGGTCAAGGTCTTTTGAACCAGCCTTTCGTTTTGTCATGACCACCATTTCCGGCACCCAGAAACATCAGCTGCTAATGTTCATTAGAATTAACCTTTTTCTTGCTGCCTTAAGGTTCTGGGTCTGCCTGTTCTCTGACAAAGACGTTTTAATTTGCTTGGTGTTTCTCAGAGTGCCACCTGTGACTCTCCGGAGCCGGTGTCAGTGGTCGTTTCCAAATCTGAGCGTATGATATTGTTTGGGACACTGGACGAATTCTGGGTAAAGAACGTTGGTCGAGAGTGCAGCAAGCAGTATGCTGATATTGGAAATGAGCTCAAAATCTTCGGGTTTGGAGTCCTCAGCCTAGACCGCTATACCATGAGCCACACGTAAAGCTACAGTATTTCAAATGATCAGTGGTGCGCAAAATTGTATCTTTTATTTCCTCTTTCCACATAAAACCCAACTAAAATCCCAAAACATTGTTTGACTTTGTAAAAAAAAACCCATCTTCTGCTGTGCTCTTTGCCGTCTCATTCTTAAGAATGCAACAAGGTTTCCAAATAGGAGGGGGGTATTTGCCCCATCAAGCTTGTTTGGTTTCCAGTAAGCTTCTGTCTGGTTTCTTGAAGAAAGCCAACTGATTGTTTCCGACCCCCACAGACCTTTGTGTAAAGACGTGCCTTCTGTTCTTCCCTTTGCTTTGCAGTTACTTCCTTGGGTTTGTGCTTTACTGGCGCGAGATGACTTAGGCCATTCACTTTTAGGAAGGCGGGTGGGGGTTTTCCAGTGCAGCAGTAAAGCTGAAATCGTGCCCTGCCAAGCTGTATGTGGCCCGTCTTGTGCAGGGCCCTGTGCCGCGAGAGCCGGAGGAGCGGTGCCTCAGTGCGTCTGCTTGTGTGCTTGCAGGTCTCATGCCCGCCCGCAGCCATGTTCAGCAAGAAGAAGAAGCAGCGCATCCAGATCTCGGCGCCCTCCAACTTCGAGCACCGCGTGCACACGGACTTCGACGAGCAGGAGCAGAGGTTTGTGGGCCTGCCGCGGCAATGGCAGAGCCTGATCGAGGAGTCTGCCCGCAGGCCCAAGCCCTTCATCGATGCCTCGGTCATCACCACCGTCGAGCCGCGCAAGGTGAGGGACCCTCGCCCCTGGCCAGGCCAGTGCTGCTGGTCATCTGAAGCTCCGAAGTGGCTGAAAAGTGGCGCAGAGACTTGAGCTATTGGATACTTCTGTCAGACCTGGGGGTCAATATTGTTACATTTGATTTTTTTTTATTTTTTCACAACATTCGTTATCCAAATATTGCGTTGGGAAGATATTCCAATCTAATTTTTTTACAAATACGTGTTATTGGAAAGTCTGTCAGGAAGCTGGCCCACCCGATGGGACTGCCCTTGTTAAAATCTTTGGGTTTTTCCATGTAGTTCTAACAGGACTGCATATTGCTGTCTGTTTTATGTGAGTGTGGTAGAAAATTGGTTATTAAAATATACAACTTTTTGATTTAAATCAAGTATGATAAGTCTAATTGAATATATTCAAATTCGAGCAGAAACTGTGACATATATTTGATATGTTAACAGCAGCAAATAGAACTGGTTACTGATAAAATCCTTAGACCATAGGTTAACAAGCTCTGAATTCAAGAGAATAACTTGTGTTGAAGCACTGTTACTGTGAATATTTCAAGTATATATGGCCTGGAAGAAAAAGTCTAAATAGCCCTGTTAAATGGAAAAGGTAGGTTGCATTATTGTTTCTGAATGCTGCTGTTTTATTAAGTTGATAGTAATGCATTATTAGAAACAAGTGCTGCAGTACATGTTGAATATTATCATGTAGATACAAAAGGATGCAAAGTCAATTTGTAAATCCTCCTTACAACTGTAATAACACTCTGTGATGCCTGACAGGGTAATTCATAAAGTGATTAGCCAGTGCATTGCTTATGATGCCTTTTAATAAAACCCTGAACTAAATAATCCTCTCGCAGAGACTGAAGTATTTCAGATTCATGTCAGGGAAAGGGAGTTGTGTAGGATGAGAAGCTGAGTTGACTCAGGGGTGTGAGTCTGGTTAAGCTGTTGCCATTTAACGAATGCAACACGTTTAGAAGCGAGGCTGTGTTTCACTGGGGTTTTATCCATCGTTAAAAAAATGTGCTTTTCTTCAGGCTGCAGTCGGGAGAGAGCTTGGTATGGAGGGAGGGTGATATATTTAACCAACTTATCTTGCAGCTCTTTGAAGAAGGGTTGTGTGTCCCTTTGCTTTTTTTTTAACCATTCTGATGGTCGATCTTTACTTTGTGATGTAGTCCAGCGTCTCATCCAGTAAAAATCAATGCTACTTGCCTGTCTATACCCATGTCCTAGTTACAACCAGAACCTCCCAGACATTTAGAAGCTCCCCAGTGGCTGTGCTGGGAAACCTCATTCTAAAAGCAATCCAGTTAATTTATAAATCCTTTAACAGGCTTTATCTAGAGGTCTGACTTTCAGAAAGGCAGATATATTTCAGTGATGCCTGGAACGGACTGTGGAAGCCAGGAAGACAAATTACAGGGAGAGTGATATTTCTTTATACAGATGGCCTAAATTGTAGGGGGATACCAGCATGGAGTGCTTCAAGCCTCCTTGTGCATTTTCACATGTCAAGTGGGAAACAAAATTGCAGGTTACACACCCTACTGCCTTCGTATTATCCTTAAATTTTTTCAGTCCAAAGTATTTTTGGTTTTGCTTTAGAGGCAAATTTGTTCCTTTTAGATCAAGGTTTGAGTGAGTATAAGTCTTAGAAGGTCTTCTGTTTATTTCCTGGTCTTCCTGAATGATGGATTTGTCAGTCTGCTGTAAAAAACATGTATTTAACAATTAATAGGTTTATTCCATGCTGAAAAAAAGAAGAGAGAGAACACAACGTTTCGGCCGTGGAGCCTTCTTCAGGTGTGTCCACACACCTGAAGAAGGCTCCACGGCCGAAACGTTGTGTTCTCTCTCTTCTTTTTTTCAGCATGGAATAAACCTATTACTTGTTCCTTTGCAGCCTACGCATGCTGACGCAGCTACCCACCTGAACATGTATTTAACAATGTCCTTCTGCTGCTGTGGCAAGCTGTTTTAGCACTTTTTCATGTCCGTATTTTATGATCTATTTGATATCGTTGGTATCACACACAGAATTGGTGAGATCATTGGTATCACACACAGAATTGGTGAGATCATTGAGATCACACACAGAATCGGTGAGATCATTGAGATCACACACAGAATCGGTGAGATCATTGAGATCACACACAGAATCGGTGAGATCCGTGAGCAGTGGGCTCAGTCTCTCCCTGCTTGGTGCCTTGCAGACCATTGTGCGAGGCAGTAAGATCGGAGCGGACGGCTCGCTCACCTGGCTCCTGGACGAGTTCGAGATGATGTCAGTGACGCGCTCCAACTCCCTGCGCCGGGGCAGCCCCCCCACGCAGCCGCGCCGCGACTCCGCCTCCTCGGGGGGCGGGCAGGAGAACGGGGAGCCCCGGCCCAGACCCCCGGCGGACAGGCACGGAGAGGACCGGGAGAAGTACTGCGCGCCAGCTGAGATCCACCTGTCTCCCAAGTAAGTGAGCAAACGAGCCCTGCAGTGAAACTTGCCCCAGTGTCTCTGTTACAGCCCCCGTCACATGAAAATGTCCAGACATCGTGCAGTCTCCCTCTGACTGCCACACAGCACTTCCTGCCGGGCTCGGAGTCGCGCTACCAGACAGGGATGTGCTTCTTCCTGCTCTGTTTTCCTAACACACGCAAATCCCTGGATATTTATAGGCAACCACTGGACAAGTAAAACGCTAGTCCTGTAGATACTTATTTCTTTTGGCATTCACAATTTTTTTGCTCTAGAATTTGTATTATGGATTTTTAAGCATAAATGTAGTTTACTTTGAAGAGCAATTGTGGGATTTAAAGATGCGAATCGAAATGTTTTGTTTGTGGATATCCCACTCCTGGGTAAATGACTACCACCAGCACAGGAGAGTCATGTTTGCCAAAAGGGAATGGAGTTAGTGCTTCGTTAAACGCGCTACATAGTTTTGAAACGATTCTGGATCCCGGAGTAGGTGAAAACATTGTCCTGTTTTTAAGAAAGTTTTGTTTTTGTCCCGAAGAGAGCGGCCCAGGCAGGAGCAGCCTGGGACGGGCGATTCTGGGCGGGACAGGCAGCACGGGGGACAGTCCCAGCGGCCCCCCCGCTCCCACCGTGAGGACGGCCGGCCTCAGCAGCAGCCCCGAGGGCAGGAGCCCAGCCGACCTCCGAGCTACGACCGCACGGGTCCGCCCCCTCCCCCTCCTCACCGGGACAGGGAGCCCCGAAACCACCAGGACCAGGTGGTGCGGAGGGAGGGCACGGGGGACAAGAGGCCCAAATCCAGCTACACGGGCCGGGACACTAGCCCCCAGTCCCCCAGGGACAAGCGGCCTCTCTCGGGCCCCAACATCCGCACCCCCAACCTCCCCGTGACCGATGGGGTGGCAAAGACCGTGCAGCAGACCAGCCGGCCCTTCAACACCTACCCCCGCACGGAGAGCGACTCCGGCCGGGGCACCAGCAGCCAGGTACGGGGAGGTGGAGGGGGCAGATGGGGAGAGAGAGGAAGGTGTACGTAGTAAATAAGAAGTGATTGAGGCAGAGGCACTCCACGGGTGTGCTCCATGGGCAGGGCCAAAGGGATTAGTGCAAGGATGGAGCATGTGAATCCACTGAGAACAGTCGATTGATCAGATCAGGTGTGAGAGCTGCTGAAACTGTATGAGCCGCCTCGTGTGAAATAACGTGTTTGATGCCCGCGCCTGTAGGAGCTGAAGCCCGGCCGCCCGCACGAGGCTCCTCCGCACAACGGCCCCACCAGCGGGGGCAGCAAACCGGGGTCCGGCGGGGGCGTCGGCGGCAAGGTGGCGCAGGGGCAGCCGCGAGGAGACTCCCACCACCCCCCCCACCATCACTCCTCCCACCCGGGCCTGGGTCCCGACCCCCACCCTCCCCCTCCCCCGGCCCGCTACCCGCCGGCCCAGCCGCCCGCCCCCGGGCCGCCCCAGGCGCGCTCGCCGCAGAGGGAGCCCCAGCGCGTCTCCCACGAGCAGTTCCGCGCCGCGCTGCAGATGGTCGTGGACCCCGGGGACCCCCGCACCTACCTGGACCACTACATCAAGATCGGGGAGGGCTCCACCGGCATCGTCTGCATCGCCACCGTCAAGAGCACGGGCAAGCTGGTGGCCGTGAAGAAGATGGACCTGCGGAAGCAGCAGCGCCGGGAGCTGCTCTTCAACGAGGTAGGAGGACCACCCTCGGTCAAACGCACTCCGCAGGTCATGGTGAAGCCCCGCAGGCGGCGAACCGCTGGTTCACTCCTTTCTTTCCTTCTTTCTTTCCTTCTTTCTTCTTCCAGGTGGTGATCATGAGGGACTATCACCACGACAACGTGGTGGAGATGTACAACAGCTACCTGGTGGGGGACGAGCTGTGGGTGGTCATGGAGTTCCTGGAGGGCGGGGCCCTGACGGACATCGTCACCCACACCAGGTCCGCGTTCGCACGCAAGCGCACAACGGGCACGAGTCGCACGCGCTAGGACCCATCCTAACACCGACTTAGACACCCGCACACACGGACTTGGTTCAACGGCAGGGTTTTGAAATAGCCCTTGAAGACGGTGCTATGGTGTCATGCGCCCCTCTCGTGCACACAAAATAGAATGAGCCCCGAACGCATCTAAATTCAGCAGAGAACCAATACAAGTAGCAGTGCAGACTGTGCCCTGCATGAGCAAGTCAAAACCTGAACATTGTTTCTCCTAAGGCTATTTCTTAAAAGCCGAGGATAAGCTGCGCAACATTGCAGCAGAAGCTGTTGTGGAGAATCTCACAGTCATTCAGCTGGTCATTCAGGAAGTGCAAATGGGTGCGAGACGCTCACAGTCTCACGGTGCCTCTCCTGGACTGAGAGACATGCACATAGCCTGTGCGCTGTCTGTCCTGCCAGTGAAAGACCTTGCTGTTGAGCAGGGGTTCTGCGTCCCATGACCTGGAGAGCTGAGGAAGTTTGGAGGAGTGGCCTTCAGCGACCGGGTTGATTCACAGACTAAAAATGCGCAGCTGATTGATACTGTGGTCTTCCTGGAGAGCTAAAAATAGACACCAGGCAAATCTAACTTCGTTGCTGGTTCTCACTGCTCCTCCAAAAATAACTGCAGCAACAAGCCTGTCATCTGTAACCTGCTTTTCCTGTAGCCAGGCTAATCCTGAAGGCATTCGGAACTAGTTCCTCTCCGCTCGCTGCGTGGCTGCGACCTCAAACTGTCACCGGTGAAAACGCTGGCAAGGTCCATGATTATCAAGAACTGGCTTCCAAAACGGGTGTAGAGTTCTGTACCAGAATGGGCACCTAAGATTACCCACAGGAGTCACTCAAAACGGAAATGTCTTTTGCGATTTAGGTGTGAATCAAACATGTTTGCGTTTTGAAGGGGGGGGTGGATTCACATCAGGTTCGGACGTGAATCCACCTTCTCATTCCCTTCGGTTACCGAAAAAAATAACGCATTTCTTTCCCCTCGTGATGGCGAGTCAGGTAGGTCCATTTAAGGAGGAGATCGGGAGAGAATCTGTCTCGCTCAGATTGTTCAGCCATTCACCCCTCCACTTCCTCTCCTTCGATACTTAGCATCTTTCATGACCGCTTCGTTATCATAGTCAAATGAAAAACAGACCATGTTCTGGGTTTCTTTAAAGCAGGTCTTAAAAATTAAAACATTTCAGTTTTTCTCATATAAAAAATATCCTTTTATACAGTAATTCCCCTATGAAAGGGCAGACGTTTCCTCAAAGCAATTCCACTTCTTGCCACCAGGTGGTGGTATTCTGGGTCCGCTCTGCTTATTTTTCTTCAGGACAGTCTTGTTTCATTAACACCTAGTGCAGCATATAGTAGTTTTAACAGCACAGAGATCAAAGTATGTTTATATATTTAAATGTCCTGTTAGTTTTAGATTTGGGGCCAAGGTTAGTTCCGGATGCGCTGTAAATTGATGCTACCGAAAAATCATTAATGGAGCTGAAACACGAATGCCTGTTTCCAATAATATATCTGTATGAATGTGGGGTAGGTTTCTAATGTACAGTTTTCATTCCATGGCTCCCAATGGATTTTTACCCCCCCCTCCGAGGTGAGATTTCATTTCAGGTGTTCTCCCATTTCAGGATGAACGAGGAGCAGATCGCCACCGTGTGCCTGTCTGTCCTGAAGGCGCTGTCTGTCCTGCACGCCCAGGGTGTCATCCACAGGGACATCAAGAGCGACTCCATCCTCCTGACCCACGACGGCAGGGTAGGAGCCTCCTTTCAGTCCAGTTCACTGGACACTCATGCAGGCCGGCTGGCCTGGGAGGCACGAGCAGGGCCGTCCTCGAGCAGTCACTGACACCCGTCCTGCTGCTTTGGGGGTTAAGACGCTGACTGGCCCAGGACCCCATCCCAGACCTTGTTTGAAGTTGCCCACAGAGCTCACCATCCAGGACATCTCAAATCATCTGTAGTTTAAAAAAAGCTCACAAGGCTGTACATAGAGATGGTTTACTGCAGGGGTAAACGGCTCTGATCGTGGAGGGCCAGTGTGTCGAGCTAGAAAGAGTTGTTGGGATGGTCCCATTAAGCCATTAATGAGCTGATTAGGTAATGGAGAGCCGAGTTAGAATGAATACTTATAGAGGCTCTGGACCTCCAGAACCAGGATTGCCTGGATTATGCTGACCAATGCAACTGGGTTTCTTGTGTAGCACATAAGAACTGACTAAGCAAACTCTGATGCACTTACTGTAAAAGGGGACAATTTCCTGTCACTGTGATATTGTAAGTGCATGGTCACCCACTTATATTATCTATGAAACTTTTCACATAGGCGTATCTAATATTAGTCTCTATTATATCTCCTCCGAACTACCTTTGATCTTGGTTCAAGGTTTTCACTTTCCTCATCCTGTTTATTTCAAGTGGTTTCTCTGTTTTGCACGTTCAGTTTATTTCAGCTTCAATACAGCGCAGTTTCGGTATTGAAGAGAAAATGAAGATGTTTCCTCGTCTTCCCTCTCCAAAAGTTTTCAGCTTCTCTTTGTGATGGTAGTTCCATCTGCAGGTGGAGTTTTTGAAGACGCATAAATCGGGAAAATTCCCATTCCCCTGCATTTCATTCCTTTCCAGGATTTCCAGCGCCTGTTTACATTTTCAGTGCTAATGCAGCAAAGTTGTACATTGAATATTCGAAGCTTTGTCTGTCTCATGAGAGTCGATTTCAAATAAAGTAAAAACCTTGAAATGTTCAACATCCGGTGTTGCCATTTATAATATGCAGCTCAAATGTGAGTTGTTGTGCAGTAGAAGTCTAATGTGCTCTCATAAGGCAGGACACAGAGTCCTTAAAATTGTCATCACAGGCTTTGCCTGAGCCTGGTTGCTGAGTGCTGTGTATGTCTGCTTTTTCACAGGTGAAGCTGTCCGATTTCGGGTTCTGTGCCCAGGTTTCTAAAGAGGTCCAGCGGCGCAAGTCCCTGGTGGGCACACCCTACTGGATGGCCCCCGAGCTGATCTCCAGACTGCCCTATGGCCAGGAGGTAAACTGCCCTTCCACGTTCTATAGAGCATGCATGACTGGCAGTGTTCCTTCCCTCAGAAATCACTTTTTAACCACATATTAATATCGAGATGTGTAGTAAAAAACCTTCAGATAAACCCATACTGCTGATTTCTAAACCTCAAGAACAGTTTACTGTACCCATGTCGTTCCTTACAAAGCTTAGTCATATTCTAATAGAATAGACACAAACACAGCGGGCACAGACATGTTACCTTGTGTGCCATGCAAGGCCTTACACAGGCGCTCAGGCAGGCACATGCAGTATTTTGGCAGAACTGGACGGTTTTGCCCATTGGATGGACTTTGTTTTCATGCTTCCATGTGCTGGCTTTTTATATTTAAATACTTCATAGTGGTCACTTGTCACATAGAAATTCAAGTCAGTAGCTGCATCAGCATGCGTAGACTGCAGGTGTCATATAGGTTGAGTGGCAAGCCAGCAGTCATTCAGTGTTCATTCTCTTTCACTCTTCTCCCCTGCAGGTGGATATCTGGTCCTTGGGGGTGATGGTCATTGAGATGGTGGACGGGGAGCCCCCTTACTTCAACGAGCCCCCCCTCAAAGCCATGAAGATGATCCGGGACAACATGCCCCCCAAACTCAAAAACATCCACAAGGCAAGTCACCCTCGACATTGGAAACCTAGCAAGAAGAGACCGTGTTTGCACTGCTGTTTGATCCACTTCTTGTTCAGAGAGGCATAGAGCCCCCAATGAATCTGATAGACAGAAATCTGTCCTGAAGTGCTATTTTATTTCCAAATGCCTGTCTTATTTTTTGCTGAGTAACTTTTCCAAACTCGGACATCACTCATCTGGTGTTGGCATGCACACAGCATTGTGGGTAAGAAGTGGCTACTCTGAGATGGAAGTAGATTTCCCATCCCTGATTTTCTCTTTGTATCCTAATGGTCATTTGTGTGGAGACCTCTGACATTCATGCTTGGAGTGTTTTAAACCACATTAAACTTTTAATAATTCCTCTAATTTCCATAACATTATTAGCCCAAAGGACCCCATTGCACTGTACACATAGGAATCCACTCTACCACACATGGTCTCTGTAACAGCAGCCCCACTGCACAGCTAATTAGGGGCAAAAGAGCAATAGACTTCAGAGTCTTCACTCAAGCCCACAGTGGAATTGAGTGAAAACCCCAAGGCTCACTAGTCTTTTGAATCTGTAATGACCAAGTAGTCAGGAACTCAGTGCAACGTCTCACCCAAAGGATTTCATCCACAACACAGTCTCCCCATTGGTGTGCTGCTTTGGACATCCTGGTCTCTAGTCCACCAACACTGTTTAAAGCAGCAAACTGGTTTTCTAAAGACAAAGCCCCAAAATTGGTTTCATCTACCCAGACAGTACTTTGTTCCAGACTCCACAGAGTCTTTGTAGAAAAAAAATGTTTAGGCTCCTATTCTAATTCAGAGCCATTACAAATTGGCGTAGCCATCTCCTCTTAAAAGGTTTGAGATGATATTAGTCTACAGGGCATTTGTACTCCCTCTGTGTGTTTAAAAGAAAACTGGTGAGGGTGGGTCTGCTTGACCACAGGGCTGGGATCCAGCGTTTCACCCTTTTATTTTGTTACACCCATGTTTGTATTTTGTTATGTTGTCCTCGTTAGCTGCTCAACTGTCTTTTCAGATCATGCCACACCTTTCCTGCTTACAGCTCTACATATCCCGCACGTAGTTAACGGTGGTTGTGGTAGAAGACCCCACCTCAGCTCAGCTGAAGTCAGCTTGTGGTTGTGTTATTGGCGTCTTGTCTTCCTGTCGGTCTGTGATTTTTGTGCGTCTTCCTTCGTTAGAAAGACCAAACGCGGTGGCCTTACGGTGGCTCTTCGCGCTTGGCTTGCAGGTCTCCCCGGCTCTCAAAGGCTTCCTGGACCGCATGCTGGTGCGGGACCCAGCCCAGAGGGCCGCTGCCAGCGAGCTGCTGAAGCACCCGTTCCTGAGCAAGGCCGGTCCGCCCTCCTGCATCGTGCCCCTCATGCGGCAGAACCGGATGAGATGAGAGCACCGCGCACGGACACGCCTGCCTGCTTGCCCCGTCAGAGTGCCCCCCCCCGCCCGAGGGAGATGCCCCAAGTCTCGACACTGACACTACTGTCAGTGTCTACTGTCACTGTCTTCTTACCCTGCTGCACACCCTCAGGACCGGGCGTCCCTCCTCCTGGCTTCACCTTTCACTACCGAGGAACCACGCAGGCTGCCAAGTGCGGAGGAGACAAGGATGGGAGCAACTTTGACCCCCAGAAGTATCTCTGACTTTCTCACTGATTTTGTAGGGCCGGGTTAGATATGTTTTTAAATTCTCTGCTGGCAGCAGCGGTCTGCCTCACACTACTACGGAGCTATTTATGATGGACCTTTGCGGCACACGGAGACCTGAGTCTGTGCTGCCACTTCTCTTAGCTTGGACAATTGCAACACAAAAATGTTTTTTTTTTCTTCTTCTGCTAAAAAACAAAAATCACATCGCATTGCATTTTGTGTTGGCCTTCCACCACAAGAAAGGGCAACTGGAAACTGATTTGATTTTTTTTTTCCCCCATTTGCCTGGTGAGAACTTATTGGTGGTGAAGCAGGATTTCGAGTCATTCCCGACTGGAAGGGCACAGCAAATCCCGGTCCTCTTCCCACCCCACTCTTCTTCAGGAAAACTGGATACTTCTTCATTTTTAAAAGAAATTCTTTGCAACACTACTGTTCACTCAGAGGGAAAAACCACCATCGATACACAACAAGATACTACTGAAGAAGGACCGCGATTTGATATATATATATAAACTTTTAGAAATAGTGTTTGTGTTAAGGACACTAAAGCAAAGATCAACACTGGAATTGTTTTGTTTTTTTATATGAATATTATAAGTATATTAAATTCTATATCGTTTTTGACTACAACGATGGGCTGTTTTAAGCACTGTAGAGAGGCTACAGTTTTTTTAAGAGTGTCACACTCCGAGTAGACAGTCTAGAATATTTTTAGTGACATGACAGAAAACATTTCCTTTCGAATTGATGCATGTAGATTTCTTTTGTGGTTTTCTTTCTAAGACTGGAGGGGGGGGGGGGGCGTTGAGAGGCTGGGATTTAGCTCTTTCTCTTTTTTTATCATTGTAGTGTGTTGCTTTGGATTTTCAACCATTTCTTTATTTCTTTGGGTTCTGAACGACTGGACTGCTGGGGTACATTGAAACACACAATGCTGGAGAAAGCAGAAGCCAGGGAAAGGGGGAGGGGGACTGTTTGAATGTAAATCTGAGCCGACGATCACTGTTTCCTAAGAATTACCATTACTTAATGCAGAACCGTGTTGTTAACTTCTCACGTATAACCACTCTGGGGGCCTGAATTGCTTAGCTGAGTTGTGGGTCTCAGTCTGGCAGCCCAGAAATGAAATTTGATTTCTGTCGTAGCATTCAAAACCGGCAGCAGTTCACGCTTTTTTTTCCTCTTTCTTTACTCGTACAATTCACGGTGGGTGCTTTAGAGCAAGATAACCTTGACTACGTGCAGACAGCTTCAATACAGAGAGCGCAGTCATGCACTCCTGTCTGCCAGTGCTGCTTCTGACCACAGGTGTGACCACGATGAGTCTCGGCGCTTCCCGAAAAGCGCTCTTGGTAAATTAGTTTGCTTGGGTGCAGAGGTGTGAATTCATGTTGTGTGGAGACGCATTCCACTCCTACGCCGACGCAGCCACAGACAATCTCAGGCCATACTCGCACGCGCTGATCTCAAATAAAGGCCAAAACTTCACACCAGGGCACCCAACAAGCTACTGGCGCTACCACCTGCGCACCCGTGCTCCATCGATGGCTTGTGCACAGACACGCTCGCCAACGAGAGAGGGGGCGCGTGTTCCTGCACCGGCAGGCATGGGTGCAGACCCACACGGACATGCCCTGGTGGAGATGCACGCTGTGCACGCTCCCACAGCTCTCTGGTCTCTCTTTGTCTGGAGTCCCAGGCAATAAGCAAAGGCTCCACTGAGAAGAGGAGAACAGGGAAATGAAGCAAACCAGTCCAGCCTGAAGTGGATCAGACTGCTGTGCACTGGGAGACTGATCACCAGCTCGGCGCTCTTCACGAACACTACTTTCGACACGCACTAGAACACGCCAGCTGCTTTGTGTATTAAGGGTCAGGGTGGCCCTTTCTGGCAACACTACAGACACTCGCTGTATTCCTGACGTGCCACTGCTTCCCTGAAGAGAGGAAGGATCATTGTTCTCCAGTTTTTCCTTTCCAGTAACTGTCAGTCGCCCTGAGAGGCTATGACACTCAAACACTATCGAAACTGCCTTTTAAAAGAAAAGACTTTTTAGAAGAAAGTATTTTTTTTCTAAATGTATGCTTGGGGAAAAATGCCTATTTTTATTTTTTTTTTACCGTGCCAACTTTACTCTGATTTGTTGCCTCAAGGTTCAATTAGAATTTTATCTTCAAATGCGTCTGTGGGGCTTAGGAATTTAATTACAGTATTAGTAATTTCAGACTTTGTTTTTTGGGGGCAATGGGTAAAAGAATTTCTAAATGTGGACCCGTGGACTCCCAAGACCTTGTTTTTGTTATATAGTTGTTATGCTTTTTCAGTCGAGCCGTTTATTCCAGTAACCCCTGGGAAGGAAACCCCTGGAAACTATGTTGTTCATGATCCAAAATTCAAACCTTCATGAAAATTGAGCAGTATTTCAATCAAGACAAAAAAAAAAACCTACGGGTGAATGAGTCTCTGCTCCAGCACAATGAAAACATTCAGCACATTCTATTGTAACGCTTTCTCAGCTGGATGAACATGGACGTATAAAACTACATTCCCTCTGGTTGCTCACTCAAGGGACCAATTAGCCGTGCATCACTGTCCTGGTTTGTCTAGTTGGTGAGTGTTGGCACATCGCATCTTATAGTTCTCAGCTCAACGCCTTGAGGTAAAAACTGTGATTGGATTTCTAAGAAGTGCTCCTTTTTAAAAAGATTTTTGTTGGAGGTGGAGTGGTAAACCTCTTTATTGGGAAGTGACCTTTATATTATCTTAGTGGCAGACATTGAAGGGTGTATTCTGAATTAACGGAAATGGGTTTTGGAGTCGGGGTACGTTTATGTCTGACTCCTGACTGTTCTTGGGGAAAGAGAGACACTCAAAGAGCTGACATTCTCCATAGGCCAGTACTTCATAGGCAGTCTTACCATTGACGCACACGTGCTTTCTGCTGTGTCACCAGTAGAACTTTATGGAGCTGACACTAACACTGCTGGTAGTGGCTGTAGCCCAGGCAGATTCATGGGGTGATGCCACTGCATTTGCAGCTGTGCCTGTTTTAATGGAGCAGGTTGCTGTATTTCATAGTCATAGTGGCAACTTGACAAAGTCCACTCATTAGAAACACTTACTCTGGATTGGCAGTGGCCCTATAGATTCGCTAAGATTAGCAGTGCCACTTTACTTGTGCGCACAGATCCAACAAATTGGTGACTGCACAGCGAAGTATAACTAGTTAGTAGAATATTTAATTTAAAGGACAGAAATGCTGAGCAGTGCCTTTTGACGTATCTTGAAAATAACTTTTCAGCAGCACTGGGAGCATAGCCGTTGATAGGAATGCTTTTTAAAACTTTTTTCAAGCGAAGCATGCAGTGTCACAAATGCATGTGGTTAAAAATCTGTCTTGTTTAGCTTTACTGTTGTTCCCTCCGCCCCCGACCCCCCCAGTTTGCATTTTGCTGTCACCCTTGTCTGATTTACAAAACTGCAGATTGGATACAAGAAACTGCAGAGGTCTGTGGGGCAATATCCAGGAACAGTGTGAGTGACAATAACAACACCTTTTCATGCCCACACAGATAACTCCAGCCTTCCCCTTTGTCATTGTTGGAGACGTGCCCAACAATATAATACATAATGACATTTAATTCATTGCCTGCCGTAGTTGAGTGATATGCCTGAGGAACAATAACAGAATGATTTGCATAAGCCAAGAGCCTTAGTATTGGGGATTATATGTGTACCCGTCTTAAAGATGCTTGTTTCATCCGCGTTTTAGTTCTGGAACAAAACCTCTCGTTGAGCCGTCTTCATTTTCCATCATACCTCAGGGCTGCAGGGGTCGACAATCACAGCTCTCACACGCGGACAGTGACAACTACTGGAACGTGTTTATGTCAAATGGAATGTGGTGCATTTGGATCTCTTTTGCATTGTCTTCTTTCCCGGGCTCTAGTGCAGCAGTATTGTGGATTTTCAGACTGTATGCGTGCTCGAGAGCGTGGGGTGTGTGCATGTGAAAAGGGGTGGGGGGTGGGGGGGACATGTTTTATTTGACCTTAATGGTTCTTTCCTGAATGAATTTCCTCTGTTATAGATAAAAGGAAACAGAAAAAAATGAAGAAAAACCCTTTGCATAATGCAGATTTTAAATAGTTTTGCAAATACATTTTTTAAAAAATATGTAGTTTCTGTGTGAAATTAATGTTTGGACTTTTTTCTGTATTGTCTTCATGTGTGCACACATGTGCATAAGAACACAGCCCTAAGGCTTCCATTGCGTAGCGGTGCGATTCAGGTTTTACCAACTGTAGGCTCTTGTGTATAAGTCAACAGCAGACATGTCCTCTCATTTTTTTCTGAATTTGTTAAGGACGGATGCGGTTTTTTCAGCCCTGATGATGTTAACTGGGGATGCTATTGAACTCTGCACTAGAAGAGGGCAGGTCTGAGCAGGAATAGGTGTCCTCTGATGTCCCCGTTTGCCCTCTCTTCCTTAGTTCTTTGTTGACAAAGGGAGGCAGAGCTCTTGGCCTAAAAGGCCATTGTAGATTTTTTTTCCCGAGCTCTTGATGGAAGGCTTTTTGTCCAGTCATTTCTTCAAGCATCCCAAGAAATTGCCTACAGCCAACAGGCACAAGTGTTGGAGCTCATGGCTCCCTGATTGCTGCCCTGAGTGCCCAGACCTTAGTTTACACACCCGTCCTGGTGTCCGGAGTTTCACTGCCAGTCCTCCAGGCCGGCCAGGGCACAAACGAAGCTTTCAGGGACGGGACGCAGTGCCCGTCCAGTTTGGGACCGCCAACGTGACGAGGCCTGGACCCACCCTGGGAGCACAGGGACAGTGGGGAAGTGTGGAAGGGATCCCCAGACCCTCCGGCAGCTCTGCAGCTCAGTGCAGGAGCTGTGGCTCGTCTCTTAGGGCCTAGACACTGGTGCACAGACACACAGCAGGTTTCAGGTGAAAGAGCTATGTTTGAGAAAGCTGGTTACAGATGACGAGCAATGCCCAGGGGATCTGCCTTCATCAGAAGTCTTTTCAGCTTTCTATTACTTTCATTTTCTTTCCAGCTCTGGTGTCACGACCAGAGGTTAGGATTGAAAATAGATGGAGAGGAATCTGAGCTTAACCAGCTGACGAATGTAGTTTAGGGTGTTAAATACGTAGAAGACTTAACCGCCTTTCTGTACTGTATATGTGTGCTGAGAACTAACTCCTTGGACAAAATGTGATGGGCTTATCCCAAGTCGGTGATGTTTGGTGCAGCGTCCTGTTTGAGCAGGGAATTAACGAGGAGGCAGCTGCAAGTCTATCTGTGCGGCAGATCTAGTCCAGGTTAATTCCATGCTCGAGCCTCCTACAGCCATGTGGGGCTGAGAAAGGGGAGAGAACTGTTTTTAACTCCCATTGACCAATGGCCAGGTTTTCCCTCTTTCTAAAAATACAGAGGCAGGGAGATCTCTCAAACTGGTGCAGCACAGGGAGAGAGACGCCTGTCTACAGAGCAGGGTGAGCGCAGGGATAGGAGCAACGGCTTCTGTGGACCTTGACGGGGTGGAGACATCGCAGTGGGCGTCGTGTTCCTTGACCTTGACTTCTCCTGGGGAGTCAACTCACCGGCGAGCGAGCGGCATCTGCAGAAATGTTGCGCTGGACTCGTCCTGCCCGATCGGTCCCACTTGCCGGAAGCCGTCTTGTGGACGCCACCCGCTTCCCTTCGCCCGGATGTGTCCACTGTGGTCCTGCTCCTGCGAAATACTTTGCGAAACAAATGACGCAATAGCGCCCGTCTCGCGCGTGCTAACTCGTCGCCTCCCCGGGCACTGGGGACGGTCCTGCAAGTCACAACTGGACTTGTACCAGTATCCCCAGTCGCCACCTCCCAGGGCTTCGGCTTGAGGTGTTGAAAAATTACACAGCACTGAAGCCACGGCATCCTCTCCCGTCTTTAACGCCCTTGACACAACAGACTTCAAAACCGCTAAAAGTTTTTAAAGTACGCCTCTTAAAAACTTTTTGAAGTAACTCTTTAAATACAGCTGAAGTTGAACAGTATTAAAAAAAAAACAGTTCAATTTCAGTTCAGCTGTTTTTAACAAGTTATACACTTTGTTACTCTAGAATTGGCTATAACACCTTCCGTATTTCCCATTCTTGATGCTCATCGACGTTGATGACATGTGAGATCTCAGCTGTTAAAAGGTATGGGCGCTGAAAAGTGTCGTCTCGTCTCTCCTTGTCTTATTGCGGTCGCTATCGTGATCATCCGTGATCCTACCAGTTTATGACAAGACAGGCGTGGAGAAGCGAACTGGAATATTCCAGCTGCGCGCCGAGATGAAGCGAGACCCCACACGCCCGCAGCTCTTGTTGAAATAAGGAAATGACTCCGAAAGCAGAAGTCGTGGCTCGACAGCAGTCGGGAACCGAAAGTTGGCTCCTGGGCGATTGCATTGAGAAAGATTCCCTCCCGGAGTGTTCATCCGGAGCGTCTCGTCCGCACTCGGATTATCGCGAGTAAAACAACCCCCGGTCTCAGATCACTGCGGCGTTGTGCGCTTGTTTGAAACTGCCTGAGTCGCAATTCCAGATTCACGGACGATCTAACACGAATTCCTTACAACCTGCTACCTTTCCGCCGGGGGTTCAACACAGCTCAGGGGGTAAAGACACTTGCGGAGACGGGAGAGTGCGCCGCTCGGGGCTGAGTTTTACACCCGTGCCCATCAGACAAAAATAAATCACGAAATAATGCTTGTGTAGTTTTATATTCTTGTGTATAACTCAAGAATATAGGTCAAAGTGTGTGTGTGGGGGGGGGGGGGTGTAGGTTAATAGTCTTCCGAGGAACCTCTCGATTTCACACAACTGACGCAGCGTGGGACTGACCCCTTTCGTATACATATTGCGCTTTCGGGATAACCTTAGAAAGTTTTGCTAAACGTTCCTCGTCTGAGTCATTCGCTGTTGAAGTCTCGGCTCAAAACTGAGCCATTACAGAAACGCACCTTTTTCCACCGCAGAAAATGAACACAGACCCGGTATTTTATTTTTTTATTTTTTGCGTGCGTGGTAAAAACCCCAAGCCAGGTGGGTCCCGGGGTCGCAGGAAGCGCACTCGGACGCTTTTAAACAGCGGGAACGGCCCACGATACGAGCCAGGCACGACCGCACCAGCTGGAGCAAAAACGTACTCGAGTCTCGGCTGCCACGTAGGGAGGAAGCGGGCAAAGGAGACCGCCGCTGCCATCGGGGCAGAAGCGGGGGCGCCGACGTATTTATCTATCAAAGTTGTTCTGCAAAGCGGCCAGACTTCCCGAACGCCACGGCCCCACCGCGGGGCGGGGACTGTGACGTCAGAGGCGTGCGGGAGCCCGGAGCTCGAGGCAGAGTTAAAAGTCCCGGCCCGCAGCAGCTCGCGCCTACGACCGGCAAGACGGCTTCATCTCCGGACGGCGTGTGAAGGTCTCCCGCTCCTCAAGATTTTGTTGGAAAAATAACAAATATTCTGGCACTTATCCTATACAGAAAGGAGTGTGTAGTGGTGGTGGTTGGTTGACGCCGGGAATTGTTCCTCGTTTCTGTATAGCCGCATTTTTTTAATTACGAACCTTCTTGTAGAAGCTATAGGTGAGTATTGTACCTTTTTTTAAGATTAATTAAAAAAAATATCCAGGCTTTGTATTCTGGTTGTTAAATATCTCCCGATGTTGGTCGCTTTGACTGACCGAGGTGCGTTTCCTTGTTAAAGGGTTAGAAAGTTTGTGGGTTTTTGGAGTTTAATGATGACAGTAAGCCTCGCTCAAGACAGATGTAACTATCAAAACAACAGGCATGGCTGTCCACATGTAATAACTGTATTACAGCCTAAAACCGTTATACTTAGGTGAATGGGAAGGTAAACCAATGCATTTGGTGTAAAACAGAGTAGCGTCAACGGATTAGTTAATCCCGCTAGTCTGTGGAAGACGTGTTGAAACGTTTTTCCATCAATCTTTATCGCATGTGGTCAGGTTCCGGGTGTCACTCAGCTTTCCTGGAAAAGGAGGAGCCGCGGTCACTTGCTGAAATTCGCAGGTCCAGTGTTGAGCAAGCCCCTTCTGTCACTGTGTTAAGATGTCAAGGGACTGTGCCCGTTTCCTCGAAACGGAGATACTTGCGAGTCGCGTTGGCCTTGCTGAGCTCGGCTCGGCTCGGCTCGGCTCGGCTGGGCTGGGCTCGGCTCGGCTGTTTGAGAGAGATGGGGTCAGTAAGTCAGCGGGGAAGGAGAGCAGATCGCACCGTGAGCTAACTCGCATAGTTCTGCTGCTGCCGGGTTTCGCTCATTATCAGCCCAGCTACGCCGTCTCGCCTAGATGGACTCTAGCGCACACAGTGTGCGTTATTGACAGCTTGTTTTTAAAGGTACTCTCCTTTGGAGGGGGTGGAAATAAAAAGTTTCAGCTACACAATCTGCAATGGCAAATAAATAATTTCTTGATGGCCAGACAGTTTCAGTTTGACTGCCTGCGGTTAGCAGCTGTTGCGGGCATCACATAACAAACCTTCATAAGGCTGGCAATAGGGGATGTGTCTGAGTCATGTCTATTAAAAGCAATGCAACCGTGCATTGGCGCAGTTGATAGCAATATCTAGAGAATCAGTCCGTGAAGGTGCATGAGCTGGAAATATTATAATGGCCACGGCTGTGTACAGTACATACAGTCCAGGGGGTTCCCCATCGCAACTGCTGCAGGGTTGGGGTGAAATGGGACGGGATGTGGTCCCCTATAGTTTTCGGGGGTGCTGAAGGAGACCCAGCTCAGTCCAGGGTTCAGAGAAAGCTTCTGACCCCTCTCGCCGTGAGGCAGGACTGGGAAGCACTTTCTTTTCTAAAGAAAACTCCCAGTGGCTTTCACCGGCGGCACCAGCGCTGCTTCCGAGCAGGGTGGCTCCCAGCCGGAGCTCCGGCTCACAGTTCCCACACTTTTCCCTGAAGTGCTCTGGCTTTGCACACAGGACCCTGCCTGGTTTGCTCTGTGCTGTGCTGCACAGCTGTGCTGTGTTACCCCACTCCCCCTGCGATTTCCCCATGCTTGGCTGCACGGCGCTCAGCTGCAGTTTCCAGGGTGTGCCCCGATTTCTAGGCGCCCTGGTTTGTGGCAGTCGGGCAGCTTGCTTGTTGCTCTTTGCAAACCAGGAAAGCCCCTGCCTTTAGGTGTGGTGTTTGGGCAAAGACCCTTGAAAAACGCCAACACCAGAAAATGGTTCCCTCCAGTGCGTCAGTGGAAGGAGTCTAAAACGGGCAGTGAGACTCGAGAAAGGAGCAGTGCGATGCAGTTGATTTGTCTGATTGACCTGGGAAGTGTTTGCTGTGGTGAATTCATGTGACATAGACCTGTGAGAAAACAGTGCAGATCCAAACAGCTCAGAGGAAACCAGAGGAAAAGCAGACGGTGCATCTAGTCATACTGGGGCCTCTGCAGTCAGCTCCCCAAGGTGTCACTCTGTTCTCACACCCACTGGCTTCCAGCCTCCTGTCATGTCGTTCACAGCTGAGAAGGTGGGGACTGGCCCAGCCGCTCCAACTGAGTGGTGCAGCCACCAGCTAGACAGAGCTGCCTTTGAAAGAGATCGCTCGACACAAATGTGTATATACTGTAACTTGTTTTCAAGCCTTCTGCTACAAGACAAAACACTCCTGGTTGAGTTTTAAAGGGGTGTAAAGTCTACAGGTACAAAAGACAGAAACCAACTTAATCATAGGCATACAGACAAGCTGAGTTGGGGGGGGGGACAATGTTTTGCTTTTGTACAATTTTGCAGAACAGCCTGCAGCTTGTGAAACTAGGAGTGCATGGAAGCTCAGTGCAGCAGGAGCGTTACTGTGGAAGCCGGCGGCACCAGTCGGTCTGGACTCCTCCAGCTGTGTTTGCGCACGCGGACCAGGCAGCCTGGGCTGGGCTGGACTCCGCTCTGCGTTGAGTAGAACGTGAAGCGCCAGGTGCCCCCTCCCCCAGCAGGTCCTGATGGGTCCCCTGTGTCTGTCTCCGCAGGAAGAGGGCCACAGGGGAGTGTTGATGTCCTACCCGACGGTGTCCTCATGGCAGCGTGTGCGCTTCGCCCTGTGCAGCGCGGTCCTGGTGCTTGCCTGGCTACCAGATTCCACAGAAGGTACCGTCACAAATCCGCATTCTGACATCCCTGCTTTCTTTAGTAGAAGAAGTACAAAAGAGCCCCGCTATATGCTGACAAGCGGAGAGAGGCAATACTACTGCCACAAAACAGAGCCGGCACAAACACCCCCATGTGCTTGGCACATCTTGCCTTGTGGGTTGTGCAGGGTCCGATCTTAGGTGTTCTTGCAGAAGATGGGTAGTCACGCTGACAATGGAGAACTGCTGTCATCAGCTGCTTATTTTAATAAGGCAGGTCAATGCAGGGCTGCAAATTGTGGTGTCGAAGAAAACTCAGTCTTCACTCAGGTTAGGAGATTGTCAAATGGAGGTCTTTAATTCAATCAGCTGAAGGGGAGCATATCCCAGAGAAAGGGTTTCCTCTAGCACTCAGTAAGACATGCTCGCTTTAAGTTACACTTTCCTTTTGATACATTAAAAGTAGGCGAGACTTTAACATATCAAAGGAACAAACAGGGTGGGGGACAGCGTCAGAAGTCTTTCAAACCTAAACAAAACAGGACAGGAAGATGCCATTTGGCATCCTGCAGTCTGTTTCATTTCTCTCTGGTTGAATACACAGGTGTGAAGAATCACAGGCTTTAGTTGCAGAAAGACAGTGGTCTTGGGTGCAAACAAAAAACCTTTCCCGTGCATAGTCACTGTGTTGACCCTTCTCACTCGGTCTTCCACAGTGGTTTGAGTGTATGTGAGAGTGAAGACCTGTCTGCCTCTTCCCCCTCTGACAACCAGAGCAGAGTCTGTGAGCTGTGCAATGCAGTGTGATGCTCTTATTGTTGAATGTGCATAATATGGACATAGAGAAGCTTCCTGCTGGAGCAACATGACTACATGACTGCTTACTCCAAGATTTGTCATTTCGTGTCCAATCTGTAAAGAACAGGATCCTGCAGGCAGTACATGGTCTCTTCTTATTGCTACATTAATAATACATTTTATCTTTTGTAGTGCCTTGAGAAGTGGTTTCTCAAAGCTCTTTACAGTAAGAAAAAAAAGTAGACAATGAGAGAAGACACTATTACTGTAAGGATATGGAGTACAGTAGGAAAGCAAAGGGCCAGACCCAGAACCAGTCAAATAAAGGCCCTTCTAAAGAAGAAGGTTTTTAGTCTTGATTTGAAAGAGCTCAGGGAAGGTGACTCTTTGATATCCTTAGGGATAGAATTCCAGAGCTTTGGGGCGCAGGAGGAGAAGGCCCCTCACCCACAGTATGTAGACGGACTTGGTGTACCCCAAGTGAATACTTGCACAAGACTTGGTCAGGATTCTGGCTGCAGAATTCTGGACACACTGAAGTTTGTTCAATGTGGATTTAGGCACTACAGAGAGTAGGGCATGCATTGCACCAGCTGAGCTCTGCTGAAAAGCTGACAACATCCACACTGTAGGAATGAGAGGAATGGAGGAGCCCAGGGGGACGGGGTCTGGAAACCACTGTGTAAAATCGCTACAGTGCTCCACAGTCTCACTTTCACCATCTGGGTCATACTTGCACAGTCAGATCGCAACTTATTATTATGTGCTTCTAAAAACAGCAACCACATGTCTGACTTTTCAGCTAAGATATTATCAAGCGCAAGTTACTGTACATTATGCGCTCTGCAGCACTCGGCTCACAGAGGAAGCTGCTGAGCGGGGAACTGTTTGACTGAGGAAGTGTTGCTCTGGATGTCTGTCCTTTCATGGTGCTATGACACTCAGTGTTAACAGAGGGTTTTCATCTGTTGGGCCAGTCAGCGAGTTTTCATGTAGCACTCCGTGAAATTTATTCCTTTTTCTCATAAGAGGGAAGCAACCGTGAAGCTGTAAAGGTGTTCTGAAAACCTCAGCCACACCGTGCTTGCCTATTTGGTTTGTATCACTAGACGTGCGCTGTTCCTTCTCCAGGGCCATGCTGGGAAATGCGTGCACACTGTGAAGATGCCGTTATATCTTCGGACAGCTGGGAGGATTTCCTCTGGGGAAAATCATCCCGGAATTTCTTAAGTGAGAAATCGGGGTAGACAGAAGTCATTTGTTTGCTTTAATTCTGCCCACGTTTGTAGAATTTACGAGTTTTACTTGGCAGGGTACTTGACTCCAGGTGAAGTGTCTTTCTCAAGGGTACAAGAGCAGTGTCTCAGCTGGGACTCGAACTCCCCAGCCTTCCAGCTACGAGCCCCAGAATCCTGACCGCCGCTCCGAAGCGTGGATCCTCTGCCTCGGTCCAACAAGTCCCCCGCGGGCCTTCTGAGCCGTGGCCGCAGTCCAGACGCGGTCCCGTTCCCGAGAGTTTAACCCTCTCCCTCTCCCTCTCCCTCTCCCTCTCCAGGGCGGAACTGCAGCCACCCGCTGGTGCCGGAACACGGGGGGTTCCGCTGCCAGCCCTCCCCCTGCCGCGGGTTCCCCCACAACCGGATCATCCTCTACTTCTGCGAGCCCGGCTACTCCCTCCCGCAGGACAGCCCGGGCAGCGCCAGGTGTCGCCACGGCCGGTGGACCTCCGCGGTGCCCGGCTGCGTCTCCATCCCGGGTGAGGAGAGCGCGTGGGAGGCCCCCCAGCTGCGCTACAGCCGCGCCGGAGCCATTTGAAATCTCGGGGTGAGGGAAAGACCCCCACCCCACCACCACCACCATAGACACACACACCTCCCATTACGGCTGCATTTTCCAGCTCGGGCCGGCCGGCCTCCGAGCAGAGAAGACGTTGAGCTGCTCTGTCTGGTGAACCATTAAAAAAAAAAACAGAAGTCCACCTCCCCCTTTTTGCAGTCGGCAGACAAGTAGACGTTTGCGTGAACTCAGCCGTGGCTTTGTGATCGATCGCAGGCTTGACCGTGCCGGGAGACGGAAAACCTTACAGGAGTTTTCCCCTTGCCGGGCCATTTGCATGTTGTTCTAGTTTTCACTTTTTACCACACATGACAGAGGAGATTTCCCCTGATCTGCTGTAAGGGCTCTCACTTCTCCCCCAGCCCCCTGGGATCCGCTGTGCTGTGGGACTGCGGGTGCGGAACAGCTGCCCTGGGTCGCCCGGGAGGTACTGCCCTCCGGTGGTGGGCGGAGGGGGTCCTCTGCTGTACTTTGGGATCCTTTGCGATGAAAACCTTTTGCGAATGCAAGCTACCATTGTGTTATTAAATAAATGGAAAAGCACAGTGTAAGAGAGAAATAAACGACGTATAATCCGCCAGCATAAAAACAAAGGTGTCAAGCAACAGAATGAGCACCAATACATAAATAAAAGCCCGCTGGTTGTCAGTTGAGTCACTGCTGTGTTATCTACCACTTCCTCTTTCAGAGATAGGACAGGAAGCCTACATTAGGAACAGGAAGTCACACTGCTACTATGCACCCCAGCCTCTCCCCCCCCCCCCCATGAAAACAGACACTGCATCACAGAAAAGCGTGGTAACTCTGTCCCACTTCAAACCACTTCCTGTGTCAGGTGTGAGGGGAACCACAGCCCAGTCTTCACCCCCCCCCCCCCCCACCCAGGAGGAAGTGAGATGCATGCAAAAAATCTACCTGAGCTTCAGACTCTGGTACCATCTAACGAGTGGATTTGTTCTGCAGCAATGTCCAGTTATGAGAAATTCCACTCAGCTGGGCATGGGTGCTGGAATCAAAGATCTGACCTGTCCAAGACCAGACTTTCCAAGGTTAAATAACCGTTACTGATTAGTAGGCAGCACAATGTCTCTGTGTGTGGACAGGCACTGCTGTTTTCCCAGTCAGTCCTTCTTCTTAGAGACTCTTGGTTTTAGACTGCGTGATAACTTTGTGCTTGATTTGGAATGTGGGAGTGAGGGTATGTTTTCTGGAGGTGTCTTTATCAAAACCCTGCTCCTCATATCCTTGTAGTAACTCGCTGTTGGTCACTACTGAGCAAGTTATGATTTTGGATGTCTTCTAAAACCTGGAAGAGTAGATCCAGCCAGGATCGGGAGTGGCTCTCCTTTCTGCACCAGTTTGTCTCTCTCTTTCTCTTTCTCCGTCCTTGTTCTGTCCACCTGACCTTTCTGCTTGTGTCCGCAGGTTGGAGCCCTGACCCGGAAGACCAGAATACCAACACCAACACTCTTCCCGGCGTTGCCATGACGGCCGTGAGCGTGTCCATCTTCCTGGTGACCACCACAGCCTGCGTGGTGATCAAGTCACGCCTCCACCCGTGTCACTCGGAGAGGTAGCCCCACCCCTTGCCCTTGGCCTCCAGCCAATCACAGCTGGCACCCTGGCCTAGCTCAGCCAATCGGCACAACTCTCTCAAGAACATGGCTGCTCAAGCAGTCTCTACATTGTCTGTGTTATATATCCTTTTTTTCTGCAGCTTCAAAAAATTACTTTCCTAAAACCACTGCTTTTTTCCCCAGTTGTGTTATAAAAAAAAACACAATATTACCTTCCTGGCCAACTTCATCTTATCCAATCACAAGATTTTGTTAGTTAACAGTTTCAACCAATTTGTTTGTTTATGCACAAAATTAGATTCTCATGCCAATCAAGCTTGGTGACCAGTAGGGCCTGCTGTATGGAGTTTACACCCTCTTGATATTTTTATTTGTTAAATTGTATCCATAAAATCTAAACATTCAAATCTTTAACTCCCACTGTTTTTGCTTTTACACTAGGCGGTCTTCTGACCAGCTGGACCTGATGATTGACGGCGGGCCCGTTCCCCTTCCCTCCTATGAGGAGGCTGTGTATGGGAGCCGGGGAGAGCGGATCCCGCCCTCTCAGGGTCCTACTCAGCTCCTATTGGCTCGGGAGCCCCCCGGACTCCACCCTTCACACGCTGGCCCGGGCAGCCAACCAGAGACGACCTGCCTCTGCCCATTGGCCAATCAGACCACAACCCTTGCCCCGCCCCCTTACGAAGAGGTCCAATCAGAGAGCAGAGGAGGTGTCGGAAGGGAGTTCAGGCAGGAGCTGAGGATTGCAGTTGCTTCTCACAAAGACAACTCAGCTGACACCTGCTGCCAGCGGGGGACTGATAATTACAGCATGGTCTGAGAACTGAAAAGGCATACCTCCACATGTGTAGTGACATAACTAGCCTGGGCCGGTGCTCTGAATGTAGGTGCAGGCTCACCGGTGCTCAGGCGCCAAAAAGTGAATGTAATTCGTATTCTGCATCTGGCAAAGCCCAGGAGCCTGAGCTCTGCAGCGGGGCGTTTGCAGAGGTGTGTGATCGCCTCGCATCGATTGGTGTATTACCCCTGTGTTCCGTTTCCGCTCTCAGCCCAGTGGGAACCCAGCGGGAACTGGGCCGGTACTGTCTCCTGTCCGTGACAGGGCACGTGTGTTTGTAAATTACAAGACGGCTTGAAGGAGCTTGGCCGCAGCTCCCACGTTTTAATTTGATTTCGTCAAGAAATGATTTTTGCACCTAATTCCCAGTTTGCACTTTGTTTTTGGGGGGGGGGGGAAGTTTTTGCAGTTTTATTTTATTCCTGCTTGTCCGGTTTATGTCAAGGGCTGTGCTCGTCCTCCACTGGACACTACTTCATGAGCAGCACCGGGTGCGGTCAGCCCTGGGCTCAAAATACCGATTGCCTGTTCGCTTGTGAAGGACCTAGACAGAGCATAAACCCAGGAGAGTCCAGTTCGGTCTGCCCCCTGACCCAGCTACAACCCGCCTCTCGCTGCTGTTGCTCTCCCGAGTGTCTCCGAGTCCAGACCGTCAATACCATTCGACTGAACTGCTCCAGCGTCCAGCGCTGAGGAATAGCCACCCCATTCCACAGAGGAATGCGACCCGTGGCCCGATATGAAAAAAACGAAAGGCTGTTTCTTTTGCGTTACGACATTATGACGCGTCTGCTTGTCCGGTAGTGCTGAAAAGGCTGGAGGACCGCTCTGTCCGGACTCGCCGTGCAGCTCCGAGAGCCCGGGGGCCTCTGAGCGGCGGCCTGCTCCTGCTCCTGCTCGCTGCTCTCAACCCTCAGCTGGCCAAGGGAGATCTAGACCACGTTCGCGCACAAAAAGAAAAAAAAAGAATGTTATTTTAAAGAACAGATGGGGAAAAATCTAATATATTTTATGTAAAATTTTAGAGGATATAATTTCTATGGTGTGTTGCACGTACGGAAATAATAAAGGATAAATATTTTCTTTACTGAGTTCTCTTTTTTTTTTGCTGCGAGACCACAAATGTTAGTTCTTTTTCTTGTGTTTTTCCCCTGTTGGTGTGCAGGTTAATAATACTGTGCAACCTTGAGATATTCAGCTGCCCATCTGCGATCACTCAAACCACAAGCAGCCATGAAACTAGATCAAAGTTCATTCTTGATGTCTTTATTGTAATTTTTTTTTTCCCCAGAACGTCTTGTTTTGGAACTCAGGTTTATATATATATATGTACTGCTTTTTTAATAGTTATTTCTTTACCATCTGGTAGTTATGCCTTGTTGTTCTTCTGCTCAGCAACAGGTTAAATTTATTCACCTGATTAGAAGATTTCTGAAACATAAACCAGGGGGCACAAGGGGCAACGATGTGGAAGAGAATTTCAGACTCCAACCAGTACTTTACCCAAAGGGTGGTGGGAGTGTGGAACAAGCTACCCAGTCATGTAGTTGAAGATACCTTGATTTTTGTTTTTAAGAAATGGCTGGTAGAGACACTTGGATCCATTAACCTTTCAATTAGGCTAAGATATGCT
Source organism: Atractosteus spatula (assembly GCF_055471065.1). Taxonomy (NCBI): domain Eukaryota; kingdom Metazoa; phylum Chordata; class Actinopteri; order Semionotiformes; family Lepisosteidae; genus Atractosteus; species Atractosteus spatula. The sequence continues at coordinate 72,061,675 of NC_142708.1, read as the reverse complement.
GAATGTCCTCCTTTCATTTTTAACCATCATTATGTTCCTTTTAAAGATCTAGTTCAAGCACGGAGGTGCGTCAGCATGTGCAGGCTGCAAAGGAACAAGAAAAGGTTTACTTCTGTGCTGATAAGAGAAGAAAGGAAACGCAATGTTTCAGCTGTGGAGTCTTCTTTGGAGTGTCAAGAAGGCTCCACAGCTGAAACGTTTCTTTTCTTCTCTTTTTAAAGATAGGATCATTTTAAGTATAAGTATTTTACGTTAGCAAGAACTCTCTCACTTTCACTCTTTAAGCTCTTGCTAAATTGAGGGTGATTAGTATGTAAAAGAATTTTGCATTTTATAAAAAAAAAGAGGTCGTCATGCTTGTGTGCAATAATGCTTCAGTGCATTTACTGTCATGAAACACGGGGATCTTTTTTTGCACCACTGAGCTCAGAAGCATGAATCGTTTTATACCGCGCTCGTCGTATGAGCGGATGTTTAAACAGGACCGAAGGGGAGCTCTGTCTCTGGCTGGAAGCGAACGTCCTTGACAATGATTATGAAGTAATCCTGTGGTCCAACGAGCCAGCGTGAGATTGGGACACGTTTGTCGTTTGGGCCTTGCCAAATCGTGTCACCGCGGGTATGTTTCTGTTAAATTACACAACGGGCCTCTGTTTTCCGTGGGTGGTTGGCCGGGGCTCTACGCAAGATATCGGAGCTCATCAAATGGCATTTTTATATCGTATCGTGTTTTGAACGCACTTTGAATGGGGATGGATGCGACACAAAGGCCCATGCTTGTATGCCAAAGAACCTGCTGCACTGGTGCTGTAATGTGCGTCAGACAGCGGTGTCTAGGACAGCCGAGGTCAAGGGTTAAGACTTCCCGCGCCACACCCACACCCACAGACACACACTAACCCTGCCCGAGCACTGACATGGGACTGCTCGGGCTCTGTGAGAAGCAGGAGTCACAACACACAACACCCCCGAAAGAAGCTAAATTCTCAGAGAGTTTGAGTCCCAAGTTGGGCTCCATGTACTTCATCGCGTCTTTAATGAGCTCTTTAGCTTTCAGACTTCTTTTGACACGAACAGAATTAAGTTGAATTCGGTCGTCAAATCTGACAGGAACCTAATATCATGTCTCTACATTACGCATTAGGACCGAAGGGCGCACCCGGAAAAGTGTTTTTCTGAATTGTTTTTTCTTTTCTTGTCCACGAAAAACAAAACGCAGCGCCTCTGTGGCACCATCGTCTCACCAACAGCGCTCCGGGTTCATTTTCAAATCACTCAACACCGTCTGGCCTGCCTTTCCCAACACTCAAACTCGCTTCTCCCTGAATATCACAGCTGTAGACGCGTGTCTGGTGTAAGATGTACATTGTACGTAAAGAAAAAAATATATATTGACAGCAAATTACCAACTGTATATCGCTACATGCGGACCAACAGTTTTAAGCAGTGGAACTGATTGCACGTATCATTTATTCATTACGGAGCCGTCATTGCTTTGATCTCTAAACCCCACAGAACTGGTGCCCATAATGGTTCTGTTCATATTTGCTACAAATTGCAAGATTTCATTGTGACTAAACCCCAGGCGAATTCTGCAGCGCCGGACATGGACGCGATCAAAAAAACCCGACAGTGCCAGCCAAGTTCACGGCAGCTTCTAGATGGGTTCAGTGCCCAACGTAACAGGTTGTACATGCACGGCAGTAATCACTGCTATCTCATAATTACGAGATAAGGGGGGGGGGGGTAGCAATGCGCTCCCGTAGTCAAGAGCTGTAAATCCGTTAATTGCTCCTGCCGGGTCGTTGTGCAATCGGCGAATCTCGCGAGCTGAAGCGCCGTGAGGAGGGCTTGAGCAATGAGAGAGAGAGAGAACCGGAGGAGGGTGTGGCGAGGGGCGCTCCTGTGTTTAAATCCGGACCTCAGCCTGCCATCCCAGCCGTGAGTCAGCCGGGCTTGGCTGGGTGTGTCTGTCTGCTGCCGTACCTGCGCCGCTGAGCGAGGGAACATGTCGGACTGGAGGAGCAAGTGCGAGAGCGAGTGGAAGTTGAAGGAGAGGAAAGTCCCGGCTCCCGGCACGGTGGACTGGAAGGCGGTGTACGAGAAGAAGCCGTTTGGACGGAACCTTCTGAAGAACCCGGCGCCGGGAGGTATGGACCGGGCAGCGATCGGCTAAAACTGAAACAATGTAGCGCTGCTGTCGGCTCGCAGGACTTATAACGCCGCTGAATGCTATGAAAGGCGCTGGTAGGCGCTGCTCGAATTGTTGAACAATCATTGAAGACGGCTTGGCGGTGATTCAGGAGGGTCGTTGCTTTCTTGAAAGCTAAAATGAAATCTCCTCTTGTAGAAGAGTGAGGCATTCGATTATTCCTGTGTTATTGATCCGGGAGCCACATTCCAGGACCCGTGAGCTGTAACAGCCAGTCTCCTGGTGTGCAGCGTCTCTTTGACTCCATGCCCCCCCCCCCCACTCTTGCCGCGAAGCTCCTGCTGCTCGCGAGAGAAGCGGGTTTTGAGCTCAGTCGTGAAAATCCGTCGCTTAGAATTGCAACACCTTTGTTGTCCCACACTGGTGTTGGAGCAAGAATGGAGGTGGGTCGCTGTGTTTGAGATGTCCTGTTGGTAAAAAGAGGGCAAAGCAGTTGTAGGCTTTGGGAGGTAAAGGCAAACTCGGCTGTTCTAACTGACCTGGGCTGGGGCAGGCCTGTAGCTTATTGCCCTGCAGTCTGGTGTCGGGGGTGCAGAGCTGGGCTGAGGCAGGCTGTGGTGCTGACTGAGGGCTTTCTGCAGTCTCCCCTCCTGAAGCCAGACCTGCAGCCACTCGTAAGAGGCCAGGCTGTGCTGCTGTGGGACTGAGACTGGTCAAAGCCACTGCTCCAGCTGGGGAAGGCCCAAGCACTGCTCTGGACTTGCGTGTGGCTAAGGGCATGAAATATGAACGATTCTTTCTCTTTTAAAAAAATTACAATAAATGCCTTCCTTTTCCTAAATGTATTTAGGACATTAGACAAAAGTCGGTGCATATGCTGTATTAACAAAAACAACAAATCGACAATCTCCTGCCTGCCTGACTAAGTGCAGAAGCGGCTGTTTGGACTGAAAGAACGAGAACAGGCCTGTGTGTGTGAGCACAGCGGTCAGGTGGCAGCAGACCCGTCTCACCGCCCTGAAAAGGAGCTCAGTGTGGTCTCCGGCTGGTGCGCTGGCGGTAGTTTAGCTTGTGAAGAGCCGCTGGCCACTCTCGGGGCTGTGGCCCCTGGGTCCGCGGTGAGCACCTGCCGTGCTGATGGAGCTGTGCTGATATCCTCTCCCCCTCCTTGTTCCCACCAGGCCTGTCTCACACCACCCCCCCTCCGGAGCACGAGCTGCCTGGCATGTTCGGCGCCGAGCCGCCCCGTTCTGCCCCAGAAGGTGGGTGAGGGAGGCAGGAGCCTGGGAGCCTTTGCTTTCGGTCGAGCCTGCAAGGTGGAGCCCGGCACGGGTGGCCTCTGCCTGGCCTGCTGGGTGGAGATTCATACAGGTTTGGGAAGCGGGACCTGGCCTCTTGGTCCATTCAAGGTTCTGCAAGCTGTGGGCTTTCTCTCCGACCGCAGGCAGGGCAGCGTATCGGTCGGTGCAGGCCGACGCCAACAGCGTAAAAGCTGTGAAATAAATCGAGGGATCACTCCCAGTGCAGGAGAAGAGCAGTGAAGCAGGTTGTGGCAGTGTGGAGTAGAGGTCGGGGAGTTATTGAGCTTGAATCCTAGGTAGGGATCTAGGTGGTTTACCTCACCCAGCATGTGCAGGGAAAACCAGTTGAATGAATGTGAAGCAAGCTTGGTGTGTAACAAAAAAAAAAGTAAATCTGACTGATAATTTTGTTTAAAGTGAATGATAACATCTTTACATCCCATGTAATGTTTAATGCTAAGATGCATCGCAGTGGTGTCTTAAGGAGTCTGGATTCAGTTCTACTTTGGTTTGATAATGCAATTGCAGTTTGTTCAGATCAATGAGCAGAAGCATCATCAGCCTTGGGACTCAAAGTCTCATTGCTGGTTGGCCTCCAGAGATCATGTCTGTGGCTGCTCTCGCCTTTATTCCATCTTCCAGGAGCCTGGAGCTGAATGCTCCTCTCCTCTCGAGCGTCCCCTGGCCCGGGCTAGCCTCGGCCTCCCAGACACGATTGGCCAATCGTTCTCCCTCTTGCTGGTCAGGTGACTTCACCGGCTGGACCACCAGCACGGAGGTGCTGCCCTACGACACCAGCGGGATCCCGGAGGGCGCGGTCATCTGCGCGCTGCCCCAGTACAGGTGAGGGGGGGGGGGGAGGGTTCGGGGAGCATCTGTCCTGAGCTGCGCACTCCCTCAAGCCTGCTGGCGCTCCTGGCGAGCTGAGCTCTTCGCTCGAATCTATCTTCAAGTAAACCAACACAGCAGGTTGTTGTCTACAGAAAGGTTGGAGATTAAGTGCTTTTAAACAAAGCTGATCAACAGCCTCCTATGCATCTTAAAACACAAAAATTAAACTCTTTGTTGGGTCCATTAAGTGGATCGTTCTTTTTTTTTTAACTGAAGGCTCAGGTGGGACAGACTCCAGCAGGTGTGGGGGTCCCCAGGACAAGGATGTGGGGGGGGGGTCCTTAATGTGAAGGGACTCATCAGGAAGGTTACCCCCCCCCCACATACACACACCCCCCTTCCCCCCACCAAGAGGGAGGCTGAATCGGAAAGATCTGATCTTTAATAGAAGGAGAAAGCGCCCCAGTCACCAGCAGGTCTGCTGCGTTGTGCTCTCGACAGCCCCTTGCCAGTGTCAGCTGAGCCCTGTCCCCCTGGGCTGGTGACCCCCTAAACCCTTTCTGCCCTCGCTGTCCTTCCAACCTGAGGCTCCTTCAGCTCTGGCCCCTGGCAGCTGTCTGAGCCCCTCTCAGTCACTGCTAGCACACAACTTCAGGAGGAGGGTGGAATGGGCTCGGTAAAGGGGACTTGCTTGAGCCGTCTGAGTGGGTTTGAAGCTGTTGGACCCTGGCTTGAAATCTGCCAGGGCCTGGAAACCAGTTGTGAATCGGGGCTCCTCCTGTTGGTGAAACTGCAGTCCCTGCGAGCAGCACTAGGGGGCGCTGACTAACGCTGTGTCCCGGTGTGTGTGTGTGCACAGCTGGTTCTCTCTGGAGCAGCGTGTGGACCTGAAGCAGGAGGGGCTGTGGGACGAGGTGCTGGATGTCTACCAGCCTGACATCTGCATCCAGGACTGGTAGGTGTTCAGCCGAGCTGCCTGGCACCTGCTGCTTGCACACAGCCCCAGCTCACGCGGAGTTATTCAGGTCCATTGCCCACAAGCACACCTGGCTGACTGCTGTTCACCTTCACCTGTCGTTTTCCGTTAACCGTCAGTAACGAGTTTCCCTCGCGCCTGGTGGCCCCGGGGCATGCTGGTGTGGTCTGTGCACAGAGGGGGGGTCTGACCGAGCTGTGAGCAGCAGGGCGCTGTGCAGTCGACAAGCAGGGATGGGTTAAAAGGGTTCAGGTCAGGATTTAAAATTGCCAATAAGCAGAGTTCTGTACTCCTGTTTCAGCGCAGCATAGCGACCGGTCAGCCACAAAGCACAGGTACGAGCAGAGCCAAACCAAAGCCCACTCGCTGGACTGGACTGTAGGCAAGAGGTTACAAGTACAGTAAATCTGTCATGATTACGTAAATCACTGCTCTGCGCCTGCATTTCTCCATTTCCTTTTCTCATCTCCTCCTCAAAGTTTATTATTGCAACAACAAAAGGGATGCGTGTAGGATTATGCAAAGTAACTAGTCGAGGTTTAGTTCCATGCTGAAAAGAAATGCAACATTTCGGCTGTGGAGCCTTCTCAGCCTGAAGAAGGCTCCACAGCCGAAACGTTTCTTCTCTTTTCAACAGGAATAAACTTGGATTTGTTCCTTGGCAGCCTACACATGCTGATGCAGCACCCTACTCGAACTATATACTGTGTATCTGCACAAGAGTGTATATAACATCATCGGGGGGGGGGGGGTACACAATACAGTTGCGTTTTACCAGAAGATTAAAAAGGTGAAGGAGTCATCGAAGCTGTAGGTTTTATCCGCAGCCCCCTGTGACTTCGTCGCCAGCTCCACAGCTGTGCCGCTGGCGCCCCCTGGTGGCCGGGGGTGCAGCCTGCTGGCCTCCCCTTGGCTCGGCGCCGCTGACGCGCGCTGCTGGCGCCGCTCTCGCCCTGCGCAGGTACGAGGAGAGCCGGGTTCACAAGTTCGTCTACCAGCTGCGGCTGCGGCTGCTGGCGGCGGACGGGCGCACAGTCCTGCAGGAGCACGCCTTCGCCCCCGAGGAGGACACGCGGCGCGACTCCCGCGACTGGAAGCAGGTACCGGACACGCGTGCGTCCAGCGCGCTGCGGCGGCTCTCGCACAACACCGAGCCCACAACGGAGCAGCCTCCAACCACACCTGTATCGGCCGGCTCAGCCTGGTGCATCGGGCAAGGACTGAGCTAGGCAGTAGATATTGAAGCCGGTGCTGAATAGGTGCTGTAACAAAAGTTTTTAACTTTTGTCTTGCCGTTTATTTCACGCAGGTTGTCTTGAGGTATTTTTTCCTCTTGGCCTGAGTAACTGCAGCCCCCTGTGTGTGTTTTTCGGCGCAGGTGTCCCACGTGTTCAGGAGCTACGGGCCGGGCGTGCGGCACGTCCACTTCCTGCACAGGCTGAAGAACATGAACATGGTGGCGTTCAGGGCCACCCGGGCCACCGACAGCGCCGTGGTGGTGAAGCTGAGAGACTGAAGCTGGAAAACGAGACCGTCTGTTATGCTGTTATTCTAGCGTTGTTTAAGCTTTGAAATGTAAGTATCAAGGCCCAGAATGTCAGAACTTTCAATAAAAAAAAATATTTTAAAAAAATCACCCCCGACGTCCGTAACCTAGAAAGCAGCCCCCAGCCGGAACTTCAGGAACTCCCTCTGGAAAGTGGCGCAGGTCGTTCTTTGAGAAGGGGATTGTTAAGAACACTTCTCTAAACTTATATAGCGCTTTTCTGGACACTCCAATCAGTGTTTTACAGGTAATGGGGATCCCCTCCACCACCACCACTGTGCAGCACCACCTGGATGATGCGACAGCAGCCATAGTGCGCCAGTACTCTCCCCACACACCAGCTCTCAGTGGGAGGAGAGCAGAGTGATGAAGCCAGTTCAGAGATGGGGATTATTAGGAGGCCATGATTGGTGAAGTCCAGGGGGAAATTTGGCCAGTACCCCGGGGTTACACCCCTACTCTTTTCGAGAAACGCCCTGGGATTGTTAATGACCACAGAGAGTCAGGACCTCGGTTTTACGTCTCCTCTGAAGGACGGCGCCTTTTTACAATACAGTGTCCCCGTCATTATACTGGGCCATTGGGAGCCACACAGACTTGAGGGTGAGCGCCCCCTACTGCCCCCACTAACACCTCTTCCAGCAGCAACAGTAGAGCGGCTGTCCGGCAGGTAACGGGCTTACCTTGAGCGAGTAAATTACATTTTCAAGGGCCAGAAATCTAGCCTGTACTTTATAAATTAAACACAGAAGCCTGTCTCTGGAAGAGTCCTGGTGGGTGTGGGTATGTGTATGAAGATTGAAATTTGATTTTTTTTTTCTATCATCTTTGATTATAAAATTCCGAGGCCATTTAGTGGTTAAAAGCGTGATGACAGTACAGCGCATGAGCCCTTTGGTGGATGCACAGAGAATTATAAATGGCTCTTAGCTTTCGGTGTTTATATAAAATTTTAAGAAGGGCAGGGACATGGAAAACATTTTTTTTTAATGTGAGTATCGTATTAATTGAATGTACACACGAAAAAGCCTGAGAACGTTCCTGCTTCGTTAACGGGAAGAAAAAAGTTCAAGTCAGAAATGGATAGGTATGTATGTGTGAGAAACAATAATATTTTACTCGGTGTTAACAAGACGAAAACCTTCGTTTGAGTTTAAAATGATTTTGAGGGACGAGGCCGTCCGAGTGATACTACCGGAGTGACTCCGGTCTCCTCAGGCGGGGGCGCGTCCCCGTGTCTCCAGTCTTCACCTGCGAGAGAGAAAATTAATACCAATATTCGGAACGCCTGTTGTATGTGGAGGTAAGATGTTGTGTATAATAGTCGGTATCTGTTGTTCAAGCACCTCTTGTGGAAAGAGGTTAGTTTTAAGGCGGGTATGATGGTATTTGGTTCAAAAGAGTAATTTATTTAAACGTTTTTTCAGTACGTCGCTTTTTTCTTTTCCCAGTACGGCCTTTAGTTTTTTTTTTTAATAGTTGTTTTTCCTGTCTTAAGCAAGCAGGCTTTCTGTGATAAACAGCTGTATCGTTTTTGTGTGACAGTCCTAAACTTTGATATTCCTTTAAATTTGTCCATGTCGCTGTAATTTTGAACTAAAGAGCACTGCTATCACACCGTTAATCTAAACTGGGCCTGTGCGTGTTGGCTGTAGTAGTTCAGGTGGGGAGCTGCGTCAGCATGCGTAGGCTGCAAAGGACCAGGTAAGAGGTTTATTCCATGCTGAAAAAAAGAAGAGAACAACCAGAAGAAGGCTCCACGGCCGAAACGTTGTGGTCTCTTTCTTCTTTTTTTTCCAGCATGGCATAAACCTCTGACTTGTTCCCGTCCATGTTGGTACCACTGTCCCGTGTAAAGCCACCCCAGAGTATGTGGTTTTTCCACACTCTGCCGGTAGATGGCACTCTTGTATTTTGATTTTTTTTTAAAAAAGATTGCGAGCAGTTACAAACTTGCTCGTTAGCCTGACGGTAATTACTGTCGGATAGGATCTCCTCCAGCCGTTACTAGAAAGAGGCTTCTTTTCTATAGATTCTTGCAAACGTCCAGCATGTTTGTGCGTAAAGACGCGCCTCTTGTTCTTCTTTCTAAAATCTCGTTCCCGACGTTTCCGCCCGAGTCTCCTGGCTCGTGTTGCGATGGGTTGACCGGGTTGCCTGTGCGTTTTGAAGATTTTGAATGCTTGAAGCGGGGGGCCTTGTCATCATTTTCTCTACTTCCTCTTAAAGGTATTTAGTTCATTTAGCCTACGAGCGTACGACAGGGCTTTGCGCTTGTGAATCTGCTTATTGCTCTCAGAACAGCAGTATATACTGTATATTTTTTTTTGTAAGGTGGTGTCCATCCACAGTCATTTTAATTGAGGTCTTGGTAGTGTGTTGTACAGTTGTGATAAAGGTATCCTATTATTTAAATGTTAACGATTTTTTTTACTGCTTCTCTGGTAGATGAAAATATCTGTATACACTACTTAAGTCTTTCAGTTGCAGATTTTTCAAACAGTTCCCCAATTCTGTTTAGTTTTCTATTTATATATTGCTGCTACCAGTGCATTCATAAAGAGCTTTAACATCTAGGAGGAGACACACCTGTCCATCACTGCACCTGGGTGACACAGGGCAGCTGTCCTGCACCTGCAGCCCCACAGCACAGCAGCTCAGGGGGAGGAGAGAGGGAGCACCTCACCAGCTGGATGCAGGGGGACTGTAAGAGCGGTCAGACAGTATCCCAGAGTGGAATTCAGCCAGGGCACCTGGAATCACACCCCTACCCAAACAGAATCAGGGGATGTTTAATGACCCCCTCCCTCACAGCCCTGAGAGCTGTAAATCCTTTAACTGAACCTTGCACCTGACATGATTATTAAAAAAAAACAACACACTGAGGCAACAGCTGCAAAAAAAAGTTTTTATTCCTAGCTGGTAAAGAACACAAGTTTTTAACAACATGACATCATTGATAAGGAGTGAAATCACATTTTAAAAAAATCAGAAAATCATCCTGCTTAAATGTGAGAGAGAGAGAGAGAGATTTAAAAAATGCAGTCCCTCGCTGTAGTGTGCGTTCTGGGTGGGTGAGTTTTGTTCTTCCCATGGGTGAGCGCTGCCCCTCCTAGTAGCTTTGGGAGCATTTATTGGTATTAAAAGATGATTTAACCTTGCATTGTAAAAGAGAACAATTGGTAACGGCGATCTGGAGGAGCAAAGAAGTTTTGAATTCACACCAACAAGAAAATCAGTCAATATTCTCCAATGTGTGGCACCGAGGTAAGGCCACTGCATCATGGAAGGAAAACATTCCTCTAACGGACTTGGACAGAACAAGTTAAGGAAAAAAAAACATTTTTTACCATAGCCATGTTTAAAATACAACATTTTTCATCAGAATTGGACTAATAAAAACCAACAACAAGAATTAAAATACCAGAAAGCCGTGTTTTGCAGCCAGCATCCCTCTCCTAGAGTTCATAACGGAATGCTCTTTTGTAAAAGGGCACATGAGTGAGATTCACGGTTAATTCAACAGCACTGGTCGCAAGACAGAAAAGCTTTTGGAAGGCCTTGTACTTGTGTTTGTTCTGGCTAGCATTTTGGCATTTTAAATTTGAAACGTTTTTTAGTTTCTCTCAGCTGTGTACCCTTTTATGCGACGTGGTCACAAGACCAGCACCCTAAGGAGCTGGGCTTGGGGGTGGGAGCACGTTTCAGTGCGGCGGGCGTGGGCGAGACTGGGCCGAGCTGGAGTGCTGCCTTTAACTCCAATCGCACACCGAAAGATCCCTCCCCTCTCCGTGCAGAAACGGAACCTGCCTGCACCGTTACAGCTGCTCACGATCTCCTCACACTCCTCACGATTTCCCCCGGAAACGAGATCGATGACCGCAGTCCGCTCGGTACCTGAAGCAGTATTAATAGAGGAGAGCCGCCGAGGTTGCTGGCGTAAGCAGCCGCGATCCTCGCTTGACCAGAAAGACGTGTCCGAGGCGTGAGAAGCAGGAGCCTGACTGCCTTTGTCCACCCTCCTTTCCCACTGTTACACCTACTCCCCCCCCCCCACTGCCTGGGAGAACAGTGAGAAATCTTCACACCCGCATGGAGGATGTTGTGCTATTCATGCATTTCCCCTAGGCTGACCTTGAAGACCTGACCTCTTCTCCTTGGAAGACTAAAGCTGTGTGACAAAACTACTACTGAACTGTGAGCCAGATAACAAGTCAGGCTCACCAAGATGTAATTAAGAGTGCAATATACTCTAACCCTGTCGGGCCAGGTCTACTCACAGCTTTCACTCAGTTTGTACTTGGGACCTAGAGAACTTCGGGGCAAATGGCTTCCTCTGACACATGGCAAAGCTCAAGCATGTTCCTGCAGTAACAAAGAGCGTGGTGATGCTCTTCCTGTTTTCATGCCAAAGGGTGGATCATTCAGCTTTGCGCTGCAGTTTTCAGCTCGCCTTCAAATGAACGAGCTGGGGTGCCTTTCCCCTGTTGAGCTGGGAGGTAATGTGACCCCACTCGTGGAAACAACCCCCACATTTCAAAAGCTTAATGCATAAGGTTTTTTTTTTTCCTTATTCACAATCACAAAGCTTCACATAACTCTGTATGGTACAATGTACATCTCTTCCTGTGGAATCTAGGTGTAATGTGTTATCTCTTGCAACTGGTTTCTTTGAATACAAAAATCTGAATAATAAACTGTAGCTTAGACTGGTGTTGCACTCCTGTTATGCCACACACACTGTCGCTTTTAATATGCACGTATCAATATACATGGAACCACACAGTATACATTTTCACAAGTAGAACAAAAAATATCAAGTAAAAAGTATCTAAAAAAACATTATAAAAACAGATGCCACTGATATTGTTTTTCTTTGCGAGGGTTTTCCTTAAAACGTTGCATGCTTTTGGCAAACCTCGATTAAAATACAACTTGTTTGTGTGCGTTAAGTAACCAGGACAGCCCATCTTAAAACGCAGGGAGGAGTATCAGCTTGCATTTATCCGTTTCTCTGCTCCAACGCCCGAGTCTTCATCATGTTTTTCATCATGGCTGTATTTCGTGAAACCCTGGATCTTTTTCAGATGCTAGCTCTAAATAAAGTTAACAGGTCTCAGGTTTTCAAAACCACTGGGTACCTGGTTTTTCGTTCTCCGATTCCGCAGTAATGTCTGCGTACTCAGGCTCAAGAACGGCGACAGCAGATCTCTCATTGCAGCAATGCTGGTCACTGAGGGAACTGGAGCACTGAGGTCAGGAAGCAGAGCACCCAGAGTCACCCCCTTCCCCGGCCTTAAGTGCATTTCTTCGTCACTAACAAGGCTGCTCAATCTGACAGCGCTAAAAGAAAAGTTCAGGATGATCATACAGTACCTACTCCCTGTCTGACGGCCTGCCCCACTGTGATGTTCTCAAGACCAAAACGCTACAGCATTCACAAAGGTTCTTCCAACACCAAGCATGTTGCCTAGAAAGTGTAAAATGCATTTGTCCCAGATTTCTCTCGTGCGCTGAAATCATTTTGTGGCTGCTGCGTCACATTAATAGGATTCCAATTATTGTATGAGCAGCTTTGTTAGTAACGTATATGCGTCTGTATGCTACAAATACACACACACATATAAACATGCATTGAGAACGGAGAGGTATGGCTCCAGGTGCTGGCTTTTGTACTTTACAGCCACGTGATTCCTGACTGGTTTCCGTGCAATGTTCACATGCATGCTGGTTTGCAGAGAAATTGTACAGCTTAGCTGGTGTAAGCCACACTGGACTAAGGTGAACTCAATTAGCACCAGCATAAAAGTAGCACCAGCATAAAAGTAGGAATACATTCGATTTTGGACAGCATTTTAAAAGACAGGACTGAAGTGCCTGTACAGTATCGCCTGTTTTTTTTAGCGGTGCATCTTGACAAATATCCTGAGACGAAGGGGCGCCATGCTGTGGATTCTCCGCTTTCAGGTCTGGCGTGGGCTCTGGCGGGTGGATGTCCTGTCTTAGCCTGACATCACTGAGGGAAAACCATCTGTCGGGGACGCAACTGGACAACGTGGGCTGCTGGGCAAAAACTGAACACCGACGCTGACGGCCGGCCGGTGGGTTAGCGTTTTGTCGAGCTGTCTGAGGTGTCGGGGCGGGGCGGGTTGGATGGGATGGGCTGCCCAGGCGACATCCAATCTCTTGGCTGGACTGTCGTGTGGGGGGGGAGACGTGGCCAGTTCAGGTCAGAGGTGAAATGGGCCCCACCTCCAGTTCGTGAGTCAAAGGGTCTGGCGGGCGGGACAGTAAGTCGCTCATCAGGGCTGTGAAGAGCCGTGGGAAAACAGAGAGGATGAGCGAATAAGACTTGAAACCCCACCATATGAAAACAGGCAGTGTCACATTTATCACAGAGCCAACAGGAGAGGATACTGTGTCTTGCGTATTCGCTGTGCATGCGCCCCTTTGAGGCAGGTGTTGGTGTGCTCGTATTCTCTCTATGATAAAGGCTGCTTACTTGGATGTGACAGGGCTCTGTAACTAAGTTCTGGTGTAACATTAATATGTCAGAATACCACCCTGGTTCTTGTAGTACAATTTCACTCTGCAGTGAGATGTTCTTAACAAAAAAGACTTTCAGTGCCTTCTGTAGAGGATAAAAAGGATAAACTGCATCCCTTCCATTGAAATCACTCCCACCCCCCACATATCCTCTACATGAGATATACTGGGAAACGTTTTGATGGCGATATCGGCAAGGCTACCGTGTGTTATCTGTTTGCGTTATTTGGCACAAAGACGTAAGATTCAGTGAACGCTAAACGAGGCCGATGACAAAGTTCTTGCCAAGACAGATTCTGCACTTGACAAGCTGCTGCATCATCTCATTTCCGTCTCAAGCGCCGGCGCTCCCAACAAGCTCCGAGAGCGTCCAGCCAAAAGCCCCTCGGCCCTCTCGGTGAAGATGGCTCTACGGTACCTGCTGAGTTGCACAGCCCCCTCTCCCCTCCTACTAGCGGGTCATCGGTATTCAGGAGGCTCTTGGCGAGCCTGAGCTGCTCCAGCTCGTCAGTGCTGTCTCCGTCCACAAGAGAGCCCTGGAATGCCAACACGCACCTGTCAGGCTATTCCACCGTCTTCGTCCAAATGACAGCAGACACTTTCCCACCCTTTATTTTTTGCCTTGCAGTAAAAATGCGTTGAAATATTTTTTATCATGTTCATTTCCTACCTAACCAGCCTACACATAGCTTCTGCAGTATAAAACAGGAATAAAAAACAATAGTCAACTTATGGCAAGGATATACTAAAAATTGTTAGTTCATTCACGTCCCTGGGGTCCCCCCAACTAACTGGCCTGAATCTGCCCCACATGCAGTGCCCCCTTCTCACCAGCAGGACGTCATGCAGGAGCACCTCTTCCTGTCTCTTCCTTTTGTCTGGGGACGTCTCCTTCAAAGGCAAGTCTTCATCCATCTTCAAGGTTCTGCGGGGGCACAACCGAACGAAAGATATGAGAAAGAGAGATACTCCGCTTACTCTGTGGGAATCGCAGGTGTGGTCAGGCTGGATGCCCAGCAGATATACGCTGCATGTGGCCAGGCTGGCGAAGGATCTATTGGACTGTGATATGCTGTACTGCAAAACTACGACTGTGAACGTGTGAACCAAGTCCCAGGCTGTGTAATTTAGCAGCTAAGGAACAAAATTTGGCTAGGACAGCGGTATTCTGAACAGCATGTGGAACCTCACAAAATACCGCAGTTAACTCATTTTGTCCTCGTGTAACCGAGCCCTCCGGTACAAATATCGTTGTCTGCATCGGGCCCTGCGTGATGCACGGGCACAAAAGCACGTTTGTGTCTGTTCGGCTTTTTGGGGCATCTCCAAACTAGGAAGCAGACAGGCCCCGGTCATTAAAAGGTAGCTTTTAATGAGCCGCACGTGCGAGTTGCAGTATTTCAAGATGCGGTGATATCCTTGTACCCGAATGAGCGCGGCCACGGCCCCGCTGCAGCAACTGTGTGCAGGGAGGCCAGTGGGGGGCGGGGGCGGGTTGTGTGCCGTTTCAAGAGAGTGAAAAACTACCGTTTCCTGGCACCAGGGGCAGCTGGCTCCAGGGTGGGGGGCTCAGACTCTGGGAGCTGGGCCAGGAAGGTCAGCTGGAAGTCGTCATCCATGGAGATGTAAGGGGCCAGCATGTCCAGATCGAGGGCCTCATACCCCTGTGAAAACACAATATTAGTGCGCCGGGAATGAACAAAACAAACACACTATTAGGTACTAGAAATCTCATCTTCTCTCTGCCAGGCTGATCCCAAAGATCAGAATTTGATTTGGCCCTGGCAGTTCTTTCTTCTTTTAACTCATCCAAACCTTCAAGGCCACATTGGCAGGAGTGATGCAAGACAAATACAAGTTCTATCCTCTTCGCGTCTCAATTTCGCAGCATTTCCGCAAGGTTAAGAACTGAAAATGAAGAGCATGACTTCAGGGGGAAGAGAGGCATGTGATATTGCAAAGTCACTCATCACATCCCAGGTCATCACTGTGCTGAAACACACACACCACACTGGGCTCATAAGACACTAACATGCTCCCTGCAAGTTTAAGGACCTGGGCTTTTCACCCAGCTTTTTTAAAAGTTACAACCCACTGCAAAAAGAAATACCCTGCATCAACCCTCAGATGTCGGCTTTGCACACGTACCTCTTTGGCAGCAGTGGGTGTGGCGTCATCGTCCTTACGGACAGCAAAAAACTTCTCCACCGAGTCCATGTCCATCGGCGACTCATCTCCAGAACTCTGAAACACACAGGGATGTTGAGCAGGAGCCGAGCCACTGATGTCCGTTTAATTATTCAACGGAAAGAAAAAGCAATATATATACACACACATCACTGCATCACAGTAAACGACTTCGGAAAGTCATTTGCCCGGGGAATCATTTGCAGAGCTTCCCGTCGGGATCGCCTGACAGAATCAGAAGCGAACCACTGCTTCCTGCAGAACTCCTCCTCCAAACTGAACACCGTTTCCTTCTGCGAACGAGAGCGGACCCCCAGCAAGCCCACCGCTCGGGGCATGGAAGCATCCCGACTCACCGAGGAGGGGGAGGAGCAGGTCTCCCGGGAGGCGGGCCCGTCGAAGATGGGAGCCAGGAGCTGCCGCAGCTCTGGGGTGCAGAGGTCCCGGGGGGACTCGGGGACGCCGTGCGGGCTGGGGGGCCGGCAGAATGACAGGTCCTTCAGCTCCACCGGCTCTGTAGAGGGAAGAGGCGCAACAGTCCATGAGAGCAGCCGCGCCGCGCACGGGGCACGCAGGTCTGGGCGATGACTGTGTCGTAGCTGCGCTCCCCGTTTGCGTGTTATTGTTCAAGTAGCCAGCAGCTCCATCACCCTGCAGCTCACCGCTGGAGCCCACTGGAGCTCAGCAGGTGTGAGCCTGGCCTGTACCTGGATAGGAGACTCCTGGGAAAGCGAGGTTACTGCTGGAAGTGGTGTTAGTGGGGCCAGTAGGGGGCACTCACCTGTGGTCTGTGTGGGTCCTAATGCCCCAGTATAGTGACGGGGACACTGTACTGTAAAAAGGCGCCATCCTTTGGATGAGACGTAAAACCGAGATCCTGACTCTCTGTGGTCATTAAAAACCCCAGGGCGTTTCTCGAAAAGAGTAGGAGTGTTACCCTGGTGTCCTGGTCAAATTTCCCCCTGGACTTTACCAATCATGGTCTCCTAATAATCCCCCTCTCTGAACTGGCTTCATCACTCTGCTCTCCTCCCCACTGAGAGCTGGTGTGTGGGGAGAGTACTGGTGCACTATGGCTGCCGTCACATCATCCAGGTGGGGGTACACACTGGTGGGGGTGGAGGGGATCCCCATTACCTGTAAAGCGCTTTGAGTGGAGTGTCCAGAAAAGCGCTATATAAGTGTAAGCAATTATTTTTAATTATTATAATTAAGTAGGCTGCCTTTTTCGAATCAAACTGCTGCAGGAACTGCTTGGGATCTATTATTCGGAAAGAAGCGACCCAAGAGCAGCCGTGCTGGGCGCCCGTGTGCGAGGGGATCCCACCTGACAGGGGGACGACAGCGTCCCCAGGGGCGGGGGCCAGCTGGGTCAGCTCCTCCGGGCTCTCCTTCAGCTTCAGGAAGAGGCAGGCGCTGGTGTCCGCAGCCACCTCCTTGTCCTCCGGCTCCGGCTTGGGTTTCAGGAGGCGCTCCGTCTGCTCCACGGAGAACACCACGTCGGGCTGCTCCACCCCACTGGGGGAGAGAAGGGAGGGGGGGCGCCAGCGTGAGAACACAGCATCTCCCTGCATGCGGAGTGGAGATACGAGACCCCGACAGGGCCAGGCGGGCCGATCGCTGTGTAACTGACACATGCACGCAGACAGATTGATCAGCGGGGCCACGGCTTCATGCAGACAGACGGCTCTTTTGATAACTGTGCCTCTCGTTGGACGGCAGATCTTTCGCTTACTCCAGATGAAATCTGACTAGGGTGCAGTCAAGCTTAATGCTAATCAGCCCTTTAGAGCCCTACATAAAAAATGACTTTAGTTTAAGATTTTAAACAGACTTTACTGTACCTCGGAGAAATTAGAGAGGATTAAAATTCATGTCCGTGTCTTAAATGCAGTATTGCTTAAGGATCATTAATTCACCTCTTCTGAGAGTCCTTCTGGACGGCTACAATGCAGAAAACACTCAAACATCTGGATATATCAATCTCTTTAACAGCTATTACTTGTATTCTGGGGGATCTGTCTAACTTTAAAATTGCAGTTCAGTGTAAGAATATATCTTTGACTCTTTGTATTGTTGGTAAAGGAGCTGTCATGTATGGATAATACAGGGCTATCCCAAATGACATGGGTCAGCGAAGCTGCTGTACAAATTCAACATGGAAAGATTGCTAGGTAAATCAATTTAAACAGATATGAGTCTCGTTTGAGATCTATCTCAATGGCACCAGAGACAGAACGCTGTAAATGCCGAGAGAATACAAATGGAGTGGAAGGAAATTAAAATGTGTAGTAAGTAAACGAAGGAAAAGAGAGGTATAATGGAAATGAGACGACAGGGAAACGTTGTTTTATAAAATTAAGACGTCCGCCAAAGTCGAGGGGGTGGCGGAGGGGGGGCAATGAAGAAAAACAGACGGGCCTGGGACGACCGTACCTGAGGATGAAGTTGAGGCATACCACTCCCTCCGGCTGGGAGGTCTTGCCGTTGTAGATGACGGTGGCCTGGGTCTCGGCCCACACAAAGCCCCCGTTCTTGGCAAGGAAGCGGTAGTGACTGGTGGTCACCTGGCCCTTTGATAGCACTGCAGGCAGACAACGTTTGGACGCTGTTACTTCAGTGGTGAAGAGGAAATCATGGCCAACCTTTACATCCCCCACAGATCATGAGACTAAACCGATAAACAACAGCAGTCTGACAACTAACACCCCACAGACACAGACACAGACGGGCGTTTTGGAAATGAAAAAGAGATCGATCACTATAATAATCGTATAATGGATGCATTTGTAACTTTGTTCCTAACTTCCGCTAAAATGCAGCTAGAAAAACAAGTCACAGCCATAAGAACAGAAAAGGCGCGGTCTCTTTTCCTGGAAAGAATCAGCTTCCCCGCACATAGCTTCCCTGTGCAGTCTTACTTGCTGTTACTCTGACTCTCCACACTGTGGAGTTTTATCTATACTGTATGGGTAACGTACCACGTTGTGCTAATAGAGCCCCCTTCTCCTGAAAGCACTATAAGGCCTGTGTGAACGCTGATCACTGCAACAAGCCAGAACACAACTGAACCTCAGAGAGATTCCCTTGACATGCGTGACATGTCTCTGTCAGCCCCCCTCCCCGCCGGCCTCCTCCGACACTCACAGGTGTGAAGGCTCTTGGTCAGGTGATCCGAGTCCAGGGCGT
This sequence comes from Atractosteus spatula, assembly GCF_055471065.1. Taxonomy (NCBI): domain Eukaryota; kingdom Metazoa; phylum Chordata; class Actinopteri; order Semionotiformes; family Lepisosteidae; genus Atractosteus; species Atractosteus spatula. Next base: position 72,042,947 of record NC_142708.1, on the reverse strand, counting down.
GGTGATACTCGTAGGCAGATCGACCGATCAGATCCTCAGGCTTGTAGCCCACAAGCTCAGTCACCCTGCAGGCAAGGAAAAGTGGGAATAAGCCAGAGGGAGGGGTCAATGAGTCCAGGGATCACAGCTGTAGAGATGACGTGGCAAGTTTCGCTTTCAGTGAATACCGAGGTATTTCACCGTGTCTAAGGAAAATAAGGTAAAAAATAGCTGATAGCTGAGTTCTAGATAAACCCAACTACTAAATACGGTCCCAATACTTGAGAGACTACATTCTCGCAAGGCCAGAGCACCTAAATGTGCCCCCCTTCCAGTCCACTCCACTGTAGTACTTTAATGCAACCAGGGTTAAAATTAGGCTGGTTTGCTAATTGCCCGTTAAAATGGTTAGGGATCCTGCACAATGTGATAGTTCTGCACACCGAGGAGCCAAACCACAGGTAGCAGGTAAAAACGCCAAGGGGTTTCTTAATTTGAACAACAAGAGAGGGGTGTAACCTGAAAGTCTCACATTACAGGCCTGTCACACTGCTCTGCAGAATGGGAGACATTAACAATCCCCACCACGGGGGGAAAATATATATATATAAAATAAGAAAAATCTGGCAGAGACATATCAGCCAAACTGACTTTTATTTCTTTAAGGGAACAAAGTCAAGTAAAATATAGTAGTCAGATCACACCACCAAAGGACAGTGGTAAGCAACTGGGCCTAGGAGGGCTTTAGAAATGAAAACGTGTAATCTAATTACAATGAATTTTCATTTCTCTCAACATAGACATTTATTCAATGTTTTAGTTTAGTAGCTAATTGGAAAAGTGAAAAGACCAGCAGGAAGGTTACGTGAAGCACTAAGCAGGGCAAATCCAGGCACAACAGTACCAAGCAGTATAATTCTCTGTCATCGTGCAGGGTCTGACGCAGACAACCACTTCTATCTATAACACAGAGTCATTTCACTTCGGTCTTCTGGGGGATGGGGTTGTTAGTCAATGTTTACTATAACAGGAACTACTGGAAAAAAAAAGGAAACTGAAAAATGAAAACACAAATGTTCTCTGCTATTGAGATTTTTTTTCAGGACTTATTATGTAACAGCCAGCCTTCTCAAGTTAAGCACATGCTTGTTGATTCTATAAAAACACGTCACGCCCAGGACTGCTGCCTGAGGTGCCCGCCCATACAGTGTCAGCTAGTCTCATTGGAGTACAACTCATTCTTTCTGTACGGCGAGAACACATTGTGACTTTGCAATCACAATAAGCATTTCTCATAGCTCCTCCCCTCCCCCTCCCCTCCCCAGAGACCAGGCCCGTCTGTACAGAATGTTCACTGCCCTGTGTTTATAACTCAGCTGGCTGGGACCATGTGCTAGGCAGCCTGCCAGAGCTGAAACCACACGTCACACTTCGGTGGCCAAGTCTGCTCCTATTGCAGCAGGCCAAAGGACTAAAGAGCGCTCCTTTAACATCACATATTTCTGCTGTTTTGGAGAGTCGAGCTCCAGACTCGGGCTCCAAGTGATGAGTGCGAAGGGGAAACAGACTTCCTGCAGCCTGGGGGTACAGGGGGAAACGCTCTGTACTTTTTACATGCTCTTAGTTTGTGATGGGGACAAATTCAGAAGGGTAGATGGAATTAACATTCTTAGCCACAGTAGTTATGCCTTTTTTCATCATTATTTTATAACATTTCAATCAATCATGCTTTCTTATGAAACAATCCAGATATTTTCCCTGTGGAGTTTTATTTATACTGTACAGATAACAGTACAAACAGCAGGGCAGAGAGGGGATGATCTGTCAACCATGTGGTGTGCTAGCTTCAAGTACATCCCCGAGACAGTGTAAGATGCTGTGTTTAGTACACATTCACAATTGTTACTCACTTGCAATCTCAAAGTAATCCAAACGCTAGGGAAAGCGGACTGAGGTTAAAATGTTTTACTGTTGCCTTTGTTAAGAAATGTCTATTTATGCCTGTGGTTTTGTTCTTTTCAGATCCACAGCTTTTCAACTACAGACACAAAGTACCGATCCAGAACAAATATGATACTTACTAGCAGTGTGAAGCTGTGACTTTATTTTTTAAAGTTCTCTGTGCTACAAATGAGATAAACACCCAGCTCCCGTGTTACAGGAGTTCTGTTCCACAGGCGCATCTGCACCCTGTTACAGGTCGCTGGATTAGCAAGGCCCAGCTGACAGGACGCCAAGAGTGACCAACCTGCCGTCACAGTGGGTGAACTTGAGGTCCAGGCTGTGCCGGCTGAGGAAAGTGCTGCTGTCCAGAGGGAACTCCACGTTGGAGGGGTGCGGGATGGGCTCACACAGCAGTGTGAGGAAGGTGAGGGGCTGGGGGGGCAGCGCGGGGCCGTCGGCGGGGGGCTCCTGCGCCCCGGAGCTCTTGTAGGTGTGAATGTGGCCGGTGCAGTGCAGCACCTGGGAGCACAGGGCGGAGAGAGGATGGAGAGGCGCTGTGTGAGCATAAAAGAAGCTCCCGCACCCTGAACACCCCCCAATTTCACGCCACCAGACGTCAAACACACTAGTAAGACCTCACTGAGAGTCCTGTGCACACTATTTTGTCCAAATATAGGTTAACATCTTAAGAAAAAGACATTGCTGCTCTGGAATATATCTAGAAAAAAAGCAAACCAATACACTGCAAAGCATTGCAAAGAAGACAAAACAGGAGGAAACAGTGACTGAGTGCTTACGAATATCTGATGCTGAAAGTAATTTTGAACAGAGAAGATTACAAGAACAACAGGAACTACTAAAGATAATATAGCAAAAACAGCAAATCCCACAGTGTTCTAGCAGATGTTCCAAGAGCCAAACTATGCTGCATGAAGCAATGTCACACCACAAACCAGTAAACACTGAAGGGCCATTTGTCAGTACCTTTATCTGGAATTTAACTTTGCAACTACTAAAGGCTGCTTATGTTGGACTTGTGCCTTTTATACATAATACGTGCTCAGCTTTGCACACTGTCCCAGTTCTCAGGCCAGGGTAGTGGAACAGCAGTGCCTGTGAGCACTGTTGGAGAAATAAAAAAAAAACCTCTAACCTGTCGTGTGCAGCAGGCCCCTAATGCAGGAGGAAATAGTGTCTGTCTGCATACACATATCTGATGCTGAAAGTAATGTGGTTTAAAATTCACAGGATATGATTACAGTACTGTGCAGGCTGTGAGCAATTTAACCTGCACTGGTAATTTCCTCTGATCAACTCTCTAATGGGCTTCACTGAATTTGGCTACAATGAATGTCACACGAGCAGTAGAGACTTTCTACTGTGACACTGAGGGCCTCTCATCCCCTAATAAGGGTGAGAAGCTTCCAGGACAATTTAAGTTGTGTCTCAAGGTCACTCGTTACCTTATAAGAGGCTGATTTGATGTTGACGGTGCGGCCCCTGGTTGTCAGTGTGCTCTTCATCCTAATGAAGAAGCTCCTCTCTGTCGGCACATCTTGATTCTGCTTCTTGGAGAAACCTGAACACAAGCACAGACATGCAATGCACAGCCAGGCAGAGAGGCACAGACCCACACAAGAGGGAGATATCCACACACGTATCTTTGTAAACATATATACAGGGGGTTCCATAGCTTTTTAAGGCATAATAACCATTCCTTTGTAAGGCCCTTGGAATTGTATATATTCTGGATTGGGAGAAAATGTGCAAGTAAAAGCTCTGGTTTTCTCACACTATATCTCAGTACAGCTGTACTGTCCAGTTTTCAGACCACCACTCCAAGTGCTATACCAATATGAGTCTACATGAGTCTCCCGCGTTCAGACACCCTCCTCTCACCTGCTCTGGGTGTTAGGGCATCCCGCAGTTCCTCCTGGTCGCAGGGATGGACAAAGTCAAACACGCTCTGCCCCAGCAAGTCCAGCTGAAACACCAGCGGCAATACGTGAGGCTCACAGACACAGTACCGCCACACGCACAGCTCTAACTTTCTAGGCACGCCGGGTTTCTCAACAGACTGCAAACGCTGCATGGCGGCACAGACTGATGTTTCCCATGGTCTGCAGCATGGCCTCGGGCACCGTTCTCACTCACTCACGACACGCGATCCCAGAGCCCAGAGCCGGCCGGGCAGCCTGCGTACCTGTGTGATCCCGATGTGCTTGCTGACGCTCTCCGACAGGTAGACCATGTCTCCCTCGGGGGCCAGCACCATGACGAACCCCCCCAGTGCTCGCGTTAGGTATCCATCCAGCTCCTCCTCCTCCTCCTCCTCCTCCCCCCCCTGGTGTGTCTTCAACCCGCCTGCATTGTCCAGGAGAGAGGCGCCCATTAACCCCACACCGCGCGAGCAGAGGCTAAAATCATTCAATGAAACGAATACGAATTCAGCATCCTGGTCTGGAGACTGTGAAAAGGACCCTTTTCTAAACACGTACAGGTGCATAAAACTGTGGCTTACTGCCGAGCCAGATCTCTTACGTTGTTTTGCTCTTTCAGACTTAAACGACTGCTGTTGTGATGGATTTAGAAAGTGAGTGGTCTATACGTGCACGCTTGTAGCTCACCTAAATAAGAATAAGCAACAGACCAGATTAAAAAGAAGTAGCTTGAGTAGGGAGCTGCATCAGCATGCACAGGCTGCAAAGGAACAAGTAACAGGTTTATTCTTGTGCTGAAAAGAGAAGAAAAGAAACACAACGTTTCGGCTGTGGAGCCTTCTTCAGGAGTCACACCCGAAGAAGGCTCCACAGCCGAAAAGTTGTGTTTCTTTTCTTCTCTTTTCAGCACAGGAATAAACCTTTACTTGTTCCTTTGCAAATTAAAAAGAGCTGCTCAAGAACAAAGGAATGGTTCATTTTTCCGCCCGTCTCACTCCTGTGATACCAATATCAGCCTTCTGTGTAGAACTCTGGGTCAGGCCCTGCTTAGCTCACATGGTCTAGCTTCTGCGTAGAGCTCTGCCTGGCGCTCGGTGCTGTGCTACACAGAAGGCTGCTCATTCTCTCCTCGGCAGGGCCCGGCACGTCCGCGCGCCCTAATCCTCCTGTGCGCGCCCACCTCCGAGCGCCGGCCCCCTACCTGCTTGGAAGAGCCGGCTCATGCGCATGTAGCTGAGGGTGACCCTCATGATGGCCGCCTTGTCCAGGTGCGAGGTGACGCGGCGGGGCAGGGGCAGGGTGTGCGCCAGCTGGTAGAACACCTCCGTCTCCTGGCTGCGCCGCGAGCGGGCCGCGTCCCGGGAGCGCACCTTCCGCAGCTCCGAGCTCGGCCTGCAGGGGGGGGGGGGAGACAGCAGGGGCTTCATCCAGCCACAGGGTAACGGGCTGCCACGACAGCGCTCTTAAAAACATCTACTGTCTATACTACTAATAGTTCAGGCAGGGAGCTGCGTCAGCAGGCGCAGGCTGCAAAGGGACAAGTCAGAGGTTTATTCCTGTGCTGAACAGAGAAGAAAGAAAACGCAACGTTTCGGCCGTGGAGCCTTCTCGGGTGTGAGGAAGAAGCTTCTTCAGCTGCTCACGCCTGAAGAAGGCTCCACGGCCGAAACGTTGCGTTTTCTTTCTTCTCTGTTCAGCACAGGAATGAACCTCTGACTTGTCCCTATACTACTAATACACAGGCGTGCTCATTCATTTCACCCCAAACAGGAGCTGGAAGTGGAGCAATCGCTCTGCGGCACACAGCTGACAACTCTGCCCTTCAGGAGCAGCGACGCAGACGCAGGCCGGCAAGTTGGGTTTTCTTGTTAAGCAAAGGCTTTAAAACCACGGAGATATTCCGAGGCTGCAGCCTCAGGCTCCGCACTCCAGACGCTAGAAACCAGTACAGATGCAAACAAGAGCAGCAGCGACGGATTTTTAATTCCAGTCCCCGAACAGGACTTGTCGTCACACTCGGGAGGGGAACCCGGAGCACTTCACAGTAATAAAACATCCCAGCTGGACCAACATCCCTATTTCTGGATTATTTTTTTTTTTATGATGAAGCATAAAAATGTTTTTGGTCACAAAGGTCTTTTTTTTTTCCGCCTTCCAAGTTACGGGCAAAACGCTTAACGCTTCTGTCAGACGCACTGTTTCTCAACACCCCACAGAAGGGGTGGTGTGAAGCTCGGAGACGAGAGGCAAGACGTGTCCAGGCGAAACAGCTAGCCGTCTCTGTGAGGTCCCCACGCCAGACCGTGGAGAAAACCCACTGAGGGGCACAGGGCTTGGCCCCGCTTCTTTTAAAGCTACATCAGGACTCATTCTGATAACCGCGCCACAACACAAAATCAACTGTCAGCATGCATATCATCAAAAGCGTTTAATATGGACACTATTTTTACTTGCACACACCAGGGCAACTAGTGTATATGTACATCAGATTTACACTGGGCACGTCAATAAACAATCTTGTACAACAGGGTGAACTGGCAGTGCGATGCACGTGCTGCTCTAGACAAAAATGAAGGATTGCATTTCTCCCTTAAAACTAAAAAAACACTTTTATAATACCAGAAATAACAGGGAACAACTTAACCACAGTTTAACCGCAATTATCATTTAACGACCTCAACATCTTTCTGTAGAGACCACAGATGCATTTCAAATTTACTTCTGTTCACAACAAGTTAAAATTACATTCTCACCGCAGTGTTTAGATACAGAAAGATCGCACGTCCGATATACCTGTCATCGCCTGATTTTTGACATGCCAACCTTATAAATAAAAGACAACTTCTATTTACAAACACAAAGACAAAAGAAACTGCACTCTCCCCTTCTCCATACCGACTCCTGCTCTTTGATAAACTACTCCAGAAAGTTTGGCTTCAGAGATAAAGCCCCAGTTGTTTGTCCCCTATCCTGCTCAAGCTCTCTCTCTCCCTTCCCCCACATTAAGCCTAAGGAGAGAGAAAAAACACCTCCAGGTTCACGTTTTGCACTCCAGTATTACACACTTCCACAACCACACAGCTGAGCTTTAACACAGCAGTACCCTGAACACCCAGATATTGTCCACTTGTATTTCTTACATGGTTCAGCTTCCCAGTTTCAAAAGTGCTAAAAGGTCTGAAGTCTTCCTTCCTCCCTGCTCCTCTCCTGGGCTGTGTGAGTGCACACAAACTTTACTGCCCCCGAGCCCTCCTCCTCCTCTCCCTCCCTCCCTCCCCAGCTGGTCTAGGCAGCGGAGACAGAGGAGGGGTCTGTTGTGCAGTTGAGAACATCTGACCCCCCTCCTTCTTCATTCCTCTCTTTGACTTTAAAACACTCGCAGCTCCCCACGGTGAGCTGAGCTTTGAAAACAGGCCTCCCGCTACCCCCTGCAGGCGGCGCTGCCAGCTTTGCAAATTTGTAGCCCCGCACAGAGTCCCGAAGGGTGATTTGGCAGCAATTCCATGTCGAAAGCAACTTGTCATTTAGACACCTGGTCATTTTCATGGCAGTGAGCCCAGAATTTTTTGATGCACAAGCCCCCAAATCGCTTGGTATGGTCCCATTTAATACCTAATACTGAACAGGAATGTTCAGCCTTTTCTCCCATCATGCCCTTTTGCCTTCAAGACACTGAACACAACAGGCGATTATTCCGTATACCGACTGCAGGATCATGGAAGAGTTAGCTGGACAGTACAACAGTGAAGAGATATAACTGGCCCATTCAGTTAAGGCAATTCTCTCCTTGCCACACATGTGTAAGGGACAAACACCGTTTAAACCGCATTATTCCGTTTTATTTGTTTTCCTGCAATTTGCTAACCTGTTTGAAAAACAACATTTTGAGGCTGACTTGGCAACTTTCAGATCCCAAACTCTGGCAATTCAGCCTGTGGGTGAGGAGGGAAGGGTCATCTGGAGAAACCCACAGCAAACAGGCTGCGTGCCTCTTTCTCCAAGGGCCGCCTGCCCGACAACAACACATTTGCATCCCATTTCCTTAAAAGCAAATGCAAATGTTTCAAGGTGTGGACCTTGGAAAGGGGACAGAGGCAGCTGTGCTACAGAGAAGTACGAGGACTGGGCAGCTGTGACGAGTAGGGGTTGGGGTCTGGGGTTCAGACCCCCCAGCTAGGGGCGCTACCGTTGTACCCTTGAGCAAAGATATTTCATGTACGTTTACTCCTGGAAGATACCCTGCTCTAACTGAGTGTTCTCCAGGGGTTCGTCATAAAGGAGAGCTGTTCCCCACTCGTTTACCTAGAAAGATAAAGGATTAAATGGATTTTTCTTTAAACATCTGTGTTGATCAGAAAGAAAAACAAAAAAATGTGCTCTTGACCATTGACTTCAGATTTTCTCCTTCTAGACAGGACTCATTCCAGCAGTACTACAGTGACTAAGTGTAGTGGCATACTGACCTCATTCACTGCCTCAGCCATCCTTATCAGCACCACTTATGCCTGTTATCCCTTTCAGCACGACATAAGAGCAGGCCAGCTTCCTGCTGCACTGCTTTCTTCGACTGTGGGGTGTCCAAGGGATACGATCGCCCAGAAATGCTGTGTCTGAAGGTATGCTGCAGCCATTGACTTGAGCAGCTCTGCACATCATCTCACCCGATCTGGATAAAGAACCAGCCCCCGACAGACTGGGGATAGCGGCATTCTTCTGTTTTCAAACACAGCAAAAATAGTTTTATTCCCCCCCCCCCCACAAACAACCTCTGTGCTTGTGGTATAAACATCAGCCTGGTGCACAAGGCCAGCTACCCAGGTGCTGCTGTGTGCTTGTGCTTGGCGGCTTGTCACAGTTGTTCATTTTAAGTAAGGGTCTGTACAAGTAGGCACACAGGAGAATTATAAAATGGGGAGGGGGGGGGGGGCATAAGGGAGTCCAGATTTCTGGGAGCCTCCCAACAACATGGGTATAGGAATTTGGGATGACTAATCTTTCATTTAAATGCAGCCCACTGAAGAAGCAGTGGCCTGGGGCACTGTGAGGGGTGTCACAGATGAAAGGTGCCCTTTCTACAAAGGGAAACAAACTCTCCCCTCTCCTTCTCTTGAGCAGTGCTGGGTAAGGCCTCATTGTTCTCTGTCCTACCAAAACAACCTCGAGTCTGTGACGTCAATGAGGGGCATGGGGCAAGGGGGAGGGGTAGCTGCGTGCTTAGAGCCTATGACCCTTAACCTAAGGGCTATGCCTGCAAATTTTCCAGAACAACCTGAAATGCAATAGCTGTGGCTGAGGCATTACAAAGAAGCGCAAGAGCTTACTGGGCTGGCTTATGATTCCTTACAAGTCACGAGTGGCAGAAAGCAATGCTTCAATGGCCTTTTTCAAAAAGAAAAGAAAAGCCAGCACAGGAGCAGCAACGAAAACAAACTGAACTCCTTAATAACACAATGAGACATGTAGGATGGAAATATCTCTTGCGCAACCACATGGAGAAGGAGAGAAGAAAAACAGTAAATGTCCCTTTTTTTATTTGAACAGCGTGACCGAAAATTGTGTTGCAATAAGGTTACCAAATTATAGTCTGTTGGTCTGGCTATTTTTTTTTATAGCCAATTAAATGAGACTTTTTATACACGTTACACGCTGACGGGCCCAGGAAAGCAGTCTCTGAAAGAGTCACGTCCTTGTGGTGGCTGGATCTCAGTGTGCTCGTACTGTAAGCCCAACTGCTCGGAGGCCCCCATCAGGCAGCAAGACGCGAGCCTTTTCCCGAGAGATTCCAACAGGAGGAAAGCTTAAGAACCAGACGGATTAAAAAAAACAACAACTTAATCTTCAAAGGTAATGACATAAGTTACAGCTAAAAGATGGCTATATTTTCCTGTGAACATTTCCCGTGGGGGGGGTTGTATTTCAAGAGCAAGGCCCACGATAGGAGGATAAGCATAAAAGGAGATGAACGACCGGGAAAACATCAATGGAGTGTTTGGCCCTCATAATGAATACAACTCTTCCTGGTTTAGTTTAAGGCAATAGTCCAGAGCTCTCCAAACCAACTGCCCCTCAGCTCCAGCTGAAAAAGGCACGTCAACTGTGTTGCAACATTCAACTATATCCTTCGATCAGACAAACCAAAGACAGAAACCGCAGGCCTATCCCTGACTCTTACACAAGACACAAACACATAACATGGCAAGAACTTGGCATTTTATTAGACCCCAGAAAATCCAAATCGCCCTTTACAAGCAATTTTGTCCTTGAGGGGTCTCTCTCCTGTGTTCGCTTCTCAATCTGTTGTTCCATCCCTTGGGTCTTGGGCTTTCACCAGACTGTGCTGCTCTTTCCCAAGATCTGGCGTTAATTCACCAGTTACGATTCATCGGCAGTTTGAGGTTTTTGTTTGAGCCTCACGGTTTCAGTGTGTTTTTGCCCACAAGTACAGGGCGGGCGCCTTGTATGTTCATGGTCTGTGAGGAACAAGAGAACGCAGAAACTCTAGAAATAAAAAAAAAGGTGCTACTGCATGTCTGAACGTGACCTGAGAGCCCCTGGCCCACTAGACCTCTCCCTGATTGAACAGCCCCTCTTTTAAACAGAAGGAGGTTTGCTACTTTAGGATAGCATCTTCAAACTAGAATAGGATACAGGAGATGCAGTACAACATGAATGCAAGACCAAGGCTTTTGGAGTTTGTTTATCCTATTTTTAGTGCATTCCTTGAGGGAATGCTGTTAAACCGGGAGCAGTCCGGAGCCTGGCCCTCCCCTCCTCTCTGACCCCGACGCGCAAGAGCCCATCCTGTCTTAGTGCTGGAAAGCTTTATTTATTTATTCAATAGAGCCACACGGAAAGAGATCACACCAGAGATCCATTTTTAGTGACGGAGAGAGAGAGTGGGAGTGGGAGAGGGGTTGAACGTGACGGTGAGCGTGGAGAGAGAGGAGAGGAACAGCCTGGGTTCACCGAGTTCGCCTTCCCTTCACACACAGTGCTAAGATACGGGCACTCCTCTCTCGCACGTTACTGCCATCCCATTGGCCACAGCCCAGAGAGCAGAATGACTTAACTGGCCGGACTGTTACAAGGGAAATCTCTAGCTTTCCTCTCTCCTTTTAATGTCTCCGTTTGAGGGACAGAGAAAGTGAGTTAGGAGACGGGAAGTCTTTTTTGTGGTCTTCTCTCACACATAGGACAGGCTCAAAGACACAAAAGTCTAAGCTTCCATCCTTACTCCATTGCAGAACATAAAAAAGCCAAATTATATGCATAATCCAAATTGTCCGGCGTGTCAGCAATTAAAGTAATACAGAGTAACAATAATATATTATATATAATATGTAAGTAATATATATCAACGTGTCTTGATGCTTTACATTTTCAAAGGCATGAATGTAACCTCCAATCCATCCATCCAAATCTGCTTATGGCTTTTAACATGATTTTAAAGACCTACAAAATATTTTAAAAAGTGTCATTGTGCTCAGGCATTTTCAGAGGAACAGGGAATTCCTGAAGGTTGAAAATAACTGTTCTAGCAGGAAAATGTAAAACTCCTGGGATCAGATTTCGGTTGAATGCTTACTTCTTAAACCAGCGATCCTGTCCAGGTTCAAGCGAACTTGTTCTTTCCCCACTCCTGTCGTTATTGCAAACTGATTTGCAACATTTTTGTCAATTTCTCCCCAATTTAATTGAGAAGCTCTAAACGAGAGCTTTAAAGGACCCCCAAACCACGATATTTTTATCTGTCTCACGTGCGCAGATATTGCCCTTTTAAAGTCAGCATACCGACAAGGACAGAATGTGCTTTAACCAAAGTTGTAACCTTGAGAATTAAGCCCGAAGCGTCTGGTTTTGGAAAAGCAGCAGCCCTGTAGGCTGAATACATACACGCCTGAGGACCGCCTTCCCAGACAGACTGCAGGGCCACTGCAGCCCAGAGAACAGAACAGAATGTTCTCCAGTAGCTGCAGCAACAACTGCCGAGACAGACTCCAGAACAGGGCGAGCACGCGCGCTCACTCTCGCGCAAGCATGTCCCTGCCTCCGTGAGTCCCGGTCACAAGCCAGCAACCGGCTATGTGTGCAGCTCCACAAACATTTCATTCATTAAAGCCGTGAGGCACGCAGACCCCAGGCTGGCTGCATTCCAGATTGAGAAAAAAAAAGAGTCAAAGGGTTCCAAGTGTTTATTTTTTTTACCCCTCTCCTATTTCATTTAATAAGGAAGGCTATATTATATTAAAAAGGCAGGCTAAGTCTGGCTTTTCTCCCCTACCTAACCAAACAGAAGTCTTCACACAATATCGTTGCTGTGTCAGGATCTGGTTCACCCTTAAACAAGCTGACAGGACTCTATTACTAAGTTCCTGAATGTGGGTTAAGACGGGACTCAACTCGGGCAGCCTCTGCCTGGCTTGGACCTGCGGGGACGGGAGGCACAAGGTGCTGCAAGTCAGCCAGCTGAGTTTCCTCTTCCTGGCGCAGAGGTCAAGGTGTTTTTGTTCCCTCCTGGTGTGCCCATGAAACCTTTAATCTTGTCATGACAGTTATCGCTCCAGACAGCTGGACGTGGGTCAGAGGATAGACCGAGAGCTAAGAATATCCAGAGTGGGCATTTTAGCCCCGGCACTACACGTTAAAGACACACACACACACACACACACACACACACACACACAACCTCCTCTGGGATTACACTGCTCTGTTCTTATCTTCAAAGTCCAAACCTTGCTTTCCCTAAAACCAACAGAGCTAATATTAGCCAAAAGGCCAGTTCCCAGTGCAATCGGGAGAGAGCTACCGACCCACAGTGCTTTGGGACAGCACTTGGACTTCCTCAGCACTCCAGACCTCCCAACTGTTGGCAGCCATCAGATCCAGGAGGGGGGCAGTTAACTCAGGAATGATTTACTTCGGTACAACGTGTACCGCACACAGCAGGGGCAAGAGTTCACTACAGCCGCTCCAGTGGGTGTTGCCGAATTGTACATTTTATGCGGTTTTTTATTTAATTGTGATAAACGTTTTGAGAAAACGTCACTGCAGAAACGGCCTTTTACTCTCTTCCATCTGCCCCTTTACTGTAGAGGACACGCGTATGACTAGCACTGCAGACTCTGCGATTTGGTGTCAGGGAGCTTTCTGGAGAAAAACAGTCCCTGATCTTCTTCACTACCGACTTTCAGCGCCACAAACAAGACGGTCTTCTAATCGCCGCCATGGAGAACTCCTCCGTCAGCGTTCACCCGGTTTTTACCTGTCCCTGGGCATGTGAATGGCAGTGCGGCAGAGACCGCAGAGCACAACGGGGTCGGGATACAGGGATGTGACCGCCAGACTCTGCAGGCACCTCGTACTCTTGCATTTCTTTCAATCTTTACCTATGTCGGTCTCAAATTTATAACGAATCAACCGGCATCTAAATTCTCCAGGAACTTCAGTCACACGCTGATCACCTTCTTGCTGGCACTTCTCTAAGCCTTTGCCTTTAGATCAGCCGATATACGTTCCAATAAAAAGTCTGATGTCCGCCAAAGAGGGCCCTACCTCCCAGAGTCCAAACTCAGAGACATCTGTTATTGATCGCATGCCGACTCTCTCTCCTGGCACACCAGTTAGGCAGTTCCCGTAGCCTGGGCCTTCAGTGAGAATACTGTTTCTCTGTACTGTAATTTGATGTTCGGATGACGTTGGGAAATGTTTTGCCCAAAGGTCAAATACAGAGGTCGTCCTGCAAAGTAACTCTAACACAGGGTATCTCAAAAGGGACCATCTACTTGAGATGTTCCCCCCCCCCCCCCATCTCTTCCCCCAGCTTCTCTTTACCGGAACTGCAGCTGCTTAAAACGCAGGTATGTGGAATTCCAATACTGCATGATGTGCGTTAAATTCTTTCATGGTCACGGATGTTGACTTTTCATCGGCTTAACAAGGCGCACAGACTCAACGCCATGAGCTCGCTAATCATTTCCACCGAGTTTTCAGTCTGTAACCACTGGCCACGCACAGCACAGAGTGACAAAGAGGAACAGGCAGCCTCGCCTAACGCTTCAATCTTTAACTTGGGATCTCGGATGTTTTTCGAGGTGGGGTTTTGGCCGTTTTCAGGCCCATTTCTCGCTCGGCGCTGGCTATGAGGGCTCATAAGCTTTTGATTCCGATTCCTGTGACATCAAACGGCCTTTGGCGAACTGGACACTAGACACACCTTGTCGGCTCTGTGGCTGAGGATCTGCACCTGTGGCTGGAAGGTTGCCAGTTCAAATCCCGCTGCCGGCAGAGGAATCCTACTCCGTTGGGCCCCTGAGCGAGGCCCTTAACCCCAGCTGCTCCAGGGGTGCTGTATAAATGGCTGACCCTGTGCTCTGACCCCCAGCTTCTCTCCCTGTCTGTGTGTCTCATGGAGAGCAAGCTGTGGTCTGCGAAAAGACAAATTCCTCATACAAGAGATTGTATATGGCCAATAAAGCAACATTATTATTATTATTATTATGGGGGATGGTGGAACACATGGAGAACTGGACTGTGAAAATCTGTGCTGGCCGTTGTAACTCCTGGCTAGAACTCAGCCCCACAAATCTGATTTATAGCCGAACTGGCACTTAACCAGCTGTTACAACAGCCTGCAGTCCCTGCTCTGGGAATCCACAGCAGAAGCCTCTTCTGGAAACACAACAGTGCATCCTGGAGACTTTATAGACTGTAGCTCTCATGCTAACCACGTTGATTAAAAAGAGAAGTGCACTGCATACAATTAAAATGAGCTCTGTCCGTCTCTTCTCAGGCCCAGTTTGTTTCCGACTACAAAGTCTCTCCATTCCAGCCCTGCAGCTTTTGGCTGCTTCAGGAAAGTACACCTCCTTATGACCCTGCTCTTCTACCTAATTACTAATTATCCATCCATTAGCAGGAATCAGTTTATTATACTAACAAAGAAACCAAATTAAAACCAAACCAATTTTCAAAATTGCTCTGCCTGGGTGTTATTTATTGCCGATTGCAATGCGCTGTATCTCGGTCCCCCTCCCCAGGGCACGTCCACTAAGCACAGAGAGCCCCTGCGAGAGGCTTAAAGCACCAGCACGCACGCACACGGCTCCACGTCCTCTACGAGCCCAGGCTGCACGGGGCCGCGCGCCCAACGCTGACCATCCAGCACCGCGTCCTCGCGGTCTAGCCGCTGACACGGCGCCTGCGCGCTCCCGGCCACGTCGGAGACCCAGTGACCCAGTGCTTCCGCTGGTCTACCACGCTCTCTCTCATCTGGGAAAGCATGCGACGACCAAGACTGCGTTCTCCGTGCATTAGGACAAAATCGATCTAGCTGACACCCGAAGCAAACCCGCCTGTCCCCCCCTGTAAAGTGGACACAGCTCTTCAGCACCTTTAATTATCATTCATTAGAAGTGACTCACTGTATCGCAATTTACCCATTTTTGTAGGTTGCCCCGCATACTCAAACATCTCATTAACGAGAGAGAGGTCCAAAGCAGACTGAAATTCATGCGGTGAGCCTCACTACGGTACAGCGCTCACCGACTCGGGCATCGCAGCGTAGCGCCGGGCCCACACTTGACATTTACACTTGACACAATGAGGAACACATCGCGGTCCAATGCTCTTTTCGTAAACTGCCAGTTTGACATCTGCAAAACATTTTTTTTTTAAATTCCAACAAAACCCTTGTATCCCCTGCACGGAGTTCCGAAAATCGGAGTCGATTCCCATTCAACGATCTGTTGCAGCTGGCTGAACTGCATATAAGAATTACATATTTACAGGCACGTTTCAAGAAAACAGACCCTTGCAGCCGTGCAATTAAATTGATTTTCGGCAAGGCAATCAAAAACAAATTCTCGTGCCTCAAAACAGAATAAACTTTACCTTGTGCCTTCCGATTCCGTCTCCATCGCCAGTGTAACGTGCAGTAGTACACTTTGTTCTTTTCTGCGATCCGGTTATTATTGTTTACAATCTTGCGCCTGCGCACTAAGCACAGATTCGCTCCACCCTGCAGGCAAACGTCACCGCCCTGCTTTGCATAACCACGCCCAATGCTCCCCAGCACCCCGGGGCTCGAGTTTCAAGTGTGCTCTTCGGCGCTCCCTAGTGGTGCATATAGCCAATCGCGGAATCGATGGAAAGCAGCAGTTTCAGCAGCAGACAGAACGTATGCGAGCTGTTTTGTTTCTTGCAGTTGTTACTACAGGTTTTAAATTTTGGGGTCTTGTAAAGTGAAATATAACTAAAGCACGACTTAACTAGAGTTTAAGTCACACAACTGGCTTCATATACTCACAAGTCACAAGCAGGCATCGCAAATACTGATCCTTTTCATAGATGTATTTGCCGTTACACCAAATATCAGATGTACACGTTTGTATGCCAAGAAAACACGCTCCGCCACACAGTCCTCCGCACTACTGCCTTTCTAATGAAGACTCCGCTGACCCACAGAGACGCTCATTTTGCCCTGCAGGGGTAAAGGAGGCGTCTGCCAAACTGCACAGACAGGTGCCGTGTCAGAAGGTGATGTGGAGGTTTTGTCAGACTGGTGGTCTGAAGCCGAACAACGAAAGGGTTTCGGTGGGCTTGCCGCCGCGTCAGAGAACAGGTAAGGCAACCACGGCAACGGAAGATCATTGATGGAGTTTGAAATGAAAGTTCAGGAGGGGTGCCAACAGCCGAGTTCGATCAGACTCGGCTATCCGTAATGAGCAATCACTCCCGAGGTCATTTCCGGTCCTGAAACATCAGAAACGCTGGACGTGATCTCCTTCTCTCCCTCACGTACGTCTTTTTGCATCCCACCTCCACCCTGCAGCTGCCCCTCGGTCACTCCTCACTCTGCAGGGGGGGGGTCTGAGGTGGTCAGCCCTCAGCCAAGCGGGACAAGCCAGATTTTCACTAAACACTCCATAAGCCTTCCAGGACACTTTCTTCCCGGGTGTGGTTATGCCTAGTGAAAGCTCGTTATGCACAAAGCCTTTCAAACAGCTGAACAAGTGCTTATGCCAGCTGCAATAACTAAGGAAAAAATATGTTTTCTCTTTCTTTATAAGATGAAATGGTCCCTTATAAGGGTCCCCAAAGTGAAAGCTTTTGATTTCCAAATGTCCACTATTCTTTTATCCCCACTTTGCCTATAACACACTGAGATCTTAACGTTCTGTACAGGTGTATTACTGAAGGAGCTGGATGTGCACATTCTTCCACTTCGTAAGATGTATTTTTTACTTTGGGTATTAATGTGACTTCACTTCAAGTTTCAGGAGCGTGGCCCTCAAAGGTGCAATTGTACTGAGTCACCAGCTCCACACCTTACGGTTCCCCCGCCTCTTGAAGCTCGTCATCCAAGGTCTGCCCACGGATGTTTCGAGGAGCACAGAACCGCATGGGGATGGATTCCTTCACGACATATTTTTACGCTACACTGACCGTTGTGCAGTTGGAGTCCACTGAGATGCAGGTGGTCACCCTTCAGCTCAGCTGTATATTACTAGTCAGGAGTGAAACCAGATCTCCCGTGATGTGTGTAGTTTTGGACAGAGTGGTCCATGCAGAGTGTGTGTGTGTGCGTGCGTGCATGCGTGGGGTAATGCATACATGCACACGTCCCAGTGTTAGAGCTTAGTGTATAGAGTGTGTTTGTATAGATCTGGTGTGATAGACTAGGCGTGTGTACAACAGTGCAAGAGTGTTTCAGCTCTTCAGTATTCTAGTGGATATTTGGTAAATTTACTAGTCATTTACTGCTCAATTATATACCGCCTAACGAACATGAAAACCAAAACATATGCTCAAATATTGTTTTTTTAATATCCAGAAATTGGTATCTCCCATTGTCTTCCCGGTGAGTTTTGCCCAGGTGCTCTGGTCTCCTCACACGTGCCAGATGCATGCTGGGTGTATCAGTTGGTCACTACGGCTCTCTAGCCGTCACTAGGTGCGTGTGCAGTCCCTCCATGTGCCCTGCGGTTTCTGTGCAGGTTCTAATCTACATTGGCACCTCTGGAACCAGGAATAGCAGCTTCCTCCTAGTTGATGGATAAATTTGTTAACATTGATACAAAAGAAAAACCCCATGACTATAAATGATCGGATTGACATGCTTTAGAATTTTAATCTGTTATGCTCTCTTGAGTCCTGTGCACCCAAGAGCCCCCGCTGCTGCCCTGTGATGCTCAGTGGACATGTGGGATGAGCTTGTGTGGCACCCTGCGGCAGTACTCTTCCCAGGCTCCCCCGTACTTCAGGTGGCACTCCTCCTCGATCTCTGCTGCCCTCCTCCACAGCAGGCTGAAGCAGTGCAGCGCGGGCAGATAGGGCACCAGGCTGCTGAATCCTGCAACAGCAACAACATCGTTCAGCGGCTGCTCATTCATGGAACGGACTCCCGATTCCTCTACGCACTGTTGCAGTTCTCCGTTCGCTTGACGTCTTTGTGTGAGTGTGTGTGCTGCCCCACATGGAGCAGTCCCGAGTACAGAAGGGTCTGCTGGCCCGGCCATGTCGATCGTGCAGGGCCTGACCCTGACGTTCGTGGAGCAGGCTGCAGGAGCATTGTGGGAAAACTGATAAGTTCTGCTCTGCTGGATGGATTTCACCCTAGTCAGGCAGGGTCTGCAACACATACAGTATATACAGTATATACATACTGCATATAGGAAATGGACTATGAAAAAATAGGTGTTATTATTTGCATTTCCTCTTGATTATATACATGCAATGTTTTGTCTGCCAAAAGGAACATGGGTGTAATCTGTAAACTGGTGTGTTTGTCTGGAAAACAAAAAACACTAAAAAAACAGGACCCACCCATATCTTACATCTTAAGATGAAAAAACTTTTCCTAACACAACAGTGTTTGTGTTTACGCATATAAATCAATCTCAACGTTCAGTTCGGTTTACGAATAGCTCTGCTCCAGTGGTAGACGTTCCTGCCCCCGGATCCTGAAGGTTTTGCAGGGCCTCTTGAAATCCTTGACAGTGAAATGCCAAGGGAGACTTGTCGTGCTCATTTTGGAAAAAAACGTTGCCTTAGTGTCGAAATGAACAGCTGGGATTGAAAGAAAACTGTTTGTCCCGGTAGCCACTGACGACCAGGGTGGCAGCACTGATCTACGTCTTATGAAAGAAGGACCACCTACCGCAGGGCAGACACCAGGCCAGCGTTAGGACAATGTCGCCCAGGTAGTTGGGGTGTCGGACCCAGCCGAACCATCCTGACGCCAGCAGCTTCTGCCCCGTGTGGGTGGGGATGGTCTCCAGATCTGTGTTGGGGGCGATGACGGAGACATTACCCAACCCCAGCCAGAGTGACACAGTGCAGAAACACCCCTCTATCCCCATTGTCTACTGCTGAGTCCTGGGCACCTGGTCAAGCCAAGCACCTGAAATCTTCTGTATTTCTTTCCATGGGACGTTATTATTACAACAGTAGGAGTCATTTTTAACTTACTGCACAGCTGCCTTTAGCTGAGGTAGTGATTCTCACTCCCGGTTGCTGTAGAGCCACAGGATCTTCTGGTTTTCCTTCTGCCTCAGCTTGTAATTACTTTACTGAATCAATTACTGGCTTAATTGACTGTAATAGCAATTTTTTCCATGCCTCCAATCACTGCGTTTGAGCTCCCTATAAAATCTCAGAACCACATGGTTGCAGCTCTGCAGGACCGAGAGGAAGGATCAGTAATTTAAGGTGGCTCACAGTACATTCAAAGAAATACAGGATTTTAAAATACGCACCATATTCCAAAAGTCCAGAAGTATAGAGAAGTGAGGTTTAGTGGACGACAGTACACAAGACAATGTCGTGAGCAAACAAAAATTAAAGTACAAAATATTGTATATAGTTTCATAACAAACACGAGCATGTAACGGAAGGGTTTTTTTATATCGTGCAAAGCAGCTTGGATTCTAAAATAGAGAATTAGGTTCTAGCTGGATAACATAAACTAGGCTGGTTTTGGCCTAGACAGGTGCTTAATCGCAGGCTTACGTGCATATGCGTGGTCATCTGGGTTCCTCCTGAAGCCGTCCTTCTGATCGTTAGACAGGTAATACACCAGGAACCCGAAACCTGGCAGGGACCGAGAGTGAGCAGGAGACTGAGCCAAGTCATTTCAGGTTTATTCACGCGCAGTTGAACTGCAAGGCATTCAGCTAAGGCACAGAAGGCATACGATTAAGACATACTGAGTTATTCTTTTTTTTCCCCTTTTTTTACCACTTATTTGTAGATCTCAGTAAGGTTATCGGCAACTCTCGTGTGATCCGCATGGGCGCCTGGATCTCTTCTATTTCCTAGGGTAAATCCCCATTCAGGCATCTTGAGAAATTTGAGTTTTAACATAAGAAAGAATTGTTTTCTAAAACATGGAAATCTAAAGAGCAGCTCTAAAGTACCTGTAACCTTGCTCTGAGTATACCTGCGCCTGCTAATACCCACCCTACCCAGACGCCGCTCGGACAGTCACGCGGAGTCCTTCTTACCGAACAGCAGGCAGGTGGGGACGGTTGTGAGGAGGCTGAGGGAGGAGGGCTGGTTCAGCAGGTAGTACGCCGGGAGGCTGTTGAAGAAGGGGATCCACATGTATTCCCCATGGATCATGATGAAGCCGATCCCGTCCTCGGTGTACTCCTTCGTGGGCAACACTGACACCTGCAGGACACCGACAGACACACCTAGCAACGGGTTTTCCCCAGCTTTGTTTGTGCTCTTGAAGCAAAGATTTTTGTCTCAGATGTCCTGAAAGCAAAACATGGATGAATCTCGACTGTCAAAATGTAATGCATCATGCCTTCACTGTTAACTGTCATTACCATTTGTATGAGAGCACCCAGCTCCTAACCCCCCAGGTGGATCAAGTTATCTGGGTGTCTGATATCTGTCCCTGTTTTTTTTTTGCCTGGCCCAGTACCTCATCGATGAGAAAGTCCAGGATGTAAATGAGCTGGAAGGTCACCACCAGCAGCAGAGAGAGGGACGGCGTTTCCTTTCTCTCGATATCTGTCAGCAGATAGGAGAGGTCCACAACCGCCTAGGGTGACAGGGCACCTGTCAGAATACTTTATAATAACTGCATTTTTATAAGTAGCTACTGGATTGCAATTAGGACTAGCAGCAACAGCAGAAGTAGTATTCTTAATACAGTACACCATATTCAATATGGTAGTGTTCTTCAGTAGTATTCTTTATACATTCATTTAACTGACACATTTATTAAAAATTAAATGCAGCCTCATTCAGTTTTAATAACTTCATATCATTTTCTTAAGCTGCAGAATAATCACTGATGCTTTTTATGATTTCTTAAACCAGTTCCTTCTTCTGACTTTTCCCATTGTGTTGTGTTTCCAGCAGGCAGTGTGCAGCCATGTGTGGGTCGAGACTCTGGGAGCCCTGTACTAGAGAGCTCAAGTCCCCCAGTTGAGATGCAAGATACTGCAGGCCAGGGTGGTCCAGTCCTAATCTTGGAAGGCCACTGTATCTACAGGATTTCATTCCAGCTCCGCTTTTTGACATGGAAAGCAGCTCAGTTACTGGCTTAATTGGACTAATTTACCACTTTCTCCCAGTACATCAGGTCCTGCTGCTGTAAAGAGACGTAGAGAGCATATCACATCTCCAAGGCCAGAGTTGGACCATCCTGCTTTAAGCAGTTCAGTAAAAAAGTGTCTGTGGGACTCTATCCTGCTGTGGACAACTGTTCGATCGATGGGGAGTCCTGTGCTTTCAGTGCCTGAAGCAGCCATACTCTGGGCCTGTGAGCCGCTTAACCCTCATGAAGGCCTCCAGGGCTGATCGCACAGTGAGCGCTGCTTCGGTGATCAAGCTATAGATGTGTTTCCACAACCGTGAAGGCTATATGGCGCAGAGCATCATAACCAACAGCACACGTTCGACAAAGTACTGTAGAAAATCTGGTGACTCACCCATCCGATGAACCCAATGCGCACCATTGCGAATTGTTTCAAATCTATTTGACCCAAACGAGGGTTAGCCTCCCGGCCCAGAGCAAACTCCTGCAGAAAACTGCCTAGCAACCAGAAATGAATAAAAAAAAAAACAGAACAGTAAAAAGATTCCTTTGACATTTACCATCTCGTCACCTTTGAGCCCATATAACACTACAGGTTAGTCTTTCAAACAATGCAATGCTTTAAGAGTCATGATATTTGTATTAAAATCCTTACAGCTTTAAACTGTACTTCTTCTGGGATTTTTTCCCCTTAAGATTTTGGTCAGTTTATCCAAAAGAAACTTCCTTCTAAACCAAGACCAGCAGGGACCTCCTGCCCCAGGAGGCTGTGTGAGAATGAGCAAGTTCTCCAGCCATGAGCGATCACGGTGCTAGCCTGGCTTCCTTCAGGACAAGATCCTCAGATCAACCAGCTGCTCTCGGTGGTAACCTTTCTTCTGTGCTTGTGTCCTTATCAAACAAGTGTGAACACGTACTCTTGTCTCCGTAGTCGACCAGCTCCTCCGGAGGGATGCCGAAGGATCTGAGGTGCAGGCCTACGCTGATCACCAGAGAGAGGGCAGTACAGGCGTTGACAATCTGAAGGATCCTGCTGCTGACCAGGGAACCCTAATGAGGCAGCAAGTAAACCTTTCGTTTATACAGTGCCTGAAGCGGCATACAGTTCCACAGAGAGATTACCAACACAAGAGGACGATGTCTACAGTGGCAGAGAGCTGAAATTGAATGGGAAACAGTCTTCATTCTTCAGAAGCTCATGTATCGCCATGGAGGTACCCCCCAAGGCACTGTACAGTAAAAATAACAGGAAACACTGCCAAACATTCAGGGTATACAGTACAAAATAGTGTTCAAAGACTGACATGTCAATAACAAGTTGTATTTCATTAGCCATTGATTAGCTTGAATGGGAAAGATCTGCAGTACAAATGTACTAATTTTTTTTACTATTTTTCCAAACAGTGGAGATGGGGAGTGAGAGCTACACTGTCTTTCTGTTACCTGTGAAATCCAGTCCATCTCTTCTAATGTATTTTCAGCCCAGTGTTACCGCACAACTGTGGGAATTGCATGCACAGTAGCTACAGTAGCATGCTTTTGGAAGTGGCTGTGCCATTGAGCGCTGGATTGCTCCTGCTGAGTGATGTTTCCCAAGTCACTATCAGTATCTGGACGTGATGTCTTTGCTTGTGTCAGTTTAATTGCAGCCAAAACAATTTGGCTGGGACGAGACCGAGACACTTTTAAATTGTAGTTGATTGCTTTCATTTGCAGAAATTATAGCTTGAGAAAGCTAGATAAGAATTCACAAATGCAAAAACGTGGTAAGATGTTTTTTGTTGTCGGGGCTTGATTAATGTATCCAATTTCATGGCCACTTCTCCATTTGTTCTTTGTCTTTCTCTTGTTAAATAACCGTGAATGGGATTGTCAAAGGTTTCTCTGAGAAACAAACAGAAAATGCACTTTCACCTGTATGACACCAGCATACCACAGCCCACCAAGGATCACAAGAGTCACCACAAAGGCATGCAGACCTGCACAACACATACAGCATCTCAGTCTACAAAATACTTGCCATGATAAACCTTCCCCGCTGATCTACAAACTTCACGAAACGTTCATGACTTCAAAACACTGCTTACTGCAATTCAAATTAATTTTAATGCCATGAAAAATGTACATAAAATGTCATAGACATAAAAGCACATACTGTGTCTTTCTAGGATCCTGCCAGCTACATTTCCAAAATAATGTTCAATTGAATTGTTTACGGTTTGGAAGCAGAGGGCCATGTTGCTTGAAATGTCATTAATATTATGGATTTTGTTGTTGCCAACAGATTATTATTTTTGAGATAGATAACAGTTGTAATACTGGATATTAAAACATGCGAGGAACTAGATTCTGACCATATAGAAAGACAAAACCAGTTTCTTTACCGTTAATATTATACTGAAGAGGTTTCCCATTGTGAACAGCTTTGCCTTCTACCACCTAAATGCAGGAACAAATCAGTTATTTCAAACTGTATAAGTGAAAAACAGGTCTTAAATCACATATAATCGTAGCAGGTTTCAGGGGGTTGATTCTTACCCAGGGAAGTCAAACAAGGCACAGTCGACATCTCATTAGATCTTTCTGCTAGAGAGTCCAGCTAGAGGGACAGGCTTTGTATGAAGTCAGGCTACACAATTCCACCGAGTGAGCATTGCTCTGTTTTGGGCTTGCTGTTGTGTCTCAGTTGAACTCTTCCAGTGTTTTCCCTCTCAGTGGAGACCAAGAGTGAGAGCCCTAAAAACTGGGACTAACTGACAGGTGACATAGCTTCTTCCCCCCGGCTATAACTCTCATCAACAAGGACACTTCTCACATTCCTTCCCTGTGACTAGTTGCACCTTTTTATTCAATGGCACAAGCCACTGATACTTTTTGTAAATATATACATTACTCATTGTACATTTTATTATTCAACTGTATATACTTTTAAATACTGCATATGACTGAGATTTGTTTTTATCTGTAGGTTTTTTCTTTTCTTTTATTGGAATTTATGTTGACACCGAGAGAAATTCCTTGTATATTTTGTACTTGGCAAATATTAACTCCTAACCAAGCTTTTAATTGTCAAACGGCAGGGGGGCCTTGTTAACGCTCACGGAACGCTTCTCCTTATGGAGGTCTGGGGCTCACCTTGCCGAAGGGGATGTGATAGAGTGCCCCCTGCAGGGCGGTGAAAGCCACTACGAGCCCCAGCGCTCCCCAGTCCCAGAGTCCCTCTGCTTCAGAGCCAAACAGCCTCCAGGGCTCCGAGGGCGGAAGGCACTTGTCCAGCAGCCACATCACAAACACAGACAGCAGGAGGCAGACCAGCGCAACGTCTGGCACGCAGACACAGGGAGCAAGAGAGGAGTCAGACACAGGGAGATCAGGCAGGCCTAACGCTTTCCTGCACTACCACGATTTTGTTCAAAACAGAGTCGCAGAACACCAGCCAGCGAGGTAATGAAAGATGGCAGGACTTAAAAAGAAATAAAACAGAATATTCATTCTTATAGGGAAGCTTACGGATGTTGTTCCAGACACAGTGCACTTTGCGATCCGAACTGGTATTCCCATTTCCTATTTCTTCGGGAGAATCATCCTTCCTCTTACGGTGCACCACCGTTTCATTAATCTGAAAAAAGCAAAACCCAAAGAAAAATTTGAACCTGAGCCCATTATTCACTGGTCAAGGATATTATCTTCCGTGAGCCCACAGATGACCGACGAGGCCAGTATGAAGCCCAATCCATCGTTCAGGATCCCCACCATCCCGGCCACAAACTCTTCTCCCCCCTGCGCTCCAGCAAGCGGTACCGCACTGTTAAAGCACCGACCACTAGGCTGTAGAACAGCTTCTATCCCACCGCAGGACACATCCTCAACAGCTACAGTAACTGCAGGGCCTCACACTCAGCATCAACATCTCAGCATCTGCACTCTACACTTTTGCATGGACTACCCTGTTTTTTTTTCTCACAACTGCATATTTATTGTCCCACAACATATTTATTTTTTCCTGTTGTTATTATTTATTATGTTTGTACTGTCCACATCGTGTGGTGTGTTCTGTTGCTCTGTGCGTGTCCCGAGAGATCGGCATGCATAAGAACTCCAATGTACGTGTACATATGGCAAAAAACTCCTCCACTTCTCGTTCTGCGAGACAGTCCGCACACTCTGTCAGGTTGGACAGGTGTTGTCTGTGGATATTTCTTCCTGAGTGCTTTCTCCGCTGTTTCAGCTAGACAATTTTTAACTGCATCCTTTTCGTTTGTTTTCATTTTTTGCTGCAAAGTTTAGTTGCCTCCTTGGAGCTTGATTTTGAATAAATATATTCCAATATGTACTGCAAATTTTCTCATGTTTCTATGAAGAAAGTCAGTGGCATGTTACTTGGAGGTGCCGGCAATGTCTGATAGCAGTCCTCTCTCCCGTTCTCACCTGGCTTGAAGTGAGCTGTTGTTCCATTGCGGCCAAGTGCTAAGATATTCTGGATCCTGTCTTACAAGAAACAAAAACAAATGTGACTTAAAAAGTGTTTTGTTTCCCCTTTACACTGAAAAAATCCCTTTTAAAGCTGAACATTTTGCTCAAATGTTTTTTTGATGATGTGTGCTGTGTATATTTCCAGAAGTACATAGGTAGGAATGACCTATACTGAGCATGAAAAAAATACTTTACATTCAATAATCTGACAGCCTAGAATCTGACTGTTGTTGCAAATCTCAGAGTACATTATACCTGGAGTATTTTGCTTCTACAGTAGAATAATTAATTCCACTCTGGTGGGCCTAAACAGATCCCTACAATTTAATTGATTGACTGCAAGAAATAGCCTGTTGTGAGGGTTGGTGAACTCTATCATACAGTACATGACTATCACATTCAGTGCTTAAAATGAGGAAGAATGCCTTTCCAACTTGTTTAATGGGGGAAAAAACCATTCTCTTTGTGGCATATAGACATTGGAGCACTATTTGAGTGAAGGACAATCATATATTGTTTACATCCTAATCCTGTCATTCTGATGAAGCACTAGGATCACATAATGGAACAAGTAAGAGGTTTATTCCATGCTGAAAAAAAAGAAGAAAGAAAACACAACGTTTCGGCCGTGGAGCCTTCTTCATGCTGACGCAGCTACCCACCTGAACTACAGTAGGATCACAATGCTACTGTGCATCTATTGACTATAGGGTTGCTTGGTTTTACCTATGCTTATGGCTTGTTTGGTTGAAGCCCAGCTTAAATCCAATTGTTTTACTCAAACTTTTACATCCCTTTTGAAACAGCAGACAATACCATACTTTCGTAGTGGAAAACAAAAGAATAACAGCTGTCGTTCCAGAGGGTGACCGTACAAGCCTGTGAATGAATGAAAATGCTTAAGTGAAAAGACCACTTTAGCAGATAGATTCAGGGAGCATGGTTACTTTTATTTTACAAAGTATTTTGCTTGCTGAATAATGGGATATGGATAATTAATTAGTTGATTGCCCATATATAGTGCTTTGTCTCCCAAATGATCTGGAAGTACTTCACATATAGGAGGGGACCCAGTACTTCACCCACCACTGCAGTGCAGTCCCACCTGGGTGACACAGGGCATCTGCAGGCTCTCTGCCCCGCAGTCCAGCACGTTAGGGGACAGAGTAGGGAATTGCTTCACCACCTGAATTAAGGGGAACTTCAGGGAGGCCATATTGAGCAAACCTTAGTGGAATTTAAGAAAGGCAATTGGGTAACACAACTGTTCTTACAAGTGTGTCAACATGTCCTATAGCTCACATACTGAAAGGTTACATACATTGAAAATTCGATCCACAATGAAAAGCATCACCTACTACAACACTTATTGACTTTTCCTGAGGTCTCCTATCCTGGTACTGACCAGAACAAGCAAAGCTTAGTGTCTAAAATCTGAGATCAGGCCACAAGGTGGTGAATCTACAAGGTTTCCGGTCGTGAATTGTGATTGAATCTTTTTTAATTTTCTTGCAAGCTCCTGCACTGTTTTCACAGCTGTGATAATCCAGACAACAGTGTAGCTCATTGAGAGAAATTAACAAGAGTGGTGGACCCTGTTTTTCTTAATTCGCATGAAAGTTCAGAATTCTGGTAGGTATGAAAAGACACCCTGTGCCAATAACAAATTGGTTTCACTTATAACCCCGTTTAACCATCTTTTGTAAATTTGAGATAAGTATCACTTAATTCTTGTTAATTTGTGAAAGTGTTGTTTGTGTGTTTGTCAAGGCCCTTGCAAAGATTAAAAGTATTATCAATTTGTATCATAAAGAAACAAAAAGGAAAATTGCGGATTCCTTTGTTAACGATTCAAAGTGAAATGGCAGGAATTCACCACTGTCCTTAGGGAGAGTTAACAGTGAGCCTCCGTGCCTACTGTAGTCGCACAGACAGGGAAGAAAAGGTTGGGACTGTAGAAGCCCTTAGCAAAATCTAAAACCTTTACACCCGTTCAAATTAAAAAAGTAGCACTAAACAAAGTCACTAAGGGGATGTGGTTAGGTATACAATGAATAACCCAACTCTCATCCAGCTCTGTGTGGACACGTGGAGAAATAAGTTATCACACAGTGTTGCACAAATGGTGAAATGCACTTCTGTATCCTGTGGCTCACGAATCACTGATAACATCTAGAACAGCAAAAAAGCATTTGAAAAAGTCCTAGTGCATGTAAAATCCAATCCAATATTCAGCCCCGTCTGTCTCCATCAGAAAGATCTGTGATACTAAACCAGGGCTGCTGCTGTTCTGTAGCACAATAACACATTTATACTGTAGTGATGACAGGGGACTGAAGGACTGATTTCTGAACTGTCTGTTTACAGACTTAGGTATGTGTGTGTTATATGTTGAGAGACCATACTGGGGAGTTTCTGGCAGTAGTCATGGTTGTGAGGAATTGCTGTTCATTTTCGGCCCACAGGGACATGTCTGTTTTAGTTATGATGACAGTTATTCTTAAAATGCAAGAAGCAGCTTATGTAACTACAAATGAACTGATGCAACAAACAGTGGTGAGAACCCTGCACCCAGGACTTTACAATTTGCAGTTTTCATTGCTGACCTTTTGGACAGGATTTCCTTTTGTGCAGATTGTTAAGGAGTATTGTTATGACTGTGGACTGGATTCCACATTTCTCTTAGAATCATTGTCTTGATTGCTTTAAAGTTCTCTCAGTGCTCTGACCTGCCACTTACCCGTTTACAAATGCAATCAGTCTGTCGGTCTGATTTTGAAGTGCTGGTTGTGGCTTGACACCTTAACACTGTGGGGCTGTGCCTCATATGACCGAGAGACTTAAAAAGAGATAAACCCTTTGCCTGGTAAATGGAAACATTTTAACAATGTAAAACAATTACATGATGGGTCACAATTGCACAGTAAATGTTTAATTAAAAAAACACTAAATACATACTGCACAAAGAATCTTTAGGTACTTGTGTATTATTTTCTTTGGCGTTTAACACATTTCCAGCATCAGTTAAAATAATCCAAATTTCATGTACTGTACAATAATATTTTAATTAAACAAGCCTTTCAGGTAAATTATATGGAGGATTACATTTACATGCTATGAAATTCAGAACGTCTACATTTGCTTGTAAGCTTATCCTAAAATTCTTAAGATCTTTAATTCTTTTGCCACATTCGAACACATCTATGGGTTTTACATTCTGCATGTGCAGGTCAGGGAAATTCCTGTGTTCCTAGTTTTAGCTCAAATATCTGTGTCCTTTACAAAGAAAAAAAATAAATTGTAAATACAATTCCTCAGGATTCTTGCATTTCTTGGCGTAAATAAAAAAATGACAATTCCAGTTGCTTGTGATACTTTTGCAAATAATCCTCTCGAGTCAGAGGACGACAAAAACTAAACACAACTCTGACACCTCTTTAGCCCTTAAGGACCAGAGTTGAACACATGATGTAGTGCTGCTGAATTAATCAGTGGCTGACAAGCCTCTCCAGTCTTCAGCAACAAGTCATTTTGCTGACGAAGGCAAACACTGCAGGAAAGGACCCGGTTTTAAGAAGTGGCTCAATTACAGACGGGCTGCTTTTCTTCACACCACACCTGGCGGTAAACCCCTATTACCCTGGACGAAAAGGTCAGCTTTTAAATAAAAGCCACCTACCTGGAAGGAAGCAGTTTGCCGGAGTGATTCTGAGAATGCCGCCGTTCTGGATCAGAGACGAATGCGACTGTGCGGGCCAGCACAAGGAAAGAGAAGTGACAGATAAGACTCCGCTGCCCTTTCACAACCTCCTCTTTCCTCACCAGAACAGCTCCCGAATGTGAGGCAGAACGGCTGCGCAGTCCAGCAGCTCACTTCACGTCACCCCTTTCCTAGAAACCCAACTTGTTTCAGCTCTTCATAAACTAATGTTACAAATGTATCGACCCCACTCATTACTATTTGCTTAGCAAATACCCTTGTGCCGGATATACCAGCTCTTGCAGTATCGAAGCTGGTTATTCCCCAACTTTCAAGTTTAATTCATCAAAGGCAAGTGAATTCTTTGGGAGAAGAATGTTTCAAGTTGCTATGTTTAATAATAATAATGGAGAGCTGCACATACACGCACACACTTTTATTTCTTTTTCTGTGACTTGGGATATTTCATCTTGGCCCCTGTTGCATGCACTCTCCAAAAAGACATATCTCTTCATGCCAAAGACGATGAACGTTTTTAATAGCGGAAGTTCATCCTGCCACCTGACAAAAACACAACACACAGCACAAATCCGTTTTAGTGTTTCAGAAATATTCATAACCCACTGGCATCTTTGGTCTAGAGTAGAAAGTCTGCAACCCCCGTACCTGGAGATTCTGAAGGGCTTTCTGGTTTTCAAAGTTTTTGCTCACAAAGACATATAATGTTTAAAAGGTATCTACCGACACCGCCCCACAAACAACACTCCATGTCCTGCTCGCCAGAGATCTAGAGCAGTGGTTCCCAGCGTTGGTTCACGAGGAAGACAATGTCTGCTGGTTTTTCATCCAGCCACGTTCTTCGTGACCCTACTAATTGTTCTTCTAATCTGTTTTCATGCTGGGGCACATTTAGAAATTTGCCTCCAGCTCTGGAATGGTTGAGTGGGATTTGCAGCAGGAAATCAATCCTGTGCTTCAGAAGTGCTTTCATTCGGGTGTCTTGCCTAGAATGTGGCCGACTGGCTGTCTGCAGAAGGGAAAACGCTCTTTGTGGGAGGGCCAATTAGTGAGATCTGTTTACAACAACGGGGAAGTTGAGGACAGAGTCCGCCACGTTCTGCACACTGCTGTTTCTGGAAACGGCGTCCTTGAAATAAGGCATTTTTGACACTCAGGATGGACTGAAGACATAAGTACAATAGTATAAACAGTCCAGTTGATCAATGAGGTCATCGGTTAGCACTGGTGATTTGAAGCTCAGCTGGAATGAAACTGGCAAGGACAGTGTTTCTCCTGGCCCAGGCTTGGTACTCACTGGTATTGAGCTCTTTAAAGGAGAATGAACAAACCCTGCCAGTTGCATTTTTAAGTTTTTCTACTTTGTTTGGTTTAAAGCAACAGAGCTCAGTTCTTACAAGGCAACTTGTTCTGATGCAGCAGTTACAGGACATAGACCTAAAACTGAATGTACCAGTGGCAAAAGATGCAAGAGGGGAAGTTTTGTACTGAGCCCAGCCATATGAAATCGACAACCTTCCGTTAAACCACACTGGATGATTTCCAGTTTCCAGCTGTTCTCCCACTGTTGTACATGTTGGTGTTCAACCTGAGCAGGTCTCTGCATGCTGTTGTCTGAATCACCCGCAGATGTGTGTGCCTGCTCCATTATGTGCTTGGTGTTGTGGTTTGTTCCAATATGGCAGGGCTGAGAATGTGTACACTGTCTAAGGTATTCAGGCTGGAAGATGAGCAGCTGGGAAACAGGGGTGCAGCATGCTGGTTGACAAATACACCAGTTCTGTATCAACAGGAAAGCATTTTAAAACAGATAAACCCCCCTCACCACCCTGAGTTAGAAAAACGACTTCCCCTTCCACTAAAAACTCAGAACACGTGCATCTGACGAGCCTCATCATATACATCTGTTTTAATTGACATGACGTCACTTCGGGAGTTCTAACACACTACCACTACAGCTGCAGCTCTCTAGTCTCAGACGCTCAGCTTTAACTGTGTAACTCTGTACAATATATATTTTTAATATATTAAATCTTTTTTTTCCCCTTTAGATATTTAATACATCTAATCCTTTGCATATGTACAATATAAATTACTAGAGTCTGTATGTTAAAATAAATAAGATACAACAGTCGTGGCTTCGAAGTGTTTCACAAAAGGGAGGTCCCCCCCCCCGCCCAGCCCTGGCGTCCACAGAAGAACCGTGTCACAGGCGTCCCTTCCCGGCGGAGAGAGGGAGGGGGGGGGAGAATGAGAAGCAACACTTTGACGAACTGGCAAGTCTGTAGTCCTTGAGTTAACGGGCGAGAGTCCGTCACGGGCTCTGTGGCAAACGGAGAGACGAAGGTGTCCGCCGGAGCTATACCACTGTCCCACTGGGCGAGCTGCCGTTCTGTGCCGTCAAGCTCTGCGGATGGAGGGGGGGGGGGGGGGAAGATGAATACAGTTAACAGGATCCGGTTCATCATAAATACAGCCGAAAGGCACCAGGCTGCAGTTTAACTGCAATACGGCCGAAAGGCGCCAATTTGAATGTGGGTTTTGTCTTTGCATGCATGCTATAAAGATTACCACAAATTAAGCTCCCTTAAAGTGAAAAACGTTAGCTGATGGTCCAAATAAAATGTTGTTCTTTTTCAACTGGAAGACTCCCTTCACCAAATAATGCAGTGCAATCCAGTGTAAGTAACGGACAATGCTTTAGCATACTTATTTGGCGTGCCACTGTAATGTTTGTGTGTGTGTGCGTTTACGGCTTTCTTAAGTGAGCCGGGTAAGCATCTGAATGCCCTCCAATTCAGCTGTTGAGTCATACAGGGCTCAGCTGCAAGGACAACCAGGACACACTGTGGCTCCGCGGCACGATCAGGGACACGGACACCTGCCGCACTCGCTTGCCGGGCAAACCCGAGGTCATTCCTTGACTTTACTCCTGTTTGTGAGCTTGGCAAGGCCTATTCTGTCGCTGCTTTTGTGCACGAAGCACACAGGCCTCTGCTGAGGCATTCTGTCTTCAAGCAGGCCCAACCCAACTCAACCAGCGACCGTGCTCCTGGCCGGGCAGTACTCACAGCTTTCCCGGGACGCGCCCAGGTGCATATCAGACCCTCCTGGCAGGCGGTGATGATGCAGTCGTCCATGAACATGAGCACGGTCAGGCGCTCGTGCGCGATCTTCTTGCACACCAGCGGCTCGAGCAGGGGCACCTCGTTCATGCGCGGGCACAGCGTGGTGCCCAGCACCTTGGCGGCGTCCAGGCGCTGGCTCCGCGGCACCACGTTGATCTTGTCGTTGCTCTTGCTGATGTTGCCCAGGCTGTGGTAGCGCTTGTGCTCCTTCTCGCCGCCGCCGGAGGAGGAGGAGGAGGAGCCCCCCGACCCGCCGCCGGATTTGTCCGACTTCCTCTCCTGCAGGGAGAGCGTGGCGAAGCGGCCGATGCTGAAGGGGGCCCCCCCTGCCCCCCCACCGCTGCCGCCCCCCACGTCCGAGGAGGCCGGACTTTTCGAGGCGTTGGTCACAGCCGGGTGGGGGAGGGAGTTCGAGCGGGAGAGGGAACGGGGCAGGGGGGGCGGGTGGTGGTGTCCATGCCCAGCGGGGGCATCGCTGTTGCCCCCGCCCCCTAGATTGCTGCCCCCGCTGGCGGAGGGTGGAATGACGGAGTTGAAAGTGTTGGTCAGGGTGCGGGCGCGGGAGAGAGGGAGACGGGGGTACAGCACGTCCTCCGTCAAGTCCCACAGGCAAAACTGGGTGTCCTGCCCTACGGACCCGAAGCGGTAGGTGACCGAGGGGCCCCCGCCTTTGGAGCTGTGCCTGGAGAGCCGGGAGAGCGTGCTGCTGGTGCGCACCCTCCCGAAGTGCACGGCCTCCTGCACGTCCTCCTCGCTCCCGCTGAGCTCCCCGCGCTCCCCCTCCTCCAGGCTGGTGGTGAAGGGGTCAAAGGCCACCACGTTCACCCAGGACTTGTGCCCGTGGCCCCTGGCGATCACGCGGCCCTCAGCGAAGGACCACACGGTCACCAGGTCGTCCTCCCCGCCCGTGGCCAGGTACTTCCCATCGGGGCTCCAGGAGACGCACAGTAGCCCCCCGAAGTAGCTCTTCATCACGCCCTGCAGCTCCATGGAGTCGAAGTGGAAGACCCGCAGGCAGCCGTCCTGCCCCACGCAGGCCAGGTGGCCGCCGTCTGGCGAGAAGGCGAACTCGTTCAGCCCCCCCTCGCCCACCGTCCAGCGCAGCAGCGGGTTGCGGGGGGCCTTCGCCTTGCAGGCGCAGACGGTGAAGCCGTCGCCCTGCCGCAGCAGGGAGTACTGGGGGGCTGCGGTGCCGCAGGGGTGCTCCACGTTGTAGAGGTAGAGGTGCCCACTGGCGTGCGAGGCCAGGAAGAGGTTCTCCGACTTGGGCAGCCACTTCAGGCACGTCACCTTGGACTTGTCGATCAGCCTCTGGGTGAGGAGGGGGGAAAAGAGGGGTCAGACGTCAACGTGGGGAAGGGCAAAGACTCCCATGATTTCAGGGAGTCGCCCGTTGCTCGCTACCGAGAAAGCCTGCTCTCCCCCAGGGTAAAGCAGAGCCAGACAAGCTTCTCCCCCCCCCCCCCTCGGCCCTACTGACACCCGCGTCAGGTCTCTCGCCGACGTCACTCAATCCGGCGGGCAGGAGTCCCCGTGCGGATCAGGGGCCGAGGCAGCCCTGGACCGTGACGCAACTTGCCGAACGTTCCCAGATGCTGGCTGCCGAAGCAGCGAAAGCAACGGACTGGCGGCCCGCCCCCGCCAAGAGGACCAGAAAAGTGCCAGAAGTCAGCGGACCACACCTCCTCGTTGAAGAGCTTGCTGGTCTCCTTCTTGATGGGGTCCAGGTACTGCACCTGCCCGGCAGAGAAGCCCACGATGAGCGACACGCTGTCCGCCGTGGCCGAGTACTGGTTGAAATCGTGACACGTGGGCTGGGTGCCCTTGTAGATGCGCTTGTCGATGGGCTTGCTGAGGTCCACCGCCTGGAAGACAAGAGTGATGGGGGGGGGGGGGATACCACACGAGCTGTAATCAGACGGCAACAACGCAGCACCCCCGAAATCTACAGTAACTTTACAACCTCTCAGAGTCCGCACTCTGAGTGACACCGATGGTCACAACATAATCTCTAATGGATTTAGACATCAAAGCCAGCCAGACTCATGCCAACGATGCCACACGGAGGGGATCACTCAGGCAATAGCTTCTTAAGCTGCTCCTGTTGAAAGCCATTAGGCCAGTACGTCAGACATGTTCTAAAACTGCAGTTCCTCAAACCTGCTTACTGGTGGGTTTGGGCGATTTAAGAAACATATCTGAAATAGGACTTTCGGCTCTAAAATGCCCAGTGCTTGAATGGATTTTTCGACTTCTGAGGGATGGTGCAAGGACAAAATACCGCGGTAAAGGATCGGTGCGAGTTCAGTTTATTTGATTTTCAAATCGGGATAAGCAACGATCAGGAAAAAAAATAAACAAATACCAGGCTTTGCAAGATTTTACCTTGTTTTTTTACCTTGTTCCACTAGAGGGTGCTCAATGCAGATACATAGTTCTGTATAATCAGACCACTGCAGTTGGGTACTTATGACGGGTTGAACGCATTCTTCTTTTCTCACTTAGCAGCACAACTTTACAAGGCAAGGTCTGGCTGAGACGAAATACAGAAGGGAGCAAACAAGTCTCATCTAACCCACGTTATTGGGGGCGGAGCGGTGGCTCTGTGGCTGAGGATCTGCGCCTGTGGCTGGTAGGTTGCCGGTTCAAATCCCGTGGCTGGCAGAGGAATCCTACTCCGCTGGGCCCCTGAGCAAGGCCCTTAACCCTAAATGCTCCAGGGGCGCCGTAGAAATGGCTGACCCTGCGCTCTGACCCCCAGCTTCTCTCCCTGTCTGTGTGTCTCATGGAGAGCAAGCTGGGGTATGCGAAAAGATAATTCCTAATGCAAGAAATTGTAAAGGGTTAATAAAGTGATGTTATTATTATTATTATTCATGTCAACTGTCACACAGGTTAAAGAAATAAGCAGCTGGCATTAAAAGGGGCAACAGTAACAGAATCAGAAACAATGATGTCACAGAATTGGGCTCTAGACCGCATTTTCTGACATTTTTAACCAACCTTACCAGTACAAGAGTTCAAGTAATAGGTTTATTCCATTGATTCCAGTACAAGAGTTGCTTTCTACTGGGTTTAGTAAAAGAGAGCAGCGCTTTTTTAAAGACGCTGATTCTTGTAAAGGGCTGATTAGGTCACTTAATGAGCTCCTCCTGCTTGGTTATCGATTTTCCGAGAGCACCTCTGATTACAGATCATGCCTTTCAGAGCTTCACTGACCCCAGGGCAAGCCCGATCAGAGCACCAGGCTCAGCACTTTCCCAGTCACTGCAGCCTGGGTCTCTCTCAGCTTCCCCGGAAACAGGCTCCTTCTCACAGCTCTTCAGGTATGAAAAGCAGTTCTCTTGCAGGCCAGCAGGCCCATATGCACGTCACCAGTCTTGTACAAACTGGACTAATGTTGAACAAAAGCAAATGTTTCGGTTTGATTTTAGCTCCATGTGCCTGTGCCTGCAAAACCAAAGGCAACAAGCATGAAACATTCAGAACGTGTTGCCTGTACCCCCAAAAGAAATGCCCTCGCGTTCATAACGCAAAGCAACAGGCACTCAATGACAATACCCTCGCAGGTATCAACAAACACCGTGCTGTTCATGTGTCGTCCGTAGCTCTGAACTCACAATTGCCGTTTATCCACTTTCAAGGAGGAGATGGGTACGGGTTCT
Source organism: Atractosteus spatula (assembly GCF_055471065.1). NCBI lineage: Eukaryota > Metazoa > Chordata > Actinopteri > Semionotiformes > Lepisosteidae > Atractosteus > Atractosteus spatula. The sequence continues at coordinate 72,006,549 of NC_142708.1, read as the reverse complement.
GTGTCCACACACGCACGTACTCAGTTGAGCTAAGTATGAAAATGCAATGCAGTATGCCAGTTAATCCAGGAATAAAAAACTGAACACATTCCTGTTCTCAACGCTCCCAACAGCGCCCTCTAGCGGCACCCTGTTTGCAAGAGCGCTACGTTCCCACCAATGAAAAACACCCAAATACGAACCAGTATGTGGAGGCACTGTCAAAGTATAAAGTATACGTTATTTCTGCCTAAAATAAATCCTTTCGCCTGCAATGCAATTGTCTTATTGTTGCGACTCTTCCCAAATATATGACAATTCTTAAACATCCTTCAACTTAAAAATAGCTTACCGATACTACAGGGCCCCGAACAGGGTGCGAATTTTGCAATACGGAGCTTGAACGCGTGAGAGAATCCGGCTGTGTGAATTGCTGGCTCTGCAGGCGTGAACGCCAATCGGTATTTTGGTACTGCATTGCCGGCGTACTTAATTAATGAAAGCAAACTTCTGAACACACAGTGCGTGTTACACTGGAAAGGCTCCCTCGCAGTTAAAATGAACCCTGTTTGTGCAGAGAAGAGGGCACTGCTCTCTCTGGCACGGTCCCCGACACAGAGAATGAATCAGGCGACAGCTGCTGCAGATGGGACCGCCAGCAGTTGTTAGACCTCACCAGACAGAAACACCTTAAAACAGCTACACGATTTACCGAACCCCCCCCGCCAACACTTGCTTTTCTTCATATAAACATGCACGGAGGAAAAATCGTTCTTGTCCAATGGAAGCAGTCCGTGGGACATAGCGCTTAACCTGCAGAAACTGGGCGAAAACGCCCCCTAACCCAATGCATTGTAAATTATACTCATCAGGCCAGGAGTTTCAAAAGCATTTTCCGTCACGTACAATCCGTAACGCTGTCTGAATTCCTTTGCCTCCTTTTTAGCGTGTTTTGTCTCAAACAATTTTATGACATTACCTTCTTGATGTTAGTGTAGGTGTAGAAATAAAGTTCCCTGCCAATATTGAAGCACACTCGTTCCGACTCCTCGCTCGGGTCTTCCGGCTGCAGCTTCACCATGGAGACCCGGACCGGAGGCAGGAAGCCGGCCGCCGAGGTGGAGGCGGCTGAGGCGGCGACGGCGGACGAGCCTGCCCCGGGCCCGGGAACCGGAGCCCCTCCGCCCCCACCGGGGATCGCGCCCGGCCCGACCCCGGGACCTGCTGCCGACCCGGCGGAAGGTCCCCGGGGTAGCCCGCCCCGCTGCTGGGAATCCGAGAGGGTGAGCAGTTTGTAAAAACCCTCCCTTGTCCGGAACTGGGATTTAATCTCATTGATATCCTTTAGAGCACCTCCATCACCGGCCATCTTTAATACAAACACACCGCACAGGAAGCGTAACCCGTGACCTGGAAATAATACCGCAGCGACAGCCCTAAAAGATGCATCGATGGCCGTAGTTTGCGCTTGTGAGGGTGTGTTGTAGTGTCTAGTTATTTACAGCGCCCTTAACGAGAACGACGTCTGTATGTCTTTACCAGTGCATTTCAGATTATTTCCCGATCAGGAATACTCCTGTTTTATCAGTTTTGCGCTTTTTCTGTCGATACAGTAACTATTCGTGTCTCGGCGAGGTATTGATGCTTACCAATCAGAGTTTACAAAAGCTGATGAGCGGTTCTGAAGGGATCACAAACGAACGGCGCCAGCTAACGCTATTTCTTGGTGACTTGCTTGCATGTGCGTTATAGGAGAGAAAAAAATGTTGCGCTAGGTTCTCCAGCTCCGAATGATACAGTGGGACATGTGTTCCGTCACCGCCCCCCCCCCCCCCTGCTCCAGATGTTTTCCCAGCTGTTGTTCAGTTAAATGAACACACAGCTCTGCACACCTGGCTTGGGGGGAGGCTGAGGGCGCTGTCCGGCAGAATTTAGTATTTGACCAGTTGCTCGGGCAAGGACAAAACGAACCTGCATAATTAAGAGGTTTCAGGAATCCTTTATTTTCTCACAAAATCGGTCCCTCAGGATCATCTCTGTGAAGTGTGTGTAGCAATTACAGGATGCAGTATATTCCTGGGATTAATATTGCAGGAATGGTCCAGATTATTAGTGGTTTCTTTTTGTGATGGTGGTATCTGTAGAGATGATTTCATACCAGGGTGAGAACAACAGAACATGGGAAACATTAGTACGTTACTAGAAAAATAAAACAACTGTTTTGGCTTATGATGCGTGGTCTTATTTGGTGTTTCTCACTTGGGGCTCTAGGACTCAGTGATTATACAGGGGGACCCCAAAAAACAAAATGGAAACTTTTCACCCCCACACCCAACCTTGTGCAAAACCGTGACGCTCTGTTGAAGTGAATTTCCACTTCTGATCTCTCAGCGGGACAGTGGTTTGCGATGCTGCTCTTTCCGTGCTGGGGTCCTGGGTTCAGCTCCAGACCGGGGTGCTGTCTGTGTGGAGTCTGCATGTTCTCCCCGTGTTCTTGTGAGTTTCCTCCAGGTGCTCCGTTTTCCTCCACAGTGCAAAGACGTACTGGTAGGTAAATGGGCTCCTGGTCAAACTGGCCTTGGTGTGAGTGAGTGTATGTGAGTGTGTGTGTGCCCTGTGATGGACTGGCGTCCCATCCAGGGCGTACCCTGCCTTGCGCTCATTGCTTACTGGGTCAGATTCTGGCTCCCCCATGACCCTGATTTAGATAAAGCGGCTTGAAAATGTTTAGAATATGGAATGATAGGAATAGGAATGATAGAATCCTATAATTATCAGTACCTTTACTTATACTCATTACATGTTTATTCTGAGATTCGGGCTCTTACTGACCTCTTGAAAAGGGGATCTTCAAACAAGAAAATGTTCAAACCAGCTGATCAAAAATGGAGGGCAGTCCTGTCAACAAAGGATTTTTTTCACCGTCCACATTCCGGTATCTGCTATTATATGTGCCTCAGGCTCGTGTTTTCCTTCTATTAAATCACCAAGTTAAAATTATTTAATTCTAAAAATAAAACCCAGACCAAGTTCTGAAATATTCGTTGTCCTGAAAGTCCTGATCCAGTAGGTTTTTAGGGGTCACCCTGGACCCTTGTGTGAGCTGTTTCAGGATGTGGCTCTGCACTTCAGAAAGGAGCGTGTTCAGTTTAGTCAGGAGTGGGTGCTGAGGTGTTCGTTGCAAAGGACTCCCAGGTGCCTTTACATCATGGGAAAGGTGACTTCAGGGTGACCAAGAGAACGTGCTGCGCCAGGGCCGTGCCTGGCAGGGAGCTGGACTGGTGGGGATGTCCTAACTCAGGGCAAAAAACTGTGGGCTGTGGCTATATTTAGTCATGCTGTATTAGTAATGCTCTGTGTGCAGGTTTATGCGGTACCACTGTACCACCTGCTATTAAGAGTTAGTGTCCTGTGGCCAGCTCCTGCTTCAGATAGAAATATTATTATATTGCTTCACTTTCAAGCTTTTTTATTTCTTCTCACTGTCTGGGGGTTAGTGACAGGTCGCTGTGAACAGACCAGGTACAGATCCCACTGGTTTTTGTTTTTTTCTTCCATCCTACGATATTTGATTGGGCAAAGAGGAGGGAGGAGGATATGTTCTGTGTAAACCTGTGCTGTAAAGAGACAACCGCATGGAATGACAAAACCGTATTTGTAAGCCAGACGTGTTTCTGATCTAATGACAAAAAAGATGTGAAAAGTCTCAGCCCTGTGTAACCTGTGTGAGTAGGCAATAAAAAGCAGGCCGGAAATCACTCTAGAACACATTTCATAAATTATTTACTTTCTAAAAAAGCACTTCTTAACATGAACATACCGGCATTTACAGATTCCACTGTAAAAAGCCTCACAGAATTGAAATGTACAGTAGAACTACATTCACACTTCATACAAGCGTCAGCAGAGTCCAGGGGCTGTCACATGGCTTTCACATTGCTCCTGTCGCCCGCTGTCTGGTCAGGTGACCTCGGGAGAGTGTGTGCGTGACTGTGAGTGCAGCAGTGGCTGAATGGGTGTGTGTGCGTGTCGATGACTTGTCCCGCAGTGTTTTAGTTAAGGATGCCTGTGTTTGAATGGAAGCAGTTGTGCATAACGGCCTGACTAATCCCCGGGTTCACATTGCCAGTGGTCTAAACAAACTTCCGACAACACCAACTGTCAGACACAATGGTTACGTTTTGTCTTACGGATGTAGAATTTACATTTTGTGAAACTGAATACCAGCCTGCTAGTACAACATGCTGTACCTCACTAAGGAGAGTGTTATAAACCCTAGTAATACCATACAAGGATGGTATGCAATCAAGAGAACTGATTGGACTGATTCAGTTGTTGAACAGTGAAAAGATTGTTTGCAGGTAGGGACGTTTAATATGATTCTTGTTTTAAGAGACTTTTCCAGCTAATTGTCTGTTTTTAATCTTATGGTTCTGGATGGAGTTCTGATTGAGCAATGGCGTTAAATGTTGTTCTGTATCATGGTATTGTACTGCTGTTGTATTGTATTATTGTCTTATATGTTCTGTGTTTATGAGCTCTTGATGTGCTAGACAAATTCCCTCGGGGGCAAGAGAAAGGTTAATTCAATACCATTTGACATACAGACCATGTGAATGACCAGAGAGTTTCAGCCAAGGCCACTGTGGGAACGCGTGTCTCACAGTGTCAGCTGGGCTTGACTGAAACAGAGCTGTTATTCGCATGGTCCTTCTGCCATCTTACTACAGGTCTTTGGGTGAATGGTTATCTTCCTGCTCTATGATAGTGACAGTGATGAGGTGCATTTGGGACATTAGTTGTAGTTTTTTCAAGGTTTTGTTCCTGCCTGTCTGTCTCCATCTGTCATTACCTGGTTGTTTGCACCACCATTTCATTTTTTTTGCACGTTTTGGAAGACTACCTGTGCACGCTCCAGCTAGTGACTAAACAGGAACACCATTTCACCAGTGCGTGGCTGTGTGCGCAAGCTTCTGCGTCCATCCGTCTTCTCTGTGCACGTGTGTGTATGTGTGTGTGTGTGCATATGAGAGCTCACGATACGGGCACAATGCTCTCCGCAATCTCCAGGATATAGAGGTTACTGTTTGCGGATGAGTCCTCTGACGTTCGGGTTTCCAAAACCACCATCCTGCAGAGAGACAGCACAGCTCAGGTCATAGTACTGAATGTGTTGAGCCACAAAAGCACTTTCTCTGAACACAAGCACTGGAACACAAGAGCTTCATCTCTGCAGTTAATAGACAGTAAAATACAGAGATACTACATGCACAGTACAAAACAAAATGGACCAGAAACATGCACCTCACTTTGCCTGAAGATCACTTCATCTGGATCATTCCAGTGTGTTTGGGAGATGTTGGTCTACGTGGTATGGTAAGGATTTCTGTGATGTGTTCAATACACAGAAGTGTATTCATAACACACCAAGCCTATGTCACACCTTGTCAGAGCTATTCACAATCTGACATGCTGAGAGCTTCACAGCACCTAACAGGAAAGTCAGCATTGAGCACCCACTGACATCACTTTAACCCAGCAAGTCTCTGGCAAGTCACGGGAGTCCCTGGTTGCAGGAAAACCAAGAAAGCCATGGCTGATGAATTTCAACCCTTCCCTCCACTTGGGAAATTCCAGTGCTTGTCTTTGACGTGACCCAGGTTCCCCACAATGTAGGACCATAGACCCAGAGGCCCTTTCAGCCTGTTAGACAGGTGAGGCATGAAACGATACTAGAAAGTCCTGTCTCCTGTTACCCCAGAAAACTCCTGATTCTATAACAGAGCTGCTGTGTGCGCTTGGCTCCTTGCCTATATAAACTGAAGATCAAAGAGCGAGGCGAGTGTGTGAGCAGCAGGTACCTGTCTGAGCCCACCAGTCTGTAGGTCTTCTTGAGATCTGTGTACTCCTGCAGGACCTCCAGCAGACTGGTGCTCCTCCTCTGCCAGCCATGCTTCCACAGCGCCAGGATACTGTCCTCAAAATACACTGTGGGGACACGCACACACGCGGCTTCACACGCCTGCCTGGAGCAAGCCCTCCCAGGACCCTCGCAGGACCTGCAGAGCTGGAAGCTTGGCGGGCCACCTCCCATGTCAAGCACAGCAGAAAGATGCGAATGCAGCGATCTTAATCTGTGCTGGTTTCTCCACTCCTCAGCCGAGGGGCGCCCACGGAGGCAGCAGCCCAGCGAGCTCTCTTAAACGGATCTTTTTAGCATGTTTTTTTTTGTTGTTGTTCTTTTCTTATTGTTTTGCACATGGCCTGTTGTCTCTGTCTTTCTCTTATACAATTGTATTGTTGTTGGTTTTTTTGTACTGCTTACCCTCTGAGAGCTAGCTAAATAGCATTTCGGTATACCATACGCCTGTATATGAGTATAATGACAATGAACTTGAACTTGTTCCTGCGGATCTTTAAAGTGTTGGCACCCGTTGAATCAGTTTTAAAAGGCAGGTTCCTTGCAAACCACAGGCCTTTAGGCCACAGGACTTTGGGAGAAAACCCCTCTGTGCTTCAGGGGCCTGAGAACTGGGAGAAATTTTGAATATTCCTTTTTGTAGATTGGTCTAATCAGGTTTCCACACTGATTTTTACAATTTTGCACGTTGTTTTTATGTTTTTAAATAAATGCAAAACGTGGAAGCAGCAATCTGTTTGGGACTTATTCATAAAGGGATCGGCTGTTCCGTTCTTCAGTCGTATTTGCTTCTGCTGCTGTGACCAAGACAGGACCGTTTGCTCGTTTGTAAATGATCTTGGAAAGCAAGCAGAGGGTTTCCCAGCAGGGAGAACAATCACTACCTACTGTAGATTAGTGCTTTAAATAAAGTTTGTTTTTTAACGATATATATATACGTTTGTCATGCTTTTTCTTTTGTCTTTAAATTTTACAAGTATTGGTATCTTCAATTTGAATAGATAAGAATGAATATATGTTGTTATGTGTCTCTTTCTCCCCAGGATTGTCTGGTCCAATCCCAAGAATTGCAAAAAACAATAGCTACTGACTGCCTCGCAAGTCCTTCCTTCTACTGTCATTCAAATCCTGGGCAGTCATTACCAGGTTTGATCATTACAACCTCTGTTCTTAAATGTAGCTATGTGTGAAGCCTACTTTTAAACAGTCTCTTGTTTAGCCTATATTCTTTGCTTTGATGTATTTTTATCACTGAGCTTTATAACATGAATCCTTCAGTTTTTATCACTGTACAAGTATGTGTGATATTACTCTGAACACAGTTCACCCTAAATCACATTGGTCATTGTACCAGAGTACTTCCTGTTAAGTCCTAGTTTTAACCAAAAAGAAATGAAAAATGTATGACAAACAACACGTTGTCTGGCTTCTTCATTCATGGTCAAATGATGGTGAGGCAACTTGACTCTTCCTTTCTCAGGAGGTTTTCAATCCTCCTCAAACTTTTAATTAAACCCTTTATCTCTGTATTCAAGTGTCGCGTCAGTCAGTGTTTATGTAATCGAGTCTCCCGCTGAAGTAATTAAGGAGCCACTGTGGAGTGACTGTGTCTCCTCTCCTCCGGGCCCCCACTTACCGACAGACTCGACCGCGAAGGAGAAGGGGACCTCAGGCTGCTTCTGCTTGCTCTTCAGCACCCCCTCCAGGCTGACCATGTGCACACTCTCTGCGCGGGAAAGACGTGACGCACGTATCAGAGAGCTGGGCACAACCCACAGCTTCACAGGTACGGCTTTACATCTTACTGAGACTGTACTCCCAGCAAAGTTATCAGTTCTAAGTAAATGTAAATGTGTGTATTGATGAGCGTCTGGCCACCTCATAATGGTGTTTTAATTGTAATATAATTTATTATATTTATTCCTCAATGATGCAGTACTAGTGGAGGTGTAAGTTAACCATTACAGGATACAGGGGGACCATACTTCTGTCTGAAGGTATAGACTGTAGGAAGGATTTATATACACAGCAACACATCTTCAGGATGCAGGAGATGTGTGTGGTGCATGGTAAGAGTGGAACAGAGCACTGCAGAGTGATTTTCCTGCACCCCACTGAGACACTTACTCTGATTGAGCACCAGCAGCGTGTTGCAGTCCAGCTGGGACACCTGCACTGGGTCCATGCTGGCGGGACCTAGCGGACAGACACAGACACAGCAGGATGGGTCAGACAGAGCACAAGCTCATAACATGTGCCGGGCTTGTTTGCCTCCGAGCGAAAGCTGCTCCAGGTCCTTTGAAAGTAATCGAATCCTTAAGACGAAGAACCATACAGCATATGGGAATTCTGCAAAATCCTGACAAACTGCAACATGTTTTCCAATTGAATTTGATTATGCAATTTTACAGGTGGCACTATTTAAATAACACTTAATGTCAATGAACCAGTCATGAATGCTGAGAGTTATAATATAGTTTTCCCAGGTTGTGCAATATAACTTATACACACTGGAAAAACAGTCAAGTGACTTAACACATAAAAAAGATGGAGCACATTGCTTCTTCCTTAGAATACATGTCTTTGTTTCAAGGCTGTAACTTTACAATTTTAACAAGAACATGAAGAACTTGACAAATGAGAGGAGGCCAGTTGACAAACCTTGCCAATTTGGTTCTTAATAGCTAATTGATCCTATAAGCAGTCCTGCTTTTTATTTGTAAAATTGCGTGGATTTTACTATGGAGAGAGTAGAGAAAATTTAGCACCAGAGGCAAAACAAAAGCCTTTTACATTGTCCCGATTATTTTCTACGATTATACGATTTGACAAGGTCTTTCAGTGCTCAGTTTCCCTGCTGCCTCTCACTGTAACGGGCAGGATCCAAGGGACACGTTCTGTGACAGAAGAGATTTTTCTCACCATAAAAAGTACACGTACCTGAACACCCTGCAGAAGAAGCTTTTAAAACTGATGAACTCATGTCAAATTTGAATTACATAATACGCTTTGTTCCTTGCTTCACAGAGGTGTGCATATTCACTTGTTTTAGTTTTTTAAATACTGTAATAACAAACACACAATTGCGTGGTTTTGAATTCAAAGCTTTGTGTGGTTGTAACTTCTGGAGGCAGTGTCTCCTGCAGTGGTGGTGCCTGCATCAGTGTTACCTGTCCCAGTGCTGGTGAACCAGGATGTGCAAGAGTTCAGGTTGATGTTTTCCAGCTGGATAGGCTGCAAGGCACTGGGGCCCTTGGTGACCCCGATACACACCAAGGGGTACTCCTGGTCAGGCACCACCAGCATCACAAACACACGCAGGGGGCTGGGAAGGGGGAAGTCAAAGTGCTGCAGTAAAAGCATGAAAAAACAGATGCAGAAATCAGTTTTTTGTTTTCCGATCATCTTCCCAAACTGTGCCGAGTCAGCAATCTGTAGAACAACAGTTTAGTCCAGTCTGATCTTCTGCCTGGAAGAATTCTATTCCAAACGCTGTTCAAGATGTCTTAATCTAAGCTTTCCCCTTTGAATTCATTCCATGCAAGATGACTTCACGATAATCCATGCAATATTTTGCAAACATGCATATTTGTGAGGGAAGAATATTTTATTACAAGCCTTCGCTTTCTGATACATTCGAGTAGCTGCCGTAAAACGTAGAAAGGAACACGATTTCTGGACTTGCTTCCTGAAGTATGACTCGAGGGGAAAAACACTCTGCCAGAGGAGGAGACCGCACAAGCTTTGGAAATGGTTCTGACACAGTCCGGGCTGCAGCGCGGCTGGACTGGAAAGGGAGCACTGACCTTGATGAGCATGAATTTGTGCATGGGCTCGTACCACTGCAGCAGGACAACGCTGGACTCCAGAGCCCCACACAGGAAGATGCAGCCGCGCTGAACGTTGTGCGCTGCAGAGATGCAAACAGGCACGTGACCGCCGGGGAGAGATACAGAGCGTTTAAGACCATTCTCTTCTTGTGCATACACAATACACAGCAGTGTGGCTCATAAGAACTTAGGGGTAGTAACAGGAGGTTAAAAACAAGAGATTATTTTGGGTGGTCACTTCTTGAATCATGGCAGGAATTCTGTGTCAACAACACAGCTGGGGCTTGTTCCAGACCCCCTCCCTGCCCACTTCACAGACAAGCGCCTCCCCTTTTGAAATGGGCTTTAGTATTTCTTTTACTCGCCATCTGCAAGAGCCCGAACCCGAAGACCCCGAGTCACGGAAAGGAGAGCAGGTTCGTGCAGGACTCACCCACAGAGCAGGCCCTGCAGCCCTTGGTGTCCGGGATCTTACTGGTCACCGCAAACTTTCTGAAAGGAAGGAACAGGCTCTTTCAGTGTTGGGAAATAGAAACCACTGGAATGTCCAGTGCACAGTACATTTAAAATAATAGAAAGATGGGGATTTGCTTTGCTCAAATGTTTAACTAAAACTTGTTCTTTTAAAGCGATGATTGCTCATTTGGGGACTGTATAGTGGGGGAGTAGTGGCCGTTATTAAGGACTCTTGTTCTTCACAAATAGGCGCCCATATTTCAATCTTGCAGTGGGCAGTGAGTGAAGAGAGAGGACCGAGGGCCCTGATAACCTGTGAAACAGTTGCGCATAGAGAAGTGGAATAGAGAATCTAAAGTGCCTACAGCTTCTTAAGTGTAACACGCACTGACCTTTTTTTTACCTAAGACTTCTGTCTTTATTTCACGTTAGTTGTCATGCCCAGACCGGACCGATCCGACTCACGGGCTCTCGGCCTGCCACTCAAGCTAGATCGGGACGCCTTTTAGCGAAGCCAACACTTTTTCAATCAGGCTCCCAATCGAGCTCCTAATCTCACTAATTACATGCCTTTTTTAGTCACCTCGAACCGCAGTGCTGTTGCTGCGGCTTTAGAGCCTCAGTGTTCATGCGAGCGGCTCCTCTCTTTGCTAGAAAAGTTTCCGCGTTCAGTGCCTTGTTTCCCTGTGCATGGAAACAGACGTTTCCCCATCTCATCCTTAGTTTTTCTTTTTTTCTCCTTATTTTTCCCTTTGTGACTTTTTCCTGTTTTGAATCATTTTTACAGCGCTGGCTGGCCAGCCCGCCTCTGCCCTTTTATTTTTCAGCTAGGAGCCTCGCTTATTTGGGTTTTTTTTCTCAGACAGCCCCTTACGGGCAGTCTTTTATTCCTGCCTGCGTCAGATCCCCCTTATATTTATAGATCCCGGCCTGCTTTTCCTATAATGGAGTTTTTAATGAAAGTTCGGGAGGAATGAAGGCAGCCGCGCTCATTCGACACAGCTGCTGCAATTCTCACTAATCCTGACGTAAGCAACCGGCCTCCATATATATCAAAATGTCACCCTCTCCTCTTCCTCGTTCGTTTTCTGCATCCCTCCTCCACCCCCTCTCCACCTTTGCAGCTGCCCCATTGGTCGCATGGGGGTCCTATCCTCCAAGTCCAACGGCCGGGAGGTTGGCCCTCAGCCAAGCGGGTTACGCCAAATCTCCACATCCCAATAAACGATACTAATTTCTCCCAAGCTTTCGGCTGCTGTCATTCCTCGTGAAACATCTTTAACAGCGCGTTGAAACCTGCGCTTGGGCTTCAACCAATCATCACGCTGCAGTCATACAAAACTTTCATATAAGACGAATCTGTCTGTAAGAGCAGAAATGTCCCTTAGCAGCCATGTACCTGTGCGCATGTGTTTGCAAGGGCTGTTACCTGGGCAGAAGTCTGTGTGTAGGCAGCCTATACTCTTTGTGGGCCTGGTCGTAGAGTTCCTTCAAAGAGTGGGAGTGGAGCTGAGATGCCTTGCCTGGGAGAATGACATCGCAAGCAGAGTTATAGGTGTTGTCCTGTCATATCGGCACGCATAATAGCAATCAATTATCATACATACAGTGTAGAATTGTAATAATTTTGTATAGCGCCTTTAATCTGGAAGGATCCGATCCCAAAGTGCTCTATATGTGGATGGGGACCCACTTCATCTAACACCTTGGTGCAGCACCCCCTGGGTGACACGGGACAGCTGTTCTGCACCAGCAGCCCCACAGCACAGTAGATCAGGGGGAGGAGAGAGGGAGCACTTCACCAGCCGGATTAAGGGAGGCATCTGGCAATCTGGCATCACGCACTGATTCAACAGCACCACTTGCAGCAGCAATCTGGTTTTCCTCAGAGGTCTCCCATCCCAGTACTGAGGAGGCCCAGTCTTGCTTAGCTTCTGAGATCTGACCAGAAATCAGACTACGATGGGGTATTGCTGCCGCCAGATGCAACATGCAGTCTATAAAATGACTGTTTGACTGGTTCAAGCCCTGGGAGCCGCTAGTACTGGGAAAGGGAGACCGTGAATATAGGAACCTCAGCAATACTGCCAAATGGAAGCCATTCAAACTTATATCTATTTTCTGGTAGACTTGTACGTGTGGTCTGACAGAGAATGAAAGTCAGCCCTACCTGATATTGACATGAGGACATTGCTGATAGTATAGACCCACGTACACCTTCCTGGGTAAAGCTGCAGGAGAGGGAGACAGACACTGAACTGAGAGCTCTAGGGAAACAGGCGGATTCATGTCGTAGATGACTGACTCTTCGACTGACTGCCTCTGTACAGGGGCCTGAATCTTAGTCAGACTGAAAAAACTGATCCATCCAAATGCACGTCACAATAAGTAATTCATTCTTTGTTCAATTCACGCGATTCCTTTATTCAAAACAACTTACGCTCTTCACAATTACTGAACTGTAAAAAACTAGCAAAGCATAGAGACTTTACATTAGAATTACAGAACAGAACCCTCTGCTTCATGCAATAAGTTCCTCCAGTCCAGACAATACAATGTAGGATACTACATTTTTGCAAATGCAAGTATGTATCTGGAGTCTACAGGTACAGTAATGATGGAGATAGTGGACGCATTGTGTAAAATGAAAGAGTTGTTTCCCTGATTGCAATTTCTCAGAAAGGCTCTTACCAGTTCCAGTGTGGCCTCTGGCTCATTAAGATTTAATGTAAATATGCCCTCCTCTGCTCCGAAGATTAAGTGACTATCTGAAAGAAAAAAACAATGCAGTGGTATAACCCGACATTGAAATTTTCTATGGCCCATGTTGAATTACAGCAACGTTCCACAGATGGGTGCATCACTTCTCTGTTTCTGGAGGAAGTGTTACCGGACCTCTTGAATGAGCAGCACTATCAGATGCTTGATACGGACAGTATACTGCAGAGTAGATATAAGCGTTACTTATCCGCTATGATGTAGGGCCTGATGCAGACAGTCACACAGTCAGAAGACTGATGAATTTACAGAATTGTCGGGAAACTGGATTATTTCACTTATTTGTTATTGCTCATTTTAATTTTGCAGGAATCTTCCCTCTCTGCTTCACATATTAAACGAATATGGAATATCTCTTTGAAGTAAATACTTCAAACAAAAACACAAGGCTAAAATAATTTTAACCTTGACTTAAACGTCACTGCCATGCTGGGCATGGTACTGAGGAACTGTAAGATTTCAATGCAAAAACTGTCCAACTATCCAACCTTTTGTGCTGGGGTGGGTCCAGGCTGTCGAACAGTGAATTTTCAGAGGGCAGCCGATGAACACCTTCTTCAAAAACACCTGGGAGAAGGTAAGGGCGATACCATTCTTTAGCAAACAGAATACAGAAATAAAAAACGAACGACAGAAAAAAGGAAATACAGTCTACATTTCAGCAGATCATTCTTGAATTTAAAATGACACAATAACCCAGATAACATTTACAGTATTTAAATAATCTAAAGTTATCAAAATAAGTTAATATAGCTTAAAGATGCTCAACAGTGTGAGAATCCAGTGCTGATTTATCCTGCAGTGGCTGTTGTTTGCATGCATGTCGGTGTAGGATTCACTATGGGAAACTCCTAGAGACTGTTAGCCAGGCAAAACCCAGGGGTCCAAAAGGATACGCCACTACTGTAAGTCTACAGAAGAAGCGCAGTCGTTGCCACTGAGTTCACGCAAGAGCAGACTTACTGGAGACTTTGCTAACAGCTGACTGGGACACTCTGATGGAGTCTGCAGGGAGAGAAATACAGGAGAGGTTCAAGCTGATAGGATTCAGCTGCAGTGATGCAGAGACTACACAAAGAGATCAGAGGACACCCTCTGATCTTGTGTCTTCAGGCTACCCTTCCAGATAAGTGTTTTTACACCATTTGTACTGGCTTGCTGAGGCTTTGACTGAAATGTGAAAAAAGAATGACCGTTGTGTTGGCACCTGCTGTTCTGAGACGTAGTGAAGTAAACAGGGTATTTAAGCTTTCCCATGGCTTTGCTGTCACAATTTATAGTTGTGCCGCTTTGCAGTTGTTTCACACAGTTTTTCATCATGCTTCCCCTCACCTTTCTGCTTTACACCTACTGTACCATGATCAGAAAGCTCACAGATCAGAGGAAATCATTCTCTTGCTCCATTATCTGATGGCCAATACAGAGCAAGGGAGGAAAAATTGTATAGTAGCTAATCAGCCCTAACCTGCACCTCATGTAAACACGGGAAGAGCATGCAAGCTCCATATGGGCAGGCTGTCCAGTCCAAAATCTAACCCAGGACGCTCGGACTATGAGATAGTATCGTTCATCATCATACCACTGTGTCATCTATAATAACATCAGAAAAGTTACGAACACGAGAACGCCATTCTGTTCATCTACAGTACCTTGTTGGGTGGCCAGCAGCTGGATCTCACCCATCTTCCAGACACCAACCCATTGTGTGAAGGTGTGTCTCTTGTTCTCAATCTCAAATACACTTCCTCGTTACTTTTTCACTTCAGTCCTCCCGTTTAGCGTGCTTTTGTCATGCTAACCCAGAGTAGCTGACTTTACCTGTCGCTGTTGCTGGGGCTTCCTGTCCTTTTTGGGGGGCAGGAGGGGGGGCTGGCAATCCAGGGGGCTGTCTACCGGAGTCGCGCGGTGGGTGGGGTCTGCACAGGAAGAGGAGCAGCAGACAGGTTGGCCATTGGCACCTGCTTTATCAAATAGCACAACATGGGACACACACCTCCAACCGAGTCACGTCAGGGGTCTGTCGTCAAAGTCAGACTGTACTGCGCGCGTGCGCTGTTCTCACGCTGAGGCTGTGCGTGTTTTGCAGATCTAAAGTGTTTTGTTGCCCTCAGTCTGTACCGGTTGGCTGTGGTATGACTTTGGGACATTTCATTACAATGAACAGCAGTATGCAAATGTTCAGTCCCACCATTTTAGTCCTCGAGATGTTGCATGCATTCATATGTACCATTAGCTGCTCTGAAGCCTGGCTGTGTTAAAACAAGAGCTCCTTGATGTTGGACATATTGACTACTGCAGTGATGGTGTCTGCCCTATTTTAAACTTGCTACATCTGCGTTGTGGTGTCTTTAACACACCAGGGGTGTGTCAGCAAAGTGCCGTTGACAGACATGCGGTCCTCACCTGAGCTGACGTTGCGGACCGAGCGCGGTCTCGGCACCGGGCGGTTCCTAGGGCTACTGGAGCAGCGCACGAGGGGGGAAGGGCTGTACAGCGAATTTCCTGTCCGGCAGCGGTCCTCTTCTCCTGCCATGCTTTCTTCGGAGCTGGTGCGGGCCTTGGGCTGAAGCAGCAGATTGAGGTCGTCACTCCGCTGCCATGAGGCAGATTCTAAAAAGGGGGCTTCGGGGCATCCCCTCGTGCACGTTAGCTTCAGTAAGCTTACTTCTGAATTTGGCATTTTTACACTCATTTGCTTGGCTTTCACTGTGCGCTCCTGTGAGTTCGGATTCACCCTCGCTGGTCGGGTGTCCAGCGCAGCGGCCGATTAGACACACATACAGAGAGACAGGCGACACTGAACACATCTGCCATCACTCACTTTGGGTGGCAAAGGGGGAGGGACCTCATCAGCCTGCAGTGTCCTGCTGCAACACAAAGGAGACAGGAGAGCCGTCGGTCAGTAGGCAGGCACAGCGCTCACTGGTCACTCAGGAGAGCTCAGCTTTTTTCAATCACAATCACAGAACACAACTGTGCATAATCACAGAGACGTTACTCAGGAATGCCGAGGAGCTCAGGTCTTTTTGAGATGATCCGTGATCACAGAACACAACTGTGCATAATCATGGAGATGTTACTCAGGAATGCTGGAGAGCTCAGCTCTTTTGGAGATGATCACTGATCACAGAACACAACTGTGCATAATCATGGAGACATTATTATGTGGTGTGCATTTTAAACTGGGTGACTTGCTTCCCTCAGCTCCAGCGGGGACAGACAGATGATGAGAATAGTCGTCTTACCTGTCGTGGTCATAATTGCTGGGACTGCGTAGAGAGAGAAAGGGAGAAGTGTTAGTTCTTTGATACTTTCATTCCGCTGTTCCCCCTGTACATTGTGCAGCAATTCTTGATCAAAGTCTTGCTGAATGGTAACTGAATTATTTGATTTATAATTGATAAGGCCACAGATCTTTCTTTTTATTTTTCTTTCCATTAGCAATTTATTTGTCAACACATCTCCACCATAAATACAGTAGTTTTTAATTTGATGGGCATAACTGTACGTGCTCGGATAGAGGCTGTGCTGTGAAGAAGGTATTTCCATATGTAACACCATTAATAAAATATGTTATCTCCATTTCATGTAACAATTGATATCAGTAAGTGCCTGCAGCTGTGTGAGGAATGCTAGGAAATGCATTGCTGAAATGATCCATTCACAAAATTCAGGATTCATTTCAATTAAGTTTCATTGTAAGTTTTGAATATGAAATTTTATAGAGATGACCTACTCCCCATGCCTATGAAAATAATTGAGCTTAAAAGTTATCTTACATGTCAACGTCGTCATAATCATCATCATCATCGGAGTCCATGCTTTCATCTCTGAGAGAGGAGGAGAAGGAGGCAAAGGGAATTTTATTAGAATTTCAAGAGGAAAAAGTTTCGCAGTTCATCTTTCAGCTTATATTTCAGCTTTTTTGCTTTATCAGCGCTTAGCCCACATGGAATGTGCACTAGCCTGCTGCTCAGTCAGTGTCTGTTCAGTGTGTTGTCTAGCTTGCCAGTGTGCCACCCAGTTGGTGTATCACACATTTGCTGGGGTGATCACTGTATGGCACCGGGACAGTCATCTGCACAGTACTGCTCACTCTCAAGCTGTGTCAGTCGACAGCCTGTTGTTCTAAAAAGCCTCTTTCACGGTGATAGTCTCAAAGCTCTTGGTGAGGAATTATATTGCGGTCAAGCCCAGAAAAAGTAAAGAAGGCAGGTTACATGTTGTACTGAAAGTACAGGGTGGCCACAAAGTCCTGCTACCCCCCATTGTGTGGACAGTTCATTAGTCTCTCCATCTGTGTGCAAGACGATGTCAAGCTGACTGAACATGCAGAAGTGGCAGATCCTTCTGTGTCCTGAGAAAAATGACTCCCAGTGGTAATGAATCTTCTGGATGTTCTAATCACAGTGATCACCACCGTTAGAACATTAACAGTCTCAAATGCTGTCCTGTCCCAACTCTCCAGGTGTATCGGGCCCCGTACCTGGTTGAGAACCTGCTGTCCGTGGTGTTCCCACCCCTCTCCTCGTGTCTCTTCTGTAACTGGAACACACACAGGGCAGGGAAGAGGACTCAGTAAGAAGCAATGACATGGATTAGCAAACCCCTGCTGTTTCAGAATGAGCAGCTGTACTATGAGGAGCATGAAGATGCATAGCTGACATCCACATCTCCTGAGGTTTGGCCATGAGCATCACGCAGGGCCTGACACAGACTGTCATGTAAAAAGCTTATAAATGTATAGCTTTCAATAAAATACATAAAAATATAACAAATACACAATGTTTGGATATACAGAGAGTTTTAAAATATTTAGGTGACATAAAAAGATGTTAGTTATTCCTGTTTTACTGAATGATTTTAGTGATTTTCGATGTCCAATGTCCAGGTGGTTTTGCAGTTGAGGGGCAGCTCATTATTCTTACAGAGCAGTGTTGTGGTTTTAAAAACTACTGATCTGGTGACACAAGGTGAAACAATGTTGTAGAATAACATGTCTTGTACCGTTCCCACTGGTGAGTTGGACTCTAATTTCATTGGCTTCTTGGTGTAGATCTGTTGCACTGAAACACAAGAGCAGCAGAGATATCGCACTGGCTATGAGAATGCAGTATTAAAGTTATTCTGAGCAAATGCCTAAGACTGAAACTGGTAATTATTAGAGATGATCAGAGAAGAATTACTTCATACAGCAAGCATTAACACCTATTCCTAGCACAGACACACAAATACAGACAAGCACAGCTGCCAGCAGGAGGCTGTGTAGAATAGTGGTTAGACTAATTTCCAGTAGGTTGTGGGTTCGAGTGTTTGCTGTAGCTGTTGCTTTTGTACCATTGAGAAAAGCACCTTTCCAAGATTTCTCTAGTCCAACCAGTGTAACCCTGTGATGGACTATTGTCCCATTAGTCACATACTCTTGGTCTGCTCAACTATGGAGAGGCTGGGATAAGATCCAGAATGATGCCCAATCAATACTTGAAGTTTTTTTTTTCTGTTTTATTGTTTTAAGTGGCAGACGCAACTGGACTACTGTAGTTCAGCTTTGAGGAGACCCACCCAATGGCTCAACAAGGAAAGGCGCTTGCCTGAGCACGGGCTGAGCACTGTGATCACAAGTTCGAGTCAAGTCACTAGCTGACTGTGACCGGGATTTCCCATGTACAACTGCACAACTGCAATGCACAACTGACAGAACACTGCCCAGGCTATGATAGGATTAGTCAGCCAGCGATCTCTGTGGCCTCCTGGGTAATTGCAGGTAGGCGGTTCTACGGCGCTGAACCCCTGCTATGGGGCTGTGCTGTCTGTGACGTGTTAAAATGGGAGTGACCTGAAGGTCAGAGGGGCAGAGGAGCTCATTCTCTCCCCATGTGCGAATTGCGGGGTTCTCCGCGGAAAGTCGAGGTGTGAAAAGCACAGGGGAGTACGATTCAAAACCAGGTGGGCAGAACAAAAACACAAAAACCGTTTATCCAGTTCAGGGTCGCAGTAGCCCAGGAAGCACTGGGCGCAAGGTGGGGTACACCCTGGACAGGACGCCAGTCCATCGCAGGGCACATGCAGACAACAGACACACACTCACACCACCCAATTCATCTACCTGTATGTCTTTGGGAGGAATTCCACACGACGATGGGAAGAACCCATAAAACCCACACAGATAGCACCCAGCGCTGTGAGACACTAATGCTAACCATTGCGCCACCGTGTCATCGTGTAAAGAAAAGTAGAAGACACTTCAATCTTTAGGGACTGAAGCTGTGCCCCACTGGCACAGACTGACGGTGATCTACACACAGTGACGCACACTCACAGCTGATGTCGGAGTTTGTGCGCTCCGCCTGGTTGTGTCGGTTGGTGGAACGGATCCTCCTCAGGATTCCAGGGAGCACCTGTGGAAGAGAAGGACAGGAAGAGAATCAGAGACAGGGAGTGGAGTGGAGACAGACAGAGGGGAAGAGTAGAGGAGTGCAGTAGACAGGGAGAGTACACGAGAGGGTGATTAGGGTTCGCAGAGGAATGATCAGTACGGAAAAAAGATTGCGGACAGAGTGGAAAGGTCTAATAAGATAAGATAAGAGATCAGATCACTTTATTGGCCATATACAATTTCTTGCATTAGGAATTTGTCTTTTCACAGACCCCAGCTTGCTCTCCATGAGACACACAGACAGGGAGAGTAGCTGGGGGTCAGAGCGCAGGGTCAGCCATTTATACGGCGCCCCTGGAGCACCTGGGGTTAAGGGCCTTGCTCAGGGGCCCAACGGAGTAGGATCCCTCTGCCGGCCGCGGGATACGAACCGGCAACCTTCCAGCCACAGGCGCAGATCCTGAGCCACAGCAAAGTTATTTGCACTAAGCCTCTAATAGAATAGCTGTATCTGTCATTTGTCTCCAGTCCCTCCATAAGTCAGGTAGATCAACGAAAACAAATTAAGAAAACAGACTGAAGCAGTACTGTTTTAGGATTTCCCACTTCTGCTCTGTATTTTCTCTACCTGGTGAAAACAATCTCTTAATTACAAGCTCTCTCCCTCCTCTCCCATTTCTTAACTCTATTGTTCTGTCTGAAATCCCCACTTTCTCTTTTCCTCCACATCATTCCCCCTGTCTCCCTCTGTACCTCCATCTCCTCCTCCTCGAGCTGGACGCAGTCTTTCAGCTTCTCCGGGTGCCTCATCTGCTCCAGCAGCTCCAGCGTGAGGGTTCGATTCAGGTTGGACTGAGTGACAAACACGTGCTGTGAGAGGAACAGGGGAGAGGGGAAGAGAGAGGGATTGTGGGGTTGAGAGAAACAACGGAGGGAGTGAGGAAGCAGGGAGCAAATATTAGGAGCTGATCTTGAATGATACCGGTTTATGGGGGTGAGAGAACAGGAAAGGTTTATTTTGTAACAAATCATTATTACTCACACCAAAGTAAGATCTTACAGCTGTGTAAATGCCAGTTCATGTTTACTAAAAATAATACATTTTTAAATACATTTCAAACACACTCTGTGACATGGGTCATACCAGCTTGAATGAACCTAATCAGACATTGAGAATGAAAAACTCACAGTGAGCATTTTGGTGGCATTGGGTCTCTTCTTAGGATTCCTGATTAGCATCATCTTTATGAAGTTGTGAAACACAGAAGACCTGGGAGACAGAGAGGCCCTTAGTTCAGTTCCCTGCCTTTGCTGCCTTCAATACAGCACCACTCATAAACACTGAAATGGACAGAGGCTGTGTACCCCAGCTAGTCGTATATCGCCTTATGATCCTTCAATGTCGGCTCTTCCCATCACTGTGAAGCAGAATTCCCCAGCTGAGGTTTGAAGTTGGATGGTTGACCCAGTAACAGGAAAGTGAGCTGGGTTTAGTCGGGTTAGTTTTACCCTGCCGGTGTGTTGCTGCAGCAGTGATCCAGCTCAGTATGAGAGGAACTGCAGGCTCAGACATTTGGTATGTGTGCTTGGCTGAGGCGGTGCTACCATCAGCAGAGTTAAGTCAGAATTAAAGCTCGTTCTTTGGCCACTCACCATTTGGCTTTGTCCTTTAGCTTGGGAGGCTGGTATCCACTTTTGGACATGAGGAAAAGCACCCTATGGAGAACAGATGATACGACTTGCACATTAAAATTCCACTGTGAAACTCCAAACCTGTGTGGATGTGAGAGAATCTCTTTCCCACACCCTTTACGTTGTCTTGCTAGACCGAGACCTGGACCGATACAGCTGCCTTTAAATAAAGCTAGGAGTGACGGTTGCTCTGAGCTGAAAGGCTTCGACAGTGATGATGACTCTGCAAAGTTTGATCATGCAATAATCATGCTGATTTGCAGACGCCTAGATTTTTGCTGTAGAGCAGCAAGGAGACTAACTCTGATTACATAACCTCGGCTATATCTGACGTTCGGAGCACAAAGAGATGCAGTAACAGAGCGTGACACACAGGGATAGAAGCAGGGTCCTTAATCATGGGGCTGCAGCTCAGTTATTTACTTCTTTCTGGCCTCACATGGCTGAGGAGGATTCTCTGCTCTAGGCACTCGTATGGCTCGGGTGCTGCCCTACCTGAGTGGGTGCACATCAAACATGGGTGGCTGCAGCTCCGCCAGCTCAATGGCGGTGATGCCCACAGACCAAATGTCGCATAGCTCGTTGTAGCCGCCCTTGATCTCCACCGCTGCCACCTCTGGCGCCATCCTGTGGAGCGTAAGTCTGGTTACTGCGTCAGTTTTGACACGCCCACGGATCGCAATTGAGCCCACCCAGTATTTTCAAAGAGCAGAACAAAAACATTGGGAAAGAGGTGGGTTAAAGCTTTGATGCAGGCTGGGCCTGTGTCTACTGGTTTTTTTAATGCATCACAGGAGGATACTGGCATAGAAAAAGAATCTGTCGAGAAGAGATGTTTAAATCTACACTCATGATAGAGATGCCAAAAAAATGGAAACAGCAGTTGCTGTAAATTCATTTCTTTCTGATAGTACCCCAGAGAGGACCTATAGGTTGTGGTAGAAGTGTCCTAATTATATAGTAATCTTCCACTGCTTTATAATTGGAACATTTCTATGGAAGCATTTAGGCTGTTCTTGAAGGGGTTGCGGTGGTCAGAGACGCCCCCTCCATTAGGACACCCTGAATGCACTGTGTCTCACCAGTATGGCGTTCCTATGAAAGACATGCGCCGCGCAAACGTGGCTGTGATCTGCGCGGAAATCCCAAAATCAGCTGGGGAAAAAAACGATGCAGAATTAGGGTCATTGAAAGGAAACATTTGTATCGTAGACATTTGTCTTTTTATTTTCCCAAATGCATGCGCCTATTTTCAGAGAAACAGGATGGGCAGGATGAAAAGATAGCTTTGTTTCTTTGGGAAACATGAGCCGGTAATTCTTTTACAAACTTACCTCTAGGGGGAGACATGTTTGCACTACAGCACTCAAGGGTTTTGTAAATACAAAGTTTGTAGGAATAGCACAATCTAAATTATAAATAATTAGACAGTACTCTTTAGATCTTTGTTATGAACAGGAAATATATAAATCTAGATTGTAATTTAATGTGCATCGCTGTTCTGCAGTGCATAGATCATCAATTTCCCTACGGGATTAATAAAGTATTATCTATCTATCTATACTTTAACACTATGTAGTCTGGCCTGGTGTGACATAGTGTTGTGCTGTGTTACATTGTGTACACAGTCTTCTATTTGTTTTGCATTACACTTGTAAATCCAGTGTAATCTACAGCTGGATTTTGCTTCTGGTTTCTGCAGCTGTTAAGCTGGATATTGCCATGTTTCTTGTGGTGCGGAAGACAGTAGTGGCAGGGGCCAGTTTGAGAATCTCCACCAGAGAAATTTCCAATGTTACCAGAGAGGTGTGGCATCAGTATCAGTATCTGAGTACCAGAGACACTGGTGGTATTTTTGGCTTACAGATCTCTGCCATTCTATGTTGGACACCAAGGGCAGGTAATGGGGATAACATACAAATAACACAACATCCAGCAAAGACAGAGGAGACAAACCCCTCTTCATCTGGTAAAGCTCAACCTTATCATGCTGAGCCCAACTGATGCTGAGACAGAAAGCTCACATCTATACCACTGGTGCACTAACGCAGGAGGAGAAAAACCTGGGACAACTCCTTCATCATTTAGGAAGCTTTTTTTCAATGCCATGGTACCTGTTCTGTGACAGCAGACTACTGTAGACAATGTCAACTCTAATACTACAAGGGACCCAACAACAAGGCAAGTAATGCAGAACAAGTTGTGGATGCTTACCCAGCTTGACCTCTCCCTGGTCATTGAGAAGTATATTCGCCCCCTGTGGAAGGAAATGATGATGGTGCTGTGAGTGCCAGAGATTATCAACATGCACAATGTGACTGCAGGAAATCTACCGGTTCTGCTAAAGTGATACTGCAAAACAACATAGAAACAACTGTAGTCAATTTTTACCTTAGTTTTGTCATGCTTGCCCTGCTGCGGTTCTGTGGGGGCGGGTTATCTGTGTCGTAGAAGCTGATAAAGTCACCATCTACCTGTCTCCCTTGGCCGGCCACCACAATCTCTTGGACCAGCTGGAGTCGGTTTACGACCACAGCTGCTCCAGGTGCTCTTCAGAATAAATGCTCAGACCCGAGAGAGCATGCGGCTCTGTCGTTGAGTTTGAGCACCGAGTCCCTTGAGCTTCCGTGTTTAGCTACTGTGTGGTTGTTCTGTGACCCTTGCCTTGTCTCTTGGCTGAGCCTTGTCTCTCAGCTTCAACCTCGACCTTTGAACTTTGACCTCGACCTATCTCCCAGACAGCCCCTTGTGCGCTGTCAGAGTGTCTCCCCGGTTACGGCCCTGGCTTGTTTTGGATTTCAACCCTGGACTGTGTTTGCCAGCACCTCGCCGTGGTTCACCAGCTAGCCAGAGCACCATGTCTGCCTGTGTGCGTGGTGACTCGGTCCGGCAGTCCGCAAGCACCCTGCCCCTCGTCCTCAGAGTGTGTGTTGCCTGCTCCCTCCGGTCTCAGTATCACACAACTCGGGCAATCCCCTGCGTGCTGGTTGCAGGCTCCCCATCTCAGCAGCCTTTGCATTCAGCGTGTGGGCTCTCCAATCCGCCTTGATCGTACTGCAGGTCCCAGCTTGGCAGCGTGACATTCCAAGCTCTGTGCCAAGTTAGCCAACTGCTCGTGCCTTCGCACTTGTGAGCATCCACGCTCACTAGATCTCTGTGCTGATAATCAGGGATGTCATTCTAAGAGGAGCAGTGGAAAGTCATTTTCAACAGAAACAACAGTAAATAATTTGGGCATTGTGCAGAGCAGTAATCACTGAAATGATCAATTGAATTGATGACAACCATACATAATTGCAGCATGCTGTGGTAGGTAAGAAACTACAGTGAAACTGAGTATAAAGAGCACCGGAAACAAGTCACATGTAATAAAAAGAAGGGAAAATATCACGAATGGTGCTATATCGAATGTTTCTACAGTACATTTTTTGCCAATGTACAATTTCAAGTTGAGATCAATTCAGATGTTTATGAAGTTGTTGAGTTATTCTAATGTCGACGGTCTCAGATGAGTTTATCTTGAGTGTCACTAAGTCACCGCCGGAGGAGAGAAGGGCAGGGGACTCAGCTCTCCACTGTCATGGAGAACTGTAGCATGTAGTTCACAACATTTCAACCACAGCTCTTCTATCACTGAGCTCAAATGTCAGCGGCGCCTTTTTTTTACCTACTCTGTCCTATGACACAGTCTATGCAACCATTAACCTTTTAACAGCACTCACGATGCTCTTCATTTTTTTATTGCAAGACAGGCTGCAAAAACGGATTTCCTTCTTTTCTATCTAGATGCTCCCTTTCCTTTTCTGGCTCCATCATGCTGACAAGATCCCTGCGAGTTGTCCATCCTTTGCCTTTACCTTGGGATCAATGGATGCAGAACTCTTTGTGGTTCCCTGAATCCAGGCCGAAACAGGATGCGCAGGGACCTTCAGTTCCTATGCACCCACTGTAGGCTCTGGAGCTCCACCCTGATCTGAATTAGAACTGCTGGTGTGAGTAGCTCTTCTGCACCCAATGTTAAAAAAACTTACAGGTCATTCTTGAGCTGGATGAGCTGGTGAACCCACGACCTGTGTTGTTGTGTTGTTCTAGTGTAATGTATCCTGGGATGCTTTACACAAAGAGGGAACGAGACTGTGTTAAGACGCCATTAAAAGTGCCTCCAAATGACAATGACGTTCACACGGTGCGTTACTCATTTCTCATCGCCTAAACGAAGATATTCTGGATTTGCAGCTCATAGGAAACCTGTAACTGTTTGTGCCGGTCTTTAGAAATGAAACCCATTTCACAGAAAAGTGACTTGAAACACCCGTTTTTTCTCTGTTTTTCTGCAGTTATTTTGTGAAATCTAGGGTTCATTTCTTTTTTATTTCACCTCCTGAGACGCAGCAACGATTCGGAGTTCAGGAATTCAGAAAGCGGTGCACCTTCTAGGCAAGTTGAGCCTCACGCTGCCGATTTCAGGAGCTGCTGGCGTGCTGTGAATGACTCCTGCGAGCAGCAGGAAGACGAGCGTGTGCTCTGATTATATCTGGGCAAGGCTTATCAGCACCTGATCTCCACCTGCAGCCTGCAGGCCTTCTGCTGGGTGCTGCCTGCAGGACGGCGTGAGGGTGCATGAGTGAAGACTTGCCTACAGGACGGTGCACCTCTCGGTGTGGAAACTCATGCATGCTGCTGCACGTTTTTCGCTGTGAGTGGGTGTATCTGTGCATGTACCATTATGTGTGTAACACAGTGAATGTGTGTCATTCAGTGTGTGTGCGTGTGCATTCCTGTTTTTTTTACAAATCGCACAGGTTCTGAAAATCTCATTGATAGCGAGAGTGTGTTAGTAGCTGAACTGGGTCCTTTTTTTAAAACCACTTCATTTGTACTTTGTCTGATATGTGCATTTTTAAAGCCTACCGGTCCGCTTTGCTACCATTGTTCTGCCCTTCTGTGTAGTTTGCAGACGTGTTGCATTCCCTCCCAGCACACGTCTGTGAATTTCAGCTTTGCAGTGATAAAAATCAAGACTGAGCTGACTTCTGGGGGAAATTGTCAGCCACACTGACACAATGCGTAGAAATTCTTTGAAGGAGCAAAGGGTGCTTAGTAAACCGAGAGCTCACCCGATGAGGTACAGACGGTACTGGATCTGACAGTGCTGGGACATTTTTAACTTTTATTCTTTGGTTTTAGCTAATGTTACCGTACAAACAGGTGCATCTTTTCTGTGGCTGACAAGTAAAAATGCATTTTACTGCAGTTTTACTTCACCAAAATAACTTAGACGTTTGCACAAACCCAATTTGTAGATTGAGGAGTTTGTACTTAATACTATGTCACTACGTCTCATAGTAAACCCTTCACTTTTCTCTTGAATGAGCTGCACATGCAGTTTATAGATAACATGTGCGGGGGCAGGTGGCCTTAGTTCCCCCATCTCTGGTCTTTGTTCAGTCTGAATTGAAGAATCCTTGATAAATGAATTGAAACAATTAAGGGTCAATTAATCAATCAAAGTCCTGTAATAGCTTGGAACTGGAAGAGCCACGGTTGGCTACCTCTGATCTACTTGTGATCTATCCCACCCATTGTAACCAGAATGGTCCTTCTCTGTTACAGTGCAGAAGTTAATTTCAGCCCGCCCGCCCTGGGAGGGCCGTATTCATTTAAGGCCCCGTGCTAACATGTGATTTATCAACTTTGACGCCCTTTAGAGTTCTCTCACCTTGATATCTCTGTGAATCTTCTTCTGGCTGTGCAGGTACTCCAGTCCCTGTGACAAACACAAGCATGCTCTTACAGTGGCAGCATACATCACCCTAGTTGTTCCAGTCTTCCCCATTGTAGAAATGGATACCGAGATTGCTGAAATAAATCCGAGTTCCATCTAGAGAAGAGTCACCAATGCACACAATCTACTATCTGTGTTATTAAAAACAGGCTGCTAAGAGTGCACTTCAGCTTACAGACAGCTGTGGAACACCACTGCAATGACTGATGCCACCTGTTTTTTTGACCTATTTGAGACCTATTTTTCCAAAGCTGATCTCAGCGTGTGAGCTGTGAGATCTCATGCTCATGTATTACACTCAGAGACGTGCCATGTTGAAATGCGACTGTCCAAGCGCAGGCAGGGCAAGTGTCCGGTTTCCCATAGCACTTCTGCTCCCGAAATGATTCCTGCCCCAGGTGACAGGGCCTGACTTACAGACTAGAATATCATTTCTCAGTGCAGGATGTTGAGAAAGACCTCCTGCTCAATTCCGTAGGCTCTGTCTGAGCATACTTCTTTTCCTGAGGCCAGTGTCCTGGTTCTCTTTGCTACTGACAAAAAACTTTTATATTTTTCGAGACATAAATAAGAACTTAAGAAATCTGGCAGAGCAGAAGAAGCCATTCAGTCTAGAGTCATGTAAAATTTTGTTCAGCTTTTTCCTGAAGGAGAACACAAATCCGGGACTCACCCACTTGACCGGAAAGCCTGTTGCAGGCATCCCAAACTTCTGTTTGTGTAAAGACATGTTTCCTGTTCTCTGCCACAACTGAATAAGCTTCCATTAGTGATTCCAATCTTTGTTTCACTACTGACTCTGAAGTAATTTCCTAGGTTGACCCACATCTTTACCCCCTTGGGGTGTGTAAAACCAAAGTAGTGTTGGTGCCTTCTTTCTTTTTGGTGCTGAGTACGTTGTCTCTGTGGCTGCTCATTTTAATATGGCAGGGGGCTGTGCACAGGTTCAGATAGGAGAGATCAGGATTCGTGAAAACTGGAGGATGTGCCTGCTATCTGGGCGAAGCTGTGGCTCTATGGCTGAGGTTCTGCGCCTGTGGCTGGAAGGTTGCCGGTTCAAATCCCGTGGCTGGCAGAGGAATCCTACTCTGTTGGGCCCCTGAGCGAGGCCCTCAACCCCAATTGCTCCAGGGGTGCCGTACAATGGCTGACCCTGCGCTCTGACCCCAGGCTTCTCTCCCAGTCTGTGTGTCTATGTCTCATGGAGAGCAAGCTGGGGTATGCGAAAAGACAAATTCCTAATGCAAGAAATTGTACAGTATATGGCCAATATATTGTGCACTGATACATGCATCTGCGATGTGCCGCGTGTCTCAGCCTGTGTCTCAGATCGGCAGCGAGTGTTACTGATCTTACCTTCAGCATCTCCCTGCACACGTATGCAATCTGCTGCTCTGACAGGGGCCCCGTCACTGCAGGAGAGAAGGAGAGAGTCCTTTAAAAAACACCCCCTCCATGCGCAAAGGCACAACATCAGTCAGAGGTCACTCATTCATCATGCTCCACTTCCAGTTACCCAAGACCCTGTAAGTAAAACAGTGGCTTATCTCTCAATCAGAAAAGGAATGTGATTTCATCTTTTGTATGTTAAGCATACAGCTTGATCCGAGGTCTCACCATGGACCAGATGAGTAAAAAGCAGCCAGTGTCACTAAGGAGACTAGCCTACACAACTACACAGATTGTACAGGGTATCGAATTCGTACTGTTAGGAGATTTTATTAGTTCATTTTAAAAATGTAAAAACAACAGTTCTGAGATAATCCAGTTCTCCCTCCGCATTGTGAAGCTGAAAAAGCAAACACAGTCACGATCAGAAAACATGTCAAGGGGAACTGTGACGTCAGACACAGTGGAGGTTGAACTGTTCGGCACTGTCCCACTCCAGAAGCCTAAAGCAGCACATTGGTAATTTTGTTCCTCTTTTCTGACACATTTTCCATTGCAGTACTATTGTATAGGACATTGTCAGCATTTACCATGGAAATCCTTTTCCTGCTTTGGAACAGGTTACAGAATTGGAATTAATTATAGAATATTTTTACAACTTTTCAATTTGGAATCACTTTTTACTTTAATCAGCTCAGCTCTAGCTCACACAGGAAGAACGCACTCATCTGACACGTGTACGTTCCTGAATCATTCAGCATTTGCCATGCCACATGGTCCCCCAGGCCTTTACAGGAGAACATGTGCTGATTGGAAGAGTGGTGCATCTTTTACTGCAAGCTCACCGGCGCCACCTATGGCCTGGTAGTCACTGCTGCTCCCCAGGGAAATCCCTGACAAAGCTGCTGCTTGGACAATCCTGGTCACTGCTGGCTAAGGGCATGGACTGCGCTCCGGGCTCAACCTGGTGACGCCCGCTGCAACCCGCAGGGCACACCTTGCACTGTAAAACCGGGCCACCCCGCCCTCACCCCCCCGCTTACCGTGGTACACATCCTGCAAGGATCCCCCTCCGCAGTACTCCATGCAGATCCACAGCTTGTTCGCGCTGCAGGACACACACACAAGGCTGTTAAAAGTGGGGACCACCATGCTCACAGAGTGACTCTGGCAGTTCCTCGGACTCCTGTAAAATGCCCGTGCTTTTCTGTTTTTCCCGTTTCACGTCTGGTTGTTTTTTTTCAGCGCGGATCTTATTGAAATCAACCTGCCCCATACCACCAACAGCAACAGAACAGAACTGTCCAGTTTCCCCACAACACCTGTGCACATCTCTGGTATCAATGCCAGCGTTCTGCATGGGCGTCTGTGTCAGGCCCTGCCTCACGCAGGCCAAGCCACAGCAGTGTTGTGCTAGGTATTGTTTCATGTACAGTATATATGACTATAACTCAGTGTCAGAGCTGCTCATCTTCACATGGAAGGCTCTGTGTGCATCTTCACACCTGAATAGTTCCCATCCTCTCCCCGGTGGTGGGACACCATTGTGTGATGAGCTGTTCATCCATGTGTGTGCCCTTGTGACAGTGTGCTCTTTGAGTGTGCACAGAGAAGGTGTTTCTGTGTCACTCTGTGGGTATTACTGTCAATATAAAGACGCAAAGGTATAAAAAAGCTCCCCACAAAGATTGAAGCTACTGACAAACAAAATACGGGGATGTCCCTGTTGATGACAGTGACCTTTCTATTAGCTGAAAGGCTTTTTTATTTTAAAGCTACAAATGCTAAAAACATTTGCTTTTGCTCCATGTGGAATGTCTTTTGAACAGAGTTTGGAGTGCCTAATAAATATAGGAGTCAAGAGGGAGGCCTCGCCACTAATAAGGGATGAAACAGCAAAAATGGATACTATACTCAGCTGGTAGGGAGGTCTTCTGTAATCCTCTGGAACGTCAAAACACATCAGCATTTTGATTTTGTTTTTTTGCTAACTGATGATTTTTTGAGAACATGGGAAAGCAATAAAAGTTTTAGTTTGGTCTATTTCTTCCTCCTCACTCAGAACAATAATTAAAGCAGCAGGACCTCCAGTTCTTCCCTAAGGCAGGATAACCTTTGACCCCAACCAGAGAGAAGAAAAGACCCAATCAGGAGCCAGCTCACCGTATGTAGCTGCCAAAGTACGCCACTATGTTACTGTGTGTGCAGCTCTTGACCATCACAATCTCCTGCTGGATCACGGAGAAGTCGTCCTCTGGAGAGACAAGCAGGACAACAATAATCATCAGAATTATTCAGACTTTTTGCTTTGAGTAAGTCAGTGAACGTCAGACTGCCAAAGAAGAAATAAATTGTATGAATAGGAAATGAAATTCAGTAGTGCAGTGTTGCACAACAGGATAAAAATACACCCTGATGTTGTCTTGAAAAGGTCAAGTTAATGGTTTTGTATTAAAAAGAAAGCAGTTCGGAAACAGAGACCGCAAAATACACAAATATCCTGAACAGTGTGTGTCATGTTCCTACGTGTGTAGAGCATTTTTTTAAAAAGCTGCACAGCGTTTAGTCATTTTAGCATCTATGAAAAATTGTAATCAAAAATACAAATAACCATAGGGCAACACCTGTACATTTTTCAGTATGCAGTGTGGTTTCTAAATACAGCATTAGATCAACAGGCACTTTCAGACTTTGTTGTCTCCCAGGAAAAGCTTTTTCCTGGCTTTCTAAGTTAACGTGAACATCAACTCAAACACAGAGAACAGAGAAACAAGTCGTTATACTGTAATACTGTATATACACTGGAAGGGTAGAAAAATGATCAATACTGAACTTCTAACAGAACTTACCACTTTGCCTTTATATGTGTGTTCTTAGAATAGTTGTAAGGATTTTGGATAGTGATTAGAGGTTTTTGGTGGTGTTTTGATTAATCGTTCAGCGCTGGAGAGACTTGGTTGTGCGAGGGCTGAAGCACCTCGTTAGTGAAAGCAGAAGTGACAAGGGGGTTTAACATGTTGATTGCCAAGTCTGATGAATATTGAAGCTAAAAAAACACCTGGAAGAACCATCAAGTTCTGCTTAACAAGACAACAATGCCGTTGTACTATTGGTATTTTGCAGGCTGGACTAAGTCAGGTAGAGGTGGAGTTGTACTTTATGTTTTAGGTCTTAAGGTTTAGGGAGTGGAGAGTACCCTGATGGGCATCAGAAAGTATGGGCCCAGATGTCCAGAGCAGCGCGATAATGTGTTGATGTGCACAGACCAGCCAATGGGGAGGTCCAGGTGTGACGGTCTGGGCAGGAGTGTCTAGTCTCTCCAGAGCTTGACTTGTAGTGTTTGAGAGCAACCTGACCGCATGGTGCTACATTGATTGGTACCTATCGAGGAGACTGAATGATTTATTCTCATTTTATAATAATTTATACTGAAATCAGCATTCATGATTACAGTTATTAGTTTAACTTTTGAGTCTCAGATGATCAATGTTGATTAATTTATTATTAATCTTCTTCGACACCTGAAGAAGGCTCCACGGCCAAAACGTTGTGTTTTCTTTCTTCTTTTTTTCAGCATGGAATAAACCTATTACTTGTTCCTATATATATGTAACTATACTTTAGTATTAGAATCATTTTTAATCATCCCAGCTTGTACATCTGGTTAAAACTATATGAAAAGGCATATATATTCATGTATACTGACACTGCTGAACCAGCTGCCTAGTACCCCACAGAATATCCTGGGAATATCTTTACTGGACTGTCAAGGCAGACTTAACACAACCCTGATGGAGATACTGCAACATCCCGATATCGGGCCAGTTACACCTTAAGCATGTCTGAAGATTCTACAGCACAAAAACTGCTTGCTGCCATTCCGGAGGGCTCTCCCAGAGCTGACAACATTCCGGCCATCCTCAAGGCCTCTTGCAAGATCGGAAAGTGACTGTTGCGCTGGTGATGCACTACCGATTAGACTCGATTCCTGTTGAGGAGGAATCTACATGCAGCATCTAGGGCTCAGGGAGCAGTGAGCAGCCACATGCTTGTCTAGGCTGTAGAGCAGGAATGGGAAACACACCCACCCACGTGGCAGCATCTGCAGGCTGGTGAAAAGCACGTGACACAGATGTACATCTTGTGTTGAATCCCACAGAGGCCACAGACACTACTACCCTGTGAGCTGCACAGGAGATCCCCTGTTGATCAGCCTGAATGATGCCATAATGTTCATATCTGCATACTGTTTCATAACATAATGTTTCATTAAGCATTTCTACAAAAAAAGCTGTTTAGTACAGTATGTGTTATTTTATTTTTTTTCAATGTACAGGGACTTCCTGATGATTAACCTTGATGATGACAAATCTAAATTGGCATACTGAGTTTACCCATCTCTACCCTACTGCAGTACACATCCTCCACAGCTTACAGCAATGCCTCAGACTCAAGAGGCCATGATGTATCAGTGTCCAGTGGAACAGGTATGGGGGGAACAGAATGCATTTAGTTTTTCCTAACATAACTAATTACACACATGTCGTGTGTCATGACACACATTATTGTACTAGATACTTCGTGGTGACAGTCAGGTTGGTGGTCAGAGCTTTGGGAACTATGACAGCCAATGCTCACCGCTAGGTCTGAAAGTCAGCATTTTTCATCTGCAAAAAGAGTGTTTTCTTTGACTGTTGTGTGGAATTACACAGCTCTTTGTCAGGTATAATAGTTGAGCTGCTGGGAGTGTCAGTGCACTTGATCAAGTATTATATCACATAGTGAGGCTGCACCAAAATAATTCTTATACGCTGTTTGATTCTGATAAGAACAAAATTTAAACTGTGTTATTACAGAAATTATTTTGTTTCAGTGCTTTCGTTTTGATTACACGTTGTGGACACGTTTATGTTACATAAACGGTTGATATCTCATTAATTATCGGCCTAAAGAAGGCAAAACTTTAGAACAGTGCCGAATAAACTACTGCAGCCTCTGCGCAACGGTGAATTTGTCCGATGTTTTGGGACCTTTGGGGCCGGAGTATTTTAAAATGGCGAGAAACGCGGACGCATTTTGTCATGGAAGTAAACCGCTTCAATTTTAACGTTTGTCATTTGAAAAAAGAAAGACGTTTCAGAAAAGGTGAAAAACCTGTTTCAGAAACCCTTTTCTTTTTCAGAAAAGCTTTTGCCAGTTTCTAAATGAATGGCGCTTGCTTTTGAGAAGAAGAGAAAACCGTCTTTTCACTGGGCATGCAGTGCCTGTGTAGGGGTAGGATATGCAGTTATCATTGTGGTGTTCTGCTCACCGTTAGAGGCGATTTGCAGAGCTTTTCACTCTTTCTCTGAGCACTGGTGTGATGTTGTTTCTCTCCCTTTTCCCCAAAGCACTCACCCACATCCTCCACATCTCTCTCTCTCTGTCCTCTGTCCTTCTCTCCTCCCCTGCCCAGTGCATGCTCTCTTTCTCTCCCTTCATTTCTCCCCTCGTCTCTCCACCCTCCTCTCATTCTGCCTCTCTGCCTCGGCCCACTCTCTCAGCCTCTCTGCTTGCAGCTCTGCATTGCTCTTGCTCTCTTTCTCTCAGGTGTCTGTGGTCTCTGGCTGGTCTCTCACAGGAAGCACGAAACGCACAACTCAAAGGCTCCCTCCCTCGCTTTCTGTCACCGTCTCACTCTCCCTCACTCCTTATGACTCACTCCCCTGTATCCTTCCTCTCTGACTGAATGGCATCGAGGGGAGCAGTGAGAGGGAGGACCCGTTGGTAGTTAAAACCGGCTGTGAATCCCCCTTTTCTCTCTCTGAGCGTAGACACGAACTTCCTTTGCAGTTTTGTATGCCAGAAAAAAAAATCTGAGTTATTTAATGCTCTGGTGTAAGAATGGAGTCCCGCACACCAATTCTTTTTCATTCACCAATTGAAATCGGTATGGGGGGTCACAATACACAGGTATATTATTTCATCGCTCATTTCCATGGCTGTATTGCCTCTGAGTTAAGGGTGGACCTTTTTTTTACCCAACTTTTATAAAACATTTTAATTGGGCAAAGAAAACCATCTGAAAATCTGCCTGGGAATTTTTTAAGATTTAGAGTTATTATGGTAAACGTGCTTTGCAGGCAAAACTTCATGCATTTGCAGCAGATTGCAACCACGAAACACAATAAGAGTTCCTTGGTGCGAGCAGGACTGAAAATATTTGTTTCTCTTCCTTTTTTGCTTTTTTGTCTGTTCTTCTGGTGAAGATTGCAATGCTGAAACAGAATTTAATTCCCAGGCTAAAAGTCTCAAGAGCTGTTTTTGACCCTGAACACCTGGTCTCAGAGAGTCACAAACACATTATCTTTCTTTTGAGGTTTATAAACTCCCACACAGCACAGCTCGTTTGAGATCAAACCTAGTTTAGACTGACAGCTGCTCTGGAAGCCTGGTGAGTCGACAGGTTTTCATTCCAACACAGCTGTTAATGACCTCAATAAGTTTATTGCCGTCTTAATTGGACCTAACTAACAAGTTCACCTGGCTCTTCAATTATTGCCGCTTTTAAGAACATAGTTGCCCTACAGAACTGGATCCAGACGTCCCTGACTTACTTAATGGTATTTTTAAAGTTAATTGTCCAGAAAAGAAACTGTTGGTTTTATCAAAAGCAAAGTCCTGTGATCTTGCAGCTCCCATTTTGGTAAGGTCTTGTTTCTTGTGGATCACAGCATTAAATTGAGTATTTTGTTGGTCACATACTGCATAATGGTCACTATAGTGGGCCAGCAGCAGTCTAATTCCTTACTTTACTTTGACCAAACAGTACTGTGTAGCTAGGCCCCAAGACTGAGGTCAACCTTCAACTCAGAGGCAGTGGCGTTGAGGAAGAGGCGGTAAGCTCTTATATGTAGAGGCATATTAGCGAAGAGCTTATTGCATACTTTGCATTTATATTATTTATAAATTATAAAGATTTTGGACTTTTAAAAATTTCTGTTATGAAAGACTCTGCATCAAATAAAAGCTATCTCCTGGGTCTTACTGTGCTGCTGCCACAAGAACATAATAAAAGTTGTAAACAAGAAAAGGCTATTGTTGTCCACCCCAGCCCATCTGGTAGTTGATAGTAGCTGATTGATCCAAGTATCTCGAGCAGCCAGTTCTTGAAATACACCAGGGTATCAGCTTCAGACAACACGGCTGGGTAGCTTGTTCCATACTCCCACTACTCCCACTTATGGGGTAAATAAGTACGTTTTAAATGCACTTCCAAATACTTCACCACTTATGTCCTCTGGTTGGTGTTTCACTGCTGATTGTGAAGTGTGCATGGCTTGGCACCTCAGCACCTGTCTGAACTATTATCACCCTACTCCCCACCTAGCAACCTTCGCTCTTCAAATTCTGCCCTCTTTACTGTCCCCCAAGCCCGTCTACACTCTATGGGTGACAGGGCCTTCTCCTGTTATGCCCCCAAGCTCTGGAACTCTCTCCCCAACGATATCAGACAGTCACCTTCTCTAAACTCCTTCAAATCCAGACTCAAAACCCTCTTCTTCAGAAGAGCCTTTACTGAACTGGTTCCATTCTTCACCCTCTGCTCTTCTTAGTACCACCATCCACAGTCTCCTCTGTGTATTGTAATTGTGTTTTATCTTGTGTATTCTTTTTATTTATTGTTATATTCTTCTTATTTATTGTTATTGTCATCCTGTAAAGCGCTTTGAGAAGCCACCTTTAAAGGCTCTATATAAAATAGTTTATTATTATTATTATTATTATTATTATTATAAGTCTGCTAGGTTGACTTTGTCATTGCCTTTTGAGATTTTGAATACTTCTATCAGGTTCCCTCGTTTTCTTCGCTGTTCAAAACTGGAAAGGTTCTGTCCCGAAAGTCGGTCAGTGTAACTGCTCTGTTGCAGAGGTGGCTACAAAACTGCAATATAGAATTTCTGAATCCAGGTTGATAGGCATCACTTTTGGGCTCTTCATCTGTGATTAAATGACTTTGTAGTGAGGTTGGTTTCGCAGCGTCTGTGAGGACTTTCTGTGTGGTGAGTGGGGGGATATGTACTGTGATCTGAACACCTGGGGTCAGGGGAAGTCGAGAGCTAACCCTTTCTGTCAGGTGAAAAACCTGAGGCAGTGTTTCAGTACTCATTCATCCCTCGTGCTGGGGGTGTTTTCTGGCAGCTAACAACAGTACAGTCCACAGGGTGAGCGGGCCTCAGGTTGGTGCTGTCTGAGTGTCTGAAATGAATTGAGTTTTGTTTATTTCCTGAGTAGATGTGCACATTGTATAGCTTCTCCTCTTTTGGGAGGAAAAGGGAAGTTGCAGAAATGTTGATATGAAGCTTCTGATCAACCCACCTAATCTTTTCACTCCAGGTAGGTTTCATAGGCTTTAGTTTTTGAGCTGATAACAGGACAATTTCTAAAGTTTTTGTGCTGTAGAATCTTCGGACATGTTTAACGTGTAACCTTTACAAGAGACTGTTAAAATATACAGGAGAGTTTAAGTCAACATACATAAACCTTCAAAAGTTTGGGAACACTGCAAAGAGGCTGGGTTTTGAAGAATTCATGAATATCTTTGTAACCCTTTATAGATACTGATCTCCTCTTATCTCTTACACTGCAGACCCTGATGTCTCAGCATGACAACAGCATCCTTTGTACTAGAAAAACTGCAACTGTGGAGAGTGTTTTTCTGTCGCCTGCTCATTGCTGTTAATTATACCGTAATTACAGCTACCTTTTTCTACCGACTGTAAAGAGTTCAAAGTGCAAATTAAGGTTGTGGTTCAAATATGTACCCTAAAGATGATCAGGCAACACATACACCCTCTCCAGTTGTACACTGTTCACATAAGGAAGTCAATCACATTTCAGAGAAAACATCCTCACCGGTATCTGCAAAAGCTGAACTTTTATAGAAGTGCCAGTTAATTGTTCACAGTGGGAAGAAGAGATGTTATTAATCCTGGACTCAGAGTGAAGAAACGCCTGGACAGCAAACTCATTTTCTTCTTCCTCCAAGGCTTTGGTAAATTGTTTCACTTATATGCTTTTAATAGGAGTTTGAAAAAAAGTGGAACAAATTTTGCTCGCAGTTCTGCCGTTGCCCCACCCTAATTTACCCCTCGGCTGTCACCAGGAGCTGCAGTTACCAGTTCTCCAAAGACACACAACCCCTGGATGAAACTCTACCACAGGAAATTTTCTCATAGCTGAACCATGCTCATACTGTACCATACAGTACATCAACTTTGTAGGCATCATGCTTTACTACAGTATATATAGTATCTCTGGCTGTACTGAGCGTTAATACAGGTGTGTTGATATAGAGTCTAGTTTACGGCAGCAGTGAGGAAAGGTAGTTAGGGGTGAGGGCTGAGAGCAATTAACTGAAAGGTTGTGGGTTCGAATACTAGCTAGAGCGCTGTTGTGCTTTGAGCAAGCTACCTTACTCAGATTGCTACGTGAAAGTCTTTGCTGTATAAATAGGTTGCAGTGCAAATGGCTCTGGATAAAACTGGTACCCATAAAAATAAAAAACACCTTCCATGCCACCTCCCTTTGGTTCTCTGCTGAAAAGGCCAGAACTGCTGATCAGCCCGACTCACCTGGTTCCGTCTTGATGATCTTGATGGCTGCCAGCTCTCCGCTCTGTTTGTTTCGTGCCTGAAAGTGAAAGCAGAAGAAATCAATCAGATAATGACACTCGCTTTAGTTTTGCGCTACGTGTGGATTCCCTAAATTCCCCTACACTAACGTTTGCAGACAAATGTTAGCTGATCGGCTCTGGAGTGATTACGGGGGATGCCAGAGTTTAGATGGGCCAGCATCTGGTGCACAGTCCGTTCGTCCTGTTGCTGGTGGCAGTGGACTGTCAGCGTGTACGGTCAGCTCATTTTTGGGAACTTGCATCTGTGAGAGTAAAAGTCACACCCAACTTTACCTACTGTGGGCAGACAAGACCGGATGAGAATTTCACTGCCTCACGTCCATCCTGACCACAATTTGTATAATGGCTTCAAAACTATAGGTGGGAGGCTCATGAGTGACACAGTAAAGGAGCTTCTTGCGAGTACAGGTTGAGCCTTATTGTCGAGACTCCGTCATTAGGCGACTGCAGTCAGGGGCTCATGACTGGCCAGCTGGCGCCAGGGCTGGGTGTTCCTTGGGCTTCCAGGATATCCTTGCAGTGTGTCATGCCCAGCAGTCACTCGGCTTCCTTGCCCAGTGCCTGGGATTCTGCTTTGGTGTCTGTGAGAGATGCACTGTATGGAGGGTGCCGGCAGGATTGGGCAGCTTCATGTTAATTGTTAGTTGACCGGCATTAAAATGGTCACGGCAGGCCTTGTTCTCATTGGCTGGGCCATCGGCCAGTTAACTTCTCAGGTGGCAGCTTCTAGCTCAGAAAAGATGCTAAGCAGACAGCTGAGCTCAACGTCGGTTTTTGAGTTTTTCAAAAAGCTGGAGTTTCTTCCCCCTTTTTGAGCTGAATGCGTTGCATTTTTTCTGTGTTAAACAAAGCACTATGTCTGGAAAAAACTCCTCCAACCTCTGGTCTTCTCAATGCCCATACAAGAGCTACGATGTGACAAATGACATCATACTCTACTAAAATACAGCAAACCCTTGGTTTAACAGACATTGGATTTTAGTGGACACAGTCTTTATCTTTATCTTTTGGAAATTTGACGGTGTCCTAGTCAAATTTCCCCCTGGCCTTTACCAGTCATGGCCTCCTTATAATCCCCCTCTCTGAACTGGCTTCATCACTCTGCTCTCCTCCCACTGAGAGCTGGTGTGTGGGGAGTGTACTAAAAGGCCAAAAAGGGATGAATGTTAATGATGCCATATAGGGCTAGAGCAGCTTATAGAGGTATTGTCTGTGTTTTGTACGCTTTAGCAATTAAAACTAAAAAACTGAAAAAACTAAAATGTTAATAATATGTAAAAAAAAAACTCTGTGAAATCCATAGATGAAAAAAGGGTAAAAATAAATTCTAAATAGGTTATAAACTCAGGAATATCAGTAGTGCCCTATAGGGGTAAGTCACTTGTTAAAGATGGGTGTTATTTGTGTTTTTTGTGTTTTGTATGCTTTAGCCAATTTTGTACAGTATATTAAAGACAAATTAAATTAAGAGCTTCAGTATATATCATAAAATAATATATAATATAATAAACACATTTTCACTGTGTTGATTTCAATTGTTAGAAAATGAGTCAAAAGTTCCAATAAGCATAAATAATATGTACTGTATGAATGTTCTGGGGCTGATAAAATCTCATTTGAGATTGAATGGACATTTGGCCATAACAGACACCCCTTCTCCCCCGTTAGTCTGTTGAACTGAGTGTTTACTGTAATTTAAGGTGAGCGCATAGTGTCATGGAAAGGAAACACTGTAAAATGCAAATGGCACACTTGACAATTATGATGCAGAGTCCGTGCAGAGCTGCTGTGCAGGTTTTCTGCAAGCTTCATTCATGTTTTGCTGAGGTGACCCCACGAGGGTGGGCTGGCCAGGACCCCTCTCCTCCCCCTGATGGAACCTTTTCACTAATGGAACATTCTGTGATGATGACATCACCACCATGTGCAGTGCTTTCCACCCACAGAGAAGCTACACTGGTAAACAACACAGATGCAGGCCGGCCACTGGCCCCCTCAAGAGCCTCTTATACAACACAGACACTGGCCCCGACAAGAGCCTCTTATACAACACAGACACAGGCCAGACACTGGCCCCAACAGGAGTCTCTTATACAACACAGACACAGGCCGGACACTGGCCCCCACAAGAGCCTCTTATACAACACAGACACAGGCCCCACAAGAGCCTCTTATACAACACAGACACAGGCCCCACAAGAGCCTCTTATACAATACAGACACAGGCCAGACACTGGCCCCAACAGGAATCTCTTATACAACACAGACACAGGCTGGACACTGGCCCCCACAAGAGCCTCTTATACAACACAGACACAGGCCAGACACTGGCCCCAACAGGAATCTCTTATACAACACAGACACAGGCTGGACACTGGCCCCCACAAGAGCCTCTTATACAACACAGACACAGGCCAGACACTGGCCTCCACAAGAGTTTCTTATACAACACAGACACAGGCCGGACACTGGCCCCCACAAGAGTCTCTTATACAACACAGACACAGGCCAGACACTGGCCCCCACAAGAGCCTCTCATACAACACAGACACAGGCCAGACACTGGCCCCCAGTGCTCAATACCTTTACCTGCAGGACCGTAGCTGTCTTGGGACCAGAGCTGAAAGCCCCTGATCTAAATAATAACCTCTGCAGTTTTCTATAACACTGAGAACATTGATTTCACTCAGGTGTCCAGTGCCAAGATATCAACACACTATAAAATTGTATTGTAGCACCAATACCATGATATGAACATATTGATGTTCATGCTTGTTTATCCAACATATTCCCCAGTTGGGGGTGAAGACCCGAGTACAGTTATTTTCTCATCGTTTGCTAGACAGATGTAAAAAAACGCTCGAGACCTTTTTAATTTTCGCTCTGTATTGGCTGACAGGACCTATATTTAGATGCCTGCCTAACGCTCAAAGATTGAAAATAGCAGTCTCCCCCCGCCCCTCCTCCATCCACCCCCCACCGCTGAGCAGTGGAAAAAGGCAGAGAGCCCATGATCTTCTCGACAGGTTGATGGGGCTGGCAAGAAAAGAGTTCGAGAGAAGACAAAACAACAGGAAGACCATCGGCCGCGCCGTGCGCGTTTCCGCTGAAACACCACCCCGCTTCGGAAAGTTCAGGTGGATTGACGCGGACGAGAAGGACAACTGAGCCCAGCCGGCCGACAGGGGCTCGAGACCGCAAACGCAACGACCCCGTCTTTCAACACAGCCGAACATTTCCCTCTCCTGCAGTGTTTGCAGAGGGGCTTGCATCACCAACCCCCAGCAAACACCGTCTAATTGGAAAAAAAAGACCCACAACACAGTTGTTTATTACTAATCTCCTCACACAGACCTCAGGTGCTCGTAGCCGTTTTCTGAAAATACAGGGAATGGATCTCGCCTCAAAGAGGCAGAATCTCCAAGTCGTTAAGAAGACGGGCAGTAGGCTGAAGAGGAGAGTATCGATCGACAGATATTATTCGTTACTTCAGGTGGGATACTTGATTCATCCCGCGGGCTTTTCTCCTAGAGCCTCCCTGGACATCCTTCCTCAACCCCAGTCCGTTAGAACAGAACGTCTCTCACACGCAGGCCACCTCCTGTGAAAGCAAACGCATGCACGCAGAGTTTTTTTTTTCCATTTGGGATAGCAGCTACACAAGGCTGTCCCAGATTCCTAGATTGCATCGCTCTACTCTTCTCACTCACTCATGGGCCGAGCTGTGGCTCAGGATCTGCCCCTGTGGCTGGAAGGTTGCTGGTTCAAATCCTGCAGCTCGCAGAGGAATCCTACTCCCTTGGGCCCCAGAGTGAGGCCCTTAACCCCAGCTGCTCCAGGGGTGCTGTATAAATGGCTGACCCTGCGCTCTGACCCCCAGCTTCTCTCCCTGTCTGTGTGTCTCATGGAGAGCAAGCTGGGGTCTGTGAAAAGACAAATTCCTAATACAAGAAATTGTATAGGGTTAATAAAGTGATATTATTATTATCTTATTTCTGTAGAGAAACAGTTCCATGGCACACATAGAAAGACTTTCGGAAATGATAGGCATTTTGTTTGAAACTGACCATTAAGCCTGCCAGATGTGTGTGTTGTAGGACGCAAAGTAGCCTTTCAGCTCAGTGGCTGTGTAGAGAGGAGCCTGCTGTTGAGCACAGAGAGTCAGCGAGAGTGGAGGGTGAACAGGATGGAGGAGCTACAACATTTCAGACTGGCTGCACATTTACTTTTTACTTGGATTTGTTTTTATCAGCGTCAGCTGTTAGAACAGTAAAACGTAGGCAGGAAATATAAAAAGTAGGCTTTGAATAGATTGTTGGTGCTCATGACATACACACAGTCCATTGCAATTCCTGTTAGAGCGTAACATGTCTAAGACT
Source organism: Atractosteus spatula (assembly GCF_055471065.1). Taxonomy (NCBI): domain Eukaryota; kingdom Metazoa; phylum Chordata; class Actinopteri; order Semionotiformes; family Lepisosteidae; genus Atractosteus; species Atractosteus spatula. The sequence continues at coordinate 71,964,289 of NC_142708.1, read as the reverse complement.
TCAGCATCAGCAGCGTATGATTCTACCCTCCCAATATGCAGTCGCCAGCTGAGCTCACCGCTATGGCAAGGAGCTACCAGTGGTGCCTTTCTCAGTGGCAGAATCGTTACAATCCCAGAGCGCCACGCGGAGTCCCGTCCCAGGGAGCCAAGCTGAGCCATGTGCTTTGGGTTAGGGAATCCCGCTGACAGCCAGGTCACAATCCCACGGCCTGGAGGGCTCATCCCTGCTGTGCTCCGGGGCGAGCGCTTATGCTGGACATTCAGAATCAAGGGGCCTGGCTTTGACGCACATGATAATGTAACAAACACATTCTGAGGCACAAAGAGAAGAGCCTGAAAATGAATTTTCTCCAGGCTTTAAGGAGACCATCCACAAGCAGTGCGACTGGCGAACACAGTTAGCCATGCCCCTCGGACCACACCTACACCCTCTACCTCATTATGATTTCTTATTTATTGCACATCTCCAGTCATTGTTTACACGTCTGCATTGTTTACATTCAAGCTGTTTACTTGTTTACTTGTACATTGTCTACTGTCTGTTTGTGTATTGTCTTGATGCACTGTCTGCACTTTGTGTTTTTACACTTGTTTTAACAATTGAGAACAATTCTGCAAGTAAGAATTCCCTTGTACCAGTACATGTACAAGTTCAAGTTCAGCCAGATTAAGAGAGACTCCAGACAACAGCGTTGGATCCACAGTGGCTGAGAGTAAGAATGAATTCCATTACCGTGGCTTCAGAGCCTCGGAAGAGATCCCGACTTCTACGTATAAGATGCTTTGCAGTCTCACCTCGACTGCCTGGGACCTGGGCGGACAGGTGGAGACATTCTAGGGGAGGCAGACCTCTCCTTCTGCGGTAAGTGGGGGTGATGCGGGTGATCTGAACTGCCCTTTCAGTGTCCCTTTACAACATCCATTATCACAATCAGCAGCTACTTCTGACTGTGTTCAACAAACCGCTTAACCCTTTGCGGATCCGAATTTATTTCAAACCCCAGTGGTGAAATTCGGAAACAGAGATGTTTCTATATGCACACCCACACCTCAAACACGCACTACGTTTTTTTAAAAGAAACGATTATTGATTATTATTAATGATTATTGAAACTAAAGTGCAAATATTAAAATAAGTGATGCTCAACCACGCTCCCTCTGCTCTTGAGCTCTTTGAGTTCCTCATTCGTGCGTCTATTTTGGCACGCACTAATGCATCTATTATTTGTTTCACATATAATTACTTAAAAATAAAAAGAAGAAGCTGGGTGGAAAGACAGAGCAAAACCTGTGTAAACCACAGCGTCAGATCGGGGCAGCGTTTGCCATTAGCACTATTTAGTGATTGCCATTTGCCTATAATTAACTGACATACCAATCCAAAATAGAGGAACTGTCTACTTTTTTTCTACGTTACTCTACTTCTACATGACGCCCTCCACCCACCAGCCTGGCAGGGTACGTTAGCCTCTTCGCGAGGGTTTGCATAAAGGCCCACAAGCTCACAAGGCCACGTTACACCAGACAATGAGGTGTTTGAGCGTGCTCCGCCCTGTGCTTGGCGTTGTGCCAGCGTAATGCATCTGTTTCACAGCAGCTACTTTTAATGCAGCAAGCAACGTGCCGATCGAACTATGATAGTGGGCTGAAGTTATCAGCTTTGCACTGCGTTTGGATAGTGTCACGCCAGAACTGTCTTGCTGTGAAAGTAGATAGGAGAAAATGTAGGCAGTGCTTTGTGTTGATAAGTTGAAGACGTCTCTATGTAGTGGATGGAAAGGACGATTTCAGGGCAGACTTTGCTCTGAGTGTATCTGGCCCAAGGATGTCAATGGCCAATTATTTAAAAATATTTCAGAAATGTTCAGGTGGTTATAGTTTCCAGCCAACATGCTCTGCTTTCAGGTGGTGCAGTGCAAGCTCTGCAGTAGTCTCTGTACTGTATGTCCTGCAGCTGCAGAAATTCTGCACAAGCTGCCTCCTGAGATTTCAATCATTACTGAATCAGGAACTAAGGGACAGTGATAAAAAAGAGATCTTAACCTGTCACATACCTATTGTAATTATTCTGTTGTCCCTTTTGCCCAAAGGGGTCTACAGATGTTACAGTGAGCTCTCCTTATGTTAAGATGTCAGTCAATGCAGCTTGGTTTGCTCGCGCCAGCGTGGTGCCATACCAAACTCAAGGATACAGCAACAGTGTCATAGTATGTAAATAGAATGTTTTTGGGCTGAAAAAACCTCATCTGATATTTAATGGACATTACAACCCCCATGTAGTGGGGATCTGAGATTTTTAGGCCTATTATGGTTTATATTGTTTTATAAAGTAAACTTTTTTATTTTACTAAGTAACTTTATTTCTGTATTCACTCCCATCAATGCTGACGCATTGCCAGTAGTTCTAAGGAAGTGCAATTCTAAACTTCAGAAGGATGACAGAAGAAAGGGAAACATTTTCTGTGTACGGGAACAAGTAAGAGGTCTATTCCATGCTGAAAAAAGAAGAAAGAAAACACCTGAAGAAGGCTGTGGACCTTCAGGTGTGAGGTGTGAGCCTTCCTCATACCTGAAGAAGGCTGTGGACCTTCAGGTGTGAGGTGTGAGCCTTCCTCACACCTGAAGAAGGCTGTGGACCTTCAGGTGTGAGGTGTGAGCCTTCCTCATACCTGAAGAAGGCTGTGGACCTTCAGGTGTGAGGTGTGAGCCTTCCTCATACCTGAAGAAGGCTCCACGGCCGAAACGTGTTTTCTTTCTTCTTTTTTCAGCACAGTGGAACAGGGGTTAGCATTGCTGCCTCGCACTGCCGGGGCCCTGGGTTCAATTCCAGACCTGTGGTGCTGTCTGTGTGGAGTTTGTATGGTCTCCCCATGTTTCCATGGGTTTACGCTGGGTGCCCCATTTTCTTCCCACGGTCCAAAAACATACTGGTAGGTTAAGTACTGGAAGTACTTAACTTAAGTAAGGACTGGTGTACCCTGCATTGCGCCCGTTGCTTGCTGGGATAGGCTCTGACTCTCCCTCAACACATTGGGGTGGAGAGGTTGCACTGTGGCTGAGGATCTGCGCCTGTGGCTGGAAGGTTGCTGGTTTAAATCCCACAGCCAGCAGAGGAATCCTACTCCATTTGGCCCCTGAGCAAAGCCCTTAACCCCAACTGCTCCAGGGGCGCTGTACAATGGCTGATCCTGCGCTCTGACCCCAAGCTTCTCTCCCTGTCTGTGTGTCTCATGGAGAGCAAGCTGGGGTCTGCGAAAAGACACATTCCTAATCCAAGAAATTGTATATGGCCAATAAAGTGATCTGACCTGAACACTTTTACTGGGGATTAATAAGTTCATGTGGTATTTCTTCTTCAGAACTCCTGAGCTTTTGACAGGAAGTACCTAAGTCTGACACACAAAGCTAGCCCGAGCTGTGGGAAAGGGTGAGCGAACTCGTGCGTATGGTATTTATTTTGAGAATGCAGGAGCCCAGCGGAGTGGAAGGAGTGGACAGAAAGAACCAGAGAAGGGGGAGGGGTCGGGGAGACGGGGAGGTGAGCGCCAGACCTCCCGTGTTCCTGTTTCTGATTTAGGACACGTCAAGAAAAAAAAAAGCTGCGCGTCACTTCCTCTCTCTACCTGGCAGCACAGCTGCGAGTTCCGACTGCTCTCTGCCTGGAAACTCCAGCGACCGCTGAGACGCTACCGCAGGAAGGGCAGGGTGACAGTACAGTACAGTACACCTCGGCTGCACTACTGTAATCCCCCCACAGCACGAGAGGGGCCTGCCAGGGGTGCTCGGATCTGACTCCGCACAGCAGTCTGCTGTCGCTCCGTTAAAGCCCAGCGCTCTTCAATCGCGCCGTGGAAACCATCTCTGTTCTTGTCCTTGTTTGTTTTAATACAGAAGGTTCAATTTAACTCCCAGATAAACCCCAAAGTATGATTAAACATAAAGAGCTATCCACGTGGTACTGCTGTAGATTACATTTTCTACTTCTAACCGAGGATGAATGAATGCAGCCGACAGTGAAATCAGGGTGATGAATGTAATCTGAATAAGTCTATTATCAATCAGGATAAAAGAACAATTCATAGTAGTTCTAAAAACTTTACCGCCATTGTAATATGGAGCGCTGTATCTGCGGTGAAAACTGAGTTTTATAGCATAGTACCCCTTTGTTAGTGGGAGGGAAAGATTGAAAAGGAGAAGGAGATTTTCAGTGCATTTTCCCCTGAGCAAAATTTACAGATGATTATTTTCAGAAACTTGAACCTGAGGTGCCAATCCAGGCGGTTGCTCAAAAAATCAAATCGGTCAATGTTTTCACATGAACAGTTTGCAAACAGGAACACACTTTCTCTCATGGCTGTGAAGGTCACGAATGGCATGGTCTGTCTTTCCTTCACTTGTGGGCTATTGTAGGGTTTACACCCTCTAGTCACCTGTAGAGCTCACTTTCCTCTGAGAGCTGTGCTGCAGAAAAGCACGGGAGATTCTGCAGGGAAACTTCTGAGAATTCAGCTGAGGGACAGGGGTGTGCGCGTGCGTGGGTGTTTGTGTGAATTGGCGTCTCTGATAGAGAGACAGAGAGATCGAGCTCCCATCACACCTCCCTGCACACTGACATGCCTGCAGCGAGCTGCACTGTGGACATCAGTCACTCAACGCACTGCAAGGCTGCAAAACATTCATTTGTACGTCTGGCAGCCAACGCTACAAGTTCCTAGCAACGTACAATCACCGCAGTGGGCAAACTTCACAAGTGAACTTGTCGCCTGAGCGAATAACTGTCATCTTGGCAAAACAGTGAAGAATGACTGAAAACGCAGACCTGCTCTGTGCAAACTGCTGAGACTAAGCTTGGGAGAGATTGACATCAATGGGTAAAAAGGTGGCTTGCACTGTTGGAGCTAAAGGCTCTGAAGATCAAAATGAAAAAAAAACATATACTGCCTTATAACAGATACAGAAATCTACTACCCAGAATAAAATATAGTACATATTGGCTCTGTGCTGGAGCATTTGCTAAAAAAAACCTGCAATTCCTACATAGCTGTTCTGGAAATTTTTGAAAAGATGATTAGTTGAAGTGATTCGTTTAAATTAATCAAAGCTATCAGGGTCTCAGGTCACCCTGTGATTCTTAGGGACCACAGGTGACCACCACTGTTGCAGACAGCCCAACTCAACACCTTAAAAGCCAGAGAAAGAAGAGAGAGACGAGTTAGAGTTTGGTACCTTAACCAACAACGATATCTAGATGGGACAAAGCGATCAGTACTACCCTCTGTGAAAGCTTACCATGGTAAGTCATTGTAGTTATATCTGACATTTTACTCTGCTTCTATGATGTATCTGCTTTGCTTTGCTGTGGTTTCTTTGTGGTTGAATAATGCTTTATCACACATCTCTGTGCTTCTTCCATGTTTTCACTATGCATCAGTGCTCTTCACTGTCCTTGTGCCAGGGTGTGGCATGGTGCCCCATCCCACAGTGCCTGGTGATCTGGAGGCTGTCTAATCCCGGCATGTTCATCACCCTCCCGGTCTGCCCCCTCTCTGGCTGCGGGGAGCCTGTGCACAGATGAATATCACTGCCTTTCTCACTTCTGCTTTCTGGGCTGCTGCTTCTAAAACTGGCACCTGGCTCTTGTGCTGCGAGAGTGCACACGACCTGTGCAGTCCTGTGCTGACGGGGGGCGGGTGTTTCACTGATCAATGGGGCTGAGTAACAGGATGAGCTTCAGGACAGGAGCATGCAAATATACTGCAGCTCAAGCGCCACACGTCTTTATTGGGCTTCACGCACACACACACACGCTTCATTCATTACTGAATTCCAAAACTCTTCTTCTTTTTTTTACAGGCTCTTCTTACATGAAACGTGTTCAAAGCTAAAAGCCGAGTTCTCTCTGCAAGTGTCTTTCATCTTTGTATTCAGTGAGACCAGAGTTTGACATCTTTTGGCTTTCTGTCTGTGTGAAGTGCCTGTTTTTTTTTTTGGGGGGGGGGGATTTTTGTAGATAGTGGTTTATTTTTGACTATATAATCAAAACTGCAGTAGCAAGGGGGTGTCCCATGGAATTTGATCTTACTAAGGAAGCAGCCTTGTATCCAGACCCTGTCTGAATTGCTCATATCAACGGATTCCACAAGGATTATCTAATATTTTCTGCAGTTCTGCACTTTAAGATTCTAGGCACACTAGACTGAAGATCCGTTGTTCCATGTGCTCCAGGATGGACTCCGAGTTCTTTCCAGGAATCAACGGCTCTCTGATGAATAAACGGGATAACTAGGTGATCTGAGGGTACTGATGCTACTGTTCCCCACCTTCAAACTACTCTAAATTCCTTTTGTAAAAAAACCCCAAAATATCATGCAAATTAAATAAAAATTCAAATTTCTTTTGTCTTCCAGCCAGCCAACATCTCTCTGTCTCTCTTCACCCTAGCCCTAGACATGACAGTGTGGTTTGGCCGCAAGGTTAGCGAAGAAGGCAGACACTCGGTGAGCCCTGTGAGTCTGTTTCTGCTCTCCTTCAGTCACATTATGTGTAGGGCCAAAAAGAGCTAAACAGCCTGGCAACACAAAACAAGATCAAAACTGTCTTTTTCCACAGTATTTCTGAAAGGCAACATGGTCCAAAAGTTACTTTCGAATTCGTTTTACTGCGATTGTCCCACTCTCTAAAACTCTCTCAGTTCCTAGCAATACAACCACCTCTGTGCCTGTAGCCTAACGTTACTGTCTGTGAGTGACACGCCTCTCCTGCAATTGGCACTGAGCCTCCTGCAGCAGGCTGTGATGCCCGTGATGTGTCCGTAGGCTCGAAGGTAGGCAGGTAGGAGTCTGCCTACGGTTCCTCATTCTCCCACATGTGCAGACGAGGGTTCCTAGCCATGAAACACATAACTGACCATCCCAAAGCAAATGGGTTTTTGTAAAAATGTGCATACAAACCAAAATAACCAGACCTTACAAAAAAGAGGCATGGAACTCTTCACCTGGTTGCACAGTTTAGGTTAAGGAATCTCAGTCTTTCCAGTCTAGAACAAAAACGATGTGGTCCAAGTACATGTCTACTTCACACTAACTACCAATACAAGGCCACAGATTAACAAATAGAAAATGAAGTTGAATTCCTTTAGAATGGAAAACAGGAAGCGTTTCTTTATACAACGGACTGTGTGGGTATCTGGGGCTCACTAGCCAGGCACTAGAGACTAAACTACCAAACAGGCAAGGCAGGCTACATGGCCTCAGCCTTTCTTATGCTCTTCAGTATGAAATACTAATACTCTTATCCTTTTATAGACTTCTTCACCCACCCAGTCAACTGCTATGTAGTTAATTGATATACTATAATTCCGTAAAGTGCTCTGTGGCAAATCGTTGAGAAAGGATCTACAGCAAATGAAAGACTTAAGATCTTAAAGCAATATAATGGCTTAAGATTATACAGTATGTGCAACACTGTTAAACCCAAGGACCACTTTAAGGGAGAAGTAAGGAGGAAATTTCAGTGAAGACCATTTATACCAGGAGCCACTGGGTTGTAGCAGAAACCCTGGATGCAGAGCGGTCATGTGGACACGGGAGAGCGGTAAGAGGGAGAAGATGTGCTGATTGGGTTGATCTTTGCAGGACATAGACACAGCGCGACGCGAGCAATAAAAGGAAATACAAGCAGGAAACAAAAAACTGGAGCAAACCGGGTTCCCCAGACCTGAAAATCATACACAGGACAAAAAACCTTGAGGGTCCAAGAGAGAGACGTGATAGCTAGCTGCAGGTCTGCGCACAGACTGATGACGATGTGCTTGGTAATTAGCTCTTCGCTTTATAGCTTTCTCTGCTTACGCACACGGAACGTAGGTCTAACAAGTTGCACTTTTCTCATGACGTGACGGTCTGATGGTGTACAGATAGCTGCTGGATTAAAACACCTTTACATGCGACGCAGGGCCCTGCTGCAAATGATCAGGCAAAGGGCTGATGTTTGCAGGATGGTCAGTGAAATACAAAAGCTTAAGAATTGCAAATGGTTCCAGTGCAACAGGGCAGGTTTTAACATGGCACCCTTCAGCAACAAGGATACCCTGGGCGAAACAGTGATGCTCAGCATACTTTGAGAAAACACAAGGGCATCCCTCTTTGAAGAACAGACAGGAGTGCTGTCAGGCACCGGAACCATGACGTGAAAGCACTGAATCTGATGTGAACAGCCGCTGTTGAAGGTCTGATTGATGATGGAGGTTGCAGTTGACTGTCAGCCAACCAGATTGTAGCAAAAGCTGATTAGTCAGCTTCCAGTCCTCATTTTTCAAAACAGAAAAGACCTACTTAGCAGTTTTTTAGCCACGGAGGGTCACTGATGAAAAGTCTCCAAACCTTGCGAGGCATGGTTGCTTCCAGGTAGATGCAGAAACGCAGAGGCGCTGCCGTCTCCTCTTGGTATCGAGCTGTCATCGCTAACCCTGCCTGCAGCCGGCCTTCGATGTGGAAGCCTCACGGCACATGCTGCGCGTTGGCTGAAGAAACTAGAGCACGTTGCAGCGCTGCAATGCAGCAAGCATGCCCAGCCCACTTAAATGGCAGGTCTGCTGTGCGGCCTCGTGGCGCAATCTGGGTTAACACGTACTGGACACACAGCAATCCAGCTGAAGGTTCCTGCAGTTCCCACTCCGTGGGCATGACAGCGATCAAGGCACTGATCTCTGAACACCAGCTGAAACGGCCTCCATGCTGTGTTCCCTGTTGCGCTGGGGTAACAGTCTAGCCATCTTTACTACAGAGCGGCCTCCATGCCAGTTTCATCTCCGTTGTTTCGGGGTTGGTATTCCTTTGGGATGATCAGATTAGCTTTTTTCTTGGGACTTTGTACCATTATAGGCGAGTGTCTCTTTCCTCCGTCTAAAAACCGTGGCAGGATCTGCATTGTGAGTGACACCCCTCTGTCCCTCCAGCTGAAAGCTGCTGAGCATGATCACTGCAGGGGTTTTCAGCTACAGAAAACGAAGCTCGGGCTTTCCGGAGGTTCTGGGGAGATTTCTGGTGCTTGACAGACCTCAAAAGTTACAGACAAAAGACGTTTCTCACGTTTCGACCACCAGCTACTGACTCATCAGCAGCAAATCCCTCCTATTGTTTTCCTGTGCAGTCGAGGTTTATTTCTACAGGGCTCCTTCAGTTGCTGACTATAACTCGTTACTGTGTTTAAAGCTTTAGTTTGCTTAGTAAGTAATTACATTTAGATGCACTTTAATGAATATATAGATACCTTCTCAGTATGGGTCTCTTTTATGGAATCATGAGCTTCTCTGCCCTAAACATACCGCTGGACTAAGTGAAACCTTTGACCCCAATCAAACCTTTGACCCCAACCTCCCCTTTGCATGATCCAGACCTAGAACTTCAGGGTGCATTTCCATGGGCCCCAGCCCTTGGCAGAACTCTTGGCAGACTCTCCATTCAGAAACAGGTTTAGTCATTTTCCTTAGGAATGTGAATTTAATCCATGGCCCAAATTATGACATTGTTATGTGGAGAAAAAAAATGGGAACTAATATTTGCATTCGAGCGAAAAGCTTTGCAGGTTTGTCTCGTTGGAAGATCTTTCAACGCATTCTTTAAAATCTTTTCACTATTATCTCCAGACTGCAATAATCACTTCAGCTTCACATGTCGTTCCTCTCCAGTGCACATTTTCTCAACTGGTTGTGGGACCGGTCTCCAGGTACAGTATATCTCCACGTTCTGTTCCCTGATTCTGTGCTTGAAACAGCTCCAGCGATTAATCTGATTGAAAACCTCAACCCCGTCATCTTTCTGCCGAGACTGAAGAGATCATGTCCCTTCAGCCATCCCCACTGGCTGGAGCGGCCCAGCTCTCGTGTTTAAGACAACCTGGATTGCCAGTTGCCGCTGTATTGATTTGCTCCCAGCAGAACGTGAAAGCAGCTTTCTGTTTCTGCCTCCCACTTCCCCATTCCAGCACGGTTTGCTTCTCTCTGTGACGCTCCCAGGAAGCCTCATTCTGATAGAAAAGCGCAATTTATAAAGAGTCTTGCAGTGTGCTTCATCCAGGAGGAAGTGTGTACTTGCTTGTGCAGAATATTTCCCTAATTTGCATCAGAACCGTTTCTGTACTCAGAATAATCAAGGATTGAACTGGGGGGGGGGGTTATCTTACAGTACGACTGTACTTTCTCCTTCTGTACTTGATCGCAGAGTTGTTTTGTACAAACTGCCTTTGGCTGTTTTGTTAGGGACGAATAACACACTGAAATCTAAAGTGTCCCTTTTGTGTGTTTCAATCCTAATATGTAGGAGTACGTAACGGATATTGCTACTTCAACAGCTGTCATTCTCTTGCTGGGCCACCCCAGAAACCAAAGTTGAATCAGTCTATTTTGTTTTCCATTGTTTAAATAAACACATATAAATTGAACCATCCGTAGTGAAACCTTATTCTTTGCTGGAACAATCAAACTCCCTTTCTTGTAAAAAAAAAAAAAGAAGTTCATCAAGCCCACCTGTAAAATGGAAAATGGACTCATGAAAAGACTCATCTCACACTTTGCAGCTTGGCCGGTGCTGTTTCTGTAACAGCAGAGAGCAGAATCAAAAACTGGTTGGGCAGGGTGGCTGTGCCTACTGAGGTAATCCCACATTTACCCTGGGAAACTGCAAGGCTTCTCTCCTGTTGGAATACAGGGCCATCCCGAGCCTGCGGATCCTGTGAGCTCATTTCACAGTGCCCAGTCCAGGGAGTTGCTGGAGGTGCTGTGGGGGTGGGTTAGTATATTTGTCATGCCATTCTATGTCTATAATTTGTGTGAAGTCTCCTTGAGCCAGTGGCTTTCAAAACCTTGGAGGGATGTGTCTTCATGTCCAAAGCATCCTTTCGCAAAAATGCCAAAGGAACTGTGCAGTTTTCCCATCATGAATACTGAGCCACATGGTCTCCATATCAGCCTTCCGCGTGAGCTTCTGCATCAGGCCCTGCAGGTGTGTCTATGTCAGCTCCATTTTGTATTGCTGGTGTACGGCCTGCAGCTGTATGCTCTCTTAAGTGAAGGCTTCTGCTCAGAATGAGGCAGGGCTGAGGGCCGATTACACAGGGCCTAGTATCCTTTAGATTGTACTGTCCAGTCTCCTTCACCGTTTTGGTTTACAAAACTGCCACTTTCCGAGGCCAGAAATGGATAGAAATACATTGTGCTTCCTTGTATAAGAGCAGAAGACAGGAGTAAAAGTGAAAAAATAAAGGGAAGGAGAGATGATCGAGCGGGCGTTGATTTCCCCAAGAAAAGTGAAAGAGAAATAGGTAGAGCAAAGAGGTCGATGTCACAACAAGCCTTTTCTGAACTTTCAGCAAAGGTAAAAGTCTTCAGTAGACACGCTGCCTTCATAAGGCAAAATTTAGCCAGTCAGCTTGACGAGCTGATAAGAAATGAGACTAAAACTGGAGCGTGCTATGTGCCATCGTGTATTTCAGCATCCCGTGTGATTCAAGAGAGAAAGAAATCGACATTTTTTTAGAAGGAAATAAGAATTGATTACCCTTGGCATTACAAACGAGACGCCGGTTGTTTTGTACTCTTTTCAGTCCTGGCTCCTTATTTTACACCCCCCCTCAACAGCACAGAATGTGCGCTCTCGAATCGGAGTGTGCAGTGGAGCCCCCGGGTTACTGCAGGTGCAGAGAGACAGAAGGTGCGAGAAAGGGGGAGACGCCGGAGACACAGACAGGCGAAGAGACGGAGGACAAGCGGGGTCTGACCTTGTAAACCTCTCCATACGTCCCTCCCCCGACCCTGTGCAGGATCTCGAAGTCATCCTGGGGGTTCCGGGTGGAGATATCCAGAGCAGCCCGGTTCTGAGGGTCCATCACTGCTGTGTCATGGCACTGGCCCGGCGCGATCTGGCTGTCAGTGTGGCCCGCACCTCCGCACGATCGCACTACAGCTCTCTCCGGCTCTCGAACTCCCTCCCTCTCTCTCTCTGTGGTTCATTTACATTGCCCTTGCCTTATTTCCTGCTGTGTGTGTGTGTGCTGTGTCGTTGTGCGCGTTTGTCTCTTCTTGCTGCTCCCTGTTGTTTCAGACATCAGGTATACTGGTGCATCTCCAAGTGTCTGGATGTCACAACCTTTTGTGCATGTCCTTAAACCTGTGTGCATCTGTCGGCATTGCTTTCTGCCCACCTATATTGTTGTTTGTGTGTGTGTGTGTTTGTATTCCACAACCACTGCAAACCTGTCCTAGTTAGAGGCAGTTTTCTAAATTCTGACTGGTTTCCTGTAAGGTTACTTATTACAAGTAATTATTAAACTAAGCAAATTTTGCTAACATCCTTATAAAACAACTACTTAACCTGGACGTACTGTAAATACAGCAGAAGAGTCTCATGACTTCTAAGTTAGAAGCTACCATATACATCATTCCTGAAAACTACAGGTTATTTAATAAACTTTTTTCACCTTATCTACCTTGTTTTCTGTCTGATCTATTCTGTATGAATCTCACAGATTACGTCTTGCTCTTTGCAGTTCCCGGGCAAAAGCCCTCACCATTTTGTTGTTTGTCTAATGCTAAAACTCGTGGGTGTTTCTACAACACAATGAGCTGTTGTTTCAGGGTAGCAAGAGCTTTTTTTTTTGGTCAGGTAAACTTGCACAGCCAATTTAGAAAACAGAGGGCATCAATAAAAGGTCTGTAATTCACTGTCATAAATGCTTCCATTTTTTGAAAGATTTCGTTTGTTTGGCAGAAAGCCTGGAGAGCTGCCACCAGCTCTAGGAGGAAGAAGGAAATGATTTGCACCGCTTTGCAGAAAAGGGGGGCATGTTGGTGTGATTCTCCTAATCTCTCCTAGGTGATGGTAGGTTTTCTGGGGCTCTTGAAATCACCAGGAACTTGAGATCTTTAGAAAAAATATGAATTGGGGAATGAATCTGCCTTGAAGGGAAGGCTTTGACCCACAGGTACTGGTGAGATATGCTCTCTCAGAGAGTACACGCTCATCAGAGTGGAGAACGAACAAGAACAGGCCCTCAGCCCCTCCTGCGCATGATGCTGTGTCCCCCTGCAGTCCAGGCCCAGGAACTGGATGCGCTGGCCATGAGCTCTCCCCACGGATGAGAGCGCTTTGAGCCCAAGACCCCGGAACCTCACCTGCGCGGCTCTGCAAGGGGTCAAGAGCACCCAGGTGAGTGAGGCAAGACCATGCAGGCTCCACCCAGACAGTCGCCATGTGGCACCAGTGCTAACCAGCCTGCACCACTCTGCCCTATGTTGCCGCCAACGTCTCCCCACGCAGATGAAAGCCTCTTGATGCTGACTGATTTTGACTGATTTTTTTTTGCTCTTCTTTTCTGTCATCAGACAAAAGGCGGCTCTTTTCCCAGAGCTGAGCCTGCCTTGAGCCCTGGGAGAAGGAGAGGGCGAATTGTGCTCTGTTGAGTCGCCTGCACTTGTTTGCTGTATGTGCAGTTGTGCAGAACACACACAGTGCAGCCGGGGGGGGTTCGCAGCAGTGGGGGCACGTCAAAGAAAACCAGTTATATTTAGAAACGGGTGAAGAAGAGGCAGGGACGTTTGGTGCGATGTGCAGCTGTGAACGACTAATAACTTTTTTTTTTGCTTTTGTTGGTTATAAAACCTGTCTTATGAGGGAGGGTCTGTTGTTTTTTTTGTGTCTGTTTAGTCAATCAGAGACAAGCCCACAGTCTCTGTAAAATAACGGCTAACCTAGACTCTGATGCCCTCCCACACAGACCATCCACAGTTTTCAGTGCTGTACGATAGAACATAATACGTTACTTCTATAGCCACTTACACACTGAAGACATTGCCCTTACTTTACAGCATTTACTGTGTTCACTGCCATTTGTCATCAGAGCAGTGCTCAAAAATTGAGAACATTAAATGTTAGTTAAATACAGTTATTGAGAACAAGAGATATTTCCTGCTGTAAACCAAAAAGTATATAACAGAATAAAACTAGAACTAACTAGCACATAATCTCTGAACTCATTTTAATATATTTGGGGGGACTCCAGTTTTATTTGACAATATTTGCATGTGGTTATTTTATTGAGGAAAACAGGAGAACGGTTTTGCAATACAGTCGACAGCTCTAAAGGTCATCCTGTTTTTCTGGTAGGAAGTCTTCTTCAACCAGACAACTGCCAAAACAGTGTTGGCATGCTAAATTCAGTAAATGCTAGTGTACGCTGTACAGGAAGTATGTGCAACATGCAATAGATGCATTTTGAATTTCTCACCTATTTAAAGCAGTTTTAAAATTGCTGCCATGTCTTACATTAATAATACAAGGCTTTACTTTTTCAGAGAACAGCTGCCAGATTACTGATTAATGTAAGCTTCTCTCTCCTTATCACTCCTGTGCTAATGCCACTACACTGGTTACCAGTGAGCTTCTTAACATGTGATAATTGTTCTATAAAGAAAAGCAGAGGGTGAAGAATGGAACCAGTTCAGTAAAGGCTCTTCTAAAGAAGAGGGTTGTGAGTCTGGATTTGAAGGAGCTTAGAGAAGGTGACTCTCTGATATCCTTGGGGAGAGAGTTCCAGAGCTTGGGGGCATAACAGGAGAAGGCCCTGTCACCCATAGAATGTAGATGGGCTTGGGGGACAGTAAGGAGACCAGAATTAGAAGAGCGAACGTTGCGAGGTGGGGAGCAGGGCGATAATAGTTCAGACAGGTACTGAGGTGCCAAGCCATGCAGAGCCTTATAGGTGAGCATGAGGATTTTAAAGTCCACACGGTCTTAATGATTACTATCTGCCACGTGCTTGTTAATGTTACGGTGAACCAGAACAGCACAGAAATCTGATATCACACATATGGCTCCCAGGAACTGTGAAGCCTTTTCTGCCTCATTCCCAAAATATATTTTTAAAATATTTCAGTACGAAAAACTAGCTTAAGAAGGAACGGAGATGTGGGTATTCCATTTCCTCTTTAAGACTTTAAGTTAAAAGTTAAAGTTAAGGAACTCTTTAAGTTAAGGAAACCAAGGAGTTTGGTTTGAGTAAAAAAAACTGCATTAGATGTTAAACTGCAGTGGAAAATGTTTGAAACTATACAAATGTGTATAGTTGTACAGTAATTCCTTGCATTTGTACAGTACATTTTCATCTCTTACACACAGGAAGAGAGTCACTCCCCACCCCTAACACAGGGCATCAATTCTGCTCCTGTGACTCCGCACAGCACATCAGATGGAGACGGACCAAATGAGAATCCGATTCAAACGATGAATTAAGGGAGGCCAGATTGTTGAGGCTCAGAGGGGTAAATTTCAGGACACCGGGTTTTAGAACCAGCCTCTTACAAACAGCGTTAGGGGATGTTTAAAAACCAAATAGCCTTAAGGTCTCAGGGAAAAAAAACCATCTCACAAGACGTTAGCATGCGTTAGATATCTGAGGAACGTTTAAATTAAATTGTTTTATCTTCACAGATGTGGTTTTATGACACGTCACACAGTAAACAATGATGCCTCTAATAAATATGAAATGCGGCTAACAACAGGTGGCGCGTTTATTTTGAAAGCAGCTTCTGTCGAATGTTATATGTTATCCTATCGTGAGCATAAAGCAGAACTGGACGCGACTGGAATTAAACTGCACGTATCTCTGCTAAAGTCGTGTTCAGTCAGCTCCCCGCCTGCACCCCCGTGTTTTTCGCAAACCCACGGGTTCCGGTTTACTCTCGAGTAGCTGGGGCTCGCAGCCGAAACTCCCCAGGACGATGCAGCCGGTATCGTTTAGCCTCCTATAGATCTGCTCAATAAAGCGCAACGGTCGCAGTACTGTTATTTGTATTATGAGCTCGCCTACAAGTCAATGAATTGTTTTAATACAAAACCGTGTCAGAAGAAACCGTATTGTTTTCATAGAGTGGGAACCAAATAAATTTGGCCTTTGGAAGTGAGCACGAACTATTTACCGTTGCACCAGCTCGCACCACGTGGTAGGGGCGACGCGCTCGCTGGAAGCCGACGAGTAAACCTGGCGGTCGCCAGAGATGATTGGCTAACTCTAACACATCCATAAAACACGAAGTATCAAGGACAGTGGAACCGACGTTTTGATAGTTTACATGATCAGCGAGCGTGAGCAAGCTTCCACTTCTCACTGGGTATATGACTTGTTAATGTCACGCAATAAATGTTCAGTGTTTATTCGCTTATGCTGGGCTGTAAACTCGGATCAAAATATTTTTTGAGGGGGAGGTCAGAGACCAACTTCTGTCTCGCAGAACACATGGAATAAGAGAACAGACTCGCTTGGCTGACGGTCCGTGATCAATCGAGATCGCGAGGCGGGAAGTCGCCCTTCTCACGTGACCAGGGACAGTTCCGGTGTCACGGGTTTCTCGGTCCGATCTCTTCCCTTTTTCTGTTCGGCTGTCCCACGTGTGGTGTGTATCTAGGTTCGGACCGAACGGTACCAATACAGCCCATCACCAGGAAGCGAGATATGGCCTCGTCGTTCGAACAAATGCGAGCCAACGTAGGAAAACTCCTACGCGGCATCGACAGGTTGGTGTAGCAGAGTCTTCCATTATTCTGTATCTTGTGTTTGTAAATTGGGTTTCTTTCAAACTGACTGGTCTCATCACTTCCTAACACACTGTTGGATTACACCGTGCTGTGTTATTTAATGGGTCGATGAGGAAAACTGCCAGCTTTTAATAAACTAGCAACCTGTGATTCTCTTTTCAACGGGGCTTGTTTTGCACCAAACAGAACACTGGTTTTAATTTTAACGAAAGGCGAGATGGATACGACGGCTGCGAGACGTACTTTTTCACAGGTCGGCTTCTCTTATCCCTTAGTCACGGGAAGAACTTATTGTGTTAGCGAAATCGTTTAGATCTGTGGCCTGTGTGCTCAGCGACTTGTATTGTCGCCGGGGTGATCGGCGGAGCGGCAGGAGGAGGGAGAGAAGTTGTGCTGGGTCAGTACGTCCGGCTCTGGTCGTTGGAGCTGCATTTTCGCAAACTCAGCTGATTGCAGGGGGTGAAAGGGCCACAGACAAGCACCCCCTTTATAGCAGTTTGTAACGATATATCAGAAGGGGCAGCAGCCGTCTTTTGCAGCACAAAATAAACACCAACAGACAAGGGAACTCCTTTATTCCTGCAGCCATAACATTGTACAATGAAACTTAAATTGCATCTGAAATTTCATTACATCTTGGGGGATAAAAAACAAAAGCTGGCCAGTTCTTCCTGGGCACAATGCTGGTGACGGCCAGCTAGTGCTTCCTCTAACTAAGTCTGTCCTGCACAGGTATAACCCAGAGAATCTGTCCACACTGGAGCGCTATGTGGAGACACAGGCCCGGGAGAATGCATACGATCTGGAAGCGAACCTGGCTGTACTAAAATTGTGAGTTGTGCTGCTACTCTATTACAATTAAACTGCACTTTCTTGTTGTTTGACACTCACACACTGCATTACCTCATTGTTAGCGTTCACCCCCCGACACGCTGCAGTGTCTCAGAGTGACCCTGTTCACCTCCGACACGCTGCAGTGTCTCAGAGTGACCCTGTTCACCTCCGACACGCTGCAGTGTCTCAGAGTGACCCTGTTCACCTCCGACACGCTGCAGTGTCTCAGAGTGACCCTGTTCACCTCCGACACGCTGCAGTGTCTCAGAGTGACCTGTTCACCCCCGACACGCTGCAGTGTCTCAGAGTGACCCTGTTCACCTCCGACACGCTGCAGTGTCTCAGAGTGACCCTGTTCACCTCCGACACGCTGCAGTGTCTCAGAGTGACCCTGTTCACCTCCGACACGCTGCAGTGTCTCAGAGTGACCTGTTCACCCCCGACACGCTGCAGTGTCTCAGAGTGACCCTGTTCACCCCCGACACGCTGCAGTGTCTCAGAGTGACCCTGTTCACCCCCGACACGCTGCAGTGTCTCAGAGTGACCCTGTTCACCTCCGACACGCTGCAGTGTCTCAGAGTGACCTGTTCACCTCCGACACGCTGCAGTGTCTCAGAGTGACCCTGTTCACCCCCGACACGCTGCAGTGTCTCAGAGTGACCCTGTTCACCCCCGACACGCTGCAGTGTCTCAGAGTGACCCTGTTCACCCCCGACACGCTGCAGTGTCTCAGAGTGACCTGTTCACCTCCGACACGCTGCAGTGTCTCAGAGTGACCTGTTCACCTCCGACACGCTGCAGTGTCTCAGAGTGACCCTGTTCACCTCCGACACGCTGCAGTGTCTCAGAGTGACCCTGTTCACCTCCGACACGCTGCAGTGTCTCAGAGTGACCCTGTTCACCTCCGACACGCTGCAGTGTCTCAGAGTGACCCTGTTCAGCCCCGACACGCTGCAGTGTCTCAGAGTGACCCTGTTCAGCCCCGACACGCTGCAGTGTCTCAGAGTGACCCTGTTCACCTCCGACACGCTGCAGTGTCTCAGAGTGACCCTGTTCACCTCCGACACGCTGCAGTGTCTCAGAGTGACCCTGTTCAGCCCCGACACGCTGCAGTGTCTCAGAGTGACCCTGTTCAGCCCCGACACGCTGCAGTGTCTCAGAGTGACCCTGTTCACCCCCGACACGCTGCAGTGTCTCAGAGTGACCCTGTTCACCTCCGACACGCTGCAGTGTCTCAGAGTGACCCTGTTCAGCCCCGACACGCTGCAGTGTCTCAGAGTGACCCTGTTCAGCCCCGACACGCTGCAGTGTCTCAGAGTGACCTGTTCACCCCCGACACGCTGCAGTGTCTCAGAGTGACCCTGTTCACCCCCGACACGCTGCAGTGTCTCAGAGTGACCCCATTCACCTCTGATGCACTGCACTGTCTCAGAGTGACCATTGTGGCTCTGCGCTGTCTCTCTGAGTCATGGTTCACTCTTGTCATACTGTACCACTTCTCATCAGCTGAAGCTCTGTCTTTCCTGTAATGTTTCTGCAGGTACCAGTTTAACCCAGCCTACTTCCAGACCACAGTGACGGCTCAGATTCTGCTTAAAGCCCTGACAAACCTGCCCCACACTGATTTCACGCTGTGTAAATGCATGATCGATCAGACACATGTATCCTTTTGGGGACCCCTAACTTTCTGTTCAGTAGTTAATCTCTTATAATATGAGTTTGAACAGCTTAGTTCAGCTGTTAATGGCCTGAGCTCTGCACAGGTCACTGCCATTGTCCCTCTGCCAGGATTGCTAGGAAGCCCAGGGAGGGGCTTGTTATTTGCCAGTAGGGGGCGCTGTGTGTTTCCTTGACTACAGTGTCGCAGCAGGAGGAACGTCCGATCAGACAGATCCTGTACCTGGGGAACCTTCTGGAGACCTGCCACTTTCAGTCCTTCTGGGTTAGTGGCCATCTGCGCCTCTTTTTATCCCTCTTTCAGTACATGGTGTGTGTGTGCCTGCAGTGCCTCACTCGGTACAGACTGTGTGTGTGTGCAGTGCCTCACTCGGTACAGACTGTGTGCGTGTGCATGTGCATGCAGTGCCTCACTCGGTACAGACTGTGTGCGTGTGCATGCAGTGCCTCACTCGGTACAGACTGTGCGTGTGCATGTGCATGCAGTGCCTCACTCGGTACAAACTGTGTGTGTGTGCAGTGCCTCACTCGGTACAAACTGTGTGTGTGTACAGTGCCTCACTCGGTACAAACTGTGTGTGTGTGCAGTGCCTCACTCGGTACAAACTGTGTGTGTGTGCAGTGCCTCACTTGGTACAGACTGTCTTTGTGTGTGTGTGTGCAGTGCCTCACTCGGTACAGACTGTGTGCGTGTGCATGTGCATGCAGTGCCTCACTCGGTACAGACTGTGTGCGTGTGCATGTGCATGCAGTGCCTCACTCGGTACAGACTGTGTGCGTGTGCATGTGCATGCAGTGCCTCACTCTGTACAGACTGTGTGTGTGTGCAGTGCCTCACTCTGTACAGACTGTGTGTGTGCAGTGCCACACTCGGTACAGACTATGTACTCAGTAAGCACAGGTTGTGTGTCTGTATGTGTGAGTGTGCGTGTGTGTGTAGTGTTTGTTTCTGCTTACACGGTATGATGTCTCACCAGTCTTTGTCCGTCAACAGGCCAGCCTAGAGGAGAACAGGGAGCTTATTGATGGGATCACTGGCTTCGAGGACTCAGTCCGCAAGTGTAAGTTTCCACAGTGTAACACTGACTTTACAGAGACTCACACTGAGTCCTGCTTCATTTAGAGAAGTCTTGGCAGAGAGATGTTGCAAGTGGAGCATGCTTACCAGCACAGTGGCGTCTGGTAACCTGCTCCACACAGGAGCTCGCACAGACACGCGCGCAGAGGGCTGGAGCAGAAGTATTGTCAACCCCCCTTCGATCTGGCAGGACTCAGCGTTGTCTTCCATCGTGAAACGTCTATGGAAATGGCCTGCTGAGTTCTGCTAACTGAAATATATTTTTTTTTCCTTCTTCACTCTTCTGTTGCTTCTCTTTCTTTCTTGTCCCCTCCCACCCTCCTGCTGCCCCTTCTTCCGGACCCTTTCCCTCTCTCTCCCCTGCCCACCCTCCCAGTCATCTGCCACGTGGTGGGCATCACCTACCAGAACATTGACAAGCGGCTGCTGGCAGAGATGCTGGGTGACCCTCTGGGTGAGACCTCCGCACGCGCGCGCCACACTGATAACGCGGTTTGTTTCGAAATACAAATGCACTCTTTCATCGTGCCCTTCGTAGGCTCACACTGCCTAAGCTTTCCTTTTCTCCATGGCCCTGCGGTGGGCCTGGGCAGTCTTGTGCGGTTTTAGAATCATCTCGTGGTGATCGTCACTGGACAAGTGGCTGAGAGCAGCAGCCCTCAGAGGCTTCTGGGAAGTATGCTTTCAACAGGGCTTTGCTCTCAAAATCAGTAGAGATGACTGCGACTACTGCAGATCACTTTCCCCCAGTGCATTGTTCGTTTTTAAAGAGCTGTCCCTTACCCAGGGAACTTTTAACTGTAATGGATTACTAATGCAACTCCCCAGCACTGTCGAATTGTGTTCCTTTTAAAATATCAGGAGTAAGGGCTTCGTGATTTTGCACTGTGTCGTGATAGTGTGCTGGATATTTTTCAGGCGTTTTTTTTTTATTTCTTTGTTTTTTCTGAGAAAAGACAATGCAGGAAATAAAAATCTGACTTGCGTACTGCTTCCTGTTAGGATTTCAAAGTTGGCATCTGATCATTGTTTTCATGAAAGTTCTACCGAGTTAACGCTGTGAAACGTTCAGTTAAGGCTTGGGGACACTTTTGGAAGCCTGGCTCCCCTGTGAAGCTGCCGAGGCCTTGCGGCACGCTCTTGTCTGACCTCCTGCCTCCTGCGGTCCGACGGCCGCTCGGGCTGGGCTGAAGTCCGGGAGCTGGGCGTCTGAGCCGAGGGCTTTACCCTGACACGCCTGCTCTCTGTGTCTGTCTCGGACTCTCCCAGACACGCAGGTGAAGGGCTGGATGAGTAAGTACGGCTGGACGGAGAACGAGAACGGTCAGGTCTTCATCTACAATCAGGAAGAGAGCATCAAGCCCAAGAACATTGTGGAGAAGATCGACTTCGAGAGTGAGTGACGGCCTCTTCTCTTCTTCTTGTCTGGTCTCTCTCCGCCAGTGTGGCAGAACGCGTTTTGTTAAAACCTTCCCAGCCCTCCTGTTTTTCTTTGGGGCTCGAAGGCTGTCAGCTCCCTCTTTCCCCTTGTCTGTACCCCTCTCTTCCAGTCTTTCTCCCCTCCGTCTTGTTTCTGCTTCCTTTGCCCCTTCAGTCTCTTCTTCCTCCTCCTCCTCCTCCCTGTGTTTCCTGCTTTACTCTGGTCAGCTCCTCTTTCTTTGGCTGTTGACCACGCTTGTCCTAGCAGTTCAAGCAGGGAGCTGCGTCAGCATGCTTAGGGTGCAAAGGGACAAGTCAAGTCAGCTCTCAGGACCGGCGGCCAGTAGCAGAGAGATGGGACCCTGTGCAAAGGAATAAGTAGAGGTTTATTCCAGGCTGAAACGGAAAGAAACACAACGTTTCGGCTGTGGAGCCTTCTTCAGGTGTGCAACCATTCAGTAGGCATTCAGCTCATCTCTCTGCTATTGGCAGCCTGTCCCGAGAGCTGACTATGGCTGCCTTACAGTAATTATTGATTTTCAGAATCTGGAGCAGAAACTAAAATGTAGGTCTGAAATGTCAAATGGAAAGATCTCACTGATTCTTCCTCTTTTTGCGTCTTTTTCTCTAGGTGTGTCCAGTATCATGGCTACATCTCAATGATGGGTCCCAAAATCATCATCCCTTTCTCTCACACACACACAGAATACTCTGCAGACTTCCGGATATCACACAGCGGCTTTTACCCTTCTCAATAAATATAACTTATCTATGAAAAACAAATGCGTGGGCTTTTACTTGTATCGTGGGTCAAAGACCATACCAGAATTTGGGAAAAAATAACTATGTAGATTGTCATTTTGTTTTTAAGGCTTTGCAACAAGGAAAGGTGCAAAACTAAAAGAGGTTCATCTGTCTGGCAGAAGGATTCTTGGGGATAGTCAGCATAGATTAATGAAAGGCATTCCCCCACAAAGTGAGCTCTTGGAACACATAGCATCAGTGGAGACACAGTTTAAGCAAAGTAGGGTATTTGGATTTTCTAAAGGTTTTTGATCAACCTTAGAAGTGATTCTTAAATTGCAGGAAAAGGACATTCAAGAAAATGTGTATTTGGAAGAGTACAGATCAGGTGAATGCTCAGTTTGGGTTCAGTAATTAGTGGAATACCATTAATTACAGGTCTAAATACTGGTGTAAACTAGGCTGGGCTCATTGAAGATGCTATTTTATATGATTAAAATATAGGTTTTGGCCTCGACATTACAGGAAAGATATTGCTTCACTAGCATCAGTCCAGAGAAGAATCATCTTAAAAGTATGCCAGAATCCAAGTCATTGACAGGAGCCAGCCCTACTGGAACACAAAACCAAAGGACACGAGGAAACTGTTGCACTGCATTTAAAACTGAGGAGGAGGTGCTTCTTTCCAGGGGGCTGGGGGGGTGTGGAATAAGCCGCTCAGCCATGTTGTTAAAGCTGATAACCCTGGCTTTGTTCAAGAAACAGCTGGAGGAGACCCTTGGATCAGTTAGCTACTCGCTACTAAGTGTGAGCAGCTCCATCTGCAGCTCACAGCTGGAGCCCACTGAAACTCAGCAGGTGTGAGCCTGGCCAGTACCTGGATGGGAGACTCCTGGAAAAGCTGAGGCTGCTGCTGGAAAAGGTGTTGGGGGCCAGTAGTGTGTGGGTCCTAATGCTGCAGTACAGTGAGGGGGACACTGCACTGTGAAAAAAGCACCATCCCTCGGATGAGATGTAAAACCGAGGTCCTGACTCGCTGTGGTCATTAAAAATCCCAGGGCGTTTCTCGAAAAGAGTAGGGGTGTTACCCCGGTGTCCTGGCCAAATTTCCCCCTGGACTTTTACCAGTCATGGCCTCCTAATAATCCCCATCTCTTAACTGGCTTCTCCTCCCCACTGAGAGCTGGTGTGTGGGGAGTGTACTGGGGCAATCTGGCTGCCAACGCATCATCCAGGTGGGGCTGCACACTGGTGGGGGTGGAGGGAAGCGGAGCTTTGAGTGGAGTGTCCAGAAGAGTGCTATATAAGTGTAAGGAATTATTATTATTAAGTGGGCTAAATGGGCTGAGTGATGCTCGTGTTCTTTTGGTCCAGCAGTGTGTAAAAGCATCCATTAATCCCACTGGTTGCCTTATTCTTGTTACACAAGCAGCAAAGCAGATATTCTGTTGGCTGTTGCTCTGCTGGCAGGCCCATGATGACCTCAACTGTGTGGTTTGTGGTTTCTGCCGACGGCACCGCGCTTCTCTTTGAAGGGAAGATGCCACGGATTAACTAGTGGAGCGAGACTGAGCGGATTGATTATTTAGGAGACCTTGTTGAACGGAGGGTGCAGTTTAAAAACGAGGGGTACAGATCACCACAGGCAGCTTTGTCATTTCCTTCCATGGGCTGATGGCCTTGTGCTGGGATGCACGCTTAACGATGGATTGGAATGAAACGGGGAAAAAAAACGGGAACGGGTGTTGTGGGTCTGGTGGATTCTCATGGGAAGCTCCGAGGATAAACAGGGAGCACTGCGCATCCGTCAGATGGAGGAATACCAGCAGCAGCGCTGTCCGAGGGGCACGGCTTCCGAAAAGCACCTTGAGCTTGTGGCTGACCGGGACTCGAACGGCGGCCAGCCCTCGGAGGGACGTTCTCCGCTCCGACGTCTCCACCGGCGGGGCTGCATTGTGCATCCGATTCCGATTCATTTGGATCTGCCTTTAAAGCCGAGGTGTGACGCACACGTGTTCAGATGCTCGTACCTCAGTTCCAAGAGTAGGAGTAGTGTAGTAGTCTGCATCACACGCGTGTATGAATGTTTTAAAAAATGCATTTCCGCCAGCTGGCTTAGTCACCAAATGAAATCAGCTCCATTCCCGTGAGACAGAAGATACGTTGGCAGGGATTCATGGTTTTGCATAATTGCTTTTGAATTTTCCTTCATGGGTTTTCATAATGATGGCATCTGTATTTTCAGAAGTGGCTTTCTGCTGTAATAGTGAATTCCACTTACAGAGCAGTTTTCGGCCCACAGGTTCCCCGACTCCTTCACAGCAGGAGGGGACCCACTTCTCCCAGCCCTGCAGGGCAGCTCCGGCTGGGTGACACCGGGCAGTGGGAGGAGAGAGGGATCACTTCACCAGCCGAATGAATTCCAGGGAGGTCAGACTGTTGAGGCCCAGAGGTTGAAACCCCTGGTCTTGCAAACGGTGCCAGCGGATCATGAACGACCAGGTAGTCAGGACTTCTCCTCTGAAGGACGGTCGTCTACTACAGCACGATTGCTGTAATACAGGGGCGGAGTGGTGGCTCTGTGGCTAAGGATCCATGCCTGTGCCGGTTGCTGGTTCAAATCCTGTGGCCGGCAGAGGAATCCTACTCCGTTGGGCCCCTGAGCGAGGCCCTTAACCCCAGCTGCTCCGGGGGCACCGTATAAATGGCTGACCCTGCGCTCTGACCCCCAGCTTCACTCCCTGTCTGTGTGTCTCATGGAGAGCAAGCTGGGGTCTGCGAAAAGACACATTCCTAATGCAAGAAATTGTATATGGCCAATAAAGTGATCTGATCTTAACAGGGCACAGGTTCAGACTTCCAGGTCCAGTGGGAAATGCTCCACCTAGTGGTCTATCTGCACCATTTACAGCAGCCGTATGACTTTCCTTGATGAGATCACGCTACAAGGAGGTAACGTTGCTGCCTGCGTTGTTTGGCATAATTCGGTTTGTCTTATTTACATTAGAAGTCATTGACATTGCCCTTACGCCGATTCGTATATTCCCCTACACCAGTCTCACTGGCTGGCCACAACCAGTGATGGACATTCATTTCTGTAGCCCTTTAACGGTTCATTATCATTAGCGCTGCTCATTTATCCGAAGTGACTCACATACTGTATATAACACAGTCCGGTTTTTCTACATGCAAATTTGGTCCTGATTTATGAAGGTGAGGTGGCTGAGGCACTCTGGATAAAGTACTTTGCTTCACTGTACAACAGCTGGAGTTAAACCCACCCCCTCCAGTGGCTGAAGCGCCACTTTGCAAGGTGGCGCACTGATTCAGTCTGTTCAGAAAGGTATTAGTTTACAGACCTGCCTTTCGTTTATTGAGGTCACTGGGGGTACTACCGTCACCTGGTGACGTCCAGCACACTGACAGAAAATCCGGAGGATTGTTTAAGAAACACTACTTTTGTTCCTGTTTTCCATCATCAAAATGAGCGCATCGAATGAATCTCTCCAGCATGAAGAGCAGAGAGAGACGAGGGGGAAGTGAATTTGAGGAGCTGGCCACCGTGCAGACTGAAGACAACTGCAGAGCGTCTTTTTTTTTTTGCATTGTCACCAGAGCTGGGTCAGCTCTCGCACAGCTCCTGTCGTGTCCTGTCGCTCCTGGGTTTCAAGCAGGGGCTCCGGACGGCTGTGAGCTCGGCGAGGGGGACAGCGACTCGACTAACGGGACCGCGTCGGGCTGCGGTGCGGCTCCGGACCTCAGCGCGGGCTCGGCTGCTTCCTGGCTGCGCGTTTCTGAGGTTCTGGTGCTGCGACATGACCTCTCGGAGCTAGTTCACTGTGTCATCTCTTCGGGGAAGAAGGAAGCCTTCAGTTGCAGAGATGAGACTGGGGACTCTCACCCTTGAATGCTCCCTTCCTTAAGCGTATTTTTCACACCTGCGAGCTACTGTAAGAGTCTAGCGCCTATTCAGGTGTGCGTACGTATTTACAGCTCACGTTTAAAACAGCTCATGATTCCTTTATCAGATGGAGTTTTGCTTTCTCTTTAAACCCGAGTTTAAACACGCTAGTCCCTTGTTCAATATAATGCTTAAACTTTGCTGTGTTTGAGGCAGAAAAGTTCTTGTCCCATTCTTGTTCAACGGTGTTTTGAGTGTGCTTTACGCCTGTCGTAGTCCACTTGGACGTGCTCGTGTGAGTGACGCTATATACACACAAAACACAACCCGTTTTACCCGATCTTCCCGCCGGGCGTCTGTTCGCTTAGCTTGTGTTTCGCCTCCAGAGTTTTGAAGGAAGTATGATCTGTGCAGGTTAAACGCGTAAAGTTGTAATTTCTCAAGGCGGTGGGAGCGCCGCCTGCGTGTTTGAAACCCACGCGTGACTGCGCGTGTGCAGTGTCTGGCCGCAGGTACGCGGTGTTCGGGACCGTCGGCGGGTAAATACTGAGGGGATTTGAGGGGTCGGCTTCAGGAAGGCGGGGATCTCGCTCTTCGCCTCTTCCTGTACTGCGGAAAGCAGGTTCAAGCTGGAGTAGCGGGGAGAGACACCAGCTGCATGACGCGAAGGAGTGTTTTCATTTTCACTCTTTCCACTCGTAGGTGCGGGAGCTGAGCTGTGGTCCGTCAGGGTTCACCGGCAACGGGTTCCAGTATAGTTTTTGCGGGTGTGTTCAGGCTGTGGGGCGACAGACATGGAAAGAGACGTCGCCCGGGCTCAGCGAAGCAGCATCACGCAGCCCCCCACCGCTCACCGGGCCGAAGAAAACCCGACCGCAGTTCGGAAGTTTTCCCAGACCGGCTCGGAGGTGGCGCTGTTCGTGGATAAGAGTTTCCCCGTGCACTACAACCCCAAGCTAGTGTGGAAAAGACCCAAGGTAACTCGCGTGACTGTAATTTTTAAGTATAATCAAGTTAGCGTTTTTTAATATTGTAACGCAACGGGGGCTCAGGCTATTACTGGGCTATTACTGGGAAGGGCGGTGACGTCACCTGCTCTGGTAAGCCGGCTCTTACACAGTACCTGTCGGCCGTAAGCGTTACAATATTTTTTTACGTGGACTTGCATGCTATATCTTGCACATACATTCATACTTGCCTCTCGCTGACGTGGACTTGTCAGGGCAGAGAGTAACTCGCAGTTTCGTGTCTTAGCCGCCGTGCTTCCAGCGCCGGAGATAGAAGCAAAATACTGTCCCAGCATTCCGCCTGAGCGTCTGCGTCAGGCCCCATCCGACGATGAGTTTTTTTTCTCTGCTGTGCACAGAGGACAGTGATGTGTCCTCCTTACACAGAGAGCAGTGGGTGTGTGGAACAGCGGGTCTGTCCATGCTGGATGACCCCACAGCTGTCACCTGATCCATCCAGAAAAGGCCGGGATGGAATTCTGGGACTGATAAACTGCTGAACAGCCACTTTGAAGAGAGGGTGAAGGGAGTTAAATTGTTTGGCTGCCTTGGTAATTTCTTTGCGGGCTACATAAAAGATCTGTGTGTTGTCACGTTTGAACTGGAGGTGTGGAGCCGTCAGCTCGAGTCTGCCTGTGGCTTCGCTGAGTGCTCCGGTGTGAGTGCTGACTGCTGCAGGCGTCACAGATCTGGAAACTGATGCCCGAAGGTGTGTGTGCACAAACACGGGGAAATTATTCATCACTGTTGATAAAAAGCAATGGTGGAGCAGAACTGGCCGTCTTCAATGCAATTCAGTGCAACTCTGCATTTAAGCTCGAATCACTCCCCTGTTGCGACCGGGGAAGCCTGGAGCAGTCGAATTTGATCTCTGAGCAGGAATGCAGCACAGCGCTCTGGCACAGGCCAGTACAGGCTCTGCTGCTCCCCTCCAGGCGGCACGCAGCTCGGGCCTGGCACAGCGGACCCCCCCCCCCCCGTGTGTTTCAGGGTGAACACCCACCCAGGTGGACTGGAGCCGCCTCGGTCAGCACCCGCTATAGAGTGGGGGGGGAGGGGGGGGCTGCGTCAGCAGGCGCGGGCTGCAAAGGAATAAGTCAATGGTTTATTCCTGTGCTGAAAGGCCAGCGTTTCGGCTGTGGAGCCTTCCTCCGGTGTGGGAAAGAGAGGGAAGTCAGCAGGGGAGAATAAAAGCCAGGAGTGGAGAGGAGGCAGAGTGGACACTCGGGGGGCGTGAAGCCGAGAGAGGGGTGAAGTCAAAGCCTGCAGATGATTAGAGAGGATTAGAAGGAAACGAGTCTGTCGCTGAGAGAAGGGGGAAGGTGTGATCCTCGTTTCAGGATCATTTTGGTTTCGGATATCTTTCTGTGTTGAAAGCGTTGTGTATCTTTTCTTCCCTTTTCAGCATGGAATAAACCTTTTCTTGTTCCTTTGCAGCCTGCGCCTGCTTCTGTAAAATCCACAAGAGCAAGCTATTCCAGGTGCATGTGTGTTTGTGCTTCCTTCATTTTATGCCTGGTGTTGTGCTGTGTATAAAGTGTCCTCCTGCCGACAGGAATTGGTTCAGTTCAATAGGGATGCCCTCGATTGCATTCTATAGGAAACTCGTCAGGTTTAATGGGTTTGACTGAATTCAGTTTTCTTCTGCTTACCGATTCCTTTTTTCACTTTTCCTTGATTTCTTCTCTCAGGACATCTGTGTGTCTCCGAAGTTCATTGTGGACGGCGCAACAAGGACAGACGTTTGTCAGGGAGCACTGAGTGAGATGATATTGTCTTAAACGTCCAGCTGTCTAGTTTACAGCTTGCAAAAATCCACTAAGGTTTCATACACTGTGTCAATTCTGCAGAAAACTGTGTTGTTTTGCAAACCATTTGAATGCCTTTTAACTTTGCACAAGGATGTGTCATGCTGTCTCTCCCTCCGGGCTGTGGGGACGTGGTGCCGACACCAGTGTGTCTCGGCCCGTCTCTCTCTGGGCTGTGGGGATGTGGTGCCGACACCAGTGTGTCTCGGCCCGTCTCTCTCTCTGGGCTGTGGGGATGTGGTGCCAACGCCAGCATGTCTCTCTCTGGGCTGTGGGGATGTGGTGCCAACGCCAGCATGTCTCTCTCTGGGCTGTGGGGATGTGGTGCCAACGCCAGTGTCTCTCTCTCTGGGCTGTGGGGACGTGGTGCCGACACCAGTGTGTCTCGGCCCGTCTCTCTCTCTGGCCTGTGGGGACGTGGTGCAGACGCCAGCATGTCTCTCTCTGGGCTGTGGGGACTTGGTGCCGACACCAGCATGTCTCGGCTCGTCTCTCTCTGGGGGGATGTGGTGCCAACGCCAGCGTGTCTCTCTCTGGGCTGTGGGGATGTGGTGCCAACGCCAGCGTGTCTCTCTCTGGGCTGTGGGGACGTGGTGCCGAGGCCAGTGTGTCTCGGCTCGTCTCTCTCTGGGCTGTGGGGATGTGGTGCCAACGCCAGTGTGTCTCTCTCTGGCCTGTGGGGACGTGGTGCAGACGCCAGCGTGTCTCTCTCTGGGCTGTGGGGACGTGGTGCCGAGGCCAGTGTGTCTCGGCTCGTCTCTCTCTGGGCTGTGGGGATGTGGTGCCAACGCCAGTGTGTCTCTCTCTGGGCTGTGGGGACGTGGTGCCGAGGCCAGTGTGTCTCGGCTCGTCTCTCTCTGGGCTGTGGGGACGTGGTGCCGAGGCCAGTGTGTCTCGGCTCGTCTCTCTCTGGGCTGTGGGGATGTGGTGCCAACACCAGTGTGTCCCTCTCTGGGCAGTGGTGACGTGCTGTTGTTGGTTTGCAGGTGATTGCTGGTTCCTGTCAGCCGTGGCCTCTCTCTCCCAGCACAGAGCCCTGCTGGAGCGCGTTGTCCCCGAAGGGCAGGGATTTGACCTCGAGTATACTGGCTGCTTCCGCTTCCGGGTCAGTCCTGAGACGCCCTGCTCCTCTGTTCGTCCGTTGGGAACTTTGACTGGTGCCACCCGCAGGCTGCAGATCAGTTTTTCTAACCCCTGCCATTCCAATGCAGACCTTCAGGACAGGGGCTGTTACTGAACCACAAACCAGGGGCACTGCGCTCCCGAGCTTTGAAAGGCACAGGCCTTTGGCTCTTGTTTTGTGACCATGTTGAAGAGGCTCCTGTTTCATTCTGTTTCTAGTGTAGTTCAGTGCCTATGCAGACGGTATAATCCAGAAGTAAGTGCAGTAGGACAACGGGGATCAGGAGAGGTTGATGAACAGGGGGGCGTGACAATAGGGAATTGGTGCTCCGGGGGCGTGGCCAAGGCAAACAAGTCCAAGGAGTCCAGGGGGGAAATCCGGGGAGAAGTCCAAGGTGCAAAGCCGGGTGATCCATCCGAGACGAACACTAGACAAGGTTAAAAACCGGAACGGGATCTGGTACAGGGATAGGGAATAAAAACAGGATGACGAGGCTAGGTGCTCCGAGCCCCGGCTCAGCTGGGTCAGGACGCCGATAGGAGGCCTATGCCCTCAAGCTGCGGGCGTAGGGCGACGTGATGGTAGGTGGGCCTCCGGGCGTCCATCTTCCAGTGCTGAGCCCAGAGTAGGGAGAGCGCCCGGCTTAATTAAGGACGGGCCGGATTGGGGGCAGGTGCACGTAATCAGCAAAATAAGAAAGAGCCGGAGCGCCCTTGAGAGGAGGGATTACGATCGAGACACTTGCATGATCGACTGTTGAAATCTCTGAAACACATCGGGGGGGGACATCGCTCTGCGTTTTGACTTCCTGTGTTCCTCTGTAGTTCTGGCAGTATGGAGAGTGGAAGGAAGTGGAGGTGGACGACTTCCTGCCCACGGAGGGCGGCCAGCTGGTGTACCTCCACTCGGCGGAACGGGACGAATTCTGGAGTGCGCTGCTGGAGAAGGCGTACGCCAAGTCAGTCTCCGTCCTCGCTCTCAGCCCTTCCCTGCGCTGCGGCAGCCTGTGTGTTTCAGGGTGAACACCCCCCGGGTGTACTGGGACCCCCCAAATTCCCAACAGCACGTCCGTGGCCTGTGGTGCCAGTGCAGTCTTTCTCAGGCAGCCCCCGCGTCAGGCCCTTCTGGAGCAAGCTATTCCAGATGCTCGTCTGCATGTGTGTTTGTGCTTCCTGCGTTTGAAGCCTGGTGTTGTGTTGGGTACAGTATATAGTAGCCTTCTGTCGACTTTCTTTCGCACTCTCATGCTCCTGGCATCTGTTGATGGTCTGGCAGCTGACCCACTCAGACTCCCACCCCACAGCAGTCTGAACCACAGCAGGGTTTCCCAGCTGCAGGGCTCTTGTTCACAAGCTAATTCCATGCGTGGGACGCATCATGCATGCTGCTCGTAAATTGAAAGACAAAGTTAGACAATTGATCCTTTTAATCCTCCTGGAGATTTAATCTGTATTTAATCTTCCTCTGCAGTATATGTTTAAGTTAAAAGGTTGCACTTCTTGGGGATTTAGCAGTCTACTAAGACTTGCTCAGATAATCAGTTGGGTGAAAATATCACTTCTCTGTAACAGTTACAGATTTGGTCCCAGAGCTTAACAAGACACTAACAGATCCCCTCTCTTTGGTAGGGAAATCTGCTCGTAAAACTGTCGCCTTTTAATTGGAGGCTAGAAGACAAACAGACGATTCCCAGCGTTAGTTTGAATGAAGGCACGCCTAGTTTCCCCTTGAACCCGACAGTGACAGTGGAAGTCTCTCTCGGTCAAACCCGCCTGGCCAGTCTGCCACATCTTCCTTCTTACCCATATCTAACGTGACTGAGGCTAGTACTCTCAGTGCAAAGAGATAATTATTCAAATCTGATCTGTAAAATTTAAATCCCTCGTCCCAGTGAGGCAGGTGATCTCATCTTCACCGTCAGGAAGACTTGCGGGGGTCTGAGCAGACAGCCAGCCTGTCTTCTCTGAGTTACTGTTCATAGGGAACTGGTGTCCACGGGGGCAGCCAGTTCCTTCATTTCCTCTTGAGCATGCTGCTTGTGGAGTGGTCCGTCGCTGCCCCCTGGTGGCTCCACCCTGTGGTCACATACCTGTCCTGTTGCAGGGACCTTAAAAAAAATGTTTTTGCTCCAGCCCAAAGCTCTGTTTCAGGCTTTCCCCTTGTAACAGGAAAACCGCGGCTACGTTGCCATGGAAATTATGAGGCAGTTCATTTAAGATGGAGAATAAGTGCCACTTCCTTACGCAAAGGGTGGTGGGAGTCTGGAACGAGCTGCTCACCCCTTGTTGACTGAGCACTCCATGCTGTTGAAGCTCACTGTCCTTTACATTCCTGGTGATGCTTTGTTTCAGTGTACTGCAGGGTTGTGTGCATTGAAATAATAGTGCAAACTTCAACCTTTGACTCTTCAAACTCTGTCTGTGTGCACTTGCTGGATTTGGGTGTGATGGCGTTGTGATGGTGATGACGGTTTTAACAGGCCTTTCCCCTGGATCCTGTTTGTCCTGTGTGTGTGTGTCTCCAGGCTGAAGGGCGGGTACCAGGCTCTGCAGCTGGGCTTCCCTCACGAGGCCTTAGTGGACATGACGGGGGGGGTGACCGAAATCTTCACCATCCCACTGCTGACACCTGACCTCGCGGGCTTCCTCCGCCCGCTGCTGGAGAAGGGTGCGCTCATCAACTGCGTCAACACTCAGGTGGGTACTTGCCACCCAGCGGGCGCCAGTTCAGACAACCACCTGTTTGTCTTGTTGCTCTGTGGTTATGTGGGCCTGTCGTTTCTCTGTGCTGTCTCGGTTTTGGCTGGTTCCTGTGCACTGACAGCGGGCATCTCTGACTCCACCCCCCAGCCAGGGGAGTCTTGCAAGCGATTGGAGGAGGAGAGAGGGGGGCGGGGCTTTCCACCTGAAAGCCTGCAGATAATATCAGGACAAGCAGGATTAGTGATGTTAACGAACTGCTGCTGCCAGCAATTTGCAGGAGCTCCATATTGGCCATATTTCTAAATCATTCAGAAACAGCGTATAGCATGTGTGTACAGTATATTTTATAGCTCTGGCACCTATTTCACAAAAGAAATGTGTGAATTCTGTCTGGAGATTCCCAAATAAAGCAAATAGGGAATAAAAATGAATGGCTGCAGGAACGGCTGAACTTCCTCTCTCTGCTTTGTGTGTTCTGCAGGGGGAAATGGAGAAGAAGAATGAGCAGGGCATCCTCTTCAAGCACGCCTACTCTGTCACCGGCCTGGAGAAGGTGACCCCTACTGGCCATTACTGGCACTCCAGCTCTGCAAACGCTCCCCAGTCACCGCGAAAAATCAGAATTTCCTCTCTTTGTGTAACTCGTGGTTTATTTTAAGAAGTGTATTGTTGTGGGAGTGCCCTTTTGACTGTTCTGCTTTTGGGAGCTGTCGGAGAGAGTCCCTGATGTGCAACCTGACTGTGCAGGCCAGAGGAAGTTTTAAATGCTTTCGATAGCTGTGTCTCACAATTTAGTTTGCACACAGAAAGCTGACAAGAATAGGTGTGTAACTGCTTGTTTTTCTTAGGTATTTTCTGTTCCTTTTATCACATTACTATAATGCTGTGATCTCAATTCTAAAGGCACTGTCTACTGGCCCTGCAGGGTCATGTAGTGAACCCTCCTGCAGACACACATAAGGAAAGGGGACAGTCCAGTTCACTATGAGCCCTTTAAAAATGTCTCCTCTGTAACTGGAATTAGGTGGGAACCTGTCACTGTGTCTGTACATGAGCACCCTCTCCGCTCTGCCTTCTGTCTCTGCCCTCTCTTTTACCTCTTGGTCTCCCTCTCTCTACCCCTTTCTCTGTGTCCCTCCTTCCGTTTTGTCTTACTTAAACCGTGCTGGCCGTCTCCCCCTCCACCTTCCCATTCTGTGTGCTCGCTCTTGCTCAGGTGAGGTGTTACAGGGGGGAGGCTGACCTGGTGCGCGTGAGGAACCCCTGGGGTCACACAGAGTGGACGGGCCCCTGGAGCGACAACAGCTGGTATGACCGATGGCAAAGGGCTGGGAGACACAGCATGCAAGGGCAGAAGAGGCCAGTCAGAGCAGTGATCAGACAGGCACAGACACAGAGTAGATAGACACAGGCACACAGCAGTGACCACAAACACACAGAGCCAGAACAGATAGATAGACAGACACAGAGTAGATAGACACAGGCGCACAGCAGTGACCACAAACACACAGAGCCAGAACAGATAGACAGACACAGAGTAGATAGACACAGGAGCACAGCAGTGACTAGAAACACAGAGCTAGAACAGATACACAGGAGCACAGAACAGATACACAGACACAGGAGCACAGCAGTGACCAGTGACACAGGAGCACAGAACAGATACAGACACAGAGTAGATAGACACAGGAGTACAGCAGTCACCAGTGACACAGGAGCACAGAACAGATACACAGACACAGAGTAGATAGACACAGGAGCACAGCAGTGACCAGTGACACAGGAGTACAGAACAGATACAGACACAGAGTACATAGACACAGGAGCACAGCAGTGACCAGTGACACAGAGCAGTGACCAGAAACACAGGCACAGAGCAGGGATTAGATATATCATTCAGGATGCTATGCACTGTGCAGGTTTCCATGTTGTTGAAAGGACATTGCTGTAACAATTACCCAGGCACGAAGGATATGAAGGTCCTACCCCTCTGTATCAAAGGAACTGAATGTCTTAAGGCTTGAATAAAAGAGATCACGGGGGGGGGCTTGCCTTCAGTAAGTTTATTAAGAGTCCACCTGGAGCAGTGGCTTTAGGGTCAGTGATGACATGAAGACCCAGGGGACACAGGTGGGACATAAGTGGAAGTGTGTTAGGACTCAGGACTGGAGGGCAGCAGAGCATGAGCTCCACACAGCCGATGCAGCCAGTGGAGTGCCTGGGCTGGTAGACAGAAGGGCCTGGACCTCATCTGGAGCTTCAGTGCAGAGGCAATAAGATAGATAATACTTTATTAATCCCGTAGGGAAATTGATTAAATTTGTGTGTTGTCTCTGCAGGTTGGAATGGGCCAAGGTCAGCGCCGAGGAGCAGGCCAGGGTGCAGAGGGTGCAGCAGATAGATGGGGAGTTCTGGTGAGCTCTGCCCTGTGACCTGCACGTTGGTGTTCCTCTTGCAAACCCGGTCCTGTTATGTTCAGACCAGCAGCCTTGCATGAAATGCATTGGAATACCCCTTGCTGAGGCGTGATTATGAAGGACTACTGTAGCTCGAGGAGGAAAGGGACTCGCGCGCAGTGCGGTGTGAGTCCTGGGGCAGTTCAAACCTGGGCGAAGCAGCCTGGGGTTCCCCAGGTGACGGCACCCAGCTCAGTGCCGCAGCGGTTGGGCAGACTGCAGAGCTGACCCAATTCGGCTTCAGTGCAGCAGTAACTCTCGCAATTTGCCAAAGTGCCTACACACCTCTCAGTGATGTCCGCGAGAGACACACTGCCCCTCCTGTCGGGCGCTGAGCAGCTCACCGTGCGTCAGAGAGACGATGGGCTCTGACAGGCGGGCCTCTCAGGATAAAGCCTGTCTATAGTTCTCACAGTCTTCAAGTCTTCTTCAGAGAATCAATTTACAGATTCCAGGTTGGGCGGGTGTACAGTAAAGCTGAAAAACAAGGGTATTTACTTTAACCCTTGGAGATGGAAGCCCAAAAGGTTTAGAAATTGTCCAAAGATTGTCCAAGATCAAAACCCGTAGAGTCCCCTTTCCCAGTATGTGCAGGCTTTATGTGTAAATTGTGTGCATGGCTGGGCATGGAGGGTGTGGTGTTGTGACTTCCGGGGCCAGTCTGGGGTTTTGCTCAGGAATTCTTCCCGCTGTCTCTCTCTCCCCCCCTCTCCATTTCCGTGCAGGATGGAGGTGTCTGACTTCCAGCGCAATTTTGACATGATGGAGGTTTGCCACCTGAGCGACAGCACCCTGAGCGGGCCGGGCGCCGTGTCGCAGCCCTGGGAGTGTGCCACCCACCACGGCAGCTGGGTGCCTGGCATCTCCGCAGGGGGCCCCCCAAGCGTCGCGGGTGAGGGGGACAGGAGCACGGCCCAAGACCTGCTCTCCAAACTCTGGGGGGCTCGGAGGCCAGTCCTCCGTGCCGGCGATGAGGTCTGAAGCAGAGTTTTAAGGAGAGGTAGTTTCCGGATGTAAAGTGTAAGCTTGAGATGTTTTATCTGAGGGACCCTGGTTTTGGGGAGATGGGTCAGAAGTGATTTTTCAGCTTCATACCGCTCGGGTCTGGAATTCTGAAGGAGGGGGCGGCTGCACAGGGTGGAATGTAGCTTAGAGTTAACCTACAAAGTTGCCTCCGTTCCCAGTTTAATGAGCTAGAGACTCTGTAATCACAACACATGAACAACACAGCCAGCTGTCTTTATTCTAACCTCCTGATTTGAAGTAGCCAGCTGCGATTTGTTCTCCCATCTCGGGTCGGCTTGTTTTGGTTCGTCTGTATTCTTACACACAAGGAGGAAGGGGGGGCAGACTCCTGCCCCCTGCACACCTTCCAGCCACTCGGATTTTGATATGTTGCTAGACTGTGCTGAAGGATCCTAACCGATCTGAGGAGAGGTGCCTCCTTCACCGACGAGTGTCACGCGCTTGCGAGAGCCCTGGACGCTACAGGGGTGAGAGCCCTGGCTGTTTAAACCAAGCCTGCCCTACCCGCCCTGGGACACCCTCGCGCTGAGAGCTCAGCCTGTGCACGGGCGTGCGGCGTTACTAGTTGAGCCACTAGGGAGGCACAGAGATACCATGTTCGCACATAATCAAAATGCAGAGATCCAAGCCCTTGGTCCCTTTTATTGTAGCACCACCTGAACCCAAAAAGTGGATTCACGCCTGCACCCAGGTCCCATCCCGGGAGATCCTGTCAGCTTGTTTGTAAGACATTTCAGACACGAGCAGGAACCTGCAGTATCCCCTGAGATCCTGAGAAAGAAACACCTAATGAAAAGCAATGGTCAGTACTCGGGGCACCTTGAGGAGCAGTACCAAAAGTAGATTCCAAGGGCATAATTGGAGCCTGAAGGGGAGATTATTTATGACGTTTATGAAATCAGGAAGCGGTGCTTTACACAAAGGTTGGTGGGTGTCTGGAAGAAGCTGCTCCGCCATGTTGTTGTAGCTGTGGGATCGTTGAGGAAACTGCCAGACAATTCTTTTATCAGTCTCCGACCAATGAGCAGGATGGACCGAACAGCCTCCCTTTGTGTGTCGGAACAGCTCTTATGTTCTAATTACATCCACAATTGCATCTGCCGTATGCACACTGAGAATAGGGCTCGGACGTGCTTTGGAATTGCCTCATGCTGATCAGCCTGCCCTGGGGTCTACTGGCCTGCAGACCTCCCTCTGCGCCAGGCGAGGCAAGACCAAAATACTAGGAGAGAAAATGGTGGGGGCTCTCATTCTGGACTGGGGCGGTGCTCACCAAAAGCACTCCAGGGTCGTCTGTCCCGGGCTGGAGGCAGAAGAATTTGGAGCTTGGCAGTCCAGGAATTCAGGTTCAGCCCCCAGCTCTGCATTTAGTCAAGGCCGTTCCTGATGGGTCATGCTGTTGTGTCTCGCAGAACCTCATTAGCAGTCTTGACTAGTGGTATTACCTGGATTCAAACCTGTAATCCTTAGTCTAAAGGGCACCTCCAGATTCCCTTGGCTTTCAGTTTTATATCAAACATAAGCATAAAAACAAAGAATGGTGCTGATTTTCTTAAAGACCATCAGCTACAGTATGGTGCTTATTTAGAACAATATCTACAAAGTAAAGAAACTTATTTTGGTTTGTATCTAAAGAGTTCCTGGATGGATCATAAAATAGTAACATAAGGAGAGATGTAGTGCCCAGGAGCCCATTCTGCTGTCCCAGTGTGTGATGAGTGTGACCCCTCAGGTGTGGCATGAGGACCGTGTGTCATTGCAGGACGGTACTGGCTGAACCCCCAGTTCCGGATGACACTTCTGGAGGAGGATGATGACCCAAGTGACCCCGCCCTGACTTGCAGTTTTCTGGTGGCATTGATGCAAAAGCACCAGAGACAGAAAAGAGTTTCCCTCAACATCGGTCTCCATATCTACCAGGTAACACACCTGACACAGGTAACTAACTACACTCTCCCATGAAACAGAACCACACACACACCTGACACAGGTAAGTACACTCTCCCATGAAACAGAACCACACACACACCTGACACAGGTAAGTACACTCTCCCATGAAACAGAACCACACACACACCTGACACAGGTAAGTACACTCTCCCATGAAACAGAACCACACACACACCTGACACAGGTAACTACACTCTCCCATGAAACAGAACCACACACACACCTGACACAGGTAACTACACTCTCCCATGAAACAGAACCACACACACACCTGACACGGGTAACTACACTCTCCCATGAAACAGAACCACACACACACACCTGACACGGGTAACTACACTCTCCCATGAAACAGAACCACACACACACCTGACACAGGTAACTACACTCTCCCATGAAACAGAACCACACACACCTGACACAGGTAACTCACTACACTCTTCCATGAAACAGAACCACACACACACCTGACACAGGTAATTGACTACACTCTCCCATGAAACAGAACCACATACACACCTGACACAGGTAACTACACTCTCCCATGAAACAGAACCACACACACACCTGACACAGGTAACTACACTCTCCCATGAAACAGAACCACACACACACACACCTGACACAGGTAGCTAGGTGCGCCCATGAAAGACAATCACACGCACCCGAGACAGGTAACTACAGGCAGGTGTCTTGCAGGTGAGTACTAACAAGATGTACCTGCCCTCCTGGGACCTGGCCAGGGCCCAGCCCCTGATCGGCACGTCCCAGTACAGCAACCAGAGAGAGGTGGTGATTCGCAGTGCCCTGGCGCCTGGACATTACATCATCATCCCTTCCACCTCAATGGCCAATCAGGAGGGAGAGTTCGTCCTGCGCGTCTACACTGAGAAGGGCAACAAGGCAGTGTGAGTCTGAGGGAGGGGAGAGGGCTAGCAGGGGGGTGGGCGAGCAGTCAGTGAGAGTCCCAGCACATGTGACTAGGACCACACAGGGAAGGGGCAGAAGAGCTGGTCGTGGGGCAGCTGAAAGCTGAAATGAGGCAGATAAGCGGGGCAGTAAAGGGGCTGGGCATCTGAGAGTATATCAGCAACCTGAGGCAACATGAGAATGTAAGATGTAAAAATATTCCAAATTCAAGGGCACAAATACAATTTAGAAGTATTGTAATAAAAGATGGGGTAGAGTCATTGATGGGACCAGGGAGAATAGAAGTTGGTTCTTGGTTTTTTTCCCTAGCACTAGTAGGTCTGTCAGAAGAACTCTTGTGTCTCAGTATGTTCGACAGCCCACAGGCCTGTGTGAAATACCGTTCACGGGCCCCTTTCCTGAACCGTTCCAGGTGCCTAAACTGGGAATATGTTTTATCCCAGCGAGCTTCAGGAGTGGCCTTCTGAACAAGGGAGAAACATCTGCTGCGGACAGATCTGTGATCATCAGATCTATAGATCTGTAGATGTGTGTCATCACGTCAGACAGCAGCCCAGGACGGGGCAGAACCCATCCTTGCAGCCAGACCCAGCTCTCCTGCCTCACGCTCTGCATGACAACTCCAGCTGTTTTCGTATCCAGATTGTTGGTCTGATTATCCCTGTAACTGCTGTCTCTCCTTTGTTCCCAGACCGGCTGACAAAGTCAGCAGCGACCTGAGGGACAAGGTAACCACTGCCTCTCTCTCCCAGTACTGTACTTGTCTGTGCTGTGGTGGTCAGTGCTATCGCTGACCGCTGGGTGACGGGCCCACACTGTGGTGGTCAGCGCTATAACTGCAGGGTGACGGCCTTGTGCTGTGGTGGTCAGTGCTATCGCTGACCACTGGGTGACGGGCCCACACTGTGGTGGTCAGCGCTATGCTATAACTGCAGGGTGACGGCCTTATGCTGTGGTGGTCATGACTGTAACTGTCCATGTTGTTGCAAACCCCTGGCCTCACCACTGGCGAGAACGAGAGATCCCATGAACTGTGACGAGACGTAGTGCTTCCTGCTCATGGTCACTATATCGACTAGTGTGTGATGTACCAGCGAATAAGCACAGGTTGTACAGCAGATATTTCACCACAGGAGTCCAGGGCAATATTTCTACTGGATTAAAAGAGATGTATCACAAGCCTGCTTGTTTACAATGCCATAGGGCCGCTTCACGTAAGTTTTGTTGCTTCTTTCTGAATCGCAGAACATGGTGCTGCGCGTACCTGGAAATTATGTCTATTCTGTGATGTAAATTGGAGGTTTTATAAGTGACTGTGTACATTTTATTGTGATTGCGGTTTGAAATGCACTCACCAGTGCTGATTCTTTCTAACCCCGAAATATAACAATAGTGTTGCAGTTCCGTTTTAAATGAGCTTGTGGAAATCTCATGCCTTAAAAGGTTCCCAGCTCTCTTTTGACCCTGCAGAGCTTTTACAGATGCGCTGGTATGACAGTATCAGGTTAACGTCTGGCTTGTTTGTGAATCTCAGGCTGTTTCCTTAGCTCAGGCGCTGTGCTGTATCTTCTCCCTCCCAGTTTCCCACTCCTGCTGTGTCCGTGCTGCCTTCCCAGGACGCCGCCCAGGAGCTCTTTAAGAAGCATGCTGCTGCGGTGAGTGTTTCTTCCTGGGACTGCCCCCTGGTCACACAGCCACCGCGAATCTGTGCCCTGCTGTTTCAAAATGCGCTGTTCTCGATTCCCGTCAGGGGGGGCGCTGTGGAGCAGTGGAACTGCAGGGCCTGCTGAAGGAAGTCATCGTGACAGGGGGTGAGTGTGGGGGTCAGAGGTCAACTATTAGGTCACACCAGCAGACCATCGCCATTAGTAGTTGTCACAACACGAGTGATGACCATATGAAAGATGTTCTGGTCTTTGCCTCCAGCCCTCCTTGTTATCCGTAAATCAGGAATCAGACAGGAGCCAAGGGGCAGAACTGGTTACACGGGGGCGAGCGACAGGACTGGTTGCACAGGTGGCCGGAGGGCAGGACTGATTACACAGGGGCCAAGGAGACGGACTGGTTACACAGGGGCTTGGGAGGTTACTGGTTACACAGGGTCCGAGGAGAGGGACTGGTTACACAGGGGCTTGGGAGGTTACTGGTTACACAGGGTCCGAGGAGAGGGACTGGTTACACAGGGGTGAGGGGCAGGAGTGGTTACAAGGGGGCCGAGGAAAGAGAGACTGGTTACACAGGGGCTGAGGACTGGGACTGGTTACACAGGGGCGTGGGAGGTTACTGGTTACATAGGAAAGAAATGGCTGGACGAGATCTTAGGATCAATTGGCTACTAACTACCAAATGAGCTAGATAATCTGAGTGGCCTCCTCTTGTTTGTAGTAGATTGTAGATTGTCTGCAAGGTCAGACACTAAGCCAGTGTACTTGATTCTGCTGCGCCCACATCGTGAACCCTCTGTAGGCTGAAACTTACTGGGGCTGCTGCCCTGCACCCTCAGCCATTTCCCCACTCACTGCCTGACCTGGGCTTGGGCAAGTGCAGCTGGGCTCTGGTGTTCTTCCATATTAATTTCCTGGGGTGATTTTGAAACCCCCCTTAATCGCACTGCAGTCTGAGCCACCCTGAGGTGCTTCTCACCTTGATCTGGGAGGCCTCTGCACTCTGATCAGGCAGTCGTGATGCAGATGTCCGCTATAGCCCAGTCGCAGGCAGTCACCCAATGTGAGGGAAGCAGGAAGTCACGGTGTGACAGCCAAGGAAGTTGTCTTGAGTTGTTCTGGGGGTTGTTTTCTGTTGCTCTGACTATTTCCTGTTTCCTGTTGGTTCCTGTGGCAGCACTGGCTGGGAGCAGGGAGGGATTTTGCCTGGAGCGTTGCAAGAGTTTTGTGGCACTG
Organism: Atractosteus spatula; assembly: GCF_055471065.1. Classification (NCBI taxonomy): domain Eukaryota; kingdom Metazoa; phylum Chordata; class Actinopteri; order Semionotiformes; family Lepisosteidae; genus Atractosteus; species Atractosteus spatula. The sequence goes on along the minus strand of NC_142708.1, from coordinate 71,922,146 downwards.
ATGGATGTATCCTTCCGCCAAAAGACAATAAACAATAGATCCCAAATAGGACTCCCTCTGTCCCCCACCCTCTCTCCAGGGTGGTCAGCTGACACAGTGATTACAAGGAGGCTGTGTGGCAGGGATGGCCAGATCACTGCCACTGAGTAGTGGTTTTATCCATCTCAGGTTTTACAAACTGTAGGATTAGGTACACTCACTGGTCAATTTATTAGGAACCCCTGCCTGCAGTTCACTTTGTGTTGATTTGGACAGGCCAGGACTACTACTGAACGCTGGCCATCCATTCCCAAATTGTGTATTCCTTCACACTTGTCCATGATGTCCGGATCTTGTAAGTTCGCACGAATCGACGTGTGTCCCTGAGATCTCCCACAAAACACTTCTTGGGTCACTGTAGCAGCTTACAGTTGGCCGGTGTAAGAGCTGCAGTCGCTCTGGTAGCTGCAGTACTGCAGTCACTGCAGTCTGTCTGGGAGCTGCAGTCACTGCAGTCTGTCTGGGAGCTGCAGTCTGTCTGGGAGCTGCTGTAGCTGCAGTCTGTCTGGAAGCTACAGTAGCTGCAGTCTGTCCGGTAGCTACAGTCGCTGCAGTCTCTCTGGGAGCTGCAGTTGCTGCAGTCACTGCAGTCTCTCTGGGAGCTGCAGTCTCTCTGGGAGCTGCAGTCTCTCTGGGAGCTGCAGTTGCTGCAGTCGCTGTAGGTGGGCCAGGGCTGGGGAGAGCAGTGGTCATCCTTGACCGTGGTGATGGCACAGACCCGGGGACTCGGCAGGCTGGAGCTGGAGGAGTTTGAGGCCCTGTGGGAAAAGTTCAGGAAGTGGACGGTAAGACAGCCCGATCATTTGCAGCAAAGCTGCAGTTGTCCAGTCCAGTTGTCAAGCTCTGTTTCCAGTAGTAGTTCATTAAACTTTTGTACCTACTAGATTTTAACCTGTGTTTGAGTGGAGCGGGATCTGGAACCTATTTATTTTCACACAAGGGCTCTCGCCAAAGCTGTTCCTGTTTTGTTTTTTTCTCATCGTCAGGATATCTTTGTGCACTTTGACAAGAACAGGTCCCAGTCGCTGGATTACCCCGAGATCATTCCTGCCCTGCAGGCTGCAGGTACGAGGCGCGGAGCCCAGGCCGGAGTGGCCAGCTTGAATCCTCAGCCTGCTGGAGCTACCATGTGAATGAGCAGGCTTCAGCCACGAGGGGGGTCAGGAACGTCCTAGCCTGCAGGAATAAAGAGGAATTCATTCATAGAATTTTTCTCTTACCGTTAAAAACAGAGGTTTAAACAGGCCATGCTTAAATCAGCAATTTCTAAAGCCCCAGACTAAGTGTGATTACTTAAACAAGTAATTTAGTGATTATTTCATACCAAAAAAACCAAATACCTTCTGGTGCCTAAAGACCAATTTGCTCTTAATTGAGCAAATGGATGTTTCCAATCCTCAAAAAAAAACAGGTGATGTAGAATATCCTGTTTCGAACGACCTATAAGAACAGCTGGATTTCGGCTCCCAGGGGCCAAGGTTGCAGGCCCCTGCTCACTATCTGGCGCTTTCAAAGCTTCTCTGGGAGCAGTGATCACCGTTTGTTTGCTTCTGTCTAGGACTGCAGGTTGATGATTTCGTGTTGCAGCTGATCGGCCTGCGATACACTGACCCTGACCTGACCATCAGCTACCCAGGATTCCTGCACCTCCTGCTTAAACTGGACATCATGATAGGTGAGACACTGACAAAGAGAATGAGAGAGTGAGAGCTCAGGAGAATGAGAAGGTAAAACCATATTTCCCCCCTGGCCTTTACCAATCATGGCCTCCTAATAATCCCCATCTCAATTATTAACAATTATTATTATTGTCATTGTTGTAAACCCTGCAACCGCACACGGGGAGAATAAGGAAGTGTAGGCACACTCCTGTGAGACGCCCACCTTCGGGTCATTCAGCTTCATTCACCCGCCTCACAGGCCACAGCCCCAAACAGGAGGGGAGGCACGTTGCTCACTGACAGCACTGTGGTCTCGCAAGCGCCTGGGAGGTTGCGGAGTCCACCGAGAGGTTAATCTGTAATGGCTGCTTGTTTCAATGCATTGCTGAGAGTGCCGGACACTCAGAGTAGGCAGTGCTGATGAAACCTGGAATGAGGTGCTGTGTGCTGTGAAGAGTGTAAGAAGACGCGTGATTTGTGTCCGTTTTCCCACAGGGAGGTTTCATTCCTTCCATACGCTGGGAAATGGGACCATCACCCTCCACTACAGGCAGGTGAGTGTGAGGGTCCTGTTGCAGGAGCCTGGGTATATTAGACTGGTCGTGGGGGAAATACTTGTGCAACACAGCACTAAGCACAGAACAGAGCAGGCAAAAACACAGCAGTCCCTTAAACAGGAACCTCGCTGTGCTACAGTGTTTCCCACAGCAGGGAATCTTGCTGGCAGTGGGCGTTTGACACCAGTGCCGCTTTCCAGTTAAGCCTTGACTAACGAGACTAACGAGGTGCCAGTGTTCTCTATGTGAAGCAGACGCAACTGGGGGGCCTCAGAGTCTGTCATCCTGGAGTAGCGCTCTCTGGTGCTAACACTGTTTCTGCCTCTTGCAGTGGCTCCACAGTACCATGTACAACTGAGCCCCCCCCCCTCCCCAGCCCCGCTGTGGAGTGGACAGATGCTGCTGTTCTACATCTCGTCCACCACCCTGCCTTCAGACATCACAGCGACCACCTGCCCCCCCCCCCCACTCCTGACCACAGGATGACAGAGCACCTCAGTCAGGGATGGCCAGCAGCAGGCAGTGAAACCCTTTGTTAATTCAGATTGAACATCAGGTGAGAAAGACCTGGATACAACATGATAAAGTCGGGCAGAAGTTCTGCCCTGGTCTTGGAGGGGCTGCTGTTTCTTTAGGGGTATTAGCAGCACCTTCAGGGCTGGGGGCAGCTGTTGGATTGATCCAGTGAAGACTGTGATGAGCCCGAAAAGAAGTGATGAGTGAAGACCTGCACAAACACTGGCCCCCCAAAGACTGAAGACCCCCTCAGCTCAGGCATGCAACCACACTCCTGCCTCCTTCAGCAGTTTGCACTGTCCCGAGTCGAAAGGCATCAGCTCGTATCAGACAGGCGCGTCCTTCACCGGCTGTGCAAAACAATAAACATGCTCAATTTAGAATTATTGTATTTGGGGAAAAAAATAAAGTTTGAAGTCCGTGACCTAGTTGTTTGTGGGTCTGAATCTCTGATCATTCTGATCACTGCCTGGTGGCCAGTTCCCCCCTTGTCTCCTTGGCCAGAAATGCTGGACGATGTTGTGATACTAGCTGTCCTGTAACTCTGGGGTTCATTGGAGCCCCAGTCCAGCAGGTTTTATAGGCAGTCAGTAAACTCTCTGTTTCAAAAGCCTTTCAACAATTGTACTGTGGTCAGGTCAGTTCTGGAATGTAAGGATCTTTTGGGGGGAAAAAGAGCTGTGGCTCCTTAATGAATAATTAAGCAAATCAATTCTTCAGTTAATTTAGTGTCCCCAGCCATGAAGAGTCTCTCTGAGCTGGACACGTTTTAGAAACTTGAAGATTTAGAAATAACAATTTGACGATCAAATCCTGCTAAGAGCAAGCCTTCCCAAAACTGTAGCGGCACGATGTGACCACAAGGGGGAGACTAAGCACAAAACTACAAATCAACCCTTCTGAACTGGGGACTCAGAAGAAAGGTAAACAGAAAGTATTGGTTATTATGGTTTCCTAGTTTTTGGTTTTGAACATGGAGATGCTTTAGGTTTTGGTTTTCTCTTTTCCCCGACCCTTAATTAATAAAATATCCTTTTTTACCACAGATTATTTCCTTGTTACTCATGCCAGCAAATCTCAGATCCCACTCTAGTCACATGACAAGGGTCTGGGAGGCCTGTCCCCGCCCACTGACTGGCCCCACCCCAGAGTTCATGACCCTGCAGGTGCACCTCCATCTCCTGCAACTGCAAACCCTCCTGCGTTTTCTGCCCAGGTCACATGCTGGGGACCGTGTGTGACTGGAATAGGTTTTAAGGGGCACACGACAGGGTAGCCCTGGAGATATCTGACCCCTGTCCCTTCACCTCCTGCAAGATTTCACTCTCTACCCCTCTGGGAAACAGCCGGAGCTCGACACCTCAGCTCACCATTGCAATGGTAATTATATGCATTTGTACAGCACTTATCATCCTGAAGGATCCTGGGACTCTTAGTAATGGACCTACTTCACCCACCACTGGGGGGCAGCACCACCTGGGTGACACAGGGCAGCTGCTCTGCACCAGCAGCCCCGCTGCACAGCAGACCAGGGGGAGGACAGAGGGATCACCTCACCAGCTGGATTCAGGGGAACTTTTACAAGGTCCACTGTAGCCCAGAATGAAATTTCTCCCTGCTCTTACAAGCTGTGAACAGCGGTGTGGACAAACTCCTCGATCTGTATTTCAGTTTACTTACCATTAATAATAATAATAATTAATAATAACAATAATAATAATGCCTTACACTTATATAGCGCTCTTCTGGACACTCCACTCAGAGCGCTTCACAGGTAATGGGGATCCCCCCCCACCCCCACCAGTGTGCAGCCCCAGCTGGGTGATGCGCCAGTCCGCTCCCCACACACCAGCCATTAGTCTGCCTGACCCCAGGGCAGCAGCTGGTTCAGTCCTGCTGACCCCGCAGGCAAAGCCGAGCTGAATGACTCCGCCAGTTCCTCTCGCCAAAAAATAAGTTCCCGTTTTCTCCCCTCTTCAGCTCTCAATCCTTCCCACAACTTCTGTTTTTGATATCATTAATGTTTAGAGTAACCGGTTTTAAACCACATCCCTGCCAGAAGTCGAGCCTGTTGTTCCCTGCTGGGAGTTCACTGCAGTGCAGGGTCTTGAGCGCAGCTCATCTGGGGTGTTTTTTTTTCTCATTCTCTGCCTGCCTGGCTGGGGATCTGCACTGGTTTAACCCCGGGCACTGTTCTTATCTGTGGGTCAGTAATATCAGATGACATTCAGCTCGGGCAGCCGAGCAGTGCTTCATGCAGCTCACATAGACGGGAGCTCTGGCAGGGGCCGAGAAAGACCGAGCTGGGAGAGGCGGCTCGTGAGCAAGGTGGAGCACCGCAGTTACACCCTCTGAGGTGGGGAAGCAATTAAAAGAGGGAAGCGGCATTAGATGACGTCGATACACCGCGGACCACTTAATAACAGGCAGCGGGTTAAAGACGAGCATTGCACTAGAAAGGCCTGCAGCATCGACAGTGAGACGTGAACTAGGAAGCCAGAGAACGGTGGATAGCTGCTTCGAAAACTGAGAACGGGAGGCACTTTACACAAAGGGTTGTGGGAGTGTGGAACAGGCTGCCAAGCCGTTAACTGCAACCAGACGGGCAGAATGGCCTCTGTTCCGTTCTCACTGAAGGCAAAGCAAAGTCAGAGGGGAACCAAAGGGCTTTATGAAGCTCCTACAGCTACATCATCCCACAGGGTGACACTTGAAGTGGAGTCCCCCCATTCCACACGCTTTCCTTTACAAAGTCCTGCTGCTGAGGGAGGGGCGTGTTATCCGTGTTATAATGTGGAAACTCACACACCAGGTCCCTCAAATCGTGTCGGCGCCCCCACTTTGAATCCCCCCCCCCCCCCCGCACTCCCCGTTATGATGCGCCCCCACGAGGAAAACGCGGTGAGTTCGGCGGTGAAGAGGACCGCGAGATCCACAGACCTCCTGTCGCGCTCGGTCGGGCCGCAAAGCTCCTCGTGTCTCGTATTGCCTCTGATTGCGGGGAAATTGCAGAACCGAAATACGGGCAGGAGGGAAGTACACTCACTTCTGCTCTGGTGATTCTGTAAGAGCCGGTAGACCATGCCCGACCCTGAGGGGGCGTCTTGAGAGTCAATGCGCCGGCGACGGCAGCGCAACGCGCTCGAGTGACCCGCCAGTTCACGCGTGGGGCCGCAAGCGTGCCTCCCCGTCGGCGATCAGACCCCGTGAAAACGTCGTATTAACTAAATTAGTCGGTGCAATCTGGGGTCTCAGCCGCCGTAAGGGCACGTTTGACGCGAGTGTAGCAGGAGGAGACGAGAATCCGGTGAAGGGGCCTGTACCCCCCCCGTGGGCCCTGCGTGTCCGGGCGCGGGACAGAATCGGGCGTAACAGGCCGCAGTACCCTTCTCTCCCACGGTTCGTGTCCGCGTGTCCACAGATTGGCTTGGTGGGGCTTGGTGGGGCCTTGTGAAGGCGTTTAGCCCAGCGGCACATCTGGCACAATATACCGCACAAACTGTATATATCCGGGGCGCTTAAAAAAGAAGCGCCTCGGGCTTCTCTGGAGCTTAGGGGGGCCACTTTCCCAGTCCGGGGGGTCTCCAGATACCGCGGGGAGCCCCCGCAGACGCGCGCTGACGGTAATCTGCGTCGACACGCACGGGAGAGCGTGACCTACTTCGCGCTCCCCGCAAAGCGGCCGGGCGGTCTGCGTCCATGAAAGTTTTATGGGCTTCATTTCCGTTGTCAGAGTGGGGGCGTTTTTAGCCGGAGAAAACATCGCTAACGCAGCACAAGCCCTCCCCCGCTGAGACCGCAGGTCTTCTAAAGGGGCGCCGCCGGCCCTGACGCGCGAAAGCGACATTTCCAGTGAGTTAATTTTAAAACTCAAACCTCGGTCCCGAGGCCCCGGGGGGGGGGGACGCGGCGCGCAGGGGGCGATGCATTATTCACGAGCCGCTGCCCTCGTGAATGATTCAGCAGCCCCGCCCGCCAGAGGAGCCAAGCGGCGCTCGAGCCCGCCCCCCTCGCGCTGTCCGAGCCGGCGTCTGAAATTCACAGAAGAAAACAGCGATTTGTTATCCGCGCCGTGAACGTAACGGGCGAAAGCTGCTCTGTTTACGTGTACATAGAGTATCGTGTCAGATGGGGGTCGCTGTGCTACCCAGGACAATATTACGCACGGTCCCGGACTGAAAGTGATGTCCTCTAGTAGGAGGATAAAAGAACAGAAATTGAATACAAAACAGGCTTGATGGGCCTCCTGTCATTTGTAACTGTTCTAGGGTCTTAATCTTTTCAGTCTTGGACAGAGAAGATTTTGAGGGAGAATAATAATAATAATAATAATTCCTTACACTTATATAGCACTTTTCTGGACACTCCACTCACAGCGCTTTACAGGTAATGGGGATCCCCTCCACCCCCACCAGTGTGCAGCCCCACCTGGATGATGCGACGGCAACCATAGTGCACCAGTACGCTCCCCACACACCAGCTCTCAGTGGGGAGGAGAGCAGAGTGATGGAGTCAGTTCAGAGATGGGGATTAATAGGAGGCCATGACTGGTAAAGTCCAGGGGGAAATTTGACCAGGACACTGGGGTAACACCCCTACTCTTTTCGAGAAACACCCGGGGACTTTTAAGGACCACAGAGAACCAGGGCTTCAGTTTTACATCCCATGTGAAGGACGGCGCCTTTTTTACAGTATAGTGTCCCCGTCACTATATTGGGGCATTAGGAGCCACATGGACCGCAGGGTGAGCGCCCCTTACTGGCCCCACTAACACCTCTTCCAGCAGCAACCTCAGCTTTCCCAGGAGTCTCCCCTCCAGGTACTGGCCAGGCTCACACCTGCTGAGCTCCAGTGTGATCCCGAGCTCCTGACTGTGCCAGAGGCTGACGGGACGTGTGGGGGGGGCACTCTGACAGACCCGCAGGAGCTGGCGGGAATGTGGCTCCGCGGGGCCGGAGAACGGACCATCATCCTTTTCAGACTTTTGAAGAAGACGTTCAGGCGGGATTCTGCGTGGGCACGCCTCGCCTGCAGAGGAGCAGGTCGAGCTTTCTTCCAGGCGGATAAAAGGCAGAGACGCGACGTTTCGGCTGTGGAGCCTTCTTCCGGTGTGGGCGTCTTCAGCCGAAACGTCGCGTCTCTTTTCTTTTCAGCCTGGAGTAAACCTTGACCTGGTCCTTTTAGCAATGTTTACCTCTTTGTGGAGATTTAATGCGGTGTTTGAGTGCGGGCGCGTCGTAAGATTTGTATTCATTGTGGAATAAAGTTTATTGTGTTAAAAAAAAAATGTCTACCCTGATACCGGACTGGCCGATTTTTGGGTTTAGAGGAACCATCACACGGGGGTATCCGGGGGAGGGTGCGGGGTCCTCATCAGCGGTGGTACCCCCCAAAACAAAAGGTTTTATTTTCCCCTTCCCCTCCGAGAGCGGGCCCACAGCTTGCTCGGGTTTCCGAGGAGCGATCTTCACCGTGCCCTCCGCGCAACCCCGAAATAGCTTTCGCGGTTTCCTCGACGACGAAGACAGCCTTGTTTTTCTGGTCCAGGAGCTGCTGCTGCTGCTGCTGCTGCGGTGGGGGAGAAGGGGGAGAAGGGGGCCGGCTCATGAATATGAATGCCTCTGATGGCGTGGGTACGCCCCGCTGCCGGGCCTAGCCCACGGCTCTGCCTGTCGCGCAGCTCCGCCCGGGCGGAGAGACTGGCTCAGCTCGCACTCGGGAGACTTCGCGACCGAGGCGCCGGAGAGAAAGGGCTTGTCGGAGAGAGAGAGCTCGGCAGCGAGAAACCTCCCCCCCCTCACCGCCGCGATTCGTTATTTTTTTGTTCCTTTTCCTTTTTTTCTTAAAAAAATCCCCCCCCCCCTCCACCTCCCTTCCCCCCTAGTTACAAAAAAATACCAAACACCGCAGAAGAAATGGTGGATTACCACGCCGTCAATAACCAGCAGTATTCCGGTGGCGGCACGCAACCTTACATGCAACAGGACGATGAGTGGGACCGGGACCTGCTTCTCGACCCGGCCTGGGAGAAGCAGCAGAGGAAGGTAAGTTGGAAGGCGGGAGGAGGGGCTGGGAGAGGCCGGGGACCGGCCGGGGCCTGGGGAGGAGGTCCGAGTTTACAGCTGGGGCGCACTGGACCTGCCGATGAGCACGGAGCCGCGAGTTAGTAGTATACCTCTACGATCCGCGGGGAAATTAAAAAAAAAACAGAAACCTCCACACAGGGAAAATAAAAACAACGTACAAAAACATGGTGCTCCAGCACCCCCCCCGCCATTGTAGAGCCGAGGGAGCAATCCACAGTAAACTTCGCGAAGTTGAGGAGGACAAAATAAAAGCCCGTGGAAACGGGACAGACCGAGCGCTGCTTATCCGTCTGCGATCAAATGAATTTAGGGTCCCGGATCACACGCGCAACCCAGGGAAGGTCACTCGTTTTCAGTGGCTAATTTCAGTTTTCCGAAGCGCCCGTATCGCCCGCCTCACCGTGGGGTGCTGGCCGTGGGATAATCTCGCCCCTCCCCGCCGCGTCGGCTCCACCAGAAATGACATTCCGTGTTTATATCGTCCCTTTCCCCCCCACCTTGGTTGCTGTAATAGCGGCCGTGACTCTTTCAATAGTTGGGCAGACAGATACACGAGTGCCAGTAGCTGCAATGTGTATTTCACACACACACACAGAGACGTAGACAAGCCCAGTGGTTAAATAGCTCGGTATCCGTCAGACGCGCGATGTGGGTAAATTTGTAAAAGTACAGAAACGCGAAGCCGAAAAGCGCGAGTCCAGGTGTGCAAGAGCCGGATTTCGGCGAGGAAGGCTTGATCTTGAGTAACTATCGCGGTCCTGAGTTACTATTGTAACCAGGGGTTGTTACCAGACCGTGGGACTGTCGCGCTTTCGGATGAAACGACGCGTAGCGGCTATATGTGGTGCTGCCCCCAACCCCCTGGTTATTTTGTGCAAAATGCGAGCGTTTCGGCTGTCAGTCGTCCTTAGGAGACTGGCTGCCCGTATATCCCGGTCAGGCGGGGCTCGGAGCAGATGTCGTCTCCCGAGGAAGCGATATCCCACTGTGTCCCGGGCCCGTCAGGTGCGCGGCTCTGTCTCCCTGGGGTCCCCCGTGAGTCCCTCGCCTGACCGGGGGATCAGAGAGTCCCAGCCTGCGGGATGGCGGGGTCGGAGCTCCCCCCCCCCCTCTCGCCGCGCCACGGTAAACACGCGTGGACTCTCACCCCGGCGGCGGTTGGGCTTGGCTGCGGCGTGTTCGCGGGCCGGTCCCGGAGTGGGAGGGACGCGGGGTTAAACGAGACGTCCGTATCAGAGGCATGTGTGTGCTTGCGTGTTTCTGTGGATGTGTACTCAAGGGCGAGCAGCCTGCAGCGGCCACGGCAGAGCGATTGCACAAGGGCACCGAGTTAATAAGCGACTTTTTTTTTACCCGTTGCTGGAAGAGACGCGGGTGTTGCTCAATAACACTATTCCGCGGGCTTGTGGAGGGCGATTTTGAAAGCAGGTTGGTGCGCTACCACAGGTGTGTCGGTGACTCGAGGAACAGCCCCGTTTCAGGGCTCAGGTCGGGTTGTGTGTCCTGTGCACAGGTGCAGTGAAATGCTTAGTCGCGCGTGGGCTCCGATACCAAGACGTTAAGGGATCGCCAAGACACGAACACGCAACAGCAGCAGCGACCACAACAAGTTAAAGAACATAAGACTTTAAAAAGCAAGTCAGACCCCCCGTGCAGAGAGAGCCAGCTGGACCCCTGACCTCTGACCCCCTGAACCCCTGCTCCGCTCTCAAGAGTCACCTGCCCCACTTTCTCGGGGAGAGGGTGGTTTGGGGCTGCTCCTGTTGGGACCCCCCCCACCCCCTTTATCCCTCCCCTGGCTGTTCTTGTTGAGCCAGGATGTTACTACATTCCTAAAGCAGGGCTGGTCCAGTGCCGGGCTGGTCACTGGCTTCACTGGACCAGTTAAACGGCTTCTCCCTGCTCTTCAGAGGCTGCTGCCTCAGAGAGGCCTCGAACGCCTGCAGACGCAGCGCCCCCTCCAGGCCCAGGAGGTGGAGGGCAGCTCGGCCAGTTCCAGCTCCTGGAGGGCCGGTGCCCGCTGGCCTCTCTTCCTCCAGAGCTCCCCGGTACACCGTTTATGAGGAATCAGCTGTAAAAGAGTTCATAAATCCTGCATGGTACTAATCAAATAATTAGCTTAATTGTTTAATTGACTAATCAAGCTGGAACAAATCCCTGAAAATATCCGGCTGCGCCTTTCCATCGTATCGGCCTCGACAGGGGCGTGGTTCGCTGGGATCCGAGTTCTCAGTTCCTCGGAATAGTTTACACAGCGCAGAAATGTGCGTGCAGGGCTGCTCGCAAAACCTGGTCCGGCAGGAGGTCCAGCAGGAAGGGATTTGGGTTTTCCCAGGCCTGGGATTGGCCCTGGCGGGACTTGAGGGCTGTGCCAATGTCGGCCCCTCCCTCTGTGGTTTGAAATGCAGGGCTGGGTGCTTGGGTGGGTGGGTGGGTGGGTGGGGGGCATTGTGATTCGGAGTGCTTTCTGTCTCTCCACCTGCCCCATCAGAGGGGGGGGGGACTGTCTCATTGTTCAGGTAAATTGTTCCTCTGCTTTGGCAGTGCTGGAATTCAGTGGTCGTGCCTTAAAAGCTCCTTCAGTTTAAAAACAGGTACTCCACCTTCCACAGAGCAAGGCAGGTCACGTGCTCTTAAATGCACACCCCACCCGCAAAGCTCTGAAAATGTCAGGATCAGGGTTGTACCCCGCTGCTGCTGTTGGGCTTGGGCTGAGAGCACATGCTCAGAACGCAGGAGATGGATGGGATCAGGCAGCTGTGCTGGATCTCTGTTTAAGCACAGAATTTTAAGTGCTGGTTTTGGGAGTGATGTTCTTTGAAAGGGGTTACAGATCTAGAATGGAATTGCAGAAATGCGATTTTCTCTGGCGGCCCTGCAGATTCAGCTGAGAGATGGTTTCAGACAGCGAGTACAAGCCAAGGAAAGCCAATAAGTAACTCTGAGAATCTGGTTTATTGCGAGTCAACCCCAGGAATGCGAGGTCAAATACTTTGTTCTTTTTTTTTTTCCTTTTTTGTGAACTTTGGAAGAATTTAGCAGGGACTTTCATGGGTAGAACAGAAGACAAGGCAGGAAGGAGGCTGTTGTAAAAGAGATGTTGGGAGGAGGAGGAGGAATGTGTCCCCTTGGCCTCCTCCTGGCCTGATCTGTCTCATCAGGCCAGAGAAGCCAAGCAAGACAGAACTCCTCTGGTTAGAACAGAGATGGGAGACCTTCATGGAAAATGTGATGCTGGTGTAGACCAGTAGGGGGCGCTCTTCCGCCTGGTTCGGGATTTCCACCCATCGACTGGGATGGAGGCCAGCTGCAGTCCCGAATCCTGCTCGGTCATGAAAGATCCCCCGGCACAGTTTGTCCATTCGGCTGGTGAGGTGATCCCTCTCTCCTCCCCCTGATCCGCTGTGCCCTGCGGCTGCAGGTGCAGGAGAGCTGCCCTGTGGCACCCAGGTGGGAACGGAAGTAAAGATCTTTGGGGAAACTCCGGGATGAAATGCCGGGCGTTCACCAGTTGGCCTGCCCGGCTGTCCTGTGAGTGTTGCAGCCGTGTCTGTCGCTGATGCATGGCCGAGCAGTGTCACGGCCGCCTCTCCTCTCCAGCCGATGGCCTGGCGCTGGCCGGGGCCTTGTGGATCCGGGGTGAGTGGGGTTCATCAGGCTCCCGGTTCGAGGCGGCTGCAGCCAGTGGAAACGCTGTGTCAGAGCAGGCGGGGGTGTTTGTGTGTGCACGCGCACTGCTGTCCGGCTCTTTTGTTTGCCCTGAGTAACATTTAGTATCTCTGTGGGCTGGGGGTCACACGGCGACAGCGGCTCCGGCGATCGGACGATTGAAAGAGACGTTTGTTTGGAATTGTCTTCTGTGGCCGGACTGGAATAAGTGGGTTTTGTTGTCGAGCTGTGAGGCTGAGTGATTGAAGATGAAACACAACAGTGGGATCGACAGCGCTAGGTGCCCTGCAGGCCGAGGTGCAGGGGTGTGGCCTTTGGGAGCATCAGCTCTTCCCCAGCTGCTGTGGGCTCTGTCTCTGCAGATGTGGGCACGAGAGAAAATCGGCGTGCTTGGGAGGCAGTGGGCATGTGGGTGTGGAATAATATCGGGGTGCCCAGCAGGCCCCGTGGGCACGTGGGTGTGGAATAATATCGGAGTGCCTGGAAGGCGCAGTGGGCACATGGGTGTTGAATAATATCGGGGTGCCCAGAAGGCGCAGTGGGCACGTGGGTGTGGAATAATATCGGGGTGCCCAGCAGGCCCCGTGGGCACGTGGGTGTGGAATAATATCGGGGTGCCTGTAAGGCGCAGTGGGCACATGGGTGTTGAATAATATCGGGGTGCCCAGAAGGCGCAGTGGGCACGTGGGTGTGGAATAATATCGGGGTGCCTGTAAGGTGCAGTGGGCACGTGGTTGTGGAATAATATCAGGGTGCCTGGAAGGCGCAGTGGGCACGTGGGTGTGGAATAATATTGGGGTGCCTGGAAGGCGCAGTGGGCACGTGGGTGTGGAATAATATCGGGGTGCCTGGAAGGCGCAGTGGGCACGTGGATGTGGAATAATATTGGGGTGCCCTCCTGAGAGGGCAGGCAGCCGGAGTACAGGGGGTCTTGTGTTGGAAGGGGGTGTAGCGATTCCCGGGGTCTTGGGACACGAACGGCCGCTCGGGGGTGTCCGCTGCGCCCCCAGCCCCGGCGCTGTGGAAAGGGCGGGGATAATTGTGCGGAGCATTCTTCTCTGGGAAGGAAGGGAGTTGATTGCTGAGCAGTGAAATTGCTGTGGCTGCTGTGGGAGGTGGCTGGGGGGGGAGCAGGCATTCCTGGAGTTTGGAAAACAGCGTTCCCGCTTTTTCCTCCCTCGTTACTGAGGTGACTAACGAGGCTCGCCGGTTGATGTGGGGGGGGGGGGGGCATGTTATTGTTGTTGTGTGTGGTGGGGAGGGTTAGCAGCTCTCTCTCTCAGAAGCACATCGTGACAAGACAAACATCCTTCAGGCTGAACTGTTGCTTAACTGAGCCGTCGTGGGTCTGATCGTTGGACCCCTCGCTCGTTTTCAGTGTCCTCGCGTTCTCGCAGGTGGAATCGGATCTCTGAACGTCCGTGACGGAACGGAACTGGTGCGCGATTCGCAGGCGTGGGGTTCCCGTTTTACCCCAGGAAGTCTTCAAGACCTTTCTTCCTGCTGGGGGAGGAGGGACTGGGCGGACAGGAAGCCCCTCTTCCTGGGCTCCGGAGCGCAGGGTCTGACCTGTTAACCCCGCGCCCGCCAGCTCCTCGGTGACGCGGTGGAAGCAGCTCGGCGGCCTGCCTCGTCGCCACGCGGGCTTCGTTGGGGGTGGGCTGGGCTGGGGGTGGGGTGTTGGGGGAGGACAAGGCCTGCCAGGTGTGTGCAGTCCGGATTGCTGCTGGCTGGTGCTGGGACCGTTGTCAGCACAGCAGGGGCGTGAGGGGTGGCCTGACCCCCCCCCACCCCCAGACTGAAGTATTTACCCACTGCCTGGGCATGTCGAGCTGCGGGGGTCTCTCTGGGGGGGGGGGGCAGAGCGCTGTCAGGGCTACACCGCCTGCTGCTGCTGCCCCTGCTGCTACAGTCCAGCTCCAGCCGCGCACAGCGAACCCCAGGCGTAGAGAAACTGGCTCCCACACCCCGTCTGCGCGGTGGCCTGGCCGGGGTAGCTGCAGGGCAGCGAGGAGCGGAGTCCTGGCTTGTTCGGCGAAGGCTCTGCCCAGACTGGATTGCGGGCGGAGACCGAGTCCTGCCTCTCACCCCCCCCCCGGGCTGGCTGTCGCTATTCGGAGGACGGGGTGCAGGGATCAGTTTGTCTGTGCGTGGGGCTGGCTGTCGCTATTCGGAGGACGGGGTGCAGGGATCAGTTTGTCTGTGCGTGGGGCTGGCTGTTGCTATTCGGAGGACGGGGTGCAGGGATCAGTTTGTCTGTGCGTGGGGCTGGCTGTCGCTATTCGGAGGACGGGGTGCAGGGATCAGTTTGTCTGTGCGTGGGGCTGGCTGTTGCTATTCGGAGGACGGGGTGCAGGGATCAGTTTGTCTGTGCGTGGGGCTGACTGTCGCTATTCGGAGGACGGGGTGCAGGGATCAGTTTGTCTGTGCGTGGGGCTGGCTGTCGCTATTCGGAGGACGGGGTGCAGGGATCAGTTTGTCTGTGCGTGGGGCTGGCTGTCGCTATTCGGAGGACGGGGTGCAGGGATCAGTTTGTCTGTGCGTGGGGCTCGGGGCTCTGGTGTGGCTGCATCACAGGCGGCTCCATCCGCACGGCCATGTTTCTTGGGGTTTAGCGGCTGCAGGCACCGGTGTGCTTTGCTGTGCTGGAAGGGCGAGAGCTGGGAATGCCTCCGTGTGGATGAAATGCTTGTCTCTCTCCGTGCGCCGGCACTGGCAGCGAGCTGACGGGTCTACAGCTTGCGCAGACAGGTGGGTCAGGCGGCTGTGCAGTGGGATTCCTTCATGTTTTCCCTGGATCCCCTGGCCAGTCCCTCGTGGACAGAGAGCCCTGTCCTGTTTTTCCTGGCCAGCGTTCCGCTCTTATATCCCGCGTTGTGGAATTGCAGAAGCTCTCTGCCTCCTGGTTTTCGCACCAGCGACGGCTTTTCCCCAGCAGGCAGTGAGAGGAAGTGCTCCCGGGACGCGCCCAGCCAGCGGACCGCTCGGTGTCGGGCGGTGAGAGTGGCCTCTGGCTCATGTCACTGCCGGACCCAGGACTGGGCCGGACCGGGCCCAGGAGGTGGCAGGTGTGGGTTTGTCTGCGGAGAAGCCCCTGGCTTGACTCTCGTTGAGTTTTCAAAGAAGGGGCTGGCAGAGGCTGTGAGTGCACAGGCGGATACATGACTGCAGTACAACACCAAGCACAAACGGGACCAGTCTCCAACCTCCCAGTGTTCTGGTATGTCCAACACGTCGGAGTGAGGGAAGCATTGGCCCTGCAGACACTCTCTCCCGAGACGGTGGGGCCTCATGCACAGGCTTGTTTCTCTTGTGCCTTGGTGCGCCAGCGTGTTGCTAGCGTGGAGTTATCCACCCTCCCAGTGTGTGCGTAGTGGCCGCCGCGCTCGAAGCCTCCAGCCTGGCCTGCTTGGCTCCTGGTCCTGGGCTGTCCGCGCCTGACCGAGTCACGCCGGCCTCGGTCGGTGTACCGTCTCGATTTCTTTACGAACAGGGGCCGGCCTCCTCCCTCTGCTTTCCGGGGGGGGGGCGGTCGGCGCTCCTCAGCAGCACAGAGCCCTGAGAAGGTGCGGCACAGCACCAAGCACAAAAAGGAATGGGCACCAACCCCTAAACACCGCGGCCCTCCGTTCCGTGCATGGCCGCTCACACAGAAGACTCTTGTCCGTAACCTGAGCGTGGAAGCACTTGGGAAATCTGGGCTGTTTCAGACAAGTTCCTATTTATCTCAGCGTCCGTTCCTTTCCCTCTGCCAGGTGTTCAGATTGTGTGTGGAGAGGAATGAGCTTTGTGGAGGCCCTCGCGCTCATTAGGGAGTTGAAGCAGAAAGGTGGATTTATGTGGTCTAGGAGCTACATGTGCCTCTGATAGGGGAACCCGGTGCTCAGTCGCCCCAGAGGCTTCAGGCTGAATTTGAGGGGGAGGAGGGCGGACGTGTCTGAGTGTCCGTCCCCTCACGAGCTGTGATTGAGGAGACAGAGGCTACAGAGCAGTGGGAGGCCGACATGTCAAGTACCTGAGTCACAGCGATCTGGTCGCAAATTATAAGCTAGGCCTGGAGTTGTCTCGCTCGGTCGCTGTGCAATTTCCTGTGACTGATCTGTTAATGACTAATTATTCCGGTTGAGAAGCTCGTGCTCGTGCGGAGATTCTCGTGGCTCTGCTGCTGGCTGTGCCGGTGCTGTCGAGTTGCCCTGTGAGAAAGATGAGCTCTGTCAGTGTGCAGGGACATGTCTCTTAAGTCCTGCGTTTTCTAAGACTGGAAGCCTTGTGCTGCATACAAACAACAATAACAGGCAGTAAAGGGAGCAGGCACCAACACCAGCTGTAATGCCCTGCACAGTTTGCGAAGGCGAAGACCTGGTGCAGCTGCTCATGTCGGGGCGCCGCGTGGCGCATGTTGGGTGACCGGTAGACAACGCAGCAGGAGAGCGCGATCTCTCGGGTGGCCGCGCGCGTTTCCGGCTTGGCCTCGGCAGCAGCTCGTGAGGCGCGGTGGCTTGACGCGCCGGGCGCCGCTCGGGGAGCGAGAGACGAGTGTGAGCGAGCGCAGGAAGCCGGGCTGAGCGGGAGATGGCGGCGGGCCGGCTCCAGGCTGAGATCTGGGTGCGTCCCGCGAAGTTTCGGTGTCATCGCCGACGGGTGGTCTTCCGCCGTAGCTGGTCGTTTCTCTGTGAAGCAGGCTGTCCCCGAGCTCTGGGGGGGGGGGGTCTTCGTGGAGAACGTCGCAGGTGCTGGGAAATGAGAAATCAGAGCCCGAGCTCTGCTGTTTCTCTGTGCGACGCCAGTCCAGCACTGCTCCCTTCACCCTGGCTGGGTCCTGCCTTCGGCATCGCCGGTGCCGAGGACGGGAGGAAGCAGTTCTTCTGGACGGGCAGGGGGAGGGGGCGAATTTCGGCTGCTCGTTTCGGATAGGCTGGGTGGGCACGCGGGCGAGCCGTTTGGGTTTCAGACGTGGTTTTCAGGGAGGGACGTCTTCTCGTTTGCAGACCCTTTCAGTTTCAGGGGGGTGTGACTGGGAGCGCCGGGGCTGGACGCGGGCGAGAGCGTCCCCGCCTGGACGGTAGCAGGCGCTGCGGGGCAGCGGTGCGGAGGTTTTGGAACCCAGACGGCATCTTGGGTGCCATCCGACAGTGCCCCCACAGGAGCAGTCAGTCGTGGAGGGAGGAGGCTGTGATGGATATAGAGGCGCGCGCGCGCGTGCGTGTCCTCGTGCAGGCAGTGAGCCACGGCGGGCAGGACTGGCTGGTGGTCAGGGGGCACGGGCAGGGGGGCGGTATGAAATCCTGTCCCATGGTAACCGCTCTCTCGGGACGGTCACGGAGACAGGCTGCTGGCTCGGGGTGGGAGGAGGACGTTTCCTGCTGGGCTTGCTGGCGTGGCTCGCGGCCCGTCGGCGCAAGGCCACAGGCAGCAGCCAGCTTGGCCTCCCCTGGCCGCGGCCCGGGGAGCTGGCGTCTTCCCTGCCGCCACACCCTGTTGGTTGCGTCATCGCCGCGGCGACGGCAGGCTGCCATGCGTGCCCTTATAAGGAGAGGCGTGTGTGTGAGAGCGAGGGAGAGGGGCGGGCCGGTTGCCGGAGAACTGGGCCAGCCTGTCAGTCTTGTCTGGGTGGCCCGGTCACGCTCCTATCTCTCTGCGAGCGTTGCACGCGGTTCCTCTCTATCTCCCGTTCCCCATCTGTCGCCTGCCTCTATCCGTGCCTCCATCTCGCCGCCTGGCTGCCTCGCTCCTGAGATCTGGAGATCGGGCGCACCTGATCTGTGGCCACTGGCTGATCCCCTGCCTGACGGGGTGACGCAGGTGTGGGTGTGGTGGTGGTGGGGGGGTGAGGAGGAAGAGGCAGAAGGAGGTCACGGCTCAGAATGCCAGGAATGAGGAAATGCAGGTCTGCGGCTGTGTGGTTTGAAGCCCAGAAGAAGCGTTCAGGAAGTGAGACCGGGCCATGCGGAATGCCGTGCGCTCCGGAGCCGTGCCGCGCCACACCCGTCTCCGGGGAAGACTGAGATCACCTTCATTCCTCCGGGTTCGGCGGTCGGCCAGTCAAGAGCGCCCAGCCTGTGTCCGACACTGCGACCCTCTCCGCCAGCATCTTCTGAGATCCCGGGTTCCCAGACAGCTGGGGATTAGCAAATAAAATGATTCCTGTCCGGGAGACTGGGGGGGGAGGGATGTAAAACACATTTACAAGACAGTGATTTTATGATTTCATTTTTGTACCGATCTTATTTTTAATTCTAGGCTCTGTTCTTTTTCGGGCACGTTGTACAGTTTGTAATGACTCATTCACAGACTCTTATGGGATCATTGAAAACAGATATTGCACACTTGACTTTGGTTTGTCCTACATAAGAACGGTTCATGAGACGAGGCTGGTCAGGTGTCGCTCCGAGTAGAGCTGCCTTACTCTTCTAAGCCTCCTCCTGCCTCAGGAGGGTATTTAAGGCAGACCCCTCTGTGGTCCTGGAGAAGCTGCTGAACAGGCACATCCTGTCATTTTCTTCAGGTCTTTTTAGAGAACGTCTAAGTTTCCAGGTGCTGTGCTTCTGGGTCGTCCTGGGTGTTCCCTGCTTTTCTCTCTTGCATTGTTGTCATCTGACACTGGGGAATAGCTGTAGTTCCCCTGCCTTTGTCTGTTTAACGACACACAAAACACACACGACGCACAGGGGCACGGTCAACGGGAAGTGCAGTGCATTCCAGATCCTGTCAGCTTGTGCAGGGCTGTGCAGCCTGGACATGGAAGACTTGCATTCTGTGACACAACACCAGGCACGACAGGGAGTGCGCTCTAACCCTGCAGTGTCGAGCAGCCTTCGCAGCCCCTGCCATGTGTGTGTGTGTGCGTGCACGGGTTAGAGAGGGGGCAGGGGCTGATTATCGACAGTCTCTGAAGCCACCATTTCCTGACTCTGCTTTTTTTTCAAGCACCTGGTTTGCACCAACAGTTCTGCAAGAAGCGAAGGCAGAATTTGAGCCTGTGGGGAAAAAAAATATGTCAAGAGCTGCTCTGCTCACACACGTGGTTTCATGCTAATCTAAGGGTTTTTTTTAGACGCAACGGCTGATATTCTTGTTTACTGACTAGCTGCTTGGCTATAGTGCATTTGTGTAAACAGGCTTTTTGAAGTATTTCTGGACTCCTTACTTGTCAGGCTCTTTCCTGGGTCAGGAGGCTGTGTGTTTTGACTTGTGTATTTTGTAGAAATGCCCCCCACCCCGGTCCCCACTATCATAGGCAGTGTAATGGTCCGGTTTCTCCTTGTAGGTTCACATATGTTTGCTGAAACTGTTCAAATAGGCTCAGCATTCTGTAGATTACTGGATCTTTCAGCCCAGCCAAGCTTATCTGTCCCCTTGAAGGTTTAGGCACCCGTGACAGCTGAGTCTGACTGGGGGTTAGATTGTTGGTGGGAGGGTCTTACTGTGGACAATGGGGGAACCCCAAGACTCTTAGTTTTAGTTTCCAATCCGTGTGCTCACAAGTCTTCTGTTCTAAACCGCCCCCCTCTAGTGTAAATCTCCCGTGCGCGCGTCTGCGTCAGGCCCTGCGCGGCACGGGTCGCCTGTGTGCCGCCGAAGGTTGTTGCAACCGGGAAGGCGCCGGCCTGCTGGCGATCTCGTGTTCCCTCATGCCCACGCCCACGCCTCACCTGGTCCTCCCTGCCTCTCGTTTCCTCGAAAGGCGGAGGAATGCAGATAAGGCCGTCGCACCAGTGAAGAGCTCCCTGCCGGGCTCTGATCTCCCGAGAGAAACTGGGGGGGGGGGCGGGGGCTCGGCTCGGCTCGCCTCGCCTGCCTCTCTTTTCTGTTTCGCTTTCCCCCATGAAGGGCGGCGGCGGCGGAGGTGGCGGCGGCGGGGAGGTGAAAGGTCGTTCCCGGCTCAGTTTTCCGCATTCCGGCGGTCAGGTGCTCTCCGGGCGGAGGTGTGACGTCAGGCGGGAGCCAGGAGGAGGAGAAGCAGGAAGGCGAGGGGAGGCGTGTGGTTGTGTGAGCAAGGCCTCCTCCTCCTCCTCCTCCTCCTCCTCCTCCTCCTCCTCCTCCTCCGGGGCTGTCCTTTCGCTCCGTGCGGGAGTGGGCTCCTCTGACTCATTATCTGGCTTCCTGGCCGGTCCTGCTGGTTTACATTTGGCATTTCCGCCTGGAAGCCGGGCCTGGGGTGGGGGCGCGTTTCCTCAAGGAGCTCCGGGATCCGGTGAAAACAGACCTGAGAACAAACTTTCCTGCGCGCCGCGGCCTGAGCGCTGCTGGGGCTCGTCATCCCCAGCAGCACGTGGGTCGGCGG
The DNA here is from genome assembly GCF_055471065.1 of Atractosteus spatula. Taxonomy (NCBI): domain Eukaryota; kingdom Metazoa; phylum Chordata; class Actinopteri; order Semionotiformes; family Lepisosteidae; genus Atractosteus; species Atractosteus spatula. Next base: position 71,901,334 of record NC_142708.1, on the reverse strand, counting down.
ATGGCGCTTTTCCTTGGGGCTGCGGCTCCGGCTCCCATCGCCCAGCAGTCTGAGCCCTTCCAGGTTTTCCCAGCTGCCGGGTGCCGCATGCTTTCGGGTTCTGAAACAGCCCTGCGGCTGGCTGGCTGGCTGCCTGCCGTCAGACCCGGGCTGGATCTCGGATGCGGACTGCAGCCGCCATTTCCGGAGCCGTCTGCACGGGAGCTTCCTGCCCATCCTGTTTGGGAGGATGTCAATTAGCCGCACGCTGATTAGCGGAGCCAGCTACAGGGAGGTGGAGAGGATGATGGGTCTGGGGCGCTCCGGGGCCCCCTGTGGGCTGGGGGGGGTCAAGTGAAGGTCAGGTCAGAAAGGGAGAAGACAGAAGTCGGGGTGCAAGCTCTGGTGCGAAAGATACCCCCCCTGTCCAGTGTGCAGCCCCTGGTCTGGCGGCCACGTCAGCCTGGACCGGATCAGCCCGCCGTGCGGATGGGAGCCTGGCTTCGGACCCTCACGCTGCCCCCTCTCTGTACCCTCTCATCTTCCTGCCCGGCTCTCCCCTGGGTGCAGCCTTCAGACACGATGGGCTCTCGGCAGCAGGAAGTGCATTGCTGGAATTCCAGACCCCGACAGGATAACGCTGATTCCTGTAACAGCCCTGCCTCCCCCCCTCTCCGCGCGGGTGTGCGCGTCAGTGTGCGGGGTTCCTCCAGCGGTACGGCGCTGACGCTGCCGGAGCGGGCCCGGGCCAGCCCGAGCGCCGACAGGCCCAGGAAACCAGACCCAGCGGGTCAGAACTGACCACACCACTGCGGCTCCACGAGAAGCAGGAGTCCTGCTCGTTAGCAAGACGATGAGCACGTTCCGCTGGGCCGATGAACCTGTGCACTCTAAACCGCTCTGTGGCTTTGCCCTGCGTGTGTGTTAATACACATGCACGCCTGCGTCTGTGCAGAGACCCAGTACACGGATGTAGATATCTGTGTCTGTGTATATATATAGCTTTTTGTGTTTAGATCGGTGCTGATTAACCTCTGCTGCAGTCTGCACCCCTTTGTCTCTCAAAATATTATAACCCAAGATATATCATGATTATAGAATGAAAGAGACTTATTTTCATTTCATGGTAAAATTAAAAATATCTGAAATAAGTATACACTATACCTAGGTTTGATGAAACTAAGTAGCTGTACTTGTGTGCCTGGGCTGAAACCGTGTTTTTAATGATTGACCTTCTCGAATGTGCTACCCCAGAGTAAGAGCCACTGGTTGAGATGTACTGTAATGAGCTGCCAGGGCCAGAGGTAATGCTCAACAGAGCTTGCAAGTGTGGCCTTGGCGGTGCTGCAGGGCCTGATGCAGACGGTCACGCAGAAGGCTGCTGTTTGTGCCCTGTTGTGACAAGTTGCCTTAATGTGATGGCGTAGTGAACCTGCAGTACACGTGTGAACACGCAGCCACATGCACGCACACGCCTGTATTCCTGCGTTTCCGAGGGCCTCTGATGGACTCCCTGGTCGGATTTTCCTCCCAGGGCTTCGCTCCGCTGCTCTCCGGTCCCTGCACTGGTGGAGCTCTGGGGGTCCCGAGGAGGGCACCTGTCCGCCCGCTCACCCCTCCACCTCCTTCCCCCTGCGCGCGTCTCTCTCGGCCTCCCAGCCCCCCTCTCTGCGAGCGGCACTGACCTTTGTGTTGGTCTGGGCAGGGTCTCCATGGCAACGGACCCGGGCAGCGACTGGGGAAGGAGGGAGGGGGGGCTGTTGGCCTCAATCTTCCGAGTTGAGAAAGGAAAACACGCCTGCGCCGAGCACTACACAAAGAGGGGGACCCCTTTAGACCCTGCAGTCCCAGGCCTCTGCAGGAGGCCTTCCCTGGGGTGTGCATCCTGTACCCCCCCCCACCCCCCACCCCACACCGCTGCAGATACTGTCCATCTGCCTGCTCGCAGATCTCGCTCCGCCTCTGCAGAAGTATTCTGCTCTGGGGAGGGTAAACACCGGTGTGCCGAAATTAAACTTTCTAAACGTTCAAAATCTCCGGGGGCGTCTCTGGGGGCATCTCCGGGGGTGTCGGCTGAGGAGGGGACAGTCCCTGGAGAGGCGCCAGGAGAGAGCCGAGAGAGGAGAGAGTCAGCAGCTCTCGGGATGCAGGGGCAGTGCGTGGGCTCCCTTATTTCGTGTTTCTGAAAAGAGGTGCCGAGCTGCGTGAGAGCGCGGTCGCCGAGCTCCTGGCTGCCAGCGCTGACACTGGGTCTCGGAGCAGGGCCTGACTTGGACGCTGGCGCAGGAGGCTTGTCGATGAGGTCAGGGGTGTCTGAAAACAGGGCAGCTGCTGCCGGACTCGTTCCTTTGTGGCTCTCCGGGCTGGGGCGTCCCACGAGCTCGGGTGTGTCCAGTCCGAGCCCGAGCCCGAGCCCGATCTTGTTCAGCCGCGGAGGCTGTGAAAACCAAAACAAGCAGGAAATGGCATGCTGGGAACCTGTCGTTAGGGGTGTGTCCCTCACTGGGCGTGGAGAAAACTGTTACCTTTCAATAGCAGGCACGCCAAAACCACTGTTTTTAAAAAGGTGTGAGCACAAAAGAGAAAACAACCCAGACATGAAAGTCATAATAAGAACAGACCTTTCCGTCACTACGCTGACTCTGCCTCAGCATGAGGAAGTGACTTCTGTGAGTTACAGACTGGAGGACAAATTCCAAGCACGGAGAGCACGTGCACACACGGACTCCTCTGATTGGTCCTGGGCTTGATCTGCGTACAGGGCCAGATATAGACGCTCTGTCGGCAGAAGCAGTTTAGATGGGGCCCCAAGTTTGAGAGCAGGGAGGGGAGCGTGTCTGTGCGCACAGCCAGTTCTGATGTTCCCCCAAAAAACATCAGTCTTGAGACGTACACCCCCCGGACTGCTGACCTTTCCCACAAGGCACTGCACATCCACAGAAAGAGGAAAGGTGCTAATAGCACGAGCTGGAGCAGCAGGACACGGGAGGTTTTTAAGCAGCTGTGAATTGCAGACCTGTTTGGACAGCCTCCCTGCATCGGTCACCAGCCCTGTGCTGCCACAGGGACGCAGCAACGTTTCATAGCAAGCTCTGGTCTGTATCGGCCCTTCGAGGTGCTGGACCTGAAACAACCGCCAGCGACTGGTGTGGTGTGCACAGGGGGAAGCCGCCAGCTGGAATGAGAAGCCGGTGTGGAGAACAGCCCTGATCCAGCTGGTTCGGAGCTCATTCCGCAGACTCCCGGGGTCTTCAGGGGCTCCCGGCGTTTGGCGCTTCGGGATGAGTCCGGACAGCACAAACGGACTCTGAGCGCGAGCGACCACCACATGCGTGAGGGGGCTTGGAGGTGACCGAGTGCTCCCAGCTGACCGGCCGTTCCCAGCAGCCGCTGCCCTCTGTGTAAAGAGGTGCCTCCTGGTTCCGGCTACGAGCTCACCTCCCGAGACTAAAGAGATTCAGTTCCTTTGAGACAGATTAGATGATCATGAAGGGCACTCTGAGCCAACCCTGGATACCCGTTCCACACGTGTACGCAGCCATCTTGAGTGGCTTCCAGTGGCTTGCAGGATGTAACTGGTGTGAATATTCGAACCAGGGGCCTGGATGAAGAAGTGCAGACCTGCAGTGATGTATGATTCCAGCGACTTAGATTTATATTAACTTCAGGTTCGAGTGACGGCAAAGACTCACCAAAAAAAAAAAATGCCCGGGAGTTTCATATCCCCTATTTGTACCAAAAGTGGGGTACGGTACACGGCCTGTGTGGGTGATCTCCAGGAGAGCCTCCCAGCTGGGAGAGTGGCAGGAAGGCCAGGACTGTGCTCAGAGACCCCGCTAATGGCAGCGCTGATTGTCAGAGACGGAGAACAGATTGAGGGGCAGAGAGCTTCGTCCTCCACAGAGCTCCTGGGCTCCTGAGGGGGTCCGGACCGCCGTCCCGGAGTGGAGGTAAAGGTTGCGAAACGCTGCAGACTGTGGGCGTCGATCCTGCGCACACCTGCCTGGAGTGTGTGTGTGAGGCTGGTATTACGACAGCGGGCGGGGTGGCATCGCGGCCTGGACCTGTGCCACAGGCTGGAGCTCGCGGAGCTGTGCAAGAGCGCGTCTCTCTCACTCCTGGTGTCCTGTTGGGAGTCTCGCCCCTGGACCGAGGCCTTGACCCCTGTCCAGCAGGCTTGGTCAGTTACCGCTGGGTCGACAGTTACCAGTCTAAGGATCAGTGTCATAGTGGTCAGTTAGGCAGTTAGTCATTTGCCGATCGTTTAACCCCTTGATTGATCAAATTACTGGGTTGATCAGAAACTCCCAAGTGTGTAGAGACTGGTTTTGTTTGAGGTGTCCTGCAGTCCTGCAAGACAGGACCGGGGGCTCCCTGGTGTTGCGTGCTTAACATTCAGAGGTGGGGTGTGTCTTCTGTGTCATAGTGGGTTTCGGTTGTGTGTGTGTGTGACAGTGCTGGTTTGTTCTTGAGGCACATTCCTGTCCAAGGAGTGGTGTTAAACCTCTACACCTCACACCTCCACCTCTCATTCAAATTCAGTGAGCTTTATTGGCCTGACTAGTGAATTATAGTGTTGCAGTAACAGTTAGCTAGTCATTTACAACATTATTACTTGGGCGGCTCACTGTCTGCTCCTAATGCTCCTCATGACAGGAGATCACACACTTTGCTGAGTTTCCTCCCCAGTAGGGCTGGAAGTTGTGATTCTGGCAGGTGTGGGAATTCTGGGGTTAGATTGGTTATTTTTGGGGAAGAATGTCTAATCCCAGAGTAGTTCTACCAGTGAAATAGAAAGTGTATCTCTGTCTCTGCTTCTCCCTGCTGGCAGTGGGAACCCAGCCTGTCCTCTCTGGACAGCCAGGTCTGTCTGTGTCCAGTTTCTGTTGCCAGGCTGTGGTCACTGAGCCTGTCCTCTCTGGACAGCCAGGTCTGTCTGTGTCCAGTGTCTTTGGCCAGGCTGTGGTGGTCACTGAGCCTGTCCTCTCCGGACAGCCAGGTCTGTCTGTGTCCAGTTTCTCTGTCTTTGTACTGTTGTGGCACCAGCAGCCTTGGTTCTGTTTTACCCTCTTGGTAGATAAACTAGGAGATACATGTTTGAGCAGGTGCAGTGTGCAGGGCGTGGTCACTGAGCCTGTACTCGGTCAGGGTTTCTCCTTGCCGTCTCTCACCCTGGTCAGACAGTCTGCCAGCTGGAGCGCGTCTCTTCCTCCTCGCCGTCTGGCCTGTGAGTGTGAAAAGTCTCGGCAGCGTGAGGCCCTCGGGATAGTGTTCCTGAAGCAGAGGCCCTGGGAAGAACCAGTGCTGGTGGTGCTCTTTGAAATCTGCGTTTCCTTTGTGGGGGTGCATGCTGCGATCGCGCGGCTTCTTTCAGGGTTCAGGGGGTGCTCAAGTGTCCCAGTCACAGTTCATTTTGCAGAGGTTGCAAACACTCTCTAGTACATTTAAGATCTGATAAGGCCCAGTGTTTATTCAGAGCTGTTTGCGTCTTTTAAACTGCCCTTTGTCACCAGTTTCAGGCGTGTGAGCACCCTTCTGAGTGGCTTCCAGTCTTGCACGTTGCTCTGCACGTCACCCTTCATATCCCCCCCCCCCAATTCCTGGTGAAGTGTCGAAAGCGATCCCCAGTTCCACTGGGAGCAGAGACCTGGAGGTGCGGAGCAGGGAGCGATCCGGAGCACGTCCCCTGTGCCGAAGCAGGACGGGAGACTGGCAGCACCGTCTCCGCGGGTCCTGTCCCGCTGCCCTGTCCCTGGTCCCGGCTGGCCTGGGCCTCCATGAAGGGGCTCATTATGCGCGGGGCTGAATGACGGCTTTGTGCCGGCAGCCCGGACACAGGGAGGCATAACGTTTTCATACCGGGTGGGGGCGCGGCGCGGCGCGGGCGGTGAGAGGGGTCACAGCTGCTCCTGAGCCACACGGGTTTTCGAAATGTGGTTTTATATTTCCTGGGGAGTCCCGACGCTCGGGGTGATAACGCGGCGCTGCGTGGGTTTAACTTGATGTTCTCGTGTTCTTGAAGTGTCCGTTTATGTGGCGACGGTGCGATCGGGGCACGACACGGAGCGCGTGGTGGGAGGGGGCGCAGCCCACCTGCGTGTCTGTCCACTGTGCCCCCAAGAGCTCAGCCAAACGTGGCGCTTGCCTCGAGTTTCCAGCCCGCCGCTGTCGAATGTGTGCCCCTCTGGCGGGGGCGTTGCTCGTGGCCCCCTCTCTCTGGGTGGGCAGTCACGAGGCTCGGGTGAAGAAGACTGGAGGTTTTCGGAACTGTTGGTTGATTAAGGGGAACTGCAGTGCATTTTTACATTTTGGGGTGAGCATCATGAGTGCATTTCCCCAGTAAAAGTAAACTGTGCACAGTAGCTTGTAAAACCTCCAACTTCCATCACGAAATAGAGGACATTTCCAGGTCTGCGCATCGCTATATTGCATTGTCGCCTTGTTCGGATTCACAGACAGAGCTCGCGGTGACGTGTTGCAGCCTTATTACTGACGAGATTTCTGAATGCACCTCTCTTAATCCGAAAGAAATATCGCTCTCGATTTTAAAACGGTATTGCTGACAAATACTGCTACACAACCCGCGCTCATTTGCTCGTCCATCACGTTCCATCAGTTATGAGAGTGAGCAGGAAGGGCCGCGTCGCGTCTCAGTCCGTGGGACCTCGCCTGCAAAGTTTGTGACAACACGCTGACTTACAGTACCTGCACAAGGTTCTTAATTCCGAATTTGTACATTTTTTTCCAACGTCAATGAATTGCTTTTGATTCCGAGATTGAATAAGCGCTCTGAGAAACTGCAGCTCCTCTCTAACCCGCTGGGAAGGACGTGGAGTGACAGGCCCGTTAGCGTGTCCCAGGATTTTAATCTGTCCCCCCCCCCCCCGTCTCTGTACCCAGACCTTCACAGCCTGGTGTAACTCCCACCTGCGCAAGGCCGGGACTCAGATCGAGAACATCGAGGAGGACTTCAGGGACGGGCTGAAGCTCATGCTGCTGCTGGAGGTCATTTCAGGTGAGACGCCCCCCCCCCCACCACCCCGGCTGGGGTGGCTTGCTGGGAAGGGGCTTTTGCCCCTTTGGGGAAACAAGGGCGTGATCAGTGTGCCCCTTGTCTTTCGATTGCCCCCTGCCCCTTCTCAGCGTTTGACACCCCCACTGTGGTCATCTCAAGCCCGGCTTTCGTCCTGCAGTCCAGATCTCTGTCTGGGGTGTTAATGGATTGAACGGGCTCACAGTTATCCAGGCGATGAAGAATCGCGCTGCTGCAGGTGGTTAGTGAATTAGCCTGAAAGCACCTGCGCGCAGGGGCAGGGGGGTGCAGGTCATTGGCGACTGTAATTTCTCAAGAAACTGAAAATCCAGCCTTCCCAACGGGAGCGCTCCCCCTGGAGCGGGGTCTCCCGGGTTGCGGCCGTCTGAGCCCGGAGTCTCGCTCTCTGTGCCCCTGCAGGCGAGCGGCTGCCCAAGCCGGAGAGGGGCAAGATGAGGGTGCACAAGATCAACAACGTCAACAAGGCCCTGGACTTCATCGCCAGCAAGGGGGTCAAGCTGGTGTCCATCGGGGCCGAGGGTGAGTGTGTCTGCCTGCTGTCATTACACACAGATACACACACACAACACTGACACACATGCACACACACAACACTGACACACACACACACAGATAGACACACAACACTGACACACACACACACACAGATAGACACACAACACTGACACACACACTGTGACACACACACACAACACTGACACACACGCAGATACACAGGCGCCGAGCGGGAGCAGACGGGAGGGGCCGCTGGCCGGTGTCCAGGGCTGCGGACGATGAAATGTTCCGGCTGTCAGTCTGAAGGGCCGTTTAAAATAGTTTCAACTGCGGGGTGACTGACCCCGGGTCACTTCCTCTTCCTCTGACGCCCCGCCTTGTTCGCCGTCTTGCAGAGATCGTGGACGGGAACTCCAAGATGACCCTGGGAATGATCTGGACCATCATCCTGCGGTTCGCCATCCAGGACATCTCCGTGGAAGGTGAGCAGGCTGGGGAGCGCTCTTTTCCAGCGGAGCGTCCCAGGACGAAGGCTTTGGTCTGATTCCCTCTCTCCTCTCGCAGAGAGTTCGGCCAAGGAGGGGCTGCTGCTGTGGTGCCAGCGCAAGACGGCCCCCTACAAGAACGTCAACGTGCAGAACTTCCACATCAGGTGAGGCCGGCATGGGGCCCGGGGCCTCTGGGATACGAGCGCGCGTCTCTTCCAGCCCCGATCGCTCGACCCGTGGATCTGTCTCGCACACTGAGCGCCGAGTTGGTCAGCCAGTGAGATGCCCCCAAACCACTGACCCAGCCGCAGGTTGCTAAAATACTTTCGGAAGAAACGAACAGTTGGAAAAAACTATCCTCCTCTTCTTTTTCTAATTGAAGTGGTTCGGCTCGTTATTAAAAACCGTGATTAACTCCTCTGTGGCTTGATTCTGCACAGCCAGAAACGGGGAGAGAGAGAGCACTGCGTGTTTTCTCCTCTAGCCAGAGTTCAGAGAGAAAATGTGGACCAGTTTTTTCACACGCAGTCGTATTCCTCCCCCTCCCTGTCTCCCTCTGCTCCCTCAGCTGGAAGGACGGACTGGCCTTCAACGCCCTCATCCACAGACACCGGCCCGAGCTCATCGACTACGACAAGCTGAGGAAGGTAACGTCAGCCCCCCGTCACCCGAAACCGCGTCCTCTGAGACCGCGCCCGTGCGGCAGCTCGTGTTCTCGCTCTGGTCCGGCCTGGTCCGCTTGGCAGCGGGGCGGGGTCGCCCCTGGAGCCGCGCGCTTTGGGTTTTCCGTAGAGACCCGTAGAGACCCGTAGAGACGTGAGGCTTGGGAGCAGCTGCAGGGAAGGTTTGATGAAGTCGTTGAGATCGCAGTGGGACTCCCATGCCTTTGCCAAGCTGGTGGGTGTGTGTTAGATGATTCTGGTGGAGTGAACAGGGGTGTGTCCAGTCTTGGAACAGGGGGAGCAGTCCTGGCGGGGGCGATCGACGCTGTCTGGCGTGGAGAAGGACTTTGCTTGTTCTAGACTGTGGCTGGACACTGGCTGACCGCCCACTGTGTTTCCTCCTGTCCTGTGGGCAGCCCTGTCACCTGTATTACACCCTGTGGGGCTGTAAGGTCCTGTAGGTCAGTGAGTGGAGCTCTGGTTGTCCTGTGATGGACTGCAGCGCCCCCTACAGGGAGGAGATGTTGGAAGCTTTATGCTACAGACAGCTGGTGCCAATTCTGACTTCTCCCTTTGCCCAGGACGACCCGGTGACCAACCTGAACAACGCCTTCGAGGTGGCGGAGAAATACCTGGACATCCCGAAGATGCTGGACGCAGAAGGTCAGGGGATCCCCTGTCTGTGCCTGTGTGTGTGCCTGTGTGTGTGCCCATCTGTCTGAACGTGGCTGTGCCCGTGTGTCTGTGTGTGGCTGTGCCCGTCTGTGTGTGCCCATGCTCGTCTGTCTGTGTGTGGCTGTGCCTGTGTGTGCCCGTCTGTGTGCACGTGGCCGTACCCGTCTGTGTGTGTGCCCGTCAGTCTGCCCATCTGTGTGTGGCTGTGCCTGTGTGTGTGCCTGTCTGTGTGCGCTTGCCCGTGCCCGTCTGTGTGTGTGCCCGTCTGTGTGCGCATGGCTGTACCCATCTGCGTGTGCCCGTGCCCATCCGTCTGTGTGTGGCTGTGCCCGTCTGTGTGTGCCCATGGCTGTGCCTGTGCGTGCGCCCGTCTGTGTGCGCGTGGCCGTACCCTTCTGTGTGTGCCCATCCGTCTGTGTGTGGCTGTGCCCGTCTGTGTGCACATGGCTGTGCATGTGCGGGTGCCTGTCTGTGTGCGCGTGGCCGTACCCGTCTGTGTGTGCCTGTGCCCGTGCCCGTCTGTGTGTGGCTGTGCCTGTGCGTGTGCCCGGCTGTGCCTGTGTGTGTGCCCGTCTCTCCCAGGGCTCTCGTGTGTCTGACTGCAAGTGTGTATCGTACTCATGCCCCTCCGACTGCACTGGGGCAGGAGGAGCCGCTGCTGTCGTGAAGCAGGGTCTGTTCAGTTCAAACACAGAAGTTGTTTTGACATGAGTTCTGTTCAGGAAATCGCCCATCAGTGTTTGACTTGATATGAACAATCTCCAGTCCTGTGTGGTGTGTGGGTGTCGTATCGTGGGCGGGGACCATGCTAGGCCATCCTGCAGCAGAGCTGTGTGTGTGTATGTGTGTGTGTGCGCGCTGACCGGTGTGCATTCCTGTGTGTAACTGTGGTTTCCCTACAGACATTGTGAACACGGCTCGCCCCGATGAGAAAGCCATTATGACCTATGTGTCCAGTTTCTACCATGCCTTCTCTGGAGCTCAGAAGGTACCCCGCTATTTACGGGACTTTAGGGGTGGAAGGAAGTGGAGGGAGCGGGTGACACCACCCCCACCCCCCACACCCTCCCTCACCCCGGCACCCCAAAAACACTTGGCAGAATCTCTGTGCATGGCTTTCTCCTCCGGCACAGGAAACATCCTGGCGTCACTCTGCGCTCTTCCCAGCGGGCTGTGCTGGCCCGGCTCCCCTGCGAGCCGAGGCTCCTGGGACTGAGGGACCTGTTGGGTGCGACTCCAGGCGTGACCCACTCCCTGATGCTCGCTGGAAGAACAGTTTGGGGGAGCATTTATCACAAACCCAGAAAATGCTCGGGGGGAGGGGGAATGGATTTTTCTCAGGAGTCACCTCAGTCGGTCCAGCCAGCCCGCAGGTCAGGGGTCAGGGGGTCAGAGGTCTGGAAACGTGTGCAGCACAGGGACCAGGAAACTTATCTGGCAACAAATACTCCCTGCTCCTCCGGGTGCGGTGGTCTGCCCCGATCGGCTCTGGTTATACGGGGAGGCCTCTCAGCCTGCTTTTCCTGCTTGTACGTCTTATTAGTGTGGCGACGGTGCTTTGCTCCCACGCTGGCTCCAGTGCTCCCAAAGGAGACTTGTTTACCTCTGCGCCCCCGCCCTCTCCGACTGGAAAATCTCACCCGCTGCTTTCTTGTTTAAATGGGTCTCGGGGGGGGGCACAGTTCACTGCACAGTGAGCACGCTGTCGGTGTGCTTAACTCCTTCTCAGGAAGCTGGCCGGGCAGCCTTCGACGGTCGAGCAAAACAGGTTTGATGCCATTTCAACTGTCTTCAACAGTCACGGCTCCCGAGTGAGATCATGAGATCAGGCCTTTAATGTGCAGCCGCCCCTTTAAGGTGCAGTCTGGCAATCCCTTTAAGAGGGCAGGCTCTCTGGCGATCCCTTTAAGAGTTCAGGTGGGGAGCTGCGTCAGCATGCGTAGGCTGCAAAGGAACAAGTAATAGGTTTATTCCGTGCTGAAATCTTTTACAGCATGGAATAAACCTGTTACTTGTTCCTTTGCATCCCTTTAAGAGGGCAGGCTCTCTGGCGATCCCTTTAAGAGGGCAGGCTCTTTGCTCAGCGGTGGCCTTCAGTGTGGCACAGAGGCCTTTATGCTACCAAGGAGACTTCAGTTTGTATTTTTCTCTTCCAGCCAGTGTGATGGCCCTTGTGGAGAATTAGGATTTATTTGACCGTGTTTGATTACTGCGAAAGAATTGTAATTACCGGGAGTGAGGGGCAAGTTTTAAGGAGTAGCAGCAGGCTGTAAACTCTAGCTATAACTGTCCTCGGTTTTACAAATTGTTACAATTGTTGTGATTTTGGCCTTGCACGTCTTTTGGTGCAAGTGTATTCCTGGTAAAGTTGCATGAACGCAGCCAGCCCCAGGAGCTGGGACCAGGAGCCCTACTGCTGGTAAAACCCCGAATGGCACAGTGACACATCACGTGGCTCAAAACAGAGCTGGCACAAGCACAGAAGTATCCAGCGTAGGTTGGCCTAGCATGTCACGCAGGGCCTGATGTAGACGTTTATGCAGAAAGGCAGTATTTGCGTTATTTTGGGCTCGGAGTAAGACGCAGGTCTGCAGTATTTGTTGCCAGTAAGATCTTGTTCGGGAGTGCTCGTGCGCACGCTTCTCGGACCTTGGCCGTCTGCAGGGAGCGCAGCAGTGACCGGGGTGTTTCCCTGTCGTTCCTGGGTGTTTTCCCACTGGATTTCAGCTGGCGCGGCCGGATCTCCTCCCACACAGGCGCTCTCTGGGGTCTGGGGTGGCCTGGGCTTCACTGCTTTCTCTCTCTCTCCTCCCCCTCCCATCTCCCCCCCAACTCCCCCCCCCCGCCCCCCCCGCTCACACGCTTCCTCGCTGGCAGACATCGTGGGCACGCTGCGGCCTGACGAGAAGGCCATCATGACCTACGTCTCCTGCTTCTATCACGCCTTCTCGGGGGCTCAGAAGGTGAGCTATGAGCCGCGGGGAACCCCAAGGATGGTGGTGGGGGAGGGGGGACCTCCCCCGGCCGGCAGCTCTCTCGCGCACGCGCACTCTCGCAAACGCGCGCCCCGCCGGCGGCACCGGGCCAGCTCTGCTCCCTTCTGCTGCCCGTCTCTGCTCGGGACGGCAGGCCAGCTGGCCCGGACGAGAGGGCAAAGCGTAGCCGAGAGGAGACCGCTCAGCCTGTTTGGTAGCTTGCAGCTGGAGGCAGCCAGGGAATGGGCTACAGCAACAGGGCAGAATAGCTTGTTCCATCCTCCCACAACCCTTTGTGTAAAGAACTGCCACCTCTTGACGCCAATCAGTCAGCTACTACTAGAGTTCCTAGCTGGGCCGAGTGGCCTCCTCTCGATAGGAATCGTTCTGTTCAATTGCTCCTGTTGTGACCTCGAATTGAGTTGCTGATCCCTGTTTTCGGAGGAGACATGGTGCCAAGGTCCTGCTCGCTGGCCTGTGAGACGCCCCCTAGTGGCCGTGTGCCGTAACTGAGGCCTCGGTGCTGAATTGAGGAGCCCTGCGGCTGACTGGAGCAGAGCTTGCGCCGCTCGGGATTGCGCCCCCTGCAGTCCCAGTCCCCCCCGCTCTGTCCGCGTCCTGCGCCCCGATCTCTCCTCGGCTGGCTCCCCGGCAGCCGCTGTTGGACCTTCCTGCCCCCTGCCTGTCCTGGTCCGGGCCCGTCGCCGTTCACTCCCTGCTCTCTCTCTCTCAGATTCTCCCCTTCTGTCATCCTCGGCGGCCGCCTCCTTCCTTGCTGTCGGGGCGCTCCATCTCTCCCTCCTCCCCTCCTTCCTCTCTCTGAAAGGTACTCTCCCGCGCTCTTGCTCTCTCTCTCCTGCGCTCACTCTCCTCCTCTTCCTCAGTCTCTCACTCTCTCCTCCTCTGCCTCGCTCTCGCTCTCCTCCTCTTCCTCACTCTCTCGCTCTCCTCCTCCTGCTCTCTCGCTCTCCTCCTCTTCCTCACTCTCTCACTCCTGCGCTCGCTCGCTCTCCTCCTCTTCCTGAGCAGTTTACACAAGTGAGTAAGCTCTGTTTCAGTTGGTTTCTGACGAGTTCTGAATTGCTCACTCTTGCAGGATTGAGATGTGCTTGAAGATGTGCCTAGTTCTTGGGTTTTCCAGTCTAGGGCACAGATCCCTCCAGCAGACTGGGGCTGCTTTAAACCTGTCGCACTATCCCAGTGTCTTTCAGTCAAAACGTCACAGCGTTAAAGCTGCTGCCCAGTACAGCACAACCAGTTTAAAAACACACTGGGAAAACGCCCCCCTGTGTACGTCACACCTCTGGGAGCAGCAGATAGGAAGGTGTCTGAGCTACACGAGCCCAGAGGCTCGTCCTGCTCTCCGGGCACACGTCCCCCCAGCCCCCAGCCCGGGACGCCAGCGCTCCCAGGAGTCGTGTCTGCTGTGGGCACCTCGGGCATTTCATGTTTTGAGGTGGGGGCAGCGGTGAGAACGCCGAGCCGCGCGCAGGATAGATCGTTCCCCACCCCAGTCCCTCGGCACGGCGCCAGTCTGCACGCGCGGCTGCTAACGAGCTGCGCCCGCCGCGCGAGACCACTCTCGGCCTGGCGGACGTCCCGCACGTTACCTGGACAGCGGCGCAGGGCTGCTGGGGCTCCCCCGTGTCACTGGGTGGGGGGCCCCTTTATATTTGCACAGCACAGTGTGACGCTGTACGCAGGCAGGAGCTGACGCATGAAGCCCGTGGCAGCCTGGTGGAGGCTCAGCCCTGTGCCTCCACGAGCCGCTGGGGCTCTGGAGTCTTGAACCTCCAGACAGCCGGCTCTCCCGCAGTGTGCCTGAGTTTCCCCCCGACTCTTCCATGGGGAGTCACGGGCTATATTCTGCTAGGGAAAGTAATCTGCTACATTGGGAAATCCCAAAGCCGCCTGCTGCCGAGGATTCCTCGCAGCCCGCAGCCTGGAACCCAGCCCCGCCCTGCGCTGACACCTGTGCTCCCTGACAGGCCGAGACGGCAGCCAATCGCATCTGCAAGGTGCTGGCGGTCAACCAGGAGAACGAGCACCTGATGGAGGAGTACGAGAAGCTGGCCAGTGACGTAAGTACCCACGTCTCTCCGTGTCCGTCTCCCAGCAGCCCCTAGAGCTGCCTGTCTCTCGTTCGTCTCTCCCAGCACCGTCAGCAGGGCGGCAGCAGAGAGCTCGCCCGCCCCGCCTTGCCCGCTCGGTGGCTCATTCTTTGGCTGGTGTCATCCAGCTACTTCGTAAAGAGCCACCAGGCTCGGGCGCCCGTTCCAGCCTTCTGCAACTCTTTGTGTAAACGTTTTCCCTGTTCTGTATGTTGAACTCCCTTTGCATTTCCACGTGTGGCCCCGTGCCTTTGAGTCTGGCCGTCAGTCTGCGTCTGTCCGTGTGTCGGCCCCTGCAGGGACTTAACCACCCCTCCCCCCCGTCTCTCTCCCGCTCAGCTGCTGGAGTGGATCCGCCGCACCATCCCCTGGCTGGAGAACCGGGCCCCGGAGCGCACCATGCACGAGATGCAGCAGAAGCTGGAGGACTTCCGGGACTACCGGCGCGTCCACAAGCCGCCCAAGGTGCAGGAGAAGTGCCAGCTGGAGATCAACTTCAACACCCTGCAGACCAAGCTGCGCCTCAGCAACCGGCCCGCCTTCATGCCCTCGGAGGGCAAGATGGTCTCGGTGAGCGAGCCCGCCGCTGCCCCTGGGGCTCTGGCCTTGCAGAAAGCTAACACTCAGCCCCCCCCCCCCCCCACACACACACACTTCGGCTGCACGCTGTTTTTCTTTGCTGCGTTTTGGGACGCAGCACTGTCTCTCCATCAGATAGAAAAGATGTGGGCCCGATTCCTCTCCTTTGCTATTTTTCACTCTCGGCTCTCAGGAAAACGAGGCGTGAAGCTGAGCAAAAGGTCTGTTAGAAGCGTAGTCAGGCACATCCTTGTGCTGGCGGTCAGTGTGGTCTCTCTCTGGCCTTCTCACTCTGAGCAGCACCTAACTGCCCCTTCGTCCCGCGGAGACTTTCATCTCATTGGTCTGCTGTGTGAGCAGCTGCATCAGGCCCTGCGAAGGAGACCAGGCTGAGCTAGGCCACGTGCCATGTGGTACCTGCTCCCCTTTGTACTTCGTATTGTGTCTCGAGGTCGCTCCTGTTTTGATCTCTTTTCTGTGTGTGCGAAGGGGTGGGCACCACATGAGCTTTGGGCACTCCTTGTGTCCATCAGGTGTGTATTTCTAAAGGCCCCAGTTCGGACCATCTCATTCTGCGCTATAAAAAGGGAGAGATGGGGCAGAAGGAATCCCGAAGTTTACGGCCTCCACAGCCCCGAGGTGTGTGAGTGGAATGGGCTCTGAGCCGGTCTGAGGCCTGGGGCTGGAGCACGGGGGGGTGGGGGTGTCACGGGCCTCTCCGATGTGCTGGTCAAGGCTGTGCAGGCTGACAGTGATGCCCGCGAGTCAGATCGGTTGTGTGAGCTGGAGGGCGCAGCTGCTGATGCCCCCTCCTCTGTCGTGTGCGTGTGTCCAGGACATCAACAACGCCTGGCACAGCCTGGAGCATGCCGAGAAGGGCTACGAGGAGTGGCTGCTGAACGAGATCCGCCGGCTGGAGAGGCTGGACCACCTGGCCGAGAAATTCAGGCAGAAGGCCGCCATCCACGAGGGCTGGACTGACGGTACGGCGGCTCGCTCGCTGCTCTCGAACCCTGTCCGCCACCCCTGCACTGCTGTCCCCCTGGTGTGGATTACAGATCCGGTGCAGATTGAACCAGAGAGTCGTGCTGTGTGCAAGCACTGGAATACACACCGAAATAACACTGATACTGACATACTCCATAATGCATAATAACCGTAGTGCTGTACTGCAAAAATATATTCTGTATGTGGTTGTCAGAGTATAATACAACATATCGGCTCAGTGCAGTGTCAGCGTGTGGACGGACCCCTGTCTCTGCCCCTCAGGTAAGGAGGCCATGTTGACTCAGAAGGACTATGAGACGGCCTCTCTCTCGGAGGTGAAGGCCCTGCTGAAGAAACACGAGGCCTTCGAGAGCGACCTGGCCGCCCACCAGGATAGAGTGGAGCAGATCGCCGCCATCGCCCAGGAGCTCAAGTGAGTGGGGGGGCACGAGAAATCCGGGGGGCCACGTTGGTCAGAGTGGGTCTGGGGTTCTGTTGTAGGCACACATTTAATTAACTTTGACGTCTTTTGTATAATTGAGCAAGTCCCCTTTTCTTCCATCTTCCTGGTGTGCGTCTGCGCCCCTCTCCTCCTTCAGTGAGCTGGATTACTACGACTCTCCCAGCGTGAACGCCCGCTGCCAGAAGATCTGCGACCAGTGGGACCGGCTGGGCACCCTCACCCAGAGCCGCCGCGAGTCTCTGGAGGTAGGGCCAGGCCTCCTGGAGGATCCCTGCGCTCTGTTGCTCCTGGGGCTAACGCTGGGCGTCGCTAACGGAGTCTTTCCCCCCTGCGCCTTGCTTCTCTCTGGCAGAGGACAGAGAAGCAGCTGGAGTCGATCGACGAGCTGTACCTGGAGTACGCCAAGAGGGCGGCGCCCTTCAACAACTGGATGGAGGGGGCAATGGAGGACCTGCAGGACATGTTCATCGTCCACAACATTGAGGAGATCCAGGTGGGGAGGGGAGGGGGTTCGAGGGCTGGAGTGGGGGTTGGAGAGGGCAACAGGCCATTGGAGGTTGCAGGGATTTGTGGGCGTCTGGGGGTGCTTCTTGAAGAAGAGCATTCATGGTGAAAAGCAGCCCCGGTTTTCCAGCTGAAAACTCCACGAGGAAGGAGGTTGTGCAGGTACATCCTGGCCGTCGTCGTTGAACTCTGCGGTTCTCTCTCCTGTCCCCAGGGTCTGATCTCGGCCCACGAGCAGTTCAAGGCCACGCTGCCCGAGGCCAATAAGGAGCGCGAGTCCATCCAGGGCATCCAGAGCGAGGTGCAGAAGATCGCCCAGTACAACAACATCCGGCTCAGCGGCAACAACCCCTACACCTCCATCACCCCCCAGGCCATCAACAGCCAGTGGGAGAAGGTGGGGACCGCCCGTGGGCCGGCTGTAGAGTCCGCCTGTCTTCCTGTCCATCAGTCGGCCGGCTGTAGAGTCTGCCTGTCCTCCTGTCCGTCAGTCGGCCGTCGGCCGGCTGTAGAGTCCGCCTGTCCTCCTGTCCGCCCGTCGGCCGGCTGTAGAGTCCGCCCGTCCTCCTGTCCGCCCATCGGCCGGCTGTAGAGTCCGCCCGTCCTCCTGTCCGCCCATCGGCCGGCTGTAGAGTCCGCCCGTCCTCCTGTCCGTCAGCTGGCCGGCTGTAGAGTCCGCCCGTCCTCCTGTCCGTCAGCTGGCCGGCTGTAGAGTCCGCCTGTCCTCCTGTCCGCCCATCGGCCGGCTGTAGAGTCCGCCTGTACTCCTGTCCGCCCATCGGCCGGCTGTAGAGTCCGCCCGTCCTCCTGTCCGTCAGCTGGCCAGCTGTAGATTCCGCCTGTCCCCCGCCTTGTGAGGTGCAGTGTCAGTCACGGGGTGTTGGTCTGTGTCTCTGTCTGGGCAAACGTACTGATGCTGTCTCCCCCCCCTGCTGGCTGGTGCAGGTACAGCAACTGGTGCCCCAGCGCGACCAGGCGCTCCAGGAAGAGTTGTCACGGCAACAGTCCAACGACCACCTCCGCCGTCAGTTCGCCAACCAGGCCAACATGGTGGGACCTTGGATCCAGACGAAGATGGAGGTGAGAGTCCGTCTGCTCCCCACCCTGGCCATGCCCCCGACTGTCGGCCCCCCTTCGCTCTCCTCCTTGCAGGCTGGGGTGATTGTGGGATATGGGGGGGGGGGGGAATCACCAGGGGGGTCATCAGTTTTGCTTCTGCTGGTGTTGTGCTGAACAGTAAGGGTTGAGTTCTGTCCAACAGAGGGTTTGTTCCTCCTGGACCCATGCCACGGGGGGGGGGGGGGCTGTTGGGGTCTTGGGTTTCCCTCGAGCGTCCCTGCGGCGTTCCGCACGAGCAGCGTGGTGCACCTGCTCTTCCCGGGGTCCCCCGTGCCCAGTGTGACTCGTGCCCCTGGCTCCCCGCTGCGCAGGAGATTGGGCGGATATCGATCGAGATGAACGGCACGCTGGAGGACCAGCTGACGCACCTGCGCCAGTACGAGCAGAGCATCATCGACTACAAACCCAACATCGACCAGCTGGAGGGCGACCACCAGCAGATCCAGGAGGCACTCATCTTCGACAACAAGTACACCACCTACACCATGGAGGTAGGGTCCTGTCTATCTCTGTACCCCCAGCTCTTACACTGTACCCCCAGCTCTTTCTCTGTACCCTGCTGTCTCTGTACCCTCAGCTCTTTCTCTGTACCCTGCTGTCTCTGTACCCCCAGCTCTTTCACTGTACCCCTCTGTCCCTCTTTGTACCCCCAGTTCTTTCACTGTACCCCTCTGTCCCTCTCTGTACCCCCAGCTCTTCCACTGTACCCCTCTCTCTCTCTCTGTACCCCCAGCTCTTACACTGTACCCCTCACTCTCTCTCTGTATTCCCAGCTCTCTGTCTGTACCCCTCAGTCTCTCTCTCTGTACCCCTCTTACACTGTACCCCTCTGTCTCTCTCTCTCTGGACCCCTCTTACACTGTACCCCTCTGTCTCTCTCTGGACCCCTCTTACACTGTACCCCCAGCTCTCTCTCTGTACCCCTCTTGTCTGCACCGTTGCAGTCCCTGCACATCAGGCGCAGGGCTGACCGTCTCCCTCTGTCTGTGCAGCATCTGCGCGTGGGCTGGGAGCAGCTGCTGACCACCATCGCCCGCACCATCAACGAGATCGAGAACCAGATCCTGACCCGCGACGCCAAGGGCATCAGCCAGGAGCAGCTGCACGAGTACCGTGCCTCTTTCAACCACTTCGACAAGGTGAGGGTTCGGGCCCGGGCCTCGCCGGTCTCCCCGCAGTCAGGCCCGGACACAGAGGCGACACAATGCCGGGCTCAACCTGGAGCAGGCACAAACACGGCAGTAGCTGGAGTACCCTGCCCTTCGGCCTGCAGCACAGCTTGGTGCAGATACTTGAGTTAGCGGTCTTGGGTATATTGCAAGGCCGCAACACGCGGGTCTTCTTGTGATGAAACATGAGAAATGCCCCCGTGTTTGGACGAAAGGGGGTTTTAGTGTGGCGGGGGCCAGCTGAATCGAGGTGTTTTTACACGACAGCTACAGCATGTCTCTTGAGCGGCTGTGGCTTTTCGCACGATCTGCATCTGTTAATCAGTGTATCAGTGTTCATGAAGAGCACAGCTGTTCCTGTGAATCCTGCTCTCCAGCCCTGACTCGTGTGGTGCTGGACACTGGCACTGCCCTGGCTGGCATCGGGATTAAACAGCCCGTTGTGTAGCTGAGTCTCTTCTGATCTGCGGCTGGGGCTTCCTGTGCCCTTTAGCGCTTCAGAGGTTTCCATTATTGTTGTTGTTGATGATGATGACGATGATGATGAAGAACATATGGGGTAAACTGTAGGGCAGTCAGACCCTAGACCCTAGTGAAAAGGTGAGAATCTCTCTCTTGGAGAGTTGGAAAAAGGTCGTTCCGGAACACTGGAGCAGCGACAGGAAAGGCTCGGTCACCAGGAGTCCGAGGTTCAGTCCTGGTTACAGTGAGCGCAGGACCGGAGCCAAGGGGAGAGTTCAGAGGTGAAGGATGGAGCCAGATTATTATCTGCAGCTGGATGAGATCCAGCGGATCAGCCGAACGAGAGGTCTCCTTTCCCCTGCCCCCCCCCCCCCCCCCCCCCCCCCCTGTCATCCATCCTGCAGTCTGCAGACTGAAGGGCCACAGGGGTTCTGTCTTCATCTGTGCTCATTTTAATCTGGTGTGTGTGTGTGTGTGTGTCGGGGAGGAACAGCTGACATGTTTTGTGTCTCACCCTCATGTCCGCATGTCACCCCTCCCCTCTCATCGGGCTCATCACCTGACCATCCGCCCACGCCTCCACCCTCCACCCTCCTTCTGCCCTGCGATTGGCCTGCCTTCCCTGCCCCCAAGGATCACAGTGGCGCGTTGATGGCGGAGGAGTTCAAGCCCTGTCTCATCAGCCTGGGATACGACGTGGAGAACGACAGACAGGTACAATAGGGTGCAGCGGAGCTGCTGAGGGAGGGCATGGGAGTGAGAGAGAAGTGGGGGGGGTACTTTTGCCGGGTGCCCGTGGCAAAATAGCGAATACACCAGGCACACAACGGAGCAGGCACAAACACCTCATAGACCGTAGTTCGGCCCTGCGTGTTTTTGTTCTCTCAGGGGCTGGAGCTCCAAGGCATGTACAGTGACAAACGGCACACCGACTCTCTCTTGCTCTCTGCCTCCCCCTCCTGCTCTGGGTTCTGGCTCTGGATACCCTTCCCTGTCTTCTGCTGCGCTGCCTCAGTCTGGCCCTGCTGCCCCTGAGCTCTGCTGCATTTTTTTTTTATGTCTTTTAACTTCTCTCTGCTTTTCTTGTTCTTTTTTTGTCCTGTGTTGTGACCCACCTGCTGCTCTTCCCTTCCTGCTGTCCCCTCTCTCCTCCTCCCTGTCCATTGATCTCCTCTCTCTTCATCCTCACTGCTCTCTCCTCCTGCCTCCCTGCCCTCCTCCTCTCTGCTTTTCCTCCTGCCCTTCTTCGAAATCTCCCTCCTTCCGGAGTCTCTCTTCCTGCCCCCTCGTCGTCCTCTGCTGCTCCTCTCTCTTTGGGACAGAAGCGCACAGGAATGATGGATTCGGATGATTTCCGCGCGCTCCTAATTTCCACGGGATACAGCCTGGTATGCCTGCCTTCCTCGCTGAGCTTGCTGTGAAATCCAAATGGCTTTGGTGTCGTCTTCTAAACAGAAAGACAGAGGCCATTTGCATCGGGTAAAACCCAAAACGGGTTAACCTGACACGCACTTGGAGTCTCTTGACTGCTTTCCCCGCCCTGTGATTATGAGCAGTTGTGCTAGTAAGAATACTGTTTGACTAATCAGCTGAGATCTGTGCCTGAACATGCATCTAATGTAGCAACATTAAATTAAACTAATGCAGCAACAGTTCTTAAATGTACGAGGCACCCCTGAGATCAAGGGGTCAGTACAACAGATAAACCGTGTTTCTGAACTCGACTTCTAAACCCACACTCCTGTCCCAGGGTGACGCTGAGTTTGTACGCATCATGGGCATCGTGGACCCCAACAACAGCGGGGTGGTGACCTTCCAGGCCTTCATCGACTTCATGTCCCGAGAGACAACTGACACTGATACAGCTGACCAGGTCATCGCTTCCTTCAAGATCTTGGCTGGGGACAAGGTGAGAGTCACGCTGGTACCTGGATGCACACGTCCGCTGATGTACTGACACTCGCACAGTGTTGCACCAGTGCTCTGATGCTCTACTGACCTGCCGTACTGTCAGTCACACACTGCTGCACCAGTGCTCTGACACTCTACTGACCTGGGGTACTAAAACTCACACACTGCTGCACCAGTGCTCTGACACTCTACTGACCTGGGGTACTGACACTCACTGCTGCACCAGCGCTGTGACACTCTATTGACCTGGGGTACTGACACTCACTGCTGCACCAGCGCTGTGACACTCTACTGACCTGGGGTACTGACATTCACTGCTGCACCAGTGCTCTGACACTCTACTGACCTGGGGTACTGACACTCACTGCTGCACCAGTGCTCTGACACTCTACTGACCTGGGGTACTGACACTCACTGCTGCACCAGCGCTGTGACACTGTACTGACATTCGCACACTGCTGCACCAGTGCTCTGACACCCTACTGACCTGGTTTACTGACAGTCGCACACTGCTGCACCAGCGCCCTGATGCTCTACTCATCTGCTGATACACTGAAGCATTAACATACTGACAAGCTGAGGCAGTATTGGACATACTGGTGTCCTGATGCAATGGTGACACGGACGTAGTGAGTCCTAATAGCTGATTCACTGACTCACGAGCGTGCTGAGCCCAGCACTTGTGCGCCAACACATTGATTCACTCATCACTTGCTCATATGCTGAAACGGACTCACTGATAACGCTAACGCAACCATCTGCATCTCTCTCGTAGAACTACATCACGGCAGAGGAGCTGCGCCGGGAGCTGCCCCCAGACCAGGCGGAATACTGCATCGCCCGCATGGCGCCCTACATGGGCCCCGATGCCATCCCCGGTGCCCTCGACTACATGTCCTTCTCCACTGCCTTGTACGGCGAGAGTGACCTCTGAACCCTCACTTCTGACCCCTCCAGGGAGGGGAGGAGCGAGAGGAGGATTATGTCGCTTGGGAAGAAGAATGGGGGGAGCGGGAGGGAGGGAGGGAGGGGGGTGGGGGGGGGGGTCTCTTACTATCCAGCTAGCATGATGCTATATTTTTGAAAGGTCGGGACAGGGCAGGGACGGGGTGTTGTTTTCGGGTGGGGTTATTAGAGAAAAGCACAGTACAACGAGAGAGTGGGAGAGAGAGATTGCTCTCTGCCTGGAGTGGTTCTGACTCCTTTATCAGCAGGGTGACGGACAGGAGGCGCAGGGAAGTCGTGGAGAGACCCAGGGGGGAGGGAAGACAGAAGAGCAGGCCCCGCGATCGGGGCGAGAACGCTCTGGTTGTCGAAGGCTCCGGCCAGGGTCCCCCTCTGCCTGACAGATTAACGGGCTGTTGCCTGTCTCCTGCGAGTCCCCGGGGGAGCTCAGTCTCTAGGCTGGTGCCTCGCTAACTCCAGCCCCGGGACGCTCGCAGGGGACACATCGGCCTTTAGCCTGGCCACCGCCAATGCAAAGGGTCCCTGGCTGCAGGGTGACCTCGGCGTCCTCGCCCAGGCGACCAGCGCGCCGGCCTCCTCGCCCAGGCGACCAGCGCGCCGGCCTCCTCGCCCAGGCGACCAGTGCGCTGGCTGTAGCCTGGCCGCTCCTGGGCTTTATTTCCCCCTCCCCCCCCCCCCCAGTCAACAACGTCTTTTGCTCAAAACGAGTTAAAAGAAATGGCGGGGCTGTGCCAGACCCTGGCGAGGGAGAAGGCGTGGCCGGGCTCCCCTCTGCAGCTCTTCCAGGACAGGAGTGTCTTGTCTGTCTTTCCCTCCTCCCCCTCTCTCTCTCTCGCTCTCTCGCTCTGCACGGGGAGTGCGAGCAGAGCTGGAGACTCTTATTAAAAGAAACATTCCATATTGTCTTAATATAAGGAAAGAAATTACTGTTTCTAATCTATGCAAATGATTTTCAGTTCATTATATTCTATATATATTCTATTATCACTGAGGTCTGCACACAAGGACTATGGAGGGGGGTGGGGGGGAGTTTTCATCCTCGAGGTTTAAATAAAATAAATTAAAGTCAAAATGCTCATTCCTGCCATGTCTTTGGGGGTAGGGGGGAGGGAGAAACTTGGACCAAGCGTTTACATTTTTTTGTTGTTTTCTGCTGTTTTTTGCCCCCATACAAACATGCAAACGTTGAAGCTGGAACTTGGATCTGTTCTGTACTCTTCACTATAAAGCTGCTTCTGCTGTACTGCAAACACCTGAGCAGCTGTCTGGTCTGTTCCTGAAGAAGTGCATGATGCAGACAAACACCTTCTCTCACACGGGCTTGCATGCACACTCGGACGTGAATATTTGCATGCATGCACACAAACGCATAGTTGTGTACATATACAGGCACGTACTTACACACACACACGCATACATACAGATTTATGCCTGGGCTGTTGCTGTCTTAGTGAAAAATTGCCACTGGACTCAAATTGACATTTTATTGACATTTCAAACAGCCCTCAGTGGACCTCCACACAGAAGTGGACTTTGTAGACTGCTGCATTTTAAAGAACAGGCCATGTGGCTTATAAAAAAGGCTTTTGCCTTGTGGGGATATGACCATGTCAACTGTCAGGGTCTGTGAAGATATTGTCTCAGAGTCTGTCCTCAGGTTGATTGCCACAAATACACTGGATTCCCAAAGGTAGCATTGCTGTGTTGTTACTGGGCTCTGTCTGAGCTACACCTGGTACCCCTGACCCTGGTGGTTGGACATGAGAGCAGTTTGCATCCGGTTACTGACATGTTACTTGAGCGAGATTCTCTGTGTCTGCTGCGCTGCCATTCTGTGATGGATGGATGAGATCAGCAGTAAGGCTTCACACTAGGGGGGGGGTCTTGGTCTAATCGTTTCCACTTGAATCTGCTTCCTTAATGCTGGGAAAGTCCAGCCTGTAGTTGTTGCTGGGACTTGGCGTTTCTATAGCAGCAGCGTAGCCTGGTGCACAGCCTGGACATAGGGCGCTGGGGGCTGGTATCTCTTCATCATCCACAGTGCTCAGTGTGGGCTCCAAGCTGGGGGTGCATGACCTGTGACAATGCCAGGCACATGGGGGAACTAGCTGCAGCACAGCAGTGTTGATGTGGGCCCTTGCACACTCCGTGTAGGGCCTGAAGCAGATGCTCACAGAGACGGAAAGGTGTTGGCTGCAGGTCATGGTGGCCAAGGCGGTGTTGCAGGCGATGGCTTATTTACTGTTGAACTCAGCATGGCCGGGTTCTAGAGCAAATATTATACTGCATGAGTTACTGCATGGGCTGTGCAGTGCCTGCAGCACCTCGGGGACACGAGGAAAGTGCAGCCACTTGCTCGCACATGCGAGGATTGTGGTCCGGCCCTCATCTTGAAGGAACCCAGAGAGTCTGCAACTGCTGGGTGGCTGGGCAGCTTGTTCCTGTCACCCTCCTACGAAAAGAGGTGCCTTCTTCCTCTGGAGTCTCGGGCCTCGGCTGGGGTTGTGTATTGCGTCACGCTTGGACGGCAGCCCCGGTGAGACGGCCGCTTCTGCAAGAGCTTCAGTGACGACAGGTCTGTGGAGCAGTGACAGGGTGTGGCCGCCAGGGGGATCACTGAGCCGCAGAGTCATTCAGAAGCAGCGGCTTCCTCTCAGGTTGCGCCTGTTTGGACAACAGGTAAACAAGCTTGGGGTGGGCTCTTCCATCCAGCTAAGCCCTGTTGAAAAAAGACTCCCTTTTGTAGAGTAGTCTGTTCCGATACAATCTCGAGCAGTTGCAGGCTCTTGTAGACGAGTAGCGCAGGTGCTGGGTCTTCCGCGCCCGTAAGCTTATTTTAAATAGATGCGAGAAGTTAAAATATTTGTTCAATACGTTCAAGCAGGTAGCTGTGTCAGAGTGCGTAGGCTGCAAGGGAACAGGTAAGTTTATTCCACGCTGAAAAGAAAAGAGACGAAACGTTTCGGCTGTGGAGCCTTCTCCTGAACCCTGGACACCTGAAGAAGCCGAAACGTGCCGGGGCGGTGCGGTAGCTCTGTGGCTGGAAGGTTTGCCGGTTCGTATCCCGCGGCCGGCAGAGGAATCCTACTCCGTAGTGCCCCCGAGCAATGGCTGACCCTGCGCTCTGACCCCCAGCTTCTCTCCCTGTCTGTGTCTCATGGAGAGCAAGCTGGGGTCTGCGAAAAGACACATTCCTAATGCAAGAAATTGTATAGGGTTAATAAAGTGATCTGACATCTGACAACGTTGTGTCTCTTTCCATTCAGCATGGAATTAACCACAATTGCTGAACTTCTAAAACTCTGAAACATATCTGAATCGAGTTGGTATGCAACTCCTGTCCAGAAATCTGTTCTCGAAGCCTGTGTTTTAGATATTGATTAAGACCTGTTTGGAGTGCTTTCTTGAAATGTTTTTTTAATCGAATGCTGTGTCTTATTGCGTTTATCCCTCTCGATGTAGCGTGATACTCAATAATATACAACAGTTATCACACAATGTTAGTCCGACATTTTGTGTTCGGGTAAATGCGTATTATTCGTGTTTTACCACGCCTGACACAACTACGGCGCAGGTTAAGTGTTAATCGAGGTTTAACGCTGAGCGAGCCGGTGGGACTGAGCTTGTGCGGCCACCAGAGGGCTCCTGCGTGCAGGCGCGGTCTCCACCAGAAAGAGCTGCACTTTTTTTAATTTATGAGAAACGTGCAATTCCTGTGTGTTCTTAAAATATAATAAACCCACGAGAAACGTGCATTATTGTTGCATCACGTATTATAACTGTGGACGTGTAGAGCGAGATGTGGGTATGATTAATAGTGATCGTTTTATGAAAGCGGGTTTTGCAAAGAAGGCGCCATTTTTTTACGCCGTAAAAGCCAGGATCTCCAGCGATTCCAAGTCATTCGGTCCCTCATGATCTTAGGAGACGGGCTTCGTTCCAGCAAAACACGGGTGTAGGCGACACAGCAGAGAAAGAGAATAGACCACAGACACGGCGGTCGTGCACAGCCAGCGTGCTCCAGGAGCCCTGGGAAAGCCCCGCTCTCTGTACAGCGGCTGGTATGTCGGCGACAAACTCTCCGGCTGTTCGCTGCTCTCGGTGGCTGGAGTCGCTGCTCGCTCTCTGCTCTCCGTGGCACCGAGCGTCGGTGAACCAGCACCCTGCCTGGACAGGGAAGGTCGTCTCTATTACAGGCGTGGTTGTCCACGCTTTAGAAGCCATGAATACACCGTTTTCCCCACCGGGTTTTAAAACTTGCTTAGGCTGCCGTCCCTCCAGCACACGTCCGGTAGGTAACACAGCCTTGAGAGTGAACCGTCTTGTCGCTTCTTGACTCGCAGGCTCGGGAACCGCTGCTCTTCCCTGCGCTGTCAAAAACCCCTCGTCCAGTACGGGCTTGAGTACCAGGCTCACGGCAGGGCGTACAAGCGTGGAGTTAAGCAACAGCCCTGTCTTTAGGATGAGGGAGGAAAGCGGAATCCCGAGAGGAAAGCCAGGCGAGCGCGGGAAGAACATGCAAACTCCTCACAGAACGCCCTGAGGGCCAGATTCGAACCCAGAACCGGGGTCCTGTGAGGCAGCGACTCTCAGCACGACACCGCTCTCGTGCTGTATCTCCCGACCTGTAAACGCAATGGCTTTGATCATACAGTACGGAGATTTATTTATGTTGCACAGTAACGTCTCGCACGTCAGGTTGTGTTATTGATTGCGCTATCCTCACCGTCGGGAAACTTTGACATGGACGTGAGGGTGGAGTTGGTTCTGATTTGGTCTTTATCGTTCACGATGATCTCTCCGCAGGGCGGACAGGCAGGCGCGCGCGCGCCCGGCTCGCGCGGGCAGTGTGGTGGCGGCGGCGGGGGGGGCTCGCGCACCTCCCGCGGTCCGGCGGCGGCGGCGGCGGCGAACGAGACTGATCGTGTACGTGTGAGAGGCGGGTTTTTTTTATCTTCGTACGTTTTCACGACTCCCCTCTGTATCTTGGGCTGCACTGATCAATGTCGTCTTAAATATCGAACGGTTCGGGAGGGGGGGGACTCGAAATGAACTACACTCCTTTTCTAAAGACGAAATGAAACCGCTCGTAAGGAGGGAGGCGGCGGTGGGGGTGGGGGGGGGGAGCGCACCGGACTCTAAACTTTAAAGTCAGTGCGAAGAAGAAACGTCAGAGGATGGTAGCTCTGACTTTCGGAGAGTGGGGAGGTTTGTCACGAAGCGAGGAGTGGGCGGGTGGAGGGAGAGGGGAAGACTAACGGGCGAAGAGAGAGGCGAGGAGAGAGACGGAGAGAGACGGCGGGAGCGGCGGACCGTGAGCGGGGATCAAGGCTCGGGGACAGAGAAACCGGCGGCCGGGAGGGAGACCGAGACCGTGCCCGTCAGACGCCCGTCAGCCCGCGGGGCCGAGCCGCTGACCAGACCAGGCGGTTGCCCGCCCGGACGCCGGCCGTGCCCGCGGTGGGGGAGCGGGGCAGTCTCGAGCGCCGGGGCAGCCCGCGTGCCTGCCGGCCGCCAGCATGCGGGCGCTCACCTGCGGCTGCCGGCTGGCGCTGCTCGCGCTGCTCGCGCGGGCCGCCGTGTGGGCGCAGACCGCGGACAGGTCGCCGGTAAGAGCTGCCGGACACACCTGCCCCCCCCTCCCTCTCTCCCTCTCTCCGCTGTCCCTTTTCTCCGTCTTTCCGCCGGTGTCACCGACAGTCACCTGCTCGGGGCGGCTTCGCAGCGTTAGAAAGCAGCGACGCTCTTTCACTGCTCCTCGGGAACACGCGAGCGCGGCGGGGCTTCGCTCAGGGACGCGGGCTGACGCGGGGGGCGGAAGGGCAGAGGCGCCTAGCTTCGTGTCCGTGGGCAGCGTGCTTTAGACAGACCTCTGCTTAGGCCGTTACTGACTTCCTCTGTTGTCCCAGATGGGAAACTTTGCTTCGCGGGCAGGTACAAAACGCAACACAATACCAAAAAAAAAAAGAAAAAAAATATATAAAGTAAAATATAGAAAAAATTGTGCAGGTTAATCAAGCAGGTTAATGGCTCTGGGAGAAATAGATACTGTAACTCGGTTGCGTTTGGATGTGGACAGTCTAAATCTCCACCCAGATGGAAGGAGCTCGGGATCGCCGTGCCAGGGGTGGTCATGACAGCCAGGGATCACATTGGCCTCCTGCACCGCTTGACGTCGATGGCTGGAAACAGTAACTGTTGTGCACCAATAATCCTGCTGGCTGCCTTCACAATCCTGGTCAGTCCTTTTTTATGCAGGTTCCCAAACCAGGCTACCACGGGGAGTCTCTGAACGGATTCAATAACAGTTCTGAAGAATAGAGTCAACGCTATAGTGCACACGTTAAAAGAGTGGAGTTTTCTCAGGAAGAACAATCGCTGTTGCCCCCTCTTACAGGGCATCTGTGTTTTCCTCAAAGGTTACTTTGTAATCAGCAGTAGTGCTGAGATATTTGTAACTTTTGACGATTTCCATTTCTTTCTCCTCAGTGGCTGTTGGTTTTGCGGCTGGTGGTTGCTCTCTGTGATCAACGATTATATCTTTGTTTTCTGAGGCATTAACTTGAACGCCATTCGGCAAAATCACTCAGGCCCACGATCAGTGTGTGTGTCTTGGAGGAGACTGACAACGGCAGAGTCCTCAGCTAACTTAATGATATGTCCGTCCTCAAAAGGAAGGTTTTTATCTCACTAGGCGACAGCATCGTTGGTCAGCCATGAAAAGCCTTCCTCCAGGACACCCTGAGAAAGGGCAGCAGGATCTAGGAGGATGTGGAAACTGGGGATCTAGGAGGATTTTGGAATTGTGGATCTATGAGGATGTAGGGAACTGTGGATGAAGGAGGATGTGGGAGTTGTGGACCTAGGAGGATTTGGGAGTTGTGGACCTTGGAGGATGTGGGAATTGTGGATCTAGGAGGATGTGGGAGTTGTGAACCTTGGAGGATGTGGGAATTGTGGATCTAGGAGGATGTAGGAATTATGGACCTAGGAGGATGTGTGAGTTGTGGATCTAGGAGGATGTGGGAGTTGTGTGTAACGGAGGTTGTGGCCTCCTTAAATTTTGCCAGCCTAAAAAGGCAAGTTTTGTCCTGTTAACCCCACTTAGCGGGGCCCCAAACTCCAGTACGTGTCTCCAAGCCACCTTTTCAGTGCCTCTGTCTTTCTCTTTCCCCTGCCCTCCTCTCCTGAAGGGTCTTTCTCTCTGGCCGATTGTTATGTTTTCCCCGGAGCCCGTCCCTCTCTGTCCAGCGGTCCTGAGGCCCGACTCCCGACTGGGCTTGACAAGAGAGGAGAGGCTCCTCCCACAGGCCCACTGTGACGAGCCGGAAGGTCCAGCAAGGGGATTGGACCCTGTGCGGTGCTGAGATGCTAATGGAATTATATGGAGAGCGGATGCGGGGTGTACTTAGCCGAGTCGCGTTGCCAAAAGTCGTGGTCAAGAAGCCGGGTCTTCACAAGACGAAGGTTTTCTCAGACGAGTAGTATAAAATGAAGGGGCGCTCTAGAAGTACGAACTTAATACCGAGCGAGGAGGTGCAGGTGAGGAGCCCTTAAGTAGTGGGTGGTGGGAAGGTGTGGTGCAGGACGAGGGACGTGGTTGGATAATTAGGATGTGCGTCTGCGTCTGTGGGAAGAAGCGGGGGCTTGTGTCTGATTGGTGAAGGCCGTGACACCCACCCGTTTGCCATTCCACACGCCGCGGGCTTCACGGCGCCCCCCGGAGAGGGGGCGCTGCCTGGAGGGGCGGCGTGTCTTTCGCTGACGTGGGTGCCAGCCTGCGGGTTCCCTGGCGCGTCTCTGGGGCGCTGTCCCGGTGACAGAGCAGAGAGAGCCACTGCCTGACCAGTACCCACCTCCCACCGGTGGTGACTGGGAGCACGGGTTCTGCCCGTGCCGGGAGCATGGAAGGCTCTCTCGGTCTCTCTCTGCTGCTGCCGTGCGGAGCGGCCCGGCGTGCTCTGGCACTGGAGTCAGGAGTCGTGCAATCACAGCAGGCCCACCTTAATTAGAACCAGGAGGGCCTGGACAGCAGCTGCCAGAGCGGCTCTCGGCTGAGCAGCACAACGCTCTGCTGAGTCTGACATAGGAGCAGAGGTGCCAACGGACACACACAGCCTTGCACACTCACACACTCACATACACACACAGCCTCACACATACACCTAGCCTCGGACACACACAGCCACGCACACACAGCCCCTCACACACAAGGCCTTGCACACTCGCAAACACACACAGCTTTGCACACTCAGATACACACACAGCCTCACACATACACCTAGCCTCACACACTCACACACATACATACAGCTTCACACACACATACACACAATCTCAAATATACACACAGCCTTGCACACTAACATATACAGCCTCACACACACATACACACAATCTAACATATTCACACACTGCCTTGCACATTTACATACACACAGCCTCACACACTCACACACACAGCCTCGCACATGGCCTCGCACACTCACATACACACACAGCTTTGCACAGTCACATACACACAGCCTCACACACTCACACACGGCCTCACACTCTCACATACACACAGCCTCGCACACACACACATGGCCTCACACTCTCACATACACACACAGCCTCGCACACTCACACTCACAGCCTTGCACAGACACAGCCTTGCACACTCATACACGTGAACAGCCTTATATGTTCATACACACAAACACAGCCTCACATGCACACACAAGCAAACACACAGCCTCATATACTCACATACACAGAGCCTCACATGCACACACAAGCAAACACACAGCCTCATACACTCCCATCCACACATCCTCACACGCAAACACACAGACTCACACACACTGTGTTCACACATATATACCCGTACACAAGCACACGCTCACATGAGTGCAAGCGCCCCGATGCAGCCCTTGAACGTGCAGCGGAGTGCCAGGACGAGGGGGTGAGGTTGCCAAGCGAACCTGTGGGCCCTGTGCCCAAGGGGGCTGAGCTCTGGACACCTCTCCTCCGCTCCGCTTTCCTTCGCTCTTCCTTTCTCCGTCTCTCGGGGGCCCTCCGCTCTGACGGGCTTTCAGCCGTGTGCCCCCCTGAGCGCGGGGATTCTGCCACCCCTCGTCCGGGGGCTGGCGGGCTGCTCTCCCACTCCGGAGGGGGTACTGGGAAGCCAAAATCGAAGCCCTGTTCTGACTTCCCCAGGGGGCACAGACAGGTGTGTGGGACCAGGCACCAGGGGTGATTAACAGCTGAGCACTCTCCCTAGGAGAAAAAAAACCCCGCCTCTCTCTCTGTGAGGAGGGCTGGGGCTGTACTGAAAGGTGTTAATAGAAAATCTGGGGGGGGGAAAAAAGAAACCCACAGCCTGGACAGACTCAGGTCTTTCAGCAGCATCACACAGCCGTCCTCCAAAAACATCGTATTTCATCACCTGCAGCTGCAGCCCTTTTCTAGATTTACAGCTGTGTTGTCGGGAGGCTGGCGTGAGCGGAGCCAGGAGCCAGGAGCGGCCCGCGAGCCCTGCGCCGTTAATGAGTCTTTGTCCAGACCCTCATTCCCTCCCTCTCCTTCGCTCCTCCTGTACGGCACGAGCTCCGTCCCTGCGCGGCGTCAGGCCCACCACAGCGGCCCTCCTGTCTTTCCTCGGGCTCCTCTTTCCCCCTGCATCCCATTCAGGCCCATGATGTCATTCCATGCCATGCTCCCCGCGCTCTTCGGAAAATATTCGTAATGCTCCGGTCATGTTTTTATATAGAGAGAGATTTCTGGGATTTATTTTTTGGGGGGAGGGGGATTTTATATTTTTTTTAATTACCGATTGATTAATTAACAGCCTCTGCCGGCACAGGGAGTTCTTTCAGCGCCTTTCTCCCAATTAAAAAAATAGTAGCTTGAATAAACAGTGACTGGGACCCTCACACACTCACACACACACACTCAGTCTCACACACACACTCACACACGCACGCACTCACTCACTTACTCACGCACGCACCCATGTGCGCACACACACACACACACACACACACACACACTCTGCGGCTGGACTTGCAGACAGGCTGCGCTGGGCAGGAGAAAGAGAGGGGGAGACAAAGAGGTATTGATAATACACCCCTGAAGTCCGGTGGGTTTGGGAAACACATTGCCAGCGCTGTGTGTGTGTGTGTGTGTGTGTGTGTGTGTGTGTGTGTGTGTGTGTGTTCTGGCTTTGCACAGCAGCCGAGGGGGGTATTTGCTAGCAATTTGCCACAAGTCTGGGACTCTCCTTTCCTGCTGGCTGTATTGGTTGTTTTTCAGAAGTGCGATTCATTTCACAGAAGCGTGCTGTAGCCTGTCTGTGCAACTAGTGCTGTTCAAAACAGGGGTCCGGGGGTCATCAGAGCCTTTCCAGGTGGGGGGGGGGTCCTGAAAACTAAAGCAAAAACATTTTCACCCCCGAACCCAGCTCTGTGTGACATCGGCTCAGTCTCATGGTGGAGCTGCTCGGCCGCCACGGCCGCCAGACCAGACACCGGGTGTCCCTTCCCGCTTTCCCCCATCTCAGCAGTGGTTGCATTGCTAATTATCACGGCATTGTACCCTGAAAGTGGGGTGCCCTTAACTGAGGGGGTGCCCTCTGGAAACAAACGAAGAGTCGAAGAGTGGCAGGCCCAGGAGCCCCTGTGGGAGTGGTGCTGCGTGAGGAGAGAGCTGTAGCCCACAGCAGAGGAACCAGCGCCGCAGGGCAAGAGG
This sequence comes from Atractosteus spatula, assembly GCF_055471065.1. Classification (NCBI taxonomy): domain Eukaryota; kingdom Metazoa; phylum Chordata; class Actinopteri; order Semionotiformes; family Lepisosteidae; genus Atractosteus; species Atractosteus spatula. Next base: position 71,868,004 of record NC_142708.1, on the reverse strand, counting down.
TGCAGAGGCCAACAGGACAGGCGCTGTGAGGGGCCCTTCAGGAATGAAGTCCACATGCTTACGTTGGAAAGGGGTCCACGGTCTGAGTGAAGGATTGATCACTTTCAGGATGGGTGAAGCACAGCTGAGATGACCTGGCCTGAGGACTGCAAGAGCGCGGACGGAGGCAGCAGTCCACGCTGGGGGGGGGGAATAACAGAGCTCGTGAATACACATTCTTTTGCTGAAGCACACTGAGTCGCACATCTGACAGCATTTTAATCATCCGCACCAGGGTCTGGGTTCAATCAAAATTCCCAGCGCGTGCCATTTGTGGCTTCAAGTCCGGCATGTTTCCAGTGGGCAGCAGCAAGGAAACTGGCATCCCGAGCTGGAATTGCAGCTGGCGGGCACGGGGCGCACATGGACTGTCTGAGTTGGGGTTGCCAAGTGCTTCATTAGGGCTCTGCTATTTTCGTAAGGGTGAGCATGGTTGTAAGTAACACAGAGGCAATGGGCCCTTTATGTATCTTTCTGCTCATCATCCCTCCAATCCTTCTCACTCTAACTGTACATCTGCTCTTCTGGGAGGCTCGTTAGGGTGAATCTGGCTCCGAAGCCAAAAGCTGCTCTGCTTCCTCCGACTCCCACAACCAATTTTTTTTCTGCAACCAATTCCTCTCCCCCACCCCACCCCCATCCTCCAGCAAAAAGTATAGAGTTCAGTTCTTTTTTCCTGGGTTGTCACCAGTGCCCAGATCTGCACTGTGTTTGTAAAGAGCGGCGGGGGGCGGGTGGGGGCACGTTCTGCGGCAGGCCGGACCGAGCCGTGTGTGTGACCCGTTCCCGGGGAGCAGGCTGCGCCCGGCGGGGCGAGCCGGGTGCAGCTCCGGAGCCCCTGACGACCGCACGAAAAAAACTTTATTGAAAGTGAGTGAGTGCTTGGGGATTGAGGAGTGTGTAATGGGCCCGTCAATTAGGCCGGTTTGTTTGTAGAGCAGTTAACAAAACCAGCTCTTACAAGTTCCAGGGGTGAAGGGTGCCAAGATACACACACCGATCCTCCCAGCCCCCCCCCCAATCTCGCTTCGTTGCCCCAGTCCTTGCAGACACACCAGGCCCTGCCGTGTGTCGACCCCTGCTGTCCCCACTCCCCTCTCTGCCCCTGCGACAGTAACACACTGTTCCTCTGCCAGAGGCCTGCCTTCACGCACTGGCACAAACATATTTCTAAACTGTATATATCGCTGTGCCTTTGCACAGTCCTGTCATTTTAAAATGTGTATCTCTGAACGCCCTGGAAATATCCAGTGTTGCCTCCAGACATCTGCCTCCCCTCCAGTATTCTGGCACTTAAGCTCCTGCTGCAGGCTCTGCGTGATGCGTCTATCCCAGGTCTGCCCCGACACTGCTGGGCTTGTGCCTCCTCTTGTCTGTGCTTGGTGTTGTGTCACAGACACATTCCCTGTGTGTCTGGGCTACTCATTTTGATTCATTAGGGTGCTGGAGAAGTGTAGACTGTGGCAGTGTAAAATACACATGAAATGATATCGTTGGAGATATTTTCCTAACCAAGCTTTACTATGCATTTTTTTACCTGAGTCCTTGCTTTTCATTATTTTAAATGTCAGGAATCTTCAAAAGAAACAGCATTTGTGATTAGTCCTCTCTCCCTCAGCTCTGTGTAAGCAGGTGTGAGCCTGGTCAGTACCTGGATGGGAGACTCCTGGGAAAGCTGAGGTTTCTGCTGGAAGAGGTGTTAGTGGGGCCAGTAGGGGGCACTCACCCTGCGGTCTGTGTGGGTCCTAATGCCCCAGTATAGTGACGGGGACACTGTACTGTCAAAAGGTGCACGTCTTTCAGATGAGACGTAAAACCGAGGTCCTGACTCTCTCTGGTCATTAAAAATCCCAGGACGTTTCACGAAAAGAGTAGAGGTGTCCTGGCCAAATTCCCCCCTGGCCTCCTAATAATCCCCCTCTCTGAACTGGCTTCATCACTCTGTTCTCCTCCCCACTGAGAGCTGGTGTGTGGGGAGAGGACTGGTGCACTATAGCTGCCATCACATCATTCAGGTGGGGCTGCACACTGGTGGGGATGGAGGGGATCCCCATTACCTGTCAAGTGCTTTGAGTGGAGTGTCCAGAAAAGCGCTATATAAGTGTAAGGAATTATTATTATTATTTATCACTGTCTCTTACCCATTACCCCTCTCTCTGCCCATCTTTCTCTTCTCTTCCACCCCGGGGCAGGTCCTGATCTCGGAGAGCGTCTGGCCACGTGGCTGCGTGTTGGACTGCACTAAGGGGCGACACCGATCCGTGTGTGGGAGCGACGGTCGGCTCTACAAATCCCTCTGCACCTTCCAGAGGGCGCACTGCATCAACACGGAGCTAAGGATCGCTCCCCGAACACACTGCGCCGGTGAGAGGGCGGCTGGGGGGGGTTAGACTGCTGAAAAAGAGAGATTTATGTCCATAGCAGAGTACGCTGGACAGAGGGAGAGGGGGTGACAGAGTAAAGACCATCGTAGAGTCTTGTGGCTGTGTGCTGCAAAACCTGCCCAAGACACTCGTACCCAGTGTAAAGATTCCGTGCCTCCCCAAAGCTGCAAAGCAAGCCCACAGACTGATTAAAAAAAAATTGGTCATGAGACCAATTGCATCACCTGGTGGGTTTGCAGGGCCTTCCGAGCCCCAGGAGTCTCTGTCGCTGTGTCGCTGCTCACTCTGAACAGGCCCCGTTCTACCAGGCCACAGTGCTGGACCAGGGGGAGACAGGGAGAGACAGGGGAGAGATAAAGAGGGGTGCACAAGTGTACAGACGCGAGAGTGACCGCGAGTTGTCAATCGTTTACCGCAGACCCTGCCCAGTCGAAGTGCCAGCAGGCGCGCGCCCAGGCCCTGGACTCCAGCAGCCGCAGCGATGCAGGCGGTGTGTTTGTCCCAGAATGCACCGAGGAGGGAACCTTCCTGCAGGTACCGCCAGCGCTGCTTCTTGTTGATGGCCTCGTTGTTGAAAAGGACAGGCGCTAGGTGGACCGTCCCAGAAAAGGAAACGTTTTCTCTAAACAGTCTTGCAGACACACCCCAAAGCACATATGCACAGTGCTCCCTCCCTAGGATGAGCTAACACACACATCTCAAGGGACATTCCTGAGAAAATGGGCTGTACCACTATGTACACTGTGTAGTTGCTGTATCACACAAATCACAAATGCAGCTAGTTCTGGTTCTTTATCTTGACTTTTTGGAAATTACAAGAAAATACCAATGGACATGCCAGCCTTGTGTGCACAAAAGCGTCTCAGTTGCACACTTGGATCTCCTCCTGGGAGGCTGGTGTTCCGCCTTGCGCCCCAGCGCTTTCAAAGCCAGCGGGGCTGCTGAGGAGCTCATGTCACAAGAGGGAGGTAATGTGCAGAAACCCTGATGCCCAGACTGAGCGCCCACATGTGTGTGTGTGTGTGTGTGTGTGTGTGTGCGTTGTTGTGCCTACAGGTTCAGTGCCACAGCCAGACTGGGTACTGCTGGTGCTCCACCCCAGATGGCAAGCCAGTGAGCGGTACTTCAGTCCTGCATCAGCGACCCAACTGCACAGGTAAGCCGGGGAGTGGAAACAAAATTCACTTGCGCTCGGAGGACAGAGGCAGGTCTGTACCTTTGTATGTGAAGGGTGATGTCATGTTGGTGTGTGAATATCATCTGACTGTTCAGACACACGTCACCTCTGTCACGTCACCGGATCCATAACAAAAGCAATATTGATAACACTCACCTTGCCAAACACCCTTTCTTTTTAAATCCATGGCATTTTTTCAGTGGCAAAGCGACAGATTCAGGTTCAGGTACAAATGGCAACCTGGCCTGAAAGGGTGAATTGAGCACAGCCCGTGGCTCAGTACTGTTTTCAAACTGAGAGTTAGTTCATGGAAAATACTGGCAGCCAGAGCTCAAATTTGTACAGTACCACCCTCATCTCCTGACTTTTTTTTCCAAACGTGGGGAATTGTGGGTGAATCAGTAGGTAAGTTTATGTCTCCCAGCTAGAATGTGAATTTGCTTCTGTGTCGTGGTAATTTTCTCTTGGCAGTTTTTTGAAACCTTAATATGGCACATTGCAGTGCCTTGTAGAAGTACTTTCCTTCTTCCAACGACAGCCCAGTTTGTTGAGTTACAAGTGATGTATGCACATCGTTTAAGTGAATATTTTTAAGCAGAACTTCAGTGCTCAAGCTGGAACAAATTAAATTAAATGTCAGCAGAAACTGCTAAGAAAAATCAATAACTAAAATATGCTGATTGTAGAAGTATTCACCTATGTTCGTTCAAGTATACAAAATTACAAAATCACACAAGTAGTTAAAGGACCTCTTTGTGCTGACATAGTGCTTCGCACGTTTTCAGAATAAACACACAGACTGTATGTCTATAAGGTGCCTCAATCAGGTTGTGCACTTCAAGCAAAGATTCAACCATGAAGACCAAGGCGCTTTCTACAAACATACAGAAGGCAAAGATCAAGAGCAGAAAAAGTATAAAAAGAGTATCCCTCTGAGCACGGGGAAAACAATCATTAAGAAGTACTACCCGGGCATTGCTTAGATCGGGCTGTCCCTCCAGACTGAGCAGCCATGCGAGGGGGAAACTGGCGAGGGACGTCACTGCGAGGCCAGCAGCGACTCTGAAAGAGCAAACTGGCTGAGTCGGGCTGCTGTGCTCTGAGACCTGCCTGCTGACAGAGTTTAACAGGGCTAGCAAGGTGGAATGATATCTGGGGGCGTCACTGCCTTCAAGAACCCCAGCTTGTTGTGTCCTGATGCAGATGAAGAACTACAGATGGGAGGTATTAACAAACCCTGACTGCAGTGCCCGTGGAAATGCAGGCCCCCTCGGCCCGCATTCCCACACCCACTGACCGCATCGCTGCATGGTCTGAAACCTCCATGGGAGCCGTACGCACAAAGAGCGGCAGATTGTCTAAACCTGTTGCCGATTAGATCAACACATACCTCATTCCCTCGGGTGTTTAATCCTTCTTCTCCGGCTGTTGCATGCTCAGTCAACAAGTTCTTTCCCCGCGAGTCTCGGTGTTGACTTTCTCTTAGCGTTTGATCTCCCGTCTCTGAACATTTTGTTTGACTTGCACTTTCGTTTTTTTCCCTTCCGTCGTGCTTTATCCTGACTATTGCCTTACAAGCTCAGGACTCTCCAGCACTCTTTGGAAAACCCGCAGTAGTGCTGTTTGTGAGGCACGAGCATTGACCTCCACGCTCTTGACCAGGGCTCCGGACTGTGCTGATTTTACCCCCTGTACTTGCCCCCGCATTACTCTGAGCTCAGCAAGTGGACTTACACTCCTCCAGTCACAGTGCAGCACGCTGACTTACTTTCTTTTGATTAGAAGCCGGTGTCTGACTGCCTAACTGTGTCTTCCTCTTGGCAGGCTCGTACCCCGAAAGGCCATCCAGTCCGGAGAGAGACTCTGCTCAGAGAGGTAAGATTGGTGGTGTCTGTCCAGGCAGGAAGACAGCAAGGCGCCGTGACCACAGTCCTTTGGGGCTGCCAGGAGGGCTCCCCCAGTAAGCCTGGAGAAACGTCACCCCGAGAAAAGACACACGGATTTTTTCCGTTCACGTGGACAGATCTGTTTAGCTGGTATAGCCGACCTGTAACTCTTCTTTTAACATCTTACTTTATGTATATTTGGCTTTAGGTGGGCGTACTGTACCCCAGGGCTGTTTCAGCCCAGTTTGACCATGTCCCCCAGGTAGAACCGTGAGTGAACCCCTGCTATAGACGAGCAGTAGCAAAGCTAGTGCAGCCTTTAGCCTGCTGTAATGACAAATGAGCTGTAGCTGTACTGCCCTGCAAAAATAATAGAGAACGGCCTCGATAGCAGGACACTTCACCTTCGATTCTAGGTTTAAGTTAGAGCAGGTTACAGCATTGCCTCCCTTGCACATGTGGCTTCCAGACCTGTTCCTGGACGTCTATACTGTCTGTGGGTTTCCTAGGCATCTGAGAAGCACCAGCAGGAGAAGTTCACGGCAAAGTTGTTAAACTGAGCCCATTAAGCCAATAACGAGTACATTGGTGTCGTAGTAAAGACAGCCTGCAGACATGCCTGCCCTCCAGGGCAGGATTGAAGGCCCCAGAACTAATTGTTAACAGGCGTCTCTGGTAGTTCTGCAGCTTTATGTGGAGTGAGTCTTCCTCTTGCTATTTTGTGCCAACCACTGTCTGTAAACCCATTAGCCTGTCTGAAACTGACACATTAGCCAGGTCTGCCGTTACTTAAACAAGTGTCACTTACGTTAGCTTTTCCCCCATGGAACAGCGCAGTGAGGAAAAGGTCTGGGTTTACCACATACCACATGCTGTGTGTTTGAAAGGAAGAGTCAGTCCAGTGGGACCTCCTTGGACAGGGCAAATTCAATATTAACTGAGCTTAACTGACCATATAAACTGGACTTTATGGCTGTTATTTTCTGACGTGTACACATATGCTGCATATCACAAGCTCTATATGTGAAACAGAAATGATATTCAGGATGTTGATGTGTTTGTGTCAACTCCCTGTTGTGCTTTGTCCTTTCTTCTATTTTATTCTGTCCCATAAATTATGTGAAGGCTTACTCCATTTTGAAATTTGTGGTAATGCTGTGCACAAGAAAGTTTAAAAAAATCTCTGAGAGGGTCCTAGCTGACTAATCCCATACGTATCTCCACAGCAATGCGCTGTTAATTGTGCGCTACCTTGGCTGATTCTTGGGGAATCCCAGTCAAGGTTCGCTTGTGACATGAGCTGGGCTTGACCCAGTGATATCTGAGCCACAGAACCCATCCTGTGCTCTAACAAGCTGTGCCCTTACACCAAGAGTCTAAGTAAACGTCTAAGCATCCCAGTGCACAAGGGCATGCACTACGGAACTGATCCTACTACCCTGTGGCCTGTGTGAGCTGCGTCACGTGTTTCTGGAGTAGATTGCGCTAACCTCAGTAACAGTGGCTCTCCAATTGTTCTTATCTCTGAATTCAGAAGAGGGGAGCCGACTGAGGCCTACCCCCGAGTCCAACAGCGCCCCCAGTCTCCCAGCCGAAGGTGAGTGACGTGACCATTCAGTCTTTTCTCAGAGGTGATTTCAGTCTTGCTCTGCACGTTCAGGATGAATCTTTTTTTTACTTATCACATACTTTTATAAAAATCTTCTCTGATGCCCTTTTTTTTTTTACAGAAATCACAGCCCCACCCTTCTGGGTGACCATCCTGTTGAACTCTGACCCCAGAGGCAACCGCTCGGCCAAGCGCCCTGCAGGTAGTCTGGGCTCCGTGCTTGCAGCAAGACTCCCAGTGCACAGCAGCTTGATCCGAGTCAGGTTTTCACACGACCGCAGGCTGTCAGCCAGCGCAAAGAGCTCAACACCTTGAACAGTGTGTTGTTGGAAATGTGCTTGGAAAAGCCTGTTTATGCTACTCTGGTATATTTTTTTGTGGCTGACAACTAAGGTGGATCGAATGAACTCTCCGATAAGGGCTTGGCTGCCATCCCTGCTCCACCTGTGTTCAGTGTACAGGACCGTGTGCTCCATGTATGTAGTCCGTATCTGTGTGTGTTTGCAGACACCCATCTGTCCTGCGAGAGGGAGAGAATCCAGGTCCTGGACCAGGCCCGGGTTCTGGGCAGGGACGACTTGTTCGTGCCGGAGTGCAGGTCCGACGGCCGGTTCAGCCCAGTCCAGTGCCACCGGGCCACGGGGTACTGCTGGTGTGTCCGAGCGGAGACTGGGCGGCCCCTGCCCGGTACCTCCACCAGGTAACACTGATACTGCTCAGCCTGACCGGGTCGGTACAAGCATGGGAAAGAGTGAGAAGGGGGGGGGAGAGACAGCGAAGGTGCAAAGTAGCGGTTAGGAGAGGCAGTCAGAGACTGCGAAGGTAAGAGTGAGAGAAGCAGTGAGTTAGAGTGAAATTGTCTGTGAGGGAGAGATACCGCGAGAGACGGTATTGGCTATTGGTACTGGAGATGGAGATGGCTAATAGGATCACTTAATTAGCCATATACAATTTCTTGCACTAGGAAAATGTCTTTTCGTCTTGCTCTCCATGAGACACACAGACAGGGAGAGAAGCTGGCGGTCAGAGCAGAGGGTCAGCTCTTGTACAGCGCCCCTGGAGCAGTTGGGGTTAAGGGCCTTGCTCAGGGGCCCAACGGAGTAGGGTTCCTTGGCCGGCCGCGGGATTTGGACCCCCCAACCTTCCAGCCACAGGCGCAGATCCTCAGCCACAGAGCCACCGCTCCACCCCACAAATTACAGCACAAACAGACAACACTGCCTCCCCCAGTGGAACACAAACGCAACACAAACTGGAAGGCTACCGGACTCATAGTGCAATACATAGTGGATAAGTATCTGAGCAGAGGGAGAGACGGCAAGAAGAAACAGACTCTGACGAAGTGCAGGCTTAGTGACCACAGAAGGTGAGTGAAGATAGAGACAGACCTGACTGTCCAGGGAGGACAGGCTCAGTGATCAAAGCCTGACCATAGAAACTGGACATGGGCAGACTTGACTGTCCAGGGAGGACAGGCTGTGCTCCCTCTGCCAGCAGGGAGAAGCAGAGACAGAAGATGCACTTTCTGCTGCACTGGTAGAAATACTCTGGGATTAGACAAACATTCTCCTCTAAAATAAAAATTCTTATCCCAGAATTGACACACCTGCCGGAATCCGAACAGCTTCAATCCCACTGGCAAGGAAACTCAACAGAGCTGCAGCCCAGTGTGTGATCTTCTGTCACAGATAGAGACAGTGAGCCTCTCAAAAAAGACATTATAGTTTGAAATATTTGTAAATGCTCTGCTTATTGTTATTAGTTTGGCAACACTAATTCATTTGTCACCTTAATACAGCTCTTTGAGTTTGAAACCATGAAAGTTAAATTACTGACAAAGGGTGAAGTGAGAGAGAATAAAGGAGACAAGGAGAGAGATGGAGCATTGAAGAATGAGGCAGTGACAGAGACTTAGACCTATTTTTGTGCTCTTTGCTTGTCTTAACATTTAAAATTCTTGCAGTTATGTTCATTGGTAATAAATTGTAATTGTAATAAAGACTTTTTGAATATGTACAGTATGAGTAACAGTGAGACAGAGTAGGAGAGAGTCTGTGAAGGGGCGAGATGGCAGGAGAGTGAGAGGGTGAAAGGAGTGAGACATTGTGAGAGAGATGTTGAAAATGAGAAAAGGAGACAATTGGAGTGAATGTGTTGCTCACTCTCCTGTTTCGGGTGGCCCACAGGAACCGACTGCCAGACTGCAGTGCTGCAGAGGCCGCGAGGTCAGGACTGTCGGACAGGGACTACAGAGACAGGGCCCTGCCTGGTGAGTACAACACTCGCACACATACAGCCCCACACAGCGCTTCTCAACCAGTAGTGTGGTCCGTGTCCTCTATGTCTCTGCTGGTGCCCTGAGCTGACCAGTACTGCGGTCTGTGTCCTCTGGACCTCAGCTAGACGCCTGAGCTGACCAGTACTGTGGTCTGCGTCCTCTGGGCCTCTGCTGGTGCCCTGAGCTGACCAGTACTGCGGTCTGTGTCCTCTGGACCTCAGCTAGACGCCTGAGCTGACCAGTACTGTGGTCTGTGTCCTCTGGGCCTCTGCTGGTCCCCTGAGCTGACCAGTACTGCGGTCCGTGTCCTCTGGACTTCAGCTAGATGCCTGAGCTGACCAGTACTGTGGTCTGCGTCCTCTGGGCCTCTGCTGGTGCCCTGAGCTGACCAGTACTGCGGTCTGTGTCCTCTGGACCTCAGCTAGACGCCTGAGCTGACCAGTACTGTGGTCTGTGTCCTCTGGGCCTCTGCTGGTCCCCTGAGCTGACCAGTACTGCGGTCCGTGTCCTCTGGGCCTCTGCTGGAGGCCTGAGCTGACCAGTTCTGCGGTCTGTGTCCTCTGGGCCTCTGCTGGTCCCCTGAGCTGACCAGTACTGTGGTCTGTGTCCTCTATGTCTCTGCTGGTGCCCTGAGCTGACCAGTACTGCGGTCCGTGTCCTCTGGGCCTCTGCTGGAGGCCTGAGCTGACCAGTACTGTGGTCCATGTCCTCTGGGCCTCTGCTGGAGGCCTGAGCTGACCAGTACTGCGGTCCGTGTCCTCTGGGCCTCTGCTGGAGGCCTGAGCTGACGAGTACTGCGGTCCGTGTCCTCTGGGCCTCTGCTGGAGGCCTGAGCTGACCAGTACTGTTGTTCTGCAGGCTGCCCTGGCCCCAAGAAGAGGGCCTTTCTCCACCAGCTGCTCCAGGCTCTGCTGCAGGAGGCCAGACAGACCAGTGGATCACTGCTGCTTCCAAGGTTAGACCATGGACTCCTCTGTCTCGCTCACTTTCTTTGTTTAGAATATTAAAATAATCACCCTAAAGCATCACCGTCCAGGTACATTCAATGTTTTGCATTAGAATAAGTGCAAATAAGACAGGATGGGTGAATGGCACTCACAAGATTTTCAGTGTCACTGTTTCTAGTTACCTAACGAAATGCAGCCAGGATTACTTCATTAGTGTCAGGCATTACGATGAGCTCTGTCATGACTTCAGGAGCTGAATCACCAGACAGTCCTCGTTAACGCACTCGGGTATAAATAGTTCTGTCGGGATTCACAGTAAGTGCCTTCTGTAGCTGTCCTGTCACAGTCCCTTCTTTTGGTCTTCTGTGATGGCCCTGTGGGTACGCAGTCACACAAACGCGCTTTCTTGATGACTCTTTCCTTCATCTCTTTCCCTGTCTCCCTCACCCCCTTTCTCTCACGTCTCCCTCTTGTGCTGTCTCTCTCTTTCTCTCTCTTCCTGCATAATAGCTCTCACGATTTTCCAGTTCCAAGAGCTTTATTGGTCTGACCAACAAATTACAGCACTGCCAAAGCAATCAACTTAAGTAAACATTCACAAACATTTATGAAGATAACATGATACTGTCATTACTCTTGAACGCTAAAATATTGTACTGCAACAAGATTATTTAGTCTCCCTCTGTCTCATTTGTTTGTGTGGGGACTGGGCTATGTACTTTTGTAACGTCTCAAGAGACATTTTTCAGTTGCTGGGAACCCTGGGGATTGAGCATGTGGTATTTGTGTGAGGATCCTGTGGGGATTGACCATGTGGGGATCGTGTGAGGATCCTGTGGGGATTGACATGTGGGATTCGTGTGGGATTCGTGTGGGATTCGTGTGGGATTCGTGTGGGATTCGTGTGGGGATCGTGTGGGGATCGTGTGGGGATCGTGTGGCGATCCTGTGGGGATTGATCGTGTGGGATTCGTGTGGGGATCCTGTGGGGATTGATCGTGTGGGATTCGTGTGGGATTCGTGTGGGATTCGTGTGGGATTCGTGTGGGGATCCTGTGGGGATTGATCGTGTGGGATTCGTGTGGGGATCCTGTGGGGATTGACCACATGTCTCGTCCCTCTTTGCCCCTCCCGCTCTTCCTCTCTCTGTGCGCTTGTGGGACAGCCCCGTGTCTGTGTCGCCAGCCCCCTCCTCTCCCCCCGCCGCTGCCCCGGCTCCGGAACCGGGCCCGGGAGCTCTGGAGGTGTCCGACGCGGAGCTGGCGCTGCGCCGGTACTTTGCCCAGCTGGACGAGGATGGCAGCGGCGCCCTGAGTGAGAAGGAGGCGCGCCCCCTGCTGCAGTACGTGCGCAGGAAGGCGCGCCCTCGCCGCTGCGGCAAGAAGCTCGCCCAGTACTGCGACATCGACGGCGACCGCGCCCTGACGCTGGCCGAGCTCACGGCCTGCCTCGCCCTGGCCCGTGAGTGAGCCCACCGCGCGGGTCTGTGCGTCTGTGCGTATCTGTGTCTGTGCCTCTGTGCCTCTGTGCGTCATGTGTCTGTGTGTCTGTGTCTGTGTGTCTCTTTGTCTCTGTGTGTCTGTGTCTGCGTCTGCGTCTGTGCTTGTCTGTGCTTGTCTGTGCGTCTGTGCGTCTGTGCGTCTGTGCGTCTGTGCGTCTGTGCGTCTGTGCCTCTGTGCATCGTGTGTCTGTGTGTCTGTGCGTGTCTATACGTCTGTGCGTCTGTGTGTCTGTGCGTCTGTGTCTCTGTGTCTGTGTGTCTCTTTGTCTCTGTGTGTGTCTGTGTAACTGTGTCTGCGTCTGTGCGTCTGTGCATGTCTGTGCGTGTCTTTGTGTCTGTGTGTCTGTGCATACTGTAAAAAGGTGCTGTCCTTTGGATGAGATGTAAAACTAAGGTTTTGACTCTCTGTGGTCATTAAAAATTCCAGGACGTTTCTCGAAAAGAGTAGGAGTATTACAAAGTTCCCATTGGCCTTTAGCAATCATGGCTTCCTAATAATCCTCATCTCTGAACTGGCTTCATCACTCTGCTCTCCTCCCCACTGAGAGCTGGTGTGTGGTGAGTGTACTGGTGCACCATAGCTGCCATCACATCATCCAGGTGGGTCTGGAGGGGAGTCCCCAATACCTGTAAAGTGCTTTGAGTGGAGGTTCCAGAAAAGCGCTATATACGTGTATTATTATGATTGATGTTATTTTATTGAGTAACAGAGCTGGTAAAAGATGCTGAGCCAATGTGCAGATTGAGCACTTATTGTCTAGACATCACCAGTTTGAACACCTGTCAGTTGTGATCAGATTATCCCAGGTGATGGTGCACGACTGAATGTCTTCTCCTAAATAGCACTTCTTCAGTTACTGTGCTGTGCTGTACATGCTGTAGAGCTCACACACCCCAGTGCTGTCAGTGAGAATTGTGTCACTTCTTCAGTCACTGTGCTGTGCTGTACAGGCTGTAGAGCTCACACACCCCAGTGCTGTCGGTGAGAGATGTATTACTCCTTCAGTCACTCTGCTGTGCTGTACTGGCTGTAGAGCTCACACACCCCAGTGCTGTCAGTGAGAATTGTATCACTCCTTCAGTCACTGTGCTGTGCTGTACAGGCTGTAGAGCTCACACACCCCAGTGCTGTCGGTGAGAGATGTATCACTCCTTCAGTCACTGTGCTGTGCTGTACAGGCTGTAGAGCTCACTGTTTTGGTTGAAGAGATGGACATTTGATTAAAAATTAGTTGCTCCAGATTATGTGATTTTACAAAATCAAAATGCCCAGCAAATTAAAATTCCAGATTTAAATCCTAATAATGAAACAGAACTTGGCGTTTGCAACCACTTCATTTTGTAGTCAGTTTGGAGTTTGTTTTGTAGTCAGCAGCATTAGAGCCAGCTGTTGCCTGTCTGACTGCTGCATGCAGGCCACAGTAATGAATCAGAGACGTGTGTGCACTCTCTCTCCCCTGTCACTTCTTCTCTCTCTCACTCTTTCCCAAGAGACGGCCAGAAAGAGAGGGGGGTGTTTAGAGAGAGAGGGGCCCTGTTTTCATTTTCACAGCCCTCCCTGGCAAGCCTGAGTCTGGGGGGAACTGTTGTCATTGGCTGCCTGTCAGATAAATTAAAAATATGCGCCTTGTGTATATATAGAATAAAACCCAAAATAAACCACCCCGACTGGCCACCTCTTTGCGGGCTTTTTTTAATGATCTTTCAGATTCTCGGGGCAGGACGAGAAGAAAGCCTAGCCTGAGAGCTGGAGGAGTCAGACGAGCTGTGTCTCCTCAGGCTCCGCACAGTCCGTGGTGTTTACACAGAGCACTCACACGTGTCCATCTCTCTGCTCCTGCTGGGAACCAGAGCATGCCCTACTGCTGACTGTTACAATGCCTGCCACTGCTACTGCTGCTGTTACTCCTGTTACATCTGCTTCTGCTATTGCTACCCCCACTCCTGTTACTGCTACTGCTGCTCTTACTGCTACTCCTGCTGCTGTTACTGCTACTGCTGCTCTTACTGCTACTCCTGCTGCTGTTATTGCTACTGCTGCTGTTACTGCTATTACTCCTGTTACTCCTGCAGCTGTTACTGCTGCTGCTACTGCTACTCCTACAGCTGCCACTCCTACTCCTACAGCTGTTACTGCTACTTCTGCTGTTACTGCTATTACTCCTGTTACTCCTACTGCTACTGCTGTTGTTACTGCTATTACTCCTGTTACTCCTACTGCTACTCCTGCAGCTGTTACTGCTGCTGCTACTGCTACTCCTACAGCTGCTACTGCTACTCCTGCAGCTGTTGCTGCTGCTGCTACTGCTACTCCTACAGCTGTGACTGCTGCTGCTACTGCTACTCCTACAGCTATTACTGCTGCTGCTGCTGTTACGTACTGCTGATGATACTTGTGCTGGTTGTACTAGTCCTGCCCTCGGGGTGTGACCGCAGGCTGAGTGGCTCCAGTTGCTTCAGCAGTAACAGCCAGCCTGGCCTCCATCTGAACTGACCTGTGTTGTGTCTCTGTGTCTCAGGAAGCCCCAAACAGCAATGAAAACCACCTGCCTGCCCCCTTCCCACCTCCACCCCGCTTGCCTGCTGTGTCCAAAGCTGTGTCTGCGCAAGGGGGAATCCAAGAGGAACGCCGGCCGAATCCAAATCCGAGGTAAAAGGAGATTAAAGGGGTGGCAGGCTACCTCCAGAGCCACTCGGCTCAGCCCGGGATCACTGTGCCCCGGCACTCTGCAGCTCACCGGGCCCACACAGGGTTCCCTTCGGATAGCACTCCTCTACGGATCAGATCACGCTTCATGACGCAGGCTGCCTGTCTGTCTCATTAAACACCCTCCAGGACTATCCACTGCGCTGAGCACACTGCTCGCGAGGACAGCACTCCGTCTTTCCCCTGTGTTCTCCACATGCAGAAACAAATTCAGAGCCCGGGATCTCTCCCATGTTAATCATTTGAAAACTGGGATAGCTGGCCATGGTTTTAACAAAGCAAAGGTGTCTGACCAGATTTGTACAGGTTCTACATTAGAAACATGTAACCTAGCGTTTTTCTTTTCCATTTGAGATATTTGGGTGCACAACTGCCACCTCTTGTGATCCAAGGGGAGTCTGAGAGATTGGGTGGAGGTTTTCAAATTTCTTAAGGGGATAAAATAGAGCGAATCACAGAAGTTTGCTCAACGGAGTTCAGCTGTGGCTTCTAACTTGAGCAAAACAGAAAAGTGTGTCAAAGGGCAGTTTTTTAGTCAGAGGCTTATTAACGTGCGTGAGAGATCCGGGGATTGCTCCCAAGTCGACTTGGCACTGTGCTGGCATCTCTCCCTGTTCAGGCAGTGCCAAGGGGTTGAACGGACTGTTCCCAGGAGGCTCTGTTGCGTATTCATGGTCTCTACCTTGGCATGACTTTCGGTTTTTGTTTCTCTCCTCCTCCTGGACTGGGCTATCCTGGGCTCTATGGGCACGAGACAAAGGGCCTTGGAGTGGGTTATGTCTGTCATGGTCTTTTTTATTAAGACTCTTGGCCCCGTCCCGCAGAGACAGACAAGTGGACAATCTTCTCCGGCACTCTATCCCACCTGTCAGGCCACACCTCCCACCCCCCCACCCCCCCTTTTAGAGGGGATTCTGCCTTAGAGGCGTGCAGGGATAATCCCACCAATTGCAGCTTCGCACCCTGGGCTCCTCAGCCAAGCACAGACACCCAAGGTCTGAACTCTGAACCTGCGGTGCTTCTCATACTGAGCAGGATCCCTGCTGCAGCAACACATCACCTGCAGGCCAAAACTAACCCGTCTAAACCCAGCTCCCTTTCCTGTTACTGGGTCAACAATCCAACTTCACAGCTGCTGAATTCCGCTTCAGAGTGATGGATAGAGCCGACGTCGAAGGATGGTAGATGGACTCGTACGCGTTCTGACGCGCTGCGAGCCCTACGGCGCCGCCATGGGGAGAGCTAGTGCCGACTGGAGGGGCGGCGTGTCTCTCTCCGACGTCACCGCAACCCTGCCGGCGCCCTGAGACAGCAGCACGGCCTCTGGCCAGCAACACCACCTCAGGGGGGTTGGTCAGCTCAACCATTTGCTTGGGGAATCCCGGTCCATGTCAGCTAGAGACACGACCCAAGCTCGAACCCGCAGCACCTGGCTCATATTGCTCACTTTGGGCTCGAGCAAGCGCCTTTTAATGGCTGAGCCACGCTGAAGGCCTTAGATTTGTTTTGGAGGAGGAATCCTTAATAGGTGTACGATAGAATACCTAGCACAAACGGGAGGAGTCCCAAACACCACATTGCCTGGTATAGCAGCTGCCAAGGTTTGTATGACATATATCAGTCCAAGCGGTAGCAACAGAATGAGTCCCAGAGTAAAGTCTATGCTCTGAGGAGGTCGTTTTCAAGATTTCCTGTCTTGTCTTGTAGCTTGTCCAGGGCTGGTGCCCTCTTTGTCTGTACTATTATTGTGTGTGATTCTTGTATTTTGTGTATTGTCGATGTGTCCTTGAAAACATCCTTGAAAAACCCTTTCATGCATAAATAATTGAAAATGGATCTTTGAAACCGGTTGGGCGTCATCAGTCAGCGATTGCTGGGCATCTCCAGGTGGTGGCACACAGCTGGCTCAGCACCACCCACAGGCAGGGCCAGAGCAGGTCGGCCAGGGCCCCCAGCCCACGGGCCTCGGCTCTCGGAGAAACTGCGGCCCAATGGCCATGGAGTGGAGTGGGTAGCAGATGCGCCGCTGCTGCGGTCAGCACTGGCTCTCCAGTGGAGGGCCCCGATGGGTAAGTGAGTCGGGACAGGCTTGTCCGCATCTCCTCTCTGTCCCCCTGTGGGTCCGGGGTGTCACCGCTGAGAGCCGAGGCTTGAAGACGCAGCTGGCCGCTCCCGACATGGAAAAATACCAAAGCATTATTAAAAAAAGTAGTTTTGAACACGTCATAAATACAGATCCAGATCGCTGGAAAGGTGTTTTTTCTAACATTGGCTTTTGAAAAGCAAAATGGGTATTGCTTCTGTCGCATCAAACAGCAGCGTTCTGTCGGCCCTGTATGATGTGGCGATGCAAGACAGGGCTAACACACTGTATTTCCCGTCCCCTGTACGCAGTGTGTTTTCGCCTTTGTTGTGTATTTTTTTGTTTTGAAAATCCTTTACCTTACAATGTTCACAATTACGATTATTTTTTTGTTACTTGTATAATAAACAAATGCACATGAGTGACTTCACCATTACGCTACAGCAGTGTCAAATGTGTACGTTAACCTCATGTTTTTTTTTATTCAATAAACATGTACAAATGTATGTATATAAATATATATTTAAAGAGATGTTGTGTACTGTAGTTAATGCTCTGCCTACCGTGTTGCAAAGCCGAATTGCCCTCTCGTATTAAATGGGGCACTGCAGATAGCGATGATGCGACACAACGCCAAGCACAGAACGGAGCAAGCACAAACAACACAGTACCTTGACCTTGTGGGCCATGCGGCGCCCACCTACTCTGCTCGCTGAGCCTGTCCGGCCAGAGGTGCTGCTGACCCCGGGAGGGACGGGGCTCGGCCCAGGCGGCCTCTGCTCTGTGCAGCTCCCAGCTGACGCAGCGAGGTGAGGAACCCTGAACCCAGACGACCCCTTGGCCCTGCTCTGACCACCACACACACCGTCTAACCCTACAACAAGCCTAAATGTTAACGCTTAATTACATACTGCAATACTTAAACACATGGGTGATGGAAGAATGGTCAGGATCGCTTGCACAGTCTTTTCACCATCGTGTGACAGGCTACCTGCTTCTAACCCCTGATCTCCGAAGCCGGTGCCTGTGGCCCTGGCCATGGAGAGCACCCGTCACGCAGATTCCACAGATGATAATAATATCACGTTATTAAAACTTTACAATTTCTTGCATTAGGAATGATCTTTTTGCATACCCCAGCTTGCTCTCCGTGAGACACACAGACAGGGAGTGAAGCTGGGGGTCAGAGTGCAGGGTCAGCCATTTATACGGCACCCCTGGGGCAGCTGGGGTGAAGGGCCTTGCTCAGGGGCCCAACGGAGTAGGATTCTTCTGCCGGCTGTGGGATTTGAACCAGCCACAGGCGCAGATCCTGAGCCACAGAGCCCCCACTCCACTCCAAAAAACTGCCAAAACTGCCAAACCTTCGCTTTCTGGTCATTGGCTCAGTTTAGTCATTTAATTGCTGATGTGGGAATTTCTCCGCTCAGAGCAGGGATATGCTGTAGCCAACCTGTGCCGCCAAACTGTTTTATAGGCGGTGTTTATTTCCTTATGACAGGAATGGCCTCAGGTGATTTTTTTTTCTACAATCACTAGAAATGGGAGAATTCTCTTACCCCTAAGTCCTGGATTATTTTTGTTTCTCTCTCTAACCATGGTCTATTCGTTCACTAACATAACAAGGCCATTCATATACTGGAGCAAGTAATAGGTTAATTCCATGCTGAAAAGAGAAGAAAGAAAACACAACGTTTCGGCCGTGGAGCCTTCTTCAGGTGTGAGGAAGGCTCACACCTCACACCAGAAGAAGGCTCCACAGCCGAAACGTTGTGTTTCCTTTCTTCTCTTTTCAGCATGGAATTAACCTATCACTTGTTCCTTTGAAGCCCACACAGGCTAGCGCAGCTCCCCACCTGAAGTAATTTATATACTGTATGCGCATCAAGCAATTTTCTCAGTACAGGCGCGTTTGTCCCACATTGTGAGGGAAGGAGCCTTGCTTTGAAGAGCACACAGTGTGCCGTTTTTGTCATGATTGTGTATGAATTTATTGTTTGTTTGTTTTTTAACATAGGGGAAAGCTTCCCACTTGCTTCAAACCCAAATCACGAGTCTCGGGTCTGTCCTGGCAGCGCAACAAAATGAAGCCCTTCGAGTTAGGCGCACTTCGCTATTCTCACCGCTAGGGGGGAGTGTTTCACAACCAATACCATTCTCTGTGCCTTCATGCTCTGTCGTGCTGCGTATTCCCAGTTTAGAGCGGCAGCTCAAGGCCGCAGTGAAAATGGAAAACGCATTACTACGGGTTTAGAATAGCCCAGTGATGTATAGATATGAAACGCCAGATGCCTATTTATGTTGAAAATGTCAATGTGGGCTTTTACTTTTTTTCTGTTTCTGAAATGAAGACACTAATTGAATTGATAGACCAGAAAAGGCAAGAAAACAAGAATCAACTGGCTCATTTCAAGGTCCTCCAAGTTATTCATAGCCTGTTTATTTCAGACCTAAAACACCCAGCACAAAACAGAGCAGACAGATGCTGCAGGAACTGGCATACGTTGGCCTTGTGCATCAGACACTCGTTCATAAAGCTAATGACTGCATTTCTACACCTCGTACAGGGGGTGTTCAGCAGCCATTGTGTCTTTACATGTGGGGAGGGGACACTAAAACATCGCTTTGCTGTCCGAATGGCAGTGTGGGTGTGGAGCAGGATATAGGGGGAAGTGCTTCTCACACTGTGGTTATCTGCTTTGTATTTGGTGATCTGTTGGGGGATAAAGGACAGCGGCATCTGACAACCTGCTGAGTGATGTAGAAAGGGCATCTTCTGTCTCTGCTTCTCCCTGCTGGCACTGGGAGCACAGCCTGTCCTCTATGGACAGCCAGTCTGTCTGTGTCCAGTGTCTATGGCCAGGCTGGTCACTGAGCCTGTCCCCTCTGAACAGTCAGGTCTGTCTGTGTCCAGGGTCTATGGCCAGGCTGGTCACTGAGCCTGTCCTCTGGTCAGTCAGGTCTGTCTGTGTCCAGTGTCTATGGCCAGGCTGTGGTCACTGAGCCTGTCCTCTCTGGACAGCCAGGTCTGTCTGTGTCCAGTTTCTGTGGCCAGGCTGTGGTCACTGAGCCTGTCCTCTCTGAACAGTCAGGTCTGTCTGTGTCCAGGGTCTATGGCCAGGCTGTGGTCACTGATCCTGTCCTCTCTGGTCAGTCAGGTCTGTCTGTGTCCAGTGTCTATGGCCAGGCTGTGGTCACCGAGCCTGTCCTCTCTGGTCAGTCAGGTCTGCCTGTGTCCAGTGTCTATGGCCAGGCTGTGGTCACTGAGCCTGTCCTCTCTGGACAGCCAGGTCTGTCTGTGTCCAGTTTCTGTGGCCAGGCTGGTCACTGAGCCTGTCCTCTGGTCAGTCAGGTCTGCCTGTGTCCAGTGTCTATGGCCAGGCTGTGGTCACTGAGCCTGTCCTCTCTGGTCAGGCAGGTCTGTCTGTGTCCAGTGTCTATCGCCAGGCTGTGGTCACCGAGCCTGTCCTCTCTGGACAGCCAGGTCTGTCTGTGTCCAGTGTCTATGGCCAGGCTGTGGTCACTGAGCCTGTCCTCTCTGGACAGCCAGGTCTGCCTGTGTCCAGTGTCTATGGCCAGGCTGTGGTCACTGAGCCTGTCCTCTCTGGTCAGTCAGGTCTGTCTGTGTCCAGTGTCTATGGCCAGGCTGTGGTCACTGAGCCTGTCCTCTCTGGACAGGCAGGTCTGTCTGTGTCCAGTGTCTATCGCCAGGCTGTGGTCACTGAGCCTGTCCTCTCTGGACAGCCAGGTCTGTCTGTGTCCAGTGTCTATGGCCAGGCTGTGGTCACTGAGCCTGTCCTCTCTGGACAGCCAGGTCTGCCTGTGTCCAGTGTCTATGGCCAGGCTGTGGTCACTGAGCCTGTCCTCTCTGGTCAGGCAGGTCTGTCTGTGTCCAGTGTCTATCGCCAGGCTGTGGTCACCGAGCCTGTCCTCTCTGGACAGCCAGGTCTGTCTGTGTCCAGTGTCTATGGCCAGGCTGTGGTCACTGAGCCTGTCCTCTCTGGACAGCCAGGTCTGCCTGTGTCCAGTGTCTATGGCCAGGCTGTGGTCACTGAGCCTGTCCTCTCTGGACAGCCAGGTCTGCCTGTGTCCAGTGTCTATGGCCAGGCTGTGGTCACTGAGCCTGTCCTCTCTGGTCAGGCAGGTCTGTCTGTGTCCAGTGTCTATGCCCAGGCTGTGGTCACTGAGCCTGTCTTCTCCTTACTGTATCGTCCCCTGGTCAGACACTCAGCTGCTGTGTGATGTCTTTCAGGGTCCTACAGCATTCCAGTTTGTGTCGCGTCCGTGTGTGTGCCCCAGCGGGTGTCCCGTTGCAGCCCGGCTCCAGCCGGTTCCTGCCCTTGCAGCTGTGCTGTCTGGAGGAGAGGTGGCCTGCGGACGGCCCGGTGGCAGAGTCGGGAGGGCTGCGGCAGGGCGCCGATTCTCGTCTCCGCGCACAAAGCACCGCTCTCCCCTCGCTCCTGCCGTGACGTCAGGGGCGCGAGCTCCGCGGGCGACAAAGAGAGGGATTAAACGGAGAGAGAAGCGGCCTTTCTTTGTCCCGAAACAAAGGGCCTGTTAGCGTGAGGGGCAGAAGCGCTCTGCTGTTCCCTGCACTTTTGCCCCCTCCCGCGTTTGTCGTGTTTACAGGAAGGGACCGGCGGCTCTGGAAACGGCACCGTGGGCCTCCGCGCGCGGGTCCCAGACCGCTCCGGACGAGCCGCGCGTGTACGTGTGCGTGTGCGTGTCCGTGTCCGTGTCCGTGCGCGCGCCTGCACCTGCAAAACAAGAAGTTGCGGGAAAGTTTCGTGTGCTGGCTGCTTCCGCGAGTGTGAGTTGAATTGCCTTGTGCTGCTGCGGCACAGCTCTGGTTTGATCGTTGTGTCGTTCTGAAGCGCTTGGCTTTTACGACGTCTCGCATCTTCGCGGCGTCTCCCGGCGTGCGAGCGCCGGATGTCCCCCCCGGGCAGCAGAGCCGGCAGCTCAGTCCTGGAGCTGACGCTGCAGCGGAGCACAGCGAGCACATTAACAGTCCAGCCTGCGCGAACCGGTTGCTTCGTTGTCGCTGGCAGCAGCCGTGTGAGTCGAGTGTCACAAGTGGGTGCTCAGTCACGGTGGCGCCCTAGAGACGAGTCTCCGTGTGAGCAGCACCCCCGTTCCCAGATTGTTCCCAGATTGTTCCAGCAAGCAACAGCCCTCGGTGGGGGGGGGTAATGTGTTTTTCCGCGGCTGCGACCCAGCTGGCGCGGTGCTGTCAGCCTGCGGCTCGACTCGGCCCGGCCCGGTTCGGCTCGCGGGGCCGGACTCCACGGCGGGTGGGACACAGTGCCCCCCCGCCCGCCCCGATCAGCCTGCACCAGGAGAGGGGCTTGCGTTGTGACAGGCTGCACCCCTGGCGACGTCGTGCTCCCGACTCTGCGGGCGGTGCGGTTAAAAACGGGGGGCGAGGGGAGAGAGAGGGAACGTGAGACAGAGACACCGAGCGAGAGAAAGCGCAACACCGTCACTGTCCTGACGTTCGTCACAGGAGGTAAATGTCACTCACAGCCTCTGTCTGCCTCTGATCAGCCGACCGCACTAATGGTTACCTTGGCAACCTCTTCACAAAGGTCATGGGGTCATGGGGCTGCAACATATGACAGGTATTTCACTGGGTTTGTTTGTTTTTAATGTGAGGGGGTGCATAGTTCTCCAAGGATGTATAGTTTTACAGTTTGACATTACTATCTTAGCCGAGACAGTTTGTGCATTAGGCAAAACCCTGCCTCTGGCCGAGAAAACGTTCATGAAGACAATTGCTTCGGCTCGGAACAGGGAGGTTAACAGCCCCAGGATTCACAAGGCTGGGCTGACTGGGGGTAAAGCACAGTAACAGTACCGCACTGGGGATTTGAACCTGCAGCCCTCGCTGCTCCGAGCGTCGCCTCTGCACCTCAGCAGGGGGTTTGGGGGGACTTGTCCTGGGCCGTTCCAGTAGTTGGACATGCCTGAGTGGCTCCTTAATAAAGAGACATCTTCAGGCCCAGTCCTGGGCACCTTGGGCATCTGTTTAATGGCTGAGGAGTGACGGGGCTCTTCTTCTGCTGAAGGAGGAAGGGTCAGTGCTCACTGGGGGCTGGAAAGGAATGATTTCAAACAAGCTAGAGAGAGAGAGAGGCAGTGTGGGCTAGTGGTTAGAGCTGAGGCACTGGGAGAGAGAGAGGCAGTGTGGCTTAGTTATTGGAGCTGAGACACTGGGAGGGAGAGAGAGAGAGGCAGTGTGGGCTAGTGGTTAGAGCTGAGGCACTGGGAGAGAGAGGAGGCAGTGTGGGCTAGTGGTTAGAGCTGAGGCACTGGGAGAGAAAGGGAGGCAGTATGGGCTAGTGGTTAGAGCTGAGGCACTGGGAGAGAAAGGGAGGCAGTATGGGCTAGTGGTTAGAGCTGAGACACTGGAAGAGAGAGAGAGGGAGGTAGTGTGGGCTAGTGGTTAGAGCTGAGGCACTAGGAGAGAGAGAGGGAGGCAGTGTGGGCTAGTGGTTAGAGCTGAGACACTGAGAGAGAGAGAGAGGGAGGTAGTGTGGGCTAGTGGTTAGAGCTGAGGCACTAGGAGAGAGAGAGGGAGGCAGTGTGGGCTAGTGGTTAGAGCTGAGACACTGAGAGAGAGAGAGGGAGGCAGTGTGGGCTAGTGGTTAGAGCTGAGGCACTAGGAGAGAGAGAGGGAGGCAGTGTGGGCTAGTGGTTAGAACTGAGGCACTAGGAGAGAGAGAGGGAGGCAGTGTGGGCTAGTGGTTAGAGCTGAGACACTGAGAGAGAGAGGGAGGTAGTGTGGGCTAGTGGTTAGAGCTGAGGCACTAGGAGAGAGAGAGGGAGGCAGTGTGGGCTAGTGGTTAGAGCTGAGACACTGAGAGAGAGAGAGGGAGGCAGTGTGGGCTAGTGGTTAGAGCTGAGACACTGAGAGAGAGAGAGGGAGGCAGTGTGGGCTAGTGGTTAGAGCTGAGGCACTGGGAGAGAGAGAGGGAGGCAGTGTGGGCTAGTGGTTAGAGCTGAGACACTGAGAGAGAGAGAGGGAGGCAGTGTGGGCTAGTGGTTAGAGCTGAGGCACTGGGAGAGAGAGAGGGAGGCAGTGTGGGCTAGTGGTTAGAGCTGAGACACTGAGAGAGAGAGAGAGAGAGGCAGTGGGAGAGAGGCAGTGTGATGTGCTTCCTTTCAACCAAATTCTGAGCTCAGAGGTTGAAGAATGCAAGCTCAGATATTAGCACGTACTCCGATCAATAACGAAAGAAAGGCAAAGGGAATATTTCAGCCCTGCACATCTGTGTGTTGTCGGGCCTGTAAAATGCAATCGACGCACGTGCACGGTCATTACGGCTCCAGAGCGCGTTCCCGGTGCTGCCCTGCGCGCGCGCCCTTCCCTCTGGGGCGCGTTCTCGCCGGACAGTCTCTGCCGGTGTAACGTGAGTGTGTTTGTGTGTGTGAGAGTGTGCGAGGCGAGCCCCTACAGAGAGCAGACAGATTACCGACCGCAGTTCCCCGTGTATTCCACAGCAATATGTGCACAACCGAGAGGTCTGCGCTGAGCAACGGAATAAACTAGAATCAGGTAAGCGCTCGTCAGTGCGTTCCACCTGCACAGCAAAGTATTCAGCAGTATTAATGACAGGATAGGAGGGGAAAACTCGAGACGTTTACTAGAGGAAATCTGCAGATTGAAAGTAGTAATTCGCAGGAATCCAGATAGATGCGCGAGCAGCCGGCGACGCGCGCAGACGGGTTTGCTGATCGTGCGTGTGGCCGGCCGGGTCCGGCGGAGTGTGTGTGTCTTACCTCCCGGCCCCCAGCGAGTCTGCTGCCGCCGCCTGGGCTCACGCGTACCGTCCGGTCCGGTCCGGTCCAGTTCTCCCCAGAGCGACAGGAGGGGCTTTGAACTGAGGCGGTTCCGGTCCTAGACACACAACCCAGGTGATCTCATCCTAGAGCCCAGATAAGAAGAGCGACGGACGCTGTGCCTGGTTTCTCTCTTGTACGATGAAGCGGACCGCTGGATAGGATGCCGTTGTGTGAATGTGTGTCGTTTGTACGATAAGACTTTATGCACGGATCTCGCCTGCTCGCGCGCTGTGACACGGGGTACGAGGCAGGTGGGGCGGTGGGACCCCGCGCGGCCGGGGCGCGCGTGTTTTTGGCCGCCGAGTCCTTCCAGAGAAGGGGGCAGGAGCCCACGAGCTGCACGGTACCCCTCGCAGGACCCCGCACGAGTGCTCGCTGGCGGGGGCTGTTGTGATCTGGGTGCGTTATTCTTTAAAGCCCACGTAATGAGGGTAACATGCATGACCCGGCAATCAACGTGACCTTTTAAATAATTCAATTAACGTTTTTACTGCTCGAGCCATAACTGCTCAATCTACAATGCGATAACGATCTGGGGCTGTCACGGCGTTGACGCAAAGAGCAATTGTCCGAAAAGTGCAGTTAAAACGGACGAATCGCATGGAGTAGCTTTAATAAAGTTGGAGACTGTTGTGTGGGTCGGGGCTGCGCGCTGTGATGCTTCTGCAAAGGTGTCCGCGCTCCTGTCAGCTCAGCGCGAGAGCCCGAGTTGTAAGAAATGGTGGGTTTTCCTCGCGGCGCGTGGCGAGGCGGTGGGCGGTGTTTCCCGAGCCGCGGCCGGGGTTCCCTTCTCGCGCGCAGACACGCGCGCGCGCGCGGGCTTGTCGCTGCTGCTTTGTGCCCCAGAAACGCAGGTGTCTGTCTCCTGCAGCGCCGTGACAGAGGTCTGGAGTCCGGGGCAGCCCTGGGTCTGTCTGTCTGCCTGCGTGCGGCCGTCAGACTCCGGGTGCACAGCAGTCTGAGCCACTCCGGGTTTTACTGGCCTCAGGCATCAGCCCTTTCAGCGGCTTGAGACGGCGTCCTGGGACAGACGGGCGAAGTCTCGCTGCTGCTGCGTGTGCGGGTGCTGTAGGGGGCGGCTGGCAGCAGAGCTGGGCCTGGAGCGGACCCTGCCGTCCCCTGGGCTGTGCAGAGCCGGGCCTAGAGCGGACCCTGCCGTTGTCCAGCGCTGTTCTGCTGTGAACAGACGCCCCAGGTCGCTGTTAACAGGGGTGCCCCCAGGGCCCTCAGGCCAGCCGGGTGGGACTCCCCCAAGTGACGCTGCCAGAGGACAGTTGGGTCTGCCCAGCTTTCTGGCACACAGCGCCCCCCTGTGGCCAGCCGCTGCCCGCGGGCTTGAGGCTGTGTCAGTGAGGGGCCTCCCTCGGGGGGGCGCCCTGCAGGGGGACAGCTCTGCCGGATCTCCAGCCTGCAGTCCCTGCGGACCCCCTGCGCCCGCAGTGTCCCTGTGGACTGAAGGGGCGCCCAGGGGGCCCCTCGTCCGGGCGCTCCTCACCAGCTGCGCTTCTTTCGAAGAGCCTGGTTTTCTCCGCTCCGGAGCCCGTCGGCATAACCGGGACCGGGTGGTTGTGCGGATTTCGGGAAGCCGAAGACGGGGAGCACCGTGGAGCCCCTGCCGGTTTTTTTGCGAGTCTCGGTTGGCTCGGCCTCCGGCGGAGGGACCGGATCCGGCCGCAGGGGAGGGCGGGAGGTCCGAGTGAGTCAGCGCCTGTGTGTTCCATCCGCCCCCCCCCCCCTCCCCCTCTCCTCTTCTCCTGAGTCGGCACCTCCTGCGGGCGTCTGAGTGGCCCTGTGCCACAGAGCGCGGCTGCGGTCCTGCTCATGTAGTTGATTGCGTTTGTCCAGGGCTTGTCAGTGTGCGCAGGGGGGGGGTCTACTTCACCCTCCACTGCAGCGCTGCCCCCCCCCCGGGGCGACGCAGGGCAACGTCGGGGGGGGGGGGGGGGGGTCCGGTCCCGTGCCGGTTTTCCATGCCCTCGCTCCGGGCAGAGCCCAGAGGCACACGTGCGCGCGCGGGCCGGATTGATGGGAAGCAGGAGAAAGGCTCCCACTTTGAGGACGGACGGGATCCCACTCTCCGCTTGTTCACTTTCCCTGACACGGGTGGAGTTGTCCGGTTTCCCCCCCTGCGTGTCCCATGGTGTCTTTTATGCGAGCATCTTCAGCTCTCATTTATGCTTGGTGTTTTTGCTGTGCACGTTTTCCTCGTCTCCGGGCCACTTGTTTGCAGTGCAGTAGGGTGGTGTTTCTCAGCCTGTTCTTGGACAAGAAGCCAGCTCTGTAATCGCCTCATTCTTTGAGGGCTGCTGCAGAGTGGCCCATAGCAACAGTGAGGGGCAGTTGGGGCTGTTGCTTGGGGGCGGAGTCCCGCAGGGCATTGAAACAGGGCGGTAGGGGCAGACGTGATCGTGGGGCACAGCTGCACACTCAGGAACAGCACACACGTTCGTACGTCCACTCCTGTGGAAAGCGGTCAGTTCTACCGAACCACACACTGGCCTTCAGAAAGGCCTCGTGACCCACAGCGCTGCCCACGGGGGGGGGGCAGGTGGTCATACACCAACGCAGGATTCTTCTTGGCCCCCCTGGATCAAAGATTCAAACACTGGTTCACATGCACACATGCACACACGCACACACATGCACGCGCACACACGCGTGCACACACACACACGCACACACGCGCGCGCTCAGGTGAAGCTGATGTACAGACACTCCTACACACACTCAGTCCCTGCTGTGGTGCTCATGGCACTGAGCTCACTTCCCCCGCTCTGCTCTCACTGGCCGGCGTCCAGCGCCCGAGCCGCCAGCTGTCCCCCCAATTGGCCGGTTCGTCTGTCTGCATCGCAGGGTCCCGCCTCCGCAGCGAGAGTGATCCAGGCGGCCGGCGCTCGGCGCGGATACACACTCCGTGAGCATCGCCCCCCCCCCCCCCCACGCACACACAAAACACAATACAGCCCGTCCTCTTGTAGGGCACTACCACAGTCGGAATCAGGCCGTAATACCGCGGTGCAGAGCTAATGATGCCGTTCGAGCTCCTCCATCTGGGTTCTAGTGCTCTCTGCCGTTGTTGTGCTTTTTGGGCCAGTGCAGCCCGTTACGGCCCTCGGCTGTGTTTCAGCGCCGCGGCGCGAGGTCAGCTCCCGGGTCTCTGCGTGGTGCTTGTGCAGCAGCAGCTCTGCAGGCCTTCGAGAGCCTGGCGAGCGAGAGGGCAGCCGCACGGAGAGGGGGCCTGGCTTATTCTGACGCGCTCCTCATCTTACTGATCTGCTACGGCGGCTTCAGCGGGACAGACCGGTCCCCAGTTTCAGTACTGGACATGGCAGTGGTGGACAGAGGGTCACTGGAGACTGAACGCCACAGAGCCACGTGTATTACCAATGACTGAAGACTCAGGGCAGCGCATAACTGGGCATTACATTAACGTAGATGACTCAGTACCGAGGACGGCTCATTACTGAAGACTGCACAACACCGAAGACAGCGCATTACTGGGCTTTCATTACCGAAGACAGCGGATTACAGGAGACAGCGCGTTCCTGAAGAAAACTCATTACTGAAGACAGTGCTTTACTGGGCAACATAGTACTGAAGACAGCACATTACTGGGCAACATATTATGAAATATAGTGCATTTCTAAAGACAGCACATTACTGAAGACAGTGCAGTACTGAAGACAGCACATTACTCAGCATCACATTACTGCATTTGTACATATAGCATATTACTCAAGACAGTGCATTACCGAAGACGGAGCATTACTGAAGAAAACTCATTACTGAAGACAGTTCTTTACTGGGTAACGCAGTCCTGAAGACAGCACATTACAGAAGACAATACATTACTAGAAGACATTACTGAAGCCAGTGCATTTCTGAGGACAGCACATCACTGAAGACAGCACATTACTGAGCAACACATTACTTAATATAGTGCAGTACCGAAGCCAGTGCATTACTACAGACAGTGCACTACAGAAGACAGCACAGCCTGACTGACTTGGTCTGGGCTGATCATGTTGCATCATGGCTTCCTGAGAAGGTTCCTGTAGCTCAGAGGGAGGAAACATTACTGGTGGATAAGAGCCGCTCACAGGAACTAGAACTGCTCTGATTGCAAAGAGCGGGGCGAGAGTTTAAGACACAGTGGGGTGGATTAGTTGATGAGGGCTGCTTTCTTGCGGTTGTAGTCCCACATGATCCCATCAGTCAATGGTGCAAAATGGCAGGCCCCTCAGAGGGGCTGGAGAGGAGGTATTGAGAAACTGAAGGGCTCTTCTAGGCTCTGCAGAGACGCTGGCTCTACAGCTTGCTGAAGGATGCTCCTGGGAAGGGAAGGCTTTTTCCATGCACACCCTGAAGTAAGGCACGACTAGAGGAAGAGCTTTTCCAGTCTGCGTACTTCTCAGCATCTGTGCTGCTTCTCTGGAGGGACTCCATGTCTGACCAGCAAAGTGTGGATGAGAGGCGAGAAGCTCAGTCTGTGTGGGCGCCTGGACCGTAAATCAGAGAGGTGCGAGCTGGGAGCTGCCAGGGGACACGCAGAGCTTCATTCCACAGTGAGAAGCCCACAGCAGAAAACAACAACAGCCCATTTATCTGTGTTCTGTACTTTGACTATTCAGTGTGGAATTAACCTCTGCTTGTCCCTCTGTGATGTATAGATTTTTAACGGCGTATTGAAGTTAGAGGTGGGGAGATTAGTGATGTATGTTTGCTGTACAGAGGGAGGACAATTAAAATGTCAGCTGTAGTGCTGTGTGAGTGGCGATTAGCCAGGCTCCTGTGCCCTCTCCCTGACGCTGAAGTCAGCTGTCTCATTATGCAGGCTTGCAGACGTGTACGTTTCTACTCAGAGAGTGGGCGTGCAAGCGTGAGAGCAAACATTTCTGTGTGTGTGTGTGTGTGCACGCACACGCTTGTGTGCTCTGGTCAGCGTGGGTCCGGGGATGGAGATAAGGATGGGGATAAGATTGCTGCTGCGGAGTTTCAAAGTTTACCAGCTGCAGGGTCTCGGGACATGGGATGTTTTGTGCTTTAAAGTTATTCTGAGTAAAAGTGCTTTAGCTACAACGTTGCCCCAGTGCACAGTGGGCACATTTTCAGGCCTCTGGTATCAGTACCAGCCATCTGCCACAGGTCTGGTCTGTGATGCCCAGTGTTTCGTGTTTGGGTTTGTGTCCTCTGTGGGCATCTCCTGTTTAACATTTTAACATTGGCTCATTTTACAGTGGTAGGCTCAAATGGATCTGTAGCAGGGATCTGTAGTCCTCATTACAACCGTAACAAAAGAGAGGGGTGGGGAGATAACTGATCCCAGGATCTCATTCAGCTGTTCCTTGAAGAAAACCAGGGAGTCGGCTTTGTTCCACGCACCCACAACCCTTAGGGTAAAGACATTCCTCCTTTTCTCTGTAGGAGCCACACTGTCTTCTAGTTTTTATTCCACTTGAGCCCTTGATGTCTAGATTGGATCAGTCAGCTGCTTAATTAGTAGAAGTTAACGAGCGTTCAAAATCTGTGCTCACTGGTTGTTAAATGCTGCCTACAAAACCTGCAGGACTCTGAGTCTCTGGGGTTTGGAGCTATACTGTGGGTCTGTAGGATGGGCACGATCATTATTTAAGATCCTGTATATGATGCTATAATAACATTGTTATATTTTATGACTCCTGCTTCAAAACCATAATGGGTGCAAAAGGTTTTGTATGAATACATAATACATTAATACATTTGTCATAGTTCACGGTGAGCGTTAGTGCTGGGGTGAAGGTAAGGGTTACATAAAGTAATAAGCATAGTAAAAATCACATTTGTTCCTCTATGGTAGTGCATTATATTGTAATAAATATTCAGGTATAATCATAATCCTAGCATTTATAAAGTTGTCCTACCCTGAACTTATCTGGTGAATTTGTTTCATGACACATTTCGCATGCACGGGTTATGTAATTCATTTTTGTTCTTTCTGCAATGAGTGGCGCAGAACAGACAGCGGAGAGTACCGAGTGAAACAGACAGCTTCAGCCTTGTGTGGAGGCCTCATGCATTTCTTACCAGCTGAAACCTTAACGTTGCAGTTTGGGAGGACTAGAGCTCGTTATGCATGTTTCATCAGGAGGCTCGCTTTCTGAGAAATGATATTTCAGGTGGTGTTAGTTGTTGTTGTGTCGCACACACCAGTGTGTGTGTGTGTGTGCAGATCTAAAGCTGCCTCATCAGCTTCAAAATTCAGGTCATAGGCAGCTCACAGGAATTTTACTGTCATATAAATAACAATTTTATAATGTGAGGAGGGGGACGAAATATGCCTGCTGAAATATTAAAATTTAGGTTTTAGTATTAAATGTCGTGAAGGGTGATTGACCTGTCTTCCAGGGCTGCAACAGTGCAAGGGCCTTTGGAACACAGCTGAGGGTCAAAGTTAATTGCTTAAAAGACAGAAAGCAGGAGACACAGAGAGTAGTGAGGAGGTAGAAATGGCTCCCAAGCCACAGTGCACTCTGTGGGATACGTCAAGAAGTGGCTGGATTACATTCATGAATCAATTAGCAAGCAAACGAGCAGGACAAGCATAATGGCCTCTCGTTTGCAACTGAGCTGTGTTTCTGAAGTCGGTCTGATGGCAAGCCATTCCAGTGGTCTCTGGCAGCTTTTGGCAGATTTTCCCTGGAAAAGTGGAGGATGTTTCCTGGAGCACAGGGACTGACAAAGTCTCGTAAATAAGACAAGGCCAGATTGTAACGGATGGGGGCTTGACTGTAGTCTTGGGTAGCTCTAACCGCCGTACAGACAGCAGTGAAGTGTAGGACAGTGTGCATGCAGAGCAGTGATGTGCAGACAGTGTGAACTCAGAGCAGTGAAGTAAAGACAGTGTGAACATGGAGAAGTGAAGTAAAGACAGTGTGAACATGGAGAAGTGAAGTAAAGACAGTGTGAACGCAGAGCAGTGATGTGCAGACAGTGTGAACACGGAGCAGTGATGAGCAGACATTGTGGACACAGAGCAGGGATGTGTAGACATTGTGGACATACTGTAGAGCAGTGAAGTAAAGACCGTGTGAACACGGGGCACTGATGAGCAGACAGTGTGAACACAGAGCAGGGATGTGTAGACATTGTGGACATAGAGCAGTGAAGTAAAGACACTGAACGCAGAGCAGTGATGAGCAGACAGTGTGAACACAGAGCAGGGATGTGTAGACAGTGTGAACACGGTGCAGTGATGAGCAGACACTGTGGACATAGTAAAGACAGTGTGAACGCAGAGCAGTGGGCACAGGGCAGTGACGTGCAGACCTTGACTGTAGTCTTGGATAGGCCATTCCACCTCTGAGGAGCTCAGGAAATGAGAGAACACAGAGGAGATACAGAGAGCAGGCGAGTTTTTTTCTCTGTTTTCTGCATGTACGTGGGAGTGAGGCACTTGTAAGCTATTGAGGTTACAAGATGAGCTAAAAAGGGGTTGCTTTCAACATCCTTGTTCTAGTTAGCTTTCAAAGCATTATTTAACCAAAAGGGGGAGCGCAGTGAGTGTGCTGGAACAGAGCTGTCTCCTGCCAAGGCTGGCTCTTTGTGTTGCGCTCAGCGCTTCAGAAAGCCTTTTCAGAGGACATCTGCTCTGCATTCAACGTTCTTTATTTCCGGAGATATTAGTATTCGCAGTAGGTATGCGCCGTTTTTTCAACAGAACTGTGACAAGTTGGGAAGTGCTTCTTGGTCGTGTCTGCGTGGAGTGGCCTCGCTGGGCAGAGGGGGCTCATTCCCACTCTTTCATTATGGAAACGCAGAATCGCCAGTTGTGTCTTTATGTCCCGACAACTTTACAGCTGCTCTGTAGAGACTGAGAGGGGGGTTCAGCATCAGCCGGAAGGGGGGCGCAGCCCTCGCTGTTTTTACCGCTGGCCTGCAGGCCCCTGGGGCATCACAAGGGGGCGCCACGTGGGCCCTCGGCGGCCATCCCCCCGCTGTGGGCCGAACCCTGGGCAGCTGTAGTTGCAGTCGAATGAGCAATTCCACCCGAGCTTGAACCCATGACTC
This sequence comes from Atractosteus spatula, assembly GCF_055471065.1. NCBI lineage: Eukaryota > Metazoa > Chordata > Actinopteri > Semionotiformes > Lepisosteidae > Atractosteus > Atractosteus spatula. The sequence continues at coordinate 71,835,502 of NC_142708.1, read as the reverse complement.
ATTTTCAGTGCCGGGTGGAGAGCAGATCAGGGGGAGGCTGGGCGCAGCCTGTAATGCTGCACATTGATTCTGCAGAGTGGATATGAGGGTGAAGCAGTGGAGTGCTGATGAATAAATCATGACTTCTTAACGAAGGAGCGCGATGGACAGGGTGCTCTGCCGTTGCTAGAAGATCCCCATTATCAGTCGGGAGCCATTGCCAGCAGAAAACAGACCTTATCAAAAGCTGGTGCTCCTGCCATTGGTCATCACTGGGGGGGGGGGGTCTTTGGCTGCTGTCCCAGCCCCTTCACCCCCTTTCTCGGACCTCAGCACTGCTAGGAGTCCGCAGTATCCCTCCGTACCCTGGGAGAAGAACGGCCGGAAGTACTTTAATGCAAGCTTGGCTTTGGTTGTGTTGATTCTTTATGAATAGCTGACTTATGGTGTGTTGCTTTACGTGGAGTTCAGATGAATAACATTAATGCCCAGCATGCAGCACCTCCCGCTAGAACACAGGGCCTCTGTTCTCTCGCTTTGCAACACGGGCACGTTTGAACTGGACACAGAGCTCTGCCAGGGTCCTCAGTGTCTTGGCGTAGCCTTTCAACAACATCCTCCATGGGCTCCTGTCGGTGGGAACGCCTGGTGTCTTGGTGTCTTGGTGCCGCCCTCTCAGAGAGTGACACTGCACAGGCCTGGTGTTTGCCTGCTGGTGTTCAGAAAAAAGAAAAGACCAGTTTCCCTGAGGTGCAAGTGCCTTGATTCCTGGAGTCCACTGAGCCCAGCTCGCTGCCTGGCCTCTCCCCTCCAGTGACAGGGGAGGTCGTAGCCCCACTAGAGCAATCACTTGCATCCTCCCCTGCTTCCTGTCCTTCCTTCTAATTCTATTTGTGAGCAGTTGCCTCTTGCCAGCAACCCCCTGTCGCTGCTGTTATCTGGCTACATGAGCCGCAGATGCGCGCAGAGCTTCTCCCATAGTAACACGACAGCGGGGGACAAAGTGCCAAGCACAAAAACGAGTTCCTAAGTAGAGTGTGTGGTACGTGGCTCGGCCCCTTGCACGGGAAGGAGCTTGCAGGTGGTGTGATGGGCTCTGGTCCCGAATGTGTATTTCAGGGTCCTGAACGATATAGATATCCACCTCCAGTGTGCTTCAGATGGGTTTGAGGCGCATGGGGTGTGTGGTGGCCGCAGAGACCCCTGGGACGGGCGCGTTTGTCCACCCCTCTCCGCCCCTGGCAGTAGGGGGCGCTGGTGCTGGAGGTGTGCCCCCGGCGGTCCTGGCTCCGCTAGGTCAGCGATCTGAATGTGCTCAGCGTGGGCAGGAGCAGCAGGAGGCAGGCTTTCCATCAGCTCCCCTGGCCGCAGCAGTCCTTGGACCTCAGTCCTGTTTCAGGACTGTGAAGCCTGTGAACCGTGTGTTACGGTGGACATCCCTCCCTTAGGGGGCGCTCCATTTCACTCCCGTCAGTAGTCCCCTGTGATCGTCTGTCTGTGTTCCAGGTGAGCCTTGTTGTGTCTCCCCCTGTTTATTCTTAGCTCCTCCAGGGCTCAGGGCTCAACATTAGGGTCCGGAAGTCACGAGGCCCGCCTGGCACCAGGATGCCCTACGTCCGCCTCCTGAGGGCATAGGCCTCATCCCCGACTCCTCCTGTGTTCCGACCCTGGGGTCTGGAGGACCTCGGCCCGTTATCCCAGGATCTCCGTGTCGCTTGTCTGTTCGTGTTTTCCCCCATTCGTCACGTCTCGGGATGGATCTACGGTTAATGGACTCCTGGACTGTGTCCTGACCCCCCTTCGGACCTGCTCGGATTTGGACGCCACTCTTTGTCTCCCCCGCTCACTGTCTCCCGGACTGTCACTATTACTCTGTGCACCAGTGAACCCCTGTGTGTTTTCCCAAACCACCCCTCCTGTTTCCTCCAGCCCTTCCCGCAGCGCATAGGGTCCACTACAACACCCGACACGGACTGCAGACCCAGTCTGTAATAGAGTGCCACTTAGTCCCCCCACCACAGCCTCAGATGGACACGATCTTGCTTGCAGACGCCCCAGCGCCTTGTGTGTGTGTATTGTCTCTCAGTTGGAAGGGGTTCCTAATGTTTTGGCCAGGGAGGTTATTCAGACTGGCTTCACAGGCGACGCTGGTGTTAGGCTTCCTCTGCGCCCCCCTTCTCCAGTGGAATGAAAACCCTGACAAGTACAAGGCTGAGGGAGACAGCGGGGAGCAATCTCTGTGTGGTGAATTGATTAATGGGCATAGCGTGAGCTTTAATTCACTTCTTAATAAACTGGCATTATGCGTGACTGATAACCGAGAGAACAAGACGTGAGTCTGCCTCTTGAGTGTGGACGAGCCCGACGCTGTCAGCCTGTGGCATGAGTCATCCTGAAGCGTGTGTATCGCTGTTAAGCCACGACTGAGACACACAGGGTTTATAGTCAGAGTTTACACATGTAAAAACCCTCCTTCCGTCCTCAGTCTGTTTTTGAAGCCAGATCATTCCTGGGCTCCTGGGCAGGTCTCCTCCAGACTCAGTCCATCGGAGCAGACATGACTGGGGGTGAGCTGCTGCTCAGACAGACTGACAGACAGACGTGTCCTCTCCCCACTGGGCACCACTGAGCTCACTTCTCTGTCTCCCTGTCCTCCTGGGGCAGTGTCCCGGGCCCTCCCAGTGCAGTACAGTGTCTGTACAGTCCCTCACACCAGCTGGCCGGGGAACACGACACTGCAGGAGGTGCTGACTCCCATGGTGCTGTCAGCGCTGTCAGTGTAACGCAATCTTCGCAGTCAGAGCCGCTGAGAGCCGGCAGCGAGCGACACAGCTCTTACTGTAATGAGAGCGGCTGGCTGCAGAGTAAACGGGCTGTTTAGAGAAAGGCTGTAATTACCTGCGCCCTTTTCACACACACCCCCGTTACACACACAGGCACACCACACAGAAATACACACCCCCGTTACACACACAGGCACACCACACAGAAATACTCACACCCATTACACATAGAGACACACCACACAGAAATACACACACCCGTTACACACACAGGCACACCACACAGAAATACTCACACCCGTTACACACACAGGCACACCACACAGAAATACACCCGTTACACACACAGGCACACCACACAGAAATACTCACACCCATTACACACAGAGACACATCACACAGAAATACTCACACCCGTTACACACACAGGCACACCACACAGAAATACACACACCCATTACACACACAGGCAAACGACACATAAACACACACAGCCATTACCCACACATGCAGAAATACACACACCTGTTACACAGAAATACACACACAGAAATACACACACCAATTACACACACAGACACACCACACAGAAATACTCACACCCATTACCCACACATGCAGAAATACACACTCCAATAACACAAAGAAATACACACACCTGATACACACACACGGAAATACACACACCAATTACACACCCGCAAAAATACACACACCCATTTTACACACACACAGAAACACACACACCAATTACACACACACAGAATACACACACAGACAAACGACACATAAATACACACACCCATTACCCACACATGCAGAGATACACACTCCAATAACACACAGAAATACAGACACTGATTACACACACAGAAATACACACACCAATTACACACCCGCAAAAATACACACACCCATTTTACACACACCAGAAACACATACACACACCACACACTCAGAAATTCACCAACCCATTACACACACACAGAAGTGCACGCACAGACATACGGCCACACACCTCACAGACACACAGAAGCACACAGCAAGCTCTCGCTGGAGTTCAGAGCATCTCTCTCTCTCTCGTAGCCCTGCTCCCTCTCTGTGCTGCGCTGTCCCTCCCTGCCGGCCTGCTGTGGAGTGTGTCCGGGGCCGAGTGGGCGGAAATCGAATTTACCACAGGCAGTGCAGGATGTGTGCGAGCGCGCCTCCTGCACGCGTGTGCGGTTCACTCTCGTGCGTGACAGCGAGCAGAGAGCTGGGGTTCACCAGGCGGGAGCTGTCTCTGCTGACTGGCGACTGAGGCAAGGCGAAGTGTGAAGTGTACTTCAGTACAGCGCAGCGCAGTGCAGCTTCTGCCATTATCAGAGGAAATAAGGGGGGTGTTTGTGCCAGGCTGCCTGATTCTGTTTTGCTCAGAGGATAGGAAAGATGGCCTCACTAGAAAGATTCCTAGTGCAGGGAAACGGGCCTTCCTGATTAGGCCCAATCTGTCTCGAGGCCCGGGGCTGCGCTGATGTGGGGGCAGGCCCTGCCGCGTGTCGCCCTGCAGGGGGCCTCGCGCACGAATGCGCTCTCGTTCATCTCTCCCCCGCGCGCCGCTGTGAGGACAGCGGGTACAAACTCACAGCCGCTCCCTCACCCGGGCTCGAGCAGCAGAGCAGAGCGGGCCGCTGAACCGGATCGGGGGTGCCGGAATCAGGCAGGGCCGTGTTTCACCGGGCGTCCAGCGGCTCCGTCCACGCCAGCGCGGAAACTGCTCGGCGCCCTCCCTTGAGTACCGGCCGCGGGGACGGGCCTGCGGTTCTTTTGACCGGGTCGGAGAAAGAAAATGCAATAGTCGAACGAGCTCCCTCTGCGCCTGGGATCTCGGGAGCTGTGCTCCCTGATCTCGCCCGGTTCTTTATCACACCCAGTAACAGATCTGTGAGGTGAATATGCCAATGAAACTCGGCTTAATAGCGACGGCAGGGACCGGGTTTAGAGGACTGGATGTTTCTGTGTGAATTGATTTGGGGTGAAAGGTGCTTTAGAAATGCGAGGAGCTTTTGCTACAGTATTTCTGTGTTTCTGGTGCTGTGTGGAAAATGGCATGCTGCTGCTCGGGGATGGAACAGAGATGGGGGGGGGTTGTACAAAGTGCACACTGCAGCAGTTTTCCGCTGTGAAACAGAACCTCTTGCCCTCGTGTAATGAAAGTGCCTGCTTTCCCAGCAGCCCTTCTCCAGCTGTGGTACTCATGTCTCCTGCCCAAGCTTCTCTGTCAGGCCATGCATGATGATCAAGACCAGTCCATTCTGCCTCTGTCTCCAGTCTGTTCCTCTGTCCATTCTGCCTCTGTCTCCAGTCGGTTTCTCTGTCCATTCTGCCTCTGTCTCCAGTCTGTTCCTCTGTCCATTCTGCCTCTGTCTCCAGTCGGTTTCTCTGTCCATTCTGCCTCTGTCTCCAGTCTGTTCCTCTGTCCATTCTGCCTCTGTCTACAGTCGGTTTCTCTGTCCATTCTGCCTCTGTCTCCAGTCTGTTCCTCTGTCCATTCTGCCTCTGTCTCCAGTCGGTTTCTCTGTCCATTCTGTCTCTGTCTCCAGTCTGTTCCTCTGTCCATTCTTCTTCACAAGCTTCTCTGTCAGGCCATGCATGATGATCAAGACCAGTCCATTCTGTCTCTTTATCCAGTCTTTTTCTCTGTCCATTCTGTCTCTGTCTCTAGTCTCTTCCTCTGTCCATTCTTCTGCACAAGCTTCTCTGTCAGGCCATGCATGATGATCAAGACCAGACCATTATACCCCGCTGTGTTAGAGTCGCCTCCATTGTGTTCAAGGCGGTATCCCAGCTGTCGGAAGGTTTTAATTGTTCTTCTGTTCCCTTTGACGGTGAATCAGTACTGCCCTTCTTAAAATTTCATGAGACAAAACGTGTGAGTGGTAGTGCTGTAAAACAAAAGCACTTGTCTCTGCTGTGAGTTGCCTTTGTGGTTACAGTGCAGCGGCTTATGACGTTCGCTTGATGGTGCGCACGCCTGGCGCGGGACCTCCGGCGGGGTTCTGTTTGAAATGAAAAGGGGTGGCGAATTATTTTCGGTTCTGGGGCTCCACTACAGCCCCCATACTGCGCCCTAGCATCCCGGGACACGTCCCCCTGCCAGAGCCCTCCGTTCTCGGGGAGACTGGCGCGGGTGCGGGCGTGGGCCTGCCAGCCGCGGGGATCCCCTTCACCCCGCCGGCGCCACGCCCCAGCGTCCAGCCTGCCACACCTGGGCAGCGGAGCTCCCCCTGCTCCCCGAGAGAAAGCCTCTCCTGTGCCAGTGGCCTTCCGGGGACGGGAAACGGCGATTGTGCCAGGCTGCCTGATTCTGTTTTGCTCAGAGGATAGGAAAGATGGCCTCACTAGAAAGATTCCTAGTGCAGGGAAACGGGCCTTCCTGATTAGGCCCAATCTGTCTTGAGGCCCGGGGCTGCGCTGATGTGGGGGCAGGCCCTGCCGCGTGTCGCCCTGGAACCTGTCGCCTTTCCTCTGGAGCTCCCTCCCCCAGTCCTGCGATAGAGATGTACAGGACTGATCCCTGTCGTACTGGAGAAGGGAGTCAGCTCAAGGCTTAGTCTCTTCTCCTGCAGTGGATGGAGGGCGACTCTACTGTCAGTGACAGGCGCCTCACTCCCTCTCCCACTGTGATTCTCAGCAGTGGCTTAACTTGACAGCTGAGGCTCTCAGTCGCATCATAGCCTGAGCCTTTCCAGGCCTTTCGGACTTAAGTTACTCAACGGGCTGTCGCCTGTCTGGTGCGAAACGCTGCGATCCTCTGCAGGATTTTACGTCCTCTCTCAGCCTGTCCGCCTTCAGAGCTAGACGCGCTTTCCCCTCCCGTGAGCGTGATTATATATTCATTCTGCGGATGGGCTCTCTCGTTGCAGAACAGCCTGAGCCTCGCCTGGCGTTGCTTACTGTAAGCTTCATTAGTTATTGATTAGTCCGGTCAGGCCCAAGTGAAGCAGAACCTGAACTGGCTCAGACTTCAGGGCAGTAGATTCTGATATCTGGGCTTATTACCTAAGCACACCCAAGTAAAGTCTCTAATAGCCTCGGCGATTGAACACGACCTTCCTTATCTGTGCAGTTAATAACTTAACAAGCTCTAAGCACTTCTCAGTCAACGACTTAACTACTCTGGAACTGGAATCCGATCTGTCGACCTGATAAGGCGGGGATTTGTAATCGGACCGGCGGAGGCCTGGAGCGCTACAGCTCTCTCCCGGCCGCGCCCACGCTGACCTTGGCCACTCGCAGAGAGCCGCCAGTCTGCCCCCCCCCCCCCCCCCAGGGTCTCCAGCCGGAGGTCCGGTGCGGCGCTGGGTCCTGGTGGGTCGGTCCTGCCTCTCCGGACCCCGGGCCTCTCACGGTGGCGGCGGGCTTCGACCCCAGGTAACCGGAGCCGGTCCTGGAAAGTGAAACCGGAGCCGGCCTCGCCCGCGGCCGCTATTGGAATCACAACTCAACAATGGTGGGCATGTCAGGGAGCACATTAAAGATGCAGGCCCCGGTGTCTGTTACCCTGCGGGCAGGCGACAGCAATGCAGGGGAGTCGCTTACCTGCGGGCGGGCTCAGGTGTGCCAGGCTGGCGGCCCGGCGATCCGGTGGGTTGCGGAGTCTCGGCGAACGTGCGCTGTGCCTCTCCCGCCTGGTGGAGAGCCGGGCGTTAGACGGGCGGAGAGGAGCGGAGGAGGGGAGAAAGAGAGAGAGGGAGCCGGCCTGAGGGTGAGACTGTGCCTGCAGAGAGCCCCAGGACTTGAGTCCTTTTTCTTATAAAGAGGACTTGTGTGTATCCGGCTCCGGCTCTCTCCTGACCCCGTATCGGATGAAGGGGCCGGAGGATGGATTGATAGACGTGTGTGTGTGTGTGTGTGTGTGTGTGTGTGTGTGTGTGTGTGTACGGGCCCACTATTAGAAAATCTTGTTCACGTCCTGTCTGTTACGAGCACAGCCAGCACCAGTTGTCTCTCATTATTCAGCCTGCGTTCCACACCCTGTCCTTCACTATTGAAACCCTCTGCTCGCTCCAAACCCACGCCCGCTATTAGGACTCTTTCCGCCTCCTGAGTCTGGACTCGGCTCCGCCTGGACCGGTCGGCCGCTCTCCCGCCCCGCCCTTCTCGGGCTCGTTCGCCTCGGACCCCGTCAGAGCCCTGCACGGGGCCGTGACGCTGTCGGAGCGCAGCACCTTCTCCCCTTCCCGAAACAAGATGCACCAGGCGTCCCGCTGAGCTTCCTGCATGGCCCAAGTGGCCAGCTCCCCTCTTCGCCCCGTGTCCCTCCGTCTCGCCCTCTGGCTCGCCACCCGGCCTCGGCCCAGAGAGCCCGCCGACCCGCGATGATCGCAGACGGTGCTCTTTTGCGGTTCCAGATATGTACGTGATAAGAAACAAAGGAAAGGTCCCTGACAAGAGCACAAACTCCTTGTTTCATATCCAAGAAACTAACTGCACTCGAGTGTTGCTGGTACGATAAGATCAGATCACTTTATTAACCCTATACAATCTCTTGCATTAGGAATTTGTCTTTTCGCAGACCCCAGCTTGCTCTCCATGAGACACACAGACAGGGAGAGAAGCTGGGGGTCAGAGCGCAGGGTCAGCCATTTATACAGTGCCCTGGAGCAGCTGGGGTTAAGGGCCTCACTCAGGGGCCCAACGGAGTAGGATTCCTCTGCGAGCTGGGGGATTTGAACCAGCAACCTTCCAGCCACAGGGGCAGATCCTCGGCCACAGAGCCACCGCTCCGCCCTGATGTTAGGAGCCCTTTTACGTGTCCAGAGAGGATATCACAGCGCCGGGCAGGAAAAGGTGTGAACGCGACCCCCTGTGGGGTCCAGAGCCTCCTCTTCGATGCTTCTGGGTTTCCTGGGTGACTGGAAACGGAGTCTCTCCCTCTCGTACCGCCCCCCCCCCTGCCCAAAAAAAAAAGAACAGTGGCATCTTCCAAACACTGCTCGGCACCCTGGGCCGCGTGGGTGGCAGACAGAGGCAGCGAGAGGCTGTGTAACTGCGGTCACGCTGAGGGGGTGTGCGCCGGGGCTGGCCGTCCCTTTAGAGACGTGCAGGTCCTCCGGGGTGGACGTCCAGCCTCTGCGGGCTTGAGTTCTCTCACTGTAACCCACAGTAAGTGTCTGACCCGGTACTGTCTGCCATGTTACGCTCTGTTTCACCTCAGCCTTGCACCAGGCTGGCCACTTCCTTCCTGTATGTGTGAGATATCCCCGCTGTGCTCACCAGAACCCGCACAGCCTGATGCTTCCCTGTCTGCAAAATGTCTTTAGATCACAGTCCTAGGGCATCGCTGTGTTGTGACACGGCACAGCGTCCAGCTCTGCTCTGAGCTAGTGGCGCCGGTCCAGAGTGGCGCCGCTCGCTGCCCTACTGGGCATCATCGGGGCACCTCGGCCTCCCCCGCAGCTCCGCCCAGGTCCGGAGGTCAGTCCTCCAGCGGCTTACAGCCCTCGCGCCAGCGGCCAGGGTGCCAGGGGCTGCGGTGCACCCGGCAGGAGCCCGGTCTTGCTCCGGAATTCCGGGGCGGAGTGGCGGTGACGTGGGGAAGAAAGACGAGACCCCGTCGCGCAGGGGGCTGAGTTGTTTCCGAGTTTCCGAGCCCAAGACGTGTGTCTGCACGTGCACCGGTGCTGGGTGTGCAGTGTCCTCCTTTCTTCTCCTTCTTCGGTACGGTTTTCCAAGCCCTCGGCGTCTTGTGCCTGTAGCAGACTTCTCTGTTGGCGCTGCTGGTCATCCGCGAGCCGAGCTGCATCTGTTTGGAGTTCCCAAGGACTTGTGCTGGAGTTCCTGGAGCACCCAGTGCCTCGCTTTCCTTGACATCTCCCAAACCTTCTGACTAGTTTGTTTGTTTTTATTCCTTGCATGAGAGTTGAGTTTGCTCTTATTTCTTTCCCTCACCAGAACCACTCCTCCGTATATTTTCCACAAGCTCAACTCCTGCAAGATGGGGCCTTCCTGGGTTTCTCTCATTGTTTTGTTCTTTCAATTCTTTAGAGCAGTCGTCCCACTATCCACTATGCTTCCGAACTGGATACATCAGTCAGATTGCTCTTCCTTCCCTCCTAAAAACGCCAAGGTGATCCTGAAAAGCACTTCCTCTGGAGCCGGTTCTGTCACGAGTATAGTCCCTCCTCCTTAAGGGCGCTCCAGCCCTTTCACTTCAGACTTAATTCTGTGCACCTGACCCCTGTTCCCAGCCCACCTTAAAAGCCAGGCGCTGACGTTCATCCTGGCTCTGCATCTGGTTTCCGCACCGTGCGAGTCCGGGACCTGGAAGCGCCTGGTCCCGTTAAGGTTTTAACCTCTGTTCCTGTTCCTTGCCCGCCGGTTCCGACCCGGTTCGTGTTTTTAATTCCTTGTTTGGATGGATCTCCTGGCTATGGACTTTCTTGCGTTTTTGGATTCCCTCTATGGATTACTTTTGGATTGTTTGCCTCGGCCACACCTCCCCCGTGCACCAGCGCACTTTGGACACGCCCCCCCCTGTTTTCAGCCCCGTATTCCTGCATGACTGTTTCCTAGTGTTTCCCCACTTCTTCGGATTGTGTCGTCCGCATAGGGTCCGGACAGAACTGTTCGTTACAGATTCTGCCCGTCAGACCTGCTAGAGCGGGATATCTCCTCCGAACACACAGACGAGCACGGCCAGGGTCCGTCTCTCCAGCAGCGTCCATTTAACTCCCCTGAAGATGGCAGGGAGAGAGAACGTAGACGCTGCTTTGAAAGCCAGGCTTCTTTTCAAGTCATTTGTCTCGCCTGGAGCAACGCGTCTTTGTAAATCAAAGATCCGGAGCCGGAGAGTGATTTACGTGCAGCTCCGCTGCGGGACTATCAAGTAGATGGATTTCTGTAGCCAGGCCGTCCATGGAGTTAATAACCCGGCTCCTGCAGGAAGGTAGCGCAGCCCCTGGGGTGTTTGTCTCCACAGCTGTTTGATTTCCCAATGGGGACGTTTCCCCGCGCGTGTGCCCCTGATCGTGGGCGCGGGTGATAAGGGTGGGGTTTGGGACAGAAATCGCCAGAGGAAAACCAGGAGTGGCACTGGCACACCAGTAGGTGGCGCTCTCAAACACGCCTTCTCGTTTTTTTTACTAGGTGCCTTCCCCTGCACTGTGTTGACTTGTGTGACAGTGTGTCACTACAAAGGCCTAAATCACTCGCCAGAGCAGCCCCTTCTGTCAGCGCACCACTGGTCCCCCGTGCAGAAGCGACGTGTTTCTCAAAACGAGAGCTTCCCGAGAGAAAAAACTGAGAAAAAGCCAAAGAGGTCTCGCAGGCTCCTGAGATGGAGAGAATAAAGGCAGGGACCAGGCTGGACAACAGGAGGGCGCCAGGCGGTGCCGGATTTCCCATTAGGGCCCGCGAAGGAGGGACACACTGGTGACAAACGAAAAAGGAGCTGGAACAACACGCTTGCGATCGACTCCAGGTGCTCCAGATCAGTGATCCCGCGCGGTCTGGCGGCTGTTCTAGAAACTGGAAGTATGGACGTGACGGTCCCTCGACTCGCTCCTTCAATCACGTGGTTTGGCGTCAGACTAGTTTGAAGTGCGTCATGTCAGTCGGCGTCATTCGGTGGGCGTTGACCCCCTCTTTTTGCACATTTCGGAGTGAAAGTGCCGAGGGCCTACGAACCCCAAAATCCGGCCCTGCCCGCGGGTGCTTGGCCTCTGCATCTCCGCTCCAGGCAGCAGTGAGAGATTGAGGGAGGAGGGACAGGAAAGTGCGCTAAATGTGGGCTAAACTGGGGGAAGACATGACTTCTGCGGGGTGACATTTTAGGCATGAATAGCTAACGTGTTATAAATGGAGGTCTGCGTGTGTAGTAATGACTTCCGAACAAGACTCATCTATCACAGGGGGGCCGGGCGTCTTCCTCGCAGTGGCATTAATCAGCGGTCTCCGCGGGCTGCGGGCGGGAGCACTGCGCCGGGCGCGAGCTGGGGTTTCACTCCTGCGGGAGGGCGGAGCTTGGCGGGGTTTCTTTCAGCAAGGGTGGGGGCATTTTCCAGGGAGGACGGCGTACTTCATGGCACTGGGAGGGAAAGTCAGAAACAGAGTAGAGACGGAATTTGCATCTATGTTGTGAAACGCACGTCTCCGTGTGGCAGTGCTGTTTTTGTGTTTAAAAGAAACACACATCACCACGTAAACTGCAGGACGGTCGGTGCTCATTTCAAAGTGCTCGGTGCACAGGATCGGGTTTTTGGCAGCGCAGGGTGAGATCACTGGGGCAGTGGCCCCTGAGCACTGTGTGCAGCTCAGGTGTGCCTGCCCCCGTGCACCAAAATCACAAAGCCAGTGAGGTCTAGTTAACGATGATCCTGTTCTCTCGAAGAGCGGGAAGAGTTTCCAGTCACCCATTGTTGGGGGACAGTCCCACAGTGGTTCCATGAGAGCAGGGGCTATCTGGCCGGTCTCAGCGGGTGGTGCTCCAGTCTGATAGCCAGCACTGGTCATGCTGGGAGCAGCCCCCTTTCCCTGCACTTTCCCAGGACAGGGCAAAGTCCAGAGCAGACCGTTCAGTCCCGCTCTGCGTGTCTCTGGGAGGTGGGACAAAACAGAGATCCCTCTGGCAAAAGGTCAAGAGAGACCGTGCAAACTCCACACAGACATGCACCCTGAATCGCACCTGCTGCCACTCCGCCATGACCCCCGGGCAGAGAGCAGGTCAGAGCAGGTATGGGGTGTGTGAGCGTTTTTGTTCCAATCAGGAGTTTCCGTGCTCTCTCACCTGTCAGTGTTCCTGTGTGAGTGAGGACCTCCCATTGCCTCCCAGCCTGTTTTCAATTCCCAACTCACTTGCTCTGCACAGCAGCCACACTCCGCATGGGGCGAGAGTGGGGCCAGAACCAACAGCCGTTAGATGCGGAAGACAGCACATTCGATTAACAAAACCAGCCGTTTGCACTGCAAGACCCCCGCAACACCTGCTACCATCCACCACAGTAGTACCTGCGTGCACATGAACACAGGTGAAAGAACACTGTCTCCTCCAATTTCCCGTCCCTTCAGACCTCCCGGACTGCGAGGGCAGAGGTAATAAGGTGAGGAGACGGAGATCTCCCTGTTTTTACCAGCTGGAGAGGATGAGGCGGATTTAAGCCGTGTTAAAGAGAGGGTTGCAACTCTCTGCCATGGTGCACAGGCTGCCGGGCAACTGAATTGATAAAGGATTATATCCCCCTCTGACTTGCGTGGGCAGCTTGCTGGGGGGAGAGAGATTTAATCATGTCGCTCTCTAATTCCTTTAGCTTTCCAGCAAGCTCTCTCAAACGATATTAAAGCCGGCGTATTTCTGGAAATGTGACAGCAACATGCACAGTTTTATTCTGGCCTGACATCGCAACATACTGTATATAAGCCACGCTTCACCCCGATGGCACCAGAGCGCTTTGTAGCTTTAGCTTCCTACCATTTAATCCTCCAGATTAAAAAAAGCCTCCACACGCGCGCGCGCACACAGGGACTCTTCAGGCGTGATACAGAGTGAGCTGGGCTCTGGAGTGAGGTGCAGGGCTGTGTGGGTCATAGTGTGTAGGGAGGAACTGTGACCTGCTGGGTCAGGGAAGCTCAGGGCTCAATTCTAGGGTCTTGGTAGATGACATTGATGACACAACCAGCAGCCTACTGGAGCTCAGAGCCTGGCCAGTACCTAGATGGGAGACCTCCTGGGAAAGCTGAGGTTGCTGCTGGAAGAGGTGTTAGTGGGGCCAGTAGGGGGCGCTCACCCTGCGGTCTGTGTGGGTCCTAATGCCCCAGTATAGTGACCGGGACACTATACTGTAAAAAAGGCGCCGTCCTTCAGAGGAGACTTAAAACCGAGGTCCTGACTCTCTGTGGTCATTAACAATCCCAGGGTGTTTCTCGAAAAGAGTAGGGGTGTAACCCCGGTGTCCTGGTCAAATTTCCCCCTGGACTTTACCAGTCATGGCCTCCTAATAATCCCCATCTCTGAACTGGCTTCATCACTCTGCTCTCCTCCCCACTGAGAGCTGGTGTGTGGGGAGAGGACTGGTGCACTATGGCTGCTGTCTCATCATCTAGGTGGGGGTACACACTGGTGGGGGTGGAGGGGATCCCCATAACCTGTAAAGCGCTCTGAGTGGAGTGTCCAGAAAAGCGCTATATAAGTGTAATTATTATTTATTATTAGTAAGTTATTATTGTTTTAGATTCTGGCTGCTTTAAAACTGTTTGAGAGCCTTCAGGTAAGTTCAGTACCTAAAGGAGGAAGTGAGAACGTGGTCAGTTCTCTGGGCACTTCCAGGTTCTTCCGGTCTTTGAGTTCAGGGATTTTTCTTAAAATCCCCCTGGTGTGTTTCACGGACTCTTAACTAGATACAGCTGGAATCCAGGTGTTATTCAAGTCCCATTTCTCCCCACAGTGTTGTTACCGGTGCTGCCAGTCAGTGGAGACGGGGACTCGTTAAGGACATGAAGTGTAGGAAAAGACCACTGAGGCGTTGTCAGTCCTGAGAGGTGATGCTTTGTCGCCAGTCTCCTCTCTCCAGGACAGGAGTCTGGAACAGCTGTCCATTTCAGGTCCTTATTCCGAGCTGAGCCGTATGAGCTGTTGCTTGTCTAGCTCGGGTTCGAGCGCTGACCGATATTCCTCTGCCGGTTGTGGTGTTAGGCACGCTTGTGTCCGAGTGGTGCAGGGGGGGCGGCAGGGGCTCCTTCCTGGGTGGAGCTCGCGGCCGGCGGAGGACCAACCTCCAGCCGCTGTGAGCCGACATGTCGCGGTAAATCTGGTGATCCCAGATCGCTTGGGTCTAAAAAGATTTCTCGGCAGTGAGTCTGGAAGTGTCGGTTATCTTGAGACAAGTATGGTGCTTCTTCACTACGGCCGTCCTCAAGCAGTTGACTGAACGCCCATCCTTTCAAGATGTCATCAAGACCCCAGGTACAGGAGCCAATCTGAGACTGTGGCAGGCTTTGCACACGCTCGCTGGGATGAGTCATTGCTCGGTAGAATTCGAGAAGCTGTCATTGACGAACGAGCGCTGTTTAAAGAAGTGCAGAGTGAGTGTCTCAAAGGAAGGGAGGCGGCGTTCTGTCGGCGGCGCCTCTCGGACAGCAGGGCGAGAGCTAGATGGGTTCGGACGGTGACGTGTCTGGTGCTGCTGGCTGCTCTGTGGTCGCTGACTGGCGGGAGGTTCACGCCCAGCTGGTTTTCAAGGGTCAGGAGGGGAACGTGCCTCAGCGCTGCGGCCAGAGTTCCACACTCCTGCCACCCTTGGTGCCATGAACTATCTCTGGCATTGGGACCCTGAACACAGCTCCTCCATAACCAGCTGTCTGCCCTGGCCGCCCCCAGCCTGTGTCCTGGTGTCCTAATCGAGGGGTTCCCCCAGCGTTGGTATAAAGTGGGCAATCATTGTGCTTCCTGTGTCGCACGCACCTCAGCTGGCGCCAGGAGCCAGCAGGGGGCCTGCATGGGGCGGGTAACACTCCTGCTGCCCCAGAGACTTGTGTCCTGCCCAGACACTCCCCCCCCCCCCCCCGCCTGCCTTCCCTGCGGCATGGATCTACTTATCTACTGTACACAGGCTGCCACAGCGGGCTTCAATCTCATGAAAAGATCAATGTTTAATTTAGCTGACGTTCGACAGATGGCTTTCACATCGCGGAATACTGCGATCGATTGATTATAGCGTTTAACCACCTAGGAAAGCTTCATTAAAAAAGCACCAATCTACCCCAAAACGTGCGTTTCGTTACAGGTGTAATCTGTCCTTTCGGGCCAGTCGCTCCTGTCTGGAGCCCTCTGCAAAATAAACATATTTGGGATGGCGCTGGGAGATCAATGGCTGAATAAGACAGCGATTAGCTGTGTGGGGAAAGGCAGGTTTTAATGAGCCAGAGTTAAAAAGAGAAGCTGCACTACAGTGGAGAAAGACCGTAGGCTCGGTCTCAAGAGGCTGTTTAGTTTTGTCTTATTTAAGAAAAGCCTGTGATTTATCTAAAGGGCAATGCAGTTCAGGGTTTAATTATTGCCTCTGATGATCTAACAAGCACAGTGCTGACGAGGAGCAGACCTCGCTGGTCAGCAATGGACTGGGATTCGGAAAGCTCTGCTGACTGAATCTCACACACACACACACACACATGCACTTCCCACACACACATCACATCACAAAAGGGAGCAACCCGGGACTTGTGTGCAACACGCGTGTGCTCCTGAGTTCACGGGGGGGGGGGCTGTCGTGTTTCGATTCACTTGTCTGCGTGCCACCACAGTGGAAACCTGCACACGGTGAACCCTGACCCTAGACAGAGGAGAACCGGCCACCTCCGTCGCAAACACCTCCCCGCAGTGCCTGCCGGTCAGGGGTCACCATCTCTGAGGTGCCAGATTCTCTCTCTCACACACACACACACACACACACACACACACACACACACAATGTGTGTTAATGGCTCCCCTTTTCTTTCGCACGCTGGGAATAATCTTGCCTGCAGCAGCGCGGCGGTGTTAAATGAGGACGCTGGCGCCCCTGCGGCCTGTGAGCCGGTCCCCACGAGCTGTCCGGCGCGCCGGCGGAGGACCTGCTCCACTCGGAGGCCGTGCTGTGATAGATCGCGCTCTCAAACCCGGGAGTCGCCATGGAAACCCCCGGCCGTGAGCAGAATATCTGATCGGCGCTGCCGTTCCAGTGAAGGGTTTCCCTCTGCCTGGGGATCTCTCTCTCTGTTCCCCCTCGGCCGGGATCGGTCTTTCTCTCCCTCTCCCTTCCTCTTCTCCCCTCTTCACGTGTCTTCCTCTCTGCTGCAGGAAGGCAGGGTACTGTCACGGGCTGTTGCACAGATGTAGTGTGAAAGCCAGAGATCAGGAAGCAGGGTGTGAAACGTGCAGGACAAGTGTGGTAAAAGTGCAAATCGGAAACCGTTTTCGGAAGGCAGTGTGCAGTCCGTTTTCTCAGGTTCACAAATCTGTTTACGTTCTTGCAACTCCCTGTCCACTGCTCTGTCTGAAGGAGAGTCTCTCTGAGTCTTCCTGTCCACTGCTCTGTCTGAAGGAGAGTCTCTCTGAGTCTTCCTGTCCAATCCAGAGTCTGTCCACTGCTCTGTCTGATGGAGAGTCTCTCTGAGTCTTCCTGTCCACCCCAGAGTCTGTCCACTGCTCTGTCTGATGGAGAGTCTCTCTGAGTCTTCCTGTCCACTGCTCTGTCTGAAGGAGAGTCTCTCTGAGTCTTCCTGTCCACCCCAGAGTCTGTGGACAGGAAGACTCTGTCCACTGCTCAAGAGATTCAGTCTGTGTCCACCCCAGAGTCTGTCCACTGCTCTGTCTGAAGGAGAGTCTCTCTGAGTCTTCCTGTCCACCCCAGGGTCTGTCCACTGCTCTGTCTGTAGGAGAGTCTCTATGTGTCTTCCTGTCCGCCCCAGGGTCTGTCCACTGCTCTGTCTGTAGGAGAGTCTCTCTGAGTCTTCCTGTCCACCCCAGGGTCTGTCCACTGCTCTGTCTGTAGGAGAGTCTCTATGTGTCTTCCTGTCCACCCCAGGGTCTGTCCACTGCTCTGTCTGTAGGAGAGTCTCTCTGTGTCTTCCTGTCCACCCCAGGGTCTGTCCACTGCTCTGTCTGAAGGAGAGTCTCTCTGAGTCTTCTTGTCCACACCAGAGTCTGTCCACTGCTCTGTCTGAAGGAGAGTCTCTCTGAGTCTTCCTGTCCACCCCAGATTCTGTCCACTGCTCTGTCTGTGGACAGCACATCATTGTCAGAGTGAGACCTGCACTGCCTGTGGGGTTCTGTAGGTAGTTGGTATGAACTGACCATATTCAGGCTTTCTGTGTTTTTTCTGGGATGAAGGCGCTTGATTTCCAAAACATTGTTTTGCTTCTCTCCTCACTATTCTGTCTTTCCCTCTGGTCCTCTTCCCTCTTGCCCTCTCCTCTGCTCTCTCCATCATCCCTGTGTCACGTTGCTCATATCCGCTCTCCTATCCTGACCAGCTCCGAGAGCTGGCAGACCCCCCCTCCTCTCCAGGACTGTCCGGCTTCATCTGTCCCTTTTCCTTCCCTCTCTCCTCCTTCCCTTCGCCCTCCACACTCTGTGCGTCTCTCCCTGCTCTCCATCCCTCTGTTCTCTCCATCCTCTTCGTTCCAAACGCTTGGCTCTCTCCTCCCTCATCCTCTCTCTCCCCATCTCACTTCTCTCTCCTCTCCCGGTCCCTCTGCTCTTGCCCTTCTAATCTCTCTGCTCTCGTCCTCTCTCTCCATCCCT
This sequence comes from Atractosteus spatula, assembly GCF_055471065.1. NCBI lineage: Eukaryota > Metazoa > Chordata > Actinopteri > Semionotiformes > Lepisosteidae > Atractosteus > Atractosteus spatula. The sequence goes on along the minus strand of NC_142708.1, from coordinate 71,817,481 downwards.
CTGCCCCCTCTCCTCTCTCCATCCCGCCTCTCGGTGCGTCTCCATGGTAACCGTGTCAGCGGGACCTCCAGGTGGTGGTGGTGTTAGCGAGGAGGACAGCTGGGCGGAGGGGGTGGTGCTGGGTCTTGGCAGGGGCGGTGGTGGTGGGAGGGCGGTTCTGGATCCGGTCCCCGGCTCTCTCCCAAGATGCAACACCTGCGTCCCGGGCTTCAGACCAGAACACATTCCCCGCCCACGCGCGGCTGCCTTGATCGCGCAGTGCCAGGACTCAACAGTCGTGCACATGATTCGGATCAGTGAGCAGTGTTCGCGTGCCCGGGGGAAAGTGAGTACCGTTCAAGCAGCAGAAGTTTCTACCCAGTGACGTGTCTGCTGCGGAGGAGCCCTGTTGTACCGGAATGGGCATCCTCTGACCTAGTCCTCTGCTGCAGTGGTGCACTCCCCTGCGTTCTTCGTCTGCATCTGCATCAGGCCCTGCGCCAGGCGATCCGGCAGCCCCTGAGCCTGTACCTGTCCTGGCGTTGTCTCTCACTGATGCCCCTCCTCGTCTCTCATTAAGGGACGTTACGTTGCTCCTGCTACGTGCCTTGTGCCAGGTTCGTCTCCCGGGCCTGTGGGCCTGCATGGAGAGAAGGATCCCCCTCGATTTCATGTGATCACTGAGAGACCCCTGTGACTGTAGATCCCTGAAAAGCTCACAAGATGCAGAGAGCAGGATTCCCTGAGTCTGGCTCCCAGCTGGCTGAGCTTTTGCTGGGAAGCTGCTCTCGTTGTCCTGCGTATCGGGGGACCCCCCCCGAGACTCAGGGGTGACTCCCGTGAGTGCGGGGTATCGGGGTGCGCGCGGCGTCGTTGCCACGCAGGTGGACAGCAGTGAAAGTGCCAGCTGCAGGCTGGGTGGCGTTCGGCAGCTTCAAACTCTCTGTGCCATAAAAAAGGAGAAATATTTTTTACCGAATTGGAGTCAAAAAGGACAAGATGATCAACAGAAAGCAAATGCTGTATAGCAAAAAAAAAGCGGTGTGTAATTTGGTTGGTATCGACTGTAGAGCCTCCAGTTAATTTAAAAGAGCTGCTTCCCTGGAAAGGTCTTTGTAGAAATGAGCCTTCTCTGGAATAAAATCCCGGGACAACTTGATTGCATGTCACAGTATTATGGGTTTTTTTCTGCACTCCCGGCTTCCAAATGCTTCGCTGTAATGGACCAGAAAGAGCTGTTTGAAAATGAGCTCTGGGAACGAAAGGCTTGCGAGTGGCAGAGGGAGCTTAATCTTTTCAGTTTCGGCGACTCAGCGCTAAAGGGCAGGCTTGATGGAGCTTCCGAAAGTGTTGGGAGCAGTGACCGGCGCTGACCCTGGCTGCTATCCCAAACAGAGTCTTGGTCTTAATTAAACCTGCAGTAGTAAATTTCCCCTGTGACTTCCTCTTCCTCTTTCTGACAGCCTCCAGCCTCCACCGCCGTCAAATCAGGCTTCTGAATTTTCTGAATTCAGCGGCCGGGTCCAAGGAGAGAGGCTTTCAGACGGAGGGGTGGGGGGAGGGGGGAAACTGAGGCCGAGATCTGGATCGAATGTGGGCAGGACGGGCTCTGGCAGGGTGCTGGCAGGGAAGGCAGATTCATCCCCAGGGCTGGAAGAGAAGAGCGCATGTCAGGAGCAGAGCACTGCTGCTGGAGCACGGCTTGAGACGCCCTGTGCTGCTGAGGCGGTGATGTCCTGGGGCCTGGGAGAGCCTTACATGTAGCAAACAGGGCTGCTCTGGTGTCAGCCATTCGGTGCTGTTATAGATATCGTGTACAGTATGTCATGATATTAATGATGGGGCGGCAGTTTGACCTGCTGCCTCACAGAGCGTAATTCTTCGATTCATGCCATGGGACCCTTCTGTGCGCAGTCTGCATGTCTCCCCTGCTGCGTGGGTTTTCTCCAGGTGCTCCCAGTCTCCTCCCACTGTCCAAAAGTTAATTGGACGGGGCTGGGCTCAGGTTTATTGGTGTCTCTTAGGTTGCCTCTTATACGTGTTTGCATGCCTGTCTTTGTGGTGAACTGGGAGGAAAACTTCCTCTTACAGGCTGCTGAAGTTCTGCCCGACAGCACTACCACACCACTGCGGCTCAGTCAGGGAGCAGAAGAGCAGAAGGAGAGGAACCATTCGGCCCATCAGGTTAATAGCTGCTTAATCCAAGGATCTCATCCAGCCATATCTTAAAAGAAGCCAAAGTTCCTGCTCCATGCTCCCACAACCCTTTGTGTAAAGCAGTACTTCCTGTTCTCAGTTGTAAACGCAGTTCTACAAAGTGTAAGATGGAGTGGAACAGGACACAAGGCAGCAGACTGGTACAATGCAGAGACCAGTAGACGTCAGATCAAACCACAGCTCCGTGCTGAATCGCATGTCTCCTTCTGAAAGAGCCTAAAATGTTGCCTTCCTCTGTCCTCCGAAAAAGCTGCAGCAATTATCTTCCCCCCCCCCCCTCCCCCGGCCCCCGTGATCACCAGCAGCGATCAGTGGGCGGAGCGAAAGTTTAAAATGAGTTCTGGAGAGGCTTGAGTTAATCACACAAATCAAACACTTTCAAGGTTGTGGAAAATCGGATGGCCGCTCTTCCGGGCCTCGTCGCCAAAATCTCAGACTCAAGCTGCGGCGTGACGCAGTCCTGCGCCCGGGCCGGGAGCCAGTGAGCTTCCCTGCTTTTTCATTTACGAGCCCCGTCTGCTCCGCATCCGCTGGGGGCACGAGAGCAGCAGTCGGGGAAGAGGGAAAATGAGGAAACCACTTAGTACTGCGTTCGAGCCGCGGCCTGGTTTTTGTTCACTGGGGGAGAGACGGGCTGGCAGGTTACGAGGTATCATCACGGCGCCTGGCAGGGTGGTGCGTTAATCACTTGTGGCTCAGATGAGGCGGCACGCATGGCGCCTGGATCAGTCTGCGCTGATTGGCTGGTGAGACGTGCAGAAGACCCCCCCGGTCTCGGAAGTGCACCCCTTGAGCACCCTGAGGAGCCTCCTCATTGGCGAGCCCGGCAGCTTCTGCTCAGTTTGCTGTTTTTCCACAGTGGGACAGAGAGACCACGCTGATGCAGCAGAGTGCCGTGCATATACAGGAGCAGGCCCTAACGGCACTATCGGGCCGCTTGACGTCGTGCGTCCTGTGGGGCCTGATGCAGACGCTCAGGCAGAAGGCTGGTGCTTTCGCCAAGGGTGGTGCCATGCTGTAGGGAAGCTCGGCGAAACCCACCCCTCTTGGTGGGTTCGAGCGTGTTGGGGTGTGACCGGGCCCTGTGCTCGTGCTCAGCGGGCCTGTCTTCAAGGCCGCGGGCGTCTCCTGCACGTCTCATTTCTCCTGCCTGCTCTCGGTGCTCCCCTGCTCTCCGGCTGCAAGTGGGATCTTCCGGAGAGCAGCGCCAGGCAGCTTCCTGGTTCTGGTGCGGGCTCTGCCCGTCGTGGGTTCACTCGTTCGGCGGGATAAAGTGTCAGAGCACTGGCGGATCCGGCGTGTGAAAACTCCCTTCGGCACCGCGGGTCGCCCGTACCTTCGGCTGGGCCCAGAAATCAGCCTGGCGGGAGGCAGGAGGAAGAAGATTCGGGAATATAAGGTCAAGCTGTGTCCAGACCTGGTTATGATCTGCACTTTGATTCACTCTGCAGGGTTTTGTTTTTCTGGGTGGGGGAGACGCCTGTGTTTGAGAAAATGGAAACAGGAAATCGGTTTCATTTGTTCTTAAGCTTTGATTGGCTCTGAAGCTAAGAGGCAGGCTCTGAAACGTGTGGGCTGGAGGGTTGGGTAACTCCGTCTGCCCATTTCCGCTCTCTCTCAGGTGTCCTGGGCGCCCACCCTCACTGCTCTGCTGCTGTCTCCTCTCCCCCCCGACCCCTGAGGTGCCATGGCAACAAGTGCCCCACTGCTCCTGCTGGCAGTGTCCTTCCTGCTGCTGGCGGCGCTGCCCCCCTGCGCCCTGGAGTCCCAGCAGGAGCCGGGGGACCGCGCCTCGCCCACTGTCGCCCTGGAGCCCGTGAGCAGCTCCGCCGGCGAGGGTCGCTCGTGCAACGACACCGTGACGTGCAAGCCTGGCATCCTGCTGCCCGTCTGGGAGCCCAACAGCCCGTCTCTGGGGGACCAGGTGGCCCGCGCTGTCGTCTACTTCGTCTCCCTCATGTACATGTTCCTGGGCGTCTCCATCATCGCAGACCGCTTCATGGCCTCCATCGAGGTCATCACCTCCCAGGTAGTCCTGCAGGGACGGGCAGGGGGCCTTCCCACAGCCATTCCTCCTGCACTTGTTTGCTGATGTATTGAGAGGAAGAAAGGGCACTGACCTGTGCTGCTTACCCTCAGTGGTCCAAACAGGGGCTATAAGCACAGATCCATGTGTCACAACAGTATTGACCTGCACGCGCGTGTGCACGTGTGAGCAATCCAGGTCAACGAGACGACACGACAAGAGTTCAGCCCTCCTTGCCCTCTGCTTGCTCTTAGATCATTGATCCGACCTCATGGGTCGGTTTCTTGAAGGATCCCAAGATGCTCCAGCTCTCTGCCATGTCAGTTTCTACAGGAATGGAAGAAGCAGCGAAAGAGCTGTGCAGTATTAGACCCAGTGTAGCACAATGCAGTGAAAGAGCTGTGCTTTATTAGGCCCAGTGTAGCACAATGCAGTGAAAGAGCTGTGCTGTATTAGACCCAGTGTAGCACAATGCAGTGAAAGAGCTGTGCTTTATTAGACCCAGTGTAGCACAGTGCAGTGAAGGAGCTGTGCTGTATTAGACCCAGTGTAGCGCAGTGCAGTGAAAGAGCTGTGCTGTATTAGACCCAGTGTAGCACAGTGCAGTGAAGGAGCTGCGCTGTATTAGACCCAGTGTAGCGCAGTGCAGTGAAAGAGCTGGGCTGTATTAGACCCAGTGTAGTGCAGTGCAGTGAAAGAGCTGGACTGTATTAGACCCAGTGTAGCGCAGTGCAGTGAAAGAGCTGTGCTGTATTAGACCCAGTGTAGCGCAGTGCAGTGAAAGAGCTGTGCTGTATTAGACCCAGTGTAGCGCAATGCAGTGAAAGAGCTGTGCTGTATTAGACCCAGTGTAGCGCAGTGCAATGAAATAGCTGTGCTGTATTAGACCCAGTGTAGCGCAGTGCAGTGAAAGAGCTGTGCTGTATTAGACCCGGTGTAGCGCAGTGCAGTGAAAGAGCTGTGCTGTATTAGACCCGGTGTAGCACAGTGCGGTGAAGGAGCTGTGCTGTATTAGACCCAGTGTAGCGCAGTGCAGTGAAGGAGCTGTGCTGTATTAGACCCAGTGTAGCACAGTGCGGTGAAAGAGCTGTGCTGTATTAGACCCAGTGTAGCGCAGTGGGGTGAAGGAGCTGTGCTGTATTAGACCCAGTGTAGCGCAGTGGGGTGAAGGAGCTATAGACCCTGTGTAGCACAGTGTAGTGAAGGAGCTATAGACCCTGTGTAGCGCAGTGTATTGAAGGGGCTGTAGCAGAAGTGCTGTCAGTAAATATGTCCCTCTCACTGTCCATGTGCAGGAGAAAGAGGTGACCATCACCAAGCCCAATGGAGAGACGTCAGTGGCCACAGTGCGCATCTGGAATGAGACAGTGTCCAACCTCACCCTGATGGCGCTGGGCTCCTCTGCACCAGAGATCCTGCTGTCTGTCATAGAGGTAGACTCTCACTCCTCCCTCACTTACTTGCTCTCTCCCACTTACTCCATTGTCTCACCCCTCTGCTCTCTCCCACTTACTCCATTGTCTCACCCCTCTGCTCTCACTGTCTCACCCCTCTGCTCCCTCCAGCTCACTCCACTGTCTCACCCCTCTGCTCTCTCTCACTCCCTCCACTGTCTCACCCCTCTGCTCTCACTGTCTCACCCCTCTGCTCTCTCTCACTCTCTCCACTCTGACTGTGTCCCTTGCGCTGTGTGACAGTGCCTGGCGTTGTTACAGCTGGCTTGAGAGGACACGAGCAGGCAGGCCTGTGCTTCAGAGAGGGGGTGTCTCTCGATGCCTCTCAATCAGCTTTTCTCAGGCTGTTTTCTGGGGAGCAGGTGAGTCAGACATGCTAAAGATAGATGCGTTACCGTGTGGATCACAGCAAGCAGGGAATCATCTGCAGAGAGGTGCATTAGGGAAGAGCCCTGAACCGGGCTCCACAGCCGCTCCGTCGTTTCTGTTTCCGGAGTCGCCCCTTGTGCCCCGTGTGAGTGGGGCGCTGCTGCAGCAAGGGGGTGTGAGGGCCTGTGGCCCCATCAGCTGTTCAGAGCTTCGTGGCCACGTGTGGCGCCGTGTCTCTCATGTGCCTTTGCTGACAGGTGACCCCCCTCAGGCCAGGCGCACAGAGCAGCTTCTCCACTGCGGTGTCCCACTGTCTGAATTACTCAGTGTGTTACCCCTCCACACACTACCGTGATTTCACTCTGCTTTTACGAAGATTTCACTGCACTGCGTTGTTCTGCCTTTACTGCAATTACTGTGTTTTTTACTTTGGTCTCTCAGTGCTACACTGCACTGGACTGTGTTTTTCTCATGATGGGGCTGTACTGCACTGTCTTCCCTTTCCTGAGGGATGAGTTTGGGACCTGCTTTATTTGACGGCAGTGTCCACACCCGTGCCTGACCTGAATCTGTGTCTGGGGAGACCCGGTCACCACTGGCAGATGACATCAGGGTCCGGCCGGCCACGTTCTGCGTCCTTGTGATGGCCTGTGATCACCTGTGTTGCAGGTGTGCGGCCATCATTTTGAGGCCGGGGAGCTGGGCCCTGGCACCATCGTGGGCAGTGCCGCCTTCAACATGTTCGTGATCATCGGCATCTGCGTGTGGGTGGTCCCGGATGGCGAGACCCGCAAGATCAAGCACCTGCGTGTCTTCTTCATCACGGCCTTCTGGAGCATCTTCGCCTACATCTGGCTTTACCTCATCCTAGAGGTCATCTCCCCCGGCATCGTGGAGGTCTGTCTTCGTGTGTGTTCAGCACGAGACCCCCGGGGTGTGCAGTGTGTCTCTGTGTGTGTTCAGCACAAGACCCGGGGTGTGCAGTGTGTCTGTGTGTGTGTTCAGCACAAGACCCAGGGTGTGCAGTGTGTCTCTGTGTGTGTGTTCAGCATGAGACCTGGGCTGTGCAGTGTGTTTGTGTGTGTGTTCAGCACGAGACCCCCGGGGTGTGCAGTGTGTCTCTGTGTGTGTTCAGCACGAGACCCAGGGTGTGCAGTGTGTCTCTGTGTGTGTTCAGCACAAGACCCAGGTTGTGTGTGTGTGTGTGTGTGTGTGTGTGTGTTTGTGTGTCAGTGTATTAACCCACTGTTTGTGTGTCAGTATATTAACCCAGTGTGTGTCAGTGTATTAACCCAGTGTGTGTGTGTGTATGTGTGTGTGTGTCAGTGTATAAACCCGGTGTGTGTCAGTGTATTAACCCGGTGTGTGTGTGTGTGTGTGTCAATGTATTAACCCAGTGTGTGTGTGTGTGTCAATGTATTAACCCGGTGTGTGTGTGTGTGTCAAGTGTATTAACCCGGTGTGTGTGTGTGTGTGTGTCAATGTATTAACCCGGTGTGTGTGTGTGTGTTTGTGTGTCAGTGTATTAACCCACTGTTTGTGTGTTAGTATATTAACCCAGTGTGTGTCAGTGTATTAACCCAGTGTGTGTGTGTGTGTGTGTGTGTGTGTGTGTATGTGTGTGTGTGTCAGTGTATAAACCCGGTGTGTGTCAGTGTATTAACCCGGTGTGTGTGTGTGTGTCAATGTATTAACCCGGTGTGTGTGTGTGTCAAGTGTATTAACCCGGTGTGTGTGTGTGTGTGTGTGTGTGTTTGTGTGTCAGTGTATTAACCCACTGTTTGTATGTCAGTATATTAACCCAGTGTGTGTCAGTGTATTAACCCAGTGTGTGTGTGTGTGTATGTGTGTGTGTCAGTGTATAAACCCGGTGTGTGTCAGTGTATTAACCCGGTGTGTGTGTGTGTGTGTCAATGTATTAACCCGGTGTGTGTGTGTGTGTGTGTGTGTGTGTGTGTGTGTGTGTCAATGTATTAACCCGGTGTGTGTGTGTCAATGTATTAACCCGGTGTGTGTGTGTGTGTCAATGTATTAACCCGGTGTGTGTGTGTGTCAATGTATTAACCCGGTGTGTGTGTGTGTGTGTGTGTTTCAATGTATTAACCCGGTGTGTGTGTGTTCAGGTGTGGGAAGCTCTGGTGACGCTCCTGTTCTTCCCGGTGTGCGTCCTCCTGGCCTGGATCGCCGACAAGCGCCTGCTCTTCTACAAGTATGTGTACAAGCGCTACCGTGCCGACAGGCGCCATGGCATTGTCGTGGAGATGGAGGGCGAGCTGACACCAAAGGGCGTCGAGATGATCATGGATGGCAAGTTCCCCCACCGGGGGGCTGTGGTCGCCATGCCGACAGACGGCTGCCAGGAAGCCAACAGCTCTGCCTCCAACCCCAGCAACACCCTCATCACCACCGCCTCCATGGAAACCAACAGGGAGCTGGATGAGAGCCGGAAAGAGGTGAGGTCCGGCCGCCAGGAGCCCCTAATTCAGAGCCTCCCTCCCCTGAACACCTCGGCCTGGCCCCCCTGAGCCCACTCCAGAAGGGGGGTTCCTCCACACAGCACTGCGAATCACCGTAGCAATACTGCAGCACTCAGGGGCTTATCATCCAAAATAAGATTCAGCATTATAATATCAACCAAATATTGTGAAATATTGACAGTGAAATCAGGAAGCACTTCTGTGTGCAAAGGGTGGTGGGAGCGTGGAACAAGCTACCCAGCTGTGTGGTTGAAGTCGATGCCTTGGCTTTATTGAAAAAACAAAGTATGAGATCCTTCGATCTGTTATGAACCGCTCTACCGGCTGGGACACTGGTAGCCATTTCTACAGCTGCATGGGAAGGAAGCACAGCAGCACAATCCACAGTGGGGATTGAAACCCGCAGCCTTCCAGTCCTGGCTGTGGCATGTTGCCCTGTCCTGTGCCCTCCTGCTCCGCCTGGCTCTCACTGCTGTCCTCCATCAGACAGCGGAAATCTATGGAAAGGCATCCTCCTGCCACGCACTGTCCCATTCCAGGCCAGCGCTGAGCGCAGGCTTTCTCGTGCAAGCTCTTCGGTGTCCAGGCTTCTCAGGGCTGCTGCTGGAGACAGACCTGGTCTTCCCACTGGCTCTTATAATAATAATAATACTAATAATAATTATAATTGCTTACACTTATATAGCGCTTTTCTGGACACTCCACTCAAAGTGCTTTACAGGTAATGGGGATCCCCTCCACCCCCACCAGTATGCCAGAACGCTCCCCACACACCAGCTCTCAGTGGGGAGGAGAGCAGAGTGATGAAGCCAGTTCAGAGATGGGGATTATTAGGAGACCATGATTGGCAAAATCCAGGGGGATTTTGACCAGGACACCGGGGTAACACTCCTACTCTTTTCGAGAAACGCCCTGGAATTTTTAATGACCACAGAGAGTCAGGAACTCTGTTTTATGTCTCATCCGAAGGACAGTGCCTGTTTACAGTACAGTGTCCCTGTCACTATACTGGGGCATTAGGACCCACACAGAGGACAGGGTGAGCGCCCCCTACTGGCCCCACTAACACCTCTTCCAGCAGCAACCTCAGCTTTCCCAGGAGTCTCCCCTCCAGGTACTGGCCAGGCTCACACCTGCTGAGCTCCAGTGTGTTGACTCTTGACTTGCTTATGCTCATGAAGTACAGGATTTAATTGATTGGACCTCTTTACTTCAACAACAGCTTTCAATAAGTTGAACGGGCTTTGAAATTAGCGTTACCCATGTAGCAAGTGTTTTGTTTTATGTAGATGAGTCATTGCATTGATCAGGTGGTTGGAAATGAAGGACCTGTGCCCCCAGAGAGCCGAAGGCACTCGTGTCGGGAGTGTGGAATTGTGCTCTGTACCTTCTCAAGAGCGATAGCGGGGTCAAGCCGGTGACAGATCGATGACAGTTTCTCCTTCAGAATGTCCTGGCAGAGTTGAGTCCAGCTGACAGGGGAAGCGCAGGTTCAGGCGCGGGGTGTCTGTGCTCGGCTGGGGAGCCCAGGGTGCCAAGCTGCACTCGATGGTATGAAGTCAGAATCCGCCCGAAACAGGGTGTGAACCCCTGCTCCTCCTTGATCCGCAGGTGATCCGCATCCTGAAGGACCTGAAGCAGAAGCACCCGGAGAAGGAGCTGGAGCAGCTGGTGGAGATGGCCAACTACTACGCCCTGCTGCACCAGCAGAAGAGCCGCGCCTTCTACCGGATCCAGGCCACGCGCATGATGATCGGCGCCGGCAACGTGCTGAAGAAGCACGCGGCCGACCACGCCCGCCGCGCCGCCGCGGCCGAGGAGGCGCCCGACGAGGACGACGCGCTGCACTGCAGTCGCATCGCCTTCGAGAGCGCCCACTACCAGTGCATGGAGAACTGCGGCACGCTGAGCCTGGCCGTGACCTGCCAGGGCGGCGCCGGGGCCAGCACCTTCTACGTGGACTATCGCACCGAGGACGGCTCGGCCAACGCCGGCTCCGACTACGAGTACAGCGAGGGCACGCTGGTGTTCAAGCCCGGGGAGACCCGCAAGGAGATCCAGGTGAGGGGGGGGGGGGGAAGGGGGTCTCCGGTCCTCAGGAAACTGGGGTCCCTCTCCTGGCTGCCCTTTTGGAACTGGGCCCAGTTCAGTCCCTGTCCAGCTGTACTGGGAGAGACTGGCTTGGTTCCGATCCTGGAGCACTGGCACTGAGGAGACTGGGATTGTTCCAGTGTCGCTCGGCTCCAGTCCTCAGGAAACTGGGGTCCCTCTCCTGGCTGCCCTTTTTCGAACTGGGCCCACTTCAGTCCCTGTCCAGCTGTACTGGGAGAGACTGGCTCGGTTTCAGTCCTGGAGCACTGGCACTGAGGAGACTGGGATTGTTCCAGTGTCGCTCGGCTCCAGTCCTCAGGAAACTGGGGTCCCTCTCCTGGCTGCCCTTTTTCGAACTGGGCCCACTTCAGTCCCTGTCCAGCTGTACTGGGAGAGACTGGCTCGGTTTCAGTCCTGGAGCACTGGTGCTGAGGACGCTGGGATTGTTCCAGTGTCACTCAGCTCCAGTCCTCAGGAAACTGGGGTATCTCTCCTGGCTGTCTTTTTGGAACTGGGCCCAGTTCAGTCCCTGTCCAGCTGTACTGGGAGAGACTGGCTCGGTTTCAGTCCTGGAGCACTGGTGCTGAGGACGCTGGGATTGTTCCAGTGTCACTCAGCTCCAGTCCTCAGGAAACTGGGGTATCTCTCCTGGCTGTCTTTTTGGAACTGGGCCCAGTTCAGTCCCTGTCCAGCTGTGCTGGGAGAGACCGGCTCGGTTTCAGTCCTGGAGCACTGGCGCTGAGGACGCTGGGATTGTGCCAGTGCCACTGCGGAGGTTGACGAGCCCTCTAATTGTCTCGGTTACTGTGCTGTATTAATCTTGTCCCTCCTCCTGTTACTGGTTGCAGCAGCAGTGGTTTAGCAGCAGCAGTAGCATGAGGCTCGAGACTGTGACTAAAACGGTCATAGATTTGACTGAATAATGTGGTAAAATGATGTTTTTTGTGAGGCCTGTTGCTAAGGGTTCCTGTACCACAGCAATAGCGACTTGGCCTTTAAAAAAACATATGCTGGAGCGCCACCCAGTGGCTGTCGACCTCGAGAATGAGAGTGAGCATCAGTAATGGTGGTTAGCAGCAGTGCAAGTGGAGGTGGTCAAAGGTGCCCTCCTGGACCCGCCCAGGCCCGGCTTGTCAGTGAGCCCGGACCCGCCTGCTGCCTGACGCCCAGCCTGTGTCCTGTGCCAGGTGGGGATTATCGACGACGACATCTTCGAGGAGGACGAGCACTTCTTCGTCCGCCTGCTGAACCTGCGCGTGGGCGACGCCGAGGGCATGTTCGAGAGCGAAGGCGGGCCCGGCGGGCCCAAGGCCCGGCTGGCGGAGCCCGCCGTCACCACGGTGACCATCCTGGACGACGACCACGCGGGCATCTTCACCTTCGGGGAGCGGGTGCTGCGCGTGAGCGAGAGCGTGGGCACGATGGAGGTGACCGTGCTCCGCAACTCGGGCGCCAGGGGCACTGTCATCCTGCCGTACCACACCGAGGAGGGCAGCGCCAAGGGTGGTGGGGTGGACTACGAGGACGCCCGCGGAGAGCTGGAGTTCACCGACGACCAGACCTCGTGAGTCCGACTGGCGCCGGGTGCCCTTTATACCGGGCCTCGCAGCGTCACGCCCAGCTGCGCAGACAGCATAGCACACAGCCCACACCAACACAGCACACAGCACACAGCCCACACCAACACAGCACACAGCACACCGCACAAACCAACACACCAACACAGCACACAGCACACAGCCCACACCAACACAGCACACAGCACACAGCACACAGCACACATTAACACAGCACACAGCACACAGCACACAGCCCACACCAACACAGCACACAGCACACAGCACACAGCACACAGCACACAGCACACAGCACACACCAACACAGCACACAGCACACCGCACACACCAACACTGCTTGGCCTGCTGGGGCCCGGTGAGAATGAATCCATTCCTCACACTGTCTCTGGGCACTGCACTCAAAGTGCCTTAGAGGTAATGGGGATCCCCTCCACCCCCACCAGTGTGCAGCCCCACCTGGATGATGAGAGGGCAGCCATAGTCCAACAGTACTCTCCCCACACACCAGCTCTCAGTGGGAGGAGAGCAGAGTGATGAAGCCAGTTCAGAGATGGGGATTATTAGGAGGCCATGATTGGTAAGGGCCAGGGGGAAATTTGGCCAGGACACCAGGGTAACACTCCTACTCTTTTCGAGAAACGCCCTGGGAGTTTTAATGACCACAGAGAGTCAGGACCTCGGTTTTAAGTCTCCTCTGAAGGATGGTGCCTTTTTATAGTATAGTGTCCCCATCACTATGCTGGGGCATCAGGACCCACACAGACTGCAGGGTGAGCGCCCCCTGCTGGCCCCACTAACACCTCTTCCAGCAGCAACCTCAGCTTTCCCAGGAGGTCTCCCATCTAGGTACTGGCCAGGCTCACACCTCCAGCCTGTGAAGGCGGCCAGCTGTGAACTGCAGGGTAATATAGCTGCTGACCTATTCAGAAGCCTGGCATTGCACCACAGCCTCAGGATTTCAGGGGTTCCTTCAGGGAAATGGGTCACCCTGCAGTGCAGACTGGGCTCTGCGAGAGCGGGGATCGGGAGAGCTTGCCGGAGTCATGCCAAGGCCTGTGCCTGGACCTCTACTAGGTTTTTGTCCTGTTAGGGTTGGCGAAATGACCAGAGGAGAAAACAGACTTGATCCTGCAGCCCAACAGTCTGCGAGCAACACCAGTAAACCCTTCTTAAAGCAAACCATGAAATTCTGTTCGCAGGAGCTGCCTCGTCCATGTGAAGCCGTTGTGCAGAAATGTACCGGGTCTTCTGAGTTTGCTGCACTGTGCGGGTGTCTGCAGCAGGAGTAAACACAGATACGGGGGCCACACGCTGCCCAGGCTCTAGGGTCACCATGAAGGCGCCGCTCCTGGGCTGTTTATAAAGCCTGCGATGGCAATTAACAACGTCAGTAGCTGTAATTATGATGTGGCTTTGCCCAGGTTCGTTAGCCTTCGAAATGGTGCTGGTCTAGCGTGACCTGTATAAAACCTATAACCTGTGTGTAACCAAGCTCCACAACAGCCTGTTGGTCACCTATTCCGAGTCCATCGATCAGTTGTCTGAATCGCCTGCTTCACTAGGGGTTTATTGAGCTGGGTGGGCCAGCTGGCTTTTGGCAAGTGCTGGCCAAGCAGGGGAGGTCAGCTGTAATAGAAGAGACACCAACATCCTGCGTAAGCAACGGCCCCAGGAGACCTGACGTCTGAAATTCTGTCCCAGTGTTTTGATCCTGCTCCGACTGACAGTGTAGGGGTCATGTGGCCGCCCACACAGAGCTCTCTGGTGCTTTCCATGTCACTTGTGCTCAGTGTCTCTACTGTGGACGATTTCCCCAGACACAAAGTCACCTCTTACTGCAGCACTACTTTTCCACCCAGCCCAAGCTCGGCAGTGCTTAGTGCTTGTGACTTGTTTCCTAATTTCAGAAGCGGTTCCAGATGTACACCGCTTCCTTGCAGGCACGCTTTTTAAACAGGGGGCCCGTTATCCTCCTGGCTCTTAGTGAAATGACAGCCTCCGCGACATCAGGGCAAAGCAGAGATTAACTTCCTATCTCCCCTGGCCTCTGCACCAGAGGAGAAGCCAAATCAAATCATTTCATCAGAGTCAGGAGGAGGAGCTGGACCCTGCCCTGCAGCTCTCCCAGCTCTGCGTCCGCATGAATAATAGAGACTCGAGTTTGGGATTGTTCAATTATTAATCCCTTGCCTAGCCGGACCCAACAGGTCAGATGAGGACAGGTCCTCATTTACTGTGACACCTGGGTTCAATTTCTGGGTTCAGATCTGAATTTGGATGTTCAGTTTTCCCCAGTCCAGAAACATGCTGGTAGGTTAGTTGGCCTCTGTGAAACTGGCTCTGGGGTGAGCGTGTGTGCTTGTTTCTGCGTGTGCCCTGGGATCAGCTGCCATCGCCGGCACAGTGTGTCCTGCTTTGCACCCGTTGCTTGCTGGGATAGGCTCTGACCTCCCCTGAGGCCCTGTGTTGGATACAGGGGCTAGAAAGTGGATGGATAAAGGCACTGTGATTTTAAACCCAGGTTGGTACACAGAGCGCCAATTAATTCATTAAGGCAGGATGGTGTTTTCCCAGTGCGAGATCAGTAAATTAATTCGCACCGGTGAAGTCTTCGTTTAGTATGCGGAGAGGGCCGATCAATCAGACTGTGAGCGTCTGTGCGATAAGGGGCTCCGGTGATAAATCTCACGGTAGACATTACCAGAGCGGCCCGAGGCCGTGCGATAAATCACATTGCCAGTCCCGACTGTGGGCATTTGCACATGCGTGAGTCCAGACGATGCAGAAAACAAGATTTCTGGTGATAAAGGAAGCAAAGTTCAGGTTTGACTTTGGCTTGTAATTTATCATTCAGAGTTTTGAAAATGGAAGCACTGTCCGCGCAGTCGTTCAGATATTTATAAACTGTGATTTCCTCCGAATTTTTATTTGAAAGGAAAAAATGTGGTGATCGCTTTTTTTTAAGGGAGCAGTTCGAAATATTTCTACTGATGTCTGATATCCTTTTGAAGAAAAAGATCTGGATGTCTGCCTGTGTTTGTGACTAGGTTGTGTACAACAAATCTGGATTGAGAGCATTGGAGAGGTTAGAGATGAGAGAAGGCTGTTCAGCTTTTGTTTGCCCAGGTGCAAGTTGTTGATCCAAGGGTCTCCTCCTGTTGGCTCGTGAACTATCCCAGGGAGCTGGCTGCAGGAGTGGGGCTGGGCAGGTTGCTCCCGCAACTCTTTGTGTAAAGAAATACCTGCCTTTAATTCCCATTTAATTCCTGATAGTTTCCATTTGTGCCCTCTGGCTTGTGTTCCACTAGGCTGACATTACCTCTGAGGATTTTGTATGCTTTATTCAGGTCCCCTTGTAATCTTCTCTTCCATGACTAAAGATATTTAGTTCCCACTTACTGTCTGTGTGTGACATTTAATTAACCGAATTCTGGACTTTGAGGACTGAAAAGAATTCCTGAAAGACTGCAGTAGCTGATCGCATGGTACCGTGGATGTTAATGATGAAGGTGTTGCAGCGTGTGTCAGCGTCTGTGTTTAATATATTCATGGTTTTGACAGGCACCTATCTATTGCCAATATGAGGACAAAATCTGAGAGAGAGAGCCTTCCCACAAAGATAAGCAATTGATATGTGTTGCAAAAAGATAAATTAGTTTTTTTTTTGTAAACCAAACAGCGTCTTAATTTAAATCTTTCCAGTGTTACAGCACAACGAAACCACAGAAAATCCGTGGTTAACCAGAGTAAATCAGTGTGACAGTAGATAATGCATAATGCACCCCAGTCCTTGGTCTCTGACCCCTGCTGCTCTGTAGAGTGTCTGTCCAGCGCCTCTCGCAGTTTATTGATGCAGTCAGCCACACCTCTCCTTCGCTTCCAACAGAGAGGGAGAGAGAGGGGTTAGAGCAGGAGAGAGAGGGAGAGAGAGGAGAGAGAGGGGGAAGAGGGGTTAGAGGAGGAGAGAGAGGGAGAAGAGGGGTTAGAGGAGGAGAGAGAGGGGTTAGAGGAGGAGAGAGAGGGGGAAGAGGGGTTAGAGGAAGAGAGAGAGGAGTTAGAGGAGGAGAGAGAGGGGTTAGAGGAGGAGAGAGAGGAGTTAGAGGAGGAGAGAGAGGGGGAAGAGGAGGAGAGAGGAGTTAGAGGAGGAGAGAGAGGGGGAAGAGGGGTTAGAGGAGGAGAGAGAGGAGTTAGAGGAGGAGAGAGAGGGGTTAGAGGAGGAGAGAGAGGGGTTAGAGGAGGAGAGAGAGGGGGAAGAGGGGTTAGAGGAGGAGAGAGGGGTTAGAGGAGGAGAGAGAGGGGTTAGAGGAGGGGTTAGAGGAGGAGAGAGAGGAGTTAGAGGAGGAGAGAGAGGGGTTAGAGGAGGAGAGAGAGGGGGAAGAGGGGTAAGAGGAGGAGAGAGAGGGGGAAGAGGGGTTAGAGGAGGAGAGAGAGGGGTTAGAGGAGGAGGGAGAGAGAAGGGTTAGAGGAGGTGAGAGAGGGGGAACAGGGGTAAGAGGAGGAGAGAGAGGGGGAGAGAGACAGAGAGGAGGACAGACATGAGGACTGAAAGAGAGAGAACGAGAGAGTGTGGCACCAAGTTTAATCAGTGCTCCCTTGTGACAGTGTCCAGCGGTGAATTCCAGATGCTGTTACCTTGTCATCATTGTCACACACCATGGTGTCCCACAGGTCACATACTGTACGTCCCTGCCAGCGTGCAGTGCAGTGCAGCCAGTGCAGTGGAGCTCGCCACTCTGCTGCACTCTAGCAGCTCTCTTAGCAGGAATGCCACTGTGTCTGAGCTCCGCTGACCAGCCCGCTGGCCAGTCTTGGCACTCTCTCTGTCTTCGCTCCACTGACCGGGGCCCTAACATCCAGCTCGCTTTCAGTTGTCTTACATGTGAGGCTGCATTTCACTTTGTGAGTTACTTTTCTCAGGAATCACAAAGAATAAGTGGGTTAAGAAAGGCCCACACTCAATTAGATGGGTGAAAAACCCCTAATAGAATTTTTTGAGGAAAACATATGCTTTGTACAGACTTCATTTTCATTGATCTTTTTAGCTTTCGCATTTTTTCCAGCACTTAAGAACAAACCGGTTTTAGCACTTTGTCAGTGCAAAATTCATCAAGCACAATCCACCCTCAGACACGAACAGCGTTACAAGACTCGCACAAAAACATTCATCACAAGATTCATGCTGGAACACAAAAACATTCATCACAAGATTCTTGCTGGAACACAAAAACACATTTATCACGTTATTCGTATTTAAACACAAAACATAGGAATTTATCATGAGATACATGTTGAAACACAATATACAGGAATTCCTTACAAAGTCTATATTTAAACACAAAATAGAAATTTATCTCGAGATTCAAAGAAATTAATCACAAGGGCAGAGTGTCCTCACAGTGGACACACACGGGCAGAGTGTCCTTACAGTGGACACACACGGGCAGTGTGTCCTCACAGTGGACACACAACGGCAGTGTGTCCTCACAGTGGACACACAATGGCAGAACGTGCTCACAGTAGACACACAAGGGCAGTGTGTCCTCACAGTGGACACACACGGGCAGTGTGTCCTCACAGTGGACACACAATGGCAGAACGTGCTCACAGTAGACACACAAGGGCAGTGTGTCCTCACAGTGGACACACAAGGGCAGTGTGTCCTCACAGTGAACACACAAGGACACAGTGTCCTCACAGTGGACACACATGGGCAGAGTGTCCTCACAGTGGACACACATGGGCAGAGGGTCCTCACAGTGGACACACAATGGCAGAGTGTCCTCACAGTGAACACACAAGGACACAGTGTCCTCACAGTGGACACACAAGGGCAGCAGAGCCCTGTTGGGAGCGTGTGAGTGTGTTGGCTGTTGGCAATCAGCAGCTGTGAGTCAGTGTGTATAGACCAGCAGTCAGTGAGAGGAAGAGAGATTTGATGCAGGGAAGGTCTTTCTGTGTACTGTGTGTTCTGTCTGCTATTTGAAGTAACTTGTGAATTATTCTGTGTAGTCTTGCATACTGCTTTATTCCAGTATTTGGGGTGAAAATGTAATTTGCATGTCACATAGTGTTTGCTGTGCACAAACTCTCAAAGCTGTGAATGTCAGAGGACAATCGGATTGTATCTGGTGAGGCTGCAAGACAGGCGACTACGTTGCTCCCCTCTCTCGTCTGTCTTCCTTCTCTTCCCATCTCTCCCTTCTGTCTACTTCTCTTTCTCTTTGGTGCAATTCCATTCTCTCTCCTTTACTCTCCCCCTCTCTCTTCTCCTCCATTCCTCTCTCTCCTCTCACCCCTCTCACCTCTCTCTCTCCTCTCTCTCCTCTCTCTCCTCTCTCTCCCCTCTCAATTCAATTCAATTCAATTCAATTCAAGGTGCTTTATTAGCATGACTGATGGGTACAATCAGTGTTGCCAAAGCAAATAAAAATAATGAAATTAACATAAAAAATAAAAATAAAAGTAAAATAAAATCTAAATATTACAGACATTTACAACAAAGACATATCATAAAATATTGACATATACTGTAGGCGGCTGGAGCATTACTGGGAGACAGACTCCCTGTTCCTCAGGCTGTGAGTTCCCTCCTCCCTCTCCCAGTAGGATTGGGACCTGTTGTAATTCTGGCAGGTGTGGGAACTCTCTTTTCTCCTCCATTCCTCTCCTCTCTCCTGCTCTCATCCCTCTCTCCTCCTCTCACTCCTCTCTCTCCCCTCTCTCCTCCTTCTACTCTCATCCCTCTCTCCTCTCTCTCCTCCTATCTCCTCCTCTCTCTCCTCCTCTTACTCTCATCCCTCTCTCCTCTCTCTCCTCCTATCTCCTCCTCTTTCTCCTCTCACTCTCATCCCTCTCTCCTCCTCTCGCTCTCATCCCTCTCTCCTCCTCTCACTCTCTCCTCTCTCCCCTCTCTCTCCCTTCTCTCCTCCTCTCACTCTCACCCCTCTCTCCTCTCACTCTCCTCCTATCTCCTCTCACTCTCCTCCTCTCTCCCCTCTCTCTCCCTCCTGCTCTGTTATTTCACTGCCTTCAGTGGCTCAGTTACTGTGGTGACGCTTTGCCCACGATTCCCCACAGGATTCCCTCTGACAGGAAGACAGATTCCAGAGGCTGGGAGCTGCTGTCAGCAAACCTCCTCCGCCCTCCGTCTACTGTTGGTCCATTGTTCTTCGTCTGTCTCCCCCCCTCTCACCTGTCCCCACTGTGCTCTGTCACCTCGTCGTCCCTCCCTGTCTTCATCTCCAGTCCCTCCTCCCTCCGGGCTGGGGGAGGCTCGGGCACGGTGTGCTGTGCTTTCAGAGCAACATATCTATCCCGTGTAAGGTGACCCCCCACGCACTCACCATCTGCCCAGTTCTGTTCCTCTGAGCCACTGCCCGAGAAAGCTAAGCTTTCTGCTGGAAAAGGTGTGAATGGGGCCAGTAGGGGGCGCTCACCCTGCAGCCTGTGTAGATCCCAATGCCCCAGTACAGCGATTGGGGACTGCACACTGGAAAAAAGGCGCCGTCCTTCAGATGGGATGTAAAACCGAGGTCCTGACTCTCTGCAGTCATTAAAAATCCCAGGGTGTTTCTCGAAAAGAGAAGGAGTGTTACCCTGGTGTCCTGGCCAAATTTCCCCCTGACCTTTACCAGTCATGGCCTCCTAATAATCCCCATCTCTGAACTGGCTCCATCACTCTGCTCTCCTCCCCACTGAGAGCTGGTGTGTGGGTAGCGTACTGGTGCACTATGGCTGCAGTCACATCATCCAGGTGGGGCTGCACACTGGTGGTGGTGGGGTGGATCCCCATTACCTGTGAAACACTGATTGGAGTGTCCAGAAAAGCGCTATTTTATCGTCAGGATTCCTCTCATCGCCGAGCCGGTCTCCATGTGCACTGACACTTCCGGTCACTGCTGAGCTGTGAATCCCACTCGCGTTGTGCTCGGTCACTCTTCCAATCGGGCGAGGAATCGAGCCCTAACGCCCCCCCGGTGTGGGCCTGCCTTCCTGTGGGAGCGCAGAGCTTTGTCTTCTGCTCCAGGACGCGCTGCCCCGGGCCAGCGCTCAGCCGTGGCGACGGTACGGAGTGTGTGTCTGCCTGATCAATAATTCAGTCTGCGAGGGATGAAATATTAACGCCGCCAGACTCTGATGTGATTTAAATGGCAGCGCTGGTTAATATTTCAG
Organism: Atractosteus spatula; assembly: GCF_055471065.1. Classification (NCBI taxonomy): domain Eukaryota; kingdom Metazoa; phylum Chordata; class Actinopteri; order Semionotiformes; family Lepisosteidae; genus Atractosteus; species Atractosteus spatula. The sequence continues at coordinate 71,797,119 of NC_142708.1, read as the reverse complement.
AGGGAGGCGAGGGAGGAAGTCACCGCCTAGTCCTCGTTGGGTTTCACTTTCCCTGTTCCTAGAAATCTCTTCGGAGAGAATCCCGCTTCCCTGAAATACGGCCGTGGGCTTGAAACGCTCGCTGCAGCTCTCGCTGTCTTGACACCTGTTTCCGCTGGAAGAGAAAGCGACACGCTCTCGTTGCAAAGCGGCGCATGCAAGTTTAATGGCAGCAATCACAGAATCACTGTGGACACACAGCCGGTCGTCTTTCAGTGCGGAGTGCAGGAGGGTGCTTTTATCAAAACCACCCTGTTTTGTCTCGGTATTTTACGGGAAGCTGTACTGCACTGTGTGAACACTGCAACAGTGTTTTTACTGTTGGGAGGGGGGTATTTCCAAACTATATACAGTAAGTTAAAAAACTATGACTCTCATGGAAAATAGCGTTTTAGCCGCCACATTATTAAAAAAAATGCTGTTTTTGTTCTTCTGGAGTCAGTTCAGAGTAGGGTGACCAGTTGAAAGTCCTGCCCTTAAGGGACCCTGGCCCTTGCAAACCGTTGGAAGGAACTGAGTTTCTTTAGACCATGAGGGTACCCTCTGCCTGCAAGCTTTACACCAGTACCCAATATAAGTGAAATCACGAAAGCTTGCTGCTACCTCACCAGCAGCTGAGAGGAAGACCAGGCGAAGCAAGCAGGACTTCAGGGCTCAGAACAAGGGGGCACATCTTTACACAAAGAGGTGTGGGTGTCCAGAACAAGCCGCCCAATTCCCGGGATTCTTCAAGAATCTGCTGAGTGAGATCTCTGAACTGGCTTCATCACTCTGCTCTCCTCCCCACTGAGAGCTGGTGTGTGGGTAGCGTACTGGTGCACTATGGCTGCAGTCGCATCATCCAGGTGGGGGTACACACTGGTGGTGGTGGGGTGGATCCCCATTACCTGTGAAACACTGATTGGAGTGTCCAATTGGTCAGTTAGCTACTAGCCACCGAGCAAAGGAGACGGACCGACTGGCCTGCTCTGGTTTTATCCTTCTGTAGCACGGAAAAGCATCCCTACAGCCGATGTCACCCCGAGTCCAGGAGCTGGTCTGTGACGGCTCCCTCTTTCCTGCGGCTCTGGGCACATCCCGAGTGCCTGTCGCCGTCGGGCTTCACCCACTCCTAAACGATTAGCTGAGTATTGTATTTGGCCAGAGCTCTCTCCTGCCAGGTAGTGTTTCCTGCGACCTGCAGTGACCTGAGCAATTCGTCCGATCGACACCAGCCCTCCCGTCTCGAAAGATCAATGCACCCGACAAGTGGGCGTGTCCCAGGAGCCTGTCTTTACACTTATATAGCGCTTTTCTGGACACTCCACTCAAAGTGCTCCACAGGTAATGGGGATCCCCCCCAGCACCAGTGTGCAGCCTCACCTGGTTGAAGCAACGGCAGCTATAGTGCACCAGTACTCTCACCACACACCAGCTATGATGATTTTCAATTCTAAATTAGAGAAAAAAATATTGATCCTTAATACCTGATCAACCCTGCTGATACTGAACACTTTGCTGATGAAGAATCTATAAAACAAAGACAGACAATAGAGGCTGCCTGGCTTAAGGTCCAGGCTTTTAAACTGTCACCTGGCAGCTTTCAAAACATTTCCAGGGCATATTCTGGCTCCGGGTACTGTTTCATGCACAAGCCCAGACCGTACCAATCACTGCTGTGTTAGTGTCTGCTCCTTTTGGTGCTTGGTGTTGACTCTGTGTTTCAACGGGTTTCTGGATACCCTGCATCAATTACTTCCTCATGCAACTCACACTGCTCTCACAGTCTTCCCCTCTTCCATGATTGCTCTGACATGCAGGAAAACACTGATTGATGAGTTCAGGTTTTAAAATAATCTGTTTTTAATTCAGTTGAACTGTTATGTAATACATTAAGCTTCACAATACAAATCACATCTTACACCCTGTTTTTACAGAAATGAACAGGCACACACAGGTGAATCCCAACCAGTACATTTATTAATCACAAATCTGACTATAACATTCCTTGCCTTTCAACTGAACTAGATCAACTAGATCAATAGGCTAGATGGATGAATTGATTCATCATATTGATTGGATGGATAGTTAGATTAGATGGCTAGATAGAATACATACATCAAATCAATAGATGGGTAGATTAAATTGCTAGATTGGATGAATAATTGGGTGGAATAGATTAATAGATTGATAGATTAGATGCATGGATGAATTAGATCAATAGGTTAGAAGGGTAGTGTTTGGTATACAGATGGATTGATGTTGCTGACTGTGTGTCTACTTGTTTACAGTCAGACTCTGAAGGTGCGGATTGTTGATGATGAAGAGTATGAGAAGCAGGAGAACTTCTTCATCGTCCTGGAGGAGCCTCGCTGGTTGAAGAGAGGGATATCAGGTCAGATTCCCAACCTGGCGGCCCTGTGCCCTTGTGAAAGTCTTCTGTGACATACCCTGGTAAAATCGCAGTAAATTCATGGTTCAGCATGATAGTGATCAGACATTACTAGCAGAACCTCATGTGACCAACTAGTAAGAGTAGTTAAAAAATTAGTAAGACTTTTGAAAAAAATGCAAAGTTTTATTAAAAACACTTTAAAACTACAAACGTGCTCGCAGTACTCACCCCAGTGTGCGTCTGTCGGCATAACTCTCAGCTTGTGGCATCTCAGATCCTTCAGGTCCTGGTCAGAGGGATTGAGGACTTAAACACAATGAGTTCTGAGCGGTGCAAAAGGCACTATATATTAACTGGTTTAAAGAACATGGCAGAGTGTTGTCTTGGGCCACTATTCATTCCAAAGGAACTCGATGGCAGAGAGCAGTCACCACACTGAATTTATCAGCCTGCTCAGCTTCAATGCATGGACACACCTGATGCAGCTGGTGTTTGTCAGTGGCTCTGTTGCAGGCCTGTGACAGCCCAGCCTGTTCCGAAGGCTGCAGAGATGGTGAGGCCAGGTGGGGCCAGCAGTCTGACATCTGTTACACCGATCTGTACCTGCTGCGTTGTGGCGGAGCGTGGGTTACTGACACCTGTCTCTCTTCTCTCCACAGCTCTGCTGCTCACCCAGGGTAAGAGAATCCACTCTGACAGCCAGCCTGCAGCCACGGCCCCTGTCCCCCCCCACACTGGGGCAGTCCCACCACCCTCTCCTTCTCACACTGGGGCAGTTTGTCCCTCTCCTCCTCACACTGGGGCAGTTTGTCCCTCTCCTCCCTCACACTGGGGCAGTTTGACCCTCTCCTCCCCCACACTGGGGCAGTTTGACCCTCTCCTCCCCCACACTGGGGCAGTTTGTCCCTCTCCTCCCGCACACTGGGGCAGTTTGACCCTCTCCCCTCACACTGGGGCAGTCCCACCACCCTCTCCCCCTCACACTGGGGCAGTTTGTCCCTCTCCCCCTCACACTGGGGCAGTTTGACCCTCTCCCCCTCACACTGGGGCAGTTTGTCCCTCTCCTCCCCCACACTGGGGCAGTTTGACCCTCTCCCGTCTCGCACTGGAGCCCACACCTGTGTCAGTCCCAGTACGATGCCCCAGGCGAGTTGTGCTGGATACCGTTGTGTCTGAGTGAGTGACGCTCTGTGCTTGGTGTCATGTCAAGTCTGCTCAGTTTAATAAGGCCGGGGCTCTGCAGACCATGACCTGCCACAATGTTAATATCAATCACACAATGAATTCTTATCTAACGAGAAATGTAATGATACAAAGTTCTTCTCTATACCCAGTTGTGGCATCTCTCCAGAGATTCCGGTCTAGACATCAATATCTGCTGTGTCCCAGTACTGTCTGCCTTCAGCCACAGTGTTAAATCCTCTGAGTTGGAGAGCTGCTGTGTCCCAGATTATTTTAATTACCAGTCAGAAAGAGGCTGCGAGACACAGGGACCCTTAGACCTGATGTCACAGCACAGTGCAGCGTGGTTAGACAGGGGTGTTGTGCAGAGCAGTTAGTACTGCCGACTCCACACTTATCCTGGCAGGTGGGTGTGCCTGAGGCCCTCGTCCACGTCACTCGTTCTCTCTCATGTTGCACGGGATTCCTCCACCGCTGGGTATATAAAAAAAATGCAGATTTCAGCTTTCTGCTGATGAAGCCGGTGTCTCTTGCCTGTCTGCGGGCAGCTGTTTATTGATGGAGGTCACTGGTGCAGGTCACTCCTGACCCCTGCAGTGTCAAGCCCTGTACACCTAGAGGGCGCTGCTCTTCTATCCTGTTCCTAGTTCCCTGTGATTATTCATGTCTTTCCGGTGTGTCTTGCTGTGTAGCCTATTTACTTCCTGTGTCTGCTCTGCTCCTGGCTCAGCATTGAGGGTTCGGATGTCTTGAGTCCCGCCTAGCACCAGGTCGTCTCTTCCACGGCCTGAGGGCATAGGTCTGACCTCCTGAGCCCGGGCTAACCCCCGTTTCGCCGCTATGCATAGGGTCTTTTTTGCTCTCCAGCCATTCCACGGCTTGCCCTTCCGACATCCGTAACACGCAGGGCCCGTTCTCTCGCCTCTCTGCTCCCCGCGCCAGCGCAGGCTGCTGCAGCCCCGCGTGTACTGGCCTCTGTGCCTGCTTCGCTTCAGAAATAGCTCCATGCCCAGCAAAATCGTCCCGCGTCAGCACACCCGCCCTCATTTTTTAATGCAGGTGCAGAGGAGAAGATGTATTGAGTCAGGATAAAAAAAAAGCAAAATTGCAGCTCTGCAAAATTCAGTTTCCTTGCATAAGAAAAAGAAACTGGGGAGTTTAGGTTTCGGTATTCTGGAACATGTGCACATCCTGCACCTGCAGCACAAAATCAAGCTTCAGGTTAAGTATAGAAACTGTGACTGGACCTGCCATAGAAGTGCCAGTCGTTGGTGTCTCTTCTGGAGGTGCCCTTGAAGAGCCTGGCATGGCTGTCTCTCCTGGAGGTGCCCTTGAAGATCCTGGCATGGCTGTCTCTCCTGGAGGTGCCCTTGAAGAGCCTGGTGTAGGAGTCTCTCCTGGAGGTGCCCTTGAAGAGCCTGGTGTAGGAGTCTCTCCTGGAGGTGCCCTCAAAGAGCCTGGCATGGCTGTCTCTCCTGGAGGTGCCCTTGAAGAGCCTGGTGTAGGAGTCTCTCCTGGAGGTGCCCTCGAAGAGCCTGGCATGGCTGTCTCTCCTGGAGGTGCCCTTGAAGAGCCTGGCATTGAAGTCTCATCAACTCATCAGTACCTGTAATTTTCAGACAGCACCCTTGTTTAAAACATGACATGATGAAATTAAGTACATCTTGACTTTTTTAATTTACAATGGTATCAGAACACAAAACAACGAAAACATTTACCAGCAGCACTTGGAACCACTCTATGCCACACATACTGTATCTGTCAGGCATCAGTGTGTTCATTTTCCAATTAGTGCACCACAGGGATTAAACCAAATAAAGTTCTGACTCATCTTGCCCCCCTCACTAGGGAACATATGCGGTTTGTTCAATAACAGCCTCTGCTCAGGGTTTGCTCTGGCGTTAGCAGATGACTAATAGGTTGTTAAAAGCATAAAAAATGCTGCTTGTTAGTGTTGAGATGCAATTATGTGTTGTGATTTTAATTCTTTTTGAGTTTGTGTCTGTTTTGAGTGATTTTCAATGAATCACATTGAGTCTCTTGGATTTTCCTGTGACCTTCTTTCCCCTCTAATCTATTCGTCACTGATTAATCTAATTCTCCTCCCACTGAGAGCTGGTGTGCAGTCAGCTAACTGGCTGTCGCATCATCCAGATGGGGCTGCACATTGGTGGTGGTAGTGGGATTCCCCATTACCTGTAAAGCTGTAAAGTGGTGTTATTACCCCTCCATCTGTCCAGATCCGTGTCTTAATCTCTGTTGCTCTCTCTCACAATCTATAGCCGTCTGTTTGTTCCTCTTTCTGCAAGACTGCTCTCCACTCCTCTCCCTCCTTCCCAGAATCCACTGATCTATCTGTCACCTCTCTTGGGTTCAATTCAAGTCAGCTCAATTCAGCAAGCTTTATTGGCTTGATCGTTTAATTACAGTGTTGCCAAGGCGTATACAATCAACGCAACATCTACAGACAATTACAGTACAAACACATCATAGGACGTTTACATACAACATACAACACAGGTCCTCTCTCCTCTTTCCCTTTCCTCTCTTCTGTTTGTATTCAGCAAGCTTCATTGGCAGAAACTGTGAATTGTGATGTTGTCAAAGCAATGACAATTATCAAGACATTGACAACAAGAACACGTAATTATTATTGGAGAGGCTGACTTTCTGCTCCCCAGGCTGTGACAGGAGATCACACACTGGGCTGCAGCTCTGCTGAGTTTCCTCCCCAGTAGGGCTGAAGCTGTTCCGATTCTGGCAGGTGTGTGAATTCTGGGATTAGATTTGTTATTTATAGAGAAGAATGTCTACCAGTGAAATAGAAAGGCAGCCTTGGCAGCCGGGTCTGTATGTTTACAGTTTCTCTGTCCAGGCTGTGGTCACTGAGCCTGTCCTCTCTGGACAGCCAGGTCTGTCTGTGTCCAGTAACTATGGCCAGGCTGTGGTCACTGAGCCTGTCCTCTCTGGACAGCCAGGTCTGTCTGTGTCCAGTAACTCTGTCCAGGCTGTGATCACTGAGCCTGTCCTCTCTGGACAGCCAGGTCTGTCTGTGTCCAGTAACTCTGTCCAGGCTGTGATCACTGAGCCTGTACTTGGTCAGGGTCTATTTCTCCTAGCTGTCTGAACCCGGCCAGATATTCAGTGTGTGCTGTTTTTTAAGGGAGCTATAGAGTTGCAGTGTGTGTTGTTGTCATTGTGTGTGTGACCCAGTGGATGAAGTGCTGTGATTTGGTTGTTTTTGGTTCGTGTTGCTGTAGCCCTGCTGTCCTGAGGCTGGCGGGTGTCAGTGAGCTTCAGGACCAGCTGGCTGAGAGGGGCCCTTCCCTGGCTCAGCGGGGCCCAGCAGGGGTAGGTGTCCTCGTCACCAGGATGTCAGCTCTTCTCTGCCCCCTCTTTCAGAAGACCCGGAGGGGAAGCTCAGTGCGGAGGAGGAGGAGGCCCGTCGGATCGCAGAGATGGGGAAACCGGTGCTGGGGGAGCACAGCCGGCTGGAGGTCATCATCGAGGAGTCATACGAGTTCAAGGTCAGCATGGCGCCCCCACTGGCACTCTGCTGAAAACACAGCCCTGCGCTGCCAGACACCTCTCCAGAGAAGGAAGCAGAGCTCGTGGGCGGCAGCTCCGTCTCGAGCTGAAGCAGTCTCTACTAGCGTATCACAGCCCTCAGGTCTGCTCTTCCAAAGGCAGTGCATACATAAGGGAGGAGGCAACAAATGCCTTGACTTGGCCAATCGGGGGGTTTCCAGCTTATAATGAAGTCGCCCCGCAGGAGCACTGCTTTCGGTGGTTTCCTGCAGGTGATGGTCAGACCTCCGCCTGTACAGCACTCCCACACAGATGGGTAACATCTGTTGGCGCAGAGCCGAGCAGAGCGACGCCAGGACAGCCAGTGTGCGACCCTGACTGCACTGTACCAAGTCCAGACAGCACACAGGCCTCACTGGACTGGACAATCGGGTGATCGCTCACCACCCAAAAAAACAATTCTTAACAGGATTGGAGTCAGTGTCAGCGTTAGGGTCAGTGCCAGTGTTAGGGTCAGTGCCAGCGTTAGGGTCAGTGTCAGCGTTAGGGTCAGTGTCAGTGTTAGGGTCAGTGTCAGTGTTAGGGTCAGTGCCAGTGCTAGAGTCAGTGCCAGTGTTAGGGTCAGCGTCAGTGTTAGGGTCAGTGTCAGTGTTAGGGTCAGTGCCAGTGCTAGAGTCAGTGCCAGTGTTAGGGTCAGTGTCAGTGTTAAGGTCAGTGCCAGTGCTAGAGCCAGTGCCAGTATTAGATCCAGAGCTTGGGCCAGGATTAGAGCCCGTGTTAGGGCAGAGAGCTGCAGAAGAGTTCAGGTAGTGGTTTGCTGGGAGGGAGTCTTGGTGAATGTTTGTTTCCCCAACTAATATTGTCTGCTGTACGCTCCCCCCTACTCCCCACTGCTTGTCAGATCCGTGAAGGAATGACACCCAATGGGCTGCTCAATCCGGTAGGTCACACCCACTGCTCACGAAAACACACTCTCTGGTTGAACCAGTCTTTGTTTGGAAAGTGCTTTGGATTGGACCGAAGTTTTTAGACATTGCCTTTAAACACTTTTTTTTTAAAAGAAAGGCCTCTGTCTGGAATGCTTTCTGATTGGTCTGAGTTTTGAAACACTGTGTGTAGCTCTCTTTCTGATAGGACAGGGCTAAGGTCCCTCCCTCTCTAATGGGAACCAGTGTGAACAAACCTCTCACATTGGACACGCCCTTATCTATCCTATCCAGCTGGGGCTGGGCCGTCTGAGAGTGGATGCTATATTGAATTTAGTGGAATTGAAGAAGCCATGCAATTGGAAAGTGCTGTGCTCTTCCTAGCAGACACGGCTATAAGCTCATCCCATGAAACTCTGGTTCCCTCCTCCGGGATGTGATTGGCATCTGCTTTTCGCCTCCTGGTTTCGGACTTCTTTGAACGTCTTTCACTGACTCATGTTGCCATGAGACAGTCCAATGAGAGTGGCCCTGTGTGTTGTTGCTCTGGGTTTTGAACTGGCTTGAAGCTGCTGAATGCTTGCAGGTGCTCAGAGAGTTAGTTGGCCTCTTCAGACCCTGGGCCCCAGGGAGCACAGGACACCCCTTGGTATGCACCCCGCAGTCCAGCTGAGCCAAATTCCAACACCCTCCTGCCTACATTTTTCAACACGGGCGTTTGAAAAGGCCAGGTAGCTCCACAGAACACTGTGAATGCGTGTGGTGCTGCTTCGTGTGTGTGAGACTGTTTTTCTGTCATTTAACTTTTGGTCGATGGACGAGGTTAAAGCACTTATGTTTTCAATCATGGGTACACACCTCTCTTCTTCTCTCCCTCCTCTGGCGATTAGTGTCAGAGTATCTTCTGCCTGTCACACTGCGGTCTGGCTCAGAATATCGAGCGCTTACTTCACAGAGCACGAGTCCGCACCCCGACACCGAAGACTTGAGCTCAGGCTGAAGCTCAGGCCTCTTGGCGTAACTTGTGTTTTTTATTGTTGTATAATGAACATACAAAGGTAATCAGGGCCAACCACAACAAAATAAAGCTGCCGATCATCTCAAGACCTCAAGTGTCACCGATAGAAATGAGTGTGAAGTCTGTTCTTTATCATCTTTAGCATGTTTTCAGAGGTTCTTGTGCATGGGAGGAAGGAGGGTGAAGAAAAGAAACATAAAATCATCATCGTTAGGTTATAAGATAATCCACCTCTCCCAATAACTCAAAAACCTCCTGCTGGAGTCCTAGCTGAAAGGTTAACGTCATCAATCTCTGAAACGATAACAGTTCCAAATTGTTACAGCAAGTAATACTTTCAGAATATATTTAGCAAGTATTTATCTCTTCCCACAACTCCATCGAGCCGATGACTCAGCTACAGAACTGAACAAGACTTTGGAATTTCTAAACATAATATATCTTGAACCTGAGACCACACTTCTTCCCGATGAGCCTGAGTTCTCGGACGCTGCCAGTATATATATGGGACAGGCCTGTTAGTGATGTTTTTTCTGAACCCCTGCCCTGTGATTGGCCGCTCACCTGCCCGTCGCTCCTCTGATTGGCAGAGCACGGTGGACAAGCTGATCAAGAAGACCAACCTGGCGCTGGTGATCGGGACCCACTCGTGGAGGGAGCAGTTCATCGAGGCCGTGACCGTCAGCGCAGGTGAGGGGCCGCGCTCCCCTTGACCTCGGTGTCAGGTTTTCCCCCCAGGGAGGTGAGCCAAAACGTGGACTGGAACCTGGACCTGGATCAAAGCAACTTCCCAGTCCATGTGTTCCCAGTCCTTAGAAACAGGTGCTGTAGGGAGACCTATGAGAACCCTGGATTGGGGCTCTCTAGAGCCTGGAGTGGCCCCCTACCCTGTATAGGGTTTCTAGGAGAAAGGCTAGGGTTGTAAACATTCCCAACTCTTACCAGGAATGGAAGAGTCCCGCAGACTGAGACTGAGACTTGCCTGTCTGTCTGTAGCCCGGGAGCTCAGTTTAGAGACAGCAGGATTTCCCCCAAACTATTGTCAGACCAACCTTCGACAAGCCACAAGTCCCTCTTATGGCCCAGGCCTTTGAGAACGATAGCAGGTGATGCTGAGCTCACCAGGTGTCGTGAGACACGGCCTGTGGAGACCGTGTCTGCGCGGACAGATCTGTCTGAAAAATGTGAAGCCCCTTGGGGACGGTGGGTGATGGTGATGTAGCGTGTTAGCTCCCTCTAGTGGACACAGGGGACCGGCGCAGTGTGAGAGATGACTACAGTGTTCCTCAGCCCTGTTCCTTCCAGCGACATTCATTCCAGCTGTGCTCTTAATCGCTGAAGCTCGTTGATCCAGAAATACTTTCTGAGATCCGCATGTCTTTAGACCATTTTTATGCTGACGAAAAGCTAGAGTTACCTGCAGTAATTCTGGGGTCTCAGATCTTCCCTCCCAGAGCCGCTGGACAGAAATGAGGACGAGGTGGGGAGACTCAGAACAGAGCTCTGTTCGCTGCCGGCAGCACCCCTGAAGCCACTGCCTGCATAAACACAACCAGAGGAGGCCATTTGACCCCTCTAGACTGTGGGGTGTTTGGTAATAGATAGACACAAGGATCACATCTGCTGTTTGTTTTTTTTGACAGCTTGTTCCAGCTTGTTCTGTACTCCCACAATCCTTTGGGTGAAAAAGGGCCCCGTGTTCTTAATTTTAAATTCCCTTCATCGTCGTTCCCCTTCTTTATCCTGTGGGTCATGTTTCTCTCTTCACTGTACACAGGTGACAGATGTTTAATCAAGCAAATCCATTCAAGGGACGATTAGCCTCAGTGATTAAGTGGTCAGGGCAGCATGTGGCGCAGTGGTTCAAATCGCTACCTCTCCGCTACCTCTGGGGCCCTGGGTTCTACGTGAAGTTTGTGTGTTCTTTCCTCTGGGTGTTCTGCTTTCTTCCCATAGTCTAAAGCTTACTTGGCTTTTGGTAAAACTGGCCATGGTGTGAGTGTCTGTGTGTCTATGTGTGTGCCCTGTGATGGACTGGTGTCCCATCCAGGGCGTACCCTGCCTAGCGCCTGCTGCTTGCTGGGATTGGCTCCTGCTCCCCTGCGATCCTAAATCTGAAGTCTTAAGAAAATGGGTGGATGGATTAAGAGGTCAGCTGGAGTGATTAAGAGGTCAGCTGGAATGATTAAGGGGTCAGCTGGAATGATTAAGGGGTCAGCTGGAGTGATTAAGGGGTCAGCTGGAATGATTAAGGGGTCAGCTGGAGTGATTAAGGGGTCAGCTGGAGTGATTAAGGGGTCAGCTGGAATGAGGAAACTCCAGGAGAGACAGGGTTTCCTCCTGGTGTTTCAGCCTCTCTCCCCCTCTGCGCCCCTTGCCCAGGCGATGGCGACGAGGAGGATGACGAGGGCCGCGAGGAGCGCCTGCCCTCCTGTTTCGACTACGTGATGCACTTCCTGACGGTCTTCTGGAAGGTGCTGTTCGCCTGCGTGCCGCCCACCGAGTACTGGAACGGCTGGGCCTGCTTCCTGGTGTCCATCACAGTCATCGGCCTCCTGACCGCCGTCATCGGGGACCTGGCCTCGCACTTCGGCTGCACCGTGGGGCTGCGGGACACCGTCACTGCCGTGGTCTTCGTGGCGCTGGGCACCTCCATCCCTGGTGAGCGCGGTTCACCATCCCTGGTGCACCCCTGTTCCCCTGACACACACGCACACCCACTCTCGTCACACACACACTTGCACTGTGTGAGAGCGGAGCAGAGGACTTCTCTAACCACAGTTTTGAGGCCTCAGAACACATCTTCTTACCCTCTGAAAAGCTGAGGATGTATTCCTGCACATTTGGAATATTTGCTGCTACGGATATGTTCCAGTAGTAGCAGAGGAAATTCGGCAAGGCGGCAAGGAACATCACAGCATTGCTCCTTCCCAGAATTCATTCGGGACGAGAGCACTTTCATCTTGGAGTCACAGTGGAGAGCAGCACTCTTACCTTTAGTTTAGATTCAGTTGTCTTTGTCGCTGTGCGATGATGTTCAATGTGCCTGTTGGCCTGTGCCTATTGATGAATACACCACAGTGCTGGCAGGAATCTCCCCTGATTCCCACCGGTGTCACCTTGCAGTTCTCCAGCAGGGACAGTGTCAACACGCTTGGATACAGGATGTAGTGGAATCCTGGCGGGCCAGTCAGACAGTGTGAAGATGCTCTCAGACACAAGGCAGTGTTAGACACGATGCCTCTGTGACAGTGCACAGCCCAGAACACAGCTGGCACAAATGCACCCTGTGTCTTCGGCGCGTAGCTGTGTCTTGTAGTTGAGCAACATGCAGGGACTGATGGAAACAACCCCGCAGAAAGCTGGGATTTATAACATGATCACAAAACACTATAAACACTGTCTATAGGGCTGTGGGGGGCCATGTTTTAATATGACCAGCTGTGTACGACCACTGGCCAAAATATTAGGACCCCCCTGCACCCCATTCCCATCCCACTCTTCCTTCTGGATCACCTTCAGCTCCGGCCAAGATGATCAGAGCTTGTAAAGGTGTGTTGGAGTCACTGGTATTCAGAAAAGATGGGGACCGGGCAGCTGTTCTGGCTGGGGTAGATGAAGGAAGTTGAGTTCCTTATGCCCAGCTGTGCACAGTCCACCCCAGGGAATGACTGTTCATCTCGCTGGGGTTCCCCATAGTTTGCGGATGTATTCCCAATGAAGTATTCCTCAGGGAGCACGTTTACCCAGAGTCTTGTATCCTGCATGTCAGCTGAAGTGTCTTTTCTGCTCCGTGTCTCCCTCTGGGCATTAACCTGTGACTCTCTGCTCTCTCGGTTCCTCCCCGTCTCAGACACCTTTGCCAGCAAGGTGGCCGCCACTCAGGACCAGTACGCAGACGCCTCGGTGGGCAACGTGACGGGCAGCAACGCGGTCAACGTCTTTCTGGGCATCGGCGTGGCGTGGTCGGTGGCCGCCATCTACTGGAACGTGCAGGGCAAGAACTTCCGGGTGGATCCGGGCTCGCTGGCCTTCTCCGTCACGCTCTTCACCATCTTCGCCTTCGTCAACATCAGCGTGCTGATGTTCCGCCGCCGGCCGTCCATCGGCGGGGAGCTGGGGGGCCCGCGGGGTGCCAAGCTGCTCACCACCCTGCTGTTCTTCGGCCTCTGGTTCCTCTACATCCTCTTCTCCAGCCTGGTGGCCTACTGCCACATAGAGGGCTTTTAGAGACGCTGAGTCTCGCCCGCTTTACACTTCGCACACACCCACACACACGTTCAGTTAACACAGACGGACAGCGCCGCCCTGCTGGCTGGAACTTGAACTGCGCTCTGAGCTTGCTTCTCACCTTCTCCTCTTTCCCAGTCCCAGGTGTTCTGAATCGAGGGAGAGGGAGGGGGCTGGAGACCCTTGGGAAGGGAATGGGGAGAGACTGGAGGAAGAGAAGGAAGAAGGAGAGAGGAGGAGAGAGCATGCTCTGTGCTATATTGGCCTTTTCTGCCCCTTTTTTTTAATAATGCCCAATCGTCTCGTACAAAGAGTAGGCAGGTTTGCAGCTGTGACGGGTCTGGTTTTGCAAGCATTAGCCACAGTACAGCATGAGGATTTGCCAAGTAACTTGTCCACACAGGGACCTCCTCTCCTGCCCTCTGCTCACTCTCTGCCCCCAGTTCTCAATAGCGCTGCCCGTCCGACCGCCTTCCCACACTGCCCTGCCGCGTCAGAATGGGCAGCCTGGACCGAGGCCACGCCCTGGAAACAACACCGAGCCCGGCGGGGAGCCGGCTCCAACACAGCAGGGCGTGACGCTGCGCGTTACCGCAGGGCCTGACAAACATGCTTCTGCAGATGACGTGAGAGAATCGCGAGGGTTCGTGTGGATACTGCAAGTCTTGGTGGTGGAGGGAGAGAGGCTGTGGACGCACGGGGTTAGAGTTCTCGCACGGCTGCAGGTGGGAGCCGGGTCTGTCTGTGTGGATCAGCGCTGGGACAGTTTCTCACGGACACTGAGGGAGCAGCGGTTCGGTTCAGTTCAGTCAGGCGATGTTCTTGTTATGTTTTGGAAGGGAAAAGGCTTTTAGAGCCATTACAGTATTGATTTCTCTTCTCTGTCTTTTAAAGGATTTCTTCCTGTGCAGCTGTGTGTCAGCAGTTAGCAGACAAGGCCTGGAGAACGCCTGTAGCTGTTGGCCTGAACGCACGGAGCTCTGCGCGGGCTCTCCTGTAAAAAAACTGCAGCTCCGCTGACGTCTCCCAGCGCCGTTCCTCTAGGAATGTGTCTTTTCGCAGACCCCAGCTTGATCTCCATGAGACACACAGACAGGGAGAGAAGCTGGGGGTCAGAGCGCAGGGTCAGCCATTTATACGGCGCCCCTGAAGCAGCTGAGATTAAGGGCCTCGCTCAGGGGCCCAACAGAGTAAGATTCCTCTGCCGGCTGCGGGATTTCGAACTGGCAACCTTCCAGCCACAGGCGCAGATCCTTAGATGTGCTTTTAGTTTTACTTGCGTTGTAATATAGTGTAATTAATACTTGACATCAGCAGAGCGGTATCGAGACAGAATATTTTAAGACAGAGTATTTAAGTATTTTAGTATTTATAAGGCAGAGATTTATTTATGTATTTATTTCATGGTTCGCTTTATTTTTGTAAGCCCGCTGCCCTGGCGGAGTGGGTTCTCTAGGGACCCCCGTGACCTTCGGAGGGCATCACTGGTGGCTGGCAGGGCGGCGCCATTGTCTCGCCGTGGTCCGACAGGCCTCGTGGCACGGCCTGTGCCCACTGCGTGACCTGGCACCACACGCTGTCATCATAAGTGTTGCTCCCGCAGACGTGGCACTGGGAGAGGGTCAGGATCAAGCAGGACCTGCCGGAGATCCTCTGGTCACTGAGCTCCTAGCATCCCAACGCCGGGCCTGAGGGCCTCCTGCAGTGTCCTTTCCTTGGCCCTGTGGAGGAGACGGGGGGGGGGGGTCGGTCCGTTCTCATTTCTGCCTGGGGAAGGGGGGGGGCTGATCGGAAAACAGACTGGGGGGGGGCGACAGAGGGGATCGGTCGATCCAGAATAAAACTGGGGAGAGGGGATTGCTTCCTGAGGAGAAGGACGGGCCGCGGGGGGTGGGAGAGGGGATCGGCTTATTTTAAACAAGATTGAGAGGAGGGAGTGGAATCGGCCCATTCAAGGTCTGGGAGAAATCTGGACGAGGTGAAAGGAGTTGACGTTACTTGGGAATCCTGCCAGCCTTTGTGATTACCTGTAGAAGATATTTATTAGATGTTTGAATTCAGAATAGCCTAGAACTCTTACAGTAGATTGGTAGCGTGTAAACATGGTACTGATGCATGACGGTGTGGAATAAAGCATGGAAACATAGCACGGTCAGAGCAGAAATATGCATGAATGGTAAAACCCCGAGACTCTGGTAATAACACACAGATAGAGCCAACAGTCGCCGTCGGCCCCTGCGGTCGGGGGAGTGAGGAACGTGGGCGGCGCCCCACCGCTGCTGTAGGGGAGGTGCTCTGTCCATGCCGGCGTACGCACCAGCCCACCCCGCGTCTGCCTGCACTGAGGGAGGTCTCTGCCCCTGAGCGGTTTTACACAAAGAGTGGCAGGTGCCTGGAACAAGCTGCCCTGGCTGCGTCATTGAAGCCGGTTCCCCGGGATCCCTGGAGCGGCGGCTGGATGAGGCTTCCGATACCCTGGGATCCCCGGAGCGGCGGCTGGACGACGCCCCCCAATTCCCTGGGATCCCCCGAGCAGCAGCTGGACGACGCCCCCAATTCCCTGGGATCCCCCGAGCAGCAGCTGGACAAGGCCTTCGGGTCTGAGCAAGACGGCTATGGCTGCCTCTCTGTTGTAATCTTTCTTGTGATCTCGTGCTCCAGCGCTTGGCAACAGCCCTTCGCCCTTCCCCCCTCTCTGAAGGGCCGTCTCCTGCACAGCGCTGCCGGCTGAATCCTGGTTCCCTCTTCAGGGCCTCAGGCTGGAGGGCGGCGCTGGTGAGTCGGGGGCGAGCCTGTGTTCTCTGCCTTTTGCAGCAGTCTTTATGCACTCTCCACTGCCATCACACCTGACCCTCAGCTGCATAATCAGAAAACCTCCCAGCCTGATCCGCTGTACCTTGACTCGTCAAACCCCCCTGTAATCCCGAATTGTGGATTGTGGTGAACGCAGGCAGCTCACAGTGCAGGTACAGACAGTCCAGTGTGTAAATATAGCAGAGCATGTTACTGCTGGGTGTGATCTGCTTCAGCCCTGGAGGGCTCCAGTCCTGCAGCGTTGATCGGCCTGTTGAAACGGGCAAAGCTGTGATGATCAGGCTCCCGTTACAGAAGGACTTGGGAACGTCTTGTGAACGAGAAGCCGTTTTGCCCCATCTGGCCCCTTTCAGATTTGCACCAGTATAATTATTTCAGCTGGGTTGTCAAGAGCTGAGCCAGTGTGAGCACTGGGCACCCCCGTGTCGCTGCAGTAGAATGCACAGGGCTGCTAGAGGGCCTGTTTCAGTGCTGAAAGGCCTGAACTGCACTGGGAGAGCGAGCTGGGACGTTCTGTGGGCGTCTCCGGACTCCGGGTTGGCCAGGGCAGCACTCGCATTCCTGACACCGAGCCGGACCGTGTGACATTCAGCTCGGGGATGAGTAACGCTGGAGAACCTCTGTAGGGGAGAGAGGCTGTAGTCCTCTACCTGCAGCCGCTCCATCTCCTCCGCCGTACGTGCCTGAGAGAAAATACAGCCCCCACGTGCACAGGAAAGGAGGAGGCACAAACACAGCAGCGACTGGCAGCTCAGCCCGGTTCGGACACTCATGCGGAAGGTGGTTTTTATTTGACATCACGGGGGGCAGAAGCAGGACCTCTGTCTGTAGGGATGGGCTGATTTCGACACGGTAGGGGCTTCAGGGGGGGATACTGTCTGTGCACTGTGCAGCTGACAAGACAGTGCAGCAAGCTCTTTCTCTCCCCATTACAAATCCCGAAATGAGCGCAGATGCGCCCTCAAGTTTTTCCAACTTGAGTTTTCGACGCAGCGACATTGAGAAGGGGACCAGGAAGCCGGAATGGGGCTCATGAAAGCAGAGAGCCCCGCAATCCGGTCACCACGCTCCGCGGGGAGGTGTGTTGGACGGACACGCAGGACACGGAGATGAGCAACCCTGAGCAGAGGCCATGCGCCAGCTGCTGCCGGTGTCCGCGGCAGCCAGCCGCAGTGGAAACATCACCAGCAGAAAAGCCCGGCGTGGAGCAGATACTGGCCTGGGGTGGCATCTTCTCTGCTCCCACCTCCCACCCACCCTTCCCGACCAGGAGCCGAGCCTGCTGTCCCACCTGCACCGGGTCAGCAGTGAAGAGCGGAGGGGGACCCCGGGGGGCTGTGGAAGCAAACCCTGGGGTACGAGAGCTCCCGGGAGCAGGGAGAGCAGGGGCGGTACCCACCCTGGACAGGGGGCCTTGGGTCTGTGCAGAACAGCCATGGGAGACACAGACTCAACTCTTTTTATCATTCAGATCCAGCTGTACAGCTCATGCCATGAATGCAGTTTATTCAGCTTGGACATTTTTAAGTAAGCACGAACAAGGACAAATCTTTAGATATAAAGTATGTGGTTGTCTTTCTGTGCACCCCCACTGATCCTGTGTTTCATGTCTGTGAAGCTGGTGACTTTCTTCATCGAATGTTTCTGCTGTTAAATGTTACTTATTTTGTTACCGTTCTCCTTAAAGGTGATGAATTATTATGTTTTTGAAAAAGCAGCGGCTGTTTATCAGGCGGGGATTCAGATCATTGCATGGTGTGTGACCTGTCCTCTCTGGTTCCTCTGGATTGTTTCCTAAACAGGGGAAAAGGACAGAACCTTTTCTAGAAACCAGATCAATTACACAGGTCCTGCGCTGAGCCCCCGGGAGCACAGTTTGATAGCTGTCAAGCAGACGGCTCGATACTGTTGTAGGTTTCTTATCAGTCTGTTCTGACCGGTCGCGCAGCGATTCTCCAGTGCGTTAGGCCCCCCTGCTCCCTCATCCATCCGGGATCTGATTCCAAAGTGATCTGCACCCCTCCACATCTCAGCTCGCCAGCCGGCAGGCCCGTGTCTCGCTTTTGTCTTCCCTCCGTTTCTGTGAGGTTTAAGAAACCTTCCTGTACCTGTTTTCCATTTCTTGCCAGCATCCTGCTCGGTCTGATGTTAAGTAAGAGTGGAGGAGTTTCTTGCCATGTGGACACGTACACTGGAATTCCTATGCGCGTTGATCTCTCGGGACACGCACAGAGCAACAGACAGCACCACACGATGTGGACAGTACAAACATAATAAAAATTAATAACAGGAACAACAAATATGTTGTGGGACAAAAAATATGCAGTTGTGAGAAAAAAAACAGGGTAGTCCATGCAAAAGTGTAGAGTGCAGATGTTGAGATGTTGATGTTGAGTGTGAGGCCCTGCAGTTACTGTAGCTGTTGAAGATGTGTCCTGCGGTGGGATAGAAGCTGTTCTACAGCCTAGTGGTCGGTGCTTTAACAGTGCGGTACCGCTTGCTGGACCGCAGGGGGGAGAAGAGTTTGTGGCCGGGATGGTGGGGATCCTGAACGATGGATTGGGCCTTCTTGCGACAGCGGATGGTCTGAACCTCAGCCGCTCATACGGCTTCAAGGCCGCTGTCGTCTCTGCTCGGACCGGCGGTCGCTGACTGCCTGTTACGATCCGGAAGAAGGACCCCAAGCAGAATCCTCAGAACTCAAAAGTACCTGTAGGAGTTCATCCAAAAGCGTGGGTCAGGAGGTCAGGTCGGGGTCAAAAACCAGTAAATCCGCAATAACCCAGTCGAGATCCAGAAGACAAAGTCAGAAACAAAGCCAGGGGAACAGGAAACAGTGCAGCACTGGCTACTGTAGGTAAAAACCCAATACTGAGCGAGGAGTGGTGTGTCAGGCTGGTCACGGAGGCAGGTGGATGGAGGTGTGTCTGATTAGTTCAGGGGGAACTGCACTGGGGTGTGAAGGAGTCGATTAAGGGCGGCGAGTTCACTGGGGGCCTGGAGTAACATTGCCGTCCTCCTTCAGGGCAGGAGCTGAGCCGTTATTCTCCACGGCAGAAACGTCCCTTCCGCCCCATTCCTCAGGCTGCTTCCGATTCCAGGAGAGTTTGGAATCCGGTCCCGCGGGGCTGGAGCCTAGGGCTCCAGGACCTGATTCCGAGAGCCCTGGGAACCCGGCTGGACTGCCTCCAGTCCGGTGCTCCTCTCCCTCAGACGCGGCTCGTGCAGAAGCTCCCTGCAGGCCGGGCTGGAAGCGGTGGGGAGGGCTTGGGGCGTTGCGCAGGCTGCGGCGCGCGCTTGTCCGTTGCTGTCCTGTGCTGTGTCTGCACCCGCGGGCTTTTCTTTCTAGATGTGGGGACTCTGCTTGCTGTTGCCTTTAGCAGCCGAGTTAACGGGGAGGCATGAGGCTGTTTAAGTTTCTCCTCCCCACTGAGAGCTGGTGTGTGGTGAGCGTTCTGGCGCACTATGGCTGCTGTCGGTGGGGGTGGAGGGGATCCCCATTACCTGTAAAGCGCTTTGAGTGGAGTGTCCAGAAAAGCGCTATATAAGTGTAAACAATTATTAATTATTATTATTAACACAATGGGGACGCTGCACCAGGTACCATGTGGTCACTAAATCTAGGCCCTGTCTTGGAGATTTGGCTTGTGTTCCACGCAGGGCCTGATGCAGATGCTCGAACAGCAGGCTGAATTCTGGAGCCCATATGTTTTGGACAGATGTGCTTGTCTACAGTGGCTGAGTCTCAGGTGTGTCTTTTGACGGTAAAATACGATTTGTTATCCAGCACTGACTGGAGGTTGGCACTGCTCCTGAGGCGCGTTTCTGAGAGTGGGCGGGATGCTCATTTTAAAACGGCAGGACTCTGTGCAGACGGCAGATACCAGTATTATTTCTGTGGAAGCTACTTGTGTAGCAAGGTTAGCAACCTATAGCTGGCTGACATGAATTCTGCTACTTGTATCACATTTTAAATCGCTGCTGTCAAAGTGTGACATTTCTGTCTTGTTTATTAATTTATTGATATGTCTTCTTTGGAAATGGCCGTCATCGAAGGCTGTGATGTAAGTTATTAATGCGGTTTAACTACGCTGTATTCTCACCGTTAATTCAATTTTCTTTCGTCCCTCTGTGTTTTCCTCTCGTTATAGGGGCGCTCTGCTCCGTGTCTTGCGAAATTGTGTTTGTGTGAACTATCTGTGGCCTGTCCTCTTGACTGTATTTGTAGGAACAGCGAATTTAAGGGAAAATTAAAAAACAAACAAACGAGAAGAATAACTAAAAATGAGAATATGTAAAAATCTCAAACTGGGGACAAAAAATACTAAAGGTGACGCCTTTTCGGAGAATATAGCATGATGTGTACTGTACCCTGGAGAACTCCTGTGGACTTTAAATATTAAATATAGTTTATTTTGAAGTCCTGTCTCCGCTTTCTTATTTAGAATCCTCGGGCTCAGTTCTTACTCGTTTCGAAGAGCTAGAAAAATGGTATCGCGAATGCGAATTATTTTTTACTACGTTTATGAATCGCATAGTCCGTGAGAGTGTTTTTTTCTGCTCGTGATTTAACGGAGCGGGGAGGACACCGGCGTAAGAATGTTACTGCCGTTCAGGTGGGAGGACGGACAGATGTTCGCCCGTTTTGCTTTCCGGCACATACTGTAACATTTGGTTTTTACAGGACAGGGTTGGTAGCCTTGTGCCCAACCTCCAACGTGGAGGACCTGGCGCCCGACGTGGGACACGAACCCACTACCCTGAGATATTGAGGCTCATGCTCTACCAACACAGCAATCATCCGGAGCGCTCAAGTGGCATGAAAGATGTATTTATTTTGTGGTCTAAAATACCCATTCAAACTCGATGCCGCAGTATCATATTTAAGCTTACGTGCAGGTGAAAAAGGTTTCGACATGAACCTGGAGCTAGGCTGTGCCCTGAGCAGTGCTGTTTATATTAGATTACACAGCTGTGATCTCCCTTTCAGAGATCGTGTAGGCATCAGGTCTGTTTTATGATTCACAATACAACGCCTGATGTGAATTAGATTCATTTCTGTGTCTTCTAACGTTGTTCCGCACGTTCAAACCGATGTTATTATCGCAATAAAGCTACCTGGGGGGGGAGGGGTTTCCATTTTTAGCACTTTAAAAAGTTTCACATTTTAAACGGTAGGTCCTAGAGGGTTTTTAGTTACAGACGCACGGAGCACACCCCAGCGGTAGCCTCCGTCACCACGCCCCTGCCGGGAAACCCCTCCTCTCCCGAAGTGCGCAGGCGCACCGGTTGCTCGGCTACGGGGCCGGACGGAGAAGGGAGAGCGGAGCAGAGAGGAGGCCTGTGGGGACGGTACTACAGTTCGCTACCGAAGCGCCGAAGTATGTACGCTTGTGGATACGCCTGATAGCCTAACAGTCTTCTCTTTATCCCCCCCCCCCCCCTCCCGATTTTGGAAAGGTGTCGTGTATTCCCGTGTGGGCTGGAAAGTAAAGCGGTTAGAACTCCTCTCAGGGAAAGCCGAGCGCAGGACTGTACGGTGAGTGGCTTGCGGCCGCCATTGTTTACCTCACGCGGGAGGGCCTCACGCCTGGGCCTGCTCGGGGCGCCAGCCGGCTGTTTCAAACTTGGGGTCCACGGCCGAGGCGCGCTGGTTCCTTTCTGGTAACGGTAAACCGCCTTTTCCGTAAAGAAGGTGGGTTCAAAATAATGTGGATTTCGTTTGGGGGGGCGGTGGGCCTGGCCTGGCCTGGCGGTATCTTTACGCGCCGTTTCCGTCTTCACTGACGCGTTATTTCTGCAGTTTCTCTGCGTCTGGCGTTTGTCTCAGGTGTTTTTAAGGTCCTTATTTTATCGTAAGCTGGGGGTGAAAGTTGCCCAGCGGTCCAGTGTAAAGTTGTTTCATGTTTCTAAAAACACGCTTTGAACCTTTACGAGGCTTGGCGCAGTCTTTCCCCTCTAGTGTGGATTTCCCGTTCAGAACAGCTTTAACCTTGAGCTTCACGGTTATCGTCAGTAACGCAGCGACGATAAAGGGAAGTGTTGGTTGTGCCGAACGGGTTGTTTTGTCCCGCTCCTCCGGGGCTCCTCGCCGTGTCCGGATGTCGCCGCAGTAAGGCGGCACACTGCGCGAGCGCATCCCCGCGTGAAGCCGTGTGTGTGGGGCGGCGTGTTCGGCGCGCGCGCTCGCCCGCGGACCGGGGGCACTGCGGGCGCTGTCCGCACATCCTCTCCCAGGGCTGCGCCGCTGGGCATCGAAAGCAGAGCTTCAGTGAGCCTGGGCTCTGGTTTTAACTTTTAACTGGTTTTCACGCTTCAGGCCAAGGCAACGCCGTTTGGGACTTCCTGTGCTGTATGAAACTAACCTGAGCACCAGTGCGGTGCGGTGACCTGGGCTGTGGGTGCTAGATGCCTTTAGGCTAATGGGGATAAGGTCGAGTGTAATGTAGGATCCTCTATCTGGGTGCACGTTTGAGTTAGGGGCTGAAGTAAGCGAAGTCCCTCTTTATCCCAGCGTTTCGATCCTGAATAAGTCTCCTCTGTAGCACTAAGATGTTGCACATTTAAGTCAGCTCCCTAGCAACCACTGCCCGCCAGTTGCAGGTGTTAAAGTGCAGGTCAGGTAAAGTGATGTATTCCCCCCCCCCAGCTAGAGGAGTATGGGAGGCACCAGTAGTCGGACTGGTTCAGCAGCCTCTGCGCAGTGATCTCTTGCTAGCCCTAGTTCCCAGTGCCTCTGCTGCATTTAGAGGGGTGAGTGGGTTTCAGCTGTTCCTGTGGTGGGTGTGTGTGACGGGGCGCTTGCAGGGGATCTGCTTTGCTCTGGAAGACGTGTGCGGCCGGGCTCGCAGGGCTAACCCCCTCTCTCCCTCTGCTCCCTGGTACAGCGGAGGGATGTCGTATTACTCGTCCTCCCGCAGCTCGTCCCACTCCACCGACTGCAAGGTGTACGTGGGGGACCTGGGCAGCGGGGCGGCGAAGGGCGAGCTGGAGCGGGCGTTCGGCTACTACGGGCCGCTGCGCAGCGTGTGGGTCGCCCGCAACCCCCCCGGCTTCGCCTTCGTGGAGTACGAGGACTCCCGGGACGCCGAGGACGCGGTGAAGGGCATGGATGGCAAGTGAGTGAGGCCCGGTCCGCGGCGCTGAACCCGCACTCGTTTCGGACCGTGTGTAGACCGCTGTAAGCTGTTTTTGCCGTAAGGTGGTATGAATTCCAGGAAAAAAAAACAAAACTGGGAAATTCACCTTTTCTGAACTGGGAAGAAATAACTGTACAAATAGCAACTTCCGGACGTGAGGTATGAAGTTTCCCTGTGTCTTTGGTCTAGTCTGGAGGCTATTGGAGTAGCGCTTGGGCCCGGGAACCGTGTGTTCGCGCGGGCCCTGACCAGCCCTCTTGTTTCCCAGGGTGCTGTGCGGCTCCCGGATCCGCGTGGAGCTGTCGACGGGCGTCTCTCGGAAGACGCGCTACGGGCGCCCCAGCCGGCGGCACTTTGACCCCAACGACCGTTGCTACCAGTGTGGGGAGAGAGGCCACTACGCCTACGACTGCTACCGCTTCAGCAAGAGGGGTGGCAGCCGGCGCAGCAGGTACGCTGACTGTTCCCCCACCCCCCTGCCTGCCAGGAGCATCACCTGCTGCTGGGTTTGGGGAAGTGGGGTGGCTAAGGATCTGCGCCTGTAGCTGGAAGGTTGTCGGTTCATATCCCGTGGCCAGTAGAGGAATCCTACTCCGTTGGGCCCCTGAGCGAGGCCCTTAACCCCAACTGCTCCAGGGGCGCCATATAAATGGCTGACCCTGCGCTCTGACGCCCAGCTACTCTCCCTGTCTGTGTGTCTCATGGAGAGCAAGCTGGGGTCTGCGAAAAGACAAATTCCTCATGCCAGAAATTGTATAGGGGTGATAAAGTGAACTGATCTTATGCATGAGGGTGTTCTGTAAGGACATTACGTGCTTTAAAGATTTCGCTCATCCGCTTCTCGCTGCCGAGTGCAGAGTTGGTGCGTGGGGGCAGTTTTCTAGAGGATGACCCGATGTCCTCTCCCTGCGCAGGTCTCGCTCCAGGTCCCGGTCCCGCTCCAGGTCCCGGTCGAGGTCCCGAGGACGTCGCTATCGCTCGCGCAGCAGGAGCCGCAACCGGTGAGCCCCGCCCGCGGCCGTGCCCCTGTGCCCCTCGCGGGTGGGACCTGTGCCAAGCCCCTTTAAGGTGCCACTGGCTGTGAAAACTGGGCTTGCAGGGACTCAAAGCTCTCTGCCTGTCGGACGTGGCTTGTGGAGAGCTCCTTTAAAGCCTTTCTGCATTTAAATGAATTTTGAACTGCGGTCAATATGGAGTATCTGGCAGCTTTGTGTGTGTGTGTGTTCCCTACCCAGCAGGTACCACTTTCCATCAGATTCCTGCTTCCTTTAGTGCTTACTTTTCTCTCTTCTGTCCCGCCAGGTCCGCTTCCCCGGCTCGCTCTAGGTCCAGAACTCCGGTGCGCAGGTAAGGTCAGGTCCCCTCTGCGGTTCTGATACTCGGCAGCGGGTAATATAGGAGCCGCGGCGTGAGATGATGACGGCCTCCTGTGTACCTTTGTTTCCCTGCTCAGCCTTGGTCTCTTTGTGGGCCGTTTGATACCAGTCTTGGCAGGCTGGTGTGTGCAGGTTTTCTGAGTCCTTTTTAAGCAGCAGCACTTACAGGGCCAGGGGAAGCATTTAAACTGGTCATAGTGAGTTGATTTCCATTTTTTTTAAAGTAGAGACAGGATTGTTGGGGAATTCAGTCTTGGCTGTGATTAAAATGCATTAAAAGGTGCCCATTATCTGCGTAAAGTAGCTGAAAATTGGCTTTTGTTTGTACCTTATTCCCTGGAGTGCACTCAGCTTCAGACTAAAAGAACCTGCGTGTTTTTTTATCACCTTATTTGCACGTGAATGCACAGCTCTTCACACGTGTGTAGTTTGTAAAGGTGAGTTCCTGGTGTCCTTGGGGAGAGTGAGTGTGGCTGTGAACCCCATGCTGTGTTCTAGTCTCCAGTGGGCATATCTGCCACACACCAGGGCTCAGGCGTGTGAATGACCGAAGTGCAGTATGGGAGCACAGAGACGACGACGGTCTCTGAGCCTCGATTCCCTGTGGCCTGTTTTATTATCCACTCAAGGGCACTCTGTGGTGTGAAACCAAAAGAGAGTGAGTTCTTAACTGGGTGGTCCCCGCTGACTTCTCCCTGCAGTGCCCTGTGTGAGTGACCCAGCGACTTTTTTTTCCCCCTCCCTCTGTTTGCAGTCGCTCCCGATCTCGCTCCAGGTCACGCTCCGTGTCTCGCTCCAAGGGGCGCTCTGCCTCCCGGTCCCGGTCTCGCTCCCGGTCTCGCTCGCGCTCCCGGTCCCACTCAGCCAGCGCCAAACGAGAAAGGTAAGCAAGGAACCGGACCAGGAGGACAGGGCAAAGGATGTTTGCAGTGTTTATCCAGGGTGACTCACAGCAGTTAGTGTTATTGCTATGCAGAGACGTCCTGATACCAAGGAGAGTTAACTGTATAAATTTAGTATAGGTGCACTGCAGTCAGTTGTTTTGAATGATTTCAGCAGGATGCAGAAGTACATTGATGATGCAGGGCAGCAGTTAGGTATTAAACAGGCAATAGAGAATTTGTACATTGTAACTGTACATTTGAGCTAAATACAGCTGTTCATGATTAATACATCTGATGTCTTTCTCTCTTTGCAATGTTTTGTTTTATAGGTCTATGGGTTATAAAATGATCATGCTAGTGACTGGTTCATGTTGTTAGGCAGAAAGGAGATCTGATGTGATGTTTTGTGTGTTCTAACTCCTGACACTTATTTACTTATTGTGTGACTTTTATTCAGATTGTCAAGGTTTTTTTTTTTTGGTTTAGTTTGAGTATGCACAGATTAAATACATGATCTCAGATTAACATTACACCAGAATGATGTCGGCTCCTACGGTACCAGAGAACTCTGTCCAGTTTGGCACGCCAGCTGTGGGCTGTGTATCGTCCAGCGACTGAGGGAGAAAGCCCCCTTCTTGTTAACCCAGGGACACCAGCTGACCGCGCTGCAAAATCTGATTTATTTTCTTTTCTCTTGGAGGTCATCCATCCAAGAATGACCTGGCCAGACCTTGCTTAGCTTCACAGGGGGAGCGAGAGCTGACGAGCGATCAGACTCCGAGATGGTGTTGAAGGCTGGAGGTTGTCTTGTTTCACGCCCACTCCCCCCTCCCTGCCTCAGATCCAGCCCCAAACTCGATTTAGCTTCCGAGAGGGGGGAGAAAAGAGAGATCTTGACGTGATCAGACTCCAGCGCTGTTTGGCTGCGGGCTTTAGAGGGGGTTTCGTCCGGCGCAAGTACTGACCAGGTTCATCCTTGCTTTGTCATTTCTGTGAGAGCTGACCCGAGAGATCAGACTCCAAGAGGGCTACGGCCGTCCACGTGCTAGAAGGGGGTCATCCGTCGCACGTTCTGAGCACAGCGCCCCCTCTTCTTCCCCCCACTCTCCCCCTCCTGTCTTCTCCTGCCGTGAGAGCTCAGATCCCCAGATCGCAATGGCCAGCTCCAGCCACTCGGCACAGCCCAGCCTTGCTTAGCTTCTGAGAGAGACAGAGAGGGAGAGAGGCAGAAAGAGAGAACGTGCTGACCAGAGATCAGCCTTCAAGACCTCCAGTGTTTGTCTTCAAGTACTTGCGTCGCGTCTCTGTTCATGTTGCTCTGAGTATCCACCACTTTGCAAAGGTAAAAAAAGTAAATGTATTTAGTTATACTCAGAACTCGGCTTTGATGTACTCAAAAGTCACTACTTGTTTTTCCTGATATCATGAAAAAAAAAACTTTTTTATTCCAAGCTGCTTTTAAAGTATGCTGTATTGTTGTTTTGGTGGTGGCTGGGTAAAGACCGTTAGAACAGCCCCAGTCTGCTTGGGAGGTCTTGGGGGGGGGGGGGTGGGTGGTTAATATATCAGTCTTCTACAGTTTCCCAGTTCCGGTTCTGAGTGGCCCAGTTGGTCAAACCAGACCAGCACATCATCCTTCTTTGACTTTTAACTGAACTATGATGAAAATACTAGGATTTAAAAACTGGCTGCTGTTATGATTGGTCCACTTGTAAGGTATTTTGACTTGG
Source organism: Atractosteus spatula (assembly GCF_055471065.1). Lineage (NCBI taxonomy): Eukaryota > Metazoa > Chordata > Actinopteri > Semionotiformes > Lepisosteidae > Atractosteus > Atractosteus spatula. The sequence continues at coordinate 71,769,879 of NC_142708.1, read as the reverse complement.
GCAGTGGTGGAGGTGTCCAGGATGGGCATTGGGAAACTGGGCAAAATTGAGATCAAATCGCATTTCCGTACTGGAGAGGCTGGTAATATTGGGTGAGGGGGATTAGAAGCAGGGTGCATGCTGGACAGGGATGACCAGTCCTCCTAGAGAGCCACAGTCCAACTGGTTTTTCATAGTGCATCCTTAAACCTCTGGTTTCTCAAGGCGTGGTGGAATTTCAGGTTTTAATTTCTTGAGCAATTTGTTTTTCCGGTTGAGGTGTGGAGTGGCCTGTGTTTCTGTGACACTACAGACAGCGATGGGGGTGTAGAGGGTTTGTGTACCTGCTTAAAACATACCAGCATCTGCAATCCTTTAGGAAAGTAGTCGGGGACGTTTAGAAAACATCCTGTTTAAGGGTGGCCTGTGACACCTGCTGGACAGTGGCTGTGCGAGGCTGGGACTTCTCAGCCTGGCTGCAAGAAGGTGCTGTGGCCTCGTGACCTTGAGCACCACCGTTGTGACTGTCGGCAGCACTCGCCGGTCACACTCGGCTGGGCAGACAGAACCCCACAGCACAGCAGCTCGGGCTGTTTGGGGCTCTAGTAATCCTTGTACGAAAACGTGACGCCATGCTTTTGTATGAATTTGTAAGTAAAGGAGTTGAAAGAGGGTATTTGTGCCGATCATACAGACCTGAAATAGACCTGCTGTGCGGTTGGGTCTTCTTTCTGCCTGTGCTGTGAACGAGCCTTCAAAAACGGCGGCAGCAGCAGCAGTGGTGCTCTTTTGTTGAGGTGATGGATTTTGTACCTGATTTTCAGTTGTGATAATCGATCTGCAGTCACCTTCATTTAAGTTAAATGCTTTCTAGGGATTAAATGGCTGGTCACACCCTTCACTGTTTAGCACTGATCTTGGACTGCCCTGACCTCGGACCCTCAAAGGACTCATTTCAGGCCACTGGTTCTCAGTCTTGGTTCTTGCAGTTTGACCCTTCTATAAGAGCTAAGGTTTTGCTCCCTACTCCAGTCCTTGAGCACTCAGTGTTCCTAGTCTCATACTGCGGTACTCTAATCCTAGGTCCTAGGTTTTCATGTTTTCATCCACAAGCTTTAAAAAGCCTCTTCTGTGTGACCAGTGTTGATTCTGGAGAGACCAGTGGGCTTAAGAAGGCTCCACGGCCGAAACGTTGTGTTTTTTCTCTCTTCTTTTTTTCAGCATGGAATAAACCTATTAATCGTAGTGACTCATTTTAAAGTCCTGTGTCATGATGCTGCTAGTGAAAACAACTAATTCGGGCTGTCCTGGGACTCTTATGATTTAAAAGTGTCTGTCTGTTGCCCCTGTTCTACCCACACTGCATTTTGCAGCACTGGGGTAGCCTGTCAGTCTGACCGGGCAGTCCAACATCAGTGCAGCTTCAAGTACGCCATGTAACAGTGGCACAGTGCTAACGTATCCCCTGGGCTCGGACACCAGTCTCTCTCCGGAGCACTTTCAGCTCGGGCCTCCTGTCTCTTGTTACAGGTCAGGTCCTCCGCGGGTTTCAGACAATAAAGGGTTTTTGAAAAGGGTCTTGCTTTTATGCTCGCGTTCCATGGGTCCTGCTTCACGCTTGCTCCCAGTTTTCCTTTGATTATTCCCTCCTTCTTGAGATTCTGTAGTTGAGGGGGCTTGACACCTAAATAATGTCTGGGCTTTATTTTGAGAACTTGGAAAGATGTGGAGGTGGTCTTGCAGGGTTTCATGCTGAAGAGTACACTTGCTTCACTCTCGGTTTTAAGAGTGGCTGCAGCGAGTTGCGGTACAGCTGGCGCTTCAGAGCAGCTGCTGAGCGCCGTTCTGCTGCAGACACGAGCCTGGGCACCCTGCCTTCTGAGGGCGTTCGGTGGCTGCAGTATCATTCCTCCCGTGTCCCGGGACGGAGGGGTGCTCAGTTCACTGGGATAGTCCGGATCATTGCGGACTTCCGACGTGAGGAAACTTGCATGGTGCTTTAAGGGGGGGTGCCGGCGCCTGCCGATCTGCGTCCGGGGCCCCGTCCTGCCCAGCGCGTGGGGGGGGCGGGAGTGAAGCAGGAGGCCCGGGGGCGCTGCCAGGGCCGCGGGTGCAAACGCGCTAACGGCCGTGTGCCTTTTCTGTCTTGTTTCAGCCGCTCCCGGTCGCCCAGCCCCAGGAAGAGCCTGACCCCCGACGCCAAGTGAGCGAGGACCTGTGCCACTGGCCCTGCCGTCGCGTCCGGCGGCCACCTGTCCTGTAATCATTTTAACCCCCCCGAGCTCCCCTGTCCCAGCAGCCCTAGTGGTTTTGTTTCAATCCCGTCCTCTTGCGCCGCCTCTGCCGCAACACATTCCACATCCTTTATTTCCTCCTGGGGAAAAAATAACGAAGAACTGGACGGATGTAAACACCAAATACACGTTTGTCCGAAATCGGCTTGTTTTTGTTTCTTGTGATTTTTTTTTCCCCCCTGAATGTGCGCAGTTTTTACGCGGCATACTGCCATGTGTTAGAAGCCCGTCTCCTACACGTGAGCCCCTTTGCTGACTGTAGGACGTTTTAACGTAGGGACTGAAGTTCCATTTGATGGTGTTAAGTGTTGTGATCAGAGCGTGCAGGTTTGTTAAACTTTTTTTTTTACCTGTTAATGGTCGTTATGGATCCAGTCTTTTTTTAAAACAGTAAAGTAAACTTGTACACACCCAAATGCTGTTTACTGTTGTGAATTATTTGAGAACACCTCTCTCCGATAAGCCATCTTCGCAGTGGCTGAAAGTTGACCAACTTTTCTGTCCCGGCAAATGTCCTGCTTGCGTGGACTGAGCCCTCCAGCTCGGCTTGGTGCTTTTCGTGCTGCATGTTTGTGCTGAGCTCAGAGTACCGCAGCCTTCTAAAGAGCAGTGCGCTTTCCCAGTCCGATCAGGAGTGGACTGATGGTGGACTCGTTCAGCTGCCCTGACTGATTTGCGAAGATGGAAGTCTTGCCCTTTGGGGAAATGGGGGGGAGGCTGCTGTGTCGAATGCCCTGGTTTTGCGAGAAATATTTCAAAGGTGAGTTTTTATCCCTCGTGGCTATGGTATTTGTTTTAGAAGGCTGAATACACTTCAGAGTGCCAGGTGCTTGCTTGATACTGAACAGCTCAACTGTGCAAAAACATGGTAATTATACCTCTTTGTATTAAAAGGCTGGTGTCTTGCTCTAGTGTTTTGTGTGCACCCTGCAACCATGCTCCCTGTGGTCGGTTCGGGTCCGGGTGCCACTGAAGGCCCGGTATCCTCCACTGTGGCCCCTGTGCGGGTGCAGCGAGAGCAGTGTTCTGGTTCGGGCTGTCCTGCCCCGATACCAGAGAGTCCACAGTCCTGCTGGCTGGACAGGTAAAGGGGAACCTGGGATGAAAAGTGTTGGTAAATGTCTGTCATTTTCACTTCTTCCTCTGAAGATTCTCACTTGCTACCAAGCCTGATGCGTCTCCGAGTGAATTTGCATTTCCTGATTGGCCCTCAGTTCAGCGTGGGTTTTTCTGTCTGTTTTTTCTTCTCCTGTAGAAGATTGAGCCTAGCTGTTCATTTCAAGAGAAGGGGAAGGAATATGCCTGACTATCTGTGGGTGGTCAAAGGGTGACTCAAGTTTTTATAATCGGCTTGTCTGTAGAGGAGGCTGGAGATGCATGGGTTATGCAGTCTGCCTGTGTGGGGTGGCATCGGAAAGATGCATGCTGGTGGGAAAGGGCATTCAAGACTAAGAACAGCACAGCGAGGTCTTTACACAAAGGGTGGTGGGAGACTGAAACAAGTTGTCTAGAGGGGATCAACTGGCTTTTTTCAAGGAGGTACTCGGCTTGATCAGCTACACGTGACCAAACGAAGTCGAAGGGCCAGATGGCCTCCTGTAGTTTTGTCCTTTCTCGTGTTAGGGCTGTGTCTGCCTGTTTTCCTCCTGTCCCCTGTGTCCCGGAGCAAGGCCCTGAGAAAAGCCGGTAAAGCCGATAGGCGCTTGTCTCGATCTCGAACACACACTGGGTCGGTGCAAAAGGAAGCTGCTGATGCACAGTTATCGAGGGTTGCAGAATTTAGCTCATGTTCTGAAGGGATAGCTTTATGTTTTTTGGGTCACCATGTCGTTGTGTGTCTCGTATGAAACCATCGACTTCTTTGCTGACGCTTCGGTTAACAACGCGAACTGGAAGGATGTCTAAGGGCGGGCATCAATGGGCAGGAAACTGACACGACACGCTGCGTGTGTGCAGCTCCTGAACCGAGTAAAACGAAAGAAAAAAGGTCGTGCGCAGACGCGTGCGTCGTGGCGCGTCGTGGCCGGATTTTGGTGCTGACGCGGGCGGAGTGAAACCAGTTTTTAAGACCAATGGTAGGAACATTTTTAAAGTTTCTTGAAAGCTGGGTGAAGTCCTGTTTCCTTTCCCGTGCATGCCTACGACAAACCAATTCACGCAAGAAGCACAGAGAACGTCTGCCTTATGCCGAAAGTTTGGAAGTAAACGGCGAAGACTGCATCGGGAGATTGGTGTGGACAGCCGACCAATCGTTGTAGCCCTACTGGCGATATCGGCCAATCGAACGCTTTCGTGGGCGGTGCGTCTCAAGTATTTTAAGATTGACGCACCGGCGCGGCCAATCACCGACGTCGTGGGGCGGTTTCTTGGCGTTTGAATGGTCGGCCGTCGCGCCGCTCTCGAATTGACAGCGCGATCGCTCCAATCCCAGGCCGAGTTGTGTCGCTGGTGGGCGGTCTCTTGCGGGTTTTCCTTTTCTTTCGCTTTTGCGTCCGTCTCATTTCGGCGTCTGCGTTGCCCAGGCTTTTTTTAACTGCTACAAAATGGCTGCACAAGCGGGAAGGTACTACAACGAGGGCGGCAGAGCTACGAAGAGACAGAAGACCGAGAACAACGACGGCGGCATGGCAACGGTGGGGAAAAAACATTTTTCTAAACAGATGAAAAGCGTCAGAACAGCCAAACTAACAGTGACGAAATACGAGCAGTTAAGCGGATAAAAAACACGATTTTTAAAATCATCCTTGGTGGTGGTGGAGGTGGTTAAGGATACCGGCCGGACGGTGCGCTCGTGTCGAAACCTGAGCGGGCCGGGCTGGCGCCGTGGTTCGACTTTTCCATAAAATGTGGGCGATTTCGCGCCTCTTGAACCGTGAACGATTGAACCGGACCGAACCGGACGGTTATTGACGGCGGTCGAACCCCGAATTTTCCGCGTTTGGGTCTCGCGGCGGGCGCGTGTGCCGGGAGGTAACGGCAGCCCGGGCGCGTGTGCGGCGGCGGCGGCGGCGGCGGGGGGGGGTAACGGCAGCCCGGCCGCGCGGGGGGTTCGGGGCCTCTCGCCCCGCCGGGTCGCTCCCGGTCCGGCGGGTCGCAGCGGGGCCGCAGTGACCGAGCGCTTGGTCGGAGCGGTGGGGCCACGTTGGCCGCCCCGGCCTTTGTTACCTGAGAAAACTGCGCTCTGCCCTCCCCCCACACCGCCATGGTCGCCGCCGTCTTCTCAAACCGCCCGGCCGCCCACAGACCCCGCAGGAGCCGAGCGGCCCGTCCCGCCGCCGGCTCGGTGTGTCTGGGTCTGGGCTGCCGAGGGCCTCGCCGGTTAGTGCGTCTGGGCTCTCGGTACCGACAGAGACGGGCGGTCCAACAGCCCCGATAATCCCGGGTTACAGGAGATAGGTCTTTCTGTTTGTAGTGGTTTTCGAATTGCTCTTTGAATTAAAGATGAATTGGAATGTTTTTTTCTGTTGTTTCCAGGACTTGTTGCGTGTTTAATATACCTTTACCAGAGTTATTTTGTTTAATGTGCGATGTTACATCGGTAAGTTTAAGTAGTACGCACGGTGTGCCCCCGTCCGACATTTTTCCTTCTGGGCTTATCGACAGCGGGTAAGAGCCGGGAAGGGTGACTGGGGACGCGGTCTCCTTTGTCCGTGAAGCGGACAGCTGTGGCCTCGGGCGGCTGCAGGAACACGGACCAGGTGTCTGTAACCGGACTGCGTGTTCCATTCGGGTTTAAAGGACTTGAAAAATACTGAAAATAAGTTTAGCCGGAGACTGGCTTGCTCGGGAGTCGCTCACGCCGCGGACACGGTGCTCCCGTGAGCTGCAGCCTGCAGGCCCTGCGCCTCCGGGGGGGACCGGCATCTCCGCGCCGCGGGGCCCAGGAAGCGACCAGACAGGAGAGGCGAGGGGCGCAGCTCTGCGACGTAAAAAACGTGTCATAAAGGCGCCTGTACCCCTTGAAAGTCGGTTGGGTGTCCGTCTGCGGAGTGGCAGGGAGGGCAGGACAGGTGGGACGCTGGGCTTGTTGAAGAAGCGGTGGGGGTTGGTTTTATTGAGGAGGCCGGCTCTGTGCTGACCGGTGCCTGCCTGTCTGTGTCTCCAGGAAGGGTACGAGGACCCCCACAAGACGCTGCCCTCTCCGGTGGTCCACGTCCGGGGGCTGGTGGACGGGGTCATGGAGGCCGACCTGGTGGAGGCGCTGCAGGAGTTCGGGCCCATCAGGTGAGTCTGCCCCCCCCAACTCAACTCGACGCTGAGCAGAGCGCCTCCATCCCCGCCAGGCTGTCTCACCACCCCTCTCCCCTTCGCCCCCCTCTAGCTACGTGGTGGTGATGCCCAAGAAGCGCCAGGCACTGGTGGAGTACGAGGACATCAACGGCTCCTGCAACGCCGTGAACTACGCCTCCGACAACCAGATCTACATCGCGGGGCACCCCGCCTTCGTCAACTACTCCACCAGCCAGAAGATCTCGCGGCCCGGGGACCCCGACGACTCTCGCAGCGTCAACAACGTGCTGCTGCTCACCATCATGAACCCCATCTACCCCATCACCACGGTAACGCTCTTGTTCCATTGCATCCGTCCGGTGGGCTTAGAGACGGGACGGATAGGCCTGGGGGTTGTCTCTGAGGGGGGCCTGTTTGATCGGACCTGGTGGTCTGCGAGCGGCCTGGTACTGCGTGCGCCGGGCCTGTTGCTGGATGCTAAACCAGGAGAGTGACGAGAGTGTCTGTCCGCAGGACGTGCTGTACACCATCTGCAACCCCTGCGGGCCGGTCCAGAGGATCGTCATCTTCAGGAAGAACGGGGTCCAGGCCATGGTGGAATATCCTTTATTGCTGTGGCGGTATCGCACACACACACACACGTATGTTGAGCTGCTGAGTGCGTGGGTATGCCCTCGTTGCACAGTGGTGCAGTTTCTGACCTGCGGTACATCGCTTAATGTGGTTACAGTTGCTGCATTGTGTCTTTCCAGTTCTTTCCAGCAAACATGTTTATAGTTGAACTATTGAGGTTTTTGCTTTTGCTTGACCTGTTGGGTGTGCTTTGAGGTGTAGTGACAGGTAGTAGTGGTTGAAGCGTACGCTGAACGCTTGAAAGTATGGGGGTGTACTGGGTAGTTGGTAAACTCGGCTAAGCTGGGGCTAGGATGTGCCGATGCCAGTGCTGTTCCAGAGTTTCCGTCAGTTGTTCCTTGATTCCCTGCACGTTTGACTCGGTCCAGAGCGCCCAGAGGGCGAAGGCGTCCCTCAACGGCGCCGATATCTACTCTGGCTGCTGCACTCTCAAGATCGAGTATGCCAAGGTAAGCCCCCTCCTGACCTGCGCTTCTCGGCTGGCTAGTTTTTTCACTTGGATGGGGGTTGGGTGGGTTCCTGGTTGTATCTGGACTTGAGGACCAGTTGTGTGAGAGGCCTGCAGCGTCGGTGTCACATTCCCACCTCTCTTCTCCTTTACCAGCCGACACGCCTCAATGTGTTCAAGAACGACCAGGACACCTGGGACTACACCAACCCCAATCTCAGCGGCCAAGGTAAAGTCTCCAGCCTGCCTGCCTTGCTGATCTCCGTCTGACTCCACACGGCACCCTCAGGCACCACTGTGGAGGTTGGGGTGGGGGCGGGTCTGGGGTGAGGGCGAACCTCACGCTATAGCGCCACTGAACAGAGAAGGGGGCGGAGTCCCCCCATCGTCCCCCAGAGCAGGGCAGCTCTAGCGCCCTGAGGTAGGGCAGGGTATTGTGGTTGGGACTTCTGGCTCAGTGGCATTATGGCTGTGGCTGGTCACATGGTGTTTGGTCCTGTCCTCTGTCCTAACGGCACACTACAGCTTTCTTTTGGAGCAGGGACACACAAGGGATGTGAAGAGCATCTCCCAGGGCAGCTGTCTCTTCCGGGCGTGCGCGCAAACACAGGCAGACACCCTGCGGTCACCCTTGCCCACACAGACTTGCACACTTCACGTGCCTTTGTGTTTTGTCTTTGACTGCCCGGCACCCTTCACCCAGCCTCACCTGGTTTATTCCGTAGAGTCGCACTCATGTTTCCACTCCTCCTCGTTAAGCACCCGCTCGGTTAGGAGGTGTCAGTCGTGTGTTTTCCCGCCTGCGCTCGTGTAGCGGTATGTACGCGGGAGGCGTAGGCCCAATCCCCTGACCTGGTCCCGTTCGGACCCCTTGCCAGGGCCGCAGTGACTCGGGGAGCCGAGGGCGCCCTGGCAGGGTCTCGCTGCCTGAGGATCAAAGGGTCAGGGAGAGAGCTCATCTCCACATCTCTTAGCCTGGGAATTCTGGAGTGAGCTCAGCCAGCCAGGTGAGATGCTGGGTTGGTGAAGTGTGGCCATTTTTCCTGTTTTTCTTTTGCTCAGGTATAGTTCCCTGTCTGGTCTGATCTCTGTAGTCACAGAGAGAAGAACTTTTTCAAACAACAGTCCTTAGTAATGACCTGGTTCATTACTACTGGACAGACTGACTTGAGACAGGAACCTGAGCGCTGAACTGGACAAAGGACACATGCATCCAGTGTCCATTCAGTGTTCAGCAAGATGCATATCCTCTTGCTTCGTGTTACTTTCTCACTAACGAGAGAAATCCAACATAAATCACAAACCTCTCGGTTTCTGCTTTCGGCTGATCTTCCCTTCAGTCTGACCGTGTTGCGAATTAAGCTGTTCGTGTACATAAAGGTCTGACTTGCCCCTTGAAAAGAAAGCTCTTTGAAGCTAATGATCTGATTGTTTTCATTTTCCTGCATAGCTGTGAAGGCTTTCTTTTCAAGCTCTAAAGGGGTCGTAGCCGACTTCGGATTTAATTTTATTTAGTCGGCCACGTTGCAAAACCTCCCTTTCACAGAATGGGAAGATCTGATTCTGAGCCAGAGCCTTCCGTGGAGGCATTCTGGGGTGTGCGGGCCCAGCTAGGAGAGGTGGCCGTGAAGTTTCCACGTTGTAACGAGTTGTTGTGTGGCGATGCGTCGAGCGTGGCGACACGGGAGTGCTTTGCTAACTCGCCCGACGGCTGCCCCAGAGGCCTGTGTGCTCTTCACATCCCTTGCGCGCTTACACAACGCAGGGTCCTCACCAACGCACATCCCAACTCCAGAAACAACAGCCAACATCCTCTCCAACAGCTACAGCAACAAGCTACAGAAACCCCACCCTCACCCCCTCCCCAAAAAAGTCCCACAGCGGCAGCATCGGAAAACATGGGGGACACTTCACAAGCTCGCACCAGCGACCACACTGCTGCCATGCCATCGCAACACCGTCACCACAGAGGACGACATTTCTCACTTAACCACTCAGAGAGAAAGAGAGGGAGAATCCTGAGCTCACCGCCACAGACCGGGGCACCACCAGAGAGAAAGAGACACTGCGAGACCCCCGAGACCAGAACATCAACATCAACACTCCCACCACAGCTGCAGATACATTGTGTTCAGACTGACATTCTCACCTCCCACAAGGCGCAAGAAGACTTCTTTTAAAGTGGTGTCGATTTTTTTGTACACAATACATCCTTACCTCCATGGAGAGGGAGAGAGAGACAGAGGGGAGAGGGAAGGGCTGGGGTGGGGCTATATTGGCACCGTGGTCCAAGCCAGGATTGAGCCATCGCATGTGCTCTCTTCACATGCCTGAAAGTTTGCCCTGACCACACCTTACTGCTGACAGAGGAGCCCTGCACTGCGACACTCGACTCGTGTGGAGAAACACGACACCAGAGAGGGGCAGAAACTCCACAAAGCCACCCCACTCACAAAAGTGAAAGAAAATCTACTGACAAAAAGGCAAAAGACACAGGGGGAGAGAGAGCGGGAGTCCATTCAGGGACACATTCAGCGCCACTGGTGGGCGTACGGGCTCTGTTTGCTTTCCGGCACAAACACAAACATCCGACCCGAAAGCGATCCACGCTCGTAACCCAGGCCAAGGCTGAGCCAGGACGCGCTTGTAGCAAACTCTGGGGAGGGGCAGGGTGGGCAGCACACAGCCCATTAAACACGGAAGGACGCCGACATTGACACGGAAGAGAGACGTCTGACAAAGGGCACGGCCACTCAGAAACCTCAACACCCTATTACAGCACATCCAGACAGACAGACAGACAGCCACGCTGCTCTCAGGCTAGAACCTCTTCGTGGAATCAGGTTTTTTTTTCCTTCCCTTTACCCCCCTTGGCTTTAAATAAAAACACCCTTCTACTCCTTGTGTTTTCTGCTCTTTTTACTTTTTAAAAAAAAAATTTGAATACAAGCTTTTGTGCTGTAGAAAAGGTCTCTATTGACGACTCTGTAACGACTCCCATGTGATGCAGGTTTGGGATTGTGTGTCTGTTGAGGACATCCGTCTTTCTGAACAGTGCAAAATGTCTGCTTGCTGTCGAACCACGGTAAGCAGTTTATTTTACAAAAAAAAGAGCAACAGCGGCCGTCACGACGAGGGCGCAGTAAAAAAGGCTTGTTCTGGTACGAGGACGGAGAGAATTGAGTTAATTTGAGCGGTTGGAGGTGCGGTGTGGTGTTAGGGAGCCGGCTGCCTCTGCCCCATGCTCCCCTTATCCTCTCATCGAGGCCAGTAAGTAAAGCTCAACTTCTTGTTTTATATTCTTAAGATCTTTGTAAATCCGTAGACATGTCTTGTTACTTTCATTACTGTAAAAGCTGCAGGCTGCTCTGGGAGTCTTCCTCAGCCATGTGCACTTTCGGCCCTCAGTGTCGTGGATCACTTAAGAGTTTCCTGGGGAGGGGCGCGCTGTTGTGTTCTTCAGCAGGCTGCCCCCATCCCACTTCTGTTTCGGTACGCCTTGGCGTGTAGTACTCCAGCTCTGGGATGCGATCACAGAGATGTTTTTGTGCTCTGTTGGTAGAGTTACGGGTGGCTTCACCGTATTGTGCTGGCTTTGTTTAGCATCCGTTACAGGGGCTGTTCCCCCCCAGCCGTTTGAGCAGGAGCGCGGTGCTGTAGCGAAGACTCCCACAGCCATGCTCGTTTCTGAACAGTGCTGACGTTCAATAAAGGCAGTGATGTTACCCTTTCCACTGGAGGGAGTCGCACTCATTTCTTTCGACTTGTACTTTCCTGCTGCGCGCCTGGCTTTGCAGACTGTGTGGGAGGGGGGCGGGGGTCTCGCCCCGGGTCTCCTTGGGGGGCCTTGTTCCTTTTCTTCGCCACTGGGGGGAGCTGGTCTCTCAGTCTGCGAAGGCCAGGGGCGCGTCCTAGCAGAGGAATCTGTTCTCTGTATCAGTAAGGATTTATTTTTTTAATCCACTGTGCGATTTTATTTCTGGCTCCTGATTTCATGTATTTCCTCTCATCCCAAATAAAATGTAATCTCTGTGTCTTTGTTCCCTTACAAGAAAGTATTGTTTTTGACATGGCCATAGTATTCATTTTAAAATGTTGTAAAACCTGAATCTTTGTTTTTGTGCTATTTAGTAAGCTGCTGTTGTTTTTTACGTGTGTGGGGGCTGTGACAACTTAATGGTGCTGTTGGTCTCAGTAGTTTGTGAAACGGGTCCTCCCGCTGGCCAATAGACTCTCCTGAGTGCCTGCTGGGACAAAGAAAGGGAGGAGTCACTCCCTGCCTTGCCCCCATGATTTTGGGGTTGGTGGAGTCAAACACCAGACCCTCTGGATGTGTAGCACTGCAGCTTTTGTGCATGAGCAGCTCCTACAATGTGCTAAATTCTCCTGTATTGTATGGAAATGTCCTGGATTTGAATTTCCTGTAAATGTTAGTGGTGTTGGTTTATTGATTTCAGACCAACTACCAGAAACAGACAGGCTTGAGGGGTGTCTGTAGCCCTGTAGCTCATCCAAATTTCCCGTCTGTTGGGTGTTGCAAAATTCTTTAAGAGACAGTTTTAAATTGACCTTGGCGAGGAGTTTGCAAACATGGCCTAATCCACAGTTAATTCTAGCAGTGTTGCTGTCGTTCTCGGAGACACTGCTTGGTGCTGTTGGTTTTGCCAGTTTTCATGCTCATGTGTTGGTAGCGCAGGCTTATGATGACTAGGGGGCACATGGACCGTGTCTTGATTGGTCATGGTTATAGTTACACAAGGAATCATGGGTTTTAGCAGTTGCCGCTCTCTGCTCAAAAGCCAATGGTCTCTTTGCAGATACTGTTGCCATTTTGTTTTTTCTTGGTTACATCTGCGTGAAGTGGAGATGTTGGCTTTTGCGCAGGAGAACGGGATCATCCAGACTGAGCAGGATGAACCTGCAGCTGGTGAAACCTGGAGTAGATGAGGCAGTGGTGGGCAGTGGGAGTTTGGATTGCTTGCCCTTGGGGACTTTCTCCACACACTGACAGTCTTGCCTTCTGCCTCTGTGTACAGCAGATATGAACTCGAACCCCAACAAGAGGCAGAGACAGCCCGCGCTGCTAGGAGATCACCCTCCGGAGTACGGTAGGCAGTCCGATACCTGTGTCTCTGTGTCATGTGGTGTAGTTTGTCCGTGTGTGTGTGTATACAGATGCTCTGCAGTGTGAAACGACGAATGGTATGTGTGTGCTTGAGAGTTGCTTGGGCAGGGCTCACCTCTCGCTCTCTCTCGATTGCAGGCGGCCCTCAGGGAGGCTATCATGGCCACTACCACGATGACAGCTATGGGCCCCCGCCCCCTCCTCACTATGAGGGCCGGCGCATGGGGCCACCGATGGGCGGGCCACGGCGGGGGGGCCACAGCCAGCGGTACGGGGGGCCGCAGTACGGACACCCCCCTCCTCCTCCTCCCCCTCCCCCGGAGTACAGCCCGCACGCCGACTCTCCCGTCGTCATGGTATACGGCCTGGAGCCTTCCAAGATGAACGCGGACCGGGTGTTCAACGTCTTCTGTCTCTATGGCAACGTTGAGAGGGTGAGCGACTCCGCTGATGACATTTCTTGAAGAGCTCAAAACGTCCATGAGAACGTCACTCTAAACTTCCCTGGAGTTTTATCGGCTCGGCTGTGCTTCTGTAGCTAAAGGTTGAGATTGTTGTGTGATGCTGTGTGGGGAAAGATTTTATGAGCAGTGGTTTGGCAGCTGTGTGGCGGGATGAAGGGGGAAGGGACAGCAGTGACAATTTCTCCCTCCCGCTGCCTCGCAGGTGAAGTTCATGAAGAGTAAGCCTGGAGCTGCCATGGTAGAGATGGGCGACTGCTACGCTGTGGACCGCGCCATAACTCACCTCAACAACAACTTCTTGTTCGGACAGAAGCTCAACGTGTGGTAAGTGAGCAGGCTTGTCCCTCTCCTTCCCCTCTCTTCCTGCGGCAGGTTGAGATGATGGTCTCTCCTCTCATTTTTCCTCTTTCTCTTCCTCCCTCTCCAGCGTGTCCAAGCAACAGGCTATCATGCCCGGCCAGTCCTACGAGTTGGAGGACGGCACCAGCAGCTTCAAGGACTTCCACGGCTCGCGGAACAACCGCTTTACTTCCCCGGAGCAGGCCGCCAAGAACCGCATCCAGCACCCCAGCAACGTCCTGCACTTCTTCAATGCCCAGCCTGACGTCACCGTGGAGATCTTCAACCAGGTCGGCGGGGAGTCTTCCTCATGATCGGTGGGAGGGGTGGGGGTAGATATCGGGATGTTGCTTTGCTTAGAAAGCCACTGCTAGAGGGTGCGGCGTCTGGCTGTTCCCCCGCCGCTATCTCCGAGACTGACAGCTGACCTCTGTTTTTATCTGGGTGTTTCAGATCTGTGAGGAGTTGGGAGTCAAGAGCCCATCTAACGTGAAGCTCTTTTCGGGAAAGAGTAAGTACTCCCAGTAATCCCACTTATTATACGCTGTCTGTCCTGATTTCTCTATGGGATTTCTGATCTGACGCCTTCTGTCTGCACCTGTGGCATGACCTGTGGCAGGGAACACTGTGCTGTGTCTGTCCTGTGCCGCTGTCTTCAACCTGCCTGTGGTAATTCCAGGGAGAGACTGTAGCCATGTGACTTCTCCTGTGGACCTTCTCACCACCAGCTCTGCAAAAGAGAGACACCTTGCTGCTAAGAGTGTCAGAATTTTTGACGGTAGCAGAGACTCGAGTAAAAATAAAACGCCTTTGGCACCCCTAATGGACAGGGCGAGACAGCCTAACCTTACCTTGCAAACAGTGACAGTCAATACACAAATAGGACATAGTGCATAGAACTGGGGCTGTGCCGTGTGATGAACGCACAGGGCCCGTCTTCATAGCCACATTGCAGTACACTTGCTTAGTTAAAACTGGTTTGCGCAGCAGATGTCTTCTCACAGACAGTGAGTGAAGTGTGCAGAGGCTTTACCACTGGTGGATGCAGTGTGAATAAATTGGACTCTGTATCCGTCTCTCTCCTCATGTGGGGGCGCAGGTGAGCGCAGTTCGTCCGGCCTGCTAGAGTGGGATTCCATCAACGACGCCATGGAGGCCCTGGCCATGATGAACCACTTCCAGATGAAGAACCCCAGTAAGTAGAGTGTCTGTGCCAGCTCGCGTGCCATCCCGTAGTCCTCTCGAGCCACTTGGGATGTGGATCGGTTCGTCGCCCGGGGAGCTTGCGTGGGCTAGGCTGACGCGGGGCTCTGCGTTCCCGCTGTTGAGTGGAGGAGACGGGAGTTATGGGGACTGGCAAGGAGGTCCCCGCGAGACTTAGGTTTTTTGTAAATCGAACAACGTCACTTTTGGAGATGATCCTGTGGCGTGACGATCTTGCGCCCGTGTTTGCCCTGCGTGGCTCTCGCTCCAGTCGGGTGAGAGTCTCTGCGGGTGTAGGACGGCGAGCGACAGTGGCGGAGGGGCGCTGGGGGCAAGTATCCTTGCACGCTCGGCTGAGCAGTGAACGCTTCCTACATGTTCAAGCTTGTGCCCCTCGCCGACCGCAGCCCCAGGGCTCCGTGCCTGATGATGGCTTGAACCCAGGCCTGGAGGTGTTAGTCATTTCAGACCTCGTCTGTCTCGTTCTCCCTCTGGGGGCAGAGGATACTTTAGCACAAAAGCTTTCTAATGTTCTTTCTTTCTCCCCTAGATGGTCCCTACCCCTACACCCTCAAGCTGTGCTTCTCCACTGCGCAGCACGCCAACTAGCTGCCCCTCACCGTCGCCGTGGAGACCACCTCCTCGCTCGCACCCTCACCTTCTCCTGTTCGCCTTGTCCCGGGAGCCGCCCGGCTGCTCGTGTCCGTCTGTCGCGTTTGTCTTTGAGTTTTAACCGTGGAGCTCCGCTGTCGCAGAGGAAAGTATTACAATCGCACTAGGGAGTAACGCTGTTTTAGCGGTGACAGAGATGTGCTTCTTTTGTACCAGTATTTTTTTTAGTTTTTTCGCACATGCTACGCTGTCTGTCCGATCAGCGCCACAGCTCCATGAGATGGGAATTACCAAGTGTAAAAAGAGTGGATTTCTTTTTTTTATTTTGTGTTTTTTGTTTCCAATCTCAATAAAAATTTAAACAGAACTGTGGGGCTCTCTTGGGTTTTTTTGTTCTTGGTGAAGCTGCCCTTGGCGGTCGGTACCTGTGTCAGTTTTTGAAAATGAAGCTGCAGAGGTGGTTCGGGTGTGTTCGAACCCTGGTCCCTGGAGACCCAGATCGGGGCTTTACGGTGATCAGGTGTAGCCCTTCCCACTACAGCTGATTTCTCAACAAGCAATTGAAATGGAGCAAGTCGTGATAAAGGTGTTTCACAGGTAGGAGGCACTCCGCTTCTATCTGATTGACAAGTGCCTTTTTAAGTGCAGGTGGAGCTACTTGTGAATGGATGCTGTTGGGCGATGGTAGAGGTGTAGGACTAGGAAGAACCACGTGTTGTTCATAATTGCAAGCTGGCTGTTCTCAGTTTTCTGCGCGATATTTGGGATGAGAGTTACTGTCACGTCATACTTTATATTTTAACCAATAAGTAGTCGAAACTTCAGTTCGACGTGAAAACTGCAAGGATCTTGCCGAGCCCAGAGACTTCTGAAAATGAAATCTTCAGCGACATTCGCTTGTTTCGAAAAGGAGCAAGTCGGGGCGTTTCGAACCACCTCGGCTTCCGTACTCGCTTAGAGCAATGGCTGTGTCGCAACATAAAGGGATAGTCAATAAAAACGGTAAGCGGAACCGACAAGGTCATTCATGACGACATTGGTAAATTTACGTCGCAATTAGATATGAGTGGTAGCATCACTCTCGTGTTAGGGCGTATGATGAGAGGTAGTCCTGGACACCATTTAGATTTTCCATCGTAAATGTTCTCTCTCCCCTGGTCGTACGTACGCTTCCTTGAATGTTAAGCACTTTGGAGACGGTCCCTTCGTCCGCGGTAACTGGGTCAAAGGTCGGCCAGGTCTCCACACTGGATTGCTATGGCTGGTATCGCTCTTCGCTGTGCGCTGGGAAAACGTGAGTTTCTTGTTAACATGTTGGAAGGTCGCATTGACAGACTTATCGAAACGAAGCGTTAATCACCAATTGCAATGTTCTCCTTTCCGCTAGCCGATTTAGTCGCGTCTGCTAGCAACCCATCAAACTGGTTTTAAATTCTTGTCCCGTGGTTTCAACAAGCAACCAAACTTTGCGCCAGCGGTAACAGTGTTTAACAATTGAACTGCACTCCGGAACAGCAGTGCCAGCATCTGTCAGCCCCGTCCGCGCTTCACTGAGCTCATTTTGGAAGCTGTGTTAAAATCCTTATGGAAAAAAAGTTTCTTAAGCCAGTGGCGCGGATCTGGTGGGCTGTGTATGAAGTGGGTGAGAGGTCACGCGTGACCAGTGAGTGACCCCACTGAAATTCTGCAACAACGGTTTTTGGAACGATCGATGAACCACAGTGTTGTCTCAGCAATAACAATTAACAATACGTTTACAACAAACATAATATTTAAGAGGCTCACTGCCTGCTCCCTAGGCTGTGACAGGAGATCACACTCTGGGCTGCAGTAGGGCTGAAGCTGTTCTGATTCCGGCAGCTGTGGGAATTCTGGGATTAGATTTGTTATTTATAGGGGAGAATGTTTGTCTAATCCCAGAGTATTTCTACCAGTGCAGCAGAAAGTGCATCTTCTGTCTCTGATTCTCCCTTCTGGCAGTGGAGCACAACCTGTCCTCTCTGGACAGCCAGGTCTGTCTGTGTCCAGGGTCTATGGTCAGGCTGTGGTCACTGAGTCTGTCCTCTCTGGATAGCCAGGTCTGTCTGTGGCTAGTTTCTATGGTCAATGAGACCATACTTGGTCAAGGTCTGATTCTCCTTTTTGTCTCCCATCCTGGTCCAGTACTCGGTCAGTGTGTTGTCTGCTTTCGTTCAGAAACCTCTGTTTCTTGGATTCTAGAATGTCTCTGCTTACCAGTGTCCGTTCCCTCACCCCAGTCTGCCCCCTCTCTCCTGTTCCTCTCTGCTCCTCTCTCCTGTCCCAGTCCACTCCTCTCTCCAGCCCTGATGTAACCCTGTCTCTCCTGTCCCTCTCTGCTCCTCTCTCCTGCCCTGCTGTAATCCTGTCTCTCCTGTCCCTCTCTGCTCCTCTCTCCAGCCCCGCTGTAATCCTGTCTCTCCTGTCCCTCTCTGCTCCTTGCACCTGCCCTGCTGTAATCCTCTCTCCTGTCCCTCTCTGCTCCTCTCTCCAGCCCTGCTGTAATCCTGTCTCTCCTGTCCCTCTCTGCTCCTCTCTCCAGCCCTGCTGTAATCCTGTCTCTCCTGTCCCTCTGCTCCTCTCTCCAGCCCTGCTGTAATCCTGTCTCTCCTGTCCCTCTCTGCTCCTCTCTCCAGCCCTGCTGTAATCCTGTCTCTCCTGTCCCTCTCTGCTCCTCTCTCCTGCCTGCTGTAATCCTGTCTCTCCTGTCCCTCTCTGCTCCTCTCTCCAGCCCTGCTGTAATCCTGTCTCTCCTGTCCCTCTCTGCTCCACTCTCCAGCCCTGCTGTAATCCTGTCTCTCCTGTCCCTCTCTGCTCCTCTCTCCAGCCCTGCTGTAATCCTGTCTCTCCTGTCCCTCTCTGCTCCTCTCTCCAGCCCTGCTGTAATCCTGTCTCTCCTGTCCCTCTCTGCTCCTCTCTCCTGCCTGCTGTAATCCTGTCTCTCCTGTCCCTCTCTGCTCCTCTCTCCAGCCCTGCTGTAATCCTGTCTCTCCTGTCCCTCTCTGCTCCTCTCTCTTGTCTGCTGTAATCCTGTCTCTCCTGTCCCTCTCTGCTCCTCTCTCCTGCCTGCTGTAATCCTGTCTCTCCTGTCCCTCTCTGCTCCTCTCTCTTGTCTGCTGTAATCCTGTCTCTCCTGTCCCTCTCTGCTCCTCTCTCCTGCCTGCTGTAATCCTGTCTCTCCTGTCCCTCTCTGCTCCTCTCTCCAGCCCTGCTGTAATCCTGTCTCTCCTGTCCCTCTCTGCTCCTCTCTCTTGTCTGCTGTAATCCTGTCTCTCCTGTCCCTCTCTGCTCCTCTCTCCTGCCTGCTGTAATCCTGTCTCTCCTGTCCCTCTCTGCTCCTCTCTCCAGCCCTGCTGTAATCCTGTCTCTCCTGTCCCTCTGCTCCTCTCTCCAGCCCTGCTGTAATCCTGTCTCTCCTGTCCCTCTCTGCTCCTCTCTCCAGCCCTGCTGTAATCCTGTCTCTCCTGTCCCTCTCTGCTCCTCTCTCCAGCCCTGCTGTAATCCTGTCTCTCCTGTCCCTCTCTGCTCCTCTCTCCAGCCCTGCTGTAATCCTGTCTCTCCTGTCCCTCTCTGCTCCTCTCTCCTGCCTGCTGTAATCCTGTCTCTCCTGTCCCTCTCTGCTCCTCTCTCCAGCCCTGCTGTAATCCTGTCTCTCCTGTCCCTCTCTGCTCCTCTCTCTTGTCTGCTGTAATCCTGTCTCTCCTGTCGCTCTCTGCTCCTCTCTCCTGCCTGCTGTAATCCTGTCTCTCCTGTCCCTCTCTGCTCCTCTCTCCAGCCCTGCTGTAATCCTGTCTCTCCTGTCCCTCTCTGCTCCTCTCTCCAGCCCTGCTGTAATCCTGTCTCTCCTGTCCCTCTCTGCTCCTCTCTCCAGCCCTGCTGTAATCCTGTCTCTCCTGTCCCTCTCTGCTCCTCTCTCCTGCCTGCTGTAATCCTGTCTCTCCTGTCCCTCTCTGTTCCTCTCTCCTGCCTGCTGTAATCCTGTCTCTCCTGTCCCTCTCTGCTCCTCTCTCCTGCCTGCTGTAATCCTGTCTCTCCTGTCCCTCTCTGCTCCTCTCTCCTGCCTGCTGTAATCCTGTCTCTCCTGTCCCTCTCTGCTCCTCTCTCCTGCCTGCTGTAATCCTGTCTCTCCTGTCCCTCTCTGCTCCTCTCTCCTGCCTGCTGTAATCCTGTCTCTCCTGTCCCTCTCTGCTCCTCTCTCCAGCCCTGCTGTAATCCTGTCTCTCCTGTCCCTCTCTGCTCCTCTCTCCTGCCTGCTGTAATCCTGTCTCTCCTGTCCCTCTCTGCTCCTCTCTCCTGCCTGCTGTAATCCTGTCTCTCCCTCTCACCTACAGGCCCGGCCTCGTGGCTCCCCAGACTGGGCGTGGTCAGGGCCATGTCGTCGGGGGCGGGGGCTGAGCCCGAGCCCCCCGCGGCGTTCGAGACGCTGTGTGTTACCAGGGTAACGGACACGGTGACTCACGTGGAGCTGCACCGCCCGGAGAAACGGAACGCCATGAACAGAGCTTTCTGGAGGTGGGGTGGGCGGGGCACGCAGGGGGCTCGCTAACGGGGAAGAGTGACAGCCGAGAGGAGGCTGATGGGAGGTAGTGAACTGATCTGAGGATCTTAGCCAGCCATTTGTTTTAAAGAAGTCAGGGTATCTACAAGAGCATGGAGCCATAGTGTTCCACACTCCCACAACCCTTTGTGTAAAGACTTGCCTCCTGTTCACGTTTCACTGTCTGTGGTAACCTGGATAACTGCACCTGGATAATGCCATGCCACCTGTCTCTCTCCCTCCTCCTGTCTCTCTCCCGCTGTCTGTGTCTCAGGGAGATGGTGCAGTGTTTCTCTCAGATCGCCGCGGACCCGGAGTGCCGTGCCGTTGTGGTTTCAGGAGCTGGTCAAATATTCACTGCCGGTAAGACGGAGAGGGAGCCCGGCTGTGCTGTCGTCTGCGTGTGGACAAGAACAACCGTAGCTCCTGACCAGCCGTCCTGTAGAGCCAGTCTGGGGTCTGGATTCAAGCTCCGTGAAGTTGCCCCCCCTACAGACACAAACGATGAAACCCACCTCATTCGTTAGCGCTACGTTTGTGCCAGTTTGTGCTGTTGAAAGTAGTGTTTGTGTCCCGAGATATAGCGCCTTGATGTTCCAGTGATCACGTGACCATACACGGTGACTTTGCCCTCCAGTGACCCCGTCTGCCGAGTTCAAGCGCTCTGTTACCGGCGCGAGAGTAACAGTTCTGCAAGTTTGTTCCTCTGTTTGCCCTGGTGAAGGTACGGCGGTGGATTTTGCATTTAATATCATTATCTCCTATGTGTTTGTGTGAACAGGAAAATTAAATTTGTCTCCAATATCATACCCGAATCAGAAGAGTTGCGGGTGAAGCCTTAAAAAGTGAATAATTGTATGTTCTTACAAAGAGGCTTTAATGAACACGTCTTAATACCTTGTAGCGGTGTCCTTTTTTAGAAATCTGAAGAAGTAAAAGGTTTCGCATTGTCTCCTTCTTAAATAAACATAGGCATCAAGGGACGAGTGAAGATTCGACCTGTCTGTCGAGCCACGTGTTTTAAAAGACTTGAATTTGCAACTTTCTGAACCATTGATGCTCTTTGTTATCCAAAGCACATTGGCCAACATGAAAAGGAACCAGTAATTCAGGACTTTTTTTTTTTTAAAGGGGCACTATGTATAAAGTTTACACAGTTCATAACACATGCGAGTCTACCATCTCACACATGCAGACCGCGGCAATATTGGAAAATATTCTTATTTTCACAGAACAGAAGTGAACATATATCTAGGTTCTCTGAAAAACTGGCGTTATCCACGTGTATGTATTTACAGGGGTCTTATGCGCAAACATGAAACGATGAGCTCACAGTCCTTTTATCTGTGTGTTTCTGGTCAGTCCTTGGTGTGAAGACACAGGTATGACTGCCTTTGTTAGATCGTCAGATTTCTCCCAGGTGAAGTCGTGTCTTCTGCAGTCTGCAATGTAATGACCCAGGACATGTTTGCTTGTCCAGCTCCATGAAGTCCCCCCCCCCACCTCAGAAACAGCACAAACGATGAAACCCACCGCAATTGTTAGTGCTGCGTTTGTGCCGTTGAAAGTAGCAGTTGTGCTGCTTTTGTTTCCGAGATATAGCGCCCTGTTTTATTGGGTAATCGCGTGGCTGTCTTGAAAAAACAGCACAAATGCTACTTTCAAGGGGGGGACTTCATGGACCTGCATGGTCACGTGATCACCGGAAAAACAAGGCGCTATATCTCGGGAACGCAAGCAGCACAAACGCTACTTTCAACGGCACCAACCGGCACAAGCGCAGCACTAACGAATGAGTTGGGTTTCATCGTTTGTGCCGTCTGTAGGGGGCCAACTTCACAGAGCTCTGTATTCACCCTGTGCAGAGTTTGCCCTGGCTGACAGTAGACTGAAAGTCCTTGACGAGCCCCCACAGTCACAGGAGCTCAAACGCCCCTGCTCTCAGGCTCCCAGTGCACAGCGGTGTGGTCCAGTCCAGGTCTTATTACCTGCAGGTTCTCACTGCAGACTGCACTGGTGGAGCTTGTTTGAGCTCGCGCTGGGTGCTGCGGTATCGAGCGCCGCCGGTGAGAGCCGGACCGGCCCGGACCGGACCGCCGCGCGTGCAGACGCTGACGGCGCTGTGTTCTGTGCCAGGTATCGACCTGATGGACATAGCCGGCCACGTCCTGCAGCCCGAGGGGGACGACACCGCCCGCAAGGCCTGGAACATCCGCAAGACCATCTGCCAGTACCAGGAGACCTTCACCGTCATCGAGAGGGTGAGCGGGACGGGGAGGGGCAGGGCCAGTCCTGTCCTGGCAGGTGCATCATGGGGCAACAGGCAAAGCTCCGTGCGGCAGGCTTGTGGCGCCCCCTGGTGGCTCGGCCCAGGGCCACAGCTGTGAGCAGATTAATCGGGGCTGATCTCACACGAGAGGGCGGCGAGCAGTTCGGGACACGTTTACACACGGGGAGGGAGAGTCCAGCAGGTTAGGGGCAGACTGGGGACGGCTGGAGGTCTTGTCCTTCATGGTGTTGTCCCCCGTCCACCTGACTCTCCAGGACACGTGTCCGTCCAGCTGTCCGGCTGGAGAGTGACCGGCTGTCCTCTCACTGGGGGACAGGAGTGGACAGGGCCCCTGTAGGAGTGACCTGGCTGTCCTGTCGCTGGGGGGCAGGAGTGGACAGGGCCCCTGTAGGAGTGACTGGCTGTCCTGTCGCTGGGGGACAGGAGTGGACAGGGCCCCTGAGAGGGGGAGGGGAGGAGGGGACTCGCTGTAGGAGTGACCGGCTGTCTTCTGTCCTCTGTCCTCTGTCCGCAGTGCCCGAAGCCCGTGGTGGTGGCTGTCCATGGAGCCTGCGTGGGAGGAGGTCAGTGTGGGCTGGTTTTCCGTAGCGCCCGGTGAGGTGGTAGCAGGGGCGGGTCCAAGCAGCAGCGCGCTGAGCTCTGCGCTCCAGGGAGCTACAGTGTCTGGGAAGAGAGACAGTGTGTGTGCAGTTGGTGTGAGGCGTGCGAGCCTCCCGCGGGGATCGGCGAGAATACCGTCGGGCGGTGAAGTGTGTGTTGTCGTTGTGCAGTGCGCGTGTTGAGCTGTGTGTGTCTGTCGCCAGGGGTGGACCTGATCTCAGCCTGCGACATCAGACTCTGCACTCAGGACGCCTGGTTCCAGGTCAAGGTAGGAGACCTCTCCCCCTCTGTGAACTCTGACCCCTGACCCCGAGAGAGGTGCCCGGTGCCCTGGGAGTACTGGGCAGTTGAAAGTAGAAGAATACAGATGACAAATCCACTTACTCATGACTGTTAGCCCTCTTAGTAAACACACTGAAGTATACTTCGCTGATACCAATTCACATGACAGTAACGAAAAGAAAGAAAAATATTTCAAGTTTTAAACTTTTTAACTTTGGATTAACTGGGACCGAAGAACTTTATTGCAGTAGACGCAACCTCTCCACTTGGATTTTGTTCAGATGAATCAGACCTGAGATCACAGATAAGACATTGCAAATTCAAAAACCAACAATAACACAATAGATCTATTAAAAAGGATAGGATCTACGTGACCTCAGAACGCAAGTTTAGCTTTATGATGCAGACTTTGCCAGCTCAAGCGTGCAGCATGCCACTAGCCAGCTGTGACTGGGATTTCCCAAGCAGGAGAGCACAGCTGGTGTTTCCCAGTTTTTGTTTTGGGTTTGATCCTGTACGTGGGGTAGCCTTGTGTGGGGAGTTTGCATGTTCTCCCCAGTCCACATGGCAGTCTTCTTCTGTGGGACTGTCTGACTTCCTCTCCCAGTCCAGAAACTTCCCGTTAGCATTGCTGTCCAGCCGCCCTGCTGTTAGGCCAGAGGAAAAATCCTTTCTTCCCAAGGAGCTGCAGGCCGCTGTCCCAGTAGCTGTGAAACTGGTTATTTCAGCACAGCGAGCAGGCAGAGAAACAGCCCCCCCTCTCTGGTCTGGCCAGCCGCAGTCTCCAGGCCTACAGCTGCTGCGAAGAAGAAGGCAGGAGCCCAACAGGGAACAATTAATTAAAGGGGACCAGACCCGCCTTTAATCAGATCGTCGCAGACTCCCCTAGTGGAAGACGGCACCTTCCGTTCTGACAGGACTAAAGAGATTCAGTTCCTTACCTCAGGCATGTGTGGGGTCACTCTTCTTTGAAGCCTGCAACCCCATAAAACGGGCCTCAGAATAGAGGTCCCAGTCCCCCTGTTCACAGCCGGGCGCTTTCAGAACGGATTGAGCTCGTCTCATTTTGCAGTTGGTGGCCAACTGAACGCATGAAGCGCCAGCAGTCAGCCCTCTGATTAGGACCCCAGGTCCCCGAGTAAACACGCAGGCCAGCGGGGTAGGCGCCCCGGCTCTGCTGGGGTCTGGAGTTGGTCCGGGAGAACCGGTCGCTCCGCGAGCCCCGAGCAGGCGTCTCGTCCGTCACAGAAACTCTCCCCTCGCCTGCAGGAGGTGGACATCGGGCTGGCGGCGGACGTGGGCACTCTGCAGCGCCTCCCCAAGGTGATCGGAAGCCGCAGGTGAGCTCCGGTCAAGCTGCAGGGCGAATCACGGCCAGCAGCCTCCCGCCGTCCACTTCAGACTGCAGGGTGCACCTGTGGGCAGGGCCCAGTCCGCCTTCCGGCCTCCAGACACGCCAGGCAGCTGCACTCAAACACCGGTCCGTCGACGACCTCGCCCCTGTCTGACACGTTGTAGATGGCTCCGGGTTGCTGTAACAGCAGCGTCGCCTGGTTAGGTAGAGAGCACATTTAATACAAGCCAAGTGCAGTTAACCCAGTTCCACTCAAGCTTATTTCAGAATTGTACAAGGAATGGAAGTGCAGTACAGAAATATTCCCGCCTTTAATTGGCGTCTCTAGAGTTAGTTTTAGATCGAAGTGTACTTTGTCCACAACAAACAACTAATAACAGGTTGTGCTGTCATACCATGTTAGCCCTACTGCCCTGTCCATTGTAGACAAATGGATTAGCTCTACAACTTGGGGATCAAAGTACAGAGAAAGAAGAGCTTCACATGTTTAGACGTTTTCACAATTTGCTGTCAGCCCTTCGATCGGTGGTCTGTTGATAGTTGATTAGCCATGTAGAGGCCTTAAAGAGACGTGCCGAAAGCTCAAGTCACAAGTTGGGTGCCTCACTGTGTAGCTGCGGTGGACAGGGAAATGTAAGAGCTGGGAAATGTACAGTTTATCTCTGCGTTACCACACGGTTTTAATTGTTTATGTATTATCTGCACACGCACTGAACATTGACACTTGGTCATTACAATTGTATTTTGTTAGAGGTAGGAAAGGCACACACACCTCAACCTGTCAACCTGGGGGCGCTGCTTTTACCCCTGTAGGCTGTTGCCCTGCTTATATTACCCTTCGCCCACTCAGTTTGATCCCGGCTTTGCCCAGACCAGAGCAGGCGGCTGTCTCTGGATTGTGCCTACAGGTGCTCACAGTCTTGCACCGCCTGTGTTGTCGACTTGGCCTCTCCGCTTGTCTGCCTTTCAGTCTGGTGAATGAGCTCGCCCTCACTGCCAGGAAGATGTGGTCTGAAGAAGCCAAGGGCTGTGGGCTGGTCAGGTCTGTCTCCCGTCTCTCCGAAGGGCTCCGTCTGTGGCCCTGTGTTCTGTCATTGTGGATCAGTCTCCTGTTTGTGTAACGGGCTGTATTCTCTCTCTCTGCGAGACTGTCTCCTTTCTTTCTGCCAGACTGCTTGTCTCTCCTCTGTCCGCAAGATCTCTTATAATAATAATTGCTTACATTCATATAGAACTTTTCTGGACACTCCACTCAAAGTGCTTTACAGGTAATGGGGATCCCCTCCACCACCACCAGTGTGTACCCCCACCTGGATGATGCGACGGCAGCCATAGTGCACCAGTCCTCTCCCCACACACCAGCTCTCAGTGGGGAGGAGAGCACAGTGATGAAGCCAGTTCAGAGATGGGGATTATTAGGAGGCCATGACTGGTAAAGTCCAGGGGGAAATTTGGCCAGAACACCAGGGTAACACTCCTACTCTTTTTGAGAAACGCCCTGGGATTGTTAACAACCACAGAAAGTCAGGATCTTGGTTTTACATCTCATCCGAAGGATGGCGCCTTTTTACAGTATAGTGTCACCTTCACTATACTGGGGCATTAGGAGCCACACAGACTGCAGGGTGAGCGCCTCCTACTGGCCCCACTAACACCTCTTCCAGCAGCAACCTCAGCTTTCCCAGGAGGCCTCCCATCCAGGTACTGGCCAGGCTCACACTGCGGTGCTCCAGTGGGCAGCTAGCTGTGAGTTGCAGGGTGATGTAGCTGCTGGCTATAACTTCTGTCTGGGGGGTTCTCTGTCTCTTCCTGCCAGTTTTTTGTGTCTGTGAGAGTGCTGATCTGAAGGTCTCTGTCTGGTTATGCGTGTCTGTTGTTCTGTGTCATGGACAGAGAGTGATGCCGCCTGTCCTTTCCTTCAGCCGCGTGTTTCCAGACAAGGAGACGATGATGAGCGCGGCTCTGGAGCTGGCAGCAGAGATCGCAGCGAGGAGCCCAGTCGCAGTGCAGGGCACCAAGATCAACCTGCTGTACTCCCGGGACCACAGCGTGCAGGAAAGCCTGGACTACATAGTGAGTGAGGCCAATATACTGTACACACATACACACACCCACACACACACTGATCAAACCTCACATACACACTGGAGCCACACTGATCAACCCCACCCACACACTGATCAAACCTCACCCACACCCAGGAGACACACACACACACTGATCAACCCCACACACAGTTTTTTTCTTTGGAAATGTGTCAAAATGCAGAGCGTGAGGTTGTTGAAGCGGGGCTCTTGGGGGACAGGAGGACAGGCTGGCTAGGAGTTCCTGACCTCAGCGCTGCCTGTGCTTTCAGGCCACGTGGAACATGAGCATGCTGCAGACCGAGGACATCGTCAAGGCGGCTCAGGCAGTGCTGGAGAAGAAGAGCCCGAAGGACGTGCCTTTCTCCAAACTGTGAGGGGCTGGGGGACGGGCCCGGGTCGATGGGAGAGGAGAGGTGGCAGAATAGCTTCCTTTCATTTTGTCCTCTTCCTCAGCCTTTATTTGCCTCAGGCTTCACAGCTGAGAGGAGTTGCGTTTTCCTGGCTCATGTCCAGTCGCCCTGTCGTTTGCGTCTTTCTGTTTCAATAAAAGAGTATTTGACGAGGGGAACTGTGGTGCTCTGGATGTCCTTGCGGCAGTATACTGTACGGCGGGCCCTTCACTGGAATCCTGCCGTAAGGACGAGGTTCCTGCGGGAATCTCAGTTGTAATATCCCGGAGATCGGTAAGTGGAGCGAGTGCCCAGGGCAGAGCAGAGCCCTGGGAAACGGGTGGGCGGACTCTCAACCCGTCGCTGGGCAGTGCCTGCTGACATAAGATCAGTTCACTTTATTAACCCTTTACAATCTCTTGCATTAGGAATTTGTCTTTTTGCAGACCCCAGCTTGCTCTCCATGAGACACACAGACAGGGAGAGAAGCTGGGGGTCAGAGCGCAGGGTCAGCCATTTATACGGCGCCTCTGGAGCAGCTGGGGTTAAGGGCCTTGCTCAGGGGCCCAGCGGAGTAGAATTCCTCTGCCAGCTGTGGGATTTGAACCGGGAACCTTCCAGCCAGAGGCGCAGATCCTCAGCCACAGAGCCACCGCTCCGCCACACATGTATCTGGTGCACAATTAATTCTCACGTTTGCACCCATGAAATCAATCACTGGAGCCAAGCAATAGAAGTGAATAAAGGTCAAAGGGCAGAAGGCCACAAGCCAGTCTGCGTGGACAGCTCAGCAGAGGAAATCCAGAAATCAGCAGAGTCCAGCCACGCGCAGGCCAGAGAAGAGACAAAGAGACACCAACAGCATCACACCCAGAACAGAACAAACTTCAGCTGCGTTATTAGCAAACGTCTTTGACAATATGACAAAGTTCAGGTGTCTGTGAAGCAGAAGTCTCTTTATTTCATATGCATATGGAAGTC
Source organism: Atractosteus spatula (assembly GCF_055471065.1). Taxonomy (NCBI): domain Eukaryota; kingdom Metazoa; phylum Chordata; class Actinopteri; order Semionotiformes; family Lepisosteidae; genus Atractosteus; species Atractosteus spatula. The sequence goes on along the minus strand of NC_142708.1, from coordinate 71,742,014 downwards.
TGGCTTGCAACCACCAGACTTAAAAAGTAAGTAGCTAAAGATGGTCTTTTATACCATAAAACAAACAAGTTACTACAACACATTCTGAACAAATGATAAGACAGCAACATGCTAATTAATTAGATCTAAGTTGCAGACTAGACAACAATTAGTTCTTATCATGTTCTGGGCATAAAGCCAGCTTACCAAATACATGCCCTTTATCTTACTGACCAAGGACAGGCAGCATCTTTCTAGATATTTGAGCACAAAGCCTACTTCAAGCCACTAGACTGCATAGTTTGCAAAAATACAAAAACAAGAAATGAGATTATCTCACTTCCCAGGTGTCTCTCTTACCTCTTCAGTAGATATAATAATATCATCATAAACTTTATAGAGCACCTTTCATACAAATAGGAGCTCAAAGTGCTTTACAAACCAAGTGTAAAAATCAAATCTTAAAATTAAGAGATATATTTTCAGCTGTAAAGGCAAACACAGTAATAACAGTAAAGCAAAATAAATGTCAATTTATGCTTGAAGAAGAAATAACAATTAGGAAATTCATAATAAAATAAGAACAATAAAAGATAAATAAAAAATAAAGATAAATAGAAAGAACAAAGAACCATTTTAACTAAAAGCTTAAGTAAAAATATATTTTTTTTATTATGTACCGAGCTTGACTGCCTAATAAAAAGTGGAAGTGAGTTCCAGAAAGCCAGTATTTGTAGGTCTCAGGTCACATATAGGAACATGTAAAGACAGACATTCAGTAAGGTATACAGGTGCTAGGCCGTTTAGAGCTTTAAAAACAAGTAAAAGAACTTTAAAATCTATCCTAGATAATACAGGTAACTAGTGAAGTTCTTTCAGAACAGGAGTGATACGTGTTCTCTTTCTTATTTTTGTTCGGATCCATGCTGCTGCATTTTAAACAACTTTTAAGGGATTTATTATTTTCTTGGGAAGCCCACTAAACAGAGCATTACAATAATCGATTCTACTGGTAACAAATGCATGGACACATTTTTCTGCATCGCCCTGGGATAAAAAAGGCCTAACTTTCGCAATGTTTCTTAAATGATAGAATGCAACTTTAGTAACCCTATTTATGTAAGGGGCAAAACAGAAGATCAGAATTGAGTTTCGTACTTCAGATTTAACATATGAAGCAAAAGAGCCCAATTAATCCTGCAAGAGTTCTTTCTGAATTTTAGTACCCAATATCAATATTTCAGTCTTGTCTTGATTGAACTGTAGAAAATTTTGGGACATCCACTGAGAAATATCTAACACACAGTCGATTAGTCTGTTGATGGAGTTTTGATCTTAGATAGATAGATACTTTATTGATCCCGTGAGGGAAATTGCAGTGCAACAGCAGCTTAACACACACAACACAGCCACAGTGTAACGAATTATATAATAATAGTACAATACATACAATACAATACAAGAGTTACTCACAGTCCGACACACAAGAACAAACTAGAACAGAACAGTACACAGAAAATCGTATCACACATATGAATATAAATATAGATGTAACTATAGATATAAATATAAATGTATTGCACAGGTCCCTGGCATATATTGCACAAAAAGTGGTTGTAAACGGGAAAAAGAAAAAGAAAGAGAACAGATGTAGCAGTAGATGTGTAGATGCGTTCAGTCCAGAAACAGGTCACTGTCGATGTTGCCTCTGCCAAGACGCAAGGTGGATGCGTTGTACAGTCTCATGGCAGACGGCAAGAATGACCTCCTGTAGCGCTCCCTGTCGCACCGTGGATGAATCAGTCTATTGCTGAATGTGCTCTTCATTCCTGCAAGCCTGTCATAGAGGGGATGGGAGAAGTTGTCCATGATGGCCTCTAGTTTGGACATCATTCTCCTCTCAGCCACTACCTCCAAGGAGTCCAGGTCAGACACAATGACAGAGCTTGCATCTTCAGATGCAATAGAGATATACAGTTGTATATCATCGGCATAGCTATATGAAAATTGATCCCATGGTTCCTAATTACATGACCTAAAGGTAACATATATAATGAAAAGAGCAGAGGTCCTAAAATGGAACCCTGCAGAACTCCACAAGAAATGTCAAAATGTTTTGATGATTGATTTCCCAAAGCAACAAAAGACTGTCTATTCATCAAATAAGATTTAAGCCATTCTAAAACTGTCCCTGAAAGACCTACCCAGTTTTCAAGTCGGTGGATCAGAATCTTGTGATCAACTGTATCGAAAGCTGCACTGAGATCAAGTAGAGAGATCAGGGCATTTCTCGAAAAGAGTAGGGGTGTAACCCCGGCGTCCTGGCCAAATTTCCCCCTGGACTTTACCAGTCATGGCCTCCTAATAATCCCCATCTCTGAACTGGCTTCATCACTCTGCCCTCCTCCCACTGAGAGCTGGTGTGTGGGGAGCGTACTGGTGCACTATGGCTGCTGTTGCATCATCTAGGTGGGGCTGCACATTGGTGGTGGTGGAGGGGATCCCCATTACCTGTAAAGTGCTTTGAGTGGAGTGTCCTGAAAAGCGCTATATAAGTGTAAGCAATTATTATTATTATTATTAAGTAAAACCAAAACAGAGGCATTATGTTTATCGGCACTCAGTCTCAGGTCATTCACAACATGGAATAATGCCGTCTCTGTACTATGGTGTGAATGAAAACCTGAGTGAAATTTCTCAAAAAAATTGTTAGAGATCAGATATTCATTGAATTGAATAAAAACAACTTTCTCTAAAAGTTTACTTAAAAAAGGAAAATTTGAAATGGGTCTAAAATTGCTGACAACAGCAGGATCCATATTAGTCTTTTTTAGTAAAGGCTTCACCAAGGCAGTCTTGAAAGCATTTGGGAAAACTCCAGTTGACAGAGAGCAATTTACAATAGTTAAAACATTATCTTGCACGCAATCAAAAACCTTAAAAAGAGTTGTAGGAATAGGCTCAGGATCACACGTGGAAGACCTTAATATGTCTGTAACAGTTTTAAGTGTCTGAAGATTATTAACAGAGAAAGATGTCATAACAGATGGAGGTGGCTGATCAGGACAATCAGGGAAACTCACCGTGGTTGTCTGAGCTATATTCTGTCTAATCAAAGTTATTTTATCTTGGAAACGAATTGCAAACTCTTCACATTTTGTAGAAGATACATCATAAGAAAAATTGCAAGAAAAAGTAGGGTTTATTAAATGGTCTATAGTGGAAAACAGTACTTTGGTATTGTCTTTGTGTTTGTTAATTACATTAGAGAAGTACAACTGTCTTGCCCTGTTTATGGGAGTATTGTAGGCGGAGATCTGCTCTCTCAGAATGTCATAACGAACCTGCAGCTTAGTTTTTCCTCCATAAGCGCTCCGATTTGTGACAATTTCCCTTAAGTTGAAGTATTTCCTCATTCATCCAAGGAGTGTTATGAGTGAGACTTTCTTCCATTTGGCTGGTGCAACAGTGTCAAGAGTTTCCTTAAGTTTAATATTCAGAGCATGACCCAGATCATTGCAAGAGGGAGATGGCGCTGTGCATGAAACATTATTTAAAACGTTTTTAAACGTCTCAGCTGTTTTTTAATTTATGTAGCGTTTCTTAAAACATAACATTCAGATACTTTCTTCCTGACTTGTAAATTAACATGAAAGAACACACAGAGATGGTCCGATATCAGTACATCAGATATTAGTAACACATTTGTGTCTAGACTTTTACTGACGAACAAGTCCAAAATGGCTCAGGATCTGCGCCTGTGGCTGGAAGGTTGCCGGTTCATATCCTGTGGCCGGCGGAAGAATCCTACTCCGTTGGGCCCCTGAGCAAGGCCCTTAACCCCAACTGCTCCAGGGGCGCCATATAAATGGCTGACCCTGCGCTCTGACCCCCAGCTACTCTCCCTGTCTGTGTGTCTCACGGAGAGCAAGCTGGGGTCTGTGAAAAGACAAATTTCTTATGCAAGAGATTGCATAGGGTTAATAAAGTGATCTGATCTTAAGGGGTGACCACGTCTGTGAATAGAACTATCCACATGCTGCTTATAGTCAAACGTCTCCAAGAGTCTAATATAGCATTAGCGTCTGAGGAGTTATCAATATGCAAGTTAAAATCACCGGTGAGAAGAGTTTTACCATAGCTGGTAGATGTAGATGCAATTGATAGTAGTTCAGCAAATTCTCCCAAGAAATTGATTGGTAGATTGCCGTGGAAAGACAATCCAATTTCCACAGAGGAAAGCAAAAAGTGATATGAATGAAAATATCCAGTCCTGCCTCGACGACATCCCTGATGTCGACTTTACCCCCAGACCCAACCCCCAACAAAGACACTCCGGACCACAACGCGACTCCACGCTGTAGCAACCCGTTTGCGGCGAAGATGGCCGTGACGTCACCGCGGCTCCCCGCTCTCCGCCAATCGACACGCAGAGGAGGCGTGTCTGACCGCTCACGAGACCCACGGGCAGATATACACGCCGCCGGGTCCGAGCTCGCGGTACCTGCAGAACCAGTGCCTCAGGATGGCACTGTCAGCCTGGCTCCTTGTGCTCCTCCTGCACCCGGCCGGCTCAGGTGAGTCCTGATCGAGCCGCGCTCTCTTCCCTGCCTGACTTACTCTTTAGCTTCTCAAACCTTTTGAGCAGTGACCTGGGAGCAGCAATTTCATCTTTTCACACTCTGCCCGAAAGCCACCCTACTTGCCCGAATCGATTCAAGCCAGCACGCCTCGCGAAACCTTCTGCGACACGTAAATAACCTTCTTTTTTGCGAAGAAAACAAAGTGAAACCACGGAAGAACAGCCCCGCGCAGCAGCTCGTCCCGTGACGAGCCTCGGTTCCGGGAAGTGAAAGTAGCTGACCGGCGCGAGCGCTCGCACCCGCAGCCCTGCCGAGCGTCACTGACGCTCCGGGTTCCGGATGACGAACAGCGTCCAGCCTGGGACTGGGGACCGACGCTGGAAAGATGAGATTACAGACACCCGCTCAGGAGAGACAGCCTGTAACACTACAAGACCCAACAGTTCCCCCCAACTCACACACACACACACACACCACACACACTTCTAGATTGTACCCACCGTCACTCGAGAAAAACTCCGCGTGGCTTCGCTCGCTCCGGTCACCAGCCCTGAGCAGCAGCTGTAAATAAAACCCGCACTCCCACATTCAAACAGCTTTCAGCTGCACTGCTGACACAATTAAACAACCTGCAGGCACTGCTAACACAATTAAACAACCTGCAGGCGTTTGCAGAAAACGGTTCTGTTGGACATTTACAAGCCTCACTTAAAACATTCTTGGGAGACAAGCTCACTGTCTGCTCCCCAGGCTGTGACAGGAGATCACACTCTGGGCTGCAGTAGGGCTGAAACTGTTCTGATTCCGGCAGCTGTGGGAATTCTGGGATTAGATTTGTTAGTAATAGGGAAGAATGTTTGTTTAATCCCAGAGTATTTCTACCAGTGCAGTAGTCTCTGTCTCTGCTTCTCCCTGCTGGCAGTGGGAGCACAGCCTGTCCTCTCTGGGTAATCACATCTACAGTATCTGTGTACAGTTTCTATGGCCAGGCTGTGGTCACTAAGCCTGTCCTCTTTGGACATCCAGGTCTGTGTCCAGTTTCTATGGCCAGGCTGTGGTCACTGAGCCTGTCCTCTCTGGACAGCCAGGTCTGTCTGTGTCCCGTTTCTATGGCCAGGCTGTGGTCACTCAGCCTGTCCTCTCTGAACAGTCAGGTCTGTCTGTGTCCAGGGTCTATGGTCAGGCTGTGGTCACTGAGCCTGTCCTCTCTGGACAGCCAGGTCTGTCTGTGTCCAGTTTCTATGGCCAGGCTGTGGTCACTCTGCCTGTCCTCTCTGAACAGGCTGTGGTCTCTGAGCCTGTACTTCCTCAGGGTCTGTTTCTCTTTGCAGTCTCTTACCTTTCTCAGATACAGTTCATTTCATTGCAGTTTGTGTGTGTGTGTTTCCCAGTGGGTGAGGTAGTGTTGTTTGGCTTGTGCTGTGATTTGCTTGACTTTGATTTGTGCTGCCCTGCGGCTGGCTGGTGTCAGTGAGCCCCTCTCTCTCTCTCTCTCCCTCTCCCTCTCAGGAAGAGTGTTCAATGAGATAAAACAGAGAGTGCTGGAGAGGCAGGAGCAGGCAATCAAAGAGCACCTCCTGCTACAGGCTGCCTCAGGGCGCCCCCTGGTGACAGAGGGGCGTCTAGAGCAACCACTGGACCACTTCGACAGGCAGAACAACAGAACCTACTTGCAGGTACAGCAGTCCACCCGGTGTAGCGCAGACAGGTCGGCGGGCAGTGCTTCAAGCACTTGTCCGGGGGGACGTACCTCAGTGAGCCCCCACACTCCGGGTGCTGGGTACTGCAGTCCTGCAAGGACAAGAGCAGCTCCTGGCTCCCCAGTGGGCTACAGGAGCCCCCCCTAGCTTGTAACCTCCTCCAGCCCTGCTGATAATACCTGACTTCAGGGACCTTGTTCCACACCTACTGCTCTTGGCGTTAAGCAGCAGCCCCATGTCTGTGTGCGTGTCTGTCTGTCTGTCTCTCAGAGGTACTTCGTCAACGAGCAGTTCTGGAAGCGTCGCACCGGCCCTGTGTTCCTGTACATCGGAGGAGAGGCGGCCATCTCCGAGTTCAGTGTGCAGGGAGGTCTGTGTGTGTCTCCGTGACCCCCCTCCCTCTCACACTCACTCACACACACACACAGCCCCCGGCCTCACTGTCCAGCTGCCTCTCTGCCCCAGGTCACCATGTGTCCATGGCGCAGGACCACGGAGCCCTCCTGGTGTCCCTGGAGCACCGCTTCTACGGACAGAGCATCCCCGCCGACGGCATGGAGACCCCCACACTGAGATACCTCAGCAGCCAGCAGGCGTGAGTCACGAGCCACAGGCCTGGCGTGAGCACACACTCACACAGACACAGCCAGAACACGGTCGCGGTGCTGGCACTGCACCTGGGAATGAGCACGCCTACCCATAAATCTGTCCACACCCTGACACCGCACCGAGAGAGACAGACACACTGGGGTCAGTCCGCACCCTGACACCGCACCGAGAGAGACAGACACACTGGGATCAGGAGTCAGTCCACACCCTGACACCGCACCGAGAGAGACAGACACACTGGGGTCAGTCCACACCCTGACACCGCACCGAGAGAGACAGACACACTGGGGTCAGTCCACACCCTGACACCGCACCGAGAGAGACGGACACACTGGGGTCAGTCCACACCCTGACACCGCACCGAGAGAGACGGACACACTGGGGTCAGTCCACACCCTGACACCGCACCCAGAGAGACAGACACACTGGGGTCAGTCCACACCCTGACACCGCACCGAGAGAGACAGACGCACTGGGGCCAGTCCACACCCTGACACCGCACCGAGAGAGACAGACGCACTGGGGTCAGTCCACACCCTGACACCGCACCGAGAGAGACAGACGCACTGGGGCCAGTCCACACCCTGACACCGCACCGAGAGAGACAGACGCACTGGGGTCAGTCCACACCCTGACACCGCACCAAGAGAGACAGACACACTGGGGTCAGTCCACACCCTGACACCGCACCGAGAGAGACAGACACACTGGGGTCAGTCCACACCCTGACACCGCACCGAGAGAGACAGACACACTGGGGTCAGTCCACACCCTGACACCGCACCGAGAGAGACAGACACACTGGGATCAGGAGTCAGTCCACACCCTGACACCGCACCGAGAGAGACAGACACACTGGGGTCAGTCCACACCCTGACACCGCACCGAGAGAGACAGACACACTGGGGTCAGTCCACACCCTGACACCGCACCGAGAGAGACGGACACACTGGGGTCAGTCCACACCCTGACACCGCACCGAGAGAGACGGACACACTGGGGTCAGTCCACACCCTGACACCGCACCCAGAGAGACAGACACACTGGGGTCAGTCCACACCCTGACACCGCACCGAGAGAGACAGACACACTGGGGTCAGTCCACACCCTGACACCGCACCGAGAGAGACAGACGCACTGGGGTCAGTCCACACCCTGACACCGCACCGAGAGAGACAGACGCACTGGGGCCAGTCCACACCCTGACACCGCACCGAGAGAGACAGACGCACTGGGGTCAGTCCACACCCTGACACCGCACCGAGAGAGACGGACGCACTGGGGTCAGTCCACACCCTGACACCGCACCGAGAGAGACAGACGCACGGGGGTCAGTCCACACCCTGACACCGCACCGAGAGAGACAGACGCACTGGGGTCAGTCCACACCCTGACACCGCACCGAGAGAGACAGACACACTGGGGTCAGTCCACACCCTGACACCGCACCGAGAGAGACAGACACACTGGGGTCAGTCCACACCCTGACACCGCACCGAGAGAGACAGACACACGGGGGTCAGTCCACACCCTGACACCGCACCGAGAGAGACAGACACACTGGGGTCAGTCCACACCCTGACACCGCACCCAGAGAGACAGACACACTGGGGTCAGTCCACACCCTGACACCGCACTAAGAGAGACAGACACACTGGGATCAGGAGTCAGTCCACACCCTGACCCACAGGGGTCAGTCCGCACCGAGAGAGACAGACAAGCTGGGGTCAGTCCACACACTGATAGTGAGAAGGGAGGCTGTAAGACACAGACACATTGGAAAAGGAACAGGAAGCAGAAAACATGACAGGAAAATAAGTTCTGAACGTTGTGCACCCTCATTTCAGAGCCTCTTCTCTCTTCCTGCTCTCCTCTCTCTCTCTCCCTCAGGCTGGCTGATTTAGTGTCCTTCCAGCAGAACATCACCTCCCGCTACGAGCTGACACCCCGCAACACCTGGATCTGTTTTGGGGGCTCCTACCCCGGGTCCCTGTCAGCCTGGCTCCATGGCAAGGTACCGACCCCCTGGTGGCACCGACCGCTCTCCTGTGGCCAGGCGGGAGGCTGGAGTGATTGTTGAGCAGAGGCCCGAGCCCAGCTGTCTCCAGGCCAGCGCCAGGCCCATGTGAGCCGCCCGCGCTCGCCTGTGGTGTCGCCTGCTTGTCTCTCACCGCTGGCCTGTCTGGGTTTCAGTTCCCACACCTGGTCTACGGCGCAGTGGCCTCGTCTGCCCCCGTCAGAGCTCAGCTGGACTTCACTGGCTACAACAAGGTACCAGCAGGGGGCAGCACACCGTGCACTGCCGCCACCTCACGTCTTTACCCAAAGGGTTCTGGGACTTGGGAACATGTCACCCAGCCATGTCATTACAGTTACAGGGCAGTCGAGCTCCTCTACTGCAGGTGTTTTTCCCATCTGGTGTCAGAATCAGGCACGTCACACTTGATTGTAAGAATAATTGCTTACACTTATATAGCGCTTTTCAGGACACCCCACTCAAAGCGCTCTACAGGTAATGGGGATCCCTTCCACCCCAACCTGGCTGATGTGATGGCAGCCATAGTGCACCAGTACTCTCCCCACACACCAGCTCTCAGTGGGGAGGAGAGCAGAGTGATGAAGCCAGTTCAGAGATGGGGATTATTAGGAGGCCATGACTGGTAAAGTCCAGGGGGAAATTTGACCAGGACACTGGGGTTACACCCCTACTCTTTTCGAGAAACACCCGGGGACTTTTAATGACCACAGAGCGTCAGGACCTCGGTTTTACATGTCATATTAAAGACAGCGCCTTTTTACAGTACAGTTTCCCCGTCACTATAGTGAGGCATTAGGACCCACACAGACTGCACTCACACCTCTTCCAGCAGCAAGCTTAGCTATTCCCAGGAGTCTCCCCTCCAGGTACTGGCCAGGCTCACACTGCGGAGCTCCAGTGGGCTGCCAGCTGTGAGCTGCAGGGCGATATGGCGAGATCAACCCCCTCTCTCTCTTCCAGGTCGTGGCAAAGAGTCTTGCCAACCCCGCGGTGGGCGGCTCGGACAGGGTGAGTACAGCCCAGCCGCCCGCCGGCCCGGTTCTCCATCCCCGACCGTGCGTGCGGCGCCCCCTGCTGGCCGGCCGGCCTCACGCCCGCCTGCCTCCCTGCAGTGCCTGTCTGCGGTGAGGGAGGGCTTTTCGGCCGTGGAGTCCGCCCTGGCCAGCCAGAACGTCACGGCCGTGTCCCGGGACTTCAGCTGCTGCTCCAACGTGTCCGAGCCGGAGGACCAGCGGGAGCTGCTGTACAGCCTGGCAGACATAGCCATGGGCGCCGTGCAGTATGACCAGGAGGGGGCGCCGCTGGGCATCACCCAGCTCTGCCAGATCATGGCAGGGAACTCCAGCCGGGCGGACAGCTACACCCGCCTCGCCCAGCTGGCCAAGGTACGCCCGCGGCCGCCGCCCACTCCACGCCCTCCTCGCGGCAGGTCCGCTCACCCCTGTCCGTCCCTCAGGCCTACCTGGAGCGAACGGCCAAGCCCTGCCTGGAGTCGTCCCACCAGCAGAGCGTGTCCGAGCTGCGGGACACCACCCTGAGGCCCAGCGGAGTCGGGGAGAGGCAGTGGTACTACCAGACCTGCACCGAGTTCGGATACTGTGAGAATCTCGCCGCACGGCAGCCGCCACAGAGATCGCACTGCCCCCAGTTAGTTTCCTTTCTCTTGGGCAACATTAGCTCACGTCACCAATGACAGAGAGATCCTCAAGCCAACCCCAAGGCTTCTGGGCACAGACGCGGGATATCCCCACTGTCACACGGGGCTAGACTGACCCGTTGACTGGCCACTCACATTTCCCCCTCCTCCTTCAGAAACACACCCCCAGCGCCCCCTGCTGGACACAGTGGCACTGAGTAGCCTCTCGGCCCGTGAGAGAACTGCTTCAGAGACTCTCATTGTCACGGCTACCTGCACAGCCGCACCCCAGCACAGCGCATTGGCGACTTTCTGAGGAGCGTCCCGTCACCCTGCTGGACGCTGGTCTGCTCGGCCCTGAGAGAAACCCCCCCAGGGCAGGGCAGGGCATGCCCAGCACCCCCGACACACGCCACTGGCCCGTACCTGACAGCACACAGTCACGCACCAGCCACTGGGGAGGCGTGTTCACTGCACTGCACACACCTCTGGCTCAGGAGTGGATAGAGCTGCCATCTGTCGCCCCAGGGAGTCTAACGCCCGCGGGGGGTGTGTGTGTGTGCAGATCAGACCTGCGAGGACGACGGGTGCCCCTTCTCCCGGCTCCTGACCCTGAAGTCCCAGACGGAGCTCTGCCCCCTGGTGTTCGGCCTGAAGGAGAGCAGCCTGCCGCAGGCGGTGGGCTTCACCAACGATTACTACGGCTCCGACCACCCTGCCACTCACAGGGTGCTGTACGTCAACGGTGAGAGCGAGGAAGACATTTTATGAGGAAATCTCGACCTTTCTCTAGTACAGCAGTTCCAGCTTTTCAGTTTGTGGCAATATTGTCGCTAGAAGAAGCTGGAAGCCCTGGATGGGAGACTGCTGGGAAATCTGAGGTTGCTGCTGGAAGAGGTGTAAGTGGGACCAGCAGGGGGCGCTCACCCTGCGGTCTGTGTGGGTCCTACTGCCCCAGTATCATGATGGGGACACTACTGTAAAAAAAGGCGCCGTCTTTCAGATGAGATGTAAAATCCCAGGACGTTTCTCGAAAAGAGTAGGGGTGTTGCCCTGGTGTCCTGACCAAATTTCCCCCTGGACTTTACCAATCATGGCCTCCTAATAATCCCCCTCTCTGACCTGGCTTCATCACTCTGCTCTCCTCCCACTGAGAGCTGCTGTGTGGGGAGAGTACTGGTGCACTACGGCTGCCTTCGCTTCATGGGGCTGCACACTGGTGGTGGTAGTGGGATTCCCCATTACCTCTACAGCTCTCTGAGTGGAGTGTCCAGAAAACTGCCATATAAGTGTAAGCAATTATTATTGTCATTCTGAAATATTAGGTTCCCTCCTTCCTTCCTTCTGCCCAAAGCCAGTGCCAGGCACAATACAGGTGCCAGTCTCCTCAGTTAGCGTCAGACAGTACCGCATGTCTGGGGTCTTAGCTAAGGCCCAGCTCAGGGGTCCTTTTCCAGGCGCACAACTACTCTGGCGTTTGCTCTTTCCCCTCTCAGGTGACATCGACCCCTGGCACGTGCTCAGCGTCCTCTCCAACGCCACCCGCGGGGAGAGAGCCATCCTGATCCCTGGAACCGCGCACTGCACCGACATGAACCCCCCCCACCCCTCCGACCCCCCGGCGCTGACGCTCGCTCGCAAGGTGAGAGGTGCTGGGGGGGTCAGGGAAGAGTGGGGAGAATCCAGCAGTAGCCTGGGCCGTGCTGGTATGACAGGTGTCGGCACAAACCCAGGCAGCTGCTGGAAGTGCTGTGTGTAGACCAGCAGGGGGCGCTCTTCTCAATCCGTACCCCTGTTTCCGCAGGAGATCGAGGCCCATGTGGCCGCTTGGCTCCAGTCAGCCTCGCGGGAGGCCGCCTGACGTCGGGGGACCCGTGGGGCCAGAGAGAGAGGGGCGCTTTCACGCTAGAAGCTTGCAATCACGGGCACCCTGCCGCCCTGAGATGTGATTTCTTAACTCACAAAACCTTCTGGCCTCTCGGCCCACAACAACACGATGGCCCGCTCTGAGCCACGCGGTCTACAAGCGGACCGGGCGGGAGTCGGCGCCGGCGCCTGGCACTGCGATCCGACCGGCAGCTGTCCGGCAGGCCTCCGGCCCAGCGCTGTGCAAGGGCGAGGGGCTAGACGACCACATCCTGTATTTACTCAATCGTCACCCGCTTCCTGTACAATAACACTCTTCTGTCAGCGCCTTGCATTCTCTCAACGCTCTGGGGAGGTCAGGGGTCACGGGGAGCCCCCCCCAGAAGTACCCCACTGTGAAACAGCACAGTGGAGGGCGCTCCCCCTGCCCTGGGTGGGACAGGAACTCCCCCTGCTTCTTTTATACTCCAGATCAAGCCCAATAAAGATTTTTATGCTACGCGCCTGAGTCTGGTACTGTCCAGGGGGGGCACTGATGTCCATCGTCCCCCAGCCGTGTCCCGAGGGCAGACTGTCCAGTTCGGACCGACCCGTCAGCCTCCCCAGTCTTGTCCTGACCTCCACACACTCCTACACCTCTGCCGAGCCCTGCTCTCACAGCCAGAAGGACCTGGGTGCTCCTCATGGGCACATTCCTGGCTTTACTGATCTGTTACTCTGTCAGGAACAGGTGATTTGAGAGACCTACGGTATAAGAAGTAAGTGGACTGGGGTGCTCCTGGACCAGGAATGGTGACCCCTGAGTTAGGATTTAGCTGTGGGTTTGTCAAGAAATCTTGGGGTACACCATAACCCTCCCTAGTACCTCTCCAAAGGTGCACTTAGCATTTTCTGTCTCCCAATTTTTAATCACACGAGCCCCTATCGGGGACACGGACATGTCATCCCACAGCAATGGAGCAGTGGCTCTGTGGCTGAGGATCTGCGTCTGTGGCTGGAAGGTTGCCGGTTCAAATCCCATGGCCGGCAGAGGAATCCTACTCTGTTGGGCCCCTGAGCCCCTTAACCCCAACTGCTCCAGGGGTGCTGTACAAGAGCTGACCCTGCGCTCTGACCCCCAGCTTCTCTCCCTGTCTGTGTGTCTCATGGAGAGCAAGCTGTGGTCTGCGAAAAGACAAATCCCTAATGCAAGAAATTGTATATGGCTAATTAAGTGATCTTATCTTACAACCTTTTCAGCACAATAAACATCGTGCTGGGCTTCAGTCCCACCGCCGGCCACATGGGGGCAGCTGTGGTCCATTAACAACCAGCCGGGGACAACAGGAGCCTTGGGCAGAGAGCAGAGACGGAAACTTCATTACCTTCCTGGCTAATCTCACTTCCGATCCCATCTGCCAATGCCCCTGACAGCATGTCAAATCCAGGCACACAGGGGGAATACACATAAACAGAGGGAGAACTTCCAGGCTCCATCAGAATACTGCTCAGCCATCAGTGGCACGGATCCTGAAAAGAGCCACATTCTGAAAACAGCAACATAGCTGGGTGGCTTGTTCCCCATCCCATCACTCTTTGTGTAAAGAAGTGTGTCCTATACTCATGCTTAAACGAGCTGCTTCTTTCCCCTCTGACCCCTAAAGAGTGGGATTCACACCAGGAGATCCATGCACAGTCCTGTGTGTGTGAGTAGGCAGCTAGGCAGGATCAATCATCAGTTTACTGTCCATATACACAATTCCATAAAGACTTGACAGTCTGTCCCCCACGTAAACTCTTCTTCCAAAACGTCAATCACATGCCCTCTTCCCTATTATACTAAAACTACAAGTGCCAAAGGAATCCATTGTCACTGTTATACTGGATACTGAACTCGTCGGTTCAGCCCTGGAGTCAGTGGGCCTCACCCACAGTGTGCTGTTTCTCAGTCTGTCAGTGGGGGTGGGGGGGGTGGGGGTGATTAAGGACCGGGGGAGGGTTCAGAGCTGGGAGGTCGTGACCCCAGTGACTGGAGGGGCTGCCCCGCTCATCAATCACACAGTGGCATTGCTGGGCAGCAGAGGGCTCCTCCCCCCCAGGGAAACAGATGGGCCTGGGGCAGGACCGCGCGCACGCACACACACAGCTTCTCCTCCTGCCCTGATGACCCCCCCCCGTGTCTATTTGTTACTGACGGGGCCCGATACTTGACATTTACTGCTCTCTACTCCACTGCAGTGAAGCTCCACAAAGGCCGAGTCAGACCCACAACCAGTAGAGCTGGCACTGTGACAGTCCACTGACAATGGCTTTGGAAGAACGTTAAAAAACTCCACCCGGCTGGGTTTCCTGGGTGAGCCTCAGGAACTCCTATCCCAGTGAGGTCATCTGGCCTTCAGATACAGAAGGGTACTCACACTCCCATCTCCTCCTCTCTGCTCCGCGTCCTGCTGTCTCAGTACTTATTCTCTGCCCATGTCCCTCTTTCCATCTCTCACCTGCCCTCATTCTCTCCTCTCAAATGTGTCAGTGTATACCCTCTCTCCTCTCTCTCTACAGAGTAACCCTCTCCTCTCAAAGTCAAATTCAACCAGTCTTAGTCACAAATTACAGTGCTGCTAAAGCATATACAATCAATATAACATCTACATACATGTATAATCCAAATACATCCTAGGACATTTACATACAACACATAGAGCATTATTGACAGACACGCTCACTGTTCCTCAGGCTGTGACAGGAGATCACGTACTGGGCTGCCAGTTCAACTGGGTTCCCTCCTCCCTCTCTCAGTAGGATTGGGACCTGTTATGATTCTGGCAGGTGTGGAAACTCTGGGATTAGATTTGTAAATTTAGGGTAGAATGTTTCTCTAATCGCAGAGTATCTGTCACAGTGCAGTAGGAAGTGCACCTCTGTCTCTATTTCTCCCCGCTGGCAGTGGGAGCACAGCCTGTCCTCTCTGGGCAGCCAGGTCTGCCTGTGTCGCCCAGTTTCTATGGCCAGGCTGTGGTCACTGAGCCTGTACTTCGTCATGGTCTGTTTCTCCTTGCTGTTTGGTCAAATATTCAGATAACGTGTATTGTCTGTTAGGGATCTGTAGCATTCCAGTTATGTGTTGTGTTGTGTTGTGTTTGTGTGTGCGTCCCAGTGGTAGTGTATTTTGGTTTGTTCTATGAAATGGTTCATTTTGATTTGTGTTTTTGTTGCTGTGCTGTCCTGAAGCTGATTGGTGTCAGTGAGCCTCAGGACCATCTGGCTGAGGGGGCTCTTCTCTGGGCTCAGCTCTTGGCTCAGTAGGGCTTCATGGTGGTACAAATTCTATTCACTGTTTCTCAGGTATACCCAACATTTGATTACTCTCTTTTGTATGCTGATAAGTTCCTCTGTGCACGTGTTGTTAGGTGTTTCTCTCTGCACATGGAGAATGTTTTTACAGAACCCTGTATGCAGAGTTTCTGTGGGGTGTTTGTCCCATTGAGTGTACTCCTGGTCTGTGAGGGGACCCCACACTTCACTGCTGTATAGAGCAATGGGTTGGATTACACCTTCAAATATTCATAGCCAAATATTTATGAGATTTGTGGGGGGGTTGATATTGTAGAGCCTCCTTCTAATGGCATAGAAAGCTCTGTGTGCCTTCTCCTTCAGTGACTTTACTGCCAGGTTGAAACTGATTGTCAGTCCAAGCTATGTGTAGTTGGCTGTGTGTCCCAATGTGTTGTTGTTGAGTGTGAATTTGTACCTGTTTCCCTGAGATCTGGCTCTCTTCTGGAAAACCATAACTCTGGTCTTGTCCAGATTGACTGTCAGCATCCAGGACTGACAGGACTGCTCCAGCAGGGCCAGGCTCTGCTGCAGCCCCTGTTCTGGGTCCAGATGGGCTGGCAGTACCCCAGTCTGACAGTATGGCTCCAGTAGTGTCCTGTGGGCAACAGCAGCATCAGGTCATCAGCGGAGAGAAGGAACTTTATCTCTGTGTCATGTGGTGTGAGACCAGGCGGTGCAGAGTGTTCCAGCATCTTTCCCCTCCCTCTCAATGAAGGATAAGTTGCCCGTCTCCCTGTCTGTTCTATTGCAGTGATCAATGAGCCACTGGCTGGGAGCTCAGCCATCAATCCTCCGCGCTGACCAATGCAGTGTCACTGACAGCAGGCCCCGGACAGGCAGAGCAAGGGCAGGGGGCAGCACTGGCGCACCTGCAGCTCCACGAAGGCCACGGGCCGGCGCTCCTTTCTCGGCCACGGTCAGAGAGGCGGCACGTCCTGCTCTCGGGAGAGGCAGCTCACCTGGGCTGTGAGCTCAAAGCACCTGTGATACTCCCACTGGCGCACCTAGACTGGATCTCACTGCTGCGCACTGGGAGTCTGACTGGGAACACTGGCACACCTACACTGGATCGCACTGTTGGTACTGGGAGTCTGGAAACACTGGCACACCTAGACTGGATCTCACTGCTGCGCACTGGGAGTCTGGAAACACTGGCACACCTAGACTGGATCTCACTGCTGCGCACTGGGAATCTGACTGGGAACACTGGCACACCTAGACTGGATCTCACTGCTGCGCACTGGGAGTCTGACTGGGAACACTGGCACACCTACACTGGATCGCACTGTTGGTACTGGGAGTCTGGAAACACTGGCACACCTAGACTGGATCTCACTGCTGCGCACTGGGAGTCTGGAAACACTGGCACACCTAGACTGGATCACACTGCTGCACACTGGGAGTCTCACTGGAAACACTGGCACACCTACACTGGATCTAACTGTTGGTACTGGGAGTCTGGAAACACTGGCACACCTAGACTGGATCACACTGCTGCGCACTGGGAGTCTGGAAACACTGGCACACCTAGACTGGATCACACTGCTGCGCACTGGGAGTCTGGAAACACTGGCACACCTAGACTGGATCGCACTGCTGCGCACTGGGAGTCTGGGACACTGGCACACCCACACTGGATCGCACTGCTGCACACTGGGAGTCTCACTGGAAACACTGGCGCACCTAGACTGGATCACACTGCTGCACACTGGGAGTCTGACTGGGAACACTGGCACACCTAGACTGGATCTAACTGTTGGTACTGGGAGTCTGGAAACACTGGCACACCTAGACTGGATCGCACTGCTGCGCACTGGGAGTCTGACTGGGAACACTGGCACACCTAGACTGGATCTAACTGTTGGTACTGGGAGTCTGGAAACACTGGCACACCTAGACTGGATCGCACTGCTGCGCACTGGGAGTCTGACTGGGAACACTGGCACACCTACACTGGATCGGATTGTTGGTACTGGGAGCCTGGAAACACTGGCACACCTAGACTGGATCGCACTGCTGCACACTGGGAGTCTCACTGGAAACACTGGCGCATCTAGACTGGATCACACTGCTGCACACTGGGAGTCTGACTGGGAACACTGGCACACCTAGACTGGATCACACTGCTGCGCACTGGGAGTCTGACTGGGAACACTGGCACACCTAGACTGGATCACACTGCTGCGCACTGGGAGTCTGACTGGGAACACTGGCACACCTAAACTGGATCACACTGCTATGTACTGGGAGTCTGACACTGTGACCAAATCACATTGAGAAACCAAGGTGACAGTTCAGTAAAACCTGGAGGAAACAGGTGCTGTGCAACGGGACTGTGATACAGTGTTTACAGAGCTTCCAGCCACCTGTGAATCCTGCCTGGGTCCCGAAGCACTTCTCAACAAGAGAGAGAGCCACAGAAAAAACTAGCACCCGGATGAGAAGAGAGGGAAAATTCATTGGCATTAAATCACATTTATTTACCTTATCCCTCCACCCTCCCCTCCCCTCTCTGGGAGGAAGACAAGCAGATTAAGGAGATGATGGATTCTCCTTCTCTCTCTCGCTCCCCTCAATCCATCACTTTAATGGCAGTAATCGTTCCAAGGTCCAAGGATAAACAGAGTGCCCATCCATCTCGCTAATAACAACAGTCAGAGGAAGTAATGGCACACCCTCCCCAGTCTCATCTCAACTCTCAGGAGGATGGGAGAGAGAGGAGGAGTAAGAGTGCAAGACAGTGAAAGAGGAGATGAAGAGGAAGAAAGAGAAGAGGGAGAGAGGGAGGGAGAAGAGGGATAGGAGTGGAGGGACTTATCTACATGATTTCAGAAATGCAAACTAAAATATTTAAGAAACTTGCAGAGGTGCAAACCAGCACATTCATGTCAAAAACATACGAGGGACACATCTGACTGCTTCTGTCATCTGTCTCAAATTTCAAACACGGGGATCAGAGTTCAGTGATCCCCCAGGTGAGCTCTTGGCCATGTGCAGTGTCCAGGGCAGGACACACCAGTCAGACACAACCACTGACACCACTTGCAACTGGTTCTCTTCGGTAGACATTTCTTTGCACAACTGGCCTTTCCTTCCACGCTTGTATTTTTATAAATACGCCCTTGGTAAACTTAAAGAGGAGCATTAAAGGCTGGGATACAAAATGTGATGATATTTGCGGTTCAGACCAAAGAACCTGGTGTCAAGTCCTAACACAA
This sequence comes from Atractosteus spatula, assembly GCF_055471065.1. Classification (NCBI taxonomy): domain Eukaryota; kingdom Metazoa; phylum Chordata; class Actinopteri; order Semionotiformes; family Lepisosteidae; genus Atractosteus; species Atractosteus spatula. Next base: position 71,723,073 of record NC_142708.1, on the reverse strand, counting down.
GCACAGCACAGGTACATCACAGACTGCCACTACAGACTGCCACTGCACAGACACTGTCACTGTACAGACAACTACCACCATACAGACTGTCACCATAGTCACTGAACAAACACTGTCACAACACAGACTGTCACTGCACACTCTCACTATACAGACTGTCACTACAGACTGCCACTGTACAGACACTACAGACTGCCACTGTACAGACACTGTCACAACTCAGACAACTACCACCATACAGACTGTCACCAGTCACTGAACAAACACTGTCACAACACAGACTGTCACAACAGACTGTCATTGCACACTCTCACTGTACAATCACTGTACACTGTACAGACACAGTCACTACACAGACTGTCACTATACAGACAACTACCACCATACAGAATGCCACTGTGTACCGTCACTGTACAGACACTGTCACTACACAGACTGCCACTGTGTACCGTCGCTGTACAGACACTGTCACTACACAGACTGCCACTGTGTACTGTCACTGTACAGACACAGTCACTACACAGACTGCCACTGTGTACCGTCACTGTACAGACACAGTCACTACACAGACTGTCACTATACAGACAACTACCACCATACAGACTGTCACTATACAGACAACTACCACCATACAGACTGCCACTGTGTACCGTCACTGTACAGACACTGTCACTACACAGACTGCCACTGTGTACCGTCGCTGTACAGACACTGTCACTACACAGACTGCCACTGTGTACTGTCACTGTACAGACACAGTCACTACACAGACTGCCACTGTGTACCGTCACTGTACAGACACAGTCACTACACAGACTGTCACTATACAGACAACTACCACCATACAGACTGCCACTGTGTACCGTCACTGTACAGACACTGTCACTACACAGACTGCCACTGTGTACTGTCACTGTACAGACACAGTCACTACACAGACTGCCACTGTGTACTGTCACTGTACAGACACTGTCACTACACAGACTGTCAGTTCACAGCACATAACATTGCTTCTTGGTTTAGTACTTTTTTTTTTTACTTTCGGGCGCAGTTAAGGCATCGTGGTCCAGTAAAATAAATAATAATAATAATAATAATAATAGAACAATGCTGAGATTATGCTAGTATTCAGATAGCCTGGAGTAGGAAAGCGGGATTGATGTTAATAATTACTCTCCTTCAGTATGCAGGAGATAGGGAGGGCGGGATATTAATCATCATCATTATTACTATGACTTAGCCAGTCTGCGGCCGGACAGCTGTCCCACGGAGGTGACGACAGAGGAGCGATGTCGCCCCGGGCCGCGCCGCCGTGCGGCACTGTCAGTGTCAGTGTCGGGGGAGGGAGAGGTCCGCACGCGCGGCGAGAGACGGGGACGCCGAGTGTGTGTGTGTGTATGTGTGCGCGCGCTGAAGAGACCCCCCCGCCGCAGGTCTTCAAAGCTCATCGCTCATTTCGCAGTGACAGATTCCACCCCCGTCGCCTGCTCGTGTTGATGGACAGCGGGAGCGGCCAAAAGGCACGCCGACATCACTCCGCTCCAGCGAGGGGAGGAAGAGTCCCGGTCAGCCCCGGACCAGCGCCCGGCCCCGCCCGACACCGAGCACCGCCCGAACCGGACCGAGCCGCAGCTCGGGCCGAGGGGGAGAAGGGGGCACTTCCCCGCCGATCCGACTGTTCCTCCGCGCACACAGGATGAACACAGCCGGGCGACAACAGCGGCAATAAGCAGAATTCTTCTTCTTCTGGTTATTATTATTAATCTCGGGTGGGAATGGTTCCGGCTATGGGCACCACCGGACGCGCTGGTCAGGGGGAAACGCGGCTGCTCTGGAGGCGCTATTAGATTCCTCTCGTTTACAGGACTATCTCGCCCGCCCGTGAGCGGACCCCGCTGTACCGAGCTGTTGTGGCCGCCGTTTTCCACATTTCCGCCCAGGATCGCTGCGAGCGGCACCGGGACCGCCGTCTCGGCTCGCCTATCCGGACACAGGCACCCGGAGCCCGGAGCGCTGGACTGCGGCTCCGCCGTGTCGTCCGTCCGCCGGGCAGCCGGCTGCACTCGCGTTGATGGAGAGCAGGGTAGGTCCCCCGTCTCTCGGCGCCGCGGCCACGGTGAATTCGTCTTCTGTCCTTTCCTCTCAGCCTACACGTTAACGCGCGATGCTAGTGGAGGTTCCCGGCTCATCCTTGAATTTTTCTGTTTTTTTTTGGGGGGGGGGAGGTCTGGCCGGTTCTGACTCTTTCGCTTTCCCCTCGTCTCTCTGACCGACTCGGACCTCACGCCGCGGCCGAGCCCAGCAGGAGAGCGCCGAGTGCCGGCGTGCGGGAGGAGCAGTCCCCGAGCCCGGCCGCGGTACCGGTCCGGCAGAGCCCGGGTCCCGACCCGGACACAGGGCTGGCCCGCTTGAAGCCGCCCGCTGACAAGTTAGCCAGCACGTACCTGTATATAGGTCACGGATTAATTCTAATAAACATCATCAGAATAACAAGGAGACGCGAACTTGCAGTGCCGATAGCGGTATAACACATTGTGAGCAATATCGCGCTGCTTCTTGAAATTAAAATGAATCACCGTCATTTATCTACGACTAATAAGATGGCTGGTACTGCCCTAGATGTCGAGGTCAGGTTCTGGGGGGGTGTGATTCTCGGTGGGGGATTTGGCCGAATTTAGGGTCCCCGTCACTGACACGCGCAGGGAAATTCCACGGAGAGCGTGGGGGAAACGCGGGGAGGGGAGGGAGCGAGAGACGGACTCGGTATGTAGGTCAACTTTTTTGCTACAGTGAATCCGCGGCGCTCGGCTTGTCGCCCGTCTGCGGGCTGGCGCTGTAAACAGATACTCCAATTAACGCTCTAATTGCGCTCTGCGCGGGCACAGCTGATCCAGCTGGGAGCCTGCTGCTCCCGCTCGGGCAGCCAGCTGGAGAGTTAGGGGTCACCGTTCCTACCGGGGTACGTCTACCGCCGTTGCTGGTACCGCTCAGACTAGGACAGAGAGGCAAACTGGGGGAAAGTCGGGCTCCTACGCCGGAGAGTCCGCCCCTGGGAGCCCGGGTCTCTGCGCGGTCCGGTCCGGTCGGGCAGCCGCTTCTGTCAGAAACTCGTTAACGCAGCCCAGCGTGCGCCCGCACACACTCGCTGTGCCGTCTTATGGGGGATCGATCAGAACACGGATTTGTGTTTTTCCCCTGATTGAACATCAGCCGATGGCAATACAGCTTTAATGAGCGCTGCTGCTGGCATTAATTGATTGATTGATTGTAGCGGACTGCTAATTGCGCGAAAGCTTCTGGAGACCCCCCGGGCGATGAAGAAAAAGAGTGGCTTGAGCTTGTGTGTGTGTGTGATGACCCGGGGGCTCCGGGGACAGCGGTCTGCGTCCACAAGGCGTTTGGCACCCGTTCCTGTCGGCCGTCAGCGCCGCACCCACTCGCGAAGCGAAGGGAGAACCGCTGCGCGCGCACGTCACCCACGCGTGGCCGCTCCACACCCGGCGGCAGAGCCCTAACTTTCCTGTGCGCGTCATCCCCAACACCAGCTGCAATGCAACTAGCGCTGGCAGCTACAGTCACCAACTTCGGCACCGCGCTTCTCGCACTGCGCCTGCGAGACCGGTCCCCACGGGGCGCTTTAGGGCACTCTGCAGACGCACAGCCGAAAACGGAGTCGAAGCAGCCGCGTGAGAAGAGGAGTTTACAGCAGCCGGGCGTGTCCGTGTAGCGCCTGTCCATCCTCCCCCCTCCTGTGGGGAGAGCGATCAAGAGTTCCTGTCTGGGAGCCGTGTACCACACGACCGACTCCAGCACCAGCTCTGGAATAAAACTCTGCTGTCCGGGATCGATCTATTGCGAGACCAGTTCTGTCATTATAGACTCTTTCTCTCTATATACAGTATACTTCACAATCTCTGTCCTGAGATCTGTTCTGCTGGTATAGACTCTCTTGCTATGTGTGAGTGCTGTCAGTGTGTGTTAGTCTGTGTGGGTGTGCAGTGTGTGTGCTGTCAGTCTGTGTCGGGGTGCAGTGCACATCAGTGTGTAGTGTAGTGTTGAACACTGTGAGTCTGTGTCGGGGTGCAGTGCACATCAGTGTGTAGTGTAGTGTTGAACACTGTGAGTCTGTGTCAGGGTGCAGTGCACATCAGTGTGTAGTGTAGTGTTGAACACTGTGAGTCTGTGTCAGGGTGCAGTGCACATCAGTGTGTAGTGTAGTGTTGAACACTGTGAGTCTGTGTCAGGGTGCAGTGCACATCAGTGTGTAGTGTAGTGTTGAACACTGTGAGTCTGTCAGGGTGCAGTGCACATCAGTGTGTAGTGTAGTGTTGAACACTGTGAGTCTGTGTCAGGGTGCAGTGCACATCAGTGTGTAGTGTAGTGTTGAACACTGTGAGTCTGTGTCGGGGTGCAGTGCACATCAGTGTGTAGTGTAGTGTTGAACACTGTGAGTCTGTGTCGGGGTGCAGTGCACATCAGTGTGTAGTGTAGTGTTGAACACTGTGAGTCTGTGTCGGGGTGCAGTGCACATCAGTGTGTAGTGTAGTGTTGAACACTGTGAGTCTGTGTCGGGGTGCAGTGCACATCAGTGTGTAGTGTAGTGTTGAACACTGTGAGTCTGTGTCGGGGTGCAGTGCACATCAGTGTGTAGTGTAGTGTTGAACACTGTGAGTCTGTGTCGGCGTGCAGTGCACATCAGTGTGTAGTGTAGTGTTGAACACTGTGAGTCTGTGTCGGGGTGCAGTGCACATCAGTGTGTAGTGTAGTGTTGAACACTGTGAGTCTGTCAGGGTGCAGTGCACATCAGTGTGTAGTGTAGTGTTGAACACTGTGAGTCTGTGTCAGGGTGCAGTGCACATCAGTGTGTAGTGTAGTGTTGAACACTGTGAGTCTGTGTCAGGGTGCAGTGCACATCAGTGTGTAGTGTAGTGTTGAACACTGTGAGTCTGTCAGGGTGCAGTGCACATCAGTGTGTAGTGTAGTGTTGAACACTGTGAGTCTGTGTCGGGGTGCAGTGCACATCAGTGTGTAGTGTAGTGTTGAACACTGTGAGTCTGTGTCGGGGTGCAGTGCACATCAGTGTGTAGTGTAGTGTTGAACACTGTGAGTCTGTGTCGGGGTGCAGTGCACATCAGTGTGTAGTGTAGTGTTGAACACTGAGTCTGTGTCGGGGTGCAGTGCACATCAGTGTGTAGTGTAGTGTTGAACACTGTGAGTCTGTGTCGGGGTGCAGTGCACATCAGTGTGTAGTGTAGTGTTGAACACTGTGAGTCTGTGTCGGGGTGCAGTGCACATCAGTGTGTAGTGTAGTGTTGAACACTGTGAGTCTGTGTCGGGGTGCAGTGCACATCAGTGTGTAGTGTAGTGTTGAACACTGTGAGTGTGTCGGGGTGCAGTGCACATCAGTGTGTAGTGTAGTGTTGAACACTGTGAGTCTGTCAGGGTGCAGTGCACATCAGTGTGTAGTGTAGTGTTGAACACTGTGAGTCTGTGTCGGGGTGCAGTGCACATCAGTGTGTAGTGTAGTGTTGAACACTGTGAGTCTGTCAGGGTGCAGTGCACATCAGTGTGTAGTGTAGTGTTGAACACTGTGAGTCTGTGTCAGGGTGCAGTGCACATCAGTGTGTAGTGTAGTGTTGAACACTGTGAGTCTGTCAGGGTGCAGTGCACATCAGTGTGTAGTGTAGTGTTGAACACTGTGAGTCTGTGTCAGGGTGCAGTGCACATCAGTGTGTAGTGTAGTGTTGAACACTGTGAGTCTGTGTCAGGGTGCAGTGCACATCAGTGTGTAGTGTAGTGTTGAACACTGTGAGTCTGTGTCGGGGTGCAGTGCACATCAGTGTGTAGTGTAGTGTTGAACACTGTGAGTCTGTCAGGGTGCAGTGCACATCAGTGTGTAGTGTAGTGTTGAACACTGAGTCTGTGTCAGGGTGCAGTGCACATCAGTGTGTAGTGTAGTGTTGAACACTGTGAGTCTGTGTCAGGGTGCAGTGCACATCAGTGTGTAGTGTAGTGTTGAACACTGTGAGTCTGTGTCAGGGTGCAGTGCACATCAGTGTGTAGTGTAGTGTTGAACACTGTGAGTCTGTGTCGGGGTGCAGTGCACATCAGTGTGTAGTGTAGTGTTGAACACTGTGAGTCTGTGTCGGGGTGCAGTGCACATCAGTGTGTAGTGTAGTGTTGAACACTGTGAGTCTGTGTCGGGGTGCAGTGCACATCAGTGTGTAGTGTAGTGTTGAACACTGTGAGTCTGTGTCGGGGTGCAGTGCACATCAGTGTGTAGTGTAGTGTTGAACACTGTGAGTCTGTGTCGGGGTGCAGTGCACATCAGTGTGTAGTGTAGTGTTGAACACTGAGTCTGTGTCGGGGTGCAGTGCACATCAGTGTGTAGTGTAGTGTTGAACACTGTGAGTCTGTCAGGGTGCAGTGCACATCAGTGTGTAGTGTAGTGTTGAACACTGTGAGTCTGTGTCAGGGTGCAGTGCACATCAGTGTGTAGTGTAGTGTTGAACACTGTGAGTCTGTGTCGGGGTGCAGTGCACATCAGTGTGTAGTGTAGTGTTGAACACTGTGAGTCTGTGTCGGGGTGCAGTGCACATCAGTGTGTAGTGTAGTGTTGAACACTGTGAGTCTGTGTCAGGGTGCAGTGCACATCAGTGTGTAGTGTAGTGTTGAACACTGTGAGTCTGTCAGGGTGCAGTGCACATCAGTGTGTAGTGTAGTGTTGAACACTGTGAGTCTGTGTCAGGGTGCAGTGCACATCAGTGTGTAGTGTAGTGTTGAACACTGTGAGTCTGTGTCGGGGTGCAGTGCACATCAGTGTGTAGTGTAGTGTTGAACACTGTGAGTCTGTGTCGGGGTGCAGTGCACATCAGTGTGTAGTGTAGTGTTGAACACTGTGAGTCTGTGTCGGGGTGCAGTGCACATCAGTGTGTAGTGTAGTGTTGAACACTGTGAGTCTGTCAGGGTGCAGTGCACATCAGTGTGTAGTGTAGTGTTGAACACTGTGAGTCTGTGTCAGGGTGTAGTGCACATCAGTGTGTAGTGTAGTGTTGAACACTGTGAGTCTGTGTCGGGGTGCAGTGCACATCAGTGTGTAGTGTAGTGTTGAACACTGTGAGTCTGTGTCGGGGTGCAGTGCACATCAGTGTGTAGTGTAGTGTTGAACACTGTGAGTCTGTGTCGGGGTGCAGTGCACATCAGTGTGTAGTGTAGTGTTGAACACTGTGAGTCTGTCAGGGTGCAGTGCACATCAGTGTGTAGTGTAGTGTTGAACACTGTGAGTCTGCGTCAGGGTGCAGTGCACATCAGTGTGTAGTGTAGTGTTGAACACTGTGAGTCTGCGTCAGGGTGCAGTGCACATCAGTGTGTAGTGTAGTGTTGAACACTGTGAGTCTGTGTCAGGGTGCAGTGCACATCAGTGTGTAGTGTAGTGTTGAACACTGTGAGTCTGTCAGGGTGCAGTGCACATCAGTGTGTAGTGTAGTGTTGAACACTGTGAGTCTGTGTCGGGGTGCAGTGCACATCAGTGTGTAGTGTAGTGTTGAACACTGTGAGTCTGTCAGGGTGCAGTGCACATCAGTGTGTAGTGTAGTGTTGAACACTGTGAGTCTGTGTCAGGGTGTGCAGGATATGTTTGTGCTCACAGGCTGCTGTGGTGTCTTGTACAATATCAGTGAGCTGGTGGAAGGAGGGGGGTTGAAATGCACATCAAAGAGAGCTGGAGTTGAAACAAATTAATGAGGAGGAGAGACACTTACTACAGCTAACGGTCCTCCCACACACGGCTCTGTCAGAACTGCCTCTCTCCTTCTCTCTTTAATGTTGTCTTCCCCCACATCTCACTTGCAGTCTCCCTCTCCCAATTTCCTGGTTTTGTCCTCCCAGCTTCTTGCAGTTTCATATAGCAGTGTTCAGTCAGGGTGCGGACTGACCCCAGTGTGTCCGTCTCTCTCGGTGCGGTGTCAGGGTGCGGACTGACCCCCGTGTGTCTGTCTCTCTCGGTGCGGTGTCAGGGTGCGGACTGACCCCAGTGTGTCCGTCTCTCTCGGTGCGGTGTCAGGGTGTGGACTGACCCCAGTGTGTCCGTCTCTCTCGGTGCGGTGTCAGGGTGCGGACTGACCCCAGTGTGTCCGTCTCTCTCGGTGCGGTGTCAGGGTGCGGACTGATCCCAGTGTGTCCGTCTCTCTCGGTGCGGTGTCAGGGTGCGGACTGACCCAGTGTGTCCGTCTCTCTCGGTGCGGTGTCAGGGTGCGGACTGACCCAGTGTGTCCGTCTCTCTCGGTGCGGTGTCAGGGTGCGGACTGACCCAGTGTGTCCGTCTCTCTCGGTGCGGTGTCAGGGTGTGACTGACCCCAGTGTGTCCGTCTCTCTCGGTGCGGTGTCAGGGTGTGACTGACCCCAGTGTGTCCGTCTCTCTCGGTGCGGTGTCAGGGTGCGGACTGACCCCAGTGTGTCCGTCTCTCTCGGTGCGGTGTCAGGGTGCGGACTGACCCCCGTGTGTCCGTCTCTCTCGGTGCGGTGTCAGGGTGCGGACTGACCCCAGTGTGTCCGTCTCTCTCGGTGCGGTGTCAGGGTGCGGACTGATCCCAGTGTGTCCGTCTCTCTCGGTGCGGTGTCAGGGTGCGGACTGACCCAGTGTGTCCGTCTCTCTCGGTGCGGTGTCAGGGTGCGGACTGACCCAGTGTGTCCGTCTCTCTCGGTGCGGTGTCAGGGTGCGGACTGATCCCAGTGTGTCCGTCTCTCTCGGTGCGGTGTCAGGGTGCGGACTGACCCAGTGTGTCCGTCTCTCTCGGTGCGGTGTCAGGGTGCGGACTGACCCAGTGTGTCCGTCTCTCTCGGTGCGGTGTCAGGGTGTGACTGACCCCAGTGTGTCCGTCTCTCTCGGTGCGGTGTCAGGGTGCGGACTGACCCCAGTGTGTCTGTCTCTCTCGGTGCGGTGTCAGGGTGTGGACTGACCCCAGTGTGTCTGTCTCTCTCGGTGCGGTGTCAGGGTGTGGACTGACCCCCGTGTGTCTGCCTCTCTTGGTGCGGTGTCAGGGTGTGCATTAACCCCTGACCCCTGACCCCTGTGTGTCCTTCTCTCTCAGTATGAGGATGTGCTGCAGTACCCCTCAGTGGAGACAGCATGTGGAGGGGGGTTCAGCGACGTTATGACCATCCGCCCAATCGCTCCCCCACTGAGCCAGACTCCCCCCTACGCCTCTCACCGGGGGGGCGATGGGCTCAAACACCACAAGGACCAGATTTATGGGTAAGTGTCGTATGGCCTCGTCGGTGTGCTAATTCACAGGTGCACTGCCAGCACTGCGACTGTGTTAGAGCTGTATTTGTATGTGTCCCCACAGACACCCGCTGTTCCCACTGCTGGCGCTGGTGTTCGAGAAGTGTGAACTGGCCACCTGCTCACCCCGCGAGCCAGCCGCCCTGACCTCACACAGCGACGTCTGCTCCTCTGACTCCTTCAACGAGGACATTGCTGCATTCGCCAAACAGGTCCTGGGCAGTGAGGCAGTGAGGCAGTGAGGCAGTGAGACAGTGAGACAGTGAGACAGTGAGACAGTGAGAGAGGTGCACTGATGCACTGAAGCCCTGACATACTCATGTTGCTGGTATATTAAGGCACACTGACAACTGAATGCACTGAATCACATACTGGTGCCCAATACACGGTAACACTCAAGACTACCAACCAACAGCCACAGTGATGGACTGAACACTGACACACTATTATACTGACTCAACACTCCACTAACCAATAGCCACAGTGATGTACAGACACTGATACATTGCTAAATTAACAACTCTACCAACCAACAGCCACAGTGATGGACTGAACACTGATACACTATCATACTGACTCAACACTCCACTAACCAACAGCCACAGTGATGAACCGACACACTGACTCAAGACTCCATCAACCACTGCCCCGACTTTTAATTACTGTTGCTGATATTATTGTTTTTCTGTTTCAGATCCGCTCAGAAAAGCCTCTGTTTTCTTCCAACCCAGAACTGGACAACCTGGTATGACGGACAGACCTCACTGATGCATTAACTCTTCTGCTCTGTCTAACCCTTTGTTAGCTGTGAGGTCAGAATGAAGACACCCTGCTGCTGCCTTCGCAGTGGGTAACCCGACTGAGCCCCTACATTGAGAAACGCAATATGACAATTATTCCGCACAGTAATCCTGACTCCCTGACTTCCTCTAGGAGTCTCTGGAGGATTTTTAGACTGGGGAGAGAATTTGCCCACCCAGCAGCACAGAATGCAGGCACTGCTGCAGAGTAGCGAGAGACTGGGATTTGATTTGTTATGAGTTTGTTACCAGTCACTAAGCAGGCAGAGGGCAGGTCAGGAAAGAGGAATATCAGAATATCCCTGTGCTTCCATCTCTCCTCCCTGTCTCCTGCAGATGATACAAGCCATACAGGTGCTGCGGTTTCACCTGCTGGAGCTGGAGAAGGTGAGTGAGAACTGGTCACAGTAAAGGCAGCCTGGCAATGGGCTGTGTCCATTTATTAACAGTGTGCGTATAGACCCCTCTCTCTCGGCACAGTGTGCGTATAGACCCCTCTCTCTCGGTACAGTGTGTGTATAGACCCCTCTCTCTCGGTACAGTGTGTGTATAGACCCCTTTCTCTCGGTACAGTGTGTGTATAGACCCCTCTCTCTCGGCACAGTGTGTGTATAGCCCCCCTCATTCTGGATACAGTTGTGTGTAAAGACCCCTTTCTGTCCTGGTACAGGGGGTGTATAGACCCCTCTCTCTCAGTACAGTATATAGACCCCTCTCTCTCAGTACAGTGTGTGTATGGACCCCTCTCTCTCAGTACAGTATATAGATTCCTCTATCTCAGTACAGTGTGTGTGTGTATGGACCTCTCTCTCTCAGTACAGTATATAGATTCCTCTATCTCAGTACAGCGTGTGTGTAGACCCCTCTCTCTCAGTACAGAATATATACTCCTCTCTCTCAGTACAGTGTGTGTATGGACCCCTCTCTCTCAGTACAGTGTGTGTATGGACCCCTCTCTCTCTGTACAGTGTGTGTGTGGACCCCTCTCTCTCTGTACAGTGTGTGTATTAACCAAACTCTCTCTCCACCACCACGTGTTTTTCTGTCAGGTTCATGACCTGTGTGACAACTTCTGCCACCGCTACATCACCTGTCTGAAAGGGAAGATGCCCACAGACCTGGTGCTTGATGACCGGGAGGGCGGCTCCAAGTCGGACCTGGAGGACTTCGCTGGTTCCTGCACCAGTCTGTCAGACCAGGTGAGTCATGTCAGCACAGCGCCCCGAGGAAGAGGTGCTGGTGCAGGTGGGTGACCTGTCTCTCTCTCACTCCGCAGAACGCTTCGTGGCTCCGGGACCCAGAGGATTGCGTGTCGACCCCCTCAGGGACACCAGGACCCTCATCCTGTGGCCTCCCCTCCCACAGCACTGACAACTGCAGTGACAACGGTACAGAGGGGCAGTTCATACTGGACACACAGCTAGACCGACACACTGACAACTCATCTCCTGAAACACACACACATTATCATAACGCCATACTGATACAATGACAGATATAGACATACTGACTTACTAACACATGCTGATGTACTATCCAAACAATTGCTATCTAGGAGAAGATGGGAAATGGACATATTTTGCCCGTCTATACTGTCTATTTGTTTGTCTCTTGCTACTATCTGCATATCTTTTATGCCTGTGAGCCTGCGCTGCCTGCGTGCCTGCGCTGTCTGTGAGCCTGCGTGCCTGCGCTGTCTGTGAGCCTGCGTGCCTGCGCTGTCTGTGAGCCTGCGTGCCTGCGCTGTCTGTGAGCCTGCGCTGTCTGTGAGCCTGCGCTGTCTGTGAGCCTGCGCTGTCTGTGAGCCTGCGTGCCTGTGAGCCTGCGTGCCTGTGAGCCTGCGTGCCTGTGAGCCTGCGTGCCTGTGAGCCTGCGCTGTCTGTGAGCCTGCGTGCCTGCGCTGTCTGTGAGCCTGCGTGCCTGCGCTGTCTGTGAGCCTGCGCTGTCTGTGAGCCTGCGCTGTCTGTGAGCCTGCGCTGTCTGTGAGCCTGCGCTGTCTGTGAGCCTGCGCTGTCTGCGAGCCTGCGTGCCTGCGAGCCTGCGTGCCTGCGCTGTCTGCGTGCCTGCGTGCCTGCGAGCCTGCGTGCCTGCGCTGTCTGCGAGCCTGCGTGCCTGCGCTGTCTGCGAGCCTGCGTGCCTGCGAGCCTGCGTGCCTGCGAGCCTGCGCCGTCTGTGAGCCTGCGTGCCTGCGCTGCCTGCGAGCCTGCGTGCCTGCGCTGTCTGTGAGCCTGCGCTGCCTGTGAGCCTGCGTGCCTGCGCTGCCTGCGAGCCTGCGCTGTCTGTACTGCGAGCCTGTGCTGTCTGCACTGTCTGTTTGCACTGCTGCAAAGGCACTGATGCATTGTCTGTGTCTGCCCTGTGTGTCTGTACTGTCTGTATGTCCGATATCATCACCTACTGCATTCCAGGTGACCTCCTAGACACCAGCGTTGCATCTCCCAGCACAGGGGAAGAGGACGAGACAGACAGAGAGAAGAAAAACAACAAGAAACGAGGGATCTTCCCCAAAGTAGCAACAAACATCATGAGGGCCTGGCTCTTCCAGCACCTGTCTGTAAGAACCCGAGCAGAGTGGAGTGGTGCAGGCAGGCAGGAGGACAGGGAGAGGAGCTGGGGAGTGGGGGGAGAGAGGGAAGAACAGGCAGGAGGACAGGGAGAGGAGCTGGGGAGTGGGGGGAGAGAGGGAAGAACAGGCAGGAGGACAGGGAGAGGAGCTGGGGAGTGGGGGGAGAGAGGGAAGAGCAGGCAGGAGGACAGGGAGAGGAGCTGGGGAGTGAGGGGAGAGAGGGAAGAGCAGGCAGGAGGGAGGGAGGGAGACAGAGCAGTTATTCTCTGTGGCTAGTTAGCTAAAGGTCTGTTAATGAGCGAATGGTAATTACCGGCTAATTGAAGCGGCTCTAACGACATTCTCACACAACAAAGAGAGATTACTTCCACACAATTAACCGCCTCATCGCAGAGGAAGAGGGGTGGGATAAGGAGAGAGGGGTAGAGATGCGAGGTGCAGACAGGAAGAGGAAAAGAGCCAGATCACTCCGCAAAACAAACAGCACCAGCTCATCCACAGGGACTCGCGTCCCGGGCCCTCATGAGACCAGACACCCTGCGGAGGGACTATAGACACTGTAAACATACAGACCTGACTGACCAGAGAGGACAGACTCAGTGACCACAGCCTGGCCATAGACACTGGACACAGACAGACCTGGGTGTCCAGAGAGGACAGGCTCGGTGACCACAGCCTGGCCATAGACACTGGACACAGACAGACCTGGCTGTCCAGAGAGGACAGGCTCAGTGACCACAGCCTGGCCATAGACACTGGACACAGGCGGACCTGGCCTGTGCTGCCGCTGCCAGCAGGGAGAATAAGAGACAGAGACACACTTTCTGCTGCCCTATAAAAACACTCAAGTATTAGACAAAACATTCCTCCTCAAACTCATCACGGTTGCAAGAATCAGAACAGGAAACAATCCTACTGGGGGGAGATGCAGGAATCTACAACCTGAAAAGAGGAGAAAGAAATGTGCTTTGCGCCGAGTGACCCGGCTCCGTTTGTCCTCTCTCAGCACCCGTACCCCTCGGAGGAGCAGAAGAAGCAGCTAGCCCAGGACACCGGCCTCACCATCCTGCAGGTCAACAACTGGTCAGTCCAAACTCTATTCAGCAGCGGTCAGTAAGAAAGGCCATTCCATGATCTCTCTCCCCATCCAACTTCACAGCCTTGCAGCAACAGCTCTTTCACCATCCTACAGCCCAGCCCCTAGCCAGTCTGATCAATGATCAATAGATCAGCCTTCCCAGACTCGCTGCCCCTCTCTTGCTCTCCTGCCTGTGCCTCCGCCCGGCCAGTCTATTCAGTACCTGAGACTTGCCCAGGCCCTCCTTCTCCGTCACTGGCTCCCATGCGGATTCTTGATCCAGGTCTTCCTTCCTCTCCCCCAGGTTCATCAACGCCAGGCGCAGGATAGTGCAGCCCATGATAGACCAGTCCAACCGCTCAGGTGTGTGCCATCCCGTCGCCCTGCCTCGCGGCCAGGGCAGTGTGTGTGGCGTGTGTGTGTCGACCCCTCGGTTTCACTCGCTGTCGAGTCATAGGACAGTGGCAGCCCCCCCCATCCTCCTCCTGTATCGCAGCGCTCTGCGTGATGACCATGCGACCTCCTCGTTTGACGTGGTGTCTGTCTCCCCCTGCAGGTCAGGGCGCTCCCTACAGCCCCGAGGGTGCGGGCATGGCGGGTTATGGCCTGGAGGGGACCACACACCTGGGCATCAGGACAGCCGGTGAGAGGAGGAGGGAGAGGGAGAGGGGAGGAGGGGTGCAGGGAGTTCGAGGAAGGAGAGAGGAGAGGAGTGGGAGGCAGAGGGAAGGAGAAATCGGGGGATAGATTAGTGGAGAGAGGAAGAGCAGCCATTCATCTGCAGTGCTCATTAATCACCCCTCTCCCTCTCTCTCCAGCTCTCCAGGGAGTGACGGGTCTGCCCACAGATTACCCCAGGGGAGTCCTGCCCCAGCCAGGATACCCTTCGCCTGCCCACCTGCCCCCTCACACCACCCCCTCGCTGCGACACCCCTCTCCACTGGCCCCCTACCCTCCTCCTCACCCTGCCATGCTGCTGCACACTGCACCCAGCTCTGCAACTCCGCCAGACCCCCTCCTTGGAGCACAGGCAATGGACATCCACGCCCACTGATACAGAGACATGTGGACACAATCACACTGACACACTGAGGCACTGGACACCTACTGATACAGATGTGACACAATCACGCTGACACACTGAGGCACTGGACACCTGCTGATACAGACGTGACACAATCACACTGACACACTGAGGCACTGGACACCAACTGATACAGAGACATGTGGACACAATCACACTGACACACTGAGGCACTGGACACCTACTGATACAGATGTGACACAATCACACTGACACACTGAGGCACTGGCCACCTACTGATACAGATGTGACACAATCACACTGAGGCACTGGACACCAACTGATACAGAGACATGTGGACACAATCACACTGACACACTGAGGCACTGGACACCTGCTGATACAGACGTGACACAATCACACTGAGGCACTGGACACCCACTGACACAGAGACATGTGGACACAATCACACTGACACACTGAGGCACTGGACACCCACTGACACAGAGACATGTGGACACAATCACACTGACACACTGAGGCACTGGACACCCACTGATACAGAGACATGGACAAAATCACACTGACACACTGAGGCACTGGACACCCACTGATACAGAGGTGACACAATCACACTGAGGCACTGGACACCCACTGATACAGAGACATGTGGACACAATCACATCGATACAGAGACGTGGACAAAATCACACTGACACACTGAGGCACTGGACACCCACAGATACAGACGTGACACAATCACACTGAGGCACTGGACACCCACTGATACAGACGTGACACAATCACACTGATACACTGAGGCACTGGACACCCACTGATACAGAGACAGGTGGACACAATCACACTGACACACTGAGACGCTGGACACCCACTGATACAGTGACATGTGGACACAATCACACTGACACACTGAGGCACTGGACACCCACTGATACAGAGACATGGACAAAATCACACTGACACACTGAGGCACTGGACACCCACTGATACAGAGGTGACACAATCACACTGAGGCACTGGACACCCACTGATACAGAGACATGTGGACACAATCACACTGATACAGAGACATGTGGACAAAATACCACTGACACACTGAGGCACTGGACACCCACAGATACAGACGTGACACAATCACACTGAGGCACTGGACACCCACTGATACAGACGTGACACAATCACACTGACACACTGAGGCACTGGACACCCACTGATACAGAGACATGTGGACACAATCACACTGACACACTGAGGTACTGGACACCCACTGATACAGACGTGACACAATCACACTGAGGCACTGGACACCCACTGATACAGAGACGTGGACAAAATCACACTGACACACTGAGGCACTGGACACCCACTGATACAGAGACATGTGGCCACAATCACACTGACACACTGAGGCACTGGACACCTACTGATACAGATGTGACACAATCACACTGACACACTGAGGCACTGGACACCTGCTGATACAGACGTGACACAATCACACTGAGGCACTGGACACCCACTGATACAGAGACATGTGGACACAATCACACTGATACACTGACACACTGAACACCCACTGATAGAGACATGTGGCCACAATCACACCGACACAGTGATAGAGAGACATGTGGACATGGTCACCGGTCCACTGGGGCATGAGTACGTGAACATGCAGATGTACTGAGATTCCAGCATGCTGCGCAGACTGCTCATGCTCTGCGTCCCTGCCTTCTTGCTCTTTAGTCTCTTCATCAGGTCCCAAGGTGTCCAGCTGTTTCACGAGCACAGCCCCTGAAACACACCGTGTTCACCCCATCAGTGGAATCTGCCACTGGGCGCTGCGGTGACCTGTCTCCAGAATTACTCACATCGGAGAAGCGTCCCACGCGACTGGCTCGCTTTGACAGCACGGGGCATGTCGCCAAGGACAGGTGGGCCATGCATCCGAAGAGCCCCTGGCACTGATCTGAAGCCTGGGGCTCACTCTTCCCACAATGCAGAGCAGGACCCTGCAGGAAGTGGACAGGGGAGTGCGACACAGCATATGGAAGCACGGCGTGTGGATCCAATCCTGAAGACCGAGCAGAGCACCACCTGCTGGCCCAGCAACACCACTGCACCTGCTCTGCCGTTTCCCCAAGCCCCGCCCTCACTTGTCCCACAGCAGGGAGGAGCACATGGCTGCCGCACAGCTCTTAGATCCAGCCCAGGTTTTACCAGGTGCAGGCTCTGGTAATAGGCCAGGAATCGGAGCCAGATACGCCAAGATTGTCACCTTGCAGGCTGGGTGATGTCAAGATAAAAGAAAAGTTCAGTTTACAAAAGTTTTATTTTCGCTTGCTACTTTTCAAAAACAGAAGAGCTCGGAAATGACCTTGGCAAAATCGTCAGCCTTTAAAGTCCACTGTTAAAATCCGCCCTTTCACACCTGCTGTCACTGGCACGGCTGGAGAGAGGGGAGACAGTTAGAGGAGTGTTCTTCTGACGGGGGTCCTTATTCCATGGCAGTTCTCTTGCAGCAGGGGAAGGAAACTGTTCGGCACTTGCGGCTCGGTGGAAACGGAAAACAGAGCAGCACAGAGCCGGACGGGCCCTGAGGGACAGGCCCAACAGATCGCAACAGCAGCTTCACAGCCCACCAGCGTGCCGAAGGAGAGAGGGGCTCCAGCCGGTCCTGCTTGCACACTCAGTTGCTCCCTCTTCCACAGTCTTATCCTACCACATCCTGCAGGGACTCAGACACCTGCCACTCTCTGTGTAAAGAAGTGCCTCCTGGTTTCAGTCCCTCTTAATTTCCTCTTGTGCCCTGAGGTCATAGTTTCGTTGTTGAACTTGTGCTCTGCTGCATTGGCTTACCAGTAATAACCTTTCAGGATTTTTAATACGTGATTCCTAAACACCTATGGCATTGCTTTAAGACTGGATAAATATTTCAAATTAAATTACAACATGGTACAGGTCAGTGCTTAAACATAATTCTTTCAGAGGTGTCTCTGAGCCCTGGGCCTCTTTACAGCTAAACCACTACACAACTGCACACTTAGCTACTGTACAGCAGCACAACCCTACCACGGCACTGTTACACACCTACACAATGCAACTCCAACACAACTAATCACCTGCACAGCTTCACAGGCCACTGTACATGTACACAATAGAACCACTAGTTACAGTTACACTGGTGTAGAATTCCACAAGTACAAACTTCACAGCTACACACACGCACGCACGCACGCACGCACGCACGCACGCACGCACGCACGCACGCACGCACACCAGCACATCCGCTGAAGCACTACACAGCTGCACAGTCCTGCTGCTCCTCTGCACCAGTACGTGGGGCCCCTCAGCCTCTTGGTCCCTGGTGAAGAGAAGACTTCCACGGTTCAGGGACGACCCTCGCAGAGGGGCTGGGCTGAGCTGCTGCTGCCATTACTGGGTTCTCTTGTTTTTATGATAAAGAACTTATTTGAAGATGAATAAGAATAAAATCCCTTCTTTTTCAAATGCAGTGTGCTCATCCTTGGTGAGTGGGGGTTGTTAAAACTATGTGACATGTTTAGGTCTACCCCTCTTTTCCTCCTCAGTGTTTCTGTCTCTCCTCCCCATCTCTCCCTCTTCTGCTTTCTTCCCTCTGCTACTGTAGGTTTCTGCATCAGTGTCTCCAAAAGTCTCTTCTTCCCTCTGTTTCATCCCATCCCTCACTCTCATGCCTTTCTCCCTCTCCTACTGTCCCCTCCTCTTTCTCCAGCTCTCCCCGGTCTGCCTCTGTTGTCCCTCTCTAGACATCTCCCTCCATTCTTCCTCCTCTCTCCTCTCATTTGCTCTCTCCCTCTCCCATTCCCCCACCACCTGCGTCTCTGCAGCCTTTCCTGTTCCTGTCTCCCACCTCACTTCCTCAACGCCTGCGGACCACTCCTGCTATCCTCTCTCCATCTCTTCCTCTACCCCATCTCTCCCTCTATATCATCTCTCTTGCTATCCTCTCTCCCTCTATATCCTCTCTCCCATCTCATCTCTCCTGCTATCCTCTCTCCCTCTATAATCATCTCTCCTGCTACCCTCTCTCCCATCTCTATTATCATCTCCCGCTAGCCTCTCTCCCATCTCATCTCTCCTGCTATCCTCTCCCCATCCTTCCTGCCAGAAAAACTCTTCTCCTCTCAGCAGCTGTCTTGCCTCCACGCCCCAAACTACAGTGTGACTCAGTACAAAGTTCAAATTCAAGCTAAAGCCTTTAATCATGTCAAACATGAATTCAAACACTTTTGTTCCCCCCCCTCTCTCCATGAGTGATGCATATGGCCTCAGGCAAGGGTCAGGGGTCGAGAGGAAGCGGCCTAGTTTCATGACCCCAGGGCGATGACCCTCAGATAAGGAATGATCCCTGCTTCCTGTCAGCATATGTCTGTCCATATGCCTGGCAGTCACAGGCTCTGTGTGCTAATGTTGCTGTTGAATAAGGCATCTGACATATCATTATTCACATTTGCCTGTAATGTCTTGCCAAAAAATTATTTAAACCTTTCTGAAAATATAAACAGACCTGTGGCCTGATAGGGGCTATAAACATCCATCCATTTTCCATCCACTTTATCCAATACAGGGTTGTGGGGTTTCCTGGCAAGCAAGGGGCGCACGGCCAATCCAGCCTGGATGGGACGCCAGTCCATCACAGGACACACACACACACACACACACACACACACACACACACACACACACACACACACACACACACACACACACACCAGGGCCAGTTTACCCAGAAGTCAATTAATCTACCTACAGGCACCTGAAGAAGGCTCCACAGCTGAAATTTTCTCTCCCTTTTTCTTTTCTGCATGGAATAAACCTTTACTTGATCCTTTGCAGCCTACAACATCGCAACAAGCAGATACCTGCTTGAACGTCTTCTATCTTACAGTATGTCTTTGAACCGTGGGAGGACACTGGAGCACCTGAAGGAAAGCAGAACATACAAACTCCACACAGACAGCACCCCCAGGAATTGAACCCAGGGCACCAGGTAGCAATGCTGACCACTGCTCCACCATGCCGCCCAACCACACAACATTCTGGATTAAATACAAAGAAAAGAACATCACTCACATTACTAGTTGATTAAATCCATTCATCAAACCTTCTTCACCAAATTCAGCTTGACCTGTTTGCGAAGTCACGATCAGTCTGACACGACTGGCAGGTGGCAGATTGAATCTGCAGACACGTTCTGCGATTGTACGGTCGCGCGGTTTTGATTCTGTGTGACTTCAGTGTCACTTTCACAAGCGAGCGCTGCCGACGTCAGCGTACAGTAACAGCGCAATGGGGGAAGAGCTGATGCGATGTCTTGAGCTCCTGCAGCCAGACTGGAGAATGGGTACTACGATGCTGTCCCAGTGAGGAATACAACATATCATTGACATGCGTGAAAGTAATATAGTAGATTTCCAACACCCGTTCGTATCGCGTTTCAGCTCTGGCTGGGTCATGCTCACCATGAGTTCTGTGCCGTAACTGCACTCCCTTGATACTGCCGCAGTAGAGTCTTCGCAGCTGCCCTTCCTCTAGTAGCTCAGGAGAGAACAAGACGCCTACGTGCTGCTTTGACAAACCTACCTGTCCACCCATTCAGCTCTGGCCACAGCGCGATCTCCACAGTGCGTGACAGGAGAGTTAGTAGGAGAGCCACCTGGAGGAGAGGCAAGTCTCTCGCTGTAGTCGCTGCAAGGCTCCTAGCCAGCCAACCGCAACTCTATCCCAGCAGCTCTCTGCCTGCGGTCACCTGGAGTTCTGCTCAAATTTGAAATTTGAAGTGCCCACCCTTGTCTCTGGTCATGCCTCCCCAGTTTGGGAGCACCAAACGCTTACCTACATGACTGACCACAGAGCCTTTTACCAGCGCAGGAAGTCATGGAGGCAACATCACAACATCACACCATTGGCGTGGTGAAGCATGCAACGATAGGGCCACACGTTTGCAGTCTCCTGTCAGGACAAAAAGACCCCCGAACAAACACAATCCCCTCTAAACAGAAGTTAAGACTTCAAATTGTACATCACTGCTTGAGGCATCCCAGTCCCAGTCAGCCAATGACACAGAACAGACTGGAAGTAGTGCTCTCTCCACCGCAGGGAGAAAAGAGATGCTGTGTAAAAACTGTAGGAGGTACTAGTTAGGCCTTATTTAAAATATTGTTCACATCTTTTGTCACCACGTTATCGAGAAGATACCATTGCTCTGGAACGAGTGCAGAGAAGAGTAACCAGATACATGCTTGGGCGTATAGGCATGTCCTACACTGACAGGCTGAAGGAACCGACTCTCTGTTGTCTTGAACAGAGAGTACTACGAGTGGACAATGCAGCGAATTTCCTCAGCATGAACAGTGCAACATGAAGCAGAAGGTACAAGTGGGAACTACATGGAAACTCTGAAGAGGAGACAATTCTTTACACAAAGGGTTGTGAAAGTCCGGCACAAGTTACCCTGTCAAGTGGCTGAAGCTGGGTTCTTTTAAGAAATGGTTGGATAAGATCCTTCAACTAATGAGATACGAAAAAACCAAACAAGCTTGATGGGTCGAATGACCCATTATGTCCACAGATACCCTCCCCCGTCCCACACTGATCAGATTTAATTAAGGCTCCGGTGATGAAACATCGTTAGTGCAGTGGGTGAACCGGCGGCGCAGCAGAGCACACGGTGCATGTGTATTGAGTATTTGTGTCTGAGTGTGGGCCACAATTGCACTCCCTTGTGCGGGGAGAAGACTCGCTCCTGGCCAGTGCAAGGAGAACAGGGGGAGGAGAGGGGAGGCTGGCAATCATGAATCATCCTATTACACACCTGTCAGAGCCCATACAATGAGGGAGGGAGAGGGGCACTGGGCTGCTGCCGTTTTCACACTGGGAGGGCTTTTCCATGGCAAGGCGGAATTAAAGAAAGGGAACAAAGAGAAAAACGTGAGAAAGAAGAAGCTACAGAAATGAAAAGGGAAACAGAGCAGACGCTCCAGAGGCACACAGTGCGGGGGGGGGGGTGGAGAGTCGGAGGGAAGGGGCCCTTGCTTTGGGAAAGCAACACAAATTCACATTTTGAATCAGTGGGATCCAGCTGAACTGTTTACATGTTGTGCAGCATTGTGGTCACGCAGAACAAGAACAAAGAAGACAATATGAGGGTACATCAGTGTGACCCCACAGCTGGAGCCCAGTGACCCCAACACGCTGCCGTGATCCCAGAGAGCCCAGTCTGTCCCCCCCCCAGCCGCACACAGCTGCATGCTCCACTTCACATCTGTGGTTGTTTGTCCTGCTCCAAGCACATTCCAGCCCATTGTCCAAAACCGATTCAGAAACTGCCATACCTCTCCCAAAACAAGGCTCTGCCAGGTTGCGTCTGTGTTTAATCTCATCTGACAAGCTCTTATAGACTGTTCTCAGACTTCGACCCTTCTTCACTTCACATGAACACAGCCAAACAAAATCAGGAGAACTAACAGGAACATGTTGCCAAGATCAGTAAGCGAGTTTCACAGTTAAGAGAGAACAGCCTGGCTATGGTTAAGGAAGACTCAAATATTAGTTTATTTTTCTACTAAATCCGCTTCTTGTAACATTTGCACGGTTAATATGAATAGTGATAATCAGAAAATCAGGAGCTCTTTTTGCTCCAAAACAGGTAACTACAATACCTTCAAAATGAGTCTTTATATTATTTACTTATTATATATATATACTATGGGTGCAGTGTAGCATAGAAGGTAAGTCTCTGATGTCATGACCCCAGTAGCCCCAGTCCACCCAGCTGTATAAATGGGGACCAGCACTGCTGGGAGTAAATCCCTAAACATTGACCAGTGTCCCATCCAGGAGATGGGGAGCCAGGTGCCCTGCTGGTGACTTCATGCTAAGCTCTGGCCTCTATTTCCTATCATGTATATGCAGTGTAGTGTACAGAGTAAGACAAGAGTGCCCTCTTGTGGCATTGTGAACCAGAGCAGTCTATTATACCTTACGAAAAATACTAATAATTGCTTACACTTATATAGCCTTTTCTGGACACTCCACTCAAAGCGCTTTACAGGTGTAATGGGGATCCCCTCCACCACCACCAGTATGCAGCCCCACCTGGATGATGCGCCAGTACTCTCCCCATACACCAGCTCTAAGTGGGAAGAGAACAGAGTGATGAAACCAGTTCACTGATGGGGATTATTAGGAGGCCATGACTGGTAAAGGCCAGGACACTGGGGTAACATCCCTACTCTTTTCGAGAAACACTCGGGGATTGTTAATGACCACAGAGAGTCAGGACCTCAGTTTTATGTCTCCTCTGAAGGACGGCACCTTTTTTTTACAGTATAGTGTCCCCGTCACTATACTGGGGCATTAGGACCCACACAGACCACAGGGTGAGCGCCCCCCTGCTGGCCCCACTAACTCCTCTTCCAGCAGCAACCTTAGCTTTTCCAGGAGTCTCCCATCCAGGTACTGACCAGGCTCACACCTGCTGAGCTCCAGTGGGCTGCTAGCTGTGAGTTGCAGGATGATATACCTGCCCTTCGCTTAACCCGCTGAACCCCATGTGTGATGGGGATTTAATAATTACCTTCCATTCACATGCCTGCAAAAGTGTGTGGGTGACTGGCTGACCTACATCTCTACAATAAGGCTCTACATTTTCCATGTTTGTTTTTAATCACATGGATCTACCTTCAGACATATTAGCTGTTTCCCAGTTAAAAACACTAAAACTCTTCATTACCAAGCAAGGCCAGAGCTGCTTCTCACTGAACATCACAGCCACTGTGTCTCTTGCCACATCAGTCCCTCAAGCACAGTTCACAGGTAGTTCCAGAGCCCCTTCAACACCTTTCAGCCCTGCAGCTTCACAAGTCAGACTAGGAGAGAAGCATTGAGGCAGAGGGTTGATTTTCACCAGCAGAGCAATGAGGTGCCCAGACCAACATTTTTCTCAAAAGAATGGAGATGCATGCAGTGCACAAGACACAAGCATAAAAATGGTTAATAATGCTAAAAAAAACATCATACACAGAAGGCAATAAACACATTTTGCTAAACTGGGATCTAGTAACAGAAACACAACTTATGGCCTTTTAAGTAGCAGGAAAATAAACTCAGAAAATGAACAGTCCTCATTAAACATCACACTTCTTTATCACTGGCAAGCTATGAGAACAAAGAACCACTTTCACAGCTTTCCTATAAGGGACATATAATAATTACACAGCTCTCCTATGAGGAACACAGGGCAGGCTAGTAGTCATGAGGATAGCAATGTCTGCTGATCTGCCACCAGAGGCCGATAGGTGTGCACTGTTTGTATATAAGTTCACATATCATTGTATACGGTATAGTATACAATCAAGTGGTTTGCATTGATTGGGATAAAGAGTCAACTGGTGGAGGACTGAGAGTCAAATTCTCACAAGCAGTTAATTTAGATTGGCGTGGTATGTAAAGGGACTCACAGTGTTGGGTTTGTTTTGTATAAAGTAAAGAGTTTTGAACACACTGACTGCTGGGGCTTAGTGCAGATTCCTTTATATGAAAAACGACAAGAGCACGAGGACCCCCACTGTGTGAATCTGCATCTGATGCCACAGAGAGGGCTCCGCCAGCGCAAGGGCCAATCCCGTCTCAGGTGAGCAGGAATGGCAGGTGTCTCAGCCAATAGTGAGAAGGCCTTGGTGGGGTGAAGAATCCAAACTGGTCAAATGAGAACGAAAAAAACAGATCAAGAGTTTAAGTGTGAATGAATCAATCAGTTATGTTATTACAGTGAGTGTTTCACATGAGAAGTAACAAGGTAAAAAGATATAACTCAGCCTTACACGTACCTATTCAAGCAAAACAACTCAACATACAGGAGTGAACAGAAGTCTGTTACAACAGCTGTTTCCAATACTGTGAATATATTTGCATGTTTCTGACAATTTTGATTGCAGAACAATGCAATAAACAACAGCACAACAGTGCCTTATACAGTAGTTAAATATTTTTAGTATTACAGGTAGTGTAAATATGTATAATATGCAGCACAAAATATTTATAAATTACCATATTTATCATATTATCATTTCTCATCATGGGTTGAATGTACTCTGTACAGTGACGTATATAACAAGACAACATGCACTGTCCCTTGAATTATCACTAAGTAGTGGAATTGCAGTACTCTACAGTTCATTGCTACATAGAGTAACATCAAACAGCCCCCTGCTTTATTGCACTATACTGTGTGGCACAGTAAGGCACTGTATGGTCCCATTCCATACTGTACTATACTGTGTAGCATAGTAAGGCACTGTATGGTCCAATTCTACAAGTTAGTATATTATGTAGCACATTAAGGCACAATATGGTCCCATACTGTATTGTACTGTACAGTATAGTACAGTCCTGTGTTGCATTATAGCACACTACATTGAGCCATCGTATAGTTTACTACTATACTGTACCATAAAGTGCAGTAGAATATACTAACTATCCACTACACAGTACAACAGTTAGAGAACTGGATTGTAGTGTACAGTATACTGCAGTATCCTATTAGTGACGAATTCCTTTCTTCTCTGGGGCCCAGTAGTTACACACGGGCACAAGCAGTTGCTATGATTCAGAGATGTGCTAAACTGACCGTTTATTCTGAAATCATTGTGCGGGCAGGTTGGAGGGGCCGTCGTCCCACATGCCAGTCTCGCTGTGCACCGGAAACACCTCAGAACCTGAAACACCAGCAAAGCAAATCAAGCCTCGCAAGGACACCAGGACAGCCCACCAACAGAAAACCTTCTTCAGAGCCGAGCCAACCACCGGTCAGAGCAGCAAAGGCCAACCGCGAAACGGGACTTGCGCTTGGAAACGTCTCACACCACTGTTCACTCAAGACAAAAAACGACGGAGTCCAGAGGCAGTCGCCGCTGTCGTACCGCGATGCTTATCGATTGTGCCCCGGATGTGGCGGAAGAAGGAGGTCAGGTGGGACTTGAGCCAAGGCCCACAGCAGCGGTAAACGATGAAGGAGAACAGCACGGCCCACAGCACGCCCAGGGTCACCTGAGAGAGATTTAAAAGCAGGAGGGACAGAAGGAGGCAGAAACTGGTACAGACTGTGTGTTACTGGTTGGTAGGACACTCATCAATGAGTTCCAAGAACCTCAACTAGGTCGATACGCCGTTTGTAATATCCCAGTAGGGAGCTGCGTCAGCATGTGTAGGCTGCAAAGGAACAGGTCAAGTTGATTCCATGCCAAAAGGAAAAGAAAAGACAAAACGTTTCGGCTGTGGAGCCTTCTTCAGGTGTGTGTGCCTTTAGGTGGTGTGTGACACACCTGCAAAAGGCTCCACAGTCGAAACATTGTGTCTCTGTTCTTTTCCTTTCAGCCTGGAATCAACCTTTACCTGTTCATTTTTAATATCCCCTCCTTTGTGACTCTTTCTGATCTGTGCGCGTGTGTGTGTCGGCGCTCACCAGCATGTGGAAGAGCCCTCGGTAGGGGTCCAGAGGCAGGCCGTGCACGTGGATGACAAACTGCAGAGCGTAGTCACAGTACGTACTGATATCCACACCCCTGCTCACAGATACACACAGGTAAGGGGAAGACAGCGCTAATATGACACCCCCCCCCCCCCACACGATAGGGTCACGATAATGCTAACAGGCACACACACAGGGCTGTGCCCACACACAGATTCATAAGAACAAAGGAAGGATACAAATGAGATCTCTTCTTTGGTGGCTATTAGCTTACTGACACACTGACTAGGCATCAACCACACACAGACAGGTGCTGACCTGTTGGACACTTCTATGAGGAAGAAGAACTCAGGGGCCATGAGGCCGGTGACAGGAATGTCAGCGCAAGGAGAATTCCTCTGACAAATCCACCTGCAATCAGAGCCACAACACTATTTCAGTTCGAGCTTCACTGTCATGTCATTTGCCAAACCGCTTTATGCCATACATTGTCACGGGAAGCAACGACCGCAAGGCAGGGCACACCCTGGAGGGAGCGCCAGTCCATCGCAGGGCCAGTGCAAGCCAATCATACATGGGGACCGCGGGGAGGCCACAGTAAAGGCCGAGGGGGGAAATTTGGCCCGGACACCGGGATAACTCCCTACTCTTATGGAGAAATGCCCGGGGATCTTTAATGACCACCGAGAGTCAGGATGGACAGGCTTGTTTACAGCTTGTTTACAGCTGGCGGCGCCATATTGCAAAGGGCACAAAACAAATAAAACCTTGATTTTTAAATTTAAAAAAATGAAGACAATTGGGCTAAATTTAATGGGTGATACACAAGTGGAGAGGCTGAGGGTAAAAGACAGCAAATGACAGCAGTATGTAGCAGCACGATAGCAGTACATGGTGAGCAGACTGGAGGATATACCCAATGCTGCTGGAGGCACCCTGTAAGATCGGAAAGCCCTCCTCTGTGGTGTTGAAGGGACGGCCAGACTCATCCGCCATCATCCACACCAGCGCCATTTCTGAACTGTGAAACACACACAGGGAGAGACGGAGAGGCAATGGGTGAACCAGGGAAGAGGGAGAAACACAGAAAAAGGATAATATTACAATGTGCAATACTGCAAAAACCACTGCACTTTCTTTAACCTGTCATACAGCGCAGTCTTCAGGCTGAGCCCTACAGTCTACACGTCAGTGGATGAAACCTGGGCTGCGATTAGAGAGCTGTAATCAGGATCTCTTCTGCTGGACTGTGCCGAACAGGGCTGCATTATTAACAGTGGCTGTTCCTCTGTTCTGTGTAAACTATAGTCTGTGCCAGGCTGCAGGCAGTGCACTGGATTACCTGTGGTTGAGGCTGTTGTACCTCAGCACCTCCTCGACAGTGTAGTCGCGCAGATTGTCGTAGGAGTAAGGTCCTCCACCCACCACTTTGAAGGTGTAACTGCAACAAAACCGAGGTCTAGGCTTAAGGACCACACAGAACACTGACTGCACAACATCCCACTCACACTGCACACCAACGTATAGAATGCCATGTAAAACACACATTGACTACCCAACACCCTACACACTGGCTACAGACTGCAACTCATTCTAAACAACACTCATTACTATACTAACTACACCAACATCACAAACTGGCAACACAACACACCTGCCACAATATTATCCTATACAACACCATGACTACACAACTGACATTAACACAAGCATGTACACACTCCAAGCCATGACGGCCTACTGGTTAAAGAAGAGACCCACTGGGTTTTAACTGATTACTGGGGGGGGCTTCTCACCTGCCCAGGAAGCGTCCAGACTCCCCAGACACCATGTCCTGGATCAGGAAGAACGGATAGAAGGCTGCAGAGAGAGAGAAAAACAGACATGCTGCCAGAGAGACGCTCACTGTGCACAGAGAGAGCACGTGGGAGCAAAAGAGAAACACTGAAGGATAAACAGGGCCAGTAACTCAAGAGGGTGGTGGATGTTGTGGCCCTCAGAGAGAAAGAAACAGTAACGACACTGACTGTCCTCATAGTAGAAGCAAGGTCTCTCAGGGTCGGGTTTGGGGCAGTTGAAGTAGCGCTTGTTGAGCTTGGTGCCGTGCCGCAGGGTGGAGGACACGTCAAACACCAGCCGACGACCTGGAGGACAACCGATATAGACTGGCACCTTCTCCTGCCCCTGACAAACACACAGGTGCACACAGCATTTCATTCCACTGAAAACAGCTTGTGTGCATGTCAAAGCAAGAGAGTGACAGAGACAGAGAGAGGGAGTGAGAGGCAGAGAGACGGGTAGAGACAGAGAGAGAGTGATGGAGACAGAGAGGTGCAAAGACAGAGAGGGGGAGTGATGGAGACAGAGAAAGAGGCAGAGAGAGTGATGGAGACAGAGAGAGGGAATAATGGAAACAGAGTTAGAGTGATAGAGACAGAAAGAGGCAGAGAAAGTGATGGAGACAGAGAGAAAGAGGCAGAGACAGAAAGAGAGTGATAGAGACAGAGAAAGGGAGTGATGGAGACAGAGAGAGAGGCCGAGACAGAGTGAGAGGCAGAAACAGACAGAGAGGGAAGGAATGAAGGAGGGAGTATCAATATGCATATTAGTGTGTGTGACTGTGTGCATTTCAGTGTGCTGGTAAGCACTCTGTACCTGGAAAGAGAGCCCTGACTCAGTCTGCTGGTAGCAGTGTAGCTCCGAATGCACAACCTGAAAGGGGCGTGAAATACACACTCAATACACTCATCTAACACATGCTACCCACACACCTCATAAATACAGACGCAGTTAAAAACTGTACACACCGACAGAAACAGTGTAAAGACCATGAGATCCTGTCCTGTCAGAGCCTGGCCTGGAAATTTGCCCTGGTCGCTGACCTGCACCTGGAAGGGGAGAAGGGAGAGGAAGCAAGAGGAGAGAGAGACGAAAGAGAAAAGGGTGGCCTGAGGAGGTACTGTATATAATACAAAGAAAGGAATAACTACATTTTTAAAAGAACATAAATGTATAGTGAATACCCAAGTCAACACTCATCTCGAATACTGACTTGGTGCATCACCTGACAGAGACTGATAGTGGAGTGGAAATAAATCAAATAACAGCCTCTGGAATAATTCCCCCTCTCAATGGGGAATTTGACAACACAACGGGCTCCTTCAGTCCCAAAACTGAAACCAAGACTAACAGAATCTGCATTTCAAGCCGAAACCGTTCACAGAGCGGCAGTGTCTGGAAAGAACTGCCCAGACAGGTTATAAGTTAAAGGTTAAAAAAAAAGAAGTTCTAACTTTTAATTACAACCCCCCCCCCCCAACTCTTTAAAAGACAAATACCATCTTAGGTGGGAGTAAGCTCCCAAATTCAGGCATCGTTAGGTAGCAAGAACCTAGCCAAATCTATTGAATACTTAATCCATGGATAAACTACAGCTAAAGACATGGAACCGAGTTAAAAATGAGTACCGTGTAGATGATACAGGAAACGCACTCAGGTGGTGTGGTGTGCCTGTGATCTGGAGTTTAATCCAGTGCGACAGTGTGTAGTGGGAGAGCCAACGCCCTGGGCGAGGGGACAGAAGCACCGGTGTGAGGTTGGCAGGGACCAAAAATAACACAAAAAGGGGTGAAAAAATAAAAGCAAAAAGCAAAAAGAAAGTGTAGCGCTGTGCCTCGTGACCCCCAGGCTGGGCTTACCCTGTTTAACGGTGTCCAGCCTGGGGAAAAAAGAGAGCCCCTCGCACAGCGCTGACCAGACTGGACTGACCCTATTTACCGGGGTCCAGTGTGGTAGGGCAGGGCGCGTGAGGCAAGAACAAAACAAGAACTGAGTGCGTGGAAAAAGTGTGCCTGCCCTGGTGAAAACACGTGACGGGACAGGTAAAAAGAAAAAGAACACCTTGCGCGGGTACAGACCCCTCCGGGATAGTCGGTCTAAACTCCGCCTTCCGGGGGTGTCCCTGCTCATCCCCTCGGGGGGTGTCCAGACTGTCTTTACAGGACCTGCCCCGCTGGGGCTCATCCTCTAGAAGCTGGCACAGCCGGGATTACAAGGGTGAGGCGTCGCCCTTCTACCAGGGCTCCGCCTCCACACTGGGCACGCCCCCGCGTCGTGCCACAGCAGACAGATCAGCTGATAGATCTGAAATCTGGGTAAGAAAAGGAATAAGAGCATCTTGTACCACAGTGGATAAAGATCAGCTGCAAAGTTTTAAAAGAGAGATACTGCTTGGAAACGATTTTTCCAGATATTTTCAAGTCTAGATATAGCCAGTAATATGGTGTTGAAAGTATTTATGAGTAAAAGAAAAATGTATTAAAGTATTTTATCAGGAACGAGTATAAGTGTCATATCTAAACTGTACAAGGGTGAAGAAATTACATTCTACGGGGTATATAAAGGACGTGGGAGAAAGAAAGTAATGTTAAGATTCGCAATGAAGAGTGGTTTAAAATGTGTGAATTTCAATAGAGATGTACCAACTCACTCTTATAGAGAGAGGATTGTTGGAAGAGTACTGTCAGATTCTTTGTAACTCCAAAACAGAAGGTGCATCATACGGGGGAAAATGCAGTGTTCATGTTTTCACTTAAATTACAACTGAAAAAATGATTAGATATTGGTTCAGATGGATCAAGTCCATTATAAGTTCACCTATAAGGTCAGAATTTATTAAGATACAGAATATTTGAAACTTGAAGTAGGAAAGTACTTTGTTTCTTATGTTGTTCTTGTCTCTCTGCAAAGGTAATGTGCTTTTCTTCCTCTCTATAATCACAAAAGATGATACAGCTTCCTTGTTTTGAGTGTATACAGATCTTCAATTAAGAAACCTGCTGAAAATATTTGTACACCATAAAGACAAAACAGAAAAGAAACAGATCATATGTCTATTTACGATATTTATGTGGAATAATGTACTTTGCAAATGTGGACTGTGTAAAACCTTGCCATCTGTTTGTAGTATGGTTCTATCTTTCTCTAAAATAAAAAAGGAAGTGCCCAGGAGATCTGGGACTGCCCCAGGTCATCTGTAAACAATAACATTCAGAGCTTTCTCGCTTAGTCAACATCATTAGGAACATTTTTATTGCTTGCCAGTTAATATTTGAAAATATTACTGTTTTTTTCACATTACAGTACATATTACTTTGGAAATACATGTATATGAAAGCAAGGTGGTGTAGGAGGTTTAAACAATCACAGCTGAATGGCAGTTGCATGTGAATTGGCTTTGGTAAAAGCCTAAGAAGGACAACAGGTTGGCTTGCCCTCAATCTGGGAGAACAGCTAGGGCTGTACGTTACAGTGACACTGTCAGTAGTAACTGAAAACAATTCAGCTTTCTACCTTCTAGGTCTTACCTACTGAATAACTCCAAAAACAGCTGGACCCTGGGATCAAGGAGAGACTGAGCAGCTAAATGAGCACAAGAGCAGGATGTAGCTCCTGCCGCTCGCTGCTCTGCCTGTCACCCTGTGTGCTCAGTGCAGCACAGCAGGGTGATGAGAGAGGGAAAGGAGTGTAGCGTATAGTGTAAAACTATGGTGAGGAGATGAAAGTGCTGTGCCATGTTAACTCCCCACACCTGTGAGGGTGCTCAGTGCTCTGTCCCCATCTGAGGGATACGGGTTCCTACCCTGTACAGGACGGCCCCTCGGCCGATAATTTCCTGCCTATGGATATTGACCAAGATGAAACTGGCGTCGGACACCCCTGCAGAGAGCCACATCTGACCAAGCGTCTCCTGCACGAAGCTGGCATCTGAAAGGGGAAACGAGACACATGGAGGAGTGACGGGGACAGGGAGAGAGGGGCAGAGGCAAAAGACAGAAACACAGAGTTCCTGTCTGAGAGGGGGGGGCTGAGGCTGGCAGAAACACAGAGGGGGACAGAGGCAGAGAGAGAAATACTGAGTTCCTGTCCAAGAGGGGCAGAGACTGGCAGTCAGACACAAACACACGGAGAGAGAGACAGAGAGAGAAACACTGAGTTCCTGTCTGCCAGGGGCTGAGAGTGGAAGTCAGACAGAAACACAAATGGAGACAGAGGCAGAGAGACAAACACTGAGTTCCTGTCTGTCAGGGGCTGAGAGTGGAAGTCGGACAGAAACACAGAGGGAGACGGAGGCAGAGAGAGAAACACCGAGTTCCTGTCTGTCAGGGGCTGAGGCTGGCTGTTAAAGACAAACACAGAGAGGCAGTGAAAGAAAAGCGAGGCACCTGTCTGAGAGAGGCTGGCAGTGAGGTAGACTGAGAAGCTGTAGCTCGTGCCCCTGTCCAGGTAGATGCGGTCAGGCAGGGGCTTGGTGCCTGGGCTGCTGTACACCTTGGCGTAATCCTGCATGGACACGTAGACCCCCCCGCTGGACAGCCGGTTACTGGCCAAGTAGAAATAATAATCCTGCAATGACAGCACACTCTGTAGCTGCAGTCTTAATAAAACACGGACCCCAACACTGCACTGTAACAAATCAGCACCAAGAAACGCACACAAAGAGGTAGAGTGTTCTTGCGTTCCTGTGCACTCTTTTCGGCAACAGTACACTTTGATCCTCACCTCATACACCACCTTATTCTTCCACCAGCGCCAGGTCGGGTCGTGAACTGGATCTCCGTAGGGCTGTGGACACACAAACTGTTCTGCACTGACTGGCAGCCAACGATACGACAGTATAATGGACCGGACTGCACAACACTTCTGTCTGCTGCTGCTGCTGCTATGTACCGAGAATGAACTGACATCCACACACTACAGTCCTGTACTGTATTTCACTGTGCTGTGCCATTTAACCATCCAATACTGTTTCACTGTATAAAGCTATGAGGTACTGTTGCTTTGCCTGCACTCTGTTTTACTATGCTGTGTTCTGTCCCCTGTCTCACTGCCCTGTGTTACTGTGCTGTACCCTGTTGTAGGAGGCGTGTAGCCAGAGCAGCTGGTGCAGCAGACCCTGGTAGACCGCGAGCGAGGAGATGGAGTGCAGGCCGGGGGAGCGTAGGACAGTGGGCGGCTCAGCCCGATAGTGTTGGACACGGCTGAACAGCTCCGGGGGGGGGACCTCCTCCACTCGCATCAAGAAAAACGGGCACAGGCGCTCGAACATAAACTCACTGGACTGCCTGAAGGAGGGAGAGAGAAGTACAAGAGACAGTACAGACAGCACTGACTCAGTGTGCTGAGAGCTGTAGGGAGACAGAGAATACAGTACAGACAGTGACAGTACAGACAGCACTGACTCAGTGTGCTGAGAGCTGTAGGGAGACAGAGAATACAGTACAGACAGTGACAGTACAGACAGCACTGACCAGTGTGCTGAGAGCTGTAGGGAGACAGAGAATACAGTACAGACAGTGACAGTACAGACAGCACTGACTCAGTGTGCTGAGAGCTGTAGGGAGACAGAGAATACAGTACAGACAGTGACAGTACAGACAGCACTGACTCAGTGTGCTGAGAGCTGTAGGGAGACAGAGAATACAGTACAGACAGTGAAAGTACAGACAGCACTGACCAGTGTGCTGAGAGCTGTAGGGAGACAGAGAATACAGTACAGACAGTGACAGTACAGACAGCACTGACCAGTGTGCTGAGAGCTGTAGGGAGACAGAGAATACAGTACAGACAGTGACAGTACAGACAGCACTGACCAGTGTGCTGAGAGCTGTAGGGAGACAGAGAATACAGTACAGACAGTGACAGTACAGACAGCACTGACTCAGTGTGCCGAGAGCTGTAGGGAGACTGGGAGAAGTGGTAGTGGGACAGGATCTCAGGAACAGGCAGTCTCCTCTTCACCAGGGAACCCCGGCCGGCTGAGTCCACTGTATACACTAGCTGCAGAGAGATAAAAAAGCAGATTAACAACAAATAGTACTCTAAATACAGAGTTGCATCATCTGTCTCCTCCTCTGCTGATCTTTGTGTTCGTACACAAGAGCGCTGGCGGGAAACAAAAGGATAACCATAGGCCACCGTGGCTGCTTGCTGAAAGGCAATGGACCACCTCCTGGAAACTGTAAAGCCGAAAAACACACACGTCGTTTAATTCCACAATTCATCATGACAGCTAATCCTGCAAAGGTGTTGACACCCTTCTAAACTGCCCCATGCAAAAACAGGGTCGTGCTCAGTCTCCCAGGTAGTGAAAGTGCTGATGTTAGAGATCTGAGGGGGGCCTCCTCGTGACCCCCACCCTACAGCGAAGAGTGTCTGGGTGCACTGTGGTAGAGTGTCTTTCAGGGCAGCACGTTAGTACAGTACAGTTCGCCATGTCAGCCCTGTACCTCCTGCAGCAGTTTTTCGGAGTCGTAGAAGACGGTGACCAGGCTGTGAGCACGCTCGTAGCTTCCCCACCCCTTCAGGCTCTGCAGGCTGGAGAAGGCATCCCAGGCTGCTGAGGGACGCACACTCACCACAGTGGGCATCCTCTCCTGACCCCACCACACCTGCAGCAGTACAGAGTGACACACTGGCACAACAGACTGTTACAGCACACTCACACCGTACAGAACACCTTGTCACAAGCGCAGCGTACAGCACAAGCTGTCACAACACATAGTGTACATGCACACACACTGTTCCAATACACAGTATAGACATACAGAAAAACAACCAGAGACACTAAAAACACATGGTCACACCATCACAACACAACACAGAGACGCTAAAAACACACGGTCACACCTTTATGACACAGTGCAGAGACATTAAAAACACATGCTGAATGCAGAGTGGGCTAACTAAAAATGCTCACCACTAATATATAACTAAGAACGTACACTGACAGTTAGCCATGTCGGTCAGAGAAAGAGAATGACACACAGAGGATATCTCTCAGGTCACTCAGACAGCCACATATGACACGGACACATACAGACAGGCTCTTCAGGACAGACGCACAGACCTGCTCAGAGTCAGTGACAAAGGTGAATTCTCCGGTCAGAGACAGGGTGAAGTATTTGATCCGCTGGTCACTGGGGAAGCCAGTGAGGAACACGTAACTGAAACCCATGTCGAAGCTGAGAGAAGGAAGAGAGGGCCAGGCTGGATTACTCAGAGGCAAAAGAGAGCACTGCGTTAGAGAGGGAGAGGGGTGTTGCGCTGTTCTGGTGACAGCACCATGGAGTTAAAGAGAGAGGGTATCTTACTCACGAACAGAGCAGCGCGTTACCCCACAGGAACAGGACCCTGCTGAAGGGGTTGAAGTTGATGCCCCTGAGCAGCAGGGGGATGTCACTGTATTGCGTTGAGCCCGTCACCATGACAAACTGCTGCAAGCCATTTTCTGGAAGACACGGGGCACAGCAGGAAGCTGACACAGTTATACAGTCACTTACAGAGACCAGGCTGCGCGCCACTGCATCAACGCCTTCCGCTTAGGACCCCCATCTCACATCTCTCCCGAAGGACAGAGCGCCATCAGGCTCAGGACACAGGGAGCTTCTAGCAGTGTCTCCCTGGAAAACGACGCCCTGCACTGGAACCACAGATCCGACATGGCCTCTTAACTACACTACAAGCGTCGGAATACCGCAGAGCGCAGCAGAAACACAAGCAGTGAGCAGAACTCGTTACATACACGTCTGAACACGCGCACAGCCATGAGATCGATGCTTGTAATCTCCTGCGTGGTAAAAACTTCATGCGTTTATTTTGTCCAATAAATTCCAGCTGTTTTCAGGAGATAAATCAAGATAAATGATCTGCTTTATCAATCCCCCTCAGCTGTGTATGCCTGGTGAGCAAAACTCAAAAAACAAGACTTGTGCTTTAACACAACAAAATAAAAGTGTGCACAACACAAGCACTGTGCCGGACCGTGATCCTGTGTCCTACCTCTGGGAAGGAATTTAGGCAGAGCAGCTCCAAGATGGAAACTCTCATCTGTGGAGAGAAACAGGAAGAGTGTGAGGGAGAGAAACTAAGTCACAAACCCTGGACTCCAGTCAGGACCGGTGAAGTGCCTGGAGATCGAAATCAGCACCTTCTCTCTTTGCCCATTTTGTCTGCATACTCCTCCATCACTCACTTTGTCCTTCCACTGATGTACCTCCTTTTCCTCACAATCTCCCTCCTATTCTCCCCTCCTGCCTCTCGCCGCCCATCCCCTCTTTTCCCCCCTCTCCCTCTCCCTTCCCCTTGTCCGCAGTAACAGAAGAAACCCTCCAGTGCACAGCGCTCTGTGAGCCAGGTGGCGAGAGCTCACTGGGCATTTTACAAACCTGCCCTGCGTACAACATTTTCTTTAGTATTTTTACTACGTATTCAAATCTTTAAGCACGCTGACGAAGTTAACCCAGCGCACGTCTCTAAGTGGAAAAGCCAGAGGACACAGGTGGGACTCGAAACTACATGGAAGTGCATTAAGAACGGAGAACAGGAGGAATGACCCGGGGTTCTTTTAGGACAATGCTGGAGGAGATCCTTGGATCAATTCACAATTAGCTACTAACTACCAAACAGGAAAGATGGGCGGAATGGCCTCATATTTCTTATGTTCTTGTTACTTGTTGCTTTAACTAATTGAATTTTTTACTAGCCCTTTTTTTCAGATTTTCCAAGTCCCAGCTTTTTTAACTACAAGCACAAGTTAAAGAAAAAATATTCCGGCATTTAGCTGGTTCTTGTCTGTTAACATACAAGTCTTCAGATTTCAGTGCTGATGCACGGCGACTGAGATTCGGAATTATTTTAATAGTTTTTGTCTTCCCTGTCTTCGAAGGTCGAGTCCCTCCATCTCCCCTGCCCGGCTCCACCCCCCCCCCCCTTCCCCCCTGCACCAGGAGCCCCGGACTCCGTACAGCGGAGCAGGAGCTGGTAGGCACGGTCCTGGCCCTCCTCCGGCAGCAGCTCCAGGAGGATGATGTCGACCAGCGCGTGCAGGTGATCCAGAGAGGCCCACAGCAGCAGACAGTCACCTGGGGGGGCCAGTCACAGACAGAGGATGGCGAGAGTGGAGTGGAGTGGGACACGGGCGAGATCGGAGCAACACGTCGATGGGGGAAGAGCGGAAAGCAGGCACTTCCAGTAACACCAGCATGTAGTGCGTGTAGGAGAGGGTTCCCAGGGAACTCTGTAGAGGTGCGTCTCAGATTTACATGTATGAGTCCGTTTGCCTGCAGACAGGCAGATATCTAAATGGATGTAAACACATTCTCAAAAGCTTCAGTCAGATCTGATGGATTTTGTGCATGAATATGGAACCTGCAGTGATTTCCTGTTACTGGCCCAACTCCCGACTCCCTGGCAGCAGCTCCTGTGCCGGCCCGGCGCGCGGACAGGCTGCTCCCACAGGCCCAGAGACGTCAGGACA
This sequence comes from Atractosteus spatula, assembly GCF_055471065.1. Classification (NCBI taxonomy): domain Eukaryota; kingdom Metazoa; phylum Chordata; class Actinopteri; order Semionotiformes; family Lepisosteidae; genus Atractosteus; species Atractosteus spatula. Next base: position 71,685,475 of record NC_142708.1, on the reverse strand, counting down.
GAGGGAGTGGGACTCACGCTGCAGAAACTGACACGGCGTCCTTCCCACTGAGTCCAGCAGCTGAGTGAACTCCACGTCCCCATCTGGGGAAGACGGAGAGAGTCAGCTCACTCGACACACGGAGAGACAGCTAAGGGCAAGGGCATGAGGGCCTTCTTTCTTCCTTGTTATTTCTATCATGTGTGCTGTCTATCTATACACGAGCAATTACTAACTGGCATTGTTTTAAAAAGCCTTGGCTCACCAGGACACCCGAGAAATACCTATCTAGTCAGTCTGGACTAGTGAGGGACAGTAACACTGAGAGAGATGAAGGAGGATAAAGATACACCAGATACTGGAGTAACAGGAGTATGGTGGAAAGGATAACGGATGAACAACAACACTGGCAGACGGACAGGGACACACAGAACCAAGAAACTACCGAGGCAGACAGACTGACCGACCCTGTATCTGAGCGCGGTAGATGTGTCCCCGCTGCCAGCCGCCCCCCAGGATGTAGAAGTACTCCCTCCCGTGGTGAGGGTAGGTCACCGGGACCAGCTTGGACACACACAGCCACTGCAGCACCCTCTTCCAGTACACTGGAGAACACAGCACCATCAGTACACAGAGAAACACACACTGCACAACACACATCCAGCACACTGGAGAACACGGAGATACACACACTGCACAACACACATCCAGTACACTGCAGTACACAGCACCATCAGTACACAGAGAAACACACACTGCACAACACACATCCAGCACATTGGAGAACACGGAGATACACACACTGCACAACACACATCCAGTACACTGGAGAACACAGCACCATCAGTACACAGAGATACACACACTGCACAACACACATCCAGTACACTGGAGAACACAGAGATACACACACTGCACAACACACATCCAGTACACTGGAGAACACAGCACCATCAGTACACAGAGATACACACACTGCACAACACACATCCAGTACTCAGCACCATCTGTACACAGACACATACACACTGCACAACACACATCCAGTACACAGCACCATCAGTACACAGACACATACACACAGTGTAGATGTGCTCAGGGGCAGTTACATGAGGGGGATGGCTTTAGAGGCAGTTAAGCCAGAGAGGAATACAGTCCTACCTGAGGGGGGAGTGTTCAGGGGCAGCAGGGAGAAGTTCCCAGTGAACTGGTGCACGAGCTGATTCTGCCGGATGAAGAGGGTGCTCTCGGTGGCGATGGCATCCTGGATCGTGGAGGAGAACTCCGCCTGCGGACACCCTAGGGAGCCCACCCAGCAGCTCTCCATACTGAGCTGGACAGCACCGACAGTCAACACACAGAGGTCATTATACTGTATATATACACAGACAGCAATCACCACACAAACACAGGCATGTTCCTCCACACAGATACAGCCCTAAAACAGGGATTATTAACCCGGAGAGCCCCAGTCCAGGGGGTTTTGCAGGTCACCATTAAATCACCAATTTCTAAAGATACGGAATAATTCCATTGTGAACAATTGCATTTGTTAAAATAAATAAAATAGAGATCATTTAGATGGAAAATCTCAGTACTCTAAATGATCAGAGTTCTCTTAACTGAAAAGATTCCTTACTCGATTCTTCAGGTGATGTCAAAGCAGGTGACCTAAAGGCCAAGTGGGCTGGGGGTCACCAGGTCCAGCTCTGGAGATCCCAGGACTTTATACACTACAATGTCACATAGTCTTTATTCTGGATATAAAGCACAGACAGCAAATATGCTGCATATACTGTATACAGTGTAAAGGAACAAATGAATGTTTATTTCATGCTGAAAAGAGAAGAAAGGAAACACAACATTTTGGCTGTGCTGTCACCTAGGGAGACAGAAGAAGGCTCCACAGCCAAAACGTTGTGTTTCTTTTCTTCTCTTTTCAGCACAGGAATAAACCTTTTTTGTTCCTTTGCAGCCAACACATGCTGATGCAGCTCCCTACTTGAACTATATACAGTGTATACACACTGTCCTTGTGCAGTCAGGACAGCCCACAGGGCCTGTGCAGATGCTTATAACAGTTAACAGCAATTCACCGAGTAATTTCACTATGTTTTCACTATTTCACTCTGTCTCACCTCTATAAGTGTGGTGTGTGTGAACTCTGAAGCAGTGAGCAGCACAGCCTTGAACCCGGGGACCCTGCCCAGGATCAGCACTGGGGACACACCCTCCACAAACCACAGGGGACGGGAGGGGTCTGACAGAGACAACATGGACTCCAGCGCAGCCACCTGGGCACACAGACACACCTGTAACACACCTACTGTACAAAGCACCTAGAAACTCAGAGAAACCAATAACACACCTGGGCAGACAGATACATAGGTAACAGGACAGCAGCACACAGAAACACACTGTACAAGGAATGTCGCACATGAAGCCATGGCAAATTACCTGTAACACACCTTCCATACACCTAGACACTTTTAATCCCTTTTAACTCCTTTATACACAAGGATTCCTATTGTCAGTATTTGACCATCAGTGCCTATGCTGCTCAATTTTTTTCACCTGTATCTCTCCTTCTTCCCTCTAGATAATATAGCTGCCCTTTCCTCTGTTCTTACATTTTCTCCACCTGCCTTGTATTTCTCTGGTCATCACCGTATCTCCCCCCCCCCCGACCCCTCTCTCTGGTCATCACCGTATCTCTCCTCCCCCTGCCCCCTCTCTCTGGTCATCACTTTATCTCTCCTCCCCCTGCCCCCTCTCTCTGGTCATCACCGTATCTCTCCTCCCCCTGCCCCCTCTCTCTGGTCATCACTTTATCTCTCCTCCCCCTGCCCCCTCTCTCTGGTCATCACCGTATCTCTCCTCCCCCTGCCCCCTCTCTCTGGTCATCACTTTATCTCTCCTCCCCCTGCCCCCTCTCTCTGGTCATCACCGTATCTCTCCTCTTCCTGTCCCCCCTCTCTCTCCTCCCCCTGACCTCTCCTTCTTCCTCTTTGCACTTCTCTCCAGCAGTTTGTCTCCCTGACCTCTCACCTCTGACCCTAGTGATGGTTCCATGATCCCTCTCTCTCCAGGTCGCACATATCCGTTCACATTCAGTGTGAAACTTCACACGGACACACAAAAAGAAAAGACGCCGGTTAAACAAACATTCTGGAAGTGATGGAAACGGAGGTGAGCGAGCCGTCTCGTCCCTCAGGTGACTGATGCACAGAGAGACAGGCTTAAAGTGACAAACACAGCGGAGTGGGGCAGGGAGCGGACAGATAGCCGAGTCCCCCCATGTTCCGGTGAACCCGCAATACCCAGTCTTGCGCCGTTTTCCATGTCTTGCAATAAAACTAGACCTTTTTCCTGCAGCTCCCAGCTGCCACCATCAGCGTGGCGTATGAAAGACTGGCGTTCCTCTGACGTTTGGCAGGCTCACTACGTAGACATTCCTAAAGCCACCGGTACATACTTACAACACGGGCGCAGTTCACTCCAAGTTCCCTGTTTACCTCCCCATGCTCTGAGAGCACAGGCGCCAACTTTCCAAAATTAATTGGGTGCTGCACCCAGTCAGCCCCTTTAGTGTAGGAAACAGTACTTCTACAGGTACAGGTGACACAGGTTTCCACTCTGGCTTCACTTCAGGGATCTTCTGCCTTGAAGGCAGCAGCTCCTTTGTGCACTGAGTGGTGCTGGCTTTCTTCTCGGCCTGCAGTCTAGGGGTTTGTCTTTCTTCTCACTCTTATTCAGGAGCATCCGGACCTTCTTCCTCTCCTGGGCCAGCTGCTCTCGGGTAGCCTCCTGGTCTGCTAGGGTTCGATTCAGCTGACACTCGACATGACTGGGCCAGGGTGGGGTTACCGGGATGCTTCATCCATGGTAAATCCAGGAGTTTTCTGTTTGTTTTTGTTTTCCTCAAGACAGATCGCTCACGCTGTTGCCGCCCAGTCATATTTGTGCGTATGAGTGTGTTGTTTTCCTGTCGTCCCGCTGACACTGCCTTACGTGACACAGCCTGGCGTGGGGTGTCAGAGAATAGGAGCTCCGATAGGCCAGTCCAGGAAAACAAACACACCAAGCAGCTGTAAGGTATAGTGCTAGTGCCCTTTTACTCACAGAGTGCAGGGCAGCTACGAAACTTGAAAGCTGCGTACTGGCCTCAAAAAAGCATGAAGTCTTCTCAAACTCTTTTCACAAGCTCCGTATCTCTCAGGTTTCCCGATCAGTCGCTTCCTTCTCCCTCTCCCCTGGTGAACGTGCGCTCCAGAGGACCAGCCATCTGTCCCCACATGGCAGACGGACCCAACCAGAAAGCCTCAGCTTCCTGCTTTATAAAGTGTCAGCCGACCACTTGTCTTGTGTTTAACTGGTCGGGTTGACATTCCTTCCCTCACAGCATTAGAGGGAGTGAGACGAGTATCTCCATTTGGACTGAACTTACTGTTTTCCGAAGGTCAAATTTTCTTTAGAAATGTGAAAACTCAATTTTAATGCATTACAACAAACACTTCCTTAAAAAAAATCTATAATACTACATGTCATTACAAAGGCATCGCTGCACAATCTCACTGGGTAATCTGCAGAAACCTAGCTTTCGTCCTTACAGAATATATAATGTTTCACACTGTGTGACTGCTATTTAAGAACAGCTAAGAAACTCCCAAACACCAAAATGAACAAAACCATATAAAAACACACAAATACAAACAGAGACCCAGCTCTGACCTCCTGTCTGGTATTGGGTGACCCTGTCCATTGGAGCTGACCAGCACTCTGTAGACCACTGAGCCGTTGAGGAGGGGCATAGGGGCGTACCAGCCCAAAGAGCACAGCTCACTGCCACAGCGCACTGCAACACACACATGGACACTGTAAGGACACTGCGCTAGCACAGCGGCAGCACTGCCACAGCACACTGAAACACACACACAGACACTGTAAGGACACTGCACTAGCACAGCGGCAGCACTGCCACAGCGCACTGCAACACACACAGACACTGTAAGGACACTGCGCTAGCACAGCGGCAGCACTGCCACAGCGCACTGCAACACACACAGACACTGTAAGGACACTGCGCTAGCACAGCGGCAGCACTGCCACAGCACACTGAAACACACACACAGACACTGTAGGGACACTGCACTAGCACAGCGGCAGCACTGCCACAGCGCACTGCAACACACACAGACACTGTAAGGACACTGCGCTAGCACAGCGGCAGCACTGCCACAGCGCACTGCAACACATACACGGACACTGTAAGGACACTGCGCTAGCACAGCGGCAGCACTGCCACAGCACACTGAAACACACACACAGACACTGTAAGGACACTGCGCTAGCACAGCGGCAGCACTGCCACAGCGCACTGCAACACACACAGACACTGTAAGGACACTGCGCTAGCACAGCGGCAGCACTGCCACAGCGCACTGCAACACACACAGACACTGTAAGGACACTGCGCTAGCACAGCGGCAGCACTGCCACAGCACACTGAAACACACACACAGACACTGTAAGGACACTGCGCTAGCACAGCGGCAGCACTGCCACAGCGCACTGCAACACACACAGACACTGTAAGGACACTGCGCTAGCACAGCGGCAGCACTGCCACAGCGCACTGAAACACACACACAGACACTGTAAGGACACTGCGCTAGCACAGAAGGACTCTTACCGTCATCCAGCACCGGCGCAGTACTCAGCCAGGCCTCCAGGCGCTGGGGCTTCTGGCGGACTGGGTGGACAGGCTCCTGGAAGATCACTGTGACGACAGGCTGCAGGCCGGTCAAGTAGGCCTCCCGTACAGCCTGCAAGGACATCTCCTGCCGGGGAGACAGAGAGACAGGGGGCTGAAAGACAGGGAGACAGAGAGAGAGAGATGCACACACCCCAGAGAGGCCAGCTGCCTTACCTGAGTCTCGCAGGCAAGGTCTATCCTCAGGTAATAGGGGAAGCCCAGGTAGTTCTGAAAGGCAGGAAGACAAGCAGTCTTGTTACCGACACGGCGCACACACACTGTGGCCAAGCCCATGCAGCAGGCCGACTCACTCATCAGAGGTCAGCTGGCCCTTACTGCCCAAAGCCTCCTGACGATGGGAGCACTGGAGATTAACAACAACTGGCTCTCAGACTCTTCAACAGAAATTGTCACCTTCACACAGGGGAGGCCGGGAAATATAGGTTTCCCACATTGAGAAGTAAATGCTGCTATAGGAGAGTTATTCTTAACAACAGCTACCCCCCCCAAAAAACTTCAAACCAATGGTCCGTCATATCAGCAGTGCCTTTACTGAAAAGGGAGCTGCAGGTAATTAGTTTCTACCGCAGTAAGAAATACATGAATACACTGTCAGAGATTTCACCTTCTCCGTGCCTGTCTAAAACTCTCCATCCTCCTCTTCATTTCTTTCACTGGTCCAAATGAAACCCAAGTTTAGCCCACATCCAATACCCATGACAAACCTGGGGCTCCGCTGTGGATTTCAATTCTGTACACTCCAGAAACGTCCAGCCAATAAAATAACAAACCCGGAGCACTGGGCCTGTAATCTGTGGCTATTCGTCGGCATGAAGCGTGGATGTGCTCCTGTCCCCTCTGTGTCCGGGTCCCACTCACCGCACTGGGATCCAGGGGGTCGACGGCCTGGTCAGTCAGCATGGCCATCACCTCCTTCACCGCCGAGACCGTCCCCTGCCTCTCGATGGAGCTGGAGAAGGAGGTCAGGTTCCCGAACTCACACAGCCGCGCCGTCCAGCCGCAGCCCCCGGCGCTGCGCGGCACGCCGGCCAGCAGGCCCGCCAGCCACAGGACTGCGCGCACAGACAGCATCACTGGGAGGGAGAGAAGGGGTCACGCCCACACTGCGCACCTCAGGGCGCCCTGCTGACAAAGACAACAAAGGTCTCTCCTCAGGTAAGATGGTATTTACGGGGACACTATACTGTAAAGAGGCGCCGTCCTTTAGATGGGATGTAAAACCAAGGTCCTGACTCTCCGTGGTCATTGAAAATCCCAGGTGTTTCTTGAAAAGAGTAGGAATGTTACCCCGGTGTCCTGGCCAAATTTCCCCCTGGACTTTACCAGTCATAATCCCTAATAATCCCCATCTCTGAACTGGCTCCATCACTCTGCTCTCCTCCCACTGAGAGCTGGTGTGTGGGGAGAGGACTGGTACACACTGTACACACTGGTGGTGGTGGAGGGGATCCCCATTACCTATGAAGAGCTTTGAGTGGAGTGTCCAGAGGGGAGAGGGGTCATACCCTCCCCATGCGGTCAGGGCCGGATTTTGGGGTTCGTAGGCCCTCGGCACTTTCACTCCGAAATGTGCAAAAAGAGGGGGTCAACGCCCACCGAATGACGCCGACTGACATGATGCACTTCAAACTAGTCTGACGCCAAACCACGTGATTGAAGGAGCGAGTCGAGGGACCGTCACGTCCATACTTCCAGTTTCTAGAACAGCCGCTAGACCGCGCAGGATCACTGATCTGGAGCACCTGGAGTCGATCGCAAGCGTGTTGTTCCAGCTCCTTTTCGTCACCAGTGTGTCCTTCCTTCGCGGGCCCTAATGGGAAATCCAGCACCGCCTGCAGTCGTGGTCGGACAGCAGTTGCGGGATTTTATCAGGAACGACCTCCACACAGCTCCAAACAAACCACTGGAGAAAGTGCTTATATAACAGAATAAGAAAATCTCAGACGCACGGTGTAAGCCCTGTTAATGTGCGTTCACACCAGGGCCGGCCTGTGTGAAGAAGTGTAACCTGTAACTTCGCCTCCCGGGCAGGACGGGACGACCATGACGGCCCTGTCAGGGCTGTCTGTCCTGTGCATGCTCACTACTCACTCACTCATCTGCTCGAAGCGAGTGATCCTCACGGCCAGACAGGGACTGAACCGCAGGACCCACTCCCACTCCGTCCACACAACTATCACCGACACCCGGATAAAGTCTTTTCGCCCAATTTGTTAGCTTATTGTATTTTTTTTTCCCCAAAGTAAACCTGCCAGTGCTGAGTAGAAGTGATCGTCAGGGTAACAATCCCTCGTCGACATTTTAGAAGAACGCCAAACACTTCCACATCACATCCTCACGCAAATAAGAAATTCGGGATTCGGAACACGCGATCCAAGAGGGAGTTCATTGACCCCGCAATGTCAACCAAGTCGGGTTTTTAAAGATGGAAATTGATTACTTTTCCCCCTAATTAGCTGCGGCCTCAACTTTTACCTCAGTCGCGCCCCCTTCACCGTCCTCGAGACTGCCCCCGAGCGCGCGCGCGAGCGGAGCGCGAGGGAGGCGCTCGGAGGCCGACCCCGCCCCCTCTCGATCCTCATTGGCTGAGAGGTGCAGCGCCCGCTCACGTTGGTGAGCTCTTGGCTGTGACCTGCGTGCTGGTCGAATCGGTTTTTAGACAAACTACCAGAGCTTTAAGACCCGATCTGCACATTAAAAAAAAAAAGAAAAGGCAAAAAAGAGACAGACTTAAAGAACGTCACGCTGGGCTCCGACAGAGCACGTCCCAGATTCAACAGTAGGGAACAGCCTCGCCCTGTAGGTCCAGGAGCGCTCCCGGCCAGTACGTCTCACCGGTCACCCTTAATCCTTCATTCCTCAAGACAGGGGTCACTTGTAAGTAACTCTTTTACGTGAGGCTGAAGATTTGTGTACCAACCCAGCCGTAAACGCATTAATTGAATAATTGACTTGTAATTGATCACAAGTAAACATTTCCAGTCCTTTGGAAATCGGTATTTTAAAATGGTTACACACGACACTACCGGGATTGGAGCACCTCGGGAGCAGATTTAAAGAACATTACCGATTTAGATGTGAAGCTCTTACCCGTTCTCTCCATTAGGGGGCAGTGTGACTGTAGTTACAGTGGTCGGTGAACAGGGTGAGAGATTTATAGATGACAAATGTGTTTTTTGTGACAATAGCCCTGAAACTATTCAGCATTTGTTTTGGTTATGTCCCAGGGTAAAAATGTTCTGGACTAAGTTGCAGAATTATATTAAAAAAGAGACCAATATTGATATTTGTTTTGTTGAAAAAGCTATTATGTTAAGTTTCAGCCCCAGTGAAAACAATATAAAAATTTCGTTTGTAATAAATTTAATTATTATACTGGCACGTTATCACATACATAAAATGAAGTGGTCTGGGAGGTACCCTGTGTTTGAGCATTTTAAAATGGAAGTAAAGTTGTATTTGCAGACTATTTCGAAATGCAAAAATATGAAAGCTGTGCGGACATTATTTTTATTTAATTTGTTTAATCTTTTTTCATAACTTGAATTGATGTAGTAGTATGTACCCCCGACGATATTTTTGTTTTGAATTGTTATATGTACTCTTGTTTGTATTGTAATGTTTGTTCTTTTGTTAAGCATAAATAAAAATAAAAAAAAACAGGAAAAAAAACAGATTGAGATGTGAAGCTCTTACCTCTCCTCTCCGGCAGGGGGCGTTGTTACTCCACTGACAGCCCAAGGCGGCAGACACACAGCGACACAGTGGGAGAGTGCAATCACCTTTATTACAGTGAAATCTGCAGAGATGCCCACCCTGCCCGTGTGTGCAGAGCGTGGGTTCAGTGTGAGAATACAGGGCAGTGAGAGCACAGCAGGCATGGCGTGGGATATAACATATACAAGATACAGTGTGTATATTCAGAGCACATGTAGTCACTATCATTATTCTTATTTACACTCTCCAGGGCAAGCAGATGCAGTCTGTTCCTTCGTTCGTGAAGGAGTTCAGCAGCAGTCATGCTTTCTAACAGGGGGCTCCCGCGAATAAGTTACTTAATTGAGTCTTAATTACTTCTCGGACCCTTAATCACCCCGTCCACCCTGCTGTTGAGAATGACTGGAACCACCGATCAACCAGGGAGTGACTGGACTGGACTCGAATGGAGTGGAGTCACAGATCGGGACGGTCCGGTCCGGTCCGGCCCTGTGGGGCCCGACCGGGACGCCCCCAGCCTCGATCATCAGGCACCGCTGTGGACGACGGACCCTCGGTTTTCGTTTTCCTTCCTGTCGCCAAGTTCTCTCTCAAAGCGGAGCGGTGGCTTCGTTGACCGGGAACAGGAAGTTCTTCCATCGCCGCCCGCAGAGACGCTACAGCGGGCCCCGGGAGGGGCTTGAGGACCACTGCAGCTGGGCCGGCCCGGACCCCTCTCTACGGGCCTCAGAAGCCCCCTGCGGGCCCCCTGCGGCCGATTCCCGGACTAAACAAGTCATTCTGCCTCCGGACAGGGCTACAGCCATGGGGAGGCCGATCCGGTCTGCGTCTCCCTGCGCCTCCCGCCTCTCTGGCCCGTCTCCCGCCCCGCTGCTCGGGAAGTCCGTCTCGGTCTGCGGCTCCCCTCCCGCTGGCTAGCAGGACTCCGGGGGCCCCGCCGAGGCCCCGCCCTCACTCCGCTCGCTGTCCCAGTCGAGCCGGCCGCACGGCGCCCTCTCCCACTCCACCGCCTCCCCCTGCGGTACGGAGGTGCTGTCCCTCCGCGGGGTCTGGGCTCGATCGGGCTCTCCCGATCCCCGGTCCCAGTCCGCCGGCTCCCCCTGCGGTACGGAGGTGCTGTCCCTCCGCGGGGTCCGGGCTCGATCGGGCTCTCCCGATCCCCGGTCCCAGTCCGCCGGCTCCCCCTGCGGTAGGGGGGTGCTGTCCCTCCCTGGCGGGCTCTCGAGCTCCTCGGAGGCCTCCCTGAGAACCCCCAGCTCGCTAGCGGGGCTCCTGGCGTCTGGGGCGCGCCGGGGCCCGGGGCGCTCATCAGGGGCCGCCACCGGCGCCCCATCCTCTTGAGCGGCTGCCTCATGCCCCGCCCCCTCCCCTTGCAGACGGCTCCTGTTGGGCCTGTGGACCCTGCCCCTGCCCCGCACCTGGCCGTAGTGCAGAGTCCTCCTGCGATGCCATTGGTTGATGGACTGCTGGGCCTCCGCGCTGACCTGTCGGGCGGCCAGCCGTGGCCGGAAAGTGGAGACGTGGAAGAGGGTGGCATAGACGGAGGTGAGGTAATACCCCCCTGGAAGACAGGAAGTACAGCGCCGTCACACGCGCGGGAGACAGACTGCTGGAGCAGGGCTAGCAAGGCCCTGTGAGCCACAGAAGACGCAGGCAGGCCCCCTGAATTTCAGCACCAAAAACTGCTTTCCAATTTTACTACACAATCGGTTTTTAGTTAAGTACTGAGAGTGCGGTTGTCCCGGGCAGTGTGTGGTTGTCATGATCAGTGTCTATTTGCCCCAGTCAGTGTGTAATCATCCCAGTTAGTGTGGAGTTGCCCAGGTCATTGTGAAGCTGCCCCAGTCAGTATGTAGTTTACCCAGTCAGTGAACAGTTGCCCCCGTCAGTGTGTAGTTGTCATGATCAGTTGTCAGTGGCAGTTGCCCCAGTCAGTGTGTGTGTAATTGTCCCAGTGAGTGTGCAGTTGCCCCAGTCAGTGTGTGTGTAATTGTTCCAGTGAGTGTGCAGTTGCCCCAGTCAGTGTGTGTAATTGTCCCAGTGAGTGTGCAGTTGCCCCAGTCAGTGTGTGTAATCGTCCCAATGAGTGTGCAGTTGCCCCAGTCGGTGTGTTTGTAATTGTCCCAGTGAGTGTGCAGTTGCCCCAGTCAGTGTGTGTATTTGTCCCAGTGAGTGTGCAGTTGCCCCAGTCAGTGTGTGTGTAATTGTCCCAATGAGTGTGCAGTTGCCCCAGTCAGTGTGTGTGTAATTGTTCCAGTGAGTGTGCAGTTGCCCCAGTCAGTGTGTGTAATTGTCCCAGTGAGTGTGCAGTTGCCCTGCTTTCTCTCACCCTCGCCCTGCAGCTGCCCTGGGTCCAGCAGCTCCATCATGTATTCAGTGTCGAGCTGCAGCTGAGAGATGTCACTGCGCAGACACACCCAGGTGAGACAGGGCAGGAAGTCATCTGCCCCATACACAGCCCCTAAGAGAGAGGACAGGCCCCCTTACAACACAGGCTACACACAGACACACCAAGATACTGCTGCCCAGAGAGGAGCACGTTGATACCTTCGATACCTTCCAGGGCTAAAGAACGCCCACAACGAAGACTGAGAGGAGACTGGGTTCCTTAAAGGCACTGGCTGACAAAGTCACGTGTTGAGAGTCAGCAGTGAAACAGGACCACAGGACACAGCCGGAAACTGCAGAACTGCTTTGACAACCGTCAAAACGAGGCAGCTCTTCACACAAAGGGTTGAGTCTGGAGAGCTGGCTGATATCCTGGCTTCTTGCAAGAAAGAGCTAGATGAGATAACTCAATAACCTACTGAAAACACAGAAAAATGAGCTAAATGGGTCGTCAGGTATGCACAGACCCAGGACATAACTATACAGTAATACAGCCGCCGAGAGACAGGACTGTAATTCACAGGACTCTGCACACTTACTGTATGTATCAGAGTCCGAGAGAAAAAGGGAGGAAGGGTAAATAGAAAGACTTTGCTGCATGGTAACAGGGTAAATAAAGAGGCCAACACAGTGAGCCTCCTAAGGCCAGTGAGTGCCCGTGCCACACGTCTCTATGTGTGCCCGTGTGAGCCTGCGGGTCTCAGGGTGTAGTTACTCCTCCTACAGCACAGGGGGCGCTCTCACCGCTGCCGGAGCTCATGGCCTGGTAGATGCTCTTGCAGATCTTCAGCAGGTGTTGCACCTTTTTGCTGGGGGAGTAGGCCTGGTGCAGGGCAGCGAGGCGCTGCTGGATCTTCTCCATGGCGACCGCATCGGGCACGCCCACCCCGGAGGACCCGCCCAGCTCCTCCAGGCTCCGCCCCCGCATGCACTGCTGGTTGTCGGAGAGGCGCTGCAGGGTGCCGTCGCGGGAGCGGTAGTCGTGGAGACAGGAGTAGAGGTGCGAACAGAGGGGCTTGAGGACGATCTTGTGGAGAGTGAGCTCCAGCATCGCATCTACAGAGGGAGGAGGAGAGCTGGGTATTAAGAGGGGGGGTTTGTTTACATGACACACGCCCAGGGCGGCGCTCCAGCAACGCCCTGACTCACAGAGAGGCCGACTCGGGAAGAGAGGGGATTGCTTTGGCGATCCTTGTCTGGTTAGTTATCTAAGTTTAACTACACCGTCGGCAAGAAGCCCAGGCCAGGAAAGATAACTGACTAACGGAAGAAGAAGGGGGCTTCTTCAGGGTGGAAGGTGAAACTGGCCCCTGACAGCGCAAGTGAAAGTGGCTTGGGAGGACCGCCAAGGGGAGGCGTCTTTACACTAAGTGCGGCGGGAGTGTGGAACAAGTCGCCTGGCCGTGCTGTTCACCCTGTTTGCCTGTGTGGGTGCTTTATGAAGAGGCTGGCCACGGTTCTCAGCTCCCTTGGCTTCCGGGTGCTGTACACACTGGGTCGATCGGCCACCCCCAGAGGCAGAGTAAGTCCAGTAAGGCGCTGAGAGAGTTCACCAAGAGAGCGCTGGGCCCCGCCCACGCCTCAGCGGAGGGGAAAGCTCCCCTCAGGGCTCTGCGCGCTGTACGAGAGAGGACTCCTCCACGCACCTCGGAATGAGACAGTCATAACGACCGGTAACCTTTTCCACTTCAAAACACCAACCCCCTCCCTCCTGTCATAATCAACACCCGCTGACCCCCCCCCCCGGGGGGACCGCAGAACTCCAGGAAGTGACATGCCCAGGTTTCCTGTAGGCAGCCTGCGTTGCCTAGCAACTGGCAACCACATCTGCAAGCAAACGGCTGCGAGCTGCTTCTCGGGCAGCGTCAGAAACCAGCTGGGCCTGGGGGAACGCCGGTGGGCCCGCTGGCACCAGAGCTGGCGCCGGCCTGGGAAGCTTTTTCGCTTCTGCAGAGACCCGGGTCCTGCGTCCCTGCTGGTGATGATGCTACGTTTACAAAAGTAAACCTGCAAATTCTGCAAGACCTGCCCCTGTGCTCCAGACAGCCAGGGTCTCATGCACAGTGCTGTGGTGTTTTTGCATCATGTGTCAGATTTAAGCGACATAAACTGGGAACATGGACGCCCAAGGCTGACCACAGCAAACTGTCTAAACCGTCTGCTTTTAGTACCGGATATGGCAACAAACCGTTACTTGCCAATCAGAAAACTGCACGTTTTTGGTATGTAAATTTTGCTCATCTCTAAAACTAAAAGCCTGTTGCCATCTTTGAGAAAGTGACGAAGTTTTGGCTAGCTGCGTCCCTCCTCCTTTCTTTATTGCGATACAGAAATCTCCAGTCCTGAGGGTCCAACGGTACTAATCAAAGGACCCCAGATACACACTGTGGCACAGGGTTTGAGCCTTCTCCCCTTTATGCCAGGACTTGTGCCTCCCCCCCCCTTGAATAAATTCATGCTGGTCTTAAAGATCAACCCGACCGCAAGCTCCCGACCTGCTGCTCCACACACAGGCTTGCAGGGCTGCTCCTGGAGAAGCAGGGGAATGAGGGGGTGCGCGCAGAGCACTCACCCAGCTCCCAGTCCGGCGTGTCTCCCAGGCTGTCCAGGATGCCCTGGATCTCGGGGGCGTCCAGCAGCGCCTCCCTCAGGCCGGTCAGCTTGTGCCGGACGTCCTGCAGCAGCTCGGAGCCGGACGGGTAGGCCGGCGGGGCGCACGCCCTGAGCGCGTGCTCGAGGAAGGCGCGGGCCTGCTCCCCGAAGCCGCCAGCACGCCGCTCGCACAGCTCCTGCGCGCGGTGGGACAGGCGCTTCTGCGCCGAGACCAGCCCGCCGATGACCTGGCCGAACGCCGAGAAGCGGTGCTTGACTTTGTCCGCCAGGGCCAGCGAGAGGCGGCCGTGCGGGGCGCCGGCGGGGGCGCCCCCCAGGGAGCCGCACAGCACGTCCATCTCCTCCTCCGTGCTGCTGATGGACAGGGAGTCCAGCTCGCAGCCCAGGGGGGTCAGCAGGGAGTGGACGGGCGACGGCGGGGACAGCCACACCCCGTCTTCGATCCAGGACACGCGGTGGGGCGACTGGGGCCCCGAGTTGCGCTGGGACGGCTCCGCAGGGGGACTGCGGGAACCGGGGTCATCGGTCTGCTGGCTTGGGCTTGGGGAGCCAGGGGTTAGGAGTTCAGGGGTTGGGAGGTCAGAGGAACCCCCTCTTCTCAGCGCGTCAGTCTTCCTCCTCAGGATGACTCCCTGAATGGAGCTGGGGGAGCCGGGGGAGCAGGGGGGGGACTGCAGAGCTCCCGCTGGGGCAGAGAGAGGTCAGAGGTCAGAGGTCAGAGGTCCCTGTCAGCTAATGCAGACACCTAGAAATACCAACTTGGAAACAAGTTTCTACACCTCACACATACAGCATGCATCTGTCTGTTTCTGTCTGCTTGCTTTGCTGTTGTTGTATGGACTTTTCTAAAAAGTCCCATATTGTTATCAAAGTTGTTTTATTTGCTTTAACTGTTTTATATTGTGTAGCTCTTTGAGATGTTGCACATCAAAGGTGCAAGATAAATGTTCTAGCGTAATATATATAATATAAAAACTAATGTAGTTCAGTGGATAGCTGCGTCAGCGTGCGTAGCCTTCTTCGGGCGTGGAGGTGTCCACACCTGAAGAAGGCTCCACAGCCGAAACGTTGTGTTTTCTTTCTTCTCTTTTCAACGTGGAATAAACCTATTACTTGTTCCTTTGCAGCCTACGCATGCTGACGCAGCTCCCCACCTGAACTACTAATGTTTATTATTGCCTGTAACATCAGATAAAATTGCAAACAGCTTGTCCACATCCCTTCTTGTGATATTTGGTAAATGATCTGTATGTGCAGCAGTAGCTGCAGTGAGTCAATGTTATCCTTTGAACTTGATTACTCCAGTAGCTGAACTCACAAGCCTGCTCCTTCTCCGTACTGCTGGGCTCATTGACCTCCTGCTCCTTGTCCACTGAGGAAGTTCTCTTGTTCTGAAGCCCCGCCCCTCCCCAGGGGCGGGTGGTGCTCAGCCTCCGTTCTCGCCTGCGATTGGCTGCCCGTACGCTCAGGGCCTGACTGGTTTCCTGGGGTGACTGCTTGGTGAGCCAATCATCTCCGTGTTCGTGGAGGAACAAAGGGTTAATGATGCAGAGCGCTCCATTCGCTGAGGTCACCTGCCAATGAGACAAGAAGTTAATTAGGCTTCAATTAACTGCTAAGGAAGATCTCGGTAAACTTAAGCCATTTAAAAAAAAACTTTCTTTTTAAGTCAAATGATTTCCCAAATGATACTTTTATTAGCAGTTTTTAAACCTGGCATAAATGAGCTTTTTAAGCTTTTAATCTTTTAAGCATCGAACGCATTTTCATTTTTCTCATTAAAACAAAAACAGATCACCAGCTATCTATATTGAGGAAGGGCTCTCTCTTGATCTCAGTGACATCACTTCCTGGATGAAGCTTCAAGACGGTGTGTGGTTAAATTCACCAGTAGCTCAGGCTGCACTGTCAGCACTGGCTTCAGTGGAAGTCCAATTATAATCCCACTGACAAAGCAATCGAGCTCAGTGATGTGGCTCCTGCATACATCAGGGGAAAAGAGCAATCAGAGCAACACAGCAGTAACCGGACAAACAGGGGTCACCTGTATCGAACACATGGTGAGACCAGTCGGGGGGTGAAGTGGGGCGCCGGTCACGTGATTGGATTCCACATTCGGGCCTGAGGAGGGATCCAACCAGAACTCTGACACACAGAGAGCAGGGATGGTATATCCAGAAGAACACACAGAGCGGGATCAAAATACAGAGCAGAAATAATCATTTTATCAGCATTTAGCCACCTTGTGGATACAGGGTCTATTTGCTTAAAATATGACACAGCCCAAACTGGACCAGCAATCTCTGGACTGTAGGGTTACAATATGACACAGTCTGGACCAGTGATCTCTGGACTGTAGGGTTACAGTATGACACAGACTGGACCAGTGATCTCTGGACTGTAGGGTTACAATATGACACAGACTGGACCAGTGATCTCTGGACTGTAGGGTTACAATATGACACAGACTGGACCAGTGATCTCTGGACTGTAGGGTTACAATAGGACACAGACTGGACCAGTGATCTCTGGACTGTAGGGTTACAGTATGACACAGACTGGACCAGTGATCTCTGGACTGTAGGGTTACAATAGGACACAGACTGGACCAGTGATCTCTGGACTGTAGGGTTACAATATGACACAGACTGGACCAGTGATCTCTGGACTGTAGGGTTACAATATGACACAGACTGGACCAGTGATCTCTGGACTGTAGGGTTACAATATGACACAGACTGGACCAGTGATCTCTGGACTGTAGGACTACAATATGACACAGACTGGACCCATGGAAAAATAAGAAACAAGAAGAGGGAATAGTGTCACAGGGTAGAAGAAGATAAGAGACAGAGGCAGAGGGACAGGAAACTGGGGAGAAGGAGTGGGACAGGAGAACAGAGAGAGACTCACTGGGGCCCAGATCCATCAGGGGGTTCATCTGCTCCATACTGAGAGAGTACACAGCTGTGGGGATGGACAGACAGCACGGTAGCACGTCCCTGCGAGAGAGGGGTACAGGAGGAGAGGGAGAGAGGGATGAATAGATGATGAAAGGATCAAGTGAAAAAGAAAGATAAGGTAGTGCTCCTTCCCTCCTCCTCCATACCTACCTTCCTGCCTCCTCATCCTCACCCCTCCTCCTCCACACCCCACCTCTTCCACACCCGCCACCCTCCTTCCTCCTCCTTAACACCCCACCTCCTCCCCATCCCGCCTCCCTACCTCCTCCTCCTCCTCCACACCCCGCCTCCTCCCTCCTTCCTCCTCATCCTTACCCTGCCTCCTCCCTCCTTCCTCCTCCACACCCCACCTCTTCCACACCCCGCCTCCCTCCCTCCTCCTCCACACCCCAACTCTTCCACACCCCGCCTCCCTCCCTCCTCCTCCTCACCCCACCTCCCTCCTTCCTCCTCCTTCAAAACACCACCTCCTCCTCTCCACTCTGCTTGTCTCTCTCCTCCTCCACACCCCACCTCCCTCCTTCCTCCTCTTTCAAAACCACCTCCTCCTCCACACCCCGCCTACAGCACCTGGTCCCTCCGTCTCACCTGCTCACTGTGTAGAAGGCCACTAGCTGGATCAAGTCAGAGAAGCCCAGGTGAGACTCTGGCAGGTGAAACACTGAGCCAGATGGGAGGAGGGAGGGAAAAAGAGAGCTTTTAGACATGAGCTTGTCTTCATGCATCTCGGCTGTATGTCAGCACATCACGGTGTTGAGTCAGCAGACACAGGCACGCCACAGAGCCGTCTTTGTATTAGAGCACAAGCATATCAGTGTACCATTTCTGGGATGACCCTGAAAGACCTTCAATGGTTAATATTCAATATTCACTCAGGCTGCACTGTCAGCGCTGGTTTCAGTTCAATTATAATCTCTCTGAGAAAGCAATCAAGCTCACAGCGAAGTCGCTCCAGCCACCTTCAGAACAACGGTGCCGGCGCAGTATGAGTGACAAAGAGCAACACAACAGTAATCACGACATTCAGGGGTCACCTGTATCGAACGCATGGTGAGACCAGCCGGGAGGCGAAGTGGGGTGCTGGTCATGTGACTGGGTTCCACACTTTGGTCCTGGGGAGTATGTCATTGCCTACTGACATGGCGAAAGTACGTCAGTGTTTACCTTTGCTGGTGTATTCGATGGCAAAATCCCTCACAGACTCGGTGCTGCCCCCTACAGACACACAAAGGAGGTGCGGGCAAGTGGCGGAGTCACACAGCACCAGGAAACTCTGCAGAGAGAGAGGGGGAAAGGGCAGAACAGGGGAAAGACAGAAGGAGGGAGGAAATTAAAGAACACGAGAGAAGAGAGGGAGCGAAGAGGGAAGAAAGAGGAGTGGGAAACAATGGGCAATGAGGAAAAATGTTAGGAGTGTGGAAAAGGGAAGAAAGAGGGAAAGAGATCTATTATGGCACTGATAACTTCCAAATAATAATGTATTACATTTGTGTAGCAGATTCCAAAGTGCTTCACATATAAGAGCAAACCCACTTCTCCCACCCCTCCAGCTGGGTGAGACAGGGCAGCTGTTCTGCACCTGCAGCCCCACAGCTCAGGGGCGCAGAGAGGAGACTCGGGCAACGTCAGACTGTAGCCCCGAGTGAATTCTAGCCAGGACCCCAGGGCTGACACCCCTCCTGTAAGTTTGCACACGAGTCAAATGGTATCTGTGACTTCTCCTCCAATGGACAGGCCTGCCAGCACTCTGCAGACATGAGACTGGGTACAGAAGCAGGGAGATCTGTCATCTAGACCAAAGCAGCTCTCGAGCCCCCGAGACTCTGACAGCCTGCGACCGCACTGCGGCACTCAGCCCCTCGCGCGGACTGCAGGAAGTGCCGAGCAACACAAATAGGGCCCCAGCCTTCGGGTGGGTAACACTGCAGATGAGAAACTGCAGTTTAAATAAAACAGACGAAATGTTTACGACCTTCCTGTGGCGTGAGGAAGTCCCGAGATGTACCAATGCCTCCCCCTCTCGCGCCGCTGACAGATGCACTAACTTTACAGCTCATCTCTATCGCTCCAAATACAACCCAGAGCAGAGAGCTGATTGCTGTCCCTACAGCACCACACTACACCAAACTACAACATAATATTGCCCCAAACTACAGCACCACACTGCACCAAACTACAACACCAAACTGCAACATAATACTGCACCAAACTGCAGCACCACACTGCACCAAACTACAACATACTACTGCACCAAACTACAACATAATACTGCACCAAACTACAGCACCACACTGCACCAAACTACAACATAATACAGCACCACACTGCACCAAACTACAACATAATACTGCACCAAACTACAGCACCACACTGCACCAAACTACAACACCAAACTGCACCATAATACTGCACCAAACTGCAGCACCACACTGCACCAAACTACAACATACTACTGCACCAAACTACAGCACCACACTGCACCAAACTACAACATAATACTGCCCCAAACTACAGCACCACACTGCACCAAACTACAACATAATACAGCACCACACTGCACCAAACTACAACATAATACAGCACCACACTGCACCAAACTACAGCACCACACTGCACCAAACTACAACATAATACAGCACCACACTGCACCAAACTACAACATAATACTGCACCACACTACAACATAATACAGCACCAAACTACAGCACCACACTACAACACCAAACTGCAACATACTGTAATACTGCACCAAACTGCACCAAACTACAACATACTACTACAAACTACAACAACTACACTACACTACTACATTAAATTACAGCACTATACTGCACCACAATGCAGTATCATACTACACCAAATTACACCATACTGTACCACACTGCAGTACCATATTGCAACAAATTACAGCACTATATTGCACCACAGTACAGGCCCATACTACACCACCGTACAACACTATACTGTACCACACTACATTACTACACTGCATTACATTACAGCACTATATTGCACCACACTACACTAATACACTGCATTAAACTATAGCACTATACTGCACCACACTACACTAATATACTGCATCAAAGTACAGCACTATACCCCGCCACACTACAGTACTATACACATACAGTACAACTACAGTATCATAATGCAGTAAACTACAGCACTATAGTGTACCACACTACAGCGCTATACTGTACCACAAAAATCTACTATACTGTACCACACTACAGCACTATTTGCACCAAACCACTCCACTATACTGTACCACTCTAAAGCACTATACTGCACCAACCTACAACACTACAGTGTACAACACTGCAGCACTACAGCAGACCAAACCACACCACTATACAGTAACCATGTTACATTATTATACTGTACTACTCTACCCTGTTCTGTACTAAATTTTACTGTACTGTTATATACTATTGCAATGTATTACACTACTGCTGCTCTACAGAGCGGTTGTACACCAAGCTGTCCTGCACTAATCTACTGTACACCTCTATACTGAACCACACCAAGCGACAGCACTGCTCTGCATTGCTGCACACTGTACGTACCCTTCCACACGTCCATCCCTGAGCTCTTCAGACACCTCACTGACAGAGGGGTAGACTGAAGCCCTGCTCTGCCCCTAACCCCTCACTCAACCAGTTCCACCTTGGTGATGAACTGAAACCGCTCTCTCATTAACCCAAAAGAGGAAAGGGAACATGTTTGAAAAGGACAAAAAAAAAACAACTTCCTTATTTCTCTCTCTGCTTGTGTGTGCGTGTAGGCATTCACAGTTACACAACGGCACCTGGCGCAATTGTATACCAAACCTGAGCCCAGGCACAGTGGCACAACGCCACCTAGCTGAGAGAAATTCAGCTCGGGTGAACCACCCCCTCACCCCCGCCCCCCGCCCCCCTTTCCAAACGAGCCAGTCCTTCGGCTCCCCCTCTCGACAGGGTAGGTGAGGTTGCTGCTGTGGACACACACACACACTGGGCTTCTCTCTTCCCCAGCTGGGAGAGCCTGTCGCTCCACTGCCTCTGGCCGCCAGTGCGGACGCACGCCACACCCACACTCCTCCGGGCGCGAGGCTGTGCCCAGCTGGTCAGAGCCTGGCGCACAGATCTCGCCGCCCTGGGGTCACCGCAGAGGGGAGCGAGCAGCTCCTGCCCCAGGTTTCGGGGCCTGTCCCACACCGACCGGCTGGAGGACAAGACCCTCTCCAGTCTTGTACGGAGAAGACGCCGGAGGGACCTGATACTCGTCTTCATAATCCGCAAGGACAGCGGCAAGCCCAGCGGACTTCAGAACGAACCGTTAAACACGACAGGGGTGTGGAATTTTTAAACACCGGCGAACAACAGAAGGTCAAGAGAAGGTAAAGGCATCTTTACGCAGAGGGTTGTGGGAGTCTGGAAGAAGCTTCCCAGCCACATGGTTGAAGCCAGCTCTCTGGCTTCTCTCAAGAAATGTGTGGATGAGATCCCTGAATGTGCCCTGTGTGCATGGACTGGTGTCCAGACGTGTGCTCTGTGTGCATGGACAGGTGTTCAGGCATGTGCTCTGTGTGCATGGACAGGTGTCCAGGAGTGTGTACTGTGTGTATGGACAGGTGTCCAGCTGCGTCCTGTGCATATGGAGAGGTGTGCAGGTGTGTACTGTGAGTATGGACAGATTTTCAGGATTAAGTTGGGTGTATGGACAGGTGTCCAGGAGAGTCCAGCTCTAAGAGGCTTGTAGGTACGGTACCCAGATGTGTCCCGATGTGGACTCACCCCTGTGTGCCGGTCCCTCAGTGCAGCGTGGGCCCTCTCTCTGTCCCAGGAGCCTCCCAGGGCCCATGCAGGCTTGCACAGCCTCAGTCTGTCCAGGAGGGTGAGCGGCGGGTCTCTGGCCATACTGCTCCCATTCAGCACCCCTGTGGAGGCCCTGCAATACAGAAGCACACCAAGGCACTGAGGGACAAGCGATCAGCATGTCTCTCTCCACTCTTCCCACTCTCTCCTCCATCCCCTCATCCTCTGACTTCCTCTCCTCCCCTGTCTTTCTCGTCCTCTCTCACCTCTCCGTGCTGCTCTCCCCTGCTCGCTCCTCCAGGCCCCTCATCCCCTCTGCCCTGGAGGGGCGGGGCATCTCTCAGTGGGCGGGTCCTGTCCTGCTCAGGGGATCCCACTGCTCCATTCCCAAGGGCACTGCACTTCCGTCGGCTGTCCACTGCTCCCGTCCTGAGCTCAATGCTGTGGCGATTCTGTCGTCTCCAGTACAGCGCTGTCTTTAGATGTCACAAGCCTTAAATAAAAAAGTCACACAGTGGTAAGATATGGACAGACAGACACAGTGCAGTATCACTCTGCGTTGGGTAGTGTTTCCACACTGGGATCACACTGCTGCTGCGCAGAGCTGGACAGACAGACAGACACAGTGCTGAACAGACAGACACAGCACAGTATCTCTGCACTGGAATCACACAGCTGCTGCTCAGTGCTGGACAGACAGACACAGTGCAGTATCTCTCTGCACTGGATAGTGTTTCCACACAGGGATCACACACACACTGCTCCTGCGCAGAGCTGGACAGACAGCAGTGGGATTATGCCACGGGTCCTCTTCTGCAGCAGAGATACTCAAACACCCTGGACTGCTCAATCTCCGGAATGTCTCTTACAAAGGCGAGACAATTGGAGAGCCCACAGTACAACACGCCAAGTTATAGCATGTTGCATTGCACATAGCGCCCCCTAATATTTATAGCAGACTGCAGTGCAGAGCGACAGGCACATTTTGCAAAAGGGCAAGAGTGCCTGTCTGTCCAGAACTTCAGATTGAAGGACTACAGAAGAATAAGGTGATATGAAGTCTAGTCTGACACAAGCCGGTATCATGTCTAGTGGGATTTAAGATGACATCCTCACTAAAGCCCACCAGCGCCTTCACTTCCTGAGACAGTAAAGGAAGTGGGGGATGAGCAAGACAACACTCACCCATCTTTACCGTAAGACCACTGAGAGTGTGCTGACCGCTGGTATTACAGTGTGGTATGGTGGAGCCACAGTACAGGACAGAAAAGCTGTACAGAGGGCTGTGAGGTCTGCTCAGAAAATCACTGGGACAGAGCTACCCTCCATCGACCGGATATATCTCGACTGCTGCCACACCCGGGCTCGAGCAATACTTCAGGACCCAGTTCACCCTGGCCACGATCTGCTCTCACCCCTGGGGTCTGGTAGGAGGTATCGCAGTATCAGAACACTGACGCATAGATTCAAAACCAGTTTCTTCCCCCAAGCAGTCCGCATCTTAAACAGCTCAAATTAGCGCATGCACATATTAGCACCTGCACTTTAAAGTACTGCACTGCTTGCACTATGTCCTGTCTTGGCTGTATCATAATGTCCATTGTCTAAATTTATTGTCCATGTCTGTCATTTGTGCCCTTGTTACTGGGTACAGCTGAACGAGTAAGCATTCCAATACACTTGTTATATACGGCAAGTAAAGAAATCTTGAATCTTGACATTCAATGCAACTGTGAGTTTCTCTATAGGGTTATTAAAGGTTAAAGGTCAATAGCCGTGGATTGAGTCAGGGATGAAACAGAGAGAGAAAGTCTGTCTCCTGCTCACCCAGTGCTCCTCCCTCTTCCTGTGTCTCCTCTCTCTGCAAACATGTCCAGCATCTCGTCTTCCACCCCCGTGACACAGCCCTCTTTCCATGGCCTAGCTGCGTCACCCCAAAGTCCTCCCACAACCCCCAGCTCTCAGAGCCCCGGCAGCAGCTTCACGCCACCAGATCCAGCAAGCAGGAAGAGGCTCAGGCCCAGTCCACTCTCGACCCCAGCAGGCCGGGACACTGTCCCCGTGTATCTCCTGGCGGCAGGGGGAGTCCAGCTCGCCGGCCACACAAAGGGGGACAGCAGGGAGCTTGTGTTAGGAGACTCCCGGTGAAAGTCAGGATCAGTGCTGTGGAATCGCTGTCTGATTGGGATTGCTCATGCTGCTACAGCTGTCTGGTTACCCGCTGGGGGGGCAGCAAGAGAGTGGTGTACAGGAGGTGAGGCTCAGACAGACAGACACCCCTCCGTAACTGAAGCTGTCTCAGGCATGGGAAAACCCAGGCCCAGATCCTGTAGCTTCTACAGGTGATTTCTCTGTAATACACCACCCTTTCCTGCACTGCTCCACACAGAGAATCTCTCGGCAATAAGAGACACAGAGGACAGGAGACACAGCGAGAGAGAGGAGATACACAGAGGGCAGGAGGCACAGCAAGCAAGCAATAATAGAGAACTCCTCAGTAAAACACACAAAGAAGGACAGGAGACACAGTGAGAGAGAGGAGGCGATGGAAAAGGAGGAGTTGGCTGTACGGTACTGTCGCCTCACTTACAGCCGTGCGGTCCTCTGTCTTCTTCAGCAGCTCTCCTGCGAGCCGAGACAGACCCGGCCCAGCGACTCTACACCTCGGCCTGCAGACTCTCCCCTTTCCACTGACGGCAGACCCCCCAAGTCTCGCCCTCCTGTCCTCCCGTCTCCCGAACACCCTGCCCGTCTCCGTGTCAAGAGTCCCCGCACTCCCCTCTTCTGGTCTTCAGCCCGTCGTCCCACCTGCTCTCCTCCTCCTTCCTCCCTCCCTCGCTCTCTCTCTCTCGCTCTCTCTCCTCTCCCCTCCCTCTCTCAGTCTGCGGTTAGCCTCGCGCTGCTCGAAGCACAGAGCAGGCAACAGACGCGCCCAGACCGAGAGAAACGTGCTGCGGGGGACAGCGGCGCGGCGCGGCCCGGCCCACCTTCCACCGGCTGCCGGGCCGCGCGCGCGACCCGGTGACGAAGCACAGCAAGCGCCGCTGGCGACAGCACCTGCCTGGCGCCCCACTGGGGCTGATGGGAAATACCCCGGCGTGGCAGACGGCCCGACCCTGAGCCGTCTCGGGGGCAGGGGGAGCCAGGCCCAGCTCCCGCAGCTCTTACAGGCCACGCTGAAGAAAACAGGTTGTCTGCAAGGCACCACCCTTTCCTGCCCTGCTCTACACACAGAGAGCGACAGGAGCTAGGAAAGTCCGTGGCAATAAACCACATTCTTCAGTCAAACGCTCATTAAGCCCAGTTTCCATTGGTCTTTTCTTTTGTTACTACTGTTTTTATTGTTTTCTTATGAACACACAAAGGTAAGCAGAAACAACAAAATAAAGCTGCCGATCATCTCAAGACCTCAAGTGTCACCGATAGAAATGAGTGTGAAGTCTGTTCTTTATCGTCTTTGGCATGTTTTCAGAGGGTCTTGTGCTGGGGAGGAAGGAGGGTGAAGAAAAGAAACATAAAATCATCATCGTGAGGTTATGAGATAATCCACCTCTCCCAATAACTCAAAAACCTCCTGCTGGAGTCCTAGCTGAAAGGTTAACGTCATCAATCTCTGAAACGATAACAGTTCCAGTTTTCCTCGGTTAGGGGACCTCTTTGTAACCATTTACGTGTTACAGCTTTCTTGCTTGCTGCCAAGAATACTTTCAGCGAGTATTTCTCTCTTCCCACCACCTCGTCAGGCAGATCACTCAGCTGCAGAACTGAACAAGGCTCTGGCACTTCTGAACACACCTGAACCAAAGACCACGCTTCTTCCCAGAACTGCTCGGTTTCCTAAACCCTGAGAGAGCTGGTTTAATAGAGGTCAGCGGCGGCGTGAAAGCGCGTCAGGATGTGACACTCTCTCTCCCTGTGAGAGCCGCTTCCTGTGTGAGGAGCGCGCTCGCGTGCGCCACGTTCTCGGGCTCCGCTCAGCCGCTCTCGCCGGAAACTGAGCCCCCTGGAGCGCATGCGTGTGCGCACAGAGAACACTGGTCCAGTCTGTGTCATACTGTAACCCTACAGTCCAGAGATCACTGGTCCAGTCTGTGTCATACTTTAACCCTACAGCACAGAGATCACTGGTCCAGTCTGTGTCACACTGTAACCCTACAGTCCAGAGATCACTGGTCCAGTCTGTGTCATATTGTAACCCTACAGTCCAGAGATCACTGGTCCAGTCTGTGTCATATTGTAACCCTACAGTCCAGAGATCACTGGTCCAGTCTGTGTCATATTGTGACCCTATAGTCCAGAGATCACTGGTCTGTCTGTGTCATATTGTAACCCTACAGTCCAGAGATCACTGGTCCAGTGTGTGTCATATTGTAACCCTACAGTCCAGAGATCACTGGTCCAGTCTGTGTCATACTGTAACCCTACACTCCAGAGATCACTGGTCCAGTCTGTGTCATATTGTAACCCTACAGTCCAGAGATCACGGGTCCAGTCTGTGTCATACTGTAACCCTATAGCCCAGAGATTCTTAGACTGGTCCAGTCCAGTTTGTTTCAATATTGTGCACAAGTACAGCTATGAATCCAGTAAAATGCAACCACATAGCACAGTGACTCTACAGTGCCCCAGTACAATGTACAAGGATGGTCTGTTGGTTGTTTGAGTTTACACCAAAATGGCACAGAGCCCTGAACACATTACCCGTATAGTACACTACAGTACTGTAAGGTCTGTACCTCAGAGACCACCCCAGACAAAGCAAAAAGACACAAACATTACACCAGGCTTGCACATCACAGATGCAAGTTCAGATTGTGAAAAGTGCATCCTGATTGTGAACAACAATGATTGACATAAAGTTCTGATATACAGGACTAGTCACAAGAGAAGAAAGAGATGGTGGTGATTCCTCATTTATCAGTTTATTAGTATTTGTTTCATATTGCACAGCATGGTTCAGTTTTTGCCTAGTCCAACTTAAACACAAACCAGATTTTAATAGACTGTGTCCCCCCTCTACAGGCGATATGGTGGAACTGCATTGTAAAGCTACAAAGCACAATGTGCCTTGTGCACAAGTATAAATAAAAAAAGCAGGAATAATAATAAAAAGATTAATTACAAGTTGCACTATATATAGGATTTTTTAACATATGTTTTTGCAGCCAGGTTGCCTGGACAAGAACTGGAGTTCTGACAGAGGGCCTGCCTGTCTCTACCTGTTGGTCTCCACGCCTGATTGTGCCCATCTACAGAGAGGCGGGCAGAGGAAGAAGAGGGGAGTTAGAAACAGAGGAAACAAGAGATATATGAACCGAGACCAGACAGAGTAGAAAACGAGTGAGGACAGTAAATAGTACTGGATAAAGGTGAGAGAGAGAGAGAGACTTGAGGGACGGATGCCCAGGTCGTTGAGTTTTCTAACAGGAAACCCTCACTGACTGGGCAACGATCAGTCCTGCTTTGAGTTGCCTTCTCCCATTGGCTGCTCAGGTTTGTCACTCTCCCCGGGCTCCACCCCCAGGCCTGCCTTTTGCCCCGCCCCAGAGTTCTGATTGGCTGCGCTGGCCTTCTCCTGCTTGTCCTTGCTGTCAATTAAAGCGTGCTCCTGTTTCACCAGCTCCTCCAACTCGGTCTGAGAGAGAGCAGTAAGATGGACAGAGCGAAAGAGAGAGGGGAGACAGGGAGAAAGAGTAATATACTTAGCTCCGAGACTGTAATCCATCAGTCATGCTAACAAAGCTCTTTGAATTTGATTATGAAATGCGGGGGAAAATCTCCATCAGTCTGTCAGTCAGTCTCTCAGCCTGTCTGTGTCAGTCTGTACCTTCCAGCCCAGCAGGTCCGCGAGAGCAAGACAGCCATCATCGCAGGTCCCCAGATACGCCACATCCCTGCGAGTCACACAGAGCGACGACATGGCGGTTAGTGAGAATCACACTGTAGCTGTGAGTGTGGCTGTCTAGCAGCCTGGGTGAAAGTGCAAAGCACATGTAATTAAATTAGCACTGTATGTTAATCATTGCGATTTTTGCTCACAATCAGGATTGACTTTTCACTAACTGAACTCGCATCTATGATGTGCAGGTATGTGTCTTAGAGCATTGTCTGGGGTGGTCTGTGAGGTACAGACAGACCTTACAGTACTGTAGTGTACTATACTGATAATATGTACTGTACTGGCACACCGTCCTGTACTTGTGCAGGGACACAAGTTGCTCAGTGCTGCCCTCTACCAGGCACTGCCTAGGTGTAGATCTGGGGACAAACATGCCTGGCTGTATGTAGCACGGAGGACAGCTGTGCCTGGCTGTATGTAGCACGGAGGACAGCTGTGCCTGGCTGTATGTAGCACGGAGGACAGCTGTGCCTGGCTGTATCACTGAGAACAACATTGCCAGGCTGTGTGTAGCATTATGGATGTCAGGATATGTGCATGCATAGTGTGCCTCTATCTCACCTGTACGCTTTCTCTGAATCAAAGTCCATTCCTCCACCAAAGCCCAGGAAGCCCATCAGAGAGTCTGACTGAGAGAGAAAATGGGTGAGACGGTTTTCACAACTCGTAACTGTGCGTGTCTATCAAGCAGTCTGTCCCTTCCGCCAGTGTGAGTCAGCATGCCTGTGAGTCTGTCCCCTCTGTTCCTGTGAGTCAGCACGTCTGCACGTCTGTCCCCTCTGTTCCTGTGAGTCAGCAGGTCTGCACGTCTGTCCCCTCTGTTCCTGTGAGTCAGCAGGTCTGCACGTCTGTCCCCTCTGTTCCTGTGAGTCAGCAGGTCTGCACGTCTGTCCCCTCTTTCCCTGAGAGTCAGCAGGTCTAAGAGTCTGTTCCCTCTGTTCCTGCGAGTCAGCAGATCTAAGAGTCTGTCCCCTGTGTTACTTGAGTCAGCAGATTTGAGAGTCCATCACCTCTATTGCGTCGGAAGGTCTGTCAGTCTGTCTCACCTGTCCTGTCTTCTCTTTGTTTATCAGAAGCCGTGGGGTTCTTGCAGAGACCCTGTAGACAGAAAGACACGGAGAGAGAGGCTAAAGACGGGCTGAGATAAATGTAGAAAAACATGACTTAATAGACTCAGATCACATTCACACATAGAAAGACAGACTCACTTGCCGACTAGTGAAGCAAATGGCTGGACCTGCAGGGAGGTGCCCATGATGATGAGGAGATCACAGCGAGGGAAATCCTGAGCGACAGGGAGTGAGAGGAAAAGAAGGGCAAGAAATCAGAGGTTAGAGATTTTCAGAACATGTGGGAGCAGAGTCTGTGAATACAAACACCCTGCCTCTGTTCTCACCATCTGCAACGAAGTGAAGAATCGAGCTGGGAGGTTCTCCCCGAAGAACACAATGTCTGGGAACACAGAGGGAGAGAGAGTTTCTGATTGAAACAACTAAAACTCAGAGAGGAGTTACTGACTAAGTTCAGCACAGACAGCCCAATAAAATGGACAGACAGAATGAATCGATATTGAATTTCATGGATAGATGGACAGACAGAATGAATCGACAGGTAGATTACATGGATAGATTGAGAGATTGAATCGACAGACGGAATTAATCGATAGATTACTTAGATAGACGGAGACATTGAATAAATGGATGGACAGACAGTATGAATCGATGGGTAGATTATACGGATAGATGGACGGACACAATGAATCAACAGGTAGATTAAATGGATAGATGGACTGAGAGATGGAATTGATAGCAGGAAAGACATGAGATTAAGAGAGTGACACTCACCAGGCTTCACAAGGCTGCTGCACTTGTCACACTTTGGGATCTCATCAGCAAAGATCTTCTCTGTGAGACAGATAGACACAGAGGCACAGCCAGCTTTAAAAAAATAGCTTTTGGACTTCTTAAACCTGTATTATATGTCCAGCAGTACCTAGTGTGGCTGTATTAATCTCCACATCCTTTTGCTCCTGGCTCTGTCCCACCTGTCTCTCTCCCTCTCCTTGCTCTTTGCCGTCTCTCCTTTTCTCCCTCTTCCCATCTTCCTCCTCGTTCCTCACTGACATCCGTAATCCTTCTCTTCTCTTGTGCCTCCCTGCCTCCCTCCCTCCTGCTAACCTTTCATCCAGTCCAGGGTGTACTCTTTCCGGCAGAGGAAGCTGACACAGTGGGAGGTGTAGAACGTGCCATGGGCTTCAACCAGGTCATCTCCCTGTAGCCCTGCCACCCGCTCCAGTGTATCAATGTTCTGTCAGCCAATCAGAGAGCACAGAGACTCTGTCAGGCCCATTAGTGAGCGCAGATACTCTGTCAGCCAATCAGAGAGCACACGGACTCTATCATCCAATCAAAGCACAGAGATTCTTAGTCTACCAGAGAGCACAGAGAAACTCTCTCAGGCCCTGCAGAGAGCACAGAGAGACTCTGTCAGCCCATGAGAGAGCACAGAAACTCTGTCAGCCAACCAGAGAACACACAGACTCCGTTAGGCCGATTAGAGAGCACGGAGACTCTGTCATCCAATTAGAAAGTACAGAAACTCTGTCAGCCAATCAGAGCAAAGAGAGACTGTCTGATTCAGTTTTTCTCTCACTGACCTGGGAGTAGCAACGCCTCAGCAGCCCCTTGTCCTTCAGCATCCGGATGAAGTAATGACACACTGTGGGCTGGGGAAACAGGTATCACATAAGTGTGTGTTATTACTCAACCAGGAGCCTAAAACACCATCTACACCTACACATGACTACACAATCAACACACACACGATACATGGTTCTCTAACTGAGAAGAGATGAGACGCACTGGGATTTCAATGCAACGAAGCAAAACACAACTGAACAAGATATGTTGGATATTCAACACATACTGTGACATACAGATACACAAGCCTGACAGGCAGCATGTCTCACCTTGAACTGCCCGGGGTACAGCTCTCTGGCCAGGGCAAAGAAAGGCTCTGGGTGTTTCTGAAAGAGAAAGAGCCACGTAATTTCCAGGCAGTCATGCACAAGTGACATGCAGACCCAATCACACACAGACAGACAAGCACAGGGGCACACACAGAGACAGACAGACAAGCACAGGGGCACACAGACAGACAAACAGACAGGCACAGGGGCACACAGACACCCACAGACAGACAGGCACAGGGACACACACACACCCACAGACAGACAGGGAGAGATTCGCTAAGGCAGCGAGGAGGCGAGACTCGGGCAGTGAGACTCATGGCCAGACCTTGAAGTAGTCGATCTGAAAGATGGCCTCAGGGTAGGGCAAGCTGTACTTCTGCAGGTTGGCATACAACCCCGTGTCAGGAGAGCGGAAATCTGGAATGCCAGCCGCTACCAGACAGAGAAAGACAGAAAGCAGGGTGAACACTGCTGAACACTACAGACTGCTGAGCACTCAGATTGCACAGAGGGAGAGAGGAACAGTACTCACACGTCGATATTCCTGCTCCCACCATGCAGATAATGTTTTTACCTGAAGGAGAAAGGCAGGGAGTCACACGTGACACACTGAGTGACACACTGAGCACCTCACTAACACACTGACAAAATGACGCACCACGCAACCAAGCACAGCACTGCAAGAACTAATCCCGTGACACAGACTGGTAGATCTCAGTGGATGAGTAGAGGAACATTTTCCCAATGTTATCCCACAAATGTGTCTGACAGAGCTACAGATCTGTACAGATGTGTGGTTCTCCAGTTGTGAGAGGGGACTCATCGTTACGCATCTTTATAGTTGCCAAGCTCTGCATGCCGACGGTTCTGCAGCTGTTCACTTGCAGGGTTGTGTAGTTGTGTGTTCAGACACAAGTGGGTACGGGGCTACAGTTACAGCCGTGCAGCTGGAGTCATGCAGCTGTGTGTGTGTTTGTGTGTGTGACAACTCACAGTTGCCGCTCTGGATGTATCGGGCCACCCCCTCCAAGCTCAGCTCATCCAGAACCTTCTCCCTAGAACCGGAACCGAGACCCAGAGTCCGCGAAAACAGATTCCTCAGGAACTCCACTGGGAAACAGAGAGGAGGAAGAGAACAGGTGAGTCTGGGAGCAGAGACGCAGAGAGACGCAGAGAGACGCAGAGAGACGCAGAGAGACGCAGAGAGACGCAGAGGGTGTCTGGATGAAAGTGCCCAGTGGAACTGCTGAAACAGGCACCCACATCCCCAGGTCAGGGCTCTGAAGGGGTCAAGGAGCTGCTAACTGGCTGCGAAGGGAACTGTCCGGGTTCCAGTAGGGATCTGTCGCTTAGGAATGAAGGAAGGTGGAAGGGCAAAGCGGAAGGAGCTCCTCTTGTTTCCACTGGACCTTCTGTAGCGTTTCAGCCACCTCTGATTCCTCACTTGACGATCAGCCCACACACACACACGCGTGTGTCACAGAGGAGGGGAGGGGAGCTCAACGATCAGGGGAGGTTCAGGGGAGGTTCGCCTCCCGCTACTCTCTCGAAAGAAGCTGGATTTCAGCTTCAGCCACATGGCTGTAGTGCGTGTCGCAGATTCCCATATCAATCAATCAATCAATCAATCAATCAATCAACACCAATCCTCAGCCTGTGCTCCAGACACGGCACGGACTCAATGTGAAAACGTGTCATCCTTTCTTCCACGGTTTTTACACTGCAAGATAACGGCTCTTCATACAGCACAGACATGCCCAGCTTATTTGAAATGAACACCCGGATTCTGTCTTCCTTTCTTTATTTTCCAGATGGGGAATTTGATTTACAGACACAACACGTTACACCATACACTGAACATGAACCCACTAGCAAATAGGTTTCAATTCCCATAATGGGCACGGAGGTGTTTTTGCACTGCTCACTTCCCTAGGTAGGGCACAAAAGTTCAGACCACAGTCCTGAACTCACATGAACTAACACTGGGAAGTTCCAGATTAAAGCTGATCGGGATCTGGACAGCTAATGCTTCATGTTTAATTCATGTGTGGAGTTACTTTAATTTTGGGCTGATATTAATACCCCGTCCTTTACCAGTACTAAGTGGATGATGGGCTCAGATGGTCAGACCAGCATGATCCCATGGGCTTGCCAATCAGAGCCCAAGCCCCTCCCCCACAGCTGTCACTCACTCTCAGTGTCTCCAGTGGCCCCGCCCTCGTCGCTGCTGTCCCCTGATTGGTCCTCCTGTGGAGAGGAAGTGGCCAGAATGAGCTTTTGATTCCAGATTTTATTTCCACTGTCCCATCTGACAAGCTCATCAGGATACAGACTGTTTTAGGCAGGATGTCAATTTGTCAACCAGTCAGAATGAGAGACAATGACTGTCAAGTGTCAGTCAGTGTCGATCTATAGCATTAAACTAGTGCGTCAGCCTGTGTCAATGTCTCTGCCCCCCCCCCCCCCCCGTGTGTCAGTCTGTCACTGTGCTCTTCAGCCACAGCCATTCCTCACCTCAGGCTCTGCGATTGTGGCCTCCTCGTCCTTTTTGTCAGGAGCTGGGAAACAATACATGAGCATTGCTGTGTAAGAGTCTGATATCCTCCCTGTGCGCCACTGCGTCCTAGTACAGAGCAGCCCTTGTACTCGCAGACGTTTATGGATTCCACTGAGGTTATTACCGAAAAAAAAAAACTTCACATTCTTTGATTGTAAAAACGAATCGCACGCAGTCACGAAAGCCATAACTACAGTAATCAGCACGCTGAATCAGCGAGGTGCGCACGAACAGCTGTATTGTTTTCGCTGCGAGACTCGGGAATCTCTGCCGTCGACAGTGTTTAGGATAAGGAGCTGTGTATTGGACCCCCTCCCACAACCCCCTGTCCGGCCGTTCCGCCTTTTCGAGATGGACACCCCGGTAATCTGACCGGCGCGGCTGCGACCCACCTCAACAACCCCAATTCGGAGCCATTCGTGCGGATGCCCCTCTGGGAAACACCGAGGCTTCACCAGTGAACAAGGCCCACGGGTGCTGGGGAATGTTTACCTGGTGGGTCAGACATTTATCCGTCTCGCCCCTCTCTCCGTCAGTTCGTCGCGGAATTTTACTGCAGTTTATTGATGTTGCCTTGAATTGATTTCACCCGTCCCTCTTCTGTACTAGACACACAGCGCCCCACCTCCAGAAGATTGTTATTGTCCGTTTCCTTTACCGTCCGTCTTGCTTTCGGTACCACCCCCAAATCCGTCCGGGTGAAACAACAGTTCCTATTCCTCTGCTTCTCTTCAGAAAACCGAAGGGAATTAACATTTGCAAAGTATTAATATTGAGTAATGTTAAATATTATCACGTTTTAATCCAAATCACGTTTACCCTGTTTAACAAAAGCAAATTTCCCCCATTTCCTCCCACCAAAAAAAAGTAAGGATATTTGTCTGGTTTTGTCCAGTGAAGTTCCCCACAGTGTGAATGTGAAATTTTAGCATCAGGTTCATCAAGATATCCAGACCTAGGTAGGACTACAAAGAACGCTGGTGTGTCTGTGCTTGATGTTGAGTCAAGACTGTTCATTTTAATAAGGTATGAAATCCACTAATCTTGCTAGCAGATTAAAGATGAAAACAGGTGAACACACTGAAATCTAAACAGATAATTTCAAATGTCATTACATGTGTGTCCTTGAACCACAAACTATTGAAATGTCTTACCCCAAAACACATGAAAATAATAGAATTTATTCTGGGCTTTAAAACACTTCTCCACCTATGCAATAAGAGGTGTTACTTATGAGAAATAATTTTTAAAAACCTTGTTAAACTATTGGCCTTCGAGTATCAGGGACTGTCGTGCCATCATCTGTTTCATAATTGTTTAAGCCTCACAGGATCGGCTTAGCCATGTGTGGAAGTGTCTGCACACAGAAAAGGCAGTAGGCGTGCATGTGATGTCAGACCTCTACACCAGAACACTGGTACAGTCGTCTAATTCTGCACACAGAGACACAGCCCCTAGTGATGTAAACACCCTCCCTGTGAGGAATCCTGGTTTCCTGCTGTCATCCAGTGCAATGACTGCCACTCCAGCACAATGTCTGGGATACCTTGTTAGCCAGAAGAAGTAGGTTACCTCGGTCCAGAGTTTCTGGCTCGACTGTCTGTCTGCCCTGAACAACCTCACAACGTAGATCGTCCCTCCTTTCAATCCCTCATTCCATGACTCTCTTCAGTCTCCTTCAAGTCCGTTTGCTTCAGGCTCTCTCTCTCTCCCAGCGGATTACTGGATTAAATCACTCTGTTAATCACATTTCACAGATCTGCTTCCTTCTCTTCCCTTCTCTTGATTGGTCAGTGCCCAGGTGTCTGGTCGTCCAACACAGAGAACCATCCTTCTTTAACACACACCCCCTGCCTCAACTCTCCTGTGATGTCACAAAAATAGTGCTGTAAATCTCTTCTGCAGTCTCCTGTCTTTATAGCCGAGAGACAAGTTTCAGAGAGGGAACAAGGCCACAAGAATGTGAAATCTGTGATGGTGCCTTAAAACATAATAGGAAATCTTTAGTTCTGTTTGTACCTGCATGTGATTCAATCTAGGGACATATGTGACATTGTGACACAGCCCAGACTGGACCTGTGATCTCTAGAGTATGGTTTACAATATGACACAGACTGGACCAGTGATCTCTGGATCACAAATGGAGAAGAGACTGCATACAAGGAGGCTGAAACCCTGGCAGCATGGTGCCAGGACAACAACCTGTCTCTCTGAACACCTGCAAGACTAAGGAGTTGACCTTGGACTACGGAAAACATCAGAGAGCAGACCACACTCCCATTTACATCAACAGGTCTGCAGTGGAGAGGGTCAGCAGTTTAAAGGTCCTAGGTGTTAACATCACAGAGGACTTAACCTGGTCTCACCACACCGACATCGTGGTCAAATCAGCACGGCAGCGCCTGTTCTTTCTTTTCTCTTTAGGCTAAAGAAGTTTGGCATGCTGTCACATATCCAAGCCAACTTCTACAGGTGCACTGCTGAGAGCATCCTTACTGGCTGCATCACTGCTGGTATGGGAGCTGCTCCGCCCGGGATCACAGAGTACTGCAGAGGGTGGTGAAGTCACCACAGCTCATCACCGGCTGCGTGCTACCGGACATCAAGGATATCTACTCTGTTAGATGCCTCAAGAAAGCCAGGTCTATACTCAAGGACCCCAGTCACCCAAACCACAGTCTGTTTTCCCTACTACCGTCTGGAAAACGATACTGAAGCCTACAAAGACCAGCAGATTTCAAAACCGCTTTTTCCCTAGAGCAATAAGACTGCTGGACAGCCAGCCACAGCAGACACCAGCAATTACCCAAACGACCACTGACAGCCAGTCCACTGTGAGGTTTTTGCTTCCCTGCGTTTTTTTATTATTGCGTAATCTTGTAAATTGTTACTGTATAATTGATTGTATTCTTGTAACCTTCTATCAAATTTGGTCCCATCTCTCCTTGGCGGGCTTGCGGAAAATGCATTTCACTGTCGACAACCACCGCTGTGTGCTGTATTGTTGTGCATTGATAAATAAACCTTGATTGATTGATTGGACTATAGGCTTAGAATATGGCACAGTGCAGCTCTGGACCAGTTATCTCTGTAGCACAAAATACAGAGGCCTGGGTTAAATTATTATATTTATTACATATACAAGGATTGTAATAAATTAGGATTCTTTGTTAGTTTTAGCACTTACATGGGAGTTTGAAAAACTGGTGCAAATTTAGCACCAGAACAAAATGCTCTAAAGGCATAATGCGGAGTTTAAGGTGGGAATTGTATCAAGCAATGCAGTTTCACAAATGTTGGCAACGTTGATTCAATACACTGTCAAAAAGAATAAAATCTTTACATAAAATACACAAGGAAAGACAGGGGTGAACTGGACTTGACTTGAGCGTTCAGTACCAGTGCCATGTCAGAGTAAAGTACTAACAACAGCCCAGCCCCCGTGGGCTACAGAGCAGTGCCCTCTTGGTCCTGGACAGGCTTATCCCTGCCGTCTCCCTCCGGCTGCTCCTGGGGGTCTGATGCAGAGTTTAACAGCACCTCCCTGCTGGCCAGGCGCTGCAGCACAAGATCAGCTGTGCGTGTCAGACCGTGCTGGAGACAGGGATGGAAAAGGTTGAGGAAGGAAGAGAGAGAACAGGTGTTACACATGAAGCGTCTGCAGTGTTCTTAAGTGATCTAAACCGAACTGCTCAGTGCTAGGCAGCTGTGTATAATGCTGTATAATTTTGTACCTACAATGCCCTATCCCCTTCAGTGTGCATAGGTTTAGCTCTGCATTAGCACATTGTTTGCCTTTGGAGTTGAGCGCTGTGCAGTTGTGTGCCTGCAGTGCGTGGATTCCCTTCAGTATCTACAATATGTGGCTAGCGGTATGCAAGACACCAGTCAGGCAGCTCTATCTGTGTGGCTATGGGCAGTCTTGTGTAATTTTGTAGCCATGTGCAGCGTGTTGCAGGGGTGTACCTGCAATGTGTGCAGCCCCTTCAGTGTCAGTATGGCCAGCTCTCTCAGTCCATCTCCAGTCAGGTCCAGGTAGCTAAGTGAAAGCAGGGGACTCTGGAAGCTCCGCCTCCATACTAGCTGGAACCGCCCCTCAGTCCCCAGGCCCCTCCCCCTCTCAGGGAGGATGTATTTATAGCAGAGCAGCTCCTGAGAGATGGCAGAGTGAGACAGTCACTCCCTGTGAACAGAACTCTCACACATGCACACTGGACAGACATCCCTCTGATACCCTGCTTCCCTGCAACACCTCTCAGTGAAAACGCAATCTTGACAGTAACACACACACAGCCATTTTCCCCACAGTGAATCTGGACAACTGGCAGAGCTTCCTGATGCTGGGTGTAAACTTCTCCCCGCTGTACTTAACCGCACACGGGCAGCCTC
Organism: Atractosteus spatula; assembly: GCF_055471065.1. Taxonomy (NCBI): domain Eukaryota; kingdom Metazoa; phylum Chordata; class Actinopteri; order Semionotiformes; family Lepisosteidae; genus Atractosteus; species Atractosteus spatula. Next base: position 71,647,421 of record NC_142708.1, on the reverse strand, counting down.
GACTCGAACAGGTCAGAGGCTGTGCAAAGGCAGGAAGGAGGTCACATGCATGTTCGAGTGTGGAGAGGGCTTGGGGTTTCTGATCGGGCTTCCTGAGGACCTGTGCAAGATGAATGCAAACTGCTCCGTTGACACAGTGTTCAGCAAGGAAGGGTTCTTACAATGTGCAAAGTTCTGGACGTATGTCTTTATGGAGTCTGCATGTTCTGCAGCGGGTGTGTGTTTGATTGCTCGAGGAACTCAGAGTTGCACACGCCTCCCACAGGCTGGCTCGGCTAGACTGGCCTTTGCAACAGTGCGGCTGCCCTCCAGCTGTGTGCTCTCAGTCCCGCCTCGTGGCCCAGGATCAGGACAGGCTCTGGCCTGCCGTGTCCTCAGGGGGGGCGAGAGGCTCTCTGACAACAGATGGCTGTGTGTCACAGCAACTGCTGCACCGCGCGTTGCAAAGTGCCTGTTTGCAACTAACGCTGCTCCACTGCGTGGCTGTTCCATTACTTGAGTGTTCAGTTATAATTCCAACACAACGGTACTTGTGTTTGCCATCACGCGCTGGGCTTGAGGCGCAGTGTCCATGTGTCTGTGTGGCAGCCTTTGACACTCACACTTGTTCTCACACACACACTCTCATACAAGCACAGACTCGCTCTCACACTCTTGCATTCACTCTCACTCTCATTCACATGCTCTCACACAAGCACAAACTCACACACTCTCTCTCACACTCACATGCTCTCACACAAGCACAAACTCACACACTCGCTCTCACACTCACATGCTCTCACACAAGCACAAACTCACACACTCGCTCTCACACTCACATGCTCTCACACAAGCACAAACTCACACACTCGCTCTCACACTCACATGCTCTCACACTCACATGCTCTCACACAAGCACAAATTCCCATGCTCGCTCTCACAAGCGCGCACGCTCTCTCACACGCACGCTTGCTTAACACACGCGCTCACACGTTTAACACATGCGCTGCTCTCACACACGCGCACGCTCTCACCCTCTCACCTGTCCATAGGTCCCCAGCAGCATCTCCGCCTCACCATCAAAATCAACATCCGTGACGAGAGCACAGAGCACAGCGTCAAACTGCTCGCTGTCCGGCAGGGGGGCTGGATCGCTCAGACCGCGGAGCAGCACATCTCTGCTGAAATAGCACACTGACCAGGCACTGATCTGTACAACACAGCACAGCGCACTGACCAGACACTGATCTGTACAACACAGCACAGCGCACTGACCAGACACTGTAACACTCTAACTATCCAGAAGAACACATTTCAATCAAGATAAAACGATAACCAATCACAAGTTGGTTATTGACTAACTGATGAATACCACATTTCCAGATCCTCACCACAGGTGTGGTAATGACTTACAATAGCAAAGGTTTAATACTGTGCACACTGTTTACCTGAGACCTACTGACCTGGGGGGACTGACAGGACAGCACTCACCTGTACACCACGGCCATCTCAATGGTACTGGTCACCAGCAGACTGTAGTTACCACTGTCTGCTTCTGAAATGCACATCCATTGTAAGAGGCATCAGAGCAGAGCAGAGCAGACACACTGCCACAAGGAGAGACAGCCAGGATGGCAGAGCAAAGGCACAATACAAACCAAAGCTACAAGGTAAGGTCAAACGTACATCACGCACTCTTAATGTAAGGATTTAAAACACAACTTTAACAGTAGTGTTACTTATGGTTTTCCTAACCCTAGCAGTGAGGCAAGTCCCCTCTTAACACAATCTTTAGCATCACCCACAAACTCAGCTCTATGATAGAAAATACTACTAAAATCCATATATGAAATATTATACTAACATACACTGACGCTAAAAAGAGACACTTTGAGAGCTGACAGATACAGCTATAAGATACATACATGGCTGTTAGAGAGACCTTCACCCCATCAGTACTGAAAAACATACCCCTGTCACTGTCCCTCTCTGAGCCTAGTCCAGTCAGACTCGGGAAGAGCAGCACAGTGGAGATCGGGCTGTCGTGCTGGATCCGCCAGCTCTGGAGAACTTCTGGACCACAAAACAACAAGGGCACACAAAGGTCAGCACACTGCTCTGACACTGGAGTGGCTACTGTTCAAACAGGCACACTTGAAGACATTGCTTTACTGTGTTATTTGTGTAGTTGGGTTTATTGTAATTGTATGGCTGTAGCTAGGTAGTATTTTAGTACCAGTGTATTTGTACTATAGTAGGTGTAATGATAGTAATATTTGTGTTTTGTGGCTGTTAGTACAGCTGATAGTTGTATCAGTGTGACTTATGTTAGTGTAACTGTGCTAGTAACTGTGCTGTAATTAGTGGTACTGTAGGTGTAGGTTTGTACCTGTCTTAGAGTTAATGTGTTGATGTAGCTGTGTTGGTGTTTTTGTGTGGGAGTGTCATTGTGTGAGTGTCGCTGCGTTGGTGTCACTGTGTGCGAGTGTTATTGTGTGAGTGTAGCTGCGTTGGCGTCACTGTGTGCGAGTGTAATTGTGTGAGTGTAGCTGCGTTGGTGTCATTGTGTGCGAGTGTAATTGTGTGAGTGTAGCTGTGTTGGCATCACTGTGTGCGAGTGTTATTGTGTGAGTATAGCTGCGTTGGTGTATTTTGTGTGCGAGTGTAATTGTGTGAGTGTAGCTGCGTTGGTGTCATTGTGTGCGAGTGTAATTGTGTGAGTGTAGCTGTGTTGGCGTCACTGTGTGCGAGTGTTATTGTGTGAGTGTAGCTGTGTTGGCGTCACTGTGTGCGAGTGTTATTGTGTGAGTGTAGCTGTGTTGGCGTCACTGTGTGCGAGTGTTATTGTGTGAGTGTAGCTGCATTGGTGTATTTTGTGTGCGAGTGTAATTGTGTGAGTATAGCTGCGTTGGTGTCATTGTGTGCGAGTGTAATTGTGTGAGTGTAGCTGCGTTGGTGTCACTGTGTGCGAGTGTTATTGTGTGAGTGTAGCTGTGTTGGCGTCACTGTGTGCGAGTGTTATTGTGTGAGTGTAGCTGCATTGGTGTATTTTGTGTGCGAGTGTAATTGTGTGAGTGTAGCTGCGTTGGTGTCATTGTGTGCGAGTGTAATTGTGTGAGTGCAGCTGCGTTGGTGTCATTGTGTGTGAGTGTAATTGTGTGAGTGTAGCTGCGTTGGCGTCACTGTGTGCGAGTGTAATTGTGTGAGTGTAGCTGCGTTGGCGTCACTGTGTGCGAGTGTAATTGTGTGAGTGCAGCTGCGTTGGCGTCACTGTGTGCGAGTGTAATTGTGTGAGTGCAGCTGCGTTGGTGTCACTGTGTACGAGTGTAATTGTGTGAGTGTAGCTGCGTTGGCGTCACTGTGTGCGAGTGTAATTGTGTGAGTGCAGCTGCGTTGGTGTCATTGTGTGTGAGTGTAATTGTGTGAGTGTAGCTGCGTTGGCGTCACTGTGTGCGAGTGTAATTGTGTGAGTGTAGCTGCGTTGGCGTCACTGTGTGCGAGTGTAATTGTGTGAGTGTAGCTGCTTTGGTGTCATTGTGTGCGAGTGTAATTGTGTGAGTGTAGCTGCGTTGGTGTCATTGTGTGTGAGTGTAATTGTGTGAGTGCAGCTGCGTTGGCGTCACTGTGTGCGAGTGTTATTGTGTGAGTGTAGCTGCGTTGGCGTCACTGTGTGCGAGTGTAATTGTGCGAGTGTAGCTGTGTTGGTGTCACTGTGTGCGAGTGGAGTTGTGTGAGTATAGCTGCGTTGGTGTCACTGTGTGCGAGTGGAGTTGCCGAGTTGTGCAGCAGGAGACTCACCAATCCGGCACTGGTCCACCAGCGCCACGCCCACACAGCCATTCTGGCAGCCGAAGGCCGAGAGGCGCAGAGAGCCCCCGACATTGACCACATCCATCCACAGCACGCTGAGGGCGAGAACGTGGATCAGAAGAGCAGAGTGCCGCCCTGCAGGCCGAGCTCACCAGACCCTGGGCAAGGCTGGGCTCACACACTCAGCAGTACAGGGATGGGAGGAGTGTTAGTGGACCAGCTGGTGGCGCTCTTCCCAAACCAGTGCCCAGCCTGGTGACCAGGGACACAGAGCTATAAGAGGCACCATCCTTCAGATGAGATAATAACCTGAGGTCCCGACTCGCTAAATCAAAGATCCACTGGCACAGTTTCTAAGAAGTCAGACCTGGTGTCTTGGTTCAAGTCCACTCTGGGATACAGCCTGACCTCCCTGAGTTCAGCAGGTGAAGTGATTCCTCTCTCCTCTCTGTTCCCCCTTTGCTGCAGGGCTGCAGGTAAATAACAGCTGCCCCGTGTCACCCAGGTGTGGCTGCACTGCAGTGGTGGGTGAAGTAGGTCCCCTCCTATATAGGAGCACTCAGGGATCCGATTCAATTCATTACTATTGTAATTGGTAATGAATATAAGTGTAATTAGTATTAGTATTGAATAATTAATTAAATGTGTAATGTAACAGCATCCTGAGAAGCTCTTACACAGTGAGGCAATTGGAGACAGACCCTTTATACCTCGCCTGCACACCATTACCAAATCAAATACATACACAATACACAGACACAGACACACACGACAGTCACACACAATACACAGACAAGGACACATACACACAATAAACAGACACACATGCACACAGACATGCACAATACACAGACACACGCACACAGGCACACACACATGAATACACATACTGACTTGCTGGGCAGCTCCTGTAGCTCAGGGAACAGTCGTTCCACTGGCTGCTCCTCAAACTGGTGCAGAGACACATTCTGTGTAGAAAGACAGAAAGGACAGCTGTCACTCAGCTACCAGCTGCATTACTAAATCACACGAACTCCAGTCCTGTTGTACAAGAGGTGCACTATTCCTGCTCCAGAGGGGCAGTGTAATTCTCATTCTTTCTGAGAAGGTGACATGGATAGGGATCAAGTGCTACTGATGCTTGTGATCTACTATTGTAGATCACTATCAGTGTGGGGTGAGTGTACCAGTGCAACAGTGTCAGTGTGGGGTGAGTGTAGCAGTGCTTCAGAATCAGTGTGTGGTGAGTGCACCAGTGTCAGTGTGGGGTGAGTGTACCAGTGCAACAGTGTCAGTGTGTGGTGAGTGCACCAGTGCACCAGTGTCAGTGTGTGGTGAGTGTAGCAGTACTTCAGAATCAGTGTGGGGTGAGTGCACCAGTGCACCAGTGTCAGTGTGTGGTGAGTGTAGCAGTACTTCAGAATCAGTGTGGGGCGAGTGCGGCAGTGCAACAGTGTCTGTCAGTGTGTGGTGAGTGCGGCAGTGCAACAGTGTCAGTGTGTGGTGAGTGTAGCAGTACTTCAGAATCAGTGAGAGATCAGTGCACCAGTGTCTGTCAGTGTGGGGTGAGTGCGGCAGTGCAACAGTGTCTGTCAGTGTGGGGCGAGTGTGGCAGTGCAACAGTGTCAGTGTGGGGCGAGTGCACCAGTGTACCAGTACTTTAGTGTTGGTGTGGGATGAGTGTATCTACAATGAGATGTCAGCAGGTCACAAGGCAGCAGTGCGAGATCAGTCCGCTCACCTCCTTGTACAGATGGATTCTCTGATCATGCCCACTGAGCAGAAACACTGTCTCGCTGTCGCTGCCTGAGCACTGCACTCTGAGAAGCAGAGGGCGGGGGAAAGGGGAACGTCTTGTTAGTACAAGACACCTTTCTCATACAGACTAACAACAGAGAGGCTCACATCACCCTCCGTCTCCTTTCCTCTCTCTCCTTCTTTTTTCCTCCTCCTGATCTTCTTTCTTTTCCCTCCCTCTCCTCTTTTACTTCCCTCCCTCCTTCTCCCTATTCACTGCCCTCCTTCGTTCTCTCCTCCTGCGGTCTTTCAGTACTCACTCGGAGTGGTACAGCTGAAAGGGTGTGAACTGCAGCTCCAGGTTCAGACAGCTCTCTGTGGGGAGGACAGAGAGACATCTGTGTCACACAGACATCACCAGCACATGGGACAGGCAGGCTAGCAGACAGACACAACACTAACATACAGAAAAAGAGAAGGCTCTAGCATGTGCAGTGTGAGAGGTGTCAGACTCACGTGCAATGGACTCCAGGTTGAACTCTGACCCTGGCTCATAGTCACAGTAGATGTTTAGGAAAGGACTGGCCTTATCCCCAGAGTCCTGCCAGAGGCACAAAAGAAGAGGAAGAAGAGTCAGAGAGAGATCAAGTTTATCAGACAGATACTAACTGCACAACAGCAATGTTCCAGGGGAGAGAGTGAGAGGGAAAGAGAGGGAGGGAGATAAGGAGAGCACAGAGAGAAGGGCAGAAGAAGAGAGGAAGGAGAGGAGCAGGGAGAGAGCGTGAGAGGGGGTGGGAGGGTTCTGACCTTGATAAAGGTAATACCCACGACCAGCCCTCTCTTGGGCGGAGACCTCAGGAAGGAGTCAATTGAGACAATCTCTGCATCCACTGGACAAAAAGACAGTACAGTGTTACATTATTACTTACACAATATACTGCATGAACTTCTCTAGGCATCAGATTTTGACATGTTCCTCAAACCAAAAAGTATGATTGGGAAACAATCAAGACCAGTGATCAAAGCCCATGGAAGAGAATGACATCCAATAATGCTTGGTTACAACTTTTGATCGGACCGACTCAGTTTTAGAATACAATTAACGCTCTGTGCAGCGCGCCATCCAGGCCCCAGAGAGTTTCTGAAAAAATAAAAATAAAAACTCTCCCTGGGCACTCAACTGAGCATTCCCGCGACCTACAGATGCAGCCATTCAAAATGCACGGTACAACTCCGTACCGCGTGAGATTACCCACAATTCACCGTGTTGTACCACGGTACGTGATTGGCTGGCCAAAATGACCAACAGGGGCACTTGTGGTGCATTGGTTGTTAGTGAAACGATTAAATCACTTAATATCTTTATTGTGCATGTTTTAATCCACTTAGTATTGAATATTTATATGGAATTTTACAACTAAAGGGAAATTTTAGTAGCTGAGCATAAAAATAATAGGAGCATAACGCGTCTGAAGGTCATAAACAATATTAATTTAGGAACATAAACATATTATGTAAACTGTATATGGCTGGTATTGGTAGTTTAAACAAAAAATCCACACCAGTATTCCACTTTCTTCCTAAACATTTTAAGCAAAGTCTTTCATTCGCTTACATACTGTGGTTATTTTGGAAAAGTGTTTACGTGCTCCTTCTGACTATATTAAGTTTATATATTTCGTAAAAAGTTAAAATGTTTTAAACATTTCTGAGAATACTTAAACTCGTATCGCAGTAAAAAAACACGTACATTTTAGAATTTGATAAATACAGAATATAATATGGAATCGCGTATCTAAAGAAATTAATAATGATATAATTATATTCATATACTGTAGCTCAAATGATCACAGTAGTACACTTTTTTTGGAAACTATCACACAGTAACACTGTAACACACTGTATTTCAGCATCACACACTGTAACTCACTATCACACAGTGTCTCTCAGTATCACACACTAACACTGTCACACACTGTCTCCCAGTATCACACACTGTAATTCAGTATCACACACTGTCTCCCAGTATCACACACTAACGCTGTCACACACTGTCTCCCAGTATCACACACTGTCTCTCAATATCACACACTAACACTGCCACACACTGTTATTCAGCATCACACACTAACACTCTCACACAATGTATCACAGCTACACACCATAGCGCAGCATCACACACTTAAAAGTCTGCAAGGTTTACTGAACTGGTGCACTAATACACTCGCCACACATTGGCACTGAAGCACTGTAGCGCAGACCTTAAAAGTACAATCAACAGAGCCACACGTTGTCCGCCAGCACCGCTGACAGACAGGCTTACCCGGTATATAGGTGAACTGCACTTCCTTGGCAACGGGACGGATTTTCTGTCGGAGGTCCTGATACTTGAAACAGACTACTTTGCCTTTAAGAGTGGCGGCAAGCAGCTCTTGCTCGCCGGCGCGGCACAGCCCGTAGATGTTACTTTGAGAAGAAAACCGACTGAAACTGTCTTCCGCGAAGGGGCAGGTGCCCTCCACCTCCGCCTGCATTGCCCAGTGCACTGCACACAGCCACCCCGAACGCGTACACGGGCGGTCGCCCCACAATGGTGCGAGGACGAGCAGCCGCCGTGCTCAGGAAAGGCCGCAGTCTGGACTACTGAAGGCCTCAAAACAAAGGGGAGGGGCCTGCACGGAGGCGGGCCAATCGCTGGGAACTTCCGGAGTATTGACTAATCGGACGTGCACAGGCGCGTCTTTAAAGAGCCTATTGACGCTACAGTACTATTTTAGAAGCAGCGTGGAATAACCATCTGAAAGCCGATTTTAAATCACGCGGTTTCATTGGGGCGCTCAAAGACCACTTTCACTGGGAGAAGTCTTAAGAAACCCAGTGTAAATCGCAAATATCCGTTTTACCAACATGGTACAGTTACAGTAACTTAATTCAGCAGCGTTTATTACACCAAAGGAACATCAGCGCTCTTATTTTACTCACACACAAGGAGGTATTTTACAAAAACATATCTAGATATTAGGTAGATATTACCAAATCACAATTACCAGGCAATTCATTTTTAATATTTCCTACTTTTATTGGTAATTTATTAAATAGAAACAGTGTCCAAGTGCCGTGAATGGCCTTCAGGGGGTCTCAGTCAGGTAGTACAGGGACCAACACATCCACCACAAGCACTAACACGTGTGTGTGTCTGTCAGTTTGTGTTTGTGTATCAGAGTGTCAGTAGTCAGTATGTTTATGTGCTTGAGTATCTGTGTGTCAGTCCGCCAGTGGGCCTAGTTCTGTGTGTCTGTTATCAGTCAGCCTGTGGGCTTGTGTAACTGTGCGTCAGTGTGTCAGTGTGTGCCTGAGTATCTGTCAGTGTGACACACTGAGTATCTGTATCTGTCAGTGTGACACACTGTATCTGTATCTGTCAGTGTGACACACTGAGTATCTGTGTGTCAGTGTGACACACTGAGTATCTGTGTGTCAGTGTGACACACTGTATCTGTGTGTCAGTGTGACACACTGAGTATCTGTGTGTCAGTGTGACACACTGAGTATCTGTGTGTCAGTGTGACACACTGTATCTGTGTGTCAGTGTGACACACTGAGTATCTGTGTGTCAGTGTGACACACTGAGTATCTGTGTGTCAGTGTGACACACTGAGTATCTGTATCTGTGTGTCAGTGTGACACACTGAGTATCTGTATCTGTGTGTCAGTGCATCACGGTGTCAGGCGGTGTCTCTCTCTGCGTCTGTCTCTGTGCCCTGTGGGTCCGTGTGTCTGAGCCCCTGGTCGTATTCTATGCCAGCAACGTGACAGTCAGGCAGCACCTCCTCCAGCAGGATCCTCACCAGCCCCGGGTTCGAGCTTGCAGAGAGAGAGAGTTCCAGCCTGCGCAGATTCCTGAGTGCAGGAAAGAGGGGAGGAGAGGTTGAGTGAAAGAGTGAGGGAGGAATAAAGCGCTCTCCAGTGACTGAACACTAACACTGCAATCAGGTGCCCAGTGCGCAGCAGTCTGATCCATTTCAGGTTTTACCAGCTGCAGGCCTCTAGTGCAGATTCCTAGGCAACAATGCAGATGGTCAACTCTGACAGGGAAAGGCGTGAACCGAAGGCTAAACTGCAGCAGAAAGAGGAGAGGTGTGTTACCGGAGGTGGTGCAGTGAGGCCAGTGCCCCCTCGGTGACATTCGGGCAGCCGGAGAGATTCAGCTCCTCCAGGGAATCCCGGAAAACATAGAGGCGAGAGAGGAACCAGCCGTCCACCTTCGGGCAGCCAGAGAGAGACAGAGTGCGCAGTCCCGACTGGCTCACTGAGAGAGAGAGGGGCGGGGGTTAGTGTGCACACTGCCCAGTGATGTAACTAACACTGCGCTGGGGCACAGAGAGGGATACTGTACAAACACACCACCTTTCCCACTGTACACTGGCACTGAGCGTGAGGTGGAGAGACAGTCTGATTCTTTGTCTGATTTCACTGTCTCCCTCACCCCCCTCTCAATTCCCCCCAGTCCTCTGTCTGACCTGTCAGTCTCCCTCACCCATCTCTCAATTCCCCCCAGTCCTCTGTCTGACCTGTCAGTCTCCCTCACCCCCCTCTCAATTCCCCCCAGTCCTCTGTCTGACCTGTCAGTCTCCCTCACCCATCTCTCAATTCCCCCCAGTCCTCTGTCTGACCTGTCAGTCTCCCTCACCCATCTCTCAATTCCCCCCAGTCCTCTACCCAGTCCTCTGTCTGACCTGTCAGTCTCCCTCACCCCTCTCTCACTTCCACCCAGTCCTCTGTCTGACCTCACTGTCAGTCTCCCTCACCCCTCTCTCACTTCCCCCCAGTCCTCTGTCTGACCTGTCAGCCTCCCTCACCCCTCTCTCCATTCTAAGCTGCTGCAGGAAGTGCTTCAGCACACCCTGAAGCGGTCAGAGCTGCAGGCTGTACATCAACATCGACAGTGGAGCTTTTCTTACAGCTCTGTCTGCTCCACGTGCTCAGCTTCCTGTACAAGTATTCCCCCTCCTACCCAGGTAGTCCAGCCCATCGTAGTCAATGAGGGTCCCGCTGGCGTCCACCCCATCAACCGGCAGCTCGACCATCTTGAGCACGTTCCTGCTGATGCGCCCTCTGGAGTCTTGCCTGAACCACTCTGAGTGCCCTGCGAATCTGGGGGAGACACAGGGAGCGATCTATACTTACAAGCGAAACCACTTAAAGAGAAAAAAAAACACTCAAAGACATTGACTGACGGAATGAAACACGCTTTGACAGAAACACACACATTGAGAGAAGGAGACTGTCCACACACTGACACGGACAGCCAGTATCCCCAGTCCAGTACCTGACACTCCCTCCCAGACGGAGGATGTAGAAGGTGGCAATCATATTGTCTCCGTACAGCCCCAGAGTGGACCCATAGTAACTGAGAGAGAGAAGAGCAGTTAATACTTACACACGACTGTGACAATATGAGCACAGACTGTGTATAATTGGAATATCATTTCAGTACAGCTGGGCATGTAGTTAAATGTGACACAGCATGCACAGTGTGATTAGAATGTGTGCCAGGGTGTGTCATGTGTGTAGTCGAGTACAGTGTGATTAGAATGTGTGTCAGGGTGTGTTGTGTGTGTAGTCGAGTACAGTACGAGTACAGTGTGATTAGAATGTGTGTCAGGGTGTGTTGTGTGTGTAGTCGAGTAGTGTGAGTACATTGTTACCTGAACTTCTGCATCCAGCTCCTGAAGGCAGAGGTCCTTTCCACCAGCCACTCAATGTCATTGAAGTACTTGGATAGGAAGACGACGGCTCTGGTCTTGAGAGGGGATGGGGGTGGAGGTGGAGGTGGGGTGGAGACAGGTGAGGAGCTGCAGCATCGCTTGGCAACAGCTCCTACACACCCCTTTGACCATGACTGAAAGGCGACAACACGGCAAAGTCAAGCAAATGCACTGTCTGGGCTGACTGAATGGCAGAGACAGACAGGTATCCAGAGAGACAGGTCCTCCAGCCGGACAACAGGGAAATGACCGATGAGCACTGTGCCACCTGGAGCAAGGGACTGAGTGAGCCTGAAGTTACCTCTGAAACTGTACTGGAATGTACAGTGAACACCTGACTGTACACTCCAGGTCAGCCAGTGCTGTCCTAGCTTGGGCAAGATCGAGGGGAAAACACGCTCACACTGGGAAACGACAATTTAAAACACTTAATTTCCATTTACAAGAAGCACCGAGGCTGTCAGAGCACGAACACAACCAAGTCAACACAAGGTGGTGAAAGGACAATTGTTAGCTGTTGAAGGAAACGAACAGCGAAGCTCGACGGAGACCAACATAAGCGTTTGTAAATGTTTTACTGCTAAAAGAAACCTGCCTTTATTCCTATCAGTCTGAAGGGTGAATTCAGCAGCAAGGAAACAGCCATCTTTGTTGTCTCAGGTGACCCCTCCTCCTACGGGTCTCTGTACAGGACAAACTGCACCGCCGTTCCTGCGCGGACAGAGACCGTGCGCTGTGCTTTCACATGGCAGCAACACGGAGGTACTGCGGTAGAACTGCGATAGGGCGGGGCGACGTCCTGACTGCCTGCCTCATTCTTCAGCTTTCTCAACGCATTTGACTAATACTGGAGAGAAAAAGCCACACAAAAAACCCCCCATGAAATCTGAAAAATTGTAGTAATTGGAATGGTCTGTTTCTGTATGTATATTAGAGAAATTACGGAACAGCACTCTAGGAAAGACTGACCATGGATGGCTAGTACTACAGTTAATCCTGTCATTGCTGTACTGCTGTATTTTAATGCAGAGCAATTGAAAATGTGCTACTGTAAAAATGATAGTTGTCAGGAGTGAAATGATCTGGGCATCTTTCTTCCAGGTTAGGGGTCACTGCCTCCTTATTTCAGTGGGGACAGTGGGTGCCCGCAGTTCTGTGTCCGCGGGGTGCTCACAGTTTCAGGGTCTCCTCACGAGATCCGGATGGCTAATGGGTGTGTAAAGGGCCTGTCGCTGCCCAGGCCCGGCAAATCGCCACCCTGTGTCCGAGTGCGCCACGCTGTCACGGTTGACGATGCTACACCAGAGGGTCACCAGTGTTCACGCACTATACCGTGTGGTAAAGTAGTGTAACAACCGCAGGCTTTGGTAGGGAATGGGGTTGAACAACACATTTAATAACTCGAACCGGGGAAAGGTACACACACAGGGACAGGCGTTACAGCGCTGCACCTACACTAACGCGCATACACACGAAGGGGAGAGGCCGTCTCCCAGCCTCCGCCCCACTATATTGTAACGCATACGGCCACCTTTGTGTGTGAAAGCCGGCTTACCAGAGCGGTGACGTCACCGCCCCTCCCTGTAATAGCAGGACCGCAGCCGCTGGGCTGGGGGAGATCTCTCTTTAGCTCAACAGGCTGGGTCCCTGTTGAGTGACGCCGGAGGCCCGGGTTCGCGTCCCCGACGGTGGGGGCCGACCAGATGCGGAGGCGGCAAGGACGCCCACCTGGACCCCAAAGTGTTACAATATACAGTCCCACCCCCCGCGCTGTTCTCAGCCCTAGAGTGCCCTGCTTTTACTTCTGTAAAAAAGTCTTACATACCTTCAGAGATGTACTGCAGATTTCAAGACATGTTCTTTGATTTTACTTTGTAAAACTTTTGTAACCCTCTCTGTGGATGGTACTGAACTTGAGCTTCAGTCTAAATTGAAAAACTTGGGGATAATTTTTGCTACAGGCTTAACATTCGACCCACATGTACAGCATATTGTCAAAATATCTTTCACCTCAGAAATATCACTAAACTACGTTCTTTATCACTAACTGTGGCTGAAAAGCTAATCAACACATTTGTCTTCTCTTGAACCGACTACTGTAATGCTCTACTCGCTGGGGTATCTAAATCCACATTGAACAAACTGCAGTCTGTCCAAAACTCAGCAGCCAGAATCCTGACCAGGTGTAGTGCAAGTAATTACATTACTCCTATCCTGGAGTCCTTGCACTGGCTTCCTGTCAACTTTTGTATTGACTTCAAAATCCTCATGCTCACCTATAAGGCTCTGCATGGCTTGGCACCTCAGTACCTGTCTGAGCTATTATTGCCCTACTTCCAACCTTGTGACCTTTGCCCTTCTAATTCTGGTCTCCTAACTGTCCCCCAAGGTCTCTCTCCCCAAGGATATCAGTCACCCTCTCTCAACTCCTTCAAATCAGGACTCAAAACCTTCTTCTTTAGAACTGGTTCTGCTCTTTACCCCTCTGCTCCTACTGTACTCAGTACCCGCATCTACTGTCTCCTCTTTTTGTGTATTCTCATCATGCATATATTGTGTATTTTTTATTGTTGTCATTCTGGAAAACGCTTTGAGAAGCTGCCTTTAAAAGGTGCTATATAAAATAAAGTTATTATTATGATACACTTTCAACTGTGCGTCTTCACAAGGAAACTGTGAGGCTCAAAGCCTTTTCAAAAGGTCTTGCATACCTTCAGAGATGTACTGCAGATTTCAAGACATGTTCTTTGATTACAATATAATCACTGGCACAACAGACAGAAAATAACTGCACCAAACCAAAAAACGTGAGACACAGCTAGAGATGTTTTATTCAGTTTAAAAAGGAAGCAGACAAAAGACATTTACAACGTAAAATAGGCCTCTGACCCTGTAATGATGAGAATCTGGTCTGTGAAGATAAAACCAAGCTGCCAGGAGGAGGACTGAGGAGGGGAGAGACTGACGGGGGGTCAGTCGGATAACTGCTCAGCACCATTTCAAGTCAGAGGAGAGAGATGGAGAACAGGGATACAGGGAATCAGAGAACAGAGGAACAGAGACGGAGGACAGGGATACAGGGAATCAGGGAACTGTGGGAGAAGGATGAGGAATCAGAGAATCGGGGACTCCAGAAGAGAAAAGGGAGTCTCAGAGCCTCTGAGACTCAGGGGACTGGGGGCTCAGAAGTGTATGTAGGAGAGCTGGACGTCACCCTCCACCTCCAGGGTGTCCACCTGGGTGAAGGGCTGCAGGCGGTGGAAGAAGTCACACAGGTACTGCCCATTCACAAACACCTTGTACCGCTGGTTCCCACAGCGCACTGAGATCTGAGTCCGAGAGAGAGAGAGAGAGAGGGATTAATACATACTGCTGAACACACATTGCTAATGTCACACTGCTGACACCAACACTGTTCTACACTCACTCAGCATACTGCACATTTGCACTACAGCAAGAGACTACAAAGGAGCAGAGCTTCAACAGCCTTGAGCCAGTCTCTTTTATGTACTTGCTCAGCTGCTTAAAAATACCAGAATCTCATCCATCTGTTTCTTCAAAGAGGGAGATGCCCAGAGGACCAGCTTGGCTTGTTTCAGACACCTACTACTCTGTGTGTGAAGACGCCCCTGCTTTCTGTCCCCAGAGAGCGGACAGTACCTGTGGGTGTGTGAGAAAGGTAGGAGCTGTGCTTGCGCAGTGTGAGATTAGATTAGCGGTGTGCAATAAGTGTATAGGTCAGCACCAGTGCTGCTCAGCAAGGTAGTTTCTGAGTAGAGATGGAGTCGTGTGCTCACCTCAAAATACTGTCCCTCTTGGAAGGGGTTGAACTCCAGGTCCCTCTCCTCCTGGCCCCAGGAGCCACCCAGGCAGCTGTTCCTCACCACCAGCCCCTCCGCCACCCGTGGGTTCAGGTGGAAGGCTATGTCCCGCGAGAAGCCCACCATGAAGTTCACGTGGAACCTGCAGCGACATTTCCAGCAGTAAAGCCACCCACCACTCCAGAAACAAGCAACGCATGCAACTCCAGCTGAGTGTGATATGATATATTCCACAGGCTGTTTTATTCCTGGCTCCAGCATGGACTGGATGTGATGATGTCCTCTGCTGCACGTGTTTTTCTTAGTCTAGAATTGCCACTCATGCCCAGCCTCGGGAGCAGACTGACCTGTTGGCTCCGTAGGGCACCATGCCTCTGATGATGATGGTACGTTTGGGGTTCATTCCTCCAGGGATCATGTTGGAGTACGGGATGGGCTGGACACACACATAGTGGAGTCAGTACACAACATAAATGCTGCTCCGTCACTGGACAAACTCACACACAGCACGTTCAACGCATAACATCGTGGACTGCAGAATCAACACACACCACTTAGACAATACACAAGATCACAGTGCAGTCAATACACACTGCACCGTTATTGCCCATTATCTCACAAACAGAGGTACGCTAGATACTGTGATACACACAGATACGCAACAGTACTCACCGGGTTGTAGACTGGAGCTCCACTGATCATCTAGGATTACAAAGGAGAGGAAGAAGGTGGTCCATCAGATAGTGCTGCTGACATCAGGCTCAGAATGAATGCTCCTTCTTTCCCTTCGTGTCTCGCCTTCTCTCTCTCCTTCCCTCCCTGTCTCTCTCTCCTTCTCTCCTTCCCTCCCCATCCCTCTCCTTCTCCTTCCCACCATCTCTCTCTCTCTCTGTCTCTCTCCTTCCCTCCCTGTCTCTCTCTCCTTCTCTCCTTCCCTCCCCCCCCCTCTCTCCTTCTCTCCTTCCCACCTGTCCCTCTCCCTCTCTCCTTCCGTCCCTCCATACTCACCGGTAGGTTAGCCCCAGGGTACCCCATTCCTCCTCCCTGAGGGGGAACACAAGATAAACAGTATTACAGTATTGCAGTATTACTGTGGACATGGCCTCAGCGATGCACACAGCATGTGCATCTGTATCAGACCCTGCATGATGCCAAGCTGCACCACACACTGCTGTCTGCGATCTGCTTTCGGCTCACTCTCATGCCTCACAGCCAGCAGCAGGTCTGTGTGAAACAGTCCCAGGCAGTATCTGCAGCCGCATTAACAGGACACATGCAGCCTGGTTAGGCAGTACATGAGGAACGTAGCCGGTACACAGGTTGCTATTTTCATTTCTGGCTAAAGGGCCCAGTGTGGGTTTAGCAGGTAACTAGCTGGTGGACTGTGTTTCTCTTAATTGCTCTTGACACCTCAGTACCTGTGTGAACTATTATCGTCCTGCTCCCCACCTCGCAACCTTCGCTCTTCTAACTCTGGTCTCCTTACTGTCCCCCAAGCCCGTCTACACTCTATGGGTGACAGGGCCTTCTCCTGTTATGCCCCCAAGCTCTGGAACTCTCTCCCCAACGATATCAGACAGTCACCTTCTCTAAACTCCTTCAAGTCTAGACTCAAAACCCTCTTCTTCAGAAGAGCCTTTACTGAACTGGTTCCATTCTTCACCCTCTGCTCTTTTTAGTACCACCATCCACAGTCTCCTCTGTGTATTGTAATTGTGTTTTATCTTGTGTATTCTTTTTATTTATTGTTATATTCTTCTTATTTATTGTTGTTGTCATTCTGTAAAGCGCTTTGAGAAGCCACCTTTAAAGATGCTTTATAAAAAGTTTATTATTATTAATTAAGTGATTAATTCAGTGATCAGGTACATTTAAGGGGCAGTTTGGATAAAGGGGACATTAATTCTGTAAGGAGATTGATACTTACTGGATATCCCTGCATGCCTCCCTGTGAAAAGCAACACACAGAAGAGTATTACACGCTGGCATCACAGGAGTGTTACACAACAGCAGGATACAGGAATACTAAACACTGATGCACAAGATAACACAGAGCCTGAGAGGAATGCTACACACTAATGAACAAGGAGTGTGTTACAGTTTGGCAATACTACACAATGATGCTGGCAATGAGAACACAAAGTCTTCACGCACATTGATACACAAAACACACAGCAGCACCTGTATTACCTGGGGTAGTAAAACATATTATATAATTATATATGAACTAAAGCAGCATTTTAGCTACAAAACAAAACCATCAGTACTGGACAGGGTAACAGGAAAATACTGAAATTCAAGAGTTAACATCTAAACAAAAATGATCTTTAAGCTAAACTTGAAACAAAAACTGCTGCTTTCTGACTGGTTTAAAGAACACATCCTACCAGAAGCCCAACTACAGATGAAGCCCACTGGTTACTGTGACTGGACAGTGGCTGAGAAATGCTGCTCTCTCCTTGGCTGAGTTCTATGGCAGTCATTCTGTTGGGCCTTACAGGCCACGGGCATGATAATCCAGCATGAAGCCCTCCACGCTAACGCATGGCTGGACGTTTCTTGGCTTCGTTAAAGATTTTTTTCAGAACATATAACATATTTAGACCAGCAGCCATATCACCCTGCAACTCACAACTGGCTGCCCACTGAAGCTCAGCAGGTGTGAGCCTGGTCAGTACCTGGATGGGAGACCTCCTGGGAAAAACTAAGGTCACTGCTGGAAGAGGTGTTAGTGGGACCAGTAGGGGGCGCTCACCCTGCAGTCTGTGTGGGTCCTAATTCCCCAGTACAGTGACTGGGATACTATACTGTAAAAAGGCGCTGTCCTTTGGATGAGATGTAAAGGTCCTGACTCTCTGTGGTCATTAAAAATCCTGGGGCGTTTCTCGAAAAGAGTAGGGGTGTAACCCCGACGTCCTGGCCAAATTTCCCCCTGGACTTTACCAATCATGGCCTCCTAATAATCCCCATCTCTGAACTGGCTTCATCACTCTGCTCTCCTCCCACTGAGAGCTGGTGTGTGGGGAGAGTACTGGTGCATCATCTAGGTGGGGGTACACACTGGTGGTGGTGGAGGGGATCCCCATTACCTGTAAAGCGCTTTGAGTGGAGTGTCCAGAAAAGCACTATATAAGTGTAAGCAACTATATTATAAACAGGTGCCAGCTTGCTGGGTGAAGGACTCCCAGTGAGAGAGAATGGCTGCCACTTACCCCCATGCCACCCATGCCACCAGAGGGGTAGCCCTGCACGCCGCCCTGAGGAAGAGAGGAGAACGGCATGACACATTGCCCAAGAGGGAAAGGAAGAGGACAGCTTCTGGGCGGCTCAGCCAGAGGCTGGAGCTCCACAGCACAGCGCAGGAGGAATACTGAGGCATACGAGGAACACTGGGCACTGAGGTTGGCTGTAGGACCAAGAGGCTGGGACCCTCATGCAGGGAGCAGGAGACACGTGAGATGCAATACAGTGTTTCTGTTACTGTGTAAAGTAACAGTTGTAAAGTTACTGTATGTAACTTTCAAGCAATGATTATGATTTAGAAACAGTGGGGGAAAAGAGTGGCTTGGTTGCCTTCATCCCTATAGAACTCTATATGTTAGGCTGTGGAGGTAGGGTGGTACTGAGCCTACTACAGAAAGTGATGGCACCTTGGTTGGCACCTGGATATCACTGAACGTGAAAACACTTACCCCCATGCCACCCATACCACCAGAGGGGTAATCCTGCATGCCACCCTGAGGAGCAAGGGAAGATCTTACAATTAGTCACCATTAAGTGGGTGTAAGCTAACAGCAAAAAAGCTTACAAAAGCAGCATTTGTTAAAAGCCACCCATTCAGAGCTGCCGGGAAAGTCCCTCCCAGTCAGAGCTACTCAGACTTCTCCCACTAAGAACCAAACCCCCAGACTCCTCCCACTCTGTGCTTTACTGTCAGACCCCTCCCACTCAGAACCGTGCTAACTCCTCCCACTCGAGCTGCCCTCTCAGACTCCTCCCACTCAGATCCACTCCTCACATGCAGAGCTGCGCTGTCTGACTCTTCCCTCTCAGAGCTGAAATCTCAGACCCATCCCACTCAGACTCAGTGGACTAACTCACCGGGTAGCCCTGCATGCCTCCCTGCATTCCGCCCTGCAGAGTAACATACACAGAGTAAGACATGACACACACACTGATAAACCACACAGAGTAGAACAAGAGACATGCTCACTGACACACACGCAGCTGACACACTGATGCCACCGATACACCACACAGTGAGACATGACACTCAATGACACTCAATGACCACAACACTCATTCACCAACACAAACACTTACACATAGCAGTTACAAACACATGATAGCAAAACCTGCACACACCCTGACACGATACACCCGTACACTCCCACTGACACACACAGTGCAGCGATGGTGCCCACAGACTCACCCCTATTCCTCCAGGGTAGCCTTGCATCCCTCCTTGAGCTCCACCCTGGAGGCACACATAAGTGGGGCTTATCAGCGAGTGTGACACAGCTACATCATCAGTAGTCATGATAGCAGCAGAGGCTGAGACATTAGTTATGATAACAGAAGCAGTAGCAGAGACAGCAGTCATTATAACAGCTGCAGTAACAGAGGCAGCAGTCGTTATAGCATCAGAAGGAGCGGAGACAGTTGTCGTTTTAACAGCAGAAGGAGCAGAGACAGTTGTCGTTTTAACAGCAGAAGGAGCAGAGACAGTAGTTGTTATACTGTAGCAGCAGCAGTAACAGTAGTCATTACAGCAGTAGTAACAGAGACAGTAGTCATTATAGCAGCAAAAATAACAGAGACAGTAGTTGTTATAGCAGCAGAAATAACAGAGGCAGTAGTTGTTATAGCAGCAGTAGTAACAGAGACAGTAGTCATTATAGCAGCAAAAATAACAGAGACAGTAGTTGTTATAGCAGCAGTAGTAACAGAGGCAGTAGTTGTTATAGCAGCAGAAATAACAGAGGCAGTAGTTGTTATAGCAGCAGTAGTAACAGAGACAGTAGTTGTTATAGCAGCAGAAATAACAGAGACAGCAGTTGTTACAGCAGCAGCAGTAAGAGGGACAGTAGTCATTATAGCAGCAGAAATAACAGAGACAGTAGTTGTTATATCAGCAGCAGTAACAGTAGTTGTTACAGCAGCAGTGACAGGGACAGTAGTCATTATAGCAGCAGCAGCAATAGAGACAGCAGTTGTTATAGCAGCAGCAGTAACAGTAGTCGTTACAGCAGCAGCAGTAACAGTAACAAGAGTTTTTACAGCAGTAGTAGTGACAGAGACAGGAAGTAATGGTAGTAGTAGTAGCAGCTCCCCTCTTTCTCCCTCCCTCTCTCACCCCCAGGATGTTCAGAGACTGGATGATGACGTCCCCTCCAATCTCCAGATTGCTCACTCTCTCCAGGGGCATCCTGTGCTGGAAAAGGTAGAACTGCCGGCCATTCACATTCACCTGAGGGACAGAGAGCCAAGAACAGGCAGACCAAACACAGTCACTGTCATCATCAGCCATGCACAAAGACTCAGAGACACTGCTACTGTCTGAGCTGACTGTACACAAACACACTGTCCACATTGACATGGTGTCTGTGTGGTTCTCTCCCTCTGGATCTCTGACCTGATATCCCTCCATATTGACGACGATGATGAGCTCAAAGTGCTCTCCTTTCCTGAAGGGCATCTCTCGGACCTTCTCCTCTCCCTCCCAGCTGCCATTCTGGAAGGTGTTGAAGACCACCTTGTCCCAGCCGTCGAAGCGCGGGTTGAAGTGGAAGGCGATGTCACAGCCCTCGAAGTCCCCGCACTGCAGGTTCACGTGGAACCTATGGGGGCGACAGAGAGGCGCTGTAAATAGAGAGGATGGGAGGGCTGTGGGTGGGGGTCTGTAAATTAATTTCTTCAATAACATAATTTATCATATCGTCTGTCTTTGGAGATATTACAGAACTCTTCATATCCAGTGGATGTTGGGTAAACTTCAATCAATGCTTACAATGTTCTACCTGTTTAAGACAGAGGCGCCACACTGTGTGTCTTTTTCTGCATTTCTGAAAATAAGCCCTCCCTAGAACACATGGCTTTGAATCGCTGTGAAGATAACACAGGGGAGATCCAGCTGACTGCTATAAATGTTTCAAATGGAAACAGAGAAAAATGAATCTCTTGGGAGTGTTCTTGGAATACTGAAATGCTTTCTCCTGAAATATTAAAGAAGTACACAGGCACACAGTTGGTGGACATATACACTGTCCCTGGTATGTCCAGCAGGAGTGTGTATTGGATAGGACCAGTGTCCTCAGTGTGTCCAGCAGGAGTCTGTCTTGGACAAGTGCAGTGTCCTCAGTGTGTCCAGCAGGAGTCTGTCTTGGACAGGACCAGAGACCTCAGTGTGTCCAGCAGGAGTCTGTCTTGGACAGGACCAGTGTCCTCAGTGTGTCCAGCAGGAGTCTGTCTTGGACAAGTGCAGTGTCCTCAGTGTGTCCAGCAGGAGTCTGTTTTGGACAAGTGCAGTGTCCTCAGTGTGTCCAGCAGGAGTCTGTCTTGGACAGGACCAGTGTCCTCAGTGTGATCTTACCTGGTGATCTCATGAGGAACTCTTCCCTGGATGTAGATGGACATCCCAGCTCTCAGGTTTCCATTGATCGGGCCAAGGTAGGGGACTGTCTGCACACAGACAACATCACACAGCATGACTACACCATAGTATTCCTACACGCCATGTATGACAGCACCACATTGTTATGCAGCATTTCTACGTAACACAGTGTTAAAACAGAAACCAATTCATCGATCCTCCCAATAAAGCTCACTGGTCTGGAATATGAGCAGCTGCCCTGTCTCTCTGCGGGCTCTTCTTTCAGATGTTACAGTACTTCTAAATTCCAGTCCTCTGTGATTGTATTGGGGCAATCCCTGTGGAATCACGTCACACATGATGAGGAGGAAACACCAACTCCCAGATGGAAGAGAGGGGGAAAGAGCAGGAGGGCAGGAGAGGGCAAGAGTGACTGAAGGAGAGAGGGACACAACAGCAGAGAGGGGAGGACAGACAGCGACACAGAGCAGCTGGACTCACAGGGTTGTAGAGCGGCTGGTATCCGGGTGGAGCAACAAAGGTCATGGTGAATCCCGGAGCTACAGCAGGAGAGGCAGACGGACCAGACAGCAACAGGCTCAATACTGTACAGAGCCTCTGATCCTGGGAGCCTGGTCTTATACAGCTGACTGTGGGAGGGGCACGGGGCAGGGCTGTGGCAACTGGAGACAGGGAGCGAGAGAGAGGGAGGGACAGGAGGGAGGGGCAGTTATTAAAAAGTGACAGAGAACAAATGGGTGAATGAAGGGACTCAGATAAGTTATGAAAAAGACAGGGAGGAAGAAGCGAGGGAGAGAAGGGGGCGTTTCAGAATGACAGGTGGACGAATGGAAGAAGAGGGAGAAGAGACATCACACCGCTTTATTCAAGCTAACACAGGAAAGAAAACCCAGACAATCAAAATCGTACAAATAATTCAGCAAATACGGTACATTGCCAACGCAGTGTGTTACTGTAGTTCAGGTGGGGAGCTGCGTCGGCATGCGTGGTCTGCAAAGGAACAAGTAAAGGTTTATTCCATGATGAAAAGAGGAGAGAGAAAACACAACGTTTCGGCTGTGAAGCCTTCTTCAGGTGAGGGGAGGGAAGTGTGTTACTTCAGGTAGTGTGTTACTTCACACTCCATTCCTGCACCACAAAATCAAAGACCTTTAAACTGTTAATCTCTAGAAGCCACGCTAGTATCACACTTGCCCTGATCTGTGTTAAAGCCAGGGCAGAAATAGGTCTGACTGCCACATCTCCTGCTGGGGTGCAGAGGGAGTGTGTGCAGCAGCACTGCTCAAGAGCAGCTTGGGTCCCCTGCCCCCCCTTCCCCTGACCCAGCGCTCAGCCTCCTCTGAGGAAGGAGTGACTCACAGCTGCTATCAGAAGCCACTGTGTACATTAGCATGGGGAAACACTGTTACTAAGGGCTGCTGCTGTCCAGCCCAGCAGCCCTCCCAACGGCCAGCGCTGGCCTGGCCAAGGTCATTCAAAACAAACCGGTCCCAAGTCGACACTCTTACACCTAGAAGACAATAATGAACTCAAATAAAATCCTGAATCCCCACATTGCATGTGTAGATGTTAGTTAAGAGGACTTGTTTGTCCGAGGGGGCGCACAGGGTGGCTGTTTGTGGGATCGGTACGGCGCTCTGACCCACAACATGAGCTGGTCGCAGGCACACTGACACCGCAGCGAGCCGGCGGCTCGGCGGCTCAGCTCCAGCCATCCGGCTCTGACCGGGGCTCACTGCCATCACCGGGCCAGGACTCTCTCGGCTCTCCTGTGGCTCTGCTGCTGGGCACCGTAGAGATCGCTGCTTGTCCAAATCCAGCCAGTACTTTGTTCAGGAAAAGAAAGGCTGTGTTAGCTGGAACCAACATTAATGTGAGTATTACAGAATGCACTGTACAGCATATAGAGAGTTACCTCCCTGGAACCTGATTTCATTATGTCTCAGAGGCCAAGCAACTCTGGACCTGGTCAGTACTGGATCCCTAAGGGAAACCAGGCTGCTGCTGTACAGAGACCAGAAAAACTGGAATGTAGGAGATTTAGATGAGAAGCTAAACCCTGGAAGATGTTAAAACAAATCCTGTTCACTTGGACATGAAAGATTCCCTGGCATTGTTTTTAAAGAGGAGAAGTGTTAATTCTTGTGTCCTGACTAAATTCCATACTGGGTAACAGTGTCTGACAACTCCGGAGTTTTCCTTAATTCAGCTGGTGAAGTCCTTCCCAGTTATAGGACAGACAGAACTGTCCACAAGACTCCTGGACACAGATAGTACTGTCCACAGCACTCCTGGACACAGACAGCACTGTCCACAGCACTCCCGGACACAGACAGGACTGTCCACAGCACTCCCGGACACAGTCCACAGCACTCCTGGACACAAACAGCACTGTCCACAGCACTCCTAGACACAGACAGCACTGTCCACAGCACTCCCGGTCACAGACAGCACTGTCCACAGCACTCCTGGACACAGACAGCACTGTCCACAGCACTCCCGGTCACACTGTCCACAACACTCCTGGACACAGACAGCACTGTCCACAGCACTCCTGGGCTAACCAGTCCTCCTGTGCTGGCTCAGGCATGGCATAGGAAAAGATGTGTGATGTGCACAGTGCTTATCAGTGTCATAAGAAATGAATCAGAGGGGAGAGATGCAGTCACTCGCTGAAGCAATGTGCTGCAGCTCAGCTCTGTGCTCTGACTCACAGTGAAAATCAGATAGCGCAGGTCTGAGAGCTAGAATAAGAGAAACTCCCTCAATAAACACAGCACCTTCGATACACTCAGCTCCCTTTACACACAGCCAGAGGACCCTTCACATACAGACTGCATCATTTACATACATAGAGAACCCTTTAAACAGACTGACGTACTCACACCCTTTACACACACAACACCCTTTACATGTATACTGACATACACCCTTTACACACAGACAAATAACATATGCAGACTGGACCAGTGATCTCTGGACTGTAGGGTTACACTATGACACAGACTGGACCAGTGATTTCTGGACTATAGGGTCACAATATGACACAGACAGACCAGTGATCTCTGGACTATAGGGTCACAATATGACACAGACTGGACTAGTGATCTCTGGACTGTAGGGTCACAATATGACACAGACGGACCAGTGATCTCTGGACTATAGGGTCACAATATGACACAGACTGGACCAGTAATCTCTGGACTGTAGGGTTACAATACGACACAGACTGGACCAGTGATCTCTGGACTGTAGGGTTACACTATGACACAGACTGGACCAGTGATCTCTGGACTATAGGGTTACAATATGACACAGACGGACCAGTGATCTCTGGACTATAGGGTCACAATATGACACAGACTGGACCAGTGATCTCTGGACTGTAGGGTTACAATACGACACAGACTGGACCAGTGATCTCTGGACTGTAGGGTTACACTATGACACAGACTGGACCAGTAATCTCTGGACTGTAGGGTTACAATATGACACAGACTGGACCAGTGATCTCTGGACTGTAGGGTTACACTATGACACAGACGGACCAGTGATCTCTGGACTATAGGGTTCAATAGGACACAGCCTAGACTTTGAACTCTTAGCATGACTAATATCATTATGTGATACAGCAACTAAAATTGAGCACAATATTCTAAATGAGGTCAGAAGCATTTTAAAGTTTGCCTAGTCTTAGCTGTATATCCAAATATTCACTTTTTTGGGTTGTGAACATTGTGAACAATACATTTGCATGAATAATAATATGCTAAACAAACTGAAATACATTGAAGGACTGACAAAAAAAATTATAAAAGCAGAGCAAAAATTCTGAACGATTATTAAATAAAAACTGTAAAAGAGAAAATAATTTATGTAGAAACAGTAAAAGATAGAATAAAATTACGATAAAATTAAAAATAACACACTGGTCACAGTAACATTATAACATGCTGTATACATAGCTCTGTCCTTACAATAAGCCTAAGCACAGGTACAGTAGATGCACTTTCTATCTCTCTATCCTTCCTCCTCCTCGCTCTATCATGAATTAAGACGCCCCTAGTGCTCTGAGCCTGCTGCCAGCTCACAGGGCTGTAGGGGGCTGTGTGTCTGCATGTGCATTTGTGCTGCTGTGATTGTATCTCTGACACACGACCTGTGATTGTACAGGTGTTTGCGGAGGTGGGTATATCAATGTGTGTGTGTACAGTATGTTGCTGTGATTGCGTCCTCATTTCTGTCTGTGTGTTAATGATGCTGAGACTGTTGGTGTTGCATGCTGTTGTGATCGTGTATCCGTGTGGATTTTTGCAGCTGCCACTGTGTCTCAAAATACAGCGCACACCTCTCACGTCCTGCTCAACACCAATCTTACCACAAGGCCGGAACCAGCTCAGGCGCTACACACTGCCTGGCAACGCAGACACCCCGAGCTTCCAAGAACGAACCACGCGGTCTGGGAACCCACACGATCGGAGCTCAGGGGCGCGCGCTTCGTAATCAGCGCTCCCACACCTGAGCTGAAAGGGGGTCAAAGGCTGAGACAGCAGTATGAACAGCTTTCATCGCAGTGCAAACAATCGGTGCTCATGTGTGGGGCACCTCCGCGCCGGGAGATAGCAGAACAGGGTGTGCATGCACAGCGCCAGGCTGAGGGAAGGGCCTTATCAGTGAAACCAGGGTGGGGAGATTTCATCACTCGGCACAATTATTATTTTGCAATAATTATCACTTTAATGGAGTTTGTATTGTGATTGTAAATGATTCTTTCGGTTAATGGCAGGATTGTAAAAAAAGGTCTTTGAGCCTGTAGAAATGTCGGGGCGTAGCTGACGCTCCTGCTGGCCTGCGGGCGACATTGATCCAGAAGCTGGGAGTGACTCACAGGTGCCCTGAATGGTGCCGGCTTTGGTGGACAAGGAGAGCATGTTAAAGGAGAGAAGTGTTCAGAGCACAGGGAACGCGTGACGTCATTATCGAAGCACAAGAGGCCTCACACGTCCTCTTTGATGTCAGCACTTTAAAGTATTCCAAGACCGAGCACATCTGATGGCATCATACAAGTCAGCCATGACTATTGCATGTGCTCCTGGGGGAGAGATGCACATGCGGTAGACATTCCCGTACCTTCAGACACACTGGTTTGAGGTTTGAGGATCAGTTCATGCCCACAGCTCTTGTGGATCCAAGGGGACAAGGGGAGCAGGTCATCGCTAGGCCAAGCAAACAATGAGCCGAACCCGACGGGTGAAAGGAGAGGGTTCTACGAGCAGGCCAGACAAGATCATTTCATTTACAGGGAGAAGACACAACAAAGATCTAAACTTTCAATATATTGTAACAGAAATTTTCAAGTGAATGAACATTTTCTAAGAGAAGGTACAGTACGTTCTTGAAAAAGAACAGGTAGCGGGTTTATTCCTTGCTGAGAAGAAAAGAAAGGAAACAACGTTCTGGCTGTGGAGTCACACCTGAAGAAGACTCCAGCTGAAACGTTGTGTTTCTATTCTTCTCTTTTCAGCAAGGAATAAACCCGCTACCTGTTCCTTTGCAGCCTACGCATGCTGAGACAGCTCCCTACTTGAACTACTTCAGCCATTATTGAAAAAGCTGTACTTACTTGAGCTTTTAGGAATGGACTTGATTGCTTTAGCCTTATATTTTTTTTGGTTGGAGGAACATTTTCAAATCTGATTAATGGGGTGCTTCAGAGACAGACTGCAGAATTGCTCAGTTTTAAGATTCAAACTTGTAAATGATTGTGGGTCCTGTGGCACAGTGTGGCAAAAGCAGAGTAAAGTGTAGTAAAGCACAGAGGGAGCACAGTAAACCAAAGTCACACCCAAGCCAGACTTGCACACACAAAGTCATGGACTTTCCATGTCGGACATGCTCGGAAGTAATACATGTGCAGAGTACAGCCGGCTGATCCAAAGGCTGAGGTAATGGATATGTCACCAGGATGATCTGGGATCAAGCCTCTTCGCTGCTCTGAACACACAATCCCTCTGTGGAAGTCACAGAGCCTCCTTGTGCTCCACCTTTGGGAGACGTCAAGCTGAGGTCCCGGCACTCTGATGCTGCACCTGCTCACGGCACAGGTTATCCCTGGTTGGCTTCATGGAGTGAGGCGCACGGGCACCAAGGGCATGCCTGCAAACAGGAAGTGTCTGCTTCAGCAGGAGTCTGACACAACCTGCAGGCGGGCTCCAGGTGCTTGGCTCTTCACATACATGTAAAGCAGCACTGCCCCCATCTCCAAATCACAAACCACCCGTGACAAGTTAAACCTCCTGAGCAAGTCGAAGCCATTAAAAAGGACACGCGCAATGTGATCCAACATGCAATGTGATTCACATACGGTAACAGTAGATCGTAATTTGACAGTTCACACAAGAGACCTGGATTTGTGTGAGATGTCTGGTGTACACCCCTGGGGTATGGGTCGAATATGAGATTTCTCATGTACAGGTATGTCGACACACAGTATAGGGTCAGACCGTTAGGAATAACTGTCAGCACAAACTGTGGTTTGTACAAGGCTCCTGTTTGGCAAGAAACTGAACCTTTATCTCTGTAAACCTGAACCAAGAGTGTGTGGCTTACTCCCTCCACTCTGAATCACACTACTCCATCTGGGAGACGGCAATAGACTCCTGAAAACTACTCGAAAGGGGAGCTGGCCATAGTTAGCAGGGAGAAGAGTGTGACAAGAGCCAAACGCACACGCAGACACACATCTGTGTTTGTGCTGCTGTGATTGTGTCCCTAATACACGATCTGTGATTGTATATGTGTTTGTTACAGTGTCTATACCCAGTGTTTTGGGGTTTCAGTGTGTATTTCATGACATTCATGACACACTTTTCATTATTTATAACCAGAATTCTTATAGATTATTACACACTTCCCTTCTCCCATGCTTTCTGTCACACACACACCGGTGTCAGTCTCCCGGACTGAGATCAGCCTCACCTGTGAAGTGTGATTGAGAGAGTGATGTGACAAGAGACCCAGCGATTGTTACGTTCAGCGAGATGCAGCTCTGGCATGCTTGTTCATTAGCAGAGTCTGTGTTAGACTCTGAAACAATGTCAAAATTGTCGATCAAAGGCAGGTTAAAGAGACATAATGTGATTTAAAATGAACACTGAAAACAGAGAACAGTATGCACACTGTATGTTTTTTTTTTCCTGAGGGTAGAGTTTTGCACAGGGAGTGGGTCTTCTACAGTATATATACAGTGGGTACAGTACGTAGATGTGACCTTAGATCTGAATTATTCACCAGAAATCTCTACCAGTGACAACAAATCCTAATAAGAATGACAAATCTGAGGTCAGAACCCACACAGCTGTCATTATTTATTGGCATGTTTATTCACAGAACAGCAAAACCCATATAATCATTGCTTGGTTTTGTTCCATTTGTATACATACTTTCAGTGAAATATGAAGTTGGACAGAGCAGTCAGGGGTGGGATTAGGGGGTATAGCCATAAAGGAGATACTGAATTCAATTAAAAAGATGCTACTGACTGAATCATTACTGTTACAATTGTTAGATTCCCTTTCACTCTTTGAAGTGTGTGGGGCTGTTTTAAGGCCCCTCTGGAAAGCACTCTGACTTGCCTTGGAGGAGGTCTTTTTTGGATGTTGTGCTTTGTAAAAAATAGAAATTGAAGGCTCTCACCACAACAAAAAAAACCCAACACAAACTGATCAGTGGAAGTGATCAAACTGTTTGATTGACAGGTAATGAAAACACAAACTTGAAAGTGATGCCCCGTCTCTGTCACGGAGAAGAGACGCTAGCACACAGCTTACGAGAGGAGGCAAACCGACCAGGCATCTCGGGACCTTCTCCCTCTTGTGGTAAGATTGTGGTTACCTGACACAATCGTTCTCTTTCTTCATCGTTTATTACAGACGGACATCAAACAAGCTGTCTTCTTCACCCCTGTGGTGTGTGTGTGTGTGCGTGCGTGCGTGCGTGCATGTATCCCGGTGCAAACTGTATCTAGATAGCAGCCCAAGTGACAAAAAGAAACATGGCTTTCTGAACAGAACAATGACTCCGCCCAACTGTGGAAGCTTGAAAAGGGTGCTGGGAGAGGTTACAGCGCCCTCTGGAGGTCTGTCCAGCCACCACGCCCAGGCCTTGCACTGATACTTCAGGGAGCACTTTATCCCTTAGAGTCCTATTATACCCCACCCACCACCCCATCCACAAATTGCAAGGCCTGGACTCTCAGTCCACACACACGTGCGCACACAAATGTGCACAGTCCTTATCCGAGTTGATCCTCATATTGCTTTCTAAAACAGTCTCCAGCCGGGAAGAAATCCCAGCATCTCTCCTGATACATCTTCCACACATAGGACTCCTTCCAGACAGCCAGAGAGAGAGGCGAGGGAGAGGGAGAGGGAAGGAGAGGAGGAAGAGGGAGAGGGGAGGAGAGGAGGAAGAGGGAGAGGGGGAAGAGGGAAGGAGAGGAGGAAGAGGGAGAGGGGAGAGGGAAGGAGAGGAGGAAGAGGGAGAGGGGAGGAGAGGAGGAAGAGGGAGAGGGGGAAGAGGGAAGGAGAGGAGGAAGAGGGAGAGGGGAGGAGAGGAGGAAGAGGGATGGGGGGAGAGGGAAGGAGAGGAGGAAGAGGGAGAGGGGAGGAGAGGAGGAAGAGGGAGAGGGGGAAGAGGGAAGGAGAGGAGGAAGAGGGAGAGGGGAGGAGAGGAGGAAGAGGGATGGGGGGAGAGGGAAGGAGAGGAGGAAGAGGGAGAGGGAAGGAGAGGAGGAAGAGGGATTGGGGGAGAGGGAAGGAGAGGAGGAAGAGGGAGAGGGGAGGAGAGGAGGAAGAGGGAGAGGGGGAAGCGGGAAGGAGAAGAGGGAGAGGGAGAGGGGAGGAGAGGAGGAAGAGGGATGGGGAGAGGGAAGGAGTGGAGGAAGAGGGATAGGGGGAGGGGGAGAGGAGGGAGAGGGGGAGAGGGAAGGAGAGGAGGAAGAGGGAGAGGGGGGGGAGAGGAGGAAGAGGGAGAGGGAAGGAGAGGAGGGAGAGGGGAGGAGAGGAGGAAGAGGGAGAGGGAAGGAGAGGAGGAAGAGGGAGAGGGGAGGAGAGGAGGAAGAGGGAGAGGGGGAAGAGGGAAGGAGAGGAGGGAGAGGGAGAGGGGGAGAGGGAAGGAGGAGGAAGAGGGAGAGGGGGAGGGGGAGAGGAAGGAGAGGGGGAGAGGGAAGGAGAGGAGGAAGAGGGATGGGGAAGAGGGAAGGAGAGGAGGGAGACAGAGAGGGGGAGAGGGAGAGGGAAGGAGAGGAGGAAGAGGGAGAGGGGAGGAGAGGAGGAAGAGGGAGAGGGGGAAGAGGGAAGGAGAGGAGGGAGAGGGAGAGGGGAGGAGAGGAGGAAGAGGGAGAGGGAAGGAGAGGAGGAAGAGGGATGGGGAGAGGGAAGGAGTGGAGGAAGAGGGAGAGGGGGAGAGGGAAGGAGGAGGAAGAGGGAGAGGGGGAGGGGGAGAGGAGGGAGAGGGGGAGAGGGAAGGAGAGGAGGAAGAGGGATGGGGAAGAGGGAAGGAGAGGAGGGAGACAGAGAGGGGGAGAGGGAGAGGGAAGGAGAGGAGGAAGAGGGAGAGGGGGAGAGGGAAGGAGAGGAGGAAGAGGGAGAGGGGGAGAGGGAAGGAGAGGAGGGAGACAGAGGGGGAGAGGGAAAGGGAGGGAGAGGGGGAGAGGGAAGGAGAGGAGGAAGAGGGAGAGGGAGAGAGGGAAGGAGAGGAGAAAGAGGGATGGGGAAGAGGGAAGGAGAGGAGGGAGACAGAGAGGGGGAGAGGGAAGGAGAGGAGGAAGAGGGAGAGGGGGAGAGGGAAGGAGAGGGAGAAAAAAGAGAAAAGGGCAGCATTAGCACTGAGACAGAAGAGCTCTGAGTCTGTCTCTTTCTCCATGTACATGGCAGAGCAGGCTTCTTTAGACAGCAGCATTCTTGTACACACTGAGGTCACAGCAGTGTGAGCCACGCCAGGGTAAGCACATGCTCTCTGAACCCGCGCAGGGGCCAGACACTTCCTGCTCGTGTTCTCCTTCATCCTGCTCTCTCACACACACAACACAGATCCACATCAGCGCAGTGCTGAAGAGACAGTATCACCTGCAGCTGGAGCCAGAGGTGTACTGTATCTCACTCTGTACTGAGAGCAAGGAATAGCGAGTGAGCTAGGATAGTATCAAACCACATTCACACTAGTGCAGGAGGAGGCCAGCCACAGACTGATGCCAAAGACAGATAGGCAGACATACAGTACTGGTTATGGGCAAGGACCCAGGAGGCCAGGCAAGGAGAAAGAATGACTCACTTGTCCAGTGTGCTCTGTCTCATCCTTATTGATTAAATACATCAGGAAGAACCTGCAGGAGAGAGACGGTCTTAGAATTATTATTTATTAATTAGAATCACTAGTTTAAGAACATTACAATCACTGGCTAACTGATCGACATGCTGACTGATTCAGTGACAGAGACACTGACCGACACAGTGACTGAGTGACACACTGATATGCAGACTGACTCAGTAAGAGACAAACTACATGTATGTTTTGTCTAACAGTGCTAATAAATTGACACTGACGTCCTCCTTGCTGACATACTAAAAGACACACAGGCTGACGGGCTGACTGAGCCGTTTATTAAAGGACCCATTAGGATTTTGGCAGTGACAGCGTGTCACAATGCTAAAAATGGAGTGGCTTTTAGAATCTGTTGTGAAGCTAACCTCTGTGCTTGTGCTCTGGTCTATAATTTTCTATCCTTGGTATACAGACAGACCTTAGTCTAAATTCTCATCTAAAAGACATCCCCTTCTTCATCATGGCTATCACACAATAGTAAAATCACAGCCTACTGTTCTTCACCTTCACTACCGCCTGCCCCTTGAATCCACTACTTGACTGAGTGGTTGAGGGCCGGTCCCGATCGATCAGAGACTCACATGTAGTTGGCGAGGTTATGCTCCTCCATTGTGTGCGTCTCGAAGCCATGCGGAGTCGTGTCAAAGTAGTCACTGCCGATCCCGCATATAAAGCACTTGGTCTGTAGAGGGAATAAGATGAGCTCGTTGAAAAGGCGCAGGAATGAAAGAGAGGGTGGGAACAGTCCAGAAGTGCACTGGCTCAGGAAATGTCTAGTTCTCGGTCGTGCGCGATCAGGAACAAGACAGACTGTAGGAATAACACCTGACTATTCTTCAAGCGGAACAGCGTACCTCCATGTCCTCCTTCACCTGCTCCTGCTGGTCTCTCAGCTCTCCAAAGGCATCGATAATCAGACCTGCAACACAGGGCAGCACAGCTGTTTACAACAGCCAGACACCCCACTTCGCTGTACACAAACACAGCACACAGCTGCTGTAAAACACAATTCCTGACAGCTACAAACTACACCTGTACTTACATCTGTAGCACAGCAAAAAGAGAGGCTGGGGAGTGTGTGTGGAGCTGTGTGAGGGAGTGTCTGGAGAGTGTGTGAGGAGTATGTGAGGGAGTGTCTGGGGAGTGTGTGAGGAGCTGTGTGAGGGAGTGTGTTTGGAGCTGTGTGAGGGAGTGTCTGGGGAGTGTGTGAGGAGCTGTGTGAGGGAGTGTCTGGGGAGTGTGTGTGGAGCTGTGTGAGGGAGTGTCTGGGGAGTGTGTGAGGAGCTGTGTGAGGGAGTGTTTGGGGAGTGTGTGTGGAGCTGTGTGAGGGAGTGTCTGGAGAGTGTGTGAGGAGCTGTGTGAGGAAGTGTCTGGAGAGTGTGTGAGGAGCTGTGTGAGGGAGTGTCTTGGGAGTGTGTGTGGAGCTGTGTGAGGGAGTGTCTGGAGAGTGTGTGAGGAGTATGTGAGGGAGTGTCTGGGGAGTGTGTGAGGAGCTGTGTGAGGGAGTGTGTTTGGAGCTGTGTGAGGGAGTGTCTGGAGAGTGTGTGAGGAGCTGTGTGAGGGAGTGTCTGGGGAGTGTGTGTGGAGCTGTGTGAGGGAGTGTCTGGGGAGTGTGTGAGGAGCTGTGTGAGGGAGTGTTTGGGGAGTGTGTGTGGAGCTGTGTGAGGGAGTGTCTGGAGAGTGTGTGAGGAGCT
Organism: Atractosteus spatula; assembly: GCF_055471065.1. NCBI lineage: Eukaryota > Metazoa > Chordata > Actinopteri > Semionotiformes > Lepisosteidae > Atractosteus > Atractosteus spatula. Next base: position 71,613,613 of record NC_142708.1, on the reverse strand, counting down.
GTGTGAGGAAGTGTCTGGAGAGTGTGTGAGGAGCTGTGTGAGGGAGTGTCTGGGGAGTGTGTGTGGAGCTGTGTGAGGGAGTGTCTGGAGAGTGTGTGAGGAGCTGTGTGAGGAAGTGTCTGGAGAGTGTGTGAGGGAGTGTCTGGGGAGTGTGTGTGGAGCTGTGTGAGGGAGTGTCTGGAGAGTGTGTGAGGAGCTGTGTGAGGAAGTGTCTGGGGAGTGTGTGAGGAGCTTTGTGAGGGAGTCTCTGGAGAGTGTGTGAGGAGCTGTGTGAGGGAGTGTCTGGGGAGTGTGTGAGGAGCTGTGTGAGGGAGTCTCTGGAGAGCGTGTGAGGAGCTGTGTGAGGGAGTGTGCAGGGAGTGTGTGAGGAGTGTGCGAGGGAGTGTCTGGGGAGTGTGTTTGGAGCTGTGTGAGGGAGTGTGCGAGAGAGTGTCTGGAGAGTGTGTGAAGGACTGTCTGGGTAGGGGAGTGTGTGGAGGTGTTTCAGGAGAATGGGGTGTGCTGTGTTACCCTGAATGATGGCCAGCAGGATGACGATGACGAAGAAGAAGAAGGTGATGTCGAAGACCACGCGGTACAGCTCATACTCGTCACCCGCTGGGTCCTCAATCTCATCGCCGATCCCCCCGCCAGCTCGCACCCCCACGTACATATGGAACAGGTAGCACTGAGAGAGACCGAGAGAGGAGGGGATTGATACACACACTGAGCCTGAGACTGGTGATAGGACGGCACATTGACACCGGTATGAGACACACACTCGACCACCCTACACAAACACACACCCCCACACAATCACACACATTCACGCCCAAGCACAAGCACGCATGCTCACCCACAGCCCAACTCACAGTCATCATGTCGTCACACTTCATGTCCGGCTCATCCTCGTCCTCGCTCTTGTTGTAGAATTTGCGGAAGAAGTTGAAGGCAACAACGGTGTAGAGATACACCACTACTGCCAGCAGCCCCACTGTCATCATCAACTACAGAGAGGGAGGGAGAGAGAGAGAGAGAGGAGGAAGAAGGAAGAAGCAGTTGAGGGAGAGGGAGAAAGAGGAGGCAAGGTAAGAGAGAGGATGCAGTGAAAGAGAGGAAATGAGGAAAGGATGAAAGAGGGAAAGGAGATCAAAGGCAGGGGCAGAGAGAGAGAGGATGGGTGGGAGAGAAGAAGAGAGGGGTTGAGAGAGAGAGGGACAGGCATTAATAACACATTTCACGCTACTGTATAGTAACACTAAACTGCCACACAGAGGTAGAAACACCAGTTAAAAACTAAATTTAGGGAACCAACCCTAAATTTAATCTTCAATCTAACCCAGAACAGAATTCTTATCAAACACCAAATATAGTCCTTATTCTAAGCCCATTGCAAGCTGATAGCATTTCCCTGAGTCTGATCCTAAAAACCCAACCCCTCCCATTGATCTCATTTCAAAGCTAACCACTCAGTCCTATCTACTCTCTCTTTTGGTTTGCAGGTATTGCACTCCCTACCTGCTTGCCATTGTGAGTGACAGAGGACAGGATGGTGCGCAGAGTCTTGACACCCATGGCGATGTCCAACAGGTGACAAGCGAAGAAGAAGTTGTTATAGTGGCCCAGTAGGGACATGACCAGGTACCACACCAGGTACAGGAACGACTGGAATACAGTACAGAGACTATAACACACCAGGCACAGCAGAGACTGGAATACAGTACAGACGCTATAACACACCAGGTACAGGAATGACTGGAATACAGTACAGACACTATAACACACCAGGCACAGCAGAGACTGGAATACAGTACAGAGACTATAACACACCAGGTACAGGAACGACTGGAATACAGTACAGAGACTATAACACACCAGGTACAGGAACGACTGGAATACAGTACAGACGCTATAACACACCAGGTACAGGAGAGACTGGAATACAGTACAGACACTATAACACACCAGGTACAGGAATGACTGGAATACAGTACAGAGACTATAACACACCAGGTACAGCAGAGACTGGAATACAGTACAGAGACTATAACACACCAGGTACAGGAGAGACTGGAATATAGTACAGACACTATAACACACCAGGTACAGGAACGACTGGAATACAGTACAGAGACTATAACACACCAGGTACAGGAACGACTGGAATACAGTACAGAGACTATAACACACCAGGTACAGGAGAGACTGGAATACAGTACAGACACTATAACACACCAGGTACAGCAGAGACTGGAATACAGTACAGACACTATAACACACCAGGTACAGGAACGACTGGAATACAGTACAGACACTATAACACACCAGGTACAGCAGAGACTGGAATACAGTACAGACACTATAACACACCAGGTACAGGAGAGACTGGAACACAGTACAGACACTATAACACACCAGGTACAGGAGAGACTGGAACACAGTACAGACACTATAACACACCAGGTACAGCAGAGACTGGAATACAGTACAGACACTATAACACACCAGGTACAGGAACGACTGGAATACAGTACAGACACTATAACACACCAGGTACAGGAACGACTGGAATACAGTACAGAGACTATAACACACCAGGTACAGCAGAGACTGGAATACAGTACAGATACTATAACACACCAGGTACAGGAGATACTGGAATACAGTACAGACACTATAACACACCAGGTACAGGAACGACTGGAATACAGTACAGAGACTATAACACACCAGGTACAGCAGAGACTGGAATACAGTACAGACACTATAACACACCAGGTACAGGAGACACTGGAATACAGTACAGAGACTATAACACAGCAGGTACAGGAACGACTGGAATACAGTACAGAGACTATAACACACCAGGTACAGCAGAGACTGGAATACAGTACAGACACTATAACACACCAGGTACAGGAGAGACTGGAATACAGCACAGACACTATAACACAGCAGGTACAGCAGAGACTGGAATACAGTACAGACACTATAACACACCAGGTACAGGAGAGACTGGAATACAGCACAGACACTATAACACAGCAGGTACAGCAGAGACTGGAATACAGCACAGACACTATAACACACCAGGTACAGCAGAGACTGGAATACAGTGGAGAATGAGCAGTCTCAACTGCCAGTCATCCTGCTGGAAGAATGGGACTGAGCTGCACATATCTGGAAACCTTGTGCAACACAATCCCATCCTGCTCAAGCTATTCTTGTTGCACACAGAGGCTAAGCACATTATTCATGGGGGCGTCCAAATATTTTGGCTAGTAAGTGCTTCAAGAGAATTTTGAATAGATCCAGAAAAATACAGCAGCGGCTCACTGATAGTTACAGTACAACATAATCAATATAGCACACGTGATACAGGAACACTGTATACACACACATCAGCACAAGCAGATAGGATAATATGATATCCACACACTACAGCACATTGCCACTGATAAAAGCACAGGAATCACTAGAGATACAAACAAGAGGTGGTCATTCCACCCATCTTGCTTTTTATGGTCTCTAGTTCCCAAAAGACAGGAGTGATTAATTCAGCTATTTCTTTAAGGATCCAAAATAATCAATCACCTTTAACCACATGGCAGGACTGTTTAAGACTCACACAAAAGGTACACACAAACACAACAACCATGAACACTCACATTGTCAGTAAACACCACTCCAAACTTCCAGATCTGGTACTTGATGTCAATGGATGTGATCCTGTGGAGAGAACAGCAGGCTCACTGTTGTGTTCTGAAACCAAAGTCCTACTGACTGTACTGAACATACACATAGAATATAGACAATGATATTGTGTGCAGTGTAGACAGTGAGTGTGTGTGTGCAGTGTAGACAGTGAGTGTGTGCAGTGTAGACAGTGTGTGTGTGTGCACAGTGTAGACCGTGAGTGTGTGTAGTGTAGAGAGTGAGTGTGTAGTGTAGACACTGAGTGCGCAGTGTAGACAGTGAGAGTGTGTGCAGATGCAGTGTCGACAGTGTGTGTGCAGTGTCGACAGTGAGTGTGTGTGCAGTGTCGACAGTGAGTGTGTGTGTGCAGTGTAGACAGTGAGTGTGCAGATGCGCAGTGTAGACAGCGAGTGTGTGCAGTGTAGACAGTGAGTGTGCAGATGCACAGTGTAGACAGTGTGTGTGCACAGTGTAGACAGCGAGTGTGCAGTGTAGACAGCGAGTGTGCAGATGAACAGTGTCAACAGTGAGTGTGTAGTGTAGACACTGAGTGCGCAGTGTAGACAGTGAGAGTGTGTGCAGATGCAGTGTCGACAGTGAGTGTGTGTGCAGTGTCGACAGTGAGTGTGTGTGTGCAGTGTAGACAGTGAGTGTGCAGATGCGCAGTGTAGACAGCGAGTGTGCAGTGTAGACAGCGAGTGTGTGCAGTGTAGACAGTGAGTGTGCAGATTCACAGTGTAGACAGCGAGTGTGTGCAGTGTAGACAGTGAGTGTGCAGATTCACAGTGTAGACAGCGAGTGTGCAGTGTAGACAGTGAGTGTGCGCAGTGTAGACAGCGAGTGTGTGCAGTGTAGACAGCGAGTGCCGTGTGTGAGAGTGCAGTGTGTCCGTCGTGTACCAGCTGAGGACAGAGTTGTCTGGCTCGCTCTTCTTCTCCTGTGTCTGTGCGCTGATGTCCAGAGAGGCTAGGTCCATTCCGAGCAGCTCTGCGATCCTCTCTCGGCCATAGATGTCCCCATACTTCTCCAGCACCTGTACAAAGTCCACAGCAAATTACAGCTGCTCTACTATCCAGCACACTCTCCAAACTCGACACCCAGATTAAAGACTTAACATGGAGAGCCCAGGCTGACATGTCACAACTCCTGCATTTCAAAACATTATTCAAGCACAGACATGTAAAACTGTATTGTAACATCATGCACATCTGCCAAGTGCACATCTGCCACGGTCGAACAATAAGAAAAAGTTAAAAAAGCAAGTAAAAAAAACAAGGTTAGCGGTCCTTCACAAGGCACTGTATCATCTTTAACATACTTTTACTCAAATCTTTGTAACTTTGTAACTTAACACTTTTACTGTAGGAAAAATAGGTCCTACGTTTGTGCCGTATTTGTCCAGCTGTGCATTCTGTTGGAATAATTCAGCTGAAGGAACTTGCTCAAGGGTACAACAGCAGTTTCTTGCCTGGGAACTGGACCTATGACCTAGGTACTATTCCAGAACACCTCAGGCATTTATTATCTTTTGCACAGTCTGAGAGATGCACCTGTTTTAATATTCGAGATACAGTACTATAACTCTACTGAAAAGCAATAAACTATCAATACTTCTAGTTACTCACCTTTCTCTTCACAAACTTGTCCCAGTAGTTACTCGGGAAAGATCTAGAAATACATTTAACAAAATACATTTAGAAAAGAATCCTACAGTGAATTCATTGATTAGTGAATGATTCTATTATTGAATGGCTAGTCTGTACTGTCACAGGTTGTATCGGCTGTGAAAAGTCAGCAGGAAATACAGATAAAACCTGCAATCTGCAATTCCTGTACTGCACTGGTTTGTATCAAAAATACCAGTGACCACTTCTGCACTGCACTGGTCTGTATCAATGTACCAGTGACCCCTACTGTACTGCACTGGCCTGTATCAATGTACCAGTGATCACTCCTCTACTGCACTGGTCTCTATCAAAATACTAGTGACCAGTCTTGTACTGCACTGGTCAGTATCAATGTATCAGTGACCCGTCCTGTACTGCACTGGCCTGTATCAATGTACCAGTGACCCGTCCTGTACTGCACTGGTCAGTATCAATGTATCAGTGACCCGTCTTGTACTGCACTGGCCTGTATCAATGTACCAGTGACCGTTCCTGTACTGTATCATTTTCTTACGGTGTGTTGAGGACCAGTCTGTCCCACTGTCCTTTGATGTCATCATCCTCAGGCTGTTCTGTGATGTAAAGACCATCAAACTCCAGTTTCCGGGCCAGTTCCTTCTCTCTCTTGAAGATGACCAGTGGGACCTGGAGAGAGGGGCAGGGGAGACAATGGGCACGACTGTGGATTTCCAGGGGAGTGAGAAGGAGCAGCTTTCTCGATACTGCAGTCAGTAAGGGGTTTTCTGCACTGTGCAAGCCCATGCGAGCTCTCTTCAGTTTCCCTGTGCTAATCACATTACTTCCTGTGCTCTGCCTTCATTTCACAGACAGGGGTACTGCCATTGCCATAACTCTCTGCATTACTTTCTCCACTGTATACCACAGTAACTGGGCTCAGTGTTCATGTAGGTGGGTATTAGTGCAGCATGCAGGACTATACTGGACGCTGCATGGTTTGAGATGGACACATGTAGCCTTAAGCCTGCAGTCATCTGCCTTTCAGTTCTGTCAGAACTTTCCATCAAAACCCAGAATATCAGGAGATTTCCTTTTTTGTTTCTATACCCCAACAGCATCTCTCTTTTACAGCTGTTTCTTTTTTCTCAATGTGTCCTAGACAGAAGTTGTACTGGGGAATAGTTGTTTACATGGTGTGCTTTGGCAATGCTGTAATGGACCTGTCATGCCATGCCAGTAATACCTTTTGAATCAAACTGGTTTGCACTGTGGCAAGTGCTTGTCCTGCCCTCTACTCCTCAGACTGCAGAGAAAGGTTAATACACAGACACCACGCACTGCCCTCACCCAGGGAAACGAATTTCTACTTTCAAATTCATTTTCGGACTTTCAAATATTGTACTTTTGAATCAAAACCCAGTGTGTGTCCTGCCACCCTGCTACACTTACACCTATACTGAACCAAACACGTATACCAAAACAATTTCAAAAATTTCTATTTCTGTATAGCCCTGTCCTCTCTGCCTCATCTGAAAAGGAAAGACCCAGCCGCACAGACAAGCCCATGTTTCACAGCCCTGGACAGACAGACTGGAGGGCCTGACCTTGAGGCAGTTGTAGCCGATGATGCACAGGAAGGAGATGAGGGTGTGGACGATGGCCAGGAAGGCCAGTGCGGGCTCCATGTACCCTGTGCTCTCCTCCAGGAAGTAATAGACTGGCCCTTCCTCCTCCTCCTCTTCTCCACCTCCTTCCTCAAATCCGGAGCCCTCACCCTCGTCATCAAACAGCCCCGAGCCCTCAAACTCATCCTCTCCTGGCGGAGAGTCTGATACCTGCACAGGAAGACATACAGGTGCACTGAGACAGTGATGGTAAACACAGTGAGACACAGAGAGACAGAGAGACAGAGAGACAGAGACACAGCTGGACGGTGAGACACACTGAGACAGTGAGACACAAACATAGTGAAGAGTCAAAGAAATAAAAATAAAAAATAAAATAAAGAAATAAAAAAGACAGAAACAAAGTGGGACAAACACAGTAAGACAGTGTTTTAAAGACCAAGACACAGTCAGACAAAGAGACTGATTAGACACACTGAGGCAGAGATTTACAGATACACACACATGCAGGACCAGACGTTCAGAGCTTACCCTGTAGAATAGTAAGATGAAGTTCAGAGCGAAAGCCACAAACAGAGCCAGGAAACGCAGGTTGTAGAAATTACGGGACAGGTAATTCTGCACAACAGAGACCAAAAATTAAGAAACTGTCAGTGCTCTGAGCTTCAGTGCACAGTGTCATCACAGAGGTCTTCTTGTACCTTGATTCTTTTTTACCCAGAACACTTTACAGTACTATACTAGTACAAGAGAACATTGTACAGCTCTGACAATGATGGATAGTTAATGTGAAGCAAGACAATGTTTTTACAGTATAATGCTGAAATGTTAATGGGAAATTAAACACGATCGGATTCAGTGTCTTTAAAGTATCTACAGGCCAAATGAAGATGAATGTTAATGTGAAGCTACAGATGATCAGACTGAGTGTCTTTACAGGTTCTAAAGATCTGGTGAAGGTGTGTTAATGTGAATCTACAGATGATTAGACTGAATGTCTTTACAAGTTCTACAGATCTGGTGAAGGTGTGTTAATGTGAATCTACAGATGATCAGACTGAATGTCTTTGCAGGTTCTACAGATCTGGTGAAGGTGTGTTAATGGGAAGCTACAGATGATCAGACTGAGTGTCTTTACAGGTTCTACAGATCTGGTGAAGGTGTGTTAATGGGAAGCTACAGATGATCAGACTGAGTGTCTTTACAGGTTCTACAGATCTGGTGAAGGTGTGTTAATGTGAACATACAGATGATCAGACTGAGTGTCTTTACAGGTTCTACAGATCTGATGAAGGTGTGTTAATGTGAATCTACAGATGATCAGACTGAATGTCTTTACAGGTTCTACAGATCTGGTGAAGGTGTGTTAATGTTAATCTACAGATGATCAGACTGAATGTCTTTACAGGTTCTACAGATCTGGTGAAGGTGTGTTAATGTGAAGCTACAGATGATCAGACTGAGTGTCTTTACAGGTTCTACAGATCTGTAAAGACACATTACAGGGTCCCAGGTGAAGGAGTGTTAATGTGAAGGTACAGCTGATCTAGTGGTGGTCATGACAGGGCTGTTGTTGTGATGAAGTGTCTCAGCTCCCCACCAGGAATTTAATCCTTTGGATCTCCAGCTCGTTCCAGAACTCAAACCCGTCCTGGGAGCCCGTCGGTTTCTGCTCTCTCTTCATCTTCTTCTTCTTCTTCTTTTTCAGGGGTTCCTCCTCCTCTGGGGCAGCCTCCTCTTCCTCCTTCTCAGCCTTCTCTCCATTCTCAGCACTGAGAGAGGGGGCAAGTCAGGGGGAGCAGGGGAGGTGGGCAGTGAGGAATGAGAGTGAGAGAGGGAAACAGGAGGATGTCAGATGATGAGGAATACAGAGTGAAAGAAGAGTGAGAGGGAGCTCAAGATGGAGGGATAGAAGAGATAAATTAGGAGAGTTAAGAGAAAGAGAAAGAGGGAAAAGCACAGAGAAGGGGAGAACAGAGTGGAAGAGGAGAAAGAGGTAGAGCATGAGGGCCAAGGTTACTCACTCGGCCTTCTCGGGCTCCGGGGGTGGCTCCTCTATCACCTGTGGCTCCGGCTCGGGCTCTTGTTCCTCTCCAGACAGCTGGGACACAGGGGACAGACAGGAGAGATGGGTAAGACAGTGCAGAGAGAACAGAAGGGACAGAGAGAAGTGAGAGAGGACAAGGGGACACATTTGACAGAGAGGACAGGAGGGTCAGGGTTAAAGTCTGGACGAACAGGTATGGTATTGGGCAGTGTTTATATCGTGGTGCGCCATGCAGTTTGCTGTGAACACACAAGTGTCAAGCCACAACACAGGATTTGTATAGTGTAATGCATTTATCTGCAGCCTGCCCAGTGCTCTCCAAATGTATTCATAGCCCTGATGAAACATCACATAACAAAGATTTCTAGACTGGACAATGTTTCTTGCTGAAGAAATTCTGAAAATTCTGCAAAGCAATCTTAGCTGTACTGCACTACCTACTACAAATCATACTACCGTATAATTACAGTATAATATTCAATTTAAGTGAGACAAATGATCTAATCTGTAACTCATTCTGCTATATACTGTAATTTTTTTCTACCTACTTTATCATGGGGTCTGAGTAAATCTAGAGGGCATTAGATACAGTATTAGAAACATAGTTTCTAACTTTTCTGTAAAAGCTCTTAGAATTGGGAGCTTAAGCTTCAGGCACATAATGATCATGGACTATGATGTGTTTTGGCGATTGTTTCGGTGACCTGTCAAATATCTACATTTTTCTTTCTTGTGTCCACATGAGTGCCCTTGAACTTTATTTCTATGTGCTTTGACTTATAGTGCCAGTTGGAGAGCACTGCATTGATTCAGGCATCAGGGAAGGATCTGTGAGTGATTCCAGTGCAGAGCGATACTGCACTGTGTCTGTCTGTCCAGCTCTGAGCAGGAGCAGTGTGATTCCAGTGCAGAAACACTATCCAGTGCAGAGAGATACTGCGCTGTGTCTGTCTGTCCAGCTCTGCGCAGGAGCAGTGTGATCCCAGTGTGGAAACACTACCCAGTGCAGAGTGATACTACGCTGTGTCTGTCTGTCCAGCTCTGCGCAGGAACAAACAGCGTGATTCCAGTGCAGAAACACTACCCAGTGCAGAGTGATACTGCGCTGTGTATGTCTGTCCAGCTCTGCGCAGGAACAGTGTGATCCCAGTGCAGAAACACTACCCAGTGCAGAGTGATACTGCGCTGTGTCTGTCTGTCCAGCTCTGTGCAGGAGCAGTGTGATCCCAGTGTGGAAACACCACCCAGTGCAGAGTGATACTGCACTGTGTCTGTCTGTCCAGCTCTGCGCAGGAACAGTGTGATCCCAGTGTGGAAACACCACCCAGTGCAGAGAGATACTGCACTGTGTCTGTCTGTCCAGCTCTGCGCAGGAACAAACAGCGTGATCCCAGTGCAGAAACACTACCCAGTGCAGAGTGATACTGCGCTGTGTCTGTCTGTCCAGCTCTGCGCAGGAACAGTGTGATTCCAGTGCAGAAACACTACCCAGTGCAGAGTGATACTGCGCTGTGTCTGTCTGTCCAGCTCTGCGCAGGAACAGTGTGATCCCAGTGTGGAAACACCACCCAGTGCAGAGTGATACTGCACTGTGTATGTCTGTCCAGCTCTGCGCAGGAACAAACAGTGTGATCCCAGTGCAGAAACACTACCCAGTGCAGAGTGATACTGCGCTGTGTCTGTCTGTCCAGCTCTGCGCAGGAACAGTGTGATTCCAGTGCAGAAACACCACCCAGTGCAGAGTGATACTGCACTGTGTATGTCTGTCCAGCTCTGTGCAGGAGCAGTGTGATCCCAGTGTGGAAACACCACCCAGTGCAGAGTGATACTGCACTGTGTCTGTCTGTCCAGCTCTGAGCAGGAGCAGTGTGATCCCAGTGTGGAAACACCACCCAGTGCAGAGTGATACTGCACTGTGTCTGTCTGTCCAGCTCTGAGCAGGAGCAGTGTGATCCCAGTGCAGAAACACTACCCAGTGCAGAGTGATACTGCGCTGTGTATGTCTGTCCAGCTCTGCGCAGGAACAGTGTGATCCCAGTGTGGAAACACCACCCAGTGCAATGTGATACTGCACTGTGTATGTCTGTCCAGCTCTGAGCAGGAGCAGTGTGATCCCAGTGTGGAAACACCACCCAGTGCAGAGTGATACTGCACTGTGTCTGTCTGTCCAGCTCTGTGCAGGAGCAGTGTGATCCCAGTGTGGAAACACTACCCAGTGCAGAGAGATACTGTGCTGTGTCTGTCTGTCCAGCTCTGCGCAGGAACAAACAGTGTGATCCCAGTGCAGAAACACCACCCAGTGCAGAGTGATACTGCGCTGTGTATGTCTGTCCAGCTCTGTGCAGGAGCAGTGTGATCCCAGTGTGGAAACACCACCCAGTGCAGAGTGATACTGCACTGTGTATGTCTGTCCAGCTCTGAGCAGGAGCAGTGTGATCCCAGTGTGGAAACACTACCCAGTGCAGAGAGATACTGTGCTGTGTCTGTCTGTCCAGCTCTGCGCAGGAACAAACAGTGTGATCCCAGTGCAGAAACACCACCCAGTGCAGAGTGATACTGCACTGTGTCTGTCTGTCCAGCTCTGCGCAGGAACAGTGTGATCCCAGTGTGGAAACACCACCCAGTGCAGAGAGATACTGCACTGTGTCTGTCTGTCCAGCACTGTGTCTGTCTGTCCAGATCTGCGCAGGAGCAGTGTGATCCCAGTGTGGAAACACTACCCAGTGCAGAGTGATACTGCGCTGTGTCTGTCTGTCCAGCTCTGCGCAGGAACAGTGTGATCCCAGTGTGGAAACACCACCCAGTGCAGAGAGATACTGCACTGTGTCTGTCTGTCCAGCTCTGCGCAGGAACAAACAGCGTGATCCCAGTGCAGAAAAACTACCCAGTGCAGAGTGATACTGCGCTGTGTCTGTCTGTCCAGCTCTGCGCAGGAACAGTGTGATCCCAGTGCAGAAACACTACCCAGTGCAGAGTGATACTGCGCTGTGTCTGTCTGTCCAGCTCTGCGCAGGAACAAACAGTGTGATTCCAGTGCAGAAACACTACCCAGTGCAGAGTGATACTGCGCTGTGTCTGTCTGTCCAGCTCTGCGCAGGAACAAACAGTGTGATTCCAGTGCAGAAACACTACCCAGTGCAGAGTGATACTGCGCTGTGTCTGTCTGTCCAGCTCTGCGCAGGAACAAACAGTGTGATTCCAGTGCAGAAACACTACCCAGTGCAGAGTGATACTGCGCTGTGTCTGCCTGTCCAGCTCTGCGCAGGAACAGTGTGATCCCAGTGTGGAAACACCACCCAGTGCAGAGAGATACTGCACTGTGTCTGTCTGTCCAGCTCTGCGCAGGAACAAACAGTGTGATTCCAGTGCAGAAACACTACCCAGTGCAGAGTGATACTGCGCTGTGTATGTCTGTCCAGCTCTGCGCAGGAACAGTGTGATCCCAGTGTGGAAACACCACCCAGTGCAGAGTGATACTGCACTGTGTATGTCTGTCCAGCTCTGTGCAGGAGCAGTGTGATCCCAGTGTGGAAACACCACCCAGTGCAATGTGATACTGCACTGTGTATGTCTGTCCAGCTCTGAGCAGGAGCAGTGTGATTCCAGTGCAGAAACACTACCCAGTGCAGAGTGATACTGCACTGTGTATGTCTGTCCAGCTCTGCGCAGGAGCAGTGTGATTCCAGTGCAGAAACACTACCCAGTGCAGAGTGATACTGCGCTGTGTATGTCTGTCCAGCTCTGCGCAGGAACAGTGTGATCCCAGTGTGGAAACACCACCCAGTGCAGAGTGATACTGCACTGTGTATGTCTGTCCAGCTCTGAGCAGGAGCAGTGTGATCCCAGTGTGGAAACACTACCCAGTGCAGAGAGATACTGTGCTGTGTCTGTCTGTCCAGCTCTGCGCAGCAGCAGTGTGATCCCAGTGTTAACATAGTGAGCGGGACAGGTAGGGAAGGGGTGATCTTAAGAGAGAAAAAACTGTGTGGGTGAAGGTGAATTGATCCAGAATCTCTCTGATTAGCAATCTGGGTGTGCTTTTGCATTCACATTCCCCTACCATTTTCCTTTTGGCCAGTGGGGTGCCCTCGGGAGTAGGGAGCTCCACAGGGGTAGTTTCCCCGATATCGCCCAGTCCTCCAGGGGCATCAATGGATGCCATCCTGCCACCTTCCTTCCGATCCCCGAACATGTCCTGTGCTTCTTCCTCGGCTTCTTCACCCTTGCCGGTTTCCAGCAGGTCGCCAGAAGCGCCCGAGTCGAGCTCCTCATTTCCGCCAGAGTCAGCGGGCAGGTCGCCGTGGACCTCATCCTGCGTGGGGTCGGGCATGCTGGCCAGCAGCTCTGTGACAGTGATGTTCTTGGCTCCTTCAACCAGGCCGCCGCCGAACAGCGTGTGCCAGATGAGCAGGAAGAAGCCCTTGCACACGCTGTAGATGAAGTGCAGGATTCCCATCAGCAGGGTCCAGAATAAGGAGGCAAGCCCCACCACCATCTCCTTCACCGTCATCTTCTTCAGCTTGCGGTACTGCCGACGAAGGTTGCGGAAGGTGAACATGCCCAGGAAGTGGAAGACACTATTGACGAAGTCGGCAAAGGCTGAGCTGGATTCTGGCTGGTGTCCCGACTCTCCATTCGCCTCTCCGCCCTCTCCTGCTCCTCCTCCACTTCCCACCACCTCTCCTCCAACGTCTTCCTCGTCTACTTCCTCCCTCCCCTCCTCCTCGGTCTCGGATATCTGCGAGGCGATCTGCATCTCGAAGATGGTGTCCTCGCAGAAGTTGACGAAGAGCTCCATCTTCTCCGACTCACCGCCCTCGTTGACCACGTCGAAGATGAACTGCCGCTTGGACTCCTTCACCTGCGGCATCTCCCACTGCGTGCGGTTGGCCTCGCTGATCTCAAAGTAGATGCGCTCGATCCTCTTGCTGGCGCCCATGATCTCGATGCGGCCCAAGAAGGGGCGGAAGTAGTTCAGCACGCTCTCGGCCTGCTCCAGGAAGTTCTGGAGGCGAGTGTCATGTGGGACGTGCTCAGAGAGGTTGGTCAAGAGCACGGCGATGTTGAAGCCAATGTCCTTGGCAGGCTCCTGGAAGCGGTTGGCAAACTCCTCGAAGTTAATCATCTCGTTCTCATCAGCCTCAGAGCAGGAGAGGAGGAACTGAATCTCGGAAGGAGAATACTGCTTCTGGCTGTCCATAGCCTTCTGGAAGTCCTTCTTGGAGATGAGCCCCCGGGGATCAGTAACATAGTCCCGGAAGGCATCCGAGGCCACAATATCCTTGAGCTTGAGGAACATGTCAAAGAATTTGAGAATCATCTCCACATTGCTGGAAGACTCCACTAGCATGTCCACCATCTGCCGGGCAATGGTGCCGTTTACCACATTGCCTGGAGACAAAAAAAAAGTTGGGAAAGGGAGAGCAAGAGAAGGATGGAGAAAGACAATGGAAAGGGGACAAGACAAAGAGGGAGTGAGTGAAGGAAGAAGGGAGAAAGAAGGTGAGATTGATACACATAAGGAGAGAAAGACAACGGTGATAAGTGAGAAGAATGGAGGGAGAAAGGACAAGGATGTAGGGAAGGAAAAATAGGATGGGAAGAGAGAAAGAAGTAAAGGGTTAATTATAAAGTTTCAAGGCACAGAGGCTAGAGACAGACAACAGAGACAGAAAGAAAGTGTTTTACACTGTAGCAGAGACAGAGGCAGAGTAATAACGGGCATAAAGACAGAGAAAAAGAAAATTAAACAGCACTTAGATAACCGACAGACAAAAAGTGGATATGCCTTAGTACCCTGCAGAACTAAGCAACTGAGAGTCAGCAGACACTCACACAAAGACAGCGAGTCTTACCCTCCAGTAGAGACAGCAGCATGACCACCATGTCCTTCTGCAGGTCCAGCAATTCCTTCAACAGCCCAATCTGACTGGAGTCCTAAGACACAATACACACAACACACAGCGCACAGCACACTGTGACAGTGGTTCTATGTCCGCCCTGCCCGTGCCCCTAAACTACAGCTCCATGCAGGAGACCAGAGCTCCTGGCTTTACAGTATCTTAAAATACTGGCTAACAAAGCTGGTCTTGTCCAATCAAGACAACAGCTGGGTAGAAGAGGTGTCCAAGGCTTTTCCTGGAGGACCTGAAAACTTCACTCTATGTGCCTGGGGGAGACAAAATACACAGCAACACCTTCCAATGATGCTCTCTGCTGCTGAACAAACAGACTTAGTAGTAATAGAAGAGGAAGGCCGTCTCAGGGGACATTCTCACTCAATTTTCACTCTCACTTTTTGTCTTCATAACCTCCTCTCTGGAAAATCAGGCGCTTTCATGATCAGAGTAGTTATCTTCCCAACAATCTTGAACAAGGAGCTGTAAAGGAGCCACAGCCCAACTTTTTAATCTTTGTTCCATTTTTATAGACATGGTCCTTGTGCAGTTGAGAGCATGTGTGAGGAACAATCCTGTAAACTGCCATGGAAGAGCCTGGCTTTTCAGGCAGCAGGTGACATTCTTACTTCAGACAGCAGGCCCTCAGCCTTCCAGGGTGGAGATGGGAGATGGAACTGAAGTGACACCTTCAGCAATACATTTTTCAAAACTTCAAAAGGACATGGCCCAGACTGGACCAGTGATATCTGGTATAGGGTTGCAGTATATGGACTGGACTACAGGGCTCAGTCTGCGCCTTAAGAGGAAGCTTTAATTGGTTGAGCCACTATAGTGCTTCCTTGCCTATTAATATGCAGACTGAGTCATCAGCTTTCCTTCCAGGAGCAGGATTATCTAAGAAGATGCCCTTCTTTATATTCTGGCAGAACCTGGAATGGCTCAGACTGCTGCATTAGGAGATTGCCTGCCGCTGATCAGAGACCAGACTGACACTGGGCATGCTGGGCGTAACAGGGGGAGAGTCAGTGATCTCTGGGCCGCTGGGACCTTACCTCAGAGTGAGATCTACTCCAGAAATGATCCTGGTGTGCATTGTAATAACAAAATACACATTTCAATAATAATATCATCATCATAACAACAGAAGACAGGCTGATTGACAGGCAGGCAGATGATTTACAGAAGGTACAGATCATGCCAATCCCTGACACGTAGCACAAAGTATTCTGACAATCTGACAAGCACACTTTCACAATATGACTGGCAAAGTAGACAGGGATCACAAATCAGCAACAAATGGACATACACACGCAGGTCTATAAGCATACAGGGACACACTCATTGATCTCTGTGCCACAAGCACACTTTTCCTGCAGAAAACAGTATACAGTACATGTTGCTCTGAAGAACTTACATCCTCCTAATATGGCTGCCAAACTGGCAACACTCGTGACATGCAAGAGCCCCAACATTCATACGTGAAGCTGGTAAATTCACAGCTCTGCAAACAAGGCTTAGCAAAAATATAAACTGTACAGATACAGTGCCCTGTCGAAATCAGCATCTACAGTACAAAACTGGCCGAAATATCCAGTTTTGCAATGTCACTACCATACATGGGATATACAACAAAAATCAGCCACTGACATGAGCATCTGCGTCAGGCTCGATAAATGCACGACATGGCAAGTTATTGCAGTTACTGCTGTGTTAGTGTACGCTCTGTTTTATAATTAGTGTTGTCAGATGGGCATTATACCACTAGGTCAATGGTTCTCAGCTCAACAAAGCACATCTCTAAAATTTGGGATCTTGAGTGCCAATTTTGGCAATTTTCACTTTGCAATTTGCCGGATGTTTAGAGACAATATAAAATGGAGTTAGCCTGAGTTCCTTTCTCTGCTAGAGCTTAGTTTTTTGTGAGAGCTGGCAGCAGTGCACACAGTGGCCCTGTGCTACTGAACCAAAAGTTCCCAACAGTTCCCAACCTGCCAGACGGACAGGACGGGACAGAGTGAGGCCTGACTGTCGCAACAGGGACTGCTTCACCCTCTCCAGGAGCTTCCTACAGTACACTCCAACATGAACATGTCTCCCAACCCTTGCGTTAAACCTGACAAAGCCAGACTTCACCACAACACTTCTCTTGATCCTAAATGAAATAGCATCACTACCTCTAACCAGAAGGTTCTGTACAACGCTGAACCTTTAATTATTACCCATCACTGAACTGCACTGTACTGCAGTGCTTCACACTGCTTTGAACTGTACTATACTGCACTGAACAACCCCACACCAGGCTGGACTAGAATTTTACTAAACTGTATAGTGCTACATGTTGGATTGTACTGTATGACACTGTACTACACTGCAATAATCTTCACTGCACTTTGTTGTAGTGCACTACATTGATCTATAATATGCTGGACTGTATTCTTCTTACCTGCAGTGTGCTAATATTAAGCATGCTATATTAAGCAGTAGTCTACCATAATGCACTGTAGCATTTCTCTCCTGTACTGTATTGCACTATACTGATAATCAATGTACTGTACCATTTAATGCAGGATATTTCACCAATCTGTCCCGCAATAAGCTGTTTTGTAACCTATGTACAATATGTATAAGAGAGTGCAACTTATTTCAGCTGTATTAAAGTGACACTTGGGTCACAGCGTTTCAAAAGCACAGTCAGCCCCACTCTGTTGCTTAAATCTAGAAAACGATCTTTAAAAGAAAGCGTCCCACACAAGAGCAGAGCAGGTGCTCTGATTTGTTTTCAGTCCTTATGGCCTCCCGCACAATGTCAAACAAGGACAATGAAGAAAGAAGAGAAACAGAAGCAAGAAAGGCATGTTGACTTTGAGAAGAAATCCAGAGAAGGATGGACTGTAGAGAAGACCACAATGAAGACAACGGGCCTCAAACACAACGGCCAGGGCTGTCTGGAGATCACTGCCTGTGCCCCCCTTTACCTCTGTCTGTCTCACCCTATCACTCTACAGTATGTCTACCTCACGTTGTCCCAGTCCATTTTTCAATCTCACCCTGTCTCTGTCTCCCACTCTCTTTCTGTCTCACATTGTGTGAGTCTCTATTTCTCAGTCTCACAGTGACTCTGTCTCACCTGAGAGTGATGCTGTCTAACCCTGTCTGACTCTCACTGTCTCACCTTGTCTCTATATCTCAGTCTCACAATGACTCTGTCTCACCTGAGAGTGACTCTCTAACCCTGTCTGACTCTTACTGTCTCACAGTGACTCTATATCTCAGTCTCACAATGACTCTGTCTCACCTGAGGGTGACTCTCTAACCCTGTCTGACTCTTACTGTCTCACAGTGACTCTATATCTCAGTCTCACAGTGACTCTGTCTCACCTGAGAGTGACTCTCTAACCCTGTCTGACTCTTACTGTCTCACAGTGACTCTATATCTCAGTCTCACAATGACTCTGTCTCACCTGAGAGTGACTCTCTAACCCTGTCTGACTCTCACTGTCTCACAGTGACTCTATATCTCAGTCTCACAATGACTCTCTCACCTGAGGGTGACTCTCTAACCCTGTCTGACTCTCACTGTCTCACAGTGACTCTGTCTCACCTGAGAGTGACTCTCTAACCCTGTCTGACTCTCACTGTCTCACAGTGACTCTATATCTCAGTCTCACAATGACTCTCTCACCTGAGGGTGACTCTCTAACCCTGTCTGACTCTCACTGTCTCACAGTGACTCTGTCTCACCTGAGAGTGACTCTCTAACCCTGTCAGACTCTCACTGTCTCACCTTGTCTCTATATCTCCGTCTCACAGTGGCTCTGTCTCACTCTTTCTCACCTTGTCTCTGTCTTTCTCACAGTCTCATACTCTCTACCTGTGGGGCAGGGCAGGGAGCTGCAGAGGACAGTGCTCGCCTGGCGGGGCGGACTAAGAAGCTGTGAAAGAGACCAGCAGTAGGACCAGAAAAGCAGGGACAGTAAAAAAGCAGCTTTGCGGGCTGTGGGCTGTGCATGAGATGGCAGCTGTGACAAACACAGATTCTTACTCCGTTTCGAAGTCCAGGGGCAGGGTGCATCTGTCACGCATCAGAATAAAAATGTTATACACCAACATTTTTAATACCATTTTTGTATTTGTTTTGTCTTTATTTGTTAGTCTCTCCTTTTTAATCTGATAATACTTGAGTCTTTACTTTCCATTGTCTCTGTGCTGCTGTACATGTGGAGAAGTATCCTGTGACTGACACCCTCTTGCTACAGTCCAGACTGTGTTACGGACACACACACACACGCAGCAGGCAGGGTACCTCAGGCTTAGCTCTAGGACATTACAGATCATAGCTCCCTTTCTGCCTTGATCTCTCTCAGGACATCACAGTGTGATGTGAGGGAGGGGTGTGTGTGTGTGTGTCGGTGTGCTTCTGCAGCAACTGCTACTGTCGTGCTGAAGTGTCAGGGTGTTCATGCACAGCAGCTCTCAGCCAATGGAAACTAGGAGATTTGGGGACCAGAGGTACTGTCCTGCTGAGGAGGGTTTGAAATGCTCTGAGCCCCAATACAGAGGGAGTTTACAGAGTCCACGGATCTTACTGCTGCGGAGATCACGGGTGTAGTGCGCTTCCAAGATGTAGCCATAAGAACACTGCAATATACAGTACGCTGCCCAGTGTGCTCAGCAACATCATGTTTCTGACAGCTTTATTCATTTGGTTGAAATTTAGACTTTCTTTTTTAAGCCTTTGCAACAAGGAACTGCCTCTTATTTTTCGTATTTTTCTTATTCTCCACACCCACCCAAATTCTAATCACCAGTTGTTCCTGCATGTGTCAGATCACAGCAGAGAGAATAAGGAAGAGCCAGCGGTGGCCCCGCAGGCTACCGGCCAGCTGCAGGGGCTGCCATTTCTCCCAGAGCCGAGAGGGAGCCTGGACAGCTAATCGACTAGCACTCAGGGGGACTCCATCGCACTGGGCCAGTGAAGTGACCCAGGCTCAAACCCGTGACATCGGTGTCCCAAGCAATCGCCTGCGCAGGCTGAGCCAGGTGGTATCTCCCCTGGCTTCATCACTGCTGGACCCGTCGGCACACTGTCACATGCAGGCAGGATAGAAACCTCCTCCCCGACAGCTGCCTCGTTTTCCCTGACTGCTCCAGCAGCAGAGCTAAGGCTCTTAGATCCCACTGGCAGGGCCGCAAGATCAGAAGTGCCCAGATGCCCTGCCCCACTGAAGCCCACTCTCCGTGGGGAGTCCAGGCCAAAGTGGGAATTCTGACTAAAACCTGAGTGGAACCAGCGACACCTGGACTACAGCTTCCACTCTTTGCTGTGAACAGGCCGAGCCAGTCAGCAGACCCCAGTGTCGTGTGTCTTTTGCAGGTAGACCTTGATGGAGGCTGATGGGAAATGTAACAAGAAGCATGGAGTGTGCTGTCTTCAGCACCAGCCCTGGAGGACCCCTCTCTCGGTGTTCCCTCTAGCTGGGCTCTCCCTGATCCCTGTCCTGGAACAGGCTGCACCCCCAGACCTTTCTGACCTGTTTCTGTGCTCAGCCTTACAGTAGCTTTCAAAAAAACTCCGTTGCTGGCATTTTGTCAGAAGGAAATAGAGCAAAAGATTGGTATTCATGAGGGTTAGGTTCCTTGAGGTCTACATGAATGGTGAATTTGCAAACACAAAACCTAATACCTTTCGGGAAAAATAGGGTATGGTTCTGCAGCTCACCAAAACATACATTTCCATATAATAATTTTTTAGAAGTGTTAACTATTTCAGAAATACCATTAGTAAGTACTGGTATAGGTAGAAAGTATTTTAAATGAAAATGAGCATTGGAAGCTGAACGAGGGGGGATGGGGACCCTGATGCTGTCCAGGGTTGATAATCAGTACTGTAACCATCCAACCTCTTGTGAGCCTTAATAATCCACTAGAGACCACTAGAGACAATGTGATAAGAGCTCAGCTGGAATGAAAAACAGATGCTACAGAGTCTGCAGGACCAGAGGACCAGATCTGACAAACAGGGCTCTAGAGGACAGTGAGCCCAAGGAAAGTTTGTGATGTGATGTTGAAAGCGTTTTCCAGCATTGATAACTTGATTCCTAGATGTTTTTTTTTTAATGTTTGGCCTTCGAAAGACAAAGCAAAAAGCTACATACTATCAAGTGTGACTGGGTCATCAAAGTATTGCAATGGAAATTGGACTCCAGGATCTCCTCCTGTATTCATCTCTGCATTCTCCCAAACCCCCTCCAGCATCCTCGACCAGCCTGATTTTACAGCAGGAAAACAGGAGAGATCCTCCAATTGTTTGGAGAGAAATACAAAAATGCTTGTTCCAAAAAAACACAACCCGATGTGTAACTTCTGAATTGAAAGGCAACGTTAGACTGATATAGACAAACAGCCACAAGTCAGATCATGAAATTAACCAGAATTAGATCTGAGGAGACAGGTGGAAATCAGACCACAATCAGACAGGAACCACACACCAGCGGCTGCAGATTAAGGGGGGAGGGGCGCTCAAGTTAAAGGTGAGAATTCCACAGAGAGCCAGGAGCACTCACTCACTTCACCCTTCGCCAATCATAAGGACAAGATTCACATAATCACGACTCTGGTGCTGTCCCTGCAACAGCTGCTTCCCACTGCCTCCTGAAGGCCTGACTGCCTGCACATTTTTATAATCGGTTTCCTCAAACCGCGTCCTGACTGAGGTTTCACAAGGAGCAGATGATCACACAGCAGGGGTGGAGGACCAGGAGTACCAGTGTGTTTACAGTGCACTTAAAGGGCTCCCTGCTTTTTTAATGGAAACTGCAGCAGTAAAGGATCCTTTGCTGGCTTACTGAAGAAACAACAGTGACGTTAGTCTGTGCTGCAGAAGTCTTACACAATGTTGATTTGAGAAATACCAGTACATTTCTGAATGTGGGGCGTGAGCATTTTGTGTCTTTTTTAAAAAGGGAAGTCTGAGTGCATTACGTTGCTCTCTGCTCTCTCTTGCTTTCTGCCTCACACAAATGGCGGGACTTGCACTGCCCACACTGCACATCAGTCTGGAGACGAGTGCCTGCTTTGGGACAATGGCCTTGGCGTTTCAGGGCAGCCCGAATTCTCCACTGGTCTAAGAGAGCAGCAGGTGTGCGGTGGGAGCTGTGAGGGGAAGGGTCGTACCTGCGCCAGCTTCATCATCATGTGGGCGAAGACGTGCAGGAAACCCACCACTGCGTCCCACAGCCTGCTGTGAGCCAGGGACTGCTGGTTACCCGTGCAAGGGCCCTGAGAGACAGGCAGGCAGAGGGCAGACAATGAACACTGCTGTCCTACTTAATCATTAATAATGTGCAGCTGCATCCAGAGATACTTTCTGTATACTTCCAAATGCTCCACATTTAAAAGCATTCTGCATATTAACCTGTATGTACTCTGTCAGACTGTATTTACCTGTATGTACTCTGTCAGACTGTATTTATTTCTATATTCTCCACCAGACTGTATTTATTTCTATGCACTCTGTCAGACCGAATTTGTCTGTTTGCACTCTGTCAGACTGTATTTGTCAGACTGTATTTGTCTGTATGCACTGTCAAACCGAATTTGTCTGTTTGCACTCTGTCAGGCTGTATTTATCTGTATGCACTCTGCTGGACTGTATTTACCTGTATGTACTCTGTCAGGCTGTTGAACACCTGTTTGGCCACGTTCATGGCTTTGGAGAAGTTTCTCTTGCCTGGCTCATCAATGGTGTCTTTCCCAGAATAATACCAGTAGAAATCACTGATAGACTCCTGCAAGAAACATGATAGAAAAGCTTGGTGTTACTGTATTACAGAATGTACAATGAAGTCACTGAAGATACACCACAGGTTCACTATTTACATAAATGGAATGATAGTACCAGGAAACAGCACGGTGTTTAGTTTGGTTTGGTTGTTGTATACTGTAAGATATGACAGACTTTTAGTGTACCACAGTGATTATTAATATTTCTTGTTATGAGAGCATCAGTGTGGTGTTTGTGTTAGTATGGTTGCATGTAATGACAAGAAGTCAGTGCTTGTCAATGCTGGAGAAATTGTCAGTGTGTGTTACAGCCCGTATCAGTGTCAGTGTGAAGGAGGGTGTGTATCAGGGTATGTGTGAAGGCGTCTAGAATGACCTTTTTCTATCTTGGATATTCCCCCCTCCACCAGCAGAAACATGCTAGTTGCAGATAAGCTGACTCAGGTATTTAGGAGGGAGGGAACTCAAACTATGAGCTAGTCTTTGAGTTTTTATTTTTCTGCGTTTGCCTGTGTGTCAGGGCCTTGCTGTATTGGTGACTGTGAGATATCTGTGACATATTGGTGACTGCATCACGGCAGGCATTGGCGTTTGCCCTGGTGATGCCAGCAGAGGAGGTGGAAGTTACTGCCATTATCCTCTGTCAGAGGGCCAGGGTCTCGGGAGACTCTAACGCTCTCCCTGTAGCTCTCAGCTGAGGAACAGAGAGTATCTCTGCAATGCCACTACCACTCTCCCTGCAGCATGCAGAGGAGTGAGGACACTGCACCATAGGGCTGACGATGCTGTCAATGCTACCGGATCCACCGGAGGGGGGAGAGTGTGTCGCTGGACTGACAGTGACAGTGGTGGCTCTACCATCCCCCAGCAGGGTGACTACAGAGTGTCAACAGGACAACTCCGCTCTCCCAGGAGTGTCAAACAGATTAAACACCTGTACTGACCCTGTGGGGTGTGGTGGGGGGTCTAGGGTTGCTTCTGTGTGACCCCTCTACATTAGCTTCAGCTGCCCTGCCACTAGAGGTCATCACAGATTCGCATGTGGTGAATTTAACTGGTGAAGGGTGAGAGTCACCTTCCCACACGAGTTTCATTTTGACTTTCAGCTTCGGTTTGGTATATAAAGGGATTCAAGCAGATAAATTAGATGATGTCTTTAGTGTCTAGTGCAGAACTGCACAGTACGTTACTTTGCGCTGTTATGTGTCCATGTGCTCATGCCTCATGAGCCACCGGAAGCCTGAACACACGGCCCATGTGTTACTGTGGCAGTGTGGCACTGGGTGTATACGTGTGTACCTGGAGCCGAAGCAGGTAATCCACAGTGCAGATAATGATGTTGATAGTGGTGGTGTTCCCAGTCTGGGTCCGCAGGTAGTTTTGGAAATCTGCTCAGACACAGACGTACATGTTCAGGTGTTTATACATACACAAGGACTTCCCGGTCACTCCTGTTATTAACTGTTTTTTGACTCCATCAGAATTTAATTTGACATCAGGTGAGAACAGACCCAGAACATTTTTAGTTTTTAGCTGTAGACTTCATCTCAACAGTCCACACAGCACCAGCCTTATATTTGTTAGTGCCTTTTCTCAGATTTGGTCTTTACCAATGTAGCTCTACCTTCACATGCTGTTTTCACAAGTGCAACGAACCGAAGGCAGCGTACTAACGGGGGATGCTCTTGTTGTTAGTATACAGCTCTGTACTAAACTAGTTCACAAGGTACATATCTATTGCTACACACTTGGCTGCTGAAATTAGTCTTCAGCTATGTAATGATGTTCTCAGCTTCATTGAACCAAATGTTACAGCAGCTACAAACTTAAAAGAACATTCTCGCATGAAGTGCAACAAACCTGGCACATGAAACTGCATAAGGTTCATAGTATTGTGCATACATAAATGTAGCCTATCATAAAAAACAAATTACCAATAAGTACAGGATGAGTTTGTTTCTGTATCATTCATCAATTAAATTTAAGCCACTGTGATACACTGCACAATCAACTTCAGCAGCTGTACTGGTTTTGTGGTGCACTGAAGTGGATGGTACAGTAAGTATTTACATGCTCTCGTCTGGAGAATTTTAGTACCCATACATCCATACAAGACCCCTTCAGTTTCTGCTTGGTAGAACGGCAGTTTCATTCGTAGTACTATACTAAGTATGGGATCAGCTGGTCCCCAGCGTTGTTCCACAGTTTTTTTCATTGCAATTGAGCAGGCAGCGGAGGATGATCCTGAGACAGTACCATACAGTACCATACAAGTTATTACACGTTAGTACATACAAATGACCCATTGAGTTTATGCTATAACGCGGTCTGAATTTTACTCAGAACCCCTTAACTGCGGCAAAGACACACTTTCCCATGTCCACGGTGTAACACGGGGCTCACACACGCACCATTATTGTGGCCCTCGCACAGCAGCTGGAGGAAGCGGAACAGGTCGCAAGTGAACTCGTCGTCCGCCATCACCTTCTCACCTGGAGAGAGAGTGGGACAGAGTGATGCACTAGGAAAGACAGTGGGAGACTTGCAGACAGAGAGAGGGGGAGTGTGTGTATGCTACACCATGACCCCAAGCATTTGCACAGGCATGTCAGTGTGTCTGCATGAGAGGTCTTGTCTAAACCACACTCCCTCCTTCCCTGTCCCCAGCGGTCAGTTACTGTTAGTAAGATACTCAGTGAGCACTGAGGACGGTGCTGTCTGTCCGTCGGTCTCAGAGCAGAGAGACAGCACCACCCCAGCCCAAGATAAACTGTTCACAGGCAGCACACAGTCTCATACACAGCGTTCATTGTTCCCCTGTTCCTCAGCAGTGGCTGGAGGTAAAAGCTGTTATCAGAGGTATTTCAATGGAACTGATGGGGAAACGGATTGCTGATGTGTTGCCAGCCATTGGCATGAGAATCCCCCTTGACAGAGAGCGGAGCAGTGAAGAGCTGTGCGTGAAGGACAGTTGATATTGGGCCAGTAACACAAAGAGGCAGAGAGTCAGAAAGTCCAGACGTGAGGGTTAAGTCCCACCCTAACAGTTTATTGTAGATACACACAATCACAGACAGACGCTCCTGCAGCCTGGAGCCAACAGCAAGGAGAGAGAGAGAAGTGTGGTTAATAATAAAAAAAATCGTATAGACAATAGCATGGCTGAGCTGGAGAGGTGGCAATACCGTACATGAGCACACACTGATACACGCTGACCGAAAGACAGGAAGGCAGGCATGAAGACACACAGTGACACAGGCAAAGATGTGCTTCCAGATGGACATACACAACGATACAGAGATGAAACATGCTGGCAGAGAGACACAAACTCTCAGACCTGCTTGGACAGACACATAGACATGCACACTGAGAGAGAGACACAGATACATACTGTACAGTATGTACAGACAGATGGACACTGGGCCTGCTGGTCCTTACACTGCAGATACACGCTCATGCAGGACAGACCTACTGCACTCCACTAACTGCACTTAAGTAGTATTAACATCAGAACTAGTAACACCCCTGGTATAATCAGTGCCAGTGACACACAGTGTTAGTGCTGTCTTGTGATCACTGTCTGTAGCATTAACAACAGAACTACTGTAGTAACACTAGTGGTATAGTCAGTGTTAGTGCTGTCTTGTGATCACTGTCTGCAGTATTAACATCATAACTACTGTAATAACACCACTGGCATAATCAGTGTTAGTGCTGTCATGTGATCACTGTCTGTAATATTAACATCATAACTACTGTAATAACACCAGTGGTATAATCAGTGTTAGTGCAGTCTTGTGATCATTGTCTACAGTATTAACATCATAACTACTGTAATAACACCAGTGGTATAATCAGTGTTAGTGCTGTCTTGTGATCACTGTCTACAGTACTGACATCACAACTACTGTAATAACACCACTGGCATAATCAGTGTTAGTGCTGTCTTGTGATCACTGTCTGCAGTATTAACATCATAACTACTGTAATAACACCACTGGCATAATCAGTGTTAGTGCTGTCCTGTGATCACTGTATACAGTATTAACATCATAACTGCTGTAATAACACCAGTGGTATAATCAGTGTTAGTGCTGTCTTGTGATCACTGTCTACAGTACTAACATCATACTGTAACTACTGTAATAACACCAGTGGTATAATCAGTGTTAGTGCTGTCTTGTGATCACTGTCTACAGTACTGACATCATAACTACTGTAATAACACCACTGGTATAATCAGTGTTAGTGCAGTCTTGTGATCATTGTCTACAGTATTAACATCATAACTACTGTAATAACACCAGTGGTATAATCAGTGTTAGTGCTGTCCTGTGATCACTGTATACAGTATTAACATCATAACTACTGTAATAACACCAGTGGTATAATCAGCGTTAGTGCTGTCTTGTGATCACTGTCTACAGTATTAACATCATAACTACTGTAATAACACCAGTGGTATAATCAGCGTTAGTGCTGTCTTGTGATCACTGTCTACAGTATTAACATCATAACTGCTGTAATAACAACAGTGGTATAATCAGTGTTAGTGCTGTCTTGTGATCACTGTCAACAGTATTAACATCATAACTACTGTAATAACACCAGTGGTATAATCAGCGTTAGTGCTGTCTTGTGATCACTGTCTACAGTATTAACATCATAACTACTGTAATAACACCACTGGTATAATCAGCGTTAGTGCTGTCTTGTGATCACTGTCTACAGTATTAACATCATAACTACTGTAATAACACCAGTGGTATAATCAGTGTTAGTGCTGTCTTGTGATCACTGCAGGATGCTGACAGTGAATCACACACAGTATGGCTGTGATCTGATCTCGATTATTTGCAGGGGACACAAATAAAGTGTGTGAGGGGCGCTGTGGAAATAGCACCCTGGCCCTGCTGAGAGACCCTCCTCTCTGTTGGCTCTGCCAGTCTGGGCACAAGGACTCGCCTGTGGTGTGACTCAAGAGAAGCGATCAGACAAAAACACAGTTGATTTGTTTCTTTTGCTCACTTTTTTTTAAGTTGGCCAGCCTATGATGTTTTGTTTGGAGTTACAGTAGGTCTGTGATGTTGCACTCAAACCAGAAAAAAACAACTTTCAAATTACTGTCCATTAACTGAGATAGTTAAGATACATAATGAATTAATCTATTAAAATCAATTCATTCATTCTCCCTGCAGGAGCTGCGTTATCTAAATCATGTTACTTAATTGCCATCAGAGCAATGCTCAAAATTAGAGAGGTCATTTTTAGAAGCACGCAATTAATCAAACCCAAAAAGGTAAATTAATTAAAATGGTTAAGCATTTGTTTTTTGTCTAGTTGGGATTGATTAGTCATTTTGATCATTCTTAGTTGAATCAAAAGTTAAAGGTATTAAAAAACACCATTTCATTGAACAGCAATATCAAAGCCAGTTTTTTCTCCTTCCTTTGAGTGCACAGTGAAATGCAGATGATCTCTGTGCCATGACACAGCGAACAAAAGGGCATATACAGTACGAAAGAAACCTTAGAGTGAAAAGATGGAGAGAGAGCAGAAAGGGGGAGGACAGGGTTAGTGAGGAAGAGGAAGGAGAGTGAGTGAGGGAGAGGAAGGAGAGTGAGTGAGGGAGAGGAAGCACAGAGTGAGTGAGGGAGAGGAAGGACAAGGTGAGTGAGGAAGAGGAAGGACAGGGTGAGTGAGGGAGAGGAAGCACAGAGTGAGTGAGGGAGAGGAAGGACAGGGTGAGTGAGGAAGAGGAAGCACAGGGTGAGTGAGGGAGAGGAAGGACAGGGTGAGTGAGGGAGAGGAAAGAGAGTGAGTGGGGGAGATTAGGAGACAGAGAGGAAGGACAGAGGGAGAGTGGCAGACTGAGGGGGAGAGGGAGGGAGAAGAGGAAGAGTGAAAGGGAGAGAAAGATTATTTACCACGTTCACGCTGGATGACTGAGCACCGGGATAGGAGGAGGAGGGAGAGGGAAGGAGGGATGGAGCAATGGAGGAGGGGGAGAGAGAGAGAGGGATCGTGAGTAAAAAACAGCAGCAATCCAGGCGAGGCATGGGAGATTACTGCTACTGAGATCATAAGAAAATAAATCAACCACCCAACAAATTAATAAAGGAGCCTGAAAAAGAATATTGACAGAAGAAAGGAGAGAAAGCTTTACAAATTAGTGAAATTTAAATTACTGAAACATAATTAAAAGAGGTGAGAGAAAATTTAAAAATATATATATAAACACAAAAGCAGTCCGTAATTAATCAATTAAATAACTAAATCAATCACCCATCTAGCTAGTGTTGAGTGTGATTAATGGTTATTAAAGATGAGTGTGGCTCTGTCCCTGTTGCCTCACTGGCCCACCACAGCCCAGCCCTACAGGTAGTTTCCAGTGCCGAGCTCCAGTCACAGCCTTAGAACCACACAGTAAATCTTCCCACACTCAAACCCTAAACCTCATCCTGACCTCCAATCCACTCCTAAACCCAACTTTTCAGGCTAGCACTTTTCCTAATACCAACACAAACCTTCACCAAACATCTGACCTTGACCTCTGTCACCACTTTAGCCCCGAACCCTTAAGTATCTCATCCCCTAACCCTCATCCTAAAATCGAATGTATTTTATCCCCTACCCTAACCTCGAACCCTAAAGTATCTCAACCCCTACCCTAACCCAGAGCCCTAAAGTATTTCTGTACCTAATCCTAACCAAAATCCCTTAAGTATCTCAACCCCTACCCTAACCCAGAGCCCTAAAGTATTTCTGTACCTAATCCTAACCAAAACCCATTAAGTATTTCAACCCCTGCCCTATTCCCGAACCCTAAGGTATCTCAGCCCCTACCCTCATCCTGAAACGTAACGTATCTTATCCCCTACCCTAACCCCGAACCTAATAGTATCTCAACCCCTACCCTAACCCTGAACCCTAAAGTATCTCAGCACCTACCCTAACCCCGAACCCTAACATACTCTGCCTCTGCCCCTACTCTAAGCACCCCAAGATGACTCTACCTCTAACCGGTGTCCTAAAAATAAGCGTGCAGCAGCAGCCTGTGCTTGCCATGGTGTGTCTCAGGCACTGACAGCCTGCCCTGCACTGGTGAGAGTCTGCTCAAGATTATGGAACAATGTACTACTTTAATAATGTAATACTTTAACAAAGTGTTTTGCTTTCAGTTCAAGGGCAAATGTAAACTCCTGTCTCAAACTTTCAGGAGCAATGGAGCCATAGTGCCACCCTTGCAGAGGCAGACATTAATTGTGATTGAACTTCTTCTGCAGATGTTTCACAGCTCCTGGCTGAATAAAACCCCAGAGTTTCATAGAGAGAACTAGATAGAGAATATACTGTGGCTAGTTCAGAGCTAGACTCTCAGAGCAGAATACTGCTGAAGAGTATTCTTGCTAATACACTACAGCATTGAAGACTATCTACATTAAGAGCTGGATGAAGATTACTTTTCAGACACATTCAGACATACTGTATGCTGAAATATATTTGCATTCACTATTAAGCAGAATAATAGGAGACCTTTTTATAACATGTTGGTTACTGTTACTGGAAAGAAAGAAATGTTGGAAAACATAGAAAATTCAATTGCACAGAAAGAGCACAAAACTAAAATTGTTACTTTTGTTCTTGTTCTGCATTTGACATATGTCAGGCTGTAGCGACCGCTCACAGGACCGCTGACGATGACAATGAAAAAGCCTCAGACATGTTTTCTGTTGTCTTCTTCGCTGTAAAAAGCTCTGGTTTCCTACAGAGTGAATGAAGGAACATCTCTTCCAGCTCTCTTCCAGATGTGGTTTTTCAGCAGAGTTGACAAAATTGGGTGATGATCTTTGTAAAATCACATTTCTGTTCTGGGTTGGTTCATACTGTAATCCTGTAGTCCATAGATCACTGGTCCAGTCTGTGTCATACTGTAACCCTATAGTCCAGAGATCACTGGTCCAGTCTGTGTCATATTGTAACCCTACAGTCCAGAGATCACTGGTCCAGTCTGTGTCATATTGTAACCCTACAGTCCAGAGATCACTGGTCCAGTCTGTGTCATATTGTAACCCTACAGTCCAGAGATCACTGGTCCAGTCTGTGTCATATTGTAGCCCTATAGTCCAGAGATCACTGGTCCAGTCTGTGTCATATTGTAGCCCTATAGTCCAGAGATCACTGGTCCAGTCTGTGTCATATTGTAGCCCTACAGTCCAGAGATCACTGGTCCAGTCTGTGTCATATTGTAACCCTACAGTCCAGAGATCTCTGGTCCAGTCTGTGTCATATTGTAACCCTACAGTCCAGAGATCACTGGCCCACTCTGTGTAATATTGTAACCCTACAGTCCAGAGATCACTGGTCCAGTCTGGGCAGTGTCATATTGTAATCCTTTAGTCAAGAGATCACTGGTCTAGTCCATATCTTAAGCCAGCTGTATCTGGGATTCCCAAAGTGGTGGCCTGCTATTAGTTGAGAACTTCTCAAGCTTGGAGTGTTAGACCTGGTCAAGGTGTCCTCAGCTTATCACATGACAGTGCCTTCCTGTAACTGTAGTATTCCAGGTGGTCAAGGCACATGTTATTGAGAAGGCAATGTCGTTTTCTTCTCTTCCACATTGGCACAGAGCGTGGTTTGTGGCAGTGAGCTGAGATGATGAAATTCATGAGATTCCACATTGAGAAGAGCAAAGAATGAACTCTCTATCTTAATAAGCGAGTCACTAAGCTCCCAAAAGAGTCTCAGATAAATGAGGAAACAGCATGTAGCATGTAGCTCATTCCCAGCGAACAGGATCCCACAGGAACTGAAGCGGCTGTGGTGCTATGCACATCATGGACAAAATGGCACAGTAACAAAATGCCCTCAGCTTCAGTGAGATCTGGTGTTGCTACAAGTGCGGGAAGAGTCAGTGTCTCCTTTCACCCACCCCAAACCTGCATCTCCCCAGTGTGTGTGGCCCAGACTCACTCGTGCCTTCCTCTGAAACCATGCCCAGCCCCTCTGCCTTGTTCTGCCTCTCGAAAGCATTCAGGTCCAGGACACTGCCAACAGGATGACACACAGAACACTGTCAGGTACTGCGCTGCACACTACAGAATAGTACAGCACAGGCAGTTTCATACAGTACATTCATAGACAGCCATTATACATACAGATAAAATGAGCACTGTAGATCATGCCAAGTCAGATTTAATGAGTCACTGATTAATCTCGTTTGAACTGATTTTAACCTTATAGTCACATTTTAACCTTATAGTGCAGAAATCACTACTCCAGTCTGCATCATATTGTAGCCCTACAGTCCACCAGCTTTGTCACCAGTGATCTCTGGATTATAGGGTTACAACATGTCACAGACTGAACTGCTGATCTCTGTACTATACAGTAGGTTTACAATATGACACAGTCCAGAGATCACTGGTCCAGTCTGTGTCATATTGTAACCCTATATTCCAGTGATCACTGGTCCAGTCTGTGTCATACTGTAACCCTATAACCCAGAGATCACTGGTCCAGTCTGTGTCATATTGTAACCCTATAGTCTAGTGATCACTGGTCCAGTCTGTGTCATAGTGTAACCCTACAGTCCAGAGATCACTGGTCCAGTCTGTGTCATATTGTAACCCTACAGTCCAGAGATCACTGGTCCAGTCTGTGTCATATTGTAACCCTACAGTCCAGAGATCACTGGTCCAGTCTGTGTCATATTGTAACCCTACAGTCCAGAGATCACTGGTCCAGTCTGTGTCATATTGTAACCCTATAGTCCAGAGATCACTGGTCCAGTCTGTGTCATATTGTAACCCTACAGTCCAGAGATCACTGGTCCAGTCTGTGTCATATTGTAACCCTATAGTCCAGAGATCACTGGTCCAGTCTGTGTCATATTGTAACCCTATAGTCCAGTGATCACTGGTCAAGTCTGTGTCATAGTGTAACCCTACAGTCCAGAGATCACTGGTCCAGTCTGCGTCATATTGTAACCCTACAGTCCAGAGATCACTGGTCCAGTCTGTGTCATATTGTAACCCTACAGTCCAGAGATCACTGGACAAGTCTGTGACAATTTGTAACCTTATAGTCCCATGAGTACACTTACCTGCAGGTCTGCATGAGTGCCTGGACACTCTGGAAAAAGCCAACTTCCTTTTTCTCCTTCAGGTAGTCCAGCATTTTCTACAAAGGGGTCATACAGACACATTAGCCAGAAATTAAATTCCTACGACACACCTAGCCCTACTGTACAGCTTTTCCTGAAGAAATTCATAATGATATGCTACCAGAATCTATTCCATAATTTATTGTGGTGGAATTATAGTGAACTTTCCCTTGTTTCTTCCTGTCAATAATGAAAACCAGTTAAAAGAAGAGCTTTGCTTTGAAGGGACGGAAGTATCAAGATTGCTCACATTTCCCTGTGTTTGACACAGATCACTGGGTTGAAGGATAATTCAGAAATAACAAAGTAGTTGGCTGAGAGAGGGAAAAGAGAAGACTCATTCACCTGCTGCACCTCATTGTTCCCCCCATTGAGAATGGAGATACCCAGCTTGAGAGTGGAGGACACCATCACCCCAGTTTCACCTGGGGCAGGAAGAAAGGTAGTGTGGTGAGCATACAGTATGTGTGTCACACAGTGTAGTGTGTTGTTGTAAATGCAGTGCAGTTAGAACAGTGCTGTCTGTAGTTAACAGTGCAGTTAGAACAGCGCTGTCTATACAGTAGTTAACAGTGCAGTTAGAACAGTACTGTCTGTAGTTAACAGTGTACTTAGAACAGTGCTGTCTGTAGTTAACAGTGTATTTAGAACAGTGCTGTCTGTAGTTAACATTGTATTTAGAACAGTACTGTCTGTAGTTAACATTGCAGTTAGAACAGTACTGTCTGTAGTTAACAGTGCAGCTAGAACAGTGCTGTCTGTAGTTAACAGTGCAGTTAGAACAGTGCTGTCTGTAGTTAACAGTGTACTTAGAACAGTGCTGTCTGTAGTTAACAGTGTATTTAGAACAGTGCTGTCTGTAGTTAACATTGTATTTAGAACAGTACTGTCTGTAGTTAACAGTGCAGTTAGAACAGTACTGTCTGTAGTTAAGTGTATTTAGAACAGTGCTGTCTGTAGTTAACAGTGCAGTTAGAACAGTACTGTCTGTAGTTAACAGTGCAGTTAGAACAGTACTGTCTGTAGTTAACAGTGCAGCTAGAACAGTGCTGTCTGTAGTTAACAGTGCAGTTAGAACAGTGCTGTCTGTAGTTAACAGTGTATTTAGAACAGTGCTGTCTGTAGTTAACATTGTATTTAGAACAGTACTGTCTGTAGTTAACAGTGCAGTTAGAACAGTACTGTCTGTAGTTAAGTGTATTTAGAACAGTGCTGTCTGTAGTTAACAGTGCAGTTAGAACAGTACTGTCTGTAGTTAACAGTGCAGTTAGAACAGTACTGTCTGTAGTTAACAGTGCAGCTAGAACAGTGCTGTCTGTAGTTAACAGTGCAGTTAGAACAGTGCTGTCTGTAGTTAACATTGTATTTAGAACAGTGCTGTCTGTAGTTAACAGTGCAGTTAGAACAGTGCTGTCTGTAGTTAACAGTGTACTTAGAACAGTGCTGTCTGTAGTTAACAGTGTATTTAGAACAGTGCTGTCTGTAGTTAACATTGTATTTAGAACAGTACTGTCTGTAGTTAACAGTGCAGTTAGAACAGTGCTGTCTGTAGTTAACATTGCAGTTAGAACAGTGTTGTCTGTAGTTAACAGTGCAGTTAGAACAGTGCTGTCTGTAGTTAACATTGTATTTAGAACAGTACTGTCTGTAGTTAACAGTGTATTTAGAACAGTACTGTCTGTAGTTAACAGTGCAGTTAGAACAGTGCTGTCTGTAGTTAACACCCTGTATTAAGAACCATGTTGTCAGTAGTTAACACAATACAGTCAGAACAGCGGCTGAAGTACCTTTACAGGCGCTGATCATCTGCAGTACCATCTCTGATGCTCCACGGTTGTGCAGTCTGGCTTGTTGATACAGGAGCCTCTGCTTCTCCATTTCCTTTTCCTGAAGGTAGAGACTATGTTGTGAAGCTGTCCAACTGTCCACACAGCCTCACTCTCCCTGCCTCTCTGCACCCCGCTCCTTTCTCTTATCTTAAAGCTGTCTTCTACCCTTTTCCCTGTCTCTCCTGAAGACTTTCTCTCCTCTGTCTCCATCAACACCCTCTCCTACCCTCCTCTGCCATCTCAGTCCTCCTCTTCCCTCCTCTCTCCTCAACACTCTTCTCCTCTGTCTCTTATCTCAGAACAGTCCCTCTTCCTGTTATTCCTGAACACTACCCTTCCCTCTGTCTCCATACTCTGTGCTCTGTCACTAACCACAAAGAGCTATGGGGGTATGGAACAAGCTACACAGCCATAATCGACCTTTTCTTCCAAGAAATGGCTGGATGAGATTCTCACAAAAATCAGCTACCGGCTATCATGTGAGCTAGATGAACCAAATGGTCATTTCCTGTTTCTAGCCTTTCTTATGTTGATCTTTTGGTCCTCTCCATTGTCCCCTCTCTCTCATCTCAGGAGACTGTGTCCTGTCTTTAGCTGAGCTAAAGCTAGAGCTCTATACTTCTCTGAAGCCCCTCTTTTATCTCTTCCTCCCTGTTGTCACCTGACCTACACCATCTCCGTGTCTGCCTGTCCATTACTGTCCCCCAGTAACCCTCTCCTACTCTTCCTTCACTGCCTTCTCTCTCACAGGTATATTAGTCTAGGAGTCGTCACTTTCTTCTCCACGTTTGCCAAGAGCAGCAAACGTTAGACTACAGAAAACAGGCCTGTGGTCCCTGTGCAGTCTGCACTGTGATGGAAGATACTGACAAGAGTGCCTGTCTGAGTGAAGAACCCAGGGGGCGCCTGGAGGAGCTGGTCAGATCATGAGACCATGGAACAGTGAAATCTCAGTCACGTACAGATGGCACCACAGGGAACACATTCACAGACAGCACAAGTGGGCCCTTCCCGCAGTTGTGCTCCTTACAAACCAGCAGGGACACAAATGTAGGTCCCACTGAGCTCACATATTGTCCCCGGCACCTAGGGAATTGTGTGATTGTGTTCCCCTTCTCCCTTCTTCCACTGCTTCAAGGTCAATGATCTTCACCATACAGTTGTCTGAACAGGCCAGCTAACTTACAGGCACCCTCTGGATCATTACTTATGTTCTGTCTTTTGAGCTCTCAACATTTACAAGTCAATGGATGCAGAGCTCAACTCTAAGAGGAAGATGGAGACATGTTGTGCCCCATAGCTCCCACTGGAATTGAGATTAAAAAACGACCAAAAAAAGCGAGTTGGCTTTTAAAGTTATTGAAATATAATTGATCTGATTAAGTCAGATCAAACTGTCAGCTGTCAGCTGGCTCACTGGCCACACTGAGTCGTGTTACTCTGTCTTGAGAAGATCTTGGTTTCACTGTGTTATACTGTACATATTTAAACAGCATCTGTGTCTCCCTCACAAACACTCCTCTGCTGTCCTGTTACCCTGAAGAACTAGAGGACATTACAGACACAGGACGAATAAACAGACACCCCAGACCAAATAACCCATGCCATACACACCTTCCAAACACACACCACAGATAACCCTACCCAAACACCTTACCCCAAACACACACCCCAGGCACACACCCCCGATAACCCTGCAAAACACCTTACCCCAAACACACCCCCCAGACTCACACCCCCGATAACCCTGCCCAAACACCTTACACGAAACACACACCCCCCAGATAACCCTGCCTAAACACCTTACCACAGAGCACCCAAACCTGAGCCGCAAGCACCTCAACACCCACCTAAATCCCATCTCAGCCTGCCTGTGTGGGAGGTCTCCTTTCTGATTTCCTTCGCTTCAGTGCTCACAGGACAATCAGAAAGACAGGCTGTGTGATCTCCTCTCCCCAGACCAGGCCCATCCAGGTTACTTCTCTGTCGGCCATTCGCTCACAGACGGCTTCACAGGAGCCACGGCCAGCATGACCCTTTATTATTTCAGCACATGTACTGTATACCCCCAGCCAACATGTGAGCAGCCCTCACATCAGGCAGGCAGAGCCTGAACCAGACGAGGTTGAGAGGTGCCCTCAGACAGGGTGGCCTTCAGCTGAGGCTGTAAGGAGGGTGTGTAACTGTGCTTGGGAGTGAGGTGAACTTTTCACCATCTGACTGATTTCCAACAGGATTAAGGTCTGGGAATGTCCTGGTCAGGGAGGGTGATGCCCTCTTGTTTCCTGCTCCTCAAGCCATTAACACGGTGTCTGCCACTGTGTCCATTCATATGGATGGGGGGACTTCCTAATATTTTGGCCAGTGGATGCTGACAGGGCCCTTATGAAGCCAGGGTACGAGCATGATGAAATCTGGTACAATGAAAAACTTAACCTTGAGCAATAATCTGGAAAGGCCTGGTTTTGGGAGAACATCACAGGTACTGTATTTGGACTGTGTGTCGATGATGTGCAGAGATATCGGTATGTGGGACGAGAGGCGCAATGTTTTACTGTAGTCCTTGGTCATTATACTGGGTGAGTACTGGGGGGGGGGGTTAATCAATCATCTCGCAAATTAATTAAACATCAAAGAGGGTGAGCAAGGACACTCAAACTACTCAAAGAAAACTCAATGAATAAAAACAAACTCACCACTCAATCAGTGAGTGATCCATGTATATGTGAGTGCAGACACACTTAAAAAAATTCAATCTACTGCTTAAAACTTTAGAGAAGTGACTAACACTTTCTTAGTCAAGAACCCTCCCGTATTAAAACAAGCACTTTGTGGGACTGGTCAGTCTTCATTCAACACTTCTATGCCTGTAGTAATAATGGGGCCATATCTTGACCTGATCCGTCAGGTCTCAAAAGGTAAGCAAGGCTAGGTCTGGTCAGGCTGGGATTGTAGGCCTCTAAAGGAAAACCAGATTGCAACAGTAATTGCAGTGGTTAAACCAGTAGATGGTGCTTTTCCATCTGGAGCAGAATCTTCCCTTTGGAGCAGTCAGTATGGAGACCGGGGACACTGTTATGCAGGAGGTGCCATGTCCAGGATGAGACACTAAATGGATGTTCTGACTGTATGTCCAGTAAAGGCCACAGTACTGTTCTGAAGAGTCGAGGTGTTAACCCTGGTGTCTTCACTAAACACCCTGGGCTCCCAGAGTCTCCCGCTTCACTGGTGTAGCAATTACACACTTCTGCAATAATCCACAGCGTAGGGGGGTGTAGGCAAAGATGCCTTCCTGCATCACCCAGGTGGAGCTACCCTTCAATAGTGGATGAAGTGAGTCCCATCCTGTATGTAAAATGCTCTGGGACTACTCGGGATGAAAAGCACTATACTGTATAAATGCAATTAGCATCTGAGTTAGACCTTGAGTGGTGAAGATAAGGAGAGGGACTGCAGTTCTGATCAACTTATTCCAGGCTCCTGCAACTCTGAATGCTCAAGACACACATCCCAGACAGAGAAAATACCTGCTCTGCTGTCGAGAGAGCTCAAGGGACTGACATCCTTCTTATAAGCTCTTACAAGCCATAGGCCCTGATTCCACACTGCAGTGCTGTGTCTCAGACACCTTCTTTGTATGATGGGTGCTTGTTTTAATATGGCAGGGCTCTGTAGCACTAATACTCCTACGAATAGTAAGAATAATCTGATCAAACCACAAAACAAATGCAAAGATAGAGAAAAATGAAAGAACGACTGAGGGCGTGCAAGGTGCAGACGGGCGGTGCTGGCTGCAGGCTCTGGTCACAAGGTGCGTCGTGGCGCGTGTCTCCCCTCCCCCGGCCCCTGGCTCCCCCATACCATATCTGCCTGTCGCACCTCAAAGGACAGCTCCTCGCCCCCCTTCTCCTCCTCCCCCTCTTCGCCTTCCTCACCGAGGTGGCAGCTCTGAAAATCACAGAGTGATTGGCGCACGGGCAGACAGAGCGCGAGGGTCAGCCATACAGAGTCAAAGAGACAGGGACGGGAGAAAGAAAGACAGAAAGAGAAATTCACAGTTCACGTACACAAGCACATGAGCAGATGCACACAGACAGGGAAAAAAGAGAGAACACCATTAGGCCCACTTTGTCACTGCAAGACAGAGGCAACTCTGACCTCAAAATTACTAATCAACCATAAAAATCAACCTCAGGTGGACTCACAAGGCTAATCATGCACAGTTAGTGCAAAGACAAATAGGAGCACCTACAAACAGTGATATCAACTAATTCCCTCCCTCAACGCGTCTCTAACTCACTGGATCGCCTGCTACCAGAAAGAAGGACTCACCTTTGCCATTATATCGGCATAGGACATGTACAGGTAATCCACATCCAGTTTACTGTGGAGAGAAGCAGAGAGAGAGAAACGGGTAAAGGTTAGGGAGTGTGAGATGGTGTGAGAAGGACAGAGTGTGTCTGGGAGAGAGATTGATCGATTCCTTGTCAGTGCAGTTCAGATCTGTCCGAAGGATGTCTGATCACAGCATCAAAAGTCTCTCTTCCAGTTCCTGCCTTTATGACTTCAGCTCATTAGAAATCACCGGTTTCTTTACCGTTCCATTGAGAGGACTCTGGCTGCAAAATAGTCCCCACCTTGTTCCAAATAATGTCCTGCTGAGACTGCCGAAACATCTACCACTATGGAGATCTATATGTTGTATATACAGCATTCAGAAATGCTTTGGCAATCCTGGTTTAACTTTGTAGAGCTAGTTAAGCACAGCTGAAACGAACTTCATGTCAACAGTATATGACCAGCAGCAGAAGCAGGAAAAAGCCTTGCCCAGTCACTCCAGCAGGCTCCAGCGCAAGGTCTGTGAATTCCAAGACGGATGACAGGGAGACAGAGACAGAGAGATGACAAGACACTCATCTTGCATAACTGTGTACTATAGAACAACGTAACTGAAAAGTGAAGTTTGCATTCTATGCCTGACACTGCGCCCTCCCGTCTCTCACAGGTTCGAAAAGAGGAGGTTGAAAATTATAGGCAATATTTCAACGATCACGTCCGCAGGTATCACTTATGACGTCCAGATGTCCGTGGACACAGAGCTCTTCTTGTAAGCGGAAGAGCAGCTCCCCTCTGGGAGGGAGAGGTCGTCTCACCTCTTTTCGGTGAGTGCGGTGCGGCTGAAATGCAGGATAAGCTGGTGAAGGGGGTCCGGCTTTGTCTCCGTCTCCTCCTCCTCTTCCTCCTCCTGCTCCATGGATTTCTTCCCCAGAGAGAGAGATTTACACCTTGCTGACAAACTTCTCATAGCAGTGCAGTAAAGAACACAGCACAATATGGTACAGAGCAAACTGTGTATTTATACTGCAGTTTAGTGCGCTGAAGTGCATAACAGTACTATTCAGTAGTTGTACTGAAATCTAGCTATGCAATATTGTCACAGTACAGCACAGCTCATTACAGCAAGGTACTTACAGACAAATCATCGATCATTCTGTCCTCGAAGGAGTATCCCTCTGTCTCAATCCACGTGCGCTTAAACCCCTCCAGGAACATGTTGGATGCTCTGTGCCTGAGGGACAGAAAAAGATTGTAACATGAGGGTTTTGCAATGGGTGGTTTATAGTTACCCTGCAGGCAGAGGAGTGTGCAGTGGCCTTGGCAGATGAGCAGATGAATATATACAGTAGTTATCTGAGCAGGTTTGAATGTACTGTAGTTACAGTATTTGTGTAGGTTAACGTTAGTTACCAGGACAGGTGGGGCAGTACAGAGTCCTGATCAGTTAATGTACAGTGATCTAAATATGAGTGATTTAAGATTTACTCTACCTGGACAGGTATGAGTATATTTTTCTGGACAGGTGGGCATACAGTATATCTACCTGAGCAGGTAAGTGTACAGTTAACAGGGTATGTGAGTGTATAGTTACCCACTCAGATTAGCACACATACAGCAGTACTGTAGTTACCTGGGTAGGTTATAGAGAGGTGTCATCCTGAAACATGCAACCACTGCTCGCCGACGCTGTTTCGACAGCAGTTTGTGCCACACTGCCTTCTTTGACTTGAAGGGGTGTTCCATCTGGCCGAAAGGGAGACAGAGACCGAGGGAGAAAGGAAATGGAGAGCATCTCAGTGCTGTGTCAGTGTCTGAGTGCTTTCAGTGTGTCAGAGTGTATCAGTGCTGTGTCACTCACCACCTCAATATGATATAGCACAGCTGCCACCTCCTGCACCCTCTTTACCACCTTTTCTGGGTCCTCAGCGTCCTCTGCCTTCCCTGACATCTCCTTGTACAGAGCCATCTGCCAGCGCATGGAGGGGTTATCCACCTGGTGGGGGGAGAGGGGTAAGGCACAGTGTCCCAGGGCCATCACAGCCAGCACCTCACACACCAAGACACCCAGAGACACAGAGACACAGAAAAACATTAACACAGACAAAGGCACAGACACGTACGAAAAACAGACGCATAAAGACACAGACATCAGTACAAAGATAGAGACAGACATAAATACACACACAGGGCAGTGAGGCAGACACAGACAGAAAACAGACACACATACTGATAGATTACCAATACTAGGAAAACCTAAACTGGCAACTAAATGCACACTGTGTGTTAACTTGGCAGGCTGACAGACACACTCACCTTGCCCTGAAGATGCAGGTTGTTTTGCAGGAACTCTCTCACCTCCTCATCAGTATCTTTCTGTCAGAGACACAGAGGGCGAGATTTACACAAATAAATCCACAGACAGACAGGTAGAGATACTGCTGACTCACTGAAACAGTGATGACAAGCTGATAAACACACACACACACAAATAAACAGTATGGTGCAAAAAGACTCAGCACTGAGAAAAGTGACACAGTAACACAGACAGTCAGTGGCACAGCTTCAGTATGTGGTGTGTGGGTGTAAATCCTCCAGCAGACAGGGGGCGCCCCTCACCAGGGCGTAACGGGTCTTGGCCACGTTGATAAGCTCCTGGTCGGCAGGGGAGCACATGTTGAGCCCAATGGGTAGCATCTTCTTTAACGCGGCCACAATCAGAGAGGTCTGCACTGAGTAGCGATCCCCCCGCCTCTTCTTCTTGGTTCGCTCCTGGTCCGAGCCGCCCGACTGCAGAGAAACACAGGGTTCAGAGCCGCGGCCTCCAGCAACAGAGAGGAGGAGGAGAGCACCGTGGTACTAATACCGAGGCAATGCCAAAAAACAACACAGAAAGC
Organism: Atractosteus spatula; assembly: GCF_055471065.1. Classification (NCBI taxonomy): domain Eukaryota; kingdom Metazoa; phylum Chordata; class Actinopteri; order Semionotiformes; family Lepisosteidae; genus Atractosteus; species Atractosteus spatula. The sequence continues at coordinate 71,571,733 of NC_142708.1, read as the reverse complement.
ATACACGGGGTATTGCAACGCCACACTTGTATTGCACAACAACAATCCAATTGCAAAGTACAAAACTGTACTCCACCATCAAACTACAGGCAGCCCAGTTTTGAACCAATTGCAAAATGATCAACCAATCTACACCCAAACCAAGAACAAATACTTCATCCTAGTATTGATCCTAATGTAGTATAATATTATTCAATATTGAATTGAGTTCCAAAACTACTGTTCTGTATACCTATTACTGAATAACACAACCGCTCCTCCATGACACTAATACTATCTCCCATCTAACAAATTTATCATGTAATCAGAGCCAAAACCTTTTGACACATGCCTAAACCTTACCAGGAACGATATTCCTTTTATACAGAACATATACCGCAAGGATTACTGGATGGTGCTCAGTGTCAAAGCAACACAACATTACTGCTTAGTAGTAGTGTCCCTTGACTTTTTAACAAAATGACAGCTCTCAGCACTGACCAACACTGACAGTTAAATAATTTCTTCTTTTGGTTCATTTCACTTAAAATCTTTAAAATCCTTCAACATTATCATCCGGCTGAGCTGATGCTGAAGTTGTACTAAATTAAAACACATATTCCTATTAGCCTGTTGAGAGTTGAAACAAAACAACCAGTTTAGTACCTGATGCAGACCTAAAAAAAGGAATTCTCCCAAAGTTTATTTCTTTTTAAGAAATCCTCTTACCTGGGTGTCACTGTGAGACGTTATGACATGAACACTCTTGTAATTCAATTATAAAACACTGCAGTGAAAACGCTGGGGAGGTGCGGAACAGGCGGTTTTTGGCCACCAGCTGTTTAATCATACAACGAGGACTGCTTCATGAGAAGAAATGATAATAATTCAAAAGAAAGAGATTAAAAGTGTTTGAAGGCATGCTAAACAGTGAATTTTGGTTATTTGTAATCTGGTATATGCTGTGTGTGCATAACCTGGGTGTGTCCTGGCATTACTGTATTCACACACAGTAAGAAAATCACATTGGTGAGACTCGGGCCCTTAGAAGACATTATCACGGCAGACCAGTGCGCAAACTCTGCTCTTTTACCATGTTTTTACTGTGTATTTCACCCTGATTCAGCCTTCTCTGGCCAGACCCTGAAAAAAACCCTGATTGCCTGGTACTGTCCCAGTCTGGCACAGGGCAATGACATACCACAGTGTGGTAAAAATAAGACAGATCAGTGCACCATGCAGAGGGTGAAACATGAGGGAAAAAAAGAGCAAAATCACCAGGCAGATTTACCACGGTAAGCTAGCCAGAGCTCCAGGTCAAGTAAATCTAGCCGGAGTCACACAGCACAGCCTGGAGTTAGTAGTCACTAGTCCAGAGAGAGCAGACCGAAGAAAGCACATATCTACGAGGCAGCAAACACTGAAGCTCAGGATTACAGCACCTGTCCTGGTTCCACATTATTTATTCTCTCTCTCTGTGTCTCCAGTTCTACTGTGTATGTTTACTCCTGAAGGATAGTGTGTGATCTTCTCTCTCTCTCTGACTGAATCCTGTCCTATTGCATGTGTGTACAGTATATTACAGAGGGATCCTGTTATCACCTCTCTCTCTAAGTGTGTCTCCTATCTTGCTGTCTGTGTATATTATATACAGATTCTAATCATGTTGCTTCTCTTAATGTTTGTGTATATTATAGAGGGATTCTGTTATTTCCTCTAACTGTGTCTCCAGCCCTACTGTGTGTGTAGTACAGAGGGATCTTGTTATCTCCTCTCTCTAACTGTGTCTGTATATTAAATAGGGATTCTGTTATTTCCTCTCTAATTGTGTCTCCTCTCTCTGTGTCTGTATATTACAGAGGGATTCTGTAATCTCCTCGCTTCCTCTGTTACATCTGTGTCCTGCACTGGGTTAGAGCAGTAATCACACACAACAGAACACAAAGAGAGAAACAATGCCAGGGATAGTAACAGATGCCATAAACAAGGGCTTTAGTGACAGCTAAATATGTATCTCTATCACTGGACTGTCACGACCGCCAGCCAGCAGAGATCAACCCACAAAAGAGCTAACCAGTGCCAGCAGCGGGCTGATAATAACAAGCGCCGCCGCACGTGTTAATCCATCAGCACACGCTCTGCCCTGCGGCACACAGCGCTATTTAAACCATCTAAACTCACTTCTCGTTGCTGGGTATTGATTCCTCTCCTAGAGAGCTCCTACCTCGCCTTTTGTTAGAAACCCTCTTGTGATACTTCCTTCGGCTTTTGAGCTACCTTTTGTTTTTGACTACGAACTCGCCTAACGTTTTGGATTGGACACCTGTTTCAGTATCTACATTCTCCTTCGTCTGCATACGATCCTCATACCCCATCGCTTGGATACGTTACATAGACAGGGCTGGCGACAGTAAGCCAATAAACATGGCGACAGTAAGTAATAAGAAAACATATTAAAAAACTTTTCCTTGAACTTGACCGTTACCCTTCAAACTTACAGTACATATGCATGAATATAAAAAGACAGAGTGCTTATGAAGTTTGCTGATTCACTGAAATAGCCGTGGAGCAATGAGAAATTTGAGCCTGAGCCACATACAGAGGGGACCGCAGTGGACACTAAGTAGCTCCCAAGAGTCATGTGCCATGCCCCATGCCTTTCCACATAAGAAAGCCATCGTGGACACAAACAGTGGTCACACTGAGCTTATCTAGTGTCCCCTGGTGTGTCCAGTGTCGCTGTCTAGGAAAACACATTCACCATTGTTGCATCCGCATACTGTATACAGTATATGGATCAAACTGACATAACTTTATAAACATTCTATACAGGCACACACCTGTACCCACTACTGGTGCAACTGGGTAAGCCAGGAATGTCTAACCACACAACAGAATTCTCCATAACTTGCTGTGAAATATTTTGAGATCTACAGCAAAGAGGGCAAAAAGCAGGCCAGCTTGAACATCCTCGGTGTTTGGGGCTGGGGGTCTGCTGGGACCCCTTTCTACAAAACAGATCCACTTCCCATTCTGGGACAAGGGGGTGAGTGAAAAGGCATGTGCTCAGAGACGTGTGAGGATGGAGGGGTGTGCAGGCAGTTACAGTTTTAGTTCAGTTATCAGAGAATGGCTCCATTGCACATCGGTTTGATCCATTTCTCTGTCCTCTCATTTCTCTTGTATGGAAACTAGCACCATGCGCTGGGTACAGTATTTCAAGCTTGTTACTTCATTTGAGTATGTTTTCACATACAGACATGTGAAGTTACAATAAGAATTAAAACACACACCCAGAGTGGATCAAACTGCTATGCAAAGGAAATCGAATTCCATCCCTTTATTTTAATTCAGACTCTCTATTCCACACAGAAAATGAATGACACACATTTGTTCATACAGGACTACATTATCCATAATGCACCACGGAGAGGCATGACCTTTGTCCTTTCCTTGCCCCAGACAGAGACGTATGCATATGGGCACAGGTTAAAGGGGCAAGCCCTTTGGGGACCAAGTCTGGGAAAATTCATTAGTGAGGGCTATTAATAGGAAAGTGGAGAGATAATGTATAGGGAGGGTATATTTTTTCACACAGAGAGCACCCTCTTGTGAGGGGAGCTGGCAAAAGATAATGACCCCCCCCCCCCATTAAACTCCCTAAAAAATAAATTCCCAGCAAACCAGTAAACATCCAACTAGATGCAAACCCAACCACAGGCCGATGGGATTCAACTCCACCACTGGAGGGTTATTTTACAGTTGTCTTTCTTGTGTTGTTTTCTGTTCACATTGTCCTAAGTGTCAGTGGGCACTGTGTGCCATCTCTCTGCAAGCCAGTGTGGAGCTGGATGCCATGAGACTGTCTCTCCAGGGACTTTTCATCAAACACTGAGACTCCCCCCTCACACATTGACAAAAGTCCTTCCTGTCTGTGTGTCCCATCTTCTGTCTGTTATCCGTCTATCTTCATATGCAAGTCTGTCTGCTTTCAGTACAATGTGTTTGTACAGCTGGCACTACCACTCTGCCAGTAGTTAGTGTCTCCATCTACTGTATCAGTGCTGCTGTGTACCAGTAGTCTATTATTGCTGTGAACCAAGTCTATTATTGTGTCAGAGTGTCACAACATCAGTGTGTCAGTTTGTCTGTGTATCCCTGTATCAGAGTGCTCTAGGTCATGTGTCAGTTCTTCTGTGTATCAGTGTATCACGGTGTCACAGGGTCAGTGTGTCAGTTTGTCTGTGTATTACTGTATCAAAGTGTCACTACTGTATGTCAGTGTGTCAGTTTGTCTGGTAATCACTGTATCAGTGTATCACGGTGTCACAGGGTCAGTGTGTCAGTTTGTCTGTGTATTACTGTATCAAAGTGTCACTACTGTACATCATAGTGTCAGTTTGTCTGGTAATCACTGTATTACTGTATCACGGTGTCACAGGGTCAGTGTGTCAGTTTGTCTGTGTATCACTGTATGTCAGTGTGTGGGAAAGGTTGATGAGGAGAGCCCCTGCGAGGTGCCATGCCAGCAGCACAGCGCTCGTGCACAAACATTTTCTGACCTGTCCATCCCCGGCCTAGACACAGCGCCACCCAGAGGACAGAACAACAGTCAAAGAAAGAACACAGTTATAAAAAGTCCTTCCTGTCTGTGTGTCCCATCCTCTTCCTGACTGTCTGTTATCCGTCTATCTTCATATGCAAGTCTGTCTGCCATCAGTACAATGTGTTTGTACAGCTGGCACTACCACTCTGCCAGTAGTTAGTGTCTCCATCTACTGTATCAGTGCTGCTGTGTACCAGTAGTCTATTATTGCTGTGAACCAAGTCTATTATTGTGTCAGAGTGTCACAATATCAGTGTGTCAGTTTGTCTGTGTATCCCTGTATCAGAGTGCTCTAGGTCATGTGTCAGTTCTTCTGTGTATCAGTGTATCACGGTGTCACAGGGTCAGTGTGTCAGTTTGTCTGTGTATTACTGTATCAAAGTGTCACTACTGTACGTCAGTGTGTCAGTTTGTCTGGTAATCACTGTATCAGTGTATCACGGTGTCACAGGGTCAGTGTGTCAGTTTGTCTGTGTATCACTGTATGTCAGTGTGTGGGAAAGGTTGATGAAGAGAGCCCCTGCGAGGTGCCATGCCAGCAGCACAGCGCTCGTGCACAAACATTTTCTGACCTGTCCATCCCCGGCCTAGACACAGCGCCACCCAGAGGACAGGACAACAAACAGTCAAAGAGAGAACACAGTTATACACTCCTCTTCATTTTCCACCTTCCTAGTGCTCACAAACAGAGGCACTGGCTATTAAAGCAGCTACGTCACCCCTCTGATCAGAGGAGCAAGTGCGATAAAAGAACACACACTCACACACTTGCACACACATTCACACACCTAGATCATTATTGTATAAAACTGAATTTGGGGGTTGCAGAGTGGTTGACGTCACCGTGCTTAGTTAAAAAAATAAAAGATGGAAAAAATCAGTTTCTCTGTAAGAACTGTTTCTCTCTCATCTATCTTGACCTCATGCATCCATGACATCCCTCTTACAAGACACTTTCAGCAAACATGTTTCAGGAAAGAGTCCAGATCCATCCAGTCCAGTACTGTAAAGTAAAGCCACTCCTCCCAAGTCCAGTCCAACTCCGTTTACTACAATCAACTCCAGCTCACTGAAACCCAGTCTTGCCTACTACAGTCCAATCCAGTCCAGCCCACTAGAGTACAGTCCAGCTGATTTCCATGTAGTCTTGCTTACTATAGTCCAATCTAGTCCAGCCCACTCGAGTGCAGTCCAACTCATTGAAACCCAGTCTTGCCTATTACAGTCCAATGTAGTCCAGCTCACTGAAACCCAGTTTTGCCTACTACAGTCCAATCCAGTCCAGCTCACTGAAACCCAGTCTGGCCTACTACAGTCCAATCTAGTCCAGCTCACTGAAACCCAGTCTTGCCTACTTCAGTCCAATCCAGTCCAGCTCACTGAAACCCAGTCTTGCCTACTACAGTCCAATCCAGTCCAGCCCACTAGAGTGCAGTTGAGCTCAGTGAAACCAAGTCTCGCCTCCTATAGTGCAATCCAGTCCAATTTACTACAATCCAGTCCAGCTCACTGAAACCCAGTCTCTCCTACAACAGTCCAATCCCGTCCAGTCTAGCTCTGTCGACCCTTGCCCAGTCTACACCAGTCCAGTCTTTTCCAGTCTAGCTCAGGGTTTTCTACTCTAGTGCCTCTTCCAGGGTTGGCATGTATGATCACCCTGGCCCAGTCTAGCCCAGCTCAGCCTAGCTCATCCCAGCTCACCTTGCTCATCTTGCTCTTGCTGTCAGCAGTCAGGAAGGACATGTTGTTGATCTCATTCATCACCACGAAATTCTGCTCCTCCCGCTTGAAGTTCTGCAGTACGGAAAGGAAGGAATGGAGAGGGAGAGCAGGGACAAGAGAAAGCGAGTGACACAGGAGGCAGGAGAGAAGGCAGGTGATGGGACAGAGAAAAGTGATGAAAAGGAACAAGGAAGCGAGACAGATTAAGAGAAAGTGCGGTGGATGGTGTGTGGAGGGCGATGATGAGAGAGAGGCTGATAAAGTGTGAGACAGTTGGGATAATGGGAAGAGAGGGGACTTCAGTAGAAGAAATGCGACTGAGAAAAAGAGCAGTGGGGGGGGAGAAGGGCATAGATGAAGGAGGAAAGAAAGAGAGGCGAAGAGAGGAAGAGGAGTGGGACTCACGTGCGATTTGGACCAGAATATGAAGACCTCCCCCACCATTCTGAAGAGCTCCTCTGCATCAGAATCTGGATAGGTCAGCCACCGTGCTCTGAGCGGCAGTGACAGAAAGAGTGATACAGCACACCCTACATTGCAAGAGCAGGAGCAGTGCCTGGACGAGGGCCCAGGCAGACAGACAGGGTGTATACAGTATATACGGTACCTGTTATTATCCACATATCGTATGAGCAGGGGGTACAGGGCATACAAGTCCCGGCACAGCACAGAGAACTCGTCGCGGATGATGCCCTCAGCCTCGTCTGACTCCGTCTTCCCCTCCAACCGGAGCTGATCCTCCTCTGCCACCACCTTCCCAGAACGCTTCTTCAGCTTCTCCATGGTTGGGATGAAGTGTGACTTCAGCATGTCTGGACTGGCGCGGTTCACAATGGGCTGGGCAAACACTGACAAAGAGGAGTGAGAGCCTTTAATGGCTGGAATTCTGCACCAACAGAGAGACAGGAATGCATTATACACATGGGAATGGGAAGGAGTGTGTGTGCATTCTGTCAACATTTTCCCCATTTTTGTGTTTATGAGCCTGTACAGTACAGTAGCATGTGGCCTGTACTGTTTATTTTTTAATTTGGAATTATTAATTATTTTATTACATGCCCACCCAATTTGGAGTTGCCAGCTGCTTAATATTCAGCTGTCTGGATCTGACAGGTCGGGGCAGGCCTGTCTGGTGCTCCCCACTCTCAGAGGGTTCAGGGGTCGCCGCCCTGAGCTGAGATAAAGATACAGTTGGCGACTGCACACTGGGATTAAAATATGTCTGGCGATTCTAAATTTAAAAAAGCCCATCCTATGACAGCTGTGCTCTGTCACAAGACCCTGTTTCAATCCAGGACTATCCAGGACTCATTTTGTTTGAAATGCAAAGGCACTCCTGTTGTGTCATAATGTCAACTGGAATTTAAACTAGTGAGAGGGAAGAGAGAAGAAAAGACTGAGACAGCCAAGAGATTTCCCAGAGAGGAGTTTTTCATCCCCCCCTCTCTGTCTTTACCTTGTCCTTGTCCCGAATGTCTCCCTCTGCCCCTGTATCCCTGCCTTTTTTCTCCTACATCCTTTATTTCTTCCTCCTTGTTGGACATTCTCTTCATCCAGGGAGCCTCATTAGTGCTCAGCTCTCTCAATGCCCAGGGTGTCTTCTCCCCCCTCGCTTTTCATACTGAGAGCACCCTCTTGTGAGGGGAGCTGGCAAAAGTTATTGACCCCCCCCATTAAACTCCCTAAAAAATCAATTCCCAGCAAACCAGTAAACATCCAACTAGATGCAAACCCAACCACAGGCCGATGGGATTCAACTCCACCACTGGGGGGTTATTTTAGAGTCGTCTTTCTTTTGTGCTGTTAGCTGTTCACATTGTCCTAAGTGTCAGTGGGCACTGTGTGCCATCTCTCTGCAAGCCAGTGTGGAGCCTTTATTCCCACTCTCCCCCTGCCCCTGCTATGATCCCTCTCTCCTCACCAGCCAGTCTCTTCATCCAGGAGGCCTCATCTCCTCCTTCCTTTAATCCCACTCTCCCCCTGCCCTTGCTATGTTCTCACACTCTCCTCACCAGCCAGCCTCTTCATCCAGGAGGCCTCTTCGATGCCCAAGTTGTTCACCACGATCTTCATGATGTTGCCCAGCAGCTGGTTGAGGGGCTCTGCAGTGACGTCTGTGCACAGGCGGCCCTCCTGGTCAGGGAAGTTTTCAGGGCCCCTCTCCCACCAGCGGGGCAGGTAGTTGCAGAGCATGGGCAGCGTGATCTCAATGACATGGGGCATCTCGGTATAGCGCGCCCCTGACTCCGCCAGATCCCCAATCTCCTTCATGAGGACATCCAGCTCAGGGATGTCAGGGCACAGATCCTGCACCTGGTTTGGCAGACCCAGGACTGGAGCAGACAGACAGCATAGAGGGACAGTGATGAGTGAGAGAGACAGGAGGAAGAGCCAGTGATACAGTAATGAGTGAGAGAGAGACAGGAGGGACAGACAGTGATACAGTGATGAGTGAGAGAGAGATGGGGCAGGGGAGAAAGACAGTGATGAATAAGAGAAAGAGACAGGGCAGAGAGAAAATGATGACAGAGAGAGGCAGGAAACAGGTTCAGTAATGGGTGAGAGAGACAGGGGACTGGGACAGTGAAGAGTGGTAGAGAGACAGGAACAGGGAGAATGATGGGTGAGATGGGGACACTGGAGAGAGAGGAGAGAGGATGGACAGAAACAGAGAGAAGGGGCAGCAGAAGGGGCATAGAAGAGATAGAAGGAGACAGGTAGTAGAAAGAAAAGGGAGAAAGGGAGGGAGGGGAGAGAAAAGCTGAGAGAGCAAGGGGGAAGGAGAGGGAGCGAGGACTGAAGGGAGACAGACTGAGGCAGCAGTACTCACTGGCTCTCTCCCGCGGGGTCTTGGTGGTATAGACAGAGAATTGGTTGTGCTCATTAAGATGTGGCTCCAGGAATGCCACAGGCATTGCAGCAGCCAGTCGAGCCAGACATTCCCCCAGCGCTGGCCGCTGCCTGCAGGGGGCAGTATTGGACAGAGAGGGAGTCACCTTCACTCCAGACACAGGGGCCTGTAGCCCCCCAACTCTCAGTCTGTAGGCCTGACCTCAAACCCAGCACAGCTTGCTGGTAGAGTGTTGTGTGTTCAGCTGCTCACCTTTGTCTTAACCTGACTGTTTTTACCTTAACCCAGGGAGGGACTTCATTATAAAACATTTAGAGATTTTTAAGATTCTAAAATGCTCTCCGTGAGATTCTATACAAAGGGCTATTGCCATCTGAATAAACAGAGTGCCGAATGAATTGCTCAGCAGCAGTCAGGATTAATGGACAGTAAACCAGTTCTGGTTTGGAAAATCCATCTACAGAGGCTGGAGAGAGGACAACAGTGTTCCTTCTTCTTCAGTGTAGTCCCTAGAGTCACTGTGTTCTTTTTTATAATATACTACATAGCTCAGTGTGATGGCAACCCAGTGTGTCCTCATTTTACTAGCAATGTAGCCCAGCTGTAGGGGCTGTTGCCTGATTAATCTGGCCGTCAAGCCTTGAAGAACCCGTAGTGCTGCTCACATCTGGTTTCAGTGACTCACCTCTCCACGTAGGGGTTCTTGGTGGTTCCCAGTGAATAGATGCTGCACATGATGCGGTAACAGGAAACCTGCAAATCGTCCACTGCAGACAGATAGACACACAGATAGCAATGTGAAAGACAGAGGGAAGGCAACTGAGACAGGTTCAGAAGTCATTCCTACTAGGCTACGTGTGAGATACAAGAATGTGAGATACGCATGTGGGCTGTGGCTCTTCTAAAGGCCTCTGACTGACAGACTGGCACGCTGTCTGCTGTTCAGGGGTGCACAGACTTACAGATGAAGTCATCCCCGAACTGGTGCTGTGCCAGGTGCTCGAACAGTGAGGTGAGGACAGGGAGCAGCGCCACGGTGGTGTAGCTGATGTTCTGAGAGACACCCTTCACTTGTGTGCGGCTCTGAGACACCTTCCCCAGCTTCAGGTTCTCCACCGTCTTCTCGATGTCCTCTGCAGCGCTCTCAAAGAACGACCGCAGGCCAGCCTTGACGATCTCCGGCCCCGACTTCATCACCGTCCTGACAAAGAGACGAGGAAGGAGGAGAAGAGGGGTGGAAAGAGAGAGGAAGAGAGGAATGAGAAGGGGGGAAAGGGAAAGTGGAAAGGATTGAAGGCACCAAACAACAGTTACACACTTCACTGTAAAATCCAAAGGTACTCAGGTCACTGTGCAGAGTACAATAATACAAAAATGTCATACAGAGAAATGTAACACAAAGATCTGTGCTGTACTGTATATACAGTATACACAGTGAATATTGCATTGTAAAATGTCTTAATTTATTATAGTGTTGCATATTGTAGCCCATAAAACGTTGTGCCATGCTATTACAATACTGTCATTTTGCTGAAAAAACTGTGCTGTCACGAAGTGTAGAGCATTGTACTGGACTGCAGCACACTGAAGAGTACTGTGCTGTTCAGTCCGCTGTGGGGGGAGGAGTTACCTGGCGTCCAGCGATCGAGCGAGGATGTGCATACAGTTCACCACAGCTGGGGCATCAGTTCCTGCACACAACATGAACACATGAACGATATACATGTTAGACTGTGCACAGACACACTGATACTGAGAGAGGTCATCCTTGCGTAGTCAGTGTAAGCTTCTACACCAGGTCGGGCTCATGCTGTTTCTCTATTTATAAACACTTATTCATGCACAACACACACAAGAACCAAGCACTTGACACTCATTCCTATAACAAGTTAACAAAGCTTCTTTCCTAATAAAGGATAATAACAAAGCTGCTATAATTCAACAAAAACATCAATAGGAGTATAAATGGACTGTGACTGGAATAACAAGAGTGAATATAAAAATTACTGTCAGAAACCCGAACACTTCCTGCCTATTGAATATGCAAGACAGACAGACATTAATATTGATAAGAAAAAAATACATAATTTAGTGTATATTTAGGCATGCCAGTCAATACAGCCAGCTGAGCCAACAATGAGTTTTAAAATAATCAAAATCAATATGATAGTGTGTGATCCTTTCAGCTCGTCCTAATTAAATCCAAAAATAAAGTTTCCAAAGCCAGAAATATCACCCACATTTCAGCCCTCTTTTACTGTTCAGGGTCACAACAACAGGGTTACTTGTTTGATCAGTAGTAATAAACTCAGAAGTGGACTGAAGGAAATTCCAGAACAGCTCACATTTCATGGGCACTAGAACCGCCCAGTCAAAGCAATCTGGACACTTACTGCTAGTTTATTCCTTGTTTAATGATTTGTGGACTATAGGGTTACAATATGACACAGACTGGACTTGTACCAGTGATCTCTGGGCTATAGGATTACAATATGACACAGACTGGACCAGTGATCTCTGGACTATAGGGTTACAATAGGACACAGACTGGACCAGTGATCTCTGGACTGTAGGATTACAATATGACACAGACTGGACCAGTGATCTCTGGACTATAGGGTTACAATATGACACAGACTGGACCAGTGATCTCTGGAGTGTAGGGTTACAGTATGACACAGACTGGACCAGTGATCTCTGGAGTGTAGGGTTACAGTATGACACAGACTGGACCAGTGATCTCTGGACTGTAGGGTTACAGTATGACACAGACTGGACCAGTGATCTCTGGACTGTAGGGTTACAGTATGACACAGACTGGACCAGTGATCTCTGGACTATAGGGTTACAGTATGACACAGACTGGACCAGTGATCTCTGGACTATAGGGTTACAATATGACACAGCCCAGATTGGACCCAGAGATCTCTAGATTACTGGGCTGAACCTAAGTAAAGAAGCTGTTATCTATAAGTTCAGGGCACTGAAGTAAATGAAATTTATGAACGCAGGTTCAAAAACTGCAAGATGCAGGAACAAGAGGGTGAGCAAAAGCAAAGCACAGCAATGCCCGAGAGGCCAGGGTAAGAACTGCAACCATAGAAAGTGAAAAGAAGAGAGAATCCCAGATGACCGAAGTGGAGAAATAGATGGTGAGAGGAGAGAGACAAGAGTGAGAGGAAGGCAGAGAGAGAAGGAGAGATGGAGGGAGGGAGCAGGGACAGCAGCAGGACCCCATGCAGGTTTCTTACCAAAGAGAGAGACTCTGTGTCTCACCAGAGCGGCCAACTTACAGAAGATACTAAAGCAGGAGAAACAAAAAAGAAAAGAAAACAAGAAGAGAAAAAGAAAAAGAGGGAGAGATAGAGAGGTTGAAGTGAGGGGAAAAAGATCAGAAGAACGAGTACAGCAGTGTCAGCACACGCAGAAGAATCAGAGGAAACAGTGGGTGTGAGAGACGGAGTAGGGAGAGACACGGTGAAGAGAGAACAAAGAAAGAAGAGGAGAGGAAGGGAGGAAAATGCCGGGAAAGCACAGGAAAGAGATTAGCAACTTGGCGGGAGCAAGACGGACTCTAGTGTGTACAGTGTGTGTAGGCAGTGTTCCGGTGTGGGTACAGTGTGAACAGTGTGTGTACAGTGTGTTTAGGCAGTGTTGCGGTGTGGGTACAGTGTATGTACAGTTGTTTAGGCAGTGTTGCGGTGTGGGTACAGTGTGTACAGTGTGTGTAGGCAGCGTTGCACTGTGGGTACAGTGTGAACAGTGTGTGTACAGTGTGTTTAGGCAGTGTTGCGGTGAGGGTACAGTGTGTACAGTGTGTGTAGGCAGTGTTGCGGTGTGGGTACAGTGTGTACAGTGTGTGTACAGTGTAAACAGTGTGCACAGTGTATATAGGCAGTGTTGCGGTGTGTGTACAGTGTGAACAGTGTGTGTACAGTGTGTTTAGGCAGTGTTGCGGTGTGGGTACAGTGTATGTACAGTTATTTAGGCAGTGTTGCGGTGAGGGTACAGTGTGTACAGTGTGTGTAGGCAGTGTTCCGGTGTGGGTACAGTGTGTACAGTGTGTGTAGGCAGTGTTGTGGTATGGGTACAGTGTGAACAGTGTGTGTACAGTGTGTGTAGGCAGTGTTGCGGTGTGGGTACAGTGTGAACAGTGTGTGTACAGTGTGTGTAGGCAGTGTTGCGGTGTGGGTACAGTGTGAACAGTGTGTGTACAGTGTATATAGGCAGTGTTGCGGCATGTGTACATTGTGTGCTGGCAGTGTATGTAGTGTGGGTACAGTGTCTGCAGGCAGTGTTACAGTGCAGGTACAGTGTGTGTACATTGAGGGTAGAGTGTGTGTAGGCAGTGTATGTAGTATGTGTTGTGTATAGTGTGGGTACAGTGTGTGTAGGCAGTGATACAGTGTGGGTACAGTGTGTGCTGGCAGTGTATGTAGTGTGGGTACAGTGTCTGCAGGCAGTGTTACAGTGCAGGTACAGTGTGTGTACATTGAGGGTAGAGTGTGTGTAGGCAGTGTATGTAGTATGTGTTGTGTATAGTGTGGGTACAGTGTGTGTAAGCAGTGATACAGTGTGGGTACAGTGTGTGCAGGCAGTGTATGTAGTGTGTGTACAGTGTGTGCAGGCAGTGTTACATTGTAGGTGCAGTGGGCACAGTATAGCTACAATGTGTGGAGTGTGCGTAGGCAGTGTGAGCCGTGGTTACCTGGCTATCATTTCCTTCTCCTTGTTGGAGGAGTGGCTTCCGCTGCCCAGCACCTTGGCAGGAGTGGACAGGAAGTACAAACAGTGGTTCTTGAAGTACTGGTTAATGAGGGGCAGCAGGATCTGACACACACAAACACAGAGAGAAAGATCGCATCACTTGTGTACTGGTTGTATTAGTGCTGCACTCAGCAGGTACCTGTTCTCTCCTCTCCTCACCTTGGCAAAGAATTTAATCTCCTGTTCATGAGGGGACTTCTCCACTCGCCCACTGCTCACCACAGCCTCTGGACAGAGAGAGAGAGACAGGTTAAACCCTCAGACACACACCTTACTGCCCCAGGCTATTAAACTCTCTCCCCACCCCCTCCTCTCCACATCCCCATTCCTCCTCTACTGCTTTTCTCTCTCCATCCACCTCCCCCCATCCTCCACCCTCCCCCCATCTCCCACTCTGCCCGCACCCAGATGGGCAATGAACTCCTGTGCTATGTCCATCCACTTGAGCAGTTTCTGCAGGAACCCATAGGCGAAGCGCTTCTCAATGGAGGAGGTGTCCAACTCCATATCCTTCAGACCCCTGAGAAGGCACAGGAGAGGGAGAGACAGTGAGAGAGGAAGAGCAGTCCATCAGTAAGTCTGAGTGCCAGCGCGTCACAATGTTCAATTTTAATTACATTTTTTTATCTGGTTAAAAAGGTGACACAAGTCTTGCTTTCACGATGCTTCACAGCATAGTGCATGGCTTAACCATGCTTTTTGTGGGTGCTGCTATGCAGGAGTATGATCATACTTCCTCACCACCATGCCCAGTGTGGTCCCAGCTCAGGTGCACAGCTGTGCAACCCAGAATATTACCTGGTGACAGCATAGCCGTTGAGCTGCAGGAATTTGAGCAACTCATGGGCCTTCTCTCGATCCCGGGCCTTCTCCTTTGCAGTCAGGGTGTCATAAGGCACCAGCAAGGGATGAGTACCGCCCCCTACAGGACAGGTGCACAGTAATATAATAAGTGATACATTAACTAACACACATACACACTAGCACATCACCTAACTGAATAACTGGCCTGTTAAGCTTAACTCACACTCTTCACTGTGAGATGCAATACTATTTAAAAAGAAACAAACAAAAAGAAATGTACAAACGAGAGGAGGCTATTTGGCTCTCTGGCCTGTTTAGCAGTTGGTAGAAGCTAACTGATACAAGCGCTCATCCAGTCCTTTCTTGAAAGGAGTCAGGGTATCGCCTTCAACAACATGACCAAGTTGCTTGTTCCATACTCCCATAACCCACTAGGTAAAGAAATGTCTCCTGTTCTCAGTTTTTAAGGTAGTTCCATATCCTCTGGTTCATGTTTCACTGTTGATTTTGAAAATGTCAGGTGGGTTGAGTTTGGTCAAGCTTGTGAGGGTTTTTAATATTAGTATCAGGTCCTCTCGTAGTTTTCACTGTACCAGATAAAAAAGAATGAGTTCCTCCAGCTTCTCAGAGTATGACGCTCTCTTGAGCCCTGGAGATACTGTAGAGAGTATGTCTCTGGGGACTGAGGTCCCAGTCTCCTCTCCTTACCTTTGGCCTGCAGCTCCAGTTTCTTCTTGCGGCCCCAGGTGTTGTGGTAGTTCTCTGCCAGCTGCTCAGCCATGGCCTGGATGGAGAGAGAGTCGATAAGGAAAGGAGAGAAGAAGGGACAGGGGAGGAGGAGAGCTTGAATGTGCTGTATTGTCAGAAGTGATTGTGTCCTAGCTTTTGCATGTTTATCACTGTGTCCAGTCCGGACCTGTGTGTCTCTCCTATTTTGTCCAGTCTATTCAAGTTTGTGTCTCCTAATGTGTTCAGTTTACTTTGATATGGCTGTTAGTGTGTCTGGTCCTATCCAGTGCAGTTAATGTCTCCTACTTTGGCCTTTCTCTGTGTCTCCAGTCCAGCTGCTTGTGTTCAGTCCAGTGGTGGCTCTGAGCCGCTTCGGCCCAGCCCAGTCTTACCTGCAGTTCTCTGGACAGTGCCATGCCAGAGATCTCAATGGGCTGGGGGTTATAGCCATGGCTGGGATCGTAGGTGGCCTGCAGCACAGAGGAGAGAAAATTCACAGTCAACAGAGTCACACTGCAGCTCCAACATTACAAGCTTGTGGAGAGGAAGAGCCTGTACTCTCATGAAACTGTTCGTTCACACTTGTTGTCTCACTTTCTGCCCAGTTCTCTCCCTCCCTCTGATGAAGGGAGAGAATGGGTAGATGCAATCCTTTCATCTCTTCGTCCCTCCCTCCCTTTATCTTCCCACCTCTCCTCTTCTCCCCTGCCCTCCCATCTCTCCCCCTCTTTCCTGTGTCTGACCTGCACGGTCTGCGATATCTTCCTCGTCTTCTTTTTCTCCGTCTTCTCCTCCTCCCCCTCCCTCGCCTTCTCCAGCGTCCACTCCCAGGCAATCATGGCCTTAATGGACTCCTTGATGGGCCAGCGGTAAATTTCCTTGTCCTGGGAGAGACACAGGAGGCTGTGAGAGAGAGCCCAAGAAGGACAAGCCAGACAGAGAGAGGCCATCACACTGAACCTGGAACTGAAAGACAGACAGGGCCCTGACCTTCTCAGAGAAGGTCTTGTATGGCCTCAGCATGGGGTGAGTCTTGGCATTCTCATCCAGAATCTCTCCATACGTCCAGTTATTCTGGATCTGGGGACACAGCACAAACACATGCAAACATTAAAGTATTAATCAGTAACAGGGCACTCACTGTTCTGAACAGAATTAGCCATTAAAAAATGAGCAACTGTAGTATACTAATGGCAACTTCAAGATATTTTTATTATTTTACTATTTCTGCCCGGAGGATATTTTTCTTTCTTTCCCTTCTTTTGATACTTTCATGCTATTTTTCCTCCCTCTTCCTCTCCCCACCCCTCACCGTCTCACAAGCTGTTCCCAACTACTGTATGTGCTTCTGTCCTCTCTTTCTCCATCCCTGTCTCTTTCTTCCTCTCCTGCCCTGCTCCTCTCCTCAGCTCTCTCTCTTATCTCACCTTTTCAAAGGCCCACTTGTCGTGCGTATATTCGGCATATTTGTTGATGAAGCCATCCAGCTTCTCAGGGATGATGGTGCTGGAATAAACACACAGTGACAAGGACACATAATGGTGGACACATAATCGTGGTAATGAACTAGTTCATTTTCTATGGATTTTTGACCTTCTGAAGGGAGTGATTTGTCCTGTTTTTATTATAGTTAAATGGTCACATATGTATTTTCTTTCCAGTGGGTGGGGATTCACAATGTCTAATGAAATAGCTGTGTGCAGTTTGGAATAACTGTAGAGTTTTCTGTTTTTATTCATATATATCCACTCAGTGTAGCATCTCTTTATGCTTCTGCTCACAGTGGTGACCCCTGTACCCACACGGGGAGAGGGGGGGAAGTGCAGGCAGACTCTTCTGACCTGCCCACCCAGATTGAACCAGTCATCAGATTCAGCATGAGAGGAGAGGCGCTGCCCGCCCTGGTGACCAACCCTGTGCTCTGCCAGTTAGGGAATCCCAATCAGTTGGCCAGAGCCTCGAGACTCTGCTGTATTAATTATTTGCTTTAAAGTGGAAAAGCCCATTCTCTCACTTGGTGGTCTCTACAGGTTTGGGGTCAAAGTTGCCCTCAGCGTCCACAGAAGCCTTCTTCTCCGTTTTGGAGGAGTAGCTGGCATCCACGTAGTCCGGAGGGATGGCCCCAGCGATGGCACAGATACAGGGCATGGCAATTTTAAATAGCTCCGGGTCAAATTTCTGAGACAAAGAGAAAGACACACTCCTGTCACTAAAAATCAGTCCTGACTGCTGTTGTCACTCTTGATTACTGCTGTTGCTAACAATCAGTCCTGACTGCTCCTGCCACTCTGGATTACTGCTGTTGCTAACAATCAGTCCTGACTGCTTCTGTCACTCTGGATTACTGCTGTCACTAAAAATCAGTCCTGACTGCTGTTGTCACTCTGGATTACTGCTGTTGCTAACAATCAGTCCTGACTGCTCCTGTCACTCTGGATTACTGCTGTTGCTAACAATCAGTCCTGACTGCTGCTGTCATTCTGGATTACTGCTGTTGCTAACAATCAGTCCTGACTGCTCCTGTCACTCTGGATTACTGCTGTTGCTAACAATCAGTCCTGATTGCTGCTGTCACTCTGGATTACTGCTGTCAGTAACAATCAATCCTGACTTCTGTTGTCACTCTGGATTACTGCTGTTGCTAACAATCAGTCCTGACTGCTGCTGTCACTCTGGATTACTGCTGTTGCTAACAATCAGTCCTGACTGCTGCTGTCACTCTGGATTACTGCTGTTGCTAACAATCAGTCCTGACTGCTGTTGTCACTCTGGATTACTGCTGTTGCTAACAATCAGTCCTGACTGCTGCTGTCACTCTGGATTACTGCTGTTGCTAACAATCAGTCCTGACTGCTGCTGTCATTCTGGATTACTGCTGTTGCTAACAATCAGTCCTGACTGCTCCTGTCACTCTGGATTACTGCTGTTGCTAACAATCAGTCCTGATTGCTGCTGTCACTCTAGATTACTGCTGTCAGTAACAATCAATCCTGACTTCTGTTGTCACTCTGGATTACTGCTGTTGCTAACAATCAGTCCTGACTGCTGCTGTCACTCTGGATTACTGCTGTTGCTAACAATCAGTCCTGACTGCTGCTGTCACTCTGGATTACTGCTGTTGCTAACAATCAGTCTTGACTGCTCCTGTCACTCTGGATTACTGCTGTTGCTAACAATCAGTCCTGATTGCTGCTGCCACTCTGGATTACTGCTGTTGCTAACAATCAGTCCTGACTGCTGCTGTCACTCTGGATTACTGCTGTTGCTAACAATCAGTCCTGACTGCTGCTGTCACTCTGGATTACTGCTGTAAGTAACAATCAATCCTGACTTCTGTTGTCACTCTGGATTACTGCTGTTGCTAACAATCAGTCCTGACTGCTCCTGTCACTCTGGATTACTGCTGTTGCTAACAATCAGTCCTGACTGCTGCTGTCACTCTGGATTACTGCTGTTGCTAACAATCAGTCCTGACTGCTCCTGTCACTCTGGATTACTGCTATTACTAACAATTCGTTCCGACTGCTGCAATCATTTGGAATTGGAGTGGACAACCCACCTTGTGTGCCAGTGACTCGAAGATTCCCCAGAACAGCTTTCGGGTCAGATGCAGCTCTTCCTCTGAGGAGACTCCATAATTTGCCCAGCCATTTGGGAGACAGTAATACTTCCAGCAGCGCTCATAGTGATTGGTCAACAACTAGAAGAAAGAAAGTGGAGTGTGGTGTAGTGGTTAGGGCACTGGACTATATATATATAATGACTATTTTGTAAATAATTACAAATATTATTAATGGTAAAATAATATTAATACCAATAATACAGCTATTGCTACTGCTGATACTACCACTGCCTTTACGTTAGCTACTAGTATAGTGTCATTGTAGCTAAAACTGCTACTACATAATAACAGAAGAGTGGGGCACCTTCAGTGGCATCTTGGCATACTCGTTCAGGATGGGCACATCAAACACGAGCCGACGGAGTAGATGCTGTAGCATGGAGGGCCGGAGATACCTGAGAACAGAGAGACTGGGGCTGAGGTACTGTACTGGATAGGCAGGGACTGAGGTACTGTACAGTACTGGGCAGACAGTGACTTAGCTACTATACTTGGCAGACTGGGGCTGACATACTGTACTGGGCAGACTGGGACTGTGGGCCTATACTGTATTGGGCATACTAGAGCTGAGGTCTTTGACTGTACAGGGCAGACTGGGACTGAGGTACTATACTGGGTTTAGTAAATAGTAAATAGGCTGGATACACTGGGTGTCAGGGACTGCACAAACAATGAACAGAGAGAGAAAGCATGAAAGAATCCAACCAAAAAATAAAGAGAGAAAGAGTGACAGAAAGGGAGAGAGACAGGGAGAGATATAAAGACATAAAAGTTACACAAAATGAGAAAATCAGACAGAAGCAGTTAGACAATCAAAGACAAATAAAGGAACAGGAAATTCAGACAAAAACAAAAGACAGATACACTTATTAAAACTTTGTAACTTTGAGTGTATTGCATAATTGCTTTGGAAGCTTTGCTATGGTTATAAACCATATTTGAAAAAAACAAACAAAGTTCAAACACCATATTTGAATTTAGAAAAGAGAGCACAGCAAGACAGAGACAGAGAGCGATAAAGACAGAGACTGAGAGCCAGCTGACTTGCAGAGTGACATGAGGCAGTCCTCGATGACATCCCTCTGAGCCTTTGTGAGAGACCGCCCCCTGGAGAGACGGTAGATGGTGTGCAGCATGGAGTCAATCATGATAGCGCGGTGCTCAGTTCCCGCAAACAGGGGGGCGCACTTGGTGAGCAAGGGCAGCACTGCCTGGCACAGGTAGCGGTTCAGAGCCAGAGCCATCTCTGTGGTGCTGAACGCCGCCTAGAGAGGAGAGGAGAACAGCAGCTATCAGTGAGACAGAGAAACATACTGTATACACATTTACAGACTCTCAGATGATACATACACTGTAGAGACACACATATTCTATAAACACACTATAGAGACTTACAGATTCTATGCAGTACACACTCCGTAGAGACTCACAGATTCTATGCAGTACACACACTGTAGAGACTCACACATTCGATACAGTACACACTCTGTAGAGACTCACAGATTCTATACAGTACACACACTGTAGAGACTCACACATTCGATACAGTACACACTCTGTAGAGACTCACACATTCGATACAGTACACACACAGTAGAGACTCACAGACACCCACAGACACTGATTCAGTCCAGTCTCACCGTGTCCAGAGAGGCAGCAGCTCTCATGTCCGGGAGGAAGCCGACCTCCAGCAAGTGCAGCAGGAAGTCCTGGTTGTCGATGCCGTACACACGGTCCAGGAACAGCACCATGGGAGCCTTGTGGTCCGGCACAAAACTGGCCGACATTTTTGGCTCGACTATATTACCATCTGGAGAGACAGGAGTGGGCTGAGGAGCTGACTTCTCATTTACATCTGGCATCATTGCTTTCACCCTGTTTCCTTCTCACTGTCTGTCTCTATCTACTGTTTCTCCTTGTATCTATCCCTACTTTTCCCTATGCCTCTTTTGTGCTTCTCCCCCCCCATTTTCCCTACTGTACATCCCATCTCTCCTCCGCTTTCCAATCCCTTACCCTTGTCCCTCTCTGCCTCAGTATTTTTCTTCCTCTCCCTGCTCTCTCTCTCCTTGTTGCTTCTCTTCCTCACTTTCCCCATCACTCACCTTTCCCAAACGAAGGAATCTGCACAGGCAGGCTGATCACTCCAACCAAATCCTCAATGGGGACCAGAGACCGCAAGATTGCTCGGATCCTGAGAGCCTCACCCTTCCCGGCCTGGATTAGCTGCACACAGAGACAACAAACATTCCTAGAACACTCAGACTCCCTTTCCCAATACTTCACCCTACAAAGCTTACAATTTTCTTAAGGTAAGATCACTTTATTGGCCATGTACAATTTCTTGTATTGGGAATGTGTCTTTTCACAGACCCCAGCTTGCTCTCCATGAGACACACAGACAGGGAGAGAAGCTTGGGGTCAGAGCGCAGGGTCAGCCATTTATACAGCACCCCCGGAGCAGTTGGGGTTAAGGGCCCAACGGAGTAGGATTCCTCTGCCGGCCAAGGGATTTGAACCAGCAACCTTCCAGCCACAGGCACAGATCCTTAGCCACAGTGGCATGTGAAAATATTCTCAACAGCTTTGACAACTTTCCCACTTTCTCAACCATTCCCAGGTTACCACAAGACTGTAATGAGCATCTTATTAGAACTGAATAAATTTAATTACAATACTCCAGTGTTTTACTGCCACCGCCACCTATTCCACCTCACTTACATGCATCTCTGGTGCACAGCGCCCCAGCAGGTCGATCAGCGCAGCGTAGAATGACATGATGGCGTTCCCAAGATGCACCCTGTTCTCCTCCTGCTGCTCCTCACCCCCAAACCTGTCAGCCAACACGAGACGCAGGTGTGAGCAGGGCCTCAAAGGTCGACAGCAAGGTGAGAGGGAAGTCCCAACATGCTTAAACCAATACGTATCTCCATTTGTAATCAATGTGTTTGCAGTGAAAAGAGAACTTAAAGTTGGAGACTAGTGCTGAAAGCATGCAGCACACGAATAAGACCTCACTTAACTGAATACAGTTTTTGTCAGCCTGCTACAATAAGGACATTGCATGTTTGGGAAGAACCGATTCTTTTCAGTCTTCAATGCAGGAGATCAGAAAGGAATTTGATTCAAGTATTCAGAATCCCTACAGGTTCTAAGAAGGTCAACCAATGGACTAGTTCAGAACCAGCAATGACCTTGAGGCACAAGTGAAAATAAAGAGGGAGTGCATTCAGGGCTGAAAACAGGAGGCTCTCCTTACACAGAGAGTTGTGAGAGTCTGATCAGACTATATAGATGTTCCTGAAGTCAACATTCTGGGGTCTATTAAAAACACTTGGACTGTATCATTGAATCAATAAGCTACCTGCAACCAAATGAGCAGGACAGGCCACTCATTAGTAATCTTTCTTATCTTCTCAACCTGTGATTCATTCTATAACTAAACCCATAGTCTGAATCTGGTTTTCAAGCATAACTCAATATCTGACTCAGTTTATGGGTATCAATAACTTGATCCATAGCTGAGCTCCTGGATCCACCGGGAATACAATGCATGAGACACAAGGCCACTGTCTGAGGTGGGCACTGCCCGCCTCCTGCTCTCCCTCCCCGTCACTCACATGGGGAAGCGCCTGTCTTTCTTGACGGTGGGCCCATCCCTGGCGGGGTCCTCCGAGATCTTGATGGCCTCCTCGATGGCAGCCAGCAGCCCGTTGCCCCCCTCCCCTCGCAGCGCCGGGCCGAAGCATTCTGGCCGCCGGATCAACAGGCGCACAACGACGTTGGCGTTCTCCTCCACGCTCTCCCCTGCGAGAGACGAGACAGACAGGTGGGGAGAGAAGACAGGCAGATAAACACTTAAAGAACAGGCAGAGCTCGTTAAATTTCCCTTTCCCAGAAATGATAAGCAGACAGACAAGCAGGAAAAGGTAAAAAGACAAGAGAGAAGGCGATAGCTGGGGACTAACCGTTGACAAAGACAGCGAATCGTAGGAAGTCCAGGTATCTCTCCCCACCCATGGGGTTCCAGCCGATATCGGGGTAACCCTTCGACAGCAGCATGGGGCAGCTCTGCAGGCCGCAGCCTGCCAGGTACGTCACCACCTGACGTGAGAGAATTGGAGCCATTGAACGTTTCCACACTGAGTCTCGTTCTCCCTCTCCTTCTGAACTAACTGTCCCAGTCTCTCCCTTTCTCTCCCCCATCTCTTGCCTCCTACTCTAACCAACTATCCCTCTTCCTGCCTGACTCTGTCCACCCCAGCCTCCTCAGTCTTTTCCCCCCTGTCTCTGACCTTCTCCAGGTCCTGCTCCTGCAGGGCAAGGGCCAGCTCATTGTTGTCGATGACAGAGGCAGCCGCCACATCCAGGGGAGTGGAACCACGCATGCCTGCAATGTAGAGAGCCAAACTCAATCACACCACCAGGTGGCAACATGAAGACACATGAGTATAACATTGTCCCAGCCGGGGCCAGCAGACATAAACAAAAATCAACAGTCACGTCTC
Source organism: Atractosteus spatula (assembly GCF_055471065.1). Lineage (NCBI taxonomy): Eukaryota > Metazoa > Chordata > Actinopteri > Semionotiformes > Lepisosteidae > Atractosteus > Atractosteus spatula. The sequence continues at coordinate 71,548,145 of NC_142708.1, read as the reverse complement.
TAGAACACAGAAAACAAAGTCATATTTCACCACTGTTTCAACACAGGGATTCAAAAAGCCTTATCTCACCCAGTCCAATGCCACTATTCTGTAGCAGATAGCTGAGGTGGTCAAACATGGACCTCTGGTTCTGGCGGCTGATCCGGCAGAAATAACACAGAAACCGGCAGCAGTTGGTCACCATGCGGGGAAATCGGATCTCCTGGAGAGAGGGAGACAGACAGAGGGATGTCAAGTCAGAAAGAAAACGGAACAGGAGAACACTAAAGCAAGTCAGTGAAACAGTGAGGAAGTTAGAAGATTTGTGAGGCAGTGAAACAGTGTGCCAGAGAGACAGGCAGTCCAGGCAATGAGAGAGTGCTGAATGCTCCATATGTTTTTATGTCAATGTATTATGATTTGTCTATACTGTAAATGTCTGTAGATTTTATGTAAATTGTATATGCTTTGGCAACGCTGATTTATTCATTGGTCATGCTAATAAAGATTCATGAATTGAAATTGAGTGAGACTCAGTGGAGGTGAGACAGTAAGACAGACAGTGTGGCAGTGACACTGCTGAGAGTTAGTCTGTGTGTCCAGGCAGTGAGAGAGTGAGATGGTGATACGGTCAGTGTATCAGACAGGCAGTGAGAGAGAGAAACGGTGATATGGTCAGTGTATCAGACAGGCAGTGAGAGAGTGAGACGGTGATACGGTCAGTGTATCAGACAGGCAGTGATCCAGCACCTTGGAGTCGCCCCCTCCCAGCACGTTGACCATGACCTCCATGACTGTCTCATGCATCCCCAGCGCACGCATCAGATTGGGGTGCTGGTAGAAAACCTTGTTGTTCATGATGTTCCTGAAGGAGAAGGGGAGAGGAAAGTCAGGTTTAATGTCACAGCAGCAGAAACTGACCTAAAGCTCCTAAATGTCTGTATTATGAACTTTAGCCACTTGCCTTATAAACCGAGAGGCATAAAAATGTAACAAGAGAGTTGGAACTGACAGTATACAGTATATCCATGGCTCAAAACAAACATTTTGTTTTGCTCTGTTCTTTCAGGTCAATGACCTTCTGTATGGAGAAATACTACTGAGGTAGGAAGGTATTTTGTTTTAATGTAACAATTTATCCTGCCAGATGTGTGTTTTGTAGGACACAAAGTAGCCTTTCAGCTCTGTGGCTGTGAAGGGAGGAACACCTGCTGTTGAGGACAGCGAGTCAGTGAGACTGGGGGGCGAATGAGGTGGAGGAGCTACTACATCACTACACACCTGCTGCTACTGTGCATTTTACCAGGAGCTGCTGTAGACTCTGATCAGTGCAAATTTGCAACTTCAAGATGCTAAATAACAAAATTGGTTTCTTATTACTTCAAAGTGAGCTGCATTAACTACTGTCCCAGTTGTTGTGTTGATCCTCACAACGCACATATATTGCAGCTCCTGATTGTGTCTAAGACTTCTGCACAGCACTCCTATATCCTATGTATATCATTACATCCGTACAGAATATGTACTGTATAACTGCACACAGACCCTATGCTCTGGATCATCAGCCTCTCCTCCTCGGGGCCCATCTGCACGATGAGCAGTGAGCGGATTTGACCCAGGCACTCCAGCAGGTCCATGGTGTCGTGGACAGACACGGCATTGATGATGTAGGCCTTAGGCACCGCCCGGATCAGCTCCCCCAGACCGTCGTACTGCCGGTGCAGCAGGCTGAACATCAGCCGCACCAGCTCCGGGTTCTGGACAAAGGACTCCTGAGCCCAGTGCACCATGGTATGGGAGATCAACTCCTGAAGAGTACCTGGGGGAGAGAGGGGTGTTCATATAGACACACTGTATATAGACATATAAACAGATTGGACGCCACTGTGAGAGAGAGGTTTATATAGACACACACTGGAAACCCCTGTGAGAGAGAGAGGTTCACATAGACACAGACTGTGAGAGAGAGTTCACACAGACACAGACTGTGGGATAGAGTTCATATAGACACAGACTGTGGGAGAGAGTTCATATAGACACAGACTGTGGGAGAGTTCACATAAACACAGACTGTGGGAGAGAGTTCATATAGACACAGACTGTGGGAAAGAGTTCACACAGACACAGACTGTGGGAGAGAGTTCATATAGACACAGACTGTGGGAGAGAGTTCATATAGACACAGACTGTGGGAGAGAGTTCATATAGACACAGACTGTTGGAGAGAGTTCACACAGACACAGACTGTGGGAGAGAGTTCATATAGACACAGACTGTGGGAGAGAGATCATATAGACACAGACTGTGGGAAAGAGTTCATATAGACACAGACTGTGGGAGAGAGTTCATATAGACACAGACTGTGGGAGAGAGTTCATATAGACACAGACTGTGGGAGAGAGTTCACACAGACACAGACTGTGGGAGAGAGTTCATATAGACACAGACTGTGGGAGAGAGATCATATAGACACAGACTGTGGGAGAGAGTTCATATAGACACAGACTGTGGGAGAGAGTTCATATAGACACAGACTGTTGGAGAGAGTTCTATAGACAGACTGTGGGAGAGAGTTCATATAGACACAGACTGTGGGAGAGAGTTCTATAGACACAGACTGTGGGAGAGAGTTCATATAGACAGACTGTGGGAGAGAGATCATATAGACACAGACTGTGGGAGAGAGTTCATATAGACACAGACTGTGGGAGAGAGTTCATATAGACAGACTGTGGGAGAGAGTTCACATAGACAGACTGTGGGAAAGAGTTCATATAGACACAGACTGTGGGAAAGAGTTCATATAGACCCAGACTATTTGTACACACAACTGTGCAGATAGACTCACTGGGTTTGGCCTCTTCCTCTGGCTCTGGCTCCTCTTCCTGCCTCCTCCTTCTCAGACTCTTGATCTTGTCCACCAGGCTGAGAAACCTGCCTCGCAGAGAGGTGTCCTTCTCCTCTTCTTCTTCCTCCTCCTCGATGTGGATACCTGAGGGGGGAAAGAGGGAGACAGGGAATGAGGAAAAGAGATATTGAGAGGTAGGGGGAGACAGACTTCAGAAACTACATAGAGTGTGTTCAAGACTGAAATAACACTGCAGATTGGTGTGTCAGTGTACAGTGTTCATCAGTGCATTACTATATGCAGGATGCATTATTGTGTACACTGTATATCAGTGAGAGTATTTCCGGACTGACCACAGTGAGACAGCAGGTCATTGTGAAATTCCTGCATTTCATCCCTGATCTCGTCTGGCACTGGACATTCCTCGTCATCTGGAGAGTGCTTGAAGTTCAGGAGCATGTTGATCTGAAACAGGGGGGGGGGGGGGCAGGGAAGGACAGAAGCAGAGGACATTAACGTTAATGTCTCCATCCTGCGTGTAAAAGGCTGTGAACTAGCTGCGCAGTGTGGGCGTGCGCTCACCTGCTCCTGCGGCGGGGAGCGGAACTCGCGCGTCTTGCGCGCGGTCTCGGCGGCCGACATGGTGAACGCCATCATCAGCTCGTTGTAGCGCTGCCTCTGGTTGCTCTGCAGCAAGTTGATGAAGCGGTCAGAGAACGAGATGATGGCCTCCACGCGGTGGCGAAGCTCACAGTCGCAGAAATACTGCAGCAGATTACACATCTGGCAGAGGGGGGAGGAGAGGACGGGAGTGAGACAGCAGTGAGCACGCCTGCTCTGGACAGCAGTGGAAACTGAACAAAGGGTTGCTGGTGTTTACCGATCACAGCTCTAATAGCAGCACAATCAGAAGCTCTTAAGTGCCCAAGGAGAACTAGCCATCAGTGAAAGAGAGCTTTGAATATTCATCAGAGAGCTGGGGCTGAAGTATTTAAACACATCTGTATACAGCAGAATTCAGTATTTGCAAGTTCAATATTTGAAATTTCGCCTATTCATGCATAATATTTAGTGACCATGTTTTCCATATTCACAGACCAAATTCCCCTATCTGGGGGCTGCTGCAGAGTAAATGTAGACTCCCATTACCGCCTCATTTTTATCTCGCGCATCTACTTCACCCAACTTGCGGCAGTGTCTGTAGTAAAGGCACAGCTTGGTTAACATTTCTGTACTACTGCATCCTGGGTTATGCTTTAGTTATTCAGTTTCTTTCAGGAAATTCAGTATATGTGAGTTGTATGTAGGATTTCTACCAGAGTAGTGTTTGTATGTGACTTAGCATTGTGCAACGTAACAAAAGAAAGGCTAAATAACAAAAAAAACCTGTGGTCCCTAAGTTATTACAGTCTCAGCTCTCACGTGTCTCAATGAAAATGATAAGAAAAGTAATTATAAGAAAGAGAATTAGACAAATCTCAAAAGCAGGAGTGAGCTAGTTGAGTGGGAAGGGAGTGAGTACACTTAACTGACAACCAAGTCAATTATTACTATGCTGCAATAAACCCCATTACAATACAGTAGCACTGAGTTTATAATAGTGATCTAAACAAGATGTAAAAAGTAAGAAAATGCGCAAAATGCATAAAAAGTAAAGAAAACACAAAAACCAGATAGAATAAAAAAATTGTCATACGGGCTAAGCTACACATAACATCATGACAGTGATCTAACTTGTCTGCACATGCAATAACATCAGGGCGGTATTACAGTTACTGCTGAGGATCTCATCACTACCTGAAGCTTGACAGACTCTGGCAGCTTCATCTGCAGCAGCCCCTCCTCCAGCCCATCCTCTTCTTCCTTGGGCTCGTATTCACTGGCCTCCAGTTCCTTCTCCTCCATATCCTCCTCCTTCTCTTCATCCGCCTTCTCCCCTTTGCCCTCCTCTTCTTCCACCTCTTCCTCCTCCTCTTCCCCCTCCGCCCCCATCCCTTCATCCTCCAGCTCTTCTTCCTCCAGCTCCTCCTCTTCCTCAGGGGTGCCTCCTTCTGCTTTCTCCTTCATTTCCTCTCCCTCTTCCTTGGTGGTGGGCTGCTCGCCCTCTCCCTCTCCTCCTTCCCCCTCTCCTTCTCCCTCCGCCTCTCCACCGGCTCCCCCAGCAAAGACATTGGGCTCGATCATCTTGAGGATGTGCCGGACATCGTCATCCTCAAAGACGCCCATGATGAGCAATGTGCTGATGAGCTTGAGCACAGGTACGAACTGGAACTCCACGCTGCCGCCTACTGGGTCTCGCGTGTGCTGCCCACCATCTTGCACCGCTTCTGTCAACATGTTGATTGCCTTGGTCTTCAGCACCTGACAGGGACAACAACAAAGTCACATGTTCAATATCTATCTGTCTTTCATGGTCTGTGCCTGGTCTCTCTACAGGCCTGGGTCTGTGCCCTCTGTCTCTCCCTCTCTCTCTCTGTGTGTCTGCAGTGTGTACAGGCCTGGGTCTGTGCCCTCTGTCTCTCCCTCTCTCTCTCTGTGTGTCTGCAGTGTGTACAGGCCTGGGTCTGTGCCCTCTGTCTCTCCCTCTCTCTGTGTGTCTGCAGTGTGTACAGGCCTGGGTCTTTGCCCTCTGTCTCTCCCTTTCTCTGTACCTGCAGAGTTATGACAGGGCTCAGTGTGTACAGGCCTGGGTCTGTGCCGTCTATCTCTCCCTCTCTCTACCTGCAGGGGAATGACAGGGCTCAGTGTGTACAGGCCTGGGTCTGTGCCCTCTGTCTCTCCCTCTCTCTGTACCTGCAGGGGAATGACAGGGCTCAGTGTATACAGGCCTGGGTTTGGGCCCTCTGTCCCTCCCTCTCTCTGTATCTGCAGTGTGTACAGGTCTGGGTCTGTGCCCTCTGTCTCTCCCTCTCTCTGTGTGTCTGCAGTGTGTACAGGCCTGGGTCTTTGCCCTCTGTCTCTCCCTCTCTCTCTTTGTGTGTCTGCAGTGTGTACAGGCCTGGGTCTGTGCCCTCTGTCTCTCCCTCTCTCTGTGTGTCTGCAGTGTGTACAGGCCTGGGTCTGTGCCGTCTATCTCTCCCTCTCTCTACCTGCAGGGGAATGACAGGGCTCAGTGTGTACAGGCCTGGGTCTGTGCCCTCTGTCTCTCCCTCTCTCTGTACCTGCAGGGGAATGACAGGGCTCAGTGTATACAGGCCTGGGTCTGGGCCCTCTGTCCCTCCCTCTCTCTGTATCTGCAGTGTGTACAGGTCTGGGTCTGTGCCCTCTGTCTCTCCGTCTCTCTGTACCTGAAGGGGAATGACCGGGCTCAATGTGTACAGGTCCGGGTCAGTGCCCACGAAATTAGTGGGGGAGAAGTGCAGCTTGGGGCGCAGGCAGGTGGACAGCCCCACGCCAGGGAGACCGTGCTTCTTCTCCACGTCAGGGTAGAGCTTGATGCTGCGTGTCTCCTCTGTCATGGGCACGATGAACTCGTTGTTCATCATGAGGCGCGAGCGCTTGGCAGACTCCAGGTGCATGCTGATCAGGAGGTCGTAGTAGCCGCTGCGCAGGGGGCCGGGCAGGTAGGTGTTCTCGATGGTGTAGAGCAGCTGCGACTCGTCCACGTGGCTGCAGAGGGCGTGCGCCACGCGGTTGTTGCCCAGCGCACAGACGGCGCAGTACAGCTTAAGGGTGTGGTGATGGAACTTCAGCAGGTCCAGCCGCTCTGAAAGCTCCAGGATATCAATACACCTGGATTGTAAGGTGGGGGGGGGGGGCAATAGACAGAAGTGGAGACTTTGACCTTTAACAAACTTCATCTTAACAAAATATCTAAAAGCACAAAGAAGAAAAAACTCAACCTGTGTGGCTTGTGTAATGTGAACTCACAGTAACAGTGCATCACAACCCATCCCTCATCCGCTCCCCAACCTTAATCTCTAAACACTCCTCAAAGCCTGTCAATCCATCAAACCACCATTCTCTAAGGCACCATCCCTGCACCCCACTTTCCACTATCCACTAACCCACCATGTCTCCAGCCCCACCATCCAGCGAGCCAGCCCCTCTTTCCTCTTCCACTTCTCTGTCTGTACCTGTTCTCCTCTGGGATGTGCAGTGCCATCATAATGAGGGGCTCAGTGCACTCCACCATCCACCCGTGCCTCTCGCTGACCCGGGCGGACTCCGGTTCCAGGAACTGGTTGGGCATGCGGCTCCACACCACTGGCGTCAGCATCTGGATATCCAGCCGGGGTGGGCACTGCGGCACCGGGTTCTTCCGCTCACTACGGAACATCGCTGCCGAGATGGGCATGATGTTCTGGAGTGGGAAAGAGACAGAAGGGCATCAATGAATACTGAGAGACAGACAGCCCTACAACATACAGACACAGAAACACAGACAGGCCCACATAGTTTTTCACACACTCCCGCACACTTACAGCACAAGAAGAGGCACACACCAAGACAGATGGCCACACGCACACACAGTTTGACGCGCATGCATACCGAACTACCACACACAGACACGCCAACCGACACTCCAAAATAAAAGTAATAAGCCCCTGCACTTTCATAGTAAGGGATCCACATCAACTGCCACTGGGGGGCAGCCCCACCTGGGTGACACAGGGCAGCTCTTCTGCACCTGCAGCCCCACAGCCCAGCAGATCAGGGGAGGAGGGAGGATTAAGAGGAACTTTAAGAAGGCCATACTCTCTAAACCCAGGTTAAAATATACTGTAGCTAGGGCACCAGGGTTAACCCCGATCATGCTCTGGTTTGGAATATCTAGTCTAGAGGGAAGAGCTAGTTTTCCTTAATGTTTCCCTTCCTGGTCCTTATCAGACTCAGCCTTGCTTAGATTCTGAGACCTTACAAGATCAGGCTAGAAGGAGGTCACACTGCTGACACAGCACAGTCAGACCAGTTACACAGCCCGCCAGCCCCCATGACCGACCTTTAGCTTCCCCAGCTCAAACTGTAACATGTTCTGACTGGAGGGCAGGGAGAAGACAGCCGGGAACAGCTTGGTGTTGGGCTCCACCTGAAACACAGCAATGTAACTGAAACAACACAACTGCACAACACTATTGTAGAGAGTAGCTTTATTGTAGAGAGTATGTTTATATTACAAGGGTGTTGGTAAAAGTGTTGGGAGTCTGTAACCCCTAGAGTGGCTCTACTAAAAGAAAGACAGATCACCTGGTAGAAGGTATTTATCTCCTTCCCATTGGCTGTGAAGGTCATGAGTCCTGTTGCCAGGTCAACTAGGCAGCCAATCACAAGGTCCTCTTGGGTGATGCGGGTCTGCTGGGAGCTGTTACTGAACTCGCCCGCCCATACCATGTAGCAGTTACTGCGCTTCATACTGGCGCCAAGAAACAGAGAGAGGGAAGAGACGAGTCAGGGAGAGGAAGAGGAGAGTGGTCAGGGAGAAGAGGAGATGACAGGTTAGGAGGACAGAGGGAAAACAGAAAAAGAGGAAAAGACACTCCTCTACCATTACTACCATCCTCATACATCACACTGTACAGGAAGCTGCTTCATGAGTAGATCAGCAGGGACGGTTTAGGTGCCCACATACATCCTTCAGGATCAAAAGCATCACGTCTTTACTAGAGTCAAATTCCTCCACACTGACTCCCCCTTAAGGTCCGAGCCTGAACTGGACCTGTGTTTAGTTTTGATGTGGGATCAATTCCAGCTCCTGCCCAGGAGGGTTTAGGAATTCTGGCCTCTCTCCAGCCCTCACCTGTCGTGGATGTTGCCCTTGTCGTCGCCCAAAGTGACGGTGACCGTGCGGACCTTGCTGAGGTCGAAGTTGAGGTCGAACTGGTGGTAATCTGGGGTGACCCAGCCCACCCACACCCCGCTGGGCTCCTGACCCGCGAAAATACGCACAGAATAATAATACTGCAGAGAGAGAGAGAAGGCAGGATGGAGAAAGATGGACAGAGGGAGAGGAGGATGGAGGGAAGGAGAGAAAAAAGGGGGAAAGACAGCTCAGACAAAAGCAAACAGGTATTTTAATTTTATCTCTGGGGCTCAGTTTTATTTTAGTATAGTGGGTTTCTTAATAAAATTGTTTCCTGAATTTAAAAAGAATTGTGTGAGTCTGGGGAACAGCGCGGTACTGGGGTCCAGTGTTATTTCGTGGCACACCGTGGTTGTATTGAGGATCATTTCCGGGTCATCTCTATCGTCAGGGACAACGTCCTCCATCAGCCTGGGTACAGTGGGAATGACCGGGGGCGGAGCGATGAAGGCAGCCTTCTTGGCCTTGAAGAGAAACCTGGGGCGAGAGAGCGAGGACGAGACGGCTTAGGCAGAGAGTGAGAGAGAGGCTTAGAGAAGGGTTAGAGTAAGACACAGGGAGAGAGTGAGAGGCTGAGGGTGAGAGTGAGAGAGTGAGACAGAGAGAGAGGCTGAGGGTGAGGAAATGATGAGAAAGTGGCTTAGGGAGATAGTGATAGTGGGAGAGAAGAAGGGATGAAAGAGGGTGAAAGAGTGATCACCAGTCTCTAATAACAGCACTCAACCTGCACTTTGCAATTCACCAGGGATCACCAGACACTGTTGTACATTCTTGACTGCCAATATAAAAGGGAAGTGATAGGAGAGAGAGACTAAAAGAGAACGAGAATGGTGAAGACGTGCTGAAGAAAAAAGGAGAATAGGATGGAAATCCGTCCTCTCAGCTCGGGAAAATGCCCTCTTCAGTAATCGCATAGCCAACGTAGCAGCACAAAGCAGGACTAGCGGAAAATACAAACAGCCCTCACCCTCTCTTCTTGCCCTTCTCTGAGGCTGCGTCCTTCTCGTTCTCCCCTCCCCCCTTCCCCGCGCTCTCCTTCTCCTTCCCTGGAATCTCCCGCGGCTGGGAGGGCTCCTTCTCCGTCCCCTCGGCCTCCTTCCGGCTGGCGGACTTCTTGAGCTGCTCGAACTCGGAGTCGGGGTCCACCTCCTGCACCTCCTCCTCGGGGTTGGTGAGGGGGTGGGTCAGCGGGGTCGTCCCCGCGGGCACCCTGAAGGTCTCGTGGAACTCCACGGGCATGCTGAGCCGCATGAAGAACATGTCGGTGTTGGCGTTCTGGGAGCCGAACGTTCGGTGGGTGACCTTCAGGCAGGGAGGGCTGTCCACTGTGCCGTCCACTCGGGACACCTGTCAGGAAAGAGGAGGAGGCAGCAGGAACAGGGGGAGGAAGAGGAGGTAGGAGGTCAGGAGCAAAGGTGGAGAGAAGAGAAGGGCAAAGGGAAGCAAGGCAAAAGGAGAAAAAGTCAGAGAGAGAACAGAGAAAAGCAGAAAGGCATTAAAAATGAAACTCCTTCTATATGCAGCTGTATGCCTCCATCCCTTTGTTATCTGATGGCTGTCAGCAGCCATATCACTCTGCAACTCACAACTGGCAACCCACTGAAGCTCAGCAGGTGTGAGCCTGGTCAGTACCTGGAGGGGAGACTCCTGGGAAAGCTGAGGCTGCTGCTGGAAGAGGTGTTAGTGGGGCCAGCAGGGGGCGCTCACCCTGCAGTCTGAGTGGGTCCTAATGCCCCAGTATAGTGAAAGGGACACTATACTGTGAACAGGCGCCATCCTTTGGATGAGACGCTAAAACCGGGTTCCTGACTCTCTGTGGTCATTAAAATTTGCAGGGTGTTTCTCGAAAAGAGTAGGGGTGTAACCCCGGCATCCTGGCCAAATTTCCCCCTGGACTTTACCAATCATGGCCTCCTAATAATCCCCATCTCTGAACTGGCTTCATCACTCTGCTCTCCTCCCACTGAGAGCTGCTGTGTGGGGATCTAGGTGGATGCTGCACATTGGTGGTGGTGGAGGGGATCCCCATTACTTGTGAAGTGCTTTGAGTGGAGTGTCCAGAAAAGCGCTATATAAGTGTAAGCAATTATTAATTATAATTATTATTTTCTTTCCTCCTCATTCCCTCTTTCCTTTCACATGTACAGTGCAGCTCCTGCTTTCCTCCCCTCAATCTTTTGCTCCCTCTTTCCTTTCCTGCTAGTTTAGTCTGCCTCTTCCCCCAGTGTGTGTGTGTGTGTGTAAAGCACCTCCACGTGGTGATCGGTGGGCACAGGGTTGAACTGCGGCAGGCTCTTGCTGAACCACATGGTGATGTCTCTCTTCATGTTGATGGCGAAGGGCTCAAAGCCTTCCTGCAGGCCACAGATGGTGAAGTAGCGCAGGCTGCTGACATCCTGGCCCAGATTGATCCGGCCCACCTGGGAGAGGCCCAGGCTGCACACCGGGATGAACCCTGGAGTGAGAGAGAGAAGGAAGAAAGGAAAGTCTAGTCGTTTGACCCACCTTATTGAATAGAAAATCAAAAGGGAAAATAAATCAGATCTATATGTCCTTGAAGCATCCTACTCATCTCCTACTCTCCCTCCCCCTCTCCTCCCCCTCTCCAGTCTCAATGCCCTTGAAGGCCTGCTCCCAGAGGAGTACCCTACTCCTGCCCTACTCTCTCCCTCCCCCTCTCCTCACCCTCTCCGATCTCGATGTCCTTGAAGGCCTGCTCAGAGCCGGAGTCGCTGATCAGCAACTCTCCGTTGAGGGTGAACATGATGTTCATGTCCACCAGGTCGATCATGCAGCCCACGACATCGCCTGGCTGCCAGTTGCGTCCGAATGGCTCACTGCCCACATGCCAGCGCTGGGCCTGGGCACAGAGAGAGAAGGACGGGCAGGGAAAGACAGTGAGAGAGAGGAAGTGAGAGAGGCTGGGAAGAGGTGAGGTATGGCAATCTGTCACAGGCAAAGATATCTACAGTGAACACTCTGCACTGGAGCCCTACTTGGAGTGACTGGGAATTATTTACTAAGGTTTCCTGCTATGGTTCACACTTTAATACCTTTCATTCATTACTATTTATTTTATTTATAAACATAGAGGCGTGAAAAACACATGCCTTATGCATGGCACGAAGTGCTTTGGATCCAGTATTCATTTGTTACATTTCTGATGCGTCTCACAATCTTATCTAGCTTGCTTTTTGCTACTGTAATTTTAAAATAAACAAATGTGTAATTACCCTTTCTCTAATAAAGCTTTTTCAACTGGACTGAACTGAAAGGGGGAGAGAGTCTCACCTTGTTCCCGTTGAATACGTAGGAGAGCTCGTCAGCACCGAGTTCAGTGTCGGCTCGTACGTTGGGGCGCGCCCAGCCCACCCTCATCTCACCCACTGTCACCGCCTCAAACTCAAAATACCACTTCCCACTATTCACTGCGTACGACTTCTCCGCACGGAACACGCGCACCTTGTCCGAACGCGCATGGCCAGGTCCATGGCCACCTGGGAGAGGGGCAGGGTGAAAGGAAGGTGAGGAGGGAAAAGTGAGAAAGAGACACAGGCCCAGACTGCAGCAGAGAGAGATACAGAGGTAAACACAGAGAGAGAAAGAGAAACACAGTTTGGCACACAGACACAACATTACAGAGACAAATGTCTAGAGAGAGACAGACAGAACTACAAACAGACCACTGATATGAAAGACAGACAGATGAGTATAGATTTACAGAACTACACACACAGAGCAATGAACTGAAAGACAGACAGATGAGAAGACAAAACTACATAAAGACCACTGAACTAAAAGACAGATGAACAAGTAGACCGGTTTACAGAACTACACACAGAGTACTGGACTGAAAGGCAGACAGATGAGTACAAATTTACAGAACCACACACAGAGCACTGGAGTGAGTAGACAATAGATTCAAAGACAGACAGGTAACAGAGAGGACCCTCACTGGACTCCTGGTCGGGTGGCTCGATGTTGTAGCCGTAGCCGATGAGAGTGCGGACAGCCTCGCACACACTGTCACGATTGGTCTTCTTGGTGCGCTCGTCCAGAAGGTTATAGGGCACCAGCCGTGGGTTCCTCTTGTTCATGATGTCCTGGAGGGAGAGGACACGCGTCACAGGGACGGGCAGGGAGGTGGAAGGAGAGGGGAAGTACAGAAGTAAAGAGCTAGGAGGAGTACAGGAAGAGGAGGAGTGGGAGAAGGAGGCTAAGTGTGTGGCTAAGGAAGCTCTCTCTCTTGTTCTCACCTGGACTATGCTGTAGGTCCAGCCCTGCCTGACACGGTCCCTGGCCCACACGTTGTGTCCGTTTTCTGCCAATCGGTCCACCAGCGTGTTCTGGGCAGGGGTCAGCTTCACATGGGACAGGTCCAGAGGGGCTGGCTTGTACCCACTGCTCATCATATACCTGCACACGGAGGGAGCGATGCATTAGTCTGGTGTGGAATTTACAGTGCCTTGTAACATATCTTGGGCTGTATTAGTCCAGGCAGCCCTAATAACTGTGTTAGTATAAGCAGTACTTTAACTACAGCAATAAGAGCAGCAGTATGAACAATGGTAACAGTAGTACTTTGAACAGTGGTAACAGTGACAGTAGCAACAATAATCATAGTCACTGTATTTATATCAGCTGTACTATGAGCAATAACAGTTAAACTGTGGCTGCGACTCCAAAAGATATGTGTCTTGTATCTATGTTAAGCATCTGTATAGCTCAATCATTCAAGCTTTCACTTCACTTACGTCTTGGGAAGCTTGATCTTCTTCAGGTTCTCCTCTGCCTTCTCATCTGCCATGCCAACGTGGCAGCCGAGAGCCAGCAGGGTCCTGCACGGGGAGAGGGAGCGAGAGGGAAGGGCAGAGAGAGCAGAGCGTTCTTTACTGTACAAAATCACCGCTGTCATTTCACTCATCCAGTAACTCGAGAACAGAACACCAAAGAGCAGAACAGCACGCTCCTCAGGAAATCCAGTTCGCCGTCTTGAGCGCAGTGCTCATGAGCTGAGGAAATCAGAATGCTAGTGGTACTCCGGGTCACACTACTGTCCCCAAACATCACAAATTTGATCGGATTTGATCACAGTGTGTTTCAATTGCTGCTTTATTCCGGTCCAGAACGAAATTAGAGGGAGATGAGGAGTGTGAGTAAGAGGGAGAGAAGGAAGAAAGACAGGGCTCTATCTCCTATTAAGACAGACTGCACTGTAATAATTACCCCTTTATTGACACTTCTCACACTGGTAACATTAATTATTAGAGTATTATTGTATTTAATCATACAGATGGACATATACACACAAAATCCTGATCCAGCCTGAGAAGCTTATGAATGTATTTTTAAAAGGGGAAAGGGACAAAGCAGCTGGCCAGTCCAGGGCAAAGTCAAGGTGAAAGAGGCTGTTTTACTTTTGTTCATATTATCCTAATTAAGGTATGTTTAAACACACGCCAATGCTTGGCCATCCCATCCCCACGCCCTTGCTAAGCCCCAGTCTCCTCGTGCCAGGAGAGCTCGCTGGAGCCGAGCCTCAGACTCACTTCAGGGTCTCTCCAGACATCTGGAGGTTGTAGTTCCTCTCCGGCTCCGGCAGTCGCTGGAACTCCACGAGACAGGGGTGCAGCTTCTTGTTGTCATCTCGGAACTGAAGAGAGAGAAGGTGAGAAGTGGAGAGGGAAGAAGGGAGGGGAGTGGGAGGGACAGGGGGTGAAGGAAGAGCACAAACTGCAGTGGCGATCAGGGTAGTTGCAGTACCATGCCGTAGGTCCAGCCCTGCTCGATGCGTGTCACGGCCCACAGCTCGTGGATGTTCTCTGCCAGCTTCTCCCGGATGCGCTCCAGATGGGGGGGGAGCACAATCTGCATGTGATACATTATACAGTACGTACAGTAAACTGCACCTTCACAAAAGTATGCAGACACTTGCACAGGTTTCACATGTGAGCTCCGTAGAGCGTATTCTACAGTGTGTAGCACTGCGCCTGTCCCGTGTGCTCTGTAGTGTACAATTTACAGACGGTGCTGTACATTACCTGCACAGTGTCCACAGGGCAGGGCGTGAAAGCGGTGTGTGTGAGTGACTGCGTGGGCCCCAGCAGATTGCGGACGCCATCAAAGTCATGCTTGTACTCCTTGATGGGCTCAATACGCATCCTTTCCTTGGGCAGCAGGGCCTCATAGCATGGGGCATACCCCGGAGGGGGCAGGAACTTGAAATCGCCGTGACGGCCGCCCAGGAGGAATCGCACTCTGAGAAAGACAGACAGCCATAAGATTCTCTCATCTTCTTTTTTCACACACCCACGGTGCTACACAGATCACCTCCCCGGTAAATCTACCCATACGTCTAACTGAGAGCCTTCCCAGTCTGTCTCTGCCAGACACGGTCTCTATGTCTCTCTCCCTCGGTTTGTCTTTCTTCCTCTGTCTCTCTCGATTTCCCCTGGTCTTCCCTGATCTCTCTGCCTTCCTTGATCACTCTCTGTTTTGCTCGATCTCTCTCAGTCTCTCACAGTCGTCCTCAGTCTCCTTCGGTCTATTTACCCCTCCCAGTAATCCTGTCTGGGTCAATTTCTATCTCTTCCTTTCTCCCACTCCTTCCCAGCCTACGACCAGACCTTCCGACTCCCTTCTCTCTTTCAGTCTTCACTTGTGCCTCCAGACCCCCAGGCATTCCCAGTCTCTAAGGGGGGGACAGGCCCTTGTTCCCCCAGAATCTTCCAGTCCAGCCCCCCCTTGTCTTCCTGTGTGGCCAGTGGCTCAGATACTCACTTGACTCCAGCCGAGAAGCTGACAACAGGGAAGAAGAGTCCGTCCAGGTTGAAGTTCTCAAACATGCCTTGCACCGGGTGCCCATTGATGCGGAAGGAGATGCTGGGCACGCTCAGATCCAGGCAGCAGCTGACAACATCGTCTGGTGCCAGGAGGTGCTGATTGGGTGAGGCCACCACACGAGGAACACGCCCTGCAGGGGGGCAGGGGGGCAGGGAGAGAAGGGTGGAGAAGGGCAGACAGGAAAGAGAACAGGGGGTAGGCCAACAGAACGAGAAAGATAGGAAACAGGGATAAACAGAGACAGAGACAGGGGACAGACACACAGAGGAAGAGAGAAGAACACAAAATAAGGAACAGTAGAAAAGGGAGAGAAACAGAAAGGGAGAGACAGAGAATAGGGGAGAGGGTTGGAGACAAAAAATGTTTTAATGTTCAATTTTCTAGCCATATCTACTGTATTTATTTATACAGTATATCCGCATTTGGTTCTGAATCCATGCATATTTGTTCAAACCCATCATGATCATTCAATTCATCATCATCACCCCTCCTCTTAACTCCCTGCCAGCACAGCTCACCTGACCACAAGTGCAGGCCGTCAAACCCGTAGGAGTAGAGGTCGTCCCCGACGCCGTTGCTCCCCCAGCCCTCGCCCCCACCGGGATAGGGGCTGTACCCCTCGGTCAGTGCCCAGCCCACACGCAGGTGCATCGCCTGCGCCGTCACGAAGGGCTCCACGTAGTCCACCATCACCTCGAAATACCACTTCTTGTACTGCGTGGATCCCTCGCACGTGCCCAGGAAGATATTGGGCCTCACGCTGCAGAGACGGAGAACAGGGGAGAGGGCTGTGGACAGGGCCTGGCGGACGTCCGATATATACTCCGGGGTGGAGAAAACAGAAAAGGGGGTGGGAGTCAAGGGCTCGGAGACAGGCAGGACACACATTCAGGAGACACACATTCTCCTGAATGTTTAACAGACATGTCTGTCCAGTGTATACGGTACACAAAAAACACACAGGGAGAGGGATGAGAGTCCAGGCATGAGGGTAATAAGGCCAGAGAGAAATACTGAAGGACAGACACACAAAAAAAGAGAAACAGGAGGCAGGCAGACAGGCATGCAGTGGACTGGAGGACAGACAGACGGGCAGACAGTTCTCAAAGCTACCATACTCATGAACAAGCGGCTCCTCTTGTTGCATCCTTCTTTGCTCTTTTTCTTCATTAAAATTAAAATCTGACTGTGTTTCTATGTGCATCTCAACAGGAATCCCCCAACAGGAAGTGCCCATCTTTTACCTGGTGACATAGTTGATAATGTTGGTCTGCAGAAGAAGGTCGCGGCCCGGAAGGAGATTCTCCGTGATCAGGTTCTGATTGGATCTCACAGCCACACCATTACACACACAAAGAGAGCACAGCACATCCAGCACCTGCCAGACCGGACAGAGAGAAGCAGAGAGACGGGGAGAGAAGGGGAGGGAAATCATGGATTATTCTTGAACAGAGGGTGTGTATTAGTTCTTTATTAGTTAAAAGAGGTAGTATGTCCCCTCTATACAGAGCTTGTCCACCATGCGTTAAGTGCTAGCATGTCACTCATAAATACCTAAGACATGTATAATACAGTATCAGTGCAAACCACAGGTCCAGAGTGTGTTGTGTGTTTAAGTACACTGTGTGGACTTTGTATGTTGTATGTGTACTCTGTATGAACAACCTGTGTGCACTGTGTATGTAGTGTGTGTACACTCTGAATGTGTGTAGTGTGTGTACTGTGTCCCCTCCAACTCCTTGCCTTGTGGTTGCGGCCGTGTTTGTCCAGCAGGGAGATGATGGACTTGATGTGGTTCTCCTGGATGATGTTCAGAACCTCAGGGCTCTCAATCAAAACACAGTACAACACCTCCAGGATACCTACAGACAGAGAGGAAGAAGAAGGAAGCAAAGGGAGATACTGTAGGTAATACACTAATATACATTGTGCAGAGACATACAGGGAGAGACAGATAGGAAAGATGGTTCAATCCACTGGAGACATTCAGACACGATAACAGACATACAGTAGGAGACAAGGAAGGGGAAAGTGAGAGATCAAAGCAGAGAGAGAAAAATCCACAAAGAAACAGAAAAGGGGCCAGTGACAGTACCAGAAGAGGCCTCCAGTCGATCCAGTTTGCTGACCAGCCAGTCCAGGTTGTCAGAGAAGAGTGCGCAGTTGGCCCGATTTCCCCGGATCAGAGAGGCTGGAGGGTGAGACAGAGACAGTCACTCCACACATTGTGCACAGTGAGGGCAGAGTCAATGTGGAGTGTGTAAAAGCACAAGAACGTATTCTTGTAACTAAGTAACTCTGTCCATCTTGCTTAATTCAGAATGCTTTGTTGAGTAGTATCTTATTGATCAGAATAACTAAATCATCTAAGTATAGCTGAAAATGCACTGCAGTACCCAGCAGCTCGTAGAGCAGGTTGACAATCTCCTTCCAGGACTCGGCTGCCTCCTCGCCGGCCATCTCAGAGAAGTGTGCAGCTGTGTTGTAGACATTGAGCCGGTCGATACACTCCAGCACCAGCGCGATCATTCCCTGTACATACAGTGTCACAGAGATGATGAATAAACACCAACTGACGCGCAGAATCATAGTGTCCGACACACCAAATGCTGCTGGTTCTCACGGTGACTGACACACTGACACTGAATCACACAGTGCCTGACTGATTGACACTGAATCATAATAACTGACACTAAACCAGACAGCGCCTGACACACTCACACCAAATTACGCAGTGACTAACCGACACTGAATCGCAGTGACTGTGACACACTGACAGACACTGAACCACACAGTGACCAACAGATGCTGAATCACACAGTGCCTGACACATTGACACTGAATAACACAGTGACTGGCTGACATGTTGTCTCACACAGACGATGCCTTGTGTGTCCGTACCTCCTCCTGGAAAAGGTTCTGCCTGTTCCTGAGTGACCTTAGCTTGGTCTGTTTCTCCTCGTGCTCCAGCTCCTCCTCCGGTGGGCAGAAATAATTAATGAGATCCTGAAGGCTGAGGACCACGGAGTCCAGTGGCAGAGTGACCGGAGAAGAGGACTTGTTCTTCCCACTCAGAGAGTCTAGACCCCTGGGACACAGAGTAGGGAGAGCAGGATGAGAGGAGAAGAACAGAAGACAGAGATGAACAGACAGAAGTAGAGAGTGCTACGTGCTTTATGCTCATTTGGTATTCGTGACTGTGGAAGGACCCCTTAACCACTAGCATGGCATCGGAAGACCTACACAGATTAACCTCCTTACCTTTGGAGAAATAGAGAGCTGGCACTGGTGTAATAACCTTTTCAATCCTCGTATGTCCATAGCCTGCTGGCTTGCCTGCCTTTCCCTTTAGCCTGAACCTTCACCCTGAACTGTGGGCTCCAGAGGGCTCCCAACACTTTCCCCAGTGGAGCACTGGCTCCTCGGAGATCAAGCCCGCCAGTGGAACCAAACCTTATTTGAAAACCTGAGACTACAGACGGGCACTGAGCATCATCAGTGACCCACTTTGGTGCCAACTCTAAAACTAACCCTCACCAAGGCTGAACAGGACCAAACATTCTCGTCTCATTGTGAGACTTTCATCAGTGTGATCTCACTACAAGACAAGACAAGACACTTCTCCTGTGTGCCAAACCAATCCAGAAAGAAACCTGATGAAAAGTAGCTGCGTTACATTCCCGTCAAAAGTAAATTTCCTAACTGAATGCATACTGTAATTCATGCTTACTCTATGTGCAGTGTCCCTGCTTCATCCTCTAGTGGCTAAAACTAACATTCCCAAGATCAAGCTGCTCTGTCTAAACACTGGACATAGTAAATAAATCTACACCTAATGATATATGTTCAGCCAGTCCTGTGACACTGTATTTCAAAGTCGCAGATACTGCCCAGTGGTAACTGATATACCACACTGATGTCACTGCCATCAAGATGGGTATCCTGGACTCTCTCGGGCAGCTCTAGTCTCCAGTGGATCTCTAAGGGTTTCACCACACTTATGATCTTAAGTACTGAACTGACTGGATGACATTCAGGTGGTGTTTTTAAGTCTGGTGACAAAGGGTTCCTGAAAAACCTGCAGGACCGGGCCCTGAGTTCTGGAGCTGCCCGCCCCTGGTCTACTGCCTGGGCTGCCTGTGAAACGACTCCCTTACTTGATGAACTGCCTGAAGAGGCCGGTGGTGCTGTAGATCATCCGGGCAGCCTGAGACTCCTCGTGTTGAGAGCGAGACAGAGACAGGGCATCGTCCATGTGGCCCTCTTGGTGCAGGATGGCCTGCAGGGAGGGGCAGGCAGGAAGAGCAGATGTAAGGCAGAGAGAGAAGAAGGAAGAGTAGGTAAGAGATGGGAGATAATGTTAATTACTTGATGATATGAAATAACGATCAGATTGAGAAATAACAAGAAGAAACAGACCCTGACCATGTACAGAACAAAGTGACCACAACCAGGACAAAGAAACTGGATGACACAGACAGACCTTGCAGCCCATAAAGGACAGGCACTACTTTCTCCCAGAAACAGGAAATCTAATCTCAAAATTCCCACACCTGTAGAATCAGAACACCTTCCAATCCTGCTAGGGGAGGAAACGCAATAGCGCTGTAGCCCAGTATGTGAGGAACAGACAGTGAGCCTCTGAACAATAATATTATTATTATTATCACCTTTCAGTTTGAGGACAGAGGAAGTAAAAAAACAGTGAGACAGAGAGCAAGAGAGACAGTGAGAGAGAGGACAGGGGGGAAGAAACGAAGTTGGAGAGGGGACGACAGCTCGTGCAGTACCTTTCTCTTCAGCGGGCCCAGGCGCGCTGACTTGGCGTCTACGGCGGCGTATGTGAGCCACAGTCCCGTGGAGACGTGCTGCACGAAGCACATGGACTCGCCGTACTTGATCTCCGGGGTCCCCATGCCCTCCACATCTCGCTTTGGGGCCACCTCCAACTTCTCCTGCAGGGGGCAGTGGAGAGAGAGAGGAGGGGCATCAGAGGAGCAGGGATCACCGCTGTGCTGTGGCTGGGGCAGGCTTTACTACACTATCCTTATGTACCTGTCCTCTGGCAGCTCATGTGTGGTTTACGGCTGTAGTGCAGTACAGAACGCAGCAGAGAAAACCAGTGGAAAATTCAGAGGGAATGTCTCCCAGGTTGATTTACTGTGAAGAAGTCTGACAAGGGGTGTGAAGTCACGAGGAGGCACGGTGCTTGCAGTACGGACTGACTGACGACAAATGGAGGGGGTGACATTTGTGCCCTCTGACCTTGGAAGCGCGGAAGCAGAAGGCAGACATCTTGGTGTTGGCGCGCTCGGGGTCGACCACCATCAGCCCCTTCTCCTCATCCAGGCCCAGGTAGCGTCCCGTGGTCACGTGGCGCACGCGGAAGGGCTGGCCACACTTCATGTGGCTGCCGCTCCAGCTGCAGAGAGCACAGAGAGACTGTGGGACAACAGGCTGACGCCGCGGCGCACAGGGAGATGCCACAACCCCGTCTCCCCCAGCGGTGACAGCAGCCTCCCCCACTCCACTCCACACAGGCCTTGGTGCTATCTAGATCTCAACTATTCAATCAATCTCCAGCAACAGAGAAATCAGATAACAATGGGACAGTTTATGAAGAGACATAATGTAGAGGAGCAGGGTGGAAGTGTCATGGTGCCAGTCCCAGTGCTAAAAGATGTTGTAAAACAAGAAGGGTTTTAAAGTAAATAATGCAGTTATTTAATAAACTGACAGAGACACACAAAGGCAAAAGGCACAGAAAGTGCTGTTTCAGTCTTTACCTGATTCGCAGGGGCTCCAGCCTCCACAGCGAGCGGGCGTGACTGCAGACAGCTCCGCCCTCGTAGTGTGCTTGCCTGGGAGTGCAGACAGACAGACCGCCATGTTCACAATTTACAGCTCACTAGATGACAAGATTCAGGCAGTGTGCTGACATGTGGGCCCGTCAGTATCAGTGTATCATACATTGTTTCAACCTCTCAGTGTGTGTCATAGTCTCAGACAGCGTGTCAACTTGTTTGTCCATCAGAGTTGGGGTATGTTAAACAGTGTGTAACATAGCAAGTATCGGCCTGTTTGTGTGTATGTGATTACCCATGAGTCATTTTGTCTGTGTGTGTGCCAGAAATTGCTACAGTGTGCTGGTCTGTCAATGTCTTTGTGTCTGACTGGCTCACCGGCGCTGCTCCTCAGCCTGGTCACTGGCTGCGATGGCCAGACACTCATCCATGTGTCCGTGAAATAGTCTAAGGACATGGCCTCCTGTCAGGTATCCTAGAAAGAGAGAACGAGAAAGATTAAGAGAGAGGAACGGTGGGCCGAAAGAAATGCTTTGGGCTGTTTGGTTGGTTACATAAAGCACAATCAGCATAAAGTTTAATGCTCATAAATGCATTTTGTTTTTTTCACTAGAGTGCTGGGTTACTGGCTTCATTGTGCTCAGCAGCAGGTAACTGGGGGTAAATTTAGCGAAAGGGGCCTAATTTCCTTTATGGTCACTCCACCAGCCCCACAACAAATTCTCCAGGCTGGCTGCTGTGGCATGTCTCACCTTCGGCCAGCTCACACCCCGAACACACGGGGTTCATGTTCCACAGCGTCTGCATGAAGGAGGCGTCCACCATGAGGTCACCGCTGGCGTAGGACAGATGCTGGGGAGAAGAGAGAGAGGGTCGGGGATTGCGTATAGACAGGAGGGGGGACAGAGCAGACACCCAGTGCAGAGCAGGCTGTGCCGGCCAGTCCCCACTGCCTTCACTGCACAGCTCTGGTACTGCATCTTGTCACCCCAGACCGGATTTGCTTCAAGTAAAGTGTGATCTGTAAAGAAACATGCAACCTGCAAAGCCAAGAATGGATGAAAGTGCTCCACAACAGGAGCGTCATCTGTTTCGATACATGATACTACTGTAGATGCATACATGGCTGTAGAGATTAGAGCAGCAAAAGGAAAGAATAAAACTGAACAGATCTGAATTGGGATTGGCCGTCCCAAGATTGATCCTGGATCCTTTTCTGACTGGGGATCTCCAGGACTAATTCCCATGGAATCAGTCAGCAGACACCGAGACCCCTCTGATATCCAGGGCTCCAGCTGACAGGCTGTGATGTCAGTGAGGGACGCACTGAGCTTCCAGTATGTCACTGCAGAGCCATTAATTTATCTGACAATGAATGGCTCAAGGAGGGGTAGAGAAGCCTGTGAGCTGAGCCTTAGAGACAGGGTATATAATCAAGGATAATCGGTGATTACAAATTGAAAGAAACAGAAATGAACAGAGTGTGGTAGAAAGTGCTCTATGACCTGCAGTTGGAAAAGGGGCTGGGTCCCCAGGCTGTCCTCCCTCTTTGAAAAGCAGTGGAAATGGGAGCCTGGCACTCTGCTGGCTCACAAAACACTTTAATATCCCTAAAAAGACACAGTGAGGCAAACGCACCAGGTATCTCTCGGACGACACGCTGACCAGGATGAGGTCGTCTCCCACTCTGACCTTCTCACCCTCTGACCTCTGCTTGGATGCAGGGTGAATTGTCCACCAGCATGCTTCTCCTGGTCAGGGGAATGCAGATTAATATAATCACAAACAGCATCAGATATTAGCGCTCAAATAGCTCAGATTGATACGTCCGAATCTCACACCCTGTTCAGGTGGATTGATTTATGCTATGCTGGACTAGTTTAGTCTTCATAGGCTGACATGCTCTATATTTGACTGTTTTTCTCTATACTTGAATGATTTCTTCTGCACAGTCTGTTTACTTTAAACGGGACTGGCTGAATGTATTGGACTGGCTTCATCTATAGCGATTTTCTCTAAATAAGACTGGTTTTGTTCATACTCACCATACTTAAATGTTTAACTCTATACTGGGCTGGTTTAGTGTCCACAGGCGGGAATACTCAATACCTGTCTATACTAGACTGCTTTAATCTGTGCTGGGCTGGTTTACTCTAACTGGACTGGCATACTGTACAGTGGACTGTTGTAGTCTGTACCTGGCTGAGGTGTTTTTACAGTCTGGTTTCCTCTGCACTGGAATGTTCTGTTCTATGCTGAGCTATACTGATTCATCACAATATCCTATGTCAGAGATACATGTATGTGAGCTTCGTACCTGTGGCATCTTCCTGAAGGCCGACATCAAAAGCCAGCTTGTCTGTGAGTGAGCGGGATGTGGTCAGGCAGCTCAGGTACTGAGAGAGTGACAGATGCACAAGGGCAGCCAGAGAAAGAGAGGGACCAGCAAGAGGGACAGGGGATGAAAAGAGAGCACAGGGGGTGGGAGTAGGGTAAGAGGAAGGTTGGTGTAGAGTGAGAAATGGGGGAAGAGGAAGGGAGAGGGACAGAGAGAGAAAAACAGTGTTGACACAGTCTGGATGTTGTGGTAGTGCCTGCAGTTTCATGAACAAATGCAAGACAGTCCTTGCATTGGAAGCAGGACTGCTGCTGTATAGCAGCCCAGCTGCTTTGGGGGCCTCCACAGACTCTTGCACCAAAGAAGATGCACCAAAGACAATTAGTGCAAGAACCAGGCTGAAGTGTTGTCTAGGGTCCAGTTTCATGCATGGTACAAACAGCAATACCGCGACGAAGAGGACATAAGGTGGTACAACACACAGTGCACACAAGCCTTACCATGCTGGAGTGGGAGTGCCGCAGAAGGATGGCGTGGCCATACAGCAGGGTCCGGTGGCCGCCTCCCTGGGACGACTGCACACGAAAGTAAAGTTTTAACAGTTAAAATGTGAATACTGCAGCAGCAATGCGAGGCCGCGCCTTCAGGAAGAGCTCCAGGACAGAGGCAGAGACAAAAGCAGGACACTCTTTCAGCACAGGGTGAAATCTCAACGAACTTGTCCTGGTAAAAGGACAGCAGTCAATCAGCATGTCAGCCGATCAGTTTTTCAGATAATCAGTCACTGTCCTCTTGCCAGTGTCAGCCGTTGTGTTGGTTAATTTGTGTGTCAGCCATTCATTGTCTTGATTGTTAATCTGTGTATCAGTCTGTCAGTCATTCAGAGTGTCAGTTAATGTCAGTCAGTTAATTAATGTATCAATCTGTCAGTCAATCAGTGTAACAGTCTGTCAGTGTGTCAGACAGTGTGTCAGTCAGTTAATCAGTGTCTCTGTCTGTCTGTCAGTTAATCAGTATCTCAGTCACTGTCAGTTTGTATGTCAGTTAATCAGTGTATCAATCTGTCAGTGTGTTATTCACCGTCAGTGTGTCAGTGAATTGGTGTATCAGTCAGTCAGTGTGTCAATCAGTGGATCAGTCTGTCAGTGTGTCAGTCAGTCAGTGTCTCAGTCTGTCAGTGTGGCAGTGAACTGGTGTATCAGTCAGTCAGTGTGTCAATCAGTGGATCAGTCTGTCATACAGTGTCAGTCAAGCACACAGTGTTAGGACGTCAGACATTATTCTTATTGCAGACAAGTCACTAAATTGCAAGTTACAGTATATGCTACTGAACCCATGGAGCCCATCAGCTGTGGATTGCCTTTAACAGAGTTTAACAAGAAGAGGCAGCAGCAGATCCTGGTCTGCCCCCAGAGAGACCAAAAGGATCTTGCAGGGAGATATTACATAAAAGAGATGAGCAACAACCTTTTCTAAAAAACTTTTCCTATTCACTCACCTGGACTGTCTCTAAAAAAACACATCTCTAGCATGAGGAAATTAAAGGAAAAAAGCTTACCTGATTTTGCCATCCCACAAGTTTATTATTATTATTATTATTATTATTATTATTATTATTATTATCAGTGAATGCAAGCTAAGCTCTGCACATCAGACCTTAATAATAATAATGTAATAAAAGGCTTATATTTTGTCTTACAAACATCCAAAGATTGTAGGATAAGTTTAATAACCATAGTGACATTAGTGACCTAATTAGGATTAATAGGTTTGACTATTTTAATTGTCTGTGTTATTGTTTAATCCAAGTCATACCACGTTTGTTCTTATGCTAAGAGTTTTGGGAAAGGAGCTGGAAAACCAGGAAAAAGATGGGGATGGTCCAGCATGCGGCAGGGAGAGTGGTTCTTTGGGGGCTTGTGGCCTTGGGCAGGATGGGGAGATTAAGAAGGACGGACACAGACGAAGCAGGAAGGTGAGTTTAGAAATGAAGGGGGGGAGGATGATCATGGACACACCAGCAGAAAATGGGAAATGGGATGCAGTGGAACTCCGGGAAAAGAGGGAAATCGGGGCAAGCTTTAGACATAAATAGTGCTGCTTTCCGTTCTCATTATAATTACGTGCATGGGAAGATTGGTTCCCAATTGTGCTTATTAATGTTGTGAGCTGACAATGACCCCGTGTCAAATGTGAGACAGCAGCCTTGTACAGCAAAGCTGATCCCATTCAATCTAAGCAGGCATCTTGGAAAACCATTTGTTGTAAAAAAATGTTTACCTTGCATTTTGGCAAAGTTCTGCTTTGTACAATATTGTGGAAAAGAAATAGTAACATTTATGAACAGCAATGATCTGTTATCTAGTAGTGTCTTTTGCATCATGTTTGGCTTTTTCAGGTTCAAAGTTCATTTAATTTCACTGCATTGCCTTGAGACTTATAACTCAGGGGAGCAGCACTATTTGATGAAGGAGGGGAGGGAGATTCAGTATGGCTGGGGGGTGTAGGGGCGAGGCCCGTGAATGTGCTTCTAGGGAGATGGGGGGGACAGGTGCAGGATTCTGGGAAGCACGCCACAGGTGTATAAATGAGCAAAGACATACCCATTTGTCCAAATCGACTGCCTGTCATTGGCAGAGCAAGGGAGGAGAGAGACAGAAGGCAGAGGTTACATTGAGCTCAGGAACCCCCAGGACCGTGCAGCTGGGTTCCCAGGCCAAAAGGGTTCATGGGACTCCTCAAATCAGGGGTTCCCTGCAGATGCTGGGGATCCACAGCACGTGCTGGTTTTCATCCCACTCAGCACTCACGCACTTAGCTGCACCCTGAATTCAACTGATAACTTCCTTAACTTCATAATCTTTTCTGTTTTAAAAAACTTAAATCTAAAAAAATCTCAAGGCCTGAAAATAATTAAAGAGGCTTTATTTAGCCAACCGGGGGGCCCCTAGAGTGGCTCAGTTTGTAAAGGTGCTTGCACTGAGCGCAGGCTGAGCTCTTCGACCCAGACACTGCGGGTTCGAGCCCGGGTCGTGTCACAAGTCCCCTGTGAATGGGGGTCTCCCAGTGGAAACACACAACTGGCATCACTGCCAGGGTCAAGTGGGCTTGATTCAGCCAGGGGCTTCTGGGATTTCAGAACAGCTTCCTGTATGTGTGGGCTTGCAGTTACATCGGTGAGACACATCCTGCTTCTCCAATCAGTGCTTACTGTCCTTAAAAGCACTATGGAGCTTGCTGCATCTCATCATGACAAGCACTCTTTCTCCCCCACACACAGTATACTGTGTGGCTGTATTTAGCCATACAGCCAAGTCAAAGACCAAAAGACTCTGAGTGACTCCAAACTGCATGGGTATGAAACAGAAAGCACCTGGCAAACTAGTGGAGAGAAGAGTCTTCTCTCTCCCAATACCATCAAATAAGATGATTATACTTATTTATAATCCATCCATCTATTTTCTAACTGCTTGATCCTGTACAGGGTCTTAGAGGAGGCATTATACATCTTGGACAGAACGCCAGTCCATCACAGGGCACACACAGACACAAATACAGAAACAGACAGACACACTCATCCCATGAACATTTATCCACAAGCCAATTAACCTACCAGTATGTCTTTGGACTGTGGGAGGAAACTGGGGCACCCAGAGGAAACCCATGCAGAAATACAGACTGCATGCAGATAGCTCCCCAGGAACTGAACCCAGGGCACCAGCACTGCGAGGCACCAGTGCTAACCACCGTGCTCCTCCCCATTTGTGATTTAATGATTAAATTCTTTTAAATTATAAAAATAACTATTTGAAGGTTAACACTTTGATTGGATAAGGGCCTCTCCTGTGAGCAATTAAGAATCTGGTGAACAGGTGTGAGTGCTCCAGTGAGTAAGTATCATATGTATGCGTGAGAAACAGATAGCTCACAGTTGGACAGTACTTCCTCTCCTTCCCTCTCTCCCTCTCCCCCTTCTTTCTCCTCTCTAACCCACTCCTCCTCTCCTGCCTTCCTCCTTTCCCCAACCTCCTCTTACTCTCTACCACACATGTAGGATTCCAGCTGCATACTTCGTGACTCAGCACTGAGCTCAGACTAGGGCAGTCAGGCTCTGTGACTCTGTGGTATTTGTTTAATCTACCTGTGCGGGGCCATTGAGGAGCAGAAGGAAATGGAAAAGAAGAAAAATAAAGATTTGCATGTCAGAAATTCACCGTGTGATTCTGCGTTCTCCATGTTTTCTCAGCACAAGACACCACTGTGATGTGAAATCAGCTCTAATCAAGAGTTTACTACAGCACAAGAGTAACACTCAGGTTGAATTGCCTGCTGTCATTCAGAGACAGATGCATCAGACTAAAGACCGGAAACCCAGCTCTAGACGTGGACTCGAGGTGCAATGACTGGACTCTCCCTCTCAGTTCTCTCCCCGCCACTCTCACCCTTTCATTTTCTGTATCCTCCCTCTCCAGCCCTCCAATTTCACTCCTACCTCATTGCCCATCTCCACAGTGTTGGCCAGCATCTCCTGCAGAGCTCGCACGGACAGGGATTGCTCCAGGATAAAGGAGCAGATAGCCAGGTCAGGAGGGACATTCTGAGGGGGGGGGGGAAGGAAAATCAGTCAACCAATCCCACCCATCAATCAATCAACAGAAATTCTCACACTTCTTCAATATCCTGAAGGGTTAGATCTTGCCAAGATCAGCAAGCACGAAGGTTTAGGAGCATTCAGACCAGAAAGCAGGAAACACATCTTTACACAGAGGAATACAGAACGGCCTCCTTAGCTGTGCTGCTTTCAAAGGCTTTTCAAAGCGACCCTTTAAGGGGCAGCTTGCTGGGATTCTCAGCTTGCTAAGCTCCCAGCAGCTGGAGGAGCAAGATGAATGAATGACCTCCTGCACCCCTCTAGAGCCTCTTGCGCTCTGACCTTAAAAGGTTGCTCTGTCGTACCTTCTGCACTTCTGAAAAAAGGGTGAAAAGGAGGAAACCCACATATTCACACTGCTGTCCGAAGGCACGAGGATGGAAACTGACTGACAGGGAGGTCCAAGAAGGTTCGACAGGCTCTCAGACTGTTCCAGCTGCCGGTGGAGCACGTGAGGTGTGCACTGTGAGAGCAGCAGTTCTCTACACTGCCTGCCTTCACATGATTTCTGTTTACAGCTGAGCATCGCTTTCTAGGTCGACATTAACACTCTGTCACGTGGCGATACAGGTGTGAAACAAGGAAAAGACATAAGCAGATAAATAAACTAAATAAAATAAAATAAACCAGCATTTTGCCCAAAGTAGAAAGAGTTAACAAATATGTATCCTTCCTGTTCAAATTCCTGCTGTTCAGATATCCTGACCTTTAAGTGCACAAGTGTGAAAGTGCAAAATTAAATCAATGTGTCTACAGCTCCTTTAAAACTCTTTGGCAGAGCTTATCAGGAAAGGTAACTACTTAACACATAAAACTGTTCTCTGGGGCAGCAGGGAATATCTTGCAATATACTGGAGCAAAGAAAAATCACCTTTGTAGACAAGGAATTCTCTTAATGTATTCTGGAAAGACAACAGCATAGTATGGCAGAATAAAGGGAAAAATTAAACAATATAGCTACAGAACACTACAGCAAATTACTGTTCAACTCAGCAGAGTAGTGTACTGCTCAGCTCAGTACAGTAAAGTGCAGTTTGTATACCACAGTACAGTTCAGCAGAACTGAATAATACTCAATGCTCAATGAACTACAGAATAATACGCAGTGCACAGTTATTACACGACAGCTCAGTTTGTCACAGACTATATAGGACTATAGGGGCTATAGGGACGCCAGTGTTGATTGGGGGGGTTACCTGGGCATTGGAGGTGGATTCCAGGAAGCAAAGTCTGTTCCCAAAGCCCTCGCAGGCCAGACACAGTTTAATCTGCTCCTTCAGAATGGTCGCTGTGCATTGCAGCACCACTTCATCATCCTGGGAAGGAGAAGGGAGATGAGTTTGTTAAGACTGTACATATGTGTGCTGCTGTTCGCACTTGTGACCACTGTTCTATGTCACTCAATTACTTTGACACTAGAGCACTCCAGTATGAAAGCCAGATTTATGTAAAATAAATGACAGAAGATGTAATGCTAGCAAAGTTTATAAAAAAACATGCAAAAATGACAGGACATAAATCATAGTTGAGGAGGGAAAAATATGTTTTTTACTTGTTTTGTAGATTAAAACATGGAACAATGTATTAATTTTGGTGGATATATATGCCACTGAAAATGAAGAACTCCTTCTTAAAATGTCCAACAAAACAGCTTGTATGATAAATAACTGATTTTACTGTTAGTAATCTGGTGTCCATTTTCATTGTTTTTGGCTTCTTATGTTTCTTCCAATGTCGACTTTTTCCTAATCTGATCTACTTGATTTAAGAAAGATGGCTAAAACTCTCTCCCCTTCTCTCTTTTTCCCCTCTCTCCCTCCCCTTCAACCCATTCTGTCCCTTTCTCTTTCCCGATTTTTTCTCCACCTTTCTCCCCTTCTCTTCCTCTTCACCCCTCCAACAAATCTGTCCATCTTTCTTTCCCTGTTCATTCCTCTCCATCACTCTTTCTCACCCCTCTTCTTCTGCCACTTCTCTCCCTTCTTGCCCCTACTCCTCCCCTCCCTGCCCCCACACCAGCTCCTGGAGCAGTGCATTCCCAGCTGCTCCCGCCAGTCCCCAGTTCGTCTGTCTCCCTCTGTCCTGCCCTCTCTCTCCTTCCGTTACTCATCAAGCCTTTTTCCCAAGTGCAAAAACAGACACTTTGGATCCACATACCTAAAAGCAGCACTGAATTCATTTTGGTGCCCCATATTCACAGAGACTGTGTTCCACTAGGCACCGACAACAATATAAATAGGTTCATTAGCAGGAGTGCCACACAAAGGAACACGTTTTCCTTAACACATTTAAGATATAAATGATGCCTTCAGCCTTTCTATTAAGGCATGTGTGTGTGGCAGAGGCAGGGAATGTGATATTGATGTGAATACAATTGTCAACAAGAGCCTCCAGTAATTCAGAAAAGTCATTCTATGCTGATCATACCAGTGTCCTGCACCTGGAACACCTCTGGAGGAAACAGCTGCAGGCTATTTAAAAGCAGAGTTCATTTAGACAGCCCTAAGCTGGGATAGAGCTTACAAAAGCAGCCAGTGTGAACAGGCTGATTGCACTGATGTGTGTGCTGTTGTCCCTACACACCTAGACTGATAATGTCCTTTCTCTAATCTCCTCCCTCCCAGCCCTCTATCCTATCTCCTCCCTCCCAGTGCTCTCTCCACTGGACCAGCCTCCTCTCTCCTCCCTCCCAGTGCTCTCTCCACTAAACCAGTCCCCTCTCTCCTCCCTCCCAGTGCTCTCTCCACTGGACCAGGCCCCTCTCTCCTCCCTCCCAGTGCTCTCCACTGGACCAGTCCCTTCTCTCCTCTCTCCCAGTGCTCTCTCCACTAAACCAGTTCCCTCTCTCCTCCCTCCCAGTGCTCTCTTCACGGGACCAGTCCCCCCTCTCCTCCCTCCCAGTGCTCTACACTGGACCAGGCCCCTCTCTCCTCTCTCTGCATTCCCAGTACCTTCTCCACTGGACCAGGCCCCTCTCCTCTCTATCATCTCTCTGCATTTCCAGTACGCACTCCACTGGACCAGTCCCCTTAGCCTTCTCTTTCTTCATCCCAGTCCAATAATTCAAAAAATCCTAGCACTTGCTCTCAGAGCATATACACTATTTCTCTCCCAAGAGAAATTGTCAGCACACAGAAACCTAGATTTTAATAAATAATAAAGACAGTTACTCCATCAGATATATTTAATTAGCTCTAATAACAACCCTCATTCTCCCTGGGTGTCAAGATCAAATCTCTGCAGGAACACGTGAACAGACATCTGTCTCTTTTTAAAGAGACAGATGCCTGTGCTGGAGGCTACCTATGTGAAGATCATCTAGTCTGTGAAGGTGTGATAGTGTGGCAGAGGTGGGGGTAAAGTACAGTGTTAAGTCACCAGTGTGTTCAGGCCCTGATATGGAAGCTCAGCAGTGTGCTTTATTTATAAAAACCCTGCAATAGTCTGTGACTCAGCCCTCAGTGACAACACGATCAGATGGCACTAACAGAGTGCTTGAACAAACTCACACCACTGCAGCCCCGTTTTTAAAAAATATCACCAGGCCATCTACACCGAGTTACATAATAGGTACCTGTTCTCTTTAAGGTAACCTCAGTCCTGTCCACTATGCTGTGTGAGTTTTATAACAGATTTGCAAGGTCTTTTTGCTGTGCCTTGCAATACCAAGCTTTCACTCAAGCTTTTCACTTTGTGGCATGTTACTGTACCTTTCAAAGCCTTCTCATACTTTGCTGTGATTTCACTGCACTTTACTACACTAGCTCTGCTTTTCCATGGCAAGAAGACTGTGAACTTGGATATGGAAACCTATACGAGCTGCGTCAGAACTTCCTTGCGGATTAGGAGATCAGTATCTGCTAGTCTCGTTTTAAACAGGCGCACCCACAGTGACTCACAGCTAGAGCTCTAATGAACACCTGCTCCATTATCTGGTATCAGTTCGCAAAGCTGAGCTAGAAACGAGCACCTTCGAGGGCCCCTGCACTCTGCCAGTGCAGTCCGGGCTTGAGGACAGGAGGCTCCCCATGGGGCCGTGCGGCTGTCCCTCTGCTAGCCAGCGCACTGAGCTCACGGCACTGCCACACCAGGGGGAGGAGGAGACACACAAACACTGGACCTGCACTCACAATCTGGGCGGGCCAAACCTAGCCTAACTGGGAGAAAACCTCACGCTGTACAGGATTAATAGTCAACTCTGATAGGCTAAGTGGTCTGTTGTTCTCTTCTTAAAAAAAGAGTTCTTAAATTTCTTGAAGTTCTGAGTTTTATTACGCTATTCATTGCTGTGGGTAAAATCCGGTTGCACTGCCAGGCCACTATTATTAAACCATTCAGTTTTCTCACCTCACGCACACCCCTTTGTACAAATCCACACTTCTGCTTGACACACAAAGCTAATTTTACACCACATACAATGTGCTCCATTTTGTACTTAGAGCTACATACACATTAGACCTCAGTGCTTCTCATTTTAATGTGGCAGGGGTATTTCCCAGATCACTTCATCCCTTATTTAAGGGACAGTAAGAGAACAGGACAGGACCAGGCCCTGAACGCTTCCTGATTCACGCTCACAGACAGTGCACGGCTCACAGCTGGAGTGACTGTCATAGGCAGACTGCTGCCTCTCGAACACTGGGGCTGCTCAGACAGGACACTTGGGCACATCTTAGTATCCAAGAAGGTTCTGAGACAGTATAACAGATCAGACTCTCAGTGCAGAGCAGCTTAATCCATTCCAGGTTTTACCAGCTTGTGCAGAGCACCAGTAGAAAAGCGACTTGTCTCCCCGAATGTCTGTGTGCGAATATACTTGCAAATGCACTTAAAATAAGGCAACCAACTTAAATTATCCCAGCAATTGGCATCTCTGCAATAGTTATAAAACATCTGAACTGTACCAAAAGGCTGTGCAGCAGGAGTCTGATTTGTTTCCCTGTTGAGATGCTGAGCTCCTCAGCAGACCAAATTAGAGCTTGAATGTATTTTTGCTGCTTCACTATCCCTCCTGCTATATCTCAGCTGATTCTGCCTGTCGAGCCAGCCTGACGTCTTGATTCCGTATGATCGAATTCATGCATGTAATCTGTGTTGCTGCTGTGGTAGTTGCATTTATGCTGGGATTTCCCCACGGATATCTGCCATCTTGCCCTCTGTCCCCCCCTACTGTGCCCCAGTGCAACAGTCTGGGCTGCTGAATAAATTAACAGGGCAGGGGAGAGGGCGGCCGCTGTGCACTGTGTGCTGGGTTTGGGGATCGGAAAGCTACAGATTGGTTTACAGCCTAAGGGCTAAATTTAAGCTGGGAATGTGTCTCTCTCAGCAATGGTGCTTTAACTCACACTGCACTCCACATACAGTATATACTGGGCTTCTGGTATATACAGACTGAACTGCACTACTGCTCTATACACAGTAGAGATAAATTTGCTCTGTGTGCCTGGTGTATATACCGTGTGCACTTAGGTTTTGCACTGTATACTGCACACACTATTACATGATTCATTTGCTTAGCAGACACTCTTATCCGGGGAGACTCACTCACTATATACAGTATATACTGTATATATATGAACTTAACATTAGGTAAGTACAGGGAACAACCCTGTAAGTGCATGATGAATTAATAATATTATATTATGAATGAATAATGAATAATTATATTATTGAATAATAATATATCTATAATATGAATAATATAGATGAAGGTGTAATGCAAGTGCCGCACTAGGCAAAAAGAAATTGGCTGTATTAAAACAGTGTACGGACAATGTGCCAATGAAGCAGAGATTAAAACAGCACAATGGGGAGTGCTGTCTATGGTCAATGTCTATGTCTATGGTAAATGAGTGCACTGAGCAAATCACATTACCCAACTGAGAGATAAAGACACTAGTGCAATACAGCAAGAATGACCGAAGACTGTGATCGAGAGCTGAGTGATCACAGGTGCTGTCTGAACAGGTGGGTTCCAAGCAGGTGGCGAAGGCTGGTTAGGGAAGTTCTCCCCTCCAGTGAGGGGGGCAGGACGGGGACTGATCAGGCTCTGGCACGAGAGGACAGGAGTGTAGGGAGAGGGGTGTAGGCAAGAGCAGACTGGGTTTAGTACTAGCCATAGGCAGTGAACTCAGTCAGGTCAGGGAGAGAAAACACCAGATGCGGCGAGCTGTAAAACACTGGAGGAGGTGGAGCTGGAGGCAGTTCCAGTGGTTGAAATGAGGGGGACTCTGCAAAGAGTGCTTGAGTAGAAGCAGAAGGACGAGTGTCAGAGAAGAAGAGAGTTGTCGTGGAATTTTATCAAAGAAGAGCCAGGAAAGGTGTTCTCATTCACTCTGTAAGGCATTTATTCATATTGCGCAATAGGGAAAGACAGCAACCACTAATAATAACAATGGCTTACACTTCTATAGCACTTTTCTGGACACTCCACTCAAAACGCTCTACAGGTAATGGGGATCCCCTCCACCACCATCAATGTGTCGCCCCACCTGGATGATGCGACGGCAGCCATAGTGCACCAGTACTCTCACCACACACCAACTATCAGTGAGGAGAGCAGAGTAATGAAGCCAGTTCATAGAGGGGGATTATTAGGAGGCCATGATTGGTAAGGGCCAATGGGAAATTTGGCCAGGACGTCGGGGTTACACCCCTACTCTTTTCGAGAAACACCCTGGGATTTTTAATGACCACAGAGAGTCAGGACCTCGGTTTTACGTCTTATCTGAAGGACTGCGCCTGCTTACAGTATAGTGTCCCCGTAACTGTACTGGGGCATTAGGACCCACACAGACCACAGGGTGAGCACCCCCTGCTGGCCCCACTAACACCTCTTCCAGCAGCAACCTTAGCTTTCCCAGGAGTCTCCCATACAGGTACTGACCAGGCTCACACCTGCTTAGCTTCAGTGGGTTGCCAGTTGTGAGTCTGCACTAGTCTGTGCAGCAAGTATGAGCTGATTTTCAAAGTAAAATAGGGAAAGGTCCCTTATTTTATACACTTAGCTGATGCAACACCTCAGCTTTTTTACTTCATTATGGTTGGTTAGTAGTACAAAGACAGGCGAAACAGTAATTTTCCAGTCCTTATAGGTCTTAGCCTTGAAGGGAAGAGAAGACAGCTACGTGCAGTTACGCATCACCTTTTTGCTGGGGCAGAGATAAACATATTCTTAGAACATCCCATGCCCTTGACTTGCTGGGTACAATCACACTGTTCATAGAATCCAGCTGCTTTTACAACACAGGTCTGCCCGTAAATGACATTTTTAGGATAAAACACTTTTCTTCAGTAACTTCCATTACAGGGTCGAGAGTGACAATGCAGTACTTGGCTGGGAAAGAGGAAAAAGGGATGGCGGAGTACAAGAAAAATAGCTTTTCTACATTAACAATTTTAACGCTGGAGCCTTCTCCAGCACGGTGTCCCCAGTCACCAGGCCAAGACATCGCTCTAGACATTCTGGGTCCAGAGGGGAGAGTGGTGCTGTATTCCTGGGGTACCAATACTGTCTAAAGAAGCTCTCATCTTACATGATAAAAACCCACAGGCCAGCATCACTGACACAAAGACACTAGGCTGAGGGTCCATCCATACCAGCCCTAACACAAAGAATACAGCGATATACAAAGAAGAAGAAGACAACGAACCCCATCCTGGTGTTTCCTGATCCTGAATACTAAGCATAAGCATTTCCTTCTCTGCTTCCCAAATATTTGTAACCCCTGCACAGCTGAACTCTGCTCCCTTCCCCACAAACCAGAAACTCTGCCAACAAACCCCATCACATCCATTCCCTTTAAAAGCTCTTTAAATTGCGCTATAAAACCTTACAGTGGTAAGTCATGCTGAAAGCAGAACAAAGTGAAGAGGAGGAGAGGCTGTAATAGGTCATGGGTGTCCCTTCACCCTTAAAGACATAGCAGGAGGTCTGGACTGATCTGAGCAACCATAATGAGATTTGCTGCACTGAAACCCAACAGTACACGAACACCGGCCTCAGTTTCCTGGGAAGAACCATCGGACAGTCTGTTTCAGACAAGCAGCTGACAGCCAGTGAATTCACTGTGCTCTGTCAAGGAAAGAGAGGATGCTTCTTGACACACAGGGTGGTGAGTGTTAGAAATAGGCTCTCTGACCTTTTTGCAGGAGCAGGTTTCATGGCATCAATCGGAAAGCAGCTTGGTGAGTTCCAGGACAGCACAAACAGGAGAAGACAGGCCTAATAGAGTTCTTCTCACCTGTGACCTCTATTGTGTTTTAATGCTCCAGTTTATAGATGGATGCTTTGTTGTGAGGGGTTGCGGGACAGAGAGTGGTGAGAAGGAGGGGTGGAGGGCTGAGTGGTCGATAGCGTGTTTTTCAAGCTCAGCATGTCAATCTTTCACCAGTTCTCCAGCTCTCTCTTTTTAAAAGCATGCAGATGGTAGAAGCCAAGGCATCCTGCTGCTGTTCTTCAGTGCAAATGCCAGAGGCTCAGACACAGCACACAGACTACAAACAGATCACAGGAGCTCTATATCTAGTGACAACCATTTGCTCTCAGAAAGGCAGGGGCCCCTACATCGCTGCCTCATATGCCTGTGGACACACTCACAGAGCAGGAGTCCAACATCGCTGCCTCACAAGCCTGTGGACACACAGAGCAGGAGTCCAACACTGCTGTCTCACAAGCCTGACGCCACACTCACAGAGCAGGAGTCCAGCATTACTGTCTCAGTAGCCTGGGGCCACACTAACAGCATAGGAGCCACAACATTACTGTCTCACTAGCCTGGAAACACACTCATAGTGCAGGAGCCCCCAAAATCCCTGTCTTACAGGCCTGCAGCCACACTCCCTGCGTACTGGCACAGAGCCTCACAAGCCTGGTGACACACTCACAGAGCCCAGCACCACATCTTGGGCGATGTCAATTTCCCTGGCCTGGGCAAACCTAGAGAGAAACTTGGAGAACAGCAGGCAACATTGAAGCAGCAAAAGTAGTTAATTAAGTCTTTCCCGCCAAGCAGGAGGACGCTGGGACTGATCAAATTTATTGAAATGAGCAGGACAGCTTGAGCAAGAAAGAAGAGAAACACAGGACAACAAAGCTTTATAACTTCATAGAAACAGGCTGTGAAGGGACGAGACAGAATTATTGAAGAGATGCAGGCTGGGATACAGACACATATGGCACAGGCAGTAGTATGATAATTAAAATATAATGCTGGAGGCACAGAACAAGATTATTCCAAAAAGCCTAGAAAACAATGGCCTAAATTAATAGATTAAGAAAAACAACAGAAAATAAATTGCGACAGAATCATGAACACTAGTTAAAAACAACACCAGAAAGGCTGAGAAAACAGACTGAAGTTGTACAGTACATGCACGTACGGCAGTAGGAATGCCAGACAGGTGAATCTGTGAAAACTGTATCACACAATACTAAGACCTTATTTACAAATATTGTACAGACATGTGGCCACCATGATCAACAAAAGGGTACTGCTGCCTTGCAAGGAGTTCAGAGCAAAACATACAGGACAAAGCCTGTTTTTCTGTGTTCAAAACAGGCAGGTCAAAGGAACTGAACCTCTTCAGTCTTGAACAAAGGACAATGCAGGGGCCTTGACAGAGGTCTTAAAAGTCCTGAACATTTCGTGACAGATCAAGTCAGATCAAGAGGTTACTTCAGGATCAGCAGTCACAGAGGAGGAAATTAAGGTGAAGTGCTTTAAGGACTGAGGACAAGAGGCCCTTCAGGACACAGAGTGTTGACAGATGCCTAGAATAAGCACCCTGCTGCTGAAGCAGATTCTCTGGGATGCTTCTAAAAATGGTTTGAAAAGATCCATGGACCTTTAAGCTTTAAGTATTTAAACACACAAAATGGGCAATTTGTAGCCTAATCTGTAGCCTTTCATATGTTTGTATTTTATTATTCGACATACAAAAACTCACCACGCAACTGAAGCCAATATTGGACACATCTTTACTTATTACCACCTGAAAACGAAATGACAGATTATTGGTCAACACTTCTCAATCAAAGGCCAGTGCTAAAAGCCTTCCAAATGCAACCCTACTGCCAACCAAGCACCAGCATCTCACCAACCAAATACCAACTGTACATCAACCAAAGCCCGACCATCACTGACCATCCAGGTAATTTCAGAAACTTCTGAACAGCAGGATCCGGGATCACAGATCCTGAAGTTCAACACCAGTCACCACATCAATCACAGCCAGTGTCACCAGAAACACAAGCAAAAGAAGAGTGCTGTGCCCCTGGAGCAGACATCCTCTTAGCAGATGCAGGTGAAAGCCCAGTCGGTGTTATTCATGTTGGGACAAACGCCACTGGCAGCACTGTTTCCACATGATACAAATCATATGAGCTCGGAAAGAAACTGAACAGATCCGAGCCAAACAGCTCAAAAAACTAATCTGAAAACATGGCAGAGGACATGCTGTGCCGAGAAAGGCTTCAGTTTTCTCAGCTACTGAAAACCCTTCAGTAGCCAAGACTCGCTGTCCAGACGCAATGGATCACATCTAAACTGACGGGCAGCTGCCAGCCTGGTGCAAGGATCCACAGTGAAATTCAAGAATATTTAAACTAGAATGGACAAAGGGACGACTGGAGACTTTTTAATCCTTGTCCAGAAAGATACAGTACTTTATTCCTTCGCCGTGCTGGTCTCGAATTTATCAGTGACCTATACAGGGGCTGTATCACCGCAGTATGTCCGCTTTGCGTCTTGATCTCTTCAAAATCCAAAGCAGATTTCCATCCGTTCTTTTTTGTTCCTTTATTATATACCCTCTGCCCCTCAGCTCTGACTGTCTGAGACCGGGCTCTTCGGCAATGGCGGAGGGAAAGAGAGGAGTGTTCGTCTGTTAACACCCGACGAGCCACACAGCCCGCACCAGGAGGAACCGCGCTCCTGAACAAGCGGAGCCAGTCGCCTGCCGGCATCGCTGCAGGCCTGCAAATGTTGGTGCGACACCAAGAGCTGACAAGATCCTGGAGGCCTAATGCCCTCCTCGCCTGGCCGGCACTTTGCCAAGGCATCCCAGTCCCAGTCGGTTAGCGACATGACCCGGCTCGAGCAGGCGATTCCACCATTCATCCAGCCTGGCGACTGCTTCGCCGTAAGGCAAGCCCACGTCTAAGTGAACTGCTCGACAGTGGAAAAGTGAAGGGGGGATGCTTAATATAGTCTTGATTCACACACAGTATTAGAATGGAAGCACCACAAGAGCATGTCTTGGTCTGCTGGTTCATAGTTAAATTAACATTTTGTATAGAAACAATGCGAAGCACCTATTCCGCTGGCTTTTAATTGTCCTGCTGCAGAAGAGAAATGGTTTGTGATTCAAATGAATGGCTATTAAAATCCTGCACTACAATTAAGAACACCAATTAAAGGATGATTGCATGTTATTTGCAAAAGGATACTCAAAAATTCACTGTAAAAGAGCTGAGCTGTAACGCTATGCGGCAGACTCCCATACACACACATGGTCACGTTTAGATCGAGACACTCAGACATGTTCACACAGACGCGCGATGGCGCATACGATAGACAGTTCCAGCGTGTACACAAATACAGGATTTTCTCCACAACTGCACAGTTCATTCTAAGAAAATGGAGAAAATGACTAGAAAATAAACTTTACATTTTACACCTTCTATTCTATCATCTTTTCAATCTTTTGTACTCCACACTCTCTAACCCCTCTCTGCCTCCCTCTCATCTCCATCTCTAACCCCTCTATCTGCCTCTCCTCCCTTCTTCCACCTTCGAACCCTCTCTCTCTCCCCCTCACCCTGCTTTCTCCACCTCTCCTTTTCCCTTCACTCACACTGACCCCTCTGCCTCTCTTCCTCCCTTTTCTCACACTGACCCCTCTGCCTCTCTTCCTCCCTTTTCTCACACTGACCCCTCTGTCTCTCTCCCTCTCTTTACTCACACTGACCCCTCTGTCTCTCTCCCTCTCTTTACTCACACTGACCCCTCTCTCTGTCTCTCTTCCTCTCTTTTCTCTCTCACTGAACCCTTTCTCTGCTCTTCCTCTCTTTTCTCTCTCACTGAACCCTCTCTCTGCCTCTCCCTCTTTTCTCTCACACTGACCCCTCTGCTTCTCTCCCTCTCTTTACTCACACTGACCCCTCTCTCTGCCTCTCTCCCTCTCTTTTCTCTCTCACTGAACCCTCTCTGCCTCTCTCTCTCTTTTCTCTCACACTGACCCCTCTCTCTGCCTCTCTCCCTCTCTTTACTCACACTGACCCCTCTCTCTGCTTCTCTCCCTCTCTTTTCTCTCACACTGACCCCTCTCTCTGTCTCTCTCCCTCTTTTCTCTCTCTCACTGACCCCTCTCTCTGCTTCTCTCCCTCTCTTTTCTCTCACACTGACCCCTCTCTCTGCTTCTCTCCCTCTCTTTTCTCTCTCACTGAACCCTCTCTCTGCCTCTCTCTCTGGCCTTCCTCAAAGCTAAGCTCATTCTCTGCCATGCCTCTCTGTCTAACCCCTCTCTCTCTACCTCACACCCTCCCCCCACCTCTCTCTATTTTTGGAAGCTGCACCTGTTGCTCCCACATTCCCCAGTTCTGCAGACCAGCAGATACTTGGGAGTCTCATGTAGAGAAGCAGTCCCAAAGACAGCAGGACAACAGACTAGTGCAACAGGAACTGTGCTCAACAGCAACGCACTCTTATGTATGTTTATACAACATTATAGGTGCTGCACAAGGGTCTGTATACTTAAACCGTCCGGTAAACGGTACCGAAGCATTCGGTCAAAGTCCAACAGATTACGGAACAGCTTCTACCTCCAGGCAATAAGTCTGCTAAATAGCCAACCTGCAGCTCCTTCAGCAAATCACCCGCAATGGCTACATGGACACACAGTTTTCATTGTATTCATCACACTGCACTACTTGGACATAATATATTACATACACCGTGGACACACAGCAGCTCTATTTATATTGAGTTTTGTCCGAGTTAATTTTATTCAGTTTCTATTGCATTATTATCTATTATTATGCAATCTTAGTTTTGTTATTTTTAACC
This sequence comes from Atractosteus spatula, assembly GCF_055471065.1. Classification (NCBI taxonomy): domain Eukaryota; kingdom Metazoa; phylum Chordata; class Actinopteri; order Semionotiformes; family Lepisosteidae; genus Atractosteus; species Atractosteus spatula. The sequence goes on along the minus strand of NC_142708.1, from coordinate 71,506,815 downwards.
CCCCCCCCCCAGTGAGCTCGTAGAAAAGACATTTCATTGCCAGCAACTACTGCAGCACTCTGTATTGTTGTGCATTTGATAAATAAACTTTGATTGATTGATTGAGTATGCATACAGTTGTATTTAAATATACGCATGCACCTGAACATAATCACCTGTACCTACATACTGTACAAAAACCTGTACATGAACATATACACCTCTACCCATAATAATACGTGGATCTGCACGTACTGTAAATCTTGTAAATGTGTTCCCCTATCTGTGCACACATCCTGACCTCCAGTATGGAGACCTGGGCATCACTTCCCTAAACACTGTGAACCTACAACGCACTACATAAACCACCCATCCTTTGAACCTCTGCTTCTCATGTGTGCAATCAAACAGACCGACAGTGCTGGGAGAGCCCCCCGGTGCTGTGGACCCCTGGGCAGGATTAACGGGTGCTGAAGGGGAAACATCTGCTGCTGCAAACTGGGGTGACGGCTCACGCCTGCCATCTCTCATCACACAGCGGGGAGGGGGAGAGACAGGAAGAAAGGGAGGAGAACACTTAGCTGCAGGAGGAGGCGGCCTCGGAGTGGCCGGGGTGGTGGTGGTGTTGCAGTGGCAGCTCCTCTCTTCCAGGAGGACAGACACACAGACACAAGCGCTCACTCAGCCTTGTCCCACCCAGCAGCCCCAGGAAGGATGTAGAACATGGGCTCTCTCACTCTGAACCACTTACAGAAGACACAGAGTCCGGAAGATATCGCACTTATTGCCACAATAAAAATATATTATATACAGTACATGTACTGCAGGTGCTCTGTCATAATAAAATAACCATCTTGAAAACAGTGAACCATCTGTGTCAGGCTCTGCATGAGGCGTTAGACCCAGCTATTCCAGACATGGCCTTGTTAAATTCTGCTCCTTTTTTCTGCTTGGTGTTGTGTGACTCTTGCATCATGCCAGTGTCTAGGCTGTGCATTTCAGTATACAGTAGCAAGGTATTCCAACGCACCAGAAAGTCTTTACCTGAATGCAGTCACCTGTTGGCACAAATTGGGGCAGCATGTGCTGTTGCTCAGTATAAATATTTACGCGCCCTGAACAGGCCACTGAAACCAGATACAAATGGGCAACTCCAGTCCTCCGGGCCCATAGCCCTGCAGATTTAACAGTCACTTTCTAATCAGCCTCCAGTGAAGCCCTAGAAAAAACGGATGATTCGACTTCCACATCTCGTGATTATTTCAAGGTCGGAGCTGGAATGAAAGCCAGAGAGGCGAACGAGCATGAGAGGGGAATGAGGGCATCCGGACCGTCTAGCTTGTTTGGCTGCTAACAGATAACTGATCCCAGGATCTCGCCCAGCCCTGAAGCCAGGGCACTGGTTTCAACAATACGCTGGGCAGCTTTTCCTTTGTACAAAGAAGTGCCTCCTGTCTTCTGTTTTATGTACACTTCCCTTACGGCCCCTGAAGACTGGAGTCCACACAGACAAGGGCTGCATCTAACTGCAGTCCGCAATACTTTAAAATGGCAAATTCACCCAAAGACCTTAAATCCCACTGATCACCACTAATAAGTGTTTGATCAAGATAAAGTGTGATTGTTAAACAACATTTCTTAAAAGGAACAAGTAAAAGGTTTATTCTATGCTGAAGATAGAAGAAATAAAACACAACGTTTTGGCTGTGACTCCACAGCCGAAAAGTTGTGTTTTCTCTCTTCTCATTTTCAGCATAGAATAAACCTTTACTTGTTTCTTTGCAGCCTACGCATGCTGACGCAGCCCCCCACCTGAACTACATCTGAAAGGTAATACATAGCAGAACAAGCAACAAGACAGAGTTACAGTAGGTCAGGGAGCTCTGGGGTGTTGCTGTCATGGATGACCTCTCTGTGTTGGACCTGGTTTTGACCTGCCTCAGAAAACACAGAAGGATCATGACCAGGTAAGAACCACTGGGTGCACCAGTAGTGTAGAAAGAGTCCTGAAGGATGTGATTGCTGTAATCCCAATCAAGCAATAGACTACATCACAACATTCCATCCTTTACACAAAATCAATTGTGGCACTGCTAAGGCAACCGCTTTGCTGAGTGTAGAGTCAGGGTTAGGGGTTTGGACTCTTATGTGGAAGGTCATGGGTTCAAATTCCAGGAGGGACACTGGTGTTGTACCTGTGGGCAAGGTACTTCACTCAGACTGTGTTGGTAACCATCCTCCCCTCAAGATCAACAGAATGGTTAATCAGGTTAACCAGCCTCAAACTGGGCTTGAACCTGTTGCCCCAAGCCCAGCTGTGTCAGCTTGGAGGCTGGTTGTACTGTATACAGTATAGACACAGTGAACATGAGAGACCCACACACTGTAAGCTTGCAGAATAGCACACATACAATTATTCATCCGCCACCATACCAGACTTGTCCTAGTCCAAGTGTGTCTGCACCAGAGGGCTCTGCATGCGCCAGTGTGGGTGAGGTAGAATGAAAAGCAGACACATAAAATCATTGTCCAAACTACTTTGTCCATCAGTTTGGGTGAGCTTATATGAAAGGCTACTAAAAAAGGCAGACAAGCCATTACATTCGGGCAAGTTCAATCCAAACACAGATCTGATCAGAAAGGTAGGGAGACAGCCAGGAGCCCAGGCCAGCACAACCTGTTGCCAGCTGTGTCCCAGCAGTGAGTGGTCCTCCCTCACCGCGGTATAAATAGATCAGCAGGCTAACGTGGATGACACATGCATCAGTCCCTGTCTATCTACACACATCCCCCTGGTCATTCAGGAAGGAATTTTCGGGAACACCACCCCCCGCTATACACCACACAAACATGGGGAAGGAGAATGTCAGAAAGTGTTCTAGATATTTACAGAAAACTAAATTAGTTATCAACAAATCAATACTGTTTTTATGTTTTTAACATGATATTTTGTCAAATACAGCACAACTACGTACACATACAGCACATACACTCGCACATACTGGACACAAGTGGACAGACACATGAACGGAAACAAACAGTTTAGGGTGAGTGACTGAAACCTATATACTGTACAGGCAACACAAAAATATATAAATAAAAAATACAAAATAAAGTCAGGTTCAGTGAGAGACAGAAGTTGCTGGAACTACCATGCTTTTAAGATACACAGCAAGAAGAGCCATTTGATATGTAGGACAGTGTAGTCAGGGAATTCAGGGTTTAAAAATACCCAGTGAGCGAGGGTGCCTAGAACACCACAGAACTCACACACTGACACAGGCTGCGTTACAAGGCTGAAAAGCACCACAAAATAACAAACAGCAACTACACCAACTTCACCAGGAACGATGAGAGTGGGTTTACACGTATCATTCATTTTATCCCTCTCCCAGTTTCACTGCCCCCCTATTAATAAAATCTCCTATTAATAAAGAGGCGTACTTCTCACCCTGACTCCGAGCTCTCGCATGGCACGCAGCGGAGCCTCAGGAAAATCAGAGCTGCACTCACCGTCCTCAGGAACTGTATCTCCTCCTCTCCCTCCCCGCCTTCCGCCATCCTTCCTCTTCTCCAAAGGTTATTCTTCTCACCTCGGGAGAAAGCAACGGACCTGCCCTTCTCCCTCTCTCTGTCTCGGCTCCCTCTCCTCTCGGTGCCTGCGTGTGGGTGTGCTGGAGTACAGCACGAGCCCGGTGACTCTCACAGCGTAGTGAGAGAGAGTGACAGGCCGACTCTCACCGCGAAGAGCACACAGGAGGAGGGGCAGCCCCGCCCACCCGCTCATGAACACCCACCCCCTGGAGCACAAGCCCCTCCCCCTCCTGAGCCAGCTATGCTAAAAACTATAAAAAGAAAGCAGCTGAGGTATTTTTGACAGACTCCTCTTCCTCTGCTACTTTCACCAGCCAAAACATTCCCAGAGCCGTAGTAAAAAATTAGTGAAAGCTTACAGGAATTGAGACCAGATTACAGAGTGAAACTCAAGCCACTAGTAAGATCCTGAGCCCCCGTGGAAGAATGAGCTGTAGAGCTCTGCTGTTGCTGGATCCATGCATTTCTCCTAAAGAACAAATCTTCTTCCGACTTCAACAAAGTCTCGACAATTCAAGCTCAGTAACAGCCTCATCATAGCAGGGTTCTATGGATAGAAAACCATAGAATAGACCTGTTACAATACTGGCTACAGTTCCAGTACAGTAGAACACTCCTGTTACAGTACTGGCTACAGTTCCAATATAGTAGAACAGTCCTGTTACAGTAGGAGCTACAGTCCCAGTACAGTAGAACAGTCCTGTTACAATAGGAGCTACAGTCCCAGTGCAGTAGAACAGTCCTATTACAATAGGAGCTACAGTCCCAGTGCAGTAGAACAGTCCTGTTACAATAGGAGCTACAGTCCCAGTGCAGTAGAACAGTCCTGTTACAATAGGAGTTACAGTCCCAGTACAGTAGAACAGTCCTGTTACAATAGGAGCTACAGTCCCAGTGCAGTGGAACAGTCCTGTTACAATAGGAGCTACAGTCCCAGTGGAGTAGAACAGTCCTGTTACAATAGGAGCTACAGTCCCAGTACAGTAGAACAGTCCTGTTACAATAGGAACTACAGCCCCAGTGCAGTAGAACAGCTACAACAGGAGGTTGCCCTAACAGTATCTTTAGTGAAGTGTGGAGAGTAGAACAGCCCAATTACAAAAAGGGACTGCAGTAACAGTACAGTAATCCTTTAACTTTAGGGGACTATAGCAAATAGTAAGTATAACATTCCAATCAAGCATGACTGGTCAAATGGCCTGTTTTCATTAGTACCTTTCTTGTGTCCTGCTTCAAAGACAGTTGCCAACCATCTCAGTCTATCACAGAGCAACTATCATAGCTGTGATATATGACTGCAATGTATATATGTCATAGGCAGGGGACTGTGGTCATTTCTAGTCATTCACTAGTCATTTTCAAGTCCTCTACAATTAGTAAGCAAATACTATATATGAAACAGATCTAGGAACTAGGACTTAATTCAAAACAAAAATAATTATCAATACAAAACCTGCAAACCTGCATATAAGATCTTAAATTTAAAAAACTAACAGAAACATGGTTTAAGTACATTTCATACAGTCTTCAGTATTTGAGCTATGAGCTACACCATTCCTGTAGAAAACACACACAAACAAAGCATGCCTATTTAAATGCATACCCCTAAAACCTGTGAACAAAATAAAACTGTCCCACAGCAACATACAGTAGTTTGTGGTTCAGTACTATAGGAATATGTGGGGTTTACAGTGTAGTACTGGTCTTCCAAACAAGAAGAATCTATTGACCTTCCCAAGATGGCCGACACACAGACCCAATCTACCGTCAGCATGTATCACCTTAGAGATGCCACCTACAAACATTTCTCCACAAACCAAGATTCCAATACTTCTTCTTCCACACAGCCAGAAACATACTAGAAGAGACCAGATTTCAGGGTTTTTTTTTCAAAACATCCAAAATCATTTTGCGAATCACTGTATTACGACAGTAAACATGAGGTATAAAAATGAATAATGTCAACAGGCACCTACAATAGAGCTGCTGCAATTTAAATCAATGAGTTAAGTTTTAAAATAAGCTCGCAGGGGAGACTAGGATCTCTAGCCTGCTGGGCTGCACCCGAGAAGCACTACAGTGGTGGAGTTCAAGAGTCCTGCAGGGTCCCAAGTCCTCTTCTACTATGCAGGTTGTTAAATCCGTGAGAAAAACACGAACAATGTGATCAAGTGATCACTGAGAGCAACGGAAGATAGGAATGTCTCCCGTCTCCCTTCAGCGAGGCTGGACTCCCCAGCTCAGGGGTTAAGAGGACCGAACCCGTGTCTTCAAGAACGGCCTGACTGTAACCTGCTGGACACCAGCGCCTCCAGGAGCCCTCGCCTCCCTTGAGCTCTCTTTGGCAGTGTGTTTCTCCGAATCTTTCTTCCTGTCTTCCCAGGGGGAGGAGGTCGCTTTGCTAAGGTTTCACTGTTCCTGTCAAGTTTGATTTTAAATTGATCACAAGATGGAGATACGCCTGCTGCACACCTGCTCGGTGTCCTGTCTCACTCTCTCACTCTCTCTGCTCCTCGCTCCCCTCCATGTTAAACTGGAGATTCCACCCAGCCATTCCTCAGATATCCAGACCTGGGCCTCCAGGGCTTTTTTCCTGATTTGTCTGTCACAAGCATATAGCTTCCATCCAGTGGAAACCCTCCATCATACACAGGGTTTACAGTCTGTGACGGGGTTAAAGTTAAGGAGAGTTAAAGTTTTTATTTAAATCCGGTCTCTCCTCTTCTAATTTGTCCTTCTCTTTCTGTGCCCTCTTTTCTTCCTCTCTGTCTCTCGCTGCTCTCTTGCATTTCAGTAAAACCAGTAAAACATCGTCCGTCCTTCCCCCCCTCCCACCTGGCTTCCGCCAGGTTCTCCTCGCTCACCTTCCCTTAAAGAATGGAAGGAATTTGAGACTTAGGATGCAGCAACTGTGCCAGCTATAAATCTGCATTAATGACACCTTACTCTTCCGCGCGCTCTCTGACTCACATGCAGCGCAGACACACGCAGTGGGGACAGACAACACATACACAGACACAGTGACATAATTAAAGCATCTCTCTCCCTCACCTCCACAATCTCCATCTAACTGTCATCTCTTGCCACTCTCCCTCTCTCTCCGGTCTCCCATAGCAACCGTATCCGGCAGCACAGCAGAGGTACCAGTAGGGCTTTCTTTTTTTGGGGAAGGCAGGGGGTGAAACCAGATGGACTGTCAACTCCACCGAGCATGCTCACAGACTAAAAGGAAAGTAAAAAACAAGGTGAGCATGCACCACAAGGCATCCTGGGGATTGTAGTTTTTGTGCCCATCTCTCTCGTTCCCTCTGGCTCTCTCACCACCTCTTCATTTCCTCTATGCCCTAGTTCGCCCACTAGATGTCAGTGTGTCCCAGCCGTGCAGAGTGAAGCCCGTCCTCTCTGTGACCACTGAGCTGCACTTCCATTACTTCATGTCTAAGGCCAGTGCCTCTCGGCTCCAGCCAAGCGTGTTTACAGGTCTCTTCAGACCAGTAATGGCTCAAGGTTGGGACAGGGCTACAATTAGTTCAATTAAACAAGAAACTCAATTATGTAATTCAGGGCTGGAAACTGTATCGTGTTACAACTGGAGAAAGAACATTACATACTTTAACTGCAAACATAAGTGTGGCTCGGAAGTTTTTAGCAATACAATTGCTTCATTTTTTCTGCTCCAAAAGGCCTATAATTTGAAGCACCGTGCAGGCAAAGCACCCCTTCTCACAGAAAGAGTCAACTGAAACTCAGAGCCTCAGATATTCACTTAGGCAAACAACAGCTGCTAGCTGGCCCCGGATGAGTGGTCAATAAACACAGAAAAGGCCACACTGGCAAACACATGTAAGTGGAGCCAAAAGAAATAGGTCAAGAGCCTATTTATGGAGTAGCAGAACTAGTGGCTTGCCCATGTCTGTGTCTACCACTTCTGCAACAGAGGGAGAGTGGAGAAAATGCTGACCGGCCCGGGCTGGGCCAGCGCCGCTGTTTGTGCTTCCTGCTAGCAGTCCCGGACTGACGTAATAATAATTACAGCCTGCCGCGCTCTTCCGTGGCGTTCCGGCCGGACGAGTGGCCGCCAGGAGGGAGCAGACGGGACGGATGTGCCGTCCCCAGTTCGCAGAGGGGGGGAGGGGGGGCGGGCACAGGCCACAGGCCGCCCAGCACTGTTATTATTTCTGAGGTTAAAGACAGTTTTTGTTTTCGGGAGTCTGTGTTTATCTTTTATTTTGCTTCTTTGTTTTTTCCCCTTGAGCAGACCTTTTAAGAAAAAAGAGGAACCTGGGAGTCAGGCCTGTCGGTCAGTGAGCGCCCAGAGGAACAGACAGAGGAGGAGGACAGAAACAGGAAGGCGCGCAGCTGTGGGACAGAACAGAAGGAGCAGGGGCAGCAGGAGGGGCAGCTGACAGGGAAGAAGACTGGGAGAGAGAAGCGCTTGAGTTTTACTCATCACTTTATGAAAGAACCCAACACAGGAAAGCACGCCGTGGTGGGAGCTGTGCTACCCGGAGTACACCTCCTCATCCGGGCACGGGCAGGACGCAGGCAGACAGAAGGGGGCGATGGGGAAAGGAGGAGCGAAAGAAGAAAGAATGAAAACAGAGGGGTGGAGAGGAGGAAAGGAGAGAGAGAGAGATGGGGAAAGGAGTGAAGAAAAAGAGGCCAAAAAAAAAGAAGGGTGGAGAGGAGAATAGGGGAGACAGATAGGGAAAGGAGTGAAAAAAGAGATCAAAAAAAGCAAACGCTAGAGGGATGGAGAGACGAAAGGAGAGGGAAACAGAATGGGAAAGGAAGAAGGGAGGAAGCGAGAGGGGAAGTAAAAAGCGTGACAGACAAGGAGGTTAGTGGAGTCAAACTGAGGGCGAGAGAAAAGAAAAACATAAAACGGGGCCTCTGTGTCCAGTGTCCCTGGTTCGCACACACCTCAGCTCCCTCTTACTCAGTCACAGCTTTGATTTAGACGTTTCTGCCATCGTTTCCTGTTGCTCGAAAATCTCAGCATTAATCGATGATGAATTAAATCAAGGCCTCCACTACGAAACAAAGAGATCAGCTGCAAGGAAAACAGGGACACTCTTTTCCTGGATTGGGAAGCCCCTGGAGCCCCAGGATTCACAGGGAGCTTGAAATAGTTCATTTAGCAGAGATCTGGAAAGCAGGTTAACTGCTCCTCATTAAGCAGCTGACCTGATTAAGTCCATCAGAGCTCAGCTGGAAGGAAAACCTGAAGAGAGATGCTGAACAGGAGAGAGCAGCAGAGGCGTGTGTGATTACAGCACCTTGGAGAGATCTGTTCTGAGGCGCGGAGAGATTGCACAGCTCAACTGGCTCACAGCCAGAGGCCGGGCGGCCAACTGACCCCAGACTTACTCCTTCAGACAGGGCAGACCCGTCAACTGATGTCTAAATCACGGCACATCTGAACAGCGCTTGCTGAATCTTCACTAGGCCCGATTCAGAAACTGTTACCCTAAAAATACCTGCATCTTGACTGTTTACCCAAATTGCCCAAATTACCCAAACTGCAAATCTGGCAGTTCTCCTCTGTTAATTCGCACATCATCCCTATTGGCAGGGATTCCACAAGGGGATCAGTGATGAGGATCAGCTGTTCTGACCATCTGATGAGTGGAATCTCTGAGGGACAATAAGAAAATCATAATGTCTAACGGTGTGATTCCTGTATTGCCCCTGCAACAAAACGCTGGCTCTCAGAACTGCCCTCATTCAGGTTTCGCTGCAAGGAACTTCACCCCCTGAACCTCTGGAGAAGGGAGGGGGCTTGTTGTGGAGCGTCTAAAGCCGAGGCTTCACAGCTGAAACGTTGTGTTTTCTCTCTTCTCTTTTCAGCATAGAATAAACCTTTACTTGTTCCTCTATAAATCTATGCTACCTAATCAGAAAATGCTACCTCAAACTGCTTTCTGTTCTCTGCCTTGTAGGCAGCACATTTTGATAACCTAATGCCTCTTATCAGAAAGTCCTATGATTCAAATTTAATTGCTCCTTGCGCAGTTTATATATATATTAAATATATATTTTAAAATATACAATATAACAATATACATATAAAAATATAAAGGTAGCAAATTTCGATAGTGTCACGATACATTATCAGAAGAACCTACCATTAAAACTTAAACGCTGCTTTTGAAAATTCACCCATAAGTCACTCAAAATAATAGGTAGCACAACTTGAAAGCCTTATGATATTTTATCAGAAATCCCTAACATTACAATTTATTTTCTGCTTGACCTAGTTTACCCATAATGCACTCAAAACTGTAAGTAGAAAATTTCGATAGCCTTGATCCCTTACCAAAAATTCCTACCAATACAATGAATTTGCTGCTTGAGCTTACTAATATACACAAAAACTACGTTATCAGAAAATTCTACTACTGATGTTTTAGAGCACATATTGTGACACAGTGCCCCTAGAAACAATAAGCAGAAAATCCTACCATTGGTGTTTTATAGGAAATACCAGTTCAAACAAATAACTTCCATAAAGTACCATTATTATATTACAAAAGATGTGTGTTCATTTTACAAAAGTAGCCTCATTCAAGAACATTGGTGATCGAGTACAGAATAGCAGACCTGCAGCGGAGAGAAGAATGTCACTGTTAATTTACATACTGACAGAACACTATCGCACCAAGGCTTATACGTTCGCCACATATTTTTACAGATTGTAACGCATACGGCCGACAGTGCAGGTTGTGCGAGCCGGCTCACCAGCGCGGTGACGTCACCGCCCTTCCCTGTGAAGAGCAGGGACCTCAGCCGATGATGGGAGACTTCCCTTTAGCTCAGCTGGCTGGGTCCCTGGGTTCGAGTCCCCAGTGGTGGGGGGCCGACCTGAGGCGGCCACGGTGAGGCCGCATACCCACGGGAACTACAATATATAGGTTGACTGATATATGTGATAATGTGAACATTAATAATCAAATATGAATGCGTCAAAATGCCTGCTTGTAGCTACTTTCCTAAGACTACAATGAACGTTTGGCGATTTGGATAACAAAAACAAAGAACTGAACTACAATAAGCTGGTTTCGTACAATACGCTTGAAGAAAAGCTTAATTATTTTCAATTGATCTTAATTAATTTTCAATTGGTAGGATGTTGGAACAGCTGACGACTGTAGATGAGTCAGGGCCGTAACTGTCACTCACCTTCAAATCGGGTGAAGAATCGCGTTTTATCAAAAAGTAAAAGCGGTAGATCCGTCTCCCGTCGACAATATTGACGAAACACTAGGAACAGCAACTTTTAACTCCGTTTCTGTCGCAAAATAAATGAACTTAGACGGAATACACGGAGCGGCGCGCGCGCGCCCCTAACGGCGTAAGTCGGCCGAGAGCGCGCGCTGCGGTCTGCTCGAGCGACGAAGTCGGCACGGGACGCTCCCGCGCGTTTTGCCTCGCTTCCTCTTCCGCAAATAAACTCCCGCCAGTCTCCCGCGACAGTGTTTCGGTGGGAAAAGGAAGGCTTTCTTCCATTCCTACAGTCGCACAGGGTTCCAGACCCGATTCCCACCTCTTACCTTCTGCCGTTTCTCTGGGAAAGAGACTTGGAGCCCAGACAAATAAAGAACAAGCAAAGGTTTATTCCATGCTTTAAAGAGAAGAAAACAAACGCAACAGTTCAGCTGTAGAGCCTTCTTTGGGTGTCAAGAAGGCTCCACAGCCGAAACGTTGTTTCTTCACACCTCTCTCCACTTCACACCACCGGAGTGGCCTCTCTGCCTCCTCCACTCTCCCAGCTTTTGTTCTCCTGTGCTCTTTAATCTTTGCTGTCTGCCCTGTCTTTCTCACACCCGAAGAAGGCTCCACAGCCGAAAAGTTGCGTTTCTTCTCTTTTCAGCATGGAATAAACCTATGGCTTGTTCCTGTGGAATAAACCTTTACTTGTTCCTTTGAGGCCGACGCAGATACCTACTCGAACTAGTCGAGACAAACATACTTGTTCGATTCATGACCCTTGTGTAGCTAATGAACTGTTGATGGGCTTCGGTTTAGGTTTCTTCGGTAGGGTAAAAAAAAAGAAAGAAAAAATACATTCTGTGCCACAGTTCTCTCTGCTGACTAACCATGTGAAACATTGTTAAATGTCCCGTTTGTGAATACATCCGGTACAAGTCCGTCTTGTTTACTGACGGTTCGGCACACTTCCTCTGGCTTCGGATTCTGCTGACATTTCAGAGCTCGCATACACATAAGAAGAAAATTATATCGTCTAACGGTGTGATTCTCGTATTGGCCCTGCACCAAAACACTGGCTCTCAGAACAGCCCTCATTCAGGCGGGCTGCAGGGAACTTCACTCCCCTGGACCTCTGGAGAAGGTGGAGGGCTTGTCGTGGAGCGTCTGACCCAGGGTCGTCTCGCCCGTGTCCGTCCTTCAGACACCCTTTCGGGGACGATCAGTCAGAAATCAGGCAGGCAACTCTTAATAAGCCGTGGAGAGGCGGATTGAAGTCCGCTGTGCTGACTTGGATGGACACAGCTCTGGAACTTCAGAGTATGAAACATTTTTAATCATCACCTCTGTAATTATATCCGGTACAAGTCTGTCTTGATTGTTACAGGTTCGGCGCACTTCCTTATTACTTCGGTACCGCTGACATTTCAGAGCTCACATACTGCGGAACCGCGCTCTCCCGACCCCGAGATCACAACAAACACTACCTACTGTACGTGCACGTGCACCTTGAACAGAAAATAATAATGAAACCTTTTGGCTTCCACTGGGAAATTAAATTCACTTCTAAATGTCACAGTCTGACAGCCTGTGCTGTGTAGCACGTCATGTCCAGATGGGACTTCAAGCAGGTGTCTTCAGCGAGGCGATAAGGGCCATACGAAAACCAGTGTAGGCAAATCACCAAGCTGGAGTGGTTTATTTCATAAGGCACCATCCCGACACACAGAGGCCACAGCACGGTTGGCACAAGAGAAGCACAGAACAGCACACCAAGCACGTTTCTAACACAGGAAGCACATTTAGCAATCTATTTTAATTTTAAGCTTAGTCCACATGCAAAAAAAGTTTTAAACACGTAAAAAGTTCAGAGGTTTATGTAAGTTGACGTATAGGACATCAGCAGTGATTTCTACTCTAGGACATGCGTCCTTGAGGGGACACAGAAAACACGTCTAAGCAGAAGACCTCAAACATGTACCACATGACACACACAATCCCAGAGCGGGCGACTGCGGTCGGCGTCTTTGGTCCACCCCAGGGGAAATGGGGAAGCTGTTTTGGGAGCTGCACAACAGTAACATGTCAGACACAAGCCCGATGGAATCAGTTGCCCCAAGCAGAAGGGACACCTGTTCTCTCTTCTGTTACGGTGCCCAGAGTAACGACAGCATCCAGCTGCACAAGTCCTGTAGGAGAAAAGACCCATCGGGTACAAGGAAAAGAGAGACAAAGTGCAGTGGTGCAGGAGCCAAGTCCAGTTCATCCGTGTTTCCTGCCCAGTGTGTTTCCTGCAAATTGCCACTGGAATGGCTGACCCTGACCCTAACCCATGACTCCAACCCACGAACACACAACTGTCCATGGACAGATGACTGTTATCTTGGACACTCCTGCAGCAGGGGGGACAGGGAGGCCCACTGCCCAGCTCTCTCTCTCTCTCCATCCCTGCTTCCATCTCTTCACCTGGTCTCTCCTTCCCTCCCCCCTCCCTCTCCCTCCTCCTCCGCCCCACCCTGCCCCTCTCAGTCGAGCTCGATGGAGGTGCAGCGGCACTCCCTGACCACCGTGAGGCGCTGCAGCCGGGTCGGGGGACGCAGCGTGGGGCAGGTCAGCGTGACCGCGAGGGTGCCCAGCTGGCGGGGCTGGCAGTACGAACAGGAGCGGAAGGCGCCGCCCCCGTCGCCCCCCACGCCGGGGATGTAGAAGGAGTTGCACTGGCCGTAGCAGAACCGCACGATGACCGCGCGGCTCAGGCAGCCCTGCACGCGCACCGTGTGCACCAGGGGCCGGCTCTCGCACCAGTCCCGGCGCACGAACCGCCGCTCCGTGACGAAGAGAGCGACAACCTTATCTGCGTCCAGAATCTCATCTTTGTCCCGGCCTTCCAGCACGAGCCCAGCAGGTGAGGCTGTCGGAATCTGCTGTTGCATTTTGAGCAATCGCAGTGCCTTTGCATCCAAAAAATCATCTGTGTCTCTGCCTCCTACACTCTGTTCAGCCAATGACGTTCTCCCACGCTGCTGCAGTTGTCTGTTCTGCAATTTAATTGGCTGTGCATCATCTCTGTCCCCCCCTCCCAGACCAAACTCGGCCAATGATGTTGCCACAATCTGCTTCTGCTGCTGCAGTTGGGGGAGCTGCTCCTTGTTCTGCGACCTCATTGGCTGCTGGGTTTTCTTCAGTGATAGGCTGGATCCTCCCCCCGAGACCCTGCCTGGACCAATCATTTCAGTCCTTGCCTCTGACTGGTGGGTGCAAAGGAATATGGTGCTCAGTATCAGCAGCAAAGGAGTCCGGAGAGCCATTCCTAGGGGGAGAGAGAGAGGTTAGATAGTAGACGTTATCTAGCACACACACACAAAGACACACTCAGACACTTAAATTCAACTCTCCTGTCTCCTTAGCTTTCTGTCGCATTTACAAAGGAAAACACTAATCTGATAAGATCTTAAGATGAGATAAGATCACTTTATTGGCCATATACACTTCTTGTATTAGGAAAAGACAGCTATATGTCTTTTTGCATACCCCAGCTTGCTCTCCATGAGACACACGAGAAGCTGGGGGTCAGAGTGCAGGGTCAGCCATTTATACAGCGCCCCTGGCGCAGCTGGGGTTAAGGGCCTTGCTCAGGGGCCCAACGGAGTAGGATTCCTCTGGCAGCCGCAGGGTACGAACCGGCAACCTTCCAGCCACAGACGCAGATCCTGAGCCACAGAGCCACCGCACCGCCCCTAATCATGGGTGTGTGGTTTCCAGGTGGTAATCTAGGAAGCCTAACTGTCCTGCCAACCCCTGGCTGTAAACAGGCCTGAAGTGCAGCACAGTGGAGCACAAAGCATAGCTGTAGCATGCAGTACAGAACACAGCACAGCTGCAGAGTACAGTGTACAGTGTGCAGCTACAGAAGAGAGCACAGCTACAGATGCAGAGCACAGTGTACAGCTGAAGTACATTGCGGCACTAAGCACAGCACATGGCACATATGACATAGCACAGTATAAAGTATAAATCTCAGAGCCCGAAATGCACAGGGCAGAGCATATGACACAAAGAGCAGTTAAGAGCATGACACATAGCACAGCATTAATATATGACATTATAGATTAAAAACAGGAACAGCGCCGCCATCAAGTTTAATTTTCACGGCAGTGTGGAAGCAGATAGACGAACTTCCTCATACAGTGAATTATCAGAATTCAGGATTCCTTAAAGATGCACACCTGCCTGGAAACAACACAGGCATGTAAAGGAGAGATGAACTCGGTCCCTTCTTTCTGCCTCAGCCCAGTGTGGAAATTAATTCAGACACACTGAACCTATTGTGCATTTTCCACTCTCCCTGTTCCTCCTTTCCCTTCTTCTTCAATCCCTATTTCACCTCCATCTCTCACTATTGTTCAACCTTTCTCTCCCTTTTGTCTCCTTGTCCATCCCTCCTTTCTTTCCCACACTCTGTCTCTCTACCCCCCTCTTATTTACTTCCTTCTGGCCGGAAGGTTTTCCAGAGAAAGTGTCTCTCCCTGTCATTAAGGAATGCCACAGCATTCAGCTTGCATTCTGCTTTTCACACCCATTGGAGCACCAAAACAACAGGAGCCAGTGGAAAAAACACCTTCAGTCTTAAACACAGAGCCCTCATCCTTCACTAGGTAACTGACCGCAGTGTTAAACACAGAGCCCTCATCCTTCACTCGGTAACTGACCGCAGTGTTAAACACAGAGCCCTGTCCTTCACTAGGGAACTGAGCACAGTGTTAAACACAGAGCCCTCATCCTTCACTAGGGAACTGAGCACAGTGTTGAACACAGAGCCGTCCTTCACTAGGTAACTGAGCACAGTGTTAAACACAGAGCCCTCATCCTGCACTAGGGAACTGAGCACAGTGTTAAACACAGAGCCCTCATCCTTCACTAGGGAACTGAGCGAAGTGTTAAACACAGAGCCCTGTCCTTCACTAGGGAACTGAGTGCAGTGTTAAACACAGAGCCCTCGTCCTTCACTAGGGAACTGAGCACAGTGTTAAACACAGAGCCCTCATCCTGCACTAGGGAACTGAGCACAGTGTTGAACACAGAGCCGTCCTTCACTAGGTAACTGAGCACAGTGTTAAACACAGAGCCCTCATCCTGCACTAGGGAACTGAGCACAGTGTTAAACACAGAGCCCTCATCCTTCCTTAGGGAACTGAGCACAGTGTTAAAACACTCGTCCTTCACTAGGGAACTGAGCTCAGTGTTGAACACAGAGCCCTCATCCTTCCCTAGGGGAACTGAGCGCAGTGCTAAACACAGAGCCCTCATCCTTCACTAGGGAACTGAGCGCAGTGTTGAACACAGAGCCCTCATCCTTCACTAGGGAACTGAGCCCAGTGTTAAACACAGAGCCCTGTCCTTCACTAGGGAACTGAGTGCAGTGTTAAACACAGAGCCCTCGTCCTTCCCTAGAGAACTGTGCATAGTGTTAAACACAGAGCCCTCGTCCTTCACTAGGGAACTGAGCGCAGTGTTAAACACAGAGCCCTCGTCCTTCCCTAGAGATCTGAGCGCAGTGTTAAACACAGAGCCCTCGTCCTTCACTAGGGAACTGAGCGCAGTGTTAAACACAGAGCCCTCATCCTCCCCTAGGGAACTGAGTGCAAAAGATAGTGTTGAACATAGAGCCCTCCTCCATCTTTGTCCAAATCTGTTCCCAGTTAAAACACAAACTCTGCTGTGGAACAAACAGGCCAGAGCTGCATCTCAGCCACAGGGTCTGTTGTCACATCACTCTCTCAATCACACTTCACAGGTGGAGCTGATCCAGGAGACTGACACCGGTGTGTGTGAATTTTCTCCAGCTATTCAACAAAGACGTATCCACAATATTCTTTTTTAACATGACACGGATGTACAATATCACAGCTACGATATTTAAAACAATTCTAGTTCACAAAGGATTACAAAAACATCTTTAACCCAGAGTAGCAGGATTAGTTTTTCTTAAGTGGATTTAATAATAGCTAGTGCACAATACTATAATATAAATGTCAATATAAATAATTTAAAAAACTGCCATGAAACACACATTGAAAATTCTACATTTTATACACATGCACAACTGTAAGTTTTGCTGATAATCTCACCCATGGTGTGTGCTCTCCAGACAGGCTCTGAACCCCCCCTTCGCTCCAAACTGGGGTCCCCCTCTCTGGACAGCTGGCCCAAATATCCGTCTCTTCCAGAGCAGCCACTCCACCATCCACAGAGACCAAGACAACTCACTCACACTGTCCTTTCCTCCTTCACCCCTTCTCTCTCACGATTCAGCACAGTGACTCCGGCTACAAACAAAGAGCACAGATTAACACTCCCTCCCTCTCTGTCCAGCCCTCTTCCTAGATTCCTCACTCTCCCTCTGTCCAGTCCTCTCTTCCTAAATCCCTCTCTCCCTCTGTGTCCAGCCCTCTTCCTAAATCCCTCTCCCTCTCTGTCCAGCCCTCTTCCTAAATCCCTCTCTCCCTCTCTGTCCAGCCCTCTTCCTAAATCCCCCTCTCCCTCTGTGTCCAGCCCTCTTCCTAAACCCTCACTTCCCCTCTGTCCAGTCCTGTCTTCCTAAATCCCTCACTCCCTCTCCTCTCCAAATCATTCAAGTTGAAACAGATGTAACTCTCTTTCACTCCAGAAGAGGAAGACAAACACTCATTTTAGCCTTGCTATAGTAAAGACTTCTTGGGCCTCAGCGGCAGGTCCTGGACCATTAACAGCATGTGTGTGACACAGGCAGACCATCAGTGCCCAGCCCTCCCCCAAGGTCCCACAAACGCTGCTAGGGTCCAACCTGGCCCACCTTGGAGCCCCTCTGCAGGACCTGACCCAGATCCACAACCACAACCACAACCCCAGACTGCAGATTTCTGCTGACGCAGGGAAAGCTACAGAATCTAAATTCTAGATACCCCAAAGCTGAACAGGTCAGGACCTTCCAAAGCCATATTCACCCCAGACATAAGCCCCGCACTGATCGCAGCTCACAGACCAACGAGACGAGAAAGAAGCAAGAAGGCCTAGCAGGAGCCAGGCGCATAAGAAAGCTGCAACACGCTGCTTCCTTAATCAGCTCTGTTAAGAGGATCACACCCCTGATGCAGCACAGGCGAGGTGGAGACAATGCACACTTACCATTAACTGAAACAGACTGAACTTTAGGTATACAATATGACACAGACTGGACCAGTGATCTCTGGACTGTAGGGTTACAATATGACACAGACTGGACCAGTGATCTCTGGACTGTAGGGTTACAATAGGACACAGACTGGACCAGTGATCTCTGGACTGTAGGGTTACAATATGACACAGACTGGACCAGTGATCTCTGGACTGTAGGGCTACAATATGACACAGACTGGACCAGTGATCTCTGGACTATAGGGTTACAATAGGACACAGACTGGACCAGTGATCTCTGGACTGTAGGGCTACAATATGACACAGACTGGACCAGTGATCTCTGGACTGTAGGGTTACAGTATGACACAGACTGGACCAGTGATCTCTGGACTGTAGGGTTACAATATGACAGACTGGACCAGCCATCTCGGGACTATAGGGTTACAATAGGACACAGACTGGACCAGTGATCCCTGGACTGTAGGGTTACAATATGACACAGACTGGACCAGTGATCTCTGGACTGTAGGGTTACAATATGACACAGACTGGACCAGTGATCTCTGGACTATAGGGTTACAACATGACACAGACTGGACCAGTGATCTCTGGACTGTAGGGTTACAATATGACACAGACTGGACCAGTGATCTCTGGACTGTAGGGTTACAGTATGACACAGACTGGACCAGTGATCTCTGGACTAGAGGGTTACAGTATGACACAGACTAGACCAGTGATCTCTGGATTGGAGAGTAAACCATTTCCTTTTTGTCAATCTACACCAAAAACATTTTAAAATAGTACCTTTTATTCTGAATAAAGACATATTTAAAAGAAATCTTACAAACATAACACTTAACACAGAAATGAATGAACACTGACAAAGTATTTATAGCAGCCAAGGGCAAGTCCAGTGTTCTTAGCTTTACTCAAGCCGTGGCTGAAAAGGACTCCGCAGTGCCTCCTGTTATCTGACACAAGTCACAACATCCCTGCGGCACCTGTAGGAACCAGGGCATCGCCATGGAAAGATGCTGCCTGGGTGAGGGATAAAGGGGCTCCAGAAGGGCTCTTTTCATGTGGTTGCAGCAGAGGGTTTTGAAGAATTTGGGGTTCATTCTGCCAGGCTCTCCCGAGAGTCCTGCTGACAGTGGCCATCACTGGACGTTTGTAGTTCGGACCGAGCCCCTGTCGCAGGGCCCGCAGGTGTCGCAGGTCGCGCTGTGGCCAAGCATCTCTTTGAGATGCTGCTGCTGTAGAGGTGATGTCACTTCCTCTTGCAGGCTAGTGGCTAGTAGCCAGACTCCTGGCAGTGCTGCTGGACAGGTCCTGGCTGTGGGCTTCAGTGCTGCTGCGTGTGCGGATATAGGGATCATGCTGCTGGCTGTGCTTGAGCGGTTACTGGGGCTCTGGGCCCTCGTGTCCCTCCAGCAGCCCCAGCGAGCTCTCGTGACTCAGAGATCGCCCGAACCTCCTTGCACCCTGCCTGCGCAGGCGCCCCAGTGGCCCTGTGGCCCAGCCGCCGCCTCCTCCTCCTCCTCCTCCTCCTCCGGCGCCCCCAAACCTCTGGGCGACACGCAGGACGGAGTTCCTCTGGAAGAAAAGTGGGGAGGTGGAGAGAGGGGAGGGGCGGTGCACGGCGAGGAGGGGAGCCCACAGCCGGCTGGAGAGGGAGTTGAAGCTGCGCACGCGGTCCGCCACTGACACCCGCGGTTGGGTCCTGTCTTTAGCGGATCCTGACCCTCTCTGCCCTTCGTGTGCCCCATCTTTCCCACCCTTTCCTCTCGGTTCCTCCTCTTTCTCCCTCGGTCTCAGTGCTCTGTAGCTCCAGCTTTCTTCCTCTCCGTGCTCCTGATCTTCCTCTGGCTCGGGATCACCCTGGAGAGCTGTGCTCCTCGACTCTTCTGACCTCTCCTCCTCCCCCTCACTCTCATCCATCTCTATGGAGATGCCTTCGGGCAGGCTGTAGGATCGCCTGGGGGGTCTGAGCTCCCGGCTGTCACTCCGGAAAACATCAAAAAATGGCCACTCCCCTGCATGTGCCATTTCGTCTTCTTTTCTCCCTCTTCCTTCCTGCAGCCCCGCCCCTTGCTCTAGCTCCGCCTCTGCATCCCCCCATGGTCCTTGCTCAAACCCCACCTCTGCATCCCCCCATCGTCCTTGCTCAAACCCCGCCTCTGCACCCCCCCACCGTTCTTGTTCCTGCCTCGCCCCTTGCTCTAGCTCCGCCTCTGCATCCCCCCATCGTCCTTGTTCAAACCCCGCCTCTGCATCCCCCCATCGTCCTTGTTCAAACCCCACCTCTGCATCCCCCCATCGTCCTTGTTCCAGCCCCGCCCCTTGCTCTAGCTCCGCCTCTGGATCCTCCCATCGTCCTTGTTCCAGCCCCGCCCCTTGCTCTAGCTCCGCCTCTGCATCCCTACCTCTTCCTTGCTCCAATACTGCCACTTTCTCCAGCTCCACCTCTTCCTCTCTCCCTCTGTGCTCCAGCCCCACCTCTCCCTCCAGCTCCTCCTCCCCATTCCTCCCTTGCATTCCACCCCCTTCCTCTTTCTCACACAGAACCTCTCCCTGCCCCTCCTCCTCGCTTTCGGCCTCAGTCCCTCTCTCCTGTCCCTCTCCTCTCTCCCCCTCTCTGTCTGGCTCAGGCCCTGTCCTACTCTCCCACTCCTCCTCTCCACTCTCTGTCTCCAGATCCTCTTCAGCTCCCTCCTCTTCCAGGGCCTCTGCCTCTGTCTCCGTTTCGCATGGCCAGACCTGAGGGCTGCCCATCTCAGCTTGCGCTGTGAGCGTTGGGGTGTCAGGGAAGACATTGATAAAGGTTTCGGGGTACAGGCTGTCCCCAGGGCTGTCGACGAAACTGCAGGTCAGGAGGTCAGGGTCATCATCCACCTCGCACACTACCACTACTGCAGAAGACAGAGAGGGACAAGTCAAATGGGAGTTTCGGTGTCGGAGAGCACACAGCTTGTAGAATTACAAAAATAAAACAGACTCCACCCACCTCTCTCTGGTCCACCAACGGGAGTGACAGGAGCTTCAGAGAGCCCACCCCCTTTGGAGCAGTTATGGCCATCCTGGCTGTCAGTCACCTTCTTCCTGCCTAACTCAGAGCCCTGCAGATCCAGTAACGAGAAATTGATTTCAACAAAGTCTACACAGAGATAAGCCATTACTCAGCCAATGATACTGCATTCTGTGCAGAGAACTGTGAAACACAAAGGCAGCAAAAGATGGCATTACGGAGAGCAGTACAGGCACAGGGTACAGGTGCAGTGGGGGTGTACACACTGGAGACACAGGTATAGAGAGGGACAGGTGCAGTAGGGGTGTACAGACTGGAGACTCAGGTGTAGAGAGAGAGGGACAGGTGCAGTGATTGTGTACAGACAGGAGAGACAGG
Organism: Atractosteus spatula; assembly: GCF_055471065.1. NCBI lineage: Eukaryota > Metazoa > Chordata > Actinopteri > Semionotiformes > Lepisosteidae > Atractosteus > Atractosteus spatula. Next base: position 71,485,472 of record NC_142708.1, on the reverse strand, counting down.
TGTAGAGAGAGGGGTACAGGTGCAGTGGGGGTGTACAGACAGGAGACACAGGTATAGAGAGAGAGGGACAAGTGCAGTAGGGGTGTACAGACAGGAGACACAGGTGTAGAGAGAGGGGTACAGGTGCAGTGGGGGTGTACAGACAGGAGACACAGGTATAGAAAGAGGGGTACAGGTGCAGTAGGGGTGTACAGACTGGAGACTCAGGTGTAGAGAGAGGGATACAGGTGCAGTAGGGGTGTACAGACTGGAGACACAGGTGTAGAGAGAGGGGTACAGGTGCAGTGATTGTGTACAGACAGGAGACAAGTGTAGAGAGAGGGGTACAGGCGCAGTGGGGGTGTACAGACAGGAGACAAGTGTAGAGAGAGGGGTACAGGTGCAGTGGGGGTGTACAGACTGGAGAGACAGGTGCAATTTGTAAAGGAATGACGCACAATGCTGCCTGAGTCTCGCCCTCCCCAGCCACTTAGAGAGAAGAGTCGCAGTGACCTCCTGAACCGATCCCCCCTCTCCTCTCTCATTGCACACTGGGTAGCTGGGGGCCTAGGGTAAATACACAGCACATACACTGTCACACTGGGGCAAACACAGCCAGCGGGTCAAATACAGTCACCCCACAACAGTGTGACAACCCGTCACACTGGGGCATAATACACAGTGGGGTTAATAAGCACTGGGGAAAACTGTTGCACTGTCACACTGCAGCTCAGACAATGGAGCAAACATACACTCAAGGAGGGTTTAACAACCATGAATAATAAGGATTAGGAAAGCTGCCCTTGTTCCTACAAGAACTGTTAATCCTGCAGACGTGACTGACCTCTGCGCTCGCTTGTCAGCTGTTCTCTTGCCCCTCTTGCTCCTGATGGAGCGGTTAGGGGTGCTGCCCTCCCTGCGCTGGCTCCCCCTCAGCTGGGGCAGGACAGAGGCAGGGGAGCAACGGGGTGGAGAGCTCTGGGAGCACACAGGGTCTGAGACCGAGGGAGAGGAAGACCAAACCACCAAAAAAAATATATATATATATAACTCAAGCCGCACAAGCAGTGTGTGAAATGCTGGACCAAAGCAGTTACAAAAATCACCGATAATGTGCCATCCAAATGAAATCGGGGACTGCTATAGGGGACACTCACCACTGGGGGGCGACAGTGAGACAGCTGGGCTCTCTTCCCTTAGGTCCTGTATTGATCTCCTGCACACAAGGCAACGAAAAAGACAGTTACACCAAGCGTGTGTGCCAAGCCTCCCAGCCGAGGTGACTACAAGGACACTTAATTGGGAGGCAGAGAGAGACACAAACACAGCCAGACCCCGCAAAGGGACAGAGAGAGGCAGGCACCCGAGAGAAACCGAGACCACTACAGCAGGACAGCGAGTGATACACCAAGAGTGACAGCCAGACAAAGTGCGAAACAGAGAGCGAGTCCGCAAAACTCTGGGACTGAAGCAGTGAGACAGGGAAAGTGAGGCAGTGAGGCAGAGACACTTGGGTGGAGACACTAACTAGTACCTCTTCCTGGCAGAACCCTCTGGTTCTGGCACGGTGTCCTCAAACGCTTTCCGTTTGGTGACGAGGAGAGACTGAAGCATGGGACTGGCCTCCCCCTGCTGGCCTGAAAGGGAACAGCATGGTCGCACACCACTTCTTACATACCAGATGACATTGTCAGACTCTTTGCCCATACAGCCTACTAACGAATGCAACAATTTTAGAAAAATAAAGAGACAGATAACAGGTATAGTTTCCTGAGCCAGATGGTTGGTGGGAACAGTAACTCAACCAGTTAATGCACAGCTTGAGGCATACAGTCCAGAGATCACTGGTCCAGTCTGTGTCATATTGTAACCCTACAGTACAGAGATCACTGGTCCAGTCTGTGTCCTATTGTAACCCTACAGTCCAGAGTTCACTGGTCCAGTCTGGGCTGTATCATACTGTAACCCTACAGTCCAGAGGTCACTGGTCCAGACAGGGCTGTATCATACTGTAACCCTGCAGTCCAGAGGTCACTGGTCCAGACTGGGCTGTATCATACTGTAACCCTACAGTCCAGAGATCACTGGTCCAGTCTGTGTCATATTGTAACCCTACAGTCCAGAGATCACCGGTCCAGTCTGTACCATACTGTAACCCTACAGTCCAGAGTTCACTGGTCCAGTCTGGGCTGTGTCATATTGTACATTACTCCACACAGCTGCTGGTTCAGTTACTGTGAGGGTATGACTAAGGGCTCCTCAAGCACCAACAATGAACACTTACAGACACTATGATGAAAACTGCAACCATACCTGGGGTCCCCCCTGCTGCCCTCCCGTCTACAGGTACGGGGGTGCCAGTTGGAGTGCGAGACGTCATCAGCTTGTTGAATGCCCCCACAAACCGTTCTGAAGAAGGGAGACAAGAAAAGTAATGCATGATGGACTGTTGAAAGGTGGTGGAATTGTTTCTCCTAATAAAGCAACTTTAAATTTCAATCTGAGAGGAGTGAGAAAAAGAGAAGATGGTAAGAGTTGGAGAGGGAGAGGCAGAAAGAATACAAAAGGTAGAGAACTAGAGAATCCTGCCCTACTGCCTAGCCAAACTACACCATCTTCCCTTTCACAGAGTGCCCCCTTGGCTACATCCCTATTCTCTAATGCAGTGGTTCTCAAACTTTTTGGACCAAGTACCACCTACAAGTCATCATCTCATAGGAACCCCAGAAATTCTCAATGACCAACATGAGCGCGCATACATATAATAAATATTATAATAATAAACTTTATTTGATATAGCGCCTTTAAAGGTGGCTTCTCAAAGTGTTTTACAGAAAAAAACAGTAACAACAACAAATAAAAATAATAAAAAAGCACCATTTCAGTGAGAGGGGTGAGCCTGATTAGTCGAGCAAAGCAGATGTGAATTCATTTTTTGAGCCTTGATACAATTCACAACAGAGTCTAACAGATTTTAAATCGTCAGGCATTTTCTTGATGGTAAAGGTCTCGCGGTGGATGTTGCAATGCGTCCATTCATTTCTGCAGCAACCTCTCTAATTCGTGCACCTACACCGCTGTGTCGGCTTGTCATCGCTCTAGCACCGTCTGTACAAACTCCGACATTTTATCCAGTCGATGCCATTCTCTTCGATAAATTTATTCAGCAGCTGAAATATGTGCTCTCCTGTAGTTCCTGTGGGTAGCGGCTTACAGAACAGAAAGTCCTCATGGGACGTACCCTCAAACTCGTATCTAACGTAAACGAGCAAATTGGCCAAATCGACTACAGACTCATCTAATTGCAGTGAAAAACATCTCCTCATCTTAACGCGCTCTATCAGTGTACTTTTGATATAATCCTTCATTTCAATAATTATATGAGTGACTGTGTCTTTCGGGGGAGCAGCAGGTCAAGCTGTTCAGCAGCTTTTTCTCCACACATGATACGTGTCAGCTCTTTTGCCAACGGTAAATAAGGTTCTTCAAAAATAGTGTGGCTTACCTGCTTTAGCAATCCGCAAGCTTGCATTTTTCCGCATTTCCGTTTTTATTTCCGTATTTATTTGAAGTTTTTATTTCATGCGCATGGGAGAGAAACACAGAGACGCTCGGTGTATTTTTCTCAAATTAACTTAGAACAGTTCTTAAATATTTTTCTGTTATCTATCATGCTTTCCTGTGCTCACAAGATTACCAGCGTTCGTAGCACGTATTTCTATGCATTCCTGTGTTTACAACTTGGCATTGTTCCAAAATCACGCACATTCTCCTTCCTCCCTATTTGCTGGAGATACAGTAGCTTTTTTTTAAATACAATTGGTCACTTGCATCCATAGCACGCATTCCTATAGAGTGGTATAGAATTACAGAGTATCTCTTGTGTCCACTGAAGTATTAGCGCACACTGTATCGTAGTACGTAGGCTGCGTATTCAACACGTATTAAAATACAAAATACGAAAACCCGTCCCGATTTTTCAGCGCACACGACACAGTTCCAGGGTCATTTGGCGTACCACCTGGCGGCACTCTGCGTACCACTGCAGGTACGCGTACCACAGTTTGAGAACCACTGCTCTAATGCATTCATGTCCACCCGCATCTCATCTACCAGAAGGTACCTCCAGATTCCCCATGTCTTTCTTTCCATCTGCCACAGTTCTCTCCCTGGAGGTGGGCCCTAACCACCTCCACCCCCTGTGACCACCCCTTAGGCACTAACTCCCCGCCCCCCCCCCCACCTCACCGCCCACACTGCGTCTGTGGTGCTTCACCGAGCCGGGCACTCTCAGCCCCGCCCCTGTCTCCAGGGCGTCACCAGGGGGTGTAACACAGCCAGGCTCCGCCCCCAGCAACAAGCTCTGCTTCTTCTCCAGCATGAATGTGGGGATGACACCTGAAGACGGACCAGTCAAAACGGTCAGTCACCCCCTCACTCTCCCGAGACACCTCTCCTTCCCGTATTTAAAGAGCTGTTTTCCGAAACTGTGGCTTCCTTTGGGAAGGGACCCAATCGTGGCCCTGGAAGCCCACTTACCTGTGGAAGCTCTCAGTTACACGGTGTAATGCTTAATTGACTTAATAATAAATCTGGACTGTTTTATTATTAAACAGACTGAATGTTGTATTTGAGTAACATAAAAATCCAAACTTTGCCTCCTGGAATCGGTACTGTAGGCGTGAACACATCTACACCCTGTGCTGACGAGGGGGAGAAGTACAAACAGCCCCTCTGAGCTGCCCACACCAAGAGACACTCTCATGACGGACTGACTAAACCACAGGACAACCAGCGCAATCTCTCTCTCCTCCTCCCTCACACTCCCTCCATCCCTGTCTCACTCACCGATATGCTCGGCGTGTGTGATAAGTGCCCGCACCGCCGCAGCCTGGCGCTCCAGCATGGCCTCGGTGCCCACGGCCAGCCTGGACCCCGATATCGGGCACTGCATCAGGTTGGGGCTGATCACCAGGGCTAGGGAGCCCAGATCCATCCGGCTCTCACTGCTCCTGGATGGACAGAGCAGGAAGACGTTCCTGAACTTCTTAAAACAGCACTAGACAACCGTCAGACTCCCCCCCACAGGCCGGCCAGACACACACCCATCAGACTCCACCCCACAGCCCGGACACACACCCGTCAGACTCCACCCCACAGGCCAGACACACACCCGTCAGACTCCACCCCACAGGCCAGACACACACCCGTCAGACTTCACCCCACAGGCCAGACACACACCCGTCAGACTCCACCCCACAGGCCAGACACACACCCGTCAGACTCCACCCCACAGGCCAGACACATACCCGTCAGACCCCCCCCCCACAGGCCAGACACATACCCGTCAGACCCCCCCCCCCCACAGGCCAGACACATTAGAAATTCTTCTTTAGGGCTGAAAGTACCAGCCAGCTACAAAGAGACACAGAGAAAGAATGACAGAAGGAGAGAGAAATATTAGACAGAAGGACAGACAATGAGAGAGAAAGAGGTGGGGGGAGTGGAAGGGAAAAAGACAGGATAGGGATATAGATATAGTGAAGGAGAGTCTCTCTGAACTTCACAGCAGGTAAGCACCCTGCTCAACGCAGACTTCTGGACTGAAGACTGGGGTGCCTCTTTACACAATCCTGCTGATATGGGAATCCTGCTGAAGCCTGAGGATACAAGCGAGATGAGCTTCCTCTCTGACCTCATAAAGTCTCCCTCTGGCTGCAGCACCTGATTCTCACCTCTGGGCGGCGCTTCTCAGGAAGCTGCAGAGGTACCGCAGCACCCGCGCGTGTGCAGGGGGCAGCAGGGCGGTCAGCAGCAGCGTGGCTCCCTCCCTCCGGTCCTCACCGCCCAGTCCCTGAGCCCGACACAGCGCCCCCTGCAGGGCGGGAGGGATGAGGGGGGAGGGAAGCTCACGCAGGAACTGCTTCAGGAGGGTGGCCACGTCACAAGGCTGCAGGGCTGCCGAGAGAGGCGGGAGGAACAGGGGCTCCCCCTGCTCCAGGCGGGCCTGAAAAACAGGGGGAGAGGGAGACGAGCTGAGTGTCTTTACAGCATCTACAGAGCTAGTGGAGTGTTAATGTGAAGACACAATCAGACTGAGTGTCTTTACGGCATCTTCAGGTCTCACAATGGAGTGTTAATGTGAAGCTACAGGTGATCAGACTGAGTGTCATCAGAGTATCTGCAGGCCCGATGGCCCAGGCATTGCATCAGCTGACCTTTATCACAGAGGAACAGAGCTTCCCTAACAGCCAAACAGGAAGTGGAAGAACGAGCAAGGGAGCTTGAGAAAGGGAGCGGGCAAGTGAAGCAACAGGGCGCACAGGAAGAGCGAGGCTCACACACACAGGAGGAAATACTGACCACCTCTGCCCCTCACTCCACCCTCTCACTCTCAGTCAGTTACCCTGAGGACACGAATGCGGGTCAGGGAGCCGGTCTTTCTGAAGAGTCCCTCCGTGCCCAGATGGAGGGAGAGGAACTGGCAGGCATCAACCAGGAACCTTCCGAGGGAGGGAGAGAAGGATTTGGAAGAGGAAAAGTTAGGTTGGAGGGAGAGAAAGGAAAAGAGATATTTCAAACAATGAAAAGAGCAAAAGAAAATCACACTAGAAACTAAATAAAACATCGATGCCAACGCAGACCTTCATGTACTTGATAACCCACAAAGCCTGTGAACAAGACTGGCAATCATGCAGGGAGAAGCAGTGGCAGGAATGTGACAAGCCACTGTATGACATGCCTCACAGAAGGACAGACCAGTCAGGGACCGAGCAGCCCAGACATGGCAGCCGGACACGCGGAGCCAGACCGGCCAGGGTCCGGGCCTGCCGGACACGCGGAGCCAGACCGGCCAGGGTCCGGGCCTGCCGGACACGCGGAGCCAGACCGGCCAGGGTCCGGGCCTGCCGGACACGCGGAGCACCCCAGACTGGCCGGAGTCAAGCAGGTCAGGGACCGGGCAGCCGGACACACGGAGCCAGACTGTGCCAGATTACCTACAGACACGCAGAAGGCGAGTGAAACCACTGCTGTCGTCAATAACCTTTTCCCTTGTTCTCTTGTGACTGGCTTTCGCTACGCTTGTACAAACCTTATGACACCCCATGCGGATCGGCTGGAAACTGACGTTTTCAGTAAGGGGAGGACAAACAGGTACTCACTGTGGCACGGTGCCCCCCACGTCCAGCACCTCGCACTGCGGCAGGGAGGGGAGGTCTCGGCCAAAAGCGAAGACACGGTTTCCGCCCGTCTCCTGAGAGAGACGGCAGAGGTGAGAAACATGAGGCACCTGCTCAGCGTTGCTGGTAAACTGTCAGGTTACAGAGCCTGTTCTGGAAATCTTGGCAGACCAACAGAGTCGTTAGGGCCTGAAGCGCTTCAGAAGGAACGATGCCAACAGAAAAACTCAGTCAGCTTCACTTCAACAGAGCACTATCAACACAGATACACTGGCAGACCCACGGGGACAGACACCCAGAGACAGGCCGCCTGACCTGCAGGGAGAGACCCAGTCAGAGACATACCATCTGACCCGCTGTTCATTATCATAACCTAAAGGTCAAAGGTCGTTTGACCTCAGAACAGGATCTGTTGGTTGTCCACATTTTCTTGTTAGAGAAGTGAGTGCAAGCCAGTAGACTGCACTGCCATTTGAGGTGTTCCTAACTGCTCTTTAAATTACAGTAAAGAGTGTTGAAGTTCATCAAAGCCTGCTTATTGAAAGTTACCACAACGACCCAGTCAGAGACGGGCTGTCTGACCAGCTGAGAGAAACACAGACTCAGCCAGAGCCACAGGGACAGAAACACAGTGACCTAAAATTCATTAGTCATCGCAATAAAGCTCTTTGAATTCAGTCAGACGGGCAGAGAGGACAGATATAAATACGGATGAAGAGGTCCTAAAGAGGATTGTTTACCGGAGTCGGGCAGCCCGTTGCCTCAGCGTCTCCGTTGACGAAGTTCCTCCAGTTTTTGACTCGGACCCCTGCCGCTTTCAAGGCGCTGACCACGGCAGCCGCCTGGACTCGGTCCACGGCCCGGTTCATCGCCCGAGACTTCGGCTTGCTGAGCCCGGTCAATCGCTAAGACTTCCGGCACGCGCTCCCGCGGGGACGTAAGTTCCGGGAGAGATGCGGCTGCCGCCTGATGGGGGGGGGCGTCGAGAAAAATCAGATCGTTTCAGTGAACAGGCCCGCAACGGAACACGGAGAACGACACCCGAATAACGAAAAAAAAATGCCACTCACACAAACCACACTGGTTTACATCCTCGCCGAAAACGTCGCCGGACAACGAGTGTTTTTAAAATTTCCGGTATGACGCCCCCGACTCCGCTCCGGGCTGGCTCAACTTCCGGTGCCGGTGCCGGCGGGCGCCCCCTCTCGCACCTGTAGCGGCGCGGCAGTGACGTCAGCAGCCGCGGGAGGGAGCTCTCCGGGCTGCTCATTAAGCCTCCTTATAGGTTCGGTTAAATGAGGCGGCTCGGGGGCGTGAAGAAAGCCCGCCAAGCATCGTTTTTATGGCGGGTCTCGGGCAGCACAGTGCTCGCCTTGGAAGGCACGAAGACCATCGGGGTTAGACGATGTTTGGGCCACCGAGCCCGACCGGAACTCACCTCTGCTTCTGGGCGCGCTGGTTCGGGAGAAAGCGATCGGTACCGTACCTGCACGCTGAACGCCGAAGGCCTTACCTGCAGCCGCCGTGCGCGTCCCGTCACAAGACAGACTGACGACTTTATTGTCGGATTAGTTCTGTCGCCGGTGACAGACAGACTGTGCCTCGCGGGACGGTTGAACCCACGGGGTTCGGTGGGAAAGCGCGAACCCCCTCCACCAGCCCGGGGGTCATTAACGCGTGTTTTTCACGTGTTCGCGTGTTAAAACTACAGCACAACCAGTTTAAAAACACGCTGGGAAAACGCCCCCCTGTGTACTTTACACAGTCCGGAGGCTCGTTCTGCTCTCCGAGTGAGAGAGCGGCTCTCAGGAGCCGGTGTATACCGGTGGTACTGTCAGAAGTTCCTGTTTTTATGGAATTCTGACTATCTGGACGTGGCACCTGCAGCAGAGTAGTACGGACGAGTTTGAATTTGTCTTTACTACTTGCTTAACTTACACCCGTTTCGAAGACATTCGGGGATTCGATTGTGGTTAGTGGCTGCGCGATTTGTCTTTTTAAATCACCTGGAGCGCACAGCTCCGTCTCTGCCGTGTCTGTCGGTTTCGTCACCGTGTGAGTTCAGCCCGGACACCCTCGCAGAGATCGACAGTCGACGTGTCCTGCGCGGCTTGCTCAGGTCGCCGTGTTGCGTTTCAAACCTTCTGACGGCTCTGCGGGACGGTTCCAGTGTTCAGGCGCAAAAAGCTGACTTCATAAATGAGTGAATATGCGTGTTTCAGACACTGGAGGCCGGAGCCTCGCGTTTGACAATGCTTATCTTGACCTCCGCTTTCGGCCCAGTCTCACCTGTGCCCGCACTCTTGTTGCTGTGTTTGTGGGGTCTTAACAGTTTCAGTCTCTTCTAATTTACTGAAAACACACACACACGCTCATAACAATAATGCACACCTGTCTGCTTGAAGACGCCAACACGAGCCCTCACACTTGGACACACACACCCCCATAAAAATACTACACACTCGTCTGCTCACAGTCACTCACAAGCACACCTGAACACACACACGCATAAAAATAATACACACTCGTCAGCACACACAAGCACACCTGTACACACACTGAACACACCCATAAAAATAATACACACTCGTTTGCTCATAGTCACTCATAAGCACACCTTCACACACACTGAACACACCTCCAGTACCTGTTTACTCACAAACACAGGCAGTTCCAGATGGGAGTGATTAGGAATTCTGCGACTTGGCTGTCTGAGTCCACATGGAATGGAAGAGGCTTTATTTTGACAAAAGCACAGAACAGCCTCTCTGTCGCCTCTTCCTCCAGCCTCTTCCCCTGTCTCCCCCCTTTCTCCCTTCCTCTGTCCTCCCTCTGTTTCAACAAGGGGCTCTTTCACTCGGGGAGCTCAGCTGCTCACTTTGGGCACAGACCCCACAAACACTGATTCACTGTGTGAGGAGGGGGGAGGCTGTGTGGTCACTGTGACACGGGAGGGATTAGGACAGAGAGATGCACTCTCTCTCGAATGGGAATGAATACACCCGTGAACTGAACAACTTTCCTCACTTCTTTGCTAATTCTCCCACACATGGTCGACCCTTTAAAACTCAGTTTTCCTGGGAGATGGACACTGTCTCACTGACTGCCCAGTACATTGCAGCTTGTCACAGTTGTGTATGCAGGTACCCCTGGGGTTCACTGTCACAGCCTGAGGGCTTCACAGTGAGGCACTGCACACAGGTACCCCTGGGGTACACCCTGTCACAGTCTGAGGGCTTCACAGCAAGGCACTGCTCACAGGTACCCCTGGGGTTCACTGTCACAGCCTGAGGGCTTCACAGTGAGGCACTGCACACAGGTACCCCTGGGGTTCACTCTGTCACAGTCTGAGGGCTTCACAGTGAGGCACTGAACACAGGTACCCCTGGGGTTCACTCTGTCACAGTCTGAGGGCTTCACAGTAAGGCACTGCACACAGGTACCCCTGGGGTTCACTCTGTCACAGCCTGAAGGCCTCATAATGAGGGCTCTACACACAGGTACCCCTGGGGTTCACTCTGTCACAGCCTGAGGGCCACACAGTGAAGCTCTGCACACAGGTACCCCTGGGGTTCACTCTGTCACAGCCTGGGGGCTTCACAGTGAAGCTCTGCACACAGGTACCCCTGGGGTTCACTCTGTCACAGCCTGGGGGCTTCACAGTGAAGCTCTGCACACAGGTACCCCTGGGGTTCACTTTATCACAGTCTGAGGGCTTCACAGTGAGAGCTCTTAACACAGGTACCTCAGGGGTACACTCTGTCCCAGCCTGAGGGCTTCACAGTGAGAGTTCTTCACACAGGTATCCCTGGGGTTCACCCTGTCACAGCCTGAAGGCCACACAGTAAAGCTCTGCACACAGGTACCCCTGGGGTTCACTCTTTCACAGCCTGAAGGCCACACAGTGAGGGCTCTGCACACAGGTACCCCTGGGGTTCACTCTGCACTGGCCTGAGGGCTTCACAGTGAGTGCTCTGCAGGTTCCCTATCTCTCTATACAGATCACACTCTCTCTCTCTCTGTCACCCTCTGTCCCTCTCTCTCTCCCTCTCTCTCTCTCTGAGTGTGCAGTACAGCCGGTCCCCGTCTCTGTCAGAGACAGTTCCTCTATTTCAGAGAACAGGCTTTCTGAACTGGAACGGCTGGCTGGCTGGGGAGTTTGTGCCTCGTTGCTGCCGTGTTGTGGGTTGGTCCAGGTTTTGTTTACGGGCGATCCCGGTCGCTCCGGTCCCTGTCCTTCTGGATCTGTGTTTATTTGGCGTTTGGCTCCGGCCCCGTCTGGAGCCCGGCGGGGAGCTGCTGTGCGCGAGTAACGGCTGCTGCCCTGGAGCCGCCAGGCTGCGGAACTCGAACGCCCTGCAGTCTCACTCCCGTGAGCGCTGCGCCCCTTCCAGGACGCCGTTTGCCCGCCGCGAAGCGAGCGCAGGAGGGCGCTGGCATGGAGCCCTAGGGTGCCCACGCACCCCCCATGTCCACAGGAGCCACGCGCAGAGGAGGAGGGCAGAGTGGAGAGCCGCACCATGAATCGCAAAGACAGTAAGAGGTACGAACTGTGCGTGCAGCCCGTCGGCGTGTGTGTGTGTGTGGCAGTGTATGTCAGTGTACTAGTGTTTGTGTCAGTGTTTCTGTCAATGTACCAGTGTGTGTGTCAGTGTATCAGAAAGTGTGTGGCAGTGTATCACTGTGTGTGTGTGTATCAGTGTATGTCAGTGTACTAGTGTTTGTGTCAGTGTTTCTGTCAATGTACCAGTGTGTGTGGCAGTGTATCAGAAAGTGTGTGGCAGTGTATCACTGTGTGTCAGTGTATCAGAAACTCATGGTCAGTGTGTCAGTGTATTAGAAAGTGTGTATGTATCAGTATATCAGTGTATCAGAGAGTGAGCATGTGACAGTGTGTGTTAATTTATCAGAAAGTCTGTGTGTGTGATAGTGTGCGTGGCAGTGTATCAGAAAGCCAGTATCAGTATTGTTGTGTCCATGTATCAGAAAGTAACAGTGTGTGTCTCAATGTATCAGAAAGTCAGTTATCAGTGTGTGTCAACATATCAGAAACTCATTATCAATGTGTGTGTGTTAGTGTCTTTCAATGTATCAGAAAGTGTGTCTTAGTTTCATCGTGTCAGTATATGTTAGTCTCAAATTGTCAGCAAGTCTCTCATTGTACTGTATCATTTAGCCTGCACAGTGTGTCTCAGTGAGACTGTACAATGTCGGTGAGAAGGTGGCTGTACTGTGTCCCAGTGAGGCCGTACAACGTTAGTGAGAATGTGTGTCAGCTTGTTTCAGTTAAGAGTATCTTCTCAGTCCAGTGCAGAAGAGAGCAGTGCTCTGTCTGTGTGGTTTTGTATGTCGCAAACTGTGGTTTGTAAAAAGTTTCAAGCTTAGAAAATGCAACCTTTTTTTTTCTTGGTTTTGCTTTCCGTTGTTGAGAGGGCCGAGGGGAGGAAGGGGGGAATTCAGAGCTGTTTGCCGTCGCACACAATCATCCCCATTTACATAACAGTTTGCACTTGCTTTACCCATACGTACAAAAACTGGTCTATACGTGCATACCCTTTTCTTCTGTAGCATAACATTCTGGACACAGTGCTAACACGTCTGACGCAGAACCTGCACTGACAGCTTGCTCTCTGCTGTGCACGAGTGGGGACGGGTGCCACTGAGGTGGTCTTAACACAGCAGCAGGTGGAAGTCTGAGTCAAGGAGCCGATGGGAGTCTGCAGAATTACATGTGCTCAGTTTCTGACAGGAACACCCCTCCTGCCTCCAGGAGAGTTGCTGTCGGACTTAACAGGCATGTCGAAGGCTGTCGTAAGAACGCAAGAAAGGTTATAACAGAGAGCCCCCAGCCTGTTTGGTAGTTAGTAGCTTATTGACCCCTTGATATCATCCAGCTCATTATCTATTACTTGAAGGTGCGGGGGTATCGGATTCAACACAATGACTGGACAGCTTGTTCCATACTCCCACAACCCTTTATGTAGTAAGGGTCCTTTTGTTTTCAGTTGTACATGCCCTTATGTAAGCCTGTTAAAGGGTGCGGGAATGATGATTGACTGCTTATTCATCCCAGCCAGGGGGAAGTTGAAACACTTCAGATTGCACTGAAGCGACCCCCAGGACACAGCGAGGAGGGGCTGTGACAGGCTCATGTGCTTCCGGGGCACTGGGGAGCCCAGTTGATTGTGGTGCCTCTGTTCTTGTGGCTGCACACGTGTGCTCTCATTGTTGGCCAGGCCTGGGAGGGGGCCTCAGCTGTGCCAGTGTGGTGCGTGTGTGTGTGCCTGCACGCACCCACCACAGTCTCAGAGCACTGGAGCTCTAATAGCCATGCCCCTAGCTGAAGGAATGTCCGAACCCTTTTCAACACCCCCTCTTCACTCATGCAGTCACCCATCGAGCCCGTCTGCCAGTCCGCAGTAAAAACACTCGCTTCCGCGCGCCCGATATTCTCTCTCTGACTGGATACCAGCTCAGGCTGGAATTGTGTCTCTGTGTCCCCCGCTGACGTCACCCCGCAAGACCTGGGTGAGCCCAGTCTGTCTGGTCCTCAACCTAGGCACGGTGGCGCTAAGCCGAGAGTCCCTCTAACAGTGGGCTCGGACCCGCATCGCCTGGGCCGCACAGCTCAGCATGCACTCATCTCTGCTGGGTACAATCCAGAGCAACAGCCCTGTGACTGGGCTGTGTCAGTGCACTGGACTCCACAGGGACTGTAAGAGTCTAGAGCCCTGTGACTGGGCTGTGTCAGTGTACTGGACTCCACAGGGACTGTAAGAGTCTAGAGCCCTGTGACTGGGCTGTGTCAGTGTGCTGGACTCCACAGGGACTGTAAGAGTCTAGAGCCCTGTGACTGGGCTGTGTCAGTGCACTGGACTCCACAGGGACTGTAAGAGTCTAGAGCCCTGTGACTGGGCTGTGTCAGTGTGCTGGACTCCACAGGGACTGTAAGAGTCTAGAGCCCTGTGACTGGGCTGTGTCAGTGTGCTGGACTCCACAGGGACTGTAAGAGTCTAGAGCCCTGTGACTGGACTGTGTCAGTGTACTGGACTCCACAGGGACTGTAAGAGTCTAGAGCCCTGTGACTGGGCTGTGTCAGTGTACTGGACTCCACAGGGACTGTAAGAGTCTAGAGCCCTGTGACTGGGCTGTGTCAGTGTGCTGGACTCCACAGCGACTGTAAGAGTCTAGAGCCCTGTGACTGGACTGTGTCAGTGTACTGGACTCCACAGGGACTGTAAGAGTCTAGAGCCCTGTGACTGGGCTGTGTCAGTGTGCTGGACTCCACAGGGACTGTAAGAGTCCAGAGCCCTGTGACTGGGCTGTGTCAGTGTACTGGACTCCACAGTGACTGTGAGAGTCTAGAGCCCTGTGACTGGACTGTGTCAGTGTACTGGACTCCACAGGGACTGTAAGAGTCTAGAGCCCTGTGACTGGGCTGTGTCAGTGTACTGGACTCCACAGGGACTGTAAGAGTCTAGAGCCCTGTGACTGGGCTGTGTCAGTGTGCTGAACTCCACAGGGACTGTAAGAGTCTAGAGCCCTGTGACTGGACTGTGTCAGTGTACTGGACTCCACAGGGACTGTAAGAGTCTAGAGCCCTGTGACTGGGCTGTGTCAGTGTACTGGACTCCACAGGGACTGTAAGAGTCTAGAGCCCTGTGACTGGGCTGTGTCAGTGTACTGGACTCCACAGGGACTGTAAGAGTCTAGAGCCCTGTGACTGGACTGTGTCAGTGTACTGGACTCCACAGGGACTGTAAGAGTCTAGAGCCCTGTGACTGGGCTGTGTCAGTGTGCTGGACTCCACAGTGACTGTGAGAGTCTAGAGCCCTGTGACTGGACTGTGTCAGTGTACTGGACTCCACAGGGACTGTAAGAGTCTAGAGCCCTGTGACTGGGCTGTGTCAGTGTACTGGACTCCACAGGGACTGTAAGAGTCTAGAGCCCTGTGACTGGGCTGTGTCAGTGTACTGGACTCCACAGGGACTGTAAGAGTCTAGAGCCCTGTGACTGGGCTGTGTCAGTGTGCTGGACTCCACAGGGACTGTAAGAGTCTAGAGCCCTGTGACTGGGCTGTGTCAGTGTGCTGGACTCCACAGGGACTGTAAGAGTCTAGAGCCCTGTGACTGGGCTGTGTCAGTGTGCTGGACTCCACAGGGACTGTGAGAGTCTAGAGCCCTGTGACTGGACTGTGTCAGTGACTGGACTCCACAGGGACTGTAAGAGTCTAGAGCCCTGTGACTGGGCTGTGTCAGTGTACTGGACTCCACATGGACTGTAAGAGTCTAGAGCCCTGTGACTGGGCTGTGTCAGTATGCTGGACTCCACAGGGACTGTAAGAGTCCAGAGCCCTGTGACTGGGCTGTGTCAGTGTACTGGACTCCACAGGGACTGTGAGAGTCTAGAGCCCTGTGACTGGGCCGTGTCAGTGTACTGGACTCCACAGGGACTGTAAGAGTCTAGAGCCCTGTGACTGGGCTGTGTCAGTGTACCATACCTCATACCTCACTTAGACTGTAAGAAACTAGACTGCACAATGTTAGTGTACTCCACAGGCTTGTGTGTCTCACTGTTATGGTAAGAGGACATAGTCACTATAAAAGGCTAGGCCTATCCATCTGCTGTGATAGTAGGGCCTGTCTGTCTTTAGATCTATAGTATTTCTGCTGTCTGCCTGTTGCTTGAGTCGCAGGTCTGTCCTGTCTGCTGTGGAGAAACAGATTATTGTGTACATTTCCTTCTCTTTTCTCTTGCCTTTTAGTTCTTTTTCTCTTGTTCTATGTAATTTTCTGGTCTTTCTGTCTTCCTCTATCTCTTTCTTTATAATTTCCTTGAAGTGGTAACGACAGCAGTGTGATGTTATCTGATGAAAGAAATCTGCCCTGGGTCAGGGAGACTTAGCTTGTTCAGCATCCTGTGCTGTTCTGCACCAAGCACTTGCACAGGAGCACAATGACAGGGTGACTGTATGTACAGTTAGGGCACTGGTGTAATGTGATTTTAATACTAATAACATTAAAATAACATTATATAAGGTACTATGAGAGAAGATCAGTCCTTTTACAAGAAAGGGCTACAGTAACAGTACAGTAGAACAGTCCTGTTACAATAGGGGCTACAGTCCCAGTACAGTAGAACAGTCCTGTTACAATAGGAGCTCCAGTCCCAGTGCAGGAGAACAGTCCTGTTACAATAGGAGCTACAGTCCCAGTGCAGGAGAACAGTCCTGTTACACTAGGAGCTACAGTCCCAGTGCAGTAGAACAGTCCTGTTACAGTAGGGGCTACAGTCCCAGTACAGTAGAACAGTCTAAACTTCCATTTAACTGTATGTGTGGGCCACTCCTAGTCATCTCCATAGGGCTCCTAATAACTCAGGATAGTTATAACCATTAATACCTCTGCATCCATTAACTAACTACCGAGGGGGGGGGGGCAGAACAGGCAGCCCAGCTAAGGGAGGGCTGTCTTCAGCCGCAGAGAGAGAAAGGCATTAAGACCGTCAAGTGGGGGGGGGGGGGGCGGTAAGATTTCCACTGCGAAAATCAGAAAGGAGAAGTTCTTTTCTGAATGAAATTCAAAAGAAAACAAGAAGGAAGAGTGGGGGCAGGGGAGGGGGGCGGGCAGGCGGGCACAGGCCCACCTCCCCAGTCCGACGTGGCGGCCGAGCCTGGCACTGCTGCTACACCCCCCCAGACTGCGATCAGCACCCTGCCAGCCCCACAGGTGCTTTCCGCAGGGGAAAGGACAGAACTGGCCACTCATTCACCACACTAAAGGCCGCGTTGGTTTTCAGAAGAGCTGGAGTTTAGAACTAAATTGGACAGACTGGTGGACACAGCGCTAGGCACACAGAGGAGCAGGCATGAACACAGCAGCACTGTACTTCGAATAGTACTGCACATCCTACAGGGACTGACTCAGATACTACCACAGTAATACACTGGGGCACAGGAACATTGTAGGGAAAAACTGAGATATGGGGCAAAGAGGTTTGTTTTAAATCCTGTGTTCTGTACTACTATTACCACTGCTGCTAGTGTTACAAACACTACTATTACCACTGCTGCTAGTGTTACAAACACTACTATTACCACTGCTGCTAGTGTTACAAACACTACTATTACCACTGCTGCTAGTGTTACAAATACTACTATTACCACTGCTGCTAGTGTTACAAACACTACTATTACCACTGCTGCTAGTGTTACAAATACTACTATTACCACTGCTGCTAGTGTTACAAACACTACTATTACCACTGCTGCTAGTGTTACAAACACTACTATTACCACTGCTGCTAGTGTTAGTACTATTAGTATTACTACTGTTGTTACTACTTTAGTTTCACAGCTACAATCTACTAAGACAGCAATGAGAAGAAAAGGCGTGTACCAGATCAGCAGCAGACAGGATTTTCAAAGCAGTTTGTTTCTCATGTCGTGAGCTCTGTGACGGGGGGTGCTGGCGCTGAGTGGCGTGTGGCCAGGGGTTGCAAAGCTTGCTGCAATGCGCTCTCCACAATGGGCACAGACACACAGACACACAGACACACACACACAGACACACACACACACACACACACGAGCAGCGCAGGGGCCTGCAGGGACTATCTGTCAGCAGCATGTCATCACACGGAGAGGAGAGCCACAGATAACATCTCTGGTGCAGCGCAGGAGACAGCAGTTTCAGTCACACAGGCCTCACGAAGTCGGAGGCGAGGCGAGGGAAATTCAAAAAGCTGCCGAGCCAAGCAGAGCAGCGCAACAGCTAGACAGCACTGCCGCTGTGTGCCCGTTTTAGTTCACAAAGTGTTTCTCTACACACCCTGGGTGTCATGTGGCTCCTTATTTAGGCTTTGTATTTTTATTGAAACCTGACAAATATGCTAGAAGCGTCTGCAGTCTATTAATAGCTGACTGTGGTCTGTCCTCTCCCAAATCTGAGTGCTGTCAGGATTTACATGGTTTAATTTGTTGGTGGAAAGGGGTAAGGATGGCGCTGTAGCGACCACAGCGAGCTCTGTGCACAGCCGCACAGCACTCGCTGGCCTCCGCGGTTTCAGCTCGTGCTGCACGGGTGACATCACAGCACAGCGACAGAAAGGGCAGGAAACGGAGCGACACCGCTGCTCGTCAGACTCCGCTGCCGATCATTCCCACAAGCCCCGGGGCGGCAGTGGGAGGTCTGTCCGTTTCGGCCGCAGCAGGGGTCCGGGGGTCAGGTAGTCGAGGGGTTGGGGGGTCCGGAGGGGCTTGGTCTTGGTTCAGGTCGAGGCCTGTGGCCCGGGAGTCGCTGGCCCGAGCTCCAGGCGCATCGCTGTGGCTGCGGCCCGCTGCAGCTCAGCGCAGTGCTCAGATAGGTCCGCCGCCGGAAGCGAGCGGGCAGAGAGACAGCGGTTTCTCTCAGAGACCGGCCCTGCAGGCAGGAGGCAGTTCTACTTTGATGTACAGGCCACAGGCACCATGTCAGAGGACACACCTGTCCCGAACGCATATGCTTCGCCATTACAACTGCAGAAGTTCAGCTGAGGTACAGATACTTGCATCAGATCCCCTTGTAGCTTTCTGTGTTCAGGACTGAAGCGATTCAGTTCTTTTGCGGTCCTGGAGTGGGAAACCCCTCTGAGTCTTTCCTTGATGCCTCCTAGACAATGAAAGGGAAATGGCTGTTTTACTCAACGAGCATTTCATCCACGTTCCAGACAGCGCTGTGCGTTAAATAGTGTCAGTGTAGAAGAGGCCGGTCCCAGGGGCACTCAGGGTGAGAAATCCCCAGGACTCTGACTTGTTTTACTCATTGTACACAAGGAAACGGGCTGTTATTCCTCCAGCAGTCACTACAGACAGGGGTTGTTCCCAGGGTCTGGAGAAGTACAGGATCCAGTGCCCATCCATAAGAAGGGTTACACAGCTGTTACAGACCAATAAGTGCAAGACGTTTATGGAAACAACAATTAGAGCTACAACCTGTATGGAAGAGTGTCTCAGAGGACAGTCAGTGTGGACTCAGAAAAGGTCCTGTTAAACTTGCTGGAGAGCTCAGAACAAACAACGTCAGTGAAGGATACACAGACCAGATGATATATATATATATATTTAGAAGGCTTTTCATAAGATTCCTCGTGAAAGATTCTCCCATTACAGGCTGTAGGCATTGAGGAAAATGTCTGTTCTCGGATTGAGACTTGGCTAATAAATAGAAATGCGAGGGTACAGATAAGTAGTGAACACTCAGGTGGAGGTGATGTGATTACTGGAGAACCTCGTGGATCTGAATTAAGACCACTGCTGCTTTAATGTTATATTAATTATCTAGATTCCAGTATAGTGTTAGACTAGTCACATTTGCAGATGATGACAAAATTAGGGGGTTTAGGAAAACACTAAAGAAGCAGAACATGAAATTAAAGTAGGTTTAGAAAACAATTCAAGACTGGGCCAACAGCAGGTAGATGGCAGTTAAAATAGACAGGTGCAGGGTGTTACATGCAGGTAGCACAAGCACAGACTACAGGTAGAAAATGGAAAACACTGAGATAGAAGGGGCCACGTATGAAAAAGACTTAGTGTTTCTGTTGGCACTTCATTTACATCTTTTCGACTCCGTGGGCAAGCAATATAAAGGGCAAACAGGCTGTCTGGACACATAAACGAAGCAGAGTTTAAATGAAGGGATATTATGTTAAAGCCGTAAAAGTCGTGTTTCTGTAACATGGTGACTAAAACTGTGCCCAGTATTCTCCATGAGGTCTTCCCAGTGCACTGTACGACTTTAACAACATCCCTTGATCTCTGTTCTGTGCCTTTAGCTACAGATCCTAACCTTCTGTTTGCCCTTTGTGCCGCTTCTCCGCGCTGCCTGGAGGCTGGGAATCGAGCGTCAACAGAAACACAGGGCTTTCTGCACTGGGGCTCGCGGTTTCCCCTTTGGTGTTCATGGTTTATGTTTGTGCTACCTGCATGCAGCGCTGCACCTGCCTCTTCTGCTTCACCTGCCCTCACCGAGTGTCACCTGCCAGCGCCACATAGCTCAGCCCTTGAACTCCGTCGTTCTGAATTTGCCAGAAAAATCCACACGCGCACAGTCTCGCGACAGTCCCCCCCCCCAGCCTGGCAGTTGAACATTTTGCTGGGGAGAAGAGGGGTTGACACTGACTGAAAATATCGTGTGGTATCTTTTTCCTTTCAGTCAGCACTTTGGAAACTTTAAATTTCTCCTGTTCCTCCTTGCAAATCAAAAAGTTGCAGTGAATCACAGGAATACTGCGATGTGGCGATGTTGTGGATCATCACTTGTCTGGAGGTCACAGGGAGAGAGCGAGGGGTCCTGCAGGGTGAGAGGTCACAGGGAGAGAGTCAGGGGTCCTGCAGGGCGAGAGGTCACGGAGAGAGCGAGGGGTCCTGCAGGGTGAGAGGTCACAGGGAGAGAGTCAGGGGTCCTGCAGGGTGAGAGGTCATGGAGAGAGCGAGGAGTCCTGCAGGGTGAGAGGTCACAGGGAGAGAGCGAGGGGTCCTGCAGGGTGAGAGGTCACAGGGAGAGAGCGAGGGGTCCTGCAGGGTGAGAGGTCACAGGGAGAGAGCGAGGAGTCCTGCAGGGTGAGAGGTCACGGAGAGAGAGCAAGGAGTCCTGCAGGGTGAGAGGTCACAGGGAGAGAGAGCGAGGAGTCCTGCAGGGTGAGAGGTCACAGGGAGAGAGCGAGGGGTCCTGCAGGGTGAGAGGTCACAGGGAGAGAGCGAGGGGTCCTGCAGGGTGAGAGGTCACAGGGAGAGAGTCAGGGGTCCTGCAGGGTGAGAGGTCACAGGGAGAGAGCAAGGAGTCCTGCAGGGTGAGAGGTCACAGGGAGAGAGCGAGGAGTCCTGCAGGGTGAGAGGTCACAGGGAGAGAGCGAGGGGTCCTGCAGGGTGAGAGGTCACAGGGAGAGAGCGAGGGGTCCTGCAGGGTGAGAGGTCACAGGGAGAGAGCGAGGGGTCCTGCAGGGTGAGAGGTCACAGGGAGAGAGCGAGGGGTCCTGCAGGGTGAGAGGTCACAGGGAGAGAGTCAGGGGTCCTGCAGGGTGAGAGGTCACAGGGAGAGAGCGAGGGGTCCTGCAGGGTGAGAGGTCACAGGGAGAGAGAGCGAGGAGTCCTGCAGGGTGAGAGGTCACAGGGAGAGAGAGCGAGGAGTCCTGCAGGGTGAGAAGTCACAGGGAGAGAGCGAGGGGTCCTGCAGGGTGAGAGGTCACAGGGAGAGAGCGAGGGGTCCTGCAGGGTGAGAGGTCACAGGGAGAGAGCGAGGAGTCCTGCAGGGTGAGAGGTCACAGGGAGAGAGAGCGAGGAGTCCTGCAGGGTGAGAGGGCGTAGTGAGGGAATAAGAGGAGGCTGGCAGTGTGCTGGCAATTCCTAGATGTTGGCACTGAGTCAGAGTTTGGGATGCAAATCAGTCATGATAGGATCAGCTGGCTGTGTGTGTTTTTGTACTGAGATTTGCATATGAGTGCACTTGACACAGCTGAACAGAGGCCTGTACTGAACACAGAGCGAACACACACAGAGAAAAACACATAGTGCTGCTTTATAGCAAAATCATGACTTGTTTAGCTTAGCCAAGATGCCCTCAGTCTTATAGCACAGACACAATGCTGTCTTATTGACACATTTCCCTCAGTGCTGTCCTATATATATATGGCACGATTCCCTCAGTGCTGTCCCATATCCCTGACACGGTGCCCTCAATGTTGTCCTATATCACTGACACAATGCCCTCAACGTTGTCCTATATCACTGACACAATGCCCTCAACGTTGTCCTATAGCAGTACCCCTATGTCCACAGTGCTGTCCTATATCACTGATACAATGCCCTCAACATTGTTCTATAGCAGTGCCCCTATGTCCTCAGTGCTGTCCTATATTACTGACACAATGCCCTCATTGCTGCCCATATCATTGCCATGGTAACTATAGCAGTCTCTTTACTCTTTAAGCTTTGAACACGCCATGCAAGCCCTCATCCCCAAGAAGGCTGTGCTGGGGGTGTCACTGTCAAGTCACTCTAAGCCTGTTCTGTCTAACCAGCCTGCGTTCTGTGTTTTGGGGTCAACAGAGGGTCTGTAACGAAGTGGAGAGGAGCGAGTCCGACAAGTCCGACTGCAGCTGTCCGGTCTTGTCTGGTGACCCTGAAACATAAGCATGCTGCTGTTATAGAAAGTGCTGTACTGCCTTTTACTGAATACTGAAACTCCAACACGACTGCAACTGTATGCATTGCTGGTACTTACACAGCTACTACTTGCAAGGTACAGTCAGTGAACAATGTGGTCCAATCAGTGTACAGTGTGGTCCAGTCAGTGTACAATGTGGTCCGATCAGTATACAATATGGTGTGGTCAGTGTACAGTGTGGTCCGGTCAGTGTAAAATGTGGTCCGGTCAGTGTGCAGTGTGGTCCAGGCAGTGTACAATGTAGTCTTGTCAGTGTGCAGTGTGGTCCAGTCAGTGTGCAGTGTGGTCCGGTCAGTGTGCAGTGTGGTCTGGGCAGTGTGCAGTGTGGTCCAGTCAGTGTTTAGTGTGCTCGGGTCAGTATACAGTGTGGACAGGTCAGTCTATATTGTGGTCTGGTCAGTGTACAATGTGCTCAGTCAGTCTTTAGTGTGCTTGGGTCAGTATAAGTGTAGACTGGTCAGTGTGCAGTGTGGTCCGGTCAGTGTACAATGTGGTCCAGTCAGTGTACAATGTGGTCCGGTCAGTGTGCAGTGTGGTCCGGTCAGTGTACAGTGTGGTCCGGTCAGTGTACAATGTGGTCTGGTCAGTGTGCAGTGTGGTCCAGTCAGTGTACAGTGTGGTCCGGTCAATGTACAGTGTGGTCCGGTCAGTGTGCAGTGTGGTCCGGTCAGTGTACAATGTGGTCTGGTCAGTGTGCAGTGTGGTCCAGTCAGTGTTTAGTGTGCTTGGGTCAGTATACAGTGTGGACTGGTCAGTCTATATTGTGGTCTGGTCAGTGTACAATGTGCTCAGTCAGTCTTTAGTGTGCTTGGGTCAGTATAAGTGTAGACTGGTCAGTCTATATTGTGGTCTGGTCAGTATAGTCTGTACCCAATGTGGGGAGGGGCAGTGCACATCTCACAGTGAAAGAAAGCACGAGCAATCCTTCAACAGAGCCTGGCGAGGGTGGGTCAAGGTCGCAGGTGTGCTCGATGTGGGAGATGGCCTACCCAAAGACACAGGGAGAAATTCATGCCAAGAAGCTCACTGTCATCACACAGGTCCTGCAGGCCAGGGAGCACGAGTGTCTGAAGGTTCGAGGTGTCACAGAAACAGAGAAACCATCATTTACGGCAGTTAGGCCAACAGGAAGGGGAGTACCTGAGTGTTCTTCCCAACAGCACTTTCACTAGTGAAGAAGAAAGACATGTGAAACACATCCACTTCTACAAGCACACTGACAGCAAAGGCCGTGAAGGGCCAGACATTAATAGCTGCATACAGAAGAATCGCTGGCTGTGTTTCAGGTACTGCTGGGGCCTCCACTATGCTGCTGAAGAGCCAGGGAGAGCAGGAGTGACAGGAGGGGAGGGGGGCTGGTGATTCACGGCTCATTAGTTTCATTTATGTGAACAAAGGGCGTCTCTGATTGACCACAAAGAGACGTTTATAGAAAACACACTCACAAGAGCTGACATGCAAAGTCACACACACACACACACACACAGATGCACAAACGCACCCACTGAGATGCACCCAAACATGCACCAACATGCAATGTACTAGCACGCAATAACGTATACACATCTACACAAGTATACACAATTATCAATCACACACACATCATCATAAAGAAAGCCACCCACACCTACACCAACACAGAGATATGCATAAGAACATGTATACACCAACACTATCTCACAAACTGACACTAATACTTCATTTGTAACAATATAAAAGCATTCTTCTTGGTGTTGTTGGTTAACTACGCAAGTTTGCAAATGATACCAAATTAGGAGGATTAGCAAACACTGTAGAAGAAGCACATGAAATTCAAAAAGGTTGAAATAAAACTCAAGTCCGAGCAAACACCTGGCAGCTGATGTTTAATGTAGACAAGTGCAGGGTATTGCATGCAGGGAGCAAAAACATAAACTGATAAGACAAGAAACGCAGAGATAGAAGAGGCTGCTTATGAAAAATACATTGTGTTCTGTTGACACATGATTTACATCTTATAGACAATGTGGGAGAGCAATAAAAAAGGCAAACAGTCTTAAGATATATAATTAAAATAAGAGAATATGAATCAAGGAATGCAATGTTAAATTTGGATAACACACTGGTATGTGTTTTTAGAATATGGTGGACGATTTTAGTCAGCGCATTCTAGAAAATGTATTTACTGCAGTCCCTTACAAAAGTATTCAGACCCTTTAGAGGTTTTCAAATGTTGCTGGATTAAAAAGGATATTTACACATCTTTTTCCCATCCATTTTTTTTTGCAAGCTCACATGCGTCAACAAAAAAAAATTCAAGACAAGGTTTGTGATTTGCCAGCAGGTACCTTAAAGGAAGTCAGAAACTGAAATGCGCTGCTTGCATAAGTATTCAGACCACATGCACTGATATTTGGTAGCACCACATTTTGCCAAAATAACAGCTTTAAGTCTTTTGGGGTAGGTGTTTACCAGCTGTGCACAAGGGTTAGGAGTGGTCTGCCCTTCCTCTGGGCAGACATTCTCCAGCTCATTCAGGTTTCTAGCCTGCAGTCTTCACATCCTGCTGCTGAATGGGGTTGAGGTCAGGACTTTGGCTGGACCACTCAAGGACACCCACCTTTTCATTCTTGAGCCACTTCAGTGTTGCTTTGGCACTGTGCTTGGTGAATATTCTCCCAGGCTTCAGTTTTTTAGAAGCCTGAAACAAGTGCCCTTGCATTATTCCCCTGTAGGGATAGTGTTTCCTGGGGCACCTGCAGTGTTAGGTTTGTGTTAACACATAGCACTGTGAATTTTGGCTAAAAAACTCTCTCTTGGTCTCATCTGACTACAAAACGCTTTCCCAAATCCTACCTGGATCACCTCCGTGCTGTCTGACAAACTCCAGACGGGCTTTGAGATGGTGCTTTTTGGGTGATGGCTTCTTTCTTGCACCCACACATACAGGCCAGGGTTAGGCAGAGAGGACTGATGCAGCGTTACTCCACTCTCAGTCCCCTTCTGGTTTGGATGCTGAGTTTTGAGGAAAGGCCTTTTCTTGGCAGTGACTCAGGGATGTGATGCAACAACCGCTTCTTGATTATTGAGCCAACAGTGCTTACTGGGATATCCACACACTATGATATTTTTTATACTCTTTTCCAAACCTATGCATTTTTATCACCTTTCCCTAACTTCCTTAGAATGCTTTTAACCTTCATTTTTGTACCTTTCCTTCAGAGTCGCTGCTGATCCCTGGTAATAGTACTGGTAAACACTGCTGAGGCCAATGGTAATGCAATTATATCCTCATTAAGGCAATTACTTTCACCTGTGTAAACCTAGAGGTACCAGATCACAGGGGTCTGAATCTTTATGCAAGCATATTTCAGTTTTTGACTTTATTGATATCTGCTGACTTTTAAGATTGGCTTTTAATAATAATAATAATAATAATAATAATAATTAATAATTGCTTACACTTATATAGCGCTTTTCTGGACACTCCACTCAAAGCGCTTTACAGGTAACGGGGACTCCCCTCCACCACCACCAATGTGCAGCCCCACCTGGATGATGCGACGGCAGCCATAGTGCACCAGTACTCTCCCCACACACCAGCTCTCAGTGGGGAGGAGAGCAGAGTAATGTAGCCAATTCATAGAGGGGGATTATTAGGAGGCCATGATTGGTAAGGGCCAATGGGAAATTTGGCCAGGACGCCGGGGTTACACCCCTACTCTTTTCGAGAAACGCCCTGGGATTTTTAATGACCACAGAGAGTCAGGACCACTTAAGATATCTGCTGAAAAATGACTAATTTTGTCTTTAAAAAATTCTGCTTGAGCATGCGAGTTCGCAACACAAACGCTGGTTGGAATCCAGCATCATTTGTATTCCAGCAACATTTGTAAATTTTTAAAGGGTCTGAATACTTTTGCAAGGCACTGTACACTTTAACAACACTCAGTCCAGCTCATCTGTATCTTCACATTAATACTCGTCCTCATCAGACCTGTAGATACTGTAAAGACACTCAATGTGATCATCTGTAGCCTCACATTAACTATTATCACAAGATCTGCAGATACTGTGATGACACTCAGTCCAGCTCATCTGTACCTTAACATTAACACATCATCGTCAGATCAGCAGATATGAGCAG
Source organism: Atractosteus spatula (assembly GCF_055471065.1). NCBI lineage: Eukaryota > Metazoa > Chordata > Actinopteri > Semionotiformes > Lepisosteidae > Atractosteus > Atractosteus spatula. Next base: position 71,458,983 of record NC_142708.1, on the reverse strand, counting down.
TGGCTGCCTGGTGTCCAACAGTGTGTGTCTGTGTGTGTGTGCGTGCATGCGTGAGAGCGTGTGCACAATGACATGTCAGTGTTGGTAAGAGTTAAGATGAACTGGAAGCTGAAAGCAGATAAAATTTCTCGTCTTCTGCTTTCTCAGTTGATCTCCGAGATACAGTGCAGCTCCAAGACTGAGGTCTCATCTTCTCTTTAATAAATGTTACAGGCTGTTTGTAATATACACCAGGTCTGTCCACACACAGGGGCTCCAATAAGAATCTGGACACCAGGTCTGTCCACACACAGGGGCTCCAATAAGAATCTGGACACCAGGCGTGTCCACACACAGGGGCTCCAATAAGAATCTGGACACCAGGCGTGTCCACACACAGGGGCTCCAATAAGAGTCTGGACACCAGGCGTGTCCACACACGGGGGCTCCAATAAGAGTCTGGACACCAGGCGTGTCCACACACAGGGGCTCCAATAAGAATCTGGACACCAGGCCTGTCCACACACAGGGGCTCCAATAAGAATCTGGACACCAGGTGTGTCCACACACAGGGGCTCCAATAAGAGTCTGGACACCAGGTGTGTCCACACACAGGGGCTCCAATAAGAGTCTGGACACCGTCTCTAGAGGCTGTTCACACTGGAGTTTTTATGTACTCAGTTGCTTGTCCATTTCATTTGGAGAACGGTGTGAGCATTAAGGTTTGATCCAAACTCAACTGATTTTCAACAGCTGTGGAAGGAAGGGAGCCTTTCAGGTATTCCAGGAAATGCGACAGCACCCAGGGAAGTGGAATGGACGGGGGAGGAGCCCTTTTAGAAACGTGGTCAGACATCAAACCAGTATTGATACATCATTTCAGGCCCAACGAACTGAAGCTAGACCACACGAAACGAATGCAGAGAGAACGAGCCCAGCTGGTCTGCAGCAGGTTCTCCACCAAGATAGCTATCGGACATACTGTATTTCCACAGAGCTGAAGGGAAAAGCCTGTCTCTGCAGGAGAACACCTTTCATGTGGACAAAGTCTGGACAGTCAGACTCCGGTGCGTTTCACTGACGAGGCTCTTAACGAGATGAGGTCAGTGACAGGAAGCTCCTGGGAGGCAGTTCAGGGAAGTGGGTGCCTGTGAGTTCTTAGAATTGCCTAGCCACAATGTCACACTGTGTACACACGAACACACATTAGCACACTCTGAAACACAGTGACACACGCTGACACCTGCACTGGGCACACCGACACACGTGCACTCACTCGATGAATTTTAACACACAATGACATATTAATGTTCCCTGACTCTTTCTGCCCTGTCTCTTGTATATCCCAGTTTCTCTCTCAGCCCCCCGTCGGTTCCAACTCAAATTCAAAGAGCTTTCTTGGCATGACCGAAGAATTACAGTGTTGCTCAAGCAAAAACCATTCACTGAACATTTCCAGTAAAAACACATTATTGAACATTTACATACATCATATAAAGTATCACTGTAATGCAGGCTCACTGTCTGTTCCTCAGGCTGTGCCAGGGGATAACACACTGGGCTGCAGTTCTGTTGAATCTCCTCTCTAAGAAGGACTGGAAGGTGTTCTGGCAGGTGTGGAAATTCTGGGATTTGGAAGTTATTTTAGGGAAGAAGGCTTATCTATATCCCCGTCTCACTCTGCCCCTTTTTGCTAAATATCCCTTTGTCTCTCTCCGAGCTCAAAGCTCATCTTTCACTTCCTCTTGGTTTCTGCTCAGTCTGGACTTTCACATCCCCAAACGCACAGTGATAGACATACCGACACATGACAAACACTGACAAAAACACAGACACACACACACACATAAACACATAAAGTACAGACAGACATAACGTTATTCCATCCAGTTACTCTGGGAGAAGAACTGTAGTTTCTATACTCTATATACCTAATAGTGAAGGAATATTAATATGAAGTTACAGCTGATTAGACTGACAGTCTTTACAGTATCAACAGGTCTGAGGATGATGAGTGTCAATGTGAGGTTACAGATGATCAGACTGACAGTCTTTACAGTATCTACAGGTCTGAGGATGATGAGTGTTAATGTGAGGTTACAGATGATCAGACTGAGAGTCTTTACAGGTTCTACAGATCTGATGACAATGGAGTGCCTATATAGACTTAAACTCGTTTAAGGACTGCCTGAAATGATCACTGCTTCTGTTCATCTGCACAGCCAGTAAAATGTTTGTCTTCGTACCATTGTGAGCGGCAGGCTTTCTCATTAATTAGAAACCTCACCTCAGTGTGTGCGTCTTGTCACTGTGTCCTCGGATCTCTTTCTGAAACAGAATCACAGTTAAGCACACAGCAGCACAGCGAGCACACGTCCGTCCCAACTCGCTGTTTCTCTTCACGCCAGCTGCTGGTTTTGCACGTTTCGAAACATCGGATGTGACTCGCATCCCGCTCACTCCCCAGTCTGGAATCCCCAGCTGGGCGGGGATCAGGAATCTCCGGCCGGGATCCGGCTCGAGGGGCAGGAGGGTGAGGCAGGAGTCGAGAGAGAGGCCCGGCCAGCTAATCCCCCCCCCCCCCCCCCCGCCCCGGGGAATCGCAGTCACAGTCACGTGACCGACTCGAACCCGCGACAGCTGGGCCGGCCCGAGCTCGGCGCGCGGGAATTCAGAACCGTTTCTTGAGTGAAACTGAGCGGCGAGGGTACATCTCCACCATCTATCACTCCTCCTCCTTCCCTCTGTTATTGTCTCATGCCTTCGCTTCCTCCTCCTCCTCGCCATCACCCCTCCTCAATCTGTCACTCTCTCCCCCTCGTCCTCCTCCTCTCTCCCCCTCTCCTGTGTCTCCTCTTCACTGGCATGGCACTGACAGAGACACCTCTCCTGTCTCCCCTCTCCCAGGAAGTCCCGAGCAGAGTGCGGCGGGATGCTGACGGGGGGCGGCGGGGGTGTGCGGGCGGGGGGCCGGGCAGTGAGGAGGAGGATGACCTGCCCCTCCCCCCAGGAGATCAGCCGGGCCCAGGCCATGATGACGCCTCTGGGCTCGCTGACCCGCGGGGCCAGCCTGGACGAGCTCATTGACCGCTGCCTCAACTCCTTCGGTGAGAGAGAGAGGATGGGGGTCTGATGGAGGGAGGGATCTAACAGAGGGAGAGATGGATGAGATGTGGAGGGATGGAGGGATCTGACAGAGGAAGAGAGGGGTGAAGGATGGAGGGAGGGAGGGAAGAGATGGAGAGACGGATCTGACAGAGAAAGAGGGATGAAGAGAGGAAAGAGATGGAGGGAGGGCTCTGACAGAGGAAAAGAGGGATAGAGAGAGGGAAGAGATGGAGAGAGATCTGACAGAGGGATGGAGAGAGGGAAGAGATGGAGAGACGGATCTGACAGGAAGAGAGGGATGGAGGGAGGGAAGAGATGGAGAGACAGATCTGACAGGAAGAGAGGGATGGAGGGAGGGATCTGACAGAGAGAGAGGGATGGAGAGAGGAAAGAGATGGAGAGACGGATCTGACAGAGGAAGAGGGATGGAGAGAGGGATCTGACAGAGGAAGAGAGCGATGGAGAGAGGGATCTGACAGGAAGAGAGGGATGGAGGGATGGATCTGACAGAGGAGGAGAAGGATAGAGAGAGGGAAGAGATGGAGAGATGGATCTGACAGAGGAAGAGGGATGGAGAGAGGGAGGAGAGTGATAAGAAGAGAGATGGCTGCTTCACCCTGTCAAACGCGCACACCGTGTCCACAGCAGCAGCCACAGCTCAAGTGTCCAGGGGGAGAGAGGGGGTCGGTTGTGTTCTGCACGCAGCGGAACCGCTGTGGTAGGTGTCTTCATTCCCTGGCTCCTCTGCCTCCCGTGCAGCTGTCTGCTCGCCTCCATGCTGGCATCAGGTGTGGCAGGACGCTGGCGTGGCGCGGTCCGAGCGTGGCTCTGCCCTCTGCAAGAGGAAGCCACGTGATGCGATTTCAGCAACAGTGCCAGCGCCACCCCAGACCTCAGCGAGGTCACGCACTCATGTGTTTTTTCCTGTATAAATGTCTCTCTCTGCCCTTCTCTTTCTCCTTATCTCCCTCTGCCCCTCTCTCAGTTCAATTCACAAAGCTTTATTGGCATGACCAATGAGCTTCAGGGTTGCCAAAGCATAAACAATTAACACAACATTTACAGGCATTTACAATATAGACACATCATAATACATTGACATACAAACATATCGAGCATTATTGAGAGACGGGCTCAGTGTTCCTCAGGCTGGGACAGGAGATCACATACTGCTCATACTAGAAAGACTAGCTCTCTTTCCTTAACTGCCCCCTCACTCTCCCTCTCTGTCCTTGTCCATCTCTCTCTCTCTCCCTGGTCTGTCTCTCTATTCCTATTTCTCCCCGTCTCTTTATCCCTCTCTCTCCCTGTCTCTCTATCCCTCTCTCTCTCCCTGTCTGTCTCTCTATCCCTCTCTCTCTGGTCTGTCTCTCTATTCCTCTTCCTCTCCATCTCTTTATCCCTCTCTCTCCCTGTCTCTCTCCTTGTCTGTCTCTCTATCCCTCTCTCTCTCCTTGTCTGTCTCTATCCCTCTCTCTCCCTGCCTGTCTCTCTATCCCTCTCTCCCTGGTCTGCCCCTCTCTCTCCGGTTGTGCAGGAGCGTGGGAGCGAGGGTAGGGAGGGTAGGGAGATGCTGCTGGAGGAATGCGGACAGAGTGAGTGTGGACGTGCGAGATGGAGGGGAGAGGGACAATCAGACTTTGTTCTAGGAGCTGGAGAGCTCCTGTCTGAGAGTCATGGGAGAGGGACAGCAGGCCTGATCCACACAGCAGACATACACGCTCTGATACACACACACACACTGATACACACACAGCAAACAAATACACACTGATACACACTCAACACACAAACACTGATACACACACAGCAGACACACACGCTCTGATACACACTCAACAGACACACACTGATACATGCATAGCAGACAAAAATGCTCTGATACACACTCAACAGATACACACACTGATTCACACACAGCAGACACACATGCTCTGATACACACATAACAGACACACACACCCTGATACACAGGAGACACACACACTGATTCCCACACAGCATAAACTCACACACTGATACACATACAGCAGACACACACACACTGATACACATACAGCAAACACACACACACTGATACACACACAGCGGACGCAAGCTCTCTGATACACACTCAACAGACACTACACACTGAAACACACTCAATAGACACACACACTGATACACACACAGTAGACATACACGCTCTGATGCACACTCAACAGATACACACACACTGATACACACTCAATAGACACACACGCTCTGATGCACACTCAACAGACACACACAATTCAATTCAATTTAAGATGCTTTATTGGCATGACCAATGAGTAAAATCAGTGTTGCCAAAGCAAAACAAATACAATTAACATAAAACAAAAATCTACAGACATTTACAATAAAGACACACTCATAAGATATTTACATATAAACATATGGAGCATTACTGGGAGACAGGCTCACTGTTCCAGGAGGTCACATACTGGGCTGAGTTCCCTCCTCCCTCTCCCAGTAGGATTGGGACCTGTTGTGATTCTGGCAGGTGTGGGAACTCTGGGATTAGATTTGTAAATTTAGAGTAGAATGTTTCTCTAATCCCAGAGTATCTGTCACAGTGCAGTAGGAAGTGCACCTCTGTCTCTATTTCTCCCCGCTGGCAGTGGGAGCACAGCCTGTCCTCTCTGGGCAGCCAGGTCTGCCTGTGTCGCCCAGTTTCTATGGCCAGACTGTGGTCACTGAGCCTGTACTCCGTCAGGGTCTGTTTCTTTTTGCTGTCTCTTTTCTTGGTCAAATATTTGGCTAGTGTGTATTGTCTGTTTAGGGTACTGTAGCATTCTGTAGCATTTCTTGGGTCTGTGAGCCTCAGGACCAGATGGCTCAGGGGGGCTCTGTTTTGGGCTCAGCAGGGCCTTGTGGTGATAGGAGTTTTGGTCACTGTTTTTTAGGTGTAGCCAATACTTTTTAACTCTCTTTTTAATTATTGATGTTTATCAATAATGGGTATTGGCCTAATTCGGCCCTGCACCCGTTGTTAGGTGTTTTTCTCTGCACATGGAGGATGTTTATACAGATCTCCATGTGCAGAGTTTCTGTGGGGTGTTTGTCCCATTGAGTGTACTCCTGGTCTGTGAGGGGACCCCACACTTCACTGCCATATAGGGCAATGGGTTGGATTACACCTTCAAATATTTGGAGCCAGATTCTTGTCGGTGGGTTGATGTTGAAAAGCCTCCTTCTTTTTGAGTGCCTTCACTGCCAGGTCAACACTCCCAGAAGAGCCGATGGTGAGCCCGAGATGTGTGTAGCTGGATGTGTGCTCCAATGTGTTGTTGTTGAGTGTGAATTTGTACCTGTTTCCCTGAGGTCTGGCTTTCTTCTGGAAAACCATAACTCTGGTCTTGTCCAGATTGACTGTCAGCGCCCAGGTCTGACAGGACTGCTCCAGCAGGGCCAGGCTCTGCTGCAGCCCCTGTTCTGTGGGCGACAGCAGGACCAGGTCATCTGCATAGACACACTGATACACACTCAGCAGACACACACTGATTCACACACTGCACAAACACACACACTGATACACACACAGCAGACATGCCCACATGCTGATACAAACTCAACAGACACAGACAGTGATGCACACACAACAGGCACAAACACCCTTATACACACTCAACAGACACGCACACTGATACACAAGAACACCAACACTGACACACACACAGTGACTTACAGACTGTCATGGACTGTGAGACTGCCCTACACCGCTCCTACACCGTGCTGCTGTGCCCAGCGTGACCAGGCCTTTGACAACTCCAACACGACTGACCAGCTGACCAGCTGACTGACCGCTCGGCGCTCTGTCTCTCAGACCAGGACGGGAAGCTGTTGCGGGGGTCGCAGGTCGTCGACATGACCCTGATGATGCACTGCTGGGTCGTGCCCTCGCACTCCTTCGGGCGCCGGCTGCTCACCCTATATCCTCCCTGGAAACCTGTTGGAATTCCCCGCGCCTCTCCCAGCCTGCTTCGGGACAGGAGATGGAGCCGGCGTTCCGGGGCTAGGCTAGAAAGACATGGATGGTTATAACAAGCGAACATTTAGTCCGGGCTGTTACTTGGTAAGAGAAGTAAATGACTGGAGTGAATAACTGGTAACTGGTCACTGTGCTGAAGACATCTTAGACATCTGCACATTCAAGATGCATTTTAACATGCCGCAATTAAAGAATGACAGTTTGCTCTTGCCTGTTATCAGCAGTGCTCCTGATTTAGGGGTGGCCTCAGTCACAAGGCCTGATTCAGGGTAGAAACAGGGTGCATAATTCTGACAGATTAAACAGAAAATACAAGAATTTTGACTTGAAAAGGAATGGGTGCTCTACCTGATTCACTCTGTGGTGTATGTACTGTATGTACTGCCCTATAGTGGTTTAAACTGAGTTCTAGGCTGACCTGTGTCAATTCTATTGTATGTGACCTGAACTGATCTGTGCTTAGCTGGACCTGTCCTGGATTCATGCTGAACTGAGTTTATGTGTGCTGCACAGTGCTGTTCTGTGCTCAGCTAAGTAGCACCGAGCAGGTCTGTGCTGAAGACAGATGCAATGTGCTGGTCTGAGCAGAACTCGGCTGCATTGAGTTGAACTGAGCAGCTCTGAAATGATCTGTGTTGATCTGTGCTGAACTGAACTGCACAGAGCTGGTCTGTATTGAACTGAGTTGATATGGAACAAGTAAAAGTTTATTCCATGCTGAAAAGAAAAGAGACACAACGTTTCGACTCTGGAGCCTTCTTCAGGTCAAGAAAAAGACTGTCTCTTTTCTTTTCAGCCTGGAATAAACCTTTACTTGTTATTCTGCAGCCTACGCATGCTGACGCAGCTCCCTACCTGAGCTGATATGTGCTGGTCTGTGTCGAACTGATTTGATCTGTGGTGCAGTAGTAGAATTTGCATTAGTGTTGTTTTGGTCAGATATGTAGTTCTTGTATAATGGTGTGCCCATGAACTGTGGACACGGATGTCCTGAGGTATAGCTTTGTCACTCTGTTGTGTGCATAACGTGTAGAAGAGCTGTTGTATTGTCATGTGTGGTAGAGGTGCAATTGTGCAGTAGTAGTGCTGTTGTCTGTCCTTGACTGGCTCACATATCGGGACTGTCCTGTGGAGAAGAGAGGACACCTGAGACCTCGAATTTGCCACTTCATCAGGTCAGTCCTGCTGTCTGTTTCTGACTGCATGTACAGTATCTGCTTCTCAAAAACAAAGTGTTTCTGGATGTGAGATACGATTCTCTACGTCCGTGTGCCTGTCTGTCAGCATGAGTTTCACTCACTGCCTGTCTCTCACTGTCTGGTTGTTGGCATGTCTGTCTCTTACAGACTGTCTCAGTGCAGTGTTAATGTACTGGAGTATCCAGTCAGTGTGTCTGTATTAACCCCTCTCTCTCAGTGCAGTGTTAATGTACTGGAGTGTCCAGTCAGTGTGTCTGTATTAACCCCTCTCTCTCAGTGCAGTGTTAATGTACTGGAGTGTCCAGTCAGTGTGTCTGTATGAACCCCTCTCTCTCAGTGCAGTGTTAATGTACTGGAGTGTCCAGTCAGTGTGTCTGTATGAACCCCTCTCTCTCAGTGCAGTGTTAATGTACTGGAGTGTCCAGTCAGTGTGTCTGTATGAACCCCTCTCTCTCAGTGCAGTGTTAATGTACTGGAGTGTCCAGTCAGTGTGTCTGTATGAACCCCTCTCTCTCAGTGCAGTGTTAATGTACCGGAGTGTCCAGTCAGTGTGTCTGTATGAACCCCTCTCTCTCAGTGCAGTGTTAATGTACCGGAGTGTCCAGTCAGTGTGTCTGTATGAACCCCTCTCTCTCAGTGCAGTGTTAATGTACCGGAGTGTCCAGTCAGTGTGTCTGTATTAACCCCTCTCTCTCAGTGCAGTGTTAATGTACCGGAGTGTCCAGTCAGTGTGTCTGTATGAACCCCTCTCTCTCAGTGCAGTGTTAATGTACTGGAGTGTCCAGTCAGTGTGTCTGTATGCACCCCTCTCTCTCTCAGGCACTGGATCAACCGGTTCCCAGTGGTGTTCAAGGGCGATGACCTGCTGGGGGGAGTGATGGAGGAGCTGTGGGAACTGGTGAAGCGAGAAGGAGAGGAGCAGCACTCTCAGCTCGTAGACACCTCCGACCTGTGAGAGGCAGTACTGCACTGTGTATAGACACACCTGTGTGCCCTGGAGTCTCCTCCTCGAGAGCAAGAGAGAGGAGAGGGGAGGAAGAGAGAGGAGAGAGGGAGGGAGAGCAGGAGAGGAGGAGAGGGGAGGAAGAGAGAAGAGAGGAGTAGAGGGGAGGAAGAGAGAGGAAAGAGGGAGGGAGAGGAGGAGAGGGGAGGAAGAGAGAAAAGAGGAGGAGAGGGGAGGAAGAGAGAGGAGAGGGAGGGAGAGGAGGAGAGGGGAGGAAGAGAGAGGAGAGAGGGAGGGAGAGGAGGAGAGGGGAGGAAGAGAGAAAAGAGGAGGAGAGGGGAGGAAGAGAGAGGAGAGAGGGAGGGAGAGGAGGAGAGGAGGAGAGGGGAGGAAGAGAGAGGAGAGAGGGAGGGAGAGCAGGAGAGGGGAGGAAGAGAGAGGAAACAGGGAGGGAGAGGAGGAGAGAGGGAGGGAGAGGAGAGAGGGAGGGAGAGCAGGAGAGGAGAGGAAGAGAGGAAACAGGGAGGGAGAGGAGAGAGATGGAGGGAGAGAAGGAGAGGGGATGACAAGGAGAGATGGAAGGAGAGGAGGAGAGGGGAGGAAGAGAGAGGTGTTGAGATACGGAAGTATACACTTTTATTTATAGTGGCTATTTCTAACCAACATGAGTGCTCAAACAGAACACATTTATGGCTGAGAGACATTAAATGTCAGTATAAAGTGTGTGACCCCTTCTCTCTTGCTGTCCCGTCCCTCAGCCAGCCCTCCAGCGGCTGTAGACGTCTGACCCTGCAGGGCGGGGGCCCGGAGGTGAAGAAGAGGAAGGTGTCCCTGCTGTTTGACCACATGGAGCCGGGAGAACTGGCCGAGCACCTCAGCTACCTGGAGTTCAAGAACTTCTGCAGGGTCTCGGTGAGCCCCCTCAGTCAAACATCTAGTCAGTTCCTGGCACAAGTTTTACCTCTGATCTATTAACCTTTCATTCTCTTTCCCTCTTCCCTCTCTCTCTCCCTCCATCTCTTTCTTCTCCTTCACTCTCTCCCTCCATCTCCCTCCTCCCTCCATCTCCCCCCTCTTCCCTCCCTCTCTCTCCTTCCTCCCTCTGTCTCCCTCCCTCTTCCCTCCCTCTCTCTCCTCCCTCCCCACCCTCCCTCTCTCTCCTTCCTCCCTCTGTCTCCTTCCCTCTCTCTCCTCCCTCCCCACCCTCCCTCTCTCTGCCTCCTCCTCTCTCAGTACCTGGATTACCGGAGCTACGTGCTGCGCGGGTCTGTGCGGGAGAACCCTGCGCTGGAGCGCTCAGTGACGTTGTGCAACGGGATCTCTCAGTGGGTCCAGCTCATGATCCTGAACCAACACACAGCCCAGCAGAGGGCGGAGGTCTTCACCAAGTTCATCTACGTGGCACAGGTCACTGGAACTGGCACGTGCACACTCACACACTCACACTCTCACATTCACACACTCACCACTCACACTCTCACACTCATACTCTCACCACTCACACACTCACACTCTCACACTCACACTCACACACTCACACTCATACTCTCACCACTCACACTCTCACACTCCCCACTCACACTCACAGTCACACTTACACACTCACACTCATACTCTCACCACTCACACACTCTCCCCACTCACACTCTCACACTCACAGTCACACTCACATACTCACACTCACCACTCACACTATCACACTATCACACTATCACACTCTCACACTCTCACACTCTCACACACTCACACTCACACACTCACACTCTCACTCACACTCACTCACTCTCCCCACTCACACTCACAGTCACACTCACATACACACTCACACACTCACACACTCACACTCTCACACTCTCACTCACACTCACTCACTCTCCCCACTCACACTCTCACACTCACAGTCACACTCACATACTCACACTCTCACACTCTCACACTCACTCTCACACTCACTCTCACTCTCACTCTCACTCTCACACTCACACTCACTCACTCTCACACTCACACACCACACAGCCTCCTTTGTTCGGGCATCATCGGGGCCTCTCCCTCCTCCAGCTGCGTCTCTCTGTGTTGTGCAGAAGCTGCGGGCTCTCCAGAACTTCAGCACGCTGATGGCAGTGACGGGGGGGCTGTGTCACAGTTCCATCTCGCGCCTCAAGGACACGGCCAGCCTGCTGCCCCAGGACGTCACCAAGGTCAGACACTGGGACACCCTGGTCCCGAACAGGAACTCTGGCACAGTCAGCTGCTCCACAGACACGAAGAACTCTTGAACACAAGCCCTCCTTGTCCACACACAGCTCTGTGCTGCTCACGCGCAGTATTCTAGAACGGGAATCTTCTCACCCACATATACGATTGTAGAACATGGCGTTCTGGAACAGGAGCCTCCAGAAACAGATCTGAGCTTCGACAAACGGGAACAACCTCAGATAGCAAAACAACAACAGGTGGCTCTAGAAGAAGGATCAGGGTAGAGCAAGGCACCCTAGTGATCCAAACTCTGGGTGGGTTGCTGTTCTAGAGTGATGTCTCTGTTGTTCTAGAGTTGTTCTACACCCATATTCATCACCTGTTTCTAACCCAAATTTGACTGTTTTCCTTACTTCTTTACTCTTTTCTCTCCCTGCCTCTGTCTGCCCTCTGTCCGTCCCAGACCCTGAACGAGCTGACGGAGCTGCTGTCATCCAGCAGTAACTACGGCACTTACCGGCGGGTGTACAGTGAGTGCGTGGGCTTCAAGATGCCCATCCTGGGGGTCCACCTGAAGGACCTGGTGTCCCTGCACGAGGCCCTGCCCGACTACCTGGAGGACAACAAGATCAACCTCAGCAAGATGCAGCACCTGTACAGCAACATCAGTGAGCTGCTGGCCATCCAGAATCACCACCCACCCTTCCAGGCCAATAAGGACCTGCTGCACCTGCTCACGGTGAGAGGGAGGGACAGGAACAGACTGGGACAGAGGGAGAGGAACAGACTGGGACAGAGGGACAGGAACAGACTGGGACAGAGGGAGAGGAACAGACTGGGACAGAGGGACAGAAACAGACTGGGACAGAGGGAGAGGAACAGACTGGGAGAGAGGGAGAGGAACAGACTGGGAGAGAGGGAGAGGAACAGACTGGGACAGAGGGACAGGAACAGACTGGGACAGAGGGAGAGGAACAGACTGGGAGAGAGGGAGAGGAACAGACTGGGAGAGAGGGAGAGGAACAGACTGGGACAGAGGGACAGGAACAGACTGGGACAGAGGGAGAGGAACAGACTGGGAGAGAGGGAGAGGAACAGACTGGGACAGAGGGAGAGGAACAGACTGGGACAGAGGGACAGGAACAGACTGGGAGAGAGGGAGAGGAACAGACTGGGAGAGAGGGAGAGGAACAGACTGGGACAGAGGGAGAGGAACAGACTGGGAGAGAGGGAGAGGAACAGACTGGGACAGAGGGAGAGGAACAGACTGGGACAGAGGGACAGGAACAGACTGGGACAGAGGGAGAGGAACAGACTGGGACAGAGGGACAGGAACAGACTGGGACAGAGGGAGAGGAACAGACTGGGACAGAGGGACAGGAACAGACTGGGACAGAGGGAGAGGAACAGACTGGGAGAGAGGGACAGGAACAGACTGGGACAGAGGGAGAGGAACAGACTGGGACAGAGGGACAGGAACAGACTGGGACAGAGGGAGAGGAACAGACTGGGAGAGAGGGACAGGAACAGACTGGGACAGAGGGACAGGAACAGACTGGGAGAGAGGGACAGGAACAGACTGGGACAGAGGGAGAGGAACAGACTGGGAGAGAGGGAGAGGAACAGACTGGGAGAGAGGGACAGGAACAGACTGGGACAGAGGGACAGAAACAGACTGGGAGAGAGGGACAGGAACAGACTGGGACAGAGGGAGAGGAACAGACTGGGACAGAGGGACAGGAACAGACTGGGACAGAGGGACAGGAACAGACTGGGACAGAGGGACAGGAACAGACTGGGAGAGAGGGAGAGGAACAGACTGGGACAGAGGGACAGGAACAGACTGGGACAGAGGGAGAGGAACAGACTGGGAGAGAGGGAGAGGAACAGACTGGGAGAGAGGGAGAGGAACAGACTGGGACAGAGGGACAGGAACAGACTGGGACAGAGGGAGAGGAACAGACTGGGAGAGAGGGAGAGGAACAGACTGGGACAGAGGGACAGGAACAGACTGGGACAGAGGGAGAGGAACAGACTGGGAGAGAGGGAGAGGAACAGACTGGGAGAGAGGGAGAGGAACAGACTGGGACAGAGGGACAGGAACAGACTGGGACAGAGGGAGAGGAACAGACTGGGAGAGAGGGAGAGGAACAGACTGGGAGAGAGGGAGAGGAACAGACTGGGACAGAGGGACAGGAACAGACTGGGAGAGAGGGACAGGAACAGACTGGGACAGAGGGAGAGGAACAGACTGGGAGAGAGGGACAGGAACAGACTGGGAGAGAGGGAGAGGAACAGACTGGGACAGAGGGACAGGAACAGACTGGGAGAGAGGGACAGGAACAGACTGGGAGAGAGGGAGAGGAACAGACTGGGACAGAGGGAGAGGAACAGACTGGGAGAGAGGGAGAGGAACAGACTGGGAGAGAGGGACAGGAACAGACTGGGAGAGAGGGAGAGGAACAGACTGGGACAGAGGGAGAGGAACAGACTGGGACAGAGGGACAGGAACAGACTGGGAGAGAGGGACAGGAACAGACTGGGACAGAGGGAGAGGAACAGACTGGGACAGAGGGAGAGGAACAGACTGGGAGAGACGGACGGGAACAGACTGGGAGAGAGGGAGAGGAACAGACTGGGACAGAGGGACAGGAACAGACTGGGACAGAGGGACAGGAACAGACTGGGAGAGACGGACGGGAACAGACTGGGAGAGAGGGAGAGGAACAGACTGGGACAGAGGGAGAGGAACAGACTGGGACAGAGGGACAGAAACAGACTGGGAGAGAGGGACAGGAACAGACTGGGACAGAGGGAGAGGAACAGACTGGGACAGAGGGAGAGGAACAGACTGGGAGAGAGGGAGAGGAACAGACTGGGACAGAGGGAGAGGAACAGACTGGGAGAGAGGGACAGGAACAGACTGGGAGAGAGGGAGAGGAACAGACTGGGACAGAGGGAGAGGGAGAGGAACAGACTGGGAGAGAGGGACAGGAACAGACTGGGACAGAGGGAGAGGAACAGACTGGGAGAGAGGGAGAGGAACAGACTGGGACAGAGGGAGAGGAACAGACTGGGAGAGAGGGAGAGGAACAGACTGGGACAGAGGGAGAGGAACAGACTGGGACAGAGGGACAGGAACAGACTGGGACAGAGGGACAGAACAGTCTGGGACAGACGGACGGGAACAGACTGGGACAGAGGGAGAGGAACAGACTGGGAGAGAGGGAGAGGAACAGACTGGGACAGAGGGAGAGGAACAGACTGGGAGAGAGGGACAGAAACAGACTGGGACAGAGGGAGAGGAACAGACTGGGACAGAGGGAGAGGAACAGACTGGGACAGAGGGACAGGAACAGACTGGGACAGAGGGAGAGGAACAGACTGGGACAGAGGGACAGGAACAGACTGGGACAGAGGGACAGGAACAGACTGGGAGAGAGGGACAGAAACAGACTGGGACAGAGGGAGAGGAACAGACTGGGACAGAGGGACAGGAACAGACTGGGAGAGAGGGACAGAAACAGACTGGGACAGAGGGAGAGGAACAGACTGGGACAGAGGGACAGGAACAGACTGGGAGAGAGGGACAGAAACAGACTGGGACAGAGGGAGAGGAACAGACTGGGACAGAGGGAGAGGAACAGACTGGGACAGAGGGACAGGAACAGACTGGGACAGAGGGACAGGAACAGACTGGGAGAGAGGGACAGAAACAGACTGGGACAGAGGGAGAGGAACAGACTGGGACAGAGGGACAGGAACAGACTGGGAGAGAGGGACAGAAACAGACTGGGACAGAGGGAGAGGAACAGACTGGGACAGAGGGACAGGAACAGACTGGGAGAGAGGGACAGAAACAGACTGGGACAGAGGGAGAGGAACAGACTGGGACAGAGGGACAGGAACAGACTGGGACAGAG
Source organism: Atractosteus spatula (assembly GCF_055471065.1). Taxonomy (NCBI): domain Eukaryota; kingdom Metazoa; phylum Chordata; class Actinopteri; order Semionotiformes; family Lepisosteidae; genus Atractosteus; species Atractosteus spatula. The sequence goes on along the minus strand of NC_142708.1, from coordinate 71,443,623 downwards.
GGAGAGGAACAGACTGGGACAGAGGGACAGGAACAGACTGGGAGAGAGGGACAGGAACAGACTGGGAGAGAGGGAGAGGAACAGACTGGGACAGAGGGAGAGGAACAGACTGGGACAGAGGGACAGAAACAGACTGGGAGAGAGGGACAGGAACAGACTGGGACAGAGGGAGAGGAACAGACTGGGACAGAGGGACAGGAACAGACTGGGAGAGAGGGAGAGGAACAGACTGGGACAGAGGGAGAGGAACAGACTGGGAGAGAGGGACAGGAACAGACTGGGACAGAGGGAGAGGAACAGACTGGGACAGAGGGACAGGAACAGACTGGGAGAGAGGGACAGGAACAGACTGGGACAGAGGGACAGGAACAGACTGGGAGAGAGGGACAGGAACAGACTGGGACAGAGGGAGAGGAACAGACTGGGACAGAGGGACAGGAACAGACTGGGACAGAGGGAGAGGAACAGACTGGGAGAGACGGACAGGAACAGACTGGGACAGAGGGAGAGGAACAGACTGGGACAGAGGGAGAGGAACAGACTGGGAGAGAGGGACAGAAACAGACTGGGAGAGAGGGACAGGAACAGACTGGGACAGAGGGAGAGGAACAGACTGGGACAGAGGGAGAGGAACAGACTGGGAGAGAGGGACAGGAACAGACTGGGACAGAGGGAGAGGAACAGACTGGGACAGAGGGACAGGAACAGACTGGGACAGAGGGAGAGGAACAGACTGGGAGAGACGGACAGAAACAGACTGGGAGAGAGGGAGAGGAACAGACTGGGACAGAGGGACAGGAACAGACTGGGAGAGAGGGAGAGGAACAGACTGGGACAGAGGGAGAGGAACAGACTGGGACAGAGGGAGAGGAACAGACTGGGACAGAGGGACAGGAACAGACTGGGACAGAGGGACAGAACAGTCTGGGACAGACGGACGGGAACAGACTGGGACAGAGGGAGAGGAACAGACTGGGAGAGAGGGAGAGGAACAGACTGGGACAGAGGGAGAGGAACAGACTGGGACAGAGGGACAGAACAGTCTGGGACAGACGGACGGGAACAGACTGGGACAGAGGGAGAGGAACAGACTGGGAGAGAGGGAGAGGAACAGACTGGGACAGAGGGAGAGGAACAGACTGGGAGAGAGGGACAGGAACAGACTGGGACAGACGGACAGAAACAGACTGGGACAGAGGGAGAGGAACAGACTGGGAGAGAGGGAGAGGAACAGACTGGGACAGAGGGAGAGGAACAGACTGGGACAGAGGGAGAGGAACAGACTGGGAGAGAGGGACAGGAACAGACTGGGACAGACGGACAGAAACAGACTGGGACAGAGGGAGAGGAACAGACTGGGACAGAGGGAGAGGAACAGACTGGGAGAGAGGGACAGGAACAGACTGGGAGAGAGGGACAGGAACAGACTGGGACAGAGGGAGAGGAACAGACTGGGAGAGAGGGACAGGAACAGACTGGGACAGAGGGAGAGGAACAGACTGGGACAGAGGGAGAGGAACAGACTGGGACAGAGGGAGAGGAACAGACTGGGACAGACGGACAGAAACAGACTGGGACAGAGGGAGAGGAACAGACTGGGACAGAGGGAGAGGAACAGACTGGGAGAGAGGGACAGGAACAGACTGGGACAGACGGACAGAAACAGACTGGGACAGAGGGAGAGGAACAGACTGGGACAGAGGGAGAGGAACAGACTGGGAGAGAGGGACAGGAACAGACTGGGACAGACGGACAGAAACAGACTGGGACAGACGGACAGAAACAGACTGGGACAGAGGGAGAGGAACAGACTGGGACAGAGGGAGAGGAACAGACTGGGAGAGAGGGACAGGAACAGACTGGGACAGAGGGAGAGGAACAGACTGGGAGAGAGGGAGAGGAACAGACTGGGACAGAGGGAGAGGAACAGACTGGGACAGACGGACAGAAACAGACTGGGACAGAGGGAGAGGAACAGACTGGGAGAGAGGGACAGGAACAGACTGGGACAGACGGACGGGAACAGACTGGGACAGAGGGACAGGAACAGACTGGGAGAGAGGGAGAGGAACAGACTGGGAGAGAGGGAGAGGAACAGACTGGGACAGAGGGAGAGGAACAGACTGGGAGAGAGGGACAGAAACAGACTGGGACAGAGGGAGAGGAACAGACTGGGACAGAGGGAGAGGAACAGACTGGGAGAGAGGGAGAGGAACAGACTGGGAGAGAGGGAGAGGAACAGACTGGGACAGAGGGACAGGAACAGACTGGGACAGAGGGAGAGGAACAGACTGGGAGAGAGGGAGAGGAACAGACTGGGAGAGAGGGAGAGGAACAGACTGGGACAGAGGGACAGGAACAGACTGGGACAGAGGGAGAGGAACAGACTGGGAGAGAGGGAGAGGAACAGACTGGGACAGAGGGAGAGGAACAGACTGGGACAGAGGGACAGGAACAGACTGGGAGAGAGGGAGAGGAACAGACTGGGAGAGAGGGAGAGGAACAGACTGGGACAGAGGGAGAGGAACAGACTGGGAGAGAGGGAGAGGAACAGACTGGGACAGAGGGAGAGGAACAGACTGGGACAGAGGGACAGGAACAGACTGGGACAGAGGGAGAGGAACAGACTGGGACAGAGGGACAGGAACAGACTGGGACAGAGGGAGAGGAACAGACTGGGACAGAGGGACAGGAACAGACTGGGACAGAGGGAGAGGAACAGACTGGGAGAGAGGGACAGGAACAGACTGGGACAGAGGGAGAGGAACAGACTGGGACAGAGGGACAGGAACAGACTGGGACAGAGGGAGAGGAACAGACTGGGAGAGAGGGACAGGAACAGACTGGGACAGAGGGACAGGAACAGACTGGGAGAGAGGGACAGGAACAGACTGGGACAGAGGGAGAGGAACAGACTGGGAGAGAGGGAGAGGAACAGACTGGGAGAGAGGGACAGGAACAGACTGGGACAGAGGGACAGAAACAGACTGGGAGAGAGGGACAGGAACAGACTGGGACAGAGGGAGAGGAACAGACTGGGACAGAGGGACAGGAACAGACTGGGACAGAGGGACAGGAACAGACTGGGACAGAGGGACAGGAACAGACTGGGAGAGAGGGAGAGGAACAGACTGGGACAGAGGGACAGGAACAGACTGGGACAGAGGGAGAGGAACAGACTGGGAGAGAGGGAGAGGAACAGACTGGGAGAGAGGGAGAGGAACAGACTGGGACAGAGGGACAGGAACAGACTGGGACAGAGGGAGAGGAACAGACTGGGAGAGAGGGAGAGGAACAGACTGGGACAGAGGGACAGGAACAGACTGGGACAGAGGGAGAGGAACAGACTGGGAGAGAGGGAGAGGAACAGACTGGGAGAGAGGGAGAGGAACAGACTGGGACAGAGGGACAGGAACAGACTGGGACAGAGGGAGAGGAACAGACTGGGAGAGAGGGAGAGGAACAGACTGGGAGAGAGGGAGAGGAACAGACTGGGACAGAGGGACAGGAACAGACTGGGAGAGAGGGACAGGAACAGACTGGGACAGAGGGAGAGGAACAGACTGGGAGAGAGGGACAGGAACAGACTGGGAGAGAGGGAGAGGAACAGACTGGGACAGAGGGACAGGAACAGACTGGGAGAGAGGGACAGGAACAGACTGGGAGAGAGGGAGAGGAACAGACTGGGACAGAGGGAGAGGAACAGACTGGGAGAGAGGGAGAGGAACAGACTGGGAGAGAGGGACAGGAACAGACTGGGAGAGAGGGAGAGGAACAGACTGGGACAGAGGGAGAGGAACAGACTGGGACAGAGGGACAGGAACAGACTGGGAGAGAGGGACAGGAACAGACTGGGACAGAGGGAGAGGAACAGACTGGGACAGAGGGAGAGGAACAGACTGGGAGAGACGGACGGGAACAGACTGGGAGAGAGGGAGAGGAACAGACTGGGACAGAGGGACAGGAACAGACTGGGACAGAGGGACAGGAACAGACTGGGAGAGACGGACGGGAACAGACTGGGAGAGAGGGAGAGGAACAGACTGGGACAGAGGGAGAGGAACAGACTGGGACAGAGGGACAGAAACAGACTGGGAGAGAGGGACAGGAACAGACTGGGACAGAGGGAGAGGAACAGACTGGGACAGAGGGAGAGGAACAGACTGGGAGAGAGGGAGAGGAACAGACTGGGACAGAGGGAGAGGAACAGACTGGGAGAGAGGGACAGGAACAGACTGGGAGAGAGGGAGAGGAACAGACTGGGACAGAGGGAGAGGGAGAGGAACAGACTGGGAGAGAGGGACAGGAACAGACTGGGACAGAGGGAGAGGAACAGACTGGGAGAGAGGGAGAGGAACAGACTGGGACAGAGGGAGAGGAACAGACTGGGAGAGAGGGAGAGGAACAGACTGGGACAGAGGGAGAGGAACAGACTGGGACAGAGGGACAGGAACAGACTGGGACAGAGGGACAGAACAGTCTGGGACAGACGGACGGGAACAGACTGGGACAGAGGGAGAGGAACAGACTGGGAGAGAGGGAGAGGAACAGACTGGGACAGAGGGAGAGGAACAGACTGGGAGAGAGGGACAGAAACAGACTGGGACAGAGGGAGAGGAACAGACTGGGACAGAGGGAGAGGAACAGACTGGGACAGAGGGACAGGAACAGACTGGGACAGAGGGAGAGGAACAGACTGGGACAGAGGGACAGGAACAGACTGGGACAGAGGGACAGGAACAGACTGGGAGAGAGGGACAGAAACAGACTGGGACAGAGGGAGAGGAACAGACTGGGACAGAGGGACAGGAACAGACTGGGAGAGAGGGACAGAAACAGACTGGGACAGAGGGAGAGGAACAGACTGGGACAGAGGGACAGGAACAGACTGGGAGAGAGGGACAGAAACAGACTGGGACAGAGGGAGAGGAACAGACTGGGACAGAGGGAGAGGAACAGACTGGGACAGAGGGACAGGAACAGACTGGGACAGAGGGACAGGAACAGACTGGGAGAGAGGGACAGAAACAGACTGGGACAGAGGGAGAGGAACAGACTGGGACAGAGGGACAGGAACAGACTGGGAGAGAGGGACAGAAACAGACTGGGACAGAGGGAGAGGAACAGACTGGGACAGAGGGACAGGAACAGACTGGGAGAGAGGGACAGAAACAGACTGGGACAGAGGGAGAGGAACAGACTGGGACAGAGGGACAGGAACAGACTGGGACAGAGGGAGAGGAACAGACTGGGACAGAGGGACAGGAACAGACTGGGAGAGAGGGACAGGAACAGACTGGGAGAGAGGGAGAGGAACAGACTGGGACAGAGGGAGAGGAACAGACTGGGACAGAGGGACAGAAACAGACTGGGAGAGAGGGACAGGAACAGACTGGGACAGAGGGAGAGGAACAGACTGGGACAGAGGGACAGGAACAGACTGGGAGAGAGGGAGAGGAACAGACTGGGACAGAGGGAGAGGAACAGACTGGGAGAGAGGGACAGGAACAGACTGGGACAGAGGGAGAGGAACAGACTGGGACAGAGGGACAGGAACAGACTGGGAGAGAGGGACAGGAACAGACTGGGACAGAGGGACAGGAACAGACTGGGAGAGAGGGACAGGAACAGACTGGGACAGAGGGAGAGGAACAGACTGGGACAGAGGGACAGGAACAGACTGGGACAGAGGGAGAGGAACAGACTGGGAGAGACGGACAGGAACAGACTGGGACAGAGGGAGAGGAACAGACTGGGACAGAGGGAGAGGAACAGACTGGGAGAGAGGGACAGAAACAGACTGGGAGAGAGGGACAGGAACAGACTGGGACAGAGGGAGAGGAACAGACTGGGACAGAGGGAGAGGAACAGACTGGGAGAGAGGGACAGGAACAGACTGGGACAGAGGGAGAGGAACAGACTGGGACAGAGGGACAGGAACAGACTGGGACAGAGGGAGAGGAACAGACTGGGAGAGACGGACAGAAACAGACTGGGAGAGAGGGAGAGGAACAGACTGGGACAGAGGGACAGGAACAGACTGGGAGAGAGGGAGAGGAACAGACTGGGACAGAGGGAGAGGAACAGACTGGGACAGAGGGAGAGGAACAGACTGGGACAGAGGGACAGGAACAGACTGGGACAGAGGGACAGAACAGTCTGGGACAGACGGACGGGAACAGACTGGGACAGAGGGAGAGGAACAGACTGGGAGAGAGGGAGAGGAACAGACTGGGACAGAGGGAGAGGAACAGACTGGGACAGAGGGACAGAACAGTCTGGGACAGACGGACGGGAACAGACTGGGACAGAGGGAGAGGAACAGACTGGGAGAGAGGGAGAGGAACAGACTGGGACAGAGGGAGAGGAACAGACTGGGAGAGAGGGACAGGAACAGACTGGGACAGACGGACAGAAACAGACTGGGACAGAGGGAGAGGAACAGACTGGGAGAGAGGGAGAGGAACAGACTGGGACAGAGGGAGAGGAACAGACTGGGACAGAGGGAGAGGAACAGACTGGGAGAGAGGGACAGGAACAGACTGGGACAGACGGACAGAAACAGACTGGGACAGAGGGAGAGGAACAGACTGGGACAGAGGGAGAGGAACAGACTGGGAGAGAGGGACAGGAACAGACTGGGAGAGAGGGACAGGAACAGACTGGGACAGAGGGAGAGGAACAGACTGGGAGAGAGGGACAGGAACAGACTGGGACAGAGGGAGAGGAACAGACTGGGACAGAGGGAGAGGAACAGACTGGGACAGAGGGAGAGGAACAGACTGGGACAGACGGACAGAAACAGACTGGGACAGAGGGAGAGGAACAGACTGGGACAGAGGGAGAGGAACAGACTGGGAGAGAGGGACAGGAACAGACTGGGACAGACGGACAGAAACAGACTGGGACAGAGGGAGAGGAACAGACTGGGACAGAGGGAGAGGAACAGACTGGGAGAGAGGGACAGGAACAGACTGGGACAGACGGACAGAAACAGACTGGGACAGACGGACAGAAACAGACTGGGACAGAGGGAGAGGAACAGACTGGGACAGAGGGAGAGGAACAGACTGGGAGAGAGGGACAGGAACAGACTGGGACAGAGGGAGAGGAACAGACTGGGAGAGAGGGAGAGGAACAGACTGGGACAGAGGGAGAGGAACAGACTGGGACAGACGGACAGAAACAGACTGGGACAGAGGGAGAGGAACAGACTGGGAGAGAGGGACAGGAACAGACTGGGACAGACGGACGGGAACAGACTGGGACAGAGGGACAGGAACAGACTGGGAGAGAGGGAGAGGAACAGACTGGGAGAGAGGGAGAGGAACAGACTGGGACAGAGGGAGAGGAACAGACTGGGAGAGAGGGACAGAAACAGACTGGGACAGAGGGAGAGGAACAGACTGGGACAGAGGGAGAGGAACAGACTGGGAGAGAGGGAGAGGAACAGACTGGGAGAGAGGGAGAGGAACAGACTGGGAGAGAGGGACAGGAACAGACTGGGACAGACGGACAGAAACAGACTGGGACAGAGGGAGAGGAACAGACTGGGAGAGAGGGACAGGAACAGACTGGGACAGACGGACGGGAACAGACTGGGACAGAGGGACAGGAACAGACTGGGAGAGAGGGACAGGAACAGACTGGGACAGACGGACGGGAACAGACTGGGACAGAGGGACAGGAACAGACTGGGACAGAGGGACAGAACAGTCTGGGACAGAGGGACAGGAACAGACTGGGAGAGAGGGAGAGGAACAGACTGGGAGAGAGGGACAGGAAGGAGAGAGACAGAGGGAAGGGAGAGAGAGGAGTGTGTGGAGAAAGGAGAGACAGAGGGAAGGGAGAGAGAGAAATCTATGTCTGTAGATTTCAGTTTACTTTAATTTTTGTTTTGTTACGTGTTCATTTTATTATTTTTATTTGCTTTGGCAACACTGATTGTACCCATTGGTCATGCTAATAAAGCACCTTGAATTGAACTGAACTGAGAGGAGTGTGGAGGGAAGGGAGAGAGAGGGAGGGAAGAGTCAGTACAGCACAGGCTGACTCAGGGAGAATGGGAGAAAGAGAGAAAGGGAGGAGTGTGAGTGTGCTCTGTGACCCAGCCTGACACTGTGTGACCTTGTGTGTCCCCAGCTGTCTCTAGACCTGTACTACACAGAGGATGAGATCTACGAGCTCTCCTATACCAAGGAACCTAAGAACCCTAAATTACAGGTGCGAAAGAGACCACAACACAGGACATTACAGCATGGTATTGTACAGTACAACCCCATATACCGCGCTATGATACAATGCAGGACAGAACAGCACAGCGCAACCCAATGCAGCATAGAACAGTATAGTATAGAACAGTATAACCCAGTACAGAAGAGGGAAGCTCAGAGCCCTTTAAAAACAGCGTAGCATAGGACAGACAGTATAGTACTGCACAATGAAACAAGGTACCATACAGTACAGTACAGCACAATGGAAAAGCACTGTATACTGCAGCTCAACAAACTACAACACAGAGTAGCTCCACACAGTATAGTGTAACACAGCACTGTGTAGTACAGCAGAGTATAACCTGGTACAGCACAGCGCCACACAACACACCATTGCACAGAGGAGAGTGATACACGCTATGGTCCAACACCGCAGAGCAGGAAACATTGACAGCCGAGCTCCGTACACAGCGGTGTACAGGATGCAAGAAAAACAGAGTGCGGGGTGTTCGTATCCAGACAGCGCAATGGGGCCTACATACAAAAGGCATGGTTTCAATACGGCTGCTTTAAAAATCCTGCTGGCTTCCTAGGCTCCTTAGAAAACCCAGTACATTGTAACGCAGCCGGGGCACGCAGTCATAAAGAACAGTGTGATGTGATTACGTTACGTGCTCTCTGTCTCTCTCTCTCCCCCACCCTCTCTTCCTCCCTCGGCCTGCTCTCCAGCCTGCCACCCCAGTGAAGCCCCCAATGATAGCGGACTGGGCGTCCGGCGTGGCCCCCCGCCTCGACCCCGCCACCATCTCCAAGCACGTCAAACAGATGGTTGACGTAAGGACACTCTCATTCTGATTTGACAGTTTTTAGGTTAAATATATTTTCCCCTGTTAAAATGCTTAATAACAATGGCTTACACTTATATGGCGCTTTTCTGGACACTCCACTCAGAGCGCTTTACAGGTAATGGGGATCCCCTCCACCCCCACCAGTGTGCAGCCCCCCCTGGATGATGTGACGGCAGCCATAGTGCGCCAGTCCTCTCCCCACATACCAGCTCTCAGTGGGAGGAGAGCAGAGTGATGAAGCCAGTTCAGAGATGGGGATTATTAGGAGGCCATGATTGGTGAGGGCCAATGGGAAATTTGGCCAGGACACCACCCTAATGCCCTGGGATTGTTAATTACCTCAGAGAGTCAAGACCTCAGTTTTACGTGTCATCTGAAGGACGGCATTTTATTTTACAGTATAGTGTCCCCGTCACTATACTGGGGCATTAGGACCCACACAGACTGCAGGGTGAGCGCCCCCTACTGGTTCCTGTAACACCTCTTCCAGCAGCAGTTTTTCCCAGGAGTCTCCCATCCAGGTACTGGACAGGCTCACACCTGCTGAGCTCCAGGGGGCTGCCAGCTGGGAGCTGTGGAGTGATAAATGGAATTACAGGCATAAATTCGTCTAGAGCTCTGAACAGCCACACAGCAAAGCCTGACTGGTTTCTTCCAGACTGTCACCTGATTTAACTGACATTTGTTTATTTACTTATTTTACTGGAAGTATGCCTTCACCTGTGAACCTGCAGGCATCTCTCATTGCCTGTGTGTCTGTCGCCCCCTACAGTCCATCATGAAGAACTATGACCACAACCTGGACGGCTACATTGCACTGGAGGACTTTGAGAAGATTGCTGCCAGCTTTCCATTCTCCTTCTGCACACAAGAGAGCGACAGGTCAGACACACAGGCAGACAGACTGTAAACCACCAGGAGAGACAGACAGTCCCACACACACACACTGCCAGGAGAGACAGACAGCCACACACACCCCACCAGGAGAGACAGACAGCCACACACACCCTACCAGGAGAGACAGACAGCCACACACCCCCCACTAGGAGAGACAGACAGCCACACACACCCCACCAGGAGAGACAGACAGCCACACACACCCCACCAGGAGAGACAGACAGCCACACACACCCCACTAGGAGAGACAGACAGCCACACACACCCCACCAGGAGAGACAGACAGCCACACACACCCCACTAGGAGAGACAGACAGCCACACACACCCCACCAGGAGAGACAGACAGCCACACACACCCCACCAGGAGAGACAGACAGCCACACACACCCCACCAGGAGAGACAGACAGCCCTCCCCTTTCCTTCCTCCTCTATCCCCCATTCCCCCTCTCTCGTTCTTGAGCTCCTGTTTTTATGATGTGATTTCTGCTCCAGCAGAGTGCTGGGCTAACTCAGCGCGGGCTCTGCTCTCTGTCCAGGCAGGGGGAGATCAGCCGTGAGGAGATCACCTCCTACTTCATGCGGGGGATGTCTGTCTGTGCCAAGCTGGGCTTCAACATCCTGCACAACTTCCAGGAGACAACGTACAAGAGGCCCACCTTCTGCGACGCCTGCGGGGGCTTTGTGAGGCACCTCTTCTGTCTCTGTATCTCTCTCCTTCGCACTGTCTCTCTCCCTCTGTCACTGTCATCCCCACTGTCTCTCTCCCTCTGTCACTGTCTCTCCCTCTGTCACTGTCATCTCCACTGTCTCTCTCCCTCTGTCACTGTCTCTCCCTCTGTCACTGTCATCCCCACTGTCTCTCCCTCTGCCACTGTCATCCCCACTGTCTCTCTCCCTCTGCCACTGTCATCCCCACTGTCTCTCCCTCTGTCACTGTCATCCCCACTGTCTCTCTCCCTCTGTCACTGTCATCCCCACTGTCTCTCTCTCTCTGTCACTGTCATCCCCACTGTCTCTCCCTCTGTCACTGTCATCCCCACTGTCTCTCTCCCTCTGCCACTGTCATCCCCACTGTCTCCCTCTGTCACTGTCATCCCCACTGTCTCTCTCCCTCTGCCACTGTCATCCCCACTGTCTCTCCCTCTGCCACTGTCATCCCCACTGTCTCTCTCCCTCTGTCACTGTCTCTCCCTCTGTCACTGTCATCCCCACTGTCTCTCTCCCTCTGCCACTGTCATCCCCACAGTCTCTCCCTCTGCCACTGTCATCCCCACTGTCTCTCTCCCTCTGTCACTGTCATCCCCACTGTCTCTCTCCCTCTGTCACTGTCTCTCCCTCTGTCACTGTCATCCCCACTGTCTCTCTCCCTCTGTCACTGTCATCTCCACTGTCAATTCAATTCAATTCAATTCAAGGTGCTTTATTAGCATGACCGATGGGTACAATCAGTGTTGCCAAAGCAAATGAAAGTAATGATATTTACATGAAACAAAACAAAAATAGAAGTAAAATAAAATCTACAGACATATTACAGACATTTACAACAAAGACATATTATACAATATTGACATATTCTGTAGGCGGCTGGAGCATTATTGGGAGACAGACTCACTGTTCCTCAGGCTGTGACAGGAGATCACATACTGGGCTGCCAGTTCAACTGAGTTCCCTCCTCCCTCTCCCAGTAGGATTGGGACCCGTTGTGATTCTGGCAGGTGTGGGAACTCTGGGATTAGATTTCTGAATTTAGGGAAGAATGTTTCTCTAATCCCAGAGTATCTGTCACAGTGCAGTAGGAAGTGCACCTCTGTCTCTATTTCTCCCCGCTGGCAGTGGGAGCACAGCCTGTCCTCTCTGGACAGCCAGGTCTGCCTGTGTCGCCCAGTTTCTATGGCCAGGTTGTGGTCACTGAGCCTGTACTTCGTCAGGGTCTGTTTCTGTTTGTTATTTTTTTTGTCTGTCTCTCTCTCTGTCACTGTCATCTGCACTGTCTCTCTCTCTCTGTCACTGTCATCCCCACTGTCTCTCTCCCTCTGTCACTGTCATCCCCACTGTCTCTCTCTCTCTGTCACTGTCATCCCCACTGTCTCTCTCCCTCTGTCACTGTCATCCCCACTGTCTCTCTCTCTCTGTCACTGTCATCCCCACTGTCTCTCCCTCTGCCACTGTCATCCCCACTGTCTCTCCCTCTGTCACTGTCATCCCCACTGTCTCTCTCTCTGTCACTGTCATCCCCACTGTCTCTCTCCCTCTGCCACTGTCATCCCCACTGTCTGTCTCACTCTGCAGTCCCTATCTCTCTCGCTCTGTCAGTGTCCCTCTCTTACTCTGGGGGTGTGACTCAACCCCGCTCTGTGTAACTGCTGTGTGACTCAACCCCACTCTGAGTAACTGCTGTGTGACTCAACCCCACTCTTTGTAACTCAACCCCACTCTGAGTAACTGCTGTGTGACTCAACCCCACTCTGAGTAACTGCTGTGTGACTCACTCTGAGTAACTGCTGTATATGTCTCCTGTCTTTCAGCTCTGGGGAGTCATCAAACAGGGCTATCGCTGCAGAGGTAAGACAAGCCTTTCATACACCAACAACCTTCCTTCTATAAGAACACAGCGAGCAGCACGTCCGATGCTTTTCTGTACTAACCAGAATATCGCCGTGCCCGGCGCTGACCAGTCTCTCTGTTGCTGGCCGCCGTGCCCGGCGCTGACCAGTCTCTCTGTTACTGGCCGCCGTGCCCGGCGCTGACCAGTCTCTCTGTTGCTGGCCGCTGTGCCCGGCGCTGACCAGTCTCTCTGTTACTGGCCGCCGTGCCCGGCGCTGACCAGTCTCTCTGTTGCTGGCCGCCGTGCCCGGCGCTGACCAGTCTCTCTGTTGCTGGCCGCCGTGCCCGGCGCTGACCAGTCCCTCTGTTGCTGGCCGCCGTGCCCGGTGCTGACCAGTCTCTCTGTTGCTGGCCGCTGTGCCCGGCGCTGACCAGTCTCTCTGTTACTGGCCGCCGTGCCCGGCGCTGACCAGTCTCTCTGTTGCTGGCCGCCGTGCCCGGCGCTGACCAGTCTCTCTGTTACTGGCCGCCGTGCCCGGCGCTGACCAGTCTCTCTGTTGCTGGCCGCCGTGCCCGGCGCTGACCAGTCCCTCTGTTGCTGGCCGCCGTGCCCGGTGCTGACCAGCCCCTCTGTTACTGGCCACTGTGCCCGGTGCTGACCAGCCCCTCTGTTACTGGCCACCATGCCCGGCGCTGACCAGTCCCTCTGTTACTGGCCACTGTGCCTGGTGCTGACCAGCCCCTCTGTTGCTGGCCACTGTGCCCGGTGCTGACCAGCCCCTCTGTTACTGGCCACCATGCCCGGCGCTGACCAGTCCCTCTCTCTGTCCAGACTGCGGGGTGAACTGTCACCGGCACTGTAAGGACCAGGTGGTGCTGGAGTGCCACAAGCGCTTCCCCGTGCTGCCTGGCGATGCCCCGCCTTCCTGCCCCTCCACGCCAGCTCCCGAGACCTGCAGCAAGACCCCCAGCTGGAGTGAGTGACCCCTCTGCCTCCCGGAACTGCCCCACCTAGTCCACGCTAGCGCAGCAAAAACAGATCCACGCCCTCTCGTTAGCCCGGACGACCCGGAAAACCTGGTGCCACGAGGAAAGCGAGCACAGCGCCATCGCCGTATCCACACGGAAACGAGATCAGATCACTTTATTGGCCATATACAGTCTCTTGTATTGGGAATTTGTCTTTTCACAGACCCCAGCTTGCTCTCCATGAGACACACAGACAGGGAGAGAAGCTGGGGGTCAGAGCGCAGGGTCAGCCATTTATTCAGCACCCCTGGAGCAGCTGGGGTTAAGGGCCTTGCTCAGGGGCCCAATGGAGTAGGATTCCTCTGTCGGCTGTGGGATACGAACTGGCAACCTTCCAGCCACAGGCGCAGATCCTCAGCCACAGAGCCACCGCTCCGCCCCTGCGTGCCAACAAGAATCAGAAAACAGCAGATTACAGAAAACAGATAGATCAGGAGAGAGCAGCTGATGACATAAGACAGCAGAGGTTATGTCCCGGGGTGAATGTGAAGCCAGAGGTTTCACATACTTACAGCTAGGACCAATTTTCCCCGAAGCCAGAAAGTCTCTGGACTGCAAGGGTGGAAACCCACGCGAATACGAGGAGAGCATGCAAACTCCACATAGACAGCACCCCAGGTCCGGATCTGGACCCCGGCTCCAGCGCTGTTAGGCAGCAACGCGCCGATTCGAAGGTTTTCATGAGCACAGGTGCACTGCGTCACGGTGCTGCCCTTCTCTGCCCCCCAGGCTCGGAAGAGGACGCCTTCGTGTTCCCCCAGGGCGGGGGCGAGGGCCTCCAGGGCCACTCCCGGTCGCTGGGGCCCGGGATGGACTCGGCCCGCTGGGTCTCGCAGCTCTCGGATCGCTCCACCCAGACGGACCCGGGGGTCTGGACCCCGGGCCCCGTGGACAGAGGGGGCAGGACGGACCCCGGCTCGCCCGCCCCGGGACCCCTGCCGCCCCTGCAGAGAGCGCAGCCCCCGGAGAAGGTCAGCAGACGAGAAACCCGCAGTGGGGGGGGGGCGCTTCCCGTGGGAATGTGATCCCGGCGGATCAAATCTCACTGCTGCACGGGGCTCAATTTCCACGGCAACGCTCATCTGGACGGGCCGGCCAGCTTGGGCCGTAAAAGAGCCCAAGTCAAGTTTTGTGAGAGATCCCTCAGGGGCTGGAAATGGACAGCTCCTGGACTGGACAGCTCCTGGACTGGACAGCTCCGGGACTGGACGGGACGATTAACTGCCACATGAAAACAAAATGGCTACGGTCCCAGCGGGAGACAGAGCTGCGTTTCTCCGCACAGAAAACATGGGAGCGCACTGCAGTGTAACTCCAGAACCGGGTCCTCTGTTTACATCAGATCTCAGTCTGTCTCTCTCTCTCTCACACAGGTGTCTGAGCGCCCCCTGCGGGAGAAACTGAGCCCCTGCGCCAGCCAGCTGTGCCGACAGAGCCAGGACCGTGGGTCGCTGGTGTCCCACAGGTCGCTGAGGTCACAGGGGTCGCTGAGGTCACAGGGGTCCCAGGCCTCGCTGGGGGCCGGGGAGTCTCCGCCCGTCTCCTTCCTCATCATGAAGATGGAGGAGCTGCAGCTACCGCGCAACGCCAAGACCTGAGCGGACACGCGGACGCCACCCCGCCAGTCCCTGCCTGTCCAGACTCCCCTGACCCCCAGCTACCCCCACGCCCGCCACCATGACAAACAGCATTTGTAGCTAATGAGCTCGTCCCAGCACACTCCCGTCCTCCAGCGGGTCCGCCGGCACCCCAGCGCCGGCGCTGAAATGGGGGCACGCGGTTCCCTCTTGTGAAAAGCGGCGCCGCGCTCGGACCGCGCCGTGCCGGGGAGGGCAGACGGCCGCGCGGGAGGACGGAGGAATCATCGCTTCGGGGGCGGCCCGGCGCAGACGCGTCAAGGCCGACAGGATATCGCCCTGCGAGTCTCGCTGGGAACGTCCGTCCCAGCACACTGCTGACACTGCGGCTGGTCGGCCTCGCCCGCTCGCCCGCGGAAACGCAGCGTCGATCACCAGTAACCAGGGGCTGCGACGCCAGCTGGCCCAGCGGGGCCTCCAGGACCTCTCACTAACACAGACCGGATCAGGTCTTTTTCCTGCCAGTTCTACTGCTTAACCTCCGAATGTTTTTTGTCCGGAATGTCTCCAAGGTCGCAGGTGCGAGGAGCACGGCCATCCAGAACCACCCACAGCGAGTCACACAGCCGCCTTAACAGTCGTGGGGGCCCTGGGACAGGATCGGGGTCCACATGGTTCCCAAAAGCCCAGACCCCTTAGAACAGTTTCCTGTGGCACCGCATGGGGAACGGCCTTGGTGTATGTGTCTCCAGTGTGTGTTGTCCAGGTCTCCCAGCTCTGGACTGGGACGCACTGGTAAGACATGAGGTGTAATGGATTTGCCTCTGCCTGGGTTTTGAACCCTCCTGTGTAAAAGAGCCCAAGTCAAGTTTTGTGAGAGATCCCTCAGGGGCTGGAAATGGACACGGCTCAGTCCGAAGAGCGCCGCACAAACGCTGAAAAGACTGAAAGACCAGCAACCAGCTAGATTCATCCAGGGTAACATCAGGGCGGTAGGAACAATTCAGCCACTCCCGTGCACTTCAGAACCATCTTGCTTGCTTGAAGATCAGGTTTTAGAACAGTGAAGCTGAAATTAACAATAATTTGCAACATGAAAGAAACGGCAGGTGAGGGAGAGCGTGTGTGGGAGTGTGACTGTGAGCACACGTGTGCGTGTAGGTACGAGTGCGTGTGCGTGAGCCTAGGTTTCCAGGTGCATGGGTGTGTGCGTGCATATATGTGTATGTGTTTGAGTCTGTGGGAGCACTGGTGAGGGAACATCAAGCCATTCCTTCGCAGTGCACAGCAAGAAACAGATCCCCACAGGCAATATGAAAAAGTTGCAATGGCAGCACCACCAACACTGGCATCTTCTCGACCTGCCCCCTGCTGGCCATTGAAGTGATGGCAGGTCTCTGACGGCAAGAGGGAGGGCCAGCCCGGGGCTCCTGGGTTTCCACACACCTCTCCCCTCTGGTGTGTAAGTGCCCGGTGGGGAATCTGCAGTTTGTTTGGGAGTTGCTTAATTATTTGTCACCGGTTCATGATGTTCATACATTGCAGAGCTCCGTATAAACTGTGAGGGCGCCCTCAGAGCTCCATGTAAACACTGAGGGGCCATACAGGGCGCCATATAACCCTAAGGAAGCGATGAGGAGAGAGGAGCCACTGAGCTCTGTCTGTGCTCCTCCAGCTCCTGCCTTCCAGAGCAACAGCAATAATGAGAAAGGCAATAAGCTCAGACTGCCAATTCACTTCTTCCACAAAAAGCCTTTCTGACCTTCTACTGTATCTCCCTCTCCCCTCTTCCTCCCAGTATGACTCTGCCTCTCTCCTCTTCCTCCCTGTACCTATATCACCTTTGCATCACTCTTTCCTCCTTGTATTGCAATCACCCCCTTCTCTGTCCCCCTCCCCTCTCTGTCCCTTCTTTCCTCCCTCTCCATTATCCCTCCTCTCTGTACCCCTCCCTCCACATGACCACTTTCTCTACCCCTCCCTCCCTCCCCATCACCCCCTCTTTCTACCGCTCCCTCCCCATCACCCCCCTCTCTGTACCCCTCCCTCCCCTCTCTGTCCCTTCTTTCCTCCCTCTCCATCACCCCCCTCTCTGTACCCCTCCCTCCCCTCTCTGTTCCTTCTTTCCTCCCTCTCCATTACCCCTCCTCTCTGTACCCCTCCCTCCCCTCTCTGTCCCTTCTTTCCTCCCTCCCCATCACCCCCCTCTCTGTACCCCTCCCTCCACATGAACACTTTCTCTACCCCTCCCTCCCCATCACCCCCTCTTTCTACCCCTCCCTCCCCATCACCCCCCCTCTCTGTACCCCTCCCTCCCTTCTCTGTCCCTTCTTTCCTCCCTCCCCATCACCCCCCTCTCTACACCTCCCTCCCCATCACCCCCCTCTGTACCCCTCCCATCACCCCGCCTCTCTCTACCCCTCCCTCCCCATCACCCCACCTCTCTCTACCCCTCCCTCTCCATTATCCTCCCTCCCCCCCCAATCACCCCTCTCTCTCCATTATCCCTCCTCTCTCCATCAGTTTCTGACTCCTTCTCTGTCCCCTCCTGCCCCCTCTTCACACTTACTGCACTGCCAGAAACAGACTTGATGCTCTTTTATTTAAAACAACAAAAGTAGATCTTATTTATTGAATCTGTGCATTAATGTTTTTTTAAACACTTAAATTTTTTGTAGCAGACATGCAATGTGATTGTTTTATTTCTGTATGGAAAAAGGAGAATTTTTCATCTTGAGGGCATTAGACCCTAAATGAGAATGTTTTAATAAAAAAATGGAATTATGTCTGATTTTGTCTCTCACAGTTATTTTTTAATTTTCTTTAGTAACAGCAGTAGCAATATCTGGAGGAGTAACAGCATGTAGCAGGAGTAACAGTAGTAGTTAAAGCAGTACCAATAGTAGCAACAAAGGTATTAGTGTAACAGAGTAACTGCAGAGTTAGTAAGATCAGTAGTCTATAGTAGTAGCAGCAGGTATAGTGACTATACTAGTAGCAGAGTATGTAGTAACTATAGTAGGAGCAGGTATCCTAATATCCCTCTGCATCAACCATCCACACAACAACGGTTGGAGAGGAGTTAATATCCTGGTAAGGACACTTACTTTCAGTCCTTGCTATTCCAGCCACACCTGCGTACACGCACGCACACACGCTCGCACACACGCTCGCACACACGCTCGCACTTCTGTACGGAGAAGACCTCCCGCCAGCTCCCTCTGCCTGTCTGCGCTCATCTGCTAGTCCAGACCTCATGAGAGGTCAGCACTGGGATTGTACAGCAGCACAGTGGAGACACTTTCTCAGATACTGTATGAACACTAGCAATACACGCAACACGTCAACATACACACACTCTCTGGTACACACACCAGTACACACATTGTCTGATAAACACACACAACACTGAGTATAAAAAAAAGACCGCAAGGAAAGTCAATGTTTTTATTCAAACAAAATATGCCTCTTAGATTGAGATTGATTTACAATAATAACGCAATTATTTAAAGTTTAAAGTTCAATTAAAGTTCTGAAATTTTACATTGACCCCAACATAACTATACCCATTTTATTTGAGAATTAGTAATAACTCTAATATCTTGCAGTCTCTCTGCTTCCCATCATACTACCAAATGCGTAACCATTTGCGGTTTTTGTTAAGACAGTGCAATCAGTTTGCTCACCGATTAGTGAATGTACAGTCTAGTCTAGTGCCAGAAATAACAGAATACTGTGGGCTGTGATGAGACAAACCCTTGTTATTTTCCATAAACCAGGAATCAACATTTTTTGCAAGGAGCAGTCAGGGGTGCCTCCTACTAGCAAGGCTGGCAATTGAAAAAAAAAGGTTACTAACTGATCTCCAGGAGAAAGATCTCTACATACCTTATTAAATATGTTGGCAGAGATCACTGAAACAGTTTGTCGTGATCAAACCTAATAAGCACGACACCAGCAGTAATACTAACACACCAAAACCAAGAACAGCCCACACTGGAAGAAACTTTTAGATACATACTGGGATACAAAAATATATAGATATACATACTTGTGCATATATATTTAATCACATACAGTGCATTCCTCTGGTGATTCAATGATTTTGCTGCACAATGTCTCCAACAGTCCACTGTACACAGAAACACAACACACAGAAGAGTTAACCCAGAAGAGAAAGAAACACACAAAACAAATTAAAACACAACCACACAACCTGCTTTGTTGTGTATAAATCAAATTAAGGTTTCAGACAAAACCATATATTGATGTCTCTGTCTTTGTCTCCTACTCAACTGTGTCTCTCCCCACCCCCTTCTCCTCCTCCTCCCTCTCTCTGTCCCTCTCCCCCTGTCTCAGCTCCCTCTCATTCCTCACCTGAGTCTGGAGGTCAGCAGTACGTGATGCCTGGAAGTGGACAGGCTCCTCCTCTTCCTCACTCTTTCTTCTTGTTCTTCTTCTTGCCGGAGTACCTCCGACCGCCGCGGCCTCCCCCTCCCTGTCTCCGGGCTCCCCAGGAGGGCATGGGCGGTTCAATCTCCCCAGGGCGGCCCCCTCGGTCCGGCACACTGCCCATCAGCACCTGGGCACACAGCCAGAGGGAGACGAGTGAGTCTCCCAGCCTCGCAGCTCGCACGGGGAGTCACCTCCGCCGGACAGACCCCCCAAACCCCCTGCCCCCTGCCCCAAGCGCTCGCCTTGTTGACAGCGCAGCAGGTGACGCGCCGGGCCTCTCCGCAGCTCGTGGCCACGATGCGCGACTGGTCCTCCCTGGCGGCCAGCAGGTGGCAGAGGGAGGTGGCCGGCAGTGGGGAGAGAGCGCCCTCTAGAGGCTGCAGCACGGTCGACATCAACCGACTCCGGTCCTGATGGGGAGAGCAAGAGACAGAGCCGGTAGAGGACATCACCTCCGTCCGGCCACGAGCCGGCTGCGTTTTCACGTCAAGAGAGCACTTCTGAACAGAGTCAGAGCGACAGGGAATGAGACCGAAAGCAAGATGGGCAGAGGAAGAGAGTGTGAGGTGGACAGAGAAAAGACAGTGAGAGAAAGAGAGAGTGAGATGGACAGAGAAAAGACGGTAGAGATAGTAAGAGAAAGAGAGAGGGTGAGATGGACAGAGAAAAGACAGTAGAGACAGTAAGAGAAAGAGAGAGGGTGAGATGGACAGAGTGAGAAATAAGGAGAGAGCAAGAGAGAGTGTGAGATGGAGAGAGAGCGAGGGAGAGTGTGAGATGGACAGAGAAAAGACAGTAGAGACAGTAAGAGCGAGAGAGAACGAGAGTGAGATGGAGAGAGAGACAGCAAGGGAAAGTGTGAGACGGAGAGAACGAGGGACAGTGTGCGATGGACAGAGAGAGGAAGAGTATGAGATGGACAGAGAGAGGGACAGTGTGAGTTGGACAGAGAGAGGGAGGGAGAGTGTGAGATGGACAGAGTGAGAGAATAGAGACAGTGGCGGTGAGAGAGACTGGCAGGGGAGACTGTGAGAGGGCCATACCTGTCCTCTCTCGCCCCAGTGGAAAGAGCCGACCGTGACCTGGAAGCGCTTGATCATCATGTGACGCCGACACTCATATTCCTGACGGAGAGCCTGATGGATCTCCTCCATGCGGGCCTGAGAGGGGCCGGAAGACACAGAGGGAGGGGCAGCTGTGTGACTGGGCTTGTTGCTGCTGTTGTAGGCTAATACACAAGGCAAACTACCTTTACTACCATTACAACGAGAGAGGTCATAAAACGTACTGTGAGTAATTCAGTACTAAAGTCCCTTCAACATCCCCATCAGTAGCTCTCATGCCTGAACCCTTCCTCCCCCAGCACTACCCCGGTGGCATCGTACCCATTGCTCCGAGGTTAAGGGCAACTTCAGCAGTGGCCTTGGGGGAGCGCCCCCTGGCAGTCGGGCAAGGCGTGACACCACCTGTATACCAGACAACAAGACTTTGTGTTACCAGTGACGATTAACTTGGATGAAAAACTGAAAGGCTGCCAACAAGAAAATGCACTGCAATTCATAAACAATTGAATATAAAGTGCAGTCTGAACAGGAGAGCGATGAGGTGATTGTGTAACTGTCTCTCACCTGTTCATGTGTACACGTGTGTCCCTGTCCAGACTGACCTGTGTGTATGAACCTGTCCAGATTTATATGAGTGTCTGTGTACCTGTCCAGACTGACCTGTGTGTATGAACCTGTCCAGATTTATATGAGTGTCTGTGTACCTGTCCAGACTGACCTGTGTGTATGAACCTGTCCAGATTTATATGAGTGTCTGTGTACCTGTCCAGACTGACCTGTGTGCATGAACCTGTCCAGATTTATATAAGTGTCTATGTACCTGTCCAGACTGACTTGTGTGTATGAACCTGTCCAGATTTATATAAGTGTCTATGTACCTGTCCAGACTGACTTGTGTGTATGAACCTGTCCAGATTTATACGAGTGTCTGTGTACCTGTCCAGACTGACTTGTGTGTATGAACCTGTCCAGATTCATATGAGTGTCTGTGTACCTGTCCAGACTGACCAGTGTGCATGAACCTGTCCAGATTTCTAAGATAGTTTGTGTATCGGATGGATACACTGGTCCAGACTGACCAGTGTGTATTAATCTGTTCAGATTTATAAGATTGTTGGTATTTCAGGTGCATCTACCTGTCCAGCCTCAACTGTGCGTGGACCAGTGGCAGACTCACCTCACCTTGTACCACAGTCAACAAGGAGCTGGGCTGAGTCTCAGGCTGGAGATCCAGGGCCCGGCACAGCAGGACCAGCTCTCTCTCCATTTCTCCACTGTCTCCTGTGTCTTTATCTACAGCTCTTGCCTCCCCCTGTCCCTCCTCTGTGCCTGCTTTCCCTTCTCCCCTCGTTTCCTCCTCTCCGCCTCTCGCCGCCCGCGCTCCCTCTGCCTCCCCCTGGTGCCGCTCTCTTGCTTGTAGAATCTGTGTCGCCTGGAGCTCGGAGACCAGGAACTCTGCACACAGAAAGGCCGACAGGCACCCGCTTCACACACACCGTACAAACAGGAAAAGACCTTCACTGACACTGACCCCCCATATACATCACAGCACCTACAGGCTCACAGTCGACATATATCCTCCGGTTTCTCCTACAGCCCTCCCCCTGTCCCACTCCTACCCCCCTCTCTCTCCGTCTCTCTGCTTCGTTCTCTCCATTTCATCCCCCCCCCCCCCCTCTGACCGATGGCGGTGCGGCGTGCGTGCGCGCTGTCCAGGCCGTGCCCCAGGGCGGGGTGAGGGCAGTGCAGCTCCTCCAGTGCGGCGCTCAGCTGCTCCAGGGCCGCAGGGCAGGCGCTGCCGTCACAGCCTGGAGAAACACAGCAGGGCCACGCATCAGCCCTCTCCCTCCTCTTCCTTGCCCAACGCCGCGTCTCGGCGGGATAACCCGGCGTGAGTGGCGAGGAGGAGAGAGGCCATGCGTCTGTGATGACAAGACCGGTAGCGATGCGCTTCTTATCTCCTACACCTGCCAGACAGATCTGGCCGTCAGCACTCTGGGCACACAGAAGTAGGTTAAACTGGGCGGGCCCTGTCGTCAGCGTGGGGTGTGCAGGGAGTGTTTCAGCAGCAGGTGCAGAAGGAGTTTAGAGCCACAGGTCTCTGACTGGCTTGTTGGATGTAGACAGAGTGCAGCCACCTGCAAATATTTTCAGATTTACCAAGATAAACGTGTGCTTAAAGTTAGGGTCTCCTGTGTCGTAACGGTCCCATCCCAGAAACAGGAATTATCTCTGCTTTTCTCCGTGGAGAGTTCCATTATCAACATCATTTTCATACACACTGAGAGTGTTGACAATATGCATGTTGTGAATAGAGGAAAAAGCTGTACAGTGACCTTGTCCAGGGCTGCTGCTGTCCTGTTCCAGACCACCAGAGTCCCTCAGCTGTGACAGGAGCCAGAGAATGAGAGGAGGGAACACAGAGCACTGTGCATCCTCACACTGACACTGACACCCACTGCCACACACACCGTCTCTGTACCTAAGAGAGAGAACAGGAGGCTACAGTAACAGTACAGTAACAGTCCTGTTACAGTAGGGGCTACAGTCCCAGTACAGTCGAACAGTCCTGTTACAATAGGAGCTACAGTCCCAGTACAGTCGAACAGTCCTGTTACAGTAGGGGCTACAGTCCCAGTGCAGGAGAACAGTCCTGTTACAATAGGAGCTACAGTCCCAGTACAGTAGAACGGTCCTGTTACAATAGGAGCTACAGTCCCAGTACAGTCGAACAGTCCTGTTACAGTAGGGGCTACAGTCCTGTTACAATAGGGGCTACAGTCCCAGTACAGTAGAACAGTCCTGTTACAATAGGAGCTCCAGTCCCAGTGCAGTAGAACAGTCCTGTTACAGTAGGAGCTACAGTCCCAGTGCAGGAGGACAGTCCTGTTACAATAGGAGCTACAGTCCCAGTGCAGGAGGACAGTCCTGTTACAATAGGAGCTGCAGTCCCAGTGCAGTGGGACAGTCCTGTTACAGTAGGAGCTACAGTCCCAGTACAGTAGAACAGTCCTGTTACAATAGGGGCTACAGTTCCAGTACAGTAGAACAGTCCTGTTACAATAGGAGCTACAGTCCCAGTACAGTAGAACGGTCCTGTTACAATAGGGGCTACAGTCCCAGTACAGTAGAACGGTCCTGTTACAATAGGAGCTACAGTCCCAGTAGAGTGGAACAGTCCTGTTACAATTGGAGCTACAGTCCCAGTACAAAAAGTTCTATTATCATGGGGCTACAATCCCCTGTAATAACATAACAGGTCCTGCACAAGACACGAGCTTTGCAGTACGAAAATGAAAAGCAAGTCGGATTGTAAGTATTGGCTGACGCACGTCTCACACAAGAAGCTGCTGCAATGTTACTGAACACGGCTCTGCTGTTCGATAGCTGTCACCCTGACGGAATACTCCTCAACTTTTAAACAACAACTTACCGCATTCATTGATTTAATGATTGAGGACACTCACCCTAAAGCTCGGAGAGTACCTAACATCCCTTTGTCTTCGTCCATGGGGCTCTCGAAACTGCTCTTATTTGAAACCACGAAATAAAAGACACACTGAACACTTCAGACAACAAACAAAATAACGCCGCAAAACACTTCCTGGTTTTGCGACTACCAATGCCATCGAACAAACTAGGCATTACTAGACCCTCACAGATTACAGTGCTGATGATTCGCCATGTCCTGACTAATTCATCTTAATCATTTAAAATGTAACACGCAATGTAAATGTTATATGACTGGAATATTAATGTGGAACCGGGTTTATTTCCCAACCTTTGAATACAAAAAAAGACTTAGGAAAGAAAACCTACGCTAACCATCATTTATTCCAAGGTCCGCCTGCTCTGTTGTGGGTAAGTTTACTCATTGCTGCTTTCGAACGAAGAAACCATGTATTGGCTACGCCGTAAATTTTAATAAAAATAACTTGTAAAAAGCTTATAACTTGTAAAAATAACTTATATGTAAAAAGCAAGCAGCCATATCACTGCAATTCACAACTAGCAACCCATTGAAGCTATGCAGGTGTGAGCCTGGTAAGTACCTGGATGGGAGACCTCCTGGGAAAAACTAAGGTTGCTGCTGGAAGAGGTGTTAGTGGGACCAGCAGGGAGCCCTCACCCTGCAGTCTGAGTGGGTCCTAATGCCCCAGTATAGTGATGGGGACACTATATTGTAAAAAGGCTCCGGATGAGATGTAAAACTGAGGTCCTGACTCTCTGTGGTCATTAACAATTGCTTCTCGAAAAGAGTAGGGGTGTAACCCCGGTGTCCTGGTCAAATTTCCCATTGGCCCTTACCAATCATGGCCTCCTAATAATCCCCATCTCTGAACTGGCTTCATCACTCTGCTCTCCTCCCCACTGAGAGCTGGTGTGTGGGAGAGTACTGGTGCATAACCCAGGTGTGGGAAAAACACTGGTGGTGGTGGAGGGGATCCCCATTACCTGTAAAGCACTTTGAGTGGAGTGTCCAGAAAACCACCATATAAGTGTAAGCAATTATTTATTATTATTATTATTATTATTATTATTATTGTGCTGGTTACCATGGCATTAAGTGGCCGGGGAGCACGCGACTCAGAGTTAAGCAGTTCTCACGAGGGAAAAGGAGGCCTTGCCACAATCGTTTGAATACGTTTAATTTATTAAAGACTTCAATTTGCATTCAAATTTCCTATAGGTCTGACCTGGACCCCCTGGAGGTAGTGGCCGAGAGGAGAATGGTGTCCAAACTAGAGGCCATCATGGACAACGTCTCCCATCCCCCCTATGACATGCTTGTGAGAATGAAGAGCACGTTCAGCAATAGGCTGATCCACAGTGCGACAGGGAGCGCTACAGGAGGTCTTTCTTGCCTTCTGTCATAAGACTGTACAACGCATCCACTGTGTGTCTGGGCAGGGGCAACATTGACATTGACCTGTTTTTGGACTAAACAGTAAACTCTCTGCTAGATCAGGCTTTCCCATTTAAAACCGTTTTTGTGCAATACAAATTTTTTGTGTTCTGTTCTGGTTTGTTCTTTGTGTATTCTGGACTGTGAGCAACTCTTCTTAGTGCACTTCTCACTGTACTGATTGTATTGTATTATTATTGAATAATTTCATACACTTTTCAGCTGTTTTACTGAATTTCTCGCACAGGATCAATTAACTGTCTATTTCTATTTTCCCTATAAAATTTAGGAGAGCAAAAATACCAAAACCAGCAGGCCATAGAAAATTCAAGGCAACACTTTGAATTTGCCTTGTAAACAAAAAAAAGTTTCTTTTTCACATCTGCATGGTCTTCTGAAGTTGATTTTTTCCCCACATGGCAGTGTTGCTGGTCCTCGAGCTTCCTGCTGCAGGTCTCAATCCAGATGACGAAAGCATGGTCTCGTCACGTGATCTGCCCAGAGTGGGGCCTGGATCTCTACAACACCAGTCAAGGAGCGCCCTTGCTGCAGGCCCGGACATTGTGCTGGTGGAAGATGGGCACGGATCTGGGCTGCAGCTATTTTAGGCCACTGCTGGCGCAGACCTTTCCTCAACAGCCTGGAGTCCTCTTTCTCTGTCAGCTGCATTAATTCTAAGGTTATGGGACACAGTCAACACAGCAGACCAGAGTGAACTTCAAGTTGGAGCACTTTACACAAAGAGTAGCGGGATGTGGGTCAGACTGCTCAGCCTTGTGCTTGAAGCTGCCATCCTGTAGTCCTTCAAGAAACGATCCTTGAACCAATTAGCTGCTAACTACAGCAGGCAGATGAGCCAAATGGTCTCCTCTCCTTTGCACTCATGTTTTTCATTACTGCATCCTTGAAGATGAACAATCTTTGAGCATCAAGATGCCAGTAAAACCTACGGACTCAAATTGGAGCCCCAATTCAGTTATTGATATTGGTCATACTAAATCACCTAACCAATAGATTAGGGGCATGTGTGTAATCAATTGATCAATCAAGTAACATTCCCATGAAGAGAACATTGGTTCGTGACGGCTGAAGGATATTCTGATTTTTGCTCTGATCAGAGAAGTGTTCTAGGCTTTGGAAATCGAATGTTTATAGATTGTGAGAAAGGTGCTCTGCAGGCCAGGGGTTTTAAACACCAGATGTCCTGGGACTAGGACAAAATAACACATGCGGACTCAAAATTAAAAGAGAGCAATTAAAAGTAAGCCTTGCTGGACCCACCCCAAGCTCAAAGACATGAAAAAGTACCTCTGGACAGAAAGCAAATCCTAAAAGCAAGGTCTCATTTGTTTGGCTTTTTTCCACTTTATGGATCATGTGTTTTAAATCAAAAGAAAGCCATCAGAAATGAAACTGGAGCCACAAACACTAGTCCTGGGAAGATACGGCGTCTCCAAATGAAACTAATCGATCACACTTAGTCCAGATAAATGCGGTCCTGAGTCAAAGACATCCAGAACGCTTGGATGACTACAAGCTCACTGACCAAGTTCGCAAAAAAATGAAGAGGCAGAGGCAGGACACAGCTGGAGTTATCTGATTATATTCTCATACAAAAAATGTGTCTGAAACGTTGACTGGACAGAACAACGTGCAGGTACACAATTTTACAGACCTGGTATAAAAAAGATTTACACACACACAAACCTGGCAAAAACAAAAACAAAAAACCCTAAAATTAACCGGCTGGAAGGGGTGCAGGGGCAACAAAGGTGCTTCTGAAAATTTAAAAAGGTACATTACAAAACCTGCAAAAAAGCAACTCAAGATAAAACTCCCCTCAGAACAGATGTTCCTATTTTTTTTTTTACAATCACTAATGCAGAAAGGAAACTCATAGACACTTAGATTAACGTAAATGAAAATTTCAGGGGTTTTATACAGATTAAATTAACAGCTATGTAATTTTTTTTTGCACAAAACCAAAAACTAGGAAGGACACATAAGGGTTTTACAAAGCGTTTCACTGCTTCTGAAGCAGTGGCGACATCCTTTTGTGTTATATTTTGTGATCTTGGATCGTTAAAAAAAAATAAAGGTAAAGAAAGCTACTTAAAAATAAAGGACCCATGTTTCCACAGACATCTCCTGTAGGTCAGGGCAGTCAGTTCAAGCCTAACGGCTCCCACCCTCTGGTTACCATCCACAACTTACACAGAAAAAAGAAAATTAACAGTCCATTAGAGAAAACTTCCAGGCTCGGACCATCTGCCCTGAAGCTCTGGACAGGATCTGTATTTTGCTCTGAGAAAATGGTATTGTTTTCCATTGGCCTGGTAAACTGAAGTAGCTTTGTATATGAGGCCATCATGCTACACAGGGCAATGAACCTGTAGATTATATGGAGCTGTGCATTAAGCTAAACACATGCACAGCTGAACTCCAGACACAAGGGAACAGCTCAAACTTTTTTTCCAGCTCTCCCTCTAGCACAGGCTGTAATGCACAATAGGGTGGAGTTTCCAAGCGTGTAGCTTTCTGTAATGGACTAAAAAAAAGCCAACTGATCAGAGACAATGAAACCCAACTTGCACCTGCACTCTACTTCCCCCTACTGCTCCCGGGATAAGATAAGATTAGACCCGTTACACACCGCCCTGCCTCCATTATAAAAAAACCTGTCTTGTGAGCATCATCAGGCACCGCCTGTCTCCCCTACTCACAGCAGGTCTGCTGATGAGAGGTCACACTGAGTGTAAGGTCTACCCCACCAGTAGCAGGGGTCCTCTGTAGACAAGCTGCACTGCGTGGTGGGTCTATCCCACCAGTGGCGGGGGTCCTCTGTACACAGGCTGCACTGCATGCTGGGCCTACCCCACCAAACAGTAGGGGGGCGCTGCAGCTAGGCCGCACTCCTTGTAGGGTCTACCCCACCTGAAAGCACTAACATAAGGCGGCCCAACCAGGGAAGGTGCCCCAGGAGCTCAGGTGGGTATTTACACCCCACACCTTGCCGGTTCAAGCTCAAGTCACACCAAGACTTGGTCCTGACCAGGATCCCCCCCCAAGTATTGGCGCCACCAGGGGGAGGGTCAGGATTAACAGGGCTGCTCTCGCTTGGCTTTCTGGCTCGACTGCAGCAACTTGCCAGGTACTGAAGTGATGCCAGCATCAAGTCTGCTGCCAGGTGGTGCGGAGCCCACGGTACGTTAAAATGGAATGGTGGGCGTGTCAAGAGGAGCATGTCTGCACAACCCCAACTCTCCCAAGCAGGTGTGGCAGTGCCACCTCTTGAAAAGTGCTTCCATTTCCAAACTGGATGGCAACATCATAAAAACACACCCTAAAAGGAAAAGAAGAAACTGATGCTGTGGAAATCTGAGCTGGGGAGAGGAACTCTCTCCCCTGGCTCAGAGACCGCGGTGTGACTCCTAACGGGACACACGACTTGCACCAGCACGAGGGAGCTAGCCTGAGGAACCCCCGCTGTGGAAACTGTGGGGACCACGAGGGAGCGAGAGAGTGCGAGAGGGATAACAGATAAAAAAGGAAGAAGGGGAGCTGGCAGGTAGCTGGGAAGTTCATATGATGGTACGCAGAGGGTAAACAGAGAGATGTCTGCTTCAAACGGGCTTCTGTTTGCTGTGTGTCAGCGCAGATAAGCGGTATGAGGGGGGTGGGAGCACAGGACAGTGGGGTCACTGCTGGAGCTGCTGCCATGGTTACTGCGTGCCCGAGCCCTGGGTGCTGCCAGAGTAGTTGCCGTAGTTGCCATAGTTGCCATAGTACTGATTCCACTGGCTCTGGTTTTGATAATACTGACTCCACTGCTGGGCGTACTGGAGGACAAAAGAGAGAAGAGAAAGGTTGTTACACAGCCTGCACTGAGCCAATGAGACAGGTGAATCCACTGCTCGCACAGCCTGGGGAGACCCCAAAGCAGGCAATGCAGAATGCAAACAGGAGAACGACTTCTATCAAAAGGGCATTCGGGCTGAATGGCAGTTAGCGGCAATCTTTCCTGCTTGGCAGTTAGTAGCTAAGTGACCCAAAGATCTCATCCAGCTTCCTTTCACAAATCGACAGAAGAAACAAGGGAGAGAAAGACAAACAGATAGAGAAGAAATAGAGAAGAACCCAGCCGCTGCTCAGCCCACCTGCTGGTACTGCTGCTGGTTGTAGCCCTGCTGCTGGGTGTAGCCCTGGGTGGTGGCAGGGGGCTGGGTGTAGGCCTGGTTGTACCCTGGGTACTGACTGTACCCGGGATAGTTGTAGCTCTGGTTGTAGCTGCTCTGGTTGTAGGCTCCTTGGTTATAGGCTCCTTGGTTGTAAGTCTGGGGCTGCGAAGGTTATGAGGAAGAAGTTAATTTAACAATGACAACGAGCTTACAAACATCACAACTGTTCAGGCGAGTTGGAAAAAAAAACATTTTTATGGGCCGACAGGTCAAAAACAAAGCATGAACAAGGAAGGCGACAAGGGGCCTTTTACAGCTGTCATGGAAACAGTTGGAGTGCGAGCGAGAAGCTTGTACCTGCTGCTCTGCTGTGTCCGCGCTCCATACCTGAGCCTGGCTGTAGCCCCCGCTGCCCCCTTTGCTGTATGGAGCGACGCGGTTGTGGTTGTAGCCGCCACCAGACTGCTGGTTTCGGTTGTAGCCCCCGCGGCCCCCTGAGCCACTGTCGCGGTGATTTCCACCGCTCCCCCAGCGGTTCTGGTTGTACCCCCCACGGTTGTAGCCTGCCAAAGCAAGGAATGCATTACCTCCGAGAGCTGATGACACACACACACACACACACAGAGAGATAATGAACAGGACAGAACATACTACCCTGAGCACGGCCACTTAACGCGTGCACAAAGGAGTCATACACAAACACTTCACGCACTCAGAAAGAGGCTAAGACGCTCTACACTGGACAAGACACACCAGACTGAAAATGACAGACGCAGATGTGAGCACGTGTGTGCAGTTCAGAGCCTTGAAGAGTACAGATGAGTTCATTACAATCGGCACCAGCTAATACAAATTTAAACCCGACACAAAAAACACTGAAGAAAGGGGTCAGTATACAGAGCACTCAGCCTGAAAACTGAGGAGGGTTAAAGCTAACATGGTGACAGAGGTAGGTAGGTCAGCACACACAGAGATCAGTAGAGAGACAGGAAGACCGAAATGCACACAGGAATTGATGGCCACCGTGAACCCGAGAGACCACCAGGCCGAGACCAGACATCTCCTCCTCTCACCTCCTCTGTAGCCCCCAGAACCGCCTCCTGCCCCTCCGCGGCCCTGGTACCCGCCCCTGCCGCCCTGCGGGCCGCCGCGGTTGTCATAGCGCTGGTAGCCGCCGCCCCGGCCCCGGAAGCCGCCGGGACGGTTGTCGTAGCGCTTGTCCGGGGGCGGGCCGGCCTTGCGCCCCTCCTCGTTGTACTGCTTCACCAGCTTCTCTGCCTCGTCGCCCTGGAGCTCGATGTAGGTCACGCCGTCCAGGAACTCGCCCGCTTCCGGGAGGGTGAAGTTTGCTGGGAGACCAGACAGAGCAGGGCCAGAGGAACCGGTCCGCCGCAGGACGGAGACGCGGAGAGAGAGGGGGAGGGGGGAGTCGCCAATCCCAGCGCCGGCCAGTCAAAGGGACAGGAGAAAGTGGAGCGGAGAACCAGCCGAACCACCATGGAGACAAAGAGAGACACGTCAGTTAACATCTGAGTGGAACAGCGTCATCCACAGAGAGAAGAGGAGGAGGAAAAGCGAGAGGAGGTGGGGTGAGGGAGTGAGTGTGTGTGCGCATCTGGAGTGCCGAATGTTTTAAAACACTTTCTGAGGACAAAAGTTACCTCGCAAAACAAATGGGAGGGAAAATTTGCCCCGGTTTGAAGGAATTAAGGAGGGATGAAAAGAGAAAGGAAGGTGTGAGGAAAACACCAGATGAAGAAAAGGGTTTTGAAGAACAGGTAGGAGGAAATGATGCTGCTGCAAACCCAAACATTTGCAATCTGAGCCAAATTAAAATGACTGAATGATGTACTAGTCCTGCAAAGCAGGTTTAAGTGTCAGCATTTTCAACCATTTCTGTTCAGTGATCATGCACAACCTGGACGTGCGTTCAATGAGCTGTGTCCCTCTCTCACCGCTCATTTGTCTCCACTTCCACCACTTTATTGCAGCTGTGGTCGCCAGACTAAGGCACAGGGTTCGAGTCTGAAATTAAACTTCCTTAAATTAAACCCTGCCATATGTAAAAATGACCACCGGCACTGGGGAAGAGGGTAGCAAAATATTACAAGAAAAAAACTAGCCAGCCAACTCATCCTCCCTGAAGTTTCTTTCTTCAGGGTCATATATGCAAAACAGAAATTAAAATATTTCACAAAGAAAATCTCATCTTGTTTTCACTGTTTGTGCTACAGTCCGGCACGTTGAACGCTGTGGATTGGCTGTAAAGCGGGTCACAATATTTTCGAGCTGCTGCATAGTGCTGCTCTTTTGGACATCATCTGCCTGCTGCAAACAGCAACTCATGGCACGTAATTCAACAGCCTGTCTCATTGTGAACAGATGGAGACCAGGCACGCAGTAAATGAGGGTCTGGTGTGAGTGACAGACAAGGGAACCTGCTGGTGGGCTGCAATGGCCTCGTTCGGTGGGGGGGGGGGAGAGAGCAGCGAGAGCCAATCGCTCCACACAGGAACAGAGCAGAGGAGGGCGCTCAGAGTGTCGGAGCTAACCGATCCGAGGAAAGGGACAGTGGGATCATGGCGCCGACAAGTGCAGCTTCTCCAGACCGGGTCAAAACATGGGAATAATTCACTCCAGGTTAAAAAAAGCCCCACATTTACTGAGGCCAGTGAGTACAACATGTTAAGTGCTTTGAACAAACACAGAAAACATACAGCTTTGCCATTGACTGTGATTGAAACAACCCCATCACAGGCTTGCCAAAATCTCACCATTACTACTATCAGTGTGAAGTTTGGGGTTTGCAGCATTAAAAAAAAAAGTAGAACAGGAGATTAAGAAAGGGGAACTGGGAGAATTCCAACAAATTAGAAGAGGAAACGGGAAGAAATCTGAAGGAATAGGTGGGAAAAGAGGATAACCGTAAAAGGAAAAAATGGAAGGACAAGGTGGGAGGGGACAAGGGAATATCATCTTCCAAGTTGGGTTGAAACAGACGGCAACATAAAAAAACAGTAAAAAAATAGAAAATAAAAGCAGATCTGGTTTTTTTTTAATTGTTTTTGTTGGTTTTTTTTTTTTCCAAAGAACTCCTACCTTTCATTTCTAAAACCGCATGATCTGGCACATCCTTCCCTTCCTCATCAGTTCGCTTTAATGTTCGCTCTTTTAAGTCCTCGTCCGTGGGACAAATTACAATAGCCTTGCGTTGAAAACCTTCAAAAGGACGCATTTTTCGTCTCTGGGCTGATCCATATACATTTGTCTAGCAATGGTGACAAGAAAGAAGTAAAAGCTGTTCATTATTGTTGAGTTTGTGCTTTACGTTACGGCTTTGCCTTCCATAGGAGGGAAATAGGAACCCTGCAAGGATGAAAGTTAAGAGGTTTTTCCCTTTTTCTCGTTAGTCTACTTCGCTCGGGTGTCTATTTCAGGAGCTTATAGCTGGGCTCTATCTCACAAGCCCAGAAAACCTACCTCAGGTTCAGGACACGGGTGCGCCTACGTCAATGGAAAGAAAAAAAGTGTAATTATGGGGACCCCCCCCAACCCCTAAGTGACTCGGATGGATCTGATTATCTAGACATCACAAGTACGCGTCTTTCGCATCCACCATAGCAATAGTAGCAATAAACGCCTTTGCCTGCAAAAACGTGTCCTACTGTCCACTGAGTCCCACTCATAAAAGCCACAAAGTCAGGGAATGAAAAACATCATTCAGATGTGAGGTAAAGACAGCCCAATCATTTTTTTCATATTCCTTTAAGTTTCAGGACACAGAACACTGCACACAGACTTGAGGCTCTGATATGAGGGATGGGGATGTTCTGCACTGTGAAAATTCTGCCTTCACTTTTTTTCCCCATCAACATAACTATTAGACTTGTTCTAGTTTCCACCCAGCCCCACTAAACCTGTGAGTTACTAAATCAGGACTCCAGGAAGTGAAAACGATGGTGGCAGAGAGAGAGGGTGAGGCAGCGCAGCTTTCAAGAGAGTCCTGGGTAAATCGGTCAGTCACAGCAGGTGGCATCACCGTCACACACCTCACAGGTAACAGACAAACTAAGAGTGACCAGACACGGTGTGGAACATGGGACTACTTCTACAAGTCACTTCATACCTTTCTAAACTGGAAAGTCTTCCCACTTCATGAAGAATGACAGCTCATTCCAGACTTGTTTACAGAAAGATGGCTGCACTGTGAAGCTAATGTTTTAACCTTGCTTTGGTCATATAACAGTGAGGCCTGCCAACTACCAAATAAGAGCAGTTCAACCAAATAAAAGCAGAAGAGCTCTATAGCTCAAAGAAGTAAAACTTGAAAAGTCTTCCTCATAAAAAAATGACCTTGCTAGCACAAACAAGTGCATGTCGAAAACAGGAGGTTTTTCGAGTCATCTCTGCAAAGAAACTCATTTTCTTGTCTAAACTCTGACATGTTCAGAAAGTCAGAACTCCCTTTTCGGAATCCTGAGATCTGAGGGGCTGAAGAGGCCCACGAAACACTCAGATCCCGTAAAAAGGTTTGGATCTGGAGATAAAAGCTTCATGTTTACCAAATTCAAGTCTAGCACTGCATTGGATAGTATTGGCAATGAGCACAACATCTTCCTTGTCACACTCTCCTATCACTGTGAGGCAGGAAAGGGCAAGGCTTGACAACAATTAAAACCCCTGTTTCAGAATGGTGCTTCTAAAAAGAAACTAGTACACGTTACGAATTTAAATGAGTGTACACACACAAATACCTTCCGAACCTAAACGGGTCAGAGAAGTGCAAAACTTCTCACAGTGGATTTAAAGGAGGCTGAAGAATACTGCTTAACCAATCGGAAAAAAATGAAACCTAATATCTTCCAGTACCTGTGATGTAATTTAAGTCTATTTCCCATCTTTACATTAGATACTTAAGTAACACAAACATACTTGTTGAAGTGACACTTACTGACTATTCTAACAAAAGCATCTCGAGTCTGCCAATACCACTGCAACTGTCTGTGCTTGTTACCATCCCGCTGCAAATCAGAGCAAGGACAACATGGCTTAAAACCTCCTGTCTACGCTAATGGGGTCCCCAGGCCTTACCTGTACTTACCTGTTCTTCATTCGACACACTGTGCCTCTGACTCAGACAAACACACAGTACCTACCTGCGGATACTCACGGTCTCCTCAGGGACACCTGGGAAACGTCCACTAGACCCTACCTACCTCAGAGTACCTGGACATCAGCGCACTGAAAAGCCAAAGTCTGTTAAGTTTGTTTTTCACTTACCTTTTTCATTTTTTTACAATACAATATTCAACAGTTCCATATGCTACGTGTATAAAAAAAATCTCTATGATATAATCAAAGGCTATGTGAATTTTAACTGATACATATTTACGATTAACTTAGCAACAGAAGGTGTATTTCTTACTCACCAGGCAGATTACTTGTTTTTCAACATCATAATATTCACATGGACTATTAGTACGGTGTAGAAAACAGTTTCTTTCAACAAGACACATACAATATATAAAAAATAAAAGAATCAGTATATATTCGGTGCTGTCATTCTAATGAAATAACAGTTCTAATGTATCTATCTAGAAACCATCACAGCAACAACAAGTTTAAGGAGAAAAGAAAAGTGAGGTCGAGTCACATGAAGTGTTACAGAAACAAATCCATATTCCTTGTACGCTAGACAGACAGCAGCAGGTGTGCGCGCGCGTGTCAGTGAGCAGGAGCACAGGTGGCAGGTGTGCGAGCAGGGGGCTGCAGACAGGACTGGGGGAGGGGGGGCAGTACCTGGTCCAGGATGTAGTTGCGCCTCTTGCGCGCGGCGATCTGGATCAGCCTGTTCAGACACTGCGTCGCCTGCTGGATCAGCACGTCCCAGCGCCCCGCGTAGTTACGCTGACGGCGCAGGCCCATCACCTGGACAGGGGCAGGAGGCAGACCGAACGCCGTTAAGAAGAGTGCCTGCAGATGCGGACCGACTGCAACGCACACGCCCGTCTGTGTCTGAGCCATTTACAGGACCTTACAAAGTCAGGTGGCCTGCAGAAACAGCTGTGTGGTGCAAACCGCAACTCGGGGTGATGAATGTGGTCTTCATAAAAATGGGACCACACTCCATCGCACTGTCCTCCAGAACCAAACAGCTTCACACTGCCATCACGAACTCAGACCCGTACCTTCATCTTCTCCATGATGGCATTGGTGCCCAGGATGTTGTACTTCTTCTCGGGGTTCTGCTCCGCGTGCTTCATGGCCCACGTGGTCTTGCCCGCCGCAGGCAGACCCACCAACATCAGGATCTAACAGGAAGGGGGGGGGGGGGGGGGGCAACGTCAGAAGAGGAAACAAGCCAAGCGCGCCGCTCCCCACAGCCACGCTACGAGCTTGAGAATTTCATCACGATCTGAACATTTCACCAACTTCTACAACACAAGCAAAGGAAAGGAAATTGAATCCTGTAATCAGACGAGCATTCCCCTCACCCACCTGCCCTATTGGATGTGGCCTCAAAAACAAGGACCTCCCTACTGCAACCTGAACCTGTACACCCCCCAGGCCCCCACATTTCCGGGATGGGCCCTTCAACGTCAGGAAGTAACCCCAAGTACAGACAGTCTAGTCTGGGTTCAGGGCTTGAACTCAAGTTAACATCATGTCTAAAACATCAGATGCTTTTAGATGTTTTACTCAGCACACATGCTAGAAAACACTTTTTTTCTTTGCAGTCCAATATTTCACCCAAAAGGTGGTCTTTTGGAAAGGTTTCAGGTGCCCTAAATGTATCCACAATAAACATGCATGACAAACACCCTTTGTCATTATTTTCATATCGCACAGCTGTCAGACTCTTCCCTCGATCTCTCTGCATACTCAGAAGCTTTTTAATTTATTTCCATTATTACAAGTGGGGATTTCAGACCTGCTTTAAAAAATATAATGTTTCTCAGCCTTTCAAGCTAATATTTTTCTTAATCCTCTAGAGGGAAGCTTTTTACATCTCACTTTACATACCAGTCAAAGTGGAGACAGAAAAATGCCCCCATTTGCACCACTGTGAAAAACATCAGGCAGACAAAGAGGTAATCAAATACCCTCAACTAAATCACTCAATAAACTGTTTGAATCTCCCAATAGATGATTGTAGTCCTGTCCTGGACTAGTTCGAAAGTGTGCAAATGTAAAAAAAGAAAAGGTAGATGTTTTTTCAGTGTTTACTAGAAAAAAAATTTATTAGAAAAAAAATTTAAATGTACAAAATGATCCCCAAATTTACATCCATCCAGGGACGAACAGTGAACCAACTCAGACACACAGCAGGTGCACCACGGCAGCAGGTGGCGCAGAGCGGTCAGCAGGCCCCTGGCCCGTCCTTGTTCTGCAGCCGTTCGTGCCACTTCCTGAAGCAGTTCCTGTCCACGATGAGGCACAGCGCCACGTCGCAGCTCTCACACTTCCAGGGCGTTTTGTTCCTCGCCTTCTCCTCAGTGCATAAAACACAGTACTTCCGCCCAACACTGCTCTTAGAAGAGGGGTTTACTATCTTCCCGTCCATGAGGGCTATAGGGACACACAGCCCCTGTTTCTTAGTGCTGGGCATGGCCTCCTCAGCCCCGATGCCCACAAGCTGTTTACAGAGCTCCTCCCTGAACACTTTGTGAGAATAAGCCTGAAAGCTCTGAATCTTAGCCAGGTCCTTGTGAAGGAGGTAGCTGTTCACAACCACCATGTCAATGAAGTGAAAGAAAACCTTCTTGTACCACTTTCGGGTTTTCTGCAACCTGCTGCAAAAGTTTACCCGGGCATCTGACAAACCCACACCTCCTGTGTGCTGGCTGTACGCCCTGACAGGCGTAGGGACGGGCAACATCTTCATCTTCAAGGATCCATCTTGGTTCCTCACTCGCCGGTGGGCTATTTCTCCTTTGTACGCTTTATGGACGCTGCTGCACATCGTGACTTCACGCGTATCCATCCACTTGACGAAGAGCAGATTGCCACTTCTGAGCCAGCGCAGGGTACCTCTCTTGGCCTTTTTAGGCATTCTGTTTTCTGTTGCCCGTGGGAAGCCCTCACGATTGTCCCTCATCATTCCACAAGCTCCTACCTTCAGTGCATAAAGGTCTCGAAAGAGTGCTGTGCTGGTGTAAAAACTGTCCACATACAGGTGGTACCCAGTGCCTAGTCGTGACCCCTTTATGAGCTCCATAACAGAGTCATAACTCAGCCCTTTCCCTGAAGCACTGTGAGACTTCCCTGTGTAGATACTGAAGTTACAGGTATATCCACTGGTGGCATCAGCCAGCACAAACAGCTTGAGGCTCCACCTTGATGGCTTCTGGCTCATGTACTGTTTGAATGCAATCCCGGCCTTTGAGGGCCTGATCCGTTCATCGATTGTAATGCTCTGATGGGGGTGATAGTATGTCCGACAGGCCTGGATCAGGGAATCCAAAAGGGGTCTGAGACAGAAAAGGTGATCGTGTTGCGGCGTTCCTCTTTTTCGATAATTCTTCTTATCTTCCTCCGGGTCACTGATGTGCAGAGTCCAGGAGATATCTTCAAATTTTGTCCTGGACATAACACTGCGGCAGACTGGAAGATTGTACGGCACACGGGGACTCCAGTAATCCCTAATATTATGAGCCGTTAGGAGACCCATGTAAATCACAATGCCCATGTACCGATACATGTCCTCCACTGACACTGGAACCCACTGTAATTTCCTCCCCTGAGCCTGCAGCCTTTCAGCATTTTTATTTGTGTTTGTACAGAGACTCTGTACAACACCGAGACTGAAAAAGAGCTGGAAAAGATCTAGCGGGGAATACGTCTTGGTGGTGTCCAGCTGTGGTCCAGGTGTCCGCTCTGGACAGAACGGGAACTGCTCAGGTTCCACGTCTTCTTCCTTCGCACTCTTCCACCTGTCCTCGGGGTCCGAGGCGGAGGAGGTGTGGGCGCGTGCCCCCCTGCGTGCCACGGGACTTGACAAGCTGCTATGCGGAGAAGCTAGAATATACCGCCTTCTTTTACGCGGACGAACAGCAGCACACTGACTTGTGGAGGCAGTGGGGGTTTCTTCAATGTCCTCACTGAAAACACACAAGAGAATAAGAATAAAAATTTCTCCATCAGCACTGAGCTACAGACAATGAACCCGGCTTCTCTAAGTCTGGCTGCCAGACAGAAAAAAAGTTTCCTTCATCCCCACTCGGCAGATTACAAACCAAGGAGCACCTTGGCCTTTGAAAAGTTAAGAAAATAGTCTCTCAAATTTAACACTGAATTAGAATTAATAATTATTTGTACATCAGAGAAAACAATGACAAATATATATTTCTATATAGACTATGACACCCGTATAAAATCATCTACAGTTAAATGGGCGTATTGAAAAATATATATAATAACTACTGATAGTGTAGTTTTATAATATTACACTTACAAATCCAGCAGTGGATCTAGTCCATCTTCATATGCTGCTTCAGAGACAGAATCAGCGCTGTCCAATCCAGAGAGCCCATCATCACTTTCTGTATTGGTGTCGTTCTCGCCAATCTCCACAACAATTTCAGGAATATCTCCACTTTCCTGCTCCTTCTCATCCTTGCAGGCCATTTTCTTTGGTTTTCCAAGCAATGGAAGTGAGAAAGTGCCACAAAATATTTTTGTTTTACTTTCGCTGCTGAGCGAAATGATGTGCTCACGCTCTCTACTGAAGTTTGGCTAGAGGGGTATCATTCAGCCCGTTGCTGGATGAGGTGACGGACGTCAAATTATCTTTGGGCGGCTCGAGACCTTTGCTAGTTAGTTCGTCTGTCAGCAGCAAAATGCAAAGCTAATCTATGCCAGCTTTTGTTGAACCTCGAAGGACTGCAGGCAGTGCAGAGCTGCAATCTCAGCAAAGGGACAGTACATTCGGAAAATTCTGTTGCCGTTTCACTGAAATTTTAAGGGTTTTGTATATTTGTGCAAGTCATCACATTTGTAGTATTTCATTGTAAAGAAAGCAAACGCGCAATTGTCTTCATTTTGCTTACAACATCATGTATATTACACCATCATGTAAATGAGTTTATATGTACACATCCTGCTGCAGGACTGGCATTTGAAATACACAATCCGGAAGTCGAGACGGTCTTGTTTTTTTATGTGTCGTTTGTTGTGCTGTGCTTTGATTTAGTTGCTAACATTTCATGAAAGTGACTGGCAGGGCTGCATACTTTCCAGGATAGTGCTGCCTCATTAACACATCGGGTTTCTAAACACTCATTTCACTACTGAGAAACGTTCAGCAGCTGGAATTAAGAGGATGCAGAAGATCACTCACACATGTAATACGCAAAAATTTTAAACTTAAAACTTTGAAAGAAATTACATGATGTGAAGTGTAACCCCCTGGCACTGTCCCACAAGCGCCCACGAGGAGGAATTAAGAGATTAAAAGCATCAAACTCCACTTCAAACTCACCACTGACTGGGATGAGGACCCAGTTCGTCCTCATGCTTGTCCCACCCCACCCCTCTCCTGCTCCACCGCCCATCTCACCTCGCACTCCGACTTGGAAGAGGGTCCCACCGTGCCGCGGACCCTGTCCTCCAGCGGGACGCTCTGGATCAGAGAGTAGCCCTCTGGGATGGGGAAGTAGGGCTCGTCCTTCTGCCCGAAGTTGAACTCGATGGCGCAGTTCTTGACCAGGACGTGGGGGAAGAGCGCCCGGCCTGCCAGCTCCTCCTTCCGCACCCGGAAGCCCTCGCCCAGCCACTGCCCGTTCTTGGAGAAGGCCATCTCCACGTCCTCCCCGGACTCAAAGTCCTGGGAGGGAGAGGAGCGCAGAAGGGGGTCCAGTGAAAACGACAGGGAGGAAGAGAGAAACGATAATGAGGAGGGGAGCAGGTTATGGCGGGGGGGGATCCAAAAACCATCTGAAGCACCCCTCCCTCTTCGGAGCATTAGTCTTCTCTCCCTACATCTCTTTCCTCGACCCCAGGAAGAGCAGCCCCCTCCCTCACCTCCTCCTCCACCCAACCCTACTGCTCTGTGACCGATGGGGAAAAACCGCCCAGCCCCGGCCCACAGCTCAAGCGCAGCTCAGCACTCACAATGTAGCAGCCCAGGACGTCGTTCTCGCCAAATCTCTCGCCGTAGTCCTCGAACTTGCAGTTTGTGGACTTCTTTCCCGTTCCTCCGTACCCGTACGAGAAGGGCTCCTCACCTGGAACCGGAAAAATCACAATTAACATCCCCTGTAATAACCAGCAAGAGGTGCTAGTGTCCAAAGTCGCCCTATTTGTACTTATTAATCGAAGATCACATTACCACAGCCATTTCTCACAGACACAGCTCCATAAGGGACCTACAAAGCTCAGTGCACATGAAGACAGGCAGTTGAATCCCTGTGTACGGACGGAGTGAGGAGCTCATGACTTCTCAAGAGGCGGCCACTGTGAGCACGCTGGTGTCACAGAACGAATGATGTCAGCGTTCACAGAGTGCGTCGGCAGGGCCCAGAGAGCGGTTCTCCTCACCCAGCTGAGTGCTGCA
Organism: Atractosteus spatula; assembly: GCF_055471065.1. Lineage (NCBI taxonomy): Eukaryota > Metazoa > Chordata > Actinopteri > Semionotiformes > Lepisosteidae > Atractosteus > Atractosteus spatula. Next base: position 71,402,355 of record NC_142708.1, on the reverse strand, counting down.
GGAGTCCAGGGACCAGCCCACCCGCACCACGTGGGGGTCAGGCTCGCTGGTGGGAAGGTGCTTCACCGAGATCTCTTCATTGATCTGGGGAAGCAGACAGAAGCCGCAGTTACAGCTCAATCTGCTCGATGGCAAGAGCTCGTGCCGGATCGAGCAGCTGATCAAGGCGCGAGAGCGGGACGCTGACCTTCAGCTCGTAACAGACGCGTCCCTTGGTGACCCCGTAAGAGACGCGCGCCCCAGACCACAGGTAGGCGAAACCCTCGATGGTCAAGGGGTAGCCGCTGTAGCGGTCGCGGGACACCTTGAAGTGCAGGTCACAGTTATCTGGGGGCAGGAGAGAGAAACAGCGCGGATTCTAAAACGCTGGCCTAAAAATGAAATGGTGCTCGGCCGATCAGAAACTGGAAGCCCGGACTCACAGGTGTCAATGGCCACCAAGGTGTCGTCGAAGTCCTCCTCTTCCTCCTCTGCAGGGGGCTGTGGGGAACGGGACCTGCAAGCGACAAGAGACAACGGACATGAGAGAGAGAGAGAGGGACAGAGGGGGACAGGAAAGCTGGAGACGGAAGGGAGCAGGGACCTCTTGTCTTCGCGGTGCTCGTAGTAGCTGTGGCCCCGGCTTTCGTCGTACGGCCTCTTGCGGCCGTGGGGTGCCGCGTGGCGCTGCTCCTCCTCCACTTTGGGCTTCACGGGCTGAGAGGGCTCCGTCACAGGAGCAGACTCCGAGACCAGCTCCTCCTTCACCTCCTGCTTCACCTCTGAGAAACACAAGCACTGTCACACAGGCCCGCTCACACATAGCACAGCAGCACTGGCAGGGGACAGCACAAGGATACACAACTACCAGCTCTAACACTAACCAGCACAGCTGACCTACAAAAGAATAATACCCCACCCACATCAATTTCTCTGATGAACTCGGCAACTGTCACAGTATATTTAGTGGATGTCCAATAAGCAAGCAGCTTTACAATTAGGGGGTTGACTTAACACACAAAGGATTTAAACAATTTTCACAGATTGTTCATGGTAGAGTTTTGTTCAGGACAGTACAACAGACATTATGAAAAGGCTAGAGAAACTCAGTTGAGAAAAAGGTCTGTTTTGCTAAATGGCAGCGTGTACCACGTTCCAGCTCATCTGTCTTTGTGGTGTGGATACTTTGTCCAAATGCAGTCTTTGAGGAAACACCGTAAACTCATTTGTCTTTGTGAATAATTGTTCAGAAGCAAAAAACATGCTTTTCACACCTACGGCACTATTTGGAGTTTATGGTGGCATTTGGCAAAATTCCATGACTGGGCAATCTATTCAAAAAAAGCCCCAAAACTTTTCTTCCCCAATGTTTTTATAAAAATACAAAACTAGAATCGCCAGCTAATGTTGGAGTGACATGATTTTCAACTGATAATTCTCAGTGATAATGGCTTTGGCTACAGAGGTGTACTGCACGAGCTGGTTGGATTTAAGGAAACCCAGATGATGGATTAAGGGTTTAAGGAAACCCAGATGAAGAACCTGCAATGAGGCAAAGCCCACAAGCTACCTGGCTGACTCGGACTCACCTGGGCTGCCCTGGTGCTCTTCTCTTTCAGACTCACACTCCTCCTTTATCTCTGGCTCGTTCATGCCATCTGCAGACAGCTCACAGTAGCCCTGGTGTAGGGGCTCCTCACCCTCCATTCCTCCGCCTTCTCCATTCTCCTCCTCCTCCTCTTCTTCCTCATCTGCTCACATATAAAAAACAACAGATTTTACTTTAAACGTCACCTTTTTGGAAACCCTGTTTACATGTAGACCAGATTTTTCTTCTTCAAACCAATTAATAGTGAGAGCCAAGTTTAAAGCCAATGCACACAAAGAGTCCTGTTACAACAGGGGCTACAGTCCCAGTGCAGTAGAACAGTCCTGTTACAACAGGGGCTACAGTCCCAGTCCAGTAGAACAGTCCTGTTACAACAGGGGCTACAGCCCCAGTACAGTAGAACAGTCCTATTACAATAGGAGCTACAGCCCCAGAGCAGAAGAACAGTCCTGTTACAATAGGAGCTACAGTCCCAGTACAGTAGAACAGTCCTGTAACAGTAGGAGCTACAGTCCCCGTACAATAGAACAGTCCTGTTACAGTAGGAGCTACAGTCCCAGTACAGTAGAACAGTCCTGTTACAGTAGGAGCTACAGTCCCAGTACAGTAAAACAGTCCTGTTACAACAGGGGCTACAGTCCCAGTCCAGTAGAACAGTCCTGTTACAACAGGGGCTACAGTCCCAGTACAGTAGAACAGTCCTGTTACAATAGGAGCTACAGCCCCAGAGCAGAAGAACAGTCCTGTTACAATAGGAGCTACAGTCCCAGTACAGTAGAACAGTCCTGTAACAATAGGAGCTACAGTCCCAGTACAATAGAACAGTCCTGTTACAATAGGAGCTACAGTCCCAGTACAGTAGAACAGTCCTGTTACAATAGGGGCTACAGTCCCAGTACAGTAGAACAGTCCTGTTACAGTAGGAGCTACAGTCCTGTTACAATAGGAGCTACAGTCCCAGTACAGTAGAACAGTCCTGTTACAATAGGAGCTACAGTCCCAGTACAGTAAAACAGTCCTGTTACAATAGGGGCTACAGTCCCAGTACAGTAAAACAGTCCTGTTACAATAGGGGCTACAGTCCCAGTACAGTAAAACAGTCCTGTTACAACAGGGGCTACAGCGCCAGTACAGTAGAACAGTCCTGTTACAATAGGAGCTACAGTCCCAGTACAGTAAAACAGTCCTGTTACAATAGGGGCTACAGTCCCAGTACAGTAGAACAGTCCTGTTACAACAGGGGCTACAGCGCCAGTACAGAAAATAAAAGTCTTACTAATACATGCTTACAACAAATCCGCACACTCGTGTTACGGCTCACTAAAGCCGTACTATTTTCAAACAAGGGAACTTCGGACTTCCTCCGCGCCAAAACCTAGTCCAACACAAAACTTTAAGAGTCCAAACCATGCTTCCTAAAAACAGACATCCGGACCCCGTGTACCAAACCCTTAGGAATCGCTTCGCATGAAGCTCAGCTCTGAAACGGAAAGCAGATACCGCGCAACTCGGAACTTGAATGATGCCGTGCAGCTAACCGATTTAAAGAAACAACTCACCTTCGTCTTGGTAGTCCTCGCCGTCTCCCGCCTCCCCGCCGCCGGAGTACGCTTCCCCGAGAGCGGCCGGCGGTCCGCCTCCCTCCCCGCAGGCCTCGGACTCGAGTGCCGCCTGCAGCCGCTCGGCGAGCTCCGCCTTCAGGCCGCGGGTGTCCAACCCCCGCCGCTGCAGCTCCTCCTTCAGCTCGTTCACTTTCAGTTTCTTCACGTCCACCGAACTCATCGCTCTTCTCGGGCGGATAAAATGGTGAAGCAGCAGCCCTTTGCTTTTGAATTGGTACAAGCAATCCCACTTATAAGCTCTAAAGAGAAAACGACACAAGAAAATCCTCACTGGCTGCCTGCCGGCCTGGTCCGCAGCGCAACTTCCATTGTAAACAAGCGCCGCGACCCGGGAAAACTTCGTGGCATTAAAACACGAGGTTACTGCCCCGCTTAAAAACACTTCAGGTGCACCGAGAGCTGCTTTTTAAATACTGAGGTCGACATTCAAACACAAACAAATTGAACTGGCTTTTAAATGGCTCGAAGGAAGACGAGGCAAATTCAAAACAGCACTCGCTCGAAAACAGCGCCGCTGCTAACCGACGATCGCCTTTAAATCCCCACCAAATTCCCACTTTTTATCACGGATTATTCCGAATGCAATCTACAAGAGCGCTTTCTGATCTTTACGGTACAATAAAAAGAGTTTAAAGGCGCAAATTTACCTCTCTCTCCTCGACTCCCTGCACAGCCGTTACCACGGATTCACTTGCAGTTCCACAAAATGGCCGACATTCCCCTCCTTCACCCCCGGTTACAGACTAACCCCGCCCACCCATACCGGCTTTTCCGATTGGTCTAAAGGGGCGTTCGTCCGGCGCAAAGGTAGAGGCTACCACCAATCAGTTACGCCGTTCTGCATTAAGCACAACGTCAGCGTCGACGATGGCAGGGGCGAAGGCGATTGGCGGATGCGAAGTGATTGACGTGCAAATGGCTACGTCCACGACACTTTTCCCGGCGAAATTGCAAACTTGAGTCTGCGCAGACGTACAGCGTACTGTTTGTGGGGAATCGTCGTTCGGTGTGGAGATAAACATGGAGGTGGCATGGAGGGATGTTATGATCCGCAGTAGAAGCTGATGCAATTGAAACCCCTTTGGGTAAATTGCAACAAACCGAAAGCAACGTACTATCTGGACTTGGGCCCCTGGTTAGCGCTCAGCCCCGTGATAAGATGATGCGCTACCTTAAAGGGAAACCGCAACGCTATTTTCATATTTCGGGGTTAAAAAGATTCAGCATTGATGTGTGCATTTCAAACCGCAATAAAAGTAAAGTGTCCACAGTAACTTGTCAAACCTCCCATGTACATCACAAAATAGAGGAAATGTCCAGGTAAGCACAGCCCCATATCCTGCGGTACAGAGTGAGGCAACAAAACGGGTCACGGGGGAAAGCAGGCTTGTGAATACTTGTCTTTTAATCCAGTAGAAATGTTGCTTTCCATTTCGACACGGTTTTGCCACCAGATACGACCTACTTGTTCACTGTGCGTGTAGATCACGTTGGAACACTTCTGCGGTGAAATGCCTGCTGCCCAACCCGTTCTTATTCGCTCGTCCATCACGGTATATTAGTCAATATGAACAAGAGGTTTATTCCCTGCTGACAAAAGAAGAAGAAAGAAAACACAACGTTTCGGCCGTGGAGCCTTCTTCAGGTGTGAGGAAGGCTTCAGGTGCTTACACCTCAAGAAAGCTCCACTGCCGAAACGTTGTTTTTTTTCTTCTTCTTTCCAGCATGGAATAAACCTATTGTTCCTTTGCAGCCTACGCATGCTGACGCAGCTCCCCACCTATAATAATAATTGCTTACACTTATATAGCGCTTTTCTGGACACTCCACTCATGGGGACCCCCCTCCACCACCACCTATATATATACCTCTATTAGTCAATATGGAGACTAGTGAGCAGGAAGGGTCGTATCGCGTCGCGATTCGGGGGACCTCGAACGCGAGTCTGCAGTAACACGGCGACTTGCGGTACTTTCCCGAAGTTCACGTTTCGTGCTGAATTTGAAATGTTGTAATTTTCTTCTGGAAAGTGGACGGATTTTGTTTTGTTGCCGAGATTTAATAACGGGTCTGAGGAACGAGGACTGCAGCTCCCCTTTAAGATCCGCTGCAATGAACTGGGCCGCTGAAATACGTTCATAGCACCGGTACCAAACCTCTTCTCAACTGCAACAAACCCAAAGTGAAGTAAAGCCAACTTATTCTCTGTACCCCCAAACCCCGAATACGCCTGCTTCCCCACGAGAACTACAAGTGTAGAGTCCCCCCACCACAATAAAATCACAAATCTATTCCACTGACACTCAGATGTGACAGAACACATTGAGGACTTACACCCCATTAAATACGTCTTTAATTTCAGTACCCTTCTTTCCCCAGGACACCTGGAAGTTCAGATCGCATACAGATTCTAAGAAAGATAGACATTGAAGTTCACTATTATTAAATTGCACTTTGATTAATAAACAGATGTACGGATAAATTGCATTAATAATAAACGTGGTGTGACTGGAAAGCGATTTTAGGATCTTACTTAAATATTACTATAATCGTCCAAGCAGGTGCATAAATTCATGGTATAATAATAATAATAATAATAATAATTGCTTACACTTATATAGTGCTTTTCTGGACACTCCACTCAAAGCGCTTTAAAGGTAATGGGGATCCCCTCCACCCCCACCAGTGTGTACCCCCACCTGGATGATGTGATGGCAGCCATAGTGCACCAGTACGCTCCCCACACACCAGCTCTCAGTAACTACGCGGGCCGCTGGGACGTGCTGATCCAGCAGGCGACGCAGTGTCTGAACAGGCTGATCCAGATCGCCGCGCGGAAGAGGCGCAACTACATCCTGGACCAGGTACTGCCCCCCCTCCCCCAGTCCTGTCTGCAGCCCCCTGCTCGCACACCTGCCACCTGTGCTCCTGCTCACTGACACGCGCGCGCACACCTGCTGCTGTCTGTCTAGCGTACAAGGAATATGGATTTGTTTCTGTAACACTTCATGTGACTCGACCTCACTTTTCTTTTCTCCTTAAACTTGTTGTTGCTGTGATGGTTTCTAGATAGATACATTAGAACTGTTATTTCATTAGAATGACAGCACCGAATATATACTGATTCTTTTATTTTTTATATATTGTATGTGTCTTGTTGAAAGAAACTGTTTTCTACACCGTACTAATAGTCCATGTGAATATTATGATGTTGAAAAACAAGTAATCTGCCTGGTGAGTAAGAAATACACCTTCTGTTGCTAAGTTAATCGTAAATATGAATCAGTTAAAATTCACATAGCCTTTGATTATATCATAGAGATTTTTTTTATACACGTAGCATATGGAACTGTTGAATATTGTATTGTAAAAAAATGAAAAAGGTAAGTGAAAAACAAACTTAACAGACTTTGGCTTTTCAGTGCGCTGATGTCCAGGTACTCTGAGGTAGGTAGGGTCTAGTGGACGTTTCCCAGGTGTCCCTGAGGAGACCGTGAGTATCCGCAGGTAGGTACTGTGTGTTTGTCTGAGTCAGAGGCACAGTGTGTCGAATGAAGAACAGGTAAGTACAGGTAAGGCCTGGGGACCCCATTAGCGTAGACAGGAGGTTTTAAGCCATGTTGTCCTTGCTCTGATTTGCAGCGGGATGGTAACAAGCACAGACAGTTGCAGTGGTATTGGCAGACTCGAGATGCTTTTGTTAGATTAGTCAGTAAGTGTCACTTCAACAAGTACCTTTGTGTTACTTAAGTATCTAATGTAAAGATGGGAAATAGACTTAAATTACATCACAGTTCTTTGGAAAAAACAACACTTGACCGGCTAGCGCCCCCTAGGCAGGAGGTGTGAAACGCCTAGGAGGTACGTTATTCAGGTGTATGTGAATTCTGAAAAGGGCAAGTATTTTCCCCACAAAAGCAATAGGGCAAATAATCTGCCATCGTGCTTGTGAAATTGCCCCCGTGGGGTCCCCATCTGGGGTATATCCCGCCCGGCGCCCTTTGCTCCCTGGTGACCCTTCAGGGGATAAAGCAGTAAGAAATCGTAATGATGGAAGTTCCCCACACTGTGCAAAGTACCATATCTGCGTTGTAATATAACATACGTGCCTAACTACACAACACACCAGTAACAACATCCCCACCGGTGCTACAGATAAAGACAGAGAACAAGCAAAGTCATGTGTGTTTGGTGAGGTCTCTGTCCCTCAGCAAAAACATCAACTTCACACAGTCACAACCGCCACTATTAGAAAATTACATTTATTTTACAATACAATACTTAATTTACATTTGTTCAAACATCCAGCACGGGCATCATTCCTAGTTATTAAAGGGAATCACCATTTAAACTTTCTCATCAGCATGGAGGGCTAAACTCACCTACTGTCGAACCCCTGGCACTGCCCTGACGACTGTCCCTCTCCGTGTGCGCTGTGCTTGAGAGGGCAGGGCCATCAGGCCTTGTGTGTGTGGATTCCTGTCAATAACGGGAGGAAGAACTAGGAAGGTGACCCCAGCAGGACGGTGACTCTGGCAGGCTGGGTGACGACGTCCCCTCTGTGAAACTCGGTTTATGTCAGGTCTACGTCAGACCCCACAAAGACAGGGCCACAAGCGTGTGTGTAAGAGAGAGAGAAAACATGACCGAACACTTGGCATCACTCCTGTGATGTCATTTTACCTCTGCTGGACCTCTCTGAATGGCTTTAGTTTGCAGCCAGAATACAGAAAACAACTTGTGCAGCACAGACTAGACCAGCCTGTTTGGAGAACCCCAGTATAGACTGGCCAAGCCAGGGTACTAGAGAAACCCAGTATGGACTAGTCCAGCCCACTGTAGACTAAATCAGCTTGGAATGGGCTGGAGTGGCCCTTTACTGACACACATGGATCTTCGAGAGCTCAGTGCTTCAGTACGATCCAGACTGGTACAGAGCACACCGTTTCTGTACAGAATGGACCAGCCCACTATAGATGAAACTGGCCAGTACAGGATACACTATTCTAGACGTATAGATTATAGCACCCACTATAGGCTACACCCACCCCGGAGGGATGAAAGCACTATACTATAGTGGTAGCATAGATTACCCCAGTACAGAAACTTTCTTCATAAACCACCCCAGTTTGGTCTGGGCCCTTTCTTTAAAAGCTAAATGAGCCCACTGAAGACCAATTTGGCTCATTACAGACAAAATGGGCCTATTAAAATCCGGCGCTGTACTGAGTAGAACATCCTACAGCAGTCGAGTGTAGACTACTCCAGTCCAGCCTGGTAAGGACTAAACCAATCGAATACTGAAAATGCCAAATCCAGTACAGACCACAGAAACAAAGCAGAGAATACGCATCTTCTCAGTGGTGAAGAAAACAGGAACGGTTCAGACTCGCATTAGCACTGCCTGAACTGGCCCTGTCGCGGGGTGAGAGAAGAGTCAGAGGGGTCACTTGAGAGAAGTGTGGAGGCTTCTGGGACAAGCGAGCTGGCAAGACACTCTCCTCTCGCGTCTGGCCTCTCCGTGACCTCCAGTCCTGTCCCATCATGCTCCAGCACACCAGAGGGGGAGAGCGCAGGGAGTGGCGGTACTGTCCGGCTGCGGGCGCCCTCCCGCTGGCTACTTGCCGGGGGTGCTGGGCAGGGAGAGCAGAAGCCTGTTGACCTCCCGCAGCTGGGCGTCCAGCGTCTCGGAGGCCAGGCTCAGCTCGGCCACCTGAGTCTGCAGATCGGCGAGCGTGTGGTTCAGCTCCTCCTCCTTGCGCCGCGTGTTGGCGCTCTGCCGGGCGTACTCCAGCACCATGCAGCCCCCGCCCACCAGGAAGATGATCGCCTCCCCCAGGAGCTCAGCCCCCAGCTCGGCTGCCGCCTCCTCGTTCAGCGGCTTGATGGTGGCACCTCGGAATCCCATGATCCTCATCTTCGTCCGCATCTCAATCCAGTGGTACACTGGGCACACGGAGGGGGGGGTTAGAGAAGAGAGAAAGCCACACTGGAGCAGCCAAGCGAGACAGAATTCATTCATTCATTCATCTGGTGATGAGTGTTAATGTGAAACTGCAGATGATCAGACTGAGAGTCTTTCCAGTATCTACAGGTCTGGTGATGATGAGTGTTAATGTGAGGTTACAGATGACCAGACTGACAGTCTTTACAGTATTTACAGATCTGAGGATGATGAGTGTTAATGTGAGGTTACAGATGACCAGACTGACAGTCTTTACAGTATCTACAGGTCTGAGGATGATGAGTGTTAATGTGAGGTTACAGATGTGACAGTCTTTACAGTATCTACAGGTCTGGTGATGATGAGTGTTAATGTGAGGTTACAGATGACCAGACTGACAGTCTTTACAGTATCTACAGATCTGAGGATGATGAGTGTTAATGTGAGGTTACAGATGATCAGACTGACAGTCTTTACAGTATCTACAGGTCTGAGGATGATGAGTGTTAATGTGAGGTTACAGATGACCAGACTGACAGTCTTTACAGTATCTACAGGTCTGAGGATGATGAGTGTTAATGTGAGGTTACAGATGATCAGACTGACAGTCTTTACAGTATCTACAGGTCTGAGGATGATGAGTGTTAATGTGAAGTTTCAGATGATCAGACTGAGTGTCTTTAAACTGTCTACAGACATGATGATGATGGGAGCATGAGTTTAAAATTTTGGATGAGCGACAACAGATTCTTTCATCTCAGAACAAGATTAATTTGAACCCACTGGAATTTTAAAGGGTTGGTTCCCTGTTTCGTCCACCAGGTGGCAGGGCTGCCCATCACCTCTAGCTTTAATACAAAACCTCAACTAGTCAACTACTGCTGAACTAGGAACAAGTAAAGGTTTTATTCCAGGCTGAAAAGTAAAGAAACACAATGTTTCGGCTGTGGAGCCCTTTTGAGCTGTGAAGGCCAAAATGTTGTGTTTCTTTTCAACATGAAGTAAACCTTTATTTGTTCCTTTGCAGCCTACGCATACTGATGCAGCTCCCTACTTGAACTACTATTGAACTAGACAGACACCCAGCAAAGCACTGCTCACCTCACATCAAGCTCTTCCATATGAATATTCCATTAACTGGAAGTGTCTTAAAAATGGCTCTAGAGTGGTGGCAGTGAATCCGTCTTGTCTTTATTTGTTTTGGATGTGTACCTTGTAAAATTCAGGACACTTCCAAAAATGCTTTAAATTGTAATGGAAATGACCAATAAACAACAATAACAAACCCTTACACGTATATTATTATTCGTGTCCTTCAAATATAGAAAGGGACCCACATTTAAAATCGCATCAGAAAGATAACACCTCCTACAGCACAGTGGTCCAACTATACACCCTGTGTGACATTAAAAATGTTAGCATACACAGTTAAAAACTCAGAATTTAGATTTGGGGGGTTACGTTAAAACTGTGTGAATCAAGCCTCTTCTAGAATATTATGTACGATTTCAATAACCACATTATAGAAAAGTTATTGAGACTCTAGAATTAGTCTGGAGAAGAGAAAACAGATACATTCTGGGGCCGAAGGGAATGTATCCTACAACGACAGGCTGAAGGAGCTGAGTCTCTTTAGTCTGAAGGGAGTGTCCCACACTGACAGGCCAGAGGAACTGAGTCTCTTCAGTCTAAAGGGAGTGTCCCACACTGACAAGCCGGAGGAACTGAGTCTCTTCAGTCTGAAGGGAGTGTCCCACACTGACAGGCCGGAGGAACTGAGTCTCTTCAGTCTGAAGGGAGTGTCCCACACGGACAGGCTGGAGGAACTGAGTCTCTTCAGTCTGAAGGGAGTGTCCCACACTGACAGGCCGGAGGAACTGAGTCTCTTTAGTCTGAAGGGAGTGTCCCACACTGACAGGCCGAAGGAACTAAGTCTCTTCAGTCTGAAGGGAGTGTCCCACACTGACAGGCTGAAGGAACTTAGTCTCTTCAGTCTGAAGGGAGTGTCCCACACTGACAGGCCGGAGGAACTGAGTCTCTTTAGTCTGAAGGGAGTGTCCCACACTGACAGGCCGAAGGAACTAAGTCTCTTCAGTCTGAAGGGAGTGTCCCACACTGACAGGCTGAAGGAACTTAGTCTCTTCAGTCTGAAGGGAGTGTCCCACACTGACAGAAGGAATGCAGGTATGACGTCTGTTGAGTAAAGGAACTGGATCTCTTGAACAGAGACAACTGCGAGGGAAGCTCATGCTCATGTGCTCTGATCCACCAGCACTGCCTGGAGCACACTTACACAACACTACAATTTACTCATCAGCTTTCACCTCTGACACATTTCAATTGCTTGTTATAAAAATGACTTTTATATAAAATTTTATATTGCTTTTTATAAAGAACTCACTCTTTTAAAAAATACCCCGCAAATTTCTCATATGAACACTTAGGATTTCTACTGTAAACTAGGCCATAGTCAAAAACAAAATACCGTACAGTTCAAAACATGATACTCATGACACTCCAATTAATTTCCCCTTGGTCTTTACCAGTCATGGCCTCCTAATAATCCCTATCTCTGAACTGGCTTCATCACTGTTCTCCCCAGCTGTAGCTTATGTGTGGGGATACACTCTGGCTGCCGTCTAATGGTGGAGGTGGAAGGGAGTCCTCATGGCCGCTAAACGCTAAAACGCTATATAAGTGTAAGGAACTATTATTGGGATCGAGGAACGAAAATGTGCCTGTTTGGATTACAGACTTCACGTTTGAATCAAATAACATGTACTTAAAAGTACACGTGTTTGACACCGGAGAAACTGCACACCTGACTCGCTGTGTATCACTAGAGTGCATTCAAGAACAAAAATAAGTTCAGAAAACATTCAATGACAAGGGGGTAGCGCCCACACCGGTCCTTCCCACGAGGCCATTGGGCGATCTCGGGAAACAGACACTCTCTTCCTGAGCCCACCTCGTCACCGGATTCGGTTATCCTTATGCCTATCAAATCACCACGTCCAATAAAAACGTGGCAAGACCTCGATGCGGCCTACTATTGGGCCATACTTCGAGATAGCTGCACGCTATTGGTCCTCTTCGCACGTCTGTCAGCCTAGACACGCCCCCTTCCTTTCCACAAAACGCCCGTTGGGTCGAAAAGCCTTGGTTTATAATGCGGACGCCACGATACTCACGGTTGGCAGGCGGGAGGCAGATGTAGTTTTTGAAGAACTCGCTTCTCCTCGCTCCCGCCTTAATTCGGTTAGCCACCGGCTTGCTCATCTGCCGGACTCCCAGATACAGCAATTTAGCGATAGGAAAAGCACCCGCCACCATCTTGGCGGAAATACGTCACTGTCGAAGACGGGCCGAAAGACGCAGAGGGGAGTAAAAAGGCGCGTTACATCCTCGTCGTGGACGTCATTAATATTCATGAGCTCGAAGAACGCACTTGTGGGACTGTGTAATATATTAGTCAGGCTCAGTTTTTGAACATTTATAATGTCTTTTTGTAATAATAGGTAGATAGCATACGCATAAAACTGAACTCTCTAATACTACTTCATCCTTTAATACTTATAAGGTGGAAATGCGACGTTTTGCTTAAATTCCATTAAAAACTTGAAAATTAACAAGGCAAAAAAACACTTGATGTACGTATTTTTTTAACTCATTGGGTCCTGATTGTGATTGCCTGTGGCAGCATACAGTTTCTTGTTTTATCTTTTTGTGCACCTCACGTTTTTGGAGTAGTTCGAGTAGGGAGCTGCGTCGGCAGGCGTAGGCTACAGAGGAACAGGTAAAGGTTTATTCCTGTGCCGAAAAGAGAAGGAAAGAAACACAACGTTTTGGCTGTGGAGCCTTCTTCGGGTGGCTTTTTTATGATTTATTTTTTTAATATCTTTTCTCTTTTGTTTGTATTTTTTGATGGTCAATCTCTCTCTCTCTTTCCTAGCGTTAATCCCGCATCAGCAGGGTCCGCTTGTCGGCCTGTCTCCATTTGGTGGTTTGAACCAAATCTTTGAGCTGACGTTGCCATTAACTGCGACTGAGAAATATTTTTTGATGGTCAATAAAAGTTTGAAAAAAGTCACATTCAGTATATATATACGCGAAGAAGGCTCCACGGCTGAAACATTGTGTTTTCTTTGTTCTCTTTCAGCCTGGAATAAACCTATGACTTGTTCCTACTTGTTCCATGTCCAGCTTTTACTGAGGAGCTTGATATTAAATACGTTCGAAAATGTAGACTCATCAAATGATGTAGAGTAAGATAATTAGCAGCATGGACTGCCACTCCTTGGCAGTGAGTAGCACTACTAGTTCAGCAATGAGATTGCCCTTTAGTTATTACCCCAGTATTACTGGCTAACTTGTTCCAGACTCCTGCAACCTTTTGTGTAAAACCCCGGTTTTTAATGCACCTCCCCATAGTTTTCGTTTTCATGATGGACTGCATCAATACATCACTAACCTGGGCAAGCCAGACACAAAGGCACGCACCCCAGATCTCGCACTTGCAGTTATAAACGTCAGACCTCGGCCCGGGGGAGACAGAAAAACTCCATTTCCCGGCATGCAGCGGAGGCTGGGAGGGCTCACCTGTCCAGCTGTGCCCCGAGCCACCTCACACCTGGCTCGGGTTACAGCGGCCGCGGTTCCCAGCGGGCTGTGGGCTGGGCTTGCATTCCAGCGGCACTGCATCAACACGGTCGAGGCAAAGCGAGTCGGAGAGAGACGCTGAGAAGAGGGACAGGCTGGGAGCTCCGGGGAGAGAGAAGTTCTGCAGGGAAGAGTTCGCAAATCTGTGCATTCGCGCCGTCGGTGGAAAAGTACTGTGGAGATCGGATCGGGGGTGAGTGAGTAAAGCTTCGAACTTTTTGTTTTGACTTTCTTTTATTTTGAAGCGAACCGCATTTCATTTCATTTCGTTTGACATTTTGTTTTTCACGGTAGTTGGGGCGCCGACAGAAAAGCGAGCTCGGGGGCTGTTTGTGACGGGCGCTGGGTCTGTCCCGTCGCAGGCGGACAGAGACGCGATCCCGTGTCGCGGAGGCCGGGCCGGACCGGACCGGACCGGACCGGACCGGGCCGGACCGGGCTGGGGGTCGGGCTCCGGCCGGGGAGGGGGGCGCGGTAATGCAAGTCAGATGTTCGGGAGAGACAGGACGGACTGGGAGTGGAAGAGGGGGATTATTATTGTTGTGCTGAGAGCATGTTGGAGTGTCGCTCCTCGGTACAGTGTCTTCAAATGGAGGCAAGTGAGCGGGGTTATGTTTGGACATTAAGGTAGGGTGGTGGAGAGCTCGATATTGTTTTGCGGTGTGCAGAACTGGCTATGTTTATTTTCAAAAGTGGTACGGTTTACGAAAAAAGCAGGTGACATGTAAATGAAACGCTTCACATGGATGTAAACAGTAGTAATGTATCCGTCTACATCTGTCAGCCTTGACACCTGGCTTCATTAAAACTCTCCTCCATCTAACCTTTAATTCTCAACCAATTAAGGAGTAATGCTCGGGGCCCTGTAATTGTATGGCATGAATATTCTCATAAATATGTATTTTATATTAGATAGATATTAGACTGTGACTGTCTACTTATAGATCTGTTTGTGACTGCCTGTCTCTCAACTTACACACCTGCCTTTGGCTATCTGTCTATATGTGCCTCCCATGGACTATCTGTTTAGATAGATCTCCTACAGACCTGTCTGTGGCCATCTTTCTGTCTAAATAGATCTCCTACAGACCTGTCTGTGGCCATCTTTCTGTCTAAATAGATCTCCTACAGACCTGTCTGTGGCCATCTTTCTGTCTAAATAGATCTCCTACAGACCTGTCTGTGGCCATCATTCTGTCTACATAGATCTCCTACAGACCTGTCTGTGGCCATCTTTCTGTCTAAATAGATCTCCTACAGACCTGTCTGTGGCCATCTTTCTGTCTAAATAGATCTCCTACAGACCTGTCTGTGGCCATCTTTCTGTCTAGATAGATCTCCTACAGAGCTGTCTGGGACCATCTTTCTGTCTAGATAGATCTCCTACGGACCTGTCTGGGACCGTCTGTCTAGATAGATCTCCTAAGGATCTGTCTGGGACCATCTCTCTGTCTAGATAGATCTCCTACGGACCTGTCTGGGGCCATGTGTCTAGGTAGATCTCCTACGGACCTGTCTGGGGCCGTGTGTCTAGATAGATCTCCTACGGACCTGTCTGGGGCCGTGTGTCTAGATAGATCTCCTACGGACCTGTCTGGGGCCGTCTGTCTAGATAGATCTCCTACGGACCTGTCTGGGGCCGTCTGGGAAGGTGGGTGACCTCATCTGTCCACACATGTAATGTCTAGTGTGTACCTGTGTGCGGGAGTGTGCTCAGAATGGTGTCACAGTGAAGCAACACTAACAGTAACAGCTGGTCTACCTGCACTGCACAGGTCTCTGACTGTGGCTTTGATACGCAGACCCCAGCACACTCACACTCACACCTCGCAGGATGCCCTGGGGGAAGATCCTTCACCCAGGGGGGAGGGGTTTGGGAAGAGGAGTCTTCAGTTCCCCACCCTGTCCCGGGGCCTGTGTTTGCTGGGGGCGAGCTGGCACACTGCCACGCATGTTTTCGGGTGACGGGGGCTGAGAACTGCTGCTTCACATTGCCCAGACAGCACGTCTGCTGTTCTTATCTCAACAGGATAGGAGATACTCTTCAGTGCTCTGGCTGTAGTGTAGTAGCTACAGCGAACTGCATAGTACTGTGAGAGACAATACTCGGCATATCCTGCTGGGAACATTACTGCAGTAGCTGCTGCTGTGCAGCGGTAGAAAAGTATGAACCCCCCTCCTGTAGTTCCACTTGCTGTGTCTTCGCCAAACTCAAAACTCTATGGCTACTGTGACCTACAGTATGAGTGTGATGAACACTATCTGCAGCTGTTACAAGTAGGAGAACTATTAGTCTTACTGCATTAAATACTGTGACGATTACTGTACTGTAGCAGATAATACTACAATTAGTCTTACTGCTGTCGATAATGCAACAATTACCATTACTGCTGCAGATAATACTACTATTAGTCTTACTGCATTAAATACTGTGACGATTACTGTACTGTAGCAGATAATACTACAATTAGTCTTACTGCTGTCGATAATGCAACAATTACCATTACTGCTGCAGGTAATACTACAGTTACTGCTGTAGATATGTCTGTAGTCACTGTTACTGCTGTAGATACTGCTGCAGATAATACTACAATTACCGTTACTGCTATTGATGCTGTTGATAATACTACAATTACTGTTACTGTTGCAGATAATACTACAATTACTGTTTCTGCTGTAGATAATACTGCAATTACTCTTAATGCTTTAAATACTGTGACAATTACTGTACTGCTGCAGATAATACTCCTCTCACCATTACTACTGCTATGTCTATTGCCACTGTCTACTACTGCTACAAACAATAATTATTAATACAGTTGTTACTGTTGCTACTCCTATAATTACTACTGCTACAATTATTGCTACAATCCTTATTCCTGCTGCTCCTATAATTACTACTGCTGCAATTATTGCTACAATCCTTATTCCTGCTGCTCCTATAATTACTCCTGCTACAATTATTGCTACAATCCTTATTCCTGCTGCTCCTATAATTACTCCTGCTACAATTATTGCTACAATCCTTATTCCTGCTGCTCCTATAATTACTCCTGCTACAATTATTGCTACAATCCTTATTCCTGCTGCTCCTATAATTACTCCTGCTACAATTATTGCTACAATCCTTATTCCTGCTGCTCCTATAATTACTCCTGCTACAATTATTGCTACAATCCTTATTCCTGCTGCTCCTATAATTACTACTGCTACAATTATTGCTTCAAACCTTATTCCTGCTGTTCCTATAATTACTCCTGCTACAATTGTTGCTCTTGCAACTGGTATATTTGCTATGCAACAATTATTACTCAAATGGTTACTCTTGCTGCTACTATAATGAATCCTGCTACAATTATTGCTACACTTTTGACTCTTGCTGCGGCTATAGTTACTGCGGCTCCAGTTGTTACTGTGGCTGCTGCTGTATTTACAGTATAGCAACTGAGCAGCCAGCCTGCTTTGCCAGTTTCCTGCGGTACCTGGCACAGCAGGGGTGTGTGGTGACCACAGTCTGGCATCACTGTTTGCACTTCACGTCGCACTCAAGAGGATAATGGCTTCAGCTGAAACAAATTAATCGTTTCCGGTAATTGACGTCTTTGACCACACTCCAGTGATACTGTTTTGTCATTTATTTCTAGCCTCTGCTGAAATATTAGTCACAAATTCGTCACTGATGAATATGGAAATCCAGGTATTTGAGTTTGGAATGCGTGTGCGCACTGCTGCAGAGACACGGGATGTCATCCTTGCTGGTGCGAGGTTGGGGTGAAACAGAGTGCACCCCACCTCCCAGAGAGACGTCCCCACGCCCAGTGCTTGGTGGTGGGCTCCTGCTGGGTAGAGAGAGGCCCGCCATCACCTGCCGGGTCCGCAGTTTCTGACAGGAGCATGGGCTGAAGTATTCGTTTATACCAGCACCGGCCAAAATATTAGGAACCCCGTGGAGTGCTGTGGTCGGTACCCCTGCGAGCAGCGGGAGCAGTCTGACCAAGAGAGGGGCAGGGCTTTTGAGTATTGCCCCCTGTCTCCTAGCAGGGATGGCTGCTGGAGAGGGCAATAGTGTGTGGGTTAGGTTTGGCGGAATGGGCCGGCTCCACCAGCTTCCAGCCGGATGGAGCTCTGGGGAAGGGGATGGACCTGCGGCTCCTGCTGGCCAAGCTCCTTCGACAGTGTGTTGGGGGTTCCTAATAATTTGGCCGGTGGGTGCATGAAGGGCCAGGCCTGGCAGACTCTTCTTTTCTAATCATTACCAGCTTGTTATCAGTCAGTAGGAGTTTGTGTTGGCTCACTGCCTTTCCTCATCGGGAGAAAGCGTAGAAAGGGCAACAGGAAGTATAATAATACTGTATATACATTAGTTATAAGCCTTATAGATTCAGTTCAATTCAAAATACTTTATTCATCCCCGGGGGGCAATTTAGGAGGACAAAATTTAGTCCAATTTAAAGTCAGGAAGTGTTAGATGAAACTCGTGTCGAGTACTGTGGTCAGTTCTGGCCACTGGGCTTCAAGAAGGATCCAGCTCCTTTAGAGTCCAGACTGTTACAGACACCCGCCACCTGCTGTGTAAACACCTGCCCCCCGTTCTCAGGCTGTAATTTTCCTCTGGTCAGTCCTTCACGAGTGCTGGTCTCCTGCAAGGCGGAGGGAGAGGCCAAAGGGTCTTTTCCCAGATGCAGCACCAGGCACAAAACGGAGCAGGCACAAACAGGTGTACTATTCCTGCAGCCTCCAGGACTGGGCTGGTGGGTTCTACGGCGTGACTCGGCTGTCCAGGTGGGAGGGTGGTAGTTATACTCGGAGGGGGGGTCAGGAGGGTGTCGACAGTAGTGTCTGTTGTCGGAAATCATGGGTCGGCCATTGCTGACGTCTTTTTGAACAGAGCAGAATGTTTTGATAGTTTCCAACGCAAAAATGCAGGTCGTGTTGTTAAGCCCTGATGGAAAATTCTGGAGGTTACCGACATTACTCTCATCTTTACCCCCTGCTCTCCGAGACGATGGATTTGGGCTTTGTGCAAACGGTTTCAGCAGGAAATCTGGCCCAAACTGTAGCACAATGTACTGTAAATGACAGCAGCAGACCCAGAGAGAGCAGGCGCTGGGCTGCTGGCTGTGTTTGGCCAGGGCGCCCTGTGAGAGTGCGTCGGCGCGGGACGGCAGTGACACTGCTCGCCAGCGCAGCCTCCCCGCCCACGGGGCGGAACGCAGTTCCAGCTGGCATGGAGGACCAGCCGGGCGGCAGTGCGATCGCCTGTGACCTGCCGCGCGCTGCGTGGGGAGAAGGGGCGGAGCAGCGCGCGGGTTTCAGAGGCGGTGCTGTCGGTGAGGCGGGGCACTGGCGCTGTCCGCTGACTGTCCAGACAGCGTGGGCACTGTCTGCAGGAGGTCACCAACCCCGGATTCCGGCTGATACTCAGACGCCGGCTGCTTCGCCTGCAGCTGTGTTTTTGTTAGAGAACACTTTAACACACAGCGGATTAGTTTAGAGGAACTAAGCAAAAACCGCAACAGCTCGGGTGTGTTTGTGCATCCTCTGTGTTTGCTTGGCGTTTTGACTTGGGCGGAGACCCTGCACCTGGGGGCTCCGTCCCTGCGTGTTAATCTGCTCTGCAGACCTGCTGTCTTGGCAGTGGTCATGACCCCCTCTCCTGCCTGCATCGGCTGTGTGGCTACCTGGTCCCGCTGACCCCCACGCCTGCTGGGCTGCTGGGCTGTGTTCCAGCCGGGCCCTCAGTGACGCAGTCGGACCCTTCACGGGCTTCACGCTAATCCACGCTGCTCCTCTGAGCTGCTTGTCCCCAGCTCTGAACTGTGCTGGAGCTCTCACCGTCGGATTTTGTAAGTGGGATAAACCCCCCCCCCCCCCCCTCCCCCCCAGCTTGCGACTAGGAGCGAAATGGAAATATTCCAGGGCAGCAGCTTCTTGGATCAAGTAAGGCCTCAGCTGTGTGATGAAGGCGGTAGGCGTGTGGCTCACCGAGAGCAGGACCAGGACTGGGAGCCTGTGACCTGCTGTCCTGTCCACCCCCCCCGAGCTCGGCCGGCGGTGATGCGCTCGAGGGAGGAGTGCGGCGCAGTCGGGGCTGGTGCAGGGAAGGCCAGCGAGGTGTGTGTTCAGGAGCCCAGGAAGGCCTGAGCACAGAGGCTGGAAGGCTGGGCCAGTTTGTCCTGGTGAGCGCCATTCAGATTGGCCGGACGGTCTCGCGCGCCGTCAGTGACGCGCCTCTCGGCTCCTGTTTGTTTTTCCCCGGGGATCAATCGGGGGCGATCAGGGGCCGAAGAGGAGGCTGTGCCAGGAATCGTGCCCGACTCTCCGGGTGTGTTTCCTGGCTCTGTCTCCACCTGGGCTTCTGAATGCTTGTGCCTTTTCCCTGCCCACCTGGTCGGCTGTCCTGCTCCTCCCTCCCACCCCATCACCGCGCTCCGCTGTCCTGGTCTGCCGGGCCCGGCGCGTTTCCAGACCTGTCAGGCTTGTCTGGCGCACATTTCTTCAGAAGCGCCGAGGACATGTGCGGGCAGGTCGGCTGCCTTTCACATTCGGAAGATCACTGGATTAGTAGATAATTACAAGCTGCTTTCTGGGGAAATTGTGTTTCCTCATTGTTTACTATCTACCAGTGGGGTTTACGTTCCGTAATGACCAGGCAGCGAGCGACTCGGTTTCGTGTCTCATCTGAAGGAGCTCAGATGCCACAGGGCCACGGTTCCTGCGCAATCCCGCAGAGATCCCGGGGGCCACGGTTCCTGCGCGATCCCACAGAGATCCCGGGGGCCACGGTTCCCACGCGATCCCACACAGATCCCAGGGGCCGAGGTTCAAGATGAACTTAGAGGAATCTGCAGGCCCAGCCCTTGTGTTTACACAAGCCAACAGCTGAGAAATCATTAACCACTCTAAGCCTCAGTGTCTGAGCGGCTGTGTAAACACACGCCTTGTACTGTACTGCTGGTGTCTTACTGCAGTACC
The DNA here is from genome assembly GCF_055471065.1 of Atractosteus spatula. Taxonomy (NCBI): domain Eukaryota; kingdom Metazoa; phylum Chordata; class Actinopteri; order Semionotiformes; family Lepisosteidae; genus Atractosteus; species Atractosteus spatula. The sequence continues at coordinate 71,381,567 of NC_142708.1, read as the reverse complement.
AACTGTTCTTTACCCCTCTGCAGCGCTGAACATCAATGGCCTGCACAGCCCTGCACATTGCTGAACATCAATGCCCTGCACAACCCTGCACATTGCTGAACATCAATGGCCTGCACAGCACTGAACATCAATGGCCTGCACAGCACTGAACATCAATGGCCTGCACATTAATGAACATCAATGCCCTGCTCACTAATGAACATCACTGTACTGCACTGCTGTAGTGTTTGGTGATATTCTCTGCAGCAGGGAGTCGCACTACCTGTCCACAAAAACACACGCCAGTGCCTGGGAAGCATGGCTTTCATCCAGGACCAACACCACTCCTCAGCTATTTCCTGCCTGGCATGGTCCTGCCTTTCCATTGTTCAGCTCTGTTTGTGGATGAGCCAGATTTCACAGCTGATAGCTGTTCCCATTGAGCCATTAAATATCCTGTCCCTGAATCACTGCATTTAATTTTATGGCCTGTCCTTGGCACTGTCCTCCTACGCTTAGTCACAAATTTGAATTTAATGATAGTTTCTTGCTATTCCTGTCTTTCACCCACCACCTTGATGTACACTCACCCAACACACACTTGACACCTCCCCATCCTCTGATTTTGTTAATGTGTGTTGCCCAATCTGAAGCTGAGCTAGCTTCTCATCCTGTGATCGTGATGCCTTCATTGTCTGTCAGTGTGCAGCACCCCTCTTTCAACTGTTACCGTACCTCTAAACTCTAAAGATCACTAGTCCAGTCTGTGTCCTATTGTAACCCTACAGTCCAGAGATCACTGTTCCAGTCTGTGTCCTATTGTAACCCTACAGTCCAGAGATCACTGGTCCAGTCTGTGTCATATTGTAACCCTACAGTCCAGAGATCACTGGTCCAGTCTGTCCTATTGTAACCCTACAGTCCAGAGATCACTGGTCCAGTCTGTGTCCTGTTGTAACCCTACAGTCCAGAGATCACTGGTCCAGTCTGTCCTATTGTAACCCTACAGTCCAGAGATCACTGGTCCAGTCTGTGTCCTATTGTAACCCTACAGTCCAGAGATCACTGGTCCAGTCTGTCCTATTGTAACCCTACAGTCCAGAGATCACTGGTCCAGTCTGTGTCCTATTGTAACCCTACAGTCCAGAGATCACTGGTCCAGTCTGTCATATTGTAACCCTACAGTCCAGAGATCACTGGCCCAGAGATCTGTCTGTGATACAGTAGTACTGGATACAGAGTACGGTCAGTGGAACAACCCTGTAATGTATGGAGGGGTGTTATTATGTACACATTTATAACAATCTGAATCACTTCAAAACTTCAAAAAAAAAGTGTCATCTGACCAATGCGCAGTGATCTTGGCTACATCTGGTTTGCGTGAAAGCTGTCCACAAGTGAGCGCTGCCTCTGCGGTGACAGATTTTGGAAGCGTCTGGATTTCCGTCTGCTGCCTCTGTCTCCCGGCGTGCTGTGGAGTTGAGTCGGCGCCAGCGCCCGCAGGCCCGGAGAGCCGGTGTCGCTCAGACGGTACAGCCCCTGCAGCAGAGCCGTGGGCCTGTGGGCTCCAGCGTGACCGCTCTCCTGGGCCTCGCTGTGCCGCGCAGGGCTGCGTTCTCCTCTCGCGCGGTGTAATTACTGTCCCCCCCTGCCGAAACCAGACGGCGTGCAGGACCCTGAGACAAGTTTGTTCCTGCTCTGTTTTGAGGCAAACTGCTGTGCGCTAAGAACGGGCTGTTACGAGTCACGCAGCTGCCCGTGTTAACTAACGGGGCACTTGATGGCGCTGCCCCATGAGGAAGTGGGGTGCCGGGGAAGATGGGGTGCTGGTGGGGCTGGCTCTGCTGTGCAGATGCCTTCTGACTCCTTACCCAGTCCCAGCGGAAGCCAGTAAAATGTGGACTCCCTTGTAAATCATTTTGGTTTTGCGCTCTCTCCGAAAGAGCTGTGGGTCTGACATGGCCTCACCTCTAACCCAGTTCCCCTGTCCGAAAGCAGGGAGCGCTGCTGTAATTCAAACCCGTTCCGTCACCCTGGGAGGTCTGGGGCTTTGGTGGGAGTGGCACTTCCGAACTCATGCATCTACGTTGAGACAAACAGTCGAGAACAACCCAACTGGCCCTCACACCCTGTGTGGTGAATGCCTGGCAGGAGGCGTGGAGGGTTGCTCCCATAGGCAGAGTTCTTAGGAAGAGCTGCTTGATGAGCACAGATTAGGAGTGGGGTGGGGGGCGTGGCTGCACACCCAGGGGGGGGGGGGCGTGGCTGCACACCCAGGGGGCGGGGCAGCACGTTGTGTGGGCGATGGGCGGGGCCTCGCCCGGGGAAACACCTGCATTGACAGCCATGGCAGAGCCCCTAGAGAGAAAGAACAAGAATAAAATAGAAAAGGAAACAGTACAAAAAACAAAAAGAAAGGCTTCAGAAACTGACACAGAGTGAGAACTGTGAGGGATGAAAAAATGATCAGGCCCAGAAAGAAAGAGGGAGGCCATGTGGTAGAAGGAGTGTCAGGGCTCGGACTCCCAGACACAGGAATGCTGGTGCCTGATAACATTCCACCTCTGCCGGCTCAACATGTTTACAGCTCTCACAGTGGCTGCGCTTCCTGCCTTATCTCTGCAGGGCAACGGTGCATTCCATCCAGCGCATTCCCAAGCCCTGTGCTGCGCCCTGCTTTCAGCCTGCAGCTCGCCCAGAGCGCAGGTCCCTCCGCACGGCTTCAGATCCGTCTTTTATCAGACTCCTCTTTCCCCCGGAGCTCAGGAGGGGTTCAGTTACAGATACACCAGACTGACCTTGACTGTTGCACGCGTACGCTCACACTCACTCCTGCACATGTGCACACTCATTCAGACTCACAAACACATGTGCACGCTCACACCTGTGCACACGTGCACACTCACTCACACACACACCCACTGCAGGGAGTGGGGAGGGTGGTTACAGGCTCATAGTTTGACACAGCAATCGGGCTGTGAAGAGAAGAGCCTGAGGGCAGTGGAGAACCCCGATTCCTGCAGCCTCCCCGTGTCTCTCGGGGGGCAGCCAGTCGGGAAAGCAAGTCCTGGGGCTCTTTTTGCAAGATCTCGAAATATCCTGTGAATTTGTTTGACCCATTTTCTGTGCTGGCTTGCACATTCTCGTGCTCACACCTGCAGACAAAGGAGAAGGATTCAGAGAAGCAGCGGTTTATATTAGCAGCACTGTCAGGCCTGTTCTTCTTGGGCGAGCTGTTAATCTGTGTCTCATCCTATTGTGTTTTCCCTTAGTCATCCCACTGTTGGGAATAAGAGCAGAAAGAAAGGGGCTGAGTCGGGCTGCAGGTGAGAGAAACCCAGCCTGCAAACATGATGACTTTGCCCTCCAGGCAAACACGGTTCAGCTGTGTGCTGTGATCCCTTGTGAAGACGACACCCCCCTCCCTGCCCTTCCCTTGCCTTTGCAGATCTGAACGCTGCTGAGTAAGGCTGATCTGAAAGCAGGGCTGTGGAACGGGAAGGGGGGGGGGTGCAGGTGACCGGGCAGGAGGAGAGGAAGAGTGAGGAAGAGGAGGCAAGCAGGGCACCAGCGAGAGAGGTCACAGAGGGGCAGAGGGCAGGAGTCCGGGCCGGAGCAGAAGAGGGGGGGGGGCGGAGAGAGGGAGTGCAGGCTGCTGGGAGCGTGAGATAGAGGGAAGGGCCGAGGGAGGGAGAGTGACTGAGCTGGGAGGAAGGGAGAAACTGGGAGCGAGATGGAGGGAGGAGGAGGGTGAGGGGCGCAGTTACCGAAACAGGAATACACCCTGCCTCCTTCTCCCAGTGAAACTGCACAGACCACAGCCCTTCTCTCTCTCTCTCTCTCCTGGGAAGCCTGTCTGCGCAGCAGCTGTCTAGAAGAGAAATACACTTTCTTCTCCCACTGCAATACCTGCTGCTCTGTGGGTTATAGGCTATAGTGTACATCACCTGCTGTTACTGCTGTATACTTCACTGTCGCTAATGTTAAGCCTGTAATTATACCACTGTTTTGTATTGTATTTATATTTGTATTTCATACTCTACCCTACAGTCCAGAGACCACTGGTCCAGTCTGTGTCCTATTGTAACCCTACAGTCCAGAGATCACTGGTCCAGTCTGTGTCCTATTGTAACCCTACAGTCCAGAGATCACTGGTCCAGTCTGTGTCATATTGCAACTCTACAGTCCAGAGATCACTGGTCCAGTCTGTGTCATACTGTAACCCTACAGTCCAGAGATCACTGGTCCAGTCTGTGTCATATTGTAACCCTACAGTCCAGAGATCACTGGTCCAGTCTGTGTCATATTGTAACCCTACAGTCCAGAGATCACTGGTCCAGTCTGTGTCATATTGCAACTCTACAGTCCAGAGATCACTGGTCCAGTCTGTGTCCTATTGTAACCCTACAGTCCAGAGATCACTGGTCCAGTCTGTGTCCTATTGTAACCCTACAGTCCAGAGATCACTGGTCCAGTCTGTGTCATACTGTAACCCTACAGTCCCGGGATCACTGGTCCAGTCTGTGTCATATTGTAACCCTACAGTCCAGAGATCACTGGTCCAGTCTGTTTCATATTGTAACTCTATAGTCTAGAGATTGCTAGTCCAGTCTGGGCTGTGTCGTATTGTAAGACTATAGCTGAGAATTCTTTTCACAGTTGAACAATCGTTGGTTTAGGCTCCTGTGTGCTGGCTTTTGAGGCTAGAATTTCCTATTCTCTTTTTTCGAAATTCAAGTAAAGGGCTGTGCTCCTAACTTCAGATGTAATGAGCTCACTCATGCTCCGGAGTGTGAGAACACAAGCTCCCGTCTCTGCATGAGCACGTGCACGCAGGTGTGTTGTGCTCTGTGCCAGCCCTGCCAGGGCAGGAAGAGCACTGCCTGTTCAGACTCGAGAAGCAGGCAGTTCTCTGGAACCATGAAAATCCTGTTTTCCCACAAAGAGAGTCAGCGCTGGGCTGGCCGATTTATCTCCCCCCCCCCGGCGCTCTACCTTCAACCCCTGCCTCAGGAGTCACATGAGGGCAAAGCGGGACCACCTGCTGAAACCTGTTCAGCTGCTCCTAGCAGAAGCAGCTAAACAACATGGAGAAGCTGCAAGACCTGTGTTACTGTCTCTCCCCTGGCCGTTCCAATGCAAGTCAGCATTCTGTAGTTTCAGGGTTGGAAATTTCAACTTTAAAAATGGAGCGCAGCTATGAATACAATTATGATCTGTTTATAGATGGAGAGAGTGACCTCCTGCAAAAATAGTACTGGGGTTACAGCTAAGGGGTTTGGTCATATGGGGCTCAGTGGCAACCCTGCATTTCGGGTTATGAATAGCACTTAGTGAGACTGCCCCCTGCTGGATGGCAGCCTGCTGGTGCACAGAGGATGGAGTGAATAGGGACATGAGTCAGAAACCTCACCCTCTCTTATAGTAGTCATCGGGGCAGACTTATCGATTAGACTGGAAAAAAAATAAGGGCCAATTAATTGAGCATTTTTTCTTTTTTCTGGTCCAGGTCTCTGATCCCTGAACACGAGTGCCTAGTTGAAGGATCTCTCGACAAAGCCACAACCATGAATCCAGTCAACTTCAGCAGCAGTAACTTCTGTGAGTACAGAACCTCTGACAGTTTTGGGACTGTCCCTAACTCTCACAAAGCTTTGGATAATTGTGTGCTCTTCTACAGTGTATTGGGACATGGAGACTGCTGCTAAGCCACTGTAGCTACTGCTGCTGTACACAGTCTGAGTCTGTGCAGCTGTGTGTGTCTGCAGCTGTTTCCTGTTTCCTACGAGCTACCTGTCTGTGGGTCTGTACACCAGTGGGTGACTGACAGTCTTTGTGTCTATCCATAGTGGACAAAATGACCAGCGATCTCAACGCCTCTCTGGCAACAGCAGACGAGCTGTCGAAGGAGTTTGACAGCCTGTTTCAGGAGGTCGCCAAGCCCAGTAAAGAGGTACGCACACTAAACACACTGTATATTATACACAACACACTGTGCTCTCTTTACATATGTTGTATTATATACACAGTACTTTACATAATGCACACACTATACTATCCAATACACATACTGTACTACTGTATGTATACAGTACACAACTGTGTATAATATAGTACACATGCTGTGCTTTCTAACACGGTATTATATACATGGTGCTGCACACACTGTGCTGTCTTATACACGCACTGTATTACATACATGGTGCTGTATGTAAAATTTCAAGTAGGTAGCTACATCAGTATTCACAGGCTGCAAAGGAACAGGTAAACGTTTAATCTATGCTGAAAGGAAAAGAAAAGAGACAATATTTTGGCTGTGGAGCCTTCTTCAGTTGTGAAGAAGCCTGAAGAACATCTGAAGAAGGCTCCACAGCCAAAATCTTCTGTCTCTTCTTTTCCTTTCAGTATTGTATATAGCACACACAATAATCTTATTCTCTGCACTTGCCATATTACATGCATAGTACACACATGGTATAATATACTGTACATCTCTCCAGCACATTCTTGGCTGTCCAGTTCACTAGGTACTGAAGTGCCCCTGCTTAGGAGTTTCACATACAACAGACAGTATTACACTATATATATTAAACATAGTATAGTATAAGGGCACTGCTATACATAGTATAGTATATATTATACTATATACTATATAACAGTATATGTACTATTACACAGCCCACCTCGGTCAACAGTCCTTATCCACTATTGCAAGTTACATGCGGAACGGACCTGCTGTTGTTCATGTAGTCACTTCCTTGCCTTACTTTGCCCATTGTTGTGCCTCAGAGCTCTAATTCCAGTCAGCAGTCCAGGTCGGAGACCCCCAAGAAGGAACAGAACACCAGTGCTCCAAGACCAGAACTCGCCAGTGTTCCCAGTTCCTCAGCGGGAATGGGGCGTAACACCTGGGATAACAAGGGGGCTTCCCAGTCGCTGCTATACAGCTCCAGCGCCCTGGAATCTGGGAGTAGTGCCTCCTACAGTTCACTGGACTTGGCGTCAGGAAGCAACAAGTTCGACCCCCCCAGCATGTCCTCCTCCCTCTACTCCCGGCAGTTCACACCCCCAACGAGTAAAAAAACCTTCTCCTCCCTCCCCCTGACTTTTGACTCCACATACTCTGGTGGCCAGCTGACCCCCCCGAACCAATCCCCACGCACCCAGCGGTGCCACTCCCCTTCCAGGATGATGCAATACGGCAGCGGCCAATCCGTTCAAGGCAGCCTGAGCCAGCGGGAGCGCAGCCCCTCCCCCCGGACGTCAGTGAGCTCTGACCCCGGCCTCTCGCCCTACGACCAGTCCATGCACTTGCGGAGGGGGCCCTCCCCTTCCCGCTCCCCGCAGTATGAGTCCGGCCCCAGGGGGTGGGGCATGGGCGGGACAATGGACAGGAACCCCGCCTCCCGACCAATCAGTGGGAACCAAATCTCCCACACTCTGCCTCGCAACCTGAGAATATCAGGTAAGGACCCAGACTGCCGCGAGTGTAGAGCACACCAGCGGCTTCGCGCTGTGGAGGGCTGAAGGGTGCAGGGCAGCGTTAGTGTGTACTGGAGTGTGGCGCAGTTCACCCATGGGGATCAGGTCCACGTTTCTCTTTCTCTCAGACGACGGCGTGCAGAGACAGAGGCCGCCAGCTCAGTGGAACGAGTCCAACCTGGACGTGCCGGTCGAGCGGAAACCACTGCAGCCTTACGACAGTGAGTAGGAAGTCTCTGTCTCTGTCTCTGTCTCTGTCTCTGTCTCTGTCTCTGTGCGTCTGTCCTCATTCCCCTGCTGCTGTGTTTCAGGGGCGGACTGGGTGAGGCCCTCAGTGGCCCCGGGCAACTGGAGAGAGTCCAACCTGGACGCACCCCCACCCCCGGCCATGAAGGTGAGGGTCCTTCCGTGACTCCTGCCTCCGTCTGCGGAGGAGCTCGCTGCTTTCACCTCCGTTGGTCCCACCCCGAACGGAGCGGTCTCCTTGCTGCCGGTGCAGCCCGGAGGCGAAGAGAGGTTCGACGGGGGAGGAGGTCTCTGGGCCCAGCCTGCTCACTGGGGTTTGATCAGCAGCTGTTAGATATGAGGACCTGCTGTTCTTGAGAGTGCAAGAGAGCGCCCCCTCTTCCTTGCCTCTACCTGGGCTCTCTGGTCGCTGCCTGGCCCTGATGGAGCCCTCTGGGTTGACTTTATGGGTACTTCTCAAAGTGGTTGACAGTAGGTGTACCTTTCTGACCCACCATGTCCTTTTCCTAATGAGGTGACCACAGCTTTGTACCACGTCCTGTAACACTTAGCAGATCTATCGCCCTGTGACACAAAACTGGCAGCCCTCCTGGAGCTCAGCAGGCGTGAACCTGGCCAGCACCCAGATGGGAGACCTCCTGGAAAAGTTACGGCTGCTACTGGAAGAGGTGTTAGTGAAGCCAGTAGGGGGGCGCTCAACCTGCGGTCTGCTTGGGTCGTAATGCCCTAGTATAGTGACGGAGACACTGTACTGTAGAATAAAGCGCCGTCCATCAGATGGGATGTAAAACTGAGGTCCTGCCTCTCTGTGGTCATTAAAAATCCCAGGGTGTTTCTTGAAAAGAGTAGGGGTGTTACCTGGGTGTCCTGGCCAAATTTCCCCCTGGACTTTACCAGTCATAATCCCTAATAATCCCCATCTCTGAACTGGCTTCATCACTCTCCTCTCCTCCCACTGAGAGCTGGTGTGTGGGGAGAGTACTGGAGCACTATGGTTGCCGTCACAACATCCAGGGGGGGCTGCACACTGGTATTGGTGGAGGGGATCCCCATTACCTGTGGAGCACTTTGAGTGGAGGGTCCAGAAAAGCACTGTGTAAGTATAAGGAATTATTATTATGCTGCTTTTTAATCCCTCCCCTCCTCTCTCTCTTCCTGCAGAATGGACAGACTCCCTCTCTGCCGCAATTCTCCTCCCTTCCCAGGAACATCAACCTCTCCCTTCCCCCGGAGCGCCCCGGCGAGGGGAAGCCCCCGCAGTCCCCCAAGCCCCGCACCCCCTCTCCCTACGCCCCCCAGCCCATCATCAACCGCATCCCCATGCCCCCCTCCACGCCCCAGAGACCCCTGCGGCGCCCCATCCCCCTGTCCGTCATCATGCAACTGCAGTACCCATACCCGCGGGGGGGCGGCCTCACGATGTACCCCAGGAGTACCCCGGGCCAGTACCAGCCTCTCCCGACCCACCAGTTCCTGCCGCCCCCCAGGCCCGAGCAGAGACCCCCCGCTTTCTACGAAGGAGGTAGGCAGCAAAAGGAAACTGTGTATGTTTACTTCTGTGTATGAGGGGGGCCCAGTTCATTTCATGAGCCAGAAAAAACAGCGCCCCCTGCTGGTGGGGTGTTTATCTGGGAGCGCTGGGTTTTTCTGCTCATGGACTGGACTGTGTAGTGTAGTGGGGGGAGGTCACACATGATCCCGATGGACGTCTGCCTCCGCGCCTTAAAAAGAAGGCGGTTCAAATAGAAAAATCACCGATCGTCGCTTTTCTTATGTAGCGCCCTTCAAGGATGAGAACTAACAGAAGTGAAAGAGGAAGGGGGGGGGGGGCATACTCCATCCAAACTGACCCCCTCCGCCCACAAACGCCCCTGTGCAGAATCCACCCCGCGAGGAACAGATCGAATCTCGGTCGTGCAGACAGTCACGCCTGTTAAATACCTTCGCCCTTGGCCTGTGACTGCAGGCGAGTCCCCACGCCGGAGCTGGGTCCAATCGCGGACCGTCCTCTCCCTTCAGGATCAGCTCCGGTGTGCAGGACAGGGCCTTTTCTGCTTCTCGGTCCAGCGCTGGAGTTTCCTTCCTGTCCAGCTTCAAGTTCTCTCCCTCTCTCTGTGTTTCTGGCACAGCGCTGCACCCCGATGATGACCTGGAACCCGAGCTGGTCAACACTCCCTGGGAGAGAAGTGAGACGGGGCCTGGGACCGGAACCGGGCCTGGGACAGGGGCGGGGACCGGGACCGGGACTGAGACAGGGGTAGCTACTGGGACCGGTACTGGGACTGGGTCAGAGCCGGAGGTGCAGAAGGAGAGAGACCCCGAAGAGGTCCCCCGGCCCCTCAGCCCGACCCGGCTCCTGCCGGTCGTGGTCCCGGAGAACGAGGACATCCCGGACCGCAGGGAGATGCTGCGGATCCTGGGGGAGATCCCGCGGGCCCTGAAGAGGCGGGGCTCCCTGGACCCGTCGCAGCCCCTGCCCAAGCCGCCCCCCGTCTACACCACCCAGTACAAGCAGATCATCAGCAAGCTGTTCCGGCGCGGGGCCGCGCGCCGGCCGGCCGAGAAGGGCGAGCCCGCCAGCGACAGCAGCAGCTCCTCGGAGGGCGAGGAGCCCCCCGTGCAGCCGGCCCCCGCGGTGATGCCCACACCGCCCCCCCAGCTGGCCCCCCAGGCCAAGGTGAGTGGGGGTGCACATGGCTGTCACCCCTCCCTCCTTCTCGAAATCTCATTCCTTCTGCTTCTCTTCCCCCTCAGATACATCTGTTCTTCATATTCTCTACTTCCCCAGCACTGTGTCCAGTGTGTCTGTATGAACCCCTCTCTCTCAGTGCAGTGTTAATGTACTGGAGTGTCCAGTCAGTGTGTCTGTATTAACCCCTCTCTCTCAGTGCAGTGTTAATGTACTGGAGTGTCCAGTCAGTGTGTCTGTATGAACCCCTCTCTCTCTCAGTGCAGTGTTAATGTACTGGAGTGTCCAGTCAGTGTGTCTGTATGAACCCCTCTCTCTCAGTGCAGTGTTAATGTACTGGAGTGTCCAGTCAGTGTGTCTGTATGAACCCCTCTCTCTCAGTGCAGTGTTAATGTACTGAAGTGTCCAGTCAGTGTGTCTGTATGAACCCCTCTCTCTCTCAGTGCAGTGTTAATGTACTGGAGTGTCCAGTCAGTGTGTCTGTATTAACCCCTCTCTCTCAGTGCAGTGTTAATGTACTGGAGTGTCCAGTCAGTGTGTCTGTATGAACCCCTCTCTCTCAGTGCAGTGTTAATGTACTGGAGTGTCCAGTGTGTCTGTATGAACCCCTCTCTCTCAGTGCAGTGTTAATGTACTGGAGTGTCCAGTGTGTCTGTATGAACCCCTCTCTCTCAGTGCAGTGTTAATGTACTGGAGTGTCCAGTGTGTCTGTATGAACCCCTCTCTCTCAGTGCAGTGTTAATGTACTGGAGTGTCCAGTCAGTGTCTCTGTATGAACCCCTCTCTCTCAGTGCAGTATTAATGTACTGGAGTGTCCAGTCAGTGTGTCTGTATGAACCCCTCTCTCTCAGTCCAGTGTTAATGTACTGGAGTGTCCAGTCAGTGTGTCTGTATGAACCCCTCTCTCTCAGTGCAGTGTTAATGTACTGAAGTGTCCAGTCAGTGTGTCTGTATGAACCCCTCTCTCTCTCAGTGCAGTGTTAATGTACTGGAGTGTCCAGTCAGTGTGTCTGTATTAACCCCTCTCTCTCAGTGCAGTGTTAATGTACTGGAGTGTCCAGTCAGTGTGTCTGTATGAACCCCTCTCTCTCAGTGCAGTGTTAATGTACTGGAGTGTCCAGTCAGCGTGTCTGTATGAACCCCTCTCTCTCAGTGCAGTGTTAATGTACTGGAGTGTCCAGTCAGTGTGTCTGTATGAACCCCTCTCTCTCAGTGCAGTGTTAATGTGCTGGAGTGTCCAGTCAGTGTGTCTGTATGAACCCCTCTCTCTCTCAGTGCAGTGTTAATGTACCGGAGTGTCCAGTCAGTGTGTCTGTATGAACCCCTCTCTCTCACTGCAGTGTTAATGTGCTGGAGTGTCCAGTCAGTGTGTCTGTATGAACCCCTCTCTCTCTCAGTGCAGTGTTAATGTACTGGAGTGTCCAGTCAGTGTGTGTATTAACCCCTCTCTCTCTCAGTGCAGTGTTAATGTACTGGAGTGTCCAGTCAGTGTGTCTGTATGAACCCCTCTCTCTCAGTGCAGTGTTAATGTACTGGAGTGTCCAGTCAGCGTGTCTGTATGAACCCCTCTCTCTCAGTGCAGTGTTAATGTACTGGAGTGTCCAGTCAGTGTGTCTGTATGAACCCCTCTCTCTCTCAGTGCAGTGTTAATGTACTGGAGTGTCCAGTCAGTGTGTCTGTATGAACCCCTCTCTCTCTCAGTGCAGTGTTAATGTACCGGAGTGTCCAGTCAGTGTGTCTGTATGAACCCCTCTCTCTCTCAGTGCAGTGTTAATGTACTGGAGTGTCCAGTCAGTGTGTCTGTATGAACCCCTCTCTCTCAGTGCAGTGTTAATGTACTGGAGTGTCCAGTCAGTGTGTCTGTATGAACCCCTCTCTCTCAGTGCAGTGTTAATGTACTGGAGTGTCCAGTCAGTGTGTCTGTATGAACCCCTCTCTCTCAGTGCAGTGTTAATGTGCTGGAGTGTCCAGTCAGCGTGTCTGTATTAACCCCTCTCTCTCAGTGCAGTGTTAATGTACTGGAGTGTCCAGTCAGTGTGTCTGTATGAACCCCTCTCTCTCAGTGCAGTGTTAATGTACTGGAGTGTCCAGTCAGCGTGTCTGTATTAACCCCTCTCTCTCAGTGCAGAGTTAATGTACTGGAGTGTCCAGTCAGTGTGTCTGTATGAACCCCTCTCTCTCAGTGCAGTGTTAATGTACTGGAGTGTCCAATCAGTGTGTCTGTATAAACCCCTCTCTCTCAGTGCAGTGTTAATGTACTGGAGTGTCCAGTCAGTGTGTCTGTATGAACCCCTCTCTCTCAGTGCAGTGTTAATGTACTGGAGTGTCCAGTCAGTGTGTCTGTATTAATCTCCTGCTCTCTCTGTCTCAGGGGCTGAAGTCTGTCCTGAAACGCGGTCCAGAGCGGAAGGGTTCAGGGCGCCGGGCTCGGCTCAGTCCCCTGGTTCTGCTGCTGGATGGTTCTCTGGTTGGGGAGCTGGAGACAGTGCAGAGAGCAGTGCAGGAGGTACAGTCAGTCAGTGACGTGTCATGGAAGTGGTGTTCGCTGATTGTGATACAGCACTGAGCCATTATATTACCACGAACCATTGTGTATGCCGTGTTCTCATGTTCCTGTGTTAGTGTCCACTCCCTGTGTCTCAGCTCTGTGTCCCTGTGTTAGTGTCTGACTGGACAGTGTCCCATGTGCTATGTAACCGAATTGCAGTGTTGTAGTGTGAGTTGTGCTGCAGCGTTTGTGATGTTAGTGCATTGTGCAACAGTTGTGCTGTGCTGTTGTAGATGAGTGACCCCAGCCAGCCCAATGATGAGGGCATCACCGCGCTGCACAATGCTATCTGCGGGGGGCACTACACTGTGGTCGACTTCCTGGTGCGAATCGGAGCCAATGTTAGCGCACCTGACAGCCACGGCTGGTGAGATCACCCACGCTACCCTCCACTCCCTCTCTCTCCTCTCCACCACGCTCCCCCTGACCCCTGACTTCCTCCACACTACCCCCGTCCCCTGTCCCTTTGACCCCTGACCCCCAGCCTGACCTCCTCCACACTCCCCTCTGACCCCTGACCCCTGACCCCCAGCCTGACTCCTCCACACTCCCCCAACCCCTGACCGCCAGCCTGACCTCCTCCATGCTACCCCCGTCCCCTGTCCCTTTGACCCCTGACCTCCTCCACGCTACCCCCTGTCTGTTTGACACCTGACTCCCAGCCTGACCTCCTCCACGCTACCCCCTGTCTGTTTGACACCTGACTCCCAGCCTGACTTCCTCCACGTTACCCCCTGCCCCGACTCCCAGCCTGACCTCCTGCCTGTCGCTGCCCCAGGACGCCCCTGCACTGCGCCGCCTCCTGTAACGACCGCTCGCTGTGCGAGTACCTGGTGCGGAACGGCGCGGCCGTGCTGGCGGTGACGGAGAGCGACGGCGCCACGGCCGTGGACAAGTGCGACCCCTTCGCCCCCGGGTTCGAGGAGTGCGAGGCTTTCCTGCGAGGTAGCCGCCGCGCCGAGCGCCGAGCGCCACACCGCCGCACTGCCGCTCCCCGGACCCTGACCTCTGTCTCCCCTGTTGGCCGCGCAGGAGCCGAGCAGGCCATGGGGGTGGAGAACAGCGGGGTGCTGTACGCGCTGTGGGGGTACCAGGCCCAGGCCCCCGACGAGCTGAGCTTCCGCGAGGGGGACATGGTGACCATCCTGCGGCGCGAGGGTCCCGAGAGCTGGTGGTGGGCCTCGCTCTGTGGCAGGGAGGGATACGTCCCCAGCAACTACTTCGGGGTGAGGAGGGGGGAGGAGGGAGGAGACCAGGACAGGAGGGGGGAGAGAGGGAGGAGGGGTGAGAGGAGGGGAGAGAGGGGAGGAGGAGGAGGAGGAGGAGGAGGGAGAGGAGACCAGGACAGGAGAGGGGAGAGAGGGGAGAGAGGGGAGAGAGGGGAGGAGGAGGAGGAGGAGGAGGAGGAGGAGGGAGAGGAGACCAGGACAGGAGAGGGGAGAGAGGGGAGGAGGAGGAGGAGGAGGAGGAGGAGGAGGGAGAGGAGACCAGGACAGGAGAGGGGAGAGAGGGGAGGAGGAGGAGGAGGAGGAGGGAGAGGAGACCAGGACAGGAGAGGGGAGAGAGGGGAGGAGGAGGAGGAGGGAGAGGAGACCAGGACAGGAGAGGGGAGAGAGGGAGGAGGGGTGAGAGGAGGGGAGGAGGAGGAGGAGGAGGAGGGAGAGGAGACCAGGACAGGAGAGGGGAGAGAGGGAGGAGGGGTGAGAGGAGGAGGGACAGGAGGGGTGAGAGGAGGAGGAGGAGGGACAGGAGGGGTGAGAGGGGAGGAGGGGTGAGAGGAGGGGAGGAGGAGGGGTGAGAGGGGAGGAGGAGGAGGGAGAGGAGGGGTGAGAGGGGAGGAGGGGGGGCCAGGAGAGACCAGGAGAGGGGAGACTGACAGAAGGAAGACGCAGGAAGAGGACAGCGAGGGCGCAGTGTGCTTTCTTGGTGCTCCGCTTGTTCGCACAGCTCATACGAGCACAGCTTCTGATCTCGCCTGCTTCTCGTCTCTGCAGCTCTTCCCCAAGGTGCGGCCCAAATCCCTGTGCTGAAGCACCCGGCACCCCTGTGCCCTCCCCTCCAGGTCTGGCCGTGTCGGGACAGCAGTCTGGCGGACGGCCCTGAACAGCTGGGTCAGAACTGGACTTCACTGGGGTAGCACTGGCACCATACTGGAGCTGGAGCAGTACAGGCGCAGACTCCAGATCGCTTTACTAACACACGCACATGCATAGCTCAGATCTCCTTTCCAATACAGACCGGTATAAGCACACATATTCAGTCCGTGCCTCTGTGCAGCCAGTGCCCCTGAAACAGAGATAACAATGTGCGCGACTCAACACCCGGCACAAAAAGGAGCAGACATTAACACAGCAGCAACTGGTGTAGCCCAGCGTTTTGGGTGTCATACAGGGTCTGATGCAGATGCTCATGCAAATGGTTCACAAGGGTTACAGGCTCTCTAGATGCTCTTTTTTTTTTTTTTTTTTTTTAGCTGAGCAATTGCTTTGTCGTCTTCTGTGTGTGGACTGCTCCAGGGCAGTTCAGGGATCATGCATGCAAAGAGGTTCGCTGGGAGACAACGACACACAGCCCTCCCAGAAGCAGGCCGTGCGGGTCTGCAGAGTTCTCTCTCCAGGGGTGCTCAACTCGGAAAAGGCGCTATATAGAACGCTAACCGAGACTCAAACGCATTAGTGTGGGACAGGGACATGGCTCCTACCCCCGCTTGCCGTGGGCTGCCACAGCCTGACTTGCCTGCACTCTCTCCTTCTTATCAGGACACAGCGAGCTGTAACCACAGCAAAAGACCAGCATTCAAAGTCACAACATTCACAATCATATCACCCTTGGCTGAGACTAAATATGGACAAGCACTAAGATTTGAAGTATCAGCCCCTTTCTGACAGACTGCTGATAACGTCTGCTGTAGTGTGCTGTAAGAGAGAGTGTGTGCTGTATATTGACTTTTCTGTAGTGGTGGGGGAAGGGAGGGGGGGAGTGTATAACTGTCTGAATGTGAAGGAGAGTGTGTGCGCGCACCTGTGTATTCGTGTGAGGGAGTGAGTGCGTGTGTTTGTATGCACACACACCGGGCTGTGTGCGATCACTGTGTCTGACTGTGGACAGCACATTGCTGGGGTCCTGGGTGTAATTCTGGGGGTACTGTCTGTGAGGAGTTTGCATGTTCTCCCCATGTTCTTGTGGGTTTCCTCTGAGTGGTCAGGTTTCCTCCCACAGTCCAAGGACACACAGGTAACTGGGAGGTCAGTTGGCATCTGGAAAAACTGGCGCGCCGGTGTGTGTCTGCGTGTGGCCCTGCGGTGGACTGGCGTCCCATCCGGGGTGTATCACGCCTTGAGCCCTGGCTCTGGCTCCCCCAGGACGCTGAGCTGGGAGAAGCAGTGAAGAAAGGGATTAGGAGAGGCGTGTGTACACCTCTGTCCCGAGTCGGAAGGAGAGTGTGTTTGTTTCGGGGGGATGTGTGCACACGTTATGTGTACTCGTACTGATGTAAAGGAGCCTGTTGGCGTAGTTTTCCTTGGAATGTACAGAATTATCCGCTGTTTTATTTCCACAGTGCGGAGTTTCGGTTGACGAGCGCAGCGACAGTGTTAAGGCAATGCAATGTCATTATGTCAGCAGATTAACGACTGCTTTTAAGCAAAGCTCATGGAATTCAATTAAATAAAAATGATTTAAAAATATCGTCTCCTCGCTGCATGTGTTGACCTCACACATATTTTAAACCTTCACAATAATAACTGTTCATGTTCTTACGTTTGTTGCCTCTGGTCCGTCAGCTAAGTCCTGTTTTTCATCCTCGACCTTGCCCTTATTAAATGCTTTCTGCAGATATTTTTAAAGACGGTATTATCGCTGCTGCCCAAAGTTGTTTCCAGCACACTACATCCTAACCGCGGGTAAAGGAATAAACACTTCCTTCAGATGAGACGCCGGAGTCCCCTACCATCTGATCCGTGGTTAATAGCGGCATCTAGCGGTGAGCCACTACAGCGACAAGCCTGGGGTCTATTTCACAATAGCGCCATCAAGCGGCCAGCGATGTCCGAACAGTGTTTGTCGCTCTAATGCAAGACACGTTTATAGCGTGAGAGGCAGATATTTCCCTTTAACATTGCACTCCCTAGAGAGTAAAGACAGGTACGATTTTCATACAGATGGCTGAAAGTGAAGCATTAGAATCAACGGATCAGCATATTTTATACAATTTCGGTCACCGCGTCACCAAAAAAACAGATATTGCTGCACTGGAATGAGGCCAAAGAAAACTGGACAATTATGACTCATTCCGGGGTTTAAAGAAATATCCGACACCGGCAGGCTAAAGGAACCCGATCTCTCTAGTCTTTAAGAGAGAGGACCATGACAGGACCGAATAATAGTATTTAAAATCCTCGAGGGCAGAGTCAACCCTAGCGGGCTTCATCAGAATGCGCGGCGAAACGTGAGCCGGGGCTCACAAGTGAAAACTACGGGGAAGCGCATTTGAAACCGAGAACAGGAGGCGGGTCTTTACCCAAAGGGTGGTGGGAGAGTGGAACAAGCTAACCGGCCATGTTGAAGCCGATACCCCTCGTCATATTCAAGACACGGGTCGACGAGATCCCTGGATCAATTAGCGACTACCAAGGGAAATCAACCGGTAAATGGCCCATCATAATTAATTTCTAATCGGCCTCACTCGTGTAAAAGATTATTTCTTAAACATCAGGCTCTGAAATGATTTCTTACAAGCTTCTGAACCAACGAGGAAATAAAATAAGTAATACGCCTTTCTTTCCCGCTAAATGTCTGATAAAACCTAATCGTGTTGCACGCAAAGGCGGTTTTAACGGCACCGGAAATTGTTTCGTGTTGACACCCCCTTCCTCTACAATAAACTACGCTTCCCAGGAGACTTTGCGGGAGATACGACCTTATTTCCTTTGATGCTTTTCAAGATGGCGGCCTCCTAGATGTGTTTGTGGTCTGATAGAAACATTCTTCGGCAGAGAAACAGCTCGTTGACTTACTTTTTTAAAAAAGGGATCAGTCCCCCGAGGTGAGATCTGTGGCTTGTACAGCATGTGTTTACGAGGTCTGACGAAAGTGTTGTGTCGAATATTTAACATCAGGTGTTAAGCGTTCCTTAGTTTAATTGGCATGGACGTTGTGGCGGGATACAGCGCGGTGCTGGTAATACTGTAACCAGGCTGGGTTCAAGTCAGGCTTCTGATTTATGGTGTCGTTTACAACTTGTCTTTTTCATTCGGAATTTTGAAAGAAATTCCTCTTGCGCGTAAAGCAGGGTGCATCAGTAACTCCAGCAGAGCCTCCGGTCACCGGAAGATGCCCTGTTGTTCGTGGTGGTTCAGGGACCAGGAGTGCTGTCATCACTTGTGACACCCGCTTACACTGGCATTTACCCTGGACAGGCCATCGTCGTCGTTATTATTAACACCAGTGGCAGGCGGCTGTGGTTAATAACTGGAATTAACCCCAGGCAAGTCTCAGCGGTGGTTTAAATAAGTGTTATTATCAGCGACATTATTGGTGTTAGAGGTACTACAACAGAGAACATTTCTTCTGGAATGTTCACAGTGAAATACTCTTAACAATCATTAAAATGTGGCCCAGACCGGTCCGGGTGCAGCTTCTCATTTGTGTTCTTGCACAGACACCTGTGGGTCGAGCCTGCATGACCAGGGATCTGGGGGAATCCCGCAGTGTGAGGTTGGGGCTGTGACCAGGGATCTGGAGGAATCTCGCATTGTGAGGTTGGGCTGTGACCAGGGATCTGGAGGAATCCCTCAGTGTGAGGTTGGGCTGTGACCAGGGATCTGGAGGAATCCCTCAGTGTGAGGTTGGGCTGTGACCAGGGATCTGGAGGAATCCCACAGTGTGAGGCTGGGGCTGTGACCAGGGATCTGGAGGAATCCCACAGTGTGAGGTTGGGGCTGTGACCAGGGATCTGGAGGAATCCCACAGTGTGAGGTTGGGGCTGTGACCAGGGATCTGGAGGAATCCCTCAGTGTGAGGTTGGGCTGTGACCAGGGATCTGGAGGAATCCCGCAGTGTGAGGTTGGGGCTGTGACCAGGGATCTGGAGGAATCCCGCAGTGTGAGGTTGGGCTGTGACCAGGGATCTGGAGGAATCCCACAGTGTGAGGTTGGGGCTGTGACCAGGGATCTGGGGGAATCCCACAGTGTGAGGTTGGGGCTGTGACCAGGGATCTGGAGGAATCCCACAGTGTGAGGTTGGGGCTGTGACCAGGGATCTGGAGGAATCCCTCAGTGTGAGGTTGGGCTGTGACCAGGGATCTGGAGGAATCCCACAGTGTGAGGTTGGGCTGTGACCAGGGATCTGGAGGAATCCCACAGTGTGAGGCTGGGGCTGTGACCAGGGATCTGGAGGAATCCCACAGTGTGAGGTTGGGGCTGTGTCCAGGGATCTGGAGGAATCCCACAGTGTGAGGTTGGGGCTGTGACCAGGGATCTGGAGGAATCCCACAGTGTGAGGTTGGGCTGTGACCAGGGATCTGGAGGAATCCCACAGTGTGAGGTTGGGCTGTGACCAGGGATCTGGAGGAATCCCACAGTGTGAGGTTGGGCTGTGACCAGGGATCTGGAGGAATCTCACAGTGAGGTTGGGCTGTGACCAGGGATCTGGAGGAATCCCTCAGTATGAGGTTGGGCTGTGACCAGGGATCTGGAGGAATCCCTCAGTGTGAGGTTGGGCTGTGACCAGGGATCTGGAGGAATCTCACAGTGAGGTTGGGCTGTGACCAGGGATCTGGAGGAATCCCACAGTGTGAGGTCGGGGCATGAGGCACGCAGCGAGGCGGGCTCAGACTTGACCAGGCAAGAGTGTGGAGGCTTGCAGTGCCACTTTGCAGATGTTGGGCACAAAGATCGTGATGGGCCTGTGCAGAAGTACCCAGGCTCTGCCCGGTTCTGAAAAGTGACAGGAGGTCACAGCTGGTGGCCGTGGCGGCGAACAGCGAACGGTGGCGTCTCCTGTGGATCGAACGTGAGCAGTGCGCTTGTCTCTGTGTGTGCAGGGTAGGATGGCAGCGGGCGGCGGGGAGCCTGGAGGGGGCGCTGTGAGGACCAGCGTGGCGTCGCAGTTCTTCGCCGGGGAGGAGGACACGGCCATTGACATGACCACCAGCGAGAGGGTACTCGCACTGCACACTCGCACACTGATGCACAGCTGCCTGCTCAACTGGACAGTGTACAATGCACACACCCGTTGCTGCCCAGTTCACAACTACACAACAGTAAATTCCCTCCACTTCCATAGAGCTTTTCTGGACACTCCACTCAGAGAGCTGTAGAGGTAATGGGGAATCCCACTACCACCACCAGTGTGCAGCCCCATGAAGCGAAGGCAGCCGTAGTGCACCAGTACGCTCCCCACACAGCAGCTCTCAGTGGGGAGGAGAGCAGAGTGATGAAGCCAGTTCAGAGAGGGGGATTATTAGGAGGCCATGACTGGTAAAGGCCAGGGGGAAATTTCAGGACACTTTTACTCTTTTTGAGAAACACTCTGGAATTTTCAATGACCACAGAGAGTCAGGATCTTGGTCTTGAATTTTTCATCTGCAGTACAGTCTACAGGTGTGAGTTGCAGAATTATATAGCTGGTAAAATGTGCCGCTCCAGGCGAGGCTTGAACTCTGCATCGTTCTGCAGTGCGCTGCCATATAAACACTGCGTGCTAACTGATGGCTAATCGGTTGCACTGCAGTCACACAATAGCTTAAAACTGTAGTGCCATATGACTGCAGTATATGCTTAATAGATCCAAACTCAGCACACAGTAACTATGCACCACAGACTGCACACACTGTCCTACTGCAGCCACAAAGACAGAGGCTGTCCAGTGAAAACGGGAACTTCAATATCCTGATGTTTCTCTTCTGTTCTCTTTCACTATATCCCCTCTCTTCTCTTCCCACTGCTCTCTCTCTCTGCGTCTCTCTTCCCCTCTTCTTTCTTCTCCTGCAGGTGGTGGAGCTGCTGAACCAGGCTGCCCTGATTGCCACAGAGAACAAGCTCACAGTCCTGAAGCAGGTCAGTCCTGATCAGCCCGATTAGACGGGCACTAACCAACCAGTCAGTCGGGGCTTGTTTGGGTTCGTCAGGGGGACTGGATCGAACCCAGGGGGACCGCTCACACGCGGTCTTGTCTCTTGCGGTTACAACGCGCCTCCCGCGAGCGGAAGGTTTTTGCGCAGTGGTGTGCAATGTAGCGGGGAGAGGGGGTGTGAGCTGGGAAGCGGTGTGCAGGTCGGCATCCGTCCCAGACCTGCTCTCTCGAGTGGAGCAAAGTGAAGCAGGTCTCGTCGGCCTGTGAGACCAGGTAGGGGCACTCCACTCGACACTGCAGCCCGGAGTGTAGACCCCCGCAGTCAGGGCGCCCCCACAGGCTGGGCGGCACCCCCGCAGTCAGGGCGCCCCTGCAGGCTGAGTTCCCCCCGCAGTCGGGGCGCCCCCACAGGCTGGGTAGCACCCCTGCAGTCGGGGCGCCCCCACAGGCTGGGTAGCACCCCCGCAGTCGGGGCGCCCCCACAGGCTGGGTAACAACCCCGCAGTCGGGGCGCCCCCACAGGCTGGATGGTGCCCCCACAGTCAGGGCTCCCCTGCAGGCTGAGTTCCCCCCGCAGTCGGGGCGCCCCCACAGGCTGGGTAGCACCCCCACAGTCAGGGCGCCCCCACAGGGTGAGTTCCCCCCGCAGTCAGGGTGCCCCCACAGGCTGGGTGGCACCCCCGCAGTCAGGGTGCCCCTGCAGGCTGAGTTCCCCCCGCAGTCGGGGCGCCCCCACAGGCTGGGTGGCACCCCCGCAGTCAGGGCGCCCCTGCAGGCTGAGTTCCCCCCGCAGTCGGGGCGCCCCCACAGGCTGGGTAGCACCCCCGCAGTCGGGGCGCCCCCACAGGCTGGATGGTGCCCCCACAGTCAGGGCTCCCCTGCAGGCTGAGTTCCCCCCGCAGTCGGGGCGCCCCCACAGGCTGGGTAGCACCCCCACAGTCAGGGCGCCCCCACAGGGTGAGTTCCCCCCGCAGTCAGGGCGCCCCCACAGGGTGAGTTCCCCCCGCAGTCAGGGCGCCCCTGCAGGCTGAGTTCCCCCCGCAGTCGGGGCGCCCCCACAGGCTGGGTGGCACCCCCGCAGTCAGGGCGCCCCCGCAGGCTGAGTTCCCCCCGCAGTCGGGGCGCCCCCACAGGCTGGGTGGCACCCCCGCAGTCAGGGCGCCCCTGCAGGCTGAGTTCCCCCCGCAGTCGGGGCGCCCCCACAGGCTGGGTAGCACCCCCGCAGTCGGGGCGCCCCCACAGGCTGGATGGTGCCCCCACAGTCAGGGCTCCCCTGCAGGCTGAGTTCCCCCCGCAGTCGGGGCGCCCCCACAGGCTGGGTAGCACCCCCACAGTCAGGGCGCCCCCACAGGGTGAGTTCCCCCCGCAGTCAGGGCGCCCCCACAGGCTGGGTGGCACCCCCGCAGTCAGGGTGCCCCTGCAGGCTGAGTTCCCCCCGCAGTCGGGGCGCCCCCACAGGCTGGGTGGCACCCCCGCAGTCAGGGCGCCCCTGCAGGCTGAGTTCCCCCCGCAGTCGGGGCGCCCCCACAGGCTGGGTAGCACCCCCGCAGTCGGGGCGCCCCCACAGGCTGGATGGTGCCCCCACAGTCAGGGCTCCCCTGCAGGCTGAGTTCCCCCCGCAGTCGGGGCGCCCCCACAGGCTGGGTAGCACCCCCACAGTCAGGGCGCCCCCACAGGGTGAGTTCCCCCCGCAGTCAGGGCGCCCCCACAGGCTGGGTGGCACCCCCACAGTCAGGGCGCCCCTGCAGGCTGAGTTCCCCCCGCAGTCGGGGCGCCCCCACAGGCTGGGTGGCACCCCCGCAGTCAGGGCGCCCCTGCAGGCTGAGTTCCCCCCGCAGTCGGGGCGCCCCCACAGGCTGGGTGGCACCCCCGCAGTCAGGGCGCCCCTGCAGGCTGAGTTCCCCCCGCAGTCGGGGCGCCCCCACAGGCTGGGTAGCACCCCCGCAGTCGGGGCGCCCCCACAGGCTGGATGGTGCCCCCACAGTCAGGGCTCCCCTGCAGGCTGAGTTCCCCCCGCAGTCGGGGCGCCCCCACAGGCTGGGTAGCACCCCCACAGTCAGGGCGCCCCCACAGGGTGAGTTCCCCCCGCAGTCAGGGCGCCCCCACAGGCTGGGTGGCACCCCCACAGTCAGGGCGCCCCTGCAGGCTGAGTTCCCCCCGCAGTCGGGGCGCCCCCACAGGCTGGGTGGCACCCCCGCAGTCAGGGCGCCCCTGCAGGCTGAGTTCCCCCCGCAGTCGGGGCGCCCCCACAGGCTGGGTAGCACCCCCGCAGTCGGGGCGCCCCCACAGGCTGGGTAGCACCCCCACAGTCAGGGCGCCCCCACAGGGTGAGTTCCCCCCGCAGTCGGGGCGCCCCCACAGGCTGGGTAGCACCCCCACAGTCAGGGCGCCCCCACAGGGTGAGTTCCCCCCGCAGTCAGGGCGCCCCCACAGGCTGGGTGGCACCCCCGCAGTCAGGGTGCCCCTGCAGGCTGAGTTCCCCCCGCAGTCGGGGCGCCCCCACAGGCTGGGTGGCACCCCCGCAGTCAGGGCGCCCCTGCAGGCTGAGTTCCCCCCGCAGTCGGGGCGCCCCCACAGGCTGGGTGGCACCCCCGCAGTCAGGGCGCCCCTGCAGGCTGAGTTCCCCCCGCAGTCGGGGCGCCCCCACAGGCTGGGTAGCACCCCCGCAGTCGGGGCGCCCCCACAGGCTGGATGGTGCCCCCACAGTCAGGGCTCCCCTGCAGGCTGAGTTCCCCCCGCAGTCGGGGCGCCCCCACAGGCTGGGTAGCACCCCCACAGTCAGGGCGCCCCCACAGGGTGAGTTCCCCCCGCAGTCAGGGCGCCCCTGCAGGCTGAGTTCCCCCCGCAGTCAGGGCGCCCCCACAGGGTGAGTTCCCCCCGCAGTCAGGGCGCCCCTGCAGGCTGAGTTCCCCCCGCAGTCGGGGCGCCCCCACAGGCTGGGTGGCACCCCCGCAGTCAGGGCGCCCCTGCAGGCTGAGTTCCCCCCGCAGTCGGGGCGCCCCCACAGGCTGGGTAGCACCCCCACAGTCAGGGCGCCCCCACAGGGTGAGTTCCCCCCGCAGTCAGGGCGCCCCCACAGGCTGGGTGGCACCCCCGCAGTCAGGGTGCCCCTGCAGGCTGAGTTCCCCCCGCAGTCGGGGCGCCCCCACAGGCTGGGTGGCACCCCCGCAGTCAGGGCGCCCCTGCAGGCTGAGTTCCCCCCGCAGTCGGGGCGCCCCCACAGGCTGGGTAGCACCCCCGCAGTCGGGGCGCCCCCACAGGCTGGGTAGCACCCCCACAGTCAGGGCGCCCCCACAGGGTGAGTTCCCCCCGCAGTCAGGGCGCCCCTGCAGGCTGAGTTCCCCCCGCAGTCGGGGCGCCCCCACAGGCTGGGTAGCACCCCCGCAGTCGGGGCGCCCCCACAGGCTGGGTGGCACCCCCGCAGTCAGGGCGCCCCTGCAGGCTGAGTTCCCCCCGCAGTCGGGGCGCCCCCACAGGCTGGGTAGCACCCCCACAGTCAGGGCGCCCCCACAGGGTGAGTTCCCCCCGCAGTCGGGGCGCCCCCACAGGCTGGGTGGCACCCCCGCAGTCGGGGCGCCCCCACAGGCTGGGTAGCACCCCTGCAGTCAGGGCGCCCCTGCAGGCTGAGTTCCCCCCGCAGTCGGGGCGCCCCCACAGGCTGGGTAGCACCCCCACAGTCAGGGCGCCCCCACAGGGTGAGTTCCCCCCGCAGTCAGGGCGCCCCCACAGGCTGGGTGGCACCCCCGCAGTCGGGGCGCCCCCACAGGCTGGATGGTGCCCCCACAGTCAGGGCGCCCCTGCAGGCTGAGTTCCCCCCGCAGTCGGGGCGCCCCCACAGGCTGGGTAGCACCCCCACAGTCAGGGCGCCCCCACAGGGTGAGTTCCCCCCGCAGTCAGGGCGCCCCTGCAGGCTGGGTAGCACCCCCGCAGTCGGGGCGCCCCCACAGGCTGGGTAGCACCCCCGCAGTCGGGGCGCCCCCTGCAGGCTGGATGGTGCCCCCACAGTCAGGGCTCCCCTGCAGGCTGAGTTCCCCCCGCAGTCGGGGCGCCCCCTCACGCTGAGCATGGACACGGGGAGACGCTTTCAGACGCTGTCGCTTGGTCTCAGCCGGTCTGGTGTCTCTCGTGTTTCCTCTCCACAGGTGCAGGAGCTGATCATCAACAAGGACCCCTCGCTCCTCGACAACTTCTTAGACGTAAGTGCAGAGTCCTGAAGGCGCTGACTGGGGGGGGAGCACTGTGTTTGAAATCACTGCCAAGTCATGATAACCCAGTAAGAAGCGGGGGCTTTCCTGGCGATTGTGACGCAGTTCTTCCCAGGCGAGTCTCGGGGGTTTCGGATCCAGTCCCCCCCTCTCTCATTCCCGGCTCTCTCCTCTGTCCCTTCCCTCCCGCTTCACGCAGGAGATGATAGCGTTCCAGACGGACAAGTCCATGGAAGTGCGCAAGTTTGTGATCGGCTTCATCGAGGAGGCGTGGTGAGTGACCCTTGCCGTGAAATTGCTTGATCTCCCGTGGATCACTAACGATCCACAAGAGCGTGTAGTCCGTCTACAAGCCAGAAACGTTCTCCATCCACTTTAAAGTTTCCTTACTTTTTAAACTCAGGAATATATTTTCCTGTCCCCCTTTATCTTTCACTTGTTGACGTAGTGCGTCTTACTTCCACGTCCCAGCAGATTAAAAAGACACAGCACGAAGCACGATGCCGAGCAGGCACCAACACACGCAGACTGCGGTGTCGTGTACAGCCTAGCCCTTCTGCATTGTGCACTGTGTATTGCGCAGGGCAGGATGGGGTCCCCTGTTCCCTGGCTAGTACTTAAACTGGCATGACCAAGTCTGGGCACGTGCTCATTTTAATGTGGCAGGGCTTGGTGCAAATCCGGTTGCTCTGCTGTCCATGCCGTTGATCTGGGGGTTGGGGGCGGGGGGGGGGGGGGGTTAACAGTCCTGAGATTGTCGTGACTCTGCCGGACGGAGTCAGCGGCGCACTAGCTGAGGTGGGGGCTCATCCTGCGCTTTCCGCCTGCGACAGCAAACGGGACAATGAGCTGCTGCTGAAGCTCATCGCCAACCTCAACATGCTGCTGAAGGACGAGAGCGTCAACGTGGTGAAGAAGGCCATCCTCACCCTCACGCAGCTCTACAAGGTGGCCCTGCAGGTGATTATACCTTCCATACTGTTCACACTGCACACTGTATAGCACACTGGTCAGTCCTGGATACTGTACTGCTCACACTGCACACTGTATCACACACTGCAGCATGCACACTGGTCAGTCCTGGATACTGTACTGTTCACACTGCACACTGTATCACACACTGCAGCATGCACACTGGTCAGTCCTGGATACTGTACTGTTCACACTGCACACTGGTCAGTCCTGGATACTGTACTGTTCACACTGCACACTGTATCACACACTGCAGCATGCACACTGGTCAGTCCTGGGTACTGTACTGCTCACACTGCACACTGTATCACACACTGCAGCATGCACACTGGTCAGTCCTGGATACTGTACTGTTCACACTGCACACTGTATCACACACTGCAGCATGCACACTGGTCAGTCCTGGATACTGTACTGTTCACACTGCACACTGTATCACACACTGCAGCATGCACACTGGTCAGTCCTGGATACTGTACTGTTCACACTGTACACTGTATCACACACTGCAGCATGCACACTGGTCAGTCCTGGATACTGTACTGTTCACACTGCACACTGTATCACACACTGCAGCATGCACACTGGTCAGTCCTGGATACTGTACTGTTCACACTGCACACTGGTCAGTCCTGGATACTGTACTGTTCACACTGCACACTGTATCACACACTGCAGCATGCACACTGGTCAGTCCTGGGTACTGTACTGCTCACACTGCACACTGTATCACACACTGCAGCATGCACACTGGTCAGTCCTGGATACTGTACTGTTCACACTGCACACTGTATCACACACTGCAGCATGCACACTGGTCAGTCCTGGATACTGTACTGTTCACACTGCACACTGTATCACACACTGCAGCATGCACACTGGTCAGTCCTGGATACTGTACTGTTCACACTGTACACTGTATCACACACTGCAGCATGCACACTGGTCAGTCCTGGGTACTGTACTGCTCACACTGCACACTGTATCACACACTGCAGCATGCACACTGGTCAGTCCTGGATACTGTACTGTTCACACTGCATGGGACAGTGTGTAAAGCGGGCTGTTCACACTACCCCTGCATGTTGTACTGGACAGTGTGTAACACAGACTGTACACGGTGCCCCTGCCTGCCGCCCTGGACAGTGTGTAGCGCGTGCTGTTCCCGCCCTGTCCTGTATTCCGACTCTCCCTCTCTCCCGGCCAGT
Organism: Atractosteus spatula; assembly: GCF_055471065.1. Taxonomy (NCBI): domain Eukaryota; kingdom Metazoa; phylum Chordata; class Actinopteri; order Semionotiformes; family Lepisosteidae; genus Atractosteus; species Atractosteus spatula. Next base: position 71,354,165 of record NC_142708.1, on the reverse strand, counting down.
GGCTGGTGCGCTCGAAGGTGGTGTCGGAGCTGCAGGAGGCCTGCTGGGACATGGTGACCCAGATGAAGGAGGACGTGCTGGCGCTGCTGGACTCCGACAACGACGGGGTGCGGACCCACGCCATCAAGTTCACCGAGTCGCTCATCATCACGCTGTCGCCCCGGGTGCCGGACTCCGACATCCCCCGCAAGCAGGAGGGGGACATCAGCCTGGACAAGGTCCCCCGGGACCACCCCTACATCCGATACGGTGAGGGAGGGGACTGGAGGGGGGGGGGAGGAGAGGAGGAAGGTGGGGAGGAGGTGCTGGGCTCACGTGCCATCTGCCCCCTGTGTCCAGACACGCTGTGCGAGGAGGGCAAGGCCGCGCTGGAGCAGCTGCTGAAGTTCATGGTCCACCCGGCCATCTCCAGCATCAACCTCACCGCCGCCCTGGGCTCCCTGGCGACCATCGCCCGGCAACGGCCCATGTTCATGTCCGAGGTCATCCAGGCCTACGAGACCCTGCACGGTGAGTGCGAGAGAGCGTGTGCGTGCCGGGAAAGCATGGGCGTGTGCATGGCGTGTGCGTGCTGGGAAAGCAAGGGTGTGTGCGTGGCCTGTGCATAGTGTGTGCGTGGCGGGAAAGCAGGGGCATGTGCATGGCATTTGCATGGCGGGAAAGCGGGGGTGTGTGCGTGGCGTGTGCAAGCCACGCGTGTTGTTGGGGTGCCTGTGAGGAAAGTGGGCGCACAGCATGGCTGTGTGAACTCCGAGCAGCGCGTGCTGGGTGGTCATGGCCTCCCTCTCGCCGCAGCGAACCTGCCCCCCACGCTGGCGCGCTCGCAGGTGAGCAGCGTGCGGAAGAACCTGAAGCTGCACCTGCTCAGCGTGCTGCGCCACCCCTGCAGCACCGAGTTCCAGGCCCAGATCACCACGCTGCTGCTGGACCTGGGCACCCCCCAGCAGGACATCGCCCGCTGCCTGCCTGCGCCCCGCGACCTGCGCAAGAGGCCGCGCCACGAGGCCGAGCCCAGCGGCAAGAAGATCAAGATCGGTGGGCTTTTTTCCCAACTCCCTTCCGTCCCTCTCTCTCTTCCTCTACATCCCTCTCTTTCTCTCTCTTCTTCTCCCTCACTCTCCCTTCCCCTCTCTTCTCCTTCCCCTCCATCCCTCTCTTCCCCTCCATCCTTCTGTCTCCCTCTTCCTCTCTCTCCATCCCTCTCTCACGGTGCTGTGCTGTGTGCTCAGAGCCGTCCCTGGTGGAGGACGACGAGGACAAGGACCTGGAGCCGGCGCCGGCCTCGGCGCCCAAGCCCTCCTCTGCCCCCGGCGCGCACACCGCCATCGACGTCACGGCCGACTTCCTGCTGCCGCTGCTCACGCCAGAGAACGTGGCCAACCTGGTGAGGGCGGGGCGGGACGGGGAGGGGTGCGCCGGTGTGGGGCCGACCCCTGACCCCTGACCCCGTCTGTCTGTCTGTCACCCAGGTGCTGATCAGCATGGTCTACCTGCCCGACTCCATGCCCGCCTCCTTCCAGGCCACCTATACGCCCGTGGAGTCGGCCGGCACCGACGCCCAGATCAAGCACCTGGGCAGGCTCATGGCCACGCAGATGACCGCCGCTGGGATAGGGCCTGGTGAGGGGGGGGGTATAGGGGAGAGGGCCTGGTGGGGGGGTGATGATAGGGGAGAGGGCCTGGTGAGGGGGGGGGTATAGGGGAGAGGGCCTGGTGAGGGGGGTGATGATAGGGGAGAGGGCCTTGTGGGGGGGGTGATGATAGGGGAGAGGGCCTTGTGGGGGGGTGATGATAGGGGAGAGGGCCTGGTGAGGGGGGGGGTATAGGGGAGAGGGCCTGGTGGGGGGGTGATGATAGGGGAGAGGGCCTGGTGAGGGGGAGGGGGGTAGAGGGGAGAGGGCCTGGTGGGGGGGGTATAGGGGAGAGGGCCTGGTGGGGGGGTGATGATAAGGGAGAGGGTCTGGTGAGGGGGGGGGGGTATAGGGGAGAGGGCCTTGTGGGGGGGTGATGATAGGGGAGAGGGTCTGGTGAGGGGGGGGGTATAGGGGAGAGGGCCTTGTGGGGGGGTAGGTATAGGGGAGAGGGCCTGGTGAGGGGGGGTATAGGGGTGAAGGGGGCGATATAGGGAAGACAGCAGGGCAGTCAGAGGGTTACAGACAAACCCCTCTGTCGATCTGACTCTGGTATTTCTTTCTGCCTGCGTTGACACTCTCTCTCCTCTAATCCCTCTGTCTCTCTCTCTCTCCCCCTTTCTGCATCTTTTACTCCTTCTGTCTCTTACTCTCTCTTTCCATCTCTGTCCCCCTTCCTCTGTCTCTCTTCATCCTTCTGTCCCCCCACTCCCTCTGTCTTTCCGTCTGTCTGTCTCTCTCTCTCTCCCCTCCTCAGGCGTGGAGCAGATGAAGACTCGGGAGGAAGACTCGGGGAAGGAGTGCGCGGCAGAGGGCGAGATGGGGGCCGAGTCGCGGGCGGACAGCGTGCTCATCAAGCGCAGGGTGTCGGCCGTGTCCCTGGGCCAGGCCATCTCCGTGCTGGGGGGGTACCAGGCCGGGAAGAGCCAGGCGGCGGACGAGGAGGGGGCCGGAGCGCCCCAGGCCAAGAGGCTGCCCGAGCCCATCCTGCCCTCGGCCCAGGCCAAGTGAGACGCCCCGCCCGCCCCGCCGGCGCCGCGCCCGGTCACGGGCCGCGGGCTCGCGCTCAGACCTCTCCTCTCGCCACCGCTGCAGGGCGTCCGGGGCAGGCGGCCGCAAGAAGGTGTTCCGGCTGGCGGACGTGATCCAGCCCCTGTCGGAGGCCCAGGCTGAGAAGATGACCCACACGTCCATCAAGCGCATCCTGCAGTCGGAGAAGGCCATCGCCCGCTCCGGAATGTCACACGTGAGCCCCTGGGGAGGAGGGGGGGGGGGGGGGGTATGGTCAAGTCAGGTGAAGTGTTTGGACATTCTAACCACGGCTTTCCCACCGGCCGTTCTCCCGATCCTCCCCCCTCCCGCTGCCCCAGGTGCGAGTGAAGCTCCTGTCCCGGCTGGTGACCCAGCTGGGCGGGGCGATGAAGGACGAGGTGCTGGCCTTCGCCCTGGAGGACATCCGCGGCCGCAGCGACCTGGCCTTCGCCCTGCTCTACCAGGAGTACAACAGCTACCTGAGCCAGGGGCCGCAGGGCCTGCTGGACGGCTACGACCACTGCCTCATCACGCTGCTGTCCGGCCTGCAGGAGAAGCCCGACCAGAGAGATGGGTGAGGGAGGAGACGTGCTTCATGTCTGTACGGTGTGGGGGGTGGGCATTTCTCCCACCACTGGGGTACAGCCCCACCTGGGTGACACAGGGCAGCTGTTCTGCACCTGCAGCACTGCAGCACAGCAGATCAGGGGAGGAGATAGGGATCACCTCACCAGCTGCACTTAGGGGAACTTTAGAGAGGGCAGACTGTACAAACAGTGTAGAAATTAGCCGGGACACTAGGACAGGATATCCCGTGTCTTGCGAATAGTGCCAGGAGGGGATCTTGTGCGCCCGGGTGGTCAGGATTTTAGTTTAGTGTCCTGTTATCCAAAGGATGGACCCTCCTAGAGATCAGGGTTCCTGGTCGCCATCCTGGGGCACTGGTTTGGGAATTTGGGAACGGTTTAGAGGAAAGAGCGACACCTACTGGTTCATTTGGCATGACTTGTAGCAGCTGTCTGGTTTGCCCCGGCCGTCTCCCAACCCAGTAGGCTTGGCTCCCAGCGCCGAGCCCCATCGGGCGACAAGGTGGGAGCTCCTGTCGCTGTCGCCTACTGCCCACAGCAGCTGCTGCTCTCTGAATCTCGGCTCTCCTCCTCCTCCTCCCCTCGCCCCCTCCCGGCTTCTCTCCCAGGCTCTTCACAAAGCTGGTGCTGGAGGCTCCTCTGATAACCGAGTCCGCCCTGGAGGTGATCCGTCGCTACTGCGAGGACGAGGTACGAACGGCGCTCCCATCCCCTGCAAATGTAGAACTGTTGCTCAATAACAATTGAGCTTTGAAATGGAGCCCTGTGTGTGGACACGCCTGGTGTCCAGACTCTTATTGGAGTCCCTGTGTGTGGACACGCCTGGTGTCCAGACTCTTATTGGAGTCCCTGTGTGTGGACACGCCTGGTGTCCAGACTCTTACTGGAGCCCCTGTGTGTGGACACGCCTGGTGTCCAGACTCTTACTGGAGCCCCTGTGTGTGGACACGCCTGGTGTCCAGACTCTTACTGGAGCCCCTGTGTGTGGACACGCCTGGTGTCCAGGCTCTTATTGGAGCCCCTGTGTGTGGACACGCCTGGTGTCCAGGCTCTTATTGGAGCCCCTGTGTGTGGACACACCTGGTGTCCAGACTCTTATTGGAGCCCTGTGTGTGGACACGCCTGGTGTCCAGACTCTTATTGGAGCCCTGTGTGTGGACACGCCTGGTGTCCAGACTCTTATTGGAGCCCCTGTGTGTGGACACGCCTGGTGTCCAGGCTCTTATTGGAGCCCCTGTGTGTGGACACGCCTGGTGTCCAGACTCTTATTGGAGCCCCTGTGTGTGGACACGCCTGGTGTCCAGACTCTTATTGGAGCCCCTGTGTGTGGATACGCCTGGTGTCCAGACTCTTATTGGAGCCCCTGTGTGTGGACACGCCTGGTGTCCAGACTCTTTTTGGAGCCCCTGTGTGTGGACACGCCTGGTGTCCAGACTCTTACTGGAGCCCTGCGTGTGGACGTGTCCAGGCTCTTATTGGAGCCCCTGTGTGTGGACACGCCTGGTGTCCAGACTCTTATTGGAGCCCCTGTGTGTGGACACGCCTGGTGTCCAGACTCTTACTGGAGCCCCTGTGTGTGGACACGCCTGGTGTCCAGACTCTTACTGGAGCCCCTGTGTGTGGACACGCCTGGTGTCCAGACCCTTATTGGAGCCCCTGTGTGTGGACACGCCTGGTGTACAGGTGGTTGTAGGTGCCCTGCGTGTAAACTGTCCAGTTTGTGTTGCAGTCACGTGTCTACCTGGGCATGACGACGCTGAAGGAGCTCATCATGAAGAGGCCCTCAAGACAATTCCAGTACCTCCACGTCCTGCTGGACCTCAGCTCACACGAAAAGGACAAGGTCTCCACACAAACCCCTCTGTCATTCTCTGTCTGACCCTGTCTCTCCTCTCTCTGTCTGTCTCTATCTGACCCTCTCTCTCTGTCTCTTCTCTCTTTGTGTTACCTTCTCTCCCCCCTCTGTGCCTGACCCTGTCTCTGTCAGACTCTGTCCCTGTCTCTGTCTGACCCTCTCTGTGCCTGTCCCTGTCTCTGTCTGACCCTCTCTGTGCCTCTCAATTCCAATTCCAGGTGCTTTATTAGCATGACCGATGGGTACAATCAGTGTTGCCAAAGCAAATGAAAGTAATTATATTTACATGAAACAAAACAAAAATAGAAGTAAGGCGGCTGGAGCATTATTGGGAGACAGACTCACTGTTCCTCAGGCTGTGACAGGAGATCACATACTGGGCTGCCAGTTCAACTGAGTTCCCTCCTCCCTCTCCCAGTAGGATTGGGACCCATTGTGACTCTGGCAGGTGTGGGAACTCTGGGATTAGATTTCTGAATTTAGGGAAGAATGTTTCTCTAATCTCAGAGTATCTGTCACAGTGCAGTAGGAAGTGCACCTCTGTCTCTGTTTCTCCCCGCTGGCAGTGGGAGCACAGCCTGTCCTCTCTGGGCAGCCAGGTCTGCCTGTGTCGCCCAGTTTCTATGGCCAGGTTGTGGTCACTGAGCCTGTACTTCGTCAGGGTCTGTTTCTGTTTGTTATTTTTTATTTTGGTCAAATATTCAGCTAGTGTGTATTGTCTGTTTAAGGTTCTGTAACATTCCAGTTTATGTTGTGTTTGTGTGTGTGTGTCCCAGTGTGTGAGATATTGCTGTTTGATCTGTGCTGTGATGTGGTTGAGTCTGGGTTGTGGTGCTCTAGCAGTGCTGTCCTGAGGCTGGTTAGTGTCGGTGTGGCTCAGGTCGGTGAGCCTCAGGACCAGCTGGCTCAGGGGGCTCTGTTTTGGGCTCAGCTCTTGGCTCAGCAGGGCTTTGTGGTGGTAGGAATTTTGGTCACTGTTTTTTAGGTGTAGCCAATACTTGAATATTCTTTTCTGTATGTTTATCAATAGTGGGTACTGGCCTAATTCTCTCTGTGTGACCCTGTCTCTGTCTGACCCTCTCTGTGCCTCTCTCTCTGTGTGACCCTGTCTCTGTCTGACCCTCTCTGTGCCTGTCCCTCTCTGTGCCTGTCCCTGTCTCTGTCTGACCCTCTCTGTGCCTGTCCCTGTCTCTGTCTGACTCTCTCTGTGCCTGTCCCTGTCTCTGTCTGACTCTCTCGGTCTCTGTCTGACCCTCTCTGTGCCTGTCCCTGTCTCTGTCTGACCCTCTCTGTGCCTCTCTCTCTGTGTGACCCTGTCTCTGTCTGACCCTCTCTGTGCCTGTCCCTGTCTCTGTCTGACTCTCTCGGTCTCTGTCTGACCCTCTCTGTGCCTGTCCCTGTCTCTGTCTGACCCTCTCTGTGCCTCTCTCTCTGTGTGACCCTGTCTCTGTCTGACCCTCTCAGTGCCTGTCCCTCTCTGTGCCTGTCCCTGTCTCTGTTTGACCCTCTCTGTGCCTGTCCCTGTCTCTGTCTGACTCTCTCTGTGCCTGTCCCTGTCTCTGTCTGACTCTCTCGGTCTCTGTCTGACTCTCTCGGTCTCTGTCTGACCCTCTCTGTGCCTGTCCCTGTCTCTGTCTGACTCTCTCGGTCTCTGTCTGACTCTCTCGGTCTCTGTCTGACCCTCTCTGTGCCTGTCCCTGTCTCTGTCTGACCCTCTGTCTCTGTGTGTGACCCTGTCTCTGTCTGACCCTCTCTGTGCCTGTCCCTGTCTCTGTCTGACCCTCTGTCTCTGTGTGTAACCCTGTCTCTGTCTGACCCTCTCTGTGCTTGTCCCTGTCTCTGTCTGACCCTCTGTCTCTGTGTGTGACCCTGTCTGACCCTGTGCCTGTCTGTGCAGGTGCGCACACACGCTCTGACCTTTATCAAGCGGATGTACGAGAAGGACCAGCTGAGGGACTACATTGAGAAGTTCGCCCTCAACTACATGCAGCTGCTGGTGCACCCCAACCCCCCGTCCCTGCTGTTCGGGGCCGACAAGGACACTGGTGAGGCAGGCACACCCCCCGACACGCCCACGCGGACACAGTTACCCTGACCGCCCGCCTGCCTGTCTCCCTGACCGCCCTGTCTGTCTGTCTGACCACCTGTCTGTCCGCCCGCAGAGGTGGCAGCCCCGTGGACGGAGGAGACCGTGCGGCAGTGCCTGTACCTGTATCTTTCTCTCCTGCCGCTCAACCATCGCCTGGTGCACGAGCTGGCGTCCGTCTACACCGAGGCCATCGCCGACATCAAGCGCACCGTGCTCCGCGTCATCGAGCAGCCGGTACAGCGCCGCCTCTCTCTCTCTCGGGCTCCGAGTCTCCAGCCCAGCTCCCTGGGCTCAACGGGGGAACCACAGTGTTGTCCAAGCAATACCAGTTAGAAAAAACTTTAGAATAAAAAACTTCTTGGGAGACAAGCTCACTGTCTGCTCCCCAGGCTGTGACAGGAGATCACACTCTGGGCTGCAGTAGGGCTGAAGCTGTTCTGATTCCGGCAGCTGTAGGAATTCTGGGATTAGATTTGTTATTTATAGGGGAGAATGTTTGTCTAATCCCAGAGTATTTCTACCAGTGCAGCAAAAAGTGCATCTTTTGTCTCTGATTCTCCCTGCTGGCATTGGGAGTACAGCCTGTCCTCTATGGCCAGGCTGTGGTCACTGAGCCTGTCCTCTCTGGACAGCCAGGTCTGTCTGTGTCCAGTGTCTATGGCCAGGCTGTGGTCACTGAGCTTGTCCTCTCTGGACAGCCAGGTCTGCCTGTGTCCAGTGTCTATGGCCAGGCTGTGGTCACTGAGCCTGTCCTCTCTGGTCAGTCAGGTCTGTCTGTGTCCAGGGTCTATGGCCAGGCTGTGGTCACTGAGCCTGTCCTCTCTGGACAGCCAGGTCTGCCTGTGTCCAGTGTCTATGGCCAAGCTGTGGTCACTGAGCCTGTCCTCTCTGGACAGTCAGGTCTGCCTGTGTCCAGTGTCTATGGCCAGGCTGTGGTCACTGATCCTGTCCTCTCTGGTCAGTCAGGTCTGTCTGTGTCCAGTGTCTATGGCCAGGCTGTGGTCACTGATCCTGTCCTCTCTGGTCAGTCAGGTCTGCCTGTGTCCAGTGTCTATGGCCAGGCTGTGGTCACTGAGCCTGTCCTCTCTGGTCAGTCAGGTCTGTCTGTGTCCAGTGTCTATGGCCAGGCTGTGGTCACTGAGCCTGTCCTCTCTGGACAGCCAGGTCTGCCTGTGTCCAGTGTCTATGGCCAGGCTGTGGTCACTGATCCTGTACTTGGTCAGGGTCTGTTCCTTGTTGTCTCCGACACTGGTCAGATACTCAGCTAGTGTGTGTTGTCTTATTAGGTCCCTATGTCATTGCAGTTGGTACAGGTGTCGCAGTGACAGTATTGTTTAGCTTGTGTTGTGTTCTGGTTGACTTTGATCCGTGTTACTTGAGTTGCTCTGTCCTGAGGCAGGTTGGTGTCGGTGAGCTTCAGGAGCGGCTGGCTCTGCAGGGCCTTGTGATGGTAGGAGCTCTGGATTTAGGATTCCAGCTTATAGTGAACAGTGGCTCTCCGTTTCTCTCTGAATGCTCCCACTCTGCCCGGTCTCTCTCCCTCTGCCCTCTCACCGGTTTCACTCTGTGTGGGTCTGTAGATCCGCGGTATGGGGATGAATTCGCCAGAACTGCTGCTTCTGGTGGAGAACTGCCCCAAGGGCGCTGAGACCCTGGTGACGCGCTGCCTGCACATCCTCACAGACAAAGGTACAGTACAGAGTGGTGTGGCACAGTGCTTTTCAGGACAGACGCTTACTGCGTCACTGCGTTACAGGACAGACTCTTACTGCGTCACTGCATCTCAGGACAGACTCTTACTGCGTCACTGCATCTCGGGACAGACTCTTACTGCGTCACTGCATCTCGGGACAGACTCTTACTGCGCACTGCGTCACTGCATCTCGGGACAGACTCTTACTGCATCACTGCGTTTCAGGACAGACTCTTACTGCGTCACTGCATCTCGGGACAGACGCTTACTGCGTCACTGCATCTCGGGACAGACTCTTACTGCATCACTGCGTTTCGGGACAGACGCTTACTGCGTCACTGCATCTCGGGACAGACGCTTACTGCGTCACTGCATCTCGGGACAGACGCTTACTGCGTCACTGCGTTTCAGGACAGACGCTTACTGCGTCACTGCGTCTCAGGACAGACGCTTACTGCGTCACTGCATCTCAGGACAGACTCTTACTGCGTCACTGCGTTTCAGGACAGACGCTTACTGCGTCACTGCATCTCGGGACAGACTCTTACTGTGCACTGCGTCACTGCATCTCAGGACAGACGCTTACTGCGTCACTGCATCTCAGGACAGACACTTACTGCGTCACTGCATCTCGGGACAGACGCTTACTGCGTCACTGCATCTCGGGACAGACTCTTACTGTGCACTGCGTCACTGCATCTCAGGACAGACGCTTACTGCGTCACTGCATCTCAGGACAGACGCTTACTGCGTCACTGCATCTCGGGACAGACGCTTACTGCGTCACTGCGTTTCGGGACAGACTCTTACTGCATCACTGCGTTTCGGGACAGACTCTTACTGCGTCACTGCATCTCGGGACAGACGCTTACTGCGTCACTGCGTCTCAGGACAGACGCTTACTGCGTCACTGCATCTCGGGACAGACGCTTACTGCGTCACTGCATCTCGGGACAGACTCTTACTGCGTCACTGCATCTCGGGACAGACTCTTACTGTGCACTGCGTCACTGCGTCTCAGGACAGACGCTTACTGCGTCACTGCGTCTCAGGACAGACGCTTACTGCGTCACTGCGTCTCAGGACAGACGCTTACTGCGTCACTGCGTTTCAGGACAGACGCTTACTGCGTCACTGCATCTCGGGACAGACGCTTACTGTGCACTGCGTCACTGCATCTCAGGACAGACGCTTACTGCGTCACTGCATCTCGGGACAGACTCTTACTGCGTCACTGCATCTCGGGACAGACTCTTACTGTGCACTGCGTCACTGCATCTCAGGACAGACGCTTACTGCGTCACTGCGTTTCAGGACAGACGCTTACTGTGTCACTGCATCTCAGGACAGACTCTTACTGCGTCACTGCGCACTGTGTTTCAGGACACACTCTTACTGCGTCACTGCGCACTGTGTTTCAGGACACACTCTTACTGCGTCACTGCGCACTGTGTTTCAGGACACACTCTTACTGCTTCACTGCGTCACTGCGCACTGTGTTTCAGGACAGACTCTTACAGCGCACTGCGTCACTGCGCACTGTGTTTCAGGACACACTCTTACTGCGCACTGCGTCACTGCGCACTGTGTTTCAGGACAGACTCTTACTGCTTCACTGCGTTACGGCGCACTGTGTTTCAGGACACACTCTTACTGCGCACTGCGCACTGTGTTTCAGGACAGACTCTTACTGCATCACTGCGTCACGGCACAGTGCGTTTCTCTATGCATCAGCACAGAGTTGATCAGCTCCTTGATCTATGTCTTGCAGTGCCGCCTTCCCCGGAGCTGGTGGAGAGAGTGAGGGATCTCTACCACAAGAGGGTGCCGGACGTCCGTTTTCTCATCCCTGTCATCAACGGACTGGAGAAGGTCAGGATGCTCTCTTCTTCACCGTGTTCCCTGATTTCTGTGTCCCCATCACTATACTGTCCTTCGGCTGAGATGTAAAACCAAGGTCCTAACTGTCTGTGGCCATTAAAATTCCCAGGGCATTAGGGTGTTATCCCAGTGTCCTGGCCACATTTCCCCCTGGCCTTTACCAATTATGGCCTCCTAATAATCCCAGTTTCTGAACTGGCTTCATCACTGTGCTGTCCTCCCCACTGAGAGCTGGTGTGTGGGGAGAGCAGTGGCGCACTATGGCTGCTGTTACATCATCCAGGGGGGGCTGCACACAGGTGGTGGTAGTGGGATTCCCCATTACCTGTAAAGCGCTCTGAGTGGAGTGTCCAAAAAAGCTGTATGGAAGTGGCAGGATTTATTAGTAGTTATTATTACAGACGTGCAGCTGAGTGTGATAATACAGGGGGTCTAATAATAACCATGGCACGGTTCTGTAAACCAGTGATTCTCCATCCGGATCCAGGGGAACCATTGTTCGAACTGGGCCCTCAATCACCAGTGCAGGCGGGGGTCTGTGCCTGATCCCCGAACTCCCAGCCGCACTCATTTGCTTGTGCACTTTGTGGACTGAGCCAGCTGTGTGCCCGGCGAGCTGCTGAGTCACCCCTCTTTATGTGTGTGCGTGTCTGCGCAGAAAGAGGTGATCCAGGCGCTGCCCAAGCTGATCAAGCTGAACCCCATCGTCGTGAAGGAGGTCTTCAACAGGCTGCTGGGCACCCAGCACAGTAAGACACCCCGCCGGTGTGTGTGCACGCGCGCGCGCCCCTACTGTGTGGAACTGCGCAGATTATGTCAGGATGTGTGTTGTTTTTTTTTAACATGACATTTTTTGTTTAGCGCTGTACCTTGTGTTGGTGAAGTGCTGCGAGTGGTGTAGGTGTTGTGTCTCGGCACCGGCATGTGATATGTCGTGGGTCAGTGTGCATTGTGCTGTGAGTTGTGTGTCGTGCGGTTGTAGGTGAGGGCAGCTCCACAGTCTCCCCGCTGACTCCTGGCGAGCTCCTCATCGCCCTGCACAACATCGACTCCAGCAAGTGCGACATGAAGTCCATCATTAAAGGTAAATTAGCTGCCCTCCTCCTCTTCCTCCCTAACCCCCTCCCTCCTCCTCCTCCCTCCCCTGAGCTGATGCTGCCTTGTGTCCTGCAGCCACGAACCTGTGCTTCGGCGAGAGGAACGTCTACACCTCGGAGGTGCTGGCGGTGGTGATGCAGCAGCTGATGGAGCAGAACCCCCTGCCCATGCTGCTGATGCGCACGGTGATCCAGTCCCTCACCATGTACCCCCGGCTCGGCGGCTTCGTCATGAACATCCTGTCCCGGCTCATCCTCAAGCAGGTCTGCCCGTATGCCAAAATACTGCAGACGGACCGCTGTCAGACTGCCATCACACCGCCAAAATACTGCAGACAGACCGCTGTCAGACTGCCATCACACCGCCAAAATACTGCAGACAGACCGCTGTCAGACTGCCATCACACCGCCAAAATACTGCAGACAGGCCGCTGTCAGACTGCTATCCCACCGCCAAAATACTGCAGACAGGCCGCTGTCAGACTGCCATCACACCACCACACGGTGCCAAAATACTGCAGACAGACCGCTGTCAGACTGCCATCACCAAAATACTGCAGACAGACCGCCGTCAGACTGCCATCACACTGCCACACGGTGCCAAAATACTGCAGACGGACCGCTGTCAGACTGCCATCACACCGCCAAAATACTGCAGACAGACCGCTGTCAGACTGCCATCACACCGCCAAAATACTGCAGACAGACCGCTGTCAGACTGCCATCACACCGCCAAAATACTGCAGACAGGCCGCTGTCAGACTGCTATCCCACCGCCAAAATACTGCAGACAGACCGCCGTCAGACTGCCATCACACCGCCAAAATACTGCAGACAGACCGCTGTCAGACTGCCATCACACCGCCAAAATACTGCAGACAGGCCGCTGTCAGACTGCTATCCCACCGCCAAAATACTGCAGACAGGCCGCTGTCAGACTGCCATCACACCACCACACGGTGCCAAAATACTGCAGACAGACCGCTGTCAGACTGCCATCACCAAAATACTGCAGACAGACCGCCGTCAGACTGCCATCACACTGCCACACGGTGCCAAAATACTGCAGACGGACCGCTGTCAGACTGCCATCACACCGCCAAAATACTGCAGACAGACCGCTGTCAGACTGCCATCACACCGCCAAAATACTGCAGACAGACCGCTGTCAGACTGCCATCACACCGCCAAAATACTGCAGACAGGCCGCTGTCAGACTGCTATCCCACCGCCAAAATACTGCAGACAGACCGCCGTCAGACTGCCATCACACCGCCAAAATACTGCAGACAGGCCGCTGTCAGACTGCTATCCCACTGCCAAAATACTGCAGACAGGCCGCTGTCAGACTGCCATCACACCACCACACGGTGCCAAAATACTGCAGACAGACCGCTGTCAGACTGCCATCACCAAAATACTGCAGACAGACCGCCGTCAGACTGCCATCACACTGCCACACGGTGCCAAAATACTGCAGACAGACCGCTGTCAGACTGCCATCACCAAAATACTGCAGACAGACCGCCGTCAGACTGCCATCACATCACAACACGGTGCCAAAATACTGCAGACAGACCGCTGTCAGACTGCCATCACCAAAATACTGCAGACAGACCGCCGTCAGACTGCCATCACACTGCCACACGGTGCCAAAATACTGCAGACAGACCGCTGTCAGACTGCCATCACCAAAATACTGCAGACAGACCGCCGTCAGACTGCCATCACACTGCCACACGGTGCCAAAATACTGCAGACAGACCGCTGTCAGACTGCCATCACATCGCCACACGGTGCCAAAATACTGCAGACAGACCGCTGTCAGACTGCCATCACCAAAATACTGCAGACAGACCGCCGTCAGACTGCCATCACACTGCCACACGGTGCCAAAATACTGCAGACAGACAGCTGTCAGACTGCCATCACACCGCCACAGGGTGCCAAAATACTGCAGACAGACTGCGGTCAGACTGCCATCACCAAAATACTGCAGACAGACCGCCGTCAGACTGCCATCACACCGCAACACGGTGCCAAAATACTGCAGACAGACCGCTGTCAGACTGCCATCACACCACCACACCGTGCCAAAATACTGCAGACAGACCGCCGTCAGACTGCCATCACACCGCCACACGGTGCCAAAATACTGCAGACAGACCGCTGTCAGACTGCCATCACACCACCACACCGTGCCAAAATACTGCAGACAGACCGCCGTCAGACTGCCATCACACCGCCACACGGTGCCAAAATACTGCAGACAGACCGCTGTCAGACTGCCATCACACTGCCACACGGTGCCAAAATACTGCAGACAGACCGCTGTCAGACTGCCATCACCAAAATACTGCAGACAGACCGCTGTCAGACTGCCATCACCAAAATACTGCAGACAGACCGCCGTCAGACTGCCATCACACCGCAACACGGTGCCAAAATACTGCAGACAGACCGCTGTCAGACTGCCATCACCAAAATACTGCAGACAGACCGCCGTCAGACTGCTATCACACTGCCACACGGTGCCAAAATACTGCAGACAGGCCGCTGTCAGACTGCCATCACCAAAATACTGCAGACAGACCGCCGTCAGACTGCCATCACACTGCCACACGGTGCCAAAATACTGCAGACAGACCGCTGTCAGACTGCCATCACCAAAATACTGCAGACAGACCGCCGTCAGACTGCCATCACACTGCCACACGGTGCCAAAATACTGCAGACAGACCGCTGTCAGACTGCCATCACATCGCCACACGGTGCCAAAATACTGCAGACAGACCGCTGTCAGACTGCCATCACCAAAATACTGCAGACAGACCGCCGTCAGACTGCCATCACACTGCCACACGGTGCCAAAATACTGCAGACAGACAGCTGTCAGACTGCCATCACACCGCCACAGGGTGCCAAAATACTGCAGACAGACTGCGGTCAGACTGCCATCACCAAAATACTGCAGACAGACCGCCGTCAGACTGCCATCACACCGCAACACGGTGCCAAAATACTGCAGACAGACCGCTGTCAGACTGCCATCACACCACCACACCGTGCCAAAATACTGCAGACAGACCGCCGTCAGACTGCCATCACACCGCCACACGGTGCCAAAATACTGCAGACAGACCGCTGTCAGACTGCCATCACACCACCACACCGTGCCAAAATACTGCAGACAGACCGCCGTCAGACTGCCATCACACCGCCACACGGTGCCAAAATACTGCAGACAGACCGCTGTCAGACTGCCATCACACTGCCACACGGTGCCAAAATACTGCAGACAGACCGCTGTCAGACTGCCATCACCAAAATACTGCAGACAGACCGCTGTCAGACTGCCATCACCAAAATACTGCAGACAGGCCGCTGTCAGACTGCTATCCCACTGCCAAAATACTGCAGACAGGCCGCTGTCAGACTGCCATCACACCACCACACGGTGCCAAAATACTGCAGACAGACCGCTGTCAGACTGCCATCACCAAAATACTGCAGACAGACCGCCGTCAGACTGCCATCACACTGCCACACGGTGCCAAAATACTGCAGACAGACCGCTGTCAGACTGCCATCACCAAAATACTGCAGACAGACCGCCGTCAGACTGCCATCACATCACAACACGGTGCCAAAATACTGCAGACAGACCGCTGTCAGACTGCCATCACCAAAATACTGCAGACAGACCGCCGTCAGACTGCCATCACACTGCCACACGGTGCCAAAATACTGCAGACAGACCGCTGTCAGACTGCCATCACCAAAATACTGCAGACAGACCGCCGTCAGACTGCCATCACACTGCCACACGGTGCCAAAATACTGCAGACAGACCGCTGTCAGACTGCCATCACATCGCCACACGGTGCCAAAATACTGCAGACAGACCGCTGTCAGACTGCCATCACCAAAATACTGCAGACAGACCGCCGTCAGACTGCCATCACACTGCCACACGGTGCCAAAATACTGCAGACAGACAGCTGTCAGACTGCCATCACACCGCCACAGGGTGCCAAAATACTGCAGACAGACTGCGGTCAGACTGCCATCACCAAAATACTGCAGACAGACCGCCGTCAGACTGCCATCACACCGCAACACGGTGCCAAAATACTGCAGACAGACCGCTGTCAGACTGCCATCACACCACCACACCGTGCCAAAATACTGCAGACAGACCGCCGTCAGACTGCCATCACACCGCCACACGGTGCCAAAATACTGCAGACAGACCGCTGTCAGACTGCCATCACACCACCACACCGTGCCAAAATACTGCAGACAGACCGCCGTCAGACTGCCATCACACCGCCACACGGTGCCAAAATACTGCAGACAGACCGCTGTCAGACTGCCATCACACTGCCACACGGTGCCAAAATACTGCAGACAGACCGCTGTCAGACTGCCATCACCAAAATACTGCAGACAGACCGCTGTCAGACTGCCATCACCAAAATACTGCAGACAGACCGCCGTCAGACTGCCATCACACCGCAACACGGTGCCAAAATACTGCAGACAGACCGCTGTCAGACTGCCATCACCAAAATACTGCAGACAGACCGCCGTCAGACTGCTATCACACTGCCACACGGTGCCAAAATACTGCAGACAGGCCGCTGTCAGACTGCCATCACCAAAATACTGCAGACAGACCGCCGTCGGACTGCCATCACACTGCCACACGGTGCCAAAATACTGCAGACAGACCGCTGTCAGACTGCCATCACCAAAATACTGCAGACAGACCGCCGTCGGACTGCCATCACACTGCCACACGGTGCCAAAATACTGCAGACAGACCGCTGTCAGACTGCCATCACCAAAATACTGCAGACAGACCGCTGTCAGACTGCCATCACACCGCCACACGGTGCCAAAATACTGCAGACAGACCGCTGTCAGACTGCCATCACCAAAATACTGCAGACAGACCGCCGTCAGACTGCCATCACACTGCCACACAGTGTCAAAATACTGCAGACAGGCCGCTGTCAGACTGCCATCACCAAAATACTGCAGACAGACCGCCGTCAGACTGCCATCACACCGCAACACGGTGCCAAAATACTGCAGACGGACCGCTGTCAGACTGCCATCGCCAAAATACTGCAGACGGACCGCTCTCAGACTGCCATCGCCAAAATACTGCAGACGGACCGCTCTCAGACTGCCATCACACCGCCACACGGTGCCAAGATACTGCAGACACACTACCCAAATACTGCAAACAAACCACCACAATACTGCCAACACGCTGCCAAATACTGAAGACATGCTGTCCGAACACAACCAACATGCCACAGAGATACTACCGCTAAGCTGCCAACACACTCCAGCACTCTACAAACTCGCAGCAGTTCACAGATAACGCACCTCTGACGTGCTTCCAGCGCACTCGACACACTGCCAGCTCTCTGCCGGCTGCCCGGGCCGGCCCGGGCGCGACACTGCCGTGACCCGTGTGCGCCGCTGTCTTGCCAGGTGTGGAAGTACCCCAAGGTGTGGGAGGGCTTCGTGAAGTGCTGCCAGCGCACCAAGCCCCAGTCCTTCAGCGTGCTGCTGCAGCTGCCCCCCCCGCAGCTGACCAGCGTGTTCGACCGCTGCCCCGAGCTCCGGGAGCCCCTTCTGGCCCACGTGCACTCCTTCACCCCGCACCAGGTACGGCCCCTCGCCCCCGTCCTGCAGTCCCCTCAGCTCCCCATGCCAAGCCCTGTCCTCTCTATTACAATAATAATAAACTTTATTTTATATACGCCTTTAAAGGTGGCTTCTCAAAGCGCTTTACAGAATGACAACAATAAATAAGAAGACTACACAAGATAAAACACAATTACAATACATAGAGGAGACTGTGGATGGTGGTACTAGGAAGAGCAGAAGGGTGAAGAATGGAACCAGTCCAGTAAAGGCTCTTCTGAAGAAGAGGGTTTTGAGTCTGGATTTGAAGGAGTTTAGAGAAGGTGACTCTCTGAGTCCTTGGGGAGAGAGTTCCAGAGCTTGGGGGCATAACAGGAGAAGGCCCTGTCACCCATAGAGTGTAGACGGGCTTGGGGGACAGTAAGGAGACCAGAGTTAGAAGAGCTCTCTCTCTCTCTCTCTCTCTGCTCGTGCAGCAAGCACACATCCCCTCCTCCATCATGGCGGTCCTGGAGGCCAGCGCCAAGCAGGAGCAGGAGCCGGGAGAGCCGTCCGAGAGAGACGCGGTGAGTGGGCTCCGTGCCGGGGGGGTGGGGGGAGCTCCGGGGAGAGTGGGGTGGGCTCCGTGCCGGGGGGGTGGGGGGAGCTCCGGGGACAGTGGGGTGGGCTCTGTGCCGGGGGGGTGGTGGGAGCTCCGGGGACAGTGGGGTGGGCTCCGTGCCGAGGGGGTGGGGGGAGCTCCGGGGACAGTGGGGTGGGCAGAGGAGCCGAGGGGGTGGGGGGAGCTTTGGGGACAGTGGGGTGGGCAGAGGAGCCGAGGGGGTGGGGGGAGCTCTGGGGACAGTGGGGTTAGCAGAGGAGCCGAGGGGGTGTGGGGGGAGCTCTGGGGACAGTGGGGTGGGCAGAGGAGCTGAGGGGGTGGGGGGAGCTCCGGGGACAGTGGGGTGGGCTCCGTGCCGAGGGGGTGGGGGGAGCTCTGGGGACAGTGGGGTGGGCGGAGGAGCCGAGGGGGTGGGGGGAGCTCTGGGGACAGTGGGGTGGGCGGAGGAGCCGAGGGGGTGGGGGGAGAGAGCGCCCCGCCCCCTTAACCCGCAGCTAAGCGCCCCCAGTGCCAACCCCTCACCCCTGGGTGTGAAACCTCACCCCTCGCCCGACCTCGGGGTCGAAGTCTCGGGGGCCTTGAGGACACTGACCTCGGCTCTCGTTCTGCCCCAGGCGGCGCCGCGCGGCGCTGGGCTGGCGGACGGGGCGGCGGCGGTGCCGGCGGTGGTGCGGCCGCCACAGAACCCCGCCCTGGCTGAGGAGGAGGAGCCCATGGAGCTGCGGGAAGCAGGGGAGGAAGAGCTTGCCCCCCCCGGCCCGGACACGCCTCCAGCCCCAACCATCAAGGTACAACTTACACAGCTGCAGTGTGTGTGTGTGTGTTTTAACCCCTCCTCTCTGCTGTGTGTGTGTGTTAACCCCTCCTCCTCTCTGCTGTGTGTGTGTGTTAACCCCTCCTCCTCTCTCTGCAGTGTGTGTGTGTGTGTTAACCCCTCCTCTCTCTGCTGTGTGTGTTAACCCCTCCTCTCTCTGCTGTGTGTGTTAACCCCTCCTCTCTCGCTCTGCTGTGTGTGTGTGTGTTAACCCCTCCTCTCTCGCTCTGCTGTGTGTGTGTGTGTGTGTGTGTTAACCCCTCCTATCTCGCTCTGCTGTGTGTGTGTGTGTGTGTGTGTTAACCCCTCCTCTCTCACTGTGCAGTGTGTGTGTGTGTGTTAACCCCTCCTCTCTCACTGTGCAGTGTGTGTGTGTTAACCCCTCCTCTCTCTGCAGTGTGTTAACCCCTCCTCTTGCTCTGCAGTGTGTTAACCCCTCCTCTTGCTGTGCAGTGTGCAGTGTGCAGTGTGCAGTGTGCAGTGTGCAGTGTGCAGTGTTCGTTAACCCCTCCTCTTTCTCACACACACTCTGACTCCCTCCTCCCTGTCTCCCAGGATGACCCCCTGACCCCAGAGGAGAGCTTGACCCCAGTGAGCGCCGAGAAGGCGGAGGAGACCATGGAGGTGTCCGTGACGGAGACTCCACCCCAGGGCGAGCAACCCCAGGAGCCCATGGAGAAGGGTGGCGATGGGGCGCCGGGGGACGAGGCAGGAGAGGCCGTCTGACGCGCTGCAGGGGCGGGAGGACAGAACGTAGTATCTCGACTCGTGCGGGGCTCCGGGACCGAGGGACGGGAGGCGGGCCGGAGCGTGGTTCGGGGGCAGGAGACTGGAGGTCCCTACAGACGAGCTCATTTCATGAGGAGGAATCAAAGTTGTTTCTCGGGGCATACTTTATTTTTAATAAAGTATTAGTCAAGTTTATTTAGAGAATTCTTTTCTGAGTTTATAGTAGCCAAAGGGCAGTTAGGATGCCTAGGTAAGTGCTATTCGTGTCTGGAGTGTTTCTAAGTGTAACCCACACACCGGCATTGTACACTATCCTGTACATTGTCAAACACTGTACACGCACAGTGACATGACCTGAACACTGCTCTCACACGCACACATGGTGTGACATGACCTGAACACTGCTCTCACACGCACACACACAGAGTGACATGACCCGAACACTGCTCTCACACAAACACACACACACACGGAGTGACGTGACCTGAACACTGCTCTCACTCTCACACACACACGTTGTGACATGACCTGAACACTGCTCACACACACGGTGTGACGTGACCTGAACACTGCTCACACACTGGAACACTGTGCACAGGAACACTCCAGTACACACGAGTACTCTTTGCTCCTGTCTTGCCCTCCTGAGCCCGACCCCAGGTCCCGTTCTGAGTGGGAGCCAGTCCTGCAGCCAAACCCGGATCAGAGCAGCTCAAGGCCAGAGTCAGCCTGCCTCCCGCCGGGAAATCCAACTGTGAAAAGCCATTTCCGTCTTAGTTCAATGATACGCAGAAATGTTTGTTTTTTTTCCTGTTAAAAGTGAAATCGATGACTTGCCTGGTTTATTATTCTTACTTTGTTTGGTCGACCTATCTTTTAACACGGAGTATTAAATTGGAGTTTGAAAAGGAAGTTTGTCCCCTGTGCTTTGCTAGATGTGAGCCTCCAGCAGGCCCTTTGGGCTGCCTGCCAAAACCCTGCCACCGTGAAAACGAGAGCCTCGACACACCACCTAGCACAAAGCAGAGCAGACACAAACACAGCCGCATGTGCCGACATCCCTCCCGCCACTCGGGTTCGCGCAGTGCCCGCTCGTTAAAGCACAGGTCCCAGACTCGGATCCCGGATCCCGGAGGGGCCTCATGATTCCTGTGGTTGTGAAGTCTGAGCTCTTTACACCCCTCCCCTCCATCCATTTCCTCACACCCTGTCCTGGCCGGGCTAGCGGGAGCCGGAGCCTGTCCCAGCAAGCCCCAGGCGCAGGGCAGGGCACGTCCTGGATGTTTCTCATGAGACTGCGTTCATGTTGGATGTATCCTCCTGCACCTGCCCGTATAGTAGAACTCCCGTCTGGGACAAAGGAGAAAAAAAAGAAAAATGACACGTATAGCTCTTTCCTGGACACTCCACTCAAAGCGCTTTACAGGACATGGGGATCCCCTCCACCCCCACCAGTGTGTACCCCCACCTGGATGATGCACCAGTCCTCTCCCCACACACCAGCTCTCAGTGGGAGGAGAACAGAGTGATGAAGCCAGTTCAGAGATGGGGATTATTAGGAGGCCATGACTGGTAAAGTCCAGGGGGAAATTTGGCCAGGACGCCGGAGTTACACCCCTACTCTTTTCGAGAAACACCCTGGGATTTTTAATGACCTCAGAGTCAGGACCTCGGTTTTATGCCTGATCCTAAAGACAATGCCTTTTTACAGTATAGTGTCCGCATCACTAGACTGGGGCATTAGGACCCACTCAGACCGCAGGGTGAGCGCCCCCTACTGGTCCCACTAACACCTCTTCCAGCAGCAACCTCAGCTTTCCCAGGAGTCTCCCATCCAGGTGCTGACCAGGCTCACACCCGCTGAGCTCCAGGGTGATAGAGCTGCCATCAGAAAAAGGGGTTGCTTGCGAAGGGACAGCTCTGGGGTCTCCAGTCACCCCTAACCCGTGTGTCTTTGCGGTGGGAGGCAGCTGCAGGGCGCGGTGGGCTTCCCGCTCACAAGCTGGGCCTCCTGGGCTCGCTTGTGAAACGCAATTAAAGGGGACCTCTGCCAAACGAAGGAGCTGGAATCGACGTTTTCCTTAATGTTTTACAGCGGTTAAGGGCTCAATTATACAACCGCACTCCGTGTGCGTGGGGGGGGTCTCCTGTGCTGGGATAGGGAACCCCCTTCTTGCAGGATAGGAGGAGGCAGGAATGAGTATTTTTTATTGAGTTTATTGTACGTGTTCCTTCCATTGGACAGGCGTGACGCGAGGTGTGCTCCGACAGCCCGCACTGAGACTGCAAAGCCGGTCATGAGCTCCGCCCTTTGAAAATTTTCATTACCATTAACGCATGTTTGTATACAACCAGATACTGAAGGATTCCAAACACCTTAGAATATCCAAGGATCAGAGCGGAAGCGAGAATAAAAGCAGGAATATTATAAACACACAGTGCATAAACACGAATTGCTTTGCTTGCCGTAATAACCTGAATTCGACACTGGGCAGGACTTCTGTTCTGCTGTTTTATTACAATTAAAATCATTCGCGAGACCTTGATTTCCCAAGTTTGTTTCTGATTTTATTTGTTTTAGTTCAATTACATGTATCGAATCACTGGGAGGTGAGAAGTGGGAGTGAACTCTCATTTTAAGTCCCTACAGTCTTTAGTCGCGTTGTTTAAAAAGGATGACATCATCGTTCACGTCGATATGTGACGTAGTACGCAAGGCAACTGTTTATCCTAACAACGGATCCTCGTGTTGAGACGGTTTCCAGGGGCAACAGCACACAGCGACCCAGGAACCAGAGAGCGGTTGGACGTTTTGGGTTTAAAAACCGCAGGAGCCGCGATGATTAATTAATTATTAAATGTTATTAACGATATACAGAAGGACGCAGAGACACGGCGCACGTAGCTGAAGCCAAGTGCAGCGCTGTTAAAATGTAAAACTCTTCAAAAGTGTGTTTCGCAAATTCTGGCTGCAAAGGACGATCCCCACGAACTCGTGTCTTCCCGTGGACTGACGGATTGATTGAAATATCTCGACTTCAATTGTGTTCTTTTTTTATTATCTGGGGAATTCCGACTTTTCCATTCACCGCACATGATGGAGCCAGCGGAGGAAGCGCTCAGTCACCAGAGAGAGCTGGCAGTGCGCAGCGCCAAAGCCTACCTGCTGAAGAGCAGCACCGAGAGCGGCCTGAACCTGTGAGTACTGCCCTGATTACAATATCACCGCTGATCAGAGTAATAACACCACTGAGAAACAGCAGAGACACCTGCTCCTGTGAGTACAGCCCTGATTACAATATCACTGCTGATCAGAGTAATAACACCACTGAGAAACAGCAGAGACACCTGCTCCTGTGAGTACTGCCCTGATTACAATATCACCGCTGATCAGAGTAATAACACCACTGAGAAACAGCAGAGACACCTGCTCCTGTGAGTACTGCCCTGATTACAATATCACCGCTGATCAGAGTAATAACACCACTGAGAAACAGCAGAGACACCTGCTCCTGTGAGTACAGCCCTGGTTACAATATCACTGTTGATCAGAGTAATAACACCACTGAGAAACAGCACAGACACCTGCTCCTGTGAGTACAGCCCTGATTACAATATCACTGCTGATCAGAGTAATAACACCACTGAGAAACAGCACAGAGACACCTGCTCCTGTGAGTACAGCCCTGATTACAATATCACTGCTGATCAGAGTAATAACACCACTGAGAAACAGCACAGAGACACCTGCTCCTGTGAGTACAGCCCTGATTACAATATCACTGCTGATCAGAGTAATAACACCACTGAGAAACAGCACAGAGACACCTGCTCCTGTGAGTACTGCCCTGATTATAATATCACTGCTGATCAGAGTAATAACACCACTGAGAAACAGCACAGAGACACCTGCTCCTGTGAGTACAGCCCTGATTACAATATCACTGCTGATCAGAGTAATAACACCACTGAGAAACAGCAGAGACACCTGCTCCTGTGAGTACAGCCCTGATTACAATATCACTGCTGATCAGAGTAATAACACCACTGAGAAACAGCACAGAGACACCTGCTCCTGTGAGTACTGCCCTGATTATAATATCACTGCTGATCAGAGTAATAACACCACTGAGAAACATCACAGAGACACCTGCTCCTGTGAGTACTGCCCTGGTTACAACATCACCGCTAATCAGAGTAATAACACCACTGAGAAACAGCAGAGACACCTGCTCCTGTGAGTACTGCCCTGGTTACAATATCACTGCTGATCAGAGTAATAACACCACTGAGAAACAGCAGAGACACCTGCTCCTGTGAGTACAGCTCTGATTACAATATCACTGCTGATCAGAGTAATAACACCACTGAGAAACAGCACAGACACCTGCTCCTGTGAGTACAGCCCTGATTACAATATCACTGCTGATCAGAGTAATAACACCACTGAGAAACAGCACAGAGACACCTGCTCCTGTGAGTACTGCCCTGATTATAATATCACTGCTGATCAGAGTAATAACACCACTGAGAAACAGCAGAGACACCTGCTCCTGTGAGTACTGCCCTGGTTACAATATCACCGCTGATCAGAGTAATAACACCACTGAGAAACAGCAGAGACACCTGCTCCTGTGAGTACTGCCCTGGTTACAATGTCACCGCTGATCAGAGTAATAACACCACTGAGAAACAGCAGAGACACCTGCTCCTGTGAGTACAGCCCTGATTATAATATCACTGCTGATCAGAGTAATAACACCACTGAGAAACAGCAGAGACACCTGCTCCTGTGAGTACAGCCCTGATTACAATATCACTGCTTATCAGAGTAATAACACCACTGAGAAGCAGCACAGAGACACCTGCTCCTGTGAGTACTGCCCTGGTTACAATATCACTGCTGATCAGAGTAATAACACCACTGAGAAACAGCACAGAGACACCTGCTCCTGTGAGTACAGCTCTGATTACAATATCACTGCTGATCAGAGTAATAACACCACTGAGAAACAGCAGAGACACCTGCTCCTGTGAGTACAGCTCTGATTACAATAACACCACTGATCAGAGTAATAACACCACTGAGAAACAGCACAGAGACACCTGCTCCTGTGAGTACAGCCCTGATTACAATAACACCACTGATCATAAATAGCTTATTTATTTTATTGTTACACTATGTCCCACTGATGAACCCTTTCTTAAAAAAATATTTATTTCTAGAAGATCTTGTCTTTCTATAGACAACGAGCACATTTCTGTATTAGTTATTTCCATAAGGGCTGATAAGGGTGTAATAGCTCCTGACTAATTCCCCCAGAATCAGAGGCAGTCCGGTCTGAGCGATCAGGCTGAAGAGTCTCTCTCTCTCCCTCCTGCCACCTTCCCTCTCGCCTGACGCGGTGTCCTCCCCCTCTCTGCCCAGCTATGACCACCTGGCACGGGTGCTGTCCAGGGTGCTGTCGGAGCGGCCCGAGAACGCGGCGGATGTGTTCCAGGAGCTGAGCGGCGAGGCCAAGCGGGCGGCGCTGCGCGAGCGGCAGGGCAGCCTGCGCGACGACCTGCCCCCCCCCACCGAGCTGCAGCTGGCCCAGGAGCAGAGGGCGCTCTTCCAGCGCGGGGGGGGGGACGAGCCTGAGCACGAAGAGGAGCTGGTGAGTGGCGCGGGGAGGGGGCGGGACTGGGCTCCACACCTGGGAACTCCCGCACCAGTCCCAGGCCCCTGAGCAACCCAGTGAGCTCCTCCCCTCTGTGGCCCTCCTGAACGTGTCCACAAGCACACAGGACAGGAGGCGAAAACGAAAAAGCAGGCTACTTCAGTCAAGCATCATGCCTGATTGACATTGAATATTGCTCCTTAAGGACTGTGAGCAACACAGCACCATAATGTCATGTCATTTGCCAAACCGCTTTATGCCATACATTGTCACGGCAAGCAACGAGCGCAAGGCAGGGCACACCCTGGAAGGGGCGCCAGTCCATCGCAGGGCCAGTGCAAGCCAATCATACATGGGGACCGTGGGGAGGCCACAGTAAAGGCCGAGGGGGGAAATTTGGCCTGGACACCGGGATAACTCCCTACTCTTATGGAAAAATGCCCTGGGATCTTTAATGACCACTGAGAGTCAGGACCTCGGTTTAAAATCTCATCCGAAAGACAGCGCCCACTACAGCATAGTGTCCCTGCCACTATACTGGGGCGTTAGGACCCACACAGACCGCAGGGTGGGCGCCCTCCACACAACACCATAACAGTCATGTGAAATAAAAAGCTCATATATTTTAAGTATCTTGATTGTTTCATTAAATTGTTTCATTTTAATTAGAAATATGAAATTAGTGGTTATGAAATCAGGTTATGATTAACTCCTTGTTACATACATGTATTAACACATCACCAGCTTGCATTGACTCTCCCTCTCTGTTCCCCCCTTCCTCACCCTCTACATCCTCTCCCTCCCTGCCCAGGTGGAGACGCCCCTGCCCAACGTGGGCGAGCTGGCCTTCTTCCTGGAGCAGGCGGGCGTGGGCCTGGGCCGCGAGGAGATGCAGCGGGTCTTCCTGGCCCTGAAGCAGCTGGTGGACACCCAGCCCCTGCAGCGCTGCCGCTTCTGGGGGCGCATCCTGGGCACCGAGGGCAGCTACCTGGTCGCCGAGGGGGAGTACCGCGAGGGCGAGGAGGAGGAGGAGGAGGAGGGGGCGGAGGAGGGAGAGGAGGAGCAGAGGGAGGGAGAGGGCAGAGAGGAGGAAGATGACGCCGAGGGCCAGGAGGAGGTGAGTCAGGTGCCTTCTGGGAGAGCGACGTGTCTCTCGGGGGTCCTGTTTCAGGACGGTGGGGGCTGTGGAGAGCCTGGGGCTCAGAGCTCTAGGGCTGCTGCAGCACCGGTCCTGGAGGACCCCTCTCTCAGTGTTCCCTCCAGCTGGGCTCTCCCTGCTCCCTGTCCTGGAACAGGCTGCACCCCCAGACCTTTCTGACCTGCTTCTGTGCTCAGCCTTAGCTTTCAGAAACACTGTTACTAGCGCTTTGTCAGAAGGAAATATAGCAAACCAGATTTGGCCACATCTCTTCCTAACTTTCTCATTAAGAGATCGCTGTCCCATTTCTGTCAAGACTGGTGACTGGTTTATGAGAAACATACATGGGTGCAAATGACAGTGTTATCGGGCACCCCCACACCCTGTGTGCTGCAGACATTCTACACAGCTGAATGAGGGGAGCTGGGGATCCTGATGCTGTCTAGAGTTACTAAGCATCCAACCTCTTGTGTGTCTTAATCCACTAGAAACCAATTATTCCATGTGATAAGAGCTCAGCTGGAGTGAAAAACAGACGCCACACAGTCCTGCAGGACCAGAGGACCAGATCTGACAAATACTGGACTTGGTGCTGGCATGGAGCTCAGGACAAACTCCAGCGTGGCCCTTGCGTTAACCAGGACGCTGGGCTATCCTTGCCTTGCACTAGTAATTCCTGGGGCTTACCAAGCTCCTGACAGCCTGCAGTGCTGTCCGAGAGAGACATGGCTCTCCTTCCGCCTTTAGAGTTTGGACTGTCTGTAATGTGCAGCACCCCTCCCCAATTCTGTCTGCTCACGTAGTTCTGACAATAGAATCATAACGAGCAAATTAGACACAAGCTTCTGTGACAGCATATTTTAATGCTTCTGACACTATTAATACCACAGGTTTTATTATTCTGTTTTCCAATGTGATTATTTCCAACCCCAGATCGACCCGCTCCCCAAGTCCACCTACAAGCCGCCCCCTGTGGTCCCGAAGGAGGAGAACCGGACTGGCGCCAACAAGTTCTCCTACTTCGTGTGCAGTGAGCCGGGCCGGCTCTGGGTCCGGCTGCCGCCCGTCACGCCCGCCCAGATCACAGCCGCCCGACGGATCCGCAAGTTCTTCACCGGGCGCCTGGACGCGCCTGTCATCAGCTACCCGCCTTTCCCTGGCAACGAGGCCAACTACCTGCGTGCCCAGATCGCCCGCATCTCGGCGGGCACGCAGGTCAGCCCACTTGGCTTCTACCAGTTCGGGGAGGAGGAAGGCGAGGAGGAAGAGGAGGCGGCCAGGGATAGTTTTGAGGAGAACCCAGACTTTGAGGGCATCCCTGTGCCTGAACTGGCCTCGTCACTGTCCACCTGGGTACACCATACTCAGCACATCCTGCCCCAGGTACCACACTGACACACTGTCCACTGGGTACACCATACTCAGCACATCCTGCCCCAGGTACCACACTGACACACTGTCCACTGGGTACACCATACCCAGCACATCCTGCCCCAGGTACCACACTGACACACTGTCCACTGGGTACCCCATACCCAGCACATCCTGCCCCAGGTACCACACTGACACACTGTCCACTGGGTACCCCATACCCAGCACATCCTGCCCCAGGTACCACACTGACACACTGTCAACTGGGTACCCCATACTCAGCACATCCTGCCCCAGGTACCACACTGACACACTGTCCACTGGGTACACCATACTCAGCACATCCTGCCCCAGGTACCACACTGACACACTGTCCACTGGGTACACCATACCCAGCACATCCTGCCCCAGGTACCACACTGACACACTGTCCACTGGGTACCCCATACCCAGCACATCCTGCCCCAGGTACCACACTGACACACTGTCCACTGGGTACCCCATACCCAGCACATCCTGCCCCAGGTACCACACTGACACACTGTCAACTGGGTACCCCATACTCAGCACATCCTGCCCCAGGTACCACACTGACACACTGTCCACTGGGTACCCCATACCCAGCACATCCTGCCCCAGGTACCACACTGACACACTGTCAACTGGGTACACCATACCCAGCACATCCTGCCCCAGGTACCACACTGACACACTGTCCACTGGGTACACCATACCCAGCACATCCTGCCCCAGGTACCACACTGACACGCTGTCTACTGGGTACACCATACTCAGCACATCCTGCCCCAGGTACCACACTGACACACTGTCCACTGGGTACACCATACCCAGCACATCCTGCCCCAGGTACCACACTGACACACTGTCCACCTGGGTACACCATACTCAGCACATCCTGCCCCAGGTACCACACTGACACACTGTCCACCTGGGTACACCATACCCAGCACATCCTGCCCCAGGTACCACACTGACACGCTGTCCACTGGGTACCCCATACCCAGCACATCCTGCCCCAGGTACCACACTGACACGCTGTCCACTGGGTACCCCATACCCAGCACATCCTGCCCCAGGTACCACACTGACACACTGTCCACTGGGTACCCCATACCCAGCACATCCTGCCCCAGGTACCACACTGACACACTGTCCACTGGGTACCCCATACCCAGCACATCCTGCCCCAGGTACCACACTGACACACTGTCCACTGGGTACACCATACCCAGCACATCCTGCCCCAGGTACCACACTGACACGCTGTCTACTGGGTACACCATACTCAGCACATCGTGCCCCAGGTACCACACTGACACGCTGTCTACTGGGTACACCATACCCAGCACATCCTGCCCCAGGTACCACACTGACACGCTGTCCACTGGGTACCCCATACCCAGCACATCCTGCCCCAGGTACCACACTGACACACTGTCAACTGGGTACACCATACCCAGCACATCCTGCCCCAGGTACCACACTGACACACTGTCCACTGGGTACACCATACCCAGCACATCCTGCCCCAGGTACCACACTGACACGCTGTCCACTGGGTACACCATACCCAGCACATCCTGCCCCAGGTACCACACTGACACGCTGTCCACTGGGTACACCATACCCAGCACATCCTGCCCCAGGTACCACACTGACACACTGTCCACTGGGTACACCATACCCAGCACATCCTGCCCCAGGTACCACACTGACACGCTGTCTACTGGGTACACCATACTCAGCACATCCTGCCCCAGGTACCACACTGACACGTTGTCCACTGAGTACACCATACCCAGCACATCCTGCCCCAGGTACCACACTGACACGCTGTCCACTGGGTACCCCATACCCAGCACATCCTGCCCCAGGTACCACACTGACACGCTGTCCACTGGGTACACCATACCCAGCACATCCTGCCCCAGGTACCACACTGACACGCTGTCTACTGGGTACACCATACTCAGCACATCCTGCCCCAGGTACCACACTGACACGCTGTCCACTGGGTACACCATACCCAGCACATCCTGCCCCAGGTACCACACTGACACGCTGTCCACTGGGTACACCATACTCAGCACATCCTGCCCCAGGTACCACACTGACACACTGTCCACCTGGGTACACCATACCCAGCACATCCTGCCCCAGGTACCACACTGACACACTGTCCACTGGGTACCCCATACCCAGCACATCCTGCCCCAGGTACCACACTGACACACTGTCCACTGGGTACCCCATACCCAGCACATCCTGCCCCAGGTACCACACTGACACACTGTCCACTGGGTACCCCATACCCAGCACATCCTGCCCCAGGTACCACACTGACACACTGTCAACTGGGTACACCATACCCAGCACATCCTGCCCCAGGTACCACACTGACACACTGTCCACTGGGTACACCATACCCAGCACATCCTGCCCCAGGTACCACACTGACACGCTGTCCACTGGGTACACCATACCCAGCACATCCTGCCCCAGGTACCACACTGACACGCTGTCCACTGGGTACACCATACCCAGCACATCCTGCCCCAGGTACCACACTGACACACTGTCCACTGGGTACACCATACCCAGCACATCCTGCCCCAGGTACCACACTGACACACTGTCCACTGGGTACACCATACCCAGCACATCCTGCCCCAGGTACCACACTGACACACTGTCCACTGTTCAGACTGACACACGTTCACTGGGTACACACACTCACAACCTCTCTCTCTCAGGGGCGCTGTGTGTGGGTGAACTTGGCCCAGAAGCGAGAGGAGGATTTCGAGGAGGAAGGGGAGGAAGAGGAGAAGGAGGAAGAGCCAGACGAGCCAGAGCCAGAGGTGGGGCCTCCTCTGCTCACCCCATTATCCGAGGACGCAGGTCAGTTGACCCCCAGCTTCACATGGACAGTCTCTGCTCAGACACCTGTTGATACCTACTGAAGCTAAGCAGGTGTGAACTTGGTCAGGACCTGGATGAGAGACCTCCTGGGAAACACCAAGGTTGCTGCTGGAAGAGGTGTTAGTGGGGCCAGCAGGGGGTGCTCACCCTGCGGTCCATGTGGGTCCTAATGCCCCAGTATAGTGACAGGGACACTGTACTGTAAACAGGCTCCGTCCTTCGGATGAGATGTAAAACTGAGGTCCTGACTCTTTGAGGTCATTAAAAATCCCAGGGTGTTTCTCAAAACGAGTAGGGGTGTAACCCCGGCGTCCTGGCCAAATTTCCCCCTGGACTTTACCAGTCATGGCCTCCTAATAATCCCCATCTCTGAACTGGCTTCATCACTCTGCTCTCCTCCCACTGAGAGCTGGTGTGTGGGGAGTGTACTGGTGCACTATGGCTGCTGTCGCATCATCCAGGTGGGGCTGCACACTGGTGGGGGTGGAGGGGATCCCTATTACCTGTAAAGCACTTTGAGTGGAGTGTCCAGAAAAGTGTTATATAAGTGTGTGGAATTAATTATTATTACATGTGCTCTGAGCCCTCAGTGTTTCTGTGTGTTTCAGAGATCAGTAACACCCCTCCCTGGAGCTCCAAGGTCTCCTCCTCTCTGATCTCCCAATACGCCATCGCTGTGCTGCGCTCCAACCTCTGGCCAGGAGCGTGTGCCTTCGCCACCGGGAAGTAAGCAAGGAGAGGGGGAGAGAGAGAGGGAGCAGGGGAGAGAGAGGGAGTGAGGGGGAGAGAGAGAGGGAGCGAGGGGGAGAGAGAGAGGGGGGGAGCGAGGGGGAGAGAGAGAGGGGGGGAGCAGGGGAGAGAGAGAGAGGGGGAGCAGGAGAGAAAGAGAGGGGGGGAGCAGGAGAGAAAGAGAGGGGGGAGCAGGAGAGAGAGAGAGGAGAGAAAGAGAGGGGGGAGCAGGAGAGAAAGAGAGGGGGGAGCAGGAGAGAGAGAGAGGAGAGAGAGGGGGGAGCAGGAGAGAAAGAGAGGGGGGAGCAGGAGAGAAAGAGAGGGGGGAGCAGGAGAGAGAGAGAGAGGAGAGAGAGGGGGGAGCAGGAGAGAGAGAGAGGGGGGAGCAGGAGAGAGAGAGAGGAGAGAGAGGGGGGAGCAGGAGAGAAAGAGAGGGGGGAGCAGGAGAGAGAGAGAGGAGAGAGAGAGGGGGGGAGCAGGGGAGAGAGGGGGGGAGCAGGAGAGAAAGAGAGGGGGGAGCAGGAGAGAGAGAGGGGAGAGAGAGGGGGGAGCAGGAGAGAAAGAGAGGGGGGAGCAGGAGAGAGAGAGAGAGGAGAGAGAGGGGGGAGCAGGAGAGAGAGAGAGGGGGGAGCAGGAGAGAGAGAGAGAGGAGAGAGAGGGGGGAGCAGGAGAGAAAGAGAGGGGGGAGCAGGAGAGAGAGAGAGAGAGAGGAGAGAGAGGGGGGAGCAGGAGAGAAAGAGAGGGGGGAGCAGGAGAGAGAGAGAGGAGAGAGAGGGGGGAGCAGGAGAGAGAGAGAGGAGAGAGAGAGGGGGGGAGCAGGGGAGAGAGGGGGGGAGCAGGAGAGAAAGAGAGGGGGGAGCAGGAGAGAGAGAGGGGAGAGAGAGGGGGGAGCAGGAGAGAAAGAGAGGGGGGAGCAGGAGAGAGAGAGAGAGGAGAGAGAGGGGGGAGCAGGAGAGAAAGAGAGGGGGGAGCAGGAGAGAGAGAGGAGAGAGAGAGGGGGGGAGCAGGGGAGAGAGGGGGGGAGCAGGAGAGAGAGAGGGGGGGAGCAGGAGAGAGAGAGGGGGGGAGCAGGAGAGAAAGAGAGGGGGCAGCAGGAGAGAGAGAGGAGAGAGAGAGGGGGGTAGCAGGAGAGAAAGAGAGGGGGCAGCAGGAGAGAGGAGAGAGAGAGGGGAAGAGAGGAGGAGCGAGAGGGTTTGGGGAAATGCAGAGGAACAGAAGGGAAGTGGGAGAGAGAGGATTGAGTGGGAATGGTAGGGAGAGGGAAAGAGAGGAAAGCAGGGAGAAGAGAGAGAATGAGAGGAGAAGGGAGGGAAGAATGGGGTGAGACTGACAAGGAGATGGAAACTCAGAGGAACCAGAAGGGAACGACAGTAAAGTGGCTACAAGGATGGCTCATTCTCACTCGCTCTCTGTGCAGGAAGTTCGAGAACATCTACATCGGCTGGGGCCTGAAGTTCGTGGGCGACGGCTACACCCCCCCTGTGCCTGCCGCCCCCCAGCGGGAGTACCCCAGCGGCCCAGAGGTGACGGAGGCCGCGGACCCCAGCCTGGAGGAAGAGCAGGCCCTGAAGGCAGCCCTGGAGGAGCAGAGGGCTGCCCAGGAGGAGACCGAGGAGATGGAGGGAGAGGAGGAGGAGGAGGAGGATGACTGAGGGAGGGAGAGAGGAAGAGGAAAGGACGGACAGAGAGAGCAGAGGAAAGCGGACTGAAGGAGAGAGGCAGGGAGAGAGCAGAGAAAGACCAGGAGAGAGGACTGAGGCAGTAGGAGAGGAGAGAAGAGAAACACAGAGAGAGACACATTAACCACATCTCTCACCTGCTTGTATTTCAGCCATTTCTGACATTTTTGCATATTAAGAAAATCCTGCACCTCTCGTATTAAATTATTAAAAACTAGATGCCAAAAAAAAGAGAACTGATTTTATCACTTAGATCACACAGCCAAAATAATGACAATAACACCAAACGAGAGGAATGTCAATTCCTTTTAAGACTTGTATATACTGTATAATGTCATCTGAGCTTGTAAATGCATGTTTACTGCAGATGGTGTAGTGCACCATACAGATACAGATACAGACGCATATGTAAGACCTTGCCCCAGAGTGGGCAGATATTCAAGTCAATGTAGCTCCTGCACAAACATCCCAAGACGCAGCACGCACAAACGCAAGTGTCTAGTTGATGTGCATGTAACTGCACATCTCTGCCACCAGATGGCAAGAGAGTGTAGCAAATGATCTTCTGTTGCTCAGAACCTGTTCAATTCTTTCAAAACATATTTCATTGCCTTTGTCTACCGCTGTTCTTTGTAAAGTTTTTCCAAGCACTTCACATACAGGAAGTGCAGCCTAAATTCGTCCACCACTCCTTGGTGTCACAGGACAGCTGTTCCACACCAGTAGCCCCACGTGGACAAGTGAGAAACTACTTAACCACTTGAATGAAGGGGAAACTTCACGCAGGACAGGCTGTACCAGCCCAGAGTGGTATTGAGCCAGGGTTAACTTCTCTACTCTAATGAACAGTGCCAGGGGATCTTCAATGATCAAGCAGTCAGCACATAATTTGAACATCACATCTAATGGGCAGAGGCTATCTGTGTGGAGCTTGTATGTTCTCATGGTTTCCTCCCACAGTCCACAAACAGATTGGTAGGTTATTAGGCTAATGGAGTGAGTGTGTGGGTGATCTGTGATGGACTGGTGTCCTGTTCAGGGTTTATCCAGCCATGCCACACTTTCCTGGCAGGATAGACTCCGGCTCTCCCACCTGTCCTGGATAAAGCAGTTGGAAAATGGAAGGCAGGATTAATCTTTTTTTTTCACGTGCATCGAATTTCTTTATGGCTGATGTGTTAAAAAGCATTCTCTCACCCCTGCCAACACTACCACCACGCTCGCTGACGCTCGCTGAGATCAGGTTGGACTGCAGACCCCTGGGGTCTCTTTATCAGTGTTCCAGGGGCAGGGGGCAGTAGCCCTCCCTAAGGCCCCCACTCGGATCTTCATGGTGACTCAGCGCGCGCCCGTCAGCAGCTCTCTCGCCGAGTGTGCTGAGTGGCCAGTCCCCCCCTCGGCTCGTCTGCTGCTTCGCTGAAACCCCATCGTGGCCCCGACGGGAGGAAGTTAACTTGTATCGACGGGGAGTGAGGGGGGCCGGCGGACGTGCCGCTACAGACCCCTGCCCCCCCCCACCTGGCGCCCGTCCCGCTGTCCTGCGCCCACGCGGCCTCACGGTGCGGCTACGCTGCCGCCGAACCCACTGATCACCGCCATCTCTCGCCACCTCTGCGCTTTCCATCGTTTCTCCTCCCTGCCCCCCGTTTCTCCTCCAGTCTCCTCTCCTCTGTCACAGAGCGCCGCGGCCCGGCCTTGCGCGGCCAGCCTGGCAGAGCCGGAGGAGACGGCTGTCTGTGGGGAGCTGGTGATATATGAGGGGAGCTGGCTGCAGCCAGTGGCCAGGCAGAGAGGAAGACGGATGTCAGCACTGCCAGGGGAGAGAGAGTGTGTGTGTGGGGCTGTGTGTGGCAGGAATGAGGGGTGGGGTGTACCCTTATAAAACCTCACTGTTTCTCTCA
The DNA here is from genome assembly GCF_055471065.1 of Atractosteus spatula. Lineage (NCBI taxonomy): Eukaryota > Metazoa > Chordata > Actinopteri > Semionotiformes > Lepisosteidae > Atractosteus > Atractosteus spatula. The sequence goes on along the minus strand of NC_142708.1, from coordinate 71,319,074 downwards.
CTCACACACACACACAGCAGCAGGACTCTGCAGCAGCACAGACTCCCCGCTCAGACAGCCAAGCCCGGGGGCCATAAATGTTAGATGCTGGCCTCTAAATATTTAAGGAGTCGCTCGGTGCAGTTACAGCCGAGGAGCCGGGCTGTGTCAGACCGGCGGCTGGGAAGTCAGTCCTCTCTCATGCGATCCTGACGAGCGCGCGGCTCAATTATTCACGGCCTGCGGGACAGCCCCGCCACAGGGGGAACGGGAAGCTCTCGGGACAGCGAGTGCGTGCGTGACCCACGCCAGGGCTGGACGCACACCTGCCTGACAGCGCTGGGGGTGTCTTTATCGCACCCGGGCTTAAACCCTGCGCCCCAGAAAGAGGCAGGGGGATGAAGTCTCAGGCAGACAGTATGAAATAACTGAGGGACATATAGACAGTCTAGTCTAAGTGGGAGGGGATCAAAGCTTTTGAATAAACAACAATTAATCATGATTACCAATCATGGCCTCCTAATAATCCCCATCTCTGAACTGGCTTCACTCTGCTCTCCTCCCACTGAGAGCTGGTGTGTGGGGAGCGTTCTGGTGCACTATGGCTGCAGTCGCATCATCCAGGTGGGGCTGCACACTGGTGGTGATAGTGGGATTCTCCATTACTGTAAAGCGCTTTGAGTCGAGTGTCCAGAAAAGTGCTACATAAGTGTAAGGAATTGTTATTATTAATTATTGAGCTTGATACATGACTCATTAGGATTTGACTGAGCTGCTGGATGAAAGGTTACGATACAAGCCATTCTGCCTTTTTATCGGCAGAGCGTGGGCAAGCATGAAGGACAGGGCGCCTCCTGGCACTCAACTGGCTGGGTCAGTACGCCACAGTACTCGTCAGTACGCTAACAACAGGCTGTCTCTGTGCTTCAGATCTGTCCGATGTTAACCCTTCTGTGCCTTTAGACAGTAGACGACCCTGCTCTGCTACCTTACTGGAGCACTACAGACACTTACTGTACGTACCGGGAAATACAGAAGCCCTGCCACTGGCCAAGTGCTGAACAACACCAAGCATGCTCAAACACATCAGTGCTGTGCGCAGTGTAATCGTGCTCTTTCGGAGCCCAGTGTGCTAGTTTTGTGTGGGTATTTTATTGCGTGAGGGGCTGGGGGCTATATGAAGATCATGGGCAATAACAAATCATAGGGAGATACAATGAAGAAAGCAGAAAATAAAACAATTCACAGGCATGGTCAGCTCTCTCTCTCTTTTCTCCCCCAATTCTCTCATCTAAACCCCCTAAATCTCCTCCTCGGTATCGGCCTCTCTCCAGCTTCATTCCTGCCTCCCCGCCACCTCCCTCCTTCCCGTCTTCCCTGCCTGCCTCTCCTGCACTGCCTCCTCTCCTCCCAGCTCAGCGTGGAATCAATTTACCGGTACATTACTCTCTCGTACCGGGATCTGCGGCTGCTTTTCCTTCCTCACTCTCTCTCTCTCTCCATACAATCAGCTCCCACAGTGCTACAGCTCCAGCCGCTGACCAGCAGCACAAACAGTAGGAAAGGTGAGCCATCATTAGGAATATCAGTTCCCAGGCAGACAGCGCTCGGAACTACTGTCCTGTATGTGTGCGGCCTGGAGCCTTCCTTTGACCACATGACCTCGGGCGCTCATTACCCTCCAGATGTCCCTGTAGGCACTCTAATCTCAGAGTCCATTAGCTAATCGGCACAGCAACTGTGATTAATTATAGAATTACAAACTAAATATGACAGCTTTGTTTGTACAGATCAACCACTTACACAAATCGAATCACTGGGTCCAGTCAGGCCAAATCTGTCTGAATTGATGTAGTATAAATGCCGTATATTCATTTAGGCAAACAAAATTGGTATTTTATATGACTAATCCATAACATTTGACATGTTTGAGTCTGTGGTTTCCAGTCTAGACTGTATCATATCATACTGTACCCCTACAGTCCAGAGATCACTGGTCCAGTCTGTGTCGTATTGTAACCCTACAGTCCAGAGATCACTGGTCCAGTCTGTGTCCTATTGAAACCCTACAGTCCAGAGATCACTGGTCCAGTCTGTGTCCTATTGTAACCCTATAGTCCAGAGATCACTGGTCCAGTCTGTGTCATATTGTAACCCTACAGTCCAGAGATCACTGGTCCAGTCTGTGTCATACTGTAACCCTACTGTCCAGAGATCACTGGTCCAGTCTGGGCTGTGTCGTATTGTGTCCCCATAGCCAGTACAAGGTTTCTAATTACTAAGCATTTGGAAGTTAGAACTCAAGCACCTGTCCTCCCCTGAACTCTGACCAGCGGACGCAAGTAGAAAGTAAGAGGCAGAAGCCAGAGGGCAATCCTTTACATACAGGGCGATGGTCTTCTGGAGAATGCTGCCCAGCCAGGTCGTTAACACTGAGTCTCTGGAACCGGCTGGGTGGGATTGACCAGACAGAGCAGTCAGGGGGGCTGAATGACTTTCTCCCGTTCGCAACCTCTCCTGTCTTCCCATGTCCTTCAGTTCACCTGTCCCACTAGGCTGTCCCGTCAGTCCAGCGGGGAAGCGCGTTGGCCCTGACCGCCGCCCCCTGGTGGCCGGGGGCGCGAAAGGTTCACGTCTGTGGTCTGCTCACGCTTCGAGGAGAGAGCGGGGGAGGGCGGGAGAGAGAGACAGGGACAGAGAGAGAGAGAGCGCTTCTTCGACTCTGCAGGGACCATTAAAGAGGGAGAGACAGAGGAGGGGGGGGGGGGCTGAAGAAAGAGAGCAGGCCGGGGGAGAAAGATGGAGGGATGAGAGAGAGAGAGGAGGGGGAGGGCAGAGGAATGCGTGAGACAGAGAGGGAAAGATTAGAAAGGGGGAGGGGATGCGCAGACACCAGGCTTTATCTCCCTCATTTGTTTCTCTTTCTTGGCGCGTTAGTTTCTCTCTCTCCATCATTAACTGCGGTTTAAGGAAGAGAGGAAATTCAGTAGCAGAGGAGCTGCGGACGGCAGGACTGCAGTGCAGCGCCGTGCTGCACTGGGACAAGAGCGGGCGTCAGGCGGAGCTCCCCCTGCTGGTGGGGACCCTCTCCTCTCTCCCCGCTGGAAAGAGCGGCCCACGACCTTGGCAAGGTCATGACCAGCTCTTCTGCTCTTTCACAGGGTTAGACACACCCGCCGGCCAAAATATTAGGACCCCCCCCTTCGCAGCCATGTCCTCCCAAACCGGACGGACTCTCTCTGTCTCTCTCTAGGGAATAAACCCTAGAATCCCAATCCGACTACCTCTGATGGATCCGATGTTTCAGGTGCTTGTGGGACACGCGCTCCAGTAGGTCGTGCTCACGTCCTGTTCGGGCTGTTCTCGCCGCTGGCAGAGGCCCAACATGCTGGTTGATGGGGGTTCCCAATATTTTGGCCAGCATATTTTTGGTATCCTAATATTTTTCTATAAGATTCTTATTCTGCTCTGTGTGACTAATATCACTCTAGCACTGTTTTTCTCCTTTGCCCTAGTATAAAACTTTATCAGGCCCTAAAGGGTTCTATATTCTGTGGACTGACTGAGCAGAGGAGGAGGCTCTGGTTATGGACGGTGTTGTGGGAAATCCTTCACTGAAGGAGCAGTCTTGCGTGGCTTCAGTTGTTTTACTGAGCTCAATAATGACATCAACGCGCATTGGGTCTGCCCCGCAGGACAGACAACCTGCAAGGGTTTCCCAGCTCTTATATACAGTATGAGCTCAGGAAACAGTTTTGTTTCACAGCTTCATGGGTATTCGTCTTGCCCTTTGATATGTAGCATGAGTTGACCAGTTGGTCCTGTCCTTTGATGCGTAGCTGTAACTGTTGGAGCTGCTTAAGATATGTTAAGACAGCAGACATATGACACAATGTGCTTGAATTAATACTGTAGTGTTGAATACAGATAAATTATATATATATTTTCCATCAATAATATATATATGTTTTATGTTCTACTTCAGACGGCCCCTATCCACTCAGTCTAACAAGCCACCATAAATCGCTCGTCTCTGAAGACTGGGAACTCTTGGCGGTTAGTGATCCATCAAGCAAGCCGTCTTTTCAATGAACAAAGCTCTGCCCTTTGAAGACTTTGTGACATTCAGAATTACACTCCATGTGATCTCCAACCGGCTTCATGAAACGAGCAGCTTCCTTGCAAAGCCTATAGGTTATTATTCACGGTCACCTCTGAACCTGCTGGATCAACTGATCTCAAATAAAAGGGCGAATCAATAAATAAACTAAAATCGAAATCAATTACTAACTCGGAAAAAGGGTGAATCACCATCGATTTCTGAAACAGGCGTGCGGGGGTGACTGTGGCCTACAGCCTGCGAGAGGTTGACACAGGATCACATTATAAAGTTGCCCAAAGGCCCTGACATGGAAACTGAGCGTTACAGCTGTTCGGCCCTAATGATTTAATCTGCTGGCTTTACCTGCCCCGACTGGAGCGACCCGAGTGACTAATCTGGTCTGGGAGGCTACGCGGATCGGGGAGAGGGGTACTGTAGATGAAGTGGAATTTGCCCACTTGAAACAGCGCACCCAGGGGGAAGAGACCATCTGCCGGCGGGTCCGGAACCCTGGACCGTGGCCGTTGGCTGCACAGGCCCAGGCCGGGCGGGTCCAGCTCCCTGCTGCCCAGCTGGTGGCGCTGAGGCCGGGGCTCCACAGGCCCAGCGGACACACAGGGAAGTGGAATGCAGGCTCGGAGCAGAAGCTCTCGGATACCCGGAGAAACAGCATCAGGGGACTCCGGCACCAGGGAGCGCCCCTCCACCTTGCGCCGAGTCTCCCCCAGACCGGGCCGAGGTCCGGTCAGCGGTGTAAAACATTCCCATCGCTGCTTTCGCTGGCGATTGCCTGATTCCCTGGCGATTGCCTGTTTCCCTGGCGATTGCCTGATTCCTTGAGATTGCCTGATTCCTCGCCATTGCCTGATTCCCTCGCAATTGCCTGATTCCTTGAGATTGCCTGATTCCGCGCGATTGCCTGATTCCTCGCCATTGCCTGATTCCCTCGTAATTGCCTGATTCCTTGAGATTGCCTGATTCCTTGAGATTGCATGTTTCCCTGGCGATTGCCTGATTCCTTGAGATTGCCTGATTCCTTGAGATTGCTTGTTTCCCTGGCGATTGCCTTTTCCCTGGCGATTGCTTGTTTCCCTGGCGATTGCCTGATTCCTTGAGATTGCCTGATTCCTCGCGATTGCCTGATTCCCTCGAGATTGCCTGTTTCCCTGGCGATTGCCTGTTTCCCTGGCGATTGCCTGATTCCTTGAGATTGCCTGATTCCTCCCGATTGCCGGATTCCTCGTGATTGCCTGATTCCCTGGCGATTGCCTGATTCCTCACGATTGCGTTCTTCAAGGCCAGAAGCCACTAAGCGGATAGCAAGGCTTGCTTGAGCCCCTTTCTCAGCCCATCCAGCCCCTGCTACAGTCTGAACAGAGGGCAGGAGCGCCCCCTGTGACAGGGAGGAGAGATGGGCAGGGATCGAACCCTGGCTGGGGCAGTCTGGGGCAGCCCGATCGATCTCGCCTGCAGGGCTGGGGGAGGCAGGGGGAAACCGGAGCACGTGGGGACCGCCATATAGGAATACCACCTTTGTAAAGCCAAATGGCCTCAACTAAAACAGCGACACCTGTTTACCTCAGGTCTGCTTTAATCCCCCCGTGAGTAAGGGCAGAATGAGAGTCAATGGGATGTGCATGAAACTAAAGAAAGCTCATGTTTCGATGTCTGTGCATGCACAACCTGTCACAGTCTGTGCGTACGGGTGCAGAGGTGAATTGTGTCTGCCTTCTTGGAAGTGTGTGTTTGTACGTTTTCACACAAGTGTGTGCGTGAGTGAGCATGTGTGTGATGAGTGTGCTCTTGTGAGTGTGTGTTAAGCCAGACTGAGTTCCTAGTTATCAGCTTGTTATTCTCTAATGAGCTTTATGTGGGTGTAGGTAGGACTTGGAGCCTGACAGATCACTCTTGTCTCTGTGTTTTCCCCCTTCTCTCTCATTAATTTTTCCTCAGTCTATTATTCCTCTTTCCTTCTCTCCAGCCTGCCTGTGCTGTCTCCCTCTCTCATTTCATTCCTTATCCCCTCTATTCCAGTCTGCGGAGAGCGCCTGATTTCATTCATGTCACTCTCCGACTCATTCTCCCTCAATCTAGATCTATATTTTGCAGTCTTTGCACTGTTTATACAAGGTTAAAATGTTTCTGTTTACATACAGCCCGTGCCCATATTCACCTGGACCTAAAGTGGTGATATTTGGACTTTTGACCTTGCTCAATGCCCTAAAAGTTACAGAAGCACCTCACTGGAACTCAGCATCACTGAAACCCAGTTTCATTACTGGGCTGCTGTGTCAACTGCATGTGTTAACCCTCTCCCTGCCTGCTTCTCCCTCTGTCCTTCTCTGCCTCTCTCCCTCTCTCTCTCATTCCCTCTCTCCCTCCTCCTCCTCCCTCTCTCTCATTCCCTGTCTTCCTCCTTCCTCTTCCTCACTCTCTCTCATTCCCTCTCTACCTCCTCCTCCCTTTCTCTCATTCCCTCTCTCCCTCCCTCCTCCTCCTCCCTCTCTCTCGTTCCTTCTCTCCCTCCCTCCTCCTCCTCCCTTTCTCTCGTTCCCTCTCTCCCTCCTACTCTTCGCTCTCTCTCGTTTCCTCTCTACCTCCTCCTCCCTTTCTCTCGTTCCCTCTCTCCCTCCCTCCTCCTCCCTCTCTCTCATTCCCTCTCTCCATCTCTCCTCCTCCTCCTCCCTCTCTCTCATTCCCTCTCTCCCTCCCTCCTCCTTCCTCTTCCTCCCTCTCTCTCATTCCCTCTCTCCCTCCCTCCTCCTCCTCCCTCTCTCTCGTTCCCTCTCTCCCTCCCTCCTCCTCCTCCTCCCTTTCTCTCGTTCCCTCTCTCCTTCCTACTCCTCGCTCTCTCTCGTTCCCTCTCTCCCTCCCTCCTCCTCCTCGCTCTCTCTCGTTCCCTCTCTCCCTCCTCCTCCTCCTCCCTCTCCCTCGTTCCCTCTCTCCCTCCTCCTCCTCCTCCCTCTCCCTCCAGGCTCACGCCCCACTGAGAAACGACATGCTTTGTGCGCAGAGAGAATATCGATCCTTCCTTTTGTGATGGAGAGAACGAAACAGCTGTCACACTGACAGAGCAAGACAAATGGAGGAGAGAAGAGGCATTTACAATGCAGACAGCCTGAAAAGTAGAGGGAGAGAGAGAGGGGGAAGAGCAGGGAAAAAGAAAGGAGAGAGGGGAAGGAGTTATAAACAGATTCACAGATATCACTCCTGGGGTATATATACCGTATACACTGCACACCTGGGGTATATATAATGTATACACAGAGCATCTGGGGTATATATACTGTATATAGTACACACCTGGGGTATATATACTGTATACACTGAGCATCTGGGTTTATATACTGCACACACTGCACACCTGAGGTATATATACTGTATATAGTACACACCTGGGGTATATATACTGTATACACTGAGCATCTGGGTTTATATACTGCACACACTGCACACCTGAGGTATATATACTGTATATAGTACACACCTGGGGTATATATACTGTATACACTGAGCATCTGGGGTATATATACTGTATATAGTACACACCTGGGGTATATATATTGCACACACTGAGCATCTGGGGTACATATACTGCACACACTGCACACCTGGGGTATATATACTGAACACACTGAGCATCTGGGGTATGTATACTGCACACCTGGAGTATATACTGTATACTGCACACACTGAGCATCTGGGGTATATATACTGCACACACTGAGTATCTGGGGTATATATATTGCACACACCACACTGCACACCTGGCTATATACTGTATACTATACACACTGCACACCCGAGGTACTGTATAGATTGTTTGCACTGTATACCTGTGGTGTATATTCAGTACTCTAAATACATTATACATCTGGGCAATATATACGGTACGTAGTTTGTGTATGAATATAAATGTGGTGAATGATGGCACACCAGGCACAATGATGCTGTGTTTGTGTCGACTCGATTTAATGGTAGGTGTTGCGTCCCGAATACGGTGTATTTGCCGGGGCTGCTCAGTTCGATGAAGGCGTAATTATTTCTGACAGCTGGGTGTAGGACCCAGCGTTGAAGCCCCGGCTGTGTGCCGCGAGTGTGGAGCACTAGCAGAGCAGAAGAGAGACAGACAGAGATGGACAGGGAGAGGGGCAAAGACAGAGGGAGCAGGGAGGAGAGGTGGAGAAGGAGGGAGTGGAGAGAGGAGAAGGACAGGGAGAGAGGGAGAGAGGGAGAGAGAGAGGGAGGGGTGACAGTGCTGCTTTCTCTCTCCGGCAGTTTGAAAGTCATTTAGCGGCTCAGCCTCAGCAGAGACACCAGTAACAACAGCAGCCGGAGAATCACACTGTGGTGACGGGACCACAGAGCGGTAATTCTGGGCCGCGGAAAGGAGATACAACTAACAGGGAAAACAGCCGAAAGCTGCAAGAAGGAGGAAGAAAAAGAGAGGAAAGGAATCAAACACACAGCCTACAATGCACACGCAACACCGAACACACACAACATGTAAGGACACGGGAATCCAGTCACACTGAGAGCGCACGGAAACGGACACGAGCAGCCGGGACACAGCGGCGGACAAGTACAGCGCGCACACTCGCTCTCGCTCACTCATCCGGACGGGACACGTCTGCTTCTGCGCGTCCGGAGAGACACGGCTCCAGCTGTCGGTCCAAGCCCGCGAGGAGCCCGCGAGGAGCCGCGCTCCCAGGTGAGTCTCTGGCGCGAGCCCGGCCGCTGGAGCCCGGCGCGCTCTCCCTCTGTTTTTAACCTCTTTCCCTTTTCCCTCCGTCCCTCCCTCCCTTTGCTTTCTCTCCTACTGTTCCTCCTTCTTAAAAAGACCCGTTATCGCACTTGTATCACACACCCCTGTTTGCTGAGAATCCCCCTGACCCGACCGGGCAGGAAAACGCCGCCCCATTCCGAAACTGTTCAAGAGAACATTTCCACGGGAGTCGAGCGAAACACGCCAGTGAGAAGAAGTGTCCGTGGAGCTCTGGCACCTGACACCTGCGTGTGGTGTTCGGAACATCTGGGGATTTTTCAGTCATTCCAGTTTCATTTGTCGGGTTTATTGGCAAGTCCGGCGAGACTTTCACTGTGATCGGCTGCAGGAATCCCATGGGAAGTGCGTGTCTTTCTGTGTGCCCGCTCCTGCAGCTGTTGCTTTCTTTCTGCTGAAACAGCAGTTATTACAGTTATTTTTCGGTATTTGAGAGAAGGGGGTTTTGCAGCAGGAGGGGTGCTAATCAGTGTTGTTGTTTAATTCACAGAGGAACGGCCGTAACTGTTTGCGGGGATAATTATTCTCTGTCTCTTGTTGGCAAAACCGACAGGTTTGCTGTTTGCAGTGACTTCGGTTTGATACAACTAATTTCACTCCCAGCAGCAGCAGACCGAGACAGGGAGAGAGCAGGCTCGCTGCCGTTGTTTTAAAGTGTTAATTGTGTGTACTGGGGGGAAAGGGAATTCCAGACGCCTCCAGGAAAAGAACAAATTGGTTTTTGTTTTCATTCCAGCACATTAAAAAAGACACACTGCACTGGTGTAAACACTGCAACACTGTAAAACACACATTGTTGGAATACACGAACACAGTAACACACAGCACTTTGGCACACTATCACAGCACTGTAACACACTAACACAACACTGTAAAACAGGACTCTATACAGTATCGCACCACTATAGCACACATAGCATTGTAACACACACATCGTTGAAATACACTATCACACATCGTACAGTGACACACACACAGTAGAAAAATACAAACTAGAAAATAGTGTTTTCAAAAACTGAAACTTTTTTGGCATGTACAGACTGTTCTTTTACCAGAATGCAAGTTCCGCAGTTTTTCAACGCAATCAGCAAAACATTCGTTCTGGACTTGTTCCGATGTTTCCTTTAATGAGAGTGAGCTGTTCTGAACCTCTCGACCATCACTCCCTGTCTCTCCTCCTGAGACAGTATATAACACACCAGTGGACACGGCCTGTTGTCCTTATTCAGGGAGACAGACTGGACACACCAGTGGACACGGCCTGTTGTCCTTATTCAGAGAGACAGACTGGACACACCAGTGGACACGGCCTGTTGTCCTTATTCAGGGAGACAGACTGGACACACCAGTGGACACGGCCTGTTGTCCTTATTCAGAGAGACAGACTGGACACACCAGTGGACACGGCCTGTTGTCCTTATTCAGGGAGACAGACTGGACACACCAGTGGACACGGCCTGTTGTCCTTATTCAGAGAGACAGACTGGACACACCAGTGGACACGGCCTGTTGTCCTTATTCAGGGAGACAGACTGGACACACCAGTGGACACGGCCTGTTGTCCTTATTCAGGGAGACAGACTGGACACACCAGTGGACACGGCCTGTTGTCCTTATTCAGAGAGACAGACTGGACACACCAGTGGACACGGCCTGTTGTCCTTATTCAGGGAGACAGACTGGACACACTAGTGGACATGGCCTGTTGTCCTTATTCAGAGAGACAGACTGGACACACCAGTGGACACGGCCTGTTGTCCTTATTCAGGGAGACAGATTGGCAATTTGTTTGGCAATCGATGCCAGAAACCAATAACAGAAACAGCACAAATTTCTGCGCGGTCATGTTTTTTGTTGCTGGAGAGTGCTGATTTTCCTGTAGCTGTGCGCTTCCAGGCCGGCTAGCGTCAGGGGTTTCGGGATGCAGTGTGATTTTATTTATGGCTGGCGATGCCGATGAAAGGGGTACCAAGCCCCCCCTCGCTGGCGGCTGACAGGCGCGGGAGAGCCCCGCCCCCTCGCTCAGCCCGCCGCCGGGGGGCACAGGGCCGAGAGAGCCGCTCGGCCTCCCCCAGCCCCGGGCCGAGAAGATTATGTGGGGATTCAGGTCTCCGGAAAGCTCCACCGCAAGGCTTTGATCAGGTCAGCTCAGGGGACATCCGAGATCAGCAGCCACGCGCCGACCTTTGGCCAGACGTGGAACGTAATTCTGGGGGCGTGTGGGACACGAAACAGAAGACGCTCCTTCCCACAGAGGATTGTGGGAATCTGTTCCCACTCCTCAGCTTGGCCACGTGGCTGAAGCTCAGCAGGATCCAGGGGTGGGCAGACCAACCGCCGGCTGCGCGTCACACTGGTGGGGAAAAACTTTGAGTGTCCAGGAGGGAGAACGAGATGAAGTCTTGAGCAGCGAAAGGTGTATTTTTAGTTTGGTGCGCTCAAACACCGGTGACATAAATGAGTGATTTTAATAGACGGGACAGAACCATAACGCCCACAGTGATAGCAAGTGGTATCTGCAACGGCTCGGTGTTCCAATCAAAGCTTCTGCAGTTTTAATTGTCCCCCCCCCAACCCCCCCCTCCAACCTCCCACTATTCTGACTCACACAGTTTCCCTGGTAGAACAGCTTCGCTGCATCGATGACGTAACCTGCTGCACTGAATTACAATGGGACCAGGGCTGCGTGACGCTGAGATGCACCTACAGCACCACAGCATTCCCACACACGCGTACACACAGCTGCGGCAAAGCCTGGCCACGTGACGGGGCTGTAGAGCGGTTTTTTCGGGGTGCACCTGGGTGTAAGTGCATTGAGGTGCACCTACTGCAGGGTAGAGGGGGGTCCCCAGCAGAGGCGCAGGCCGGGCACGGAGAGAAAGATGGTGAGTGGAAAATACAGAACTTCCCTGATGACCGCTGCTCTGATTTACCTGCTCTACAGTCCCTCGCTCATCGGCTTTCCTCCCCTGGGTCAGCTGTTGTTAATGGGTTAATCCTCCACCCCTGGTCCAGGGGCACTCGGAGGAGTCCAGAAGGGCCTGCTGGACACACTGGACCTCTGTCCCGCCAGCGGCCAGGCGAGATCCGCTGTCCGGCAGGTCTTCCAGGCCTACTGTCCCAAACAGCAGGAGTGAACAGCAGCCCCCAAGCTCCACTGGCCCGGCTGGTCAGCAGGAGGCAGACTGGAGTGATTCCCGAGTGTCCACGCAGGATCCACGGGCGGGATTTCGGGATCGATCTCCTGCTCTGGGCCCGCCTTCTTCATCGACCTCGAACCTGATCGCTTGATCCGCAGGCCGCGTGGTTCTTCCTGGGCCTTCAGTCATCCGAGGAATTGACAGGAATCAGGAGAAAACTTAGTCATTCCTGTTCTGACTCATCACCTGCCAAAGCTGCTGCAACTGCATCACTACGGCCCAGGAAAAGCAGCACTCTGTGTTCGACCGTTCCAGAGGATCAAGGGGAAAAATCACGCCTGGTTCTGAATCCCAGAACCTTTTAGAATTCCAGCCATACATCCACGAACATAACTCTCCCTGGAATGGTGGCAAAAATAAGCACTTATCCATTTTTTGTTGCGTTGGAAACACACAGTGACTGAGTGCCGGGTTCTCTGGGATCTGTCTGCCTGGTTTAAACATTGTCTCTCTGACCGGCTGCACTTCTCGGTGAAACTCGTCTGAACTCGGAAAAGCACAAGCTGAGCCCCAGAGTCCAGCAGACAAGCCGAGCAGCCTCTGTGCTCCTTTTACAAAATCCTTATAACGCAGCCGAAATGGTTCCTAACTGGATCAGAAATAAGCAAATGTAAGGGAAAATCATATATATATATTAAATGCATTCTTAATCCTAACATCTGAGGGCTAGTGGGGACGTTCTAGGTTGACCCTGTCTGCACCGCTGTCTGTTATGCAGTGTAGCTGTGATTTCCTGCTCTCAGTCAGTATCTTCCTCACCAGAACCTCTCGTTCACTGTCTCTCTCACTCACATCGCAATTGTTTAACGTTGGCCTTTGACGAAAACAGATCCGAACAAGACGTGAGTCCAGATTTTCCTCATTTTCTTGTCTGTTCTAAAATTTGTATGAATTTGTGTAGATGCTCATATATTCATTTAAGCAACCAAAATTGGTATTTTATATGACCATTCCATTTCCAGTCTGGATTGTATCATATCATACTGTAACCCTACAGTCCAGAGATCACTGGTACAGCCTGTGTCATACTGTAACCCTACAGTCCAGAGATCACTGGTCCAGTCTGTGTCATACTGTAACCCTACAGTCCAGAGATCACTGGTCCAGTCTGTGTCATATTGAAACCCTACAGTCCAGAGATCACTGGTCCAGTCTGTCATATTGTAACCCTACAGTCCAGAGATCACTGGTCCAGTCTGTGTCATATTGTAACCCTACAGTCCAGATATCACTGGTCCAGTCTGTGTCATACTGTAACCCTACAGTCCAGAGATCACTGGTCCAGTCTGTGTCATATTGAAACCCTACCGTCCAGAGATCACTGGTCCAGTCTGTGTCATATTGAAACCCTACAGTCCAGAGATCACTGGTCCAGTCTGTGTCCTGTTGTAGCCCTACAGTCCAGAGATCACTGGTCCAGTCTGTGTCCTGTTGTAGCCCTACAGTCCAGAGATCACTGGTCCAGTCTGTGTCATATTGTAGCCCTACAGTCCAGAGATCACTGGTCCAGTCTGTGTCATATTGAAACCCTACAGTCCAGAGATCACTGGTCCAGTCTGTGTCATACTGTAACCCTACAGTCCAGAGTTCACTGGTCCAGTCTGTGTCATATTGTAGCCCTACAGTCCAGAGATCACTGGTCCAGTCTGTGTCATATTGTAACCCTACAGTCCAGAGATCACTGGTCCAGTCTGTGTCATATTGTAGCCCTACAGTCCAGAGATCACTGGTCCAGTCTGTGTCATATTGTAACCCTACAGTCCAGAGATCACTGGTCCAGTCTGTGTCATACTGTATGCCTATAGACAAGAGATCACTGGTCAGTGGTGCTGTAGGGGGAATCTCCCCTCACCCTCTTCTTTTAAAAAAAAACAGCATTTTGTTTTTTCCTCTCTAGTAATGATTTCTTTTGTCTTTCTTTCGTGGCACAGCTGGTGTGCAGAAGAATTAAACCCGTGAGGGTAAAGCAAATGACCGTGTCTGAGATGTGTGCAAATCGCTGTGTGTCTCTGTCATTGGCAAGCACAGGAGGGGGAGACAGTATTACAGATTTATGAGCTTGTTTCTAAATACATCCTCTTTTATTGAGGCAAGCTCAAACATGCGCACAGTGAAGGGGTTGCAGTGTCTCAGAAAGAGACAGTAGAATACAAAAGTCTTTCCAGCACAGAATAACTATTTTCCTGTAATAGATTAATTAGATACAATCACAGTACAGGTCAACAGTCCTGTTACAATAGGGGCTACAGTCCCAGTACAGAAGAACAGTCCTGTTACAATAGGGGCTACAGTCCCAGTACAGTAGAACAGTCCTGTTACAATAGGAGCTACAGTCCCAGTACAGTAGAAATATCCTGTTACAATAGGAGTTACAGTAACAGTACAGTAACAGTCCTGTTACAATAGGGGCTACAGTCCCAGTGCAGTAGAACAGTCCTGTTACAATAGGAGCTACAGTCCCAGTGCAGTAGAACAGTCCTGTTACAATAGGAACTACAGTCCCAGTACAGTAGAACAGTCCTGTTACAGTAGGAGTTACAGTAACAGTACAGTAGAACAGTCCTGTTACAATAGGAGCTACAGTCCCAGTACAGTAGAACAGTCCTGTTACAATAGGAGTTACAGTAACAGTACAGTAACAGTCCTGTTACAATAGGGGCTACAGTCCCAGTGCAGTAGAACAGTCCTGTTACAGTAGGAGCTACAGTCCCAGTACAGTGGAACAGTCCTGTTACAACAGGGGCTACAGTCCCAGTGCAGTAGAACAGTCCTGTTACAATAGGAGCTACAGTCCCAGTACAGTAGAACAGTCCTGTTACAGTAGGGGCTACAGTCCCAGTACTGTGCTACTGTGTTCTACTGTCTATATCCTTTCCCAGATGGTAGGAGGGCAAAGAGTTTATGGGAGGGGTCAGCGAGATCAGTCTTTGAGTGAAGGGAATGGAGAGCCTGGGTCCGGAGACAGTCCCCACTCCCCACCAAGGTGGGAGAGGCCATGAAGACAGTGCCAGTGGACACACACCGCATCAGCCCGGCAAAGCTCCGACTGATTGCACCAGAGATACACAGCTGTGTGTGCGCGAGAGAGGCCGAGCCTCACGGAGACAGGCAAGGAAAGTGTTCATGAACACACCCTGAGCTCAAGGACAGAGGAGAGGGGTGGAGAGAGGGGCAAGAGAAGAGAGCAAGGGGGAGAAAGAGGAAGGGATGAGAGACAGAGGAGCAGCAGGGAAATGGAGAGAGGGAGACAGGCTGGGATGGAGGTAGTGAGAAAGTGCTACCGATGGAAAAACAGAGAGAGGGAGTGAGAGTGGAGTGGAGTGAGATTCAGAGTGTGAATGAGACGGAGAATCAGGACAGCAGAGGGACAGACAGATGGACAGAAGGTAGAGAGAGAGTGTGTAGGAGATGGAGGATTAGGATAGCAGAGGGACAGACAGATGGACAGAAGGTAGAGAGAGAGAGTAGGAGATGGGGGATTAGGACAGCAGAGGGACAGACAGATGGACAGAAGATAGAGTGTAGGAGACAGGATTAGGACAGCAGAGGGACAGACAGAGGGACAGAAGGTGGAGAGAGAGAGTGTAGGAGACGGAGGATTAGGACAGCAGAGGGACAGACAGATGGACAGAAGGTAGAGAGAGAGTAGGAGACAGGATTAGGACAGCAGAGGGACAGACAGATGGACAGAAGCTAGAGAGAGTGTAGGAGACAGAAGATCAGGACAGCAGAGGGACAGAAGGTGGAGAGAGACGGAGCTCTAGGATGTCTGAGGAAAGGCAGACAGAGGGGCTGCCCAGGAGACTGGCAGGCCGGAGGGATGGGGTGTGAGGGCAGAGGAGGCTCAGGCTGGCAGAGGGGGAGGAGAGGCTCTCTGTGAAGGTGTCTGCTGTGATTTGCTGAGCTGTCCTTGCAGCTCTGCTCCGCTCCACTGCTGATGTAGGGGGGCACTGCCTTTTAATACAGCTGACAGAGGGCTTTAATGGAGCACAGGCTGTTGGGGGGGCTGTAATAAAGCTGAGTGCAGCTCTCACACAAGGTGGGATGAAGTGTGTGTGTGTGGGTGTGTTTTTTCTCGCATGCCTGGGTGTAAAGGCATTTGTAAAAATATACAGCATATAGAAGTGTATATGAGTGTGTTGGTGTGTTTTGTCTGCGGCAGGGTGATGTTCTCTGTGATGTTTACTAGCTTCTTCTGGCGGTTAACAGCCTGTAGCGGGGAGCGTGTGTGCTCTGGGCTCTGTCCCTGTTGATTTCCTCTGCCTGGTTAAGTAGTCCTCAGCACTGTCACTGTCACTGTCACTGTCGCTCAGCCTGAGTGCGCTGACACAGCAGGTCGCCAGTCTTTCACCTGACGCATTCGCACGGCCACAACTCTGAGTAGTGTGTGGAGCCTGTACATTCCCTCACTTCCTGAGAGCTGGTAACGGAGAGGACAGAAGCAGCTGGCACTGAAAAGCCAGCGGGGTACAGAGCAGTGAAGCATCACATATTAGATGACAGTGAACTACTAAAGAGAGCAATACAGTATAGTGCTACACGGCAGTACAGTAGAGTTACACAGTAGAATAGAGCAGGACTATACAGCAGACTGCAGTACAGCAGAGTTACACAGTAGAATAGAGCAGGACTATACAGCAGACTGCAGTACAGCAGAGTTACACAGTAGTATAGAGCAGTACTATACAGCAGGCTGCAGTACAGCAGAGTTACACAGTAGTATAGAGCAGTACTATACAGCAGGCTGCAGTACAGCAGAGTTACACAGTAGTATAGAGCAGGACTATACAGCAGACTGCAGTACAGCAGAGTTACACAGTAGTATAGAGCAGGACTGTACAGCAGACTGCAGTACAGTAGAGTTACACAATTGTACAGTGTTATATAGCAGAGTGCAGAACAGTAGGGTCTGACAGTGCAGTGCTATACAGTAGAGTGCAGTAGAGTTACACAATTGTACAGTGTTATACAGCAGAATGCAGTACAGCAGTGGCACAATTGTACAGCACGGTGTTACACAGCAGACAGCAGTGCATTTCGGTACCTTTCAGCACACGTCTATAAAAAGTCTGTTCAATTTAAACTGCCAGATCTCCGCCAGCCAACTCCAGCGATGGTGTGGGTGACAGCAGGAAGAATGTGTGTTTGTGTTTCCGAGTGTGTGTGCCTGCCTCTGTGCTGATCACCATTTGCTGAGCTGTGACTTAGCAGAGCTGCAATCTGCGATCAATCAAGCGCCCCGATTCTGTCAGGCCCTGTCGGCACGGCTTAATTCATATCTTTAGCCGGGATAATAAAATTAAAATTGAAATCGGGGGGGAAAAAAACTCAGCAGGGTCCTGCTGGAGTGAAACATTAATTCCAGCTGTAAATGAAGAGAGAGCTGCTCGGTCCGAGCACACCGGTTGGAATATTCCGATAACCCCAGCAGCTGGACGGAGAGAGAGCAGATATGGTATTGCACATGGCAAACCTTCTGCTAAAAATTAAACGACTCCAGCACCAAAATACAATTTTATATATTTAGACCCATGTATATAATATTTTTACACATGCATGATACAGTCACAGGCCTACTGTAAGTATTAACTCCCTATATCTTAATTGTTAATGAATAATGATGACTGCCATTGAGATGCTAGCTGGGGTAGCTGGAGAATAAGTCTTTAATAAACTATATGTTTATGTGTGTTTCTCACCTGCTTGCAGGTTGCAGGCAAGAGAGGGATCCAGGCTGTGTTTTTGCCCCTGGGGGATTGATCAGAGGATCTCTTCCAGCTGTTTCCTTACGGACCTCAGGGAATCGCTCCCAGCTCTGCGGCTGGGCTCTACGGCACCAGCGTCATTCACAAATGTTCTGAGCACCCAGTCATCCCAGCCTGAGGCAATCAGGATTTTCCTATCCCTGAACACAAGGAGGCCCGGGGGCGTGCGTGCTCAGTTCTGCAGTGAGAGCCAGCAGGAGCAGCTGATCCAGTCTTCCAGACCGTACAGCTGACCAGTCAGTGGGTGCCACTGTTACATCTGCGGCCGTGACTGGGAAAACGAGCAGGCTCTCTCCGAAAGATCCCGGAACTAGAAACGGTATGGAAAACAGGGCTGGGAATGAACTCCATTTATCCACTTTTCAGCACAATTACAGTGTAACAGGGAGGTGAGCGTGTGGTCTGAACTCAGGACTGCTGGGTTGTGGGTTCGAGTCCCCTCTGCGGACCTGCTGTTGCACCTTGAGAGAGGAACTTTACCCCTGTTGTTCCAGTCCACTTGTCTGTATGAATGGGCACCAGCATTGCTGAGGGTAGTTCCAGCTGTCTCCTCCTCTGAAACCAGGATAAGCTCTGGCCCAATGAGCCAGTGTAGCTCAGATATGAAAGTTACCTACTTCATCAGCAATTTGTGCCTATATTTGTATACATTTGAAAAGCTCGGAGGGTATTTCTTCAGAAACTTTTACCTGGAGCCATTTCTTAGCCTGCTGTTAACAGGTGTTTAACTGGGAGGAGTAACTCTTTTATCCTGTAAGAAACAGATTGCATTGATCACAAGCACATTCCTGCTCAGCACAGTCCTGTGTAAATAGTGATTTGTAATGTGCTCTGTATTTTCGTGCAGCTCATTTCTGGGCTGCGTCTCTCTGCCCAGGGACTACCGATGCAAATTAGCCCACAGATCCCGTTGTGAAAGTTAAACATCGGCTGCTGTCGTCGTGTCTGCTAAATAAACAGGCCACAGAATGAATGACTCAGCATCAGCAGCCCGGCTGGGAAGACTGTTTCCCTACTCTGTGATGGGAGCTGGTGAGCGGCTGTAGCTCTACATCAGTCCAGCAGGCAGGCACTTCAACTCCTGATTTCAGGCTCTTCAGCCCCGATCTGATTGGCGCAGGGGCCTTCGGACAGCTGGGTTAGAGTCCCAGAAAGAGAAACCACACACTGAGAGACATTACGTCCCGTGAAACATAAATCCGAGGTCTTGACTCTCTGTGGTCATTAAAAATCCCAGCGCTTTTGTCGAAAAGAGTAGGGGTGTTACCCCGGTGTCCTGGCCAAATTTCCCCCTGGCCTTTACCAATCATGGCTTCCTAATAATCCCCATCTCTGAACTGGCTTCATCACTCTGCTCTCCTCCCCACTGAGAGCTGGTGTGTGGGGAGAGTACTGGTGCACTCTGGCTGCCGTCACATCATCCAGGTGGGGCTGCACACTGGTGGTGGTGGAGGGGATTCCCATTACCTGTGGAGCACTTTGAGTGGAGTGTCCAGAAAAGAGCTATATATAAGTGTAAGCAATTATGATGATGATGATTATTATTATTAATATAATCCACCTCCACCTCCACCTCTATAATCCAGCTCCACCTGCAGCTCCAGGCTGGCGCCAGCTGTGGCTCAGCTGGTGAGGCGCTTGCTCAGAGCAACGACTGAGCTCTATGATCACGTGACTTGCTGACTTGTGGGGTTCCCCAGGGTGGGGGAGATTAGCTGATTTAGCATCACCCGGAGCAAGAGACAAGGCTCCCCTCGGGTAACGTCAGGGGCCGGCTGGGCATGACCGAGGAGCCACATACCCCCCACCCCAAAAACAACAGTGACGCTAAAGCGCTACAAAAACAGAGGAGGGAGTTTGTTTGAATTGTTTCCTGTACTGTACTATTTTATTTAGGTCTAGATGAATCTGCAGGTGTGATTCACCAGCTGGCTCCCTAGGGCTTGAATTCCGGTTTCCTGATGTTGGGCCTCTGTTCTGTGGTGACAGGGATCTGCGAAGAGCAGGAGCAGTTTCGGGGGGAGGGGGTGGCGAGGGACGCCCCAACCCAACGGGACGCCACACGGCTCTCTCCAGCTCCGAAACCCGAGCCAGCGCAACAGGCCGAACTCCCGAAGCCTGGAAAGGCCAGGACTGCTTTCCTCCGGGCTTCTCCGCTGCTGGGAGACGCCACTCCCTGCCCTCCGCTGACAGCAGGCTCTCACCTGCGTGGGACACCTCCCACACCTCCCAGGTCCTGCCCCACAGCCAGAGAGGTGCTGGGGGGGGGGGGTTATGGAACTGGCACCCCAAAACGCCAGTCTGCCGCAGGGGTTTGCTTCTTGCCGAGAGAGAAACAGGAGAGCTGCGTCTCCCTTCTGAGGACGGCGCCCAGGCCGAGGCGGAGTCTGTCACCCAGGTGCGTGGCCAGTACACCCCCTCTCCGGTCCTCACGCACACCCGCGCTCCCACGGTGTTTCTGCAGCTCTGTCTTACAATCGACGTGCGCATCCTCAGCCAGTCCCAAGGTAAACACCGAAGGCTTGTCTTCGCTGCCAGCCCACGTTTGCTCAGAGATTAAAGGCGCTATACAGCTGAGAGAGGATATCCTGCCTCACGGCCCCCCAGCGCGCTGCTCCGTCCCTGTCTCCTTTCCCGAACTGGCCCGTTTCTCTCCGGGGGGTCCCCCTTTTCCGGTCTGGGGGGGGGGCGTCAAGGGCCGAAAAACAAAAAGAGCTCGTCTGATATTTTTTGTTAAGTTGTTTCAATCGGTTCGATTTTTAGAATTCGGGAAAGAACTGGGGAGCGAGAGAAATAGAAAAACAGATCCAGCTGTGAACGTCTTACGTTCACGGACCTATGCTTTAAATTTTCTGTATCCCCCCCCCCCCCCACCTGGAGCCAGCAGTTCAGCAGTAATAACTCATCGGTGAAACAGTCTCAGATTATTCTCATCTCTGCTGTAAATTAATCAAGGCAACTGCATTCATCAAAACCATTTTTCATTGCACCTGCGTACATGAGTTTTCAGATCGTCTGGGTCTGTTACTAAGGTACCTGAGTGCGATCCATACACAGAGCTCTGCAGATATGTAAAAGAATAATTAGCGATCGGAGGAAAGGGTTCTGCAGCTTTGCCCAGGAAGAGTGTGAGCCTGAGAGGAGTGTCGCCTCACTCCACATCGCAGCACTCCAGCCCAGTGAGAGTGCTGGCTCTCTGGGCACCCCAGCCCCCTGAAAGGGGTGTGGGAGTCCAGCCAAGGGGGAGTGTGAGCTCTCACAGATGTTTATTCCTGCATCTGTCTGGGGAGCAAGGCCACCAGCATAGGAGGCAGGAGCCACAAGAGTAACAGAGGGGAAACTGCTGCCCTGGCTGAGCCCTGCTGATCAGGCAAAGGCTTACGAGCTCTAACCTGAGAGACAAGCTAGATCTTCTCCTGGCAGTTCATGTGTCTGGTGCCGAAGCCCCCACCCTCACCTGCGTCCCAACGGGAAGGATGGAAGACCTGGATGAGCTGGAGCACCCCCTGCTGGCTGGCAGCCCAAAGCACAGAGGCACCTGCAGCCCCAGTGACTGCAGCCTGCTCAAGGAGATACGGCTGAGGCTGGAGGAGGAGAAGAAGCCACTGTCGCCCCCTCTGGCTTGGAGGAGTTACTGCACCCCTGGGGAGCTGGGCCGGCAGCAGCTGCTCGACCCCTGCTCTCTGCCCCACACATTGAATCCCTTCTACCCTCGTGCCCCGCTCTGGGGCAACAGTGCGGACACCTTCAGCTTCCACCAGAAGGACTACCTGGAGACCACCTTCGTCGACATCGTCCCTGGGCAGCCCCTGGACAGGAAGCTGCTGGAGGAGCAGAAGGATGTCCACAGCCTCTCCTACGGGATTGAGGACGAGAGCGACCTGCTGCCAGACTATGAGGTAAGGCCACTGGGGGGGGGAGGCCAAAGCACAACAGGTCTTATATTCCAATAGAAAGATCCTTCTCCAGCAGCTCAAAAACAGTGTTGCACCACAAAAGTCTTATTGTTTCAGGCAACCACAGACTGCCAGCTAGCGCTCTCTTGTCTGAAAGGCTACCCCTAGCGACTTTCAGCCCTGCACCCGTGATCTCCTCCGCTCACCACACGTGACCCTGGATGACCTCCAGTCACGGGTCAGCTGAGACTGACCACTGCAGGTCTGCCATGTCCAGCGCCACCCAGCGTTACCGACGCCTCTGAATTAATCGGTCTGCTAGGGGATTAGCCAACCTCGTACTAGAAGCAGGCGTTAGATCGTCCTCCACACACCAGCGTTTCTTTCCGGCCTTTAATGACCTCCCTGTAGGGACTCCTTGATGGTGTTCCCCTCTTTCTGGAGGCTCTACTGTGAAATAGGAATTTTTGGGGGGTCCATCCCTCCACGCAGAAGACAGGGGCCACAGCTCTGGAGTCGGCGATGGTGGGGGTGGCGGGGGGGGGTCTCAGATTATTCTCTTTGCAGCCACTGACTCTGCGAAACCGAAATCGCTCTTTCAAGTCCAGCAGCTTGTGGCTCGGCCAAGACGGAGGTCGAGCGAACGGAGGAGAGACAGCAGCAGCGCAGAGGATAATTCCCCCTTCCTTGGATTTAAGTGCTGCGCTGGACGCCGTTCAAGTGCTACCACCTCGAAGTTGCCTCCGGGAATTCCTGACATCTTAATAATCCCTAATAATGATAATGAGAGGAAGAAAAAAGGCATCGGCGCCCTCTGTAGCCACTCTGGGAAATGCGGGACAAGTTAATGATCTTTTCTAATAACGATCGGAGCTGCAGAGAGAACAGCAGCCCTCTGGCTCAGCGCCCCGCACAAGCGCCCTCTCCCAAAGTTCCCATCCGACGGCTCCAGCTTCATCCTTCCCGTGTCCGGAGTGCTTATTGTCCTTCTGTAATCGCACTAGCTGAAGAGGAGGAG
Source organism: Atractosteus spatula (assembly GCF_055471065.1). Classification (NCBI taxonomy): domain Eukaryota; kingdom Metazoa; phylum Chordata; class Actinopteri; order Semionotiformes; family Lepisosteidae; genus Atractosteus; species Atractosteus spatula. Next base: position 71,296,331 of record NC_142708.1, on the reverse strand, counting down.
GAACTGGGGGGGAGGGAGGGAGTTGAGAGTGACTGTGTGTGTTGAAGGAGGGGGGGTGGGGGTGCAAACATTGTTCCGGGTCCTGAATAATTCATAAAGCACATCTGCCAGTAAGAGCAGGAAGATATAAAAGCAATCAGAGAGATGGAGGGAGAGACTAACAGTGCTGGCGGGGGGGGGGGTTGGGAGGGGGACAAGGACACAAGGAATGCATGGAGACACTGCTGGACTGGCCAAAAAATTAGGAACCCCACCAAGTCCAATGGACGGACCCTCCATGTGGATGGGCCTGAGCATCACCACCGGCGTTCCGGTAAGACAGTACTGCTCCTAAAGCAGTCGTATCTGTAGTAGCAGTGGGGGTATCAGTACTAAGAACTTGGGAATTCTTGCCGGCAGGACTCCTCCAGCGACGACTGCAGCGACACGGACAGCGACAGTGACTTCTCGCTCATCATCCCGCAGGACTACCTCGGCCTCGCCGTCTTCTCCATGCTGTGCTGCTTCTGGCCCCTAGGGATCGCCGCCTTCTACCTGTCGCAGAAGGTAAGGCAGGAGGGCAGGGAGCCCGGCTCCCAGGACAGCGGCACCGCCCGCACGGACCCGACCCGTCGCAGTGCGTCTCTGCGCGGTGCCGCTAAGGTGACGTGAACTCCCCGTACTCGCAGTGCCGGCCTGCGCCCGGCGCTGTGCGGTTGAAAATCTTTCTGGGTCCTATAGACTTCCCCGTTTCAGTTTGCGGTTGGGCGTTGACGACCATCTACCTTTTCTTTGTCTTCTGACTGGGTACGGGACGCCAGGACTGGGAAGAGGGGAGGGATGAAGAAGGGAGAGAGGGGGAGCGCGGCCGGCATGGAGGCGACTGTTCAGAAATAAGACGGCTCCATCCGGCTCCCATGCTCACTGGCAGCCTGTATAACCACCCTCACACACAGGGGCCTCACCTGTACAGCAGGTCCCTTCAGAGCCCAGCTGCTTGTCTAGCCCTTGTGAAAAAGGAGCAGGTTTACGGTGTCGAAGTATTCATGCGTATGGCATTTCTCTTTGCTCCGAATGGGTCGGCCTGGTTTCCGCGGACTGGCAGTGTTGTGCGAGGTAGCAGACAGCAGCAGGTAAGGCTGTGAGATCTGTGACTATGCAAAGACTCTTCAAGCTCACAGCTGGACTCCCGGACAGAGCGACCCTCCTGGGCTCAGATCCGTCAGTGAGGCCCACGGGAGGAAGGCATCTCCCAGAAAGGTTTCGGAGGAGCTGAGCTCTTGCTGGGAGAGGGATGGACAGAGAGGGGGCGCCAGGGAGGGCACTAGGGGGAAAGGACTCTGCGCAGCACCTAGAACAACACGCAGGACTGGTTTCGCCCCCAGTTCTGTCAGGTGGGACCTGGCTGGCCCCTCTGGGCAGGAGAGACAACCCGTATTTACTGCCTGTCCCATCCTGAGGGGCCCATCCTGCTCTGCTCCAATGTGAGCCGATTTCTTCATTACCTCCCTGCCAGCCCCCGAGCTGATCAGAATGCAGGCTTCCGTCGCCCTGCAGCCCACAATGCTGGCATTGTTTTCAATTGTTGGCATCTGTGTTCTGGCGCTCTGTTTGCTGTTTTTTTTTGTTTTCTCTAACTGCTTTGGCTGCGAACGCTAGTCGTGCCATTAAGCAGATTTGAATTTGAGTCAGTGGGGGGGGTGGAGGGAGGAGGAGGGGGAGAAAGACAGAAGGAGAGGGACTGACTCAACACTGCAGTCCAGTGTGTGATCTCCTATGAGCATCTCAATAATAATAATAATAGGTTAGATCCCCTTTTCAGGCCATAAAGGCATGGGGGGAATTGGGGGCAATGGCCACCATCTTCTCAACCATCTGACACTGGAGGTAATGTGGTCAGCATCATACTCTGGCAGGTCTATTACCCCCAGAAGGATTAACCCCCGGTTCTCATTTGGAAAGCAGGCTGAGTGGACCTGGGAGCCATCTGGAAGGAATTAGAGCAAGCTCCATCACTTGCCTCTACCTGGGATTGAACCCAGGATCTTCCAGTCAGGAGCTCAGGAGCTGGACACCCTTGCTGTCTGAGCTACCACGGCTCCAATAATAATAATAGTCTTGCTAATTGTTATCGCTTTGGACAAGACTGGAATTCCTCGGCCAGGACAGTAGAGATCTCCGAACGGGAGAGAGATGGACAGGGAGCAAGGCAGGATCACTGGGAAGGCGTGTCTGCAGAGTGTCTCCCCTGTCGGGCCCTGCGGAGCTCGCGGTCTGTCGAAAGTGAACCGCTCTGACAGGCCCGTGGCGTCCTCTGGGCGTTGTGGTCTCTCAGAGATGGACAAAGCCGACCCTGAAACGTCTGCGAGCGGACTGTGGAAACGCGGGGGCGCCGTGCTCTTCCGCGGGGGGGGACCGACATCCCAGCGCCCACTTTGTGCTCCCGTGCATTCTGGGAGAGCTGGCTATGTGATGTGACTGGAGGCTCGTTTCCCGGAATCGATAACCCCTCGTTTAGGTTTAATGAGAGCAGTAACGAGCAGGCTCCTCTATAGATCTTCAGTAAGAGCCTTCCTGGCAGAAGCGTGCCGCGCAGAAGGGAGGGAGAGATAGTAGCAGAGAAGGAGGGGGAGAGACAGATTGTTTTTGTTGTGGGTTTGGGTTTGGTATCTGAAAAGAGACGGATAAGACAAACACAAGAAAACTGAAAATCATTCTACATTCTTTATTTCTACTCTATGTCTACTCCATCTTACACTCTCTCCTCTTGTCTCTCTCCTGTCCTCTTAATTCTCTTTCTCCCCTTGTCCCTCTCTCCTGTCCTCCTATCCCTCTCTCTCCCCTTGTCCCTCTCTCCTATCCCTCCCTCTATCCTGTCATCCTATCCCTCTCTCTCCCCTTGTCCCTCTCTCCTATTCCTCTGTCTCCCCTTGTCCCTCTCTCCTATCCCTCTGTCTCCTTGTCCCTCTCTCCTATCCCTCTGTCTCCCCTTGTCCCTCTCTCCTGTCCTCCTATCCCTCTGTCTCCCCCTGTCCCTCTCAGACTAACAAGGCCTCGGCACAAGGAGACTTCCAGGGGGCCAGCGCAGCGTCTCGCCAGGCTCTGTGGTTGGCTGTCCTTTCTATCATCTTTGGGGTCGTGACCTATGTCTGTGCCATCGCTGCACTTGTCTCCTACCTATCTGGGAAACCCCCATAACCCCCTGACCTGCTCCTGTGACTCCTACCGACTGGACTGGACTGAGCTGGTTTACAGCACAGGAGATCACTGGACTGGACTGAGCTGGACTACAGCACAGCAGAACTCTGGACTGGACTGAGCTGGATTACAGCACAGCAAATCACTGGACTGGACTGAGCTGGTTTACACCACAGCAGATCACTGGACTAGACTAAAATGGATTACACCACAGCAGATCACTGAACTGGATTGAGCTGAATTACAGCACAGGAGATCACTGGACTGGACTGAGTTTGACTACAGCACAGCAGAACTCTGGACTGGACCAAAATGGATTACACCATAACAGATCACTGGACAGGACTGAGCTGGATTACACCATAGAATATCACTGGACTGGACTGATCTGGATTATACCACATAAGATCACTGGACTGGACTGAGCTGTATTACACCACAGGAGATCGCTGGATTACAGGACAGGAGATCACTCAACTAGGTTGAGCTGGATTACAGCACAGGGGAACTCTGGACTGTGCTGCAAAGAATTGCACTTGCAAGATGTGAGAGCCATTTGGACCAGGCCTGACGTGACTGGACTGTTGGACCGTGGACCAGACTGACGCCAGGTGGCATGCAAAGGGCTGAACTGTATAGCATGTCTGACTGGAATAGAGGGGCTTTTACCAGCATGGATCTGACCAGAATGGACTGGATTTTAATTGGGAGGAACTCAACTTGCCTAGCTAGACTGGATTGGGTACTGGACTGCTCTGGGACAGGAGCCTGGACTATGTACTGGAGTGGACTACAGCAGCCTGTATCACACTACACTGCACCACTCTCTGCTGGACTGAACCCTCCAGCAAAGAAATGCTGGGAATTGGAAAATGCAGTAATAGATCTGACTTTCCTGAACTAGATCCTAGTGGGCCACACCAGATTGGATTGTAATGGACTGGACCATACCGAACAGGTCTCTACTGGACTGGACCTGTCAAAGAGAATGTGTTCAACAACACCGGACCTAACAGAACTGCTACACATTAACACACCACTGCAATTTCTACGGCAACAGACCGACCATGCACCTCTATTAACAGGACCTGTACAGAGTGCAGAGGCATATGGCTGCAATAGACACTGGGCAGAGACAAACAGGAGACAGCTATTGCTTTGGATACTCCAGGAACTTGTGTTATAGGACAGAGGACTGTAAGGGGTATGATGGTGGACAGGGTGACCAGCTGGAAGCAGGTGGGTGATGGACAGAATGACCGGCTACATGAGGGTGGGTGGTGGACAGAGTGACCAGCTGGAGGCGGGTGAGTGGTGGACAGAGTGATACCAGCTGGATGAGGGTGGATGGTGGACAGAACATCCGGCTGGATGAGGGTCAGTTGTGGGAAAGTGACCAGCTGGATGAAGATCGAGTGGTGGACAGAGTGACCATTTGGAAGCCAAATTCTCTTCTTCAGAAGCAAGTGATTCTGTATGAGACAGAAGAAAGCTCTATACTGCATTTCATATTATTTTAACTACTTGTGTCTGTCTGTAATGAGTTACCAATAAATGGAAATCTCCCGCATCTAGTTTCCAGAAACAAGAACCTGCACACGGTCAAACCTACACTGGACCAGACTGCTGTGATCCATTTTCTTCTTTCCTTCCTTTTTTAAGAAGATGAACCAGTGCTGGTGTTCTCCTGCCCTAACAGTCATGCTTCACAGCCCTGGACAAAGGCACTAAATCTGTTGTCCCAGGCAGGGTCAAGAACATCGCACTGTTCCTAAAGCCACACCACCTGTCCGCTACAAGAAGGCAAACTGTGCTCTCTATGTGCATCTCCAGAACAGAGACCAGGGCTCATAGTGGCCTAGCCAGTGAGAGCTCCTGACTGGAGCTGGAGTTGAGATCCTACAGCCCAGAGACCCACACAGCAGGACAGGAGGCACAGCGAGAAGAGACAGAATCCCTCAGCAATATCACACCCACAGCAGGAGACACAGCGAGACAAAATAGGGGACAATCCCTAAATAAGCAACACAGCAGAACAGGAGGCACAGTGAGAAGAGACAGAGAATCCCTCAGTTAGAAACACTCACAGTAGGACAGGAGGCACAGTGAGAAGAGACAGAGAATCCCTCTGTTAGAAACACTCACAGTAGGACAGGAGGCACAGTGAGAAGAGACAGAGAATCCCTCTGTTAGAAACACTCACAGTAGGACAGGAGGCACAGTGAGAAGAGATAACAGAGCATCAGTATCACACACAGTAGAATAGGAAGAACAGTAAGAGAGGATACGACAGGAGAATGAATAGATTTTTGTGACAGGTGTCTTCTCCATCACTCCCCTACCCTCCTAAAGGTACATGTAAATAATTACAAAATCGATTAAAAAATAAATGCACTTGAAGAAATCAATCACGCTGTCTTCTTTGTCTCCACGCATTTTCTCTTCATGAAGAAATTACAGTTGCTGTTGCTCTGACAGAACCAGACCAGCTGCCACCACCCCAGAGAAGTGAGGTGAATATCCCCTCTCCTGGAGTTCAGGGTTCAATCTCACGAATGCACAGTGCTCAACACCTGACTGTTATTTTTTTAATTCTGTTCTTGTGGATTAAGGCTCTGTAAGCAGGCTCGGTGTCAGCAAGCAGATGCGATATCGCCCCCTAGTGGCCTAGACAGTGCACACGCCTACTGCAGTGGTCCTCTAGGATCTGTCTAGGAAACGACACGGTGCGCAATCTCAGCCCACGTGCAACTGTGCTCACATACTGGCAGGAGCTGTGTAGAGTGACAGATATTACAATGATGTTATTGGGTAAAGTATTCCAGAGATCACTGGTCCAGTCTGTGTCATATTGTAACCCTACAGTCCAGAGATCACTGGTCCAGTCTGTGTCATATTGTAACCCTACAGTCCAGAGATCACAGGTCCAGTCTGTGTCCTATTGTAGCCCTACTGTCCAGAGATCACTGGTCCAGTCTGTGTCCTATTGTAGCCCTACTGTCCAGAGATCACTGGTCCACTCTGTGTCATATTGTAACCCTACAGTCCAGAGATCACTGGTCCAGTCTGTGTCCTATTGTAGCCCTACTGTCCAGAGATCACTGGTCCAGTCTGCGCTGTCATATTGGAACCCTACAATATGTAGGGGGGTATGAAATGATAAATAATTCTCAATCACGATAAGAGAAAAAAAAAGAGTAGTTTGATCTCTTAGACTCAGAGTACTTCAAACCAAACCAGGGTTTAGAGACTTTAGAGAGTCAGTGTAACAAAGCACATCAAATACCATCACATGAACTGATCTTATTTATAATTAATACAAAAAGGCACGGAAAGGGAGAGAGGAGCAGAGGCGGAGTCACAGCATCTTGGAGTATCTCCTACTGACAGAGTCTCTGTAGAACTGGAAGATCTTCCCTGATGCCCGCTGACTGACCGCGATGCACTGCTGCAGCTGGAGAGGCAGAGGACAAGGGGGTTATTACGGAAAGGAGCTGCAGTGCACGAACACTGCAGGTGAAGACAGGGGGCAAGACTGAGAGCTTCAGCAGCTTACCTCACTCACTGAGAAGGACCCTTTGGTCGATGACATCATCACTCTGCGCTCTGCACTGTCAATGGCAAATGTCATCACTGCGCGGCTCTCCTGCGATTTAGAGATGGGGAGAGAGAGGCTGTCACATAAAAAGAGTGGGTGGAAGGGAGGTTCAGACTAGGGGGGCAGTGTTGGTCAGTGTGTGGGGATCCCAAGGGGTCCAGTCAATACACCGTATGGACCAGTGTGCGTCCAGATCAGTGACTAGGGGCACTTGTCGAGTCAGGGTACGTGTCAGTGTCCCTGTCAGTGAAGCAATCAGTGTTGGCATTAGTTGGAGGGGTCAGTGTATGTACAAGGTTGTACACATTGTGCATTGTACAGTACCCTCTCCTGTGCAGCAGTGGGGTCAGTGTAGATGTGGCCCTCAGGGTCAATGGCGCAGGTCACCCCACAGAAAAGGCAGCGCATGGGCAGTCCCGCGTCCATCAAGGCCATACATGCAGCATTCAAACTGCACGCCAACAGCTGGGGTCTTCACTAAGGAACAGGACTCAGAGAGATAGACTGGCCTTACTGCACACAGAGACACACAGGCTGGCCTTACTGCACACAGAGACAGACAGAGACACACAGACTGGCCTTACTGCACACAGAGAGACAGAGACACACAGACTGGCCTTACTGACACAGAGAGACATAGACACACAGACTGGCCTTACTGCACAGAGACAGACAGAGACACACAGACTGGCCTTACTGCACACAGAGACAGACAGAGACACACAGACTGGCCTTACTGCACACAGAGACAGACAGAGACACACAGACTGGCCTTACTGCACACAGAGACACACAGACTGGCCTTACTGCACAGAGACAGACAGAGACACACAGACTGGCCTTACTGCACACAGAGACAGACAGAGACATACAGACTGGCCTTACTGCACACAGAGACAGACAGAGACACACAGACTGGCCTTACTGCACACAGGGACAGACAGAGACACACAGACTGGCCTTACTGCACACAGAGACAGACAGAGACACACAGACTGGCCTTACTGCACACAGAGACACACAGACTGGCCTTACTGCACACAGAGACACACAGACACACAGACTGGCCTTACTGCACACAGAGACACACAGACTGGCCTTACTGCACACAGAGACAGACAGAGACACACAGACTGGCCTTACTGCACACAGAGACACACAGGCTGGCCTTACTGCACACAGAGACAGACAGACACACAGACTGGCCTTACTGCACACAGAGACACACAGACTGGCCTTACTGCACACTGAGACACACAGACTGGCCTTACTGCACACTGAGACACACAGACTGGCCTTACTGCACACAGACACATTGTGAAGGATACTGCCCCGTCATCATGGATGACCTGCAGGACGAGGGTGAGGGAGGAGCGCGGGTGGAGAGAGGAGAGGAGAGCCGCCTTGCACGTCTCTCGCACGCACTGCTCACGAGAGCGCTCGGCCACTCCTGCACACTCAAGACAGGGAGAGGGGGAGAGATAGAGTCTTGACAACCTCTCATTCGCAAATTTTAAAACGCCACCACCAGGCTTTTGCTTGAGCAACAAAGGATGACAATTTTCAAAGTGAGACAACAAAGCACTGAATCGTCAAAGTGGCTGTGAACCACACCTGCACTGCTAGGGCCCTCATTACCTTCGAGACAGAGGGAGGGAGACGGGACAGAGATAAAAGAGAGAAAAACATGGAGAGAAACAAAAGAGTAAAGCAGTGAGATGGGTTAAAAGAAAAGAAGGGAGAAGGAGATGAGAAGGAGAAGGACACAGACAGGAGAGGGTTAATGCAGCCCATCAGGGTTGCGATCAGTGTTTGGTTATTGTACATGAAGTACAGTGCTGCCACACTGTGGCGAACAGTGGTATTGGACATTAACGCTTGCAAGGTGATTTTGCAAACATCAAATGTTTCTTCTGGGGATGTTCTCCACACTGTCATGGTCAGTAAAGTCATGTGTTTATTACACAATGTTGAGCCTTTCATCCCAAAGTGCTTCATATATAACAGGGGACCCACATCACACACACCTGCAGGGCAGCCCCACCTGAGTGGCACAGGGCAGCTGTTCTGCACATCAGGAGGAGGAGAGAGAAACTACCTCATCAGCTGAATTAAGGGGAACTTTCAGCAGGGCAGACTGTTTCAGACCAGAGTGGAATTAGGTCAAAACTCTGGTGTTAACTCCTCTACTGAGATGAACAGTACAAGGTATCTTTAACAATCAAGTATTCAGAACCTCAGTTTAAAATCTCACCAGACGGACAGAACCTCCTGTTGCACAGTGTCCCCTGTCACCATGCTAGGACTTTTTTAATGAAAAATTTAGTTTTGTATTGGAAATTAATTTGAAGAGGGAAGGGTTCCCCCTACTGGTCCGCAAGTGCTACAACCTGCAGAAGCCTTGTTTTCCCATCACTGTCCTGTCCAGGTCCAGATTGGCTCAGTTTCTAAGACCTGACAAGATAAGGTTGCAGACTGCAAGGTGGCACTGCTGGTGCGTATGGCCTGCAGACAAAGAGAGTATGGCTGAAGATAATAAAGAATACAGCACACTGCTGTCAGCCGCTACACAACACTCTCCGCCTGTACACCCTGATGCAGTGTGGTGTGTGCAGAGCAGAGACAGGCGGTTAGCTCTCACCTGGAAGGCCCACTTTCGGCTGGATCAGAACCTCCATTGTAGCCCGATCATAAATCTCCTTACTGACCTTCACCTCCGCTGGCCCATACACCCCAGCCAGGACACTGGTGTCTCCTGCAGACACACACAGTGAGCGGTCAAGACAGCGGCTCGTACAGACAGACAGACAGACAGACAGACAGACAGACAGACAGACAGACAGACAGACAGACAGACAGACAGACAGACAGACAGACAGACAGACAGACACACACACACACACACACACACACACACAGAGTGACTCGTCAAGACAGCAACATGTGTACAGACACAGAGTGATCGGTCAAGACAGCGTCACGGGCACGGGCACAGAGAGTGACCGGTTTTATGCAGTACTTTGCATAACATCGGACCCAAACGCACTATAGAGCTAGAAGAGGACTTTCCGAACTCATTCAGAACCGGATAAAAATGAAGAATGCGGGAAGAAACAACTTAACCTTGTTTGTGCCCAAGTGGACTCGCTAGAAGGCCGCGCTTGCAATTAAATCTTTTTTTTAATGTAAAGCATGAACATACCCTGCACGAACGAGGCCGAACCATCCGGTCTTGACAGCAGGTTCTGTTCGCAGCCGAACTCCCTCAGAGCTGTGGTGGGGTGAGTCGAGCTCTCCTCCACTTCCATCGTGTGTACCAAGCAGTGCGGTGTTTCTGCGGCGCAGACCTAATACGTCACTAAATAGAACCTCTTCCAGAATCTTAAACAAAGGCGCTGGTAAATGACGTTCACCACTGTGCTGAATTTTGTGACCATTAAAACCTAGAACGTCAAATTGACTTTCTGTGAATACTGCTAGCGTTTTTGTACATTTTTTATATTTTTGAACAATACCTATGTAAAAACAACAGATCTGAAATTCAGTTAGAAATGAGATATTTTTAATCGCTATATCATTTAAATCGTTACACTTTTTTAAACACCATACAGTATTTGTTTCATTATTATTTTATAAGAGTCAAGATGCTTCTCAGAGGGATGTTCTACTGCAATTAGAAATGGTCACAATTTTTTTTATTGTATTAATTTTTTATGTAAGCATCAGGAATACAAAAATGAGACAACATATTAAAACAGATACAAAAATAGACACTTTACAGCCAGAGGAATTCACAATTATGAAAGCTGAAAATTAAACTTTTTACATAATTCCATTGTATGTCTTGCCTTTTGATTTTTAACATTTCTAATATAATTTAAGTAAAAAAGGACCTTGAAAGCATTAATAGAGGGAGCAGTATTAGACCATTTACTTTTGTGGATGAAGTATTTTGCCAAAATAATTAACAGATTAATTATAAAAACATTATATCCTTTATCCAAATCAGGTCTAATAAAATATAAAATAATATCAAAATCTCTAAATTTAACATTTAACTTTAAATATTTAACTATAACATTTTGCAAATCTATCCAAAACAATGTTGTATATACTGTAAGCAATTAGCTTTGAACAGGTCCAACTGACCTGTGGCTCAGAACTTTATATCTGTTTTGAAGGATCATTTATAGATACTATACTGTATTGTACAAAGACCACAGTGCTTTAAAAAAATTCATTTAAGCTATACTCAGATTCATTAAAAATATTTTAAAATATGCTTGGTGAGTTGGTTTACAGAAATCATTTAGCATTATTTTTTATTATTATTTATATTATAAATATATAAATCCATATTATTTATATATAGGAACAAGTAATAGGTTTATTCCGTGCCACACCTGAAGAAGGCTCCACGGCTGAAACGTTGTGTTTTCTTTCTTCTTTTTTTCAGCAGGGAATAAACCTATTACTTGTTCCTTTGCAGCCTACGCATGCTGATGCAGCTACCCACCTGAACTACTTATTTATATATATATATCTGACCCCTAACACCACACAACCTCTGTACTGTTGATAAAGTTCTAACTGATTTAGAATTATATATAATTGCTTACACTTATACAGCGCTTTTCTGGACACTCCACTCAAAGTGCTCCACAGGTAATGGGGATCCCCTCCACCCCCACCAGTGTGCAGCCCCACCTGGATGATGCGACGGCAACACATAGTGCACCAGTACTCTCCCCACACACCAGCTCTCAGTGGGGAGGAGAGCAGAGTGATGAAGCCAGTTCAGAGACTGGGATTATTAGGAGGCCATGACTGGGAAAGGCCAGGGGGAAATTTGGCCCGGACACCGGGATAACAACCTAAAGCCCTGAGATTTTTAATGACCACAGAGAGTCAGGACCTCAGTTTTACATCTCATCCGAAGGATTGAGATTTACAGTTTTTTACGGATTTACGGATTTTTACAGTATAGTGTCACCATACTGGGACATTAGAACCCACACAGACTGCAAAGACCCCCTACTGGCCCCACTAACACCTCTTCCAGCAGCAACCTTAGCTGTCCCAGGAGGTCTCCCATCCAGGTACTGGCCAGGCTCACACCCGCTGAGCTCCAGTGGGCTGCCAGTTGTGAGCTGCAGGGTGATACAGCTGCTGGCCATGGAGTTGTTATTCTGTTCCATTCATTAGATGTTGCCTTTGTGCCGTCATGTCGTGACATCTGTATGTGCATGCCCTTGTTTGTTGTATTTTCTTTTTTTGTATTTAAAAAAAGAAAAAAAACCGCTTACAGAATCACGTGACGCACAGTGCCTGGTAATTGGGTCCATCCATGAAAGTCTTGATAGTAGGCTACAGCGGTGCCTGAATACAAACACAGCAGATAATCAACGACACACCTTTTAGCGTTCTTTTATAAACATAATTCACTAATAAGCTTAATTTTTTACGCAATGAAAATAAATATATTTCTCCATCTTTCATATTAGATGTTTTGAGTTTTTTTATTGCCCCTCGTGTGTTTTCTGGGACCTTGACGATTAAGGTGCCTGGAGCTCCACAGGGCAGCTTGTCAGACCCAAGATCCAAGATGGCGGCGGCTGGAGGTCTCAGGAGTCTGGGCAGAATCGGATTCAAATCAATCTTTCAAAACACCGGATTTTATCCCAAATTACGACCTTGCCCGGGCAGGGCTTTCCGTGTTAATGTGAGTGACGTTTCTCTCCCTTTCACGGCCAATCCCGTCGATAAACCGTGCAGAAGCCACGATCATTGAAATTCAATACGGCTTTCAGCTGCGGCTTTTGCAGTATTCAGACAGGTGTCTTCAAGTCTAAACATGTGTTGTTTAATATTAGAGCTACATTTCATTGCTATTATTGTTAGTCGTGAATATATACATTGCATTGTTGTTATTAATATGGTTGTTGTAGTTGATATTGTTGTCTTGAAAATTGAGATGAGGTTATGATTACTACTATAATGACGGGATTGAAAAAAGTCTGCTTTTGTCATCTTTTACGCACAAGACTACCTTTATAGTGCGATTGTGTTTATCTGAAATGTGTTTATCTTTGTACTGCTAAATGGACTCTACATCGCAATGCACCGCTTTGGCTAACTGCGTATATATAAAAAACACAGTTCGTGTACACACACCAGTCTAATAAATGGAAAGCCTGTCTTGATATCGCTTTATCTGCAAAAGCGCTTGCGTTGTTCCGAGATTGGGAGCTGTTAGAATAACTTTGGGCTCACCTCGAAGTCTTTGGCTCGAGGCTGGGTGGTCTGGGCTGCTGATTGGTCGATTTAGGGGGTGGAGGCGTTTCGCCTATAAAATAGGGTCACCTTAAATATGTGTTCGGTTGCCGAGGGAAGATGAGGTGTGCGTGAATCTCGGATTTGTCCCAAACCCCTGTCGTCATTATTATTTTAATAAAATAATAGTAACTGATCACTATAACTTGGTCTCGTTGAATAATGTAGTGTCAGCGTGCAACTATGTCATTTGTGTTTTTTAACCCCTGTGTCTTTCAGTGCTGTCGGTGTGCAGGAGTGTGGATTGTGTGTGTTTTAACCCGTGTCTCTCAGTGCTGTCAGTGTGCAGGAGTGTGGATTGTGTGTGTTTTAACCCCTGTGTCTCTCAGTGCTGTCAGTGTGCAGGAGTGTGGATTGTGTGTGTTTTAACCCCTCTGTCTCTGTGCTGTCGGTGTGCAGGAGTGTGGATTGTGTGTGTTTTAACCCCTCTGTCTCTGTGCTGTCGGTGTGCAGGAGTGTGGACTGTTCATGTTTGAATTGCTCTGTGTCCATTATTAATGTCTGTTTCTTCCCTTCCAGGCGGTGTTGAGGCAGCAGACCTTCGATTCCCTGGATGAGAAGCCTCAGTTCCCCGGGGCGTCCGCGGATTTCGTGGATCACCTGGAGTTCATCCAGCCTAATGTCATCTCGGGCATCCCGGTGTACCGCGTGATGGACAGGCAGGGCCAAATCATCAACCCGTCCGAGGACCCCCAGGTGCCTGCTCACCCGCCTCTGTCCACAAGTCCCACTCTTCTCTTCCTGTTCCTCTCTCGCTCCTCCCTCTGTGCTGCATCGTTCTCCTCCTCCCTCGTCACTGCTTCCCATCTCACTCTCTCTGTGTCCCAGCCCACTCCCGGCTGCCTCCCTACTGCCTCCCTCCTGTCTCATTCTGCCTCCCTTCTGCCCCCGTACTACTGCCTCCCTACTGCCTCCCTCCTGTCTCATTCTGCCCCCCTACTACTGCCCCCCTACTACTGCCTCCCTCTTGCCTCCCTACTGCCCCCCTACTACTGCCCCCCTACTACTGCCCCCCTACTGCCTCCCTCCTGTCTCATTCTGCCCCCCTACTGCCCCCCTACTACTGCCCCCCTACTGCCTCCCTCTTGCCTCCCTACTGCCTCCCTCCTGTCTCATTCTGCCTTTCTACTGCCCCCCAACTGCCCCTCTTCTGTCTCTCTCTGCCTCCCTACTGTCTCTCTCTGCCTCCCTCCGCCTCCCCACACTCTCCTTCCCTCTTTCTCAGTCTCTCAGCTCCACATCTCTCAGTTCCCTTTTCCTCTCCATCGTCTTCTCTCCCTTCATCCTGCTGCTGTCTGGCTGCGGTCGCTGAGCTCTCAGGGCCATGGTGAAAGACCAGGCAGAGCTGCCCGCGCAGGTCCACAGAGGAGCCCCGAGAGTCTCCGGGAGCGAGGCCTTTAAGAGAGAGGATGAAGTAACAGTGCAGGCTGATTGGAAATGGAGCTGTCTGAATTATTACGGAGCAGAAAGAAGGCTGCCCTGATGCAGCAGGAGGCTGGCATGAGTACAGCTATCTGAATTAATGCCATCAGCTGAAGCAGTCTGCTCGGGGGCCTGACTGAGATTGGGAGGGTCCGTCTGATTGAAGAAGCATCAGTGGCCTTGGGGAGATTCGTCCTGAGCGAGGTCACGCGGGGTCAGAAGGAGGCCCAGAGTCTGTCCGAATGCGCTGGTTGCCCAGGGCAACATCGGGATGCAAGCAACTCCCAGCCACACCCCAGAGTTGTGGGATCAGGGGAGCGAGAGACAGCCCTGTGCAGATTCAGCCTTCACTGAGCTCAGTACGGACAGCAGCTCAGCACACTGCTGGGCTTTCTCACCTGTCTGATACAGTATGTCCCCATGCAGTGTGTTTCAGGATCAGGTGGTTTCCATCCTTTTCTGTGAAGTTCATTTCTCCTACTCTACACAACCTCGTTAGGAGAAAGTCAATTAGAAAGTTGTTTATTGCTATACTTCTGCAGTCCTTGATGGTGTTGGGTGGGTCACACATACACACTCCAAAACGTGCTCCACACGGTCCACAGCGTGATTAAGCACCCACACTGTAACCTGGACTGTGTGCCCCATTGCACCTCGCTCCTCTGTATTTGGGGCGCACACTCAGTCTTGTCATCTCTCGCGGTCCCCCAGCTGCCAAAGGAGGAGGTGCTGAACTTCTACCAGAAGATGACCCTGCTTAACACCATGGACCGCATCCTGTACGAGTCTCAGAGACAGGTTAGCCGTGTCGCCAGTACATGGCCATTGTCTGTGTGTTGTACAAGTGTATGGTTGGTGTCCACATTTCTGCGCTGTGTGGGTGTGATAGTGTGTGGACTGTAGACTGTGCTGTAGTGGTGTGATAGTGTGTGGACTGTAGACTGTGCTGTGTGGTGACAGTGGTGTGATAGTGTGTGGACTGTAGACTGTGCTGTGTGGTGACAGTGGTGTGATAGTGTGTGGACTGTAGGCTGTGCTGTAGTGGTGTGGTGACAGTGGTGTGATAGTGTGTGGACTGTAGGCTGTGCTGGTGTGGTGACAGTGGTGTGATAGTGTGTGGACTGTAGACTGTGCTGTAGTGGTGTGGTGACAGTGGTGTGATAGTGTGTGGACTGTAGGCTGTGCTGGTGTGGTGACAGTGGTGTGATAGTGTGTGAACTGTAGACTGTGCTGTAGTGGTGTGGTGACAGTGGTGTGATAGTGTGTGGACTGTAGACTGTGCTGTGTGGTGACAGTGGTGTGATAGTGCGTGGACTGTAGACTGTGCTGTAGTGGTGTGGTGACAGTGGTGTGATAGTGTGTGGACTGTAGACTGTGCTGTAGTGGTGTGGTGACAGTGGTGTGATAGTGTGTGGACTGTAGGCTGTGCTGTAGTGGTGACAGTAGGGCCGGGCGATATGGCCAAAAACATTATCACGATAAAAATAGTCATATCAGTTGATATCGATAATTACCACGATAAATATCAAATCATTATTTCTTTCAAGTTTAAAGGCAGATTTTTTCTCCTGAGTGAAAGTTGAAGAAACCAGACAGTTAATTGGTAAATTAAACAACTCTTTATTTTAAGAACACAACAAACACTTGCCAAACAGCAGAAACATTAAACAAATCTGAGGAAGAGAGTATTCAAGTCTTTTTTATGTCAAAATATGCATGAGTAAAATTTACAAAATAAATATCTTAATAGAAAAATTAAATACTGCAATGTGAAAAACACACATAGAAGATGGCTCAGACAGACTGCAAATTTTAAAGTGCTTTAAAGGATCATATCAGAAGTAGTGGCGAAGAATGGCACCGTTTGCAGCTGCCACTCTACCATCTCCCTACACTCTGCATACAGCCGAGGAAGTGCAGTCAGTGCAAAATGTTTCCGACCAGGTAGCTCGTATCTGGGGTCAAGGACTCTGATAAGCTTCTTGAATCCCTCATTTTCGACAGTGCTAATGGGAAGCAGGTCTTTTGCAATGCAATATGCAACTGTATTTGTGATGTCTTCATGTCTTTTTGTTTTTTTGTCGTAAGGCACGGTGCTCGAAAATGATGCTACTATGGTTTGCTGCTGTGTAGTCGCACTGAATACTGGCCTGGTGCTTATAGATGGTCCCCTTCCACTAACAACACTAGTTTGTGACTGTAATTTTTTACTTCCTGCGTGTTCTAACGGGTGATGTTGTTTTAAATGGTGAAATAGGTTCGTGGTGTTGCCTGTCTTTGCTGGCACAGATCTGCGGCACAGTTAGCAGTGCACGCTGCTCTGTTTTATGTCTGATCGTAAAACTCCAAAATATCTCCAAATTACCGAAGTTGAATGACCTTTTCTGTCGATGATGTCATCGTCCTTCGAGCTGGTTGTTGGCAGCACTACATTTGCTTCAGTGTCGCTCATTTCTCCACTCTAACTACAGTCCTGTCAGCCACCACCGTGTGGGTCAACAACACCACGTTAGCTGCCCGGTCTGCAACACGCACACGCATATCATGCGCAAAGAATAAATATATATATCGAACTTTTATCGAACGTTTGTTAAAATTATATAGAGGAAAATTATATTGCGATAATTATCGTTATCGAATTATCGCCCAGCCCTAGGTGACAGTGGTGTGATAGTGCGTGGACTGTAGACTGTGCTGTAGTGGTGTGGTGACAGTGGTGTGATAGTGCGTGGACTGTAGACTGTGCTGTAGTGGTGACAGTGGTGTTATAGTGTGCAGACTGTAGACTGTGCTGTAGTGGTGTGGTGACAGTGGTGTGATAGTGTGTGGGCTGTAGACTGTGCTGTGTGGTGACAGTGGTGTGATAGTGTGTGGGCTGTAGACTGTGCTGTAGTGGTGACAGTGGTGTTATAGTGTGCAGACTGTAGACTGTGCTGTAGTGGTGTGGTGACAGTGGTGTGATAGTGTGTGGGCTGTAGACTGTGCTGTGTGGTGACAGTGGTGTGATAGTGTGTGGGCTGTAGACTGTGCTGTGTGGTGACAGTGGTGTGATAGTGTGTGGGCTGTAGACTGTGCTGTGTGGTGACAGTGGTGTGATAGTGTGTGGGCTGTAGACTGTGCTGTGTGGTGATAGTGTGCAGACTGTAGACTGTGCTGTAGTGGTGTGGTGACAGTGGTGTGATAGTGTGCAGACTGTAGACTGTGCTGTAGTGGTGTGGTGACAGTGGTGTGATAGTGTGTGGACTGTAGACTGTGCTGTAGTGGTGTGGTGACAGTGGTGTGATAGTGTGTGGACGTGATGCGTTAGTGTGACAGTATTGACACTAGTGTGCACGTGTGTTACAGGGCCGGATCTCATTCTACATGACGAATTATGGAGAGGAGGGGACCCACATTGGGAGCGCAGCTGCCCTCAGCCCTAATGACCTCGTCTTTGGCCAGTACCGGGAAGCAGGTATGACAGTGCCACATACAGAAAGAAAAATCTGACTCCTATTGCCTTGCTGTCCGTTCCAAGCTGGATCTGGATACAAGTGGCTGTGGTGTATAAGTTAGTGTAAGAGCCTGGTGATGCTGCAGCTGGGAGACTCCCTCAGTTCCTTTCACTGTGGTTCTGACTCAGTGCTGCCCCCCACAGGTGTGCTGATGTACCGCGGGTTCCCGCTAGATCTGTTCATGGCACAGTGCTACGCCAATGCGGATGACCTGGGCAAAGGCCGGCAGATGCCTGTCCACTACGGCTCCAAGGATCTCAACTTTGTCACCATCTCTTCTCCCCTGGCCACTCAGATACCCCAGGGTGAGCGTCCTGTTACTCTGCCCACCTGCCTTCTCAGAAGCCTTGTTGTCCGCAGTGCTGCGCTGCTATAAAATGTCTTTCTGTCTCTGTGTCTCTAACTCAGTTCGGTTCAAGGAGCTTTACTGGCATGAACGGTGACTTACAGTGTTGCCAAAGCAATTAAGACAACATCTACAGACATTTCCAATACAAACACATCATAAGATGAAAGATCAACATCATTATTGAAAGACCGGCTCACTGTTCCTCAGGCTGTGACCGGAGATCACATACTGTACTGGGCTGCCAGTTCAACTGAGTTCCCTCCTCCCTCTCCCAGTAGGATTGGGACTGATTCTGTCAGGTGTGGGAATTCTGGGATTAGATTTCTATATTTAGGGAAGAATGTTTCTCTAATCTCAGAGTATCTGTCACAGTGCAGTAGGAAGTGCACCTCTGTCTCTGTTTCTCCCCGCTGGCAGTGGGAGCACAGCCTGTCCTCTTTGGGCAGCCAGGTCTGCCTGTGTCGCCCAGTTTCTATGGCCAGGCTGTGGTCACTGAGCCTGTACTCCGTCAGGGTCTGTTTCTTTTTGCTTTTTCTTATCTTGGTCAAATATTCAGGCTCTCTGTCTGACTAACTGCCTTATTAGCCTGTATCTTTGTGTCTGTATCTCTCTGTCCGTCACTGGGACGCTCGTACTGGGCACACTTTAATGCCCCCCTCTCCCTCTCTCAGCAGAGTTGGTGAGCAGGAGGGGCCCGTGCTCGTTGTAATCAGCCCGTCTCTCTCTCTCTCTGTCCCTGTCTCTCTCTCGCTCAGCGGCGGGGGCAGCGTACGCCATCAAGCGAGAGAACGCCAACCGCGTGGTGATCTGCTACTTCGGGGAGGGCGCGGCCAGCGAGGGCGACGCCCACGCGGGCTTCAACTTCTCGGCCACGCTGGAGTGCCCCGTCATCTTCTTCTGCCGCAACAACGGTTACGCCATCTCCACGCCCACCAACGAGCAGTACCGTGGTGACGGCATCGGTGAGAGGGCAGCCTCATCCCCCCCCTCTGCCTCAGTGCGCTGTCCACTGTGTACCAGTCTCTCTCAGTGCAGTGTTAATGTACTGGAGTGTCCAGTCAGTGTGTCTGTATTAACCCCTCTCTCTCTCAGTGCAGTGTTAATGTACTGGAGTGTCCAGTCAGTGTGTCTGTATGAACCCCTCTCTCTCTCAGTGCAGTGTTAATGTACTGGAGTGTCCAGTCAGTGTGTCTGTATTAACCCCTCTCTCTCAGTGCAGTGTTAATGTACTAGAGTGTCCAGTCAGTGTGTCTGTATTAACCCCTCTCTCTCTCAGTGTAGTGTTAATGTACTGGAGTGTCCAGTCAGTGTGTCTGTATGAACCCCTCTCTCTCAGTGCAGTGTTCATGTACTGGAGTGTCCAGTCAGTGTGTCTGTATTAACCCCTCTCTCTCTCAGTGCAGTGTTAATGTACTGGAGTGTCCAGTCAGTGTGTCTGTATTCACCCCTCTCTCTCTCAGTGCAGTGTTAATGTACTGGAGTGTCCAGTGTGTCTGTATTCACCCCTCTCTCTCAGTGCAGTGTTAATGTACTGGAGTGTCCAGTCAGTGTGTCTGTATGAACCCCTCTCTCTCAGTGCAGTGTTAATGTACTGGAGTGTCCAGTCAGTGTGTCTGTATGAACCCCTCTCTCTCAGTGCAGTGTTAATGTACTGGAGTGTCCAGTCAGTGTGTCTGTATGAACCCCTCTCTCTCAGTGCAGTGTTAATGTACTGGAGTGTCCAGTCAGTGTGTCTGTATGAACCCCTCTCTCTCAGTGCAGTGTTAATGTACTGGAGTGTCCAGTCAGTGTGTCTGTATTAACCCCTCTCTCTCAGTGCAGTGTTAATGTACTGGAGTGTCCAGTCAGTGTGTCTGTATGAACCCCTCTCTCTCTCAGTGCAGTGTTAATGTACTGGAGTGTCCAGTCAGTGTGTCTGTATTAACCCCTCTCTCTCAGTGCAGTGTTAATGTACCGGAGTGTCCAGTCAGTGTGTCTGTATGAACCCCTCTCTCTCTCAGTGCAGTGTTAATGTACCGGAGTGTCCAGTCAGTGTGTCTGTATGAACCCCTCTCTCTCTCAGTGCAGTGTTAATGTACCGAAGTGTCCAGTCAGTGTGTCTGTATGAACCCCTCTCTCTCAGTGCAGTGTTAATGTACCGGAGTGTCCAGTCAGTGTGTCTGTATTAACCCCTCTCTCTCAGTGCAGTGTTAATGTACTGAAGTGTCCAGTTTGTCTGTATTAACCCCTCTCTCTCAGTGCAGTGTTAATGTTCTGTAGTGTCCAGTCATTGTGTCTGTATGAACCCCTCTCTCTCAGTGCAGTGTTAATGTACTGGAGTGTCCAGTCAGTGTGTCTGTATTAACCCCTCTCTCTCTCAGTGCAGTGTTAGATTACTGTGTCTGTATTGATCCGTCTGTCTCTCCCTTCCTCAGCGGCCAGAGGGCCGGGGTATGGCATGCTTTCCATCCGCGTTGACGGCAACGATGTGTTTGCTGTGTACAACGCCACGAAGGAGGCGAGGCGCCGAGCCATCGCTGAGAACCAGCCCTTCCTCATTGAGGCTATGACCTACAGGTGACCCTTGACCCTTGAACCCTGACCTCCTCTCCTTGCTGGCTGCTCTCCTTGTCATGGTTCTGTGTCTGTTCATGTCCCATTTTATGAAAACTCTCTCTCTTCGGATTCAACCTGTCTGTCTTTCGCTGTGACTTTAATCCAAGTCCTCAGGATCCTGAGAGGTTATTGCCACAGACCGCTCTGACTCGCAAGAAAGCACATTGAGGATCTGGGCGAGATCTAGAGGCTACTATAATATAGCCAGCGGCCATATTACCCTGCAGCACACAACTGGCAGCCCACTGAAGCTCAGCGGGTGTGAGCCTGGCCAGTACCTGGATGGGAGACTCCTGGGAAAAACTAAGGTTGCTGCTGGAAGAGGTGTTAGTGGGGCCAGCAGGGGGCGCTCACGCTGCAGTCTGTGTGGCTCCTATTGCCCCAGTACAGTGATGGGGACACTAGACTGTAAAATAAGGCGCCGTCCTTAGGATGAGACATAAAACCGAGATCCTGACTCTCACTAAAAACCCCAGGGCATTTCTCGAAAAACGTAGGGATGTTACCCCGCCATCCTGGCCGAATTTCCCCCTGGACTTTACCAGTCATGGCCTCCTAATAATCCCCATCTCTGAACTGGCTTCATCACTCTGCTCTCCTCCCACTGAGAGCTGGTGTGTGGGGAGCGTTCTGGTGCACCATGACTGCTGTTGCATCATAATTGTATTAATTATTAACAACATACTTATCTGTTCTGTTCTGTTGATTGGAGTGTCCAGAAAAGGCTGTGTAAGTGTAAGGAATTATTATTATTTGTATTAATTATTAACAACATACTTATCTGTTCTGTTCTGTTGGGTGGAGTGTCCAGAAAAGGGCTGTGTAAGTGTAAGGAATTATTATTATTTGTATTAATTATTAACAACATACTTATCTGTTCTGTTCTGTTGGGTGGAGTGTCCAGAAAAGGGCTGTGTAAGTGTAAGGAATTATTATTATTTTTATCTGCCAAATGGGAACAGTGGGTCAGAGCGCCGCCTCTCGGCCGGCGTCTCACGCTCTCCCTCCCCCCGTTTCTGCAGGATCGGGCACCACAGCACGAGCGACGACAGCTCGGCCTACCGCTCGGTGGACGAGGTCAACTACTGGGACAAGCAGGACCACCCGATCTCGCGGCTGCGGCACTACATGACCGCGCGGGGCTGGTGGGGCGAGGAGGAGGAGCGCGCCTGGAGGAAGCAGTCCCGCCGGCGCGTCATGGAGGCCTTCGAGAAGGCCGAGCGGCGCCTCAAGCCCCACCCCGAGCTCCTCTTCACCGACGTCTACCACAACGACCCGCCCCACCTGCAGCGCCAGCGGGAGGCGCTGTGGCGGCACGTGCAGACGTACAAGGAGCACTACCCCCTGGACCAGTACGAGCAGTGAGCTGGGGGGGTGGGGGCGGGGGGGACAGAGCCGCTGTCCTGGACACTGACCAGCAGGGCGATTTGGGTGCATAGAAGGTCAGCTGGCCTGTTCACATGGCGGTATGATGGGAACGGCGCTCCACGACAGCCTCCCTTGGAGGAGACTCTAGGGGGCGCTGATGTCAACAGTGCAACTTGGACAGCCCACGTGGGGCCCATAGAGCGCCCTCTGGTGGACACAGGCGACATTGGTAATGTCATTTTGTCATCACTCCTGTTCATGTCATGTTCCTCGCTGTCCCCATGTCGTTGTTCCCCGGCACACGGTTCTCACGGGTTTGGACAGGCCAGCTGACTTCATTGGCACCCCTGCGGCTCTGGAGGAAGAGAGATTGCTGCACGCGTCCGTTTGCACAAAAGGCGTGCGACAGCAGAGACGGTAGAAAGGGAGAGAGAGACTGTTACACTAACGATCAAGATAGCGCACGCACACCCACACCCACACACGGCCGGTGTTTGCTGGTCCGGAGCAGCTCGGTTCTGTCTCGATCTCTATTAACACTTCTCACCTTTAACCCCTGGAAGGGGGGGGGGGGGTGGCGGACACACGTGGCAGAATTTCCTCAGCACGGTTTGCGAGGGGCACAGGCGAGCGAATGGGGCTGCTCGCCCCTCTGTCCGGCCCGCCGCGTGGTCTCGGTTCAGTCCCGGTCCGGTCGGAGCCTGGGAGCACGCCGGTGGTTCTGCAGGCACCTGATCCGCCGCCGCCGTGGACTGCCCCGATGGGCACCGGCCAGGCGGGTTGATCTCGGCAGCAGGGCAGGGCGCCGCTGGCCCGAGCTCGGCTGAGGCTGAGGGCCACCCGCATCTCCCCCTAGAGCAGGAGCCCCCAAGAGGCAGCCATGACTGCGCCCCACTGCTTAACACTAACGTCAGCCCTCGTGCAGGGTGGATCTGATACCGGCCGAGGGTTCGAGAGTGCCTCAGTGCATGTTACTGTTTATACGTCTGATAACGTCTGTTTGTAATTTCGTGGGTCCTGTTTTCGAGGGGATTTCTTTTGCACAGGATATAAGTTCCTCCTACTCCACTCCAGCGTGTAGGTCCCAGGTAGCGCCGCTGGAGGGCACTGCTGATAGACGCTGCCCTGTGGCGCAGTCCTAATAGAAGATGCATTTACCATGGCGACCAGAGGCGTCACTCGGGGAGCTGCAGTTTCAGATGTTTTGTTGAATTAATAAAGAATTGAACTGTCGCCGTGCCTGAGACTGGGTCCTTGGGAGTGCCGTTTACCACCATTAGCGTCTTCTGCTTAGCGTCAATATGACAGTTAAAAACAATCGTGCGCTCTTCCTTAAATCCCCCAGAACCTGTCACGGGTTTCCCTAATTGCTAAGCAACGGGGACGGTGGGGTTATGTTAAGCACTTCACGTTGAGAATAATTAAACCTTCATTTATTGCTTTTATAGCGCACAGGTGTTTTCTGAGGTGCGCTGCATGTTGAATGTAGTACATTTTCGCAGTGTCGGTACTGCTGGTGGATGCTGGGGGTGACGGCTGTCCCTGTGTTGCCCAGCAGCTGTTGTGCACAGAGGTGATTTAATTAAACAGCACTTTCCTCTCGGTGGGCGAAAGCAGCTCTTATTTCGCAGCGGGGAAACTCGACGGCGACATCCCACCGCAAGAGACTGGGGTGCTCAGGGGTGAGAAGGTCGAAATAATATGGAAAAAAAACGGTCACATCTTCACGTTTTATCGGGCTTTACGAGGCCTAAATGAAAGCCGAGCACCTGGCCCGGGAGGGTCCATTTTGTGTTCGCATTGGTGGCGGCGGGAAAATTTAAGGCTGTAGAGAGTGCGTGCGTGAGAGAAACCGGGCGAAAATTAAGCAGGACGGTTAAAACGGATGGGCGAGAACCGCCGGACCGGCATTTTAATCAATAATGGTGAAGAAAGTAAAAAGGTCGGGGGTGTAGTGAGCTGTAGTGACTTCTTAATTTGTATTTCGGAACCGGACGCCTCAGGCAAACTGTGCGGGAACAGCGGACGTTTCTGATTTCTGCTGCGTCAGTTTCACGGTGTTTTACGCCGCCGCCATTTAACGCTAAGAATGTTGCTGCTCTGCGGCAGTTAGCGGGTTGGTGTAGTGAAAACACGCTCGCACTTGGTTCTCTGAAATATTAAACTTAAGATGACGGCATGAACGGGTGAAACACAAACCAGAGGCACAAGAGGAAACTACGTGGGAGAAGAGTTCTTTACCCAAGGGGTTGCGGGAATCCGAAGCAAGGTACCCGGCCATGTTATTAAAGCCAATACCCTGGTATCTTTGAAGAAACAGCTGGTTGGGATTCTTCTATCAATTAGCTGCCATCTACCAGCTTGGCTAGAGAGCCTCCTCTGGTTTATAAGCACAAATGCACTCGCACAGACACCATTTTCACACATGATCTTACACACAAGCACAGACATGCTCTTATAAGCACAGGGTCACACACAAGCACACATACACACACTCTCTCACACACAGGCACAGACGCACACAAGCACACAGATATGTGCTCTCTCACACACAAGCACAGGCACACACACACACTTTCACACATGCTCTCTCTCTCTCGCGCATCATCTCCACCTGTGAACTCTGTTGAAGGACGACAGACCCTGTGGCTGAGATGTTCAGTGAGAAGCAGCTCCGGCCTGTTTGTTCAATAGCAGAGTTTGTGTTTTAACTGGGAACAGAGACAGACAAAAGGTACGGTAAAGGGATGGTCACGTGAGTAATGTTCAACCCCCACCGCACACGCCCCCACACCCACATTCGTGGAAGTATCTGTGACATTGAACTTGAGCCAAAGCTGATGAGACTGGTCAGCCACTCCAGGAAGCTCCTGATCGAAACCTGCACAACAGCTTCCTTTTCCCTCGGGGGTGGAAAGTGTCCTCTCTGATCCTGTTGCAATTTTATTTAAAGAAATCCGAACACTTAGGGGGAAAAAAATGTAAATTTAACGTAATGAGCTCTATCGTGCTTTCAGCTCACAACTGGCAGCTCACTGAAGCTCAGCAGGTGTGAGCCTGGCCAGTACCTGGATGGGAGACTCCTGGGAAGCTAAGGTTGCTGCTGGAAGAGGTGTTAGTGGGACCACTAGGGGGGCACTCCCCCCGCCGTCTGTGTGGGTCCTAATGCCCCAGCACAGCAATGGGGACATCCTGGTGGTCTAGAGATGGTTACCTATAAAGTGCTTTTGAGTGGAGTGTCCAGAAAAGTGCTAAATAAGTGTAAGGAGTTATTTCCCTAAGCTCTGGAGCCTGTCTGGTGATGTGTACTATTTCAATTAGTGCAGTTCATTGTGTGTGAATGAGTTTTTCAGAGAAATCTTTCTTGAATCTTTCTGCTAAGAAAGCACTACAGCCTGCGGTCTGGTTAAAAAATAACCAGTGCTAGCTTTACAATCTAAACAATAAATTGTTAGCACTGTATACTACAGAAATCCATAGATGTGAGTGGTTGATAAGGTCAGTTTAGGTCACTTGAAATGAAAGACCCAGCAGTGCTGCAGCTCAGTTCCCTGCTCTTTAAGTGACTTGGCTGGTGAAAGGCCCAGTGCCTGGTTCTGCACCCCTGTCGAAGGACCTGGTGTGGTTCTCCTTTGTTCAACCCTCCCCTCCGTGAAAACTGGCGCTCCACATCTTTAAAGCAGCAGCCATGGCGAAAATGCTATTATTTGAGCTGAGAAAAAATAACGGCGACAGGAATGAAAGCTTGAACTCCATTGTCAATTCCCCTTTAATTAAGTGTGCAAAGTAAGTAATGATGAACAGCAGATACAGTCCCAGCTATACAGACACTCGCACACGGAAACAGACTGGAAAGGTCAAGGCTCACACCCGAAATTCAGAACGAGAAGTTACTTCCTCCCGAGGAAGAGGAGGAGCCCCCAGGGAGTCTGGATTTCTCAGCCACCCAAACAAGGCACTTCCTGCCGCTCAGACACACATCGATTAACTGGACATGTTGACTAATTAATATTAATTGACTAATCCATGCTCTTGTGCCATTTCAACCTCTTAAAACTAAGCAGTGCCAAATCTGAAGCTTGAGTGTCTGGACATAAAGAAAATTATGTCCTATGCAGCTCCTTAGTTCAATTAAGTAACTGTGAGCTCCTTTAACAAAAGCTAAGAAGTGTTTGGATCAGGACAAGGCACTGTATTTGTTTCTGCTTTTCATTCCATCTCTGGCCTTAATCACTTAATTGAACTAATTACCTGGGTAATCAATCAGCTGTTTTACAGGTCTTAATCAGGTGCTAATTAAAAGCCGGCTCTATAACCCTCAGCAATCTGGTACTGTAGGACGGGAGCTTTCCACCCTCATTGTAAACGGTATCAATTACAAGGCACCTAACCTAACCTTTACACGGAGAGAAGTGGGTGTCTGCAACATTCTGCCCAGCCATGCTCTCCAAGCGGATGTTCCTCCGAGATTCGAGATGAGCGGCTGTGCAGCAGGAGCAGAGAGATGGGTGTCTGAGCGGACCAGTTCCTGTAAGTGGCCTTTCTGGTGTTCTCAATAACAGACACGAGGGGAAACAAAAGACTGGGGAAATTTACAGCAAAATGCCAACTAGATTGAAAAAGCAATTTATTCCTGCACTAAATCCATGCGGCACAGACTTGAGTCCAGCATGGATTTAACCCAATGACCTGAGCAATTAAAAGCCTGAGAGAAGAAAGTCTTTAGTTTCAGCAACGGCAATCTTTGGCCCCAAACCTCGTCAACAGAGAATTCAGTTTTCACAGGACAGGAAATAATAAATAATAAATTTTTTCAAAACGTTTTCAGCAGTACAGGGCAGTGGTCTTGATATGGTGCTTTCTCATAACTCATAATTCCTCAGCACCTGCAGAGTGGTAGAGTACTGAAAGAGGAACTGCAGCAGAGAAGGAAGGAGGTCCAGGGGATGTATTTTAGTGCTACACAGGAATGGTCTGCACAGTCATCTAACTGTCGGCTTCATCAGCCTGTGCAACACTATTATCCACCCCCACAACCAGCACTGAGAAGTTTCCGTACAAAGTTTTTTTTTTTCTTGGTTTATCATTAGTTTGTATGTCAGGCATTCAGCATGTCGGTGTTTCAATAAGCATGTCCACACTATCATTAGCTACTCTAGTCAGCTAACAGGGACCCTTCAGCAATATTCACAAACAGGGCATGTGAGATCTGGACAAGAGGACCACAGCTCTTAAACCATGACTCAGCGCAAAGGCAGGTTATGGCTTATTTTAAATAAAATTAAAAAATAACTTATATTTACTCTCTAATGCATACGTTTCCACAGATAAGGCACTTGTTTTTTTTAGAACTGCTGTTGCTCCACTCCCCCACAGGTGCATCACAGGTGCCGCAGCCCCGGCTACACAGGCTCGGTGCCAACTGGAGGGCAGGAGTGTCTCTCCCCCCCCCGCAGGACTCGAGCCCCACCGACTGACCCAGTCCTTCCCCTGAACGAGGTGACAAGATCCAGGGCCGAGCCCGCGCCACGCCCGGAGCTCGACCCGTCGCTCGAGAGAGGAACCGCAGACCGGGCCAATCAGCTTCGCCCAGCTGGGTTCCATCAACCATCTGGGAATGCGCTGTACTACTATGGAAGTGCCGTTTAAGCATGAAAAAAATAAACCTTGCAGGGTCAAGTACAGTCTATACGTGCTAAAGTGCTAAAGTCCTTCGTGTGACATCATTGTCCGCCCGGTGGATTGTGCCCGGCGCTGCGCCGGCATCGAGAAACAGAGGTATAGTGCTTCTTCTGGCCACCGTGCGGCAGTTTGGTCAGCACCGGAGCCCCGGATCCTGCAGCGCCCTCCGCAGTCGGAGCATCTGTTGCGGGCTGCGCTGGTGCACCAGCAGCAGGCTTTTGTGCACGCAGGCGTTCTCTCGGTCCTGCTCCCGGATGTCGAAGGTCTGGAAGCCATTGTGGAGAACCGGGGCGACCCCCAGCGCCTGGAAGCACATCCCCGTGTAGACGTCGTCGATGGGGAAGAAGGGGATGTAGAGGGAGAGCCGTAGGAGGGGGCGCACCAGGGAGCCTGAAAACAGGAACCCGCCCCCGCCGGTGTAGGGGGGGTAGGCGCCCTCGTAGAACGTCTCCGGGACGTAATACTTGCTCTTGGCGCTGCGGAAGGGGCTGGCCTGGGTGACCACCTGGCCCACGTACAGCCGGCCGGCCTGGTCGGGCTGCAGCGAGCGGAGGTAGCGGAGCAGCTCCGGGGTGTTGAGGAAGACGTCGTCGTCGCCCTTGAAGATGAAACGGGTGCGGGGGCACCGGCGGTCCACCCAGTGCAGGAACAGGTTGTCCTTCAGCGTCAGGTTGAAGAAGGAGTCTCTGAACCCCCACTGGAGGAGGTCCCCGTGACGCTGGGCCTCGTGGGACACCAGGTGCGTTAAGTCGGGGTCGTCCTCGCCGGAGGTGGTCCCCAGGAGGAAGACGGTCCGCACCTGCAGTCCGTCGTACGCCATCTCCATTCCCCAGCTCTCGCGCACGGCCTGCCGCCGAACAAAATTCTCGGGCATGGACTTGATGGCGAGGAGGAGGAATACCTCTTCTTCCCCTTCCCCCCCGAACCTGGATCGGCACTTCCCAGGCTGCTCCATCAGGAGGGCGTAGTCTCGGCACCCCGCTGCCTGCAGGAAGTCGCGGTACAGGGCTGGGTAGGAGTCAAAATCCTGGATCTGAGCTCGGAGGGCGTCGCTGGTGAGCCGACAGGCGGGCTGGCTCTGGGTGCTGTTATCCAGCTGCTGAGCAGCGAGCAGCTGGAAGCTCTCGTGCTGCTTCCTGTTCCACCAAGCACTGCTTTGCGGGATGGCCTGCCTGAACTGCTCGGAGATGGAGACCTGCTGCACCCGCGGCCTTGCCGTTGATGGGGGGGTCTTGGTTTTGCCATCGGGATCTAGGGGCCCTGGAGAGGGGCTGTTTTTCCAGGCTGCCTTGGTCTCATTCCTTGCTGAGAGCCAGTGGGTAGAATTGGGCGTAGGATTTGGTGATCCTCCCTGACCCCCGCGTCTGACTCTTTCGTTGAGAGTGAGGGTGGAGTAGAAGAGGATGAGGGAGAAGCTGCCGAGGATGATGGCGATGAGGTACCTGTTTCTCCTCATATCTGCTGGAGGCAGGCGCGGGAGGATGAGAGAGGAGAGAGAGGCGGGAGAGAGAGGCGGGAGAGAGAGGACGAGAGAGAGGAGACAAGAGGAATGTGTCAGAGAGAGAAGAGAAGGTGAGTGTTGGAGATTTGATTCTCCTTTTCTTCCTTTAACCCCTCATCAACTCGGAGGCAGCAGACGTCCAGACGTCCAGAGGGCCTCAGGCGGTGTATTTGTGTCCTCCTGTGCAAGGTGCTCGGAAAACGCACAAGCAGCTGGTCAGAGGCAGAGTGTGTCCACCCCAGAAGAACAAGACTACCTCCGCTGATGAAAGCTACGCCTCCCCAGAGTCAGTGCCAGCCGGGGACACGTGCAGGCAGGCGAGAGGCTGCAGGTCCTCGTTCCTTGTCCGTCCCAGAGGCAGCGGAGCCCCACACACCTCGCTCTCCTCTGCCTCCTCCGCGGTTGTACCTGAAAAACACACCGAGACTGCAGCTCAGTGACGCAGCCTGCGGTCATCACCCACAAGATTCAGGGAAGGGTGGGGGGCAAAAGTAGTCAAAAGTTATGCAAACGAGCAAAGGTCACTGAACGCATAATGGCTTATGTAGTTTCTTGGCCCTGACATGTCGCTCTGCTGCCTGTTTGAACTAAAAGGAAGCAAGCAGAATGCTTTCTCCGAAGCTTTGACTGGAAATAATTCCCTTTCCGAGATAAGCTGGCACGGACTTAGGCAGCACTGTAGCCTTGATCTAGAGGAAATGGGCTAGTCTGTTTCCTGTACAGAGGAGGGGGTATAAATACAACTTTTTAGTGCTGTGCTGTATTCAGGGCTGTGAATCTTGTAGACATTAAAGAGTTTCTCTCCCACCACCTCTTTATTTGTATCTCTTGATAATTGTAGCCCTGATCTAGCATGTGCACAGGGTTCTTATCACAATAACTGGATCATAACCTATCATAGTCATGTCCTAGTGCCACAGTGTTATTTTTAGAATATGAAAAGCTGAAGTGATGATGAAAGGTATTGGCTGCACTGCATCAGGAAGCTAATATCCGAAAGAGCAGAAGTAGACAAATGTAACAGACCTAATCTGAGCTTCTGCAGGCCTTCAATCAATTACTATACATACACCTACACCGCTGACACTGATACATAACCACAGTGCTGACACTAACACTACACATTCACACACAGTATGGACACTAGTAAAAGTACACGTAGTGCAGACTCCAAACCCAACATGCAGCAGATCTATGAATACACATACTGTGCAGACGTTGTCAAATATATACACACAGAGCACACTTGTAACATATACAATCCTGACTCTAACAAACACACACGTTAAAGACTAGCACACAGGCAATTGGTGCAGACTCCAGCAAAGTACAGACTCAAGCACACAGACACAGGGTACAGACTAAAGCACACAAACACAAGGTACAGACTCAAGCACAGAAACACACAGTACAGACACAAGGTGCATACTCAAGTACATAACCACAATGTACAGACTCAAGCACACAGACACACACTGCAGACTCAAGCACATGGACACACAGTACATACTCAAACACACAGACACACACTGCAGACTCAAGCACATGGACACACAGTACATACTCAAACACACAGACACACACTGCAGACTCAAGCACAGAAACACAAGGTACAGACTCAAGCACACAGACACACAGTACAGACTCAAGCACAGAAACACGGTACAAACTTGAGTACACAGAGACAGTGCAGACTCTACAATAATGCAGAATGTAGCACATAGGCACATTGTGCAGACTCTAGCAAGCTCACACATTGCAGAATCTAGTACACATGCACACAATTCTGACTCTGGTACACAGAGCAGATCAACACACACACATTGAACACATCTCAAACAGAAGTAGACAACGAAAAGAGTCCTGCCCAGGAAAACAAACTTACTCTGTGCAGTAAATATGGGACAGGAACAATAGCCTGTTCCTATTGTTCCGAGAGCCAAGGAGTGGGAGTGAGGGAGACAGACAATCAAAATGGGCTCAGCACAGAAACACAGTGAGCACAGAGTAAACCACATGCCCAGGCCAGAACAGAAACACTGCACAGCACCATGTAGCTAGCTACACCATAATGAGTTCCGAGCCTTCATTTAAAGTACACTCCGAAATGCACCGCTGTGCACAGACTGTTCCGTTCCAGTCTGTACCACCTGTACAGTAGGTACAAGGTGCAAGGTAGGAAAGTGGGTAAACAGTAATGATAATCCTCCTGCTAACCAAGGCCCACTCACAAACACGACACACCTCAGCAGCGCCGGGCCTCCACACTGACCACAGACACCCAAACGCGCTCTTCCTCAAGAGCTGCTGGAGCGGAACTGCAGAGCTACAGCGGCCACATGAGACGCCTGAAGGCTTTTGTTGCAGTTTTGCTTCTGAGAACTCGAGTGACTCATCCGGGTCTGACGAGCGACACACACACACACACGGCCTCGTCTGCCAGCTGGGCAGGAAGGGAAACTGACTGCCTGTCCCTGATTCTCTTTGCCTACTGCCGTCACCATCACTGTCCTCGCCCCGTGGCACGTTTCAGCAGGTGCAGGCTTTCTTGATTTCGACATCGTGAGTGCCATCTTCACGCTTACATTATCGGCCCTGTGGCCCATAATCCTCTGCATTGGGCGTAAGATAGGCATCACCATTCCTGCCTCAGCACGCCTTCGTTGGCCCAGAAGGAAATAATTAGGGCACAGCGTCTGGGGCTGACGAAAGACAGCAGCAGCCCAATTGGTTCATTTCATTGCTGGTAGCAAACTGATCCTGTGTTCTCACCTGGACGTTGCTTCTTCCAAACCCTCCTACCAAACTCTCGACGTAAAGCACTTCTTCTTTTTTTGTTCTTTTCACTCCTAAATAAACGAGATCGGCATGTCTACGTGTCCCCTGGGTCCTTGTATCGCTAGAGGTCCCGAAGTAATTCTGAGGGTTTTGCTTTTCCAGTAAGCTTTCGGGATCTGGAACACCTGTACATCGGCCTGATACTGTTCTCTGTTGAAGACTCGAGGGGATTGGGTTCCGTTGTCCGTTCGGCTCAGCAAACGTTCCTCTAGGCCACTGGGGGTAGGGAGGACTTAGTCGCAGCCCAGGGGTGTGGTAGGGTGTGCTCTTGTATCCGTGAGCAGTGCGCGCAGATTGCTGTAGTAAAAGCTCTGGCTGTGTAAACGGATACAGAAGTTGCTTTTGATCATCGTGCCAGTCAGGTGGATCGATGGCAACGTTGCAAGGAAGCTCTCTTTTGCACCAGTGACTCCAGTGTTCCAGTGAGTGAGGCTTGCAGAGCCACTTATGGTTTGTTTGCTCAAAAGAAACTTCCTCTCAGCTGGAATCTGACTCCGGGTTCCTCTTTCCCACTCTGAAGACAGGTACTGTAGGTTGTAAAGACACGGGATGCCTTGTTCGATTGCTGATGACTGGTGTTCGCAACGGCTTGAAATAAGAGCCTCCATAGAATGTAGATCTGGCACACTTATAACGAAGAACCTTTCTGTGATTTCTGAAGAATTCGGTTTTGTTTTGTGCGCACAGATTTAACTGTGGAGAACCTATTGTTCCTGCAGTTTAAACAAGCCAGCTCAGCCGGTAAGGAGACAGGTGGAGCCTCATGGGTCACAATTATAGCTGGTCACAAAGATCTCGACAAACCTGTATCAAGTGATTTGAGGGGAATCAAAAAAAGGCAGTCAGATACTGTAGCATCATATTTCCTGCAGAAGTAAGAATAAAGGCTGTTCTGCCTCCGAGTTATTTTAACAAAGCCAAGACCGCAAGTCTCATTCAATGCAGGTTTAGCTCATTCTCTGCAAATGAAAGGCGTTTTTTTCAATTCCGAATTGCTGATCATTCTCCTTTTTTTTGATAGTATATCCACCTAAATTAGAATTCTGATTTCTGTCTTCTGTCCCTAGCTCCCAGCAATGAGCCCTGTGCCACACAGGTACAGGTACAGGTACTCCCCCCCCACCCTACGCACACACAACAAGGCCTTCAACGCCATGCACGCGTGGCACATCCCCGTACGGGCCGGTCAGCTCCTGACATCACTGCCAAGCCCGCCCTGCACGGAGAGAGCCCAGCCCGAGACACACCGGTTCGCCAGCATGCGTGGGCTGCACAGGCTCAGGGAGAGGCTGAGTCCGTGCGGAGGGGAGGAGAGCGCCTCTTTTCTTTTCTTCTCAGCAACCTGTTCTTTCGCCACCTGCTCAGCCCGTTGTGCACTGAGGCCTGGGGTGTCATGGGCCAGCCTGCACTTGCACGCCTGCAGGGCTTTTTCTCCTGTTAACCGTAAGAGAAGAGGAACGGTGTGTCTTTGCCTGAGAGGATGTAAAAAGCGCTGTAGTATGAACTTCGAGCTGAAAGGCAAGAGGCGCCGAGCCCGGGTCCAGCCAGAGGTCCGGCCACAGCCCCCCGAGACCCGCCCCCGCACGGCCGCACCGCGGCTCGGGAATAGGCCCCGACACGGTCGCGCGTGTACCCCTGCGTGCTGGTGAGGGCCTCCCCTTGATCGCTCACCGCGCTGGGCAGCGCCGCAGGGACACACGTCAGTCCTCAACTTCCTCTCAGCTGGTATCTGACTCCGGGTTCCTCTTTCCCACTCTGAAGACAGGTACTGTAGGTTGTAAAGACACGGGATGCCTTGTTCGATTGCTGATGACTGGTGTTCGCAACGGCTTGAAATAAGAGCCTCCATAGAATGTAGATCTGGCACACTTATAACGAAGAAACTTTCTGTGATTTCTGAAGAATTCCGTTTTGTTTTGGAAGGACAAAACAAAACTGGCAAGCATAGCAACTGTTTGTGGGGAGTTCCTGGGGCGGTGATGACACACTCTCCCGCCCAGCGCTCGCCAGTCCGACGCACACGCACGCCACAGAGGTGCTCTTGCTGAGAAACTCTCGCGCTCAGCTGGGCATGGGGACAAACACGTGGCGCCGGAGCACACACTGACGCACTGCTGCAAAGTGCGTGCACAAGACCCCCTCCCCCGACCGCCACAGCAGCGCCCACACACACTGCCCAGCGCTCGTCTCCAGCAAAGCAGGCCTGATCTATACCGAAAGTGCAAGCAAATGGGCACGAGCACAATTCACTACTGCACCGAGACTTTGGAAGCGCACACGTCACTTTATCACCCCTATACAATTTCTTGCATTAGGAATTTGTCTTTTCACAGACCCCATGAGACACACAGACAGGGAGAGAAGCTGGGGGTCAGAGCACAGGGTCAGCCATTGTACAGCACCCCTGGAGCAGCTGGGGTTAAGGGCCTCGCTCAGGGGCCCAACGGAGTAGGATTCCTCTGCCGCCTGCAGGATTTGAACCGGCAACCTTCCAGCCACAGGCGCAGATCCTGAGCCACAGAGCCACCGCTCTGCCCCGAATCCTGTGCAAATCCCGGGGCTGTTTCACAGATCAACAATAGCCACCTGTAAGACTCGAGCCGTGTCTGTGGCTGTTTCCCCTGCTTTTGTGCGAATGCTTTCTGTCCCGTTCCAAACATGCAACATGTTTTGGAAATCTTGGTCTAATGCTGCAGAGGCGGAAGCGGGGCCGTTTCTGTGTGGACCTGGGCTGACCCTGAGTGAGACCCGACTCGGTTACAGCTCAAGCAGCCTCTTCGAGCGCAGGAGACAGCAGACAACAGATCCGGACGGGGACCGTGCCCGTCTGTCGCGCTGCCGGTGAAAGGGAGCCCCCCCCTCCATTCACACGGACATGCGCCTCGATTTGGATCGGTACCAGGGACCAGCACCATCACGAGCCTTTCTCGCTCTGGCAGTGAAAATAAAACCGCGACGTGCGCAGAACTGGCAA
The DNA here is from genome assembly GCF_055471065.1 of Atractosteus spatula. Taxonomy (NCBI): domain Eukaryota; kingdom Metazoa; phylum Chordata; class Actinopteri; order Semionotiformes; family Lepisosteidae; genus Atractosteus; species Atractosteus spatula. The sequence goes on along the minus strand of NC_142708.1, from coordinate 71,261,000 downwards.
GAAATAATGATTTCACTTCCGTGTGCGAATGGACAGCCTGGCACGCGGTGTGCTCGGACATGTCGACCCCTCCCCGTGACCGGACAGCTCCTCCTCACAGCAACGCAGCTGAAATAGATCAGGTTACTCTCGTCAGGCGTGAAGTGTGGCCACTGTGTGATAAACAGTAGTAGAGTTTATCACACCGTCTCTATACAGTATACCGGATCCGTGTCCGTACAATACACCTGCACCGTCTCTTAACAGTTTACAGTCTCATTGTCTGTACAGCTTATCGGCACCGTGTCCGTACGATATACTGGCAGTCTGTCTGTACAGCTCACCCGCTCCGCGTCCGTACAGCACACCGACACCGCGTCCGTATAGATCACCGGCCGTGTGTCCGTACAGCTCACCGGTACCGCGTCCGTAAAGTACACCGGCACCGCGTCCGTATAGATCACCGGCCGTGTGTCCGTACAGCTCACCGGTACCGCGTCCGTATAGATCACCGGCCGTGTGTCCGTACAGCTCATCGGTACCGAGTCCGTAAAGTACACCGGCACCGCGTCCGTATAGATCACCGGCCGTGTGTCCGTACAGCTCACCGGCACCGAGTCCGTAAAGTACACCAGCACCGCGTCCGTATAGATCACCGGCCGTGTGTCCGTACAGCTCACCGGTACCGCGTCCGTAAAGTACACCGGCACCGCGTCCGTATAGATCACCGGCCGTGTGTCCGTACAGCTCACCGGTACCGCGTCCGTATAGATCACCGGCCGTGTGTCCGTACAGCTCATCGGTACCGAGTCCGTAAAGTACACCGGCACCGCGTCCGTATAGATCACCGGCCGTGTGTCCGTACAGCTCACCGGCACCGAGTCCGTAAAGTACACCAGCACCGCGTCCGTATAGATCACCGGCCGTGTGTCCGTACAGCTCACCGGCACTATCCCCAGCCGCAGCCCCGAAAACCTCTGTGTGCTCCGTGGTACAAAAAGACAAACAGAAACACAGCGCTAAACCTGAGGGCAGAAAACAACTACTGTATATATACACACTGTATATACATGGGTCTGGCGCTTCAGCCGGGTTTAGAGCTCCCGAGCGAGCTGAGCCGTTTGCCGCACTGCTCTGTACAGCGGCCCCCGCCCTGTGAAAGGGGCGCAACTCGCACTTCGCGCAGGAGCCCCCGGGAGACTCCCAGAGACCTGTCGGCTTGGCTCAGTTCGCCTTTCTCACGCTTCTCCAGGCGAAATCGAGCGCGTTACTCACAGTGCCGGCGAGGCGCTTGGAGACTCCGGCTCTCCGGGCAGACCCTGTCACGCTCTGTCTCCCTCTCCCTTTCTCTCTGTTTATCGTCTCTCTTCCCCCGTTCTTTCCACCCGCCCCCTTTCTCTCTCTCTCTCTTCTCTCTCTCTCTCTCTCTCTCTCTCTCTCTCTTATTTTGTTTTGTGTTCCGGAAACCAAGTTAAAATAATTTCGTTAAGAATAGCTCGGGGGGAAACGGCGCGTCCTGTCCCGCTCAGCTGTTTTTCCCGAGAGGAAGGGGTTTTCCTCGGTCGCCCACCCTGCGCGCCCGAGGGCGAGGGGGCAGAGCCGGGAGACCGGGCCTCTCCCCGGAGCAAGGCGACACCTGGAGAGCGGGCTTGGGCTCTCCGGGCGTCAGAGGAGAGATGGCGGCGGCACACGAGGCGACAGCACAGACCCGCGCTGCCCCCCCACCCCCGCCCGTGCCGGGCTGTGAACAGAGCCGACAGAGTGTGTGCAGCTGGGAGGAAGCGGAGAAGAGGGCGGCACGCTTCGGATACCGTGCAAATTGTTGGGTCCGAAACCAAATCCCCGGTTGCAGGTCAGGGAAGAGGAGGCGTGCCGAGGGCCGGGACACACCGTGTCCGTGCGGGTCTGGGAGAGCAGGCGCCCCGGCAGACCCGTGGGATCGCCTCCGTGGCCTCGGGGTTCTCCCAAGACCGCGGCTCTCCTTGTACAGGGAGATCCTGAAGCCAAACCGGCAGCAGCAGCAGCAGGTAGCCGGCTTCACCGAGACCAGCGAGCTGCTCTCCTGCGCTCCGGGAGCAGACGGGAGTCCGACATTCCTCCCGCGTCGGAGCCGACCAGCGGCCTACATGGAGCTGGGACTCCAGGAGCTCTGCAGTGCTGCTGCCAGCTCCTCCTCATTCAGCTGTTCCAGTAGCCCCTTCACCCCCCACAAGAGTCTGCAAGTCTGCAGAGCCTCACACCCCGAGCGCTGGGCTGGCAGTGGTACTCCGGCTCCACTGGACCAGCTGGATTTGCCACCTGAGAAGTCTCCACGGCCGAACCGCTGTGTCTTCTTTCTTCTTGTTTTCTGCCTGGAATAAACCTCTGACTTGTTTCCCTTGCAGCCTACGCACGCTGACGCGGGTCCCCACCTGCACTACTTGCTAACCTCTTTATCTCCACCTGCTTTATCCAGTACAGGCTCGCTGGGGAGTCGGGCTCAGTGTAAGGCACGTCCGACCCCAGCATGTGCCACGACAGAAACCATTCCAGCCAGGGCCACACGAAGTACTGTTGTCCCAGCAGGGTGCGGACCGCCTCACTCACCCCGGTACCGTGTCACGAGTCCTGGCTCGACAGGGCAGGCCGACTCCGCCTGGGGGCTCCGCTCAGCCGTGCTGGAAGACAGCTGGCCTGTTCCGCGGATGAATTATTGATGCCGCGTCTGCGCCCGGGAGGAACAGCAGTCTTGCCTTCTGTTGAGGCGCCTCTCCTAGCGACGCCGGCTGCGTTGCTACCCGGCGCCTCCCGGGAGGCGGGGAGCCGGGGGACCCCGAGCCGCGAGATCGTCTTGCAGCCTCTGGTGTCGGCAGAGACACCCGCCTCCTGCCGGGGGGGTGGGCAACCACGGCCCTCGCTTGCGCGCCCCCGGGCATCGCTGATCCCCAGTCCGGGTCGCGCTCTTTGTGAGCCGCCACGTCCCCCCCCCCCTTTCCGTAGGCCGAGGGCTGCTGGGAGTGGGTGGGCTCGTCTCTGGAGGAGTCCTCAGCCTGACGTGCAACAGCCGGGGCTCAGGGAGGGCTGCTCTGCTGCCGCTGTGGGGGGGCTCACGGGGTGAGGAAGGTGTGGGCGTCGCGCACTGGGGGGGCGGGGGCGTACCCCGTGGTCCGCGGTCTCGTGTCTCGTGCTGGCGCGTGGGGGGGAGGGGGGCAGCCACGAGCCGAGCTGACCAAACAACTGGGGGTTCTGTCCTGCTCGAGGGTGGGGGAAAACAAATCCCAGGACACCTCATGATCCTGCGGGAACCAACTGACGCTTCCCGCCGAGCAGACGGGCGAGTCGAACAGCTCAACAAGTTTCAGACTTCCCCTTTGTAACAGACCTCCACATCACGCGGGTCCGCCGGGGAGCTGCGTCAGGGGCAAGTCGAGGTTTATTCCAGGCTGAAAAGAGAAGAACTGGACACTGTGGAGCCGTCTTCATGGAATAAACCCTTGTTCCTCTGGTCTATGTCATGGTGCTACATTATTCCAAACTCAGGAACATTAGCCAGGTTTCCTGCAGCAGCGGCAGTGCTTATCGGAGTTATTACCTGGAACCTTGGACATAGTAGCTGCAAAAACAAAAAACAAAAGGCTCCTTTGTTTCCCACTTATCTTACTTATCTTGATCTGAGCCCTTCTGATCACCTAACTGCTCTCTTTGATTTAGAACTACTGTACCTGTTGCACGTGCTTCACCCACACCTGGTGATCCATTGACCAGACTGTGTTTGCTGTTTGCTGATTCTGCTCTTCCGCCTCCACCCCCCCCCCCCCTTGTCTGATACCCTGGAAGGCAAAAGTTCAAGTGTGTAATAGCTCTCTGTTAACTACTCCCGACACCTGAGCTCCTCTTAAAACCCTGACCATCTCCTTCACTGACTCTGCCCTGTGGTACTCTGACCAGCTGCACCCAGTGCACGCCGTCTCCAGCAGCCTAGACAGCAGGTGGCGTCTTTCTGGTGTGGAAGCTCATTTTCAGTCTTGAAAGGAGCGCTTGGCTGAATACCGAAGGACGCGACAGAATCTCCTACCTCGTCCACTTCTACTGCCGCATCATCGTGAACCGCCTGAACAGTCCGAGATACCTGTCCTCCCACCTCGGTAGGCAGCTTAATCCAAGCTGTCCCTCACGTTACCTGCTTCTTCCCGCTGGCGTGACACTATCTTAGAGTTTTTAAGAGAGATGCTCTCCACAGCCCACGGTACTGCTACATCTCCTCCCTGCAGGCCCAGTGTGCCTCCTCTCCTCCTTGCATGCCACAGTAGATCGGTACCGCCTATGAAATCCAGCGCTTGTGTATTAGATCCCATTCCCACGGTTTAATATCAGGCCCGTTTCTCTGCCCTCTGCCCTGTTGCCTTCAGCATAATGCAGGAGTCTGGAGTGGTACCAATGGCCCTTTTTAAATAGCTTTGGCTACCCCTGTGCCAAAAAACACAAACATGGCCCTGGACAATCTGAACTGTTTTCATCCTTCATCCAACCTATCTTTTCTTGCCAGAATGTGCTGTTGCTATTCAAGTAACCAGCCACCTCATTGCAAATAACCTCTTTGAACCCCTGCAATCTGGCTTCAGACAATCACAGCACTGAGACCGCCCTGGTTAAAGTCACTGACGATATTCTTATGGCTTCTGAGTCCAGTTCACAGTCTATCCTCACTCTCTGAGACCTCAGTGCTGCTTTCGACATCGTCTTGAGACTCTGTTTGGAGTTTCTGACTGCTCTTTGTAACGGACAGTTCTTTTCGGACCCTATGCGGACGACACAATCCAGAATTGTGAGGAAACACTGGGGGGGGGAAAGTCATGCAGGAATACGGGGATGGAAACAGGGGGGCGTGTCCATGCAGTGCTGGCGATCCGGGGAGGGGTGGCCGAGGCTGACAATCCAAAGAATAAGTCCAAGGGAGAATCCAAAAAACAGGCAAAAGTCCATGGCCGGGTAATCCATCCAAAAGAAGGGATTAAAAACAGGTGCCGGGTTGGGACCGGCGGGGAGGACAGGAACAGGAGCAGGAAGCTAAAAGCATAACGGAGCCAGGTGCAGCCAGGTCCCGGGCTCGCGCGATGCGGAGATCAGATGCAGAGCCATGATTGGCGACTGCGTCTGGCTTTTAAAGGGACAGGAAGGAGACTGGAACAAGGGGCAGGTGCCGGGAATAGGGCAAACAAGGAAGAGCCGGAGCGCCCTTAAGGAGGAGGGACTACAATCGTGACGCCCTTAAAGTCGGCTCTTGTCTTACTGATGGCCAGCACTTCCTCTCTCTTGGAGGGGCCAGTTCTGAAGCTGGGTTCATTGAGCCTGATGTTCTTCAGGGCTGGATGCTGGCCCCTATGATTATTATCGTAAATGCATTTACAATAGCTGGCCGCTTGGTCAGCTATTAAGATCAGATGTTCTGCATTGTGATTTCTCTTCTGAAGATACTCAAGTCGACATCCTTACGAAACCTGGCACAGGCGTGGCTGTCTCTGCACTCTCCCACTGCATCTCTGGCCTGGAAAGCTGCATGACTCAAAATCTCCTTCAATTGAAACTGTGGCAAAATTGGAGTCACACTCCCATCAACCTAGTGAAGCTAATGCAGGAACCCGATCTGAGCTTGGCACTGTACTTGAATTTCAGTCTTGAGGAACGTGGGGTGACATTGGATCCAGGCTTAACGTTTGACCCACATGTGCAACATTTTCTAAAAACATCATTGTTCCATCTCAGAAATATTAGAACAATATAGAACAAACTTTTTTCTTCTACTTTGCCTGCATTCTTTCATTTTATCTGCTTTTTCATTTTAAGTGTTTTGAGAAGCCACTTTGAAAGGCGCTATATAATAGTGTATTATTATTATTATTATTATTGGACTGGTGAAGGGCAAGCTCATGCGAGTCTCTGCGGAGCTCCCGGGTTCTGCAGTCAGATGCCACCGCCCGGAAGGTACTACACTACGCCCCGTGTCAGCTACAGCCCCAGGCGCAGGACTCCGGCCTGCCAGTGGAGGACAGATAGCGGAGCTGCTGTGTCCCCGCCCCCGGGCACTCGTGACTGACTTCACCTCGTGGCCTTGTTGTCGAGCGGGAGAGACCTGTACGGCGCTGCAGCAAGAATAAAGACCCCGAGCGGGGTCTTGCGTACACTTCCGCCCTTTCCGCTCCGCTGTGAAGGGCCGCCTCAGGCTTGCGTTGTCCCCCGTACCTGTCGGAAGACTCACCTGAGCTGAGCGGACGGGATGCCCCTGCGGTTCTGGCCGGTCACTGTCCACCGAGCTTTAGAATAACTTGCATTTCCCTTAATGTCATCATATTCGGAATAAGACGCGTAGTTTATCACAATCGAAACTATTGATAAGTGTCACGCCTGTCTGGTCCGGAGCTTCTGTCCCGGATCTCGCAGACAAGATGGCTCTCTGGTACAGATTAACAAAAGGATAAAGATTAAACAAGACGTTCTCAAATTTGCCTACGGATTAAGTTTTAAACCCGCGCTTTTGGAATTACGTCACAGGCGCCTTTCTTACTTGTCTTGAGGCACAAAACCAACGAAGAAGGAAAAAAACAATCGACAAGAGTTGAACATTTTCCCGAAATACAAAGCCAACATACACGTAGCGGTTGGTTTATAGTTTATTTTTTTTTTCAAAATAGGGTTTCAAAGAGCAAGGTGCAATTTGCAAATTCATAAAATAGTACAGAAGACAGCTTTATAACATTGCCCATTATCTACGACAAACTTTGTATATTTATTATGAAGGTAGGTGGGTGTGCTTCCCCCTAGTGGCACTTTGAGATATCGCAGCTTGTCCTTCAGGTACGCAGTCCAGGGGCAGGGGAGAATATTACAATAGGCGTATTAACTGTGTTTTTGGTCTCGCATGAACAACGTTCATATTATATGAGATATACAGTATAAACGCGTATGAATGCACACAAATACAGGCGTGCAAGTATTTTATATGCACCTGTATATGTTACACATCTGCGGCTGTAAGTCCGGGCCCTCTGTATTTAATATGGGTTAACCTGTGAGAATGTCTTCTGTGAGCAGCCGTTCCAATGGCAAACCAGATCTGTTCAGTAACTGTAGAGGAGACACTACGGATAGATCCACTTAAGAAAATATATTTCCTTCACGTTAGTGAAAGATGTGTTAGGATACTCACTCATTTGTGCCAGTACTCAAGCCGCCATGATGATAATTATCATTACATGTAGTTCATTAATTTTAAGAACAAGCAGAGGTTCATTTTTGCTTGTAGGCTGAATAAAATGTCATCCTACAGGGCAAAACACAGTCAAGATTGGTTCTTTTTGGACATGTAGCTGTTTTTTGAAAAATAAAGCATCTCGCCACTGCATGGAAGTATCTGCCTGCACTGGTTCTGTAGAAGTCCCATTGGTGGAAGCCCAGAGTCCCCCTGCCTGTGTCTGCTGCAGAGCCGACGAAGGAGAACCCAACTAGTACCGGACCACGGTGAAAAAGTCTGGACCGGGCCGGTGTGGGCCAGCCCTCCCCATGCTGGGGCGCCACTGTGCCTCACAGCCCTCTGTGCAAAGGGCTGTCCGCCCAGAGCAATTCCAGTCAGGGACAGGTCCAATCACGCCAGCCGGCGCTCAGGCAGACAGCCAGCCAGGAGACCCGGCGGCCTCAGATCAGTGCAGCTGGTCAGCCAGCTGGAACCGGCGAAACCCAAAGACCTTTTCTCTGGGGACGCTGCTCAGCCACCTGGAGACCGACAGACCCCCACCACCACGGCCGCCCGCCCCCTCTGTGTCCCCCAAGGCCTGAGGAAGGTCAGGGATTCACGCGCGACGCCCACCGAACCGAACCGAACGGGGCAATCTTCACCTCTGAAGCCGAAGCCAGGACACTTGCCATAATACAGTAACAAAAGAACCAGGCTTTATTTAAAGCAACTTAACACGTTTCAAGGGAAGAAGAAGAAGAAGCGAAGGAACTTGCCAAGGAAGGAAAATGAAAGTGAACATAAAGCAGGTAGCTCTGTCAGCAAGGGCCTGCTCTGTGAGCAGGACAGGCTGTCGTCAACAAGGCCAGCAAAATAAATACACGCGCGTGTAACTGCCCACACGCACACGTGATGCCGAAATCTCACGGGCACAGGCGGGGCGAGGGGGCTACTGTCTCACAGCGGGACTGAATGCAGCACCTTCAACAGAAGCAGTTACCCACGCCTGCCGGCTACGAGACCCGCTTCCTAAATACCGCAGGTGCCAAACAGCGTCATTTCTAGTGCAGATAGGGAGGCACGCCCTTGCACCCGGAGCGCTGGGGGCGGGTGTCGGGAACGCACTGCCCGGCCACGCGCTCAACGGCCAGGCTGCTGGGCTGGACGGCGGGACCGCGGAGCGACGGCCCAGTCAAGACAGCGAGACCGCCTGGATCGAGCTTGCGGGCTTCCTCAGACGCCTCAGACCCCTGCCACGCTCTGGGTCTGCTCAAGAGGCCGCCAGACCCTTCTGAGGACCCAAGACGGTCCAGTTTCTGTCCAGCTGTGGAGTATTGGGGAGGGATGCTGGCCGTGAAAGTCTGGATGTATCTGCACGCTGGAAGGCTCCCTCCCCCCTCCCCCCTCCCTCCTTACTTCATTTAGCAAAAAGAAAAACTCCAAAGGATGCCTGCTTTACCCAGACCCACTACAACGACTTCTCTTTACTCACACAATCAGTTTTAAAAGCCCCTTTCCGTGTCGTAGTCCGTTCTCCAATCCATGCTCAGTCTGAGTGGCAGCGTCTGTCCAGACCGGCTGCGTTGAGCTGAACAGCGTTCCCACTGCGCTCCAGAGGAAAAGCTCCCAGGAGGTTTAAGCAAAATCAAGATATTTTACTCCCCTCTTCCTGGCTCTCCGGATCCTTCCCGGCACTTCTGATCTTCCACGACGGCGCCCAGAAAGCCGAGGCCGAACCCCGCGGATGAAGTTCGACGCACCCACCCAGGGAACGCCGGTCCCGTCAACACGAGCCGCTCGGAGCTCGGGGAGGCAAACCCGCTTGGTCTCCGCGTCATCCGGCGGCGGTAGAAACGCAGCTGCACCAACCAGGTGGAAAGGCCAGAAACGTCAGGAAACGGGTCAGTCACATAAAAAAAGGCCAAACCCGGTGGATCAGGCAGGAGGAACTGGTGTCTCCGGGGAACTCTACTCTGCAGCGCGTGGGAAGAGCGTGTGCTCCAGTGGTCAGTCAGGGCTAGTCAGGCCGGACAGGAGGTTGGCCCCTGTTTGACCGACCGATCGAGCCCGGGTTCTATCCGTGCGGGCCTCTGGGCTGGATGTCCTCGGCTCTGCCCCTCTCTCTCTGTGCTCTGTGGTTATTAGTGTTCTGGGTGTGTGTGTGTGTGTGCGGAGGGAGGGGTTGCTGGCTCAGGGACTGTTATTGCTGGACAGCAGGACCCAGAGAGAGAGCAGGGGGCTCAGAGGACAGGACAGGACTGCAGGGAGGATCGAGATGCAGCACACAAGGCGACAGAGACGAGAGACGAGAGACGAGAGACGGCGCTCCGAGGTGCGGAGGAACAAACGAGTGGGGGGGGGGACGGTTCAGAGACGGGGGCGGGGTGCAGCGGAGACTGGTGGGAGACAGAGGGGAGGGCGAGGGGAGAGGAGCCGGGAGGGGCAGGGCTAGCGCAGGTCAGCCTCCCCGTCCTGTATGGTCTTCTTGATGCGGAGAAGCATCGTCGTGACCCACTGATCCAGCCGGGAGATGGAATCGTACTCCTTCACCTGAGAGAGAGAGAGATGCAGAGGTACAGACCGCGTGAGAGAGACGGAGAGAGAGAGAAAAAGAGACTCAGCTAGGGAGGGAGATATATACATACATAGAAAGAGATGGAAAGAGGCACAGAGAGATCGAGAGAAACAGAGCAGGAGGGAGTGTGACAGTGAGAGTGAGAGGAGTTAGAGAGGATAGGTTGACACAGAGATGGAGACAGAACCAGAGCAGGAGAGACAGAGGTGAGGAGCACATGTTGACAGAGGGATGGGGAGAGGCAGAGGACAGAGGGAGAGATGGACACAACAGGCATGTCGAAGGAGCCTGTCTAAGCCTCTCTTTCCCTTCCGAGCAGGTAAGCCCTCTCCTGAGTGGCTCCTGGAGAGCTGAGCCTAACTGGCCATTCCAAAACTGGGGGGGAGGGTACATGATGATTAAAATGTAATAAAAACTCTCCACTACAAGCGCACGAAAGAAAAAGGAGAGAGAGAGAGAAACACCGTGAAGCTCTCCACTCACCGCGTCGGTATACGCATCCACGTTGTTGTCTTCGTGGGCGTCCAGAAGTTTCTGTGAAAACAGAGTAACAGCTGTCACTCCAGATAACAGCACTAACGCCACCAGCAGCGTGTGATTTCAAACGTGTGTTTAGCACGCTGCTGCTGCCTGTAACAGACCCACAGGAGGGAAACAGAGAGAGGGGTGAGAGGCTGAACGGACTGTCAGGAGGGGGGCAGGGAAAAGCAGAGCTTGCCTGATTACCTTCACTAGTTTGCATTCCCGGGAGTCTGAAAATGCTGGAAACATCTCTTCATATTTCTGTAATGCCAGCTGAGGCAGAGAGAAAGAGAGAGTTAGACACCGCTGCGCACCGACAGCTCACCCAGATACTGTACAACGACTCTCCTGCAAGTGCAGAGGCTATAACACTGCGCTGGACTAGGCCCTAACGCTGCGCAGAGACAGACAGGGTGAGCGACAGGGTGACTCTGACCTTGGCGTTGAGCATGTCCAGACAGAAGTGGCACAGCGCAGCCCTGAAGAAATGCTCCTTGGCGCTGTACTTCAGCAGCGTGCTGTCCATGGCGTGAGTGCCCACCTGCACACAGAAAGCAAGGCAGTAAGAGCAATTAGACCCTTATACTTGTCTCACAACCTATTGCTCCTAAACCAAAAACGTGCAGTTGGCAAAATTATATTTAAAGATGCTCTGTTGTCCAGTGCAGGTTGTATGGTGCTGTTCTAAAACCAATATACTAATATGCAATATTGCAGTTTTGCATGCTACTGAACTATGTTAAATGACCTCGTATCATGTGCCATGTTTCTGTTGCTATTTTGCTGCATATTGTGCAAAATCTATGAATAGGTACTCTACTAGATTATACTGCACTTCTGCACTATTTAGTAATGTAACCTTCTAAATAATGCACTAGTGTGCAATATAGTACTGTAGTAGTTCAGGTGGGGAGCTGCATCAGCATGGGTAGGCTGCAAAGGAACAAGTAATAGGTTTATTCCAGGCTGAAAGGAAAGAAAACACAACGTTTCGGCTGTGGAGCCTTCTTCAGGTGTGAGGGTCTTCTTCAGGTCTTCTTCTTCCTCACACCTGAAGAAGGCTCCACGGCCGAAACGTTGTGTTTTCTTTCTTTTCAGCCTGGAATAAACCTATGACTTGTTCCAATATAGTACTGTGCTGTGCTATACCACACTGTGCTGTCCTGGGCTCACCTGTTCGTAGATCTCGATGGCCTTCTGGTACTGCTCCAGCTGAGCTGCGTACGTGGCCACTTTGAGAAGGCACTTGTTAGCAGAGCTGAGGACACAAGCACAGAGTTACACACACACGCGCCCTGGCACACTCACTCTTCACACACGCGCCCTGGCACACTCACTCTTCACACACACGCGCACCGACACACTCACTCTTCATACACACGCGCACTGACACACTCACTCTTCATAAACACGCGCCCTGGCACACTCACTCTTCACACACACGCGCTAACACACTCACTCTTCACACACACACGCGCTGACACACTCACTCTTCACACACACGCGCACCGACACACTCACTCTTCATAAACACGCGCCCTGGCACACTCACTCTTCACACACACGCGCTGACACACTCACTCTTCACACACACGCGCCCTGGCACACTCACTCTTCACACACGCGCGCCCTAGCACTCACTCTTCACACACACGCGCACTGACACACTCACTCTTCATAAACACGCGCCCTGGCACACTCACTCTTCACACACACATGCTGACACACTCACTCTTCACACACACGCGCCCTGGCACACTCACTCTTCACACACGCGCACCCTAGCACACTCACTCTTCACACACACGCTGGCACACTCACTCTTCATACACACGCGCCCTGGCACACTCACTCTTCACACACACGCGCTGACACACTCACTCTTCACACACGCGCCCTGGCACACTCACTCTTCATACACACGCGCCCTGGCACACTCACTCTTCACACACACGTGCCCTGACACACTCACTCTTCACACACACGCGCTGACACACTCACTCTTCACACATACGCGCTGACACACTCACTCTTCACACATACGCGCTGACACACTCACTCTTCACACACACAGTGCAGTGACCACACACACTATTGCACACAACATCCTCACCACACACAGTGTTCATACACACACAGCACCCTGACCACACACACACTGACACCCACTGATACACTCCGTCTTCATAAACACAGTGCAGTGACCACACACACACCCAACATCCTCACCACACACACTGTTCATACACACACAGCACCCTGACCACACACACTATTACACACAACTTCCTCACCACGCTCACACACCAGACAGCGCAAGTGCTACCTGTTGGACTCCTCTCCCTTGTAGTAATCGGCTGCCTGTTCATAGTGAGCGATGGCCTGTACAGTACAGAAAGACGACCCGAGTTTACACACCCCAGCAGGAACCCAGTACCCAAAATCGCCACAGTACAACACTTAGAGCAGTTGGTCATTTTTTGCTTCAACATGTTCACATGACAAAGAAGCATCGTTCTCAACTGTGAGGAGCTGAGAAGGGAGAGGCAAGCCTGAGAGGGAATGAGAAAGACTGTGAGGGCAGAAACCAGTGAGAATGAGCCAGAAAGAGTGGCCAACAGAGAGTAAAAGAGTGAGAGAGACAGAGTGAGCATTTTCCTACGCTGCTAGTAATTTAATGCCTCTCCCAGCTAAAAGCACTTGTAATAGTCCCTCCCCGAGATCAATTAGGAAGCAACAGCACTCTTAACAGCACACAAAACTTTCAAGGAGGTCAGATCCTTCACAGGTAACAGAGAAAAACACAGAACAGTTGCTGCACTCCGAAGCCTCCAGCTAGCCCAGCTGCAGAATTCTACCCTTGCTGGGAGGGGGATAACCTGCGAAGGGCTGTAGCGCCCCCTACAGGTGACCTCCTGTAGCCTCAGCTCACTGCATGCGACAGAGACAGGGTGGGGGAATACAGCACAGTACAGGAACACAGTGTAGAGCACAGCAGCGCGCAGGTGTTCCAGGCTGACCTTGTCAATGTCGACCAGCTCGGTCTCGTAGATCTCAGCGATGGACATGTGGTGCTTCGCAGCGATGGTGAAACGACCCTGCGGAGCCACACACAAGGGGGTCAGGTGGGGGTCAGGGCAAGGTCAGCTCCACCCATCAGTTTCACATCGCAGAGTGTGAGAGGTGGACACAGGGATGCAGTGTCTGGGTGTGTGATGAGGTGGACACACAGGGGGCTGTGTCTGGGTGTGTGAGAGGTGAACACACAGGGAGCAGTGTCTGGGTGTGTGGTGAGGTGGACACACAGGGACGCAGTGTCTGGGTGTGTGAGAGGTGGACACACAGGGGGCAGTGTCTGGGTGTGTGATGAGGTGGACACACAGGGGGCAGTGTCTGGGTGTGTGAGAGGTGGACACACAGGGGGCAGTGTCTGGGTGTGTGATGAGGTGGACACACAGGGGGCAGTGTCTGGGTGTGTGATGAGGTGGACACACAGGGGGCAGTGTCTGGGTGTGTGATGAGGTGGACACACAGGGGGCAGTGTCTGGGTGTGTGATGAGGTGGACACACAGGGGGCAGTGTCTGCGTGTGTGATGAGGTGGACACACAGGGGGCAGTGTCTGCGTGTGTGATGAGGTGGACACACGGGGCAGTGTCTGGGTGTGTGATGAGGTGGACACACAGGGGGCAGTGTCTGGGTGTGTGATGAGGTGGACACACAGGGGGCAGTGTCTGGGTGTGTGATGAGGTGGACACACAGGGGGCAGTGTCTGGGTGTGTGAGAGGTGGACACACAGGGGGCAGTGTCTGGGTGTGTGAGAGGTGGACACACAGGGGGCAGTGTCTGGGTGTGTGATGAGGTGGACACACAGGGGGCAGTGTCTGGGTGTGTGATGAGGTGGACACACAGGGGGCAGTGTCTGGGTGTGTGAGAGGTGGACACACAGGGGGCAGTGTCTGGGTGTGTGAGAGGTGGACACACAGGGGGCAGTGTCTGGGTGTGTGATGAGGTGGACACACAGGGGGCAGTGTCTGGGTGTGTGATGAGGTGGACACACAGGGGGCAGTGTCTGGGTGTGTGATGAGGTAGACACACAGGGGGCAGTGTCTGGGTGTGTGATGAGGTGGACACACAGGGGGCAGTGTCTGGGTGTGTGATGAGGTGGACACACAGGGGGCAGTGCCCGGGTGTGTGATGCTTTGGGCACTCCTCCATCCTCACCATGTCGGTGTAGATCTCGATGGCCCGGTTCAGACAGTTAATGGCCTCTGTGGAAAAGAATCCAACAGTGAACCCAAGAGAAAGACAGTCAGTGACAGTCCCTTCCTTTGTCTAAAATCAAAACTCAGCTCTCTTGTCCTAGGGGGACTACAGTCCACAAGAATGTTGTCTTCAAATCATCACTAAAAGGTGAGAAAAAGTTCAACTAAACCTTAGTTCAATAGCGCTGGCCGTTGCCAGAATTACGTGTGTGTTTCTAGATCTGCAAGTTCAGACTTGCACAGCTGCTGAGGGAAAATGGGGATAAAAACACTGTAAAAATGACAGTTATTCCCCTGAATGAGGGCGAGAAGAACACGGAGAGACAGAAGGGGCCACAGACAGAGCCAGACAGAAAGAAAGGCAGGAAAAGACTAAGAGGCCGAGAGAGACAGGCCAACTAGACGGAGAGCACATGGAGATGAAGATTAACAAGGATATTAGGAAAGATGCTAAACCCAGCAGCAGGTGGGCTGTTAGAACAGAAGGAGCACAGAGGCCTGGACAGAAGCCATGAGCGCACCTTGTGGGTCGGCTTTCTTGAAGGCATTGCCAGCGTCAATGAAATTGGTGGCGGCATCATGTTTACTCTGCAGCTGCAGGTGGAGCCGTGCTGCCTGGGAGAAAGCATTCCCCGCCGCTGAAACACAGAGCACTGCACTTATCAGGCTGTATCACACCGCACTGCACACACACCGCTACAGCACTGTATCACACCGCACTGCACACACACCGCTACAGCACTGTATCACACCGCACTGCACACACACCGCTACAGCACTGTATCACACCGCACTGCACACACACCGCTACAGCACTGTATCACACCGCACTGCACACACACCGCTACAGCACTGTATCACACCGCACTGCACACACACTGCTACAGCACTGTATCACACCGCACTGCACACACACTGCTACAGCACTGTATCACACCGCACTGCACACACACACTGCTACAGCACCGCATCACACCGCACTGCACACACACACTGCTACAGCACCACATCACACCGCACTGCACACACACTGATACAGCACTGTATCACACACACCGCACTGCACACACACACACTGCTACAGCACCGTATCACACACACCGCACTGCACACACACACTGCTACAGCACTGTATCACACCGCACTGCACACACACACTGCTATAGAACCGTATCACACCGCACTGCACACACACTGCTGCAGCACTGCATCACACCGCACTGCACACACACTGATACAGCACTGTATCATACACACCGCACTGCACACACACACACTGCTACAGCACCGTATCACACACACCGCACTGCACACACACACTGCTACAGCACTGCATCACACCGCACTGCACACACACACTGCTACAGCACCGCATCACACCGCACTGCACACACACACTGCTACAGCACCGCATCACACCGCACTGCACACACACACTGCTACAGCACCGCATCACACCGCACTGCACACACACACTGCTACAGCACCGCATCACACCGCGCTGCACACACACACACTGCTACAGCACCACATCACACCGCACTGCACACACACTGCTACAGCACTGTATCACACCGCACTGCACACACACACCGCTACAGCACTGTATCACACCTCACTGCACACACACCGCTACAGCACTGTATCACACACACCGCACTGCACACACACACACTGCTACAGCACCGTATCACACCGCACTGCACACACACCGCTACAGCACCTCATCACACCGCACTGCACACACACCGCTACAGCACTGTATCACACCGCACTGCACACACACTGCTACAGCACTGTATCACACCGCACTGCACACACACTGCTACAGCACTGTATCACACCGCACTGCACACACACCGCTACAGCACTGTATCACACCGCACTGCACACACACACTGCTACAGCACCGCATCACACCGCACTGCACACACACACTGCTACAGCACCACATCACACCGCACTGCACACACACACTGCTACAGCACCACATCACACCGCACTGCACACACACACTGCTACAGCACCGCATCACACCGCGCTGCACACACACACACTGCTACAGCACCACATCACACCGCACTGCACACACACTGCTACAGCACTGCATCACACCGCACTGCACACACACACCGCTACAGCACTGTATCACACCTCACTGCACACACACCGCTACAGCACTGTATCACACCGCACTGCACACACACACTGCTACAGCACTGTATCACACCGCACTGCACACACACTGCTACAGCACCACATCACACCGCACTGCACACACACACTCCGCTACGGCCCCTCCATCCCCCCTCTCTCACTGTCTCTGTCTCTTACCACTCCAGTTCTTGGCCATCTTGAACATGTTGGCAGCGCGTGCGTACATCTCGCATGCCTCCTCAACCTTCGATGAGCCCCTGGACACCCAGCCAGGAACAGAGGCAGGGACACAGCAAGGTTAGAGCCTACTACTTTACATAGATGTAAAAACAAATGTTTTAGAGCAAGTTCCTTCCAGCCATCAGTCTGATTCCCTAACGCATTGACACTGCACAGTTCTGACAAACAAAACTGAGCCAACAGGGATCTAAAGTAACCAGGCAACATCTTTCCAAATGCTACTGCAGTTAGTGAATTATATTTTACTGAATGAAATGATTTGAATTTGTTCCCATCCAGTGGATCAACGGACAGGTGGAAACACGCGCGGAGCGACTCCGTGGGCGTGAGACCATTGTGGACGGAGACTGAGGAAGGAAGTTCTTCCCTGCTGGGGAGAGCGAGAGGTGACTTGGTTCCCAAGCTAAAGGGGAAACTGAAAATATCATTTTAGATTTCGGGGTTAGAACAAAAATCAGCACTGATGGGTGCATTTCAAACCACAATAACAGTCGAACGTGCACAGTAACGTGTCAAGCCCCCAGTTTACATCACATAATTGCCGAAATTTCCAGGTGTGTTCTGTGATTGAGAAAGAGGCAGCAAAACTACGGTGACGTGTTGTGGCCCTTTTACATCACAAAACAAGCAGGCTTTAAATCCACTGTGTTTTTCACATTGCAGAAACACACCTGAAGAAGGCACACAACATTTCTACAGTGGTCTCTTTTTTTTCCTCCTTTCAACATGGAATAAACCTTAACCTGTTCCTTTGTAAATAAATCTCTTTTAATCCAGCTGAAATATTGCTTCAGGTTTTGAAACATTTTGCAGACAAATACCACTTACTCGTTTACTCTTGCATACAGATCGTGTCGGAACATTTCTGCGGTGAAATGTCTGCTGCACAGCTTGTCCATCACAGTACACTAGTCAATATGGAGACTAGTGAGCAGGAAGGGTCGCATCACGTCGCTACTCAAATGTTTGAGCTTGCGACAACATGGTGCCTTACAGTACTTGTGCTTAATTCAAATTTGTAATTTTTTTCCTATATGGTCAATGAATCATTTTGTTACCAAGTTGTAATAACCGGTCTGAGGAATTGGGACTGCAGTTTCCCTTTAAGATACGCATCTACCTCTGAATAAACTTCACCCAGATGCCAATTCTCCAGAAGCACAAGAGGGGGTCTTGCCTGCCTGCCTGTCCACACCTGCATGTTTCCCTCCTCTTATTGTCACAGTACAAAATTAACACACAGAGCTGCCCCCCAACACACACTCACTGTGCTACAACACAGCATCTCAGCTTAGATGCTGTGATAAGATTCTTTATCATCTACTGTAATCATTCGTTATCAGTACAACAACAGGATTGTTCAGTAGAACAGTCCTGTTACAGTAGGGGCTACAGTCCCAGTGCAGTAGAACAGTCCTGTTACAATAGGAGCTACAGTCCCAGTGCAGAAGAACAGTCCTGTTACAATAGGAGCTACAGTCCCAGTGCAGTAGAACAGTCCTGTTACAATAGGAGCTACAGTCCCAGTGCAGAAGAACAGTCCTGTTACAATAGGAGCTACAGTCCCAGTACAGTAGAACAGTCCTGTTACAGTAGGGGCTACAGTCCCAGTGCAGTAGAACAGTCCTGTTACAATAGGAGCTACAGTCCCAGTACAGTAGAACAGTCCTGTTACAGTAGGGGCTACAGTCCCAGTGCAGTAGAACAGTCCTGTTACAGTAGGGGCTACAGTCCCAGTGCAGAAGAACAGTCCTGTTACAATAGGAGCTACAGTCCCAGTACAGTAGAACAGTCCTGTTACAGTAGGGGCTACAGTCCCAGTACAGTAGAACAGTCCTGTTACAATAGGGGCTTCAGTCCCAGTACAGTAGAACAGTCCTGTTACAATAGGAGCTACAGTCCCAGTACAGTAGAACAGTCCTGTTACAATAGGGGCTTCAGTCCCAGTACAGTAGAACAGTCCTGTTACAATAGGGGCTACAGTCCCAGTACAGTGGGACAGTCCTGTTACAATAGGGGCTACAGTCCCAGTACAGTAGAACAGTCCTGTAACAATAGGAGCTACAGTCCCAGTGCAGAAGAACAGTCCTGTTACAGTAGGAGCTACAGTCCCAGGACAGTGGGACAGCCCTGTTACAACTGGTCCCTACACGACAGTTCAGGTAGAGGACACTCTGAATGTTCTGTGTTGCGGTGGCAGGCAGACAGACCGGCGCTCCTCACTGGGTCAGACCATGCGGACCCGGTGTCAGAGCACTTTGTTTACAGCCTGGTGTCGTGTGATCAGCTGACTCGACGACACACGTGACCGCGGAGCTCGGAACCGCAGCTCCCAGACCTGCGTCCCTCCCCGAACTCTGCAGAACAATCGACCCGGGAAGGAACAGGCTGGCAAATCGATGATCAAGCAACTTTTCAGCCAGTAGCTCAACGGTGCTGTACAACTTTTCTAAAAAAAATGTTTAAAATGTATTTATCGACGGTGTCGTTTTATTTCGCATGGAGGTCGATATCGTTATGCGACATGACCAGGAGCGTTCCCAAGCATACATGACGGCCTCTTACGGCCAGGCCTCCGCTTCTGCACCGTCACCCGCACGCCCTCGGATTTTCCTAACGAGCTTAGACCGTCTACGAGCTCTCCTTCCCCCGCAGCCAAACCGATCGCGACCCCGCTCCGCCGCCACCTGCCACTCACCCAAACAACGTCCCGAAGAAAGACTGCGACGATTTGATTTTTCTTTCGGCCTCTGCCATGAGGGCCAGCGCTTCCTTTTCTTTCCCGGAATTGTCCATGATTGCGTCCGCGCTGACAGTGCGCTTTGCTGGGGTTACACTGCGGCGCCTGCGGGCTTCGCTCCGGTCTGCGCCTGACGCCTGACACATCTCGCTGAAGCCGCGGGCCGGCGCCCGTGTCACGTGGGAGGGGTGCAGCCAAGGCACGCGCCGGGCCCGCCTGCCAGAGACCGGGAAGCACAACACTGCAGCGCTGTCAACGCGTAGTGGTGACCGTGCCGCTGGCAAGCTTTCGAAAATCTCCCACGATCTGCCATCATCTCAGTAGAGTGAAAGCAAGAGTATTGTAAAAGTATGATAGAAAAGGGAACAAGCCATAGGTTTATTCCAGGCTGGAAAGAGAAGAAAGACAACGTTTCGGCTGTGGAGCCTTCTTCGGGTGAAACGTTTTCTCTCTTCTCTCTTCAGCTTGGAATAAACCTATTACTTGTTCCTTTTGAGCCTACGCATGCTGACGCCACCTCCCCACCTGAACTACGTCTGTACAACAGAAAAGTTGTAGTCGGAACTACAGTGCATGTACACACTAATAGTCCAAAATTTGTGGACTAATTCTGTAGTGTTGTAATGTTGACAGGTGTCTGCAAACAGGTGTGTGGGAGGCTGACTGCATGGCTTGATGTGTTGTTCCTACATCGTGTGTTCCTGGCAAAGTTACCGCAACAGGTCCCTAAGAGGACAGCACCGAGAGTCAGTTTCCATTCCCCGTCTCTAACAGCTTCAGGTGGGTAACGGGACCAGCCCCCCAGCCTCGAGCTCAGGATTCCTATACCGGACAGAGCTTCCTTGCGGCCGGATGCCGTTACTATGGAACCAGTCCGATCCCAGTGAACCTCCTTTCTCGTGTTTTTTAGAAACGAACAACCAGCAGGCACCAGGGAAGCTTTAAAAATGTTTTTTTCAATGATTGTTTTTAAAATTACAACTCAAAACACTGTCAAATGCACTTAATAAAAGACAAGGACGCTCGTTACCCCGTTCAGTTTTTATTTAGTAACGTTTTCAACAAACCTTGAAGCGACGTTCCACAGCCCGACAGAATGAAAGAAAAATCAGACAGTTCAAACTGGCCAAATTTAAACAAAGGAATTACAGAAGTTACAGCCAAACAACGCTTTAAGGGAAATTTCGAAAGGAATGCCTTTGAGCACTGCAGCGAGCTCCACCGTCGGGTGGAGGCTGGTATCCGCAGATACCGGTTTAACAACCGGTCTGGTCTCTCGCCGCTGTGCGCAGCTCGGACGCGCAATCGTGCGTTTCGGCACCGCGGGGCTGCTCCAGCGACGAGAATGTCGTCCCCCGGTTTTTGATTTTCAAAGTGTGGAATCCGCAGACGCTTCCCGCTGCTCATGGGGGACGGTCCCTAAACCGTGCGTCCCCTTTCGCCCTCCGTTTTCCGGGCGGCGCGGCACTTTGCAGCATGACCCTGGATATGAAAGAATCATTTCCCGTCGGAAGGTGGGCCGCTGGCTGGGGTTCGGCTATGTGTGACTTCCGAACGAGCGTCTGCGCCCGCCTTCCGTTTCATTCCCCGGTAACCGTGGTGCTCCGAGCCGGAGGCAGGATCCCCTAGCGACCGGGTGAGTGTTGCGGGCTGTCCGGTCCGGCGCAGGCCCGGCAGGGCGCCGGGTGTCGACGTTACCTGACCGCGGGTCTAAGTGAACTGTTACTCGAGTCATGTGTCATTGCAGAGGGGGGAGGAGGAGTAGGGGGGGTAGCGGCGGCTTAAGTCGCGATTTACACTGCCCGGGGAAACGCAGCAGGACTCGACCTGAGCGTTTACACACACACACACACAAAACAACAACAACAACAACAACAAAAACACGGGCCACGAATCCGCGAAATCTCAGCCCGCGTCGGTGCGGTGACGTTGGCACCTACTGCCCGCTGGCCAGTCTGTCTTGCTGCGGCTACACGACCCGGCTTCATCACACCGTCAAGCCCGTTCCTGGTTGCTCTGTGTCATGGGCATATCCGTGGCCCCGTTTTTCAGCCTTTCTAGTCACTGCGTGTCGCCTATTTTGTAGCGCTCTTCATGGTCAGACTTGTTGGTCTCCTTCGTCGTCAGCTGCTTGCTGGAGCTCCGGCTGACACGGGTGCGAGAGGCGCTGCAGTGCGCTGTAACACCGGTAGAGGGCAGCAGTTCAGAACAGGGGCTTGGGGCTCTGGACTCCGGAGGGCGGTGGGTCCAGCTCCCGGGTGTGACGAGTTACGAAGCTCGTCTGGCTCCAGTAAATGACTTTCAGTGTCAAAGATATTTTCCAGGTGGTTTACCTGCTGCCGGGAGAGTGTACAGCAGTATTCACGCTAGGCTACGATTGATATTTCTTCTGGAAAGAAGAGTGTTTTGGGAGTAAATCGAGGTAAAAGCAGGGTGAGGTGTAGTCAAATACAGTGAAATCATGTAGAAGTACTGTAAAGAGTAGTAGTAGTGGTGTATGGTAAAACCATGGTACAAGTAAAGTGTTATGAAGCAGGGAAGTCATGGTAAAAGCACAGTGAGGTGTAATGAAGCACTGAAATCATGGTAAGAGAACTGCCGAGCACAGTGAAATCACGGTGCAAGAATGGTAAAGCCAGTGCCAAATCCTGAGCCAGCAGATGATCACAGTACATCTTTGTAACAGGCAGGGGTGGGGAAAGTATTATTAATAATAATAATAACAACATCACTTTATTAACCCTTTACAATTTCTTGCATTAGGAATTATCTTTTCACATACCCCAGCTTGCTCTCCATGAGACACACAGACAGCTGTGGTCAGAGCGCAGGGTCAGCCGTTTATACTGCACCCCTGGAGCAGCTGGGGTTAAGGGCCTCACTCAGGGGCCCAACGCAGTAGGATTCCTCTGCGAGCTGGGGGATTTGAACCAGCAACCTTCCAGCCACAGGGGCAGATCCTGAGCCACAGAGCCACCGCTCTGCCCCACATTACGGGAGCAGCACAGGAAGGAATTCTGTGATAACGGGGAGCCCCGCCAGGTGAGGGTGGGGGTTACCCCACGCTTGCAGTGCATTGTGGCCCTGCTGATGTGACAGGTGGGAAGCGAATGGGTGTAACGTGATCACGTTCATCAGATAAGACAGAAACAAGCTGCCCGGCCCCCTGCTCCTGCAGCAGCGCCCCTGCTGGCCACAGCCTGAATCGTGACGGCCTGTTCTTTATCGAACCAGCCGACCGTCTTGTGTCTCTTCAGCCTCCAGGAGCCCTCTCCCCCTGCTCCCCATGGATTTTCCGGGCTATTCCCTGCCCTCGGGCCTGGGGCCGCCCCTGAAGCGGCGCGGAGAGAGGGGTGCGGGGGGGCCCCTGGGGCGGCCGCTGTACTGCGCCTCGGTGGACCGCCGCAAGTCCAAGGTGTGGAACTACTACACGCAGCTGAGCGAGAGCCACGTGGAGTGCAACGTCTGCAAGAAGCAGCTGTCCTTCCACAACAGCACCACCACCATGAGGGAGCACCTGGTCCGCAAGCACAGCATCCGCGACAACGGCCCCGCCCCCGCCCCCCCCGGCGCCGCCCCCGCCGCCGGCAACCACCCCCTCCCCGCCCTCCTGGCCCCGCCCCCTCCCGCCCCCTTCCTGCCCGGCCCGGGCGGGGCTGGGGGGCCGGCGCTGGTGGTGGTCAAGGAGGAAACGCAGGAGGCGGAGGTCTCGCCTGAGGGCGGGGAGAGCAAGAGAGCGCGGCTGTCCGGCTCCGCCGCTGCCGGCGGTGGGGGGGCCGGGGCAGGTGGGGTGACCCCGGCCAGCGCCCCGGAGCCGGAGCCCCCCAGCCGCTCGCTGCTGTCCGGGCTCTTCTACCCGGAGGCCAGCGGCGGCGGGGGGGGCGCGCGGGGCTGCAGCAGCAAGCGCGCGGGGCTGCTGACGGACCTGATCCTGGAGATGGTGTTCCGGGACCTGCAGCCGCTGTCCCTGGTGGAGGAGCGCGGCTTCCGGCTGCTGCTGGGCTGCCTGGAGCCGCAGTACCCGGCGCCCTCGCCCTCGCAGCTGGGCAGCCTGCTGTGGCACCGCTACCACGCCCTCAAGCAGCACCTGGAGCAGCACCTGAGCGCCAGCCTGCCCCCCCGCGGCCTGACGCTGTGCGCCGAGCGCTGGAGATCGCTGGGCGCGGGCGGGGGCGGCGGCCGCCTCTACCTGACCGTCAGCGCGCACTTCGTGGACCGGGACTGGCGCCTGGCCCGCTGCGTGCTGGAGACCCGGCCCGTGCCCGAGCTCGCGGAGGGCGCGCCGGAGACCCAGCTGGGGGTGGCGCTGCGGTCGGTGCTCTCCGAGTTCCGCCTGCCGGAGAGCGCCGTCTCCTGCGTCGTGCACGACCGCTGCCGGGTGCCCGAGGAGCAGGAGGAGCGCCAGGGCCGGGAGGCCCTGCCCGCGGGCTGGGCGGCGCTGTGCTGCGCCGGGGAGGCCCTGAAGCTGTGCGTGCAGGAGGGCCTCTCCACCGAGCCCGTGCGCCAGGCCCTGGCGGCCGCCCGGGCCATTGTGTCCCACTTCCAGCACGACGCGCGCGCCGCCGCCGCCCTCAACCCCAAGGCCGGGGCGCGGCTGGTGCTGGACGAGCCGGGCCGCTGGGCCACGGCGCTGGAGATGTGCGAGAGCCTGCTGGAGCTCAAGTGGGTGGTCAGCTCCGTGCTGGAGGAGCAGAAGGCGCCGCCCAACCTGGCGGACCACCAGTGGCGCCTCCTGCAGGAGCTCGCGCCGGTGCTGAGGACGGTGCGCATCGCGGCCGCCTTCCTGAGCGAGGACGCCAATGCGGCGGTCTCCGCGCTCATGCCCTGCCTGCACGGCGTGGCCCGGCTGCTGGGCCAGCGCATGGCGGAGAGCGGCTGTGCCGCGGCCCAGGGGGTGATGGGAAGGGTGCGGGCGCAGATGGAGAGGCGCTGGCAGCTGGGGGAGGAGGAGGCCCTTCTGGGGAGCCCGGCCGTCCTGGCCTCCTTCCTGGACCCCCGCTTCAAGGAGCTGCGCTTCCTGAGCCCCGACGCTCGCAGCAAGCTGCACAACCGGGTCAAGGAGCTCCTGTCCGCACAGAGCTACTCCGAGGAGGAGGAGAGGGAGAGCGGGAGAGGAGCGGGAACGGGGGAGGTGGAGAGGGAGGGCTCGGGGCTGGAGCTGGGGATAGGCCTGGGGATGGGCGGCACGCTCTCGGCCTCCACAGCGCCCCCGCTGGACTCCCCCATGTCTTGCGGCTCTGGGGAGGAGAGCGACCTCATTGTGCTACAGCAGCAGCAGCAGCAGCAGGGGGGCGGAGCCCAGGTGGCCATGGCGACGTCACCCCAGGTTACCGACAAGCCGCTAGGACTGGGCGGGGCCGTGGGCGGCTCTGGGAGAGTCCCCAGCGTTTCGGGGCGCACGAGTGCCGGCAAGGGGGAGCTCCCGGCGCCCGCTGCCCGTGACAGGACGAGCCCGGAGCCCCAGAGCATGTACGACCTCCTCCTGGGCGAGGACCCCACCGAGAGGATGCCCGAGATCCACCAGCAGCTGGAGAACTACATCGCCGAGCCCCTGTGCAAGCGCAGCCTGTCGCCGCTGGACTGGTGGCGGGCCAAGGAGCACCGCTTCCCTGCCGTGGCCCGGCTGGCCCGCCAGTACCTGGCCATCCCCGCCACCGCCCCACCCGCCGACCGGGCCTTCGCTCCCCGCGAGACCCCGGCGGCCCAGCGCCGCGCCACGCTGGGCCCCCAGCACCTCGACCACATCCTCTTCCTGCACCAGAACTGTGACTACCTGGAGCGCCTGAGGGGCGGTGCCGCGGGCCGGCGGGAGCCTGCCGTCAGCAGCACGCTGGCCGCCCGCGCCGCGGCCAACCCGCAGGCCCGCGAGAGCCTCTACCAGAGCCTGGTGTCCTACGAGAACCGGGCCTGGCTGGCCGGGGAGGAGCCCTGACCCCGAGCAGGGGGCTGGTTTCTCTGGAGCCATGTCCTCGGCTGGGCTCGGGGAGAGAGGCGTCTGACCCGGTACGCAGCTGGGTGGCCCCTCACAGTGACTCGCTTGAACCCTGATCCTGATGCACTGCCCTGGGGTGCGGTTTTCCCCCGCAGGCTGCCACGTCACTCTGGCAGTACCAGGGCTCAGAAAGACGCGCTGCACATCGGCGCAGGCACTGCCATCTTCCTCCTGCTGCCTCTAGGGGGCGTCTGAATTCTCACCGAGAAAGACAGAGCACCCTGAGCGCCTTTCAGGAGTCTGAGGGGACTTTAAATGACTGTACAGAGCCAGTCTATTGTGTAAAACACATATTTATGTATGTAAATACACTAATCGGTCACTGTACATAAAAGCAAATCATTGGATATTTTAAAGGTCTTTGTACATGTATTTGTACAAGTGGTTGACATAAACTTTATATCCTGTGTGCCTGCTGAAGAAATATGTTGTGATCCAGGTGTTTGCAGCCAGTCACCCTGAGAAACCGGCTGTTTGGTGAACAAAGGTGTTTTGGGGAAAGCAGTCTGCATCAGATAACTCCTTCCTATCTTAGGAATGCGTAATGTTCGCGATTACTCTTGCAGTGCCCAGTTTTCCCCTTGTGGAAGGAGGGGGGTGAGGGGGCTCATGAGGGGTAACTAAACAGTCCTTTTTCGATGACCCTTTAGATGGAACTCGAAATGGGAAGTAACTTGGCCAATGAGGAGCTGCTCCTCGCTGTCGTGGCAGGTAATGTAGACCTGGGCTGAAATATCACAGTTCCTGCTCACACATTTCTGGCTGGAACAGCAGGCCAGCTCATTGCAGAAGCCCCTCTTAAAGGTGTGGATAAATGCTTGGACTTGGATGGGCAGCAGGCCTTACAGTTCCGTATACAGGGAGAAACAGCACTGGATTACCTGCTTTCAGTCTCGGCAGCAGGTACCGGAACTGTCAGTCTTACAGCTGTGCTAGTACATGTCTTGTGTCCCCCTACAGAGTCCTGGAACTCGCAGAGGGCAAAATGGCTCCATTAGGTAACTACTGCTGCTGCAAAACTAGAGTCGCAATCATCTTAGAGCTCATTATTATTTATTTTGTTAAGAACAGTACAGTAAGAAACAAGAAATTGAACCAAAACGAATCGGCATCAACAAGATTAACAAGATTAGAGCTCTCTGAACCAATGGTGGGTTTAAACATTCATCAAGGCTTTGGAGGTAACAGGCATCTGGAATACAGGAATGAAAAGAGATTTACAACATAGAAAGGTCCTTAAATTCTCAAGGTAAAAAAACAACACGCAGTGGCCTATTCCAGTGGCACACCATGTTCAGTCCCTCTCCCGCTGAGGTGATTGGATCGCCTACTGATCTCTAGAACATCTCTTCCGGTGCCAATCCCGTATCTCTGTTGACACCCTGCAGTTCCTGTCCCCTGAATCGCTGTGGTTACTGTGCCCGGCTGGGGGCGATGGCGAGGGTCTCTCGCTGCCACGGGCTGTGAGCGTGTACTCGACACCGCTGGAACTGCGGCAAAACTCTGCAGCTGCTGCAGAACTGCAAGAAACTAGAGAGTCAACCTGTCCCAGAATCCACCAGCAGCTCAGCACTTCCATGAAACCTGGAGATAGTCATTTATTTCGATCTTTTATTCTGTGCATTTTTAGCTATCCGGGTTTTTGGTCTCTTTTTGTCTTTTGTTAATTTATATAGCCACATATTTCCAGACTCCCTTGATCAAATGCTCACCAGGTCTGGTTGGTGAAATGAACAACCTGATCAATATGACTGCTCACAGAGAGCTTGTGTGAACTATTCAGGCGCTGCATGAAGTAACAAGCCTACACGACAAATAGATTTCTGGGTGGTAGCAAAGAATTACAACACAGCCCCAAAAGATTGAGAGCCAAATTCCACACTTCTGTTTTTAACGCAACAAACTATTTGGTTTTTTAAGGAAATTGGTGGTTTTTATTTATTTCACTTTTAGGGTGTTGTTAAAAAGATGTTGTTTTATGGAAACTGCCAGCGCTGGCAGAGCAAGTACTTTGGAAAGGCACTGCAGGCTGTGTTGTGTGGACAATGCCAGAAGTTGTATGCTCTTTAAAACCGGGAAAAGTGTCTTGGAGATTCATGGGCATATACCAGATATCTGGTCTTCCGGAGTTCTGTCTTCCCTGCATTACAACTGGTTTACACTAACAGTAGAACTGGGCAGCAATATCATTTCCAAATACAAATGTAGGGTGTTTTAAAAAGGACTAATCCTCTTCCTACAAAAACAGAGCTGCCTATTTTTTTAAATACATCTCCCCTTGCCCTCCTACCCGTCTGGCAACCTCCAGGTCTCCAGGCGTCAGTCTGTCAAGATTACTGCTGTGATTCTCTCCACGGTGCTGGGAAGGGGGGTAAGGACCTGTGCGTGTACACCTCCGAAACTAGCTTTCCACCAAGGCCTTTGCCTTGCCCTCGACAGGGAGGGCCCCCCTGATTCTTCAGGGCTGCCAGCGAGGGGCACCCCACCCCCGCCAACTGGCGCTGTCTCCCCTGTAAGGCTCCGACAGAAGGCATCAGAGGCCGGAGTGCACAGGTCCTCTCCATACTGCGTGTGCCCGCCTTGCAGTTTGGTTTGGAGCTGTTAAATGCCAAGGGGTTGCTGGGTAGACTCTGATGGCTGTTTCCAGTAATTCCAAGGAAGAATGAAAGATTAGCTTTCAGTGGCATCATCCAGAGTGCTGCAGAGAGCTGTATGAAGAGTGCGGGCAACTCACAGGAAGAAGGGGCTCCATGTGACATCTGAGCTGGGACTGAGCCCTGCCTCCTCCTCCTCTTCCTCCTGGTCGTGGTTAATCCAGCTGTTCCAAGAAGGCGACACACTATCCTGCTGCTGCTGAACCTGCAGGTGAGAACTCCGGCTCTTGATGTTTCCAGTGTCACTGAGAGAGGAAGAGAGGCTCAGGTAAATACAAAGTGTGAGGGTACAGGGAAATGAGGGTTACAGTACTGCACTGAGGAGAGGGGTAAATGCACAGTGCACCTTGAAGAAGACAGCTCAGAGAGAGTTCAGTACACGCTGCAGAAAAACAGCAGCACCTGGTTAATACAAAGAGACAGGGTAAAAGGTTAGGTAAACTCAGAGCAGTTGCTTCACAGAAAGATGTTAATACAAAAAAAGCTTACTACACAAAGCAAGAGATTAATAAGAATAAAGGTAAATACAGAATAATGCTCCTACAGATGCACAAATACCAAAAGACAGTGGAGCACTTCATACATAACTTGCTTGAAAGAGGTTAATGTACAGATCAGACCATTCAGTTGCTTTTTACACGTGGTGACAAGCAGGTGAGCTTTTACAAATGCACCCCTTTCTTAAGATGCCTCCTTGCCACTGGCCAGGGGTCAATATCTCATCTTGCTTCTCAGTGGAGTGGCGGTGCTACAGCCCGTGGCACTAACAGCAGAAACAGTTACACGGGCTTTCACAGCTGGCCAGCACTCCCTGTGACCCAGGGACCCTCCATAGCTCACTGTCCGAGACGCTGTGCGGAGAGAAGCAGGAGTGGGAGCTCCGACAGCTTTGCTCACATGTCACACGCATTGCAGGGGTGCTTCCTAGCGCCCCCCGCAGCAGGCCGGCTCCCTGGCAGCCTGCACTGTCTTTCCATGCTCTTCTGGGGGTTCCCTGTTCCCCCTCCTCCTGGTTTCTGGGGGCTGCATGGGGACTCCGTCCTCTGCAAGAGTGGCGATAGGTGATGCTTTGGGTAACTGTTTTATTTTTCATTATTTACAGATGTTCAGCCTGTACAGTGTACTTCATGTACTGCATGTGTGAAGAAATCTTAATGACCACTCCAAGAGACAAGGAGTACATAGCAGAATATTACCAGGCTAAACTATAAATACAAGATGTCAGACATTCCTTTCCAGCATTCTTTGCTTGCTCAAGCAATATGACACAGACTGGACCAGTGGTCTCTGGACTGTAGGGTTACACTATGACACAGACTGGACCAGTGATCTCTGGACTACAGGGTTACAATAGGACACAGACTGGACCAGTGATCTCTGGACTGTAGGGTTACAATATGACACAGACTGGACCAGTGATCTCTGGACTGTAGGGTTACAATATGACACAGACTGGACCAGTGATCTCTGGACTGTAGGGTTACAATATGACACAGACTGGACCAGTGATCTCTGGACTATAGGGTTACAATATGACACAGACTGGACCAGTGATCTCTGGACTACAGGGTTACAATAGGACACAGACTGGACCAGTGATCTCTGGACTGTAGGGTTACAATATGACACAGACTGGACCAGTGATCTCTGGACTGTAGGGTTACAATATGACACAGACTGGACCAGTGATCTCTGGACTGTAGGGTTACAATATGACACAGACTGGACCAGTGATCTCTGGACTATAGGGTTACAATATGACACAGACTGGACCAGTGATCTCTGGACTACAGGGTTACAATAGGACACAGACTGGACCGGTGATCTCTGGACTGTAGGGTTACAATATGACACAGACTGGACCAGTGATCTCTGGACTGTAGGGTTACAATACGACACAGACTGGACCAGTGATCTCTGGACTACAAGGCCCAGCCTGCGATCTAAAAGAATGTCTTCAAAGTTTGAGACAATTCAGAGCATGGGGTCTGCAATAATTTAAAATTTAAACCGTGGTCATTATTCATTTAAAAGGTCTAGGTATAGAAGTATGCACGCTCACAGAGTAGCCCTGCTGTCGCTGGGCTTCTCGGCTGCGCCGCTTGAATTTCTTCTTTTTCTTCATGGTGTAGTAATACTCCACGCACTGAGGCACCGACTTACTCTTCAGCTGAAACACACAGGACAGTCAAACGCTTAGAACGTTAGCCGGAGTGTCTGAGACATCGTGTGGTCACAGCCACACTGTGGAGCAGTGATCCAGATATGACCACGTATTAATGACACCAGGTCACATGGACAGTGCCAGAGGACACCCAACAGCTTACTGCAGCTGTGTACTATGTCCTTACACTCTGGCAGATTACTAATGACACACTGCTGACACAAGCAGCACTCGTGGAGGTATGGGAGAGACCCACAGTGCCACCAACATCACACATCCCTGCTGTACCTGCACTGATATACTCATGCTGACACAAAGACAGACACAACCACACACTGTCTCACATCAACAGGTCAGTGACCAGCTGCCTGCACACTGTACACAATAAGACAAACCCTCCCTCACAGTGACACACACACAATGGCCCAGTGCCCAGCTGCCTACACACTGTACACAATAAGACAAACCCTCCCTCACAGTGACACACACACAATGGCCCAGTGCCCAGCTGCCTACACACTGTACACAATAAGACAAACCCTCCCTCACAATGACACACACACACAATGGCCCAGTGCCCAGCTGCCTGCACACTGTACACAATAAGACAAACCCTCCCTCACAGTGACACACACACAATGGCCCAGTGCCCAGCTGCCTGCACACTGTACACAATAAGACAAACCCTCCCTCACAATGACACACACACAATGGCCCAGTGCCCAGCTGCCTGCACACTGTACACAATAAGACAAACCCTCCCTCACAGTGACACACACACAATGGCCCAGTGCCCAGCTGCCTGCACACTGTACACAATAAGACAAACCCTCCCTCACAATGACACACACACAATGGCCCAGTGCCCAGCTGCCTACACACTGTACACAATAAGACAAACCCTCCCTCACAATGACACACACACAATGGCCCAGTGCCCAGCTGCCTACACACTGTACACACTGAGACAAACCCTCTCTCACAATGACAAACACACACAACGGCCCAGTGAGCAGCTGCCTGCACACTGTACACACCGAGACAAACCCTCTCTCACAACGACACACACACACACACACACACAACGGCCCAGTGACCAGCCGCATGTACACGCTGGGAGCCTCACCATGCTGTGAATGAGCTGGAACTCCCTGTCGTAGGTGGCCAGAGCCTTGCAGAACAGCTTCTTCTCTCGGGAGCTCCAGTAGTCTGAGCCTGGAGGAACATGGACAAGTCTGGGCCAGCAGGTATCACTTCAACTGTAGGGTGTGTCGTTGTGAAGCACAGCACATCTCAAGAATACACGGTTCATATACTGTAGTACAGATCAGTACAGCTCTGCCTTGACATTTAGAGCTCAACACAGTACAGTGCAGTTCAGACCAATGTGCTTTCCACAGTACCACTGCCAAGCAAGGTCTCATCTGCTACACAGCACTTCATATACTGCGTACACTGACTATTCCACTACTCTACAGTCCAGTGCAGTGTGCCACTGCTATACCTGCATAGTGGTAGTCCCACAGCGGGTGTGAGGGAGAGCGCCGGGCTCCCTGCATCAACAGCAGTTCCACAGCAGTCTGGAAGCACACAAGACACAATCACAATACTGATCACACACAACATGACTGTTCTGAATAGTCAGTCCAGTTTCTGCAATGGATATAAACCAGCTTTTTTTACTGTAAGCTGAAATTCCCTGCCAGGCATTACACTGTTAAGCTTGCAACAGCACAGCTTTTAAATAATGCTAACACTGTGCACCAGGGGTATTATATACCATACACACTGTACACCTGGGGTATATATACTTGTGTACAGTATACCGCATATACTGCACACACTGAGCATCTGGGGTATATATACTGCACACACTGCACACCTGGGGTATACATACTGTATACAGTACACACTTGGATATATATACTGCACACACTGAACATCTGGTATATATATCTTACACACTGCACACCTGGGTATATATATTGCACACACTGAGCATCTGGGGTATATATACTATACACAGTGCACACCTGGGTATATATACTGCACACACTGCACACCTGGGGTATGTACAGTATACTGCACATGTAGTATACACCTGGGTACATACACTGCACACAGTACACACATGGTGTATATATACTGCACACACTGAGCATCTGGGGTACATATAATGTACACACTGCAGACTTGGGGTTTATATACAGCACATGAGGTATATGTAATATATGCACTGCATGCCTTGTATACCTGAGAGATATATATATACACTGTCAACCCTGTACACTTCAGGTGCACACATTCCCCTTCAGATTAATTCATACCCAATGAGAAAGGAACAACAGATTTCCAGACATGATAACTTGACCTGATGGGGAAAAAGGTTATCTTTGTAGCACACGACGTATATAAAGAGAACATAAAAATTTATTCACACCACTGTAAACCTCCTCTGGCAGGGTTTTCACTCAGAAGACACCTCCTGTTGGGAGCTATAAGGCTTTGACTTTTTTGTGAACAGTTCCGAGTTCAAGCCATGAAGTTCCAGACCTCCTGAGGTCTGGAGGTTGAGATGTCCAGTGGAGAATTTTGATTTTGTGCAACCGTGTGCTTTAGATCACTGTCCACTATTGGCCGAGCTTGAGCTGCTCGGCAGAAGGCAGCAGCTGTTTGGCGATAGTGTTCTGGTATATTTTGGGAATTCATGATTCCCCTGTCTTGACAAGGGTTCCAGGATCTGCAGCTGCAAAACAAACCCAAAACAAAAAAGGCTCTCCACAATGTTTTCTCAACATGAGTTTCTCCTTTTTTTAGAATCAACCCTGGAGAATCATTTCTAAAAAGCACACTTTTCCCTTCAGTTGAATGTAAGACATGGTTCCGATTCAGACAATTTAGCCTCATGTAGACTCCAAGTTGCCTCCTTCTGTCATCCACCCTCCAAAGAAGCTTCTTCCTTGCAGACTGGCCACAAATCCCATATTCACACAAGATTAATCTTATAGCCTTATTGTGCAGGTCGATGACTTTTATTCTAAGACACACTACCCAATGAACAGCTCATTCTGTTGTATGATGTTTCTGTTCCTATTTTATCCGTGCTATGAACAAGTCTGGAGGGCACAGTATGCATGCTGATCACCTGGGTTATATGTGCCACACATACAGCAATACATGGGGTAAATATAGGCTGTGACTGTACTTACCAGGATGTTCCCTTGTGCCTCGTTCAGACAGTGGAGTGCCAGCTCTGTATTAGTGCCCCCTCCTGGCATCGCACTGCAACAACACAACTCCAAGAACTCCGTCACTGAGACACAAAGAGACAGAAACACAGTCAGACAGTGCAGCCTCACACTGTGGAGATCAATGTCATAGTATAAGGACTGTAGTGCAGCATCCAGTCCAGCATGGGCTGGTGAATTCAGCGCCGATGATGAGAAAGAAGGATACACCTGATGTGATATCAGGGATTCTGAAAATAGCAAAAAGCTACAGTAGGTTCCTGGAGAACACGTTTCAGTGTAGATCGGCGGTGGACAGCTGAGGGTACTATTCATCTACGATGTCCAATAGACAGGATTGAGGCAAGCCACAGACACAAACAGGGCACACTGTGAGTCGATGTAGCGCCCCATGTCCATGGAGGTGCTTCCACTACTGCACACCACAGAGCAGTCTGGGAAGGCCATCTAACTGTACACTGGGCAGGCCTGAAGAGAAGCTCAAAGGCAGGATCACAGGACAGGATTCTCTGGGCAAAGAGGTGAGCCTCACTCCTGCGCTGTGTGTCTGTGTGTGTAGCACTCAGATCACCAGTCCTGTACAGTGTCTGTGTGTGTAGCACTCAGATCACCAGTCCTGCACAGTGTCTGTGTGTGTAGCACTCAAGAGCCTCACCCCTGCAGTGTCTGTGTGTGTAGCACTCAGATCACCAGTCCTGCACAGTGTCTGTGTGTGTAGCACTCAGATCACCAGTCCTGCACAGTGTCTGTGTGTGTAGCACTCAGAGCCTCACTACTGCACAGAGGTGAGCCTCACTCTGTATCTCTTACTGTTCAGATATTAATATATGTGTGAAGTAACTCCTGAAAAAAGGCATTATGGGGACTGGCAAGTAAATTATTTTTGTGGGTTGTGTAGAAAATCTATAGGTGTCCAGACACGTTTGGGCCTGCTTCCACTCCCTGTTGAGTTTCCCCTCGGCAGAGCAGAGTCCAAGAGAGACACAAAGGGAGCGGCGTCCCCCCGGACCCTCACCCCGACGCTGCGTGACTGCGTTGTGGGCAATGTCGCCCCAGGGGGTCCAGACCAGCTGGGCGGGGTGCTCCTCCTGCAGCACGAGAAGGGGGCTGCAGAGGGGCGGGATCTCGGCCTGGAAGCGCGCGCCCACGTTGATGCGCCTGAAAGGCAGAGAACGTGAGAAGACCAGCGCTCTCAGAGCTTCACTGCTGCTCCTGTTCCTGCCTGCCTGGCTGGGCTGACAGCTCTACCCAGCTTACACAGCTGGTATGTTACTGGTGTTCGGGTGAAGAGTACAACAGGGGGTCTGAACCCACTGCCTCATACAGTCTGCTCTGCCTCATACAGCCTCAACTCACCATCAGCCCGCCTGCTGGACTCCCAGCACGCATTTCAGAGGGACAGCAGGATTCTTATACTCCTGTTCGTACAATATTAAATATCCTTACTTCCCTTTGGCATCTGCATACGATTTAATCCCATTCAATGGCATTTTCTAAGACGGCCTTCTTCCTTAAGGGCCCAAAGGACCAGGACAAGAGTGGTGTCTGGACACACCAGCCTGGAAAGAGCCGAGCTCAGTCCAGCCACTACACAGCAGCGTCAACTCTGACTGCACCGAAGGCAGCAGGAAGCAGGCAAAGATGCTTTCTTTTTTTGGTGGGTGGCAAAAACAAATTGTACTCCAGCTTCCGAGGGGCAGACCCACTGATGAGAGTCAAATGTTTCTTAACCTTTCGTAACAAACTGTTTCTTAACCTGGGGTGATCGGATGCATTCATCCCCTGGGGGTGCCACATCACTGTCTGGGGGCGTTGAGGATTGTTGAGAGGATAAATCATCAAAACCACAAATGACTTGAACACCTTTTGATCAAGAATATGAGAACATATTTTGGGAACCACAGGGGTGCAGCTGCAGTAAAGGTTAAGAACCGCTGGTCTAGAACAACAGCACAAGCTGGTTCATAGTTGCAACCAGATCTGTGCAGCAAGATTTAGAAGCAAGACATATGTTTCGAGTCAGCATCATTAACTACAAGTTTGTCATATTAAGGAATTATGGATTTAATTAACATAATGAAGAGTTTCTAACTGTGGAGTGCCGCATGAGAAACAATTCACACTACATCGGTATTACTCCTACATGCTTCTGAATTGCATTACTGTCTTTATAAGCACTGATTGGTTCTCAGCTTAGTTGTGTAATATTGATGACCCTCACAATCAATTAGATAATACTAATCATCTCAGAGCCTGAATGGGCAGCACTGATTACTGGACAACTCTGAGCTTGACTTCCGAGCCGTGGGATACTGTGGAAGACACTCACGGCTCTATGGTGATGATGGTGTCATCCATAACAAGGAAAATCCCATCCGTTGCATCTGTGGAGCAAAAAACAGCAGCAGATTAGTACATTTAAATGCACTTTGCCTTAGTATGTCCATGTTCCTCAGTGGATCTAAAACCTTTCAGAATCGTGAATCCAGAGCCGTCACAGACTAAGACATCGTCATGGCTCACGACTAAAGAGATCCAGTCCCTGTGTTTGTCAGCTCATGAATGGAACTCATCACTGTACTCGATGCTCCAATTCCACAGCACTGATGTCTTTCCGTAACGCCATGATTAAAGCCACACGATTTCCTAAAGGAGCTAGAGCTCTGTGCAGTTTTAACGGTGCTCTCCTTGATTTCTGCTGTACGGAGCGGAAGGAGGACTGGAAGGACACGCTCAGAAACAGGAGAGGTTAGGCGAGAGGCGGGAAGAGAGGGTGGGTGCTCACAGACCTAGCGTCGCCGTGTAGGTGCCCGACAGCGGCCGGCTCGGCGGGGTGCTCGTCAGCGTGCCGAAGTACAGGCCAGTGCCCAGGCGCAGGGGGCTCAGCATGGGTGGCGGGGTGTAAGGGGGTGCCAGAAAGTCAGGGTTCAGCAGATGGTTGGTGAGGCAGACAGGGGAGCGCAGCTGACTGGGGTACCCGCCTGGGTCCCGAAACCGGGGTACCTGGCCCCCCTCGAAGCCCTCCTCTCCAACAAACGCAGGTGGAAAGGCAGGGGGTGTGGTCGGGGGAAGGATGTAGAGGGTCTTCTGGAACTCACACCTCTGGGCTCTGCTCCAGCTTTCCTCCGACTCTAGTGCTCTCTTGGCCTGGGGGGACAAGTTAGAGTCAGGAACACCCTGTACCTTCTACCTTCACTCCACAGCCCGCTTTCTCCCAGTCCTCTGTAGAGGGACGGCAAACGTGATGCCTCCTTACCTCTAGCCCCATTCTTCCTCTTCCCACATCTTTCTGTTCCTGTATCCCCCATCCCTCTCTCCTGCCTCTGTTCCACCACCCATTCCTCTCCCGATCCTCTATCCCCCCGTCCTTTTCTGCTTTACTGTCTCCCACCCAAGCTCTCACTGAGGTGTTAATACCGATACTTCATTTACATCTTCTAGACAAACAAGCAAACAAAACGTTAGGATACGTAGCTGAAGAGTAGAATTTTAATCAAGGAACGATGTGCTAAAATCATACAACATACTAGTAAATCAGAATATTGTGCACAACTTTGATCACAAAAAAGATATTTCTGCTCTGCACTTAAAGGAACATCCTGCACTGACAGACTAATAGAACAGAATATGTTGGGCCCTGAACACCTCCCTCTGCTCACCATGCACAAGGACAGCTGGGCAGTGTCTGCATTAGGCGCCCCGGGCTCCGCCAGCAAAACGGGGGTGACCGGCAGAGACAGGTCCGCCTTGTGCACGCCGAGCTGAGCCGGGCCTGGGCCCTGCTGGCTAGCCTCTCCTCTCCCTGCCCGGCCCTCCGCGCTTTCGCCATGCGCCTGTGCAGAGAGGAGACGAGCTGACGCAGGTACCGTCGCTGCTCCCAGCACTCTCCAGGAGACAGGCTTCTCGACCCAGCTCTGTGGCCAGAGCGCAAGGAAACATGTCTGCTGGAGGAGACCTTCTGGGCCAGGAGGAAGAGACTTCGTCTAGAGCACTGGGACCAACGCGACTCGAGTGGTTTGCACAAACACAAACCACGCACACAAGGATAACACCCCTCCGGCTGCAACCCACTGGAGCGCTCCCACTGGCACAGGCCCACTAACCCCCATGCACTCGTGCGACACTCCCGTGTGCTGAAGCACACTCCTCCCCCCACAAACTGGCTGACCTCAGGCCAGACCTGAGCTTTAGGAAAGAACATACCTCCTTCTCTGGGGCCCCTGCTTTCAGGGGGCAATGTTTTGCCTTCTTCGAGGGCTTGTGTTGATCTGTCTGCCCCATGGCCTCACACCGCCCCCTGCAGACCAAGACAGGAAAAACACTGCGCAACTCACAAACGTTGTGCATCAACAAACGTAAGCAAAAATGACACCAACTGACACACGAGGCCGTCTCGAGGGGTGGGCGGGGCCCAGGGTGGGGGGGTTCTTGTGTGTAGTGGTGGCGGCAGGGAGCAGTTCGGGTGATGAAATAGCCTCCTAACTGGCCTGCGCAAACAGACATACAGAACCGAACAGAACTACTGATCACCGTTGTTGCTAATGCTGTCGGTACCTTCAGGCGTCTCAATGCCAGCACCCGTGTCTGTGTCTTCTCTTACAACGAACCTTCCCAAAGACCCTTTAAGGGCCACACTGGTATCCCCCCCTCTTCTGCTTCCTTTTTCTTTTCTCGCGCCTGCTGTAGTATTTTACACATTCTTCCCCGTCTCTGCTTGTGCTCTGCAGTTTTCCCCCGGCTAACTTTTTCCCCCAGCTAGTTTAGTTATGCCGCAATCAGTTTTAGCTTGCAACTGGTCCATGACGTAGTGAGTGTGGGACAGGCCTCCACTTCTGCATAAAGCACCTGCTCTCCCACTAACTTTAGATTTCACCTTGTGTTAAAATAAGAGTTTTGTGTGTCGCTTTATTCAAATATTTAAACATGTATTTATACTTTTTACGTGCGTGAAGCACAGGGCTGGGGGTGGGGCCTGGGGGGTCGCCCCCTTCACCCCCCTTTGAGACGGCCCTGCGGACACATAAACAAGCTAAACAACTCAGTGACAAAGTAACCCACAAACTGAAACACTCCCACACTGACAGCCTAGAGACACAACGACTCACCTTCTCACTAGGAAAGTGACACCGACAGACATTATCGTACACCAGAACACCAACAGACCGCAAGGCTCACACTCACAAACCACAGCAGAAACCAAGACGCTGACAAACGGACATGGCTACAGAGACCTCAAAACATCTGACACACAGGAAGAACAAAACGATACTCTGACAGGATGACACCGCACTACACAGACACGCAGTGTCTCATCAGCACAGCTTCATAGTTCCCTGGCCCAGCAGCAGAGCAAGAAAGGAACACAAGTCCTGTTCTGTTTCTATACAGCCACTGTGGCTGGTCTTCTCCTAGCTGGACAACACTGAGCCCTGCCTCACCCTGGAGCCGTGTCGCGGACTGCCCTATCGCCGGCGTTTCGTCCCTCAGCGGCTGTGGGGCTCACCGTGAGGGAAATCCGCCCCTGCGCAAAGAGACACACTCAGAAAACTACATCACACATCAGACTGACTTCGTTCAGAGACAGGCTTACTGCCCACCAGTATACAACGTGTAAGATGTGTTCTGTATGTCACGTTGGGTCTCTGAGCGCACATGAGGGCTAAGATTTAAAAGGCATGTCACAGGTTTTACATTAATAAGGAGCCCAATAGCAATAAACAGTGGAGCGCAACTGTAGGCTGTTGAGTGCACCCTGTCTGGCATTCTGCCTGCAGGGCAGCAGATTACCTGTCGCGGTTCGCAGGACATGCCGTGGGAGCTGAAGGACGCCATTGCCACCTGGCTGGGCGAGATCAGGCTGGGGCTGCACAGGGGGCGAGGCCGATGCCTGCGGGAGAGGCAGAGGGAGGCAGGACGGGGCGGGGGCAGGGGCGGGGCCAGACTCTCTGCCTTCGTGGCCTTGATCTTCCTCGCCCTCCTCCTCCTTGGGGGATCCTTGGACGGGGGCTGTGTCAGTAGTAGCGGGACTGCAGAGGGCTGGGGAGCAGGAGGAGGAGGAGACGCGAGGCTAACCTGAGCCCAGGGGGCGGGGCTTGTGCAGCTGTGGGTGGAGTTAGAGCTGGCCGCTGTGCTGCAATTGGGCGAGAGGTTACATGAGGGGGAGGGGGTGGAACCCAACATGGTTTCCACATGGGTGGAGCCTGTGACTGTGGGCACAGGTTGATAGTCTGGACCGGTCTGTCCAACGGCTGTGGGATCAACACTATACTCCGTAACTGTGCAGGGCTGTGCGGACATGTCAGGAGAGATCAACACCCCAGTTCTTTTCATCCCTGGCTGTTCTTCCGTATCCCTGTAAGTCTGAGCGGACAGGATCTCATCCAGATCCTGCAGCTCAGAGGCGGGAAACTCCAGCCTGTTTTCCCAGTGCTGGCAGCCAGGGCTATGTGCAGCACGCTCGGTGACGGGGCTGGAATCGAGTTCCAGGCTGGGAGCAAATCGCTCGGGCTGTGGTTCGGCCGTCATCTTGCTGGCTGTGCCTCGAGTGGCTGGCTCGCTCCACGGGTCTAGCTGGGAGAAAGTGGGGACCTGGGTTGTGCTGGACTCAAGGGGGCTGCCCCCTCTCTGGTCAATAAATCGAGCGTAGTCCATGCTGCTGGGATTGTACCCGCGGCCTCGTGCGCCGGAGGCCACCTTGAGGCTGGTGGCCGGTGGGAACCGGAAGCTGAGCTGGCAGTCGTCCTGGCTCACTGGGGTGCCCAGGCACACTCTGCCCCCCCCAGCATGATCTGGGGCATGGATGCCAGGCGAGGGGGCGCGCGTCTGGCAGTGAGGGGTGGCATTATGCAGCAGCTGCAGCCGGGTATCACAGAAGGTCTTAAGACATCCAGGCTCGGTGAAGGGGAAAGGCTGCCGCCTCACGTGAGTCAGCATGTGGTCAGAGCTGCAAAGACACAAGAGAGCTATGTGACTGCAACTGCATCTGCTGCTGCTCCGGTACCGGTGCTGTAGTTACTGCTGTTGCTTCTGTATTGGTACTGTACTGTATATACCTTGCGCCTGCTACTGCTTCTAAACTGGTGCTGAACAGTTACTGTTACTGCCCGGCCAGCCTGTGACTCGCTGTGTGATCCCCCTGGCCAGGATTAAAGATCCTACGGGCTCCTAGCTGGGCTAACATGCTCTTTCTTTGAAACCTGGATGGGAAATCACAGTTTATCTGTGGCGGGTTCGGATGCCCTTTCTCCAGCAGAACATCTGCAAGGCTCCTTAACTGCCGAGGCCCACTGTGCTGAGAGCATGTTCAGGGTAGCTTGCTAGCTTAGGTTTTTATCATCGTCAGAGGCAGAAACCCAGAAACTGTGACTGGGTCATCA
Organism: Atractosteus spatula; assembly: GCF_055471065.1. Lineage (NCBI taxonomy): Eukaryota > Metazoa > Chordata > Actinopteri > Semionotiformes > Lepisosteidae > Atractosteus > Atractosteus spatula. Next base: position 71,219,883 of record NC_142708.1, on the reverse strand, counting down.
GCAGGCTGTGTTATTATTGCCTGCCTTTAGGCTACGTTGTTACCCATAATAATTGCTCATTTTCTGGTTTATTTAAGCACGGGACGTGTTTTGCAGTTTTAGTCACTCAGCTTTGGCTGGTATACAAGGGCTGTGTGTCGTCTGCGTGGCTCAGGAAGCTGACAGGGGAGGTTGTTAAACAGGCCACATCAATACTGGTTTGTACAGGTAGATACGGGCTCTTGAGGAATAATTGGCGGTATGACAGAGGGGCGTTCTAAGGAAGCTAGGAAGGATATAATTTAAGAGCAAGGTACTTTCTTTACACAAAAAGATGTTGGTGTCTGGAACGAGCTACCCTACCAGACAGTTACAGCAGATCCCTTAGGATCTTTCAGAAGCCAGCCGGAGATCAGTCAGCTCTTGATTGCCACACCTGCCATGACTTTCCCACTGATTGTCCAGGTGCTGCTGAGATTGACAGAACACCTGCTGATACTTCAGCTAGCGCTGCGGACACGGGTCCGGGACTACTCCTCCCATTGGTACCAAGACAGCTGGTGCCAGTTCCTCTGCTGCTCTCTGGAAAGGCGGGCGGCTGATGCTGTTCTCGAACCCCGGGCCAGGCCGGTGGGACTCACCTGGGGTCGCTGCGTCCGAAAGCGAGGCAGCACTGCGAGCAGACCCGGCCCCGGTCCTGCCCGTGGCCCAGCGGGTGTTTGTGGGGGTCGCCGGCTCTGTGGAACACGTTCCCGCCCGGGGAGGGCTCCCGGGCTGCGGGGCCCCTCCGGCCCGGCGCAGGCGCTGCTCTGGACAGCCCCGCGGGGGCCTCCTCCAACACCGCCGGCCCCCAGCTGGGGTTGGGGGGCTTCTCCGGGTCGCCTGCAGCTGTGAGGCAGGGCGAGATCGGTCACGCTTCCACACACGTGCGCGCACACTGACACGGCCAAGGGAGAGGAAAGAGCCGGCCCCGCCGCCTCAGTCACAGCCACGGCCCGGACCGGTGGTCAGCCTGCAATCGCGTCCCACAAACACGGCTGTCCCCGTGCACAAGGCAGGCGCAGAGTCTTCCATTGAGACCTGTGACAGTACTCCCCGACCGCAAAGTGCAGGTGTGAGGCCAGCTGTTTGTGTCCCAGTCGTCATCCCTCCCCTAGAGGGCGCTCCAACCTGTTTTGGATTATGTTCAGTTTTAGTACCTTCACCCACGTCTTGTTCCCCTTTTTGTTATTTAGCATAACATCACTTTATTAGCCCTATACAATTTCTTGCATTAGGAATCTGTCTTTTCGCAGACCCCAGCTTGTGTCACACACAGACAGGGCGAGAAGCTTGGGGTCAGAGCGCAGGGTCAGCCATTGTACAGCGCCCCTGGAGCAGTTGGGGTTAAGGGCCTTGCTCAAGGGGCCCAACGGAGTAGGATTCCTTTGCCGGCTGCGGGATTTGAACCAGCAACCTTCCAGCCACAGGTACAGATCCTTAGCCACAGAGCCACCGCTCCGCACCCAGCGTATTTAAGCCCGGCATCTCCGCAGCTCCAGGCTCAGCTTTGGAAGACGGACACTGGGAAGCCCGCCTACCACCGGGCACAGGCCTGATCCCGGCGTCCTGACCTCCAAGTCCGGGGCTCGGAGCGCCCAGTTCCGTTATGTTTCTTATCTTCTTTGTTCCTGATCCCAGTTCCCCGTTCCAGTTTTTAACTTTGTCTTTGTCTCGCATGGACCTCCCGGCATTGGACAACGAACTGCGCCCCAACCCCACTGGACAGGCCGCGGATCTGTGGCCTGCTCCCTTTCCCTGTGCACCAGACCACCACCGTCACTGCCCTCCGTCTGTCGACCCCACCTTCCCCGATGTGCTTCTCCAGACGCTAACGGCTCCTGCGACAGTTTGTCAGCGGGAACCTCCCCCAGGGAAGGACTCAGCAGAGCTATGACACTCGTAGTCAACGAGACGCACCACTTCGTTTCCATTCCAGCGATCGCTCGGACCACAGTGTTTGTACTGCCTGTGCTCCTATGAACCACACCATGCTGCTGTTCTGCACAACTACACTCAACACTCTGGATCACTCTTAGCTTTCCCCTGCTTATTGCTGGTTTGCACCGCAGACGTCTGATTGCATTTCACGACTTTATTTTCCCTCTAGGGAAAAAACGATGTGATCGTGTGCTCCGCATCTTAACATTTCATTTCTGAACAACAACAATAAAAAGGCTTCACCGACCGAAGTGTCCAGGACACCGCAGGACTAAAGGAATGTCAATGGCTTAGAATGACTGGAAAACACCGGTCTTCCCGATGGAGAACTTGCTCAGATCCCACAGCTCCCCCCCCCCCTTCTCCCACTCTTACTCACGGAGCTCGGGAAGCGCCTCCGTCCCCGCTCCCTCCCGCTGCTGCCGCCCGAGGGGGCTGAAGAAGGGGGACGTGCGGGGGGGGTCGAGGGAGAGGTCATGCTCGCAGGGGGAATCAGCCGTCGCGGGAGGGAGGGCTGGGCTCTCTGTTGGGGGCTGGCTGTTAGCACGCAGTCCAGGAATGATTTCCTCGGCACACAGCGCCCCCTGCTGGTGTTCCTCCATCATCGCGGCTCGTCCAGTACACTCACAGAGCAAGAGAAGAGTTACATCAAAGATACAGTCCAGTACAGCAGAACTGGTCTGTCAAACTAGGAACTACAGTCCCAGTCCAGTAGAACAGTCCTGTTACAATAGGAGCTACAGTCCCAGTGCAGAAGAACAGTCCTGTTACAGTAGGGGCTACAGTCCCAGTACAGTAGAACAGTCCTGTTACAATAGGAGCTACAGTCCCAGTACAGTAGAACAGTCCTGTTACAGTAGGAGCTACAGTCCCAGTACAGTAGAACAGTCCTGTTAGAGTAGGAGCTACAGTCCCAGTACAGTAGAAAAGTTCCCACGCTTCCTAAAATCGCAGAAAATGACGCAGGGATTATTGAGTGAATTTATTTTAACAGCTGCGATTTTAGAAATACCAGGGTAGCTATTGTTGTTGCTGTTGTTATTATTATTATTAAAATAATTGCTAACACGTATAAAGCGCTTTACAGGTAATGGGGATCCCCTCCACCACCAGCAGTGTGCAGCCCCACCTTATTATCATTGCTGTTGTTATTGTTTTGTAGGCGACGCCATATCTTCACTCGTTAAACAGAATATAAAGATGGTCAATCAGATTTCTAAAAATGGATTGATAATTCTGTCAAGGGAGAGAAATAACTGACTCTCGGTTTCTTGTTATTATTAATCACTTCATTGGTTGGGCCTTGTTTATGAAACCGCAGTGGAATAATCGGTACACGGCGCAGCTCCGCCGGGTCTGCTGCACTCTGTGATGGACTGGAGCGCTCACTGAATAAAAATAAAATAAATTAGTGAATATTACTCGCCGATACTCACAACGCTGCGTAGTTACTGGGGTCAATCGCAATCGCGTTTTCCTGCCCGTTTCCTTCGCTCCCCGGAGCAGATTATTTCAGTGTCGGTCGCTACCGCGGGCCCAGAGAACGGGTGGCCGTTTTGAAGTTTTTTAAAGAAAATGGCGACCGAATTATTCGAGTAAGTCGAGCGATCAGGCGGGAGGGGACCGGGGATCGACTTCAAATACACAGCGCGAGCGTCCCCTTCCCGCCCGCCGACCGACCGACCGACCGCTCGAGCGCTCCTCCGCCAGACCACGCGCCCGGACCCGAGCGAGCGAGCGAGCGAGCCGGCCGGGTCCTGTTCACGGCCCTCGGGGTGACGCAGACGCGCGAACCTCGAGGACGGCGAGAGGGCGCGCCGCCACCTTCACCCCCGCGCGGCGGTTTGGAACTGAGAGTCGCGAGATCCGGAATCCCGCTCTAGGGTCGGGTAAGAACCACGTGGCCTTCCGCGACACGAGTGACAGAAACTCGGTTACAGGCGGAGACAGTATCGCCCACTCTGGAGGTGGGGAGGGACGTGTGCTCATGGGCTCCACTCGCCTCTCACAGCGCTCAAGGCTCGTTTACCCAGCCTTCCGGGGAAAGGGAACTCGCTCGGACGCAGATTTTAAAAACCCTGCTATGAGCGCTGTCCCGCCAACTGGCGCGCCTCCCACTTGCGTGGGAACAAAACTTAGAAGACCCGCTCCGCGCGCGGCGCTCTGAAGGCCCAGGCTGGGCCTGGACGTAACGCGTGACGCGTGACGTGGGACCAGTGCGACAGAAGCCCTGCGAAAGCAGCGAGTGAACCACCGCGCGGCCGAAAGCCTGTTTTTGTTGTTGCTTCATGCACGTCTGTGTACAACACGGTCAGATACACCCGTGGTGAGCAGGTGAGGCGCGCAGGGGGACTCCCTCCCGCCGCCCGGCCCCGGGTGCGAACCCAGCCTGCAGCCGCCCCCCCCCCGTCACTGACGGAGGTCGCCTCCGGACTTCACTGAGCTGCTTCAGCGCCTTGACAGTCTCCCACCTCTGGGGGGGGGAAAGAAACACATGCCAAGACCCCAGTTGGTTCAGTTTGGGGAGCTGCAGCAACGCGGTTTTGGGGTCCCCAGGACCGGGCCTGGCACCAGTGACTCCTCATTGCTCGCTGGGGTGACCCCTGCCTGACCCCGGTGTTATTATCATGGCCAGCAGCTCTATCACCCTGCAGCTCCCAGCTGGCAGCCCCCTGGAGCTCAGCAGGTGTGAGCCTGGTCAGTACCTGGAGGGGAGATTCCTGGGAAAGCTGAGGCTGCTGCTTTAAGAGGTGTTAGTGGGGCCAGCAGGGGGCGCTCACCCTGCGGTCTGTGTGGGTCCTAATGCCCCAGTACAGTGACGGGGACACTATACTGTAAAAAGGCACCATCCTTCGAATGAGACGTGAAACCGAGGTCCTGACTCTCTGTGGTCATTAAAAACCCCAGGGCGTTTCTCAAAAAGAGTAGGGGTGTTACCCCAGCGTCCTGGCCAAATTTCCCCATAATAATCCCCATCTCTGAACTGGCTTCATCACTCTGTTCTCCTCCCCACTGAGAGCTGGTGTGTGGTGAGAGGACTGGCGCACTATTGTTGCTGTCGCATCATCCAGGTGGGGCTGCACGCTGGTGGTGACAGTGGGATTGTCCATTACTGTAAAGCGCTCTGAGTGGAGCGTCCAGAACAGCGCTATACAGGTGTGAGGATATTGTTATTATTATTGTCACGATAATCGCCTGCTGTCTGCACAGCAACATGCCTGATACCTCCGTGGCCTGGAGAGCAACAGAGGACTCTACTCTCCCGCTCCAGCTGGGGTCCCCCAGCCCTGCTCCTGGGGTGGCCAGTGTACCTGCAGGATTCCAGTTCAGCTGTGCTCTTAAGCGCCCCAGTCATTTCCTTACTGGCTTAATCAGACCAGTTTGTTAATTTCTCCCTGCTCTTCGGATGCTGCTGGTCTAGGGCGCACCGGACCCCTGTCCGTGAACCTAGGCTGCGCCTTTATCAATACATCACGTCACTGAGACTCCGAAACAGATGCGGCAGCGATCTGTCGCCCTCTTGTGGGAACCTCTTGCAAAAACAACTCGGTGTGTGTGTGTTGGAAGAGGGGCGGCTCGTTCAGACGACAAAACAGAACATGAGAACAGCTGACTGGAAACACCGCTACACTCATTATTTACAGTCGTCGCCTTGTGCAGTTTGTACACGGCCTTATGAGTATTTTTTTGCTGTTTTTTTTTCTGCTATCGCCTACTGGGATCCGACAAAACTTTTGGAGAAAGAGACGAGACCAGGGTTATGTCCTGGCGAAAACATGTCTCCCGGTCGCCATCGCTGTTCGGCGTCACATCACAATCAGCGAAATAAAAATCGATAATAAAGCGAATCGGAACCGTAGCTCCCCCGGCTATCGCGCTCCTGTCACTAACGCTCTCTGTCTCTCTCTGAAGTAGGACTGATTTTTTTTTCTCTGTATTTCTGTCCCAAAGTAAACCCGTCTGTAGCCCCACCTTAAAGCGTAAACACAAGCCTTAACTCTGATTCAAATCCAGCCAATCAGGAACTATAAACAACAGCCGGGGCCACGCCTTCTTATTAATGATTTCCCCTCTCTGCCAATCATTCCCCGATCCGCCAATCAGCGAGCGGCTAGGCTCCATCCTGCGCCGCCCCTTTCTTTGTGATGTTTTTAAGTTTGAGCCAATAAGCAGCGGCGTTTGCTCATTCCTTACAACCCGTTTTGTCATAGGAAGCGCCAGGGCCTCGGCTGGGGCTGTCCCTGTTTACGCCTGACTGAATCGTTTTATTATTTACTTCAGATCCTTCAAAGAAGTCAGTGCTACCCTTCCTCTTTCTTCTGGATGTCATGTTTATTTTATATGTAGGTCTGCAGCATTTCTTACATAAACTCATCTGTCAGAATTGAAGATTTGATGATGTAGTAAAATACTGATTTTTGGTAACCCAGAATTTAATAACTCAGTGTGTGTCCTTTCATATTTGAGATTTTGTGTGAGCATGTGCAATGTGTGTGATGGCACATTGGTGCCTGAGAACTAGAAAAGACAATCACCAGCTATCTGTAATTCCATCACTCCGAGATAGACCCGGGGTAAAACTCCCCCTAAACTCTACAGATGGAATAAAGGGAGCTCTAGGCCCTTGGAAAATTAGATTCTGAGTGACCAGGACTTACAACAAGAAAGTAAAATTTTAAATAAAGTGTCTTTTCTTTTATTCTTTTGTATTTAATGAGCCCTCATTAAAATGTTATACTTGTCCTGCTAGTAAAGACCTCTCTCCCTGATTTGCTCTGCCCGTTCGGTAGTTTGTAGTTAATTGATCCACGTGTCTCATCCAGCTGTTTCCTGAAGGAAGTCGGGGTATCAGCTTGTTCCACCCTCCCGCCCCCCTTTGGGTGAGGCTTGGGCATCACTAGCTGAATGACAAGGTTGGTGGATAAGAACTACAGGGAGAGGGAGGGGGACACTGTCTGTGATTAAGACCTAGAACCAGGAGGTGAACTAGAACTGTCTAGTGAAGGGACTGTCCTGCTGGAAGCAGACTGTGTTTTCAGTGTTTTCTATTGGTCTGAGTGTAAAAGGCTGCTGCAGAAGTAGACCAGGGCAGAGCGCCCAGCTCCTCACCCTCACTCAGCTCCTAATGATGCTCATCGTGGGCTCCTCTGGACACGTTCACAATAGACGGTGCTGCACACCGGGACCGAATCAGGCACTGTTCACTGTCTTTACAGTATCTGATGATGAGGAGTGTTACTGTGAAGCTACAGATGATCAGACTGTCTTTACAGTATCTACAGGTCTGAGGATGATGAGTGTTACTGTGAAATTAGTTAGAAAGGGAACAGATATTTGGAACCTTTTTTCCCTTGACTAGGCTAACCTTTGTGGTTATGCAATACAAGCTGCTAGAATGAAGTAGTTCACATCTCCCATGAAACAAATAATGTCTGATCTGAATCACCTGTTTCACGATTCAGTCAAAATAAGATCGAAAGCAATCAGTCAAAAGGAAATCAAAACAGTTACTACCGAAATGACCTGTGTGCTGTAATCTGCTCGCCACAGACTGGCAGGGAGTGCGTCTGATTTTTGGTCAGGCGATCGCGCCGGGCCGCCCTGCCCTGCTCCGTGTGTTGCTCTGCCGGGTCCTGTATGGGAGCCCGTGCGGGGCTGTGCCGGAGACCCCGCGCTGCCTGCACCTCTATCGTCTCGGGTGAGTTTGTTACAATGTAGCAATTTCTCTATAAATCTGTATAACTCGAATAAAGCCGCAACATCTGCACACTGCCGGTGGATCGCAAACCCCGCTTTTACTGCCCGCAAAATGCCAAAAAAAACACGCACGGCTGGGCCGGAGGAGCGATTTTACAGCGAAATTCCCAAACATACCCCCCCCTCCCGGTCCAAGTGTATTCCAACATTAACTCAATATTTAGACGCAATTGCGTTTGAGGAATCACTAGATAGAAAGAAAATAACCAAATCATGTCTGCCTGGCACATAATATGTTTCAGGGATTCATCTGAGCAGTGCGCAGCAGCTTGCAATATGTTACTGTCAGATATCTTGTGTGTAAGGCTCGCTTTTCTACACATTTAGATTTCCAGTTCCAGACCCCAGCTCTGCCTGTCTCTCTGTACCTGCACGCAATAGAATCGCTTTCGCTCGGCTGCAACAACACGAGAAAAGGGGGTTGTGTTGAGAAGGAGGGGGAGGTGGGTGGGTGGAAAGAAGACTTTTTTTTTTGTGCGAGGTGAACAGCCGCCAGTAACCGTCCGTCCACGGAGGCGAGAAAGAGCCGTCGCTTCGCCTTCGTCTTCCTCCGTCTCCCCCGCGCGAAAACAAACCCAAACAAACTTGCTCATGGCCGGCCAGGCGGCGGGAGGAGGAAGTTGGGCTCTCTGGGACGCGCCGTGCGCGCCCGCGGGTCCGTGCCGGAGCCCGGCCGCTGTGCCCCGGGCTCCCTGCGCCCTCCTCCCTCGGGGTGGTGGGGGGGGGCGACAATGTCCGGGAACCAGCGGGCTGGCGAAAGCCGGGGCCCCGTCCGCTTCCTCTCTGTCCGAGCGGGGCTGTTCTGGGCGGGTGTGCTGGTGTCCAGCGGCTGTCACGGGGCTGGGCGCTGAGTGTGTTCAGTGAGGGAGGGGGGGCAGTGTGGCTGAGGGCTTCTCTACTTTCTCCGTCCCCGCCGCTCGGACGTGATGTTGGTACTCCCTGCCCGCGGAGTGGATTTAATGGGTTAATGGCTTAATTGGTTTAACTCCATTGGAGCTGTGATTGTGATGAGCTGCCAGCGCGACTGACCCGTGCTCTGCTGTTCTCGGGAAGTTTTGCTTGGTGACGAGGTAGCGAGTGCGCTGGGGCTTCTCAGCTGGCCCAGGGGCCCGGACTCTGGGGCATGTCGACCTGGGAGCCCAGATTCTGGGCCGGACGGACCGGGGGGGCCGGAGTCTGGGCCATATAGACTGGGGGGGCCGGAGTCTGGGCCATACAGACTGGGGGGGCCGGAGTCTGGGCCATACAGACTGGGAGGGGCGCACTCTGGGGCGTACGGACTGGGGGGGGGAGAGGACCCTGGGGTGTATGGACTGGGACTTTGTATGGTGTCCTCTCCTGGTGTGGGGAGTCTGCAGGATGTCCAGCATATTTTCTAGGCGTCCCTCAAGGGCGGTACATAGAGTGTGGCGCTATGGGACCACCTGTGTCCTGTGCATTCGGATCGGGGCCTGGGAGAGCTGGATGGTGGCTCTCCAGGACTGTGTGTGAAACACTCACGCTTCATGGAAGCTAATTACTAACGACGAGTTACTGTGCTAACTGCTGGGGTTGCAGACAGATGTATGTACCACAGGCACTTATTATATCTGCCAGTCATAAAACGAGAGGAGGCCACTGGGTCCAACCAGTTTGTTCGGATCTCATCCAGCTGTTTCTTGAGAGCAGCCAGGGCATCAGCATCATGGCTGGGCAGCTCGCTTCATGCTCCCACCACTCTTTGAGTAAAGAGGGATCTCTTGTTTTCGCTCATAAACGCCCTTCTCTGTAATTTCCTGATTTGTCTGCTCGCTTGGCTGTTGGTCCTGAGGTCCCCGTCTTACTAGGGTTTCAGCAACTTTTCAGGTTAGTTTCCCTCATCCTCGTTCTCTGTGACGGCTAACGGGACGGCGTTCCTTCATTCTCTTTGTGACTTTCCTGTGAGGCTGGGAATTAACGTTGTTCCCCTCCTCTGGACGGAGGTCTGGAGCAACGCTGCTCTCTCTAACATGGCGACCAAAACCTCAGTCCTGCCCCACACGCTTGAGAAATTGACCCTACCTCCCTGGACCCGACTTCTGTGCCTCGTGTGCTCAAGTTGTGCCGAACTTGTTTAAGAGCTGCAGGAGGACACCGGAGTGCTCACAGACAACACGTCTTCGAGCTCTCACCCCCCCCCCCCCCGGCTGGTATGTCTGACGTACCTTCTTACAAGCTGCAGGTGTGCTAAATAGTGCTCATTTGTCTGAGCTCTCTTCTGAAGAAGCGAAACGCTTGCTCATCCCAGAGCCAGCAGCTGCGAAGAGTTCACGTCAATGAGCTCGTTGGGAGGCGGGGGCTGGCTTCTGCGGGGGCTCTGTGTGTGTGGGGGAGGGTCCTGCCCTCCGGCGGGGGGGCGGACGAGTGGGGCATCGGTCTCCCACGAGCGTGGTTTCGCCAGCAGCACTTGCGGACCTCGGCAGGTGGGCAGGTGTTCGAAAGGCGAGGGGGTGCCAGTGTGGATGCCCGCTGTTCTGGCGTGCTTGCTTGGGTTGGGTGGTTTTCTCAGATGCTGTTGTGCGGGGGGGGTGTTCAGGTCTGTTGAGGAGGGAAGGGATTATCCGTGTGCACTAGGAGGCACAGATGTGTCTTCCAGATGTGGGATCGGCTGCGTTGCTGCTGGATCAAATCGTGGACTTCCCGCTGACAGGGAGCAACAGTGGGAAGCCCGGTTATGGGAAGAGCCCCACTCCCCCTCCGTCTCCCTCCAGGTGAATCAGTTTTGTAAGTTCCGTCCAGAAAGGTCCAGGATAGATCCAGCTGGGAAGCTCTTCTCTAGTGTTCAGGTGGTCATCCGGCTGCGGGCCTCGCCGATCCCTCTCCCAGGGATGGATCTCCGTTCGGAATAATTGTTTTTGGAGTGCTTCCGGCAGGGATTGTGCTGGGCAGTGTCTCGGGATGAGTAAGAAGCGGAGCAGCATTTCACAAGCACCTTCGTACTGGGAGCGCAGGTGTGGCTGCAGCTGGATTCTGTGTCCCTGAGAAAGTTTTAATAATAATAATAATAATTATGGCTTACACTTATATAGTGCTTTTCTGGACACTACTGTAATGGACAATCCCACTGTCACCACCAGTGTGTACCCCCATCTGGATGATGCGATGGCAGCCATAGTGCACCAGAACGCTCCTCACACACCAGCTCTCAGTGGGGAGGAGAGCAGAGTGATGAAGCCAGTTCAGAGATGGGGATTATTAGGAGGCCATGATTGGTAAAGGCCAATGGGAAATTTGGCCAGGACGCTGGGGTTACACCCCTACTCTTTTCGAGAAACACCCTGGGATTTTTAATGACCACAGATAGCTAGGACCTCGGTTTTACATCTCCATCCGAAGGGCGGTGCCTTTTTACAGTATAGTGTCCTCGTCACTGTACTGGGGCATTAGGGCCCACATGGACTGCAGAGTGAGCGCCCCCTGCTGGCTCCACTAACAGCTCTTCCAGCAGCAACCTTAGTTTTTCCCAGGAGGTCTCCTATCCAGGTACTGGCATGGCTCACACCTGCTGAGCTCCAGTGGGCTGCCAGTTGCGAGTTCCAGAATGATATGGCTGCTGGCCAGGAGTTTTCAGGAGTTTTTCGGATCCGTCACGCTGTGGTGCACCAGTGGTCTCCGACAGAGCTGCAGCAGAGTTCCACTGGCTGTGGATGATCAGCTGACGAGCTCTTTCTTTCCACTGGTCCCGATGTACAGTCTGAACTCTAACAGCAGCCCTGGTCACAGCAGCAAGGGGAGGGGGGTCCCCTCGGTGGCCCCACAGTTAAGCGAGTGTGCAGGCTGACTCCTGTGAGCCCCCAGTCTGGACCAATCCTGAGATCTCTGACTAGATCCCGATGGGCAACTTACGCGTCACGTTGGTGAAAATGACTTGTAACAAGGAATCCCTTTACAGCAACTAGTTACTCCTGTAAGGGATAACTATTTAAAGTAAGTCGGGGAAAATTGTTTTAACTTAGTAGCCATGTGCACATAGATCGCTGGAACTGATCACTTTTTAAAGCGACGAATGTCTGTTTGATGGAAGAGCACTGCTCCTGGGTGATTTGGACGCGACGGAGGAAGTGCTGTGTTGGTTGTAAGTGGTCTGCCCTGTGTCTGTAGTGTGGTCGAGGCTGTCGCATGGCTCATGATGCGGTCGCTGGGACCCACAGCTCTTGCTGCTGTGAAGTGCCTCTCAGTGTGGGTGCAGCCTCCGCTCGTGTGGCTGTGGGGCCGGTATGAGCTGTCTGACCACGGCCGGGCTGTGCACGATTCGGGTGGCGGTGATCCGTGGTTTCAGGCGGAAGCAGGGCTGCGCTCCGCATGGATCCGTACACGATCCCATTCCCGAGGGGGACGGATGGAAAGACGGGGGGAAAGGGAGGGAGAGAGAGAGAGAGAGAGAAAGAGGGGCCCTTTCGTTTTCAGGAGAGGAGGGAACCGGGTTCGAGCCACGGGGGGGCTGTGGTAAAGAAAGTCACCCCAGTCCCGAGGAGGTCCTGATCGCGCCCACCTCTCCTGACTTCCCAGAATCCCACGCGGCCCTCTTCAGCCCCGGCTCTGTGACTGACGTTTCGTCGGAGTCGGGAATCGATGGCTGATGCAGCTCGTGACCGAACAGCAGAAGTAAAAAGCCTCCGTAGAAGAAACGCACAATCCCGTGATCTGCAAGACGGATATATCCATGTACCAAGCAGCACTCGCAGAAGGGCAGATGAGCGACCTGATGCGCCTGTGCAGATGACTTTATTCTGGTGCTGAAACATCTGTTTTCAACGAGTCAATTCAGAAACGCAGAATTTTTTTTCCACCGCGTGGCTTTGGAAACTTTACACGCAGTCATATGCAAATACGAAACATTCAAAACAAGCCCCATCTTCTCGTGATCGTTACGCACAGCAGCCCGGTCTTCTGAAAACACCTGTGGCATGTGTCACGCGCGCGCGGGGGGCTTTGCTTTGAGACCGAATGTTTTTTTCTGGTAGACAGGTGTGTTTCCAGTCGCTGTGGGGGAATCTCTCTGCTCCCGGGCAGGTGACGAGCTGTCGACAGGCTCGCTGTGTAAGGACAGCTGCCCGCTCAGGGGATCGCATGCTCAATCAGTAATCTATTTCCTTCACCTCCTTCTCGGGGTCCCCCCGCTGGTTTCGACCTGGGGGTTGTATCTTTGCCCCCGGGGGCGGATCCAAATGACCTGTAGGTGGCAGGCCGGCACGCCTTGCATTGTTTCGGAGGGCAGGACGGAACTCGGTCCTGCCTGGAGAAGCCCGAGTGCGTCGTACGCGGTGACCTTGAGCCTTCTGGCGCTCGGCAGCGCAGAGGCTCGGTCAGTGTACTTGGGGAGCTCGTCCACACACCTGCCTCTCTCACATGGCCCATTCCCAGAGCCCCCCCCCCCCCCCCCCCACCACCCAGCAGGTTTGAAAGGTCCCCAGTTGAGTTGAGTCCTCAATATCCCAGACTAGTGACTGTTTTAACTGTGAGATCAGGTATCCTGGAGGTTCGGTTATCAGCCTTAATTAAAGAGCATCTGGAAGCAAATCTGCAGACCCTTCTGTCCCAGAGGACCAGAGTTTCTTCCTCCTCAGCCGCTCCCTTTCTTTGGCAGACAGGCGAAGCAGGGTGGGCTGCCAGACTCTCTGGCCAGCGTCCCAGAGGTCCCTGCTCTGAGGTTAGCCAGTGCTGGGGCGCAGGTCTGCCCTCCTGGCGGCTGGAACCGGGAGGCCCACGCGTGTTCCCATTTAGATGGGCCCCCGGAGTGCCCATCGGATGAGCTTACCGGGAGGTCCTGGCGACCTGGGAGCGACTTGCGGCGTCGTGTTGCCCGGAGGGCGCGAACCCCGTCCTGTTAGTTGGGTTTTTTTTCTTTCTTCTCGGAATGACACCCGAAGACAACGATCTGATTAGTCTTCTCGGAATTTGGAGCGAGCTCTTGGCTCGGGGCAGTGCAGCCCGGGATCCACTCCTACAGGTTTATCCCGCTGTGTGCAGCTCCGAGCCCCTGCGCCACAGGCTGAAGCGGCTCCCCTGTTCTCTTGGGGTGAACGCAGACCCGAACGGAGCCCCTGTGTGTGGACACGCCTGGTGTCCAGACTCTTTTTGGAGCCCCTGTGTGTGGACACGCCTGGTGTCTAGACTCTTATTGGAGCCCCTGTGTGTGGACACGCCTGGTGTCTAGACTCTTATTGGAGCCCTGTGTGTGGACACGCCTGGTGTCTAGACTCTTATTGGAGCCCCTGTGTGTGGACACGCCTGGTGTCTAGACTCTTATTGGAGCCCCTGTGTGTGGACACGCCTGGTGTCTAGACTCTTATTGGAGCCCCTGTGTGTGGACACGCCTGGTGTCCAGACTCTTATTGGAGCCCCTGTGTGTGGACACGCCTGGTGTCCAGACTCTTACTGGAGCCCTGCGTGTGGACGCACCTTGTGTCGAGACTCTTACTGGAGCCCTGCATGTGGACGTGTCCAGACTCTTATTGGAGCCCCTGTGTGTGAACACGCCTGGTGTCCAGACTCTTATTCTAGCCCCTGTGTGTGGACAGGCCTTGTGTCCAGACTCTTATTGGAGCCCTGTGTGTGGACACACCTGGTGTCCAGACTCTTATTGGAGCCCCTGTGTGTGGACACGCCTGGTGTCCAGACTCTTATTGGAGCCCTGTGTGTGGAGGCACCTGGTGTCCAGACTCTTATTGGAGCCCCTGTGTGTGAACAGACCTGGTGTCCACACCCTTATTGGAGCCCTTGTGTTTATATAGCGATTGTGTCTGTATTTTCCTTCCTTGTTGCACAGTCAGAGTTGTGCTTTAACCAAATATGATCATCTGTTAAAACCATGCTCTACGTTTTCTTTAAACTTTTTTCGTACTCTAAGTGAACGGTGCGGTATCCACAGTTGTAACTGTACAGAAACCACAACTGTAATCTGTGCTGGAAGTGAGTTGTAACTGTGTCAAATCTATTACACCCGTAATTATATTGAGCTGTCAGCGACCTGCTTTCACGGCAGCTGTGAAATCTGTTCATGCTTGTGATTTGCATTTACTTGTTCCAAGTTTTAGATTTACGGGTTTCACCTGTCAGACGGTGTGCTGTTTAAAAGCATGATGCACTTGCGTAAACAGTACTGCGTCAGCTGTGCTGTATCTGCATTGTAAGCACTGTGTTAGTGTGCCATATCTGTCCTCGTATCTGTATAAGACAGCATCCTATCCGTGCCTGTGCTGCCAGTGAGCTGAATCTGAGCTCTAACTGTTCTTTTCCGTTTCCTCTGCAGTTGACATGGATGATGAAGATGGCAGGTGCTTGCTAGATGTAATTTGGTGAGTTTGCACCTGGTCGTTTTCATTCTCACGCTGTATTCGAAGGAAAAAGCTCTTTTTGGTTGCCGCCGGTCACCTTACGGGTTGTTAGCACAATGGTGTGAGGAGGTCCCAGCCCAGGTCCTGAAGGAACTTACTGAGGAGCTCGTCCACCTGTCAGCCCTGAGTGTCCAAAACACCCAACTGCAAGGATGCCGTTTTCCAAGCACAGAATGTTCTGCAGCCTAACTCCTGAACTCGCTGGCTGTTATTTCTGGCCTAAGCAGCTCTTCACGGGTGATCAGTTTGTTCTCGTTCAGAGCTGTTTTTCACTACGGCGCATTGAAGCTTTCAGGGCAGGTACACAGGCGGACCACATTTACCAGGGTCCTGACATCATCTCCTTCAGTCTCGTAGGGAGAGACAGAAGACTCCCGTTCCGCTGCACTCTGATCCAGGCCAGGGTTTCCCCTGTATGCAATCCAGAGCTGGGTGATAAGACATCACAACGGCTTCCTTATTTTTAGGCCAGCTGGGAGTACAGAGATAATCTGCCCCTCCCTCCTAGCTTGTACACACACTTACAAAACACTGGTTCTTCATTTTCACCAGGAAATGTAATGCAAAATTAACATCAGCGTTTTCTGGGTGAGAATTTGGCACTGTTGGCTTTTGCGGAATGGGATATTCCTCAGTGTCGTCTTCACACCGGAATGTGGTGCCAGATTTCCTGAATCCCTTGTTTTAACTTGTGTTGTAAAATAAATCCATGAGTTTCTTTAAGAACAGCCTTGACTTTGGCACTTTCCCAGGGTTTCAAACAGATTTCTGTTCAGTTTGTTATGAAACTACAGAAGAAGGGAATCCCAGGTAGCACAACCTGTAAAGGTACTGGGTCTAGTCTGGGCTGTGTCCTATTGAAACCCTACAGTCCAGAGATCACTGGTCCAGTCTGTGTCCTATTGAAACCCTACAGTCCAGAGATCACTGGTCCAGTCTGTGTCCTATTGTAACCCTACAGTCCAGAGATCACTGGTCCAGTCTGTGTCCTATTGAAACCCTACAGTCCAGAGATCACTGGTCCAGTCTGTGTCATACTGTAACCCTACAGTCCAGAGATCACTGGTCCAGTCTGTGTCATACTGTACCCCTACAGTCCAGAGATCACTGGTCCAGTCTGTGTCATATTGTAGCCCTACAGTCCAGAGATCACTGGTCCAGTCTGTCATTCTGTAACCCTACAGTCCAGAGATCACTGGTCCAGTCTGTGTCATATTGTAACCCTACAGTCCAGAGATCACTGGTCCAGTCTGTGTCATATTGTAGCCCTACAGTCCAGAGATCACTGGTCCAGTCTGTGTCCTATTGAAACCCTACAGTCCAGAGATCACTGGTCCAGTCTGTCATTCTGTAACCCTACAGTCCAGAGATCACTGGTCCAGTCTGTGTCATATTGTAACCCTACAGTCCAGAGATCACTGGTCCAGTCTGTGTCATATTGTAACCCTACAGTCCAGAGATCACTGGTCCAGTCTGTGTCATACTGTAACCCTACAGTCCAGAGATCACTGGTCCAGTCTGTGTCATACTGTAACCCTATAGTCCAGAGATCACTGGTCCAGTCTGTGTCATACTGTAACCCTACAGTCCAGAGATCACTGGTCCAGTCTGTGTCATATTGTAGCCCTACAGTCCAGAGATCACTGGTCCAGTCTGTGTCCTATTGTAACCCTACAGTCCAGAGATCACTGCTCCAGTCTGTGTCATATTGTAACCCTACAGTCCAGAGATCTCTGGTCCAGCCTGGCCTATGTCATTTGTGATATAGGCTTATATAATTTATCAGCTATGACTGGGGTTCCCCATGCGGTTACACCGTGTGAGGGTTAGATGGGTCTGATTTGGCCAGATACTATTGGTATTTCCAAAAAAAAATTAACTATGGAATGGTGGCGTCTTGTTATTTCCTATGTGTTCTAAAGTGATTTAAACCTTCGGTGCATCAGACAGCTCTGTACCGGGAGTACAGTTCACTCCGGGCTTCACAGCACTGTGAATCCCAGCCCCGGTGTTGTCGGTGTGCCCAGCTCAATCGGTGAATGCTGTGTGCTCTTCTGTTGTTACTGTGGGTGACGGTATCTCTGTCTCTTTCCATGCAGTGACCCACAGGCACTCAATGACTTTCTCCATGGATCAGAAACACATGTGAGTACAGGGGAAGGGTGGGAGGGAGAGGGAGGAATGGCCTTCAGGCCCACTATAGATTGAGATGTATAGATAGGTAGGGGGACAGGCAGGCAGTTAGGTAGACCTCTGGTGCATAATTGTTTTCTTAAATTATTCACCTGCGTATTAATTTGTCCTTTGCGGCAGTCTCACAGTAAGTTCCCTCACACACACGCAGTGCTCCCCTCTCTCTCTCGGGGTGTCTGTTTCTGGGTGTCTCTCTCCAAGCTGTCTAGACTGCTAGTAGTTTTCTCTCACCTCCGTATTGCACCCCATGATTGAAACTCAGATTTGATTTGATTTTTGTGTGTTTGAATCGTGACACAAATCAGAAAGCACTAATATAGTGTTCCCTGTCTCTCTGCTTCTTTCACCTGCTGACCTGTCCTGCCTGGTTGTCTCTGTCCGTCTCTCCTCACCCTCTCTGACCCTCCACCTCTCTCGTCCTCTGGCTCCGTCTGGCTGCTGCATGAACTGCTCCCTCCTGCAACGTCCCTTCGTCGTTCCCTCTGTCCCCTCTGTCTGTCTGCCTGCCCGCCTGCGTGTCGCTCGGTCTCTCCATCCGCGTTTTTCGCTCTGTCCTCGTCTCTCATCCTGTCTTTTCCACCTGTCTGCTTGCTTGTCCTTCTTCTGTCTGTGCTTGTGTGTGTCTGTCTGTCTATTGGTGTGTTTGTCCATGGCTGTCTGTCTTTGTCCTGTCTGTGTGTGTCTGTACATGCGCCTGTCCTATCTGTTCATGCGTGCATGTCTCTTTGTCCATCTGTGTGTCTGTCCCTGTCTGTGCATGTCTGTCTGTGTGTCTGTCCATCTGTGTCTCTGTTCCTTTGTGTTTGTCCATGTCTGTCCTTTCCATGTGTGTGTCTGCCTGCCCACCTCTGCTACTGCGCATGCTTGTGCGTCTGCCTCTTGTCTGTCCTGTGGGTGTCCGTGTGTCTGTCTGTAGTTGGACAGTGATGACCTCTTGGATGGCTCGGCTGACCCCTCCAGCTCCTTCTTCTCCAGTTCCGGGGTGAGTAACCCCCCCCTCCCCCACCTCCACACACAAATCCACACTCCACACCCCTTTTACTCACACCTGGCATACATGAGGCGACACACCTTCTGCTCAGACTTCACTCAGGCCCGGCGCATCACAGCGCACCAGTTCTACACAAAATCTCCACAAACCACAAACGTATCCTGCTCGCGCCCTGTGCACACGCTTTGCGCACGCTATACACGCACGCACGCACGCAAGCACGCACGCACGCACGCACGCACACCTCTAGCAAACTGACCCCTACGCACTTCCTCTGTGTTTCCACCTCTCCTGTGAACTGTCCAGGGGCAGGCTGCCTCCTCGTTCTCACAGAGTGCGCTGATGGCACCCCCTGTCCTTCCTGTCTCTCTCTCTCTCTCCCTCCTCTTGCCTCCCTGTGTGTGTGTGTGTGTGTGTGTGTGTGTGTGTGTGTGTGCGCGCGCGCGCGCTGTGTCCATGTCCGTGTCCAGTACTGCAGAGACCACCTGCGGTGTCGCCCCTCCCACTCTCTCTGGGCTTTGTTGGTGTCCTGTGGTGCCCAGACTGTCTGCATCTCCCTCTCTCCCTGTCGGCTGTCTGCCTTGGCGCGGTGTCGCTGTTTTTGCTGCGTGTCTGTATTCAGTCTCTCTCTCCCTCTCAGGGCTGCGGTGCCCAGTCAGTCTGTGAGCCCAGATTAACACCCCTGCACCCCCTTCTCTCTCTCTCTCTCCCCCCCCCCACCCCGCAGGGCCACGTCCCCGACGCACAGCCTTCCAATCAGTTGTCAGCAAGTGAGCCCACGGGGGTGCCCAGCGGCAGTGTGGACCTTGACTTCCTGGAGGACGATGACATTCTGGGGGGGTCGCCGGGTGGGGGAGGGGGCGCTGGGGGAGGGGCGGGGGGAGGGGGCGGGCGTAACGGCGGCGGCGGCCTCTCGGCCAACCACGACCAGCCCTGCGACATCCTGCAGCAGAGCCTGGCCGAGGCCAACATCACGGAGCAGAGCCTCCAGGAGGCCGAGGCCGAACTGGACCTGGGCTCCTTCGGCCTGCCGGGCTTGACCCAGGTGGTCCAGACCTTGCCGGACCCTACCCTGGTGGCGTCGGCCGGGGCCGGCGGGGTGGGCGTGGGGATTGGCGTCGGCGTGGGGGTGGGTGGCTCCGCCCAGATCTTCCCGGGGGCGGCGGCCAATTCCACCGCCACCCCCCCCAGCGCCACACCGGACCTGATCGCGCCCGTCCTGGCGCAGCCGGGCCTCCAGCTGCAGCCCCAGATGATGAGCAAGACCATCAGCGTCCAGCCCTTCATGCAGCAGGTGGGGCTGGGCAACGTCACCCTGCTGTCCAACGGCGGCCAGGCCGGGCACCTGGGCATCGGCCAGATCCAGGTCGTCGGGCAGCCCACGGTGATGACAATTAACCAGTCCGGGCAGCCGATTCTGACCAAGACCATGGGCGGTTACCAGCTGCACCAGCCCGGCCCGGACACAGGGGCCGCCGGCGCCCAGGCCGGGGCAGGGGGGCCGCTGCTGATCCAGGGGGGCAAGGCGACGCTGGGGTCCCCTGCCATGAACGGCGGCGGCAGCAACAGCGGCGGAGCAGTCGGCGGCGGCGGCGGCGGCGGGGCCTCCGGCTCGGCGGGGCTCGTGGGCTTCGCGGGCACGCCTCTCGGCGCGGGAATCGGGGTGCCCGGCACGGGCCAGCCCCCGACGTTGACTCAGGGCCCCATCATGCAGAACGTCATCATCCAGCGCACGCCGACCCCCATCCAGCCCAAGCCCCCCCAGGGGGCCGGCGGGGGCGTGATCCAGCCCAGGCTGTACCAGATCTCCCCGAAACCGCAGTACGGGGCGGCCCAGCCGGCGCCGCAGCAGAACCCGCAGCAGCAGAGCCAGCAGAATCAGCAGCCGCCGCCGCCACAGCAGCAGCAGCAGCAGCAGCAGCTGGGGACAGCGGCCCACTCCTTGCAGAACGACGCTGGGAAAGCTCTGGGGCTGCAGCAGGGGCAGGTCCCTGTTTCGGCGCCCCAGAACGTGGCCTTCATGACGGGCAAGCCCGGCGCGAACGTCGTCCTGAGCGCGGCGCAGCAGGGGGCGCAGTTCTCGCCGGCCTTCATCAAGCAGCAGGGGCCGCACGCCGCGGGGAAGCCGGTCAGCCTGCACCTGCTCAACCAGGGCGGGAGCATCGTCATCCCCTCGCAGACCGTCCTGCAGGGGCAGAACCACCAGTTCCTGCTACCGGGCCAGCTATCCCAGCTCCAGGCGGGGGGCCAGATCCTGACCCAGCACCCCGGGGGCCACATCATCACCAGCCAGGGACCCGGGGGGCAGCTGATCGCCAACCAGATCCTCGCCACCAACCAGAACCTCAACCTGGGGCCCGTGTTGACTTCTCAGGGGCCTTCTGGCACCGCCCACATCCTCTCCGGGCCCATCCAGCTCCAGCCCGGTCAAATGGGACACCACACCCTCTTCCAGATGCCGGTTTCGCTGGCCCAGCCCCAGGCGCAGGCCCACCACCCCGCGGGACACGCGCAGACGGTCATCCAGGGCATGATCCCCAACTCTCTGACCATGCTGAGCCAGGTGGACAGCGTGGGTGCCGCCATCAGCCTGCAGCCCACCCCACAGCAGCAGGCGGGCGGTATCCCCAGCAACAGCGCCGGCGGGGCGGCAGTGGCAGCCCAGTGCCAGCAGGGGGAGACTGTTGCCGTGCTGGGGGGCGGCGCCGAGCAGGCCGCCCACCCCTCTGTCCCTCCCCCTCCTCCTCCCTCCATCCTCACGGTCCAGACAGCCCCCTCCATCCCCGTCTCAATCTCGTCCTCCTCTTCGTCCTCCTCTCCATCCCCCGCCGCTGCCTCCTCCTCCTCCATCTCTTCCTCCTCCGCCCCCCCCTCCTCTGCCCTGCCGCCGCCGCCCCCCGCCCCCCAGCACAGTCCCGGGAAGCTGATTCTCGCCCCCCAGGGTCCCAGCATGATCCTCAGCCACGAGCCTCTTCACATGTTCCTGCAGCAGGTCAGTGCATCCGACTTGTCCGACTTGTCCGACTTGTGCGTGCGTGCGTGCGTGCGTGCGTGCGTGCGTGCGTGCGTGCCTGCCTGCCTGCCTGCCTGCCTGCCTGCCTGCGTGCGTGCGTGCGTGCGTGCCTGCCTGCGTGCGTGCTTGCGCGGGAGCTGCTGTTGAAACAGCAGAAGGCCTGGGAGGGCGTTGAGGTGCTCGAGCAGTGGGTTCCCGGTTCAAACCCCCCCCCCCCACCGCTGTGCCACGGCGAGCCTCGCCCCCAGCCAGACAGGCTGGCGAAGGAAGCAGTTGTGTGGTGCGTGTGCGCGCCACAGAGGGAGCGATGGCTCACGCTTGGCTTGCGGAAAGCGTGGCGGTGTGCGTTTATTCCCAGGTGTTCGAGCAGCAGGCTGTGGGCTTAGGAAGATGCACAAAAGGCTAATAGTGTGCAAACCTAGTGCCCCTCTGAGCCCCGGGCAGGGAAGGTCGCTCCCACACGCCGACTCTGGGGTCACAAGAGCTCAGGTTGCCCAGCCTGGCACAGCACTGTAGAAAACTCATTGCACGCTGTGAGCTGGCCCTGAGAGCTCAGTGCCTCTCCAGGGTCTCGCAGAGAGTTTGAGCTGGGACAGTGCCACTCCTCCCTCCCAGAGCAAGGTGGCAGTGCCTGGAAACTTGTACAGGGCGGATTAGTGCAGAGTGGTCCAATGGCGCGTTGATTATCAAAAGTGGCAAAGCCCTAGAAAAACTGGTGAGTGAATAGGGCCCTTCTGTATTAAAATGGCGTAGCTCTTTGCCCTCAGTCATGGCTTGAGTTCTGTGTGCCAGCCACTGCCACTTCATCTTGGGAGGAAGTGGTGATGTGTGCAAGTGTGTTTTTCGAGAGATGTTTTAACTTTCCTCTCTGTTGAAATAAACCCTAATCTTAGTTTTGTGGTTATTTTGCCCTCCACCACCACTGGACTAAAACCCCGCTCCCCCGACCCCCTCCCCCCTTAATCCATCCCTTCCCCATCAGGACCAGCAGCACCAATCAGAGAGCGCTCAGCCCCCTTCTGTGTGTGTCCCCGCCTCTGTCATCGTCAGCAGCACCGAAGGTCCGGCCCCGTCTGGCCGTGACAGCCTGGGACAGAGCTCCGCCCCTTCTCTTGGCCCCGCCCACAAGGCGACAGTGGTGTGTCAGGTAGACAAGACCCTTCCCCTAGCTCCTCCCACCTGCTGCTTCACTTAAGACCTGCCCCTGCTCCAAGCAGAGTAAAGCTGTACTGTACCCACTCTCTCCCTCCCTCTGTTCCTGCGCTGATAGTGCTCTCACTAAAACAGCATCACTGTGTACCTTGCTGTGTTACAAGCCACTCTGTGCTGTTCTGGTCTCTCCTCCACCACTCCTTGCTTTTTCTTCTCCGGTACTCCTTGCCTCTCTACTCCTGTCTTTCCTGTGGTTTACCTGCGTGCTGCGTACACGTCTTGCCTGCCTGCCAGTCTGTCTGTTATTCCTGGGTGTCCGTGCTCATGAGCCCCGCACTGCAGTCCGGTCTGTCTGGCTCAGGTGTCCCAGCAGGGCTTCGGGATTTGTGGCCTGTGACTGCGCTGAGGTGCAGATGTAAACTGAGGAGGCTTTCTGATTCTAAGCAGATCAGCCTGTACTCGTTTCAGATCAGCCCTCGAGTGCCCTGTCACGGTGCCCGGGCTTTCCCTGGCCGCAGTGGTAGCGAGCTCGCACCGTGCTGAGCTGAGACGCGGCAGCCGTCTGGTGTAGGGCCTGATGCAGACGCTAACGAGGAAGGCTGGCGTTTTGGACATTTTGGGAGCGTGGGCAGGTGGAGGGTTCTTGAGGAAACGGCCGCGTGTCCCACAGGGGTGCACGCTGCTTTTCGGGGGGGCTGTGTGCGTCCAGGGTGCTTGTGAAGTTAGCGGTCGGGGACACGATGGGACTGTGAAGCGTAGGAAAGTGGGGTCCAAACAGAGGGGACCACGGGGAGCACCTTTCCTTGCAGGCCCCTGTGGGCGCCGTCGCTGTCCGCGGTAGCAGGCAACACTCCTGGACCTGCAGCAGTGTTAACAAGTTTTGTGGCATCTCAACAGGCGGCTAGTCTAGAATTTTGGCTTCCGAGAGTCACTGCGATTCGAGGGAGAGGTTGACTAGAAGGGGCAGCAAGGAGGTCCGGGTTCGAGAGCAGAGGCGGGCGGGCGGGCGGGCAGGCAGGCGGGGTGTTGGGTCTGGTGTTTGAGAGCACAAAAGACAGAGCGGCGCAGAGCTCTAGGGAGAGGGAGGAGAGTGGCAAGGCTCTGTACCTGCCGGCGTTAATCAGCACGTGGAGCTCGTCTCCACTCCTGCACTGCCTCCACCACTGGCTAGCAGCCTGCTTCCTTCTCCCATCCCATCACACTGCCCCTGTTTGTCTCTTCCTCCCCCACTAGCACTCCCCTCTCCCCTCAGTGCCCCCCCATCTCCTTCTCCCATTCGCTGCTGGTTCTGATCCCTCTGTCCTTCGCTGTGCCCCTCCTTCCCCACACACGCCCCCTTAGCGTCTCCCAGGCCGAGCCCCCTCCCTCCATCCCCGACAGCGCCCCTCGGTTTCGAGCTGTACCCCGGTATAAGCTGGGGACGGGTTCTGGGAAGGCGCACCGTGTAGCAGATCGAGGGACGGTGAACCAGTTTCCCTCGTAAGCATTGAGAGAGCAGAGGGATTTGGCTCTGGGACTCAATACAGGCTGCGCGCTCGCCAGAGAAGTATAGTGGTGCATTTATTCTGTCCCTAATACAGTCACAGCGCACAGGGTTAAAGCGGGTCAATAATGAAGCTTCCTTTTGCTCGATGCAAAATATTAAATGGAGTTTTAAATGCATAAAACTGTAAATAACTTTGCATTTCTGCTTGTGCACAGTATGTTGCACATTTCTGCATATGGCATGGTAAGAGGTAGCGCACTACAGTATAAACATGATGGTGAAAAGCTGCTTTTACACAGCAGCATACAGTAGTTTCTCCAGTTTGTCTTTTGTGCCAAATGCTGCTTTATGGCTTGTTTGTAATTAGAGCGGCTAAGGGTTTGCGAATCGGTGGGCGAAGGATCGGCCCAGAGCGAGGGGTGGCCGTGCCTGGTCGGATCTGCAGGGTCTCGCGTGGCGGGGGCCAGCTGTCTGCTGCCCACCCTCCCTGACGCCACTCCCTGCAGCGCCGATCTCGTGCCTTCCAGTCGCGTGGTAGATCTCCACCTCCGGGGCTGGGCGTCCTGTTTACAGGAAGGCCACAGGATCAGGATGCTGCACACTGGTGGTGGTAGTGGGATTCCCCATTACCTGTAAAGCGCTTTAAGTGGCGTGTCCAGAAAAGCGCTATATAAGTGTAAGCAATTATTTATTATTCATTATTATTATAACAAGCTCTCTAGATGGAAGCCACCCAGAAAAAAAACTCACCACTGGGGCGGCGCTGTCCACACTGGGCAAAACCTTCTGTAGCAGGGAAACGGGAGACCCTGGCAGATCTCATCGGGCTTTTTGCTGCCCTGTGTCGCCTGTGCCAGATGAATGGTTTCGCAGTGGATCGGCTATCCCAACGCTTTCGGTGGTCCGTTACCTCCTCATCGCTTGGTCGCGGTTGTCGTCCAGCTCGCCGCAGCCTTGCTAAGGGTGGGCGGGCTGTGGGGTGGGAGGATTGTCTCGGTGTCCTTGCTGATGGGGTCCGCGGCGTTTTTGCGCTTGACCCTTTCCCCGGGAGGTCCGCCTCCAGCTCCGCACGCGGCGTGTGGTCCGGTTTCCGATCCAACGAGGGTCCAGGCTCAGCCCGCCAGGTTGGAGATGGAGATGCTGAAAATATAGTTTGCATCTATTGTGTGTGAGAGTCCAGGTTCGTGCTGCTGCGCGCACTCAGGCGCGAGCGTGTGTGTGTGTGTGTGTAGGCTCATCTGTGTT
Source organism: Atractosteus spatula (assembly GCF_055471065.1). Classification (NCBI taxonomy): domain Eukaryota; kingdom Metazoa; phylum Chordata; class Actinopteri; order Semionotiformes; family Lepisosteidae; genus Atractosteus; species Atractosteus spatula. The sequence goes on along the minus strand of NC_142708.1, from coordinate 71,194,732 downwards.
GAAATGAAAAAAAAAAATTGTTAGCATTTTGATGACGAATGACTGAGGACAGGCAATGGGCTGATATGCTTCGGGAGCCGTCGCAGAATTGTAAGCACGTTTTCGGCGACGGTGCCCGAGAGCAGGCGGTCAGGATCCCCGTCTTCGGCCTGTCCGTGAAGCCTGCGGTGCGACCTGACCTTTCAGCAGCCGAAAACGCAGGAACACAGAGGCGCGCATGTTGTGGGAAAGAGGACCGATTATCGCAGCAAAGTGTGATACAGTGCAGCGCTCCTGGTGTCGAGCATGGCCTGATGCAGATGCTCGCTGCACGCAAGGATGACCGTGGCTTAATAAAGGGCAGGGTTTTGCGAGCGAGGATTGTAACCGGCTGCCATTTGTTGCTGTGCGCTGTGCTTGCGTTTCCTGCCTTGTCTCATATTTCTCCCCCCCCCCCTTCTGCCTTTCCCAAACAGATCCCCTCGACGGGACACCAGCAGCAGCCGAAAATCCTGGGGTCGTCCCCCTCACACCCCCTGCAGCCTCACGGCACCCCCACCTCTCTGTCGGACAGCCCCCAGCCACCCCTGCAGCCTTCCCCCCTCGTCCTGGGGCAGCAGATGCAGTCGCCCCACCAGTCTCGCCCCCCGTCGCAGCCCCAGCCACAGTCGCGCCCCCCCTCGCGCTCCTGCACCCCGTCCTCCCTGCCCCCGCTCTTCATCATCCACAACCAGATCGGGGGGTCCCCTCAGCACACGCCCCAGCAGCACCCCGCGCAGCTACCACAGCAGCAGCCCCAAACACAGCCTCGGCCCCCCTCCTTCCAGCAGGAGGTGGCCACGCTTGCCACTTCGTCTTCCTCCTCCTCCATCGCCCCCTCCTCCTCCTCCCCCAAGCCGCCAGCACCCCCCGCCCCCACGCTGCAGTTCCAGTTCACAGCGCCACCCCCGGGCTCAACAGGGAAACAGCAGCTTGGCCTGCAGAGCCTGACGGTGGAGCAGCAGCACTCGCTCCAGCTGGTGGGGGCTCAGCTGCAGACGCTGTCGGCCATCGCGCAGCCCTCCACCCACCAGAAACAGCTGCTGGACAAACTGCAACAGGTACAGCAGGCTGTGTCTCTCTGTGTGTCTCTCTGTGTGTCTCTCTGTGTGTCTCTCTCTGTGTCTCTCTGTGTCTCTCTGTCTGTGTGTGAGAGAGAGAGAGAGTCTGTGAGTCTGTGTGGTTTTAACACAGGCTAGAGATCCATGCAAATTGTGAACACCGGAAAACCTTGCTGGTTTAGTCTGTAATAATAATGATGATGATAATTCCTTACACTTACGTAGCACTTTTCTGGACACTCAAAGCGCTTTACAGGCAATGGGGACTCCCCTCCACCACCACCAGTGTGCAGCATCCACCTAGATGATGTGACAGCAGCCAGAGTGCACCAGTCCTCTCCCCACACAGCAGCTCTCAGTGGGAGGAGAACAGAGTGATGAAGCCAGTTCAGAGATGGGGATTATTTGGGAAGTTTGGCCGGGACGAGTAGCGGTAACATCACCCCCTGCGATTTTTAATGACCGCAGAGAGTCAGGACCTCAGGTTTCACTACTCTTCCGAAAGACGGCGCCTTTTCACAGAATAGTGTCCGCATCACTATCCTGGGGCATTAGGACCCACACAGACTGCAGGGTGAGCGCCCCCTGCTGGCCTCACACCTCTTCCAGCAGCAACATTAGCTTTCCCAGGAGTCTCCCCTCCAGGTACTGGCCTGGCTCACACCTGCTGAGGTCCAGTGGGCTGACAGCTGTGAGCCGCAGGGTGATACGGCTACTTTCTGTGTGTTTTTGTGTCAGCTTGTAGAAGCTCCCGCCTCACGCCGTTTTTCCACTCTTTCTCAGTTTCAGCACAGTATTATCCTCCAGCCGAATCAGCAGGCTCCACCCCCGTCACTGTCCTCCAATCAGTTCAGCCCTCAGCAAGAGCCACCCCCTGCCCAGGCTGTGACATCATCGCCAGGCAACAGTGCTCCTGCCCAGCTAGCCTCTCTGCTCCAGCAGACCTCGGTTCTGGTGAAGACTCCACCCTCTAGTGAGTTGGACACACCCACCATTGTGCATCAGTGCATCAGTGCACTGTGTCATTGTATTGACACACTGATGCACAAGGAGACCGTTTTGACACGCTGCCACTGGCTAACTAGGGCACTGCTCTGCTGCACTGCTTCTGAGGCACAGACAGCGAAACACAGAAACACTGCACTGCTGTACAGACAATTAGATACAGACACCAGTACACAGGAACACTGAACTGACACACGGAGACACAGATAACCAGCACACAGCAACACTGAACTGACACACGGAGACACAGATAACCAGCACACAGCAACACTGAACTGACACACGGAGACACAGATAACCAGCACACAGCAACACTGAACTGACACACGGAGACACAGATAACCAGCACACAGCAACACTGAACTGACACACGGAGACACAGATAACCAGCACACAGCAACACTGAACTGGCACACTGAGACACAGATAACCAGCACACAGCAACACTGAACTGGCACACTGAGACACAGATAACCAGCACACAGCAACACTGAACTGACACACTGAGACACAGATAACCAGCACACAGCAACACTGAACTGACACACGGAGACACAGATAACCAGCACACAGCAACACTGAACTGACACACGGAGACACAGATAACCAGCACACAGCAACACTGAACTGACACACGGAGACACAGATAACCAGCACACAGCAACACTGAACTGACACACGGAGACACAGATAACCAGCACACAGCAACACTGAACTGACACACGGAGACACAGATAACCAGCACACAGCAACACTGAACTGACACACGGAGACACAGATAACCAGCACACAGGAATGCTGTGTTTAATCTTCATGCTTCCCCTCTCTCTCTGTAGTGCCAAGTGAAGTGAAGGTTTTCTCAGGGGCCCCAGGATCAGCGGGGGCCACAGTCAAGCAAGCGGGTCCTCCAGTGGCCCTCGCGCAGACAGTACAGGTGAGTGACCAACCAGCTGCTCCTCTATCACATTGCAAACATAAATGAGTCAGAAAATTATGAGTAGTAATAATAATAATAATTTCTTAAACTTATTTAGAGCTTTTCTGGGCACTCCAATCAAAGTGCTTTACAGGTAATGGGGGATCCCACTGCCGCCACCAGTGTGCAGCCCCACCTGGATGATGCGACAGCAGCTATAGTGCACCAGTACGCTCCCCACACACCAGCTCTCAGTGGGGAGGAGAACAGACTGATGAAGCCAGTTTATAGATGGGGATTATTAGGATTGGTAAAGGCCAGGGGGAAATTTGGCCAGGATGCCAGGGTAACACCCCTACTCTTTTTGAGAAACACCCTGAGAAAGGATGTATAAGAAGCAGTGTGTATAAGCTCTTCCCTCTCCTTCTCATCGCGATTGCTCTGCCTCTCCTTCCTCCCTCTGCAGCCCAAGCCTGGCGTGATCAGCACAGTGGGCGGGCTCTCTTTGGGGAAGGGGGGTCTACAGATCCAGGTTTTGGGGACAGGGCTCCCACAGATGACAGCAGCCCAGCCCTCTGTCCCCACACAGACACAGGTGAGGGAAATGTGGGAACCCCCCCCCCCCCAAAAAAAAACTGTTGTATGTGACAGTGTTGCTGTTTAGTGTGTTCTTTTCTGACACCTGATACCATGGCGTAGCTGCGGTTGCCTTACAGTTTACTTTATTGCTGTGCTGCAGCAACTGTACGTCTCACTAAGTCGTGCAGTAGCAGCTATCAGTGTGGCAGAGCTGTTGTGCACCTGGAGGTGTTGTCTGACACACTTGTGTTTCTGCCCTCACAGCCTGCATCTCTCAAGAGGCCTTTCAGCCTCCAGCCCAGCAAGGAGGCCAGGTGAGAGCTGTGTGTTGGGACTGTGTGCGGGGCTCTGCGCCCTGGGCACTGGGCATGTGTGTTGCTTTCTGTATTGTGTATGTGTGTGAGTGTGTACTTGTGTTGCCCTGTACTTCTTGGGCATATCTTGGTGTACTGAAACTGACTAATTGTCTTCCTTGTTCTCCCTTACTGTCCCCGTCTATCCCTCTCTCCATCTCTCTCCCTCCTTCCCCATTCTCTCTCTCTCATCTATCTCTGTCATCTCCATCTCTCTCTCCTCTCTTCTCCCTTCCTCTCTATCCCCCACTCTCTATCTCTCTCATCTCCATGTCTTTCCATCTCTCTCCCTCCTTCCCCATTCTCTCTCTCTCTCTCCACCTCTCTCTCCTCTCTTTCCCCCCCTCTCTCCCTCTCTTTCTCAGTTTAATTCAATTCAAGGTGCTTTATTGGCATGACCGATGTGTACAATCAGTGTTGCCAAAGCAAAACAAATACAATTCACATAAAACAGAAGAAAAACCTACAGCCATTTGCAATAAAGACTGTCTCTCCCCGCTGTGTCTCAGGATGCTGGAACAGCTCCGGAAGCAGCAGGGCTCCGTGCTGCACCCTGATTACCAGTCTCCGTTCCGCTCCTTCGAGGACGCTCTGTACCGCCTGCTGCCCTACCACCTGTACCAGGGCACCGACTCCTCCAGCCACGATTACCAGAGAGGTGCTGCCCGAACCGACACCCCCACACCCCAGAAACACACCCTGCTTTCCCAGACACCATTCTTCTTCTCTGAACACTTCTTCCTCTCACTGCGCTGCCTGCAGGGGATCTGTACTGTGTGCAGTCTGCCTCAGATTCACCAGGCTGTGCAGGCCTGACCGATACATTACAGTGCTGACATCTGTAACAGAAAACAGTATTGTTTGAGAGGCTCACTCTCTCTGCAGTGTGTCTGGTGTTTGACTGTCTCTCTCTCACCTGTGTGTGTGTGTGTGTGTGTGTGTGTCTGGTGTTTGACTGTCTCTCTGTCTCTGTCCTTGTAGTGGATGAGGAGTTCGAGAATGTGTCCAGTCAGTTGTTGAAGCGCACCCAAGCCATGCTTAACAAATACCGCCTGCTGCTCTTCGAGGAGTCCAAGGTAAGCTCTTCCAGCCTGTCTGTCCCTCTGCCTTCCTGCCTTCAGATGTCTGTCTGCCTTTCTGTCGTCCTGACTGCTCTGTGAGTTCTCCTGTGTCTGCTCGTCTCTCTGATGCCCTCTCTCTGTGCCCAGCGGCTGGGACCATCAGCTGAGATGGTGATGATCGACAGGATGTTCATCCAGGAAGAGAAGACAGCGTTGAACCAGGACAGGATATTGGCAAAGGAGAGACCAGGTACTGGGGCACACCATGTAGTGTGTACTACCCACCGTCACCCCACACTCCTCACTGCCCACAGTGTCACCCCACACTCCTCGCTGCCCACACTGTCACCCCACACTCCTCGCTGCCCACACTGTCACCCCACACTCCTCGCTGCCCACGGTGTCACCCCACACTCCTCACTGCCCACGGTGTCACCCCACACTCCTCGCTGCCCACACCGTCACCCCACACTCCTCGCTGCCCACAGTGTCACCCCACACTCCTCGCTGCCCACAGTGTCACCCCACACTCCTCGCTGCCCACACTGTCACCCCACACTCCTCACTGCCCACACTGTCACCCCACACTCCTCACTGCCCACACTGTCCACAGTATACTTGCCATTATGAACATCCTTGCTGTACTTTCTACACTGCACATTGAAGGCAGTGCAGGTATACACTGTACGCTACACTCTGTATATATCATACATTCAGCAGGCTGCATTTTGTATGCTACACACTGCTCTATTCCTGAATTAAAGTAAATGATACCCAGTCTATTAAATTTTCTCCCTGTCCCTCTCTTGTAGATGAATATGTCGCTAACTCACAGTCCCTGCAGAGCATGGTGGCTTCTGCTCAGCGCTCTCTGTCTGCGGACAGTGGTACTGCAAGGGCGTCCGGGGTGGGCGTGCCAGCTGGGGGAGGAGGCGGGGCGACTGCAGCCCAAGCCCCTCCCCACTTCACCCCCACCAAGCTGGTGATCAAGCAGGGCGGAGGTGGGGCCTCTGTGTCCTGGGCCACGGGCTCAGGCCCGCCCCCGACGGCGCCGGGGCCGGCAGGGAGTCAGAGCTCGTCGCAGTCGCCCTCGCTTCCACCTCCATCACGCCACCCCTCCGCTGGTCTGGGCGATGACGACGACGCCCTCCCCTCACGCAGCAAGCCGCCGATCAAGACCTACGAGGCGCGCCGGCGCATCGGCCTGAAGCTCAAGATCAAGCAGGAGGCGGGGCTGAGCAAGGTCGTCCACAACACGGCGCTGGACCCCGTCCACACGCAGCAACCGCAGCAGGCTGAGCCGCAGCCCAGGCTCTCGGTTTCCACAGCAACCACCGTCATCAGGACTCCGCCCCCTTCTTCCTGTAGCCCCGCCCCCACCGCGGCCACCAGCGTAGCAACCACAGCGGCAGGCCCCGCCCACCACCACCTGGCAACAGCCTCGGCTCCGGTGGCATCGCCCCCGTTTTCTTCTTTTTCCTCGTCGTCCTCCTCCTCCGCCCAGATGAACGGGACCTTGGAGCATCAGGAAGGGGACCGGACCAGAAGGCACCCCCTCGCTGCTGGGGCGACGCCGCCTCCTCCCCCCCCTCCCGCCTCCTCTCAGACTACTTCCTGTCGCCTGCCGCTGCGGAAAACATACCGCGAGAACGTCAGCCCCCCCTCCCGGCCGGGGGTGGTAGGCGGGGGGTGCAGCAGGGGGGCCAACCCTCAGCAGCTGCCCCCCCCGTTCCCCGTCGCCGGCCCCTCCCCCCCTCACTCGCGGGGCTCCTCCCCCCCCCCCGGCCGGACTGTGATCGCGAGCGTGAAACTGGAAAACCGGGGTCCCCGGGGGAGCTCCCAGCCGTCCCACGCGCGCACAGGCGGGACGCGGGCGGGGGCCGGGGCGGAGCCGGGGGCTGCCGGAGGCAGGCTGGGAGACGGCGGGGGCAGCAACAGCCAGGGGGGCCGGCAGGGCTCCCCGGGGTTGATCCAGGAGCTGGCCGAAGTCGAGGAGGCGCTGTACCGCGGCGTGACCAAAAACCGCCACCACCGCCAGCCGCACTCCCGCCACCGGGCGGAACAGGGGGGCCGGGCCCCGGAGCGAGCCCGGGGGGCCAGAGCCAAGAGCGGGGGAGAGGCGGCGGGGTCCGCCGGGGCCGACCGGCACAGCTCGCCCCTCCCCCTTCCTCCCCCGGCGGCCTCGTGCCCCTGGGACTCCGCGCTGCCCGCCAAGCGCCGGAAATCGGACTCTCCGGAAGTGGACAACGCCAGCTTCTCCAGCGGCAGCCCCCCGCCCGACGACTCGCTCACCGAGCACCTGCAGAGCGCCATCGACAGCATCCTGAACTTGCAGCAGGGAGTGGGGGCGGCCGGCGCCGCCAGCGGCAGCAGCGGCGGTAGTGTAGGCAGGGGCCAGGGCGCGCGGGGGCCAAACTCATCCCTTTTGTCCCAGCCCCACCCCTTGCCCCCCGGCGCCGCCGCCACCGCCGCCTCGGCCCCCCCCTCCTCCTACAGCAGGCCCCCTTTGTCGTCGTCCTCTTCCTCTTCCTCGTCGCCCCTGCTGCCCCAGTGCCCGCAGATAGGGGGCGCCGGCGGGGGCGAGTTCTCGTCATCACGCGGACAGAATGGCAACTTGGTGTCCCGGACTTACAGCAGATAACGTCCCCTCACCCCGGGAGGGCAGGAGACAGGGAGGGGGAGAGGGAGCGGAGGAAGGAGGTGGCGACTGTGTCTCGATCGCTCCCCGTGCTGTCCAATGTAAGATCGCTGTGTTGTTATTTTTTTTTTTTTTAGTGGTCAAAAACAGAAAAAACTTTCAAAAAACAAATACATGGGGTCATTTTCACGTGATGTGCTCTGGTGTCTCCAAAGACTTGGGGTGGCGTCCTGGTGCTGGGGTCCCGGAGGGGGGTGGGGAGGCATGACGTGAACGGAGGCACTGTGGTCGAATGCCCAGTCCTCTCCAACGCCACGGGTCTCGGGCTGGTGGTGGTGGTGGTGGTGGTTGTTGCAGAAGGCGCAGGTGAGTCTGCAGAGGCCCTTCCTGAGCACGCGGGCAGCACGAGGGCGCGGTGCCCTCCGGCGCTGGGCGCCTCTCGGGTACGGGTCCGGCTCCCGTCACCGACGCCTCGCTCCACCCTTCGCGTGTCCTGTTGTGTCCGTGTGGGGGGGGGGGGTGGCTGTCGCCCTAAAACGAACCACACCTTAAAAACACTACGCCACACCCCGACTCGACCCGGCCCTCCCGGACGGACCGGGTCACGGGCTGCGCTGAACGCTCGCCTCCGCTGGCCAGAGGTCACGCCCCCCCCCCCAAGCCCCCCAGACCCTGCCCGACAGCTGGACTGTCCCCCCGCCCCTGCGTTGTGGCCGCCGTGGAGGGTGAGGGCTGATCCCCCGCGGGGGTGAGGAGGGGGGGACTGGGTTTGGGGTTCAGGTCAGCGCTCCTGACCGGCCCGTCTCCCTTTAAGGGGCTGTGGACCCCAGCAGCCCTCTCGCGATGGGCAGACTCCGCTGGTGAAGTCGATTAAGCTAGCCGAAGAAGATAGACATCCAAACGTTGCGCCGTCGCTGCCAGCGACCGCTTTGTCTTCTCTTTGCCCGAGCTCTTCGGGGGGGGGGGAGTGCCGGCCGGATTCCCGGCACGGGCCGTCTCTCGCCCGGCATCGTTCCCATTCCAGCGTTCCCAGTCACTTCCAACATTTCACTGCGTTGTGTCACAGTCTCGCTCCTGGAGTTTTTTCGTTTCAGATTTTTTTTATTGCTTTCTTTTGTGATTGTACAAAAAAACAAACCAACCAACCATGGATTTGCATTTCTGGACACTTGTTTTCCGGAGCCTGCGAGGACACCCTGGCACCGTGCCCCCCGTGTGGGGGGACGGCCAGCTGGGTGCAGAACAGCGTCGCGCGCGCTCTGGAGTAGCAGAGTCCACACGCTGCAGTTCACTCCCAGTGCAGGGCGGTTTCGCACACTGCTGCTCGGTGTGGTGCAGCTCGGTACAGTACAGAGCAGTGCCGGTCCAAACTGTACACTAGCGTTCAGTCTGGAGCACTGTCGTGCACTTTAGTACAGCGGAGCTCAGCTGGGTCCAGTACAGAACAGTGCCTGGGTGTGTTTCATTCTCTGTGAAGTGTCTTTTCCACTAATGAAGTCGCTGCTGTGCGCCGAATGCGTTATGTATTGTGAAGCGGGAGGGCTCTGGGGGAGAGAGGAATTGCACATGTATAGAGGCCCGTGGCGATTTCACAAGCCGAGTGTCCCCCCCAGATCTGAACGGGGGGTCCACCTTGTCCGTCCATTCCCGTCTGTCTCGTTTCTCTCCGCCCGTCTCTCGGTCTTCACGGCTTCCCCACCTGTAAGGAAGTGGCGGTGGCTCACAGAACCGTTCGCTTGGAACCGGGCCTCTGTCGCGGCTCTTTTTCAGGCAGGTGGCAGAGGGGAGTTGAGAGGGAGTAAAAGCAGCTGCCCGTTCCCCTGCCCCACCTTTTCTGCACCCCAACCTTCTCTTCCCTCCCCCCCTGTTTTGAAGGACAGAGGGCCAGGAGGAGGAGGAGGAGGAAGAGAAGGACAGATGCGGGTCCTGACAGCTGACCCCCCCCCCAAACACACACACTCTTTTCTCCGCCCTGCGTCTGTCTGCCCTCTGCTCTCCTCCTCCTCTCCTGTCATCATTCTTCCCTCCTCTCTTCCTGTGCTGCTGCTGGGGGGAGGCGGAGCAACGTCAGGGCGCCCCCAGTTCTTACACGGGGGCTCTCCGGCCAGGTTGGACCCCAGAAGGCTTTGCAGTTGACCGCGACAGTCGTGGCACTTGTCCCGGCCGCAGTTAGGCGTGAGGCCTGGGGTCACGCGGAGGTCATGCTCGGGGAACGGCACGCACTCCGGACACTCCTGGTGCTCCACCGGGGAGGGGGAGGCGGCGAGGTGCCGTAGGTGCCAATTCCAATGCGGCTCTTAACGATCTGAATCTGCTCGTTAAGGGGTTAGCTGGCGGAGTTTATTGACGCCTCCCGGTTCTTTGGCTGCCGGTGCAGACCTGCGGGAGGCGCACGGGCCTGGTCGCCCGCACCTCGGACTCGGCAGCCCGCCGGGTGAGAATCGCCAGGGAGCGGCCGGGGTACGTGTGTGACGGGTGAGTCCCGAGTGACACGCAGCTCTTGGATTTCTGTATGGTGTGTGAATGGCTCATGCCGGGACGGTGGAGAGTGTTGGGCAGGGTAGTTTGTGCTGCCCGGTACCTGGTGAGCGTGCAGCAGCAGGGCCTGCTGTGTCAGTAAGACACCATGTTCCCCTAGACTGAGGTTACAGGCGTGCCAGGCCACCGATTCTTGTTCAGCAGTGCTGTGCTCCTCTTCCTCTCCATCTCTGTCATATCTCCTCTCTCGCCTCACTCTGTGACTCCTCTCTTTCCCCCTGTCTCCTCACTCTGCCTGTCTCCTCTTCCGCTCATCTCTCTCAAAACTCGGCGTCTCCTCTCTCTCACAAGTCTATCTCTGTGTCTCCTCTCTCTCACACACACGCGTCCCTCTGCGTGTCTCCTCTCTCTCACACACGCGTCCCTCTGCGTGTCTCCTCTCTCTCACACAGGTCCATCTGCGTGTCTCCTCTCTCTCACACACACATCCCTCTGCGTGTCTCCTCTCTCTCACTCACACGTAGCCGTCTCTCACACACACATCCCTCTGAGTGTCTTCTCTCTCACACATACGTCCCTCTGCGTGTCTCCTCTCCCTCTGTCCTCAGTCCTCTCTTCTGTGTCGGATTATCTCCCTCCTTTTCTCCCTTTGGTTCCTCCTCCACTGTAACACTCTTTGGACAGTTAAACACAGCATAAACAAAAAATTCAATGACTTTAAATAAAAAAAACATTTAAAAAGTAAGAGAATTTGAAATATAGTACTACAGATTAATTTTGTACTGTATTTATTGTGTATAATGACAAACTCTTTTTTTTAAAGAACTGTACATTTAGTAAAACTGTAAATTAAACATTGCTTCTTTTAAAAAAGAAATGGGTGTATTGCAATGGATTTTATTGATTTTTTTAAATTTATTTTATTTATATTTATTTTTATTTCAACCATGATTAGTGCTACAGAGCTCTGCTTTATCAAAGGGATGTGGCCTGTCTTCTTCATGAGCGTCTGTGTCAGACCCTCCATGATGGCCACTACAGCACCTGATGCAGAACTGCAGTGCTTCTGTCTGCTCTCTCTGCGTCATGCTTGTTCAGTCCCCAGCGCAGTGTCTCTGTCTTTAGGCCTCTGTAGTTGTGCCAGGGTGTGAGCTGGCGAATTCTGCACAGGATACAAGTGAGGTGGGATGTGTGTGTACTGGTGAGTTTAACACGTAGTGCAGTGCAGGAGAATGAGCTCTAACCTGGAGATGTCTCTCCCTTGCAAGCATCCCAGCAAATTCTAACAGGGTGCATGAGCAAGGATACTCTGACTGACCCAGCCTTATCAGAGCTCAGTGGATCTTGCACCATACATTACCAACTGTGTGCAGAATTAGACAATTCCAGTCACAGGCCAGACTGGACTAGTGACCACTGAACTACAGGGCCACAATATAACACATCCCAGACTGGTCCGGCAATCTCTGGACTAGAGGGTTACAACATGACACAGACTGGACCAGTGATCTCTGGACTGTAGGGCTACAACATGACAGACTGGACCAGTGATCTCTGGACTGTAGGGTTACAATATGACACAGACTGGACCAGTGATCTCTGGACTGTAGGGTTACAATATGACACAGACTGGACCAGTGATCTCTGGGCCATAGGGTTACAATATGACACAGACTGGACCAGTGATCTCTGGACTACAGGATTACAATATGACACAGACTGGACCAGTGATCTCTGGACTATAGGGTTACAATATGACACAGACTGGACCAGTGATCTCTGGACTACAGGATTACAATATGACAGACTGGACCAGTGATCTCTGGACTACAGGGTTACAACATGACCAAGTCCAGCAATCCAGCCGTTGCCACAGTGACAAAAAATATACTGCCCTATAAAACTATTTTAAATCCTTTTAGGATGCAGAGTGAGGCAGCCCTGGGACTATTGTCAAGAACCTTGATAATTCTATGACCCTGGAGCATCTCATATGTAGAGCAGCATGGTGGCACAGTGGTTAGCATTACTGCACTGTGGACCTGGGTTCAGTTTCTGGGGTGATATGCGGATGGAGTTTGAATGTTCTTCCTGTGTTCACGTGGGTTTCCTCCCCAGTCCTGAGACGTACTGATAGGTTAACTGGCTTCCAGGTGTGAGTGTCAGCCCTGGGATGGACTAGGCTCCTGTGCAGGGTGTATCCTCTGTGCCCCTTGCTTGCTGGGATAGGCTCCGGCTCCCCGCTACCCTGAATTGGATACAGTGGTTAGAAAATGAATGGATGTTGTACTTGCGTCTTGTCTTAGCTTTAGGTTTAGAATTGCAGATTGAGTTAATTTCATGCTAAGGACTTCGGTATCTTTTAATATACCGCAATGTATGCAATAATAAAGGGGCATGCCTGACCACTGTCACATATGGGTCACGTACTGAAGAACAGCTGGTAGTTCATTCACCCCTCCGCCACCAGAGGGCGCCCCAGAGCCAGGCTTGCGCTCAGCCTGGGCCGAGATGGAGCTGGGGGCGAGAGAGGAGCAGTGGGTGTGGGGGAAAAAACCATACAGCTCTTCAGAAAAATAAACAAAAGCTTTTCTTGTCCATTTTTTTTTCCAGCAGCTACAGTGTGAGGACAGTCCATCTCTCTCACCAGGAGCTGATGAGCCCTTTCGCAAAGTGGGGGGGGATCTTGTTCAGATCTTCCTTTGTAGGTGGGGGGGGGGGGTTGGAGGGTGTGGCTGGGGGTGAACACACACTTTTTCCACCCTGGTCAGCTTCTGCAGCTTCACAGGGCGTGCACCCCCAGCGGTCCAGCCTGACCCCCCCCCCACTGTGTGGGGGCAGTGTGTTAATGTGTGAAACAGCCCTGGGTCCCAGACTCCTCCTGGAAACATTCGCCAACTCCCCAGATCTCCCCCCTCTCTCCCTGCCACACCTCCTCCCAGCCTTCCAACCCTCAGACAGCCCAGCTCGTGCTCTGGGCCTGGATGCTGAGGGCGAGAGAGAGAGAGAGAAAGCGTTGTTTTTCTTCCCAGGAACAGGGAGAAAGAGAAGGAGAGGGAGGGGACAGTGCTGGATACGCCAGGGCTGGGCTGGAGCTGCTGCAGCTTCCTTGCGACCGAGCCAGTCGGAGCAGACCAGCTCTCTCTCTCTCTCTCGCGCACACACACAGCAGGCAGCTGAGAGCCGAACCCCGAACTCTTTGGCCAGGTCTCTCCGGTCCCGACGCGCCGAGCTCTTCGCCTCTCAGGGGCGCGAGGGAGCGTGCAGCAGGAGCAGCTTTGCGCTCGGAGGATTCCCAAGAGGCAGAGATTCCCCGCGCCTCCAGGACGCCCTCCGGAAGCCATCATTCCCACAAGAAACAAGGAGGAGACAAAAAGAAGTGGTCTTCCCTCCTTCCTCGGCTCTCCCGATCTCCCGGGCTCGTTTTCCCTGCTGGTTTGGCAGGGGCGGCGGTCTCCCCTCTGCAGGTAAGGCCCTCCCGTGCTGCTGCGGCCGTGCGCCTCCAGAGCTCCCCCTCTTCCTGCCTTCTGCTCTTCCCACCCTCCTCTCCCCCTTGCGCCCTCTGCCATCTCTCCGCCTTGCAGAAAAGAGGGGTTTCTCCTGACGGGGGCCCCTGGGCAACGTGAGCTTTTCACTTTGGCGAAAGGGGTCTGCGTGTGGAGAGCTGAATGTCTCCGTCCATCCAGAGAATCTGTCCACCAGCCCGCCTGATGCACTGATCCAGTCTTCCCTCTACCCATCCTTCTGCCTAACCCATCCACCCTCCCATCTTCCTCAACTATTGAGCCCTCCAGGCCTCTGTCATATCCTAATGCGACTTCAGCTTCTTTTGCAGGAACGTTGGACAGGCAGGGACGCTGACGTCTGTCAGTGTGGGAATACCCAGGCCCGGACCGCGGAAATTACCGGCGCAGCGGGAGGAGCGAGACACGGGGACAGCCTCACTCGGAGACGCGGACGTCTGAAGTGAGCTCCGGGACTCACGGAGGAAGACGGACAGGCAGGCCCAGAGAGAGACCCAGGAGGACAGGCGCAGCCCCGCCCCGATCTCCCTTCACTGCCCTCCGCCGTGCCACCGGCTCTGCGACCCCCCCCTGCGGCCGCGATGTCTCGCTGGGGACGGAAAGGCGACAAGGCGCGGAAGACACCGGAGGTGATCCGGACGGTGACCGAGGGGCTGAAGTCTCTGTACCGCCGGAAGCTGCTCCCTCTGGAGCAGTACTACAGCTTCCACGACTTCCACTCGCCCAGCCTGGAGGACGCCGACTTCGACAACAAGCCCATGGTGCTGGTGGTGGGCCAGTACTCCACCGGGAAGACCACCTTCATCCGGTACGGCCCGGAGACAGTCTCTCTCTCTGTGTCTCTCTGACCGATTCACTGCCTGTACGTCTGACTGAGCTGTCGGTGTGTCCACAACTGCATCTCTGACTGTCTGTCTGACTATCCTGTCAAACTGCCTCTCTGCTGAACGTCTGTCTATCTTGTCTAACTGCCTCGCTGCTGAATGTCTGTCTGACTATCCTGTCTAACTGCTTCTCTGCTGAACGTCTGTCTGACTATCCTGTCTAACTGCCTTTCTACTGAACGTCTGTCTGACTATCCTTTCTAACTGCCTTTCTGCTGAACGTCTGTCTGACTATCCTGTCTAGCTGCCTCTCTGCTGAACGTCTATCCTGTCTAACTGCCTCGCTGCTGAATGTCTGTCTGACTATCCTGTCTAACTGCCTCTCTGCTGAACGTCTGTCTGACTATCCTGTCTAACTGCCTCGCTGCTGAATGTCTGTCTATCTTGTCTAACTGCCTCTCTGCTGACTGTCTGACTATCCTGTCTAACTGCCTCTCTGCTGACTGTCTGACTATCCTGTCTAACAGTTTCTCTGCCTGATTTTCTGACTATCCTGTCTAACAGTTTCTCTGCCTGATTTTCTGACTATCCTAACTGCCTCTCTTCCTGATTGTCTGACTATGCTGTCTAACTGCCTCTATGTCTCACCTGACTGGCTGCCTCTGTGGTTGACTTGGCATCTCTCTACTGCGCCTTCCCTGCTGTGGCAGGTACCTCCTGGAGCAGGATGTGCCAGGGAGCCGAGTGGGTCCTGAGCCGACTACCGACTCCTTCACTGCCATCATGCATGGTGAGGTGGAGTCCCTCATTCCCGGGAACGCCCTCATTGTCGACCCCAACAAACCCTTCCGGAAGCTGAACCCCTTTGGGAACACCTTCCTCAACAGGTGAGAGAGAGGAGAATGGAGATGCGCCGTGCAGGAAAGGGGGTAGGGAATGCACATGGGAGCGCTGTCATCAAGGAAGGAGATGCAGGAACAGGGAGCTGTGGGATGGAGCATGGGGGGTGAGTCATGTGGTGAGAGGAGAGATGTGATTGGTCCACTGGTGAGAGGACTTGGAGAAAAGAGAAATCTTATTGGTCCAGTGGTGAGAGGGCTTGGAGAAAGGAGAGATGTGATTGGTCCTGTGGTGAGAGGACTTGGAGAAATGAGAGATGTGATTGGTCCAGTGGTGAGAGGGCTTGGAGAAAGGAGAGATGTGATTGGTCCAGTGGTGAGAGGACTTGGAGAAAGGAGAGATGTGATTGGTCCAGTGGTGAGAGGACTTGGAGAAAGGAGAGATGTGATTGGTCCAGTGGTGAGAGGGCTTGGAGAAATGAGAGATGTGATTGGTCCAGTGGTGAGAGGGCTTGGAGAAAGGAGAGATGTGATTGGTCCAGTGGTGAGAGGGCTTGGAGAAAGGAGAGATGTGATTGGTCTAGTGGTGAGAGGACTTGGAGAAATGAGAAATGTGATTGGTTTAGTGGTGAGAGGACTTGGAGAAAGGAGAGGCGTGATTGGTCCAGAGGAGGGCGAGATGTTTGTGCTAGTAGAGAGCATGGGAAGAGAGAATTGATCCAGTGGTGAGAAGGGGATGATTGGTCCAGATGAGGAGGAATTTGGGCTACTGGAGCGAGGGCTGGATGTACTGTACAGTATATGCTTTGGCAACACTGTAGTTTACCAGTCCTGACAATAAAGCTGTTTGAATTTGAACATTTGAAGAATCTAACAGGTGACTGGACCAGTGGAGAGAGGAGGGATACTGTAATTACTTGTTTCGAATTTACTTACATCCATCATTGCCGTGGATGTGTTCACATTAGTGTGTCATTAATAAGACCAAGCGTCCAGTATTGTAAACATCTGTAGTCATCGTGGCGCAGAGAGCTGGAAGGAGTTCAAAGGAAAGTGACCTGATGTAACTGCTGGTCTCAAAGGCAGATCACACGTAGTCAAGCTGAAGGAACTGGTAGATCATGAGTGGATTTGATATTGAGGTTTTTAAAATCCTGAAAGGCATAACTGAGTCAACCCTGAGGACTGCTTTAATACAAAGAGTGACACAAGGAGTGGAATGTAAAGAGGAAATTGAGTAAAGGGTGAAAACAAGAGACGCTTCTTTACACAGAGAGTAGTGGGTGTCTGGAACTGGCTCATTCCTGAGGGTGCTTTGGGAAACAGCTGGATGAGGCCCTGGAATCCCTAAGCTGTGGGCACCCAAAGGAGCAACATGGAGGAGGATGCAGCTCCTCTCAGCTCCAGCCTCTCTGGGGCCAGCGGGTGCTCTGCGGATTAGAAACTGACGCACCCCCGCACATGTGGCCAGAGGAGGTGGGGGGGGGGCTGCAGAGCTGCGTCTTCAGGCGGGGTGCACACAGAGCTGGGAGCATCAGGAGCCGGCAGAGAGAGAAGGGAGGAAGGAGACAGAGGGGAGAGAGGAGGAGTGCAGCAGGAGAAAGGGAAAGGAGGGCGAGAGAGAAAGACCGAGGGGAGGGGGTGGTGGGAGAAGGGAAAAGTGCGTCAGTTCTGCTGTGTGGAATGTCGTGTCTCTGTGCCAGACTGCCACAGAGGGGAGGGGTTTACCTTATTTGTGGAAAAACTGAGAAATGGAGGCAGAGGGTGTGAGAGTGTGTGTGTGTGTTCCAGCCCGGGCAGCGAGGGCTCTGCCTGTGCGCTGCTCTCTCGAGCCTGCATCCCCCTGGCACAGGTGCGGGGGCAAGGAGAGGAGAAGGAACCGCGTGAATGTGGAGGGAGGGTGGCGGGGGGGGGGGTAAGGCAGGAGGGAAGGGGCAGCTGTTTGAGACGCAGGGGCGTGCAGAAGCATGCAGAGGGGGCGAGGAGAGCTGAGGTGGGAAGAGAGGAGAGAGGCCGCCGGGGCGGGTGGGAGTCGGAGAGGGACAGTCAGTGGGACCAGACTGGGAAGGAGCTGGAGTGGGGCGTCTCTTCGCTGCTGCTGCTGCCTTACAGGAATGGCGTGAGCTGCAAGGGCTGGGCAGGACTGTGTCCCTCTACACCTCGCACGTCCCTGGGCAAGCGAGTCCCCGAGTGCTGCCCGCCGTCCGCCGTCCAGGGCCCAGGTCCGGGCGCTGGGGCTCATCGAGGCGGACTGGATCGGTCCCGCCGGCCCACGGAGCGCGGGGCTGGCCTGGGGGGCAGGCGGACAGCGGGACACTGGCAGGACAGCTGGCCTGAGCCCCAGTTCAGCTCCTCGGGGGTTCGGGTTGGACAGAGACAGGAGACCCCCCCCAGGGGCAAGAGTGAAGGCGAACCAGACAACGCGTACGGTTGCAAACAAGAAACAGCCCCCTTCTGGGGCAATATTACTACTTCCCTGAGTGTAAAGCACGTGGCGTCACTCTTCGGAGAGTGAGCTGCCCAGTCACCCTGGGGCAAGACGGCTCGGCTGTTCTGGCTGGGGGTAACCCCGTCTCCAGCTGCAGTGTGCTCAGGACATCTCTGTTCGCTCTCAACAGTTTACCAGTGTGTGTATTTGTGTGTGTTTGTGTCTTTTGTTTTTTTCCACCCCGCCCTGGAAGGGCTGCGGGCTCGTTAAGCTCGTTAGCGGGCAGGAAGCGGCCCTGTTATTCTAAATGGTGCCGATCATTAGCGAGGTGTATTGTTTCATGCTGGCAGGGATTCTGATTTTCCTTCAGGAAGCTCAGTGCATTGAGAGGGCCACTCCACACACAATGGGTAGAGGAGGGAGGGGAAATAATCTGGACTTTACATCAGCTCCCCGGGCTGTCGGAGTAACTGCATAGCTGCACAGGGACAGCCTGTACCTCCGGGTCAACAAGTCAGAGGAGAAGCGCAGTCGGTGTGTCCAGTGAGTCCGTGAAATCACAACGGGGCAAAATATGACACAGAGTTCACCAGTGATCTCTGGACTGTAGGGTTACAATATGACACAGACTGGACCAGTGATCTCTGGACTATAGGGTTACAATATGACACAGACTGGACCAGTGATCTCTGGACTGTAGGGCTACAATAGGACACAGACTGGACCAGTGATCTCTGGACTGTAGGGTTACAGTATGACACAGACTGGACCAGTGATCTCTGGACTGTAGGGCTACAATATGACACAGACTGGAGCAGTGATCTCTGGACTATAGGGTTACAATATGACACAGACTGGACCAGTGATCTCTGGACTGTAGGGCTACAATAGGACACAGACTGGACCAGTGATCTCTGGACTGTAGGGCTACAATAGGACACAGACTGGACCAGTGATCTCTGGACTGTAGGGTTACAGTATGACACAGACTGGACCAGTGATCTCTGGACTGTAGGGTTACAATATGACACAGACTGGACCAGTGATCTCTGGACTGTAGGGTTACAATATGACACAGACTGGACCAGTGATCTCTGGACTATAGGGTTACAATATGACACAGTCCAGGCTAATTTGAATGACTTAATATTATATGGGCCTTTCCTGCTTCCTAACCTCTCCGTCTGTGGTAGGTTCCAGTGCGCCCAGATGCAGAATCAGGTGCTGGAGAGCATCAGCATCATCGATACCCCCGGGATCTTGTCTGGAGCCAAACAGAGAGTGAGCCGGGGTAAGAGAGGGCAAGAGAGGTGGGAGGGAAGAGAGAGAAAGGAGGGAAAGAAGAGAGGGAGAGGACAGGGAAGAAGGAGGATGAGACTGTGGGATGTTCATCAGTGGCCTTCGTGTGTCTCGATCTGATCACCTCTCTCCTTCACTCTACACAGCCTATACATCTCCCCTACTGTACAACCCATTCCCCTACACCCTATACACTCCTCCCCTAATATCTACACCCCATTCCCCTACACCCTATACACTCCTCCCCTAATATCTACACCCCATTCCCCTACACCCTATACACTCCTCCCCTAATATCTACACCCCATTCCCCTTCACTCTGTACTCTGGTTCCCCTACACCCTAGACACCTCTCCCCTATAATCTACACCCCATTTCCTTACACCCTATACACCCCTCCCCTATAATCTACACCCTAGACACCTCTCCCCTATAATCTACACCCTAGACACCTCTCTCCTATAATCTACACCCCATTCCCCTAACCCCTATACACCTCTCCCCTAATATCTACACCCTAGACACCCCTCCCCTATAATCTACACCCTAGACACCTCTCTCCTATAATCTACACCCCATTCCCCTACACCCTATACACCCCTCCCCTATAATCTACACCCTAGACACCTCTCCCCTATAATCTACACCCTAGACACCTCTCTCCTATAATCTACACCCCATTCCCCTACACCCTATACACCTGTACACACACAGCTTGTTAGGGACAAAGTGCAGGAAGAGAGACCGAGGGTGAGAAAGAAGTCAGCTCTGGAGCAGGAGAGCTGAGAGAGTTCTTTAAATTCTTTCTCTGCATCTGGAATGCTGCGTGTGGGACAGGCGAGAGAGGGAGTGAGAGTGTGTGTGTGTTTACATACACACGCCTCTGCTGGAATCTCTCTCTTGCACGTCGGAGCCACATGGCTCCGCTGGCCAGTACATCAGGAAGTGAAGACCAGAGCAGTTCCACAGCCTTGCTTGATATGATGAACAGAGTCGTACAGTGACCACTGAGTGTTAATCTGAAGTGCAGGTCCAGATATCAGCACTGACTCTGCTTCACTGGTCATCTGTATCTATAAAAATATGAATAGGTGTGTGTTAAGAGCATGCAGTTGCTGTGCATTATGGGAATGTATATTAGGTCCTCCTGTTTCAACGTTCTGAGAGTGTGATACCATACCGTCTGACACAATTAGGTCTAAAAATATAATTATTTATAAGTAGATCTAAAGAAAATGTGCAACTGATTTCACATTAGAGACCGAATCATTTAAAGAGATGATTTTGTTTCTAATGTGAAAACAGTTGCACCATTTTCATTTGTATATTTCTCATAATTCCTATTGGATTTTTGCTGGGGTAGCTGGAGAGATAACAGGCCTAAAACCGCCTGTCTTCCTGGTGTAGTCCAGCTCATCTAGAGGAGAGGGAGGGGTGGGCAACAGGAATGTAGGAGGAGGTGGAATGCAGAACGAGAGAGATACAGGGATAGAGGCCTGGGGAAAACAGAGGAGGAGGGAGGGGAGGTCTGGATTAACCCCTCTCTCTCTCTCCTGGTGCAGTACTGGTGTGTCTGGATTAACCCCTCTCTCTCTCCTGGTGCTGTACTGGTGTGTCTGGATTAACCCCTCTCTCTCTCCTGGTGCTGTACTGGTGTGTCTGAATTAACCCCTCTCTCTCCTGGTGCTGTACTGGAGTGTCTGGATTAACCCCTCTCTCTCTCCTGGTGCTGTACTGGAGTGTCTGGATTAACCCCTCTCTCTCTCTCTCTTTCTCTCTCTCTCTCTCTCTCTCTCTCCTGGTGCAGTACTGGAGTGTCTGGATTAACCCCTCTCTCTCTCCTGGTGCAGTACTGGAGTGTCTGGATTAACCCCTCTCTCTCTCCTGGTGCTGTACTGGAGTGTCTGGATTAACCCCTCTCTCTCTCTCCTGGTGCTGTACTGGAGTGTCTGGATTAACCCCTCTCTCTCTCTCTCCTGGTGCAGTACTGGTGTGTCTGGATTAACCCCTCTCTCTCTCCTGGTGCTGTACTGGTGTGTCTGGATTAACCCCTCTCTCTCTCCTGGTGCTGTACTGGAGTGTCTGGATTAACCCCTCTCTCTCTCTCTCCTGGTGCTGTACTGGAGTGTCTGGATTAACCCCTCTCTCTCTCTCCTGGTGCAGTACTGGTGTGTCTGGATTAACCCCTCTCTCTCTCCTGGTGCTGTACTGATGTGTCTGGATTAACCCCTCTCTCTCTCCTGGTGCTGTACTGGAGTGTCTGGATTAACCCCTCTCTCTCTCTCTCCTGGTGCAGTACTGGTGTGTCTGGATTAACCCCTCTCTCTCTCCTGGTGCTGTACTGGTGTGTCTGGATTAACTCCTCTCTCTCTCCTGGTGCAGTACTGGTGTGTCTGGATTAACCCCTCTCTCTCTCTCTCCTGGTGCAGTACTGGTGTGTCTGGATTAACCCCTCTCTCTCTCTCCTGGTGCTGTACTGGAGTGTCTGGATTAACCCCTCTCTCTCTCCTGGTGCAGTACTGGTGTGTCTGGATTAACCCCTCTCTCTCTCCTGGTGCTGTACTGGTGTGTCTGGATTAACCCCTCTCTCTCTCCTGGTGCTGTACTGGTGTGTCTGAATTAACCCCTCTCTCTCTCCTGGTGCTGTACTGGAGTGTCTGGATTGACCCCTCTCTCTCTCCTGGTGCTGTACTGGAGTGTCTGGATTAACCCCTCTCTCTCTCTCTCTCTCTCTCTCCTGGTGCAGTACTGGAGTGTCTGGATTAACCCCTCTCTCTCTCCTGGTGCAGTACTGGAGTGTCTGGATTAACCCCTCTCTCTCTCCTGGTGCTGTACTGGAGTGTCTGGATTAACCCCTCTCTCTCTCTCTCCTGGTGCTGTACTGGAGTGTCTGGATTAACCCCTCTCTCTCTCTCTCCTGGTGCAGTACTGGAGTGTCTGGATTAACCCCTCTCTCTCTCCTGGTGCTGTACTGGAGTGTCTGGATTAACCCCTCTCTCTCTCTCTCTCCTGGTGCTGTACTGGAGTGTCTGGATTAACCCCTCTCTCTCTCTCCTGGTGCAGTACTGGTGTGTCTGGATTAACCCCTCTCTCTCTCCTGGTGCTGTACTGATGTGTCTGGATTAACCCCTCTCTCTCTCCTGGTGCTGTACTGGAGTGTCTGGATTAACCCCTCTCTCTCTCTCCTGGTGCAGTACTGGTGTGTCTGGATTAACCCCTCTCTCTCTCTCTCCTGGTGCAGTACTGGTGTGTCTGGATTAACCCCTCTCTCTCTCTCCTGGTGCTGTACTGGAGTGTCTGGATTAACCCCTCTCTCTCTCCTGGTGCAGTACTGGAGTGTCTGGATTAACCCCTCTCTCTCTCCTGGTGCAGTACTGGTGTGTCTGGATTAACCCCTCTCTCTCTCCTGGTGCTGTACTGGAGTGTCTGGATTAACCCCTCTCTCTCTCCTGGTGCTGTACTGGTGTGTCTGGATTAACCCCTCTCTCTCTCTCTCCTGGTGCTGTACTGGAGTGTCTGGATTAACCCCTCTCTCTCTCTCTCCTGGTGCTGTACTGGAGTGTCTGGATTAACCCCTCTCTCTCTCTCTCCTGGTGCAGTACTGGTGTGTCTGGATTAACCCCTCTCTCTCTCCTGGTGCTGTACTGGAGTGTCTGGATTAACCCCTCTCTCTCTCCTGGTGCTGTACTGGAGTGTCTGGATTAACCCCTCTCTCTCTCTCTCCTGGTGCAGTACTGGTGTGTCTGGATTAACCCCTCTCTCTCTCCTGGTGCTGTACTGGAGTGTCTGGATTAACCCCTCTCTCTCTCCTGGTGCAGTACTGGTGTGTCTGGATTAACCCCTCTCTCTCTCTCTCCTGGTGCAGTACTGGTGTGTCTGGATTAACCCCTCTCTCTCTGACCCCCAGGCTATGACTTCCCGGCGGTGCTGCGCTGGTTTGCCGAGCGGGTGGACCGGATCATCCTGCTGTTCGATGCCCACAAGCTGGAGATCTCGGACGAGTTCTCGGAGGCGATCGGGGCTCTGCGAGGCAACGAGGACAAGCTGCGCGTGGTGCTGAACAAGGCCGACATGGTGGGCACGCAGCAGCTGATGCGCGTCTACGGCGCCCTCATGTGGTCGCTGGGGAAGGTGCGTCAGCCCACAGCTGAGCTGGTATAGCGCCCTGCCGCGCTGCTCTGCACTCTGCCCTGATACCCTCAAACTGCTCGGCTTTTCTGCCTGGGCCACAACAATCTCTCTCCTTTTCATCCCCTTTGTGTCTGTCTCTGTCCCTCTCGATCCCCCAAACTCTCCCTCCCTCCCTCTCTCCTGTCCCTCCCTTTCCTCCCTCTCTCCTCTCCTCTCACTCCCTCTCTCACTCCCTCTCTCCTCTCCCTCTCTCCTCTCCCTCCCTCTCTCCTCTAACTCCCTATCTCCTCTCTCACTCCCTCTCTCCTCCCCATCCCTTCTCACTCCGCTCTCTCCCTCTCTCCCTCCCTCTCTCCTCTCTCCTCTCTCCTCTCTCCTCTCTCCTCTCTCCCAGGTGTTCGGGACCCCGGAGGTTGTCCGCGTGTTCATCGGCTCCTTCTGGGCCGAGCCCCTCCTGGTCCCGGACAACCGGCACCTGTTCGAGCTGGAGGAGGAGGATCTGTTCGCCGACATCCAGAACCTGCCGCGCAACGCCGCCCTGCGCAAGCTCAACGACCTGGTCAAGCGGGCCCGGCTCGTTCGGGTTAGTCACGGCCCGGCCCGCTCCGGCGGGAGTGGCGGGGAGGAAACAGCGGGAGAGGGGGCAGCCCTGGAGAAAGAAAGAGCCAGATTTGCATGCATTCCTTCTCTCCTGGGTTTTCCGATCCACCCTCCCACCGCTGCAGAATCCCAGCCCTCTGTCGCCACGGACACCAGTCTCAAACAGAAACAGTGACTTGTCTCTCTTTCTCAGTTTATTGCAGTGTTTGTATTAATCCTATCTCTCGCACTGCAGTGTGTCCTAACCCCTCCGTGTGAACCCCTCTATCTCTCAGTGCAGTGTGTGTGAACCCCTCTGTCTCTCAGTGCAGTGTGTGTGAACCCCTCTGTCTCTCAGTGCAGTGTGTGTGAACCCCTCTGTCTCTCAGTGCAGTGTGTATGAACCCCTCTGTCTCTCAGTGCAGTGTGTGTTAACCCCTCTGTCTCTCAGTGCAGTGTGTATGAACCCCTCTGTCTCTCAGTGCAGTGTGTGTGAACCCCTCTGTCTCTCAGTGCAGTGTGTGTGAACCCCTCTGTCTCTCAGTGCAGTGTGTATGAACCCCTCTGTCTCTCAGTGCAGTGTGTGTGAACCTGTCTCTCAGTGTAGTGTGTGTGAACCCCTCTGTCTCTCAGTGCAGTGTGTGTGAACCCCTCTATCTCTCAGTGCAGTGTGTGTTAACCCCTTTGTCTCTCAGTGCAGTGTGTGTGTTTACCCCTCTATCTCTCAGTGCAGTGTGTATGTAACCCTTGTCTCTCAGTGCAGTGTGTGTGAACCTGTCTCTCAGTGCAGTGTGTGTGAACCCCTCTGTCTCTCAGTGCAGTGTGTGTGAACCTGTCTCTCAGTGCAGTGTGTGTGAACCCCTCTGTCTCTCAGTGCAGTGTGTGTGAACCCCTCTCTCTGTGTGTACCAGGTCCATGCCCACATCATCAGCTATCTGAAACAGGAGATGCCGTCAGTGTTCAGGAAGGACAATAAGAAAAAGGCTCTGATCCACGAGCTGCCCGTCATCTTCTCCAAGATCCAGCTGCAGCACCACATCTCCCCTGGGGATTTCCCTGACTGCGCCAAGATGCAGGTGTGTCTGTCTACCCCACCTGCCTAACCTGTCCATCTCACCGTCTGTCTGTCTTCTCGTCTATCCACCTGTCTGCCTGTGTGTGTGTCTGAGTGCCGCTGTGTGTGTCTGAGTGCCGCTGCGTGTGTCTGAGTGTTGATATGTGTGTCTGAGTGTCAGTGTGTGTCTCTGAGTGTCATGTGTGTTTGTCTGAGGGTCAGTGTGTATCTGAGGGTCGTGTGTGTGTGTCTGAGTCTCAGTGTGTGTCTGAGTGTTGATATGTGTGTCTGAGTGTTGATGTGTGTTGATATGTGTGTCTGAGTGTCATGTGTGTGTGTCTGAGGGTCAGTGTGTATCTGAGGGTCGTGTGTGTGTGTCTGAGTGCCGCTGTGTGTGTCTGAGTGCCGCTGCGTGTGTCTGAGTGTTGATGTGTGTTGATATGTGTGTCTGAGTGTCAGTGTGTGTCTCTGAGTGTCATGTGTGTGTGTCTGAGGGTCAGTGTGTATCTGAGGGTCGTGTGTGTGTGTCTGAGGGTCAGTGTGTATCTGAGGGTCGTGTGTGTGTGTCTGAGTGCCGCTGTGTGTGTCTGAGTGCCGCTGCGTGTGTCTGAGTGTTGATGTGTGTTGATATGTGTGTCTGAGTGTCAGTGTGTATCTGAGGGTCGTGTGTGTGTGTCTGAGGGTCAGTGTGTATCTGAGGGTCGTGTGTGTGTGTCTGAGTGCCGCTGTGTGTGTCTGAGTGCCGCTGCGTGTGTCTGAGTGTTGATGTGTGTTGATATGTGTGTCTGAGTGTCAGTGTGTATCTGAGGGTCGTGTGTGTGTGTCTGAGTGTCAGTGTGTATCTGAGGGTCGTGTGTGTGTGTCTGAGGGTCAGTGTGTATCTGAGGGTCGTGTGTGTGTGTCTGAGTGCCGATGTGTCTGTCTTCCTTTTTTAGTTTGTTAGTAGCTAACCAATCAGAGGACCTCATCCTGCCATTTCCTAAGTGTCCAAGGGAATCTGCTTCAACCACATCGATAGAAAGCTTGTTCTAGACCCCTGCAACTCTTTGTGTAAAGAAGTGTCCTGCAGGCAGCCTTATAGTGTTCTGTGCTCTGGGCTTGATGTGTCAGTAGCGCTCTCGCTCTGTGTCAGAGAGTAACCCCCCTCTCTCTCCCGCTGGGGCCCCAGGAGCAGCTCATGGCTCACGACTTCACGAAGTTCAAGCCGCTCAAGCCCAGCCTGATGGCGGCGCTGGACGAGCTGCTGACCAGCGACATCGCCAAGCTGATGCCCCTGCTGCGCCAGGAGGAGCTGGAGGGCGGGGGGCAGCCCGGGGTGCAGGGGGGAGCCTTCCTGGGCACCCGCGGGGGCCCCTTCTTCGAGGGCGACCCCTTCGCCTGCATCGAGGGCCTGGGGGACGGGGAGCTGGGCGAGGAGGAGGAGGAGGACTGGGTGGTGACGAAGGACAAGCCCAAGTACGACGAGATCTTCTACACGCTGTCGCCCAGCGAGGGCAAGCTGAGCGGCACCAAGGCCAAGGGCTGGATGGTCAGCACCAAGCTGCCCAACTCCGTCCTGGGCCGCATCTGGAAGCTGTCGGACGTGGACCGCGACGGCATGCTGGACGACGAGGAGTTCGCCCTGGCCAGCCACCTGATCGAGGCCAAGCTGGAGGGCCACGGGCTGCCCCCCGAGCTGCCCCGCCACCTGGTGCCCCCCTCCAAACGCCGCCAAAAGGGCTCCGACGCCTAGAGCCAAGGGGGCGGGGCAGGGAGGGGGGGCTGTTGTTGGTGGAGTGTGGGTCGGAGCACAGCTGGGGGGGGGGGGTCGCCCGAGCACCTGCGGGTGGCCAGCCTCCCTCCCTGTCCCTGTCCCTGTCCCCACGCCCGCGCCTTTGCTGTCTTCCGTCCGCTCCCTCTCTCGGCCCATCATGCACTGCCCGGTGCCAGCGGTGGCTCTGCTTGGCTCCAGGCCAGCTCACGCAGCTGCATCCCGCTACTCACTCGTTTCTGGGCTTCTGGCAGCGCATGGTGGGCTCGAGCATTGTCTCTGTCTGTCTCTCCTGTCTGTCTGTCTCTCCTGTCAGCCTGTCTGTCTGTCTCTGTGTGTCTCTCCTGTCAGCCTGTCTGTCTGTCTCTCCTGTCAGCCTGTCTGTCTGTCTCTGTGTGTCTCTCCTGTCAGCCTGTGTCTGTCTGTCTCTCCTGTCAGCCTGTTTGTCTCTCCTGTCTGTCCCTGTCTGTCTCTGTGTCTCTCCTGTCTGTCTGTCCTGTCTGCTTGTCCCTGTCTGTCTCTCCTGTCTGTCTTTCCTGCCTATCTGTCTGTCTCTCCTGTTCGTCTGTTTCTCCTTTCTATTGATCTCTCTCTCCTGTTAGTCTGTGTCTCTTGTCCGTCTGTCTCTACTGTCTATCTGTCTTTCCTGTCTGTCTGTCCCTGTCTGTCTCTGTCTTTCTCTCCTATCTGTCTGTGCCTGTCTGTCTCTGTCCGTCTTTGTCCTCCTGCCTGTCTGTCTATCCCTGTCTGACTCTCCTGTCTGTTCTGTCTTTGTCCTCCTGCCTGTCTATCTGTTCCCATCTTTCTCTGCTCTGCGTGTCTGTCTGTCCCTGTCCTGTCTTTGTCTCCTCCAGCCTGACTCTGTCCCTGTGTTTCTTTGTGTGTCTGTACTGTATGTCTCTCTCTATGCACCCATCTGTCTCTGACTCTCTGCTATCGATCTTAATAACCCCACCAGCCTCCTTTCCCTCACCTCTCTCTTTTATAGATCTAGATAAGCTGTTAAGCAATCCTGTCTGTCTCTCTTATGGATCTTAATATAATCAGCAGGTTTCAGTCTATCTGTGTCCCCGTCTGTCTCATTCCCTGTCCCACACGCTTTCTGTTACTGATCTAACTCAATTAACACCGATACCTCTGATCCCAACGACTGATATCCCAGCTGAGCTACACCACCAGCTGCCGTTCAGCGCTTTTTCAAACCCTCCTTCAGACCTCTGCTACTTTTTATGGACGCTGTAATCATTTTTAACTGCGGATACTGTCCTGGTTCGCTTGTATCAAGTTCATCATATCCTGCACTCATTTGCATCCCAAACCATTTTGTTCGGTCACCTATTCGGGAAGGACGCCCCTCTGAGCATCACTGTGCCCATACTCGTGCTCTGCTCTGGTCTGCAGCCCAGTCGGACCTGCTGTCAAATTGCTCTCCTGTGAGGCCATAGGAGGCCATTTAGCCTCTTGAGCTAGTGTGGCTCCCTTGGACACACCCCTTGTCTTCCAGCTGCCAGGGGGTGGGGTCAGTGATGTCATATGTTATGTCAATGATGTCATCAGCTTCTGCTGCAAAAACATCTACGTTCAGTTGAACGAACCACCTGCAAGCGGAGATTCAGAATGTGAACGAAACACGAGGGTCAGGTCAACTGGAGTCACTGATCCTTTACTGATTGTATTTAAAGTTTCCGGGCAGCTTCGAACTTTCAACAGTCACTTCCACCTCTTTAAAAATGCAAATCTCTCCTCCGCCGAACTGCTGCTCCCTTGTGACTGCAGCGCAGCAGACCAGTGGTGACAAGGAGCCTAGATCGAATGGGAAAAATGTGGAAAACAAAAGTGTTTCAATCACTGGAAAAAAAAAGAACATAAAAAAGTTGCAGGCAGCTACAACAAAGGACAAGTTCAAACAGGTCCCTTAACACTCCAGAGCTCAGCTGCAAGAGTGATAACACCAGGTTTTAGCCAAAAGTCATCACCAGCAACAAGCTAGCAGAGCCTGTATGTGTTCAAAGAACACCAGAAAAACTCAAGCAACAGGAGGCCATTCACCTTACCGGGCGTTTTCGCTTGATCGTAGTGAGGATCTCCAGCTGTTTCCTGAAGGAAGTCCGGGTACCAGCTTCAACAGCACGGCTGGGCAACCTGTTCCACCCTCCCACCACCCTTTGTGTAAAGACGAGCCTTCCCGTTCTCAGTGCCTTTGAGGATTTTGAATACTTGAATCATTCCCCCGCATAGCCTCCCCTGATCGGAATCCCTCAATAAAGAGAGGTGAAGATCCATCAGCCTGTCATTCTGAGGCACCAGCGCTCTTTGGTGGACACGACCCCTGTATTTTCAGGATGGAAAGAATAACATTACCGTTCCCTGGACAATGAGACCTGTAACCAGGGAATACGTGTCTGCATCCACCCTACCTCCCCTTACACCTGCACTCACTAACCGTCAATTGAAAACCGATGAGTGCCCCAGTCACGAGAGCATCTTTACTCAGCTTCCTGTAAGGAGCAGAGTCTTTGTGTTTTTTACACAGAACTTGTAACAGTTTAGCTCTTACTGTCTGTCAATCACGTTAGGCGGCACCAGGTCTCCATGTACTTTGGCAGAATGTCGTGTATGCAGAAAGCCAAGGTCACTTCCTGTGGGCTGGGGCAGTGCTTGCTGTCTGTTTTATAATTATTTTCTCGGACGACCATATGCGTCCTGACTGCTGTATAGCGAGACTCTCTCACGACGCCACAGTCGCTCTTGTGTGTTCATTATAAACGACACTCAATAAACAGTTTTAACACAGCACCGCGTCTTCGCCGCTTCTTAAATGTGCTAAAATACTGGGGCGGGTTTGATCAGCTCTTACCAGCTGCAGGGGTTGTGGAGAAGCTGCAGATTTGGAAATACAATAAAAAAGTTTGGAAAACACACGCGTGCCACTGTAACATCTGTACTTCACTTCAGATAAAAGCATCAGCCAAATAGATGAGTAATAATCTTATCTGGTGGCTCCTTAGAGGGTCTCTGACACTCAGCTTCAGCAGCAGGGCTTCTTAAAGGGGAAAGGGGAAGAATGAGCAGAGAGAACAGATAATTGATTAACGAGCGCCAGGCAGATTTCTTTCTCGTGTATAATAGCAGTCAGCTGTTTCCATGTTCCTCCACAGTGGATAATCAGAGACACACTCACACTGGCACAGTGTGCGCTTATAAATACAGCTGTGTTTAAGACAGAACACACACTGACACCCTGCAGACAGAACACATACTGATTTTTTTTTCACAGCAGACACACTCAGAGACTATATTACATACTCACACTGATAAACTGCACATACAACACACACAATGACAGGCACTGTATACTCACACTGATACACTGCACACACAACACACACAATGACAGGCACTATATAGTCACACAGACACAATGACAGCCACTATACACTAATACACAGACGCACTGCAAATACTGTACACACACGATGACGGGCACTATATACTCACACAGTCACACTACACACTGCACACTGCGTGGATAGGGGATTGTCTGTGTGTCCCTCTCTCTCTCCTCCCTCTCCTCGCCCCTGGAGAGCAGTGAGAGTGGCGCTCCAATGAGTCAGGTCTCAGGAATGTGCTGGGCTGGGCTCCGAGTTATTAATATTCCCTGCACTGGGTTCTCCCAGCTTCCATGTGCTCTGCTGGCCTTGGAAAACATGAATCTCTCCCTCACCCTACCTCCCCTTCCTGTAGCTCTGTGCGAGAGTGCGCTCAGTATGTGTGTTCACTCTTCCCTCACTGGCACACGAATTCAAGCTTCACAACACCAGCCTGCCTGAGCTGCACCTCCCCTGCCTCTTGAGAAGAGACAAAGACTGTGTAACTGGACCAGTGGTCTCTGGACTACAGGGTTACAATATGACACAGACTGGACCAGTGATCTCTGGACTGTAGGGTTACAATATGACACAGACTGGACCAGTGATCTCTGGACTGTAGGGTTACAACATGACACAGACTGGACCAGTGGTCTCTGGACTATAGGGTTACAATAGGACACAGACTGGACCAGTGATCTCTGGACTGTAGGGTTACAATATGACACAGACTGGACCAGTGATCTCTGGACTGTAGGGTTACAATATGACACAGACTGGACCAGTGATCTCTGGACTGTAGGGTTACAACATGACACAGACTGGACCAGTGGTCTCTGGACTATAGGGTTACAATAGGACACAGACTGGACCAGTGATCTCTGGACTGTAGGGTTACAATATGACACAGACTGGACCAGTAATCTCTGAACTGTAGGGTTACAATAGGACACAGACTGGACCAGTGATCTCTGGACTGTAGGGTTACAATATGACACAGACTGGACCAGTAATCTCTGGACTGTAGGGTTACAATAGGACACAGACTGGACCAGTGATCTCTGGACTGTAGGGTTACAACATGACACAGACTGGACCAGTGATCTCTGGACTGTAGGGTTACAACATGACACAGACTGGACCAGTGATCTCTGGACTGTAGGGTTACAACATGACACAGACTGGACCAGTGGTCTCTGGACTATAGGGTTACAATAGGACACAGACTGGACCAGTGATCTCTGGACTGTAGGGTTACAATATGACACAGACTGGACCAGTAATCTCTGGACTGTAGGGTTACAATAGGACACAGACTGGACCAGTGATCTCTGGACTGTAGGGTTACAATATGACACAGACTGGACCAGTAATCTCTGGACTGTAGGGTTACAATAGGACACAGACTGGACCAGTGATCTCTGGACTGTAGGGTTACAACATGACACAGACTGGACCAGTGATCTCTGGACTGTAGGGTTACAATATGACACAGACTGGACCAGTGATCTCTGGACTGCAGGGCTACAACATGACACAGACTGGACCAGTGATCTCTAGACTGTAGGGTTACAATAGGACACAGACTGGACCAGTGATCTCTGGACTGTAGGGTTTCAATAGGACACAGACTGGACCAGTGATCTCTGGACTGTAGGGTTACAATAGGACACAGACTGGACCAGTGATCTCTGGACTGTAGGGCTACAATATGACACAGACTGGACCAGTGATCTCTGGACTGTAGGGTTACAATAGGACACAGACTGGACCAGTGATCTCTGGACTGTAGGGTTACAACATGACACAGACTGGACCAGTGATCTCTGGACTGTAGGGTTACAATATGACACAGACTGGACCAGTGATCTCTGGACTGCAGGGCTACAACATGACACAGACTGGACCAGTGATCTCTGGACTGTAGGGTTACAATAGGACACAGACTGGACCAGTGATCTCTGGACTGTAGGGTTTCAATAGGACACAGACTGGACCAGTGATCTCTGGACTGTAGGGTTACAATAGGACACAGACTGGACCAGTGATCTCTGGACTGTAGGGCTACAATATGACACAGACTGGACCAGTGATCTCTGGACTGTAGGGTTACAATAGGACACAGACTGGACCAGTGATCTCTGGACTGTAGGGCTACAATGTTACACAGACTGGATCAGCGATCTCTGGATTATGTTGTGCAAACTGCACTCTTTTTAGTTTTTATTAGGACTGATCCATTTTTAGTTCATGGATGTTAGGAATGATGAAATGCCTGTCTGAGGCTCTAATTTTGCAAGAAACTACAGAGAATGAACCTTTTTTTTCAAATTTTTTTTAGTCTCCCCTTTTGGATGCCAGAATCTGGAATGGGCAGGGCGGCGCCTCTGGAGCTCGACCCTGACGATGTCTCAAGCCCTGTTGCAACACGTGTGTCTGAACAGCTGCCCTGGCCGGACCCGTGTCTCAGCACTATCCCCGCCAGCTCCGGCTAGGAGACAAGTCTGACCTTTTCACCCCCCACCCCCAGACACGGCCTGTCCCCTCTTTCCCTCCACTCCCGCTGAAACTGGCCAGCCAAGACACGCCACTCATGCGGTGAGGGCACAACACCGAGCACGGAGAGGAGCAGCCTCTAACATCTGAAGGTTTTCTTTTGGACAAATTAGAACAGGGAAAGGGTGATGTGGGAGAAAACACAGCGAGGAAAGGAGCAGAAATGGAGAAAACGAAAGGGGGAGACCAGGAGATGGAGGGGGGCTGGGGGAGACCCTCTTCGTAAGAGAGCGAGGAGGGAAACAAACATTATTCCAGCGGGGCTGCTTGTGTCTGGAACCCTGCCCTGCAGCTACACTGTTCATAGCCCAACACGAGGCCCTTTTGTGACTCAGCGCTGGAGAAATCCGATCTTTTTGGCTTAAAGTCGGTGTTCGGCACACAGCCTCTCAAACAGGAGGGGGGGGGGGCGGGAGAGATGACTGCATACGTGGCAACGACTTAACGCGGTTTGCTCCCCGAATCTACGAACAAAGCAGCCGGTCTCGACTCCAGAGCGGGGGATACCTTGGGTCAGTGTCCGGCTGAGGCAAGAGGGGCTCCCCCGTGACGTCACGACCCGCGTGTTGGGGGAATCCCTCACGGCGGCGCCCCTGAACCTTCTGGAACGAGCCCGCCGCGCAGCGAGGCTTCCGCGGGCTGTACCCCCGCCTGGTCTTCCGCGGAGCGCGGGCTCCCCCTGGCGGCCGGATTGCAAACCTGCGGCTCCACCTGATGAGATTACGCGTAATAATACCTCCATACAAAGGTATTAACATGGTCTGGTCAGGCAGATTAAAGCTTTTCTTTTCTTAATGTAAGAGGTTGTTCTGAAAACGGATGACAGTGCGTAAGTCATTGTTTTTTAAAGTATTTTCGAACCCGTGTACGTATATATGTATATAGGGGACTTTAATACATCCAACCACGGTGCGACAGGGAGCGCTACAGAAGGTCTTTCTTGCCTTCTGCCATAAGACTGTACAGCTCGTCCGCTGTGTGTCTGGGCAGGGGCAACATTGACATTGACCTGTTTTTGGACTAAATAGTGAACTCTCTGCTTACATCTGGCTTTTTGTTTTTTTGTGCAATATATGCCAGGGACGTGTGCAATATATTTATATTTATAATGTGCAATACAACCTTTTGTGTACTGTTCTTGTTTGTTCTTTGTGTATTCTGGACTGTGAGCAACTCTTCTTAGTGCACTTCTAATTGACTGTACTGTACTGACTTGTACATTGTATGTACTGTATTGTTGTATTATTGTATCATTTCGTTACACTGTGCTGTGTTGACTGTGCTAAGCTGCTGTAGCACTGCAGTTTCCCTCACGGGATCAACAACGTGGCCATTGCCAGTTGTAAGGCATGTAATCATCATCATCTTTATTTCATATAATGTCTTAAAAAGTAACAAATATGCAAGTCTGTGATTTTCAGATTTCCTTATATCATTGTTTTTTTCCACAGTAGTTGAAAAGATGCGTCATTAGGCGAGGTGTTTCTCATCTGGTATACCTTAGGTACATCACAAATGATCACCCCTGTGGCGGTAATCGTGTGTTTACCTGTGAAACATCTATCACTAAGGAAACGGCACAGAAGACACGGCGCATGTCTGAAGATTACCTAACCCGACCACGTGACACGAGGCCGAAACTACTTTCCACGGGGAGCGGCAGCTGGTGTGGGGGGACTCGGGTGTGGTTTGACTTCGCTCTGTTACAAAACGACTCACGGCAGCGAATTGCAAAGGCCTACGAACCCTACTAGCCTACTTTGCACTATATTATTCATCACCGAGTGTCCCCGTGGTGAAGACAAATCATTTTTAAAATGGTCGCTGGCAGCTCCCCCTATCGTGTCTCCGCTCCAATCCGTTGGTACAGTCCGCGGCGAAGGGTACAATGCTGCTCTGCTCGCTCCGCCTCGCAGCTACTTCAATAACACGGACGAAGGGGCGGGTGTCTGAAGGCAGGTTGCTACTGTACATCGTCTTTATTTCAATAAGCTGTGGTCCAGCTAGACCAGAGCCGCTGGTACCATCAACATGCCAGTCAAGGTGCTCATTACTTACTGGTACGTAGGGTCCCTTTCAAGGGCGTCGTTTTTATTAGTAGAAGCAGGTTATGCTGACTCGCAGCTATGCGCGAACCGTCCAGAATTTGTGGAGGGGTCGGTAATTTATTATTACCTGGCATTTAAAACCGGTATTGTTTTGTTAACTGCTTGTTAAATAAGGTACTGGAGTTTACAGATGATCCCACTGAGCATTTTTACAGTATCTATTGGTCTGATAATTGAATGCGAAGTTACAGTATTTACAGTATCGGACTGAGAGTCTTTCCAGTATCTACAGGTCTGAGGATGATGAGTGTTAATGTGAGGTTACAGATGACCAGACTGACAGTCTTTACAGTATCTACAGGTCTGAGGATGATGAGTGTTAATGTGAGGTTACAGATGATCAGACTGAGAGTCTTTCCAGTATCTACAGGTCTGAGGATGATGAGTGTTAATGTGAGGTTACAGATGATCAGACTGAGAGTCTTTACAGTATCTACAGGTCTGAGGATGATGAGTGTTACTGGGAAGCTACAGATGATCAGACTGAGTATAGATTTGGTGATGATGAGTATTAATGTGAGGTTGTGTAACCTACTCCCGCCCGCAGGTGTGCACAGACCGGTGCGCCTGGAATCCAGTGTCACCCGCATTCTCTCGAGAACCAGTTCCTCGTTTCCCTCTCCCTGCCTCCTGCAGGACTGTGCAGATCTGTTCTCAGGGAGGGAAGCAGCTGGAAATCAAAAAGACTCTTTTACTGTGGGTCTCAGGGACTGCAGCTCACCAGCAGCCCTGCGCTTCACTGTACACCAGTGCACAGGGTGTAGCATGATATAGCCTGTATTGTATAGGCTGGAATGTGCATCAGTGATGTACAGTAACAAATACAGACAGTCAGGTGTGTATGGTGCAGTAGAGTCTTTGCAGGGTGTGTGTAGTAGTGTAGTAGATGACAGGTGTGTATAGTGCAGTAGAGTCTGTGTAGGGTGTGTGTAGTGGTGTAGTAGATGACAGGTCTGTATGGTACAGTAGGGTGTGTGTAGTAGTGTAGTAGATGACAGGTGTGCATGGTACAGTAGGGTGTGTGTAGTAGATGACAGGTGTATTTGGTACAGTAGGGTGTGTGTAGTAGTGTAGTACATGACAGGTCTGTGTGGTACAGTAGGGTGTGTGTAGTAGATGACAGGTGTGTATGGTACAGTAGGGTGTGTGTAGTAGATGACAGGTCTGTGTGGTACAGTAGGGTGTGTGTAGTAGTGTAGTAGATGACAGGTGTGTGTGGTACAGTAGGGTGTGTGTAGTAGATGACAGGTGTGTATGGTACAGTAGGGTGTGTGTAGTAGATGACAGGTCTGTATGGTACAGTAGGGTGTGTGTAGTAGTGTAGTAGATGACAGGTCTGTGTGGTACAGTAGGGTGTGTGTAGTAGTGTAGTAGATGACAGGTCTGTATGGAACAGTAGGGTGTGTGTAGTAGTGTAGTAGATGACAGGTGTGCATGGTACAGTAGGGTGTGTGTAGTAGATGACAGGTGTGTGTGGTACAGTAGGGTGTGTGTAGTAGATGACAGGTGTGTATGGTACAGTAGGGTGTGTGTAGTAGTGTAGTAGATGACAGGTGTGTGTGGTACAGTAGGGTGTGTGTAGTAGTGTAGTAGATGACAGGTCTGTGTGGTACAGTAGGGTGTGTGTAGTAGTGTAGTAGATGACAGGTCTGTATGGAACAGTAGGGTGTGTGTAGTAGTGTAGTAGATGACAGGTGTGCATGGTACAGTAGGGTGTGTGTAGTAGATGACAGGTGTGTGTGGTACAGTAGGGTGTGTGTAGTAGATGACAGGTCTGTATGGTACAGTAGGGTGTGTGTAGTAGATGACAGGTGTGTATGGTACAGTAGGGTGTGTGTAGTAGATGACAGGTGTGTGTGGTACAGTAGGGTGTGTGTAGTAGATGACAGGTCTGTATGGTACAGTAGGGTGTGTGTAGTAGATGACAGGTGTGTATGGTACAGTAGGGTGTGTGTAGTAGTGTAGTAGATGACAGGTGTGTGTGGTACAGTAGGGTGTGTGTGTAGTAGATGACAGGTGTGTATGGTACAGTAGGGTGTGTGTAGTAGTGTAGTAGATGACAGGTGTGTGTGGTACAGTAGGGTGTGTGTGTAGTAGATGACAGGTGTGTGTGGTACAGTAGGGTGTGTGTAGTAGATGACAGGTGTGTATGGTACAGTAGGGTGTTTGTAGTAGTGTAGTAGATGACAGGTGTGTGTGGTACAGTAGGGTGTGTGTGTAGTAGATGACAGGTGTGTATGGTACAGTAGGGTGTTTGTAGTAGTGTAGTAGATGACAGGTGTGTATAGTACAGTAGGGTGTGTGTAGTGGTGTAGTAGATGACAGGTGTGTGTGGTACAGTAGGGTGTGTGTAGTAGATGACAGGTGTGTGTGGTACAGTAGGGTGTGTGTAGTAGATGACAGGTGTGTATGGTACAGTAGGGTGTGTGTAGTAGATGACAGGTGTGTGTGGTACAGTAGGGTGTGTGTAGTAGATGACAGGTGTGTGTGGTACAGTAGGGTGTGTGTAGTAGATGACAGGTGTGTATGGTACAGTAGGGTGTGTGTAGTAGATGACAGGTGTGTGTGGTACAGTAGGGTGTGTGTAGTAGATGACAGGTGTGTATGGTACAGTAGGGTGTGTGTAGGTGTAATTGTCAGTGTAGTAAGATGTGTAATGACCAGCGGTGGGGCAGCAGCTGGCAGGGCTCTGCGTGCCAGGCCAGCGCGGGCGCTCCCGCAGGGCGGCGAGCAGAGAGGTCGCTGTGTGGTCATGCCAGAGTGTTTTTTTAATGCACATTCACCTCCTTCTCTCTCTCTCTCCACACCTGCTCCTGCCAGCGGTGGATGAGGGTACAGACCCAAGGTGAGCAGACGTGTCAAGTCGACAGGGAAGACAGGCTGCGAGGGGTGGGAGGAGGGCTGGATGGCAACTTGAATGGGTCAGTGGGTGAAAGATTGGGGTGTGAATGGACTGAGGAACAGGGGGGTGATGAATGGATTGAGGGGTGTAAGATGGGGGTGTCAGTACACTGACATCCGAATAGATGGATTGAGGGGTTTATGGGAGAGGGCTGAATGGATTAAGGGGGGCAGATGCAAGGAGGGGTGGATGGCTTGAGGGAGAGAGAGCTTGAGGGGTGGATTGAGAGAGGTGGACAGGAGGCTGGATGGGTTAATAGGTGAGTGGAGGGGGGTGGCTGGATTGATTCGTGAATTCAGGATGAACAGATTGAAGAGTGGGTAAATGGATTCAGGAACAGAGAGATTGAGGGCTGGATGGAGGATATGAAAGGATGGAGGGGTGGACGAGAGGATGGAATCTAGATGTTCTCTCTTTGCTTTTCCAGTTCACCAAGCTCAAGACCCTGCTGGAGGATGAGTTCCCAGGCGATCTTGAGATAGTGAGTGACTAATGATCGCAGTAATGACTGCAATGTTAATGACAGTCCGCTGTGCCACCAGTGTGGTTTGCTGGATCCTATGTATTTTCTTTCCCGTGTTGAATGTTGAAGTCTACTGCACCATCCTGTACTGTACCGAACTGCACTGTGTTGCACTTTACAGTCCTGGGTTGTGCTCTCTGTGCTGTGTCTCTCACCCCTGTGTCCCTCTCAGACAGGACAGAGCACCCCCTCGGTGTCGGGGTGGTTCGAGGTAGAGGTGAACGGCACCCTGGTCCACTCCAAGAAGGTGAGTCATGAGCGCCAGACTCCGGTGCTCCTGCCCAGTGAGTCTGCGGTCAGCCTGAGTGCAGTCGGGCGTCGTGGGGCTCGTGGATGATGTCACCAGGCCGACGGTGCTGTGCTTGTACCCGTGTTCCTGCAGCTCGGCGACGGCTTCGTGGACAGCGAGGCCAAGATGGCGAAGGTGGTCCGTGCGATTGAGGCGGCGCTGAAGAACTGAAGCTGCGCGCTGCTGGGAGGTGAGGAGAACGAGGGAACAAGGGATCAAAACCGGGGGCACTGTTGACCCCTCCCCTTCTCTCTCTGGCTCTTCGTGGTGTGTTTGTGACCTCACTCTCTTTCAGCTCCTATTCCATCACCTTCTCTCTTTCGGTTTTCCTTAATGTACTCTATAGAGCGCAGGGTGTGTATAGTAATGTCCCTCTCTGTAAGAGCAGTGGCAGTGTACCCTATAGAGCGCAGGGTGTGTATAGTAATGTGCCTCTCTGTAAGAACAGTGGCAGTGTACCCTATAGAGCGCAGGGTGTGTATAGTAATGTCCCTCTCTGTAAGAGCAGTGGCAGTGTACCCTATAGAGCGCAGGGTGTGTATAGTAATGTGCCTCTCTGTAAGAACAGTGGCAGTGTACCCTATAGAGCGCAGGGTGTGTATAGTAATGTCCCTCTCTGTAAGAACAGTGGCAGTGTACCCTATAGAGCGCAGGGTGTGTATAGTAATGTCCCTCTCTGTAAGAACAGTGGCAGTGTACCCTATAGAGCGCAGGGTGTGTATAGTAATGTCCCTCTCTGTAAGAACAGTGGCAGTGTACCCTATAGAGCGCAGGGTGTGTATAGTAATGTCCCTCTCTGTAAGAACAGTGGCAGTGTACCCTATAGAGCACAGGGTGTGTATAGTAATGTCCCTCTCTGTAAGAACAGTGGCAGTGTACCCTATAGAGTGCAGTGCGCTAACCTTGCTCTCCCTCCCCTCTTGCAGTCCGGCTCCTCGGTCTCGCTCTCTCGGTGATTGATGACGGTGGCTTCCACAGTGTCACGTGACACGGGAGCAACCCGAAGGCCCACGGCCTCACCGGAGAGACGCCACACGGAGAGCCCGGAGTCCCACACGCCGGCTTCACGTCTACTGCATGCAGACTGGGGTGGGGGTGTGTGTTGGGGCACACGGAGGGGAACTGGATCATGGGATTGCAACATGCTTCTGGCTTAGATGGGGGAGCGGGTGAGGGGATCTTGGGTTTGTGTTTTCTAGTAGAGCAGAGGACTGGAAAGGGTTTGTACTGTATTTTCAGCAACACCATCCTGAGTTTTTGTAACCGCAGTGAAAGGAGCCTGTTTGGGTTGAGTCTTGTCGGGAGTTGAAATGAGATAGAGAGTTCTTCACTGTAGGCAAAAGAACACTTGCTGTCTTTACTGTCTGCTTTCTGGCGTAGCCTGAATTTAGCAGCATGGTGCCACAGATCTGTGGCAGCCAAACAAGACTGTCACCTTGCACTGCCATCGTAACATTTTCCTGGGCAGCCCAGAGTGGCTCAAAGGTGCTCATCCTTACTCCATACAGCAGCGAGGCACACAAGGAGCTAGTTAATCTGTTAGCACTGGCTGAAACATGGAAATAGCACCACCTGTCAATACACACATCTCTATATTGTAAGGGCACATCTGCTTCAGACAACATGGCAGCCTTGTCTACTTTCCCCAGAAGCCTTTGGGTGGGGGGGTGAGCTGGCGCCCACAGGCGCCTGACCTGGATGGTGAAGACTGTTGTTCAGATGGCAGTTAGAAAAGGAGGAAGCAGAGGCTTTCTGTCTGTCAGGAGGGACTGAAGACTCCTCCCGCCACCAGTGGGAGAAGGGCTGACCAGGGAACTGTGGACCAGAGGAACATGCATATTTTCCTGAAACGAGATGAGTTTTGAGTTTATTTGGACGAGGTTTGAAAGTGTTTCAATGGTTGTTTTGTGAACAATTGTTTAATTTCTGAGGCCAATAAACATTCAGCCTAGCTGTCTGCACACATTTGAGCTCCTGATGAGACCTAAAGTTCCTAAAAAGAGCTCAGGTGTGCTTTAGG
The DNA here is from genome assembly GCF_055471065.1 of Atractosteus spatula. Lineage (NCBI taxonomy): Eukaryota > Metazoa > Chordata > Actinopteri > Semionotiformes > Lepisosteidae > Atractosteus > Atractosteus spatula. The sequence goes on along the minus strand of NC_142708.1, from coordinate 71,154,429 downwards.
GTTTGGTTTGTGGTGGTGGCTGTTTTTCTATTGCATTATAAAATAAAGAGCACCACTTAAAAGTTGTTAATTTTTTATATTTTAAGTTTCTTTTAGGAACTCGGGATCTAGCCAGGAGCTCAAATTGATTCCAGACAGCTAAGCAGGCTGTTCACTGGCCTCCAAAAATCAAACAACCCTTCACAGAAAGTGATAGAAGTCAGAACTCCAAAATCGCGTCTTCTATCTGGCCAGGTGTCTGAGGGCTGCTGCTCATCCCCCCTCCCCCCAGAGGCTTCTGGGAAATGTAGTTCAGACAAGGCAGCCATCTTGTCTGGACCAGCCATGCCCTTGGGATACATACACCAGAAGAAGCTCCTGCTGGGCTCAGTCTATTCTCTGAGATAGCAGGGGTCTGTGGCAGTGCCAGGTGCTGTACTCTTCCTTTAGCCCTGGCTCTGTGACATGATGCACTTTCTGCTCTTTCTCAATAAATGTTTACAATCAAGACCTGCCTCCTGTCCCGTTTCTCAGCTCTTCCTCCTTGTTGCCACGTCGTCTTTCCATTTCCTGTCGTACTGTATTAATGCACCACAACCGAAGTGAGGCGCACGGTGTGGTGCATTGCTCCATGCAGATACCTGATCGCACTGGAAAAGGTCGGGTAGGGAGCTGTGTCTGCGTGTGTGGGCTGCAGGGGAACAGGTAAAGTTTTGGTTTACCCTGTAAACAGCCTTTAAGTTCGACAGCTGAAGAAGGCTCCACAGGCGAAACGTTGTGTTTCCTTGGAATAAACCTGTACCTGTTCCATATTGGAAAAGGAACCCTGTTCAGTTCAGTGATTTCAAGTGACTGTAAGTGATGAGACACGGTCACTTTAAACACACGATGGAGTGCAAGTCTTCGGTTGCAGATCCCTCTGAGAGAATACCTGCGTGAGAATGCTTGTTGAGCTCCCCAGACTGTGTCATCATTTAAGGTGCTGAGTTCCTACCTGTCCTCGGGGTGTTTTGACTGCAAGTCGTTCTCCATCATCTGGATTCTCACTGGTCCCAACTGAGATTTAATAATAATAATTCCTTACATTTATATAGCGCTTTTCTGGACACTCCACTTAAAGTGCTTTACAGGTAATGGGGATCCCCTCCACCACCAAAGTGCAGCATCCACCTGGATGATGCAACAGCAGCCAGAGTGCACCAGTACTCTCCCCACACACCAGCTCTCAGTGGGGAGGAGAGCAGAGTGATGGAGCCAGTTCAGAGATGGGGATTATTAGGAGGCCATGACTGGTAAAGGCCACTGGAGCTCAGCAGGTGTGAGCCTGGCCAGTACCTGGATGGGAGACCTCCTGGAAAAAACTAAGGTTGCTGCTGGAAGAGGTGTTAGTGGGGCCAGCAGGGGGTGCTCACCCTGAGGTCTGTGTGGGTCCTAATGCCCCAGTATAGTGATGGGGACACTATACTGTAAAAAGGCGCTGTCCTTTGGATGAGACAGAAAACTGAGATCCTGACTCTCTGTGGTCATTAAAAATCCCAGAGCGTTTCCCAAAAAGAGTAGGGGTGTAACCCCGGCGTCCTGGCCAAATTTCCCATTGGCCCTTACTAATCATGGCTTCCTAATAATCCCCATCTCTGAACTGGCTTCATCACTCTGCTCTCCTCCCCACTGATTGCTGATGTGTGGTAAGTGTTCTGGCGCACTATGGTTGCCGTCGCATCATCCAGGTGGGGCTGCACATTGGTGATGGTGGAGGGGAGTTCCCATTACCTGTAAAGCGCTTTGAGTGGAGTGCTATATAAGTGTAAGCAATTATATTATTATTATTATTATTGTTCTGTTAATTATGTTTGTAATGTGCTGTCTGCATTGCGTGGTGTTGTGTCTGCTGTACTGTGTATGTCCCAAGAGAGCAGCGTGAATTAGAATTCCAATGTACAAGCACATACAGCAATACAATCCTCTACTACTGAAGATAAACCTTTATGGGAGTGATGGAAGGGATAGAGTGTTGGGGGGGGGGGGAAGAAAGAAACTACAGAACCTCACCTGTGAAGTTTTGCTGGGCCCACAGGTCTTGTCCTAGGTTCCATTCTGACCTAGAGCATGTTCTGTGAGGAGTCTGCATGCCTTTGCTGACTCTGGTTTCCTCCTTCAGTCCAAAAGCATGATATCTGGGTTAATTGACATCTCTAGATTGTCCTTGAGTGTGCGTGTGTATGCGGGAGTAAATGAATCTAAGCAGAAATATTGTTTATTCATTGTTTAAAAAACCGCCTTTATCGTAGGCATTTTGACCTTACCAAAATGGCGTCCGAAAGCTACCACTGTGTTGATAAGAAATGGATGAGGTTGTCCGGAAGTCGGCATGTTGCCGTAGTAACCAGTCATTTGTCACACTACCGTATTATCCTGCCGCCCGGTGTCGCAAAATTTGCAGAATCACTATGGCGTCGGTTTTGAAAGAGACAGCGAGTCTGTACGAGACTTTGAAATCCGAATGGAACAAGAAGAACCCAGTTGTAAACAAATGTGGCGATATTTTGGCTAAACTGAAGGTAAAGTCCAACGTCTGAAGCGCTTTACGTGTTAAAACTTAGGGCTAGACCGTAGATCTTACTGTGTTGTACAGCTCGGTCGCGTCGGACGGTAAGTGTGGCTTTAGAGTGGCATAGATAGTTTTTGTTTTCTCTAGGTAAACTATAAAAATAAATCTGATTATTTAGTACAGTAACGAGCATTAAATACCATTACGCGTTTTATATCATTGCTATAGACCCAGTATAAGCAAAACCTTTTCACTATTCGGGATTGATTATTATTAGTGGGGGTGACTGTGTCACTCCGGTAGTACAGTTCTTCCATGTAAATTTTGTCATTTGTAACTCGTATTTTCTGGTACGTCTGCGTAAGCCTGCCGACTGTAATTCTGTATTAATTTTGTTAATAGTAGCATGAGCATATAATAACAACGACGTTCACCGAATTCCGGCTTCAGTGGCCGTGTCGTGCAGGCAAGCGAGCAAGACTCCCACTGCACAGCAGTCTGGTCCTCTCCGGGTTTTGTCAGCCGCAGGGCTCGTTAGATCTCGGGCTGGTCGCCTTATTCTGTGTGATCGGCACAGTTTGTAGTCTGGGCAGCGGATAAGCCCTGGACTGGATCCCCAGATCCAGACGCTGGGTGGGATTAGAAGCAGTTGTGCTGTGACTCCTGGCGTGTCTGTGGCCCCGGACAGGACGGTGTAAATGAAGACTTGTAAACACCCGCTACTCAAGCTGCTGGCCTCCCTTCCCTCTGTCTCGTTTACTGTTCCATTCTCCCTCCTCTCCTCACCCCTCTTCCTCCTCTTCACACACCTCTCAACTCCTGTTCAGTTGGATTCAAGGTGCTTTATTGGCATGACCGATGAGTGAAATCAGAGTAAAAACAAATACACTTAACATAAAACACAAATCTAGACCTTCACAGTAAATGTCCTCTCTCTCTCCCCTCTTCCCCTCTCTCGTACTGTGTGTCTGTTGCTCTGTGCTCCCTGCTGGATGTTGTTGCTGTGATTGTCATGGTTTTTTTTATTTGCTGTTGTGTGATGTGCCGTGCACGTTGTCTGGTGTTGTGTATCGCGCTGTGCGCGTCCGGAGAGAACAGGCCGGATGAGAGTCCCAGTGGACACATACTGTACACAGGTACAGATGGCAAATAAACTCCTCTCCTCTCTCCAGATCTCCCTGCTGGAGTTAAACTTCCTGCCCACCTCAGGGACCAAGCTGACCAAGCAGCAGCTCATTCTGGCACGTAAGTACCCCCGTGTACCCCCGCCTCTCGGCTCTCGGGCGGTGCCTGACAGTGGGATTCGGGGTTTCTGGTACAGATGCCAGCTCTGTGGGGGCACAAGCACCTCACATTATTAACACCGGGGCGACGGCATGTTTACTCTGTTCATCTTTGGGAGGATCCTGTAGGCTCGTACGTTTTCAAAGCAAAATGAACTATGGCACTTCTCCTGGGCTCCATATTCAGCTTCTTTGACTTCGTTATGTAGGGATGCAAGGAGCCACAGCACAGTCCAGTGAAGGTTCGGGGGGAGTTTAATTGGAGAGCACTGGGAGAAGACAGACACAAGGCGTGTCCCCCCCCTCCAGTGTCCTGCATTCCAGCAGTGCTACAGGTGTCCAGCCAGGGTCACTCTGTTATTACCTGGAGTAGGTGTTTGAGTGACCAATGCAAAAATTCTTCCACTTTTGGTGCAGTGGCTCTTCCTGATCATTATCCTCCCCCCTTCAGATTTTCCTGAGATGTCTCCTACCACAGCAGGTGTCTGTTTAGAATCCACTCAAGCCAGGTCAGGGGTAATGACCCGTTGCCAGCGCCAGATCTCTGCAGTTCATTGTGTTGCGGCTGGTCTGTCGTTTATTGACTCGCCTTCATGCAGTCATCGGCATAAGTTACATTACGCACTGTAAGTTAATCACAAAATCAAAAGCTGACGTTTGATCAGAAGAGATTGTCTTGCCCTGGACAGCCGTTCAGGAGTTCACAGGACCTACTGTATGTATTCCAGAAATTAATACATTTCTCATTTGGAAAACCAGTCCTACAATAAAACTCCAAACTCCGGTTTCCACAGTAATTTGATTTTGAAAGCATGGATGATCTATAATAATAATTAATAGTCCCTTACACTTGTATCGAGCTGTTGTGGATCTGTCACCGCAAAACTTCTAACAGATCAGCAGATAAATGAAAAGCACGTGATGATAAGTTCTGTGGTCAGTGCTCTGTATTCCTGGAGTCTCTGTTTCACTGGAAATGTAAATGTGTCTCATGTAAGGCACGTGTAATTGTGTTCACCTTCACAGCAGTAAGAAGCCTCCTGAGTGGTAAGGAATGCTTCACTCTTTCTTACCGTGAGGGAAGGTAGCAGAGAAGTGCTTTGTTAATGTGATTGCTTTTCAAGGCAAGGGCCCCCAGTCATCGTGTCCCTGTCTCTCTCTGCCTGTGCCAGGAGATGTGCTGGAGATCGGAGCCCAGTGGAGTATCCTGGACAGGAACATCCCCTCCTTTGAGAGATACATGGCTCAGCTCAAGTGCTACTACTTCGACTACAAGTCAGTTGTTCTGCCTGCCCTCTGCCTGCCCTCTGCCTGCCCTCTGTCCCCCTCTGTCCCCCTCACTCCCTGTCCAGCTCTATCCCTCTCTGTCCCTCTCACTCCCTCTCTACGTGAGAGTGTTTGCCTTGAAATTGCCAGGTCTTTAATCCAGAGCCGGCAGTTACTGGCCTTCCTCTTTGGAAACGCCAGCTGTGTCCGTGTCTTTATGCCTCGGCTCCGGCAGTAATCACCATGCAGGCGGACTGCACGGAGCCCGTGGGAGGGTTGGCGCCGGTCCTGTCCTTCGGACCAGCCCAGGGGCAAACAGTGCAATAGCAGTGTGTTTGGCGACACAGGTGGTTACAGCCATTCGTTCCATGAGCTGCCTGCTCGTGTAAAGGCATTCATTGTCACTGGATACTGACAGAAATAGGTCTTGACAGCACTTCTTTCCTGTCTGAACTCTCCTTTTGTCCCTTTGTCTGTCTTTGCTCTGTTTCTGTCTCTCTGTCCTTGCCTCTGATTACCTGTGTCTCTCTTTATCCCTGCCTGGCCTGTCAGTGGCAGCATGTTTGGTTGTGCCTCTGTTCCGCTGTCTGACTGTATGTGTTCTTCTGCCAGCTCTTGTCTCCTCTCGAAACGCCACCTGCACTGCGTCTGCCCCAGGCCTGTGTATCAGACTGGTGCTGTGTCTCTGTTTTAATTAAATGCTCTGCCTCCCTTCTTCTCCCTCTCTCCTCTTCTCCCGTCCTCCTCTACTTGCGTCTCTCACCCTTCTTTCTGCGTCCTCCCCACCCATCTCCCAGAGAGGAGCTGCCAGAATCGGCCTATAAGCACCAGCTGCTGGGTCTGAACCTGCTGTTCCTGCTGTCCCAGAACCGCGTCTCTGAGTTCCACACCGAGCTGGAGAGGCTGAGCGCCCGAGACATCCAGAGCAACGTCTACATACGGCACCCCGTCTCCCTGGAGCAGGTAGGGTCACCCTCTGCACCTTGTCTCCCTGGAGCAGGTAGTGTCTCCCTCTACACCCCATCTCTCTAGAGCAGGTAGAGTCTCCCTCGTGAGGTTGAATGAGGTATGATGTGAGGTATAAATTAGCTGCTCTCATTGGCTTGATGTACCCATTGGCTTCGTCTAGTTTGTTACTTGTCTCTCTAGAGCAGGTAGTGTCTCACTGGAGCAGCTGCAGTACAGAGAAGCTGAATGCTTTGTGTGTGTGACCCATTTGGCAGTTTGTCTGTTACTGTAACTGTGTCTCTGCTGTGTTCTGCCTGTTCTCTTCCTCTTGCTCCTTCTGTTTGTGTTGTGTGAAAGGGAGATTTGTATACCTCTGGCCTTCATTGATGTCTGTGTTCTTCTGTGTCTGGCAGTATCTGATGGAGGGCAGCTATAATAAAGTATTCCTGGCCAAGGGCAACATCCCCGCTGAGAGCTACACCTTCTTCATAGACATCCTGCTGGACACCATCCGGTGAGAGAGGGAGCAGTGTGGGGAGCTAAATAGAAGATTGTTCATGAGTTTTTGACTATGACTGTCTCTTGTGATACAGATTAACTACAGCTCATTTAGAGATTATTAATGCTGTGTGTAAAAACAGTGCCTGTTTACAAGTTTGGGATCACTGGCTGTATACAAACCGTGTGTGCTGATAGTGTCTGTGTTACAGGGATGAGATCGCAGGCTATATAGAGACTATGTGTACTGACAGTGTCTGTGTTACAGGGATGAGATCGCAGGCTATATAGAGACTATGTGTACTGACAGTGTCTGTGTTACAGGGATGAGATCGCAGGCTATATAGAGACTATGTGTACTGACAGTGTCTGTGTTACAGGGATGAGATCGCAGGCTATATAGAGACTATGTGTACTGACAGTGTCTGTGTTACAGGGATGAGATCGCAGGCTGTATAGAGACTGTGTGTACTGACAGTGTCTGTGTTACAGGGATGAGATCGCTGGCTGTAGAGAGACTGTGTGTGCTGACAGTGTGTTACAGGGATGAGATCGCAGGCTGTAGAGAGCCTGTGTGTACTGACAGTGTCTGTGTTACAGGGATGAGATCGCTGGCTGTATAGAGACTGTGTGTGCTGACAGTGTGTTACAGGGATGAGATCGCTGGCTGTAGAGAGCCTGTGTGTGCTGACAGTGTCTGTGTTACAGGGATGAGATCGCTGGCTGTAGAGAGCCTGTGTGTACTGACAATGTCTGTGTTACAGGGATGAGATCGCTGGCTGTAGAGAGACTGTGTGTGCTGACAGTGTCTGTGTTACAGGGATGAGATCGCTGGCTGTGGAGAGACTGTGTGTGCTGACAGTGTCTGTGTTACAGGGATGAGATCGCTGGCTGTATAGAGAAGGCCTACGAGCAGATCTTGTTCAGTGAGGCCACACGGGTCTTGTTCTTCTCTTCACCCAAGAAGATGACCGACTATGCCAAGAAGGTGGGTATGGTCCCTGGTTATAGTTAGGCTATACCCCAGTCCTCTTTCTGTATTACATTGCTTTGTGAATATACTGTACAATATGTGGTGTGTATTACCTCCTCCACTTACATCATTTTCAGTGTGTTAAACACTGTGTGTGTTAATTATCAGTATCTAGCAGTCTGCAGTGCTTTAACCCCTGTCTCGGTTTTATCAGTATGTAGCAGAGTACAGAGTGTTACAGTTGTCTCAGTGTATTATCAGTATGTTGCAGTGTACAGTGTTAAGCTCTCTATTATCACGATCAAGCAGTGTATTAACCCCTCCCTCTGGGCATAATCATTATCTAGCAGTGTGCAGTGCATTAACCCCTCTCTCTGTGCATATTCAGTATCTAGCAGTGTGTTAAATCCCTCCCTCTGTGCATAATCAGTATCCAGCATTGTGTTAAACCCTTCTCTCTGTGCATTATCAGTATCTAGCAGTGTGCAGTGTTAAACCCCTCCCTCTGTGAATAATCAGTATCTAGCAGTGTGCAGTGCATTAACCTCTCTCTTTGTGCATAATCAGTATCTAGCAGTGTGTTAAACCCCTCTCTCTGTGCATAATCATTATCTAGCAGTGTGCAGTGTGTTAAACCCCTCTCTCTGTGAATAATCATTATCTAGCAGTGTGCAGTGTTAAACCCCTCCCTCTGTGAATAATCAGTATCTAGCAGTGTGCAGTGCATTAACCCCTCTGTGAATAATCATTATCTAGCAGTGTGCAGTGTTAAACCCCTCTCTCTGTGCATAATCATTATCTAGCAGTGTGCAGTGTTAAACCCCTCTCTCTGTGCATAATCATTATCTAGCAGTGTGCAGTGTTAAACCCCTCTCTTTGTACATAATCATTATCTAGCAGTGTGCAGTGTTAAACCCCTCTCTCTGTGCATGATCATTATCTAGCAGTGTGCAGTGTTAAACCCCTCTCTCTGTGCATAATCATTATCTAGCAGTGTGCAGTGTGTTAAACCCCTCTCTCTGTGCATAATCATTATCTAGCAGTGTGCAGTGCATTAACCCCTCTCTCTGTGAATAATCATTATCTAGCAGTGTGCAGTGTTAAACCCCTCTCTCTGTGCATAGTCATTATCTAGCAGTGTGCAGTGTGTTAAACCCCTCCCTCTGTGAATAATCAGTATCTAGCAGTGTGCAGTGCATTAACCTCTCTCTCTGTGAATAATCATTATCTAGCAGTGTGCAGTGTGTTAAACCCCTCCCTCTGTGAATAATCAGTATCTAGCAGTGTGCAGTGCATTAACCCCTCTCTCTGTGAATAATCAGTATCTAGCAGTGTGCAGTGCATTAACCCCTCTCTCTGTGCATAATCAGTATCTAGTGGTGTGCAGTGTGTTAAACCCCTCCCTCTGTGCATTGTCATCAATTTCCCTACAGGATTAATAAAGTATTATCTATCTATCTTGTCAGTATCTAGTGGTGTGCAGTGTGTTAAAGCTCTCTCTCTTCGTAGTCAGTATCCAGCAGTTTACAGTACATTAACTTTCTCCCTGTCCTTTGTTTTCGTAGCGGGGGTGGACCAAGGGCCCGGGGGATTATTACTCCTTCAGCTCCCAGCAGCAGCGCACAGAGGAAGTGTCCATCCCTTCCACAGAGTTGGCACAGCAGGTCATAGAATATGCCCGGCAGCTGGAGATGATCGTGTAGCAGCACCTTGCAGCGTGGGAGAGCAACTGCAGATATACAGACAGACACAGACGCACAGAGACAGACATGCCGAAACGCAGAGATCTATACAGCGATGTGTAGGACATCGCCAGACCCCATAAGTACTTTGTCCATGATAGACGCACACAGGTGGGCAAGTTCACGCACAGAGGGACTGACACGCATGCATTTGTGTGCCTGTGTGTGAGTGTCTGTGTGTGTAATGCAGGTGTAATAAAGACCTTTCTGCAGCAGCCGGCGGTGACACTCTCCTTACTGGACCTCTTCGCTGTTGGCCTGCTGGGCACCCACGTCAGACTCCCGTCAACACTAACATTGTGTTGCGACAGGTGCCTGCCCTCTGAGAGCTGGTCTGGACACAAAGCCAAACACAAAACAGAGCAGACCGGGCACATGAGTTCTTGTGTGACACGCAGGGCCTGACAGCGACGCTCTGCCAGGAAGCTGAGCGCGGCAGGAAGTGTAGGAGGCCTGGCTCCTCTGATTGGAGGGGATGCTCTGTGGCCAGCAGGGCTCTGTGTCTTAATCATTCCAGGATTCCCTGCCACCCTTAAAGAGCTAATGGGGCTGCCACTGGCTGTGCCGTCTGAGCCACAGTCTGAGGCCTTTCTGTGCGGTGGTCTGTTGAGATCTGATCCATTCACAGTGTTCTGGCCTCCTTGTGTGCGTCTGGCAGAGCAGCTTGCGCTGTTCCAGGCTTTTCCGATTTGACTCGTTGTGTGCGGAGTTGGATAGTCTTAACTCTTTGTCTAAAACGAATATGTTGCAGCCTGGCTTATAATTGTGCAACTCGTGAACACGCGGTCAAATCAGCTCTGTAGGGAAAAAGGGCTCGAGTGGTCTGGAGAGTTTGGGAGCTGGTGCCCCCTTGGCCCGTTGGTGTGGGTGCGGAGCTCGTTTCGTCCAGCTCTGGCCCTGGCACCACGCGTCTCGACCCCCCTCTCACTTCCCGGGAGAGTTCCTGGAACGTTTTTTTTTCACCGTCCTTCAGAGGAGGCCTCTGGCACACCCTGCAGCAGCTGCTGGTGCTGTAGTTAACATCCTCGACATTGTTTGTGAGGCAATAACTGTTCAAGCTCGCAGTAAGCTGGGAAATAGAGAGGCCATGACGTCTGTGGACTATACTGTACATCACTGCAAGGAAAGAACTGCTGCTGGCAAAAATGCTTTCATGTAGCTATGCTGTAGTTCTGCATCTGCCCACTAGAGTGTGCTCTGTCAAGGCAACACCATTCCTTGTTCTCGTTTCCTAGCGAGAGGTGAGAACAATGACTGCTGTCCAGTTCTGAGTCTTCATGTGCGTCTGCTCACAAAAAAAGTTGTTTATTCCTGTGACGTGAATTTGACTGTAATATATATGCCAAATAAAAAATAAAACCCCTTTTCCACTTTTGAACAGGTCTTTTCCTTTGGACAGCAGTCAATCTTTATGCAAAAGAATGAAGAGGTTTGAAACCTCTTCAGCATTTGATGAAGAGGTGTTATTGTGAAGATGAAGATGATCAGACTAAGTGTCTTTACAGTGTCTACAGGTCTGATGATGATGGTGTGCTAAAGTGAAGTTACAGATGATGACTTGTGTCTAAGCTCTAAGGCCCCTGACAGGCAATAAACAGATTACGTGTGTCCTTGGCTACCAAAATGAATTTAATTAATAGATTGTACTATTAATTTTAGAATAACACAGAATAAAATGAAAGTTTATTTGATAACATAGCACATTAAAAATAAGCAACAACATATACAGTAACATTTTGGATATTTTAAATTAAAAATGATCTGGTTTTGAGTTTTTTTGTATAATGTTCAAAACGTACATTTTCAGTTGCTATGAATGTAGTGGACAAAATTTGCATTTGACATAGAGAGGAAACGTTTTTTCTAGTTTCTGTGTGATGATGAAGAAAACCAACTGATTTCTGATATGCTGTTTCTTTACAGTATCGCAGAGTTCAATAGTGTTGCCATTGTTTATCTTAAAGTACAGTAAAGACTATGTTTGAGGAAGCGGGCGGTTGCCGGGTGCGTTGTCATGGTTACTGTCCAGTGTCCCCTCCCTCGCTCCGCAGTGTCGCTCTGGCCACCAGTGAAGCTGCTAGTGTTACCGTAGTGACCCACGCTGGCTCACACAGGAAGTTCTGCTGTATTGCCAACCTGAGGGCGGTGAGAGACAGGAAGTGAAATGGATAGAGTGAGACGGAGAGAAGGGGCTGGTGGGAGATTTAGATGTAGCTATGGATTGCAGTTAATTGAAAATGTAATTCATTTTAATCTGTTGTATACAAATCTGAGGTCATGCGTACTGTATCTATCAAGGATAATTCAAGCTTCCTGTTGACTGCTCATCAACCCAACTATATTTTTACCTGCTGAAAAGAGAAGAAAGAAAACAACGTTTCGGCTGTGGAGCCCTATCTTGCTTACACCCGGAGAAGGCTCCACGTCCGAAACGTGTTTTCTTTCTTCTCTTTTCAGCAGGTAAAAATATAGTTGGGTTGATAGGCACTCAACAGGAAGTTTGCATTATCCTTGAAAGATAACAGAAACAGCAGAGGAATAAATCATTACCTGTTTCTTTGCAGCCTACGCACGCTGACGCAGCTGCCCACCTGAACTATATTTTCACCTGTATATATTGAGCAACGTGTGTTCAATTAGCACAGATTCCATACATAATCCTTTAAATTGCTGAAGCTTGTTTTAAATTTTTCTACATGTTAATTTAGTCAAGACAAGCAACTATAGTCAGCTGTTTTGGCCATTATGCTGCTAACATGGAGCAGTCATCAATTACATTTACATGTGCTCTATAAATCATTGTGATTCTTTTTTTTTTGCTTTTGCAGACACCTTCACAGGCAGTGACATACTGTAGTAGTACTGTAGTAGAGTAACCTGTGCTGCTCTGTAGAATGAATACTATAGATAGAGATCAGCTGTGTGTTCCCCTGTAGGTTGAAACAGACTACAGTCCAGGCAGAGACACAGGCAGTTCTCTCTCTCACCACTGGGCGACGTTGTGGGGCAGCGGAGCGTTGGCATGGTGATGGCAGCGAGCCTGGCGTGAGCAGGAGGGGTCAGCGTGGAAGGACGGCCAGCGGCTCTGTGGCCGGCGCGGGGGGTCCGGGGCCGAGGGGCTGGATCTCCTCTCGCTCTCCTCTCTTTCCTCCTCCTCCTCTCCCGTGGGCCTGGGGCAGGAGCAGGGGGCCTGGGGCTGGAGTTTCAGCTCAGCCTGGGTTGAGGGAGCCGTTGCCTGGGCGGGGGTCGGGCCCGGTAGGCCGGAGGACCGAGGGCCGGGGTGTGTGGGCCAGGGCTCCAGAACGTGAAGGTTGTGGGAGGACCGCACTGGGCCCTGGGGCTTCTCCGGCCCCCAGGAAGGGCAGCGGTGGGGGTACGGGGTGGGGGGCAGGTGTCTTACTTGAGGCTGGCGCTGTGGCGCAAGGTCTCCAGACTCGGGCAGCGGGGTGAAATTGCGGCGCTGCACTGTCGCAGCTGGAGGGCTGCTGGCCTCCTGTTTCTCCTCGTTAGAGAACCCTTCCAGCTTGACCGCACTGGCGCCATCCCGGGCGGCTGGGGTCCCCGGGGCTGTCGGTCCCTGTATTTGCGCCGTCACGCCGGTGCTGCTCCTGGGCTGGGATTTCCTGCCCCCTGCTGGCGAGACGCTGCGTTTCTTCTTCGCCTGAGCGGTCCCCGCCCGGCCGCCGCCACTGCTGCTGCTCAGGCGAGCTGCGATTTGTGCCTTTCTCCCTCTCGCCACCTGCCTGACGGCTCCGATCCGCGCGGGGCAGGGCTGGGGTGGCGGCCTGGGCTGCTGGGCATTGTCGTGGGTGGCGCCGCCCTCCTCTCGCGAGATAGGGGTGCTGGAAGTGGGCACTCTGGGGCCAGCGGCCGGTGTGCCCACACTGCTGGGCAAGTGAGAAGTGGAGGATGGTGCAGTTGGTGTCACGGCCTTGTTGCCTCGGGGGTTAGTTGTCAGTTTGGTTGCAGGGGTGATTTCTGCGCTCGGTGCCGGGGCTGTTACGGGCTTGGTGGGTGGGTTGGTTTCTGGGGTGCTTGCGGGGGCAAAGGTTTCCTTCCTCATGGCCCCGGGGGCTCGGTGGGCAGTTCTGGGGGCAGGAGCTCTGACAGCCTCGGAGTACGATGCAGCCCTCATTGCCCGACGTACTGCTGCCTGCACCTCAGACACTGGGGGAGGCGGAACCAGCTGTTGCTGCTGGAGATACCGCAGCCTGAAGACGGGCAGACACAGGGGTCTGACAGTGAGCCAGACAGACACAAGGGTCTGACAGTGAGCCAGACAGACACAGGGGTCTGACAGTGAGCCAGACAGAGACACAGGGGTCTGACAGTGAGCCAGACAGACACAAGGGTCTGACAGTGAGCCAGACAGACACAAGGGTCTGACAGTGAGCCAGACAGAGACACAGGGGTCTGACAGTGAGCCAGACAGACACAGGGGTCTGACAGTGAGCCAGACAGAGACACAGGGGTCTGACAGTGAGCCAGACAGACACAGGGGTCTGACAGTGAGCCAGACAGAGACAAGGGTCTGACATTCACAGACACAGGGGTCTGACAGTGAGCCAGACAGAGACACAGGGGTCTGACAGTGAGCCAGACAGAGACACAGGGGTCTGACAGTGAGCCAGACAGACACAAGGGTCTGACAGTGAGCCAGACAGAGACACAGGGGTCTGACAGTGAGCCAGACAGACACAGGGGTCTGACATTCACAGACACAGGGGTCTGACAGTGAGCCAGACAAACACAGGGGTCTGACAGTGAGCCAGACAGACACAAGGGTCTGACATTCACAGACACAGGGGTCTGACAGTGAGCCAGACAGACACAAGGGTCTGACATTCACAGACACAGGGGTCTGACAGTGAGCCAGACAGACACAGGGGTCTGACATTCACAGACACAGGGGTCTGACAGTGAGCCAGACAGACACAGGGGTCTGACAGTGAGCCAGACAGACACAAGGGTCTGACATTCACAGACACAGGGGTCTGACAGTGAGCCAGACAGAGACAAGGGTCTGACATTCACAGACACAGGGGTCTGACAGTGAGCCAGACAGAGACACAGGGGTCTGACAGTGAGCCAGACAGACATAGGGGTCACAGATCCCACACAGACAGACATAGGGATATAGAGAAAGACAGAGACACAAAGGGTCTGACAGTGAGCCAGACAGAGACACAGGGGTCTAACAGTGAGCCAGACAGACACAGGGGTCTGGCAGTGAGCCAGGCAGAGACACAGGGGTCTGACAGTGAGCCAGACAGACACAGGGGTCTGGCAGTGAGCCAGACAGAGACACAGAGGTCTGACACTCACAGACACAGGGGTCTGACAGTGAGTAAGACAGACACAGGGGTCTGACAGGAGCCAGACAGAGACATGGAGGTCTGACAGTGAGTCAGACAGACACAGGGGTTTGACAGGAGCGAGACACAGAAGTCTGACAGTGAGCCAGACAGAAATACAAAGGTCTGATGCCCAGACAGCAGAGATAGAGGGGCTGACACTCAAACACAGACACGGGCTTGAAAGAGAGTCAGACACACAGACAGAGGGTCAAGGTACAGTATGTCAAACAGTGATGGAGAGCCTGACAGCGAGAGTGCAACAGGCAGTCACACAAAGACAGTCTAAGAGTGACCGAGAAGCAGACAGGAATTGACACACACAGGTCAGAGAAAGAGAAACTGACAGAAATGCCCTGATTGGCAGACAGACCTGGCATCCAGCTGGGCGCGGGTTTTCTCGGACATGACGAAGTTGGGAGGCACTTTCAGTATGGGTATGGAGCTTTTGCTACAGGTACTGCTGCTGTTATTTGTGCTCTTGGGGTTGTTGCTGACACTGCTCCCACTGTCACTGCTAATACTCCAGCTGCTAAAGCTGCTGATACTGCTACTGCTGCTAGTGCTGCTCATACTGCTGCAGCAGGTATTGCTTTCTGGCTGAGCCCCCATACCACCTTGCTGTGAATGCTGGCACTGCACCCATGCGTCTGGCTCTGAGCCAGTAGCACCCTCCAGTTGCTGGGCTGGGGGAACAGAGCGTGCAGAAGGGGGGAAGGTGGAAATTTGGGGTGCTTTGATGTCACATGCCCCTCTCGGACAAACCCCTCTATCCTTATTCTCCTGCTTTGGCTGTGGAGACTTGTCTCCCCCTAGTGTCAGGTGTGTGAGTGACACGTCTTTGCTGGGAGAGGGGTGGGGAAGGGGGACAGGCAGGGCTCTAGATTTCTGCTGTCTCAAGTTAAATTTGAGGGGCAGCAGGGAGGGCTGAGGCTTGGGGGAACCCTGGGGGCCACGGGCAATCTGGGGCACATGGCTATGCCCTGAGGGCGGGGGGGCTGTAGGGAAGAGGGCTGGGGGCTTGTGCTGGTGCTGGGGGCTGTGTCTGGAGTAGATGGGGGGCTGGGGGGGACACAGGGAGGCGCCCATGCCTTGGGAAGGTTTCGGGGTGCCTTTGATAGGGGCGTTTGGTGAGAGGGGGAAGGGGCTCAGTTGGCGTGTCCCCGGGAGCCTCCTCTGGGGTCTGCGGAGAGCCCACCCTGGCTCTTCTCCCGGCTGTGTCTCCCCCCCTGGCGCTCCGTCTGTCTCTCTCTCTCCCCCTGCAGCTCGGCCTCGCTCTCTCCCTCTCTCCCTCTCTCCGGCCCGGCCTCGCTCGCTCTCGTGCTCTCTGTCTCCCTCTGCTGGTGACGGCTGTTCCTGCTGCAGTTCGGACTGACCATTGCCCATCCTCCCTCACTCTGGTCTCCTGCCAGGAAGACCAGCGGCATGAGGTGACTTTTATTACATTGGCTTTTGACTGAAGCCTCCTTAATGGAGGTTCAATCATAATATCCCCTGTACTTTGCTTTGTCCTCTGCATACTCTCAGTTAAGCCCTGCGGTGCCTGTCCTTCTCTCGCTACGCTGTGCTCGATTATGATTGTACTATTATTTGTTTAGATTGATCTTTTTGATTACTGTGTTGTGATACCATGGTGCATTTGCTAACAACGTTAAACTATCATTAATCACAGAAGGTAATGATAAGCATTTGTCAGAGGTGGACAGGGTCACGCAACAATTACTAGAGTAAATCATAGTAAGCTACAGTCATAGTCCCGTGTTTTGTAGCGCACAGAAAGGAGGGCAGTATCAGAAGAAAGCACAGAGCAGAAGCATTCCAGAACTGAGAACAGAAGGCCCTTCTGTACAGAAAGGGCAGTGGGTGTCTGGAACAAGTTGCACAGCTGTCTTTTTGAAGCTGATTTCCTGTGATCTTTAAAGAAATGACTGGACAAGATGTTCAGACTCATAATGTGCCAGCAACTAAATAAACTTGGTGAATCACATTACTCTTGCTTGTAGCCTTAGATGTTCAGTGGAGTTTCTGTAATATGTGTGATATCTCCCGTTATGTCCCAAAGCTCTGGAACTCCGTCCCTAAAGATATCAGACAGTCACCCTCTGTAAACTCCTTCAAATCCAGACTCAAAACCTTCTTCTTTAGAAGAGCCTTTACTTAACTGGTTCTTCAGCTCAGTGGCATAAAACACCCTCAACTTCATTTTCCCCTTAAGTGTTCCTGGACGTTAAGTATTGTTGCACAGAGCCGCAGAATTGAGTTTTACTTAAGAGCCAGGTTAAGGGAAGAGGTCTCCGTGTTGGATACCTGACAGCTCCGGTAACTCCAAATGCGTGAGTGTTTGTGTCTTGGGAGGGATGACTTATGGGAATCTGAGCTGAAGGCGTTGCAGGGAAATGGAGGCTGATTGGATCTGAGAGCCTGCAGCCCTTTCAACACCTCCCTGTCTGGGGCTATCGATCGCCTCTGGGGCCTGTGGGGCGTCCTGTCTGGCGCTGCTGGCACAGCTCCGGGTGTGCTCTCGCAGGAGAGGCCTGGGTGAGGTATCTGGGACCCTTCGCGAGCCGGCAGTTACCTCAGCGATGTGCGCGGTATCTCCATTACAGTGCGCCCGGCTCCGTGAGAGTCCTGCTGAAAGTGAGACAGGGGAGGACACGGCTCGTCACCGCCGCACGGAGAGCAACACCGCTGTCCTGGGAACTGTGATGTTAGCAGACCTCAGATACTGGGCATTTTGAGTTGTACAATATTGGTAGGTGTGGCACTGTGACCAATAAACTATCACAACGTAACTACTGTTATGATTAGTATATCTATTCCTGCTACAGCTACAGCTATTCCTGCTACAGTTACTGCCACTACTGCTATTCCAGCTACAGCTATTCCTCCTACAGTTACTGCCACTACTGCTATTCCTGCTACAGTTACTGCCACTACTGCTATTCCAGCTACAGCTATTCCTCCTACAGTTACTGCCACTACTGCTATTCCAGCTACAGCTATTCCTCCTACAGTTACTGCCACTACTGCTATTCCAGCTACAGCTATTCCTCCTACAGTTACTGCCACTACTGCTATTCCAGCTACAGCTATTCCTGCTACAGTTACTGCCACTACTGCTATTCCAGCTACAGCTATTCCTGCTACAGTTACTGCCACTGCTGCTATTACTGCTGTTGCTGCTATTCATACTGTAGTTACTGTTGTTCCTGCTGCAGTTGGTACTATTACAGCCAGTCATGCTATTCCTGCTACAGCTACTGCTACTTACAGCCTGTGATTAATTATAACTTTGCATTTATTATTACATATTGTCAAATTATTTAATATTTAACTTCTTGTTTATAACATTCCAATTGTTTCTGCACTATTTTTAACACTGTAAAAAAACTTGAGTTGCCTTGGAAATGGGCATGATCTAAACACGTTTAAATAACCGTCGTAAACGGCAACTCCTATTCCCCCCAAATTGGTACACAATTCCCTAAGTTCTCAAGGCAGAAAACTGCTACGAATCTCCTACCACGGGTTCTGCTATCGGGTAATGATGAGACTATATTGTACTTAACTGCGTCAGCCCCCAACGTAAAGTGAACCGGTCATTACAATAAACGACTGTGTCTCAACGTTAGTCTACAGGCTAATTCTAGTATAAGCGCGTCTTTCAATATTCCCGCAGGTAGCGAATAATGTACGGTTCATTGTCGGGGAGTAATTCAGTTATCTTTGCGGATTGCCGTCCATTTCCACGACCCCGACCCCGCCCAGCTACAGCGCCTCCTGCCGGTTACCTCAAGCTCTGGCCGCCGGTCGCTGGAAGGCGGGGGTCCTGTCCGGGCAGGGGTGGGGGGGTGGGGGGGGCTGATTGAGGCCGGAGGTGGAGCGGATCACGAGTAAACTTGAGGCTGTTTCCTCTCACGAGTCTCCCTCCGCGGCGGAGAGACACACGAAAAGTTTGGAAAGCAAACGCGTCCGTTATCGCTCGGGGAGCCGTTTCGAATGAAAACAGAGGCGCCCCGGGACCCCACGCGCGCCGGCCGCAGTGACGGGTCTGTCGGTACCGACCCCCCCCCTCCCTCCCGGTGTTTTGAAACGGGGTCGTCGTCCGTGACAGATATTTATTTTTAGCGGATTACTTGTTTTTCGGGCACTGTCGTGGCTGAAGTTATCCCTGCCGCGGTGCCGCACGCCTGCAGTTCGACTCCCGTGTCGCTCTCTCCTCGGAGACCGGCCGAGCGCGCTGGCTCATTCCTACAGTTCGACACGACACGTCACGACACGACACGACAGACACCCTCCTGGGCTGGGATTCTGACCTTCTGTCCGCGACAGCCTCCCTCCCAGGTCCCGTGGTGTCATATCGCCACACCTGGGTGGTGTTTATTACACGGAATCTAATAATTATCCCCCCCCCCCCCCCCCCCAAAGACGTTTTCTTAATCGTTTTCATTTTGTTTGCACATCCGCTTTGTGCTTTACAGTACATGTCCGTTTCTGTCGTTTTATTGGACGGCGAGCCGTGTCTTGACTGCAGTTGAAAGCGTTTTGAGATGATTTATTTGGAAGCGCGCTATATGCGTGTGTTCTTCTCCTTCCTCGTCCCTCCTTCCTCGTCCTGCCCCCCTCCTCTCGGCAGATCTGCGCCACCGCCCGGACACCCCCCCCCCCCCCCCCAGGGCGGGACCACCGCTGCCTCGCGGCGCCACCCAGCTTCTCCCACGAGGTCGGCGTCCGGCCTGGGTTTGTAAACAGCACGCGGGGAGGGGGCGACCGCAGAAGCCCCTCCGTGCCGTACAAGCGCCCTTTCAGGGCTCAGGGGCGAAAAACACCGGTGTTCTTTCCCCAGTGGTTCGTCTCCCTGTGGCTCATTGGCTGCTGGGATTCCCGCATGTTATACGCGACAGCCGTGAGATGAGTGGCCGCCGAGCCCGGTAATCCAGTCCCCCCTGCGGTCGGGGGGCTCACAGAGACCCACCCAGGGAGATCCCGGTGCTGGCGGGGGCTTCACCCGCCCGAGGAGAGGGGGTCCTCAGCGCTGGCCCATGCGGGCTGCGTCTCCGCGTGTCAGCGCGCCGCGGGCGTGGGGGAGCTCTCCGTGGTGCTGAAAGCCCTCTCCTCTCGGGGCGCCGTGGCCGTCTCGGACCCCCGCCCATTAACACAGATGTTTAAGTGTGCTGAGAGGACTCCCGTCCACATTCTGCCGGAAAGGAAGTGGAAAAAAACCTGTAGGGGCCTTTCAGCACCGCAGACAGCGGACAGCTCCCACGCAGCGCAGCGCGGACGAACAGGGAGTGTGTCCGAGACGGGCTTTCTCGCGGACCCCTCGGAGGCAGAGGTGTGAGTTTGACCGTTCATACGTCACCTGTCAGGCCTCCTGCCTCGCCTCCAGAAATTCAGCAGTTTGTCTGTCCACACCCGGACACAGCCCGGTTCCCCGCGAAAACTTTCCTCCGGCCTCTGCCGGGTGAGCAGTCTCGGCCAGAACCTCTGGTGTGTGAGTGTGAGTTAGTGTGTGTGTGTGTGAGTTAGTGTGTGTGTGTGTGTGTGTGTGTGAGTTTGTGTGAGTGTGAGTTAGTGTGTGTGTGTGTGAGTTTGTGTGTGTGTGTGTGTGTGTGAGTTTGTGTGTGTGGGGGAGAATGTGTGTGGTGTGTGTGATTGTGTGTATGACTGAGCGTATGTTAGTGTGTGTATTAGTGCATGAATGTGTGTTTGGTGTGAGTGTGTGCATGAGTGAGTCTGTGGTGTGTGTGAGGGTGTGCGATTGTGTGAGTGTGTTTGTATGTGTGTGGTGTGTGGATGTGTGTGGTGTGAGTGTGTGTACGTGCTTGCCTGTCTCTGTGTTTCTGAAGGTGTGTTGCTTTGTGCGCTGTTATTAAATCTTTAATAGTATCCGGCAATCGATTAGTCGGTGTGTGTGAGCAGTGTGTGGGAGTACGGGTGTACTGTCAGTCAGTAGGTCAGTCAGTGTGTGTGTCTTAATGCACAGAGTGTGTTGGTGGGCTGATCTGCCTTTTTACGTAGTCTGTAACAGTGGCGGTGTCTTGCAGTCAATTAGTGTGTGTGTGTGTGTGTTTTGGGGTGTCTTCACGCAGCTTGTATGCGGTCAGCCCGTCAGTCACACAGCCGGCCCGTGAGCCCTGTCGGTCCTTCAGTCCGTCTGTCCGAGTCCGGTGTTCGGGAAACACAGTTTGAAGGGAAACCGGCAGGCGCAGGCAGGGAAGAGGTGAAGGAGGGAGGGAGTGATTAGGGAGAGAGAGAGCGAGGCAGAGAGAGAGAGAGAGGGAGAGAGACGGAGGGAGGGAGGGAGGATGCTGCCGCGGCGAGCGGAAAATGGCTGCTGCGCGCCGGAGCCCCTTCCTGATGCACGGCGAGAGGACATGAAAGATGGGAGAAAGGGAAGAAGATAAAGACATGAGCGGCTGAGAGGAGAGCGAGAAAGAGAGAGCGAGAGAGAGAGCGAGAGAGAGGGCTGCGCGTGTGCTCGCTCGTGAGAGAGGGAGAGAGAGAGCGCGAGGGGGGAAAGGAAGCATACATCAGACCGGGGGGCAGCGAGCTCGAGGCGGCGGGCGACACCGAGCAATGGAGCGCGAGTGAGTCTCGAGGTTTTTTTCCCCTTTTTTTAAAAACACAAAATAAAATCAGACGAGTGAGACGGTCGTCTTTCGCCAGACAATATTTTGCGTTATTTCCAACAGTTTCACTGACACACACACACTCTCTCTCTCTCTCTCTCTCACACACACACACATATACGCGCACACACAAACAGACACACGTATACATGTTCAGAAAATCACCCCGGCTCAGTCATAGATGAAAGATATTCACCCACCCGGCGTCCACAGAAACAGAGCGGACAGATGTGGGTTCAGCCGTCATGTAGAGATGGCAACTGCAATATTATTGACGTTTTGTTAAATAGCAGCTACGCATCAGTGCCGTATGATGAGACAGGTACAAACCTTTACGGTAGTCTGGGTTTAGCGGTAGGAAACCGCTGGAAATCGAGACGAACGGCGACAGCTCTCTCACCACCGTCCCTATTGCTGTCGGGGCATGTTCGCACGGTGCTGTCGAAGCGGCTAGAATATGGCGATTTTGTTGTGTGTGTTTTTTTTTTAATCATTGTATTGGTTTTCTGCCCACTCTCGGGTTTACGAGCGCCCTTCCGCCGCGGTGACGGCGGGAGCTCGCCGGCGGGTGTGGGTGATAGTGAGGGGAGGAGGGGGGGCAGGCGCCGTCGACGGGATTTTTTTGTTTTTCTCAACGAGTCCCTCGGTTTCATTATGATTTTTTAAAGCCAAACTTTATGAATGGAATTTGATCTTTTTTTTTTCTCCCTGCCGCTCTCTCTCCCACCTCCTCCCCCTCTCCCAACACCTCTCTCTCTCTCTTCCCTCCCTCCGACTCTCTCTCTCTCTCTCTCTCTCTCTCCTCTCCTGCTCCCCCCCTCCTCAAATACCACACAACCCCACACAGGCACACACACACGCGCACACACACACACACATACATGGACGCGTCTCGGCCGAATATGCAAGGAACGCCGAGGGGACGCGTTTCTGAATCGCTCTGCTCCGCGTCGCGTTTTCATTCATAAAATAGCGGGGCCGCCTGGGTGTGAGTCCGTGCCGTGCGTGCGCGCGAGGCGCGAGGCGCGAGCGGCCGGGCGGCCAGGGAAGACGCTCGGGCGGATGACAGGAATATCCGTGACTGAGATTGAGACGCCTCTGAGGACCGCACCCGCCCCGCTCCAGGGCTGTTCATCCCGCCGTGGGGTGTGCTCGGTGTAGCGCTCCGGCCCGGGCCGGTGCCGGTTCGTGTGGTCACAGGGCTCGGGCTCGGGCTCGGGCTGGGTTTATACTGTCTCCGAGCGCAGTCCCGTCTGAGCTCCCGATGGGCCGCGCATCTTCTCCTTTCCATGAAAATGGGGATTTTTAATTTTAAACAATTGCATTCTCAAGTACTGTCGATATCCGTCGTCTGACTAAAGACAGAAACCTCACTGCGCGATATAAGTCGAGGAGAGGTTCACCTATGGGCGCGTTTCACAACCGCTGCGAGATCTCTGGCCGTTCGGGTGTTAGGACGGCTCGATTATTAAAGTTGGAATAACGCTTGGTCCCGATCACGTGACCCCCCATTCACAAAAAAAAAAACCCCATCCACCCTCGCGCAGCCCTCGCTGCACTAGCGATGCGCGAGCGAGACTCGCAGGCTGGAGTCGCATCGCGCTGTAGTCGTCTAAGAAACACACCGGTAGAATAAACGCAAGAGCCTCCTCTGTCTGGGTTGTGCTCGTCCGTGTGGGCCACTGTGCTTAAAGGGCTTCTTACATCAAATTCCAGAGGGTTAAGATTCCTAAAGCTTGAGCATCTAAGACGGTGGCAATCCTTGTGTTGACGTGTTCTGATCATCTTTACTTAGTAATTCCACATCTAAAAACAATCTCACTTCAGGCACTTGTCGTCTTCTGCGCAGTCTGGTACAGTGTCGGTGTGTTTGAGCTACTGTACTGGGACTGTAGCTCCTATTGTAACAGGACTGTTCTACTGTACTGGGACTGTAGCCCCTGTTGTAAAAGGACTGTTCCACTGTACTGGGACTGTACCTCCTATTGTAACAGGACTGTTCTACTGTACTGGGACTGTAGCTCCTATTGTAACAGAACTGTTCTACTGTACTGGGACTGTAGCTCCTATTGTAACAGGACTGTTCTACTGTACTGGGACTGTAGCCCCTGTTGTAACAGGACTGTTCCACTGTACTGGGACTGTAGCCCCTGTTGTAACAGGACTGTTCTACTGTACTGGGACTGTAGCTCCTACTGTAACAGGACTGTTCCACTGTACTGGGACTGTAGCTCCTATTGTAACAGAACTGTTCTACTGTACTGGGACTGTAGCCTCTACTCTAACAGGACTGTTCTACTGCACTGGGACTGTAGCTCCTACTGTAACAGGACTGTTCTACTGTACTGGGACTGTAGCTCCTATTGTAACAGGACTGTTCTACTGTACTGGGACTGTAGCCCCTACTGTAACAGGACTGTTCTACTGTACTGGGACTGTAGCTCCTATTGTAACAGGACTGTTCTACTGTACTGGGACTGTAGCTCCTATTGTAACAGGACTGTAGCTCCTATTGTAACAGAACTGTTCTACTGTACTGGGACTGTAGCCCCTACTGTAACAGGACTGTTCTTCTGCACTGGGACTGTAGCTCCTATTGTAACAGGACTGTGCTACTGTACTGGGACTGTAGCTCCTATTGTAACAGGACTGTCCCAGTGTACTGGGACTGTAGCTCCTATTGTAACAGGACTGTTCTACTGCACTGGGACTGTAGCTCCTACTGTAACAGGACTGTTCTACTGTACTGGGACTGTAGCTCCTATTGTAACAGGACTGTTCTACTGTACTGGGACTGTAGCTCCTATTGAAACAGGAGTATTTTGCTGTACATGATTCTTAATCATTATTTACCATGGTTTTAAACACATTTATGATTTTATACATGGCATCCAAACAGCATTTCCATTCTCTGGGGAACAAAACGAGCTGCACCAGAGATCACCGTCACTTGTGAATTGTGACAGTTTGGGCTTGTTTGCTAATTAGCAGAGTTTCAGTGTTCTAACTAGGAAGCAGAGTCGGGCGAAAGGAGGTGAGAGGCCCATCAGGTGATTAACAACGGCATATGTGGAGTCAGAGGGTCAGAGCGCAGGGTCAGCCATTTATACGGCACCCCTGGAGCAGCTGGGGTTAAGGGCCTTGCTCAGGGACCCAACGGAGTAGGATTCCTCTGCCGGCCGCGGGATTTGAACCTGCAACCTTCCAGCCACAGGCGCAGATCCTGAGCCACAGAGCCAGCCAGGGAGAGCAAGCTGGGGTATGCGAAAAGTTCCTCATGGAAGAAAGTGTATATGGCCAATAAAGTGATCTTAATCTTAATGAGTCACCTGTTACAGATGCAGAATTAGACCTCTGCAGGAAGCAGGAGGTTTGCTGCAGGTCGCTCGTGGTTGTGACAGTATGTCCCCTTGGAGGACGACGAGCACGATGGCAGGCAGAGTGATTGGTGGTGTGTGCTGTAGACAGCGAGCAGTGCTGGAAAGGACAGAGGGAGGAGAAGTGTTCTGTGGCTTGCTGCATGAAAGACCTTCTGTTAAATGTGTCCCCAGTTTTTCCCCTGAAGTGTTCCTTGGATCTGAGGCTGGAGGGAGCCTCCTTTGGTAAGAGCACAGTAAAGTGTGGTGCAGCACAGTGAGGTTGTGGTAAAAGCACAGTAAAGTGTGGTGAAGCACAGTGAGGTTGTGGTAAGAGCACAGTAAAGTGGGGTGAAGCACAGTGAGGTTGTGGTAAGAGCACAGTAAAGTGGGGTGAAGCACAGTGAGATTGTGGTAAATGCACAGTAAGGTGTGGTGAAGCACAGTGAGATTGTGGTAAAAGCACAGTAAAGTGTGGTGCAGCACAGTGAGATTGTGGTAAAAGCACAGTAAAGTGGGTTGAAGCACAGTGAGATTGTGGTAAAAGCACAGTAAAGTGTTGTGCAGCACAGTGAGATTGTGGTAAAAGCACAGTAAAGTGGGTTGAAGCACAGTGAGATTGTGGTAAAAGCACAGTAAAGTGTGGTGCAGCACAGTGAGATTGTGGTAAAAGCACAGTAAAGTGGGTTGAAGCACAGTGAGATTGTGGTAAAAACACACTAAAGTATAGTGAGGCAGTGAAATCATGGTGAAACACAGTGAATTGTAGTGAGGCAGTAAAATCATGGTGAAACACACTAAAGTATAGTGAGGCAGTGAAATCATGGTGAAACACAGTGAATTGTAGTGAGGAAGTGGAGGCTCAGAGAGCAACAGCTCAGGAGGAGAAACACTGTGGACAACCAATGCCAGGTTTCCACATCGCTGTGCAAATTTACCATGTTAATGGATAAAAAATAGAAAGTTCATCACCCACGGCCTCATTAAAATCCTTGGATATATGTAAGGCATTTTCCTGCACTGCTCGCCTCTCCGTCTGGTCTGCTGGTTGAGCCAACCGCAATAAAAACACAGGCCTGATAGTCGCTTCATATTGCAGCCACCCTGATTGTGACATCAGTTCTCAGAAGCTGAATCCTGCAACAGCACTCGCACAGGAAGTAGAAACATGACTTCCTGTGAGTAGTGCTGTGTGATTTCCAGAGCGCAATGTCAGCTGATGGCTGCAAGCCGAGCGCACTGTGAACTGATGGCATCAGGCAGGAAACGGCAGGTCGACATGGGAAAGCTGGAGTGATGTCATATCTAGGTGTCTCCTGTTCTGAATTTAAAGGAGGACACAAGGAGGCTACAAAATGGCAGCGATGTCTGTGAGAAATGTAAAGTTTTTTTATTCATTGTTGCACGATTATGTTACCGGTGCCCTTCATTTCTTTAATTTATTACTATAACTTTCCTTTATTGTCCCAGCTTTGCAGGCAGGCAAACGACACAACACAGTACAGAATACATTGAACCCAACATGAGCATTTTAACAAACGAGAAAAATACACTGTTAATTGTCCAATTGGTTAATTGGCATGGGAATAAAAGATAACTTGGTTCACTTGCACTTGAATCTAAGTGGTCTACAGTATCTCTGCCCAGAAGGAAGGAGCACAGATTCTCTGTTCAAGGGGTGGTCACGACAGCCAGTGATAACATCGCCTTCTGCAGTTTGTTTGACATAGATGTCTGACAGCTGTAGCTATTGTGCCCTGATATGTCTCTGGCTGCCATCACAATCCTGCTCAGTGTGTTTTTACTACTTGTATTAAATCTTTGAACAGATTCAGTGTAAGTTCTATAGAATAGAGTCGATGCTGTAGTACACACATTTAAAAGAGTGGAGTGTTCCTGGGAAGAACAGTCGCTGTTGGGTTGTCTTACATACGACATCCATGTTTTCCTCAAAGGTTAGTTTGTAATCAACAGCAGTGCCGAGATATCGGTCATTTTTGCCCATTTAAATTTCTTGCTCCTGAGTGACTGTTGCTTTTGTGGCTGGTGGTTGCTTTCTATAATCAATGATCATGTCTTTGGTTTCTGACACCTGAGGTTGAAGGAAGGAGTTGCTCCACCGTTCAACACAATACCGCACCACAGGCCCGTGATCAGTGTGTATGTCTTGGAGGGCGTGGACAATGACAGAGTCCTCAGCTAACTTAATGAAGTGTCTGTTTCTCCAATGGGCTTCTGCAGCTGTGTGTATAGCGAGTGTATAGGATGTGGGACAGCACACAGCCCTGAGGCAACCCAGTGGAGAACAAAGCTGCTCTGATTTAAGACAGTTTGCCCTCACTCTTCATAATCTGTTGGACAAAGTATAAGATCAACCTACACTATTCAAGTCTAGACCATTGAATAGCATGGTTTAATGGTGTTAACGGCTGATTTATTTATATAAATAAAAGCCTTGTATGTGTCTTGGGACCTTCTAGATGTGAACATAAGGGTTTCAGTAATGTGAGGGTAGCATGACATGAGGTAGACTCCTTGTGTCATGATAACTGGAAATGTAATATTCTCTGTTTTGATTACTAGCTGCAGTAAATGATCTGTAGATCTTGTTCATTTTGTTGAAGAATCCCAGGTTATAAGTTTCAACAAAATGCCTGGGCCACTTGTTCCAGATTCCCATAATCCTTTGTCTGGGCTGTGTCCTATTGTAACCCATCCCCGCCAGAGATCACTGGTCCAGTCTGTGTCCTGTTGTAGCCTTACAGTCCAGAGATCACTGGTCCAGTCTGTGTCATATTGTAACCCTACAGTCCAGAGATCACTGGTCCAGTCTGTGTCCTGTTGTAACCCTACAGTCCAGAGATCACTGGTCCAGTCTGTGTCATATTGTAACCCTACAGTCCAGAGATCACTGGTCCAGTCTGTGTCATATTGTAACCCTACAGTCCAGAGATCACTGGTCCAGTCTGTGTCCTGTTGTAACCCTACAGTCCAGAGATCACTGGTCCAGTGTGTGAGTAGTCCTGTGCTACTGGCTTTGGGTGGGCTCCATTTAGCCAGGGTTTCCTTGGGTCTTTCCAGGGTGCCTGCGATTGTGTAGTGTTGTCCACTGGAGACTTCTTGCTCCTCCCTGCAATGTTAATCTCATCTAAGCCTCTGTGGAGGTGGCAGCTTGTCCCAGGGCAGAGGAGAGTGTGAGCTCTCCTCACTGCTGGTTTGGTATGTCAGTGTGCCAGTGTAACTCTTAACCCTTTAGGAATTTTTCATGTTTCCTCATCATTATATCATGGGTGTACATTTTGTTTGCAAGTTTTCTGCGACTTGCTGTTCTTCTTTTCTTTGTTTTTGTCTCAGTACACCAAAGTAAATTGTTGTAAAGTGCAGTGCTACCAAACAAGTAGCCTGGTCTTGTCAGAACCCACAGTGTATTAACCTGTCTTTCTCCTGCAGTGCAGTGTGTGCAGTGTGTATTAACCTGTCTTTCTCCTGCAGTGCAGTGTGTGCAGTGTGTATTAACCTGTCTTTCTCCTGCAGTGCAGTGTGTGCAGTGTGTATTAACCTGTCTTTCTCTTGCAGTGCAGTGTGTGCAGTGTGTATTAACCTGTCTTTCTCCTGAGTGCAGTGTGTGCAGTGTGTATTAACCTGTCTTTCTCCTGCAGTGCAGTGTGTGCAGTGTGTATTAAGCTGTCTTTCTCCTGCAGTGCAGTGTGTGCAGTGTGTATTAAGCTGTCTTTCTCCTGCAGTGCAGTGTATGCAGTGTGTATTAAGCTGTCTTTCTCCTGCAGTGCAGTGTGTGCAGTGTGTATTAACCTGTCTTTCTCTTGCAGTGCAGTGTGTGAAGTGTGTATTAACCAGTCTTTCTCCTGCAGTGCAGTGTGTGCAGTGTGTATAAACCTGTCTTTCTCCTGCAGTGCAGTGTGTGCAGTGTGTATTAACCTGTCTTTCTCCTGCAGTGCAGTGTGTGCAGTGTGTATTAACCTGTCTTTCTCTTGCAGTGCAGTGTGTGCAGTGTGTATTAACCGGTCTTTCTCCTGCAGTGCAGTGTGTGCAGTGTGTATAAACCTGTCTTTCTCCTGCAGTGCAGTGTGTGCAGTGTGTATTTACCTGTCTTTCTCCTGCAGTGCAGTGTGTGCAGTGTGTATTAACCTGTCTTTCTCTTGCAGTGCAGTGTGTGCAGTGTGTATTAACCTGTCTTTCTCCTGCAGTGCAGTGTGTGCAGTGTGTATTAACCTGTCTTTCTCTTGCAGTGCAGTGTGTGCAGTGTGTATTAACCTGTCTTTCTCTTGCAGTGCAGTGTGTGCAGTGTGTATTAACCTGTCTTTCTCTTTCAGTGCAGTGTGTACAGTGTATTATCCTGTGTCTGCCTTATAATGCATGCCATGTGTCTTTCTTTCCATATACCGTATATATATTTTTTAATGCTTTTATCCAACTTAACTCCCATCTGCGGTCATCTTCACTGCAGGGTACATATTACCAGAATCATTCAGGTAGCCCTTGTCTCTCTCTGTCCCAGTGTGGTGCGGGTTCGTGCAGTGGTGATGACCCGCGATGATTCCAGTGGGGGCTGGGTCCCCCTGGGGGGCGGTGGCCTGAGCCACGTGATCATCTGCAAGGGGCGGAGCCTGGAGGACAGGGGGCGGAGAGATTACATCATCCGGGGGGAGCGGCTCAGGGACCGGGCGGTGAGTGTGCGTGTGTGTCTCTGTGTGTGTGGCGCTGGGTCGAGCACATCTGGAGCCCCACACAGAGCTCGGGCCACCGCTGTGTAGGAGGGACCTGAAAGTATTGGCGACAGCCCAGAGAAAAGCAGCAGGGTTCGTTCCAGAGGAGATTGATGTGGTTGTGGGGCAGTGCTGGCGGTGTGTCCAGAGCTAGGTCCGCTGTGTGTGACATCAGCACTAGGAGAAGCAATGACAGCCTGGGTCCCCAGAAGAGCTCTTTCTCACTGTACATACGAGCGCCACGTCCGTAAGGGTGTGACTGATATCTGGACGCCAGGATCAGGATGTCATTCCTGGTCCACTTGCTCACAGAGAGCGCTGCGTGTGTGCTACTTGATTGTGTTGTGTTGTATATTGACATGATGGTGTTGTATTGATTATGATGTGTTGTATATTGACATGAGGGTATTGTATTGATTGTGTTGTGTTGTATATTGATGTGAGGTGTTGTATTGATCATGATGTTTAGTATATTGATGTGAGGGTGTTATATTGATCATGATGTTTAGTATATTGATGTGAGGGTGTTGTATCGATCATGATGTGTAGTATTTTGATGTGAGGGTGTTGTATTGATTATGATGTGTAGTATATTGATGTGAGGGTGTTGTATTGATCGTGATGTTTAGTATATTGATGTGAGGGTGTTGTATTGATTGTGTTGTGTTTTATATTGATGTGAGGGTGTTGTATCGATCATGATGTATAGCATTTTGATGTGAGGGTGTTGTATCGATCATGATGTGTAGTATATTGATGTGAGGGTGTTGTATTGATTGTGTTGTGTTGTATATTGATGTGAGGGTGTTGTATCGATCAGGATGTGTAGTATTTTGATGTGAGGGTGTTGTATTGATCATGATGTGTAGTATATTGATGTGAGGGTGTTGTATTGATTATGATGTGAGGGTGTGGATTCCTGGTGTCTTGGATGTTAAAATCAGGTGCTTCCCCCTCCCCTGCTGTCTCCCTCAGCCCGTGCTGGAGTGTGCTGTGCAGAGAGGGCTGGTCTACAACAAGGTGAACCCCATCTTCCACCACTGGCGTGTCCAGGACAAGAAGTTTGGCCTGACCTTCCAGAGCCCTGCTGACGCAGTCTCCTTCGAGCGAGGGCTCCACAGCGCCATCGACAGGCTGGACAGAGGTGCTGCACCAAGAGGGGGGAGGGCTCAGAGGGAGAGAGCGGAGAGAAAGAGGGGTTCAGAGGGAGTGAAGAAGACCAACAGATAAAATGAGAGAGGGAGAGGGGGAAGGTAGCATGGAGGCAGAAGAGAAGCAGAGGCAGGGCAAGAAACAGAGATGTACAGAAAGGGGTCCATAGACAGATATGCAAAAGACCTCTATACTTAAGGTCCTATAGGTGCCTTAAATCCATTTTTACTAATAGAAGTTAGCAACAGGCAAGACTCAACAGTTACATCATCAGGATGAAAAGGGTACTGCAGGTGGGGGGGGGGCAAGCAAAAGAGAGAAAAAGCAAGAGTTTATTTCACACAGCATCTGTTCTATTGTATCTTTGTTTATTGTGTCTGTATTTACACCTGGCTGAAACCAGGCTGGGTGGCACAGTGGTCAGCATTGCTGCCTGGCAGTGCTGGGGCTCTGGGTTCGATTCCTGGGGTGCTGTCTGTGTGGAGTTTGTATGATCTCCCCGTGTTCATGTGGGGTTCCTCTGGGAGCACCGGTTTCCTTCCACAGTCCAAAGACAGGCTGGTAGGTTAATTGGCTTCTGGGAGAACCGGCCCTGGTGTGAGTGTGTGCGTGTCTGTGATGGCCTGGCGTCCTCTCCAGGGTGTATCCTGCCTTGCATTCATTGGTTGCTGGGATAGGCTCCAGCCCCCCTGTGACCTCATATTGCATGGATGAAAGAACAACACCAGGCCTGCAACTGTGAGCTGTGTTACTGTTTGTTTTGGACACTGGAACAGTGACCTGTAATAACTCTACTGCCTGGGGTCGCTGACCTCTGTTCACCCCAGCATGTGGGGTAACTGATCTCTCTTTTCCCCATAGTCTGGGGTGACATGTGCTTAGAAAAGGGAATGGCAGCTCCCTCTCACTTTGTTTCTCTGTTGTCTTTGTCTTTCTCCCTTTCTCTCGCTCAGGCTCGGATTCCCCTTCCTCCTCCACACCAGAAGAGGGCGACACTGAAGACGATGGCCTGGCCGTGAGTCGCTCTGTGTCACTCTCTCCCTCGGTGCTCTGTGAATGCGTGTCTCTGTCTCCTCTTTCTCTGAGATTGTGTGGCTTGAGCACGGTACATCAACCCTCCCCTGTCCCGCCTCCCCATCTCCCCGTCCTCGCTCTCTTCTCCCCTGCTCCCCTCCCTCTCTCGTCCCCTGTGTGTTTCACTCCTTCTCCTCCTTCCCTCTCTCTCGCTCCCTCGCTCAGTCCCAGGACAGCGAGTCGTCCTCCAGCAGCCGAAAGGAGATGCTGCCCAGGCCTGCCACCATAGTGACCAGCCAGTCCTCCGCCACCTGCTTTGTGCGCCCCCCTGCCACTGAGGATTATGGGTACGGAACCGGACACACCGTTGCCACGCCAACCCCTGCACAGGTAAAGATGCCTATGCCCCTGTTACTATGGACACCACCCATTGATGGGCTAGAGAGCAAATACTTGACATTGATTACGGAAGAGGACGATTTTTGCCTTTATTTCCCATTGTTTTATTCCTGGTGGAGCAGGGTGCACCAACAGTAATTGCGCCCTTCTTATTGCTACACCCTACTGGAAACTAGGAAAGAGCTGGGAATAAGATGACATGTGCTGCACCACTCTGAGTTCAAAGTGTGTCTTTGAGTTACTCCTACTCTTAACACCCACTCCCTGTGAAGTCCTGCAGTTTATGTTCTCCATGTTAAAAAATGACACATCCAGTCTACTGACTGCTATCCCCGCGTTATCAATGCTTCAATAAGTCATAATAATAATTCCCAATGATCACACCTAGAACTTTTGCAGGTTCTGTGTTCAATTTCTCTGCTGCTTATGGTCCGCTTCAGCTAGAAACATTGTAGATACTTGCGTCCACGTGAACTGTCAGCTGATGTAAACTGTGCAGTGAAAACCTCAGTAGCTCAGTGTGATCTTGGGCAATGAATATGAATATGAGAGAGATATACCAAAGGACATCCTAGGTGCAAGACTTACTGTATATATGTAAGCAAGCAGAAATATGCAAGATTAGTATTTCTACCCAAGCCTACAGACTCTTATTGGAGCCCCTGTGTGTGAACACACCTGGTGTGCAGATCTGCATCTAGCAGCACCAACTGTGCTCACACTATCTTTATGCTACACCTGAATTCAAACTAGAAATACATCTGGCCATCAGCTCTGATTTCACCAGCAGCCTAATTGTGCAATGCTTCTTGGTACAAAAGAGGAGCCATGCTCTCCGACATTCTCCTCTGTCTCCTTCTTGCCCTCTACCCTCTCTCTCTGTGTTCCTCAGATCCACACCCGCCCGCTGCAGCACCAGCCTGCGCCCGTGACGGCTGTCATTAACCCCCCTGCGCCCCCGCCTCCCGCTCAGCCTCCGCCCCCTCCCCTGCCCCCGCCCCAGGCCCCGCCCCCGGCCCCGCCCCTCTCCCCCCTCAGCCCTCTCTCCCCGACTCTCTCGCTGCTGGAGGAGAAGGACCTGCAGAGCCTGGACCCCTGCAAGGACCTGTGGGGCTCGCGCGGGTACGAGGACTACCGCCGGGCCGGGACTGCCAGGACTCTGGGCGTGCCCGCGGGCGGCGGCGGGGGCGTTGGCGGGAGCGGCGCGCAGGACAAAGCGGAGCTGTGCGTGGTGCGTTTCGAGAAGGAGCTGGCGGGCGGCCCGGCGGGCAGCGAGGTGGCCGTGACCCTGGACAGCAAGCCCCCGCTCCGGCTCGCCACGCCCTCGCCCACCTGCGGACCGGGGCCCAACGCCGTCGGTGCCGCGCCCGCCTCCGGCCCCGCCGGCCTGGGGGCCCGCGAGCCCGGGAAAGGATCGCCCTCCCCCTGCTGCATCCACACCTCGCTGGCCACCCCGCGCGCGCGGACTCGGAAACGGGGCGGCGGCGGCGGCGACTGCGGGCTGGGCCTGGGGCTGGGCCTGGCGGGCGGCCTGTCGCCCACGCTGGACGCCGCCGTCTCCTGCGCCGACGAGGACCACGCCGGGCCCCGCCCCCCGCCGGGCGGCTCCTCCTCCTCCTCCTCCCGCTGCGTCTACTGCCGCTCCGTCTTCAGCGCCGCCGACAACGGCCGGGGCCGCTGCCGGGACGCCCCGGACCCAGCGCTGCGCTGCCTGCGCCAGTGGACCTGCGTGTGGTGCGCGGAGAGCCTGCTGTACCACTGCATGTCGGACTCGGAGGGCGAGTTCTGGGAGCCCTGCTCCTGCGAGGAGGACGCCGGGGGGGGCGGGGGCGGCGGCGAGGGCGGCGGCGGCGGCGGGGCCGGCGGCGGCTCGGGGGGGTGCCGCCCCCACGCCCTGTGCTGTGCCCGCTGGCTGGCCCTGCTGGCCCTGTCGCTGGTCGTGCCCTGTATGTGCTGCTACCTGCCCCTGCGGGCCTGCCTGCGCTGCGGAGAGCACTGTGGCTGCTGTGGGGGCAGGCACAAAGCCGTGCGGTGAGGCTGGGCAGGCTGGGGGGGGCGGGGGGGGGCGGGGGCTGCCTTTGGGGTTTTGTCTTGGGGGGAGTGTAGTGTAAGAGCAGTTGTCGATTCGTGGCTGAGGTCCCGCGCACCTGAGTCTGTGCACACGCCCTGCAACCGAACCTTCACCCTGACCCTGTGTGAGCCTAGCCTCTCCCTCACCTTCCCTGCCTCCCGGTTCCCAGCTGACTAGGGTGCACAGGCGAAAAACCAAGAGAGAGGGGATTTCAGATTGGGGACGGAAGCCAATGTTTACACAAAGGGTGGCAGGGGGCTGAAACAGGCTTCCCAGCCGTGTGGTTGAGGCTGATTCCCCGTTAAGCCTTCAGGCCCTGAGCCCTAGCTCAACCAACCCCAGGGGGTGTGTACGGACCACAGGCGCGGTGGACCTTTCTGAGTTTTACGTGGACAGATCGCCAGTCTGCTGTTTGGAGATTTGGAGTGGGGGTGGGGGAATAGAGTTAATGCAACTTTTTTTAAGAAAGTTATTATTATAACTGTTATCGCTATTATTCGTTTTATTTTTTAAATGTTGTTTTCCCCTCCCCCTCCAAAAAAACAGGAGAATGGTCACAACAGCGAAAGGGTGTTTGAGTTACTCAGCAGTATTTCTTTCTGTATGTATTGATTGGTTCTGTTGATTGAGGTTATGATTTGAAGCACACACAGAAACACACACATCCTCCCCAAACGCATGAGAACGTGAGGAAAGAGTGAGGGAGGGAGAGACAAAGGATGGGCCTGGACACAGAGAGAGAGAGAGAGAGAGAGAGAGAGAGAGAGAGAGAGAGAGAGAGAGAGAGAGAGAGAATCTGGACACAGAGAGAGACAGATCTGGAGACACACAAAGAGAGAGAGACAAATCTGGACACAGAGACAGACAGATCTGGACACACAGAGAGACATAGACCTGGACACAGAGAGAGAGACAAATTTAGATACAGAGAGACACAATCTGGATACAGAGAGAGAGACAGGGGGACAGATCTGGCCACAGAGACACATCAGAGTGTGCTGTACTCTTTTGTATGAGTTTGGAATAATCCACGATTTCTGCTATTAGTGGAGCGCTGGGTGGCCCCACCTCTGACCAGCATGTCCTGGCGTCAGTCGTGTTTCGGCACAATCACTGCCTTGGCCTTGTGGAGCACAGAGGAAGTGCAGAGATGCCAGAGGGGCTCACAGCAGAACACGGGTTCGAGATCGAAGACGTCACGGGGAAAAGTGCACAATCACCAAATGCCAACTGCTGTTGAAAGTCCCGTGGAGACATTTCCAAGACACGCTCCAGTCGTGGTCCAGATCTTCAGCTACCTCAGCCAGCATACAATCCTATTGCCTCCGGACACCTGATCTCAGCCCCGAGCCCATGTGTGGCTGGATGCAGCTCTGGCCAAGGCGGTGACATACTGCCGCGGTTGTGTCTCTTCTGTTGCCCCAGGATCCGGGCCTGGTTTCCAACTGCCCCCCAGCGGATACCTCAAGGAGCGTGAGCTCGATGTTCAGAACTTGCCTGGCGCTGCAGGGACTACTGGGTGGTGGCAACAGCAGAGCTTTGTGTTTGCGAAGTGGAGCAGAGTCGTGGTCGAGACATGGCAAAGCAGAAAGAAAACCATGGGAGGAACAACAGTAAAGTGAGGTGTAAGGGTGGTATAAGCCAACTACTGGGGTAAATGTCTGGAAGAGATCATCCAGGTGCCTCTCCTGCCTCTGCACTGCCAGCATGCTGTACAGGAAACAACACTGTTTAGAACAGAGGGCCTAGTGTGGCTCCGAGTCCTGGAGATGCAGATAAAGTCTTTTGGGAAGGTGATTGTGTTTAAGCAGGGCACCTAGTGTCTCTGAGTCCTGGAGATGCAGGAAGGGAAGGCAACTACAGTATGTGTGTGTGTGTAGCCCGGGAAGCATTTCCCATGTCTCTTCCTGCGCCCCCAAGTCTCCAATCAGAGCTGGGGGTGGACAGCTCCTGCTCTCTTCAGCCAGCTAGCTGTGGTTCATGTGGAAAGGAGTGAAGCTGGCAGCTTGGCTTCTGGGGCTGTTGGCTGTGTTTTGGGGTGCATCCTTGTTAAATTGATGTGGAAGAAGGTCTGCCCAAACCTCAGTATCCAAGGCGGGCAGGGTACAGATCAGTGGCATGGAGTTAATTGCAGGTGTACAGTTGAGCTGTTGGGAGTATAGCATAGATGTAATACTGTTGGGGCGGTGCAGAGTATAGCGCAGGTTTACAGTTAAGTTGGTGTGGAGTATAGTACAAGTGTGCAGTTGAGGTGGTGCGGAGTATAGTACAGGTGTACAGTTGAGGTGGTGATGGAGTATAGCACAGTTAGAGCTAAGGTGGTGTGGAGTATAGCGCAGGTGTACAGTTGAGGTGAGGATGGAGTATAGCGCAGGTGCACAATTGAGGTAGTGCAGAGTATAGCACAGGTGTACAGTTGAGGTGGTGTGGAGTATAGTGCAGGTGTACAGTCGAGGTGAGGATGGAGTATAGCGCAGGTGCACAATTGAGGTAGTGCGGATAATAGCGCAGGTGCACAATTGAGGTAGTGCGGAGTATAGTGCAGGTGTACAGCTGATGTGGTGTGGAGTATAGCGCAGGTGTACAGTTGAGGTGTTGTGGAGTATAGTGCAATTAGAATTGAGGTGGTGATGGAGTATAGCACAGGTGCACAGTTGAGGTGGCAAGGAGTATAGTGCAGGTATACAGTTGAGGTGGTGTGGAGTATAGCGCAGGTGTACAGCTGAGGTGTTGTGGAGTATAGTGCAGGTGTACACTTGAGGTGGTGTGGAGTATAGTGCAATTAGAGTTGAGGTAGTGCGGAGTATAGCACAGGTGCACAGTTGAGGTGGTGTGGAGTATAGCGCAGGTATACAGATGAGGTAGTGCAGAGTATAGTGCAATTAGAGTTGAGGGGGTGATGGAGTATAGCACAGGTGCACAGTTGAGGTGGCAAGGAGTATAGTGCAGGTATACAGTTGAGGTGGTGTGGAGTATAGCGCAGGTGTACAGCTGAGGTGTTGTGGAGTATAGTGCAGGTGTACACTTGAGGTGGTGTGGAGTATAGTGCAATTAGAGTTGAGGTAGTGCGGAGTATAGCACAGGTGCACAGTTGAGGTGGTGTGGAGTATAGCGCAGGTATACAGATGAGGTAGTGCAGAGTATAGTGCAATTAGAGTTGAGGGGGTGATGGAGTATAGCACAGGTATACAGTTGAGGTGGCGTGGAGTATAGCGCAGGTGTACAGTTGAGGTGAGGATGGAGTATAGCGCAGGTGTACAGTTGAGGTGGTGCGGAGTATAGCGCAGGCGCACAATTGAGGTAGTGCAGACTATAGCGCAGGTGTACAGTTGAGGTGGTGTGGAGTATAGTACAGGTATACAGTTGAGGTGGTGTTGAGTATCGCACAGGTGCACAATTGAGGTGGTGCAGAGTATAGCGCAGGTGTACAGTTGAGGTGGTGATGGAGTATACAGCAGGTGTACAGATGAGGTAGTGTGGAGTATAGAGCAGTTGTGCAGTTGAGGTGGTGATGGAGTATAGTGCAGCTTGGCCAGGTGAGTACAGGTGAGGCAGTGCAGGGGTGGTAGAGTTGTGCTGAAGCAGAAATCACCCCTGGAGCAAATCCCACATGATGCTCAGCACTTCCAGTGCACGGCAGCGACACGGCAGCGTCAGCGTGTTGCTGAACAAGGAAACGTCTCTGCCTCGGTGCTGCCTAACATGAAAAGGCACAACGCAAAAATAAGATTTGGAAAAAAACAGTCGGAAAATCAAGTGTAACATGTTCCAGCGGAAGCACCGTCACAACTTGTGCGCTAGCAAGACGCACACCGCCGCCTCGCCGAGCACTTCCTCTCCACGAGGAGCCAGTCACAACAGGAAAGAATTTGTCTGCTGGCGTAAGAGCGATTCCTCCAGTCTTCACTCCACCGCGACGCCAGGGGTTTTGCCTGCAGTTAAAAAGCCGGGCGATGGTCTGTGGGATTCTGGGATCGTCCCTGCTTGCTTGTGTTGCGGCAGTGGCTGCTGGTTATCTTGACCTCCCTCCCCTCTTCTCACGCTCTTGCTCTTAACCGCGCCGCAAGAAGAACTGAAGGCTGTGGTGGGAGAAAGCAGCCAGGAAGCTGGGAGAGGCCGTGGAGCTCCGACGTGGACCTTCACCAGCGGCGGGTCGGCTCCCTGGCATCCCCCCGGCCTCCCAGACGGTCCTCCCTCAGGAGAACAGGCCCCGAGAATCCGAAAGAGCTGGGGGCCCGCGTTGCGGAGACACCGCTGCCCGAACATCGGCGGGGCCGACGGAATCGGCGATAACAGCCTTCATCAGCCGAGCTCCTCTACCTCTACCCAAGACCGAAGATATGAAGATGCCTGGAGCTCGGACCCTGCTTACGGACACGAGCGATACGGGAATGGGGGGTTGCAGGCCTCCTCAGGTCCAGTGGGAAGCGGGGTTCAGTGGGAGGTGTGTCCTGTGGAAGAGTTAGCAAGATCCCACACACACTCTGGTGCTTCCTCCACAGTGTGACAGAGCAGCGCATGGATTCCTATACTGACATTCCTCTGGATACAGTACACCCTACATCGACACAGAGACAGCTTCTTTTACACAGGTTTCAGAGCACAGCAGTGACGCCTCCAACAGCAAATGCTCCTTTTTATTCGGTCTTAAAGGTCTCTTTTATTTTTCTACAGACCTTGGGAACAGTTGCACCCCTTGTCCACGTATATAAAAGTGGTTTTCCGTACCCAGCCGACACGCAGATAACCAGCCTGCAACTGGCTGCTGCTGCGTCTTCATCAAACCCACCTCCAGAGACAGCAGCCTGTGACCCCAAGACTGAAATCAACATGAACTCAAAACTGGTCAAACTTACTAATGATATTGGCTATTGACTGACACACTGACTGACAGAACTACAGAGTGACACACTGATTGACATGCTCATGGACTGACACACTGACTGACAGAACTACAGAGTGACACACTGATTGACATGCTCATGGACTGACACACTGACTGACAGAACTACAGAGTGACACACTGATTGGCATGCTCATGGACTGACACACTGACTGACAGAACTACAGAGTGACACACTGATTGGCATGCTCATGGACTGACACACTGACTGACAGAACTACAGAGTGACACACTGATTGACATGCTCATGGACTGACACACTGACTGACAGAACTACAGAGTGACACACTGATTGACATGCTCATGGACTGACACACTGACTGACAGAACTACAGAGTGACACACTGATTAACATGCTCATGGACTGACACACTGACTGACAGAACTACAGAGTGACACACTGATTGACATGCTCATGGACTGACACATTGACTGACAGAACTACAGAGTGACACACTCTGACACACTGACAGAAGTACAGCATGACACACTGACTGACAGAACTACAGAGTGACACACTCTGACACACTGACAGAACTAGAGTGACACACCCACTACCTGACACACTGAGAGACTGACAGAACTACAGCGCGACTCACTGACACACTGACAGAACTAGAGTGACACACCCACTACCTGACACACTGAGAGACTGACAGAACTACAGCGCGACTCACTGACACACTGACAGAACTAGAGTGACACACCCACTACCTGACACACTGAGAGACTGACAGAACTACAGAGTGACACACTCTGACACACTGACAGAACTAGAGTGACACACCCACTACCTGACACACAGAGACTGACAGAACTACAGTGCGACTCACTGACGGACTGACGGAACGACAGAGTAACACGCTGGTCCAACATGTGGAGCGTTAGAAATAAACACTTTCACGCAAGAATGGGCCAAGTGGGACAGTGTAGAGTCACAAGATAATCTACTGCCAACTACAAGCAGCAAGTCTGGCCGCTGTCAGACACTGGCCAGACGTATGGCTGTCTGGGTGATATTACAATTTTCACACTGTATGGAATTATTATTATTATTATTTTCAAGGAGCTTTGTATGGGTTGATGTATTCATAATGCTCTCAGTTTTGATTATTGACTGCCAAGGCTGTGATTGTGGAGGTGGTGCACTGTGTCAGGGAGAGCACAAGGTCAGTGTTTCACTGCCTCGCGCTGGATGGGATGTCCCGTGCTGTGCACAGCCCCAGACCCATCTCAGAGCACATCAGTCCTGCCCCCCAGGACTGTCGGACGTGAACCCCACGTGAAGGGAGCACACCCCGCACCCTAGGAGTCACTGCTGCTCTGCGGTTGCCTAGGGGAATCCAGGTTGAGGCCGTCTGAACCGAGCCCCTCACTCACCCCCTACCCCCCCTCCAACACACACACCCACACCTCTCCAATAATCGCTTTCTTTACCGTTGCCCAGGGGAATCCCATGACCCCGAGGAAAACACACACTTTTTTTTCCCACCACAACAAAGGAAAAGTCTAACACACCCCCATTTCTCCTGCGATTCCAGAGACACAGACTCCTGACAGACAGATGTACAGAGAGACACAGCGGTAACCCACACGTACTGAGACACCAGACATCACCCCGAACACTGAAGGAGAGACTCCCTGCAGGCTCCTTCCTGACATCTTAAATAAATGTGCCTTTTGATTTCAATGTTTTTAATTCTCCTTTCTTGGTTCTGAATTTATGTATTTATTTATTGCCAAGGTGTACATTATTTCAGTAATTATTTATTGGTTGATTATATATTATTTAATTAAATGTTTCTTTAATTTGTCCTCGTTTTCTCGTTTCATTTTAATTTTGTATATTTATTTGGACCTGGGTTTTGGTTTCTGAGCTGTCTTATTTTTCTGACTTTGTGCCAATGTGCTGCTTTGAAGTGTTACATATCGTGGGTTTCTATCATTTATTAAAACCCTCACTCTATATTTTAATGACCCACTGCCTCCTGTGTCTTCTTGCATCACTACAGAGGGTGAGACAGTGAGAGAATGAGCAAGAGAGTGAAGGAGAGAGAGAGAGAGAATGAGTGAGAAGGAGCATCTGCAATAATCTGAGAACAGCTGGACCTCCAGAACACAAGTACGAAACGGAGTGACTGATACACCAAGCAGGAGAGAAAAGAACCTTGATTCTGGACAAGTAGCATGACACCTCTACAGCATGAGCCTGTGACAGGGATGGCATGGTACCCAGCAGCCATATCACCCTGCAGCTCACAGCTGGCAACCCACTGCACGTGTGAGCCTGGCCAGTACCTGGATGTTGCTGGAAATGGTGTTTCAGGAACCAGCACGGGGCGCTCACCCTGCAGTCTTTGTGGGTCCTAATGCCCCAGTACAGTGACGGGGATACTGTAAAAAGGCATTGTCCAGTGGATGAGACATACTGTAACATCTGTGGTCATTAAAAATCCCAGTGCTTTTCTCGAAAAGAGTAGGGGTGTTAATCCTGGCATCCTGGCCAAATTTCCCCCTGGCCTTTACCCATCATGGCCTCCTAATAATCCCCATCTCTGAACTGGCTTCATCACTCTGCTCTCCTCCCCACTGAGAGCTGGTGTGTGGGGAGCGTACTGGAGCACTATGGCTGCTGTCACATCATCCAAGTGGGGCTGCACACTGGTGGTGGTGGTGGAGGGGATCCCCATTACCTGGAAAGCTATTTGAGTGGAATGTCCAGGAAAGCACTATTTAAGCATGAGGAATTATTATTAAATCCAGCCCAGGTGTCCTGGGTATTGGAGTGAGGTCAAACACTTTACTAGCCGAGGATCTCCATTCGCTTCCACTAGATGGCGACATAAGCACAAGAGCCGTCGGAGGCTCTCTGTGATCAAAATAAAGCGGACATCAGGTCACTCGCCAGCTACCAGTCTGTAAAAATCAAATACTTCAGAAACTGTCTGAAACAGAAATTCACAACCCTCTGAAGTGTCCTTAAATGGGCACTTTGTTTAACCGATTAACTGAAACAAGCGTTTCTCTTTCTCATCTTCAGAAACAGGCGATTTCTAGTGACCTGTCAGGCTTGCTGGCGAGACCTTGACAAGCGGGTCTCGTCCTGATCCACCCTGCAGCTCCCAGCTGGCAGCCCCC
This sequence comes from Atractosteus spatula, assembly GCF_055471065.1. NCBI lineage: Eukaryota > Metazoa > Chordata > Actinopteri > Semionotiformes > Lepisosteidae > Atractosteus > Atractosteus spatula. The sequence goes on along the minus strand of NC_142708.1, from coordinate 71,112,449 downwards.
TGGAGCTCAGCAGTGTGAGCCTGGCCAGTACCTGGATGGGAGACCTCCTGGGAAAGCTGAGGCTGCTGCTGGAAGAGGTGTTAGTGGGGCCAGCAGGGGGCGCTCACCCTGTGGTCTGAGTGGGTCCTGCTGCGCCAGAAGCCGGTAGCGGTGAACGCTGGACGGAAAGACGAGTGTGTCTCATCTTGTTTTAGGAGAGAGGGAGGGAGAGGTGAAGGGTGAGGCAGAGGAACAGTTAGATGGCGAGAGATTTGTGCTTCGCATACATCTACACAGTTTTTCTAGAAAGTGGATCAAATACTTTAACTAGGGAAGCTGGCAGATAAATTACTTCACGTACGGTACATCTGAAAAGGTATTGGACAATAGTGTAATCCCTTTGCACACAGTGTGAAAGGTGTTGGGGCGGTGAAATGAAATCGGACATTTGTGTTGTATAATATTAAAACGTGTAGATCACGCCAAAAGATAAATTAGGCAAAACAGTCAGTTATTCTTCTGGATGTTGTTCAAATATGTCAGACTGTTAGGATGTGTTCAGTCCCTCGTCCGGTTACACATCAGCATAAATCCACCAAGACTTAAACTGCCGAATGGTAGAACTCCGTGCCGGTTTCACTAATAAACACTTCCCCGTCGTTATCATTTATTTACTTAACTGTGTAGATGTCAAGTTCAAAAAAAGTTAGTAAATCATTCAAACAAAAAATAACCATAAAATGACAAAATATTGACGCTGTCCCCCCCCCCACTCTATAACTGCTCTCACGCAATGTAAACGCAACAAGATCAGGACAAGCAGATCGGTATTAATACATGAATTATCGATATTAAAACGTCAAGACTTAAAGCCATTATATCACGTACCTAACAAAAGATATAATGCGAATGGCAGGTACATTCTTCAATTCACCTACTTTTTTTTTTTACCAAGCAAGCAACTAATTAAGTTTCTAGTGAAGAATCTAGTATTCCGCTGTCCCTCGATGTCAGAATTGTAAACACAAACCTTTTCGCACCCGTATTCCTCTGCAGTAACCAGCTGCTTTCACCCGAGTGGGCTCCAGACCCGCCTACAGCCGCTGAAGGTGAGGAAGCTCTCTCCTCCTCCGAGACTGGCCGCTTCATCGTGTGTCACCGGACAGCGCGGAGCGGGTCCGAGCTGGCGGCAGCTATGCGTTGCGACGTCCTGTTGTGCAAGTCTATAGATGTTCTGTTAATTGTGTGCGCTTCGGCAACACTGTAATTCGTCGGCCATGCCGTTTAAACTGTTTGAATCGAACCGTTCTGCAATATGCGAGTCAGCCCGCTTGGACCCGTGGCTGCTGGTTCGAGCGCCTCCCGCCGCATCCGGAAACGCTGAAGCCGAGTCCCGGGACAGGAGTGGTGGGGGGAGGTGTGCGTGGGGACACGTGGAGGGGATCGTGCGAGATACTCGTGCAGACTCGCAGCGATTACTTCCCTCATCTCCACCTGGACAGCTCCGCACCCTGCCCCCCTTTATAAACGCGCCCTCTTCATCACAGCATTGAGGAAGGACAAACATTCTGCCTGATAGAGATGCCCACAAGCTTGGACTACGACCACCTCTGACTCTGCCTTTATCCCGTTCCGGGTCGCCTGTTTTTAAAGATCAGCAGCACCTGTCAGCTGTTGATCAATCAGGCAGGTAATCTGCTCCATTAAGACAACACCGCTCCTTAAGGGCAGAAGAATACTTAGATCTCAGCCCCGCATGATCTCTAAATCACTCAGTTTAGCAATTTACCTGTTTGATTGATCTATACCTTTAGAAACAGAAGATTTAACACTGATCCCTCTGGACTGGGGCTCTCCAGGGCTGGAGATCACTGCTCTAGACAGTGATCTGTCACTGCAGTGTTTGGGCTGGTGTTGCTCTGCCTTCTTTTCAAACTGTACAGACTGTACCATTACAACTTATGAATCATGCCAGTATCGTTAAGTCTGTACCTTATTAGGTTAATTGTACATTTCTTCCTATTAAGCCAGCAGCTCTATCACCCTGCAGCTCCCAGCTGGCAGCCCCCTGGAGCTCAGCAGGTGTGGTCCTGGTCAGGACCTGTAGGGGAGACTCCTGGGAAAGCTGAGGTTGCTGCTGGAAGAGGTTTTAGTATGACCAGTAGGGGGCAGTCAATGCAGGTCCTAATGCTCCAGTATTGTGATGGGGACACTATACTGTAAAAAGGTGCCATCTTTTGGATCCTCCTCACACCTGAAAAAGGCTTCACAGCCAAAACGTTGTTTTCTCTCTTCTCTTTCCAGCAGGGAATAAACACGTTACTTGTTCCTTTGCAGACTATCTTTTGGATGAGACGTGAAACCTTAATTCCTTACCAGTCATGGCCTCCTAATAATCCCCATCTCTGAACTGGCTCTATCACTCAGCTCTCCTCCCCACTGAGAGCTGGTGTGTGGGGAGAGGACTGGTGCCCTATAGCTGCCATCACATCATCCAGGTAGGGCTGCACACTGGTGGTGATGGTGGGATTCTCCATTACTGTAAAGCTCTTTGAGTGTCCAGAAAACGGCCACGTGTCAGGATTATTATCTGAACTGCATCATTAAGTGTTTTACATCTCCGTGACTGTGAGGTGGGTCTTTCCCCACAGCCCAGGCGTGGCGCCTCAAACAGAACCTGCGAGTCCACAGACGTCCGAGCTCCGCCCAGACCTCGGAGCCCACAGGCTGGCCCTGAAAACAGACCTCAAGGAACACCAGCACGGGCAGAAAGCAAATGTTTTTATTTGGGGGGGGGGGGGGGGGGGAGGGGGACAACCACCAAAAGCCGCTCTTCCAGGACAGGTTTCGAAGCATTTTTACAACACGGCGCTGCTCGCCCGCGTCAGCAGTTCACAGAGCAAGAAGAGGGCGGAGCTGCCCAGCAGGGCGCGGCGAGGGCTCTCCCTCCCCTCAGCCAGGCCAGAAGCGCCAGGCGCGGTGGTCCTGCGTCAGGCCGCACTACTCACAGGGACGTACAGGACAGGAGCGAGATCGCTGCCCCCAGGGCCTCGGCCGCGGGCTGGCGACTGGCCCTTCCCTCTCCGTTCCGGCACAGCGCGACGCAACACTCCCTCCCCCACCGGGGGGCGCCCCTGCGCACCAGCCCTGCGCCAGAAACCGCCCCCCGCCGTCTGCGCGAGACTGTGATCTTTCAGAGGGAACCAGAACCCCCTTCTGGACCACGAAGGGAACCAGGACGCGGGTTTGCGTGCTCACACCGAGGGACCTCCAGGTGTGGGGTCGGAGAGTCCCGGTGAGATTGCAGGGAGTCTAGCAAGTCCACTTAAAACAGCCGCTAACAACGACAGGCACAGCTCAGCAAGTTGTTCAAAGAAACTCTGGTTGTGGGAGACTGAAGGGTATTCTTATTTTTCTTTGCCCAAACCCTGCCAATCAAGCCCTACCCACCCCGTCCCACTGCTAACACGACTTCATTTTACTGGTTTCATTGACTGTTTGATTTCTTTTCTATACACCTCTCTCGGTTGATTTATTCTCCACTGCCCTAAGGTGATGTACCCTGAAAGGCGCTATATAAAACACTTTATTATTATTGTTATTCCAAACGATCTCTAAATTTCAAGAACTGAACATGTCACCTCGTTCAGCTTGATCAAGATTAACATGAGCCACTGTTTTAGAAATGGATTAACAACCTGTAAATCTGGGAGGAGATCTGTTTAATAGTGTTAGGCTATTGGAACAGCTCTGTATGCCAAACTCCCAGCATCACAGTTACACTTTTTCTAAATGAATTAATAATTCATTACAAGGGTCTAAAGAGGATCTAGGCAAATCGCACTTTTATAGCCTGGGATTTTGACGATTTCTATCCCATGTTGCAGCCACTGTATTAGGCGGTATCCCCCTGCTGGACGATTTCTCCCACCCTAGTCCAGCTCACGGAGAGCGCTCCAGGGGTCAGGGGGCAGGAGCAGTCTTCGGACACCGGCCCCCGGCTCCACGCACCGGGGGGCAGAGGAAAAACCCCAGGGAAGAGAAAGGGGCAGTTTCGTCTCGACCCACGCTTGTGACACCCCCCTTTTACCTCCCTCCCCCCCCCCTCCCACCCTGCAAATCAGCCCCCAAAACTGCCACCAGCCTGACACACGAGCTGGAGATCAGCCCTCACACCGGGGGCAGGAATATCGCGGCCCGCGAGCACCAAGACAGAGCTCACTGCCCCACGCGACAGCTGCCGACAGGGCCCGGACAGCTCCCTGGCTTGAAGGAAGCTGTACAGGCCGGGCAGGAAGAGCTGCAGTGATGTCATTTCCTGCCCCTCCCTGCTCTGGACGCTACGGCGCCTCCGCCTGGAGAGACCGCTTCTGCACAAACCCCCCCCCCCCCCACCCGCACCCCCCAGACACTGCTGGGGTCTGGTCCAGCCCAGCTCCTCGCCGACAGTCCTCCCTTAACGAGCCGGACGTCATTACTGGTTAGAAGTTTGAGACTTTATGTTATTTCTGAAACCCGTGAGTTAAGAAGCAGCCTGGAGAATCAAAAGAACAGGAATTCAAAATTCACATAACGTCCGCTACTGAGGCAACTGTGGAGCTGAGGGCTGGGCGGGGTCCAGACCCCGCGAGTGTGGGGGTCTCCAGCACCAGGACCGGGGACCCCTGCTGTAAAACACGGGGGGGCCTGCCTCCCGTGAGGCCTTCGCCCCACACCGACGCGTGGTGGGGGGGGGGGGGGCTGCGATGCTCCGAGACCTCTCAGCCCGTCTCCGTGGCGTCGCCCTGAAAGTTCGCCTTTCTCTTCCTTTTCCAAAACAGAGGCGGAACAAACGCGGCGGGCAGGGCGGATCGGCGCACGCGGGGGGGGGGGGGGGGCGGCTCCCCCGGGCCCCCGGGCCCCCCCGCCTCTCTCTACTCGTCCTGGGTCCGCTCCGCGCCGTGCGAGCCCCTGAGCCGCGCCAGGATGTGCTTCTTGGGGAACTTGAGCGTGGTGCAGCCGAACTGGCTGACGCCGCCGGTGTCGCCGGGCAGCTTCTCGCGCCTCTGCACCCAGCTGCGCCAGCCGGGCTTCCAGCAGTACACGCTGTCGTAGAAGCGCGAGCCGTTCTCCCCGCCCAGCACGTAGATGCGCCGCTTCCAGCGCGCCACCCCCCCCGCGGCGATGCGGCGGGGCAGGCCGGGGAAGACCACGGGGCTGGGGGCGCGGTCGCTGCCCCCCGCGCCCCCGCCGCCGCCCGTGGCCGACTCGCGGCTGGAGCCCCGGCCCTCGCGGAAGAAGAGCACACGGCCCGTGGCGTCCAGCGGCTCCAGCTGGGTGAAGTTCCCGTCCAGGAATTTGGTGGCGTCGCGGCAGTAGCCCCCGACGGCGCACACCCCGCCCCGCACCGCCACCCCGCCCGCGCAGCAGGTGGCGCCGGAGTCCAGGCCGACGTGGCTCCAGTGGCCCGTGGCCGTGTGGTAGATCAGCACGCCGGAGTGGATGGCGGCCCGGTTCTGCTCCAGCGTGGCGCCGCCCATCAGGTAGAGGCGGCCGCGCAGGGCGGCGCAGGCGAAGGAGCGCAGGGGCAGGGGCAGCCGCGGGCCGGGGCGCCAGGCCAGCGCCCGCAGGTCGAAGCACTCGGCCGAGTCCAGCAGGGCGCCGCGGTTGCAGCCGCCCAGGGCGTAGAGCGTGTCGCCGCAGCCCAGCAGCCCCAGCATGGCACGGGGCGCGGCCATGGGGGGGCGCTCCAGCCAGCGGTCGCGCACCACGTCGTACTCGTGCAGCGCGGCCGACACCTGCCCGCTGCGCAGCACGCCGCCGGCCACGAAGAGGCGGCCCTCCACCGCCGTGCAGCCCGGGCACAGCAGCGAGCCCAGCGCCGCCAGCTGCTCCCACTTGCCCGTGCGCGGGTCGAAGCAGTCCACCGTGAACTCACCCTCGCGCAGGGAGCCGTCCTCGCGCGGCTTCAGGTCGATGCAGACGATCTTCTTCTCGAACATGCCCTCCCGCGGCCGCAGGGGCCCCCCGGGGGCCGCGCCCCCCAGCTCCTCCTCCAGCCGCCAGCTCTCCTCGGCCGACAGCAGGCCGGGCCGCAGGTGGCGCAGCAGGGCGGGCATGTGCAGGTAGCGCTGGCGGGGCTGGTGCTCGGCCCAGCGGCGGGCGGCGTCGTACACCTCCAGCTCCGACTCCACGCCCAGCCGGTCGGAGGACAGCAGGCTGCCCAGGGTGCCCGGGTCCAGCAGCAGGAAGTCCCGCTGGCGCGAGACCCGTGGGAAGTGCTGGGCCACCAGCCGCAGGGAGGCGCGCAGCAGCAGGGGGTCGTGGTGCGAGCGGGCCAGGGAGTACATCCCCAGGCAGTTCTCCACGCTCAAGTGCTCGAAGAGGAACCTGCGCAGGGCGACACAGGGACAGGCACCATCGTCACTGCCGGGCAATCAAATCAACTGATCTCACACAGACTGGTCCAGTGATCTCTGGACTGTAGGGTTACAATAGGACACAGACTGGACCAGTGATCTCTGGACTGTAGGGTTACAACATGACACAGACTGGACCAGTGATCTCTGGACTGTAGGGTTACAATAGGACACAGACTGGACCAGTGATCTCTGGACTGTAGGGTTACAATAGGACACAGACTGGACCAGTGATCTCTGGACTGTAGGGTTACAATAGGACACAGACTGGACCAGTGATCTCTGGACTGTAGGGTTACAATAGGACACAGACTGGACCAGTGATCTCTGGACTGTAGGGTTACAGTATGACACAGACTGGACCAGTGATCTCTGGACTGTAGGGTTACAATATGACACAGACTGGACCAGTGATCTCTGGACTGTAGGGTTACAATAGGACACAGACTGGACCAGTGATCTCTGGACTGTAGGGTTACAATAGGACACAGACTGGACCAGTGATCTCTGGACTGTAGGGTTACAGTATGACACAGACTGGACCAGTGATCTCTGGACTGTAGGGTTACAATAGGACACAGACTGGACCAGTGATCTCTGGACTGTAGGGTTACAATATGACACAGACTGGACCAGTGATCTCTGGACTGTAGGGTTACAATAGGACACAGACTGGACCAGTGATCTCTGGACTGTAGGGTTACAGTATGACACAGACTGGACCAGTGATCTCTGGACTGTAGGGTTACAATATAACACAGACTGGACCAGTGATCTCTGCACTATAGGGTTACAATTTTTGTTTTCAAACTAATAAGTGTGTTTTACTCTTTGAAAAAGTGAAATTACTATCATGCTAAATGTTAATTATCCCTAACACTAAGATTTCTTCAACTTTTCCCTCTGTGTGCGCGGGACTGTGCCACTGCCCGACGACTGTTGCCATAGTCACCTGGAACATAGGTCCTGCAGGGGCAGGACTTGAAGCCGATTGGCCGCCACAAACAGATCCTCAGCCGTCTCCAGGTTCAGTCCCGCCTCCCCCGTGTAGACGAACTGAATCACAGTCTCCATGACCTCGGGGGTCACCTCCTCCAGCCGGATCTCCGTGAGGCGGGACTCCACCAGCGGGCTGGTGAACATGGCGCGGAAGTAGGGGCTGACGGCGGCCAGGAGTGCCCTGGGACACGGGAGCAGAGAGATGAGCAGCTGTAATCAATCATTACTAATTAACGACCGGAAAGTCAGTCAAAGACCTACAAGGGCCAGCGGACAGGAGAGCATGAGGGGCTGTTGCTGCTGGTCTTCCTCACACATGGGAGGAGACGTGTGGTCTTAGTATTAGTAGGGCTTTAGGGCAGTAGGATCAAGAGCAGTGATGCAGTCATACAGTATCAGCAGGAGGGCTGTAGGATCAAGAACAGTGGTGCAGTCATACAGTATCAGCAGGAGGGCAGTAGGATCAAGAGCAGTGGTGCAGTCATACAGTATCAGCAGCAGGGCTGGAGGATCAAGAGCAGTGATGCAGTCATACAGTATCAGCAGGAGGGCTGTAGGATCAAGAGCAGTGATGCAGTCATACAGTATCAGCAGGAGGGCAGTAGGATCAAGAGCAGTGGTGCAGTCATACAGTATCAGCAGGAGGGCTGTAGGATCAAGAGCAGTGATGCAGTCATACAGTATCAGCAGGAGGGCTGTAGGATCAAGAGCAGTGATGCAGTCATACAGTATCAGCAGCAGGGCTGTAGGATCAAGAGCAGTGATGCAGTCATACAGTATCAGCAGCAGGCTGTAGGATCAAGAGCAGTGATGCAGTCATACAGTATCAGCAGCAGGCTGTAGGATCAAGAGCAGTGATGCAGTCATACAGTATCAGCAGCAGGCTATAGGATCAAGAACAGTGGTGCAGTCATACAGTATCAGCAGGAGGGCTGTAGGATCAAGAGCAGTGATGCAGTCATACAGTATCAGCAGCAGGCTGTAGGATCAAGACCAGTGATGCAGTCATACAGTATCAGCAGCAGGCTATAGGATCAAGAACAGTGGTGCAGTCATACAGTATCAGCAGGAGGGCTGTAGGATCAAGAGCAGTGATGCAGTCATACAGTATCAGCAGCAGGGCTGTAGGATCAAGAGCAGTGATGCAGTCATACAGTATCAGCAGGAGGGCTGTAGGATCAAGAACAGTGGTGCAGTCATACAGTATCAGCAGGAGGGCTGTAGGATCAAGAACAGTGGTGCAGTCATACAGTATCAGCAGCAGGCTGTAGGATCAAGAGCAGTGATGCAGTCATACAGTATCAGCAGCAGGGCAGTAGGATCAAGAGCAGTGATGCAGTCATACAGTATCAGCAGCAGGCTGTAGGATCAAGAGCAGTGATGCAGTCATACAGTATCAGCAGCAGGGCTGTAGGATCAAGAGCAGTGATGCAGTCATACAGTATCAGCAGCAGGGCTGGAGGATCAAGAGCAGTGATGCAGTCATACAGTATCAGCAGGAGGGCTGTAGGATCAAGAACAGTGGTGCAGTCATACAGTATCAGCAGGAGGGCTGTAGGATCAAGAACAGTGGTGCAGTCATACAGTATCAGCAGCAGGCTGTAGGATCAAGAGCAGTGATGCAGTCATACAGTATCAGCAGCAGGGCTGTAGGATCAAGAGCAGTGATGCAGTCATACAGTATCAGCAGGAGGGCTGTAGGATCAAGAGCAGTGATACAGTATCAGCAGCAGGGCTGTAGGATCAAGAGCAGTGATGCAGTCATACAGTACCAGCAGCAGGGCTGTAGGATCAAGAGCAGTGATGCAGTCATACAGTATCAGCAGCAGGGCTGTAGGATCAAGAGCAGTGATGCGGTCATACAGTATCAGCAGGAGGGCTGTAGGATCAAGAGCAGTGATGCAGTCATACAGTATCAGCAGGAGGGCTGTAGGATCAAGAGCAGTGATGCAGTCATACAGTATCAGCAGCAGGCTGAAGGATCAAGAGCAGTGATGCAGTTATACAGTATCAGCAGCAGGGCTGTAGGATCAAGAGCAGTGATGCAGTCATACAGTATCAGCAGGAGGGCTGGAGGATCAAGAGCAGTGATGCAGTCATACAGTATCAGCAGCAGGGCTGTAGGATCAAGAGCAGTGCTGCAGTCATACAGTATCAGCAGGAGGGCTGTAGGATCAAGAGCAGTGATGCAGTCATACAGTATCAGCAGGAGGGCTGTAGGATCAAGAGCAGTGATGCAGTCATACAGTATCAGCAGGAGGGCTGTAGGATCAAGAGCAGTGATGCAGTCATACAGTATCAGCAGGAGGGCTGGAGGATCAAGAGCAGTGATGCAGTCATACAGTATCAGCAGGAGGGCTGTAGGATCAAGAGCAGTGATGCAGTCATACAGTATCAGCAGGAGGGCTGTAGGATCAAGAGCAGTGATGCAGTCATACAGTATCAGCAGCAGGGCTGTAGGATCAAGACCAGTGATGCAGTCATACAGTATCAGCAGGAGGGCTGTAGGATCAAGAGCAGTGATGCAGTCATACAGTATCAGCAGCAGGGCAGTAGGATCAAGAGCAGTGATGCAGTCATACAGTATCAGCAGGAGGGCTGTAGGATCAAGAGCAGTGATGCAGTCATACAGTATCAGCAGCAGGGCAGTAGGATCAAGAGCAGTGATGCAGTCATACAGTATCAGCAGGAGGGCTTTAGGATCAAGAGCAGTGATGCAGTCATACAGTATCAGCAGGAGGGCTGTAGGATCAAGAGCAGTGATGCAGTCATACAGTATCAGCAGCAGGCTGTAGGATCAAGAGCAGTGATGCAGTCATACAGTATCAGCAGGAGGGCTGTAGGATCAAGAGCAGTGATGCAGTCATACAGTATCAGCAGGAGGGCTGTAGGATCAAGAGCAGTGATGCAGTCATACAGTATCAGCAGCAGGGCTGTAGGATCAAGAGCAGTGATGCAGTCATACAGTATCAGCAGGAGGGCTGTAGGATCAAGAGCAGTGATACAGTATCAGCAGCAGGGCTGTAGGATCAAGAGCAGTGATGCAGTCATACAGTATCAGCAGGAGGGCTGTAGGATCAAGAGCAGTGATGCAGTCATACAGTATCAGCAGCAGGGCTGTAGGATCAAGACCAGTGATGCAGTCATACAGTATCAGCAGGAGGGCTGTAGGATCAAGAGCAGTGATGCAGTCATACAGTATCAGCAGGAGGGCTGTAGGATCAAGAGCAGTGATGCAGTCATACAGTATCAGCAGCAGGGCTGTAGGATCAAGAGCAGTGATGCAGTCATACAGTATCAGCAGGAGGGCTGGAGGATCAAGAGCAGTGATGCAGTCATACAGTATCAGCAGCAGGGCTGTAGGATCAAGAGCAGTGATGCAGTCATACAGTATCAGCAGCAGGGCTGTAGGATCAAGAGCAGTGATGCAGTCATACAGTACCAGCAGGAGGGCTGTAGGATCAAGAGCAGTGATGCAGTCATACAGTATCAGCAGCAGGGCTGTAGGATCAAGAGCAGTGATGCAGTCATACAGTATCAGCAGCAGGGCTGTAGGATCAAGACCAGTGATGCAGTCATACAGTACCAGCAGGAGGGCTGTAGGATCAAGAGCAGTGATGCAGTCATACAGTATCAGCAGCAGGGCTGTAGGATCAAGAGCAGTGATGCAGTCATACAGTATCAGCAGCAGGGCTGTAGGATCAAGAGCAGTGGTGCAGTCATACAGTATCAGCAGCAGGGCTGTAGGATCAAGAGCAGTGATGCAGTCATACAGTATCAGCAGGAGGGCTGTAGGATCAAGAGCAGTGCTGCAGTCATACAGTATCAGCAGCAGGGCAGTAGGATCAAGAGCAGTGATGCAGTCATACAGTATCAGCAGCAGGCTATAGGATCAAGAGCAGTGATGCAGTCATACGGTATCAGCAGCAGGGCAGTAGGATCAAGAGCAGTGATGCAGTCATACAGTATCAGCAGCAGGGCTGTAGGATCAAGAGCAGTGGTGCAGTCATACAGTATCAGCAGGAGGGCTGTAGGATCAAGAGCAGTGATGCAGTCATACAGTATCAGCAGGAGGGCTGTAGGATCAAGAGCAGTGATGCAGTCATACAGTATCAGCAGGAGGGCTGTAGGATCAAGAGCAGTGATGCAGTCAAACAGTATCAGCAGCAGGGCAGTAGGATCAAGAGCAGTGATGCAGTCATACAGTATCAGCAGGAGGGCTGTAGGATCAAGAGCAGTGATGCAGTCATACAGTATCAGCAGCAGGGCTGTAGGATCAAGAGCAGTGATGCAGTCATACAGTATCAGCAGGAGGGCTGTAGGATCAAGAGCAGTGATACAGTATCAGCAGCAGGGCTGTAGGATCAAGAGCAGTGATGCAGTCATACAGTATCAGCAGGAGGGCTGTAGGATCAAGAGCAGTGATGCAGTCATACAGTATCAGCAGCAGGGCTGTAGGATCAAGACCAGTGATGCAGTCATACAGTATCAGCAGGAGGGCTGTAGGATCAAGAGCAGTGATGCAGTCATACAGTATCAGCAGGAGGGCTGTAGGATCAAGAGCAGTGATGCAGTCATACAGTATCAGCAGCAGGGCTGTAGGATCGAAAACAGTGGTGCAGTCATACAGTATCAGCAGGAGGGCTGTAGGATCAAGAGCAGTGCTGCAGTCATACAGTATCAGCAGGAGGGCTGTAGGATCAAGAGCAGTGGTGCAGTCATACAGTATCAGCAGGAGGGCTGTAGGATCAAGAGCAGTGATGCAGTCATACAGTATCAGCAGGAGGGCTGTAGGATCAAGAACAGTGATGCAGTCATACAGTATCAGCAGGAGGGCTGTAGGATCAAGAGCAGTGCTGCAGTCATACAGTATCAGCAGTAGCCGTACCTGTGACAGGTAAACTTCCTCCCCTCTACTATCAGAGTCACGTCACAGAGCTGCCGAGCATCCAGGAGCTGCTTGAGACCTGACAGAGAAATTTACATTTTTAAAACTTCAGAGGATTTTCGACAATTAAAATGCTAAATAGTCACAGTCCCCGAATGACCTAAATAACTGAAGAACTGAGCAACCTCCTTTAAAAAAAACACACGTCCCATATTATACATAATACTCTCTACACACATTTTAATCCCCTTCTGTGCACTTTAACCTGCTTTAATATACTAGGGCAATAAAGCCAAGTTCCACCAGTGGGTGTCGCTTGTCTCTCTTAAAGAGAAATTAAAAATATTTCATTTTCCGAAATAAAAGCAGTGGCCCAGTATAGCCACCAGGGACACTGTGCTACAGAGGCTGAGGATAAGGTGCAGATTACTCAGTCCCTGCAGATCTAGTGACAGTTCCTAACAACAGGGGTGTCCTGGCTCACTTCTATTCTGCCTTGTGCAATCTGGGTTTCCCAAAATTCCCCCTTGACTCTCTCGTTTCTCCCAGATCTGCTGAGGAGTGGGAGCGCTGCAGCATGATGATGTCAGGCTTGAGACCCGAGACCCGAGACCCGAGAGCAGCTGGGCGTAGGATCTGGGAGACCTTCTGTGATGCAATGAGTGATACAAGAGCAAGACCACTCTGACCTACTGGTCTCCAGCCTGCTGGCTGCTGCAGTAACTCTGGAAATCCCAGTCACAATCGATCAAGGACACAGCCCAGAGTTCTTGTAACTGCTGGGTTCCGATAGTTGTGGCTCTGGTGCAAGGTTCCACCCGGGACTTATTTATTGGTCAGGGTACTAGGAAGCTTCTTCATTGTGTGCGCCGGCACCTCAGTTTGTCCAGGTGTGCAACGTGCGCCGTGCGCGCTGTATCAGTGTACGCGGAGAGCGACCGCTCCGGGTCAGTCGGGTACCTTGGGTGACGTACTCTCCCAGAGGGGTGGTGGTGTCGTCAGGGAAGTCCTCCTCTTCAGAGTCGCTGTCGGAGAGCGGCTCTCCTGGGCCACTGTCCCCATCCTGCCAGGGCTGCGGCCGCCACATCGCCAGCTGACACTGTCCTGCAAGACACACACAGGCTCCGTCACACAGAGACACACACAGCCTCCGTCACACAGAGACACACACACAGACACACACAGCCTCTATCACACATAGACACACATACAGACACACACAGAGACACACAGAGACACACACACAGACACACACAGCCTCTGTCACTGCTCGCACACACAGCCTGATTTAGGAACACAAAGGGAACTTCATTTTAGAAATAAAAGCCTGTTGCTCTGTTTGAAAGGGCGACTGAGAGATGAGGTTAACCTGTCAACTTGGTCTGTCCTCCTTTCTTTACTGCAATAAAAGAAATCAGGACTTGATTCGTCTGAAACATGTGTGGTTTTCCTTGTGGAGTCTAACAATACCCTCTACTTCATACACAGCTCCAGAAAAATAAGATAAGATCAGATCACTTTATTGGCCATATACAATTTCCTGCATTAGGAATTTGTCTTTTCACAGACCCCAGCTTGCTCTCCATGAGACACGCAGACAGGGAGAGAAGCTGGGGGTCAGAACGCAGGGTTGGCCATTTATACAGTGCCCCTGGAGCATCTGGGGTTAAGGGCCTCACTCAGGGGCCCAGCGGAGTAGGATTCCTCTGCCGGCCGCGGGATACGAACCGGCAACCTTCCAGCCACAGGCGCAGATCCTGAGCCACAGAGCCAGCGCTCCGCCATTAAACTGATCAGAACAGACACTACACTTGCTCTGGGCCATAGGCCACAAGCGGAAGGACCAGACGCAGATTCAGGAATCCAGGTGGGGTTGTGTTTGAGAAGTTCATCTTCTCTCAACGGGAACGTGGGCTCTGGGAGGCCCCAGGACTGTGGAGAGGCGGTGCCATTGCTGCCGGGTCCAGCCAGGTCCGGTTTCCGGAAGCGGAGCAGCCTCTCCGGTTCCAGTCCCCCGAAAAAGGGACAAAGCAGCGAGGAGGCTGGCCAGACCCGCGGACCAGCGAGAGCCCCGTCCTCCTGCGTCACGCCATGTCTGTCGGTCGGCACCAAGCCCAGTGCCTGCTCGGCACGATCCCGGGCTCCAGCAGGTAGCCCCCGCCCCGGAGATCTCGGACATACGATGCTTAATCGGACTTTGATGGCCACGCAAAAGAAACACGAACCAGCGTTAGCGGTTTAAACACGAGATGACCAGACGGAGACACGTGGCCGATACTGAGGGTAGATATGAAGTATGAAGTAGAGGGTATTGTTAAACTCCACAAGGAAAACCTCACACTTACGTAGAGCTTTTCTGGACCCTCCACCCAGAGTTCTGCACAGGTAATGGGAACTCCCCACCACCCCCACCAGTGTGCAGCCCCACCTGGATGATGTGACGGCAGCCAGAGTGCACCAGTACACTCTCCACACACCAGCTCTCAGTGGGGAGGAGAGCAGAGTGACGGAGCCAGTTCAGAGACGGGGATTATTAGGAGGCCATGACTGGGAAAGGCCAGGGGTAAATTTGGCCAGGACACCGGGGTAACACTCCTACTTTATTTTCAAGAAACACCCTGGGATTTCCATTAACCACAGAGAGTAAGGACTTCGTTTTTTTACGTCTTTTCCGAACGACAGCGCCTGTTTACAGTATAGTGTCCCCGTCACTATAGTGGGGCATTAGGACCCACACAGACCGCAGGGTGAGCGCCCCCCTACTGGCCACACTAACACCTCTTCCAGCAGCAGTTTTTCCCAGGAGGTCTCCCCTCCAGGTACTGTCCAGGATCATACTGTTGAGCTCCAGGGGGCTGCCAGCGGTGAGCTGCAGGTGATAGAGCTGCTGGCTAGATGATACACACCTACTGCACGGACAAGCGATCCGACCACAATGAGAGACTCCGATCAGAGAGGGGAGAGGGCACACAGAGAGACGCGTGGGCGCTCTGGCCGCGACGCAGATGTGGGGTGAACACTCCCGCCCTCCGGGGAGCAGAATGGGGGGAGGCAGGAGGCAGGAGGCAGGAGGCAGACAGAGCGTCCAGCACCAAGGGCACTCGACAAGCAGGCAGGACGAACGGCCAGGCCACAGGAACAGTAACAGAATCAGAGAGAAAGACAGGTGGGCTGCCAGGGAGGCTGAAAGGTATCCAGACACTTACAGCGTCGGTGTGACAGTCTGCTCTGTTCTTGACAGAAGGATACAAAGAGAGATACATAATTTTGCGCCTCAGACTTGCGCAGAGGCCACGTTGATCTCCAAGCCGCGCTCTCGGCTGTAGTTTATGTCTGACGGAGACACAGACCGAGGCGGACAGACGGGGGAGGGGGCTCAACCAGAGACCCACGGCCCCCCCCACTCTCCCCGGGGGACCTCCGAGACTGTCCAGAACAACACACGCGCGCGCGGGGCCACCACCATTCCTTCCCAGCAGCGTGGAAAATCAACGAGAGCACAAACTGCCGAGGTCTCCCCACCCCCCTACCCATCCCTCTCTCTCCGTCCCCGGGTTACTCGGTCGCCCCTGAAGCCCGAAGCTCACCGGTGCGCTGAGTCAGTCCGGCACACGCTCTCCCGGACCGGCGACCGGACCGCTGCACCCCGGCGCACGCCGCGTCAGCTCACCCGCGTCCTGCGCACCGCAGCCCGATCCACACGCCGTGCCTGTCGGAACAGCGGTCGGGCGCATCCCGGGGAATGCGGCTCTAGTGCAGCGGGCTCCTGTGTCGGGAGAGATGAGGAACTAATGAGCGCGGTGTTCTGGCTCCATCGCACCGGTGGACCGTCCAGCACCTGCAGAACCAACCCCTCCCGGGCCGCGGGGAGGGACCACTAACCTGTAGGCACCGCCTGACTGTCTTCCTTGGAGAAACGACGCCGAATTAGAATTAATGTTCGTTTTAAAAACCCACTTTTTCCGACTGTCAAAACGACCACACGCACACGGTCCCATAGAACAACAGCGTAGTCGGAATCGGAACAACCTAGAGTACTTCCGCCCGTCTGATTGGTTGGAGTCCGATCCCGCCTTACCGTTTCGACGCTCCCATTGGCCTACATTTGTTTCCAGTCCCGCCCACATCTCCCATTTCCGTATTCAACATGGCGGCGCCCATGGGTGTGTTTCTGCGCGGCGGCTTCGTGTCGCTGAAGAAGCCGCTCGATCCCCGCCGGTTCTGGGGGTCAGCCGGTGGGGTGGGTCGCCGCTGCAGACACGCGGGCCGCAGCAGGCTGTACGAGCACGTCCGCGAGGGCTACAGCGACAAGCCCGAGCTGGACATGCGCTTCGTGTGTGAGCACACCGACAGGGTCATCGCAGAAGTGGAGAGCAGGAAAGGAGACCTGCGGGGGGAGGACGTGCGAGGGATCGTGAGTCTGTCTGTGTGCCTGCCTGTCCGTATTGAGTGTCCGTCCTCCTGCCAGCCTGCCTGTCCGTATTGAGTGTCCGTCCTCCTGCCTGCCTGCCTGTCCGTATTGAGTGTCCGTCCTCCTGCCAGCCTGCCTGTCCGTATTGAGTGTCCGTCCTCCTGCCTGCCTGCCTGTCCCTATTGAGTGTCCGTCCTCCTGCCTGCCTGCCTGTCCCTATTGAGTGTCCGTCCTCCTGCCTGCCTGTCCGTATTGAGTGTCCGTCCTCCTGCCTGCCTGCCTGTCCGTATTGAGTGTCCGTCCTCCTGCCTGCCTGCCTGTCCCTATTGAGTGTCCGTCCTCCTGCCTGCCTGCCTGTCCGTATTGAGTGTCCGTCCTCCTGCCTGCCTGCCTGTCCGTATTGAGTGTCCGTCCTCCTGCCTGCCTGCCTGTCCGTATTGAGTGTCCGTCCTCCTGCCTGCCTGCCTGTCCCTATTGAGTGTCCGTCCTCCTGCCTGCCTGCCTGTCCCTATTGAGTGTCCGTCCTCCTGCCTGCCTGCCTGTCCGTATTGAGTGTCCGTCCTCCTGCCAGCCTGCCTGTCCGTATTGAGTGTCCGTCCTCCTCCTGCCTGCCTGCCTGCCTGTCCCTATTGAGTGTCCGTCCTCCTGCCTGCCTGCCTGTCCCTCTTCGGTTGTGCCAGGCGCACTGTGGGGGAGGTCTGAGCTCCGTTCTCGCCTTCGTCAGCTGAGGTCCCAGCTCGACACTACGCAGAGCAGAGCGGGGCATGTATCAGTAGTCTGCCCAGGTGGTGCAGGTGCATGAGGGGCAGCGCTCAGGTGTGTCTCTCTCTCCAGGTGTCCGTGTGGCAGGAGCTGCAGGCGGTGGGCGAGGATATTGCGCGCCTGGAGCAGGAGAAGAGGGAGGTCAGCGAGAAGGTCCGGGCCCTGGTGGTGAGTGTGTCTCTCCCCCATGCCTGAAGACAGCTGGGCGCCCATCTGTTTCAGGAATATAGACCACTTTCTGCAATGCTATCTTGATGAAACAAAAGCTCTTCTACCTGTGAGGACCTGTCCAATGGGCTGTATAATGAAAACTGTGGCCAATGGTCCCATCTGTGTGTGTTCCAGACTACACTGTCACACAGTGTTCATTTGCACTGCACAGCTGTTGAAACACACCAGCTGACGTTTTGCTGTTTGAGCATGCTATAGAGGTGGTGTGTGGTGGCTGTGTTGTCCTTAGTCTTCATTTCCTTCTGTTTTAATTTCAGGAGCAGCAGGACAAGGCTGTGCTGCCCAGTGTAAGTACACTACACGTGTTTCTAATGCACTTTTTATAGATGGCACTGCCAAGTGGTGTCCAGAAAAAACACTAGGGCAAAAAAATTCAGTGCTTCGGTATTCCATCTCATTATGAGCTAAATTTCACATATACATATTTTAACAACCCCAAAAAGGCTTTAGAAAGAAGTGGGAATCCCAGCTGGCTCAGCCACTGTAGGCACTTTCATGGATTGCACAATGGGCCTTCAACTCCAGAGATCACTGGTCCAGTCTGTGTCCTATTGTAACCCTACACTCCAGAGATCACTGGTCCAGTCTGTGTCCTATTGTAACCCTACACTCCAGAGATCACTGGTCCAGTCTGTGTCCTATTGTAACCCTACAGTCCAGAGATCACTGGTCCAGTCTGTGTCCTATTGTAACCCTACAGTCCAGAGATCACTGGTCCAGTCTGTGTCCTATTGTAACCCTACAGTCCAGAGATCACTGGTCCAGTCTGTGTCATATTGTAACCCTACAGTCCAGAGATCACCGGTCCAGTCTGTGTCCTATTGTAACCCTACAGTCCAGAGGTCACTGGTCCAGTCTGTGTCATATTGTAGCCCTACAGTCCAGAGATCACTGGTCCAGTCTGTGTCATATTGTAACCCTATAGTCCAGAGATCACTGGTCCAGTCTGTGTCATATTGTAACCCTACAGTCCAGAGATCACTGGTCCAGTCTGTGTCATACTGTAACCCTTTAGGCAAGAAATTGCTGTGGTGAAAGTCTATGAGGCCCCTATGTAAGCCTTTGCATTCAATTTTATTTTATTTTTTCCTTTTTTGTTTTTTACGAAAACAACCTATAATGCACTTTCCCATAAACACATTAACAGACATAAGCATCTAAAAAGTGTTCCAAGAAAATTGTGTGGACGGGTCATCTTTCCTGTGCGAATTGTCCTGCCACAATGCCAGTCAGCATCTGGGTTCTCAGTCGCTTTAGTCTTGTGGCTGTTGAAGCAGCCCTCTGAACAGTGCCTCTTCGAGGGCAGCCACACCTCCGTGAAGTGCGTGAAGTAGATCTCGATATCCAGGTGCTTATGGTGCATTCAATTTTAATACCACACTGCCACCTAGTGGTAGGTTTATGATATGGAATTCAAAATCAGAATCGTTTTCTTTCCCTTTTCGATCGTGTAACAACCTCACCGGAAGTAAATTGTAAAAAACCTAAAATAGGTAGCTGTAATAGTAATATTGGCTGTAGTTTTCGCAGTTATTTGTTTGATTATTCAGGGCTGGAAAATGTTTTGGAATAGAAGAATCAAACATCACCGTTGCATCTGTGAAAGTGTCCTTCGGTGTTTGTGTAGCCATGTTCTTTCAGTGAACTGTGTCTTTTCATCGTTCTGTCTCTCAGCTGCCAGAATACCAACATCTGCGGGGAGCCGGGCGGGATATCCGTCTCAGACTGAACCAGCTGTACCCCCGGCACAGTGAGCTGGAGTGCAAACACTACACTACCACCCTAAGACTGCCCAACCGCACAGACCCCAGTGTGGTGAGTTTCTCTCACATGACATTGCCTGACAAACCCTGAGACTTTGAGAGAGATTCTCTGAGCCCAGGACCCACTGTCCCATTCCCTGCGCCCAGGACCCACTGTCCCATTCTCTGAGCCCAAGGCAAACTGTCCCATTCTCTGAGCCCAAGGCAAACTGTCCCATTCTCTGAGCCCAGGACACACTGTCCCATTCTCTGAGCCCAAGGCAAACTGTCCCATTCTCTGAGCCCAGGACACACTGTCCCATTCTCTGAGCCCAAGGCAAACTGTCCCATTCCCTGCGCCCAGGACCCACTGTCCCATTCTCTGAGCCCAGGACCCACTGTCCCATTCTCTGAGCCCAAGGCAAACTGTCCCATTCTCTGAGCCCAAGGCAAACTGTCCCATTCTCTGAGCCCAGGACACACTGTCCCATTCTCTGAGCCCAAGGCAAACTGTCCCATTCTCTGAGCCCAGGACCCACTGTCCCATTCCCTGCGCCAGGACCCACTGTCCCATTCCCTGCGCCAGGACCCACTGTCCCATTCCCTGCGCCCAGGACCCACTGTCCCATTCCCTGAGCCCAGGACCCACTGTCCCATTCCCTGAGCCCAGGACCCACTGTCCCATTCCCTGAGCCCAAGGCAAACTGTCCCATTCCCTGCGCCCAGGACACACTGTCCCATTCCCTGCGCCCAGGACACACTGTCCCATTCCCTGCGCCCAGGACACACTGTCCCATTCTCTGAGCCCAGGACACACTGTCCCATTCTCTGAGAGACAGTGACACTAACAGACGTGCTGAAGAACTATATTGGCCTTCAGAAGATTTGCCCAAAATACCAACCAGGCTCCATTGTTTTTTCAGCCCGTTGGGGATGAGAGCCAGGCCCGCGTGGTGGAGCTGGCTGGGCAGAAGCCTGGTAAGACGGGATCGGACCCTGTGCCGGGGAAGTGTGTACAGTGTGGACATCTCAACCCCTGATCGTTCACGATGTTTCCCTTCGTTCCATCTCTGCCTGTTCTTTCGCAGATTTTGACTTTAAAGTCAAAGGGCACCTGGAGATCGGAGAGGGGCTGGACATCATCAGGCAGAGGTGAGAAGCCTGGCTGTGTGAAACGTGGGCTTTAGCACGAGCCCAAAAGCTGCCTCTCTTGCTGTTTGGCTGCCGTGTGCCCTGTGGGCACCATTAGGAGATGAGGAGTGGGGTGTTAATTTTGCATGAGGTCTCTTTGTTTCCGGTAAGCAGCGCCCCCGGCAGTTTCCAGGCTATTGAGAGTGAAGAGGGAGGGGAGTCTGCAGGGAAAACCATTGTATTAGCAAATTACAGGATTTGAAAAGTCCAGGCATCACAACTGTCAAGCATTATTGTGTTCTAAAGTACAGGGTGTTGCCTTGGAGTATAATGCACCTTTTTGATGAGCTTGTACATGAACATTGATACTTGTCTTTCTACCCCTTTCCCTCTCTCTGTGTCTCTCGCTTTCTTTCCACCTCCACCCCCACCCCCCGTGTGTGTCTCCTAGGCGGCTGGCTCATGTCTCCGGTCACCGGTCGTATTACCTGCGGGGGGCGGGGGCTCGGCTGCAGGCTGCTCTGCAGAGCTTCGCCCTGGACAAGCTGCAGCGCAGGGTGGGACAGTGAGCGAGCGTCTCCGTCTGTCGCTTCGGTGCTCTGGCTGTTCTGCTCCTCTTTCGTCCATCTCTGTGGGCCGTTTGTGTGGCTCTTCTGCCCCTGTGGAACACCAGACAGTTACAAACAAGGAGAGATCGTTCAGCCCATCAGCCCCTTTTGTTGGTAGCTTATTAGCTGAGGCTCTTGACCTCATCACCGTCCACAGCATGGTTGGGTAGCTTGTTTAAGACCCCACGTCTCTGACTCCCCCCAGTTCCATACTGCCTCCCACTTACCTCTGAAAGCTGGTGGAGGTGGCTCACCCGGTCTTTAAAGACTCATGCAGCCTCAACAGAGCAACAGGCAACAGACTATTCCCATAGACTCAACAGAGCAACAGGCAACAGACTATTCCCATAGACTCAACAGAGCAACAGGCAACAGACTATTCCCATAGACTCAACAGAGCAACAGGCAACAGGCTATTCCCATAGACTCAACAGAGCAACAGGCAACAGGCTATTCCCATAGACTCAACAGAGCAACAGGCAACAGGCTATTCCCATAGACTCAACAGAGCAACAGGCAACAGGCTATTCCCATAGACTCAACAGAGCAACAGGCAACAGGCTATTCCCATAGACTCAACAGAGCAACAGGCAACAGGCTATTCCCATAGACTCAACAGAGCAACAGGCTATTCCCATAGACTCAACAGAGCAACAGGCTATTCCCATAGACTCAACAGAGCAACAGGCTATTCCCATAGACTCAACAGAACAACAGGCAACAGGCTATTCATAGAGAGTCCACAGAGCAACAGGCAACAGACTATTCCCATTGACTCAACAGAGCAACAGGCAACAGGCTATTCATAGAGAGTCCACAGAGCAACAGGCAACAGACTATTCCCATTGACTCAACAGAGCAACAGGCAACAGACTATTCCCATAGACTCAACAGAGCAACAGGCAACAGGCTATTCCCTTAGACTTAACAGAGCAACAGACTATTCCCATAGACTCAACAGAACAACAGGCAACAGGCTATTCCCTTAGACTTAACAGAGCAACAGACTATTCCCATAGACTCAACAGAGCAACAGGCAACAGGCTATTCATAGAGAGTCCACAGAGCAACAGGCAACAGGCTATTCCCATAGACTCAACAGAGCAACAGGCAACAGACTATTCCCATAGACTCAACAGAGCAACAGGCAACAGACTATTCCCATAGACTCAACAGAGCAACAGGCAACAGGCTATTCCCTTAGACTTAACAGGGCAACAGGCTATTCCCTTAGACTTAACAGAGCAACAGACTATTCCCATTGACTCAACAGAGCAACAGGCAACAGGCTATTCATAGAGAGTCCACAGAGCAACAGGCAACAGACTATTCCCATTGACTCAACAGAGCAACAGGCAACAGACTATTCCCATAGACTCAACAGAGCAACAGGCAACAGGCTATTCCCATAGACTCAACAGAGCAACAGACTATTCCCATAGACTCAACAGAGCAACAGCCAACAGACTATTCATAAAGAGTCCACAGAGCAACAGACTATTCCCATAGACTCAACAGAGCAACAGCCAACAGACTATTCATAAAGAGTCCACAGAGCAACAGGCAACAGACTATTCCCATAGACTCAACAGAGCAACAGGCAACAGGCTATTCCCTTAGACTCAACAGAGCAAGACACTAGCCCCTCAGAGTCAACAAAACAAGAGGCACACACACAGACATACTTTAGGCTTTTTTCATTTTTAAACACCCATTACAGAAGATATGCGAAATGAAGACCCTTTTCCTCTCTTCCAGGGCTTCGTGCCAATGGTGGTGCCAGACATGCTGAAGGGGGCTGTGTTTGTGAGTATATCTCTCTCCTTGCCCCCTGCATCAGAAGAGCGCAGCGCTGACACCCGTTTCACCCCCAGCCTGCTCTCCAGCTAGAAGTGCAGCTCAAGTAAAAATGGGGAAGTTGTTGGAGTTGTGAATGAAAACTCGTAACGGAACAGTAGCAAAGAGCAGTTTCTAAATTATGTAGACAATACTGTCAGCACAGGGGAGAGAAAAGAGAGATGCAGGGTGTCTCCCAGAATAGGGCTTGAACCCTTCCAATCAAACATCTCCCACCTGTCAGACTATCGCAGGATGTACTTGATAGAAACGTTCCCAGAAAGGGAAGTCAACTGTGTGAATATCTTAAAAGTGTCTAAAATTCTATATACATTCAAAACAGTGTATCACCTGTCAGGATCTCTCATTACAAATTGAAGTAAAATGATCAGCAGTTCTTTAGGACTTGAAAGTAACAGTCACTAAGAGATAAGATATAAGATCACTTTATTGGCCATATATGATTTCTTGCATTAGGAATTATCTTTTTGCAGACCCCAGCTTGCTCTCCATGAGACACACAGACAGGGAGAGAAGCTGGGGGTCAGAGCGCAGGGTCAGCCATTTATACAGCGCCCCTGGAGCAGTTGGGGTTAAGGGCCTTGCTCAGGGGCCCAACGGAGTAGGAGTCCTCTGTCGGCCATGGGATTTGAACTGGCAACCTTCCAGCCACAGCTGCAGATCCTTAGCCACAGAGCCACCACTCCGCCCCGCCTCCACCAGACTACCGAGTGTTCGATTGCTGGTGTTCAAGCAGTATGCGCAAAGTAGTGTGATGTGACTGTGCTCCTTCCTCCTCGCTGTTCCCTCTCCTCTCCCTCAGGAAGGCTGTGGGATGCAGCCCCACGCCCATCAGTCCCAAGTCTACTCCCTGGACCCCTCGCGCTTCCCTGATCTCAACCTGGCCGGCACCGGGGAGGTGGGGGTGGCGGGTAAGAGTGTCCCCCATTGCCACTGCACACTCTCGCACCCTGCAGGCACACGCTGCAGGCTTCCTTAGGAGGGGTAAGGCCATCCCAGTCACTGGAACAGAGGAACAGGAGAGGGTTACAGAGAGGAGTCTGCTTAACCCATTGTTAGTTTGGTGAATTACTGATCTGAGGTTCTCATCCAGCCATTTTGTTGTCATCTTCTTTGCCAGCAAGGCAGCTTGTTCCAGGCACCCACCACTCTTAGTATAAACAACTGGCTCCTGGTCCAAGTTCTGAATGCTCTTCCTTTTCACCTCTTGTGCTCTCGTGTTCTCCTTTCATCGCCGGGCACAGTAGAATCCATTGAATTCTCTTCCTCAATTCAATTTCGGATTTTGAATGGTCCCTGTAATCTATGCTCGAGTCTGAAAAAAGTCAGTTTCCTTTAAGCGGTCAGTGTCTTGCATTCATCCAGGTTATATCTGGAATCTTCTTTCATCTCTTTCTTAGGCAGCTATTTCCTTTTTGTAGTGCAGCAAACAGAACCGTGTTCAGTATTTGACTGTATGTGTTTTGTTCGTAATGTGTTGCATGTTTGAGGTTGTGCTGTACAGTGTGTGTTGATGAGGTGAAGTGACTCTGTGCTCTGTGTGTGATTGTTGGCGCTCTGTGCTGTGCGCTGTGTACACTAATGCCATGGTTCTATACTGAGTCTGGTTTTCCTTTGGCAGGGTATTTCATGGACCATGCAGTGAACTGGAGGGACTTGCCTGTGAGGTGAGCCTCGCCTAACTCCTGAACTGACCTGATCGGCTCTCTTTAGGCACATGTTGCAGTGCAGCTGGCAAGACCTGAATCTGTCCTCCGTTCACTCATTCACTGTCTTCCTGGATGCTCCACAGGGAGCAGTGTGGCTCAATGTCTGAAAAATGGCACTTCTGGACATTTCAGTCCTGGTGTGTCGCACGGTTGGTACATCATGGTATTGGTGCATCTTAGTCCTGGTGTTTCATACTGGTGATGTATCTTGCTGCCGGTGTTGGGGTATGGCCCCTACTTCTCCAGCACCACTGCAGGTTGTCTCAGTGGTGAACCAAACTGAATAAAGCAACGTGTTATTTGTGCTGTTGCAAATATCAGGGATCTGTGCGTGACTCTGTGTCTGTGTGTGTTGTGCAGGACCGTCTGCAGCAGCACGTGTTACCGTGCTGAGACAGACACGGGCAGGGAGGCCTGGGGGCTGTACAGAGTGCATCACTTCACCAAGGTGATCCTCCACACCCGCTCGCACACTGGCTGCAGTTTCCTAGGTTCTGGTCAGAGACTGGGTACTGTCACAGTGCTGACTTGTCACAATGCTGGTGTAATACTGCTGTGGTGCACGACAGCATCAGTGTTGGAATGCCAGTGCATTGCATGGCTAGTGTATTAGTGTATAGGAACATCACAGTGCCGGTGTGTCACAGGTGGAGATGTTTGGCGTGACTGCAGATGAGACGGGCCAGGAGAGCTCAGAGCTGCTGCAGGAGTTCCTCTCCCTGCAGAAGGAGATTTTCTCTGACCTGGAGCTGCACTACAGGTCAGTGAGTTTGTGTGGTGCGTGTCTGTATTAAGTCCTATAGGAAGACTGTGGAGTGGTCAGGCCCCTGGTATTGACCAGTCTGGCTGTCTGCAGGGTGCTGGACATGCCCACCCAGGAGCTGGGTCCTCCCGCGTACAGGAAGTTCGATATCGAAGCCTGGATGCCTGGAAGAGGCAGTTTCGGGGAGGTCAGTGCAACATTATTTCTGGCCAATCAGGACCTGGAAATGTGTAGATTTCAAACTCCTGTGCTACAGATTGTCCTGCCTGCTGACCCCCACCCCTCTACCCTCTCCTTCAGATCTCCAGTGCCTCCAACTGCACGGACTACCAGA
The DNA here is from genome assembly GCF_055471065.1 of Atractosteus spatula. Classification (NCBI taxonomy): domain Eukaryota; kingdom Metazoa; phylum Chordata; class Actinopteri; order Semionotiformes; family Lepisosteidae; genus Atractosteus; species Atractosteus spatula. Next base: position 71,086,637 of record NC_142708.1, on the reverse strand, counting down.
GCCGGAGACTCCACATCATGTACGAGAACGAGGAGGGCAGCCTGTACTACGCACACACTGTAAGAGAGCGTCTGCGTGTGCTTCAGCATGGCCTACACGTGCGATTGTGTGCGAGGGCCGCTCTCTGCCACAAAACAGAGAACGGGACTTGAGGTGTGTGTGTGTGTGTGTGTGTGTGTGTGTGTGTGTGTGTGTGTGTGTGTGTGTGTGTGTGTGTGTGTGTCCGTCTGTCTCTGTCTGAGAATGCCCCTTGATCTGCCCCGCAGGTGAACGCCACAGCCTGCGCAGTGCCCAGGACCATCATCGCCATTCTGGAGACCCACCAGACCAGGGTGAGCAGGGAAGGGGGGCACGTGGGGGGGGAGGGGAGAGAGACAGGGGACAGAAGAGGGTATTAGACAGAGAGTGGGGGATGCAGGAGGATATTTAACAAAAAACAATGCAAAAAAACATGACAAACGCATGAGTGAAACCAAGGGAAACAATATTAAAATACAGTGATTTAGTAAGACCTCGTTCTGTATACTATGTGCATTGCAGCTCAAGAAAGACTTCATTAAGTAACTCCTTGTGTGACATAACACCCTGTACATTACTTTTGAACGTGTACAGAAGAAATGAACAGAATTTCTTCAGTATTGAACAGTTACAATCAAGTCTAGGCCATTAGGCCTTTCTAGCCTGTGTGATAGTAGAGAGCCGATCGATCCAGCCCACCCAGAGAAGTACCAACTTTGAAACACCAACGCCGGTGGATATTGAGAGGTGGTGCAAGTACAGTGGGTTGGAGGACTAGCTCACCCTGCCCAGCTGTGCTGCGAGAGCAGTTTCCCTGCAGTCGTTGGAAGACGTGGCTGAATGACAGGCCAGTGATTTGTCGTCTGCTGTTCTCCGACTCCCTGTCTCCCTCTCTCCAGGACGGGACAGTGCGTGTACCGAAGGTCTTGCAGCCCTATCTGGGGTCAGAGGTCATCGAGAAGCCCAGGTCCGCCCCCCTGAGATACATCGGGCCGAACCAGCCTCACCAGCCCATCCGCAAGACGGGCTGAGCCCCCCCCACTAGCCATCCCGCGAATCGAGTCTCTGCCGAGGAGACGCTACCCGAACGCTGACCCGGCCCAGCCCGAGGGGAGCGATCCATTCCAGGGGTGCGGAACAAGGTTTGCACTACAGGGAGCTTGTTCCTGTTTGTCATCCAACCTTCACACGCTTTTAATCCAGTCCGGTAGTGCTCAGACTCTGCTTTCACTGCCATTGTGGGGGGAAAAACAAGTCTTTTGTCTCTACTGTAAATAAACACCTGAATTCGACAATAAAGGCTGCCTGGCTTCTTTGTCTTTTGGCATGACTGCATCTGTGTATCCCAGAATCCTCCGGGCAGTCCCGAGGTAGATACGAGCGCAGTGTGAAGACCGAATCGCCTACAAGTCTGCGTGTCCACCTGCTGATCCCCAGCCTGGCCGTGGTCCAGCAGCTCTCCAGAGGCTAGTAGACGTGGTATTGGCAGTACAGCACACCTTTCCTTTGCACGTGTTTCATAAGGGACGTACTGAAATGGCCAGGAGCTGTTCGGCTGTGAACATGAGCTCATCGGAGCAGCTGGTGGACCAGTAGGTGGCGCTCTTCCCTTTTGAGACAGAAATTGCAAAGCAGTGTGACACTGGGTAGCAGTTGGCCAGGACACTGTTCTGGTCAGGGATAAGTCCAGTAATGCCGGCACGGACTGCTTCTGATTAGCGAAAAGGCAGGGGCGCAGTGGTATTCGGTGCTGGAGCAGCAGCATGCCCTGTTTAAAGATTAATGGCACACCACGCCTCGGCACACGCCTCGCAGACTGGGGGGGGCATGTTGGTGTACGTTTCCCAGAACACAAATGTCTGGCTCTGTGCTTGTTCAAGAGAGGAGCAGGCTCAGCCCTGGGGTGCTTTTCCCCAATACCATGCTCTCCTCCCTTTTGTGTTTTAAAAAGTCAGCTGCAGCGAGGAAAACAAAGGCGTCATGAATGCATTCAGAGTGTACCTTTTGTTTGGGAAAATTACTCTGCTGCAGCATAGAGGAGTGATGGACTCAAGGCCACAGGGTTTCATTCTTTACACTCAGCACTAATTGTTGTAGAGGTCTTAATGGGCAGTTCTGCTGGGAAGAGGTACGTTGAGATGGAGGAGCTCAGCAGGTGTGAGCCTGGACAGTACCTGGAGGGGAGACCTCCTGGGAAAGCTGAGGCTGCTGCTCGAAGAGGTGTTAGTGGGGCCAGTAGGGGTCTGTGTGGGTCCTAATGCCCCAGTGATGGGAACACTATACTGTAAAAAGGTGCCATCCTTCAGCTGAGATGTAAAACTGAGATCCTAAGTCTCTTTAGTGATTAATAATCCCAGTCATTCTCAGAAAGAGTCGCGGGGTGTTACCCTGGTGTCCTGGCCTTTACCAGTCATGGCCTCCTAATAATCCCCATCTTTGAACTGGCTTCATTGCTCTGCTCTCCTCCCACTGAGAGCTGCTGTGTGGGGAGTGTACTGGTGCACTATGGCTGCTGTCGCATCATCTAGGTGGCTACAACTGAGAGAGGCAGGGAGGCAGTGTGTCTCTAGTGGTTAGAGCCCAGGGAGGCAGTGTGTCTCTAGTGGTTAGAGCCAAGAAAGGCAGGGAGGCAGTGTGTCTCTAGTGCTTAGAGCTGAGAGAGGCAGGGAGGCAGTGTGTGTCTAGTGGTTAGAGCCGAGAGAGGCAGGGAGGCAGTGTGTGTCTAGTGGTTAGAGCCGAGAGAGGCAGGGATGCAGTGTCTCTCTAGTGGTTAGAGCCGAGAGAGGAAGGGAGGCAGTGTGTCTCTAGTGGTAAGAGCTGAGAGAGGCAGGGAGGCAGTGTGTCTCTAGTGGTTAGAGCCAAGAGAGGCAGGGAGGCAGTGTGTCTCTAGTGGTTAGAGCCCAGGGAGGCAGTGTGTCTCTAGTGGCTAGAGCCAAGAGAGGCAGGGAGGCAGTGTGTCTAGTGGTTAGAGCTGAGAGAGGCAGGGAGGCAGTGTGTCTCTAGTGGTTAGAGCCCAGGGAGGCAGTGTGTCTCTAGTGGTTAGAGCCGAGAGAGGCAGGGAGGCAGTGTGTGTCTAGTGGTTAGAGCCAAGAGAGGCAGGGAGGCAGTGTGTCTCTAGTGGTTAGAGCCGAGAGAAGCAGGGAGGCAGTGTGTCTCTAGTGGTTAGAGCTGAGAGAGGCATGGAGGCAGTGTGTCTCTAGTGGTTAGAGCCCAGGGAGGCAGTGTGTCTCTAGTGGTTAGAGCCAAGAGAGGCAGGGAGGCAGTGTGTCTCTAGTGGTTAGAGCCAAGAGAGGCAGGGAGGCAGTGTGTCTCTAGTGGTTAGAGCCCAGGGAGGCAGTGTGTCTAGTGGTTAGAGCTGAGAGAGGCAGGGAGGCAGTGTGTCTCTAGTGGTTAGAGCCGAGAGAGGCAGGGAGGCAGTGTGTCTCTAGTGGTTAGAGCCCAGGGAGGCAGTGTGTCTCTAGTGGTTAGAGCCGAGAGAATAGTAGTTCCCAGTAGCAGTGGAAGGCTCCCTTTAGCACCCTGGCTGACAGACAGCTCCTGCAGCGCTGTCATGGAAACAGCCCAGTTATGTAAGACGAGCAGAACTCACCGGGCTGCAAACTGCACTGTGCTACAGATTTCCGTGCTCACTTGCTCCCTGAAGACACAATCTGAAGTGTAAGCCGATTGAGAAGACGGGGGCCTGCCCTGCTGTTCAGTCTCCCCACCAGCCTCTGTTTTAGTAAAGCAGACTGCGTCCTCTGACTGCGGTCCCCCCTCTCCCCACTCTCCTGACACCGCGGGCACGCTCTCCACACACAGCAAACACCACCGCCACAGGGACCCCAACACCTCCCCTCATGCTGGCATCCACAGGCAGAGCCCAGGAAAGGTTACAGAAGAGCCCAGGCCATCCACCCCAGCTTGGGATCGCTGATCCCACGAGCTCCAGCAGCTGTGTCCTGGAGGCTGCCAGGAAGCCAGCTGCAGGAACAGGGCTGAGTCCTGGGATCTGAACAGAACAGACCTCATCTAACTCGGGGCAGCGAGGTCTCCAGTGGACGCAGGCAAACGCAGTGACAGGTCGTGCAGCACAGGACTTAGAAACCACACGACTCCCAACGCACGCCAGAGGCACGACACGCAAGCGTGCACACTCCATGCCAAACACACACCTATACTACAGGAATAATGTCGTTTATTCAACAACATTCAACACACGCATGTGTGCGAATTAGACACACTATACTATAAGCAGTGTGATGCACGGGCAAAGCGAGTAACAGTAACGCGCTGCACAGAAAACACGGCCTCAGTAGACACCCAGCCCGCTCGGCACCCGCTGCAGGCTGCACACTGCACGCAACGCCATAGGGAAACCACACTGGCAATAGGCACAGTCTACTTGAAAACACGTCTAGGCGCCTCGGCTCCACGGGAAGGATCGCGTTTGAACCCAGATCTCCCGCTGCCGCCCCGCTGACATCACTCGCTCGCTCGGTATAAAAGCAGCGCTCGGAGCCCGCGGGAGCAGCAGGCTGCCTCCCTTGGCGAAAGAGGAAGATCCCAGACGGCAGACAGATCCGGAGACGACAGGCTGTGCACTAGCGAGCGCCCACCTGCCCTCGGTCCGCGACGCGACGCGACGCACTTACTCCCCGCCTCCCTCCCTCTGGGCTCCGTCTGCCGGGGGGACAGCGATCAAGCGCCCCGCTCCTCGGAACCGGCGCTCTCCTGGGTCCGGGCTGCGCTCCGCGGGAGGGGACCCAACTCCCCGATTCGCTCCCGGACGCCGGACTGACAGGCCGGGCTGGTTTCGCTGGCGGCCAGGCGAGGATGCTGCTGGGGCTGACGGCGCTGCTCTGGGCTCTCGGCGGAGGTGAGAAAGCCGGGTTTCTGTCCGTTTCGAGCAGACCCCACCGGAGAGGAGACCTGGCCAGCAGGACTGCCTCACGCATTCCGCTAGAACTACTGCGGACGACTGTGTCGCGGCTGATCTAGTAATTGATTAATTCGAAAAACAGGTGCCTCGGACATTTACTGCTCCGCAGCAGGAGTCGCGTCACGGGAGACGGGTCAGGGTGAGGGAGCGGGGTTAGCAGGTGCCTTTGAACTTTCTGCCTTTCACCAGGCGCTGAGAGACCAGGAAAGAGAGAGAGAGAGCGTTATGTAACACTCCCGGCTTTTCCGGGCTTGTGCAGCCGGCTGTGCGTGGAGGCGCTCGTCCGTGTAACCGCAAACCCTCCGGTCAGGCGAGGCGTGAATTCGGACGCGCACGCAGTACACACACGCCCCACGCGTGGCTTCTTGTCCCACTCTGCCGGCTCACACGCGTCTGGCGGGCGCCTGGGACTGGGACAGCGGGAACCCAGAGGGGTCTTTCAGCCCTCCGATTGATAAGGTGAACTCGGCGATTCCAGCGCGGTGTCGCACTGGCGTGCTGTAATCCCCGTGGGTTCACATCTCAAGCCCGTGAAAGCGGTAAAAAGGACGGCACATTGATGCTGTAAGGCCAGCTGTGTTCACGTGTCTCACCGGGAAATTAGAAACCTCACTTGCGATCGCCGAAAGAGGGGAGACGATCGCGACACACAACACTATATTTTGACCGCTGTTTTGTGCATCGTTAACCCCAGCGTCCCGTGGGTTCGCGCGACCGGCGCGGAGAATCGCCAGGCTTGACCCTCTGTCCACCCGCGGCACAACTTCCACCCGCCAGTGGACAGTCCCGTAGCCCGCCCCGCCCCACGGAAAACCACCCCTCTATAGATCTGTGGCTCCGGACGGGTGCGCATCAACACTTGGTCACCCTGGACCGCTGCTCTAACAGGACTGAGCCGCGCCTTCTCGGGCCACGCAGAATGGATTCCTCGCGTGGAACCGGTCACAGGACACGGGCGGGCATTCGCTTTCGGGAATCAGTTTAAGAGATTACCAGGCACGTTGCCTTCGCTCTTGCTTAATTTAACGGAGTAGATTATCGCACATGTGCGCTACCGACCCAGGAATAACAGCCTGTATCACACATGGCACTCGCAATACACCGGCCAGCCTCCGGCACCCACGCAGAGCCACAGCTCAGCACAGTCCTGGCTTGGTCCTGGAAGTCTACAAACTGACAGCCAGACACGGGCTTTAGAGTGTCGGCTACTGCGAGCAAACCAGATTTCCCAACGACTCGCTGAGGACAAAATGTCGCGCTTGTGTGCGAGTGTCGCTGGTTCACTGACGACACTCTCCCGAGCCCTAGCACAGCTCCCTGCGGCTTTTGCGGACGGACGCGGTGGCTGGGGCTCCGTGTCCAAGCCGGCCAGTCAGAACCAGGGCGCCAGGATTTCAGGACCTCGGACAGAGACGCGATCGGGGCAGCTGTGGACGGGGGTGGGGCTCGGGGAAATACTGTCCGAGAGAGCAGCGGAGATCCAGCGCCGGGGCCCGCGGGTTTAACAACCAGATCGGGTTGTGTACGTTTTAATTTTAGAGAGTTATGGGGGGTTAAAAAAACAAAGTTTACCGCTTTGAGCTAATGTCTCCTTTTTTTTTTTTAAAGTGAAAACCGGGCATTTACGTTCTTGACGTGATCATGACAGATCTCAGCGCGCTATTGTCTCTGCTGGACTATGAGGACCACCAGTTGATTTTTTTTTCTGCACACAGACGTACTGTTTTCTTTACTTAATTAACTTGAAACCTTATTAACCAATTCTTTAGTTTAATATCGTTTATCAAGGCTAATTCAATACCTCCATGAAAGTAGTAAGGAGGGATACCTGGCGATTTAAGTCCGTTTAAACACGTGGTGTAAATCCCAATCTTTCAATATTGGTTTACCTGACTTCACAGGAAAGGGAGATCTGTCAGAGCGATGTACAGTGAGGGAGATCTGCTGGGAGGGATCTGGGGAGAAGAGTAGAGAGAGATCCCTCAGAAAGCTGTACAGGGAGGGAGATCTGCTGGAGAGCAGAGTAGAGAGATCCCTCAGGGAGATGTACAGGCAGGGAGATCTGTTGGAGAGCAGAGTAGAGAGATCCCTCAGGGAGATGTACAGGCAGGGAGATCTGCTGGAGAGCAGAGTAGAGAGATCCCTCAGGGAGATGTACAGGGAGGGAGATCTGTTGGAGAGCAGAGTAGAGAGATCCCTCAGGGAGATTTACAGGCAGGGAGATATGCTGGAGAGGAGAGTAGAGAGATCCCTCAGGGAGATGTACAGGCAGGGAGATCTGTTGGAGAGCAGAGTAGAGAGATCCCTCAGGGAGATGTACAGGCAGGGAGATCTGTTGGGGAGCAGAGTAGAGAGATCCCTCAGGGAGATGTACAGGCAGGGAGATCTGTTGGAGAGCAGAGTAGAGAGATCCCTCAGGGAGATGTACAGGCAGGGAGATCTGTTGGGGAGCAGAGTAGAGAGATCCCTCAGGGAGATGTACAGGCAGGGAGATCTGTTGGAGAGCAGAGTAGAGAGATCCCTCAGGGAGATGTACAGGCAGGGAGATCTGTTGGAGAGCAGAGTAGAGAGATCCCTCAGGGAGATGTACAGGCAGGGAGATCTGTTGGAGAGCAGAGTAGAGAGATCCTTCAGGGAGATGTACAGGCAGGGAGATCTGCTGGAGAGCAGAGTAGAGAGATCCCTCAGGGAGATGTACAGGCAGGGAGATCTGTTGGAGAGCAGAGTAGAGAGATCCCTCAGGGAGATGTACAGGCAGGGAGATCTGTTGGAGAGCAGAGTAGAGAGATCCCTCAGGGAGATGTACAGGCAGGGAGATCTGTTGGAGAGCAGAGTAGAGAGATCCCTCAGGGAGATGTACAGGCAGGGAGATCTGTTGGGGAGCAGAGTAGAGAGATCCCTCAGGGAGATGTACAGGCAGGGAGATCTGCTGGAGAGCAGAGCAGGGAGATTGCATGTGTGAAGGGTCTATATTATACCAGGCTCTTTCCCATTGTGGGTAGTAACATTATAAAACATGATTATTAACTTCAACAAAGAAAAATAGGAACAGCAACTAAAGAACCCAGCGGAGACAGAGAGAAACTGGGTCATTGCACATTGCGTAGCGATTCTCTTTCACACACTGCTGTGTACAAGTGCATTGTGAGGCACATATTTTGACATCTTTACGTATTTCCTTCAGTGTATCAGCTCAAAGCTGTGTGTGCCATGGTAGTGCTGACAGTGAAGTGATCTGCAAAAAGAAGCAAAACCTCACAGAATTGCTCTGGAGCCTTCAGGCCCAGTTGAAAGTGGCACTTATTCAGAGCACCAGTTCTGCTTTGTACCACAGACATTGCTGGTTCAAGCCTGAGCTGTGTCATACTGTAGCCCTACAGTCCAGAGATCACTGGTCCAGTCTGTGTCCTATTGTAACCCTACAGTCCAGAGATCACTGGTCCAGTCTGTGTCCTATTGTAACCCTACAGTCCAGAGATCACTGGTCCAGTCTGTGTCATACTGTAACCCTACAGTCCAGAGATCACCGGTCCAGTCTGTGTCCTATTGTAACCCTACAGTCCAGAGATCACTGGTCCAGTCTGTGTCATACTGTAACCCTACAGTCCAGAGATCACCGGTCCAGTCTGTGTCATATTGTAACCCTACAGTCCAGAGATCACTGGTCCAGTCTGGGCTGTGTTGTGTAGGGTGGTAAAGATGGAGACTTTGAAAAGGGAGATGAATTGTGGGTCTTGTACAGCATTTAACTGACCTGCCACACTTCTCCTCCACTATGGGATCCTCCACTGCCATTAAACTATCTCTGTTTCCACAGCTGGATCCCTGCCTCTGCTGAAAGATGAAAAGGTCAGAATCTGTTTTTGCTTTTTAATGCTTTTCTTACTTCATCCAGATTACCAAAATAACCCGACAATCCCTCTCTCCCCTTCTCTCTGTGTGGGATAGAATGGTAGAAAATTCATGCCTGAAGACAGAATGCCTTTCTTTACAGAGGACACGCGATCCCAGTTCATAGATAATCATGTGTTACTTTACGAAAGCATGGTGCATGTTATCAGTCAGGCATTAAAAAAATCAAAACATCCATAAGGTCTTGAGGTCTGTTCTTCTAGATGTCTGCAACAGTATGAATGTGGATGTTTGCCTGTTATGCCTTCCAGCATGCAGGGGCAGCAACATCCTGTTGCTGTTACCATAACATTAGTTATTTATGGGACAGGGTTGTTAGCCTTGTGCCCAGCCTCCAACACGGAGGACCTGGTGCCCGACATGGGACACAATCTCACTACCCCGAGATTATGAGACCCTGAGTCTCATGCTCTACCAACAGGGCTAGCCACGGCACTCTGCAACAGTATGGTGTGTGTAAAATAGGGGCTTGTTCCCACTGTGAGGTGTGTGATGGTCCTATCCCTGCTGTGGTGGGCCTGTTCCCACTATGCCGTGAGTAATGGTCCAGACCCCACTGTGCTGTCTACACAGGTGAGCCGCTGTGTGATGGAGGTGCTGTCAGACTCGCTGTCCAAAGATAGGCCTGAGCATCTGGACAGTGACTGCTCCAGGCCTCTCAAACAAGGTACTGGCATTGACACACACACACACACAATTAGATTACGATACCGCACACACAAACAAGCTCAAAGCCACACGCCCCTTTACAGTTACACAAATGCTCTGTATCAATGTGTGGTGTATTCGAGGACATTTGTGCACTACATATTTTCACAATGGCTTTGGGTAACGACCATTTCTGAACAGAAAGCACCAGGATTGTAGTGGGCATTGGAATGTAGGTGCAAACACAAGATCAAGGTGCAAACACAAGAACAAGGTGCAAACACAGGAACAGAGTCAGGCTGAAGTGGAAACTTTCCAAGGGACTTTAGATAGCCTGAGAAATACATGAGTGACGTCAGTAGATTTAGGAGCCTATGGTCTTTAAGTCACATTCTGAACTTCTTGAACAGATATCTTAATGTTTAAGCAAAATGGCCTTGCAGCAGGAGCCAATGGCATCGCTAATTCCAGCTCCCAGCTGGCTAACTCCTACAGGCTCCTGGTGCTCTGACGAAGGAGCCCTCCTCCTGCTTCTGTCTCCAGCAGGAGGCAGAGGGCTGGAGACCAGGCTGAGTGACATCCCAGGCTCCTGCTGCAAAGCCGTTCTGTACAGACTCCTGTACATTTTCATATCTGTAAATTACCTGAAAGTGGAGCATGAAGAAGTCTGCAAGAACGACAAATCTTAGCATTGATAGCAGATATTCTCAGGGTGTCTATGAGTAATTTCACAAAGCCCCTTACAAGTGAGTGGATGATCATGGAAAGCCTTTTCTGAGACTTAATCCCCATGTTTTTCCTCCCTGTTGTGGTTGTGCTGGGTGACAGAGGAACAGATGAAGGCACTGGAGAGACACCAGGGGCTGCTGAGAGAACTGCAGGAGCTGGCACACAGAGGTAAGTCACGCACACACAGCACCTGGGAGAGCAGTCAACAGGCAAGAGAGCAGCGCAGACCCTCTCACGCGCTGTACTGAGCAGCGTGGGACAACAGAGGCCCTTGCTGTTGCTTTCAACACATTTGCGTGTCATAAGTCACAAACGTGCACGGCGTGCCCAGTTCCTTTCACAATGAATTTCCAAATTCTGTTTTTTAATTCTTCGTTTCTTGGAATGACGAGCAGTGAAGGCTCAGTAAGCTGCCAGCCGGCAGGGGGCACGTGTTGCGAAGGGCGTGAGTTTCCGTCTCGCCCGTGAATCTGGATCTTCTGGCCATTAGGAAATGGGTCAGGGTTCAAATACCGGGGGGAGCTGCCAAGCCCCCGAGCTCTTGACTGTTACAGTATGTAACTCAGCCCTCCGCTTCCTTCCAGACTCAATTAAGTAGATCTCACTGCCGTTTGTCTCAATGCTATTTTTCCATCAAACCACGTGTCATCTAGGTCGGACGTCCAGGCTGTGTTTTACGGCGCCACCACTCCTGTTTGCTCTCTGCACCATGCCAGGTGTGACAGGGCAAGTGTGGGACAGGGCCCTGGCTGGGGTGGCAGTCTTCTGCAGGGATACCCACAGAAATACTGGGGCCCATTCACACAGCCACAGCCTACAGCCCTCGGAAAAGGCCATTCTTCCATCTGTTGCAGGCCTGCTATGCTGCCATCACGTTCAGATCAGACACTGTCTATACACTATCTTTGAGCTGGCCACAGTGCCCGTTAGCAAACACTATTAACAATCTGTAACGGTTTCAAATACATTACAAGGGTTTGGAACAGAACTTCAAACGGAAGGTGGAATTCACTGTCTTGGGTATATATTCATGGAAAACCCCTTGTCCTTGCTTTCATCTCTGAGTGCATTTCAGAACATTTCAAAGCACGTAACAGCAATAAAAAGAACAGCACGGCACATGGAGTCAGTAGAACGAAGAGTAAAACTAAATCCTACGTTAAAAGCAATTAAAGCGAGCTTTCGTCCTGTCCCGTCTAAGGGATGTGGGCCGAGCGCGCCGCATACACGTTGCTCCACATGAGAAGGCTCTACCGCCCGCCAGGCGTCGGCCGCTGATCCCAGGCTAGGGACTGCATTACATTCATGAATGAGGCATATCTCTGTGTTCAGGTGGGGAGCTGCGTCAGCGTGCCTAGGCTGCAAAGGAACAAGTCATGGGTTTATTCCAGGCTGAAAAGAGAAGAAAGGAAACACACACCCGAAGAAGGCTCTATGGCCGGAACGTTGTGATTTCTTTCTTCTCTTTTCAGCACAGGAATAAACCTCTGACTTATATCTCTGTGTTCTGCTGTTTAATGCACTTGACATAGATTCTGGCCAGCAGCTGACAAGCCAGAGCACTTGGAGACCGCATGCCTGGACAAGGCTTTTCCTGTTTTGAGTCGTCTCTTTAGTGCGGCTGGATCCATAACCCTCTCCCGTTCTGTTCCCTGCAGAGAGAGAGGAAGAGATGGGCATCTTGGAGAAGGACCAGCACAAGAAAACTGGAGGAGACGGGGAGAAGGAGAGAGGGATGGAGATCGAGCAGAAGGAGGTGGTCTATACAAAGACGGGGGAGGTGACAGAGGAGGCGAGGGAGGGGGAGAAGGGGGAAAAGAGAACAGGAGCAACAGGCGACTTGTCCCTGGAGGAGAGGAAGAGACGGGAGGCGAAAAAGAACACTGGGGACATCGAAGAGATGCTGGACGAGCAGCTGAAGAGAGAGGAGACACTGGAGGAACTTCTGGAGGAGGAGCAGAAGAAGAGGGGGAATGAGAGAAACACTGATGAAGAACTGGAGGAGGAAATAAAGAGTGGGGAAATGAAGGAGAGGGAGCTGGAGGAGTTACTGGAGGAGTACAGGAAGAAGAGAGGAGGAGACAGAGAGAGGGAGAGGGAGCTGGAGGAGTTACTGGAGGAAGTGAAGAAGAGAGGAGGAGACAGAGAGAAGGAGAGGGAGCTGGAGGAGTTACTGGAGGAGTACAGGAAGAAGAGAGGAGGAGACAGAGAGAGGGAGAGGGAGCTGGAGGAGTTACTGGAGGAGTACAGGAAGAAGAGAGGAGGAGACAGAGAGAGGGAGAGGGAGCTGGAGGAGTTACTGGAGGAAATGAAGAAGAGAGGAGGAGACAGAGAGAGGGAGAGGGAGCTGGAGGAGTTACTGGAGGAGTACAGGAAGAAGAGAGGAGGAGACAGAGAGAGGGAGCTGGAGGAGTTACTGGAGGAAGTGAAGAAGAGAGGAGGAGACAGAGAGAGGGAGAGGGAGCTGGAGGAGTTACTGGAGGAAATGAAGAAGAGAGGAGGAGACAGAGAGAGGGAGAGGGAGCTGGAGGAGTTACTGGAAGAAGTGAAGAAGAGAGGAGGAGACAGAGAGAGGGAGAGGGAGCTGGAGGAGTTACTGGAGGAGTACAGGAAGAAGAGAGGAGGAGACAGAGAGAGGGAGAGGGAGCTGGAGGAGTTACTGGAGGAAATGAAGAAGAGAGGAGGAGACAGGGAGAAGGAGAGGGAGCTGGAGGAGTTACTGGAGGAAATGAAGAAGAGAGGAGGAGACAGGGAGAAGGAGAGGGAGCTGGAGGAGTTACTGGAGGAAATGAAGAAGAGAGGAGGAGACAGAGAGAGGGAGAGGGAGCTGGAGGAGTTACTGGAGGAGTACAGGAAGAAGAGAGGAGGAGACAGAGAGAGGGAGAGGGAGCTGGAGGAGTTACTGGAGGAGTACAGGAAGAAGAGAGGAGGAGACAGAGAGAGGGAGCTGGAGGAGTTACTGGAGGAAGTGAAGAAGAGAGGAGGAGACAGAGAGAGGGAGAGGGAGCTGGAGGAGTTACTGGAGGAAATGAAGAAGAGAGGAGGAGACAGAGAGAGGGAGAGGGAGCTGGAGGAGTTACTGGAGGAGTACAGGAAGAAGAGAGGAGGAGACAGAGAGAGGGAGAGGGAGCTGGAGGGGTTACTGGAGGAAATGAAGAAGAGAGGAGGAGACAGAGAGAGGGAGAGGGAGCTGGAGGGGTTTCTGGAGGAAATGAAGAAGAGAGGAGGAGACAGAGAGAGGGAGAGGGAGCTGGAGGAGTTACTGGAGGAGTACAGGAAGAAGAGAGGAGGAGACAGAGAGAGGGAGAGGGAGCTGGAGGAGTTACTGGAGGAAATGAAGAAGAGAGGAGGAGACAGAGAGAGGGAGAGGGAGCTGGAGGAGTTACTGGAGGAGTACAGGAAGAAGAGAGGAGGAGACAGAGAGAGGGAGAGGGAGCTGGAGGAGTTACTGGAGGAAATGAAGAAGAGAGGAGGAGACAGAGAGAGGGAGAGGGAGCTGGAGGAGTTACTGGAGGAGTACAGGAAGAAGAGAGGAGGAGACAGAGAGAGGGAGAGGGAGCTGGAGGAGTTACTGGAGGAAATGAAGAAGAGAGGAGGAGACAGAGAGAGGGAGCTGGAGGAGTTACTGGAGGAGTACAGGAAGAAGAGAGGAGGAGACAGAGAGAGGGAGAGGGAGCTGGAGGAGTTACTGGAGGAAGTGAAGAAGAGAGGAGGAGACAGAGAGAGGGAGAGGGAGCTGGAGGAGTTACTGGAGGAGTACAGGAAGAAGAGAGGGAACGAGAAAAAGAGTGACGAAGAGCTGGAGGAGCTGCTAGAGGAGTACAGGAAGAAGAGAGGGAATGACAAAAAGAGTGATGAAGAGCTGGAGGAGTACAGGAAGAAGAGAGGGAACGAGAAAGACCTGGAGGAGACAGACAGAAAGAGAGGGACCATGAAAGAGGAGGAGGAGGAAGCACTCAAGGAGCTGCTGGAGGAGACGAGACAGAAGAAAGCCGGAGAAGAGGGGGAGACGAGGGAGCCCCAGCAGAAGCGAGTGATGGAGAAAGCCAGCGACGAGGAGAGCAGGCAGTTTGAGGTGCTGAGAGAGGAGTCGGGACGGGAGCAGAGGAGGGAGGCAGCTGGGCGACCCCGGGCTCAGGTGGGTGTCCGTCTCTCCGTGTGTCCTGTTAAACCCCAGCCCTGGTCCCATGACCGAGGAGCAAGCTCAAAGCACTCCTTCCTCACCGCACTGCTGGTAGCTCGACAATCAGCTCCAGGCAGAAGGCTGCACTTTGTTATATCTGTGAACTGTTAAATTTACAACTTTCTGGGTTAAACTAGTGCAGATTTGCCCTCTGGGTCTGGTCTTACATGGGGCCAGTCTGTGAAATCCTGCCACATTGCCTGCGAATGCTCCTGCAGGGACATGTTTCTTGAGCTCCTCAGTGGCTCAGCCACTCAAGATGCTCGTTCATAGCGCAGGGTGAACTTCACGGCGCAGCTCTTAGTACAATACTTCACCTTTTATTTTATTCTTTTGAGTACGCTATTCATAGATTGCTGGTATGAGTCTGGGGACGGTGCCATGAGTCAGGAGTGAGCAGCACTGCGAATGGCTCTGACTGTCGATCTCTCCTGCACTGGCACGACGGCTGCAGGAGGTGTCATTAATACGGGTGTCGACCTGTGTGTGGTAACAGGAGCTGTCGGAGATCGAGACGGAGCTGCGCAGGGTGGCGGCGGAGCTGGGAGAGCTGAGGAAGGGCTGACTGAACCGCAGCGCCCGGACGGACGCCAATACACACGCGCACGCGCGCGCACACACACACACACACACACACACACACACACACCGATGCACACTCTCTCTTATCACACAGGCAAACTCCACTGCTCTCCTCTAACACCGAGCATCTCAACCCTGTCACACAAACGTACACCAACACTGAAGCACAGCGTACCGACACACAGTGACACACCAGCACACTAATACCAATAAGCCAGTCCTCAGTGACGCACACAGACACACAGGTTAATGCACACTTTAACCAACACAAACCAATGTACACTGACACACAGATGCATGAACATAGACACACATCCCTGACCATCTTCCCTGTACCTGGAACTCAGTCTGTCAATGTATGAACTCCTGTTATGCAGTGTGTTTTCTTGATGTTGTGTATTGTGACGCGGATGCTGACGATGGCGAATGCGTGCTGTTCCTGGGGTGTGCGGTGAGAGTAGTCTCTGGCTGAGCACTGTTATCCAGACTGTTAGGGGAGAGGGTGCCGCCACCCCTCCCCCTCTCGTCTCCGCGCTGTTCAACCACCAGTCAGACAAAGCAGCCAGGCCTGGACAGGGGGGAACCATGCAGACATGGATCAGGGGTTCTGGGGACAAACCCTCCAGGCTGTATGCACAGGTAACAAACCCCTGCTTTACCAGAACCTATCGTTGGCTATTTCCCCCTCCCCACCATCCCCCCCCTTGAGGCTCTCGGCTCAATCCAGCCTGCGGGACGGCCTTCCAGCCAGGCCCCCCCACAGAAGCTCTTGAGCGTCGGTGCGGACTGTGGTCATCACTTTCCGATGCGCGGCAACACACTTTTACCTCCCGGATCGAATCCGCGGAGGATCCGACAGAGCACGGGCAGGGGCCTGGAGAGGGCCAGGGCGAGGGAGACGGAAAGCTCCTGGGATTCGCGCTCTCAGACCTGCTCCTGCAGGTGGAAAGGCACAGCCTGGTCTTTCACAGTTCAGCCGAAATGCGCTGTCGTTACTTTACACACACGCGCCGATTCCTGGCACCAAAAGGCTCATGCGGACTCTCTTTTAGAAACTATTACAGTGGTATTTCATTTATATCAATTAAATAAATGCAGACAGGCACTATTGGAGGCAGTTTAAAAAGGCAGTAAGCGTTTAAAAACTTAGCAATAACGGCTTTGCCTTAAAGTAAAATTAAAATGTAAAAAAACAGCCTGTTACAATGGCCTGGCAGTATGTCAAGTAGGGGATCTTAAGTAGTAACAACAGTGTATTAAAACATCATTTTAAATTAGCAAAAAAAATCTAAATCCAGTCCAGCTCGTCCTCCCACTTTCTATAGGACTACTTGAGACCGTGATCCGGTGGGGTGTTAGTTAGTCGGTCAGTCGCACTGTGCTGACGTACCAGACTGTGGCGTCTACAGTCACTGTCCATGGGAACATGTGAGTACAGGGACTGAATTTCACTGCCCCTTACAGCCAGGTAAAAGGGCCAGCTAACATGACAATCACGCTCCACAGTGCATTGTAAGGAAGATCCAAGGACAGGGCAGGGGGCCCCTTTAGTTCATCGATAGGGTTGACAATCGTCCGCCCAGGCCTCTGTTCACACACAGGGAGGAATTATTAGAGCTGCTCTCAGTGACGGCCAGCTCTTTCATTTGAAGGAAATAAATGCTCTTTTGACTTCACAAAACCTGCATTAACTACTTTAAATAAAAATAGACCTCGATTTTAATAATTAGGGATATTTATTTTTTTAGATGTTATAAACCTGGAACATTTCCCCTTTTTCATAAAAAAAGATTCATGGGATTCCATAAATACTGGTAATATTTTGCATTTCCTAAAGGTTACTTTATCTCCCAGTACAGCCACATCAGAATACCTCAGACTCCTACATGAAATAGCTTGTCTGTATGGTGGGATCGTCTGGTTTGCTAGCAGGAGAGAGCTCACAGAGGGAGGCAAAGGTGTGTGTGTGTGTGCGACACTGACAGCCACCGCCCCTCCCAATGGCAAAACCCACTCCGCAGGAGCGCAGGAGGAGAGGACTGGGAGGTCCTGGTGGGGAGGGGGGCACGAGATGCACCTGCAGCTGTGTGCTGCCTGCTGCTGGCCGATCAGAGTCCTACGCCTTGCCTGCTGTGTACGCTGCTTTGTCAATCAATAAAAGCACAGTTAGAAAACAAAACTGCGCCGTCTGTCTGTTTTGCAGAGCGTCCTTCATGGGGGACAGGGCAGCAAAAACCTACACAGCTACAGTCTGACAGTTTCAAAGAATGATTCCAGTTTGGTTAGATGGCCTTTTTTTTTTTACCTGAGATGATTTCATGATAACATTTCAAAGGCAATTCAATGATAACATACAGTAAGTGGCCGGATCTCCTCTATGGAATTGCAATTCTCTACAAAGTCCTTGTGTTTTGCATCTGCCTACAGAGAGCAGTAAAGCAATGAGGAATCTAGCAGGGAGCACGGAAGACTAGTACAGTCATGGGGAGAAAAGTAAAGCACTTGGGAGGTTAGCAAAGCACCGGAAAGACTAGCACAGCACTGCAGAGACACTACACTACACAACTGAAGAGCCTGTTCGAGCTCTCCAACGTGAAACACAACAAAATGTGCCCAAGCAAGCTTGACCTCTTCTGCTGTGAAAAAAGCTCCATCATCAGATATGGAGCTGCAAGGCTGGAACTGCTGCCGGGTCGAAGGGGGGACGCCAAGGGTCCTGTTTGGCCAAGGAGGATACAGCACAGCTGAGGTGGCTGCTCAGGAGAGTCCCTGGTGTCACAGGCCGCTGCCCGTGCTCCCCAGCACAGCCTCAATCTGGCCGAGAAGAGCTGAGAAAAACTGAGGAACTCCTTCATAGCCTGAACAGAGAGAGACATGGCTGTTCACTGCGTGAGTCCCCTGCTGTCACCATGCTACAGATCACTGTTATTATGCTGTACCACAGTCTCACTGCCCTATGAGACACTGTCAGTGTGCTGTACCACTCTGTCACTGTGCTGCACCACAGTCTCACTGCCCTATGAGACACTGTCAGTGTGCTGTACCACTCTGTCACTGTGCTGTACCACAGTCTCACTGCCCTATGAGACACTGTCAGTGTGCTGTACCAATCTGTCACTGTGCTGTACCACAGTCTCACTGCCCTATGAGACACCGTCAGTGTGCTGTACCACTCTGTCACTGTGCTGTACCACAGTCTCACTGCCCTATGAGACACCGTCAGTGTGCTGTACCACTCTGTCACTGTGCTGTACCACAGTCTCACTGCCCTATGAGACACCGTCAGTGTGCTGTACCACTCTGTCACTGTGCTGTACCACAGTCTCACTGCCTATGAGACACTGTCAGTGTGCTGTACCACTCTGTCACTATGCTATATCTTGTCACAATTCTGCTTCACTACACTGAATTGAATCCTGCATTGTTACCATGTTTCACTGGACCAATATGAATGTGGAACAAGCAGATAAGAGACTGACTGGGGAAGATGTTGATGTCAATGATGGTGAGCCTCTCCGTCTCGTTGTCCACTATCACGTCTACTCCGAACAGGGACATGCCCAGCTCGGCCCTCAGCTCTGTCACCATGGCGCTGATGACCTCATCACTGGGGGGGCGAGGCAGGGCAGTCCCTTCATCCAGCTGTGGGAGAGAAAGACAGTTATACAATGAAAATGAGCAACTTGTTCTGTGAGACTGTGAGAGTAGGTGGAAGGGATTCAACAGTTTCAACATTTCTGATGTCCCCATCTACCACAGTAGCTCTGCTTTCAGCCTCAAACGGTATCTGGGCTGGCCTTAATCACACAGCTTCTGCTTAGACCTTGGGGTTCCCTTCACTATTCAGGCCTCCTTATTCCAAAAACAGGACAAGGATTAGGAAGAGGGAGTAAGATGAGTTTGGTGCACATCAATGCCTTCAGTGTATCAGTGTCAGTGTATTGGTGTGTTGCTATATCTTTGTGCGCTGTGTCAGTGTCTCAGTGTGTAAGTATGTCAGTGTATTAAATGTGTACGAGTGACAGGATGTTAGTGTGCCACTGTATCAGTGTGTCCGTGAGTCGGTGTCGGCGCATCAGTATAAGCAGTGCCTGACCAGACTCACCGCAGTGAGGTGAGAGCTGGACTCTGGCTTGGACACCTCATGGCTGTTGAAGAAGATAGTCTTCCTGTCTGGAGACAAAGAACGCAGCACCATCACATGGACTCTAGCCCTGAGCAGATCTCAAAGCCCTCAAATAAGCTTGACCTGAAATCCAATTCTGACCTGCACTGTAACCTCTACTCCTAACCCTGAGTCTCACCCTAACATTGACTGTGACCCACTCCTGTGGTCTGCTCCTCTCTGCTGGTTGTGTGGGGTGTTTGGAGCAGCCGGTGGGCAGTACAGAGTCTGAGCTTGTGCTTCCTGGTCCTGTCCCTCTGAGACTGACCGCAAGGCCCCATGGGGAAGTTCTTGAGGGATGGCCTCTCCACGGTGAAGTGCGACTGTCCCACCACAAACACCTTGTGCAGCACGGCACCGTGGTTGACGAAGCTCTGCAGCACGCAGGGCGGGCGGGCGTCACACAGGCCGTCCTCCCCGAAGATCAGGGCCATCTGTGGGGCGAGACACCTGTACTGTGAACGTCTCCAGTGAGAGGCGGAGCGGATGGCAGTAAACCCGGCCAAGCAGGGTGCTCCTCCACCGATGCTGGAGTTAAGGTGCAGCACAGAAAACATCAAAAACCAGACAGAAGGAGGTCAGGGCAATGCACTCGAGAAAAAAACCAACACCTTTATCGACTGAAAATCCAGCAGAAGATCTGATGTTCTGACCAGAAATCTGATGGTCCTCTGTGAAGTCTTTGGCTGTGCTTGACACAATAACGGTTTCACAGTCTCCCCTCCCGGGTGAGTGTCGTGTTGTCTTTCACCCGTCAAGGGTGGTAAAGCTCAGTGGCTTGGCGGCCGAGCACGGTGAAACACGAAAACAAGAGGTGTGGAAAAAATGTGACACAGAAGTTCGAGATACAAGCAAGAAAAACCAGGTGAAGCAGAAAAAAAGTGTCAAGTGGATCACACACAATTTCAACAGGCTTAAACAGGGCGTAAGGCGGAAAAAATACTTCAAAACATAGACATTTACCTGCTCACTTAAATTGCATTGCTCTAAATGACAGTTTCCTGCAGCGCCCTCAGTTCACATTGTCAACAGCCCCTCTGGATTCCGGATGCCTTTGTGGAATCTTCCACGCCTCGTGACTTCTTTGTTCAGCTCCTTTTAGGTGTGCAGGGATGCAATGGGCCACCGCGCTGTTCGGTGCCGCTCGGGCAGTTCCCCCGGGAACGCCGGCTCGCGCGGCCCAGCCGTCACGGCAACTGGCCGATTCTCCGCTCGGGCTGCCGGTCCGTCGGTTGCCACGGCGACGGGATCGGGAAGATGATCCACGCTAGGAGCGCATAATCAGGCCGATACTTACCTTTTTCCCAGCAGTGACAAAAACATCCCTTGCTCAGCCACCAGGCTTGCCTCGCACCCTGGTTTCCTCCTAGTGCTCCCTGGCCGTGTTCGCCCCCGGCTTTGGCTCGCTCGTGTTACGCCTTCCATCCCGGATCTTCCCGAGCTTACGCCTGCTTTTCCGTGTCCTGACCCTGCCTGGCCGACCTCGTCTTGGACCGACCTCCGTGCAAAGAGCCCTGCCTGTTTTCCCGACTCTTCTCCGGATAATCCCTGGTGCTCGACTCCGTCTCTCCCGGCCTCGGCCCCTGCCTGTCCGACCACGTATCCGGATCGCCTGGGCAGCCGGCGTTCCGCTCCCGCCGGCTTCCCACAGAGCCTGCTCCTGGATTTAATCTCCGGTCTCCTGGCCAGTGCAGTGGATCTTACACTTCCGAGGTGAGTTTACAAGGACGGGCCGTCCAGAGAGCAGAATAAACTCCGTGTCTACTCGGCTCTGACACGACGGCTTTTCATAAGCCAGCCACAACCCCAGCCGACCTCTTGAGTTCCCATAAATGCCACGAAGAAGGTCAGAATATAAAAGGGTAAACATGCTATAGGAATGTTTTAAAGACCAATCGACGAATTCTCACGCCCTGCTGTCCAGGAATGTTGCAAATTTGCTCAGGCAGCTAAACCCACTGCTGTCAGAGCCACACACTCCCAGAAGAGGTGTGCTGCCTGCTTCCCTAACTGAACCCCACAGGCTGTCTGAGTCCGACATTCCCTTCAGACCAGGTAACAGTGTGAATGCTCTCATTTGCACCACCACTGCAGCAACAACACGTTTCTTGCAGTGCTGCGATCACAACTGAGCCCAGTATTGTGTCTGAGGTCTTATTCATTCACTTTGACACAGCTTCCATCATGGGTGAGCACAGCAAGCCAGACCGAGGCATGGTGAAAGAGAAGCCACGAAGCCCGTGTGAAACAAACACATCCGCTGCCTAGATGAAAGCAGAGGCGCCAAAGGACAGGTGAGCAGACAGGCAGAGTGGCAGATTCCCAGCCAGACAGCCATACTGACAGCATGAGACACTCACTTCATGAGAACGTGATCCGTGAGCCACTCTCGTTTTGGAAACTGGGAGCCACAGAAAGAAAGGGATGGTGGGAGATGAGAGAAAAGAAAAGAGGATAACTATTTGAACCGAAAAAAAACAAACAAACGTGTTAACCTCACTCCATCAGCTCACAGCAGTGGCCTTCAACACCACTAAGTCGGTCCCCTGTCGCAGTGCCCGTCTTCTGTTTGGAAGCTGAAGTGTGTGAGAAAAAGCACGCCGTGTTCAGTGTTTAAACAGTGCGAATGGGAATTGTGAATTCGAGGATAGTGCAATGTGAATGGGGATTGTAAATGTGTGAGTTCCATGTCAGCGCAGCTGTGGATGGCGAGTCTGGTGTGAATTCGGTTCAGCACAGAGCGGACGCACTTAGCAATACCTGAACTCTACACACTTACTCAGAGGGTAGCTGAGTTGTTGCTTGGCAACAGCATCCCCGATTTCCCTCTGGTCCGCAGTGCTGATCTCCAGGTAGGGGGGGCTGCAGATACGGGGGTCTGAGAGGAAGGACAGACAGCACTCAGTGAGAGCCCCCTCCCTCATTCCCTGCTGTCTCCTCCGGAGGGAGGTTCGGACCAAGGAAGGGCCCATACCGGCCATGACGTCGTGCAGCCGGTTCATGATGCGGTAGGAGACGAAGCGGTCAAGAAGCTGCCTCATGGCTGGAAGAGGGTCCAGCAGCACTGTGAGGGGGTGCGCAGCAACGTGCTTCTGAAATACACAGACGCAGACACACAGACGCTGAGATTTGCCTGATTCAGTTAACTGGAAAGGCATTCCGACCATCTAGCTCATTGAAGCAACTGACAACCGCCAAACAGAGCTGTGGTGTGTACAGGAAGCAGGACCTCTCCAGACAGGAAGACGCCCACACTTCCACTGGCTGGAACATGGGAAGGGGAAGTCTGCCTGGGGAGACTAGCGACGGCAGCCATATCACCCTGCAGCTCACCCCCGACAGCCCCACTGGAGCTCCGCAGGTGTGAGCCTGGACAGTACCTGGAGGGGAGACCTGCTGGGAAAGCTGAGGCTGCTGCTGGAAGAGGTGTTAGTGGGACCAGTAGAAGGCGCTCACCCTGCACTCTATGTGGATCCTAATGCCCCAGTATAGTGACGGGGACACTATACTGTAAAAAGGTGCCGTCCTTTGGATGAGATTTAAAACAGGACTCTGTGCTCATTAAAAATTCTAGGGCGTTTCTCATAAAGAATAGGTGTGTTACCCCGGCGTCCTGGCCAAATCTCCCCCTGGCCTTTACCAATCATGGCCTCCTTTTAATCCCCATCTCTGAACTGGCTTCATCACTCTGCTCTCCTCCCCACTGATAGCTGATGTGTGGTGAGCATACTGGCGCACTATGGCTGCTGTTGCATCATCCAGGTGGGGCTGCACATTGGTGGCGGTAGTGGGATTCCCCATTAATGGTAAAGCGCTTTGAGTGGAGTGTCTAGAAAAGCACTATACAGTATAAGTGTAAGAATATTATTAGTTATTATTAACGAGCACCAGAGCTACAGGCTGTTGGGCTACAGCCATGTCTGGTTTACCTCAAAGTTCGCCAGGAGCTCCTGCGACTGGCTGCTGTGCTCTGCCTCCACGATGACGTCCGACAGCTTGTGCACAATGATGCTGAAGGGTCCCTGCAGGTCCAGGGGCTGGCTCAGGTCTATCTGTAACCCATATCGAGACTTAGCCGACATGCCTACCCAAGCCCACCTGCACTCAAAACAACTACTGAAATGTACAATTTAGTCTAATGCAAAATGTCCAGTTTACTTTATGACATCTACGTAAAATGCCAGACTTTGGGATTGGCTTTATCTTACTGCAACTCCTCCTCCTCCTCGTACTGCTACTGTTTCTATTGCTACAGCTACCGCAGTACAAAACGTATTGCTACGACCTCAGAGGTCAGTGATCTCAGCGCAGGCCAGCGGCCGCCTGGCCCTGACAGAGAGACAGAAGGGGGGGGGAGGAGGTGACTCAAGAGAGGGAGCAGGCTGACAGAGCCAGCTGGTGTCTCTG
This sequence comes from Atractosteus spatula, assembly GCF_055471065.1. Taxonomy (NCBI): domain Eukaryota; kingdom Metazoa; phylum Chordata; class Actinopteri; order Semionotiformes; family Lepisosteidae; genus Atractosteus; species Atractosteus spatula. The sequence goes on along the minus strand of NC_142708.1, from coordinate 71,063,072 downwards.
AACCTCCGACGGCGCTCTTGTGTGTCTGAGGTGTGCCTGGAGGCTGAAGGCCGGTGTGTGCACGGAATTCTGCGCAGCCTGCTTTTCCCACACAAGGTTCAGCCCCATTCAAGCTCCCAGCACTCCCAGCAGGGGTCGTGGAGGTGATGGAGATCCGAGGTGACTCGATCGGACTGAACTGCACAGCGCCTTGGACTCCAGGAAACGAGATGCAGCAGCTCACCTCCACTACTTCGATACCGCGGGTCCTGAAAAGGCAGGCAGAGAGGAAAAGAGGGAAGGGACACGGAGACAGGGAGAGAGACAGTTAAATGCCTGATTTGAGCAGAGAAGGAAGGATTTTGGATTATTTTTCAAAAGCAGTAACACTAAAAACACGTCTTAGCAGTTCCCTGGCGTAGGACTTCTCTAAAACGAGGATAAAATAAAACTAGTAACAACTGAAAGAAAGGAGAATACAGACTATCGTTTTCAAATTGAGAGCACGCTATGACTGCCGCTACTCACTGACACAGCTCGGCGAACGCCGCCAGATTCATCCTCTTCTTCTTCTTGTCGCTCAGACTGAACCCCACTCTCCTGTTCATGACGACGACCTGGACGGAAAGCGCTCAGAAACACACAGACGAGTGCTCCCACAGCCGCTCGGACCTGCGCTCTGGTCCGGCGGAAGCTCAGTCCTGACGCTCGCCTACCTGCAGGGAGGGGGGTTTCGAGGGGGCGGGGACGGGGTGAAACTGATCCCATCTTGGCTCTGCGGCACAGTGCCTCCTCATCACCGACAAATGAGCTTCCCGAGCCAGCGGGGGGCAGTTTCCCCAAGACCCCCTTTACCTCTTCTCACCTGCCCGTGAGTCGGAGACCGCGGAGCTTCGACAGCCTGCACGCTGGATGGAAAGCCCGTACTTCTCCCATATTCCGCGCTTCACGACAGAGGACAACGGGCGGAGCCGCTGTTTCCTCCAGTCTTCCTCACTTTTACCGACCGCTCCTCCACCGAGGTTACACAAGCTTTCGACGCGCGGAAAGAAGACCGGCAGGCGTCCGTGAGAAGCCGTAAAACAGACTTTGAAACGTGTTAACCACTGCTCGCCTTTTACGATGAAACTGCAAGATGTCTTCTGCAGACATGCCGTGTCGGGACGGATCCACAGTCACGGACACGCTGCCAAGCGAGCGGGAATGTCGTCTGCTCGCAAGACCCGCACAAACCAGGCGCTGCCGCTCGCAGGACAGCCGGCACGTCCTCGAGCTCAGCGCGCCCCCTCGCGGGCACTTCGCCCCCCGAGCCTTCGGAGAATTGATTTACTCTCGACAGCAGAGGAGTACAGGACTTCATCGCCATATGTACTGTACATGTACATTGGGATTCGTATTCACCCTGATCGCTCGGGACACACAGAGCACAGCAGACAACCCCACGCAATGCACACAGTACACTACAAACAGAATAAATCAGAACAACAGAACAGATAAGTATGTTGTTAAGGATTAATACAAATAATAATTGCTTACACTTATATAGCGCTTTTCTGGACACTCCACTCAAAGCGCTTTACAGGTAATGGGGATCCCCTCCACCACCACCAGTCTGCAGCCCCACCTGGATGATGTGACAGCAGCCATAGTGCGCCAGTACGCTCCCCACACACCAGCTCTCAGTGGGGAGGAGAGCAGAGTGATGAAGCCAGTTCAGAGATGGGGATTATTAGGAGGCCATGACTGGTAAGGGCCAATGGGAAATTTGGCCAGGACACCAGGGTTACACCCCTACTCTTTTCGAGAAACGCCCTGGGAGTTTTAATGACCACAGAGAGTCAGGAACTCAGTTTTACGTCTCATCTGAAGGACAGAGTCATTTTTACAGTATAGTGTCCCCGTCACTGTACTGGGGCATTAGGACCCACACAGACCGCAGGGCGCCCCCTACTGGTCCCACTAACACCTCTTTCAGCAGCAGCAACACCTACAGCAGCAACTGTAATAACTCAAGAAACAAACATGATCAACCGCATCCGACTAAAGTACTTAGCACGATGTCCACACGAATTTGCAAGTGCAGACTGGGTAAACGTGGCGTTGCGGGCTGTGGCTGCAGCAGCAGTACAGTTAGGAACCGTGGAGTGCGGCCGCGGTAGTGCCGATGCCGCCGGTGAGAAAAGTGCAGGACAACGACACGCCGAAGGAGGTGTGAGACGCGTGTGAACCTGCCGAGAGTCTTGCGCAGCAGGCAGGCAGGCCGTGGGCAACCCGGCAGCAGAGGGCCGGCGGAGAGCGAAAGAGAAAGCGAAAGAGCAGCGGTTCGGGAAGTGTGTCTGTCTGCTGCATCACCCTCCGCCTCACTCGGGCCTCGCCGCCTCGCCCAGAAGAGCAGACGCCCGTCCCCGGCAGATCCCGGCCGCCCGCAGCCCCCCGGTTTGCTGACACGCTCCTGGCTCCAGGGCCGCCATGTCCCGGGGCTCCAGCGCGGGGTTCGACCGCCACATCACCATCTTCTCCCCCGAGGGCCGCCTCTACCAAGTCGGTGAGCGACCGAGTCGCTCTTTCTGCCGAGCGCTGGCGGGGAAACGAGGGGAGGGGGGGGGGGCGAAGTGTAAAGACAGTTATAACGCACGCGTTTTCGTCCCGCGAGGGCCACTACTGATTTCACGCGGCCCGCTGGAGGGAGACACTCTCCCGGTAGCGAAGCCCGGGTTCCCCGGTCCGGTGCAGGTGACCCTGTTACTTCTCGCCCCGCTCTCACCGCCCGCACCGAGCGGGCGAGCCGGTCACTACCGGAGCGCCGTTGGCCTGGTAACTAACTCACAAACCCCGGGGCGGCGGGGCCGAGCCTGCTCCCTGCGGCGGTCGACCTCGCCACACCGATCCGGTCCGGGCGCCCGCTGTCCGTGCGAGGAGGCGAGGTTACGGCGAGCTTAACCGATTTGGCACTTTTCGTCACAGACGGGCACAACTTGACCCCTTTCGTCTGAAAATGCCGCCCCCCCTGCTCGGAGCTGTGCGCGGTCCCTGCCAGCGGCCTGCGCTCTGAGCTCTGGGCTCCGACTGAGTTAACATTCACGGCGAAAAGGCCATCCCAGAGGCAGAGACGCCGACAGACCCGAGCGCCTCGAAATGTTTTCTCCTTTTCAGCCAAAATCGAAGCAGTCGAACTGCAAATGCAAGATGCACGCCCCCAAAACGTTTGTTTATCTAAGAAATTGTTTCTGAAGTGCAGAATATGAACTGAAATAACGATCAGGTTAGGTTTTCGTCCAGGTAATAACGCAAGGCGTTTTATAGGAGCTCTCCAAAAACCTCCCAGATTCAAGACAGCGCTGCTCTGCGATCACGCCTTATCCCGACCCGCTGGCCAGACAGCCCGGACACCTGGGATGTGGGCCTGTGTGATCTGGGGTGTAAAGGCGGGGGGGCATGACCCCAGTGTCGGGATGCGCCCCGTGTGCTCGGACCGCAGCTCCTGGCAGGACAGGGCAGGCTCGACACTCACTGGGACTTACTGGTGGCACTCACTGGGCACCCGTGACTGGTCTGTGAAGCACGCAGCGCTGTGTCCTTGTGATCTCAAGTCGCAGTTGCGAAAACGAAATAAACGGTACTGGACGTCTGCGCGCTGCTCATTCTGAGTCGGATTTGCTTATTTATTACGACTCGAGCACGTTTTAGAAAGAACACAGTGTACGGTCACGGCGATGCGTTTTACAGCCCAGTCATCCCTCGTCAGACGAACTTCTTTCGTTCCTCGACAGCTGCTGGGAGGGTGAAAACTCAGTTCAATTCACTGATCTTCCCGTGTCATGAACTCCGATTGGTTCAGAGCCGAGACATGTTCCGTCAAACACCTGAATTTCACCTCAATGCAGCACAGAGCTGGACCTAAGGATGCAAACTGCAACAGTCCTGGTTAATTGTCCATATGCCTAAAGTCATAGACAACAGGAAGGAAAGCATCACCACTCCTCATTTACAGTACTGACAAATACATAGACATCTCTATCCTGTACTCTAGGCACTTAACACACACACAAGCCTTAAATTGGAAATAAGTTCAAATGTAATAACAGTTAAAAGTAAATTCCTCCTCTGAGAAGATGCAATAAAAAAATGCTCCAGGCAGTGCTTTAGGAGAGCGCAGCTCCTAAGAGTGAAAATCACCTCGCTCAATGAAAGAACAGGCAGGACCGCCTACTTCTGGTGCAGTATAAGCAGACACTCCTATGGGCAGGGATTACTGTTCTACTGGAACAGTACAGAGCTGCAGGAAACAACTGCCTTCTTTGTCAAATTGCATGTTGGTACAACTGGAGACTGTCCCACCAGAGACTGTCCCACCGGAGACTGTCCCACCGGAGTCTGTCCCACCGGAGTCTGTCCCACCAGAGACAGTCCCACCAGAGACAGTCCCACCAGAGCTCCAGGGTCTTGTCCAGCACTGGTGTGGTTCGCTCAGGCCTTTGCAGCCCCTGTCCTGGTTCTCTGAGGTCTGCGAACCCCGTCCCCTCCCGTCTCTGCCCCTCTCCACTGACGCCTGTCCCCCTCCTCTCTCTCAGAGTACGCCTTCAAAGCCATCGCGCAGAGCGGCCTGACGTCGGTGGGCGTGCGAGGGAAGGACTGTGCGGTGGTGGTCACGCAGAAGAAGGTCCCGGTGAGCGGGGGGGTGGGGGGGGGCGTGGAGCCGTGGGGGCCCTCGAGCCCGGCTGTCTTCCTGGGAAGAGGCGGGCGCGGCAGGGAAAGAGCTGGCAGTGAGCGCACAGCCGCGAGAGGCTGGCAGCAGGCCCAGAGTGGCGCCAAGCCCTGCCCAGTCAGCTGACAGCTCCGTTTCGCTTGGCCACCCCTGGGGGGGTATAAACAGTGGGGCAGGAGCAGGCCGGCCCGAAGCCCCTCTGCGTGACGCGGCTGCTGGGCTGATCCTGCTGAGAAGCGTGGCTGGGGGGGTGAGTCTCGCGTGTTGTCGTTGTTGCTCAATGGGCTGTTCTGCCCTCTCTTCTCTGCACAGGACAAACTGCTGGACGCCACAACTCTGACAAATGTGTTCCCGCTGACCCCCCGCATCGGATGCCTGATGACCGGGCAGGCCGGTGAGAGGCACTCGTCTCGCGCTCACACACACTCTCCTGCCCCCTCGCTGCCCTGCCGTTCTGCAGGCTGTACCATATAACTCTCAGTCTCCACGTCTCAGGCTCTCTCTCACTGCACACCGCACTCCCCTTGACCCCGTTTCTCTCTCACTGCATTACAGCTTTCATCACACTAATCCCATTTTCCTCTCTCTGTCTGAGCCTCTCTGTTCCTCCCTCTCTCACTCTCTGAGCCTCTCCATTCCTCCCTCTCTCACTCTCTCACTCTCTGAGCCTCTCCATTCCTCCCTCTCTCACTCTCTGAGCCTCTTCGTTCCTCCCTCTCTCCCTCTCTCCCTCTCTCACTCTCTGAACCTCTCCGTTCCTCCCTCTCTCCCTCTCTCACTCTCTGAGCCTCTCCATTCCTCCCTCTCTCACTCTCTCACTCTCTGAGCCTCTTCGTTCCTCCCTCTCTCCCTCTCTCCCTCTCTGAACCTCCCTGTTCCTCCCTCTCTCACTCTCTGAGCCTCTCCATTCCTCCCTCTCTCACTCTCTGAGCCTCTCCATTCCTCCCTCTCTCCCTCTCTCACTCTCTGAGCCTCTCCATTCCTCCCTCTCTCACTCTCTCACTCTCTGAGCCTCTTCGTTCCTCCCTCTCTCCTTCTCTCACTCTCTGAACCTCCCCGTTCCTCCCTCTCTCACTCTCTCACTCTCTGAGCCTCTCCATTCCTCCCTCTCTCACTCTCTGAGCCTCTCCATTCCTCCCTCTCTCCCTCTCTCACTCTCTGAGCCTCTCCATTCCTCCCTCTCTCCCTCTCTCACTCTCTGAGCCTCTCTATTCCTCCCTCTCTCACTCTCTGAGCCTCTTCGTTCCTCCCTCTCTCCCTCTCTCACTCTCTGAGCCTCTCCATTTCTCCCTCTCTCACTCAATTCAATTCAAGGTGCTTTATTAGCATGACCGATGGGTACAATCAGTGTTGCCAAAGCAAATGAAAGTAATGATATTTACATGAAACAAAACAAAAATAGAAGTAAAATAAAATCTACAGACATATTACAGACATTTACAACAAAGACATATTATACAATATTGACATATTCTGTAGGCGGCTGGAGCATTATTGGGAGACAGACTCACTGTTCCTCAGGCTGTGACAGGAGATCACATACTGGGCTGCCAGTTCAACTGAGTTCCCTCCTCCCTCTCCCAGTAGGATTGGGACCCGTTGTGATTCTGGCAGGTGTGGGAACTCTGGGATTAGATTTCTGAATTTAGGGAAGAATGTTTCTCTAATCCCAGAGTATCTGTCACAGTGCAGTAGGAAGTGCACCTCTGTCTCTATTTCTCCCCGCTGGCAGTGGGAGCACAGCCTGTCCTCTCTGGACAGCCAGGTCTGCCTGTGTCGCCCAGTTTCTATGGCCAGGTTGTGGTCACTGAGCCTGTACTTCGTCAGGGTCTGTTTCTGTTTGTTATTTTTTATTTTGGTCAAATATTCAGCTAGTGTGTATTGTCTGTTTAAGGTTCTGTAACATTCCAGTTTATGTTGTGTCTGTGTGTGTGTGTCCCAGTGTGTGAGATATTGCTGTTTGATCTGTGCTGTGATGTGGTTGAGTCTGGGTTGTGGTGCTCTAGCAGTGCTGTCCTGAGGTCCAGTGCTGTCCTCTCACTCTCTGAGCCTCTCCATTCCTCACTCTCTCACTCTCTGAACCTCCCTGTTCCTCCCTCTGTCCCTCTCTCACTCTCTGAGCCTCTCGGTTCCTCTCTCTCTCACTCTCTGATCCTCTTGGCTTCTCTCTCACACTCTCTGAACCTGTTTCTCTCTTTCACTATGGGTATCTGTCTATATCTCAAATTCCAGAAATACCGTACAGGTGCGACTGTCCTGAAAAGCGTGGCCACCTCTCTTACTCTCAGCCTCTCTTCATACCCCTCAGCGGACAGTCGCTCCCAGGTGCACCGGGCTCGTGTGGAAGCTGCTGAATGGAAATATAAATTTGGTTACGAGATCCCAGCTGACATGCTGTGCCGGCGCATGGCTGACATCTCCCAGGTCTACACACAGAATGCTGAGATGAGACCACTGGGCTGCTGTGAGTCTACAAACGTCTCTATATAATGCACCTTTCCACATTTCCACAGCTTTTCCATAGAGTCAACACTGTCCTCTCTGTACGGGCAACAGAGTCACACTGACCTGTCCATAGAGTCAACACTGTCCTCTCTGTACGGGCAACAGAGTCACACTGACCTGTCAGTAGAGTCAACACTGTCCTCTCTGTACGGGCAACAGAGTCACACTGACCTGTCCACAGAGTCAACACTGTCCTCTCTGTATGGGCAACAGAGTCACACTGACCTGTCCATAGAGTCAACACTGTCCTCTCTGTATGGGCAACAGAGTCACACTGACCTGTCCATAGAGTCAACACTGTTCTCTCTGTACGGGCAACAGAGTCACACTGACCTGTCCACAGAGTCAACACTGTCCTCTCTGTACGGGCAACAGAGTCACACTGACCTGTCCATAGAGTCAACACTGTCCTCTCTGTACGGGCAACAGAGTCACACTGACCTGTCAGTAGAGTCAACACTGTCCTCTCTGTACGGGCAACAGAGTCACACTGACCTGTCCATAGAGTCAACACTGTCCTCTCTGTATGGGCAACAGAGTCACACTGACCTGTCCATAGAGTCAACACTGTCCTCTCTGTACGGGCAACAGAGTCACACTGACCTGTCAGTAGAGTCAACACTGTCCTCTCTGTACGGGCAACAGAGTCACACTGACCTGTCCATAGAGTCAACACTGTCCTCTCTGTACGGGCAACAGAGTCACACTGACCTGTCCATAGAGTCAACACTGTCCTCTCTGTACGGGCAACAGAGTCACACTGACCTGTCAGTAGAGTCAACACCGTTGTGAACCAAGAGTCACAGTGGCATCATAACATAGCCAATAGTCTTACACGCTTCTTTCTAAGGCCAACACAGGCATCCTAGTCTTTGCAACACAGAATTGTGCCATATAAAAAGACGTAGGGGCTCCAAACACGTTTGAAAATGTCTTATTTTGGAATGATGCACAAGGCCCAGCTGGACACACCACTGCTGAGCTTCTGCTTGTATCATGATGTTCTTGATATTATATGTGCATAATGCCTCAGTTAAGGCAGCCCCTTGTAATATATAAGGGCTCAGGGTAAGAGTATCAGACAGTTATTATAGAGATCTCAGCCAGCTGTGTGCATGACACCCCTCTGCTCAGAAGTCTCCAGCTTGGAGATCTCCAGTCCAGCAGATTTTATAGGTCACCAGTAAGTAACCGTTTCCAAGAATCTAGAATAATTTAATTGCAAAAATCCGGGTTATTTGTCAAACAAAGTACTATATAGATATTTCAAATAATAAAAAAAACTTGCTTACTTGATCAATAACCAGCTTAGAACAAGACTGCATACAGTACATCAGGGTTCTCATCCTGGGACATGGTGGAAACCCCTTGGTTTAGTTTAGCCCCAGAGTCTGCAGTGATCTAGAGTCAGGGCAGGGACTTCACTCGGGTTAGAATACCTGGGTGCAAAGCAGGCAGTGGCTTTGTATACAGAACAGAGCTGCGGGCCCAGTGGTGCCCCACACACAGATTGCTCAGAGGCTCAGACAGGCGCTGCCTGCACACTGAGGCTGCTTATCCCAGCGGGAAGTACTGTACTGCACTGCTCCCTCGCTGTGACGCTCATACAGCGCAGTCATCGTTCCTTACGCGCAGCGCTGAATGTCCCACGACGTTTCACGTTCTCCTGGGGGAGAAATTTGCCCCGAAATTGCTGCGAGGGAATGAATATTTAAATACCACGGACGTGCACATGAACTGTCAGTTCAAGTAAGACCGAAGAGGAATAAAATCCTTTTAACGTTCAGCTAGTCGGTTTAAACTGACTTTCTGGCTTAACGAGCAGCTTTTCTTTTATTGCAGTTAATGTTCTTAAGTTGTTCTCACAGATGGTATGAGTTCACGTTTGTCACTGGAACATTCTTTCAGTCTGTATACGCATACGTACAAAGGTGCTACAGTGTTACACGGTGTTATTTCGTTATACTGTATGAATGGATTTAAAGAGGGAGTTGTTATATTTTAGTCGGGGATGAGTAACAATCAAATAAAATTTGACGATGTGTCTGAAGGAAATGACGTTAAAATAATGACATTACCTTGAGAATTAGTGTCGTTTAAAAGGCGACGTTTTCTCCCTCGCTCGCCCGGTCTCGAGCGCTTCGCGCTTGCCCCTCGCGATTCCGAGGGGCGTGGAAACATTTCTAATGTCGGGCCGTGATTGGCCGCGAGGACGCCGGCGCTAATGACGGATTGGAGGATTCTCTATGGGGCGGGCTTTCGTGTCATAGTGGTGTCCTGCGTGTGCGTGTGATCCAGGTGAGGAGCTTAGGAAACAAGACAGATTTGAAAGGTGTGTCCCTTCTTCCAAGTGTTTTTATGATTATTTCCCTGCGGTCATGCTCTGAAATGTTCCACAATCTTAAGAACTGCCCTCATCTTCTCCTGTACCTTAACCCACTGGAGCTCAGCGGGTGTGAGCCTGGCCGGTACCTGGATGGGAGACCTCCTGGGAAAAACTAAGGTTGCTGCTGGAAGAGGTGTTAGTGGGCCAGCAGGGGGCGCTCACCCTGCAGTCCATGTGGGTCCTAATGCCCCAGTATAGTGACGGGGACACTATACTGAAAAAAAAGCGCCGTCCTTCGGATGAGATATAAAACCGAGGTCCTGACTCTCCATGGTCATTAAAAATCCCAGGGTGTTTCTCGAAAAGAGTAGGAGTGTTAACGTGGCATTCTGGCCAAATTTCCCATTGGCCTTTAACAATCCTAATAATCCCCCTCTCTGAACTGGCTTCATCACTCTGCTCTCCTCCCCACTGAGAGCTGGTGTGGGGGGAGAGCAGCGGCGCACTCACATCACCCAGGTGGGGCTGCACATTGGTGGTGGCAGTGGGATTCCCCATTACCTGTAAAGCACTTTGAATGGGGTGTCCAGATAAGAGCTGTGTAAGGGAAAGGAATTATGATTATATCTGACCGGGTGCAAACGCCCAGGTCGTCTGGGCTCTGGTGATGTGGATTCAGAGAGAGTGGCTCAGGGCGGCGGGGCTCATCCCCCTCTCTCCTCCCCCCAGGCATGATGATGATTTCCATGGACCCCCAGCTCGGACCCATGCTGTACAAGTGCGATCCCGCCGGCTACTACTGCGGTTACCGCGCCACCTGCGCCGGTGCCAAACAGACCGAGGCCAGCAGCTACCTGGAGAAGAAACTGCGCAAGAGGCCCGACCTGCCCTACGACAAGACCGTGGAGGTACCGGACGCCCCGAACACCAGGGAGCTCAGCCACAGCTAGCAACAGCACTCATGAAGCACAACACAGACACTAAACAGACAGCACAACACCAAACACCAAACCGAGCAGGCACAAACACTGCAGGTTGCGGTATATCAGAACCGAGCCTGATGCAGGGCCTTATGAGGATGCTCAGACCATGGGGTGTTAATGTCTTGTAAAAACAGAGAATAATTATATTGTGTTTAAACGGGACCAGTGGGACAGTGTGTGTGTGTGTGTGTGTGTGTGTGTGTGGATGAGTGCAGTGGGACAGTGTGTGTGTGAGTGTGGAGATGAGTGCAGTGGGATAGTGTGTGTGTGTGTGTGTGAGAGTTTGGATGAGTGCAGTGGGACTGTGTGTGTGTGTGGATGAGTGCAGTGGGACAGTGTGTGTGTTGGAATGTAAAATCACAAGGAGACAGCGTGTATCAGCATGTATCCTGTCTGTCCTCAGCTGGCGATCACCTGCCTGTCCTCCGTCCTCTCTCTCGACTTCAAGCCCAGTGAGATCGAGGTGGGGGTGGTCACCAAAGACAACCCTAAATTCAGGTAGAGAAGATCCCAGCTCTGTCCCCCTGCTTCTTTCTGACTGTGGCTGTGTCAGTGTGTCTCACTGCCTCTCTGCATCTTGATATCTTTCAGCAAGTCTGCGTGTGACGCTGTCTCTGAGACTTTCTCAGTGTCTCTCAGTCTCTCAGTACGTGACAGTATGTCAACAAGGTTGAGTCGTGCACTGTGCCCTGTCTCATCACGCACCTTTTTCTCACTCCTCCCCCCTGCGGCTAGTTTACAGATGTGAGAAGAAATTCCTAAATGAAGGATGAAAACTAACCCTGTGCCCTCCCCCACAGGACGCTGAGTGAAGAGGAGATCGACGCACATCTGGTGGCCATCGCTGAACGAGAATAGAGACACCACCGCACACATACACTGACTGAGTCATGGGCTTACAGTGTGACACACACTGACACATACACAACTCTGCCAGACACACTGACCAACACCCACGGACACTGACACACACACGCAGATAACACAAAGAAAAACAGCACGTCACTGCAGATCTACGAGTGTGTGTGTGTAGTGCGTATGTATTTTTATTACTTTGTAATAAACTTAGAAGACCAACTGCTCTCTCTCCATCAGTCAGGGTGCTGCTTCGTCATGGGTGTGGAACTCCGATGTGGTTCTGTTACTGCTCCGGTCCGGCTTCTACCGCAGAAACCTCGTCCCGAAAAATGAAAACTGCACCGTCTTGAGCAAGCAGGTGTACAGACTGCTTTACTGCCCTTTTCTGCTACACATTTCCATTACAAACCAGGGGTCACACATATCATAAAACAAACGTTCTGCTTGTGAAAATTACATTTCATGGCCAGCAGCCAGCAGGTGTGAGCCCAGTCAGGACCTGGCTGAGGCTGCTGCTGGAAGAGGTGTTAGTATGACCAGTAGGGGGCGCTCACCCTGCGGTCTGTGTGGGTCCTAATGCCCCAGTTTAGTGATGAGGACATTATACTGTAAAAAAGGTGCCGTCCTTCGGAAAAGACATTAAAAATCCCAGGGTGTTTCTCGAAAAGAGTTGGGGTGTTACCCCGGTGTCCTGGCCAAATTTCCCCCTGGACTTTACCAGTCATGGCCTCCTAATAATCCCCCCCTCTGAACTGGCTTTATCACTCTGCTCTCCTCCCCACTGAGAGCTGGTGTGTGGGGCATCCAGGTGGGGCTGCACACTGGTGGTGGTGGAGGGGATCCCCATTACCTGTAAAGAGCTTTGAGCGGAGTGTCCAGAAAAGAGGTATAGAAGTGTAAGCAATTCTTATTATTATTACTACATTTCCTGAAGTGGGAAAAGGCAGACCAGCCAATGTATTAGGAACGCCCAGTCCAGCCCACAGTGTCGGGAAGGAACAGTTAAATCTCGGAGACCACAGCCAACCACAGACACCACAGGGGAGAAGAAAAGGATGGGGCTGGGTTGCAGGTGTTCAAGAATCACACCCACATCCCCTCCCAGCCGCTCCTGCTGCACAGAGGCCCCAGCATGCTTTTCAGGGAGCGGTCCTAATATTTTGGCCAGTGGTGGGGGGTGGATTTCATTTAATGGATTGTGATTCTTTAGGTTTTCTATGTGTCCCATGTGTTACATCATTAACATCTCTAGTGTGACATTTGTTTTGTATAAAATCTCACACATTCGGCTGTGCAGGACCCAGTCTTACCGCACAGACCTGTCGCGCAAACACTGTCCGAGGGGTGAGGGGATTTGAGCTCCAGGTCCGAACAGCTGATCCAGATCAAGTTAACGAGCCTCCGGGGTGGAATGGAAACCTCCAGGACCAGGACTGGACCGTGTCTGTGAAGTCGACATCAGTTTACAACACATACAGCACAGCTGCAGTTTCAGACTTTTCAATTCAAAAACACGAAACAAACCCTCTTTCAGAGACGCCTGCCTGGAGCGCAGGGTGAACTCTGTGAGCCAGGAGCTGCAGGTCTGAGGTGGGGTCACGTCGCCGAGTCTGTTACGAACCCTGGGGAGGGCCAGGTGACCAGCCTTGCTGACCAGCAGAAACAGACCGCTGTAAAGGAAGCACTGCTGACTTGGCCTCTTCATTCTGGGAGGGCTGAACGCAGAAAGCTACTGCTTTGTGTTAATGCTCTACAGCGAGCCGGCCTGCCCGGAGCACCGTGCAGTCCAGCAGCAGTGAACCTGCTCACGCAGACATGATTAACACACTCCCATGAAGCACCAGGGCCTCTCAGTCCTGCCCTGAAGCACTGGCTCTGGTTCCAGCTGGCCTGTCCGAATCAATTAGGCTGACTGATCTCTGGCTGCTTATGCAAGAAATTAGACTCATGAAATACTGCCTGTAGAATCCTGAACCCACATCTGGTTTTCACACACCGCCGAATGTGTGCCACCGGCCAATCTTGTGTGATTTGTTTTTTTTTACAAGAAGAGTCGCCACATTTTCGTGCCGGTCCAGAGGCCGACCACGAGAGGCGCCGTTGTGCGATTTCAGCACCGAGAGAGCCCGGGGATGAGCAGAGTCTCATCTCAGGAGGGAGGGCACGCACACAGAGACGAGCTGGGCTGGTGAAAGAACACGTTTCATGGTTTTTTTCCTCTCCCAGTAAGACTGGTGCAGCTACTCTGGCCGGCTTGTTAAATTCCTACTCAGTGCAAACAGCCACCGCACGGATACCTGAATGAAAAATACACTTGACTTCAAAAGAGAAAGCGAAAACATATTCATGTGCATTAAAGTGTTTTTATTTTTAAGGTAACCGTCACATCAAGCACTTAAATTGCGTGGGGTAACATGCAAATACTCTTCCCATGATGCCTTGTGAACTTACATCTCACCGTCGTTCAGTCCCCTGCTCGTCTCAATCTCGCTCTCTCCAAATCCTCCACCTGGTTCTTTCCGGCTCTCTCTGACCCCATCTCCCTCCTTCCACCCGCAGCTCCCTCCCTCCCCCTCTCCCCGTGTCTGAAGTCACGACGGCGCCCTCCTTCTCCTCCTGCGCACCCAGAAAGAGACCCCGCGCGTCCCGCCTCGAGCTGCTACGCGATTCTGAATGAAAGCTGGCAAGAGCGCAGCCGGGAAAACTCCCCCCCCCCCCCCCAGGAAAAAGAAACGTGTGGATCTTTAGAAACACACCGAGCTTTACTTGAACAAAACACAATGTAGAAGAGCACACAACGGCCTGCGCAGAGGAAAGTGACGGCTGGGCTCTGACCACGTCGGCGTGCCCCAGCGCCAGCCCGGACCAGCTCTGTCTGAGCCCCCGGGACGTGAGCAGGGTGGGTGGGGGTTAGTGGGGACCAGCACTTTCCGAGTCCGGCGCAGCTGCGGTGCGGCACTAGTGCGCCCAGGGTTCCGGTATGGTAACGCAGCGGGCCCGCGGCACTCTGGCGCCACCCTGTGGGGCACGGGGCCGTGGGGGCCAGGAACAACAGGGCCCCACACCTGCGTGACACACCCGCACAGCACCGGGAGTTTCCAACTCGCGTCACGTAATCAGAAGTCCCATATTTACCCGGACATACCAATCCTCTCGATATCTTAAAGGAATCTTAAAGGGCACCTTTAGCCAGAAAGGGAAAGAGCTCACGCATGCGGTTATTTTTCATGTTTTTGGCTCATTTCCTTCACAAACACAAAAAAGGCAGTGGGGTGCCGCCACCCCCGCGTGCCCACCCCTTACCCCTTGGCCTGAAGAGTTCACGGCATTACCAGTGTTCGCTTAAAATGTCATATTATTAAAAAGCTAAAGCGACTAACGCCTGCACACATTCATACAGCTGGGTGTTTAACTGGGTGAAGTGTTTCATCTGGGATTTGAACCCCCAGCCTTCCAGTCCCGAGTGCAGAACACTAAGCATCCGTAACACCCAGTACCAGTGCACCCAGTACCCACCCAGTACACCCAGTACCTGCGCCATCCTGTGATATGCTGCCAAGTGCCAGACTGAGTCCCTGGGTACCAGACTGCGTGTCAAACAGTGACTTTGTGTCTCCCGTGACACAACTGTTAACAGCGGCACGTCCTCACTTCCCTTAACAGAGACAGGAAACTGCAGCACATGTTTTTGGTCTCTCACACACACACACACTTTCCTCTAGGAATCATTACAAATTAATCTCACTACAGGTATCCTTTATTGTTACAGTCCTGGGCGATCGGTACTCAACTGGTTACTCGGCAGGGCACAGACTGCCGCGAAACCAGCTGGGGAAGATTAGCAACAGAACAGCAGCTGCCTCAGCCGCCTGTCAGTGAAGGAGCCCGTCTGGGCCGAGCCCCAGGCCAGCATGACTGCGTAGGCTGTCCCCCCCACCGAGCCACGGGGAGGGTGGAACCCTGGTTATGTACAGGGGACACACGCAAGGGGAAACCTTAACTTGTTCACGCAGGATATGCTTGAAACATCCAAATTGAAAAAAATAATGACAGCGCTAGGTTACAAAGCGCTCCCACTGGCCGGCCCAGCTGCAGCAGCCTGCGTGCCATAATGATGACGACAGCGAGCCTGTAGGGCGCTGCAAGCCACTGCTGTCTGCGGGAGCTCGGGAGACTCTCTGACGGTGGCGGGAGACGGAGGGACCCGCGATCTTTCCCAGACCGCAGCAGTATTAAGACAATAAGGAGAGGGGTGCGACGACATCGCCTTTCCTCACACGGCTGAGGTCCGATCGGCTTCCTGGAGCTCAGCCCCTGGAAAGGTGATGCTCTGCCGCCCTCGACAGCACGACACCACGCGCACACACAGTCACCCGCACAGGCGTCTGCACACGACGGCCACACAGCTAGCCAAGCCCATGGGAGGAAGGACCGGAATGAGTCTGCAGACATGGGATTTGGGGGCTCGTCTCCGTAGGGACCTTCACGATTACAGCACACGATGGCCGTTGATGACCAAGTCATCAAACTCCTCCTAAACACACAGAGAGAGAGAGGGAGAGAGGGAGAGAGGGAGAGAGGGAGAGAGGGAGAGTTAGCAGCAGCAGCTATATCACCGTACAACTCACGAAGCTCGGCAGGTGTGAGCCTGGGAAAGCTGAGGCTGCTGCTGGAAGAGGTGTTAGTGGGGCCAGCAGGGGGTGCTCACCCTGCGGTCTGAGTGGGTCCTAATGCCCCAGTATAGTGAGGGGGACACAGGGTCCCTTTCTGGGCCCCTGCATTGTTTGAAAATCGGTTTTAAATGTCAAAAGGAAGTAAATAATCGAGTTACTCGCCGAAGGGAAAGCCGTTCCAAAACGTCAGATATTGGATAATCTGCAACGCACTAATGTTGTTCATAATACCAAGACAGGCTGAGGCCGGGCCGCTTCAGAGACCCACAGGCCCTGGGGTCACGCACCCGCCCCGACCCCCCTTCTCGTCAGGCCTGTGTGGACACTGTACTGTAAAAAGGCCTTCGGATCAGACATAAAACTGAGGTCCTCTGAGGTCATTAAAAATCCCAGGGTGTTTCTAGAAAAGAGTAGGGGTGTAACCCCAGTGTCCTGGCCAAATTTCCCCCTGGACTTTACCAATCATGGCCTCCTAATAATCCCCATCTCTGAACTGGCTTCATCACTCTGCTCTCCTCCCACTGAGAGCTGGTGTGTGGGGAGCGTACTGGTGCCTCATCCAGGTGAGGCTGCACACTGGTGGCGGTGGAGGAGAGTCCCCATTACCAGCAAAGCACTATAAGTGTTAGAATATTATTATTATTTCTACTCAGAGAAAGTCTGCTGAAATCCTGATCCAGAGGACTGGAATTGAGGATCTGTCCAATATAGCAACTTAACGCCGCCTGTGAAGGTGAAGATGTGTCTCGGTAAATGGAGACAGATGGGTCAGATGGAGATGGCCAGTGCCAGTACTTACTGTCCGAGCTCAAGTACCCCCAGGACACTGTGGGAACTGTTTGAAAGAGCAGCATTGCTCATACTGTTACAGGACAGCTGTCAAATTCCAGTTCTGGTCAATGACTTGCCATGCCTACAGACCTGGCCTATTTAAACAGGTCTACCGCGAGGCTATGAAATGTTCCACATACAGACATCACAAAGTTATTTTAAGTTAGACGAATTGATAGTGTCCCACTCTTCCTCATTCTCTCTCACCTCTTTTCTCTCCAACTCATCTTCCTCCTCCTCGTCGTCCTCCTCCTCGTCGTCCTCCTCCTCATCCTCCTCCAGTGGCTCGACGGCCCCTTCTTCCCTCAGCAGTGAGCGCACCGCCTCGCTGGGCCTGTGGAGGGCGCAGTAGAGCGGCGTGTGCCCGGCGTAGGAGGGGGCGTCCACGGCGGCCCCCCGGCTCAGAAGCAGCCGGACCAGGGGGGCGCTCTGACTCTCCACCGCCCAGTGCAGAGCAGTGCGGCCCGAGCTCAGGTCCTGAAACAACGGGCACAGCCAAGGGCACCGGTCAGAGCCCTGCTGCTCAGCAGCCTGGGCCAGGCCAGTTTCACCACAGCAGGCTGTAGTGCAGAAGCCACCACCTGCTGTTCTCAACAGATCCCGCGCTCTCTGTGCTGAGCACGGGCAGACACGACATCTGTGGCACCGGAACTCCACTCCAGCCCTTTTCTGACAACAAGCAAAATTCTTTCCAAAACCATTAAGGGGGGAGAATGAGCCCATTTCATTTTTTTTTTTAAATCCAGCTTTTACAAAGTAAGCCTGGTGTGTAATTGCAAAAGCAGAAATCGTTCTGCATAGTGGAGCCGATGGTTAACGCGGAAAGAGGAATCGGTGTCTCACCCGCCGGTTCGCGTCAGCCCCCGCGTCCAGGAGCAGCCGGACCGCCTCCTCGTCCACCTTCTGCACGGCGATGTGGAGCGGGGTCACCCCTGGAATCACAATCACAACCCGTTCAGGAACCCCCTCCCCGACCGGCGGCCGCGGGGGGGCGCAAGGCGTTCGGGCCGGAGAGCCCGCGAGCAGGCCGCGGGCGGCGGACTCGCCTGCGTAGTTGGTGGTGTGCAGCGGCGCCCGGCTGAGACTGTGCGAGACGAGCTCCCGCACGCACTCCCGCAGGCCCTCCCGGCACGCGATGTGCAGCGCGGTGTTTCCGCTGCGCTCCTGCAGGTCTGGGCTGGCCCCCACGCAGAGCAGGCCGCGCACGCACTCCGGCTGGTTCACGATGACAGCGATGTGCAGGGCCGTCTGAAAGAGGGACACGGGGGCGCTTACAGATGCTGCACAGAGCACTGGTAACACATCCCTGCAAGACAAGGGTGGCCAGTGCGCACACACTTCCACTCCCACAGCACACTTCCACTGCACTGAGAGAATGATGAGCAGGCACTGGAGCACAGTAACGGACACTGAAAAAGATAGAGGGGGCACTACAGCACATCAACACAAGCAAACAGGCGAAGAGGACGATCCAAACACTGCAAAGAACAGACCGTTAAAGCAGACTGCAGCGCTATCTTTTTATTTCAGGGTGAGAAAGAATCAGCACCGATGAGGACATTTCAAACAGTCAAATGTACACAGTAACTCGTAAAACCTCGAATTTGCATCACATAATTGACGGAATTTCCAGCCATGAGCAGCACCTTGTTCTGCAATTCAGAACGAGGCAACAAAACTTCCAGTGACGTGGGCAGCTCTAGGACACTGCGCACGAGCAGGCTGTCTGCTGCCCAACCTGTGTTTGTTCACTCGTCCATCACGGTACATTAGTCAAGGTGGAGACTAGTGAGCAGGAAGGGCTATGACGCGGCGCGATTCGGGGGACCTCGAGTGCAAGTCGCGTCAACACGGCAGCTCACAGCACTTTCGCTTCTTTCCTCGACGTCGACGGATTTATTTTGTTCCCGAGATTTAAGAACCGGTCTGAGAAGTCCGGTTCAGTCTCTCTGTCGTATGCACGGATGCAACGAAATGCTTATTGGCATGTATGCGCCGATACAAAGACAATCACCAGAAACATAAACGCAGAACAGCAGCAGCAACAACAACGAGTTAAATAACATACAATTAAAAAAAAAAAAGTCAGACAAGCAGTATGAGAAAAAGCCCCATCAGCGTGCGCCAGTGGTAGGGGTAGAGTTCAGTAATCTGACAGCTTGCGGGAAGAAACTGCCTCTGAATCTGGAAGTTCGTGCCTTCGTGCTCCTGTAACGCTTCCCAGAGGGATGGGGAGAGAAGCCAGGGTGACTGGTACCCTTAGCGATACTTCCAGCCTTCCTGAGAGACTGGGGCTGCGGTTCCTCTTTAACTACAGGAAGAGACTTCCTCCGAATGGACACTTGCTCGGACTCCAGCACGTCCTGTCCCGCGCCAGTACTGAGCACAGCCTGGGAACGTGCGCTATCCAATCTAAAGGCAGGCTGACGTGTGGCACCAGACGTGCCGCCACTGTCATCGACATGACACCATCACCTGATGTGGCAAGGAAGCCCCAGCCCAGGGGATTCGGGGTATCGGTCTGGCTGCGCGTGCTTCCTCCTCCAGCTCCAATGTCAGGAAGAAGTGCGGGAACATGCCAGCGTTGCCGGGAGGCAGGCAGGCAGCTCTCCCTGGGAATTTCCTCCAGCTCTACTGAACGTGACAGCGGTGTGTTTACACTGACACGCCCCGGCTGGACTGGAACATGAGCTCATTCCTTGAGAACACCAGAGGGTGCATTCTGGGGCACCACCGACAAAAATAATCTGGGACACTTCCTCTTGTTCTCTCGTTACAGAATATCTGTGCCAGCGTAAACAGAGTGGTTCATACAGACACACTGACTGGACACTCCAGTACATTAACACTGCACTGAGAGAGAGGGGTTCATACAGACACACTGACTGGACACTCCAGTACATTAACACTGCACTGAGAGAGAGGGGTTCATACAGACACACTGACTGGACACTCCAGTACATTAACACTGCACTGAGAGAGAGGGGTTCATACAGACACACTGACTGGACACTCCAGTACATTAACACTGCACTGAGAGAGAGGGGTTCATACAGACACACTGACTGGACACTCCAGTACATTAACACTGCACTGAGAGAGAGGGGTTCATACAGACACACTGACTGGACACTCCGGTACATTAACACTGCACTGAGAGAGAGGGGTTCATACAGACACACTGGACACTCCAGTACATTAACACTGCACTGAGAGAGAGAGGGGTTCATACAGACACACTGACTGGACACTCCAGTATATTAACACTGCACTGAGAGAGAGGGGTTCATACAGACACACTGACTGGACACTCCAGTACATTAACACTGCACTGAGAGAGAGGGGTTCATACAGACACACTGACTGGACACTCCAGTACATTAACACTGGACTGAGAGAGAGGGGTTCATACAGACACACTGACTGGACACTCCAGTACATTAACACTACACTGAGAGAGAGGGGGGTTAATACAGATACACTGACTGGACACTCCAGTACATTAACACTGCACTGAGAGAGAGGGGTTCATACAGACACACTGACTGGACACTCCAGTACATTAACACTGGACTGAGAGAGAGGGGTTCATACAGACACACTGACTGGACACTCCAGTACATTAACACTGCACTGAGAGAGAGGGGTTCATACAGACACACTGGACACTCCAGTACATTAACACTGCACTGAGAGAGAGGGGTTCATACAGACACACTGACTGGACACTCCAGTACATTAACACTGGACTGAGAGAGAGGGGTTCATACAGACACACTGACTGGACACTCCAGTACATTAACACTGCACTGAGAGAGAGGGGTTCATACAGACACACTGGACACTCCAGTACATTAACACTGCACTGAGAGAGAGGGGTTCATACAGACACACTGACTGGACACTCCAGTACATTAACACTGCACTGAGAGAGAGGGGTTCATACAGACACACTGACTGGACACTCCAGTACATTAACACTGCACTGAGAGAGAGGGGTTCATACAGACACACTGACTGGACACTCCAGTACATTAACACTGCACTGAGAGAGAGGGGTTCATACAGACACACTGACTGGACACTCCAGTACATTAACACTGCACTGAGAGAGAGGGGTTCATACAGACACACTGACTGGACACTCCAGTACATTAACACTGCACTGAGAGAGAGGGGTTCATACAGACACACTGACTGGACACTCCAGTACATTAACACTGCACTGAGAGAGAGAGGGGTTCATACAGACACACTGACTGGACACTCCAGTACATTAACACTGCACTGAGAGAGAGGGGTTCATACAGAGACACTGACTGGACACTCCAGTACATTAACACTGCACTGAGAGAGAGGGGTTCATACAGACACACTGGACACTCCAGTACATTAACACTGCACTGAGAGAGAGGGGTTCATACAGACACACTAGACACTCCAGTACATTAACACTGGACTGAGAGAGAGGGGTTCATACAGACACACTGACTGGACACTCCAGTACATTAACACTGCACTGAGAGAGAGGGGTTCATACAGACACACTGACTGGACACTCCAGTACATTAACACTGCAATGAGAGAGAGGGGTTCATACAGACACACTGACTGGACACTCCGGTACATTAACACTGCACTGAGAGAGAGGGGTTAATACAGACACACTGACTGGACACTCCGGTACATTAACACTGCACTGAGAGAGAGGGGTTCATACAGACACACTGACTGGACACTCCAGTACATTAACACTGCACTGAGAGAGAGGGGTTCATACAGACACACTGACTGGACACTCCAGTACATTAACACTGCACTGAGAGAGAGGGGTTAATACAGACACACTGACTGGACACTCCAGTACATTAACACTGCACTGAGAGAGAGGGGTTCATACAGACACACTGGACACTCCAGTACATTAACACTGCACTGAGAGAGAGGGGTTCATACAGACACACTAGACACTCCAGTACATTAACACTGGACTGAGAGAGAGGGGTTCATACAGACACACTGACTGGACACTCCAGTACATTAACACTGCACTGAGAGAGAGGGGGGTTAATACAGATACACTGACTGGACACTCCAGTACATTAACACTGCACTGAGAGAGAGGGGTTAATACAGACACACTGACTGGACACTCCAGTACATTAACACTGCACTGAGAGAGAGGGGTTCATACAGACACACTGACTGGACACTCCAGTACATAAGCACTGCACTGAGAGAGAGGGGTTCATACAGACACACTGACTGGACACTCCAGTACATTAACACTGCACTGAGAGAGAGGGGTTCATACAGACACACCGGACACTCCAGTACATTAACACTGTGCTGAGAGAGAGGGGTTCATACAGACACACTGACTGGACACTCCAGTACATTAACACTGCACTGAGAGAGAGGGGTTCATACAGACACACTGACTGGACACTCCAGTACATTAGCACTGCACTGAGAGAGAGGGGTTCATACAGACACACTGACTGGACACTCCGGTACATTAACACTGCACTGAGAGAGAGGGGTTCATACAGACACACTGACTGGACACTCCGGTACATTAACAGTGCACTGAGAGAGAGGGGTTCATACAGACACACTGACTGGACACTCCGGTACATTAACACTGCACTGAGAGAGAGGGGTTCATACAGACACACCGGACACTCCAGTACATTAACACTGTGCTGAGAGAGAGGGGTTCATACAGACACACTGACTGGACACTGCAGTGTTAAGAGACTACTTAATACACACTGCCCAGTCCCACTGCCCAGGGTGAACAGACCACAGCAACACAACATACTGCAACACCTGTGAGCCCAATGTGCACGCGTGCGGGGTAGTTACCTGGCCCAGGTGGTTCTGTGTGTCCAGGTACTGGGTCCAGGCTGGGTCCAGAGACACCACGCTCAGCAGGTACTGCAGGAAGGCCCAGTGCTCGTGGATCAGCGCCAGGTGTAGAGCACTGACAGAGGAGGGAGAAGAGGTAACAAGAGTTCGCACTAGCCGACTGGACATGAAGGCCACTAACACTGGACACCACCTCACACGTGCGAGCCATCATCCTCGCCCCTGGGAAACCGCAGCAAGGCGAGCGGGTGACCCCCGAGAACCCCCACACCTCAGGTCCCTAATACACGGTCATTACACGCAGGCGCGTTTTACCCCACATTTCAGCTCAAGGCAGAGCACGGAGTCAGATCCCCAGCAGGAGGGAGACTCGAAAGGCTTTTAAAAACGATTTCTGCAGCGAAGGTGCGCCACTCACGTGTCCCCGTCCTCCGAGACGAAAGTGAGCGTGTTGAACAGCTCCTCCGTCACCAGCAGCTCCTGGGCTCGGCCGCCGGGACCGACGGGTCCCCCTCCAGTATCGCCCAGACCGAGCGTACCGATCCCCTCGGAGAGGCTGCCCAGGAGCTCGTCCGTGATGGAGTCCCCCAGCGCCGAGTCCAACCTGTCTCCACCCAGAGACACACAGGTGTCGGATGTCTGGGGGTCCGGGCAGGTGGGCCCACCAGAGTCCTGCGGGTCCCGGGCCGGCCCCAGGCTGGTGCTGGCTGGTGCCGTCTTCCAAGCGCCCATCGGGTCGGGTTCGGAACCCAGCGTGGAGCAGCTGAACGAATCCAGCCCGCTGTCGCACCAGTCCTCTGCCTCGACATCCAGCCCCACGGACTTGCCGCCGAAGCCGACCCCACACTGTGGGCGCTGTGCACGGGCCTTGCCCGACCCGGGCGGCCGGGGTTCGGGCTGCTGCTGCTGCAGATCAGCCATTAGGGAGAATCAAAAGGGGTTGCGAGAGGGAAAGAAGCGAGAGCTTGGCAGGGGAGCTAGCGTGACAGATCGCCTTTTAAGGTTTCGAGCAGCTCGGAACCGCGGATCGGTGAGAGTGCTTTTTCTAGCTGCCCCCCTCGCTGGGCTCGCTCTTCATTTTTCGGGGTTCAGCGGTCCCCTTGCGCAGAAAATCCGTTGTTTTCAGTTTCTCTTTGAACCAGATTGCTCGCTCTCGAGTCTGGAAAATTACTGTTTTTCTTTCTGAATCTGGGGGAATCCCCAACCCCTCTGCCGACCAATCACCGCGCACGCAAGACACGCCTACCCGCCAGAGAGGAAGTTTACAGTAAAACCGAGCGCGGTGACGTCATTTCCCACGCACGCTGCACCGAAGCCCACGGACTCGAAAGGCTTTCCTGACAAACACGCAATGGCAAACACTTTTTAAAACTGTACTTTTGGAGAAAACAAAGGTTACATTTTTAGGATTATCCTATATAAAATTGAAGGAAAAGACGTGAGCGATGACGAGACTGATTGTGTATAGTTCATTATAAAGGCAGACAATCATACGATTACTTATAAAAATATAGCCAGTTTATTATGTCAAATTTCCGATATAAAAAGCACTTGTCCTTTCGATTGCCGGGAAGCAAGGTTTTGGATGTTTTTCTTCTTGTGCATTAAGTAAGAAAGAGAGTAGTTCAGGTGGGGAGCTGCGTCAGCATGCGTAGGCTGCAAAGGAACAAGTAAGAGGTTTATTCCCTGCTGAAAAAAAGAAGAAAGAGAACACAACGTTTCGGCCGTGGAGCCTTCTTCAGGTGACTGAAGAAGTAAGAAAGAGATCCGCGCTCTTTCAAATCGCCCGCCTACAGACTGAAGAACTGTGTTCTCCGTGACATACAGTACATATCCTGTGTACCTGACTGGGTGAGACCATTTACAGCAACAGACGGATCTGAAAAAGAGACTCTACAGTGACGAGCAGAACCACAACAGCAAAACGACTTGAAATGAAAGCGCCCACAGTAGTTGTGTGGTTCAGGACCGAGACAGAAGTGCAGAGACACTCGAGACTCCCCAGTCCACTGCGCTTGGCACTTCCGACAGCACAAAGCAAATGAGATGAAAACATCGAGAAGCTGTCTTTGTATGTTTAAAATCTCACGTTTCTAAAAGCACTGACACCACGTACCACTGTGGTTCGACAATGGTTGAAGAACATATCTTCTCTTTCCCCTTGCTTCATTTTTAAACAAGGAAATTAAACAAGGCTATTAAACAGGAAAAAACAACAATGTAATCTGTCGGATGTCAGACAAAGTCAGAAAGGTACAACAGCTCAGCTGGGGTGGTATTTTCAAAGAAACCGCTTCCTTCAAATTGACCCGATTTTCTCTGGTTTTCATTAAAGTTTGAAATGAAGGATAAAGGGACCCAGATTAATTCATCTTTGCACAGTAGGCCTGAATACTGGGGAAAAAAAAACAGGGAACATACAGGACTACAGGACCCTAATGACTCGGTTAGGGAATGGATGTCTGTTTAAATATACAGTAACATACATCTTCCCCAAGGGGGCTGTAGCCTATCCCAGCAAGCAATAGGCACACCTAGGACAGAACACACACCAGGGCCAAGCCATGAACACAGGAGACCATGCAAACTCCACACAGATAGTACCCCAGGTCCAGAATTGAACCTGGGGCCCCAGCACTGTGTGGCAGCAACGCTAGCCACCGTGCCACCCCAATGTCAGCACTTTAAATGTTATTTCTGAGTGCATTACAAAATATAATATTATACTATAATAATATAATATTATAATAATAATAATAATAATAGCTTACACTTATATAGGACTTTTCTGGACACTCCACTCAAAGCGCTTTACAGGTAATGTAACCCACCTCCACCAATGTGCAGCCCCACCTGGATGATGCGACAGCAGCCATAGTGCCCCAGAACGCTCACCACACATCAGCTATCAGTGGGGAGGAGAGCAGAGAAATGAAGCCAGTTCAGAGATGGGGATTATTAGGAGGCCATGACTGGTAAAGGCCAGGGGGAAATTTGGCCAGGATGCCGGGGTTACACCCCTACTCTTTTCGAGAAACACCCTGGGATTTTTAATGACCACAGAGAGTCAGGACCTTGGTTTCTCATCCCAAGGACGGCGCCTGTTTACAGTATAGTGTCCCCGTCACTATACTGGGGCATTAGGACCCACACAGACCACAGGGTGAGCACCCCCTGCTGGCCCCACTAACACCTCTTCCAGCAGCAACCTTAGTTTTTCCCAGGAGGTCTCCCCTCCAGGTACTGACCAGGCTCACACCTGCTGAGCTCCAGTGGGTTACCAGTTGTGAGTTGCGGAGCGATATGGCTGCTGGGGTCAGGTTCATCATTCATCACGGACGTGCCCTCTGCCTCACTGTGAGCCAGGGCCTTTCTGGTTTTCTTCATTGGCTCTGTCTGCAGACTGAGCCCTGACAGTTCAAGTTAATTTACGGATCTTGCACTGGGAAAACACGTCTCTGTCTTAACCAGTCGCCCTTCTCTGCATCACTCTACAACATCAATTGTAATGCCTTTATGAAAATGAGCCTCCCTAGAGGAGCGGTTATCATTACTGCCTCGCAGTTCAGTTCCTGGGGTGCCATATGTGTGGAGTTTGCATGGGGCGTTCTCTCACAGGCCAGAGAAATGCTGGCAGGTTATTTGGCCTCTGGGAAGAGCTGCCCTGGTGTGAGTGTGTGTGTCCCCTGTGAGGGACTGACGTCCAGCCCAGGGTGTACCCTGCCTTGTGCCCCTTGTTCACTGGGATGGGTCCTGTCTCTCCGTGACCCTGTGTTGGATAAAGGGATTAGAACATGGATGGCTGGAATTGCAACAAAGTATCAATTTTCTGTCAGTAATACTCTTACATACAGCGTGTTATTGTTTTTTTTTTACGTATAAGGCAGCATTATGGAGGAGTTGTAAAGGATGTGGGTTCGAATCCGAAGTGAGACACTGCTGTTGGAGCCTTGAGGACACACGTCACCTGAACTGTAGCAGTAACATACCCAGCTGTACAAATGTAGAGGCAAGAGCCAGACCAACTGAAACCAATAAGCTTACAGTTTGATACGAGAGGATTCGTGTGATACGAAATGCTTATGTGCGAAAACATCATAATGACACCCTGGTGTACACTAATTCACGATATATGTAAAGAAACTCAATAGGATCTGTGGGCGGTCTTACGCTTAAACTACTGCAGTACACGGCTTAGAAAATACAAAATATATATATATAAAGTAAAAACCAACACTGGAGTCCTGTCGTGCAACCCCAGTTCTCCAATTGTATTACAGTTGTATTACAGTTAGAATTTTCTCAATCTGTCCGCTGGGTGGCGCCCAAGCTTCAGAAATCCGTCCCCGAGCCGATTCTCTTTGTTCGCGGAGACGAGGCGCGACCGGGCTCTGCCGACGGGCTCGCTCAGCTCCGCGCCGTTTCCCGTCCAACCCCGCCGCCGGTTCCGGCCGCGTCTGCAGAAACAGGCAGCGCCTGCTACTAGTTCTCAACAGGCCACGTTTTCTGCAAGGGATGATTGTGCCGGGGGTATTCACCACCCAAAGCACACAGATCCGGCCTCAAACCCGCGGCCACAGAGCTAACGCGACGGGTTCCGGATGGATTTAACCGCAGGAACACCGGGTTTGTGGCAGCACGCAGTGCGGGGTGTGTCCAGGCGGGGGCGCTGTGCGCCGTGCCCAGGTAACAGCCCCAGCACCCTCGCTGCTCTCAGCTGGTTTTATTTATCCCTGTTTTCTGAAGGGTATTAACTTATAACCTTGGCTTTCAAATGACTTAAGACACGAATTCAATCACGCACGGCATAAACCGAAATCACAGCAATTCTATTGCCCTGTTCCGTGTCTTTCTTTTTTAAAATCTGGGTTAGAAAAAAGAAGGCGAATTTAAGCAAATCCTTGACTACAAGGTCTGCACCTTCCTCTCGCGGTCTGCGTCAGCCTGGGGGAACGTGGGCTTTGTTGAACGGACGGTGTTTTTTAGAACGTGATTAAGAGGTCACAGCAGGAAAAAATCAACCGAGTGACTGTGTGTACCGGGGAATGTGTGAATGTAATGTGGGGAGTGTGTGTGTGTGTGTGTGTGGGGGGGGGGTGTCGCTATGACAACAGCAGTGGTGTCTCCTTGGTGACAAGCGGAGACGGGGGGGGCGAGGGGTGGAGTTTAATTCTGTGCTTTACAAGCGGAAATCAAAGGGCGCATTATCACGTGGTGACGTCATACTGGGTTCTGCCGTTCTAAGAATATTCCTCTGGCCAATGGCCCTTAACGAAGCGACTCATGCCCTCCGCAGTGAAGACTGGTATTAGAGCATTTGAATATTATCTCCCGGTGGAGTTTGTGTAATACGGATTGCTCCATCAGCTGTACATCCGCTTCCGAAGTGGACTAACACTCATTTGCCCCAGAAAGCGATTTTTTTTTTCTGGTGCGCTTACTCGTTTAAGACGTGAATGGATGGGGGTGATAACTGACGCTTGGAACATGCAACTCAGATTTGGCGAGGCCTGGCCGCCAAACCGAGATTCTCCTGGACCCAGGATTCTGCTCTTTAATCTTTGCTGCCTGCCCTGTCTTTCTCACACCTGAAGAAGGCTCCACAGCCGAAATGTTGTGTTTCCTTTCTTTCCTTTCCAGCCTGGAATAAACCCACTACCTGTTCCTTCTCCATGAGCGCTGTGTTTTGCGCCGTTGCCTGCCCTCGCTGTTGAAGTGCTGTGCAGGTGTTTTTCGCTGATTACATTACACAGATGTAACACTCCTTACAGGACCATGAGATGGTGGTAAGAAACAGACCCTGGTCAGAATCAGCCCTATTCCTCCGAATAACACGCCGCTCTCTATCCCTCTCACTCACATAAGTCCTAGACGTATGAAAACAAGATCTTGCTCTGCAGGCACCTGGTCTCAAGCAGGACGCCCCCCTCCCCCTCCACCGCCTCCCCAAAACTGCTGCTCCGCGAAAAAAACGCCCTGACAAGTCAGGGAAAAAGCCCACCGCCTTCAGCAGAACACCGCGCCCCCCCCGGCGGCAGGCCCTGATGGATCACCTCAAAGTGCTTCAGCGCGCAGGAGGAAATCCGATGAGCCCCGCACTTCCCGCGCGCCCGCGGGGCCCGAGTATCGACCCGGGGAGAGAGAGAGAGACAGAACGCTGAACGAGACGAAAGTCCTGGGGAGACGTCCCCTGCCTGGCCTCGCCAGAAACGCGGTTCAGGAAATCAAAAACCCCCAGCCACCGAGCGGGAACCGCAAACCGCAACCGCCCTGGCCCCCAGGCGGAGGCGCAAACGCGCGCGGGTGAGAGCCAGGAGGGCGCTGGCAGTGGGCTGCGCCACGTCTCCCAGGGCCATTCCAAAGGCAGCATCTTCCCCCCTGTCCCCACGGCGGCTGTAAGAGTTCAGCAGCCAGGAGAGTTCGGAAGGAGCCACTCGTCCGCCTGGCTCCTGGAGCCCTTGTCTCTTGTCCAGCAGTGCTGGCCACAGGGGTTTGAGAGAGAGTTTTAAGCGGCCAGTGAGGTTTACAGAGCGTGTGAGCAACCCATCTATCCAGTTAAATCCTTCAGCGCTCGGCCCTGGGGTCCCGGGTTCAATTCCTGGGGTGCTGTACGTGTGGAGTTTGCATGTTCTCCCTGTGTTTGCATGGGCTTCCTCTGGGTTTTTTCTCTCACAGTCCAATGAAATGCTGGCGGGTTATTTGGCCTCTGGGAAGAGCTGCCCTGGTGTGAGTGTGTGTGTCCCCTGTGATGGACTGGCGTCCAGCCCGGGGTGTATCCCGCCTTGTGCCCCTTGTTCACTGGGATGGGTCCTGTCTCTCCGTGACCCTGTGTTGGATAAAGTGGTTAGAACAGGGATGGCTGGAATTTCAAAAAGAGCACTAATGTTTTTTGTCAGTAACACTCTCACATACAGCACACTTTTTACATGTAAGAGTTTTAAGCGCTCAGTGAGCTGAGGTTCACAGAGCGTGTGAGCTCCTCTTAATGAAACAAACCGATCTATCCAATTAAATCCTGCAGCGCTCAGCGGCAAGAACCGCAGACACCGCCACAAATTTTACAGCTCGCTGTCATGCTTTCCTCACAGAGTCCCACAGCTCAACCCTCGTTTCCTCTAGACTAGGGGAGGACTGTGGTGCAAGCACTGTAGGAGGCATTCAGCAAGAAAGGCGCTATATGATGTTGACGGATGGAATGAATACCCCTGTCTTACAGGCATCTGTCATGGCACACCATGGAGTCCCCAGGGCAGCACGTGCAGGGAGGTGGAGCACACAGAGCACCAGGGCAGGGCCTGCACACGCTAACCTCTCACAGGCCCAAAGCAACCCACGCTCATTCTGACTGGGAGCCGAAGCGTGTGGCCGCGCTCTTGTGATAGTCGCGGTTCCGCGCAGGGTCGTGCCCCCC
The DNA here is from genome assembly GCF_055471065.1 of Atractosteus spatula. Taxonomy (NCBI): domain Eukaryota; kingdom Metazoa; phylum Chordata; class Actinopteri; order Semionotiformes; family Lepisosteidae; genus Atractosteus; species Atractosteus spatula. Next base: position 71,032,930 of record NC_142708.1, on the reverse strand, counting down.
GCCGCCCGTTCCATCCCCCACACCTGGGGCGTGAACCCAGGTCTCCGGCGTAACGCAACAGGGCACCAACCGCGTGAGCTACAGGAGACCTCCGTCAGCCCAGGCAGCTGAGGACCCTGCTACGCGCAGTGAGGGCGCTGATGTTACCACACTAGCTCCGCTACACCCTCTAAAGCACCAGTCGTGGGCAGCGAACCCGGCAGCTGAGCGCTGCCCCCTGCGAGTGGCCCACAGGCCTGTGCCCGAGTGCGGCTGGCACTGGTTAGCGACACACGACCTCAGACGGTCAGTCAGAATGAGGCTTGGGGTGCGTGGGGCTGTGTTTGACAAGGTCAGCGCTGCGGACGGGAGCAGGGGTCACTCTCATGAAAGCTTACCGTCTTCAAGCAGAGAATCATGGTGAAACGATGACAGAAACACGGTGTAGAGGAGAGAGAGAGTCTTTATTTTCTCCAAGGTGACAATTTGTTCCAAGGGGGCAATTTGTTGAGAGATCATTTGTTTGAGAGCGTGACACTGAACTGGGAAACAACTGGCAGCAATATTACCCCCTCGAGTCTCACAGGCTCAACAGGGACACTACACTGTAAAAAGGTGCCGTCCTTCAGATGAGGCATAAAACCGAGGTCCTGATTCTCTGTGGTCATTAAAAATCCCAGATTGTTTCTCGATAAGAGTAGGGGTGTAACCCCGGGGTCCTGGCCAAATTTCCCCCTGGACTTTAGCAATCATGGCCTCCTAATAATCCCCATCTCTGAACTGGCTTCATCACTCTACTCTCCTCCCACTGAGAGCTGGTGTGTGGGGAGTGTAGTGGGGGCAGCACATTGGTGGTGGCAGTGGGATTCCCCATTACCTGTAAAGCGCTCTGAGTGGAGTGTCCAGAAAAACGCTGTATAAGTGTAAGGAATTAATTAATTAACTGTATAAAATCCCAGGACTCTGAGGCGGGAGGGGAAGAAAGGCACTGAACAAAATCATACTGGAGCCCCCAGATCTCATCCCTGATCCCCAGTCCCAGACGGACCTGTCCTGCGCCAGCAGTCCAGGCAAAGCGCTGTCGCTGCTCCCCACAGGTCTCCCTGTCACACCCGCGTCTCCCTGCGCCTCTCGTGTTACCAACACTTCCCTGGGCCGGGCAACGCCAGCGGCTGTTTAATAAGAAATCGAAGTGGCCTGTCTGCGGTTCCCCGCTGCCTCTCGAGTAACAGCGGAGCGAGGCTGCTTGCGGCACAACAGCATTGTGGAAGAGCCTCCAGGGACAGAGAGCAACAGGCTTGTTAGGCCACTTATACACATGTGTGTTTCTACTGCAGATTATAGCTCATTGATCCTCTTGTCTGAAGGGCACTGGCAGGTAATGCCGTAAGGCAAACAACCCAAAGTCAAATTAGAATGTTTAATATTTGTATCAATGAAGCTAAATACGTGTATTTAATATAATAAAATATGCTTTTATTAATGTGACAAATGCAAAAAGAATTAATCAAATAAATCACTGTACAGTACATTCGCCCACTTCGGCAGCAGGTCTTATGCTATCGGAGTGGAAAACAGTGAAAATATTATTAAAATTCCTTTCACTCTTCTCCCCAGCCCTGCCCCGTCTCAATCTCGCTGGAGTGCTGTCTGTTTCCACCTCAATCCCGTACCCGGTTCTCTGTCCTATTAACTCGTTAATCCTGTATCCTTAATTACTCTCCTTCCCCACTTCTCCCACACTGTCCTCCCTCTGCGCCTATCTGTCTGTTCTGCCAGCTCTCTGACTCGATGCCCGCCGACACAAACCCCCACACTCCGATTCAATCCTCCGACTTGAACCAAGCAATCGATCAGCAGGAATCGGCACACAGACCCCACCCTCTCCCTCTCTTCCCTCCCTCCGTCCCCTCTCCTCTCGCCCTGTCTCTGTGCCCTTGCTCTCTCTTGATGTCTTGATTAACTCGTTAATTTGGTATCCTCTTTCGGCCTGTGTTTGCCTGAGATCAGGCAGTGGGAAGTAGATCAGATTATACTAATTCCCTGTGGGCCCTGATGTTAGAGCCACCCATACTCTCGCTCAGCACTAACACCCAGTGACACACACACACAGACACACAGCAGCACAAACGCACACACCCCAACACCTACCAAAACACGCACCTCAACACCCACGCAACCTAACACCCAGCAACACACACACACACCAACACCCAGCAACACACACAGATGCACACCAACACACACATAGACACACACCCCAACACCCAGCAACACACACATAGACACACTCCCCAACACCTAGCGACACACACACAGACACAGCAACACAAATGCATATACCCTGACACCTACCAACACACACGGACACACACAGACACACATAGACACACACAGAAACACACAGACACACAGATCAGCAAAGTGGAGGACATGCCACCTCAGTCATATGAAGGACCTAATAATGGTGCTTCTTCGATACCTAGAGCTCCTGCTGCTGTCAGGACCGACCTACTCTTCCTGCTGGTACTACAGCTCTTACTGCAGTACCACTGGAGGGTAAAACTGTCAGCAAAAAATCTTTCCGTTAAATCACAGCAGTTAGTGGTAAAGCAGAATGCCGTGATACTCGACAGTCAATATTTGCACTCAGCGACACGCAGAGCAGGCTGGGTTGGGCTCAGTCTGCCAAGCGGACCCCGACCCCTCCTCTTCCTCCCCGCTGCTGTGTTCGTCCTTGTTCGGACAGACTGAGGGATCGAAAGCACCGCTGGGACTCTTTCACGCCTGACGCCATAAAACACAGACCGCTCCACGAGGCTTGAGCCAGAGGCTCCTGGCCAAGGGGTAGCCAGCCTGCTCTGCAGCAGCAGTGATAGTGAGCGCTGTAGTATCAGTTGGTCCCAGCGATGTCACTGCTAGCCCACAGGCAGCCCGCTGTCCCAGCAGTGACTGCCACCTCAGGGCTACAAGTCACAGAAGCAAACCAGCCATCCGTAGCCAGAAAGCTGCATGTGGGAAAGCCCAGGCACCAGGACAGGACTGCGGCTTAAGCATAGGCACCCTCCCGGCCTGTCACAGGGCGTGGACACGGCATGGAAGTGCTTTTCAAACAGAGGACAGAAGTGACCACTTGACACAAAGGGTGGTGGGAGGGGGGAACAAGCTGCCCAGCCATGTTGTTGGTGCCGATGCCCTGGCTTCTTTCAAGAAACAGCTGGATGAGATCCTGGGATCAATTCAATATTAACTATCAAAACGGGTGGATTCACTGGATGACTCCTGAACACTCATTTGCAGCTCATTCTTAAGTTCTTCTGTTTGTTATATAGATATGGGTGACTGGGTGACTGGGGATTGCGTGGGCAGGTGTGAGGTCTGGGCTGTGTGTGTGAAAAAAAGTGCAGCTGTTGTCGGTGAACCAGCACAAAATGCCATGACAGACCCATAAGATTGAATATGTGTGTGTCTGTGTGTGAGAGCTCATGTGATTGTATGTGTGAGAGAGTGTGTGATTGTGTGTGTGAGAGAACTTGCGTGATTGTGTGTCTGAGTGTGAGTGAGCTTGTGTGATTGTGTGTGTTTGAGACAGAGAGGACATGTGTGATTCTGTGTGTCTGTATGTGAGCTTGTGTGATTGTGTATGTCTGTGTGTGAGAGCTTGTGTGATTGTGTGTGTCTGTGCGAGAGAGCTTATGTGATTGTGTCTGTGTGTGAGAGCTCATGTGATTGTGTGTCTGTGCGAGAGAACTTGTGCGATAGTGTGTGTATGGCGAGAGAGCTCATGTGATTGAGTGTGTGACAGAGAGCAGAGCCCAGGGGCAAACCTTATTCTGCCTCCTCCATTGCACAGCCCCCACAATGAAGGGCATCAGGACAAAGATTTACCCCCCCCCCCCTCTGTTTCAGCCACAGATCTGATTTGTCTCAACGTGGAATCACACAGCTTTGATTTGCCTTCCACAAAACATCCCGAGAGGGAATTTCACAGAGCAGTTCCCAAAAACGTAGCAGAGACAGAGAGAGACAGAAAGAAAGAAATTAATCTGAACAAAATCTAACAACGGTCCTTTCGGTTGGTGTGCTGATGTACTATTCACTTCGGTGGAAAAGATTACATCTGATATTCAACATATGGTTGCAAAATGAGTTGAAAACCGCGGCTGCTTAGGATTTACAGTTATATAAAATGAACCGGCTGGAGGTTGGAGCGCTGGCTCTGTGGCTCAGGATCTGCGCCTGTGGCCGGAAGGGTCCTGGTTCAAATCCTGCAGCCGGCAGAGGAATCCCCTGAGCAAGGCCCTTCACCCCAGCTGGTCCAGGGGGCGCTGTACAATGGCTGACACTGCGCTCTGACCCCCAGCTTCTCTCCCTGTCTGTGTGTCTGTGTCTCATGGAGAGCAAGCTGGGGTCTGAGAAAAGATGAATTCCTAATGCAAGAGATTGCATAGGGCCAATAAAGTGATCTTATCTGTCTGTGGGAGCTCTGTTACGGCATGGGCCTCTCCCTCCTCCTCATCAGTCAGGGCTGTCTGGTGAGTATCATCTGACTGAGTCATGCTGACTGACCCCCCTCAGAGCGGCAGAGAGCAACTGGCTCGATCTGGCCCCCGAGCAGGAGCCGGACTGGGGCAAAACCGCACCTGAACTGGGACGGACGTGAGACTGAGCCCAGGTCCTGCAGGTTTCACAGTTCCCTTCCAATCAGCACCGGGCCAATGACGTCCCGATGGTCTGAGAAGGAAGGAAAACCAGAAACGGACTTGGCACTGCAGGACCGGGGTTATTCCCTCCTGATCTACACTGTGTCCCGTCTGGCCTGTTGCAGTGATTTTTAGGCCAGACCAGGGGTGCCCAACTCCAGTCCTGTTGGTTTTAATTGCAGCTCAGAATTAAATTGCAGCTGGGAACGTAACGACTCAGTTGAGCTAGTTATTGGCTTAATTGGAGCAGCTTAACAGCTTTTCCCAGCTCTTAAGGTCCTGCAGATCTAAAAAGACCGATACGACCTGCTGGACTCTGGTCCTCAGGGCTGAGCTGCCCTCCCGCAGAGCAGCCACAAAGGGGCACAAGAGAAGGGCAGAGCAGGTTTCACTCTGCCAGCAGGTTCCTTAGGACCGGGCTACTGGGCCAGCCCACCCAGACCCACCTGGGAAAAGAGTGGAGTGCAACACGGAGCCTGAGGAAAAGACCTGAAATCTCCTGACCTCGCTTTTAACTTCGCCAATATTGAACCAGCCCTGTCTCCTACAGGAGAGAGAAGCTCACAGCCTATGCCTGAAGCCACGCAGCGACTGCCAGTACAGCTGCAGAGCCAGGGCGATGAGGGGCAGGTGTGGAGGTCTGGCCACGGCAGGAAACAGGCTGCATTCTGGGATGGACAGGGGAGGGAACATTGTCACAAGATATTCGCTCTTATGGGACTGTCATGGCGTTTTGTGCTGGTTCATCGATAACAGCTGCACTTTTTTTTCATGATTGCGCTTCTAAAACTCAAAACGGTGCTTAGGACGTGACATGAAAAACTGTTTAGGTTGAGATGACAGGTGGGGGCTCTGGCTTCAGCTGGAGAAGAGATCCCAGCTGGGCCTCTGCCCCGTCACTGCACTGCTCGCCCCCCCCCACCCCCCCAGCCACAGGCCCTGCTGGGCAAGCAGCAGCTCCAACTGCAGCGCTGGCAGAACAGCTCAGCATCAAGGAAATACACAGCTGACATACAGCTCCTGCAACGCACAGCAGGGGAATACAGCATGTACAGCACGCTGCAGAATATATACAGCACACTGCCGGGTATATACAGTATGAACAGCACGCTGCAGAATATATACAGCAAACTGTTGAGTATATACAGTATGTAGAGCATGCTGCAGAATATATACAGCAAACTGTTGAGTATATACAGTATGTACAGCACACTGCAGAATATATACAGCACACTGCCGGGTATATACAGTATGTACAGCACACTGCAGAATATATACAGCAAACTGTTGAGTATATACAGTATGAAAATCACGCTGCAAAATATATTAGATTATAGAGAACACAGATATATACAGTATACAGTATATACTGTCGATTGTGTAAATGGTATACATACATGCAGTATATAGTCTGTGTGAGTACATACAGGATAGATATTGATATTCACAGAGAGCCAGAAGTATGTACTGGACACGGTGCAGCCACAGAGAGTACAGAGATCACTTCACGCAGACCTGACAGCCAGCTGGCTGGCCGCAGCGGGACGCCAGTCTGTCCTGCACCACACTCTGACATCACGGTGTGACGTGGCATGATGTGGTGTGGGACTGCGTGGAGCAACATGGTGTGGTGTGACATGTCATGGTGTGGTGTGGGGTGGTGTGACATGTCGTGGCGTGGTGTGGTGTGGTGTGGTGTGACATGTTGTGGTGTGGTGGGGTGTGGGGTTGTGTGGTGTGATGTGACATGGCGTGGTGTGGTGTGGTGTGGGGTTTGTGGTGTGGTGTGGTGTGGCATGGGGTAGTCTGGTATGATGTGGTGTGGTGTGGTGGGGTGTGGTGTGGGGTGGTGTGGTTTGGTGTGGTGTACTGTGGGGTGGTGTGGTGTGGTTTGGTGTGGGGTGGTGTGGTGTGGTTTGGTGTGGGGTACTGTGGTGTGGGGTGGTATGGGGTAGTGTGGTGTGGTGTACTGTGTGGCGTGGTGTAGTGTGGTGTGGTGTGGGGTAGTGTGGTGTGGTGTGGGGTGGGGTGGTGTGGTGTTGTTTGGAGAAATTCTTCCCCGTTTCCCCTTAAAAGACAGTCAGGAGTCCATCTTAGAAGTTAAAAAAAAGTTTTTATTTCATGCACATGGGAGAGAAACACACAGATGCTCAGTGTATCTTTCTCAAGGTCATTTAACTAAAACAGTCCTGAAATATTTTTCTATCTAACCAGTTCTCAATGTTCACCTTCTGAGATATTGCATCTTCTGCAGGAAAAGTGTGTACAAAGTTCCCAGAGATCCTCCCAGTGTGGTGTGTTTTGGTGTGTTGTGGTGTGGTGTGTTGTGGTTTGACCAGTGAGATCAGCTGTGCCACGTTACCGCGCTCTTCGCCCCCAGAGCAACTCTGTCTCTGGCCCCCCTCAGTAACTCCTGAGCTACCCAGCACAGCCCCTCCCTCTGCTCTGCCCCCCCATTCCCAGGGTCCTGAGCTGAGCTGGCAGGTACCCCCTGGGAGCAGGACTGCCTGTCTGGCTGGACGCCCCATCCTGCCCCCCACCAGGCCTGCTGCAGACCCCAGACACTCTTTGTGCAAAGAAGAGCCAGTTGTTCTTGGTCCCTCTCACACTCTGGCCTGAAGAAGCCCATTGGGTCGACTTTATCAGTATCCCTGCAGGACTCTTGAAGATCTGGGTCAGGTTCCCAGTCCCTTGACACGTCCCGGCTCTCCCACCACCCTGCTGGGCTCTGCTGTGGCCCTAGATCGGGTCTCTGACTGAGGGACAGACACAGGGGGTTACCTAACTCCACCAGGCTCAGATGTGGGCCCACACCCCCCCTCCCAGCCTCGGTCTTGTTCACCTACAAAACAGGAAGCTGCCAGGCATGTGCCACCGTCAGGTGCGGCACAGCGGCAGCTGTCACTATAAAAGTGACGAAGCGCAGGTTGTGCAGAAACACTGCAGTGGTGATCGCAGGGGTGTGCTGCTGGCGGGGCCTGGCACAACGGTCATCCGCTCGCCTGGTCTTTCCAGGGGGCGGCAGGCCAGACTACTCGATCACAGAGCCTAGGATCAGGCTCTCCACACTGGGGCGGGCAGGGGGCCCTGGGTGGGGTCTCGGTTCCAGGGGTCTTCAGTGAGATCCTGTGGGCAGTGGTCTGCTGTCTGCTGGAACAACAGTGGTTAATAGGAGGTGGGAGTGAGCCATACAGCAGGAGTTTCCTCAGAGCTGCTACACAGAGAGCTAAGATGGAATATGGAACAAGTAATAGGTTTATTCCATGCTGAAAAAAAGAAGAAAGAGAACACAACGTTTCGGCCGTGGAGCCTTCTTCACGGCTCCACGGCCGAAACGTTGTGTTCTCTTTCTTCTTTTTTTCAGCAGGGAATAAACCTATTACTTGTTCCTTTGCAGCCTACGCATGCTGACGCAGCTCCCCACCTGAACTAAGATGGAATATTTCACTGTTCCTTCGGTCTCATTTAGATATCAATCGCAGTGAAAAGATCTCTGTAAAAATAAACGTGTAATTTCTCATTTTCTGTTGTGGTGAACAATATAGAATACTGTGCGTGGAGGGCCTTTGCAGATGGAAAAATTTAATTATTATTTTTTTTAATTTAGGCGTCATCTCCATTGGTCTCCACAGGAACCCGTTCAGCGCGTGTGTGAGTGTGGAGAAAGTTCATCTTGCGGACACGCGTGGAGGTTTTCGAGAATTGAGGTGCCTGTTCGATACACGTTCCCCCCCGCTGCGGATTGTGTTCTGTTGAAACCCGTGTCCAGCGCGCTCCAGCTATTAAAAAATGAAATAAATCGAAAAAAAAACATAACAGCCACGCCGCGGCCGCGCACATCTCCTCGCGGCCATCTGTCGCGCGGATTACCGGCCCTCGGGCTTAGCGAAATTAAAGAGTGGTGCAGCGCGTGCCGGCGGCAGGTGCCACGTGAGGACCGGCCGGCCGCCCGGGGCGGGGCCTGGCGCGTGCTGTGCTCACTGGCCCCGGGTCGGGGCAGAAGAGCGCCGCGCCGCCCAGCGCACCGGCCTGCAGGGTGGCGACGGGTTTGTTGAGATCAGATCACTGTCCTCTCAGCCTGCTGTGTCTGCTGTGTTTGTGCATGTATGTGTGAGAGTCTGTGTGTGTGAATGTGTCTGTGTGTGTATGCTTGGGTGTGTCTGTGTGTGTGGGCGTGTTTGTGTGGGTGTGGGTGTGAATGTGTGTCTGTGTGTGTGGGCATGTTTTTGTGGGTGTGAATGTGTGTGTGGGGGCATGTTTGTGTGGGTGTGAATGTGTGTGTGCGGGTGTGTGTGTGTGTGGGGGCATGTTTGTGTGTGTGTGTGTGGGCATGTTTGTGTGGGTGTGAATGTGTGTGGGCATGTTTGTGTGTGTGTGGGCGTGTTTGTGTGGGTGTGTGTGTGTGTGTGTGTTTGTGTCTCCCAGAGCTCTCCCAGCCGTGCCCCTGTATCCTGGGAAAACTCACTGGGCGCATCAGGTCACCTGGTCCTGTCTCACGAGCCCTTGAGCCCCAGTGAGCCGCCGGACCCCAGTCGGCCCAGACCGCCAGAGTCGAGCCCTTGCAGTAGCTCAAAGCGCGTCGTCTCTGGGTGAAAACAACTAAAGGGGCCACACTGCACTCAAACCAGCAGGAGCCGGGGTCCCCAAAGGCTGGACGTGGGAACCCCCACCTCAGGAAAACAAGACGCTTTTCGCTGCAGTCAGGGGGTGCCGTTGTCCTGGTGACAGGTCCCCTGGAGACACGGGGCCACGCGGGGCCACGCGGGGCCACACGTTTCCCAGCAGGATTCACACAAACGTCACACACGTCAAGCTCGTGAGCAAAAACAACACGGACAGCAGCCTTGACATTCAAAGGTGTTTCTTTTTTTTATTCAGCCTCTCAGCTCCGTCTATGGTGTGTGTGTGTATATACACTTCCGTGATGTACAGAAAACCCTTAAAATCAGGTCAGTAGTGTAGAGAAGAAATCTGCGTGTGGAACCACAGATTTTTCCAAAAAGGAAAAAAACGAAAATACAGAGGCGAGTGAAAGCACTGCCTGCTGGGCGCCAGTACAGGACGGAGAGGCGGGCCGGAGGGCTGTGGGAAAGCTGGGAAGATCCCGTCAGTCTGCGTCTCTCCGGGCTGTGTGTCGGGGATGTTGTTTTGGGGGTGGGGGAACCAGTCAGTTTAAACTGATTGATCTCTTTGCCGGCTTGCGGAGCGACTCCCTCCTGAAGTCTGAGCCGCCTGCTGCTCTGCGCCTCTGCACCGGTTCCAACACGAGCAGCCGCGGAGTTTGAGTCCAGTTGAATTTCAACGTTCACTCCTGGCCTCTAGCAACTGAGGGGTTGGAACAAGACGGCCAGGATTTGCCCCATCATCAGGTTCAGGGAGGAGCTCAGCTGCAGTGAAGCCCTGCGGACCCCCTGGCCCGGCCTAGCCCCCCCGCCGCGCCCTGCGTGTCTTGCCCTCGTGTCCTCTCTGTGCCTCTGCGTCACAGGCTCGGGTGTGCCCGGGTGAGGTCACTGCGGATGTGGTGAGGTGAGGTGAGGTGAGGTGAGGTGCCCAGGCAGCCTCTGAGATGGAGGAGCTGGCACAAGCCCGGTACTGCTGACGCACTCCAGAAACCACACGCCCCCGGTCCACCAGGGGGGCTCGGAACGCCGGCAGCCCCGAGCTGTGACCCAGTGTCACCCCCAGTGGCGGTGGGAGACAGAAAGGCAGCAGGTCACACTGTGTCGTGAGAACCAGCGCAGAGAGCAGGCGAATGGAAGACAGACAGGAGAGGCAGCCTGACAGCTCCAGGAGGAGGGCCCTGCTCCAGCACTCAGCCCTGGCGCAGGGCAGGCCCAGGACAGCAATGCCCCCTGGGAAAGCGGTTTCTTTGAGACCTGGGACCCCTGCGCTAGTCTTTCAAGAAAGATCCTGGCGAGGCAGACGAGAGCAGAGAGGAGTGTGGAGCTGAGAAAGGTCACTCCCTCTCCTCCTGACGTCCGGTTGTGGGGGTCGGGTGACGGTCTCTTGGACACTGTGACACATCAGCTTCACACCACAGACTGCAAACACGTGGAAAGAAAAACACACAGGACAGAGCAGTGCGTGAGGACGGCTGAGACTCTCTCTAGGAAAAGCACCCTTGGAGTTCGGAAAAGTACAGGAATCCTTGGCTTTGCCTCAAAGGGCGACTTGAAATGAGGGGAAGAAAGCTTGGGGAGGCCTGAGACAGAGAGAGTGAGCAGAAGGAAAGTGCAGTGTCAGTGTGTTGTACAGTTTCAGTGGGCTGTATAGTGTGTGTTGAATACTTTATGTGTGTTGTAGAGTTTCAGTGTGTTGTACATTGAGCAGTGTCAGTATACTGTATAGTGTCAGTGCATTGTATAGTGTATAGTTGTATAGTGCAGTGTGATGTAGTGTCAGTGGATATTCAGTGTGCTGCAGTGTCAGTGGGTATTCAGTGTGCAGTGTGATGTAGTGTCAGTGGATATTCAGTGTGATGTAGTGTGAGTGGATATTCAGTGTGATGCAGTGTCAGTGGATATTCAGTGTGCAGTGTGATGTAGTGTCAGTGGATATTCAGTGTGATGTAGTGTGAGTGGATATTCAGTGTGATGCAGTGTCAGTGGATATTCAGTGTGCAGTGTGATGTAGTGTCAGTGGATATTCAGTGTGCAGTGTGATGTAGTGTCAGTGGATATTCAGTGTGATGTAGTGTGAGTGGATATTCAGTGTGCAGTGTGATGTAGTGTGAGTGGATATTCAGTGTGCAGTGTGATGCAGTGTCAGTGGATATTCAGTGTGATGTAGTGTCAGTGGATATTCAGTGTGCAGTGTGATGTAGTGTCAGTGGATATTCAGTGTGATGCAGTGTCAGTGGATATTCAGTGTGCAGTGTGATGTAGTGTCAGTGGATATTCAGTGTGCAGTGTGATGTAGTGTCAGTGGATATTCAGTGTGATGCAGTGTCAGTGGATATTCAGTGTGCAGTGTGATGTAGTGTCAGTGGATATTCAGTGTGATGTAGTATCAGTGGATATTCAGTGTGATGCAGTGTCAGTGGATATTCAGTGTGCAGTGTGATGTAGTGTCAGTGGATATTCAGTGTGATGCAGTGTCAGTGGATATTCAGTGTGCAGTGTGATGTAGTGTCAGTGGATATTCAGTGTGATGTAGTATCAGTGGATATTCAGTGTGATGTAGTGTCAGTGGATATTCAGTGTGATGTAGTGTCAGTGGATATTCAGTGTGATGCAGTGTCAGTGGATATTCAGTGTGCAGTGTGATGTAGTGTCAGTGGATATTCAGTGTGATGTAGTGTCAGTGGATATTCAGTGTGCAGTGTGATGCAGTGTCAGTGGATATTCAATGTGATGTAGTGTGAGTGGATATTCAGTGTGATGCAGTGTCAGTGGATATTCAGTGTGCAGTGTGATGTAGTGTCAGTGGATATTCAGTGTGCAGTGTGATGTAGTGTCAGTGGATATTCAGTGTGATGTAGTGTCAGTGGATATTCAGTGTGATGCAGTGTCAGTGGATATTCAGTGTGCAGTGTGATGTAGTGTCAGTGGATATTCACTGTGCAGTGTGATGTAGTGTCAGTGGATATTCAGTGTGCAGTGTGATGTAGTATCAGTGGATATTCAGTGTGCAGTGTGATGTAGTGTCAGTGGATATTCAGTGTGATGAAGTGTCAGTGGATATTCAGTGTGATGCAGTGTCAGTGGATATTCAGTGTGCAGTGTGATGCAGTGTCAGTGGATATTCAGTGTGATGCAGTGTCAGTGGATATTCAGTGTGCAGTGTGATGTAGTGTCAGTGGATATTCAGTGTGATGCAGTGTCAGTGGATATTCAGTGTGCAGTGTGATGTAGTGTCAGTGGATATTCAGTGTGATGCAGTGTCAGTGGATATTCAGTGTGCAGTGTGATGTAGTGTCAGTGGATATTCAGTGTGATGCAGTGTCAGTGGGTATTCAGTGTGCAGTGTGATGTAGTGTCAGTGGATATTCAGTGTGATGCAGTGTCAGTGGATATTCAGTGTGCAGTGTGATGTAGTATCAGTGGATATTCAGTGTGATGTAGTGTCAGTGGATATTCAGTGTGATGCAGTGTCAGTGGATATTCAGTGTGATGCAGTGTCAGTGGATATTCAGTGTGCAGTGTGATGTAGTGTCAGTGGATATTCAGTGTGCAGTGTGATGCAGTGTCAGTGGATATTCAGTGTGATGTAGTGTCAGTGGATATTCAGTGTGCAGTGTGATGTAGTGTCAGTGGATATTCAGTGTGATGCAGTGTCAGTGGATATTCAGTGTGCAGTGTGATGTAGTGTCAGTGGATATTCAGTGTGATGCAGTGTCAGTGGATATTCAGTGTGCAGTGTGATGTAGTGTCAGTGGATATTCAGTGTGCAGTGTGATGTAGTGTCAGTGGATTTAGCAGTGACTGTGCCGACCCCGGATCCTGAGTTAAGTCCCCCACAAAGTAAGGATTTAAGGGGTGCCGTTCGACCCCCCGGTGCTGCGATGGTCAAAGCAAGGGTCAGGCGTGTGAAGTGACACCGTCGCGGACACAGCAGCTCGAGTGGAAGCGAGCCGTCGTGCGGAGCAGCTTGGAGATCGGGCAGGAAGGCTTCTGCTCGGCGGGCAGCCCACAGCGTCTGTTCAGCCCTGGAGGTCCAGATGTGCAGGGGGGAGGCTGTGCGTTCTCATTATTCCAGACGCTGGCGCTGCCGAGGCAAGCTGGGGGACTTTACGCATACGCAGTACCCTGGACCCCGCGCGTGTGTGTGTGTCCGTGCAGTTCTGGGGTCCTGTCCCGAACGGGAACGGCGCTTCTGGGCCAGGCCCGGTCGGCTGTTCCTCGATCCATGCCTCAGTGAGGAGAGGCTTGGCTCCATCCCTGGTTGTGATCCTGCTTCCCAGTCCTTCCTCCGGTTCATGGCTTTTGAAATTCCCCCACGACGATATAAAGGGCTGGCAGTGCGTTATTCCCCACAACCCACCAGCCGGGGTCCCTGAGTCCTTAGTGATGTCCATGAACATAAAAAAGAAATCCCCTCTGAACCTCGAAAACGCACAGATTCCTTCCGTCTCCCACTCAGCCTGTTGGTTTGCATTGTTCGGGGGGGAGGGGTAAGGAATGAGTCCAGAAAGAGCATGCAAAACATCGCCCAGGACCTCGGCCGCAGAGCATGCACGCCGCCCAGGTCCTGACCACACGACCTTCTGAGGAGCTGCTCTCCTGAAAGTAGCGCGAAAAGAGGGAATTTGACCCCGAGTCAGAGCCCCCAGGACAGTGCAGTCCAGCTCTGCTCCGCAGCGGCGAGATGGGGGCGTCGGGACAATTTAGACGTTTTTTTCACGAGCATCTTTCAAAAGGGCAAAACCATAAGAAGAATACGAACAATAAGCAGCGCTCCAGTGACATGCAGATAACATTCTGGACTCCAGCAGACCATGGCCCTGCTACAGGGGGCGTGACAAAAAAAAAAAAGAGCTTGAACAAGTTCAGGGCTGAGGCCAGCCTGTCCTGTGTTCTGATGGAGGCGGGATGTGGTTTTCAAAGGCTTCTGATGAGCCGCGCCCACAAGCTCCTGATGAGCACGGTGGGCAGCTGGGAACAATTCGAAGAGGTTTCGCCATCTCCTGATCCCTACAGCAGTGCAGGACTACAGGACTGTCCTTTGCCCACACTGCACTGGGGAGATAAAGCACGGATCAGCAGGAAGGACGTGGCCCCCCCAGTAAAACCAGTGGAACAGAAAAGCACAAGGAGGCAAAGGCCCGGATAACGTGGTGCAAAAGTGAAATGTGGAATTCCTGACAATCTGCCGAGCGAGATCTCGGTGTGCGTGTGTGTGTGGGGTTTTTTTTTGTCAAGCCCTTGAGCCATCGTCACGTGAAGCAGAACACGATGCTGGATTAGAGAGATGATGAGCATGTTTTCAGTGGGTCTTATCGGGGGCTCTGAGACAAAACTCACCCCCGCTCGCAAAGGGCGGTTCATGCTATTCTACCAAGACGCCATGCAGTCGGGTGAACTGGCCTTGTATTTCAGATCAGAGCGCGCTTGCATATCGTAGCGGGAGACGGTGTGTCTTCAGAAGCATCGCCTTGTGCACGGTCTCCCCATGCTCCAAATTTAAACACCATCTGAAAAATCTCTCCAAGCCATTTACAACTGTACACCATAAGAGTAAAGCATTGGAAAACGTTAGGAAAACATTGCATAATTCTCAATATCATTCCTATTTTCAATAAATACAGTACAGCAAAGAAGACACCATGACAATCTGTACAGCACAGATCGCTTCTACAATATTAAATTTCAGGTACAGGGAGGTATGATCTTTCAGCAAACTGGAGAGAGAGAGCAAGAGAGTGCGAGGACACAGACAACCTGCTGGGCGTGATCTCTACAGCAGGTGCCTGTAACAAATTCCTCAGCCACCATGTTGAAGCCAGTTCTGTGATGGGATTCTGCAGGTTGGGATTCGTACACTGCTAAGGTGTTAGCCAATTAACAATCAAGCCAGGCCAAATGCTCAAATTAAGAAATATGCAGGAATTAAAAAAAATGGCCACCTGCAGGAAGCATTTTGACCAATCTAGCTTGTTTGGTTGTCAGTGGCTGACTGATGCAAGAGTCGCCATCTGGCCAGTTCTTGAAGAATCCCAAAGAACCTGCTTCAACAGCATGTCTGAACAGATTGCTCCAGACACCCGCCACCCTTTTTGTAAAGATGTGCCCCCCCCTCCCTCCCTCTGTTCTCAGTCCTGAATGCAACTCCTCGAATTGTGCCGTGGGGCTCTAGTCACACTGTCGAAACTGTTAAGTGTAATTAATAATACTGTCCCCTCAGGTCACTGTGTGAGAGTTAATGCTGTTCAAGGCAGGCGGCTAATTATCCTGACGCTGGAGCAGAGAAGCTCGCGAACAGAAAGGCTGGTCTCCCGGTCTGTCCCGTCAGCAACATTTTCTAGCGCCTTGGTCGACATTGGTGAATTCCCAGTGCAGCCTCATGCTCTCGCAGAGGAGAAGCATAGAGGACCTTGAAAAACCATCCCCCCACCGCCAGCGCTACCTGCCAGGGCACCCCGACTGCCCGCCTGAACATCCCCTCCCTCGGACCAGCACAGCTCAGGCCAGCCACGGGACACCCCCAGAGCGCCTTTCTCTTTCAGGAGGGGGCCCCCAGCACCCGGAAGGTTGTCTGTGTGGTCCCCCCTGTTCCCGCTCCCGCTCACTCCCGCGGAGGCCCAGCCCCCTGGCCTGCCTGACCCAGGGGCCACGCCCAGGGGCCACGCTGCTCACAGCATGAGACCAACGCCAACACCCCGACAGGCTTGCAGGAAGGTCCGCATGACCAGCCGCTGCGAAGGGAAGCATCTACAGGCTCACTGGGAACGCCCCAGTGTGGTGAGCAGCCGTGGGGAGCTGCAGCCCACACTCACCCCCAGCCTCGCAGGCTGCTGCTGCTCCCCAGAGGCCCCCAGCGCTTGGGTCAGGCGGGGTTCCCAACACTGTGGACAGTGCCGATCTCCGAATGGGGCCCCCTGCCGGCTCCTCCCGGGCCTGTGGAAGAGAGCAGGGGCGCGGGCGGGCAAGCGGGGTACTGGGAAGAGACGGCCCAGAGGGCACAGGCAGGGACCTGGCCCCGTCCTCTTCCTCTTCCTCCTCCCTCCTCCTC
Source organism: Atractosteus spatula (assembly GCF_055471065.1). NCBI lineage: Eukaryota > Metazoa > Chordata > Actinopteri > Semionotiformes > Lepisosteidae > Atractosteus > Atractosteus spatula. The sequence goes on along the minus strand of NC_142708.1, from coordinate 71,016,578 downwards.
CTGCTCCTTCCCCCTCCTCCTCATCTTCCTCCCCTTTCCTCCTCCTCCCCCCCCCTCCCGACTCCAGTAGCAGTAGCAGAGCTCAGCTCTTCAAGTCTGGGAGTCTGGGAGGTTCGCTCCAGGTCTTTGTGCTTTCGTCTTGTGAAAAAGAAATGTACTCAGCAGTGCAGCTCGATATTGCCAAGGTGTTGAAACCTGTTGTTCTTATTGCTGGTGCTGGGAGCCGGCCCGGGGCCCGATCCTGGCGGCGTCGGGGAGCTCCACTGTGCTCTCCTGCACCCCCCCATCGTGTCGTCACCGTGGGAACAATCCTGACGGGGGCCGGACGGCAACACTTCGAGGATAAAACCACACATCCAGACCAAAACACCAGCCCCCCCGTCCAGGGGGCTGACGAGAGTTCTTGTCCTTTTTGCTCCTCTTTTATTTTAGTTTAAATCAGTTTATCAGCCCCCCAACCCCTCCCTTCTCACCCAGGAGGCAAAACCCCCAAAAAAACCCTCAAGAAGAGTTCAAAGCCGGCCGGCGGGAGTCCGGGAGTCTCCCTGATCCCTGGATCTTCCCGACAGACACACACCCACGCACTCCGCTCCCCGTCTCTCCCGTCCCATCCCATCGGCCCGGGGTCAGACACCAGAAAGCGTCCCGTTTCCCCCGGGGGCTCCTGGGAAGGCGGTGGGGGGGGGGGGGTGTCAGACGTACGCCGACTCGCTGGACTGGGTCCGGCCCAGGTTGGGCGCCTGCGTGAGGTGGGCCACGTCCTTCTTGCGCACCTCGCAGATGGACTTGCGGCGGGCCTGCACCCCCCGGATGGCGGCCTTGATCTTCCGCCAGCCCAGGTGGTTGAGCTCGGCCAGGTTGAGCACCACGCAGATGCCGCTGACGGCGAACATGAAGACCAGGAAGACGGTCTTCTCGGTGGGCCGCGACACGTAGCACTCCACCACCTTCACGCAGGGGTAGCGGTCGCACTCGAAGATGGCCGGCACGTTGAAGCCGTACAGGAAGTACTGGCCGGCCAGGAAGCCGATCTCCAGGGCGTTGCGGAACACCACCTGGATGATGTAGAAGCGCGAGATGCCCTCCTGCCGCCGCACCTTGGAGCTCTTGGCGTGCGTGAGGCCGCGCGGCGCGTTGGGGATCTCCTTGACCTCCAGGCAGTCGGGCTCGTCCTTGGGCCCGCCGTCGGGGTTCTGCATCAGGATGCCGTTGAGGTTGCGCAGGCGCCGGTCGCCGTGGGAGCGGCCGTAGTCGCGCTCCAGCAGCGGGTAGAGGAAGGAGTAGCGGCGGTCGCGCTGCTTGGCGGACTGGTGCACGGAGTAGGTGATGAAGCAGAGGCTGGGCGTGCAGACCAGGATGATCTGGAAGACCCAGTAGCGGATGTGCGAGATGGGGAAGGCCTTGTCGTAGCAGGCCTGGTTGCAGCCGGGCTGCAGGGTGTTGCACATGAACATGGTCTGCTCGTCCTCGTACACCGTCTCACCCACGATGGCCACGATCAGGATCCGGAAGATCACCACCACCGTCAGCAGGATCCTGCCGGGGGGGGGGGAGAGAGGGGGGACAGGGGTCAGAGGGGTGTTGGCGCTGTCGGGCTCGTTCTGGTTAGGGCTTTCGAATGGCGGTGGCGCGCTCTGGCGGCATAAATATCCAGTTTTAACAAGAGCCTCCTACACGGCTGTCTTTGGTGAGCTGTGCTCGTGACTAATGAAAACCAGCGCGGGCTCTGTCCTGCGTCTCCGAAGCGAGCCCACCTGTCCACAAGCGAGGCAGCTGACCGCCAGGCCACCAGGCACTGTCCCTCCCACTGAGAGTCTCAGCCCACATCAGCCGCCCTGTCGTGCCAATGGAACACGTGCCGAGCAGCAGAGGAACGCTCACCGCGGCTGGGAGCAGCAGGAAAGGAGGGGTACAGGCTGCAAAGCCCCAGAGAAGTGGGGTGGAGAGGTAGGGGCAGGTCTCCAGTGTGTGTGTGTATGTGTGTGTGTGTGTGTGTGTGTGTGTGTGTGTGTGTGTGTGCTGTATGTGTGAGCACACTGCAGGCTGCTGTGTGCCTGACTGGGCAGACAGGTGTATGTGTGTAATTGAGTGTGTGTGGAATTGGGTTTGTGTGAGAGGTGTGTGTGTGGAATTGAGAGAGTGAGGGTTGTGTGTGGAACTGAGTGTGTGTGAGAGGTGTGTGTGGAATTTAGAGAATGAGGGTTGTGTGTGTGTTTGTGAGAGGTGTGTGTGGAATTGAGAGCGTGAGGGTTGTGTGTAGAATTGAGTGTGTGAGAGGTGTGTGTGGAATTGAGAGAATCAGGGTTGTGTGTGTGTGTGTGAGAGGTGTGTGTGGAATTGAGAGAATGAGGGTTGTGTGTAGAATTGAGTGTGTGAGAGGTGTGTGTGGAATTGAGTCTGTGTGAGAGGTGTGTGTTAGAATTGAGTGTGTGAGAGGTGTGTGTGTGGAATTGAGTGTGTCTGAGGTATGTGTGTGTGACAGAGGGTGTGAAGAATGTGTGTGTATAATTGAGAGTGTGTATATCTACTGTATTCGAGAGTGTGTATATAATTGAGTGTGTGTATAAGAGGTAGTGAGTCAGGGAGTGGGAGAGAAGCCAATCAATGTCTCCTGTTGAACTTTTTAGTGTTTCTAATTTCAGCTTTGTCTTTCAAGCAAACAAGCCAGTTAACTCGGTAACCTTCCCATCAACCCCGCGACGTTTCCTTCTTTGTCTCCTTAGCAACAGAGGGAGACGCGTGCGCTTCCTGCGAGGCTGTGTGGAGCTGTGTGCTATAGATAGCGCAGGTGTGAATGCATAATGTGTGCGTGAGAGGGGGGGGTACAGCCACCGCCCTGGGGGCACCAAACTGTGTGGTAACTCTGTAAACCCCAGCCCCCAGCACCCCCATCGAGATCTAGGCCAAGGGGAGACCAGAGGCTCAGAAATGCCCCATTAACCCCAGGAAAGACCAGCGCACTTTAGACAGACCACGTTTTACAGCTGTTTCATCACTTTTTTCCACGGCTTTCAGCGTTTTCCTTCAGAAGGGGGCCGAAGAGGAACGCCTGCGAAACCCCTAGTTCAGTTCAGACGTTCAGGAAGCAAGGATTAAATAGGAACACAGGGGGTCTGTGACTAGACTAGATACAAGTTAGGGCTCTACACTGCGTTGAAACTATTCTATTAAAAGGATTTTGAAATGAAGGCAGAAGGAGGGATAGACTGTCTAATCTCAGTCCTCAGTCCAGTTAGCACACAGACTGCAGATCGCATTACCAGCAGGACTGCTGGAGCAGAAGAGCTCAAGCTGCACATGAGAGAAGACCATTCAGCCTGTCTTGCCTGTAAGATCCTTTATTATCCAATTTCATCCGAAAAGTTTAAAAGAGCCCGAAGTCTGAGCCTCAATAGCATGGCTGAGACACCTACTACTCTTTGTGTAGGGAAATTCTCAGTCATAAAAAAATCCTTTTAGTTTGTGACCCGGCATCTTTGTTTTGCGTTTGTTTTTTGACCTTTGTCTCCAAGTCTGAAGTCGCCCCCCCCCCAGTTTGTCCCTATCTGAACCCCTGTGGACTTAATATACTTGGAACAAACCTCCTCTCACTCTCCTTCCTCCTAGACTGAAGAGACTTAGTTCCTCTCGCCTGTCTGTGTACCTGCTGCTGTTCTTCCATCTCTTTATGAGGCTGAGGCATCCTTTCTGGAGTGTGGTGACTGCACACTGAGCACAAAGACTGAACGCAGTACTCTAGACGAGGTCGTGCTGATTTGCTGTGAAGCGTGAGCAGAAGGTCCCTCGTGTGAGGGACCAGTGGTGCTCTTTCAGAAGTGATAATAAGGCTTGAAAACGAGGTTACCCACTTCCTGCGGTGGCCCGGGAGGAGCTCTGCCGCCTGCACAGGGAGGGGAGGCGGGCCGGGCGATCCAGACTCCGCCAGCGTGAGGAGAGAGCTCGCCCGCCGGCGATGCTGGGCCGCGGGAGACAAGAGCAGTGCTCCTCCGTCTGTGGGGTTCTGAGTTCACAAGACCTTCACCGGAAAACAACAGGTGCTACAGGGCTGCGGTGTGAGGGCATATTCCTCACGTGACGTCTCTGAGATTTTGCTGGGGCTGAGCACTTCATGGGCCAAATCCTCATCTTAAAGTAACAAGCTCTACCTTCAGACAAGCTTGGAACAAGCTCTAACCTTCCTTCTAGACCTCACTCCAGCCCTGAAATCCGAGTTTCTCTCAGAACCGCACAGCTCCGGTGACGGAGTGAGAGGGTTTTGCGAGCTCTCTGTTCAAATCCCGATCACCAGACCGTGCTGTAGGGCCAGTCCATTGTGCTTCACGTGAACGAGCTGCTGTTGCATGTGATTTAGAGCCTGCTGAAAAGATTACCCATGCTGAATATTTGCAGCGCATATTTTCAGCCGCGCTCATGCTTTTAGATTGATTGCTGTCCAGTCCCACCCTTCCAGCAGTTTTACTAAGGTCTGGGGTTTTAGCGCTTAAACAAATCAGGTCTTTGCAAAGACACTTTTGCAAATGAAATGTAAAATAACAGGGGGAAAAAAAAACCCAAATGTCCCCAGCGGAGGCGCACTCCAGCCCCGGGGCTCAGCCATAGGGAGGCACACGTTACAGCTCGGGGGCTGCAGGTTCGAGCCCTGGTGTGGAGATGTGAGTCAGAGGAAAAGGGGGGCGACAGAAGGGAGTCCCGGAGAAGCGCCTGCCTGCACAAGCCCCAGCTCTGCAGGGGGGGCCGCCACAGACAGCCCACAGCCACTGGGGCGCTGAGAACCGCACAACCCCGGGCTTGAGGCCAAGCGCAGGCGGGGAGCCCCCAGGACTGACGATGGAGCCTCCTCTTCCTTCCTCCGCGGGATCAGGACTCGAGCCCCAGGGGCGAACGATTTATTTTAAAGCAGGCGTCCGGACCCATCCTCTCCTGCAAGCAGGGGGGGGGAACCACAGCACGTGAACGCAACCTGCACGCCAGCGGGAGAGACATGTCCGAGCTCCACACGGACAGGAGGCTGAACCCCGGCCCCCCCCCACAAACACGCCTGAAAGCCGAGGTGGGGCGCCCCCCCCAGAACAAACAAGCCTCCTCTCACTCTCCTTCCTCCTAGACTGAAGAGACTTAGTTCCTCTTGCCTGCCTGTATACCTGCGCGCCCTGCACGCGCCCTGTTGGGTTCAAGCTCCGCCGCCCCAGACACCGAGGGGATTTCTTTTAATACGGAGAGTGGTCCCCCGCTCCAGCCACAGGCTGTAAATACAAGAGTAATCTCGGTATCTGGAGTCGTGTTGTGCGACCGGATGAGAGAGAGGGGGGAGGCGGCTCAGATAATGCTGCTGCATATATTTAGCTTTAAAACCAATACAAGACACATTCCCGGCAGATTAGAGGTCACGCGTGGCAGCCGTTATATCACTCATTCTCGGGGATGAGATTTTCTCCCCCATTGTTTTGCTTCACAGATTTGTTTTTTAATTTCAGGAAAATCCCCTTTTTGCTTGTTCATGAGCAAATTCTTTCTAAAGTAATTCAATATGACAGGCTGTCTGTCCCTCTACATGAAAACACAATTCTAATTCTTAAATGGAATCACAATGCACGTCGTTTTCAAACGTGTACAAGGGGAATGAAAAATGCAACGTGACAGCACTGTCTGGAGGATCGCTGTGTCTCTCTGAGCTCCACAGCGCTTCACAGTGGAGAGAGCACTGTCTGGAGGATCGCTGTGTGTCTCTGAGCTCCACAGCGCCTCACAGTGGAGAGAGCACCGTGTCTCTCTGAGCTCCACAGCGCCTCACAGTGGAGAGAGCACTGTCTGGAGAATCGCTGTGTCTCTCTGAGCTCCACAGCGCCTCACAGTGGAGAGAGCACTGTCTGGAGAATCGCTGTGTCTCTTTGAGCTCCACAGCGCCTCACAGTGGAGAGAGCACCTTGTCTCTCTGATCTCCACAGCGCCTTACAGTGGAGAGAGCACTGTGTCTCTCTGAGCTCCACAGCGCCTCACAGTGGAGAGAGCACTGTCTGGAGAATCGCTGTGTCTCTCTGAGCTCCACAGCGCCTCACAGTGGAGAGAGCACCATGTCTCCCTGAGCTCCACAGCGCCTCACAGTGGAGAGAGCACCTTGTCTCTCTGATCTCCACAGTGCCTCACAGTGGAGAGAGCACCTTGTCTCTCTGATCTCCACAGTGCCTCACAGTGGAGAAAGCACCTTGTCTCTCTGATCTCCACAGCGCCTCACAGTGGAGAGAGCACTGCCTGGAGGATCGCTGTGTCTCTCTGAGCTCCAGAGCGCCTCACAGTGGAGAGAGCACCATGTCTCCCTGAGCTCCACAGCGCCTCACAGTGGAGAGATCACTGTCTGGAGAATCGCTGTGTCTCTCTGAGCTCCAGAGCGCCTCACAGTGGAGAGAGCACTGTCTGGAGGATCGCTGTGTCTCTCTGAGTTCAGTGAGTTATGTGCCACACCTTAGGAAATCCTGGCCATTCTCTGCTAACAAAATAGACCATATTAGAGCCAGACTGGGCTACAGGGCTCAGCCATTTTTGGCCGAGTCTCCTAGGGCACCCTAAGAATAGCTTTTGGACCAAATGATAACTTGTTTGTCTACCTAGCTCCTAGCTCCTAGCTCCGCTAGAGGTCCACTGTGGCACTGTTAAGAGTCTGGGTGTTTCAATTCCAAGTTAATTTTGTTTTCTCGGGAAAGAGGTCAGTGAATCCCACATCGGCACACATTTGGAAGAAGTCCAACATTTTCCTCTTTTTAACAAATACTGAATCATTTCGCAGTCACTTTGCCTAGTGACTGACGAGTTGTCAGATCGCTGTTCTGTGGGTATAGCCAGTAGGAACTGGAGGTGGAAATGATGACCCCTTGACCCCTTGAAAAAGCCCTGTCTGCTGCCAAATCTGTAGAGTCACTAGCACACGCAGGAAACAACAATTAAGACCAGAAACAAAGGAGCAATTTAAGGAAACTGCAAGATAAATACTGAACAAGCATCCTTCCACAGTGGCTGTACAATGTTATTACTCACCTTCTAATCAGGCCCCATGCTTTTATACAGTATAAAGCCATTCACATGTATACTGTCTCTATACCATTGTGCTACCGTCCTAAGACATCTGTATTGTTCTGCTCTTTCTACTAAGTGTTGTGTAAAAAAATAATTTCAATAGTGGTCTCCAGCTGGGATTGCAGCCATTCTGTCTCAGGGTGACAGGTAATCCCAGCAGATGTGGGACACACGGTAGCATTTCAGCTCTGAGGCTGTGTAGAGAGGAGCACCTGCAGTTCATGACAGCGAGTCAGTGAGACTGGGGGGCGAATGGGGTGGAGGAGCTACTGCATCACCGCACACTGACTGCTCCTGCGCAGTTTACCTGGAGCTGCTGGGATCAGGCTACTGGAGACTCTGATCAGCGTGATGCAAGATGCTGAATGACAAGCTTGGCTTCTTCTCACCCGCACTGAGCTGCATCAGCAACACTCACAAGTGCTACAAGAGTAGAAAACACCCAGTATCGATGTATTGGATCTCCTGACCGTGTCCACCACGTTCAGGAGTTCTGCCCAGCTGTGAGTGTATAAGGATGACTTCAGGTGCTTTACATGCAGCTCAGTTCCTCCCGAGTGAAGCCCATGAGCAGAGTTTACTGGAGCAGAGTGCTGGTGTAAGGGGGGCTGCCAGTGGGCAGGTTGGCGTGTCTGCTCGCAGGTGCTGGGGCTTAACTGGGTCACGCTGTGCACCGAAGGCAAGCGGGCCCTGCGCTGCCAAATCCACGGCCCTTTAAAATACCCACCGACTGACCGCTGCGCATGCCATCAGCCCCTCACTGCCAGCGAGGCAGCGCATCGCCATGGCAACTGCCTGCGCCGAAATCCCCGCGGCTGGTCCAGCGGGAGAGAGGTAGCGGAACAAAGGAGCGCGGGAGCGCTGGTGCGAGAGTGTGTGCGCGTGTGTGTGCGTGCCCGCGCCCGCAGCAGGAGCGCGGCGGGGCGATACCTCTGTGCCGACAGCGGAGAGGGGGGACAGAGACGGGAGGATGTCTCCAGTCTCAGCGGAGAGCAGGCGGCTCTCGAGTAGCGGTTTGCAGTCCGGGCACGAGGTGTGTGAAAATCATTTTCGCCCTGTCTCTGTCTGCCCGCGGGCGCTGAGCGCCGTGCCAGTTAAAGTCAGAGCCAGTTATGGCACGAGGAGGAGAGCGGAGAGGCTGGTGCCTGACTGAGGAAGGCACTCCTCCCCTTCCCTGGAGCTGCAGAGCCCGGAGCCCCGAGGAGTGAGCACAGGAACGCAGGAGCGCAGGAGCGCAGAGGGGCCACGTGCACAGACGCCGCTGGGTGTAACCAGTGAGCCGCGAGGAGACGCTCTGGGTGCCAGCAGGACAGCCTGTGTTTATGGAGCTCAGGATTCACACGCAGAGAGCTGCTGTGGCAGTTCCCACCTGCCGCAGAAATGTTCTCCTCCGGCGCGTGTGTTTGTGCCTGCTCCCCTTTGTGCCAGGTGTTCTGTGTTTCAGGACTGCTCACTTCTCCGAGAACAGGCGGGGCCTCTGTATTCCAGACAGGTAGGGCCCCATTAGACCGTGACAGAGCTCTCTGGGGGCACAATTATTGCACCAGTTCAGAAGTGACTCCTGAAGGTTTTTTTTTTCCCAGGAAGAGTCCAGTCCCTGGGGGATGAACTCCCAGTCTTGGCCACTGGCCTGTGCCTGTGGAGCTCCGAGGAGACACAGCTCCCTCATTCTGCTCACTGCCGGCCGATGGAATGTGCAGCATGTACTTGGAGGCCTGAAAGTGCAATTCTCTCAAGGAGTGATTTATTTCTGCCTCATGACTGGGAGGCCAGATACGCACCCCTCCCCACCCCCTCCACATGACAAAGGTCCTGTGACATGACATCTGAGAAGTACAGCTCCACGTCACCAGTACAGCAGACAGACCTGTCATAAAACCACAGCTACAACAGTCAGACCTGTAATAAAACTCACAACTACAGCTACAGATCTGTAACTCACCTCCACACTGTGTAAACCTTTTGCAACCCCTCACATCGACAGTGTGAACGCTTTATTAAAAGTTGACCAGGCCAGAGAAATAACATGGGGAAAGGAGCTACACTTCAGATTGAGAACATCCGGTGGATAAAATTCCAGACCAGGGGATCGGATACTGTGACAGTATGACTCCCTCTTCCCCAAGATCCTTTCGGACGGGAAGAGGCTTTAAGTGTGAGAACGTTGCTAAACTCAACAGGCTGGGTTCACCAAGCAGAGAAATAATAATGCCACACAGGTCAGAAGGTGTATTTTCATTTCACCAGTCATGGGCTCCTAATCATCCCCATCTCTGAACTGGCTCCATCACTCTGCTCTCCTCCCCACTGAGAGCTGGTGTGTGGGGAGGATACTGGTGCACTCTGGCTGCTGTCACATCACCCAGGTGGGGGTACACACTGGTGGGGGTGGAAGGGATCCCCATTACTGTAAAGCGCTCTGAGTGGAGTGTCCAGAAAAGTGCTGTGTGATTGTCAGGATTATGAAGATACTGGGTACGACACTGCTGAGCTGGGAGCAGGGAGACAGGAGCTGAAGAAGCAGTGCCTCCTGCCACCAGGCTGGGTGACTGCTGCGCTGCTCAGCGAACAGGAGGGACAGTGTATCTCTCCGCACTACTGACTTCCCACTAGACTCCCGGCCCACACACCTGTAACACACCGAGTGAAGGCCGCCGTCGGGTGCAGCACTACAGTGGAGACTCTGAGAGCGTGGGAGAGTGCCGCTGTGGACGGGGAAGGGCTCCAGCAGCCGAACAGCTCGCCGCGCAGGAAACAGGAACCTGTCATGTCTGCGACCAGACTTCTCCTGGCCTGCCTGCACCACCTGCACCACCACGAAGCGGCCCTCCCCTGACTTACATACCCTGATACATACCCTACAGTCCAGAGATCACTGGTCCAGTCTGTGTCCTATTGTAGCCCTACAGTCCAGAGATCACTGGTCCAGTCTGTGTCCTATTGTAACCCTACAGTCCAGAGATCACTGGTCCAGTCTGTGTCATATTGTAACCCTACAGTCCAGAGATCACTGGTCCAGTCTGTGTCCTATTGTAACCCTACAGTCCAGAGATCACTGGTCCAGTCTGTGTCCTATTGTAACCCTATAGTCCAGAGATCACTGGTCCAGTCTGTGTCCTATTGTAACCCTATAGTCCAGAGATCACTGGTCCAGTCTGTGTCATATTGTAACCCTACAGTCCAGAGATCACTGGTCCAGTCTGTGTCCTATTGTAGCCCTGCAGTCCAGAGATCACTGGTCCAGTCTGTGTCCTATTGTAACCCTACAGTCCAGAGATCACTGGTCCAGTCTGTGTCCTATTGTAACCCTGCAGTCCAGAGATCACTGGTCCAGTCTGTGTCCTATTGTAACCCTACAGTCCAGAGATCACTGGTCCAGTCTGTGTCATACTGTAACCCTACAGTCCAGAGATCACTGGTCCAGTCTGTGTCCTATTGTAACCCTACAGTCCAGAGATCACTGGTCCAGTCTGTGTCATATTGTAACCCTACAGTCCAGAGATCACTGGTCCAGTCTAGGCTGTGTCACATGTACATCCCTTTCATCCCAGACATGCGAAACCAGTATCTGTGCAGCCTCTAATTTGTTCTGATGGAGAGATCTCTCTCTGAGGCTGCCGGAGTGTGCATCAGTATCCGATCTCAGAGATTAGCGAACAAGGCATCTGCAATTAGATCAGGCAGCGAGGCTTTGGCAAAGTGGCGGCAAGGGAGATATCAAGTGTCCCCCAACTTTAATCTTAAATCGGGGGGAAAAAAGCATCTGCTGTCAGGCGGGGACAGCAACATGTCTGCGATCTTTACCACAGCTCTGAGCGCTCTGGGAGCATTGCTTCACAGGGAATACAACTTGAAACATTAAGCAATAAAGAGCACCAGCAGAAGAGCTCGACACGTCAGGAACACTTTTCTGTTCTGAAACCAAATATTCTTAAAAACCACTGAATGACACACTGAGTTGCAGCACCCAGTGGGTGGAACAGTCTTTACTTTCCTATGTTTTAAACTCGAGCTGACTGATTACGAGCTCATTTATCAGGCTGACTAGAAGTGCTGGATCTTTAAAAATCACATCTTGTCATTATAGATTGTGTTAACCTTAATAACTGAAGAAAGGAAGTTCTCGCCACACACTGAGCGGGCTGCAGAATAATTCAATGGATATACAGTGTATAATGTCTTTTGATCTGAAGGATGGTTTTACATGAATCCCACTAGCAAATGATGTAGAGTACTACATTTGCTACTACACTAATCCAGACCCTTGTCAGAACTGTTGTGAAACAGGACAACCTCTTTCAAATCAGCCCACTGTAGAGACCACTTCAAATCAGCCCACTCTAGAGACCACTCCAAATCAGACCACTCCACAGACCACTTCAAATCATCCTACTGTAGAGACCACTTCAAACCAGCCCACTGTAGAGACCACTCCAAATCAGACCACTTCAAATCATCCCACTCCACAGACCACTCCAAATCATCCCACTCCACAGAACACTTCAAATCAGACCACTCCACAGACCACTTCAAATCATCCTACTGTAGAGACCACTCCAAATCAGACCACTTCAAATCATCCCACTCCACAGACCACTCCAAATCATCCCACTCCACAGAACACTTCAAATCAGACCACTCCACAGACCACTTTAACACAGCCCTCTCCACAGCACACTTTAAAAACAATTACATTCCCTCCAATCCAAAATAGAGTCCAAGGGATTTAGATTCAAAGAGAAAAGAGAGACAACTAAAAATGTAACAAATCACAACATCTTTTAACAAAACCTCACTGCACAGTCGCTTTAACAGACCAATTAACAATCTTTAACGACACCGCCAATATTTAATAACACTAATATTATTAACAGTACTACACAGAACCCTTAAACCCAGTGCTGTAAGACTTTAACCTGGATTCATTTTGAAATATTTATTTGTCCTTATTTTACAGTTAGGATTAGAGTCACAGTTTAGGAATTAGGATTAGGGCAAATATAATTCTGTGTCCTTACATATCTTAGTTATGGGACTAGGTGTGAATTAGCCTTTCCAATTTCATAGTGCTGAGGAGGGCAGGACCATCTTAAAGAATCTCCTAATCTGCCTAGTGTGTACATGCAGTCAAAGTGAGCAGCCATAGACAGCTACGTCACCATGATCATGATCATGATCAATCAGCCTGATAACCAGTGGCACAGGTGTACACAGTGGATCTGTCTTCCAAGAGACTCCTTTTTGAATATGGTGCAGAATTAGACGTCTGTTAAGATAGTTCTTCCTCTCCAAGCTGTGAAATGTCAAGATCAGACTCATTCGCAGCAACAGCGTGCCCCCCCAGACAGCGCGACCCACAGAGAGGGAGCTGGAGCACTCACGCGGTGTGTGTGTGTGCGTGTGCGCGTGTGCAGGGCGGGGTGTCAGTGCTTGGCAGGCAGCGAGAGCTGCTCGTTAGCCCTGCGCGTGTGATTTCTGCAGCGAGGCCGGCTGGCTGGCTGGTGGGGCCGAGCCGGAGGCCCGGGGACATCACATCAGCTTCTCTCACTCTGACTCATGGAGAGCAGCTGCTCCTGCCAGGCCCCCAGGGGCCACAGCCCGGCACGCTGACACGGGCAGACAGACTGGCAGTGTGCAAGCCCGCCTGGTGCGCGGGTCCGTCCGCTCTGTGCCCGTCTCTGCGTACAGACCAGGCGTCCGCGTCAGTATCGGAACAGAGTGGGGTGATCTGTCAGGAGTGAATGTCCATGTGTGGAAACCCTGATGCGTCTCTCCAGTGTGTGTCTGTGCAGTTTGCACTCATGACTGTGTGTGGTGTGCACAAGTGTGCACAAGAGCACAAGTGTATTACACATATCGACTGTATACATCCTGGCGAGTGTGTCTTTCATGTGAGTGACACGTACTGTGTTTCTGTATGAGCGTGTTAAAGAATCACTTGCCGTTTGCACACACTTCACTTTTTTCCTCAGCTTGAGGTTGGAGTAATGAGATTCATTTACGCTGGTTTCTATGGATACACCTCATTAGTACAGAAGTGCAGGAATATGCGTGTATAGGGGGTTACATACTGGGGTGTTTGTGCAGCTGGTGTGTGTGCGTACAGTATGTGCAGATTTGTGTGTTTATGCATGTACTGGCGGCAGCGCGCTGGAGAATGTGATTGAGGTGGTGCTGTGCAGTTTAAATGCAGCAATTTCTCAACCAGGGAGAAGAAAGAGAGAAAAAAATGATTGAGAGGAGCAAAAATGGAGATAGCGTTAGTGAGACCGAGACTGTGGGTGAGAGAGAGGACTGTCCTGTTTTCCTTTTTCACTGTAATTGTTAATTACATTTTACTATTATACTTAATTGTTAGCTCTTGTAATGCTTTGGCAAAACTGTAATTGATCTGTCACACAAATTAAGTGCTGGGAATTTAATTGAACTGAGAGGAAGCAGGACTAGAGAGAGGAGAGAAGGAGCAGGAATAGAGAGAGAAGAGAGGGAGCAGGGATAGAGAGGAGAGAGGGGACAGGAATAGAGAGAGGAGAGAGGGAGCAGGAATAGAGAGGAGAGAGGGGACAGGAATAGAGAGAGGAGAGAAGGAGCAGGGATAGAGAGAGGAGAGAGGGAGCAGGAATAGAGAGAGGAGAGAGGGGACAGGAATGGAGAGGGGAGAGAAGGAGCAGGAATAGAGAGGGGAGAGAAGGAGCAGGAATAGAGAGAAGAGAGGGAGCAGGAATAGAGAGGAGAGGGAGTAGGAATAGAGAGAGGTGATAGGAGCCAGAAATAGAAGGAAAAGAGTATGTTATAATTAAGTTATTATTCTAAATATTTGTAAATCTAAATGTGACAGAAAGCAGCGGCTAATTGTTATTGCTGTGGCAACACTGTAGTTTATCAGTCAAGCTCTTTGAATTTGAGTTAGTGAGACAGATTGTGAGTGAGAGTATCAAACTGCTTGTCTTTCTGTTAAACCCAGAACACCCTGTGGACTAGGTTTCAGACTAGAAGCTCTTTAAGGAGGGTGGAGCGCTTCCCCCAGAGTAACCCCTTGCCTGCCTTCAGAATCCAGGGAGAGGTCTGGAGAAAAGCACACTGTGGTCACAGCTTTAGGCTGAGCCTCCTCCCTACACCTGCATAGTGAAGGCGCAGCTCCAGCCCCAGGTGCTCGCAGTGCTCCTGTGACCAGTGGCGGGATGGGAGCGGGCCTCGTCACAGGGTTGGAGAGGCCTGGTGGCAAAGAAATAAGCAGAACCCCCATAGCAGGTCACGTTGTGCAGCGGGCGAAAGTGTGAAGCACCCAGGCTGTGCGGGCGAAGGACGAGAACAGCAAGGTTATCATCCCACCACGTACTGACGAATCCCAGGGAATCTGCTTCAGCGCCTGGAACAGCTTGTTCCAGACTCCCACCACCCTTGTCGTAAAAAAGTGCCTCCTGTTCTTAGTCCTCAGTGTGCACCCCGTGAATTGTCACTTGTGTTCGCTGGCTAGCAGTATGCCTAGCTTTTGTCAGTAACCTGAGAGAATTTCAAGTTTCCTTGCAATTCCATCTGCATGAGACCAAGAGAGAACTAGTTGCTTTCACATTCTTTTAAGCTTGGGAAATACTCCGCCTGCGCATTGAGCGCTGTTCAGCATTCGCCAGGAATACCGAGCTGCACGGCTGTCCTTTGCTGAAACCCTCTGGCCTCCAGGTGCTGCATCAGCCTGCACAGCACTTGCCTTCCTCCTCAGTTGAGCTGCCTGACGATGATCTGACCGGCCTGTGTGCGGCAGTGCTTTCTCCTCTCCTTCTCTCTGGCCCTGCTGCCACCTCCGCCTCCTCCCTCCCACCAGTCTGCCCCCTGCACCCCCCCCCCCCCCTCCCCCGCCTGCCGGCGGGCCTCGTCCTGCCCTTGCTCGGCAGAAGGGAATATGGAACCCGACATCTCTCACTTGAAAGGTCAGCGGCCCCGGCGCTGGTGTGCTGCACTGTGAGCTGCTTGTCAGAACAGACCAGCAGTGCTGACAGTGCTGCTCCTGGAGTGGTGGCTTCAGCCTTAACTCCTAGCCAGCACACCACACTCTCTCCTGACAGGCTCCTGGCTAGAACCACTACCCCATACCGCCCCTCTCTCTCTCTCCCAGTATCTAAGATTTAACCACTAACCACACTGCCCCTCTCTCTCCCAGTATCTTAGATATATCCACTAACCACACTGCCTCTCCCTCTCTCCCAGTATCTTAGATTTAACCACTAACCACACTGTCCCTCTCTCTCCCAGTCCCATGGTTCAACTTCGATGTGTACCTGTATATGGATTGGTATATCCTGGACAGTACATCATATACAGTAGGTGTATTTTTCTGGGTGAATGTTATACGTAAAATACACGCGTGTACAGTCAATTTTGTTGAAAAGTTTTGGTATTGTTTATACAAAGAGGAGCTGAAACATGTGAGGTCGCTGTGTGTTGACAGACTGTGAGATAGCTTTGGCAGAGACTCCAGTTCACTTGTGCCAGCAGAGCGCTTGTGAGTCATGTACTGAGGGATGCAGAGGGGAAAAGAGAGAGAGAGGAAGGAGAAAATGGAGACTGAGAGGGCAAGAGCTGTGTAGTGGGGGGGGGTTCCAACAGGGCACTCCAGTGGAGCTGTGTCCCCAGTTCACCAGACTTGAAGAGAGGCTACCTCTCACACAGATTCAGCAAGTTCTCACTACAGCTCCCCTTCAACACTCTCACCTGTGAGATCCCTTTGCCATTGGAATTGCTGCAAACTGTCTCTCTGAGCTCCACAGCGCCTCACAGCGGAGAGCGCTGACTAGAGATGGCTCTGTCTGTCTAAACTCCACAGCGCCTCACAGTGGAGAGAGCGCTGACTAGAGACGGCTGTGTCTCTCTGAGCTCCACAGCGCCTCACAGTGGAGAGAGCACCGTGTCTCTCTGAGCTCCACAGCGCCTCACAATGGAGAGAGCACTGTCTGGAGGATCACTGTGTGTCTCTGAGCTCCACAGCGCCTCACAATGGAGAGAGCACTGTCTGGAGAATCGCTGTGTCTCTCTGAGCTCCACAGCGCCTCACAGTGGAGAAAGCACCTTGTCTCTCTGAGCTCCACAGCGCCTCACAGTGAAGAGAGCGCTGACTAGAGATGGCACACCTCTCTCTTGACATCACTGCAAGTTCACTAGGGAAGTTCCATGATATCGTGATCGATCTGTACCCATCCAGGACTGATGGCACATGACCACTTGGGAAAAGTTGGTCAAGACACAACACAGGCTGACCCTGTCAGGGTACTGGCACAGCACACCTGAGCTGGAGACCTCAAGGTCAAGAGGCGTGACCTGCACTGCAAGTGAACGCGTTAATCAGTCAGGAGAGCTCCGGCTGCAATGTGAGTATGTGTTCATACTTATGCAGTTTGCTGTTGAATCCTCAGTGTAGACCAGAGACAAGAGAGTGTGTGTGGAGTGTGTAACGTTTCGGGGTACAAATAAACATGAGAAAAGTGGGAATAGAACTCGTAATTCTGCATCTGAAAGTCAAGGGACAGCAGCGGCAAAGGTCCCGCCATCGAGCAGCGTGTGTCCAATCAGGGGCAATGAGTGTCCAGTCAGAGGCAGCGTGTATCCAATCAGGGGCAGTGAGTGTCCAGTCAGAGGCGGTGTGTGTCCAATCAGGGGCGGTGTGTGTCCAGTCAGAGGCAGCATGTGTCCAATCAGAGGCAGCATGTGTCCAATCAGGGGCAGTGAGTGTCCAGTCAGAGGCGGTGTGTGTCCAGTCAGAGGCGGTGTGTGTCCAATCAGAGGCAGTGTGTGTCCAATCAGGGACAGTGTGTGTCCAATCAGGGGCAGTGAGTGTCCAGTCAGAGGCGGTGTGTGTCCAGTCAGAGGCAGCGTGTGTCCAATCAGGGGCAGTGTGTGTCCAGTCAGAGGCAGCGTGTGTCCAATCAGAGGCAGCATGTGTCCAATCAGGGGCAGTGAGTGTCCAGTCAGAGGCGGTGTGTGTCCAATCAGGGACAGTGTGTGTCCAATCAGGGGCAGTGAGTGTCCAGTCAGAGGCAGTGTGTGTCCAATCAGGGGCAGCGTGTGTCCAATCAGGGGCAGTGAGTGTCCAGTCAGAGGCAGTGTGTGTCCAATCAGGGGCAGTGAGTGTCCAATCAGGGGCAGTGAGTGTCCAGTCAGAGGCAGTGTGTGTGCAATCAGGGGCAGTGAGTGTCCAGTCAGGGGCAGTAAGTGTCCAATCAGGGGCAGTGAGTGTCCAGTCAGAGGGAGCGTGTGTCCAGTCAGAGGCAGTGAGTGTCCAATCAGGGGAAGTGAGTGTCCAGTCAGAGGCAGCGTGTGTCCAGTCAGAGGCAGTGAGTGTCCAATCAGGAGCAGTGAGTGTCCACTCTGTGCCAGTGAGTGTCCACTCAGGAGCAGTATACATCGTCCCAGTGACAGTACATGTGTGCAGGCAGGTGCAGTGTGTATATCCTCTGAGTGAGAGACAGTGTGTCCACTCAATGTGTCCAGCCAGTGTCCAGTATGTAAAACTGCTCTCTGCATCGCTGCACCCAGCAGGTTAATTTTAGCAGAGCTATTTCGGCTCCTGCTGAGAGGCCACGCTGAGAGAGGTTATTAGACCAAACTGAAGTGTGCCGAGACAACTGAGGAAACTCATTCACTGATACGGCCACATCCACACGTCTGCATTGCTACACTAGTGAGGGCCTCCTGTCGGCCCCTTTGACATTCATTCTATTTTTATTTACTATTCTTTACTCTGCTGAAATGAAACTCCACACGGGGTGGAAGTAGACCTGAAAATATTCTTGGTACTTTCAGATTTTAAATAGACACCATTCAATTGACAGAAAAAGTAACTGCTCAGCGGTTCTCATTAATACGTTTTCTCCAATTTGATTGTCACACTAAATACCTGTACACACTACAACACTCCTTTACTCATGCACTTACACACTAACCACACTGCTCGCTCCTGACACTCTCTCAGCACACTCTCTCAGCACACAGTCTCTCTCACTCCTGACACTATCTCAGCACACAGTCTCACTCCTGACACTCTCTCAGCACAGTCTCTCTTACTCCTGACACTCTCTCAGCACACACTGTCTCTCACTCCTGACACTCTCAGCACACAGTCTCTCTCTAACTCCTGACACTCTCTCAGCAGACACTGTGTCTCTCTAACTCCTGACACTCTCTCAGCACTGTCTTACTCCTGACACTCAGCACACAGTCTCTCTCACTCCTGACACTCTCTCAGCACACACTGTCACACTCCTGATCTCAGCACACAGTCTCTCTCACTCCTGACACTCTCTCAGCAGACACTGTCTCTCTGCTCCCTCCTGACACCACGCTGTCACAAGTCTATGCACAAGCATGTTTACAGTTCTGTCACTATGGGGTGAAGGGCAGGGCTGGTGGACAGTCCTGCTGAATCCACACACCTGCTGGTTCTACACAGAGTTCTCCACATGCGTGTGCAAGCAAAAGGAATGCTTTTTTCGCCTTTAATAACCTAGCCAGTAAATCAAGGCGCAAGCACAACCCAGATCCACAACAGACATATGTAATCTACGAATCCTTAGGGTCTCACCTGCAAAACGTTGCTACAGTAACTTAGAGCTGATAACATGCCTCTGTGTGGTTTGCCATGGAAACTGTGCAGGGTGTCTTTGCAGCATGCCATAGTGCTGTGATTCTCAGTAATTTATTCAGCATGTGTCAAGCGGTGTCCCGAGAAACCTGTAAGAGGCGCTGGACCTTTCCTATCATCAGCCCCAGAGATAAAATCTTTTCAGAGGCGTGTTTCCGAACTCCTGCAGTGACCTGTGGTCGTGCAGCCCTGCCCGACGGCTGTGCTCCAGGTAGCAGACTCGCACCGGGTTAGTTCAGCAACCTGGAGCCCACTGATCGCATCCCAGCCCGCTGCTCCATCCAAGAGGACGGCCGGCTACTGAGTTGGATGCGAGATTGTTCTCGGTCCTGCACAGACCACCAGTCTCAAGGAACGGAGTCTCGCTGGTCTTCGGAGGGAGAGGATTACGGGCAGTGCCTTCAGTGAGGAAGGGCAGAGGGGGAGGGGGCTGGCGTTCCACCCGTTAAATGCTCAGAACACATCCCGAAAAAAATCGCCCGCTTTCAAAACACAAAATTCCAGACGGACAACGTCGCCAGAGAGGGAAACAGAACGAAGGGATCGCTGTTCCGAGTGAAGTCCTTCAACAATAACAGCTCCTCACCTCACGCAGGATTAGAACCTGCAATCTTCCAGCTCTCTGGCCAGAGGCACAGCTGTGGGGAATCGCACAGGGCTCTGCCCAAGCCTGCTTCAAGCCCACTCTCACTCCCGAGCGTGCCTGTCACAGCACAGCAGCGCAAGAACACCCAGGAGGAGCCGGGCTTCAGACATCTCCCCACAAAAATGCGTTAAAGACAAAACAACACTGCGCCAATAAGGAACAGAAGAGTGCGATAAAAGCTGAATCACCGGCATGAGACCAACCTCCGAACGGGACATTGACGTCGACTGCACGATGCTCGGTACAAGACACCGACGTGAAAACTGCAGGAGGCTGCACGATGCCGGTCGCCTCAGCCTCAGTGTAATAGCACACCTGCTCCACAGCGGGGGCTGGCCTGAGAGACTGGTCTCCCGGTGGCCGCCTGGGGAACGCAAGCGCGGCCCAGCGGGTCTGGCCACGATTCCCGGTCAGCAGTCCTGCCCCTGCGCTGCCGTGTCTGCCCGTCTCCCAGCACCGCCAACCCTGTCCTTCCGACAGCGCGGCCCGGCCCCGTGCCTGGAGCCAGTGCTGGGGCTCACTGAGCCTCTCGGTACTTTACCGGGCTCTTCCACCGTCCTGCAGATATTAACACACAACATCTCCACACTTGTTCGGGAGAGCAGCCCTCGTCCTGCCCCGACCAGTCCCATTCCGATCTGTTCCCTCCACCCAGCCTCCCAGCCCAGCGCTGGCCCTCTGCCTTCCTGCCCTCGGCCGCAGCCTGTAGCGCCAGCAGACAAAGCGAAACCCCCCCACCCCCCCTCCACACCGGCCGCGGCTCCCCGGGAGAAACAGGCTTACCGTCCGATCATGGTGGAGTGCTGCTGGACTGCGGCCTCCAGGAGCCGCTCCAGGATCGTCCATTCCCCCATCCTTCAGTCCGAGGAGCATCCACAGGGCACGCTGCTGCTGCTGCTGCTGCCGGACCCTGCGTCCGCCCGGCTCCCTCTCTCCCTTCCTCCGAGTTCTGAGCTCGGCCTGTCTCTCCGGACAGCAGGATATCCCTTCGGCCAACTGCCCCCCCCGCCCCACTCCAGCTTCGAACCCTTGCTGACTGCGGGACCTCTGGGAGCCCACCTGCCGTCCCCTCCTCCTCCTCCTCCTCCTCCTCCTCGCTAACCTGTCCGTCTCAACCCGCCTTCCCGGCCCGGCCAGGCATCCGCTGCCGCGCGGGACGGCCCCCGGCCCCCGGCGTCCGGCGCGGGGGATGCGGGACCTCGCTGAGCTGGAGCGGCCCGCCGCGCGCCGCGCCGACGGCGGTACCTGTCCGCATCCACCTCGCGCTGCGCTCCCGCCTGCCAGAGAGAGCAGCCGCCCCTCTGCACGCCTCGCGCCCGCTCCCGGTACGAAGCTCCCGGCCGTCTCTCTCTCTCCCCCCCCCCCTCCCCGACTAAACACCGGCCAATCCTCTAATCCCTAACCGCACGGCTCCAGCATCCTCACACACACACACACACACCGCTCAGCTGCTGAAGTCGGCTCTAGCATCTACATCTCCTCGGCAGCCTGCGACAGCTCTCCAACACACACACCAGACTCTGCCCTCTCACTCCTCGTACAGTTCAGCCTTACTATGCACACACGCGCCTGCGGCAGCGCGCGCACACACACACACTCTCGCACCGCAGTACTCTCTCTCCTCGTCGCTCCGGCACAGCACTCCCAGTTACAGCAGGAGCGGGAGAGAGGGATGGGCACACGCTCTGCCAGAGGAAGAACTCCTCTCCTCCATCCTTTCTCTTTCCCCTCACTACCTCTGCGCTGCGGCTGCTGCTGCTGCTTTCCCCCTTCCCTGTTTCTCTCTGCCTCTCTCCCTCCCTCCTCCCCTGTCTCTCTCTCTCTCTCTCCCTCCTCGCTGTCACACCGCGTCTCAGCAGGAGATGAGTTCGGCTCTCTTCACCGCCTGCTGGTAAGCTGGTGCTGGAGCAGTGCCCCCCCCCCCCCCCCTCCTGAACGAGCTCGCCTGCTGCTGGAACGAGGGGGTCCCGCCTGCCTCCCTGCGCGCCCTCGGCCTGCCCCTCTCTCTCTCTCTCAGAGTGGGGGCCGCTCTGCTCCTGCCTTCCTGACACCTCTGCTTCCACCTGGCCACTCTCTCCGGCGCTCGGCCCTGGCATGTGTCAGGAGGATTAGAGTGGAATCATCCCTCTGCTCCTCCCTCTCCCTCTCTCTTTATCCCCACCCTCTCTTCCATTGGCTCTCTCCCAGTCCCTGCTCCTTTCTCTCCCTCTTCCCCTCTCTCTCCGTCCCTCTCTTTGTTATTCTAACATCCCCATCTTTTCCTCTCTATCTTTCCCTGTCTCTCCCAATGTCCCTTTCCTCTTCTCTCCCGCTCTCCATCCCTCTTTCCCCGTCTCTCCCTCTCACCCTTTTCCTCTCTTATCCCTTTCCCTGTCTCTCCCCCTCTTTCTAACCCTCTTCCCCTGTCTCTCTCCCTGTCATTCCTCCTCTCTGTATCCCTTTCCCTGTCTCTCCCCTCTCTGTATCCCTCTTTCCCTGTCTCTCACTCTCTATCCCTCTTTCCCATCTCTCCCCCTCTCTTTCTAACCCTCTTCCCCTGTCTCTCTCCCTCTCTCCCTGTCATTCCTCCTCTCTGTATCCCTTTCCCTGTCTCTCCCCTCTCTGTATCCCTCTTTCCCTGTCTCTCACCTCTCTATCCCTCTTTCCCATCTCTCCCCCTCTCTTTCTAACCCTCTTTCCCTGTCTCTCTCCCTCTCTCTCTAACCCTCTTTCCCTGTCATTCCTGCTCTCTATATCCCTCTTTCCCTGTCATTCCTGCTCTCTGTATCCCTCTTTCCTGTCCCCCACTGCTGCGACTTTCCCTGCTTCACCTGCTGGCTCTTCGCCTCTGGAAACGTGCTGGTAGACCTGACACCACTCCGAACCTCCAGGATGTCCTCTGAGAGCCCTACTCTCTCCTTCCCCTCTCCTTGATGTCGCACCCGCCTGTCCTCAAGGTCATGCTCACACGCTGACCCTTCCACGGCCCTGCAGGGGGAACGCACTATGAATCGGGTTTAAGGTCTTGCGTTTCTCGAGCGCTTCACGTGCGGGAGGAGGCCGAGGTCATTCACCGCGGGCACGCGCGCCAGCAGCCCCGCCACACCGCAGTCCAGCTGGAGCAGCGAGAAACTGCTACAGCGGCTGAATTAAGGGGGATCTGTAAAGAGGCCAAACTGAATTTCGAGCCAAGGCTTGAATTTAGTAAGGACACCCGTAGTCTTTTGAAAAGTGCCACGAGATCCTTAATGACTTTTCTGAAGGACAGCTTCTCCTACAGCACAGTGGTCCCTGTGGGGCACTGGTTTGGGAATTCTGGTCCAGAGGGAAGTGCGCTATCTACTGGTCCACCCAAACCACTTACAGCAGGAAGGAGATCTCCCATCCCACCTCTGACCTGATCCAGCCTTACTAAGCTTCTGGGACCTAATGAGATCAGGCTTCAAGGTGTTAACGGTACCATCCAGAACCCCCACACTCTAGTTAAACAAGCACCTTCTGTTCCTGTTCTCAGTCCTTGACGCCTTTCGTGTCACATGGACAAGAGGACTGGATAACCACGCCTGCCGTTTTTACAATCCTGGTATTTCAAATGGGGCACAAAATGGCCTAATAAAATTTCATCCTCGCTGGTTTATGCACAATCGCTTTCTTTAACCACTATCAATTATTACTTGGCTGATGATTTTATTCAAAGCACCTTAGATTTGTACATATTTATCTGCCTGGGCAATGTACTGGAGCAATCCAAGTGCAGTACTTTGCTCCAGGGTACAACAGCCTGTCTGGAATTCGATCCCACAACCTTCCAGTGCTCTCACCTCTGATCCACACTACCACACAACCACTCAACATACAGCTACTGGAGGTGCTAAATATCTTCATAATTTTTCTTCTTGTATAAAATGAATGTCCTAGCCACGACGCTCAGAGAGACTCTTGACTGCTGTAAATGAAATCGATTCCGAAAAGGCGAGCTTTTGATTTAACACTCATCTCCCTTTTGCACGGAGGCAGCAGAGCATTAAGAAAATGTGACAAAAAGCACCCTCCCCCACTTTCAAGGAACACGGGGTTAGGACTAACAGATCCAAAAATGAAAAGGCTAATTAAATGAAAGTTGCTCTTTAAAGGAGCTTGCCAACAACCAGCAATGCTGAAAAACCCAATTAGCAGATGGCAATTAATTCAGCAGTTTTGCTCATGCAATTTACACTCAAAATTACAACAGCAGGCTAGAAATAATAATAAAGCAGTGTAGTACTGTACCATATTTAAGCATACTGCAGTACAGTATCGCAGTACGTTGTGCAGCGCCAGCAAGCATTCTGTACCCACGATGTCACGACAGAGCGAAGGGTGAGGGTGCCCCCATCAGGCCAGAAGTGGAAAAGCACTTTAGGAAAAACTAGTAAGATGCCTTAAAATGAGATCCCAACCCCCAGCCCAGAGGACCCAGTTAACTGTATTAATTAGTGTTATTGAACACTTTCACTGACATTACAGGACAAAATGGGAATGTTTTCAGCTCATTAACATGTAAGGGCCTGACGTTTATCTATTGCAATAAACATGGTCTGCTTTGGAGTAGAAAATATATTTAAAGATTGAAATTAAGAAATGCATTCAGGTATAAAACAGATAATTATAAAGGTCTGCTAAAACGAAAACCAGCTGATGTGGGGATCCTTCAGACTAATTCCAAGCCTCCCAGTCCTGGCGACCCCAACGCCTACCGATCTTCATGCCAGGCGGGAGCATTAGTGGATGTTTTGGTAAAAGTTCAGGAGAGACGACAGCAAGCAGGATCTCCCTCACCCCTTATACTCTAATGGGTATTGACTCTCATATCATAGGAACTTCTCTCTATGGATGGGGGCCCCAACGTCCTCATCCTATTGCCAGAAGGTCGGGCCTTAGCCAATGTTTATTAAGACCTAAAACCTCACAAAAAGATTCTTCAATGCATTTTCTTATTGGCATGTATCCCGCAGGTGTCATAAATAACCAGCAAATCAGCGGTTTTGTAAGCAGTGGTCAATTAATCATGGGAACTGGTTAAACTCAATAACGGCAAGCCCGTCTGGGTCACAACATCACCTCCATCTCAGAACCAGAGATCCCTTGATTGAGAGAACAACAGGAATTGGGATGGTTTTAAAAAAAGATTGAAATTTCAAAGCTCAGCACAGTGGCAGCATACATCCATGTACAACACGTACATATTTTTTTCCCCAAAGCACAAAGACAGTGGATGGATTCAGGCACTTTATGAATGAAACAGGAGTCAATGAGGTTCCAGGGAGAACAATCAGTATCGCCCGTCAGCTGTGCTCCAGTTACAAACACAGGCGAAACACTTCAATCAGAACATGAACACGAGGGCCACTGCTTTCTTTTATTAAAGGACTTCTGAGGTTTTGATTAACTGAACTGGCTCAAAAGCAGTTTTAAAGGGGGAGATAAGATGTCACAAAATAAACACAGAAAAACTTAAAATCTGACTTTATTAAACAATAGTTATGGCAACACTGAGGACAAGCACAACTTTTACAACCCCCAAAACATTTTAAAAAGTCATGCATGTTCTTTACCGGTATTACGTTCCCAAAAGTATAAAATGCACATCTGTTTTGTAGAAATGACCCAACCCCACTTACTGAATGGCTCAGCCAGTAAAAGGGCCTGTCCAGAGCGCAGGTTCAGACATCGCCGGTTCGGGTCCCGTGCTGCGTCATCACCCAGCTGTGGCTGGGGTTTCCCACGTGGAGGCTCACAGAGGGGTGGGCGAGCACGAGGTGACTGCCCCCCCTAGGACTGTCCGCAGTGCCCGAGAGCTGCCAGGGGTGACAGTTCCCCCGCTCCTCCTGTCCTGAGCTCGGAGCAGGGCGCGCACCACGTCGACCAGTGAGCGGGTCAGACAAGTGGGTGCGTCGCCTCGCTCCCACTGGTGGGCCGAGACGATGAGCAAGCCATGCGTTAAAAATAAAAATCCAATCTCCCTAAGTGTTGCTGGAAATGTGCCCTTTGTGATGGCAGGAGCACTGGTGTGGGCGCCAGTCTGGACTGCAGAGAAAGGTGTGGGTGCAGGAGAAAAGGGGTCCGGCCCAGAGTGCGGTGCACACAGTCTTTATTGACAGTGGAGGGGGGGCGGGAGGGAGAGGCACTTCTGTCCTGGTGTCCAGCAATGGCAGAGTGGCAGGACACAGGTCAGCTACAGCCTGGAATGAGAACCACACAGGCACACACTCACACGGAGTACACCACTGTCGCACACACTGCCCAGCGGCACACACTCACAGAGCACACACCACTGCCGCACACACTGCCCAGCGGCACACACTCACAGAGCACACACCACCGTCACACACACTGCCCAGCGGCACACACTCACAGAGCACACACCACCGTCGCACACACTGTACAGTGGCACACACTCACATGGATTTAAATTTAAATTACGGATCGATTTGAATTCTACACTTTTAAACATCACACTTTGTGCCCTACTTATTGTTTGTCCACTGTGTCTGAATAAGAGAAACGAGGTCAACATAACCTTGAAACTGTGACTCATGCGTTCAGCAGTTCTCATTTTGTTTTTATACTCGACGTTTTTGCTAACTGCGTGCAACACTCTTCACCTGTCTACAGAGAACATCATCCCCTAGATGCTGTGCAGTCTTCAGTTCTATCTAAATCTCTGCAGAACTGGAACAAACACACAGTCTCTCTCACGGAGGTAGGAGGGATTTCTCACGTGATTTCCTTGAAGGCTCTCTTCTCCACGTATTTGAGTTTGTGCTTCCTCTTGAACCTGGAAAGGAAAGAGAGGGACAGCTCAGAACCACAGCGGGACACTTTCCTACCACACACCCCACCAACACCTTACATTTCCCAGCGCGCGCAGATTTAATGCTTCAGAAACCCTGAAGCTCAGGTTTCAGCAGTTTTTGACTTTGCATGGCTAAGTACTGTATTCTCACATCACGCAGTGGTGGTTCCCTGAAGGTGTGGTGGTGCACTTACTTGGCTCGTTCTCTGGGTTCGATCAGGTTCCTCTTCTGAAAGCTCTTGAATCTGTCCTTGAGGACACTGCCCTCTGGCTGCGACACAGGGAAAAGACAGTCACTTCACGGCAGAGAGGACAGGGGATGGACAGAGCTGGGCTTTCATTGTGTTCAGGGCGCAACACCTCAGCGGCAGCTCTGGCAATACAAACCATCTGCCTTTTGCTTTCGCTCAAAAGGAGGTTCAGAAACCGAGGGACTGGGGGAGACAACAGTGGCCAAACGACTTGGTGGTGGGAAAAAAAATAATATAGAGCAACATAAGGACATCACCTTGAGTCTGCGCAGACAGCTGGAGATCTCGCTACTCAGCTGTACCTCCAGGTCTGGGGCTTCGAACCTGGAACACATCGGGGAGAAAGCGAGGTGAGAAAA
Source organism: Atractosteus spatula (assembly GCF_055471065.1). Taxonomy (NCBI): domain Eukaryota; kingdom Metazoa; phylum Chordata; class Actinopteri; order Semionotiformes; family Lepisosteidae; genus Atractosteus; species Atractosteus spatula. The sequence goes on along the minus strand of NC_142708.1, from coordinate 70,989,808 downwards.
GCTGCTGCACCCTCTCAGCGGCCCACACAGGGACTCGCTTCGGCTGCCATGATCCTGCCTCAGTCCAGCAAGCAGGGCATTGCTACCACTGCTGCAGCACTGCCACTGGACACAGTATCCCAGATGAAAGGCAGCTTTGAAAAACTTTTTTTAAAAAAACATGCAAAGTAGACTAAAGCGTAAATAAGAAGGAACTGGATAAAGAATAAGGCAACTGACTTTCGGTTAGAAACGAGGGGAAAGAAACATGGAACAGAAACTCCCACAATGATCCTTAACCACTTACAGCAACAAGGGTCAGAGGTCTCAGTAGAGACATGATGCAAAACAGGAAAAAAAAAAAATACAGCCCCAAGCTGACTTCTGGATGGGACAGCTTGTTAATTTTTCCCAGGTTTAAAAATTCCTCGGTGTGCGAAAGCTAATTCTTCTCTTACCTGACAAGCCTTAAAAAGCCCAGCTGTTGTGACCAGCTAATGCTCACTGAACACGCACGTGCACTGCGGACGGCGTGCAGTTCGCAAACAGAGGCCGTGCTGTATTGTTAAAGCTTATTTGCTTAAAAAAAAATTACATCTGGGCCAACGCGATGCATCACAAAGAGAAACAATATTGAGGTTACCAGCCGGAAAGGGTGTTTTTTAAGGGTTCTTTTGAACATGGTTAATGGTAGATGGTTAAGGAGACTCTACAACAGAGCAGCAGGATCAGTCCAGTCCAGACACAGAGAGCCAGCTAATAAAACCCCATCGAACTGGGCAGACAGCGCTATAATAAGCGTGCTGTACAGACAGGAAGCCGGGAGCGGAGAACGAGACTGACTTGAGCCTCCCCAGCCGGCGGGGCTGGAACTTCTGCCTCTCCTTCTGGGCCCTGCGGCGCTCCTGCCGCTCGGCTGTCAGCTTGGCCCTCCTCTGCAGCTCCGTCTTGATGGAGCGCAGCCTGAAGAGCTGCTGCTGCCTCTCCGTCTGCTCCCGCTGGGCTTTCCGCTGCTTCTCCTGCGCAGACGCACAAGGCGGCGCGCTCAGAACAGAGGCGTGCGAGACTCGCAGGAATGCCATTATACCACTGACACACACACACACGTTTCCCTCTCTTTGTGCAGACATTCTCCCGATCCCTATTCTATTGCAGTTTGGATGAGAAAAACCCATCCCCACATCGTTAGGAGTTCCTGTCTTTGCGGTGAAACACTTTCTCAAAGTCCCTCCCTATTGCACATTGACAGCTACCCACACAAAACCGCAAGTGTGCGTCTTATACTTGTAGGGACCTCTTACAGGCTCAACTCTCATTCGATTTTAATGTACTTTTCTCCAGTCGGCTAAAATAATACTCCATAGAGAGCTAAAATCGCCCCGACACAAAAAATATCTAAACTGCCATTAGACTCGTGAGGATCTACTCACTACGTCTTGCAGTGCTGGTCTCTCTGAAATTGCTAGGCTTGGGAGGCCAATCACTCTCAGATTCAGTCCTCAGTTACTGCAATACCTCCCCACGTTCATCAGTCATGCCCCAACCCTTTCTCACCTTCTCCCTCTCCAGCTTCTCCTTCTTTCTCTGTTTCTCCGTTTTCTTCTCTCCTGCAGTGCTCTGGGCCGAAGTGCCTGCATTGTCCTCCTCTTCCTCTCCAGCTGACTCTGCCTCTTCTTCATCCTCATCCTCCATCAATCCTTCCACCACTTCCTGAAAGACTGTCTCCTGCAGACAGACGCACAGAAACATGGGGGGGTGATATTAGAATGACACAGAATGACACTGGCACCTACAGAGAGACGAGCAGAGGGCCACTGTCATCTAGACAGAAAGAGAGCAATATTAAAACAACTTTCCATTGCAGCTCAAACCCTTGCAGACAGTATGGCCTGAGAGTGAGAAAGTGAAACAGTTCATTGCTCGTCTGCATTTTTCACGCACACATTACCTACTGCTAATGAAACCCAAACCGAAGGAGAAGGCGAGAGACGGAGTGTGAGACTTCTCTCTGTTGCACGAGTACACAACAGAGACGGTGCAGGAGTCCCAGTGGGGGGAGTGAGACAGCCAGACCGCAAAGAGAGAGGGAGTGCAGGGATGAGAGTGTGGGAGGCCTGTACCTCTGTGGCTTTGTCTTCCTGGGGAACGGCCAGCTGCCTGTCAATGTGCTGCTCCTCCTTCTGCCTCTTGACCTCCACCTCGTGGGCCTGGAGCAGCAGGGCCTGCGCACACACAGCACAACAGCACAGCCACAGCCTTTAGTTAACACAGCAAGGCCTGGACACACATCAGCACGGCAACCCAACAGTGGTACACAATACTGAAACAAGTAAGATTTAACACCTGGTGGGATTCAAAGTCGGGATTGTAGGAAGCTCCCGCAGAAACAACCTCTATGGCCGGAAGTGCTGAAGGCTTCACGTTGAGCCTGGCGGGACGCTGGGGGCAAGCGGGAGAGAAGGAGAGGTTAACGCGCGGCTCAACACTGCACAGTGCACTGAGACAGGCAGAGAACAGCAACCAGTCAACTACAACATGCCGGTCTTAGAGCAAAACAGCTCCAAACAGCTCACTTAAGCCAGTCCCCCGACCACCAGCGCCAAAGTCTTAAAGGGCTAGCGATCTTCTCCACACCCCTCCCTGTCCCCCACTCACTTTCACTGGCTTCTTCTTGGTTTGCTCCAAGTACCAGGGCTCTTCTGTGGGTGCCCCTAAAACAGGAGAATCCAAGTCAGACAAAAACGGGAGGGTGAGATCACACCCGAGACACTGCTCAGGCAGCTGGTTGCGTCAAGGTTTCACCACAAGGACACAGCACTGCATCACACATAATAATAATAGTTCCTTACACTTAGCAATTTTGTGGACACTCCACTCAAAGCGCTTTACAGGTAATGGGGATCCCCACCACCACCACCAACAATGTGCAGCCCCACCTGGATGATGCGCCGGTACTCCCCCCACACACCAGCTCTCAGTGGGGAGGAGAACGGAGTGATGAAGCCAGTTCAGAGATTATTAAGAGGCCACAATTGCTAAAGGCCAATGGGAAATCTGGCCAGGACGCCAGGTTAACACCCCTACTCTTTTCGAGAAACGCCCTGGGAGAGTCACACCACAGAGAGTCTGGACCTTGATTTTACATCTAATCCGAAGGACGGCGCCTTTTTACAGTACAGTGTCCCTGTCACTATACTGGGGCATTAGGACGCACACAGACCACAGGGTGAGCACCCCCTACTGGTCCCACTAACACCTCTTCCAGCAGCAACCTTACTTTCTCCCCCAGGAGGTCTCCGCACCAGGTACTGACCAGACTCAGTCCTGCTGAGCTCCAGTGGGCTGCCAGCTGGGAGCGGCAGGGTGATAGAGCTGCTGGCTGCACATGCACCTACACATACACTAACAAGTGACACTGAAAAACAGATGTCACCCCTCAGGACATATGGAGCCAGTCCAGAGAAACCAGACTGCAGGTTCACCTGTGTTGCTCCACAGATCATAGAAGTCTTTCTGCGGGGGGCAGCTGTGGCCTGGCTTCTCCTCTTTCTTGCTTTCGGCACCCAGCCTCTTCTGCAGCAGCCTGTGTTTCCGTGGCAGCCTGCCCTTAGCGGCCAGCTGCTCGGCCTTCTGGGAGATCCGGCGCAGCTTCTTGGCGTTGGGCTGCTGGTGTGACAGCACACTGCAGACACATGGGGGTAGACGGACAGTCACAAATGATGAGACTCCTTCCCCCCCAACCACACAGCTAAACACTGTCTCCTCTTATCCCGATAGTGCCCTCAGTTCCCAGGGGAATGCCCACTCGGCAACACCTGGGAAACCCTGTGTGTTCGTCACATTCCCAGCAGCCGGGGGCTGAGGGAATACTGTGAGCGCAAGGATGGCTCTCTTCACTGGGCGGACAGACCGGCCACCTGACCCACTGATCCGAGAGAGTCGGGCGGGCGTCAGGGGAGGGACGGAGAGGGGGAAAGACTCACTCTTTGGGTGGGGGGATGTGGGAATCCGGCTGCAGGATCAGGTCAGCCTTCAGGGGCCGAGTCTTTCCCGTATCCGGCTTCACATCTGATCAAGGGAACAAACAGCAACACGATCAACAACACAGCAAGCGGTAACAACGCTCAGACTGACAGCAGGAGAGGGGAGATATGGGGGAGGCAGAGACGGGGACAAACCGACGTACCTTTCTGCTTGTCTCCTGTGTCCAGGAAGAACAGACTGTCGTCAGCCTTCTCTGCAACCAGTCCCCTGCGCTCAAGGACAGATTCAGCAAATCACCATAATGGCTACATGGACATACAGATTTCACTGTATTCGGCACACTGCACTACTGGGACACAATGTATTGCATACACCCTGGACACATCGCAGCTCTATTTATATTGAGCTCTGTCTGAGTTTATTTTATTCAATTTCTATTGCACAATTATGTATGATTATGTAACCTTCTTTTGTAACTTGAATTTTGTGATTTAGACCCCCCGGTGAGCTCGCAGAACAGACATTTCATTGCCAGGATTGTTGTGCATTTGATAAATAAACTTTGATTGACTGATTATTTGAGAAGCGCTGCTTCAGCACACACACACACAGGCCCTGAACCCCACGGCGAGGCGACAGGGCCCAGTGGTCAGCATGCACTGCCTGGTCAGGCCAGGCCAGGGGGATCCAGGTGCGAGCTCGGCTGTGCTTGTCTGCCTTCCTACAGACAGCAGCTCGAACCCGGATTGTCAGCGATTGCAGCGGCCGCTGATGCCGTTCAGAAACATCAACGCGCACATCCCCTCAAGCAAGGGGCAGCAGAACACGCCACGTCCCTGTTTATTACGGTTTTAACGCTTAAACGCCACGATCACCCGGCGAGTGCGAGTACACGTGACACGAACACGACGCACACCACACAGCTTCTGCTGGGGTTACAGTCCTCTCGCCTGCCTCCACTCGCGGTGCGCGTCCCCCAGAAAGTCTCTTCTTCAGACTTTCCCTCCCCAAATTCGAGTACCGCTGCGAGGCGATTTCGGAACAGGCCAGATAACAATAAAGGTGGTGAGAATACACTCGGTGTCGCTACCAGCCAGCCGGCGAGAGCTCCACTTACCCTGTCGCTCTCTCTTGCAGCCTCACGTCATCCAAAAACTCCTCCACGTCCTGGATATCGCTATACTTCAGCCAGTTTTTCTTCTTGTTCTTGTTCACCTTCTTCCTCCTCTTGTACGGCTCCGAACCATCCAGAGCCGGGCTCAGATTTAAGAAACCCTCCTGGGTGGCCGCCACGCGCTTTACCCTCCTGGCCGCCGCCATGTTGGATGAAACCAGAGGCAGGAAGTGCGGCTGCTGACGTCACTCGGACCAGGTGGGAACTCCTCGCGGGCCAGTCAGTAACGGGGCTCGCCAGCCCTGAAGATGAGTATTCGACCAAAATTAGGCACTGTTTTGTTCTGACGTCACTCCTACAGGACATCTGTATACGAATGATATTCATGTACTTACATATTGGGAACCTTAGAAATCTGACGTTTGAGAACAATGTTATTCTTTATGAATTTAATTAAACAAGCAGAAAGCTACAGACCAGTCGGCTATGTTATTCATCTGGTGTGAGATATATTTTATCTCTCAGGGATCTCATATTGGAAAGGATGGTCAGCAGCTACTGCTGCCAACAGGTACAGGCACCAACAACGTCAAGGAACATAACAATAGGACAGATGTGTTACCATTGACCTATATTGACTTGAACAAGAAAATAAAACATTAACCAAAAGTTATTGTCTGGAAAACATTTCTGAATTCTTGTCCTAAAAATGGAATATTTTTAATTTTACATTTGCCATTTAAAAGTCAAAATACAACTTTATCTGCAACCGGACAGGTGTTGGTAGAGACAACCTGTTACTCTGTGACGTGGACTGATCAATGTTAATGATTCGATCTGGGCGAGACCAGAGTCATACACTCAGCTGAAGCAGGGGCCGAAGATTGGTCAGAACACCCCCTGGCATTTAAATATTTATCATGTGTTCGATTATTCTGGTGTATTGGTAACCCCCATACCTGCTGACTCTGACACATAATTATCCCTTTAGTTCAACATTGTCTCTTCTTATCCTGATGATCCTCTTATCCTTTAGTGACGTAATAAAAGGGCTCATTCATCTACTTCTTTTCAGTTTCAAAACAGGCTGGAGTTTGATTTTTAACTGCTGTGTGTCGAACAAATGAAGATCTCCAACCACAGAGCAGAAAAATCACTTGCAAGCGGTCTGGTCAAGCGTCTTGCCGGCTCAGTTACACGCTGAGCTCGGCTGCAGTGGAAACCAGCTGGGGAGTGGCTCTCCGGAACCGGGCGGGAGAACTCCCAGTCGGCAGTCGGCACAGGTGATAAGTTGTTTGTTGGCCGGATGTGCATGTTGATGCTTCATCTGTAGGATAAGAGTGGAAATCCCGCGGCCGGCAGAGGGATCCTACACCGTTGGGCCCCTGAGCAAGGCCCTTCACCCCAGCTGCTCCAGGGGTGCTGTATAAATGGCTGACCCTGCGCTCTGACCCCCAGCTTCTCTCTCCCTGTCTGTGTGTCTCATGGAGAGCAAGCTGGGGTCTGCGAAAAGACAAATTCCTCATGCCAGAAATTGTATAGGGGTGATAAAGTGATCTCGTATACCAGCAGATGCGACTGCCCTCGGCCTGGCTTCAGTGCACAGGACGCCGGTCAGGGCAGCGGTGTTAAAGTATCGGCAGGAACAATAACGGTGTTAAAGACAGAACTGTGCCCTTAGCAGCAGCGGCGGTACACACAGCAATAAAATCCCTAATTAGTACAAGGAGCAGAGGCAGCAGTACAGGTTGGTGTGGTCGAGGCACTAGCAGAGGGGCTTGCAGAATCAGTAGTAGCAGTAGAGGCAGATGTGGAAAGGGCAGCTGTAAAGCAAGGCAGTTATTGGAGCAATTTAAATGAAGTTTATCATAGCAGTAGGAGAAGAAATAACACCAGCAGCACGTTACTGACTTTGAATTCTTAATTAAATACCTGTTTGTCATGTGTGCCTTTCTTAGGCCAGAAATAATAGTTGTGAAATATTCAAAGTAGGGTAATAATATTTTTATTTTATTTACAAGAAAGGAATACAAACAGAATGCGCTAACAATGTCTCAGAGTGCCATGCCATGTCTATACTGGGCTGCAACTGCTAGTATAGTAATATACTAATATAGCAGCATAATCATACCAATTACCACTGGCATTGTAAATAAGTATTAATATAGTATTATTGTCACAAATGTTATCACGTTTACCATTACTGTAAAACTCCTGCTAGTATTTTAATAGACTAATATAGCATAATAATATCCCATGATACTCATGGGGATACAGAATAATACGTACATGGATTTAATAAATTAAATAAAAGTCATATGAAATAGTGAAAATAATTTAAATAAGCATAAAAACTGGAGTTTTGACTCCGTGATTCAAATTTCTCACGATTTAGCCAAGAAACTCCACATGCCCACTGTTAAATCATGTGTACAACACTCCCCCTCCCCCCATTTAAGAAAACGAAATTAAAAAAAAAATTCGAAAACTAGCCCCCAAAATGACCCCCTGAAAAACCACTCGTCTGCCCCCTCCCTGCCCAAATCCCACGGACAACTGGCGTTGGCTTCTCTGGGGGTAGGTAAAAAAAAAATTCGCGTGAATGGCGTCTCTGGAAATGGAAGTAGCGATTTGTTGAAATATGGAAACGTTGAAAGATGGAAGAAAATGGTAAAAAAAAAACCCGGGGCAGGAGAAAATGGTCACCGCGGCGAGGTGCGGCGCATTGTGGGAGGAGTGTGATTGACAGGGCGGCCATGTTGCCGCTGGCCGCTCCGCGCTCATTGTGTGAGAGAGACCGTAAATACTGACAACCGAAAATCTTATTTCACTATTTAACCCGCACTTTCCCCCAGGTAAGTACCAGCAGGCACCGGGATCTCCCTCACCGGGCACTTTTTACACCTTTTGTAAAAGTTTAGGATTTGTTTTATTTCGTTTTTTTCGCGTTTTTATTTTTTTTTTAGAGGGGAAATGAAAAAACAAGCCCGACAGCCGAGACGCCAGAGAGAAAAACACAGCCTTTCTACTTCTGAGGAGATAGAAAATCTAGCTTCACTTTGGGAGGCGGGGGGGGAAGGGGTTTGCTTCGATAAAACGCGGCGGTTGCGCGTTTAACCACGGCTTGGCTGAACTTATTGGGTTCCTCTGAGTGTCTACTTTGCGCCCCGTCGGCTGTTTTGTGGGGCAGTTGCTGGGTTTTTCGACAATTTTTGAAAGTTTTTCATCCTGCCGCTCTCTGCTCGCTGTTCGCAGGTCTCGCCCCGGTTGCGTTTCAAACAGCGGCCATGGTCTGCGAGGGGGGGGGCGTGTGGGGGGTGGGCCGGCGCAGGGAGGAGTCGTGGTCGGTGTGAGCCCGCCCACTTGCTCTCGCCTGTGGGGATTGGTTGGGAGAGCGAGACTCCGCAAACCGATAGGCTGCGTGACCGGGTTGGGCTGATCGTTTTTTTCCCGTTCCATTTTTTTTGTTCCCCAGCACATGATTGACAGCGTAGCCGCAGAGGCCGATTGGCTGCAGGCTCCTGCTAGTTCCGCCTCCACGCGTGCTGTGGAGTTGCGGATTGGCTTGAATCTCTGTTGCTAGGACTTGGTTGGATTTGTTTATAGGGTGGCGCTGAGGCCTCTGGATATCGTAGTGTTGTGTTTCACTTGACCCAGTTGCAGATGATTGTAAACGGAGGGGAGGTGCTTATATTCTGCAAGCGTGGACTGAGAACTTTTTTTTCCCCCGAATAGATGGCACACTCTGTTTTGAAAGTCTTGAGAGCAGGTTTGCCGACTATAGCAGCTGCTATAAATGCTGTATTACTAACATAGGAACAAGTAAAGATTTATTCCCTGCTGAAAAGAGAAGAAAGGAAACGCAACGTTTCTTTTCTCCACAGCCAAAACGTTGTGTTTATTTTCTTCTCTTTTCAGCAGGGAATAAACCTTTACTTGTTCCTTTGCAGCCTACACCTGCTGACGCAGCTCCCTACTCGCATTACTAACATAGACAGCCACTGTAATAAAGAATGCTAGTAGCAATAAACTGCTCGCACTTAGGTAGCGGTTTTCATCACCTTCAAAACTGCCTCGCCAACTAAATTAAGGGGGAGTTTTGGGGAGGTCAGGTTGTTCGAGACCAGAGTGAAGTTTAGCTGGGACACTGTGCTTAATTACACCTGCTTTTTAGACAAAACGTTATCATGGCGTCGTTAACGACAAAGTAGTCTGGACTGTGTTTTAATCTCTCACCCGAAGGATAGAACCTCCTGAATCACAGTGGCCCTGGTTGCCAGACTAGTGCGTTACTTTGTAAATTTTTTTTTAGAGGGGAAAACTTATTTTCTTACAAATCGCCCATCCTGCCCAATAATAATAATTCTTTACACTTATGTAGCACTTTTTTGGACACTCTACTCAAAGCGCTTTACAGGTGATAGTCCACTCCACCAGCACCAGTTTGCAGCCCCACTGTCCCACCTGAATGATAAGCCAGTCCGATCCGTACACACCAGCTCTCAGTGGGGAGGAGAATGGAGTGATGGAGCCAGTTCAAGTTATAACAGTTATTCAGTTACATATCGTAGGGCTTCTCAGTCCGCATTCCTGCTCTCCTAGAACACTGGAGGTGCATCATAGTAACATGTAGTGGTGTATGACATCATCTCCGTGTCCTTGTTCCTCAGGGTGAACTGTTGTTGCGATGGCCCGTACCAAGCAGACTGCCCGTAAGTCCACTGGAGGCAAGGCCCCCCGCAAGCAGCTGGCCACCAAGGCTGCTCGCAAGAGTGCGCCCTCCACTGGTGGAGTGAAGAAGCCGCATCGCTACAGGTCAGGCCCGGCACAGTTCGACTGCAGTCCGCTATTTGTCAGCGCAAATGCGCCACACACTTTCACTGTACTCTCTAACACACACTGTCCTTGCATAGTTGAAAACATCCTGTGACCGTACTGTACCATAATCCATACACTGTATAGTATAAAATGCATACAGTGTAGTATTAAAGACTCTGGATTACAGGCTATCACTAAGCAGTATGAAAAACTACTGCTTTACAAAATAGTCACTACCATAATGTATAGAACAGGCAGTCTCTGTAATGTTCAGTATAACATGCTGTCATGCACTGCACAATACTTTCACTACTGTAAAATAGAACATAATGTCACTGTATAGTTGAAACCCCTTTTCTGAATTGCACTCTAAGTTGCACTATACTATAAAATATATAGTACTCTACTATATCTGTCACTGTACTTATTGTGACTGCATTACAAACACTGTAACAGACATATCTCTGTACTGTATAAAACACAGTGAGTATAATACAGAGTAACAGTCTCCGAGTGCTAAGAATACTGTGCTGTTTAACCCATGGTCACTGCTGTGCTCTGTAGACTGACAGTTGTGGCGTAGCCCCACTCTTACTCTTCGCAGTGCAGGACACTCTGCCTGGTGTTGGTGTGGGCTCCCTGCCTGCCAGCCTTACCTCTGTCTCTCCGACACCCACTCTCCCTCTGTGCTGCCCCCAGGCCCGGTACAGTGGCCCTCCGCGAGATCCGTCGGTACCAGAAGTCAACCGAGCTGCTGATCCGCAAGCTGCCGTTCCAGCGGCTGGTGAGGGAAATTGCCCAGGACTTCAAGACCGACCTGCGCTTCCAGAGCGCCGCCATCGGGGCCCTGCAGGTAAGGCGGCGTGCCCTTAACACAGAGAATCCATCTACAGCAGGGGTGTCCAACCCCAGCCCTCAGGGTCTGCTGTCCAGCGGGTTTTAGAAGACTCTTTAAATCTCTTGTTATTTAAGATCAGGGAAAGGCTCTTATTGGTCCAATTAGTCAAGTAATGAGATCCATTAATAAAAGGTGAAGGTGGAAGGAGAACCAGAAAACCAGGATTGCCGTTGTGCACACCTGACCTACAGTGTGCCTCTGAAGTTACGTGGCCACCGTGGCCACCAGTGTAGTGGAGTGTGTGCACCAGGGAGTGGTAAAAAGAGGTCCGTGCACAGATGGGACCATGTGGAGCACTACCCCACTGGACACCAGAAGACAGCAGTTACTGACACTTTTATCAAGATGTAGGCAAGCTATTACAGGGCACAAGTGATGATCACACTGCCCTCTGGTGGATACCGTGATGTTAATGCCCTTTGGTGTCCACTGTTACCGTCTATGGAAACGTGCTCCGATATGCTGCACAGTGGACAACGTTCATTGCAAATCTGGTTGAATAAGCGCCCTGGAATCTCTATTCTTTTTGTCCGTTTCTAAAAGCGTTCCTGTGTCCTGTCTTTGTGCATCTCCTCAAATGCTGTCTATACTGCCATTTGTCCTCGCTCATAGTCTCCTGTCCGCAACAGGTGTGTCCCACTTGTCGTGTCCTGACAGCGTCTCGCTCTTTCTCTGCAGGAAGCCAGCGAGGCCTACCTGGTGGGCTTGTTTGAGGACACCAACCTGTGTGCCATCCATGCCAAGCGTGTCACCATCATGCCCAAAGACATCCAGCTGGCCCGCCGCATCCGTGGGGAGCGCGCCTAAGCGCCCAGCCGCCCCCTCTCTCCCGCGCTCCTTCTTCTGTTTGTAGTCTTTAGATTAACGATGATCTTGAGAATAAAGTGTGTAGTCGCGTCTTTATTAGTCCTGTCGGCAGCAGACTTCTAGGGTACCTTTCTCGTGCATGTACCGGCTGTGTGCTGACCGGACACGTGTGCAGAGGGACAGGCAGGCCGAGAGCCTGACAGACGGGCCGACGGAGATGCGGGCAGCCGGGGTTGGTCTGCTGCGGGGGGTGGGGGCGCCTTCCTCAGCAGGGTGCTACAAAAACTGCCCCGGCTGGGCCTCCACAACTGCCCCTTTGTCTGATTTGGGAGGGTCTGGGGGTTATCAGGTATTTCAGAGGCTTGGATCAGACCAGGTTCGGGTCAGCGTACTCACTCCTCTCTTCAGCTCAGACGATGGAGGGAGCATCATCGCCAACAGCAAACGGGGCGTTCGCGAGGGAGGGGGAAGGGATCCGTTCGGCCCGCCTGTCTACACGTCTGTCCGTCTGCACACGTGCCCTGAGCAGCACATAGCAAAAATGTATTCAACTACAAGCAACTCTGATTGAGCAATTAATGTTGATTATGATGATGATGATTAAGTATCTTTTTGGATGGTGTCTTTTTTTTTTAGTACACAGTCTGTTCTTTTCATAACTGCAGAAATCAATTATAAACAGACATTTAAGAAATGGGGAGTAATGTTTTTACAAAAAAAAAGTTCTTGTTTTTTCTAACAAAAAGTTTTCATCGACTTCTAAGCTTCTTATGGCAGCCTGAGGGAGGGGACAGTATATGGCAGGCCCCTCCCTCCGTCACTGTATCCCAGCAGCCTGGCAGAAATCCCCGCTTCGACCTCATTCATCTCTCCTTCCTTTTCCTGCCCCTTCTTCCTCCGGCTTCTCCTCTTTCATCCTCCTCCTCTCACGTCCCTCCGCCTCCCATCTCTCCCCACCTTCCCTCTGTCATTAACACCCTGTGCCTCTCCTCCCTCTCTCCCTCTTTCATCCTCCCTTCTCTCCTCTCTGCCTTTTTTCTTTGCCCTCCCTCCCCTCTCTGTGTGATTTTATTTTTCCTCCCATCTGTTGCTTGGATTGGTGTGATACCATATATATTAACGTTATTATTTTTTTCTATTTTGATTTAAATGTTTTCAGATGTTATAAGCTGATCTTTGTAATTTCCAGATTTCTCATATTACGGTGGTAATAAATAGATGTTACACAAACGTTTTCCTCTTATCGCCTCTGTCTCGGGGGTTGGCAAGATTTCACTTTTTGCACGTTTAAAATTAAAAGATGTTTTTCATCATTATGTGACGCTACTCAAATCAATGAGTGGCGACCTTGCAGTTGCCTTGACACAGAAAGCAGGAGTAGAGGTGAAGACAGTACTAACCAGCCACCTGGCAATCACACGTGTACACTTTTCAACACTGAAAAGTAAAAGAAATGCACCATTTCGGCAGTCGAGCCTCCTATCATGTCACACCCGCAGAAGTCTCAACAGCTGAAATCTGTTTCTTTCTACTTTTCAGGGTTGAACTGATCTTTACTTGCTGCTTTGCAGCCAGCGCACACTGATGCAGCCCCCCCTTACTCGAACCCAAGTCTAGCTGAGTGTGGGAATGTGTCTGCTGCTTGTAAGAATGTACAAATACCAGCGGGGGGGCAGGGGGAAAGAGCTTGAAAACGTGTTGTCTGTGAGCACTCCGGTGTCCTCCTGCAGCTCTTCAACAAGGCCAGCACAACTTGAGCACGAGGCACAGAAGTCGGGTCCAGGGAGGTAGGGTCAATTTCTCAAGCGTGTGGGGCAGGACTGAGGTTTTGGTCGCCATGTTAGAGAAAGCCTCACAGGAAAGTTGTGAACAGGATGAGACGGTAAGAGGTTTCAAACGAGAGGAGGCCATCTAGCCCGTTCGGTAGTAGCCAATGGACACATGAATCTCACCCAGCCTTTTCTTGAAAGAAACCAGGGTATCGGAGACGACATACGAGGGGGAACTGAATCTTTAAATTTCAAAACCATGCAATGTTAGGACAGTGTGTAGAATTCGAGTGTGGCAGACACTCTCCCTAAGTGTTTTTTAAATCCTCGAAGCGGCCAGGTGAACTCTTTTCTTCAACTCTTTCATAGGTTCCAAACAAAAGTGGTTCAAATACTGCAGCTGCTTAATCCTTCACACATGGTTAACAACTATAACTACCAATACTGAATCGTCATTTTTTCTGCAGCACTGAAAAACACCAAGCAAATAAGTGCACTGATAACCTTTCACGTTTAAACGAAACTTTTAAAAACTTTAAACTTTTTAAAAACGAAACGAAACTTTTTAAACGAGGTGGTAGAAACCTTTACAACTCCCAGCATTAAGACATTACAGCGTATTTGCTTTCTGGCACTGTTAATTGTAGTTCAAGTTAAACATTAAGTGTTTTCTCTTGAATGTATATACGTCGCTTCTCTACATTATATACGTTACAGTCTGTCTGGTCCGGTTCTGCACTTCTGGCGAAGTGAAAGGGCCATTCTGCTGCTGTCAGCCCACAGGCAGAACGGTACCGTCTCTTCGCTCCGACTACAGGAATACCTTTAGAAAACGTCGCTCTAACGGTTACTGCGTCGATAAGAAGCGAGAAGATTTACAGCCGTGTCGCTCGGCCCTCCACGCCTGACGTCTGCCGCGGTCGCCCGCTGACGAACAGAACCGGAAGTGTGGCCGGGGCGCGCGTGTCCGCGGGGAGAGCGTGAATGTTGACAGTCCGGTCTCCTCCTCCTCATAGAAATTTTATTTTTATGTTTCTTTACTCTATCCGTTTCTGTCTCTTTAGAACAGGCAACGGGTGTACGAGGTTAGCAAATATTTCTGCCTCGTGTTTCAAAACTGCCCAGTTGGTAACACCCTTGCCCATTTTTTCCACCAAAAATAGTTTAATATTTAAGTCACCGAAGTGCTATTAATTTGACATATATTACAGTAACAGGTGTTCCCTCTTATCAAACCTTATAATGTTATTGCTTTTTTAAGGCACTTTAGGTGGGGGTGAACAGTAAGAGTAATAGTAGAACAGTAAAATATTATTTTCTCGGCTTTATATTTTGTCTGCGTTGTTTTTTAAACGTTCCGTGTAGTTTCGGGAAGGGCGGTACTGTCCCGGACCGAGCCCAGCCCAGCAGAGCGCAGAGACGAGGGTAACTTGCTCCTCGCACGGTGCCGGCCGCTCTCGTCCCGGGCGACAGTGCCGGACCTGCGGGCTGCTGTTTCACTCTGTGTCCAGCAGGGGCAGCGCTGCCCAGGACACGGGCCCTGCGGAGACACCAGTGTACGCGCTGCTGGGGCTCCGTCGGTACGAAAACACGGCTCGTACACTGATGAGGAGAGGGGGGTGTGAGCGCTTGCCCTTATTTTTCAACTGCACTCCGCGAACAGAAGCCTTTGCTGCCCCGTGTGTGTGTTTGGAGACAGTGTGTTTTGCTCTCATTCGCGGTGAATGTGGCATCCTGTGGTACAGTACACAACAATAAAGTTCTCTGGCGTACAGTACGTGGGTGCCCTGCCTTACACTGCAAGCAGAGATCACCTAGATCGAGCCCCTTCCCGCTACTGTTGCAATAAAACTTAAAAT
The DNA here is from genome assembly GCF_055471065.1 of Atractosteus spatula. Lineage (NCBI taxonomy): Eukaryota > Metazoa > Chordata > Actinopteri > Semionotiformes > Lepisosteidae > Atractosteus > Atractosteus spatula. The sequence goes on along the minus strand of NC_142708.1, from coordinate 70,974,580 downwards.
AATCTTAATAGCGATACCACCACATCTTTCAGTAATGAGAATAGAAGTAAAATAAAAGATAACATAATAATGATAACAGCCACGGAATTAATCATTATTTTACCCCCACCACCTATGCTAATAATACGGTTAATAGTAGCAATTACAATTAGAATGACAGAAATCATGGCCAGACTTTTTTTTGTTCTGTCACTGCTGGGCAAGATTTCTGAGTCTCCACTCTCCACCAGTGAAAACACAGCACCACGAGCACCCCCTCTACACACACCTTCCACTCTTGTCATAAAAACAGAGACAGCAGTGGCACGGATCTGTACAGTATGGCTGTGTTGATCTGTGTGTGTGTGAGAGAGAGAAGCATGTGCGGATCTTGTTTACTTTTGAGTGAGGTTTCTTTTATAAACAAGTCTGCGGGCGGGGGGTAGTGGGGAGGAGAACAGGAAGGCCAGCCTTTGTCTCCTGCGCTCAGTCCATCAGCCCTTGAGCTCCGAGCATGGCGCTGGCCCGGACCAGAGCTCCACATGAGCGAATCTGAGTGGAAAGACCTGTTTCTATGGGCTCCATTCTAAATGACTATCCAAAAAAAAAAACAGCTCACTTTATTCTGACCTTATGTAGCAGACAGATACTTTCATAATGAGTGAAATCATGGAATTTTCAGAGGCAACTGTATGGAGGCTACGTGGTGTCTTGAGTAGAATTTATATACGAAATCGAAGAGACAAAAGGCTTAGACATACAGTATTCATGGTTCAGCACTGCACGTTCAGCTCAGTGTGTTTCCTTCTTTGTGCAGAATTCAGTGGTGGGCTCCTGCTGACGTTGTCGCCATTTTGTTTTCAGATAACAGTTCATCCTGACAGATCTGTATTATGGAGCTCAGAAAGGAGCCTTTTAGCCTCATGCGGGTGTAGAGAGGAGCACCTGCTGTTGATGACAGTGAGACTGGGGGGCAAATGGGGTGGAGGAGCTACAGCATCACCGCACACTGACTGCTCCTGTGCAGTTTACCTGGAGCTGCTGGGATCAGGCTACTGGAGACTCTGATCAGTGTTTTCATTATAAAACAAAGTGTTATAATAGTATTAATGACCTCTCTAGACATGATCTCTCCTATTGACTAATTGCCTGGTTATTAATAAATGGTATATAGAAACATTTTAGTGGATTGTAGTAGATATTGTACAATCACACAGTGCATTCGTGAGACCACAGTTCATAAAGACCTCAGTCCAGAAAAGGATAACAGTTTTTGCCCTTTAGATAATGTTCTACACAGACATGTTAATGGAAGTGACTCTCTTTAGTTTTGCCGAAATTAACCTACAAGGGGCTTTAATTCAAGTAATCACAATCCTCAAAGGTCATTTTTCTGGTTTCAGACATTTAGTTTGTCCTTTTTTTGTGACCTGCCATGCTATGAAGATGATGGTTTTATCTTCTGCACTTGTTTTATTTGCCTGGCTTTGTGATTTTCTTTCATTTGATTTTGTGCAACGTGCTTTTCAAGTGTTGCAAAGTGACACCAGCCATGCTTTACCTTCTTGTTACTACCAGCTGTTACCATATGTTCTTGCTTCATTGTCCTGTGGCAAGGGACTGTCTCAGTAACTTTGTGGATTTTACATTTGGATTTACAACTGCCTTTATATAATCCGCTGTGCACAATACTGAAGAGATTCAGTTCCTTCAGCCTATGTATAAAATTAGTCCAGTTGATCTTCTTTGAACCCTTTACAAGTCAGCAACATGCTCTGACGTGTGTGTATAGCTGTAAGTGTGTGTGTCAAAGCCTGTATCAGAGGTGTGTCAGAGTGTGCATAAGTGTGAACGTCAGTGTGTATCAGCGTGTATGTCAGTGTGTATTAGAGTGTGTGTCAGTGTCGTAGTGTGACGAGTGTCTCTGAGTGCTGTTCACCTTCCCCAAGGTCTGTGCTGCGGTCGGTGTCCATCTGTGCTGAGCTGAAGGATTAGAGCCCAATCCTCCTGTCTGCGGCTCAAACTGCTGACTGACAGCGCTGCAGATTAACAGAGCACAGCACAGCGCCGGCAGGGAGATTAACCCCGCAGCCACACACACACACGCAGACGCAAATGCTCTGACACACACAGACGCAGCCGCCAACCTGTTTGCTTCTGTCCTGGGAGCTCAGGCATCCCGCAAATGGGAACCGCGTTTCGGGGTCAGGGTGGCAGCGACAGACACATTTGGGGTTACGGCTCTAGTAGAGTCGTGGAGTTGGGGCTAGAGTTGAGTTCAGAGTCGGTGGACGTGATCAACTAGGGTTGAGTTGAGGACTAGGGGAGGTGGCATGCTCTCCTAATGACATTATAATCCCAGAGTGCAGAGTACAATATCAATTAAGAAAACATACGACAAAAGTGTGATAGAGAAAACAAATTTGAACTTTAGTTTAAAGGAAAGCCATTGCTTCGTAGAACTCGCAGCCTTTGTCCATCACCACAGTTTAATGTGATGGAATCGAGCAATATTTAATTTTAGAGCAACTTTGTTTTGCATCGTGGTTTGTGCTGGGATTGCGACTTCCATGCTGGGTATTGTGTCATCTCTGGGACAGACCAGCTGTGTGAAAGATACGGATCCATTCAAGTATATAGCGGGCAGCATGGTGACAAGGCAGGGTGTGCTGCTGCCTCTCATATCTGTGTTCTGCTTTTGATTCTGGCATCTGTGTGGAGTGAGCATGTTCCCTCTGTGTGCAGGGCAGTGATAACTGACATCTCATTAAAAATCCCATGGCAATTCTTGAAAAGAGTAGGGGTGTTACCCAGGTGTCCTGGCTGAGATTCCCTCTGGCCTTTACCAGTCAGGGGCTCTTAATAATCCCCATCTCTGAACTGGCTCCATCACTCTGTTCTCCTCCTCCCACTGAGAGCTGGTGTGTGGGGAGCGTACTGGCGCACTCTGGCTGCTATCACAGCAACCAGGTGGGATTACACACTCGTGGTGTTGGAGGGGAGTCTCCATTACCTGTAAAGCAAATTAAGTTGTGTGTCCAGAAAAGTGACTTATTATTATTATTATTATTATTATTATTATTATTATTATGAATGGGAATGAATGAACATTTGGCCCACCCAGGCTGTAGTTTCACCCTATGCCCTGTGCCTGCTATATTGGGCTCCGGAGAACCATAATCCTCTCAGGATAAAGTGGTAACTGAAAATGGATGGAATGCCTCAAATAAAATAATGGTTCACCCAGTCTTCCCCTTTGGTCAAGAGCCATAGTCAGCTCCCAGAACAGCTCTTCAGAGCAGGATTGGGGTAGGAGAGAATCTGCACAGATCTGTGGCGTAAATATCTCCGTGTCGTCAAACAGCAGCTGTTGAGGAGTGTGCATCTGTCTATTTTTAAACGTGCCTGTGAACATTTTTCTAAAACGTGTACTTTTGTCCCTCTGCTCTTGGACTGTGCCTCTAAGATCCCGGGCATGCCATTCCAGAGTGGTGTGTACAGTATAAACCTGTGGGAAGAAGCAGTTATTTCACCTGGAAGACCCCGAGAGTCTTCATATGTGACGACGCGGTGATGTCGCCTGAAAGAGGTGCTGTGGGCGATAGGTGTCTATTTCGATAAAGCTCGAGTAGGGAGCTGCGTCAGCATGCGTGGGCTGCAAAGGAACAGGTAAAGGTCTATTCCAGGCTGAAAGGAATACAAAAACAGCTGATAAAGCAGGGGAGAACAAAAACAACAAATTGAACAAAAAGCTGACAGTTTCCCTCCCTCCCTCACACCGGAAGAAGGCTCCACAGCCGAAACTTTTGTGTCTCTTTTCTTTGCCTTTCAGCATAAAATAAATCTATTTCGATAGTTTCACTTCTGACTGAAGCTTTTAACACACAGCTTTTGAAATTCGAGTTGGTCAGATTGGTTTCTGGAAAGACAAAGCTGCCGTGATGCCAGTGGTTGGTGTGTACTGTCGGGTCCTGGAGAGTTTCACCAGTAACTAAGTCCATCTTCCCACTGTGAAGGACCACATCCACCGCTTTCCAGGGGGGATTACAGATATACGCTGGAAAGCATCCCCTTGTCCAGTTACTCTGTAACATGTGTGAATGGAAGTGGTTTACTTGAAGGTGACATTTAGTATGAGGAACAGGTATTTCTCCATTTTTGTGAGACCTACTATACAGTTGTGAAGACTGGTTATTATTTCCGAGCCAAATGATGCCTTCTTTAAAACGGAAGGGTGCTAAAACTACTTGGCAGCCTCAGAGTTGTCATTAGTGTGCTGTGCCCATGCATGGCCCATGTGCTGGGCCGCGCTAGGCCAGTCAGGAGCGGGGATGGGTTGGCTTGAAATGGCCAAGGTGTTCTTGACTCTCCAAACCCTGATCAGCTCTCCCTCTCTCTCTGGGAAGGAGCTGTGGAGCTCACAGCGTGTCAGACGGAGAATGGCCCACGAAAGCAGGGCAAATCAGATGTATGGCCCGTTGAAATACTGTAGATCTTTTTTAAACCTAAGGAATTTGACAGAGGCTGAACTGTTCTGCAAAGCAGCACCACCGCAAATGCCTTAGAGATGTGTGCCCTGTCTGGGAGAGTTACACTGGAGCCCCAGAGAGATCCCACGTGCACACTGCTGGGTCCTGCCTCTCCTAGAATATCTTTCAAAAAACGAAGCCACCCTTGCATATGTTTCCCTGTAAAAAAGAGGATTGATTCTCTCTGTAGTCAGCAAACTGTGCTTACGATTTAACAGACATGGGCTGGCAGCGGTTCAGTTCACAGTGTAAAGGAAAAGTGGAGACAGAGGAATTCCCAAACCAAGACACTTGGCTAGACTGGAGTACGAGGAGCTGCTGCTCCAGGAATGACCACGTGGAAAAGTTTAATATGCCAGAGGTACTGTAGCAAGACCGGAGGGGGCGCCTCCTCGGTCAGTCCTCTGCAGGGCCCGTTGAGAGACACTGGGGGGGGGTGACAGGTATGTGATAGCGAGCCGGGGAGCCGACCCTGTGCTGAATGGCCTCTTGGTGTCTCTCGGGCTCTGCTGGTGACAGTGGCTCAGCCACCCCTCTCCTGCAGGCCTGGGCCCACTGCCTCTCCGACTCACGTGGCTTTGTGTACTTTGGTACTTTGGCATGCAACCTGCTGGAGTGTCTTTTTGGCAAACCAGCAACTCTTTTGGTGACGCTGCTTAAGGTTTCTTTACCACCTGTGTCAGCTGAAATATGCCGCAGTGGTAATCAGTGTAGAAATCATTTTCTGTAATGCCTGAGTATGGAAAAGGAAATGAGATATATCTTCTCTGATATTCTGTGGAAACTTCCCTGTCTCCCCCCACCCCCAGCTCCCCTTTTCTCTGCTCTCCTGCGATTGGTGCACGTCCCAATTAATCCCCTCTGTCCCACATTCCCCCCAGCAGCCCCTGGCCCCCCTCAGTGTGTCATGTGACCTATTGCATCATGGGATTGAGGTCAGCCGCGGATTAGAGTGCACTGGAATTACAGCGGAGGTGGAGGCAGGGTGGTGGAGAGAAACTACATTTACAGAACTCATTTAACAAACCAAATGAAAGATTTGCTTCTCTGTGTGTATTTACAGTATATTCTTTAATCAAGTAAAGAATGTTAAGGAGTGCAATTATTGTAGTCCAATCCATTCCAGGATTTACAGTAGCGTAGATCATTACAGCTCCCATTGTACAGCAGTTAGATCCAGTCCAGGCTTTACATTGTTGCCAGTTGTATTTGCATTTAACTATAGTCCTGGTTTTACTGCATTGTTACTCAGACTCCCAGTGCACAGCAGTCTGATCCACTCCTGGTATCATACAGCCTGAGATTTCAGTCTTGTTGCCTACGTATGAGAAAGGTTCTATAGACAGATGTGCAAGAGTAAAATAATGCTAATTTCATATATATGAGCTGTTCTGTTTCACTGGTGCCCTGTGTAGGAGACCTTGCAGCTGAATCTGGAGGGGGCCAAACTGCTGTGGAGTTGGAGTCTTTATCTGTCCGCTCCTATGGGTCTGTTTTACAAAATGTTCATCTCCTGTAGAGTTTCATTTTGGCAAAGTAGGGGACATTACATAAAAATAGAATGAAGGTACATGGGAATAGAATGTGTTTTTGTATTTGTGTTATGCGGCGTGTGTTTAAGTGTATGACACATGCACAGTTTGTGTGTCATTGTCATACAGTGTGTCAGTGTGTGTATACAGTGTACACATTGTGTCATATCAATGGGCTATATATTGTTAGTATGTGTGTACAGTATACAGTGTGTATCAGTCAGTATGTGTGTTATAGATGGTGCTGATATGCATTATACAATGTGTAAACTGTGTTTTTCAGTATTTATGTTATGCACTGCATTGATGTGTGTGATAGGATGCACAGTATGTGTGTGTCAGTATGTGTGTTATACAGTGTGTGTGTCGAGGGTTATGTAAAACTGTACATTAGTGTGTGTACACAGATTGTGTGTCATTATGTGTGTTATAGAGTGTGTGGTGTGTATATATAGGGTCGGTATTTTAGGGGTTATGTCATATAGTGGGTAGTGTGTATACAGAGTGTGTATTAGTACGTGTGTGTGTCAGTTTGTGTGTTATACAGTGTGTGTATGTCAGGGGTTAGTGTGTGTGGTGTGTGTATACAGTGTGTGGTGTGTATGTATGCAATGTGTGTCTCTGGGTCTTGTTAACAGTGTATAGTGTGTGTGTATAGATGTGTCAGTTTGTGTGTATACAATGTGTGTGTCAGTATGTGTGTTATACAGAGTATAGCGTATGCACATGTTAAACTCTTCCCCTTGAGAAATCATTTTTCTGTTTTCGCTTGCCCAGTTTCTTTGGTGTTGTTGAGAGGGACAATGTAATTGTCTCTGTCTCTCTCTTTATTGTTGTTTTTCATTTTCATTTCATTTCTTTGTTTTTTTCATGGTGGCCATATGGAGTCCCTTCTTCCTAGTCTGAGAGATTAAGAGGTCTGGGGATTGTGTAGAGAGAGACTCGTTGAAAGAGGCTGAATGACCGTACACCTGCTTTGATCATGTAAATATATGCTCTGCAGGTGTACAGTGTGTATTATACAGCCCAGGTGTGCAATGTGCACAGTTTATATACCCAATTTGTACACTGTGTACTGTATATATACTCTAGGCACGCAATGTGTATAGCATATATAACCAGGTAGTGAAGTGTGTACTGTATATATACCTTTAGGCATACAATGTGTACAGTTTATATACCTAGGTCATGAAGTGTGTACGCTATACTGTATATATCCCAGGATCGCAATGTGTTCAGTTTATATACCCACGTTGTGCAGTGTGTGCTGTATACAGTATATACCCCAGGATCGCATTGTGTTCAGTTTATATACCTATGTTGTGCAGTGTGTGCTGTATACAGTATATACCCCAGGATCGCATTGTGTTCAGTTTATATACCTATGTTGTGCAGTGTGTGCTGTATACAGTATATACCCCAGGATCGCATTGTGTTCAGTTTATATACCCAGTTTGTGCAGTGTATACTGTATATATACTCTAGGTATGCAATGTATTCACTATATACATCAAGGTTGTGCAATAAATACAGTATATACACTCCAGGTGTACAATGTGTACAGTATATACACCCCAGGTGCGAAGTGCAGACAGTATATACGACAGGTGTATAGTCTGGACAGTATATATACGACAGCTGTATATATACTGTAGAGTATACACATAGTATATATCTGGGGGAGTATAGAGTATACAGTACATGTTCCCCAAGTTTACAGTGTGTATTGTATACATTGAAATAATCAACTTTATTTACAATAATGTTACAATTTTAAAAAACATTAGAGTATAAAGTATTCAATTATATGATCTGCTATGATAATAAGAATATTATTGTGGAGCTCTGTTAGAGCTGGACTGAATATCTTTATTTGCCCAGGTTTGATGCGGGTTTATTAAGATTGTGTTCATGATATGAACGTCTAGAAATTGCTACCTAACCTCTCTGTTTTTGTTTTTAAATCATCATTTGCTTTCATTTTTCTGTATATTTTAGTTTCTTTTTTATCTTTATTGGTTGTTTTTGTTGTTCAAATGGTGCCGCTGACTGGAGTTTAATTAAAATAGATTTCCCAGCATGCATCAGTACTGGTGGCATCTGTCAGGGGTAATTGCTGAACCAATTTGTCATGCAGAGAGAGAGACTTTAATCCCTCCTAATTCACTTACAGGAACCGCTGAGGGCGCAGGACACGTAAGAGGATTGGGACATTTTCTAAATTAGATCAGTAAAAATAACAAACGGCAAGGAGAGGGAGAGATAGGACAGGGAGACAGGAAGAGAGGACAGGAGCAGTGAGGGAGAGGATAGGAGGAGTGAGGGAGAGAGGACAGGAGCAGTGAGGGAGAGGATAGGAGGAGTGAGGGAGAGAGGACAGGAGGAGTGAGGGAGAGGATAGGAGGAGTGAGGGAGAGAAGACAGGAGGAGTGAGGGAGAGGATAGGAGGAGTGAGGGAGAGAGGACAGGAGGAGTGAGGGAGAGGATAGGAGGAGTGAGGGAGAGAGGACAGGGAGATGGAGAGAGTATAGGAGGAGTGGGAGAGAGGGCAGAGTGAGAGAGGGAACAGAGACAGTGTGAGAGAGGACTGGCATTCAGAGAGTGGACAGAGGACAAATAAAAAAGGAGGAAAATTAGGAGCACAGTGAAAGATGAAGAGAGAAAGGGGACAGAGGAAGAGAGGACAGAAAGATAGGGACAGAGATAGAGGAGAAACAGGAGGAGGAAGATGTTAGAGAGAGAACAGTGGACATAGGGGGAGAGAAGCTGGGGAGAGAGACAGAGGAAGAAGGGGGGATGGAGGGAGAAACAGAGAGAGAACAGTAGAAGAAGGATGACATGGGGAGAGAGGGCATGAGGAACTACTACACTGTTATTGTAGGCTACAGTATAACAGCCCACTTTTGTAGATAGACTATTCTAGTATATCATAACTATAATCCCCCTTTTTACAGGGCAATTCAACTGTAATTTTGCTAGAGCATTAAAACAGGACTACTCTACTGTACTATTCCTATAGTCCCTATCACAACAGCGCAGTTCTGTTACTATAACCGCCTACTGTAACAGGACTATTCCAATACGTCGGTACTATAGAACCACCTGACATGCACACCTGCCACAACCATCTAGTCATTGATCTATTTCTTTCACTGACTACACTGCAAGCTTGTAGACGCCACAGCATATCACAAGGGGTGCTGTTGCATAGCAGGCTGAGGAAACCCTATACTGTATGTTACACTATGACACAGACTGGACCAGTGATCTCTGGACTGTAGGGTCACAATAGGACACAGACTGGACCAGTGATCTCTGGACTGTAGGGTTACAGTATGACACAGACTGGACCAGTGAAGTCTGGACTGTAGGGTTACAATATGACACAGACTGGACCAGTGATCTCTGGACTGTAGGGTAACAATATGACACAGACTGGACCAGTGATCTCTGGACTGTAGGGTTACAATATGACACAGACTGGACCAGTGATCTCTGGACTGTAGGGTTACAATATGACACAGACTGGACCAGTGATCTCTGGACTGTAGGGTTACAATACGACACAGACTGGACCAGTGATCTCTGGACTGTAGGGTTACAATATGACACAGAGTCGGATCCCCTGTGCCCTCCTTTGTAATGAAGGGTACATTGCTGTAAGGGCCAAAATGGGGTGTCATTTATGTGTAGATGGGCAAAATTACTGTAGGGTTTGACCTCCTCCTGAACTTTTGTTTTTAAACATATACAGTAGTTTACCAGTGTGTCAGATGCCTGATGAATCATGAATGTTCCTGAAATATTGTGACAGCTCAACACTGCAAAGCTCTGGCAACTTCTCACAAGAAGTTGGTAACCTGGGTTCAGGGAACTCAAAATATTTTCAAGTGCAAGCACCCTTGAACTGAAATATCAGGAAATACCTGCAGCTTCCCTTAGTTAAAGGAGGACACAGTGTTCTGCCATCACACTGGTGCATTACAAAGGAGGAGATGGGTACGTGTTCAGGGTAACACAGATATCAGCGCGTTCTGAAATCAGAGTGCAGAATGAGAGATAATATTCTCTTCCCCAGTCTCTCTGTATGTGAGGTTTCTGAACTTTAAAATGGTGCTATACTGATTAAAAATGTCTGTAAAACCTTTCCAGCACCCCAACAAAGGGAAACAGAATGTCCTTTCTTATTTTCAAAATACACGAGGAGCATGAGTGTGAAACGGCCACACGCAATCCCTCCCATTCACATGGAGAGATGCATTTGTATTGTTGTAAATAACAGCTGGAGTTTTTTTCTTGCTTTGATTTTTCAAGTAGACGTAATTGCATTAAAACTAAAATAGTTCCGGTAACTGGAGTTGAAACTAAAATTACATAATTCGCAACAGAATCCAAATGAAAGTTATCATCTTAGAGAGCTAACCAGGTGATTAACGTTCCCTCTCAGAATTAGGTCTGTAGGTGTACATCTAAGTCAGACAATAAATAGGGTGGTAAAACGTTTTTAATTGGAACATCAGGCGGATTCTCTTGTTGGAGGATGAAAAATTAGCTGTTTCCCTGTTAATAAGTGCCGTGACTAAGAAACAAATACCAGGACCGACACACACCGCTCCTCCCCTTCAGTCCAGCCCATGCGAGCTGTGACTGGCCTGCCAGGCGTGTCAGCAGAGAGCCGGGCCTGCCTGTCGCCCGAAGCCTGGCCCGATTATGGAATTTACTCAACAGACTGGTGGGCAGCTTGTTTATTGGGGATTAGAGGCAAAAGAAATGAATCATAATTTAAGTCAACTCCTCCGTCTCGCTCCCCGGCTCCCCCTCTCCGGGTTTAGAGCCCATATGCTGCTGTCAGGGATTATCGCTGAGAGCTAGGGGTCAGGCTCACAAAGACCTCTCCTTCTCTCCACCCCTCTCTTTCCCTCCATCTTGGTTCTCTCGTCCTCTCAGTCGGTACTGGGCTGTGTTTGACTGTGATTGAGGCTGAGGCCATTGGAAGGGAATTCCGTTTCATACATTTCTGTCATCTCTTTCCATTCCTTCACCCAGATTACCGCGCTGGTCTAGGGTGATGGATGTTGTTCATACATGGCCCAGCTCCTAATGTCTCTCACTCCACATGTAGTATTCCATTGTGCTGCTCCTTTTCTCTAATGCCCTCTTTACCTACTTCTCCAATATTCATGTGGTCTGACAGTCACACTGTGCTCTTTTTCAGAGATCTTCTCCCAGCAGGGTAGCATGCTGTTGGTCTGTTTGCCAAGCTGATAGTTCACTTTGGGCTGTGACTGTCCACTGACCTCCAGCTCAGGAGAGGCTCTCTGTTTGGACACACTGGTGACAGTGGAGAAGCTCTTAGCCAATCCAGTGCCCTCCGCCACGAGCGTGTTCACACACAGACCCTGCACCAACACACTGGACAAGCTGGGATGTTCCTGACGGGTACCTGTATGTAATGGAGAAGTGCTGTGCGAGTGTGTATCAGAGTACCAGAGTGTGAGTGTGATGGTATAACAATGCAGTGTGTCAGAACAGAAGTGTGACTTCGTGAGTGTGTCACTTTTGAGAAGAGTGGAGTGGGCTTTAATTTTTTCACAGTAAAGCAAAAAGGGTTTTAGGGTTTCACTCAGAGGCCACTGCTCCGCTTTAATGCCTGCACAATACCCAAGACAGAACCAGAATCCCACCATATTTGGTTTTCGATTGATGTAGTCCCCCAAATGCACCTTGCAATATTGTTTGATTGTCCTACAGATTCAGCAATCAGCTACACAAGAATAAACTACTTCCTGAGACACCAAAGTTACATTACATAGGATGCCCTGATATGGGATGGGTTCACAGGTGAGTCGGTGGTTGAACTTTTACTAATGACAGCTGGTGAATTCAATGTTGGAATGATATACAGGAAGTGGCATGATTACATGATTACTGTCTTCAGTCAAGTCTATGTTACCATTTAAAACTTTTCTGTGTCCATTGTGTGTACATGTGTTATTGGTGATGATCATGGAAGGGGGAGGGAACACAATGGATTTGTCAGTGTCTGTAGTGCAGTCAGATGTGACAGTGTCTTTGCTGGTGAATTCAATGCTCTACAGCACAGGTGTGACTAGCAGAGTCTAGAGCACAGTCAGGTGTGACTCTAACAGAGTCTAGAGCACAGTCAGGTATGGTTCTAGCAGAGTCTAGAGCACAGTCGGGTGTGACTAGCAGAGTCTAGAGCACAGTCAGGTATGGTTCTAGCAGAGTCTAGAGCACAGTCAGGTGTGACTCTAACAGAGTCTAGAGCACAGTCAGGTATGGTTCTAGCAGAGTCTAGAGCACAGTCAGGTATGACTCTAACAGAGTCTAGAGCACAGTCGGGTATGGTTCTAGAAGAGTCTAGAGCACAGTCGGGTATGGTTCTAGCGGTGTCTAGAACACAGTCAGATGTGACTAGCAGGGTCTAGGGCACAGTCAGGTGTGACTCTAGCAGAGTCTAGAGCACAGTCAGGTGTGACTCTAGCAGAGACTATAGCACAGTCAAGTGTGACTCTAACAGATTAATCAACTCTTCATTAAATTTCTTACATTTTTATGATTTTGAGGGGAAACGGTTGCCAAAGACTCTGCATCACAGCGATTGAGTGTTGCTGTAGTGCTGTGCCTGTTTAAATCTGTTCTTCAAGTGAGAACCTGTTGTACATCCTTCCTTTACACATTCACTAGTGCACCATCGTACCAGGAGGGCTTAAACATCCTCGATGGTACAAAAGTCCAACAAAGGGTTACCCCCAGCAATGGTGGAGCTCATTGCTTGAACTGGAAGGACTGGAGCACTTGGTGTGAAAATGGTGACTGGATTCTGTGGCAAATAATTCAAAATGATGTGCCATCTATATCCATATCCCATTCAAGCTGTTCCTGCAGCTCACAGAGGCCACAGCACATTATTTGTTAGCAGTTTCCTAAGAGTTTTGTGGGGTGGGGTGGGTCAACCTGTGTCGGCTCAGCTATTGTATGGCCATGTCTGCCTCCATCAGGGAGTGATGTTTTACACCAGCGTCATTTTTCAATCCAGAACAGATCACAGCAACACAGGATATCCTTCTGCATTTTGTTTAATCATTTTTAAGTCACTATGAGAAACTAATTTTGATAAAAACAAACAAAAAATTAAAAGCGGTGACAGAACAAGAGTACAGCAGATGAAGGACTCACTGAGGTGGAATCAATTGTTCACAGTATTTCCCTACAGTCGCTATAATTAATACTTTAACCCCTGAGTTTGAAAAACAGCAATCAAAAACAATATTACAAACAGATAACAGAAACAAAATGGCGATCTCATTGAAATTTATTTAACAAAAAAGCGTTCAGTTCTGCACTTTCTGTCCGCGCATAGTACTGTTAAGATCAAATGTTATTGCATTTTCAAGTAATGTTAAATATTTACAAATGTAGTATCAGTAATCATGATGTTAATAGTAATAATAATAATGAGGATAATTGCGTTTGTAATAATAATATTAACTTAAAACAAATTACCACAAGTTTACTCTGAAAGACTCACATTTTAAAGTAACATAAATAAGTTAATATCTAAAAAGAAAAGACTTGTATTTCAGGCTCCTCTCTCTCCATAGGAGCCAGTGCATTCTCCATGGAAAAGGGCACATATCCCTAGATGCTTTGCTTCACAGGTACCTATCCCACAATGCCGCGGTGGTGTGCAGCCAGGCTGCCTGTGTGCTTTTGGTAGCCTCTGAGTTCCTGCTGCCCCACACTCAAACACATGGCAAAAAGTGAGTTTGGCTCTTGTTGTTGACCCTTGGCTGTCAGTCTATGTGCCATGTTGTCCCTAAAGCAGCATGGTCTAATTCCTGACAGCGCATTCAGTCCTCTGTCTCTTCCTTTCTCTTCTTTCCCAGTAATCGGAGAGACCATGTCAATCACGTGAATGTAAAGGATCGCAGTTAAATCTGCGTGGCTCTGACACACAGCACGCGTCTCCGCCTGTGTGGCCATTTCTTCGGTTTGCTGTTGTTAGTCTGTTCTTTCTCATTTTTCTGAGCAGCTAAACCAAACAAAAAGGAAAAAACTCTTCAGACGTAGTTCTCTTACCCCTGAGGCACAGCCCCACTGTGTTCTCTTCAAATATTTTTTTTTTGCTGTTCTAATTGCATTTAACAACCTCCTAGTCCAGTTGGGAGAAATCTAAAATAAGAAATATATTAAAATATATTTGGGAATGATTCTCCCTTCCCAAATATGACCCTCTGTGCTGATTAGTTAGCGGTACAAGAATTTTTAAGGTCATCATAGCACTTTCCGTGTGTATGCACATATATACTGTATATACATATATACACACGCGTATAGATGGTTACTCTTTGAAATATCAAATTGCCCCGGTTGGCTAACAAGTAAATCAATTCCCCCACCCACTGAGAAATTTAGAATTTCAGACACTGTCATTTTTGTGGGTCAATAAATAAATATTTTTATCATCAAACGTCAGCAAAAACCTATTGGTTTCGGTTAGTTCTTTCTTTTCTGTTACTGGTTCATTTGTGTGATCTTGCTCTTGCACTGTCCCGTCTTGCTCGGACGTCACGGTGACGAGACTCTGAGTTTCCTAATCAGTTTCGCTGTGTCGTTGCTTTGTGGCGCCGCCTTCGCGCCCTTGGCTTCTCCTCTCCGCCTCCGCCTCCCGCTCCTGCCCCGCTGTCCCCTCTGCCCCCTACAAGACCTGGAACTTCCAGGAGTTCTGGTCCTTGTAGTCCAGGCAGTCCGCCGCGTTGAAGTTGAGTTTCCAGGAGGCGGTCTGGTCCTTGTAGTCAAGGCAGTCGACTGAGCCGAAGCCCAGCGAGGCGGCGCCGTAGCCCTGCGAGGACAGCGAGGCTGGCGACTGGCTCAGGTGGGCGCCCATGGAGGGGGCGGCGATGGGGCTGAGGGCGCCCCCGGTGGCCGAGAGCTGCGGGTGCATGGGCGACAGGTAGGAGCCGCAGTCCAGGCCAGTGAAGTAGGAGGAGGAGCCGGCGTAGCTCTGGGTGTAGGCCGGGGCCTGCGTGTAGGTCATGGGGTAGGTGGAGGAGGAGCGCTGCATGCAGGGCGTGGTGGAGGCCGACAGCGGGTCAGGCAGCGGCGAGATGGAAGCCGGGCTCCAGATGGAGACGGTGGCGCTGGCGCTGGAACTGGGCGTGATGGCTGCGCCCGCAGTTGGGGGGGTGGGGCTGTACTGCCCGTTGGCGCTGGGCTCTGCGCTGGGCTCTCGTGCTGGTGACGCCTTCTTCTTCGGAGGGCGGGGCTTTGTTTGCCCGCTGCTCTGCTGCTGCTGCTGGCGGCACTTGGCACGGCGGTTCTTGAACCAGACCTGAGAGGCGGACAGGCAGGGACGGACACAAAGAGAGTCTTCAGGCTACTGCGCATCAGAGTGAGAGAGACAGAGAGTGCTACAGGCACTGACTGAGACATGACGAAGCCACATTACACTTTACAGTATCCGCAGGTCTGATGGTGACGGAGTCTTAATGGGAAGCTACAGATGATCAGACTGAGTGTCTGTACAGGTTCTACAGATCTGGTGAAGGTGTGTTAATGGGAAGCTACAGATGATCAGACTGAGTGTCTGTACAGGTTCTACAGATCTGGTGAAGGTGTGTTAATGGGAAGCTACAGATGATCAGACTGAGTGTCTGTACAGGTTCTACAGATCTGGTGAAGGTGTGTTAATGGGAAGCTACAGATGATCAGACTGAGTGTCTTTACAGGTTCTACAGATCTGGTGAAGGTGTGTTAATGTGAAGCTACAGATGATCAGACTGAGTGTCTTTACAGGTTCTACAGATCTGGTGAAGGTGTGTTAATGTGAAGCTACAGATGATCAGACTGAGTGTCTTTACAGGTTCTACAGATCTGGTGAAGGTGTGTTAATGGGAAGCTACAGATGATCAGACTGAGTGTCTTTACAGTATCTATGGGTCTGATGCTGATGAGTTTTGATGAGAAGTTTTACATGAGCTCCACTAAGTGTCTTCCTGTTGCTCTGCAGACATGATGGTAGATGGTGTTGTCTGAGGTTGTAAATGAGCTCCTGTAATCTCCCCTGTCTGCGGTAATCCCTGGTCTGATGGTGACCTACATTTGGGCCAAGCTATCCTGGGACCTGTCGTTCTCACTGCTCTCCAGCACTCTACAACTGCTCCCAGGAGGACCCCTGCCCCCTGGGGAGGCACAGTATCCTACTACATCCGTCCATCTGCCCCGGTCCCACACATGTCCGCAGACACCACGTCATGCCTCACCTGCACCTACCCCTGACCCAGCCCTCAACTTAACACTGCCTCCAGCTTCAGGTGGGGTACAATCAAGGCACAGAGAGATGCACTGCTGTATGGGGAGGTATTCTCCTTTACAGTGAGGTAAACATTGAAATACAGTGAGGTAGATGGAGAGAGAATGAGGTAAAGTGAGATACAGTGAGGTAAATGGAGTAAAGGTGAGTTAAAGTGAGATACAGTGATGTAAATGGAGGGGCAGTGAGGTAAATGGAGGAACAGTGAGGTAAATGGAGGGACAGTGAGGTAAAGTGAGAGACTGTGAGGTAAATGGAGGGACAATGAGGTAAAGTGAGAGACAGTGAGGTAAATGTTGGGACAATGAGGTAAATGGAGGGGCAGTGAGGTAAAGTGAGATACAGTGAGGTAAATGTTGGGACAATGAGGTAAATGGAGGGGCAGTGAGGTAACGTGAGAGACGGTGAGGTAAAGTGAGATACAGTGAGGTAAATGGAGGGGCAGTGAGGTAAATGGAGGGACAGTGAGGTAACGTGAGAGACGGTGAGGTAAAGTGAGATTCAGTGAGGTAAATGGAGGGGCAGTGAGGTAACGTGAGAGACAGTGAGGTAAATGGAGGGGCAGTGAGGTAAATGGAGGGGTAGTGAGGTAACTTGAGAGACAGTGAGGTAAATGGAGGGGCAGTGAGGAGCACTGCTGTATTGGAGAGAGTGCCTGACCTGTACTCGAGACTCTGGCAGGTTGATCTTCAGGGCCACCTCCTCCCTCATGAAGATGTCGGGGTAGCGCGTCTTGGCGAACAGCGCCTCCAGGATGTCCAGCTGGGCGCGGGTGAATGTGGTCCGCTCCCGGCGCTGCTTCCGCGGCGTCGCTGTGGCAACCACACACACGGACACACGGATCACTGTCACCGACCCCCAGGACAACAGCACAGAGCGCACCTGAACACCAGGATGGCCTGCGCGCGCAATCCATCTCAAAGAATATGTTTTCCATTTTTCTCATATATTTCAAACAAAAAGTGTACATTTCATTATCATCATGATCACACTCACTGGCGGGTGTATGATATTTGCACATTTCAGTTTTACCTGGAAATTTAAAAGTAGCATCAGAATACCATACTAAGAATACTCTGAAGGCAATCAAGTTTGTCTCATTCTTACCTTCAGGTTTACTGTAATTATCAATATTTATACAGAGTGCTGTAACAGTATCAGCACAGCTTCTTCAAAGAAACACACCATCATCATCAGATCTCTAGATACTGTAAAGACAGTCCAGCTCATCCGTAATTTTAAGATGAACTTTCCCTCATCAGCAACGCCAGCTAGGTGACATTAGTGATCCCACCCTTCCCACCAGCCCTCTAACGCCTACAAATGATTGGTTTTTCAGCTGTAAAGCCCCTCCCACTTCTCTCTCCTTCCAGTTGCCTTTAGAGGGCTGTGATGTCATCTAACTGGTGTGCAAGGCTATTCTTTAAGGCTCAGGAGAGAAATGTCAAATTTCCGATTTTCCAAGAGACCCCAGGTTATCCCCAAAAATACTGAGTCAAACTTTGGAGATTAAATTTAAGAGGCCTGAATTTAGATTTTTCCTCAAGACCAAGTTTTTCAGGGTCACATATACTAAGGGGTTACATATGTATGGAGTAAAAGCTTTGTTTTTCTATTCTAGGATAGTTGGTGGACTTCCCCACAGCATTATCAAGATGGAAAAGAAAGCATGTTTTTGATTGCAGCAGATAGCTCTGAGAGGTGTCATGGCAGTTACAGTGTGTAACACCGGATTACACTGCAATACTGCTGACTCCTGTGATCCTTTAGATCTTACACCCCTGAGTGAGGAGTGCTGTGCTTCTTCACATCCTCACGTTAAATCAAATCACTGCATAAATGAATCTGTTCTGAATGAGTTCAAAGAAGGGCAAAGACCTTAAAGGAATGTCCTGCACAGAGAGGCTGAAAGAACCGAACCTTGCTTCTGAACAGAGAAAACTACAAGAGAAGCTGAAAACAGATGTTTTGCATCTTGAAAGAATACTGACAAAGTCTGCCTAGAGGACACTATCTGCAAGAACAGCAAAAACAGAACCTGAGCACACACTGGTGATGGATCTAGTCTTTTGTGCTTTAATGTATTGGCAATTTTCAACCAGAAATGTCAGAATCTCTGTGATGTCAGGGGAATCGCCTGCACCTGTGCACTAATGCATGATATAGAGAGAATAATGCCATGACTCAACACTAGGGCTAAAAAAGGACAGTTTTCCAATGGTAAAATGGTAGTTAATTACTCCAAGGGCATACAGTATACTGCGAGAGGCATAGGGCTTTATTATTACTATAAAACTTCATATATGTGGCATTGGAGGTGTCCAAGAGGCCTACTTTCAGACAGTGTCAATTAGGGCAGTAGAATATCACTTAAAAAAAGATATGTTGTAATTCAGGGCTGCTGCAGAAAATTATACTACAGCAAATAGCAGGCGTTAATGGTATAGCATATCTTTTGATACTGTATAAAGGTAAAAATTAATAGTGTTAATAATAGCGTATTTCTTCTGTGTTGGCTTCTTTTGTATTTCAGAAAATGACTGTCATGACAATGGTAATTAGGAAACAACACCACTTTAGCAAATTTGTGTGATGCTTCATTGACATGTTAATTAAGCTCAGTGCTCAGTTTAAAGGCAATATTATGATTCTTCGATGTCCCGGTGATGGCAGCAGCACTGTGTCTGCATCATGTTTGTGGTTAATCACCCAGTTTTACTAATTATTGGCTTCACTGCACCAGCTCAATACTGAAACTTACAGTGCATTCTCTATGAGCTGGAGATAGATAAACCTTTGAGTCCTGTGGGAACTGTTGTACAGGTGTTGAAGGTCTCCTTAGATCTGAGGCAGGCCTTCCAAACTCCGGCCCTGGCATTACTCTCGCACTCCATGGTTTTGTTGCACTCTTCCTCTAAGTATTATTTTAAAACCCACAATGCTTAACACTGAAGCTAATAATCCCACCTGGTCTCCATTTACTCAGAATGCAGGGAGTGTGGGTGATGTTAAATGCAGTGTGAAGCAGAAGATGGTTTTTACATAGACTGGCAAAAGGCAAAGAGTCACTGTCCAATAGGTTTGTCTGTTGTCTACCTCTGGGCCTAGCATCCCCAGTAAATGCGAAAACATACCAGTCAGTCCATTAACGTTTGAGCTTTGGAGTTGAGCCTTGGCTTGTCCTCTCAGCAGGAGAAAACTGATGATTCCTGACTGGCTCCTCCTGAGAATGGGGGGTTTCTGGGGTTGATCTACCCTGTTGATCTTATGGTCCTCTTTGCTCTGGGTTTGGTCACTAGGAGGTCACTAGGGATCAAAAGAGGTCCCAAGGACTTTATAGTTGGGATCTGGAAAGCTAATAGGTTTTCTGGTACGTTTTCTTGCTCATCCATAAATTATAAATGTATAAAGACTTACACCAACACCCTTCTGTCAATTAAGCACGTTTAGTAAAGCAACAATAATAGTGTTTATGTGTGATAATATTCAAAATCAAGATCAATCATCAGTGACCACAAGTAGTCAAGGGCTCCGTTTAAACACCTTACCCGAAGGACCAGAATTCAGTTCCCATCCTAGGGAACTGGTTTTCATTTTTAAAGCAGATGAAAGAGTGTTACCTATTGGCCCACCACCATGACTTCAGTTTGACCAGATCAGCACTTGAAGCAATGTAGCTCCTGAGCTGCTAGAACAATCAGAGCTCGCGGTTTTCTCCTGCCACCGACTGAATCCCTCACAGCTCCTAGCTCAGTGTTGAAAATTTCCCCGTGTCTCTGCCACCACAGTGTGTCTCAGCTATCTGCTCCATGGGCTAATAATTCACTGTATAAATTGGCTTTTCACAGATTCCCAGGTGTGGTCAGGTGTTCTGCACACTGAACGTGACTTAACAATAGAATTAACAATCACAGTAACCACAGAATTATTAACAGTGATTAGCTTTTTGAGTTACTCTGAGTTCAAAATATATAGCAGAGCCACGAAGAAATAAACCTGCTGTGATTATTTAAAATACTACTAATACTATAGCATCAATATTAAACAACCCATGTTTACACATTGCTTACTATCACGAGTTTAGAAGCAATAATTAGGAGAGCATGCGAATTCCACCCCAGGCTGGACCCCAGCACTGTGTGACAGCAGTACTACCTGCCCAGGCACTGTGATGTCCTTAACTGTACGCCTCTAAAGTGCATCTAAAGTAATGTTATGCTTCGCTTTGTTATCAAACACACGTTTATAAATTATGTTAACTGATTCATATTCAAAAGAAACCACTTATCTCCAACCTTCTTGAGAAGCTTTACAGAACAGTACCATTTTATATTCATGAAGACAGGCACACACACTGATGTGGCCTACTTTCAACAACTGTATAAAAGTACTGCTTCCCCCCTGTCCAACAACGATTGGCGTTTAACACCCCTGACTACTTCCTGTATTGCGTCTCTGACGTCACTGTGCGGAGAATAACGCTCGTGAAAGTCTCCTTTTAAAAACGATAACTCCCCTTTTGAGTGCTGATTTCATATCCTCATGGCCTACTTTGTGTTGACTACTATTAAATATGTTCTACTACATATATTTCTGCAGATTTCTACAACACATTCCTACAGATACACCTGAAGTTAAAATACATCTTCCTTGTCTGCAATTTCTGCTCTGCACTGTAGTGTTTATTATAGTCTATCTGCAGTACACTCTGGTCTATTGTACTGCATTAACAGCTGGATTGATTGCGTGACTAGTCGGAGAACTCTTTTGTCGTGTTTTATTACCGCTGATAGAGGCTAAATGCCCTAAAACCGTTGATTCATTAACTGCAGCACGGTCTGCATCAAAAATCTTTATTTTAAAAAATGTTTAGAACTATATAAATGATTTCATTTTAAATTACTTAAGAATACTGGACTATTGAAGATAACAAAAGTGTTTGCTCAATCTCGATCTGGAGTTCAGGCCGGCTGCCTTTCGTTGCTTTAACTGTATTTATTCGGTCGATGTCACTGAAATGCTTTTCCAATCTGGACATTTCCGAAAAATTAAAAGCGGATAAGATTCTAATCTTTATCATAAAAACGTAAATAAAAGCAAAAGCTTTCCTTGCGTGTGTTACACGCGCGACGCCGCCGTGGAAAACGGCGCTTTTGCCCCCTTGACCGGCGAGCGAACTTCACGGGGGGGGGGGGTCGGCGGTGGAAACTCGGGTCCCGATCGCTTCCCCGTCCAACTCAGCTGCCGCCCTGAGAGCCACGAGGTGGCGCTGCGGAGCAGAGCTGAGGGGCCTCTTGGCCGGCGGAGTCGAGGGTTCGAGTCTGGGGCGGAGACGCCACAGCACCACCCTTGAACCGCGACGCCTGTAATGAACTGGTGCCAGTAATCGTACTAAAATAAAGACTGACTCATTAAAGATACAGGTATAAAGTTTGGATAAAGATGAAGACCAAATAAATTCTAGACAATAGCACGCTCTAGGGCTACAGGGTGACAAGGCCTCAGGACAGACATCACGAGTGGGTGAGTCCGATCAGGGAGCGGGCAAGGTTGGCTCCTGAGATCAAGTCCCACACCTGCGGCGTTCGGGCCCAAGAACATGCAGCGATTGCTGAAAAATATTTTTAAGGTTTCCTGCAGAAAAAAAAAAGGTATTTGCACCTAAGCGTGGTAATGCATTTTTTTTAGGTTGAGCGAGTCTTCGTTGATTTGCACAAGAAGGTTTTTTATTCGCTAAACACGAACAGTCTTGGCTTGATTACTTCATGAGGTGACAGAAAAGGTTTGGATTATTTTTTCAAAGCACGTTGTTTCAGAAAAAAAATATTTCCTAAAGTCCCTACAAAAGGAAAAAGGCACAACTTTTTCAGATGTTTTTTTTTTATTTTCTTCATGAAAAACGCGTTCTGCTTGTTTTCTGCTTTGGTTAAATACCTGTTCACTGGGAATTACTGAACTAGGTGAAACAACTGGGAAACTCGCCTTGTGTTGAGTTTGCGCTCAGGGCAGCATCAGGGGCATCTGAGCGCGACGTCTCGGACCCTGACCGGCGGGACGCCAGGCTGTTCACGAGAACGCGCGGCCGAAAGACGGCAATAATAAAATGACCGTGAGGGTGCCGATGAGACCCGAGACGAGGTTTCCGCGTTTTTTTGTCTGTGGGAATCTTCTCGGTACCTGTTGCTCTTCCGTACAGAACCGGGACTGTCGCTCCGCGCCTTGGGGACACCCGGGGGTGCCCGCGCGGCCCGGGGCTCGCTGGCGTGTCGAGGGTCCGAACCCCCGCGCGACAACCCCAAGACACACCGCACCCCAGAGCACCCACGCCTGGAGAGCGGGCTGCGGGGTGAGACACCTGGGGCTCGGACGTCTGCTGCCGTACGCCCAACGCCTCTAGCTTGTACGTTTTCTCTGATACGTGGATTTTAAATCGAATGTTACACTTCCGAAGTCAGAATGGATGATTTTAACAGAAAAGCACGCAGAAGGACCGACTCTCGCGTTTTAAAAATAGTTCAAGCCTGCCGTTACTGCACTAGCAGTACGTCGGATAATTGGGCTTTACAGGTGTAGGGTGCTATATACAGGAACATAGTAAAGAGAAAATGAGACTTACTCGGGTACCCGACAGCGGAATGTAGCAGGTCCATGCCCGGCGCGGACAGTGTTAACCCGTTCACGGCGTAATGGGGTTGCTTTATGTAGGACATCATGCTCAGGGCTGGACTTTAAAGCGCACTCGCTCTCTCTCTCTCGCTCGATGAGGGGCCGGGTCTTCTTCCTCCGCTCGGGGGGGAGTCTTCCTCTTCTGTTTTTTTTTCACTGCTGTGCGCTCCCTCCTTCCCGGCTGGGACTCCCGGGACCGGTCACCCGGCGGCGTGCGGGACCTGGCCTCCGCCCTCTGGTTTCCCTCCTGGCGGCGCCGGGACACCTGTCGGTACCTGCAGGTATCCAAGCGCAGGTGGTCACGTACTGCTGCCGCGGTCCTCACGCACGCCCAGTAACGCCGCCCCGTTATCAACTGCTAACTTTTTTTTTTGTGTGTGTGTGGTCCTGATAAAGACTGTGCGCCAAGTAATGATGGAGAGGAGTGAGGCGAACCTCTTCTTCCTTCTCCGTCCCGCGGTCCTCTCTCCCAGTGCTCCACAGCCCCCTCTCTCTCTCTCTCTCTCTCTGCTCTCTCTCCCGATCCCTCTGTCTCTCGGACCCGGTTAAGACGCGCCGCCCTCTGCAAGTGTCTGTGCGCTCGGCAGCGAGGCTGTGTCCGGTGACTCGGGGGCAGCCCGCGGTTAACTGCTCCTCACAAGAAAGGGGCAGGCTAATTACAGGCGACTTGTGACTGAGCGGGACACTGTGACCCCTCCCTCCCTCTCTCTCTCCCCGTCACGGGCTGGTCCTTACGAGGCTCTTCCCTCGCCTCTGCCCCCTCCCTCCGTGCCGCTCGCTACCTGCCTTCCTCCCTCTGGCCCGATGAGACCACTCTGCCCCTGACTGTCCCAGACCCCGTGGTCCAGTGTTTCCAGTGCCCCAAGACCACAGGACCCTTCTAGACTCTGCACCTGTAACGGGAGGCATCCCCCTGGTAAGCTGAGACCCGGCGAGGTCTTGAGCTGGAAATCGATTAGAGCCGTGATGCTCTGATATTGCCTCGCCGGCTCCTCTTCTAAATACAGTAAATATCGTTCAAAGGAGCACAACACCAATTTTGCGTTACATTCGGTGTAACAGTTGCCCCCCCCCCCCCCCCCCCAACAATCTTATAGAGAGAAAATCGTGCGTTTCGTTTGATCGGGGCGAGTCACTGATGGGGGTGCTGTATTGTTAGTGAACATCAGTGACGTTATTTCCAGCGCTGTGTTCAGGTATGCGCTGGACCTGTAGCACGATAAAAGTAACAGACGAGATCCACACGGACAAAAACGCGATTGCGTGTTCTGAGGCTGACTTTATAACGAAACTGTGCCAAAGCACGAGGGGCAGGGGTCCTACTTTACAACAGCGTACCAGAGTTCCTGGCGGTGCACTGTGGTGTAGTTCTCAGGAGACGCGTCTGTCTGGTTGCTATCATTAAGGAGGGACCCACAGACACCCCCAGCGCGCTGGCCTGCTGTATGGCCTGCCTGTGAATCGGGTCGTTTGACCTCAGTGCTGCGTTTTTAATTTAGAGCAGGTGAAGTCTATCCCGTGGTCACTCCGTTTTGTCTGCTTAACCCACCTGTTGCTGGTCTGATCACCTGCTTGGGCATTCCGACATTACGTGTAACGGGTAGCGTGAAGCGGGGTATACAGTGGTGTATTACGATCTTCTTAACGTAAACTGTAACGTGCATTAAAATAATAATTCCTCCTACTGTTCCACCTCAGTGTCGCGGGAGTGCGTACATGGGAGGGCTGGTTTTTAATGGATTAGACTAGCCTCCTTATTTGACTGGGGCTGTGCATGGAACCACAATATTGCCGCAGACACGTACACAAATAGGCAACCCACATATTTGCAGTATGTGCAAAAATATTATTATTATTATTATTATTATTATTATTATTATTATTCCCAGAGTTGTTCGCACCCTGATACGAATACTGTATGCGCATTCTGCAAAAAGATTTCTGCAAAACAAAGGCAGACAGAGTCGGAACAGTGACCAAGAGTACCCAGACCGTCCTGGACTTCGGGGCTCGGTTCGTTCCCAGTTTCCAGCGAGTTCTGAACTAGCTGTGTACTTGGCGCTGTGCGCGGCCTGACCCGGCAGAGCGGCTGGTGAGGGGGAGAAGGGGAATTAATTTTTTTGGGGGGTGGGGAGTTAGCTTTTGGAGGATTAAAAACCACAAAGGCCCCTGTTGTTCTGTTCTAAATCTCCGGCTGAGCCCTTTCGCAGCCCGACAGGACTCTCCACTTGTCACAAACATATAATAATATTAATAATAATAATAACCATCATCATCGTCGTCCTTCAGTTTTCTTGGCACCACAATAATTAGGACTAAAGATAACCAGCGTGTGAATCATTAAGGAATAACGGTGTGTTCGGGTGGGACACCCGCTCGCACAATCCCGCCTGGATCAGAGGCACGCGTCCCGCGGTCTCAGTGTGAACTGCCAGGTGTGAACCTGACGGAGGATTCGGTTCCTGCCGCGCGCGAGGCTGCACCGTGACGCGGCGTCACTCCGCCACCGGGCAGAAAATAGCGCCACCAGAACTGCGGGACCGTGTAACATCGTCAGATCTGTAAAACCCAAGTTACTGTCTTAAAAAAAAAAACGTTCTGTTCTGGCCATGTTTCTGCTTATGTTACTGCGAAATCGGCCGATCCAGAAACAGAAACGTATTATTGTTGTTAACACTAATATATCGACATACTCTGATCTCTCCTCACTTCTTCCTGTACCCACGATGAGTGTACTCCAACACCACTACATACACGACAACTGGATGTAAGACGAAATTGTGCTGTCCCTTCGATAGCTCAGGAAAACTGTATTATTTATAATATTTATTAATCACCGTACTATTTTTGCACTGTTTTTTGTCCTGTTGTATTCTTTTCTCTGCGGATTTTGTACAGTTTTGATTACGTTATGTTATTACACTGTTATTGTGTAATTGTCGTTATTGTGTTGCTGTCTATCGTCTTACCTTCTGTTCTATTTATATACTGCACCTGAGAGACTAATGAGAAACACTTTTCACCTGTGTAAGTATAATAACAATAAAGTTGAATTGAATTGAATTGAATAATAAAAACAACACGGGCTGTTGTAAAAAGTCTTTCGTGACTATTTTCAGTTGGTTTATAATTGTTCTAAATGCAGATATTCCCCGGTCTAACTCCAGAATATCTTTTGAGGTCCTTTCTGTCCTCGTTAACAGCTGGAGTATTGCCGTGACAGTGTTGAATATCGCAGGTACCCCTCTCAGGGGTTCATCGGAAGGTGCGCGGGGCGGTTGGGGTTCGGGGGTCGGACTTCTGCAGGTGGATTCACAAGCCGCGGGGTCTTGTGAATACTAATCGGTCTTCGGTTGATTTTTTTTTCAGGTTTAAAGAATCAGCTGTTTTTTTTTTAAATAAAATAAAATTATCAAATGGGACAACGACTAAAGTGGTTTCTGTAAAATGGACCTTCACACGTTGTCGGTAAAAATATTAATTTTCTTTTAAAGCGGAGGACGTGAGCTTTTCTACGGGCTCGTGTGCGGATAATCGAGACGCGAGAAATGATCACATCTACTGAAGTCAGTGGGAACTTGAGGGACGACAAACAAGTGAAAGGCGGCAATTCAGTTCTCAAAACTGGAGAAGGAAGCAGAAGACAGAATCTGTAGAATAATCTGAACCGCAATGAAAGTCGCTAACGATATCACAACGTTTTTTTAGGCGGAATTTCGATTTTGTTTTGGAAAATGTCCT
Source organism: Atractosteus spatula (assembly GCF_055471065.1). Classification (NCBI taxonomy): domain Eukaryota; kingdom Metazoa; phylum Chordata; class Actinopteri; order Semionotiformes; family Lepisosteidae; genus Atractosteus; species Atractosteus spatula. The sequence goes on along the minus strand of NC_142708.1, from coordinate 70,947,797 downwards.
AAAATACCTGTGAACGACAGCTACTTTAAACTTTAATCTGTTTTTCATTTTCCTTTCATGATAAAGATTGCTGTAGGTTACTGTGGCCACACTGAAAATAATTGGAATACATTAATTATTATTATTATTATTATATTTTCGTTTAAAAAGTAACATGTACAGCACAGCAAAATCAAAAATAAAATTTAAGCGGACAGAGTTTTATGAAACCTTGAATTAAACGCAACTGTACATTATACAGTCATAGATGTTTTTTTTTTAATCTATTTCAGGAAAATAGATTAAATGGTCATGCACACGGGTCAGACAGGAATTTAGTATTGAATTTCGTATTTAAAATAGACGAATTCTTTTTTTTGTCGTGTGTTGAAAAAACAACACTTGTGTACTGTACGTAGCACAACAGCGAGAAGGACAGAATTCTCCTTGGGGTTTTTTTTTGTGTGTTAACTTCAAAATTGAGCCGCTACTATCGGAAAAATTACAAATTGAAAAAAATTGAAAAATTAAAATCGAACCGAGACACAAGTAATGTCCTTGGACAGGGAACCCAATCTCATGTCCCACTCCGACAGAATCAGAATAATCGATTCGTGGGAGTGTGAAACACGCTGATCATCAGGCTCCTTTCGAGCAGAGGCTGGATCGTTAGTTAACTACTAAATACCCGAACCAGCACCGAGTCTAACAGCCCACCCGCCTTTGCACAAGTTCTTGCTTTTAATTTAGAATCAATACAGACGTCAAAAACGGTTTTCTTTTCCTCACGCAACACGTCAGTAGCGCAGGAGCGTGTGTTTGAGCCCGCTTGCTGTGTGCAGACAGAACGGGGACCTGAGCCCCGGCTCCCGAGCTCCTGTCGGTATTAGTTGTAGAAGTACTGGATGTAGTCGGACTTTTAACAAAGCGGTGCGCCTTTCTTCCAGCATGCAGGCTAGCCAGCTATATTAGTATCAGCAATTTCACCTGTAGACCACAGGACGGTAATGATTTGGACAATGTATACCGCAATGTGTGCATGTACTGCATGTCCGTCGCGCTCCTGCTGCCTGACTGCTTGGCTTAGAGCAATCTCACGCAGGTCTGTAAAGACAATTCGATGCGCTAGTTAATAGAACAGGATTTCTTAAAGTTAAAATCCACACCCACCGGCGTGCGGGCCAAACCAAGGGGTTTCACAGCGGGTCTGCTTGCCGGCCGGAGATACGAAGAGCCGCCGCGCCCGGCATTCAGAGCGGCAGACCCGCACCTGTACCTGGCGCGAGGGCGCGCGCGAGCTAGCGGGCGCGGGAGGGCGGGAGCGACAGCGCGCGCCCTCGTGCAACCAGGTCCGAGTTCCAAACCGTGTTATTCGTCTGCGATTTAAAAACGCGTCTTTTCCCGACACACACGTTGAAAATACATCAAATTGTCAGTGAAATCAACAAAATAGCGCGTTGTTGTTGTTTTTTCCTTTAACGTGCTTTTGTTTGTTTTGAACCCCGTCGCAAGACAAACTGCGCTCCTTCCGACGCCGTGATTCGAAGGATTAACAGCGCTTTCTAAATTTCTGAAGACCTCCCCACGACTCCCATTCCTAGTGTTATTGAGTCTCCCGTACGAAAGATTTCACACAACAGCGCGACCACTCGTGAATTTAAAAGAACGACGCCGTTGAATTTGTACAAAAACCCATTTTCACTGTTGGATAAATGTTCAATGTTGGACAAGAGCGGTACGTCTGCGGGGACAGAGTCCCCAGGGTTGTGACAGGAATACAGGTGCACAGACATTACACCGCCCTGAAGGTCTTCTCTCTTGTCGATCGGGATTTTCGCTTGAGAAGTATTATTATTATTAATAATAATAATAATACTAATTAATAATAATAAGCGAACAGAGTAACAAGCGGGACTTGCTCTGACAGGTTACAGTGACGCTCCTTGAAGCGGAGAGGTCCGCAGACCTTGTTCTGGACAGGATTCACAGACTGAGCCGCAGAACAGAGACCGAAGGACCCCAGTGACCACCCGTCTTATGGCATTGCTATTGATTATCGCAGCTCCCCGGCACGACCAAATAGGTCGTCGAAACGACCTAGTCGAGACACCCAGCCTTCTGCAGGGCGGGCCGGGCAGCGGCGCCTCCGAGCTGCCGAGAGGCCGTGCCAGCGGGTGGGAGAGGGTTTGGAAAACGAGGCCGATTAAAAAAAATAAATAAAATAACGTCAAATAAATCGCGGAGAGAAAAGTTTGCACATCTTAGATCCTCCTGAATCTAAATCTAATCTAAAATCTTTTTTCCAAGTTGTTTTCACGCTCGCTTCCGTCTGGCTCATTCGTCAGCTTGCGAGGACACCGATGCGAGACGGGGCCCGCAGCGGTACCTGTCGTGCAGACGAGCACCGGAAGGCGAGACTTGCTTTTGGAGATGCTCTTCTCTCCGTTAGCGAGCAAAAAGCTCAAAATTGCGTTTGTCTGGGGTTTTTTTTTTACCCTTTCCAATGCGAGTTTTCACAGAAACGCTGGTTCGATTGTAAGAAAAGCTCTGAACACGTCTGCGGTCAGACAGTTCATTCCGCTTCGCTCTCAGCCCCCCCCCCCCCCCGGGGAGCTGCCTCCACCGGCAGTTTGGGCCCGTACGAGCGGCGGAATAAAAGACGAGCGATTTCCTCCTAATCGACTGTTCGCGGTTTTACTTTCCACCCCCGACGTGTGTCCGCGGTCTTCCCATTGACTCCGTTTCAATCTGCACCTCCTATTCCAGACTCCGCTCAAACAGACCTGAAAGAAACAGCTCGGACACCCCCAGCTTTAAGAAAAGACACAGTTTGTTGGTTTTCTAAAGGGATTTCCATCGTGCGGACAGCAACGTCCGTGTACCAGGGGTTCCTGTGGCTGTGGAGACATTTTACTCAGCTTTTGTCCCCATGTTGGTAGAAATACAGTTACACACACACACACAACCTGTCAGGCTGACATCTCCATACATGACACACAATCACATCTACACTAACGCGGTCTCCCTGGGCACCACAAACACTGTGTCGAACCCCATCGTGGTAAATCGGACACACCACAGTCTGTATGGCAAAATGAACAAGCAAGTGTCTGTACGTGTCTGAGCCCCAAGGCACTAGGGCCCAGCAGCTCCCCTGAATTAAGGACAGGCTGACCAGATAAGAAGCTTACTGAACATGACCCGCACAAACAGACACACACATTCCCTCTCCCCCTGAGACACGCATACAAACACCCTTTCAGCGTGTTCTTATAAACACTGTGTCTCCTGTCCCACTGTGGGTGTTAATAATGGCAGAGTTCTGCTGTGTGCCCTCTGACCGGCCTGTAGTCCTAGAAAATGATCACGGTGTCTGTTTAGCACAGCTGCCTAAGAGCAAAGTCAATCTGGTTGTTCTGATATACAAGAAAGAGTGATTTATCTAAAGCAATTTCTAGTCACTATGAATACATAATATGTATCAGTGCATTTACTACAGCAATCTGAGTGAAATGACCCTGCCCAGGGGTACAACAGCAGAATCTGGACCCACAGACGTCTACAGTAGTTACATTCTGTCCAAACCATGTCTCCTGCCTGACCAGGAGTAACAGCAGACTGGGGCTGAGAGACAGGACGTGGACTCTGGGCTGACTGAAGATGGGGAACGGCCCTGTCGAGCTCTCTCTTCACCCTGATTTGTGTGTTGTAAATTGTGATCCCAACGAATCTGTCTTGCAGCTTAGCTTTCCTTTGGCTGTCATTGCCTGTGGTTTCCATCCTCCCTGGGACCCGTCTGGGCACTAGGAGTCCCTTGATGTATCCTGGTGGATGCGCTCTGTAGCCATTAATGACCCTTGGGCCAGGGAGGTCAAGGCACAGTGAAGTGCAGCGATGGCTCTTGGAAACCACAGTCAAACACAACCAGACTGATCCAGCCAAAGACACTTGCAAACTGATTTCATGTACAATGCTGACCTGGAGAGTACGTATTAATTACAGGGGGGGGAATTTCCCTGAAACAATTTCTTTCTGTCTTCATCCATCGTTTTTGTCTTCTTTCCCTGTGTTTATCTCTCTCTCTCTGTCTGTCTGTCCTTCATCTGTGTTTGTCTCTCTGTTCTCGCCTGTTTGTCTTGGGCCTCTCTGTGCCTTTTCAAGAAGATGAAGACAGTTGACTGCCTTGCTTGCATCACCTTGGGGCGCGAAAAGGTGGTGGGTGGGAAAAGCAGAAAGAGGTTCGAATGAACCAAGGCCTGGTATAGGGAGATTTATTTTGTATTGCAGCACAATACAATTCAAGTCTTCATGCAGCCTCACTCACAGCTGAGGTGTCCGATGTGAGCGTGGTGCCGTCTGTGTGGGCATGTTTTTATTAAACTGTGAAATGCAAACGTCTGCAGCCTCACTTTTATCCCCTCTGCTGCACTTGTGCTGTGTCCGGTTGTGGTCGATTTAACTTGGCCATACTTCTTAAGTTAAGTACTCTGTTCAGGGATCGGTGGACTGGTTGTCTACTGCTTGTGTCCGGTTTTGTGAATGAAGTGTTTCGTCAAAGCCCCACACCTCTCTCTCTCTCTCTGACCCTTCTCAATGTGAGCGTGCCCCTTTAAAAAAATGACTCCTAATTAATTTGGCTTCTCGGAGAAGCCGAACGAGCCTTTTGACAAGCAAAGCAGGAGAAATCACAAGACTCAGGACTGTGCTGTGCTATGGCTTTTATGAGTTTTGAGAATTAAAATAGATTTGACTTTTTCCTGTGGTCCAGGCAGCCTGTGTTTCTAGCAGTGCTCTTCTGGGAGGGGGTGACTGTGCTGAGAAGGGCCCTGTGCTGTGAGGAAGGGACTGTTAATTAGTTTCTGTTACACGTTACCTGACCAGAAATGCCAAGACTTCTCATGGTGCGACCAAGACATGTCCTAAAATACTGTAGTCTGCGGTTCGTATGTTATCATATTACTTTCCATACTCTGAGTATTATTATAATCAGTGGCAGCTAATCATAATAATTGAGAACATATAATGTTGTAAATAAAGAAGTGTGTTTCTTGGGGAGCTCAAAACTAACTGCTATGCGTTAGTTGTGGTGCTTCATTACACAAGTCCTGAGAAGTAACTACAAAAATGTAGTTAATGTCCATTACTTTGTAATTATAATGTAAATGTCCATTACAACATTTCGTTAAAGTAATCTATCATGCTTTTAAAGTATTGGAAGACCGTTCCGAGTTCCCCATTCTCTGCAAATACAGCTGGTGCCCAATTAAAGAATTGCCCCAAGGAGATGGCAGCAAAGTTTGCGCTGTAGGACTGCTGCCTCGAACCCCTGACCTTCTGAAAATGGATTGAAAGCAGAGACTCTCCTGGATCTAAAATAATACAACTGGCCAAACGTGGAAACAGATCCTAATCCAACTCCCAAGCCATCCTGACAAAACTCATCACTAATTCCACATCGAACTTTAGCTGACAGTTCAAATGTGCTTATTGTTTGTGAAAGAGGAGGGAAAACACCTGGGAGGTTAAGATAGTCTACATATGGCCAAATATGACAGCATATATTCAGGTAGAGTCCTGAATTCCATTGTGTCTAATGGAATACAGTGTCTATGGCCCCAGAACCAAAACGGCCGCTCACACTGCCCCCTACTGGAAGGACATCAATCTGCTTTTCAGTCTCAAATTCCAAACCCGGAATACGAAGGCAGTTTTGCTCTTTCTGAAGGCTTCTCACGTCTACCTGATGGAAACCTGCCACAAAGTAGTAGGTGTTGTGTTTCTGCTACTTAGCCAGTTAACAAGAAAACAGCCCCATGCGGGCAATGACAGTGATGTCCCCACAGTGGAAATCCACACCCCTGAATGTTGGTATATATCACTCAGAGGTATATTCCAGTCTTTGATTGGATTGCTTAGTGAAGAAATCAGTTGCTAAATGCTGAGACTGGCAGGGCTCTTGACATGAGTCGATATGTATATTGTGAATACATTTGGCAGACCACCCCTTGAATGCACATATTTCACGTTAAATATATGACTTGTACAGAACAGCGCGGTGAATTATCGAAGGCAGTTCAATGGGACGGGCAGAGTGCTTGGCCGTGTAACAGATCGGTACAGAAATGAATGTCCAGCGATGTCGCCAACAATACATTCTGGAGGGCTCTGCTCTCTGCAGGCCGCTGGCTTGAAGAACCGCTGTGTGTGGAGAGCACCCTCCCACGGCCCGACTGGCCAGTCCAATGGAAGACACACAGCTGTCGTTCACGACTGTCACTTGGTAATCTACCGTCCTGAGTCTGAGCCTGGGTCATGCTGCAGTGCTGACTGCGTCCAGGAATCCCGAACGGGTGCTCAGAGTGATCGACGTGCCTGACGTCAGCGCGAGACGCCGGGCGCCGGCTCTCCTGTCGGGCGCAGCGGAGCTCAGGCGTGCCGAACGATGGGCAGCTCTGCAGGTGGGCATGTCTCACTCTCGCCATATCGCGCGCGGGTGTGGCACCCTCGGAGCTAATTCATACAGTAATTACACTCAGTACTAAACAGTCACTAGAGTCTATGTGTGGGGAGGGGGAGTAAGAGCTGTAAAAAAGGACCGTACGCGACGCCCTCGGAACATTTTGAAAAACTGGTGCTATTATTCTGTCAGGGCAACAGCTGGGCCATCAAGACCTCGGAGGTGCCCGGTTCTTAGTCGTGTGGGAGCACCTTCTAGTCAAGCGGGCGAACGTCAGGCCACGGGCGGAAACCCAGGCAGCGTCAGTGCCTGAAATGAGGGACATCTCATGCTGAACCCCGCAGAGAGCTGGCAGGGGTCCTGCTGTCCCCATGCCTGGAGCTTCAGGGAGGCAGAGTCAATGGGGCTCATGGGAAACAGCCACAGAGATAACTCACTGCCTTCCATTCTGTGAAATGTACCTCAGCAGGTTTGTACTGTTAGTGGTGTTGAAGGTGCCTCCCTGTGCTTAGTGCACTGCGCTGTAGGGTGCATCATGCTGTAGTGAACTTGAAGAAAAGATTCCTTAGAACTGTTTATCATGGCACTCTCATGAGCCAATGTAACACAAGGCACTGTGAATGTAAGGTAAGACGCCAGAGGAATCCACCACAGAAGTAACCCAGCTCAAAAATTCCTGCGACGCGTTTGCCAAGGTTGACTTTCGTGAGGGACATGTTGATGCTCCCACCCACACGGCTGCTCTGCTTAAACACATCCGCGCTCTAACACCGACACACACACGCACGCGCACGCGCACACACACACACACACGCGCACGGTTCAGCCGATTTATCATAATATGCTTTATCTGAAAAGTAAGGATCTTACCTCGGGATAAAGTGAGGAAAAGAGAGATTTCCCGGTCAGAGCCGCTGAAGGGGGCAGACTGGAGAGAGAGCAAGGAGCGGGTGGACAGGGGACGCCGGGCGCTGACAGACGGGATGCACTGCCGGAAAAACGGACGGAGGAGCCGGAGGGCAGCCCTGCCCTGGGATGGTCAGACTAGCAGGGAAAACTGGGGGATCAGTGGATTGATGCCGTCTGACAGACGGGGCAGATGGACAGACTGATGGAGGGGCAGAGCAGCAGGATTCCCGCACCGTGCCTGTGTGATGCGCTGAGCTGCAACCCCACAAAACGAAGAGAAGGAAAAAGTGAAGACAGAGTGAAGGAGTGCGGGGGAGAGAGGGAGAGGGAGGGGGGGTAGAGGGGGGATTTAAACTGCAGGCCAGTGATGTCATGTGTGTGTGTGTGTGTGTGTACGCTTGTGAGAGTCTTTGTGTGTTTTTCATGCACGTAAGTGCTTGTCGGTCAGGGTGTGTGTCTGTTAGCGATGCACACTCAGTGGGAGTGCTCATTGGTGTGAGAGTGTGTGACTTGCGTGTTTTAGAGCTGAGTCAGGGTCCACTAGGGGACTGACGAAAGACAATGAACAGCAGCTCTAGTTTGGACAGATCTCCTGTTTGTTCTGGAGTTCCAGCCCTGGTGAGAGTCCAATGGGGTCAGAACAGCGTGGTGCCAGCCGGTGCCTGATGCCAGGCTCACCGTGTGGATGAGATCAGTAACCCTGTGCTGCCGGACTGCAGCCTGCTCCTGGCACGGAATCTGTATCCGGGAGAGTCCTGGGAGGCAGGTTAACTGGGGCACTGTTTCAGGGATCAGTTGAGGAGGGCCGAAGCAGGCAGTGTCTAGTGCCCTGCCCGGGCCGTGGCAGTGTTGGCACACTTAGTGTTTGGTGAGTGGGGACCGCTGGACAGTCAGTTCTTGTGGTCCTTGCAAGGTGTGGATCTTCTGTCCAAGTCCACCAGGGTTCTCTAAATGAGTGGGCTGTACATGGGCAGAGAGGTTAGACCTTGTAAACAAGATGATGGTGCTGCCACATCTCGCTGTCTACGTGATGCAGCATTTGAGTTTGGACAGTTTGTGTGGGACCTCCTTAGCCGAGCTCTGTTCAGTCCAGGAGTCTTCCTCATCCAGATTCTGTGCTGGTGCGTCTGTGGCTCTGCTTAAACACCCACTACTTTAATACTCACTGCTGGGACCGTGACTCCAAAATAAACTGGTGTGCTTGTGAAGTGTGGGTGTCTGTATAGGTTTCTCTGGTTTCTGACTGCAGATAGAAAGAGCTGTCACTGCTAAAGCCAAAACGGTGTGTTCCTTCACCAATGTCTGTCTCCCATCTTCTATCGTCAGTGTGCAGTGTGTATTATTATTAATCTTGGTCTTTAACAGCATTAGAGTTAAGCATGTACCTTTAACTCTTTCACCTAGTTTTCTCTCACTCTTCTTCCTCCCTGTCTCTCTCTCTCTCTCTCTCTCGCAGTGCGTGTCTATCCCCTGCAGGGTCGCCCCCAGTTAGAGCACACTCGGCCTCTGTGGGGACCCCCCAGCTGGTGCTGCGTTTACTGTACAGTCAGCTCTGTAATCTGCTCTTTGCAGACAGGATGGGGTGGGGGTGGGGGTCATGCTGTTCAGTCATGCCCGGGAAACACTTCCCAGAGCTCTAATTCCATACGACTTATGGAGAAATGAATGTGGAGCACTCACAGTCAACAGACTGAGCTGAAACAGTGCAGGGGGGCTAAAGGAGTGTTGAACCATTCCTAGGCCACTGTACCTGCTGACTCGGGGCACTACAGTACAGACATACATTAAAAATACCAGCAACAAAGGCAGGACAGTGCTGCTCCCTGGCTTGACACCACAGGGAGTCTGTGCTTACGGGTTTGGGTGTGTGCTACTGTGTTCTTGTGTACATGTGTGTTACAGTGTGTGTGTCTATCAGTGTGTGAATTACAGTTCGTGTTACAGTGCTGAAGTAGATAATGATTTACTCTCTCTTAATTTGTGCATTTTTGGTTTAGCATGCCTCAAGAACCTATACGACTTCTTAAGTTAGGACTCCTTGCTTCTCACTTAAATACACTTCTGTGCGACCAGCAACGGGGAACGAGACAGAGGGTGTGAGATAATATAGCCTTGTGCAAACCATGCCCAGAGAGGACGACAATCACTTGGGTGACATGCAGGCAGCTGGGTGATTGAAAAAATCTATAAGCATCTTTTTTTTTTGGTCTTAGACTCTTCCTAATGTGTACAGTGTATTGTATAAAATCTAAACAGTTCAAAACAAATTTGTTCATCTTAACATTCAATACACAAAAAGATGAAACAAGACAGTATCCAATAAATAATCAGATACAAATCTAATAAAGAAGAAACGATATGTAATCTAACTTTAAAATGGCATTTGAAAGGCTCAGTGGGAAGTGAGAGCAGAGGGACAGATGACAGACGTGCAGTTCAGATGTGACTGTGGACTTCTGATACAAGCATGTTCCACATAGTCTTCCCTTCTTATTCACACGAGTTTGACAAACATGGACACACCCTTAGTTTAAACATGAATTAGTGCAACAAAATAAATGTCTTACATAAATAAAAGCAATTGTTTTTGTCTGGGAGTTAGGGGTGGCCCTGGAACAAGCCCTCCTATTTACATATCCTATTCTTATGAATGGAAATCAGTTTTAAATTATTTTTTTTATTTACACAGCATTTTTCAAGAATGCATCTGCCGCGTAAACCGAGCACTACTAAATGTGAAAGTGTGTTGGTGTGTGTGAAAGTGTGCTTGTTATAAAGTGTTCCAGTGAGGCTCAGTGTGTGTGCTTGGCAGTAAGTTACAGTGCAATACAGTAATGGAGTGTGTGTGCAAAGCGTTTCTGGTGCGAAGGGGGTGAAGAAGTACACTAACGATCATTGCTAACGAGCCCATATGGCAGCAGACGGCCTGTTGCGGGTGCTGCATTATTTAAAGGCAGTGAAGCATGGAAGGGCTTGAGAGCGGTAATCCCCAACCATGTTCTGACACGTGCCACGCAGACACACCACACTAGCTGGGCTGTGCCACAGGGAGACATCTCACCAGCTACAGTTCACTGTACCTGCCCTCACACACTGTAACTCTCCTCTCTCACACTGTACCTGTCCTCTCTGTCTCACACTGTAACTCTCCTCTCTCACACTGTACCTGTCCTCTCTGTCTCACACTGTAACTCTCCTCTCTCACACTGTACTTGCCCTCTCTTTATCTCACACTGTAACTCTCCTCTCTCTCACTGTACCTGTCCTCTCTTTATCTCACACTGTAACTCTCCTCTCTCACACTGTACCTGTCCTCTCTGTCTCACACTGTAACTCTCCTCTCTCACACTGTACTTGCCCTCTCTTTATCTCACACTGTAACTCTCCTCTCTCACACTGTACCTGTCCTCTCTTTATCTCACACTGTAACTCTCCTCTCTCACACTGTACCTGTCCTCTCTTTATCTCACACTGTAACTCTCCTCTCTCACTGTACCTGTCCTCTCTGTCTCACACTGTAACTCTCCTCTCTCACACTGTACCTGTCCTCTCTGTCTCACACTGTAACTCTCCTCTCTCACACTGTACCTGTCCTCTCTGTCTCACACTGTAACTCTCCTCTCTCACTGTACCTGTCCTCTCTGTCTCACACTGTAACTCTCCTCTCTCACACTGTACCTGTCCTCTCTGTCTCACACTGTAACTCTCCTCTCTCACTGTACCTGTCCTCTCTGTCTCACACTGTAACTCTCCTCTCTCACTGTACCTGTCCTCTCTTTATCTCACACTGTAACTCTCCTCTCTCACACTGTACCTGTCCTCTCTGTCTCACACTGTAACTCTCCTCTCTCACACTGTACCTGTCCTCTCTTTATCTCACACTGTAACTCTCCTCTCTCACACTGTACCTGTCTTCTCTGTATCTCACACTGTAACTCTCCTCTCTCACACTGTACCTGTCCTCTCTGTCTCACACTGTAACTCTCCTCTCTCACTGTACCTGTCCTCTCTGTCTCACACTGTAACTCTCCTCTCTCACACTGTACCTGTCCTCTCTGTCTCACACTGTAACTCTCCTCTCTCACTGTACCTGTCCTCTCTTTATCTCACACTGTAACTCTCCTCTCTCACATTGTACCTGTCCTCTCCGTCTCACACTGTAACTCTCCTCTCTCACTGTACCTGTCCTCTCTTTATCTCACACTGTAACTCTCCTCTCTCACATTGTACCTGTCCTCTCTGTCTCACACTGTAACTCTCCTCTCTCACACTGTACCTGTCCTCTCTGTCTCACACTGTAACTCTCCTCTCTCACTGTACCGGTCCTCTCTTTATCTCACACTGTAACTCTCCTCTCTCACTGTACCTGTCCTCTCTGTCTCACACTGTAACTCTCCTCTCTTACTGTACCTGTCCTCTCTGTCTCACACTGTAACTCTCCTCTCTCACACTGTACCTGTCCTCTCTGTCTCACACTGTAACTCTCCTCTCTCTCACTGTACCTGTCCTCTCTGTCTCACACTGTTACTCTCCTCTCTCACTGTACCTGTCCTCTCTGTATCTCACACTGTAACTCTCCTCTCTCACACTGTACCTGTCCTCTCTGTCTCACACTGTAACTCTCCTCTCTCTCACTGTACCTGTCCTCTCTTTATCTCACACTGTAACTCTCCTCTCTCACACTGTACCTGTCTTCTCTGTCTCACACTGTAACTCTCCTCTCTCACTGTACCTGTCCTCTGTCTCACACTGTAACTCTCCTCTCTCACTGTACCTGTCCTCTCTGTCTCACACTGTAACTCTCCTCTCTCACACTGTACCTGTCCTCTCTGTCTCACACTGTAACTCTCCTCTCTCACTGTACCTGTCCTCTCTTTATCTCACACTGTAACTCTCCTCTCTCACACTGTACCTGTCCTCTCTGTCTCACACTGTAACTCTCCTCTCTCTCACTATTTCTGTCTCACACTATAAGTCTGTAAAGCTACTCTACTAAAGTGTATTGTGTCTCTAGGACTTGGTAACAGTGTAATTTGTATTGTGTTTGTCTTGGTGGGTGAAATAGTTTTGATTTTATTCTGTTAATTTGTATTTTTTATTACATTATAGAAGTGCTCTTCTGAGACTAGTTGATTTTGGTGTGGTTCGAGGCAGTGAGCTTCAGGACTAGCTGATGGAGGGGACTCTTCTGGGCTCAGCGGAGCTTTGTGTAGGTCTCTCTTTCGGTTTCTGTTTCTTAAGCTAATCCAGTAGTTTGATGCTTTTTGTATATTTTAAATAAGCACAGCAGCTATATATTAAATACATTGCCAGCAACCTTACTATTGCATTATATGAGTGGAGACAAAACATTTCATTTGTGATCGAAGTAAACAGAGTTTGGTTTGGTTGCAGGTAAATAATAATAAAGAAGAAGGGCTGTTCTTCCCCTTTGGAAGAGGTGTTAGTGGGGCCAGCAGGGGGCGCTCACCCTGCCGTCTGTGTGGGTCCTAATGCCCCAGTACAGTGACGGGGACACTATACTGTAAACAGGTGCCATCCTTTAGATAAGATGTAAAACTGAGGTCCTTACTATCTGTGGTCATTAAAAACCCCAGGGCGTTTCTCGAAAAGAATAGAGGTGTTACCCCAGTGTCCTGGCCAAATTTCCCCCTGGCCCTTATGAATCATGGCCTCCTAATAATCCCCATCTCTGAACTGGCTTCATCACTCTGCTCTCCTCCCCACTGAGAGCTGGTGTGTGGGGAGCTTCCAGGTGGGGCTGCACACTGGTGGTGGTGGAGGAGAGTCCCCATCATCTGTAAAGCGCTCTGAGTGGAGTGTCCAGAAAACTGCTATATAAGAGTAAGGAATTATTATTATTACTACACAAAATTAAAAGAGGACAGCAGCCTATTTTTGCCCTGTAGGTATTGCTTGACATGTTTATTTGCATGTGAATTCTATTTGCAGGGCCCCTGTAGAATTAAAGATGTAGTATTCCCCCCATGCCTTGTTTCAGTAGCTTCACTGCCAGGCTAAAGACCACAGTGTATGGATCGCTCCAGTTTTGTGTATGCAGGAGGGCGTTGATCAGGGTAAAGCGGTATCTCGGGTGAGATGATAGCTGGACCAGGACAGCAGCAATGACAACTTCTAGCCCCAGTTCAGCCCTGTCTAAAACCAGCCCTGCTAGTTTTCACTGTATCTTCTGAGAACATTGACTTGATTCTTATGTCAAAACCTTTACCCCTCTCCCATACTATTGTGGGGAGTTTTGAGTTCTGAGGTTTCAAATCCAAAATGCTTTTTCAAACTCCATACAACAGGCAAATATTGTTCCCTTTTTTTTCTGATGTGCATTAGTTTAGAAGCGTACAGTATGAACAGGGTTTTAATGTGAATCCAGTCTGACTCTTACTGAGAGCACTGTGGGGAAAGGAAGGCCAGTATCTGGTGGCCGATGGTACAGTACAAAGATTATTGGGCACCGGCCAGTTTCGAGGGCTGAGTTCAAGGTCTTGAGCAGCTCCTCCTCTAGCTCAGGGCTCCAGCACCTCGTTAAGGCTGACATTAGGCCTGTTGCTGTTCCTGGGCTGCAGGGTGGTAACTCAGTCCAGGGTGTTCTGGGCATCTTTGATGCAACTTTCGGGTGTTCTTAGCTTCTTTATTTTATTTAGAGTCAAGTGTTTTTTGTGTAACAGTATGTATATTTCCTCAGTGCCGAAGGAAGAGATGTCGTGGCTGGGGTTCTAGAGTCCACACGGTGGACGTCAGACTCACAGCAGACAACATCCTTGATGACCTTGTCCTGGGATTTCTAGATATTCCAACCGCTTACAATTAGAGATCTCCAGGATCTCGTCAAATTCAGTGTTAATGCTCTCTTATTTCTCAGGGAACATAAAAGACACAGATGACAACTTTTTTGTTTCACACTACAAGTTTCTCCCGGTTTTTCTAAGTCTCCAGCTCCCCTCATCTCTGCAGGTCGCTCTGGCACCATGGCTGATTGGCTCTGTGTTATTCTTAATATTATTGACGGAAAGAGACTCACACTCTCCCACACACACTCACACACAATGGGTCTCTCATAATGAATTGGATGTTTAATCCTCTGGAATGTTTCCCAATTACCCTGCAGCCCTAAATACATCTTACATAATAGTCCGCCACTACAATAGAGGGCCTGTGGTGCCGCAAGGAGAGCGAAGCTGTGGAAATCATCGATGCCCCTTATTGCACCCTGTACATCTTACACAGGCTTATCACAATTGAGATTATGATGTGCTACATTACTGCTCTGTTACAGTACTGTACCACTCTGTCACTGTGTTATAACACACCTTCACTGTGCTGTACCACTCTGTTACTGTGTTATAACACACTTTCACTGTGCTGTTCCACTCTGTTACTGTGTTATAACACACCTTCACTGTGCTGTACCACTCTGTTACTGTGTTATAACACACTTTCACTGTGCTGTACCACTCTGTTACTGTGTTATAACACACCTTCACTGTGCTGTTCCACTCTGTTACTGTGTTATAACACACTTTCACTGTGCTGTTCCACTCTGTTACTGTGTTATAACACACTTTCACTGTGCTGTACCACTCTGTCACTGTGTTATAACACACCTTCACTGTGCTGTACCACTCTGTTACTGTTATAACACACTTTCACTGTGCTGTACCACTCTGTTACTGTGTTATAACACTCCTTCACTGTGCTGTACCACTCTGTCACTGTGTTATAACACTCCTTCACTGTGCTGTACCACTCTGTCACTGTGTTATAACACACCTTCACTGTGCTGTACCACTCTGTCACTGTGTTATAACACACCTTCACTGAGCTGTACCACACCTTCACTGTGTTATAACACACCTTCACTGTGCTGTACCACTCTGTTACTGTTATAACACACTTTCACTGTGCTGTACCACTCTGTTACTGTGTTATAACACTCCTTCACTGTGCTGTACCACTCTGTCACTGTGTTATAACACTCCTTCACTGTGCTGTACCACTCTGTCACTGTGTTATAACACACCTTCACTGTGCTGTACCACTCTGTCACTGTGTTATAACACACCTTCACTGAGCTGTACCACACCTTCACTGTGTTATAACACTCCTTCACTGTGCTGTACCACTATGTCTGCTGAGAAAGAGAGGGTGAGGGAGAGAGACAAGGAGAGAGACAGAGAGACAGAGGAGGAGGCGTGTGGGGCAGGCTGCCTGGACGCTGACACTCTGCAGCTCTAATCCAGATTAGAGTGTCTAAAAGAGGCCTGTGTATCTCCTGCCCTGACTCTAATACATAGCTCTGTCAGCACCAATCACTCAGGGCACTAATCCCCCACCTACAACCCCTGCATGCGGTACAATCACACAATTGGAAATCATACAAGAACATCACTGCAAAAAAAAAACAACTGATGGGGTTTGGCTTCAACACACTGGACACCGAAAGAGAAGAAACAGGAGGAGGGAGGGGAGCTGGGTGGTGTCACAGGACACCATATTCACTGTGCATAGTACTCTGTGACAGATCTGATTATTCTTTGCTTTTGAAAACTATTGCTGCTGTGTCTGTCATCACTGTGTGTCCTCACCACATCTTGCGTTTAAAGCAATTCATATCCTTGAATCCAGCAAGCAGCTGGAGCAGATCAGTGATGGGCGTGGACCAGGTTCTGCTTGTGTCTGGGCCTCAGCATGTTGAGCCATGTTCGTGGTGAAAAACACTTCGTAACTTTGCATCAGACATCCTGTAACACACCCAGTTTATTAGACTTCTCTTACTTTTGTTTCCTTTTTCCAGGTGGAAACACTTTTTGACTACCAGCGATTACTGATAATAACTGTCTTCAGACTTTTCACAGTTCGGTGTGTGCGTGTGTGTGAACTGGAGTGTGGCACCGTGTAATTGGTTATCACAGAGCTTGTCAGTGTATTGTTTATTGCAGTTCGTGTCAATGTGTATATAACACACTAGGTCAGTATATATATGTGTGTGCCAATAATTTTGTATAACAGTGTGAGTATGACAGTGGGGGTAAGTCTGTGTCTGTGTATCACAGCATTTTGTGGTCAATATATGTGTCAATGCTATCAATGTTTATGTCTGTGTGTGTATCTCAGTCTGTGTGTCGCAGTGTATGAGTGCAGCTGGGGTTGCAATGAGACAGTAAATGAAGTTGACACTGAGCTGCTCAGTGGATTAGCATAACAGTGTAATGGCACACTCAGAGAGAGGGGTAGGTATTCCGCAATAAGCAAAGACAGACCAGCTGTAAGTGTCCACTTAGTGCCTGCAGGAAGAATAGACACCAACAAATAGACTTCTGTCATACTGAGAATCACCTGCCTTCATCACACTGATGGAGTGAAAGTGTGCAAACGCACAGTGAGAGTATGATGCAGTATAGAGAGAACGTGGCATGGCACAGTGAGAGTGTGGCACAGCAGCACTGTGAGAGTACGACACAGCACAGTGACAGTGTGGCACAGCAGCACTGTGAGAGTTCGACACAGCACAGTGAGAGTGTGGCACAGCAGCACTGTGAGAGTACGACACAGCACAGTGAGAGTGTGGCACAGCAGCACTGTGAGAGTACGACACAGCACAGTGACAGTGTGGCACAGCAGCACTGTGAGAGTACAACACAGCACAGTGACAGTGTGGCACAGCAGCACTGTGAGAGTACAACACAGCACAGTGACAGAGTGGCACAGCAGCACTGTGAGAGTATGACACAGCACAGTGACAGTGTGGCACAGCAGCACTGTGAGAGTATGACACAGCAGCACTGTGAGAGTTCGACACAGCACAGTGAGAGTGTGGCACAGCAGCACTGTGAGAGTATGACACAGCACAGTGACAGTGTGGCACAGCAGCACTGTGAGAGTACGACACAGCACAGTGAGAGTGTGGCACAGCAGCACTGTGAGAGTACAACACAGCACAGTGACAGAGTGGCACAGCAGCACTGTGAGAGTACAACACAGCACAGTGACAGTGTGGCACAGCAGCACTGTGAGAGTACGACACAGCACAGTGACAGAGTGGCACAGCAGCACTGTGAGAGTATGACACAGCACAGTGACAGTGTGGCACAGCAGCACTGTGAGAGTATGACACAGCACAGTGACAGTGTGGCACAGCAGCACTGTGAGAGTTCGACACAGCACAGTGAGAGTGTGGCACAGCAGCACTGTGAGAGTATGACACAGCACAGTGACAGTGTGGCACAGCAGCACTGTGAGAGTACGACACAGCACAGTGAGAGTGTGGCACAGCAGCACTGTGAGAGTACGACACAGCACAGTGACAGTGTGGCACAGCAGCACTGTGAGAGTATGACACAGCACAGTGAGAGTGTGGCACAGCAGCACTGTGAGAGTATGACACAGCACAGTGAGAGTGTGGCACAGCAGCACTGTGAGAGTACGACACAGCACAGTGAGAGTGTGGCACAGCAGCACTGTGAGAGTACAACACAGCACAGTGACAGTGTGGCACAGCAGCACTGTGAGAGTACAACACAGCACAGTGACAGAGTGGCACAGCAGCACTGTGAGAGTATGACACAGCACAGTGACAGTGTGGCACAGCAGCACTGTGAGAGTATGACACAGCACAGTGAGAGTGTGGCACAGCAGCACTGTGAGAGTACGACACAGCACAGTGACAGTGTGGCACAGCAGCACTGTGAGAGTATGACACAACACAGTGACAGTGTGGCACAGCAGCACTGTGAGAGTACGACACAGCACAGTGACAGTGTGGCACAGCAGCACTGTGAGAGTACGACACAGCACAGTGAGAGTGTGGCACAGCAGTACTGTGAGAGTTCGACACAGCACAGTGACAGTGTGGCACAGCAGCACTGTGAGAGTTCGACACAGCACAGTGACAGTGTGGCACAGCAGCACTGTGAGAGTTCGACACAGCACAGTGACAATATTATGTGTCTTTTATAGTTTTGTTCTTACTTTTCTCTGTACTTTGCTGTTTCTCCTTGAACTCAGAGCTCAGCCAACCAGAGTGCAGCTCCATCACAGCAGAGCAGTCATGGGCAGAGACTCTCTTCTGACTCCCTGTTCATCAACACACAAACAAAATGCCCTTCTTCTTTATTATTATTTACCTGCACCCAAACCAAACCCAGTTTGCTTCAGTCACAAACGAAATGTCTTCTCTAATATCATGCAGTAGTAAGGATGGCCACCAGGTGGAAGCATAGACCATGTTATTCGACCTGCTTTGTTAAATTCTTGTATGGCAATAGTAAGAGACATTAATGCTGTCACCCTGAATGTCCAGCAGCATTGTCTTCATTTGGCTGTGACTCCACTGATGCCATGTTTGTTGACCACTCATGCACCCCAGCCATTGGAAATTCAAGTGGCCATTGACCTCTGTAGGCTTTCAGGTTTAAAGAAATGGAAATGCTGTAGTGTCTCATGTGTCTCACTTCTCTCATTAGAACATGAAGCGGACATTGTCTGTATCAGTGTTCTGTCAATTTCAAGGAACCACAACCCATATCTATTACACTAACCTAGGAGTTTCCAACACAGGTATTCTATGCAGCTTCATGTTATGAAAAGCTCTGCATCTTGGAGAAACGTTAAATTGATCTAATTAAAGTTTAACTGGACCCGTTGATCCCTAAATCTGGAGTTAGAAACCCCTGCACTAAACATATTTGTGGGAATCAGAGGGAGCCCATGCTGAGATCTGTGACCATATAACTGCTGTTTTATTAGCAGTTTTTCAGAAAGGATTTAACGCTTACATTTAATTTGTATTTGTAGAGGACAACACAACAAGGTCCTACAGATATAAGAAAAACAAGATATAGAGGTCTAAGATAAATAGAGGGCCAAAGAAACAGACCCCGTGCCTTGTAAAAGTATTCAGACCCTTCCTATGGTGTCCCATCTTGTGAAATTACCAAGTAAAGTGTGAACATTTTTAAAAAATTGAATATGTTGTTCAATTGCTATGCTCGTCTCATCAGGACCCAGACCTGTGAACTCTGGTGGGAGCACCTATCGCGGCCATGATGATGGATCTATGGGGATATGTCTCTGCTCATCTGCACGTTTGCCCCATTCTTCTTGGCCAGTTTCTTCAGGCTGTCTCATGTTGCTTGGGGATCGCTTACAGACGACAGTGTTCAGGGTTCGGGTCTTTCTACGGATTTTTAGTAGGATTCAGTTCAGGATTTTGATGGGGACAATCAAGGACATTCACTTTCTTAGTCTGAAGCCGGACTGTTTAAATTGTCTGTAAAATAAATTGGGGTTATGGAGGTGAGTCTAGCATTTTAGGAGGAGAATGAAACAGAAGAGTCATGATCAATTCTCATGGATTTTTTAATTGCTATAAAATGGTATAGGATCTTGCAAGAATATCAACAATTGTTTTCACTGTCTTAAACTGTGTTTTTATGCTTGTTTTTCTCCTGTACTGTATATTTTCCAGCATGTGTATCTGTTTGTTGCTGATTTTCCTTTTACTTGAAACGCTGTCCTGAAAGGTGCTTAGTAAAGGCTGAATATGATAATTACGTCTGTAAGTTACTGGCAGAGAGAAGGAAAACTGCCATGAAATCTTAGAAATATCCATGTATAATTCCACAGACACGTAAAACGATATGGGCATGAATATAAACAATGAGCTATCCCTACAGTCTCTGAGTCTCATTTTCAAGGCTCATATGATAACAAGTCTGAACTATTTCTGGATGTATCCACTGAGGTATAGGGGAAAATGAAATCGTGTTATCTTCAGAGTTTTGAGAGTGGTTTAGAGTAGTTTTGTACAAGTCCATATTGATTAAGATTCCTTTCTTAAATTTTGATTAAGAAGCCTGTGACCTGTGAGATCTGCAGGTGTGCTGTATCTCAATATGGAATTCAGACCCCTAGAAAACAATGATATCAATTGGTTAATTATTTTTCTATGGGCTCTGTTTGTTGATGAATTGAGAGATTTGATTGGTTGACGTATAGATAGGATGCACCTGGGGGATGTACTCCGTAAAATGTCTTCTCATTATTTCTTCTGTATTTTTTTTACATTCAAGTCACATCATCTACTCTTGAGGTCATCTTGCAACAGGCAACCAGAATGGAGACTTTTAGCCCAGATGAGTTAGAGCACGCTCACTGGGGGACAGTACTGTGTTGCTGCAGTTGGCTTTCGTTTTACCGTGCTTACAGCAGTGCTTGGCAGAGCCAGTCCTAACCTTTACCACACAACGGGTATGGGTATTTCTTCCATGATTTCCTTATGGTCCACTACCCTTTCCTGAGCCTTTACCATAGTATACCACAGTGACATATTTCCTTTTACTTACATGAGCACACAAACACTGCCTGGATATGATTTCATAAAAAGTTTATAAAAATCTTTAAAAAAAAAACAAAACAGCAATACAAATGACAATCATAGCCATAGTAGAAAAGTATATTCTCCCAAACAGATCCTCACTTCATATACAATTTAACACAACAGTCAGACTCAAAATACTGGCTTTGTTTAAGGCACTTTGTAAAGTTAGCAAGTTATAGTATATATTGTGTGTTTATATACAGTAAGTCGATTTGTATGGTGCAGCTACAATATTTTACTCATTGAGAAAGGGCGAATTTATCCGGACAATGTCAGACCGGCTGTGGTATCTTCACCTGTATTAACCCCCTGCTTCCTCTTTCTCTTTCTCTCTCGCCCACTCCGTGTACTAAGAGGAATGTGCAAGACAGTCTGGGACACAAACCGCATCATCAATCCACAAACAGTTAAAAAGAGATCAAATCCCAAGACTTGCATGGCGTTGTCCTATGACACGGAAATAACTCAAACATTTAAGTGGTTATGAAGTTATTAGACAGGTTTTCACCATTATTCTTTTCCCATTTCCCTTTTTCACTGCCTTTCTTGACACGGTCCCTTTTTCCCACCTCTTCTCCCTCGTTTCTGGCTCTAGGCTTTACCTTCTAATTCGCGTGTTAACAACTTTTATTCCATAGCAGGCAGAAGGAAGACAGTCTCTTTGTTGAACTTGAATTTCAGCATGGATTTCTCTGATGGAGAGCTTCAGTAAAAAGCCATTTATTTTAAAGTTACAGCCGTTCATCTCTTATGTCAGTAGGTCAGTGAAATAGCTGTCAGTCGTGATGGCGTGACACTTGACCACAGTTTGACCACAGCCCTGCTTTCACAGTCTGAACTGCTTTATAAGACTCTGCCACGTGTAGCTTACACCTCTGTTGACTCCTGAAGAGAAAACAGTAATCCCTTATTTTGGCAGGCAACTGTGAAAGCCTTACTAATGCATTTTCAAGAACATTTGCATATCATCTCTAAAGAATGAGCTTGCTCAGGGTGTTTTAAATGGTGTTCCTATGGGCTCTTCCACACTCCAAACTCAGTTTCCAGATGATTTCTAATTTCTTAAGTCTAGGCAGAGTGGCTTAGTGGAAAAAACCAACTGTAGCTCTGGCCTCCACCCTCTGACACCACCGCACTTGGAGCAGGAGTGGGTATTTCATCTGATATACCAATCAGCTCTAAGCCTGGGGGGTGGGGCGGAGTTGCGTGAAGGCTGTTCTGCACATCTTTTGCCGACCACAAGAACCATTTATGGGTATGGGTATGGGTTAGATGGCTATGGTGTTATTTCGTGTTTGTGTTCTCTGTCTAGGCAATATGGCCACCTGGTTTGCATACTGCAGTATCATTGGTTAGGAGCCTTTCCATGGGAATGTGCTGACGTAGTCAGTCTTCATGCAGTGTGCAAGCTGGGCGGCTATATTGCCTATGGCCACACCCATCTCGCCTTTCCATGTTTATGACAAGAAGTCTACAGAAGAGGACAGGAGGCCCATCAAGCACCTTTGGTTGCTTGTAGTTCACTGATCCTCTGATTTTATCCTGCCTTTTCTTGACGGTACAGTACCTGGGAATCAGCTCCAGGTATTTTCAAAATTAGAAATCACTCAAAACCAAGTTCTGATATGAGAACGAGTCCACAAGAATAAAGGGGTATACATTTTCTTCAGGAAGAGGGTACATTAGCATAGATACGGTATGAAGCATTTTGGAAATGTGTCTATAAATGCTTTAAGTGTCCCCATAGGGAGTTTCAGCTTTCTTTTGATTTGTCAGCATTAAGAATATAGTCCACACCAAAAAAGAGTAAAATATGTTTTTCCCTTTTTCATGTTTGAGCCAGATCAGAGCAGGAGAAACTCCCCATCACAGAACACCAAAGAGCATCTAGGAGTATACATACACATAGATACAATTTTTTATATATATAGAAAGAGAGGAAGATTTATATTAGTGCAAAATATTATTTCAGGTTTATACATTATAAAAAAAACATTAATACTGTGCTTGAATCATCCTGACTGGTCCACTTGCCCCTCCAGCAAAATCAGATTCCCTTGTTCTGTGCAAAATCAAAAATTCCTAAAATCACTTTTTTTCCAGTGTGGAGTGACACTTGATCCAGCTGAGATTAAAACTGGGAGAACTTGGCTTGAACTGGTCTATCTGACTGAGATCCCTGTGAGACAGAACCAGTAGTGCAGGTAGGCACCAGCGGAGATTACATCCTACAGGAAATATACTGGCCATACTGCTTTTTACTGACTGTTTTGGTTGGTATTCTCTAATGGTTTATGCCACCTGAACTGGTTTACAGTGGCTTTACTGATTTATAGTAAATGTACTGGGTAACTATGACTGAGTACTGTACTGATGTTGGTAATACTGGTTTACACTGGTTTTACCAATTTATACTGACTTATACTGGTTGTACCAGTTTATATTGTCTGAGCTAGGTGATTTATATGGGCTGTACTGGTTTATACTGGCAGAAGTGATTTATGATGGCAGTCCTGATTTAAGCTGGTGGACTGGCTTAGTACAGCAGTATACTGACTTCAATACGCGCTGTTTTGGAGGTTGAGGTGTAGCGTCTGCGCTGATCTACCTGTTTAAAGATTTGGGATGTAAGTGGTATCACGGCCGTGTCTCACAGCAGTCACACAGATGACTTTGAAACCTGTACGGAGACGAGGACACTGGGGTCAGAACTCGGGGACTGCAGTGAGGGCAGCAGACCTCACTGTGGGCCATGTGAACAAACCACTCTCTGGCACTCTCCGTCTCCACGTGGCTGTGTCCAGTGAGAGGACAGCCCAGTGAGGGTGAGATGTCACTGGCAGGGGACGTCCTTACTGACGGCCTGCGGGCCCTCCTCCCACTCCTCTGGCCCGAGGGTCAGGGAAGGCGAAGCCGGGGTCAGGGGCAGACTCTCCAGCGACTCGGACAACAGGCGCTGGTTCTCATGCTGGGGGCAAAGCACATACCGTCCCGGCTGGTGCACTTCTGCTACGGCCACCGGGGCGGCGCCCTTGAGCGGGCTCAGGGAGAAGGGCGGCGGCGGCGCCTTGAGGAAGGCATCGCCCCCCAAGGGCTCGCGGCCCCCCACGGCCCCCAGCTCCGAGCCGGGCTCCTCCATGTTGACGTACAGGATGTCTTCGGGCCCTTGAGGGTCCGGGAGCTCCTCTAGGGTCTTCTCGAGCTGACAGCGCAGGGACTCAAACCCAGGCCGGTCCTTAGGGCTCAGCAGCCAGCAGGAGAACATCAGGGCATAGCTGAGAGAGAGAGGGAGAGAGGGAGGGAGTTAGGGAGGACAGAGGAAGGCAAAAAGGCAGGTGGCGACACCTGTTAAACTGTGGTGGCAATATTGTCAGTTCTGCCAATAAAGCACCTTTAATTGAAACTCAGTTATACTGACTGACAGAATCAGGCAGAACTGGTCAAACACAGAGTCAAATAAACAGGCTGTCAGACAGACAGAAAACAAAATCAGACGGATAAACAGTCATACAGAGTCAGAATGAGAGAGTCAGACAGTCAGATAGGCAGGCTGCATTGCTCACATGCTGTCCAGGCAGTCCGGGGGCTGTTTGAGCCGGTTGCCCTGTCTCAGGTAGTCATAGATCTCACTGTTCTCCACACCAGGGTAGGGCGTCTGGCCCCTTGTGGCTATTTCCCACATCGTCACACCAAACGACCACTAAAAGACAGAGAGAGGATGAGTGTGGGGTAGAGCGTGGGAGTGAGATGAATTAATACAGACACGTTGAACACAGCCGTATAATAACATTGGGCTGAGAGAAAGAAGAGGAAATGATACAGATTGAGTAATTTATATATTATTGTGAAGAAATACATTGCTTATTAGACATGCACATGCTACTGCACATAACTCTGCATACAGCAGAGATACCATTCTGTAACCTACTCTTGTCAGACCACAGACGCTCAGCAAGGATGGGCTGATCAGTGGAAATGGAAGGCCTTTCTTAGACCTCTAAAGAAAAATCGGTTGCACCATTAGGTGGCGGTCTTCGCTCTGTACCAGACTTCTCACAGCAGTAATCTGTCCGCAGATGGGAGGAGCCATCCTTCAGGCATGAAAAAATCCCACGGCACTGTTTGTTAAGGTGTAAACCCAGTGTTCAGTGTGCAATCTGGCCTACCTAAAGATACCCCTCCATTCAATTAAAGAAGTAGTTTCAGTAGTGGAAGAAATTGGGTCCCCCCCCATGTGTAAAGCGTTTTTCGGGATAAAAACTACTCGGCAAATGCCATTATTATTACAGTACACACACGGCACCTACACACTGCATGAATTGTGTATAAACTCCACATGCACAGCACACATTCGGCACACACACTATCAACACCCTATGCACACGGCGCTCACCACGTCACTCTTGGTGGTGTAGACTCTGTCTGCCAGGCTCTCTATGGCGATCCACTTCACTGGCATCTTGGAGATGCGGCCCTGGCGGTAGTAATCGCCGTTGTAGATCTTCTTGGACAGGCCGAAGTCTGCCACACAGACCGTCATGTTCTCGTTCAGCCTGCAGGGGGAGAGAGCGCTCATGAGCAGCGCACTGCCTGCCCCCCGGCAGAGACAGTGTTCAGGGTCTGCAATTCCAGCTTTCCCCCGGCAGCTCACCTGTTTTCATTTCTACAGCCTGTTACCTTTGCATACTGCGATTCTCATCGCCACACTACAGAGAGTTATTATTTTGACTACTATCCACAGATTTGTTAAAAATACGGTATAAAGTTGAGCTGGTAAAACCCGAAAAGGCTCAGACTGCTGTGCAGTGGGAGTCTGAATGTTAAAAAGCAATGCTTACATGCAGTTCCTGGCTGCCAGGTCCCTGTGGATGAAGTTTTTGCTGCTGAGATACTCCATTCCCCGAGCGATGTCCGTCATGAACTTCACAAGCATCTGAGAGGGCAAGTACTGAGAGAGGGAAAGTTGAGAGTTAGGCGCACCCACACTTTTCTCCAGCAGAGGGCAGCCTATCCTCACTCCCTTTCTGCTTAATAGCAAAGTATGGTATATATGGTACAGCTGAGCAGTGCAGTATGGTATAGTACTGGGTACTGACCAAAAGGCTCAACACAAAAATAAAATAAGAAAGGGTACTGACCACAGGGCAGTCCCCCAGTCGGGAGTACAGCAGGTAGCTGTGCAGGTCTCCGTGCTTCATGAAGGGCAGGATGACCACAGGGGAGGGGTAGCCTTCACTCTCCACAGTCTGCAGACACACCCCTGTGCAGAGAGGTGGGGTTGAGGTTGGGAAAAGCCCAATTGAAGCCATCACACTGAAGCAGAGTCCGAGACACATAGGACACATAGGATGGGAAAGGCACGTACACAACTCTTTCACGCACACTCACACAGTCCCTCCCTCCCTGCCCGGCCGTCTCTCACCGATCAGCCTCATGACGTTGGGATGGTCGAACTCCTTCATGCAGGCCGCCTCTCGCAGGAAGTCCTCCATCTCGCTGCGGGTGCAGATCGCGACTAGGAGACAGAAAGTGGCAGAGGAGAAGGGGGACATAGGGGATGAATAGATATTGTACAAAAGCCTGTGCAGGAACACAACATGCAGAAAAGAGACAAATGGAGGGAGAAAAGGAGAGAAAGAGAGGGACGAGCACAGATACTCACTCTTCATAGTCTTGACAGCGACTTTGAGCACAAATTCCTCCTGAGACAGTAAGCCCTCCATCACTGACCCAAATTCCCCTGGGGAAAGAAAGAGCAATGCTAATCACCCGCCTGATAATATTATTAATAGTAATAAATACCCACCTTGAGCATAATAACCATTATCTTAGTAATGAAACTAGCAGGGTGAAAATAATGTTAAGTCTGTAATATTAAGGATGGAGAAAGAGACTGAATGAGAGGTGTATTATTCTCTTTCTGTATAATTTATTATTGGGTTGTTGTAAAGAGGTAAGGGGATAGAGAGAGAAGAATATAGTGCCTTACCCTTCTTAGGGTCAATTTATTATACAGGCAGCAATGGGGAGATCAAGGTGTGGAGGGAGAGGAATTGAGAGAAGAGATAGAGAGAGGGATGGGAAGAGGTGTACAGAGCACCTACCCTCCCCCAGTGTCTTGCCCAGGGTCAGTTTGTGGCGATCCACCATCACATCCTGCAGCTTCTGTTTTAGCTCGTCACTGATCCCCAGGCTGTTCACTGAGAGCAGACAGACCAAGTCAGGACATATATACACAGAGTCAGGGCAGACAGAGTCAGAACAGACATACACAGAGTCAGGGCAGACAGAGTCAGGACAGACATACACAGAGTCAGGGCAGACAGAGTCAGAACAGACATACACAGAGTCAGGGCAGACAGAGTCAGAACAGACATACACAGAGTCAGGGCAGACAGAGTCAGGGCAGACATACACAGAGTCAGGGCAGACAGAGTCAGGGCAGATATACACAGAGTCAGGGCAGACAGAGTCAGAACAGACATACACAGAGTCAGGGCAGACATACACAGAGTCAGGGCAGACGGAATCAGGACAGACAGAGTCAGGACAGACATACACAGAGTCAGGGCAGACAGAGTCAGGACAGACATACACAGAGTCAGGACAGACAGACCAAGTCAGAACAGGTATACACAGAGTCAGGACATACATACACAGAGTCAGAGCAGACAGAGTCAGGACAGACAGACAGCCAGGACAGACATACACAGAGTCAGGGCAGACAGTCAGTCAGGACAGACATACACAGAGTCAGGACAGACAGAGTCAGGACAGACACCGCTGTGGCAGTAAGGAGCCACACTTTCCCTATGTCTGCCAGGGCTGTGGTGCTGTGTGGGACTGTAGCTCCCATCTTTACCTTCAGTATCCTGTACTCCCCCTCTCTTCTCATCTCATTCCTTTTAATCCGAACTGCCTTCCTCCTGCTCCTGCTTCTTACTCCCTCCCTACCACACACCCATTCCCCCCATCCCTCCCCCCCTTGCGTCTCCCTGTGTCCTTCATCTTTCAGAATTTCGTGTTGGAACAGGTGTCCTGGTTTTCCAGGAAGGCTTGGGCAATAGCAATGACCTAACCTGCCCGTCTCTGCTTGAAATACGACACTGGTGGCTCCAGACGGGTGTGTCTTGTGCATGTGCTGGTCAAGTAGGGCTAATCAATTCATTCAGAGGAGGAACAATAATGGCTATTGCAGTGTCTACAGAAGTGTCTCCAGGGTTAAGTAGAAATTCCCATATCGATTATCTATTAGCAACCAATTGACCAAGATGGGCTAAATGACCTTGTGACATTCATTCACTTAAAATTTCCAAAGTTTTATCAAAATCCATCAACCATGGAATTACCCAGGCTTAAAGGAATGTTCCACATAAACAAGTTAAAGGGAACTGGATATGTTTAATTACCCCTGAAGACACTCTAAGAATACAGTAAGTATCAGGTGTCTAGATACATCCATGTTCCCAGAAAGATATTGGTACTCTGGAATTGTCTTGAAGAAGCAAGATTAGATCCCAGGTGTAAGATATTCCACACAAACAGGTTAACAGAATTGAATCACTTTAATCATGAATAGAGAGGAGTACCAGAGGACTTGGTCAAGTTATTCAAAATTCTGAAAAAGGTATTGACAAAGTTAATATCCAGAAAGCTTCTTCAGGATCAACTGTGAAACATGAGACACATTAAATTGGATAAAAGTGAATAGAAGAATGAGCAGGAGATGGTTCTTTACACAGAGGATCTAGGACTGTGATTTGCATAGGATTTTTTCAGAAGAAGCTGGGAGAAATCCTGCAGTTGATTAAATGTTAAAACAGCAGAAGTTTCTGAAATGTTTTTGTTGTTAGTAAATAATATTCCGGACACTTCTATTTCTGTACATAGAGACCTTGGCGACTGTGGTGCGTTAATTGAATAATTGAATAATTGGCGAAGGGGTGAGAGTCACATTCTCACGTGGGAATAATAGAAATTTGTTTGGTATTTTAAGGGGCTCATGCGGGTAGTTGGTATTGAGTTGTGCAGTGTAGGTTTTGGTTTGAAGTGGTAATAGTTAAATTCTTCTTGTACAGTAGCAATGTTTCCCATATGCTCAGGGCTTGCGAGCCACCTGAGGGGAGGTAGGCCTGTGGCAGGTGGGTGATGGGACCCAGTCCTCCAGCACAGGCAGAGTGGCAGCGAAGCAGGAGTAGCTCCTTTCATGGACTGGATGTGGTGTGAGAACTCTACATGCCAATGGACCTGTTGGATTCTGCCATCCATGCTCTCCTGCTTAAAGGGGGTCTTGTAGTGAGATCAGGATATCCCATACCCTGCTTGGGAATGAAAGGTTGTTGGAAGTCCCCATCCCAGGGAAGAAAAAGAACAAGAAAACCGGAAGTCTGGGATGGGGATGAATTGAATTTAACTGACAGTGAAGACCCAATCAAGGAGTGTTATGAGCTCAACTGAGTAAAAGTTCCAAAAAGATTGGGTAGGCCAACTGCTCAAGCGTCCATGTGCTCCAGCTGCCAGAGCCATGCAAGAGAACTTCAGCAGCTGTTAACTAGGGTATGAAACTTGCAGATGAAAGATCACCAGGATGCTATACAGGACTTGCTACAGTCTGAAAGGTTAGAGAGCCAGCAAGGCACAGAGTTGAAAAGACTGCCAGGAATAGACAGTTGCGCTCTAAGCTGAAGAGCCAGCGGTCCTGCAGGTTACTGACCAGGAGAAGAAGAACACACCAGAAACAGTCAAAAAGGAGCTTGAGAAGTTGCAGCAGTGGCCCTACACTCCAGGGGGTATTGGAAAGCCTGTAGTGTGAATGTAGTGTGAAAGACCTAAAGTTTATTTTCCCTTGATTGTCCTGAGCATGAAAGGGGAACACTGGCAGCTGGGTTTCAGACGAGAATTAGAGCTTCTCAGCCAGACTACCACAGACTCTCAAGGTCTGAAGTTAAAATGGGCAAGAGGGGCTGCTGGGAGGCTCATGTGGCCCAACAGCCCTTGATGTGCCATGTCCAGAATATATTACTACTCTTAAAAACCCTGCAAGAATGAAGAGCTAGCACACTCCTTGGGTAGCCCAGAATCCACTGGAAACCCGATGGAAGCCTATTTGGAGAAGCCTTTTATGGTGTTTTTAAGGGTTATGGTGCTTTTATGGCCTTTTAAAGGGTTTTATGGTGATAGATAGAATTGGGTTGTGTAGAGTAGGTTTGCTTATGTGTATTGTGAAGATCTTTGCTTGAATAGAAACTGCAAGGATATCTTTCCATTGGGACTCTTAATGTGTTGAGGCTTGGCTGAGTGGTAGGTCTGTTGCAGTCATAATGTAATCCTACAATGTAGAAGTCACTGATCCAGTCTAGGTTACGGTATTGGTTCACTGTAAGATGGATTCCCTCAGCAGTTGATTACACTGGCAGAATAGTGGGCAAGTAATCTATAGGGAGTTTGCCATTCCTGAAGACAGGACCCTTCTGTGGCTGGGGTACAGGTGCGCTCACAGTATTGTGAGCTTTGTCACTGAAAGCTGCCTCTGATGGTCATGGGTCTCCTGTGTATGTGTGTGTTTTGGGGGAGGGTTCACAAGTTCAAGCACGTAGTCTTGACAGTGTAATAGAAGACATGTGTGTCTTGTCATCCCTCTCCTGGACAAGATGAGGGTGTTTAAGATGACAAAGGCAAGGAAGCCATTTGGCGAGTTCAGCTTATTTACTTGCTACCAACAGCCAATGGGGATTGGATCCAGCTGTTTCCTCAAGCATCACTCCACTTCCATTTCTAGGAAGGTCTAGAACAAAACTTTAATCTTTTCTATGTAAAGAAGCATCTCCTGTTTGATCCTTAATTTTGATTTCTGCACTTGATTTTCAGTAGCACGTGATGGCATCAAACCCACGGGATTCAAAATTGTGTGAAAGCGCGTAAAGAAAAAGAACAGCTGGCGTGAATGTCTTAAACAAACTGAATACTTCTTTCCAGATCCCTCTTCCCAAGGGATTTGGCAGCTTGTCCTTTGGCAGGTTCAAGAGTGCCGTTTATCTGATAAGAGAGTATTTTCCAAGACTGGCTGGATTGGTGCCCATCCATCTGCCTGTTGTGTCTGGGCTGCAGCAGATTCACTGATTAGAAGAGAAAGCTAGAGCCCCATTGAATGTGGTGTTGTTAATTTCACTGATCTGTTTACTCAGATGACAAAAACCGCGGGTACCAGACAGGCGCTAATGCTGCAGTCTTGCAGACACGAGTTTTTGTGTGGAATTCAGACTGTGTATTCCTGCCACCTTGCTCATGGTGACAATCCGAAACAGCCGTTTAGTGTTCATATGGAAGAGAGGATCCGCGCACAGGTACGTGAACAGGCTGTGCCATGAGCTCTGGCAATGTGAAGATGCTTTAGCTATCACCAAGGAGCAGCAGGGCCTGATAGAGCTCTTTTCTGTTTAACGCCTTTTTTATATATATATAAAAATACTAGGCAACTCTACTGGAGGACCTCTGCAACCGGCAAAACGTGGGAGAGAATGTAGGCATGTGTTCCATGAAACTGAACGACCCCCTTTTTCCTAGTACTTGAACTTATGTGGAGTAAAGGCTTGAGGGACTGAAGTTCAGCTGTTTTAGTAAAAATCTTCAGTCTTAATATTTGTCCAGTGAACATACTGTAACGCTACACGGTTCACGTGGGCGCCCTCGCCTGCTGCCGCATCAGGTCAGCCCCCCACCGTTGGGGACTCGAACCTAGGCCTCCGGCGTCACTCAACAGGGACCCAGCCTGTTGAGCTAAAGAGAGATCTCCCTTCAGCCCAGTGGCTGCGGTCCCTGCTATCCACAGGGAAGGGCGGTGACGTCACCGCACTGGTACGTCAGCTCTCGCAAGCGATGGAGGCTGTATCCGTTACAATACGATATAGAGTCATTGGAGTACAGAGGGACAAATTCCCAGCATTTGTTTCCGATCCTTATTTTTTTGGCAAGGAGCTGCCATACTCCTATTAGGAGCAGTAAGAACAGGTTTCTCTTATCAGCAGTTTTAAAGACTGACTCTTAAACAACTTCAGGAACCTAACCTTTCTCAGGCTTCCTTAAAATAAAAGGATTTTATTGTTCGGTCAGGCATGATCATGATAATACGACCACCCGGTTAAAGAAAAAAAGATTTTTACAAACTGCTGTTAATTATACAGACAGTTGCTCAAAACTGCCGCAAAATGATGATGTTTGCAATCCAAACATTTTTGCAATCCAAGTGGTATTGGTAAACTATAAACATTGCACAACGTGTAACATGAGATTTCAAAAACACTCCTGCAGCACTTAGAATATTCATATTCTCAACTTGGCATCTATGATGACTAGTAAGCCACTGAACCAGCGGACAACTTGAAACTGCATTAAAATTCAGGTCAGGAGGCACTTTACACAAAGGCTTGTGGGAGTCTGGAACAAGCTGCCCAATGATGCTGGTGAAGCTGATACTCAGGCTTTCAAGAGTATGGTTAGTAGGAGATTCCCAGATAATTTAGCAACTAAACAAGCTAGACGTTTTGTTTGCAACCTCTTATCTATGTTGGATGCGGAGCGCTTCCCCCATTTGGTATTCAGAATACTGCTGCCCAAAACTTGCACAGAGGCACTTAAGTTAACTGGTCTTTTCAAGCAATTGTATGGTGAGCACTCTGCATCGTGGAACAAGGATCTGATCCACATACAAATGGGACAGTGAGGAATACAGTGCTCGTACACATCACACATCAGGGTGCTTACCTCAGCGGTGTCCAGAGTGTGCGGGCGAAACATGAAGTGTGATCACTCTCAGCCAAAGAACTGGCCTCTGGCGTCTGTGTTCCCCATGGCCCTGTTTGTACGTGGGCCAGGTTTCATTGCTTAGCTGTGCGCTCAGCTGTTCAGACACTGTACTCGGAACACTCTCTGTTTAACAGCATTACAACCTGAACCCTTCCTGCATGTGAAGAATGGGATGTTGAGCTACTGTGCAACGTCTCAGGTGCATGTGTGGGCTGAATTAGAGTGGCCATGAAGCCAAGGACGGACTCACGTGTGGCCTCTGTGGTGCGGCGACTGTAGGACCTCCGGGCTCGGTATCGCACTACCAGCTCTCCGCTCTCCATCATGGGCTCAAACGCTTCCCTGCATTGTGGGGAATAGAGCGTCAGGGGAGACACACACACACAGAGACACACACAGAGACACAGACACACAGACACACACAGCATCTTCACAAAACAAGACACGTTTCTACACAACAGCACGCAAATGCTACAGGCATCACATGCTTCAGGGCTTGAGAGAACAAGTCCAGCTGCACACGCACATATCCCCCAACATGCTAAGCGCACCCAGGCCACTAGACATGGTCCAAACATGTTCATGCCCAGCATGTTCCCAACGGCAACTCCCATCCAGCCCTCACCCGAAGCGGGTCTCTTTCCGGCGGAGGCGGGCCACATAGAGGGCGATCAGGATGGCCAGGGCAATCGCCACCGAGATGGCCATGACCACATACCACCAGTGCCATGAGAACTCTGCAGTAGAGGAGTCTGAAAGGCACAAGGGGAGGAGGGGTTAGCTGAAAACCCATAGTGCATGGAGAGAGAGAGGTTCACGTACTGCTCTCGCGGCTAACCCAGACCATATACTGTACCTACTCGCCTCTGGCAGCTCATGCGAGATGTACAACTTTCTCACAACTTCATTGCTGACCTGCTGCCAACATTTATCTAGCCACGAACCACACCGGAGCAGGCACCCTGTTTCCCTCCTCACCTCACTTCACTCTCAGCAGGACTGCTCACATTCCTTCTCCCAGCTGATGATGATTGTCTAAAACAAACTTTAGCATCCCAGTCTCAGAGGCCTGGTTTACCTTTTCTGACCTTATTCTCCAAGACTGCCCTTCTGTCTGCAGCTATTAAGACACAGGGAGATCCTTCTGTTGAGTCACTGTGCAGCTTAGACCTTCACACTTTAGTCTGCGACAAGATACAGCACTACTTTGCCAAACACCCCAGGTGCCAACTACTCCAGGTGCCAACAATTCCCCATCAGTTTTAATCCAGCCATTCAACCTTGCTCCTTGACTGTGCAGGTCTTCCATCTGGCAAACCTGCATCTCTCAGAACCAGGGCCATATCCTGGGCCTGTGACACACCTCAGTATAGCCTCCACTGTATCTTCCTCAAGATTCTGTAGCCTCGTGAGTCCTATAGGCCTGTTAGCCAGCCTAATCAATTCCTAGCAAGAGTTCTTTGCTAGGGTTCTCATTCTTTCTATACTTTTTTATGGGAGTCAAGATGCAGATTGAATCCTTTTCACTATCAACTGAATTTATAAGCCTCCTAATTACCTTCGGAAGAGTGGTTAACTTCATCGAGAGCCTGTCCTTACAG
Source organism: Atractosteus spatula (assembly GCF_055471065.1). Lineage (NCBI taxonomy): Eukaryota > Metazoa > Chordata > Actinopteri > Semionotiformes > Lepisosteidae > Atractosteus > Atractosteus spatula. The sequence goes on along the minus strand of NC_142708.1, from coordinate 70,913,656 downwards.
CTCTTTTTCTTCATGTGTAATTCCACTGAACTGGCTTTATTACAGAGTGAGACTGAGAGGTCACTGCAGGGCTTGGGGGATGACACAAGGAGAAAAGGGAAGAGCTCATTCTGAGCGAGAGGTTACTGTAGAGTGAGAGGGGTTAATGAAGGGAAGACGATACTGTAGAGAGAGAGGCATTAATAGAGAGAGATTACTGTAGAGTTAGAGGGGTTAATACAAAGAAAGGTTAATGAAGAGTTAAACAGTTAATACAATACCTTTTTAATAGAAATACAACAGACAGACCGTTTCATAGAACAGAAGTGATAAGTATAAAGAAAATAAATGTAGTCTCAAGTCTCAATACACCGAAAGAGAGCTTGTAAAGTGTGCAGGGTTAAAGGATAGACTTGGAGTAGTTTGTGCAGCTTCTGTAAAGTGCGTGTTATTACGATGATCTCAGCTGTCCAGATGTGTTTTGTCAAGTGTGTCACACTGGGCGGGGTGGCAACACTAAAGTCTCCTATTCTCTCTCTCTCTGACTCATTGCATGCAGCTCTTAAAACACATGGAAGCTGTTCTGGGCTCTGGCACGCAGCCCTGCGGTTGTACGATGTGCTTTAAACAAGCCTGCGATGCATACCGAGTCCGAGACCCAGCACGGCTGTCAGTGTATCCCTGTACCCGGCAGGGCAGGGGGCAGACCAGCCGCCCTTCTTGTGGGGAATGAGCCCTCTGCAAGGGCCAGGGGACACAGAGCAGCCAATCAGACGTGAAAAACCACAACACCAGGTCACGACCCATGCAAACGTGGGGAGACATGCAAACTCCCCCGAGACAGGTTCGGCCTGCCTGGTTCTTTCTTCCCCATTCTTTTCTATATCCTCCTATTCTTTCTTCCTCGACTTGTCTCTTTGCTCTTTTCTTGCTTCTGACTGTTTCATTATTTTGCTTTAAATTTGTGGAGGGGTGTCAGAACAGCTGCCGTTTACAGCCGTAAGATTTACCACGTCAGCATGTCAAGTGTGCAAGTTATATACACTGCTGTGTGAAGGGCTTTAGACACCTTAGACACAGAGTTACAAGAGTCAGGAGTTACAATACGTGTGTTATGAGCACAACAACTTACTCAAAGCCTCCACTAGAGTTTTCTACCATTGTTGCAAACAATGACTGCTGTTTATATGGCCTAGTTTGAGTGAGAAGAAGTTTGTTATTTAATTTCTGCAGGCCTGCAGTAATTAGTGTAGTAGTGTAGTAGTTTCAGCGGACCTGCCACTGTATTTATGTATTTAGGGTGATATGTGGTGAATAATTAGAAAATTGGTAAAGGACCGAGAGTTACTTTTTTACAAACCTAGCCTGAGTTTGGTATATACTGTAACGAGACTCAGGGTGATAGTTGCAATAGGTATATTGTGAAGAAAACTACTAGAATAAAATCTCTTTTCCCATGGGAGTGCTCAGGCCTCATGAGCCACCCGCGGAGAGGCAGGCCTGTTGTATTTAGAGACTTTTGTGGGATTGCTCCCAGGAATTTATTTCTTAAGAAGCACAGGGGGAAAAAAGGCATCTCATCCCTAAACATGTTTGAATTTTTGTTGTTCTGAAACGAGCTGCCAGTCGGGGAAAGGGACCTTGACCAACAAGATATGCTCATGCAGCTCAGATCTGTGCAAGTGGATCTGAACATGTCCAAGGGTGAAGGGCCCCAGCCCTGCAGCAAAGGCTGAGTGGCAGTGCGTCGGGAGTGGCCAGGAAGCGGCTCCTTTCATGGACTGAGCTTGGCCCTGATACCCTGGCAGTGGAGCTTAAGGTGTGGCGACCCCACTCGCCACCGTAGAGAGTTGAGAGGGACCTGGACTGGTGTACTGGCAGCTCATACCCGCTGCACTCCAAAATGTCTATTTCTAGAGGAGCCTGTGCCAAGACCAGGGTAGCCTGCTCAGGAGTGGCTGAGGCAATGCCAGGAGTCTGGCAACAAAAAGGATAGGAAGGGCCCGGATAAGCAAAACAGTCTCCAACCGACAGCGGAGAAGTACAGGAGGAGTCCAACCAAACCTGGTGCTATGAGAATGGAAGACATTTGGAGGGAGTACCAGAAGCAGGAGCTGGCTGCTAAGGAGCAGCACAGTCCATGTGACCAGGGGGCACGACTGCACAAGCCACCATGTGCTCAAGTGGCCAGACCCAAGCAAGTGAGCTCGAGCAGTGATTTAACAGGGTATGCATCTTGAAGGTTAAGGCTAGAAATCTCTACGGGGTCTCCTATAGTCTGCAAGAACACCCCTTTGGGAACATCAAACTGGAGACTAGGGTGCAGGTTAGGAAAGAAGCAGAGATACAGGCCATGATAGAGAACAGGCAAGGTGCAGAGCTGAAAGAAGTGTGCCAGGAATAGTTGCCCTCTGAGCTGATGAAGCGTGAGGTCTTGCAGAACAGGAGAGGAAGAATCTGAAGTCCAAGCTCATTCCAGAAACCCCTAAAAGAGGTGTGTGATGAGTTGAAGGCACAGCAATGCCACTCCAGTCTCCAGGAGGAACTGGATAGCCTGCAGCAAGAATCTACACAGCTGTCGTGTGAGCTGAGGGAAGAGGAGGCTCTACTGGTTAATGAATCATCGAGGAAGAGTCTGGAGTCCAAAATGATGATCTCTGAGAAGCAAATCAGCCAGCTGCTGAGTGTGAAGGCTCACGGCTAAACCAATGGAAGGAGATGGGCTGTGTCCCCAGCCTCCAGACCAAGCTGCAATAAGCTGCGCAGGAGCTGTCTACACACTGAAATCTGCTCCAGGATAGTTAGCGCAGAAGTGAAGGACTGGGGCGGGTGCAGGTGACCATTCTGCAAGCCCAACTAGAAAAGGCACTTGCTGAGAAATTGGTTGGAGGAGGGGCTTCTCTCTACTTGAAGCCCTGTGATGGCTGGGGAAGTTGGAGAGATACTCCATCTGAGAGAGGAAACTGAACCACAGGAGATCACCTTGTGAAGAACACGGGGAAGCTCAACTCAGGAGGCTGTGCAGGAGGTCACAGCACTGACCCAGTGGCAGACTGGAATGAGGGAAACCCTGTGGCTGCTTCTCCCTCAGCTGCCCTGGACACAGAAGGGGAACACTGGCTGCACAAGCTTTTGTCAGCTGGACAGTCATGGAGACTCTAGGCCTGAGGGAGAATAGGTGCAGGAGGCTCAAACAGCATCACAGCCGGAGCGTGAGCAGTATCGAACGGCCCTTACCGAGAGAAAAGGTTTGGCAGAAGATCTTTGGGTATAACGTACATCTCAAGCAGCCCCAAATCACCTGAACCCCGAGTGATACCAGCTGAAGGGGTTCCCTGCCTCTGATGGAGGAGGAGAACCTCCATGAAAGCTAAGGGAGGTCAACAGGTGGACGACAGGCTGCCAGTCACATCAGTCAGTCTTTAAATCTGTGATCAGAGGGGCTCCCGGTAAACGGAATGGTGCTGCTATGCAAACAAGGAAAACCATCAAGTGAAAGGAGCCACACAATGCAAAATAAGATTTGATTTGTTTGTCCGTGTGTGTATGGTACTGGAAATTTAAACAGCACCCGATCTGCACGTGAAAAATACAAATCAGTTACCAGGAATATTTCAATAATTAGAAGAAATCTATTTCAAAATTCCTTTGAACAACTTGTATATAACAATGTTCTCAGCTTATGCCTATCTCTTTCTCAAGGTAACAGTACAGGAACATGAGGACTTAATGCCTGGACCTCAGCTGAACTAGAAGCACTACAATTCTGAGATCACAGTAAAATATTTTGGTAAATCTGAAAGCAGAAGCCTACTTTTAACTCTCACCTGCACCTGCTCCGCACACCTGCGCATAAGTACTGCTACAGTACTGACAACACCCAAGGAGACAACTTCAAACTGTTGTGGCAATCGGTTTTAAATTCTGGTCCCAAACGTCCCTTTGATTAAAAGGGTCATTTTCAGAACTAACACACAGGAACGGATGTGAAAAGAAAGTTTCTCCCAGTTCAGTGGGGCGACATTCAGTAACAGTGTGTCATTACGTACAGCTGCCCAGGTTCTTACCTCGAGAGGAGAGTCCTGACAGCTCTGTTGAAAAGAGAAGGAGAAGGACATTATTAGCATTTTTGTACAACAGGATGCAAGTCCTATCTCCATCAGATAGTTTCCTTTTTCAATTCAGGTTTTTTCCTGTAGCTCTTCAGTGTTCTTCCTCTCTTCCTCCCATCCCTCAGTCCCCTATTCTCTATCTGCCGCTCCTCTGCTCTCTGCTGTGCTCAGCTCCCACTCCGCTATCTGTCCTCCACCCCTCTCCCTTGCTCTCTCCATATTAACCCTGTCCTCTCACCGGGGTGTGTCAGGGTGAGGGTGTAGGGGGTGCTCCAGGGTCCTGCTCCAGCCCCCGTGTAGGCACACACTCTGAAGGACAGGTTGGACTGCGGGATGGACAGGTTTAAGGACAGCTCTGTGGACAGACCTGCGTCCTGGACAGCCTGAGCATAAGAACAGAAATGTTACACATGAGAGACGCCCATCAAGCCCTTTCAAGGATCTCATCCTGTCATCTCCTCAAAGAAGCCGGGAGCTTCAACAACATGGCCAGGGAGCTTGTTCAATACTGCCACCACCCTCTGTTTAAAAACCTAGAGACCAGGTCATAGGCTCTGTCCATAACTTGACAGCCTCCCTCAGTTAACAAAGGGCACAGGATACAGAGTATGCATTCCCAGAATACACACACAGAGCACTTAAATCAAGAGCCAAGTACGTAGGACCTCAGCTTAATCTCAACCTGTCTCCTGTCACTATACTGGGGCGTTGGTTTGAAATTTCTGGAAGGGCACCACCTACAGGTCCACCTGCACCACTTACAACAACTAATTTGGTTTTCCCTGTACTGACCAGGTCCAGCCTAGGTTATCTTCTGTGATGTGATGGGATCAGCCTACAGACTGGTTCCTGTCTGTTAGAAAGATGGGACAAAAGGAAGAGAGAGGGAGGTGGGAGGTAGGGGCTCTCACCGGTTCTGTGCTGGGGCTGCTGTACTCCAGTCTGTATCCCTGTAACTCTCCGTTGATCCGGCCCTGCAGGGCATTCCAGCTCACCCTCACCTCACTGCTGTTCACCGTCACCACGGAAACGACTGGGGCAGCATCCGGCACTGTGGCATAACACAGAGCACACACATTAACACAACACATACAAAGATACGGCTCACACACACATCAACACAGCACAAACCATAATACAGCTCACACATTAACACAACACAAACAATATTACAGCTCACACACACATTAACACAACACAAACCATAATACAGCTCACACATTAACACAACACAAACAATATTACAGCTCACACACACATTAACACAACACAAACCATAATACAGCTCACACATTAACACAACACAAACAATATTACAGCTCACACACACATTAACACAACACAAACCATAATACAATACAGCTCACACATTAACACAACACAAACAATATTACAGCTCACACACACATTAACACAGCACAAACCATAATACAGCTCACACATTAACACAGCACAAACCATAATACAGCTCACACATTAACACAACACAAACAATATTACAGCTCACACACACATTAACACAACACAAACCATAATACAGCTCACACATTAACACAACACAAACAATATTACAGCTCACACACACATTAACACAACACAAACCATAATACAGCTCACACGCATTACAACACAAACAGCTCACACATACATTAACACAGCACAAAACAGTACAGTGCACACGTTAACACAGTACACAATAATATAGCACACACATTAGCATAGCGCAGCAAATGGTATCTTTACAGGTCTTTTGAGAAGGAAACACATTTATCTGTAAATGGGCTTCCATTTCTTGTAATAAGGGAAACACATATCTGTGTCACTGATGGTGTGTTCCCTCAGTTCGAGCCCTTATTTAAGGAATTAAGAAATTCTATGTCCTGTGTCCTTATTAATGGTGACTTCCTTTGGCACAAGAACCCACTGACATGTTTACAGCACTGTGTGGGAGGGGGCTACTTGACCCAGTGTCATCCTACTGAGAGTTCAGAACCAAGGCTGTGTTCAGACACGGGCGGTTTTCTCTCTCATTAGACAGACTGGCGGCCTGAAAACAAGCCATTTTCCTCAGCGTCTTGGCCCCGGCTGACTCTTACTTATTTTCCATACATTAATATTTCCCCAGGTTGAAATAAAAGAGCCCCTTCAGTATCAGAGTCTTTCCACTTAGTGCGCCACCAGAGGACACAAAAAACAGCTAAGGGGAAAAAAAAGGTTTCTTTTTAAAAACATGCAAAAAAAAATTTGCAAGAGGATCTGAGAAGAGCAGCTGGGGAATACAGACAAGTCTCTTCTCTCAAGCCCAGCGCCTCTCTTTGCGGTGTGTGTCCATCCATGTGTGTGTCATGTTCGAACACAACCTGGCGTGTTTTGTGATCACAGACAAGTTCCGGTCGTGGCTTCGGTTGGAATGTAAAAATGTCTAGACGTCAGTTTGCAGAGCGACAGGAGTTATCAGATGCGAGGGATGAACTCTGTTTCCTCCCCCCTCAATCTCTGCTCCCTTGCTTTCCCCAGATTCACTCCTCTCTCTCTGACCTCTCTCTCCCTCCCTGTCCTACCCTTTTCACAGCCTCCCTTCCTTCTGTCCCCCTCTCTCTTAAAGCGTCCTCCCTCTCCCTCCTTCCCTTTCCCCATCTCCCTCTGCCTCTCTGTCCCTGGCTGTCTCCCCTGTCTCCCGTCCCTGCGGCAGCAGTGATGTCATCGGGCTGTGTTTCAGTGGTGACTGAGTCCTGATTGTTTCCACATGTGGGCTCGGAGTGTGTGAGCCCTGCCAACTGCACCACTCACACTCTCTCCTTCATGCTAGCACACACACTCCTGCTGGGAGTTCTGTACTTGTAAGGACATACTGAATCTCGCTTATTATTCCCTCCACCGCAGTGAAACTCCGCACAGGGTGGAAGGCTCAAAACAAGCAGTCCTGGCACTATTAGATTGCAATGGTGACGCCACTTGGTTTCTAAAAGGGTCGTTTGCGTTCGGGAGGACCTCCTCCCTGGTCCCCCACAGCGCCTGTTGGTCAGGTCTTTGTGAGGACTTCCTCTCAGATGTGGCCCACACATGTGTGCACAAACACAGAAACAACCGATACACACCTGCACACAATGGCACAGTCCCCTTGCCTACAATACAATGTGATACACACACGCGGACATGCAGACTGACACTCGCACGCACACTCTCAATACACACACTCTGACGCTGTAAAGCAAACACACTCACTCTCCTCCTCTCCCTTTTCACTTCCATTCATTAGCCTGTCTTGCTCGCTGTCTGCTTGCCTGAAGGGCCTGACGGGCACTGGGGGACAGAGGCAGGACAGGCAGCTCCGGGAGAAGAGGGAGAAGGAGGGAAAGGGAGGGATGGAGAGAGGGAGAGGGAAAAAGGACCGAGAGAGAGCACGAGCAGGCGGGGAAATGCAGGGGTGGTGAAGGCAGGGAAGCAGGGTCATGCCAAGAGAAAGAGCTGGATTGTGCCAATAAAGCTTTCTGAACTTGAGGGAAACACAGATGGAGGGATAAGGGGTGGGAATTAGATAGTTTAAGGGGGAAGCAGGAAGCAATGAATGAGGGAAAGAGAACCGTGGTGCTCTAATATCTTCACATGAACTGCAAAGTTAATCAAAACAGTAAGAAAGTTCTATATATTTTCCAGAGGCATTTGAGACCTCCGACTTATTTACAAATCCTACTGCAAAAGGGGCTACAGTCCCAGTACAGTAGAACAGTCCTGTTACAATAGGAGCTACAGTCCCAGTGCAGTAGAACAGTCCTGTTACAGTAGGGGCTACAGTCCCAGTACAGTAGAACAGTCCTGTTACAATAGGAGCTACAGTCCCAGTGCAGTAGAACAGTCCTGTTAAAATAGGGGCTACAGTCCCAGTACAGTAGAACAGTCCTGTTACAATAGGAGCTACAGTCCCAGTGCAGTAGAACAGTCCTGTTACAGTAGGGGCTACAGTCCCAGTACAGTAGAACAGTCCTGTTACAATAGGAGCTCCAGTCCCAGTACAGTGGAACAGTCCTGTTACAATAGGGGCTACAGTCCCAGTACAGTAGAACAGTCCTGTTACAGTAGGAGCTCCAGTCCCAGTGCAGTAGAACAGTCCTGTTACAATAGGAGCTACAGTCCCAGTGCAGTAGAACAGTCCTGTTACAATAGGAGCTCCAGTCCCAGTACAGTGGAACAGTCCTGTTACAATAGGAGCTACAGTCCCAGTGCAGTAGAACAGTCCTGTTACAATAGGGAATGTAGAGTACTCCATTTCTAAACTGGGGTGTGCAGTGGGAGACTCGTACCAGGAGCTATAGTTACACCACAACTGAGCTTTGCTTACACCCCTTCTTTTTAGCCCCAGCCTTGTCTGCGGGAGGTTGGCTAACGCTTCCAAGTGCTGACTTGACGAGGCAGAAAAACACTTTCAGCATGCTAGGAATCACATTATGTTCTCCCACAGAGAGAGAAGGAACTGTTAGTGCTGATTCTAAATTTATTGAATAATAAATAAACCACAACAGAATTTCCTGTTTTCTTTCTGTGGCTGTTTTGCTGTTTGGGTCAGCTGAAGAAGAGCAGCCGTGCCTCAGAGGCCTAGCTCCTGCTCCTTCCTCGGGGGCAAGCAGGGGTCTGGGAATTTTGGCAAAGAGGGCGTCTCTAAAGCCACCCCCTCATTCCTCTGTCTCTCACCGTCTTTTCATGCTTTCCTTGTCCACCCCTCTCTTCATCCCTCTTTCTTTTTCCCACAGAGCTCTCTGTTTTTTTTTATGGGAAGCCAGTATTCCCGGCCATCTGGGGTCGAGACGCCAAGGGAGAGGAAGGGAGGGAGAAGGGAAGACTGAAAGAAAGGTTAGAGCAGAAGGAGAAAAGGATCAAGAGAGGAAGAGAAAACAGGGCCGGGGAATGGTGGAGGGACCTGAGGAGAGTGGAGGAGGGAGAGGAAGTGGAGAGCGAGAGACTGGAAAAAGGGGTAGGAAAGTATAGGAGAGAGGAGGGAGAAGGAAAATTGGAGGAGAAAGAGAAAGCAGAGTTGAGAGCTGAAGGAGAAAGGGGCAGAGGGAAAGAGGGGGGAGGGTGCAGAGGGAAGGAGGGAAAGTGAGGGAGAAATTTAGCAGAGCGTGTATGGAAAAGCAGGAAGTGCATTCCTGGGCTGCATTTTTGGGATGTGTGAACTATCCCAAAGAGAGACTAAATGTGGTGGAGTGGGAGGGCTGGGAGTGAGGAGGGATATTTGTTATGATTATGCATGATTTTTTTACTTTTGTGTTGTCTTGTAACTCGATTGAATTATGTAACAGTCGTTTGTCTTGAATGTTTTGGCAGTACAGCAACTGGTAATACAGCATTTTCAGTTTGAGTGTGGGACAGAGTACGAGGCACGGAGGCAGCGACAGCGTGAAGGCGAGACAAAGTGAAACGTCAGTCCCTGTGTTAACAGTGCAGCAGTGCAGCAGATGGTGAGGCACTACTGCCCAGGCCCTGGGTCAGTGGCAGCACTGTGGGCCTCTGGGACCAGCAAGATTCTCTCATGGAAAAAGTGTCTCAGTCTGGAATTAGTTCAAGACTCCACCTCATGGCCCACACCCCTCCCTCCTCTCTTATTCCTGCTCCTTCGCTTTTCTCTGTCTTCTCCTGCTCTCTCTCTCTATTCCTGATCCATCTCCTCCCTCTATTCCTGCTCCCTCTCTCCCCCTGCTTTATTCCTGCTCCCTCTCTCCTCTCTCTATTCCTGCTCCCTTTCCTCTCTCTATTCCTGCTCCCTCTCTCCTCTCTCTATCCCTGCTCCCTCTCCTCTCTCTATCCCTGCTCCCTCTCTCCTCTCTCTATTCCTGCTCCCTCTCCTCTCTCTATCCCCGCTCCCTCTCTCCTCTCTCTATTCCTGCTCCCTTTCCTCTCTCTATCCCTGCTCCTTCTCTCCTCTCTCTATTCCTGCTCCCTCTCCTCTCTCTATTCCTGCTCCCTCTCTCCTCTCTCTATTCCTGCTCCCTCTCTCCTCTCTCTATCCCTGCTCCTTCTCTCCTCTCTCTATTCCTGCTCCCTCTCCTCTCTCTATTCCTGCTCCCTCTCTCCTCTCTCTATTCCTGCTCTCTCTCCTCTCTCTATTCCTGCTCCCTCTCTCCTCTCTCTATCCCTGCTCTCTCTCCTCTCTCTATTCCTGCTCCCTCTCTCCTCTCTCTTTTCCTGCTCTCTCTCCTCTCTCTATTCCTGCTCCCTCCCTCCTCTCTCTTTTCCTGCTCTCTCATCTCTCTATTCCTGCTCCCTCTCTCCTCTCTCTATTCCCGCTCCTTCTCTCCTCTCTCTATTCCCGCTCCCTCTCTCCTCTCTCTATCCCTGCTCCCTCTCTCCTCTCTCTATCCCTGCTCCCTCTCTCCTCTCTCTATTCCTGCTCCCTCTCTCCTCTCTCTATCCCTGCTCCCTCTCTCCTCTCTATTCCTGCTCCTTCTCTCCTCTCTCTATTCCTGCTCCCTCTCTCCTCTCTCTATTCCTGCTCCCTCTCTCCTCTCTCTATCCCTGCTCCCTCTCTCCTCTCTCTATTCCTACTCCTCTCCTCTTTCTATCCCTGCTCACTCTCTCCTCTCTCTATCCCTGCTCTCTCCTCTCTCTTTTCCTGCTCTCTCTCCTCTCTCTATTCCTGCTCCCTCCCTCCTCTCTCTTTTCCTGCTCTCTCCTCTCTCTATCCCTGCTCCCCCTCTCCTCTCTCTATCCCTGCTCCCTCTCTCCTCTCTCTATTCCTGCTCCCTCTCTCCTCTCTCTATTCCTGCTCCCTCTCTCCTCTCTATTCCTGCTCCTTCTCTCCTCTCTCTATCCCTGCTCCCTCTCTCCTCTCTCTATCCCTGCTCCCTCTCTCCTCTCTCTATCCCTGCTCTCTGTTCATCTGTTTCCACTCCTTCTATTTATAAAGGACATTTGTGAGGCTCTAAGGTGATTTTTTAGGAAAGTTTTCTGCATAATATAATTTTGTATCCAAACTAATGCAACCTTTCAGACTAATTTTATGTCAGCTCATGCTGAACGGACAATTTTAAAAGGCAGGACAGGTGGTAGGGCAATGCCAAGAAAAAGCGGAGATGCTATTTTTAAGACTGAACATGTTTCTTATGAGTTAGCTAATAATCTCCATGCCTTTTTATTAAAAAGTGCTGTACTTATACAGTACTTATCCACATTTCACCAAATCAGTATAGGTACAGTAATATGGAATCTCACTGATCAATCCCTTCACAGACTCCAGTACAGCAGTAGTGACAAAGGATATTTCAACACAAAGAGCCCATTTGTTGGTGGGAGGCTCATGGGCCGCTGAAGTTGAAATTGGTGCCAAGCAGGGCTGTTACATTTATTTTGGCAGGCTTTGAGGTTTGTATCCGACAGTGGATATTTATTTTTTGCGTGTACGCTTATAATAAACGGAGTTTTGAAAAGTTAAAAATCTCCCTCTCCTCTCTCAATATCATCCAGTTCTTCTGAAGGCTACGTTACTGTGGAGGACAGCACAACAGAGCCCTGAAACCCAAATATTGACAGAGAAAATGGCCTAACAATCACACACAAGCAAATAACAATGCCGCCCCTCCCTGTTTCTGTCTACCTTTCCTCCCCCTCCCTCTCTTTTTCATCCTTGTGCCTGCTAATTGTGTTTTCCCTTTTAATAAAGCTCTCCAAGCCCTTTTGCTGAATGCATGATTTCACACAAGTCCCTCCCTCTTCTCCTCCTCATTCTCTCCCTCTGTTTTCTGTGCTTTTTTGCTCAGTCGTCATTTTTTCTTTTCCAGAACACATTGCTGCAACTGGGCTGCGGGTTACGGAAAGCATGAGCTGGCCACGGAAAATCCCGTTCTCTGTCCCTCTCTTTCTCATGCACTCACTCCATTCCTTATTCACCTTCTCCTTTCCTCTGTCCCTCTTCCTCTCTTTCCTGGGCTCTTGTGAATGGGGGGAGTGGCGCTTGAGGGTAGTGACACAGTGGGTGGGAGCGTGTGGACTGGGGGGGCGCGGAGTGCCAGCTCGAGTCCGCGCGGCTGAAGAAGCTCACCTCCCTGGGCGGTGCGCAGCGTCGCCCAGTCCGTCCAGGGGGAGGCGCCCTGGCTGCTCCGGCAGGCCACGCGCACCCTGTAGGCTGTGAAGGGCGAGAGGCCACCAATCGCATGGCGCGCTGGCGGCACGTTGACGTTCTGGTTGTGGATCAGGTGGCTGGGTGCCGCGATGAGGTCGCTCTCGGACGGGGCGGCCTGTGGGCAGGGTTCGCTGATGAATTAACTTGGTAAGAGCTGATTGACATTATACAACAAGGGACCTGCCTACTGAGGTTCTGTGAGAAAGTGGATACAAGACTATAAGAGAAGATCATGTTGAGAAGAGGTTATTCAGCTCATTACACACTAGGCGATGCGGTCACACTGACGTAAAGATTCCTAGTGTATTATTCAGTGTGAAGTGGTACCTGTTTCCCTAAGATCTGACTTTCTTCTTGAAAGGCATGACTCAGTGCCTGGGTCTGAGAGTACTGCTGTAGCTGTGCCAGGCTCTGCTACTGCCCCTGTTCTGGGCAACAGCAGGCCAGGTCAGTGGCATAGAGGAGGAACTTGATCTCTATGCAGTGTGGTATTTGGCCAGGAGTTGCAGACTGTTCTATCACCTCTGCTAGCTTATTGATATATATTTTGAACAGTGTTGGTTTCACTCCAGAAATGTGAGTGAAGAACTCTTCTTTTGTTTTCAATTTGTACTGCGCACTTGTTCTCCAAGAGTGTTGATTTAATCACATAGTAGACTTTACCCCCTACACCTCTCTTCTTCTTTATCTTCACTGTCTCTCCTCTGCTCCCTTCCCTCTCTCTCCAGTTGAGTTTCCTCTGTTTCACTTCCAATAAAGCAGAAGCACGACTGCTGGTCAAATCGAAATGCTCCTCTACTTCTGCTTTCACTCGATGACTCACCATCCACCCTGTTCCAGGGCCCCTGGGCTCCCTGCTCCCTGGTTATTCTGGGAGAGCTGTACTGCCTGGGTTACAAGAGGATGGATGTGCTGGCTGAGGTCATGCTGCACAGAAAATACTCAATCCTCAGCCTCTTGCATGTGATATGCATGTGTATGTGCATGTGTAAGAACTGTGAACTGATGGACAACATCAACGCTGTGCAACTCCTCTTCCTCCCTTTCCCTCTCATCAACAGAATTGATGAATTCACCAGCACACGCACTGAGCAGACCTAAGGGGTAGGATTAAAAGAACCAAGAACCACATACTGTACTCATTACATGAGTACTAACACTGACAGACTGAGGGCACCAGTGCCAGTTGCACCAACATACAGGTGTCACCCGCGTGTGGACATTGATATCACCGGTGCACAAGCCGATTTCAGCAGGACACACACTAAACTGTGCAGGACAGATTTTATTCATAGTGAACTTTAAAGAGAGAGGATAGGGGCCTAGGGGACAGAGTCAGTGAGAGAGACAGAGGAGGATTAGGGAGAGAGGGCGTAGGCAGGCTAAGCAAGAGAAAGTGGGATGGCGGAGAGAGGAGAGAGAAGATACGGGAAAGGAGAGGGTGAGGGACAAAAAAAGGGACAGGGAGAAACAGAGGGGAAGTGCCAGAGGGCCCAGTCATCAGTGACTCAGCACTGCTGACTCACTTCTGTCCAAACCGTGCCATAATGTTTAAATTAGGCACACAGCACTGCTGACTCACTACTGTCCAAACCGTGCCATAGTGTTTAAATTAGGCACACAGCACTGCTGACTCACTACTGTCCAAACCGTGCCATGGTGTTTAAATTAGGCACACAGCACTGCTGACTCACAACTGTCCAAACCGTGCCATGGTGTTTAAATTAGGCACACAGCACTGCTGACTCACTACTGTCCAAACCGTGCCATAGTGTTTAAATTAGGCACACAGCACTGCTGACTCACGACAGAGGGGGTGGGGGGATTCTTCCCTTATCCCTCACAAACCCCCACCCCCAACTCCCACACCTGTCCCACTGGCGGTTTTATTCCCCCAGTCTACACTGGGAGACACACAGCTTCCAGCAGAGAACCTCTGTCACTACGGATGACATCCTGGCTGGGAAATCAAGTAAGCCTCAGAGGTGCCAAAAGACACTCAGAATTCATGCGATTCTGAGGCTGAGGACGTCATCACCCCAGCAGTCCTGCAGAGGTATGATTGAGGAGGTGCCTGTAATTTGCAGTAAATTTCTTTTCCGCGGTGACTCATCACCTGCCTTGTCTTTAGGCCCCCTGTTCTGAGAGTGCCATACTGCCTGGGTTACAGTTTTCCTCAAACTCCACTGATTCCATTAGGATTGCGCATGTGGTGCCCTTATGAAAAAACTGTTTAACTGGTCCAGCCTTCCCTGTGAATTAGTGTAGGATGCTTTGCTGTCCCACTCTTCCTGTGGCCAACAGAAACTCTTCTTTCCAATTCAATTTTTCAGTCGTGTTCTCTTCAATGTGATTAGTCCTCATTTCACCTCTGACGGCCACGACCACTCTAATCTCTCCATCTGTGTTCTCAAAGACGGGTTTCCGAACTCATACATCAGAAAGACTACAGAAACCAAACTTATCCTGCAGCTAGGATCACACCTTCCCCCTTCTCTTAACGACAGGCTACTCTTCTTCTAAATTTTCTCCGTTCATTGTAGGTTTCATTTCACACCTCTCTGCACCCATTCTGACTTCACACCTCTTTCTGTCCCCTGCTCCCGCCTCTCACTCCTCCTCCCTCCCAGCCTTTGCTCTCCCGCTACTTTACCTTTGCCTACTGCCCTGTCTCTCTCACACCTGAAGAAGGCTCCACGGCCGAAACGTTGTGTTTTCTTTCTTCTTTTTTTCAGCAGGGAATAAACCTATTACTTGTTCCTTTGCAGCCTACGCATGCTGACGCAGCTCCCCACCTGAACTAGCACAGTCCTCTTAAACGCTGAATATATTCTATTGGATTGAGAATATTGTGAAAACTCTGATTTCCATATTCCAAAAAGAAAACTGTTGCGCTGCAAGGGGGTCAAGGCTAATGAGAAGAAATAAGATTTATCCCTGATTGTTTATGCAAACACAGATGAGCTGAGGAAACTGAAACCCTTTTGACCCTAACACAGTATGTTACCATGGGACTTGATACAAATATGCCGAGTCCTGAAAGGCTTTTGATAAAGTTCTGAATCAATGGACTTTCAGGATCTATAATGAAACTAGAAGCATGAGACACAAGTGGGACCTAAAAGGAAGTATATTTGGTTCTTAGAAGAAGAGGGTTTTCTTCACACAAAAGGGGGTAGAGGCTTGAAGCAAGCTGCCCAACCAGGTTGCGAAAGGTAATTCCTTAGGATCCTTCAAGGAAGCCAGAAAAATTAGCTAGAAGAAACCAGAAATGGCCTCCTCATGTACTTGTGAAATAAATGAACAGATCGGAGCCATCTACGAAATGCAGTGGGTGCTGCTCTCTTATCAGCAGCATATGGAAAAGAGCTGGACTGCAGACGTGTTCCACGGCTGTAATGACCACACTGCTGTGTTCTTGTCACATTGTATCCAGAGCTGTGATAAATGTGCAGGAAGAGAGAGCAAAAGAGGGAGGGAGAGAGAGAGAGGGAGCAGCAGAGAGAGAGCGGGGAAGACAGGGAGAGAGAGAACGAGAGAGACAGGCATCGAAAAGGTTAACAGTGTGAGGCCACTTTCCCACAGTGAAACATGATCTGAGGACTCATAACTCAGTAGAAAGAGGAAGGGAAGGAAGAAAGGGGCTTGAGGGAGAAAGAACGCAGAAACAGAAGGAGGATTAAGGAGAAAGAGTGAGAGAAGTGAGAAACAATACCTTGAGTTTTTGTCTCAGACCACAGACACTGGAACACACAGGGACACGCTATTACACATGTGTACGCCTGTTGTCTGCTTCCAAGTGACACCCATTCCATCTGCATTTTCTCTCCCAAATTCTGCTTAAATGTAACCGCACATGGGATAATAGTAGATCCTAAACTGATAGTTTTGCCATTATCTTTAAAAGCTAGATTTAAAAGAAGATGCCATTTGGTTTATAAAAGTGGGTTCCACTGTGGGCACCTTTCCACAGTATCTGTGTGTCAGAAGATCCTGTCTTTGCAAGGACATATTTTCACACTCTGTATCCGTGTTGATAGTAAGATGGATAAATGCCCACAGACACTGACACCCACTGGCACACAGACCTTGTTTGTAGTTGTTGCTTTAGCAAAATCAGCTGTTTGTGTGTCAGTGTGCATCAACAGCCGCTCTCCCACCCCGCCATCTGAAGAAATGCAGTGAAATGCAGCGAAATGCAGTGAAATGCAGTGAAATGCAGCGAAATGCAGTGAAATGCAGCGAAATGCAGCGAAATGCAGCGAAATGCAGTGCATGGCTGTAGGACAGCTCATCGCATGGATGGCTTGGGCCTGGTCTGTTCTGGTTCTGCCTCGGCCTGGTTTGGTCTAGTTTGCCTTGTTTTTGTCCTGGTTGTGCCCTGGCCTGGTCTGTTTTTCTTCCTGGGTCTTCCTGGGATTTATTTTACCTGTACAGAGCAGACATCGACAGGGTAGACCCCCCCGAAACCAGGCTCCCAGGAGATCTCCATGCTGGAGTTACTGGCTGACACCTGCTGCAGCTTCTGGGGCTGAGCAGGAATAACTGGGGAGAGGGAGACAAAGAGAGAGTGAGTGACAGGTGTGCATTATCCCTTCTTTCAGAAGCTCCTACTTCAGCTGAGGCTGTGATAAGACATTATGGTGTGAGGGACTGAACTGTATATTCTGCACACATCCACAAGTTGTCAAGAGATCTTAACCAAGCAAGGCGATGAATGTCTGTCTTCAACCGCACATTGCCTGCTGACTGAAAGAGTCTATTCATATGACTGGTGGTCCTAATGTTTGACTACTGAGTATTTTCTAGCCTTTGTTCCAATATTTAGGCTGCATCCAAGAATCCTATATCCCAAATTGGACTTTAACATCTCAAGATCCTGGATTATACGCTACAATCCAAGACTGTACCATGCATCCATGCATAACCATGCATTACAGTGTGCTGTAATGTTCATAATATCACTCAACATTCCAGACTGTGCCCCACAATTTCATAATCTACCCTTACTGTATATTCAGAACAGGGCCCTGTGATCCTTATTCAAGAATATCCTGGTCTTTAGCACAATACTCTCCATACCTCTATATCTCAGACTGTACTCCAGTTTCCCAGAATGTACCCCATTATCTCAGACTCCATCTTTACACACTTAACTGTCTCCTAAACTCCCAGACTGCACTTCAATACACCGAACAGCACTAGTGAAACCAGTCTGTCCCCCACCTGTCACAGTCCCCGAGGCTGAAGTCGCTACCCCTTTACGATTGTGGGCCTCACAGGAGAAACTGCTGGTCTTGTTGATGCCTGCAGAGAGGGAGATCGAAAACAAGAGAGCGTGCGGCAGAGAGAGTGTGAGGAAACATTTGTAATTCAGTTCAGAGTAAATATTGGCCTTGAACAGTAATATCGTTTGTTTCCTGTCTCATCTTTGACAATTGCTTCACTGTAGCCAAGCCTGAACGGCCATGAACTGGGTGTTAATACTGATACCGTGTGAGAGGAGTGGAGCGTTTCTGTTGAGGGCTTAACCGCTAACTGTCGGAGAGAGACACTGCAGATGTCCGCCCAACTGTCTGTGTGTGATTGCACATCACTGTATCAGTGTGTCTGTCTAAGAGAGCCACTGCATATAGCTGGCATTGGTTCAGTGCCTGGTGTACCACAAATTAAAGTCTCAGTGTGTCAGTAAATCAGTGTGTGTCAGTGCCCAGTGTGTCAGTAAATCAGTGCGTGTCAGTAAATCAGTGTGTGTCTGTGCCCATTGCCCAGTGTGTCAGTATATCAGTGTGTGTCAGTGCCCAGTGTGTCAGTATATCAGTGTGTGTGTCAGTGCCCAGCTGGTCCAGGAGAGACCCGATGGCACAGGCTTCATCACAGCGTCCTGACCATCTGAGTCCGGGGCTCGGAGCACCTGACCTCGTCATCCTGGTTTTATTCCCTGTCCCTGTTCCGGATTTTAACTGTTTGTTTAGTCTAGGATGGATTCCCCGGTTTTGGACTTTGGACTGCGCCCCAGGTTCCCCCTTTTGGGCTTCCCTGAACTTGTTTGCCATCACCACGCCCCCCTGTCCGTCAACCCGTCCTGATCCTCATCGTCTCCTCCCTGTTGTCCTTCTCCACTTACTTCCGGATTATACCGTCTGCATCGGGTCCTGAACTACGCTTCGCGGGGGGCCTGGACCAGCTCCCGTTACAGCCCAGCGCACAGTGTGTCAGTGCCCAGTGCCACTTCATCAGTGTGTGTCAGTGTGCTGACAGTGCCAGTGGGGGAAGTGTGGGGTTTGGAAACAGCTGAGCTCTACAATCCTGCTTCTGCTTTTCTCTCCCTTCAGGGAGAGAAAATGCGTGACTGACCCGACACATACTCACTCAAGACCATGCACTAACACGCACACTCACATTCACTCACTAACACACACATTCATATACACTCTATTGTCCTGCACTGTATTGTGCTGTACAGTACTGCTTTCCGTCGTTCTGTGCAATACATGTTGTAGTGAGTTGTATCACATTGTACTGTGTTGACCTGAGCCAGGTTTTCCCCTGAGGTTAGCTCCGTGCGGCGCAAACCTGGGCTGTAAACATGTTTCAACACACTCGCCTTCCCCCAGGCGTTAGAATAGCTCAGAGTGTCGAGATTGCCTGTTTCACATCCCCAGACATCCTGCTGTTTCTTTCACTTCTAACTTTGGCGCATAGCAAGCGGAAGGACTTCCAACAACCAGCTTGACACAGATCTGGGAATAGTGATTGGCCATGCGGGCTGGCAGTGAGGTTTCCACTGGACAGTGGCCTGGACTGGGCCAGCTGTTGCCACTGGCGGGCTCTGGGACTTGTGTTCGTTCTGCCTTGGTGTCTTTTCTGCACAAGGAATACTGTAATGTAGCACTGGCCTTGTAAGCTACTGCTCTTCAAGAATGTATGAAAGGCACAAAAACATGCCACCTTTTGGCCCAGCTAGCTTGTTTGATTACTAGTAGCTAATTAAGATGAGCAATGTTTGACATCATCTTTGGCAGCATAAATAGGTAACTTGTTCCATGCATCCGCAACCCTTTGTGTAAAGTGCCTCCTGTTCTCATGTCCACTGGGGTGATTTGTGTTAATGGATTTGGGGATTTTCAGGACTTGTATCTGGTCCCCTGACTTTTGAATTAACTGTTTGATACCGTGTTCATTTAAAATTATTCAACTAAAACGATTTAACACAGACTTAACAAATAGCTAATCAATCACGCAGTTAAGTTGGCTTCAGTGAAACTCTTGGCTGAGCAGTGCTGTGGCCACTGCTCAGTGTGGCAAGTGATGGGTATATCTGACAGGTGGGATCTGTCTCGTTCTCTCCTGAGTGGGAGCCCATGCCTTTACCCAGGTCTTTAAAGCCTTTCTAGACAGAAGTGGTTTTAGAAAAACTTTGTGAAGCGTAACCACAATTAGGTATGAAGTAATACAGGATTTCCTTCAAAGTTCATACTGAAAGCATGATGTAAGAAAGCAATTACAACACATTCCACTTTCATTCATAGAATTCCCCTGAAGACTTTAACAGAAGCAATGTTTTAATAATTCATAATTATGCAAAGCCCCAGTTCCATGGAATGATGCCTTCAGGTCTGATCGCCATGCTGTATGCAAGGTGTTGCTGCTCTACAAGCAGCACTAAGAAAAACAACCGGAGTAATTCCTGGTCCGAACATGGACGGTCATATTTGGACAGACAGAGGGAACAAAACGGTACAGGCATAGAATCAGGATCCAGACGGAAACCAGGAGAAACGTCTTTACACCCAAAGTTGTTGGGGGTGTTGAAGAAGACTCCTGCGAGCTATTAAAACTGAGCTCTTGAGATTCTTTAAGAAACAGCATGAGGTTGTTTTTTTTTTTTAAAGTCGTTAATCTGCTGGCAACCAAATGAACAAGATAGGCGAAATGGTCTTCTTTTGTTTGTGATCTTCCTGGTGTTTCTTGGTGGGCCTAAGTGTCTGCTCCCATTAGTTGCTAACAGTTGCATGTCTTAAGTGAGGCTGTGGCTCCTGGAGACTCTCACTAAGCTAGAACGCCACACATTCCTCCCCGGTGACCAACTGTGCTCCAGCCCTCAAGCCGTGACTGAGTTCTCTCTCTCCTTGACTCAGCCCGCAGCTTCTGTGACAGAGGGGGCTGACAGCTTTGATCTCCGGGCTGTTTACCCTCTTTGTCTGGACGCCTGCACCCTGACTCACCCTTGCAGTCTCATGCCACCCTTTGAGTTAGAGAGGCAGAGGAAATACCTGACAGGCTCTGTGGTCTCAATTCAAATTCAAATAACAGCAGAGCCCCAGCCCCCTGCCTCCTCTGCAGCTGCTAACATTCCTGCCTCCTGAGTGGAATTACAGTGTCCTCCGGATTTATTCGTACCCTCCAAAGAAACTGGAACAAAATCCAATCCTTCAAGAGAAGGATTTACAGATTGGATAATGTGCCTTGCTTAAAAAATGTTCTACTGTAATTATAATACAGCTACAGAGTCATATTTGTCATAAAAAATTAATTGAATTCCAGAAAATGCGGGGGTCACGTTTATCCAGATCTCTAAAAATGTCTTTAAATAAAATCCAACACAAACAAATCTACAATAACACTCTATTCTTTGGAAGTGCACTGGGAGCCTTGGAGCTATATAAGAGCCTCAGAAGGCTTCCTGCTTCTCAGGGATATAAAAGGAGGTAACATATGGAAGACATTCAGTACCATGCACACTACTGTCGGTATAATCCCTGCCAAGGAAGAATTTACAAACTGCTACCTACAGGGCTGTAAATAAATGTGAACCTTGTGTTTTCCGGGCTTAAATGAATTATGACAGATATGAATTTGCTCCATGCAAAGCTATTGAGATTACAGTATGATATTTTTAGTTTTTTTAAACCAACTTCAAAAGATACGTAAGTCTTTCTGTTATACGGTGTGCTGTACTGACACATAATTATACTGTACTTGCACAGTAATATATTAGCACACTGCACTACACAGTTATATACTGGCTCACTGCCATACTGACACAGTGATATACTGGCACACTGATGCACTGACACAGTGACATACTGGCACACTGCCGTACTGACACACTGCCGTACTGACAAAGTGATATACTGGCACACTGCTGTACTGACACAGTGACATACTGGCTCACTGCCATACTGACACAGTGATATACTGGCACACTGATGCACTGACACAGTGATATACTGGCACACTGATGCACTGACACAGTAACGTACTAGCACACTGATGCACTGACACAGTGACGTACTGGCACACTGATGCACTGACACAGTGATATACTGGGACACTGATGCACTGACACAGTGACATACTGGCACACTGATGCACTGACACAGTGACATACTGGCACACTGATGCACTGACACAGTAACGTACTAGCACACTGATGCACTGACACAGTGACGTACTGGCACACTGATGCACTGACACAGTGATATACTGGGACACTGATGCACTGACACAGTGACATACTGGCACACTGATGCACTGACACAGTGACATACTGGCACACTGATGCACTGACACAGTGATGTACTGGCTCACTGCCGTACTGACACAGTGATATACTGGCACACTGCTGTACTGACACAGTGATATACTGGCACACTGCAGTAATGACACAGTGATATACTGGCACACTCTCTACTGACACAGTGATATAGTGATATACTGACATACAGATAGCATGATATGGAGGCCATCATACCATCTGCTTGCCAGACTGAAAAACTGAAAAATGCAAACATCCAAACTGAGGGAGAGAGTGAGACGGTACCTGAGAGAGTCAGTGTGGAGGGAGAGAGGGCGAGGGGCTGATCCAGTTTGTTGAGGGGCGCCCCATCCTGCAGCCAGATGACATGGACAGGCTCTGGGGGGCCGTGGGCCCTACACACCAGGCTGAAACTGTGATTGGCAGCCACTGTCTTGTCCTGGGGCTCCTCAGAGAAGTGAGGGAGGCCTGAAAGAGAATGAATGGGAGAAGAGTAAGAAAGAGGAGTGGAGGAGGGGAGGAAGAAGAGACCATTTAGAGAGGATAATTCAAATCAGAGTTCAGGTGATGGCTAGGTATGGTTCATTCTGACCTCTGATAGTTGGGCAGACAAACCCACAAACAAAAAGAGAGACAGGCACACAGACAACCAGAGACGTGGGTGAGAAACAAAGCTCTCAGTCCTGTTGTTGTTCAGGAAAGATGGACAGATTGCAGGACTTACCCTCCAACTCAATGTGACCCTCCAGGGAGACAGTGTCCTGCCCGCCTACAGTCACCACACAGCGATACACCCCCATATCAGATAGATGCACTTCTTCAATCCTGAGGAAAATGAGATTGGGTTAATATGCATATTCTGTCCTGAGAGAGAAGAGTTAATCCACACACTGCACTGAGAGAGAAGAGTTAATCCACACACCGCACTGGGAGAGAAGAGTTAATCCACACACCGCACTGAGAGAGAAGAGTTAATCCACACACCGCACTGGGAGAGAAGAGTTAATCCACACACTGCACTGAGAGAGAAGAGTTAATCCACACACCGCACTGAGAGAGAAGAGTTAATCCACACTCTGCACTGGGAGAGAAGAGTTAATCCACACACCGCACTGAGAGAGAAGAGTTAATCCACACACTGCACTGAGAGAGAAGAGTTAATCCACACTCTGCACTGGGAGAGAAGAGTTAATCCACACACCGCACTGAGAGAGAAGAGTTAATCCACACACCGCACTGAGAGAGAAGAGTTAATCCACACTCTGCACTGGGAGAGAAGAGTTAATCCACACACCGCACTGGGAGAGAAGAGTTAATCCACACTCTGCACTGGGAGAGAAGAGTTAATCCACACACTGCACTGGGAGAGAAGAGTTAATCCACACACCGCACTGGGAGAGAAGAGTTAATCCACACACTGCACTGGGAGAGAAGAGTTAATCCACACACCGCACTGGGAGAGAAGAGTTAATCCACACTCTGCACTGGGAGAGAAGAGTTAATCCACACACTGCACTGGGAGAGAAGAGTTAATCCACACACCGCACTGGGAGAGAAGAGTTAATCCACACTCTGCACTGGGAGAGAAGAGTTAATCCACACACCGCACTGGGAGAGAAGAGTTAATCCACACACTGCACTGAGAGAGAAGAGTTAATCCACACACTGCACTGGGAGAGAAGAGTTAATCCACACACTGCACTGGGAGAGAAGAGTTAATCCACACAGAGGAAATCAGAAGGCAGTTAGGATGGATTTATAAAGAAGGCAGTTAGATAGGCAGTTACAGAGCTCACCACACCTTAGCATGCTCACAGCCAGCCAGCTGTCCTCGTTCATGGACATGTGCATCTGGTTGGTATCAGCGAGGTCCAGGGGCGTCCCGTCTCTCTGCCACACAATATCGGGGGGATCCTGCACCCCTTCTCCCTGCAGTTCACAGCGCAGACTCACTGGCTTCCCCAGGGATGAGGTCACATTACCAGGGTCCTGCACAAACTGCAACCCTGCACACAAGAGCACAGCCAGTCAGACCAACCTAAAGACCCCGGCGGACACACCAGCATGGGGAGGGCCGGAAAACAGACAGGACAGGGACATTCCGGGATTGTCACCTGGCTGGTAAGACCTACAAAACAGGAGTCATTTTACACCGTCATCTCGGTGTCTTCAGAGCTGCTAGAGAGGCCAGACACCGGTGGAACTGGCAATGTCCACAGACAGGCATGTGTGCTGGTGAATTTAGGTGTGCATGACTGAATGGTGTCTTGTATACAATTTATTCTATTTAACTGAAGGATGTTAAAGGTTTAGGATTGCAGCTAGTAGCAGGGCGAAGGTTAAAGAACTGGATTAGTGTAACAGGCCAAGGTCCCCATAACAAACTAATATACAGGCATCTGCATAGTTATTTTTAAACATACTCAGAATTGACGGAGACGACATACACTTTTGTGGGTTCCCATAATATATTTACACATCCTGGAAGCATTACAGGATGCCCATGATAGCCTCAGTGAGCTAATGATCATGAACAAGACCATCTTCCTCAGTCATATCAGAAAGTCATCGCTACTGCACCTCCCAGGAAAGAAACTGGAGCCCACAAGCGGTCTGACAAATGCTAAAGACAATGGCCTCTTCCTTCTCCAGCGGTTTTGCTGTTTTGCTGAGTGAACACACTGATAGTGAATGTCAGGTCAAGGTAACAGACTCACATATGGATGTCTCTCCCTCTGTGCTTTGTGATAATGCAGCTGTGTGCTAGTGGAGATTGCTCAGGGTCAGTGTTGTGTGTTAATGCAGACTGCTTACTGTCAGTATTGTGTGTTAGAGGAGATTGCTCACTGTTGGCGTTGTGTGTTAATGAAGATTGCTCATAGTCTGAGTTGAGTGTTAATCAGATGTTCAGTGTCAGGGTTGTGCTGTGTGTAAATGCAGATGCTCGGTGCCAGTGTTGAAGTCTCTCTGGTGTTACATACATGTAACCTGGTCTGCTACGGTTAGAAATGTACAGGTTGTGGACTGTGTTGCAGAGTATTGCATCACCAGCACTGAGTGTAGGACTGTGTCCAACATCACTCCCACAGCACACTGCTGTATGCACACTCTCCTCTCTCTCCCTCACTCCCTCTTCACTTGCAGTCTCTCCCTATTCCACTGTCACTGATCCTCTTGTTCAATCCCTCATTCTTTCCCTTCTCTCTCATCCTTTCTTCTTCCCTTTTCACCGCCCTCGCTCCCTGACTCTTGCTTGTCCCTTTTGCTATGGCCATCTTGCATCTCAGTGAAGTTTTCTCAGGCCCATCAGCAGCCCCCCTCCCTGCCTGGCCCTTCCTCTTTGTCTTGAAGTAGACCCTGACCTCTCACCCTTCACCTCTGTGGTCTAGGGTGCAGTTCTATCCCGTTGTCATAGTGAAGAATGCCCCCAGAGTACCGACCTGACACACACTACCACACACACTTCCGCACACACACTGGCTCAGATACGGACATACCCTGTGACAAATACTGACATGCACACGCACAGTGACACACAAGGTCATACACACACATACCAACACACTATCACACACACACATACCAACACGCTGTCACACATCACTAACACTGACACACAAGGTTATACACACACATACCAACACACTATCACACACCACTAACACTGACACACAAGGTCATACACACACATACCAACACACTGTCACACACCACTAACACACACTCACACTGACCCACAGTCACAATACACACATACTGACAGACTGTCACACAAACTGACTCATACGGTCAACTCTGTTGGCACATACTGACACACACTGACATGGACTCACACTGTCACATGCAATACTGTCCACCCTCTGATGCTACACACACACACACACACACACACACACACACACGTATGTGTTAGTATTCTGTCTTTGTGGGGGATTATCTACTCTCATTCTGTTTTCGTTTACTGCCATCTGCATTCAAGTGAATGGCCACAAAGTATTTTAAAATAATACTTCTGGTGCTTTAAGACTGACAAAAAGCCATTTGTTTTATAAAAAAACTTTACTGCCATTGTGAAAACACCACAACATCGTATACTTTTCAGGCGTTACTGACTTTGGGGGTGTTTTAAAGACCTACTGGCTTTATAAACAAGGGCAAAAACAGCCTTGTTTGCACAGTGGGTGCTGGCACGTTGTACGGAAATGCCTTGTATCCCACATTTTACTAGACAGTTGTTGGACAGATACAGTATATACGGATTAGTTCTTATGGTTTCATTGAGCTAGAAAGCAGAACCATCTAGTGATCCAGTTCTGCTTTGTATATGTTAAAGGTCTTATATCCAAAGAGTCATACTGACTTCAGTTTACAGTTAAAATCACCATAACCCTTTCAGGGATTTCTTGTAAGGTGCATATATACACCTGTCATATTGCTGGGCATAGTACGCCTGCACTACACTGATGAGCCCTTATAATAGGAAAACAGCTGTTTTTGCACCTACCTTTGACTTCTTACATGCAAAGCTGAATTAGAAATCTTTTTAGATGGTTCAGCTGTCTAATACTGTGAAAGAGTCAGAGCTATTTAATATTCATATATTCCACGATTGATCCATTGATAAATACAAACATACTGTGTTACAACCTCAGAAGGCTAGCTACTTACACTAAAGGGAATCCCTTAAAGTGTCTCTCTCTCCTTCATCCATTTTGGTTTACAATCACATTCAGAAAAGGCTGTGTAGGTGTTACAGAATGAATTGGTTCTGCCAAAACACCGAGCACACTTCCGCACGAACACATTAATACCACCCTGCCTCCCTCATCCTCCTCTGTCTCTCCCTGGCTCCAGCCTCTTTCCTGAGATAAGTCTGTGCACAGAGAATTCCTCCTTCAATCGGTCTTTCAAGTGGACCCTCCCTCGCTCTCTGTATTCCTTGCTCTCTTTCTCCTTCCTCATTCCTTTCCAAGCATCTCCAGCCCCATCTAACTCTGCTCTCTTCTCTTCTTCTCTCATTCTCCAAGAGCTGCTTCCTCTTTCTTTTTCTTTGCCTGCCTCTTTTCCTTCTGCTTTCTCCCCTTTCTCATTCAGTTCTTTCTCTGACCCTTGACAATGTTTTTCAACTTCAAATCACCTCTGATTCATTCCTTCCATAACAAACCTCTCTTCTTCTCCTTCTCACTCTCTTTCTGACTCATTCAAATTTTCACTAAATCACCCACCCACTCACAACGAGTTGCACTGATCTGGATTCTTATAGTGTATGTGAAGTGCTGTGACACATCCTAGTCACAAGTCACGAGATTCTTATGTCCTCGTGGAGTATAATGACACAGCCCCTGCACAGTGGTCTAGATTTCTACAATACCTGTGAAGTACACTGACACAGCTCTGGGCAGCGTATCAATGTCAGTGCTGTAGCAGTATTAGCAGTGGTGCTGTGTCAGTGCAGGTGCAGTATTAGCAGTGGTGCTGTGTCAATGCTGTAGCAGTATTAGCAGTGGTGCTGTGTCAGTCCAGGTGCAGTATTAGCAGTGGTGCTGTGTCAGTGCAGGTGCAGTATTAGCAGTGGTGCTGTGTCAGTGCTGTAGCAATGTTAGCAGTGGTGCTGTGTCAGTGCTGTAGCTGTATCACCAGTGGTGCTGTGTCAGTGCAGTAGCTGTATCAGCAGTGGTGCTGTGTCAGTGCAGGTGCAGTATTAGCAGCGGTGCTGTGTCAGTGCTGTAGCTGTATCACCAGTGGTGCTGTGTCAATGCAGGTGCAGTATTAGCAGTGGTGCTGTCAGTCCAGGTGCAGTATTAGCAGTGGTGCTGCGTCAGTCCAGGTGCAGTATTAGCAGTGGTGCTGTGTCAGTGCTGTAGCAGTGTTAGCAGTGGTGCTGTGTCAGTGCTGTAGCTGTATCACCAGTGGTGCTGTGTCAGTGCAGGTGCAGTATTAGCAGTGGTGCTGTGTCAGTCCAGGTGCAGTATTAGCAGTGGTGCTGTGTCAGTGCAGTAGCTGTATCAGCAGTGGTGCTGTGTCAGTGCAGGTGCAGTATTAGCAGTGGTGCTGTGTCAGTGCTGTAGCAGTGTTAGCAGTGGTGCTGTGTCAGTGCTGTAGCTGTATCACCAGTGGTGCTGTGTCAGTGCAGTAGCTGTATCAGCAGTGGTGCTGTGTCAGTGCAGGTGCAGTATTAGCAGTGGTGCTGTGTCAGTGCAGGTGCAGTATTAGCAGTTGTGCTGTGTCAGTGCAGTAGCTGTATCACCAGTGGTGCTGTGTCAGTGCTGTAGCTGTATCAACAGTGGTGCTGTGTCAGTGCTGTAGCTGTATCAACAGTGGTGCTGTGTCAGTGCAGTAGCTGTATCAGCAGTGGTGCTGTGTCAATGCAGGTGCAGTATTAGCAGTGGTGCTGTGTCAGTGCAGGTGCAGTATTAGCAGTGGTGCTGTGTCAGTCCAGGTGCAGTATTAGCAGTGGTGCTGCGTCAGTCCAGGTGCAGTATTAGCAGTGGTGCTGTGTCAGTGCTGTAGCAGTATTAGCAGTGGTGCTGTGTCAGTGCAGTAGCTGTATCAGCAGTGGTGCTGTGTCAATGCAGGTGCAGTATTAGCAGTGGTGCTGTGTCAGTGCAGGTGCAGTATTAGCAGTGGTGCTGTGTCAGTCCAGGTGCAGTATTAGCAGTGGTGCTGCGTCAGTCCAGGTGCAGTATTAGCAGTGGTGCTGTGTCAGTGCTGTAGCAGTATTAGCAGTGGTACTGTGTCAGTGCTGTAGCAGTATTAGCAGTGGTGCTGTGTCAGTCCAGGTGCAGTATTAGCAGTGGTGCTGTGTCAGTGCAGGTGCAGTATTAGCAGTGGTGCTGTGTCAGTGCTGTAGCTGTATCAGCAGTGGTGCTGTGTCAGTGCAGGTGTAGTATTAGCAGTGGTGCTGTGTCAGTGCAGGTGCAGTATTAGCAGTGGTGCTGTGTCAGTGCAGGTGCAGTATTAGCAGCGGTACTGTGTCAGTGCAGGTGCAGTATTAGCAGCGGTGCAGTATTAGCAGTGGTGCTGTGTCAGTGCAGGTGCAGTATTAGCAGTGGTGCTGTGTCAGTCCAGGTGCAGTATTAGCAGTGGTGCTGTGTCAGTCCAGGTGCAGTATTAGCAGTGGTGCTGTGTCAGTGCAGTAGCTGTATCAGCAGTGGTGCTGTGTCAGTGCAGGTGCAGTATTAGCAGTGGTGCTGTGTCAGTGCTGTAGCAGTATTAGCAGTGGTGCTGTGTCAGTGCTGTAGCTGTATCACCAGTGGTGCTGTGTCAGTGCTGTAGCTGTATCAGCAGTGGTGCTGTGTCAGTGCAGGTGCAGTATTAGCAGCGGTGCTGTGTCAGTGCTGTAGCTGTATCAGCAGTGGTGCTGTGTCAGTGCAGGTGTAGTATTAGCAGTGGTGCTGTGTCAGTGCAGGTGCAGTATTAGCAGTGGTGCTGTGTCAGTGCAGGGCGGAGCGGTGGCTCTGTGGCTCTGTGGCTCAGGATCTGCGCCTGTGGCTGGAAGGTTTCCGGTTCAAATCCCACAGCTGGCAGAGGAATCCCCTGAGCAAGGCCCTTAACCCCAACTGCTCCAGGGGGTGCTGTACAATGGCTGACCCTGCGCTCTGACCCCCAGCTTCTCTCCCTGTCTGTGTGTCTCATGGAGAGCAAGCTGGGGTCTGCGAAAAGACACATTCCTAATGCAAGAAACTGTATAGGCCAATAAAGCAACATGATCATTATCACATGATCAGCAGAAGCAGTGGTGTTGTTTCAGGGTCTCTGCACCTGTATTGTGCTGCGGTCACTCACCTTTCTGCGTTTCGGCGCCGCCCCATGTCCACAGTGATGAGAGCACCAGCGCCAGAAGCACCGCGCCCCCGTACAGGTCCCGCAGCATCGCCTTCATGTCGCCCCGCCTGGGAAGGATGCGGTCTCCCCCGACTCCCCGGCTCTCCTGCCGCGGGTCCGCCGAGCTGGTTCCGCTGGCTGCTCCTCTGGGTGTCACCGCATGACTCCCGGCCGGGACAGCCTGCGGACCCGGGCGAGGCTACTTTCTTATAGTAAATACGACAGAGGATTTTTTTTTCTGAATATATCTATCTTTTAAAAATATTTTTCGTTTAAAGACGCAACTGAAACCAGTTCTTCAAAACGTCGATAAGTCCCGAAGGCGAAGTCACTGTCCAGAGTCCAATAAATATATATTGGAAGAGTCACCGTTGACTGTCGTCTGCTTTCTGGATCAAGTTTTCAACACACCCCAGCGAAAGTATTCTGGAATTGAAACTAATCCTAAAATGAATAATGATCATCGATGAAAACGAGAGCCACTCCACTGTATTCCATTGTGGCGGAGGCAGCGACCGCGTCTTCGGGAGCTCACAGGGCACGTCCAGTCAAAAAAGCAACACCACAGCACACAAAGTTCGCTCTTCTCGTGTGAAAGTAGAAGTGGACTTCAGTCAGGAGACTTCTGGCGAACCGACTGGTCCCGACCCGACCCGTCCGACCCGCGCGTCTCGCCGGACTCAGCCTCCCTAGCGCTCGCGCATCCCCCTTTCTCTCTGTTTTCGACTTTGTTTTTTCTTCAAACAAAACTCAAGATTCCTTCACTCGGCTCCTCTCCACCCTCTCTCCCCACATCCTCCGCCCTCCCTCCATCTAACCCCCCCTCCCTCTCGCTGCCTGGTCCACCCCCGTGGCCTGGCCGCGGAGTAAGTGCACAGCGACAGTATGTTAGTCTTCACAGTCAGTGTCACTTTTCCATCGAGAAAGGAGTTTTTGTTGTTGTTTTTCAGACGCTTACAGTGGGGCTCCGTTGCTCTCCTGTATTGGTCTCTTGGGTTTATTTTTAGTAATGGCGAAGCATTTTCAGTTGTAATTTGCGCGCTGTGTGTACCCGTCTGTCCAGGGGTCTGGGTGTCAGGGATGCGGCGGTTGTGTGCTCTGTGTGTTACACACGCTGGACTGCAGACTTCAAAACTGGGGATTCTGGCAGCCATTACGCCTGGGAATAGTCAGAAGTTTGCAGTTCGTCTCTCGTGTTTTTTTTTCCTCCTTAGAAAATGGAATTTCCAGTTCTCTCTGTCCGCACACGCTCGGCAGTGCCCCGGGTTTCAGGTGTGAACGAGCACAGCGCGGTGAGTGGGTGGGGGGGACGGCGGAGGTTTGGGGGGTAATTGCTCACGCTGGCCGAGTAAACCCTCACTTCAGCACCGAGAGATTACGGCTCCGTCTCCGGTCGCCCGTGTGAGCCGTGAGGCTGCGTGACGTCACAGCCCGGCGGGCTCCTGACGGAATTGATCCGCGGCCGCGGGCGGCGATGTCACGCGCTAAACCAGAAAATAAGGGGCAGCTCGCTTTTCTGTCCGTCTCCAACTGACCACTGCTATCGCCTGAATGAGACAGGGGGCACTTCTGTGCACAGAGAGGGGTGGGGGTAGGGAACATCTGTGCTTGAAGCGGTATCACACTGGGATCACACCTGGACATCTGCCGCGCCCTCCCCACCTCGACCCCCCCCCGTGCTCCTCCTCGGACCCCCGGCGAGGCCAGGAGGTCACGCACGCAGGCCCGTCCGATCCGCAGGGTGTGTGAAGTGAGGAGGGCCGTGCTGCCCCGGAGACCCCCAGCCCCCATGGGGGGGGGTGCTGTTCCTTTAAGAGGCTTCGCGGAGTTCCCAGGGTCCGCGACACGGAGACGCGCTGAAGAAGGAGAAAGACCCCATTGTCTCCTCAATAGAGGACTGGGGCTCAGGGAGGGCGGGGAGGAAGAGGGAGACGGGCTTCTGATGGGGAGAAAGAGAGAGAGGGGGTGTGTGAGGACAGGCGGGGGGGGAGAGCGAAGGCATTCAGGATCCTATCTGTTGTACGGCCATTAAAACAGACTTTATTTGCGCTTACTGGGTTTATCTGATATGCGAGTGCTGGTAGCGCTTTAGATTGCTGCAATGCCTATTATCACACGGCCCGGGTCGACTGTGAAAACGTTACTTTGCACTCTTACTGGTAAAGGATCTGTTTGTGTCGGATGAATATAGGGGTCATCGACTGGTTAAAATATTCGACCATCATCGGACCACACGTATTCACGCGACCATCGTAAAGAACACAGACAGTGGCCTGGGTATCGCCAAAGACCGGAAATGGGAGAAGTTTGAAATTCCGAGCTCTCGCCGCTGGCGGTGTCCCCTTAGTGTATGGCTCCACCTTGTGGCCATGTTTGGGAATTACCGTTGGCTTCCGCCCCAGTCTGGTCAAGATACAGAAATAGCTGCCAAAAACAAGGACGTGATAATATTAATGATGATTTGATGGTTCTGTTAATTTATTTTTGGGTACTGACTTTATACAATTCATCTTTATATTTCTTTTTGTACCTACTGTATTCATACAGCTGGGTATTTCAGAGATGCACACTAAGTGAGGTATCCTGCTGTTCCACTTGCTGGGGTATCTAAATCCACATTGAACAAACTCCAGTATGTCCAAAATTCAGCAGCCAGACTCCTGACCAGGTCTAGTGCAAGTGATCACATTACTCCTATCCTGGAGTCCTTGCACTGGCTTCCTGTCAAATTCCGTGTGGACTTTAAAATCCTCATGCTCACCTGTAAGGCTCTGCATGGCTTGGCACCTCAGTACCTGTCTGATCTATTATCGCTCTACTCCCCACCTCGCAACCTTCGCTCTTCTAACTCTGGTCTCCTTACTGTCCCCCAAGCCCGTCTACACTGTATGGGTGACGGGGCCTTCTCCTGTTATGCCCCCAAGCTCTGGAACTCTCTCCCCAAGGATATCAGAGAGTCACCTGCTCTAAACTCCTTCAAATCCAGACTCAGAACCCTCTTCTTTAGAAGAGCCTTTACTGGACTGGTTCCATTCTTCACCCTCTGCTCTTCCTTGTACCTCCATCCACGGTCTCCTCTGTGTATTGTAATTGTGTTTTATCTTGTGTATTCTTTTTATTTATTGTTGTTGTCATTCTCTAAAGAGCTTTGAGAAGCCAATTTTAAAGGTGCTATATAAAATGAAATTTATTATTATTATTATTATTTCTGCTGATACTGATGCTGCTGTCGATCATGCTACCACTACATTGCCAGTGCCTCTCCTACTGGTACTGCCAGTGGTGTAACTATAGCTGCTGCTTCTAGAGCTACCGCAGGCTCTCCTGCTGCTACAGCTGCCAGGAAACCAAACCCACCAGGCAGGTACCAAGGCCTTGAGACAGTGCAGAGAGGATTAAAGTACACATAGCAATTAAAAGTAAAACCTAATGCAACACCTCATCAATCACTTTTGCTAAGGGTCTCAACAATCTCTACAATAACACCCTTAGTAATAACATTCACTACGCTTAAGTGTAGGGGGTTGTTATTCCTAGTGAACTGGAGCAATTTGCGATAATAATAATAATAGCAACAACAATAATAATAATCATCATCACAATTATCATTGTTGTTATTATTGTTATAATTATATTTGATATAGCACCTTTAAAGGTAACTTTCCAAAGTACTTTATGGAAAGATAACAAAGTTAAAACAATGAGAACAGCAACAAAGATAGGAGATAAAATTGGCACAAAGAGATAGCACAGAGACACAGATGTGTTTAAAATGTAATAGAAGATGCAAAGGGACAGACATCAAGCAAACAAATGCCTTTCTAAAGAATCTGTCTGAGTCTGGATCTGAAGGCACTGAGGGAGGGTGACTCTCTGATATCCTTGGGGATAGAATTCCGGGGCTTTGGGGTGCAGCAGGAGAAGGCCCTGTCACCCCCAGAGTGTAGAGGAGCTTGGAGGACAGACGGGAGACCGGAGTGAGACGAGGAGGGGAGTAGGGAGATAGTAAGCCATGCAGAGCCTTGTAGGTGAGCAGCAGGAGTTTGAAGTCGACAGGGAACCTGACAGTAAGCCAGTGCAAGGACTCCAGGACTGCAGTAGTGTGATCACTTGCGCACGACCTGGTCAGGATTCTGCCTGCTGAATTCTGGACATACTGGAGTTTGTTCAGTGGATTCAGGGGCTCGGATACCTCCTGCATGACAGACAAGAGTCACAGCTGAGGGACCTGTGCAGAGCATTCTGCCCGGGGACTGATACACATTTTATTACAGAGATACGCACACGTCCCGTTAGAGATTAAAGTGGGACAGGCACACAGCTCCCTGTCCCAGACTGCCCATCTGCAGAGAAACAATCCTGTAGATGATTAATCCAGGAGGCAGAGTAAAAAGGCAATCTGATTCTGATTGAAGTGGAGCGGGGGAGGGGGGGAGCAGAGCCAGTAATCTGTGTCAGCCTGTGTGTGTATCACTAGTAATCTGGGGACAAAGTTTAAGAAAGACAGGAACAACTCCTCACGAGCAGATGATGTATGTAACCTTTTAATAGAGAAAGTGGTATCTTTTACATCTTAAAGTCCTCAGTTCCCCAGAAGGTTTTTTCTTCCTGTGTGGTGTTTCATTTCAGTGCAATCGAGAGAGTAGGGATGGGGCAGTGAAAGGAGAGACAGCTCTGGAATCTGGTTGCGAAAATCCCGATTTAAGATCTTGAATTATTTTCCAATTTTCGGTTTTATGGATTTCATCTTTCTAAAGACTGCTTGTGTCACGCAGGGAGAGAGAATCTCTGCCGCTGCAGGATTGGCTGGGAAGAGTTGTCCCAGTTGCGTGCAGATTTACAGATTGTTGTTATCCCACATACGCGTACACGCACACACACGCCGGGAAACTTCGCTCTCCATCCCCAGTCCTGCGTCTCTCTCTCCCTCTCGCTCGCTGATGGAGTCGGAGCACTAACATGAGCATCGCCGGGATACACAGGGGATTCCTCAAGAAATATGGTAGGAAAGGCTCAGCTTCTTCTGCCTTCCTGTAGAAATGCTTTGACATTTCAGAATTGGGGGTTTGAGGGGAGGAACCATGCCGTCAGAGGTGGTAGAGTGTGTGATAAGAGCAAAGTGTGCTGCTGACCACACAGGCTGGTTATCCTGTGTGCTGGGTGTTCAGTGTATATAGGGGTTGCAGTCTTGTCACAACAGGGGCTACAGTCCCAGGACAGCAGAACAGCTTTATGTCATCCTGCAGTGTTATAATATGATACAGCCCAGACTGGACCAGTGATCTCTGGACTGTAGGGTTACAATATGACACAGACTGGACCAGTGATCTCTGGACTGTAGGGTTACAATATGACACAGACTGGACCAGTGATCTCTGGACTGTAGGGTTACAATATGACAGACTGGACCAGTGATCTCTGGACTGTAGGGTTACAATATGACACAGACTGGACCAGTGATCTCTGGACTATAGGGTTACAATAGGACACAGACTGGACCAGTGATCTCTGGACTGTAGGGTTACAATATGACACAGACTGGACCAATGATCTCTGGACTGTAGGGTTACAACATGACACAGACTGGACCAGTGATCTCTGGACTGTAGGGTTACAATATGACACAGACTGGACCAATGATCTCTGGACTGTAGGGTTACAACATGACACAGACTGGACCAGTGATCTCTGGACTGTAGGGCTACAATATGACACAGACTGGACCAGTGATCTCTGGACTGTAGGGTTACAGTATGACACAGACTGGACCAGTGATCTCTGGACTGTAGGGCTACAATATGTCACAGGCTGGACCAGTGATCTCTGGACTGTAGGGTTACAACATGACACAGACTGGACCAATGATCTCTGGACTGTAGGGTTACAATATGACACAGACTGGACCAGTGATCTCTGGACTGTAGGGCTACAATATGACACAGACTGGACCAGTGATCTCTGGACTGTAGGGTTACAGTATGACACAGACTGGACCAGTGATCTCTGGACTGTAGGGCTACAATATGTCACAGGCTGGACCAGTGATCTCTGGACTGTAGGGTTACAACATGACACAGACTGGACCAGTGATCTCTGGACTGTAGGGTTACAATATGACACAGACTGGACCAATGATCTCTGGACTGTAGGGTTACAACATGACACAGACTGGACCAGTGATCTCTGGACTATAGGGTTACAACAGGACACAGACTGGACCAGTGATCTCTGGACTGTAGGGTTACAGTATGACACAGACTGGACCAGTGATCTCTGGAGTGTAGGGCTACAATATGTCACAGGCTGGACCAGTGATCTCTGGACTATAGGGTTACAATATGACACAGACTGGACCAGTGATCTCTGGACTACAGGGTTACAATATGACACAGACTGGACCAGTGATCTCTGGACTGTAGGGTTACAATATGACACAGACTGGACCAGTGATCTCTGGACTATAGGGTTACAGTATGACACAGACTGGACCAGTGATCTCTGGACTGTAGGGTTACAATAGGACACAGACTGGACCAGTGATCTCTGGACTGTAGGGTTACAACATGACACAGATTGGACCAGTGATCTCTGGACTATAGGGTTACAATATGACACAGACTGGACCAGTGATCTCTGGACTGTAGGGTTACAATATGACACAGACTGGACCAGTGATCTCTGGACTGTAGGGCTACAATATGGCACAGACTGGACCAGTGATCTCTGGACTATAGGGTTACAATATGACACAGACTGGACCAGTGATCTCTGGACTATAGGGTTACAATAGGACACAGACTGGACCAGTGATCTCTGGACTATAGCGTTACAATAGGACACAGACTGGACCAGTGATCTCTGGACTGTAGGGCTACAATATGACACAGCCAAGACTTAAAGCAGTGATGTAAGTCCATTGATAAACAGTAAGCCTCCAGCTTATGCTCCAAGTAAGGATCTTTACTATTTGAGCAATTCTGTACTCTGCAGCACCAAAATAACCACTGTATTATGAAGCCCTTTTTAAAACTGTACTTTTTCCAGACTGTGCCTCAGCTAATATTCATTTGGTTCATTCTAATGTTGTACAGGGAATAATAATAATCATGGAATTATTCAGTATATTCAGGATGTCTGCAACAGATAATTAAAAATATCGAAGACAAAGGTGTCCCAAATTCCAGCTGCCACAACATGTCCTTAGCAGAACCCTGGGTCCTGTCAGGCTCCCATGCTGATGAGCACTTTCTGCCAGGCCAGGCCAGTTCAGTCATGTGCCGCAGCAAATGGGTATTGTGCTGTGCTGTACTGAACCACAGTAAGCAGGTGGAGTATTGTAAATGGGCGCTGTGCTGTAATGCTCTCTGTTGTAGTGTAATAGATTATTATAAATGTATATAAATTTAAATCAGTGCTAAACGAAAACCTTCTTCACACCAGATTTTGTGAGTGGTTCTTATTACCAACATTGAAACAATATTCTGTACCGGACATGCAGGGAGAGGTTAAGATCATATTGTTTTAAAAGACAGACATTAAATATTAAAATTAAAATTAAATTTTTTTGTATAGAGAAAACGTGTCAATGTGAAATTGTGTCGCTCAGTATCGGTGTCTTATGGGAAAAACAGAAGTCTTTTTTTGTTAAATTTGTTAAAGGTCCACCTACAATGAAGGCTGTAGGGATGTTTATGAAGTAGTCCTTTTCGTGAAGAAATCTCCTTTTAAATTGTATTTCTTTTAAAAAAGCATTTGTTCTACATCATTGTTAATAGTAACATTATTAATTTGGAGCCTGGTCTCATCAGATCTCAGAAGCCCTTCTCTTCTTTGACCTCCCGATCTGCACAAGAGCCTGCCTGGGCCCCAACCCTAAAGTGATCCAATCTCTTAAAGCTAACCCTAACCTTCACCCCCAGACCATTACCATCACCCTAACCCTGACCTTAGTTCCAACCCCAATGCGATCTCTGTATTAACCTGTCTGCCTCTTTTCTCCCTCTTCTCCCTTTCTTCCTCCTCTGTCCCTCTCTTTCTGCACCTTCTCGGACTCCTTCTTGCTCTCCCTCTCCTTGCTTCTCCCCATTTCCTTCCCACTTCTCCTTCTCTTGGTC
Organism: Atractosteus spatula; assembly: GCF_055471065.1. NCBI lineage: Eukaryota > Metazoa > Chordata > Actinopteri > Semionotiformes > Lepisosteidae > Atractosteus > Atractosteus spatula. The sequence continues at coordinate 70,875,973 of NC_142708.1, read as the reverse complement.
CACACGCTCAACTCCCAGGCGGGTTCCTGTTCAAGCAGTGGAAGGAGCGGTTTCTTTTCCTCACGGTAGATGGCAGCCTGCTGGTCTGCCGGGACGAGGATTCTCCTCCTGACCTGGTGGTGGCGCTGCATGGGGGTTGTGAGGCCATCGTGGAGGGCAAAGAGATCCTGGACCTGCCCCGGTTGCCAGCTGGGGGCCAGAGAGACTGCTGTCTGGCCCTCCTCCTGCCAGAAGACAAGTACCTGCTGCTGCTGGCTGCCAGTCCGCAGGAATGCAGGTCTGCACATGCAATTAAGGGATTCGTTCCTAATTAAGTCATTAATGCAATACAGCGCATTACAGATTTATACAGCACCATTTAATCAGGAACCAGCATCACAACACTAAACAGAAGTTCACAAGTTATTATTGTAACCATGGAAAGAACATCATTCAGACCATCATGCTTGTTATGTTGCAAGTAGCTCAGTTTGTCAAGAATCCTATAAGGGTTTCTTCAAAGATCCCAGGGAGCCAGATTCAGTCCGAATGACTGACTGAGGCTCAGGAAAAACGCATCAGCAGTGTAGCTGAGCAATGTATATCAGGGTGGAAACAGAATGACATAGTCATAGTAAAGCAGGACACAAGCTTGAGGTGGTCCTGGGAGGTCCCTGAACAGAACAGCAAAACTGTTTTATGGGCTTGGTGAAACAATGGGGAAGTGGCAAACATACTGCAGAACTCTAAAGGCTGTCTTAAAGAAAGAATACCCGTCCTCACAATCGCACAATACATACAGTAGAGACGATTGCACATATACACATGTACTGTACACATATGTGGACACAACAGCCACAACTGTACTACTGCAAGCACACAGCAGAAACAACTCCACACAGCTGCACACACACCACACCAGTACTGCCAGGGTTACCTGAAGGATGACCTTGTGTTTGTCTCCCCACAGCCAGTGGTTGAACATCCTGCACAAGGTGAAAGAGGTGAGTTCCCACATTACACCTCAGCCCTCCTCGGGACAGCACATCAGTCCAACTATTTGTGAATTAGAGCACTCACTCTTTAGTTACATCAGTGATATGACTGGTTAATCGATATATTGTTAGGAGAGCTATTTCAGTAGACATGTTTGTGAATGAAAGTATTGTATTAACTTATTTATTAGCTCTATTGATTTATCCATAATCCCCCTTTTGAATATCTAAATAGGTGGTTAGATCACTAGAATCCCCTTTTATTCCATTGTAGAGATACTGTGCTAGAGTGACATTCTGCACGATTGTCACTATATTATTGTGACAGAGTTTGCATTACAGTGACATTGTGACAGTGTCTACTTTATTGTGACCATTATTTTTATAACCAAATTCTTGTGACGTATTGTGACACTGCATTATTACGACACCGATATTGGAAGAGCATCTACATAATTGTGACGCTGTAATATTGTAACATTATATTGCCATAACAAGATATTGTAATAGTTTGTTTTTGTCAACAATACACACACACCGTCACACCTGACTGTACTGTAGATACTGCTAGACACACAGCTGTCCCTCTCCTCTCACACTCCCCCTGAATTCACCAATACACACACACCGTCACACCTGACTGGACTGTAGACACTGCTAGACACACAGCTGTCCCTCTCCTCTCACACTCCCCCTGAATTCACCAATACACACACACCGTCACACCTGACTGGACTGTAGACACTGCTAGACACACAGCTGTCCCTCTCCTCTCACACTCACCCTGAATTCACCAATACACACACACCGTCACACCTGACTGGACTGTAGACACTGCTAGACACACAGCTGTCCCTCTCCTCTCACACTCCCACTGAATTCACCAATACACACACACCGTCACACCTGACTGGACTGTAGACACTGCTAGACACACAGCTGTCCCTCTCCTCTCACACTCCCCCTGAATTCACCAATACACACACCGTCACACCTGACTGGACTGTAGACACTGCTAGACACACAGCTGTCCCTCTCCTCTCACACTCCCACTGAATATACCAACACACACACACCGTCACACCTGACTGGACTGTAGACACTGCTAGAGCCACTGCTGTCCCTCTCCTCTCACACTCCCACTGAATATACCAACACACACACACCGTCACACCTGACTGTACTGTAGACACTGCTAGAGCCACTGCTGTCCCTCTCCTCTCACACTCACCCTGAATTCACCAACACACACAGTCACACCTGACTGGACTGTAGACACTGCTAGAGCCACTGCTGTCCCTCTCCTCTCACACTCACCCTGAATTCACCAGCACACACACACACTGTCACACCTGACTGGACTGTAGACACTGCTAGAGCCACTGCTGTCCCTCTCCTCTCACACTCACCCTGAATTCACCAGCACACACACACACTGTCACACCTGACTGGACTGTAGACACTGCTAGAGCCACTGCTGTCCCTCTCCTCTCACACTCTGCATTATTGTGAGACAATAAGAACAGCCACAAACAAGAGAAGGCCATTTGTGCCTGTCTAGCCCTTTTGGCAGTTAGTAGCCAATGGATTCATGAATCTCATCCAGTCATGTCTTGAAAGAAGCCAGAGAATTGGTTTCAACAACATGGCTGGGTAGCTCGTCCCACACTCCTACATCCCTTTGAGAAAAGAAGTGCCTCCTGTTATCAGTTTTAAATACACTTGTAATCGTTTCCCCTTGTGTTCTCTGGTTCGTGTTTCACTCTTCTTTCTAAAGATGTCCCCTGGGTTGACTTTGCATATTGTAATAATTATAGATATAATTGTTATATTATTATATCAGAATCTTATATTTTTTCTGACTGTCTGATATTTGAACACTATGGGACAGTGGCACCTGTGTGTAGTATTGTCTACCCCTCTAATCTCCCCCTCTGTCCCCTGCTATGATCCTGTCCCCGACAGTGTTAGCCTGAGGTGGAATGGTGTCGGTGTTGTTCGTGTTGTGCGCGTTGAGAGGGGATCTGCACTAAGTCTGACTGTGTTACTCTGCCACTCAGAGCACGTCCTCCCCCCGTTCTCCTCTGTACTCCTGCAAGCGCCACATGACTTCACCCCCGCAGCTGAGTGACAGGGGAGCCCTCGGCCAGGCCGCCTCCCAGAAAGAGCGGGGTAAGGCTCGCTGACAAGGGTCTCGGACCGCTTTGCTCTTTCTGTCTCATTGTCTAGTTCTTTCTGTCTAACAGGCAATGCCTTACATGTTTATGGTGTCCTTTCTTTGGATCAATTTTTCCAAATTGAAACGGGTACATTGGAATGACAACAAGATGTGTAAGGAACAATGCAAGATGTTTAACAGGGTTGTGGTGTCTCGAGAGCATGAGGCTGCAATGAGTTCTAGGAATGCATTTTATTTAGCTCTTGCCATTTCACAGTTCTGAAGGGCACTTGTTTCTGTTTCAATGGTCAAGGTTATCTATGTCATGCTGAGCTCTAATAATGGTGATATAGCTGTCTGTGGAAGCTAACTTTGACTTCATATATGCAAAAAGTGGAATGAGATCAATTCTCATAATTCATATCTGTCTTTCTGTCCATCTATCTATGGACAGTATTTCTTCTTTTTATGAAAATTTCATTAGTTCCTTTTTTGTTTATCTCCCCCTTTATCTGTCCACCACCTTCCTTCCTCTCTCCCTCCTAGGCTCTGTCTCCCCTCGTGCTGTGAGTGGAGGGACCTCTCCCCGCTCAGCCAGGTGTCTGCGTCACGGCTCAGGCGTCGAGTCCCGGCGCGCTGTGCGAGCAGTCTGCCTCCTCATGGGGGGGGCAGCTGCTTCCTCTGCATTGGGGTACCTGGGATCCTGTAACCCCCCAGCCGCCACGGCCGCAGGCCATACCCCTGAAATCCAGCCTCCTGCTGAATTGAGGGAGCTGGGGTACCACCCTGCCGTCCTCTCACCCGACCCTGAGGCATCACACTTCACCACCTTTGAGTTTGAGGGCGACCAGGACTTTGATGCCTTCGACTGTGGGGGGTTTGCATTCTAAAGGTGCTCGATGTGTTCACTTGTAAGTAAGGGTCCATTTGTCGTTGAAAAACCACGTATTCTGACAGGCTATTCTAAGTAAATTAAGGTAGTCTGAATACAGTAACTGACTATTTTGGATAGTTGTATTCTAAAGTGGTACTGCATATTGTGTTAAAATTATTTGAATGCCTCGGGCAATATCCAGAATAACAATATTATGATGATGTAATGCCTGGTGCAGTTCTCGTAGCTGGGGTATAACGCAAAAATAAACCCTGTATTTTTTTACATTTTGTCAGTCCACATTGTACAAGCTTAACTTTAAAATCATTGGAATGGCCAAATGCAGCTTGGAATTGACAAATGCAAAGGCAAAGCCTTATAATATTAGACAGAGAATAACTTTGTTCTCCCTGGACGTGATTGTCCTGCTGATAATTTAAAAAAAAAAGGAAAGACAGGGTTGTTAGTGACCAAATGGATTACCTTTTCTTGGGTGTTGCTATGATTTCTATGTACCTGTATGGGACGTTTCTGGGAGTTCTGCGAGTGATTGCTGTGCAAGTTACTCCCTGCTGAACTCCAATAAAGCCCTCAACAGCTCTTAAAAAGCAAATGACATGTTAAGGCTGAATACATCTTGAACAGCTGTTATTACATTCCTGTATTCCTGTGATCAAATGTATTCAAAATTTCAACCAGGTAGATTTCTAATACTTTGTTGTTCAGAATATATTCTGCAAAGAAAACATAGTGACACTGTACACAACCATTCCCTAAATATCTCCAACACTCATTTGAAAATAATATTATTATTATTATTAACCCTTTCTCCATTTCAATGTGTTTCTGTCACATTCTGTCAGGGAATGTGGGAGCCTGTATCTGTTTTATTTAATGTGCTGTCCATTCTGATACTCTACATACTGTTTTTTGTACAAGTACATTTTGATATTCTGTCCTTTTGACACTCTTTTACTATCTAATCTCTCTCTCTAGCCCTTTGTACTGTCCTCGCATCTCCCCTTCCTCTCTCTATTTCCCTCTCATCCTCTCTCTCCAGCTCTTGAAATTAAACCCCTGCATACATTTATTCTCTCTTCTCCTCCCCCATTCGCTCACACCTCAGCTTCTCCCCCATCTCTCTCAGTGCTCCTGTATCCTTATCTCTCTCACTGTGCTCTGTACACACAGGAATAAAGAGTGTCTCAGTGTCTCCAGAGTAATCTCTGTGCCATGGCTTGAATCAATACATCTTGTCTGGCTGCTGTGAGAAAGAGTCAATGTGTGACAAGTGATGGCAGTAGGGATTGGAGTCTGTTTTGTCACTGTGAACTGTCAGTGTGCATGCTTGAAGATGTTGATCAACGAGTCGGTGTCAGTGTGTCTGTTGGCCAATGAGCTGAGTGTCAGTGTCTGTGTTGTTGTTGGGTCATTAGCTGTGTGTCTGTGTGTGCTGGTCAGTCAGCCCTGTGTCAGTGTGTGTGCTGGTCAGTCAGCCCTGTGTCAGTGTGTGTGCTGGTCAGTCAGCTGTGTGTCAGTGTGTATGCTGGTCAGTCTGCTGTGTGTCAGTGTGTGTGCTGGTCAGTCAGCTGTGTGTCAGTGTGTGTGCTGGTCAGTCTGCTGTGTATCAGTGTGTGTGCTGGTCAGTCAGCTGTGTGTCAGTGTGTGTGCTGGTCAGTCAGCTGTGTGTCAGTGTGTGTGCTGGTCAGTCTGCTGTGTGTCAGTGTGTGTGCTGGTCAGTCTGCTGTGTATCAGTGTGTGTGCTGGTCAGTCAGCTGTGTGTCAGTGTGTGTGCTGGTCAGTCTGCTGTGTGTCAGTGTGTGTGCTGGTCAGTCAGCTGTGTCTGTGTGTGCTGGTCAGTCAGCTGTGTGTCAGTGTGTGTGCTGGTCAGTCTGCTGTGTGTCAGTGTGTGTGCTGGTCAGTCAGCTGTGTGTCTGTGTGTGCTGGTCAGTCAGCTGTGTGTCTGTGTGTGCTGGTCTGTCAGCTGTGTGTCAGTGTGTGTGCTGGTCAGTCTGCTGTGTGTCAGTGTGTGTGCTGGTCAGTCAGCTGTGTGTCAGTGTGTGTGCTGGTCAGTCAGCTGTGTGTCAGTATGTGTGCTGGTCTGTCAGCTGTGTGTCAGTGTGTGTGCTGGTTTGTCAGTTTGTGTTAGCGTGCATGCAGCTGGGCTGTGAAATCCAGATGTTGCTGTGCTGTAATCCTGAGAGATTATCACTGCAACAGCAGTTTGGCAGCAGACTTAACTCCTCACTCACCAAACATACCGTATTATACAAAACAGCTACAGCTACAGTATATCTCAATTATTGGTATAGTCACACCGTTATATATCAATATTAAACAATTGTGTAGCCAGGCCTACTTTTTTATTTTATGGTGTGTTCCATTGGAGAGCCCTCACAGCTCATTTATTCTTAGTGAGGGGGTGATAATTAACCATGATGCCATCTTTACCATGTTCCAAACAGTAGAGAAAAATATAACCTCTCGGTTGCCTCTATGTATACTACAACTACAGTGTGCTGAATACACAGTTCTGTAACTGTGGCAAGTACAGACACTACTGTATGGAGGTACTGTGCATAGATACTAATACACATTTTGGTAAGGATAGACAATCATATATCAGAGGTATATTTAGAGATAAACTGCTGCTATAAAATCATGTACATGCAGAATAGAGACACTTATGTACAAGTATCACAGAACAATAGTGTACCTTATAAACCCTTATAGACACATACTGGTATGCAGTATTGAGGTGTATTCCACAAGCACACACTCAGATTGTCTTACATAACCAAATGAACAGGATCAGGATTGTAATGTCTGATAAGTTACATGCTGGCACAGTGGTCATGTTAAGAGGGCTGTGGAGTCAAGCCAGACACCCACAAAGGACTTTCCAATAGCTTGATCCGTTCAGCTTTTACACACACACACACGAAGTGCAGTGCTAAATAGCAGTTCGGCAGCTGTGGCAGGAAAGGGATATAATTACAGCTGGCCTGCCACTAGAGGGCGCATAGCCTCTAATCTTTCTGAAGTGCTGCAGTGGGAATGAATTATGTCATTTATAGTTAATAACATCACATCACTTTATGAACCCTTTACAATTTCTTGCATTAGGAATTTGTCTTTTCGCAAACCCCAGCTTGCTCTCCATGAGACACACAGATAGGGAGAGAAGCTTGGGGTCAGAGCACAGGGTCAGCCATTGTATAGCTCCCCCCGGAGCAGCTGGGGTTAAGGGCCTTGCTCAGGGGATTCCTCTGCCAGCTGTGGGATTTGAACCAGGAACCTTCCAGCCACAGGTGCAGATCCTGAGCCACAGAGCCACCGCTCCGCCCCAGTGGGTGAAGGGTTTAGAGTTCACATCCTCACATGGGTGCAGTTAAGCACGGTTTGGAATCGGCGTGCCGATCTTGCTTGTACAGATGGAAAAGAACTAGAATAAAGCCTGCTGGAGTTCTCTCGGCCGTTGTGCTGCTGCGCTTGCAGACCCTGGGGACAGCCCTGCTTGATGGCCTGGTCTGTTGCCGCAGCTTGCAGCCTGCACTGACGTTGCATGTCACTGAAGACTGAGGGAAAGGTCCTGCTAATCACATCGGGCTGATGAGACTGGGCCATGTTCCTGCTCTAAATGAGGTCTGATGGTCTAAAACCTAAAAGTGGGTATTTGGACAAATCCCTTCTTCTGGCAGGGTGACTCAGGCAATCTGCTTGCATAAAATAAGATGACAGCTGTGGAACGGTCTTTGGAGGCACTCCTACCTTCTAATTTAAAACACTTGTATTCCAACCACTGTCTCTGTATGCCCCCCTTAATGTACAGATGAAAGTTTACGAAAGGGAGGAGACAATTCAGCATGTGATCTCATCCAGCTGTTTCTTGAAAAACAACAGGGTATTGATATAAACGTAGGGGGTAGCTTGTTCCATATCCCCACACCTGTCTGCAAAAAAAAGTAATTCCTGTTTTCAGTTTGAAATGCTCTTTCCTCTACTTTGCGTTTCACTGGTCATTCAGAAGAAATCCTGTGGGGTTGATTTGAGGATTTTGACTGCTTGAATCAGGGACCCCAGTGGTCTTCTGTTCTAGAAGAAGAAAGTTCAGTTCCTTCAGCCTCTCACTAGGAGACTGCCTTAAGCTCCAGTTGCTCTTCCCTGGACCGATTCCAGACTTTTTTTTTAATGTGGTGACTAAGAATGAACACTATTCTAAAGTGGACATTACTAGTGCATTATACAGTTATAGTATCTCTTCACTTCACTCTTATACAAATGTACACAAACATACCCAGGCAAAAGTTCATTTTTTTACTTAGCCTATCATCCATCACACAAGATCATTTCACAAGTGGTCTTGCTTGTGGTCTTGCCCTTTGGGCAGGACCTGTGTTATTACAGTCTCTCCGGAGCAGAATCTGCCATGCACCCTCCCGCTCAGCTCAGGCACCCTTCTCAAGTTCTTCAGGTGAACACTGGGGTGATGCAAGTACTTGCCTTCCCCACAGGGACCAGGCAGTGGTACGAGGTACCCTGGAACAGCCCCTTCATCCAGAGAACCAAGACCTCCGGCCAGCCTCCTCTGGGGACTCAGGCCAAGGGCTGCTTTTTCTGCCTGTGTGTCTGGCATTGTCAAGATGGAAGCTCACAAACTGCAGAAGGGGCACAGTTTGCAATTGGACCCCCTCCAGCTGCTCCTGCAGGCTGCCAGCCGTGATGTTCAGCTGCTGGGCCTCAGCCTCATGGGCCTGGCAGCTAGGGCACCTGCAGAGCCACAGCTTCCTGGCCACACGAACTCAGTTGCCGTTTCAGTCAGAGTTCTGAAGCTGGCCCCAGGTCCCGTACTCACCCCAGGAGGCTCTCCTCTGAGAATAGGGGAAACCTGTCCCACACTCTGTGTATACTGAGGCTCGTTTCAGCTCATAAAACTCCAAGCACTTAACCCCTAAAAAGTCCCCTTCTATACATACCCATTATCCCAGTTTAGTTTGGTTTATTGTCATCTGCACAAGTGCTATGAACGGCTTACTTCCATGTACAGTATGCTCCAATACAAAAAACATTAAAGGAATCACCAAAAACATAAACACAGGACAGCAGTAGCAACAACACCCATGTGAAAATGTGTCTTCCAATCATTTATTCAATAACGGAATAAGGGATAATTTGTTCATTAATAATTCAAGCAGCGACTGAAATTCACCAGGTGAACTATGTTCTTGGCCACATTTGGCGACCCCCTACTGGTAGGTCCTGGTTATTGTAGTTCCATTAATAGTGAATGTGCACTTTCCTGCCATAACAGTATTCACTATACTGTGCCAAGGTTAGCTTGGGACTTTGTGTTGCAGATGTTTATATCACAGTGGTACAGAGTGTGAGATGCAGGAGGTCTGCTGTGTCTGCTGGGGTGAGTGTGCATGTGATTCTAAAGAGCTAGCAAGCCAGCATCTTGTGTTACATGTCATGTCAGCATATCACCTCGTGATATACGTGATGACTTCTTTTATTGTCTCTTAGCTTGTCTTATCTCAGTGAAGTAAACGTCAATCTAATAGACTTTTAATGTGTTGACTAACTGTGAAAGACCACTGTTTGTTGAGGATCTATGTCTTGATCCGCTCGTCACTCTGATCTCTTCTTGTTCAAACCACGTTCAAATTCAAAAAGCCAGAACACAGAAAACACTGTTGAAACGGTAAATCATATCCATGGCACAAGCAGGGTTACAATAACACACACAGGCCATGTGTACAGTGCCTTTTAAAGACATGTGCAGGATGTGGAGACATGGCTGTTGAGGATCTCTGTTGAACTCTCTTTTTCCACTCATGCTCTTCCCGGGCTCTGCTGGGAAGTGGAGCTGAGCCCCCCTTAATGATGGATCAAGGTTATACAGTATGCAGTCCACCCTGAGGGATGTCTGGACACCAGTGAGCGTGGAACAGATGCACAAAACGATACGCTAACTAGGGGGTACAACAGACCAGTAGTGCGATTGTGTGGGCAGGCGTGTTTCAGTGTGGCAGAAGTTACCCAATTCTGAGCATCGCAATCACATCCAATCTTAAATCATGGCACTGAGAAAGATATTTAAAGTTTCCCTGAGGTCCTTTAAGATCTGAAAAAGTTCTGAAAATGATATTCCCAAGAAAAGGACAACCAAGCAGAAGAAACGGATTCTTTATTGCAGAATCTGCCATGTGTTAACACTGCTATATACATTTTTTACATATATAACTATTGACAATTATACAGTACATCACATCATATATAAAACATTTGTACATTTAAAAGCTTTTTCCTGTTACAATAATGTAATGACATACTGGATTCTACAGAAATTCCAGTGTAAGAACTGAGAAATTTCTATATTACTGAAGAGTAAGACAAGTAGTAAACTGATGCAGCACAGCAGATCCACAGCAGTGGAGGCCTGGTAGCACGGTTCTCTATTCCTGGACCTCTTCTGACAGTCCAGAACGCTACCTTGCAAGGTCCGCTGTCGCTGTGTGCTTCTCACACTCTTCTGTGCACTGAAGCGCTACTTTGACTGCTGTACTTCAGAAAGTCTCCTGTTTTTTCTACAATCTGGAACCAGTTCTTCCTCATTGTCCACCCTTCCCACCTCAGAACCGCTTCCTGCTGGTGGACCGGGCCGGCCCGAGGGAGACGACAGAGGCAGGGCCCGCTTTCCTCCAAAACGCTAGCGCTTGGCCGCGCCGCGAGCTCCGTGGTGCCTTACAGCAGAGTGAGGGCCAGCTCGACTGATGTCCGAGTGCGTCTGAGCGGGGCCAGGGGCCAGGGGCCACGGGACGGAACAGGCCGGCACTAGACCCTTCCCCGTACAGCATCTTCTAGGACGGAGGCTGCCGCCCAAGTCAAGCACCTCCACTCTCTGGAGGTGGACCGAACTCAGCTCCTCCCAACAGCTCAGTTACCAACAGGAGGCCAGCAGCCACACTCCCACAGCCTCCGGCCTTTGGAAGGTGTGCAGGAATAGAGTCACCGGCTGCACACGTGGGCTCGGAGCGAAGATGGGACTCGTATGGTTTCTCAGCAGCTCATCAAGCTGTTTTGTGAAGGATCCCAGAGAATCAGCTGTGAACAGACACACAGACACACACACATGCAAACAGTCTCACACTCGTCGCACATACACACTCATACTCACAAACTGTCTCGGCCTCAGATGTTGGGCAGGTGGTGGTCGTACTTGTGCTTGACCTGTTTCTTCACCTCAGGGGCAGGGGAGTGGTTATTGCCAGGCAGCTGGGGCAGATGCTGGGGGTGAAAAACAACGCAACACGACTCAACACAAACGATACAGGACACCTCCCACGCAGCACCACGCAGCTCCGTGCGCGTCTCAGCCCCGGGTTTCTGATCCCTGTTTCTCTCCAGAGCTCAGTCCCAGCCTCCTGGTGCTGAGGGGCGTTCATACTGGAGCTCTTAAATTGCACCACCTCGTCCATCATCTAACCTCCAGACCGCTACTCCCCCACCCTGATCCCCGGACCCTGACGCCTTACCCCCGGGGCCCTGCGACGGGTGCCCCTTTCCTGCCTTCGTCCTGTGCCCCCCTCTTCCTCGCCACCCTGGCTCTCGAAGTACGGCAGCTCCAGCAGCTCCTCGCAGGTCAGGCGGAGCGCCGGGTCCATCACCAGGCACGACTGCAGAGAGAACGATGGGAGATTGACCACTGCTGTGGCAGAACTCCTTTTTAGCGCGTGGGTCGGTTTTGTCCAGCTGGGCGTGTTTCTGAAGTGATCTGGGTGAAGACTCTTCTCCAGGTGTCCCGCTGCCTGACAGTTATCAGTGCACAGCCCTAAACGCCCTTGAAAATCGATCACCGCACCGAAAAAATACAAATGGGGCCATCGAGTTACAAAACAAACACATTGTTGCCGTGGAATCCATACAGCATCCTGTCTCTCTTCTTTGGATATTGTTAAAGGAATGTTCTGCTCTGACAGACGAAAAGAACGGAGAAGACTACAAGGTGATCCGATTCAAGTACTGCAATTCCTCAAAGTCACTGAGAACTTTTAAAGAACCAGCCAGGGGACGTGAGCAAGAGGACACAAGTGGAAAGGAAAGTGTTGTGTTTTCCCAGTGTGAAGGAAGCACTACCTACACCAAGGGCGGTGGGAGTATTGAGCACGCTGCCTAGTCACGCTGCTGAAGATGATACCCTGGTTTGTTTCAGGAAATGATGCTTGGATCACCAAGCTACTAACAGCTAAACAAAATGGGCTCATTTGAACACATTGCTGTACACTGACACTGCACTGAGGGAGCTGTGTTAATACACACACTGCTGTACACTGACACTGCACTGAGAGAGCTGTGTTAATACACACACTGCTGTACACTGACACTGCACTGAGAGAGCTGTGTTAATACACAGACTGCTGTACACTGATACTGCACTGAGAGAGCTGTGTTAATACACACTATGCTGTACACTGACACTGCACTGAGAGAGCTGTGTTAATACACACACTGCTGTACACTGACACTGCGCTGAGGCAGAAGCCGGGATGCTGTTCTGATACTGTGGGGAGACAGAAATGAAATCTGTGTCTTCAGTGAAAACGGACATGGCCCCTGTATGCGTGTGGCTGGAAGCCGTCGTGTCCGGAAGGAGACTGATCTCACCTTGAGCACAGCCAGGGCCTGTGGAGACGCACTGTGGTACCGCTTCTCCAGGGGCTCCTAGGGACAATCCACCAGTATCAATCAACATCGATCAGGACAGTAACACTGGGGCGTCCGAGATCGCGGCAGGCGAACCCGGCGGTTACCGCGTTACCGTGGTGTCGGGCTCCGGGATGCTGACTCCACTGAAGAACACATTGGACCGGAAGACCTGCTGGTGCCGTGGGATGAGGTCACCTGGGGGTGTAGGGTCAAACACACACAGTGGGTCCTTCTGGAGGTCTCCTGAGGCTCAGGGTCAGCTAAGCTCTCTCTCTCTCTGCCCCCTGCAGTCTTTCTCTGTCTTTAGTGCCAGCCTGATATGCCAGCAGCCATATCACCCTGCAGCTCACAGCTGGCAACCCCCTGAAGCTCGGGGTGTTTCTCGAAAAGAGTAGGGGTGCAACCCCAGCGTCCTGGCCAAATTTCCCATTGGCCCTTATGAATCATGGCCTCCTAATAATCCCCATCTATGAACTGGCTCCATCACTCTGCTCTCTTCCCCACTGAGAGCTATATAAAGTGAAAAGCGCTATACAAGTGTAAGCAATTATTATTATTATTATTTAAGGACTGCTCCGGCATGCAGTTACTCTCTTCACGCAGTAGGTGGCGACAGCACCCTGTTGAAAATCGCCTCACCTGCAGCTCACCCCAGCTAGCCCAGCTAGCCCAGCTAGCCCAGCAAAACTTAGACGAACTCCAGCAGAGGGATCAATGAAATCACTGTGTTTTAACGAAGCCATTTACAGCCAACGGTGTTGGTTTCCATAAAATAACTATAATTTGACCAGATGGACCAAGGTCTCCTGTGTGCTCTTTGTAACAGTCCATAGTGCTTTTAGACACAAAGAAAACTTAAATTCACCTTCACCTTTAAAAAAACACGAGCTCAGTGGTCCTGTTTTGACAGCTCTTAGAGTTACATTCACCTGCAGTTGTGATTTTATATTTCTATTTAATAGCTACATTATTTATTAGAGTGAGAGACTTAATGACCTAATACATGCTGGTATTTATTAGGCCAAACTTTTTTTTTTGGGGGGGGGGGGGGGGGATTCAGTGGTACTAAACTTACTAATTTAATTCCAAATGTATTATCCCCCAGGGAATACTAATTTCACGACACACTGTCCAACACAACCATATCACAAAAACAAGCATCACCAACAAAAAGGCCACAACATGCGCTATCCGGAAGGGATCAATTGTTTCTGCTCTGAGGGGCACAGAGGCGTCTCCTCAATGGGTGTAGGAAGATTCTCCTGGGAGAGGGTGGGCCACATGCTCCACACTGCTGTTAGGAATGGCTTCCAGAGTGCTTGGGGCAGTGTTAACTGGCTGTGAGGATATTCCCTGCGATGTATCTGGCGCAGGCTGCGGGATATTATTAGACGAGTCTACAGGTCTATAGCACAGACACGCTCCGCGTCTGTCTCTCTCTTACCCAGGGTTCTGCGGATGAGGTAGAGCTGGTCGACATCGGAGCGGCCCGGCCACAGGGGGGCCCCGGCCAGGAGCTCGGCCAGAACGCAGCCCAGCGCCCACACATCCACGGGGGGCCCGTACTGCGTGTCCCCCACCAGCAGCTCGGGGGCCCGGTACCACCGTGTCGCCACATAGTCGGTGTAGTCATCGCCTGGACCGGCTGGATGAACAGGAGAGAACGAATGAGTCAACAGGGAGCTTTCGTCCTTCTGCCTCTCCTTCTCAGCCTCTGCCTCACTCTCCGCCTCTGCCCCTCCCTCTGCCTCACTCTCCGTCTCTGCTCCTCCCTCTGCCTCACTCTCCCTCTCACTCTCTGCCTCTGCCTCACTCTCCGCCTCTGCCCCTCCCTCTGCCTCACTCTCCCTCTCACTCTCTGCCTCTGCCTCACTCTCCGCCTCTGCCCCTCCCTCTGCCTCACTCTCCCTCTCACTCTCTGCCTCTGCCCCACTCTCCCTCTCACTCTCCGCCTCTGCCCCTCCCTCTGCCTCACTCTCCTTCTCACTCTCTGCCTCTGCCCCACTCTCCCTCTCACTCTCTGCCTCTGCCCCTCCCTCTGCCTCACTCTCCCTCTCACTCTCTGCCTCTGCCCCTCCCTCTGCCTCACTCTCCGCCTCTGCCCCTCCCTCTGCCTCACTCTCCCTCTCACTCTCTGCCTCTGTGCCTCACTCTCCCTCTCACTCTCTGCCTCTGCCCCTCCCTCTGCCTCACTCTCCCTCACTCTCTGCCTCTGCCCCTCCCTCTGCCTCACTCTCCCTCTCACTCTCTGCCTCTGTGCCTCACTCTCCCTCTCACTCTCTGCCTCTGCCCCTCCCTCTGCCTCACTCTCCCTCTCACTCTCTGCCTCTGCCCCTCCCTCTGCCTCACTCTCCGCCTCTGCCTCACTCTCCCTCTCACTCTCTGCCTCTGCCCCTCCCTCTGCCTCACTCTCCCTCTCACTCTCTGCCTCTGCCCCACTCTCCCTCTCACTCTCTGCCTCTGCCCCACTCTCCCTCTCACTCTCTGCCTCTGCCCCTCCCTCTGCCTCACTCTCCCTCTCACTCTCTGCCTCTGCCCCTCCCTCTGCCTCACTCTTCCTCTCACTCTCTGCCTCTGCCCCTCTCACTCTCTGCCTCTGCCCCTCTCCCCTTCTGCCCCTCTGCCTCTGTCCAGTGGTCAGACTGGCAGCAAAGATGCTCACTGAGGATCCTGGCGAATCCAAAGTCACACAGCTTGATGACACCACCCTTGGTCAGCAGGATATTCTCCGGCTTCACGTCACGGTGGATACACTGGGAGTGAGAGAGGAGACAAAACAGTGAGGGGCAAGAAGGAAATCAGGAGAGGAGGTGGAAAGGGGAGAGAGAGGAGAAATGAGACAGAGGGGAGAGGAAGGAGCTGAGAGAAGAGGGGGTCTGACAGAGCTGAGCATCAGACAGGGCAGCTCAAATGTGCAAATATTTGTAAACTCCCTGCTAATTGTTACTGCTTGAAAACACTAATGCATCAGTCATGCTAATAAGGCTCTTTGAATCTGAGACATGCAGAGAGAGTGCGCCAAGCAGACAACTACAGACAGATGGAAAGAGTACAGCAACACAGCTGTTAAGAGGCAGAAAGGCTAAAGAGACAGAGAAGGCATAACAGCCAAACAACAGACAGGCTCAGAAACAGACAGCAACACAGTGGGACAGAGGCAGACGCCCAGCCCGACAGCCTGGAAGACAACGACGAACAGGGGAACAGAGCAGGGGGAGACAGATGGACAGACGGACAGGACGGACTGACAGACAGACAGGACTGACGTTGTGCTTGTGACAGAAGTTGACAGCCTGCAGGGTTTGCCACACGATACTCTTCACCTGAGGCTCCGGGACCCTGGAGAAACACACAAGGAGGGAGAGGAAGAGATTTAGAGAGAGGGGGCTAATTTACACGCACCATTCACAACTGTATGTTCACACAATGCTGTGAGAACGCTGAGAGTGCTTACATGCACAAATATCTAATTAAAGTGTCACTACAGAATGAAAAAAAATAATTAAAGATTCATTTCCTGTGTTTTTAAAATTAAGATTTAAATCAAAGAGAAGAGGAAGACTTTAAATGACGAGAACAGCCCCAGCTTGCTCTCCTGTCAGCACTGAAGATTTACAGCTCGTGTGTGTCAGAGACACCCCCCTGTACTTGGGGGCTCTCTGTCTCTTTAAGAGTGAGGCCACATTCTCTGTCTCCGGCCTGTAAACCATTGCCTGCGCCTCCATTCACCATGGTGACCGTTGGCCTGTTGCCCCGACAACCAGGGCCTTTATTTCCACTGGGATGGAGCCCTTGTGGCAGCTCATGTTACGAGCTACAGGGCATGCTGGGAAGGGGTGGATCTGAACTTCAGACTTGACAGAGCACAGACGTGGTACTGCTCTCCAAATGGCCATCAGACTCCCTGTGCACAGCAGTACGGGACAGACCAGATGTCACCAGCAGCTGGTTCTCGGTACAAAAGTTAATTCAAATTCAAAGCCATCATTGAGAACATGCCGTACGCCCACCTTCCTTCACACAGCACAGGCATGTCTGCTTTCTGGAGCTTTACCTTGCGATATGTGCAGGCGGACAAGCAGACGGGCAGATGGACAGATGGACAGGCGGAAGGACAGGGAGGCAGACAGATGGACGGACACACTGGCAGATGGACAGGGAGGTGGACAGACGGGTGGACACACTGGTAGACGGAAAGGCCAGCGGACAGATGGACACATGGACAGATACACCAGCTGACTGACAGGCTGATGGACGGACAGATGGAAGGATACATTGGCCGATAGACAGGGAGGTGGACAGGCAGATGGACAGACGGGTGAACAGGCAGGAGGACAGACAGATGGACAGGCTGATGGACAGATGGGTGGACAGGCAGATGGACGGACAGATGGAAGGATACATTGGCCGATGGACAGGCAGGCAGGAGGACAGACAGATGGACAGGCTGACCCGTGGGGGTGTCGGTCCAGCTCCGTCAGCACGGTCTGCTCACAGAACTCAAAGACCAGGTGGAGCCGCCTCTTCCTGCGGAAGACCTCCAGCAGATTGACCAGGTTCACGTGCTTCAGCTGCTGCAGGGGCAGACGGGGAGGAGCGCTTGAACACACACTTTGCCCAGGCACACAGCTCACAGAGCACAACAGCAAGAACAGAAGCTGAAACTGACGCCTGCAAAACCAGCCGTGACTTAACTGAGTACACAGGAGCTCTTTTATTAGCGCACAGAGCTTCACATACGCAGCACAACTCAATAACTTCTTCCACATTCCTGGTCAATGTATGACACCTGAAATCCAAACGTGCTGTACAACAGAACAAGCTCAGTCCCCTTTCTGTCCCTTCAGTACACCTCTGTCCATCCTGTCCTCTTTTCACTCTCCACCTTGCTCTCTCTCTTCCAAGTTGACATTCCCAGAAAACTTTTTTTTATCATTGCTGATGAATCAGAGTGTTGTCAAAGCCATGACAATTAGCAAGATATTTACTGACATTTATAAAAATGACATTTTATTATTTAAGGGGCTTCTCAAACGATATGACATTCCATCCCCCCTCCACCAGTAGGATTCTGACTCCACTAGGTGTGACAATTCTTGTAGATTTAGACTGATTTTTTTAAGGAAGAATGTTAGACTAGTCCCTGAGCATTTCTTACAGCGTATCTCTGGCTCTGCTTCTCCCTGTTGGCAGTGGGAGCACTGCCTCTCCTCCCTGGACAGCCAGGTCTGCCTGTGTCCAGTTTATATGTCCAGGCTGTGGTCACAGAGCCTGTCCTCTCTGGACAGTCAAGTCTGCCTGTGTCCAGTGTCTATGGCCAGACTGTGGTCACTGAGCCTGTCCTCTCTGGACAGTCAAGTCTGTCTGTGTCCAGTTTCTAAGGCCAGGAAGTGGTCACTGGGCCTGTGTTTAATCAGGGTCTGTTCACCCTGGTCAGATACTCAGCTGCTGTGTGTGTGACTGTGTTGATTGGGTGGGTGAAGCTGTGTGTGTGACTGTGTTGATTGGGTGGGTGAAGCAGTGTGTGTGACTGTGTTGACTGTGTTGACTGGGTGGGTGAAGCTGTGTGTGTGACTGTGTTGACTGGGTGGGTGAAGCTGTGTGTGTGTGACTGTGTTGATTGGGTGGGTGAAGCTGTGTGTGTGTGACTGTGTTGATTGGGTGGGTGAAGCTGTGTGTGTGACTGTGTTGACTGGGTGGGTGAAGCTGTGTGTGTGTGTGACTGTGTTGACTGTGTTGACTGGGTGGGTGAAGCTGTGTGTGTGTGTGACTGTGTTGATTGGGTGGGTGAAGCTGTGTGTGTGTGTGACTGTGTTGATTGGGTGGGTGAAGCTGTGTGTGTGACTGTGTTGACTGGGTGGGTGAAGCTGTGTGTGTGACTGTGTTGACTGGGTGGGTGAAGCTGTGTGTGTGTGTGTGACTGTGTTGACTGGGTGGGTGAAGCTGTGTGTGTGTGTGACTGTGTTGATTGGGTGGGTGAAGCTGTGTGTGTGACTGTGTTGATTGGGTGGGTGAAGCTGTGTGTGTGACTGTGTTGACTGTGTTGATTGGGTGGGTGAAGCTGTGTGTGTGACTGTGTTGACTGTGTTGATTGGGTGGGTGAAGCTGTGTGTGTGACTGTGTTGACTGGGTGGGTGAAGCTGTGTGTGTGACTGTGTTGATTGTGTTGACTGGTTGGGTGAAGCTGTGTGTGTGACTGTGTTGACTGGGTGGGTGAAGCTGTGTGTGTGACTGTGTTGACTGGGTGGGTGAAGCTGTGTGTGTGACTGTGTTGATTGGGTGGGTGAAGCTGTGTGTGTGACTGTGTTGATTGGGTGGGTGAAGCTGTGTGTGTGTGTGTGACTGTGTTGACTGGGTGGGTGAAGCTGTGTGTGTGTGTGACTGTGTTGATTGGGTGGGTGAAGCTGTGTGTGTGACTGTGTTGATTGGGTGGGTGAAGCTGTGTGTGTGACTGTGTTGACTGTGTTGATTGGGTGGGTGAAGCTGTGTGTGTGACTGTGTTGACTGTGTTGATTGGGTGGGTGAAGCTGTGTGTGTGACTGTGTTGACTGGGTGGGTGAAGCTGTGTGTGTGACTGTGTTGATTGTGTTGACTGGTTGGGTGAAGCTGTGTGTGTGACTGTGTTGACTGGGTGGGTGAAGCTGTGTGTGTGACTGTGTTGACTGGGTGGGTGAAGCTGTGTGTGTGACTGTGTTGATTGGGTGGGTGAAGCTGTGTGTGTGACTGTGTTGATTGTGTTGACTGGGTGGGTGAAGCTGTGTGTGTGACTGTGTTGACTGGGTGGGTGAAGCTGTGTGTGTGACTGTGTTGATTGGGTGGGTGAAGCTGTGTGTGTGACTGTGTTGATTGTGTTGACTGGGTGGGTGAAGCTGTGTGTGTGACTGTGTTGATTGGGTGGGTGAAGCTGTGTGTGTGACTGTGTTGATTGGGTGGGTGAAGCTGTGTGTGTGACTGTGTTGATTGGGTGGGTGAAGCTGTGTGCAGTGAGCTCTTGCCTGGACCCAGCTCAGCAGGGCTCTTTCCCCTCTCTACCTCTCCCGTCCCTCTGCCCTGCCTGGCTCATTCTTCTCGCCCCCTCCCTGTACCTTTAACATGCGGATTTCTCTCAGGGCAATTTTCCTGATAACAGGGTCGTCCTCGGATTCCACAAACCGCTTCACGGCCACGATCTGGCCCGTGTCGCGGTTCCGGCACTTGAACACCACGCCGTACGAGCCCTCGCCGATCTTCGCCAGCTTTTCGAACTTCTCCATGGCAACTGCACGGAGGTATGAGACCGGTGTGGGGATGGAGGCAGCTGCCAAACACAGAATGAAAAGACCAGCATGTTTCTAATCTGCACTCATCTGCTTCTGAACTTGAACCCTGAAATACTGCTAATCTTTCAAGTTGAATCAGACTGTTCGACTGTACTGGGACTGTAGCTCCTATTGTAACAGGACTGTTCTACTGTACTGGGACTGTAGCTCCTATTGTAACAGGACTGTTCCACTGTACTGGGACTGGAGCTCCTACTGTAACAGGACTGTTCCACTGTACTGGGACTGGAGCTCCTATTGTAACAGGACTGTTCTACTGTACTGGGACTGGAGCTCCTACTGTAACAGGACTGTTCTACTGTACTGGGACTGTAGCCCCTATTGTAACAGGACTGTTCTACTGTACTGGGACTGTAGCCCCTATTGTAACAGGACTGTTCTACTGCACTGGGACTGTAGCCCCTATTGTAACAGGACTGTTCCACTGTACTGGGACTGTAGCTCCTATTGTAACAGGACTGTTCTACTGTACTTTAGTCCCCCATTGTAAATGGTTAAAATGACATAACCTTACCTTGTATGGTGATTATCAATTTTTTTAAATTTTCTGCGTCTACGTTGTCTTGAGATTAGAAAGCGTCTGGGCGACTCTTCATTCGTCCTCCTCGCCCCTCGGTGCAGATCAGTGCGCGCCTCTTACGGTGTGTGCCGACTCCGGGTCCGAGTGTTTCTGTTCGTCTGTCTGCGTATCCATCTTTCCCCTAATGTACAGGGAGTGTACCTGTGATCTCGCCAGTCGCAATATGCTCATATATCGGCTTTCAAAGGAAAGAACCTCCTCAGCGCCCTGCCTGCTTTATGAACCCACATGTCCTTCAGCTTTGGCGTGGGAGGCCGTGGCTCGCCCGTGTCGCCTTGCGTTTGTGCCTACTTTCGTGGCGCCGATCCTGCGTGGGGTTGTTTTTTGTTTTGTGCGTGAATGTATTTTCCCTTCCGCGAGTGCGAGTTCCGTGTTTGTGTTCTCGTGTCGGCTGTGTGTGTGTGTATATGTGTGCGGTTGTCCTGTGAACCACGCAGCGCCTTGGTTACGGGCCGCTCTCATTCCGCCCGAGTGCTTATTTATTTATCGCGGCTCCTCGTCCATACACTCCGCCGGGCGTCACCTGTTGAAGACAGCGGCGGCCCGAGCTCATTTCTCGGCTGCCTACCCCTGCATTTCCACGCGAGTTCCAGCAGTTTGTTCACACCCCCCTCTCTCTCTTTGTCTGAACTCTTAAAGCCCAGGCCCTCGGCGTAGCGTGTGAGAAAACAGTCTGCTCGTCTCTCTCCCTCGCCGTCAAATCAGAGGCAGCTTACGGAAAAATAATAGCAACAGTTTTAGCTGGTATTCGGGTTGTTGTAAGCAGTACCGATAGGCCCACTAGTTGCTGTAGCGACAGCACCAGGACCAGCAGCAGTATTAGTAGTATACACAACGGTGTTAGTACTAGTGACAGTAGTAACTGCAGCGGTAGTTTTAACACCTGTAGCGGTGGTACTCACGGTAGCCGCAGCAGGAGCGGTTGTAGCAATAGTCGCCGTAGTAGCAAATTAGCAAGAGTGTACACGTGCACTGCCTTTATTAAGCGCCTTCTGTCCAAAATAACTCTTTAAGATTTTCAGGTTTTACACATTTAATTTAATTTTTTTATTTTACTTCTGCATAACCTTTACAAGTCCACATCATCATAAACCTGCATCACCGACTCGGATACCGCAAAAGGAGTCGTCGCAGGGCTCCGCCTGGCGGCGAGATCATTACCTGCCGGCAGTGTTAGACGATTAATTGTACTGATTGTAGTTAACGGCTTTCGACTTGTTCCTGCACGCTTCTGCACCGTGTCACAGTACTTGTACTAACTGTACGTTTTCCTCATCCGTGTAATGTAGCACACATCGGTACCGTTCCGCGAAGTGTGTCAGACCTGTACTGTTTCACTGCGGTACTCTTTATGTGCGCTAGTTATAAGATGAATGGAGCAATGACACTTCGTACACACTCAGATGAAATCAAGGCATAGGTCCAGGGCGATATTTCGAGCAGGTCCGTCAGTCTGCACGCACGCCTGCCTGGATAACACGCACCGGAGTGGGTCATTAATCGATGAAGAGCCCACGGGTGTTAGCTGCAGTAACTCATCGATGGGAACTTGATCCTCGTGGTACCATTTGGTTTTGGACCAGCTTTCATTGATCGATTGTTTGGTTAGATCAACTCACTTCATTTTACCTGTAATTACAGTAGTTCCCGGACGGCGGTTCGACGGCGTCCCGACTACCTTAAAAAAAAAAAAAACAGAGCCCGGGACCACGTGACATCAAGGACCAATGGCAGAGCCCGGTGTCGGGTTGCTAAGGAAGTGGCGGGGACTCGCCTCTCTAGCCCTGGAGACCGCCGTTTGAATGTAAACAAGGAGAGTTAATTTGATTAATGAAGTAAAACAAACCTGGAAACCACCGGGAGGATTGAAGGTAAAATTTCGGTGTCTTCGGGATTACGTCGTGAGGTGTCTCATCACTCTATAAAGCTGTTTTTTTTATATTACATGAAATACAAACTCGAGAGCGTCTTTACCGCTTGAAACAACACCTGCATTGTTTACTATCTGGGAACTGGACAGACTGGTCTAGGTTGTGCCAGATAACGGAACGGTGTGATGTTACGGTAGAATAAAATGTTATTTCACACCCTTTTCCAGGTTTCTGGTGTTATTATTTTACAAGGATCAAACCTGATTTTTTTCTGCAAGTAACTTGACGCGCCTGCCAGTAGGAAACAGCTCGTATTTCTATCACAGTGCATAGTGTGTGATTTATTAACAATGGGTTCGTGACAGCATGCTATAAAATGCGTTAAAACATGAGTTAAGAGGATCCTACCACAAGTGCCTTCGCTTTGTCACTCCCAACTTAATTTCAGAGTGATTAAAATTAAATTGAATCATTATTTACCAGTTTGTAACAACAGAGTAGCCTGAAAGAAGCAATTGTATCATTAATAGATTGAAGAATGCAGCTTTGAGGATGCATCCGCACTGAATCTGAGCAGTGTGATAAGAACATAAGACAGATTAGACATAAGAAGATCAGCAATAATATTATAAAGATTACATGACAAAAGAGGAGGCCATCTAGCCCATTTGATGATTATTAATTGATCCAAGGAGCTTATCCAATCGTTTTAGTAAAGAAGTCTGTGAAATGGTTTCAACAACAAGGCTGGGTAGCTTGTTTTGTTCCCACAACTCCAACAATCCTTTGGCTAAAGAAGCGTTTGTTCTACGCTCTTAAAGCGTTTCAGCATAGTTTACATACAGTACAGTGTGTGTCCCCTCGGTCATGTTCCATGGTTTATTCTGCTGGTATCCACTGGTCCCCCTGCATGATGGTAATGTTTTTCCAGACATACAGACCAGCACTTCAGTGGGCTCAATATGAGAGCAAGTTAATTAAGTGAGTCTGTGAATCGATCATCCAATGAACGTTCTTCAAAGGTAAAGGAACTGACACGGGTGTTTAAAATCCTCCAGGCCATTGAGAACATCAGCCCATTGGATGTCTTCAGAAACAACAGAGCAAAACAAGCAAATATGGGGAACAAGTGGAAATGAAGGGGAAGCAGATTCAAAACTGAGCACTAGGGGCACATCTTTATTCAGGGGGTTGTGGGAATTTTGGAAAGATCTGAATCCAGTTCATGTTGTTAAAGCTGATAGCCTGGCTGTATGTGAGAATCAGCTACTAGCAACCAAATGAGTTAAATGGGCGAAATGGCCTCCTCTTGTTTGTAACCTAACAATTATATGACCTTGATTTATCACCATTGTTCCCTTTGCATGTAATAGAAATCCATTGGCATGTTTCACAAGGTTATGGGTGCTCCTGTTCTAAAATAACCCTGGCCAGTGCCCACTGCAGTGTAGTCCTCTCTGTCACATTGCAGTATGGCGCTCTTTGCCTCTGTGATCTGATTTCAGCGCAGCAGCCTTTAGGTGAGGTATGATTTCCCAGGTCCCTGACAGCTGGTCTCGGTGCCGGAACAGTTCAGGGACCAGCAAGCATTGTTGTAAGATGAGGGTGTCCATAAACCTGTGAAGAGATGGCAGAATAGATGGCTACTGCTACAGGATGATGCTGATAATGAGAACAATCTACCTTACCTGTGAAGTGTGTTTCATATACAGTATCATTCACTTTTTTTGGTTTACTTGTATACAGGCTTCCATGTTTTGACAGTACCTGTATTTCATTTAACTTTCCAGTGTCAGTGTGCAATGGTGTTCTGTTGTGTCTTGTGTCTGCCAGTGTGTAACGGTGTTCTGTTATATCTTGTGTCTGCCAGTGTGTAACGGTGTTCTGTTGTGTCTTGTGTCTGCCAGTGTGTAACGGTGTTCTGTTATATCTTGTGTCTGCCAGTGTGTAACGGTGTTCTGTTGTGTCTTGTGTCTGCCAGTGTGTAACGGTGTTCTGTTGTGTCTTGTGTCTGCCAGTGTGTAATGGTGTTTCTCTCTCAGCAGGATGGCGGAGCTGCACATTATAGGCCAGATTGTGGGGGCCAGTGGCTTCCCTCAGAACAGCCTCTTCTGCAAGTGGGGTGTCCACACAGGTATTCACCAGCCATGATCAGGCCTACCTTCACTCAGTTCTAAACCTTCAATGATTTGACATCCTCCCTTATCTCAGTGAGGACACAGTGCACGTGCGTTACAGTGTTGTGTGTGTTGTAGGAGGGGCATGGCGCCTGCTGTCAGGGCTGAGGGAAGGGCAGACACAGGTGGACTCTCCCCAGATTGGTGACGTAGCCTATTGGAGCCATCCCATAGACCTACACTTTGCCACCAAGGGACTGCAAGGTACTTCATCCTCCTTCTCTTTCCCTCTTCCCTGTCTCAGCTTGCTTACCTCTCTTCTCTTTCTGTCCTCTCTCCTGTCTTTCCCCTTTTCTTCCTGTTTCTCATTCTGTTCCTCTCCTTTCTCTCTCTGTCTTCTTTTTCTCTCTGTTTCCCCTTTCTTCCTATCCTCTCTGTCTCTGTGATTTGGAAAAAAACCCAACATAAATGCTGCCCGACAACTGTAATCATACTTTACAGCACATTGTCTGTTCATCTGTCTAGTTGACGTATTGTAATGCACATCTATGTAAACCTTCTTCTTTTGGTTAATGGTTTCTGTGCTGTATTTAACAGTCAACTGAAATGGCCCAAAGTTTGATTTATGAATGCATAATATTGCCATTTTTATTGAGAACACATTTTTAAAGATCAATTTCACCTTATATTGTCTCCAGCTCAGAGCTGATGTTTCTGTACTGATGTTTTCAGCGTGTCCACACACTTTGCAGTGGGCCTCCCTTTTACTGCTAGAGGACCGCATCTTTTCACATTCGCTGTACAGTGACGTCAAGCATTCTGAACTGCAGTTTCTTGGATGGATGAAGACAAGCTAACGTTGACTCCCACTGTCAATGGTTATACTGTAGTTCCTATGGAAAATGAGGGGTTTGCAGAATTCAGTTATGGGGAAGAAATATCCATCTGGGTGAATGGAAGACTTGCACTGACCTGGATTTTTTTTGGTTTACTTTTTGATTTTTTTTTTACTTCATCTGGGAAGAACAGTTTGACTTGAGCTTTGTCTCTCCGTCTGCCAGGGTGGCCCAAGCTGCACCTGCAGGTGTGGCACCAGGACTCGTTTGGCCGCTGCCAGATGGCTGGCTATGGGTTCTGCCACGTGCCCTCCAGCCCTGGGCACCACCGACTGCGTTGCGGCACCTGGCGGCCCCTGGGGCCCTGGCAGGACAGGCTGGTGCAGACCTTCGTGGGAGGGGGGCCACAGCTGCGCTCCCCTGACCTCATCTACACTGGGGCAGACCGCTACAGACTGCATACGGTGGCTTCAGGCACCGTGGACCTGGAGCTGAGCATCGTCTTGAGACACTTCGACCGCTACGGAGTAGAGAGCTGAGAGAGGAGGAGAGGCAGAAGGGAAGCGCAGGGGAAGGTTAGAGAGAGGGTTTGGTGTGTGGGGCGAGAGGGAGAACGAGAGAGAGAATGGGAGGGAGGGGCACTGGATGGGATGTGAGGGCTTGAGGAGGCCAGCAGGCTGCGAGCTGTCTGCAGTGGGAAACTCAGGACTGCTCTCAGGTCTGTCCAGTTCTGGACCTCAGCAGGGAAGAGGGGAAACAGTTGCTGTGTGTGGACAGATATCATGCTCTTTGTAAGTATGGCTCTACCCCTGCTCTGCCACAAGGGGGCAGGCTGAGTCTTGGAATGGCATCTCTCATACAAGTTCACATTAACACGTTAACAGTCACACGCAATGAAACTAATCCCATTCTTTGTTAAAATGAATTTTTGTATTTGAACCCAGCATGACTTTTGTATATTTTTATATATGTATTGTATTTTAGAGTTGGAAACCATTTTACTTAATTTTTTTTAAAAACGCATATATTAAAAGTTTGGTTTTCCATAGTTTCTCCAATGTTTGATTGTGGGTCAGTAAATGAAACTATGAGGTCTTGTGCCTCTTGTTTGAGGGCTCTTGTGCTGCTGCTTCTTACCTTCACCTTCCTCTTCATCTTCTTCTTTGCCATCTTTCCTTTCATCTTTTTCAACTTACTCTATATCATGATTGTCATCTTTTCTCTTTACTGACCTGTTTTTAATGTTTTGAATGATCATATTCCTCATTATCAACTTAATCTTTCTGTATGGTTCTCCTGTGTAGGGCAAGAGAGATGTGTGTGTGAGATCTCGGTGTGGGAGGTTTGTTTGTGCACAAGTGTCAGTGTTGTTGTGTTTGAGTGTGAGAGTGTGTACTATAATGTGCGACTCAGTGAATGTGTTGGATGAATGTGTGTGTCTCAGTGGATTTGTGTTTCGCAGTGTGAGTTTGTAACTCATTGTGTTCTTGTATCCCTCTGTTTCAGTGTGTCTTGTCTCCTGTTGTTCTGTGCAGTGTGGGGTAGCCCTGTGGAAAAAGGAAGGAAGGATGTGTTTGAGGTCTTTGAGAGGACATGTGCAGGGGAAGATAGTGCAATAGGAATTATCTATGTGCAGTAGACTAAGAACCACACTAATAAACTTCCCCATAGTATTTCCTGGCTGTTGGACTTATTCAAGTCACGGTCAATCGCTACTGCTCAGAAATGTGTTAGCTGATCACTTTGTTTTAGTTAGTTCACTTTGCCTGTCCGTCCGTCAGTGTGTCAGTCAGCCGGTCAGTGTGTCACTCAGTTAGTGAGTCAGTGGGTTATTCAGCTGTCTTGGTAGCTACTCAGACTTCCCAGTCTTTCTGTGTGAAGAGAGAGCAACACTCTCACAGTCGGAGAAGAAACAGATGTTCTAGCGTTGCATCCGTTTACCCTCATTTCCTGGGCGGAGAGTTTCTGGCTCTTTTAGAGCAGCAACAGGAACGAGAAAAATTAAATAGAGGGAGGGAGGGTATGGAACAGCCCTCACTAATCATTTTGTCACTAGCAAGCTCTGACAAGCAGAAGTAGTTGAGGAGAGAGAGAGAGCGTGAACAGAAAAAGAAAAGTGGCTGAAAGAGAAAGGTTCCGAGCTCTTAACAGAGAGACAGGGAGCTGATAAACGGGGGGAAATCAGTTAAAGAGACGAAAAACAGACAAATCGGGACACAGAGTGAGAAAGAAAGACTACGTTCGGATCAAAACTTTTAATAGAGGAGCTCCGAATGAGCACTTACTACAGCTAGCACTACAACTCCTGCTGAGACACACAGACTGGTTTGAGCTGCTTGATTTTCATACTCTGTTCTTTTCAAATGTTTGTGCTTTAACGTCTTAAGGTTTATTTTCAAGAAATTCCCTTTAAATATTTGTTTCACCTTTTTTGCCTTGAAACGGCTCCTCTGTTTGTTTGTTGAGTTTTAGTTTTGGAAAGAGCACGTTCGGCTTGGTTGGGAAGGAAGGGAGTAGTTTCTTTTGCCTTCTTCCAGTTGCTTTAATATTTATAATAAGGTCCAGACGAGGAAAGGTGGGGGAGGTGGTACGTTGGGTTTGAATTGAGAGGTGCTCTGGGCTCTGGCTGCTGTGTCAGAGGGGTGCCTTGCTGTTACTGCTGCTTTTTTCCAGGCACATTATTCGGCTTCCTCTGGGCTGCCTTCTCCTACGCTCTGTAACACCTCATCCCCTCTGGGCTCCTCTCACACTCTCTCTCGGCGCATACTACAGGGAAGAACTGTTATTTTGGAAAAAAACAGACTTTATTTTTAAGCCTCTGCGTTTTGTTTTGAAGCAGTATTGAAACTGCTGATAGTGAAATGAGGAGTACCAGTTTCCTTTAGATACATTACAAATTTTTAGCTTATTGAGCTTTTATATATATAAATGTATTTATGGTCTTTTTTAATTTATTAATACCAATTCCCCCCCCCCACTGTTTTAATTCAGTTGCTGGTAGCGGATTATTTATTGTCTCAGAACGTGTTCTGTATTTATTTGTTTATTTGAAAAGAACAGCTCTTCTGTGATAGTGTGCTGCGTGTGTTGGCTCTCTTGCTCTGTCCTTGTACCTTTTGGTGAGAAGGCTGGTCAGCTTTAGTATCTGCTCCTGCTGTCTGAAGCGGTCCGATCCGGAGTGTCACCGGCAAGGCAAGCTAACAGATCTGTCTCAGGAAGTCCGGGTCATCTGAGAGTACTTCTGTTTTCTTCTTTACCGCTTCAACTTGATCGTGGAGAGGAGGAGGGGAGTCACAGCAAGAAGGAAGGAAGTAGATAAAGAGAGACTCTAAAACGAACGAAGATAGAATTAGCAGTGGTCGGGGTTAAAAAACGAAAAGGATGAAGGGACAGAGAGTCGACAAGCGTGAGGGACAGAGAGCTTGAAGCCAAGAATACAGAGAATAAAGATTGGGGACGAAGAGACGAAAGCAGAGAAGGGAGACCCCAAGTTTCCAGGCGGGGAGACCAGAGCTGAGCCCCCTCTCCAGTGCAGCCCAGCTGTGGAGAGAGACGGCTTTTCATAAAGGAGGCCACAGAGGTAAGACTGCCTTCTCCGATCGTCACAGGCAGAGAGGTTGATGCTGAGGACACCTGTAGCCCTAAAATCCTGCATTGTCACCTCTGCTGAGACAGGGAGGCTTGTGGCAACGTGCTGTCAGGCTTGTCAAAGAGGGGTAGTCTCCTCCCTTGCCTTGAGACACGGGAGTTCTCTTATGTGGGGCAGTAGCACTGGACGCTTTTAGAGGGCAGTCCAACCACCACACAGAGCCTGAAGATAACTCAACGAGACTTCATCCGTTTAATTCCTCCACCATCTCAACGTGCTGGACAACCGAGGGCTGTGTAACAGGACCGCCAGAGCACAACAGGACATCAATCAAGCAGTTTGTAGCCGGCTAGACTGACACTCAAACATTTAATTAATACACAGGTTACATATACCAGAGCAGGATTTCCATAAACCTGCGTTGTGCTTGAGTAAAAGACAGCGAGGACACTGTCGGTACGTTGGGGCGCTTGTTCTGGTCACCATGAGATCGGACCGCTTGTTGTTCCTGGGCCTGTGGTTGCTAGGCAGCCTGAGCCAGGTCTTCCCCCTGTCGACCTGCAAGCCGCTGGACCTGGAGCTGGCGAAGCGCAAGCGCATCGAGGCGATCCGGGGGCAGATCCTGAGCAAGCTGCGCATGTCTCGCGAGCCCAAGGAGGAGGACCCCCCCCTGGAGCCCGAGCCGGAGGTGCTGTCGGTGTACAACAGCACCAAGGAGCTGAGTGAGGAGCAGGCCCGCCAGGCTGAGACCAGCCCGGCGGCCCAGCACGGGGAGCAGGAGGAGTATTTCGGCAAGGAGGTGCACAAGTTCATCATGAAGAACAGTGAGTACTACACGAGCGAGCACCTCGGGACACACACACGCACTGACACCGGGACACTCGCATCTTTATTGCGTTTGTTGTCCTAGTAGATGTATTTTTATATTCAGCCCTTCTCTTTTAAATCTTTATATCCCACTTTTTCTTGGTGGCTTGGTTTGTGGTCGTGTTGCTTTTAAAATCTGTACCTACTAATTAGCTAACAGGTTTCCCCCTACCATGACACTGTGCTCTTGTGCTTAGATGACATCCCAATGATAATTATAAATTGGTTCTTTACTATAAGAGTATCTTGGGCAGACAGTCCCTAACCTTGAGTCCTCCAGGAATGAGAATGAAAGCTTGGTCAACTGGCACCAGTATTGATAATCATTCTTCTCTTTGGGTACAACAGCTGACTGGAATAAAGTCTTTGGGTTCTGAGGCGCAGCTGTAATCTGGTGAGAGTCTGTTAGAAGGAGGAATAGTTCTGGTGGCAGGTGAGACAGCAGAGTTTTGAAGTCATAACCTCCGGTCATTGGAGATGCACACCTTTACTCTGGCCCGTAACTGTGGCCCTGGGCACCTTGCGTCTTCTCCCTGGCCTGTATCTGGGATGCAGGACATGTGCCACCTTCTCTCCTCCCCGTCTGTAAGACACCATTTGTCATACACTTTTGCTCCCGCCCATATCTGGAACGCTGAGCAGGGATCATTTTTAGTTTTGTGGTTTGTTTCGTTTTTAGCGATTTGGATGAGTTCCTCTTTTAGCTTTTTCTGCGGTGTTCATGCTAGTGTGTGCTGATGTAGGACACAGACCTCATGCTGTCTCAGTCCTGGTTTGTGAAGGGAAAGGCCCTCTTGTTTCTCTAGTCATGTCTCCAGGCTGTTGTACACAATTGTTGGGCAGCAACAGACACTAATATGTCAACGGTCTTTGTTGGCAAGCAGTACTGCACTGTTCCGCTAGTATCCATGGCGTTTTTATGGCTGGGATGTTTGTGTTGGCTCATTATAGTGTTGAGTCTCCAGGTGTGAGGTGAACGTCTGTCTCTCTGTGGCTGTCTACCTGTTTGAGTGTCTTCCTGTGTGTGTGACACTTGTCCGCACAAGAGCCTCCTGATAAGCATGATGGGACGATGTCCCCACAATGTCAGTGGTTATGTTTTACGAACCAAGTGGCTTCTTCTTCTAAACATACAAGCACCAAAACATGTTCGTTTCAGGTCTGCTTTCACCCTGTGTGGAGTTTCGTTTGAATAGAGTGTCGATTTCTTAGTAGGACTAGAAGGAGAGGCAAGTGGAAGTCCCCACAAAGACAGGAACACAGCGTATATCTGCGCATGTGACAGTGTGTGGGCATCCATTGATATCAGTGTGTGTGTCTGTTTTGTACATCGTTAGGCCCATGTGATTTAGGTTTACTGACACACAGCAGCTGTACAGCAGGGAGGAAATTAACAGTAGACTTGTTCCACACACCCACTCTTATACCTCCCCTCCCCCATCCCCACCTCTATGTCTGTCTGTCCTTCTCTCCCTTCCCCCATTTCACTAACAGAATCCTGTTCTTTGTGTCATTCAGACAGCCTTCTGTATTCAGAGACTGTGGAGAGAGGAGAGGAACTCTCTGGACTGAAACTTAATAACAAAAAAAGAAAAAAGAAACACTGAATGTGGAGTAAAAGAGGGTCAGATGTAAAGAGATGTGTGTGTGTGAGGGAGAGATGCCCCCCTCCCTCTCTTCCTCCCACTTTCCCTCATTCTCAGGGCCAGAGTGCCGGGGGGTTTTCCTGTAACTGGATCTCTGTACTCACCACAGAGCAACAGCCACAGCCCCTCTCACTCCCTCTCGCCTCTACCTGCATGTCAGTGTGTCAGTCAGACAGGCAGCATGTCAGTCAGCCAGTGTGTCAGACAGACAGCGTGGAGGTCAGTATCTCAGTCAGCCAGTGTGTCAGACAGACAGCATGTCAGTCAGCCAGTGTGTCAGACGGACAGCGTAGAGGTCAGTATCTCAGTCAGCCAGTGTGTCAGACAGACAGCATGTCAGTCAGCCAGTGTGTCAGACGGACAGCATGGAGGTCAGTATCTCAGTCAGCCGGTGTGTCAGACAGACAGCATGTCAGTCAGCCAGTGTGTCAGACGGACAGCGTGGAGGTGAGTATCTCAGTCAGCCAGTGTGTCAGACGGACAACGTGGAGGTCAGTATCTCAGTCAGCCAGTGTGTCAGACGGACAGCGTGGAGGTGAGTATCTCAGTCAGCCAGTGTGTCAGACGGACAACGTGGAGGTCAGTGACGTGGGGGAGGTGACTGAGTATCTCAGTCAGACAGACAGCATGGAGGTCAGTATCTCAGTCAGCCAGTGTGTCAATCAGTCAGTGTATCGGGAAGGAAGACGGCAGTGAGGCAGGCACTTCTATTTCTGGAGAGGAGCTGGGCTCAGTGACTCCGGATAGTTATATATAGCGCTCTGGAGGAAGTCAGGTCCACTATCACAGCTTCACACATCTCTGTGTGCAAACCTCCCAGGCTTCCTACAGAGGAAAGAGAGATGAGGGGATCTATGGTCCAGGGTTTGTGTCTTCAGGTTTTACAATTCAACATTGTCAAAGTCAAAGACAAATGCACTCATGGCTCAAAACTGAAGAAGACTCAACCCTGTGTGATAATGATATATATCTGTGTGTAGCGCATATCCCTTTCATACCCTATAACCCAGGGACATGTGCTTCTCTGTGGGGATCTAAATGGTAGGACAGGTACTGAGCGTGAGTAAGTACATAGGGAAACAGCCATGTATGTGGATGGTACCACATATCCACCACAATGCAGAGTAGTAACTATGACTGTGTGTTGAATGGGCATGAGAACTGTCTTGGATCTGTACAATATTCATAGCAGGATCAGAAGGGGCTCTTCAGGTTGGTTCACCTATTGTTCAGTTGTTGGGCCAAGAGTAGTAGTTTGTGCCATCACTGACATGGACTCCTCTTTTATTAGTGCATTCACTGCCAGACCAAAATATCCCTTTTGGGCTACAGTCAAAACCCTGTTTTCCTGAACAGAACCAAGGAACATACAATCACACACTACAAGCTGGAACACAGGTACAGAGATCCAGACAACCTAGGAGTACACAAACACACCTTGTAAACCATACTTTTTGGATGGCACAGAAGAGCAGCACAAACATACCAAAGCAACCAGTTCTACCGGAATGGCAAATCCTATTTACCACAGACAACACCTGCACGACATGATAGGTGAATTAATGTTTAACATTAATGAAATATTCCAAAGAGCATCAATTAAGGCACTCATTAAGAATTCAGTCCAAAGTTAAAAGAAAACCTGTTTGACAATGATTGTAAAAATAAACGGAAAAAGGAAAAAATCAAATCGGAAACCTCATCATCCACACAGCTCCGATTTATGCCTCGGGTACTGTGAGACTTTTAAATATTACAAACAAACTCTGAAAGTCACAAAATGAAAACACATCTACATAACCCTCACTCTGGAGATTCAGTAAATCAAAATCAGGTCTGGGAAATGTGGAATAGTTTAAGCACAACAGAGCCTCAGGAAACACAGCAAAATACAGAATGGAAATATTTGGGAAAAACTGCTTTGGAAACCTTTATGAAACAAAATCCACACAGAGGTTTCCAATCTTGACATATTGTCATTCAGGAAAAACTAAAAATGCTTCAGCCGTGAATTAAAAACAACCAAAATTTGCACAGCAGTCACCTTGCAAGCGCTCACAGAGAAACCCCTTCAGTCTCAATAGCATCAGAACCGAGATGCTCAAACACAGCAGCGTTGAGCTGCAAGAGGCCCTGCTTAAGATACTGAACCTCAGTGCCGAATTTCCTAATAGGCCTACGAAATGTTTAGGGCCTACGAAGGAGAGAAACACTAGTGACTAACGAAAAACGGGTTGAAACTACATGCTTGCGATCGACTCTAGGTGCTCCAAATCAATAACCCTACGGTATCTAGCGGCTGTTCTAGAAACTAGAAGTATCGAAGTGATGGTCGCTCGACTCAATCACGCAGTTTAGCATGAGAATAGTTTAAAGTGCATCATGTCAATCGACGTCATTCAGTTGGCGTTCACCCCTCTTTTTGCACATTTCGGAGTGAAAGTGCCTAGGGCCTACGAACCCCAAAATCCCGTCTGTTGAGCTTGGCACTGTGCGCAGCTAAGCCCCTGACGTCTGGGACCTTTTATCTCTTTAGCAAATTTACAAAGAGGAGATAAAACCATCCCCATTCACTTCTAAGGCATGTGGAAACGGAGGAATGTGGTGAAGGTGTTTTCGAGTATTATCAATACCGAAAAGACTGGCCTTCAGTACTGAGCACAGGATCCTGAGACACTGGGAGTCAGATTGACTTCCTTCCAAAACACTACATTACTGGCCACATTTAGCCCTTACACACCCTTATTAATAAATACATCTTTTAAAAAAATAAGGGCAAGGTATTTTGCTGAATTCAAATAAAGCATTTGATTCTGTTATGTACAAATGTTTATATTTCAAAATTCTCCAGAGCTGTTTTAGGGAGTAACGTACATGGCGTTGTTGATCTGTTGAAAGAGCAAGTTCTTTAAAAGTGGGTGGGGCGTGAGTCTGGGCTGTAGTCAGAGTCCATGGCTGTCTAATGTCTACTGTACTGTATGTTATTGCAGTAACAACTGCCCCAGGGCTCAGTCTGTACAACATTTAAGTTAAAATCCTGCACAGATGAGCTGTGTCATCCGACAGAGCAGAGGCTGGAGCAGAACTGTCAGCCCCAGCCAGTCAATTTAAAACAAAAATCAGGTCAACTTCCCAGAACTCAGGAAAGTGGGGTCTGTTTCACTCTTGGCAACACTGTCTTAGCACATGAGTTACAACCTGTAGGGACTGTAGATTGTGGATTGTCTTATCCAGCACCTTGAGTTATATGGAAGTGAGGTGCAGTTTCTCTCAGTCAGCAAAACTGTACACAGTGGGATAAACGCCCAGGTACGGAAAACACTAATCCCCACATGCAGGACTGAATTAGGCCTGTATTCCCTTCTTGGCTGCTCATCACCTTCATTGAAAAAGAGTCTCAAAGGTCTGGATGTATATTTGAAAAAAACTCCCCCAGACTTTTGTAATCCAAGGGCCTGCAAGGGACCCAGGATCTCAGCCCAGAGGAAGGTCCCCTTGGCCACCTGGCCCTGAAGCTCACTGCACACTAAAACTGAGCACCTGCAGGACAGCACCAGTCAAACACACTGAAGTCGGAGTTAACCACAGTCCACGGCAGATCAGACACCTTGCAGAGAAGCAGAGAAGGCTAGAGTAACAGTAGAACGAAGAGGGAGACAAACAGGGAGCAAGGCTGTGATGTGTCAGTGTTTTATCTCCCTGCGTCTGTCTGTGTTTGTTTAGTATAAGCACACTGTTTCTTCATCCCTTAAAATGGATTCATTAATCCTATAATAATTTGACTTTACTGAAGTGAAGGGTGGTGCACATTCTGTGGAAATACATGTGGTTAATACATGCTTAAATAGGTAGAAACAGTAATTATTGGTTTAACTGCGCTACAACAAAGCCTTCAGGAGGTGTGTTAGAGTAATTAATCAAACGAGCTTTGATCTGACAATTGAGCCATTTACTTTGTTTTTTGTTTCCTACACTCTTGAAGAGTGTGTGTCAGTCATTATGCTGCTGCTTCATCCAGGAACATGTGCTGTTGTGTTGCATTGCCCTGCAAGCGAATTGTGAAGCCTTCCCTTGTCTTAAGGCACCTAGCTTGTGCTCTCAGTGTTTCCACTCCGGGTCCTCCCCAGTTATATTATGGTCTGATGAGCTCAGTCCTCTCTGGCCCTTGTACTGCTGTCAGGGAGGAATAAAGAACAGTGTGTCTGAGCTGTTTGGCATTTAACGCATTGCGAGCTGCACAGGTCTTATAGGGAGTAGAGCATCTCTCTCTGGCAACACTGCAAGATCACAGGTGTGATCATCTTAGCAGATCATAAGGGCTGCTTTAGCACAGCTAGCCTGGCCCACCCAACCTCAGCATCACCAGTGACCTCAGTACTAAAGGGTTGCAATATGATACAGGCTGCACTGCACTGGACCAATGGTCTCTGGACTATAGGGTTACAATATGACACAGACTGGACCAGTGATCTCTGGACTGTAGGGTTACAATATGACACAGACTGGACCAGTGATCTCTGGACTATAGGGTTACAATATGACACAGACTGGACCAGTGATCTCTGGACTGTAGGGTTACAATATGACACAGACTGGACCAGTGATCTCTGGACTGTAGGGTTACAATATGACACAGATTGGACCAGTGATCTCTGGACTATAGGGTTACAATATGACACAGACTGGACCAATGGTCTCTGGACTGTAGAGTTACAATATGACACAGACTGGACCAGTGATCTCTGGACTGTAGGGTTACAATATGACACAGACTGGACCAGTGATCTCTGGACTATAGGGTTACAATATGACACAGCACAGACTGGACCAGTGGGGCTATAATGATTACAGTGATTATAGGGACTACAGTGGATCACTGGACTAAGGGGCTACAAGATGATAAAACCCAGATTGGATGCAGCAGTCTCAACCCTGGACCTTGGCCCCAGTCTGGGCTGTGTCATATTATAATCCTAATTAATATCCCTGTACTATAAAGGAAGCGGGCAGTGTAAGGCAGTAAGTCTCTGAACTCATGACTGGTGGGTTGTGGGTTCGAGTCCCCTCTGTGGTCCTAATGCTGTACCTTGAGAGAGTTACTTTACCCCAGTGTCTTTAGTCCACCCAAGGGGGACCACCATTGCTGGGGGTAGTTCCTGTGATTGAGTGGTGTCTCATCTAGAAGGGGGTGTCATGTGCTTTCTCTTCCACTTAAGGCCATGGACACCAGGATGAGCTCTGGCCCAATGATCTCATGTAGCGTAAATATGGAAATGACTTACCCTGCCTCCTATAGTGTACTGTCACTTGCTTCACTGTACAATAGTGTATTGTAGGTTACTATACAGTAATGTACTGCAGTCTGCTTCAGTGTACAATAGCGTACTGTAGATTACTTCAGTGTAAAGTAGTGTTCTGTAGATTACTGTACAATAGCGTACTCTAGATTACTATACAGCAGTTTACTACAGTCTGCTTCATTGTACAATAGTGTACTGTAGATTGCTATACAGGAGTGTACTGCAGTTTGCTCCAGTGTGCTTCAGTGTTCTGTAGTGCACTTACTGTGTAACAGAAGGAGGAGGTATGGAGGGGCTGGGGTGGAGGCAAACCTGTGGCCATGTGGAATCCGTCTCTCCCCAGCTGTAATTACAGAGCACAGGGGGGTGCTGCTTGCCTGTCTGAACAGCACTGAGGTTTACGAGAGAGGGAGAAGGAGGCGGAAAGAAAGAGAGAGAGAGAGGACAGAGACTGCCAGAGTAAAGAAACTACAGGGGGACGGAATGATGGCAGGGGCAGGAATTTCTTTATTCGTGTTTTTCAGATTGTAATTGTTCTTGCAGTTCCTTGAGGGAACTGTGCGGAGGGAGAGAGTGAGTGCTCAGATACTGTGACAGTAAGGACAGCACCCTTAGAAAACCTGACCACAGGAAATGTGCATGTTTTTTTCCCCTTTCTTCTGTGGTCGAGGCCGTAATGTGATTCTGCTTTGCTTTGACATAGTTTCTCACAGTGTGGATCATGATATCTGGACATACTTCACTGGATATTTCCCACATGACACTGTGCCTTTCACGTAGCATACATAAATTATTGTGTTTAGTGTCAGTCACCGTGTTACAAAAAAAAAGATCATTGCCGCTCTTGAATCGGTTCATAAAGAACAAACTTGATCATTCCCCAGTCTGGGAGCAGTGTCTGATGTAGGCAGGTTAAAGGAACTGAGCCTCTTTAGCCTTCGACAGAAAAGACTACGAAAGGACTTCATACAGGGTGTTCAAAATAGTGACAAGTTATTGACAAGGTCAGCCCATTGGGTTTCTTCAGGGCCAGCAGCACAACAGCAAGTGGAAACTGAGAGGAAGTGCACCGAGTCCTGAAAACAGGAAGTGTGTCCTTGTACACAGGAGACCCGTGGCACTGAGCCCGCTAGAAAACAGGCCCTGAGATCTGCCTAAGTGAAAAGAATAGGCAACCCCTTCTGAACTGGACAGAGACAATCTCTCCAGGTACATCAAACCCCCCCCAGATACCCTTTGAGAGATCTACCGCAGTCCATTAATGTCAAATGCAGAGTCGAGATCAGATGAGCAACAGAGCTAAATAAGCGATCTGGACAAACAATCCAAAGCAAAGAAAACACCTGGTTATGAAAATGTGGTATAACCACAGGCAAAAATTTTCAAATACCTCAAATACCTGTGCCAGATTAACATGGGAAGCAGGAGCTTGACACTGTCAGAATGAGGAAAGTGTCAAATCCGTGAGCACAAATTAGCCCTCGGATCATGTCTTGAGCAAAGTACACCTCTGTAGTGGTCTGCATCTTTGGGTAGCACACAAGCCAGGCCCTAGGACAGAGCGAGGGCGAGGGACGGGGAGGCAGGTGGAGTGGAGGACGGTGTCAGGCTGTGGCGTGTGTGTACGAAAGCTCCAGCTGGTCTGGAGGAAACAGCACAGCACACTCCTCCCCTCCCCTCAGTGTCTCGCTTCGTCTCTCCCTTCCTCGCTCTGTGTCTGTATGTAATTACTGTGGCAGGACCAGGTGTAATCTCGGTGCAGACAGGTACAGACTAGGAGAGGAGTCTGGGAACAGGCCAGACCACAGTTCCCTA
The DNA here is from genome assembly GCF_055471065.1 of Atractosteus spatula. Taxonomy (NCBI): domain Eukaryota; kingdom Metazoa; phylum Chordata; class Actinopteri; order Semionotiformes; family Lepisosteidae; genus Atractosteus; species Atractosteus spatula. The sequence goes on along the minus strand of NC_142708.1, from coordinate 70,837,318 downwards.
AACACAGAGGGAAAAGATACCTCGCAGCATTGTAGTCTTTCTGTGCTGCTTGCCTCCTCCTCCCTCTCTGTTGCTGCTCCCTCTCTGCTCTCGTTTCACTTGAATCCAATTCAAACACTTTGTTGGCATGGCGGAGTAGTTGCAGCATTGCCAATGCACAACACCTCTCTTGACTCTCTTCCTGCTCCTCTTCCATCATGAAATGACCTGGAGTCTCTGAATCGGGAAGCCAGTCTGAGGGAAAATATCTCTCTCCTTTTCCTCTCCCTCTCTCCGCGATGCCAGACCTGTCCTGTAATTGTAGACAACTGATCGTAAGCCGTCACCCTCCTCCCACTGCACCTCCACACTCGCTCGGTTCACTGCACTCCGAAAGTAATTTGCATTTTTGTTTATCTGTTTTGCTTTGTTCCGCTGTTTCTCGTGTCTTGAAATAACTCTGGTAGCATGTTTAAGGCAGGCTGACTGGATAAGATTGATTATTGTGTAGCTCCCTGTAGTTGGTCCCCACCTGGTGGGAAAATTACACAGCTTCACATACAGCAGCTCTCCAGGTGTGCGCTGTGGCCAGCTATCTTTGTACACCACCTGTACGGGCAATTGCTATGTGATCACCAGGTGTGCAGTATATTTCCTACACGTAGGCCCTTCTGATTAAACCATACTGCTTTGCTGGACAAAGTTCATAGCAACATGCAAATCCTTATCCACACATTTGCTTCATGGGCAGACTGTAAAACTGTACTTTGCTGCACTCTGTTGTACTCTAGTGTGTACTATAGTGCAGTGTTTTCCATAGGCGTTATGTATTTATCTGTGCTATACTGCCCCGGTCTGTGTTGCACTGGCCTGAGCTGTGCAGTAGTGCATTGTTCTGTACTGCAGAAGTCTATGCCGGACATTAGTGTACAATAACAGACTGCCCCATCACCTCTCTCTCCAGATGAATCAAATCAGGGAGAAAAGAAGTACGTGAAGGAGCTGTTATTCAATACGTCGGAGATGCGGCGCAGTCTGGGGGAGGGCCGGCTGGTCACCCAGGCCGAGCTGCGGCTTTTCGTTAAGACAGTTTTCATGGAGCCTGGCAATGAGCAGCGCCTGGACCTGTACAAGGTAATACTGCACCACACCAGCACAGCTACAGACTGCACATTGACACGCCTGCACCGAGCAGCAGCTGGACCTGTACAGGGCAATACTGCACCACACCAGCACAGCTACAGACTGCACATTGACACGCCTGCACCGAGCAGCACCTGGGCCTGTACAGGGTAATACTGCACCACACCAGCACAGCTACAGACTGCACATTGACACGCCTGCACCGAGCAGCACCTGGGCCTGTACAGGGTAATACTGCACCACACCAGCACAGCTACAGACTGCACATTGACACGCCTGCACCGAGCAGCACCTGGGCCTGTACAAGGTAATACTGCACCACACCAGCACAGCTACAGACTGCACATTGACACGCCTGCACCGAGCAGCACCTGGGCCTGTACGGGGTAATACTGCACCACAGCAGCACAGCTACAGACTGCACATTGACACGCCTGCACCGAGCAGCACCTGGGCCTGTACAGGGTAATACTGCACCACACCAGCACAGCTACAGACTGCACATTGAAACGCCTGCACCGAGCAGCACCTGGGCCTGTACAGGGTAATACTGCACCACACCAGCACAGCTACAGACTGCACATTGACACCCCTGCACCGAGCAGCACCTGGGCCTGTACAGGGTAATACTGCACCACACCAGCACAGCTACAGACTGCACATTGACACGCCTGCACCGAGCAGCACCTGGACCTGTACAGGGTAATACTGCACCACACCAGCACAGCTACAGACTGCACATTGACACGCCTGCACCGAGCAACACTTGGAGCTGTACTAGTTAACAGACATACAACTACACACGGATCACTGATTTTGCCTGGAGCACTACACAATTACAGAGATATTAAACTTTACAATTACTCAACAATATAACCACACCTACGCATCTGTATAACTGTTAATTGAATTCCACTGACAGACCAGGATGTGATGTTCTACAGAGAGAAATCAACACAGCTGACAAGCTCAGTCTGTGCTTTTGCCTTTAAATACCTGAACCGTCTCAGTAGGGAGCATTTTCAAACTTCCTGCTGCATGCAGCAGCCTCAGTAGATGGGCTTGTGCCAGGTTTGGCTAGGCTGACTTATCCCCGTGGGCCAAATAAGGGGTTTTAGCGCAATTTTGTCTCTAACCAGGGGGTGTTTAAACAGCTGGCTAGCATGATGGCTCATCTCTTATGCTGACAGGGGTTTGGTGCTGGCAAGATCCAGGGTCCCCCTGATTTAGAGCAGTAACCTGGCCCTTGTTATAGCACGTGAGGTACCTGTGGGGTGTGCACCCTCTTTGGCTTAGCACTGGCCGACTGCCGGACCCCTCAATTCACATGATTCCTGTTTTGGTCCCATGCAAAACACCATAGGGGAATTCTGCCCAATTACTCCAAAGGGTGTCTGTTTCCCATCTCCAGTCCTGGGGGAGCCCTGTGCCTGCTGGTTTTCATTCCAGCCGAATGCTATAATTTTCAGAGCTAACTGCTGACTTGAATTAATCTGATCGCATTTTTTATGTTTTGTTTGACTTGCACTGAGTGCACTGAGTGTATTCAGCAATACCTGACTGTTGCCAGCACCTTTTGCATGCAGAAGTCCATGCACTCTCTCATTATTAGGAGTTGTCTGCTGTCCGCACAGTTAATTACAGGCAATCAATTCATGGCGAAAGGCCGAAAAACATTGTATCCCATTGCAGAGCTCCAGCTGGTTACATTTCAGGCAGTTCAGTAACTGGTACAGGGACGATTCAAACTTTCAAGAGTCAAAATCAGGTTTTGAAATTTTAAGATTTAAGATTTTAAGCACCAAAACCAAAAACTGAAACCTATTATCCTGTCCTGACCTGTGTCAAACCACATAATTTATTCTTATATATTACTCACATAAACAAAGAACTCGCATAAAAAAGACATAATTACTGCTTCAGACTAATAGCAATGACACAGACGTTCAGGCAGTGTCTTCTGGAAATACCATTTTACAAATCATATTTGAGGTTTTTTTTTTCTTAGTAATTTGTCATGTTTATATATCTTCTGTGTAGTTAAGATTTTCCTGTTAACTGTAATCATTTTGCTTACATCTTTTCCCGTATGTGAAGTTTTTACATTTTTCTTCGTGCTACAGTATTAATCATATTCCGTGAGATGTTTTTTTAAAGATTGCTCAGTCTGGATAAAGGCATCTGCCAAATACATTAAGAACAGCAAAAATATTCTTAAAATATGTGTTCAGCTTTAAAACCTCCCATTTCAGGGGTGCGTAATTGCAACCTGCTTTTTTAGCTTTTCTAAATGACTCCTAAAGCACAGCTGGATTGTAAAACTGGTTCTGTTGATCATAGTCTAAATAAATTTCATTTTTAGTGTTTATTTGCTTAGCAAACACCCTTATCCTGGATGACTTAAGTTAAGAACAATTTAAATACAATATAGAAAAATACAGTAATATCATACTGGTACAATATTACTGAAGTTAATATTACATTTAATAACACATTTAATATTGTCAAGCTATGATATACGTATTGTTAAGCTATTAATGAATGTTAATATCATTCTTAACAACATATTAATTACAAAACAGATGCAGAAAAATCTGGAGGTTCTGGCCTCACTGCTCTTCGCCGGCCTGTGGCACAAATCACAGCAGACAACTGCACCCACTTCATTAGTAACCCTAGCAACAAATTAGTAATTTCACATGATTGATACACACTCATAGGATTGAAATTAAATTATCAAGCCCTGTTTACATGTCGTTTTTAAGACGGGAATACTATAGGGCACCATGCCAATAACTAGACATAATTCTGCCAAGTTGGACTTATAATGAACACTGCTCAGATTTCGTAAACTTTGAGTGTTAAGATTAAATGTACAATCATCGGTTTAATCAAAAGAAAAATGAATGTTTTGTTATCCCCATAAACATTGCAAACTCTGACATTACTGGTGTTGCCCAGACATTATTCCAGCCCAATGCCCTGTGGTTTTGTATAACCAGATCTCTTCAAGAGAACATGCTTCCTCTCCTCCAGTTCATGAGGATCTGTGCAGGGCTCAGTTTTCATCAGACAGCTGTTCCGGAAAGACCAGCCAACTTTGCCAGAGATGGGCTCCAGGGTGCTGTTACCCCCAGTAGAATAATCTCTCTTTAAACTCAGATTACATCTCATTCATTTTAACAGTCCCTCTCTGTGCATCTCTCTCCCTCTCCATCTTCCTGCCTGTCCCTTTTCTCTCAGTGCAAGGGGAACAAAACTCACTACCTGAACTCACGCACCGTGTCGAAAGCATCACAGGATACATGGCTGTCCTTCGACGTGACGGAGACTGTCCGGGAGTGGCTGGCACTGTCTGGTCAGTCTCTGTAACAATAAGTACTACTGTTGTACAGTAGAGCTGTGTGCTAGCAGTGCTGTGTGTTGTGTAGCGATACAATTGTGTATTTATATTAATCTGTGCTGTGTAGTGGTGATATTGTATATTATGTAATAATGCTGTTGTCTTCTTGTTGGTATATATTGTCTTGAAGCTGATTGGCGTCCATGTTTTGTAACAGTGTGTGCAGTAATGCTGATGTATGTATAGTAATATGGTTGTGTGTTCTGTAGTAGTATTGTTTTGCTGTGTAGTAACATAGTTGTGTGTGGTCTGTTGTGTAGAAGAGGAGCAGAAATTGGAGCTGACACTGTTCTGCGGGTGTAACACTGACAATCCAGAGTTCCAGTTCTCTATCTTAGGTAAGAACGACCATCTATTACAGCAATTCTTTCCACTTCCTCTGCACCTCCTCCCCTTCTCCTCTCCTTCCCTCTCTGTATTATTCCTGCTCAGACTGTCTCCCACAGATTTTCTGATGTCTCACTGACGTCTTTTTCTGTCTGTCTCTCCCTGCTCTGTTTCCCACTCGCACTGTTATGGTTGAAATATATAGTGTGCATCACAGCATTTAAATGTATACTATATATACAGCATTTAAATTATACGGTGTAGAATTGTATGTTTTTACGACATTTGTTGTAACATTGCCTTCCTTTGTTGTCTTTCTCTGCCTGTGGGTCTTACTGTTTGTTGTGTGTGCTTTTGCGTATCTGTATGTATTTGCGTGTGTGATAGGCTTCGATAAGACCAGAGGGGATATGAAGATCATTTCAAAGCAAACCTCCAAGTCCCCCCATATCCTGGTGATGTCCCTCCCCCCTGACGTCTCTGGCCAGCTTCGTTCCTCTCGCCGCAAGCGGGCTGCCCAAGATGAAATCTGCTCGGAGTGAGTCACACCGCTGCTCGCCCTCTTGGTCAGGTTTCAGTTCTGTACTGGGGCACAACATGTTGCTCAGTACACATACGGGACAGGCACGGCGAGAGGCTGCGTGGAGGACAACCACAGCGGGTTTCTGACTCACTGGCAAGACACTGCTGCGACAGCTCCCTCTCTCTACTCTCTCTCTCTCTCTCTGTTCCTCGATACATCTCTCCTCTCTGTCAGAAAGATCTACAGTTTTCCCTCCTGGCACTGCAGCAGGAAGCCTCCTGTTCTGTCTGCCAGTCTGGAGGCTCACTGCTCTGCGATTCCTCTGCGTTTCTCACAGTGGGCGCCCGTCTCAGTCTCCCTGGCACTGGGTCTCCCTGTTCTCTAATAGCTGGGTACGCAGTCAGATATGCTGCGCTGTGTTAATGATGCTACGCAGGTGTCTGTGCCTCTCTCTTCCTTTCTTCTTCCTCTTCCTCCCTCTGTCCCCTCTGTTGATAATGAACCGTGTATGAGTGGTCTAATTGCTGGTTTATTCACTGACCGTGTAGGAAGATGGAAAACTGCTGTGTGCGCCCGCTGTACATTGATTTCCGCCGAGACCTGGGCTGGAAGTGGATCCATGAGCCCAAAGGCTACTATGCCAACTACTGCATGGGCTCCTGCACCTACATCTGGAATGCAGACAACAAGTACTCCCAGGTACACAACTGCACATCACTGCATAGCACTTCACAACATGCCTACAACTGGAATAGACATGGCAGATATTTCCCAGCTATAAAGCTGTAATGCAAATAAATATTTACAGGTACATAATTAACATTTTCCACTGTAGGTTTAGGGTTACGATCAGGAATCTGTTTATGTTAGGGTTAGAGCTAGTATTGGAAGCAGTGTGCATATATGCTGTGTGTGAACAGTGTGCGTGCAGAATGTCAGTTTGTCTGTGTGCTTGTACAGTGTATGAAAGTACTGTCTATGTGTATCAGTATATGTACATATGTACAGTATATGTTTCTAAGTTCAAGTTGTGTCAGTTTGTACATGTATGGTGTGAATTATTATAATCCATGTACAGTACATGTCAGTGTGTGTTAGTAAAGTCTGTGTGCATAGTGTGTGTTGGTATGGTCTATGTGTGCAGTGTGTGTTAATACAGTCTATGTATGTACAGTGTTTGTTAGTACAGTCTATGCGTGTAAGTGTGTGCTAGTAAAGTCTGTGTGCATAGTGTGTGTTAGTACAGTCTATGTGTGTATGTGATCGTAAAGTCTAAGTGTGTGTACAGTGTGTGTTAGTACAGTCTATGTGCATGTACAGTGTGTATTAGGACAGTTTATGTGTGTAAGTGTGTGCTAGTAAAGTCTCAGTGTGTGTACAGTGTTTGTTAGTACAGTCTGTGTGTATAGTGTGTGTTGGTACAGTTTGTATATGTTAATATAATCTAGGTACTGTGTTTGTAAACTGTGTGTCAGTACAGACTGTGTAATGTGTGTTGATAAAGTATGTATGTGTGTGTTAGCACAGTATAATATACTGTATGTGTAGTATAGTGTATAGTGTGTGGTACAGTTTATGCTCATTATGACTCCAGCTTGGTGTGTCTGGTGATTTCCAGTGTATGTTTGTATGACATTGTGGGGAATTCCCCACTGAAATCAGAGGAAAATAGACACACTCACTAATAACCCTGTGTTAATAGTATTAACCCTCTCTTTCAAATTTAAAATCCACAGCCTGTACTTGCCGGGCTAACTTTAGTAGTAGTGCCAAAACATTTCTGTAATACATTAAGCAATATGTCACATATAAACATTCTAAATACTCTCACTCTTGACGCACTGTACAGCCAAACATCCCTCTCTTAATGCACAGTCCAGTCTAAACCTCCTCTCTTAATGCACAGTACAGTCTAACCCCCCTCTCTTAATGTCTTAATGCACAGTACAGTCTACCCCCTTCTCTCTTAATGCACAGTACAGTCTACCCCCCCCTCTCTTAATGCCCAGTACAGTCTAACCCCCCTCTCTTAATGTCTTAATGCACAGTACAGTCTACCCCCTCCTCTCTTAATGCACAGTACAGTCTACCCCCTTCTCTCTTAATGCACAGTACAGTCTACCCCCCCCTCTCTTAATGCACAGTACAGTCTAAACCTCCTCTCTTAATGCACAGTACAGTCTAACCCCCCTCTCTTAATGTCTTAATGCACAGTACAGTCTAACCCCCCTCTCTTAATGCACAGTACAGTTTAGCCCCCTCTCTTAATGCACAGTACAGTTTACCCCCCCCCCCCACACACACATGCACACTGCAATCTATTCCTTCTCTCCCAGTACACACTACTGTCTAACCCCTCCCTTTCTCTCCCTGGAAGATCCTGGCCCTCTATAAACACCACAATCCTGGAGCGTCTGCCCAGCCCTGCTGTGTACCCCAGGTGCTGGAGCCTCTGCCCATCCTCTACTACGTGGGCCGGCAGCACAAGGTGGAGCAGCTTTCCAACATGATCGTCAAGACCTGCAAGTGCAGCTAGAAGTAGGGTCCTCGAACCCGAGTCTTCAGCCCCGGCCCTCACCCTCTCTCTCCAAGTCGTGGCATGGCATGTCAGCTGTTCTCTCCCTCCCCTACACAAACATCAAGACCAGCTTGTTGACCTGACAGTGAAGCTTAACCTGGGCCCTGACATCTTCTGTCTCATTCCCATGGCACTCATCTCCTCCTTTCTGCAACTTTCTCGCCATCCGTCCTGCGCTTGCAAGCTGGTACTGGGGGAGAGCGACAGTGACCAGATCAGGGAGAAGAGGAGGCATCCCCACTGCGAAGAGAGGGAGGGAGTGAGGCCTGGGGATGAGATGAATGGGGGAATCCAGTGCTGCTCTCTGGTGCATCAAAGTTCCTGTGTCCCCTCCATCCAAAAACGCTAGAGGAAGAATAATCTGGGCAACACAGGGAAATTCCAGAATTTAATTTTTTTTTGGGGGGGTAGGGGTTTGAAAATGGTATCAGAAGTTCTGCAGATGTTGAAAAATAATTTATTGCTGTTTTGTAGAATGTAGAGTGCTTTCTTCAGTGCCTTGTGTAATTTAGGAAATGGACACTGCAGAGCACTGGACTGGAGCGGATTGGATTCCGCTAAATTACACTGGACTAGATTTGACCGGGCTAATATACACTGGACTGGACTAAAGCTGACTGAACTGGGCTAAAATACACTGGACTGGACAGAACTGGGTTTAATACACTGGACGTGACTGAACTACGTTTTTATGAAATACACTGGACTGGACTCTCCTGGGTTAGATTGGACGTGACTGATTTAGACTGGACTGAGGTGGGACTACTTAATTGGAATGAACCTGTTCAGATTGGACAGAACTGGGCTCGTGTAAAATGGAATGGGCTGAATTAAGGCGTCTATTCTCAGGCCTAGTTTATTTCAAACTGAAAGCAGAACTGTACTTTGATCTCAACAGAGAAAATCCACACCAAGTGATCAATTAGAAGGACTGATCCAGCACTTACCAAAGCGCCAACTGCCAGGCATTACTATAAAAAACTGTTTTGTGTGAAGGACAATCTGATATTGCCATTTCTAAAGACACTGGTTGAGATGGGGGTTCCTTGTCGAGATCTGCGAATAATCTGAGAGGATGACATTTTGAGCCTGAAGAAGAACTGAGGCCTTTGGGAGATTAAGGAGACTGTTATGATTCAGGTCCATTAGCCCCTTTGTCTAGGTCTTTCTACATAGTCTTCTGTCCCGAACAGAAGAGATTACAGAGCTGACAGACTCAACCCGGTGGACTCCTTCATGATCAACAAGGAAACAAAGATCTGAGGGGACAAGTGGAAACTAAAAGGAAGTGCTTTGAAGACCTGCAACATGTTGGGGATCTAGAACATATTATCCAGCCATGTTATTTTCCATGATTCCTTCAGGAAGCAGCTGAACAGAATCCCCAGATCTGTTAGCTACTGGCAACCAAGGTTCAAATAGATTTCTCTTGTTTGTGACCTTGGTGTTCTAGTTTTTCTTAATTAGCAACCCAGAGCAACAGAGGTGACAGGAGAGAACGGGCACCCAGTTAATTAGAGCTCCGGGCCAGGTCATATATATTTGCTGTGCACTTCAATGCCATGTGGCAGACAGATGAGCCATCCGTCCCCAAGATCAGTGAAATTGCCCGGCTCACCTCCAGTGGTATAACCAAGAGTGCATCAACCTGTCTGAACCACTGGGCAGCACAGGACGAGTGTGGAGTTGTGCGTTCCTCCTGTGCAGTGGGCAGCTTTCCATCTGACTCACTGTGCAGAGCAGAGCAAACACTGGAGGAGATGTGCGTCTCTCGCTGACTGCACTGCAACCTCATAGGTACACAAACTAGTCCCTGGGGTCTCAACAAGGTAGAGATCCCCAGGCTGACTCACATCCATCCCAATCCTATCTGTGTCAGCATGACAGCTGTGAGCCAGCGACATAGCCCAGACCAGAAATGTCTGGACCATAGGCAGCCATTTCTAGAAGGGTTACCCCCGAGCAAGTATATCTTTAGAACTGAAATGTTTACACAAACAGTTCTTAATGCAAAGGAATCTGAAGTTTTGGAAATGGTGATATTTACTAGGATGGAATTTTGCTGTAGGCAGCAGTTGAAGGACCTGGGTTGTCCGCTGGAAAAGTTCGAGTGATGATGAGATGGCTGTCTTGTCTTCCTGTTGTCGGTGTCAGACAATCATGCTGTCACCCTGTGACTGGACTGTACATTTTTATTGTAATGATTTGTATTCACTTTGGGGTTACCAACCTCGTATGTTTCTGTCGTTTAGTTAGCTTATTGTTCCCGTGTTTGTTTAAACTTTTTTAATGATTATAATGATATTAATAATAATGATGAAAATAATCACAAGGTTTCTACTGTTGTGTTTGTCACTGTGACTTTGAAGCTGTGGGCAGAGGAAATGACCTGGAGACGAATGTGTAAGTGTGCAGTACAGACTAGACACACTGCCTCTCTGGGGTTTGTGGTCAATGGGTGTGCAATACAGACTGGACACACTCGCTCTTGGGCTCTGTGATCACACTGTCCGCTCTTTCTCACAACGTCCACGCTGTTTTTCTGACCACCTGGTCAGTCTGCCCAATCAGGCACCCTTCCCACTTCCTCCCTCTCCTTTCTGTTTCCATGTCCGTTCGGTCACCTCATCTTAAACACCACCCTCGTCTGGTTAATCACCAGATCCGCTCTGTCACCCTGTCCACGTCACAAACATCTCCTGCCCCACGAGCCTGTCTCCTCTGTCGCCCTTGTCCACGCTCTCACCCTTCTCAGAGCTGTTTCATCTAACCTTCTTAAATGTTTACGTGAGTCATACATGAAAAGGGGGGGAATGTAAATAGAAATTTCACACATTGTATAATAAATAAATAAGATGAGATGAAATCTAATTTTGAAAAGAAAAGTCAATAAAAAACAGTCCTCTGCTTCTCCAGTCCCTGGCTCCCCATATTAGTTTATTAAAGCTCTGTTAGGGGACCAGGTTAAAGAACCACAGCTAACAGATTTATCTCTGTTGCTCTTTGCAGAAGCTGCCTTATGAAGTTAGAGCAGCTGCAAACAGACATTGGCCAGATGCTAACAAATGCTTGAGAATCAATCATGAAGGGTCCGTGTGAGGCAGTGAGAGGGGGCTCTGAGAGGAAGCCACTATCTTGGCTCAAAACCCAGGCCTGGTGGTGGGGCCTTGAGCCAAGATGGCTGCCCGGTTATTGGAAATTGCTGCAGAATGAGACACAGCTGGGCTGATTGAGTCTGCTTGGGGAGAGAAAAGAGCCGTTAGGATAGGCTCTTTATGGAATCAGCCAAAGCTCTCAAGTGATCAGGAGGCTTGTAAGCCCTGCCAGGAGGAAAGAGATTCAATCTGCAGGTTCCAGCTGGGAAGGAGAGAGAGTGAGGGCTCAGCTGCTCGGGCTTCCAGCTAGAAAAGAATTTTCTACTTGGACTTGGAAGAAGAAGCAGTGAATGCTCTGCAGAGGCGCATCACAGACCCTGGATGGGCGGGTGGCTTGAGTAGCTTGCCCGCCAGACCCAATGGTATAGAAGTGAGGTGCTGAGGAAGATGAATGGCTAAGACCAGTGTTGACAGGAGGCGTGGGACTGCTGACTGGAGGAAGACTGAGTGGAGCAGTGCGGCATTGCTTGCCAAGTTACCAGCGTACCCTCTGACCACAGAAGGGCGAGCAGCAGTCTAGACAGCACAGGTTGAATCACTAGACCACCCTCTATCTTAAGAACTGCAGACAGACGGGCGAGGGGGAGAGGGGGAGAGAGGACACTGAGGACAGGAGAGGTAAGGAGAAAGAGAAGGAAACAGCAAACCGACCGCTTCTGTGTCAGGGTCTCCAGGGTTTGTTATAGAGAATGATCCCTGGCTCAACAGGATCAGCCAGGTGGAGAGAGAGGTACAAGAGAATATGTAAGAGCTCGGGGAGTGTATCTGAGTGTAGCGAAGAGAGAGAGCTGGCCATCGTGCCCCGAGTCAGAACGGATGCTCCCTGGCCATGTGTGAAAGACGTTATGAGAAGACCAAAGGATCACGGGACTGTGATGGGTAGCAAGAGGCCTGCGTGTGTGAGGAGAGTGAAGGAAAGAAGGAGTCCGCTCATTCTTCCCCAGAAGAGGGCTAGCAAGAGAGCTAGGATCCTGGAGCTGCTGCTAGAGATAGCTGCTAGGGATCACGCCAACAGATCACGTGACACTAGCAGTGAGTAGCATAAGTTAGGGCTGCAGCCTGGTTGCAGGTCACTGCCTAATTTTGTTAATATACATTCAGTTTTAAATATTATACATATAGGCTTAAAAGACAAAAATGTAGCGAAAGATCAAGATGAATTATTTTAAAATCCACATGTGCTCAGTTGCTTTTTTGGTCTGGCTCAGTTCAGGGTAACTGATTCGAGGGGAAAACTGCTTGAACCAATCCAGAGTTTGCCAGTTGCAGAGGGGCTCTTATACAAACTACACTGAAGAAGAGGATAAACAAACAGTTATGTTTAATGATGTCATGACGTGCATGTTCCACCCTGAGCCTGAAATGCTCAGCGCCTGGCACTAGCTCTGCCGACTGGTAAAACCTGGAGTGGATCTGGATCACCTGCAGGGATCAGTAGGGGGGGAAGCCCCTGTGCTTCAGGAGCTAACGCTTCACCCTGCATACATGCTCCATTGTCAGGGCTGCCATGGCTGATGATGGGGAGCTGCCAACAGACTCAGAGCCGCGGGATCTGCAATGCGGTGCTACAGGCCTCAACTCGCCAGGCACACAGCCTGCAATTCTGGGGCCCTGACTGCACGGAAAATTAAACACACTGTACACATACCGTGTGCGCGTGCGCACGCACACACACACACACACAGCACACAGTGACGTGCGCTGAAAACCTTGTAACACACACACACACGCTGTAACAGTTTCTCTGACACATGAACAGAACATGAAGAATCTAGATGTTTTGCCTTGCATATTGACACACACACACAGTAATGTATGATGCACACTCCGGCTCTCTCTCACACAGTAATGTGAGTGTGTTGGTGCACATAGACAATCACAGATTCAAATCCCTGTTTGAAAGTGCTTCAGTGGCAAGGCTGTGTGACAAGAAAGCAGGTCCAAAAACAACCCACAATTGTAAAATAATTATTGACAGACATGATGAATATTTACACCTCTCCCTCTCACACAGACACACTGTCTCTTTCTCTTGTACAGACACTCAGTCTCTGTGTCTGTCTCACCCTAACTGACAATACTGTCTGTGTCTCACACAGACACACATACTGTACATACACCTACTTTATCTATCACAACAGAGACACACAGTGTCTGTCTCGCACAACAACAGGCACACACTGTTCCTCTTTCACACACAGCCACAGACAGACACACTCAATGTCTGATTCTCTTGTGGAATACTATTGAGCTGACACAAATACTGCTGCTGCCCTGTTCAGCTGTAGTCAAGTTGACTCCACTTTGGAAACTTGTGGAAAATTCCCACTGGCAAATTTGAGTCACCGGGGATCTGGTAGGAGGAATAAATAAAGCAACGTGTACTATTAAAACATTTTCAGGCCCTGCACTGAGAATCCCCTGAGCCACACAACTGGGAGATTGAGAAGGGACTGTTGTCTGGGCCAGGAATTAGTCAAGGAGCTTCTGTTGTCGGTTCTACAAAAGGTTTAAGAAACTTCCAGGAAATCTTCAATACAGTCATGACAAAATTTGTCATCTCTCCATGTTTTTCAAAGGTGGACTCATGTTCATTATTTCCTGTTCTCAGGTGATTCACTGGCCTGAAAATGGGTATCTCTCTCTGCAGGGGTTTGTGCACAACAGCCCTGCAGCACCAATCAGCTGACAAGAGCAGCGCTGCCCCTCCCACTCTTCTCCGTCTCCACCAATCGCCTGCAGAGGACAGAAGGTTTGGAGGCGGAACTCCATGATGTTGCCGCTTCCTTCTGCGTTTGCCAATCTGCAGGTCTAATCACACAGAGTTTGAATTTTTAATTTTTAAGTCTTAACTTTGTCAAATCAGGATCTTTAATCTTATGCTTAGGGTAATGAGAATAGCAAATGTGAATTCTGAACGTCGTGTAGCCCTTCACTTCTGTCACGGCGCAAGTTGCTGACGTTATGAAAGGGAATGATATAGTTGGAAGAGTCTGCTTTCCTAATGTGTCCTTCTGATTTTGCGTATCCTTCCCAGGGGAGCAGAGGTTTGGGTCCTCAAAACAAAGGACTATTTTTAGGCTCTTTGCTCCAGGGCAATTGTTGGTTTTTGCTGAATTCCCAAATCCATACTCAAATACTCAGTGATGTCACAGGGTTCTACAGACGGACATCTCTGCACTTGTGTAGCTTCAGGAGTCGCACTACTATTGGCACAATCAAAGGAGACTCGTGGGCTAAGGGTGTGATCCTGGTGGTCTCCGTTAGGGAATATCACGCCTGGAAGTCCTGGATGAGACCTTTGCATTTGGCACCTCTGTAGCTTAAGACAGCTTCCTGAAGGATCCTATGAGTCATCCCAGAGAGGAAATAACAAATAATTTGGAGATGTTTTCTGCTCTCCACCATTCTCTATCCCCTCTCTCCCCTCTCACTAATTAATGGCAATTACATGGCACCACAACATGTATAACCCAGCCTCTCACCAGCCCCAATTACCTGACAGCAAGCTGCAACAGCACCTTCAGCAGTGGCACCGCCCCCAGTGTTTCTGCGGTTTATGGATGAAGTCTGCAGGGAGACGATAGGCTCTCTTTGAACCAGACGACAAGAGGTGTTGGGGGTGGGGTTGATGCGAAAGGAAAGTCAAACTTCCAGTGCACAGCAATCCTATCCACCCCAGGCTTTACCAGCTGCGGGGCTCCGGTGCAAAAGTGCATCGGCGAAGGGGAAAAATAGAGGCATACAAAACTATTTTCAGCTTCACATCTGTCAGTGCAAGTCTGACACCACAAGATGACAAGCCGGAGATATGCAGCACCTGGGATTGGCGTTTGTCCAAGAGCCCCGCTGCTGCCAGATCCTGGACTGGATCACCTCAGCTGTGCAGCGAGAGCCCTTTCAGATGTCCGATATGCATTCATTGTCGGATAGATACAACTTAGTGAAAAGAAGAGTAAAAAAAATCGATTCTAGAGCTCAAGAAAGTAAGGTGGAGGGATAGAGAGAAGGATCATAGCCACTCCAGTCTTTGTTAAAGACCGCTAAGGGGAAACCTGACTGACAATTTCCAAATCATAAAGATGAAGTTCAGTGAAGCAGAAAATGGGAACATGACAGGAAAAGGGGCAGAAGCTAGTTTTCCACGGGCATGTAAAGGTATGATTTGAACGGCGTGGACTAGGTCACCAAGACGTGGCGCGGGAGGAAGAGACGCTCTCTATGGCTATTGGTGACATGGGCTCACTCGGGGCAGAGGGCAATGAAATGCTCTCTCTGATCTGCGCTTCCAGCCTCACGGAGACGGCTGGGATCTCTCCCAGCTTTCACGTCGCTTGTTTATGGTTCCAGAGCAACACATGGGCGACCGCGGCGTTAACACCTGAGTGGGAAGCAGGATCGGAGCAGCTTGTGTTGGAAGTTTAATGACAGTGCCCGCTTTCACTAACTCCTGCTGGTCCCACCAGACACACAGACACCTGTAATAAATCTCGTTTCCGCGGAGAAAGATGAAAGATGTTGCACGACATCAAGGCGTTTCATGCAAAAGGAGCGAACAATGGAGCACGAAGGCCGGTGTCTCTCTCCTGCACAGAGAACTCCTTTGTGTGTTTAATTAGGAGGTAATTACTGAGACACACGGAGCCTGGAGCCGTAGAACTGCAGTGGGGGGAGAGAAGATTTTTCTTCAGAAGAGAGAGAGAGGGGGGTGTGTGGAGAGGGAGCTGAGGACGGAGAATTTAAGACTGCAAAGAGAGAGGGATGGAGCGGAGAGACGCTGCCAGTTTTTGGAAAGAAGGGAGAGAAAAAGTGCGATGGACAGAGGTGGGAGTGGGGACAGAGGATGGAGTGTTCGGCAACGGGGGAGAAGAGGGGGGAGTTAAAAACGGGTCGTCAGTGTCTAAGACGGCGAAAGAGAGCGACAGGGTAAGGTGGAGAAAATGGCAGCTTTTTAGTTCAAAGAGTCTTTGAATGTCAGACACTGAGGGCGGCGTAGTCTCCTCCCAGTTCGTATCCAAGACACAACAGCTGCCCCCCGAGTTGGAGTTATTCTTGTCATTGCTTTGCTCTGTCTCTTTGTTCACACCTGGTGCTGAGAGACGAGAGATTGCAATCACCTCCCTCACTCTCCCTCCGTCTGTGCTCTTAGGGTGTCAGAGGGCCAGCTCTTTGAAGGTTCTCCCTGGACCCCTATCTCCACGGTCGGAGAGGAGTGGGGGAGTGAAAGAGACCACACACCTGTCTCAGGTGAGAGGAGAGAGGGCCGTCCCCCAGTGGCTATGTCAGAATCCTCCCAGTGACTCATTGATGTATTGATCGGGGGTCAGCACTCACTGGGGGGTTACACCTTTGTCCTTTTCATGATGAGTTTTTCACTGATCCTCATGGGGTTGTGCGAACTCTGGAGAGGAATCCCTCCTTCCCTTCTTTCTCCTCACATCCTTCTCGGTTTCTGCGGGGGGGGTCTGGTGCAACTTTTGGGGAGACAGATTCCGGAGTAAACAGCCCCCAGCCCTCTGCTCTCTTGGCCTTGCATGGGGTATGGGGTGATGCAGCATCGCAGGAAAATGCAGTAAACAGAGTACAGCGTAGTGCTGTCTGTAGGCATTGCTGTGTGTGTCAAAGTGTGTGCACATCAGTGTGCGGGTTATTCTGGTGTGTGTGTGTGCAAGCTGTGTGTGAAAGCCCTGTATTTTGTCCATCAGTCTGTGTATAAGCCGTGTGTAAACAGTGTAAACTGTATACATCACTATATGTAAGTGAGTGCAAGCTGGTGTAACGGAGCTAGTTTGGATACGGTGACGTCATCGCCCTCTCTGCGCGTAGCAGGGACCTCAGCTGCCTGGGCTGAGGGAGGTCTCCTTTAGTTCACCCGGCTGGTTCCCTGTTGCGTTACACCAGAGACCCAGGTTCGCGCCCCTGGTGTTGCAGGACGAAACGGGTGGCAGAGGGCACGAGCCCACGCGGAACCGCGACGGTCACGCAAGTCTTGTGTACACTTGTGTATTTGTGTTATACGTGTACATTATGTACACCAGTGTGTGTATAAACTGTGTATGTGTAAGCCATGTGTAGGTACACCAGTGTGTGTGTACACCAATGTCTTTGTGTTAGGAAACTGTGCGTGTACCAGTATGTGTGTAAACTGTGTGTGTATTCCAGTGTGTGTGTGTAAACTGTGTGTATATACCAGTATATCTGTAAACTGTGTGTCTGTGCACTAGTTTGTGTGTACTCCAGTGTTTGTGTGTACAATAGTGTGTGTGAAGTGTGTGTGTACACCAGTGTGTGTGTACACCCGTGTGTGTGAGTACTGTGTGTGTGTACACCAGTGTGTGTGCACCAGTCTGTGTGTACAGCAGTGTCTGTGTGTGCGTGCACCAGTGTAATGTGTAAACTGTGTGTGTGTACAGCAGTGTGTGTACACCAGTGTGTGTGCACCAGTCTGTGTGTACAGCAGTGTGTGTGTGCATGCACCAGTCTGTGTGTACAGCAGTGTGTTTGTGCGTGCACCAGTGTGTGTGTAAACTGTGTGTGTGTACAGCAGTGGGTGTGTACAGCAGTGTGTGTGTGCACCAGTGTGTGTGCACCAGTCTGTGTGTACAGCAGTGTGTGTGTAAACTGTGTGTGTGTGCACCAGTCTCTGTGTACAGCAGTGTGTGTGTGTGTGCACCAGTGTGTGCAAGCGATGCGTGCCGCCCCTCCCCTGGGGCAGTAATGTCTTCAGTGTGGCACGCTCAGGCTGACTCACTCTCTGGAACTCAGGAATAAATATTTGCTAAAAAAGGAAAGGTAGCAATTAAACTTCTAATGCTGCTTCTCACATACTGCCCCCTCCCTTTCCTGTCGCTGACATACTCTCCCTCTCCCCTGTCCTCCCCTGTCCACTCTCCCTCCATCGCCCTCTCCCTTCCGAGAGGGGCCGGGGGCAGCGGGGGCAGCCGGGGCACGAGGGGGGTGCAGAGAGGCTGAAATCCTGGGTGGGGAGTCCTCTGACTCATCCCCAGAAAGGAGGTATGCGTGTGTGCGAGAGGGAGAGGGAGAGGGAGACGGGGAAAGTCTGGGAGAAAAAGAAATGAAAAGTTCCAATGAAAGTGGCGGCGCTGGACAGGGGCCGCGGGGGCCGGCCTGCTTGTGCTGAGTCACCCGCAGACGCCCACTTCCTGCGTGATGTGAGTCTTCGTGGGGGAGGGGGGTCGGCCGTTTGTGTCAGTGTGTGTGTGTGGGGGGGGGGTGGGCTTGTTTTTGTAACCCCTCCGCTGGGACACTGGCCTCCTCGGCTTCTCTGAACTGAGAGAGAGGCAGCTCACTAAGCCCATACTGCCGCACAGTGCGTTAATTCAACACAGACCCTTGTGTTGGGAAGACTGCCTTCAAGTCGACGCTGCTCCGTCTTGCTCCTCCGGGTGCCGGTAGCTGAAGGATCCAAGAGCCACGCGAAGCCGTTTGTTAAGGGATCGCTTAGAGGGAGTGAAGGGGTTTGTTGCAGACTGTCACCCCTCTCCTCAGCTTCCACTGTGTTCCCCCAGGGGTCCTCGTATCACTGTTGCAAAGCCCGAGACTGACTGCATGTGTGGCATTGCTTTGCTCATTGCTTGGATACAGCCTTCCCACCTAGAGCTGTGCTAGTGGCATACTGGGCTAAAATAGGAGTCGGTGAGCCTGAGTCATGTCGTTTTTCCGAAAGCGACTGGGATGCCTTGAGCGGTGGCGCACAGCTGGCCACGAGCCGATAAGCTCGGCGGGGGTGCCCTTGGCTTGCCACGCGCCAGCGCCCCCCTGTGGCTGGCGGGGGCATCTGCGAGCTGACTGTCTGGCAGCGAGAGCTGCCTCTGTCCTCCATCTGACGGCCTTAGCAGTGCTGTGGGTGACACGGGGCTCACAAGGTGACAAAGCAGGGGACTGTGCAGTATGAGAGCTGTAAATGAAAGATTGTACGTTCCACAGTGGGGCGTAACATTCTATGGCCTTGTTCTCACAGAAGGGTTTCTCAACTCCCAGAGCAGAACAACAACAGAAACGAAACCCATCCTGAAACTGGGTTCGCACCGTCCCCCTTTTCTCAATGACCGACTTGTTTTCGTGTCATCTTCTCTATTCTCATGCAGGTTTTGACTTCACACCTCTCTTCACCCTTCTGCACTTTGCACTTCCTGAGTGGCCTCTCCTGCCTCCTCCCCTCTCCCAGCTCTGGCTCTTCTGTGCTCTTTAATCTTTGCTGCCTGCCCTGTCTTTCTCACACCTGAAGAAGCCTTCGCAGGCGAAACGTTGTGTTTTCTCTCTTCTCTTTTCAGCCTGGAATAAACCTTTACTTGTTCCTTTGCAGCCTACGCATGAGGACGCAGCCCCCCACCTGAACTACTATAGACTCTTACTATTTATTTTGCAATGTGTGGTACAACGTGTGGTATTGCCTGTCTTTCTGTGTCGTCTGTTGTATTGTGCATGTCCTGAGAGTAAGGATTCCAATGTACATGTACATACGGCAGGAAACGCCACTCTTCTGCAAGAGGGATATTGTTACTGTAGAAGGAGCGCCTGGGGAAAGACATGAATGGCACTCTCAGGCACATTAGAGAAAGTGAATCTCTTTAGCTTTGAACAGAGGGGATTAAAAATGGTGAAGGGTTTGATTTTCCAAAATCCTTAAAGGTTATTGACCTTATTAAAGTCAATCAAGAGGATGTTTTCAAGAGCAACAATACAAGGACCCAGGCATGCAAGTGGGCATTATGTTTAGGAGCATTCAAGACAGAAGACGGGAGACACTTCTTTACACAGAGACTGGTATGGGTATGGAACTAAATGCCTAGAGCCTCCTTCAAGAAGTCGTTTTTGGGATCTTAGCTCATTAACCTACTAGCAACCAAATGAGCAAGACAGGCTGAAAGGCCTCTCTTGTTTGTAATATTATACTTTCATTCTAGAGGTACAGGAAAAGAAATGGTATAGAGAGCCCTTAGGAGACTGGAGAGTGTGCTGGAGAGGCTGCCCCGGAGAAGGCAGAGCTGTCCGGAGTGCCAGGGCCAGCTGAAAGGTTCAGGAGCCATCTGACGCTCTGAACAGACAGACAGTAGGCAGGAGAGACAGAGAGCTGCCGAGGGAAAAAGGTCACAGACAGAGAAATGAAAGGGGGAGAGACTAAGATAACAAATAAAGAGAATGGTCAGTCTTAGAAAAGAGAGTGAGAGAGCCAGAGAGCTTGGGAGCCAGCGAGGGAGAGATGAAGTCAGCGTTTTCGGCACTGACAGCAGGTTTACAGGAAGGCCTGTCTGGAAGCACAACGGTCAGAGGAAGTGGTCCAGCACAACATCCTGTCTGTGTTTGTGTAATACGGACAGCATCGACTTTGTGTGGAGAAAAGATTGTTGGATCTCTGTCTGCACTGTGTGGGGCAGTATTGTAGTTAAGCAGTGTTGACTGTGTGTGAACGTAGTAGATAGTGTTGTCTGTGTGCGAGTGTAGCAGTGTTGTCTGTGTGTGAGTGTAGCAGTGCTGTGTGTGAGTGTAGCACTGTTGACTGTGTGTGAGTGTAGCAGTGCTGTGTGTGAGTGGATCAGTGTTGAACACTTTCTACTGTTCACTCTCTAGCATCTGCTTGATGTGATTTGATCTTAAAGGAAAAACATGAATAATTATAGAAACCAAAAGTATTGTTTTTTGTTGTGGTTGTGTCAGTGTGCTGGACTCCACAGGGACTGTAAGAGTCTAGAGCCCTGTGACTGGGCTGTGTCAGTGTGCTGGACTCCACAGGGACTGTAAGAGTCTAGAGCCCTGTGACTGGGCTGTGTCAGTGTGCTGGACTCCACATGGACTGTAAGAGTCTAGAGCCCTGTGACTGGGCTGTGTCAGTGTGCTGGACTCCACAGGGACTGTAAGAGTCTAGAGCCCTGTGACTGGCCTATGTCAGTGTACTGGACTCCACAGGGACTGTAAGAGTCTAGAGCCCTGTGACTGGGCTGTGTCAGTGTACTGGACTCCACATGGACTGTAAGAGTCTAGAGCCCTGTGACTGGGCTGTGTCAGTGTGCTGGACTCCACAGGGACTGTAAGAGTCTAGAGCCCTGTGACTGGGCTGTGTCAGTGTACTGGACTCCACATGGACTGTAAGAGTCTAGAGCCCTGTGACTGGGCTGTGTCAGTGTACTGGACTCCACAGGGACTGTAAGAGTCTAGAGCCCTGTGACTGGGCTGTGTCAGTGTACTGGACTCCACAGGGACTGTGAGAGTCTAGAGCCCTGTGACTGGGCTGTGTCAGTGTACTGGACTCCACAGGGACTGTAAGAGTCTAGAGCCCTGTGACTGGGCTGTGTCAGTGTGCTGGACTCCACAGGGACTGTGAGAGTCTAGAGCCCTGTGACTGGGCTGTGTCAGTGTACCGGACTCCACAGGGACTGTAATAGTCTAGAGCCCTGTGACTGGGCTGTGTCAGTGTACCGGACTCCACAGGGACTGTAAGAGTCTAGAGCCCTGTGACTGTGCTGTGTCAGTGTGCTGGACTCCTCAGGGACTGTAAGAGTCTAGAGCCCTGTGACTGGGCTGTGTCAGTGTAGCGGACTCCATAGGGACTGTAAGAGTCTAGAGCCCTGTGACTGGGCTGTGTCAGTGTACTGGACTCCACAGGGACTGTGAGAGTCTAGAGCCCTGTGACTGGGCTGTGTCAGTGTGCTGGACTCCTCAGGGACTGTAAGAGTCTAGAGCCCTGTGACTGGGCTGTGTCAGTGTAGTGGACTCCATAGGGACTGTAAGAGTCTAGAGCCCTGTGACTGGGCTGTGTCAGTGTGCTGGACTTCACAGGGACTGTAAGAGTCTAGAGCCCTGTGACTGGGCTGTGTCAGTGTATTGTTCTCCACATTGATAATAAGCAGATAGTCCTGTGACTGGGCTGGTTTGTTTTAGCTCCTGTTTGTTCACGGTGTTGTATCTATGGAGTATTAATCTGTGTAAGGTCTGCCCTTAGTGTTTTTCCAGGACTGTATATACTGTGTGTGGTCTGTGATGTTTGGTTGTGTTGTGGTGATGAGGATACAAAAAGGGGGAAAGAGACAAAGAGGAAGATAAAAAATTGCTACAGTCTTGTTTCTGTTTATAAAGGAAAACTGGTTTCCTTTCACAAACCTCCTTTCCCTCCTTCTCTCCCTCTTTATCTCTGTCTTTCTCCCTCTCCCACTCTCTGTGTGTTTCGATTGCTGCCACCCACCAGATCCCTCTGTCTGTCCTCTCCTCCTCTCATTCTCCTCTTCGCTTCCCCTCCATCTTCCTCCTCTCTTCTCTGCCTCCTGTCTCTCCCCGTTGCTCGGTCACTCAAATGCCAGACCCCCCCCCCTCTCCCCTCTCTATTTTCTTGAATTTCTCATTTCCTGTTTTGGGTGTGTGTCCAATCCCTTGTTCGTCTGCCCAATACACATCAAACGCTCATCAGTCCGAGGGAGAGGGTGGAATGCATGAAAGAGAAAGAGGGGGTGGAGGAATGAGAGATGGAGGAAGAGGGAGAGAGAAAGAGACAAGAGAAAGAGGGAGAGAAAGGTTGCAGACGATAGGCGCCCCATTTGGCCCATCTTACTCGTTTGGTTGCTAGCAGCTTATCAAACTGCAAATCTCATCCAGCTGTTTCTTGAAAGTTCACAGGGAGCATTCTTTCACAACATGGCTGGCTAATTTGTTCCAGATACCCGCTAGAAGCTAAACAAGGATGGGTCTAACCAGGACTGGGATGGGGGACCTGTAGGGGAAAACTGTGTTGCTGCTGCGCGTGGTGTTAGTGGACCAGTAGGTGGTGATATTTCCCTCTTTCCCAGAATCTCCCAGCTGAAGCCACTGTAATGCCTGGGTGCACTGGACTATGGTGAATAAGGCTTTGTCCTTCAGGTGAGATGTTAAACCAAAGTCCTGGCTGCTTGATCTTTAAAGATCCCCTGACACTGTAAGAGTAATGGTGTCATTCCCAGTGTCCTGGCTTAAGTCCACTCTTGACACGAGCAATGTCAACTGGTGAAGCAGTTCCTCACGCCTCCCTCTGATCGGCTGTGTAGTGGGTCTGGTGGTGCAGAACGGCCGCTCTGTCTCACTTTGCCTCAGCAATACTTGACTGGTGAATTTCTCGGGGTAAAAAACCACTACAGAAATGCAGTTTATTCATATGAGCAATTACTCTGTTGAAAGAATCCGCTTAAATCCGCTTGCTTCATATTTCAAGATGGTGAACTTGTAGGCCAGTCCCTGGGGTGGACCTGTTCACAACCTTTGAGGATTATTTCATACTAAAATCACGTCCCCTTGTAGACTTGTCTGTCGAATACTGAAAAGATACAGTTCCAGGTCCTGTAAGCCAGTTGGGTGATACACCAACAAACCAAGAACTGCTCTAGTTAATTTTCTTCTCAGGGCAGCAACGTCTTTTTAACAGTATAGTGACCCACGTGGTGCACGAGTCTCTAAATCAGATATTAAAAAGAAATTAAATACTTTCAGCATTATAGTCCTTGACTGTAGCCTCAACAGCTTTCAGCTCTGAGGCATCTTGATGGCCTTTTGAGTTACTGAATAATTACAACAATTTCCAAGCGAGAGGAGGCCCTTCAGCCCATTTAGGTCATTGGGACCTGAGTAGGCTCATCTGAGGATCTCATCCAACTGGTTTCCTGAAAGGATCAATGGCATCGGCTTTAACAGCATGGCTGGGTAGCTTGTTCCAGACACCCACAACTCTTTGTGTATAGAGGGGCCTGCTTTTCTGGAGTGGCTCTTGATAGATAGTAAATGGGTGTAAATCATAGCTATATTATAGAAGAGAGTGGAAAAATCAGTCACAGAACCCGTGTGATGTGTCCGACTGTCTGTGCTTAGGCAGTTCACTTAACCTACAGATTTACCAAAATCCCCCCAGACAGTGTTTTTCACGAAACTTTTATAATCCTAGATAATGAACTTGTCAGATTTTCCCTCCCGCTGGGCTCCGGGAATGGGAGTTGTTTTGTTTCTAATTGTGAAGGGATTATGCAGTTCTGCGTCCTTTTATATTATTATTCGAATAAGTTTCCTGATGCCACGAATCCGTCCCTAACGACTTGGCGGAGCCAGCTTGGCCGGGAGATGAAGGCGGCCGGCAGGGAGTCGGCAGCGGGAGCTCGATGTTCTCACCCCTGTAAAACCCAGACCAGCGGGCACACCTCCCTGCGGTGACCGTCCAGCGCCAGGTGCTCCCCACTCCCGCGGGAAGACCGCTGCGTACCCCAGGAAAGCAGAAGGAATTTCCCCGAAGCTCCTAAACCTGGAGTGACCCCTCCTTAAGTCATCAGTTTCTGAGCAGTTGGCGCAGTTTCATTTTGCCCACTTAAGAAGGTAATTTGTCCGATTACACAGTTGAGAAACAATTTGACATGAAAATGCCAGCGCCCCGTAGCTCTCAAATAATCACAACTGGCAGCTGCTGACTTAATTGATTCTTGCGTTGGGCAAAATGTATGTGTTTGCAGTGTCGGTGATTTGAGGTTGATTTTTAGGACCTGCTGGGCTGTGGCTGCCCAGCTCCACAGATGCAGAATCCCATCTCTAACCGCTCCTCTGAAACTGACCCTGACCCCTGACTCAGACAGTGCATTCGTGTGACACCAGCTCTAAGCAGTTAGCAGAAGGAGGAGTTTGCGTGCTGCTAGTTTGCTGATCACTGGTTGAACCTGTTTAGTTCCATGCGTGTCGTCCATTTCAGGTGCGAATTAATCAACCTTCCTGGAAATTGCTGGCGTTTGGCCTCCTCAGGAGCAACGCTGTCCAAACCAACAGCAGCTGTGCACAGGGCAGGTAGGCAGAGTGAAGCAGGGCAGATTTTCACTGAAGGCCTGCTTTGGAGAGTTATAAACTTCACGCTGCTGGGCTCTCAGTCTCACGCCTCAACTCTGGCGTGTGAGGGCCTGGGCTGGTTTCGATCAGGCTGTCCTCAGGGGAGCTCTGTTCGTTTCTCTCCCCGATCAGGAGTGTTGTCGCTCTCTCATTAGCGGGGGCTCTGCGGCCAGTGCTCTGAGCAGAGGCAGCTGTGTCCTCGCAGGGGGTGAAAACGCTTCCCACAGATATGTAAACATATCCCTCTGTTCAGTATAAACACCGCCCCTCTCTCTCCCTCTCTCCCTCAGGATCAGGGCAGGACAGCAGCACGAGAGGGATGCTTGCCGAGTGGTGCGAAGGCCCCCTGGCGTGATTCACGGGTCAGGGCTGAGGTGTGCTGTATTTGGGATCATTTTCACGATGGCTCGTCTGAATCTTGGCAGATTTGGGCTCATGGCCTGTAAGCTACACACTGCATGGCCACCCGCTCCTTCTTCTGCTCCATGTGAACCCCAAGGCGTCAGTGGCAGAGGTACGTGTCCTCCCATCATAGAGAAGACAGAGGACACAGACTGGACCAGTGATCTCTGGACTGTAGGGTTACAATATGACACAGACTGGACCAGTGATCTCTGGACTATAGGGTTACAATATGACACAGACTGGACCAGTGATCTCTGGACTGTAGGGTTACAATTGGACACAGACTGGACCAGTGATCTCTGGACTGTAGGGTTTCAATTGGACACAGACTGGACCAGTGATCTCTGGACTGTAGGGTTACAGTATGACACAGACTGGACCAGTGATCTCTGGACTGTAGGGTTACAATATGACACAGACTGGACCAGTGATCTCTGGACTGTAGGGTTACAATATGACACAGACTGGACCAGTGATCTCTGGACTGTAGGGTTACAATATGACACAGACTGGACCAGTGATCTCTGGACTGTAGGGTTACAGTATGACACAGACTGGACCAGTGATCTCTGGACTGTAGGGTTACAATATGACACAGACTGGACCAGTGATCTCTGGACTGTAGGATTACAATTGGACACAGACTGGACCAGTGATCTCTGGACTGTAGGGTTACGATATGACAGAACACTCTGGTCCAGACAGGACCAATGATCTCTGGACTATTCGACCCATATTTGGCAAAACAATGCACATAGTGGTTCAGATACCTGGAAGTGCTGAGTCTAATTTGTAGCTGTGCCTGAACTTATGGCTTTTTTGACAAGGTGAGAGAGGGGTGCAGTAACTCCACTGTTGCATCCAGTGGAATGGGTAATTCCTTTAATCATCTGACCATTATAAGCACACAGGCCTTTGTCAGGTTTGAACTTCGGGGCACATCGGGGAACTTCAGGTTTTATTTTTAAAAAGCTGGAAAAGAGTTAAACTGTAATTTTGAAAAAGAAGAACTCCTATCTGTAACAGAACACGTCTTTCAGAAGACAGATTGTGAAAAGGTTATTATTGGAGTGGGAATTCTGATTCAGCTATGTTGATAGTATTGAACTGTATTTATTAGATATTTAACAATATGAAACAGAAGTATATGAAAACATCAAATGCATCTGTATGGCATACTGTACAGTATGTGTACACCACACAACACAATGATGTAATGCAAACCCACAGGAATAGCAGGCTGTCTTGAGTAGAGTATGGCTTCTTTTCGAGCACTGTAATTAAAGGTCACGTAGTGTCAGTTTCAGAAATGAAAAATCTTTATCTTAGCATGAAGTATGTCCACACTGTGCCTAAAGCGTTCTGTTTTATAATACAGTACTTTGGAAATGTCCCAGACATAACAGACACAGGAGTTACAATAGATGTGTGTTATGAACATTAATCTGGATTCAAAGCCACCACTAGTGTTTTCTACTCTTGTAGCACTTGTGAGTGTTGCTGATGCAGCTCAGTGCAGGTGAGTAGAAGCCAAGCTTGTCATTCAGCATCTTGCATCATGCTGATCAGAGTCTCCAGTAGCCTGATCCCAGCAGCTCCAGGTAAACTGCGCAGGAGCAGTCAGTGTGCGGTGATGCAGTAGCTCCTCCACCCCATTCGCCCCCCAGTCTCACTGACTCGCTGTCATGAACTGCAGGTGCTCCTCTCTACACAGCCTCAGAGCTGAAAGGCTACCGTGTGTCCTACAAACCACACATCTGCTGGGATTAACTAAGATAAGATAAGACCACTTTATTGGCCATATAGAATTTCTTGCATTAGGAATTTGTCTTTTCGCAGACCCCAGCTTGCTCTCCATGAGGCACACAGATGGGGAGAGAGAATCTTGGGATCAGAGCGCAGTGTCAGCCATTTATACGGCACCCCTGGAGCAGCTGGGGTTAAGGGCCTTGCTCAGGGGCCCAGCGGAGTAGAATTCCTCTGCCGGCTGCAGGATTTGAACCTTCCAGCCACAGGCGCAGATCCTGAGCCACAGAGCCGCCGCTCCACCCCCTGTTGCCCTGGCTACAATTTCACTAAGTCAGCAGCAGTAGATTCTACACATCAAAGAGAAAAACACTGGGCGAAAGGAGCTGGACCATGAACACGCCTACGATCCGTGCCCAGCAGTATGGTAATTTCAGCAAAGACAGTCGTGTGGCTCATGGAGTTTTAGTCCAGTGTGGCAGGCGTGTGGATTCTGTCCACTGTATGACCCCGCACGCTGTCAGACTGCAGTGATGACTCAGCCGCAGTGATGGAGCCCCTTGGAGCTGTGCTGGCATTACTGACTCCCGCGCTCCAGTCGGGGGGTAGTCCGGCTGACTCACGTGAGACCTCCTGGGTCGGGGTGACTCGTGGCCCCCTCAGCCTGCCTGAGACTGGGTCTGACCTGAGAAAGAGAGAGGGAGGGAGGCAGTACATGCGTCGTTGTGTTGTGGTTGTCTTAGCAGTTTACATGGCCTGTGCAGGTCACTCAATGTATGTATCTCATTGCTGGTTAAACAGCTTATGGATTGTTGGAGTGCGAAATTGCTTGTGGCACGACAGTTCGATAACTGTGCTAGTGAAGCACCTTGCATTCACTCTGTCCCAGCCTGAGGGCTTCACAGTGAGAGCTCTGCACACAGGTTTCCCTGGGGTTCACTCTGTCACAGCCTGAGGGCCACACAAATATAGTCAATATTAAAGTCTGTTTCAGGTAACACTGCAGTTGTAAATATTACTGCAGGTTCTGGTTTGTTTTTAGATTTTTTGTGATTGCAAACTCTCAGTTTTATACTAGTTACCATGAATGCATTGTGATATTATTTAATTTCTTTAAAATCTTAATATTTAAGTCAGTAGTTTTCACATAGGTCATGCCAATAAAGCATTTTCCAATCAGAGACAGACAGGGGGCGGTAGTGAGGGGCAGACGTAGTGAGAAGGGAAGAGAGAAACACAGATCTGGGGAGTAGATGAATTCATCAGCAGAACCCCAGAAAGGGGAGAGTGCGATGGGGGTGTGAGAAAGGAGGCCGCCTGAACTGCAGACAGAGCAAGGGAGACAGAGTGGGAGAGACTGAGTGGGAGGGAGAGAGAGAGAGATTGCGCTCTCTCCTGGGTGATGGAAGCGTGGGCTGGGGGTCCTGGGAAAGTTTAAACAGAAAGGGAGAGTGAGAGACGGAGGCAGTCACCAACAGAGAGATGCGCAGAGAGGCGGACTGACAGAGGGAGAGAGAGTGAGGGGGAGAGGAGAAGACATTCCAGTTCCCTTTGGCAAGTAAGAGCTCTGCTCCCTGCACTCACACCTCACTGAGCCCTGAGCCCTGACACACAAGACTACAGAGACCCCATCCCTGCACCCTGCTCCTGCACTCACACCTCACTGAGCCCTTGAGCCCTGACACACAAGACTACAGAGACCCCATCCCTGCACCCTGCTCCTGCACTCACACCTCACTGAGCCCTGAGCCCTGACACACAAGACTACAGAGACCCCATCCCTGCACCCTGCACCTGCACTCACACCTCACTGAGCCCTGAGCCCTGACACACAAGACTACAGAGACCCCATCCCTGCACCCTGCTCCTTCACTCACACCTCACTGAGCCCTGAGCCCTGACACACAAGACTACAGAGACCCCATCCCTGCACCCTGCTCCTGCACTCACACCTCACTGAGCCCTGAGCCCTGACACACAAGACTACAGAGACCCCATCCCTGCACCCTGCTCCTGCACTCACACCTCACTGAGCCCTGAGCCCTGACACATTAGGCTACAGAGACCCCATCCCTGCACCCTGCTCCTGCACTCACACCTCACTGAGCCCCGCATACTGACACAGGACTAGAGAGACCCCACCCCTCTTCTCTGTTCCTGCACTCACACCTCACTGAACCCCGGATACTGACACAGGACTAGAGAGACCCCCGTGTGTGCCTGTGTCTGCCAGTGATGTGTCATCTTGAGCCAGACTGTGTTCCATCGCCAGCGGGAGAGAAACAGCAGTAGAGGAAGGGGGAGAGACCCTCTCCATTTACTCCACCCAGCTGCTCTGTTTTTCCTGACCAGAGCTTAGTAAGCTCTCCACATCACACACTGCTCTCCCTCACCTGGGGTTAGCTGCAGCCAGGATAACCTGGCAACACCGCCAGCCAGCGCACACGCAAACTCTCACACACAGGCAGTCTCCTACACTGCCACACACACGTTCCCATTGACGCTCATTCAGTTTTTATTTACTCTTCCCTTCCCCACCTTAATGAAGCTCCACACGGGGCGAAGACCCAAGGCAAACAGCCCTGGCCCTGGTACTTGCAGACTGTAAAGTTTCTAAAAGGGCCGTTTGCCTCATGAGGACCTCCTCCCTGGTCCCCCACGACGCCTGTTTGTCCGTGCGAGGACTTTCTCTCAGATGTGGCCCACACAGATATAGTCATACCTGCTCACTCACTCACCCTGACACACGCGGCCCCAGCTGTCAGTGCTGTGTGTGCTGGCGGGGGGATATTGGAACCACATGCGTCCAGAGAAACCACTTCAAACAGTAAACATGAAAGAGAAGCCGGCAGCAGGCAACAAAAGGGGAAGTGCTTTTCCCTGATCTCGTCCTCTCACTGAGCTGCCGATCTCGTTCACTCTCTCTCTTCCTCCCCAAGGCTCTCCCTCTCTCCCTCTCCTTCCCCCACCCCAGCGGTCCTCAATCGGGTGTCCGCTGGCGGGTTTAGCTGGCGCAAGCTGAGTGGAGACGAGACCAGCGTGGGTCCTGACCGGCGAGTCACAGGAGGTGAAAAGCGTTGAAAAGCCCTGTCCTATCGCTCTCTCTCTCCTCCTCTCCCTGTCCCTCTGTCTTCATTCCTCTGTCTCCTCACCCTCTCTCCTTCTCTCCCTTGCGGTTTCTGTCCGCTGTTACATCATTGCGTTGGTGGTAAATGTCATTCACACCCTCTGAAGGACTCATGGTGATTAAACACATACAAAATAATGTTTGGATTTTTGAATGCCATTACAAATGTGGACCTGCATCATATTTGTTGCAATGTTTGTTTAAAAACATACTGTGTGAACAAAGGTTCTTGCGGATCACAGATTTTAGGAGTTCAACTGTATTCTACCCGGACAGAAGTATTTATTCTGTCTAGTCTCTTGCCCTGTGTCCTTCTGGTATGGGCAGGTAGTGTGTCCACATGCCTGTTCTCCCCCAGAATGATGCCTGTCTCTCTGGATTTGTCTCATCGTATTAAAGAGACTGTGTACAGTACTTCCTATGTTTCCTTATCAGTTTGTTAAAAGATACACAATTCAGTAACTAATATAGCAGAAGCTGAAATAGCAGGAAGCAGGAAACCATACAGTCCAGCTCAAATGGACACACTGGACACCCTATAATCCAGCTCAGCTGGACACACAGGACACTGTATAATCCAGCTCAAATGGACATACAGGACACCCTTCTGTCTAGCCCCAATGGACATACATGACAGTGTTCGATCCAACTCAGATGCATACACAGCAAATCATAGCGTCCAGCTGAAATGGACATACAGGACATCCTTCTGTCCAGTTGAAATGGACGTACAGTCCAGCTGAAATGGACACACAGCACACCCTACAGAACAGATCAAATGGACACACATGACAGTGTTCAGTCCCATTTAGATGGATACACAGGAAATCATAGAGTCTAGCTCAAATGGACATACAGGACACCCTTCTGTCCAGCTCAAATGGACACACAGGATACCGTACAGTCTGGCTCAGCTGCACACACACCTGGGGATTCCAGCACAACAGCTGAAGTCTCCAGTTTTTCCTGCCCACAGAGAGAGAGAAGACAGCAGGGGAGAGATCTAGGAGGACAGCGAGAGAGGACTGCCTGCGAAGAGGATTATGTCAGTTCTGTTTTCGATTTCTGATGATGTTGCAGGTTTGCGTGTTAGTGAGCAAAATAATAACACGCCTACAGCATGTAATTAACACGTGACTGTGCTGGCTCTTTCCACTCTGTGTTTATGTGACCACATGGATCCCACTGACACGCACACACATGCACATGGTTATACAGGCGTGTGAGTATGTGTGTTTTCATCAGTGTGAATCTGTGTGTCAGTGTTTGTATCAGGGAAAGTATCTCAGTGTAAATGTGTTTATCAGTGTGAATGTGTGTGTCAGTGTGAGTATGTATTAGTGTGAAAGTGTGTGTCAGTGTGTATGTCAGTGTGAGTGGGTGTGTCACTGTGAGAATGGGTTTTGTCAGTGTGAGTGTGTGTGTCATAATAAGTATGTGAATGTGTGTGAGTGTGGGTGTATCTGTGAGTGTGTGTCAATGTGAGTGTGTGCATCAGTGTGTGTGTCAGGATGGCTGCGAGTGTGTGTCAGTGTGAGTGTGAAGGTGAGTGAGTGTGGGTGTCATTGTTAGTGTGTGTCAGTGTGAGTGTGAGTATGAGTGTGTGTTAGTATGAGTGTGTCAGTGTGAGTGTGTGTGCGTCAGTGAGTGAATGTGTGTGTCAGTGTGAGTGTGAGTATGGGTGTGTGTCATGGTGAGTGTGTCAGTGTGAGTGTGTGTGCGTCAGTGAGTGAATGTGTGTGTCAGTGTGAGTGTGTGTTAGTATGAGTGTGTCAGTGTGAGTGTGTGTGTGTCAGTGAGTGATTGTGTGTGTCAGTGTGAGTGTGAGTATGAGTGTGTGTCATGGTGAGTGTGTCAGTGTGTGTGTGTGCGTCAGTGAGTGAATGTGTGTGTCAGTGTGAGTGTGAGTATGAGTGTGTGTCAGTATTGACACACCTGTATCCAGGACTCTCTCTCTCTGTTTCCCAGAAGCAGCCCCTCAGTTGTCAGGAAACACCTCCCCCAGCCCCACCGCGAACACACAGCCAGGCGTGAGGGGGGATCCACTGGAGGGGTGGGCAGCCACTCTCCCTTTCTCTGCCCCCCTTCCTGTACCTCTCTCTCTGTGTGCAGCTCCAGAGCACATTGCACAGTCCTGGGTGACAGGTCGGTGGGCAGTGAGACGCTGCAAAACAGTGCCGTCAGGCGAATTACAGTGTCACCTTGCAGAGGGCTGGTGTTGGACACAAGAGCTTCTTTAAAAAAAAACACGCTGCCCTCATGTAGGTGTATTCTCTGTGCCGGGAGAGAAGGTGCATCACTGTTTCCACCAGTCCTGTCTCCCAGTGACCACACAACACAGTCCTGCTGGGCAGCCCGGTCTGCCTGAGCTGGCCAGGCGGGAGAGCCAGGCTGTGGTCACTAGGTCTGCGGTCAGAATCTGCCTCTGAGTAGCAAGAGCTCTCTCCCTTCCTCTCTTAGGGCCCTGTCCTTTCACAGACATTCTGACTGCCTGCCCCGAGGGACAGCACCTGCCCCTCATGGGCAACAAGCTCTCCCAGGGCCTGTTAAAATACCACAACAAATCTGTTTCTCTCTTCCGCTCCCTCCATCTCTTCTCTCATTTTCTGTCTGGTTCTCTCTCTCTCTACCTCCTCATTTCCTTAATGTTCTCGCTGCTGTGGCTGTTTCCCTGCAGCTCTCCTAAGCTTATTTTAATGATACAGGGCGGTGAGGTGAAGCACAGCCACGGCAGGGTGCAGCTTAGTTCAAGGAGTGCGCCGTTCAGTCAGTTTACGGAGACGAGCTGCTGTGCGTCTTTTTTTATTGCCTTCGCAGAGCTACTTTGTAATGGGCCTTTGGCGCCCTCTGCTGGTCACAGTGCAATACAGCACGACTGACTGTATGAACTGCATAAATAAGATACTTGCTGTTAATAATAATAATGATAATAATAATAAATAATTGCTTACACTTAAATAGCGCTTTTCTGGACACTCCACTCAAAGCGCTTTACAGGTATTGGGGACTCCCCTCCAACCCCACCAGTGTGCAGCCCCACCTGGATGATGTGACGGCAGCCATAGTGCTCCAGTACGCTCACCACACACCAGCTCTCAGTGGGGAGGAGAGCAGAGTGATGAAGCCAGTTCAGAGATGGGGATTATTAGGAGGCCATGATTGGTAAGGGCCAATGGGAAATTTGGCCAGGACGCCAGGGTTACACCCCTACTCTTTTCGAGAAACGCCCTGGGGTTTTTAATGACCACAGAGAGTTAGGATCTCGGTTTTACGTCTCATTTGAAGGACGGCACCTGTTTACAGTATAGTGTCCCCATCACTATACTGGGGCATTAGGACCCACACAGACCACAGGGTGAGCGCCCCCTGCTGGCCCCACTAACACCTCTTCCAGCAGAAGCCTTAGTGTTTCCCAGGAGGTCTTCCATCCAGGTACTGACCAGGCTCACACCTGCTGAGCTTCAGTGGGCTACCAGTTGTGAGTTGCAGGGTGATATGGCTGCTGGCGTAATATGCAGAGGATCTGTAAACCCGCACTGTACTCGGTGTTCAACTCGGTGAAGTATGTGGATTCGTGCTGCAGTGATTTGAAAAAGTTCACGGGGTTAACAGTTGATTGGTTCGTCTCTTGTGTCTATCTGACCAATCAGAAGGCGCAAAGGGAACACGAGCGCTCATGCTGGCGGATTTTTTAACCAAAGGTTACGAAGAGGCGTGTGACGTCATAGTTTATAGAGATTTCAGGAAGTGGTTTTCAATTCCCTGCTTGTGTTTACAGGCGTGTATCGCTAATTAAAGCGGAGGAAGAAATCTGTAAAACGTCAAGCTAAAACCATGTGTGAGCCAGAAGGTAGGTGAAATGGGAACCTTATAACATTTTGTTTTTAAAGAGCTTCGCGCTTCTAAACTTGGTGTGTATTTGAAAACTTTGACGTGACTCCTTTCTGTTTTTATTCGCGTACTTGACATTAGTGTATCACTGAGTTTTAACTTGCGTATTTTTAGAAATATTACAAGCTCTCACAGGAGAAGGTTAAACTGAAAAACTTCATATTTGAACGTTTTGTAGTTCTAGCGTGATAAGCTTTGCGTGTTTTCAGGTTAGTGTAATTGAGCTTTTGAACTTGCAGGTGTGTGACTGTTCTGGGAGACACGGACTGCCCGATGGGTGGTCTCTAGACTACAGAGAGCTGTGGTTTCAGGGATCCATCAGGCGTAGTCGCGCAGGTTTTTATGGGTCATTTTAAATGATGGATTCCTAACTACATGGAGCACCATTCTTGGTCAGTGAAGCTGCTGGTGTGTCAAAGTAGCATAGTCTTCATCTGACATAAAAAAAAACACTTAGATCCTGTTGCTCACAAGGATTACAGCTGGTCTTTCCTGTCTTGATTGAACCCATGAACTCACCAAATTGGTCGAAGCAGAGACAGGACTGGGCTGTGGTTCTCCAGGACCAGGCCTGGAAATCCCAGCTGTTGGTGATTCAGGAGCCACTCCCTGCCTTACCAGCCTGCTCAGCCTGTCTGAAGGGCAAGGAAAGACTCCAAAAAGAAGAACTTGATTTTTGTGGCCTTTTCTGCATTTACCAGACTTAAAAACTCTGGACCTTATCGTTGGTCGAGTGTGTATTTTTGGCTTTAAATAAAGGGCTGCTGGTGAGCATAAGAATTAAACGCCTGCCTTTGCGAAGTCACACAAATGGATGCATTTTTTTTAAATAGCTGAAAGTGTTTTAATTCCACAATGTCCAAGACAAGAAGAAATGGTTACATGCTTTCAAAGACTTCAGTTTTCCCTCCTAACGTGCTTTTTTCCCTGTCCCCAGTGATAATGGAGGAGCACTGTGGGCTGATGACTTCGAAGGCGTCCCCAGGTGAGGTCCGACTCTGCCTGTGGGTCGCTGGGCAGGGCTGCGGGTTACCAGCTGTGTTTCGGCTCTCTGGTCTGGGTGCTGCAGGATCTCGGGGCGCTTTCATTTCCCAGCGAGGACGTAGGAATCAAGCCGAGTGGGTACCGGGACTTCCCAGCCCACGCGGTGCTTGGTCAGACGCTCTCTGCTGCCTGGACACTGCCCGTCAGAATCGGCTGTGCTGCCCCCTGGCCCAGCCTGGAGCCAGACGTACTGGCGTCTGGGCTGTAATCATGCTGTAAGCCCGTCCAGACCTGAGCCGGTCAGAGTCCGTGCCGTTCAGCAGCGTATCGGCCTCTGGCTCTGTCCCGGCAGCCGTGCGGGCAGTGCTGGGGTAACCCCGCTCTGTCTGACCCGCAGTGGCTCTGAAGGACGTGTCCGCGGAGGCAACGGTCTTCGGCCTGGTGGCGGAAGTGAGCTTCAGCCTGCGGTACGAGAACGCCGAGCCCAGCCCCCAGCCGGTGTTCTTTCTGTTCCCAACCGACGGCAATACCGCGGTCAGTCGCTTCTCCGCCCGCATCGGGGAGCTGGAGATCATCGCCAAAACACTAGACGAGTATGAGGTGAGGCAGCAGCCGGACGCGGAGCTCTCTCTCCGTTTCCTGTTCCTCTGCTTCCTCTGCCTCGCGGGGCGGAAGAACGTGTTCGTTGTGAGACCTGTAGAGCAGTGGCAGGTCTCTCTTTTTCTCGGTGACTGTGTCTCAATGACAGCTTGTGTAATTTGGGCTTCTCGATATGTGCACCACACTTTTGTTTGATGGGTTTGCGGGTTTTTGTTTCAACTCCGGCTTCCCAGTTCATTTAGTTCTGCTTATTGTTTGTATTGGGCATACTGCAGATCATACTGTTCATGGTGTTTTTGTGCTTGATTCTATTAGATGCACATTTGATTCCATTGTGTATTTTACAGTCATGTATAAAAGCACTAACGTTGTGCGGGTGTAAATCTAGGATTTTAATTTAATGAGAGTTCTGAGATGTGGGTGTACATTAAGTTTATATATATGTGCATCAATCTTTCTCTTTTTCTCTCTCTAAAGCCTTTAGATTACAGTCAGGAATTTTCCCAGTCATTGTTCCTGTGCAAGAATCAGGATCTTCCTGACCTGTTCCGAATCAGTTTGGGTTTCCTTCCCCCTGGGGCAAGTGCCTCTGTCCACCTGTCCTGTGTCACTGAGCTGTCTGTCCAGGAAGATGGGGCTGTGAGATTCATTCTACCCACAGTGCTCAACTCCCGCTGCATCTCTCCAGGTGAGTGCACAGGACACGCAGTGCTCGGCTCCCGCTGTATCTCTCCAGGTGAGTGGACAGGACACGCAGTGCTCGGCTCCCGCTGCATCTCTCCAGGTGAGTGGACAGGACACGCAGTGCTCGGCTCCCGCTGCATCTCTCCAGGTGA
This sequence comes from Atractosteus spatula, assembly GCF_055471065.1. Taxonomy (NCBI): domain Eukaryota; kingdom Metazoa; phylum Chordata; class Actinopteri; order Semionotiformes; family Lepisosteidae; genus Atractosteus; species Atractosteus spatula. Next base: position 70,800,782 of record NC_142708.1, on the reverse strand, counting down.
GTGCACAGGGCACGCAGTGCTCGGCTCCCGCTGCATCTCTCCAGGTGAGTGCACAGGGCACGCAGTGCTCGGCTCCCGCTGTATCTCTCCAGGTGAGTGCACAGGGCACGCGGTGCTCGGCTCCCGCTGTATCTCTCCATTTGAGTGGACAGGACACGCAGTGCTCGGCTCCCGCTGCATCTCTCCAGGTGAGTGCACAGGGCACGCAGTGCTCGGCTCCCGCTGCATCTCTCCAGGTGAGTGCACAGGGCACGCAGTGCTCGGCTCCAGTTGAGTCCACTCTGATGAGCGCACAGAGCAGATTGTGATCCTCACCACCTGTACACCCTACATCATGTCCCTCTCTTGTGTGCCACCACTTGATGTAGGATTAAGTAGAGTAATGAGATTATATTTTCCCAAAGTGGAGTTTCAAACCTCAGTTGCTCAGTGATATCACAGGAATAGACATTTTACTTGCAACAGGAAGCTATGAGTCCTGTCTTGCTGATTACAGTCCAAGTAGACTGACTTGTTAATATCTCTCCATTTCCCCCTTTCACCTTCACCTCCTGTGTTCTTCTCCTGTCTCAGGCTCTGACAGTGATGCATCTGCAGACCCAGGTGCCCCCAGGGTCTCGGCTCCGTCCTGCATTTCCTTCAGAGCCCACATCACCTCCCCCAGTGGCATCAGCGGAGTCCAGTCCAGCTGCTCCCTCGACCCCGTGGAGTTCCTGGACCAGCACCGCACGCAGGCCAGGGTACAGACTCGGTGTGATTGGTGCCATGTCTCTCACTCCTTGTTCTGTGTGCTACGGGCTTGGGACTCGAAAGTGCAGCAGCCCGCCCCTGCCCTCCTAGCCCCTAGCTCAATCAGGCAGCTCAATGTAGGGAGGTGTCTGGAGTTCCATACATTTTGAAGGTTGTGAAGAGCATGGTGCTACATGAAAAGCTGCTTTGCATATTTAAGCCACGTAAATGGAGGAATTTAAATAAAAAAAAAGATTAAGACTAATAGTTTGGAAATAATCGAGTCCATTTTGTTTCATGAGTTATAAGGAGTATTTCACAAATAAATAAATTCAATGTATTGGCCTTGACATGAATCTCAATTTTGATTCATGATCTGTAAGTGTGCTTTCAGACATTTGGCCTATAGTCTGCCCCATGGCAGAGCTCGCACACTGAGACATGACACTTTCTTCAAGCTGAAACACGGGACGATCTGATTCTCTGTCTCTCTGTTCTCTCCCTTATCGGTCTCCTTCTGTCTCCTCTTTTCCCTCTGTTGCTATCTACCTCCGTTCCTCCCTCTGTCCTTGCTCGCTCTCTCTCTCTCTGTAGGTCAGTCTGGTCACAGGCCACCCCTTCACACGGGACGTCCAGCTCTCGATCTACTACAGAGATGTCCACCTGCCCACGGTCACTGTGGAAGCGGGACTCCAGTCTGACCTTCACGATGAGGAGGCCATCCCACTGAAGATCTGCCCAGGTCCGTCAGTCTCCCTGATATGGTCTCCCTTCAGATGAGATTAGTGAAGCCACTAGGAACAGAGTATCTGATGCTCCTTCAACTGAAATGTCTGATGAGGAACAAGGAAAAGTTTATTCCATGTTGAAAGGAATAGAGACGAGACACAATGTTTCAGCTGTGGAGCCTTCTTCACCTGATGCAGCTCCCTACTTGACGTGTCTGGTGATGTTTGTATATCAAGGGAAAGGGGGAGTTAGAAGCGATCCGTCTAACTTCTCTTTCCTTCTCAGAGTCGTTGATGTGGGACCCGGTGGTCATGCTCAGTCTTTACCCAGAGTTTCCTACAGCACTGTCGCATTCCCTGTCGTCCCGTGGAGAATTCATCTTCCTGCTGGATCTCTCGGACAGCATGAGGAGACCCATGAGAGCTCGGGCTGGAGGACAGAGGCGCATTGACTGTGCCAAGGTACCACAAAGAGGGAATATCCGGAAGACAGTATGGGACAGTTCTGTAGTGATTTATAAGCGTCCTGTTTACAGGGAGTGCCGACAGCCAGGCTAGTAGGGCTGTAGTGTCTCTGTACTTCTGTACCATTATACTTGTGTAAACTTTGTGCTTAGTGGAGTCTCCATATAAACGTGTCTCAAAATATTGGGCCCAGTCTACTGATGCATGTTAGCTTGGTCAGCTCTAGGGCTTCTGAATGGCTCAGTGCTCGTTAAGTTTCAGGTAGCGTCCTGAGTCTTGATAGCAGGTCAGGGGCTGGTGTGGGTTGGTCCTTCTCCCTGTCTAACCTGGGGTGCCCTCAGCTTTCAGTGCAGCAGCGTCCCCTGGGGCTTGCCAGGCTCCTGTCCGCTTGCAGTGCTGCGAGGAGATTGCTCTGCAGCGATTGTGTTGGGGACACTGCCCTCAGTCTCTTACAAGCCTCCAGACATGTCCCAAGAGCAAGCCCTTGGGACAAATAGAGCAGCAGTATTTCAGACGCTTGAGTCACGTCCTCACTGACTCTCTTTCTAGGAGATCTTGCTGCTCCTGTTAAAGAGCCTGCCTGTGGACTGCTACTTCAACATCTGTTTCTTTGGGGCAAAGTTTGACTCATTATTCCCGTGAGTAACCAGCTATTCCCTGCGTCTTCATGCTTTGCTTTTTCTGCGGCACAAATCTGTTGTGCTGAGCCATGACACAAGACTGTTCCAAACCCCTTTTCCAGGATGTAGAAACTCTAGCAGCATCATGGAAATAATCGAGAAGTGACAGCTGATCGCTCTGCAACGGGGACACCTGCACTCAGTGCAGTCAGAGCTGCACTGGGCCACCCATCCTGCACTTGTTCTCCGTCCTACACAGTCTTGCGACTGTTGTGCTTGACTTTACAGCGCTCTTTCTTTCGGCAAATGGTGTACCCGCTTATTTATATGCACATCTTGGTGCCTGATTGTACAGCTGGGTTTTCCTGGAGCCTTGCTAAAGTGCCTTGCTCAGGGGAACAGCATCAGTGTCCCTAAATGGAATTTGACCCCTTGACCGTAAACAGTCAGGCGTCCAGACCACTATTCCTATCCTATCTATTGTTTGCTCTGCTTACTACAGTATTTGAGATGCTGTCTCTCTGTCCTCTGTGTCCACACCGTGTTGCTATCTCAGGGAGAGTGTGCAGTACAACAAGCAGACTGTGGACACTGCCGTGAAGAAGGTGAAAGGACTGGAGGCTGATTGGAAAGATACTATGATCCTTTTCCCCTTGAGCAAGATCTACAGGATGCCCTACCGCCCAGCGCACCCTCGACAGGTCAGCCTCAGGCCTTTCTGCAGCTAGCCTTGATGGACACTGGCCACAGGGTGGCCATCCTCAGCCAAACTGCATCTACGGGGCGCCGGGGATTGGTAGACTGAAACCGGCTGAGATGAAGGGCTCTGAGCAGCTGTGCACAGGCACACATTGCACTCGGAAGTGCAAACTGCTAATTAAATGTGTGCGCCCACTTGTTAGATGTAACAGGCAACAGTCACAACCTGTCCACGCTTCCCCACTGGTCCAGGAGGACACCCTGAGCCATCCTCTTCAGGCTCCTCAGGTCCAGAATTAGTGTGGCATGTCTCTCCTGCATTTCCCACCCTGTTATTGTTTTTCCAGCTTTTTGTTTTGTCCGATGGTGGACACGTGTGGGATGCTAAAGTGACCACTGATTATGTGAAGAGGCATGCTTCAGTTCACAGGTGAGTATAAAGTTCCTCTCTCTCAGACTGGTCATGCCAATCCATCCGAGTGTGCTCAGGACAGTTATGTATTTTCTGTGGGTAAATTTGGGTGCTATTGGGAATTATAGCTAAATTAATTTGTAAATACCTGCCTTTGTGCAAAGATTTAGGTCAAATTTTGTCAAAAAATAAAGGAAACCTGCAGCTGTGTAAGAATGGTGATTGGCCAACTGTTCTGAGGTGGAGGTAAAGGTCAGGTCGTGCCTGATGAGTATTAAATGAGCTGTTCTGCTCTTTAGATCTTTCCCATATGAAGACCTCACTGTAGAGCCTGTGCTGTTGATGCAGAGTTCCTTCTTAGGGCTGTGGATAGACTTGGAAATTCCAGAGATCCGGAGCTTGGGGTGGGGTGGGGTGGGGTGGGGGGGGAGTCTAGGATGGTAAGGCCCTCAATCGGAGTGCCGATACCCAAGCACGGGAAGAGCAGGAACTAGGCGCTCACTTCCACTCACATGTGGAAGGAAACAAGGAACATGCAGGGAAATGTACAGTAGAAGGAGAGCAACAGCAGATCTGAAACGTTCACTGGGAGAAGCTGTTTCTCCTGGCTCTCCCAGCCTGCGTGCGGCATGTTGCCGGTGCAGTGTCTCATGTTTGAGTTTTGCGCTGTGCTGTCCAGGTGCTTCACTTTCGGGATTGGGGAGGGCGCCTCTTCCAGCGGCTTCCTCTCGGACCTCGCCAGAGAAACCGCGGGCCTGGCCCAGTTCGTGACCGCCTCCGATCGCCTGCTGCCCAAGGTCAGACGCGGCTCTATCAGCTAAATCAGCTGGCTGAACGCTAATTTAGAACCCCCCCCCCCAGTCATGTATAAACATCGGCATCATAGGATTTAGAGTCAGCCCTTCTCTCCTCTCTGTCCCTTTCCCCCTCCTTCCTCTCCTCCTGATCCTGTCTTTCAGGTGGTGCAGTCTGTGCGCTCAGCGCTGCAGCCTGCAGTGCGGGAGATCTCCGTGCGCTGGGATCTGCCCCCCGGTCTGGAAGTCACCCCCTTGTCACCCACACAGTCGGTGCTGTTCTGGGGCCAGAGGGTGCTGCTGTATGCCCAGCTCAAGGGACAGGTGAGGACAGTCTAAGGGCTTCAATACTGAAAGCCTCCAGGAATTGAATTTTCTTTTGGATGTCTTTATCTCTTTTCCAGTGTGTCTTTGCATTGTTACAGTACACTCAGTTTGTATTTACTCCTCTGTGTCTCAGAGTGACATTGTTACAGTACACTCGGTGTGTGTTAAACCCCTCTGTGTCTCAGTGTAACATTGTTACAGTACAGTCGGTGTGTGTTAAACTCCTCTGTGTCTCAGTGTGACATTGTTACAGTACACTCATGTGTGTTAAACCCCTCTGTGTCTCAGTGTGACATTGTTACAGTACACTCATGTGTGTTAAACCCCTCTGTGTCTCAGTGTGACATTGTTACAGTACACTCGGTGTGTGTTAAACCCCTCTGTGTCTCAGTGTGACATTGTTACAGTACACTCATGTGTGTTAAACTCCTCTGTGTCTCAGTGTGACATTGTTACAGTACACTCGGTGTGTGTTAAATCCCTCTATGTCTCAGTGTGACATTGTTACAGTACACTCGGTGTGTGTTAAACCCCTCTGTGTCTCAGTGTGACATTGTTACAGTACACTCGGTGTGTGTTAAACTCCTCTGTGTCTCAGTGTTACATTGTTACAGTACACTCGGTGTGTGTTAAACTCCTCTGTGTCTCAGTGTGACATTGTTACAGTACACTCGGTGTGTGTTAAACTCCTCTGTGTCTCAGTGTGACATTGTTACAGTACACTCATGTGTGTTAAACTCCTCTGTGTCTCAGTGTGACATTGTTACAGTACACTCATGTGTGTTAAACTCCTCTGTGTCTCAGTGTGACATTGTTACAGTACACTCGGTGTGTGTTAAACTCCTCTGTGTCTCAGTGCGAAAGCAGTGCTGTGGGATCTGTGCACCTCCAGTACACGCTAGGAGAAGAGACGGTCCAGAATGACCTGACCTTCAGCCTGACCCCTCAGACACGCACAGGGTGAGACCAGCCATCTGTGCCTGTAGCCCTGTCCCCAGCACTCTCACTTACTGCCCTTTCCTTCTTGAACATCTCTGTGTGCTGTAGGTAATTAAGATTGTTACAACGATTTCAAACAAGAGAAGTTTAGATTTGACCCATCTTGCCCATTTTGCTGTGTGTAGCTTCTATTTATTTTTGGTTCTCACCCATGGTGTTGACGATTCCCATGGGTCCTTCAAGAAATGATTTGATGCTCAATGCAGCCCTAGAATCTACTTGTATTCTGAGAACTAAACAGAAAAGAAACACAGGTAGCAGGTCCGGAGATGATCCTGCTGCACTCTCTCAGAGAAATGTCTCTTGTTGCCCTGTCCTGTTTTAAAGGAAGTGATGCTCGTGTGTACAGGAGTAGAGTAGGATTTTACAGATGATAATGGAGGCTTCCTGCTTTTCTGACGACTTTCTCACAGGCTAATTCTGCACAGACTCCGGGCTCGCGCCGTCATCCGCGCACTAGAGGAAGAAGCAAGTTCTTTGAGCTGGCATGAGCGCAGTCGCCAGAGAAAGAAGTTTGTTGAGCTGGGTGCTCAGACAGGAGTCGCCTCAGGCTTCACCGTCTTCATTGCGGTCGACAAAAAAACCAAGCAGCCGCTGCAGAAACTTCCATGTATCAGAACGTTCAGGTCCTACGTGCGCTGGACATGTGAGTGTGATGGAGAGGAGGCTGTATCTCTTGGTTTCCTGTTTGTTGCATGTTGTGAGAACCCCATGCTCCCTTACAAAGGTTCCTAAGTGACTTAGAAAGTGGCTGAGCTCTGCTATTGTAATGTGCTTGAGTCAGATGCTGTACAGCGAGACACTGTATTGGTGCAGTTCTGTATTCTGTGTATGGGATTTAGTAATTAGTCTTTTTTTTCTTTTTGCTTTACCAGCTGAAGGAGTTGCAATCTCCTTTGAGGAGGCAGCGGAAGGTATGTTATCTCAGAGCAGGATGATGGTAATACCGATGACGCTAGGGGTGAACCCATTCAATCAGGCCTGCACTTGCATTTCTGTGTGTCTGTATACTCTGCTTGCAATGACCAAGTAAAGGAGGTTGAGTGGTTCCCAGTCTGACCAGGGACTTGAAACCCTGCTGCTGGGAGATGCAGTGACACAGACTGACTCACGATAAGGAAGGCCCGAGGTTTGGCCAGGATGAGCTGACAATGACAATGTAGAGGAGGTCTGCATGATGGCTTCAACCCTGCCTTCTGGTTTTAAGACAGTCTGAGCTCCCAAAGGAGAAAGTCAGGGAATCGCAAATATTTTACATTGACCTTGAAACTAAACTGCCAATCTTGTTCAGATTTCAGGAAAATTAATTTTCTTTCTGACAAGCAAATTTAAAATTCTTTTTTAATCTATTATTAGTATGTTTTCTAAATAGTTTAATGTGTACTTGAAGAGTACTCTAAACCTCATTTCTATTATAATAATAGAGGTTTAGAGTTCTGTACTTAAATCATAGTAATACAACGTAGGTTGAAATAGCACCATATGTGAATTTGATTTTAATCTTCTGGTGTGTTCCGGATGCATTTTGTAAATCGTATTCGTCACTTTTTCTCAAGAGTAGACATTGTTAAACCAGCCTGAATTTGATTTGATTTTTTTTTCTTGTTTTCTGAAATCCATTAGCAAAGAAACCAGAGGAGTCCAACAGTACGTCCCTTGGTAGAAAACTAGCAGACAAACTAAAGCTGGACGTTTCAGGTAAGAGGGTGTTGTGGTCGAGAAATCCACTAGGTGAGGGGCTCCCGGGTGTTATGATGGTATTTACCTCTTTAGAAATTAATGGCACTGTTTCAGCACTTAAGGCATGCCTTAACTCTACAACCACCGAAGCAGAGGAACAAGGGGATGCCATGCTCACGCTGATCACACTGCAGAGAGCTGAAGGGGCCTGGGATCTGGAGGAGCTGCTGGCTGCCACTCTTGGGCGATCAAAGGCAGAAGTGGAAAGAAACAGGCCTACCAAGGTACCCGAGCACTGAGAGCCAGACCGATCGAAGGCAGAATCTCGCTGGCCAGGTGCAAAACCTGGCTTTTATGAAAGATAAATCTTATGTCCGGGGGCATAAAAGTATGATGTCATTAATCATCTAGAGTGTGGACGCCTGATGTCAGAGTGAAGCTGGAAAACAAGATTTTGTTATGGTTTTATATGGCTGTGCTGATGAGAGATGATTCCCTGAGAAAGTGTCTGAACTGCATTTAGTTATCTGCCCTCCTCGCTACATCCACTCTCTAAAAGGATCATCTCCTTTGACCGTCTGCAGAAGAAGCTAAAAAAATATATATTTTTTCTAATTTAGCTAACCACCCTTGAAGTGTTTCAAAGCTGGGGTGGAGTTGAATTCTGAGTAGCGATTTGGTACATTCAAGGAGGTGAGCAGCCTGTGTTTCTTCATCACGCCGAGAGCAGTTGTCTGGGTCGGGGTGAGCCTGCTTGCTGGGTGCAGTGATGAAGTAATGACCTACAGCGGTGAAGGGCAGGGCTGCTCCAGGTGGTACTGAAGAGCTGGGCTCTGTTGCTATGGTGGATACTAGTTCGCACGGATCCATATCGAGTGGTTTTTAAAGATCCTTGCTTGTTTGTGAGCTTTGGTGTCGGGCAGTCGGGTCACACAAATGATCTCCACCCAGCACACTCAATCACACCAGTCTGGAACCGCTGAAGGTAGCGAAGTCAGTCCCATGTCTGAAATACTGCAGATCGCAAGCGTTTGGTTTTACGATCTCCGATCTCCGATCAGCCCGGGGAGCGGCTCGCTCGCTCGCTCTTGGAGCCCGAGAGATGACAGGGCTCCTCCGTTTCTCCCCCAGGCACCCAGCAGCAGAGTGTGGGCCACGGTGCTGGTTCTGCTGTGGCTGCACGGGCTCCACCAGGACTGCAGAGACGAGTGGGTCATCCTGGCCATGAAAGCAGCCTCCTGGATCAAAGCACAGTCGGGTGAGGAAGCGGCCGTGGGCAGGACGGTGTGTTCGGGGTTTGTGCCGTGAAGGATCTCGCAGTGCCTGGGAGAAACGGTCCGCTCACCTACCTCCCGCCTTGAGCAGCGGGAGGTCTGGCAGTTCCGAAAGGAAATCGTAAGAGCGGAAGTGACAGAAGGCCCGTTCGGCCCCTTTCCCTTTCGTTTGCTTGCTAGTAGGCACTGTATTGGGTTCATTCATCCCATCCAGCTGTTTTCCTGAAGGAGGGCTGGGACTCAGCTTCTATGATACGGTTGAGGAGTTTGGTCCAGGCACTTATTTTGTGAAGGATTTACAACACTTTTTGGTTTTAAGTGCTTTCTCACGACGGACAGGGTGTGTCTTGCTGTGTTGCAGGAAGCAGCGTAACGCAATGTGTGGAGGCCGGGAACTCCCTGCTGGGCCTCCAGGTCGATCCACAGACCCTGGGGCTGTAAGACCGGTCTGGGGCAGGAGGGCATGAGCTCTGCACCCTGGGTGTTCAGTGCCTCGTGTCACGGTATCCTACAGACCGGGCTCCGACCACTGCACCGTTGCTCCATCTTCAGCTGTCCTTGCCACGTGTTACAGGTGCGCTATGGAAAGTGTGCACACTGCTTGTGCTGACTTGCTTCTTAGCTTGTTGTTGCTGCTGCTGCAGGTCTCCATTTATGTTAAATAATAATAATTGCTTACACTTATATAGCGCTTTTCTGGACACTCCACTCAAACCACTTTATAGTAATGGGGATCCCCTCCACCACCACCAGTGTGCAGCCCCACCTGGATGATGCGACAGCAACCATAGTGCGCCAGTCCTCTCACCACACACCAGCTCTCAGTGGGGAGGAGAGCAGAGTGATGAAGCCAGTTCAGAGATGGGGATTATTAGGAGGCCATGATTGGTAAGGGCCAATGGGAAATTTGGCCAGGACACCAGGGTTACACCCCTACTCTTTTCGAGAAACACCCTGGGATTTTTAATGACCACAGAGAGTCAGGACCTCAGTTTTACGTCTCATCTGCAGGATGACGCCTGTTTACAGTATAGTGTCCCCGTCACTATACTGGGGCATTAGGACCCACATGGACCGCAGGGTGAGCACCCCCTACTGGCCCCACTAACACCTCTTCCAGCAGCAACCTTAGTTTTTCTCAGGAGGTCTCCCCTCCAGGTACTGACCAGGCTCACACTTGCTTAGCTTTAGGGGGTTGCCAGTTGTGAGTTGCACGGTGATATGGCTGCTAGCATATCATATTATTCTTATTAAATGTAAATAAGCATTTCATTGCACTTGTGCATATGACAAATAAACTTAACTGAATTTATAGATTACTTAAACACACTATATGCCATCAAAGGCATCAGCTAAAGAAGGTAAATGCTGTGGTATTGTGATGTGTCAAATGCCGTGTGGGTGAAGGCTACAAGCCACAACACAAATAAAGATTTTTTTCATATTCAGTGGAAGTTTGCAATCTTGTTTTCTTATTTTGTAAGAACCATTTAAAGCAAAGTGAGCTTTTCCATTCAGTTCATCAGTCACTACAGCCCCTTTAGCCAAAACACAAGCACTCTTGGGCCTGTGATGAGGTGGGGCTCCCGCAGGTCTTTGTGCTGAGGACAAACTCTCAGAGCAGCCAACTCAAACCAGTTAAACCAGTCAAACCAGACCCAGAACAATCCCCTGTGAACGCCAGGAACCCATGTCCCTGGATCATTCTGAACCAGGGTCAGTGTAGGTGAGAGGAGTTCTTAGCAGTCATTTCATTCCATCATCCTTTAAAATGATCAAATTTAGAAACAGTGAACTGATAGATTTTTTTTCTACTTCTTAACCATTCACTTATTTAGGATTGAGCATGAAGCATTTGCATAGATTAATTCCCAAGGTTGACTTTTCTGTGATTCAATAGGATGTTCAGCAGTGCATAGTCCCCAGAACTAGAGCTGGTTACTTTAATAATAATAATAAAAAAACTTTTTTCTTAGCTTTTATCCACCGCAACATAGATTTGCACCCACAGCTAAGTAATTGAGTAACACGCCTTGCTCAAGGGTATAACAGCACTGTCTCACCCTGGATTTGAACCTACAACCTTTTAGTTATGAGTCCAGTAAATTAACAACCATATTCCAATCTGGGAGCTCTTATAATGTACATATACCATTTACTGTCTTTCAGATGGGTTTTTAGTTTAAACACCTTACGCAGATTCAGGAATTAATGTGTGTGTTATGAACATTAACAATTAACTCAAAACCTCCAGTACCATTTTCTAATATAAAACACTTGTGCGTGTTGCTGATGCAGCTCAGTGCGGGTGAAAAGAAGCCAAGCTTGACATTCAGCATCTTGCATCACGCTGATCAGAGTCTCCAGTAGCCTGATCCCAGCAGCTCCAGGTAAACTGTGCAGGAGCAGTCAGTGTGCGGTGATGCAGTAGTTCCTCCACCCCATTCGCCCCCCAGTCTCACTGACTCGCTGTCATGAACTGCAGGTGCTCCTCTCTACACAGCCTCAGAGCTGAAAGGCTACCGTGTGTCCTACAAACCACAGATCTGCTGGGATTAACTGTCACCCTGAGACGAAATGAATTAAAGTATTAGTAGGCGCCATAGAATTTACTGCATAAAGGAAAAAAAACAGAGTAAAATGAACACATGAAAATGTGTAAAGGCTTCTGCACATCAGTAAATTCCACCATACATCTGCCACCACAAACTGATTAGTGCTCTACTTCAGCTGGCAGATTGTAACTGAGGAGCCCACGCCGAACCCTGCACACAGCGGCTCAGTGAATGTGGCGCGGAACATGTGTATGACCCTCATCGATTCGGAGATGTTATAAAATGACACGCTGCCACCTGCATAGTCTACGTACACCCCTATTCTAGTGGCACGGTGAGGGGCAGCTATATCTTTGACCACCTGATTGTGCCAGGCAGAGTAACCTGTCTCGGAGCAAAGCAAACTCCAGGATTTATCATTGTATCCAAGGAGACAGAGGGGAGTCTTGCCCTTTCGCCGGATGCTTTTGTACGTGACGCCGATGGTGAACTCTCCGCTCCCCTCGGCCTCCCAGTAATACCGGTGTCCCGAGAGCGCCTCCTGGCACAGCACCTGGGAGTAGCAGTCAAATCTCTCCGGGTGATCAGGATAAACCTGGAGATCTCTCTTCCTTATCGCTCTCCTGTTCCCGGCGGACAGAGAGAGCTCCCGGAACGCCGTACAGGGGTCGAACGAAAGCCGACAGGAGTCTGATCGGAAAGGAGACACCAAAAACATTGAGAAGTGCGAGAGAGAGAATTTCAGTCCTCGAGTCAGTTATGTGTATATGGGTGTGCACACATCGACTGACTCGCTGAGGTCCTGCCATTGAAGCAGGAACAGCTGTAGAGGGAATGTGGGTGTGCATTCCATGTCCTTCTGAAAGACCCAAAATCCAACCCAATCCCCTTTTCCTAGCAGGACAGCCTTTGTTTGGGTAACAGTGTGGGCTGGAAATCCTCTGGTTTTCCGTATGACTGAAATCACACACACACACACACACACACACACACACACACACACACACACACACACACACACACAGCAACAGAAATTAAAAATGCACAAACTCACACTTGAGGAAGTCTGTTCTGGTCTGGGGATCAGGAAGTGGCCCCTGCCCAGGAGCTGGGAGGAAGGGAAAGAAGGCGGAGCTCAGGCTGGTGATGTCATGCCTGTCACGCCCACAGGCGCATCACTGTGATGGTTCGGTCCTGACTAGAGGAAGCTCGTTAATCGGAACAATTTTCTTTCATAGCTCTTAAGATCTACTAATTCTTCATTCGGTGAAGAGTTTCAGAAGTAGCTGGACTGGGGTTACCAAAACTGGGATTGAGACACCCTGCTGTAAATTGTTAAATACCAAATGCTCCTTGTCGGGGTTTGGGAGGAGCTCCGAGCGTCTCCGGTTCAAATCAATAGCTCTCTGAGGGAAGACCAGCATGAGGTCACTTTGAAAACATACTAATTCCCTTTTGGGTGAGCTTAGCTGACCTCGAAGGGTGGATATATATGTGGTCTCTACAAGAGAGAAAATGATGTGTCTAGGCTGGAGAGTTGCAGGTTACGGATGAGGTTGTGTGATGAGCAAAGGGACATCCACGTGAGCATCTTTTGTTGCTGCTCCTCTGAGTGAGATCAGTTGCCGGGAGTGATCTTGGAATAGCATTCCCATTTAGCTGAGGCCCTCTAGTGGTGACCAGCGGAAATTCGGCTCAAGAGTCCAAAAATTGCATTATACTTTTTTTTGCATTCTTCAAAATATTTAGCATGTGTTTCTGTTTCTTGCCTCCATGATGTTAGTCTATCGTATGCTGGTTGAGGATTCTGAGTATCTGGGACTTTGAGTAGATAAACTCTGTCCTCATCCTTCTGTCTACCCTGGTGGTGTCTGTGCTCCTAGTGTCCCACACTGCTCTTCTGCAGGAGGGTCTTGTACCTGGTTAGGAGTTGGGGGACAGATGGTACCATGCACTTTGCTCCAGCGGTTACGGGAGCGTGTGAGTCTGTGCCATGCATACATGGTGCCAAACGTGTGCGCAAAGTTCTTTCCAATATCTGTTTCCTGATGTGGTCCAGGTTACCTGTATCCATTATAAACCATACACACCTGAGCGCACAACAGATGAAGTTTCTTTACTCAAAAGGTCTCCTGTTGCTGCTGATTCTTATGAACAGTATCTGAACGTCTCTGGGCATCGGATCTTGCCATGTTCCCCCAACCAAAAAGTATGAGTGGGAAACAATCAAGTCCGCTGATAAAAGCTCTTGCATTTGAATGAGGTTCAATAATGCTTGGTTACAACTTTTGATCTGACTGACTCAGTTTTGCGATGCAATTACTGTATTGTGCCCTGCACTGTCCAGGCTCCAGAGAGTTTCTGAAAAAAAAAAAGTTCAGATAGGGGCAAAAAAAACACTCATCCTAAACTTGACTTTGGTCTCAAAATCCCAAGTAGTGTGTGAATGCTAACCTTAACCCTACCTGGGGTGTCACCTGAGCATTTCCATGATCTACTGTATGATTTTCTAAAATGCGCACTGTATGGCCTTACCTTTTAAGAGTTTCTCACCAGTTCTTGGTATCTGGAGGTAGACTGGAGTCTCATCCACTGCAAACAAAATAAAAAAAAATAAAAAAATGACTAAATATGTGGAACAACGGGAACAGAAGATGGTTGTGAATGTCTCCCACCTCTTTTGGAGATCTTGGCCAATTCCTTTCTGCAGATGTCCTCCAAATACTCCTTCATGTCGGTGACACCTTTGCTTATGACCCCCAAGGAGAATTCTGGATTTAGAACCACCTTGGGCACAACTCCATCATGAGGAACACACAGGGAAGGGTAATTCTAGCACGAGAAGGAGAACAGAGGGCTACAGGTTATCAAGGAGAGGTGACCACTTGGCCCATCTTGTCTGATTGCTTCTCAAGGATTCCTGGGAATGTACTTTGACAGCATGACCGGGCAGTGCACCAGCAACCCCAAGTGTGAAGAAATGCCTCTTTTTCACATTCTTAAATGTCCTATCACCTATTCTCCACCTGTCCTCTGCTTTGTGGATGAAACCGCACACTCCTGGAGGTTTGAAAGGACACCCACACTCTCCAAAGGCTAAGGACCCGGAAAGCAGATCTAACTGCGACCAATTAAATCAGTCACAGACTGATGATGTCATTCAGAGACCAGGTAGGATGTGAACCGGAAGTCCACACAGCGCCGCGTGATCAGCGATGAGGATCGCTGCTCTGATGTTACCTGCAGGAAGTGAATGTGATCCTCTGTGTCCAGAACGAGCCTGAGCTCCCCCTCTCTCTTGTGAAGACCCATGATCTCCTCCTCCAGGCGCTGGACGTGTCCCTCCACCTGGACGACGGCCGCCTTCTCGTTCGCCGCGATGAGGCTGTTGGCCTCAGTGCAGAGTCTCTCCGTGGACCGGATCATCTCTGCGAAGATCTTGCCGCTGTCTGCCATCGCCCGTCGCGCAGAGCTCTAATGTTTACAATTTAACAGAGGTTTACAATTTTTACAGTTCTTTAAAACTTCAAAGACCTCAATATGACCTTCTCTTAGACTTCTTTTTTACTGAACTGAACAGAAAAGTTGCTTCAGTCTGTCTTCGTGCCTCTAAGACCTGGCCTTTCTCTAATAAAGAGTTTGTGTTTTTAATACTACAGGAGCCTCAGGTCATATGCAGCTGTTCCTCTCTTGTGTCCTTGATCTCCGCTGTGTATTCAAGTGTCCTACCGATCCAGCGCATGATTTAATTCATTGTATTTCTTTCAGGATTGCTAGAGGCCAGACTCAACAACGATGACCAAATCAGTATTAGGTCTGGATTGAATTGTATTCTGCAGCAGCTCTTATTGCAGGGGTTGTGAAATTAATCAACTGTTTACAGCTTTCAAACGTGGCTGAAGGAAACCCTTCACACTTCCCCTTGGATTTAATCTGTCTTTCCTTCACTAATCTCCAGTTCTGCATCCTTCCATTCTCCTTTCCTGCCCACAGCCCACCTGCGCTCCCTCTTTTCCCTGTCCACAGCTGAGGCTCTAGGTGCCAGACTCTGTGTGTCGTCCTCTGTGGAGCGGACCTCTTGCCTGAGAGCCAGGTGCATCCCCAGTCACGGCTATAAGACAGAGCTGAATCCCTGCACACGTACTTTGAGAGACTCTGCTTCGTGCCTCAGTTCTTCCAGCTCCTTCTCTCTTTCCTGGATTGTCTGTTGGACTTCGGCCTGCGTGATCGCCAACACCTTCTGTGGAGGAGCACAGGAGGCAGAGCAACCTGTTTACTTCAGGGGAGACGCCAGGGGACAGACAGCCGGGGCTGGAAAGCTGAACGGAGACCTGGCTCCACCGTGTGGGTTGACTGAGGTGTGACACAGGACGTACCGGTACTTACTGAACACCATTCAGGCCATAATGTGAAATAAAAACCCTAGCAGAGGGTTCTGAGATGATGACCCATGACAACAAGATATCTGATGCCTTCACCGAAGAAGAGATCTGTGGGCAGTTGCATAAAACACCTCAAATGAAATTTAGCCTTTTAAGTGTTCCTGAAATCGGCCGGCAAAATCCTATCACCACCTCCACGTGGTGCCGGCTTGATACAATTGGATACAACGATTCGTTGGAACTAACGGTGAAGGTCTCTGATGGCAGGCGGAGTGACGCGCCGGTTGGAGTATTCTCTGTCGCATCTAATGGCAACGTCAGCTCAAGATTTGGTTATCGCACCAAATGGAGATGGGCGTGCCGACAAGCGGACCCTGCTGATGTGGGATTAATGCTAGGATGATGAAGAGGAAGAAGTGTTCCTGAAATCCAAGGATGTCCTTAACTAAGGGAATGTGTGTCTGTGTTTGATACCTGATACCTGTGTACCTGGTGCAGCCGACCCCAAAAATTTAGTGATGTTCAGTCTCCTGAGCAGTGAACGAAGACTTCGCCCCCCCCCCCCCCCCGACAAAAGTAAAAGCTTCTTAAAAAAGAGGATGTTGTATTAAAAAAAAACACATCTCCAGTCCTGGAAAAGTGGGTGTTTCCATTTTTTTAACATCAGTGGCTTTGAATGGGGATGCCCGGTTTAAATTAAATCACACTATCGATAGTGTTACTGTTATACTAAGCTAATAAAAAGAGAAGATTTCTTAATTCTTCTCCCCAGTCTACCTCAACAGGGACTATCCCTTTGCTAGTTGGTGTTGACAATAGAAACTTTAAGAATTACTTAAATAGTATTGTAGGGTATATTGATTCTCAATTAATGGAACTGGCTTTTCAATTATTGAGAGAAGAACTCCTTTCCCGTGTTTCCACAGGGCTGCCCAGGCTTGATCCTGGAGGGCCAGTGTGCCTTGAGTCGGCTTGTTCTCTGATGACTGGACCAAGTTAACACTTCTCTCAGGTGCTTGGGCAGCCGGGAAGCGCGAAGGCCCTTACCTGTCCCTCGGCTCGCTCTTCCTCCGCGGAGACGACATCGTGGTCCCTGTGCTCCCGCACGGCGCACAGCGCGCAGACGCACATCCGATCGGAGCGGCAGAAGAGCTCCAGCCTCTTCTCGTGCTGGGGGCAGACCTTGCGGGCGAGGTGGCCGGCTCCGTCCACCAGCTTGTGCCTGCGGAAGGCGGGCGAGTCGTAGTGGGGCCTGACGTGGGCGTCGCAGTAGGACGCCAGGCACACCAGGCAGGACTTCACGGCTGTCCGCTTCCTGTCGGTGCAGAAGTCGCAGGGCACGTCCTGCCGGGCCGGCGGGAAAGGGACGAGCTCCGGCCTCGGCAGCCTCTCCGGAGGGGTGCTCGGGACGGCCCGGCGCAGCGCCGGCCGGGGGGTGAAGGTGGCCCTGCACTGCGGGCAGCTGTACACCCCTAGGGGATCTGCCTGAGCCCAGCTGACCTCGATGCACTCCAAGCAGAAGGTGTCCCCGCAGGCCAGCGTGACCGGCTCCCTCGGCCAGTCCGCACACAGCGGACAGCGGAGCTCCTCGTCGGACAGCCAGGCTCCGGAGCCTGCCATGCTGAGCGAGGGGTGCGGAGACGAGACTGCGGCGTGGCAGACAGAGCCCGCCTGTATTTCAGCAGCCCTGCAGTTTGGTAAACAGGCTGGCCGATGGAGGTGAGATAAAGATAAACCGACTCAGCGGAAAGTCTTTGAGAACAAAGTTGTTGTGCTGTGCAAAGGAGAAATAAAGTACTTTCATGAACACTGGGGTTTTCACCCACGGGATACAGATTCACCATACTTACTGTACATCAGATTGAAAACACCACATCGAAAAAAATGATTGTTTCTGCCAGGTTTAAGACAGACGAACGTGCTCTCCTGACGAGCGCGTGCCTGATCTACACCACCTAAGAAACGGGTAACGCTCATGGGCAAAAATATTAGGAACCCCCAATCTAAGGATCTCTGTGAGCCAGCCCAGAGGACAGTGTTCCATCACCTTCCCAGGCTAGACCCATCCTGGGATCTCCGTCTTGTGGAAAACTACTGGGACCAGTAGAAGGTACAGCTCTGCACCACACATGACCCCTGGTCCCAGCCCCAGCTGGAGGCCCACCTCCTGGGAGAGCCTCACCACTCCCTGTCCTCCCAGAGGCCCAGGGTCTTGGTGCTTGGCCAGAGAGTACGACTGATTCGAAGCGCTCGTCTTCTCCTTTCCTCCCTCGTATATCTCTTTTGTTCAGAGGTGTTTCCGTTCCCCTGAATTTTGTACCACCGCTGTAGTGGCTGCAAAGCTAAGGCAGCTGGCAGTTAACAGCGACTCGTCATACAAAACGCTTGAGGCCGCCAGAAGTAGCCTGTCTGCGGATGCTTGAACATGAGCTTGACAAGTCTGAAATAAGAGGCGTTTCATTCCTGCGACACTTGCCTGCTGGATTATCTGGAATGGGGGGAAACAAAATCTCGTATTTAGGGACCGTGATTTAAAGAAATGCATTCAAGGTGAGATCTCCTCTGTACCCTGTCTGCAGTGGCTTATGCTCTTAGGGGAAAGGAATACTTCCCGATTAGAACTCCAGGCAAAGTATAGATGGGATACAACGGGTATGAATTCATGACTTTCGAGTACACTTTCCCTGTGTGATGAAACCAACACAAGGGGCTGAGACTTTCCCTAAATAAATCGTCTCGCCTGCATGACCTTCATGCCGTGTTGCTGTTGTTTGTGGTATCGGAGGCCGACTGTAAGACATGCAGCATCAGCACTGCATCGCTGCAGGCTGTGGGATCACCAAGCACCTAGAGGGGACGTTTTGTTTTCACCAACAGCACGCCCTTGGCGAAAGGTGTGGGGTGTGTGATGCAGTTTTCCGTTCAACAAAGGAACAATAGGCTGTGTAGAAGGGATTGGTCGATGTTTGGTGTATAAAAACATGCCTGTTAGTTAAGAATTTCCAGGAAGGCCATTGGTTTTGGGGGGGCCACCCCTCCCCTTTAGGGTTCGGTTTCTGGCCTGTGACATCCCTGTAACCAGATCCAACCAAGTCAGAGAACAAATTCTCATCGACAGTGAGGACGCAGAGACTTGTTTTTTCAGTATTTAATGGAGCGGAGCTGTGTAGCTCACTCAAGGTCACCTACAGCACCTGCTCCAGAGCTCTAACCACTTCTCCAAACCACTACGTTTGACTGTTTTCCCAGTTAGAAGTGTGGCTAATTCTAAAATAAGGCCAAGTGCCACAAGTCTGCTGATGTGATCCTTGGATCTTCAAACCGCTAGCAACTGGGTGAACAAGACGAGCTGAGCGACCTTCTCTAGTATCTGATCCACTTTCTTGTTAGTTTTTTAAACTGCTAGAGATCGAGAACCTGTGGCTATTCTTTTAGTTAGGATCTTGTATATAAAATTAGGAACACTTGTTTTCTTCCCGTCAGAATAGATATTTGGAGCATTTGCAATCAAACTTACTTATCGCAGACAGCATGTAGCTGATCACGAGTAAGGACAGAGGGCCTGATGGTGACACTCACCACTGCAAAAAGACTCAAGTCTCCTTAAAAAGTCCCTAACAGGACAGTCAGTGATTTATTGCCAAGAGGAAACTTCTCTTAGGAAAAATGTATCCCAGTTACATTCTCCACATTCTCTAGATACTGTGCACTTATAAGATTCCTAGCCATCGATTTTGCTTCAAACTGTAACTGTAACTTAACTCTTCCCTTTTGTAAACCCCTTTTTTAAATGTGCAAAATTCAGTATGCTGTTGCATGCTTTAACACAGAAACTCTTAAAAGGGTGGTGCTAAAGTATCTGAACTGGAAAATCTAAACTGTACTGTGTTTGAGGGCAGTCCTGACCCAACCATTTAACAACTGAATCTTGTGGATCAAGATTACGCTTAACGCCTGTGGCTGATGTTTCTTTTTTGTAGTCTACTATTCATGAATTTGTTTCTACCTTAACATTTTCACAAACAACAAATGCCAGAATGCGAGGCAGACAAGATACACGGCCGCTGCATGAAATAAGAACTCGATGCCTTGTTTTCTTAGCAACCTGCACATTTATTTGAAGGGAAAGGAAACAGTTCTTGGCAGGGCTGCCTTAAAGATCAATAAGAACTGTCAATAAGACACAGGTGTTAGCTCTGAATCTGCTGGTTTCCCCCCATAGAGCAGATGACCGAGACAGTCCGCATGTCTGTCTGTGTGCTTGCAGAGGGGAGGAATTCGAAATCCCTGGAATTCTGTAATGGATATACATTCTGTCCCCACTGAGAAATCCGGACTTTCTGCGGAATTATACAGAGAGGGCAATGAAGGATGGAAAACGATAATCAAGTTTCTCCAGGTGGAAAAAAAAAAGCTATACGGTAATCATATTTGTTCAGTTAACACGTCCAGAGTTTGGCTTGCCTCTGCCTCTCTACTCCACACGCCCCAGCCAGTTTCACTTAACCGACCACAACCGTTCTGACGCCGAGCCCCACCTGGGGCGCCTCGGCCGCGTGCACGCGCTGGCGGTGGCGCTTCAGGTCCGAGGACGTGATGAAGCGCTTCCCGCAGGACGCGCAGGGGTGGGGCTTGTCCCCCGTGTGGATCTGCTGGTGCCTCTTGAGGTTCCTGAGCTGGCTGAAGCTCTTCTGGCACGCGGCGCACTCGAAGGGCTTGGCCCCCGTGTGGGTGCTGTGGTGCCGCCTCAGCTCGGCCAGCGTGATGAAGCTCTTCCCGCACCGCGCGCAGCAGTAGGGCTTCTCCCCCGTGTGGGTGCGCCGGTGCCTCTTGAGGGAGCCCAGCTCGTTGAACCTCTTGCCGCAGTCGGCGCAGCCGTAGGGCCTCTCGCCGGAGTGCGTGCGCAGGTGCGACTGCAGGTGGCCCACCTGCCGGAAGCCGCGCTGGCACTGGGCGCAGCGGAAGGGCTTCTCGCCCGTGTGGGTGCGCTGGTGCCGCTGCAGGACCGCCAGGGTGGTGAAGCTGTTGCCGCACACGGGGCAGTGGAAGGGCGTCTCGCCCGTGTGGACCTGGTAGTGGCGCCGCAGGTTCCTCAGCCGGTTGAAGCCCCTGGCGCACTCGGAGCAGCGGAAGGGCTTCTCGCCCGTGTGGATGCGCTGGTGCTTCCTCAGCTCCGACAGGGTGGCGAAGCTCCTGCCGCACTCCAGGCAGAGGTGGGGCTTCTCCCCCAGATGAATCCGCTGGTGCTCTCTGAGCCTTTTTAATTTGCTGAAGCTCTTTGCACACTGGCTGCAAGGAAAGGGCTTCTCTGCCGCCGGATCCATGCGGTCGCCCGGCTCTCGGCTTCCCGCGCTGCCACTGTCCTGAGTGGAACCTGTTTTACACACCCTCACGTCCTTGACGGGCAAGCCAGAGTCCGGGTCTGTGACCTTGGCAACATGAAAGGAGTCCTTCAGGAGCTCTCCCTTCGTATAGAGGAGCTCGGATGTTTCCTCTGACTGTGCCGCACAGTCATGCTGGTGTTTCACCACTTCGCTGTCGAGAGGCGCGAACTCCTCTTTAATGTGGACCAGCACGATCTCTGACACCTGTTGCATTCCAGGGTCAGCCATCTCCTGTTCACCTGTGAACGAAGAGCATTTAGCAACTCAGTGCACTTGCAGAAGCGCCTTTTCTACACTGGTGCACTAAGACCCACACAGACTACAGGGTGAGCGCCCCCTATTGGTCCCACTAACACCTTTTCCAGCAGCAACCTTAGCTTTCCCAGGTACTGGCCGGGCTCACACCTGCGGAGCTCCAGTGGGCTGCCATCTGTGAGCTGCAGGGAGAGTAAAGAGAAGCGTGTTTTAGCCATACCGTAATTCTTTGTCAACCAAGTCGGTTCATTCCTGCAGGTTTTGGGTATGCAAGTTTTAATTTTAACCTTTCATGCCTGTTTTCTGTAACTGCAGGGCAATCAGAGTCTTGGCTGAAATCAATCACCCCCAACACCCCACTGGGAAATACTGGTTAGTAAACTAACAAATCCATTTCTAGACAGCTCTAGAAGCCCCATCTTTTTTCTGTTATATTTTAAGTCGGAATCATTTTTTATATTGTATAGCTTCCCAGCATGAAATAAGCACTTGTTTATCGACGTACTTCAAAGCTACAACCATCGTACTGGGATGTGAAATTGAGGTGGAACGCCGGCTGACTCCCAGTCAACAGCAGGGGGGCACGGAGAAGGGAGGATCCCAGTCACAGTGGGCTAGTGACTCATCTGGAACATCAATGTGACCAAAATGCCCGATTTTCTCTGCCCTTCTGAAAAGGAAAAAGAAGTGTGCTCCCTCTTTCAGCGCAAGCGCCAGTGTTAACCGAAGAGTTAACAGGATAGTGCAGGCCTAATTATCTACACCACATTATAACACTGTTTGATAAAATGCTCATGAAACCATAGCTACACATCTTCACCGCTAGGTGTATGAATCGAAATGCCTAATGGCTAACAGACTACCTTTACCTACTGTTAAAAAATTGGAATACAACATAAAGTGTTCCTGTAATATAATGAGATGTCCAGCCTGAAGCCATTAAAGATCCCCTGGCACTGCTCGTAAGAGTAGGGGAGTTAATTCTCGTATCCTTGATAAATTCCACTCAGGTCCTGCAAAATCCCCAAGTCTTAGGGATGGAATGCTATACAAGAGCAAGGAACTGTTACCTTTATTATTTTAACGCCATTTTTTTCAGGCCGATTTTGCATTATTTTCAAGGCAAATGGTGATAAAACGTGTGGAACCCAGGGGTCTTTAACTTGAGTAATAGAAATGTCGAAGTCCTAATTATTATCAAAATAATTCATAAATTACTTTAGAATCCATAGTTCAACGGATATAGATGGTAGAGAGCCGGACTAGAGACAAACATGTTTGAACAGTGCAGGCGATTTGAAACTGTTACCTCTTTAAAGTCATTCCATAAAGCCTGCGTGGACTTTGCATTCCTGTGAAATAATATGCAAATAAATTTACATTAATAAAAGATCTTTGTACGTCTGGCTATTTGCAGATACAGTTTGCTAACTCGTGTAGACGGACTCTGCTGTCAGTTATATTTACTTTACATTCTTTATATGTCATACCCAGCTGCACAATCTCTCTTCACTTATACTTGACAACAAAAATCAAGTTTTTCCATTTATTCACTCATTCATTTTTTTTTTCCAATGGTGAGAGGTTGCACAGTTCCAGCCGCAGCTAATGAAACTAGAGGGCTTCCAAATATAACGTCGTATTTAAATTTGCCGATGTTGCTGGTTAAATTAAACCGTAGTGTTAACTGGAATGCAGCCCTAGCTAGAAGAAACCCAGAATTTTCTGTTCCTCATAGTGAACGTTTACAACTAGGGACATGCAAGACTATTCCGTTTATCCACGTAAACTTTGAACTACGTTACAGATAGATCTGTTGCTGGTATTTTAAGTCCTCACCTTCTGAAAGACACAAGGACAGCCTCCTCTATCTTTGCATCTTTGTTTTGGCGCCCGACCACTGAATTCCGTCCCCCGAGCAGTAATCGCTCTGGGTAACTGGTTCCGCGTTATTTAGTTCCTAAGAGCAACTTTGCGGACTCCTTGTTGTAAATCTCCAATAACTAATTTAAATTTTAAGGTGTGTTCGTTATTTATTAAGGTTTAAAAGGCAAGCATCGATACAAAGTGTTTCTCCATTGAATGATCACTTTTTCGTGATCCATGTCACGAATACATTGTACAGGTGTGACAACCTGGGATGCGTGGATAGGGGAAACGAAAAGATCTACCGAGGTGGCGCAGTGGCACAGGGGTTGGCATTAACCGTAAAGGATGGTGGTTAGGGACTGCAATTCTACCTTACCAGCAGGTCCTGACGTCTGGACGGTGAGGTAATGTACCCGCCGCGGAAGAGGGCGACTAGGATATACAAAGTGCAAAAAACAAAGTGTCCCGTTTCAAATTCAATGGGAATTTTACCGATGTGAGATAAGAGCCATTTTGAGGTAAACTCCTACGAACAAAGACCAACGTGTCTGAATGATAATAAGGAATCGTGACGCCAAAGACGAAACCCACAGCTCGGAACCAATATCCATCACGCCGTGGTGCTGGAGGGAAGACGTCTGTTGCTGGAACCTGCAGTGTAAACAAAGATATGATGAGGGGCGTAAGAAATAAACAGGTAAACCCTTATAAGTTAATGAGCATAATAAAATAGTGACTCAGGATGTTTTATTTTCAGTAATAAATGTAATACGCATTATAACAAGTACGGTATGAGTTTTAAGTTCTGTACTTTTACTATCTGCAAAAAAAACTGCCGTATTGAGGAAGTGCCTACATATCAATAGTAGTGCGTGATGGGCATTTAGGTTCTGTGTTTTCCGCAGATACTCCGAGTGAGTTTTCTAGCTCCAACAGAAAGTTATAGTTTTCCCCGGAACAGCTAATAACCACCAGTGCCGCCTGCAGCTTTGAAACCGTCCTCGATTGCCTGGAGAACCCTGTCGATCAGTGGTGTCACCTGTGCTCCAATCTGCGTGCAGAAATATTCCTAGCTAACATTGCACTTCATATAAAGTATATGTTATAGTAATTTGTATTAAGACGACAGTAAGTTGTGAGGCAGGTAGATAAATGCATTGACCTGTACTTTTCAAATAGTCTTCAATTACTTCTTCCTTTGATCAAGGCTTAAGATTCTTAATTTTAACTTAACTTGTGTTGGTTTTTTTTAACCGCGCTATGAGAGCAAACATTTTATTGTAGTCTGTGTGTGTTCTTTGCAGCATGTACAGAGCTGCAAAAACCGTCTGGAAAGAGGGGACCAAAACAGAACACAATCTTGTAAAAAGTCATGTTAGCACACGTGCTTCTAACTGTGTCGTCTCTATTGAAGTATACTACCCTAGCTGTTGGACCGTCATCTCATTTTTGAATTAAAATTGTGAAATGAAAACCGTCGATGTTTATGATGATAATTCTGTGCTAGCACCTGCCATGCAGCAGAATAGTTGAAGAAATTATTTAACAGACTGAACACTATGTGTATATTAGTCTGAAACCACTTGGGAATGGAATTTAACCAATGGGACTGGGACTAGCACCCCTGCTGTAATGTCTTTAATGAGAGTGTGACATACCCGTGGGCAACTCACAACAGGAGGTTTGAAAATTGGTGGGTCCAGAGCAACAAACACAAAAAACAAAACCTCAAAAAGTCCCCAGAAGTCCCCGGTCAAGCGATTAGCACATACAGGTATTCTCCCCTCAGGCTACAGCCACCCAGTCCCACAGACCAACGCTGGAAGCTGTCTATTCCTGGTTCTTCTAGAGCTTCCTGCAACTGGTCAGGTGACAGAGCAGCTGCTCATTCCCACAGAGGAATCTAGGAAATGTGGTCCCTATAGCACTGTGCTCTCACAATAGCAAAGCAAGATGTCAGGACCTCTGTAGATCATCTCAGTGAGAGCTGCAATCAGATTCTTCTTAGAAATCCCATCTCTCTCCCAATACTAACTGGGCCCAACCCTGCTCAGCTACTGCGGTCTAAGGAGATGAGGATACAGGGTGGTGGCGCTACGTGGAATGTATGTGACTTTAATTTTTGTGTTTGCCTTTCACAGGAGGCAGATAAAAGGTTGAACTGGTTGGCGGAGTGTCTAGCTAGCTAAGGTCTCCTGTCAATTCCCATTCTGATCAACTGTGAGTTTTTTTGTATCTGGATAGAGAAGATAGATTTCACAATGTCTTCAGGCTGCGTTGCAGAGAATTGCAGAAGGTCAACCAAAGACGGCGTTGCGCTCTTCTTTTTCCCGAAAGACCCTCGCATGTGCAGCCTTTGGAATGACTTTCTGAGGACGAGACAAACCAGCTGGAGGGGGCACTCCAAGCGCAGCAGATTGTGTTCAGTGCATTTTCAGGATGATGCATTTGAGCTCTCCTCTCTGCTCAAGTTTAAGCTGCGCTTTACAAACCGTCTGAAACTGAAAGAGGATGCCGTTCCCACAATTCACTGCCCTGATGCTCTTTCTGTGTCCTCGCCTGAAAGGCTAGCTGCTGTCGCTGCTGGAACATCAAAGAAACCTCTAAGAAGAAAAGCACCTTCTAAGAGGGAGGTTGTTTTGCAAGTAAGTTTTAAGTAACAGTGTTTAATAATGTGAATTCAGAAATTGTATGGAATTTCTTTTGCATTTTCCTTTTGTAACACTTGCTCTGTTGCTTTCATAGTGTTCCTTACACTCCCATTTGTCACTCAGTTGACCCCATTAACCGGATGATTCTACTGATGAAGTCATCAGTAGTAAGCTCATTGAGATCTATGGTGAGTGAAGTGCCTCTGTTGCAGGGGATGAGGCACAAAAGCAAAGAGGATGAAGGAGCTTCTGATGCCGGGTCTGAAACCACACATACCCACATCTCTGATGCCTTCGAGGGGGAAAAGAAGAGTAAGCCTTTCCTTTCACACTTGAACTATAAATTTGAGCAGAAAAGGCTGACAGTTCTCTTGAGTGTGAAACAGAGACGATTGCCAGCAGCCTGGACAGAGTCAGCCCAGTGAGCTTCGTCAGCAACGCAGGAGCAGAAGAAAGGCTGTAGATGAGAGGAGGCTGTCTGGCCCATGTAGTCCATTGCTGGTAGCTCTGGTTGTTCTGTGTCTCTCATTATGGCTGCGTTACTTGTCTCTGACCTTGTGCTGAAGACTGAAGAATTTCTAAATCAAATGCTGCTCTAGTGCCTTGCTGAAGGCAGAGGTGGACCAGAATGTGTCAATTCAGACACCTTTTAAAGTTTACAGTCCACAGACTTCACGTCCACTGAGTGCATTAGGGATATTCATGAATGCTGCAGCTCACTACATAGCTGTGTCAACAGCTGTTGGCCTAGTGGGCCTATATCTCCTGGAACATCTGTGAACATGTGGTAGAATCTATGTTGAGTTGCATCTGTAATTACAGTACATCTGGTGTTGTGATTGTCTAATATTTAAGGACAGCAGTGTATGTACATGTTTTTTAATAATTCTTTTTGAAAATGGCACATGTTTATGGACTGCTCTGGCTACTTCTTCCTCAATAGCATCTCTGACTGGCGAATCGGACCCTGCGACAGACGAGAAACCAGCATGGTCTTCATCTGTGTCCTCCCTGCAAACCACCCAAGAGATGTCACTGTAAGTCAGATTAATATGTTGTTCTTCTGAGCCGAAGCTGAGTTTGCATTGTAGTCTGCTATTAGAAATCAAGGCGTATGTGCCACACATGAAGGGATTCAACCGCTTATGAGGCTTGGTGCCCTCTGTCCAGAATCTTGTAAAGGTTCTGACTTTGTGAATTTGCATTCCTTTTCTCGGTCAAGGATAGTGATAGTTGTCTAAAAAACATGACAGCTTTCTTTTTATTTCTACAGGCAGTTCTGTATGTGTGTTCTATACAGCATCACCATTTCTGTTCTTGTAGGTGCCCAGGTGAGAGACTTTCCAAAGCAGACACACAGCAAGGAGAGAAGGCAGATCTCGTTTGCGTCATGGATGAGAGCCCTTCACGAGGTGCCCCCAGCGTTGAGCACGGCGCAACGGAGCCAGCTGCCCTAACGCCGGGGTTTCCAGAAGTGGCTGTGGTGTGTATTAAAGAAGAGGACTGTGAATCTGAGCGCCAGGCCGACGCGGGGGTAGAGGCCAGCTCTGAGACCTCCGCCGCCTTGAGAAGCGGATTTAACTGCCCCGACTGCGGGAAATCGTTCTCGCAGCTCAGGAACCTTAAGGTGCACCGGCGGATCCACACCGGAGAAAGACTGCATCACTGTGGCGTGTGCGGGAAGGCGTTCACCCAGCCCTGGGATCTGAAGGTCCACCAGCGCGTTCACACGGGAGAAAGGCCCTATCGCTGTCCCGACTGCGGCAAGGACTTCAGCCAGCTGTGGCACCTGAAGAAGCACCAGCGCGTCCACACGGGCGAGAAGCCGCACCGCTGCGCGGACTGCGGGAGGGCCTTCACCCACCTGGGCTCCCTGAAGGAGCACCGGCGCATCCACACGGGCGAGAGGCCGTACCACTGCGCCGCCTGCGGCAAGAGCTTCAGCCACGCCTCCACCTTCCGGGAGCACCGGCTCGTCCACACGGGCCAGAAGCCCCACCGCTGCGCCGAGTGCGGCAGGGGCTTCCGCAAGCGGGGCAAGCTCAGGGAGCACCAGCAGCTGCACGCCGGCGACAAGCCCTTCAGCTGCGCGGAGTGCGGGAGCAGCTTCACCCGCCTGTACCACCTGAAGCGGCACCAGCGCACCCACACGGGCGAGAAGCCCCACCGCTGCCCCGACTGCTCGAAGAGCTTCAAGGAGCTGAAGCACCTCAAGGTCCATCAGGGGATCCACAGCGGGCAGAAGACCAGCCCCTGCCCCGTGTGCGGGAAGAGGTTCAGCCAGCCGGGCAACCTGCGCGTGCACCAGCGCATTCACACCGGGGAGAAGCCCTTCCTGTGCCCGGCGTGCGGCAAGAGCTTCCTTCAGCTGGGCACCCTGCAGGAGCACCAGAAGATCCACTCCGCCGCCCGGCCCTCCCAGTGCGACGAGTGCGACCAGAGCTTCGCCGAGGCGCGCGACCTGAAGCGCCACCGGCGCGCGCACGCGGCGGAGAGGCCCTACCGCTGCCTGCTCTGCTGGCACAGCTTCAGCGAGCTTGCCCAGCTGCAGAAGCACCAGGGGGCTCACCGGGAGAAGAAGCCCAACTGCTGCTCCGAGTGCGGGAAGAGGTTCAGCGAGCCGGGGAAGCTGAGAATCCACCAGCGCACTCACACCGGAGAGAAGCCTTACAGCTGCCCGGTGTGCGACAAGAGGTTCACTCAGCTGGGCACTCTGAAGGAGCACCGGCGGATCCACACGGGGGAGAGGCCCTACAAGTGCGCCACGTGTGAGAAGAGCTTCACCCACCTGTCGACTTTCAGGTCCCACCGGCGGATTCACGCGCGGGGCAGTCCGCAGCCGCCCTCGCCGGGGCGCCCCCCGCGGGCGCCGAAGGAGAAGCGCCACCCTTGCGGCCAGTGCTGCAAGAGCTTCAGCGAGCCGAGGTACCTCAAGGTGCACCAGCGGATCCACACGGGCGAGAAGCCCTACGGCTGCTCCTCCTGCAGCCAGAGCTTCAGGCACTCCACCTCCCTCAAGAGGCACCTCCGCGCGCACGGCGGCGAGGGGCGGACCGGCCAGCCCGGGCGCGGCCCTGCCGCTGGGCCCGTCGCCGGGGAGACGGACCGGAGCCACCCGGACCCTGCCCTAAGCACAGGTCCCTTCAAAACGGGAGCCGCCTACGAAATTGAGGTCGTAATATAATGGAGAGGGAGGTGCAGGACTGAAGGTGTAACTGATGGTTTGCTCCTGTGAAGTTCCCCTGTGTGCTCAGCTGCTAATAAAGTGTGGGGTTGCACCAAGCTGGTGAAATGTGCAAAATATGTGTAAAAGAGTTCATTTATCTGGGGTGTACCACCATTATTCTTTGTTGTCTAATTCCCTACACCTTTTTTGTACCTTTATAGAGAGGTAAAGGCATGCAGGGTCTTTTCTTGGCAAAGGGCTCCAGGGAGTTAGAAGATCGCAGCTGGTTCTCCACATCTGCCCTTGCGGTTTGAATTCCGAGGCAAGGAAATAGTGTTAATGTGCAGGTTGTGTGACTTTGTGAAAGTGTTTATTTTTCTGTTCTTCTGACCGCTTCATCTGAGGAGAATGAGGGCCTCTTATCGGTTATGTGGTGTAAGTTGGCCCCCACTGAAATATAAGTTCTGGGGATTGAGGAAGTATATGGCTCAATGATTTTAAGTGCGACTGCACTTAAGTCGCACTTAATTAAGTTTAAATTAAGTTGTCAAATGGTCCTCTTTTCCTAGTTGTCTCCTTGCCAACCAGACTGTATCCTGTTGTTTTGTTAATGAGAGCTGTAAAACAGGTGACTCTGGGGAAGTGTCTTGTATGTTAAAGTGCCGTTTCAGCAAGAAGTAAACGTAAAACGCACTTAAAACTGTACAAACTCTTGGTGATTTATGTACTGTGATTGAGCAGCATTTAGGCACAGCCTATGGGAATAAGTTGGTGTTGTCAACACCACATAGAAGGGTTATCGTTTCACACTGGGAAGTAGTGCAATCACCAGCTACTGGTTTCCTTTTACCTTTAATTGACTTTTCTGCTGAATTAACTTTCCCCTTCTGTACTTTGTTGGTGATTAGCACTTTGCTCTTTTCATCTTATGGTTGGTCTTTCCTTCACAAGTCTGTGTTCCAGTCTTGTGCTCAGCATTTTTACCCACGACCTTGCTTATACAAGGGTCATGTGATCTTTGGGATCCAGCAGAGGTCACATGATCTTTATTAAGAATTGCAGCGGGGGTCTCTTGAGCACTGGGACACCGGAGAGCATGCATGGCCTTCAGTATGCATCACTGAAGAAGTCCTTTGGGACACAGCAGACATCGTAGCTGAGGCTGAGTGACCGCTGGAAAGCAGAGCTTCACCAAAGAAAGGAAGCTAATTTTGGTGTTTTTCAATATGGAAAAAAAGGCTGATTCCTCTCTGTGCAGAACTAGCTCGAGCAGGTCATAAACCCTGGCTCTGCTGGTAAGGGGAGCTCCTGGCCTGATCCACCACTCTGTGAGGTTTCTCCGTACAAACCGCTTACATCCGTCAACGCTGTCTTTCATTCTTTCACCAGCTGGAAAAATAACCATTGCCCACTGAGGGCCTCCACAGCAGAGCAGTGGAATGTTAGCATTGCTGGAGCAGTTCTGCCTGTCTGCAAGCACCCAGGAGGATGATGATAATAATAATAATTCCCTTACACTTATATACTGTAGCTCTTTTCTGGACACTCCACTCGAAGCGCTTTACAGTAATGGGGATCCCCTCCACCACCACCAGTGTGCAGCCCCACCTGGATGATGCAACAGCAGCCAGAGTGCACCAGTACTCTCCCCACACACCAGCTGTCAGTGGGGAGGAGAGCAGAGTGATGAAGCCAATTCATAGATGGGGATTATTAGGAGGCCATGATTGGTAAGGGCCAATGGGAAATGTGGCCAGGACGCCGGGGTTACACCCCTACACTTTTCGAGAAACACCCTGGGATTTTTAATGATCACAGAAAGGCAGGACCTCGGTTTTATGTCTCATCCGAAGGACGGCACCTGTTTTATAGCATAGTGTCCTTGTCACTATACTGGGGCATTAGGACCCACATGGACCGCAGGGTGAGTGCCCCCTGCTGGCCCCACTAACACCTCTTCCAGCAGCAACCTTAGTTTTTCCCCAGGAGGTCTCCCCTCCAGCTACTGGCCAGGCTCACACCTGCTAAGCTCCAGTAGGTTGCCAGTTGAGAGGTGCAGGGTGATATGGCTGCTGGCAGATTATACCAATCTCTGCAGAGGTTTTGAGAAAACAAGATGTTTCAGCAGAAGGCACTGCTGCCCTGACCCTACTGCACCTTCAGCAGCACCTTCAGCACCTTACCCAGCATGAGCAGCTCTCTCTGCTTACACAAACCTGGGCTTTAATAATTCTCCTTATCAGATGTGGGTTGCTCAGAAGGACATGATTACAGAGTTAGCATCAACCACGTCCCTGCAGTATGAACAGATCAGGTCAGCTGTACGAGTGGAGGTGTGATCATCAGAAGTGTGGTGCTCTTGCCAGGCTGAATGACTGGAAGTGGCTCTTCGAAAGGTGGAGCCACAACACCTTCTAAAGGAGGAACAGGAAAGAGGAGGCCATCATTTTCACAGCTTAGCTTATCCGTCTTTGCTGGCCCTCTCTGATGAACAGCACTGGCAATCATTAAATGGAAAAAAAGTACAGGTACAAGCAAGTGCTGTCACTCCAACAAGGAAATGGACCCTCTTATCTAGTGAACCCTCTGCCCCTTCAGAGATAATAACTCTGGAGCACAATTGAGTTATTAATAGGCTCTGATACTGTACAGCTCTGGTAAAAGAGTAATAATCAAGTGTAAATAATCAAGACAGCAGAAAGGACAACTCAAAAGGTGTGTCTATTCTTAAAATACATCACTGACTGGGAGTGGAGATTATGTTTAGCTTGATCTCCCTACCAAAGAATCCAAGGTTGACATGTGAAATCAGAACCTGTGGCCAAGGAGTGTGCAGCACTGGACTGTAAGGTGGTGAATTCAGATGCTGCTTGTGACAGTACAAAAGTGCTTTAGGCTGAGGTTTCCACAATACAGGAAATCAGAATTTCCTAAAATAAATATGCCAACAGGGTCTCTAAAATAATGTTCAGATTATTTATGCTGAACCTGGTCTCCCAGACTGACCAGAACACAGGTCCTTGATCATCTGTGTTTACCTGCGTCTTAACCCAGCTACAGCTAGACAAACACTTGGAACACACCAGTGATTTTAGACAGAGTAAGTTCTTGAGTAGTGCAATCAAAATGTGAACTGCCAACAACACAGCCCCTGGCTCATAGCAAGACCTACGACTCAATCACATAGTCGAGTGCAGCAAAAGGGCAAATTCTTTTTTTCCTGCAGCTCGCACACTCAGTTTAGCCCAGATCAGCCTCCTCGAAACTCGATTCAATATTGTGCATCAGTCTATACTTGTAGCACTCTGCCTTACAACATGGCAAAACCCGGACTGGATCAGACTGCTGTACAATGGGAGCCCACTGTGCAATGCCAACAACTCCGTTTCGGGACCAGAGGCTCAACAGGCCAGAACATACTGTACCCTGGCTTCTGTAGTGTTGAGCAGGACCTGCGTGACTCTTTTCTAGGTGGATGCAGATCCATTTGCAGGGTTACCTGGGTGGAACCGATACTAATTCTTCCAGCCAGGCAGACTGGAGCAATAGGGGTGAAGTAATTCCTGAAGGAGTGAGGAGTGAGGAGTCCCCCACCTCCCAGCGAGGGCTTCAGAGCTCCCTTCCAGCCAATCACAGAATCACAATCTTGTGCACAGCCTGGATGTGAAAGACTATATATATAGCGTGCAAAGGAACAAGTAATAGGTTTATTCCATGTTGAAAAAAGAAGACAGAAGACTTCTTCACCCCTGAAGAAGGCTCCACGGCCGAAACGTTGTGTTCTCTTTCTTCTTTTTTTCAGCATGGAATAAACCTATTACTCGTTCCTTTGCAGCCTACGCATGCTGACGCAGCTCCCCACCTGAACTATATATAGCATGTTTGCTGGGTAATAATAACGGTGACCATAAAATAAAAAAAATCAACTGATAAGGCAGAGGAGTAATAATAATGGCTATCATAAACTAAAAAAAATGAACCGAGAGGACCGGACTTTGGTACCCCGGTGGTTTCTACAGCCCTGGCGTGTCACGCCTGGGTGTCTTCCCCCACTTCACCGGGCCTCCGGCTGGGCTGCGTGGCCCCACAGTGTCCAATCAGCCAGCGGCATTCGCTCAGCTGCCCCCCCCATCCCCTGCAAACGAACCGTAAATTGTGCAAACAGCTCAGCAGATAACAGAGGGCACCTGGGACACAGTTCACTGGAGCCGGGAAGCCAGCGAGAGGAGGAACGAGAGATTTGGGGTGAAGAGAAAAAGAAGGGGAGCTCTTCTTTGGGGCTCTTGGCATCTCTCTTTCTTTGCCCCTTACTTCCGAGCGGAAGGGAGAAACAGGACAGCAAACCCGCAAAGAGGATTTTCGTTCTCAGCCGCTGCGTGTCAGTCTTTCTGTCTTGACAAGGAGAGAGGGACACAGAAAGGGAAAAGAGCTCTGAGAAGCCACCTTTAAAGGCACTGTAAAGCGTTGGTTATTCGAAAAGGCCTGGGGACTCGCTACAGAGTAGGGCAGCTCCTACTCCATCTCTTTCCGCCGCTCGCTGGGCTCCTGGAGGACTCTCTCCGCCATGTGTACCGGAAAGTGCTCCCGGCTGATCGGGCTGACGCTGCTCACCTCGGCCTTCTGCTGCATCATCGCCAACCTGCTCCTGTTCTTCCCCAGTGGCACCTCGCCGGACGTCAAGCACACCAGCCTGCAGACCTTGCTCATGGGCGGCTTCCTGGGGGGCGGCCTGTTCGTGAGTGTGAACCTCTTCGCCCCCGCGTGTCCCCAGCTGCCGGGGCCCCCGTGGGGGAAGGCAGATGTCATGTCACTGCAGTGGTCGTGATCGGGCACAAGAAAAACCCCCCCCAGCTCCTCAAAATCTCCAACCTGTCTGCTCTGTGCTGGCATTAAGACAAGAGGCTTGTGGGTCACAAAGTCCAGAGAGATCCGCATGCTGTCCTGTGTCTGTCTGATCACTTTCCCTGGTCTGAGTCTTAAACTAGTTCAGCATAACCCTCAGCTTCAGGGTTTAAAAATGCCATGTCATTTGCCAAACCTCTTTATACCGTACGGTGTCGCGGGAAGCCAGAGCCTACCTGGCAAGCAACAAGCGCAAGGCAGAGTACGCCCTGGAGGGGGCGCCAGTCCATCGCAGGGCCAGTGCCAGCCAATCATACATGGGGACAATCCGGAGGCCACAGTAAAGGCCGAGGGGGGAAATTTGGCCCGGACACTGGGATAACTCCCTACTCTTATCGAGAAATGCCCGGGGATCTTTAATGACCACTGAGAGTCAGGACCTCGGTTTAACGTCTCATCTGAAAGACAGTAGGTGTAGGTGCCCACTATAGTATAGTGTCCCCGCCACTATACTGGGGCATTAGGACCCACAGGGACTGCAGGGTGAGCGCCCTCTATTGGTCCCACTAACACCTCTTCCAGCAGCAACCTTAGCTTCCCAGGAGGTCTCTCATCCAGGTACTGGCCAGGCTCACACCTGCTGAGCTCCAGTGGGCTGCCAGTTGAGAGAGGTGCAGGGTGATAGAGCTGCTGGCTTGGTTTAAAAATGTACTGAACTGAAATACTTTAAATCAGTTTTGAAGTTACATTTCCGCTTAGAACTCACCCAGGGCTTAACATTTGCCAGTGTGCCCAAGTTCCGAACCCCAAATGGTGCCCTGAGAAACGGTTCACTTTGCAGAAGTTACTGAACTTTGAACAGTAACCCCAGCCTTTGATGACTGCAGAGGAACCAGTGTCTTAGGGTACGGGGGAGATGTTGGGGCAAACTGCCGCCATTCCTCAGTTCCTCCAGGGTTCGGACAGGAGCCCCTCTGTCCCCGGTGTGAGGATGTCAGCCTGTCCGTCGCCAGGGCCTGCCAGTGTGCCGGAAGAACGAAGGAAGCTCACTGCTGGCCTGGGCTGTGTGTTACAGATGCTGTGTCCGAGCTGCTCCGCCATCAGAGCCGGAGGCAAGGGCTGCTGTGGAACCGGATGCTGTGGAAACCGTTGCCGGGTGAGAGAAAGGGGGCGGAGGCGGTTTGCAGTTGCTCGCTCCTGATTGGTCGTTTTCAGATGTGACACAATAATGATGTACTGTGCTTCTCTGATCTATTACTTTCCCCCCTTTCTGTATTCCAGGCTCTCATTCTGTTCATTCCCCTGCCCAAATTCGAAGCATACAACAGCTGCTCAGTCACTTACCTGAGAGGCAGGGCAGAGGAGGGAGGAGCAATGAGGGGACTGAGATCCTTGGGCTCGTTGTTAATGCCCACACTAGGTCTCAGGCTTCATTGATTTGTTGAGGGCTTGAGAACAGAAAAGGATTTCTTTACACATAGAGTGGTGGAGGGAGGCAGTTAGAAAGTGAGAACCGAACCACCTGGCTGTACGGTTAAGGCACAGTGACACCTTGCAGATCCAGGGGTGGGGGGGACAAGGTTTTGTGATCAGGGTAATCCTGTCCAAAAGGATGACACCCAACTTCCTACTTCTTTTTAGGATTTGGCTGGTATGCTAAGTCTGCAGGTTCAGCTCTGCAGGTTCCACTACTATACGAAGGACAATTAGGGAAACAGCATAGTTTTACAGTACATTACATTTAGGAATAAGCAAATCAAGAACTGACTTCGAGTGCTGGGGGGTTAGAATGTTTTCACAAAAGTAAAATACAAACGTTTGCTTAATACTGAAAAATCTAAAAGAAATTACACAAGAAAAGGCATTACAAGCTTGGTCAGTATTTTGTACGATTGCAAGAGCTTCCAAACGAAGGCCAGGCGCTCGTGTGCACTGCCCTCTGCTGGAGAAAGGCGGTCACTACACCACCTGCTGTTAGACCAGGCTATTTCTCATGAGCTACTGTACGTTGTACAAGACTTTAAAATTGAAAACTATGGTTATATTAATTATATACTATGCTAACAAGAGGAGCACACAATATTTACTGAAAATCTGCAGAAGACAGGCATTTATAGATGCTTTACTCTCACCCCTCCTTAAATGAGCACTCACTTCAATAAGAGACACACTGTACACACAGCTATTTTTGTGACATGAGTTACAGTAACTTCCTGGCTAATGCAAGCTCCAAGTGTGTTCTTACTTTTTTATTACCTCCTCTCAGCTGTTGACATCTTAATCATCACAACAAATTAAAAGGGTATTTTACTAGTTATGGTGTTGAATAGTATTTTGAATGCATGATTTGTATGAATAATAATGAATCACAAATTTAACATTTCATACAACGAATCCATACAGCTGAAGGCCCTAGTCTACCTTAGTTATGGGTTTCAGGCTGATATTGAAAAATAGCAGTTTGCATTAAAAAGGGTGTGTGACCCTCTGTGTCTCTCCAGATGCTGAGCTCGGTGTTCTCCTCGGTGTTCGGGATACTGGGGGCTCTCTACTGCACCAGTGTGGCCTCTGCGGGGCTGGTCCGAGGACCGCTGTGCTTGCAGAACGAAACCCTTGAGTGGGGCTACCCCTTCGCGGACACGAAGGGCAAGTGAGTGCCCCTTCCTGCCCCTCCGTTCGGATCAGAAGACAATGCTCTAAACCTGAAGCATGCCGTTTTAAGCAGCTGCATACTTCAGATTGTGTTCTTTGGGTTGGGGGAGCTTTTTTGTGGCGGTGTAGGGAAGCTTGGGGAGATGTTGACTGTGTTTCCCATTTGTACAGTGAAGACAATGTTCTTCCCCTCTTTTCTCTCTCTCAACCCTGTCACTCCCCTGCCCCCACTCAAAGCTACCTGGTGGACGAGGGGATCTGGTGGAAGTGCTCGGATCCGGAGAACATCGTGCTGTGGCACATCGTGCTCTTCTCCATCCTGCTGGGGCTGGGCGGGCTGGAGCTCATCCTCTGCGGGGTGCAGGTCTTCAACGGCTGCCTGGGCTGCATCTGCGGAGACTGCCGCAAGAAAGGAGGGAGAGAGGTGGGTGAAGCGCGGCGCTCTGTCCGACGAGAAGCCTCTCTCGTGGGTGCTGGG
Source organism: Atractosteus spatula (assembly GCF_055471065.1). Lineage (NCBI taxonomy): Eukaryota > Metazoa > Chordata > Actinopteri > Semionotiformes > Lepisosteidae > Atractosteus > Atractosteus spatula. Next base: position 70,763,821 of record NC_142708.1, on the reverse strand, counting down.
GTCCCAATGGCACGGTTGGGCCCAAGGGGCACAGGAGAGATTATAAGTAATCAAGGGCTACAATAAGTAACTCTTAAAGATGTGTTCTGTTTAGTTCATATACAATAGGGATCATGGGAAGCAGCTTCCTGCAGAGTGTGGCCAAGACTGTTGAACTCTGGGAGATGGAGTTTTCTGACTTGCTGTGCTGAGGTTGTAGGATGTCCTGCCTCAATGCACCCACAATCCTCAAAGTGTACATTAGGCCCTAATCTTGAAGCTCCACTTTTAATCTCCCACGTTTTTGTTTTTCCCCAAAACACACATGGCTTTAAGGAAACTGGACCTTTCAGCTTTTCTTGTCCATAAAGAATGAGACTGAACCCCTAAAATAATGAATGCGTGCCCTTTCACCCATCCTCTCACTTCAAGCTGCTATGCATCTATCATTAAAAATCCTGTACCATTTTCAGGAATCTCTGCTCACGCTGCACACAGAAACTACAGAGCCCCGTTCTTTATTTGTTCAAGTCTCAAAAGAACTATAGATGGTCTCTATTATAAGACGTCCCACTACATGTAAAAAATCCCTGCATTTATGATGTTTTTCAAGGTGCTAAGGAGCAGCAACAAAGAGGATTGTGAATCATTCTGTTCTGGAATTAAAAAAATGTTGAAAGCAAAATCTAATTTAATCTAATCAAATTCTAATTTAAACTGTTGTTACGCTAAGATTATGATTGATTGTGCCTCATTATTAAACTTGAAATCTTCTTACCATGCAAAACGTCGCTGATCCAACTGATGGATTCAGGTGTGATCACTAACTTCAAATGCATGAACAGTGTAGAAAGAAAATCTGCCCTTAAGCACCAAATGATTATTGCTGTGGACGAGACCACAGTTCGAAAGGAGCTGGTAATGCTATCTATTTCTGTTTGTTTTATTATGGGCTATACATTAAATATTGTATAGTATACAGTATATAGCTGTATCTGAACTGTCTCTAGCTAACTACATTATTCCTTATGGAGATTAATTCCCCTCCCAAGTCTATAAATTGCTTTATTAAGGAATGTAACCGGACTTAACAGGGCCCTCTGTACTGTATCTGGGTAGCTACAAGTAAAACAAACTCAAATTTACTGTCATTTATGGTTCCTAACCTTACTTTATTCATTAATTCTCATGGGAAAAGCCTCCCGTTTTTAAGGCAAAGTTTAAGGCATTATAACAATCCCAAACCTCCATATTTCCACTGTCCGTAAAGAGAATTCCCTTTACACATCATTTCATTTTGTCACGGCAATCTGGATCACTGACGTACAGTATAACGGGTCTGCCCGTGTTTTCTTTGTTCTTATTTATTTGCTTTCTTTGTATTCCAGGGTGATGGAGGTTTGTGAAAGCCACAAGATCGTGAGCCCCAGACAAACCACTCCAGAACAACTCAATTTTCTTCTGCTTGGAAGGGGAAGAGACCAGACTTCCACTGCACAGCAGTCTGATCCGGCTACAGGAGCATGCTGCATAGACACTGGTGGCTGGTTGCTGGTGATTTCATGCTTATTAGATTAGAGGTTCTCATTCTCCTGGCATGTCACATTTAAGTACTGTAGCAATTCCACATTATTCTGCTTTGTTAGTAATTTATTAGTTTCTGCTTTATCAGTACAAAAAAGTACACAGCAGCCCTGCAACTGGTAAAATCCTAAAAGGATCACACTGCTATGCATGAGTTGGATCCACTATGTTATTGCAGGGAATACTTCTGATTGGCCAAATCAGATCTGATCATTTATAATAAGATTGCTTTAACTCAGCTTTTTTTCTCTCGGCTGATCTAGGTGGGGCTCTACTTTGAGAACAAACAAAGCACAATTAACACAAGAGCTTGGTTATTTAAATGTGAGTCAAGCTTGTTTTTCATGGGGTTCTCTCTTGTGAGCTCAGCCATCGTAAACTGTTGAACAGTTTATCCATAGCACGTGCAAAGATCCATGGCAACCGAACCAATCAACCCCGTGGTTTTAATCAACAGAAATCCAGCTGGTAATGTAATTTCTGTCTTTATTTTGTTGCATTATATCTTCATTATAATGGGAAAGAAAAGTATAGGGATGTTTCCGAATAAGTGTTATGCAAGAAACTCAAGGGAACCCTGTAACATTCTTGTGATGCCATGAGCCTCTCATGAGACGGTTAGGGTGCCCTCAATACTCCCCTGTGTCTTCAGGTCTGTAGCATTGCAATGGTGTAGTCAGTTCAATACCATTGTCAGGGACTGCACGGCCCTACTGCTTCTCTGTGGTGCCTTCAGCTCTACAGAAAAACCACAGCATTGTCAGGGTGTTCTGAGCCCTATAGTTTTACCAGGGAGCAATCAGCACTATAGAAATACCGTGGTATCGTCAGTTGTTCTCACCTCTATTGCACTGATAAAGTGTACAAGAGTACTGTACATCATTGTACAACATTATCACTGTACAGTCAGTGAAATAAATTTGCCAGGTTTTCTGAGCCCTATAGCGTTGCGAAGGTGCCAGACTCTCAGGGGCCTGGGGCCTTGTATCCCAAAACTGAGTCGGTTGGATCACAAGTTGTAACCAAGTCCTGTTGAATCTCATTCAAATGCAAGAGCTTTTATCAGCGGTCTTGATTGTTTCCCACTCATACTGTGTGGATTGGGGAACGTGTCAAAATCCTGGATCAGGGAAGTTCAGATATAGACAGCGGAAATGCTCAGTTGACACCCCAGGAAGGGTTAGCATTCACACACTACTTAGACCATTTTAAGCTCAGCGCTGGATTTTGGGGCCCAAGTCAGGTGTAGAGCGGGTGGTTTTTTTGCTCCCATCTGAATTATTTTTTAAGGAAACTCCCTGTGGCCTGGGTGGCGCGGTGCACGGCGCGGTAATTGTATCCCAAAACTAAGTCGGTCGGATGAAAAGCTGTAACCAAGCATTGTTGAATCCCATTCACTTGCAAGAGCTTTGATCAGTGGTCTTGATTGTTTCCCACTCAAACTGTTTGGTTAGGGGAACATGTCAAAGTCCTATGCCCAGAGAGGCTCAAAAATAGATTAGTGGAAATGCTCAGTTGACACCCCAGGTAGGGTTATGGTTAGCATTCACGCACTACTTAGACCATTTTTAAGCTCAGGGCTGGATTTTGGGGCCCAGGTCAGGTTTAGGACGGGTGGTTTTGTAGTCCTATCTGAATTTTTTTTTTCAGAAACTTGCTTGGGCCTGGTTGGCGCAGAGCACCGCGCGGTAGTTGTATCCTGGAACTGAGTCGGCGGGATCAAAATTTTACACCAAGCATTATGGATTCTACTTTAATTGCAAGAGCTTTGAGCAACGGTCTTCATTTTTACCCACTCATACATTTAGGTTTGGGAAACATGTCAAAGTCCTATGCCCAGAGAAGTTCAGATATAGACAGCAGAAATGCTCAGTTGACACCCCAGGTAGGGTTAGGGTTAGCATTCACACACTACTTAGACATTTTTCAAGCTCAGGGCTGGATTTTGGGTCCCAAGTCAGGTTTTGACCAAGTGGTTTTAACCTCCTATCTGAAAAGTCCAACAACATGTCCCAGGAAGGTCACCTCCTGCCGCAGGAGCTCGCACTTGCGGGGGCTGGGCCTCAGGCCAGCACAGCGGATGCAGGCCAGCACCGCCTGGAGGTTCGTCAACGCCTGGTCAAAACCCCGGGCATGAACCAGCAGATCGTCCAGGTACACCACACACTGGTTCAGCGGGACCGATGCCAGCACCCTCTCCATCAGCCTCTCGAATGTCGCCCGGGCATTGCACAGGCCAAAGGGCATGACAGTGAACTGCCAGAGGCCGTCTTCGGGCGAGCATCGGGAGCGAGCGGTACCTGCCAGTAGCCGCAGCGGAGGTCCAGGGAGCTGAACCAGGTTGACCCGGTGATGCAGTCCAAGGCGTCGTCTATCCTCGGCAGGGGGTAGGAGTCTTTCCGGGTGACCTCATTCAGCTTGCGGTAGTTTACGCAGAACCTCCACGAGCCGTCTTTTTTTCGGACCAGCACAGCTGGTGCCGACCACGGGCTCGCGGAGGGCTCAGTCACCCCCGCTGCGGCCATCCCCCGGATCTTTTCCTCGGCGGCGGTCCGCTTGGCGTGAGCCATGCGCCCCGGTGGGATGCGGATGGGCCGAGCGTCGCCGGTGTCGATGTCGTGTTGGACCAGGGCAGTGCGAGTGCAGTCCTGCCACGAAGAGGTCCTCGTTCTGTGCGAGTAGGGCCCGCAGCCGCTGCCGCTGGTCCCGATCGAGGCCCTGGCAGCTTCACTGGTACAGGTCCTCAATGGCGTTGTTTCCACGCAACGCTCGGCCCCCACCACCGCCGCCTTGTCTGGCCCCCCTTGGTGACTCAGGGGCAGGATTCAGCACGCTCGCTCCTCGGCTCACAGGCCTGTTCCACCCTGGCGACTGCCGCCACCACTGCCTCTTTTTCCCCCGGCTCCGGCAAGCCTGCGTCCCTCTGCCTCCGCCGGGCCTGCCCTCCACCAGCTGAAGTCGCTCTCCCTGCCACACCAACTCCTGCCGGCCCAAGTCCAAACTGGCCCCCACTCGCTGCAGCAGATCCAGCCCTGGATGGGTGTGAGGTAGCAGGGGTTGCTCACTGCTTTTATTCTCCCATCAAAACCAAAACCAACAGAGGATTTACACACACATAAGGGGACTGACAGAAGACGTACACAGGTTTAGGGTGGTAACTCGTTAACAGAAGACTACACACTTACAAAGCTACACAGGACACTTAAACTAATATAAAACTATTTACATAAGGAGGGTCAGCAGCTGGTCATCGTGCTGACCCTCAGACTCCCCCCGGCTACAACTCCTAGCCTGTTTCGCGGTACCCTGAGTGCCTAGGTGCGCTTCCTCCTCAGCACCGGGAGAAGGCGCTACAATATATCAAAAAGCATGCGGTATGTTGCGGTACGTCCACCGCGTTTTAATGAAGCACACCTCACTCATTTTAAATGGCTGGATCTGTTTTTTTCCTAATAAACCTGTTTCGGGTACAGTTAGACCCTACAAAGATGGCCGACCGAACTCACAAATTGTACACCCGGGGAAAGCTATATCTCACATCAGCAGCATACGGAACAACCGCGTAACATGCAAGACTATATCAGTCGAGATCGGCTCGATCGATGAGGAAGTTTGGGGGAGAAAAATAACTCGTGGTGTGAGAAGAGAATTAAAGGAAGAAATTCTGGTGCTTTGAATGCTGTAGATTGTCATACGGGAACGATTATTGGATTGCGGATTACTATGTGGTTGTTGGAGTTGTTGCAGACAATAGCGTCTTAGACTAAGATATGGAGACATCTAAAGTTGTCTAAACTTAAAGGAAAAGCCACGGAGGTACAGTACTATTTTTAAGAGTCTGGCTGATTGTTTATATTGCTTAAACCTGTCCGTTACGTCACTTTTTACCTGACCGTCCCCCTGTGACATTACACCACACACAGTACAAGTTCCCAGGCCCGGTTCAGACTAGTAACCAGAGGAATTAATGTCTGTAAGTGGTGCATCTGATCATCACAGTCGTTATAAACATAACTAAAGAAGTCAATGCAAGTGCTTTTGAAATGCTGCAACACTTAGTCAGAAAACATTCATTTTCACTAAGCATTTTGAACATAAACATAGGTTATCATTTTAATGATTGAATTTCTCAAACATCCATCAAACACCAACAGTAATTCAGAGTACAATAATGTGGCCAAAAACTCAAAAGGTTAAAATGTACAAAAAGCAGTCCGACGTTTGCTTCTCGTAGGCGATCCCCAGATAATTGCTGGCTTCTGGTGAAAAGAGTGTACCTGGCCATCTGATTTCTCTTGTGGATCCAGACTGGTCTCTTCTTCTTCTCCTTCCTCAGAGTGATATTGCAAGCTGGATGATATACAAAACCAAGTGCTATTACTTTGCCAATAACTATACCTGGACCCAGACCAGAGACACGTTTCCAGTATAAGACTGGGAGGTCAACTGGTGACAGAACAGTGAAGACCAGGCAAGATAATGTTTTTAACTTTGGTTTTTATTGTATTTGTGTCGGCCCAGATGCAAATTTCTCTAAAGCTCGGTTTCATTCCCAGACACTGTCTGCGGTATGAGTCAGTATAGATTTAGCCAGTAAACCAGTCTTGATCTCTGCACAATGGTGTACTTTCACAGCCAGCCACAGCTGGGTTCCTGTGGAAACTTTTCCAAGGCGGGCTGTGTGCATTCTGTGCAGAGGAATGCACAGGAGTGGAGCTCAGTGATATCATCAAGGGACAAGAACCTGATGGAGCTTGTACCTTTTCGCTAAAAAATGCTGTTCGCAAAGGGATAAGAGGATAGTATTTTGCAATACTGTTTTAAACCCAACCAAGCGACGGATTATACAAGAACATGAAGAAGGTTGCCTTCTGAGGGACTGTTCTTTAAAAATGTATGAGAAGCAAGGAAAGCAACGGTTTTGTTGCTTCAACGATTTCAAAATAAATAAAAATCTGGTATGTGGAAAAAAGTGTCAGCTTTGTTTTAGAATCAGTTACAGGTGTGCAGCAATCAGCAGTACACATTCTGTAGTATTTAAGAAATTGCATAGAAGAAACATGCAGCCATTTGCTTTCCAGTATATGAAATACTTATTGAATATTAAAAGTCTTCCCAGTGTCCACTTAGCAACCATTCATTGTCTGTTTGGAATACTGGTGGTAGCTTGTCCTCATCCTGGTTACACCACATTACCACAGTAAGACATGACCACAACAAATGGTCAGTTACAGTGAACGCTCTAACTGACCAACAACAGGCCTATTAATGACTGACGGTGGTTTACTGTGCTAAAAGCTTCTTATGGCCAGTCCTTACTCAACAATAAGCCATGTCACCCTGCAACTCACAGCTGGCAGCCCACTGGAGCTCAGCAGGTGTGAGCCTGGTCAGTACCTGGAGGGGAGACCTCCTGGGAAAGCTAAGGTGTCTGCTGGAAGAGGTGTTAGTGGGACCAGTAGGAGGTCCTGATACCCCAGTACAGTGACAGGGACACTATACTGTAAAAAGGCGCTATTACGGATAAGACGTAAAATCGAAGTCCTGACTCTTTGTTGTCATTAAAAATTCCAGGGTGTTTCTCAAAAAGAGTAGTAGTATTACCTGGCCAAATGTCCTCCTGGCCTTTACCAGTCATGGCCTTCTCATAATCCCCATCTCTGAACTGGCTCTATCACTCAGCTCTCCTCCCCACTGAGAGCTGGTGTGTGGGGAGTGTTACTGGTGCACTATGGCTGCTGTCACATCATCCAGGTGGGGCTGCACACTGGTGGTGGTGGAGGGGAGTCCCCATCACCTGTAAAGCCCTTTGAGTGGAGTGTCCAGAAAAGTGCTATATGAGTGTAAGGATTATTATTATTATTATGCGATTAATGCTGAGTGCTGATAAGAACGTGTTGCCTTACAGGGTAACATTTTGCAACCTTTCCCCCTTCCATTTGAAATGCAGCCCGCCAGCCAGCTCATTTTCCCAAAACAACAGTGTGTGCTCCCACAAAGCCAGGGTCCACAGCCATTCCACCATCAGGTCGCTTTAACTACTTATTGAATTATTAATCTGAACCAGGTAGGATACTTGTTATATGAACCTTCACGGAGTCATATCGCTATTGTGTTTCTTGAGCTGTATTTCATTGTCTCTTAGAATAAACAGCACAAGACAATTCCAAATGCATATATATTTTTTAAATATATTTTTTGCTATGATTTCATTGGGAACAAAACTCATGAGAAACAGTGAATATACTGCACATATTCGATTCACCTCCGATTAGATTGGATGATGACAGAATGAACGCAGGTCAATTACACACCTCCCATTACCTAGTAAGACCTGTCACTGATTACCTTGAGCAAGGTACTCTATTCAGGCATCTACAATACAAATGACCACATGCATAAATGGTTACTTATGTTGGATAAAAGCATCAACCATGTAAATTAATAAATACCCCAGTAGCAGAAATGAGCCGAGGGCCAGCTGGGAAGGTGATGAACAGTGAGAAGACAAGGGTTTTAACACCACCATTTATATAAAATCAGTACTGTTGTAGATCCACACATGTGGGAATGTGCTCTCCTGTGTTTCAAATACTGGGTGTCTGTGCAGCTGTGACTTCAGAGCTTCACGTTGAAAATTTCTGGAGTCATGAGATAAGCAGTAATTGAAACCAGTGGATCTGTGAAATACATTTTTCAGTACGGGAGGTTTCCCTCCCACATCAAATCTCCACAGTGAATATTAAAATAAATCATGACCATTTAAAGAAAGTGAAGTTAACAATGGCCTTTTAATTCTGTTATGCTTATACAACAATTTTTAATAATTCATTGCTTTGATTACTATTGTCTTCCTACTGTGTTTGCAGATGAGAAAGAGCGAATTTGACACAAGAGTAAACAGCTTTAGAAACGTTCTGAAGGGAAAATGTTCTCAAATTGAAAGACTTCACTTCACTTCACTTTTTCATGACTTAATTACCAATTCAGTTCTACTTTTCATTCATTTCTGTTTTAAGATACTAACAAGAACATGGAATTAAAAAACTGTTACCAGACACAGAAGCACTGAAATGACAATTACACAGTAACTGTACCCCATGTGTATAATACGTGCCCTTTTCATACAGATCCATACTGTACTGTGGCCAGCAGAGACAAGAAGGTGTTTTTTGGGTGATTCTTGTATCATGTGGTGCTAATGATCACTCTTCTCATCATTATTGTGATGAAGCTTAGTGTGGGAATTACATGCAAGGCTGCACAACCCCTCCCTAACTCAGTGGGGTGCTGGAGTGGCTCGTCTGTTGAGGATGGCGTGACACTGTTCACATCTTCGCCGTGACAGAAATGGACTTGTACTTAGCGATGACAGTTCAGCACACCTTAATGTACAAATTGGAAAAAAAATAAACAAAGTACAATCACGACACGAACAGACCTCGCCTAAACCGCGGGAAAGGCCAGCCCTTCCACTAACCTAATACGATTACACAGCAGAGACGCCAAGACAGCAGCTGAGTCAGCCTGTGCTGCTCCACCCTTTAGCCACCCTGCTCTCAGACTAACACAATAGGAGGTATGCACCACAAGGGCATGGATCCCCACTACAGCGGTTAATTGCAAAACGTTTTGCTTTTCGCCAAAAGACAGGTAGTGCAGGATTTCTAACAACCTTTCCTTTTAAATCAATGTTTCACGTAAGGCTGCAAAGGGAATCTCTTCCCATGCTGCTGCTGAAATGAACCTCACCGTCTACGAGCTGAGCAGCTTCTCTCTTCTAAAGAGAATTATTGTATCTATACAAACAGACATGCAATCGCCTGAGGGTCACAGCTGCAGTTACGTTTCAGTGAGCCGCTAGCAACTGTGATCTGACACAGGGGAGAGGAACACGATGAGACCGGCAACACGATAGCCTCTTAACACAAGTGTTTTTTATTTGTATTTAAAAAGAAAGCATATCAGAATAAAAAAACAAAGTATATTATCCCAAGGGTAAGTTTTTTGTACAGGTGTCTTCCCTTCCTGTGGTTCTTTATGCACTTAGGCTCCTCTGGGTTCAGGTTTCTCTGAAATGCGAGATAAAAGTCAGAGGTGGTCAGAGATCAAATGACACGGTTCTCGCCACAGCCCCTCCAGATGACAAGTAGCGATCCCAGCTAACAGAATATTGTCCAAGAGATTCTGGGTAACCTGAACTTGCATTGTCCCCACACGAGCGACAGTAGTCCTGTTAAGGGAGGTACAGACCTGAGCGCATGGGAGCTCTTCGGCTCTCGCCTCTGACCCCCAGACACCAAAGGCAAGACCATTCCTGGGAATGAACCCTTGACACGGCCACAGGGAAACAAGGAACAGGTCTGCCCAGCCGCAGGAGCCTGGGTTATGTCGTGATGTGTCGTTCTTCCAGCCCAGCGCTTCTTAGCTGCTGGCCCTTCCAAAGCCCTCCTTTGCAGTCCTCAGATATAACTAGCATCTTATCGATGACATTGAGCTTGCTCATTAGTTATGCAAGAACGAAGGAGCTGGTTGTGGTATCTTTTTGCACTGCGGAGGATGAGCAGTGCAGAAGTTCAGTAGCCCAGTTCACGAGCGTGGCCTCATGAATGGACTCCCCATTCAATTGCATACAAAAGAACTCATTAGACCCAGGCACTCCAACAGTTCCACAATGGTTATGTTCCATACAACCTGGCTTTCTCTCAGCCCCTCTCGGTAACGAGCATGCACCTGTTAATTAAGGCCAAGTCCCGCTGTCCTGCTTCTGCTTCTCCTCTTGACACTTTCTACGGAACAAAAGGGACACCCACTGCAGTACGTACAGTAAAACTGTAGTTCAAGCAAAGAGCATCACATCACATCATGTAACGTAGACGTTCACATATCTAAATTCCTAGGGCTGATCTGAATGCTTTTCAGCCATGACTAAAAGAGTACTACTGGAAACAGATACCTGACATCATATCAGATAATGCACCTGTAACACGCAAGACAATGCAGAACAAGACTGCTTCAGGTTACACTCATCTTTTTACGTGAAGTTGGATTTATATAAAGTCGAGGAGTACATGAACAGTACCTCTACTCTATTATAACTGTTCAGTCTTGTTCAACAAGTAAGCTCTATACTTCCCTACACTACGCTGGACTTCGAACACGCGTATAAGTGTAAGGAATTAGCATCATCGTAATTAAGTAGAAAACAGCATAAGGTTTATGGAGCCCAAATTATAGGGTTACATTGTACTATTAATGTCAACCAAATGCATATTTTAAAAATTTGATTTAGTGTATGTAGGTAACACAAGCTGCTTATTATTGTCATAACTTTTGTCTCGCATAGAGAAGGAAAATTCAACACTGGGTTTGACAAGACAGTTTGCAGAAGTGATACAGCTGGATTTGTAAAAGTCAACAAGGACTTAAAACTGCCACGCCTATTACATTTGCTAAGGGTGTTCAGTACATCAGCTCTATAATTAACATACCAAACAAACAGGGGAAACCACCACACCTACTAACAAAAGTTGTTATATTTGAATATGTAGAATACAGTAAGGCTAATGGTTAAGTAACTTTATAAACCAGAGCGTGATTTAGAAAAAGCAGCAGAATATTTTATACAGAAAAATATGAATAACAAAGATTTTTTTTATTTATTCCAATTTTTTTATCACTTGATTCAAAGCACTTTTCAAAAGCCACAATGCTTTTTAAAGGGATTTTAAAAGGGATTAAATGCAATTCAACTTTATTTGTCATTATACTTACAAGGGTGCATAGTATAGTGAAATGTGTTTCTCATGAGTCTCTCAGGTGCAGTAGATATATATATAGAACAGCAGACAAGACAATAGACAGACATACAATAACAGTGTAAACAACAGTATGGTGCCAGTGCAAAATTATCAAAAACACACAGAGAAAAGTACAGTGTACAAACAGGACAAAAACAGTGCAAAAGTAATACAGTGATTATTAAATAGTACAACTTGTACAGTAGTACAACTTGTACTAGTACAACTCTTTGAAGGATAGGAAGAGCAAGCACACAAATTCAGAGAATAATTTTACAACAATGCAAACAAGAATCCTAATTAAATCCAAACCTACTGCTGCACACTGTTGCAAGCACATGCCTACAGCGGTAAAACCTCAGATTCTGGAATTAGAAAACGTAAAACTGACATTGTCTTATTAGGGTTAAGGTAAACATGAGACTATATCTGGAGCAGTCTGCCCGTGTGAAGCCCCACCACCCTGCTAGAAGGAAGGTTGAAAATTCCAGGAGCACATGGGACAAATCGTGGAATAACAGAACTTGCTGAATAGAAACAGTTAGAATGGGTTTGTTTAATGCTTCTGCTCAATGCTAAAACAATAACTAGTAAGCTAGTCATCATGCCAACCCGTATACAATAGTTAAACTGATCATGAACTGCTGATGATGGTGGTACAGTCCTCCAGCTGGTTCCGCTGGCTGAAAGCCTGTATCTGTTGCTTTTGTGAGCTCGGTAAAGAAATTGTTTTCCACATCCCAGTGTGACGTAGTCATTTCTTCAACTTCCACCTCTGTCGACCTGGAAAAACAAGTCCTGCTGCTCGTGAGTGTACCGCAGACAGCTGCAGCCACGACCATTCAAGAGCTGGAAGCAGAGACTATCAGCTGCCTCACCCTCCCGCTGTTTAAGGTAAGATATCTGTTATGTCTTTGAGTTTCCGTTTAAGTGCATAGGTCCCCTACTCTGGACTTCAGGAACCTTAACACACCAGGCTGCTTTGGTAGTTTAAACTGTACACAGCTCTTAAACCTGAACTGGATGATAGTAACAGCACTCCTGGATGAAGAGTTGTTTATAACTTAGATGAGGAAAAGCAGCTGGATATCAGATCCTGAGGAGGACGGGTGTTAGGTGACCAAATTTAACTGTTCGGCCGAACTGAATGATGGACACTTTAATAGCACAATTTCTGTGCCAAAATTCCAAATATATTCCAAAGGTGTATTCACTACCTTTTCTGTGGAGATGCAATTGCCCATTATATGCTGTTGAATGGATAACTGAGCCCCACTATGAGAGGCTCTGACAAGCGCACTGGGTGAGTGAGCACCACTGGCTTGATTTGCACAAAATGGGCTGCTTTTCATTGCTTAAAAATATACGTGGATGGAAAATAGGGACGTCCATCTCGATTTATTTCGTGATCTGTATTAGCATTACTTGGAAAGTCCCTGTCCATAGCCAGATGCAGCTGGTTGTGGGGGCTGTTTTGCCACAGTTTCTGGCAGAGCCTCAGGCCTTACTAAGGAATATTTAAGAGCCACCAGAATTTTGTGCTGAACCCCATTGAGACAGCTCCAGTATGCGCCTGCTTACCCGGCCAGTTTGGCCCAGTATCACAACCTCAATCAGTGGCACGGTGGAGGATGGGGGAAAGCTCAGAAAGATTCTCCTCTGTCAGTGTTTAGCACTACACACAGGAGTGGTAAGCTCCTCACAGCTGCATTGTCAGCTCTGCTCAATGGTCTTCTTGCTTCTTTGGCTATTAAAATCTCTTACCACTGCCTGCCCCACGCTCATTCTGCTTTCAAATTATCGTTACGTGATTATCATTAACAAATTAACATTACGTTACGCTATCTGATTTTCTGTCAAGCCTAGAAATTTACCGATGAAGCAGAGAAAAATTGTCCCCAGCACAGCTCATTCAAGCAGCACAATTTGGAATGGGAGATATGTGGCGCTGTCTGTCTGGATGAGCTGAAGCCCACGTTGATTCTGTTGTTGCACAGGTCACCGCAGAAGTCCCAGGGGATGGCCCGTGTAGAAGCATATGCTTCTCTGATGGAAGGACTGGACGAGCTGGATTTCAGGTCGTCCGCGATTCCCTGTCATCTGGTGCTGACGGGCGATGATGCCTTCCCTCTGGCCATGAACGACAGGGGCCAAGTCCTGATGGCAGCCTCGCGATACGGGGCGGGCCGCCTGGTAGCCATGGGGCACGAGGACTACCTGAGCCTGCTCCCTGGATTTGTGGAGAACGCTGTGGCCTGGCTAAAGCCAACCCCGGAGGCTAAGGTGGGCATCCAAGAGGCCTGCCGCTTCGTGGCGGACAATCTGTGCTACACGCCCACCAAGACGGAGCTGACCACCTCTTTCAAGAGCGGGATGGGGGTCTACATTACCACCGCCTATAAAGATGACCAAGTGAGCGAGCTCATTGCTTTCCTGAAGGAGGGAGGTGGGCTGCTGATTGCTGGTGAGGCCTGGCACTGGTCCCAGTGCCACGCAAACAAGAACCCTCTCCTGAGTTTCCCTGGCAACAAAGTGAGCAGTGTGGCTGGTATCTACTTTTCACAACACCAGGGGGAGACTGGCATCGTCACCATACCCAAGGAGATCCCCTCCAGCTGGCTGGCTGTTTCGTAAGTACCTCTACACAATCTGACTGATTACGTAAGGTAATTAGGTGGGTTACTGTTCAGCCAGAAGACCCCCTGCTGTCAGGTTGATGCCAAAATAAAATGAGTAGCAGTCCAGTTTACGGGTGACATGGTGGCGAAGAGGTTAGCATTGCTGCCTCACAGCGCTAGGGCCCTAGGTTGAATTCCGGACCTGGGGTGCTGTCTGCAGGGAGTCTGTATGTTCCCTCTGGGTTTCCGTGGGCTTCCACCTACAGTCCAAAGACATAGTGGTAGGATAACTGGCTTCTGGGAAAATTAGCCTTAGGCATATGTGTCTACATCTGTGTGTCTGCCCTGTAATGCACTGGTGTCTTGTCCAGGGTGTGCCCTGCCTTGTGCTGGTAGCCTTCTGCTGGACCTGCAAACTTGAATTGGAAGAAGCAGTTAGAAAGTGGATGGATGGAAATATAGTCTAGTTTACCAAACTATGTGTTGCACATGGTACCTTTTGTCTCATTGTGAGAGTAATGGGGCAACATCCCACTGCCTGCTCAGTGTTGTCTATAGCAGCAATAAGTAAAAGTTTATTCCATGCTGAAAAGACCCGAAGAAGGGTCCGCAGCCAAAACTCTCTTTTCTTTTCTTCTCTTTTCAGCATGGAATAAACCCTTACTTGTTCCTTTGCAGCCTACGCCTGCTGACCCAGCCACCTGCTTGAACTTCTATAACAGTAACAGGCTGGTAAATGAAACCACAAAGGAAACAAAGAAAAGGGACTTGTAAATAGCTAAAAATATTTTTAACTTTAACTTAAATATTTACCACAGCTAGCCTCACTTGCCTGCATTCAGAGGCCAAAGGCACCCAGAGACAAGGCAGAAGATCCAGATAGTCTTAGAAATAGAGTCCGGAGAGCTGCCAGCCTGGTATCACAGCACCCTCTAGTGAGGTGGAAGGAAGCTGGTCTCCACATCCATTTAAAAACACTGACAACAAGTTGAACTATTTCTCCATGCATTTCAATGTTTCTACTAAATTACTTGTAAGAATGTATAAAAAAAGCTTTATGGGCATTGTATAGGAGGAGTGACTGTTTTTGTATTTTGATGTTTAGAAATATGTATGTGAATAAGCATAGCTGTAGCTCGCAAAGGAACAAGTAATAGGTTTATTCCAGGCTGAAAAAAAGAAGAAAGAGAACACAACGTTTCGGCCGTCGAGCCTTCTTCAAGGGTCATAGCTGTAGCTCTGCTAGGATGTTGTTCATCAAGACTAGAAAACATAAGGCACTCTGCCTCCTTAATTAATATTTGTTAATATTAACAGTAACAGTTATTATGAATACTATTTATTTTAAATATTAACAGTTAATATTAATAGAGTTGATATTAACTTACTTAATGCCCTTAGTTAATATTGTTCTTAATTTGTTCCTACTGGGTGCAATGGAAATGAATCAGCATCCTTAATCATCGTCCTTTTCATTATCCTTTCTGTTTCCTTGCGATATTGTTTTTCAGGTTTAAGAAAAGGCATTTTTTTTCTGCTCAGCATCTAATTTGTATTCTATTCTGACTACATTTTCCTTCTTGTTCCCCCTTGTGGACACTGGCGGCCCCTGAAGTATCGGCAAAGACTTCAAGGAGGACCTGGAGTTCCTCCTGGAGGGAGTGAGCGAATTTGACATAAGGGGTGCGGCCTTACCTTCCGAGATCCTGGTTCACGGGCCGCTTGCTTTCCCCATCGGGATGAACGACAACAACCAGAGTTTCCTCGCCGGGGCCTGCTACGGCCAGGGCAAGGTGATCGCCACCACACACGAGGCGTACCTCTCCCACGAGCCGCTGCGGAAGTTCCTCCATAATGCCGTTCGCTGGCTGGACGAGGGTCGCAACGGCCTTGTGGGAGTCCACCCGAACTTGGGTGGAGCCCACGCACTGTTAAGCCAAGGGGGCCTCCAGTGCGAAAAGACCGAATTCAGTGACAAGTTGAGTGTCTACGTCTGCACCTCCTACAGCGATGCCCATGCAGCTGAGATCCAGGACTTTGTGGCAGAGGGAGGGGGGCTGCTCATTGGAGGTCATGCCTGGTGGTGGTCCCAGAACCACCCGGGCCAAGACCCTGTGATGCATTACCCTGGGAACCGCATCCTCAACAAGTTTGGCCTTGGTATCTTGGGGTCCACCCTGCAGGCCGGCACTTTCAAGGCGCTGAACGCCGAGGAGATCTTCACCCAGACCTACCATTTCCGAAGGTCGCTGCAGCGGTTTGCGGAGGACATGATAGAAGGCAAGTCCCTGGAGACACACGAGGAAGCCTGGCTTCCCAAACTGGGGAACGACTGCGCCGGATATCTCCGAATGAAGGCTCTCGACTGTCCCTCCTACACCTCCATCGTCAGCCTGCTCACTGAGATGGTGAAGAAAACGGGGCTCCCCCAGGCCTGCCAGTCTTGCCCCATTCAGAACTCCAAGGACCAAGTGCTCCTCAAGTTGGGCGTCGAGATCTACAAAGTGTGTCCTGACCCCGACTCTCTCCTGCCATTCATTATCAAGGACTGCGAGGACCTACCCACTGTGTCGGATGTAAAGGTTAAGATCAACGCCAACACTGGCAGTAAGAAAGCTTTGATTTTTGACACACTGAACATTTGAGACAGCTACAGTGGCTTTGTAACATAGTGGTATATCACCTTTTCTTTCTGTGTTGAACTTGCTATCTGATTTTCTGTTGGCACCAGTGTTTTTCTATACTGTTTGACAGTATTTCTCCATCAGAAAAACAACCTTATTTAATTATTGAACGTCTGCCTAAAATGTTTAACCAGCGTCATAAGTACACCTTGTGTAACCCATTTGCAGAAAAAAAAATTCACTTAATGTCCATCAGTTTCTTTACAAATGCCACTAGGGAGCTCATTTTAACTCTAGCATTCTTGCTGGGTTAATGTACTCTTTATACAGTGGTTGTCAAGACAACCTTGAACAGAAGGTACAGTACGTTTCCTTTTCTGTTTCAGATGCTGTGGAATGGAAAAGCACGGGCCTTTATCTTTCTCCCGGTGGGAAAACCAACATTGTTGTGCCTCCAGAAATCGTTGGAAAGAACTGGAAGGTAAACTCTCTTACTTAAGTTCAAGCAGGGAGCTGTGTCAGCATGCGCAGGCTGCAAAGGAACAGGTAAAGGTTTATTCCAGGCTGAAAGGAAAAGAAAAGAGTCGGTGTTAAGTGTTAGTGTTCTGATTTTTCTGTTCCTTTGCAAGTCTCTTACATGCTCTGTTTCTTAAATTTAAAAGCAATAATTAAATGATCATTCCCTTCCCATTAGCCAATGTCCTGTCAATACCCTGGCAATTTATTATCACAAATGGCCACAAGTTGCTCCTACCTGTAGTTAACAAATAGTCCGGCTGTGGGTCTCCTCCCTGCCAGGCGACCAGAAGGGAGGAAGACCCCACAGAGCTCTGAGAGGGACGCCCTTCAATGCTGTGAATTGCAGGTGCAGATTGGCTGCCAGACGGATTACATTGGGCACTGCAAGGAGCTGAAACGAGCTCCGACAGTCTGCGAGAGCTTCCCCATCGCTTCCGAGAGCACAGAGGTGTCAAACCTGTGGGGGGGGCTCATCTATCTCGTGGCACCGGCAAATGTCAGTCTGGGTGACCTAGAAGTCACTGTGGAGAAGGCAGTCCGAGCACCATACTACAGAGGAGGTATGACGGGGGGGGGTGCATTATAGCAGAAGCCAAACAGAGAACTGAGTTTGTGTAAAGGGGGTCCCCAATATATATTGGGATTGGGGACTAGAAGGTCCCAAGCTATGGGGAAAATCCCCCTTTATAAGAACAATGTAAACAATAGAGGAATAGGGACCATAACAGCATGAACTTTGCTCGTGTGACTTGGAATAGAGTAGGCTAACTTTCACCCCCAGCCACGCAAAACATGAGATAACTGCCTTTTTGTTCAACTTAATTCACAAAGCCAACAACTGCTGGAAATCGCGACCTTGTGTAGCCAACATCTCAACAGATAGTGCAGAACAAATATACATCAGGATGACTTATGAATGGGAACTTCCTGCGTTAACAAATTATGTTACAGATTGCTGAAGATCCTTGACAGGTAGGATTGTTTCTGGAAATACAACAAGATATAACTGATCAGTTTTATGTATGTTTGTGGAGTAAAAGGGCTTTAATCTTGTATCTGAAACAGACTCTGAGCACTGCTTTATGGAAAAGAGCACACAAAAGTCAGAACACAACATGAGAAAGCTTATGGACAGCTCACTTAGTACATCTTTGGTTAAGAGGTAATAAAAACAAGGATCTAGTCCAGTGGTTACTTGAAAGAAAATGGGCTAAGATCATTCGATAACCATGTGGTTAGGTCGCTTGTTTCAGACTCCCACGCTAGACACACTACAGAAGTTAATTTCCCCTCTCAATTTCCCCTTAGTGTGTACTTACTGTACATCAACTAGTTTGTGTTTCACTGCCGACCCTGTAAAGTGGTTTTCAAGGTGAATTGAGGAGAATGATGCCACAGGGTCATCACTGTACCGTGACCATGACAAACTGGAGAGCGTCTTCCTGGCAGCAGTGCCCACACAGAGATCCTTGCTCCTTCCTCTCCAGGGGAGACCAGCACCTCAGACTGGTTAGAGGCCATTCGCGGTGCTCCCGCTCCCTGGGCCGAGCTGGAGTTTGACAACATCATCCTGGCGATGCCCTCTGAGGCAGTGCGCTGTCTGGACAACCCAGAGGAGGTGGCGGCCCTGTGGAACCAGATCATGAAGGGCATCGCCGAGCTGGCAGCCATCCCTGAGACGCTCCCCAGGAAGGAGCGCTTCGTGGCCGACGTGCAGATCTCCCACGGCAAGTGTTCACCGGCGCGTGCTCATCGCCGCAGAATTGCTCTCGTTGTATTGTCGGGTCCGTTTATGCCCTACCGTATGAGTGTCGGCGTAGTCTTTTTAAAGATGCTTGTCTCTAGCATTTGTAGCTTTATGCTGGACATTACGAGATTTTAATTCTCGCGTACCTTATGTGATCACGCGATAGCACAATTGTCATATTATACCTCTATCGCTACGTGCAGACTTGCACGTGAAACTTCATAACGGAACCATTATGGCTTTGATCTCTACATCCCACAAAACTGATCCTCATGCTTATATTGATTCTGTTCATATTTGCTAAAAATTGCAAGATTTCCTTATGACTAAACCCCAGTCGAAAGTAAATCCGTACAAATTCTGCAGCGCTGGACATCGACACAATCATTAAACCGAAAGTGCCGTAGCTTCTAGATGCGTTCAGTGCACAATGTAACAGGTTGTACATACACTGAAGAAATCGTTGCTATCTTGTAATTAAGAAATAATTTTTCCCTTGGTGACAGCAATGCGCTTCCGTACGCCAAAACAAATTCTATGCAACTTGTTGTAAAGGCAATAAAGGATTGATCGAGGGATCGGGGAATCAAGGGACTGATTGATGTATTTAAGCGGATTTCTTTTGTCTTAGGTTGGATGCACGCTGGATACCCTGTTATGATGCACTCAACTGCAGCCAGAAACTTAATTGACCTGGACCTCATTAAAAACAGTGGGCTGTGGGGACCCATCCACGAACTGGGACACAACCAGCAGAGAGGAGCGTGGGAGTTCCCTCCACACACCACCGAGTGCACGTGCAACCTGTGGTCGCTCTACATCCACGAGACCGTGCTGGGCATGGAGAAGCACAGGGCCCACGAGGCCTGTACGCCCCAAAACCGAGAGGAGAGAACCCGTCATTTTGTGGAGAAGGGTCGAAGCCTGAATGACTGGAGTGTGTTCACTGCTCTGGAGACCTACATGCAGGTAAAGGAAGCAAGGACAGAAAGGTTTCTGAATTATTTCTTCCTTCTCCTGATTGGTGTATACTGTAGGTGTTCTACATGGGCATAATGGCAGCCCTGTCTCATGGGTGTGATGGATATACTGCGCCCCCTGCTGTTTGTGAAGTGCTTTGCAATCCTTTGGGTTGGAAAGATCTCTATACAGTAAATGCTATTAATCACTTTTACTTGATGATGTAAAAGTAAGTAAAAACTGTCCATATTGCAAAAAAGTATATGGTAAGCTGGTACTATCGCTGCTAAAAAAACAATAGCACAATACTGGCTGACCTCTATCGCTCTTCCTTCGCGTCAGCAGACTTATGTTTTTGAGAATTTTATTTTTGGAACTTTCCAGTCTGCATCCTTGGTGCTAAAACACAGAGAGTCAGCATGTATCCAAGATAAATCACTATTATAGGTTTATTATATGTGCATATTTCATGTGCACTAGATATAGTTGTGGTTTGTGACTGTGTTTTGTTTTCTTCTTTCTGAGAGCGGATTGCCATTGTAGGGAGGTAAGAGGGTTTGATATGTTTTGTTCTGTTCTCATTTTGCGATCAGAGTTTTGGTGATTATCGATAGAAATAATAATAATAATAAACAATTTAACACAAAGAAATGCTATTTTATTACCCCTGTCTTGCAGCTCCAGGAGGAGTTCGGCTGGGAAGCTTTCAAGAAAGTCTTTGCGACCTACCACCTCATGAGCAACATCCCCAATAACAACACAGGCAAGATGAACCTGTACGCGGAGACGTTCTCCAAGGCGGTCGGCAGGAACCTGGCTCCTTTCTTCAGGTCCTGGGGCTGGCCCATTGAGGAGGGCGTAGAGAAACGCCTGTCCGAGCTGCCAGAGTGGAGCGAGCATCCAATGACCAAATATGCCTGAGCAGAGCACAGAGAGGGAGCGACATCACGCCGGCTAGTGTCAGACTGCTCTGCTCCCAGACCGGGCCCACGGGAGGCCCAGTCAGTTACCCTGTGTGATGAATGTGTCACCCAAACACATGGTGCTATCATATAACGTTGCAACATGTGAGCAGGTCACACACTTTGTTTGAGTTTATACCCCTTGGAAATGGGCTGCTTTGGTGTTACAGGTGTGTACAGGTGCTTTAGTGTGTTAATTGCAGGCTTTCTGTTATATTGCTGAGAGAGGTCACGAGAGATATTGCTGCTCATTTGTTCCCTGGGAATTGACTGATCCCATGAATATTTTGCAACAATCCAAACAATCAATTCAAATCCAAACGATCCGCATGAACAAACGGCGATGGACCGGGGTCCTGCTCAGGGTGTGTCTTGCCCTGCGCCTGTTGCTTGCCCGGATAGGCTCCGGCTCAGGCTCCCCTGGGACCCTGAATTGGATAAAGTGGTTAGAAATTGGATTTATGCGTAAATAAAATTGTATTTATCGTTACGTGACGTATGGGAGGATTTTACATAAGGCCAATTCACAGAGTCTGGGGAGGGGTACTGTAAATTAGTTTTGAATTCAGATAGAGTGAGGGAATGATACATTTAATTAATGCATGAAACCTGAGTTGTTCGTGAATCTGAACCTGAACCTCCCCTTGAACTACTTTCATTTTTCTACACGTGCAGAGTATAGTAGAAAGCGAGAAACTATCGTGCTTCCACCTCAATTATCTCGAATACGTTGATTCATAAAAACATACTTCAGATTCTAAATATTTTAGAATACATACACGTATTTACAGTTTACAGGTTTTTTTCCCCCAAATAACAGGTTTGGTAAAAAAAAAACATTGAAATGATTACTGAAGTTTTTACTGTAATTTACCGCAATATCAGGTTTAGTAGAAGGTTTCATATTGTTTAAAGACTTTAAAAATGCGATAATAAAACACCAAATTACACTATACATGGGAACTCGCCATACTGTGCACTCAGCTCACTGGCGTTTCATACAGTAACGGAGTCCACAACAGTTACTTTTAAAGTAACTATTTTATCTACTTTCTATGAATATTCTTCCCACAGGCATCAACATATCATAACCTGAACGCTGAATAATAATTTATCTACGCTATTCTCACTCAATTTAACTTTAAATAAAGTACAAAACACTGAGGTAGCTTCTACACAAACATTTCAATCAAAGCAATCTTTAACGTTCTTTCTTTTCAGTATTTTCCCCACTAACGTTCAGGTGTAACATATCGTAAATCTGAAATAACTTAATTTTAATTTTGACAGCTGTGGTTCGGAAAAACATCGACCTTACAGTAGAGAACAGACGCCGGTAAAGCGAGAATTTACAACCACTTTAAGAAACTGGTATTTCGTGTACCGTTAATAGGTGAAATAGTGCACATTTCCAGACACATACGTTGTTAAGAACGTAAATCACGGTCTAATCTTTTTTTTCCTGGCTTTAAATTTTTTATTCAAAAAATGTTTAAAATAAAAAGTATTCAAAATCACAGTTCAAAGTTTGCGGTCCCTAACGGTAAATCACGCCATCTTCAGACACCCCACCAATCCAACTCAACCGCGGTTCTCCAGGTGATGGAAGTTTGTTTTCCGAGCCTCCCTTAAAATGTACCTACCGTATATAGTCTAGGAATTGGTTAGATCGTCTTTTTGGAGAAAACAGGGGACTCATACTGTATTTTGCATTAACCTTTATAATGTAACGCATACAGCCTCCATTGCTTGCGAGAGCTGACGTACCAGCGCGGTGACGTCACCGCCCTTCCCTGTGGATAGCAGGGACCGCAGCCACTGGGCTGAAGGGAGATCTCTCTTTAGCTCAACAGGCTGGGTCCCTGTTGAGTGACGCCGGAGGCCTGGGTTCGAGTCCCCGACGGTGGGGGGCCGACTTGATGCAGCAGCAGGCGAGGGCGCCCACGTGCACCCCTAGTGTTACAGTAACATTAAATCCATCCAGGTCATGTTTGGGGTAGATACTGCACGGTATGTTGTACTTTTATATCACCAGTTTGTTACCAACACTGTGTTTATAAAAACTGACAACAAAAGCAAGAGAAGCTAACTAAGCGAGACATACTGTACAGAGAGCCCTCGTCACCACTGGATTCCCAGATAAACCAAATCTTCTCATGTAATGGGCTCTGAAGGGACTTCATCACAGGAAGCTTTAATATACAGTACAATGCGGGTGTTTTTTTCATGTTCATGATTTGTATGTACTCAGGTTGGTGTCAAACTGATTATTATAAAGACTAAATGTTGTACTGATATGAAATGTATTATGCAACCTCAATTTATTATTAACTCCTGGGCTCTATCTCTCTTCTGCAGCAACAAAATTAAATATTCTTAATCAAAACAAATTCTTACTTTGGTGAAAGTATTTGTCAACATCCTGTATTTGACACAAAGGGCACTCACAGTTTTGGAGAGCAAGGGTGTAAGAGGAGAGAGAGAAAGACAGAGAGACAGCGCAGAGAGTACATGACTCCCCTCTAGAAAAAGTGCAAAAGAGGACCAAAAAAATGCTTGAAGAACAAGAAGTGGAGAGAGAGGAAGTGAACCACCCAGTCATTGTGCTTTTCTGGGCTAGAAAGTTTTTGTCTAGTGTATTTTCCTTGTTAAATAATTATACATAGTGGCTAGAAAACTATGTATACAGTAGTTGAAAAAGATGCTTTTTTTTCATTGATTACCCCGGTGAAACCCAACCCTAACTCTTCAATAGCTACTGGACTCAAAGCTCAAGGATCTGAATTGCTTTTAACTGCAATTTCTCCTAAACCTGCCTTTCTGCACCACACAGTTCAGGAAGCGCTGGAAAAGCACATTCATACAGCACAAAAAGAGGTCATAATTAAATAAATTCTCAGAACCAATGTTGTACCAGGTCTACTTATTGGATGTTTATTTTAAGATAATTTCATTACATTCATGCAAATGCTATTGTCATTTGAATATTTTTGAAACATATGTGTGAATAAGTTTCTAATTTCTAAACGTCAAGACTGGGCCACCCAACAATACTAACATACATTTATTCACAGACGTGCACAAAAATATAAAGAAATTACTGTACATTGCCAAAGTCTGCAAAACAAAATATATAATTGGGAATTCACAATTACCTTGATTAAGCATATCTTAAGATATCAAGGCAAAACAGGAAGATGTAAATGTTTATTCCATGCTGAAAAAAGAAGAAAAGAAACACAATGGGTGTGAAAAAGGCTCCACAGCTGAAATGTTGTGTTTCTTTTCTTCTCTTTTCAGCACGGAATAAACCTTTACTTGCTCCTTTGCAGCCTACGCCTGCTGACGCAGCTCCCTACTCGAACTAAAATAGGAAGACTACCACTTAATGAGTACATAAAGACGTAATCGAAGACAATATTATTACAGGGTCCAGCTATAATTCAGTAAATGCCTGTTTTGATATAGTTAACATGTACAGCGCAGCTGGCATTTGAAAGATATTAAGCAATCGATTTTTCATTTAGGCATGGTTATTCTTTAATTGTTTCTTGTGTCTCAGTGTTAAACACCAGGGTGTTAGCATTTATAACCAAGCCAGCACAGCCTTGGTCGAATATGAACCCACACTGGCTGACCAGATTCATCTAACAGCATTCATTTGCTTCATGCAAGGAGACTCTTATCATGACACTTTCCCCCAGCTCAGTATTTCCATCACAGTCGGGTCTGGAATTATGGACAATGGGCCTTCGTGGAGCAGCACACCATATTGACTGATTTAGGCAAAAATGGTACCATTTCCATTTTCGAAAGATAGAGCACGGGCTCTATACTGCAGCTCAGATCCATAAAGGAGAATAATATCAGACTAACGTAACACTTGTAATCGTTAGAAGGGAAGTGGTACTGGAAGGGAAAGAGGGCGACTGGGGGGAGGTAATTAAACACGATGATACCCAGGATGATCAGAACCATCTTGAAGGCCTTCTTCTTCATGGGGTGCATCTCATCCCTGCCCAGCACAGACTGTCTCAGAGCCCGCAGGATGGAGAGGTTACAGAACAGCATCACTGCAAAGACAGACAGTATGAAGACCGTGAACGCCTGATCTACACTCTGGATCCCAAGGATGGACTTCGTGAGGGAATAGGCCACCATGAACGCCCACACCACAGCAGCACAGACGGCTCTGTAGCTGCGGTCTTTGATCTTGGTGAAGGTGATGGGGTGCACCACGGCCATGTAGCGGTCCAGGCAGATGCAGGTGAGGAACAGCGGGGAGCTGTCTTTTACCCCGTAGGAGAACCTCTGCAAGTACCAAACATGCATGTCGTTCAGGAACAATCTGTTCGCCAGCTCGATCGGGGTCATCAGGCAGAAGAAAGAATCAAAGACGGCGAGGTTCATGATGAAGACGTCAGAGGTGGAGGAGTCACTCGTCTTCCGCAGGACGAGCCCCACCACCATCAGGTTGGCCGGCAGACCAATCACAAAATTGAAGACCTTCACACTGTAGTAGAACAGGAGGCCAGATAAATGCCCTTCACACCCTTGAAATTTACTAAACATCACGACCGTGATGTTAGGCTTGCTGTGGTTGAGAAGAAGACTCGAGTTGGTAAAAGTATCCATTGCTGTTCTTGGAGACAGTGATGGCGCTGATCAAGTGGTTCTGAATGAAGAGACAAAAAGAAGAACAGACATTTTTAGTCCTAGTGCAGCAAGAACACAACAGAAAGGGGTTGAACTGAAACTAGGTTTACTGATGTAGCGTTCGGAACATACAGTCCAGCAGGAACAGGTGAGGGTTTATTCCACACTGAAAGAAAAAGAAAAGAGGCACAACGTTTTGGCTGTGGAGCCTTCTGTCACACACCCACGTACTTGAACGTCTTCAATAGAGTACAGTATGTGTTTTCAGGGCTTGGGTCTGCTACTCAGTCTCTAACTTTATAGACATCCTTCTCGATTTTGAGTTTCTCACTGTCTACACATGGCCTAAACTGAAACCCTTGCCTTCTTTCGAGACTCAAAGAATTGTGCAAAGGGTGCACTCGTGTTTGCCTGTTGTTTGCTTGTGCCAACACTCTTACCGGTGGTACTGAACCCTGCAGACCAAACCCATGCAGGAGCCTTCATGCCATTGGTGTGTCAAGACACGCCTGTTTCTGCTTAGATCAGCTTGAGGATGAGTGTGTGATGTAGTGCTCTTACTGTAGCCTGTATACCAGTGTGTTGTTTATATTACAGCCTCGGTTTCTTCTTTTTGATTAAAACTACCTTGTAGGCAACAAAGTTATTTTTTGTATAAAAACTAGAGATCTATGAAGATTCACACTTTACACCATTTACTGTAGATTGAACTCATTTAACCCACATGTCCACCCATCACTTACACAGTTTAGCCTCCATCTAGTGATCATTATCATTACATTTTTTGTGGAAATTTTTACTTTGGCATTAATAAGGCAGAAAACCATATTTTACTCTACTAACCTTTAAATGCCTTCTAAGTAACAGGCTTTTTCTCAAGTGTTGAAGTACTGAATACTATACTTTTCCCATCAATTCATGAGGAACCACAGTACCCCAAAGATGTCCAGAACTACTGTACATAGTGAAAATGCACAACATGAACCATTCCTGAGGTTTGCAAATTAATTGCAGTTTCAAAGAGGTTTGCAAATGAAGTGCAATTTCACCTGCCTGAGAAGATGTGTTTCACTGTAAAAGCAAAGAGCTTATCATACTCATGTTACATTATCAGTGAACCATGATGAAAAAAGAGTCTATAAATCTTGGAGGAAGTAAAAATCAAAGCCATCCTTTTCAAATAGCAGTACAGTCAGATTCACTACTGCTCTGATCTTCTACTTGGAACGGGATTTACAGACAAACCAACTGAATCAGTTGAAGAGAGATTAGAGAATAATGTAATGACTGATAAAGAGTCTGGATTTGCATTCTGTTGAAGCAATCAATGACTATATTGGCTGAGAGAGTCCTCTTAAAAAAAAGGATGGTGTATACAGTATTTATTTATATTAACAAGTTTGGTTATTCAGGTCACTGAGAATTGCTATATCAAATAATTAATTGTTATAATCAAGTCATTATAATACTAACATATTTAAGTGCCAAACAATGACAATCTAAAAAAATCAAGGAGTCTGACATAAATCATAAATCTGCAAAATGAATAAAGAAATTACACTCCCTATGTTAATGTAACAGAATATCTAATAGGAAATACATAGTGTTAATACTACTCAAGCAACAGGAAATCAATGACAAATTCACCTCACATTATATTCTGTAAAAATAATAAAAGTTAATGCCTTTTTCATTCCTTTTTCTGTTTAATAAAACAGGAATTCTTCAACTTCAACCATCGTGTATTTCACAGAGACCATGAAATGATTCCACAGAAAACACACAGATTTGTGATACATTTTTACAATCCCTTACATTATTTTACAATAAATTTGTGTTTCGTTTCCTTACAGATAGTATCTTTAGATTTTAGTTTTTGGTTCTAAACTGTTGTTCCCATTAATGAAGAAGATGCTAGTAGCTAGGTGCAGCTGTCTAAAGATTCTAACATCTGCATTGCTGCTTAATCTATTTCAAACCTATCAAACCTACATATGGAGGCACTGCTAAAGTGATTTCCAATGGCTCTGCAGTTATAGTCATATTGTTCAGTTTATAAATGTCATACATACCAATACAAATCACAACGCAGTGATCTTACCAATGCAATGTCAGTGTTTTCATTCAGCGTCTTTGGTCTGCTTGTGTGGTGCTCCTGAGCTTGCTGTGTTGAGTGTCTTACAGCCTGAAATGTGTTGTATCCTGTAGGAAACTTGTTCAAGACACTGTACTTTGTTCACTTGGAAATGGGTATTGTAAGGGAGCCAAGCAAAACTCTCCAGAGGGCATGAAGGAAGGGCATCTTCACCCCATCCAATCAGAAGCTGGTAGAGAGAACTGAACCCTTTTCAATTGGAGATTTGAATTTCTACCAATCATTTTACCTTCAAACAAGGTCTCCAGGGAGTTTGAATATACTGAATATTAATCATATGTTAATTAAAACATTCAGTAGACTTCATGTGAAACACTATTGGAAAATGCCTTGGTTACAAATATAAAAAGGGGCATTTGCTACACAAGGTTCTGGTGGAAAATGTGTTTTTTTGACACCCACGTCTCCTTCCAATCCACTTTTACAAGTGATGCAATAGAAAGGTCATTGGAGCACAAGCAAAACACACAGTAAACAAAGTGATGCAAGAGACCAGGTGTACAAAACTGAAATTCGGTGTAATACAGTGTAAGGTGTTACGTGCAAGAAGCAAAATGTTTTTTCTAACCCAATTTGCTCAGGAGGCCACAAGCACGTCCTCCTAGGTTAGGAAAGTGGAGGGACCACTGGTGACTGGGGATCATAACATGTTGTCCTCTGAACCTTAGTGGATGTCCTGTCATTTGGGGGTGTACAGATTTCAGAATATTGACGGTGAAAGAGTAAGAGAGTATTCAAGACAGGAGTAACGAGAGAAACACGAAGAGAACAGATGGTTACAATTCCTGGACACAGAGATACCTGGACATAGCATATCTAGTTTACATGTAACATATACACACCAAAAAAGTCTCTGCTGCTGCCAGAATGGTCTAACAGAGAAGAAGAAAAACAACAGGTCACAGAAATAGCAGGAGCACTGTAATCAGACACAAAAGGTTTTTAACTTGGCAGGAGAAAGTATCGTGTAACATCGCTGCTGGTGATCAAACTAACCAAGCGGAGTTTTTCCAGTACCACCGCAGCATACAAAAATAAAAAAGTGAACACAATAAACTGGTAAATTGCATTGTAAATTTACAGTGTTCATTAAGCAAATCAGAAGCTGAATAACGATGATGATACCCTTATGGCACAATTGGCATATGACAAGGAGAATCACCTTGAATGCTACTGTAAATTCAAAAAGCAATCAAGAGTATTGATTTAGCATTCAAAATCTAAATGCTATATGCTTTAGCATATACTGTCACGATCGTTACTCCTCCTCTTAAGGGCGCTCCAGCCCTTCCTCGTTCTGTCCCATTCCCCACACCTGTTTCTTATTCCAGCCCCTCTTTAGTTCCACCTTTTAAAGCCAGACGCAGGCGATTGCTCGGGGCTTCTCTTTGAATCCCGTTTCGTGAGAGCCCGGGGTCCTGCTGCGTCTGGCTCCGTTATGGTTTTAGTTTCCTGTTCCTGATTCCATGTCCCGCCGGTCCCGACCCGGTTCTGGTTTTTAGTTATTTTGGATGGATACCCTGGACTTGGACTTTGCTTCCTGTTTTGGATTTCCCTTTTTGGATTTATGCTTGGATTGTTTGCCCCGGACTCACTTCCCCTGGACACCTGCTCACCTCGGACACGCCCCCCTGTCTCCTGACCGACTCCTGCATGATATTTTTCCCTATTGTTTCTTCACCTTTCGGATCGTGTCGTCCGCATAGGGCCCGGAAAGAACTGTTCCCTGACATATACAATACGCACCAGGTAAAGATATATGATGTGAACGTAATAGTAGAAATTCAAGGGTGATTCAAAACAGACATCTCAAACTTATAAACCTGGCAAAGTGATCGGATATCATTTCATGAATTGTACCACATTTTTTCACATTTTCTCATATTTTCCAACACAATCATTCCTAAAAAACCTGTATTTTGACGTGGTTTAGATAGGTGCTTTTTGGCTGCTTTGGAGGCACCTCATACCAGGCTTGTTATCTCTGGAAAATCATTTTTGGATCAATATCAAAGACCAGTTCTTAAAGTGCACATCAAATTGGTAATGGTTAATCAAGCACTGTATTTTTTTTTCAAATAACCAACCTCAGTTGGTTCTCTAGCGTGATGTTGTATGTTGTATTTGTGATTACAAATTCAATTTGCATGATAGATCAGTCAAAACACAATCAACTTGGACTTATTAGGCTCTTGGTGACTCAAGACTTTTCCACCACATGCTTTGCAAATCAAAATAGTCCTTTCGTTGTTTCATTGACAAAGACAATAGGTGAAAGAAACACAACACATCAGCAGAAAATAAATTAAGAGCATTTAGAGCAATTAAGAAAAAAATATAAGGAGAAAGAAAGCACTCTACAAGGCAACTATAAAGGAGCAAGATCCAATTATAGAAAACAGAGTGTACTGAATTGCAACCACAGGTGAAAAAGACTTTAGAATGGCCAAGAAAGAGGGAGAATTCTCTTAAATAATGAGGTGATTTTGAAGATGATAAGGAAATATGTAAAATTGTATTTAGCACTGGTGTTTTCTTAGGTGGAAATTAAATTAACATGAGCATAGCAGGGGTTGAAGCATTTCCTGACTTAATATTACTTGAACCTCCTGATTATGATGGTTTTGAACCAGTTACACAAGAGAAAATGATGGATGTTAATTATGGATCGTTTCTAGAGTCTGCTTAGCCCCTGCCCAAGATGAATAAAGTCCTGAAACCGAAGTGTGCGGGCATGCAAAATAATGCATTTATTCTCATTGATAACTGAATGAAGGACCAAAAACAGAGAGAATATTGCCGGAAAACATATGTAAAAGGGGAACTGTAACTCCCAAAAGGCTTAAGCTATTTCTCCTTTCAAATTGGATTTTAATAGTTTTTGAAGGTCTCTATGGAGTCAGCCACTACCCCACCTCCCCATAACCACTTCTAACGACTTTTTTGTCCCATTTAAGTCCTATATTTTATCTCCATATGTCTTCCTTAACATTCTGTCTTTCAAAACTTCCCTTCCCCATTACAGAGACACGCAGGGCACCATGATCAGGTACCAGCCTCTTTCTTTATTTACAGCTTTTAACACTTAAACACAGCTGCACACAAAATCTTAAAAACAAATAAAGTAACAGGAAAATATTTATTCCATGCTGAAAGAAAAAGGAAAAAGACACAACATTTTGGCTGTGGAGCCTTCTTCAGGAGTTCTTGGTGTTCTTGGCACCTGAAGAAAGCTTCACAGCTGAAACGTTGTGTCTCTTTTCTTTCCCTTTCAGCATGAAATAAACCTTTACCTGTACCTTTGCAGCCTGTGCATGCTGACACACCTACCTACTCCAAAAAAATAAAGTGACCATGTGAAATGAAAAGCAAGTGCAAACTCTTTCTGAAAGTCATGGAATGTCAGGAGCACCCTTTTTCATTTGAAAGGTGCATCACAAAGTAATGAGAGGGAGCATGTAAGAACTGAGAGACACAAGAAAGGATTGAACCATAGAAACTGGTTTCAATCACATACAATATCTTCACATTATATAACATTCATTTAACATTCATTATATAACATGTCATATAACATTGCCTGCCTATGTTCTGCGCCAAAACAGAAAAGTTGCTGGTTTAAAGACTCCAAAATCTAGAGTTAGGAACCACCTGATCTAGGCTGTGTCGTGCCCTTGGTTGCCTTGGCAAACAGCCACATTCCCATGAGAGACGGCATACTGCTGGAACACATGGGCAAATGCATGTGCTCATCCCTAACCCTAACCCTAATCCTAACTCAGCCCCCCTCATCCAATAAACAGGTGCTTCACTAATCACTCCGCATTATTTAAACCTTATGCTACTGGGACGGTGCTCTGTCATCGAGCTCCTTTCTGACACACAGCAGCACTCTCTCAGTACTGACCTGCATCTCTGAAAGATTCTCTCTGCCTGAAGAATTCCTGATCGGTCCCAAACCTGAGAACATCAGCCTCCTGCTTAGCACCAGACCAGTGGCTTCTCTTCAACAGCATGTTTCCCTCCTAGTAGCGCAGTCTCCCAGTCCAATTACACTGTATATCCAGACGACTGCACTCGCCTTCTCTTCAGTCCTGCTCACATCTGCCTGTTCAGTCTTGCTTACAGCTGCTGGCTCCTTTCACCGACTCTGTACTTCTTCGGCCATCTCCGGCAGTCTTTGAGCTCCACCTTCTGGGAATCTCAGCCAGCCTCCGGAGATCACCGAGCTCCTGCGTTTGGATTCCTAGCCTGTTTGTAAGACATGGGAGTCAGCTTCAGATTGACGCATCATGTAGGTCCAACAGAGCTCGATGAAGAGCTCCAGATCCTGGCCAGCCATGAGACAGCCCTGCAGGCACAGGAAGCCTGTGCTTTCAGAATTAAGGGGGCAGTATAGGACCTGCAAGGACTGATGGATCCCTGCCTCAGATGGAAAAGGCTGCTGCATGTATTCAGATATTATGAACCAGGCATAGCTGTTGCAGAGGGGATATTCTTTCTCATGCTTGTAAGCAAGGAAATAATGTATACCACCCATGCCTGGTCTGAGGGGAAGGATCATGGCTGAATAGCAAATATATCGCCATTCTGAGTTAGGAAGTTCTTACAGCCGTCTGGGTTCCCTTAATGGAGTTTATTTAACTAAAGTTCGGGAGGGATGACAACAACCACGCTCAATCATCCCCAGCCGTCAGCGATTAGCAATCACTTCCTTCGTCCTTCCTCCACCGAACGCTATAAATACCAAAAGCGATATCTCCCTCTCCCTCACATGCGATTTTTGCATCCCAACTCCACCTCTGCAGCTGCCCCTTGGTTACCTTGCGGGGGGGTCCAGGCATCCTCGTCCTGTGGCCAGGAGGTCGGCCCTCAGCCAAGCGGGTTAAGCCAAATATTCACTCCACAATAGTTCGCCATGCTTTGATTTTGGGGCGTTGTCATTCCTCGTGAATTAGGTGAGAGGAGAGAGTCTGAAATGGAGCAGAAGGCACCAAGGAGAGATGCAGAAACCTCAACAGGAAGTTCTGTACTTTGGCCATTGAAAGCTGATGGGGGACGAAGCATTCTTAGCCCTGTTCTGGGTGGGGCAGTTTGAGGAGCCAAATGATAAGCTGGTGTATGGGAATCTGCCTGACACCCTGGAAGCCCTGACAATGCTGGCCTTCCACCTGCACTCCTGCCTACAGGTGTGCTGACTGGAGAGGCAACAGAGGATCCCACCGGTAAACCCCGGAAGACCACTAGTGCCCATCCTTTCTGACACCACATCACCTGGGGGGCTGATGGTGAGCAGATGCAAGTGAGCAGGACCCAAGTATTCACTGCTGAGTGATTCTGTCACCATCACGAGAGTCTCTGTGACTATTGCAGCTGAAAGGGGCAGAGATCCTCACCCCGCACAGTGACTTATACTTCCAGCCACGAAGACCTGGAGAGCAACCTGCCAACCCCCTTATTGACCCCGGAGTGGTGAGGAACTTCCTTGACCTTAAGATTACCAAAAGATCTACCTGTCTTCCAAAATGTTATTAAAACCAATTTATGGAACTGTTGGACTTTATGAATGGTCCACTTGGAAAATATCCTGATATATTCCCACTGCCTCCTTCTGTGTCTGAGGACCTCTATGCAAACCTCTATGGGACCTCGAAAAATGCAAAACTCGAAAACTGTCAGTTCCACCAGATAGAGGTGGCACTCCTAGGATATATCCTCTCCTCCTTCAGCTTGCAGACGGACCCCGGCAAGACTTTGGCATTAAGGGACTGGTCCACTCCTACCACCCTCAAACAGGTCCAGCGCTTTGTGGGCTTCCCCAATTTCTACCACAGGTTTATTCTAAACTTCACCACAGTCGTGGCCCCTATCACAACTCTCACCAGAAAGAAGCCCAGCAAGGGCAGGTGGACCCCCCAGACACAGGGTGCCTTTGAGGAACTGAAGCACCACTTCACTTTAGCCCTGGTCCTTCACCACCAGGATCCCTCTGTGCCCTTCTTTGGCCCATGTAAGGAAATGGAAGGCACAAACGCCATCACCTGCTGGCTGGTCTTTCCCTGGTCATTAGGAAGGTGAATTCTCACAAGAGACTGCACACCATCTGGAGCAGACAGAACACACTCAGGCCAATTATCTCAACCCACCCTTCATACAATCAATGGGTGCCTCACTAATCATTCCTCATTATTTAAACCTTGTTTTCCACTGCGATGGTGCTCTGTCAGTGAGGTCCTTTCTGACAAACAGCAACACTCTCTCAGTACTGACCTGCATCTCTGAAAGATTCTCTCTGCCTGAAGAATTCCCGATCAGTCCCGAACCTGAGAACATCAGCCTCCTGCTCAGCACCAGAGCCTGTTTCCTTCCTAGTAGCGCAGTCTCCCAGTCCGATCCTGTCCAAACGGCTGTGTTCGCCTTCTCTTTAGTCCTGCTCACAACTGCCGGTTCACTTCACCGTTCTTCTTCGGCAGTCTCCAGTGGTCTCCAAACTCTAGCTCCAAGGCAGTCTCCACCATCCTCTGGAGATCACCAATCTCCTGCAATTGGATCCCTAGGCTGTCCGTAAAACGCAGCTGTCAACTACAGCTAACTGCATCAACGAAAATTAAGTAGGTAACTCCATTTACAGTCAACATAATTAAAGTAATACAACACTGCTAATAATGAAATACCATGGTCCAAATTAACCCAGAACCTTGATTCAATCCTTCATCATCATTCAAATGATGAATGACAAACCCAGTACTTATATCCCTTTGCTTCCACACCTCTGTATGCTTGACACTGACCTCTAGGCTTGTAATTTCCTACCTGTGGGAGAGGCAAGTGTTGATAACCTTAATACTTCAGATCATATGGCATTACATTTACATAACTTACCTTGTACGGTCAACAACATAAACATATAATATAAAAAATCTCTAGGCTAGCATGGGCAAAAACAAAATATTGTATAAAATGTCATTGAACACAATAAGATAATTAACATTTAGGGTTTAATAAGAGCATTAAGGATTTAGATTAATGAAGAGGGTAAGGTTTAAGGGTTCATTTCCAGGGTTAGATAAAGGTTCAGAACTAGAAGTTAGGGTCAAGGTGGAAATCCTTGTCTGAGATCCCAGAGTGTGCTGTGACCAGGAGTCATTGATTCTGCAAACTTGCATACATATGGCTGATGAAACTGTACTCTGCTAAACAATAAAGTTATTAATTGACTCTGTTGCTTTTCACAAAAGTATCGCTAACTGTATCAGTCAGGAAAACATGGCAATCTGACCATTCTCGACAAATAGAGCAGAGGCTGAACACTGCTGCTGAGGTCCATGAAGGCAAACGCAATGTGATGAACATAACACTTAAACACAAGAGGAGAGAAGTAGTTCTCGAAAGGGAAAAGAATGACAGGTGGGAAATAATGAAACACTATAATGGCCAGAATGATAAGGACCATGTTGAAGGCCTTCTTCTTCACAGGATGCATCTCATCCCTCTCTGGGCCAGACCTTTTCAGAGCCCAGAGGATGGAAAGGTTACAGAACACCATGATGGAAAAAATTGTAAGGATCATAACACTGAACACACGGTGAAAACCCTTCACTGCGCCCGCAGCGTAAGAAATGGCATAGCTAATGATAATGACCATCAGCACCTCCGCACAAATGATTCTGTGCTTCTGACCCCTGAACCTTGTGAAGGTGATGGGGTGCAGCACTGCTAGGTAGCGGTCCAGACAGATAAAAGTGAGCAACAGGGGAGAACCATCTTTTATACCGTACGCGACGGACTGGACTTGCCAGACGGTCGCGTGATTCAGCAGTAACCTGTTGAGCAGGTCAACAGGAGACATGAGGCAGAAGAAGGTGTCCAGGATGGCGAGGTTCAGGATGAAGATGTCAGAGGTGGAGAAGCTGGCTTTGTTCCTGCGTAGAAGCCACAGCACCATCAGGTTGGCTGGCAGTCCCAGGACGATGTTGATAGCCTGTGCGCTTATGAAGATCAAGGGTCCCGTGGGAATGACTTTGCACTCCTCGAAGAAACTCAACGGCTTGACTGTGGCGTTGGGCGTGTTGTAGTTGGGCAGAGAGCTTGAGTTGGTGTAGAGAGCAACTGCCATCGTTGTTGAACACTGAGAGATACAAACAGACATGCTTCGTCTTAAATCACAGCAAGATCACAGCAAGGTGGGAGCTTGAATAAGATCAGTGAATCATGACTAAAAAACTGAGCTGCGCAAGTAGTTCAGGTGTAACTTCAGGTGACACCTGAAGAAGCCTCCACAGACGATGATCTTCCTTTCTTCTCTTTTCGGCATGGAATAAACCTATGACTTGTTCCAACACATGAGTAGTCAAGGTCATACTCAAGATTTCTAATAGAGTGACCACTCTATGTCCTCTTAGAATAAAAGGTGCTGTTATTCAATTAGATGAAAATTGTTCTCTGGCACTTTACATTTTACACTTAAGCTTCTATTAGCTTTTGAGAACCCCATCAGTCAAAATCTCAAAACTTATCACAAGTGCAGGTTGGAAAAATTTTATCAGCCTGGAACTGCCTTGCCTTCCAGCTGGTTTTCACATGATTACTGTGTGATAATTTGTTTTCTATTTATTATCATACACAATGTGTATAAATTATATCAACAGCATAGTGGCAGTGCCCAGTGCTGGATTCTCAAATATACTTCAGAATTTGCAATGCAAAATGGCCAGTGCAAGTCTGAGGTTAAGCTACAGTATATGCCTTAGCATATACAGTATCTAAGTGTAGGCGCATCATTCATTTTTATACAGACGTGCATTTCACTTCAGTACAAGATTTAATTAAGCGCTATGAAAAACATTTTCCCTTGACCACCGATGCCCTGCGCATGGAAATGTGCTTGTGCAAGAATTGGTGTCAGATTGCATGCACAAGGCTAAAACAGATAGCAAACAAAACAGCTTTAAATAAACTGTTTTTTAAATAAATAAAGCTTTTACAATTTCTAAGAGACCATGCAAACATACCTGCCTCAGATTAAGTGTTTTGCTGTAAAAGAAAAGAGATTACCATGTTCATGTTTCCATTATCAGTGAACCATGGTGAATGGTGAGTCTATAGATTTTGGAGGACGTAAATAAAAAATCAAAGCTATTCTTTTAAAATAGCAATACTTTCAGGTTCAGTACTGCTCTCATCTACCATTTTTAAAGGCATTAACAGACAGAGGCTGCAGTCTAATTGACATAAACTAAATCAAAGAGAGATTTGAAAGTAATGTAATGATTGATAAGGTGTCTGGATCTGCATTCTGTTGAAGTAATCAATAATACCAGTATATGGGCTAAGAGAACGATAAGAGTTCTCTTAAAAACAATCATGAATGTTGAATAGATATTTGGGACTGTGGGAATGAAATCACAATATTGTGTATAAAATTATTATATAAGCAGCATTAGTGCCAAGCAATGGCTATCAAAAAAGTCAAGGAGTCTGACATAAGTCATAAAGCTCAAACTATAGGACATAAATTACAACTATTGCAACTAAAGGCTGCTTGTCCTTCAATGTGCCTTTTAATTCTTTTTTCAGTTTAATAAGAAAGAACTCTTCAACTTAAATATTTTGTATTTCACAAGATGAAATGATTCCAGCATGTATAGATTCCAAAGAAAACATGTACAGATTTGTTCCACTGTACATTTATAAAATCCAATGCATTACTTTTGCAATAAATTAGTGTTTCATTTCCTTAGTGTTTTTAGATAGTATTTTTTGGTTCTAAACTATTGTGGTCTTTAATGAAGAAGATGGCAGTAGCTAGGTGCAGCTTCTAAAGCTTCTAATGTCAACACTGCTTCTTAGTCTGCAGTTGTAGTCATACTGCTTAGTATTTAAATGCAATGCATAACAATCACAAATCAAAATAGACTGATCTTACCTGTGCAAATTCAGTGTTTTCATTCAGTGTCTTTGTTCTTCTTGTGTGGTGCTCTTGAGCTTGCTGTGTTGAGTGTCTTGCAGCCTGAAATGTGTTGTATCCTGTAGGAATCTTGTTCAAGACACTGTACTTTGTTCGCTTGGAAATAGGTATTGTAGGGGAGCCTAGTCAAACTCTCCAGAGGGCATGAAGGAAGGGCATCTTCACCCAATCCAATCAGAAGCTGGTAGAGAGAACTATACCACTTCCAATCACAAATTAGAATTAGCCTGAATCTTTTTTTTTTAATATAAGCTCTCCAAGGCATTCAGGTATATGGAATATTAATCATATATTCATTAAAACATCCAGGGGGAGACTCAGTATGAAAAAATATGGGAAAATGGCATGGTCATAAGTATGAAAAGGGGCATACGTCACACAATGTTCCGTCGGAAAATGTGTTTTTCTGGCACCCACGTCTCCCTCCAATCCACTTTTACAAGTGATGCAATAGAGAGGTCATTGGAGAACAAACGAAATTCGCTGTAAACAAAGTGATGCAAGAGACCAGGTGTACAAAACTGAAATTCGGTGTAATACAGTTTAAGGTGTTACGTGCAAGAGGGAAAATGTTTTTTCTAACCCAATTTGCTCAGGAGGCCATAAGCACGCCCTCCTAGGTTAGAAACGTGGAGGGACTACTGGCGACTGGGGATCATAACATGTTGTCCTCTGAACCTTAGTGGATGTCCTGTCATTTGGGGGTGTACAGTTTTCAGAAGATTGATGGTGAAAGAGTAAGAGAGTATTCAAGACAGGAGTAACGAGAGAAACACGGAGAGAACAGATGGTCACAATTCCTGGACACAGAGATACCTGGACATAGTGTATCTAGTTTACATGTAACATATAGACACCAAAAAAGTCTCTGCTGCTGCCAGAATGGTTTAACAGAGAAGAAGAAAAACAACAGGTCAAAGAAATAGCACAAACACTGTAATCAGACACAAAAGGTTTTTAACTTCGCAGGAGAAAGTAACGTGTAACATCGCTGCTGGTGATCAAACTAACTTAAAGGAGATTTCCAGTACCACCACAGCTACAGGAATAAAAAAGTGAACAGACAGTGGGGGGATTAATTAAATTATATGCTCACAGTACTCATCTGAAGTTTAATAGACATGATGATCCCCTTTTGGCACAATTGTGACTTGACAATGAGAATCACCTGCAATGCTACAGTACATTCAAAAAGCGATCAACAACATTCATACAGTATTTTAGCACACACTGAAAAGATGCATGGTGCAAATATTATAGTAGAAACAAAAGGGTGATTCAAAACAGACAGATCAAACTCATAAACCTGACAAGTGATCAGAAATAGGAATTAATATGTTTACCAACATATTAATTCCTAAAAGTACTTGTGATTATGAGTGCTATTTGCATGATCTCAAAGTTTAGTGAAAACACAATAAACCCAATCTTGGCACTGTTGCATTTTGACTTATTATTTTGACAGTGACTCTAGACCTTTCCACTGCGTGCTTTGCAGATTAAAATGGTGCTTCTGGAGTTTCACTGACAATGAAAATAGGTGACAGAAACATGTAATCTGTTAAGATTGCAGTTATTTATCTGTATAACAGTCAGTTGGTTTTGGAAAGATTATGTGTGGTATTAAGTGTTGTATAATTGAAGAAAATACATCCAGAATCAGTAGAAATAGGACTGCAGCCTTCCAAAAATATTTAGTTTGAATCGGAGAACATATTCAGGAGAAAAATAAATTAAAGTTTAGAAAGTAATGGTCTCTGTTGCATTAATAGAACAATTAGTAAAACAAAATAAGGAGAAAGAAAGCACTCTACAGGGAAACTAAAAAGGAGCAAGATCCAATGATAGAGAACAGAGTGTGCTGAATTACAACCACGGGTCAAAAAGACTTTAGAATGGCCAAGAGAGACATAATTCTCTTAAATAATTAGATGATTTTGAAGATGACAGAGAAATATCTGAAATAGTATTTAACACAGCTGTTTTCTGAAGAGGAAATTAAATCAGCAAAGCAGGGGCTGAAGCACTTCGTGACTTAATAAACTTTAACCTGCGGCTTTAGATGGTTTTGAACCAGTTATACAAGAGGAAATGATGGATGTTATTGGATGGTCCTTTCTAGAGCCCCCCCAGCCCATTCTCAAGGTGGATAAATTCCTGAAACTGATGTTTGTGGGCATGAAAATTAATGCATGCATTCTCATTGATAACTGAATGAAGGATAGAAAACAGAAAGAATATTGCCAGGCAACATATGTACAGTAAAAGGGGAACTGTAGCCCTCCAAAGTCTAAAGCTATTTCTTCTTTCAAGTTGGTTTTTAATGTTTTTGTTTTAATTTAATGTTTTAATTTTTTTAAGGTCTCCATGGGGTCACTCATTACTCTACCACCCCACAGCCCATTCTAAAGACTTTTTTGTCCCATTTGAGTGTTAAACTTTATCTATATACTGTATGTCTGTTCTTTTGACATCATTTTCCATGACTTTCCTCCTGTCTGACAGAGACACACTGTTCCAGACTGTTTCTTTATTTACAGCTTTTAACACTTAAATACAGCTGCACACAACATATTTGAAACAAACAAAGAAACACACAAATAAATAAAGTGACCACATGAAATATAAAGGAAGTGCAAATCTCTTTCTCAAAACTCATGGTATGTCATGAGCACCCTATTTCATAGGAGCATCACAGGGTAATGCAAGGAAGCCTGTAAGAAACTGAGACACTGTAGATAGATCATTGAAACTAAACATAGATAATGAGTTTCAATCACATACAATACTTTAATATTATGAATGTAATTATGTATTATGTAATTTTGCATTTCTTTGTCCTGTTTTAGGTCAAAACAGAAAAGCTGCTGAATAACAGACTCCAAAGTCTAGAGTTAGTAATCACCTTATCTAGTCTGGCCACCTTGAATGAAAATGAAGAAAGTACAGCCATTTACAGCCAATATTATTAAAATAATACAACACTGGCAAAAATGAAGTCCCATGGTCCAAATGAAACCATAACCTTGCCTCACTCATTAAACATACTGTAAATGACAAACCGAGTCCTTTATAGCCCTCTGGTTCCACAATTCTGTATACTTGACACTGATCTCTAGGCTTGTAATTTCCTACCTGTGGGAGCGGTAAGTGTTAATAAACTTAATACTTGGGATGATATAGCATAGCATTTACATACCTTGTATAGTCAACAATATAAATATACTCAGTATAATATAAAAATCTCTGTGTTGGCATTGGCAAAAACTGAACATTGATGTGAAAAATGTTAAACACAGTAAGGGGGTTAGGATTTAGGATTTAATTAGAGTGTTAAGGATTTAGATTAATGCAGAGGGTAAGGTTTAAGGGTTCGATTCCTGGGTTAGGTTAAGGTTCAGAGCTAGAAGTTAGGGTCAAGGTGGAAATCCTTGTCTGAAATCCCAGATTGTGCTGTGACCAGGAGTCACTGATTCTGCAAACTTGCATACATATGGCTGATGAAACTGTACTCTGTTGAGAAATAAAGTTATTAATTGACTGTGATGCTTTTCGCAGAAGTGTCACTAACTGTATCAGTCGGGAAACAAGGCAATCTGACCATTCTTGACAGATAGAGCAGAGGCTGAACACTGCTGCTGAGGTCCATGAAGGCAAACGCAATGTGATGAACATAACACTTAAACACAAGAGGAGAGAAGTAGTTCTGGAAAGGGAAAAGAATGACAGGTGGGAAATAATGAAACACTATGATAGCCAGAATGATAAGGACCATGTTGAAGGCCTTCTTCTTCACAGGATGCATCTCATCCCTCCCTGGTCCAGACCTTTTCAGAGCCCAGAGGATGGAAAGGTTACAGAACACCATGATGGAAAAAATTGTAAGGATCATAATACTGAACACACGGTGAAAGTCCTTCACTGCGCCCGCAGCGTAAGAAATGGCATAGCTAATGATAATGACCATCAGCACCTCCGCACAAATGATTCTGTGCTTCTGACCCCTGAACCTTGTGAAGGTGATGGGGTGCAGCACTGCTAGGTAGCGGTCCAGACAGATACAAGTGAGCAACAGGGGAGAACCATCTTTTATACCGTACGCGACGGACTGGACTTGCCAGACGGTCGCGTGATTCAGCAGTAACCTGTTGAGCAGGTCAACAGGAGACATGAGGCAGAAGAAGGTGTCCAAGATGGCGAGGTTCAGGATGAAGATGTCCGAGGTAGTGAAATCGGCTTTGTTCCTGCGTAGAAGCCACAGCACCATCACGTTGGCTGGCAGTCCCAGGACGATGTTGATAGCCTGTGCGCTGACGTATATCATAGGTCCCGCGGGGATGACTTTGCACTCCTCGAAGAAACTCGGCGGCTGGACTGTGGCGTTGGGCATGTTGTAGTTGGGGAGAGGGCTTGAGTTGGTGTAGAGAGCGTCTACCATCTTTGCTGAACACTAAGAGGCACAAACAGACATGGTTAGTCTTAAATCACAGCATACAGAGCTTGAATTCAGTGAATCATGACTGAAAAACTGAGCTGCACAACCCATAAGTAACCAAGGTCAAAATCAACGTTTCTAAGTGGGAGACCACTACGTAAAATGATTTTTTTTCACCTGCAATAAAATATGCTTTTGTTTAATACATTTAATTAAAACTACTCTCTGGTACTTTATATTTCACATTTAAGTTTCTATTAGCCTCTGGGAACACCATCAGTCAAAACCTCAACACTTATTTCATGTGCAGGTTGGAAAAATTGTATCGGCTTGGAACTGCCTTGCCT
This sequence comes from Atractosteus spatula, assembly GCF_055471065.1. Classification (NCBI taxonomy): domain Eukaryota; kingdom Metazoa; phylum Chordata; class Actinopteri; order Semionotiformes; family Lepisosteidae; genus Atractosteus; species Atractosteus spatula. Next base: position 70,721,468 of record NC_142708.1, on the reverse strand, counting down.
TCTAGCTGGTTTTCACAACGATTACAGCCTGAGAATTTGTTTTCTGTTTGGTATCATACAGTTTTCATCAAACTCATCAACAACATACTGATGCTCAATGCTGGATTCTCAAATACACTTCAGAGTTTGCGATGCAAATTGGCCACTGCAAGTCTGAGGTCAAGCTATGTGCCCCAGCAAATGTCTGAGTGTTTATCTCTCAGTTTTATACAGAAGTGCATTTTGCTTACGATTTACCTAAGTGCTGTAAAAAAACATGTCACCCTCACCACCAATGCCCTGGGCATGAAAATGTGCTTGTGTAGGAGCAGGTGTCACTTTGCATGTACAGTACAAGGCATAATCAGACTGCAAGTGAATAGTTGCTAAGCCGTGCATCAAGGTATCCATCCAACGTGTTAACTAGTTTAGTTTACCCATTCATACATCACTTCATTAATCACTCACTTACAAAAAGCGATTTCTGACACTTCAGAGATGTAACATCCTTCCTGGACAAAGTGACAGCAATGAATGACAAAGAAACCCACTGCACTTCCGATGGCTTGTACATTGTAAAGGCTTTTTTCCCATGTTGTTCCGACTGAGCTGTACATACACAGTGATTCACACACAAAGCAAGGATGTAGCATGAGTCATGGTAACAAGAATGATCTAAGTTCTGAACTGACCTAATATGTGTGACTACCAAGACCTACGGATTACAAAACATCCTCATGCTCTTACGCAGATTTCTGCTCTCTTACATTGTAAGGGTCATGTGTTTCAGCAGCACAAATATGAGTAATGACAACACGCTACTGTTCCAGTCAACTTCTAATGACAGGATTGCACTCCACACCTTGCAGCATTTATTTAACGCTTCAAAGCACATTTTAGGATTTACAGCAGAGTTTTTTTCATTAGTATTAGAATTGCATCCATTTTTGGTATTTTCATGTTTGCGTACACACAAAGAAGCCTAAGATCGCCGAAGTCAGTTCCATTGCTTTGTCAAACTAATGAAAATCAGTAACCTGAGTATTTCCCACCAGTGGGGGAATTCTGACCTGACCAGCACTTAGCAGTAACAGGTAAAGTGTGGTAGCAGTGCGGACTGCAGAGGACAGGGCTCACGACTTCTAATTGATGTGTAATCTGACCGTTGCTGGTCTCCCACATGTGCTTGGGCAACTGCCATATGTTCCAGAAGCCAGCAGAGCCCTGGGCGATGGCTGTCCAGTGATGCCACTGATGGCAATCTCTAGGATAAAAGCCCATTGTTTTTTGTTGCTTGAGTTAACAGGAGGTATACATCGAAATGGAAAATCGTTACCTCCCCTTTGATTTTATGAAGAGATGCTGATATTTCGACTGCTTGATGTATTAACGTCATAAAATGAAGCATTTCTTTAATGTGTTCTAAGCATACTGTTACATAACTATATTCCTTGTTCGGAATGGCTTCCTTGTTTCCCAGAGGATATTATGTCCTTTTTTCTTAATTTACAACACTTACTAGCAGTAGTACTGTAGGTATAGCTGAGTACTTACAATGGTTTATGTTCATTTATTAAAGTTGTGCACCAATCTTATGTACGTACTGTATAAGCAATAAATGAATTTCTTAGGTCTGTTTAAGGAAATGTAGAAAATTGCAGTATATTATAAAAAAAATTGTAACTTAATAGCCTATAACACAATTTTAGTCATGTTGCTGAGGTATTTCAAGATTTACATCACAGCTACACAGCTTGTGGCTTCTACACAGTTACAGCAGTTTAAGAGGTTACATACTGTAACAACTGATCTCTAAAACTGATCATCTCCAATAGGCACAGGAGCCTCTGTCACGTTCTCTAAACTAAAGGTGAGGCGTTAAAAAAGTAAAATTGGCAGTAAATTTTTACTAGTTTAAACTTGCTATTGCACATTTAATAAGCATTACGGAATTGTCTTTTCTATTATAAAGTTAATCGTATAAAGTATGCTTTGTGTATTTTATGATTGGAGCAGTTAGACCAGTTAGGCTTTATGTTGAAAGACTCTTAAATGTCCTAACTTCCATACCACAAAAAATGCATAAAGTATATATGTTCTGTGTATCTACATGACAACAAAATACTCCTTCATTAGATTAGGCATATTTTACCAAAAAAAGTGGAAGTAATTTGAGCGAGTTTCTGTCACGAACCGCACCCGAGCACTTAAACGCCACCGCATTCCCATGAGCTCCTCTCACCGTAAACATCCCGCGCACTAATTAATCAATTATCAATCCACACTCTTCCCTATTTATACCCTCTCGGTCTCCGCTCACTATTGAGCTTCCCTCTTCCGAGCTCAACCCTCGCTGTACCTTTTTGGGGAAAGAACACTTTAAACCTAATCGTCTTTTGGCTCTCGAAACCCCTTGCTCAATCCCTTGCCTATGGCATTGCTTTCCGTTTTTAGGACTTCGCATAGTGACCTAACCAGACGTTTCACTGCAACCCCTGACAGTTTCCTTCTGGATGAAGGCGAAAGTGCTTGTATTTGTTTGTTATGTAAAAACAGCTGGCAGCTGGAGATCTATTTGCATGCAACTCTTCTCCTCTCAGGTGACTGTACAGTCCTGCATTAAGTCCATAATATTGGAGTCTTTGCTCGCAAGAAGGTTCTCTTACCTGCTAGAACTGCAGCTTTCCTTGGGCGTCCAGTTCCTTCTTGTTCGGTGGTACTGTATGTCTTAATTATAGATTTCAGCACTTCAGATGTCCTTGATTTTGCCTTGGGGCCATTTCCTTGCAGCCAATGGCAACTGCTCTTTCTGACTGTGAATCCAGGTCCTTTGTCTTGACCATTAATATCCTGCAATAGGAAGGCGTGGTGTTCCTTGTTGCACAGTTAGGGCTTCTGACATAAAAATGTGCATGCTTTCGAAATGAAATCAGAGAGGGAAGGAACTGTCATTGCCACACAAACTCTGCTCAAAACACTGCAATGCAATTTCAGCTGGCTAACCAGGAAATACTGACTTCTCCTTTATGTCAATACAATCAGCAGCAAAAGTCATACTCAGGAGTGTTGATTCAAGCCCCTGAAAGGTGTTCACAAAGTCAGCCACGATGACATCTTCGAGACCAGAACTGCTTCAGTTTGGGATGAGTTCCTTAGCCGTCTTCTCGACAGTCGTGATCACTACACAGCACGGCAACTAAACAAGCAAGCTGTAAAAGTCCTGTCTCCTTCGTGAGCTCTTTTATGTTCTTTGATGAAATCCTCCTGGCACCAGCATCAAGCTTATATTCTTCTCTTCATTGTTGACATTTTTATAAAATAAGGTCCTTGCTCAGGAGTACCACAGTAGTGTCCAACTCATGAACTCCACCTTCACATCCGACAGCTCTTACAAGTATTTTTACATACAGTACATCATTTAGCCTAGGTGTCTTAGAAACTCCCACAGCAAAACTGTTTTTTGGAAAGAAGCATTCTGAATGGAATGAAAACAGCTGTCAGAAACGGGTTTGTGTTCTCATAAGAAGCAGCTGTTGGGTAGAATATTCAGATCCGTTTTTTAAAGAATATATTTACATAGTTGCAAACCCCTGTCATTTTTAGATATTTTATTAAAACCTTTTTGGCAAAAAACATTGACTTGTTCTGAAGTAGTGCAGCCCTTTATTTAAAAATGCTTCCTTTTTAACATTTAAATGAACTTCCTGTTAGTTTCCAGTTATGTCTTGCAATCTGCTTGCCCCTTTTCAGAGTCTGCATTTTTATAGCGCACTAGAGACCATGTTGAAACATTTATTAAAGCTGATTGCTTTGTCCAAAGTCCACTTTGTTACTAGACCAGAGGTAGTGTCTCCCCTTTGCTTGATGAGCGTAGAGGGATCACCTGTTTATTTAGTAATGAGCAATGATTTATGGCATCCTGGCTGTGGTGTAAGTTTTGAAAAGGCGAAGAAAACAATTTGAATTTTTCAAGCACTCACATGTCTTGGGTAGGGTAAAATAAGCAAACGAATGTTATCATCTTCCTGTTTTTTTAAAGGCCACTTTTTATTATGTGTTTTATTATGGTTGAGATAATACCTCCAATGGTTCCATGGCTCTGTTGGTTGAGTACCTTAATAACACTTTGCTATGAAGTAATGATTAGTCACAAGAAAAGATCCGGCATTTCCTGGCTTTGTGCCCTTCTTATATCCATTAATAGTCAAACTATTAAAAACTGAAACCAAATCGTGGGTTGGCTTGACATCCTTTTCTTCAAAAGCGAATTTGAGCAATGAGAAAAAGCCTCATACTGAGCCTTTATACCAAATTACTGTTGCTATGTCAAACACTATGACTTGTTGTGAAGACTTGTGTTATGTTCAGGTAAAGTATTTAAAAATAATTATGAATGTTGGTACTATCAGGCTGTGTATCTCTCTCAGGAGTAAGATGGGATCAATATAAAACAAGTAAATGTGTTACTAAGTCCTCATAGAACACATCTATTGGAACATTTTGCTGGTGCCCTAAAGTGAAGTTTTACAAGGATTCACAAGAGACACTTCTGCACCAATCCCTTCTGCATGATATGTTAACATATCTGACCACTTTGTTATTCGGCTATGAATTCATCCAGCTAGAACACACTCAAAGTAAATATTTTCAGCTTGACCCCGAAATGTACAAAAGGCAATGGACAACTGAGACTGCCACAAATAATCTCAGAGACATCACCACCACTGAGTCAACATCCACAGGTACTGTAGCAGCTCTTTACAAAATGTATAGCAAGTCATTTCAAAGAGTGTGCACGCCTATAAGTCACACCGAATCTTACCTTCTTGGCAGCTTTTCAGGAAGACGACCCCGTAATTATGCCCACCGCCTCTATCAGGTTCTGACACTGGTGAGAAACAAGAGAGATGAGCAAAGTCAAATCGGACCGGCTTCCTGAATCACAGACTTATAACAATGCTGACAGAAGAGGTGAAGCAATACATTGTACGACTGGCTGATTGCCTGGAGGGAGAAGGGAGTTAATTGCGCTCAGCAGAGGGGAGTTCCATGTGCTGAGCAGGGCGGCAAACAGGGGATCGACAGGACTCGGCTCCTCACTGTGGCACATTTCCCAACACCTCAAAACGATCAGCACCGTGCCGCGTGTTCATTCAGGATCCTGCCCGGTCACGCTGCGACTCTTCAGCAAACCCTCACCCTGAACTGAACCGGCTTCTCCTACAGTATCTCCCCTTTGACTCAGAGGTTCAGAGGCAGCGGGCGAGAAGATAAGGGGAGTGACCACCAGGCTGCGACAGCTGTGGAGCCTGACTGACACCATCGGCACTGCTTCACAGACTCCCGCAGTGCAGAAGCATCTGCAGGAAAGGACTAAGAGCTGTAAGGTGCATAAAGACAGAAGACCTATAAAGTTACTCACAAGTTTGGAGAAGGAGAAGAGCGATGAGCAATATTGTTTTGAGGAAGGCAGGATGACAGTGTGAAGGAGGGCTGTGAGTTCTTATAATAAGAGAGTGAATGAGGAAGTGGGCTCCAATCTAGGAGCAAAGCTAAAGCATGTTCAAACAATCCCCAACACACAGCATGCAACAGACATGCCAGGGGTCGCTACAACAGCAGCTGAAACTGACTGGAGAATTGCACGTGTGGTACAAAGAGAGACAGAACGGCAGGCACCTACATGCCAGTCTCACCTGTGCTGTACCTCTCCTATTAGGTAAATGTTCATTAGGGCAAAAGTGGGATAATTATTTTAGGTGGCCAAAAAGTTATAGTCAAAAGTAAAAACATGTATTCATATTTTTTGAGAGGGCGTAATTATTAGAGGTGGTCTACAGGCTTAGGACTGTGTTCATTACCTTGATTACAAACACATAGAAAGGTTTTGATGGAGTCCCATTTACAAGGACGAGTCTGAATGATGTGGAAACTAAAGGTAAAGAAGGAGATTGATGAACAGGGACTAGACAGTGCTGAGGCTGAGAAATGCAGCCAAAGTGGGGTGTTGTAATTAGGACCACTAGTCTTCCTAATTTATTTCAATGTCAGTCTAAATGCGTGTTTTAAAAACAGAAAAACATTCTTGGTTGGATTAAGAATTTACATCGAGTAAAGGACAGACATTTAATCTTTATTATACAATGGGTGTTTGTGTTAATGCATAATGCTTTATCTATAATTCATCCAATACCCTTTACAATAATAATAATAATCCTAATAATCCCCATCTATGAATTGGCTTCATTACTCTGTTCTCCCCACTGAGAGCTGGTGTGTGGGGAGGGTACTAGCGCACTATGGCTGCTGTCCCATCATCTAGATGGGGCTGCACACTGGTGGTGGTGGAGGGGATCCCCATCATCTGTAAAGCGCTTTGAGTGGAGTGTCCAGAAAAGCGCTATATAAGTGTAAGCAATTATTAGCAATTATTTACAAATTGAAAGACTGTTACTCATTTTCAACATGCAAAACTGAAGCCTCTCAATTCCTAAGTATAAGATAAAAGGCTATTTAGGAACAAGTAAAGGTTTATTCCAGGCTGAAAAGAGAAGAGAAGAAACACAACGTTTCTCTGGCTGTGAGAAAGAGGAAAGTCAGCAACTGATAAAGCAAAAGAGAACAGCAGCCAGGAGTGTAGGGGAGGCAGGAGCAGGGGGAGGCGGAGTAGACACTCAGGTGGCGCGAAGTCGAGAGAGGAGGTGAGGAGAGGTGTGAAGTTGAAACTTGCAAATGAATGGAGAGGACTGGAAAGAAACGAGTCTGTCGTTGAGAGAAGGGGGAAGGTGTGATCCTAAGATCCCACCTCCTCTCCACTCCTGGATTTGGGTCTCCTTTGCTTTATCAGCTGCTGACTTTCCTCTTTCTCACACCTGAAGAAGGCTGCACAGCCGAAACATTGTGTTTCCTTTCTTCTCTTTTCAGCACGGAATAAACCTTTACTTGTTCCTTTGCAGCCTACGCATGCTGACACAGCTACCTGCTTAAACTACTAAAAGGCTATTTAGCCCATTTACCTGTTCTCTTGCTTTACTCGTTGCGATTTGAATAGAGGGTCTCACTGTGCCATTTTTTAAAGGAAGGTAGGTCATCAGTTTTGAGAACAACAGTTTTGTGTACCTTCTTCCATACATTGTATAAAAGCACTTCTTGTTCTTGTTTTTTACAGCACTTACCATGGCCACAGGGAAACAGATCCTTTCCTTTTTGTGCAGGATTTTCACGTCAAATGATGTAAAAGTTTTACCTCTCTAAATGAGAAGCAGACATTAATAACAAGTACATAACTGTATGCTTTTATTAATATCAACCACGTAATATCTGTCTCTCAAATATTCAGAAGATTTTTAAGCAGTCATAGAACGCATAATATAAAATAGTGTATAAATGTGTTTGTCAATTATAGCACCAGTGTGGACTAGCAGAACCTAAATATGGAGAAATCTACAAAAACAGCTTTATAAGACTAGCTTACATTAGTGATCTTGATGGCAATATAATGCAACAAAATCTCAAACTACACTAGTAACATTAGTAACACAAAGTTATCCAGGCATATTCAACAGACAGCAGATGACGTCGCATGAAAATGAATGTGAAATCCTATATACCAGGCACATAATATAACAAGTGAAATAGAAGAGGCTGGGCTGTTTTTGATCAATACTTTTGAGGTAAATGCACATCGAGATTCTAAAGTGTTTCATGGAGTCTAACTACCTCGAGTGGAGAAATGATAAACTATGCCAGGTTGTGCTAGTTAAACCGTTAAATTCAGACAGGCATTTATATAATTGTATGAGGAACCACTCGAATAATTTAGTGAGTAAAACAGAAACCGTTCAATATAGTTTAGAAAACAGAAGTGGCTTCTTTAGGTTGGCAAAAAAAACTTAAGGTTTTATTTAGTGGCTGACACATTTCTCAAAGCAAATAACAGTTTTGCAGTCTTTGCACGGCTGCACACTTTACAAACTCATGAAGTGCCCCGTACAAGGGATTAACAGTAGTGCCCACTGTAACTTCCACATTTCCCCGTAAGAAAGGCTGACCGTTCTTGTGCAAACTCCTCAATAAACTTGGCCAGGTTTCAATAAACACACGTATTTTATTCAAATTCGCGATGGTTTCGATGACAAAACAAAAATCAGAAGTTTTCTACCATACCAAACTAGCCCACAAACCTTGGATAAACTAAACAGAAGCACGTCAGAAACCGTCCAGCTCTCGTTTTCTATCGTCCACCGCCACTGAAGCTTCTAGAATTTACGCAAATAAACATCAGTGATTGGTTAACAATCTTAAAGGCATACACGCAATTGCGTAATAAAACAACGTGATTTTCAAATAGCGGAACATCAACATATTTTTTACTACGTACTTCCAGGATTGTTTTAAAAAGAATATAACCAAAAATTAAAACACCACATGGCTCCTACACCTACTTAGAAATTTGAACCCACTTAAAAATATTTCCTCTAAGTTTTCATTTTGCTGCTTGCATACAATAATACATACTGTAACGCAACGGGGGCTCAGGCGGGCGCCCTTGTCACATTAGGTCGGCCCCCCACCGTCGGGGGCTCGAACCCAGGACTCCCGCGTCGCTCAGCAGGGACCCAGCCCGGTGAGCTAAAGAGAGATCTTTCTACAGCCCAGTAGCTGTAGTCCTGCTATCACAGGGAAGGGCGGTGACGTCACCTGGTCTGGTAAGCCGGCTCTTACACAGTACCTGTCGGCCGTAAGCGTTACAATACTTTTATATTGTAACGCATACGGCCGACATCAGAGGTTGTTCGGCGTGGTGACGTCACCGCCCTTACCTGCGAATAGCAGGGACCACAGCTGCTGGACTGATGGTAGACTTCCCTTTAGCTCAACTGGCTGGGTCAGTTGTTTCAGTGACACCAGAGGCCCGGGTTCAAGTCCACATCTGCGGCAGTAATGGCGAGGGTGCATACCCACGTGAACCTGAGAGCGCTATAATATTTGACAGTGTGTAATCCTCCTCATCACTATCTAAGTTCCAGAGGAGTGATATCGCCAGGACCAGGACCAGGGCAGAAACACCTGCGACTAAACACGCCCCCACCCCCTCGAACTCCAGAAAACACCTACAGTAGATTTAAAGGCAAGAGCAAATGAGCAAGGGGACAGCAATCAATCTGGTTCTTGAACCTGTATTCTGCAGTGCTTGACACTCTTTTGCAGGGACACAGAATAAAGAAGGTTAGCGCAGTCCTGCTCAGTTTATGGCAATTTCTGTCTGGAACGTCCACTCCATCTGATAGCAGCCCTTTCTGAGAAACAGTGCATGATGTCCGAGTGCTTTTTCTGTACAGAAATGAGAAATCACTCTTGTTTCCTGACGCTGCAGCTCAGACAGTTGCAGACTACAGTTAAAGCCTCCCTGGACTCCTAAATCTTACTTTGCATGGTGAAGTCTGCATGGTCCGAAGTTCTCCTATCTTCACTAGGCATCATTCACTCCTATTTAGGCACTGACCTGACTCACTCCAGGTCACTATAGCCATTAGCTTTAATGCTAGCTACACCGGCTGATCCCATTTGGCCAGGACACCTTGCAGTCTAATTAACAACCACTCACACCCCAGACAGCAGCAGTAGCCAGTCAGGTGTGCTGTCTCTGAGAGAGATCAACAGTCTGCTGCTGGTATAGCACAGGAGTCCTCAGGACCCTCTGCTGTCTAGACTCCCCATCCAGCTGTGGGGAGAGAATATGCTGCTACCTTGCCACACGTTGCCCTATTTCTCTAGGTGCCAACACCTCCCGTCAGCCCTGGCTCAGCTGGCCAGACCTGTTCCTCAGGAGCACACTTCAACCCGGCTGGGCCTAGCAAACCAACTACCATGCAGTCTGCTTATCCAGCACTTGTGATGTCTCTCGGTACAGCCAAAGCTAGGTCTTCTCACACTTCCTTCACTCACTGAGCCCCACAGGCCTGTTAGGCAGATGGAATCAGTGTTACAGAGCTCTCTCCCTCTCCCACTTTCTCTCCCACTTCTTCACCCATTCTCTTTCTCTCTCATTCTCCCTCAGACTCCACCTCTCTCTCACTCCCTCTCCTTCTCATTCTTCCACTTCTATTCCCACTCCCTTTCCACTTCCTCTCCCTTTCCCTCCCTTTCCCAGACACAGTCTGAACCCTCTTCCTTCTGGCTGCTCTTATTCACCTTTCCATTAGTCCAGGGAAGAGGCCAATTGTACTCATGCCTATTCTGTCTGCTCCTTCTCTTGCGTGGAATCTCTCTCCCTGTGGGTGTCAGTTATTCTACGAGCCCAGGTGTGTCACATTATAACCTGTTTTGTGCATTAAAAGGTGGGTTTCTCTTATAGCCACCTCTTACTACCTCACACATACCAACATTTTTTTAAACTACTCTTGGGTTCTACACAGCACTTTCATAAGAGGAAGAAGAAAAGTTACAAATGGAAGCAAATTATTATGCCCATCCAGCCTACAGTATATAGTTATTCTAGGAACTAATTTATGCAGGGACCTCATGCAGCCAGGATTCAATAACGAGACTGTGTAGCTTGTCCCATACTCTCACAATCTTTGTGTAAAAAAGTGACTCCTGTTCTCATAGTACCCAGGGCAGGAGTGCAATGCAACTCTTTATAGTAAGTTTGCAACTGAGTCCCTCATGTCTCAGGTCTTGGTTTCTTCCAAGAGCTCCCCTGGTAAGTCTGAGTAACAAAGGGTGTCCAGCTTCATGTCCTGTAAGCCTTTGTTTCAGAGGATATGATGTTCTCCCTGGGTAATTCCCCGTTCTATTTTAACTTTACACTAGATTAAGCCACTTACCTTTAAAAAAGAACATCTTGCCATGATTTTAAAAATCCCAAGTGAGGTAATAAATTGTGTTTTTTTTTCCACTAAAGGAGGTGAAACTACTGAAAACAAGAGACTGACTAACATAAATACATACGTTAAATAGAGAAGGCGAAATGTTGCTAAACTGTGATAAAACCAGCTTTATCTCTGCAAATCACTCTTTATGAACTATCCTTAGTTTCTAGTGCTCATCAGGGAGTGTGCATTAAATTCTTTGTGCTTCTGTGTCACTCAAGTGTGTGTTTTACAATGATAACTTGTGTGTTCCTATATTTGACTTTGTGTTAATATTCATATATCAGGTTGTGAGAGATGTTCTCGTACTTGAGGTGCATTATTAACACTTTATAAACTGAATATAGTTAAAGGCTGTAACACTACATATTTGCATTCTATATTTTAAATACACAGCACACATTAATAACAGCATATGTAATAATACACACTTAATAAAGTAAAAAATATTTACAATGTTGTACTGGTTCTGAATAGGCAGCTACTGTAACTCAGTTCTATGTCACAAGTGTCCACAAACCTCAAACTGAAGGGTTCAGGTTTTAAACTTTATTTATAAAGTGTTCATTTTGTGTTTGTGATCAACTCCTTTTAAATACCTTACAGAGAAAGACTTCAGCCCACTGAAACTCAGCAGGTGTGAGCCTGGCCAGTACCTGGATCGGAGACCTACTGGGAAAGGTTGATGCTGGAAGAGAAGTTAGTGGGGCCAGTAGAGGGTGCTCACCCTGTGGTCTGTGTTGGTCTTAATAGCCCAGTATAGTGACGGGGACACTATACTGTATAAAAGGCGCTGTCCTTCAGATGAGACTTAAAACTAAGGTCCTGACTCTCAGTGGTCATTAAAAACCCCAGGGCTTTCCATTTTTCTCAAAAAGAAAGGGGTGTTACCCCTGTGTCCCAGCTAATCATGGCCTCATAATAAACCCCATCTATGAACTGGCTTCATCAGTCTGCTCTCATTTCCACCAATAGCTGGTGTGTGGTGAGCGTACTGGCGCACCTTGGCTGTTGTTGGAAAGGTGGGACTACACATTGCTGGCGGTGGAGGGGAGTCCCCATTATTATTATTATTATTATTATTGAACATCTTGATTCAGTAATTGTTATGTTTTATCTACTGTATGTGAGCAAGAAAAATATCATCATTACAGCAAGATGTACTGTAGACTGGTAACAGAACATTCTGAAGCTCTTACAAATACTTGTAATTGTGGTTGAGAACAGGAAATATTGACAACAGGAAAAAAATTGAACTTAATCAAAACCCAGTCTTACGAAAACAAGGAAAAGAGTATTGCAAGTTCCGCTTGAAGTACAACGGGCAGAGTTATTTTGCTGAGTTGTTCTAATACTATGAGTAATCACAGGAACTCCACTTTGGCATGGCACTCAGCAAATCAGTTGATTCAGCTGTTGTACTTCCCGCTAGGGGAGTCCTCCGTGTGGAGTCTGCAAGTTCTCCCTGTGCCTGTATAGATTTTCTCCAGGGACTCAGGCTCTCCATAACCCTGTAAGGATTAAGTGGTTACTGATATGGATGGGTTCATCACACGGTACATGTAAACAAACATATTCATGCTCTTCTTCTGAGCATTTCTTGTAATTACTGGCCTCTCTATGGGGAAAGCAAGCTATGCTCGTTAGACAGCACAGTGTGAGCAGGGTAAACCACTGTGACATGGAAAGAAACTTTGGCTGGCAAAAATGGAAATAAACCGAATTGTTCAGTTGTCCCCAGTTTGCCCATTCATTTGTCCCAGTTCAAAGGTAACATGCAAGACCTGAGCTTTTCTGGTTACTTCAGGCCCAGCTGGGGTCCCAGTCTACCACAGCAGCTCTCTTTTCCACACTGACCTCGGCAAGCAGGGCTTCCTGAGTGCAGAGTCCTAGATGGGACTGGCTGAAAACCTCTGACGGCCCTCTCACTCATTTTGAAACCTTGTGTTTTATGTGCAGTCCTTTTTTGTTTTCAAAAACCCAGATCTTTCACAAAATGTGTGCTCAATGTGAATATATCTTAATGGCAGGGGGGGGGGGGGGGGTTTAAGATCATGCTAAGGATGCTCACGGAGGCAGTGAAAAGACAGTTAAGTTAGGCGAGGGGTGCAATTTGGGGCACAGGTGTACATGGACGAACGTAGATGACAGCCGCATGTTTGTTTTTCCATTTTGCTCATAGCAACAACAAAAAAAAAAACATTTGAAGATGTCAAAACGTCTAAAAACAGAAATAGAATGGGAGAAAAAAGGGAAATTCCAAAACTGAAGGACAGAATCTGTTTATCAATGGACTTGATGTTTGCGTAATACACGAAAGCAGTAAAAGTTGGCATTTTGAAAGATTACCAAATTCACCGTCACTGTGTAACATTGCACAAATTACGCTGAGTTTACTGTTAATTCTTTTGATGATGAAATCACAAAGGCAAATGAGCCTCTGGAATTGCTGCACACTGTAAAAAACCTGGACCTTGCAGTGATATTACGTAAATTAACTGTTTTGATTTACAATGCCTTGCATTTTTGATTACAGTGCCTTGCACTGTTGAGCAAGAGTGTGTCCCCTACAGAAATAAACATTGAAGTAATAGTTCAGGTGGGGAGCTGCGTCAGCATGCGTAGTCTGCAAAGGAACAAGTAATAGGTTTATTCCAGGCTGAAAAGAGAAGAGAGAAAACACCAAGTTTCAGCTGTGAAGCCTTCTTCAAAGGCCATTACTTGTTCCTCTCCGTCTGTGTTCTCAAAGATGGTTTCCTAACTCTTACATCAGAAAGACTTCTGAAACTAGAATTATCCTGCAGCTTGGATCACACCTTTCCCCTTCTCTCAACGATGTCACGCCCCACACTCTCCCTCGCAAACGACGTTACATTCCCGGAACCTCTGCTTCCCAATCTCATCCCTGATTGAACCCAGCACATTCTCACATGCATCAGATTCCTCAAATTCTCACTCCCTAACCAATCATCCAATCACACCCCTTTCCTTCAGTATTTAAACCCCCTTCGCACACCTTCCCACACTCACTATTGAGAAGCCTTTCTGAGTATTCTCCAGTGCGTGTTTCCAAACCTTTTGACTGATCTCCCGTTGCGAATCTTCTGCTTCTGCCTCTTGACCTCGCCTTCTGGATTTTGCCTTTGTATTGTTTTGAATATCTCTCGTTACCGAACTCTCTGCCTCCCTTATCGACCCAGCCTTTGGATTTTGTCTTTTGGATTGTCCCTTTGCTACTCTGTGCCCCGTGGGATTCCGGTCACGCATAAGGATCCTCCTATTCCACGTATAGGTTCCGTGACAAACGACAGACTAATCTTCTTCTGTATTCTCTCTATTCATTGTAGGTTTCATTTCACACCTCTCTACACCTATCCTGACTTCACACCACCTGATTGGCCTCTCTGTCTGTCCCCTGCTCCCACCTCTCACCCCTCCTCTATCCCAGCTTTTGTTCTCCTGCTACATTACCTTTGCTGTCTGCCTTGTCTCTCTCACACCTGAAGAAGGCCCCACGGCCGAAACGTTGTTTTCTTTCTTCTCTTTTCAGCACGGAATAAACCTATTACTTGTTCCTTTGCAGCCTACGCATGCTGATGCAGCCACCCACCAGAAATAAATATTGACCTGTTACCCAAGAGTCTTAAAACAAAATGGACAAATGGAACTGGTTAACACATATCACCATGAGTACATTAACAATTCAGACTTCAAAACTCAACATGTTACCTTGAATTCCCACAAATGGTGAATGTCCTCAGTACCTAGAGTGAATAAAGGTCCTGGCAGGTGGTGGGTTTGAATCCCAGGTGTGGTACTGTTGTTGTACCCTTGAGCATGGTACATCACTCCGACTGCTCCATTAAAACACCATGCTGAATAAATATGTGCAAATGTAAATCGATTTGGATATATATCTCTCTTCAAAAACTTTAATCAAATGAATTTATAATAATCATGAGCAATTAATAACAATGAAATGGACCCCAAATTAAATATTGATTGCAGTCCAGCAAAGACCCCACACAGCTGCTGGTCTCGCCAAGCTCCCTAACAATTCCTGAGGGCACCTCCACACAGTGCAATGTCTATAAGGGATCCTGTGCAATAACACCCTGATGAAGTTGCTTACAGCTCACAAAATAATTGATGTCTGTCTTCTATCCTCAGGGAAAAGCCATTAGAAGAATCCTGTAAAGGCAAAGGCATCCAGAGGCGCAAAACAGTGCTAGAAAAAACTGACAGAAGGAAATACTGAAACCATTTTCCTTATAGTGTATTAACAAGAATTCCATAGACATGTTGCAGATGTGGATCGTGTAGGCAGGACTGGGACTAAACACAGCAGTTCTGTCTGTAAAGGAGGTGTGAGGAGACTTCCCCTTGTGTGAACGTCCTTGGATTCCTCTCCTGTATTGGTTAGACACACTCTGTGAGACTCCAGTACAATCAGGGAATGTTGGCAGCCATAGGTTACAATGCTGACCCAGGCACTACAAGATGAGACTCTGACGGTGATGCCACACCCTGGTTCAGTGAGTTGGCCTCTTAGAGGTACTTTAAATAGCAGTGTGAATCTTTCATCAGATAGAAAACAGCATCCGACACATGGTCTGACACCTCATCAAGCACTCAGCCACTTTCCATACTACAGGGTTTAGAGGAAGCTAGTGCCATTTTGACTCACCAGAACACCAACAAACTTCCTATGACCTATGATCCTCCTGCCAGATGATGAGATCACCAGGGCAGCCCAAGAACTTCGTGAATTGGAATTGGAACTGTGTCTGGCCACACAATCGTGGTTAAACAAGGAAAACAGCAGGGGGCTAAGCACACTGCCCTGAGGGGCACCTATATTGACAGTCAGCGTGGAAGAAAGTTTTCCATCGTCCCCCACAGTCTGTATTCTGCCAGTCAGGAAATTCATAATCCAGCTGCAAAAAGAGGTTTTGATGCCCAGGTCATTAAGCTTCCTGACTAGTCTGGATGGAACTATAGTGTTAAAAGTTGAGCTGTAATCGATGAATAGTATTCTGACGTATGTGTCTCTATCATCCAAATGAGCCAGGGCAGTGTGAAGGCAGTGATAAATAAATTCAATCAATAGATCGAATCAATCAATACTTTGTTCATTGTTCAGTCCCTTCAAAATTGAAAGAGACTGACCTTGATCCATGAATGAAGCAGGTTGAACATGCTAGTGAGCTCATCCCACTGCACTGAAACACTTTCAATGTGACATGTGAGTGTGACAGCCGAAGCACAAAGGAGCATTGTTGTGGCTGTGTACCAAAAGAGAGACAACAGAGGGCACTCTTCTCCAGGCAATAACAGAGCGAGCATTGGCAGGGAATTAAACAGCAACACGTGCGTGGTGCAGGCGAGATGAAGTCATGAAGTGGTTCAGTTTTTATTAAGAACACATGTGTCTGTAGCATGAATATTACATGCGTGAAACATAGGTATCAGGATCCACCATGTACTAAAGCCTGAGCTTACATATTCTAGATTTTGCTAATAAAAGGCAGACCGGAGATATTAGCATACAATCTTCATATACCTGGAGACTAAGTTGTAGAGTAATGAGAGTCTCATATAGCTCTACACACAAACACAAACAGTACTCTCTTTTTGAGCAAAAGCAGTTTATTTAACTAGCCAATCAAAACAAAAGGCTCAAATTCAAGGGGTCAATTACTCAATGTACAGCAAAAACAATCTGCTCAACAAATGGTACAGGTTGCTTCGTTTTCAATGGCTTCAACAATGTGGGCTATTTACTTTAGGTTAACAAGTCAGGAATAGTGATTGAAAACTACAAAATTCAGGAAATGTAACATTTAATTAAGTTTCAATCTGCATTTTCAAAACGGTGTCTCAAAATAATACTACTACAAGCAACAAAATAATAAAAAAACAAAAAAAATACTTTTAACTATTACAGAGATATAAAAGCATAAAGCCTTAAATGAACAGGCCTGTGAGTGGCTTAAGGGCTGGAGAGCAGACTAATGCCTATAATGTGAAGGTCCCAAGGTTCTCCTTTATTATCAACCAACGATCAATCAACATTTTTTCTCCTATAGCACCTTTCAATCCAGATCATTTTCAAGGCACTTTGTTATCAGTTGACAAGGGACCAACCACAGTTAGCCAAGAATGCACCAGTGCTGCACAGCTGGATCCAGCTGTCAGGTGTCTCAATGCTTTACAGTATGTCTACCACGTGAGCGTTTTGGCTAGTGGTTAGGGCTTCTTTGTAAAACAGCATATCTTGCCTGAGGAGTTTGGCTTGTCCATTTTAGAAATGTAGAGCACTGGCTCAATGCTGCAGCTGAGATCCATGAAGGAGAAGAGGAACACGCTGATGTAGCACTTGAAATCGTGAGCAGGGAAGTGGTACTGGAAGGGGAAGAGAGCCACAGGCGGGAGATAATTAAACACGATAATGGCCAGAATGATCAGAACCATCTTGAAGGCCTTCTTCTTCATGGGGTGCATCTCCTCCTTGCCTAACACTGACCGCCTCAAGGCCCACAGGATGGAGAGGTTGCAGAAGACCATTATGGTGAAGCAGGTGAGAATTACAATGCTGAAGGCCTCTACAATACTACCTATCCCAAGGATGGACTTGGTCAGGGAGTAGGCTATTGTAAAACCCCACACGGCCGCAGCGCAGACTTCCCTGTAGCTGTGGTCTTTGATCTTGGTGAAGGTGATGGGGTGCACCACGGCCACGTAGCGGTCCAGACAGATGCAGGTGAGGAACAGCGGGGTGACGTCTTTTAGCCCGTAGGAGAACCTCTGGGCGTACCAAATCCGCTCATCGTTGAGAAGCAACCGGTTAAGCAGCTCAACAGGAGTCATGACGCAGAAGCAGGCGTCCAAGACGGCGAGGTTCACGATGAAGATGTCAGAAGTGGAGGAGTCGCTGGCCTTTCTCAGGATTAGCCACATCACCACCAGGTTGGCCGGCAGGCCGATGGCAAAGTTGAAAACCTTCACGCCAAAATAGAACACAAAGCCGGAGATGTCCGCCTCGCAGCCGAGGAACTGGCTCCAGGGCACGGCCGTGATGTTGGGCGCGCTGGAGTTGGCGTAGAAGGCCTCCATCGCGGGGCACGGGGCCTGGAGAGAGGGAATGGGATGGCGAACTGCTCAAGGGCCGCTGTCAGAGAGACCACAAGAAGAACACAGAAACACTTTAGTCCATTTTAGTCCAAGCTAAAGGACAGCATTCGGAACCAGGGGAACAGGGTCCTGGTGGGAATTCAGGAAGCAAGATTAATGGGATTATCTGTTAGGGGAATTCATGTCGTACAAGGTAATTGTTGATGGCAATATCAGTATGCATACAAAACCCCACCTACGGTATGTATTTATGAAATGTCATTTGTGCCAATAGCACTGATGCAGTTCCTTGTTCAGAGCACACCAGAGAGTAGAGAGCTCTGATACAAGAACAGGGTTATCAGCAGGTCAGAACGTACTGTATAGCTGGTGGTAAAAATTCAACGTGTCAGTTTTTATGCCAGATATTTGGTATCATTTGGTATCAAGTTATCATGACACTCATATAAGTCATGTGAGTGCATTTGTCATTCCCTCAGTTGAATTGTCAACATAGCTGTTGAAATACTAACAGGCAAGCACCTGTGTCAGAGTCTCTAGAGTTTAAACCACCTTGCGCTAATATGCAATTAGCCACTGTAATCAGTATGCAATAAAATAATGTGTAGTGAAACAGGCAATGAAATGTCATATTCTTATACGGAATACATGAAACAAAAACAAGTCCCCTCGTAAGCTTAGATAGCTTTCTGAACGGGGGAGTGTGTCTGAGGAGTTGGGGAAGGCTTTTGAGCTGTAACACAGTGGAAATTTTCTGCATTTCGTCCCACGGAGTCAATCTTTACACCGACACAGTGAAATCAATGGTGAAATCAAGCACACAAGCCTGTGACGAGTGTCAGGGCACAGGGCTCTGAGACCTGACTGCAGTGTGCATAGCGTGAGCTTGGCTTCGGGTTAACAGCTCCTTACACTTATAGAGCGTTTTTTTTATTTATTGGACACTCCACTCAAAGCGCTTTACAAGCAATTGGAACTCCCCTCCACCCCCACCAATGTGAAGCAGGCCTATGCTCGATGGCCCACTGTCTTCATTTATTTTTTTAGGCCATGGGTGCACCTGGATCACCACAACCTCCTCGCTGCCCATTCCTGTGCTCAGTCCTCTGGGAAGACATCCCCCGTGCTGCTCCCTGTGCTTGCTCTAGAGCTGATCACTGCAATCCTCGGACCATATCTGCAGTAACAGTGTGACATCTGGGACACAGCATGCTTTTTTACAGCAAAGTCGGCCAGTTTGATCCTGAAGAGCATTACCCCACAGCCACAGAGCTTGCCTGCAGAGCAGTAGATCTACTGTAACGCTCCTGGGAAAATCACAGAAACGTGAGTAAAGTCCACAAAATAGAAATACCTAGAGATTAAAAAAATTAAAAGAAAACTTTAATAATAAGAATATCCGCCGATGTGCTTGACTGAAGGAGCTGAAAATACAATGGGATGAAAATATTTTCAGGAATTAGAAAATCACACTTGGTTCTATCTAGTTTATTCGTCTCCTGTTTGACAGTTACAATGTACCATATATATGTGCTCCTGGCATATACTGTATTACTTTGCATTCAAAAGTCCTCCAGAATCTTTGCGCTTCTCAAATTGGCTTGCTGCTGTAACAGTATTTGCGACTATACTCTATGTTTACATCATCTGCAAGAAGTTTGACTATACCAGAGAAGATCATTGATATTGACGAGCATATGTACTTGTCCTCATTAAGAGCTGCAGTGTAATTGCTTTTCATCCTCGGACAGTGGCCGGCACTCCTCCACACTGGTGTGTTAGGTGACAGTGAAGCAACCAGTTTCCCCCAAAACAGGAAGCTCCTGTCCCTCCTGCCTAAGCAAGACTAACGAGGGGGCGAACTTTCTATTCTCTGGGACCAGTGACGTGTGATGCAGTGTCTCTCTGACCTCATCCCTCTCCTGCTTGTGTACGCAGTCATTTGGATGGAAAGCAATTAGCTCTTAATTAAATCACCTCCTGAGTCCCAGATGTTCCAGTAAGAAAGGCAGGATTCCCCTGTGCCTTGCTCAGTGTTCACACACTCACACAGACGATATGCATGAGGCAGCCCAGGGAAATCCTGACTTTCTTACTGGGAGAGAGGGAAGTTCAGAGAGGATTTAATTATGAGCTAATTGCCTTCCTTTCAAATGGATGCAGGTGCACGGGTCTGCCTTGCAGGAGGTGAACAGAGATGCTGTGTTGCTGTGCTCTGGGAAAAAGTAAGCCTGACCCTCCATTCCTCTTGTTGAGAGCAAGTCAAGTCGGTTTTTCCACTGATCAAAGGCACGTATCCTTGTGCTGCTGGCGAGCTCCACGCATCCTTGCGGGAGTGCCCGAGCTGATCAGAGAAGCAGAGCCTCTCTTGCTGACAGCTCTGCAAAGCCTCAGGCGCCTGGCGTGTCCTGGCAGCTGCTCCGCCTCAGAGGCACTCAGCCAGTCTAATCTGTCCACTTCAGCAATTCCAGTCTCAGCTCCAGCACAAACAAGCTCACAGGCACTACAGACCTTAGCCTGCACTCTATGCCACTGTGCTTACTGGTTCAGCCACTCAGGAAACTGCCCCTGCCTTCTTTACAAGTTTTTTTTACGGTCACTAAGCCAGATATAGAACAAGCCTTGATTGAATTTGCTCAACCTAGCCTCTCCAGTCATTTGGTGAAGTAGCATCTCGGTTCTCCACCTGATCTGCTGGGCAGTGGGGCTGCTGGGGCAGAACGGGGCAGAACGGCTGTCCACTATGTCACTCAGCTGGGGTAGTGCATGCCGTGATAGTTGATCTGCTGTGTTGTGGGCCCCCTCCATTGTGTAAAGCACCTTGGGTTTGAAATTTCAGTTCATTTCAGTAAAGTATTTTGGCTATATAATGACACAAGATACGCAGTTGAAAAGCTTGTAGTATCAAAGACTTGCAGTGGAATGGACAGGGCTGTTCAATTCTGGTGCTGGAAGGCTGGTACTACTGTATATGTCTGCAGGATTCATAGGTCTTTTTAAAACAGCAGCATCTGAAGTGCAGACTGGGAGAAGTGACTTAAGCCAGTAACCGACTGGTTTACCTTTTTAAGGGTTGCATTGGAATAAAAACGTTTGAGGTCACATTGACCCTCCAGGACAAGGATTGGACAGCTCTGCTTTATCTCAGCATCATTTCTTTCACTTGTTCAATCATCTTCAAGCCTTTGTGGAAGATGAACTCCCCTTTTACTGCTGTTAGCACAAAGGCAGTCAATTTAATTCACTTGAAATGAGGTTTTATCTACAAGGGAAGCTGATAATCAGGAGTTGGAGCTGGAGCAGCGTGCCCAGGTCCACCCTGACTGATCCAAGGCCTACCCAATCAGTCCAAAGTAATTTAAGATTTTTTTCCCTGGAAAATTATGTAATTGCAGCGGGGCAGTGCATGCCTAGCCTAATTGGCTATTGTTGTCATCAGACACTCTTAGAGCCATCTAACGCTAGTTTTTTTGGTTTATTAGCAAGTCAAAGCACTGTTGTGAGTAATAGTCACACACCCAAGTATGTCATGCAGTGTTGTGTGTGTGTGAGAGAGAGAGAGAGAAAGAGTATGTATATATACTGTATTAAGTTGATTATACCACATGAGGATTGGATTGTAAATTCGTAGGGGTGCCCCTATGCTGGCAGGACGGTCAGTTAGAGCCCGGGCCACCCACTTTTGCACAGGCCCACCCAAAAATCAATTCCTGGCTACGCCCCTGAGCTGGAGGTTTCAGAATGAAGGATTTTCTTGATTATGCGGCGTGTGACCCACTGCCTGTAATGTAAGCAAACGAACCCCTTTGGAATTAACAGTGCTCATTAAAGGACTGCTTGACATTTCCACCTGTGTCTCTGAATCATTAATTGGCAACCAATTAAAAGCTATCGAGCGTAGTTTATTCAACTGGTTTTCATTCCAGCTGAACCTGTGATTCTGGCCCTGATATGCAGCACTCCCAGCTTGTGTAATTAGATCTTGTATAACCTACTGTAAGCCTGGATTTGGATTTCAGAAGCACACTGGTGATGCCAGACATCATGAAGGTACTGTAAGGTGATTAGCTCTAGAATTGAATAAATCTGAAATTAATTAATCACAGAGGAGCCTTCTGTGTTTAATTTGCATATGCTTCTCCACATTTCCAGGTGCTACGGTTCCCTCTCACCTTCCAAACACAAGTGGGCTAGTTTAGTTACTGCCTCTAAATTATCCCTGTGTGTGCACACGAGCAATAGATCGATCCTGTCCAGTGGGATAGCAGTGACCTGTGCCCTGACTGTCCGGGATAGGCTCTGGGTTGTTATAACCCTTAACAGAGTTTACAGCCAGTGCAGGAGAGATGACAGCAGCCAAGATCACTCTCACTTCAGTTGACTTGACCCATAATCGTTCCTGATGTCATTTCCTAAATTAAAAAACTGTAAGTATCATAGCGAAACTTTTCTCCTGCACATTCATGTTTTGCATTCCTCCTCCTTGGACCCTCCCTCTGTACAGGGGTCCCAGCCAGGCCCGTTAGGCCGAAGCTTTCTATGACTGAGCTCTCAATAAACATTTAGAAACATTTTGTTCTCGGGTGTTGTTCTTCCCTCTGAGCCAGAAAAAAGCAGCTTTCTGCCCACTGGACGAATAACAACTGCCTCAGATATGTTGCAGTCCCTGCTCAATGTGCTGTTGAAGCGGATTCTCTCTTATATCAGCTTGTGCTCAAAAACGCAGATGAAGCGGACAGTTCCACTTGTTGGAAAATTGGCTCCGGGCTTCATATTCATCGCAGCTCATCTCTTGTGTCAAACGATTAAAACCAGATAGACCCTGGACTGCTGCCCAGTCACAGACTCTCACACACATACAGCAGCGTCCCAGCAGGAATCGGCGAAGTGTTAAAGCACTAAATTCAGATCACAATGGCAAGAGTCCTGCTGTGGGCGAGAAGTCCCCTGCTGCTCTTGTTCTGCTCTGGTATTTAACAGAAACAGCAGAGCTGTGAGCGGGGAAGCAAGATGTACATTCAGAGCTCTCACCTGGAGGCTGCTGTACAATGAAGCCGCCCTTGCCAAGTGTTTTGTACATTCAATCTACTCCCAAACATATACTGCACTGTATATTCATTGTTATATCATATCCCATTAAGTACAGCAGAAAATATGAAGTGTGATCTATAATTGCAAGAATAATCGTGGCTTTTGCTAGATTGATATATACAATATGTACTGTACAGTATGTACAAATTCTGAAATCAATTTATTTACAGGGAGTTATTTCGTTTACTGCCTTCAGTGTTAGTCATATAAAATAGCCCACAACCTTTAGCAGCAACAGAGGGGTTTGAGTCTAACCAGGGCTCCCCAGTCCAGCAAAGCCTGCCTCAGACAGGACACTGGGACCATTTTAGAACAATTTAGGAGGACCTCCTGCGGTGTTTTGAAAATAAATCAATAATCGTGAGGAGCAGGACGGAGGAAACCAGCAACCACAGTTTAAGGCAGGACCTCTTCGTCCAACATAGACTAAGGACAATCAAATAAATTTTTGCAGACCAGAGGTATTGCTTTTTCATGGTGTTCAGTGTACTTAGTTCTTGTGTCTTGAATTGTCCTTGACTTCATTCAAAATCGATGTTCTCGTGGGCAAAGGCAGGGTGCAAAGGTGTCAACTGCCCAGAGTGCTTCTGAAACCACACAGTAAGGCACATCAATCTACTGTATATGCCACACTAAGAACTGTACGAATACTACCGTATATACTGGCTAGATAGAATTCAAATCACAGTCATCTTACCACAGTATCAGCAAGGGCATCAATCTGGTTACCTTGTCTGCCTGTGTGCTACTGTTGTGCCTGGGGTCCTCAATGCACCGTATCCTTTAGGAATGCTCCTGAGGAAAATGAATCATGTTCACCAGGGAAGGGCCATTTAAGGGAAAGGGCCCCCAACCTCTCCACTGGAAGAGATTGATGGGGACTGACACTGCACCCAATCAGAGGAGAGCCATGAGGAGACTTCACAATAATATAAGAGGTGTTTGGGAATAAGATACAAGTGCTAGGCAGGGCTCAGCTGGAAAGCATGTCTTTTGAATCCTCCAGTCCACTTTCAGAAGTGATGCAATAGGACCATGGCAGCCCAGCTGAAAGACAGTGTAAACAACGTGATGCAACACAGCAGGGCTCCGCGGCTCAACTCCACTGTAAGAAAGTGTAAGGTGTTACATGCAGGAGCAGAATGGCGTTTGATCCGGTTTGTTTAGGAGCTACAGAGCAAAACACCAGGTGAGGAATCCTTTGGGGACACAGCTCAGGAGAGGTGGCAGATGAGCTGGGGCCATTGACCTCTCCTGCCTGTTTGCTTGCCAGTAGCTAGGTGACCCAAGGATAATTCTAATAATAATTATAATAATTGCTTACACTTATATAGTGGTTTTCCTGGACACTCCACTCAAAGCGCTTTACAGGTATTGGAGACTCCCCTCCACCACCACCAGTGTGCAGCCCCACCTGGATGATGCGACAGCAGCCATAGTGCGCCAGTCCTCTCACCACACACCAGCTCTCAGTGGGGAGGAGAGCAGAGTGATGAAGCCAGTTCAGAGATGGGGATTATTAGGAGGCCATGATTGGTAAGGGCCAATGGGAAATTTGGCCAGGATGCCAGGGTTACACCCCTACTCTTTTCGAGAAACGCCCTGGGGTTTTTAATGACCACAGAGAGTCAGGATCTCCGTTTTACTTCTCATCCGAAGGACGGCACCTGTTTACAGTATAGTGTCCCCATCACTATACTGGGGCATTAGGACCCACACAGACCAGAGAGTGAACCAGGATCTCAGATCCCACAGGATCTCAACCAGGCCTCTGTCACGGATGTCGGAAGGGACGAACTGTGGAATGGCAGGAGAGCGAAAAGACCCTATGCATAGCGGCGAGACGGGGGTTAGCCCGGGCTCAGCTGTTCAGGGAATGCCGTATAGAAACCTATGCCCTCAGGTAGCGGACGTGGGGCGACCTGGTGCCAGGCGGGTTACAGGACATCCGAACATCAATGCTGAGCGAGGGCAGAGTGCAAGACCTGGAAATATATAGCCCAAGGGAAAGAGAGGGACCAGAAGGACAGCAGGCAGGAAACTAGGGACAGGACAGAGTAGGAGCGCCCTCTGGCCGCAGAGGGCATGACAGCCTCACTAGAACAATCCCAAAGTTCAAGGTCCAATCCCATAACTGCTTGTGTAAACGTAATGCCTTCTGCTCTCAGTCTCAGGTGCCCTTCCTCTGAATTTCCACTGGTCTGCTCTCACTCTCTCCTCCACTCCTGCCCTGTATTCTGTCCAACTGTGATTTCTGGATTTTCCTCTGTCCTCTCCAACTCCTCTCTTTCAAAGGGCATCTGCCCTCCACTTAGTCTCTATTCTGCTTGAGAGCATTCAGACCTGACCAGACCTCTATCATCACCTGCCTTCTGGACACTTTTCTCTTCTCCCCCTCCCATGTTGCTGCAGAGCTGATGGCCTCAGAGGGAGACACCTCTTTGCCCAGGATGGTGTTTTCTGTGGTCCTCACAGACCTGGTCCTCACCAGCAGTACCAGACCAGCACCTGCAGTGACCTTCGAGCTTGAGAGATAGGAGACAACTCAGTGGGGCTATAGGGTCTCTCATACAAACTGAAGCAAACTCAATAGAATGACAGATGTGTCCCTTCACTGCTCCTCCTATTCAAAGGCAGCTTAGATTCTTCCTACTCAATGGGACATGCAGATATTGTGCAGGGTGTAATAATTCAAATACTAATTGCTGGTCTTGGTAAAAACAACACACACCCAAGGCAGGAGTCATTCTGCTCTGCGGCCTGGCATGCATCACGATTGTTAAGCCAGTTAATAATGTACTCTAATTCAACTCAGAACAACAGGCCTTTCTACAGCAGCTTGTTCAGTAAAAGGCTGAATTCTTGACATAGGTAGGTAGGTACTTTATTAATCATATGCGGGAAATTCAGGTAGTGTTGCTGACTCACAGCTCTAAGGCCCTGGGTTCAGTTCTGTCCTGGGGTACAGTCTGTGTGGGACTCATTCTTACCACTGCAATGCAAGCTTTCACTGGCTGCATTGTATCCCTCCTGCTGTCCAGAGACATGCTTTTCAGGTAAAACCTCTAAATTGTCCCCTGTGTGTGCCCTGCAATGGACTAGTGTCCTCTCTTGAGAGAACCGTGCCTTGCACCTTTGTCACCTGGGAAAGGCGACAACACACCTCCACTTTGCACTGGGCTAAATGGCTGTTGAAAAAGGATGGATGGACTCCTGTTTACCTTCACAATCCCTGTAGGTAAGACTTTCTGTCCATGGAAATTGAAAGAAACCTCGTGCTGCTCAGTTTTCACTCTATAACTCACAGGAGACGAATACTGGGATACATGTTTATCATAATGACTACCTAACTAGTTAAATATTGCAGCACAAGAGAGAGCTCAGTGTAGAAGGATGTAATTGTGCAATACAGTTGTGTAACTCACCCTGGCGCCAAGCTGAAGGAGAAGCAGACAGCTCGCTCTCTCCCACTTCCTGTCTGTCCCTTTGTATTTCTACTAACAGTCGCACAGACCCCAGGGCACACAGGGAGCAGAAAGAACAGGGATGAGGATTCCTGGCCTGATCCACACCTTTTAAATCCCTGGATTTGAAAGAGCACCCCAGGCATGCACTGTTCTCTGTTCTTCCTTCTGGCAGAAGATTGAGGATTATAAAAGCCAGAACCTCTAGGTTCAAAGGAAGCTTCTTTCTCTTAGCCTCATAGCATGAGCCTTCTGAACACCTCCTCTTAACCCTCCTGCTCCCACTTGAAACCACTGCTTTTGCACTGAACACAGTCACGGAACAGGTAAAGGTTTATTACACGCTGAAAAGAGAAAGAGACACAACATTTCGGCCTTCTACAGGTGTCCCCTTTTCTTTCCGGCATGGAATAAACCTCGATCTGTTCCTTTGCAGCCTATGCACCCTGACGCCTGCGTACTTACCTACTTGAACCTTTTCACAACGCAGTCTCTACTTGATTTTTGCTTTTTGCTGCTCTTTGAGTGCTGCTGAAGGTCACAGGTGTCACGCAGTCATGTGTACTGCTGCTGTTGTTTTCTTTACTAATCCTATGTGCACTGTTACTTTCCACTATTCTGCTGCCACACGTGCTGTTGTTTTATGTTCTAATCTCCAGCAATTTGTGACGTCATCTGTTGTGCGAGGAGACACGCAAGTAAGCCTTCCATTGTAATCAGGCACATGTGACAATAAACTTGTCACTTGACACCTGAACCTTCTCAGGAGTCTCAGTTCAGTGGTTTCGGCCCAGTTTAAGTCCACTTAGTCAGCCTCAGCTCTAGTTGCATTTCACATTCACAGGACCGGCGCACGAAGGTGAACTTTATTGAGCATTTGTGTGCCGGGCTCGGTTCTGTAGTTCTCTCTTTTTGAAACCAGACACTGCCCAGGAAGCAGCCCCAGAGCAGACGTCTCAGCAGTTGTTAGAGAATCCGCTTAGAAGCTACTGAAAACGTTATTTTTCATGCTTTTGAAATAACTCTATCGCCGTGACGGGGAGATTGACGACTCTTCCATAGAGATTTAGAATTATACTCATTGATTTTCTTTTAGTTACAACAAAAACCTGGGGGTGAGGCTGGAGGGTATTTCACCTATGATAAATGCTGACTTGAAAACCCTCACATCCTTAGGTGCAAGGAAAAAATATGGAATCCACATGGAACTCAGGTCCATGGCTCCAGACACAGCAGAGGCTTGAATCAACAACATCTGGACTGCAGGTTCCTTCCTGCATACAATTAAGGCGCTGTGTAAAAAAAAAAAATCCTGATTTTCATTTTATAAAATGTACACGTGTAAAAAAGGGTCAGCCTTTGTGCAACCGTATTGTTATTGATATAGGTCATACTAACATTTTAAAGTAATAATAATGATGATAATTAATAAATAAGGCGATAGATTAGGTTATTAATCAATGCATTGAAACTGGTGCTTTGGCTTGTCTCGGCGCTGTTACGGTAGGAACTAAAGTCATAACTATGGCTTTTCAGCAGCGAGAAGCTCGGCGGACCGTCTTGTGTTTATCGCTTCAGGAGGGCAAAACACTGCAGACGTCTCACACCGAACCAAATGCGAAGGGGGACGCTGTTTCTCGTGATGGTTCAAAATAACGGGCTTTTTTAAGGTTTATTTCAAAGCACACTTTAAAAGAGACCGCAAGCGGTAATCGGAGTGTGGCCGTTTCTGATCTGGTGTCGCAAGAAAAACATTCCCCATCTTCTCTCACCCGAATAACATTTTTCGCTAACGGAGGTGGTGGAGAAAGGACGTGCTGGTCGTAGGTAAGAAAGGTAACGTTTTGATTTAAACGCGCTTTTCCGTCATCATGCTCATGTCCTTGATCATGCATCAAACATGTCGTGACGTCATGTTTGTGTGATGTATACGGAGTGGTTAACGAAGTCTTGAAATCGCCTTCGACGAGTATCCGCTTTCAGCGCCACATCATCATGGACAACGACGAGAAAAATAGCGAAGCGAAGGAATAATGGATGTGCTGTTAATTAAAGTTAGCACAGAATGAGAATTATTTGCTAAAGCCGAATGTGTTGTAATTACTGTACATGGTAGCCGGTGCAAGTACGGAGCTGGTTTAAGGTGCTTTCTGCACATCAGTAAAGTTCATTAATGCTGACGCTTGTATGTAACAGTGACTTATTGCAAACAAGAATGTAATTTGCAACTCCCATTAGTTTGCATGTGTGCCTGCTTTACAATTTTAAGCCCTCCGTTTTTGGAGGAGAAACTTCAGAACCTGAGGGTGTCCCTTTTTTATGAATTCTTTTTCACGCACTACAGGATGACACACCATTGTGTTTGTTTAATATTTCCTTCTTCAAGTCAGTGGCCTCTTTCCCATTCCAATAAAAGAATCGCTGTAAAAATGTATTCCTGTTGTCTGTGATGTTGTGCTTGCTTATATCATTTCTGGCTCCCACAGTTTCATTTTTTTTGGACTCTCTTGCTCACCTGCCTTGACTCATCCTCACAGTCTCTGTCTTTTTCTTCTTATCCTCATATTCCTTGACTACCTGAAGAGGCTCAACAGACAAAACATATTTTTTTAAATCTTTATTCAAAGCCTTACAGACATCCATTTTCTAACGTCTTCGTCCAGTTCAGGGTAAACAGGGAGCTGGATCCGATATCATCATTAGACACACACACACACACACGGGCCACTTTTTCCCAGAAGTCAGTGAACCTACTAGTATGCTTCTGGACTGTGGGAGGAAACCCACACGGACACGGGGGAACATGCAAACTCCACACACACAGGTTCCACACCAGGATGTGAACCCAGAGTCCCCAGGCTGCCATGCTGCCCTCAAAGCTTTCCTCTTAAAAAACAAATGAACAGAGCCAAAGCACATGCTGTAGAGAAATAAGAACTGGAAAAGGCCGTGATAATCTAGCGCACAGAAGCTGTGACGATAAAGGGGTCGGCCCTGCGGCCAGGGTGCACAGTCTACAGTAACCGTAATGAAGGTGCCAATCGCAACGATGAATCACAAGGTAACTGCTAAACGGGTGGGTCAGAGGGAGTCGCTGGTAGGTGGGCACGTGTGGCCCCATCACAAGGGGGCGCTGGAGAGGGGAAGAAGCAGCACCAATGCAGACAGGTGAGGGGACAACTGGGCCACTGGCAGAAGAGGAGCAGGAGACGGGGGGGGGCAGAGGTGGAGAGAGATGGGGTACGAGGGCGGGGGGGGGGCATTTGTTTGTTTTGCTGGCTGCCAGGAAAATCCAGAACTACAGGCAAAGAGGAGGCAGCAGGAGTAGGAGAAGAAATCCAGAAATCCTTTCATGTGCTTTTCATGGAAGCCGCTCCCTAAATTTCATTTGCTTCAAAGGTGTACATTATGTTCATCAGATCAATCTGTTTTCTTATTAACACGTTTAGCAAGTTTAAGAACATCAGTATTTAACTGGCACTGCAATATACACTGTGATGATTTTTAAAATTCTGTGGAATGTCCACAGCTCCTAATGTAATTAGAGAAAGACGGAATTATATCAGTGGTTACAGCAATAACTGTCTCTTTGCAATAAGGTCAGAACCCACTGAAGAAAGATCATTTGGATGTCAATACAAATTCATGAGGGAACACAACATACAAAACATTTGCCTGTTACGAGTTGATTTGCATGATGTCAAGTAAGAGAACTGACCAGTGAGCTACAGTGACAGACCATCCCGCAGCGCTTCCTCCCGAGCTCGGGGAAGAGGCAGGTGAAGAAGCCTGCAGTCGTGTTCTGTTGTTGGGAAAGGGCTGAGCCTGCCTTGGTGTCTGTCTTTTCAGAATCCCTAGACAGACGAGGGGCACGGAAAGAACGGAAAGCGAAACGGTTTCAGGAACAAGATGACCAGGAAGGCCGAGATCCAGTCATACTGCTGCTAACCCCTGGACAGCTGCTGACTTCATTCTGGGAGCATTTGTTGTCTCAAAAATAAGCTGTCCTTCTGGCTGAAAAAGACGGGATAAAGACGTAGTAACGAGATGGGGCCTGATGTTGGGACGGATCTCGTTGAGTTTTTTGCCTCGCTGTTAGATCTGCACAGGCAGCAGCTTCGAGCCCTAACCAGGCAGGGAGACATCCAGGCAGCAGTGCTGGCGAAGCTGCTGAACTACAGGAAAGCCAGCTCCTCCCAGACCTGGGGAGAGCTGCGAATGCCGCAGATGGCTCCAGGCGACGACCCGGAGTCCTACGTCACGGTCTTCGAGCACGCTGCCGCCAGCAGCCGGCTGCCCAAGGAGCAGTGGGCTGGGCAGCTCAGGGGCCTGTTGAGCGAAGAGGCTCGGGCGGCCTGCCCCGCCCTCAGCTCCCAGGAAGAGCCGGCGGACTACGAGGCGCTGAAGGCCAGGCTCTTGAACCTGGCCGCGGCCAAGGAAGACAGCCATCGCCTCCAGTTCCGCTCGCTCCGCTGTCCCCCTGGCGGGAGTCTCCGGGCCATGGCCAAGCAGCTGTACGAGACCGCGGAGCGCTGGCTAAAGCCCGAGAAGAGGTCCAGCACGCAGGTGCTCCACCGGATCGTTATCGAGCAGTTTGTGTCCGTCCTCCCTGACGACACCGCCGCCTGGGTCCGGAGACACTGTCCTACGGACCTCGACTGGGCGATCCAGCTTGCCGAAGACCACCTCACTGTCCCCGGACGCGCTGCCGGGCGGAAAGGACCGGACCCCCTCACAAGCCAAACCAGCAGCTCAGGTCCAGGCCCAGCAGCTGCTGAGCCCTCCAGTTCCCAGCAAACCCCAGGAGAAGCAACACAGGACAGGAGTTCACATTTCCTAACCCAGGAGCACCCCTCTCCTCCACAGTATGTATCAGCTAGAGTGCGTAGTGTCAAACTGACCTAAATACACACTAATTCATATTGTCAGAATGAGTACCCTACAGATAAAGTGGGCCATGTGGCTACTCTTGCTTGATTAGCTGGTGGCATAAACAGGATTTCTGTTTATCAGTCCGGACTTGTACAGTATAGCGACCAGGGGAGGGTTATAATCTCATGGCAGTGTCCTCAGAGTAGCATCCCTCAGGAAAAAGACATGGTTCAGTACAGGCAAGCTCGCAATGAGCAATAAGGAAAAGCAGTGATGAATTCAGCGGATTTAACACAAAGCAATAGAACTACAAATAGCACACAATAAACTGAAGCAGAAGCCAATCTCATTTTGTACTTGCTAGATTTTAATAGGTTTGTGATACCTGTCAACATAACACATTTTAAATGAGAAATGTGGAGAGGGAAATGTTCAAAAGGAAAAGCAGAATCTAAGCACTTCTTTCCTAGTATCGTGCAGTGGTTAGTATTCATATTTTATCATGTCTCATGTAGATTTCCATTCAGCAGACCTATGAGTGATGGTTAACACTTAAAAAGAACTTAAAGTGTTTTATGTCAAGGCCATTTGTGAAAAAAGAAGCTGAGAAAAATGATCTATTCAATTTATTTCTTAAAAGTTCTGGGCAAACGCTTAATACATTTTACCCAGGTCTTTATACAGTAAATCCAGGCACTGTTTCAAAGTACAAACTTAAAATGTTGCGTCTTAAAGCTGGATTCAGACAGAAGATGGGTATTGCTTGTCTGTTTTAGGAAAGTACACCTTCACAGAGGTTCTGACCATAATGGAAGTCAAGACTCCAAGACCAAGTCCTTCCCCGTCAAGCGTGAAGATGTTTCTCTGGATTGTGAAAACATTAAACTGGAGGTCTTTGAGTTACCATCTGCTTCCTTTGAAGTGGAGCTGCCCGTGGTCAGTTCTGTTAACAGCACACAACCGGTGCGTGCTCAACATTCTGCCGGCTGTCACCGCAGGTTCTCGAAAATCCATTGTCAACCTGGTGAACAGGTTTGTCTTTTTGTTAAACGTGAGCCACCCAGATCGCAAACTGTCCACAGCAGCCAAGAAGCAATTCAACTAGAGCATGTCCACAACAGACAGAAGCCACCAGAGTTACAGTCGTCAGTCGACAGCAGAGAAAATGGAGACTATCCCCATCCTGACCATGCTGGGCCACCTGAAGGGCGGACTGCAGAAATAAGCCCTATTTTGAGGGTACGTGAGAACACTGCACCTAATGAGAAGGCTGATGAAGACCTACCCATTAGCGTTGAAGAGCCAGAGGAGCAGTCGTCACACCCTCAGGATCAGGAGGAACAGGTCTTGGCTGATGAGGGAACGACCTGTTCGCCAGACCCATCTCCGCACTCTTTACCTCCTGCCTGTACCTCTGAGACAGAAGCAGGCCCTAGTTTGGATGGTCCCAGCAGCCCCGATCCCAAAAGGAAAGGGACTGAGCACAGTGGGAGAAGCGGGAGAAAATTCCGCACCCGGCACGAGAAGATTCCCGCGGCCGACAAGCTGCATCAGTGCTCCTACTGCAGGCGGAAGTTCGTGACCCAGCCGGACCTTCTGCACCACCAGAAGTCTCACAGCGGGAAGAAGCCCTACGTGTGCCCCAAGTGTAGCAGCAAATTCAGTAAGCCCCACCACCTCAAGAGACACCTGCGGATCCACAGTGGGGAAAAGCCCTACCGCTGCGGGGACTGTGGGAAAAGTTTCAGAGAGCTGGACACCCTGAAAAGGCACCAGCACATTCACACCGGAGCCAAGCTGTGGCAGTGCGAGGACTGCAAGAAGTGCTTCAGCCAGATTTGGAGCCTGAAAGAGCACCAGAAAATTCACACGGGCGAGAAACCATTTAGGTGCACAGAATGTGGGAAGAGGTTCCGGCACAAAAGTGCCCTGATAAAGCATCATCGAACCCACACAGGGGAGAGACCGTATGTGTGTGGGACGTGCAGGAAGGGTTTCGGTCAATTGGATAGTCTCAAAAGGCACCAGGTTGTCCACATGAAACAGAAGCCAAACGAGACAAGAGCTAGAAAATAATCCAAATTTCCCTTCTCTGGGATATGACCTCTATTACAAATTAGCTGCCAAATTACCTACAGAATATCATACACACATTTGGAAAGTACACCAGAACTGGAATACACTTACACTGGTGGACAAAGGTGTTATTCATCACATGCACTGGATCTACTGTAATCTGGTGGTCTCATTTCACAGTGTGGACTTGTGGTGTACTTTACATGTGGAGGGTTATTTTTGTTAGCAGACGCCCAACGTGACGTGCTAGATGGGGATTGTGTTCAGTGAGCGTTTTAGTGTTTGGTTTCCATCTAAATAAAATTGATGTTATTGTCAGTATTTGGGGATCTTGCAACGTGTTTTCTTTGTATCCAGCGTATGTGTAATCTTTCCATGGAAGATCAAGAAAAAGAGAACGAAAAGTCTTGTGAAGCCCAACTCTGATTTACTGACTTTTTGGTTTGGAATGGGCCATCACTGAGTTTTTTTGGTTACCTCCTCTTCTGCTAATTGCATATCCATTTGTCTCACTTCTAAAAACATCAGCAGTGTAGGTAGAGGGGTTGGTATGTGGTTTCCTCAGAAAAAGTATCACCAAGATTGACATGTTCTGTGAACATGTCCAGCTCTTTCTGTCCAGGACTGTAAAACACTGCCTCAAGCAAAACAAACAGTTGTGAGAACAAGTTTGTGAACCCTTTGGAATTATCTGGATTTCTGCACGAATGGCTCCAAAAATGTGATCTGATCTTCATCTGAGTCATAATAATAAATAAGGACGGTCTTATTTAACAAACAACCCACACAACATTTTACATTGTCATCTCTTTATTGAACAAATGGTTTAAACAATCAAGGTCATTGATGGAAAAAGTATGTGAACCTCTAGGATAATGACATCTTGAAAAGAGGGTGATTGCAGTCAGGTATTCCAATCAATGAGTCAGGTGTCCTAATCAATTCAGGTGTGGGTTCAACCTGCCCTGCCGTATAAAACAATCACCCAATTTTGGTTACCTGCTCTTCATAACAGAATTCTGTTGAAGTGCAATATGGCCTGAGAAGAAGAGTTATTGAAGCTCATGAAACTGGAAAGGGTTACAAAAGGATTTCTAAAGACTTTGGCCTCCACCAGTCCACAGGCAGGCAGAGAGTTTACGAGTGGAAGAAATTCAGCACCGTTGCTCCTATCCCTAGGAGTGGGCGTCTACAAAGATCAGCGCAAGGACGCGCCGTGCAGTCCTCAAACAGGTGACAAAGAGCCCTAGGGTGACGGCTAAGGGTCTGCAGGCATCTCTTGCACTTGATAACGTCTGTGTTCAACAAGAGCGGCGTTCATGAGAGGTTACCACGGAGGAAACCACTGCTCTCCAAAAAGAACATTGCTGCCCGTGTCAAGTTTACTGAAGACCACCTTGATGTTCGACAGTACCACTGGAACAATGTTCTGTGGACAGATGAGACAAAAGTTGAACTTTTTGGTAAATGTACACAGCGTTATGTTTGGAGAAAACAAAACACCACATACCAACACCAAACCCTCATCCTAACTGTGAAGCATGGTGGAGGGTGTATAATGGTGTGGGGCTGCTTTGCTGCCTCAGGGCCTGGACAGCTTGCAATCATTGAGAGACGAATGAATTCCATGTTGTATCAGGAACCTCTACAGCAGAATGTCAGGGCATCTGTCTGTGATCTAAGATTCAAAAGCCGTTGGGTCATGCAACATGACAATGATCCAAAACACAGGAGTAGAGTAGTGTGGCTCAAACAGAAGAAATGCCGTATTTTAGAATGGCCAAGTCAGTCCTGACCTCAATCCCATTGAAATGCTGTGACGTGATCTGAAGCAGGCCATTCAAGCAAGACATGCCAAAAATATACTGAAATATATCATGAACTGAACTGAAATATACAGTATAATGAACTGAAACAGTGTTGTATAGAGGAATGGGCCAAAATACCTCCTAACCGCTGCACAGGTCTGATCAGCAGCTACAGAAGGCTTTTGGTTGAGGTTATTGCCAAGAAAGGAGGTTCCACTAGTTATTAAATATAAGGGCTCACATACTTTTTCCATCAATGACCTTGATTGTTTTAACCATTTGTTCAATAAAAATATGGTAAAATGTAGTGTGGGTTGTTTGTTAGATGACTGTCTTTATTTATTATTGTGACTTAGATGAAGATCAGATCACATTTATGGAGCCATTCATGCAGAAATCCATATAATTCCTAAGGGTTGATTAATGTTTTCTCACAACTGTGGTTTATTTGTGTCCACTCTCTGGTTCTGAGTGTCGGGACACAGCTTGTACAGTACCTGTAAGGCTGGTCCACAGTTCAGTAATCAGGGAAGGGACCCTATGTGGTCACAAAGACCCAAGACAGGGAATGAGGGAAACCCAAGGCCAGGGTCCAAAGCCAGAAGGAGAAGTCTAGAATCAAGGTCCAGGAACACGATCCAAAAGTCCAAGTCGAGAAACAGGCCAAAAATCCCCAAAACGGTTTAGGAGTCCCGGAAGAAAACAAAAGGCCAGGGGCTCAGACCATCAAACTGGAAAAAACAAACCAGGAAGCAACAAGCAGACAAAACGCAGGAACGAAGATGAGGCAAACGATGAGCAGAGAAGTAAACAGGAGCAGGAAACAAATGCAGGAACCAGGGAAGAATGTACCAAAGGCTAGATCTAGAGCGCAGAGGAATGGCAACAATACTGAGCACTGCTCGAACAATGAGCAGGGTTTAAGTAGGCTGGAGGAGGGGAGGCATGGTGAGCTTGGGACACTAGGTGAGCATGGATTGGTTAATGACGTCTGCTTGGTCTGCACCTCTGCTCCGCAGTTAGGCACTAGAGGTTGGGGTGCCCTCTGGTGGCGAGGTAGTGGAACGGTAACAGTACCTGAATAAGCAGCATTCAGGGACAAGAAAGGAACCCAAGTCCAGGCAGATGATCAGGCAAGTATGTGGGCAAACAGGCAGACAGGCTGTCATGGCAACTAGCAAGCAGTAAACAATCTAAAGTGTTGTCAAAAACAAAGCAAAGCTCATAACCGTAGAGCTTTGAGCAAAGCTCAAAGTACAAGCGAGCTGCCAGCTGAAAAGCAAAGCGAGTCAAAATCTAAGTAGTAGCAATGCAGGGACTGCTGAGGCCTAGGGATCAAAACTCTAAGACTGAGCACTGGCATCGTGCCAAGCCTGAACTTAAATGACCTTTTCCCATGAGACAGGTGTGGTGGGTAGTTGCACATGGATGGGACAGACCTCCTGCCTGAGCGCGTAGTCATGGCAACTGGCTAACTGACAGGTCTAGGTAGGTCTCTGCTAGTTGCTGTGGCAATTCTATACATTGTTCGCTTTCTTTCAGTCTTGTCCCCAGCTTATCTCCACATGTAACTCTAAGAACTTGCTAGCGATTTGGCCTTAGCAGTGACAAACCATTGGAGATGTTAAGTAGACCCATTATTTGACTTGGTGCTTTCTGCAGTTTTTCTAGTTACACCCCTTTTGTGGCATAATTATAATAACAAATAATGTTTCTGTCAGAAGATTTCACATACAGGGCAGCATGATGGTTAGGCATTGGTGCCTTGTAGGGGTAGGGTGCTGGGTTCAATTCCAGACCTGGGGTTCTGTCTGAATGGAATTTCTCTCTTTTCCCTGTGCTTGTATATTCTGATTTGCCTAACAGTAAAAACCGCTCCCTAACCCGAGCCTTAACTGCTCCCCTAACTGTTCAAAGACAGTAGCTTGTCCTATTAATAATTCTCTATATGTACATTTTGAATGAGCTGAATTTTTACAGCTCACAGACCAGGCTAACACCTATGTTTTTATCACACCTGTTCAATCTAACATCTGTTATTTGAATATACCCGCCACACCTAACACCTGTTTTATATTCTCATGGTAGGTAATGTTCTTTATAGAGTTGTAACCAGGAGTCACGTTACTATGAGATGATCCCAGTATTGACAGTCCTGTTTCAGAACAAATAAACAAGGTTATCTCCTTATTGCTCCTCATTTTTAATGGATTCTTATTCTCTTAGTTATGCCTGTATTTTCTGCCAGTTCTGTGACTAAAACAGATCAAGTAAATATCTTAAGAGGCTTGTGGTTCCTCTGCCACAGACATGTGTTGGTGTTAGTGACTAGTGACTTAACCACTGATAATGTATAACGTCTAACACTGACAAGTTTGTGCTCTGGGAAGAACAGGCTGTGTGTTATCCACTCCTCTAAACTTTCTATATAACCCAAACGTCTCACGAGGGTGACTTCTAAATTGGAGCCGTCTCAAGAAAAGAGCTCAGGCTGTCCTGGAACCACATCAGATGTCTCATCCGTGTGGTATCTGTAGTATCCGTGTACACACACAAATCTGTATACACAGAATGATTCTTGTTCCCGGTCCTCTCTTCAACTACAGCTTCTAAAAAGATAAGAATTACCAGACGCCCTTCACCGCGGAGCCTCTATATGTGCGCATTTCTCCTCTTCAAGAGCTTCACTTTTATGCCGTTCTGTTAGATCCAGAGCGCCGGTGTTTAAGCGTGATTCCCATGCTAGTTGTCTGCTTTTCGCAGCTCCAGACGTGGAAATCGCTGTTCAGTTTTAGACGGGGTTTCGACTCCCTCTGGTGGCTACACACAGAACTACAGCTCACTCCTGCTGCCGTCTCGTCAGTGTTCAAAAGCGTTGACTTGCACTTCAATTGACGCCGACGTGCAGGCTGTGGTTTTCAAATGTGTCTGTTTATCCAGGATATTCCTCAGAATATTGTAGAACTTAGAATGTTTGTGTTCTTTTTTACATTTCTACGGATAAGCACAACTGGAATGTCGTCATTGCCTTTTTTTAAAATCTCTACTTCAGTGTACTGTATGCAAATTATGAATGTCTGTTTTTTCAAGAGCAGTTATAAGGCCACATACCCTACTTCCTCAGCACCGACCAGGTCATCTTAACACGAAAGTTTCCCGTGACTATTCTGATACCCTGGCTTACTCAGACCCATAAGTTAGTAAAATTATTTACATTTTTTTTAAGGAACTTAAAGCTACACTTAACAATGTAACGGAAGCACCCAATTGATAAATGCCACAAGATGAAAGGCAAAATAACACTAAAGTGAAATATAAAAGTTTCAGATCTACTGCCTCGTTCGCAGTTTGATATTACGGGTAATATCAAACAGACCATTTCAGCATGATTTGTACAGATGCCCCTTTATTTATTGCTCTAAACATTTCTGTACAAAGCAAAACCCCTCAACATCCTCTCTTGTCTCTCCTCCCGTCTAGAAATTAGAGATTTAGAAATCTCCTCTTCTGGGCTTTGTACTATATGTGTCTTTTTCTATTTTCTTCTGTGCTTTTTTGCTGTGAAATGACATTGAAAGACAGTGAAAAAGCTGCAGAAGATCCTGGGAACTAGGTAGACTAGTTAGAAAGGGTATGCCAGCAAAGAAAGAGAATAAGTGCCAATATAAACATCCAAAGGTAAAAATGAAATTCCTTCTCCTGTAATGTATTAAGTGTCAGTATTGCAAGTGTCAACAGAAGTAAACCCAATGAAGTATTCAAATACCAGCTCACCAGTAGTACTGCATTTTCCATGTCCTGCAACAAGCATGTGACTTTCTGTAAGAAGTTTAATTGTTAGGGAGTAAACTGGTGCATCCTTAGGGCAGAGCGGTGGCTTGGTTGCTAAGGATCTGCCCCTATAGCTGGAAGGTTGCCAGTTCAAATCCTGCCTGCCAGGAGCAACACATGCTGCTGGGTTTGGGGAAGTGGGGTGACTCAGGATCTGCGCCTGCGCCTGCGGCTGGAAGGTTGCCAGTTTGTATCCCGGGGCCAGCAGAAGAATCCTACTCCGTTGGGCCCCTGAGCGAGGCCCTTAACCCCAACTGCTCCAGGTGTGCTGTATAAATGACTGACCCTGCGCTCTGACCCCCAGCTTCTCTCCCTGTCTGTGTGTCTCATGGAGAGCAAGCTGGGGTCTGCGAAAAGATGAATTCCTAATGCAAGAAGTTGTAGAGGGCTATACAACTGTATAGGGATAAAGTAAAAAAGTATCCAAAGTGCCAGAGATCCGGCAGGTAGTTCTTCGAGGATCCTGTGCGTAGCCGTGAATTCTGCGGGATGCAGGTGGATAGGAGAAGCCGGAGATCAGTTAACCAGAAAGAGCCGAGACAAACCGCGAAGACAATCCGAAAGGCGAAATCTGAGACGAGATCGAAAGGACCAAAAGTCCAAAAACCGGGAAATCGTACAAGAAAATAACCCTTTTCAATAGTGAGCAGGGTTTGGTGCGGGAGGGAACTTCACACAGTGAAGGGAGAGGGCTGTGGTTGGATAACTGTTCAGGAGTGAGAGTCTGTGGAGTGTGCTGGGCTCAGTCGGGAATGGGATTGTGAAACAGTGGGTTTGGGAATGTAATGGTGTTTGCGAGGGCGAGTGCAGGACATGACACAAAAGGAAGCTATTACTCCGAATTAATTTCCAGTAACAACACTTATTATTTATTCAAGTTGTCCAAGAGCAGGAAATGCATGGAAAACATTCACCATAATGCTCTCTTGCCTTGTGCTTACGCAGTTAAACTTTTTTTACAGTAAACCAACAATTTGTATGTTTTACCTTGTGATATCTGGCAACATCTCTGACATTCAATGTCATGACACATTAATTCTGCAGTAATTGCTGGGGTGGTGACTATGCTTACAAAGAGTACAAGGGTAACAGCTCTGATTTAAGTGAAGCAAGTGCAGACTTCAAGCTTTCTTTGTTACATTTTCCAATGACTAGATAACATCGTGCTGTGTAGATAAAGACTTCTATACAGCTTAATCCACGTTTTGCCGGACAAGATACCTGCTCTCACCTGGGTGACTTGGCCCTGTGTGTCCCATTGTTTTGCAGCAGAAAACCTGAGATAATTTATTACAAACAGCTTAAAACATACTGTAGGACTCTGCAGCTTGATAACAGGAAAAATTATATCAGTTCAGTGGAACGGTATGTGATCACAAAGAATAGAGAGAGCAAGTGTTAATACAATCCAGAGTGGAAGTGGAAAATCCAGAGTTTCATGCAAATTGTTAAGTATGGGTAGCCATTTCACAGAAACCTCAAATGTGCCCGGGAGCTTGATAAATATTTGCTAAATACAGTTCAGGTGGGGAGCTGCGTCAGCATGCGTAGGCTGCAAAGGAACAAGTAATAGGTTTATTCCATGCTGAAAAGAGAAGAAAGAAAACACATAATTTTGGCAGTGGAGCTGTGATAGTCGCGGTTCCGCGCGGGGTCGTGCCTCCCGCCACCCGTTCCGTCCCCCACACCTGGGGCGTGAACCCGGGTCTCCGGCGTAACGCAACAGGGCACCAACCACGTGAGCTCAAGGAGACCTCCGTCAGCCCAGGCAGCTGAGGACCCTGCTACGCGCAGTGAGGGTGATGACATCACCGCACTAGCTCCGCTACAGAGCCTTCTTCAGGTGTGAGAAAGACAGGACAGTCAGCAAAGATAATGTAGCAGGAGAACAATAATAATAATTATAATAGATCAACTTTATTTTATATAACGCCTTTAAAGGTGGCTTCTCAAAGCGCTTTACAGAATGAAACAACAAAAAATAAGAAGAATACACAAGATAAAACACAATTACAATACACAGAGGAGACCGTGGATGGCAGTACTAGGAAAAGCAGAGGGGTGAAGAATGGAACCAGTTCAGTAAAGGCTCTTCTAAAGAAGAGGGTTCTGAGTCTGGATTTGAAGGAGTTTAGAGCAGGTGACTCTCTGATATCCTTGGGGAGAGAGTTCCAGAGCTTGTTGGCATAACAGGAGAAGGCCCTGTCACCCATACAATGTAGACGGGCTTGGGGGACAGTAAGGAGACCAGAATTAGAAGAGCGAAGATTGCGAGGTGGGGAGCAGGGCGATAATAGTTCAGACAGGTACTGAGGTGCCAAGCCATGCAGAGCCTTGTAGGTGAGCATGAGGATTTTAAAGTCCACACGGAATTTGACAGGAAGCCAGTGCAAGGACTCCAGGATAGGAGTAATGTGATCACTTGCACTAGACCTGGTCAGGAGTCTGGCTGCTGAATTTTGGACATACTGGAGTTTGTTCAAAGTAGATTTAGATACCCCAGCGAGTAGAGCATTACAGTAGTCAATTCGAGAGAACACAAATGTGTTGATCAGCTTTTCAGCCACAGTTAGTGATAGCATAGGGTGTAGTCTAGCGATATTTCT
This sequence comes from Atractosteus spatula, assembly GCF_055471065.1. NCBI lineage: Eukaryota > Metazoa > Chordata > Actinopteri > Semionotiformes > Lepisosteidae > Atractosteus > Atractosteus spatula. The sequence goes on along the minus strand of NC_142708.1, from coordinate 70,679,733 downwards.
GAGGTGAAAAAAAGATGTTTTGACAATATGCTGCACATGTGGGTCGAATGTTAAGCCAGAATCGAATATAACCCCAAGGTTTTTCAATTTAGATTGAAGCTCAAGAACAGAACCATCTACAGATAGGGTTACAGAATTGGCTTTTCAAAGTTGATGGGGGGTGCCAATAAGCATGACTTCAGTCTTGTTGCAGTTAAGATGAAGGAAATTTTAAGTCATCCAATTTTTTTTTGTCAGAGATGCAATTAGACAGAATAGAGACAGCCACATCAGTGTCAGGTTTGGTATGGATGTATATTTGAGTATCGTCAGCGTAGAAATGATAGCTGAGGCCATGTGATCTTAAAAGCTGACCAAGTGGGAACATGTAAATGCTGAAGAGCAAGGGGCCCAGTATTGAGCCCTGAGGAACACCAGACTTAACAAATCCAATTTCAGACCTGTACCCATTAAGAGAGACAAAGTGACAGCGATCAGTGAGGTAAGATTTGAACCATTTGAGAGCAGTGTCAGAAACTCCAAACACAGTCTCAAGATGAGAAAGTAAGATATTATGGTCAACAGTGTCAAAAGCAGGACTGAGATCAAGAAGGATGAGTATAGAAAGAGAACCAGAATCAGAAGCTATTAGAAGATCGTTGGTGACTTTGACCAGGGCAGTTTCTGTGCTGTGAAGTTGACGGAAGCCAGATGGGAGGGGTTCAAAAAGGTTGTTTGTCGTGAGGTGGTTATGTACTGTAACTGAAATGTGACAGCACGTTCTAGAATTTTTGCAAGAAAGGTTAAGTTGGAGATGGGGCAAAAATTGTTAAGGTTGTTAGGCTTTTTTGACATGGGGGTAATGGCAGCGGTTTTGAGGACCGTTGGTACAATGCCAGTGCTCATGGATCCGTGTATAATATTGAGGACAATGGGACAGAGAGAAGAGAAACAGGACTGGAATAAAGTGGTGGGAATGGGATCTCAAATAGATGTGGTGGGTTTCATATGTGTAACTAGTTTATTGAGGGATGCTGAGTCAAGAAGAGAGAAGCTGGACAGAAGGGAACCAGAAAAGTTGGATGAGGAGGGAGGAGGTATGCAAATGATATGCGTAGTGGAGAGAATGTAATGCCGGATGTTGTCGATCTTAGAACTAAAGAAATCTAAGAATGTGTTGCAAAGTTGCGATGAGGCAGGTAATGTGGTGGGGTAGTTTGGCTGGAGCAGTCTGTTGATGGTGGAGAAAAGATGTCTGGGGTTGTTTTGGTGATTTTCAATGATGTGAGAGAAGTAGGTGGATCTAGCAGATTCTATAGTAACCTTATATTCATATAAGTAATCTCTCCAAGCCTGATAATGTACATTTAGGCCAGAATGACCAGGGAGCAGGGCGAGAGAAGGAGATGGTTCGAGTTTTTAAAGGAGCAAAGGTGTCAAGCGTAGATAAAAGAGCACTGTCAAGTAACTGTATTTTGTCCTCTAGAGGGTCAGAGGAAGAGAAACAGGATAAGGAGGACAGAACAGAATTTGCAAACCTTGGGTGATCAATTGATCGCCAGTTGCGGAAGTTTACAGAGCATGGGAAGGAGGTGTTAGAAACAGGTAATTCCAGATTGAAGAGAATGGCTAAGTGGTCAGAGAGGCCTAGATCAAGGGGAGAGCAGTGGGAGACAAAGGAGTCATTTGCAATAATTACATCTAAGGTTTGTCCTTTGTTATGTGTAGGGGTACAAACAAACTGAGTAAGGTCAAGACATCCCAATAGAGAAAGGAGAACAAAAGCTGGGAGAGAGGAGGGGCGGGAGGGGGGAGCAGGGGACAGACAGAGTGGCCATTTGTTCCTTTGCTAAATACAATTCAATTCAATTCAATTCAAGGTGCTTTATTAGCATGACCGATGGGTACAATCAGTGTTGCCAAAGCAAATGAAAGTAATGATATTTACATGAAACAAAACAAAAATAGAAGTAAAATAAAATCTACAGACATATTACAGACATTTACAACAAAGACATATTATACAATATTGACATATTCTGTAGGCGGCTGGAGCATTATTGGGAGACAGACTCACTGTTCCTCAGGCTGTGACAGGAGATCACATACTGGGCTGCCAGTTCAACTGAGTTCCCTCCTCCCTCTCCCAGTAGGATTGGGACCCGTTGTGATTCTGGCAGGTGTGGGAACTCTGGGATTAGATTTCTGAATTTAGGGAAGAATGTTTCTCTAATCCCAGAGTATCTGTCACAGTGCAGTAGGAAGTGCACCTCTGTCTCTATTTCTCCCCGCTGGCAGTGGGAGCACAGCCTGTCCTCTCTGGACAGCCAGGTCTGCCTGTGTCGCCCAGTTTCTATGGCCAGGTTGTGGTCACTGAGCCTGTACTTCGTCAGGGTCTGTTTCTGTTTGTTATTTTTTATTTTGGTCAAATATTCAGCTAGTGTGTATTGTCTGTTTAAGGTTCTGTAACATTCCAGTTTATGTTGTGTCTGTGTGTGTGTGTCCCAGTGTGTGAGATATTGCTGTTTGATCTGTGCTGTGATGTGGTTGAGTCTGGGTTGTGGTGCTCTAGCAGTGCTGTCCTGAGGCTGGTTAGTGTCGGTGTGGCTCAGGTCGGTGAGCCTCAGGACCAGCTGGCTCAGGGGGCTCTGTTTTGGGCTCAGCTCTTGGCTCAGCAGGGCTTTGTGGTGGTAGGAATTTTGGTCACTGTTTTTTAGGTGTAGCCAATACTTGAATATTCTTTTCTGTATGTTTATCAATAGTGGGTACTGGCCTAATTCGGCCCTGCACCCGTTGTTAGGAGTTCTTCTCTGCACACGGAGGATGTTTCTACAGATCTCCATGTGCAGAGTTTCTGTGGGGTGTTTGTCCCATTGGGTGTAATCCTGGTCTGTGAGGGGACCCCACACTTCACTGCCGTATAGGGCAATGGGTTGGATTACACTTTCAAGTATTTGGAGCCAGATTCTTGTTGGTGGGTTGATGTTGAAGAGCCTCTTTCTTATTGCGTAGAAAGCCCTGAGTGCCTTCTCCCTCAGTGCCTTCACTGCCAGGTCAAAACTCCCGGAAGAGCTAATGGTGAGACCGAGATATGTGTAGCTGGATGTGTGCTCCAATGTGTTGTTGTTCAGTGTGAATTTGTACCTGTTTCCCTGAGGTCTGGCTTTCTTCTGGAAAACCATAACTCTGGTCTTGTCCAGATTGACTGTCAGTGCCCAGGTCTGACAGTACTGCTCCAGCAGTGCCAGGTTCTGCTGCAGCCCCTGTTCTGTGGGCGACAGCAGGACCAGGTCATCTGCGTAGAGCAGGAACTTGATTTCTGTGTCGTGTAGTGTGAGACCAGGAGCTGCAGACTGCTCCAACATTCCTGCTAATTCGTTGATATAGATATTGAACAGTGTTGGGCTCAGGCTGCAGCCCTGTCTCACCCCGCGGCCTTGGGTGAAGAATTTAGTCCTTTTGTTTCCAATTTTCACTGCACATTTGCTCTCTGAATACATTGATTTAATTATGTCGTACACTTTGCCCCCTATGCCGCTTTGGAGTAGTTTATAAAACAATCTCTCATGCCAAATCGAGTCATGCTTTTTTGAAATCGACAAAGCAGGCAAAAATTTTTCCTTTGTGTTTTTGGTGGACGTGTTTGTCTATCAGTGTGTGCAGGGTGTAAATGTGATCAGATGTGCGGTGATCTGGCAAGAAGCCAATCTGACTTTTACTCAGGACATTGTGTTCGGTAAGGAAGGCCAGTATTCGTGTATTCAGGATACTGCAGAATACCTTCCCCAGGTTACTGTTCACACAGATGCCCCGGTAGTTGCTGGGATCGAGTTTATCTCCACTCTTATAGATGGGCGTGATCAGTCCTTGGTTCCAGGCCTCGGGGAAACATCCAGCTGTCATGATGAGATTGAGGAGTTTGAGCAGGGCTTGTTGCAACTTTGGGCTGCTGTGTCTCAGCATCTCATTTATGACACCATCATGGCCACAGGCTTTGCGTGGTCTGAGGGCCTGGAGTTTGTCCAGTAGCTCCTGCTCAGTGATTGGGGAGTCTAAGGGGTTTTGGTTGTCTTTGATAGCCAATTCCAAAATTTTGAGTTTTTCATAAATGGTGTTTTGGTCTGATTGATTTGTATTTGGGAGCTTTTCATACAGATTTTCAAAGTATGTTTGCCAGATTGTTCCATTTTGGATGGCCAATTCTTCTGGTTTTGATTTGTTTAAGTTGTTCCACTTCTCCCAGAAACAGTTCTGATTTAGTGACTCCTCAATTTCTGCAAGTTGTTTGTCTATGTATGTGTTTCTTTTCTTTTTCAGCATGTGTTTGTAAAGTTTTACCATGTCACAGTACCTGAGTCGCAGATCTGTGTTGTGTGGTTGTCTGTGTTTTTCATTTGAGACTTTTCGTAGTGCATTTCTGATGTTTTTGCACTCCGTATCAAACCACTTTTCTTTTGCTTTTGTTTTTTGGTAGTTTTTTGATTTAGTTGTTTTTAGCTTAGATTTTGATGCTAGTTTGTGGAATAGGTGATTTAGTTTTTGTGTGGCCAAGTTGATGCCTAATTTGTTGGTTTGATACGGAGTGTTTAGGAATGTGTCCATCAGTGTCTGAATTTCGTCATCGCCCAGTGCAGTTTGGTATCTGTCCAGGCTGTCTGTGTCCCATCTGTACGCCTGGTTGAGGTCATACAGCTGCTAAATACAGCTCTCTACCCCTGTAACTGTTCTGTGTGCTTTGAATTTGTTAATTGAGTGATTCTGTCCCGTTTCTGAAATACAGTAATTTTATGTCTTCATGACTTGCCATGGTTTCTGCTTCATGACAAGTTTGAGCAGAAATATTTTCAGGCCCTTTTTGCAATTCTTTTGTTCCTTGAATATGTCGAAGGGGGTTAATGAGGCAGGCAAGGAAAACAAAGATCAGCAAATCCCTACATGACTGTATTTCGTTAATCCTCCAGGTGCCTGTATTTGCATGCATTGAGAACTTGTCAAGACCAATGTCCTTTCTTTGCAGGTGCATGTGCTCTGATGGCTCTGTACACACCTGCACTTCGCAGAGCTCAGATTTTCATCTGTTTAGCTGGGGTCTCTTGAGGACCGTTTCTGAATTTGCTACCTGCATGTTAAGCAGATAGAAGGGAGGTACTGTATTTGTACACCTGTATGTGTGATGTGAGGTGATGATTTATGCTCTTACCCCCTCTGGATTATACCGTACAGAGGGAGGGACTTTCTTCAGGTGTCTGCTGACTGTAGGGCAGATTCTCACAATATGAATGTCTTACCTGTGAGGGAGCCTGGAATCTGGCTGTTGGCTTCTGTGTTGTGACATACCCTTGCCTTAAACAACTCACCTGTTTTCGTCTTCGGCAGAAAATGTGAGTATTTCCACAGCTGGTATTTCTATTCATTTCACCTTGAAACACCCAGTAACCTGGATCTTTTTCCAAACATAGATGTTCTTTTTTTTATTAGGCAGGATTTACTCGTAATCCGCAGGTCATGAGTTTACTCTCTGTATTGAAAAAGATTTAATCTCTGAGATGAATTGGAAAGCAACGAACGTACTGTCTACATTTTCAGATAGAAATAGATGTTCTTTAATACAAAAGAATAATGGATTATTCAGTGCCTAGTACAGTCTTACATTTGTGTGGATTTGCTCTTTTCTAAATAACAACAGTTGAGATCAGTTCGTATCCAGACTCTGAAAAAAAGTGATCTTGGAGTTATGGCTGTCCCATCCTGAACAAATAGGTTTAGAAAGAAAGATACGCCTGTTTCCTACAACTAGAATTGTAAATCAGATGGAGACTACAGATTAAATTTCACCAATTAAAAATATCCGTTGTCAAAAACCACATCCTGGTATTTAATCCAGTTTTTCTTTTTTGTGTCACAAGATGTTCTCACTATCCATATGCTGATGATTTGCTACCTCTTCTGTAGTGATTTGCCTTCACATGATAGGCACTATATATATATAAACCAAAATTATTGTCTCTTATTCTCAGCAACTAAAATGCATTTCCAGAGTTCAGCATAAAGCCTTCTCCGTTGCTGCCCTGTACTCTGACTCTCATACTGCAACTAATCTGTTAAAAGCCACATCCTTGTTTCAAACGGAAGAACTCTAACAATCCCTTCATTTTATTCTGGTCTATTGATTTTGTCAGCACTGATTAATGGTGTTTCAAAATTACTGCACAGCTTTTAGTCTAATTCTGAAAGTTACTTGGTCTTCTAATCTTCTAACAAAATGGGTGCATGCAACATCCACTCGTCATATCTGCCTAAATGTACTTTTTATATTTTAACTTGTATTTTAAATGTTTTAAAAATATATATTTTAACTTTTTTTAAAAAAAATATTTATTTGTTTTAATTTTATTTAACTTTACACAAGTAAAATAGAGAAGCTACAGAGTGGATTAATTGTTAGGTACCTGCCAATTTCTCACTATCAATGTGCAAACAATTGTTTCCTCATACATGAATGTTGAATAATCAACAGAAGAGCTATTTCATGGGTGTGTATTTGTTCCCTTAAAATACAAATGGAGATTGAGCCAGATTAAATACTCACTGTGTCCTTCCTTCATAACTGAGAATGTGATAACTCTTAACTCCTATCTAAAACCAGCTACTGTATCTAGAGTCCAGTATAAGTTCTTATATTGCTATACTGTATGTATAGTACAATCATTGCTTATCTTATCTTTTCTCATTTTGGAATACAGTATTCCATCAGGTGTGTTTTTCACTTGATCAGCAATACTTCACTGAAACTACAGTAAAGACCTTTTTTTACAACAGAAAGATAATGCACAATGTTATGAATCAAATTCATTAAAAAATATATTATTTTGTTTATTGAGATATATCGTTGAATAAGAGAAATAATATTCTCAAAGATGTGTCCTGGCATCTCACAATCAGTATCACATGCAACCTTTCATACATTATCCCTTTAGTACGTTTAAGTGTATGCTATTAAAGAAACTCTGGAGTCTTCTCATGCATACAGTATGTGCACTGTTAATACACAGTCACTGCCAGATAATTCACATTAAGAGATTATTACACACAAATAAATATCATTTGCAATCCCTATAGAGTTACCATGCAATGCACACAATTTCAAAATGTTTCCTATTTTAAAGCTGAATTGAGGCAAAAACCTCGTATTAGTTATTTTAATATTACACTGCGTTTTGAAAACAGAAACATTAAACTCCTCTAGCATGCTCAACAGGCACAATGTTCAGTTATTACTGAGACGCATGAATAGGATAGTACAGTGCAGGGATATTCTTGACTTGGGCACAATTTGCAGGCCGATTGCTTTGGCACATTTTAGCAACGTTAGGCTATCTTCACATATTTGAATGTCCCTTTAATTTCAGCTGCCTGCTGAGAGAAAATGGGATCAACTTTAAGAGATCTAGCTGCCGTTGCCTTGACAGCCCCTAGTGGTAAACTCTTAAAGCTTTTCACTGCCTCTCTGCATTGTTCTCAATGCATTCATCTTGAATCTCCTGAGTCACCAACTAGCAAGCTACTCTGCCATATGCTAGCAGCTGTAACTCCCACTTCTCTCACTTTCTAGGCGTCTCAGCAGGATCTGCGGGAAGACTTACCGCAACCTCCTTCTACTGGCAATCTTTATGGTAACATTTGCCATGGTGCAGAAGGTCATCCTCCAAAGTGCCTTCACTGAAAAGCCAGCCCAGGACATATCCGGCGAGCGCGTCTACGTCCATGGACACATTTCCGTCTGGACCGAGGGCAGGAATGAGTCGGTCACGGAACACAAGGCGGTCAAAGCCTGGGATGTGACAGATGCCCACTGCTCGGCCAACACCAGCCTGGCTGCCTTGCCATGGTTTGCTGAGGTGGGCGAGCGCATCCAGCAGTTCCTGCTGTACCGACACTGCAGGTACTACCCTATGATCGTTAACCACCCAGAGAAGTGTGAAGGGGACGTCTACCTCCTTCTAGTCATCAAGTCCATGATCCCTCAGCACAGGCGCAGGGAGGCCATCCGGAAGACCTGGGGTGAACAGAAGGAGGTGAATGGCAAGAAAGTCAGGCTGGTCTTCCTGGTGGGGGCAGCCACCCTGGGCGAAGAGCACGTCCACCACCAGAAACTCCTGGAGTACGAAGACAGGCTCTTTGGGGACATCCTGCAGTGGGACTTTAAAGACAGCTTCTACAACCTGACCCTGAAGGAAGTCAATTTCCTGAAGTGGTTCTCCACCTACTGCCCCAACGTGCCGTTTGTCTTCAAGGGCGATGACGACATCTTCGTCAACGTGGAGAACATCGTCCAGTTTCTGGAAAAAAGCGGCAGCAATCCGGACCTTATTGTGGGGACACTCCTCTACACCTCCCCGCCCGTCAGAGAGAAGAATAACAGATACTTCGTCCCCCCCGAGATGTTCAATGAGACCTTTTACCCGCCGTATCTCAGTGGAGGGGGGTACCTCATGGCTGGGCCCCTGACTGTGAGGCTGCACCTGGCCTCTGAGCGCGTGGACCTCCTGCCCATTGACGACGCCTTTGTGGGCATGTGCCTCAGAGTGCTCCACGTGAGCCCCAAGCAGCACAGTGGCATCAAGCCTTGGGGGATCCATGAGCCTGGCAACGAGAAGGAGCTCAGCAAAAACCCCTGTTTTTATCGGGACCTGCTGATGGTCCACAGGTTCACCCCCGGAGAGCTGCTTCTCATGTGGAAAATAATGAAGAGCGATGTCATCTGCTCGCGGGTAAAACACTTCGGGTAGAGGCTCGAGGTCAGAGCAAGCCAAAGTGCCTCCAAGTCTGCAGGCAGGTGGGAAAGACCCCACTGAGGTGGCAAATGTGGCAGGGGGCCTAGCGTGTGAAAACTCCAAACCAAATCCTATCTTAAACCCGCAGCAGCAATTCCCTCACCCGGTCAATTCTGTTTGGCCAGGTACACTCATTCCCCTCCTTCTTTTTAACAGCGTCCCGACACAGAAAGCAACCGAGGCCGATATCCAGTCATAGCCTCGTGTATATACTGACGGAGCATGTCACCGGCGACAGCACTCTCCAAACAGATATCTTCCCTAGATACTTAGTACGCACTCTTCGCACTCTGTTTATACAGGGATCCGGCCCGGGTGACCGGCCCAGGTGCAGCCAGTTCATTGGTTTCCTTTAGGAGACTGCGAGAAATTCACTTCTCTCCATGTGGCGTCCCAGCCGTCTGGCGACTCAGCCCCATCTCCATCTGTCTGCCCTGCTACAGCAGAGCAAGCCCCTCACTTCTGAAACTGAAGCACTGTTGAAGAAAAGGAACTCCCTTACAGATATAAACACCTGCAGCTTGGCATATAACGCTTAAAACAGCACCATAACAGCATTCAGGCACGTATCCATTTGTCCTATACAGCCCACTGTGTCTGAATAAGCAGAGCAGAGTGCTGTGGCCTTGTGGGACAGAGAGATCAGGCTGACAGAGCTGCAGACACACCTCGCTTTGAGATGTGCTGACAAACAGCTCACTTGCTCCTCGAGGCACCAAACTGCAGAGGTGTAGGATTTAAAATATCACCATAGACCCGGAATGATAAAAAATTGCATTATAATTATAATAATTATATGTTGTTGTTTTTAAATGACAGACGTCTTAAAGTGTCTTTAATAAACACTGAGGACACATCAGCACTCAGCAGCACACACCCAGAAAGGCAGCTTCTCCTGTACATGAACTATTCCAGAATAATATCGCTTGGAAACAAAGTCCTGCTGCTCCCGACAGCAGATGAGTATTTTGGGGAAAAGCACCCGAAGCAGTGCAGTGAGTAGCGGTTCATTTAATATTCACACGACGTCCAGAAGTAAAGAAAAGCTGAATCCATCAAATCAGCTAAAGTACGAAAAGTCATTGTTTCAGAGAAAAGAATGTCAGCAGTTGCACGTCAATTTGCTTTAATGCTATGACACAAACGCAAGTGTCGAGCAATTTGTTTTTTCCACTGGGTGTAGTTAGTGCACTAATTCTAAATCAGGATAATCAAACACTAAACACTAGTCATCACTTGTCCTCCTGACTCTCACAATATTAGAAAGAACAGAACTCGTCCCACAACCCTGCCACTGCACAGCCTCTGGCTAAGCAGAGAAAGGCCTTTATATTCTACAATCTGGCAGTTTTACAGCAGATGTTCCACTGAGCCACACCTGCTGCATTTCTCTGTACCCCTTTCTCTGTAGAGTGAATTCATAGCTGAGACAGGGTAGAATTTGCAAAATTGCAGTCATGCTGTCTCTAACACCTGAGTATTAAGTGCTGAAATAAATAAAGACTCAACAGGACAACGTGAGAATGTACACGAAAATACATAAAAGAATTTACATGGAAGTGAAATTCAACCAGTCTAACCCAGTGGTTCCCATTCCATTTCGTTCCAGCCAAGCCCTCGGTTACGCAACCAAACCCTTCACTGACTTAATAATAATAATTAGAATAATTGTAACTGTTGGTTCCCAACTCTGAAACAGGTTGGAGGTTTAACTGTTGTATTTTGTAAGTGAAATGAAATCCCGTAGCACTAGAAACTACTAGAAACATGCAAATATTTAATTGAAGCAACGTCTTGGATCAAGTGAGGCTTCAGTGTTCTAATGGAGGTGGGCTGGAATGAAAACCAGCAGGTGTGTGGGGCACCAGGACCAGGGTTGGAAACCACTGTTCTAAGAGCTTGTCATGCAGGCCGATCAGTAGCTTCGATACCATTTTAATGTACCTTGGGATGAAGTCGTGTATTAATCACTGATATCTTGGTTTTAGGTACTGTAGGTTATCGATCAGTTGTGCTTACTCCAAGGTCTTGCCCCGTTTCTTGGTTCTGCTTGGGTTGTATAAGGCCCTGGGCTCATAGGTATAGGTCCAGTGTCTGCCATTTTACAGGCATGCTTTATGGGGGGAGTTTTGTTCTCAAATTTCTGTTATTTTCATTTCTGAGACTGTCCTCATTGGAGAAACAGTATTTTCGTGTAACCACTGTAACCTTTCCTCTCTTTCGTTTTTCGAATGTCTTTTCTTTCGTATTCTTGTGGAACCTGTTTTCGTATCTTGTTTTCCGTTTGAGCTGTCAGGGTGAATGTCTGAAGATGCATAGGAGGTGTGAAGGGGGAGTCTGAACTGGCAATCATTGCGACTGGCAGAGTTCAGTTTCCCCATTTCTAAAGTACATTCCATCTGTGTAGGAGGGCATCTGGAGTGGACCTTGTCTGGTGAGATGGGAGCAGAACTTTCATTAAATATTATACCATATTTGTAAATGAAAAGAAAAATAAAAAATTCATTTGACCTGCGCCTGTTGTGTTGTTCTCTTCGGCGACCTGGTAGGTTAGAACAACTAACAATATACTACTGTATATTCTATATTAATAATATACTACTGTGTATTTAGATGGTTACAGCACCACCAGGGATGTTTATAGAAGAGGATGTAAGGAAAATTACTCACACTGTGTACACTGACTGCCAAGCTAAAACACAGTAAACATTCAATCTTGACAAGTTTACTCATGTTGAAAGTGTTATGACTGGTTTCTTGTAGAATCTCTTGGCAAGCATTTAACTTGGGAAATCGTCACATTCTCACGAGGGCTCACGGTTTTCCAGGGTTCGCTGCACTGATCGGATCTCCTTGTGGCAGATCCGTCTAAATTATCCAATTTATTACTCAATATTTCCTTCTCTTTTTAATCCCGAGGCACCTCTCCAACGGCGCTTCGTCATTATTCTTTTCACCCCGTCCTGTCTGCACTGCCATTTTCTGATCTCTGGTTCATGGGGCAGATGTCTCAGCGGCTTTTCTGGGTGGTCATCTCTCCCTGGAATGCTAAGCCTGTTTGCACCCCTTTCCTTGGTTCTCGGCACCGGGATTCCTGTCTAAGGCTGAGATACCCCAGCGTTCTCATTTTTCCTGGGAGCTCGGCACAGAAGGCGAGGATGCCGAGCTCCTGATTCACTAGGGTTCTTCGCCAACCACCATGCCTCTTCGCTTCACGCAGCTCAAGCAGTCTGCTCTGTCTCCAGTCCAGGATTTCACATCACTCTGCACTGCAGAGCTCTGCTCCAGTCTGGCCCGGAGCCAAGGGTTCCGGATTCTGGTCGGCGGTGTCAGGAAGCGTTTATCAGGACCCTATGCAGACGGCAGAATCCGGAAGGGAGTGCAGGAGACTAGGATCGGGGCTGGTAGAAGAACAGGGGGGCGTGTCGACGGTGCACTGTCTGTAGGGAAATCCAGAGTGGGAGCATAAGTCCAGAGCCGGGTATTCCATCCAAGACAGACAAGACAAAAGTTAAAAACCGGAGCGGGATCCGGTGAATGGTCGGGGAAATAAAAAGGGGGTAACGGGGCCAGGCGCTCCAAGCCCCGGACCCAGATGGTCAGGACGCCGTTGCGAAGCCTATGCCGTCAGGCCACTTCAGGACCCGCTGGAAGGCGGGCTTCCGGGCGTCCATCTTCCAAAGCTGAGCCCAGAATGGTAGGAGCATCTGGCATTTATAGGAAAGGGCTGGATAAGAGTCAGGTGCAGGACAATCAGGCAAAACGGGAAAGAGCCGGAGCACCCTTAAGAGGAGGGATTTACGGTCGTGACACGCGGGCTGGGTTGAGCAGCTTAACTTGAGGCTGGCACGTTGGTCACCAGAGATGCAGAGAGACAGCATCTCCCAGACCATCGCGCTTCACTTGTTTTCTTCTCTTGCTGACCGGCCGGGACAATCCTTGCTCCTCCGGCCAACTCCGTTTTATTTTTTTCTGTTTTCTTTTCCATTACTGACCAGCCTGGGCTGATTAATCCCCACCATAAATTATCTATTGTCGCCTTTCTTGTTTCCTGTTCGCTTTCACTTTCACTCCATCCTGGAGCGCTTGAATCCCAATCAGTCAGGTCTCTTTGGGTGTTTCGACACTCTCCGGTCTCTTGCACTTGGGTTCTGACTAATCACCACCTGTGCAGCTGTATCCAGCTGCATCATAACAGAAAGCTTATTTCTCTTTCAGTATACTTGTCCACACACACTAAAGTGCAGGATTCTTATATTATACAACTCCCAAATAAATTAAACTTTCCCTCATTAGGAAGGTCTGATTCCTAGTACTGAAGGAAGTCCAGAACGTCCTCCTGCCCACTTAATGTCTTAAATGATCCAAGAAACTGTGCATCAACAACATAGCCTGGTGAAGAGTCTTCTATTACCTTGTGTCTGCCAATGATGCCTATCCAGCTGTAATCCACAGCCTACATTGGTGTGTTAATCTTGAAGACATTTAATCTTTTACCCATCAGTTCTTTAAAGATGTCAATCATTCACACCTCCCCTCCATTCTCGATCACTCTCACCATTTGATTTGGGAAATTATCCAAGCTGCTCAGCTCCAAACTCCTCAATGTTATTTTGCGGTGAGAAGACATGGTAGCCATCAAGATGTGGGCTCCTCTGGTTGACGAACAAACTCAAGCAACCATGTCACTGTTGTTCAGATGAAGAGGATGATATCCAGCTCAGGCACTGAAGTCCAAGCCATTTTGCTTCCATTGTAGGAAAAGAGACTAGAGGACACAAGATTTCATCAAAGCTAATCTATATTTATAAAGTGTGCATATTACAAAACATTCAGTGCTGTATCCACCCCATTCCTTCCCAAAATGAAATTGAAGATGGAAGGGTACAAGAGTGGTGTTTTTTTTAAAAGCAGAACAAAACAAATAGTATTGAACAGTCTCTCAGCAGGTCTAAGCCTGGTTTCAAATGAAAAAGCATGCAGCCAACAACAGGTCTTGGGCCTGATGTGCGGAGGTAAGGTATAGGCTGTATCACGACTTGCCCAGCCTCCTGCAATTTGGTCCACAAAATATGCAAGACCATAAACACCCTCCAGGAGAGATGAAGGGTCTCTGATCTGCAGCAGGAGAGGGAGAGGGAACATCAGGATATGGGGGGAACTGAGAGTTGTGTAGGGTCTTTAAGGTTTTCAAATCTGCAGTCATTAGAGATATGGGTCAGAGTCTAATGCAGGTTGAAACAAGGAATTAGGTTCTATCTACAGGAGTGAGAGGGGAGTACTGTGGGAAGGATTTTATGTTTGAGGGATCAGATGAAATAAGTTGTTTTGTTGTAGCCTGTCTCTTGCCTGCTTCACAGAGTGCATGAACACACAACAGCAGAGGATGGCAAGACCCTGTCAATCACAGAGAGGAGAAAAGTGTTAGGAAGAGAACTGGTAGAGCAGAGCAAGACCTGAGAAAGAGGAATAATTTAAAGCCAACTCCTAAGAAATTACCTTTAAAAAATGTTGTGAAATACATTTCATGTAGTTAATCTCTCAGTTGCATTGGGTATTTCACTGTGGTAACAATGTCAATAAACCAGTGGTCGGTACTGTAACAATTCTAGAAAATGTGCTGCAAACAACCAAATGAGATTTGAGTGTGAATGAAACTTGATATTCAATCAGGATACTGAAATGCAGCACCTATGTTTAAGTATATACAATTTAAGTATCTAACTATGCACCCCTTGATAAGCATTAGATGTACTCCACAAGCTCCCATTGCCTATTTACAAGACTGGAAAGGTAACAGCTCCTCCTGATCTACACCACCAGTAGATTACCACTCCTAATGGAAGGGATAGGACTGCAGTTTTCAGTGTCTGTCTGGAAATTGGAGATGCCAGAATCTACAGGGCTGTAAATAGCTATTGCTCCTTCCTTTTTCACTGCCCCCCACCACCACCATTCTAGCTCTGTGATGTTCTCACCAGTAGCACTGCAGTTCCAATGAAGGATCCAAGGAAGATTTTGCCAATGGCTTCATCCAGGCTGCTCAAGGTGTTAGGACAGGTCTGTAAAACAAAACATGGATGTACGTGAATTATCCATGTGGATGTGCAGAAGTAAGCAAGTGAAGAACAAGATGGTTGTACAAATAACTCGAAACACTTGAACTTACTGGCGTTGTGATTGCATTCCAGAACCCATCTCTTTCTGGGCATGTCTCTTGGACAAAGGGCTCCAGAATCCCGCCAACTCCACAACAGTCCAGCTAGACAGAGGCAGTAAATTACATGAGGAGCAGTGGTCACTTGCCTGCCTCCAAACCTAACTAAGAAATGACAGGTACTAAAGCATAAAATCCCTCTCAAGATTTTATTCCTCGTCACTCTGACTCTAGTCTCCAAAGAGCCTCAGTCCGGCAGGATAACACTATTATTATTGCTCTGCCACTGTGGCAGAGCAGGAGTGCATTATAATTTTGACACTTCTGTTTTTATATAGGACGTACCATGCGTTGAGCCAACATCAGGGACCACCGGAAGAACATGTTGTGTTTATTCCCAACATATTGAACATACACAGAAGTGTAGAAGTCACTTAACTGGGCAGCCACCTAGAGGACAAGAAGAATCTGTTTAGAGACCTCTGACCTCCAGCACTGGGAGATTTCCAGAGCCATGACCACACAATCGGACCCTTTAGTTACAATTTACAGCAGAACAGTATTTTTCCCCCATAGCTGTACTGCAGATTGTCAAGGGATGTCTATTACTCTACTGCACTGGACCACAGTCTAGACATTTCTGGTGGTATCATCATGGTCCAGTGTAGTAAAGGTACAACCAAGAAACGCCACAAGCAAGCCATGGAGCAAGTACAAACATGTTTAATTCATCAACCTCCCCCCCCCCCCCCCCCCATACAAGAGGACAGGGGCACACAGTGAGACAAAACCGTAGCCAGATCAAACCTACCTTCTGCCGACCGATATAAGCAAGGACTCCCACAGCAACGGCCATACCCACAGCACTGCTAATGATGGAGATGTACTGTGAAAAAGAAGAGGAGGGAGTGAGACTTCAGAGCACAACAGACTCCCCTGGAACGCCCTTATTCAAACAAATAGGGTAAGAGCCTCCTTTACATGAATGAAGCAGTACAGGTGCTGCTGGCAGCCCCTTTAAATCGATGGAGGGCAAATGAAGGTAGGAGGCTTGTGAAACAGATATTTCCACGCAGCTCCTTCATCCAGCTATGTATCCGCCAGGGCCTTCACAATATCCACAGTCATTTCAAGAACTCAAACGCGAATATTCCTGGACCCACTCATTGGTCTAGATATAGTGAGACAAAGGTTGGAGTCTAAAGGACTTTGATCACAGCTGTTGGCAGCTGGTTCAGTGAGGGCGTGCAATGGTAGACATCGCCATCTTGTGGCCAAGGCACACCAGCTGCACTGCCGGGGCCCTCATGCAGGCAAAGAACATCAAAGACACGGCCTTGAAACAGAACAGCCTTACTGCCACCTGCTGGAGAGCAACTAGAAAACAATGCCCTCTTACAGTGACCCCGAGGTCAAGCAGGTTGTTCGCGAGACCACAGTCAAAACACTGATCAGAACCAAGATATCTTACAAAGATTTATTTGTAAATCACGCAGGACAGCAACAACAAAAACTTTGCCTTGCATGTCTTACAAATATTTGATTCCAGACCCACTGATATTCGTATCCCAGCTTCCTTAAATCAAACACGAGGGAAAACGTTTTGGCACAACATGGATGCCAACCCAGCTATAGCAAAATGAATTGCTCCTTGAATTGGTGCCTGCATTGGTACACCAATGTTTTGATTTCAAATTCCCTATTTTAATGTCCAAAACCCAGTGAACCTCTACAGTAGCCAGTGAACCGTGCTCAGGGAACCTGAGCTCTGATAAAAGATTTAACCACTGACATACAGCAGGTGTCTATTCACACAGGCACCACTCGGTCAGTCAGCCACAGCTGGCTTGGCACCAGTTTTGTGCTGAAGAATCGCCTTCACAAGAAGATGGATCACGAACGAGACACGAACTTCAGCCACATAAGAGTCTCTCTTTGTTTATTTCCCCCACTGAGAACATCTCACTCACCGCTTTGTAGATGTCGATGGACTTGGAGCACTTTGCTATGTCGGCCATTATGATAGCCACAATGAGGATCAATCCCATTATGATCAGTAAGATCAGCCCTGGGAGGATGGAGAGAGGGACAGACACTGGAACCATCAGAACAACTTGACATGGCTTTCCATAACACTGGATTTGATCACACCTCATTGAAAGCTAGTAGCAGCAATTCCTGGATTTTCTCCAAGTTCTTTTTGTGTGTCCACAGGGGTTCAACAATCCACTAAGGAACCCCCACTTTATTAAGTTTAGAATTAGTCTAAATATTTATTTTCTTATTTAACAGGCAGTAGAGAAGGAATGTGGGCCGAGACTAAGCTCAGGTTGAGAAGGGCGTGACAGGTTTCTCTAGTGCTCCTTCCACTGGAATGGTGGGAAGGGAGGAGGCAGGGTGGGAGAGCGGGAGGATTGTGTTATCACCAGTGGAGCGCTCACTCTCACTGCTCAGACACAGGAGCAGACATGCAATGCCAGCTGGTTCCTCCGGTTGGCTCCCCGTGAATCTGTGCCCACACCTGCTGCTGAGGTGCTCTTGGTGTCTCTGTGCAAGCGGGTTCCAAGCTTGAGCTGGAGATCGAGTGCGTGGGAGTGTGGGAAGCTATCACAGGGTGTCCGCAAATCTCGCGAGTACTTTCAAACAGCATTAGCAGTATGGAAGAGAAACAGAACAGTCTTTCAAAAACAGAGGAAACTCACCAATCATGATGATCTCATAATGTCCCGTCACCTGGAAGAACCGACTGGACTGGGCCAAAATGACCAGCAGGCTGCCTCCAACCATCAGCAAGAGTCCCTCCAGCTGCAGATGTGGGAGAGGAAGCAATGTGTCACCATGGGGGTCCCCCAGGCTCCTCCTAAAGCCCTGATCACCCCCATTCCTTCACTGAGAGCAGGGACTGGATCTCAAACTGTAGACTGCAACCTCTGCGGTGGGCCGCACCTCTGTCCCGAGCAGGGCCCCCCTCTGAGTGAGCTGAGGAAACAGCATTATCCTAAAGAGACGCCGCACCCCAGATATTCAACAGTATAGTCCTGTTTCAGCTGGGTTTAATGCAGCTTAAATTCTAAGGGGAATAAATTAAATTCCCCTTAAATTCTGAGGGAAAGGCTTCAAAGTGGAGAAACTTCCCACCCTGGGAATTGGTGTGTTCTTTTCTCACACTGCAGGTATTGGATTTCCATTGATGATGCCCACAGGGGCACCAGTTACAGATCGGACGTGGGATCCGGGCACTATTCCCTCTGGACCGGGACCTGCAGGACCACCAATGGCCCAGTAGGGGGGGCTTCAGTGGACACTGCCTCCTACTGACTGAGACATGAAACTGAGGTCCTGACCCCTTGGTCACTGGTTTTTCAGCCGAGCAGTGTTAGAACCTGGTGTCTCTTGGCTTGCACAAGCTGGCGTTCCCAACTTCTGCCCCTTAACTCTGCGGGTACAGACATTTCTCACTCCTGCCCCGGGTCCGTTGTGCGGTGGGCCTGCTGGGGCACGAGACTGTCTCACCTCACAGGTGGTGCTGCACTGCAGAGGATGATCAATTACCCAACCAAGCACCGATAAGTAGTCAGTCCACTTGAAACTGATCAGGTGCACCTAAGGTTTTTTTTTCTTTCCCTGATACCTCCTATCCCTACCATATCTCCTTATGTTATTCACTTTGCAATCTTGCGAATTGTAAATTGTATCATGTATTGTATTCTACTCTGTAACCTTAATTCTATCAGCGTCTGTCCTCTCTCTCCTTGCGAGCTTGCGGAAAAAGCATTTCACTGCAGACAACCACCGCTGTGTGCTGTACTGTCGTGCATTTGATAAATAAACCTTGATTGATTGATTGATTGATGGATGAAATGGGTCCTTTAATATATGTGGAGCACCCTGGGACCCTCTGAGGAAGAAAGTGCTACTGCAATCCGATTCGTTGATTCACCAAAGGACTTCAAAGGTCTTAATTTTACTTCCAGTGCTTTATTGATACGGATTCAAGCACTTTAGATTAGTATCACCTCACGTTTTTTTAAAAAAAAAAGATAGTTGAGTTCATAGCTTTGCAAAGACATTTCAAACACCTGCAGCAGGAACAGAATAGCCATTTGACTTTTTTTTTTGTAAGTTGCCAGTCTCTCCTTTACACAACCCCTACCTATCAGAAAGGGAGAGCGGAAGTGGGACAGGTCCGTGCGGGTACGGAGCGGTTGTGCTGCGGAATAGATTTGCATTAAAAAAAAAACTGGCCAGGTTTATCGTTTGTGAAATCGCGAAGGGGGAGGGGAGATTTCTGCTCAAATTACGCCCAAAACCTGAATCGAAAGTATAGAACGTGACGGGTCCGAAAAACTAAAAAAAACCCCGGGTTTGGCACCCCCTACCTTTTCTGAAACATAAAACACCCCGCATAACACATCTGGACAACGTGGACCCGCGCTTAAGGCAGCTGCATCCCCTTTGACCCACAGACTGAAACTGCAGCCCTGTTCTCATAGGAACTACTGTGAACTGTCACTCTGATGAAGGCGATGAAGTGTGTGTCAATGGACATTACAGCGCCGTAATTATCGCTCATTAATTGAGGAAGACCTTCAGGCTGCTACTATAGGAAAATGAGTCACGATTTACAAAACGGTCTTGTACTCTGGGAGTCTGAGGGACAAACTCCTCTTCTCATTTCGGTTCGAGTTTCTGAGGTAGTCAGAGATTCTCGGAGCCCCGCATATCCCACCCCTCCTTATCGTTATCCAAACGCCCCTGATTCATCCCAGAGGAACGTCACCGCTCGTCATCCGTGCGCCTGTGTTCCGAAGAAGAAACGAAACTTAACCCCAACCGGGGCGCGCAGTTTGGTTTCGGGGGGGATGTGGGGTTTTGAACTGAGTGCGGCCCAGCTTTGGTCTCAAGAAAACTTCCACAAACAGCCGGCTCCTGAACTGCAGGTGTAGAACGATCCCTCCTATGAAAAAGCTGACCAGCCGTAATACTTTTACTCCGAATAAAATGATATTCCGCCTTTAGAGTGGAGCCAAACTGAACAGTCGGGGCACTCTTAGATTTCGAAATTCTAACGTTGAAGATTTTTTTTCCTCTCAGATTTGGTTGACGTGATGACACCTTCCATAATAAGCACAAACTCCAACGAAAAAGAGACTAGTCTCTTTTATAAGGATTTTCAGTAAATTATCGATGTGTAACGGAAATGAATCGCTTATTTTACAAAATCTTGTACGGATGTGCAATAGAAAAGCATCAAACCCTTTTTTGTAGCCGTATACCTGTGGATCTGTAGGTGTTTGTGCGAGCAGCGGAGCAGGACAGTCCCTGAGCCACACTAAGCCCGATAAGAACGACTTCGTGAGAAAGCCCCATCTCACAGAAACCTGAAACAGGCTACCCAAAGCGCCAGCTTAACCTTTACAATTCGTCAGAACTGCGGAAGAAAAAGCTGAGACTGTGTACAGGACACATGTCCCCACCGAGCTCTGAACACGCGTCGCGATCTCTAACCCATCGCTTTGCTGAGGGCGCTACTCACGGCGAAGATGACGTTCAGAAGGTAAAAGAAGATCTTGCACGCGTAACCACAGCCGTCCAGCTCCATGGTTCCAGTACAGGGCTCGGTTCTGCGGGAGAAATGCCGGTCCTTTTCGCGGAGAGTTTCCAGTTAAGAATGAAATGCCCGTGTCCCAGCAGGCGGGGTTAGGTACACCGTTATCCGAGATAAACACGCCTTCCCAGTGGTGAAGGGCGGATAGATACAAAAAAGAAAAAAAAAAACGCCGTCTGCTGCGATTACAAACCCGTTGCCAAGGACACAAAGTAAATATGTGTGGGTCGACCTCCATCCTATGTGCGAAGCCCTCGGAAAAGCAGCGCAGTTATGAAGAGGCAGGAACATGAGTTATTTAACCCCACTGATAGTCGGTTTGATGCCTTCTCTACCGATTCCTTTCCCGTTACTGCCGCCGCCCGGTGGTTTTAGCATTTGTTTTACGTCTTAAGCCCCGCTAAAACTCAAGCGGAAACCGTTTTCAACTACCCGAGACCGTGCGAGAGCCAAGCGCAGCCCGGCTACCAAGTGGCCGGGGCGTCTGCACGTTCCCTCCCGCCGTCTCTCTGAAGCAACGGCACCCGGAGAGCCGGGAGAAGCTGGAAAATGGGCTCATTTAAACGATTCGAGATCCGATCCCGGTTGTAAAGCGCCGAGCTGGTTTGAAAAGCTGCTCCCACACACTGGCTGTCCGCGACCGTAATGCGGCAACACCCCCAGAGTACATTGCCAGCATTGTAGAAGCGACGGCCGCCCTGGCGATTGAAAGAAGGCAGCTCTACCATCTGTCGTTTTGCAGGTCAGCACTATGCTGCCCTCAGGTCATTGGCTTGAGTGGGACATGGTGGCCCCTGACCAGTTCCCTCTTGAGCTCAGAGCTCAAAGTTGCTGGTCTCCCTCTAGCAGTAGGGAGATATTGTGGCTCTGGGGGCATCCTGCCTACTGGTGTGCCATTTGGAATGTAAACCCTCACACACTACCTTTAACAGTGATTGCATTACCACTGGCTCCCAGCAGCCTGGTCTCACCAGTCATCCAGCAGCACCTACCTGCACATAGGCTACAGGAAGGGTAACTCCGGGGGGGGTGGGGGGGGGGGGGGGGGGGATTGGAAGAGTTGTATTGGAATTGTACAACATCTCATTCCACATTCCCATTCATTTGCGATTGACGGGGAAGAACAGAGACTTGACAGGGAGTGCCGTCAAGGGTGCTGCTGCATCAAGCTTCACAAAGCCAAGGTGACAAGGGGGGGGGGGGGGTTGGCTACTACAGAACTGCACCAGCACTATCCCTTACAGGCTTCCGGCCAGAGGACACCCGCGATAGAGGTGCTGCAATACAAGGATTGAGCCACCCCAAGCTCCAGATCACCTCAGACCCATCACCCTGGCATGTGGTATGCAGAGGCAGAACAGAATACAGGGGCTCCCAACACAGCACCATTATCATCTACAGGGACCAGTGAAGCAAGCCTTTCCCACCACTGCAACAGCCCACGATCCGTTATTTCACAGAAGTAATTGGGGAGAGGAGATGGAACCGCCCCAATCCACCCCACTCAGGTGCATGGAGAACTGGGAGAAACGGATAAACTGGTCCGAGTACCACACTGTGAGCCAGTTAAAGCCATCCAGGCTGGAAGTCCGCAAACCCAGACCAGGATCTGTGCCCGATCCGAGGCAAAAAACAAGGAGACCATTTATACACTCAAAAGACTATTTAATACCAACAGGCTAATGTGACCATCTAAGGCAGATGCAGGTTTTCCTACAGCTTTCAATCAGTTTTCATAAGAAATTTGGATCCAACACAAACCGTCCATAAAAATGGCTTTATTAACCATCTAACTGTACAGAGTGAAAATCACTTATTTGCCGTTCAAAGTAAACGGGTGACCTTCAGAGCAGATCCGGGCGGACCGGGTCATAGGCTGTGGGTATTCCTGCAGGAATCCAGGGAGGGACGCCTGGGGATGCGACAGCCAAGGCGGCAGAGGCAGAAGAGGCCCATCAGGAGAGAGAAGCCACACACCGCAGAGGCAGAGGCGATCAACATCTGGGCCAGCTGCATCCCCGAGTCACCTGAAAGCGTGGGAATGCAACATCCCTCATTAGCATCACATCACCTCCCCAGTCTCATCATACAGGAACTTGCTTGTCCCAGCTGACCTGCAGCAACACTTATTGAGCCCTTAGAATTCCCATTTCCAAATGTAATCTACAGTATATGTGCTGTACTGTCTATCTGTACCCTCTTCCTTCAGTTCTCTAGCTTTCAGGATTATATTAGTTCCCAAACCCACCACCCCCTCTATACTGCATCTACATAAGAAACATCGTCATCTGAAGGTTTTGTCCATTATGTCCACCATAACCCCCATCCATGGGCATTTCCCATTAGTGCAGTGATCTCAAGTTCCTCAATCTGTCATTAATTGCCATTTGCTTTAGGTTTCTTAGCCCATGACAACGCCTTCCTGATCCCCATCAGAATCAACCTCCTGTGAACCCCCATCTGCAGTTGAAATCTTCCTACACATCCCCAGTACACTGGTGTCCCTCTGGTTCAAATGCAAGCAACCCTGCTGGTAAAGAGCCCCTTTGTTCCAAACGAACCTCTGAACAAGACTATTCAGGGCTAGGTCTTCATGTTGCATGGACAGGATCCACAGGATTACTCCACCTTGATCTTAATCCAAAAGCAGAACATCTGAGAGAATCAGATCTTTTTCCCCCCCACTTTCAGTCCTTTAGGGATTTTATAATCGAGTCTTCATTATCCTAGTTAAACCATACAAAGATGCGCATTCACCTGCCACTGTCAGATTGGCGTCATGCCACAAGGGGCGACTCTCCCTACTGTTGACAGACGAATTTGATTTGGGGGCCAAGATGCACAGGGGGCCCACTGTGACATCACCAAGAGCCCCACTGGGGTCCCATGATCCTGACCCTGTGGAGACAGCAAGTCCCTCATGTAGGGAGGCAAATCCCATCTTCAGTTCTCCACAAAAATCCTTTTACATTGGGGAAAATGATCACCATCACTTACATTCAGCAACAGGATAAAAAAAAAAGTTCTATTTATCATGCTATACGACGTTTAAACAGAAAACATATACCCAAACAGACAGAAATCACACCAGTTAGGAGGCAGAACGAATGTGAAAGACGCTCACCATCAGGGTGATCCTCTGGGCTTCGACTCCGGCGGTCTCTCCCACACGACCTCCATTCACAGCAGCCACAGACGCCATCTTGTCCCTCTAGCTCCTCCCACCTGCAAGGTCAAAGGGCACAGGAAAGGAAGACCGGGCTGGGCACTCGTGTGCATGTCCAGCAGTGCTCGGAGGCAATCCAATCAGAGCACTTTTGGATATGGAACACTACTTTAAGCGGACATGTACTGTACGTTGCTTTATAGCACCCCAACATTTGAATGGGATAGAGCTGGAAAACTGCTCTGCTGCCAGTTAAAGACCACACATCCTTAAATAAAGGGAAGGACACTGAATTAAATCCTAAAAGGTGGGGCTGCACACTGGTGGTGGTGGAGGGGAGTCCCCATTACCTGCAAAGCATTTTGAGTGGAGTGTCCAGAAAAGCGCTATATATATATATAAGTGTAAGCAATTATTATTAATCCCAGGAACAGATCCAGGTTGCACCGACATAACTCAAAGTGAAGTTTGGGCCAAGGATCAGCTCACCTTTTGTCTCCCTGGTTGTACTGACAGCTCTTTTTCTTCTCACTGGGAGGCACCTTGGCATCAACAACCCAAACGCGGCAGTGAATAAATATCTGGGAAAGAACGCACATAACTGGGCGGTCAGCACTGCCCTTGTGCCTCTAGCCCCCTCTCACAGCAAGAGAGTGCAGCCACTATTCACTACACGGGATGCGGGCGACTGCCTGTAGACGACAGGTTCAGAGAACGGGTCTAGTACAAACAGCAGACACTATCTCAGAACTCCTCACGCGGAGGTAGTCACCCAGATCCCGTTTGAAGCTCCTGTTGAGCAACACTTCCTTCGGCGCCGCGCTGCACACCTACACCTTGAAGTGTGAAAGCTTCTGTTCAGACTTGCCTTGTCCGAGAGGCTGTTCTCAAACTGGAAGGCTTTGATCTGGAACCGCAGGGTGTTGTTGCTCCGAGGGGACATGAACTTCGAGGTGGAGTGAGTGAGCCTGCTGTCCACAAGACACCTGGGGAGGGGAAAAAAAAAAAAGGTGGCATTCTGGGTAGGAGGTCCTGCTGAAGCTCCGAGGATGGATGGGTCCAGGAAGAAATGGACCTTGCTGGCCTGGTGCCGCACTGGTCAGGGGGATCCAAGGCAATCCACAGAGCCAACACGCAGCCCCACACTCACCCATAATCCTGAATAATAGAATAGCTGGGCTTGGAGTCAACACTCTGGGTGGTGGTTGCGACACAGCTATCGATGTACACCTTGAAACCCAGACGGGTCTGCAGGTGTGCGGACACCTGGAGATTGATGGTCTGTCCGAGGAAGTAGACCGTCTTCGACGAAGGCTTCCAATCATCTGGCCAAAATGGGGGGGAATTGGGGCAGATCAATCTCACGGTAAAAGGTACCTATTCCCTTTCTTCAAGGTAATCCAATCAAAGACATGTAAAAGATAGAGCCCCCTGTACCATGGTGTATAGTTAAATGGTAATTAGAACCAGGGTCAAATAGTAGTCCCAGTTGTAGTAACTAAGGCCTGACTTCACAATACGTCATTCAGAATGAGTTACAGATGGGGAGAAACTAGGATATAAACAGCCCCTGTATCCTTAATACAGAGGTGTCCAGCACAGTGCCACAGCGAACACTGCAGTCAGACACGGAAGACTCCACTACACTCAGGGAAAGGGACCAGCAAGTAACAGCCGCGCTCTTTAACTGCGTTTGTGTACGGGGGAAGGTCCACACGCGTGTCCAGGTCCGGCGATCGGCGATGGAAGAGTCCGACCCTACCGGTCATCACGCCAAACGAGACGGCGAAGTGGCTGCTGGAGGAGCGCCTGGAGGACACAGGCGCCCAGGTGGGCTTGACGCCGTGGCTGGACACCGTCTTGGTCCTGGAGGAGAGAGCCGAGTCACATCAGACGCCGCAGCCCGACTCGCAAACCTACCGGCTTCACAGCGCTTACCCGTCTCACAGGGATCAAAGCCCGGTCCGAAACACACAAGCTTCCCGGAGAAGATACTGATTACATTCGGAATTCGGCCTTTACAGCAGAATTTGGGACGGAGGGCTACTAGATGCTTAAATTCGATTAATCCTCCCCCCATTCGTGCGCTCATTGAAATGACTTGACAATGAGGCCTGAAGGCGCAGTCAAACGTCAGGACTGTGCGCGGTGTTTACTGGAGCAACCCGAGGAAAGCGCCTTGCTCAAAAGGTACAACAGCGGCGTCCCAGTCGGGGATTTCAACCCGGGACCCTAGAGGTCACGGGTCCAGAGCCCCTGCCGCTGTCCCCACGCTGCCGCCTCTGGGTACCAACACAGAGCGCAGCCCTTCGCAATGAGGCGTCCGCGCTCCGGGAGCTCCGAGCAATGGGCGTCTCGAGTATTTTGTGTGCTTTTCGGCGGGTTGTTGCGTCTCCCTACCGCGCGTAATGGCAGTGCAGCGTGGCCACCTGCGTCCTGCTCCGCCGCCTCCCGACCCGCGGGGTGTAGTACAGGCGGTTGAAGTAGACCAGCTCCGCGTCGGTGATCTGCCGCACAGAGCGCCGAGAAGTTAGACGGGAAGCGCGGCTTTCAGTCAGTCTCATAGGCCAGTAAAGTACATACTTTTGCCAACTCTGGTTTAAATTTGCTCTCCCCCCGTCTGAAGCGAAGATCCGCCGCAAACAAACAAAAAAAAACCCAAAGGAGAAACGCTACAAGGTGGTGCTCGGCGGGCTGGCCTTACCTGTCGCCGAGTGCCACAGGCGTGCAGCTCGTAGGTGAAGGTGATGAACCTGGAGCGCTTTCTCTTCCTCCCGTTGCTGCTGCAGCCGGTGCCCAGCGAGAGGTCCGAGTCTCCCAGCAGCGTCCCCGTGCCCCAGAAATCCCGCTCCACCTCCACTCGCAAGTACTTGTCCCCGCACTTGACTCGCACGGAACCGGTACCGTCGGGCTTCGACCCCTGCGTGACCGGGTAGCCGAACCCGCGGCTCTTCTGGGACGGCGCCTTCGCCGGGGCGGGAGCCGCGACCCGACGGCCTTGGCCTTTGGGAGCCCTCAGAGCCGTAGACACGGCCGGGGTAGGTCCGCGTACGCCGAGAAACGGAGCGTCTTCGTCGGGAGAAGCGAGGTCCATCTTCCTGCTCCCGGGGGAGAGTGCGTCTGGAGTCCCGTCTCTGTCAAACGGGAGTCTGACGCCAGTGCCGTTGTGCCGGCGGATGAAATCCAGTCTCCCCTCTGGGAACGCGCGGGGGACCATCCGAAACCTCTGCACGGTGTCCCGTCTGCGATGGCCGGGCCTGGAGGTTACAGGCTGCGAGCTGGCGGCTGCCTCCAGCCATGGAGAGGGTTCCAGTGGCGGTCTAGCGCCGTCTCTCCGCTCTTCTGCGCCCGTCCCCGCGATAGCTCCTACGCCGCTGGCCATGGAGAAGAAAACCAAGCATTGTACAAAACCCATCTTGCAAATGTATCCGTAGGTTAGCGACTCTAGAAGACTACAACTTATGGAAATGTCCAAATTCCACTTCTCTTGCTTAAACAGGACTTCGGGTGGGTTCCTGCCTCTGATTTTATCTGCTGATTAGATAATTGCGGCTCCGAGTCCTATAATTAGCGCGCTGCGATGCTCTCGTGTCTCACCTGATACCTATTGCACAGGCAGCCTCAGCAGCACCCACAACTGAACTTTATTCCGCACAGACCAGGCTCACTTTCAGCTCAAAACGCTTTTCTCCCCGTTTCCGAAGGACATTTTGTTTTCTGATTATGTTCACAGTGGGCCTCGTTAGCTGCACTGCACGCACTGTGACAGCAAGGCTTCAATGAGAGTTTGCGCTGCGAAAGACGCAGGTAATTACGCTGACGTCCCAAGATCAGTCACAGTTACAACAAGGTAAACTGAAAGAAAATGGAAAGAAAATGAGAGGTTGTGGTGGGGTTTCTTGATTGATGATAATAGTCCCAAATCGTGATCATCACAGATAATATTACATCATTGATCTAGATTACCGCTACATTTATTTATCGACTGTGCAATCCATTCAAAGCGGTTTTCTTCAACTTTGTCTCCTGTCTCGTTTGGCAACGTGGTTTACCAGAATTCCCAGTAGAGGGAGACAAAGGACACGGATTAAACTCGTCTTTAAAACAAACCGTGTATAGCCCACAGCGCAATTGAGACTGGCAGTGCAGTGGTTTCGTATACATCATAGCCTGCTGTACCCATGGCTGCTGGTGCTGCTGTACATGACATTGTGTCTCTGTGTTGGCCCACCAGGTAGACACATCTGTTCTGACCAGACTATCCTATTCTCCTCCCCACATGTCCGGATGGTGCAGTCAGATGCTGCATCACTGCCATGGATCCAAGAGGGACATTGTGGATACAGCTCTCGTTTAGGAGGATTTTGCTGGTCTACAGAGATCTGCATGGAGTACTGACATACAGAAGACATGATGGGTGGATTAATACCTTTATTCATTTTTTCCTTTTTTTATTGTATAATGTTAGCATGCCCAAAGCAATGGGGCAGCCAGTTGACCCAGTTGGACCCCTAGAGGTTTGTGGTTCCTCTCCTCCGTTGTCTTCTGGTCTTTTCTGTTCTGTATTCACAACATGTATGGTCACTTGCATTGTTAAGCGCCTTGGGGCAAATGTGTTGTGAAAGGCACTCTATGAAAATAAATTGAATTTAATATGATGTTCAAAAAATTACTATTTAAAGATGTGTGACGACGAAGAAGATGACGTCATAATAAAAATGACCACAATTTGTCAAATCAAGAGTAAGTGGTAGATCCATACTCTGGTTGTTTAAGGAGAGCTAACTTTGCAATACTCCCTGAGAATATAAGTCATCCATGAACGGCCAATTTTAGAGCCTGTGGTCCTCCAAGCCTGCAGAGGGCGCTAATCCATCAGAGAGGCAAAAACTAAAAGTGGGCGTCTTAAAATACAGTATTTGTTTACAGTCGGGAAGGGGAGGATGGACGGTCTGAGGCAGGGCTCTGTCTTGCACAGGGCTCTTTCCCGGCCGATTTCTGCCTTTTCCTCCACTGACAGCGCGAAGACCTGCGGCGGGCCGCTGTATCTGCTGGCCATAGACCGGTACATGCGCGACCTGGAGTTCTCCGCTCACTTCCCGCAGGCGACCAGCGCCTCCGACTGCCTCTACGACGTCACGCTGAGCGACGGGCACTGCAAGATCCGCGCCAGCCTGCACCCCAGCCTGAACAGCCTGGCGGAGAAGAACGAGCTGAGATGCGGCTGCCAGCTGCGCCGGGTGAGGTTCGCCCCGGCGGCCGCGGAGATGGGCGGGGAGCGCGGCTGTCAGGGCTATCACGTCGTGAGCCTGGAGGTGCACCGGGAGGCGGGGGTCGCCGCTGGGCTGGCGGCGTTCAGCGCCGTGCAGGTGGACGCGATCCCCTGGTACGGCGTGGAGGGAGATGCCCAGCCGCGCGTCGCCCCCCTGAGGGCGAGAAGATGCTGCTACCTGCCTCTGTGGAACAACGTGGGTCTGCGGGGCGAGGTGTGGAGCAAGGCCCCTCCATCCGACTCGGATGACACGCCCCCGCCGAGCTGGACACAAGGTAGGCGCTTCTGAAACTCTTGACAGCTGGCAGCTTCTATCAAAAGCGGTGTGAATTCGTTACTGCTCATTTAAAAAACGCTTTGGTATGTTGTGTGTGGGTGTGAGACCGTTTGTTTTCTTCCTGATGCTTCTGTAGGTAATCTTTATTCAAGTCTGCTGGTGGCATGCTTCTTAATACCACAGTCTCAGAGCTCCAGGGAACTGGGTTGAATTCAAGCACCTGAGTACCTGCCCACTCGGGTCTCTGCCTGCTCGTGTCTCTGAACGGCACTGCGCACAACCTGTCTGCTGTCTGCTCGTGGCTCTGAACGGCACTGCGCACAACCTGTCTGCTGTCTGCTCGTGGCTCTGAACGGCACTGCGCACAACCTGTCTGCTGTCTGCTCGTGGCTCTGAACGGCACTGCGCACAACCTGTCTGCTGTCTGCTCGTGGCTCTGAACGGCACTGCGCACAACCTGTCTGCTGTCTGCTCGTGGCTCTGAACGGCACTGCGCACAACCTGTCTGCTGTCTGCTCGTGGCTCTGAACGGCACTGTGCACAACCTGTCTGCTGTCTGCTCGTGGCTCTGAACGGCACTGTGCACAACCTGCCTGCTCGTGGCTCTGAACGGCACTGTGCACAACCTGCCTGCTGTCTGCTCGTGGCTCTGAACGGCACTGCGCACAGCCTGCCTGCTCGTGGCTCTGAACGGCACTGCGCACAGCCTGCCTGCTCGTGGCTCTGAACGGCACTGCGCACAGCCTGCCTGCTCGTGGCTCTGAACGGCACTGCGCACAACCTGCCTGCTGTCTGCTCGTGGCTCTGAACGGCACTGCGCACAACCTGTCTGCTGTCTGCTCGTGGCTCTGAATGGCACTGTGCACAACCTGTCTGCTGTCTGCTCATGGCTCTGAACGGCACTGTGCACAGCCTGCCTGCTGTCTGCTCGTGGCTCTGAATGGCACTGTGCACAACCTGCTGCTCGTGGCTCTGAATGGCACTGTGCACAACCTGCCTGCTGTCTGCTCGTGGCTCTGAACGCCACTGTGCACAACCTGCCTGCTCGTGGCTCTGAACGGCATTGTGCACAGCCTGCCTGCTGTCTGCTCATGGCTCTGAACGGCACTGTGCACAACCTGCCTGCTGTCTGCTGTCTGCTCGTGGCTCTGAACGGCACTGTTGCTATTCCAGTTTGCTTTGGCTGAAGCTCTTTCACTTGAAACTTAATGGGCTAGACGCTAGGTCTGTACAGAGTCTGTGTGAAGGCCTCGGGCGTTTAGCCTTGTCTTCCCACATCAGAGCTCTGCTGGACACTGCTATGCAGCGATCCCCTCACAGCACGCGTGCCTAATCAGCAGGGAGTAACTTTCTCTCTTTCCCTAAGGCAAAGCCCGGCTCGGTCACGAAGCCCGTTCGGAGCCGCCCCTCTTGCCTGTTGCCTGTGCACATTAACAGTCCCCCTCTCTGGGCTCCCTGTGTGCTGCAGACCTCCAGCCGGTCGCTCTGTCCAAGCTCCGCAGGGCCTTCTTCAGCGGGGCCCGTCCCAGGCCGGGCGCCCTCGTCGTGCGCGTGCTGAGGAAGTCCCACCTCTTCCACTACGGCCGGCCGGACAAGAACTGCGAGTGTCCGTACCAGGTGAGCGGGGCCGCGTGGATCGCTTGCTTGCTCACTCCCCTTCGGGCCCAGTCAGCTGCTGTCAGTTCTCTCCCTTATAGCCCAGCAGTCGTAGGCGCGATTG
This sequence comes from Atractosteus spatula, assembly GCF_055471065.1. Classification (NCBI taxonomy): domain Eukaryota; kingdom Metazoa; phylum Chordata; class Actinopteri; order Semionotiformes; family Lepisosteidae; genus Atractosteus; species Atractosteus spatula. The sequence goes on along the minus strand of NC_142708.1, from coordinate 70,648,720 downwards.
CATGGGTGACCGCTATTGCACACAGCTGGATGTCCCAGTTTCCCGGGTCATCTGAAATCTAACATCTGGCTTGTGTAGAGGAGCCCTTGAGCCTCTAACACCAGGACTGTGTCAGTTTGCTGTGCAGCAACCATGTCACTCTGCAACTCACAACTGACAACCCACTGAAGCTCAGCAGGTGTGAGCCTGGCCAGTACCTGGAAGGGAGACCTCCAGGGAAAGCTGAGGTTGCTCCTGGATTAGGTGTTAGTAGGGCCAGTAGGGGGCGCTCACCCTCTGATCTGTGTTGGTCCTAATGCCTCAGTATAGTGACGGGGACACTATACTGCAAAAAAGGCGCTGTCCTTCAGATGAGACGTAAAACAGAGGTCCTGTGATCATTAAAAATTCCGGGGCTTTTCTCGAAAAGAGTAGCCCAGTTACCCCAGCGTCCTGGCCAAAATTCCCTCTGGCCTTTACCAGTCATGGCCTCCTAATAATCCCCATCTCTGAACGGGCTTCATCACTCTGTTCTCCTCCCCACTGAGAGCTGGAGTGTGGGGAGAGTACTGGCGCGCTATGGCTGCCGTCACATCATCCAGGTGGGGCTGCACATTGGTGGTGTTAGTGGGATTCCCCATTACCTGTAAAGTGCTCTCAGTGGAGTGTCCAGCAAAGCGCTATATAAGTGTAAGGAATTATTCTTGTTTCAGGCGGTCTGTGTGTGTCTCCACTCAGAAGGCTGTGTGCATGGGGCAGTCGTCCGTCCTGTGGAAATGAGATGTGTCCCTGCCGGTGTTCCTCTGGTGGGCCTGCAGCGCCTTACCCCCTCCTGTCTTTCCCAGGCCACGCTGGAGGTCGCGGACGCCACGGCCCAGGCCGCCGTCGTGCTGTGGAACTCCCTCTGCCTGGACTGGTACCGCAGCCTGGAGCCGGGCCTGGTGCTGCGGCTCCGCAACTACCGGGTCAAGGAGAGCTACTCCAGCCGGACGGGCAACTCTGCGGAGCAGGGCATCGGTAGGCCGGCGCGGTCTCGTGGCTCAGAGCCCGGTCAGGGGCACCGAGTTTGCTTTCCTTTAGTGCACAGTGAGAAAGCCATCCTGACACAGCAGCAGGGGGTCTTTCAAGCCTTAGGCTGAGAGGTGAAATTGTTTTACATATATTTTGCCAAGGACTAAACAACCCTCCTTTGCCTTTGGTTAAGATCTGGGGTGTTCTTGGTATTTGAAACAGAAATCAGCCTGAACTCCCGGAACCCTGCGGCAGCCATCACTGTGATCCCGGAGGAAGAGCAGCAGCGCCGGTGGAAGCTTCCCGCACTGACTTTTAACTTCCTGAACAGGTGCTCTCACACTCTTCCACTCACTCGCACACTCTCACTGTCTCTTCCACTCACTCACTCGCACACTCTCATTGTCTCTTCCACTAACTCACTCTCACTCTCACACTCACCGTCTCTCCCACTCACTCACCGTCTCTTCCACTCACCGTCTCTTCCACTCACCGTCTCTTCCACTCACCGTCTCTCACACTCACTGTCTCTCACACTCACTGTCTCTTCCACTCACTGTCTCTTCCACTCACTCACTCTCACACTCACTGTCTCTCCCACTCACTCACTGTCTCTTCCACTCACTGTCTCTCACACACAATTCAATTCAATTTCAATTCAAGGTGCTTTATTAGCATGACGGATGGGTACAATCAGTGTTGCCACTCACTCTCTTCCACTCACTCACTCTCACATTCTCACACACTCTCACACTCGCTGTCTCTACCACTCTCTTCCACTTTTACATTTTCACACTCAAACCTACACTCATTCTTTCACTCTCTCTTCCACTCACACACACTCGTGGACTCTCACACTCTCACTCTCATTCTCACTCTCGGCCTGTGCTGGAGAGGAACACCAGTGTTTCCACCTTCCTGGACTCCTCAGCTCCTGGAAACGCTCCGGCCTCCTTCAGGCCGGAATCAAGCCCCAGCTGCCTCAGGAGCGACGGGTCAGCTCCCAGTAACTCTTGACCGGTTGGATTGTCTTTCAGCAGCGAACTGGCTGGCTGTCACAGTGACCAAAGGTGTGATGTCATCGGCCTGGTGACGTTTGTTGGGCGGCCAGAGCGCATAAGAGCCAAAGGTGAGCCTGACCGGCCAGTGCGAAAGACTTTTTGTTGGTGGTGTCTGGAACACGTGTTATGTTCCCATAATGTGTCATCTTGGCACACAAACCGCAGAGAGGCGAGAGCATGCCAGAGAGTCAGCATAGCAACTGTACCGCCCCACCCCACGAGCGAGAGGGGCAGCTGTGGTCAGTTGACACCAGTGGTGTGCAGTGGCGCGCAGTGGTGAGCAGTGACACACATTAGTGAGCAGTGGTGAGCAGTGACGCACAGTAGTGAGCAGTGGTGCAAAGTGATGTGTCTTGTGTGGCAGGGCACGGGACGGGGGAATTCCTGCAGTACCGCTGGCTGACGCTGGAGGACGGGACGGGGGACCATCCCATCACTGTGCAGCTGTTCTCCACCTCACAGCCCGACCTCCAGGCCCTGATCTACCCCAGTAAGGAGCCGTCGCCACCCTGGAGAAAGCCACCTAACTGTAACAACACACACAGTCCAGCTCGCGTATGGCATCAGACTGGCTATATCGAGCCCCATCCCTCTTCACATCAGGCAGCCTGTTCTTCTGAAGCTCCTAGATCCATCAAACAGTCATATTCCATTGAAAATGGGGAGGTGTTATTTGCTTAAAATAAATGTTACCGCCCTCTTCAACCATAGCTTCTCTCCCACTGCCACCTGAACCTTGAATTTCCCTCTGCAGCTATTTAGCCTCTTGTGAAAATCTTCCTTACAATCCTGTTGCCTAATGTAGAGTTAGTATTTACTTATGCGTGTGATTACGAGCATGTGTTTTGCTTGTCTTTTCATTTCAGTTTGTATTCTGCTTTTTAATATGGTATGTGTTACGACCCCAAGTGTCTAGGGGTAAAGGGGTGTAACATTTAGGATAATTCTTTTGGAAGCAGGGGGGGTTTGGTGAGGGACTAGGAAGCGTGATAACAAGGGTAAGGAACTAGAGTGGTGCCAAAGGAAAGAAAATAACAAACAAAATGGAGCTGGCTAGGACAGTGAGGGAAAGCTAATCTGACTACAAAAGAAAACCCAAAACACATGGTCTTCGGCGTCTTCAACACCCGAGCTAACCTGCACTGACTACCCAAAACCATACAAGACAAACGGCACTCACCTGTACTAAACTAGTGTACTAATACAAAATCAACTAAGTGTGTAAGTGTACCCAACAACCTAAACTAACCTTATATACAAAAGTTCACACAAAAACACAAGTGAACCAGGAATACAAATAAGGGAAAACAAGAGTAATCAACAGGAGCAGGGTACAAAAGAACACAAGTTGAACATGTAACACTGGGGCAAGGTAATGGCAAAACAAGGATGAACACACAAACAAACGAAAGTACAAAGAAACTAACAAAAAAACCAACAAAACAACAAAGCCGAAGCTATACAAAAATACACACACACAAAGCAAAACAAACCAACAAACGAAGCCGAAGCAATAACCAGAACCAAACAGGACCGAAGTCAAACGAAAGGCCCCTCCTTGCTGAAAACCTCCATGTTATATGCTGAATAAGATGTGTTCTTATTGGCTGAGAGCTAATTGATGATGACGTCATACTGAAAGTGTGGTGTGATGGTGGGCCAATGGGGAAGGAAGAACAATCAAGGGTCAGCAGTGTGGACATAACAGAAAAACACACACAGAACACACACTGGGACGTAACATATGTGTTGTATGTCTGCCTCATCAGTGTTCTCGTGCTAGTATCAAACACAAATTCCACTAACTCCTGCTGTGTGGCAATAAAGAATTCCTTTCTGTTCTAGAGCGGATCGCTTTTTCTGTGTCACAATGTTAAACACAAGAGCTGCAAAAAGAACACAGCTGATCGCAGACTGTCAGCACAGATGCTGAGGGAGAAATACAGATCGCTCCTGCACCTACATGCCTGAAAACACTCCTAATTCTAGGTTCTGCTCTGCTTGATAAAGCCTCAGATTAATCTGGTGGACACTCCACCTGCTGATATACAAATTACTTTGGATTACAAGTGTTAAAATTGATAGAGACCAGACGCATGTAAGTTTGCACATATCGCTATAAGATGTAAAAGATAACCTTGAGGTGAATGGTAGCAAATCTGAACTTCCTGTGTTGTCCTAGTGGAGTGGCCTCTCATTCCTGATCGCATTACTGCAGCATAACGGTGTCTCTCTCTCTCTCTCACCCCAGTGTCGCTGTTGGTGTGCACTAACCTCAGGGTGGTGCAGACGGCCCCCGGCCCCAGCATGCTGTACCTCACCAACACCAAGTTTACCCAAGTCTACGGCACAGGTGAGCTGAGCTGAGGACCTGCTCCAGCAGCCTCATGGGAAGAGAACAGGGGTCGTGCAGGTCTCTGCAAGCCTGCTGCTGCCATTAATTCAAGTTCAAGTTCACGTTTATTTGCCATCCCAGCCCTATACAAGTACACAGTGGAACGACATATCGTTCCTCCTCGTCCACGGTGCAAATACAGCAGGACAGACAGGACACTGGCATAGACATTGTAGGCAGGATACCCATAGCGCCGAGTGCAGACAGGTCAAATTACAAGGCAATACATAATACAATATACACAACACACTGGGGGGATTTAAATACTGTAAAATGGCAACTGAAATCGAAATGTGTGAGAGAGCAGCCGGGCGGGATGACTTCAGCTGTGGGGTTCAGCCGTTTGCTGATAAGAATAATTACACATGTGAGGCCTCGTATTCCGACCACTCGGCTTTAATGATGCAGCTGTTTCGACAGTTGAAGTCATTCTTCAGCCCCGCAACGTTAAGGTTTGGGACAGCTGCTCTCTCATCGGGATCATTCCCGTTCGTGTTGCAGGGCACCACACTGGCAGGCCCTACAGGAAGCTCCCGGCGGTCCAGCGGTTTCTGCGGTGGGTGGACACGCTGAGGGACGAGGACATTCTGAGCCAGTCGGCCGTGGGCGGATACTTCACCTTTCCTCAGCTCCCCGCCGCCCTGGAGCAGTTCCTGAAGGAGGGAGAAGGTACGTCCTTGTCCATCATGCCTTCTTGAGGAAAGCTGCTGGGATACCCAGGGCACTCCATGGAAAGCTAAGGTTGCTGCTGGAAGAGGTGTTAGTGGGACCTGTAGGGGGCGCTCACCCTGCAGTCTGTGTGGGTCCTGATGCCCCAGCATACAGTAAAAAAGGCGCTGTCCTTCAGATGAGACAGAACTCCTGACTCTCCATGGTCATGGCACTTATCAAATCATGGCCTCCTAATAATCCCCATCTTTGAACTGGCTTCATCACTGTGTTCTCCCCACTAATTGCTGGTGTGTGGGGAGCATACTGGGGCACTTTGGCTGCCATTGCACCAACCAGGTGGGGCTGCACATTGGTGGTGGTGGAGGGGAGTCCCCATTACCCGTAAAGCACTCTGAGTGGAGTGTCCAGAGAAACACTAAGTGTAAGGAATTATTATTATTGCATAGCTGGGAAAACAGCTGCACACTCTTGAACATCTAACCTTCTTCTGAGGAAGGTATCATCAGAAGCTCTGGAAGAAGACCCTCACTAGATTTTAGTTTGAACTAAGTCACAGACAGCGTGGAGGTTGTCAGTTCGTGTGGGTTTCCCCTGGGTGCTCCGGTTTCCTCCCACAGTCCAGGGACGTGGTGGTAGTGTAATTGGCTTCTGGGACCATTGGTCCCAGTGTGGGTATGTGTCTCGTGATGATCTGGCGTCCCGTCCTGGGTGGGTTGTTTGCCGGGACAGGCTCCGACTAATTCCGGATAACCGGGAAGATAAAGGGGCTAGAAGAAGGATGGATAAGTTATTGAAATCCTTCGGACATGCCGTGAGGAAGCCACTGGTCACACGTCCTACATAACCGGGGCCTCTTCCTTCTGAGGTTTCTGGTTAATGGCGTGAATCCAGGCCTGCCCAGAGGAGCTGTACCTGTCTGCTGTGCGCAGGTAACGCCCCCATGCTGAGCGCCAGCGAGCTGCGGCGAGAGGCCGAGAGACTGCAGTACCGGGAGCGCCGGCGGTTCGCCTTTCAGGGCACGGTGATGGCGGTGGGGCACAGCGAGGTCCACGGCTCGTCCGCGGCACTGGTGAGCAGACACGGCCGGCACGGGGAGGGTCGCACGGCTGCCGTTGGGACCTCCCGCTGACACCTCGGCCTGCTTGTAACGTACACTTCACCGAAACGGGCCTCCGCACGGCCCGAGCGAGTTGGTCTTGTCACTGAGATTGAGAAGAAGGCGGCATTCGGCACAGAGGGGTTTGACCATCTTGGCTTGGACATTTTCCTCACACACACAAACCGGGATGCACCCCCACACCCTGGCACTGAGCGCTCACTTGTCCAACGGGTTTCTTTTCACTCCACTTCTGCGAACATGAGAACCGTCGGAAACGAGACAAGGCTGTTCATCCCCTCCGGCCCGTGAGGTAGCTGGAGGAGATCTTTGGATCGATTAGTTACTGTTGCTTTAAGGAAGCCACTGGTTTCTCCAGCATTGCGTAATCTCCTGGAGACTGTCAGAGGCTCAGATTCTGGTAGCGTTGTTATGAAGCGAGTCCTCAATGGAGACACCTGGCTAGTGTCAACATTTCCAGCTTCCTAGCAACGGGTTGTTTGCTGGGATGGCACTGGTCCCAGATTCAGTGATCAGAGCCATCATAAAATGTCTACCTTGGTTTACCTTAGTTAATGAAGTTCTGGGTCGATGATTAAGTGTCAATCAACAGCCCAGGAATAGGGATAAAACAGGGCGCCAGAAAAAGAGGGATTACAGAGGGTAAAGGAAGACAAAAAGGGAGATATCAAAGGCGAGGGTTCCTTATTCAGATCATCTGGAACAACAGGGAGGTTTTTGAACCTCGTTAAGAGAGCTTGCTGTTGTTATTCTGCTGTTTGGAACTTTGATTTCCTGTGTAAAGAATCCCTTGGTTAATAATGGCCTTGCGTTTTTAGAATAGGGAGAATGGTTCTCGTTCATGTTGTGGCATCCACGATTGTAAAGAGAGAGATTTAACAGCAGGTTGTAATCTGTTTAGTATCTCTTCTCTTGGCCTGTAAGAGTCAAATACTTGGTAGCAGTCTGGGGATATTCTTGGCAAAATCTTTTCAGGTTGGGGGCCGTGCTTATTTTTAATTATTGATCCGTCAGCTCGATCATTTCCTGATATTTCTCTAGTGTCGTAATCCTCTTTTTGTAACAGTATAGCTCTGCCCGGACAACCTAATTAACGTAACCGTGTATGTTTGTTTTTTGTCCCATGTGCCTTGGGAATCCATTGACAGAAGGCTCTAGCTGACAGGAGGGTGGGTGTTGTGGTCATTAAGCAGGCTGTGTCTCTGCGCTGTGTTGTGCTCCTCAGGAGGAGAGCGCCCTCTCAGCTGAGGCTACGTGCGCCAGCCCCTGCCGTCTGCAGACATCTCCCAGGAGCCCACCGACTGCCCTGTGGTCAGCTCAGCGTTCCCCGGAGATCCCCATCCTGCCTCGCTTTCCTCGAAGCAGGTGAGTCTGCGTCCTAGTGGCGCCTCGACCTGCGTCCCAGCTGTCGGACACCTGTCCCCTTGTCCCGTTGCGGGACACCTGATCCCTCGGCTTCGTTCAACCCCGAACTAGGAGCTCTGGCCTTGGTGGATGGAGTCGCAATAAAGATATTGCAACCTTCGCTCTTCTAATTCTGGTCTCCTATCTGTCCCCCAAGCCCGTCTACATTCTATGGGTGACAGGGCCTTCTCCTGTTATGCCCCCAAGCTCTGGAACTCTCTGCCCAAGGATATCAGAGAGTCACCTGCTCTAAACTCCTTCAAATCCAGACTCAAAACCCTCTTCTTTAGAAGAGCCTTTACTGAACTGGTTCCATTCTTCACCCCTCTACTCTTCCTTGTACCACCATCCACGGTCTCCTCTGTATATTGTAATTGTGTTTTATCTTGTGTAGTCTTTTTATTTATTGTTGTTGTCATTCTGTAAAGCGCTTTGAGAAGCCACCTTTAAAGGCGCTTTATAAAATAAAGTTTATTATTATTATTATATTCTAACTCAAAATGTATTTTAAGTCAGTTTGAAAGCACCACTGGAGTATTACTGCTTTACAACTGGTGTCTTGTGTCTTGTGTCTTGTGTCTTGTGTCTTGTGTCTTGTGTCTTGTGTCTTGTGTCTTGTGTCTTGTGTCTTGTAGTTTAAGGTGTACGTCAGTTCACACCGCAGGGAATCGCGATGAAAGGAATTTTTATCTTCTCAGTGCAGCTGTAATTCTGCATTGCAACCCACCTTGTACAGTAGGTTGCCCTGCCCTGTAGCGCTCGTTGACAGGGCAGCGGGGGGAACTGCTCAGTGAAGGACCGGTCCTGAGACTGATTTGCTCTTGCAGCCTGGTGGCCAGCTGCCCAGCCGGGGGATCACTCAAGCGACAGCTGGTTGACAAGAGGAGCGACTGGGAGCTGCAGAGAAAAAGGTTCGTCTTCCTGTTGGCAGGACCGGGCAGTCCGAGTCCTGCCTGGTGCTCATTCGCTGCCGTGAAAAATGTGAGTTCGAGCTAAGAAAGTAATGACCCTCCCAGTGTCTACTGAAAACCAGAAGCACTTTATTTCTGAGCTTCTGTGACGTTTCTGATGGAAGGCTTCGTGGAGCTTTAGTGCTGGGTTTCTTGGGAATTTCCTCCAGAGGATTTGCTACGGAACTGGAAGGGTTGCAGGCAGTTCACCAGCCTGTTGGTTACCCGATTAGGAAGGTGGCCGTGTGTCTTGAGCAGAATTTCCGAACGTCTTCTCCTTTGGGGAGAGAGGCCAGCAGGCCAGTGGGGCAGCCCGAGGCCCTAGGAAACATCACAGTGGTTCATGGTTCAACGCTGAACACTGCTCAGCCTCAACACTGATCTGACCCTTCCAAAGAAACCCCTTCGCTTTAAGAGGTGTCCTTCAGTTTGATCTGCTGAGGTTTGATGACGTTTGATCCTCATTGTGTGTACATTCCTTGTGTCCTGTGTTCTGTCCCGCAGGCCAGCCCGACCCTCCGGGACACCTCCGCAGAGGGGCCAACAGGCTGCCCCAGAGGCCGACAGCGGTATGGGTCCTTTCTCGTTCATGCCTCTCACCTGTTAGCCCAGTTCACCCTGTGCTGCAGACTGTAGGAACTGTAGTACTGCAGCAATGTTGTCACTATATTGGGCACAAGGGCCTGGACTTGTCGTGCAGCAAGAGGGTGGAATAACTGGTCAAGATCTGACCTGTCTCTTCTGGACTTGCCCTGGGGCGAAAAGACTGAACGAACGTGTAAACCAATCTCATCTCCTCTTTGGTAGGTTGCACTCTCTGGGAGGCCACCATGGAGTTCCTGCACGACAGGGAAGAAGACGCCAGCTTCTCAACCTCCTACAGCACCGCGTCCACAGTTGTCTCCAGTAGCGAGCCGAACTGGTCCGAGTCCTCCTGGGCCGGGGCTCGGCTCGGACAGTCTGGCATCGCCATGGAGACGCTGCCGCTGAAGTGCAGCTATGAGCGCCGGGAGGTGCAGACTGCGGCAGTGGGGCTACAGCCGGGGCGGCTCCAGCAGACGCTGCCAGACGAGAAACTGCACACCTTCGCAACCGCGGCCTGCTATGAAGGGCACTTCACCTTCACTATCACAGGTACGTGTGTGTCGCAGAGGTGCTGTAGCCCAAAGTTCCAGCCTGCCGTACAGACGCTGCAGTCTGAGGTTCCAGCCTGCCGTACAGATGTGCAGTCTGAGGTTCGAGCCTGCCATACAGATGTGCAGTCTGAGGTTCGAGCCTGCCATACAGACGCTGCAGTCTGAGGTTCGAGCCTGCCGTACAGATGTGCAGTCTGAGGTTCCAGCCTGCCGTACAGACACTGCAGTCTGAGGTTCCAGCCTGCCATACAGACGCTGCAGTCTGAGGTTCCAGCCTGCCGTACAGACGCTGCAGTCTGAGGTTCCAGCCTGCCGTACAGACGCTGCAGTCTGAGGTTCCAGCCTGCCATACAGACGCTGCAGTCTGAGGTTCCAGCCTGCCGTACAGACGCTGCAGTCTGAGGTTCCAGCCTGCCGTACAGACGCTGCAGTCTGAGGTTCCAGCCTGCCATACAGATGTGCAGTCTGAGGTTCGAGCCTGCCATACAGATGTGCAGTCTGAGGTTCGAGCCTGCCGTACAGACACTGCAGTCTGAGGTTCCAGCCTGCCGTACAGACACTGCAGTCTGAGGTTCGAGCCTGCCATACAGATGTGCAGTCTGAGGTTCCAGCCTGCCGTACAGACGCTGCAGTCTGAGGTTCCAGCCTGCCGTACAGACACTGCAGTCTGAGGTTCCAGCCTGCCATACAGATGTGCAGTCTGAGGTTCCAGCCTGCCATACAGATGTGCAGTCTGAGGTTCCAGCCTGCCGTACAAACGCTGCAGTCTGAGGTTCCAGCCTGCCATACAGATGTGCAGTCTGAGGTTCCAGCCTTCCGTACAGACACTGCAGTCTGAGGTTCCAGCCTGCCATACAGATGTGCAGTCTGAGGTTCCAGCCTGCCGTACAGACACTGCAGTCTGAGGTTCCAGCCTGCCGTACAGACACTGCAGTCTGAGGTTCGAGCCTGCCATACAGACGCTGCAGTCTGAGGTTCCAGCCTGCCGTACAGACACTGCAGTCTGAGGTTCGAGCCTGCCATACAGACACTGCAGTCTGAGGTTCCAGCCTGCCGTACAGATGTGCAGTCTGAGGTTCCAGCCTGCCGTACAGACGCTGCAGTCTGAGGTTCCAGCCTGCCGTACAGATGTGCAGTCTGAGGTTCGAGCCTGCCATACAGATGTGCAGTCTGAGGTTCCAGCCTGCCGTACAGACGCTGCAGTCTGAGGTTTGAGCCTGCCGTACAGATGTGCAGTCTGAGGTTCGAGCCTGCCGTACAGATGTGCAGTCTGAGGTTCCAGCCTGCCATACAGATGTGCAGTCTGAGGTTCGAGCCTGCCGTACAGATGTGCAGTCTGAGGTTCCAGCCTGCCATACAGACGCTGCAGTCTGAGGTTCCAGCCTGCCGTACAGATGTGCAGTCTGAGGTTCCAGCCTGCCGTACAGACGCTGCAGTCTGAGGTTCGAGCCTGCCGTACAGACGCTGCAGTCTGAGGTTCCAGCCTGCCGTACAGATGTGCAGTCTGAGGTTCCAGCCTGCCATACAGATGTGCAGTCTGAGGTTCGAGCCTGCCATACAGATGTGCAGTCTGAGGTTCCAGCCTGCCGTACAGACGCTGCAGTCTGAGGTTCCAGCCTGCCGTACAGATGTGCAGTCTGAGGTTCGAGCCTGCCATACAGATGTGCAGTCTGAGGTTCCAGCCTGCCGTACAGACGCTGCAGTCTGAGGTTCCAGCCTGCCATACAGATGTGCAGTCTGAGGTTCGAGCCTGCCATACAGATGTGCAGTCTGAGGTTCCAGCCTGCCGTACAGACGCTGCAGTCTGAGGTTCGAGCCTGCCGTACAGATGTGCAGTCTGAGGTTCCAGCCTGCCGTACAGACGCTGCAGTCTGAGGTTCCAGCCTGCCGTACAGACGCTGCAGTCTGAGGTTCGAGCCTGCCGTACAGACGCTGCAGTCTGAGGTTCCAGCCTGCCGTACAGACTCTGCAGTCTGAGGTTCGAACCTCAGACTGCCGTACAGACGCTGCAGTCCCAAAAGCTATGGCCTGCAGTATGAGCCTGTAGTGGAAACTCCACAGTGTCAGCAGTGCAAGAGGTATGAATCTGTGACGTGCACGTCTTGCTCTTTCTTCTCTAGACCTCGGTAAGACTGTAGCCCTCCAGACCGTTTTCATCCCAGCATCCCCCGGAAACTGGCACTGGCCCCTGCTGCCCGAATCCCACGACAACAGCTGGCCGGCCGTCCTGGCACACGGAGGTTTCTCGCCCTCCTCGGCACCCCCCGCTCCCCGTGAGTCTCCCTGCAGGAGGTCACACCACCAGTCCCTGACTGCGGCCGCCAGCGACTGGCCCGGCCTCACCCCTTGGTGTTTTACTGCTCAGTATGGCGGAATGTCCTACTGCTCCACGGGTCTGTCGCTCAGCCTTCCTTTACAGCAGAGGGCATGCTGAGGCTCACAACTGTACCATTAGTTTCATGATTTTTGGGGTGTGTTAGTCTTTGCCCAGGCTAATTTAAAACCTAAGGTTATTTTTTTTATTAGTAGAAGCCTTTGTCCAGGGCAGTAATTTCTCTAACACAGTAACATGATTTCACAGGTAATTGTAAGTCGTAGAGTGCAGCGAGTGCATACAGTACAGTGCATGGTACAGAATGGTAATATAATTGAACCGTTAAAATATCTCGGGTGGCCGGTAGTATTCCACCTCAGTCCAGCCCTGTCTCTCCCATGCTCCCTGCAGGTGACCTGTTGGCCACAGCCGGCCGGCTGACCAATCGGAGGATGGTGTTCGTGATTGACATGTGCCAGCTGGGTGGTGATAGGCTGGAGCTGGTGCTGAGCCGCGCCTTCCCGCTGAGCACGAGCCTGTGAGCCTCCTGGGCCTTCTGACGGCTGGCCAGCACCTCTGAGGCTCGTGTTGATGTTCCGGATGTTCAAAATGCCATGCCAACCATGCGACAGTGTGACCCGTTTTGTTTCACGAAGCCCAGCTCGGTTCTGTTGAGATCAGACCGGGCAGCAAGACGTGAAGCTCCCTGGTTACTCCAGCGATCATGGTGATCTAGAACTCAGTCTGGGGGCTCCAGGGCTGTGCACACTGAACATTTTCTTTCAACACCATCGTGGCTTTATTTGCATTTTTAGTCTGGAGTAGTTTTTAGTAAAGACTGAATTCTGATCCGACTGCTTTTCAGTTTTTGGTACAGACCTGTCTCAGGCCAGGAGTGAAGGAAGACATTTGAACTGACCACCTGTCACACTTGACACTATAAAAAGGGTGTTTTTTATTTCAAACTATAGGTGGGTCAAAATTGTGTTGATGTAATACAGGCTAAGATAAGTTAATTGTATTTATTTATTTGAATGTTGTGTATTTATATTGTCGGACGTTGCAGAGCCCTGAGGTGCAGGAGTGGGATTAGCTCAGGGTGGGAGTGGGAGCTGTCCATCCCTGGCGGTGCTGAAACCAGTCCACACTGGGGCTGTGGTGGTGCAGTGAGGGTGTCGTTCTTCTGGAGGGCTGCGCTCTGAGGTGTTGTAGTGGGGGTCTCTCTCTGACAGCAGAGGGACACCCCCCATTACAACTTCCTCCCTTTCTTTGTGCTGCACTCTGACAGCAGACCAGGGCTAGGGTGCCTTCTAGGTGCCAGGGCGGAGCAGTGGCACTGTGGCTCAGGATCTGCGCCTGTGGCTGAAAGGTTGCTGGTTCAAATCACACGGCCAGCAGAGGAATCCTACTCTGTTGGGCCCCCTGAGCAAGGCCCTTAACCCCCAACTGCTCCAGGGGCGCCGTACAATGGCTGACCCTGTGCTCTGACCCCAAGCTTCTCTCCCTGTCTGTGTGTCTCATGGAGAGCAAGCTGGGGTCTGTGAAAAGACAAATTCCTAATGCAAGAATTTTTATAGGGCTAATAAAGTGACCTCTTATAAAGTGATACATTCGTACCCATTTGCAACAAAGTGCTTCTGTCTGATCTAACCGCCCTCCCCACCCTGCTTTGTAGGTGTGATGGCTGCAGCACAGGGGCCTGTAACAGGGGCCCGAAATCTTTCAATGCACTGCTGTCACCCCCCAAGAGCTCTGAGCCCCTGTGTTAAGAGGGTTTATGCTCTGTGAGTTTGAGCTGTGGAAGAGTTTGAGCTGTTTAGCAGCAGCGGCAGTATTATTTAAAGATGTTCCTTCAACTGTTGCCGAAAGTGTTCATGTTCAAAAGCCTTTATTCCCAGATGTTATTTGCACAATATGTTTGATACTGACTTTACAAAAAATATTTTAAAATGTCTTTTGAGTCTTTCTTTTTTCCATTCTAACTCATTAATAGTTTAAATGCAGTCGCATAATACAAGATTAGAGTCTGGTTTATTTTTTAAAAATTTAAGTTGGGTTTTTTTTTTTTGCAGGGGTAGCATAGGGGCTATCAATTAAAAAATCCCAAAATGATACAGTGAACCTTGCGGTTTATATTTGAGTTTTTCTACACCCTCAAATACACCCTCAGAGATTTGAGTGGCACTTGTCATGGCTGTGTCCTTCACACATGGGTCACAGAAATCACTCTTCTCTTATCTATATGCCTTGTGCCCTTCCCAACAGCAAGACTTGGTCCAAACCTCTATACACGTGCCTGTAAAATGTGGTTTAAGAGCTGGCCAGTCCTGATCCTGGAGGGCCAGTGTGGCTGCAGGTTTACTGGTGCTCTGTAGATCTACAGCCCTGCAAGAGTTGGGAGAAGGTGTTAAATTGGACCAGTGAAGCCAGTAACCAGCTGATTGAGCTTGCTAGGAGCCCAGCTGCAGTGAAAACCTTCCTATACACTGGCTTTCCAGAGCAGATGGATGGGACAGCACTGGTCTAAATAGATTATGCAAGTCAATAAAGACACTAAATACGTGCGAGGCAGCTCCAGTGTTAGAAGGGTTCAAGACTCACAGCTCATACAGCCATTTTGCAATCGGCAACTAATTAAGAATAAGATTGATGATTGCACATGTGATGGCACTGGTACACGTCACCATAGTCGCAACATTGCTATGTGACAGTGTGTTTTCTTTGTTTGTTCGCATTTAAGTAGTCGGTCCTTTTTTTCAGACTACTCCAGGATCCTAGATCAATCCATCCATTGGGTCGCTCACAGCTGCTTGGCCCTCTTCCTTTTCCTTGAGTCTATACTTGGACAGGACAGGTCTTCATCTCTCCACTGTCTTTCCTCCCTAATCACCAGGCACTGGAGTGTTTCTATTCACTTTGTGACGCCCAGCTGTTCATGCTCTTCAGCTTTGCTCTGCATTCTGTCTTCGATCTGCAGACACTGGAGAATTCAACTTTTAACGCCATGTCACCCATCTGTAAAATTCGGTAAAGCTGTCAGTTTAAATCAAGCAGACACTGATGCTTAACTCTTCATGCCCAGCTCTCAGTCTCCTCTGGTCACAGTTCGCCTTAACTTGTCTTCATCCTTAACACACAGGTCTCCATCTTCACATTAATATGTAGTACAACAATTCGGCCATCTCTTTCTGCAGTGAGCACTAGATCTTCATTAACAGCCACTAGAGATCCCCAGCCACTCATCACTAACTCTTCCAGCTGATCCAGACACAGTCTGGGTCTGACTGTCACACACAGAGCCCTTTCTCACCACCCCTTTGCCCTCATGTGGGATTTCATGCCATCCATTTCTTGGCCACTTTAGCCAGGAAGAACATACAAACTCCACACAGACAGCACCCCAGGAATAGAACCCAGGGCCTCGGCACTGTGCTACCGTGCCACCCTCAAATGGAGTAATCCATCTGAATTAACCAGAGCAGCTGTGTCTCGACAGACGTGTCGTGACAGCTTCTTGTGCAAGTCCTGTCATTATATAATAATAATACAGAAAGACTGCAGCTTTCCTCTCATTTCAAGCCATATGAGCACAACTCAGATCTTTGATGGACAGAATCCAGTAGATTTTTTAGGATCACTTTTAAAATCAAGAGATTTCATGTGTTAATTTGGTCCAGTTAAGCTAACGATTAAGAGCAGAGGGGGAATGAAAAGCTGCAGAGGCCGTGGCCCTTCCGGACTGGAGCTGTGCACTGATCCGACAGCCGGGTCTTGTGACTCTGACGCAGTGCTGTTAAACTGCCAGAGAAGACAAAGAGCTGAGCGCTGCTGCTCCCGGCCGGAATAACAACGAGCCTTTCAGGCAGCGAGAGCCGAGCGGAGCAGCCAGCTGTCTGGGAATGCCCTGTGTGTGCATCTCACAATGGTACCAGGCGCAGTGCGCGGGGCTCTGCTTAGTCACTTCCTCACAGCACAGAAGACCTGCACACCGGCTGAGTTGCTTCTTACGGAAAAAAAAATTCCAGTCTGTTATCACTACTGCCCCACTTTAAATTGCATTTATTAATGTTAGAAGGAATATGTTTAATAAGCAGCATGGAGTGCGGTTGTAAACATTCAAGAAAACCCAAAGGTTCTGACCCTCTTAACCCAAAAGAAAGCCTCAGAGTTGTCATAAGACTGAACAAAGGCACAGGTGTGATTTCCTGTGGTGCAAATGAAGTTACTCCACCCGTTCCAGAGAGGACCCGCCAGCCTCCTGTGGCACAGCACTTAAAATCCACTCCAGGTTTTCTTGTACCTGGAACAGAACCGGTCTTGGTGAGACGAAGTCAGCTCACATGGCTTCTCCAGAAGAGCATGTCGGAGGCTGGAGCAGAGACTTCGCATTGGACAAGAGGCACTTACCGAGAACTATGTAAACATGCAGGAGCCCCTGCTCCCCAGCAGGGGGTGCCATTCCACCAGCCATCAGCACCCCCCACCAGATCCGCCTCCACTTTCCCCCGAAAATCACTCAGAAATCGTTAAAGGTTGGTCTGCCTTGACAAAGGCATGCCATCGCAAGCCGAGCTTGACCCGGAGTGCTTGGGCTGCAACAAACTCACCGTGAACTCTACCGTCGGTCGCGAGAAGAGCGAGCACCTTGTGCATTAAAGTTCAAGTAAGTTAGAGCAGCTAAAGTGCCATTAAGACTGGGAGGTAAGGTCGTCACGCTCACAGTTTGAACAGAAGACTCATCTTCGGCCGTGCTGTTGGGGGAACGTTGAGGCTTGGGGCAAAAAAGCCAGGTCACAGGCCCTCGTTCTGCCCCACAAACGAGCCAACACAAGCCCCCACCCCACCCCACTCTCACCCCAGCAGCCTCCCCTCACCGAGAGAAAGAGGGGCATCAAAACCATGCTGTCGCCCACCGCTGCTTCTGCATTCAAACGTTACCGCGTTACAGATGAGTGACAGAGTCCGTACGGGTACGCGCCTTAGTGCAGCACGGTCTTTCCCTGACCCCCTCCGCGCAGTTAAAGCCACAGGGTGAGTTTTTCCCACAGTGAGTTCCGCAGTGTTAGTCGTTAATAACCCCAGCGCAGCAGAACGCAGCTCGGGGGGGCCGCGAGAGGGACTCTTCCCCAGCTGCCGGCTCCTCAGTACCTGACGAACCGCAGCGACCTGCAGTTGAGGATGTCGGCGGGGTCGGGGAAGACTGAGTCCACCCGGAAGCCCTCGGCCAGCGCCAGCTTCAGCACCTCCTCCATGAAGGCCCGGGTGTCGGGCACGGCCAGGCTGCCGCGGGGGGGCGGGGCGGCGGCGGCCAGCTCGCGGAAGCGGTGCTTCTCGTACTGCTCGGGGGGCAGCTGCTCGGGCCGGGGGGTCCACTCCAGCCGCAGGTAGTTGGGGCGGCCCTCGTCGGGCTGGGGGGCCAGGGGGCCGTCGCGGGCGCGGAGGTAGGAGAAGCGCCGGCAGAGGAGCTGGACGAAGGCGCAGGAGGTGCAGAAGACGTTGGCGGTGTGGACCCGCACGGCGACGGTGCACAGCTCGTAGTTCTCGGGGGCCCGCTTGAGGTTGAAGTGCAGCATGCGCAGCTGGCTGTCCACGTCGGCGCTCAGCACGGCGCTGCGGCCGGCCGGCCCGCCCTCGCCCGCCTCCCGCCGCCCGATCTCCTCCAGCAGCGGCCGGATCTGGTAGAAGTCGGCCTCGCGCTTCAGCAGGGACATCTCCTTGAAGTCGTCGGGCAGGTCCAGGCTGCTGGAGCGCAGGTAGTTGAGGATGTAGCGGAAGACCTTGCCGTCCCGGTCGATGAAGAAGTTGCCCCTCCGGTCCCGGAGCAGGGGCAGCTGGCCCTTGAACATGGCGCCCAGCATGGAGTCCTGGCAGCGGGTCAGCGTGTCCAGCGTGGTGGTGTAGACCTCGCCGCCCACGTTCAGAGACACGGGGTCCTGCAGGGCGTTGCTGTCCGGGTTATTTAAATTCAGCATCCTGCCGCTGCCGGGATCCTCTCCCCCTCTCTTCCTTAACGCCTGGAAGCAGTCACCAGAAGCGAGGATGTGGGCCACCTTCACAAAAACCAGGGCGGGTTCACAACACGGAGCACCCTCCTCTCCCGCTTTGCGCTGTTAATTTTATGTTCTTCTTCTTCTTTGCCGGTCAGCTGATACTGGCGTTGCGTAACGCCGAGATCTGGTTTCGTCAGGGTCAGGCTGCCGGCAGAGCCAGCAACAGTAAAATGAATGAGCTCGGGAACCGACTTGATGGTGATTTGTTGTTGTTGTTGTTGTTGTCGCTCGAAACAACAAGAGAGAGAAAAAAAACGGCGCGTCCCGATTAGACCCGCAGGATTGGGGCCGCCGTCGTCGTCCTCCTCTTTCTCGTTCTGTTTGTTTACTGCTGCATATTTCGGGCTGTCGCTGAGAGAGCCGAAAGGGGGGGATTTAAACGTTTTCCCTGCTGCTCGCCCGAGGCTCCAGTTTCGGGGGAGAGACTCGGCGCTGCGCCTCCGTCCCGCCCTTTAAAGAGGCAGCCGGGCCGGACGGGCCGCGTGTCGGTGCTCGACTCGCCGTCTGCCAGACCGATGGCAAAAGGACTTAAAATCTTAAAATCCGAAAGTCTGAACAAGCGTGGAGTTTCGAGTTTGATCCTGGACCGCTGCGTGCATCCTCACCTGATATTAACCATTTCCATTTTTTGAACAGCTGTTTCCCGACGCGTTCCTGACACATTGATTTCCCTTATCAGACATTATGCAATGAGCTATTATCACTTGTTTATAACAGATTTCCACTTGTATGTTTAATTTCTGTGCGCTCAATTGTATTTTCTGTATGCGTTACTATAGTTAAGGGTTTTCATACTGTAGGTCCATGAAATTATGTTAAGAACTAGTTTCTCCTGTCATGTTTGTGCGCTGTTAATGTTTTACAGCGCGTTGAGTGAGTTGAACATACTGTAAATCTTTAGCAAAGAAATCAAGTAAATTATAACTGGTTGTGGCCTTCACCATAAGAAAAAAACCTTTAAAGAACACACAAATAATTGTTTCCAAATGGTTATGACAGAGTATCCATGCCCACTCAGAAGAGTCTGTGTTGGAAGTTGCAAAAAACTGACACAGTCTTGTCCTCGGACGTCCAGCCCTCTTTATTTCCTGATTATCTGAACCTGGCCATGAGGGGAGAGTTAACTGGGCGATTTCGGAATTAGCAGAACCTCTCCAGCCATGGGCACACAGGGCAAATGTGTGGGCAGCAGGTCTCAAATCTCTCATTTTCGTCTCCGCACGTGTACGCCCTTGGAAACGCACACCCCGGCCTTCTCCGGTGTGGGACACACTGACAGCGCTTTTCCAGACAGCGTGAGAGAGTGGGAGAGACAGGCACCTTCATCCAACGCAACTGACAGAGGTTACACTGCCCCTTTTCGACTCTTTGGGGTACCCATTTACACAGCTGGGCAAAACACCTTCCTGAGGGGTACAGCCGTAGAGCCCCCACATGTGAGCTGAACCCCCCCCACCCCCCACCCCTGGAACCTCAAACCCTCAAGAGAAGCTCCAGCTGTTTTGTTGAAACTCTTAATCAAATATTATTATTATTATTATTATTTTTACATGGTTTATCATCACAGGTACACAAAATTCACAGCGGCCGCCTTCCGACGACGTGTCGTCAGAGCAAACGGGCAGAGAGCTCTGGCGCGTTCCCCTTTATCTCCTGACCCAAAGGGGGCGCCAGGGTGATGGCTACCCCGCGCGGGCCTCGCAGACGAAGTAGTAGGAGCGCGAGCAGTGGTCGTCGTTCAGGAGCCCGTCCCGGTGCAGGTGGGCACAGTCCTCGCCGCCGCCCAGGCCGTGGTCCGTCCAGTCGTCGGGCTGGCCCGGCCTCCACTTCCTGCGGGGACAGGAAAAGAGCGCGGCACCCAGGGGGAGTGAGTGTGCGGCGTCGCCATGCCGACGGGGTTGGCCTGTTTCCTGTTGCAGGAAGCAGAGGGGGAACTGACTCCCCCACCACAATTCACCACCTCAGATTCAGAGAGGTTAGCCACTCCACCGGCTCTATCACCTTGCAGCTCACCGCTGGCAGCCCACTGGAGCTCAGCAGGTGTGATCCTGGCCAGGATGGGAGACCTCCTGGGAAAAACTAAGGTTGCTGCTGGAAGAGGTGTTAGTAAGGCCAGCAGGGGGTGCTCACCCTGTGGTCTGTGTGGGTATTAATGCCCCAGTACAGTACAGTCCTGTCTCTCTGTGGTCATTAAAACACCCAGGGTGTTTCCCCAGTGTCCTGGCAAATGTCCCCCTGGCATTTACCAATCATGGCCCCCTACTAATCCCCATCTATGAACTGGCTTCATCACTCTGTTCTTCTCCCCACTGAGAGCTGGTGTGTGTGGTGGGCATACTGGTGCATTATGGTTGCATCATCCAGGTTGGGGCTGCACACTGGTGGTAGAGGGGATCCCATTTACTGCTTTGAGTGGAGTGTCCAGAAGAGTGCTATATAAGTGTAATGAATTGTTATTAATGATTATTATCCTACTCCCTGAACACCAGCAGCGGGCCCTGCATGGGTCACCAGGCTCACTGAGGAGCATGACTCTGTCTTGAGGCCACCCAACTTCAGCTGTGTGCGAGGAGCGCAGTGCAGAGCCCTAGCATCATTCCAGAGGTTACAGAACACTTTACTTGTGGTTCTTGTGGCGTGTGAGGGCTTCTCCTCCCCAGTGAGCTATACTGTAAGGAACTGAACGTAGCGAGAGGGGGGCGAAGGTGAACAAACAGGGGGAGGGTGCTCACCTGCGGTCCAGGACATAGGGTGTCCCATCCACCCACTCCCACTTGCCTGTCCTCTCATCCGTGAGACCGATCCAGTAAAATCTGGGCATGGTTTTTCCAGCAACAAACCTCTGAGACACCACGAGGAACAGAGAGGGGCATAAAGATGCCATAAGAAAAAACACCAACATAGCACGACTCAATCACAAACCCTGATAGACAGAGACACAGCAACACACACTGAATGATACCAGTGACACCGGCAGGCACAGAGGTATATGGACACTGAGCTAAGGAAATTGTATTGTAATAGTATTAAGATCAACAGCTTAGCAAAAAGCTAAAGGGGAACTGCAATGCTATTTTTATATTGCAGGGTTAGAAAGAATCAGCATTGATGAGTGCGTTTCAAACCGCAATAAAGTAAAATGGACACAGTAACTTGTAAAACCTCCAATTTACATCACAAAAAAGACTAAATTTCCAGGTGTGTGCAGTACCATATTCTGTGATTCAGAACGAGGCAACAAAACATCCAGTGACGTATTGTGGCCCTATGACATTGTAAACAAGCAGGTTTGTGAATACAGTACATCTCTTTTAATCTAATAGAAATATTGCTCTCGACTTGGGAGATATTTTTGCCAACAAATACAACTTACCTGTTAACTCTGCATGCAGATCACGTTGGAACATTTCTGCAACAAACTGCTGCACAACCTGTGCTTATTTGCTCATACTGTACATCGCGTTACATTGGTCATGACAGGGACTAGTGAGCAGGAAGGGCTGCTTCACACGTTCCAGTTCGTGGGAACTGGACTGAACTCGTGAGGTGTTGGTGACAACATGGCGACCATACAATACTTTCACAAAGTTCACAATTTTGTGCTTAATTTGACATTTGCACATTTTTTTTATACCATCAATTCATTTATTTTGTCACTAAGGGTTTAATAACCGGTCTGAGAAATTGGGAATGCAGCTCCCCTCTAATACTATATGAGCATGTCTTCCAACCTGGGGTCAGCGAGCTCTGTAGGCCAGGCAGTATGACTCACCCACTCCTGCTCGCTGTTGAGGATGACCAGTGAGGAGGACTTGCTGGAGCAGTAATCCTTGGCCGCATCCCAGGACAGGCCCTCGGTGGAGATGTAGTAGCAGCTCTCTGAGAAGTACACCCAGCCGTCCGGACAGCAGCCTTCCGTGGTCACTGCAGAAAAACGTCAGAGGAGGGGCAGCGGTCAGGGCAGACCCCCGCAGGTCCCGCCTCGGTGCCACGGCCAGGCGCAGTGAAGTCAGGGTGAGTCTGGAGTCACACAGGCGTTGCGTCTGAAGCATTTCTACCTGCCGGCCTTCGGAATAAACAGTGACGCACAAACTAAAGAACACGTGGAAACTACTACGAAGTGCGATTCAAACCGAGAACAGTAACGGGGGGGACTTCTTTTACTCAAAGGGCTGTGGGGGTCTTGAAAAAGCCGCCCAGCCATGCTGGCGAAGCCGACACCCTGCATTCGTTCAAGAAAGAACTGGAGGACCTACTCAGATGAATTAACTACCAACTGCAAAACAGGCCAGAATAGTCGAATTGCCTCTTCCCCTTTCTTACACTCACACTTACATTTATGTACTGAATGAGTCGAGTTAAAGCATGGGTGAAACCTGAGAAATCTGTATCCCCCGTCCTAGGGCAGATTCGGGGGCATGTCTATGAAGGCTCAGCCTGTCTTTTGCTCTCTGACAGCTTGTGAAGTTAACTGGGTATCTCTGGGTAAATTATTGGGTAATTAATCCATCCATTATCAGAAAGTCGCTTATTCTTGGCAGGAGTCACAGCAAGTTGCAGCCTGCCATTCAAATACAGGGTTTGGGGCTGAACTACCCTGATGTCAAGGAGAACATGCAAGCTCCACACAGAAGAGATCGAGGGCTAGAATTGAGCCCAGGACCCAGAGCGTCAACTGACACTCCACTGTGCCACCCTTTGGTAATTAATAAGTTAAAGAGCATGACGGAAACGATAATACACAGCTGCCATGTTAACTGGAGCAGCCATGCCAGTGATGGTGTATGTGTGGAGCAGTATTCAGTCCAAGCGCAGTGTGCAATAGCCTTGTGCCCCATGCAGGGCCTGATGCCAGTGTTCAGGAAATGGGAAGACATGTAAAGTTCAGGTGGTGAAGTGCGCAGTGATGTCGAGACCAGAGGAGCACGTCTCCAACATGCAGGGCTCTGCCCTTAGCCTCACGCTCTACACATCTTAGTGACTTACTGTTCCTCTTCATTTTATCCAGAATGCAGTTCATCTGGAAGACCATCGACTTCAGCGTGTCCAGTTCGTTCACAGCCATCACCGCTCTGCCCACTGGAACGACAGCGCAGCTGTGAAGACCTCGGCCCTGCCGTATACCCCTCCCGTCCTGGACCTGCAGAGCTCAGGATCTCCTGCTCCCCCTGTTATTCCAGCTCTCACCTACTTAATCAAGCTGACCCATCTTAATTAGTGCTGGGGTTAGCCAGCGTTTCAAGATGCCTATAAAGGATGATCCATCAGGGATCCAGGCTGTCTGTGAGACCCTCTAGAGGAGCCAGAGTAACGCACCAAGAGTACTAGTGCCTGTCGGTGTGAAATAAATCAATATATAGCACAAACTCTTCCAATGTACAGTCTGTCTCAGCCTAATCTTGACCTGATGGCCGACTATCACAGGATCGTGCATCAAGACATACCAAGGCTCAGCTGGGATTCTGTGGTCAGTGTGGACACCTTCAGCTTATTGATCTCCCCTTGAATCTCCTGGTCTGGAGGAGCACATACACAACATTTGGTTGATTAATAACAGATTAAATGCTTATTTAAGGTACTTACAGTAGTTATCCAGCTATGTATCTGTTTGTCTCTCAGTGTAGGAACAGCTGCCACTACAGGACCATCACTGGATGTACTGTACTGCCGCACTATCTGCAAATTTAATCTGAATTCTGTCTTTCTCAAGACCCCTGTGCACATACTGCCTGCAATTACAGCTCAATACACAATGTCAGATTGCTCAATGTGTCCTTAAATTGAAGTCCTGCCTTCTTCCTACCCAGAGTTGGGTCAGCGCAAGCTCAGTGCCAAACCATTGCCAGCTCAGGGCCGGACCTCTGCCACGCCCACTCTTCATAACAGAGGCTGGCGCACCTGTGGCTCTCCCAGCCTGCAGCTCCGCCTTGACAGAAGAGCTGAAGTTGACCAGACTGCCCTCCAATGCAATGATCC
This sequence comes from Atractosteus spatula, assembly GCF_055471065.1. Taxonomy (NCBI): domain Eukaryota; kingdom Metazoa; phylum Chordata; class Actinopteri; order Semionotiformes; family Lepisosteidae; genus Atractosteus; species Atractosteus spatula. The sequence goes on along the minus strand of NC_142708.1, from coordinate 70,624,655 downwards.
TCCTGCTCATTTTGGCATCTGCAAAACACAAATCCCACAGGAAAAGATGCCATTTCTAAGATAAAAAGATATCATCTTTGTCCAAGTAGTTATGCCTTACCTGAGCATAAGATCTATTTTTGAGGTTGTGGAGTTTTACTTTTAGTGCCTTACATATTTCTGTAAAACTAGCTCTGAACACTAAGCTCCAACCACTAAACTCTGCAACCCTGCTTCACAAATCCACTCCACAACCTTTACCCTAAACCAGACTCACTCCTGAACCCCTGCATTGCTTCGGTTCTTAACCTAACACTCACACTAGTCCTAATGCTAACCCTCCCCCCAGTACTGACCGTGAACCCTGCCCTAATTGTGATCCTACACATGACTCAAGCTGTTCTCCCGCCCAGCACACTGTATCCTGGTAAATGTGGACAGACTGCAGGAGCTGCAGGGCCAGAAGGCTTGTGTTGCTGTACTCACTGCTGACAGACACGGCGATGATGATGGCCAGTAAGACAGTGGCACTCAGGGCCAGGAGGCCCCAGAGCGCCCAGGAGGTCCTGGCGGCTAACCTGGAATGTTGCACCACCCGAGCCCCCATCTCTGCAACACAGACAAAGAGCCCCAGCTGAACCAGCACAGGTGGAGGCTGAGCCTTAAACTGTCACGTTCTGACCCTCCGGATTATGACGGTCTCAGGCTCTCACCCTTGACATGCTGACCTGCTACACACTGACCCTTCATGCGTTTCACACACACACACCCATATAATATCACCCACATACTCTGAGCCCCCCACACAGTGACCCCTGAAACCCAGACCTCCACACGCACACCCACAAAATATCACCCTCACACTCTGAACGCCCACACAGTGACCCCTGAAACACTGACCTTCACACACACACCCACAAAATGTCACCCTCACACACTGATCCCCTCACACACCAGCTCCTCCACCACCCCACCCCGTTCCTCAAACCTTTCCTCCAGAAGGCGTTCTCCTCCTGGGTGTCCACAGCCTGGAAGTCGTCCTGATATTCGTCAGCCATGGAGGCTCAGCTCCAGATCCCTTCCCTGGAAAACACCTAGAGAGGACAGCGGCTCTTCAGAGAGCAGTCTGCTTTGGGGGAGCTCAAGTGAGACTCACCGTGGACCCTGTTAAAGTACTGAAGGAACAAAATATGCACAAGACTTGTGTGTTCTAACGTTGGTTTTATGCCCAGAACATAAAGAGGAACCTGTGTCTGTCAATAAGCCAAAAGATATGATCTAATTTATACAGTAAGATGCTTATTCTGCATGTTCATTATAAATGTTTCGTTCAGACATTTATCCAGGGAAATTCTGCTTATTTGTACATTTGAGCAGTTTGTCATGTATTACTAGGTAAGCTCACTGAGACACAGTTATATGGGCAGTGCGCTAAACAGTTTTCTTCACTAATCTTCGCATGAACTTCATGTGATGTATATCCATATATAGACATACTTCTGTATTACTAACTATTAGGGGCAGTGTCACTTTAGCTTGTTTGTTCTTCAGTATAAAAGACCATCTTTAGTTACTTATTTTCGAGTCTGGTTCCTAAACACCGGTCTCCCATATGCATATGTAATTAAGAGACTTCTCCGACACAGACACCTGGACTCCTTCATTTGTATGACACAACAGTACTAACCTTACTGATTTTTTCAGCGGCCTTACCGGAGTACAAGTATTCATTAATCACAAGTAAAGCCTTCGAAGTACGAAGAAGGTGCCTTATCCAGGGATCACTCTGGATAAGCTGAAATCCTCACTCTCAGCACTGCGCCAGCCGCTGAGAGCAGGGCAATGTGCCGTCACATGTGCCCAGTGTCCAGCTGAAACTGGCGACTCCAGAGCGATCTTACCGTGAAGATTCAACACGCCCGGCCAGAGGGGCACACCCAGCGGGCGTCTGGCACCTGTTCAGAGCTTCTCCGCGCCTGAGAAAAGAGTCGAACAGGGACAAGCGGTTCTTCTCGAGCTATCAGCAGCTCTCCCCTCCCCCCCCCACATCCAAAACGTCTGAATCTGAGGTCTCGAGGAAAATCTGAAACACAGAAGACCTTGTGAGGTTTGATGAGCAGAGCTCTGTGCCACCTGGGCAATTAAGTTAGTAAAAAAAATCCCAGGGGCAGGTCCTGGTTTGCTCTTCTGCAAGAAGATCCCCTGCGGGTTTGGAGTTCGGTGGGACAACTCCAGAGATAGATTTGTGCTTCACTCACCTGTCCTGTCCTGTCCCGGGCCAAGGCACGGTCTCCTGCCAGGAGGCAAGCACAGCAGTTTTACTGTGGTCGGAAGCCTGGCTTCAGCGGGGCTGTGGGTTTCCAGTCCGTGCCAGAATGGCTCCAGCAGGGACATGCAGCGTGATGTACTTTGAGCAGCAAATATTCCACCTGTGTACACAGACCGCAGAGCAAACAGGACCAGGGTTCAACTGCAAAAGCAGGCAGGCGAAATGCATTTTTGGGAGCCACCCCCCAAGTTTAATTAAGGAAAATCTCTTCTTGCTTCTTTACTCCTCTCAACGGGCTTTAATCTGCTCTTCCCCAAGCTCGCAGGTCTTGTGGCAGTAGTGGATCAGGAGCTCATATATTCATTCATTCTGGATCCCAAAGCGGGCCAGCTGTACGCAGGTTTTGTGTGTTTGGTCTTGTTTTCTGGGGGTGAGCTCTGAAAGAGCTTCAGTGGAGTTGCAGCCAGCTTCTGTGTCTTCATGTCTTGGAATGCTGCCTACTTCATAAGGGCAGAAGCAGACAGTGAACCCGGAAGAGAGATGGTTGGGTGTGACAGCTGTTTGTAGGGTTCGTTCTGTGTGTCTTTGTAGGTTTTGGGCTGTACCTAGCTTTCCTCATGTTAAAGAAAGAGCTGCCTGTCTAGGGAATCCTTATTTAACGGACTAAAAGAGTATGCAACACCGTCCAAGAACTGGGAAGAAGACTTTCAGTTCTGTGCTGGTGTTTATAATTGTACCATGTTTACCCTTTTACATTCTGTGTGTAAATTTATGTTGTATCCTTATCCAACTTGCAACATTTATGGCTTATAAAATGCACTCTATACGCTTGTGCGTTTTGTGCTGAGTAATGAGAGAACGCAGCATCTCTCTGCTTGCTCACCAGAGGGCTGTTCATAAAAAACGTGTTTTAAAATCATACTGAGCTACGCTGTGATTTTCTGCCTCCCTACATATCCACATTGGAAAAATATACAGGAGCCATTTACACCATCTTTGTCTGGTGCTCAGTTTCCTTCCTCAGAAGTTCATTTCGGAAGAGTCCGAGGGATAAGCTCTCACAGAGGCAGGCACTGTAAGGTTTGCTGGAGAAGCAGGATGCCGTCACCGTCCCTGGCCAGAGAAATCCCCAGATCTCAATCCTATAAAAAGACATGGTAAAAATAGAACTGGTAGAACGTGCAGCTCAATCGAAGATCATGCTCGCTTTCATGACAAAAATTCACTGAAGGCAATTCTGCTTAATCTATACAACTATATCACCCTTCAGCTCACAGCTGGCAGCCCACTGGAGCTCAGCAGGTGTGAGCCTGGCCAGTACCTGGATGGGAGACCTCCTGGGAAAGCTGAGGTTGCTGCTAGAAGAGGTGTTAGTGGGGCCAGTAGGGGGGCGCTCACCCTGCGGTCTGTGTGGGTCCTAATGCCCCAGTACAGTGACGGGGACACTATACTGTAAATAGGTGTTGTCCTTCGGATGAGTAATAAAACCAAGGTCCTGATTCTCTGTGGTCATTTAAAATCCCAGGGCGTTTCTTGAAAAGAGAAGAGGTGTTACCCCAGTGTCCATGGCCTCCTAATAATCCCCATCTCTGAACTGGCTTCATTACTCTGCTCTCCTCCCCACTGAGATCTGGTGTGTGGGGAGAGTACTGGTGCACTCTGGCTGCTGTTGCATCATCCTGGTGGGGGTGCACACTGGTGGGAGTGGGGGTGGAGGGGATCCCCATTACCTGTAAAGCGCTCTGAGTGGACTGTCCAGAAAAGTGCTGTATAATTGTCAGGAATTATTATTATTATTATTATTATTAATCAATAGGGCGGGACTGGGTACCACATACTGTAATTCCCAGCCTTGTGATATACAGTACATGTACAGCTCAGAGAAGCCCCTCCATGTTTGTCTGGGGGGGCTCCTAATTTTTGGGTGAGCGCACAAAAAATTGAATCACAATCCCATGTGCACTAGGAATAGCAACACCCCAGAATTAAACGTGGTGAAAGATTTACGGAGTGTTTTACCTGGCTACACGACGAGTGTACTGAGGGGGGACTAAGGGGCAGCTGGAGAGCTGGAGGAGGGGTGCAAGGACGTGTGCGAGGGAGAGAAGGGGCTGACCTATAGTTTTTATTGTTTTTAGGTGAGGAAATGACATCTGGAATGATGACAAATTACTGACTGACGAGGCTGATTGAACTCGGCTGTTGTCATCCGACATGACTGGTCACGGGCGGAGCTGTGGGACTTTGGCTCAGGATCTGCACCTGTGGCTGGAGGGTTGCCGGTTCGTATCCCGTGGCCGGCAGAGGAATCCTACTCTGTTGGGCCCCTGGGCAAGGTCCTTAACCCCAGCTGCTCCAGGGGCGCCGTATAAATGGCTGACCCTGTGCTCTGACCCCCAGCTTCTCTCTCCTTGTCTATGTGTCTCATGGAGAGCAAGCTGGGGTCTGTGAAAAGACAAATTCCTAATGTAAGAAATTGTATAGGGTTAATAAAGTGATCTTATCTTATGTACTTTGGCTCCAGACTCCATTAAGTGGCTTTGCCCAGGCAGGACTGGAGCTGACAAACTCCGGGGAGGGCTGCGGCCTTCATTGGAGCTTTATTCCCACCCCCTCCTCTAGGTGGCGGCTGTGCTCCCTGTGTGAGCTCTGCTCTCCGAACGGCGGGGCTGAAGGGGTTAACCATAAATCATCCCAGCTTCCCACCCACCTCCCAGCTGGAAGGAAGTTGGGATTCCTGGGAACAGCCACAATTACTGACCTTTCACATGTGAGTGTTCTCTGCATTTCATCCACGTAATCCTTCTCCAGTCCTCCGCTGGCAGAAGCAACAGCGAAAGACGAACTAGACAGAGCAACAGTTCCTTCTCATTTTTAACGGCCGGTGTGCACATTTTAACATTTCAAGCTGTGCAAATTTTTTTCCCAGTGACAAAAACTTGTGCGCACTAAATTGAGCGTATGTACAACTGTAAACCTGAAATTATCTTTTGTTAATATAGTCATCCACATATAAGCATAGAGATCCAAAAGACCGGGACGGCGATTCCACGAGCCCAGTCATGGAGACCGAGTGTCGAGCGAGCTTGAGCAGTGAGGTTCGAGCCTACGAGAGCAGAGATATCGATTATCGAGTAGTAGTAATAATAATAATAATAATAATAATAATAATAATGCACAAAGCCAAGTTGAGCCTCTCGCAGCCAGTCTCATGTGGTCAATTTCGCATTTTTCAATTGACGACCGTGTTCGTTTTATTATTATCATTTTGGGGGCGGGGGGGTTTAATTTTTTGTGCGCAGTTCAATTTCCTATGTGCGCTGATTTCATAACCTGTGTACGCGCGCACACGCTCGCGGTTCAGGGGGGAACATCGATGCGAAGTGCAGTGAAAACTGATAAAAAAAACAAACAAACAGGAGGCTTTTCCGTACTCATAGGTTTGAGGAACAAGTGGATCAGACATGGTCCGAACCGAAACCCTGTCTTCTTTCATGAGAGGGCAGAAGGAGGAGATCCTTGGATCAATCAACAAGCTACTGTAGACTGGCCACCCCTTCCTCTCATCTGCAGTGTTTCTTAAGCTCCTAGGAGCAACAGACCATCACAAGAGAAGGACCCTCCCTCGGGACAGGGGTCCTTATCGCTGTCCCGAAGGCCCGCGCTCTCTCACACTGTCTGGTTTGAGTCGCCGCCCGGCTCTGAGTCGCCCGGCTGAACCCTTCACTGGCCCAGTTACAGGATTCGTCTGAACCGTCCGACTGTCTTGAAACTTGCCTTTTATCATCTATTGTGTTTCGCAAGTCTAAAATACAAAACCCCAGGGTTTCTAGGAGAACAACAACAACAAAAAAAAAAACTAACAACCTGCAATCAAGCAACTTGTCACTTCGATCAAGGCTACGGTTAGGTCATTAAAAGGTCAGCAGAGCGGGGGCGCCAGCCTAGAGCACCACGCGAAAATAAACTTCATCCTCTTAATAATCACTTCATTCAAAAGCGATAAAAACAGGCTCGGAGAAACGGGGCTTTTTCTGTTGAATTGATCCGTCATTTCGGTTCCAGATCCCATCCGGTATTCTAACGTGCCTTTACTGTAATGTGATATTTAGTGTTGTTATTGCTATTCTTCTTATTGTTCGCATTATTACTTTATTATTAATTACATTTTACATTAGGCACTGATACGAGAGCAATGCAATCGTATGCAGAACAGTACAAGCAAAAGCAGGTATAATAGACCGCGGTAGAAGCGCGTGCCGTTGTGCCAGTACAAAAACCAAGGCTGTGCTGCGCAACGGGAAAATACTATATCCGTGATATCCGTGACGTGGGCGGTTTTATAAGAATAAACATACACACGAACTAGAGGACAACGTGGGACACCCGGTAACGGTGATGGGTTCCGTCTTTCCAAATCAACAAGTCAGTTACACGGTGTCTCCACACTGAGAGGCAGGCTTTTCCAATCCAGGGGCTAATTCAGGAATACTGAGGAGCGTGGAAATACGGGTCATTAAAAACCGAGGCAGATGATGAAGATAATGAGCACTATCACTGCGGATAGGGAACTGCGGCTTTTCCCATTGCAAGTGAATTAAATTTCCCAAGAAGTCGTTCTGCATATCCCGTCAATAGACCTGGGACCCGGAGCCGGACACCCCTCCCCACCAAATCTAGCCCCCCAGTTCCAGTTCCAATTCCTGAGACGTGGCAACACTCATCTTCCGACTCCCTTCCTCGCACGGGGGAGGTAACTCGGACACCCTCCTCCGCTATTCACGAACTTTCCATTCAGGCAGCCGAAACATATTTTATAAAAGGAAAGTTTGTCCTACCCCCCTTGTCGCCCCGCCCCCCTCTCCTCCGGTCCTCTCTTACGACTGGGTGGCGGGCACATCAATCACCGGCCGGGCGCAGCTCATTGGCTGGCTCGTCCGAGGGGGCAGGCGCGGGTCTCGTGTGTCGGGATTTAGGTGCATTTTTTTAGGCTCGGGCCAGTTTTCGCGAGACTTTGCGGGCGTCGGGTTAAAGGGAGAGTGAGTGGGGGACGTGTGCTGGAGCCAGAGAGAACAGGGTTAGGGAAGACGAGACAAAATTAGGGAAGGCAAGGGACTGACAGCGCAATGGAGCTGACTTCTGCTTTCCTCATCTGCGCGATCTGCCTCGGGATCTCGGACCATGTCGCGTCGGCGGACACGCAGGCGATCCCTCCAGGTAGAAGCGTGATCTCGGAATGAACAGTTTAGCGCACCGTCACAGGAGTACGCTATAAATTGCACCCGCATACTGGCATCTCAGTCCGCTCCGCTAATGCCATGTAAACTTTAAAACACTAGGCCACTACAGCTGTGTTATTTCACGCCTTGTTTGACTGCACTGTCTGCGGTTTACAGTAAGCTAGCTAGAAAAGGTGATTCTCTGGTAAAGAGATGACTCTTTTTGTGAAATGTACGTATTGCTAAGGTTATTAACTTGGGTTGCATTTGACCATGGTACGCTTTTCGGCCGGAGTTATTAATATCCGAGAAAACAAGGTCGGATCTCAGGCTGTCTGGATTCTTGGTCCCGAGAAGCTCAGTGCCATTAGCACACGGCTAACTCCTCCAATAAGACTGATTGATTAATTGATTGATCCGACCGCCCAGCGCTATCTTCTTCCTATCCAATTACTGGTCTCTGAAAAGTCAAACAAACCGCTTTATACAAGCAGTGAACTGTCTGGGGAAACTGGGTGGAGGGGAGCACTAAAACATATGGACCCTAAGTTCCTACGCATCAACATCGAGGCGACTGTTTTCCCCGGACGGGTCGGAGAAATTTTGAAAACGTCTTAACGGCGGATTCGACACATCAACGGGGCGCAGGCGAATGTCGTGAGCGGTTTCGTTAACAGGTCGGCTCGCCGGAGGGAGTGAAAAGCACTGCGGTCAGCCTAAGGGTGCAGTACAAAGCAGCGATTGATTCACTGGTGCGACCCCACGGCCCCCCCACCCACCCGCGGGCTCGTAGCGCGGGGAGACAGTCACGTATGAGCGAGATTACACTTTGCCCGGGTCCTTTTAAGATGTTTTTTTTTTTAAATCCTTTGACCGGGACAAAGCAGACAACGCACACAGCCGCAGTGGTTTAGAACCAAAAATCAGAATCGGGATTTCTAAGATCTCTCCCTTACAAAGGCGCTCTTTCTACCCCCCAGCTGGGTTCATCTCCGGGTTTTCCCATGAGAACCGAGCGATATGGACCTTGGTCCCCGCTTTCTGACCGTTATTGTGGGGGAAAAAATTAAAAAGCAGAAAAAAGGACACTCTCTCTGGGGCTGCTGGCCTCTCTGTAATTCTGTAAATGAAAAAGAATTTGACCCATTGTGGGGACCGATAAAGCGCTTTTTACCAAAAAATACCCACTGAAAGGTAGATGGAGTTGGAGACAGTGTAGCAAGTTTTGTACTCCAATATACAGCTTTAACCTGGCTGACACCCCATTCTTAAAGTTTTTTTCCTATCGGAATAAAGTTGATTTCACCCAAAACTTCTCACGATAAGTACATATTCTCACAAAATATTAAACTTTCATCACTTCGAAACCTTCTCAACCGGGTGCCTGTCCTTGATCAATCAGTGCGAGTGGATGGTGGGGCCTGGATTTGCACAATGAAAACGAGTCCGAGCCCGACCGCCGGCTTTTGTCCGTGCCGTTTCTCTGTCCCGGTTCTGGAGCCGCGGAGCCGGAGTTCGGGGGACATTTGTGGTGAATCTTCGGGCAAACTGTGGGGAACAGCATGTGAGAATGTAAGCCCTTTCAGAATTGCGTACAGTGACGGGTTTGGGTAAATCCGTGTGGCTCCTACCTGAGATCTCGGCACCTGGACTCTGGTACAGTGGTGAGTTTGGGTTGGTCTTGCTCAGTCTTGCCTGCCATCCCCCCATGCCCACAGGGGGTGGGGCTGGGGGTGTTGACTCGCAGGGATGGGATGTCCTTCCAGAGAGCCGCAGAAGGAGATTGAGCATTCAGTCAGCCTGTGGTGATCTGGTTCAATCACCTCATTGTACATGGAGGGTGCTGGTAGGTCTGGCTGTAGGCGTTTTGGATGCTGTGTATTATGTGATTCGTATACTATAACAGTATGTACATTAGATGCAGTGTATAGGTGCATCGTACTACATGCTTAACATCGGCTGCACTGTGATCTGTATCCTGTCTGCTGTGTCCTCTAGAGAACCTGCTGGTGATCACAGCAGCCACCCAGGAGACAGATGGGTTCAAGCGCTTCATGCGGACGAGCAGGCAGTTTAACTACACCGTCAAGGTGAGGCCCTGCGCTGTCCAGCCCGTCTCTTGAAGACGGGGGTGGAGGGGTGGAGGGCAGTTTGTTCCTGAGGCTGGGGCAAGGGAGAAACACTGTGGTACAATCCAGGGGCGACGGACTGAACGGGTGTCGGCGCCCTAAGCCGACGCAGACGAGAAGGAAAGCCGGTGTTGTGTTCAGACGGGGTGGTCTGCCTCTCTAGGGATGGGGTCTGGGACTGTGATCGGTTCTAGCTCGTGTCTCGGCGTCCTTGCATCAAAGAGAGCTTCTGCTCTTGGTGGTTAACCTTCCTCCTCTGCTCTGTCTCTCTTCCTCCCCCCCCCCCGCGTGCAGGTGCTGGGGCTGGGGGAGGAGTGGCGGGGGGGAGACGTGTTGCGGACGGTCGGGGGGGGGCAGAAGGTACGCTGGCTGAAGAAGGAGATCCAGAAATACACCGACAGACCGGAGCTGGTCGTCATGTTTGTGGACAGGTCAGGCACCCCGCCTCTAGCCATGCTGAATGTGTCTCTCTCTCTCTCTCTCTTTCTCCTGGAATTTCCAGTTTCTTCCCCTTCCTGTCCATGTGCTCGCTCTCCTCTTTCTCTGTTCCCGTCTGCGGCTCTGGTAACCGAACCTGACACCGGTCCTACTTGCCCAGACAACAGCTGCCCCACTTCGGGTGAAAAGGCGTTTTGTCAGTGTAATGAGGCACCGAGGTGTGGCCAAGAGCTCACGAGCAGCGCTGAGGTGGGAAACGCCACGACCAAAGACAAAGGGGAAAAGAAAGACCTGAACAATAAAGCCAGCACTCGGGCCTGCAGCGTGCTAATGGCAAGGAACAGGGAAAGCGCTGAAAAAGGAAGCCAACAATTTGAGACAGAAACTATGGGGTAGCTAACGCACAGCAACTCAGCCAACTAATGGATCGATCAGTTGCCTGCTGTGGAAGTCTGCCTGCTTGAGCGTGTTCTCAAGGCGCCGGGAGGTGTGCTGTCCCGCGTGTGCATGCAGGACAGATCACCGGCGCCCACTCGGTCCGAAAACCGATAGTGCTGCTGTCTCCCTCCTGCAGGGAGACGGTCAATCCCGCTAGCCACCCGCGCATCACCAGCCAGGCCGGCCAGAGTCCAGGCACTGCATCCAGTGTCCGCAGGGCCCCAGTGTGCACAGGCACCCAAGCGTGGGAAGGTCCCCTAAGATCCGGGGGAAGTTCCAGAGTACCCATGAGCCTCGGTGTGCCCCAGTGAGGAGAGAGGAGGGGGGCCCTGACTCTTCTCTCTCTCTCTCCTGCAGCTATGACGTGATCTTCGCCAGCGGGCCCCAGGAGCTGCTGTGGAAGTTCGGCAGAATGAATCACAAGGTGGTGTTCTCTGCTGAAGGCTTCTGCTGGCCCGACCAGAAACTGGCTTCTAAATACCCTCCTGTCTACACTGGCAAGCGCTACCTGAACTCTGGGGGTAAGAGACCGTGCCGGGCGGGAATATGCGTTCTGGTGCAGGGTGGAGCGGGTGGCACAGAACAGGCGAGTGCAGTGCATGACAATATAGTACAGGCGAGTGTAGAGCTATGTGCCGCAACAGTCTGTTGTAGTATAGTAAAAAGATCCAGGATTTCGCACCATTTTTTTTGGGAGGCGGAAGGGAATTTTTAAACGAGACAAAATTGTCGATTCTTAACTCGACAAAAGGTCGTTTTATTATCGGAAGCTGGAAAAAATCTCTCACGCTATTAACCGGTGAAGGAGTGCGTTGTCCAATGGAGAAAAGCAGTCAGCTTGAGCCTGCTGATGCAGAATAGCTCTGAACAAAGTGTTATGTTTCTTATGTCCGTATGCGTGTCTCCCTTTCTGTCCCAGGCTTTATTGGCTACGCCCCGCAGCTCAACGGCATTATCCAGCAGTGGAAATACAAAGACAATGATGACGACCAGCTCTTCTACACCAGGATCTACCTGGACAAGGCGCAGCGGGTCAGTTGAGGATAGTAGGGGCACACAGCACTGCGTCGGGTTGGGGCAGTGAGTTTGGAGTTTGCACAGCACGCATCCGACGCAGCATCAGTACACAGCCCAGGACCACCTCTCAACAGAATCAGCACGAACTGTAACAAGTAGAGCGTCCTATATTCACTGGGGATTGATGTGGGCTATAATTGGGCTGACCTCCACCTGTGCTTGGGCTCCTGATTCTTCTGCAGCAGGCAGATAGAAGGTCTGCAACATTCATGGTAGACTATTGTTGCTTTTGCAGACAAGCTATGAAGGAGTCCTAGTCGTCAGCTTTTGTCCGATTCTGTTCTCGGAAAGCTCTTTCTTCCCGGTGTCAGACCGTGCCCAGTCACGAGGGTTTGACGGACATGAGTGTGTGTGCGTGCTGTGGAGGAGTTGGCAGTCACTGAGGTGCTGTTCTTGCAGGAGAAGTACAACATGACGTTGGATCACCGGTCGCGGATCTTCCAGAACCTGAATGGTGCCATAGGTGAGACGCTGTCCTCCCTTCCCGGCTGCGCTGCTCTTTCTCTGTGTTACGCCCCTCTTCCTCAGTAACACTGTGACCGCGTCTCGGTCTCCACCCTTACAGAGGAAGTGGTCCTGAAGTTTGAGAAGGGGCGCGTCCGAGCCCGGAATGTGGCCTACGACACTCTTCCCGTGGTCATCCATGGAAATGGGCCGACCAAGGTAAGCACGGCCCGGAGTCGGAGCCTGGCGGGGCATAGCCTGGGTTACTGAACATGGTGTGCTGAGTCAGTGTACTGGACAGGTAAGAACCGAGGAGGAGGCCAGCCCCGATTCACAGCCCAGGCCAGCTCTTTAATGCTGTCGCTTTCTTAAAATGATCAAGACAGACGTGATCAGTTGTGTGCTCAGGAGTAGGGAGTGTAATTAGTCTGGCAGTGTTGCACATGGAAGTTTTAAAGTTTTAAGTTTTAGCTCTGTGTCGGTCTGTCTGCAGCTCCAGCTGAATTACCTGGGGAACTACGTGCCGACAGCCTGGACCCACGAGACGGGCTGTGGGATCTGTGACGATGACTTGCTGGACCTCAGCGATCTGACGGTGAGTCTGTCCCCATTTCCTGCAGGCGCTCCGTAATGTGTTATATAAAAATCAGCCATCTCTGTGAGCTTAGTTGTTAGGCCCACAGGGACTGACTCTAGAAGATGCCTCACTGCTGAGTTTGTCTGTGTTTTTGGGTTTACATACATGGCTTTGCATAAGTGTTAATCATTTCAGATTTTCCATGAGGGAAACTGTGCACAGACATGACATTATACTGTATTTTGTGATGTGTAGTGTCCAGATTGTGACCATTTGTGCTTTCTCTTTGCAGGACGAGGAGCTGCCCACAGTGCTGATTGGAGTATTCATTGAGCAGCCCACCCCCTTCCTCCCAGAATTCCTGGAGAGGCTGACCACCATGAACTACCCCACCGAGAAACTGCGGCTCTTCATCCACAACAACGTCAGTACACGCCCACACAGCACCGTGGAACCACACGGCTACGTATCCCCGCATTGCCGGGCGAGCTGTAGAAGTGTGCACATGACGCTCCCTGCTTCTCCCCCTCTCTCAGGAGGTGTACCACGAGCAGCACATCCAGCAGTTCTGGCAGAGGCACAAGGATCGGTTCCCAGATCTGCGGCTGGTGGGGCCGGAGGAGAATCTGCACCAGAGCAAGGCCCGAGGCATGGCACAGTGAGTCCCCACACGCGTGCACGGTCTTTCTGTCATGGCGAAGACTTCCTGTTCTGTCTTTACTGTCCCTTTTAAAAGAAGGAGCGATTTGGGCTCTGAATAAAAGGTATACATATAAGGCCATCTCCAGCTGTCTGGAATTGCCGGTTTTTACTGGGACCTTGTTTCCTGATCGCCAATATGCATATCCATGCCCGCCGACTCCCACTCTCTCTGCCTTTCTTTCGACTTTCAGGGACGAGTGTCGACAGGACCCCTCGTGTGATTATTACTTCAGTATCGACTCCGATGTGGCGCTGATCAACCCGGACACCCTGCGCATCCTGATCGAGGAGAACAAGTGAGGGACTGACTTTCTCAACACTTCTTTTGCTGTCCGGATCTCTCTTTCTGACAGTGTGCCACCTTCTCCCTCCTTCTCTTGCAGGCCGGTGATCGCACCCATGCTCTCGCGTCATGGGAAGCTCTGGTCAAATTTCTGGGGAGCCCTGAGTCCCGAGGGGTTCTACGCCCGGTCAGAGGACTATATCGACATTGTCCAGGGCAAGCGCATGTGAGTCTGGGGGGGAAAGGGCATTACAAAACTCCCACCATCCAAGCCTCCCTCTCTGATCGCTAGATAACGTGAGGGACCTGCTCTTATCACACTACGGTCTTAATTGGCCATGGTGCTCTTTATCTCCTTGATCTCGCTAACTCGCTTGGACCCAAGATTTTCAACACGTTAAATCTTAATCTTCTTTGCAGATTCGGGCTCAGCTGATAAAGTCTGGACATTTGCATGACTGGACTTGCAAGGCAGGAAAGTGTAATGTTAGGAATTTACCCTGAAGAGCTGGTGCTGGGAGAGTTGCATTCTCTGCGATGGGCCTGGTGTTTAGGGAGTCGGTAGGCAGGTTTGCCTGGGACCAGGAAAGGAACACTGTATTTACAGAGGGCGCTTATTTGAGATGGCGGGGGTGTCGGGAACACATCGCCAAGCCACGTTATTTGATTCTAACACTATGGGATCCTTCAAGAGACAGGTGGGTTAGGTTCTGGGATCAATTAGTAAACTAAAGAGCTGGAACAAATAGACTACCCCTTGACTGCAATGTTTCGAACTCCCCTACGATAACAGGGTACTGGACCGACCACTTGCAGACTGGTCTAGCATTACCCCTGGAGCGTAGCCCTGTTGGGATGAAATCGGAGACCCCCCCCCTTCTGCTCATAAAGGCAGTTGCAATGAGAGGGTGCAGCAATCCCCTTCCACACTTCCTCGCCCTTGTGCATCAGCGTCCTGCCACAGCACCCGAGTTCGATCCTGTGTCAAGCCAGGCTGTAAAGGAGAGCCAAAGCTCGTAGTCAGCACTGATATTTGTGTTAAAGAGTCCCTCCTGTCCCTCTTCTTCCTTCTCCATCCCACTCCCTCTCTCGGGCTCTCCCCCTCACAGCGGGGTGTGGAACGTACCCTACATCACCCAGGTCTACCTGATGAAGGGGGAGGTGCTGCAGAATCAGCTGGCCCAGGTCAACGTCTACTCCCAGGAAGGAATGGACACCGACATGGTCTTCTGCAGGAACGTCCGCGAGCAGGTCCGTCTGTCCTCCTCTCCGCGTGGTACCGATGAGAAAGCGAGTGCGTTAACCCCCCCCCTCCGGGCTGGGCAGACTGTTGATTGTAGAGCATGCGTGTTAGCCGCCCCTATCCCTCACGGGCTTGGTGCAGTGTTGATGGTAGAGTTGAGCATATTTACCCCCACCTGTCTCTTGCAGGGGGTGTTCATGTTTGTGACCAACCGGGACGAGTTCGGCAGGCTCATCTCCACTAGCAACTACAACATCAGTCGACTGCACCCCGACATGTGGCAGATCTTTGACAACCCTGTGGTAAGTCACTCGCGTGTCCACACCTGCAAGATCATTCTGGCTTCACAACTGCCTGATCCGTTCCATGTTTTTCCAGCTGCAGGGCACTTGTGTAGCAACACTGGGGGCTGCAGCTGTGTAAAGTTAGTTGTGCAAAGCCCCAGGAAAATGGAGAAAATATCTGTGGTTTTTTGCTTCAGTGTTACTGAAGAGTGTTACTCTTACTGGCGAAACCTGGAATAGATGAAACTGCTTCTCCTTAGCAATCTGATTGGCATTCTTGCAAAATTAAACATCAACTATGGTAAACAAAATTAGGAAGAGATACACAAAATAATGTAAAAGTATTATGACCAAATGAGAAGATATATTGATATATTGTGTCCAAGAAGAAAACGCATCCAGCTCAGGAATATCACATGCATTGGCTCTCTGTTTCTTTCTTTAGGACTGGAGGGAGAAATATGTCCATGAAAACTATTCCAAAATCTTTGAGGATGACGAGAACATCGTGGAGCAGGTGAGGAGATAGGAAAATGTGCCTGAGGAGGGAGAGAGGGAAACCAGTTCACTTCAGTTCAATTTGTCATCTGCACAAGTGCAGTGAAATGCTTATTTGCATGTATGCTCCAATACAAAGACATTAAGGAAACACCAAAAATATAAACACGGAACAGCAGCAGCAACAAGTTAAATAACGTACAGCTTAATAAAAACCCATCAGTGTGTGCCAGTGGTAGAGTTCAGTAATCTGACAGCCTGAGGGAAGAAACTGCTTCTGAATCTGGAAGTTCGTGCCTTCGTGCTCCTATAACGCTTCCCAGAGGGATGGGGGGAGAAGAGTGAGAAACCAGGATGATTGGTATCCTTAGCGATACTTCCACCCTTCCTGAGACAGCAAGTTGTAAAAATGTCTGAAATAGAGGGGAGCTGTACTGCGGTGATGGACTGGGATGACCTGATCACCACCTGTAACGCCTTCCGGTCCGACAATGAGCTGCTGCCAAACCACACTGTAATCCCACACGTGAGCACACTCTCATTAGCGCACCTGGAAAATGTGGTCAGGACAGCTGAAGATGGACCAAATGTTTTCAACTGACTGAGGAAGTAAAGGCGCTGTTGTGCCTCCTGTGTAGCCCCAGTTACATGCTGGGACCACATTAAATCATTAGTGATGAAGGTACCTAGGACACCTGGGGAACAGATTATTATTGAAGAGGGAGAGGATGCTTAGGGAGGC
Organism: Atractosteus spatula; assembly: GCF_055471065.1. Classification (NCBI taxonomy): domain Eukaryota; kingdom Metazoa; phylum Chordata; class Actinopteri; order Semionotiformes; family Lepisosteidae; genus Atractosteus; species Atractosteus spatula. The sequence continues at coordinate 70,608,333 of NC_142708.1, read as the reverse complement.
TGGAGAGTGGACAGAGAGAAGAGACGGGATGAAGCTGTTTAATTGACCGCTCTGTCAATCACTTTTTCCCCCAGCCCTGTCCGGACGTGTACTGGTTCCCAGCCTTTTCCGACCGGATGTGTGATGAGCTGGTGGAGGAGATGGAGAATTTCGGGCTGTGGTCTGGAGGGAGGCACAAAGTAAGGACAGCTAGCCAGCAGATAGCTAGAGAGATGTGAAGCAGTGGGCTTATGTCCAGCTGCAATATTCGCCCGTCTATCCATCTGTCTGCTACTTTATCTGGCAGTTTTTCTGCCAGTGTATGACATGCCTGTATAAGCTTGTCTGCTTGCCTACCCATGATCCTACACCTCTGTCAATCTGAGCGCCTCTCCCTTTCAGGATGAGCGGCTGGCGGGGGGCTACGAGAACGTGCCCACGGTCGACATCCACATGAACCAGATCGGCTTCGAGAAGGAGTGGCTCAAGTTCCTGAAGGAGTACATCAGCCCCGTCACCGAGAAGCTGTACCCCGGGTATTACGCCAAGGTGAGACCGGGCACGCCGAAGCACAGTTCCCTCCCCTTCAGGATCCACCAGTCCCAGTGCAAGCTGCCAGTCTCCCCCTGCCACTGAGCGGGCCACGGCGCTGGCACTGCGAAAGCACGGAGAATAGGGGAATTTGCCCTTGAAAAGCCGAGATCTTCTGCCCAAGCGAAACCTAGATCGTACCAAAGTGAATTCTCCCAGTCCGACTCCCTCCCTGTCCCCTCTTCTCTCTCTGTCTCAGGGCCAGGCTGTGATGAATTTTGTGGTGCGCTACCGGCCAGACGAGCAGCCCTCCCTGCGGCCGCACCACGACTCCTCCACCTTCACCATCAACATTGCCCTCAACCGCAAGGGCATTGACTTCCAGGTACGACAAGCGGGCAAAGGACAGGCTGGCTGGATACAGAGCAGTTTGGGGCACCGCTGGGTGCAACGTGGCACACATTTAATAGATAACTGTTGAACAGGTGCGAGTCGGGAGCTGCGTCAGCAAAGGAACGAGTGAAGACTTATTCCATGCTGAAAAGAGAAGAAACGAGACGTACTGGCTGTGGAGCCCTCTTGAGATCAGAGGCTTCTTCTCCTGAAGAGGGCTCCACAGCCGAAACGTTGGGTTTCTTTTCCCTTATCAGCGTGGAATAAACCTGTACTCGTTCCTTTAATGGGCCAAGTGTGACTGCCCCGGCTGCCGCATACCGACCATGCTCTGCTGATGTTCTGGCGTTTTGACCCGCGCTGTTTTGTGTGGCAGGGTGGCGGCTGCCGATTCCTGCGCTACAACTGCAGCGTGGAGACCCCCAGGAAGGGCTGGTCCTTCATGCACCCCGGCAGGCTGACTCACTACCACGAGGGGCTGCCCGTCACGCAGGGCACGCGCTACATCATGGTGTCCTTCGTCGACCCCTAGGGCCTGGCCGGAGGCCCACCCCATTGTGGTTCTGATGCGGACTCGCCTTGGATTGGGGGGAGTCTGCTTCCGTCGCTGCCCGTTAAGCCAGAAGGAGCCAGACTGTTGGAAAGCAGTTTCATAACGTTCTCACCTCCATTTCTTTTACGTTTGATAGAAAGTGGTGCAGGTTCACACAGGATGTTATGGGATGGCCGCCATTGTGGCTCCAAGATCCAATTAGGTGGGGAATCGCAGGAGCCAAAATGGTGGCAAAACTATGACCAGTTCTTATGTTCTTTGGTGCAGTTGTTCCATTTCTCTTTGGCGTATCATGCAGTGTTTTTAGGTTATTGAAACTGACATCATTCCATCTCCAACACCGGATAGTGAATAGTGAATTGCAGAGCCTACAGAGCCACAATGGGAGCGTATAGGAATCCATATCATAGCCTCCCTCTACTGTACTAACTTGACAATCAGTACTGGAGAGCTCAAGAGAGCTCTGTACCTCACCCAGTGTGGAACAGGAGCTCTGACCGGAGTATGCAGTTGTCATGGTGACAGAATTAACATTTTTTAAGGACTGATGCTTTTAAAGTTACAAGCACACTCAAGAACACACAACAGCTCTTGAAATAAAAGGAAGAAAAATATTTCTTGACAATGTCAGGTTTGGTATCATCCCTGCTTGTTTACATGTTACCCAATGGTCTATAGCTTTAGGTAATGTCCCTGTGAATTTAATGGCCTTTATGACCCCCCCCAGACTGTAAAATCCGATTACCCAGACACCTGGGAGGGACACAGAGCTGTGAAGAACATTAGACAGTGTGCAATTGTGTTTTAAATATGCAACCAAATAAAATTTCAGATTTTTTTTTGCTGGAAACCAAAACTTGATACCCCAGCAAGGAGCTCGATATAAGGAAAATACTTGTGGTTTAATTTAAGTGTAGGTATTAATTTCTTATGTTTCTAAATTATTATTTTTTTGCTCATTTGAAGACGTCGTGCCTGTCTTTGTATTCTTTCTACACCTCCGATACAAGGCTTTGTACAAAGCGCGTTAACTTATTTTTGTAAGGATTGGAAAATGTGCGAGTTTTGTGAATTAAAAATGCCTTTGTAAACGAAGCGTTGTCTTTCACTGGGGTGGAGGAGGGAGAGGGTAAAGTTCCACATTAGTGGGAAGGATTTCAGAATATAGGCCGGATCGTTAGAGACCGTTATTATATTGTCAGGCCGCGCTTGCACCGTATTTCAGTGTCCCCGGTTCTGCCATAATTATAAACATACACACAGTTTCCCGTGGCCTGTTAGCTTACCGGTTCTCCCCAGTGCTGGGCAATGATCCCGTCTCATTTTTATATTTATATTTGGAAAAGGGACGTTTATATATATATACTCAAGTTCTAACAAAATGCTTTACAAAGGATGACACCTTGTGTCTAAGGAGAGTAGCGTACTGGAAACCGATCGGTTTTGTTAAAAAAAATCTGTCGTTTTGGGCTTCGGGAGTCGCTTGGTGTGACGTCTTTGTCAGCTCTCGGTCTCTTTTTTTTAAAAAAAAGTTATTTAAACACCAGAGCTGCAAAAAAGGAGGCAGAATATTAAAATAGATCCAGAAGTAGACACTTCACAGCCAGAGGAATTCACAATGATAAAAGCTGACAACTATACTTTTTACATTCCTAATATAATTATTATTGCATTTTTTTAATCTTTTATATCTACTCCATCCAAAAATAAATCAGAGAAATCAGAAGAAACTGATTGGCAAGGCCGAGACTATCTCTAAACAGCCTCACCACGTCCTGAGGAATAGCATCAGAGATTATAGCATAACAACTGTCAGTCTCCACGAACGTGTCAACCCTCCGAGTGACGTCACAAGGGCGCCAGCTTTCAGCGCTGCTGTCGAGGGCGGTTGACGTCATTGTGAGGGAAAGATGGCGGCCTCGGCTTGGGTGGATGGACCGACTAGTGCGCGGTTGGCCGAAGGGCTGCTGTCTGCGCTACAGGAGGAGCGACCCGGCCACCTTCCAGGGCTGCTGGCGAGCTACCGGGAGCATGGCGGTGTCTCCGCACAGGTACGCTGGAGCCCAGGGTACAGCCTAGCTGGTCGCCCGTCTCTCTGTGCAGTACGGTTTTATACATCCTTTCTAATTATGTTCAGTGCCCCCTTTGTAAGACTTTAGGAGGAGGATCACATTAACTTAAAATTTAAACTGTCTTTAAATTTTTGAGTCGATGAGAGTTTCTGAATTAAATCGGAAAAAAAATAAATAAAACGATGCATAAATTAAAAGGGTTTGGGGATGCTGATGTTTTCCTGAAAAACTGTCGAGTACGTTAAAGAGACCCGATCGGCAGCGATCAGTTTCAAAAGGCTTCCTTATGTATCTTTCCATTTGTTTGGAGTTTGTGTGAGTCACGAAAGCACGTTACTGGGGATCACAACTTCAGTCTTCCGCGCCTGTTAGCTGCTGAAGTCCGACGCCGGGACTGTGCTTGGAGCGGCCAGAACCCACCAGAGGAGACTGGTTTATTATACAGCTTTAGTTTTGTGCAGCTAATCAGTATCTCCGTTGGCTCTGAGGTGAAGAGAATCTTAAGTTTGCTTTGTAGGGTCTGTGTAAAAACACAGACTTCAGTTCCAGAGTCTGTTCCCCTTCATAGAGAGAGTAAGACAGCACTGCTTTGGCACCCAGCCTGCGTGACTACAGAGAGCACCTGACTGCACTGTGTTCTCAGTGATCCTAGGAGTCTGCCTGGGTTTGTAGAGCCTGAGTGCGTTTCAGCCAGGCTCCTGCTGTCCCGGCAGGCCCAGAAATGAGGAGGTATTCCTGTAGGTGTCAGAAGTGGTTCTGATCCGTTCTTGGGGCGCTGTGGTACCATGGAGAGGGGTGTCAGGGCACAGCCTGCAGAAGAAGACCCCCCCCCGGTGACTGAAGTCTGTCTGTTTTTGTCTGTCCTCAGAGTGCCGGAGTGGTGGGGAATCTGATAGGATTCAGCAATGCGCGTCTCAGTTCCACAAAAACCAGGTGAGTCCCCCTGAATCCTGTCTCTCGAGGACATCACAGTGTGAGTGGCAGAGGTCAGAGGGCACGGGACCCACTCCCTGTGTCGGAGAAGCTGTGTGCATCCGTCTGCTCTAACAGCACGGGGGCTGTGAGCTCGACTTGTGTATTGCTTCCCAGCTGTTTGCTCGTACTATGAAATAATAGTGCCTGGAATAACTAATGTGCCTGGATTTGTCCTACTGTTGTGCATAGTGTCAGCTGGGAGTATCCAGAGGGGGAACCCCTGAAGCTGTCCTGGCTTAGATGGGTCATTTCAGAGCAGGGGTGACACCTCTCTTCAGTAGAACTGCTGTGTGTTGTCGTGCTCCACAGCGGAGCTTTGATTTTCCAGAAGTGGCAACGTGAAGTTAGTTGTTTAAATTATAAGGGCCCCCCACTGAATAATGAGCATCAAGTACAGCTAGAATGGGATCTGGCACGGTGTTCCACAAGGCTTTAAAACCTATACAGCTCAGTCTCCTGACCTTCGAGTAGGGTTGTGGTGAGGGATTAAAGTGCAGTGTGTTTCAGGTTCCAGGGCCTTTGCCTGCTGTCTGTACTGGTACGGGACAGCTCCAGCGATGTGTTCCAGCAGCACTGTCTCTCCTGGCTGCGTGCTGTCCAGCAGGTCATACAGGTAAGCCAGCTCTCCCTCCCCCTTTGACAGCGGCTCTGTCTCTTTCTGCATCCCGGGCTCTTGCTAGAGCTGGGACTGGGATAATGTGCCAGCAGCCGGAACTCTCAATTGATAGCCCACTGGAGCTCAGCAGGTGTGAGCCTGGTCAGTACCTGGAGGGGAGACCTCCTGGGAAAGCTAAGGTTGCAGTTGGAAGTGGTGGTAGTGGAGCCAGTAGGGGGCGCTCACTTTGCGGTCTATGTGGGTCCTAATGCCCCAGTACAGTTAAGGGGACACTATACTGTAAAAAGGCGCTGTCCTTCAAATGAGACAAAAAACTGAAGTCCTGACTCTCTGTGGTCTTTAAAAACCCCAGGGCGTTTCTCGAAAAGAGTAGCGGTGTTACCCTGGTGTCCTGGCCAAATTTCCCATTGGCCTTTACCAATCATGGCCTCCTTATAATCCCCATCTCTGCTCTCCTCCCCATTGAGAGCTGGTGTGCGGGGAGAGTACTGGCGCATCATCCAGGTGGGGCTGCACATAGGTGGGGTAGGGGAGTCTCCATTACCTGTAAAGCACTTTGAATGGAGCGTCCAGAAAAGCATTATATAAGTGTATAATTAATAATAATAGGTGTATAATTAATATTAATTAATGTCAGGAATTAATTTTTTTATTGTTATCATTTTTGTGCAGCTGGTAGACTGTACATTAACAATCTCTCCTTCTCCTTCCTTTAGTCACAGGCTCCTCTGCCTTCAGTCCAGCTTGCTGTCACCATTCTGCAGGACCTGCTGCAGTATTCTTCCCAGCTCCCAGAGCTCTCCCGGGAAATTGGCCTCAACTCAATCCCAGGAATCCTCACTTCTCTGCTGGGCCTCAAACAGGAGGTGAGATGGGTGGATCAGGGCTGACAGCACAGGGGGGGACAGGTACACCATCCCTACCACGCTCAGAGTCGGGATGAACGAATATTATTAGCCCCCCTCTGGGGATTGAGATCAAAAGGGTTTCATGAATTTGTGGCCTAACACATAGGACATTTCTGTCTTTAATTGCATGAGCTCACCGAACCACATTCCATGCAAATTGTTGTTTGGCCATAAAGTATTGAACTTGAACTAATGTCACTTTCTGTGTTTGTCACAGTGCCACCTAGGGGCGATGGAGGGGATGACAGCCTGCATGACCTACTACCCCCGTGCCTGTGGATCTCTCCGGGTAAGAGAGTAGTGTGCTTCAGTGGAGAAGCAGGGCTGAACCGCAGAGAAAACGTGCTGAATAAAACCTGATAAAACTCAGGTCCATACAGGAACGAGGCAGTGCGGTCGTGGACTGGAGCAATGTGGCATTACGTGGAAACAGGGCTCTGTGGTGTTTTACAGTGATGAGGCAGCGCCGAAGTGGCCTGTTGTTCCGTTGTCCCCTCTGTACAGGTGACTGAGCACTCTTGTTTCTCTGCAGGAGAAACTGGGGGCTTACTTCCTGTCCAAGATGGACTCTGATAATCCCAAAATACAAGAGGTGAGACTGCGGATGTTCTCTGTATCTGTGTACCATCTCCCTCCCTTCACTTGTCTTTCTGTAGCTCACTACCCCTTCTTCCCTATCTACTTATGTCCACCCTTCTCTACCTGTGTCTCCCACCCTGTCTTTAGCTGCCTTGTCCTGCCCCTGTCTGTCTCCCTCTCTCTCAGTCCACTCTGACCTCCTCTCTGCCTCTCTCAGATGGCGTGTGCGTGCTACGGGCGGCTGTCCTCGCTGGGTGGCGTCTTCGAGCGGGGTTCTCGTCAGGCGGAAGGCTGGGCGCAGCATCTGCACTGCCTCCTGGCCACTGCCCATGGCGTTCTGGGACAGCTGTATGAGGGGGTGGAGACAGGTCAGTCCTCCACAGTTGAGGACTGTGAATCCTATCAGTTGAGCCTGTTTAAGAAAACATAAGACTCGTTTTGTTCTTTCAATTTCGGGTTTTGCAGTTCTTTTAAGTTTCTGATTTAAAATGGTCTTTGCCTGCCTGTGCCATATTCTCTCTCTCCCCCTGCCTCTGTCTCAGAGGGAGGAGTACAGTATGAGGGCCCTGGGATTGAGCTGCTGCTACCCCCCTTGGATGACACTGACCCCCTGCTCGTCCTACAGCTCCGCCACAGATACAGAGCTGTGACTCTGGCCCTCACTCACACCCTGAGGTACTGACACACTGTACACAGACACAGAGCTGGGACTGAACCTCACTCACACCCTGTGCTACTGATGCACTGTACACAGACACAGAGCTGGGACTGAACCTCACTCACACCCTGTGCTACTGACGCACTGTACACAGACACAGAGCTGGGACTGAACCTCACTCACACCCTGAGGTACTGATGCACTGTACACAGACACAGAGCTGGGACTGAACCTCACTCACACCCTGAGGTACTGACGCACTGTACACAGACACAGAGCTGTGTCTCTGGCCCTCACTCACACCCTGAGGTACTAACGCACTGTACACAGACACAGAGCTGGGACTGAACCTCACTCACACCCTGTGCTACTGACGCACTGTACACAGACACAGAGCTGGGACTGAACCTCACTCACACCCTGTGCTACTGACGCACTGTACACAGACACAGAGGTGGGACTGAACCTCACTCACACCCTGAGGTACTGATGCACTGTACACAGACACACAGTTGTGTTTGCAGTGTGCGTGCAGCTGAGTGTGTTTTAACTCCCTCTCTCTTTCTCTTTCAGTGTAGATCTGTCTTCTCCGGTCCGCCTACCTGTACAGAGTGTTCTCAACCTGGTCTGCAGAGCGCTGGCTGTTACCGCCAAAGGCATTGTGAGTATTGGCTGATGTGCAAGGGGCTGTGTTTTACACTGTGAGCTCACAGGGCAGTGTCGGCACTGGTTTGCAGCTCCCGAGTGCGTCGCGCTGGCGTCTCCAGTGTGTCGTGCCGTTCTGTAGTGATACCATGCGTGTCGGGAAACGCCAGAGCCATGCTGACAGGCTTTGTGTGTGTGTGTATTGCAGAGCGTCTCAGGTGACGGTTGTCTGAAACTCCTGGTTCTACCCTCTCTGCACCGCGACACCCTGGAACTGCTGTCGACGCTCATCACAGTGTGAGTGGCAGCACATCAGGATGGACGTTTTCTCCTTTTCGTCTCCCCTCTCTGTAGAAGCATTCAGAGTGCTTCATTCACACAGCACTACTGTGTGATGGACCGTTGACATTTGGTGTCACATGGCAGTGCCCTGGCAGAACAAAAATGAGTAACTGTGTCATGTGTAAGACAGGGCGTGCATTTATAAGATCACTTATTGTCTTGATTGTCATAGTCATAGAGACGACTTGATTGGCAATTCCATGTTAAAGGGTGTTTAGTGAATGAAGTCCAGATTCTTGCCGCTGACAGATGTGTGGCTGTATTAACACGCCCTCCCCTCTCCACCTGTCTCAGCGCTGGGAGTCGGCTGGTTCAGTACTCCAGTGTCTTGACGCGGCTCTTCTCCCAGACTCTGTCTGCCTGGACGCCCCTCCCTGAGGCCAGCCCTGGACAGCAGAGAGCCTACAGGTAAGACACGCAGACACCCACACCCACAGACACAGACACATCTACACCCACAGACACACACAGGGGCCCAGCCCTGGACAACAGAGAGCCTTCAGATCACACAGACACTTATGTTTGTGGAGCAATAGCAGACATGTTCTTAGACATATTGTGAGGTAAAACTCTTTCGTTTGATCAAGAGACAGCAGGCTTTTCACTCTTAACCATCTTAAAGACCCCACACCAGGCTACATCAAAGTATCTTTGTGAAAGGTGCAACCCATCTCCCTGTTTCAATACCCACAGTGCCGTGCGAGTAGCACTGTACCGCAGTCTGGACCTGTGGGTACGTGTGGGAGGGGCTGCGGCAAGTGTGCTACAACAAAGCCCCACCCACAGTGAGCTGCTATTAGCCCATCTACTGGGTGACATCACTCCGGGGGCGGACTCTATCAAGGTGAGTCAGATGAGGTCATGCGTGGGTTTGCGGACATCAAACTGTTTTATTTTATTTTAAGTGGTCTTACAAGAGAGAAGTATACTGTACTTCCACCTATCTCCACACGGGGGCACCAAATCTTTTTAGATAACTGTTTAAGCAGCCATTGCATATTGGTGATAATTATTTTAACTGTTATGAACGTAATATATATAAGTAGACGTTTACCTGGCTGCTCACAAAGCATGCATGACCGATGCAACATCACACTGAGCTCTGACTCTGAATATGTTCTGTTAAAACAGACTAAATGAGCTCAGGCTGGAATTCTCGTCGTTCCTTGATTAAATTGACCGTTTGAGCAAATGGAAATTATACTATTTGCTTACAATTATAAGTTGTTGCTATTCTAAACCTGATTTTTTTTTCTTGCTTTGAGCCTTCTTGCTCATTCTACTCTTCAACTCCGCTATTTTAAGATGTCGTGTTCTCAGAATGTGTGGGGCCTTCCTGTGGTGACCTTTGGCAGCAATGTTTTCTGTCTGTCTCAGCTGCGGCCAGGGAGGACGGGAATGGCCGATCTGGCAGGGCATCCTGGGAAGGCTGGGGGGAAACGGGGGAAGGGGCTGGACCTGGGTGAGGCGGTGGGGGCTGGCATCGCACTCCAGAGGAAGAGCGACGTGCTGGCCAATCAGGACACGTGTCTGTCCGCCCTGAGAGGTGAGAGAGATTCCCGTCTGCCTGCGCTTGAGCCGAGAGCTGTCCGAGAGAGACTCGTCTGCAGTGGGAGAGGAAGGGCTGTCTGCATGCGCCAAGAGTGAGCAGGAGTCACACGGCCAGGTGTGCGGCGCGTGTCGATGATGTCATCGTGATGCTGTTGTTGTTCCAGCTCTGAGGCAGATCGTCCTGACCAGTGGCACCCTGCTGAAGGAGGACACGCACAAGGTGGGCACGGCGCCGACCTCGCCGACTGTCGAGTCATTTTAATCTGTGACGTTGTTTCACGAAAACCGAACATGCGGCGCTTTTCATATTTCTCATTACTCGTAGATTCCAAATGGAGTCGATCTCGTGACTTTCTTGTGAATTAAACTACCTGGGATATATTTTGGCTTTAAGTGTCACATGTTCATGTGTGAATTAAATCTTAATCCGGTCGACCATTATCAGAAAGTCACTCATTCCTGTTAAGTGTTGCGGAAATGCCAGTCTGTCGCAGAGGCACAGGGCACAAGGTGGGATTACACCTTGGGCTTGACACCGATTTATCACAGTTTTTCATTCGTGTCTTAATAGTTTTCACCAATGTTACTGTTCCACTTCGAGACGTGGTTTTGAATTCATGTCACGCTGAAGGCTTGAGTCTTGGGAGCTCACTGAACCCGGGTGCCGCCCTGACTGTCCTCTCTCTTCCGCTGTCTCTGTGCCAGAGGCTGCAGGAGCTGGCTCTGCCCCTGTGCGTGAGGCTGCAGCAATGTGGGGGCGCGGCAGAGGCGGGGGGCCTGTATGCCAGTCCGCTGGCCCGCCGGGCACTGTACCAGCTGGTGCTGGCGATGGTCCTGGTGCCCAGCCCCCGATGGCCCCCTCCACTGCACTGCGCGGTCCGAATCTTCAGCCAGGGCCTGAATGACCCCAGCGTCCAGGTGAGGCCCAGATGTTGAGATTGAGGTTTCCACTGTACGCACAGTAACAAAGAGATAATGAAGTAACGATGGCATCACTGAGACAATTTTAGAATGTTGCAACGAAAACGGCTGTACACAAAACATACTCGCCTGGATCAGGAATCCACACGGACATTACATTGTCCATCGCCAGTAGATGAGGCATGTTGAACAAGGGAGGGACGCAACAAACATCTTACATGAACAGATTTCTCTGTCAGTTGGACGTATTTTATCAGCTCCTTGCAGATGTGTTTAGATTCGTGTTGTATGATCGTCCCCTTTCTACCCTGAGCAGCAGTGTTTGTGACTGTGGTGTTGTCTGCGTTACTGATCTCTTGCGTCAGGTTTAATGAGTGATGCCCAGCTGTGTCACTGGATGGGTCGGAACACTTGGGCGGGACTCTGTGTGTCAGTGCAAGTCTCCGTCTTTGCTGGCTGCTGGAAGAAGTGTGGAGTCCTTTGTGAAAAGAGGGAAAGCTCTGACCTCTTGTGATTTTGTGGGGATGCACGCACAGCGATGCGTCGTAAGACGAAGACGGGTGCGCAACGGATTCGCTGGTATAGGGGTGGGCGGTGCGCAGAATCTCTGGGCTTGGCTGACCCAGGGTCTGGGTAGTGTATCTGGGTGTCCAGCCTGGATGTGGTGGCTAAGGCCGTGTGCGAGTGTCCACACTTGCGGGTTCGTGCCCTTCATACGCCTGGTCCCACTTGAGACAGTCCCATTTCTGAGCGGTGAGCCTTTATAAGCCTCTCTCGCTGGAGAGAATGACGAATGGTGACGTTTCATGTTCTGACCTGTCAGCACGGAAAGAAGTTGCCATAGAGAATGAAATATTTAAGTGATAGTACAATTTTTATTTTTTTTTACAGTTTTATTAATCCTGTAAGGGAAATTGCAGTGCAACAGCAGCCAGGCACAATCAACACCAAACAGTACAACGTAATCGTACAATAATACAACAGTACACTAGTCAGTAAGAAGTGCAGTAGAAAATGGAGTATAAAGATTGCACACAATACAAAATAGACCGGAATTTACGGTGCTCAAAGAAAATGTATTGCACAGTATAGATATATTGCACAATCCACAAGCATATTGCAGAAATGTAAATATATGTTACGCAATTATAGATAAATTGCCCAATCCACTTCCACATATCGCACACCAGTTGTAAACAGAGGATTCAGGTTTAGTCCCAAAACAGGTCAATGTTGCCCCTCCCCAGACACACAGTGGAGTTGTACAGTCTTCTGGCAGAAGGCAAGAATAATGACCTTCTGTAGCGCTCCCTGTCACACCGTGGTTGGACCAGCCTATTGCTGAACGCGCTCTTCATTCCAACAAGCATGTCATAGAGAGGGGTGGGAGATGTTGTCCATGATGTTCCTTAATTTGGACACCATTCTCCTCTCAGCCACTACCTCCAGAGGGTCTAGATCAGACCCAGTGACAAAACGTGCTTTTCTGATGAGCATGTTCAACCTGTTGGCATCCCCTGCTCTGATCCCAGAGCCCCAGCACACCACCGCCTAGAAAATGGCACTCGCTACAACCGACTGATAGAACATATGAAGCATCTTACTACACACATTGAAGGACCTGGGCCTCCTCAAGAAATAGTCGGCTCTGGCCCTTCATGGAGATAGCCTCATTGTTGTTAGTCCACTGCAGTCCATCGAAAAAATTCTCGGGCGGTGTGCACTGAGCCATTGGAAAAGAAGCAGTGTGAAATCAGTAGCAACAGAAAGCATTTTGACCCTGAGCCACAACCAGCAAGTGACGTCATACGAGCGTGACCCATTACCTTTTTTCTAACAGTGTGCCTCCAATGCTCGTGCACCTTAAATCCACGCCTGATCTATGCCACAGAAGGGGTCGTGGAGGAAGGGCTTAGGGCTTTGTGCGGCTTCTGGGACACAGCCTAAAGGGTGCCATAATGCCTTGAGCACTGGACTCTATGGCTTTGGAATAGCAAGTCCTCTGTGAAGGAGTTATCAGTCGCAGCCTGTCCTTCTACTCCCCTGGGCAGTTGCCATTCCCTTGCTGAATGGAGATCTCATTCAGTTTTCTGTTAAAGATCCTTCACTGCACCTCCGCTATCTTGTCCAGTAGTAGCCTTTGGGCTCTTGGCTCCAGTCTTCTCTTCTGCTAGATGTCCTTGGCCTTGCACTGCTCCAGCCTCCTTTGTGAACAGCCCTCACTCCTGGAGCTGCTCTGTTATGGCTCCCATGTGAAATGAGAGAGGAGTGGTGTTTCCTCATGCCACATTTCCCCCCACCCGACGTTCTCCCCCTTGAAATTCCTTCCTGGGAGCCTTTTAGGGAGGTCTGGCCCCGAGCCAGGTGGAAGGCGCTCTTGGGAATCTTTAAGCCTATGGCTGAAGAACGACTCCCTCCCTCACTCTGCCCCTCTCGTTCCCGCACCTGTATAAACATCGGGCAGCCCAGCCATCTGTCTCCGTGCTGATAGCACAAACACACGCTGACACTGAGGTACTGCTTCCATCCTGTTCCTGAGCTGCAGCGTGTTTAGATCTCAGCTGCGTAGGTCTTAGAAAATTCAAATTACTGCTGCGGACCTTTGTGAGGTGTTTATATGAACCACATCCGTGTTCTGTTAACTCCGTATTACCTTTCCAGTAATTTACATGTATTCATTTGGGGGACACTTTAATCTAAAGCATCTGATCAAGATATGAGAGATGCATATGATGGCAGCACAGAACAACAATAAAACCCCAGACCGCAGTAGGCAGAGTTTACTTAAGTTCTCATTGTTGCACAATGCTGAGAAGTTTCAGTGCTGCTTGACAGACAGGAAGCAGTGTTGTAAGAGCATAGATGGTAAGTGGGGGTCTGTCACCGGTTTCTGGGGTTAGACGTATCCTGAAGAAACGAGCCTGTGGTTTCCTCTGGAAGATGGGGGAGCGAGTCTGCAGTTCGGACTGTGGCAGGTAGATTGTTCCACCACTGGGGGGCAGTGCAGGGAGCAGCTGGGTCCAGGGTCTGGCAGTGGTGTGGAAGTACGCTGATGCAGTCCACTTGGGGCCCCTGTAGGCCAACACCAAGGGTCTGAATTTGATGCAGGACTGAGTCATGCAAGGACAATGTGAAGAGATGAGGAGGGTGGAAATGTGTGTATTTTGGGGGGAACTGGGAGAGTAGGTGGGCCTCTGAGGTTTTTTTTTTAATAAACTAGAGTGGTCTGGCAGCTCATGTGGTAGTCCAGATGTGAGATGACGGGTGCTTGAACAAGAAGCTAAGCTGAGCAGGTGGTCAGGTATGGGCAGATCTTCTGGATTTTCTATAGGAAGAACCTGTAGGAGGGAGTCACTTGTATAGTGCTTTTCTGGACACTCCACTCGGAGCACTTTACAGTTAATGGGGTATAGCCATAGTGCATAGTACATAGTGCCAGTACTTTCCCCACACACCAGTGGGGAGGAGAACACATCGATAAACCTAATGGAAAATTTGGCCAGGACGTCAGGGTTACACCCCTACTCTTTTCGAGAAACGCCCTGGGATTTTTAATGACCACAGTCTGGACCTTGATTTTATGTCTCATTGGAAGGAAGGTGCCTTTTTACAGTATAGTGTCACCGTCACTATACTGGGGCATTAGGACCCACATGGACTGAAGGGTGAGCGCCCCCTGCTGGCCCCACTAACACCTCTTCCAGCAGCAGCCTCAGTTTTTCCCAGGAGGTCTCCCCTCCAGGTACTGACCAGGCTCACACCTGCTGAGCTTCAGTGGGCTGCCAGCTGTGAGCTGCAGGGTGATATGGGTGCTGGCAATGATGATGTGGTGTGAGAATCTGAGGTTGTCGTCAGCTACAACACCAAGCTCCTGGGCTGTCTTGGTGGAGTTCACTTAAGCAGTGCCCAGAGATATAGCGAGAGATGCCAGCATTTCATTTCTGCTCTTTGGACTCTCTCACTTGGCCTTGTTTCAGTTTCCAGCTCCAGGAAGCTAGGATCTCCATCCTCTTGCTCCGAGAGCTAATCTCCCGGCCCGTATTTGATATTATAAATTAGTTCGTTTTAAATCCAGTCATGAAACTTACATTTATACTCCATCTTTTAAGTGTTTAATTTACTGTATTTGTGTATTTTCATTTTACTGGAAAGTGCAAATATGTTACGTCATGCAAGGCGTCACGTGTAACATGTTATTATAATTATACAGTCTTGGATGCAGTTTATAGGAAAGAAAAACTAGTTCAGTGCAGTACATCTACAATACAGTGTCTGTGTTTAGTTCGGGACCTGACACCAGCTCTGCGGTGGTTGTGGTCTTTCATCCTGTGAAGTGGGGTGAGAGGGCGGAGGACCTGTCAGGCAGATTGCTCCTTGGATATGCTGCTTTTGTAGGAAAATTGGAGAAAACCCATGGCCGGGAACTTGGCAGGGGACAGAGGCTTATATATTTAGCTCGGCCTGCACGGTGATATTACAGTGAAGCGCTGTGAGTGTGAGAAGCAGGAACAGAGGAGCATTGTTTTGTTGGCTCCCTGGGGACAGGTACCTCATGCAAATCTGTAATGACATTTTAATAAAGCTGTTTGTGTCATCCTTCAGTGGAGCTCAGGATGATGGCGGAGACCAACACAGAAAGAGGAGGCCTTGCTGAGAGAGAATTCAACTTCATATCTAGCAAAACAAGTTTAGTTCAAAACAGTGGGGAAACTTAGTTTTTACCAGAGTGGGGAAATACCAGACTGTCAAGAATATGGATTCTGTAAAGTTGCCACCTGCCTCTCCCTTTTTGTTCCTCAGGTCTCCTCATTCTGCAATGAAGCCCTCACAGTGTGCAACAGCCTCCTTCACCCCCGCACCCCCTCCATTGCCCTCCCACTGCCCTCACTCGCACTAAAATCGTCCCCAGCGCCCCCTGCTGTCCCGACCACTGCTACTGCATCGGCGCCCCAGGCTGCCCTCTCCCTGCCCTCACTCCTAGGGACACCAGCACAGGGCCCCCCCTCCTTCACAGCCCGGCACCCTATTGGCCTGGCCCAGGGGCTGCTGGGGGGACCCCTGGACAACCATCTGCCCTTACAGCCTCCCGCCCTGCCCCAGTCTGCCAGCCAGCAGCAGCACCCCCCAGCCCCACAGCCTCACCTGCCCCCCCCGGCAGGGGACCTGCTCTCCACCCCGCAGCTGGGTGACCCCGGAACCCTGGGGGGCCCCGAAGGCCACCGGCCTGTTTTTGTGCGCTACGACAAAGAAGAGCCGGAGGACGTGGAGATCTCCTTGGAGAGCGACTCGGATGACAGTGTGGTCATCGTACCCGAGGGCATGCTGCAGAACAAGCAGGAGCTGACCCAGACGGTGCCAGGGAGTGCCATGGGCCCCGCTGCAGTGGGATCAGGGACCCGCAGACTGGGAGAAGAAGGAGGGGCAGAAGCTGGGGTGAACAGCCCCCTGGCCAACGAACTGCCGGCGCATCAAATCCTGCCACCTAACTCGGCCGTGATGAACGCTTTCCCCAGTCAAAATCAGACCCAGGTCTCGGGTCTTGTCACTCCTCCTGCCCTGCAGGCACCTGCCGGGAGTCTAGGGGAGTCTCTTCCGCCTGCGCAGCTGCAGCAGATGTTGATGCAGCCACCGCAGCCAGCTGCTCTATCCCTGTCCATGCAAATGCAGCTGGTGCAGACACCCAGGCTGCAGCAGCAACAGCAGCAGCAGCAGCAGCAGCAGCAAGGAGAGGAAGACCTGACTGTCATCAATATCAACAGCTCAGATGAAGAGGAAGAAGAAGATGAGCTAGAAGATGAGGAAGAGGAGGAGGAAGGCCTGGAGGATCTGGAAGAGGAGGACGAAGAAGGGAGTGAGTTTGCTGAGGAGGAGGAAGAGGAAGAGTACTATGGGGAGGAAGAAGAGTTTGAGGAGGAAGGGGAGTTTGAGGAGGAAGAGGAGGAGGGAGTGATGGAGGGAGAGGAGATAGAGGAGGAAGAGGAAGAAGAGGAAGGGGAGGTCCTGCCCAGTGAGGAGGGGGCAGTGATGATGGACCCAAGAGGGGAAAGAGAGGGACTTACAGGGGTCTTTGAGCTGGAAAGAGAGCAGGACGGCGAGGAAGGAGATGAGAGGGAGAGGGTAGATGTTGAAGCATACAAGCAGCCTCTGGACCTTGAGGTGATGAAGGAGGGAGAGGGGCTGGAGGGTGAAGGAAGGGTGCTAGAGGAGGTGAATGGAGATGGGGGAGGCAGAGAGGAGGAGAGGGAGGCTTTTCCTCCGCAGGAGAAAGCAGAGAGCTCCCCATCCCAAGGGACCGTGGGACAGGAGACGCAGGGAAAAGAAGCTCAGCCAAAAGTGGAGGGAGTGGAGGTACCAGGGCAGGAAGTGACACAGGAGCTAGGGACAGCACAGGAGATACTGCCCACCCAGGCTGAAGAGAAGGCCACCTCTTCCCAGGATCAGGATTTGGAACCTGTGCAGGAAGTCAAGTCATCCCTGGAGCTGAAGGGGGAGGAGCTGAGTCAGGGAGAGCTGGCAACTAAACTGCAGGAAGACGTCGGTGAGAGACAGGAAAGGGCTGGACAGGAAGAGGAGGCACTTGGACAGGAAGTGAGGTCATCGGCGCCAGAAGAAATAGGGTGTGCAAGAGAAAGAGACATAGAGGAAGACGCAGAAGAGAGACAGGGGAAGAGGAAACGAGAAGAGGAGGAGGAGGATTTGACAGAGCAGAGTGCTGAAAAGAAAAAGGTGAGTCTGGCCGGCTGGCTGTCCCATTTGTTAGTGACAAATTTTGTCTGAGTTAATTCTATCCATTTGTGCATCTCGTCATCCCCCTGTACACCACTACAGTTATTTAAGAGTTACGTTTATCATTTAAAAATGATTCCAATGCCATTTGGATTTTTGCCAACACTTTTTTTTTGTTAATGGCTCATTGATTATGCAGACCGGCAAGGTGTTGCAGCATTGAAAATGTCCCATCTCCCCACAGCCTGCGGAAGACTCCATGGCCTCAATGCTTGCCGATTTTGTGGACTGTCCCCCTGACGATGAGGAAGAGCCCCCTAAATTGGACACCTAGGACCCAGATGACACCAGATTGAGACTGGGCTTGATTGGGTTGGATCGTACCACAAATGAACCCTGCCTAAGACTCCAGTGTGTATTTTCGCCATTTTTGTTTTGTACTTTTTTCAAAATGTTTTTGTTGTTCCATTTCATTGTTCTTTATTAATAAACTTATCAAGAAAACTGAGCAGTCTTTGTTTAATCTGTTTCCCCCTTTACATACATCACAGTCTGCAGCCACACTTGTCTGGCTTGTCCTGTCCTCTGTCCATTATTCCCTGTTGACAAGGTAAATTATGTACACATGTATGTTTCTCACATTACCTGTCTTGGTGATCTCCAGTGTTGTAAGGAACTCATCCCTGATTGAGACCCTGTCTGCGATCTCCAGTCTGTAGGGATCCCATCCTGTATTTGGGACCCTGGCTATGATCTCCAGTCTGTTGCGATCTCATCTCTGACTGCGACCCTGTCTGCGATCTCCAGTCTGTAGGGATCTCATCCTGTTCTTGGGATCCTGCCTGCGATCTTAAGTCTGTAGGGATCTCATCTTGTTCTTGGAACCCTGCCTACGATCTTAAGTCTGTAGGGATCTCATCCTGTTCTTGGGATCCTGCTTGCGATCTCCACTCTGTAGGGATCTCATCCTGTTCTTGGAACCCTGCCTGCGATCTTAAGTCTGTAGGGATCTCCTGACCAGGTTGTTAAACGATCACCCGTATGTTTTTGTGATAGCTGTGATGTTGTGATCTCAGATTTGGCATCTCTGTTTTTGCTGTCTGGGGCTGGGGATTTCTTGAGGCTTTTGCTGTCTCAGGGTTTTCTGTGGAAGAAAAAGCAGAACTGTTAATGTTTGAGGAAGGGTTGGGGGTTCTTTCAGAAATAGTAATTGCAGTTGTTTGCTATTGGTGAAAGTGTCTTACGTAAATGCAGAAGTCATCAAAAGTCTCCATCCTGCCTGCACCTTTAAAATAGCCTGCAGTCAACATAACAAATTGGAGAAGAGAGGTTGCATCACTGCGAGACACGACTCCATTGTCCTGCATTCACTCCCTCTCTTCCTCTCTCCATAGCTACATCTGTAGCTCAGACTTTGATTTGCGCTGCCCCCTTGATAATAATAATTACTTACACTTATATAGCGCTTTTCTGGACACTCCACTCAAAGCGCTTTACAGGTAATGGGAACTCCTCTCCACCACCACCAGTGTGCAGCCCCACCTGGATGATGTGACAGCAGCCATAGTGTACCAGTACTCTCCCCACACACCAGCTCTCAGTGGGGAGGAGAGCAGAGTGATGAAGCCAGTTCAGAGATGGGGATTATTAGGAAGCCATGATTGGTAACAGCCAATGGGAAATTTGGGCAGGACGCCAGGTCTTTTTGAGAAGAACCCTGGGATTTTTAATGACCACAGAGAGTCAGGACCTCGGTTTTACATCTCATTTGAAGGACAGCACCTGTTTACAGTATAGTGTCCCCGTCACTATACTGGGGCATTAGGACCCACATGGACCGCAGGGTGAGCGCCCCCTGCTGGCCCACTAGCATCTCCCATCCAGGTACTGACCAGGGTGATATGGCTGCTGGCTAGATGGCCACTTGATCTACTGTTATTGCGCCCATCGGGTGAATGTTACAAGCTTGTGCACACTTTCACAATTTTTAGCCAGCAGCATGTGTGTTGATGTGCAGATAATGTGTGAGCTTGTCTGTTAAGACTGGGTCCCTCTGCACTACTCTGTGTGTTAGCAGCAGTGCACGGCTGATCTCTCTAGTCCGGATGCTTACAGAGCGGTGCCCAGGTCTGTGTGTGTGTGTCGTGTCGGCATGGAATTTTTTTCTATTTGCTCAGTTTTATTTTTCTTATTTCAGGTCTTTTTTTTAAAAGGGAGATCCAGACTGTATAAACCAGCATGCAGCAATGTGTTGCTGTGTTTCCATTAGAGTAGCTGTAACACCTTAATTACATTAGCATTGCCATAAAAGAGTGTGGGAGTCAGGTGGGGTTTTTCACAGGTCTCTGGTATTTGCATGTGATAAAAATCTCTCACTGTGCCAGGTAAGGGTGCTGGTCTGTGTCACAGGAGGGCGACTGAATTCACTGCTTCCTTCAGAGCACTGGCAGGGGCAGAGAGAGAAAAGCCCAGACGCATTTCACCGAGACGGGAGAGACAGGAAACGGGGGGGAGACAGAGAGGCCGACCCACGGAGGAGGGACGGTCGGAGAGGAGAGCGAGCAAGAGCGAAACCGGACCAGAGCGAACCGGTGGCAGGGCAGGGCAGGCCAGGGGGGGGCGAGGAGAGGAGAGGGAGGATCTGCGAAGTGAGAGCAGAGCGAGTGGGTCCAGCGGGATCCAGTAGACGCAGGGACAGCGCTCCAGAGAGGCTGGAAGAAAGGAGACGCACACAACGCAGAAGAGGAGAGGATCAGAGAGAGGATACCGTGACCACACGACAGAGTGGGATCACAGAGGTTGGAGAAGAGACTCCTAACTTTGGATACGCTTCCACTGCGCAGGTAAGAGAAGGACACTCAGTTATAACCACTCTCACAAGGCTGCTTTAGTCGGTTGGAGGTGCTATGTAGATGAAACAGAAATCCACTTCAAACTGGTAAATGATTGACTTTGCAGGTGACTAAAAAAAAAAAATACTGTGCATGAAAATAATTTACAGTCACATGAAAAAGTATCGTGTCAGCCACCAGCGGTAGAACGTGTCAAAAGTACATTCTTAGAATTGCATTTTTTGTTAACCTTCACATGATGTGGGATCTGGATCAGTGCTACAGTCTTTTGGTCTGTCTCTCTGGGGGGGGAAAGCAGACTGGATAGAATTCCAAAACACATCAAACTGGCTCCGAGCAGACAAGTTTGCTTTATTTTTTTGATGTGTGCAAGGCACCATAGATGTTGAATCTTGTGTTTTAAAAATCCGTAGCCCTGATGTACTTTAGAAACCTCAAATACGCATTCCTCTGTGTAGACGTGCGGTACAGTGGAGGACTGATGAAAGACAACAGCACACGGTGTGAGACTGAAGCAAGTAACCGTGCAGCAGACAGGAAATAGAGAAAACATTTTGGACTAAAGGTGCAGCAAAGACTATTAAAAGACTGTACGATTTATAGGTTTAGAGCAGTAGGACAGACAGGATACACTGTGTGGAATCTACAGATACAGAACTATACAGCTGACAGGAGTCTTGACACTGAGGGACCTACAGGTGTACAGCTGACAGGAGTCACGACACTGAGGGACCTACAGGTGTACAGCTGATAGGAGTCACGACACTGAGGGACCTACAGGTGTACAGCTGACAGGAGCCGGGACACTGAGGGACCTACAGGTGTACAGCTGACAGGAGTCACAACACTGAGGGACCTACAGGTGTACAGCTGACAGGAGTCACAACACTGAGGGACCTACAGGTGTACAGCTGACAGGAGTCACGACACTGAGGGACCTACAGGTGTACAGCTGACAGGAGTCACGACACTGAGGGACCTACAGGTGTACAGCTGACAGGAGCCACGACACTGAGGGACCTACAGGTGTACAGCTGACAGGAGCCGGGACACTGAGGGACCTACAGGTGTACAGCTGACAGGAGCAGGGACACTGAGGGACCTACAGGTGTACAGCTGACAGGAGCCGGGACACTGAGGGACCTACAGGTGTACAGCTGACAGGAGCCACGACACTGAGGGACCTACAGGTGTACAGCTGACAGGAGCCGGGACACTGAGGGACCTACAGGTGTACAGCTGACAGGAGTCATGACACTGAGGGACCTACAGGTGTACAGCTTACAGGAGCAGGGACACTGAGGGACCTACAGGTGTACAGCTGACAGGAGTCATGACACTGAGGGACCTACAGGTGTACAGCTGACAGGAGCAGGGACACTGAGGGACCTACAGGTGTACAGCTGACAGGAGCCGGGACACTGAGGGACCTACAGGTGTACAGCTGACAGGAGCCTGATACTGAGGGACCTACTGGTGTACAGCTGACAGGAGTCACGACACTGAGGGACCTACAGGTGTACAGCTGACAGGAGTCACGACACTGAGGGACCTACAGGTGTACAGCTGACAGAAGCCGGGACACTGAGGGACCTACAGGTGTACAGCTGACAGGAGCCGGGACACTGAGGGACCTACAGGTGTACAGCTGACAGGAGTCATGACACTGAGGGACCTACAGGTGTACAGCTGACAGGAGCCGGGACACTGAGGGACCTACAGGTGTACAGCTGATTGCATCACGGTCGGTCATGAATGATTAATTAATCAGCAAACATTTTAATTTGATAAAACTTCACAGGCTTAGAGTAGTTTCTTTTGACGCTCAGTATGTTAAACAGCAAATTGGCTAATCATTAACCAGACAGCCAAGCTTGAGATATTAAGGAAGTTTTGGTAACAAAGGGGAGCTTGTTCTTGCATCTGTGCACATTGTTACTGTGCAACACGTGTTGCTGTTGGTGCTGACTGTGTATATTAGCTGAATGGCAAAACAGGAGGACCGTATCTGGGAAAAACATGGATTTACATATATTTAAATAGCAGGAGCTATTAAACAGCTAAATAGCTCAGGTAATTTACTTTATGTATTAAAACTTGTTTCCAAAAAGTTTTAGTTCAACACATGCAGAGTAAAAGGCTTCTTTAGGAATAAGCTGTGGGAGGCTGTGAAGACGCTGCAGGGGCAGGCAGAGGAGGTGGTGATGATGTAAAGATGGAGGAAATGACTGAGGATCCACAAAGTTACCGAGTTACAGGGGCTGTGCAACACGACCTTATGAGTATGTAGAAATAACACTGCTGTTTCAAAATGAGCTGTGGAATAACACAGCTACAGCACATCAAAAACAGAAGCACATGTTGTGTCAGTGGAACACATTCTTGCCAGTTTTCATCCTGCCCGTCACACAGCGTTGGTGATTCAACCAAACAGAGCTTCGCTGGAAACGTTGGTAGGGCACCGTAGATGTGCATGTGCACATTTCTAATGGGGCAACAACTGCTCCCTCTGTGCTCTGACCCCTGAGCTCTTGCTTCTGTTCCACGGGGGCAGAAGGTAACACTGACAGGCACAACACAATCACCAGCAGCCTAAAGACATGTTATCAGTTTGTGAGTGCTTCGAAATCAACAGAGATAGCCTTTTATATTCACAGGCATTGAATATAAACTGTAATGCTTTTTTTTTGCTTAGCTCACCACGCACAACTAAAAATACATTCTAAACATAGTTTATTTCCCCAACAATGCACATCATCTTGTTCTGGAATCACATTTTATGTTGCTGTATTACTTTTTTTTTTTAATCGGGCTTCTGTATACTGTAGTGTTGGATTTTTCAGGTTAATGTTGTTGATGGTTAAAGACAGCACCAATTAATTAGTTTCCTGCACCGGTGTGCAGCTAACTTCCACTGGCCCTCCACTGACTACTGGCTGCTTCTCTGTGAGGAAATTGAGCTGCATGTTTATGTCTCAATTGAACAGCTCGGTGGCCAAGCAGAGCGAGATTTACATGCAGAACAAGATGGGATTTGAAATGCAGAAAGCGCTTCTCTTGCAGGTGATCTGTGGCATCCACTGAGCTTAATTCGGCAGTAAGCTTGTGCTTATCTCCTGAGACAACTGTGCAACTCCCTCCCCTCTGCTCCCCAGCTGTGCTCAGGGTGTGCCAACACTAAATGCTTCTGCTGTGAATTCATGAATGTCACGGTACAAAGTATATTCCCTTGAACTGCACTCCAGTTCACTATCATTCTTCTCCACCTCCCCCGTCTTCTCTCCACATGCAATATGTATGGATCGGCCAAATCACATTAATTCCAACATCCTCTGCTGTCGTATAAACACCCAGACTATTTCTGCAAGGGTTTCTTGCACAGATAATCTGAGTCAGGGTGTATTTGTGGCAGAAGAAATGGGTTGTTCCATCAGCTCCACCTACAAACATCATCTGTCTCGAGCGCGCACGCACAAATACTCCCTTTCTATAACATACTCACACACCCAAACTCTGAGCCGTCTCTCTCACATACACGCTGAATTTCTCACTCGCATACACAAACGCACGAGTTCTTTCTCTCTCGCACATACTTTCTCTCCTTTTAACGTGTGAAGCGTGCGAAAACTGAAAGCTGGAGGCACATTTCTAACACGTCGCTAAAGCTGATCCCCAGGCTGGTTTCACGAAACAGCAGGATGAGATCCTTGGTTCCACTAGTTACTGGCAACCAAATGGGCTAGATGGGCCACATGGCCTCTCTTTTGTAACCTTGCTTATTTTCTTCATGTTCCTCCCATATCGTTGTTACTGGTTTTAAAAAAGACTGTTTGAGCACTAGTGCAGTATCTGACTGACTGGGATTCCCCAAAGCACATTGATTCTGGGGTCCTTGAGCTTAGCAGGCAAGCAAACAAAAGGCAACAGGCCACACAGCCTGCCCTCCAGGGCCTGGCTGGAGTACAGCAGTTTTGGGTGATGTGTGCTCACATGGTGTGGCAGAGTGCCGCTGCCTCTAATGGCTCCTGAGGCAGAAGCACACAGCGCACAGCAGCGCAAGCCCAGTGTCTGTCAGCATGTAGGAGCGTGTCGCAATTTTGACTGGGGAGGCCGATGCTTATCAGCCTGAGTGGCGTTGCTCTGCGACCATTGTTCCTCCTGGTTGTGTAACTGTGCAGGAGAGTTGCAGGTTGGCAGCCGTTTGGCTCGGTTGCATCAGAGTCACATGGGGAGGTTAGTTCACACCTTTAGTTGCAGAAGGCAGAGTTGCTCCATGCCAAAGGAGGGGCAGTATGCTTGGATAGCAGGCTTGCAAAAGAAAGCACTCACACAGAGAGAGCCCTGCTGTCTGTCCCCCTCTGTCCTGGCCAGAATATAGACATACGTGGTACAGTATGTATTTGAAAGTGCAGAACTCGAATCCGGCGGAAGTCTTGGTAAGATTGCTTCGAATCTTTCGAATATTGTGCACTTTTATTTACTGTGTTACAAAAAATAAAAACACACATGCTCAAGTAAAAGTAGATTGTATTCCAGCTAAAGGGACTAATTCTCCCTAGACATAAATGCCTACTGGAGATTTTGATACTTGATAGTCTATCAATATAATTATCAGAACCCCCTCAAACCGTTGAACTTAATCTGAGGTTAATAGCTCTGCATTCATTATTGTCCTTTCTTGAAAATGACCCATCTAGGAGGTGACTGGACTTCCTATTGGCTCTGTAGCTGTAGCGTGTAGCTCCAGGTGAGACTCTCCAGTGACATTCAGATGAAACTTGCAGAATTGCCAAGTGAACTATACATGTGTGATGCTTCAGCCCTGATGGACGTAATGCATAACCGTTGTGTGTTCAATACGACACACACTGTAGTATGCATCTGTCTTACTGAGAGCTTCATCAGCACATTGCAGTGACCTATTTGTTGTCTCACAAGAAGACAAGAGCCTCAGCAGATGGGAGGATAAAGCCTTTGGTCACATTAGAGGAAGTTTCGTTCTGTCTTCGGTTTCACATCAACAGTCTTGGTGACAGTCTGTGAGATAAAAAGCCAGCAAGATCATCATCTAGATATCCAAAAAAGAAACTGAGGCAGAGCAGAGGAGACAGAGAGACGAGGAGCAGTGCCCCAAAGTAGCTCCGAGCCCCAGCCATCAACTCTAGAGGCTGATATAAACACTTGGACCCAACTAAAGCAAAAAAGAGACGCAAGTAAATACTGAAACACCAGACAGCTGGCCAAGATGAACTGAAGATAGTGAATTCCATCAAGCATGGTAACAAATCTGCAGCTCTTATCATTTTTTCCGGCCACAAATTTAAATCCTGATGAAGTTTCAAAACTGGTTACTTGAACTAATCAAGATATGTCTGCTAGATTAGCAGGCTTCAAACCCCAAAACTTGCTGTGGAGGTTGCTTGGTGTCTCTGAAGTGTGTGTGTCCTGCAATGGACTGGTGTCCAGTCCAGGGTGTTGTTTCACCTTGTGCCTGGAGCCATTTAGGCTCTGACTCACCACAACCCTCCCAGGATCAAGTTACACATGGATGTATAACAGTAGGAGAGCTTTCTGGCTCTTCTTTCTCCAGTGGCACTGTCTGATGATGAGATAAGAGATCTCAGATAAGCTGTCAGTCAGAGGAGGGGGGTTTCTGCCTCACCGGTGGTCACCCAGGGGGCAATGTCACAAGTTCCTCTTGAAGAGACAAGACCCAGCAGGAATAATGAAGAATCTGAAGAATTGCAGCTCTTCCGGTTGCAACATGTTCAGCATCTCCAAAGCTTTGCTCTCTGCTGGCCCCATGACCAGTCTAGGAGGGGCTCCAATGGGAAGCCTTTGTTTTACATTTTTCAAGGCAGTAGAAAGGGCGCCTTAGAGCAGAGAATTCATGCCTTTCACTGCAGAATGGATTTGTGCTTTTAATTTAATTTCGGTCTCGGTGCGTTAGTCCAGTGCGCGCTGTACTGGAGACGTTGTCACTCCCCCCCCCCCCAGCGTGGACAAGGCCAGGCTCGAGCTCCTGGGGCAAGGTGAGTATGTGGGACGCTGGCTGGGGGTGCGGGTCTGACCGAGACACGGTCTGTCCTGGGAGCCGCGCAGAAAACACTCGGGTTTGAGGAGAAGAACCGATTTCCGTGCCGAAACTCTGAGTGATCAAGGCAGTAAATAGCAGGGTTTGCGACTCACTGTGTCTCATTGCTGTGGCCTGAGTCTCTTTAGTCCCAGTACAGTACTCTATAACTGCAGCCTGCTTCCGTTATGGTGCTGTTTATGTGCAAGGTGTGTGAGACGGTACAGCCTTTTTTCACGCTCTGCCTGAGCCTTGGGATGATGCATTCGCTTGCTCTATAAACACGTGAAACATTAGACTGATTGGGAGTCTCTGAACAGTTACCAATCTGAAGAGGAATTCACAGGCCTGTAACTGGGTCAGTGAGTAACTATGTTTCAGTCTGATGTCCCACTTCATGGTCAGATTTGAACCTTTTTTGCTGCTGAAATCCAGTACAGACTTTTAAGGTCACAATCTGGTCATCTTGCATTTATAAGGAAAAAGTATGAACTCTGGGGTTTCACGCACCAGTCAGCTTGCAGGGTTTTGTTTTATACAGTATACCTCGTGTGGATTGAATTCTCAAATATGCCGCACATGTACTACATCGTGTGTGCAGACAAACTGCTTATTCCAGGAGAGTCACAAAGTTAGTGACAAGACATTCATTTAGCTCGATTGTTAGTGGGCTGTCTAAATAAAACTGCCGCCTCACCCAGTGTGGTTAAACAGTGTGACAGGATGTATTAACCGGTGGCGTTCCCTGTCGTTTATTATGTGTGGTATTCTATTCAGTAAAGGATATGCAGTAATAATCTTTTCTGTGTTCAAATATAACTGCATAAACACAAGACTTCCCAGCACACCACCACAGTTCAAATTAACTGAGTTACAAATCAACCGTAGAAGATTAATGCTAGCCAGCTACATCATTTTTGTCTTTAAACTGCAGCAAATGCATGGGGTGATCAAGGTAAGATGCAGAATCATAACACTGCAATGAAGCCAAATTAACAGTCAATGTCCTTTTTTATCTATCTGAGAAAAGGGAGAATAATTAGAAAAAAAATTAAATAATCACTTTCTTTGGTTCCACTGTGTTTTCACTGTTTTCACTAGCCTGGATATTATGAGGTTACTGATATGGGTTTGTGTGGATACTTGCATGTGTCTCTGAGTTACTTTGAATGAATTCAAATTAATTTTAAATAGTAGTTTGTTTTTCTTCAAAAATGTCTTATGCTTAGTGCTGAACTGTGGCAGTTTTTTTTCCAGTGCTGGTCTGGGGGTTCCCTGTGGTTCATATTTTGTAATGGCTGAGCACTAGATCTCCATTGGCGATTTTGTTTGAACTGCTTACTTGTTTCTGCACTCGCTCCTGAGTGTGGCCACTACCTGGCTTCAAGGCTGCTGTTTCTGACAGCGCCAGCCTCCAGACCTCCGATCAGACCCCCCGGCTTGTCTGCCCTTCATCTGACTGAGCAGTCAGGTATCAGCACGTCAGATCGGTTTTCCGAAGGACAGACACAGGTGGGAATAACCACATGTGTATCTGCCGCTTTGCCTTGGCTCTGTTCTGGAACTCGGGAATTAGCACAGGGTGGATACCTGGTACAAATCAGATCTGGCCTTTTAAGAGCTGAAAGCAAATTTTCCAATATGCCTCAAACAGAAAACAAGAAATCAAATAGCCTGGGATGAAAAACAGCTGGAGGATACAAAAAAAACCACAGTAGACACAGGCCTCACCCAGGACCAAGACTGAGAAGCCATGAACTATCGCATCAACTGTGACAGAGTTACAAAGTTATGAGATACAGAGCACAGGGTGGGGGTCAGTAACTGGTCCAGGGGGAGAACTAGGATGGGGGGGGGGAGCACAGGGGACTAATCCAGCCATCTCTTAGTAAGAATTCTTGTTGTTGTTCCATGAGCAGATGCTGGAATACAAGATCACCGTGGCGACGGGGACGTCGGAGTACTCCGGCACCAATAACTACGTGTACGCGACCCTGATCGGAGAGAAGGGTGTGAGCGAGAGGACTCTGCTGGACAAGCCGGGGCTGGACTTCTGCAGGGGGGCGGTGAGCCCGTCCGGTCCTCCGTCCGCCGCCCACCTCCGCGCGCGGCTGTCAGTGCCTGAGGCTGGGATGCGTGGCAGGAACCTGCTTTCCACCAAACGCTGCAGCCACATCCTCTGTCCTACAGCCGTGCATCGGAGCCTCTGCCTGTCTCTCCCTCTCCCTCTCCCTTTATCTGCTCAGCGCAGTCTGTCAGGACCTTGGCAGGTCTGATCAGACAGATGGGCGTCAGTCCCTGCTTGATTGCTGTATATAATCTCTGATCTGGAATTGCTGTTGCCACCTGACACAACCTGTTCTGCACGTTGCTTCCCATCTCTCTAATTCGCACCCTCCTTCTCCATCCATCTCCTTCCCCCGCTCCCAGGTGGATGATTACACCGTCAAGAGCAGCGTCCCACTGGGTGCGGTGCTGGTGGTGCGGCTGGAAAAGCAGAGGTACTGGGTGGAGGATAACTGGTTCTGCCGCTATGTGTGTGTGAGGCCACCAGGGGGCGCCCTGCTCACGTTCCCCTGCTACCGGTGGCTGGTAGGAGACGTCAGTGTGGAGCTGAGAGAGGGAA
The DNA here is from genome assembly GCF_055471065.1 of Atractosteus spatula. NCBI lineage: Eukaryota > Metazoa > Chordata > Actinopteri > Semionotiformes > Lepisosteidae > Atractosteus > Atractosteus spatula. The sequence continues at coordinate 70,579,333 of NC_142708.1, read as the reverse complement.
CAGGTGAGTCTGTCAGACACCGGGATGAACTGTTGCATGGTCTAATAGCCACACTGGTGCCACAGATGTTTCATACTGAAAATCACACACACGCATACGCACACTGACTAGCACTGCCTGATGGTCATAAAGAGAAAAAACCCACTCACGCAGTCTCACTCTCTCCGTCTCCAGCTAAAAGGCACTGTGACGACTCTGAGCCCCTGCTCCTGGCCCACAGAAAAAAAGAGCTGCAGGAGAGACAGAAACTTTACCGGTAAACAGCTCTCCGTGTCCCTCTGTATTCCTCTCCACCGTGCCTGCTGGTCGCTCAGCCCTTCTCCTTCTCCTACCTCTGCCTGAATGTGTTACGCAGCAGGCAGGCACAAAAGTGTATGTCCTGGCCACTCGGTCCTTCAGTCACTGTCTGCAGAAATCTGGCTCTGGCCTGCGGTCAGAACGCCTGACCTGGCTTGAGCGAATTCAAAACAGACACCTGCTGCAGTAGACGACAGCTCAGGACTAGCTGGAAGGTGGGGATAACATTATCAGGAAGGGCCATAAGGGGGAATGGAGAGAATTGTGCGCTCAGCTTCAAAAATCATCGGCTGTGAGCCGACCTGAGACTCTGCACACCCTGCCAATTCTCTTTTTATACCCTTTCCCTCAGGAAAGAGAGAAGCATTGAAACCAAAACCTCTCGTTTCCTTAATAGTACTTACTGTAAGACTATCTGGGTACTGAACAGCTTTCCAATTACACATTAGTACCTCATGATGACTATTGACAATGTAAATGGACTATAAACCCCTTTAATGCCCCAGTTATTTCATTTTGATAATGTATGAGATTCTTCTTGTAACCTCATGGTTTTATGTTATGTTGTGTTGATGTTATTGTTTTTATTGTCTTATTGTTTAACTGTTATGAGCACACTGAGGCAAATTCCTAACAACTAAGTTGGTATGGCAATAAATCTTGAATCTTGAATCCCGAATCCCCCGTTCATGGTAATAACATGGCTGGACTTAGAATATAAGACCCTCTATAACACAATGGGAAACATACCTTTGTGTGTGTCTCCTTCAGTGTTCTTCTCCAGTGTTCTTTAGTGTTCTCCAATGTTCTTCTTCAGTGTTCTTCTCCAGTGCTCTTCTCCAGTGTTCTTCAGTGTTCTTCTCCAGTGTTCTCCAGTGCTCTTCTCCAGTGCTCTTCTCCAGTGTTCTTCAGTGTTCTTCTCCAGTGTTCTCCAGTGCTCTTCTCCAGTGTTCTCCAGTGTTCTTCAGTGTTCTTCTCCAGTGTTCTCCAGTGCTCTTCTCCAGTGTTCTCCAGTGTTCTTCAGTGTTCTTCTCCAGTGTTCTCCAGTGCTCTTCTCCAGTGTTCTCCAGTGTTCTTCAGTGTTCTTTTCCAGTGTTCTTCTTCAGTGTTCTTCTCCAGTGTTCTCCAGTGCTCTTCTCCAGTGCTCTTCTCCAGTGTTCTTCAGTGTTCCTCTCCAGTGTTCTCCAGTGCTCTTCTCCAGTGTTCTTCAGTGTTCTTCTCCAGTGTTCTTCTCCAGAGTTCTTTAGTGTTCTTCTCCAATGTTCTTTTCCAGTGTTCTTCTCCAGTGTTCTTCAGTGTTCTTCTCCACTGTTCTTCCCCAGTGTTCTTCAGTGTTCTTCTCCAGTGTTCTCCAGTGTTCTTTAGTGTTCTTTAGTGTTCTTCTCCAGTGTTCTTTAGTGTTCTTCGGTGTTCTTCTTCAGTGTTCATTTTTGTCACAATTAAACTCCTCTCAAACCTTCCCTGGACGGTTCTGTGACTCCTTGCTTCTCTACACTGTGTCAGGTGGCAGGCTTGGGAGTCAGGCATCCCGAAGTGCATTGATGCAAAGACCGAGAAGGACCTGCCCCAGGACGTGCGCTTCGACAACGAGAAAATGAGTGACTTCGAGGGGTCGCTGCACTTCGCGTGAGTCTCTCACACACAGGACCACCCTTCTGAAACGCCCACCCCGAGTGGAATCTGCCCACTGACACGTGCTGCCTCTCCTGCTCTCCCCCTCTCTCTCTCTGTTCCAGCTTGTTAGAGTTGTCTCTGAAGAAGTTGGTTATCCACTTTGGGAAGTCCTGGTGTGACCTGGATGACTTCAAGCGCATCTTCTGGAAACTCAAGAGCCCTGTGGCTGGTAGGACATCCAGCTCTGCCAAACTTCGCCTGTCCTGTCACTGCCACTCAGTGTGTCAGCGGGCAGGAGTTTCAGTGTGCCAGTCAGTGTGCTAGTCTGTCAATCCGTGTGTCAGTGCCAATCAGATAAAAACCCAGCTCATACTATGACATTCTCCAGTGCTTGCTGCAGCTCCTCTTCTTCCCTCCCAACCCTGGTTGACACTGGGTTCATGAGTGGTTATTAGTCACACTCTCTCCCTCCGTTTCTCTTAGAGTATGTGATGGAGCACTGGCGCGAGGACTGGTTCTTTGGTTTCCAGTTCCTAAACGGCTCGAACCCACGTATGATCCAGCGCTGTCGGAAGATCCCGGAGAACTTCGCAGTGTCGGGTGACATGGTGCAGGGATCGCTGGGGCCGCAGACCAATCTGTCCAAGGAGCTGAAGGTACTGGTCAGCAGAGGCTCTGACTCCCAGTCCCTCACACTAATGGTGCGCACTGGAGCAGTATGCACCCAGAATCCAGCTGTCTGAGGACAGCAGCAGCCCATAACTGCAAGCTACTGCCTCCACTGCACCTTTGTCAGTTTCGTTCTGGCGCCGTTGCACTGAATTTTGTGGTAGTTCCAGGTTCCTGAATTGAGAAAAGGAAACTAGGAAATAAATTTGAAACTTAATTTTATTAAGCTCTGGTGTAAATACGCAGTATCTGCAAAATTTCAAGACACTAGAGATTTTAATATACTGTAAGTGATTGGACATACCCATCCCTGATTATACAGTAGATGTTTTACTAGGAATACCATGCAATGCCATAGCAATTAAGACCATGCAGGCGATGGGACAAGAGTCAATTCATATTCATAATTCATATTACAACTCAATGGGAGACTGATGTATCTTATGACTTCTCTTTCTATCTTTTGCAGTTAGCAGCCACGGACAGCTGTTCCACACTTATTAGGGTCCATCAGCATGAAACACAACAAACTATGACCTGTGATAGTGATATGGATATATAGAGATCGGCAGTATAATAATCAGCAATTCATTTCCCAATGATCCAATTACCTCCTACAGAGCACTGGAGCTATATGTGAAAACTTTGACTATCAATCGTCTACTAAGACAAACTGTCCGTGGGACATGTCATTATTCTGCAGCTGAATCTTCCAGAGCACTGGAGACAGAAGCACGATTACCTTTCTCTCTTTCTCTCCCCAGGCTGGTAACATCTACCTGGTCGACTACACAATCCTGGAGGGGGTTCCCGCCAATGTCATCCGGAATTCCCCCCAGTACCTGTGTGCGCCCCTCTGCCTCCTGTATGAGCACCCCGACCAGGGGCTGATCCCTCTGGCTATACAGGTGGGCTTTCTAGAGAGACAGGCAGCATGGCACCCGTCTCATCGTGTCACATGGTCTGGTGACGCCTCAGACACAGTTCTGCTTTCCTCAAACTGATGGACAAGAAGGCACCAGCAGACCCCTTCACTGCACTGACCGCTTTGCTCACACAGCTTCCTCATCAGCACACATGGATTGGACTCCTCTTAGAGGGGTCTGTCCACAATCAAGGCTGTTATAAAGTGCAGTGTTGTTAACCCTTTCTGTATTAACCCCTGCCCCATGTGGGGCGGAGCGGTGGGACTGTGGCTAAGTATCTGCACCTGTGGCTGGAAGGTTGCCGGTTCAAATCCTGTGGCCGGCAGAGGAATCCTACTCCGTTGGGACCCTGAGCAAGGCCCTTAACCCCAACTGCTCCAGGGGCGCTGTACAATGGCTGACCCTGCGCTCTGACCCCGAGCTTCTCTCTGTGTGTCTCATGGAGAGCAAGTGGGGATATGTGAAAAAGACAAACTCCTAATGCAAGAAATTGTAATGGCTAATAAAGTGATCGTATCTTATTTCCTCCTCCTCTCTAAGCTGGATCAGACCCCTGGTCTAGACACCCCTGTGTTCCTGCCCACTGACCCCCCACTGGCTTGGCTTCTGGCCAAGATGTGGGTGCGTCACGCCGAGTTCCAGATCTTCCAGGTGCTCTCGCACCTGCTGCGCACTCACCTGGTGGTGGAGGTCATCTGTGTGGCCACACTGAGGCAGCTACCTGCTGTGCACCCCATCTACAAGGTAATGACATTGCAGGTGGGCCATGTAAACCATGTTCTCGTAATGGAATAACATCATATATACATCCCAGCTTCAAGACAGTTACACTGAAAAAGTACTCTCTATGATTATGAACTGTATATACAGTGTCATAACATTGTTAAAATTCTTGTCAATTCTTTGTCAATGCATGCTTTGTTACATTGTAATGACATTATAATTATCACTTTTTACCATGCACATCTTTTTGCCAAGGTAATAACATACCAAATATAGGAGACACCCCAATTGTTAGATAATAATGCATTCTCGTGTGAGCCACCGCCACACTCTTGCATGTATAAAGAGGAGGAAGCCCCTAATTCGACTGTGTCTGTGCAGCTGCTGGCTCCCCACCTCCGCTACACCCTGGAGATCAACTGCCGCGGCCGCACCCAGCTCATCTCTCCAGAAGGCATCTTCAAGAGGGTCTGTCTGTTTGCCTGTTTGAAAACATTGTTGCACCCCAGGAAATGTAATGCATTTTGTGTCTAACTGCACTCACAACTTAAATGCTTCCTATGCATGTTTTATTTAAACATGTATGGAATAGTTTAGATTCTACTTTCCTGCCTCTCTCACCACTGCCCCACCCCTCCTCTCTCAGGTTGTGTCTACGGGAGGCAAGGGGCTGTTAGTTCTCTCCCAGAAGGAGTACAAAGTCCTGACCTACAAGTCCCTGCAGCCAGACTGGGACTTCCAGGACCGTGGGGTGACACGTCTGAGAGATTACTTCTACAGAGAGGACAGCATGATGCTCTGGGATGCCATCCACAGGTGGGGTCACTGATCACACAGCTGTCGGTGGGCTGCAGTGCCCAAGACTGTCAAGGCTGTATTCTCTGGGCAGCCAGGTCTTCCTACGTCTCCCAGGCTGTGGACACTGAGCCTGTCCTCTCTGGGCAGCCAGGTCTTCCTGTGTTGTCCTGTTTCTATGGCCAGGCTGTAGACACCGAGCCTATCGTCTATAGACAGCCAGGTCTGTCTGTGTCCATTTTCTATGGCCAGGTTGTGATCACAGATCCTGTGCTTAATCAGGATCAGCGTCTACTTTTCCACTGGTTAGATATGTTGCTTGGGTGTACTGTGTGACTAGGGCCTGGTCGCACTCAGATTGCTTGTGAATGTGTGTCCTAGTAGGCTAGATTGCTGCTGGTGTTACAGAAGTGCTGTGCTGGGCCAGTATAGTGTGGCTCAGGACAGTGAGCACCAGGACTGACAGGCTGAAGGGACTCTGTGCTAGGCAGGGCTTTGTGTAGATTTCAGTGTGGCTCACTGTTTTTTAACAAAAGCCAATATTTTTGTGGTCTTTTGTTAATATTAATTTAGCTTTAATTTAACCCATAAACCAGGATTCTACTATATAAACATACCAGGCAAATGTTGACTCTTTTTCCAATTGTGACAAATTGTTAAAGGCTTACAACTGCCTAAATATGCCATTATGCCCACCAGGAATCTCTGGCTCTTTGTCGAACTGAGCCCACATACCCTTTTCTCTTTCCTTCTCTCTCTCAGTTTTGTGTCAGAGATGGTGGCTCTGTATTACTCTGGTGACAAAGAAGTGTCTCAGGACTCAGAGCTCCAGGCCTGGATTCAAGACATCACTCAGGAGGGCTTCCACGAAGTCCCCAAATTTGGTAAGTCTCTGTCCTTCTCTGTCCTGCCAGTGACATAAGGTTTGCCTTGGCAATAGGTGGACAGCAGACCGAATATGTGGAACACTTTCTGAGGCCTTACAGCTGTTTACACAGATATGTACAGCTTCCCTGCAGAGGGCAGGAGGGCAGGGGAAGAGGCAGAAGACACAGGGCTGACTTAGTGTGTCTCTCCTGGAACTGCAGGTCTGGCCAGTGAGCTAAAGACCAGAAAGGAGCTGATTACTCTGCTTGCTGTGGTGCTCTTCACCTGCTCTGCACAGCACGCAGCCACCAACAATGGACAGGTAACACAGCTGCCACAATAGACATCCCCATTTATACAATAATCATTCCTGACACTTACAGTACATAGCGCTTTTCTGGACACTCCACTCAAAGTGCTTTACAGGTAATGGGGATCCCCTCCACCACCAGTGATGTGACGGCAGCCAGAGTGCACCAGTACTCTCCCCACACACCAGCTTTCAGTGGGGAGGAGAGCAGAGTGATGAAGCCAGTTCAGAGATGGGGATTATTAGGAGGCCATGATTGGAAAAGGCCAGGGGGAAATTTGGCCAGGACACCAGGGTAACACCCCTACTCTATTTGAGAAACACCCTGGGATTTTTAATGACCACAGAATATGAGGATTTCATCATCAGATTTATGTCTCATCCAAAGGAGGGCACTTTTTTTTCTTACAGTAGTGTCCCTGTCACTATAATGGGGCATTAGGACCCACACAGACCCCAGGGTGAGCACCCCCTACTGGTCTCACTCATAGCTCTTCCAGCAGCAACCTCAGCTTTCCCAGGAGGTCTCCCATCCAGGTACTGGCCAGGCTCACACCTGCTGAGCTCCAGTGAGCTGGCAGTTGTGAGCTTCAGGGTGATACAGCTGCTGGATATATGAGCCATAACAAACTACATTTCCAATACAGGAGCTACTGCAACCTGAGATGTCTAAATACAGAAAGCTTTGCACAGATCTGATTGAGGTTTCCAAAATTATGCAAAGGACTAGCCAACACACCTTGATTTGTTTGTTTTTTTTGCTGCACATCCAACACAATGGCTGAGAGAGCATCTGTTAAATATCAGCGTGATGAACAGGCACCTCTGTCTGTCTGTGTCCATGCCCGGCAGTTTGATTGGTGTGCCTGGGTTCCCAACACCCCGTGCACCATGCGCCGGCCACCACCCACCTGCAAGGACTCCGTTACCATGGAGATGATCATGGACACCTTGCCCGACATCAGCCAGTCATGCGTGGAGATGGCGATCACATGGCATCTGGGACGAGCCCAGCCCAATGCGGTGAGTCTCTGTCCTTGTGTCTGGGCTCTAGCCTTGCAAGTTCACTGTCCCCTGTCAGTCAGCTGCGCACACACACACACTATGGGCTTGATACTGGCTTACCTGCAATGCAATGCTGTTAATCTCTTTTAACAAATACATCCATATGTAACCTCCTGAACTGTAACCCCAGACTTGGGGCTGGTTGTATTCTGGTTTTGCTCAGCGGAAAGCCCAAAGACTCTTTTGATATCAGCGTCCAGAACTTTGCCATTAAACTCCAGTTACCCATCTGCCTGTCTGCAGCTCGTGTTCGAAATGGCTGGAGATTTAGCTCTGTTCAAAGACAGGCACTAAAGGAATGAGCATGACAAGAGTGACAAGGTTTGTCTGGAATGTGATGCGAGACTGTGTGAAGCTTGTGCATTGCTTCAAGGATTTTCTTGATAAAGCGACTTTTTTTTATTCACTTGCAGTGTGCTGTAGTACGTTCACAAAATTCACATAGTAGATATTGCAACAGAGTTATGCTATATCAGCTCAGCCATCCCGCTGTGATGGCAGGTGCTTTGTGCATCACTCTGGGTGGATTTTTTTTAAAATCAAATATACTTTATTTCCATACTACATCCAAAAAAAAAAGGAAACATTCTCACAAATAATAAACACTGCATGCAATAAAAAAAACACTCCGAACGGCGGTGATTGTCCGTTATCAATCTGTGCAAGTGGATGAGGGGGCCACATTTGCGCGATTAGAGTCCCTCCAAGCCCTACCACTTGCTTTGGTCCATTAGTCCCTGTACAGGGCCCAAAGTCCTTTCCAGCACTCCCTCGCCGTAGGGAAACCCCATTTGGCGATGTCGTGCTTCATCCTCCTTCTGAGGTCCGCCAGGATCCTCTCCTCCAGCTCCCTCACTCCCCAGTCTGCATTGTGCCGGATCACTCTGGGTGGATACTGCTGACATCAGCTCCCCCTTGTGGCCAAGGAGACAGTCTGCAAGTTCCCCCTGACCTCATGTACAAACACACCAAATGCCATTGAGCCATGGTGTATACCTTTCTAGTTCTTTGAATGGTGCAAAAAACTTTCCAAGTACTATGAATATACTGTATGTCATGCAGGACTGTCACACATTTGTAGTGTTGGGAGCACTTTTGGTGTCTGGGGTTGAGCTTTGAGTGAATTTTCAAAAACATTGGCCTGCAGGCAAATAGGATAGACATTTTCAGATTTTTTGTTTGTCTAGCAGAGGATTACCTAGCAGTGAGACAGGCCTGTCTGCTGTGTGTTTTGCACTGTGCTGTTTCTGTGCCTGGACAGGGAGGTACCCCACTGGCCATCCTGTTGTTTGACTCTGTTGTCCTCTCTCCTCCCCCTCCACTGACCACCGCTGCGTCCAGATCCCTCTGGGCCAGTACACCGAGCAGCACTTCACCGAGCCCAAGGCCCTGAAGGTCATCGAACAGTTCCGGCAGGAGCTGGTCAACATCGAGAACAAGATCATCCAACGGAACGAGGGGCTGGAGCTCAAATACCTGTACTTGTGCCCCAGCAAGATCGAGAATAGCATCACCATCTAGAGTGAGGGAGGGAAGGCTGGAGGAGACAAACTGACTGGTTTGTCCAGGTTTCTGATTGAAGCCTCACCAATTTCAGACTTTCCACCCTCCTTTCCTTCTGCAGTGAGAAGACATGCGTGCTTCTGGGAGATCTGGCCGTAATCCTGCAGAAACAGGGACACACTCTCCCAAACTAATGCTGCATACGATGAGCATTAGCAATAATTATTATCCAGCAATAATCCAGGTCATGTCTTGAGACAGGCTGAGAAGTGGAAATGTTTTAAATCCTATACACAGACCATGGTAAGAAGTGTGTTATGCAGTAAGAAAACTGTGAATCATAATCTACTTTTAGTGAATGCACTTTGAGTTGGCTATTCTACCCCTGTCCCCCTGCCTATGCTTAAACATATTTCTGCAGTGCCAACAAATATTTCAGCATTCATTCACTATTATTCTGTATTTGGAAAACCAAATTCTTAATTTTTCAAATCTGAAACCTGGGCTGTTAGCATCTGGTTCTCCACAACCTTTTTTTAAATCAAGTAACTTTGTATTTCTACATTCCTTTTTTGTTATGCGTGTTAAGAGTATTTCATTATTCCTCATTTGAGTATAATGTTTTGAGAGTATGTATGTCGTACATTGCAAAGTAATATACAAACATGAAGGTAAGGGGGAAATTTAATGTTGGTTGTTTCTTTGCTGTAAATGTTTTACTGGGGGAGGGTTGTCTGTGCTGATCGGTTAAGTGTTATTTAAATGCTTTAGTCAAATATTTTGTTCAAGAATGCAAATCGCTATCGAAGAGGGAAAAAGCAGAGACGAGCTAGAAAAGGGTGGGACAGAGGGAGAGATGGATCCATGAACCAGTGGAGTAAAATAAATAACCCATTAGAAGATGGGAAACAGGTGGGACTAATAATAAGTAGATGAATGAGCAATGGGAGACAATGAAGAAGCAGAGGGCCTGCAGAATGAGACAGAGCGGAGGACAGGTTAGAGAAGGGGTGTCAAGAGTCTAGAAGCCCATCGGATCAGTCCCGATATATCTAGGGCGGAGTGGTGGCTCTGTGGCTAAGGATCTACGCCTGTGGCTGGAAGGTTGCCGGTTCAAATCCTGTGGCCGGCAGAGGAATCCTACTCCGTTGGGCCCCTGAGCAAGGCCCTTAACCCTAACTGCTCCAGGGGCGCTGTACAATGGCAGACCCTGCGCTCTGACCCCAAGCTTCTGTCTGTGTCTCCATGGAGAAAAGCTAGGGTATGTGAAAAGATGAATTCCTAATGCAAGAAATTGTATAGGGCTAATAAAGATTATGTAATGTTAGAGACGCTTTCACTCCAAAAGGAACTTGCAGAAAACATCAGCCCCACCTGATGTTCTGTTCATTGCTCAGATCACAGATTGCTGTGGCACAAACAACCGCAGGGACCGTTACCGTCGTGGTTCTATTTTAGGAAGGGGCATTTGGAAAGTACCCAATTTGATACGTGGCTATCAGCGCCAAGCACTGCATGTTAAACAGAACCAAATCCTGTACACAACACCTTTTCAGCACGGTCCTCACTCCTAGCAACACAGTCCCTCTGTCGCAAAACCTGGGGTCACAGGTAGTGTACACACTCACCTTCGGCAACCACACCTGTGCAAGCACTTGCCATCAGTGCTTTGTACAAATTTTCCTCTGCTACAAGAAGGACACTGTCCAAATCCCTGTGTTTTCAGCGGACTGTTTCTTTGGAGAAGAGTATTTTCCCTGGGCTGTATTAACATTAACAGGCTTCATTATACTACTGAAAGTTGTGCCCACCACCACAGCGGATTAGCTTTAAAAATAAATTAAATTAAAACTAATGATTTTGTGTGTCTGCTGGCAGTGCCATGTTTTTGGAGCAGGAGAGAACAGCTTGCAAATTATATGTCTTGTAAATGGATGGATGAACACTTTCTCCTGCTTTTGTTGTATCTGTATCTGTTGTAGCTGCTGTGTGCACTGGTAGGTAAGAAGGTCAGAGGGTGACAGAAGATAGACTGATAGATATACAGCACATGAAATGGATAAAATGACAAACAGATAAACAGAGGACAGAGCATAAAATGATTATAGCTAATTGGACAATAAGTTAGATGCACAGGTAGCAAGGACAAGCAGATAAATATACCGGACATACAGCTAGATGGACAGATCTGCTGTTAACAGGAAGCTCCCGCACTCACAGAGGATGCACTCACAGGACTTACACCTTCATGGGAAGCTTTATTTGCAGCTCACACAGGACTGAGCTGGACCTGAGCTGGACCCAACAGCAAACAGACAGGGCATAAGGGGGAACAAACAAAATTTCATCAACAGAACCAGGAGCCAAAGAAAACAGTCCAGTCCAGTCCAGCACTGCACAGCACCAAGTATTCTCAACCATTAATTTTATACATCTGGAATGAATAAACAATGACAAGAAATATACATTCTCATTTCTACTGGACTTACAGTGCTCTCAACTCAAATGAACAATACAGTCTTTTTTTCTAGATTATGTTACAACACGCAGGCAGGGTTTCGTGTGGATGTGTGGATCGGCTGTGCACAGAGGCAGCGGTCTTGTGATCAGGGAGGTTTCTATAGTATCTGGCTCTTCCCATCTCCCCGCTTGAAGACTTCCGGCACAGCCACAGAAATAACACGGACTATAAAATCTTTTACACCCAAAAAGAGAAAGACAGCTGCACTTTACTGCCACCCAACATCAGCACATCACCGACGAAAAGAGGGGGGCTCACAGACCAAGCTGAATTGTGACAGTGTTATCCCATACAAAGCCATAATAACAAAACAGGAATAATAATCCATCGGTTAATAAATACAGTCCTAGAGGTTGTCACAGAGATCTTTTAATAATAAAACTATTTGGATTTGGATTTGGGAAAGAAAAACAAAAGGCCCAGTAGCGGAGTCCAAAATGTGATTAAAGTCCAATTAAGCAATTAATGCTTTGGTCACACAGAATCACTGTAATGACCTGGACTGTAAGGTTGCCTATACTTGACTTTTGAGTCAAAGACTTACAAACAATCCTATATTAGTCTAAGAGACTAATTTGGTTCATTGGAAAAACAAAAAGAGAAGACAATAGACCCTCCAGGAGCCCCTGCAGTAAAACCTCCCCTCGGTGCAGTGCTGGGCCAGGCCAGCAGGAGGCAGTCTAGTGCACCATGTACTCCTTGCGCTTGTTGAGCTGCACTTGGCAGAAGGACAGACCCCCCACCAGCAGGTAGATGGCAGCAGCGATGAAGCAGTTGTAGCTGACCTGGTCATACAGCCCGTATATCTTCTGAGGAGGATTTTTACTGCAAGGGAACAGAGACAAAGCAGGTAAGAAAGAGCGATGCGGGGAGAGATCACAGGAATGACCACTTCACACAAAGGGTGGTGGGTGTGGGGAACAGGCTGCCCAGTTGTGTTAGGGGTGCAGAACTCCTAAGTCCTTTCAGAAATGGCTAAACAAGATCCCCAGACCGATTAGCTACCTTAGCAAGCTGGCAAGCAGAGTGAACCGACAGGAGCTCCTTGTCCGCAACTTTCTTTATGACATTACTGCATGCAACTCAAAGCATCTCAAAACAAATGCCTTGATGGTAGATCTCACAGCTTTCCAGGACGCTGGACTGCATCTTTGTTTCTCAAAACGTGCAAAGCCAGAGTGATTTTTTGCCAGGACACAGGAGTTTAACTCCCCTTCTCTTTCCAACAGTGCCAAGGGCTCTTTAATGACCAAGCAGACAGATCCCGCATTTAATGTCTCATCTAAAGGTCAGCATCTCCACCACACTAGGTTATCCTACTGAGCCACAGAAAAAAGCGCCACCTACTGGTCCAGCAATTACACTTACAGCAGCAAACCTTCTGTTGTGTCTCCCATTATTGGGTACTGTGCTTAATAGCTCAGTTTAATGAGAACAGGCTACAAGGCTACTGCTTCCTTAAACTGTCTAACAGATGATGCAAATGTATAACAGGGTATTTGGGACGGGCTAGCTCATCATATCAATCCACTCACTCTAGAAGCATGTCATCTTCAGTGAAGGGCACGTCTTCAATCAGCACTGCAGAGTGGACGTTGAAGAAGATACCCAGCAGCAACTGGTGTGGACGAGGACGAAAGCAAGACAGAGGTTAAACGCACTGGTTTGATCCGCCTATATCTGGAAACAGGTACACAATACAAAACACTGCAAACAGCTGCCCAGTGTGTGCAAAACACACAACACTGCCCGCCTAGTGACTTCCTAACCCTGCAAGTCTCAGCTACCTGTATCCTCCTGCAGGCAGCTGACCCTGAGAAAACAGGTCCTTGGTTTTACACACTGGTTCAGTCCTTGAAAAATGACATGTGGCCATACAGACGTCACACACTGACTTGGTGCGTCTCCACTTAACGCGGTTGTCACCAGGCTGAGTTAAAGGTGTAGCCTGTCACCGTCTTGTCAGCGAGGAGCGCGAATCAATCAGTTTAATTTGTGAGTGGAGAATGAAAAATGAAAAATTTCAGCGAGCTGCTTTGGGCAATGATACCAGCAGCATACAGCGCTAAAACGGCCATCATGAAGCTCCACACTCCTTATCATCTTCAGATAACTGTGCCAACAGCCACTATCTTCCAATACTAGCATTAATCAATTAAAGACATCTGTGTACGTACTGAAATAGTTCTAAGTACTCTGAGAGAGATGAAAAGTACTGAGGCCTGTGAGCGTTCACACTATTATTAGGTCCTCTGGGACGCCTTTCTGAAACACTTCTTCCTCCCCACTGGAGACCGTGCCACAGTTCCCAAGCCAGAAAGAGGGAACTAGAAACTGGACTCCCCCGGTCTCCGTAACACATTCACCCCGCCGTTTATCTTTGTGCGGAGGTTTTATGTAACAACGTGTAAAACGATAAAAAAAACAAACCACAGAAACATGCAGGCAGACAGACACAGATGGATGTTTCAGAAGCTGCTCATCGCGCAGTCACTATCACAAGATCGTGGTGTCACTGAACCCGTGACCCTGTCCCTAACACCGGTGGGACTAGAAGTAACAGACGAGGGGAGAAAGAAATGACTTGAACAATTGCGATTGATTCAAGTGCCATGCAATTAGCTAGCGTACTGTACGTCACCGCTCCCTGTCGCGTCTTAACCGTGGCTAAATGTGGAAATACTGAAACACGTATTGAAAACGGTAAGGATTACCTCCGCGGAGCTCACCTTCGACGGCTTCTGGATTTCCCAAAGGGAAGTGTTAATTACTGTGCAATTCACGGAACGAATACAAAACGTTTATATATCATATCTGTCAGAGCAGCTAGGAGACAGTCGTACAGAAACCGAAGTATAAACAGCATTTTCTCTACTATGAATAATAATAATAAAAAAATGTAATTTTACCAGCATAATGACTCCCCAGATGCTGAGTACTATTCCGCAGGCGGCCAGTTTTGGACCGCAAAATAAAAGGGACGCCATTGCCTTATTGAAGAGACAGATGTCCGCTTCTTATTTGTTTATTTTGCGCGCTTTTATACTCCCTTCAAGTCCGGAATCCGCTTTTCATCGGCTATACTTTCAAACTGCCTTCTGTCGAAAGACAGTCGCCCGTCTGAATAAAAACAGACGGACCGCTGTGACCTCCTCTCAGCTGATCTGCACAGGATATTCGGCCGTTTCCGGAGACACTCGGCTCCCACCGGCAGGACAGCTACCACTGTCTGAAAAGAGGGGTATAAAGGTAAGTATTATTCTTCGAGAACCCCTTAGGAAGATAGTCTTCATGGAGTGATGCGTAAAGAAATATTATACTTATTAGGTTGCAGCTTTTTCCAAACTTACTCAAATGTTAGGTATTATAGTGGATACCTTTCTTTATGGGACCATCAAGATACTTCCCTCCTCTTAGAAGGCTCCAAATTAGACGTGTCAATTTCTAAAGCACAGGGTCACCATAAAACATATTATGCAAACAGTTTCCTTGATGAAAAGGGGGCTAATACATAAGAGGTTTAAAAACTACGTATTAATGCTATATTAACTCTTTTCAAAATAGATAGGATTATTTTACACTTGGAGGACTGAAATCCTATTTCCCCCTCCTATATTTCTGAATATGGCACAGCCCAGAGCGGTCATGTGACGGCAAACTCCGTCACCAGCCTGGGGGGAGGGGGGGCTGTGACGTCAGGTGGCCGACTCCGAGAACTGGCGCAAAATGGCTGAAACAAGTACGAACGTGCGTGTTCCTAAAATAGTTTTTTTTACAAAGACAAACAGTAAATACAGCCCTGCTTCAAACCACTTGGGCTTGCCCATCATCACCTTACGTATACTTTTAGACACAGCGCTAACAGGGCGTCAGTGGTTTAGAACACGTATTCCCAAAAAATAAAATATTATTAATGTTACGAAACTTCAAAAAGTATTATAAAAACATTTATTATTTATACTATTTGTAAAGTAAAGTAAGTCTAAGATTATGCCAACACGAATAATGCATTACGACATGATGATTGACAACAATTTAAATGCACACACAATCGCGCCCAAAAACACAGAACGGTAAAATGGATACCGTGATTGACTTATTGACCATCAATATGCGAAGAATGGACAAATCACGGATCAGGCTGGGAGAAATTCTAACAACCACTTATAACAGTCCGAAGCCGCTGCTCTCTAATGCAGTTAAAATGCGTCTTGACTGACGAAGCCTGTGTCTAATAGAGTAAGGGCGGGGCGGGACTCCGCAGAATGAGTGTCACGCAACCTTGGCCAATCAGCAGCCGAGGACCGGGGTTGTGGACCAATAGACGCGCAAGCCGCGCGGGTGGCTGGGGTTTCCTGCTCGCGCTCTAGTTGCTGTCTTTTTATTTTAATTTGAGCAAAATTGGCCGAAATGGGCTCACTGGATGGGTTAGGAAGTCCGCGTTTTTCGTTGGCATGATCAAAATGGTTGTTTTCACCCCCGGGGGAGCGTTATACAGGTTTCCGAGGTCTGTACGTCTGTCATAATGATAGGAGTGAAGGAGGCCTGGGTATTGTTTTGTACTGAATGGACACAGAATATAGTTTAACCTGAAGCGCGATGCGACTTTCATGCCAGTTCTTTCCTGTAACGTCCACGTTATAGAAAATAAAGTGTTTAATTTGTGCTTTGACATGCAGTGCGGGGGGGGAAATACAGTGCACTTGCATTTGTAAAGCACAACGTTTTTAATTTCAGAAAAGAAAGCAACGGCAACATTGTTCTGAAGTGACACTGGCAGAGTGTATTTTGCTTCTAAGCTTAGTCAATGTAGTATCTGTTTGATTGTGTTTTGCATTGGAGGGCTCCCAGCATGTGCCACCGCAGTTAGATGATTTAGATCCTCTGCAGACCCCGGAGTGTTTTTATTTGTCCTTTCCAAGTATTCAGTGGGGAAAAAATGACTTCAGCGTCGACTAAGGTAGGTGCTCTAAGAACATACCACCTTCTATTGCCCGTTTCCTTCAGGGGTATTCTTTTTAAAGCGCGTTTTCTTTAACGGAACGTCTCAAAAGCACAATTTATTTAGCCGAAAACGAAGAACTGTGATGTGTTTTCAGAATCTCTTTAGGGTGAATCTCGAGACAATGGTAAAGACTTTTTTAACTTATGCCGAGCCTTATTATAATTCAGTTGGCATTTTACTGATGAAATACGGGTTAAGTAGCTTGTACAGTGATAGAAAAGAAGTCCATCGCCTTGGATTAAAACTCTGTCTTCCCGTCAGGAGTCTAGGGTCCTAACCACAACTTCGCGCTGCTAAACAGAGTAATTTATCACGGTGTTTTTGTAATCGTCTTCAAACGAGTCGGGAGTAAGCGGCTGGAGAAAAACGATACTTTTTATCCACATGACCCTGTCGGTTACTTCGGTTCTGTAGTTTGAATAACTGTTCAGGTGATGACGCACTCCTTTTAAAACCCGAAAACAGGTCCCCCCGGTTTCTTCTTTGAGGTTCTGATGCACGTCTGGCGTATTTACACGTGAGGTTTGGCAAGAAGTTGGCAAACTTCAAAAAGTTGTGGCACAAAGGAGAGATGCGCAGTTCTCGGTGTCGGCCGCGCGGTGTCGCTGTTGGACTGTGGCACCTTGGCCTTTCCTCTCCCTCCTCGCCCTTTCTTCCTTTATTATACCTTGACGAGGTGTCAAGGCTGCGATGAGCCGGACTCTTCTTTATACAGTAGCTTCAAGATGAGCCCAATGCGGTTTTGACAGCCGAACCCAAGATGCTTTAGTATTTCCGAAGATATATTTTGAGTAATTCTAATTTGTTTTGTACAACGTCTCAGGGGTAGAGTTGTGTAGGCTCGTTTTTTCAAAGCAGGTAACTCCAGACTCGAAGTTTAAAAATCACGTGGGAAACGACGGCTGCCTGGTTCACTAGCTGAATGCATTTTTCACGTTTCACTGTATATAAAGACTGAACGGGCTGTAAAGATCTCTCGAGGTTGTCTTCCCCCCCCACCCCGGTGATGCTGTTAACTCCTAGGGCGGCTTCTCTGATAACTGGACACGCTGCCCTCGGCTCTGCTTCTCTTGTTATTCCAATGACGTAGTAGCTTGAAATATTTTCGGCTTTTTTTTTTTTAGCAATTGTGTGGAAAGGGTGGAACAGCCAATTGTCCAACTCTGTAATAAGCTGGACATTCCCATCAGTTGTGGGTGGCTTGCACAGTCCGGTGCTTCCCGACGAACCTGAGGCTGTCAAAGTTCAGAGGGAGCTGTTGGCTTCACGGGTCAGTCCGGTTTGGGGCGCCTGCCCGTGTAAGAATGCCCCCTCTCCGCTTCGCACCCCCCTTCTGTGTGCCTGATGGTCCGTCTTTTGCAGGTGGGGGAGATCTTCTCCGCGGCAGGTGCTGCCTTCACCAAACTGGGGGAGTTGACCATGCAGCTGCACCCGGTGGCCGACTCCAGTCCGGCTGGGTGAGTCGCGATGACGCCATTGTAGACAGGGCTGACCCCCGCCTCGGCCTCGGCCTCGGCCTCCCCATCCTGTCCCGAGTCCCCATCCTGTCACAGCGGGAGCCTGCTGCTGCCGTGTCTTCCAGTCTCGTTTCAGAGCTCGGCTTGTGTGGGTAAACGATCTGCTTCGCTCCCCAGGTCTCCTTCAGATTGACCGTATAAGGCAGCATGGGCCGCTCCAGTTCACGAGAGCTTGGAGTCCTGCAGAGTTTATAGGTAGTATTCACTTAGCATGTGGTTAGGACTTAAGAAAACAGCTCAGCTGACTAATTATCCATTTAGCTCGCTTAAGTTATGACCAAAGGTGTAATGAAAACCAGCCGCCCTTGGGAGCTGAGGGTGTCCACCTCTGGAATGCATGTGTAGTTGCAGGCTGCTTTCTGTGCATCTCCAGTCCACTTTAAGACCGTTAAGTGACGAGCTGCCACACACTGAACTCTCCTCATGAGCGATTTTCTCTTGAGTCTGCCGGAATCATTCTGCCATGTCCAGCGGTTTTGAAGGCTCCCCCCCTCTTCCTTCATCGCCGACGGTGAGCTCTTCCTACTCGCTGTGGTGGCTTTAAGCCATGTGTTGTGCCAGTTATTTCCCCCTGCGGGCTCACATGTGGCCTCCCCCCCAAGCAAATCCCTTTTTACCTCTAACGGATGGGTCTGTGTGTGCTGGGCTGTGAGCGTTCTGCTCAGCTGCTGGTATGTCTTGGAAGGGCAATAGATCTTCAGCCCAGCATAATCGGTGGGTGTGGGGTGTGCCGAGCCAACGTCCGTGAATGCCCCTCCCCATTCCCTGGGCACTGTCTTCATTAGAGCTCACCGGAAAACCCCAGCGAGAGGGGTTGCCCCATAGTAAGGCATCTGTGCAGAAAACGAAAGCCTGTAAGGGATTCTGTTTTGTTTCAAAACAAACAAACAAACAAACAGGTGGTGGGCAGATGAGGAAGGGGGTTGTATACCGAAACAACTGGTGTGGAGATACTTAAAGAAGTGGAAGGGATTTTCAACTTTTGACCAGAATCATCCAGTGTAGCCTGCCCCCGCGGGAGTAACCGATGCCCTCAAGAGATTGGCCATCCGGTTCGCCTTTCAGAACAACGGGTGCTGTGCCTGGAAACAGGTGGTGGAGGTATTATGGGTCAAAGACGCTTTTACTATCCTATCCACTTTAAATAATTCATGATGTTCGTCCGAAATCCAAAAAGGCTGGAGATCACGTCCTCTTTGCAGGGTGACACCCGGCGTGTGCGTGTGCGTGCGCGCGTGCGTGTATGTGCGTGTGTTGAGGGGGAGGCGCGGCGTGACAGAGCAGCACGCGGCGAGGCGGGGACAGTGCGAGCTGGCGTGCCATTGCCCCTGTGTGTGCTGTCTGTCTCTGCAGAGCCAAGTGGACGGACACGGAGATTGACATGCTGCGTGCAGCCGTGCGGCGGTTTGGGGACGACTTGAACAAAATCAGCTCTGTCATCAAGGACCGCACTGTGTAAGGACCATCCCCAAGACCTGTCCAGCCCACCCTTGCATCCTTCCCACCACCCCCGACTCGGCTTAGATCCACTCCGGGGCGCGGGTGAATTGGGATACAGATGTTGCTCATTCAATATATGCTGTAACGGAATTGCGAGGTCTAATACTCCTGTTGGCTTTGTTTCTTATTCCCATTGAATTGGGTCTCAGGTTAAATCAAAACAGTTGAGAAATGACGCATGCTGCTTTTGAGAGGTTGCTGACCAGCGTGGTTCGAGTCCGACATTAGTGATGCAAATATGCTTATACCAGGCCGAGCGCTCACTCCCCCTTTCTGGATAAGTTGGCCGTGTCCTGCGCTGAACTCTGGTCAGGCTCAAGAGAAAACGCGCTGTTTCCTCTGGGGGTGTCCAGTGTGTGAAGGCTGTGCTGCTGCTGTGGATAGCTCTGTTTATAAATAGTCCCAGGCAATTCATGACCAGATTTATTGAACTCTGCATACTTATGCTACTGACACTTTGGTATTTTGTTTGTGAATTTTCTTGCATATATTAGGGTGAATTTAACAATGGTGTAAACTTAAAGAGCCAGGAGTTAACTTCAGTATTAGGGACTGTTGCACTCTTTCTTTCTTGTAATAATTTTCAATTTCTGTCAACAGCATTCCTTCAGGTCTTAGAGGTACAGATAGTGGAAAAAATAATGTCATGTCAATATAAAGCTGATAGGTTGTTGAACCATCACGTGTGGCAGCGATGTCTGCCAGTGTCTGGAATTCTGCCGAAGCATGTGGTACCAATTTTCACGAGAGTGTCTGTCAACTCGCGCCTGGTTGATGGAGGTAGAAAATGCTTTCTCGGGCATCATTGCAGAATATGCTATAAATGTTTGAATTGGATTCCGATCTGATGACTGAAAAGGCCGTGAGATCTGAATAAAATCAGTGTCATGCCCAACAAACCACTGGGCGGCCACATGTGCTTCATGGATGGGGTTCCATTTTTATCCTGGAGACCAGCCCCCGTTGCAGGAAAGAAATGCTGCAACACAGGGTGAAGATGATTACTTAATACCATTAAACTCTGGTTTGAATTGACCTAGCTTTCTAAGGGAATGAGTGAACCCAAACCATTCCAGGGAAAGGCTCATCAAGCATTCGGCTGTAGAGTCCTTAGGGTGGGGCTATGTGCGCTCATGGTTGTCAAGAATGTGGAGAAGGATGAGTCGTCTGTCCACATCATATTTCTCCACTGCTTGGTAGTCCATTGCCTGTGCTCTTTGCACTACTCGCCCTGCAGTTGTGTACATCCAGATTGGTCTGTGCACAGCAGCACGATTATGGTATCGTGGTCTGTGGAATTCCTGGTGGACAGCTTTTTATGAAACTGTCTGTTCTTTCCCCAATATGAAACAGGAAGTCAGACGATCTGCAGTTGCTTTCTTATTTTGCCTTGCACTTTGAATTGTCGCGCAGATATCACAATCCCGGAGTGTGCATCTGCTCGCTGTTGCCCTATTCTGATGATGTCTTTCCCCTGGGAGTCACACGCTTATATCACCTTAGACACTGTTGCTTGTGAAATATAAGCAAGTTGAGTTGGTTGAGCCAATTAAGATCTAAAACTCTGCTGACCTGACTTCCTATGCAAATAATCCATTCATTTAGACCCTTAAGATCAGAGGTGGAATAAGAAAAAGGGAACCTGCATCAACAACTGCAGCCTGCAGTGACTGTAGCCTCTTCCTACAGTTTCTCAGAGACTCTATGGGAGGTTTAATTCCATTCCCAGATCCCCTAAGAATTAATTTGATTACTTTAAGACTTCACAGAATTGTGTAGAATGGAAAGCAAATGCTGGATTGCGGGTTGCACCAACAGGCCTGTCCTGCAGGGGGCGCCCCAGGTCTGCAGCTGGAAAACATCTCTGCATCTCGCAACTACTCGGGCTGAATCTGACTCCAGCTTTTTGCTTTCCTTTATTTTCACTCCCATTTTGAGTTGTGGTGTTGGGAATTTGACGTGAATTTGACATCTTTCTATCTGCTGCTGCTTCACTCAATAGTGCAATTCTGTGAGCACAGTAATCAGAATGTGTGGCCTATTAAAATCCAAAACGTTTATTGGTATTATCTTTCATTTGTATAAGACTTTCATATGTAATTTTTGCTTTTTTATTGTCAGGTTAGATGCAGGAGTTCATGCCTTTTATTAGATATGGAACTGTGTTCTTGTGCAACTTTGATTTCTCAAAGGGTTAACAAGAAGAGGTTAATATGATCTGCTAATATCCACTTCTGGTTCTTAAAAATATTGTTCACTTGCTTTCGCTGAGCGGAGACTAGTCATCTTAGGTGACTGATTGGCAATGGCTGGACGGTTTCATCAGCCCCTTGACTCTCTTTAAGCAAAGTCTGAACCGTAACCTCCAGGCTAAAAAAGTCTAATGCTGTAATTGTAGGTCTGTATTCCATCTTTAACTGCATCTGTCCCTCCTCGAAGCAGTGCTCAAATCAAGACGACAGTAAAGAGGAAGCTGTACGAGGACAGCGGGGTTCCCCTCTCCTCTGAATCTCCCAAGAAGACGCCCAAGAAAACCCAGGTTTCCGTGGCGACAACCCCAGCTGTCATCACTGTGCCAACCTCGCAAGTTGTCGTGACGACAGCCCTGCAGGACCCTTCTCCCGCACCCTCAGCCATCAAGAAGCAGAAGACGGCAGGTGAGTAAGGCACAGGTGGTCTGTACATGACCTTGTCTCATTCAGGGTTGGACTATGTGGTAGTTCAAAGTACGGCGATCCCAAAAAAGAGGGCCTTTTATTAGATGTTTAAAATGTAATGCATGAGTTAATTTGCTGAATGTGTTTATTAATGCAGATGTTGATGGCAAAGCATATAGAAGCCCCCATAAAGTCTTACCTCCCTGATTGCTGTCACTTTGTCTCTCTTGGAGGGTTTAGGTCTGAAATTGGTCTCTTCAAGTCTGGTGTTCCTCAGGGCTCGATACTGGGTCCCCTACTTTTCAGCGTTTACATGTTTCCACTTGGTCAGCTTTTAAGATCACATGGCCTCAACTATTATTTCTATGTTGATGATACTCAAATATACATCCATACCAAACCTGACACTGATGTGGCTCTCTCTATTCTATCTTATTGCATCTCTGACATAAAAACTCAAAATTTCCTTCATCTTAACTGTGACAAGACTGAAGTCATGCTTATTGGCACCCCCATCAACTTCGTAAAGCCAGTCCTGTAACCCTGTCTGTGGATGGTACCGTACTTGAGCTTCATTCTTAATTGAAAAACCTTGGGGTTATATTTGATTTAGGCTTAACATTCGACCCGCATGTGCAGCATATTGTTAAAACATCTTTCTTTCACCTCAGAAACATCGCTAGACTACGCCCCATGTTATCACCAACTGTAGCTGAAAATCTGATCAACACATTTGTCTTCTCACGAATTGACTACTGTAATGTTCTACTTGCTGGGGTATCTAAATCCACATTGAACAAACTCCAGTATGTCCAAAATTCAGCAGCAAGAATCCTGACCAGGTCTAGTGCAAGTGATCATATTACTCCTATCCTGGAGTCCTTGCACTGGCTTCCTGTCAAATTCCTTGTGGACTTTAAAATCCTCATGCTCACCTACAAGGCTCTGCATGGCTTGGCACCTCAGTACCTGTCTGAACTATTATCGCCCTACTCCCCACCTCGCAACCTTCGCTCTTCTAATTCTGGTCTCCTAACTGTCCCCCAAGCCCGTCTACACTGTATGGGTGACAGGGCCTTCTCCTGTTATGCCCCCAAGCTCTGGAACTCTCTGCCCAAGGATATCAGAGAGTCACCTGCTCTAAACTCCTTCAAATCCAGACTCAAAACCTTCTTTTGAAGGGCCTTTACTTAACTGGTTCCATTCTTTACCCCTCTGCTCCTACTGTGTTTAGTACCACCATCTACTGTCTCCTCTGTGTATTCTCATCGTGTTTATCTTGTGCGTTTTGTATTGTTTATTTTTAATTGTTGTTGCTGTTGTCATTCTGTAAAGTGCTTTGAGAAGCCACCTTTAAAGGCACTATATAAAATAAAAAGTTTATTATTATTATAAAAGGGGGCAGTAGCTTACACTTAGTGGACTGGAGTGTTGCTTTGCTTAAGCTGCAGAATTACAGTTTGCTCCTCTTGGTCAATACCACGTCGATATACTGTTATCAGTCAGCAGTGGCTTAGTGTTTATCTCTGTCCTGGCAGATGTCACTCTGAGTGCACTGAATGACTCAGATGTGAACAGTGACCTTGTGGACATTGAGGGACTGGAAACGGGCTCCACCACTAAGAAGCTCAACTTTGACCAGGGTGAGAACCAAGGCCTGTGCCTCTATGCACTGTGCCATTCTTCCTGCTACCTCTCCTTCTGTTTTTGTATTCCCTGTCCATATATGCTGTCTGGTACTGTGGTTTATATTCTCTAATCATTTCTATATAGTTGCACTGTTGGTTTTTTTTTAGTCTGTTCTTTCTGTCATTATGATGTCTCTTTGCCTGCTGTGTGTTTATCAGAGAGCCTCAATTTGGACTCCAGTTTGATTATGAACTCCAGCGACCTGCCCCTCCTCTCGCGCTGATGCCCTTCCCCCACGAGGCCGGCCAGTCCTCACCCAGGCAGGAAATGACACGTTGCGAGACGTCAAAACATCAGGCATGGAAAAGGACAGCACCGAGGCAGTGGGGACAAGTCACATTAGCTGTTTAAAAGGATCATTTTCTCAAATCTCAAAAAGTGGGGGAAAAATACGGAACAGTTACTACCTGCATACCAAGCTTCCTTGCAATGTTTGTCATTTATCATGGAATCATTATAGTTGGGGGGGGGGGGGAACAAATATCATGATGAAAACTATGAAAAGCTCCTGGTTTTGTTTTTTTCGGCATCCTGTACTTGACTGAAAGGTGGAGAGACAGGACAGCTGCAGGTGGAGGGGAGAGGTGTGTTGGTGAAGCCGTCCCAAGCTGTCCTACTTCATTCAGAGGGCCCGAGATTATTGCTTTGTCTTACGTTTTGGACTATCTTGTGCTCTCTGGAGGAAAAAAATGCTATTAAATAGCATTTTTTTTTTTTTTTAGAAAAAAAGAGACAAGGTCGAATGGTGAATTTTCATTGCCGAAAGGATTCATCTTCAGATGCAGTTCCAGGGATGGCTCACCCATCTGGGTGCATCGGACTCCAGCAGGGTTTATGTGTGGTTTCTGAGGATCTTCGGTGACTTCAGAACAAAGTCGGGGAGATTCACTCAATGGAAGAGCTCAATTTGAGTGAAAACCTGAATATTTTACATCTTTCCCTGACCGGACAGAAGCACTCCTAACTTACCTGAGCCAGTCTCATGACAAAGGGTTCAAAAACCTCCTGTGTTTTTCCTCTGTTAGCAGACTAATTCTAAACTATTTCTGCTCAAATTTTTTAAAAAAAGACAGTAGGCTAGGTGAGTTTTAGTTTAAATGCAACTCCCTGCTTCTGTGAGCTTACAGTGATAGAGACTGCTCACATAAAGCACTGTGGAGATGGAATTTCAGTGTCAAATAGACAAGGGGCAGACAGGTGTCATGATGATCAAAATCGGGTGGATATAACATACCATTTAAAAAAAGATTGGCCCTCCTACATCTACTGTTTCTAAAGACTCAAAGAACCCTGCTGGACTGTGTTTCTTAGGGATTGTGTTTACCACACATGGTGTATAGGGTCCAAGTGTAATATTACTAGTTTTTTAGTCTGTCTCAATTCAATTTTTATTTTTTTTAATATGCTTTTTACGACTGCAGATATTACCTGGTCCTAAGCGATGAGTTGGGTTTTGGGAGCAAGTGGAATTATTAAAGGATATTTTTCTATCATGTCAGATAGACATTTCTAGGTCTACTGAATAAAACATTGTGCTTAAAATTTTACAAAGTGAATTATTTTTCTCTATACAAATTTACATTTCCTGCTGTCCTGTACGCTGGCTTCTACAAAGGAATCTAAAGTCTTTTCAGTAGAAGACTGACTTGTTGGAAATATTCACTTCTGATGAAAATAGAGGGTTATTTCACTCCGCTGAATATGTAGCTAGATTTGTTTTATTGTTGAATTTAGTGTATTTACAACAGGAAAAATAATTTAAAGCATGCAGTGTTCTTGGGTTTTATTGTTTCAGGTCAGTAATTGAGAAATGAAAGGGCGTTTGGTTCTTCTTGCAGCTTTCAAGAGTGTGCATAATAGTATCCTACTTCTGAAATGGCATGTAGTGGCAGTTTGACTTATTTTCTATTTTATGGGTGCAGATTTGCTGTGAATACTTGTTGCACAGCTTATGTTCTTGATTACTTGCACCTCTGTTGAGGTCACGGCTGTAGTTGTTTTTAGGCCAATAATAAAGAAACAAAGCCAATACAAGCAACATAAAAGTTGCAGAAAATCCCCAGGCAATGCCAGACACCAAATGCGCTTTGTCAAGTAATAAAAATCATGGAACACAACAACCCAATCAGTTCTGTTAATTCCAGTCTCCTTGTCCTGTGTGGGAACTGCTGCTTGATCATTATTCTAAGATGGGTAACCTTGGTTCTTCTGGGCCATGCCAAGGCTCAGATGTAAATGGTGCTGTAATTCTCATAATTGGCCTAGCAGCGGTTGGTCCTTTTTAATAATAAGGGTTGGACTGAAGCATGACAATGGAATACAGTTGATATCCACACTGATTACCTACCTGTCACCAAAAAGGACAATTGCTTCATATTTCCTTAACTGTACCTTGAATAGTCAAAGGTTAAGTGTGGAATACAGCATTGCTGTACTTTCTGGTAAATACACCAAGTTTGTGGAAACTTGTTTGTAAACTTTACCCTGTTGTGTGATGATGGCTTTTTTTTTCCTTTGCAATTTTTCTCCTTTATTAAGTTGATATAAATTGTTTTGGTGTAACTTGTAGATAGTTTGATAGTGATCAACACATATGCATTTGTACAACCGTGTAATTAAAACCAAGTTTTTAAAAGCAGTGCGATGTAATAATGTAGTAAATGTAATTTTAAACAATCCAATTCTGTTCTTATAGTTTGTGGTTATTTGTTGAGAAAAAGCAAGCCTCTTCTTGCTTAACACAAAGTGCTTTGAATACTGCCATTAGACAACTCATTCTTAATTTAGTTACATAAATGTAATTACATATTGAAAAGCCGAGATTGTGTCTACTGACAAAATGCAGTAACGTAGTGCAGTTGCATTTGTCTACCTCGCGTATGAAGGTGGCCCTGGTCCTTTCTGCCTAAGCTTGCTGATGTCTAACACAGGTGTCAGGATCAACAGGAAGCTCAAGTAATATTTAAGGCCCTCCTCTGTGCTACAAATGCAATAAGTGTACTAAAATACACAAAATACTTTGTCAATACTATAATTGCACAAAAAGATCACAGCACTTCTGGAGTAAGAAGGCTGATGCAGTGTCTGCTAGTGTATATAGGTTAGGCCCCCCTGCTCTGTAAATAAAGTGAACTTCTTTTGAACAGCTTATGGCTACCTTCTTCCACTAGTGTAATTTCTCATCCTTGGTAACATTTTACATGAAATATTTGGTGTTTTCCAAGTTCCATTATAACCATTTTTTGTATACTGTACCTATAGAAATTTAATGCTCTGTTATCTCTTATATGGATACTGTGAATCTAAATCTACAATGGAATTCACTATTTTAAGACCATCTGTAATTGTTTTAGTCTTTTTAGATAGAATCTACTGAATTCAAGTTATGAAACAATTTGTAGTTTCATTACTACCTATTTTTTAAAAAACTAAACCCTTTTCTAACCTGTGAAAGTTAAAAGCATAACTCACTGACAACATCCAATAATAAATCAAAGTTGTATAACTATCACTGAAGAGAATTTTGATTTTGAATCTAAATCTACAATGGAATTCACTATTTTAAGACCATCTGTAATTGTTTTAGTCTTTTTAGATAGAATCTACTGAATTCAAGTTATGAAACAATTTGTAGTTTCATTACTACCTATTTTTTAAAAAACTAAACCCTTTTCTAACCTGTGAAAGTTAAAAGCATAACTCACTGACAACATCCAATAATAAATCAAAGTTGTATAACTATCACTGAAGAGAATTTTGATCTGATTGCAAAAAAAGTACTTAAAAAAAATAAGAAAATAAAACTGTACGCCAAAAGAGATTTGAAATTAAGTTTATTTTTCCATGAGAAAGTGACAGTGATTTCCAGCCTCAGCTGATCTGCATTAATTCTAGTAATATTCACTGAGCCTTTCCGGGATCATTCTGCCATTCCCTTATACAGCCGTGTCCAGCTGAGGTCTGTGCAAGTCTGATTGGTGTCTCCCCCCCTGAGGTCCAGCAGCACCGAAGTTGTTTTGACTGCATCCAGCAGATGTCCAGCTGTGTATGAGCTGCATGTCCAGTGTAGACCCAGTCAAGTCTAAGCTGTGTGTTGACAGTGTCAGCCACACTGGAGCAGCACAAGCTATACTGGCAGCCCAGTTTGAGGGCAGCTACCAATATTGATGTGCTGCTACAGCCAGGCAGACAGAGCTGGACGACACGTGTGACCACATAGTAACAACACACGGCACCATCAATTATTGTGTACAAAACCAGTGACGCCACAGTAACAGTACCATCAAGGACTGTGTATGCCATGATTAATCCTGATTAATCTTGGCCATACATCTATATGTTAAATGTATCAGGAGTATGTAATTACATACAAAATTAACCTGGCTACTGAGTGCAGTCAAGGCACCAGGAATTCAGCGAAAGAAAATTTAGTATTCTATTACATTAGTTTGGCAGGAGCTAGTGTGACGCATCTAAGATATTTCACTAAAAGAACACCATAATAATGGTTTGCCTTTATTTCTGCTTTTGAGCCTTCTTTTTTTGAAGATGAAACCTCTTCTACTTTTCACAGTAACCAAAACACAGCAAGAGAAGAAAAAACGTACTTCCTTTCCCCAGCACTACTGCAGTACAGTACTAACGTAAAGGTGTTAGGTATATTATCAAATGAGGTACAAAGACATTATTGTTTAAAACATGGCTGCTTTGTTGCACTGTAGCCTGGCTTTCTCTTGTGCTGTTTCAGTTACACAATTTATGAGGCAAATAAAAGCACCTTCTTGCTCATACAATAAATGCCAGTCAGTGTTAGATTACTAGGTACCATTTTCCAACAGTTGAGCCTAATGTGGCCTAACTCTTTATTAAGGAATGTACCCTTGTGTATGTGAATGAGTGACAGAACTTGGGAACAGTCCCAGGTTTTTGTAACCTTTTTTTAAAATTTATACCCATAAATGGGAAGTCTTACATACTCTTCAGTTATGATGACATGTAGGTAAATTTTAATTGTAATGTAAAATTTAGCTAGGTAATTGAATACAAAAACTCTTATAATTTCAATGCAAACCATCACCACATCCTGTACAAGACAAGACATTCTCCTGCCTAGTAGATGACAGGAATAAAAGGAGCGGCTGTTTCTCAGGTACTGCTGGATGGTGGATGTCCCAGTGCTCCCAGTAACAGCACATAATGGTTTGGACCTGTACTGGGAGCCTGCAAACCATGATGTGCTGCTATAGGGCGCGCAGGAGCCAGGGAGTGAGCTGGAGCTCCGAAAGGATGATTGTTTTTATAACAAGGTTGTCACAAACTATTTCAAATTCTGTAAAAAAAAAACTAAAACACAAGACAAACTAGTTGGTTTATACTCCTCTCTTTTAGTAAAGGTAAAATAGCTACCCTACTGAAACATGTTAAAAAACTAATGCTTCATGTCAGTTCCCATATTTCTTTTTTTGTCCTGGGTTGCTTTATGTAAAATATTTTTGCAGTGTTTTGGACTAATTCACTGATAAGATAACAAATACCTGTATTTCAATATCTGTTTGTCTTCTTTTACAAGGAACTGTTGTATATTTCACACCACACGAAACGGAGACTGAAGGCTTCCGAGTGCTTCTCTTCAAAAGACATTTACAATAACCCAAGGCTTTTCTGAAACAAAGGTAGAGCTCTTCATACTAAATGCTTTCAGTGGGGTCATTTTACAGAATTGTCTGTATTATTACTGCTGAGCCAGCATCTTAGGGAATAGCTTTAGGGAATTGACTGAAGCTTGAAGGACTCAGTAGATCACTCACTGTTTCTGTTTGAAGGCCTTCAGAGTCTATCGCCCAGCACTGCAGAATCCTCACCATCTTCAAAGCTTGAGTGTTTGTTAGTTAGTGAGCATCAAAACTGTGAATCCACAGGTACAAATTTGTGTTCTTATGGCCTGTAATTATAAATGCAGGGCCTACTGTGAGGCATGTGGAAAAACAGAGCAGAGAGGCCCTCATTGACCTACTATGGGACCTCTGGCAGAACAGCCCTTTCTAACTTGCTATGGGGCAACTAAAGGAACAGCCCTAACTGACCAACAGGGCCAATTGCTGTAGAAGCTACGCTAGACATCACACTGATGCCTCCCATGAGGATGGAGCTTGAATCATCCAAGTGACAAGACTATTCTGGATACTTGTAAATGATATAAAATAGACTATATTTAAAATTCCTCATATAACCTTTTTTTTTCCTCCTAATAAGGCAAGGTCAGATTATTTTTTAAAGTTTTATATTGAAAATATTCGTGTCTGTTTTTTTCAATTGGTTACCACTGTTTTAATTCACAGTTTAGATTGTAAGTAATTACAATGTGAGGGGGCTGCTGCTGACTGGAACAAAACACCCAACAAAACCTGTAAGAAGATGATCCTGTTGTATCAAGAAAAGAGACTGAGGAGTTATGAACAGCATCACTGGACTGGAGAACACTGGGCCAGGGATTTTCAGGGCCCAACACTCAACACAGAGACACTTCTCATCGCCAAATCCAGTACAGCAGAGTACACAATCCACACACTCACACAGCAGATCTGCCCTGCCTGCACTGACCAGTGAATCTGCTGACCTACACTCCAGCTGTTTGTATTTTAGAATGAATAGCATCATTATTTCTGAGAAATGTAGTCTTCAGTTTGATTTTGTTTTTAAGTTGGGGGTCCCAACTGAGTAGAAAAAGGGATCCCCCAGCCAGAAAGGGTGACCCCCCCCCCATTTCGACCACAGAATTGACTGAATGTGTCTTTGTTAAAGATGATTGTTTGATAGCAACTAAATTCCTCCTTCTAAAAGCCTGATTAAGGGCTACCTCCCTTTTTCTTGCCTTATTCTCTTTTGTTTTTCTATAACCCTTTATTCTTTATCCAGCAGGATAAGACAATAATTCTGTAAATACCCTTTTTTGCTGTTGAAAAAAATAAATGACCTATTGACCTATAAGACTGCTATCTGGGTGGGAGAGCCAGGACAGTGTGACTCTTTGTGTTACAGAGACAGAGCAGTTTAGGAAAGAGTCAGCAGGGAATTCTGACACAGCTACCAAAAACAAAATGGAGGACAGGACCAAGCAGACAAAATGGAGGAAGGGGAAGTACCACTGCTCACAGGCTGTTTCTGGCTAAATGGTTAAAGCACACAAGCAAAAGCAACTTTGTGAAAAAGAACACATCAGTACTACTGACTTTAAATACAGTTACACAAACTGTGACATTAAAACAGGAGCAGAGCGCACATTACATTAGTAAGCACTACAAAGCAATGATGTTCATGTGTTAAATTAGATGATCTGAAGACAAAAAGGAAATTTTCCACGCACCTGTCAGGGGCACCTGCAGTTTTCTGTTCTGCCACAAACAAACGGGGAAAGAGGTGGAAGGTTACATTGTCCTGTAGAAGCAGAAACGAATAAAATGATATACTATTGTTCATAAAAAATAATAAATGGATAAACAGCCAAATGTATTTTAGTACATAGAGGGTAATGAGATGAGTGACGTGGAATTAACCAGAATTATCCATGGGTGGACTAGTGTCTGTAGACACTGCAGAGAGGGAACGGGGTTAAATACAACATAATTAGAAACAGACAAATGGCTACAGGCAGCGCCTTGAAACTCCATTTCCTTCCGAGAATTGGGGGCAATTGTCAGCTTCTATCCTTGCTCTCCAGCTTTTCCATTCCATCTGAACTGAAAGTAACTTATCGTAAAGCAACTATGCCAATTACCTCCTTAATGGATCACAGTGACCGCGGTTCTAGGGCCTTTAGACCCTCTGATTCAAACCAGAGTGTGGAAGCCTCACCTCTTCTACTGTATTCCGCTGAAAGCCCAACCTGGACTTGGACCTGCAATCAATTAACTGTTTACTTTACCTTTAATTAGTTAATAGGGTCCTGTTGCTGAAGATAACCACTGACATAGGATGAGCTGCACTGATACTTGCAGTATAACAAGAAGGAACACAAACAGCTGATTTATAGAAGCCCAATTTGCAGGGATCTCTGTGACCAGAGTCAGCCACTCCTGTGACATACCATCACTCACGCATGGACACCGAACACCATGCAGCACCACATACAGGCGTTAGAATGTATAGTATTACAATACGTGCAGCAGTCCCCTCCAAATCAAAATGGCTTTGAGCAAGACCGTAATGACATGCAACAAACTGCAACAGTTATTAACATGACTAGCATTCTTTCAAATAGGTCCATAATAATTAATCAGCACTTCAGCTGCTGCTCTAACACACCTGGGTTCAGGGACAAAATTTCCCTTTTACTCGGGTATTATATAATAATCACAATACTCTTCCTCCTTAACTCTTGGTGTTTATCAGGCAGCTCAGTATTGAAGCACTATATATATATGCTGTGTGTCCATTAAAAAATTCCCTCAGGGACAATAAACTCTTATCTTATATATTATTTCAATAAAATGTGACCTAACAGGTAGGAAAACTAGTTTGCCTCATCATTTTTTACTGCAAAGTGCAACAGTAAAGTAATTTGTTATTTGACTTAATTCACTACTATAAGCATATTTTTACACCTCTGCAAATTTCAATGTTCCACTACAACTGCACCATCAGTGAAAGTTACATTATTCCAGAGGTTCTCCTTTTTTTATATAATAAATGTTCATGAAAACCTAATTTGTTTAATAAATCCATTTTATGTATTTATGTAGTTTTATTTTTTCACCATACAACTGAAAATACAATTTATTTAATATACACCCAATGTACCGAATGAAGGTCTAACATCGGGCAAATATTAACAACAGGAAAGCCTGTGATTTTATCACTCATGACAAGCACAAACAATACTGTTCTGCCTCTATGTAACTTATCACAACACTTTATTCACAATTTAACTTTAATTCTGAGACTTTTTTTTAAAAAAAGCATGAATAAATCTCACCTGTACAGGTTTATCAGAAAAATGAAATTATTTTTAAAAATGAAAAAGAATACCAAATGCCTTAACTTCAGAGGCTCAGTTTTAGTATGTTAAAAACATTTTCGACAGCTTAGTGAGTGTGAGTGTTCATCTCATTACACTCGAGCATTATTGCATTAAAAGAAACTCAACATACAAATAATTAAATAAATAAATAAACAATTATAAATGTATATTATTTTTTTCAAGTCAGGATTTAATTATCCTTAATCAAAACACAACAGTAACTTCTAATGCTCTAAGCACACAAAAAGAAAAG
Source organism: Atractosteus spatula (assembly GCF_055471065.1). Lineage (NCBI taxonomy): Eukaryota > Metazoa > Chordata > Actinopteri > Semionotiformes > Lepisosteidae > Atractosteus > Atractosteus spatula. The sequence goes on along the minus strand of NC_142708.1, from coordinate 70,546,406 downwards.
CTGCACACAGTGCTGAATACACTGGTGAAATTAAAAGCCATTTGGAAACTCCTTGCAGGACACTCATCATTACAGACTTCCACATGCAAACAAATATATAATGTAATACACATAGTATGTACATGTATGGTACAGATCCTAATGTTTAACTTACAACAGAGTGTGAAGATATGATCTTGCCTTCAAGTTCTATAAAATAAATTCAATTATACAAAAAAAAAACAATTCAGATCAAATGGTTTTCAAGACATGCAGGTGAAACATACAGGTCCTATAGAGCCATTACCCACAGAAAGGGGACAGGCACCTCAGGGCTCTGTTCAGACAACAATGTAGGGAAAAAACAAGAGAAACACACTTTCAAACACAGTGGGAGTCAATACACAGGCAAGACATTAAATAAAATCACAAGTGTAAAGGAAACCTGCTAATATCAATATGTATTGTCATATAAAGAGAATTCCTGTGTATATGTTATCCATAAAGACAGACATAAATTTATACATACAGACACAATATACATACATACAGATAGTATTTCTAGATTAAACTCACACTGCTCACGCAGATTGGTATCTGTGCTGGTGACACACATCTGAAATCTCTGTGTCTGAACCAGACAGGTGGAACAGCAGGAGGCAGGTCGGTGTCAGAACCGAGCCGTGCTACACTGCAAACGGACCAGCTGGTACAGGAACTGAGCCTACTTGATATCCCTGCGGTACCTAAGTGCGACTCAGAGCACAGAGAGTGTGAGAGTGAGACAGGCAGAGAGAGAGAGAGAGGCCTGCTTATGCTGGAGTGGAGAGGCTCCTGGGAGTAGCCAGTTAATAAAATGGCGTGGTTAGTGCTGAGTTAGGCCAGAGATACCCTGATACACACTGCACCCCACACACAGTATTCACTCAAGCCTGGAGCAGCAGCATCCCAGTGATAAGAGTGTTTAAAAAAATATGCCCATTCTGGCAGGGCATTCCTACTCTTATATTCCAACACATTTCAGAAAGATAAAACACAGAAACCAACAAAAAGAAAGATATGTGATGTGGCAAAATTAAATAAATAAAATAAGGTGTCTAAACTTAAGGACTGCTTTTAAAAATTAAGATATTCCAAGATGTTTGAAGGGTTAATTTAATTTTATAAAATGGTAATAATGGTTATTGAATATAATTTTTTATTTTTTAATAGCTTAAATATCTCCTAGCTGGTTTCAGACAGTCCACTAAAACACACCACACCCGATGTGGTGTAAAAAAAATATTCCACATAAAAATGTACAATTAAACACACAATCACAGAAAAATAAGCCCAGAAACATTACGGATTTTCAAATTTACAAACATAAAAATCTGAAAGAAAATGATTTTTTAAAAAAATATCAGAATTCGGCTTTTTTTCCCTTTCTTTCAAAACAGCAGCAATAGAAATAGGCAACTGTACACCCTATCAGCCCCAGATCCGAAAAATAAAAATTTAGAGATCCAAAAATATATTATATCGGAATATTTATATAAAAATAACACGAATTATCAATAAGATGGCGTTTTAAAAAAAAACTATTTATCATTAAAAACCAAGACAGAAATTTAACCAAATAAATCAACTAAATATATACGCATTCAAAGAAAGCAGCTAAGAAACTGAAAAAATGAAATAAAATGCGTTTCTATGAATTTACAAGAGTGATAGGATGCAGCAGTGGTGAGTTTTGATACGTTTGCTGCTAAAATAATTTTGGTTGAAAGTGATCACGTCAGCACGCGGAGAGTAGGCTCTGTTGAACAGGCTCATTACCACGACAGGCAGTCTCAATCAGGAAAAAAAAACAGAAAAATCAAGACGTACATGAAACCACTCCACATAAACTGGTCTCTCTTCCTCTCTCAACATCTAAAGCTCAGAAAAACCCACCACAGTACGAACAAAAAAATAAAGAGCACCACTTACCTCCAAGTCCAGAACAATAATGCAAAATAATAAGAAAATGCATGTACAGAAATAATAATTGCCAAACAGTCTGAGAGCAAACCCACATGACCAAACAAACAAACAGCATGAGCAAAAACACACATGCATCAAAAGCCAGAGAAAAACAAAATATTATATTCGCCTTGATTTTGTATTTGTAAAGCTGCCCTGCTTGTGTCACTCTCTCTCACACACACACACGCACACAAAAACAGTTAAAAATTTCAAATGGACACAAAAAAAAAACAACCACTGCTTTCCTGGAACAAAATAAAAAAGTCGGGTCAAACAAACACTTCAGTAAACCCAAGATTTTGCCCTAGATATAGCAGAAGAAGAAGAAGAAGGAGAAAAAGAAGAAAAAAATCTCATGAAAGGATAAGGAAAAAAAAGAGACTTTTTCAGACTTAAAACCACCTCACAATGGGACTTTCCAATCAAAATTAAGAAGAAGGAACTCTCCCCGTTTAAAAAGGGGGTCTCTAGCCCTGATCGGGGGGGTTTTTGGTCTCTAAAATTTGCCCCAAAACCCTCACCCCCCCCCCCCCGTCCCTCCTTATTCACCTCCAAAAAATATGAATCCTGTGCAGTGCAGCCTCCCCTTTGCCGAGGTAGTGAAGCTGAGTGAAGGACTTGGTAGGCATAAAAGGAGGGCTGTAGCTTTTTTCCCCCGGTATCACTTTCTACAATTAAAATGAACCTTTTCGGGGGGCTGGAAAAATCTGAAAAAAAATCAGGGGCTCCCCCTGGGGTCACTTTAGAGGGGTGTGAAGTTTGGGGTCTCCCGCTGCTACCATTGGGGGGCAAAAAATTAATTTGTGGGGCTTCGTGTCTGGGCTGCGCCAATGTTAACAACCCTCGCTCTCCGGCTGTTTTTGTACGGCTGCCAAAGCACTCAAACAAGCAGCGCGAGAAAGCAAGAGAGAGAGAGGGAGAGGGAGAGAGGGAAGGAGAGAAGGAAATGGATAGATGAGGGAGAGAAAGGAGGAAAACAAGAAAAGGAAAGAGATAAGGATCTGTTGTGTGTACGACTGTATTTGTGTATGCAGAAGGAGGAGGGTGGAAGTGGCGGTGAGAAAAACTTTCTGATTAAGTTTAGTTGTGTCTTCAGACTCACACTCAATACACAGATGTGCATAGGAAATCCACAAGCACTTGCCCCAGAGCTTGCCTCAGTTTGGCCTCAATTCAGTTTGTACAAGAATAAAGAGGAGGAAAGGGGGGACGGAGAGAAAGGGGTTGATTAGACTGAAGTGGAATAAAAGACAGTTTGCATCTAAAACCACATTGACTTTCTTTTCCTTGTTTGCACTCTCAGCTTCTATACATCTGCCTCTGCCTTTCTGCCTCACTGTACAGAATTTTATACCCACATTTTTTTCTGCCTGGTGCGTTTTTATAGGCTTACGGAGAGGCCAGCGAATACAGCGTGTGGAATGTGCTGATCTGGTTCAGCAGTTAGTTTTACTGAAGGGAGAGAAGCTGCAGCCACATACGACACACACACACAGGGACACACACTCACAGGCACAGAGCTTTCAAAGTGTCGATGACTGAGAAACTCCACTCACAGAGAAGTTTACAGATAAATCAGAAGGCCATCATAAGACACAACCCTCCTATGAAAAACACCACTGAGCTAACCTTTGCTTCCTTTCTAACGGACTGGAGGCTTGTGTCCCCATTAACTATATATATAAATAAAAAAACAGATTATAATTTTTATAGTAAGGATTCATACAAATGGATGTCACAGTGGTGTGGCAGTTAGCTCAACTACCTCACAGCTCTTAGATTCAATCCCAGACTGAGGCACCTCTCTGTGTGGAGTGTGCATGTTCTTTCCATGATAAAATGGGCTTTCTTCGAGTGCTATAGTTTCCTACAACCTTCCAAAGATACGCTGCTTAGATCAACAGGTGTCTCAAAGGTACTCATTTATGTGTTTGCCCTGTAATGGGCTGCCATCTCTTCCAGGCTGTAGTATGACCTTCCACACTGTGTTTAGAAGGAAAGGCTCTAAGCTGCCATGGCCCCTTCCAGAAATAAGCTGCTTTCTGGCAAAAGATAGATGAAGGGATGAATCTTTATAATTAATGCTCCCAGAATAATTCAGATAAATCCTTCTGCTTTAACAACTTCATTCAGTGACAAACAGTAGTAGTGTAGCCACCCCAAAAGTCTAAAACAGACAACCTTTCTCAACCAATACAATATACTGGGCATGGCCACCCCTGGTCTTGGAAAGCCACAATTCAGCAGGTCATATAGGTCACTGTTAAATACTCAATGTGTAAAGATGGAGCACATTAGGCTTGATTGGTTTAACAAACTATTTGGTTCTGTTAAGTCTAGAAGTGCCACCTATAGGCCTTGAGAGCTAGAAGGTCTTGGTGCTACAATATCAAATGATCACTGAACTGCTTCCTTGAACAAATCACCTGTTTAAGTGGTAAAAATAAAATTGTGCCAAGGGTTTACAAATTGATGACTTAGTGTGAGCCATAAAACCTGCTGGACTGTGGCTCTCCATGCCCATAGTTGGCTACCCCCGTAATATAAACAACACAAACAACTGTAACAGAGTAAAAGTCTGCAGGACCGATGTGAAACGGCACAATTACAGCTGTTTTCTGTGGTTATTACACAACCCACAAAAGTCAAACCAAGCATCTTGCAGGAAATTGGGCCGTTACAACTCAGCAACACACATCACACTAAAATTATACCATGAGAATAAAACTACACCCTTCACAACCAGATCAAGGGATCAGCACATACTGTACATAATACTTTAAAACAGCACAAACTGTACATAATACTTTAATAACACTGATACCCGGGAGAGCTTCCATCTCTATTTCTTTAAATGTCTTCCCCTGGCTTAACCAGTCTAACAACTGAATTCACTGGAAAAAGCCTGAGAGTCATAGTTGTTAGAAACTATACAGAGTTTTACTGACTGTTAAAGCTGTCAACCTTAAAAGACATTGAGGGGAAAAAATCAAATCATTCACATGTTGACTACATGTAGCTGAGCTAACAATTAAATCAACAGGCAACAAGAGTCGATTCTCCAAAGCAGAAGAGCCCAGTGGTTCTGCAGGAAATAAGGCATAAGAGAACAGTAATGCCAAAGGCAGGCATTTATGATCGAGTTTTTATACCCTTCTTTAACTGCAGTCTGTAGCTCTGCTGTCTGGGCTGAATAGCAATGTCTCCCTCTGTTACAAAGGGGACATTTTATATAGGTAATGCCCTTGCACAGCTAGCTTAGACAGGATGTCATGCTCTTATCAGGTTATGTCTTGATTATCTACCAATAAAGTCATTACATAAGCAGATTGACGACTATTACTAAAATAAAGCAGTAAAAACAAGGGAACTGTGTTTAAAGACGGCGCATCACTGATATTTTAATGTACTCGGACCTTGTGACAGGAATGCCGTTCCGCGCAGGTATTCCTTTAACCTTGGCCTTGAGCGCCTGTCGCAGCCTGACAGCTCAGTCGGGGGTCGGCGTTCAGGCTCCGTGAGACACGGGCGATTATCTCTTTAATCACCTCTTACTACATTTTGTACACGATGCGACAAATGTCATTATTATCTAATCCTCTTTACACTATTTTTTCTCTCACAGAGACTATTTCAGACTGAACAATGCGCTGGCCCGGCCCGTAAAGGAGACACAGGGCAGCGAACAGCGCAGAGTCGCTTTCTCGCCCTGCTGTACACCGGGAAGAGCCGAGTACGCAGCCGGCTGGAAAAACGGTTTTACTGGGGTTTTGTGAGCTTGAAGACTCACTGGCCTCGTCTGTATATTCGTGTCACTACGCAAACTTGGGGCCTGAGGTCCGACACTGCCAACAAGTTTAGGCTGTTCATCTGGACAACGACACCAAACTTTTCATTAATGGTTCTTTTTACTGACCAGAGCCTGCAAACGCTAAGACTCAATACAACAAAAACGAAAATCTCAACATCCACACAACAGCACAACTGTAGTGTTAATGCTTACTGTGCCTAAAGATGGCAGTCCAAAAAAAAATACAAAAACACTTAAAAATAATTGAGCTAACGTACTCAATTGTGAGAAGATATCTCAAACATCTATTGAACAGTAATACAATATACACGTGCTTATAGAAAATGTTATTCAAAATTAATATCTAGGTATTTCTAAAGGTCTGCGGTTACAGGCTTTACACACAGAGTACCAGCGAGCCAGTGAGCTGTTCAATCTTCGTCTCTTTCCCTGAGATACAGATTTCTGTAGAAATTCAGCGTATATTTTTATCGCAAGCGATCTTATATTTTACACCCGTTCATCGATTATGTTGTAAGACGGAACGGCTTGCGACTGTCCCTCTCAGAAGCGTGTCTGTCTGTGTGAGTTGTAACCAGTGCCAGTAACCAGGCAGCAATTTCAAGTTTATAGGTCTGAGTCCGGATCTCAAAGCGCTTTGCTCTCCCGTTACAACAGAGACCCCCGGCTGCGCTCAATTACTCACAACAAGACACGTTATATTTAGGGGCTTAATACTTCACCTAAAAATAGCAGTCATTACGAAACGTTTAACAGTTATACGTTTTGCATAAAGATAAAGTTTACACAGTCAAATATAATTTACGAGAAGTTAAAAAATAAAAGTTTAAATCATTTTAACTCGCAGCAAAAAAACGAATGATTCCTAAAATAACTGCGGGGAAATGTAAACGAAATTTTTATTTTTTAAATTATATTTGAACCCCCCAGCAAGAAAGCCAGTTGAAACGAAATCAGAAAAGAAGACCACAGGCTTATTTTTTTCGGAAGAGGGGTTTCCAAAAGCCAGCATCGCGTTGTAAATGATTTAGTCACACCACGTAGTACCTATTGTATTTTCTGTTCTCGCATTGCAATCGCAGTGATGAATTCGGACAAGCAGCGAAAATGCTTCTGACGAAACAGCGGGCCTCCGAGAATAAACTTTCAAGGAAGGACAAATTACTGCCATTACTGCTTCTGTTCAACGAATAATTCTCGTTTTAACCATTACATGCAATTTCCTTAGAAGGGCACTGTTCAAGAAACGAAGATGAAATAGTATAATTGAGGGGAAAGTCTATTCGAATTTTAAGTTTATTTTCGCCTAGTTTTAGATCTTGCAGTTAAACATGCATGGTGTAGTTAACTGTAGCAACATTAATAGTGGCACTAGTAACAATAATAACTAAAATAGTCATAAAATCGGGAGAGCTGTAGTGAATGAAAACGAATTCCAGGCTTGCAGGGGGAAAGCTGGAGGTTTGGCGGAGCAGGACAGCCGTATGCGAGGGATACCGGCGGACACGAAGCCCAGAGCACGACGGCGCTGGATATACTGTACTGTACCACAATTAATACCGCAGTGCATACTGTACATCGAAATACTTCCAGCGATTTAAAAAAAAAAGCGTTTTCTTTTAGCAAAATAGAAAGTGGGTTAATTCTACTTGGAGAATATTTTTTAACGTGGCGAACAGCTGTGCTATCGATGACGGCAGCAGCCGCGGGAGAAAATGAAAAGGCTGGAAAACAGCGAGTTATTGCTGCCGCTCCCCTGAACAGGTTCAACCTGAGATTAGTTACTCTGACTGTGTTACTACTGTATCCTCACGGCTCTGCTATTCCTGTTACTACTGTATCCTCACGGCTCTGTGTTACTACTGTATCCTCACGGCTCTGCTATTCCTGTTACTACTGTATCCTCACGGCTCTGTGTTACTACTGTATCCTCACGGCTCTGTTATTACTGTATCCTCACGGCTCTGTTACTAGTGTATCCTCACGGCTCTGTTATTACTGTTACTACTGTATCCTCACCGCGCTGTGTTAATACTGTTACTACTGTATCCTCACGGCTCTGTTACTACTGTATCCTCACGGCTCTGTGTTAATACTGTTACTACTGTATCCACATGGCTCTCTGTTAATACTGTATCCACACGGCTCTGTATTACTACTGTACTGTATCCACACGGCTGTATTAACACTGTCAACATTATATCAACACGGATCTTTGCTAATGGTGTATTAATACTGTACGACGACTCTGTTAAATTAATACTGTTTGTGTTAACACTGTGTCGACACGGCTCTGAGTTAATGCTCTTAATACTGTATCCACAAGGCTCTGTGTCAAATTAATACTGTTTGTGTTAACACTGTACCCGCACGACTCTGTGCTAATGGTGTATTAATACTATCCACACGGCTCTGTGTTAAGACTGTATTAACTTTGTATCTTCGTGGCTCTGTTATTACTTATCCTTACGGCTGTTATTTCTGTTACTACTGTATCCTCACGGCTCTGTTATTACTGTATCCTCACGGCTGTTATTTCTGTTACTACTGTATCCTCACGGCTCTGCTATTCCTGTTACTACTGTATCCTCACAGCTCTGTGTTAATACTGTTACTACTGTATCCACATGGCTCTCTGTTAATACTGTATCCACACGGCTCTGTATTACTACTGTACTGTATCCACACGGCTGTATTAACACTGTCAACATTATATCAACACGGATCTTTGCTAATGGTGTATTAATACTGTACGATGACTCTGTTAAAATAATACTGTTTGTGTTAACACTGTGTCGACACGGCTCTGAGTTAATGCTCTTAATACTGTATCCTCAAGGCTCTGTGTTAAGACTGTCTGTATTAACTCTGTACCCACACGGCTCTGTCAAATTAATAGTTTGTGCTAACACTGTACCCGCACGACTCTGTGCTAATGGTGTATTAATACTATCCACACGGCTCTGTGTTAAGACTGTATTAACTCTCTGCCCACACAGCTCTTAAATAGTGTTTACTACTGTATTCTCACGGATCTGTACTAATGGTGTATTAATACTGTATCCACACTGCTCTGGGTTAAGACCGTCTGTATTAGCTCTGTATCCACCCGGATCTACGGTTCTGTACTGACAGCGGGTCCCTTCTGCATCCACGCAGCACGGTTAGACACATCAACGGTTCTCAGTTTCGTTGAGAAGTGATACTTCAGCATCAAAACAACAGTGTCGGGAAGAAAAAAAAACCCATACTGTAGCTTTTTGCTTGTTTTGTGTGTTGTTGTTGTTGTTTTTTTTTGTTTTGTTTTGTTTTTACGAGCGCATCCGCAGAGAAAGGTCGTGTCCAGACCCTCGCTGTTGGCGCTCTTCTGCAGGGAAGCCGCACAGCTGTCAGAGGCGTCAGACAGCGCCAGGCTGGAGCTCAGGGCGAGTCTGCCAGTACTTGAGCAGGTAGGTATTCGCTTAAGCACCTGCGCTGCCGTCGCTACAGACGGCTCTCCACACCAGACTTCGGACATTTCTTACAAATAAAGATGTATTTAATTTTATTTTTAGGGGGTGGGAGGTAGGGGGAGGAGGGGTGCTTCAGTTTGGGGGGTTTTGAGACGGTTTGAGGAGGTGGGGTTGAGAGCTGCGGACAGATAGACTCCCGGTCTCTCTCTCTCTCTCTCTCTCTGGGAAGCAGACACACAGATTACAGATTTTTTTTTTAAAACAAACGACGCTGCTGCAAAGTATAGCCACGCAAAACACACCAAAAAAAAATATCATTTGGTGTATTTTAAAAAAAACAACATTTTTTATTATTATTTGGCATAAGGAATGAAATAAATGCCTTACCTTTTTTTTTGTTTTAAAAGCCCCCCAGCCTCGCAACTCACATCAATAGATGATAAAAGGGGAGTGAGGGTGAGTGGCGGGGTCCCCGCGCAGCTGCGCTCCCCTCATGGGCTCATCCGCCTCCCGGCGCTGCTGTTTGAAAATGGCGCCAAGGGCTTGAGCCAGCCCGAGCTGCGTCTGACACCGGCCACGCGGAAAAAAAAAAATTAAAAAAAACGAAAACGGGAGAATTAACTTTTTTCACCGACCTCTCCCAGCGCGTCTTCGTGTGGGTCATTGATCCCGACTGGTTTCTTTTCAGAACTTCGGCTCTAGGATTTTTAATAATTTTTTTGTTTAATTAAAATAACCGTTATCACCCCCCCCCCTCCCTCCTCTACCGCGGTGCAGGACGGGACGCGACGCAGGCGAAGGCTGTTGTTTTTTTTCAAACTCCCAGTCAGGGCGGCTGAGTGTGTTTCTGTCTCCCCATGGCGGCTGAGAAGCGTTGTTGCACGGTCCCCTTTAAAAACCTTTTCTCCTACAGAGTGCAACGTGCAGCGTTTTTGTCTTCGGTAGATCTACCTCCCTCTCGCCTTATAGAGCACCTTAAGACAGGTTGCCCTTTACCAGGGAGAATCCTAAGAATTGGTACAAAGGAGAAGAGACGAGCACTGGTTCTAAAATCTCATCTGCCCGCATCTTGAAGGACCAATTCAAGTTTCAGCGTCAACAATAAGCGAAGACAGTATTTTCACGGCACTCAGAACTCATAGCGCAAGATACCCCTTCCCCCAGCAATAAAACCTCATTCTATCAAACCTTCATATCACTACTGAACCTGAAGCAGTCTAAGGAGTGAACTTTCTTGCAGACTTTTTATTATTACTAATCAAAGATTCGTTCATAGCGTTTACAAAAACGAATATATATATATCCGAGCAAAATAATACAAGTACTGTATGTCAGAAAAAGATTAAACCATACGTATTTGTATACATTTGTCTCAGAGAATTGTCAATTCAACGCACAAGACGGAAGTTTAAAATGTGAAAAGTATAAAAAATAAAACAAGTAAAAATATAAATAATTATACGTTTCTGAAGGGAAAAACAACAAATATAAGTCAAAGCATAACGTAATTACTAATCACTTATGAAATTCATTCTGTGTCCTGAAAGTCTTATACATTTATTCCGGTTATAAATACATCATCAACAGACATCCCAGCTTTGAAAAATTGATTTCGGAGGGGGTCGTCCCTCCCGTGAAAACTTGCGGACCGGGGGAGGGGGGCCTTTGAAAAAAAATTAAAAGCTATATAATGAAATAATTCGCTGATAGATACTATAAAAATATATGCAATACACTGTAGATACAATAAACTCACCAGTCCAGTTGAATGATCTCACTTTCTTTGCAAACTTTCGTTGTACAGAGATGAGGCCTGTTTAGCAGATTTCAGAAGATTCTCAGATGGCTCAAGGTTGTATTATATAATTAAATAAATTGCTGATGATTGTTTGGGCCGGGGGTGTCGCCAACAGAAAAAAAATGGGAGCAGGGGGGAGACGCTGATTTCCGGGAGACTTGGGATGTCTGCATCAGTGGGAGCCCCCATTACAAAGGGTGGCGGATCATTCCACAGTATAGTGGCCTTTGTCACACTGAGCAGGGCCTGGTCTCACCACATCTCAGTACCTGTCTGACTTACTATCTTCCTTCTCCCCACCTCGCAACCTTTATTCGTCTGACTCTGACTCTGACTCTGGTCTCCTGTCCGTCCTCCAGGCACGTCTACATATATTGGGTGACAGGGCCCTTCTCCTGCTGCGCTGCAGAGCTCTGGAATTCTATCCCCAAGGATATCGGAGTCCCCTTCCCTGACCGCATTCAAATCAAGACTCAAAACTTGCCTCTTCAGAAGGGTTTTTCGGTGTCTGCCTCTTTGGTTTACTACTCTAACCCTTATTATAATTGCGTAATTCTGCGGTCTCCTCTCATTGTGTGCTTTTTTCTTCTTACTATAAAGCTCTTTGACTAGCCACTTTTAAAGGTGCTTTATAGCATACAAGTTTTCTATTCTTAATTATCTCAGAAGCTACGCAGGGCTGGGCCTGCTTAGTACTGGGAGAAGACACCTCTGAGGCACAGATGTCCAGTCCTGGTCCTGGAGGGCCGGTGTGTCTGCAGGTTTTTAAAGTCTCTATGAAGAAGCGGCACTTGAAGAGCCTGGAGAAGCTGTTAAATTGGTCCTAACAAGCTTGATAAGCTCACTAAGATGTGAGCTGGTAGGAAGGGCAGCAGACACACTGGCCTCCAGGAGCAGGGTTGGACTGTCCGGCTCTAAGAAAAGCCAGGGTGTTGCTATAAGGAGTGCTGGTGAACCAGTTAGTCCTCTGCCTCAGAAGTTTTCGGCCATTACCCCAGTATGGTGACAGGACACACAGTGCTATGGAGCATGTGAATTTGATTTGACTTGCAGTCATACACTGATGCAACTCTTCACTTTCTCCTGGCTAAATTCCCCTGTGCGCTGCTATAATCTGTCTTGCTCTATTGTAGACTGTTAGCACAGATTGGCTGCCCTGTGTCACCCGTTTGGGTGTAGCATTTCAGTGCGGGATGAAGAGGGCCCCATCCTATGTAAACCTCTTTTGGATGAAAAACACAACATAAATGCAAGAAATTATGATGCAATTTGACCATCTCTTCACTTGAGGCTGAACATTCTATGGGTGTGTCTGCCACATGTTTAGAGAAGGATAGTGAGGAACTTATACACCTAAAGTCATGTTTCTTACTTTCACCACGTGCCGTGTATGATACCTCATAAGGCTGGAGGTCGGGGTAGCAGATAGGGGTTCTGGGCTTGTATCTAGAAGAGTACTCCTCCACTTCATTTGTTCAGACTGCTCCAGTACAAATGCCCTGCTGTACAAACAGTTACTTCCCAGAGCATGACTGTAAATGAGAATTTGTCGTCAATGGAGAGTATGTCCCAGCAACCTGCACACAGCACTTGGCAGATGTGAAAGTTTAATTTCTATTGCTTGCCATTTGTGCTCTCCTACCCCTGAAAATTGTGTCAGTCTTGCTTCTTAAAACCTAGTGTTCTATTTTTGGATGCAGTCCATAATCCATTAAGTTTCTGGTGATGTTTTTTTAAAAGTTTGGTCACAGATTCTAGAGTTAAAACCCGATCCAGTCTTCAACAGCAGAGCTCTGTACACTGGCTTTTGACCTATAAGTCTGCTGGTCATGCTGCTTGAGCCGTATGTACACATCCCAGATGGGTTCAGCCCCCAACATATTTTTCTTTTCATTGTGTTGCCTCAGATTCTAAATTTGAAATAGATTGAAATAGGATTTTCTGGCACTGATCTTCAAAGCATTGAGTACAATGTCAAAACAAAGTTTCCCAAAGCTTTCCACAATTTACTAAAAATGGGAAAAAAAACCCCCAGAAATGATTAAATTTAACAAGTATTCACACCCCTTGTAATTGCAGACTCAGATTTGCCCTCAGAAGTGAGACGATGTGCTGATCGACTCCGCCTGTGTAAGAAATGAGTGGCTCACCATTCTTTCTGTAAGGTCCTGCCACGTGGTAGAGACTTTCCAGAAAGGACTCAAAATGGAGATGGAAGAGCATTCCAAACAAACAAGTCAGAGATATGATTACAGAGAGGCACAGATCTGGGGAAGGGTACAAAACCATTGCCAAGGTGTTGAGCATCACTCAGAAGAGAGTGCAGTCAATTGAACAGAAGTGGAAGAAGTATGAATCCACAGCCACACTGCCTCAGGCCGCTCAGACCGCCCCCCTAAGCTTACAGTAGTTTTCAGACAAGAAGGGCACTTATCAGAGAAACGGCCGCGAAACCGTCTGTGACACGGAACGAGCTACAGAGGTCAGTGGCTGTGATGGAAGACAATGTACGTGGGTCAACAATCTCTAAAGCTTTCCACAAAAAGGCCCTTATGGGAAGGTTGTAAAGATGCATCCCTGGCTGTGAAGAAAAACATCCTCGCCCTTTAAGGAGCGTGCAAAACGCCATTGAGAAAATACTGCAGGGACGTGGCAGGAAGTCTTATGGTCTGCCGAGACGAAAGTGGTATGTGTGGTGCAAATCAAATACTGCACAGCAAGCCAGGGAACCCCCTCCCCACCGTGAAGTGTGGTGGTGGGAGCATCATGTTCTGGGGAACATGTTTCAGCGGCAGGGACTGGCACTCTTGCCAAGATTGACCAGAAGGTGAATAGTCCACATAGTTCCCAAGTGGGGAGGATGTTTGCCTTTCAACAGGACAATGAGCCGAAGCACACTGCAAGAGGTGGCTCTGTGGCTAAGGATCTGCACCTGCGACCGGAAGGTTGCCAGTTCAAATCCCGCAGCTGGCCGAGTTAAGGGCCTGAGCAAGCCTGAACTGCTCCAGGGGTGCCGTATAAATGGCTGACCCTGTGCTCTGACCCCCAGCTTCTCTCCCTGTCTGTGTCTGTGTGTGTGTGTGTCTGTGTCTCATGGAGAGCAAGCTGGGGTCTGCGAAAAGATGAATTCCTAATGTAAGAAATTGTATAGGGCCAATAAAGCATTATTATCGTTATCACTTGGAGTGGCTTAAAATGAAGACATAGTCATGTCCTGACCTTAATCCCATTGATAAGCTGTGGCAAACCTCAGACTTGCTGTCCATTGCTGCTCCCCATCTAACCCCTTGCAAGTTTGCAAGGAGGAATGGGCCAATGTTGCTCGGTCTCGGTGTACAAATAGAGACTTACCCAAAAAGACTGCTGGCTGTAACCGTTGCCAGCAGAAGTTCAACTAAGTATTGACTGGGGGATAAGCATTATTAAATGATGCTATTTTTGTTATTTTTAATTTATGGTTGACCATTATCTTTCTTTTTTGGGGAGACTCTGTGAAGATGAATGTGTGTCTCACATAAAAATTCCCATTCTAAAAAAAACAGAATTCTAGGCTGTGATATTCTTAAGTGTGAAAAACAGGATGGGGGCTGAATACTTTTTCAAGGCCCTGTATTGGGTACTTTCAATTTGACTAAACCTAAAGTAGCCATATAGCCATATACATATAGCAGTCAGTAGCAGATACAATATGATGATTTTTATTCATATATTTAAAAGGTATATTTTTTCACAGAAACATGAGACACTTAGCGTTAATTGTACAAGCATGAAATACTCAGAGGAATGAATATAGTTTTTGTTGTTTGCATCTTACAAGTCCATAAAAATACTTTATTTTTCACAATTACTATATACAAGTTCCAAACAGTGAATGTAACCTTGGAAGGTAGTCATCTGCGAACTCTTGCTGCATTCCCTGTCTCCCATCTTGCTGTCGCCTGTTTCACTATGTCTTCTCTCAGTTCGCCTGTCTCCTCTTACTGCTTCTCTTCTCCTGTCACCTCTCTCACTGTGTCACCTCTCTTACTGTCCTCTGTCTATTCTCACCACCCCACTGTCTCTCCTTCTCACTGCTCATGCGATAAGATCTCTACACACACACAAACTTCAAAAATGCTGCAGGATTTTCCAGCCAAAATTCCTTTGTCCAGACGAGGCCTGCAGGATACCTCTTCAAGAATACATAAGGAGTTTCTGGACCCAAAATCTTACAGAAGTTTTAGAATTTTCTCGAGCTTAGTCTCACACCCCCTTCCACCCAGTGCAGTTCTCATCAGCATGATCACGCGGCCCTGCCATACTGAGGCCGATGTTGCCTGCAAAGCTGAGGAATGCCCTGGTCAGCTACAGTCTACCACACCTCTGTGGAGCTCAGCTGTGCACAAGGCTGCAGCTTGGAGAATACCTGCCGCTGAGCACAAAGCCCAGGCTGGAACTAAGCCTGACTTTAAGCCTAACGTTTCACTGTGTTGGGAGTATAATATTAAACTGTGCATTAGACTGTGTGTACATCCGTGTCTTTTATTGTCTGTGTTATCTATATACTGCGTTTGAGTTTGTCAAAAGCAACGTTACTTATATTGTTACACGCACAATGTGCTTGGCAGGATTAGCCTTAGTTTGATTGTTTCAAACTGAAAGTGCTGCTTCCACGGGCTGCAGAAAGAACCATTTGTATATTTACCCTTATTTTTACAATTTTTGACACTAAAAAGATTGGCTTGAAGCCCAATACCAAAGGAAATTCCACCTTCTGTTAATGGCAAAGTACAGTAGCTTCCTCTTGGCTTCCTCTTGGCTTCCAGCAGATTACTTTGTCCAAATTCACTGTGTACCCACTTGAGGTCCTATTACTAGTTTCTCTGCCACAATTTATGACTTTTATTCTTATACAGAATGAAAATATAGAGACAAATGTCAATTTTCAGCTTTTGCACAAGTTACATCTAAGCCCAGATTTGGAAAAGCCAGTCGTTGTTCTGATGTGATCATTTCTTGTCTTTTCACTCACTCTCTCACGTAGTGCCACTTACGTCTTTCACTGCATATTGCTAAAGCATTTTCTTCCAAGACGGGTTTTACACCACTTGGAAAATAAAACTGTAAACTACAACAAAATATTAAAGTATCTTTAGGCGGCATGGCATCATAAATTAGCATTCTGAAAAAGTGGCAAAACCGAATTGTGTCATTTTCTTATAAAGGGAAACACAGGTGTAAAGGTATGTGATGCACAATTCTAGATGATCCGGTTTCAATGCGCGCTCTCTCTCTGTTGCTAATTCTTTGGCTATAAGTCCGGATATGATGCCCCCACCTCCAGACTAGTCTCGCTGTTTGAAGGGGTAAATGTCTCCTTATCTGTTCTCTGTTGGGCCACTCTCTCGCCCACCTGTCCATCATCCAGTGATCGGCTGTGCTTCCATCTTTTCTGTTCTATAACTGGCTTAGCACATATCCTATCTGCTCTGTTAGGCTACAAAGCCAGACTGTGCATCTGAGTGGGTGGAGTTGGTTGGTTAAGCTTCTTTCAGCCGGACTGGACAGGTTTCCAGGCTGCTTTCTTCTAATTGGCTGCTGCCCCTCTTGAGGTTCTCTGAGTGGCCATCGGCAAGTGTGCTATTCATTCTGGTCTCTGTTGGGTTGGGCTAGCGTCTTCTCCCAGGCTGGCTACATCCCGGGGTGCTGCGGGGTGAACGAAGGGGGGGTGGGCACACTGATGGCAAGAGAGAGTGGGCTTCCCTGGGGTGGCACACAGCCGGACATCCCCAGTGGTGAAGAGCCAGCCGGCGCAACACTGGAGAGGGGGAGAGGTGAGACAGAACAACCGCGTAAGTTAACTTGACTGATGCGCCACTGACATCACTTCACCTCAAAACACAGCAAGAACCTGAGCTGACTACCGTTGCTTTTGTGACGAAGGGGAGATGCTACTTTGGAACCAGCATTAGCACTCCGACACTGAGCAGCATGTTTATATCTACCACGTGTACGGCGAACAGTGGTGTACACAATGCGTGTTTGTACAGTTTGTATAGCAGAAGCCCGACCTGACGGTGTACCCAGTGAGATGAGGGGGGTCGGTTACTCCTGTGACAAACAGCTTCTTGGGCGGGCCATCTGATTCCACTCCACCTGGCAGAGAGAGCAGGAAAAACATAAAGAACAATAAGACGCCAGCAGCCATATCACCCTGCAACTCACAGCTGGCAACCCCCTGAAGCTCAGCAGGTGTGAGCCTGGTCAGTACCTGGAGGGGAGACCTCCTGGGAAAAACTAAGGCTGCTGCTGGAAGAGGTTTTAGTGGGCCAGCAGGGGGCACTCACCCTGCGGTCCATGTGGGTCCTAATGCCCCAGTATAGTGACGGGGACACTATACTGTAAACAGGCGCCGCCCTTCGGATGAGATGTAAAACCGAGGTCCTGAGTCCCTGTGGTCATTAAAAATCCCAGGGTGTTTCTCGAAAAGAGTAGGGGTGTAACCCTGCCATCCTGGCCAAAATATTTCCCATTGGCCCTTATCAATAATGGCCTCCTAATAATCCCCGTCTATGAATTGGCTTCATTACTCTGCTCTCCTCCGCACTGAGAGCTGGTGTGTGGTGAGAGGACTGGCGCACTATGGCTGCCGTCACATCATCCAGGTGGGGCTGCACACTGGTGGTGGTGGAGGGGAGTCCCCAATACCTGTAAAGCGCTTTGAGTGGAGTGTCCAGAAAAGCGCTATATAAGTGTAAGCAATTATTAATTATTATTATTAATAATATCAGGGTGGTGTTTTGTAGTCGCTGCCTCAGAGCTCTTAGGTCTGGATTTAATTCTAGTCTAGGAGGTAGTGCGAGTGCTCTCTCCCTTGTCCTTATGGGTTTTTGCCACATGCGCTGCTTTCCTACCACCTTCCAAAAGACATGCTAGTTGCTAGTGTGCACTGCCTCTGTCAAAGCAACCCTTCACGAGGGAAAGGCCATGTTTTCCACAAAAGAGGAAGACATAAGGAAGCAAGTGCAAAGGTACTTCGACACTGCTCATGTCACAAAATGATCCTAGTATATTGCTATCTTGAGCCGAAATATCCTACATCTCATCCAGGGTGTAATCAGACTTTGTGCCCTCTCCTTCCTGGACAGACATCAGGCTCCCTGTGACTATTAGCAGGAATATCTGGCTTTACGATAATTGGGAATAGTGAAATCAGAATGGGTTATAGAGATTTTCACTTTGAATTTCAGACTATCAAAACAAACATGGGAGAGTGAAAGAAGGTGAGTAAGACAAAGAGAGATAGGGAGGGAGAGACAGACTGACCTTTCCTCTTAAGTGGAGTGAGGACCGGCCATCGCACTGCTGGACTGACACTCCCCCTGCTGGGTAGGACAGGGATTACAATTATCATCATTATTAAGGACACCAGTAAAGCTAATATTGAATTAACTGGCATCCAGTAATGTGAAATACACATCTGAATACACCTAAGACTCTGGGTTTATCAACACAGCGGTATTCAGAAAAGGTATTCTGTTCATTCCTATGTCATAGAACAGTTCTGAATACTAGCATTTAGGTAAAGATCACTTCCCCCATGGAAAATGGACCCATCCATCTCCCCTCTAAGTCCATTGAGGTCTGTGCTGCCTCAGGAGAAGGGGAGCTTTAAAACTAGAAAGAAAACCTTCAATATTTATTTGTAAGTTGCTACTTGCTAGTTATCATATTAATTTTTAAAAATAAATAACTGTTCTTCTTGGAAGAGCAAATAAGAGAACCTACTTTTTGAATCTTCTTGTTGGGCTGGGGGAGGAATTGGGTGTGATACCACTGTCAAGAGAGTGGAGTCCCTGAAAAAAAGAGAGAAGAGATGGTGAATGATACCTGCTGAGGTACTGACAGCACATGTTCCTATTTCCTTTAGTGTAGATGTTAGTACCTACAGGTATGCCTTACACTGACACAGCTGGCTGAATTCTTTTCATACCGATTCACACACTAATACACTAACTGGTTGAAACACTTGCTGACACACTGATGGGGACTAACTGAGTGACAAACTGATCCACTAATACACTGACTGGCAGATACAGTGACATATTGACAACTGAAACACTGATTGACATAGTAAAACACCGATATAATGACTGACACTGACTCACGCACTAACAATGACACATTGAGTTACTGTCACACTGACTGGACACACTGAGTTACTGTCACACTGACTGGTTTCCAGTTGCTCAACTCACCAGGATCCTGTGGTCCTCCCAGGGACATTCAGGGGGTGGAGGACCAACACTGCTGGGCGAAAAAGAGAGCAGTCCTTTTGTCACCCTCACAGACAGAAAGACTGCTTGGGGAAGTCTTCCCCGGTCAGCGTGTGTGTACCTGTGTGATTATGAGCGTGTCTTAACTGATCACACTTGAGTCTGACACGATGGGCGAGTTGGTACGTGGCGGTTCAGGTCTCACCTCTGTCTGTGTATGGCTCCTCTGGGGTTCGGCTCCATACATTCGTCCTGGGACAGAGATTCACGCTGTGAGCACAGTGGGAGAGAAGACAGGGAGGAGGAGAAAGAGAAAGGAGGTAAAAGAGGAGCTGGGGTGGGAGAGGCCCATTAATTGAAACTGTCCGATAGAGGCAGTCCTGGCTGCCAAGAGATACACTTTCTCCTGCGACACAATAAGTGTGCCATAAAAAACAGATTCTTTACTAAAATATTTAATTGCCCTCCTGCATTTCTCCACACATGAGAGAGCTGGGACAAGGACACACAGCCCCGCTAGCCACCCAGAGTGTGACCCCCTGTGCCAGCCTAAGGACCACAGAGTAACACCACCAGAGAGGGGAGGGTTACAGTAGCTGTTAAAGCTCACTGATTCAGTTTACATTACCTGTGATTAATTATATTTTTGGATTGTATTAAGTGATATTTATCCGTTATTTTACAAAGGCACACATGTACACTGAGCGGCATTAAAATATAACATGCGATTGGCTCCAATACTCATGTGTCGCTCCTGCTCCTAATTGATTACACATCTCAATTGAATCTGTTTAGTGATTAAAACATATTTACCTTTCTGTCAGAAAAAAACATATACACCAGATGCACTATTGGATATACTGTGCAGGTACTTTAGAAACACTGCTGCTGTTACTCATGCCACTGATGCATTATGAATTGAACCCGGGAAGAGAAGCAGGAAAGGGGTCAGTTAGAGGAAAGCGAGAGAAGGGGGGAGAAGAGACAGACGGAGGGATAAAAAGAGGGATGGAGAGTCACTGATTGTCAGAAGGATACAGGAAGCTGTGTAAGGAGTAGAGGCAAGGGTCTGAGGCAAGCAGGGTGGGCACAGCCCACAGAAAAAATAAAATAAGCTACGACAGTCCCAGTGATTCAGGACGGACATTCTTTTTCACCTCTCTTATGTTTCTCTCCTCACTCTCTCACCTGCTTCGAGTGCTCCAGCAATCCGCAGACCAGCGGAAATGGCGAAAGGGGGAGGGCCTAGGAGGAGAAGACACGATCGGCTCACCAGGAATGTCTGGGCATGGGGGGGGGAGACTGACAGCACAAGCATACTGAAAAATACTGAATCCCTTTACTAAAAGACAACAGAAGCACAGCCAAAAGACAGACTAGGAACATGCCAGACACCCTGCCAAACAAACAGCACAGAAACACAGGTGCGCTGACAGACAGACAGACCAGGCCAGTGTGTCTACATGTAACAACCCCTGTAAAGCTACGTGGTGAGGAGACACTCGGAGACACAGATATTGGTGCTGACAGAGAGCATGACTGACCAGTCCTGGGCAACCGAGATTGACAGACACACTGCTCCTCCGATAACGGGCCGTACTGCCAGAACTGAACACCGCCATCCCGTCACTGAGAGAAAGGGAGGAGGGAGGATGAGGAAGACAACAGAAGAAACAGGGGGATTGTCAGTGGAAGCAAAAAGGAGAGATGACATGAGAGAGATCATACTATTGAAAACGTAAAAGTTACATGTTTTGTACACACTTTAACTGCACCGAAGAACATCATTCGATTGATTCAATTACCTTAGAAATTCCCTCACCTGACGCCAGTGATCATGGGGGCGCTGTTGGACCGTCGCAGAGCCCCGCCTCCACTGCCAGCAGCTGCGCCTGCGCACTGGTCTACCTCCATCCGTTCCATCCCGTCTAGATGGGCCTCCGGGCTCGACTCAAGCCCTATCGCCGACCCTTGCGCTCCCGAACCCGGCGAGGCGCACCAACTCTAGCCCGGTGAAAGCCTGACCCGCAGGCCTCACCTTCGACCGTCTCGGTCCAAACTGAACCGAAACCGCCGAATCAGCGGGACACTGTCCTCCTCCCTGCCCCACTATCGCATCTTCGGGGTGAGAAGCCAGACCCGTGGTTTTAGCGTAGACCGCGGCGAAGAGCGAGAGGGGGAGGGGGAATGTCTGTTCCGAACAAGTATTACGTGGACCAAGTTACCAAATTAATTCGTTTCCATTGTAAATACCTTCACCTGAAATGAGAAAGTTAACGCGAATAAAAAAATTAATTGGGCTGAGTGCCCGACTCTTTGCTGTTGTCTGTTTTACGGTAAAATACCAAAGTTAGCATGACTTACAGTATTTTCAAACTTTCCCCCGTCAGAACTGAAGTTTAAATCGCAGAAATATATTTTCTTAATTTATTGTTTTTTAAAGGAAAAAAACAAAATTAGTGAATTTAAGGAACGACTTAATAATAATCCAAGACTTATTTTTCCATCCGTCCTCGTCTCGCCTTTCTCTCCAATTCAGTTCAAAAGTCGCGACATATCCAAATTGTTATTAATATCACACATTTAAAATGTTTTTCATATACTCCGCAGCTAAATGTTTTCATTCCATCGGCCGAACAGGCGAAACAGCTCCTCTATGCGTTCAACCCTGGCATTGCAGTGAGCCCGGAGATGCGAGTCGGTCGGGCTGTAAGGCTCTGGGTGTACTGTGCTACTTTTAAACTGGATTATTGGCTCAAAGTATTGAATGGTTAAACATCGTTTTATTCTAGATTTTGCATACTCGGTATTCTCAGATTAGCTGTATTACTTTTACAAGACTTTTCATAATAACCATTTTTTTATTCTTAGGAATTTATTTGGCTGGTGCTTCTATCCAAAGCAACGTGCATTTGTACCATTTCATGCAGCTGGGCATTTACAGGCGGCAGCTGTCTGAGTGGTAAAAGAAACTGTGACCCCAACAAGAACTGGACTGCCCTCCAGCAGTGTGGAGGGGGCCCTAGGGCCATTTTCTAGAAGGCTGTGGGTTCAAGTCCCAGGGTCTGAACACGGCAGGGGAGATATAATAAGACACAGGCAACTAAACAACCCAGGAGTTACCACCATCCCTAAAGGCAAGACGCCTAGCAAAGCTCTGTTCAGGACACAGCTGAGCCAGCAGCCCCTGGAGACAGAGGCAGAGGGGAAAGCTGCATGATCACAGTCCGTTCCTCTTTATCGGGCCTGAAACAAGCAAACCAGACTTCTGTGTGAACAACGCTATTATACATCGGCGTTCTCTGGACACACCAATTGTCCCACCAAAATGTTATTTACTGCAAGTGACTTATTGAATTAAGGTGCCAAACAAGAACAGTAACTAGAAAAACAATTGCAAATACCTTTATGGAAAGGACAAACTATGAACTGTTATTATATTAGAAGTGTAAAAGTTAAATGTATTTAATTTAAATACTGGCCTCTGTAAAAGCTCAAAGTATGTATAATATAACAATCTATAAACAAAGTTGTAGATTTTGCCCGGAGAAATCCCATAGCCTGAGAGCACAGCCTTGACCAGCTAGGTCTTGGAATCGTGCAGCCGGCAGACTTCACACCCCGAGAGCCGAGCTGGCGCGTGACGCGCTCCCCTCCCAGCCTGCCTGGTGGTCAGTGGCAAACAGCGCAGGGGGAGGCTCCCTCCTGCACCAGCCGGCCTGCTGACGGTTAATCATTCCAAGAACGCTAATAATAATAATGTGTCCCAGGGGCCTTCATGCGTCATTAGGTCCCCCGTTATTAAAAAGTCATCGGAAGGGTAGAAAGTTCACACTGGTTGCCCATTGCTCCCCTGTGACGGGACTGCTGGACTCCGCCAATGGGGCTCCAGGGATGTGGCAGAGGGCTGTGTTCTAGAACAGTGTGTTGAAAGACGGGGGCATGGTTTTCTGAGGATGAATGGGCAGTTTATACCGTGTTTGTTATTCTAATATTTTTGCCCCTGTGGTGATTCATTCCATCCACATGGAGAGCACCCACCGGATATGATATGTGAGCGTCTCACCTGATATCTCTGTAGCTTTGGGAACGGTAACACCTTAAATATCTTAAACATAGGAGAAACCTCTCAATAATAATAAAAAAAAATCAAATAATTAAGGCCCATTCAAGTTTTTAGATATATTGGAAAAAGTGAAGGACTCAGTATAGAAATCATCTTCTGGATGGGTGAGGAAATGCAGATGGTGCAAGTCATCAATCCATCCATCTTCAAACTGCTTCATCCAATTCAGGGTCGCAGGGAGCCAAACCATAGCCAGGCAACCAATGGGCACAGAGCAAGACACACTGTGCAGGGGATGCCAGTCCATTGCAGACCAGACACACACACACTTGCACCAGGACCAGTTTCTTCAGAAGCCAGTAAAACTAGCAGTATGCCTTCGGACTGGGGGAGGAAACCCAGGCACACACGGCTGAGAATATACAAACGCCACACAGACAGCACACCAGGCAGTCATGCTTACCACTGCCCCACCATGCCATCTGCATGCCAGCTACGTATAGGAATAGAAATTTGTAGGCCTATTTTGCTCATGTGGATGGCTCCTTTATTGAATGCAAGCTCCATTTACAGATATAAAGTAAGAAACTGACCCAGAACTTGTTTAGTGAAAAATTACTTTGTGATTCTGCAGGTGTTTTGAATGCACCGGTAATTTTTAGCATGCATGAGCATTATACTGTAAATATAGAAAATCGGATGGTTCCAGAGCTTCTTTATGCCACCTATAGAAAGCATCTTGCCATCATGTGCTAGTTCATTATTGTCCTGCTCTTGACAGAGATCGCAGAGAAAGTGCAGAATTTAAACTGAGGAAAGTCATACCTATCCTAGGTCTCATTTAGAAGACTTTGCCTAGTTTTGGCATGTGTATGTGGCTTTGGCGCTGTCTCTTGTTGCCCTGCACTCTTGTGTTAATTAGCTAGACCCTCGTCGATGTCTGTGATGAAATTGCCAGCTCAGCACCAACGAGGGAAAACAGCCTGTTAACGACAGGACACACTGACACACACTAATACACAGAGACACACACACCAGTATGCTGAAAAACCATGGTAAGACAAAGAAACTCACACATAAGCTGTGAGGCTCGCACAAAGACGTACTGTACAGCTCACACGCTAAGACAACCAATACACTCCTACTCACAGGAACACATTCTCTAACCCTGATACACAGAGACACACTGACACACACTCATGTTTAAGTATCTGTGCTTGTGAGGACCTCCCATTGACTTTCATTCTAGTTTTCATCACAAATCCATACTCCACTGAAATGAAACTCCACATGGAGTGAAAGTAGTTTTCTCAAGCAGTCTGGATTTTAAAGACGATGACATTTAGGTTCTAAAAAGACCTCAGCGGTCCTCATAATACCAATTGTTAGGGTCCCCAAACCTGTACAACAATATACTGGGAAACCTTACCAACCGACAGACATTATTACACAGAGACACACAACAATACACAGGGACACACGCACACATCGGCACGCCAAGGGAGGGGAAGAGGGCAGGGAGGGGAGACGGATAGCAGTGGGGCAGCAGGGAGGAGGTGCTAACAGGGGAGAGAGCACGATAGACAGACAGAGACCCGAGAGCCACCTGCAGAGCTCCACAGAGTGGGTGGGCACAGCGCACAGCACACTGCCCTGCAGCAGAGACGGACCTCACGATCCCAGGAGCTGCCGCAGAGATTGCTCCACTTTGGGTGGAAAGCCGTTAGGAGGGCAGCGAAGGACGAAGGCTTTGACCAACGTTGCTCATCGGCTCCGAAAGGGGGCTGCTCCTGGACCGAGAGAACTGGGGGTGGAGGGGACTGAGAAAGAGGTGAGTGGTAAACCGGCTCACACGCATCAACGGCACACATTTCTACTCACGTCTTTAAAGGGACTTCCCAATAACTCTCGTTCTTTTTCTGTTTCTTGTTTCTTCAGTGAAAGCATCCGTGAACGAAAATCATTTTGGACGCTTTTAGATTTTAAAACTGTTGCATTGATTAAAAAAATGTAATTTACACTGAAGGGATATCCCACATCATACATTTTGTCATTAGTTATTATATGGGAACATTTTCTCAAAATGCATCCCTACATCGAAACAATAATAAACACTCACAATCTCACACAGAGAAGCTACACCCTTTCTGATACACAACCTACATTACTGGAAGAGCTCTGCTCTTTTACTTAGATTTTTCTATCATTGCCCTTAACTTCAGAATGCTTTCATTATGCTTTACTACACTGGACCATGGTAACAGAGTCATACGGCGTATGACACACACACTGACTCAAAGGTAAAGAAAGCAGTATCTGTGCTTCCCGTAGCACAGACCCAAAAGGTTACAGATACAGTACGTGCACATAATCACAATATCATAGACACTAAAATACAGCCAACTGAAGCTTCTAGCTACATACACTGTAACACACGCAGGTAACACATAGGAGGTTGTGGGCAGAATAGCAGGGAGCCCTAAACCCCTGGTCTTCTTTCACAGGGTGTTCTAAGCTATTAATAAGCTCCGACCTGCCAGGAGAATCTGTCACCTTTCATTGCTGACGCAAATGACCATCTCAGCATTGTCGTTCAGCAAAACCTGAAGAGATGGGATTAAGCCTGCATAACTAAACCTGTGAATGAATTAAGCACAAAGAGCAACAGAAGTTTTTCACTTTTCACCGGGAGGCTGCCAGCTTTTTTGTAGTTCCGGGGATTTTTTTGTTATTCTTGGGAATGAAGACAGAACATAGGTAAAAAAAGCGAGGAAAAGCCGATCAGAGAAAGGGAGGCCGAGTGATCAAGCTAGTTGACAGAGACTCAAAACAAGCTGCCTCTCTACAGTTTGGAGTTCTTCCTCCCATGTTGGTTTTTCTTGTATCGTGTTGTGTCAGTCTTCTGGGATCCCCACTAAAAAGCCAACCAGCCACAGATTTATCACTGATTATAGAATCTGCCCGAATTTAAAACATTTAGGGGTCAATAGCATTCCAAGCAGAAGTGGCTGCTTTTAAAAAAAATGTAATAGCTTTGACATGGAAGAGGCATCTGGAACATTTTCGCTTTTTGGGAAAGGAGTGGCAAGGAGAGCATGTTTTGTTATCCTTCAGATGTGAACTGTGAACATATATAAGGGAAACTAGCAATTTCACGACAAATTGATTTCTTTAATGCATGGATATCCTCTGCCAATGACAAGTTACCCACCTCTAGTCTCACTGATTCCTTAGTTGCTCTCAAGGAATGAGTTTCTTGCTGTGCATCTCCTTCTTACAGCAAAGTAGTAGACTAAAAAACCCACCTACATGTCCTGTTTGTTTCCAGATATGTTTCTGAAAACACGTTGGCAAAAACATGTGGGGAGAAAAGCAGAATCCCATACTGCGATCATACGCCCAGCTAGTGCTGAGATTGGGCAACACTGACGAACTCCACCCCGAGGTTTCGCACAACTGAGCAGCTCTTAGAGTTTACTGCTCTTTCACTGGGAACAACACCACCCAAGAATGAGGTGTCCTGAAAGGATTGTGGATTGTTTAGTGAATAGGAGGAGGAGGCCAGATGGAGAAGGAGCTGCAGAGGTGCAGATGGGGGAGAGGTGGGATGCAAAAGACATACATGAGGGAGAGAAGGGCATCACGTACGGTATTTATAGTGTTTAAGAGTTGGAGATGAAATCAGGACAAAAACATGTTTTGTCTTGACACTGAAAGCAAACTGGATTTGTTTGCCAGGCCCAGAAGATACAGGTTCACCTTAAAACTTTTACGTTATCAAGCAATTTTTGGCAATAGCCCTTATAATTACTGACATCCGAGTCTGATTGAACTTGGCTGTTGTCATCCCTCCTGAACTCTTCATAACAGACTCCGTTTCTGAATAAGCTGCTCTGGACCTTCTGCCTGTGAATCTGCTCCAGCAAGCATTCCAAAACTTTGCTTGGATTAAACCCTCAGCCTTCGTCCCCCATCCCGTGCTGAAAACAGGGTCTTGATGGAGATTCCCTGTTTTCCAGTAGCCACTTCCACCTACCCAGTGGAAACCAGGCACCAAGTACAAATGCTGGACATTTTGCCACTCTCTCCAGGCACAATTTAGGCCTGATCCAGGTAGAGGTTTCCCTGCAGTGGGACCATTCAGAACGCTGATGCGTTCCAGAAACTCAGAAAGACTGGGCTTCTGAGCACATATGATTCACATCGGATGGGATTCCAGTTAAACAGTGTTGCAACTGCAAATGGCTGTTGAGTTTGCAGTTCAGTGGTCTGTATTAATGCCCTGCAGTGTGACATCTAGGCTGAGGGAGGCTGGCATTTGGAGCTGCATCTTCCTTCATTTTCTTATTTTCCTCACTTATCAGTTGTTTGTTTCCCTCCCTCTGTCCCATCTTCTCCTCTTTACCTACAGAGCGGTCAGCCATATATATAAATAAAGGCAGTAATTAGAGCTGAGATGTAGAGAAAGATGGAGGCTGTGTGGGAGAGTGGGAGAGAGTTGTGTGCATTGGGGGAAAAGAGAGGGTGTTGATTTCCTGGGAAGCTGGAAGTTTGGTTACTGATTGAGGGAGTAATGGAGCGAAAGAGTGGACTGAGTCAGCATCCCAGACAGGCGGACAAACAACACAGGAGATTGTGCAAGAGAGAAGGAGGGAGAGGGAGAAAATGTGTGGGGAGAGAGATAGAGCAAGGGTAGAGGAAATAAGCCCAAGTTAGGAGAGTATCTGCTGGATCCGTGCAGGTCTGTCTCTGTACTTAGGTCTGTTTAGCCCATTTCGTTCGCATGTCTATCTTTAAAAAATAAAAACACAAATACAAAATATATCTCTGAAATGTGTCTCCACAGGAAAAGTTGAAGTCAGGATCATTCACATCCAGTCCACATGCCTGATTGACTGTGGGTCTGCCAGGAGAGGGGGGAGTACTGGGGAAACAGAGCAAAGACGTGAAGGCACCCAGAAAACGATATGACACTATAAGCATTGCAGCAGCCTGTATGCACCATGACCATGGGCACCATGATAATAAGTACAACAGAGGAGGTGGGGTCTGCTGTCACCGACAGCAACCAGAGCTGGTCCTCCCCTTCATCATCCTGCAGCATTGATGAATCCTACAAGTATGTCTTCCTGCCTCTCTGCTACTCTTTCACCTTTGTCTTCAGCATCTCTCTCAACTCTGTAATCCTCTACCGCTCCTTCAGACGTACCAAGCGGTGGAACGCCTCCCTTATCTACATGGTCAATCTGGCGACCACAGACTTCATGTACGGGCTCTCGTTGCCTTTCCTGGTGGCCAGCTACATCATGAGGGACCGCTGGGTTTTTGGTGACTTCATGTGCCGACTTGTTCGCTTCCTCTTCTATTTCAACCTCTACTGCAGCATTTTCTTTCTCACCTGCATCTCGGTACACCGCTACCTGGGCATCTGCCACCCAATGAAGACCATTACCCTGGAGACCAAGCGTGCCGTCAGGGGAACCTGCGTCTTGGTGTGGGCAGTGGTCTTCGCCCTGACCAGCCCCATCTTTCGATTTGCTCAGACAGAACACGTCCAGAGAGGCGGGGGGGCCGGAGAAGATGGAGGAGGAGAAGCCTTCCAAAACTGCTGGGATGATGCCATAGACAAGGAGTTCTTGGACTACGTTCCCTATGGAATCGTTCTGCACCTGTTAGGCTTTTTTGTCCCCTTTTCCATCATTGCCTGGTGCTACTCGCGCGTGGTCACTACCATTGTTCGCACCCTGCGCTCCCAGCCCCAGTTACAAGGAGAGGGTGGCAACAGGGTGGTGGAATTTGGACGGGCACCCCTGGGAGGACTGTCGGTGACATCGGGCCCCCAGTCGCCTTGTTTCCGCAGGCGCCGCAAATCAATCAAGACCATCATCACCATAACTTTGCTCTTCGCCCTCTGCTTCTTCCCCTTTCACGTCACTCGCACCCTCTTCCTGCTGCTCAAGGTCTCGCCCAGGGTGCCCTGCCACTCCATGCGCATGGTCTCCATCTGCTACAAGGTCACCAGGCCCCTAGCCTCCTTCAACGCTTGGCTGAATGCCCTCCTCTACTTCCTGACCAAGGAGAAGGGGGCCCCTCACTGCCCACAGCCACCACAGCTGCCCTGGCCGCTGCGTCTCCTCCGCAGGGGAGCAGGAGGGACAGGAGGCAAGGACAGCAACAACCATAATGAATCGAAGTCCTCGGGGAACATATTTCGGAGTCTGCCCTGAGAGAGGGGACAGCGGTGAGTGGGGTGGGGGGGAGGCCGAAAGAGTAAGAAGGGAGAGAACAAGGGATACAGTGGGACAGAGAAAAAGGAACAGGAGAGGGAAGGGAGGAGAGGTGGAAAGGAAAGAAAAGATGAGGCATAAAGACTCTGGGAGAAAGGCATATGAACTCGCAGATTGTACTTGAATCCAATGAGGCAGAAAACTAACAGCTGGGGAATGTGACACCAGTGACAGAGCACATCTCAGCATGTGAGCAGAAGACATCGATAACCTTCCCGACACACTGGACCCCGCATTCAGATGCTTTGATACTCATGCACTGGACACTGCAGAACAGAGGCACTGATATATTGGACATAGCCTGCAGTGTCACAGACAGACTCTGTTTCCCTTAATGGTCACTCCCTGACAAAGGTGAACAAGCTCTTTCACCAGGCAGGGGTTCTGGTTGTAAAGGTATGTATGTCTGTGCATCCCATGGATTATCGCATGTATCTGTAGCTGCAATGATCATGTTTGGTGGAGACCCATTAATCTGTTTTTCATCAGCCCTGTTCTTCATCAGCTAAGCTGGCTGGGTCATACCACTGTTCATGAACAGCATCTGTTGATGAACAGACAAGGGTATATTGGGGTGGTGGTTGGAGTGTGTTGGGGCTGGAAAGTGATTCTATTTGTTCAATGCATTTTTTTGTATCTCTTTTCCCCAAAGACTACACAAGGAATAAGAGGCTTGTGTTCAGCATGGGCAATCACCTTCTATTAAGCTTCTGACCACTCAAACCCAATGTGTGTATATGTATTCAGGGTGGTCCCACAGGCTCGCCTCTGTTATACTGTTTTTACCATGATTAAATAAATAACACTTAATTATTCCACTCCCTGTCTGGTTTATGTGCCAACTCTGTGTACAATGTACAGTTTCTTGTTAAAAACCAAATACACCCCTGCCTGATCCTTAAGAAGCCCACTGTCTTGACTTTGTCAATGCGTGTGGATTTCAATATTTGTATCAAGTCTCCTCTATTTTTGAGAGCTGGGGTTACTGCTGGATCCGTCTTGCAAGCATTCAGGTCTTTAGCTACAGCTGTAGATATGTGCTAAAAACCAGGATTTCTGAAAGGGCCTGCAGACACCAGTGTACCCGCCGTCATTATCGGTGCACTTGGAATAATGAGATAAAGCTTTGATAGCCTTATTAATAAAACATTGAGACACAGCAAAGATCTATAAAAACACACCTGTAAGCCAAGAAGCTGCACCTTTCTCCTGCCTGGCTCTGAGGAGGGCCCAGAAGTCACCTCTCTTCTCTAACGCAGGACCAAGCCTCTGCTTGTATTGAGCGTACACACTCTTAGGCAAAGGAAGACATCTTAAAGACATCCTGAAAACAGACTTTAAGCATTGAAAGTGCTCAAACTGTAAACTGAAATATGCCTGTAAACGATTTTCAATAAAGGTGAAACCGGAAGGGGATGTTCATGTATGCGCATGAGCTATGCTTGTTATTCATTCAGTTCATGGTGTTCTGGTGGGGAAATCTTCCTGAGCTCCGGCCCTGGGGTGTAGGTTAATGTGTTGTTAATCATTTATCAGCGATTCTAAACACAACCCAAAGTTCAAGTCCTGATTGCTTTCCTGAATATTAATACACCGACATACAGCAGCACAGACAATTGAAGTTGCACACACACTCGCTGTGTGTACAGTAATATTACCTCTACTCCAATTTCTTGCCTGAATATCTGTCTGAGCCTTACAGATAATGATGGGCTGTGGTTTCAAACCACTTCAACACAGCCTCCCTGCCAAGAGTTGTCAGCCTTAAACTTATGGCCTATTTTCTCACCCAGGTGAATAAACAGCAAACATTAAAATATTAAGTACACTCTCCCCCCGTATTCATCGTCTTGCTGTGTTAATTAGAACTTGATGAGCTACTGAATTAACATATCACATTTTCAACAACTTTAAAAAATGGTAAAAGTTTATTGAAATACAGAGAACTTCACCACACTGAACTGCTCGTGCAAGAAAAACAGTAACGACTCCCTTTTGTTATAAGCAGCTCTGGAAAGAGTATGAAGCTTCACCATAGCAAAATGACCCTGAGTGTACGCAGCACTAACCCAAGTGGAAAGGCACTGTGGTTTATATCCTCTTGATTCTATGCCTGGTGGTTGGTCACATACACATCTCCATGCTGAGACAGAAAGTCAGCAGGGCAGGTCCCTGTAACTCATTTCAAGATTACAGTTTTTCATTTAATTAGGAGTGACGTTATTATGCCATTCCGAGTAGAGTTTGCAGTTAAAGCTGCCTGACGTTCTACTGTGGACATTCACTTATTCTTGGTACAACTCTTTCAGTCAACAACAGCTCTCAGACACTCACGATAAAATGAGCAAGCACAATTCACAAGGGGTATAATAAAAGGATTACATCTTCTCATGGAGCAACTCCGGCCCCCTGCATGACATCATGGCTGCTGTTGCTCATGTGATGTAACGTCTCTGTTGTCATCACACACAGCTGATGTTCTCAGTGTAAACATCAACAGTTCTCTCTGTCTGAGATGTCAGTCAAACACAGACAAGCAGCTTGCATTTGACAGAATTTTAAGGTGTAAAGGAGAAAGTGTACTGTAGCTAGCTATGTGGCGACAGACAGCATAGACAGTCAGTAGCCCAAGGTGATAAAGGCCTCAGGCAACTGAAAGACAAATCTCTTTTACTTTGTACTTCCTCACCTTCATACAACAGAAGAAAAATGAATAAAACTAACAGGAGTTACAGGAAATAGTCATAAAATGTCAGTTGCTCCTCTCAGTTTGTCTGGGGAATGTTACTTCAGTCATCCTGACTGATACAAATGATTTCACACAGCAGTGCATTAAAGAGCATAAAAGTCTGTGTTGTGCTTTCTCTTTGACGATGTCCACTCCAACTCCATAGCCTGGATGTGTAAAACTAAAAAGGTGTTGCTTCAGCAGGGATTTCGTGATACAGTATGAAGTAGGAGGTCAATCAGTCAGGGAATCATGGCTAAGCCACACAATGTGGTGTCAGAATGATGTCATATCCTGAACCTCCAGCAGCATGGCATCCTGCTCCGTTCGCAGCTGGTCACGGGTCAGCAGCAGCCCCACCAACTCAGAACTCAAATCTGATTGAGACACAGGATAACGGTGGTCAGTACACATTAAGACATTACAGCAAGGGTGTGTGTGTGTGTCAGGGGGCAACAGAGTAATAGTTAGCAGGTTGTACTCGGTACTCCTTAATATAAATCAGTATAAATTAACAACTGTCAGTATCAATCTATTGGCTCATCCCTGATCTGTGTTGACCATGTCTGATCTAGACTGGTCAGTGCTTTTGACACACTCACCCTGTATGGCCTGGCTCAGCGTTTCCCTCAGGTTGTCCAGCTGCTGCAGGCTCAGAGGTTGAAGGTCACTGCGCTCCAGTCGTCTCCTTTTCTTCACCCCCAGCCCTTCGCTTAAACCTGTGGTGGGCTGACCCTCACAACAGGACAGACACAGCATAGGATAATTACTGCCTCCTAGCCTGACAGGACATCTATGTGTCTGTGGTGCACTTCCACCTCACCGTTCCTCTGACAGCATGCGTCTTTATCCATCTCTCCTTACCTCTTTCTGTGCAGTGCATGATGGCTTCAGTCTCTCTCGGAGAGTGCTCAGTGCAACCTGTGCCTCTCTCCTTAGCTCTGCCCGTCTCTCAGACCACTCACTACCAGCAGCCTGTGCAGGCGGACTGGCCTTCTGCATGAGCCCACATCCACTGCTGCCCAGAGCATTCTGTGAAACAACATGGAAAGAGTTGCTTTCCCCCCTTCTCTGTCCAAACGTCTGCTTTTCCTTCATTGACCTTCCCATCCTTACCTCTCCCTCTTCCTCCTCCTCCTCCTCCTCCTCCTCACTCTCACTGTTGTTGATGAAGCAGAGCTGGAGATTCATTCGACTCCGTAGTCTGAGAGGAAGAGGAAAGGATTGATGCTGATTAAAAAGGCCCTATACAGACCTGTGCTGTACCTTAACAGGAATGATCCACAGAAAAAGACGGAGGGCGAATACCAGACCACAGGTTTCACAGCAGGGGTAGACAGTTCCATCCTTGAAGGGCAGAGACTTGCAGGTTTTCGTTCCAAATTTAAACTTAATACTTTTAACTGAATCTGAAACCAAATCACCCACTTTTTAAAGTCTCCCTATGTTGCTCATTAAAAGCACTTCCATGATCTTCAGAAATCTGTCCTTCAGGCAGGAATTTCTCGCACCTGATGAAGACTATTGTACCATCGCCCCCCAAAAATATCAGTAAAAGACAAAACACCAGGAAAAAGACACTGCCCTGTACCTTGAAGTCAGCGCTATTAAACGGCTGCTGTCCTTATCCTCATCCTCCTCTCTCCAGCTCTCCCTGACACTCCCTCGTTCCCTCTCCTCCGCCCAGCCTGCTGCCACAGCTCCTCGCTCCTGCACACCTGCAGGCTGAGAGAGGGGAGAACGAGATCATCTTGATCGATATGCTTCGCTAGATTTGAGACACTGGGACATGTTAACTGTACGCAACCATTAAAGGGGTTGGCTCCTTTCAACTACAAAGTTTCCTAAATTCCTGTAACCCCCACTCCATTTCTCTCTCTTCACCTTCGCCCGACTCTCCTCCTGTTGCTTTTCAAGTTCCGTGATGCGCTGGTTCAGCGCTTCCCAGTGCATGATGGGAAGGCCAAGGTCATCCTCCATGGACCCTTTCCCCCAAGTCAGGGTTGGCTCTGTCGCTGCCTGATCAGAGTTCTCTGCTTCGTCGTAGTCTTTCTCCTCACCCCACGTGCTCTCCCTCTCCTTCTCTCCTTCACTCTGTGGCTCCATCATTGGGAATTAGAGAAGCTGAAATGTGGGAAGACTGGGGAGAGAAAACAAAGTTTTCCCAAGAAAAAGAAAGGGACATATCCCATCACCTTTCCACTGCTTTTTTAAAACTATAACCTCCCAGGTGACAATTGATTGATGACTGTCACCATTATACAAAGGTTACAAAGTCAGAGTGACAGAGTGAAAGTTCTTTAACATTTTTGGCTCATAAAAATCTATTCTGCAAATACACAGTAACAGTGCTGCAATAAATGTAAAACAGTTTTGAGATTTTGTAACAAATATTCTCTGAGCCTCGCTAGGCAAATTCACTCCCATTCCAGTAGTACAACTCTAGACTCTGATGCATGCTCCTACACAGGAAGCCTGGTGAAACCTGGCATGGATTAGATTGCTACACACTGGGAGTCTGACTCAGTAAAACCATAAAACCTGGAGCAGCTGATCGGCTGTGTATTGGTCACCGATCCTAGACGTGGAGTGCGAGACAGTCACCTTGTGAAGACTTACAGGCCAGTGAATTCACATGCCGTCCAGAGAGAGTATGTGGAGCTGTGGTGGGCAGGAGTGGGGTCATTATGTAGGGTACAGAGCAGCCGGGCTGATGGACAGCATAGCCAGGAGAACTATAAGCCTGCCACCCCATAAAAAGACACACGTACACAAAAATCGAGACACGGGAAACTTAGCAACAGCACCACACCTACACATAGACCAGCTCACCTGCGATTGATGGGAAGCTGTTCCCTCTCTCCTCTCAGCCCCCTGCTTTTTCTTGGAGGTGCATAGATTGGAAAGTCCCTCTTGGTCTTACACATGCAGCTGCGCAAGGCCGAGTTGTTTACTTCTCCGGAGCCATCGTCTTTTGCCACAACGTCTTACCGAAACGGCTTTGCCCCTTCCGCAGACGTCCCTCGTCAGGCCCGCGCCTGTGATGAAACTGCCTGCAGGGTGTAACTCGCGGTGAACTTGTCCAGACTGTGCAGATTCCTTCGCAAAAGAAGGAGGGAGAGGGAGAGGGAGGAAAAGGAGAACCGAGCCAGGTGTCCGATTTCAGAGATGATTCAAACCAGATGAGTCCGACATCATTAATGAGAAAGTTTGAGGGGGGAAAAAAAAGAGGGTTGTTTGGGTATTGTTTGGTGAGAAGCGGACAAGATCCTGCCTATGGTTTTCCTTTCGGTTCAACTAAAGAATTTTAAAATAATTTTCAAGGAGACGAGCAAACAGCCGGGGAGACTACCGCACCGCAATCGCGTTGTCGTACTAGGGTACAGGCGAGGATACTGCTACTGCTGCCGTTGCCGTTATAATGCGTTTGTCGTTTTCTGTTCGCTGGGATTCTAGGTCGGAAAACCACTGTTACTATTAAAGCCAGTTAAACAGAGTCAGCGGCATTATTTCCAAATACAGTCAACGCGTCTTACTGGAACTTGCTATTCCACACACACCCAGCGAAATCACAGAGCCGAGCCCAGAGACTCCTGCTGCATAGCGAGTGTCTTCAAAACTCCCCCCTCCCCGCTCTCTGAAGTTTCCCCTGAACCCACCTGTACGTGAACGAGGGGACTCCTCCCCACCCGTGTCCGTCCCCTTGGGCTCGCGGACGCCGCTTCCGAGCTCCCCGGAGGTCACCGGGATCATTGGAGACGCAGGGCGGCTGCACTATCAACTCTTAGCAATTGCGCCATTTGCACGAGTGCCTACAGGAGCCCGAGCAGCCCCTTTAGGAATCCGTTCTTCCCTCTTTTAACCGCTAGAGGAGCTAAGCATCAAATGCGAAAACTTCGAAGAAGAACAGAAAAATAGGTCCATCTATCGATAATCTTCCCTAGTTTCTGCCCTTGGCAGTATTAAAGGTTCAGGCCCTGGGTACCTTGTGTGAGAGGTTTGCATCATCCTGCATGTCCACAGAGGTTTTCTCCCTTCATTTACTTAATTGAAAACCCTTGTTTTTAATTGCACTCATTCTGTTGTCTCCTCTTCTCGAATTTCTTTCTTACTGTCAAAGTGCTTTGCGAAGCTACTTTTAAAGGCGCTGCATGACACAGTCGATTAATATCGTCGTTGTTCTGACTCGGTAAATAATAGGTCGGTTGAGGCCTCTAAATTGTTCCCCGTGTTGTGAGTAGCTCTGGGTTGGACAGGGGCAGGTGCACGTCCATCTGCAGCGCGTAGCCAGAGCTCCTATCAGTAGGAAATATCAGCCTGTAGGAAAGGGTTCCAGAGATCTCTGTGACACGCCTTCACATATCAGGGCTGCGAGACGGAGCGGAGGAGGAGAGAGAAGAAAGGTGCAGAACGAGAAGGAACAGAAGAGAAGAGAGGGAGAAGGCAGTGTGGGTTTGAAAAGGGGAGAGGAGGGGTAAAATCAAGATAAAGAGGGGCAGTTTGGGGAGAAAGAGAGAGGAGAGTAGGGGTAAGAGAGAGGTAAAGGGGGGCCAGATTGGGGAGAAAGAGAGAGGTGGGGTAAAATCTAGATAAAGAGGGACAGATTGGAGAGAGGTAAAGAGGGACAGATTGGAGAGAGAGAGGTACGAGAGAAGTAAAGAGGGGCAGATTGGGGAGAAAGAGGGGTAGGAGCAAGATAAAGAGGGGCAGATCGGGGGCAAAGAGAGAGGGAGAGAGGGGTAAAGAGAAGAAAGGGGGGGAGAGAAAGGCACTGAGGGAGGTGGAGAAGGAGGGAGGCGCCACACACTCACAAGCACGTGTACAACAACAAGCTGGGGTGTATTTCACTTTTCCTTTATTGTCACTGCTCTTGGTGGGTGCCAGGAGACCGGACAGGATACACAGTTATGCCATGCAGAGTTTCCAGACACCGCAGTCAAATCAGAGCATTTTGGACATGAAGGGGGGGGGGGGGGATGGCAATGTCTGGAATGATCCCTCTTGAATACTGAAGCAGCACTAACAGGTTCACACATGACCGGCGGCACTGGGTTAGCGTCACCACCTACAGAGAAAACGACACATTTCCTTGGCTCATCAAAATGAGACACTGGGTGCCCTCTGTGTTCTTCACCGCACTCGGCAGCACCTCTGAAGGCAACAGCGCAGCGACCGAGGGGTAATTATCTTCTCCAGTGGCCACGGCAGAGAACCCCTCCTCTGACAGGCAGTTAGAAACCCATCGCTTCTCTCGGAGCTGTGGGCCACGCTGAGAGTCTCTGCCCCCAGAGACAGAGACTGTGCGCGGATCTCTGTCCAGCGGGATTCCAGACACTCACTGAGCACACAGGGAAAAGTCCTGTATTACTCCTGACTTTTCGCAGGATTTAGTTTTTTTGCAGTATCTTGCGGGATACTACTACACCAAGACTTCATTACATCCAGCGCAGTCTTCATTATCTCCCCAGTGTGGTGCCTGCGGATTCCCCCACAAGATGGAGTGCAGCGAGATATGTGAAAGGATATGGGTTTCTGATCCACAAAATCCTTCAATGGAGGTGTTGCTATCAGACGGTGCTGGGCCCCTGACGCTGACAGACTGACGCGACCTCACAGGTTCAAACCGCGAAACAAACTAGCCCAGACGGATTTCCACTCATTATCCCGAGGCTGCGAGCAGAAGCAGTGGTCTAGACCCCGGCCCTCGACTGCAGGAATCTGGCGCGTCTCCCGGCAGCACACATCACAGTGAAAAAGAAAAGGAAAGGAAGGCTGCAGTCCTACACTCCCACCGCCAGAGGGAGACAAAGGACAGTCTATTAAACCAGCTAAATGAACCGTCGCCGCAAAGGAAGTCCAGGCCTGGCGGTGTGCTTTTTCTCAATTGGGCGGAGAGTTAATATACTCACACGTAGACACACACGCCTCAGCGTAAATCGGTAAAAATATAATAATATTTAAAAAAAAAAGAATTAGCTCTACAGTCATATGTAATATGCATGTGGTAGGTTAAAGTGCAAACAGAAAATACAAAATATGACACTTTAATTTAACCGTTTCCAGACATTGCCATAGTAATAATAATCTCATACATTTCATTGTAGTTTATATTATATATTAAATATCCTTAATAATTATATTCTATTATTGCTAACATCATCAGTATAATAAATCTTAGAGCTGCTATAATAGTTTCCCATCGCAAAGTCAACAGGTCGGCACGCGGCTATGTTACAGTGAAAGGACAGTCACGACACTGGGAACACAGGGCGCGGGCTCGAGGCATGCACGAGGGCTTTCCGGAGGGGGTGCAGCGCGACTGCTGTCCCCTGTTGGACGAGGGGCGTCCGGAGTGCCCATCTCTCAAAATTCCCGCTCTCGTCCGAAGCGCACACGCATTCTCGCCGTCTCACACATCCGGGTGATGGCCCATCTTCCGTTCCGTCGCTACGGACGGATGATCTGTTCGGCTGTTCCGAATACGAGCTAGGATTTTTTTTTTGTGGAAGTTTCAAGCTCCGCTGTTCTACACCAGTGTAAAAGACAGAGAGGCCATTGAGGGGAGAGAGACATGCACTGACACAAAGTCAAAAACCAACCAAATACACGCTGGGAGACCCTCTGACCATTCAAAACGCACCCAAGGACCCGTAGCACAGTGTTTTGTTTATACAAAATAATGATATAATTTAGAGACAGACGGGATTGAGGTCAGAGGTCACACTGAGAGGATCCAGATAAAGGCCAGACAGACAGTTTGGAATTGCAGAAACCCGTACCAGTAAGAGAGATTGGCTGGACACATACACAGACAGACAGACAGACGCCGTTTTAAACTGGATAAACCCGTAAGTATCAGTGAGGTTGAATGAAGAGGCAGACCGAAGTGTTAACCTCGCTCAAGATGGACGGGCACTGTGTGTGCGAGTGCGTGTGTGCACGACGTTACCTTCTCTGCCTGTTTGACTTCTGCTCTCTCTAGGTGGGAGGGACTGGAATAAATTAAAACCCCTCCAGTAATATAACGAGATCCCGTCAATTACTGGGGACGGTGAAGGTCTGGAGGGGGACAAGCCACTTGCCCAGGTGAGGGGTGTCTCTAAGCGGCTGAGATCCAGTCCACAGAAAGAGTCCGAGTGCCAGCCAGGACTTGTAGGCCAGTCCTGATTGTCCATGCTCAGATAAGGACAGATGGACAGGCGGGAACAAGCCGCAGAGAGAGAGAGACAAAGTGATCAGCAGGCTGATGTGAAAGGTTCTAGTGTGCACACACACACTGACACACCAGCACAGTACACGAAGAGCTCAGTGCAGGACTGACAGACAGTGTGAATCCTGCTTCCTGGGTTGGCTCAGCAGCTTTGATTGGACCCACAGACAGACAGACGGACAGACGGAGGGACAAACAGCCAGACAGGCTTCCGCCTGCTGGAAAAAAAAAAAGTTAAAGTGAGAACGACATCAAATGTCTCATTTACACAGGATCCTAGTGTGCCTGTCAGTGGAGATCTCCCAGTCAGACCCTGATACACACATGCACACCGACAGACTGGCGCTCCGACGCACCTGCACAGCAGCCGACTGCTGCACAGACCGGGACACTGGCCCTCTGAGAGTGACACGCACACAACCTGCTACAGGCGCATTGCTCACACACACAGACACATACACACGCGCGCTCCCGGCGGGGGTCAGAGTTCAGAGGTCGGCGCAGCGCTCCTGCTTGCTGTAGTGGTCAAACTGGCTCTTCCAGTGCATCATGTAGGAGCTCCAGCGATGGAACTCCACCTTCCACTGCCTCTCCGCCTCGTCGATGTTGTCTGGGAAGAGGGAGAGGGAGTGAGGAGCACGCGCCGCTGTGCCTGGAGCCCTTCTGCTCTGCTAGCTGAGCAAGTCTTTCCACTACACAACCCCAGAGCTATTGGGGCTGCAAAACCACCCCCCTCCCCTCCCTCATCACCTCCTCCCTCACCCTGCTCTCTCTCTAATGAGAACCTAATCCACTTACGGAGAAGAGGCTTCTGCAGAGCTGCCTGGGAGGCAGAGAATGGGCATTGAGCTTTTTTTACAACTGTGTCACCCTGTGTACGTCTCTCAGTCTTTGAATACTTCATTTCACAGCATTCCATGTGTCCACAGTGTACAGTGTTCGGAGTGTCTATAGCTGGACAGTACTTGGTATGTCTGTGGCGATGGTGTGATAAGCATAGTGTTTATAGCGTTCAGTAAATGTAACTGTACAGTGTTCAGTGGGTCTATATGGACACCTCTGTGACTGTGGCAGCAGTCTGATGAGCAGAGTGTGTACAGTGTTCAGCATGTCTACAGTTGTGCAGTGTTTGGTACATCTGTGGCGGTAGTGTAGTGAGTTAGGTGTACATAGCGTACAATGTACAGTGTTCAATATAGGTGTTGGGTGTGTCTTTACCAGTGATGTTGAGCAGGCGGGGCAGGAATCGGTTCCAGAAGGCACACAGCTGAGTCCTGAGCCCTTGGTGGACCTTGAGCGGCTCCATGTTCAGACTCACGTAGCTCTGCTCTCTGGCAGTGAACACTGGCCACCTGCTCCGGGGGTCCACACTGCCATCGGCGTTGATATTGGGGTTTCTGAGAGAAAGACAGCAGAAGAGAGAGAGGGAGGGAGGGGGCGAGCAAGAAAGAGTTGGAAGAGGGAAGGAAAAGAAGTGGAATGAAGCAGGAGGAGTGAAGACGTGCCCGAAGTCGCAGAATAAGTCCCGACCCCTACACCCCACAAACACTCCATCCTCTTCTACCCCTCTCTATTGACTCCCCTTGTGCTGATCTCATGCAGTGCCTCAGTCTCTCACACACAACACCCTCCACCCCTCCCTTTCCCTCCCTGTCTGAGCCTCCCATGCCGCCCCTTACCCAGTCCGCGCGAAGTTGGCCCAGTATCTCATGATCCTGCGGCTCAGCTTCTCCTCCTCAGCCGTGTAGTTCAGGCGGCTCTCCAGCGGCAGCCCGAAGACGAACTCGATTTCGTAGCCGTGGATCACGCCCATCCACTCCGGCCACGCCAGGTTGGAGGCCCGGTGGTCGAAGAAATAGGCGTAGACACTCCCTGCGAGACAGGGAGAGCAAGACCACGGAGAGGTGAAGCGGACAAGGGCGAGGGGGAGAGGAA
This sequence comes from Atractosteus spatula, assembly GCF_055471065.1. NCBI lineage: Eukaryota > Metazoa > Chordata > Actinopteri > Semionotiformes > Lepisosteidae > Atractosteus > Atractosteus spatula. Next base: position 70,504,878 of record NC_142708.1, on the reverse strand, counting down.
CCGTTTAACAAGCCAAGAAACTGGAAATGATCAATCCTAATGGGGATTCCAGACGCCTGCTGACCGCAAAACGCTTGGTTTACTCTTACCATGAGGTTGCCCTGTTGTTCTTTGTGTAGCGGAGCTAGTTCGGATACGGTGACGTCATCGCCCTCACTGCGCGTAGCAGGGACCTCAGCTGCCTGGGGCTGGGGGAGGTCTCCTTTAGCTCATGCGGCTGGTTCCCTGTTGCGTTACGCCAGAGACCCGGCTTTGCGCCCCCAGGTGCTGAGGGACGGAACGGGTGGCTGGGGGCACGACACCGCGCGGAACCGCGACGGTCACATTGGTGCCGTGACCCGGATGGGAGTGTCCTTCGCCGAGGCGAAGTTCAGCAGGGGAGGGTGTAGCGGAGCGAGTTCGGATACGGTGATGTCATCGCCCTCACTGCGCGTAGCAGGGACCTCAGCTGCCTGGGGCTGGGGGAGGTCTCCTTTAGCTCATGCGGCTGGTTCCCTGTTGCGTTACGCTGGAGACCCGGGTTCGTGCCCCCAGGTGCTGCGGAACGGAACGGGTGGCGGAGGGCACGACACCGCGCGGAACCACGACGGTCACATTTGCAGGTACCCATGCAAAAGTGCTTGTCTCAATGTTAATTAAAAATGAACTGTCATATTTTGCAAAGGCTCCCAAAAGAAATAACTCTGATGAGCTGTTCTCTTCCTGTGATCAGGGGGCACAGACAGTGGATGGCACACCCAGTAACTAGGCAATCATGTTTGTCGTAGGAAAGGTATAGGAAGCTATATACTGTACATGTTAATTTCATTCTGTATAAGGTACATTTTTAAATTCCTGGCCTGTCTTAAAGCATCTTAGGGATTTTGGACCAATTTTTGCATGATACTGAAGTATCTTTCTATGACCTAGATCTTCTAAAATAAATGACAAACCAATAGAAATCTCCATCAGAAAAAATATATTGTTCCCAGTGATTTAGGGCGTTTTAAGATCCCGTAAAATCATTCCACTTCATCCTTATCCCAGAGACCCCCCACCCTTTACATGTTGATGCCTCTACCTGCAGCTCCATCTGGTCCTGCAGAACTGCCTGCTGCTCCAGAGGATGCTGGAGACATGGAAGAGGCCTGCGCACGAAGGGAGGCATGCTGCGCGTACGAGCTGGCGAAGTGCAGCAGGGGGCAGATGACGTTGTGGTCTCCCACGATGTCATCCATGGCATCCCGGTTCTTTTTTGCGTCGTTCTCGTCCATCCAGTCGGTGTACTGCAGCACCACCGCCTCCAGGCCGATGTCGTTGGCATGGGGAACGCTGAGCTTGACCCCCTCGAGGAAGTCCTCCCGCGTGATGAGGCTCTCGTTGTCCTTGCTGAACCCAGGGGCCCCATAGAGAAGGAAGTAGGACCCCTCGTCACGGTTGACACCCAGGAGGATCTGGGTGTCCTTGAAGTTGCCCGAGCTTAGCATGGCCTCTGGGTTCTCAGGCAGGACCATGCCATCCACCATGGGCACGAAGGAAAAACGGAAGAGGCTGTTATAGGGAAGCACAAGCCACTCCTGGTCGATTAGGTCCTGGGGCTGGTGGGACCGCAGGCAGTCCACGATCTCGGTGTCATTTCCTCCTTGGCAGCCCACTAACTTGGCCAGGAGGGTGGCCCGGCGGCGGGCCTCTGCAGGGGTCACCGTGGCCCAGGGGCAGTTTGGCACTCCGCTCTGCATGATGGCCCTAGTAAAGGTGGGGCGGCTGTCTGGGGAGAGGAGTTGCATGCCCACTGAGGCGCCTCCTGCACTCTCCCCAAAGATGGTCACCTGCTTAGGGTTGCCACCGAAAGACTGGATGTTATCCTGGACCCACTGTAGCGCCATTCTCTGGTCCAACAGACCCACATTTCCGGGCGCCTCCGAGGAGCCGTGCAAGGCTAGGAACCCAAATGCCCCAACGCGGTAGTTCATGGAGACGACAATCACCTTCTCGTAGTGAGCCAGATAGCGTCCATCATACACATCAAGGGAAGAGGAGCCGCTGTAGAATCCTCCCCCGTAGATCCAGACCATGACGGTGAGGTTGTTGAGCCGTGGGGACGGCACCCATATGTTGAGATACAGGCAGTCCTCACTCATCTCCCGGTTGGGATTCCACATCTCAGTGCCAGGGAAGCCCGGATAGGAGGTATCCACGTATTGATAGCAGGCTTTGGGGTATGACGTGGCCTCGAGGACCCCCTGCCAGGGCTTTTTGGCCTCAGCCCGGCGGAAGCGCATCTTGCCCACAGGGGGTTCGGCAAAGGGGATGCCCAGGAATGCGTTGATGTGACCCCTGTCGGGGACGGTGAGGCGCACCCCCCTCACACGCCCCAGCTGGGTAGAGACGGTGAGTTCAGACTCCCTAGCATGGGAAGGGCAGGAGAAGGGCAGGAGGAAGAGGAGGGAGAGGAGTAAGAGGAGGAAGGGGGGAGAGGAGGAGTGCAGCCTTGTCATGTCTGAGGGCTCCTGGTCAAGATGAGCCTCTGCAGGAGAGAGGAAAAGAGAGAAATTTGTCTGAAACCTCTTTAGTTCTGCTGATACCCTCTGTTTAATTAATGCCTTTTACACTCACTGGCCCAAATGTTAGGAACCCACACCAAATACTGGTAGGCCTCTCAAAACCAGCTAGAACAAAACATGCCATGCAAAACATTCCACATTAATGAGACGTATCTGCTGCCCTGTCCCTTAAATTGCCTTCAGTTCTGGTTTAGATGAACATTTTTGTTGGTTTTCTGCAGTATTGAGGGCTGAGAGAGCATTCTGGCCAGGGAAGTCTGTACATTACGCCTCAAGCCCAACCTCTTAGCGCCTGTCCACTTGCAGGGTGTCACGGGTCTCACTAATCAGACACAAGCCCCTGTTACTTCCCACAAACACAGACGCACAACCGAATTACCCGACCACGCCCCTCGCCCTGCACCACACCTCCCGGCAACCCACCACTTAAGGTCTCCTCAACTGCACTCCCACGCTCAGTACTGAGTTCAACCTCACCGGGCTACGTTCTCAAAACTACGCCTAGAAACCCATCGTCTCGTGAAACTCTGAATACTTGACCCACGCTTTCTCTCGACCACGATTATTGACTACGTGACTTGCCTAAGTAAACCCGGCTTCTGCTCTACTTTATTTCTCCCTCCAATCTTTGGCCAAGCACCGCATAGGGTCCTATCTTCTTTGTCGTGACCAACTGTATCTAACACAGGGTATTTTCATAAGCCAAAGGGTTCCTAATAACCCGGCCACTGAAAATAAAACAGCGCCAAAATCAACTGTATTCGCATGTCCTGAATAACCGATGACAAAAGTGTGACTTTTCCTAACTGACTAACTCTCCTCGACACGGACATGTTTCTATACAGTGACTGTCCCCAGCCCGGCCCAGTCCTGAAAAGTTTTGTGTTGTTTTTCCTCAGAAGGCTGCACTCCTGTCCTGCGGCACTTTCTAGCTTTCTCTGCCGAGACACCAAAAAAGCCGGACTTGGGCCAAGTTTAAAAGAAGCTTCCAGCCGTATCCCGGGCAACGGCCCGTAAATCAAACTCGGTTCCACTCGGAACGCATTTCTTGTTTGGCGACCGACGCGGGCTGACGTCCTGCAGAGATATGAGCGGGTTTGCTGCGAGAGCGGAGTTTTGTGTGAAAAACCCGAGGCCAGCTGTTGGTGACATCGAGCCCTCCTGACTCCTTGCAAGCTGTCCACCCCTTTGCAGAATCTCAGCTGGGATTTCTGCACTCTTTTCAGCCAAAAGAACAGCATATGTATTATTTATAGAAATCAGACTGTAGGGGAAGAGATAGATAATTTTCTTTTCTGTTTTCTTTTCTCAGGACACTTAAACCCTGCAGGCTTCTACCTAGGAGGCTGGCTGGTCACCCTGACCTGCGCCGGTTGGGTTCGGCTCAGATGATGTGCGCAGCAACAGGCCGAACAAATCCTGGTGCACCGACGTCCCTTTCCTCCCAGAGGGGAACTGGATTTTACCTCCTCTCTCCCCTAAAACACACAAGCAGCCCCCCCCCCCCCCCCACACACACACACTTTGTTGTTGTTTTCCGGTGTTGTGTGGGTTGCCGTGGCGATGGGATTAACATGTCCAGGAAGACACGGGGATGGCTGGGATGCCTGCTATTTCTGGCCCCCCAAACTCTGTGCCTCTCTATTTTGGTGTTCACACACTCACTCACACACACACACATTCAGACTGACAGCTGGGTCAGCCAAGTCATTACAGCTACGCGCTGAGAGGGAGGGAGAACGGAGAGGGAGAGGAAAGCGAGAGGAGACAGGGGGATGAGACTGAAGGAGAGGGAGATGGAGAGGAGGGGAAGAGGGAGAGGGAGAGGACGGTGGGAGGGACAGAGCGGGAAAGGGGCAGAGACGATTGAGAAGCTCATATATTTTTGTTGTTTTTCATTTTACACTTGGCGGGCCATGCAGGGCTCCTGTACAGATGCAGCTGTACTCTCCCTGTTTTGTAGACTGGCAGTCTGCAGAGTCAATAGCGGTTTAGAGATAACCTCTGGCTGATACCTCCTTCGCCTTTTGGAGGCAGAGAGAGGCAGAGGCGTCTGTCCACGGAGAGCAGTGAGGTGCTGGTGGTGACAGACAGCCTCGCTGTTTCTGTGCCCCGATATTAATATCCAGGCAGACGAACAGCTGGCAAGAGGAAGCAGGGGCTCCCATCCTGAAAATAGACCCCGGAATCTGTGTGTGGAGTTCACATGGGGATCTGTTTCAGTTTGGGATTACACCAGGCTCACTGGTGCCCATGTAGTGAGCGTGGCGGGGACGGTCACACAGCAAGGCCTCAGGCGCGCTCTCTCTCCATGGAGCCTCACTCCGAACTGCGCGCCTGTTGCCAAAGAAACCCAGGCCCGGCCTGCCATCCCCAGCCGTCACTCCGTCTTTCCCTCCTTCACTCCTCCCGACTCGGTGCGCCTCAGGTCCGCTCTTGCCGCGTTTTAAGTGGCTCCCACGACCCACGACCCACGACGGAGAGACTGATGTTGCGGAAAGACCTGGGGCGCTCGCGGTCCGGCTGTGAGTTAGACGTCACGAACACTTTCATCTTATTATGTATTCGTTTAGAAAGACGACTGGTACATGTCGAGCGTGTCTCCACACTCCAGTCCAGTCGTTCCTTCCCAGTACTGTTTAAGGCTCTCTCCCCGTGAGACAACTGGCAGGGAGTCGCCAGACAACAGCGAGCGAGAGCCGTGTAAGGCGAAGCATTAAACACTAAAAACAGCAACGGCTCTTTGCCGCCTTCCCGCGGAGGCCCACTGCACAGACCGCGTATTTCTGTCGTATGCGATATATTTTTAAGTGGATATTTATTTTAGGACAGACCTGGGGTCGTTCGGAGTAATCCCAGCCCGCTGGCGATTGCGCCCAATGTAGATCCTGTGATCTGCCGCGCCGCTGGCGCAGCCCGGTCGCGTTGTCACTCCAGCTGAGATGACAGTTTGACGAGCGCAGGGGAATCATCCCCCGCCCCCCTCCAAAGCTTTTCCTCCAGGAGAGGAACTGCTCTGTTTCACGCTTTGTGTAATAATTCACATCCGACGCAGCACGCAGCAGCATGGGCTCACGGCTCTGGGACGAGAAGTATAGGGACTGCCCCGAGAACGACAAACAAACGCATGACGGCTAACGATGGGACCTCATACAGCTTCATCCTTGCTCTGTGGGCAGGGTAGCAACATAACAGCCCTATAAAAAAGCGGAGCAATAATCAGAACCATGCTAGACCCAGTAGAATTGTCTTACTATCGTAACTGTCAGCAATTCGGCGCTCACGAAGAAGACAATGATTACATTAGACTCTGGAAACCAGCTGACTGGAAGGGCGATGCTCCCCCGGCAGCTGTGTAACAGCGGGAACTGCAGGCCAAGCAGATGTGTTTTGCAAACATCGCTGGCGATTAGAGCTGACCTATATAAGGGCCGGGCGACGAACACCCCTCCATCTGTTTTCTGACCGCTTCAGCCAATGCAGGGTCGCGCGGGAGCCGGAGACTATCCCGGCAAGCAGCGGGCACAAGGCAGGGTACACGCTGGGCGGGACGCCAGTCCGCCGCAGGACACGCACACATGTTCTCAGAGCCAATTAATCTACTAGAATGCGTTTGCACTGGGGGAAGAAACCTGATCATCTGGAAGGAAACCCCACACGAACACGGGGTAAAACATACAAACTCCACACAGAAAGCACCCCCAAAACTGAACTCGGGGCCCCAGCGCTGCGAGGCAAAAGCGCTAACCACTGGCGCACCTGCAACAAACTGGACGATCGATGTTTTCCGGTTTTAAGCTCAATCACGGAAACGTTTCTCTTGTTTCATTTCAATAATTCAACCTTTTGACTTTCGCCGGAGATGCGACGTTCTTTCCTCTTGCTCGTCCTCGCTGTCCACACACAGCTTCAGCAGCGAGCACAGACGAACATCGGGAGTAACTGCACTTGGCGCTTACCGAGGAAAACACATGAGTTCTATATATATACACATCCATCCCAGGTGACTTCATGCACGCTCGATCTAAACCATCTGCTGCCAGAACACAACACGTCGACCTGTTACGTGATTTCCTCATTCAAAAGCGTGGGGTTGGGCGGTGCAAATCCCGATTGCTAATGAGAATTAGTGAATATTTATTTGAGGTCGTCAAGAGCAATTCCAGCCCACTGGCGATGAAGCAGATGCTTTCGATAACCAGTGTTATCGATAACAGAAACCCTTCGCCAGTGAAAAAACAAAAACCCGACTCCGGACGCCCAGCGTCGCTCTGCTGAAATGCATGTCCAGGCCTGATAGGTGCTGCTCACGAAGGCGGCTGGTCTTCGGCCGGTTCACTCGCTACGTGAAGGCGAGATTCCGCTTCTCGTCTTCCGCCTCCATATCGAAGACGACGACCGAGCGGAAATCTTTTAATGGAGCTATTTCTACAGCCTTTTAAAAAGCCGATAAATGAGACCGAAGGAGAGGGAGATGGAGAGGAGGGGGACAGGGAGGGGAAGAGGACGGTGGAAGGGACAGAGTGATAAAAATCAGCGTGAACGGGGCAGTCACAGCCGTTTGATTCCTGACGATATCATTGAACTCTTCAACCCCCCCGAGACGCCCGCACGTGCTCTCGCTTCGGACCCAAGACCCGTTCTCGGCACGAGACTCCGAACCCCGGGAGACCGAGCCCCCGGCTCTGTCGCCCCCAGACCTGCGGAACGACCTCCCGGAGCCCATACCCAGTGCACCGAGTGTACACGTCTTCCAGCACCTTCACGTCCTGTGCATACGACGTACAGTACTCTAGCTTTTCGGATTCGTCTTCATCGTCCGTCTTCAGGATGCGCCCACGTCGTTGTGGTATTATCTTAGGATTTCGAGTCACGGAACGTGTCATACGCTGTCTATATAACAATATGCGAAATCGGCGTTGAAACAAGCAGACTGAGAGCACTAAACTACCCCGTCTTGTATCCTGATTCGCGATTGTGCTGCGGTGTTATTCTCCCCTGGTATCGCTCTACAGACTCGCTTGCCTTCAGTGTTTATTTAAAGGGTTCTGCTATATTTGCCTGTCCTGGAAAATGAATGGCGGGGGGCGGTCTGCCGCGAGGCGAAGGCGGTGTACAGTAGGTGAGCTGGGCTCGTGCGACCCGGGGGCGCGCGTGTGACGGCGTCTCAGCCTTGAGCGCAGCCCGTGCTCCAGAAACCTGCTCCGCTGGAGTTCGCGGCGCACAAGACACGCGTGGGCTGCACGAACAAGAGACCTCTCCACTCGAACGACCCGCTGCCGTTCTGCAACATTCACTTCCCCCCCCCCCACCAATGCGCAACTCTTTTCCCGGCGCGACTAACGCTAATCGCGCTGGATGGTCCGATTAGTGCTGATACCGTGAATGCTTCAATCAGAACGAAATATATACTATATAATAAAACAGGAAATCGTATTAACTATAAATATTAAATCGCTCCATTTTTTCCCTCAACTATCGTAGCATGCAACCGTAATAACCACCGTCATCATCGCCACCCTCTGAGTGTTTTTACGCTGTTCGGAGGCAGCTCACTGGAGCCAACAAAAACACTGACATCAAAGCAACTCAGGCCATCACACAGGGGCCACCCTTTAACTACACTGGCGTTCTGCATCCCCAGAGACCCCTCTATGTATAGAAGCGGCCGTGCCAAGTTGTGTACGTCCGGAATGTGCGGCATTTTCACAAATCGCGCACACGGGCATACACACACCGACACACACAGGCGATCATGCCCTTCACTGCATAAACACGGCACAGCGCGCCAGCCGATAATACTGAATGTGCTCCACCTGCTTATTATCAGAGTGGTTAAAAAAAAACCAACAAGACTATAAGCTGTTTTTTTTTATTATTTTAAACTGTAAACCAGGCAGCCGTGCACTCAGTTACCGTACCTTAGGGGCTACCTGCTCCTGTTGGCGGCCGTCAGTCCGTCTCTGTCTCTCTCTCTCCTGCTATCGTCTTCCTTGGCAGGGCTGGTTTGGGGACTCCGGCGGTCTTTGGACAAATGAGGGAGGGAGGGGGTACTGGAATACAGTGAAGAGAGACGGCTGTGGGAAACCGTCTGTCGCTTGCCGAGAGCACCGACGCGGTCACGCTTCGCTCCAGACTCGCTCACTGCTGGTCTCTCAGAGCCTGCTTAGAATAAACCCCTCGGAATAAAAAAAGACGGGTTCTATTCTCGCGAGATCTCCCCCCCCCCTCTCCCCCCCGGTTCTGTCTAGTAATAAATATTGTGCGGCCGCTGTAACATGCGCTTTTAACAATCCCAATAGTGAAAAAAAGAAAGACATTTAAAAAAAAAAGAAATCGGTTTCAATTTAATTAATGGGCTAGTCCGGGCCAGTTCCGTGATCTCAGCGCTGGCGTGAGCGAGTCTGGCGCTGTGGACGCAGGGGGTGACCCAGACATCCTAGAAAGGAAGGGAGCGTCTGTGAGATTCACGCCGGAATTCCCTCTCTTCTGCTCGGCGGAACACCCCGGGAAAGCGACCCCCCTTTTCCTCCTCTCCAGCAGGGTGCGATTTGCGCTGGTTCCCACACGCGTTGTCCTTAAGCACAACGGGCCTCCTTTTACAGGGGCTTGGTCACCGGAGTGTTTAGTTAGCCAGGGTTAACAAAATCGTTGGTCATTTGATCAGCAGAAGCAAAACAGAAGGAGAAGCCTGTAACCCGGACACTTCCTCACCTCCCCCTCGCAGTGCTACTGATAACACTATGCTACTACTCTGCTACTACTAACACTTCTCCTACCACTAGCAGCTGTTATTACAGCTACTGCTTCCACTACACGTGCTGTCGCTGCTGCTATTGCTCGTAGTAGCGTTTGCTCTGCATCTCAGAAAACTCCACAGTGTTTGTGGCTTGGAGTTAAGACTCATTTAATTCAGATCAAAACCCACACAAAGGAAAAACAGAACATACTGTAGCAAATCACAGTTCCATCATGGCAAAATCAGTATAAAGCGCACTAAAGCCCAGTAAATTCAGGGTAAGAGTACAGTACAGAGAAGTGAAACCCAGTTCGAAATTCTGGTAAAAGCAGGGTTGGGCATAGAGAGGGAGGGGAAGAGTGACTGAAACTGGAGAAACATGGGCATACAGACTTCATAGCATACGTAAGGCGACAAAAAAAACCCTCTGGCAATGGAGAAATAGCCAAGAAGCCTTAATGGGAACTGGGAACACAGGGCTTTCTAAAGCTCTCGGAGCAAAAACAACAGTGGCAAAGCCCTCTGGCTCCTTCTCGGATATCTCTGCTCACCTCTTGGTCCGGGGGCAGGGTTATATTTGGTGTCACATAAACCAGAGCTCTGGGAGCAGCCTGTTGAAAAGGAGAGGGCGAGGGTTAGGGTTAGGGCACTGGGCAGAGCTGTGTACTACTACTACTACTAATTGCTTACACTTACATAGCGCTTTCCTGGACACTCCACTCAAAGCGCTTTACAGGTATTGGGGACTCCCCTCCACCAGTGTGCAGCCCCACCTGGATGATGTGACAGCAGCCATAGTGCGCCAGTACCCTCACCACACACCAGCGCTCAGTGAGGAGGAGAACAGAGTGATGAAGCCAGTTCAGAGATGGGGATTATTAGGAGGCCATGATTGGTGAGAGCCCATGTAAAATTTGGTTGGGACGCCAGGGTTACACCCCTACTCTTTTCGAGAAACGCCCTGGGGTTTTTAATGACCACAGAGAGTCAGGACCTCAGTTTTATATCTCATCCAAAGGATGGCGCCTTTGTACAATGTAGTGTCCCCGTCACTATACTGGGGCATTAGGACCCACATGGACTGTAGAGTGAGCACCCCCTGCTGGCCCCACTAACACCTCTTCCAGCAGCAACCTCAGCTTTCCCTGGAGGTCTCCCATCCAGGTACTGACCAGGCTCACACCTGCTGAGCTTCAGTGGGCTGCTAGCGCTGCGCTCTGCACTCTGCACTCATTCCCTTGTCCTTCTCCTGCTGGCTTAGCTTGAAGCCCTTAACCCCACTCTGTGTGCTCAGTGACACTGCTCTCCACTGATTTTCTACCCTATGAAGACTACTTCCACTCAGGCCAGATGGTGATAGAGGGACAGTAACCAGAATAAGCTGCCAGGGCTCTGGTGGTACAGTGGCGCAGTGCTTCGCATTGCTGGCTCACAGCGCTGGAGCCCTGGGTTCAGTTCAGTATCTGGGGTGCTATCAGTGTGGAGTCTGTATGTTCTCCCCATGTTTGCCCGGGTTTCCTCCGGGTGCTCTGGTGTCCTTCCGCCATCCAAAGACATGCTGGTGGGTTAAGTGGCATCTGGGGAAATTGGCCCTTGTGAGAGTGTGTTTGTGTCCGTCTGCCCTGCGATGGACTGGTGTCCCATCCAGGGTGTACCCTGCCTTGTGCCCGTTGCTTGCTGGGATAGGCTCTGGCTCCCCTGCAACTCTAAATTGGAAGAAGCGGTGAGAAACTGGATGGAGGGATGTTAGGGGCGTGGACTGCGGACTGGGGGGTACTTCAGTCCATTTGCTCCAGCAAAATGCCCCGCTGTATAAATGGGTCTTGAGGTAATTGCTGTAAAGATCTGCTCCAAGTGAGAGACAGGGGACAGTGTGCAGTGAGGGCATTGATTTATTTTCTGCAGGACTGCATTTTTCAACTGGAACTCGATAACCTTCCCCCCTCTTTTTTAATTAACCTTTCCATGGGAAGTGCTGGCTTAATTAATTAACAGGGTCTGATGCTCCGTTTAAGCAAATCCCTTTCTGAAATCAGCAAGAATTTAATGCTGTTTTTTCCTTTAAGGAAAATAGTTAGAAACCAACAAAAACGGACTAATGGCACATTTACCGTCCGCACTCCACCCAATCAATTGTCCTTTTGACCCTTAGATTTCTTATTAGTCTCATCAAAGATACAATTTGTGCACTGCCCTTCTCTGCAGGACTTCTGTGGAAATGCGTTTGAATGCAACCCCCCTTTGTACTGTTGTGCCCCTACCCTGATCTACAGCAACTGCAGGCCAGCCCCTAGGCCAGTGAGCCCAAGCCCACAGGCCAGCTGGAATGGAAAGTTTCTATCTTTAAGAACCACAGGTGTAGGATAGAAATGGCTCTGTAGAGACTCTCTCACTCACACACAGGCACAGTCACATTCACGCTAACTCGGACACACTGACACCGATACTGGCTCTGCACCACTGACGCTACTGGCAATGCTCATATTGATTTTCTGACACTCCTAGACTAACGCACTGACTGGCCTTGACACATCGAGACAGTGACCAACCGGTGCCCTGTTTCTCCAGTGGGCGCCCAGGCAGCCACACCACACAATGGCTCCTGAGTGGGTCTGTCAGGACGCCACTGGCAGCTTCATCAGCTCATTCCAGGTGTACAGTACCTGCCCACACGGCCCCCAGCTGTTGCCTGAAGCCCAGCGTTTTAAAGTACCACAGGAGAACCGTGTGCTGCAGAGTAACCTGTAGGTCCTGCAGCGCTTCAGTCCCGAGCTGTGCCTTTCCTTAAAATAGTCCTTTCCAATTGCAAAATCAGCCAGAGGGATGCAGTCATTAGTCACTGCTCACTGAAAGACTTCATGCGATCAGAACAATACTATGGCTACTCTGTGTTTTACATTTGTTTGTCTTCAAGCTGCTTATCTGTTTACCTTTCTGACACTTCTGTACATTAACAATGAAGAATTGCACTGCCATATTGCCTTACTTATTAGATACAAACCTAGCACTTAGATTCGACATCATCAAGAGCTGTGTTTTTGTGAGAAATTGCGGGCAGCACTGCTTCTTCTTCTGCTGCTCTCGGGCCTCCAGCGTGACTTATTGTTCGCCAGCCCTGCTCAGAGATCACATGAGGGCTCTAAAAGGGGACAGTCACCAGTGACGTCTCACTCACTGCAATGCTAGTCTCCTTGTCTACACAAGGCGTCTTTCTGAGCAGGAGAGGAGAGGACGTGAGGATGGGGAATCAGGTTGATAGATTAACAGAGGGCTGGGTCCGATACATTCATTAAAGAGAGTGCTCTGTCCTCTCAGAGTGTGTCCTGAGCAATCCTGTTCGCACTTTTCAATTAGTTTTCTTATTCCATTTTTGTACCATGGCTATGCTGCTATGCGTGTATGAGCATATCCTTTTTTGTGTGTACAAAACACACACAGCGCGGAGCAGGTCAGAGCAGACTGCTCGGGGGAAGGGGCGGGGATAGTTAGCATGACAGTACAAAGTATTAATTCTCAGAACGTGCCCCATAAGCTCAAAAACCAAAGCCTGTTTTTAAGAATGTTGACCTTGGTACCTTTTCCTGGAGCGTTCCTGCACTTTCACTATTAGGTAAAACGCAGGTATCTAAGGGGAGGACAGACTTCTGGCCCCGGATACAGAGGCCCTGTCAGCATGGGAGCTGGCTGAAACATCTGGACAGCAGGAGTGTGTGGTACATGTGTGTGATCTGTCTGTGTGCATTTGGGAATGCGTGTGAGTGATCTGTATGTGTGTGAGAGTGTAAATGCGTGTGTCGGGCTGGTTCACAGCAGGCAGGGCTGGTGTTAATGCTGTTCCCATTGATTATCTGTCTCTGCTGGGAATCTTCAATCTACTGCCTCCCCCACCTACAGTTAATCATCTTTAATTAAATCAAGCCGGTCATCAATTACTGACAATGAGAGGAAGCCACAGAGGAAGAAAGAGAGGAATAATACTGGAAAGACAGAAACAATCACTAACAAGCTAAAGAAAACAAATTCCCGTCATTAAGGGCTGCTTTCCTGACTAAACTAAGATGGGTCCTGAAGCTGAAGACAAACAGGACTCAGCCATTTTAATTTTTCCAAATGTCTACCTTTCTGGCATCATCCCAGAGTCACAATACTCCCCCCATGGCCCCAGAGAGGTAGTGACCCTGTGGATGATTCAATTGGTCTTCAGCAGCTTGGACCATTAATTAATTTATGGTTGTCCCATTGAGAGTTTGCAAAACCGGACACAGTAGTGTTTTGACTGCAGTGCAGAAGACTGGAACAATGTTCCCTAGGTGGGTCATAGGGAATTTGATCTACAATGCTCCGTGGTCTTTCAGACCAGTTAGCTCAGTAGCTGCTCCAATCCCACCATCAGAGCTGAAGGAGCAGAATGCAGCCCACCCTGAGCCTCCCCAGACCTGGGAGAGAGTGTCACTGCCCCTGCGCTATCTGTCAGCGGCCAAGTAGTCCACACAGCCAGCACTCCCAGGAAGAAATAACGCTTGGAAGACAACTCTGGAACAATAGGGATGTAGAAAATTGGGGCGCTCTGTCCAGCTCATCTATAATGAATCAACTGATCTTCGGTGGCTTGGAGCATTCATTAATTTCGGGTCTTCATTAAGAGTTTGCATATACTGAGTACAGTAGTGTTTTGACAGCAGTCCAGCAGGCTGGAGCAACCGGCACTGCAATATTCTATAGGCCGGAGGTGGGTTACTTCTCAAACGAGCTGCGCTAGCAATGTCCATTTTCAATGCTGATAAATGTAATCGGAAATGTTTCTCTCCTTAAAATTAGATTTAAATATCAACTCAACAAAAACTATGCGAGCTGCCTGACGTCATGCAGCTCCTCGGGGCCTGTGGAGGAGCCTGCAGCCCTGTGCCGCTGCATCAGCAGGGGCAAGACTCGCAGCATGGCCTGTATATCTAATACAGAGAGGAAAAAGAGCTTTCTCAGGCTAATCTGCAATGGGCATCGTTAGGACTGCTGATTCCAGGCTATTATCTAATTGCCGCTCAGAACTGATGGCCCGCACAAATCAATCTTGCCTAGCCCATCATGCTGCACTGAGCTGGCAGCCGTCCCACAGCTTAAATCTCCTGTCTTCCTGCTGCCGGTGTGATTCTAGCACAGGGGCTCCTGCCTTTAAGGAACAGTGGCACATCCTGCTTTCCTTTTGTCTCCGAAGACAGCCGCAGCCACGGCCTTCCACAGGGCAGAGCGGCACAGGAACAAAATGACGGAATGTTCTCTTGCTTCTGTGCCTCTTGTGGTGGTGTGCTCTGACCTGGGTCTTGCCATTCGGCTGAAAATCAACACTTCATTCATATGGTGCCTTTGGAGTGCACAAGCTCCTTAAAATGCAGCCCGGCACTTTGCCAATGCCCCAGGCAAAAAAAAAATCACGAATGGATTGTTTTTACATTTGAGCTCTGACAAAAAGATAGCACATCATCTTGCCCACGCAGGTCAGAAACATCTGTGTTAATGCGTTTGAGGCAGGGCTCACATGAAAAAGAATCCTAGGGCTCCACCTGCTGGAGACATCTGACTCTTCCTTTCCAGAAACTCTTGCAAAGGAGCCTTTCCCAACCTTAGAGATGGGAAGAAACACCTGCCACACCCCTTATAGCAGTCCGCCTACTTAGGCTTGCTAAAATACCTTTTTTTGTGCTTTGGTTTTTGTTGTATTGACATTTTGTTGATGTTTTTAATGCTTTTAGCACTCTCACTGTGCAATGGGAATACCATGATGCACTACAGGAAATGTGTTCAAAATAATTATAACGGAAAGTCATAGTATGCCCATAGTGCTGCATAATAACAGTGACCATTTTTAAAACTACTATTTAAAAAGGACTCATGGATAAAAAAGAGGTAACTTTCACACGTGCCACGAATGTAATACTGCTGTACTCACTGCAAGGGTGACGTGGCCTGATGCTGGAGACTGTATCAGGAAACATGGTGCACCGTGCTGCAGGCACAAAATGGAATCCAATATCGTAGCCTGGAAGAGGTGGAGGTCAAAAACAGGTAATTTATTACGTGCACCTGCCCCCTGTTTAGTCTGCCAATATTTAAGCCTGGCTCTCCCGCTATTCCTGGCTCAGCACTGGGAGATGGACACCCGGAAGGCCGCGCCTGCCAGTGGGTCCAGGAGAGACCCGACGGCATAGGCTTCCTCACTGTGTCTACCGACTGAGTCCGGGACTCGGAGCGCCTGGCCTAGTTACCCTGTTTTTACTCCTTGTTCCTGTTCCGGATCCCGTTCCGGATTCTAACCTTGTCTGTCTCGGATGGATCCCCCGGTTCCTGGACTCTGGACTGCGCCCCGGATTCCCCCTTTGGACTGTCTGGATTTGTTTGCCTTCGCCACGCCCCCCTGTCCGTCGACCCGTCCTGATCCTCGTCGTCTATTCCCTGTTGTCCTTCTCCACTTACTTCAGGATTATACCGTCTGCACAGGGTCCTGAACTACACTTCGTGGGGGCCTGGACCGGCTCCCGTTACAGAAACAGCAAGCTAGGGGTGAAACCCGAGACAATCGCAAGGCACAGTTCAGGGAAAAAGTGGGTAAAGGAAGTGAAAACGAGCATGGTCAAAACATGGAAGGTAAGGGACTTGAGAACACTTAGAACAAGGGACTAAGGCTAAAGCACTAAGCAGGTCTTACATAATGGAGGAAGTTACAATCTGACAGGTGGCACTGATTGTCTTCCATGCGCATTGTTGTAGAAGCTGAACGCTGAACAGGATTGATGATGTTAGCGGTGAGTCTGGTGTGACTGCTCATTGTCCAGTGAGCACAGGATTGACCGTCGTAGTCTAGCGCACTAGTGGAGCTACTAATGGCACTTGATTTCCCGTGGATGTCTCCAATAGGAAGCTACTGATGAACAGCACGCAGTCAGCCCATGGGAACACCTAGCAGAGAGGCAGGCTGGGGAGCAGTTAGCTTGATGCACAAAGGTTCACCAGCCATGGATACAAGTGCCAGGCTCAGCCATGTACTGGTGTGACCACAGGAATGATGAGGGGTTTGTCTGGGAACCATGTTTAAAACTGTTATCCATTAATGTGGCTTGTCACTGGGCAAATGTCTTTAGGACTAATCCTGCTTTCAGTGAGGATCCTTAGGAAGATGTATCAGCAGTAAAGTCTGTAATGATCTTCTCTCAAGCTTTACAATTATCTACCATGCATTTGGCTGTGCTGTGTGGCTCTTGATGTCAGGAAAACAGTACTTCTCAGCGATGCTAGCGACCGCGCAAATTCCATATCTGTGACATGATTAAAATCAAAATATAATAAAAACGTAAGTCTGCCTGAATTTTTCACAACTGAATTCAAACCTGAAGCAGGAACTAGAAAACCAGTCTGACTGAAGCTCTGTCTGCTCTCTGCTGTGCTCTGAAATATACACTGCTTTGTCATCTGTCACTGCTGGGCATTCTGTCCCAGGATTCCTGAGACAGAGCTGAACTTTCACCTCTTGCCAACATCGAGGAGCCTCTGCATGTGGGTTGAGTACAAAATATAGGAAACACCCCACCTATTTTTAAACCTCATGCTACTAATAGCATTACAATTGCAGAATGCAGAGATTCCTTATCTGGTTTTCCTGAAAAGTTTTATTGATGCACTGGTGAGGTTTGGTATTTATGGTGCTGTCCTTATCTGTGAACTTTCTGGCTGTCACCAGTGAATCAGCTACTTGACAACTTGATTCTGCTTGATTCATAACTTGATTCATAACTTGATTCTGCTTCATCAAGTGCAAAATACACTTAATTAGACATTTCAGTTATTAAAAAATCCAAGGGTGTTTCTCAAAAATAGTAGGGGTGTTAAACGGTGTTTAAATTTCCCCCTGGCCTTTACCAGTCATGGCCTCCTAATAATCCCCATCTCTGAACTGGCTTCATCACTCTGCTCTCCTCCCCACTGAGAGGTGGTGTGTGTGGAGCGTTCTGGTGCACTTTGGCTGCCATCACATCAACCAGGTGGTGCTGCACACTGGTGGTGGTGGAGGGGAGTGTCCAGAAAAGCACTACAATATATTAGTGTAAAGATTTATTATTATTACTTCTGTTTGGAATCAAAGTGGTTTCTAAAACTATAGGGCTCTCAGATATATTCCATATAGAGATATATAGTTTCTTAGATTCAAGCTGAAAGAAGAGGGCCAAGTAAGACATCGAGCACAGCGGGAGGGAGAATTTGAAGGCAATGGGCTCAGAGGAGCACCATGGAGAAGCCAGTTGTAAGGGGGAATCAATATTAACATTACTACTATCACATTTTTGTAATTGGCACCTTTAGCTCTGACTTGTTTAATTTAAAACACCATGAGAACCAAGTTAGAAAATGGCCAATTCTGGAGCTACACAGGGTGGAGTGAGGCATAGCAAAGGGTTAAATCTGAGTGTAAGGGGCAGATGGGAGGTTTGAAGCTTATCATTAGGCGTTTATGGCACTCCAACAATTCAGTGAGCAAAGAAGGACAACGCCTTATTCTTCAGGAAGGGACAGGACCACCTTAGCTACATTGCATGCTATTGTTTGTTAGCAAACAAGCTGCAGGCAGATAAAGCTCCAAGGGACACTTGTCTTATCTGAGGAGCACATCTGCTGACTCAGGCAATAAAAGCAATGAATGGCAACTGCTTTGAAAATATTGCTCAATTCAGGGCTGTTTTTGGGCACCGTGGACCTGTGAACTGTTCAGCAATATACACTATTATACACTATGACAGGTTGGGCTAGGGGGAAAGTTCATGCAGAGTGAAGGGTTGTGATTTGCCAGCACTGTTTCAGCACGATGCGCACACTCTACTGTCTGAGACTCATAGGATGGGGTTTTCCTAATCACCAGTAAGCAAGATGTAGTCATGTAAACAAACACGCAAACAGAGCATGTTTCCTTTAAAAAAAACCTGTTGAGGCATCATTAGTATTTGACCGAACTATCGGGACAGATTGGAGGTGGGCAAAGACAATCTGGCCACGCTTGGTTGTCAGTGTTTTGGATTATGAATTTGTGTGCTTTGGTGTATTCAAAACCAAAAATGCACAGCACTTTAACACCCATCTCACATATTTAACGAGAAATTCCTTCAAGAGATAAAGCAAGGGTTTGATCCTTCTGTGACGCAGAAGATAGAAGCTGTGTTTCTCCCTGCTTGGAGGAAGAGCGTTTTATCATTTAATTACTTAGTACACGCCCTTTTCCAGGCAGACTTATAGGGCACTCCAAGAAAGAAGTTGTAGCAGTGTGAAATGTCCTTCACTCCACCTCCTTGATAACTTATAGGGCACTCCAAGAAAGAAGTTGTAAAAGTGTGAAATGTCCTTCACTCCACCTCCTTGATAAAAAGCAGAAACAACTTTTAAACATTAGTGTTGATTAATCACCTGTTGTCCTTGAATAAACTTCAACCCGTGCATTTGTAGCGAGACTATTAACCTTAGTTTTAAAGAGACTGGGTTTTCTCCATCAAACTGTTCTGTCGTTGCCACTTCCAGGTTCGTGAAATCTCCCACAGAGATCCGGGTGAAACGCAAAGACGAGCTTTGATCTGTTGCTAGAAGCAGCCTCTGTTAGAGTCAACAGATATAGATTCTCGTCATGTCAGATTTCCTTCAAAAGAGCCACGGTGGTCCACACGTATTTAAAAATCTACGATGGCGTCACCACCTGTAATTACAGAAAACGCAGGGCAGTGTGGAGCTTCTGACTGGGCTGCCTGACAGCGAATTGCATTGCAGCAACTTCAATATAATACTGTACAAGCTGACATTTCGTTGTTATATAATGCGTGTGATTTGAATTATATTCATGATATTTCATGATGTAAAATTGAAAATGAAGATAAAAAGCTTTCAACGTGTAGGAATGTCCTTGAACAAAAGCCAGACATTCTGTCCCTGGATTTTAGAAGTCTGTAAACGTTAGCGTAGCACGTTATGTTATCCACTAAAATGAGCTGCTAGCGAATCATAATGTGGGCGGTAAGGTGGGGGAGGGTTCAAATCTAGAACTGGGGTGCCGCTATACCTGCCTGGAGTTTGTCTGTTCGCCCTGTGTTCATGTGGGTTTCCTCTGGGTGCTCTGGTTTCCTGCCCCAGTTGAAAGACCTACTGTACCTGTAGGTTCATGGGCCCTGACTGTGTCACGATCGCAAACCCCTGCTCTTAAGGGCGCTCCAGCCCTTCCCTGTTTGCCTCATTCCCCGCACCTGTTCCCTGTTCCAGGCCCTTTTCAGTTCCCCCTTAAAAGCCAGACGCTGACGCTAATCAGGGCTCTGCATTGGATCCCACATCATGCGAGCCCGGGACCTGGATGCGCCTGGCTCTGTTATGGTTTTGTAGTGTTTCATAGCCGTTCAGGGACGCCAAATATGTAATCATAGTGGCTCTCTGAAGGCACCAGTTCTGTAGGGTTTGGGCATTTACTGAGACAATTTTCAATTGTAGCAGTAAATCACAAAGTTGATTCTTTTGATGGCTTTAGAATCCAACCATGCGATATAACTCAAACAACGCACACACACAGGTACTAATACACGAGGATACATTTATTAATACATAGAGTATGCCTTAAACCTAACAGATCTTATCGAGAGGGTTATCAGAATACAAAAGATATATATTCAATCAGTTACGAAGTGTTACACATATCAAGAGGACATACGTTCAGTATATCATTCATTAAGACCGTTTCGTAAATGAACTTGGTTATAACTTCTACATTAGATACTCAAAACAAGTACATAACTCTTAGGAATTAAATTGATATCAACTGGTTGGGATAACAATTGAATTCTCGAGCTGTAATGCATTGAAGTTGAATACTCATCCAATCTCTGGGGATTCAGATCTCCTGCGGGCACAAAGAAACAGTTGCAGGCTGTTGCTGTCCAATCCGCGCTCTCTGGCTCGGTGCCAGGTTGTGCTGTGCGGCTTGCGACGGTGCGCTGCAGATGCTCACTGGCCGGCTAGTTAGTGTTGGTTTTAACTAGCAAAGTTTGTGCACAGGAGAAAAGATGACTGTGGGTCCCAGCAAGTCAGGAAGAGGACCGGTTCGTTCCTGATGAAGCTAGTTCTGAATAGTGATTCAGCTGTCCACAGTTCTGACCTGTCCACGAGGCCTGCTGCTGGTTACTCTCTGGCAACCTCCACTCTAGACTCTTAGAACAAAGGAAAGTTCTGGCACTCGGACACACTGGCCGTTCCGTGGTTGTCCGGGCTGAGTCTCAGGATGGTCAGGAGGCGCGCTGCGAGAATGTCCTGCCCTTGGGAGCCTTCTGCTCCTGGGCCGTCCTGCCCTGGAATTCTCCTTTGAATTCCCTTTAGAACAGTCCACAGAATCCTCTCCAGAATCTTACTGAATCTCCCGAATCTGAATCTTGTTGAATCTGGAGTCTCCCAGGCTCTCTGTGTTGCCTGTTTTTACCTGGAGGAACTTCAGCTTGTTGATTGGCTGAAAGTTCCATGGGCATCAGAGTCCCACGTGGGTTACTCAGCCCTACCAGTCCCTGATTGGTTGATCAAGGTGAGATATGAGTCACTTAGTCCTGATACTTAGTAATGCAGTCCAGATGTCCATCCGGCACTCCCTAGACTGATAGGCGCCAGTGGATGACCATTGATCATGATAGCCAGACTTAGCTAAGTGCATCCCCCTTTGGGAGCTGTCCTAGGAAACCTTAAATCACCCTGCACTAATGGTCTCTCTGTGGCTGCTCCACAGAGATGAACAGAGAAATGGGGCCTCATTTGGGAAGCTCAGAAACACTTAATTCTGCCTTATTATTAAGCCTCGCCGCTACATATCCCCCCTTTTTGAAGGTCACGAGGTCCTGAGGCGTTGTTGCCTTCAAAACAAAACAGAGTTAAATGATGTCCCTTGCCATTAGAACATTAATCTTAAATGTCCACATTACTCCTCGAGAATTCATACCGGAACCAGCATTGGATGCAAACATTATGAACAACATCTGGAGTATGTATAAACACGGTAGGAGACATTATCTAAGTCTAGGAATTACACATCAGGAAGTTCACTGTCAATATCTGATACCTCTGTAGGCAGATATTTGGGGAGAAGTCACTTCCTTTCTTTTGACATGCTACCTTTGACTCATTCATGCTACCCGGAGTACATCTTGATGTGAGAGTACATCATTCAGAGTACACTGTCAGTCATGATCCAGCTACCCGGCAGCAGTGTTACAATAACACCAGTTCCTGTTCCCAGCCCCCCGATAAACCAGAACACCTGTGTTGGGTATCTGCTAGGGTGGTTTGGAGGTTTGTTCCATTAAAGCAAACTCAACTACCTGTACCTCTTCAGGGCTTACTGTTTCTTGGATTTCTATCCAATTCAATAGTGTGGCACCTGAAGGCATCCACGACCTCAAGTTTGGTCTTATATTGTCTGGTTCCAGACCGTACAGTGTTAAGTTCAAGCTGTACTATGACCTCCTCGGGAACTTACAGGAACTGTTTGATTAGGTAGCTGCATTGCGGTAGCTGTATCATGCCTGTCACAAGTCATAGTGTCAGTTAAATGTGGTGTGTTGACCAGCCATTTACGTCCCACCTGCTCTTCATGGGGTTCATTAACCTCCCTCTGCCCATTAGTAGCTTTACACCCTTCATTGGTGAATCGTTTAGACACAGCCAATGGATAGCTTTGGTAGCCATACCCATCTCAAGATTTGGAACCGAATTCAATCTTGGTTTGCCTTCTGGGTGAGCTATGAACGATGGGGTTAATGTCACACACTCCTCTACTGAGAAGAGTGGAATCAAGTGGGTTGGGAATTGTGCCGTGGTTAGACTGGCTACAGTGGCACTAAGCTCCCTTAACAGGTCTTGTGTCAACATTCTGGCCTGTTGCACACAAGCATAAACCCACTGTATAACACCAACAATCATGTCCACTGGTTGGGGAATAAGGTTTAACCCTGTTGCATAGGAAATTGCCTGTAGGGTTTTCCCTAAGCTTTCCAACTTTTGCTGCTGTCGATACAGTCTGTCACTACCCTCTGGTATCTCTGACACCTGCCTTCTTGGGGCAGTCAGGGTGAGAGTGCCAGTAGCACACAAACCTACCAGAAAAAGCAAACGTGCAACAGTGGCGGCAGCGATCAGTCCTCCCAAAAGTCTTTTCGGGTGGCTGATCCCAGTCATCTCCTTCTGAGTGACTGTCGCCTTTCTAAGCTGGCGCAGCGTGTACATGGTGTCTTTCTCAGTATGCCATGTGGCATCTTGGGCACCAACATCCTGGAAATCTGAGGAGATCTGACGCAGCTGCTGATGCTGCTCCTCCTTTTCCAGGGCATCTGCTTTTTCGATTTGTTCATGCCTGTGCTCTAGGAACCCTGCAGGGGGCGGTGCAGCGGTGGACCATGCCTGACCCTCGGCTGAGTGGTCATCTGGAGCACCTGAGTGATCTGGGATTGTTACCCCATTCTCACTGTTCAGGTCCACCCTGCACCCTTCCTGATTGAGGAATCCCTCTATCGGCATGTTTACAATCGTTCGCTGGGGGTAGGTGTAGGACACCTGCTCGCTCCCCCCTTCCCTCGCTAGGGGTTCAGGGAGCTGCCCCAGCACTGGGATAGCTAGTTCATTGTCTTTGAACTTACTATCACCCACCAGGCCCATGTCAGTGCAGGCGGGGATTCTGACACCCCTCTTTGCGATGTCCTGCACTGGCAGGCGGGTGACTTGACCATCCAGCTCCAGTCTGGGTGAACCACTGTTGGTCAGACTCAGACTGACAGACTGAGCTGGTGGCTGTAAGAAAACCGGCTCGGCTTTCATTCCCTGTCCCTTCTGGGGGACTGGGTGTGTTGGCAACCCTGCCGTTGAGGCAGGAACAATCAGGTCGGTCTCACTCACTACCTGGTAGTTGTGAGAAATAATGTTACCTGACTGCAGGTTCCCTGGGTCACAGCAGAGGGAATCGGCATCTGGGATCAGGTGTGTCCACAGCGCAGTAGTCTCAGCGTCCAGCTGGACCTCCTGTCTAACCTGTGAATGTTGCACCAGGGGCACCTGGCGGTGGCCCTGTGACAGCTGCTCAAGCAGATCCTCACTAATAGAGGACCTCTCAGGGCTAAGGGTGAGGGCTACATCACCAACCTGCTCTCCTGCCATCTGGATCCCTTCCACCACTGCAGGGTGGTGTTCCTGACCCCTCTTGGGTGCCAGGGTGCACAGGGAAAGCTCCTTTTCATCGCCAGGTGGGGAGATCTGCTCCTCTTTAGGGATGTAAAAGGGGTGTGCTTTACCTGGTGGATCAGGCGGCTGCTTGGAGCACCGCTCCTGTGGCAGGGAGGCTGTTGGGACCTCAGCCGGGACACGACTTCCCTGTATATCCGGGGAACAAGAAAATATTTTTATTTCTTGTCCAGAGGGAACAGAAGGAATCTTCACATAGGCCTCTGTGTTCGGTGGGCACTGTGTGAGCACAGTCTGCCTCTTGGCCCCCCTTTCCTTCTGTACAGAAGGCTTAGGAGCCTTGACCTGTTTCCACACTTTGCCTTTCTGGTGATCCACCAAAGGTTCCACTCTGAGTCGCATGCCCTTTTCTTTTTCAACCCGTTTGAGCTTGCCGTGTGACATCAAACACCTTTCAACCTCAGTGTCAATCAGTGTCTCACTGGGTAAGACATCTCCCATGGCAGCCTTGAGGTAAAAGCTTCCTGCTTTTCCTCTCTGTTTTACTGCCTGCTCTGTGACTTCAGGGGTGGAGTCAGCACTCGCTTGGGAGTGGCCGACCTCATCCAGGCAGGAACCCTTCCGCTCAATCAGATAGACTGAGGGAGGGAGAGGGGGCGGGTCTCCGCCTCCTCCAGTGGAGAGTATCAGCTCATTCACGCTTCCGGCAGCCTTGGGGGAGCGGTTGTCCCTGTCCTAATAAAGCTTGTTCAAGCCTGGCCAGGCGGGCGGCTACTGAATCCTTTTGTTCAGCCTTTTCTAGCCCTTTCCCTCCCCCGGTGTTCTCATGGCACTTAGGACGCTGGGTGCGGTCCTGTGTGCCTGCTTTGGAACGGGGCTTAGCCAGCTCAGGAGCCTGTGCTCCTTCGAGCAGGAGGGAATTAACCCTGCTGGCTCTGACGGCGAACACAGTCGCTTTAGCAGCTTTTTGCTCAGAGCGACTTTGGACATCATACTCCCAGGCTTTCTGCGCGAATCTCTTAATATCAGTCATTTTCATGGTCTGTGCATCTGTATGCATTAAGATCATCTTTCTGACTGACGGGTGGAGATTCGCAATGAATAAACCCTTGAAATGTGTGTTCTCTTCGCAACCCTCATAATTTCGCCCTGCAAAATAAGTTCGTCTAAGTCTCTCGTAATATTCGCGAGGGGACTCTGCTCTCTCGTGCTTAATGTTAAGGGCGGCGGCTATCGCGGCAGTCGGGTCAATAAACGCACTGTATTCTTCGATAAGTGCTTGACATAGCTGCTCAAAGTCATTACAGACTTCTTTCATCTGCCTAGCCATCCACTCATGTACAGCTCTGCTGGTAGTTTTCCTGACCAGAAACACTTTCTCCTGTTCTGTGGCGTTTGGCAGGTACTGCAGGTTATACCTGAGGTCTTGAATATAACTCTCGATATTATTCTCTGACACTGCGGGGTCAAATCTCTCTATGTCCTTCGCTAGCTCTCTCAGAGAATGGAGATTTATTCTTCTAGCTTCTCCGCTGACGGAGATATGGAAGAGATCGTGGTCAGACTTGTTGCTGCTAGAGAGAGTGCTTAATAGCGACTCGAATTCAGACCTTTTAGCAACCATCGTTAAACTTAAAGAGTATTACTTTTAAGTACGAAATCACAGTTTTACCACAGAAAACCACAAGATCAAGTATGCAATCAACCCGGTAGATTGCAAAAGATCACAAAACAATCAAGCACTGCTTAAAGAGCAAGGGGAACTTTTTTCCTTTCGGCTTTCAGCACACTGTATTGTCGTGTATGAAACCCGCGGCGTTTTATATGAATTATTCCGCTTGGTTGATTCATTTCAGTCTTGCCACGCCGGTCCAGGGACGCCATAAATGTAGTGTTTCATAGCCGTTCAGGGACGCCAAATATGTAATCATAGTGGCTCTCTGAAGGCACCAGTTCTGTAGGGTTTGGGCATTTACTGAGACAATTTTCAATTGTAGCAGTAAATCACAAAGTTGATTCTTTTGATGGCTTTAGAATCCAACCATGCGATATAACTCAAACAACGCACACACACAGGTACTAATACACGAGGATACATTTATTAATACATAGAGTATGCCTTAAACCTAACAGATCTTATCGAGAGGGTTATCAGAATACAAAAGATATATATTCAATCAGTTACGAAGTGTTACACATATCAAGAGGACATACGTTCAGTATATCATTCATTAAGACCGTTTCGTAAATGAACTTGGTTATAACTTCTACATTAGATACTCAAAACAAGTACATAACTCTTAGGAATTAAATTGATATCAACTGGTTGGGATAACAATTGAATTCTCGAGCTGTAATGCATTGAAGTTGAATACTCATCCAATCTCTGGGGATTCAGATCTCCTGCGGGCACAAAGAAACAGTTGCAGGCTGTTGCTGTCCAATCCGCGCTCTCTGGCTCGGTGCCAGGTTGTGCTGTGCGGCTTGCGACGGTGCGCTGCAGATGCTCACTGGCCGGCTAGTTAGTGTTGGTTTTAACTAGCAAAGTTTGTGCACAGGAGAAAAGATGACTGTGGGTCCCAGCAAGTCAGGAAGAGGACCGGTTCGTTCCTGATGAAGCTAGTTCTGAATAGTGATTCAGCTGTCCACAGTTCTGACCTGTCCACGAGGCCTGCTGCTGGTTACTCTCTGGCAACCTCCACTCTAGACTCTTAGAACAAAGGAAAGTTCTGGCACTCGGACACACTGGCCGTTCCGTGGTTGTCCGGGCTGAGTCTCAGGATGGTCAGGAGGCGCGCTGCGAGAATGTCCTGCCCTTGGGAGCCTTCTGCTCCTGGGCCGTCCTGCCCTGGAATTCTCCTTTGAATTCCCTTTAGAACAGTCCACAGAATCCTCTCCAGAATCTTACTGAATCTCCCGAATCTGAATCTTGTTGAATCTGGAGTCTCCCAGGCTCTCTGTGTTGCCTGTTTTTACCTGGAGGAACTTCAGCTTGTTGATTGGCTGAAAGTTCCATGGGCATCAGAGTCCCACGTGGGTTACTCAGCCCTACCAGTCCCTGATTGGTTGATCAAGGTGAGATATGAGTCACTTAGTCCTGATACTTAGTAATGCAGTCCAGATGTCCATCCGGCACTCCCTAGACTGATAGGCGCCAGTGGATGACCATTGATCATGATAGCCAGACTTAGCTAAGTGCATCCCCCTTTGGGAGCTGTCCTAGGAAACCTTAAATCACCCTGCACTAATGGTCTCTCTGTGGCTGCTCCACAGAGATGAACAGAGAAATGGGGCCTCATTTGGGAAGCTCAGAAACACTTAATTCTGCCTTATTATTAAGCCTCGCCGCTACAGTTTTAAGTTTCTGTTTCTGTTCCTGTTCCTGTTCCCCCTGCCGGTCCCGACCCGGCTCTGGTTTTTAATCTTCTGTCTCGGATGGATCGTCTGGCCTTGGACTTATGTCTGTTTTTGGATTTCTCTTTGGACTCGTCCCTGGATTGTTTGCCTCGCTTACACCTCCCCCGACCACCAGCACTCCTTGGGGACGCCCCCCTGTTTTTATTCCTGTATCCTGCACGCCTTTTTCCCCAGTGTTTCCTCACTCAACCCCAGATCGCGTTGTCTGCATAGGGTTCGAAGAGAACTGTTCCTGACAGACAGTCTGTGTGTGTCCTGCAATGGACTTGTTACGGATGGCAGAAGGGCATGCTGTGGAATGGCCAGGAGAGCAATAAAGACCCTATGCGTAGCGGTAAAAGGGGGCAACACAGGCTCAGGGGGTCAGATGATGTCGGTATAGAAACCTATGCCCTCAGGCCAAGGACGTAGGCCGACCTGGTGCTAGGCGGGTCTCAGGACATCCGTACCCTCAAGGCAGAGCCAGGAGCAGAGCAGACACAGGAAGTAAATAGGCTACACAGCAAGACACACCGGAAAGACATGAATAATCACAGGGAACTAGGAACAGGACAGAAGAGCAGCGCCCTCTAGGTGTACAGGGCCTGACAGGACTGGCATCCCTCATAATGCACTCTCTGTCTTGAGTGAGGCTAGGCTCTGGCTCCCCATGACCCTGTACTGGATAAAGCAGTTAGAAAATGAATGGGTCAATAATGCATTGATCCAAAACTTCCTCGTTCTCTCCCTGATGCTAAAAGAATCAAGAAAAAATAAATTTGTGGATTCAAATGTGAATAGAAGAACATAAGAATGGTTGCAAAGGAGACGAGGTCGTTCGGCCTATTTGTCCTGGTTGGTAATTACTTCAATATTTTATTCATTCCCACACATGGACACTCCTGCAAACCTTGAAAAATAAATCGGCCCAAATATCAGTATCGTTTCACTCTTTTTCTTCTGTCTCATATCTGCATTTGCTGGTTGATGCTTGAAAAGGACAATCGTGAAACGTCATAAAAAAGTTAACGGCTTGCCAAGTGCTGTAAAAATGCTCCAGTACAGTTCACATTACAGTACACGCTGAGTTAGCCGGTTAGATATCAGATCTTTTAGCTTTAATCTGGGCTGGGCTAGTTGATCATTAATTTTGTAGATTTTGTAGGGTAAATAGCATCCCAGGTTAGAGACCGGCATGCCTGCACAGGACATCTCTCTCAGCTCTAGCATTTTATTTGTTTTAATTCCATAGTTAAGCTTAATAATAATAATAATAATAATAATAATAATAATAATTCCTTATATAGCACTTTTCTGGACACTCCACTCCAGTGCTTTACAGGCTTATGGGTATCCCCTCCACCACCACCAGTGTGCAGCCCCACCTGGATGACACGATGGCAGCCATAGTGTGCAACAATGAGCAGAGTGATGAAGCCAGTTCAGAGATGAGGATTATTAGGAGGCCATGGTTGGTAAAGGCCAGGAGGAAATTTGGCCAGGACGCTGGGGTAACACTCCCACTCTTTTTGAAAAACGCCCTGGGATTTTTAACGACCACAGAGAATCAGGACTTCGGTTTTATGTCTCATCTGAAGGACAGTGCCTTTTAACAGTATACTGTTCCATCACTGTACTGGGGCATTAGAACCCACACAGACCACAGGGTGAGAGCCCCCTACTGGTCCCACTAACACCTCGTCCAGCAGCAACCTTAGTTTACCTCACCCAGGCACTGGTCAGGCTCACATCTGCTGAGCTTCAGTGGGCTGCTGGTTGTGAGTTGCAGGGTGATGTGGCTGCTGGCAAATCCCTAAGCTTCAGATTTAGTGCACAGTTTACTGTAACAAAACACAAGGCTTCTGCAGTAGGTGGAGCAATTCTGCTGAATTTCCAATTTCACCCGGGAAATGGAGAGCTTTAACTGGCTTTATTAGCCTGGCCGAGAACAGGAACCTGTCTGTATGAATGGAGCTGTTGGACCGCCCCCTTCAGGGAGAGGAAGATCTGTTAAACACACAAGTGAGTAAGCGAGGAACGCTCTCCCTGGATTCCAGAAGACATCCGCTAATTCGACTTGACATGAAGACCTCCCACAAGCCCCATGATTCTGTTTTTGGGACATGAAAGGTTTCCATTAGCTATGTAAAGAGAAAGCAGCATGCCGAGCTCCGACTGCAGAGGAACAGTGCAGAGAGGTCACCACCCACAGCCACTCAGTGATAGTACCCCTACTGAGATCATGTCAGGCATGCCCACGAGTGATGGCATTGATATTGTTATTCACTGCGTATGTTATTTTGTGTTTCATTTTCCAGCAGCACAGTGTAGGCTAATGAAATTTAAAGTACAGTATTTATAATTTCATTAAAAGCTAATGCTGCCTCTCTACCAATGTTTATTCTATACTTACTGTATGTCATGTATGTTTTAAGCACATGCTGTGTTTAGTCTTTTGATTACTCAAAGTGGGGGGCTTTATTATTTTTTTTATTAAGCAAAAATGGTTTAAAAAAATCATGCAAGGTAGTTATCTATGTACAGTATGTTCACATAGCAGTTAAGGAAGAACAACTATAACACTTACATAGAACATAATATTCAGTCAGTGCAACATATTGAGGTGTTTAATGGCCTTGAGATAGGTGCTATTTCAGAACTGAGCAGGACTGCTTTTGGTGCTTTGAAACCAGTAGCTCTTGTGTCCACTCAAGTATTAGCGCGCGCTATATCGTAGTATGTAGGCTGCGTATTCGACACGTATTAAAACAGAAAATATGAAAACCTGTCCTGATTTTTCAGTGCATACAACAACATTCCAGGGTCATCTGGCGTACCACCTGGCATGGTACGCGTACCATAGTTTGAGAACCACTGCTCTAGGGGATAAAGCACAGTGACAGTGATCTAGTGATTAGAAGCGTAGGACAGTGCACCAGTATGAAGGTCCAGCTGGAAAGCGCTTGGTGCCGAAGCTGACTGAGATAGTGTCTCGTTGAGGTAGTGTATGAACGAGAGGCAAGTTGCTAGCTGCCGATTTTATCAACGAGGGTTAGAGGGGAAGGCCTTCCGAGAGGGTGCAATCAGGAGTAGGAATAAGGAGGTTTGGAAGGACTCTGCCTCCAGAGACTGATTTGAAATAATGGATGGGTGGAAAGTTGGGGCTACAATGCTCTCGGCAAGGTACCTGGGAAGGTGAAGCACTGTACAGAGGAACGACTTTTGAAAAGAGTTAGAACTGGCATGAGAGGTCTCCTTTCTCATTCCTGGCAGGCAGAGTGGAGAGTGAGGAAGGGTGGGCGCAGGTGGCACGGCGGATGGGCAGCCCTGGGGCCGCAGTGGAGTTCTGTCTGAGGCCAGGCAGGACGGGCCTGCTTGGAGGGGCTTGCGGAGGAATTCAGCTGCTGCAGCTGGACAGGGGGAGGCGGAGGTTGGCCTGGTGAAAGTATCGGAGGAGTGCACACTGGTGAGAGGGGGCAGCGTAGCTCGCCGAGCAGGAGGAAGAACCGGAGTTTCATGAGCAAGGAAGCAATGCACAAGCAAATGCCAAGATTGCAAGTGATTAGCGTTTGGGACTCATAACTTGAGGGTTGTGGGTTCAGACCCCAGGTGAGACATTGCTGTTATACCCTTGAGCAGGCTGCTTCACCCAGTAAAACACCCAGCAGTGTATAAGCTTGTGATTCTGTTAGGCGTTAGCTTCTGGCTCCTCGGTTTTGAAACATGCTTTCACACAACTGCTGTGAGCCTGCAGAGTGTCAGACTCAACGGCCTTCTTCTTCTTGCGAGTTTTTTGGTGTGTCACTTGGCTTGCCTTGGCATGCTTACGGCTGGTTTTCCCTTGCAAGCTTCTCCTTGACGAAAGTCTTTTTTGCACGCAGCCCGGTGCTGTCATGTGAAAGCTGCAGCAAAAATACAGGAAACAAAGACGAGAGCATGGGAATGCAAAGATAGCTCTGCCCCGTAATTTTTTTTTAAGTCAAACAAACAAGTTTATATTGAAGTATATTAAACTGTAAAATCTACACTTTGCTTCTGCTGTTTCAGCCAATCATATATACTAAGAGATATAATTATTAATAGAACATGGTGATAACATGCTAAGGAATGTTACATAGTGAGAAAGGCCAAGTCCTAATAACCTCAATCAAGTGCAGTATACCGTGTGCCACACATCTAAAAAAACCCACGAGTGGACCTCAGAGCCACAGAAACAGAGCAAGGAGGCATGTGTGCTGGGTGTCAGGAGGCGCATGGAGTCAGAAAGAGCAGATCGGCCGGGTTAATGAATTGCAGCTCTCAGAAACCCTGCGTCTTTGAGTTGAGCTGCAGTAAAGTGCCAGAGAGCTGGCGTTTGAAATACGGAGCACATGACCAGTTTACAGACGCCCTTTCTTACAGCACAGGGTACAAAGGTCAGCTTGGTGAGACTTGGCGGGATGTGCCCTGGTAAAAACTGGGTTCTCTGGTGTAAGCTGGCATGGCACAGCATGGCACAGCTTAGCACAGCACAGTGAAGCGGAGGTGTTGTTGTTGTGAAGTATGAGGCAACTTAAGGCAATGAGCCCGAAGGAGCTCTATGCTTCCTCCTGCTCCCTTTGGGTTTTAGCCAAATTTCATCCAACTAAGCTGAAAAAAGGGAAACACAAACGACACACATCCAGGTGTATCAGGGCTGAAGCCGGCCTGGCCCGGCCCAGCCACATCCCTCCCCAGCTCTCTCTCTGTCCCCGTCCCATCGCGTGCAACTGCCTCTCTGTGTGAATTCAGTTCAGTTTGCAAGCGGAGGACGGAGGTGCCTCCTCTTCGATACCCTGGCGTGTCTGGAGGTGGGGCTCCTATCGGTCTGCCTGTGGCAGTGGTGGCATCTGGAGAGCAGGGTTAGTGGACTGGGTGCCTGAAGGAGCCAGAGAAGCTTTTATGGTCAGCTGAAGCCAAGGGGAGATTCTTTCAAGAAATGCCTGAATGAGATCCTCAGATCAACTAGTTTCTAGCTACCAAACCAAGCAGAAGGGACTGAACCACTGGCTTGAATTTAAGACCGTTAACGTTCTGTATTGTTGAAAGGTCTGATACACTTGCCTCATTATCTCAGCTCCTTATCTCTGTCTTCGTCCTCCTGGCAAGCTCACTGCACACTGCTACCGATCTGGGAAACTCACCTTCACACTGTGGGGTAATGTTTAATCAGAGGTGCTAAAGCTCACTGTTAACCTGCCACGCAGTCAGAATAGCTCCAGCCTCAAGGGTGGACGCCGGCACAGACCTGCATCTCCCAGGAAACATGGCACACCGATCCCACAGGACCCAGATGTTCTTCTACCTGCTCCTGTGGGTTGTAGGTAAGACCATCTGTCTCGATGCCTTCTTGCCTGGGCATGGCAGAGGGAGGGGTGGAGGATGGAGCGGGCTTTTAAAGCCTTCAGAAACACCTGGATGAGTGGACGTTTTGAAGGGCTGGAGTACTTTCTCTATTGTATAAACCTCCTGCCCATAAAGACATCAGTGCTTGAAGTGGGGACGGGAGACGATTGTCTTTGCTGCTATGAAACGGGCAAAGAAACAGTTCACATGTGAGAGTCTGGGAATTGTGGGAGCTGGAAGAACAGTATGCTAAAATTGGGTACTGACTGTGGAATGATGAAATATGGAGGAATGCTGGAAGTGTGGCTATAAGCCCCCTTGTGAGAACGACATCTTCGACATTTCGGACAGAACGGCGAGTTACAAAATAAGAATACTATGTGTACCTACAACTTACTCAAACCCCATTAGTCTTTTGTACTATTACAACAACATCGTTATTAAATACAGCTGGGCCGCGATCTGTCAGCAGCAAGTTTATTAGAAAACGGCCATAACAAAATTACTAAGATTTATCCAAAGTAGTGTATCTGGAAATACTATGTGGTAAAAAGTACAGTCAATTTAACAAAACATATGTAAAGCTAAAGCTTTGTTCACCTGGCAATCACGTGATCGAAATGAACTACCGGTGATTCCCATTATTTATTTAATAAGTTAATAACTGGGCCAGCAGGGGATGGTCACCCTGCGGCCTATGTGGCTCCTAATGCCCCAGTATAGTGACGGGGACACTATACTGTAAACAGGCGCCGTCCTTCGGATGAGATGTAAAACCGAGGTCCTGACTCTCTGTGGTCATTAAAAATCCCAGGGCGTTTCTCGAAAAGAGTAGGGGTGTAACTCCAGTGTCCTGGCCAAATTTCCCATTGGCCCTTACCAATCATGGCCTCCTAATAATCTCCATCTGTGAACTGGCTTCATCACTCTGTTCTCCTCCCCACTGATAGCTGATGTGTGGTGAGCATTCTGGCGCACTCTGGCTGCTGTTGCATAATCCAGGTGGGGCTGCACATTGGTGGTGGAGGGGATCCCCATTACCTGTAAAGCACTTTGAGTGGAGTGTCCAGAAAAGCACTATATAAGTGTAAGCAATTATTATTAATTATTATTGTAATAAGTTAATAAACATTAGTCATGGGGGCATGTGCATCTACATATCCTGTATTTCTGCTACTTTTTTTATATAAATTATGTAATGATGTTTTCAAGAGAGCAAGAGTCCATGTGTCCAAGGACATTTATTACTTTTTCTTTGTGCTCAGTATTGGACAGTACAGTAGCTCTTTCAGCTTTCGATTTCAAAGTTAGTTTTTGATCAAGGATTCATTTCTGCCAGATTAGTCTGAAACCCAAGTATGTCAGCGATGAGAATTAATAACACGGAAAGGAATTAACGCTGGAAAATAAATTTCCAAACATTTCAGTTCTGGCACTATGTAGCTCAGAGAGAGAGAGGGAATCAGAGCTCATGACGCCAGTACAGAAGAGAGAAACATTCATTGGCTTTAACGGGAAGTTTATAAAACAATGCACCACCAAAAACACATCATAGGAATCATAGCGGAAGGTTGTGGATTGATACCCCAGGTAAGAGACTGCTGTTGTCCCCTTGAGCACAGCAGTTCACCTGAGTTCCAGTAAAATACGCAGCTGTATAAATGGGTACGATATGTAAGTCGCCTTGGACAAAAGCTTCAGCAAAATAAATTAGCTCCTTCCACACACAAACAAGCTCAAGGCAGCTGGGAATGTGGTTGGCCAGGGGCCTCGGGGGCAGAGAGAGGGGTCAGGGAGACTCAGGAGAGAAAGCTCAGAAACGTCTGTCCAAGAGTGTCAGGGACAGTTCTTTCTGGGCCCTGTGCAGATGACACAATCAGGAGTAGTGAGGAAACACTGGGGGAAAAGTCATGCAGGAGACGGGAACGGAGACAGGGGGTGTGTCCTTGGTACGCAGGTGTCCAGGAGGAGTGAGTCCGGGGCGAACAATCCAGGAAGAAATCCAAACGGGGAATCCAAGACACAGGCATAAGTCCATGACCAGGCGATCCATCCAGGAGATTAAAAACGGGAACCGGGTTGGGACCGGCGGGGGGAAACGGAACAGAAAGTTAAAACCATAACGGAGCCAGACGCATCAGGACCCGGGCTCACATGAACCGGGAGTCCATGTAGAGCCCCGATTATCGTCTGCGTCTGGCTTTTAAGGGGGAACTGAAAAGGGGCTGGAATAAGGAACAGATGCAGGGAATGAGGCAGAACGAGGAAGGGCTGGAGCGCCCTTAAGAGGAGAGGTAGCGATCGTGACAAAGAGAAGGCCACACGAAGTGAAGATACAGTAGCTGCCATGGTGTGGCAAAAAGAGATTCGAACTTACCTTTTGCAAACGATTCACAGAAACCAGTACAGGGCACAGGCACAAAATTAAAAGAGGCAT
Source organism: Atractosteus spatula (assembly GCF_055471065.1). NCBI lineage: Eukaryota > Metazoa > Chordata > Actinopteri > Semionotiformes > Lepisosteidae > Atractosteus > Atractosteus spatula. The sequence continues at coordinate 70,470,179 of NC_142708.1, read as the reverse complement.
GGAAATATCCTGGGAAACACTGGACTTACATCAGGGTTCCCTTCCACATGTCTTTACCTAATTTGATTTTTAGTGAAGCAGAAATTTACATATTTCATAATTTACCCTGTCTTAGCTGTTGGGTGAACACATGTAGAGAACTACCATTGATTAATTAAGAGCTGTGGTAGCTCAGATGGCAGGGGCATAGCTTCCTGACTGGAAAGACCTGGGTTCAATCCCAGGCAGGGGCAAGTGATGGAGCTTGCTCTAATTCCTTCCATATAGCTCCCAGGTCCACTCAGCCTGCTTTCCAAATGAGTACCAGGGGTTAATCCTTCTGGGGGTAATAGACCTGCCAGAGTATGATGCTGACCACATCACCTCTGGTGTCAGATGGTTGAGAAAAATAGTGGCCCTTGCCCCCATTCCCCCCATGGGCCTTTATGGCCTGAAAAGGGGACCATTTATTAATATTTGCTCTTATATACAGTCAGGAGAAAGTTTGTTTCACAGTCTGAGTGCTTGTCCTGTTCTTTGATATGTAATTACTTCTTGTCCTCCTCTGTCTTGCTCTAGGTTCTGTCGTTTGCTTTATCCTGTTTGTGGGTGTTGTTCCTGTAGTTTACTATGTAGCGTTAAGCCACTGGGGCTGCTAAAGCAAGTCAGCATTATGGCATCTTAGTGTAACTTTTGTTTGAGGCTAAATTAACAGACCCCATCAGCAGCTCTCACAGTGTGCTTAAGTGGTGATACTTTGATGGTGGATAAGTGAGATATATACATGTCCCACTTCAGTACGGAAGCTTATTAGAGCCACAGAGAAAAAAAAATATCTCATATACTGTATACAAGATAGTATTTCCTTTATATGAGGAAAAATATCTCATTTATATGAGAAAATTATAGCATTCATATGAGAAAAGTATCTCATTTATACAAGAAAATTATTGTGTTTAAATGCAATAGTTAATTTGTGAACAATGTTGCCTGTTGCCTACTATATTAATATTGTATATTGCATTGTACTTTCTATGCAATTATATTGTCCCGTGCAACGAACCATTGACTTTAACAACAATAGAATATCATCACACTTCTCTTATTGGAAAAAAAAATCTAAAGGAGCACGTGTTCTGTCTTTTATATACATGAAGTACAACACCGTGTCAGCAGGCATCCCCAGGTTAAACATGGATTGTTTTTGCCGTTTCTGTGACCAAGAAGAAATGACATGGCTTTCCAAATGTGTGGTGCTCTTAATGTGAAGCTGCAGAAACGTGTCCTGTACATAGGTTTTTGCCTACTCTTTAAACATTGAACAGAACACATTAACGATGACTTGACAGTCAGCTTCACATCACGAAGAACATGTTTGGAAAGATGTGTCATTTCTACTTCTTACAGAAACGGCAACTTCAACAAAAGTACTCTTCCACTTTGGATGAAGGCAGTGGAGAATTGAAGAAGGACATCAGTCCAAATCTCATCAAGACATCTCTATTTACAAATTATTTTAGCAAATCAAACCATGTGGACATCACAAAAATGTTATTTTCTTTGACAGATGATAAATACTATTTGTGATTAAATAGGTAAGTGATAAAGTGAGAAAAATACTGTGGAGAAATTACACCTTAAGCATAGTGACTACTCCTTAAGTACACTGCTTAGCAGGATGTTAACCTGACTGGATATAAAATACATCTTCAGAGTATACAAATATATAATAATTTGCTTACATTATATTACAGGTCATGGGGCAGCAACTGTACATGTAAAGTCAACAACTAATTTAATTGAATATACTGACAAAAATACACCTTTCATTTCCTCTGTAGAGATATTCCCAAAGACTGCTGATTCTACACACGTAGCAACTTCTATCCTTTATACCAGTGATGCTACTTCCTCTACTGACACACTGAATACAGTCACTTCTTCTCCTGGAACAACCAGTGATGTCACTTCCTCTTCAGACACACAGACTACAATCACCTCCTTTTCTGGAACAAACAGTGATGTTACTTCCTCTCCTGACACACAGCCTACAGTCACTCCCTTTCCTGGAACAACAACTGATGTATCTTCCTCTACTGAAACACAGACTACACTCACTCCTTCTCCTGGAACAACAAGTGATGTTACTTCCTCTCCTGAAACACAGACAACAGTCACTCCTTTTCCTGGAACAAGTGATGTATCATCCTCTACTGAAACACAGACTACAGTCACTCCCTTTACTGGAACAACAACTGATGTATCTTCCTCTACTGAAACACAGACAACAGTCACTCTTTCTCCTGGAACAACAAGTGATGTCACTTCCTCTTCAGACACACAGAATACAGTCACTCCTTCTCCTAGAACAACAAGTGATGTTACTTCCTCTCCTGAAACACAGACTACAGTCACTCACTTTCCTGGAATAACAACTGATGCATCTTCCTCTACTGACACACAGCCTACAGTCACTCCTTCTCCTGGAACAACAAGTGATGTATCTTCCTCTACTGAAACACAGACTACAGTCACTCTTTCTCCTGGAACAACCAGTGATGTATCTTCCTCTTCAGATACACAGACTACAATCACTTCCTTTTCTGGAACAACCAGTGATGTTACTTCCCCTCCTGACACACAGCCTACAGTCACTCCCTTTCCTGGAACAACAACTGATGTATCTTCCTCTACTGAAACACAGACTACAGTCACTCTTTCTCCTGGAACAACCAGTGATGTATCTTCCTCTACTGAAACACAGACTACAGTCACTCCTTCTCCTGGAACAACCAGTGATGTATCTTCCTCTACTGAAACACAGACTACAGTCACTCTTTCTCCTGGAACAACCAGTGATGTATCTTCCTCTACTGAAACACAGACTACAGTCACTCCTTCTCCTGGAACAACCAGTGATGTATCTTCCTCTACTGAAACACAGACTACAGTCACTCTTTCTCCTGGAACAACAAGTGATGTATCTTCCTCTACTGAAACACAGACTACAGTCACTCTTTCTCCTGGAACAACAAGTGATGTATCTTCCTCTACTGAAACACAGACTACAGTCACTCTTTCTCCTGGAACAACCAGTGATGTTACTTCCTCTCCTGAAACACAGACAACAGTCACTCTTTCTCCTGGAACAACAAGTGATGTATCTTCCTCTACTGAAACACAGACTACAGTCACTCCTTCTCCTGGAACAACCAGTGATGTATCTTCCTCTACTGAAACACAGACTACAGTCACTCTTTCTCCTGGAACAACCAGTGATGTATCTTCCTCTACTGAAACACAGACTACAGTCACTCTTTCTCCTGGAACAACAAGTGATGTATCTTCCTCTACTGAAACACAGACTACAGTCACTCCTTCTCCTGGAACAACCAGTGATGTCACTTCCTCTTCAGACACACAGACTACAATCACTTCCTTTTCTGGAACAACAACTGACGTATCTTCCTCTACTGAAACACAGACTACAGTCACTCTTTCTCCTGGAACAACCAGTGATGTTACTTCCTCTACTGAAACACAGACTACAGTCACTCTTTCTCCTGGAACAACAAGTGATGTATCTTCCTCTACTGAAACACAGACTACAGTCACTCTTTCTCCTGGAACAACAAGTGATGTATCTTCCTCTACTGAAACACAGACTACAGTCACTCTTTCTCCTGGAACAACCAGTGATGTATCTTCCTCTACTGAAACACAGACTACAGTCACTCTTTCTCCTGGAACAACCAGTGATGTATCTTCCTCTACTGAAAAACAGACTACAGTCACTCTTTCTCCTGGAACAACAAGTGATGTATCTTCCTCTACTGAAACACAGACTACAGTCACTCTTTCTCCTGGAACAACAAGTGATGTATCTTCCTCTACTGAAACACAGACTACAGTCACTCTTTCTCCTGGAACAACCAGTGATGTATCTTCCTCTACTGAAACACAGACTACAGTCACTCCTTCTCCTGGAACAACCAGTGATGTATCTTCCTCTACTGAAACACAGACAACAGTCACTACGTTTCCTGGAACAACAAGTGATGTATCTTCCTCTACTGAAACACAGACTACAGTCACTCTTTCTCCTGGAACAACCAGTGATGTTACTTCCTCTCCTGACACACAGACTACAGTCACTCTTTCTCCTGGAACAACCAGTGATGTATCTTCCTCTACTGAAACACAGACAACAGTCACTAAGTTTCCTGGAACAACAAGTGATGTATCTTCCTCTACTGAAACACAGACAACAGTCACTAAGTTTCCTGGAACAACAAGTGATGTATCTTCCTCTACTGAAACACAGACTACAGTCACTCTTTCTCCTGGAACAACCAGTGATGTATCTTCCTCTCCTGACACACAGACTACAGTCACTCTTTCTCCTGGAACAACCAGTGATGTATCTTCCTCTACTGAAACACAGACTACAGTCACTCTTTCTCCTGGAACAACCAGTGATGTATCTTCCTCTACTGAAACACAGACTACAGTCACTCTTTCTCCTGGAACAACCAGTGATGTATCTTCCTCTACTGAAACACAGACTACAGTCACTCTTTCTCCTGGAACAACCAGTGATGTATCTTCCTCTACTGAAAAACAGACTACAGTCACTCTTTCTCCTGGAACAACCAGTGATGTATCTTCCTCTACTGAAGCACAGACTACAGTCACTCTTTCTCCTGGAACAACCAGTGATGTTACTTCCTCTCCTGACACACAGACAACCCTCAGTGCTTCTCCGCAGACAACCCCGTACCCCAGTCACACCACTACTCATGTCACATTCAGTACTGTCAGACCAACTACAGAGGAGCCAACTACCCCAGGAAAGCCTGAAGAACATACAACTCCAAATGTCTGTAACAATGGTGGCACATATGTAGACAATTTGTGCGTCTGTCGTCCGAATTTCGAGGGCAAGTTTTGTGATGTTCTAGCAGGAACTGTTTCTGTCGGTGAGTAAATGATCTTCTGACCTTACAGATGAAAAACCTGTCTGCGCCTTCCTTAATTTTCACTATGAAGAAGGCAGTCAGGTCCCTTATCTTCAAGGCATATCAAGTGTGAGGAATGATTTGAATTTGCTCCTAAAATGGAAAAGTTAATGTATCAAGTGTTACAACTTTATTTTATTTAATATTGTTACAGTAAGTATCTCAGCTCCCTCCTCTTTGATCCCCCAGTTTTGCTAACTTGGAAAATGTATCAACAAGTCTACAGAGCTACTTGGCAGACAGCTTTCTACCATAAGCAACTAGTGGCAATCATTTAATTTTTATGATTGTACAATTATCAAAAGATTTCAGATGCAATGCAAGTTACAATGTCACATCATGTAATGCAACCAGTGCACTTTGTAGTCATTTTCACCATTAAACCCTCTGTCCTAGATGCTGTCATCACTAATGTCTAAACTTGATCACAACAATTATTTCTAGTGTACTATGCAGCATTGGACATCTGCTGAGTGAGACTCACAGATCTGGAAAATATATTTCGGGACCCTCTGTGGGTTTTGATGCACTGTACAAGCACCGTACAAGAGTGGCATAGGTCAAACTCTCCACATGGCCATATTGCTGCAATCTGACAAGTTTCACCTACATGTTTTAGACAATAATATTAAGAAACCTTTGAAAACACAACAGCACCAATTTCCAAAGCCAGATGAACATAAAACTTTCACATGAGTAAAAGCAGTTCTGAGTCAACGATCCCTTTATTTCAGCTTCCCACACTACGATAACCTGTATTTATATGACACCTTTTCTCTAACATAGTTCATGCTGGAAAATACCTGCTGTTTTAACACTTTTCCTATCGTAAATGCTGGTTGATTTTACAGCTTTTGTCTAAACTTAAGAATCTGGTGTCCTGTACTGTATGTAGAGCTGTTCCTAACTGTGGAATATTAGTCCTGTGTAGCTGTGTGGTATGAAAACCGAGTAAGCAAACTTCTTTCCACACATTTGTTACAGATACCTATGAAAGGACAGCAAACGTGACAGTGAAGATAGACCAAAACTACACACAGGAACTGAGCAACACATCGTCATTAGAATACAGTACATTTGTAAACAGCTTCACGAAGCAGGTAAGGAACCAAATGACGGGGCTGGGATCTCTGAACGTCAACAAAGCTGGAGGGAATTTAGATTTCATATTCACACGTGAATAACAGGTGTGAATGAAGACCAAACTGTGTTTTTTTTTGCCAAAAGGCCCGATCAGTTATGATGGACCTAACCCTCAAGAGTGAAGATAGATTTCTCTCTGGTTCATGCCATTGACAAACTCTTTCTTATCTCCTGCAGATGAAGAACGTTTACAAAAATATTAGGAATTACAAAGGGGTGGAGATTTTGAAAATCAGGTACTGTGTCCTCGTGCTCTGCTATCTTAGAGAAAAAGCCCCACAGCTTCCAGAACACAAGAAGGGATCCAGTGGGCATGAAACTACTTAAGTGTGAGATGTAAAGTGAAGCAGCGGGGTTTGTGTTCAGGTTTGTGTGTGCAGCTTTGCTGTAATCGCAGACTGTGATGAGTTCTGTCACCTGGAAGTTTCCTCTTCCTTCACTCCACGTTTTCTGAATATCCTGTCGGGGGAAGGAAATACAGTGCAATCCTGAAACAACACGAGATATTTGAAAGGAATGCCCTTTACATTTGAGGCTTTATATTTTGGCAAACTGGATTTTGATTGGAGGGGAACTGACGAATATTGGTTTGGAATCCTTATATCAGCAGGGAAGAAAGCTGTAACAAGAAAGTGGCTTCTCCCAGATTTCCCAACCATGAATGATCCGATTGAATTAATAAAGGAAATATATATCATGGAAAAAATAGCATTTTCACTAAAATTACAAATGAAACAAATGGTCAAATATTGGTCTAGATGGCTTCAGTACATGAAACCTTTAAGGTTGGATTTTGTTGAGATACAAAATAACTGATCTCCTCCCATTTCATATTCATAAATGTATACATCTTCCTTCTTTTGAATGTATATATGAATGTAGTTCGTCGCTGAATGTAGTTTTGTTTAAAAGTTATAGAATTGTAAAATACTAGGGGAACAAACAGGAATAGACCATTTTTGCCTGTGATGTAAGCCTGAATAATGGTGGGTTATATGTAAAATGGTTTTGTTTTGTTCTCAAAAATGAAAAAATTAAAAAGAAACGACACGAGCTGCAGGTAGAACTGGAGCCTCATGACGCCATTAAATTCACGTTCACCTTCTTCTGTTCACGCACACAGCAAGGGCAGCATTGTTGTGGACTACGAAGTCATCCTAGATATGAAGAACGGAAACAATGCAGACGAGGAGTACCAGAAAGTGCTCGCTGAGGTGGAAAATGCTCTGGAAAAGGCAAAAAACTGCACAGGTAACATACAGCACCAGTAGCAGGTAGCAACTCTACATAAACTATACAAGTCTCTGGTGTATAATCACATCCACCACAATTCTGTACTGATGCTGTTGTTACTGTACTTAAACAAGGGGTCAGGACTGTAATGTACCTGATGATATTACTGTGGTTATTGTTCCTACACCAGGGAATATTAAAGCACCACACAGACACTAATTTACCTGATAATCAGTTTGGGATCTCCTGCTAATTTTTCTGTTTTTCACTCAGCGCTAGGTTGTGCGATACAGCATCACAGTGATTCTTTATTTCCATTTCAGGACCAGATAACTGCCTTACTTTTACTATCAAGGATTATACAGTCAGAAACAGCACGTTGAACAAAACTGGTGAGTATGTTGGGAGACAGAGAAGGAGAGAGTAAAGGTGTTCGGTAGAGATGAGGAACTGGGAGAGAGGGAAAGGCTGTGTATGCTAGTGGTCAGAACTGGGAGACTGAAAGACAGAAAGGGAGGGAGTCTGAGTGAAGCACCTACAGCTGTGAATATGTGGTATTTAACCCCAGTGTGTTCCCTCCACAGCTGTGTGTGACAAGGTGATCCCAGAGGGTTTCAACGCCTACTACACTGCTCACACAATAGATTCGAAAATAGTCTGCATTTCCCAGTGTGACTCCAGACACAACGAGAGAAAAACCTGCAACCTGGGCACTTGTCAGGTCACCAGAGCCGGACCCACCTGCTTGTAAGCCCTTGCTTCTTCACAGCCGCCGCTGCTGGCATTATAAGCAAAATTTGTTTCGCTATCAGGGAAGCCGAGCAGACTGGGGAGAATACAGTATTAGTCAGGAATGACCTGTGTTCATCCGTCTCCAGCTCTGGAGTCTGAACACAGGGCAGCTAAAGGCTTTACTGATCATCTCCAGCTACGCAGTCATGAATTATACAGACACGTCCCAGCTCTTCGTTAAACCCATGGGACACCAGGGTTGGTGGTGCAGATGGATGGGATGGATGGATAGACAGATATCACCTCTCAATCAGCATATATTTCTTGGAATTCTTTGGAATGACTTCCCCTTGAATAGAAACGAAGAAGGTTTTTTACTCATCAGGTTTTGCGCCTCCTTTCCTCACCTGCCGCTCACCCCTCTCTCCGCAGCTGTCTGCACACGAGCTCAGAGTGGTACATGGGCAGCGACTGTAGCCTTCCTGTCAGCAAGGCTGGATTCTACGCAGGAGTGGGCATCCTGGCTGTGGTCATAGTGGTCACTGTCATCACCTTGTCCACATTCCTCATCCTGGGCAAGAAGAAAGAAATCAGGTTTGACAATATAACAGCTTCTTTTTTTCAGCAGAGCCTTGACATCTCTGCTAAGTGAGAGATAGACAGGTGAGATGAGCCTAGCACCAGGGAAGCCTTGTTACAGAACGCAGAAATGAGACGAGAGGAAGCTGGCCTTGACTCATCCCTCTTGCCACCTCTCAGGAACCAGGACGGGAAGAAGAGTCTGATGAACCAGTGGCTGGATGATGATTTTGAGTGGCCGCCGCTTAACAGGACAGACACACCAGCAGGTACTGCCCCCATGTTCTCCCTTGCCTCCTCAGCCAAGCACAGGCACCAAATGTCTAAACCTGCGTTTCCACTCATACGGAGCAAGATCACAGTTACTACTGTATACCTTGTTCTCAGGTGACCTTTCCTTCCGTCTCTTTGGCTCTCATTCTCCCTTCTTTTCTTTCTCTTTACTTCTTATTGTTGTACTCTTCCCTCATCCTTTTTTTAGGGTTTTCTCTTCTCTTGTACTTTCTGTTTTCTTTTCAGGTGTCTTCCTCTGCCTCTCTTGCCTCTCTGTGTTTCGTCCGCTGCCTGTCTGTTCATTCTGGCAGATTTGATTGAGCTTTTCACTGGCACTAGGAACGTAAGACAAGCTGATGATTCTTCTTGTTGGATGCTCACCTGCTCACTCTCTGGGTTCCAGCTGAAAGCTACAGCGCACTGTACGGAAAGTCCCGGGACCTGCCCTACAATGCCCAGAGTTCCACAATCTTCAGAAACCCAAGTTCTTACTTCCCGGATTCTAGCGTACCAAGATACCCCGACCCCTGCCCACCCTACAGCAGAGAGGAAAGACGCCCCATGCAACAGAACATCCAGCTCAACAACCTCAGTCCCCCCATCTCGGTGAGCGATCTTTATCATTGCGGCACAAAAGGAAAGACCACATTTCCCAATTCACTTTTTTTTCCAGAGTCACTGTTTTCAGTGACAAGCTTGCAACCCCATACTTCACCATCAGAGGTATTAAATAAATACTGCAGTTGGAGGACAAGTACATAGACAACACAGATTGATCTGGAGAATGTAGATACAGTAAATACATATGATACATACTGTTACTACATAAAAAGATCGATAATGCAGCCACAAGTTTGAAACATTATTCATTCCCAACTCCATCAAGCATAATAAAACATTTCAGGGACCATCAAAAGCAGCAGAAGAAAAATATGATTAGGTTCTATTTCAACTACTCCAGCCATTCATATTCAACTGTTCTGAACGGTAATTTTTACACCACAATGCACATTTTAGAATAATATAATGAGAATATTCTAAATTGGTAACCTTAGCTCATTCTTTTAAAAAAACTGCTGTTTGAAATGTTATAGAAGCCATTGGGCCAAGACGCCAGTGGTGCAGAGTGGAGGTGAACTTAAGTATGGAGTGTTAATCACTTACCTTTCTATTTTTGGTTAGTTGTTTTCGGGGGAGTGGGGTGTGGGGGTGCTGTTTTGCTAATCCCCTGTCTTTCTTTGCAGGTGAGAATCGGTCGGCCCCAGATCCGGACCTCTTTCGAGACCTAGTCGTTTCTCCCCCTTTCCCCTGTGAGGCTCCCTGTCTGAGCTGAGGGACACAGGCTGCACACACATCTAGCACAAGACTGGGAAGAACATGCATACTAACCCCCAATGAACCCATGGTGCTTATGGTTGGCCAACATGGCAGTTCAGCTCTGGCAGCTCTGCAACATCCGCTGGCGATTAACGTCTTTGTCAGCAAGGTTTCAGTCGTTTTAACTCACCAAACAGAAGAAATCAGAAAAGAAGAAGACGTTCGTCCACTTCCAACCATGGGAAAACCCAGTTCCCAACCAAACTAAAATTATAATCGAGATACGGAGCAATGGGTTGAGATTAGAATTTGATTCATTAATATTGTTTTGCCTTGTTCAAATTTCGATATAACCATTTAACTGCTGCCCCAGGAAAAAAACAGGAAACTACAAATTGCAGCTGCTGACAACTTAGGGAAGGAAGGTTACAGACACGAGGAGACCATTTCTGGTAATCGTGAAACTATGATATTTTTAACCCCCAACTTGTATAGCAGCACCTTTCCTAGCAACAGTAGCTTAATTTGAGCATACGGAGTCATGTCACTAGACTGCGATGGGGATTCTCCTAGACTTCACCATTTCTAGAACAGTGAATAATGAAGGTTACTGTATTTGGCAAAGGGTGTTCGAGACTGTACTTTACTGCAGTGGTTCTCAAACTTTTTGGACCGAGTACCACCCCTAATCCAACCAAAGCATCCAAGTACCACCTACAAGTCATCATCTCATAGGAACCCCAGAAATTCTCAATGACCAACATGAGCGCGCGTGCACACACACTCACACATACATATAATACATATTATAATAATAAACTTTATTTCATATAGCGCCTTTAAAGGTGGCTTCTCAAAGTGTTTTACAGAAAAAAAACAGTAACAACAACTAATAAAAAAGCACCATTTCAGTGAGAGGGGTGAGCCTGTTTAGTCGAGCAAAGCAGATGTGAATTAATTTTTCGAGCCTTGATACAATTCACAACAGAGTCTAACAGATTTTAAATCGTCAGGCATTTTCTTGACGGCAAAGGTCTCGCGGTGGATGTTGCAATGCGTCCATTAATTTCTGGAGCAACCTCTCTAATTCGTGCACCTACACCGCTGTGTCGGCTTGTCATTGCTCTAGCACCGTCTGTACAAACTCAGACCCATTTTATCCAGTTGATGCCATTCTCTTCGATAAATTTATTCAGCAGCTGAAATATGTGCTCTCCTGTAGTTCCTGTTGGTAGCGGCTTACAGAACAGAAAGTCCTCATGGGACGTACCCTCAAACTCGTATCTAACGTAAACGAGCAAATTGGCCAAATCGACTACAGACTCATCTAATTGCAGTGAAAAACATCTCCTCATCTTAACGCGCTCTATCAGTGTACTTTTGATATAATCCTTCATTTCAATAATTCTATGAATGACTGTGTCTTTCAGGGGGAGGGGGGCAGCAGGTCGAGCTGTTTAGCAGCTTTTTCTCTACACATAATACGTGTCAGCTCTTTTGCCAACGGTAAATACGGTTCTTCAAAAATAGTGTAGCTTACCTGCTTTAGCAATCCGCAAGCTTGCATTTTTCCGCGTTTCCGTTTTTATTTCCGTATTTATTTAAAGTTTTTATTTCATGCGCATGGGAACAAAACACAGAGACGCTCGGTGTATTTTTCTCAAATTAACTTAGAACAGTTCTTAAATATTTTTCTGTTATCTATCACGCTTTCCTGTGCTCACAAGATTACCAGCGTTCGTAGCACGTATTTCTATGCATTCCTGTGTTTAGAACGTTGGCATTGTTCCAAAATCACGCACATTCTCCTTCCTCCCTATTTGCTGGAGATACAGTAGCTTTTTTAAAATACAATTGGTCACTTGCGTCCCTAGCACGCATTCCTATAGAGTGGTATAGAATTACAGAGTATCTCTTGTGTCCACTGAAGTATTAGCGCGCACTGTATCGCAGTACGTAGGCTGCGTATTCGACATGTTTAAAATACAAAATACAAAATATGAAAACCCGTCCCGATTTTTCAGCGCACACGACACAGTTCCAGGGTCTTTTGGCGTACCACCTGGCGGCACTCCACGTACCACTGCCGGTACGCGTACCAGAGTTTGAGAACTAAAGTTTACTGCAACAGACTGCGTTACTCCTCATGCCTCACTTTAAGAGTGCATTTAAAAGAATCTCTCCAATGTATTTATACGCTTTACAATAGAACATTGATGCTAAGATATATTACCTGTAATAATTTATGAATTTGAGATGTGCAATAAACATTTTTTTTCAAGCTGCAATGTTTGTTTTCTGTTCACTTTCTGTTCACTTTTCCCGGTGAGGGGGGTTGCAATGTGTCGTTTTTACTTTCCTGACATGCGGATTTATATCCCGGCAGGTTGTATGAGGTAACAAGATTATTACTATTACAACTGCAGCAGCACAGGTGCGTATAAAGATGTTTTGGTACTTACAGAAGCCTAAGTGTAGTACAGTGTGTGAGTATGAAATCTACTACTCAGTACGGTGAATTAGTACCTGTTAGGGGAATTCTGACCAGGATTACTAGTGTAACAGTACGTTCAAGTTCAAGTTTATTGCCATTATACTCTTATATGGGTATATGGTATAACGAAATGCTATTTAGCTAGCTCTCAGATGGTAAGCAGTACAAAAAAACAACAATACAATTGTATAAGAAAAGAAAGAGACAACAGGCAGTGTGCAAAAACAACAACAGGCAATGTGCAAAACAACATCAGATGTGCAAAAACATGCATCAACAGAATGAAATAAAGGACAGAAAATTATTGGGAGTGAACCTCTTGACATGTGAGGTAGAGGTAGATTTCAATGTGTGTTTGAGTTTTGATGAAGAGAGAAGGCATTGTGAGGGTTCGGATAGTAGGTGAGAGAGGCTGGGAGTTTAATAGCTTTATAGTGCGGGGGTAAAAACTGTCTCTGAGTCTGGTAGTCCGGGCCCGAATGCTCCGGTACTGTTTTCCAGATGGTAGAGGGTCAAACAGTCTGTAGCTGGGGTGTGTGGGGTCTTTGATGATGCTTAGAGCTTTCCTCAAGCACCGTCTGTCATAAATGTCCTGGATGGATGGGAGAGCAACCCCAGTGATGGACTGGGCAGTTTTCACCACCCGCGGTAGGGCTTTGTGGTCAGTAATACTGCAGTTGCCATACCACACTGTGATACAACCTGTCAGTGTGCTTTCTGTAGTGCATCTGTAAAAGTTAGAGAGGCTCTGGGGATATATCTTAGCCTTCTTCAATTGTCTTAGGAAGTACAGGCACTGTTTTTCTTAATCAGACAGGTGGTGTTGAGAGACCATGTGAGGTCCTCAGTGATATGAACGCCAAGGAATTTGAAGTTACTGACCCTTCCAACTTCAGTCCTGTTGATGTGGATAGGGGCAGGACCATTTTGCAGTTTCCTGAAATCAATGCTGACATTGAGGGTGAGGTTGTTGTCTTCACACCACGTTGTAAGGAGATTGACCTCCTCCCTCTAGGCCCTCTCATCATTGTCTGTGATCAGACCTACAACTGTGGTGTCATCGGCAAACTTGATGATGGAATTGGTGTTATGTTTGGCCTTACAGTCGTGGGTGTAGAGGGAGTAGAGCAATGGACTAAGCACACACCCCTGGGGGACCCCAGTGTTCAGAGTTAGCGTGCCAGAGGTGTGGTTTCCAAGCCTGACAGCCTGAGGTCTGCCTGTCAGAAAGTCCGGAATCCAGTTGCAGAGGGTGGTGTCGAGGGTGTGGGAGTTTCTTGACTAGTTTCTCTGGAATGATGGTGTTAAAAGCTGAGCTGAAGTCAATGAAGTCTTGCGTATGTGTTCTCAGAAGAGTACTCAGTAGAGTAAAACTAAATTGTTTCCCAATGGTCTAATCACAGCTCAGCTTCCATATTAGTGGTTGTCCCCACATGACCTTACTCATGACCTTACATATAGAATGTCATGAGTAAGGTTTTCTGATCATTGTAAATCTTTTCTGATCGCCCTATCATCTCATATCGCCGACCACCTAATCGGCGTAACCTCCTTGTTCACAGCTCCCTTGACCGCCCTCAACAACCATCCACACCAGGCACTTTCCCTTGCAACAGAGCTCGCTGTATCACCTACAAGTACACATCCACCACCACACTCATTCAAGGCCCCTCAGGACAATTCCGGATCACCCAGACAGCATCTTGTACCTCCAGCAACCTTATTTACTGTATCTCTTGCAGTAAATGCCCAGCCATCTACATTTGAGAAACAGGAAGGAGACTCGGAGACCGCTTCAGAGAACACGTCAGGGCTGTGAAGATTAAAGAGCTCTCCAAGCCCATTGTTTCTCATTTCACCTCTGATGGCCACGACCACTCTAATCTCTCCGTCTGTGTTCTCAAAGATGGTTTTCCGAACTCATACATCAGAAAGACCACCGAAACTAAAATTATTCTGCAGCTAGGATCACATATTCTCCCTTCTCTTAACGACAGACTACTGTTCTTTTAAATTTTCTCCATTCATTGGAAGTTTAATTTCACACCTCTCTGCACCCATTCTGACTTCACACCTCTTGATTGGCCTCTCTTTCTCTCCCCTGCTCCCGCCTCTCACTCCTCCTCCCTCCCAACCTTTGTTCTCCCGCTACTTTACCTTTGCCTACTGCCCTGTCTCTCTCACACCTGAAGAAGGCTCCATGGCTGAAACGTTGTGTTCTCTTTCTTCTTTTTTCAGCATGGAATAAACCTATTACTTGTTCCCTTACATATAGAAGTTCAGCTGGTGCTGACATGTTGTAATTCTATCAGGGCTTTGACTATCCTGAACCTCTGATGTGTGCTTGAATACATATCTATGGCAACCATCATCAGCCACGTTTCTAGATTTCACGAGGAATGACAGAAGCCGAAAGCTTGGGAGAAATTAGAATCATTTATTGGGATGTGGAGATTTGGTGTAACCCGCTTGGCTGAAGGCCAACCTCCCGGCCGTTGGACGGGAAGGATAGGACCCCCATGCGACCAATTGGGTAGCTGCAAAGGTGGAGAGGGGGTGGAGGAGGGATGCAGAAAACGAACGAGGAAGAGGAGAGGGTGATGTTTGATATACATGGAGACTGGTTGCTTATGTCAGGATTAGTGAGAATTGCAGCAGCTGTGTCGAATGAGCGCGGCTGCCTTTATTCCTCCTGAACTTTCATTAAAAACTCCATAAGAGTGTTCTGTTTTCTGTGCCAAAGGTTAAACGGGCCAGTATTTTTGATAACAACAGATTGTTATGAGTTGGGTTTGGCACAACATGTGGCCAACAGTGAGATAAAATAAAAGGAAACAGAATTACATAAAAGGAGAACAAATAAATGATAAATGCAAATAACATCAGAGGTCGAAGTAGTTCAGGTGGGTAGCTGCGTCAGCATGCGTCAGCATGTGTAGGCTGCAAAGGAACAAGTAATAGGTGTATTCCATGCTGAAAAGAGAAGAGAGAAAACACAATGTTTCGGCTGTGAAGGCTTCTTCAAGGAACAGCCCCTCCCTGGCCATCTTAATTAATCTAATTGACTTATTGAGCCTCATTGAGCATAATCTCTGATTGGCTAGGAAGAACAGCAGGCAAGAAGGAAGCGAAGTAAAAGGTTTGAGTGTTTAAGTCATGATAAATTTGGTTTGACTCCTGGCCAGAGGACGAGGAGGCTGGGGTGGACCATGTGGACTGAGGGGTGACCAAGGGGCAGCTGTAGAGGTGGAGGAGGGGTGCAAAAGACGTGCGAGGAAGAAAAGGGGATTATATCTTTAAACATTTATAATGTTTAGGAGAGAAAAATGACATCAGGATTGATATACAGGTTACTGACAGTTGAGGCTGATTACACTTGGCTGTTGTCATCCATCTCATTATGAATTCCATTAAAAATGATTATCTTTTAAAACTTCAGGTGGGTGGCTGCGTCAGCATGCGTAGGCTGCAAAGGAACAAGTAATAGGTTTATTCCCTGCTGAAAAAAAGAAGAAAGAGAACAACGTTTCCGCCCTCCACGGCATGGAATAAACCTATTACTTGATCTTTTAAAACTGTTTACACAGTGTAAAAACATAAAAACCTTCTTTTAACTCCAATGTTCTTGTTTAAAACAAATAATTGCCTTTATGAGGGCAATAACATTTGTCAGTTTTTAACCAACCTAGTGACTTTGACAAGAGAACATACGTGTTTTTTAAAAGCACTGGACTTTCTAAGACAAATCTACATCTATGTGTATTTGCATAATAAACTATGTCTAGTTTTCAGATGTTAAAATGTAAATATGGCTCTTAGAATATACCGATTGCTTTTTTCAGTATGATTATTTAAGGGGCAGCAGGCTTCTAAAAGGTAAGAAGAGGTATCCAGCTGTTGGTCTGATTGGCTGAGAAGAAAGGGAGAACATGAAGGAGAGGGACCGACTGTGAAACACGGGTTCGGGGAGTCTTTTTGGAAGAGTGAGGTTTCTTTTTGAATACGTGTGCATTTGAGGAGAGTTTCCGAGAAAGACTTGAGTTCTGAGATTGTTTGGTTGCTAGAGAGATGTTTTGCAACTGGTAAGCAACCTACCCGCTCAGGTATCTACTGTATATAGAGAAACCATAAAGCTGAGGTTTGAATTTTTCCTTCCTTGAACATGTTTAAATAAAGGTGCAACATTTTCACTTTACGGCTGCTTCTGTCTGTTTTCCCTGAGACCTGCCTATTTTTAAGATCCTGTTGACAGTATCTCTGCCCCCAGGTATGCCATAATCAGTATATATTAAAGGTTTTACAATGTTCTTCTTCACTTTCCTCAGGACCCAGTCAAAAACGCTGAAATAATTTTAAAATAAAAAAAAATGACACTATATCTCCTGGATCATTTCCAAAGAAAAATAAAAATCTTCTATTTCATCTGTAATTTATTTGGCTGTCGTATTTGTTCAATGACGGATGAAGAAGTTCAAGTAGGCAGCTGCGTCAGCCTGCATAGGCTGCAAAGGATCAAATAAAGTTTTATTATGTGCCGAAAGGAAAAGAACAGAGACAACACTGAAGACGTGTGAAGAGGAAGGCCCCACAAACCGAAACGTGTCTCTTTTCTTTTCAGCATGGAATAAACCTTTACTTGTTCCTTTGTCCAAAGTGGCTTACAGTTTTACAAGACTTACAAGACTGAGTTTTCTTCGACACAGTTTGTACCCTGTTATACGGCTGTGTGGTTTACTGGAGCAAAAAGTAGAGCACAACAGCAGAGCCTTGCTGGGATCTGAACCTGCAAAATTTCCTTTTACAAGTCCAGAACCCCTTTTCACTTCTCCCCCAAAGGAAAGCTGACTGACCTTCAAACACCTGCACACCTCCATTGCACTGTTATCCACACAGGGGTGCCCTCCAGTAAGACATGACCAGGAAAAGCTAGCTATCCAGAGAAAAAAGTGCTAAGAATAGTAAGAGATCTTGATTTCTTATGAATATGGGACCTCCTAGAAAGGTTTGACAAATCAATGATCACGTAAACTTTTGATTACAGCAATAAATTGGGCCATCATCGAATCGCCCATTTGCATATTGTTAATGTTTAACGTCCTCTGCTAGATCTGCCTCTGTATCTGCTATCATGCCCAGAACTGCATTAGCCATCAGGAGACATTAATTCCTGTCCTGCTTAACATGGCACAATCTGGCGCTCTCTTCTCAAACCTGGTGCTCTCCTACCTTCTCCTGTGGACCACTGCAGGTAAGACTGGCTGAACACATCAATAACCATGTTGCTGGACAAGAACGCATAGCAAACATACTGTACAGATTTCGGCACTGAATGCTGAGAGCATGATCCCCCTGTGGGGAAGGTGTCAATGTTGGTTCATTGTTAAACCTTTCTCGGGCATGTCGTAGAACTACAGGATAAGGTTTCTTAGTTTTTGTGCTTCTGCAGGACATTTGCCTTACATTCAGGTGAAAAATTCTCTGTTTTCTACTAATTCTCTAAATTCTACTATTTTCGCCCTGAAATTGGGGACTTTTCTCCATGGAAATTTGTGTTCCTGCTCACCTTGACTTTACAAAATCAAGCAAAAAATAATGTAAAAAAAGTCACAATAAAAAAAACAAAATTTCATTTTTGCTGAACAGCACAAAAGCGTCGAACTCATTTTGAACATTTGAATTTGGACAACCTAAATCAAATATCCTCGCAATTTATTGAGCCTGAGGAGATGGACATTTGGATTTTGTCTTATCGTTGTTTTCTGAACTTTCTCAGATGCTTTATTCGTCTTGTACAGTTCTGACCAGAGTCTGGTACAGACCACTGTGTGAAGCCCAGGACATTCTTTTTTTTTATCTAAACTTTTTTTAAAAATTTTATTTATGCTTAACAAAAGAACAAACATTACAATACAAACAAGAGTACATATAACAATTCCAAACAAAAATATCGTCAGGGGTACGTACTACTACATCAATTCAAGTTATGAAAAAAGATTAAACAAATTAAATAAAAATAATGTCCGCACAGCTTTCATATTTTTGCATTTGGAAATAGTCTGCAAATACAACTTTACTTCCATTTCAAAATGCTCAAACACAGGGTACCTCCCAGACCACTTCATTTTATGTATGTGATAACGTGCCAATATAATAATTAAATTTATTACAAAAGAAATTTTTATATTGTTTTCACTGGGGCTGAAACTTAACATAATATCTTTTTCAACAAAACAAATATCAATATTCGTCTCTTCTTTTATATAATTCTGCAACTTAGTCCAGAACATTTTTACCCTGGGACATAACCAAAACAAATGCTGAATAGTTTCAGGGATATTGTCACAAAAAACGCATTTGGCCCAGGACATTCTAAAGTCCTAGGAAAAAGCTCTTTTCTGATTTGTAGTCTACCCTCCTGTTTGTGTATTCAAGCATTCCACTTGTCTTTAAAACATTTCTGTGCATTGCATAGATACTCAGAGAGACAGGTCTGCTACAAATCTTAAATCTTGTTTTCTGTTGTGAACTTTTGTATCGTAATATTTTACATTGATTAATTCTACATTCTTACCTATATGCAAACCCTCATGTTTATGACTTAGCTTGAATTTCGTTTATCACTATGTGACCAGTTATGGGTTATGAATTTTATCTAAATTGCATGTTGTCTATTCTCATAGTTTTTGAATTATCATAAACATGATATACGTTGCTACCATTTACAGGTTAATAGTATCTATAAATATAGATGAAAAAAAAACATGGTTCCACCAAGAGACACACTATGGGTCTCTTGATAATATATCATAAGCTAAAGAGCATGTATGTGGGGCAGAGCGGTGGCTCTGTGGCTAAGGATCTGCGCCTGTTGCTGGAAGGTTGCCAGTTAAAATCCCGCGGCCAGCAGAGGAATCCTACTCCGTTGGGCCCCTGAGCGAGGCCCTTTACCCCAACTGCTCCAGGGGTGCCGTACAATGGCTGACCCTGTGCTCTGACCCCAAGCTTCTCTCCCTGTCTGTGTGTCTCATGGAGAGCAAGCTGGGGCCTGCGAAAAGACAAATTCCTATTGCAAGAAATTGTATGTGGCCAATAAAGTGATCTCATCCTATCTTATCTACTTTGAGCAATATAAGCTTAAAAATGATCCATCTGATGACAAACCCATTTCAGAGGAAATCCAGACTCTGTGACACCGTCACATTCCAAGTAGATCACTCACTAATTAACTTTAATAATAATAACATCACTATATTAACCCTTTACAATCTCTTGCATTAGGAATTTGTCTTTTCACATACCCCAGCTTGCTCTCCATGAGACACACAGACAGGGAGAGAAGCTTGGGGTCAGAGCACAGGGTCAGCTATTGTACAGCACCTCTGAAACAGTTGGTCAGGGGCCCAACAGAGTAGGATTCCTCTGCCTGCTGCAGGATTTGAACCAGCAACCTTCCAGCCACAGGCACAGATCCTGAGCCACAGAGCCACCACTCTGCCCACAAACTTCCCGCGCCTTGTCTAGTTAAACTTCTGCTCTGAAAGTTGTCCTCGCTCACTATTGAGGTTTCCTCAGCCAGAGCTACGCATCCAGTTCGCAACTTAGTCCCACCTCTCGTTTTTCCCCTGAGCCTCTGGATTTCTGACCCTTTGCTCCGGATCTCCGACCTCGCTCTCGCCTGGCGATTTGACTTGCGTTTGCCTTAGGAATTCAATTGTTTTCTCTCTCTCCCTGACTCCGCACAGGGTCTGTTTCCCTACCTTTGTCCTCGGCATACGTGACACAAGTCTTTTGTGTTATTATGTTCAAAATAAAAAAGACCCATTGAGCAAAGTTCCCCATCACATAACGGAGTTGTAAAGAAAGTTCGGGAGGGATGAGGACAGCGGAACTAATTAAGATCAACCGCCACAACTCTCAACTAATGCTGGCGTCTTGTCTCGTCTCAGTTCCCATTTATACCACAAGTCACCCTGTCCTCTTCCCCGCTCATTGTTACATCCCTCCTCCACCCCATCTCCACCTTTGCAGCCACCCCTTGGTCACCTTTGCACCAGGCACGGGGGTCCTGGTCTCCCAGACCTGTGGCCGGGAGGTTGGCCCTCAGCCAAGGGGGTTAAGCCAAAGTTTTCACAAAATTCAACATTCAGCGATTTTACTGTCACACAATTTTTCTCTGCTGTCATTCCTCATGAAACCCAAATCAGTTGTCCTCAACAAAGCCATTACTGTACAGATTTGAATCTAATTTGTGGACTGTGTTATTTTTCATGATCTGTATGGTAAGCTAACTGCCCTGTGATTACTGGGGTCCAAGCGATTCTTTTCGTTCTATATTGGCAGTATTTTGTTTGGTGAATTAGGAATAGTTCTGACATCTCTCTGTCATCTGACCAGGCGGATCGTTGGAATGTTGGAAAACTAAGTTGTCTACAAAGAGTATTAGTTCCTCTTTGGGTTTACAGTATTTTGTCAAGGTTAGCAGCCTCAGATAAGAGACTTGCTCTCATTAGGGCTCATTAGAAGAAGAGAAGACTCGTTTTAAC
Source organism: Atractosteus spatula (assembly GCF_055471065.1). Lineage (NCBI taxonomy): Eukaryota > Metazoa > Chordata > Actinopteri > Semionotiformes > Lepisosteidae > Atractosteus > Atractosteus spatula. Next base: position 70,448,868 of record NC_142708.1, on the reverse strand, counting down.
CAGTATAATGGGCTTTTATGTCCATGATTTATAAGGTGAATCACTGTTGATTAGTTAGATGAGGGCTGTAAAGGCCAATGTTGTGACCTGCCCAGACTCGCAATCCCTTTGTTTTGTTTCTGATTCTGCTGAGGACAGAGAGGTCCGTTTCCATCTCCTTGTGCTCAAGGTGGAACGCCCTGTTCACCCTCCATGCGCGGTATCCCAAGAGTTAGCTGCCAGTTTCAGTCTAAAGTTTAATTGCTGTTTTCTGGACCAAGCCCTTGGCTGCTATCTCTTGGCAATCAGTGTGAAGCACTTTCACAAGAAAACGAAACATAAGTGCCCGACAAAGACACATAACCATATTTAATGATGTCTCCTTGGTTTTATAGTTTTACTATGTTATTATAATTCCTCACACTTATATAGTGTTTTTCTGGACACTCCATTCAAAACGCTTTACAGGTAATGGGGACTCTACAGGGAATTGTAAACAAAACTGCTCAGTTTTATATTAAAGCCAGTGCCATAATTAAGTGTTACCTTTCCCTTATCTTTAGTAACCTAATGGAGTTTGTAACAAGACTGTGGGAGGGATGACAACCACCAAGTTCAATCAGACTGACACGCTGTCAGTAATTAGCAATCACTCCCACTGTCATTTCCTCTCCTAAAACAGTATAAATACTGTAACGCTTCGGGGTTCACGTGGGCGCCCTCGCCTGCTGCTGCATCAAGTCGGTCCCCCCACCGTCGGGGACTCGAACCCGGGCCTCCGGCGTCACTCAACAGGGACCCAGCCCGGTGAGCTAAAGAGAGATCTCCCCCCAGCCCAGCGGCTGTGGCCCTGCTATTACAGGGAAGGGCGGTGACGTCACCGCTTCTGGTAAGCCGGCTCTTACACACTCAATTGTGGCCGAATGCTTTACAATACCATACACGATCCCCTTCTCTCCATCACGGATGTCCTTTGCATATACCGTACTGCCTCGCTGCCTACACTTTGCAATGGATATTCCTGTTTGCTGCTCCGACTCCTGGTCCGACCCGCCAGGAATCGCGGCTCCTCGTGCTCTCCGTGTACCAGCACGTGTTTCATCTGCTGCTCTGCCGTCTCACTTACTTGCTTTTCAACCTCAGCATCCTCATCTACCAGATTCCATGCCTTTTTGGAGACTGAGATCTGCCGTTCTCATCCCGTCTTTGTCGAAACAGCCAGCGTCACGACCTGTGTTCCCTCTCGTTTTTTTTTCCTGCTGAGTGGGATAACTTAACGACCTGAGCGGCGTAAAACAGCTGTAGTGCAGGATGCGCAGGGCTTCACACAGTCCCATGTGAGAACTCCGTGATCGACCGGAAAGACCCCCGGGCAAGGTCCGAGGGGCGTAATGACATGTACTGCTGTTGCCGAGTTTGTGAAAGTTTGCAATAGTCTGCCAGCTAAACTTAAGGAAGTACCTACTGTACAACATGTAGTTTTAAGAGACGTTTTCAAGCACTACCTACTGGGTTGACGGATAATTTATTGCAAAATTGTGATATTTAACGACTCCCATGAAGGCCTATTTGTTTTGCCACATGATCTGAATTTTTGATTGTTTGCCATTTAGTAATTTCGTTAATTATGCGTGAACCGCCCCTCCCGAATAATAAAAAACCTTTATGAGGCTCTTGAAGATTCCATTTGCAACGTGCAAATGTTTACTTTCTGATATTCCATTTGATGTTTGTTCCAACAGTTGATTGATTATGTGAATTGCAATAAACCCTTTACTTGAGTACTTACAGTAGTAGTGTGCACGCTAATGCAAACAGTTTTACCATGGACTTTTTTAATTCACAACATTGCAACTATAATGGAAATCACGCACTGCTTATCTTTAACTCTTTAACACGACAATCAAGTTTAAGAGTTCACTAATCACTATAAAAAAACACAAGTCAGTATGTCACTGAAAATGATAGTCTTCACTTCTATCCTACCAACTGAAGTTGAAATCTAACTCGTTCTGTACACAACAACCAAATTCTTCAGTTATCATTTCTGGTGTCTGTTTTTCAATGACAACTATTGCATGTACACCTTGTCGAGATTAATCGGTCCATTGTTTTGGTACGATTTAATTCTCATGAGCATGTCTAAATGTAACACTACCAGACTGTGTTTTTATAATGTTCATCAGAGTGAATCCGCGTTTGCAATCTGCGCTTGATGTAAGTATGGTGGCGGTTCAAATATTTATACTATTGTCTCTCTACGTAACGCCTCAAAATCAGGCTAAACATTATAAACATGAAATGACGAAAGCATGATGTAGTAAGCCAACTTATGTCAAAGACAGTAAATAAGTAAGACTAGAGCCACAACGGTAGATACACGTGAAGGTCAACATTAACGGGAAAATGCCAACATCCACAATTTGTTTTTTCTGCGCAAAAAAATTCCACGTGAGTTTGGTGCGCGGCCGCGCAGTTTAGAGGTAATAGTGGTCACGACCATCCCATTATTTCTGCTGTAATAAAACAACCAGGCTGCTCTGGACAAGAGCAAACTCGTCATGTTCACAAATTGTGCCCCGTCCATTAGAAACCTTTCCTCTGATTCCGATTACGCAGCTGACACGAACACAATTTTTGACGGATCAACAGCTAACACAGCAACTGATACGACCAGAACTGCGGCTGCACTGACAACCAGCACAGCGGCTGACACGACGACAACTGCGGACGGACCGACAACCAACACGGCGGCTGACACGACCACAACTGCGGACGGACAGACAACAAGCACGGCGGCTGACACGACGACAACTGCGGACAGACCGACAACAAGCACGGCGGCTGACACGACGACAACTGCGGACGGACCGACAACCAGCACGGCGGCTGACACGACCACAACTGAGGTCGGACCGACAACCAGCACGGCGGCTGACACGACCACAACTGCGGACGGACCGACAACAAGCACGGCGGCTGACACGACGACAACTGCAGACAGACCGACAACAAGCACGGCGGCTGACACGACGACAACTGCGGATGGACCGACAACCAGAACGGCGGCTGACACGACCACAACTGAGGTCGGACCGACAACCAGCACGGTGGCTGACCCGACCACACCTGCGGCCGCACAGACAACCAACATGGCGGCTGACACAACGACAACTGCGGACGGACCGACAACCAGCACGGTGGCTGACCCGACCACACCTGCGGCCGCACAGACAACCAACATGGCGGCTGACACAACGACAACTGCGGACGGGCAGACAACAAGCACGGCAGCTGACACGACCACAACTGCGGATGGGCCGAAGACCAGCACGGCAGCTGACACGACCACATCTGTGAACGGACAGACAACCAGCACAGCAGCTGACACGACAACAACTGCGGCTGCACTGACAACAAGCATGGCGGCTGACACGACAACAACTGCGGACGGACAAACAACCAGCACGGCGGCTGACACGACCACAACTGCGGACGGACCTACAACCAGCGCGGTGGCTGACGCGACAACAACTGTGAACGGACAGACAACCAGCACGGCTGCTGACACGACGACATCTGCGGACGGACAGACAACCAGCACAGCAGCTGACACGACAACAACTGCGGCTGCACTGACAACCAGCATGGCGGCTGACACGACAACAACTGCGGACGGACAAACAACCAGCACGGCGGCTGACACGACCACAACTGGGGACGGACCTACAACCAGCGCGGTGGCTGACACGACAACAACTGTGAACGGACAGACAACCAGCACGGCTGCTGACAAGACGACATCTGCGGACGGACAGACAACCAGCACAGCAGCTGACACGACAACAACTGCGGCTGCACTGACAACCAGCATGGCGGCTGACACGACAACAACTGCGGACGGACAAACAACCAGCACGGCGGCTGACACGACCACAACTGCGGCCGGACCTACAACCAGCGCGGCGGCTGACATGACGACAACTGCGGACGGACTTGCAACCAGCGCGGCGGCTGACACGACCACACCTGCGGACGGACCTACAACCAGCGCGGCGGCAGACACGACCACAACTGTGAACGGACAGAAAACCAGCACGGTGGCTGACACGACGACAACTGCGGACGGACCCACAACCAGCACAGCAGCTGACACGACCACATCTGCGGCTGCACTGACAACCAGCACGGCGGGTGACACGACCACAACTACGGACGGACTGCCAACCAGCACGGCAGCTGACACGACCACAACTACAGACGGACTGCCAACCAGCACGGCAGCTGACACGACCACACCTGTGGCTGCACTGACAACCAGCACGGCGGCTGACACGACGACAACTGCGGACGGACCTACGACCAGCACGGCGGCTGACACGACCACAACTGCAGACGGACCTACAACCAGCGCGGTGGCTGACGCGACAACAACTGTGAACGGACAGACAACCAGCACGGCTGCTGACACGACGACATCTGCGGATGGACCGACAACCAGCACAGCAGCTGACAGGACAACAACTGCGGACGGACCTACAACCAGCACGACGGCTGACACGACCACAACTGCAGACGGACCTACAACCAGCGCGGTGGCTGACGCGACAACAACTGTGAACGGACAGACAACCAGCACGGCTGCTGACACGACGACATCTGCGGATGGACCGACAACCAGCACAGCAGCTGACACGACAACAACTGCGGACGGACCTGCAACAAGCACGGTGGCTGACAAGACCACACCAACGGACGGACCTACAACCAGCGCAGCGGCAGACACGACCACAGCTGTGAACGGACAGACAACCAGCACGGTGGCTGATACGACCACACCTGTGGCTGCACTGACAACCAGCACGGCGGCTGACACGACCACAACTGCGGACGGACCGACAACCAGCGCGGCGGCTAACACGGCCACAACTGCGGATGGACCTACAACCAGCGCGGTGGCTGACACAACAACAACTGTGAACGGACAGACAACTAGCACGGCTGCTGACACGACCACACCTGCGGCTGCACTGACAACCAGCACGGCGGCTGACACGACCACAACTGCGGACGGACCTACAACCAGCGCGGTGGCTGACGCGACAACAACTGAGAACGTACAGACAACCAGCACGGCTGCTGACATGACGACATCTGCGGACGGACCGACAACCAGCACAGCAGCTGACACGACAACAACTGCGGACGGACCTACGACCAGCACGGCGGCTGACACGACCACACCTGCGGCTGCACTGACAACCAGCACGGCGGCTGACACGACGACAACTGTGAACGGACAGACAACCAGCACGGTGGCTGACCCGACCACACCTGCGGCCGCACAGACAACCAACATGGCGGCTGACACAACGACAACTGCAGACGGACCGACAACAAGCACGGCAGCTGACACGACCACAACTGCGGATGGGCCGACGACCAGCACGGCAGCTGACACGACCACATCTGTGAACGGACAGACAACCAGCACGGCGGCTGACACGACGACAACTGCGTACGGACTTGCAACCAGCGCGGCGGCTGACGCGACCACAACTGCGGACGGACCTATAACCAGCGCGGTGGCTGACACAACAACAACTGTGAATGGACAGACAACCAGCACGGCTGCTGACACGACGACATCTGCGGACGGACCGACAACCAGCACAGCAGCTGACAGAACCACAACTGCGGCCGGAACGACAACCAGCAAGGCGGCTGACACGACAACAACTGCGGATGGACAAACAACCAGCACGGAGGCTGACACGACCACACCTGCGGACGGACCTACAACCAACACGGCGGCTGACACGACCACACCTGCGGACGGACCTACATCCAGCGCGGCGGCAGACATGACCACAACTGTGAACGGACAGAAAACCAGCACGGTGGCTGACACGACGACAACTGCGGACGGACCCACAACCAGCACAGCAGCTGACACGACCACACCTGCGGCTGCACTGACAACCAGCACGGCTGCTGACACGACGACATCTGTGGACGGACCGAAAACCAGCACAGCAGCTGACACGACAACAACTGCGGACGGACCGATAACCAGCACGGTGGCTGACAAGACCACAACTGCAGACGGACCTACAACCAGCGCGTTGGCTGACGCGACAACAACTGTGAACGGACAGACAACCAGCACGGCTGCTGACACGACGACATCTGCGGATGGACCGACAACCAGCACAGCAGCTGACACGACAACAACTGCGGACGGACCTACAACCAGCACGGCGGCTGACACGACCACAACTGCGGACGGACCTACAACCAGCGCGGTGGCTGACGCGACAACAAATGTGAACGGACAGACAACCAGCACGGCTGCTGACAAGACGACATCTGCGGACGGACAGACAACCAGCACAGCAGCTGACACGACAACAACTGCGGCTGCACTGACAACCAGCATGGCGGCTGACACGACAACAACTGCGGACGGACAAACAACCAGCACGGCGGCTGACACGACCACAACTGCGGCCGGACCTACAACCAGCGCGGCGGCTGACATGACGACAACTGCGGACGGACTTGCAACCAGCGCGGCGGCTGACACGACCACACCTGCGGACGGACCTACAACCAGCGCGGCGGCAGACACGACCACAACTGTGAACGGACAGAAAACCAGCACGGTGGCTGACACGACGACAACTGCGGACGGACCCACAACCAGCACAGCAGCTGACACGACCACATCTGCGGCTGCACTGACAACCAGCACGGCGGGTGACACGACCACAACTACGGACGGACTGCCAACCAGCACGGCAGCTGACACGACAACAACTGCGGACGGACCTACAACCAGCACGGCGGCTGACACGACCACAACTGCGGACGGACCTACAACCAGCACGGTGGCTGACACGACAACAACTGTGTACGGACAGACAACCAGCACGGCTGCTGACATGACAACATCTGCGGACGGACCGACAACCAGCACAGCAGCTGACACGACAACAACTGCGAACGGACCTACAACCAGCGCGGTGGCTGATGCGACAACAACTGTGAACGGACAGACAACCAGCACAGCTGCTGATACGACAACATCTGTGGACGGACCGACAACCAGCACAGCAGCTGACACGACAACAACTGCGGACGGACCTACAACCAGCGCGGTGGCTGATGCGACAACAACTGTGAACGGACAGACAACCAGCACGGCTGCTGACACGACAACATCTGTGGACGGACCGACAACCAGCACAGCAGCTGACACGACAACAATTGCGAACGGACCTACAACCAGCGCGGTGGCTGATGCGACAACAACTGTGAACGGACAGACAACCAGCACGGCTGCTGACACGACAACATCTGTGGACGGACCGACAACCAGCACAGCAGCTGACACGACAACAACTGCGGACGGACCTACAACCAGCACGGCGGCTGACAAGACCACAGCTACGGACGGACCTACAACCAGCGCAGCGGCAGACACGACCACAGCTGTGAACGGACAGACAACAAGCACGGTGGTTGATACGACCACACCTGTGGCTGCACTGACAACCAGCACGGCGGCTGACACGATGACAACTGCAGACGGACCGATAACCACCCCGGCAGCTGACACGACAACAACTGCGGACGGACCTACGACCAGCCCGGCACCTGACAAGACCACAACTGCGGATGGACTGACAACAAGCGCGGCAGCTGACACGACAACAACTGCGGACGGACCTACGACCAGCACGGCGGCTGACACGACCACAACTGCAGACGGACCTACAACCAGCGCGGTGGCTGACACGATGACAACTGTGAACGGACAGACAACCAGCACGGCTGCTGACACGACGACATCTGCGGATGGACCGACAACCAGCACAGCAGCTGACACGACAACAACTGCGGATGGACCTACAACCAGCACAGCAGCTGACACGACAACAACTGCGGACGGACCTACAACCAGCGCGGTGGCTGACGCGACAACAAATGTGAACGGACAGACAACCAGCACGGCTGCTGACACGACGACATCTGGGGACGGACCGACAACCAGCACAGCAGCTGACACGACAACAACTGCGAACGTACCTACGACCAGCACGGCGGCTGACACGACCACAACTGCGGACGGACCTACAACCAGCACAGCAGCTGACACGACAACAACTGCGAACGTACCTACGACCAGCACGGCGGCTGACACGACCACAACTGCGGACGGACCTACAACCAGCGCGGTGGCTGACGCGACAACAACTGTGAACGGACAGACAACCAGCACGGCTGCTGACACGACGACATCTGCGGACGGACCGACAACCAGCACAGCAGCTGACACAACAACAACTGCGGACGGACCTACAATCAGCACGGCGGCTGACAAGACCACACCAACGGACGGACCTACAACCAGCGCAGCGGCAGACACGACCACAGCTGTGAACGGACAGACAACCAGCACGGTGGCTGATACGACCACACCTGCGGCTGCACTGACAACCAGCACGGCGGCTGACACGACGACAACTGTGAACGGACAGACAACCAGCACGGTGGCTGACCCGACCACACCTGCGGCCGCACAGACAACCAACATGGCGGCTGACACAACGACAACTGCAGACGGACCGACAACAAGCACGGCAGCTGACACAACCACAACTGCGGATGGGCCGACGACCAGCACGGCAGCTGACACGACCACATCTGTGAACGGACAGACAACCAGCACGGCGGCTGACACGACGACAACTGCGTACGGACTTGCAACCAGCGCGGCGGCTGACGCGACCACAACTGCGGACAGACCTATAACCAGCGCGGTGGCTGACACAACAACAACTGTGAATGGACAGACAACCAGCACGGCTGCTGACACGACGACATCTGCGGACGGACCGACAACCAGCACAGCAGCTGACAGAACCACAACTGCGGCCGGAACGACAACCAGCAAGGCGGCTGACACGACAACAACTGCGGATGGACAAACAACCAGCACGGCGGCTGACACGACCACACCTGCGGACGGACCTACAACCAACACGGCGGCTGACACGACCACACCTGCGGACGGACCTACATCCAGCGCGGCGGCAGACATGACCACAACTGTGAACGGACAGAAAACCAGCACGGTGGCTGACACGACGACAACTGCGGACGGACCCACAACCAGCACAGCAGCTGACACGACCACACCTGCGGCTGCACTGACAACCAGCACGGCGGCTGACACGACCACAACTGCGAACGGACCTACAACCAGAGCGGTGGCTGACGCGATAACAACTGTGAATGAACAGACAACCAGCACGGCTGCTGACACGACGACATCTGTGGACGGACCGACAACCAGCACAGCAGCTGACACGACAACAACTGCGGACGGACCTACGACCAGCACGGCGGCTGACACGACCACAACTGCGGACGGACCTTCAACCAGCGCGGTGGCTGACGCGACAACAACTGTGAATGGACAGACAACCAGCACGGCTGCTGACACGACGACATCTGTGGACGGACCGACAACCAGCACAGCAGCTGACACGACAACAACTGCGGACGGACCTACGACCAGCACGGCGGCTGACACGACCACAACTGCGGACGGACCTACAACCAGCGCGGTGGCTGACGCGACAACAACTGTGAATGGACAGACAACCAGCACGGCTGCTGACACGACGACATCTGCGGACGGACCGAAAACCAGCACAGCAGCTGACACGACAACAACTGCGGACGGACCGATAACCAGCACGGTGGCTGACAAGACCACAACTGCAGACGGACCTACAACCAGCGCGGTGGCTGACGCGACAACAACTGTGAACGGACAGACAACCAGCACGGCTGCTGACACGACGACATCTGCGGATGGACCGACAACCAGCACAGCAGCTGACACGACAACAACTGCGGACGGACCTACAACCAGCACGGCGGCTGACACGACCACAACTGCGGACGGACCTACAACCAGCGCGGTGGCTGACGCGACAACAAATGTGAACGGACAGACAACCAGCACGGCTGCTGACACGACGACATCTGCGGACGGACAGACAACCAGCACAGCAGCTGACACGACAACAACTGCGGCTGCACTGACAACCAGCATGGCGGCTGACACGACAACAACTGCGGACGGACAAACAACCAGCACGGCGGCTGACACGACCACAACTGCGGACGGACCTACAACCAGCGCGGTGGCTGACACGACAACAACTGTGAACGGACAGACAACCAGCACGGCTGCTGACACGACGACATCTGCGGACGGACAGACAACCAGCACAGCAGCTGACACGACAACAACTGCGGCTGCACTGACAACCAGCATGGCGGCTGACACGACAACAACTGCGGACGGACAAACAACCAGCACGGCGGCTGACACGACCACAACTGCGGCCGGACCTACAACCAGCGCGGCGGCTGACATGACGACAACTGCGGACGGACTTGCAACCAGCGCGGCGGCTGACACGACCACACCTGCGGACGGACCTACAACCAGCGCGGCGGCAGACACGACCACAACTGTGAACGGACAGAAAACCAGCACGGTGGCTGACACGACGACAACTGCGGACGGACCCACAACCAGCACAGCAGCTGACACGACCACATCTGCGGCTGCACTGACAAGCAGCACGGCGGGTGACACGACCACAACTACGGACGGACTGCCAACCAGCACGGCAGCTGACACGACAACAACTGCGGACGGACCTACAACCAGCACGGCGGCTGACACGACCACAACTGCGGACGGACCTACAACCAGCACGGTGGCTGACACGACAACAACTGTGTACGGACAGACAACCAGCACGGCTGCTGACATGACAACATCTGCGGACGGACCGACAACCAGCACAGCAGGTGACACGACAACAACTGCGAACGGACCTACAACCAGCGCGGTGGCTGATGCGACAACAACTGTGAACGGACAGACAACCAGCACGGCTGCTGACACGACAACATCTGTGGACGGACCGACAACCAGCACAGCAGCTGACAAGACAACAACTGCGGACGGACCTACAACCAGCACGGCGGCTGACAAGACCACACCTACGGACGGACCTACAACCAGCGCAGCGGCAGACACGACCACAGCTGTGAACGGACAGACAACAAGCACGGTGGCTGATACGACCACACCTGTGGCTGCACTGACAACCAGCACGGCGGCTGACACGATGACAACTGCAGACGGACCGATAACCACCCCGGCAGCTGACACGACAACAACTGCGGACGGACCTACGACCAGCCCGGCAGCTGACAAGACCACAACTGCGGATGGACTGACAACAAGCGCGGCAGCTGACACGACAACAACTGCGGACGGACCTACGACCAGCACGGCGGCTGACACAACCACAACTGCAGACGGACCTACAACCAGCGCGGTGGCTGATGCGACAACAACTGTGAACGGACAGACAACCAGCACGGCTGCTGACACGACAACATCTGTGGACGGACCGACAACCAGCACAGCAGCTGACACGACCACAACTGCGGACGGACCTACAACCAGCACGGTGGCTGACACGACAACAACTGTGTACGGACAGACAACCAGCACGGCTGCTGACATGACAACATCTGCGGACGGACCGACAACCAGCACAGCAGGTGACACGACAACAACTGCGAACGGACCTACAACCAGCGCGGTGGCTGATGCGACAACAACTGTGAACGGACAGACAACCAGCACGGCTGCTGACACGACAACATCTGTGGACGGACCGACAACCAGCACAGCAGCTGACAAGACAACAACTGCGGACGGACCTACAACCAGCACGGCGGCTGACAAGACCACACCTACGGACGGACCTACAACCAGCGCAGCGGCAGACACGACCACAGCTGTGAACGGACAGACAACAAGCACGGTGGCTGATACGACCACACCTGTGGCTGCACTGACAACCAGCACGGCGGCTGACACGATGACAACTGCAGACGGACCGATAACCACCCCGGCAGCTGACACGACAACAACTGCGGACGGACCTACGACCAGCCCGGCAGCTGACAAGACCACAACTGCGGATGGACTGACAACAAGCGCGGCAGCTGACACGACAACAACTGCGGACGGACCTACGACCAGCACGGCGGCTGACACAACCACAACTGCAGACGGACCTACAACCAGCGCGGTGGCTGACGCGACAACAACTGTGAACGGACAGACAACCAGCACGGCTGCTGACACGACGACATCTGCGGATGGACCGACAACCAGCACAGCAGCTGACACGACAACAACTGCGGACGGACCTACAACCAGCACGGCGGCTGACACGACCACAAGTGCAGACGGACCTACAACCAGCGCGGTGGCTGACGCGACAACAACTGTGAACGGACAGACAACCAGCACGGCTGCTGACACGACGACATCTGCGGATGGACCGACAACCAGCACAGCGGCTGACATGACCACAACTGCGGACGGACCTACAACCAGCGCGGTGGCTGACACGACAACAACTGTGAACGGACAGACAACCAGCACGGCTGCTGACACGACGACATCTGCGGACGGACAGACAACCAGCACAGCAGCTGACACGACGACATCTGGGGACGGACCGACAACCAGCACAGCAGCTGACACGACAACAACTGCGAACGGACCTACGACCAGCCCGGCGGCTGACACGACCACAACTGCGGACGGACCTACAACCAGCGCGGTGGCTGACGCGACAACAACTGTGAACAGACAGACAACCAGCACGGCTGCTGACACGACGACATCTGCGGACGGACCGACAACCAGCACAGCAGCTGACAGGACAACAACTGCGGACGGACCTACAACCAGCACGACGGCTGACACGACCACAACTGCAGACGGACCTACAACCAGCGCGGTGGCTGACAAGACCACACCAACGGACGGACCTACAACCAGCGCAGCGGCAGACACGACCACAGCTGTGAACGGACAGACAACCAGCACGGTGGCTGATACGACCACACCTGTGGCTGCACTGACAACCAGCACGGCGGCTGACACGACCACAACTGCGGACGGACCGACAACCAGCGCGGCGGCTGACACGGCCACAACTGCGGATGGACCTACAACCAGCGCGGTGGCAGACACAACAACAACTGTGAACGGACAGACAACCAGCACGGCTGCTGACACGACCACACCTGCGGCTGCACTGACAACCAGCACGGCGGCTGACACGACCACAACTGCTGACGGACCTACAACCAGTGCGGTGGCTGACGCGACAACAACTGAGAACGTACAGACAACCAGCACGGCTGCTGACATGACGACATCTGCGGACGGACCGACAACCAGCACAGCAGCTGACACGACAACAACTGCGGACGGACCTACAACCAGCACGGCGGCTGACACGACCACACCTGCGGCTGCACTGACAACCAGCACGGCGGCTGACACGACGACATCTGTGGATGGACCGACAACCAGCACAGCAGCTGACACGATAACAACTGCGGACGAACCTACGACCAGCACGGCGGCTGACAAGACCACACCTACGGACGGACCTACAACCAGCGCAGCGGCAGACATGACGACAACTCCGGACAGACCGACAACCAGCACGGCTGCTGACACGACGACAACTGCGGATGGACCGAAAACCAGTACAGCAGCTGACACGACCACAATTTTAGATGGACCGATAACCAGCACGGTGGCTGACAAGACCACAATTTTGGATGGATCAACAGCTAGCACAGCGACTGACACAACCAGAACTGCGGCTGACATGACGACACCTGCGGACGGACTGACAACACGCATGGCGGCTGACACGACTACAACTGTGGACGGACCTACAACCAGCGCGGTGGCTGACACATCGACAACAGCGGACGGACCTGCAACCAGCGCGGCGGCTGACACGACCACACCTGCGGCCGCACTGACAACCAGCATGGCGGCTGACAAGACGACAACTGCGGACGGACCGATAACCAGCACGGCAGCTGACACGACGACAACTGCTGACGGTCCCACAAACAGCACGGCGGCTGACACGACCACAACTGCGGCCGCATTGACAACCAGCATGGCAGCTAATGCAACGACAACTGCAGACGGACCGATAACCAGCACGGTGGCTGACAAGACCACAACTGCAGACGCACCAACAACCAGCACGGCGGCTGACACGACCACACCTGCGGCCGCACTGACAACCAGCATGGCGGCTGACACAACGACAACTGCTGACGGTCCTACAACGAGCATGGCGGCTGACACGACGACAACTGCTGACAGACCCACAACCAGCACGGCAGCTGACACGACGACATCTGCGGACGGACCTACAACCAACTCAGCATCTGACACGACGACAACTGCGGACGGATTTGCAACCAGCTTGGCGGCTGACATGACCACAACTGCGGATGGACCGCCAACCAGCGCGGCGGCTGACACGACAACAACTGCAGACGGACCTGCAACCAGCGCGACGGCTGACATGACCACAACTGCGGACGGACCAACAACCAGCGCAGCGGCAGACACGACCACAGCTGTGAACGGACAGACAACCAGCACGGTGGCTGATACGACCACACCTGTGGCTGCACTGACAACCAGCACGGCGGCTGACACAACGACAACTGCAGACGGACCGATAACCAGCACGGTGGCTGACAAGACCACAACTGCAGATTCACCAACAACCAGCACGGCGGCTGACACGACCACACCTGCGGCCGCACTGACAACCAGCATGGCGGCTGACACAACGACAACTGCTGACGGTCCTACAACGAGCATGGCGGCTGACACGACGACAACTGCTGACAGACCCACAACCAGCACGGCGGCTGACACGACGACATCTGCGGACGGACCTACAACCAACACAGCATCTGACACGACGACAACTGCGGACGGATTTGCAACCAGCGTGGCGGCTGACACGACCACAACTGCGGATGGACCGCCAACGAGCGCGGTGGCTGACACGACAACAACTGCGGACGGACCTGCAACCAGCGCGACGGCTGACACGACCACAACTGCGGACGGACCAACAACCAGCGCGGTGGCTGACGCAACAACAACTGTGAATGGACAGACAACCAGCACGGCTGCTGACACGACCACAACTGCGGACGGACCTACAACCAGCGCGGCGGCTGACACGACCACAACTGCGGATGGACCTACAACCAGCGCGGTGGCTGACGCAACAACAACTGTGAATGGACAGACAACCAGCACAGCTGCTGACACGATGACATCTGCGGACGGACCGACAACCAGCACAGCAGCTGACACAACCACAACTGCGGCCGGAACGACAACCAGCAAGGCGGCTGACACGACCACAACTGCGGCCGGACCTACAACCAGCGCGGCGGCTGACATGACGACAACTGCGGATGGACTGACAACCAGCGCGGCTGCTGACACGACGACAACTGCGGACGGACCGACAACCAGCGCGGCGGCTGACACGACCACAACTGTGGACGGACCTACAACCAGCACAGCAGCTGACACGACAACAACTGCGGACGGACCTACAATCAGCACGGCGGCTGACAAGACCACACCTACGGACGGACCTACAACCACCGCAGCGGCAGACACGACCACAGCTGTGAACGGACAGACAACCAGCACGGTGGCTGATACGACCACACCTGTGGCTGCACTGACAACCAGCACGGCTGCTGACACGACCACAACTGCGGACGGACCTGGAACCAGCGCGGTGGCTGACTCGACGACAACTGCGGATGGACTGACAACCAGCGCGGCTGCTGACACCACAACAACTGCGGACGGATCTGCAACCAGTGCCGCGGCTGACACGATGACAACTGAGGACAGACCGCCAACCACCACGGCAGCTGACACGACCACAATTTTGGACGGATCGACAAGCAGCACAGTGGCTGACAGGACGAGAACTCCGGACAGACCGACAACCAGCACGGAGGCTGACACGACCACAACTGCGGCCGGACCTACAACCAGCACGGCTGCTGACACGACGACAACTGCGGATGGACCGAAAACCAGTACAGCAGCTGACACGACCACAATTTTAGATGGACCGATAACCAGCACGGCGGCTGACAAGACCACAATTTTGGATGGATCAACAGCTAGCACAGCGACTGACATAACCAGAACAGCGGCTGCACTGACAACCAGCACGGCGGCTGACATGACGACACCTGCGGACGGACTGACA
This sequence comes from Atractosteus spatula, assembly GCF_055471065.1. Taxonomy (NCBI): domain Eukaryota; kingdom Metazoa; phylum Chordata; class Actinopteri; order Semionotiformes; family Lepisosteidae; genus Atractosteus; species Atractosteus spatula. The sequence goes on along the minus strand of NC_142708.1, from coordinate 70,432,627 downwards.
ACAAGCATGGCGGCTGACACGACAACAACTGCGGATGGACCTACAACCAGCGCGGCGGCTGACACAACGACAACTGCAGACGGACCTGCAACCAGCGCGGCGGCAGACACGACCACACCTGTGGCCGCACTGACAACCAGCACGGCAGCTGACACGACGACAACTGCTGACGGTCCCTCAAACAGCACGGCGGCTGACATGACCACAACTGCGGCCGCATTGACAACCAGCATGGCAGCTAATGCAACGACAACTGCAGACGGACCGATAACCAGCACGGTGGCTGACAAGACCACAACTGCAGACGCACCAACAACCAGCACGGCGCCTGACACGACCACACCTGCGGCCGCACTGACAACCAACATGGCGGCTGACACGACGACAACTGCTGACGGTCCCACAACGAGCTTGGAGGCTGACACGACAACAACTGCTGACAGACCCACAACCAACACGGCTGCTGACACGACGACATCTGCGGACGGACCTACAACCAACACAGCATCTGACACGACGACAACTGCGGAAGGATTTGCAACCAGCGTGGTGGCTGACACGACCACCACTGCGGATGGGCCGCCAACCAGCGCGGCGGCTGACACGACAACAACTGTGAACGGACAGACAACCAGAACGGCTGCTGACACGACATCTGCGGATGGACCGACAACCAGCACAGCAGCTGACACGACCACAACTGCGGACGGATCTACAACCAGCACGGCGGCTGAAACGACCACAACTGCGGACAGACCTACAACCAGCGCGGTGGCTGACGCGACAACAACTGTGAACGGACAGACAACCAGCACGGCGGCTGACACGACCACAACTGCGGACGGACCTGGAACCAGCGCGGCGGCTGACACGACGACAACTGCGGACGGACTGACAACCAGCGCGGCTGCTGACACCACAACAACTGTGGACGGATCTGCAACCAGTGCCGCGGCTGACACGACGACAACTGCGGACATACCGCCAACCACCACGGCAGCTGACACGACCACAATTTTGGACGGATCGACAACCAGCACAGTGGCTGACAGGACGACAACTCCGGACAGACCGACAACCAGCACGGCAGCTGACACGACGACAACTGCTGACGGTCCCACAAACAGCACGGCGGCTGACACGACCACAACTGCGGCCGCATTGACAACCAGCATGGCAGCTAATGCAACGACAACTGCAGACGGACCGATAACCAGCACGGTGGCTGACAAGACCACAACTGTGGACGGACCTGCAACCAGCGCGGCGGCTGACACGACCACACCTGCGGCCGCACTGACAACCAGCATGGCGGCTGACAAGACGACAACTGCGGACGGACCGATAACCAGCACGGCAGCTGACACGACGACAACTGCTGATGGTCCCACAAACAGCACGGCGGCTGACACGACCACACCTGCGGCCGCATTGACAACCAGCATGGCAGCTAATGCAACGACAACTGCAGACAGACCAATAACCAGCACGGTGGCTGACAAGACCACAACTGCAGACGAACCTACAACCAGCGCGGTGGCTGACAGGACCACAACTGCGGACGGATCTTCAACCAGCGCCGCGGCTGACACGACGACAACTGCAGAAGGACTGACAACCAGCGCGGCTGCTGACACCACTACAACTGCGGACGGATCAGCAACCAGCGCCGCGGCTGACACGACGACAACTGCGGACAGACCGCCAACCACCACGGCAGCTGACACGACCACAATTTTGGACGGATCGACAAGCAGCACAGTGGCTGACAGGACGACAACTCCGGACAGACCGACAACCAGCATAGAGGCTGACACGACCACAATTTTGGATGGATCAACAGCTAGCACAGCGACTGACATGACCACACCTGCGGCCGCACTGACAACCAGCACGGCGGCTGACACGACGACAACTGCGGACGGACAGACAACCAGCACGGCGGCTGACAAGACCACACCTGCGGACGGACCTACAATCAGCGCAGCGGAAGACACGACCACAGCTGTTAACGGACAGACAACCAGCACAGTGGCTGATATGACCACACCTGCGGCTGCACTTACAACCAGCGCGGCTGCTGACACGACAACAACTGCGGACGGATCTGCAACCAGCGCCGCGGCTGACACGACGACAACTGCGGACAGACCTACAACCAACGGGGCGGCTGACATGACCACAATGGCGGACAGACCTACAACCAGCGCGGCGGCTGATACGACCACAACTGCGGACGGACCTACAACCAGCACGGCAGCTGACACGACGACAATTGCGGACGGACCTACAACCAGCGCGGTGGCTGACACGATGACAACTGCGGACGGACCTGCAACTAGCGTGGCGGTAGACACGACCACAACTGTGAACGGACAGACAAGCAGCACGGCATCTGACACGATGACAACTGCGGACAGACCTGCAACCAGCGCGGCGGCTGACACAACCACAACTGCTGATGGACTGACAACCAGCACGGTGGCTGACACGACGACAACTGCGGACAGACCTGCAACCAGCGTGGCGGCTGACACGACGACATCTGCGGACAGACCTATAACCAGCACGGTGGCTGAGAAGACCACACCTATGGACGGACCTACAACCAGCACGGCGGCTGATACGACCACAACTGCGGCCGGACCTATAACCAGCACGGCGGCTGACACGACCACAACTGCGGACGGACCGCCAACCAGCACGGTAGCTGACACGACCACAACTGCGGACGGACCTACAACCAGCACGGTGGCTGATACGACGACAACTAAGGACGGACCTGCAACCAGCGCGGTGGCTGAGAGGACCACAACTGCGGACAGATCTTCAACCAGCGCCACGGCTGACATGACGACAACTGCGGACGGACTGACAACCAGCGTGGCTGCTGACACCATAACAACTGCGGACGGATCTGCAACCAGCGCCGCGGCTGACACGACGACTACTGCGGACAGACTGCCAACCACCATGGCAGCTGACACGACCACAATTTTGGATGGATCAACAGCTAGCAGAGCGACTGACACAACCAGAACTGCGGCTGCACTGACAACCAGCACGGCTGTTGACATGATGACAACTGCGGACGGACCGACAACAAGCACGGTGGCTGACACGACGACAACTGCGGACGGACCGATAACCAGCATGGCAGCAGACACGACGACAACTGCTGACGGTCCCAAAAACAGCACGGCGGCTGACACGACCACATCTGCGGCCGCATTGACAACCAGCATGGCAGCTGACGCAACGACAACTGCAGACGGACCGATATCCAGCACGGTGGCTGACAAGACCACAACTGCAGACGCACCGACAACCAGCACGGCGGCTGACACGACCACACCTGCGGCTGCACTGACAACCAGCACGGCGGCTGACACGATGACAACTGCGGCCGGACCGACAACCAGCACGGAAGCTGAGAAGACCACAACTGCGGCCGCATTGACCACCAGCACGGCAGCTGACACGACTACAACTGCGGACGGCCTAACAATGACCACGGCGGCTGACACGACCATAACTGCGGTCGGTCAGCCAACCAGCATGTCGGCCGACACAAAGACAACTGCTGAGGGTCCCACAACCAGCACGGCGGCTGACACGACCACAACTGCGGCCGCATTGTCAACCAGCACGGCGGCTGACATGACAACAACTGCGGACGGACTGATAACCAGCACTGTGGCTGAGAAGTCCACACCTGCGGCCGCACTGACAAACAGCACGGTGGCTGACAAGACCACAACTGCAGACGCACCGACAACCAGCACGGCAGCTGACTTGACAACAACTGTGGATGGACTGACAACCAGCACGGTGGCTGACACGTTCACAACTGCGGCCTCACTGACAACCAGCACGGTGGCTGACACGATCACAACTGCTGACGGACCGATATCCAGCACGATGGCTGACATGACCACAGCTGCGGATGGACAGACAACCAGCATGGGGGCTGACAAGACCACAACTGCAGCCGCATTGACAACCGGCACAGCAGCTGACACATCGACATCTGCTGCTGCACTGACAACAAGCACGGCAGCTGACATGACGACAACTGCTGACGGTCTCACAACCAGCACGGCAGCTGTCACGACCACAACTGCGGCCGCATTGACCACCAGCACGGCAGCTGACACGACTACAACTGCGGACGGCCTAACAATGACCACGGCGGCTGACACGACCATAACTGCGGTCGGTCAGCCAACCAGCATGTCGGCCGACACAAAGACAACTGCTGAGGGTCCCACAACCAGCACGGCGGCTGACACGACCACAACTGCGGCCGCATTGTCAACCAGCACGGCGGCTGACATGACAACAACTGCGGACGGACTGATAACCAGCACTGTGGCTGAGAAGTCCACACCTGCGGCCGCACTGACAAACAGCACGGTGGCTGACAAGACCACAACTGCAGACGCACCGACAACCAGCACGGCAGCTGACTTGACAACAACTGTGGATGGACTGACAACCAGCACGGTGGCTGACACGTTCACAACTGCGGCCTCACTGACAACCAGCACGGTGGCTGACACGATCACAACTGCTGACGGACCGATATCCAGCACGATGGCTGACATGACCACAGCTGCGGATGGACAGACAACCAGCATGGGGGCTGACAAGACCACAACTGCAGCCGCATTGACAACCGGCACAGCAGCTGACACATCGACATCTGCTGCTGCACTGACAACAAGCACGGCAGCTGACATGACGACAACTGCTGACGGTCTCACAACCAGCACGGCAGCTGTCACGACCACAACTGCGGCCGCACTGACAACCAGCACTGCGGCTGACACAACGAAAACTGCAGACGCACCGACAACCAGCACAGCGGCTGACACGATCACAACTGCAGACGGTCCCACTGCCAGCACGGCAGCTGTCATGACCATAACTGCGGCCGGACCGACAACCAGTACGGCGGCTGACACGACCACAACTGCAGCCGCATTGACAACCACCACGGCAGCTGACATGACCACAACTGCAGATGGACAGACAACCAGCATGGCGGCTGATAAGACCACACCTGCCACTGCACTGACAACCAGCACGGCGGCTGACACGACCACAACTGCGTCCGCATTGACAACCAGTACGGCGGCTGACACGACCACAACTGCGTCCGCATTGACAACCAGCACGGCAGCTGACACGACCACAATTGCGGACGGACCGACAACCAGCACGGCGGCTGACACGACTACACCTGCGGCTGCACTGACAAGCATCACAACGGCTGACAGGAGCACAACTACGCCCGCACTGACAACCAGCACGGCGGCTGACATGACGACAACTGCGGACGGACCGACAACAAGCACGGCGGCTGACAAGACCACAACTACGGCCACATTGACAACAAGCACGGCGGCTGACACGACCACAACTGCGTCCGCATTGACAACCAACACGGCGGCTGACATGACCACAACTGCAGATGGACCGACAACCAGCATGGCGGCTGACATGACCACAACTGCGGTTGGACAGACAACCAACATGGCGGCTGACAAGACCACAACTGGTGACGGTCCCACAACCAGCACGGCGGCTGACATGACAACAACTGCGGACGGACTGATAACCAGCACTGTGGCTGAGAAGTCCACACCTGCGGCCGCACTGACAAACAGCACGGTGGCTGACAAGACCACAACTGCAGACGCACCGACAACCAGCACGGCAGCTGACTTGACAACAACTGTGGATGGACTGACAACCAGCACGGTGGCTGACACGTTCACAACTGCGGCCTCACTGACAACCAGCACGGTGGCTGACACGATCACAACTGCTGACGGACCGATATCCAGCACGATGGCTGACATGACCACAGCTGCGGATGGACAGACAACCAGCATGGGGGCTGACAAGACCACAACTGCAGCCGCATTGACAACCGGCACAGCAGCTGACACATCGACATCTGCTGCTGCACTGACAACAAGCACGGCAGCTGACATGACGACAACTGCTGACGGTCTCACAACCAGCACGGCAGCTGTCACGACCACAACTGCGGCCGCACTGACAACCAGCACTGCGGCTGACACAACGAAAACTGCAGACGCACCGACAACCAGCACAGCGGCTGACACGATCACAACTGCAGACGGTCCCACTGCCAGCACGGCAGCTGTCATGACCATAACTGCGGCCGGACCGACAACCAGTACGGCGGCTGACACGACCACAACTGCAGACGCACCGACAACTAGCACAGCGGCTGACACGATGACAACTGCTGACGGTCCCACTGACAGCACGGCGGCTGACAAGACCACACCTGCTGCCGCACTGACAACCAGCATGGCGGCTGACACGACGACAACTGCGGCCGAACCGATATCCAGCACGGCGGCTGACACGCTCACAACTGCGGCCTCACTAACAAGCAGCACGGCGGCTGACATGACCACAACTGCTGACAGATCGAAAACCAGCACGGCGGCTGACAGGACAACAACTTCGGCCACACTGAGAACCAGCACGGAGGCTGACACGACGACAACTGCGTCCGCATTGACAATCAGCACGGTGGCTGACACGACCACAACTGCAGATGGACAGACAACCAGCATGGCGGCTGATAAGACCACAACTGCAGCCGCATTGACAACAAACACAGCGGCTGACACGACCACAACTGCTTCCACATTGACAACCAGCACGGTGGCTGACACGACCACACCTGCATCCGCATTGACAACCAGCATGGTGGCTGACAAGACCACAACTGCGGTCGCACTGACAACCAGCACGGACGCTGACACGACGACAACTGCGGCCGGACCGATATCCAGCACGGCGGCTGACACGACTACACCTGCAGCAGCACTGACAATCATCACAACGGCTGACAGGACCACAACTACGCCCGCACTGACAACCAGCACGGCGGCTGACACGACGACAACTGCGGACGGACCGACAACAAGCACGGCAGCTGACAAGACCACAACTACGGCCACATTGACAACCAGCACGGCAGTTGACACGACCACAACTGCGGACGGACCGACAACCAGCACGGCGGCTGACATGACCACAACTGCGGTTGGACAGACAACCAGCATGGCGGCTGACAAGACCACAACTGGTGACGGTCCCACAACCAGCACGGTGGCTGACACGACCACAACTGCGGCCGCAGTGACAACCAGCACGGCGGCTGACATGACCACAACTGCAGCCGCATTGACAACCAGCACGGCAGCTGACATGACCACAACTGCAGATGGACAGACAACCAGCACGGCGGCTGACATGACCACAACTCCAGATGGACAGTCAACCAGCATGGCGGCTGACAAGACCACAACTGCAGACGCATTGACAACCAGCACGGAGGCTGACACGACGACAACTGCGTCTGCATTGACAACCAGCACGGTGGCTGACACGACCACAACTGCGGCTGCATTGACAACCAGCACGGCAGCTGACATGACCACAACTGCTACCACATTGACAACCAGCTCAGCGGCTGACATGACCACAACTGCTGACGGTCCCACAATCAGCACGACGGCTGACATATCAACAACTGCGGACGGACCGAAAACCAGCACGGTGGCTGACACGACCACAACTGCGGCCACATTGACAACCAGCACGGCGGCTGACATGACCACAACTGCAGATGGACAGACAACCAGCACGGCGGCTGACATGACCACAACTCCAGATGGACAGTCAACCAGCATGGCGGCTGACAAGACCACAACTGCAGACGCATTGACAACCAGCACGGAGGCTGACACGACGACAACTGCGTCCGCATTGACAACCAGCACGGTGGCTGACACGACCACAACTGCGGCTGCATTGACAACCAGCACGGCAGCTGACATGACCACAACTGCTACCACATTGACAACCAGCTCAGCGGCTGACATGACCACAACTGCTGACGGTCCCACAATCAGCACGACGGCTGACATATCAACAACTGCGGACGGACCGAAAACCAGCACGGTGGCTGACACGACCACAACTGCAGCCGCATTGACAACAAGCACAGCGGCTGACACGACCACATTTGCGTCCAGATTGACAACCAGCACGGTGGCTAACACGACCACAACTGCATCCGCATTGACAACCAGCACGGCGGCTGACATGACCACAACTGTGGTCGCACTGACAACCAGCACGGAGGCTGACACGATGACAACTGTGGCCGGACCGATATCCAGCACGGCGGCTGACACAACTACACCTGCAGCTGCACTGACAAGCATCACAACGGCTGACAGGACCACAACTACGCCCACATTGACAACCAGCACGGCGGCTGACACGACGACAACTGCGGACGGACCGACAACCAGCATGGCGGCTGATAAGACCACAACAGCGGCCGCATTGACCACCAGCACGGCAGCTGACACGACTACAACTGCGGTCGGTCAGCCTACCGGCATGTCGGCCGACACGACGACAACTACTGACGGTCCCACAACCAGCACGGCGGCTGACACGACCACAACTGCGGCCGCATTGACAACCAGCACGGCAGCTAACACAACGACAACTGCGGCCGGACTGATATCCAGCACGGCGGCTGACATGACAACAACTGCGGACGGACTGATAACCAGCACTGTGGCTGAGAAGTCCACACCTGCAGTCGCACTGACAACCAGCACGGCGGCTGACACGACCACAACTGCGGCCACATTGACAACCAGCACGGAGGCTGACAAGATGACAACTGCGGCCGGACCGATATCCAGCACGGCGGCTGACACGACTACACCTGCGGCTGCACTGACAAGCATCACAACGGCTGACAGGAGCACAACTACGCCCGCACTAACAAGCAGCACGACGGCTGATATGACGACAACTGTGGACGGACCGACAACAAGCACGGCGGCTGACACGACCACAACTGCGGCCGCATTGACAACCAGCACGGCGGCTGACATGACCACAACTGCGGATGGTCAGACAACCAGCATGGCGGCTGACAAGACCACAACTGCAGCCGCATTGACAACCAGCACGGAGGCTGACACGACGACAACTGTGTCCGCATTGACAACCAGCACGGTAGCTGACACGACCACAACTGCAGCCGCATTGACAACCACCACGGCAGCTGACATGACCACAACTGCAGATGGACAGACAACCAGCATGGCGGCTGATAAGACCACACCTGCCACTGCACTGACAACCAGCACGGCGGCTGACACGACCACAACTGCGTCCGCATTGACAACCAGTACGGCGGCTGACACGACCACAACTATGCCCGCACTGACAAGCATCACAACGGCTGACAGGAGCACAACTATGCCCGCACTGACAAGCATCACAACGGCTGACAGGAGCACAACTACGCCCGCACTGACAACCAGCACGGCGGCTGACATGACGACAACTGCGGACGGACCGACAACAAGCACGGCGGCTGACAAGACCACAACTGCGGATGGTCAGACAACCAGCACTGTGGCTGAGAAGTCCACACCTGCGGCCGCACTGACAACCAGCACGGCGGCTGACACGACTACACCTGCGGCTGCACTGACAAGCATCACAACGGCTGACAGGAGCACAACTATGCCCGCACTAACAAGCAGCACGACGGCTGACATGACGACAACTGTGGACGGACCGACAACAAGCACGGCGGCTGACAAGACCACAACTACGGCCACATTGACAACAAGCACGGCGGCTGACACGACCACAACTGCGGCCGCATTGACAACCAGCACGGTGGCTGACATGACCACAACTGCGGATGGTCAGACAACCAGCATGGCGGCTGACAAGACCACAACTGCAGCCGCATTGACAACCAGCACGGAGGCTGTCACGACGACAACTGTGTCCGCATTGACAACCAGCACGGTGGCTGACACGACCACAACTGCAGCCGCATTGACAACCACCACGGCAGCTGACATGACCACAACTGCAGATGGACAGACAACCAGCATGGCGGCTGATAAGACCACACCTGCCACTGCACTGACAACCAGCACGGCGGCTGACACGGCCACAACTGCGTCCGCATTGACAACCAGCACGGCGGCTGACACGACCACAACTGCGTCCTCATTGACAACCAGCACGGCAGCTGACACGACCACAATTGCGGACGGACCGACAACCAGCACGGCGGCTGACATGACCACAACTGCGGTTGGACAGACAACCAACATGGCGGCTGACAAGACCACAACTGGTGACGGTTCCACAACCAACACGGTGGCTGACACGACCACAACTGCAGCCGCATTGACAACCAGCATGGCAGTTGACACAACGACAACTGCGGCCGGACCGATATCCAGCACGGCGGCTGACATGACAACAACTGCGGACGGACTGATAACCAGCACTGTGATTGAGAAGTCCACACCTGCCACCGCACTGACAACCAGCACGGCGGCTGACAAGACCACAACTGCAGCCGCATTGACAACCAGTACGGCAGCTGACATGACCACAACTGCAGATGGACAGACAACCAGCATGGCGGCTGATAAGACCACAACTGCAGCCGCATTGACAACAAGCACAGCGGCTGACACGACCACAACTGCGTCCACATTGACAACCAGCACGGCGGCTGACATGACCACAACTGCGGTTGGACAGACAACCAACATGGCGGCTGACAAGACCACAACTGGTGACGGTCCCACAACCAGCACGGTGGCCGACACGACCACAACTGCAGCCGCACTGACAACCAGCACGGCGGCTGACATGACCACAACTGTGGTCGCACTGACAACCAGCACGGAGGCTGACACGACGACAACTGTGGCCGGACCGATATCCAGCACGGCGGCTGACACGACTACACCTGCAGCTGCACTGACAAGCATCACAACGGCTGACAGGACCACAACTACGCCCACATTGACAACCAGCACGGCGGCTGACACGACGACAACTGCGGACGGACCGACAACCAGCATGGCGGCTGATAAGACCACAACTGCGGCCGCGTTGACCACCAGCACGGCAGCTGACACGACCACAACTGCAGCCGCATTGACAACCACCACGGCAGCTGACATGACCACAACTGCAGATGGACAGACAACCAGCATGGCGGCTGATAAGACCACACCTGCCACTGCACTGACAACCAGCACGGCGGCTGACACGGCCACAACTGCGTCCGCATTGACAACCAGCACGGCGGCTGACACGACCACAACTGCGTCCTCATTGACAACCAGCACGGCAGCTGACACGACCACAATTGCGGACGGACCGACAACCAGCACGGCGGCTGACATGACCACAACTGCGGTTGGACAGACAACCAACATGGCGGCTGACAAGACCACAACTGGTGACGGTTCCACAACCAACACGGTGGCTGACACGACCACAACTGCAGCCGCATTGACAACCAGCATGGCAGTTGACACAACGACAACTGCGGCCGGACCGATATCCAGCACGGCGGCTGACATGACAACAACTGCGGACGGACTGATAACCAGCACTGTGATTGAGAAGTCCACACCTGCCACCGCACTGACAACCAGCACGGCGGCTGACAAGACCACAACTGCAGCCGCATTGACAACCAGTACGGCAGCTGACATGACCACAACTGCAGATGGACAGACAACCAGCATGGCGGCTGATAAGACCACAACTGCAGCCGCATTGACAACAAGCACAGCGGCTGACACGACCACAACTGCGTCCACATTGACAACCAGCACGGCGGCTGACATGACCACAACTGCGGATGGACAGACAACCAGCATGGCGGCTGATAAGACCACAACTGCAGCCGCATTGAAAACAAGCACGGTGGCTGACACGACCACAACTGTATCAGCATTGACAACCAGTATGGCGGCTGACAAGACCACAACTGCGGTTGGACAGACAACCAGCATGGCGGCTGACAAGACCACAACTGGTGACGGTCCCACAACCAGCACGGTGGCTGACACGACCACAACCTCGGCCGCATTGACAACCAGCATGGCAGTTGACACAACGACAACTGCGGCCGGACCGATATCAAGCACGGCGGCTGACACGACTACACCTGCGGCTGCACTGACAAGCATCACAACGGCTGACAGGAGCACAACTACGCCCGCACTGACAACCAGCACGGCGGCTGACATGACGACAACTGCGGACGGACCGACAACAAGCACGGCGGCTGACAAGACCACATCTACGGCCACATTGACAACAAGCACGGCGGCTGACACGACCACAACTGCGTCCGCATTGACAACCAGCACGGCGGCTGACATGACCACAACTGCAGATGGACTGACAACCAGCACGGCGGCTGACATGACCACAACTGCGGTTGGACAGACAACCAACATGGCGGCTGACAAGACCACAACTGGTGACGGTCCCACAACCAGCACGGTGGCCGACACGACCACAACTGCAGCCGCACTGACAACCAGCACGGCGGCTGACATGACCACAACTGTGGTCGCACTGACAACCAGCACGGAGGCTGACACGACGACAACTGTGGCCGGACCGATATCCAGCACGGCGGCTGACACGACTACACCTGCAGCTGCACTGACAAGCATCACAACGGCTGACAGGACCACAACTACGCCCACATTGACAACCAGCACGGCGGCTGACACGACGACAACTGCGGACGGACCGACAACCAGCATGGCGGCTGATAAGACCACAACTGCGGCCGCGTTGACCACCAGCACGGCAGCTGACACGACCACAACTGCGGTCGGTCAGCCTACCAGCATGTCGGCCGACACGACGACAACTACTGACGGTCCCACAACCAGCACGGCGGCTGACACGACCACAACTGCGGCCGCATTGACAACCAGCACGGCAGCTAACACAACGACAACTGCGGCCGGACCGATATCCAGCACGGCGGCTGACATGACAACAACTGCGGACGGACTGATAACCAGCACTGTGGCTGAGAAGTCCACACCTGCGGCCGCACTGACAACCAGCACGGCGGCTGACACGACTACACCTGCGGCTGCACTGACAAGCATCACAACGGCTGACAGGAGCACAACTATGCCCGCACTAACAAGCAGCACGACGGCTGACATGACGACAACTGTGGACGGACCGACAACAAGCACGGCGGCTGACAAGACCACAACTACGGCCACATTGACAACAAGCACGGCGGCTGACACGACCACAACTGCGGCCGCATTGACAACCAGCACGGTGGCTGACATGACCACAACTGCGGATGGTCAGACAACCAGCATGGCGGCTGACAAGACCACAACTGCAGCCGCATTGACAACCAGCACGGAGGCTGTCACGACGACAACTGTGTCCGCATTGACAACCAGCACGGTGGCTGACACGACCACAACTGCAGCCGCATTGACAACCACCACGGCAGCTGACATGACCACAACTGCAGATGGACAGACAACCAGCATGGCGGCTGATAAGACCACACCTGCCACTGCACTGACAACCAGCACGGCGGCTGACACGGCCACAACTGCGTCCGCATTGACAACCAGCACGGCGGCTGACACGACCACAACTGCGTCCTCATTGACAACCAGCACGGCAGCTGACACGACCACAATTGCGGACGGACCGACAACCAGCACGGCGGCTGACATGACCACAACTGCGGTTGGACAGACAACCAACATGGCGGCTGACAAGACCACAACTGGTGACGGTTCCACAACCAACACGGTGGCTGACACGACCACAACTGCAGCCGCATTGACAACCAGCATGGCAGTTGACACAACGACAACTGCGGCCGGACCGATATCCAGCACGGCGGCTGACATGACAACAACTGCGGACGGACTGATAACCAGCACTGTGATTGAGAAGTCCACACCTGCCACCGCACTGACAACCAGCACGGCGGCTGACAAGACCACAACTGCAGCCGCATTGACAACCAGTACGGCAGCTGACATGACCACAACTGCAGATGGACAGACAACCAGCATGGCGGCTGATAAGACCACAACTGCAGCCGCATTGACAACAAGCACAGCGGCTGACACGACCACAACTGCGTCCACATTGACAACCAGCACGGCGGCTGACATGACCACAACTGCGGATGGACAGACAACCAGCATGGCGGCTGATAAGACCACAACTGCAGCCGCATTGACAACCAGCATGGCAGTTGACACAACGACAACTGCGGCCGGACCGATATCCAGCACGGCGGCTGACATGACAACAACTGCGGACGGACTGATAACCAGCACTGTGATTGAGAAGTCCACACCTGCCACCGCACTGACAACCAGCACGGCGGCTGACAAGACCACAACTGCAGCCGCATTGACAACCAGTACGGCAGCTGACATGACCACAACTGCAGATGGACAGACAACCAGCATGGCGGCTGCTAAGACCACAACTGCAGCCGCATTGACAACAAGCACAGCGGCTGACACGACCACAACTGCGTCCACATTGACAACCAGCACGGCGGCTGACAAGACCACAACTGCGGATGGACAGACAACCAGCATGGCGGCTGATAAGACCACAACTGCAGCCGCATTGAAAACAAGCACGGTGGCTGACACGACCACAACTGTATCAGCATTGACAACCAGTATGGCGGCTGACAAGACCACAACTGCGGTTGGACAGACAACCAGCATGGCGGCTGACAAGACCACAACTGGTGACGGTCCCACAACCAGCACGGTGGCTGACACGACCACAACCTCGGCCGCATTGACAACCAGCATGGCAGTTGACACAACGACAACTGCGGCCGGACCGATATCAAGCACGGCGGCTGACACGACTACACCTGCGGCTGCACTGACAAGCATCACAACGGCTGACAGGAGCACAACTACGCCCGCACTGACAACCAGCACGGCGGCTGACATGACGACAACTGCGGACGGACCGACAACAAGCACGGCGGCTGACAAGACCACATCTACGGCCACATTGACAACAAGCACGGCGGCTGACACGACCACAACTGCGTCCGCATTGACAACCAGCACGGCGGCTGACATGACCACAACTGCAGATGGACTGACAACCAGCACGGCGGCTGACATGACCACAACTGCGGTTGGACAGACAACCAACATGGCGGCTGACAAGACCACAACTGGTGACGGTCCCACAACCAGCACGGTGGCCGACACGACCACAACTGCAGCCGCACTGACAACCAGCACGGCGGCTGACATGACCACAACTGTGGTCGCACTGACAACCAGCACGGAGGCTGACACGACGACAACTGTGGCCGGACCGATATCCAGCACGGCGGCTGACACGACTACACCTGCAGCTGCACTGACAAGCATCACAACGGCTGACAGGACCACAACTACGCCCACATTGACAACCAGCACGGCGGCTGACACGACGACAACTGCGGACGGACCGACAACCAGCATGGCGGCTGATAAGACCACAACTGCGGCCGCGTTGACCACCAGCACGGCAGCTGACACGACCACAACTGCGGTCGGTCAGCCTACCAGCATGTCGGCCGACACGACGACAACTACTGACGGTCCCACAACCAGCACGGCGGCTGACACGACCACAACTGCGGCCGCATTGACAACCAGCACGGCAGCTAACACAACGACAACTGCGGCCGGACCGATATCCAGCACGGCGGCTGACATGACAACAACTGCGGACGGACTGATAACCAGCACTGTGGCTGAGAAGTCCACACCTGCGGCCGCACTGACAACCAGCACGGCGGCTGACACGACTACACCTGCGGCTGCACTGACAAGCATCACAACGGCTGACAGGAGCACAACTATGCC
The DNA here is from genome assembly GCF_055471065.1 of Atractosteus spatula. Lineage (NCBI taxonomy): Eukaryota > Metazoa > Chordata > Actinopteri > Semionotiformes > Lepisosteidae > Atractosteus > Atractosteus spatula. The sequence continues at coordinate 70,416,800 of NC_142708.1, read as the reverse complement.
CGCACTAACAAGCAGCACGACGGCTGACATGACGACAACTGTGGACGGACCGACAACAAGCACGGCGGCTGACAAGACCACAACTACGGCCACATTGACAACAAGCACGGCGGCTGACACGACCACAACTGCGGCCGCATTGACAACCAGCACGGTGGCTGACATGACCACAACTGCGGATGGTCAGACAACCAGCATGGCGGCTGACAAGACCACAACTGCAGCCGCATTGACAACCAGCACGGAGGCTGTCACGACGACAACTGTGTCCGCATTGACAACCAGCACGGTGGCTGACACGACCACAACTGCAGCCGCATTGACAACCACCACGGCAGCTGACATGACCACAACTGCAGATGGACAGACAACCAGCATGGCGGCTGATAAGACCACACCTGCCACTGCACTGACAACCAGCACGGCGGCTGACACGGCCACAACTGCGTCCGCATTGACAACCAGCACGGCGGCTGACACGACCACAACTGCGTCCTCATTGACAACCAGCACGGCAGCTGACACGACCACAATTGCGGACGGACCGACAACCAGCACGGCGGCTGACATGACCACAACTGCGGTTGGACAGACAACCAACATGGCGGCTGACAAGACCACAACTGGTGACGGTTCCACAACCAACACGGTGGCTGACACGACCACAACTGCAGCCGCATTGACAACCAGCATGGCAGTTGACACAACGACAACTGCGGCCGGACCGATATCCAGCACGGCGGCTGACATGACAACAACTGCGGACGGACTGATAACCAGCACTGTGATTGAGAAGTCCACACCTGCCACCGCACTGACAACCAGCACGGCGGCTGACAAGACCACAACTGCAGCCGCATTGACAACCAGTACGGCAGCTGACATGACCACAACTGCAGATGGACAGACAACCAGCATGGCGGCTGATAAGACCACAACTGCAGCCGCATTGACAACAAGCACAGCGGCTGACACGACCACAACTGCGTCCACATTGACAACCAGCACGGCGGCTGACATGACCACAACTGCGGATGGACAGACAACCAGCATGGCGGCTGATAAGACCACAAATGCAGCCGCATTGAAAACAAGCACGGTGGCTGACACGACCACAACTGTATCAGCATTGACAACCAGTATGGCGGCTGACAAGACCACAACTGCGGTTGGACAGACAACCAGCATGGCGGCTGACAAGACCACAACTGGTGACGGTCCCACAACCAGCACGGTGGCTGACACGACCACAACCTCGGCCGCATTGACAACCAGCATGGCAGTTGACACAACGACAACTGCGGCCGGACCGATATCAAGCACGGCGGCTGACACGACTACACCTGCGGCTGCACTGACAAGCATCACAACGGCTGACAGGAGCACAACTACGCCCGCACTGACAACCAGCACGGCGGCTGACATGACGACAACTGCGGACGGACCGACAACAAGCACGGCGGCTGACAAGACCACATCTACGGCCACATTGACAACAAGCACGGCGGCTGACACGACCACAACTGCGTCCGCATTGACAACCAGCACGGCGGCTGACATGACCACAACTGCAGATGGACTGACAACCAGCACGGCGGCTGACATGACCACAACTGCGGTTGGACAGACAACCAACATGGCGGCTGACAAGACCACAACTGGTGACGGTCCCACAACCAGCACGGCGGCTGACATGACGACAACTGCGGACGGACTGATAACCAGCACTGTGGCTGAGAAGTCCACACCTGCCACCGCACTGACAACCAGTACGGCAGCTGACAAGACCACAACTGCAGCCGCATTGACAACAAGCACAGCGGCTGACACGACCACAACTGCGTCCACATTGACAACCAGCACGGCGGCTGACATGACCACAACTGCGGATGGACAGACAACCAGCATGGCGGCTGATAAGACCACAACTGCAGCCGCATTGACAACAAGCACGGTGGCTGACACGACCACAACTGTATTAGCATTGACAACCAGCATGGCGGCTGACAAGACCACAACTGCGGTTGGACAGACAACCAGCATGGCGGCTGACAAGACCACAACTGGTGACGGTCCCACAACCAGCACGGTGGCTGACACGACCACAACTGCGGCCGCATTGACAACCAGCATGGCAGTTGACACAACGAGAACTGCGGCCGGACCGATATCCAGCACGGCGGCTGACATGACAACAACTGCGGACGGACTGAAAACCAGCACTGTGGTTGAGAAGTCCACACCTGCCACCGCACTGACAACCAGCACGGCGGCTGACACGACCACAACTGCGGCCGCATTGACATCCAGCATGGAGGCTGACAAGACGACAACTGCGGCCAGACCGATATCCAGCACGGCGGCTGACACGACTACACCTGCGGCTGCACTGACAAGCATCACAACGGCTGACAGGAGCACAACTACGCCCGCACTGACAACCAGCACGGCGGCTGACATGACGACAACTGCGGACGGACCGACAACAAGCACGGCGGCTGACAAGACCACAACTACGGCCACATTGACAACAAGCACGGCGGCTGACACGACCACAACTGCGTCCGCATTGACAACCAGCACGGCGGCTGACATGACCACAGCTGCAGATGGACAGACAACCAGCATGGCGGCTGATAAGACCACAACTGCAGCCGCATTGACAACAAGCACAGCGGCTGACATGACCACATTTGCGTCCAGATTGACAACCAGCACGGCGGCTGACACGACCACAACCGCATCCGCATTGACAACCAGCATGGCGGCTGACAAGACCACAACTGCGGTCGCACTGACAACCAGCACGGAGGCTGACACGACGACAACTGTGGCCGGACCGATATCCAGCACGACGGCTGACACGACTACACCTGCAGCTGCACTGACAAGCATCACAACGGCTGACAGGACCACAACTACGCCCGCACTGACAACCAGCACGGCGGCTGACACGACGACAACTGCGGACGGACCGACAACCAGCATGGCAGCTGATAAGACCACAACTGCAGCCGCATTGACCACCAGCACGGCAGCTGACACGACTACAACTGCGGCCGCATTGACCACCAGCACGGCAGCTGACACGACTACAACTGCGGTCGGTCAGCCTACCAGCATGTCGGCCGACACGACGACAACTGCTGACGCTCCCACAACCAGCACGGCGGCTGACACGACCACAACTGCGGCCGCATTGACAACCAGCACGGCAGCTGACACAACGACAACTGCGGCCGAACCGATATCCAGCACGGCGGCTGACATGACAACAACTGCGGACGGACTGATAACCAGCACTGTGGCTGAGAAGTCCACACCTGCGGCCGCACTGACAACCAGCGCGGCGGCTGACACGACCACAACTGCGGTCGCACTGACAACCAGCACGGAGGCTGACACGACGACAACTGCGGCCGTGCTGATATCCAGCACGTCGGCTGACACGACTACACCTGCGGCTGCACTGACAAGCATCACAACGGCTGACAGGACCACAACTACGCCCGCACTGACAACCAGCACGGCGGCTGACACGACGACAACTGCGGACGGACCGACAACCAGCATGGCAGCTGATAAGACCACAACTGCAGCCGCATTGACCACCAGCACGGCAGCTGACACGACTACAACTGCGGCCGCATTGACCACCAGCACGGCAGCTGACACGACTACAACTGCGGTCGGTCAGCCTACCAGCATGTCGGCCGACACGACGACAACTGCTGACGCTCCCACAACCAGCACGGCGGCTGACACGACCACAACTGCGGCCGCATTGACAACCAGCACGGCAGCTGACACAACGACAACTGCGGCCGAACCGATATCCAGCACGGCGGCTGACATGACAACAACTGCGGACGGACTGATAACCAGCACTGTGGCTGAGAAGTCCACACCTGCGGCCGCACTGACAACCAGCGCGGCGGCTGACACGACCACAACTGCGGTCGCACTGACAGCCAGCACGGAGGCTGACACGACGACAACTGCGGCCGGGCTGATATCCAGCACGTCGGCTGACACGACTACACCTGCGGCTGCACTGACAAGCATCACAACGGCTGACAGGACCACAACTACGCCCGCACTGACAACCAGCACGGCGGCTGACACGACGACAACTGCGGACGGACCGACAACAAGCACGGCGACTGACAAGACCACAACTACGGCCACATTGACAACAAGCACGGCGGCTGACACGACCACAACTGCATCCGTATTAACAACCAGCACGGAGGCTGACACGACGACAACTGCGTCTGCATTGACAACCAGCATGGTGGCTGACACGACCACAACTGCGGCCGCATTGACAACCAGCACGGCGGCTGACACGACCACATTTGCGTCCAGATTGACAACCAGCACGGTGGCTGACAGGACCACAACTGCATCCGCATTGACAACCAGCATGGCGGCTGACAAGACCACAACTGCGGTCGCACTGACAACCAGCACGGAGGCTGACATGACGACAACTGTGGCCGGACCGATATCCAGCACGGCAGCTGTCACGACCACAACTGCTGACGTTCCCACTGCCAGCACGGCAGCTGTCATGACCACAACTGCGGCCGGACCGACAACCAGCACGGCGGCTGACACGACCACAACTGTGGCCGCATTGACAACCAGCATGGCAGCTGATGCAACGACAACTGCAGACGGACCGATATCCAGTACGGTGGCTGACAAGACCACAACTGCAGACGTACCGACAACCAGCACGGCGGCTGACACAACCACAACTGCTGACGATCCCACTGCCAGCACGGCAGCTGTCATGACCACAACTGCTGCCGGACCGACAACCAGCATGGCGGCTGACACGACCACACCTGCTGCCGCACTGACAACCAGCACGGCGGCTGACACGACGACAACTGCGGCCGGACCGATATCCAGCACTGCGGCTGACAAGACCTCAACTGCGGCCTCACTGACAAGCAGCACGGCGGCTGACATGACCACAACTGCTGACGGTCCCACAATCAGCACGGCGGCTGACATATCGACAACTGCGGACGGACCGAAAACCAACACGGCGGCTGACAGGACAACAACTTCGGCCACACTGAGAACCAGCACGGCGGCTGACACGACGACAACTGCGGCCGGACCGACATCCAGCACGGAAGCTGAGAAGACCACAACTGCGGCCGCATTGACCACCAGCACGGCAGCTGACACGACTACAACTGCGGACGGCCTAACAATGACCACGGCGGCTGACACGACCATAACTGCAGTCGGTCAGCCTACCAGCATGTCGGCCGACATGACGACAACTGCTGACGGTCCCACAACCAGCACGGCGGCTGACACGACCACAACTGCGGCCGGACCGACAACCAGCATGGCGACTGACACGATGACAACTGCTGACAGTCCCACAACCAGCACGGCGGCTGACACAACGACAACTGCGGACGGACCGAAAACAAGCACGGCGGCTGACAAGTCCACAACTACGGTCGCACTGAGAACCAGCACGGAGTCTGACACAACCACAACTGTGGACGGACCGACAATCAGCACGGCGGCTGACATGACCACATCTGCAGCCGTACTGACAACCAGCACAGCGGCCGAGATGACGACAACTACCGCAGGGCAGCCAACCAGCATAGCGGTCGAGATGACGACAACTGCTGCAGGTCACCCAAGTAGTACCGCGGTTGACATGACCAGAACTGCGGCTGGCTTACCAACCAGCACGGCAACCAAGATGACTACAACTGCGGCCAGGAAGCCAACCAGCACAACAGCTGACAAGACCACACCTGTGGCCGCACTGACAACCAGCAAGGCGGCTGACACGATGACAACTGCAGACGGACCGACGAGAAGCATGGAGGCTGAGAGGACGACAACTGCGGCTGGGCAGTCAAACAGCACGGCGGCTGACACGACGACAACTGCAGCTTGGCCAGAGACAGCTCCTGTGGGTGTCATTACAACAACTGCAGCTGAGTCACCAACAACTTCCAAGGGTGTCATAATGACATCTCATTCTGAGCCAACAAGATCTACTTCAGGTGAAATGAGAACAACTACATCTGAGTTTTCAACATCTCCAATGGGTGACATAACGACAATTCTAGTTGAGATACCAACAACTACAGTGGATAACATGACGACCAGAACAGTTGTGCCACCGACAACTACAGCAGCTGACATGACGAGAACTTCAGCTGAGCCATCAACAACCACATTGGGTGACATGATGACAATTACTGCATTGACTGAAATAACTACAGTCACTGAAAAAGCAACAGCTACATCTGAAATTCCATCAAGTTCAGGTGAAATACCAAGAACTACAGTGCCTCAAATAACAACTACAGCTTCTGAAATGGTAACAACTACATCTCAGCTACCAAGAACTTCAGCAATTGTAACATCAGCTGATCTCTCAAGCACTGCAGTTACTTTCACTTCCTTTTCTAATACTCCCAGTAATGTTACTGTCACTACAATTTCTAGCACATATACTCCATTTATATCCACCAGTATGTCATCTCCTGGTGACACAACAACTCCTGTTATATTCACTAGTGTCTCTTCTCCTGGTGACAAAACTACTCCTATCATATCTGCTAGTGTCTCTTCCCCTGGTGACACAACTACTCCTGTCATATCCCCTAGTGTCTCTTCCCCTGGTGACAAAACTACTCCTGTTATATCCACTAGTGTCTCTTCCCCTGGTTACACCACTACTCCTGTCATATCCCCTAGTGTCTCTTCCCCTGGTGACAAAACTACTCCTGTCATATTCACTACTGTCTCTTCCCCTGGTGACACCACTACTCCTGTCATATCCCCTAGTGTCTCTTCCCCTGGTGACACCACTACTCCTGTCATATCTGCTAGTGTCTCTTCCCCTGGTAACAAAACTACTCCTGTCATATCCCCTAGTGTCTCTTCCCCTGGTGACAAAACTACTCCTGTTATATCCACTAGTGTCTCTTCCCCTGGTTACACCACTACTCCTGTCATATCCCCTAGTGTCTCTTCCCCTGGTGACAAAACTACTCCTGTCATATTCACTACTGTCTCTTCCCCTGGTGACACCACTACTCCTGTCATATCCCCTAGTGTCTCTTCCCCTGGTGACACCACTACTCCTGTCATATCTGCTAGTGTCTCTTCCTCTGGTGACACAACTACTCCTGTCATATCCCCTAGTGTCTCTTCCCCTGGTGACACCACTACTCCTGTCATATCCACTAGTGTCTCTTCCCCTGGTGACACAACTACTCCTGTCATATCCGCTAGTGTCTCTTCCTCTGGTGACACAACTACTCCTGTTATATCCATTACTGTCACACCTACAACAGAGAAACCACCTACCACTGGAAAGCCTGAAGAAAGCACAACTGCCAACATCTGTAAAAATGGGGGCACATATGAGAATGGTGTGTGCAGCTGTCCTCCCAATTATGAGGGCACTTTCTGTGACGTTTTGTTGGGATCTATTCCAGTTGGTGAGTTAACGATGCTCTATATTTACACATTGATTAGCTCCCTTGTGGTAGATTTCTTCAATCCTCATTTAAAGGGATGTCAGTATTACGGCTCAACATGCTCCAAGAGTGAGCACAAGTTAGATATGTTCACTTAAAGTGAAATAGTGTTTCATGTGCAAAGCCATCACACAATTGCACACCATATTATGGTATGTTTCCCTTCTGTCAGTATTGCCGGCTTATCCAACCTGTTGCTCAATCCAAAGAGTTGAAGAGACATTTAGCAACAACTTCATGTCAAAAGCAACCAGCTACAAATCTAACGATTTGAATGAAAGTCAGCAGAGATGTAGATACACTGGATACATTTAATGTAATGCAATTACAGATAATATTATTGTCATTATTTCCACCATCACACCTTTTCATCCTGAAACTGTTATTACCAATATTTAATATTAAATGGAACAAGAATTAATTCACATATAATACATGTGACAATGGATGTGATGATTGGGCTCCACAAACCTGGAAGGGACATGAAGGAGGAAAAAGCAGTAGCTCAATTTAATTAAGGAGTTGGGGTTTGAGATTTAGGCTCAGACCTGGAAGGTGGTGGGTTTAAATCCTGAATTTAGCCACTATGGAATTCAGCTTCACTGAATTATTCAGCCTTACTATGAGCAAGTACTTTGCTTGTGTCTGAGAAATGCTCAGTTATTTGAATCAGTAAATTCTGAATAAAACTGCAAGTCAAATAAATTAAAAATAGTAATAGTTATGATGGGTGATATGACACTGCATTGCCATCGTTCAGTATTGATTAGGCTTCCAGGCCTTGCATTGCTGCATATGCAAAAGATAACCAGTGCCATAATTCAGAACTATTTATTTACTCTGGTGTCCTTTGCATTAGAAAAGCAACAGACTGAGGTTGATCTAGAGACTGTTACATTTGGAAAGCTGGCAACACTGCTCATTGTGACTGGCATGAACTACTTGTTTTTACTATACACTGACTATAGCAATTATACTCAAACACTTGGGACAGATATTATATGATGCATAACACTATCACTTATTCCTGGTGTTTTGTACTCAAATTACTTAAATTGAGCCATATTTCAATATGGACTCAGAACTAAGGTACTAGAAAAGCACTGTAGTGTTTTGGCATATACTGTACAGTACAGCATTGTACAGGAATGGCACAACTCTTTCGGCTGGTGTAAAGCAGTGTGGACTGTAAAAATGGTCCCCAGGTAAAAAAATTCCTGCATCATAAGTTTCAGTTAGGGATATTTTGCATATGAAATTGAAAATGCTTATAAGAACACAACAGGCCTGATATTTTGAAGTTTGCAAGAATGTTTCCCTAAGAGTAAAAACCATCCCATTGTTTCAGCTTTTTACAAGATGTCCTTAAATAACACCCTTTCTTGAAGATAAATGCTATTAAAGATTACCTTTCATATCTAGAAAAACTCTGATCAATTTAGCAGATTTTGACTTAAATTAAGAAGTGGGAGTCCTGTACTCGTATGTAGAGCTATTCCTGGCTGTGGAATATTAGTCCCGTGTAGCTGCGTGGTGTGAAGACTGAGTAAGAAAGCTTCTTTTCACACATTTGTTACAGATACCTATGAAAGGACAGCAAACGTCACAGTGAAGATCGAAAAAAGTTACACAGAGGACCTGAGCAACACATCGTCACCAGCATACAAAGAATTTGCAATGAACTTCATGGATCAGGTGAAGCAAAATTATGTTATGCAACAAGTTCAGGAGTCGGTCAAATTCTTATCTTACACATCCACTTACAGCTGCCTCCCTGGTTCATTCCTCGTAAGTGAGGGGTGGGGGCAGCGCTGTCATTTCCTCAGCCAGGCGAGTTAACGCCAAAGTATTAAATTCACTATCCCTTTATATCCATCAACTAATTTCTTTATAATAAGAATTTGACTGAACTGCTGGATTTAATTTTGTTCTGCTTGTGAACAATAAATGTGAATGAAGCCCAAGTTGTTTGGTTAGCAAAAACCAGGCGAGTTAGTGAGCCTAACCCACCACTATACCTTGATTCCAAAACCAACCCCAACATTGGAGATGTTTTTTGTACTTCTGTTACATGCTTGTCAACATTATTGTTTCTCCTGCAGATGGGGAAAGTGTATAGGAATATTCCCAGTTACAAAGGAGTGAAGATACTGAAAATCAGGTACTGTGTTTCCATGCTCTGCTAACTGGTCAAAAAGTCCCACACCCTCCAGAACACAAGAAAGGTAGCAAGAGGCTCCACATGAATCTACTTACGTTAGAGTAGCTTAAGCCAACAGAATGGGTTTTTGCTCAAAGCATGGTCAGCTTTGCTCTGATGGCAGCCTGTGATGAGTTCTGTCAAATTGATTTTTTCTCCACTCTTTCAGAGTACCCTGTCAGACACATTTATGGTCTCAGTGATGATATTTTATGATTTATTCAAAAAGTGAATTAAAATGAATTTGTATTTTAAAGATTGAGAAACCAATAATGGAATACGTTTTTTGCATATCTCTCATTGCACTTCTTCAATATACAGGAGACGAGATCCAGGATTCTGTATGTTGGGACCTTAAAGTTCATGCATTATTTCTTGAGGCTTTCGTAAGGTTTGAGTGGGCATGCTGTCAGAGCTGTGACTTGACAGGAGAGTCAAAACAGAAGTTCAGTTGTTTTTGCGTGATTTCGCTTAGGAAAAACAGCCCCTCTACTTGTTTTTAGAAGAACTCATGATAGAGCACACCCCCAGGAGGTTTTGAGGAAGACATGGGAAGGGACACTGGCTCAGCTCTCCCTGTTTACTCCCACAGAAAGGGCAGCATCATTGTAGACCATGAGGTAATTCTGGAGATAAAGAATGAGAAGACGCCAGCAGTGGAGTATGAGGAAGCGCTCAACCAAGTGGAAAAGGCTCTGGAAGATGCAATGAAGTGTGACACTGAGAAAACAGGTAATAGATGTCACCAGTACCCGGAACCAATGAAGTCTTAACTAAGACATAGCTTGTATCTGGTGTATAAATAAATTAACCAGTTTTGTCCTGGGGTTACTACACCTGTACATGGTGGGACATGGTTACAGCAGTTCCCTGATAATGTGGTCATGGTACCAGCACTAGGTGATACTGCAGCACTATGCTAACACTGTGGTTACTACGAGTGTACTATGTGATATCACAACACTACAGGCACTCTGGTTACTGTTCCTCACAGAGCATTTTAATGGCACTGTGCTAATTTAATTTTTAATGACTTATTAATTACTGTTTTCTTCTTAGATAATAAGCCTTTATTATTATTAACCTGGCACTGAAATAAAAAAATCATAGACCCCTGACTGTAACAGCGATTCTGTTTCCTTGTTTCAGATAAAGAAAATTGCCCAAATTTTGCAATCACGAATGTCACAGTCAGCAACGACACTAACACATTTAACGAAAGTGGTGAGTACTGAGGCTAGGAGTGAGAGCCTGGAGAAGAGAGTGGGAGAGGTTGGACTTGGAGAGAGAGTTGGGTTACCATATAGTTTCATGTAATCAGTGGAAATGGTAGCTAAATATATCTGGACACTGTTCTCGACTGCAAGTTAAAGTTTGAGGCCAATGTCAGGCACATTTTCAAAAAAGGGCAACAGAGCCTATTTTTCCTAAGGAAGATTTAACATTTTAAGGTTGGTAGTTTGTTGCAGGTCCTGTTTTATATCATGTCTTTTGTTGAATATGCCTTATCTTTTGCAATGAGTTGCAAGTACAATCTGTATCTGGAGAGTAAGAACATACTGGGAATTATGTCATGTCAAAAAGTCATTGGTGCTTATCTTTCAGCCCTAACCCACATCTATCATTTGTAAGTCGTGCGTAAAGCATATTTCACCCCTTCACACTCTTTGTTTAATGAATTCCAATTACTCCTCTCAGAATGCAGATATATATTTCCCCATCTAAAATCAAACAGGTTTAAATCTTCATTTATACCTATGGCCATAACGCTGCTCAGCAGATGATCCTCTTCTGCATGTACTGTATATGTGTGCTGTATGTTTGGATGTGTTTTCTTCATATTGTCTGCTACTGTAAAACAAATTGCTACTTGGGGATACAAGACTATCTCTCTCTTTGTGCACTGTGTAACTTTGTGTTCCCTCCACAGCTGTGTGCAACGAACTAATCCCAGAAGATTTCAGGCAGTACTTCACTACTTACACAAATAACTCAGGAATATCCTGCATTTCCCGGTGTGACCCCAGACACAAAGAAAGGAAAACCTGCAACCTGGGCACTTGTCGGGTCACCAGAGCTGGACCCACCTGCTTGTAAGATGCTCTTGTATCTCCGCTGATATAACCAGTAAAATTGTCTTTTCTGACAGAGATCTCGGATCAATACTAAAGCCAACGGGCAGTTCATTTTGAAACAGGGCACAAACAGATTGATGAGTCATCCGTCATAATTTCTATAGCACCCTTTGAGAGTGAGCACTCCATAGGCTGTTGGTGAACTACAGGAACTAGTTCTTTGATGACTAGTTCTTAATCACAAAACGGACAGCTGAGAATCTCAGCTGCCAAAAATATATTCTCGTATCTAAGCAAATACCGGGCTTTCATTTATTGTCCTAACGACCACTCCAAACACCATTACTAACGACACTAATGGATTTGGAGTGCTACACCTTGTATAGCCCTTAGCTCGCCAGTCCGGAATAAGAGTGACACTTCCTAAAGGGATTTGAGGCAGCCACAACCACGGCTGTCCTGGCTAATTAGGACAAGCCTAGGAACACACTGAGCACATCCCCAGAGGGACGAGCAAACCCCCGCAAGGGGAGACCATTCCACTGACAGTCCCGCTGTCCCTGACTGTGACATGAGCATAAGGCCGTCGTTTTTTCCTTTGTTTTATTTTCTTTGTCTTTTCTCCTGTCCCGCCGTGTATCTCCCACCGGGGCAGGAAGAGTTCTTTTTTTGGGGTTTTGGTTTCATGCTCCCTTTCTCCCATACTGGACTCCATTAAAGAGTGAAAGTCCAGTCTGGATAACGCAGTTCCAAGCAGTTAATTTTCCCCAGGTTGGACCCTGCTAAATAGGGACAGTCCAATATTTTCTTTTTCCTTGTGGTTTTTCCCTTTTTGGGTTTTTTGGGGTTTTTCCTAACCTCACAACGATGCCACCGCCCCCTCAGACGGGGCCTGACTTTTACCTTCTTTGCCGACTTTCCTCCATGTTCTACCAGTGTTCACCACGGCTCCGCCCACTCCCGCACTGTCACAGTATGAAAATATGGCTTTGACTCCTCTCTTCTATGCCTGTGTTCACAGCTGCCGTCAGACAGACTCTTTGTGGTACCTGGGCAGTGACTGCTCTGGGCCCATCAGCAAAGACGGTGTGTTTGGTGCCATCGGTGTCCTAGCTGTGGCCTTACTGGGGATTACTGTGGGTCTGTCCACCTACCTGCTGTGGAAGAGAAGGCAGATGAAGAGGTTAGTTCTCCAGCATCTGGAATGAAAAGAGATGGACTGGGAGAGAGACGGCCCAGGGGAGCAGGGGAGACTGGGAGAGAAAGGAGGAGTAACTGAGCAAGAGGACAGGCTGGGTGAGAAAGTGAACAAGTGGGGGAGACAGAGAAAGGGAAGGTGGATGCTGTAGTATTTTGAGGTTAAGGAACTGGGAGAGGTGGGGAGACAGAAGGGAGAAAGAGAGGGAGCTGAAAGCACAGCGGGAGATCGGGACTTTGAGACTGGAGGTTCGCCACATGTCTGTGTGTGTGAAAGGCTGCTGTTTTCAAATTGTGTCATCCGGTGAAGAATGACAAAATGAAAAGTGGCGTGGCTCCTGTCACGATCTTGCTCTCTGACGGAGCTGCTTTTCCCAGGGAGAGAGACGTCAGGGATGACCTGGTGAACCAGTGGGTGGAGGATGACATTGAGTGGCCGTCAGATGACAGTCTGAGAAGAGCTGGTGCAGGTAACTGCCTCCCACTAACCTTCTCTCCTCCTTCCTGTAGCCTTCCCTTGCACCCCTCCTGTATCTACCTTATTTCTCTTGCCATTCTGTAGATTCCTTTTCACTTTCGGCTTCTATAATTCAATTTTTGTGTCTTCCTCTCCCTCTTCTGTCTCTACAACTACCGGTTCATTCCAGAAGTAATGACACCATTTTTTTCCCTTTTCCCTGTATTATGTCTTTTCTTTTCTCTTTTATGAGGAAATAATCCATCTCCAGAAAGTGGCAGCTCCTTCTTTCTCTTTAAATGTCTTAACACTTATAAAGCAATTTTCTGGACACTCCACCCAAAGCTCCTTTTCTGAACAAACTCTTCTCCTTACTCAAGCAGTGTTGGGTTTGGAGGATATTACGCATGTTCTTTTTTTTTCTTTACATTTGACCTACTGTTTCTCTCTGGCTTTGAAGACAACGTGGCCGGCGTGCCCTACGATGAGGTGTATGAGGAGAACACCCACTGTAACACCAGAGAGAAAAGAGGTACCAGCTTGGGCAGTGACCAGAGCTCTGTGAACAGCGCGGGCTGCAGCTCGCCTTACCAGAGGGCGCCAGTTGGTCTCCAAAGCGGGCACCCAGGTTGGCCCAACCAGCACTTCATCTCTCTGGAGAACGAGCAGATCCCGGTAAGTCAGCACTGATAACAACAAGACACTCATTGCACTGTACTGTGTTCTTCACAGGCTGATAAATGATACGAATATGGATGGTGCTTACAAAAAAATAACTGGCCTGGACAAAGAAATCTGGTGAAAAAGGAAACCATGAGGCCATTAAATTTTGTCCACATACAAATGGGAACACATGGATAAGGACAATAAGTGCTGATCACAGCTATCACAGAAACAAATGGTGGTCACACTGAGTTGGTGTGGCACTTATCGTACTTTACTTAATGGAAGTTATTGACTGAAGTTTGGGAGGGGTAACAACGACAAGTTAGTTAACACAGCTGCACCTCATCATGCTCACCACCAAACCAGCTACATGAACTGAACTCAAACACCTCCCTTCTCATTTGTCTTGAGCATCCCTCCTCTGCTTTATTGCCCTATCTCCACCTTGCTGCTGTCCCTGGTTCACTCAGTCGGACTGGGGTTCAAGCCACCTCATCCTGTGGCCAGTAGGCTACCTATTACCCAAGCAGGTTAAATTACACTTTTCACACCAAGTATACCAAGCATTCACAAGCATTCAATCCCTGGGTGGTGTTTTTTTCCCTAGTGAACTCCCAGTGCCTACAACAGAGGGTTTTCTCTCTCTGCTCAGTTATCTGAGTGATACTTTGAAAGTGAGCAGGTTAGTGACTACTTGTTAATTTGTCTGCAGATGAGAATCAGCCGGCCCCAGATCCGGAGATCCTTTGAGATCTAAGTGTTCCTCTCTGTTAGACTTTCTCTTTGTGGCCTCTGAGGCTCCGGGAGAGACCTAATGGTTCCACACGCTCTGCACGAATCTGGGATAAAGCAAGAAGTGCCACATGGATGAAAAGGAGGAATAAAGTGTGGGCACAAGACTACATGAAGACATCACTGGGATTCCACACATCCACCATGGTTGGACATGACAAACTTTTTTCTTTGCACATTTTTGAAGGAGGAGGCTGATCAGATTGTTTAAAAGCCCAGAGCGGAATATGGCCCAGGCATTACTTCTGCACACATCGCCATGGCATCTCTAATGACCACGTCCTCAGAACCTTGGCAAAAAGGTCTCATCCAAAGTATGACTCATACTGCAGCTCTTGGCACTAATCTTGCTAAGTGTTTCATTAACAGAACGTTTGCCCCAGACCTTGAGTTAAATGGACGGTGCTAACTTTCTTCCATGTTACACAGCAGTTATGTTTTTTGTCTCACTGTCATCTGGAAGGTTACAGAGATGTCTGGTGGATGCAGCAGCTGACTCAAGCCCACTTAATCCCAGTGGAAGCTGTGCAGCAAGTGCCACCTGGGTGAATGTGGTCACAACTGGGCAGTGACATAGCCTGAACCCTAAACAGGCAATGGCCAATGTCCATACGTCATGGATTGGGCACATATTCAAAGTAAAATTTGAGCCCTGTTAGCCAATGTCATAGTCCAGTCGCTGGTGCTTTAAAGCTTACGGCTTCAACTCCTCCTGCCTCTTTGCACAGTACATCATAGCACCTTACACTCATGTGCTGCTGTCTGGTATCAGACCCAATGATTAAAACTGTATTGAGTTTTAATCACTGACTTCCTGAGTTGACTTGAAATAGACATTTAAATCACTATAGTTAGGTCAACAGCCTGAGTTGACTTGAAATTGACATTTAAATCACTATAGTAAGGTAGCTAGATTATTCAATTACTTAATTAGAAAACATAAGAAATATACAAAAATGAGAGGAGGCCATTTGGCTATTCTAACCTGCTTGGCAGCTAATTGATTGGAGGAAAATTAACCTTTCTTGAAATTAGCCAAGGGCCAAGGTATCAGCTTCAATGTGGCCGAATAGTTTGTTCCATACTCCCACATTCCTAAGCCTAAATAAATATTTAAATTTATTTTCAAGTTATTTATACTTGTGTCCTGTTTTTTATACAATTTTTAATATCATGTCATTATATTAAATCATCAATATCATCTTCTATTATTGTTCTAAGAGAGCTGACAATGTCTTGACCTGGAATTTGTAAAAATGTTAACATTTGACTACACTGGAGGCTCGCTATAATATTAGCAAGTTAGGACTGAATGTACAAACCCGATTTTTCTGTTTTATGGCTCTTAAAGGAAATAAAGGCATCTTGGAAACACAATGCTGGTCATTTGTGATGGAGGCTGAATGATGCTGGGTCAGCGACAGGTGTGTGCGTGTATGGAGAGGGTGTGCTGTATGCTTCTGTTCAGAGCAATAAACCCCCTCTCCCAGTCCAACAGGCAAACCACCTCAGAGCCACAACTATGAGAGCTGGCTTCAATAGCAGGACACAGGACTTTCCCCATCTTCTACAACCAGACCAATCACCGATATCTCAATCCTTTGGGAAATCAGTGGAACGTGCAGGTCACTCTGTCATGAACCACTGCCCCTCATGACAACTGCAAACGAAGGTGATCCTGCTGGAAGACTGGGAACAGACTGCAGAGATCTCAAAACCCAAACGCTGTTCTAGCTGCTTGCAGAGGCATGAACACATTATTCACTGGGGGCTCCTAATATTTAGCAAGTGAGTGCAGGTAGGAACATAGATGTTCTAACCAGGTGAGCACAGGATGGCGTGCTAAAAAGGCTAAGCTATGAACTAAACGCAACAACAAAGCAATAAATCCCTCTGTTGACCAGGACTGTCTATGGCTTCCTCCTTTTTAACATTTGCAGTTTATAAAAAGAGGGACGTTTTACTGTGGGGGCAACAATTATGCAACAGCTTCAAATGAATTAGCAGCATTATGTGTGGTCACTTGTTCCACTGGAAATTTCAACAGGCTTATAAAACAATTAAAAGAAACTTTAGATTAATAGTGCCCTTCTTGGGAAGGGCAGTTCACTCACAGCACGTTGCTTTGTGAAACACACTTTGTGTGTGTACAGCTCCTTCTCTGTAGTTTTTAATCAACCTTGGATCTTAATGACTGGATCTAGATTTTAAACCTCGAATACAGATTGCATAACCATGACCAGACCTCTCCAGAGACCACCAGGGATCCAGAACCCCAATCTCAGAAACACCGTTCTAGCAGTACAAAGAGATAAACTTTACATTTTATTATTTAAAAAAATAAAACTGCAGATGAACAACTGAACTGAGTGATATACAAAAAAGTCAATTAAGAACAGAAGGACTACTAGCTATACCATAACACTTTCTGGCGCACTATTAACAGTGTAATCCTGATTTTACACCATTGACCTTAAACTGGGAATCAAGAGCATTTTAATTTCTGGCAAATTAACACTGCCCCGGTACATGTAACATGCAGGACTTAAAATATAACTTATCCACACAGTAAAGTTACTCCTAGTAGGCTTGCACCATGACATAATGTAAGACTTCACCCGACTCTCTGTCTTGATTCTGACCTCACAAGAAGCTTCAGCGGGATCATGAAAGGGTTCAAAGGGCACAACCCTGCTTTTGCAAAGTCCGGCTTGGCTCTGTTGGCACCTGCCTGGGGTCTGGCTCCATCTGAGCTACGCAAGTGGGAGGGATCTCGATCAGATGGTATTGCCGTTGGTTCTGGCTGCTCACTGAGGGATAATGAAGCACCTCCCTCTGGACTGGATGAGCTTGCAGTTCTTCTCTCTTGATTGGTGGACACTATGGCTGCTGAGCAAACCCCTCTTTGACTGGTGACTGATTCCATTGTGTCTGCATTGTTATTGTCATTCATAAGGGACAGCCTGATAACCTCTCTTTCATCGGGCTTTTCCTTGTCAGGCATGTTGGCTGGCATGCTGGAAGAGCCATCAGTGTTTGCCATGCCACTGGAGGACGTGGGTCTGTTTTCTATGCCACTGGTCAACCTGGCATCCATCCCAGCTCCAGAATCATTACTCCGAGGACAGGGAATGTCCCCAGCCCGACTGTCGGCTGAGCTGGGCTCTCCCACCTCATCCGGCAGCTTGCAGGCGGCCCCTGCAGCCTCGCTGGCCCCAGGGGATGAATGGCGCTTGCGACTTGCGAGGGGGCGGGGCTCGGCAGGAGAGCTGAGCCGGCTGTGGACCTGGCGCAGGTGGTGCTGCAGCTCGCGGCCATCCAGCAGGGGGAGCTCCTCCGGAAGAGACAGCAGGAGATCCAGCATT
This sequence comes from Atractosteus spatula, assembly GCF_055471065.1. Classification (NCBI taxonomy): domain Eukaryota; kingdom Metazoa; phylum Chordata; class Actinopteri; order Semionotiformes; family Lepisosteidae; genus Atractosteus; species Atractosteus spatula. The sequence goes on along the minus strand of NC_142708.1, from coordinate 70,398,507 downwards.
ACTGCGCTCTCTGAGACGGGGAGAGGAAAGAAAGCAGAGTGCGAGAGATGGGGGCAGGGGGTGGGCGACATTGGGGTAGAAAAGGAGAAAAATTGCAGAGAAAGGAGAGGTGGAGGAAAATACAGAAAGAACGAGGGTTAAGAGTAAAAGTGACAGAATTTTACAATTCTACCCAATAATGCCCAGCTCACAGGCCTTAATCTGCTCTGGCGGAAAGCACCATTTCAGTTGATATCACATTCACTTACAGAACTCTGGAAACTCAATAGAAAAGCAATTTAATCAGAGAATGTAATCACCAAATGACAGATAAAAACTGAGCATTCAGTTGTTAAAGACTATCTAAAAACTAATCAGAAAATGGAGAGAGGTTCCCAAAATTGGTGTGGAGATACAAAGGTTGTATCCCAAAGGAGGTTCTGAATGGCAGCAAAAGCATCTGCCAGCACTCACCCAGAGCGGTGAGCTTGGGCTCCTTCTTTTTATGGGACAAAGGGTTGAAGTAGCGGTACAGCTTTTCAAAATTCACATACAGCGGCAGTCCAGACCCTTGAGTCTGTGTGGGGTGGCGCACGGTGGACTGGTCAGCACTGGACGGGATCAGAGGCGTGGGGGCAGGGGCCACTTTCGAGCTGGAAACGGAGGTGGAGGAGGCCAGCAGGCAGCCAGGCCTGGCGGAGATTTGACTAGAGGACTGTGGGCCAGGGGAAGGTGTTGGCAGACTGGAAGGGGACGATGTGCTTGCAGCTGGGCTGCTGTTGGCTGACGTTTGATGTCCTTGGGTCTGATTGGCTCTCACTGGAGAAGACAATGGGGGCGTTGGCTTCTGATTGCTGCCGGATGGGGTTCCTGGGCTCCGATTGGCAGAAACGGACAGACGAATTGGCACACCGGGATTCCAACTGGTGGAGGGCGTCCGCGAGGTGGAAGACCCAACTTTCTGGAACTCTTTGAACGGGCCTTGATGCCGTAGGCGTTTGGGTACCTGGATGATTCGGTCCACTTGTTGCACAGATCGAGGAGGATAAGAATGGAAGAGGCTACTAGGCTCTGTGGCAGCAATCACCAACATCTACAACACAGACATTTTCAGACAGGACTGTTAGAGACACGTTATCGAGGAAATGAGACGGTTTCTTCTAGTCCACATGACAAGGGAGGAACTGACCATACTGCACACGTGTGCTTCTGTTGTTGTATGTTACTATTGTATACCTCATTACACAACAGTTTGCCAGCACTAAGGCACACTAGTCATGGCAGGAACAGCAATACCAGAATACTTTTACAATAATTGACTCAGTAATCTGTACACTTCACAGTTTAATATACAAACCCGAGCCACCCACATTCACGCTGCTTTGGGTTATATTGTATCTGTCTCAGTGACCACAGAGCTATATGGTCACCTTATATATGTGTGTAATTACCTGCAAAATGAAAAAAAAAACCTGTCACAGTTGTATTTATATGGACAGAAATGAATACAGACCGAAGTATACATACACATTATAGTTGTTGCAGGTTATCGTAACCCAAAGGTCAAAGGCTCTTTGACCTTGGAACCGGATCTGTTGGTTGTCCGCCTTTCTGTGCTAGTGAAGTGAGTGTAAGCAAACAGACTGGGCTGCCGTTTGAGGAGTTGCTGCTAGCTGTTCGTTAAATGACAGTAAAGCGTGTTGAAGTTCATTAACGTGTGCTTATTGCAAGTTACCACAGGGAGGGCGTGGGACACAGCCCTTAGCAAGACGCAGAGGGTCGGCGCCGGCGCACCTGCGAGAAAGCGGCCGTGATGGGCGCCTCCAGCTGTCCGGCCATGTCCTGCGCCAGGTCCGCCCACAGCTCCACGGGCACCTTGTTCTTCTGCTGCTCCTGCCGCTGCTGGGTCAGCGTCTGCGTCACCTGCGTGTTCACACGGCCCTTCAGGAACTGCAGGAAGTCCAGGATCTGTGTGGGGAGGAGGGGTGCAAGACACTCTTATTCACTGCTGTGTGATTGCAAATGACTCTGCCCATTTGCCACCTTCCTTACACCCTTGCGCATGAGACACTTTTTTGGCTTCTTCTACAGTATTAACAAGCAGTTGAGATCATTTATAAGCCAGCAGCCATATCACTCTGCAGCTCACAGCTCACAGCTGGCAGCCCACTGGAGCTCAGCAGGGTTGAGCATGGCCAGTACCTGGATGGGAGACCTCCTGGGAAATATAAGGTTGCTGCTAGAAGAGGTGTTAGTGGAGCCAGCAAGGGGCGCTCACCCTGCAGTCTGTGTGGGTCCTAATGCCCATGTATAGTGAGGGGGACACTATACTGTAAAACAGGTGCTGTCCTTCGGATGAGACATAAAACCGAGGTCCTGACTCTCTGTGGTCATTAAAAATCCCAGAGTGGTTCTTGAAAAGAGTTTCCCATTGGACTTTATCAGTCATGGCCTCCTACTAATCCCCCTCTCTGAACTGGCTCCATCACTCTGCTCTCCTCCCACTGAGAGCTGGTGTGTGGGGAGCGTACTGGTGCACTATGGCTGCTGTCGCATCATCCAGGTGGGGCTGCAGACTGGTGGTGGTGGAGGGGAGTCTCCAATACCTGTAAAGTGCTCTGAGGGGAGTGTCCAGAAAAGTGCTCTATAAGTGTAAGGGAATTGTTATTATTGTTATTATGATACAATAACAATCAATATAATTATGAAGTCATATAGCTGCAAATAAGTGAACCATCCAAAGTGTTCCTTAGTCTACTGACTGTCCTGCACAGACTTGAATGACTGAACAACAGAGTCATAAACATAAAACAAACAGGACTTCTTCTCAGAGGCCCGAGTAGGTGAAGACAGGGAGCTGTGGTGGCGCAGTTCCACAGTCTGAATCCACGGAGCTCCCCTGTCTGGGAAAGAATCCGGTTTGAGCCGAAGGCCTGATTCCACCAAACCCTACACCCACCCTTCCAAAGCGATCACCCAAAACACAGATCCGTTCTTCTTAGTTTTTGGCGTTTCTGTCAGCCCTGACCCGCCCTGGCTGTACCTCCTGCGCGCTGCGGCCGGGCACCCTGGACTGCAGAGCCGGGAGGTCGATCTCCGGGCAGCGGCTCTGCTGCCTCAGCGCGGCCAGCAGGCGGCGCCGCTCTGACATGCTCCACGCCGCCCAGGTCACCCGCGGCGGCGGCGCCTTGTGTTCCTCGCTGGTGCTGTAGCGCACGGGGGCAGCGCGGCGGCGGGATGGCGGCTTCATGGCTCCCCTGAGGAGGGTGGAGAACAGAAAGAGCGCTAAGACGACCGGGGGGGGGGGGGGAGACCAAGGATCTGCTCATCCCACCCTCTGACTGACGGCTCCACCTGGCAAACTGTGCCGGTGCAGGAGAGAGAAAACCCTACAACGGCCAACGAATGTGTTCACGTATGCGAATAAAGGTACTAGAATTTCCGCTATTTCGCTCTGAGGCTGAATACGATCAACAAGTGAAAGAAACCTTACAGTGGCAAAGGATCAAGTAAGTTTATTCCTTTTCAGCCTGGAATAAACCTTTACTTGTTCCTTTGCAGCCTAAGCATGCTGACGCAGCTCCCTACTTAAGCATAACAGTTTTACAGAATATTGTAAATCAATTGTCATCACACTGTCCATTTTACAAAATTAAAAAAAACAAACTAAACAGTATTGTTAAATAATATGCCTTCAGAACAGTAATTTACAGCCCTCATTTATACTGAATCTCCAGATCAAGTACTCCCTAACAAGTCAGCGACATCAGATCATCCTGCTCTGATGTCTTCTGGCACAGAACAGTGATGTATGAGCACTGGATGTAATTGTATTAATAACACTGAGGACAAAAATAACAGGAGGACTATCAACACATTCAGCCTATTGGCAGTTAGCAGGTAACTGATCTGAGTATCCGTGCCTGCTGTTTCCTTAAGGAATCCAGGCTAGCGACTTCAACAACATAGCTAGGTAGCTTTTCCCGCACTCGCACAATTTTTTACATAAACAGACAGAAAAGAAAAACGAGGTGAGCAAAAATTAAAAGCAGGTATTGATTCTGGCTGTGATTATGTTTAGTTTCTGGTTATTGTGGTATTTCAATCACAGAGCGACTTCAAAATCCCGTGTTCAGTGACCAGTTTTTCCAAAGCCTGATGGTTATATCATGTCTGTTCTGGCTCTGCAATGGAGAGGGATAGAAAGTCCTGCAGCTCTGTTCTAAAATCTCCTTTCTTTTATAATAATCTTTTATTGGCACCATTCACATTCAAAAGTGGTGCCAACGCTTTTATTACCCAGACAAAGTGAGCGAATTCAGTTTATACATGCATTTAGTGTATATAATAACCTTTTTGCAGACTTGCGAAACCAAATACCAAGGAATTCCTGGAAAAAAGTGGAATAAAGAAGCGGGACGATTTAAGAGACAAATTGCTCGGTTTCCACACAATATCCTAAAATGGCTCCCAGAATCCCTTTCACGATCACAATTACACGACGTAAATCAAAGATACATCGTGAAGAAATGGACTTCTCGTCTCCATGAGTAATATACTGTATATAACATGATAGTGTATAAGGGTATCTTACGCATTTGTGTAGGAATATCAAACCTCAATACAGCTTTTTTTCCCGACTGTATTTCTGCCTATGCGCTTATTTATTCCCGCCTTTTTCCTCCTTTCTGAGTTTTTTAATTAAATGCGTTTCGGGTAAGATACATAACGTTCATGCGGCAGTCGAGCACATCTAATTAGGTAATACTGCAGCCGGTAAGGACAACAGCCAGTCTCCTTTGCTTTGCTAGGTGGTTTACAACGGCTGTTTTCTTGTTTGTGTTTTGCAGTGTTCGTGTAAAGTCAACAACAAACTCGACTGCTGAGCTGAAACGACAAAAAAAAAAACACCAACTCACCTTTAACGCGTCAAGCGCTGCTGCTTAGAAAAACTCAAACTACCTACTAGAAAGAGACACTTCCCTCTCCCTACGGGTCGCTAATAGAGACCAAACTTGGCGACACTGCGTACGAACGGCGCAGAAACAAACGCGCTTTTCGTGTGCTAATGAGATCCAGCCGTCGCGTGACGTACTGGAAGTCTGAGTAGCACCAATACAGAATCAGAGAGGTTAAACAATGGATTGATTTTAGAAACCAAGAGGCATTCTTAGATTTAGAAAATATGATTTATCATTACAAGGTTAAAAAAGAATATCCTGGCAGCGGTGGGATTCGAACCCACGCCTCCGAAGAGACTGGAGCCTTAATCCAGCGCCTTAGACCGCTCGGCCACGCTACCACACGATATACTGATGCTTCCTTATTGTCAATTGTAGTTTACCGAATAATTGGGTTAATCCAAAAGACGAACAGCAAATTAGCACTAGAAATGTAAGGAAAATAGGTTTCGCTCTCCCTGTGACGCTAAATATCACTATCTCTTTCATTGTCATTTTAAATCGTTTTTCGTGCTTTGAGCTGGTCTCATTTAGCGCCATGTTCGTTCACTTGAAATACTGTTCATTACACCGCTGAACAACTGTTTTTTTGCGAGGACATTGTAGTGTTGGTTCCGATTAGTGCGGCTACTCGGCGTCCGAATCAAACAACATTATGCGCGAAGCTCTAATTCCATGTTCGATAAGCCTCGAGAAATGTCTAAATTCGTTGTTTCATTCGAACTACAGCATATGCATTTCCCAAAAAAGGCCACCTACCACCCCATCCAAAACTCCCGACCGAGGCAAAATGGGAGGCTTAAAACACTCTTTATTCAAATTAGCTCCAAGATAATATCAGACAACCAGCCGTGTAATATCAGCCGATTTAAACACCCTCGTCATTAAGGACACGATGGCGAGGATAATAAGAAATATAATTCAACAACCTAGCTGGTAAAATCAAGAACACGCGACACAAAAGGCACCGCTGGGATTCGAACCCAGGATCTCCTGTTTACTAGACAGGCGCTTTAACCAACTAAGCCACGGCGCCGCCGCATGGCACCAGCGCTGAACGCCGTGCCCATACAGCAGCGAGAGACGTGATTCACTCTGACATTGCGACAGAGAGAAACGACAGATCGGAGAAAGACTCCGGTTGTACAGTTCTGCCTTTGAGAGAGACAGCCTCTATCAAACCAGCTAAATTCTAACTTGTAGTTACAATATCGATTTTATTGTTCTCTTCGGTGTGGAGCCAGCGGTCAAACATTTGAATGCTTTTTTTTTTAATTTCTTAACTTTCTCGAATACTGTGCTAACATCCCCGTATGTGTGAAGATCGAAATGGAAATCTAATTAAATTAAATTGAATCTGTAAATGGAAATCTAATTAAAACACCTTGAAGAACACAATTTCCATCACTCTGAGCAAGGTAGTCTCTGTGGCGCAATCGGTTAGCGCGTTCGGCTGTTAACCGAAAGGTTGGTGGTTCGAGCCCACCCAGGGACGCGAGATTTATTTTAATTTTTTTTCGATATATTGTAATAATTACATATGTTAACTGCTTACATTCACCTACGGCAATACTCGTTGTTACTCACCCCTGCCGTGGAGCGCACCCATGGGTGACACACTGCAAGGCCCACTGCAAATCGAATCGGGGCTGGAAGTGAGCAATTTCTTCACCAGGTTTGTGACGCAGGCCAAATTGTACAAGATGAGAGGGTAATGTAGCCAGATCACCGAGGCTAGCTCTTAACTGCAAAAGCCAAACTTCAGTTATTAATAGAGAATAGGAAAGGTCGATTTTAAAGAAACTACTTATGAAAAAGGTTTAGGGCAGACTTTATCATTCCTAAAATTACCTTTTAACAAATGAACTTAAAACAGTGGCTCAAAATCGCAAAGCTGGGGTTTGACAGAAGATGAGAGGAGACGGAGACGGAGCCGGGGGCAGTGTCACAGATGGACCAGGAGGGGGCAGCAGATCTCAGAGGCAGGGGTGTGAACCAGAGTGAATGAGCTGTGGATTTGTGTCAGGGAGTGTGTCAGTCAGTAGTTCTGCCAGTCAGCGTGTCAGGGAGTGTGTCAGTCAGTAGTAATGCCAGTCAGAGTGTCAGTGAGTGTGTCAGTCAGTAGTTCTGCCAGTCAGTGTGTCAGTGAGTGTGTCGGTGAGTGTGTCAGTCAGTAGTAATGCCAGTCAGAGTGTCAGTGAGTGTGTCAGTCAGTAGTTCTGCCAGTCAGTGTGTCAGTGAGTGTGTCAGTCAGTAGTTCTGCCAGTCAGTGTGTCAGTGAGTGTGTCAGTCAGTAGTTCGGTAAGTCAGTGTGTCAGGGAGTGTGTCAGTCAGTAGTTCTGCCAGTCAGTGTGTCAGTGAGTGTGTCTGTCAGTAGTTCTGCCAGTCAGTGTGTCAGGGAGTGTGTCAGTCAGTAGTTCGGTCAGTCAGCGTGTCAGGGAGTGTGTCAGTCAGTAGTTCTGCCAGTCAGCGTGTCAGGGAGTGTGTCAGTCAGTAGTTCCGCCAGTCAGCGTGTCAGGGAGTGTGTCTGTCAGTAGTTCCGCCAGTCAGCGTGTCAGGGAGTGTGTCTGTCAGTAGTTCCGCCAGTCAGCGTGTCAGGGAGTGTGTCAGTCAGTAGTTCTGCCAGTCAGCGTGTCAGGGAGTGTGTCAGTCAGTAGTTCTGCCAGTCAGCGTGTCAGGGAGTGTGTCAGTCAGTAGTTCTGCCAGTCAGTATGTCAGGGAGTGTGTCAGTCAGTAGTTCTGCCAGTCAGCGTGTCAGGGAGTGTGTCAGTCAGTAGTTCTGCCAGTCAGCGTGTCAGGGAGTGTGTCAGTCAATAGTTCTGCCAGTCAGTGTGTCAGGGAGTGTGTCGGGGAGTCTGTCAGTCAGTGTCATTCAGTGTGCCACTCTAGTTCTGTCAGTCAGTGTGTCAGTCAGTGTGTACCAGTGTATACCATTATATGCAATCATGTCATTGTCTGCCTGTCCAGCAAACAAAAGGCATTCCAGTTGCACCAAGGTCTGAGGGTGATTCTCTAGACCGATGTCAGGCACCCTGCCTGTCTCACTCCTGTAAGCCTGATTGGTCCCAAGACTGCAGAGTGAGTTCAGTGGAAGTCCGGGACCTAAGTTTCAAAAACTGTTGAAATGTGAGCAGTGAAAAAGAATCTTAAATTCAGCCGGAATGATGGGGAAATCATGCTCAAGCAGCCTCTGTCGGAGTCCTGGAAAGGCCTACGGTCCTAGCAGAGCTGGCGATTTTAGAGTGGGCAGTGTGGGCCATCACCGCCCCGACCTCCCCAAGGTCAGCTCTGGGCAAGGTGTCTGTGTGCTGATAAGCCCATCAAACTCCACTGCTTCTGCACATGTAATAGATTCCACACACCACTCCACCGGCTATTTTTAGACCTACGCCCCCCCCCCCCAGTTGGTCTAAAATTAAACCAGACGTCTTTGTGAGGAAGAGTGAAAAAAAAAGCTTAGACGTTTCAGAACAAAGCAGGGCCACATGATATGGTTTAAAATGTACACGTGAACCCCCTGTCATAAAATGAAACTGAGACCAGGTTGTTTCAGATGCGTCTTAGATTCAAGCCCTTCACCCTCACTGGCGCGCAGTTCATTGTTGAAAGAGCTTACAGCAATGTCCTTTTTACATTGCACCAGCCGGAATGTCACAATTGTAGTCCCTCCTCCTTAAGGGCCCTTTCACTTCGGACCTGATTTTGTGCACCTGCCCCTTGTTCCAGCCTCCTTCCTGTCCCAGACACCCTCTCAGTTCGTGGGGCTCTGCACTGATTCCCATATCGTGCGAGCCCGGGACCTGTAATCGCCTGGCTCTGTTATGTTTTTAACTTTCCGTTCCTGTTCCCGTTCCCCCCACCGGTCCTGACCCGGTTCCTCATTTTAATCTCCTGGATGGATCGCCTGACCATGGATTTATGCTGGTTTTTGGATTTCCTGTTTGGATTACCTCCTGGACACCTGCGCACTTTGGACACGCCCCCCCCCGTATTCATTCCCGATTCCTGCATGACTTTTTCCTAGTGTTTCCTCACTCCACCCTGGATTGTGTCGTCCGCATAGGGTCTGGAAAGAACTGTTTCGTTACACAGAAGTGTCTGTTGTTTCAGCAGTGCAAAGTATGACAAATCTACTCTGTAATCTTTACCCTGGAATAAAAAAACCTGTTCCATAACTGTGACAGGCAAGCTCTTCCATCTTGTTAGCACTTGTGCGCTGGCTGGAGTAACAGTATCAGGGTCATGCAGGGCCAGTGTACCCCAATGTGTGGAGTATTGCAGTAGCTCACTCTCTAGCACTGCAGCACCTCTCTATGTAGCAGGACAAAGGGCAGGTTGGTCAAAGGGGAAGTCAGAGAACATCATCACTTCCTTCGCAGGTTGGTCTTACAGACAGAGAGAGGGCGATCATAGAGGGACACACACAAACGACACTCAGGCTATAATTGTCAGGCTGTTGCAGATGGGCTTTAACCTGTCTTTTTCCCTTTATTTGATATACATGGCATTTTCTTTCAGTGTACGTTTATGTGTGGTACAGTGGCATAGAGGCTCAAACTGTAGATACCGTAAGTCAACCAAAAACACCTGTGCACAGGCGAATGAATTCTATTGTTGTACCTATGCCCAGATGCATGCAGATAGCATGTGAAGTCTGCATCCTATCAGTATACCTGTGTACAGGTGAGTTTTCTCTCTGGTCAGTCCAGTGTTACTGCACTGTTAAAGTGTCTATAAAAGCTACTGTGCACTGGCAAGCCCATTGTTCTAGATGCTGGCATGATCCTCATAGACCCAGATGCCGCTAACATGCTCCTTCAAGTCATACATCACTGGGGAGTGTGACGGTGTCCTGGTGTGTGCCAGCAGACACCCTGCTGCCATAGCGCCAATCACCACGACTCGCAGCTTCTGCAAATTGGGTGGGGGGGTATGAGCATGTGAGAGTTTTCACTGAGAAAAAGATTACTGTGTGTTAGCGCAGCAAACCCATATTGTAAATCCTGAAATGACAGGCTAAGTTCAATTGCTCTTCCATAACAAATGCAATCACCTCTGCCAGGGTCATCCGAATCCTCATCCAGAAATCACCAACCTGGAAGGAAATCGACCACTCACAACAGGCTCCTGTCTCCTGCTCACTTCAGCATGCTAGGTTCTCTGTGCACCACACTATGCAACAGGCAGCAGGATGAACTCACAGAACTCATGCAGCCACAGACATAATGAATTAGCAATGAAAACCGGGCACATGGAAAGAAATGCCACTGTGTTTCTCTAACACATCTGAGCTGCCAGGAAAAAGCTGCCCTCCTTCAGTAATTCAATCAGCAAAGAGCTCTCCTGACCAGGGCGCCACAGATCTATTACTGACCTTTCATGACTTTCTCTACCTGTCTCCATCTCTCGCTCTCCAAGAGGGAGCCCAGCTACCTTGCAGCATAGAGGTCTTCCGGAGAGAAAATCAAACGCAGGGACAGAAGAGGAGAGAAAGGCAGAGAGACGTGGAGAGGGACAGGGGGACGGTGTCAGAGGGAGGAGGAGATCCAAAGAATGGAAGAGTAAGGTATTGCTTTGGTGACACTTTGATGCATCACCCATTCTAATAAAGCTCTTTGAATTTGAAAGAGTCAAGAGAGGTGGCAAGCCCAGAGAAAGGGTCACCCTCACGTTCCCCTGGCAGGAAAGGACGCAGGACCCCTTGGAGTGGATGTGGACAAAACTTATTCTGCATGTCTGTCATTGGGTGGAGCGGTGGCTCTGTGGCTAAGGATCTGTAGCTGGAAGGTTGCTGGTTCAAATCCCCTAGCTGGCAGAGGAATCCTACTCCGTTGGGCCCCTGAGCAAGGTTTTTAACCCCAACTGCTCCAAGGGCGCTGTACAAGGGCTGACCCTGCGCTCTGACCCCAGGCTCTCTCCCTGTCTGAGTGTCTCATGGAGAGCAAGCTGGGGTATGTGAAAAGACAAATTCCCAATGCAAGTAATTGTATAGGGTTAATAAAGTGATGTTGTTATTATTATTATTCTGTCTGCTAAAGCGCTCCAGTTAGTCCAACACAGAATGTGAATTTGGCCTCAGTACAGCTGCTGATCATTTAGCCAGGGCCAGGAGTGTACTTCTGAGAAACACCCTAGGCTTCACTGTGCAGTACCACGTGGGTACAGACCAGCACTGTGCCATATGGCTAGATCAGCGCTCTCAGACTCCACTGCCAGTGTGGCACATTACCTTAAAAGTTGCTTAACATGCAACACGAGATCTCAACTACTTTCTCAAATGATTACTCTGACAAATACGTCTACCTTTCCTTCATCTCCCCCGAGATGACTGCTTAAAACGTGCAAATAATATTAGATAACAATAAGAAGATCTGTGGACCAGCAGCAAATCAGTACATTTACCCAGCTGATCAAACAATGAGGCTAGCTCAGTAAAGGAAATCAGGTTGGTTATGCAAGTGATCATGATAAACGATTCTTCTGTCTCTCTGGAATTCTAATAGGTATTATGTGAGATACTCCAGTGATAGGCTTCAGCAGAGAAAAACATACTCTTGCAGTCTAAAATAAGAAATGTTTATTCTCACATTTTCTTTTTAGCTATTTCAGCGAATCTGGCAAAGTCCTGAATGCCCACAAGTTAAATCCATTTCAAGCTCTGTAAGATGAAAAAAGTGAAACACAGAAAAGGTACATCTTCCCTAACTAAGTTCATGGAGTTCTTTGAAAAACATCATTTACATATTCTACATAAAAAAAGCATATTGCTGCTCTGGAATAAGTCCAGAATGAAGCAACCAGATACACATTAGTGCTTAAGGCAATGTCCTACATTGGTAGGCTGAAGAAACCAAACTTTTTTAGGCCTTACAGGGATTCCAGGGGGACCTGATACAAGTACGCAACACTGGCAAAAGTGCTGACAAAATCAACCCAGCAGACATTTTCCGAATGAACAGTGAAACACAAACCCAAGGTCACAAGTGGAAACTACATGGAAGCACATTTAAAACTGAGAACAGGAGGCACTTCTTTAACCTAAAGGTTGTGTGAACAACGGGATACAGGCCCAGCGGTCTTGCTGAAGCTGATACCCCAGGCTTCCTTCAAGAACAAGTTACTGACTACCCAATGGTCTAGAGACAGCAAAGTGATTCCTCTCATGTGTAACTGTCCTTGTTTTCAATATTTCAAAGCAAAGAAACATGTTGGTTAATCTTATTGACTGTATAGGACTGCCTGTGCTCATGCCTAAGTTACCAGGCCTGAAATCTCTAACATACTTTTTTCTGGTTTGTATGCAAGAGTCTGGACCTGAGAAATGCTGAAAAGAATCACGCTGCTGTGTTGGTAGTTCCACCTCCCGGTAATGTCAGTAAAAAGGCTCCCGTGTCGAATCGAACAGACCATTGACCCATTGGGAACACAGACCCAACATTGTCTATCCACAGGTGTCTGCCAAATCAACCAGTGTTACAGTGTTACGTCCTTATCTTGAGCTACTGAGACTGAAATTACGTACTGTACAGATGTCCGCGCCTGGTTTAAGTGATGGCGAAAAACATTACTAAATTAGAAAAACTGGATGTGTTCGTGGTAAGGCATTATATTCTAATCGAGTAGGTAATGTCTCCAGTCCCCTGCTCACTAGATTTCATTACTTTATTTAAAGCTCACAAACTGCAGCTCTTTGCCGAAGTTGTAAACTCGACACCCACAGTCATATGTCGCCCAAAACCTTCTCTATGATCTCACGACAACAACCGTCAACCACACCTCTCCTCCTGTAGGCGTCGTCACGCCAACCCTACCTCCCGTTTAGTCGAGCTGAGTTCCTGTCCTCCCACTAGCCAACGTGAGTGTTTTTTACCTGCAGATAGTAATTCAGTACGTCATCTATTTTCCACTCAAAGTGCTTTACAGGTAACGGGGATCCCCTCCACCACCACCAATCTGCAGCATCCACCCCACTTACCCTACATCAGCTATCAGTGGGGAGGAGAGCAGAGTGACGAAGCCAGTCCAGAGATGGGGATCATTAGGAAGCCAATGGGAAGTTTGTCCAGGACGCCAGGGTTACACCCCTACTCTTTTCGAGAAACACCCTGGGATTTTTAATGACCACAGAGAGTCAAGACCTCAGACATCTCATCCAAAGGACAGTGCCTGTTTACAGTATAGTTTCCCCTGTAACTATACTGGGGCATTAGGACCCACATGGACCGCAGGGTGAGCACCCCCTGCTGGCCCCACTAACATCTCTTCCAGCAGTAACCTTCGTTTTTCCCAGGAGGTCTCCCATCCGGGTACTGACCAGGCTCACACCTGCTGAGCTTCAGTGGGCTGCCAGCTGTGAGCTGTGAGTTCCAGGGTGACATGGCTGCTGTCTTAAAGTGCAATTCTTCAAAAATTCTTGCAATTTCCCTTTTTTGCCTGATGCATAACATTCTTTAGGTCCTTTATTTGGGGGGAGGGAATGGGAGGGTAGGAGACGATCTTTTCTGTGTTTGGCAGTTCGAAGGGGGTGGCAAGAGTACACGCTTAGTGTTGGAAATGTGATATCATGTTTGATGTATTTTGTTTCTGCTCTACTGTGTCTCTTTCTTCTGTGTCTACTGAAGGTCTTCCCTGTGCTCTGCTTCTGTATCTCATTATTGAAATACGTGTCTGTAAAAAGTGACTTTTTTACATCGGAGTGGAAAATTTGAAATATATCACGACTAATTATCATACATCGATTACAAAAGTTGCTTTTAAAAAGCTGGTTCTGTTAACTATACATCTGGCGCCTTTCATCCCCTCTACACTGCAGGTATTGAATGTTACCTTCTATACATTCATTTCGGCTAGCTCATAAATATGTAGAAACAAATAACGACCTTCTGTGGGTGTCTTCAAGGACAGCAATAACGTTATGAAATGACGAATATGAATCACCTATGTGGAATATTTGGAAAAGTATTAATTATAGTACTCGTTCATTTCTATTAATCTTCATTAAGTGCAGTGCTGCGTGCGTCTGTGACACTTATTTTTAAATTGGGGGATTCTTTTTCTTCAAATACGGAAAAGAAACAGAGCAGCAAACAGGAGTGCAGCGTCCCTGGGTGGGCTCGAACCACCAACCTTTCGGTTAACAGCCGAACGCGCTAACCGATTGCGCCACAGAGACGTTGACATGCTATCCTGAGATCCATAACAATAACACGGCTTTTATTCGGCGTTTGTTTTCAGTCCACTTCTGGTCTGGTACCTGATCCCATACTGTACCTTCCAAAATGAGCACACTGTGCCTTGTATGCGCTTTAAGACTGACGCCAGTAAATAATTCGATTGCCCGACTTTGGATCTGAACCGGGGATTCGCTAACACAGCGCTTGAGAAAAGTTCATCTAAAGGCAGGTGACTTCACCCGTCCATAGTATAGGGCGCAGATCTGTCTATTCCCCAGGTTTCAGTATGACAGAATAGGATCAAGACGGAACAAATCCCGAAACTGAAAGTAATTAATATAACTAATTTGTAATAAAACTAAAGGAGTTTAAATCTTAAACCAAAAATACCAGCACGCCCTGATAGATTCGGCATTGATGTACAGGACTGGAACAATCCTGCTCTCGTAATTTAAGTCAATCGTTTGACTCTGTGATGGATCAATGACCGTGCAGGTAATGTTCTTACTCTGTCTCCACGTCATCTCCAATCACAGTCCCGCCTGCTTGTCCCCCTCTTTCTAAATCTCTGCATTCCCTTAGTCCTATCTACGTCACTCCCACCTTTCCCTCCCTCGTCGGTTCAAATGCAAAATAGAGACCTAGGGAATTCAGAGCAAGTAAAAGTCAGCAACCTGCTATCAGCTGTCTCTGTCTCTGTATGATCTATCTGTAGCAGTAACCAGGCAGACTTTAGAGCTTAACACTGAATTCAATTAGCAAGGTTCTTATCCTAATCAACCAAGCATAGTCTGCTTTTCCTTTGCGGACATGTAACAACTTCTGCTTTCTTTCTGAACTCCCCTTGGTCATGCTGCTGGAGTTGATCGCAAGCAGTGTTAGCTACGCCCGCACGGTCTTACTGGTGACAACTTTGCAGCTTCTGTATTGCGCAATCCACCGTCTCCTCACCACATGAACACTACAAAAGAGAAATGCATTTGGGTTTCTGAAACGGACCACGGCTGCGTACAGGATGTTAATACTGTGTTATTTGCACAATACATAAAACCTGAGTTTTATCCTAGTGAGAATCCTGGTGTAGAGAGCGGACGTAAATTGCTTCGTATAAGAAACTGACGAGGAACTACTGTATAACTGCACTGCCTTTCGCCACGGCGTCCTGACGGACATTTTCTCACAACATTTTAACAAGGAGCGTGACAGGGTGCCTGTACTATCTTCACTTTCAGCCTTCGCTTTGGCTAGTTTTGTGACTTGAGAAAGCATTACACCTGTGAGGGGTTTTTCAGGTTACTGTTCTAAAAAGGGCACTTGCGTGTTTTAGTTAGTATTCTGGACAGCATCTTCGGTTAAAGCTTAAAAAGGTTCGCCCTTAAAGCCCAGTAATGTGCAGCAGAGGATGGTGGGAGGATAGGCACAGTAAAGTGCGGTAAAGTACCACGAGAGCATAGTAAAAACGCAGTAAAGTGTGGAGAATCATATTGAAAAACGGGCAAAGCAGAGTAAAGTTTGTACTGTAGATGACATTACTGAGCCAAAGCCACTTCACAAGCTATTCCTATGAAGGAAACGCAGGAATAACCAATTAACGTGAATAATGACTTTCAAGTGATGATCTGAGCAGGTCAGGTAGATGCCTTCTGCCGAGCGAGAGCTCTGCTAGTTTTATGTTAGCGCGTTGAATTCAGCCCGAACCCGGCGTCACCCTGACACGTTTACCACGGCAGGTCTATCGCCAGTCCGGAGTCTCAGGATTCAGCTCCGCAAGGCTCTCTTTCTTACCACTAATTCATCGCCTTCTCGGCGGTCATCGCTGCGCAGTAAATCTGGGATTTGGCCTTGTAGGACTCTGATAAACGGTTCGTGTGGTAAATCACGGTATTATTCACAGCCCTGGTACGCAAAGTGCAGTATGCGAGTGTATGAGGTTATTAGGCGCCCCTCCCTCTCTCTCCTCTCCGACCCCCCCTCCGGCTTGCTCATCTCAGAGGCGACCCTGTAATCATCGCGCGATGGGTTTCCCCTTTCAGAGTCCAACGCGGGGTACTGGTGCGCACTCCGGGCTCGGGAGCTGCGCACGCAGCGCAGCGCTGAAGGAGACGGGTTAAGCGCACATTCTTGGTTGGAAGGCAGGGCAAGTGAGGGTAACAGGGCGATCTGATCGGATCTGATCGCCGATCTGATCGGACTGGGCAAATTCCATGATGAATCAATAGTGCTACAATGGCCAACACAGTACGCATGCTGTACGAAATGTTATTGTGATATTGGCACATCCTATTGAACCATTTTTAAGCAGGGAACGGTGACCTTGTGGTACAGTTTAATATCCAACCCTGATATCCGTACATCATTTAACTAACACCAAAATGTACATATATAATTACGTTGTTACATAAGACAAATGGTTTAACTCTTCTTACACTTAACATTTCGCGTTTATATGTCTTCTGATGGAAAAACGCGTCGCGCCGGCGTCAGGTGCTCGGCGCTGAAGACCGCCGGTGAGACAGGCTGGCCTGCTGAAAGGGTGTATCGGCACTGTCCTTCGGATCGGCGGCTCTGCTCGCCCTGTGAAGTGGCGAGGGGAGGGGGGTTGGGGGGGCGCATTGCAAGGCTGGGGGAGGGGCCACGCGGTAGTCCTTTATATGGGGAAGAAGCGAGTTCGCCCGGCGACAGAAAACACCGGCTTCGGGAAAAAACAGCGCCGCATCCCCGCATCCGCATCCCAGACGCCCCGCGCACGCCTCCGCCACACAGCGCCAGAGCCGACCGGCCGCGAACGGTAAACGCACCTGCCTCCTTCACTAGCCGAGCGAATTCGCAACGGGGAAAAAAACGATTTTATCCGGCGTTATACCGCTATACTGCGGCTGAGCCATTTTGGCAGAGTGATGCTGGGGGGCAAGTGCAGGTTGAAGCCATTGTGCTGCCGCTCAGACGTGTCAGGCGGCTGAGGGGTTTCTGAGCATTTAGCGTATTTCTCTGTCCAGCTACCCCCGCCGGATCCGTCTGCTCTCCCTCTTCTCATTATCCCCGTTCCCCTTTATTTTATGCCTATCGGCCATTTTGTCTGGCCCGAATTAAAGAATTGATTACAGGGAGGTGCAGATACGTTTATCTATTTTTTTTTATTATTATTGCTCCAGCTGCTTTGTGAATGTAAGCCGTCGCTTTCAGGAATTATTGCTCACATCTTCCTAGCGGAGGCCGAGCGATGGATGCCGGACAGTTGGCTCCGTCGGAGCCCGTCCCGCTGTCCAGAGACGGGTTCGGGGTTCTGTGTTTGCGTGTTACTGTGTGTTTGCAATTACTGTGAACCACAGTCTTTATGTGTAGGGATATTACACAGGCTTTATACATTACAATGAAAAGAATACGAAAATCATAGAGAATTCTATTGTATTTCAAAGAGAAATGAATTAGGAACAGACCATACACGCTTATAAATACAAATGTGTGGCGCTTCTGAAAGCTTTTGATAATATTGTTACGGCAGAAGAGAAAATACCTTCTATGACTCAAGGGCAAATTATTTTTTTTTTCATTTTTCCCTAACGCGTTTTGCTTTCCTCATATTTATCCTTTTGATTCTGTCCCCCTTGATGAAAAATCGATGCGTGTGTAGGTTCCAAGGACTGAATGTGTGTGTGTGTGGTTGTGTGCGGACGAATGTGTGTGTGTGTGTGGTTGTCTCTGTGGGGGATTGGGGCAATGTCGTAACAACACCTACTGCGAAAAACCACAGTCGTGCATTTATGGTTTACAGTTACGTACGTACACCACGCAAGATTGTCAAATGTCTGGAAACGTCCGTCGAAGAGCAGGACTAACAATGCCAGTTTCAACATTAAGAAGCTGTTAGACTTCAAGTTCATTCCAAAAGAAAAAAAAAAGTACAAGCAAAGACCTTGAAAGAGACTTTGTGAGAAAGCAGTGCGCAGTGGTGCCTTCTGTTACTGTACAGAGCGGACCTCTCTGATCTTCTCAATTCAAAGCGCCAGCCCGCGCGCCGGAGTCACGAGCTTCCTCACACCTTGTGCTCGGGAGCGCTCAGCAGTTCAGCAGTAGGTACAGTAACTGCGAGATCTAGTAATATCAGAATCCCAACTGTATCTTCAAAGCCTAACGATTAATCCACACTGGAGCTGTCTACGGTGCACGATAACGCGTCGTGTTAGATGTATCTTCCCTTTTGAAGAGAGAAAAAAACGGGAAAAACGGAGTGATGCATTATCCCCCTCCTTAAAATCAAATTAAAAAACTGCAGGGTTTCGAGAATGTTTCCCTTAAATACATCGGAAAAATTCCTACAATTCTAATTTTTTGTAAGCATAACAAAGTGTTTTAAATGCAATTTGGTGTTCAGAATCTCAACATATTGTACTTTCTAATAAAAAACCAATGACAGGACATCTTGCTTGTTTCTCACACTCACAAAACAGTACTCGGTTCATTATACTCTAATCGTATACGCTGTAGACGCTCAAGCCTCCAATACGGGCTACCCATTAAACCAGTTTAAAATCAAAGATTGTTTCTTTTTAATCACCAAAGCTTAAATCACTGTCTATATTTAATGCTTGTTTAAAATTAATCCAAGTTTCTAAATCCAAGGTCTTTTCTAAATCTAAAATCTGAAACGGGTGAACCAGTAATAGGAGTCCGGTTTAACAATTGAATGCTCAGACTTAACAACCAGCCCTAACTATCATTTAATAAGTGTTCCCACTGTGTCACCGTGTTTAAAACGATAGGTTTTGCTACAGTTTTGACACTGTTCTATCGGGAGCTATGCAGGTGTCGTTTGTGTGATATGCTATCGAGTTCTTTTTTTAAGTTTGTGTGCAAGAGCACATGTCCGTGTGTTCAAGTGCGAGTGTGTGTGAGGATGGCTGTGATCTGATTCCCAGTGGCAGTTTGGAATTTCAGACTGGAAGCAAGTAGAACTGTTTTATTTACACATGACTGAAAGCATTGAGGAGGATGTTAGGGAGAAAGGAACACGTGCCAATTTAAAAAAAAAGAGAGACATAAAAGTCAGATAGCCATTCTTCAGTTCCATCTTTTCCTCTTTCAATATACATTATTTTTCAGCAGCAAAGATAAATACTAGCCTAAATCCATCCTTTATCTACTTACCCATTTAACTAGAGTTTAATGAATTTACAAAATAGTTTCAGCCCTGTCACAGCAGAAAAAAATGTTTTAAAGCATTGAAGACAATACAAATGGAGTACATGACCAGCTCACGTTGTGCAATGCTAACAGAGAGATGAAGACACAGGGTGAAAAGAGACACCAGACCCGAGAGAGACAGATCAGATGTCAAGGTGAGGAGGCAGTAGGGTTCTAGCAGCAACAGAGCAGAAAACACCGCTCTGTTGGTAGAGGAGACAGCAGAGATCTGACACAAAATAATAGAAGGAGACTGCAGCTTACAGGTGAGGAGATAGGAGAGGCCTCACACAGAAAGTGAGGAGACAGTGTGAATAGGAATGAATCCACTTCTCATGACACTAATCTCTAGCCCAGTAATGGACTGTCTGCACAAGAGTCTGCCCCAACAATACTGTGTATGGTGGTCATGTGTGAGTGGCTCTGTTAATGCTACAGCAGATGCATTCCAATATTGTAGCTGGGTGGTTATAAAGGCTGTCCTGTGGGTGCAGGTTTGGGCAAGGGCAACATGAATCACTCTAAAACAATTGCTGAATGAATATGGGGGATTGTACTGAACTCCATATTGACTGTAAGAGTCTAAGGCCCTGTGACTGGACTGTGTCAGTGTACTGGACTCCACAGGGACTGTAAGAGTCCAGAGCCCTGTGACTGGGCTGTGTCAGTGTACTGGACTCCACAGGGACTGTAAGAGTCCAGAGCCCTGTGACTGGGCCGTGTCAGTGTACTGGACTCCACAGGGACTGTGAGAGTCTAGAGCCCTGTGACTGGGCTGTGTCAGTGTACTGGACTCTACTGTACTCCCCAGAATAGCACTATATAAGTGTGAGAAATTATTACTATTATTATTACATGGACTGTAAGAGCCTACAGCCCTATGACTGGCCTGTGTCACTGTACACATGGACTATAAGAATCTAGAGCACTTCTCTGGGTTATGTCAGCTTTATCCTCATGGACTATGAGAATATACGTAGTTTCTTACTAATGTTTCAGAAGATTGCCATAAGAATATATATAATGTATTATACACCATAGTACTGTAGCAACAGAAGAACAGCTGTTAGGCTGGATAGGAGGCAGGTGCACAAAACCAACTAAAACGGGAAAGAGCCGGAGCCCCCTTAAGGGGAGGGATTATGATCGTGACATTCAGATGGTGCAAGAACGCAGCTAAAAGCACCACATGAAACACATCTTGTCACCTGGCAGGTGCGCTCACAGTTCAAACAGAAGCAGGAACATCAGTTCAGTAAAATAAAGACAATTGTGTATCCTGCGGTGGGAAAGAGTCTATTTGAAAAAAGCAGCAAACAACAACAACGCAATCCATGCTGTGTTTGGATGAAGCCAGAACCAGACAAGACAGACCTCTGTCCAAGAAAAGCACGTGGTGATGACCTATATAGTCAGCTTTACTGTGCCATGAAAAAAATCACTGCAGAGTGCTCTCATCTGTCCCTCTCTGGGGGATTTTTAATTTGAGTCTCACCTGAGGGTTCTATTTGCCTTAAGTTGTTATCCGTATGTGTTTTGCACATCTGTCAGTTCCTCGTTATTATTAATAATGACAGAGTGCTTTGAGAGATGCACGCGTATTTTTCTGCACACAGCTGCCTCTGCTTTGTCTCATACACACGGATGTGAGTGAGAGAAAGAGAGACAGTCTGTGTGTGAGTGTGTGCATGTGTGCAAGCACATTACAGACTGTGTGACTGTGTTCCTGTAACTAAGTCTATGCACATGTGTGCTTCTGGGATTCTCTGCTGCCCTTAATCAACAAACCTTATGTACTGCGCCATCACAGACACGTCTATCTTCCTAGCTGCTGTAATTAATAGCTATTGTCATGTGCTGCCATTGTACAGCATCCCCCTTCTGACTGCAGCAAAAGCACCTGGTATGAGCCCTGTGGCCTGCTTGCCTGCTCACCATCTGCCACAACTGAGGGGGCGATTCATGCAAGCACCAGGGCAAAAAATGACAGACTGCCCGCATGCATGAGAGTGCAGGGGGAGAAAGAAAGGGCAAGAAGAGATGAGGGTACAGGGATACGGGGAAGTGGAGTCAGAAGATGGAGGAGAAGTGACAGATGGAGGACAAAAAGAAAGATGGGGAGAAGGATGGAGAAAGGATTAAGAGCACAGGAGAAAGATAGGGCGTTAGTAGGTGGCAGATGACTTAGGGGGAGACAATGTGCCATGCGTGTAACTGACTGCGGTCAGTTGTCCTGCAGTCAACTTTCAGAGGAGGGATCTGCCCAGTCCAATAGCCCAGGTAGGGTCACCCGATTCCAAACAATCTGAAAGGAAACTGTGGTTTTTGAAAGCGGACAATTTGTTACAAATGATTGCCAGATGACTTGATGTAAAAAAACAGTCACTGTGAACTGATCACAATTAAATGGTTCCATGCCTTTGGAAGGTGACGATGTAGTGATTCTCCACAAAAGCTCTGGGATGGAGGCTCTCTAGGACACCAGCTGGTGACAAAGGATCTAGAGTATGAGCCCCTCAGTCTAGTGAAGCTATTTAATGGAGTTTATAATGAAGGTTCAGGAGGGATGACAACAACCAAGTTCAATCAGACTCAGCCGTCAGTAATTAGCAATTGCTTCTGACATCCATTCTTCTCCCAAAACGCTATAAATACCTACGAGATCCCTATCTCTCTCTCTTGCATGTCTCTTGCACCCCACCTCCACCCCATCTCCACCTCTGCAGCTACCCCTTGGTCACCCCGCAAGGGGGTCCTGGCCTCCTTGTCCTCTGGCCAGGAGGTCAGCCCTCAGGCGAGCGGGTTAAGCCACAATTTCACTCCATAATCCTTTCATGACGCTTTCATCTTGGGTGTTGTCATTCCTACTGAGACCTAAATCTCAAAATAAACAAGGAAGGGAGTAAAGAAGAAACCCAGGCAGAGCACAAAAGCAACATGACTACTGCTCAACCTGTGTGTCCAATCCATGAGAGGGGCAAAACCTCCCATTGCCAGCCAGCACCAGCCACACCAAGGATGGGCTTTAACTGGGACCTGCAACCACTGCTCTGGTATTGCTTAGGGAAGGGGCAGACGTTGATAAGAAATCACCTACGTTGGGTGAGTGTGTGTGCATGTGTGTTTGTATGGCAAACAGAATTGAGAGCTCTCCCCTCCAGCCCCACAGACAAACTCTTCATTGAGCTATGAATCTGTCAGGGTTAATGTCTGTAATCCATTTTTTAATGACTGTCTTACATAACATAACAAGAGAGAGAGAGGGGAGGAAGGGGAGGGAGCAGTGAGGGATTGAACAGAGAAGAGAGGAGAAATGTATCTGACAGACGATGAGCATGATCGTGAAGTTTTAAGAACAAGAAAGTGCCTTGATGTTCACACATAATGATGAGTGTGAACTTGTGTGTTTCCTTGTGTCTGTGTGTGTGTTTGCAGGCATGTGTCTATGCACGAGCGTGTGTGTACCAGCAGAAGTCTCCAATGAAACTGGGTCAGGCATCCCAGGTACTCTGTGAGAAAGAGAAAACAGGCTTCTGATGAAGGGCAGGCATTTTAATAGCAGAAGAAACAGAAGGAGGTGGGGATAGGACTGACAGCAAATGGAGAAAGACAAACGAGAGGAGGAAGGAGCAGCTGGAGAGAGCAAAGAAAGATGTGAGAGGCCCAAAGAAAAGAAGAAAAAAGATAGAGAGAAGGAAAAGAGGATATAAGAAAGAAAGAGGTGAAAACCAGGAAGAGGGAAGCTTCAGTGAGAATCTTTGAAATGTTACATAATGAAAGAGATTGATAGAGATTGATAGGATGTTATACAGGGATGCAAAATCACATTAATCAACCAGCTCTGTTCTCAGCTTCCTTGTGTTGCTAGGCTAACCTTAAATAAAAGCAAATCTAGTTCCAGTCATACAGCTCTATCAGTTTGGTGAAGTTCTTCAATACCATGTTTATGTCAGCTGCTACTATTGTCGGGCAGAGGAAAGTTTCTCTATGCAGTATGAATGGAAGTGTGGCCTGTAACAGACGTAACACCAATAATGGGCTGATGTAATGCAATAATGGAATAATTACAACAGGGAGAATGGGTTTCCCTTAGACCAGGGGGTGGCAGTCTTACATAATGAAAAAAGTGAACTAGTAAATTATATACATGTACGTTTTTCATTGTATGGATAATGCACTTACTTCAAGTTAAATAACGAATTAATTAAATCAATTAAATATGTGCAGTGCTGAAGTACTGAAGGTATGTAGCTTTCATGTTCTTCACTTTTTAGTGGGCAATGCAGACTCAGGGATCAAAGCTTGGATCCACTTTAAATGGGAAACTATGAAATAAGTGATTATATTACCAATGCGTTTTTGTTATGTCCCAGTAAGAACGTGAAACCAGGGACTTAAATATTTAAGTAAATATGAGAGACTGGGGGTTAAATATTTAATGATTTGAAAAGATCCCTGGTTCCACATTCTTACTGTGATGCGCATGACTATGCATAACTGTATGTTAAAATGCATATCTGTAAATTCACAGACCTACGGCCACAATCTTTACTTTTAGAGGAATCTGCATTTACACAACAAAAACTTTATTGTGAATTCCCAAAGACATTTGGAATTTTTAAGCTCATTTTCTGGTCGGAAGATGATTTTACTCAACACTGGTGGAGCATGTTGAAGCGATGCCTAGAAAATGTTTCCGCGGGGATTCTACGTTATTTCTATGCGCTGCGCCCAACGTGCAGCCCGCATCACCTGAGATCCACCAAGGGGGTGAGTCTGAAGGCTGAGGAGGCAGTGCTGATGCTCATCTGTCACATTGGCAGTGTACAGTCAATGCAGCTGATTTTGAAACAATGCATACACGCAGCCTGAACATCAAGCTAGGCTACCTTTGGCTTCAGTTTTGCGCTCGTGTTCTTTAATCGGGAGGCTGAGATTCAGCCTGGGAGGGTGAACAGAAGCTGATTCTTTCCGTAGGCTCAGATGCATCTTTCATTTATAAAACAATAGGAAAAACACCATCCTTTCCACCCAACCACAGTGTGGTTAAAGGAGTGTGCTCAACTGGGAAAAAGACACAGTAAAGCTTTGAAGAAAGGCTAAGAAAGGCAGAAATGAACTGAATAAATTAGGATAAAAAAAGCTCAGCTTTAAAATATCAGACCGCCATCATGGGATTTCACCAGCAAAGGAGTTATATAAACACATGGCTGAGAGGGAGGGAAAGAGGGGGGCTCTGCGAGACACAGTTCCTGTGAAAGGATGGGAACATTTATTAACCAGGACAATATCATCCTTGTTCACCTCTAAAAACAAGTGGCAGATGGAGCCTGTGCCACAGCACATCTAAAGTAAACAGAGCCCCTTCTCCTGGCTGGAGGAAACCCTTCACTGCCTGCTGACAGCAATGAGAGGGAGAGAGAGCAGGGTGAGGGAGGGTGGGAGAAAGGTGCTGATAAGGGAGAGAGAGAGACTGCAGTGTCAGGAACACATCCGCTGACCGCTACACACACCCTCTTGTAACCTGTGACAGGGTTAGGCACAATTAATGCTAAGAAATGGGAGGACATTCCTGTTCCACTGCACTGCGGAACCCAGGAGCAGGGAGGCAGGTGAGGCAAGTGAGGCAGGATGATGTAGGGTAAAACTGACGGGGAAATACAGGTATCCCAACCTTCTTTTGAACACCTTCCAGACCGTCAAGGTGTCACTTAGACCACAAGAGGCAAATGCTAGGGTTTTATTCCAGAGCCCCTGGTGAGCCAAGAGAGAAAGAAGCAAAGAGATGTGCCTGCGTAACCACACATGCTTGTACAATCACACTCGGTTAACAAAAAACTGTGAAAGACCTCAAGAAAAATGCTATATATCTAACAAAGTAAGTGGGTTATTTAATTTAGCATGGAGGTCGGACCAAAAGAAAACAGAAGAAAATAGCTCCTCCGGGAGCTCAAGACACCTGTACTAGAGTATTCCCCCTAGTATACTAAAATAAACCATGGTGGGTGTTGCATGCCTTTTCTGTAATATTTTCAATTTCCGCGGGATCACCATCAAGACTATGAGATCGTGCCTTGGTAAACTATCGGAGCCATATGCACAACCCTGCCAGTATGACCACACTACGGTGAACATAGACTGCGCAGTTTCAGGAAAACAAGTGATATTGACTGCACTACCATCGCCACACCAGAAGATAAGACCTGCTGTGTTTTTCTTGCTCTGCAGCAGTCACTGGTTATAGTTTGTTTTAAGTGTAAACCATTCAAAAGCTTTTTAAGTCTGTTCTTTAGAGACGAGAGGCGATTGCACATCTGTCACAATGCAATCCTTGATTATATAACGATATTTGCCTCCTCACCGCTTTTTCTCCGAAACGCATGTAGTGTAACTACAGTTTCTCGTCTAGGGATAGATCTAATAATCACAATGAAACTAACAACAACAACAACAACAATCTTCATTATCACGACCAATGACTCCATCTGGAGGATTAACCTTAAATTTGGTTGTGTTTGTGTGCCTCCTGGATTAAACCCTCCATCTGTCCTTAAAATACATTGCATTCAAGGTTGGGGCTTTCAGCACACCCAGGATTGTGTCAGAGTCATGTCTGACTGAATATAGGAGTGTGGCCGTCTCATACGTGTGTGTGTGTGTGTGTGTGTGTGTCTGTATCAGTGCAAGCAACACGTGGGTTTTAAGTGCCCTAAAGAAGTTTCAGAGAAACATATCAAGAAAAGAAGAGATGGGATGAGTGTTACACTAGCTGCCAGGAGATAAGATATGCCACATGAAAACTTCAGCAGCAGATATAGGACAAGGTCATATATTGTACAGTAGCTGTGAAGCAGAGAACCATCGTCTCTCAAGTTTTACGCCTATGTGAGCTCCAGCAAACTAAAAGTTTTTCACATTTTACTGACAAATCATGAATATCCCCACTTCAGAATTTGAGGACACAAAACAAAGTATAATAATGTGTCCAACTTCATCATCGAGCAACTAAATAATAATATATACTAAATACTAAATAATAATAATCCAGGCTCTGGACGCGTGACTGATGGTGCTCAGACATCCGAAAAGACAGATTGTCGATTCTAGAATCCCACTGATTTATAGATATTGATCTTTCCAAATGGACAGTGCCAGAGTATGTGTACATATCTGTACACATATCTGTGGTTTTCTATCTGTAGTAACTTTTGTTCCACTGTGAATTTCTTGCCGACTTACAAACTTATAGAGATGCAAGAATCAACAACCATTTTCTTTCCTGTCTTATGAAATAATGCTTTCTGTAACTGATGTTTTCAGAGATGATGTCTAATAAGCATTTTAAACTATTCAATTTTGATAATAATATTGCTTCTATCGCAACATAGAGTCCTCCTACCAGGAGCGAGTTGGGATTTCAAGTGAAAGAACGTGTTTAAGACATCACGTACAGCCCTCTCCCTCTTCCAGCACCTCTGCCTGTGAGTCTGGTTGACACAATGTTTTTGCAGAAAAAGAGATGAAACATCTCCTGACTGTGGGCAACCAAACTGACCCCCCCCTCACCGTCCACTCTCAGTTTCCCACCCAGAAAAGGGCTGCTTGTCTGTGGGAGCTGCCCCTGGGTAGAATTTCTGAGGCCAGCCATTGGAATTGGGGGTTTGCCAGGCGCCCAGTTGTGCCAGGCTGATCCAAATTGTCCAGTCACGCATTGCAAAACAGGGCTCTGAACCAGCCAGGAATCAAGAGGAGATCAAAATCTGCTCTGGTCCCATGCCCACCTTCCCAGTACAGACAGCCTGGAACTGTCCGAGAGTGCCTATGAGTTGTGCATGTCCAGAATTTTGAGCATATGGCCAGCAACCATGTCACCACGTAACCATGTAAGCGCTAGTTTCCCTGTCTCAGATCCATCTCTATGTCACCTGTCTCCCTCTAGCTCTTCTGGCTCTCTAGAGTGTGCAGTATGTGACCCATCTTGTCTGCATCTTCCTCTCTCCCTTTGTCTCCTGTCAGCTCAGGCTATATAGATGAGTAGAGCTTGACTACTTGCATAGCTCGGTTTAACCATGCTGTCCCTTCGAACCTCTCAGCTCCAGGATGAAGATTGAGACTGGCCTGTCACATTCCCCTGCCCCCGAAGTCGACCCCCAGGCTGAGCTGGAGTTCGCGGTGGCAACGGAGGAGGATTTTGAAGAGATCATGGCCATGAGCCAAGACATCTACGGAGGGCTGGACTACCTGCCGACGCGCTACAAGGCCTGGTTGCAGGAGCCCAACCGCACCGTCATCTTGGCACGGAAGCAAGGCAAAGTGGTATGAGTTCCTACCAGGCTCCTCTTGCTAGGACATTGATGTTGCTTGCTGCACTTCTCACCCAAGATAAAAGGACAGTCCCCTGGCACCCTCTCAGATCTGGTTACTCCAATAAATCCACATGGTACTTCTGCGTGGTGGACTTGCCCAGTGCTTTTCCCAGGTTTTTGCCTTGCCAAACCTGCCTGAAGACTGGTGCGAAAGACTCCTTACACACTTTAGTGTGTTGTTGCCGTGGGAGACCACAGTGGACATTTGCAAGAGCACCCTTGAATTATCCTTAAAATGCCTCCGTTGAGAATCACACATCTGTACACCGTGCTACTGTTGAGCGTGAAAAATAGGTCACGTTTGAATGTCTTAAGCTCAGCCCCTTAAACTGGGTTAGATGACTACTGTAACACACACAAAAAACGAACTCAGCTCTCCTTTATACAAGTAGATAACAACTAGGAACAGTCCATAGGGAAATGATAGACATACTGTACTACCTTCACTGTAAGAAATAAATATTTGCAAATAGTTGCCCTAATTGTTTTCAAGTAGGTGGATAAAGAAGCAAAGACTCTTGATTATTATTTTTGCTGCCAAATTTAGAGTGAATACAGTTACAAATGTGTCTACATATGGAGCCAGCAGGCATGTGGGCCAGTGGGCCCTTACAGCACTAGTCAGTCAGTTCCAAACTATTCCGAAATCTTGAGCTGCAAAGCAAGCACTACCTTTGTACATGACTCTATGAGACAGGCCGGGGTGAACACGGTGATGATTACCACAAACTCATACGGAAAGCAGGCCTTTCTGCTGCGCACGTATCAAAATGCCAGGGCATTGTCACACTGAACACGCTGGAATTCACTCACATCAAGCACTGCAAATTCACCCCCACAAAGACAACGCTGCCTGGGCCTTCAGTGACAGGTCCCAGCACCACAGCTTGCTGCCAAGCCAGAGTGGTACTTGGGGACCTAGAATAAACTGGAGTAGGCCAGCACAGTGCGCCATTGTCTGTCCTCCTTGACATGCAGACTGTATTGGCGTCACTTCATTCCCTCCTCGTGCTTGAAAATCAATCCAGTATTAACAGAGTGCTGTGCCCAGAGTGCCAAGGTTAAGTGTAGTTACAGTACACTGGCGTGTCCAATGCTACAGTTTTAAACCCTATTGATTATGGCATCATTTTCCTCTCTCACCAGATATACAGTATGTCATAGAAACAGCACGTGTCAGATAATCGATGGACTGTAATGATTCCCTCTCAAACTTAATATCGACCCCTCCCGCTCTCTGCAGTGTGCCAGGGAGTCAATATGTGTGACTAGCGATGGAGTAGAATCCACTTTTGACCTCTTTTCGTGGCCGTTTCCAGTGGTACCATGGCGCCCCCTGTGTGTCTGTACCACGCCTCCTCACTCTCGCTCTCTCCTGCCAGATTGCCCTGGAGTCAGTCTGCGTGATTGATGATGGGGAGACCGTGCTGGTGGAGGGGCTGCGTGTCGCCCCCTCAGAGCGGGGCAAGGGTGTGGCCGGGGTGCTGCTCAAGTTCTGCTCACAGCTGATGAAGGCCAAATACCCTGAAGTGAAGGTCACCCGCCTCACCCGGGACGACAGGCTGGGACCCAAAGACTTTCAGAAGTACCGACTCATCACCAAGCAGGTATAGACGCACAGTCACGTACTGGTCCATTGTAACAGACTAATCCACTAACACAACCAGAATAAAACTGTACAAACTAGTACTGCAACAATAAGACTAATACTGACACTGACATACTAACACTAATGCCACTATCGATACACAATGAGAAGCAATGAGAGTAATGCTTGCGCTGACACAGTAAGACCAACACCGGCAATGGAAAGATCAATTTATTTCTTTCTACAAGTGTTGCCATTTAACATCAGTGTTGCTATAGGGTGACTCATTGTGAGCCTTGGCAAGGAATGCCAAGGCTGGGCAATTTAAGAGGCCAACTTTCATGAGTAAAACAATTCAGACAGCAAAGCGTGGAAGGTAACTTCATCATACCTTTGATGGTCTACAACCTTATTGCATTTTATCAGACTTTTAGGACGTGAGAAACTGGAAGTCATGGGTGCAATTGCAGTGTTTCTCTAGGGTACTGTGAGGACGTCACGGTAACCATGTAGCCATGCTGGCTCAATGAGTTTCTTCTTCCTGGACAACACCTTTATTCTCTCTGTCTCTCTCTCACTAGGGGATCCTCCTCGTCCGCTTCCGAGCTGAGGACCTCAAGCTGTGTCTGCAGGAGCTGGGGCTGGAGGCGCTGACCCCCGAAGCCACCCCCCAGCCGGCAGCCCCCGTGCGCCTGGACCCCCTGGCGGCCCGGCACCTCTTCCTGAGTGCCGGGCTGGCGCGGGACGTCTTGCCCAATGCCACCATCGTCCAGGACTGGCAGCCCTTCAAGCCCCTGGCCAGCAACATGACCATCCTGCTGAAGAAGGACATCGACTGGATGGTGGACGACGCGGAGTCGCCCAGCGTTGCCAGCCTGTGTACCTTCCCCTTCCGCGTGCCCATCGGCGAGGACTGGTACTACCTCAACATCGACGTTTTTGGGAAGGACCTGGAGCCCGTGCGGCGCCAGTTCCTTGCCCACCTGCGGCGCCACACGGAGAGCCTCCATGGCCACGTCATGTGCCAGCTGTTCCTCGACCCACCGCTGTGGCAGCCCCTGGCCGACTTCTGCCGCAACACGCTGAGAGTGGAGCTGGTGAAGGGGTACACCGAGCAGTGCGTGGTGGAGTCCGACCTCGCCTGAGATGCCCATTCAGTGCCCCTAACCCCCCAACCTTCCCCCGCCACCCCGGAAAACACAGAAAGAGGAGGAAAAACAGTACAGCAGGATTCCCACTCTGTGAAGAACCGAAAAGCAGAATGCAAAAGAAACACTGCAAAAAAAAAAAAGCAACAGCAATTAATAACAGCAGCAAAGATGAAACAATCATCACAGATATTCCAAGCTCACCTTCCGCCCCTGCCCTCCACCTCAGGAGATTAAAAACGAAAGGGGGGTCAGGGAAAAAAAACAAGCAAAGGAACACTGGATAACAGTGGTTAAGCAAAAAACGTAATCAAAAATGAAAGAAGAAAATTGTCCCCACAAGCTAAACTTCCAGTGTGCTGAAATACTAACAAATTTGAGCACAAAACCCATGCTGAACGTATATCGCATTGCTAATATCCAATAATGGGTCCGCACATGTACGCATATTTATTACGTATTTATCTGATTCAGTGTTTAAACCCTTGAAAAACAAGGGACCCGGGTAGCAGACCCATGGTGTTTCAGACTGGCAGCAACACTTTTCTGTTTCTTCTGAAGAAGTAATCATCTGCAGAGCCCCAGCATGGTCATTCTGAAAGCCACAAACCTGGTGGTGGTAGCACTAGCCTGTGATCTGGACCTGGAGTGAAGGAGGTTTTGGCCAACATAGAAAAAATACACTTAAGAGAACAGGCACCAATGGTTACAGCCCATTGTGTGTCACATAAAACCCAGCAATGTTTTCAAGCAAACGGAAACTGTTTTTCTGCAGAGCACAGGTCCAAAATCCCTGAAAGGTTTGCCAGGAGATGATAAGGTATTTGTGTCTGCCCAGATAAAAAATGACGTTAACTCTTCATTCCAAGAATCGTTCTGAGGTTGTACAGTACAGTATTAACAGTAATAATTAATGCATCAACCTCATTTCCTCTCGTTCTCCATCGAGCAAAGCAATCAACTACGTAGGGGTTTTGTGGTGTCGGTGTCACAGAGGGTCACAAAGACAGTTATATTGGCATGAGAAATTTGACTAATTCCTAGTCAAAGTCTCTTAACTTTATTTGAAATTGTTTGCTGTGGTTAGCTGCTATTTCACCCAGGAAGGATAATACCAGAGTAAAATACTGGAACAGCAGCTTGTTCCCTTCAGTACAAAAACTTTTAAGTATTCAGGTTTTATGTATGATGTCATGTGAGTGCAATTTAGCCTGATTTAGATGCTAAAATCTTATCCTGGCACTCACACAGACATTTATTTTACTGTGATTTACAGTTTTGCATTCAATTCCTAATTAGAGACTCAAAGTTTGAAACAAATCTGTACTTTGATTTACTTTTATGAAAACCCCTTTCATGTAGCACTACAGAGTTTGTCTTATTTATATATGAGTGAACCATGCTCTAAAGAGGAATTATATTTATATATGGAATATATAAGTGGCATTTTTTAGATGTGGAAAGAAAATGGCGGTGCCCTACGCTGGAATATTGTAGATATTTTATCTTCTCGTAATTTATTTATTATTTAGAATTAAATAGCACTTGCTATTGTCCCCAATATTTCCATTTTTTAAAACGTATTTATGTGGCATTCCAATGTGAAGAGATTCAGTTTGCTTTTCCTGGGGGGGATCAGCAAACAGCATTTTAAACCAACAACTGCAAGCTAAATTCTAAACCATCCGTTAATAGGTATTAAAAAGATGACATAGTTACGGATATTTGCAGTCAGGATAACAACAATCTAGACCCTGAGATAGTTCCTGTTTAAAAACTGTTTTCAGGGTGTATAGGCCCATAAAACTAGACAGGGAGACTCGCTGCAAGAAATAACAGGATGCTGTCACATGTTGACCATGGCATGGCATCAGAAATTGGTACACTACTGGTCTGACTTGTACATTGAAAATATGTTCATTTCAATGCACAGAAGACCATTTTGCTGCTGTTAAAAAAGAACTCACCTTGCGAGATACTTTTCAAACACTCCTATCACGCTTGCTCGGCGCATATCAAGTTCTGACAGGCGAATAGGCAAGTCTCATTTCCAGCAGAAAGAATAAATAAATGATCAGGACACAGCGGAACAGCAGCAGGACACAGGGACCACAGATGATTCTGATGCATGGCAGGAAAATGAATAGACATCACGTCAGAGCACACGTAGGGATGCGTTTTACACAGGAAGAAGACAAACATACGAACGGCGAAAGGCATTGCGGACATGCAATACTGTACAGAAAAGTCAATGTACATCCCAGTACATGATTTTGTGCAAATTTGCCTTTTTTCGTGTGTGTGTGTGTGTGTGTGTACAAAGCTAAATTTCGTCACCGCGTGATGGTAATGCAAATAATGAGGAAAAATTAATACTTTTTTAATTTTGATACTCATGAGGTCAATTCTCATATAGAGATGGAAGACAAGATGCTATGATATTCTTCTAACCTTAGTTTAGTACTCGTGATTGGCACACTTCTGAGCCAGATTAGTTTTTTTTTAAATATTCAAAAAGCAAAGGAAGAATCCGATGTTTTAATTTCCTAACAGTGAGCACTCTGCTACCAGTATTACTTAACCAAACAGCTAGATTGTCTCACGCTTTGGACAGGTGTTACTTTGAAAAAGGTATCAGTGTAGGTCCGCACTTTAGGGAGGCTCGGTTTCCTGTCA
Source organism: Atractosteus spatula (assembly GCF_055471065.1). NCBI lineage: Eukaryota > Metazoa > Chordata > Actinopteri > Semionotiformes > Lepisosteidae > Atractosteus > Atractosteus spatula. The sequence goes on along the minus strand of NC_142708.1, from coordinate 70,365,435 downwards.
GGAAGGGAACATTTAAAACGTTGAACCTGGAGGAAAGTGACGGAGCAGGAGGGGAGATTCCTTAATGGCGAACCATACTGCAACGAGCAAATTCCTCTCCCTCGATTTGAAAAATTCGTCAGCCTCCATGTTAACACATAAAAACACATCCACTCCCTCAGTCAATGCGCCTACAGAAAAAACTCTGTTTGCACTGTGAACGGGAAGAAAGGGAGAGACAACCACATCCAGTGTGAATAGGAAAAAGAAAACTCAGCATTTACTTTGGGATTTTTTGTTTCAAAAGGACGTTGATCTTTTTTTTAATTTGACGCATGTGCTTTTGTCAAGATTGAATGGATACGAACGAAGATTTCGCCTACACCTCTCCCCCAATGAAAGTCAAAGGAAGGATATCGAGAACTGCAATCTCAAAGTTTCTCCCTTTTCTGTATTTGCAAAGACTGGTGACATCTAAAAACTGGGAAAACAATATAAATTTAAGCATATATTTTGGAAATTACTGGAAGAGAAGAAACTTGTAAAATGTCCAAATCTATAATCTCGTTTGGCAATGTTTGACTTTAAGACAATTCACAGCACATTTCCAATGACTGAAAGAGTGAATCACAAGATTTCAGATTCTACACCATCTGTTCATAACATCCAGTAACACAAAGAATTACTTGACACAATGACTGACTTACTACAGTACACTGGCAACCAACCCTTTTGAAAAAACCTTACTGTACATATTAAATTGGTGTTTTTCTCCACCTCACAAGAGAAGTTCTTAAAGTTATGCACTCATCTGAGGAAACATGTCCACTTGGTTTATCGTCACTAAAGATCCAGACACACGGACCACCACTTCACATCAGCTAAGAGCTTGAGCCAGAGAAGAGCTTGGAGAGCATGGTTTCATTCCATATTCTGGACAGAGTGACCTAGTCCGGCTGCTGCTGATGGCTAGGAAGAAGTCTACTGCTCTGAGAATGCACTTTAACCCTTCCGCAGAACCCCACCCATTTGCAATCCCAAACCCAATCCCCCTTCCAATCCAGGACCTCAAGGGAGAGGGGGCATTTCATTTCGGTCAACCTATTGTCAGAGTTGCAAGTGCGCTCCAGTTACAGCCTAGTCTCTTACTGGCATCTTGAGCAAGTTGCTGAAACCACAAAGGAATGTCTGAAGAACAACAAGATCTGAACCCCCTGCTGACATCTGACATTTTGCCAACAGAGAGGAACGCAAAATCCATCACTCCAAAGCAAGCAATTAATGTGAGTGAAGACAAGTTTTATCAGATGACACACAGACAAGGGCTTTGATGCAGAAGCTCACCTGGGCTTTTGCTCTGTGGCAGTAACTGCTGTAGATGAGTTTCCTCTAGGGCATAAAAGTAACAGGTCATGGGGCTCTGCACTGTGGGTTAACACTTGCATTGGGTTACTAAACTGCTGACAAGGATCCAGATACAATGGGTGAATTGTTTAGTTGGTTGTGCTCTTCAGTGGGTGGTCTTAAAGGATCCCAGACTGTGCCCTGCATTTCACCGCTGCACTGCCCTGCCAATCAGCTCCTGTATTGCAGCAGTGCAACCTGGGATTCAGACACAAGTCCCCTGGCACAGCCTTAGCTGGTTTCTACATCACAGCCCAGTGTTTGTGGATGTGTCCCAGAAATCTGATATAGGATTTGAGGCCACAAGTTGGTCACAGTGGGTTTGGCATCCTGAGCTGCATGGTTTGCATTTCAGAAGGTTAATTGGAAGTGACAACATAACAAAACAGGTCATTTGCATTGTGTTTAAATTATAATTGCTAGATAACCAGCACCCCCCCTTGTATTATCTGTTATGGGATATTATACTATGCTGGGCTGGCCCACCCTGGGCCTTTGTGATCCCATGCAAATGTGGCCAACAGCTGCTGTCCCCCAGAAGTGGGCAGTGGAACTGCATCTTTACTCTCCAATGGACAAGTTCATATTTTAGACTTTTAAATCAACAGTGCTGGAATCCGTAACCCTCACCCTGAATATTTTGGAAGAGGTACTACACAGCAGTTTCCCTGTCCTATTTCTGATCTTTGATCTGCTCTTCTGGGCTTGCTACAAGCTCTGGGAGAATGGAAGGGCATTATGATCAAAGCCACCATCTCATCCTGACCAACACCAAACCCAGTGCCAAATGTCACAACTCAACAAATGAGTATTGGAACCAATACTTTGTTGCACTTTAATGCCTCTTAGTATATATCAAAATCTGGATGAGCACTGTAAATGCTGTGAGTTATTCATACAATAGATTAATTGATACCCTGATTGCACAGCCCTACTAAATAGATAGAAACTGAAGGGCATTTAGATAAGACAGGCAAACTGACAGAGAGAAAGGGAGAGATGTCCTCACACTGCCTGTGACTTCCTGCACAAGCATATATTAGCCCTGTTCAGAAAGGCCTTCATCCATTGTTTAGTTTTTAGGTTTTCCAAGGCAACTTCTTTCTATTCAAAGTTTGAATTTTGTGTATCTCAAAACTAAAGAATAAGACAGGGCTTACAAGCAGTGTTTTCATCAAAAAAGCTCCTACTCTCCCATTCCCTCTGTCTTTGATGTCCTTTGCTAGAGAGGCTCTGATCGTTTTAGACTATGGTCCCAGTAACACACACTGCGCTGAGGGCACTAACAGAAACCCTTCAGCACACCAGGAAACTACAAACCTATATTTTTAAACAGTTTTCATATGTGCAGTGTGTGTACATGGATATCCTTCATATACATGTACTGGGACTGCTATCAATAATCTCCTTTTGTGTTTTTATTTTTCTATTTAATTGCATTGAGAGGGCACTATGAAATCGTATGACAGAATGTTGAAGCAATCTAATGGCGTCATGCCTTCTGGTTGTGCAACTGTAAGACTTGAAAGGTGATTTTCTGCATTTACCATACATTTCCTCTGTGATGTACACTATTTACCTGGTTTTCACTGTTCTTCAAAGGTTTTACCATTACTTCCCATGTTTGTCTGCACTATGATGTAGTAATAATGTAGTCCTAGTTTCCTAGTAGTAGCTTGTAATGTTGGTATAGTCAATTATTGGATGTTTAACATGGAAAAGTGTGGCATTTGCTTGGTCTAGTGCAGTCAAGTACAATGGAAACATGGTAATATCATATTAAAGGGCAGTAAAGGCTGGGTAGACTAGTCTGACATGAAAGAATGGGTCCATGTGTGAACGTACTGTGCCCTTTTATTCACCAGAGTATTTGAGTATCTCTGCAGCACTTTATAAAACTGTGGGAGGATTGTTAGACAAGTGAAGTCATTTTCCCTCTGCCACTTTAAGACTTTTCCCACTTTTGCCAGAGGTGTAGCTGGGGATAGAGTCTGTAGGGAGTCACAGCTAGAAACAGGAAGCTGCAAAGAGGTCATACTGCACTCTTTCGGTATAGGTAAAGGTGGAATGAGTTCTGGATATTTTGGGAAGTAACAACAAAATGAATTACTCTTGGTGACCTGCACAATTACAGTTATGTATCTCGTATTCTGCAGAGCCGCGTGGCTGCGACTTTGCAGGTACAGTAGACCCGCCTACTGAATTTAACTCCCCCATGGCATTCACATGCTGGGATTGTCAGAACTGTTAACACTGAAATCCTCCTCATTCTCCTTTTTTTTTGTTGGGTTCTGTTCTACATTATATATAGCATTTCTTTCTGTTTTAGTAACTTGGTTTGTTTCTGATTTTCTCTGTCAAAATAATTCCTGATCATTTCAACCCCCCCCCCCCCCCATCTATATTTGCTCCATACAACATCTTTCAAATCTCAGTCCAATAGCCCATTTCTGATAGATCTGCTTTCGAGCAATCTATTTTCAAAGTAAAAACAAAAAAATGGAAAACTGAGTACTATAAAGGGAGTCTGTTTCCAGTCGAATTGTTTTCGTTACCACAGATCTTTACCTAAGATCAGGCTATCTACAACCCACCCATCCTTTAGAAGAAGGATGGATCTTTTTTAATTTCTTCTGATTAGAGATGTGAGGTGGAGGAGCAGGTGGTGAGCAGGGAGAGATCAGAAAATGTTAAACTGGACATTTGCCATTGGTCAACCGTTTAAACCGTGGCATTGTAGCTTTCCCTGTTGGGAACTGCTGTATTTTGAATACAAGCAATTGGAAAAGCTAATGTAAAAGGTGTTGCTGAAAGGAAATATTTACTTCCTTCCCTGTTCTGACTAGAACTGACCAGATAGGTTTATTATGTCACAGTTGCCTCCTGAGTGATACATCCTCTATTTCTGTTACTTTTGCTCACGGCTGTGACATACCTGTGCAATTTTGAATTGAAGTCAGTGATGAGGCTGAGATCTACACATCATTTTACAAGGACAATCACCTAACTAACAGCAGGGAAGAAAATACAGTGGAAAATTATCATAGTCACATGGTCAGTGCCACAAAGGCTGGGTTATTAGACATGTCATAGTCAAGGTTATTTTAAAAGGCAGCTCAACAGCACCTCCTGTGGCCTGCTATGCACCTGCAGGCTTGCAGTGACATCACTGAGAGCAGTTAAGCTCCTCCAATTGGTGTGAACAGCCTATCAATATGACCATTCTTCAAGAACAATAAAGTGAAATAGTCACTGGGCAACTAGAGACAAACGACTGAAAAGGAAGCTGTAACTATTATCCAAACCTTGAAAAAAGACCAAATAGGCAGCAGCATAACCAGAGAAAAGGAAGCATGGTTCTTCCATGATTATTTGGTCCAAGGTGCATTTTTTTGACAGCCACTTTTTAAATAAATTTTGGAAGAATAATGTGGCAAGAGCATTAGAGAAGCAAAAGAAAAACAAATCATATTTTCTTTATGGTTCCAGTTTGTAGCTGCGTCAGCATGAGTAGACTGCAAAGGAACAAGTAAAGGTTTATTCCATGCTGAAAAGAGAAGAAAAAATAGAGTGTGAACACATTTCCTTTATTTTCACCCAGACCTAGGTTTAGGATTTTTAACTGGACATTATGCAGACATAAAAGTTTATGATGGGAGCAAAGGTATGGATTTAACTGGGGAGATTCTGAATAGGTTGCACATGTAAACTGAGATTCTCTGTCGGGGGTGAGTTTTCCACTTTCGCTTCTAGTAATGGAAACAAAGGCAAAGGGTCAGCACAGGGAGACCTGTTACCTGAGAGGCAGTGTAAGTCTGCCTCGATTCAATTACCAATTCATTCAGGAGGACAGCACCTGGGGGGCACAGGAAAAAAGGAGCTATTGGACACGGCTCCTTATTTTCCCATGTTCCTCCTATATAAACAGCTGGCTTAGGAAAGAAAGCACCTCACAAAAGTATGTGAACCAAAAATGGAAAAAGGAGTATATTCCTTTCATTCTGGTTCACCACTTTACAGTCAGCATTTACAACAAAAACCCCAGACTAGGGCAGATGCTGAATGGTGCTAGCCTATGACAATTCCAGCAACAGAACGTAGATCTTTCTTGCTTCAAATTAGTGTCTCATACTGAAGGGCGATTTAGCTAATGAATTGCAACTTACTGTTGAACAACAAATGAAAAGAGTCTTATTTTTCTAGAATTTCGGAAAGCAAAATACCTACCCTCTAATTGTTTAAAAACTAGTACAGAAATTGAAATCCCAGTGTCTGGGGATTTTGCTTTCACCAGAAGAAAAGAAAAATCATTGTTTAATAACACGATGTCATATTTTGGATTTAAATTTTTTTTTTTTGTTCTCCTTCCCTGTCATTTTATTATTTTTGCAGCCATGTTCTCTGATCAATATAAATGTTTTTATATAATATATATTTTTCTAACTGGTTCACATCTGTGAAAATGAATAGAAGAAAAGAAAGAAGAGTACAAAAACCAGCAAGGGGGACCACTGTCCTCTTCAATATGAAGGGTGGCAAGGATCTGAGCTGTGACTACACTGTCTGCAACGCAGAGGAAAATCTCATTTCATTTCATTAGGGATAGATGGCGAGACTTTGAACTGGAGTACGCAAGAGGCAGTGCACCCAAGTTCTACACATTCCTAAACCATCTCAATATTGCAGAGGGTATGCTAGCCTTCTCTTCCCTCTGTCACTGTCGCCAGCCACATGCTGACCAATCACAGAACCACACACGCGTGCACAGCATATTTATAAGTAATTTCAATCTGTGGGCCCATGCAGTAACGCAAAAGCCAGACTGCAAAATCTTTTTTCTGGCTTCCACATAGCAGCTGGCATATCTCTGAAAAACCTAGGAATTTGTTCTCGAAATTTAAGAGCAGGCACAGTGAAGAGACCATGTGGCAGCAGACTGAATAACGCACTGATAAAGCGAAACAATCTGAGCTCAGAACATTTGCTTTTTTTTCCTCTTCTTCTGCTTTCCTCTTTTCATTGGTCTTATTGCATAATGCAAAACACTGTTTGAACTGTAAGCAATGAACTTGAATATTAATGGAGGAGTGGGAGGGAGGGGGTATGTGTTGTTTGCACACTGAGAGAGACTTGTTGGGTGTTCTTCTTAGAGTCGCAAGTAGGGATCCAACAGTAGTTTTTTCTGGGGCATACAATACATAGTGCAGCTGGTCTGTGTAGGCCTCTCATACAGTTACATAAATCAATGCGTTTAGAGAGAGGCTTGATGCCACACGGACTTGCACTTTACAAAATGTTAGGTAAAGACATTTTACATCATGTGCTTAAGTCACACCCATAGTTGAAAATCCATCCACACAGCTCTCCGCTGTATGGCTGTGTGCCATTATGACATTTTAGAGCATGACCCCAGAGAAAGGTGTTCTGGAGTCATGTGCGGAGGTACTACATAGAGAACACCCAACAGAGGGCACTGTTATTTCAGTCTTGGGAGCCTGTGGCCATTCCTGGTTTTTGGATGTAAGACACACCGAATCATCTTTATTTTAAAACATTCACCCCTTTGCACTGCAGTTGAAATAGTGCAGTACTCCTATAAATACAAATGACCACATGTATTGCCCACAGTTGGTATTTAACCCCACTGTGGAATGCATGCATTTTCTCAAATCAAATCAAAGTTTATTTATCAAATGCACAACAATACAGCGTGCAGCAGTAGTTGCTGGCAATGAAATGTCTTTATTATGACCAGCCTTGCACTAAGTTTACTTCAGGAAGTTTCTGAGAAAATTCTGCAAACTCAAAAAAAGCAAAAATCCAAGTCTCAGTTAATCCCCTCACTTGTTCTTGCGCACAAAGTCTGAGAATGGGAAAGCCAAAGGCAATGCTTTCATTAATCCAGCAGGTTTATAATCCTGCATGATGATTTGAACTCCGGACGAGATTATCTGAAAAAATAACATTTTAAAACAATAAAATCTAGTAACAACAGAGTGGATTTGCCATGAAAGGACATTCCTCTTGCTAGCCGGTCTGTCAGCTGTCTGGTTTTTGAAAGCAAATCCTGCTCTTAATTACTGAGCTCACCTGTCCTCAGCCTCTCACTCACGATAGTTCATTCAAATCAAGACAGTTGCCAGATGTTAAATTACCCTTCACCTCTTAATTTCTGAAATCAATACGTCTATATCCAGTCTTCAATTTTCTCATTTGCCCCACCTAGTGGCCAATAAGTATGGCACATATGGATAATATAAATACCGTCATTGTAGAGGTCTTTCAAAAGTCATTTGAAGGGCTGCGGTTTTCATGTCACATTTATTGCTCTCATAACAAAACATTTAGAGGAGGTAAAATTGTTTAATCCAAAAGTTCTATGTTTGAAGACAGACACCATTACTCCTCCATTAAACTAATTTTGTGAAGAAAATCGGAGAGCACAGAAAACATACCCCCGCCAGCACAAAAGGAAGGACAAAACCCATTCTGAAAAAAGGGGGGATATGTATAATTGTTCATATTTTAAGAATGAGTGGTATATAACATTAACAGTGGTTAAAAGTACGAGACATTCCATATAATGACTTAGTTTATTATAAATCGATCACAAATTTTCAAGAAATGCCATCATGACTCGCGTTCAACTAGTCTCCATGTAGTTCTCCCCTTAAGATGATGAAATAGTGGAACAGTCCATTGTCTATTTGGCGGGCAGGGTACCATTTAAACTTCCGGTTCCTGTCTACATTACAGTTCGGATTTTGTTTCAAACGCTTGGAAATAAAGATTTGTCTAAAAAATATCAACACGCCAGTTACTGAGGCGGGTGATAGGATGTTTTCAGAAAATGGAAACAAAAAAAGGATGATTCGGTGTTCAAAATGTTCCTTGATGTATATTTTCCAGTTCTTGCAATGTTTGTTTACAATCGCTGGGCAAGCCGACGACGCTTGTGATGGAGAGCGCCTTTCGGGCCTTTGAATTCGCCGATTTTATGTTCAATGTTTCAAAAAAAAAAGATGCATTACTATTTTAAATACAAGATTTTTAAATGACAAACCGCGAGAGGTCTATGGGAGTTTCTTGGTTTTTGCACTGTGTGACAGTAATGGGGTGTGAACGTTAGACGGGAGGATAGGTTTACAACGAGCCTTGTGACAACAATAACGAGTAAAAATCGCTTAACGTTTGATTTTGTTCTAATTCTCCTCGTTTTTTTTTTTGGTGGGGAGGCAGTCTTCAGACGCTGCATCAGAATGGGAGATGGGGATGGGGGCACTGGTTCATTAATTTTCAGGACACTGACGAGAACGTTAGAGAAAAGTCTAGTGAAAAATATAACTATAATAATAGTAATATAAAAAATTCGTTGTAAACCTAGCCATTCAATGAACATATATTTTAAAGCTTGTATAAAATAACTTTTTAGTTTGTTATTTTTGGGTTGGCGCTATTAGTAATCGGTATTCGTTGTTTGCTTGCATTTTCATAACATTGTAATAACAATAGTAACAATACTGTACTTGTGTGCTTTAAGAGGAGAACCACTCTATAGAAACGATAAGTAATTTAGTGTAAATCTCTATATACATATTTAGTTCTTTCATAACTAGAATATAAACCTAATTGTTAGCAAAGGTTGAAGCTGTTGCATTGTAAAAGCCAATGTTTGTGAACTGTAGAGCTTGCTGAAGTCGGTGATCGTGCTGCTGTAGTGTTTCAGAGACAAGCCCCGCTCATTGTGTGCTGTAGTAGTCTTGAGATAGGAAAGCAGTGAACAAGAAAAAAATAATGTCAAAGAGTCGAAACAGCACTGCGGACTCGCGTCGCCTTGTCTTTTTCAGGCCTTTATTTTTGCTTTGCTTTTTGAGTTGTATCCCTTGTTTGTGCTTTTTGTTGGTGTCGTTAAAAGAGGAATCTGTCGATAAAATGCATGCGATCCTTTTGAGCTGAGGCCATCATGCAGATGTTCATTGTGGTTTGGTGCCAGTAAAAACAAAAGAGAAAACTACAAGATCTTAAACAGAACTGCAGGGGTCACCTCATATGTTCCGTAGGATAAATGCCCTAGGAATGTTTCCATTGGGACTGTGGAAAAGCTCTCCAGATTTATCCACTTAGGCCTCTGTTAGCAGAACATCCTGCAACCCCTCCGACAGCCCCTCCCAGCATCCAAATGAACAGATCCCAGTTTGACACCATATTTTACTTGTCTTTATTTATCCTCAGAGGAAAAAACAATCAACACAGCTGTGTTCTTATTGTGGAACTGACAAAATGAGAAAAAAAGGCAGGTCTTGGTTGCTTCTGGAGTGTTTTCAATTCACCGAGTAGTGAGGGTATACTTGAAATTGTCGGGTTTTTCCAATGATGCCACTGGACACCCTTCTCTCTCCAGCTGATCTTTCAAGAATTATTTATGGTCACGTCTCTCAAACTCGCAAATCATATTTTATTAAGATGATCAGTCACGCCAGTGATGACACACTCCACGCCTCAGGAGTTAATGTCTCAGGTAGACTACATTTTTCTGCACAAGACGTACAACGTCTGAGATTTAAAGAGAACTAGAAATCCTGCTCAGCTGTGAATCTCACTTTTTCCCCTGATGCTGCCCCAGGTTTTTTCTAAACTCTATGCCCGGCTCATCCTGAAATTCACAATTCCGAACGTCAGGTCCAGCCAGACTCTACAACAAAACCCTAAGTTCTAAAACTAATACTAAATTTGTATCTGGTGCTAAACATGAATCTGGCCCAAAGCCTATGTTCTTCAACCAAACCCTAACTCAAACAAGCCAAAATTAATTCCAGGATTTAACTCTTGCCCTAAAACCCAGCATGTTCCCTGCCCTCACCATTACCATAACTGAACTCTGTACATTGAAACCTTTACTGTCCCTTCTCCAAGCTTGTCTATCCTAAATGCGGCTTGTTCCACAGTTCTAAAAGTATTTATTTTCCTTCTTGATACACCATGAGGCTTGTAAACAAGTAAACCTGAAATCCTCTATTCACTCTCACTCCTCCAAAATAACAGGATCAGAAAAGATTTGAATTCTCAATGTTGAAAGGTTTTGGAAGCATAACAGATACTTAACACATATGGATACTCTATATAGACATACGGTTGTGTTGTGGATACAGTTTGTGAGGACTGCAGAGGTTGGTACAGGACATTTTTCACTAATTCCAGTACATTGCAATCACTTCTTTTGGAAATCTCAGAAACACACAATTCCCAGAAATTCCCAGAACGCTCTTGATCACTACCCAAGAATGATATAGGTCGTGAGCCTAGTTACCCTTGCCTAAGTATAAAGTAGTGTCATATTTAAAAGAGCTGGAAGGCATTGTGAGAGCTGCGTGTTGGTATTTGAGAAAATGTAAAAAGATTACACAAACCAGTCCGAATGACGTTTTCAGAGTTACGGTGATGGAATTGATGTAAAAATCCGTTCTGGCCTGCGAACATTGCTGGAGTGGTGTCTGCACCTGCTAGCAAAATCATAGCTCCTTCAGTAGTGGACCCAATTCACAACTGTGCCATAACAGCGTCATGTCTAACCACTAACTGTGGTCCCGTCAGTAAGTCAGCTCCATACACTTGTGAACTCGCTGCCTCTCACACATCACCTGTTTGACACTTTGCGGTAACGTTCCGTTGCTCAGATGCAGAAGCATGCCTGTCCACAGGGAGCTTTTGACACACAAGAAACCTGGAGATGAGTGTCTCAAAGCTGTGACACTAACCTAGCATTGTCAGTAGATTCTATCAACAGGAATTGTTTTATCAAAATACAAATACCTTATTAGGAGGTAAAATTACAACGGTTGTGAAGCAGCTCATTGAGGAAAAGTGTTTTATTGTCCACACCAGCAGAACTTTAGCGTACGTGAAAAAAAAAAAAGTAACCAGGAAGTTGGAATGAGGCAGAGTCCCAGGATGTCATGGGTAGCTGCTGGGCTTGACATTAAGTCCAGGATATCTCAGATGGATGTTTGTTTTTGGTTATACCAGCCCTCAGTGCCTATCCCCTCCATTACATCTACAGCTTATATTGGTGCTGCTGAATGGCAGTCAAAGTTATAGTGAACAGGCTGACCACTCTCGTTGAAATTAATTTACAGTGCTGATTGGCTGATCGGACTCCCTAGAGTGAAGAGCATCATTGCAGTGCTGCTTATAGTCAATAAGCTCAATGGGATGACTGGCTGCTAAGTACTAGGCACTGATATGCTGGTCCTAATCAGGGTAAAGAGAACCTAATTCCCCTGTGCTGACAAGAGTGGAATTTGAAAACCATCCCTTTTTTGTGCTGAGTACAAAATGAATATAGTTGAAGCTCAAGGTTTGTGTAGATCGTCCCCCTATATGCAAACAGCTTGTGATGCCCATTTCCCTCCCAAAACAGCTATGGCCATTAGTTTACTAGTTAATGAACTATAATGGTAAAGAGATTGTATCCTCGGAGCATTGCTGTCGGAGGATGTTGGCAAACTCAGCAGTTTTAAATTCTCTAATCTTAAAGCTGTTTAGCATTCCTTGTACTTAATCAGCTTAGACACTAAAAATTGTGTCATATTTAATTCTTAAACCATGCCTAGTTCTTTCAGGATCATGGACGTCTCTCTCATTGGGATATGCACTGTATGGTGTTGTGTTGTCTTAGCTGGCCTAGCTAGTATGTAGTGCTTGTGTGCATGTGTGTTATTGTGTGTTTTTGTGTTGTAGGCTGTGCCTCTATCCTGCCTTTAAAATGTCTCAGCAAGGTGCTGATCTTGTGTTGTGAATTAATTAGTTATAGCAATGATACTATTTACAATGTGCCCTGTATTGCACCTCCCAAATAAATAATAAGCAAAAAATCTAAAAAAAAAATCAACAACAAAAAAAAAAACAATGCCATCAACAAAATCTAAAAAAGTATTCTTTCATATTCAATACTGGCAGTGGTCCTGATTGTGTTTGGGGTCTTTTTTTGACACTCTTAGCTCTTTAAGAATAAAATGACGCAAATACATTAACCTCATCTGTCCCTCTACCCAGCTGCTTGTCCATCTCTGATGTCCTTACATATTCTGGATCATCTTCTTGATGTGATTTTAAGTGTACGTACATCTTGTTTTTGGGTCAGCCTATCTTCCCATCCCTCTCTCCTGACGCCATCAGTCCAATTCGTTCTGATTGTTCTTTAACCTCCATTCCATCCCCCTCCTCACGTAGAGACGCCTCTTTCCTTTCTAGCTGTATTTCTACGGCAAATCGTGACAAAGCGAACAAGAAGAGGAAAGCTAGTGTAAGAACGCGGCAGTGGGAGGAGCCGTGGCGAGCAACGGTATAAGTCGAAGCGAAAAACGAAAGAAAACAAAGCAAAAAGGAACAATACAAAAATGTGCCGTTAAGTACAGCGGCGCTGCGCCGTCGTGTAGAGCGGCGCCCAGGCTGGACTTGCCCTATCTAACAGGGTCCAGCCCGGGGAAAAGAACCCCACTTGGTGGCAGGGACCAGACTGGACGCCCTATCTCGCGGGGTCCAGTCTGGGAGAGCAGGCAGGGAGCGCAAGGCCAAAATAAAAACTAAACCTGTGGGAAAAGGTAAGCCTGTCCTGGTATAGACACAGGACGGGACAGGCTAAAAGAAAAAGAAAATAAAAAGAAGAAAAATGGCCTCACACTGGGATACAACCCCCTCCGGGGCTGCCAGTGTACGATCCTCCCCTTCCGGGGGTGTGCCCTGCTCATCCTCTTCGGGGGGGTGCTCAGTGTGCTTTTAAAGCGCCCTCACAGCTGCAGCTCATCTTTGATTAGTACGTACAGCTGTCACTCCAAAGGCAGGGCGTCGACCTTCCTCCAGGGCTCTGCCTCCACTCTGAACACGCCCCTCGCGTGTAGTGCCACACTAGCCACTGCCGGCTTATGCTCAAAGCAGGAAGGACAATCAGCAATGGCTGAAAGAGATGACAGTTATAGTTAGTTAGAGATGACTGACAGTCACACACTTCACACTTCCTTAAAGCACAGCCTGGGTGAAAGTCAGTAAGTTTTTTTTGTGCGTCTCTCATTTTTTTTACTGATGAAAGCCAGGGCATCTCCTAGTCAGAGGGGTTATACATGACTGTTAGATCTAGGCCTATTTTTGCAGAACGATAGATATGTAAATATACACTGAAAGTAGCATTTTAATGTTTTAAAGATGTCTTGTTGGCACCCAGTTAAGAAAGATTTTTCTTTTGCTGTGATATTTAAAGTTCCACCTTATTTGTTCTTAAAGCACAAAGGCATTTTTCTGTGGCTTCATCAGATTCATGGTGACTTGACTGCTAGGCGCATTGCGCGCAAGGCTTAACACATACGGAGCAGCAGGTGTCGGGTGCTTTTTCCTAAATATCTGTGCCCTTGAGATGCCGGAGGATCCATTGTCAGAGAAGAAACTGGCACCTGACAGCAGGCATCTTACATAACTTGCCCCACCTTTCCTTACCCCACACTCACACCTCCCCTCAGTGTGCTCTCTGATCACCCCAGGCGCACCTGGGTGTGTTACCCAGACAGCCCCACCTCTTTGCACTGGAGGCTCAGGGCTCACAAGCACTGGAATAAGAACCAGAGACAGGAGGCAGACAGGCACAAGCACACAAATGGCTGAGAGTGACCCACGAGGGAAATCTTACATTATAGATGAAGAACGATGGACAGAGAGAGGAAGAGGGTGGGAAGACAAGTTGGAATGTGTAGACAAGGGAGACAGGGAGAGAAAGAAGGCACTTTGGGAGAAGAGACAAAGAAAGAGCCATATAGAGGTTACACCTGAGGGACCACAAAGCTGAGAGAGAGAAGGGGAGAGTCAGGGAGAAAGAAGAATGGAGGAGAAGAAATTTATAACAGGCTATCAAAGTATCACTAGAGAGCAGGAGAAAATGGTGTGATCTCTTAGCACACTTTCGAAAAGCTGCTGACAATTGCATCTGTTCAGTCTCTGGATATGAATTTCTTTCTTCATGCCTTCTCTGTGCTTAACTACAGTACATCAGACAATGCCTTTCCATGATCCACCACAACAAGGGCTTCTTTAGGGTGGTTTCACATGTCTATGGTTCACAACGGCAATGGTGCCCTCATCGCTGGTGTAAAAGCTCTGTGTGCTATTTCAGAACTAGCACGGGACGGGCAGAAAGTGAAGGGGAAGATGGCACACACCTGTTTCTACCCCCCCTCTCACAGCAGATGCCCAGAGTATGTCCTGAATTAGAACAGGAGAACAGGAGGAAGGTCACAAAGAAGGGAAGTCCATCTGGCCCACCTAGCATGCGTCTTTGCATTTCCTCACTAAGCGTTTTTTCTCCCCAGGGATCTGATCCCTGAGTCTTCCTAGGGATTCAACATGAAGAAAGTGGCCGGGCATCTTGTGTTGAAAAGAACTGATAAATGCATGCCTTCCTTTACTCCACCTGTGTCTCCAGGAAGGGAGGTGGAGAGGGACAGAGAGTGATGCAAGCGTGAACAGATTGGTGAGGTCCATAGCTCTCTCTTGTTTTGTAGGAAGAAAGGGGGTGAGTGTGGAAAGAGTGAGTGGGAGACCAGTCAGCGCAGTGGAGTGGGACCCTGGCCACTGTGTCGCTGCGCTGTGTGTGCTGCCCCAAAGAATGGCACAGGTGCATTGTGGGCTCCTGGCTATCGGCTGTCATGGCCTATCGTTGTGGAAACAGGAGTGCCAAGTAGAGTGTAAACAGGGTTAATGCACTATAAACTAAAGTGTTAAACCATGGCAAAGTATAATTAATACTTGGCAAAGCCATGGTTAGTGTCATTGACTTACAGTGCCAATTAGCCATAACAACTTTAATATTGTGAGCTCTCATTTGATTCAAGGTGCAGTAGCTATAGAACGTATCCAGACCTGGATAGTGGAGTTACACTCTTCCAGTTCAATAAATAAGACTAAGACAGCAAGAGTCCAAGAGAAAGCTGGAAAAAAACCCATAGCTCCTGTCTAAGAATAGAAATTGATTGGAAAAGTTCAACACTCATCAGATGCCAGCTATGGGGCTAATGCATCTAGGACTGGGCCTGCCATCACAGACAGAGGTCGGTACATCTCCAGCTTAGGGACATTTGTTTAATAAAGATGGGAGGCTGTTAATTGAAATGGATTTCCTGCCTGTGGAGACTGGTGTGGGAGTCGATATTCTGATTGAAATGAGCCCCCCACCCCCAGGTCCCAATCCCAAAGGTCACAGACATGGAAAATACTCTCAACAATATTGAACACTTGAACACTGGAGGAGGGGGAAGGCAAGGTGAAGAAGTAAGAAGGTTCTGGGAGTTAGGAAGACAGAGAAAGAGAGGTGAGACAGAGGATGGGGGGTGTGAAGCACAGGGAGAAGGAGAAAGGGGAACAGTGAGAGATAACCCATCCCTGCCTCTGGGAAAGAGCAATAGGCAGGGAAATTGCAAAATGTAGGCTAAGTTTAGATGCACAAAGAGAACAGAGTTTACAGTCCAGCCAGTTTATATAATGCTATTAGTGCCCCATTTGAGTGTCCAGCAGTAAACACTTCTGCATCATAGTTCCTGGGAGGTGGATTTGACTTAAAAGTGTTTAAAGTTCTTCAAATGTAGCTAAATATACTATACTGCTTGTGAGTTTGTATCATGACAATAACTAGGCCACCGTAACGTGTTCTGAGCAAATTGCCCAAACATTCTTTGCCAAAAAAGAATGGCTGTGAACAGGTGTCATCTAGCAGGAATTCTGCATATAGTATTGACCCTGGTCATGCAGGTCTCCAGTTAGAGACGAAAGGAAAAAGAAACACTTTGTGCCCTCTTCTAACTAATGGGCCAATGATCGCAGTGTTTGAAATTGTAGAACGGGACTTTTGATTACAGAAATAAGAAGAGAAAAGAAGAAAAGGTAAACAGGTCACTGAATTTATAGAGGGGACCGAGACGGTGTGTACATGGGGTGAGAGTGATGCAATTTCAACCATTTTAAGCTAACAGCAGAAAGTACATCACATCTACAGTACTGAAACAACCTTCACTGAAAACGCTCATTCAGTATAGCCACCACAGAGTCATTATTGTACACCATCTGTCCGTCCTCGTTTAACCTCCAGCTCTTTCAGTACTGGAAAGCTGGTCCACTGGGCCATATTTACACAGCTGCTGCATCACCATAGCAAGTACCTCCAATCGAATAAACAGAGAAAAAATCAAATGCACAAAGAGGAAGAGAGCTGGAGAGCAGAGACAGGAGACCAGCAGAACACTGGGGTAACACTCCAACTCTTTTTGAGAGACACCCTTGGAATGTTTATGACCACAGACATGCAGGGCCTCGGTTTTACATCTCATCCAAAGGGCAGCATGTTTTTTACAGTATTGTATCCCAATCACAAAGACAGAGCGAGAGCACATGGGGAGTGAGATGATGAACTAGGGCAAAACGAATTTCATGTAGCGGACCTGGAGTGCGGAGCCTACTTAGTGGTCCTCACCTACCTCACCTAGATTCACTAAACAGTGCAGTGGCGTCTGTCATTGTAATGCAACATCCAAACGTACATCCTTTGGTCTAACAGGAGTCAAGTCAGGCACTCAGACTAGGGTGATGTCATTAGTGGAGCGCCACTCTTCCTAATTATAGTACACTTAATCAGGCTCGTAAACAATACAAAATAGGAAAAATGCTACAGAAACTGAAAAAGAAATTCAAAAAGATTTAGACACAATTAGAGAATGGGCAAGCATCTGGCTAATGACATTTAATGTAGACACCTGCAGAGTATTCCATTCAGGTAGCAAGAACATAATGTATAGATTTAATTAGAAGAATCTGCCTAGGAAAAAGAAATAAGGCACATACTGTATGCTGACACATCCTTTATATTTTCTAGACACAGTGGGGAATCACTTAAAAGGCAAACAAAATGTTATGATTTATATAAGGATGCTCTGTTAAAAATGCACAAATAAGACCTCATTTAAGACCTCATTATTTGCTAAATACAGTATACTATTCTGGTCAGCGTGTTACAAAAATGATATTGCTGTTCAGGAATCAATATATAGAAGAGCAACCAGATACACAGTGGGGTTAAAGAATATGGGATAAAAGAATTTAGTCTTGAACTTGAAACAACTACCGTACAAAGGCACCTGGTTCAAGTACTGAACACCCAAAATGACAGAGTCACCCTAATGGTCTTCCGAATCCACAGCAAAACTGAGCTGAAAACAACTGAAGACAGGAGGATGGGTGAAAAAACGGCTGGGCGAAATCTTCAGATTCATTGGTGATCGTCAGGCAGACAAACTAGACGGGGACAAACAAACTCAGCTTGTCTGTGACCTTTCTTATGTTTGGAATAAACCTAGGGTTTCCGAACACTGTTGTTTGTTTTCTGAAGAGCTAAACTCTCAACCTGGAAAGAGGTTGAAGGGAAGCAGAAAGAAAGGGAAGGTGTGTGATTTGCGCCCCCTCTGCTGTCAAGGGGGAGTGCGGTCGCTCGCCTACGACGGCGCGGTTTTCCGATAAGATCGGAATCGCAATGGAAACAATCATCTCTGACACACAGGGAGCGGACCGCAAGCAAAAGGCCAGCACCTCTTTTGTTCTCATTTCCTTCCTGCAGAACCTGCAGCTGCTTTTTTTCACAATAAGATATATGGGGGGGGGAGGGCCTAAGAGAGAGTGAGAAAGCAAAGGAGGAGAGTAATACAATCAGAGAGACACATAAAGACAGAAAACACTGCACTGAGACAGACGAACAGCAATGCTTTGATGTAGACACACAGAGAGCATGATGCACCACCAGTCTGATTTATTCATTAATCTTTGATCAGAGGAATCAAGATGGTAAATTGGACCAATGGAAGTCACTGAAAGTAGCTCAAGGTTGAAAATGTGCAGACAGACATGCAAACACAGACCGCAGAGAGTGCAGGACAGCAGCAGAGACTGAGGGAAAGAGACACAGAGGCAGAGGGAGTGAAGAGGCAGTGAGGGGGGCTGATACTGCAAAGATAGGCCAGAGAGAGAGTGGGGAGTGAGAGAAAGTGAGAAAGAGAGACCGTGAGAGGGAAGGAGGCAGAGCACGAGAGGGAGGGGCAAAGAGAAAGCGAGACTGAAACATTCTTGTGAAACAACCTGCCTAGCGCAGAGCCATCCTGGCAGGGGAAAGATGCGGACACAGTTGGCCTGTCTCCTGCTCATCCTGGCCTGCCTGCAGACAGGTAAGAGCGTACACACGCCGAGGCTGGGATAGACACATCCCTGGGACGAGCGATACGAACAGAGGGCGCTCGGGGGGGCTCTGGATAGGTTGACCACTATACGGCTTCTGACATTTCACCCGATCTGTCTGTGATCAGACCATGGAGTGGACCAGGTGGTAGCTTCTGGGCGGATAAGGCACAATCACTGGTCTGTTTACAAACAGATCGGCTGCACATAAAGCACCTTATGGGAAATTAAACAAATGAATGAAGCATTGCACTGTCATCTTCACCCAGAGAAAAGGAAACTGGACTGAAGGACGTTTGCAAAAATATGTCTAAGTTTTTGTCCAAAATGCTGTAGCAACCCGATGCTCCTTTTTCATTACTACATCTACTGCTACTTTTTAGCATCCAGGTTGGAAAGAGAAGGTGATCTGCTGTATCTGGGCCTAGTAGTGCTTCTTTTCGTATTGAGATCGGAGGACCAATTTCCATCTCACCCCCCAATCTGAGCCTGTGACACATCCATTGCTCTCTAATGAAGGTTTACCATGTCAAGTGTTGGGGTGATTTTGAAGATTTTCCATGTTTTAACCCTCCTTATACTCCAGATGCTGTTTCTTCATGCTTTATATCACGTGAGATTTGAACCACTAGGTTTTGCTACTGCTGACTGTGTCCTGGTTTTTGCTCCAACAGAGTCCGGTAACTCAAACTCTTAACTGAACTCATTAATTGGTTAATTAGATTTTTTTTTCACTTATCCTTTTCCCCTCCACCCTCACCTCTCCCCTTCCTGAAAAACCGACAAAGTGGCAATTCCCCCCGCTTCCCAGAGGACAAAAAGTTGCAATTTTCCAGTTACATCCACAAATTCCCGTGTCACCTTGACGTTTGACACCTCTTAATGAGTAAAGATTTTTCAGAAAACATCTGCTTGAGTTAAATGTTAGTTCAGCTAAGGCTTCGATGAAGGTGATGCAGGGCTAAGTTGAAGTAAAGACCAAGAGAAAGGTGGGTCCCCAGGAGGTGAACCCCGGTTCAATGTGAACATTGAATCCCCAACCCTTCCTTAACTCCGGACCCCACTCCTTGATCCCAGAAACCCTTGGCCACCAAC
Organism: Atractosteus spatula; assembly: GCF_055471065.1. Lineage (NCBI taxonomy): Eukaryota > Metazoa > Chordata > Actinopteri > Semionotiformes > Lepisosteidae > Atractosteus > Atractosteus spatula. Next base: position 70,345,704 of record NC_142708.1, on the reverse strand, counting down.
CCGGGTTTGTTATGATCCCGAGGACAAAGAAGGGGTATCTCAGAGCTTCTTGGCTCCTGGCGAAATTCGCTCCCAATTTTCCTAACTACATTGTAGAAGCTCCATGAATGGATAGTACGGCACGGGACGCGAAACGGAAATCGTCCGACTTTGATTTGTGGCTCTGAAACGTCTGCTGGAGATGGGGGAGAGCTCAGCCCTAGTGTTGCCCTAGTGTAGCGGTCTCGGCAGTGAGGGGTGCACCTCTCGAAAGCGACGTCATCGTCTTCCAGGCGGGTGACAGGGCCAGGTTATCCAAGTGTCTTCGCACTTCTACAGCAGCTCACCACCGCTCTGCTTCCCTCTGGCTTCAACGGCCTTTCCCAGTGTAATCCGTACACCATGGCGGTCCTGACTGAGAAACAGCTGGCGTGGTGCGTCGTGCTAATCACGTGCTCGTCACAACACGGAGCAGTCACTGTGAAAATGTAGCAGCAGCATAAGGGCTTCACCCTAATAAACACAGAAAGACAAGCTTCCTCAATCAAAATGATCGGCATGGGAAATCTCTGTTTCTCAAGGCCTATCAGTGAAACTAAAATTGTTTCCAAAGTACGTCACATTTATCAACCATTACAAACTAAGTAACTTACAATATGAAAAATGAGGAGGAGGAGGAGGAGGAGGGAGAGGCAAGGAAGTCGTATCAGCAGTGAATTTCCACTTCTGTGACAGAGACAATAAAGAAAATTAGGCATCTCATCTATTCATCGGTTTGTATTTAAGCTGGTTCTTTTGAGCTGGACATGCACAGCCCAGGCCCTGCAGGCCAGGCACAGGACAGAGTGTCTCTTCCCGATACACAGGCTCTCCGAGCGACGCGCCAACACAAAGGCAACTCCCGAGCCCTGCAGGGAGGTATGAGGAGCATGGTGGCAAAGCAGATCTGACCGCAGGCTCCCCGAGACTCCCGCACCTGGAGCCATTCGAGGCCAGACTTTGCTGCCTTAAAGTGACCAAATTCATTAACAAGAAAACACAATCACCTCTGTCCAAGACCAGCGGTGGTGATGGTGATGATCACAGGATGGTTTTACTGGATATGTTGACCGATAGGATTGACGATTAACATGTCACACATGAAACACATTGAAGCTGCTAAGCCAAAGGGAACACAGAACCATCATTGGGAACCTCTGTTTGGGGCTTTTTTCACTCCACAGGTGCTATCAGCGATATCGGGGCCAATACTGCGGTGCTTCAGTCACCTGCTGTGAAAAAGGTTGACGCAATCGATGGTCAACGGACACGGCTGGAAAGACACGCTGAACTTTTCTTTTAGTTTGGAAGAAGTTCTAAGTAAAATCTGTAAAATAGGTAACAAAGTAAAAAAAACGGAAGTGCTGCTTTCTGTAGAAAAAATAACCACGTTCGTTTTCTATCTCACCAGGAACGTCCAACACTCGAATCACGATGTGGCAGGAGAGGGGTCCTGGGGTTGACCTGACGGTGACCTGCGCCCTCTCTGGGGACGAGAAGGTGTCCCAGGTTAACTGGGAGAGGGTACAAGGCGCCAATCACAGCAAGTTGGCGGTGTACCACATCAGTTTCGGCACTCACATCTCCACTGAGCACCAAGCGAGCCTGGAGCTCTTCAGCCCCTCGTCCACACGCTCCGTGCTCGTCCTGAAGGGGGGGCGGCTGGATGCCAACGACACCTACTGCTGCACCTTCATCACCTTCCCCTCTGGCAGCCTGCAGCAGTGCCTGGAGGTCACCACGCCCACAGGTACCACTTCAGCCAGGTCCTCGGCTCCTCTGTCTTCCAGATCCCCTCACCCGTAGACTCTGGGTTCCCTGAAGCAGGACGTCTGTTGTCCCATCATAACGTCCCGTTATGAAACCACGGTAACGAAAAGGCCAGGGGTCAAAGGTCACACGGAGACTTACCCCAACAACGGCAAACTGAGTTTCCATTTTGATCAAAGGGGGAAGGAGAGGCAGGAGTGGGAGGCTGATTTGTTTCATGTGGTGACTTTCAATTCGGTTTTTGTCTTCTGCCTATCAAATACTTTCTAATCCTAAAAATGCTAAAAGCGCTAATGCTCTTTTACAGGCTTGACCTCTGTTTCCAGAGCTTTCCATCACCTTCGCTGGTCCATTTCACAGCTTAAGACATATTTTTCAAGCTCTATCAAAGTACAAGGCTTTGCAGCACAATTGTGGTTAAAAGGGAGCTATGGCAAAGTAAAGCAAACTAAACTGTAAAATGAACACATGACATGAATTCTGGAAAACATGTGGGAGCACCATGTAAATTCTCTGCAGTGGGGGAATTTCTGTGTCAAACACAAAGCATTGCAGTGAACGTAGCATTGACGCTGCCGTGACACTAGTGAATTATGAATATTATGCGTGCAGTTCATGGTATGGCAATGTTGTTAAAAAACTGGCTCATTTCCTTACCTTACGGGCTTGTAAGCTTTGGAAGAGCTGAAATAAAATTGTGCTTACTGGAGTCTCTGAAACAGTGACAGCAAGAGACACTACTGTTTGTGCAAGTAGATTTGCCAAGGAGCAACTCTGGAGTCGAAACCTCGATGGTAAAATGACGTCCTATACAAAGGTGTCCCAGTCTGTTGCCCCAGAGTTGTCTTTTGCCCTGGGATACGGCACCACGATTGGCTGGCCACAGGTTTCACAGGTGACTGGCAAGCGCATGCCGCAGTCTGCTGCTCTTGTCACGCGCTGTGGTGTAATACCACACAATACCACATTCCTGGTCCCCGCCAACCAGCAGTTAAGACTGTTTCCTGGCAATCGGCTCTAGAAATCTCTTGCTCAGCTGTTTTCTCTGCCACAAGATAGTTATCGTGGGAAAGAGGGGCCGCGATCAGAGGCGGTGAGAGAGCCCTGTGCAGGATGGCATTAATTTCCCATCATAGACCTGTCCTAATTTTGGGTTAAGCACCAACAAAAACACAATATAACAGCTTTGATGATCCCAGTGGTATACCGAGCCCTGTGTGTGCCTGTGAACATGCTTGTATCCTTCAGTGTGGGTCTCTCAGAGCACTGAGAGTACTGAGATCTGACGATGGTGTGCTCTATCTGTCTGTATGGGTACTGAGATCTGACGATGGCGTGCTCTATCCGTCTGTATGGGTACTGAGATCTGACGATGGCGTGCTCTGTCCATCTGTATGGATACTGAGATCTGATGATGGCGTGCTCTACGTGTCTATGTGGGCAATGAGATCTGACGATGGTGTGCTCTATCTGTCTGTATGGGTAGTGAGATCTGATTATGGCGTGCTCTATCTGTCTGTATGGGTAGTGAGATCTGACGATGGCGTGCTCTATCTGTCTGTATGGGTACTGAGATCTGACGATGGCGTGCTCTATCTGTCTGTATGAGTAGTGAGATCTGACGATGGCGTGCTCTATCTGTCTGTATGGGTACTGAGATCTGACGATGGTGTGCTCTATCTGTCTGTATGGGTAGTGAGATCTGACGATGGTGTGCTCTATCTGTCTGTATGGGTAGTGAGATCTGACGATGGTGTGCTCTATCTGTCTGTATGGGTACTGAGATCTGATGATGACATGCACTGTCTCTCCCTACCCAGTTGAGGCCCGCCTGGGGGATGAAGAGAACGTGACGGGAGGGTGGCTGGTGCTGGGCGGCATTGCCGCGGTCCCCTGCGTGGTGTTACTGATGATCACTGTCATCGCCTACAGGAGAAGCTGTAACTCCAGGTTGGTCCCTGTGCACACTGAGGAGAAAACTTTTGGGGTCTTATTGGTGATCCGATGGTGTCCCTGCCAGTTCCACTGCTATGTACTGAGGTTCATTCAAGTACAGTGAAGAATTCTAATGCTAATCCAAAACTTTCAAACTGTATCTTAGCCCTCATCCTTTCAATTTAAAACCACTTTTACCTCCATCATAACCTAATACACAGTCCTGGTATGTTGCTGTTTCTCTGACTTCTGTTTTAATTTGCATCACAATAGGCTTTAATATCCACAGGGCTAATTAAATGATTACCCTAGCTGATAGGATAGGGTTTGTGTGTTTTTTTAACTTGTCAGCTAATAAACCATTCAAAGTGTTATTAGGCACCCTAGCACAATATTATAATCATTGACCGTTATTTTAAAATTAGTCTACAATTTCTGAAAATGTTATTGGACAAACCTGACAGGCTCTTACTGTAATAAAACCCACTATTGCCGCAGTATAGCTAAGCACAGTTGTTTAAGCCACAACAGAGCTGGATGGAAAATAAGGCGAATGAGAGTAAACTGCAGCTGAACGTTTGTAATATCTCTTAAACGATCTCCTGAGAAAATGGTTGAAGAATGCAGCATTAGATCAAATCAGACTTTTAATAGGAGAAAAACAGAATATTTACTCTTTCTTCTCGCCCAAACAAACACTCTGCTGTTGTTGCTGTCTTTCAGGAGAAGAGTATTCAATGTCCAGCAGTCAAGCCTCATAGAGGACTCAGAGGTAAGTGGTCTGATAGCATGGACTACCGCAGCTCATCCAGGCAGAACGCAACAAGGCACAGTAATACACCACAGAACAGTGCAGGACATTATCATCTTGCATGATGCGATGCAGGGTAATTCAAACAGTAAGAGCAAAGTGCAAATTTCCGCACTGCATTTCATCACAGCACAATAAGACATGCTTTTGAGAGTGTGAACATCCGCTGCATGTGAGATTTCAGTTAAAGAGATTAAATTTAACTGCACTGATTTGTCTCTGTAGCTGAGGTTGCATGACTTCTTTTGAAAGGTCTGAAAAGATGCAATTAAAGGGTTTAATGGAAAAGGTTTGAATTATTAAGAAAAGGCTATAATGACAAACCATGCACAATCAGAACGGCTTCACCACCGCTCCACAGGGACAAACCCTTCAGGTGTGTGTTGTAGTGATCAGGCGAGAGGCTGCACATTTCTGTAGAACACGCTGGTCAGTCACAGGTGTGTTTAAAGCCAAGACCACGCTTTAGAAAGAGAATGAGCTCAAGCAGTAGATCTTGAGTGAAGTCTGCAGGCCTGGTCCTGGAGAGCCAGGGTTTATAGAGTATTGCAGACAAACTGAGACAAAGGAGAACAAGCAAGCTTGTGCTGGGGTTGCCGATGATGGCAGTCAGCGCTCACGGCCCCCCGACCTGGATCAGAGCTGTGCCGGCCCCTTTAGGAACCCTGCCTGATGAGACAGTCGAGCTTTACTGTGGCCTCTCACAGAAAAGAACAGGAAGACTCATTAGGAGAGAAATGCCTAGTGGCTCACTGACACAAGGATCTCTCACCCAGCACTTGGCTGAAGGATTCCATCGGTATCTGCTGAAGCACCTTGTCCAGAAGGCAAACTTAAGATCTGGCAGCAGTGGAGTGTGAAAACAAAAGATGACTTCCTGTTATTGTGGCCCTGAGTGTGGCTAGCAGGGTCAGTGCTGTACCCGACAGCCTCACCCTAGCAGAGATGCTCAGCTCTCTAAATTTATTTTTGGTTTCTGCTGAGATCAGCCACTCTAATAAAGAAAACAAGCAGCAAGAGATCAAAACAGCGTGGCGTTGCGAATCTGCTTTGGTTTGCACATTAAATCTAAAAAAAAAAAGGTGTTAGGTTACTGGCAGTGACAACCTCCTCTGTATGAGAAAATTAAAGTTGTAAACATGAAGCTTCCAGATCATTCTGCTCTTTCTTATTTGGCTGTCTAATACTTACTGATCCCAAAAGCTCATCAAGCCTTTTTCCCGAGGGATCCCAAATCTTCCTAAACTTGTTTTTCCCTAGTGACTTCAGATTAGGCATTGCCAATTCACAGCTATTGATTCTTCACAGGTTTCATTCCTAACCATCTTAGGGTAACAGCAATTAAATATTGAAAAAAATGTTTAGCCCATCCGTTGTCAAAACCATCTTAATCCAGGTAATGGATGGAACAATCTGGAGCCTATCCTGGAATACGGGGTGTGAGACAGGATTATTCCCTGGACAAGACATCAGTCCGTCACAGGACACATGCACATGCACACGAAGGGCAATCAACCTAGCATGTCTTCGGAAGGTGGGGGGAAACTAGGAAACCCACCTGCACATGGGAAGCACAAGCAAGCTCTTCACCTAACTGTCGGACCCAGGCACCCACAGCTGTGAGACAGGGCTCTGCTAACATGCTGCCCTTTAAGGAATTGTACTTTAAACAACATAAATGAACTACTGTGGAGTCGCAGACATAAGTACTCTCACCTCCCTCTCCAGCAACAGTCAGCACACATTTATATTGTAAGTGTACATATCTCACGGCTGTTTGCAGAGCACTGTGCATCTCTACAGCAGACTACACAACAGCTGAAGTCAGTATTCACAGACTGTGTCCAAAATGATTTAAGTTCACCAGATATCTTACCTACAACCTGGTGAAGACCAGGGTTGGACCTCCTTCTGATATACAGAACGACCTTTCAACCTGTTTCTCGTGTAAAGAAAAATGAAATCACAGCTTCGGAGCTGTGACCACCTTAACCGTGCCTGTTAACCCAGAGAGCTGTGAGACTGAGCCAGTCCTGCTGCCAGGTGATGGATGCGCATACAGGGACAGAGACGATCCCCGATACCTTGGTAAATCACACAGTGATCTGTGTTACAGCTGGGGCTGACTTTCTTTCTGCCAACATAGGGGGTTTCAATCCATACAATTGAGTTCTGTGCCACATTATAACAAAATTGTTTTAGATGTATATAAATATTGAGTAATAATTCTAAAGCAAATGCATAAACATTCAAACACCCAACCCAGAGAGCCCAGGAGCCAGCAGATAAAGGAGCTGATGTCTTGTGGTTTTCATTGAGTCAAGGTGCTTTGTATTGACCCTCTATTGCCTTGGTTACCACTTACATGATACGCACACTTGTGGAAAGCCCCAGAGGTGCTCTTTCACATAAGGCCTGTATCACCGTCTTTATCTTTGTTGCTATTTATGCATATCTATGCTCGCGTAAATGGTTAATTAACAGGAAAGAGCTGGTAATGCATTTTTCACATTGTATTTGATACCGTGCTGAAGGGAGTTAATCAGCTTCTTGTGCATTGCTAACTGCAGGTAGGCAGTTGATGAAACGCTGTTTGTGGCTCAACTGCACAGCAGACCTGCTCTAGAACCAGGAAGGCTTTCTTGAGGTTGAAGTTTCCTGCACACTGCTGTCTTCGTATGCCTGCTCATACACCGTAGAGTACAGATCGACTTAACCACAATTTTAAAAACAACACGAACTGGCCGTAGAGTTATGCCTTATTATTTTTAGCTTCCTCAACCCATTCTGTGAAAAACCGATATGTGTCTGCTAAGCTAACGATGGCAGTGTTCACGACTCCAGCATTAGAACGTGGGGCTGTGCTATGGTCTTGATTAGGCCAGGGTCAAGCACGGTGGAGTTATAAATAGGTGATGTCACAGCAATAACACTACAGGGTTACAAACAGAAGCTCAGCAGCAGAAGCCCTTTACCTTATGGTGTACAGTACTTCAGCGGCTGACTCCTTAACCCTCACATGGAGCTGTTACATGGATGAGGATTCTTGGGAAACAGAGATTACTACTGTTTGAATGAGCCCTGGTCTAGGTTAAAGCCCCCTGTTAAGTGGATCAAGCTGCTGGGGAAAAGGCAAAACATGCAAAACAGGCCCATCTCATCTAGCACATCCCACTGGAGAGAAGGGAGGGGTGTAAAGGGATAAACACAGGGAAAGAGGCGGCAGTCAGGGTGAGGTGTAACGGTCTTACAATCACAGTGTACAGGGAATGGTTTCTCAATATTGTATCTCAGCAGGACTCAGAGGAGCCTCTTCACCTGCCACTGCAGAGCCAGCCCTCGATCAACAGCCACAACTCCAATTATTACATCATGATCAACGCCGACTACTACAATGGGAGGCCTGGGGAGGGGGAGCAGGAGGGGCACCTCTCAGCGGTGTCCCACCTGTTCAGCAGCCCCCACCCCTTTCACAAGACCTACTACCTTCTTGGGGAGGTGCTGCCAGAAAAGGGCAAGGCCAACCTCCAAAAGCACGGTGCCACCTTACTGCCCATGCCCACACCCAAGCAGGAGTCGCCTGGGGCTCCTGGGAGTTACGTCATACCAGAAACGGAAGGGCTGGGCCTTCAAGGCAAAGCATGTTGAAGGGTCAGGGTGCTAGATGATGGAGTGGGACAAACAGATGGATGTCCATCTGTTAAGTGAAGCTGCTTTTTCCAGAAGGCACTTAACTTCTTGAAGCACAGCCTCCTTCCTTTTAGCACAGCAGAGCTGGCTTCCCAGCACCTGGCTCTTCGAGAGTGGCGAGACTGTGGTGACCATTGGGAGTGGTGTCATGTACAGACTGGTGTTCTTTAAACAGTTGTGCTTCCTTGTGCACGTAACAGGACATGGAGATCCAGGAATCCAAGATTTTTACAAGGGATTTGGGAACTCAAAAGGAAGGAAGCAAAATCCCTAGCCAAAGGTTTTTTTGGAAAAACTGAGAGAGTTAGTGAATGGGCATGTAGAATTTGGTCATAACAATTCTCTCTCCATTGACCAAGCTACATTGACCAAGATGCCCCTGTACACAGCTCTGGGACTATAGCATACTATCGGATTTCCATAGCTGTTTTCAAGTGAAGTGGACCTGGTCTCAGTGGCTTTTTCCCCAGTGCTCCCTGATTTGAGTATAAAAAGGCCTTCTTCCCAAGTCACACTTTGTATGAGGATGGATCATTAAGAAACAGCCTGTGATGGATAGTGTGCCTTTGTATGCTAATTTTATATTTACAAACACAGATATTGTATAAAGCTGAATTGCATTATTTGTCCATGTAAACATAGTGCAGTTATGAATCTTTCATATACTAATATGATAGATAACAATAGTTTATGTACAGTAGTAATAATATTCTACTCTAAAACTGCTCTCTCCATCTCTACCTGCCTCTACATCTATAACTCTATTACCTACAGTTTATATTGTTGTTTGTCTCTCTACAGTATACATCTTCTTCCATCTGTATAAGAACAGTTGCAATGTTTGAGGTGTGAAGATTTTGCATTATTCTGTGCAGCAAAATTAAAATGTCAATGCAATATAAATAACCATAAAGGAAGGGGGAAGTACAGTTACGTCTCAGAACAAGGACAAGAAACTGCTAACTTGACATGAATGTAATGCACATAACCCAATAAATATCTGCATCACCATCACAGTCATTTGTCTTCACCGTACTTGTTTTTAAAAGGTGCAGATTGTTCCTGCAGCTAAGAAGGTTAACACTTCCTCGAAATGGAAACTGTTTACTAGTGTACGGTAATGCTTTGAATGAGGAATTAATACATTTGGCAATGAATGATGACTTAGCCTCCTGATTTCCATATGAACCAGGGAGGAGTAGGGAAAAGCAAGCATGTGTGTGAACATTTGCTGCATATGAGATTTCGGTTGAAGAGATTTCATTTAACTGCACTGATTTGTCTCTGTAGCTGAGGTTGCATGACTTCTTTTGAAAGGTCTGAAAAGATGCCATTAAAGGGTTTAATGGAAAAGGTTTGAATTATTAAGAAAAGGCTATAATGACAAACCATGCACAATCAGAACGGCTTCACCACCGCTCCACAGGGACAAACCCTTCAGGTGTGTGTTGTAGTGATCAGGCGAGAGGCTGCACATTTCTGTAGAACACGCTGGTCAGTCACAGGTGTGTTTAAAGCCAAGACCACGCTTTAAAAAGAGAATGAGCTCAAGCTGTAGTGAAGTCTGCAGGCCTGGTCCTGGAGAGCCAGGGTTTATAGAGTATTGCAGACAAACTGTGAGACAAAGGAGAACAAGCAAGCTTGTGCTGGGGTTGCCGATGATGGCAGTCAGCGCTCACGGCCCCCCGACCTGGATCAGAGCTGTGCCGGCCCCTTTAGGAACCCTGCCTGGTGAGACAGTCGAGATTTACTGAGGCCTCTCACAGAGTGTCGTCTAGCTATGAAGCCGTCCTTTGGATGAGACGTAAAACCAAGGTCCTGACTCTCTCTGGTCATTAAAAATCCCAGGGCGTTTCTCAAAAAAGAGTAGGGGTGTAACCCTGGTGTCCTGGCCACAATTCCCATTGGCCCTTATCAATCATGGCCTCCTAATAATCCCCATCTCTGAACTGGCTTCATCACTCTGCTCTCCTCCCCACTGAGAGCTGGTCTGTGGGGAGAGTACTGGCGCACTCTGGCTGCTGTCGCATCATCCAGGTGGGGATGCACACTGGTGGTGGTGGAGGGGATCCCCATTACCTGTAAAGCGCTTTGAGTGGGGTGTCCAGAAAAGCGCTATATAAGTGTAAGCAATTATTATTATTATTACATGACTCTCTTGGTTTCCATGAGAGACGTACATTTCTTTAAACAGAACACCAGGGTTCAAACCCAACCTGAAGCAAAGCAGAAGCATCGAAAGCACTAACGCCTCTCGAATGGGATTACGTTCAAAGCAAAGAAGGAGGTTTCAGTGCCACCATCGAGTGCACCGACAACGGTGGCAGGGGCCTGTGCTGTAACACTGTATTTATTAATACTCTGACCAGCAGACTTGCACAGGCAGGGGCATGTGTTCTCCAGGCACTGCAGTCAGCCTGGGCACGGAGCATCTCTCCAGCGAACCGGCTGTGTGTCGGTCGCGCAGGTCATGCTGCACCACAAGCACTTTGAAGCGAGCTGGTTTCCTTTCTCTCAGGAACCGAAGGTGCCTTCTGTTTCTAGTAAAAGCGCGCGCGGATGACGACATGCAAATTCCGCCCCACATAGATAAGAGAAGTTTCCACGCAGCGCAGCCTGTCTTCTCCTCAGCCAGCGCAGACGCTGCTCTCTCCCTCCGTTCTTACTGAGGCTGCACTCTCAGTGCCAGAGGGCTGGTGTGAAATGGGAGGGCTCTGGATTTTGCAGAGCAGGCAGAGCACTAACCATCACTGCCCTCTTCTCCATTCTGTATCTAACTGCCCACAGATCCTCTAGCTACAGGACAGCAGTCAGAACCACAGCATTTTCATTCCAACTCAGTTATGCAGCTACTAAATACAACTATATTAATCTAATTTTGAGCCAGTGGCTGAAAGTTTTGTAAAATACACAAAGGCCTGGGGAACAGGGATGGAAGACGACTTCAGTGTACTTGCGATCAGGTCTCTCTCAGCCTGGGCGAGGAGGTTACCAGGTTTCAAGTGTTAAGGTCGGTGTTAACCAGCAGAGGGTGCTGTAACACTGCCAAAGCGACAGACAGGAAGACGCCAGAATCACACCTGTGTTGCTCTCTGCCTATACTGCGGCGGTTCACATCAGTGTCCTGGGTTCCCACAAAGAACGAAAGAAGGAACAGATAAAATAAGCGGCTGTCCGGCAGGGCTTAAGGTGGAGATCCGCAGTTTTCCTTTTAAAATGAGAAAATGTTCCTTTTCATCCAGGGCTCCCCGTGGAGAGTGTTATTTTATTTATTAGGGGGCCCAACAGCCATTAATTCAATACATAAATAAAAGTAACAGTTTCTAACATACTAACATACCCTACGGAGCCCGGGAGAGGCCATCAGAAGGGAAAAAAACGTTATATCGAGGGAACTTACATTTCGTGCGCACGAATGAAAGAAAACGAGGGAACGATTTAGTTATTTCGTGCGCACGAACTGTAAATCTTAGGAATGAATTCGTTATCTCGTGGACACAAATTGTACATTTTTCCTACTGATGGCCCCTCCCGGGCTCCGTACATACCACTGTTAGAATCCTCGATCTTTTTGTAAAGGATCGTTTAAATACCTTTTTAACATTTAAATGGCATTTGTGTTATAGCATTCGTGTTAAGTACTGTGTTCGCACAGCGCCATCGAGAAAGAATCGCTCGGAGTAACGCAGAAAATACATGTATTTTCCCAGTGCGTACGTGACACCAGCGATTCCCTCCCAAAATTCTCGTATTTGTGTACTCAGCTGTCAAGCGGCAGTCTCAGCGCAACACGACCGCTCGTCCCCCTAAAACATGGCGGACGGCCGCTGCGGTATTGAGATCAGTGTCCCGTGCTGCTGCGGAGCCAGGAAATGCACGCAGTTAGGGTCAGAGCCATGTGAGGGAGCTTGGGAGAGGGAGCGGGCGGGGAAAGGACTTGGGAGAGAGGGGTTAGAGTCCAGGAGAGCCCGGCGTCACCGAACTAGATCAGACCGTCTCTTCCTATTCAGCTCGGTATTCAAGTCGGTATTTCATTGAGTCCTTCATACGGAGCTGGAACGGTAACGGTGAGTGTCACGGGGGGGACGATATGAAAAAGTTGCCGCTTATACTAAAAAAAAAAGCTATAGTCTGGGGATGACGTAACCGCACTGTCATAACCGTACTTTCTCTGGATCGTCGCGAAAAGAAAAAAAACCCGAATCCCATTTGACCCTATGTTCCTGAATGCGCTATGATCAACATTAATGAGATGTTATAGTTATTGAATGTAAAAATAAAACACTGGAGAAACACTGGCAATTCAAAGCATCAGAATTCTTCTCGTGTACAAAGAGAATGAACTTTTTAACCTGTTAAAGGGGCAGAGCAGTGACACTATGGCAAAGGATCTGCGCCTGTGGCTGGAAGTTTGCCCCCGAGCAAAGCCCTTAACCCCAGCTGCTCCAGGGGCGCCGTATAAATGGCTGACCCTGCGCTCTGACCCCCAGCTTCTAACTCTTTGTCTGTGTGTCTCACGGAGAGCAAGCTGGGGTCTGTGAAAAGACAAATTCCTAATGCAAGAAATTGTATATGGCCAATAAAGTGATCTTATCTTAAAATAATGTTCGCGGAATGGCAGGCAGTGTGGTGTGGGTGCTCTGATTCCAGCTCTGAAAGTAGCTGAACACTTTCGTGAACGTAAAGGAGCTAATTTCTCCTTGCTGGCCCTCAGCCTGTCAGTCTGTCGCAGGGCCCCCAGCGCGCACACTCTCCCCGCAGCCTGTCTGTGACCCCTGCCCGTGTGTCGGTACACACAGGTGGACGGCGATGGCGGCTGCAGCCACACTGGGGGCGAGCGAGGGGCTGGACTTCAGTCTGGCGGGCGCGGAGGACTACGATGACGTCATGTCCATGTCGGAGGGCATCTACCAGGGCAGCGACTACCTCCCCGCCCGCTACCACGCCTGGCTGAAGGAGCCCAACAGGCTCATCTTCCTCGCCAGGAGACAGGGCAAGCTGGTGAGGAGAAGCAGGGGACCGAGGGCAGGGGCCGAGGAAGAAGAGCAGAAGGCAGGCCACCGGTCTGCGGTCCACAGATCCCAGGGGACGTGATGCCTGACACCCCAGTACGGCTCAGTGTGGCGTTGAAGTAAGATTAATACAGGCAGCCTTCTGGAGAGCGAGGAGAGAGAGAGAGACACCATGCTGTCTCCTTTCACAGCTCAAATGCCTCACAGTGCGTCTTATAAACCAGGCATTTACAGTGGAGTCATCACTGTAAATGTCACGTTTCAGATAAGGACACAACATCTATTTAACCACGGGCCACGCATGGTAGAAGAATGGTTTAAACACCCACACAGCATGTAAATTCAGATACCCAGCGGCTGAAGAAGGTCACACGCCGTTTCAGTCCGCAAAGTGAGGATTCTGTACACAGAGGGTCTTGATCTTTCTTTAATATGAAGGAAGCTAGGTTCGGACCGAACTGCACTGCCACACAGATCAAACTTGACATGAGCACCACCCTGCACGCTCGCTCCTCGTTGATGGCAGTGGGCTCCTGCTTTAGACTGACTGAAAGCAACATCACTGCGAGCTTGTAGGAGCCCAGGGGGTGCTGTTGCTATGCAAGTCGTGCTGTGCCCAACTCAAGCTCTTCTGCTACCAGTGGCCCTCTGCCCTGAAACAGACAGGAGCTGCCACAACTATGAGGTGCAGCCTGTGCTCCAGGTGAGCACTTTTTCCAGCTGAGCCACTGTTGGTGCCCCCAGAGTTGTGTGACTTTCTCCTGTGCTCTGTGTGGTTCAAGGGGCTCTAAGAACCGCAGCCTTCCCAAAAAAAGTCCTTCAGCTCTTCCTCACTGTTAAGTAGTTCAGTATCTATCTGAATCTGAAATATTATCCAGTCATTTTCTTAAATGAGAGTAAATTTTGACCCTCAAACAGCCGGCTAACAAGCTTGTTCCAGACACCTTACTACTGTCAGCTGCACTCTTCACTCCAGTCTGCCTCCGGCATCACCTTGCTGTGGTGATCAGCCCACCAGTTCATGCAAGATCTTGCTCTCTGGTCTAATATCATTCTGCATGTTACATGGCTGATGGAGGGTTACATTGACAAACTTTCATCTCTACACATTTTCCCAAAGTCCAGACTCTCAGGAGTACCTTTGTACCGCTTATGCAAACCCCTTGTTGTACTGATCATTAGACATCATTAGGAGATTCCATTGACCCTTGACCTTTGGTTTTTGTACAGATCGCCCTGGAATCCACTTTTGTGGTTGACAACGGCAAGACGGTGCTTGTGGAGGGGCTGCGGGTGGCGCAGAGCGAGAGAGGGCACGGGGTGGCAGGGGTCGTGCAGAGGTTCATTGACCAGTACGTCAGACGGCACTTCCCCTGCGTCAGGGTGAAAAGGCTGACCCGAGGAGATGACCCAGGACCCGAGGAGCTGGCCAAATACCGCCTGCTGTCCCAGCAGGTAGAGTAACAAGCTGGGATTGGCGGGGATGGCTGTCAGGGGTAAAACAGGTGGTTGTTTTTTGAGCTCTGATGTGACGGGGCTTGGTTAGAGCTGGTGGTTTATATCGACTCGCGGTTCATGTTTGAATTTGGATTTTAAAGCTGGTAATATGATCAAGTCGCTATTTAGCTTTTGATGGCACATATTATATAAAACTGATTTTACTGTGCGTTTCCCAAACAAGCAAGTGACAAAGAGCAGCTGTTTGCCCTGTCTGGTTTATGGCAGGAATAATGAACAGATGATCAGTTTAAATGCACGTGATCATTAGACAAAAGTATTCATCTCAGCAAAGGTGTAACAACTAAAACGCTAATTTCTTTCAGTTTAAGGATCAGTTTTGCAAATACTATTGTGTCTCCCAATAGCCTGTTGAAACGAAATTCATCAGAAAGGTGACAAACAAGAGGAGGCTCTTAGGCCATCTAGCTTGTTTGGTTATATTTAGCTAATTGGTCAGGGGCTCTCATCCAGCTTTAATGAAAAACAACATAGCTGCACAGCTTTGTCCTGATTCCCATAACCCTTGTTGTGAAGACGTGTCTCACTTTTTAGTGCACTTCCATACAGTGACGCATGCTGTCGTCTAAGAACATACAAGTATATCACCCTGCAATTCACAACTGCCAACCCACTGAAGCTCTGCAGGTGTGAGCCTGGTCAGTACCTCGATGGAAGTCCTCCTGGGAAACTAAGCTTGCTCCTGTAAGAAGTGTTAGTGGGACCAGTAGAGGGTGCACACCCTGCACTCTGTGTGCTCTAATGGGGACACTATACTGTATAAAAGGCACCATCCTTCAGATGAGACTGAAAACTGAGGTCCTGACTCTCTGTGGTTATTAAAAATCCCAGGGTTTTTCTCAAAAACAGTTGGGTGTTAACCCAGAGTCCTGACCAAATTTGTCCCTGGTCTTTACCAATCATGGCCTCCTAATAATCCCCCTCCCTGAACTGGCTTCATCACTGTGCTCTCCTCCCCACTGAGAGCTGGTGTGTGGGGAGCGTACTGGCGCATCATCCAGGTGGTTCTGTACTCTGGTGGTGGTGGAAGGGAGTCCCCATTACCAGTAAAGCACTTTGAGTGGAGTGTCCAGAAAAGCGCTATCTAAGTGTGAGGAATTATTATTGTTGTATGTGTCCCTGCAGAGCACCAGCAGAAACTGCGGAACGGGCAGGCAGTGAATGCCCTTGATTTGGCCTGAATGCATACCCTGGCCCCTCATCGTTCTTTCTCCTCTCGCTGTTCCCCACATTCTCCCCCAGAGTTGAACTTTCCCCCTCTCCCCCCGGCAGGCGGTGCTGTCTCTGAAGGGTGCGGCAGGCTGTTTCGAAGGGCTCGTTGCCGACTTACAGGACAAGCTGACAGCCGCGGAAGGGGGGCCCGTCCCCCAGCCCGTCGCCCTGGAGGGTAGGGATGAGCTGGGGGCCGTGCTGCTGAGCCCCCACGCCTCCCAGAACCTGCTGCGGGGGGGGCTCATCATCCAGGACTGGCAGCCCCTCGAACCCCTGCCGAGTAACCTGGATGTCCTCGCGGGCAGGAGCCTGACCTGGCTGGTGGACAGGAAGGTGTGTCCCGCTGGACTGAGCATCTGCACAGCACCTTACCCCATCCCTTACGGGGGTGGGTCCCTGCGCCTCAATATTGACCTGTATGGGACCGACCTCCCGGTGGCTCAGAGGCTGCTGACGTCCCAGCTGGAGAGGGTGAGGGGGGCTCTTAGGGGGCTCGTCATCCTGAACATCTACATGCACTCGTCGCTGTGGGAGCCGATGGAACGCTTCTGCCAAAACTCGGCAGGAGTTGGGAGGTTCCGGCCCCTGTGGAAGCAGGTGGCCCTGGAGAGGGATCTGTAAGAGGAGACAGGCCCAGCGTGCTCAGAGCCAGCCTGATGTTTTAGAGATGTTGGCATTCTGACCAATTTCCTCGCATAACTCCTTAGTGAGCTTCTTCTAAAATAAAAGATCCTGCTTCAGACACGTTAGGCAGGGGTAGACAACTCCAGTCCTCCAGTTCCTGAAGGTTCTCCAGACGCCTTTCGGATTTGCAGACGATCCAGACCAGAAAACATGGCTGATTCATCCGCTTATCCTCTAAATAAAACTCAATTAAGTCATTAATGTCTGAGATGGAATGGAGACCAAAAACAAAATAGCAATTGAGGTTGCCTGTCTCCCGCTGTCCAATTTAGTTTTATTTTCACTGGGGGAAACGCGACACCAAGTGTGTGTGGCTGTTATGTTGCACCAAGCGGTGTTTCCAAAAATCACATGTGACATTAACCACTTTCTACATACCTGCCATCACATACACACCCACACTGTAGGGATGCTGACCCTTAAAAAAAGATTGCATTTCTCACTGATCAATAAATGGATAGTATGGGACGTATATAATGCTGTGCAAGGTTAAAATCATTAATATAACTCATAGCCAAATCCTGTTCATCATAGTACAGCTGTAAATTGTAACGAGTTTTACAGCCGTTTTTATTATATTAAAATAAAGTTTATGGCACTCACTCCTGATAGACTTGATGTCTGAATACATGGGTATACTGCAGTTCGAGCACCCACAGATCTTATGATTCATTAGTGTTTTATCTTTTCCGATGAAGCAGGCAGGCATTTGCTGATCAGGGACTGGAGCTCCCAATGGCACTGTTGTGAACACACAGCTGTTGAGGCAGCCCATGTAAACGGCTTCGTCAAGCAGGGATATGAGGATGACGTGCCCATCAGCAGAGTTTCATCTTGTCGCCTTGTCCAATATGGATACGCGTTCAGCCAGTAGTTCCCAAAAACCCGTGCCTTTGGGATACCCGTCCCCACCGGCTTTTGTCCCAGTGGTGTTCCAAATCAGTGATGCTGAGAGAAGCCTTTAATCCACCTGCTTGCTCACTGAGGCTTTTGGTTATCTTGTTTCTGCATACGCAGGCCCAACGTCAGTGTACAGTTTCCAGCAGCCTCCGCACACAGAGCTCTAAGCCCCCTCCTAAAGCTTTTCTCCCTTATTCATAACCGTGCAGCTCCTGAAGGCTGCCGAGCCTAGGACGAACTGAGGCAGGTGGGGAAAGCAATGCATGCTGAACGAGTGCAAAGAGCTGAGGGCTCTCTCCTTCTCTGCAGTTGGCAGTTAGTGACAGGCCTGAAAGGGGGGCTGCTTCGAAACTCAAGCAAGCAGTACAGGCTTGACATTACCTACGAGAAAATGTAACAACACGCCTCAGACAGAAATCCGAAATCAATGAATTAGCCTGTGATTAGGAAATCGTCTGGAGCCAAAACCACAGCCGACAGTCATCCCCAGGGAATTTAGCTGGGGGCCGTGGACTAAAGACAGCTGCGGTATTAAATACAAGGCATTATCTCTTATATGTGGAACTGCTGGGCTCAGTACCTGACCCTCCTAAAGCATTTTTAAGGCAGAAACTAAAGGAAGGCATCCAATCAGTCATGAACGGCATACTCCGCTTACGTGAAACAGTCGATCAAAATGGGTGAACATTGTTTTCAGAAGAGAAGAAGCCTCTCAGCCATCTAGCCTAATTGGGTTGTAGCAGCTAATTGAATTGAGGATGCCATCCATCCAGAGGAAAAGATGGTATCAGGTTTGAAAGTATGCTAAGCCATTTCGAGCTATAATATCGGAAACAGATTTAAAAGGTTTAACTCGGCAAACGGATTCATTTAAGAAATACTTCAATTACCGCAAGCAATTAGAAGTACGCAGAGAGGCGAACAATACAACCTGGGCGAACAGTCCCGCTCTTGACCACTAGGTGGCAACAAATAACCGGCGCGTGTGTGGGTTGCGAAAGGCGCAGCGGCGCATGAGTCATAGCACCCGGCATAACGACACCAAAAAAATGTTTTAGTTTTAGTCACATCTGCCAGAGGGGCTCAATGAAGCGAGATAAGCGACTGACTCCGCAGGTTTTCCACATAATGGGGTTTAATAGTCCAAGCGGCCGGGTTTATAATAAAGTCCTGCTGCCGGGATGATTCAGCAGCGCTTTATATTCACGGCCTGGCGCCTCCTGACACATCGTTGATCGTCCCGAAAGGATGACGCATCTCGGAGACTGAATGCAACCAGCCTTGGGGTGATAACAGCCGCCCCCAGCCCACCCCATATGTCAACACCATTTGCGTAGTGCTTATAGAGACAGAAATTACCATGAAACGCTACGCTTCGGTGATGAAGGAGCTGGTCGCCGTAATTACTAGGCTTCGTCACGGTTATTACAGTGATCACCTCCTTCAGGTAGTGCAACAGCGCGGGAGAGTTTTCACGCCACCTCCATTTTCCAGTCCTCGGTGCCTTTTGCCAGTTGGCGCCCACAGGGGCTGATTCGCTCTCCGAACCGGGACGGGCCTCGTGCCCCCCGGGCGGGTCTGGCGACAACGCACACGCGCACAGAATACCGCAAGACCCCGGGAGGAGGACGGGGAGGGGGGTCCGTTCGTGAACCCAGGGGCTGCCCGACAGCTTTTGTCCGGCTCGTTTCTTGAAAGCAGCGGCTATTTCAGAACGGGGGGGAGGGGGGGGGGAGAAAGCCGGCTGCACCGCTCAGCGACCGTTAGCGGCAGCGGACGAGCCGTTATTGATGGAAACCCCGCAGCCGCAGGGGCTGTACTCTCCTTCCGCTGTGACTTCACTCAGATCGTACTGCACGTAACCCTCCTGTGACGTCACAGAGGAAGAAGGAACCCAATGCACGACAGTTCTATATTGCGAAGCTCTTCAACGGAGAACATAAAGATGCCGGCGGTACACTACACACATTGTTTCCCGCGTAGGGAATTACAGGCGTTACGAAAAGTATGTAGCTCAGTCCCCCAAACCTAAGAAAATCTGGAAGCGGGCCGCCCCAGAAGCCAGAGGGCTTCAGCCCCTAGCCCGCCATTTCCAGCAGACGCATTTCCCCCTCTTCTCTTCCGCATGGAGAGGGCGGGCCTTCCCCCGTGATCGCTCTCCCGCCGGGCCCCTGATAGGGCGGCCGGCTTCGCTGCCTTCTCAGCTTTTCCGCCCCCCCCCCTGTTTTATTAAAGGCAATAAATGAGATGAACTCCCGTTTCCCCCTCATCTTTTTGTATCGCCGTCCATTCCGCCGAGGGAAATTCCGGGAAGACCGCTGCAATATTTGGCGAGAGTGAGTGAGTGAGTGGAGAAGCGCTTTATTCTCGGTTCCAACCGGGGCTAAGGAAACAGCCGGAGGGGGCAGCGATGCCCACGAGAGACCCCAGCTGGGCTGTGTGCGGAGCGGTACAGTATCGGTCAGTTCTCGCTCCAAACAAGCATTCGTTCTGCACCTCTGAAGAAAGTGTGTGCTGTGTGCCGACGAGCAAAAGCATCTGATTCGGATTATTTTTCACACGTTCAAGGTTTTCTGACCATATGTGACCATGAGGCTGGGCCACTGTATCTGTTGTTCGGCTTCATAAATCATATGTAGTTCAGGTGGGGAACTGCGTCAGCGTGCGTAGGCTGCAAAGGAACAAGAGGTTTATTCCAGGCTGAAAAAAAGAAGAAAACACAACGTTTCGGCCGTGGAGCCTTCTTGCTCACACCTGAAGAAGGCTCCACGGCCGAAACGTTGTGCTTTCTTTCTTCTTTTTTTTCAGCCTGGAATAAACCTATTACTTGTTCCTTCATAAATCACATTCCAAGCTTGAGACGTGGTGATTGGGACTGTCTGCTTGCGGGGAGATGCGGTGACGTCATTGACAACGTTAGAAAGCAGGAAACGGAAACGGTTTTCGTCGTGCGTACATAACTACGTTTATACAGGACGATGTATTTCGCCGCATGCATAATGCCTACAGTTTTGTTATTTTGTGTTTTTCTCTGGTTCGAAACTCTTCACACTTTACCAATTTTTCACGTTGCCCTCCTCAACATCTTTCCATTTTAACCCTGGCAAAAACTAAACTTTCGTTAGGAAAAGGTCCCGCCCTCCTGTTCCCCGCTGTGGCTTGGTGTAGGGTGATCTGCGGGTGCTGTCCACTAGGTGTCACCGGCGAGTCGTTAGTGGAGTTTTTTTTTAAACAGAACAGTTCAGTTCCGCTCGCAGACTTCGTCGCTCTCCTCCCCGCGTAACTCCATGTAATTAACAAGGAAACAATAAAAGGAAAGATTTAATTGTTAAAATGTGGGTTTTGTGCGTCCGTGCTCCATCGAACGCGGTTTCGTTAATTGCAGGAAATAACCCGGAGAATCAAGTTCGCCCCATTAGACACAGCCTTCGTAGGCCTACTAGCCATTAACGCGGAATTAAAGGAACATTAAATTAAGCGCTAATTGTCATCCGACAACGTGGAGGGCGGAAGAGCGCACCGCATTCGAGAGAGGAATGAGTCAATGTGGGGTTGCTACGGAAATATGCTCAACTTTAATCACTTCTTTCAAACTCCTCTTGAAGGTGTTTATCTCTCTCTCTCTCTACTTCCCCCGCTATTTTGCCAAACACGAGTTGCCATGACAACCGTGCGCTTTTAAAGGTGACTACCCCCCCACCAACCCCCCACGCGCAAACTTCGGCCGTCTCTTATACACCGGCAACAAACAATTAGATTAAAATTGTATTTCTGGTAAAATCTTGGCCTTGACGCAATCTCGAATGCTTTTCTACAAAATGTGTTGGGTTTTTTTTTTCTTCACATTAGGAAAACACGTCTGGGGTAAATATCCTGTCGTAAAACATCATAATGTTTGTTTTCTCTTCACACAGTTGTTGAGTCGCTTTAAACAAATCTAATGCACACGAGTGAAGGAAAACAAAAGCCAGGCCCGGCGAGAAGGTCTGCTCTTCCAGCTGGTGCGCTCGATATATTTTGCCTTCCGCCCGGTGACTCAGTTTTGCCCCGAGCTCGTAGCGTCACAACCGGGCAGTCTGGGCCTCTGGGCGCCTTCCAGATTGTTTGGCTAGAGCTGCCGACAACACAGGCACAATCAAAAAGCAACTTGATCACCCCTTGGATCTTTCATGAGGGAAACAGAAACACTACTAGCCTCGTGTAAAGATTATCTATCATGTTACGGATTATATTGTAACGCTTACGGCCGACAGGTACTGTGTAAGAGCCGGCTTACCAGAGCAGGTGACGTCACCGCTCTTCCCAGTAATAGCAGGACCACAGCCGCTGGGCTGTAGAGAGATCTCTCTTTAGCTCACCGGGCTGGGTCCCTACTGAGTGAAGCGGGAGTCCCGGGTTCGAGCCCCCGACGGTGGGGGGCCGACCTAATGCGGCAAGGGCGCCCGCCTGAGCCCCCGTTGCGTTACAATATTAAGATATTACCATATCTTCGTTCTCTTCCTTCCTCTCACTCCGGCACTAAACAAGACAACATAGGCCTGCCCTGTTCTGGACTAGAGACCTGTGTTAATAATCCCAGGACCAGGGTTTAATTATTGCGACAGTTTCATCCTTTTGAAGGCGGTTTTCCCATTTATTTGCACAATATGACTGGAAGCTGCCAAACCGAAGGCAGTATGCAATTTCTTCTCAAGCCCAGACCGGAGAGTGGAATCTGCCCTACAAACTGTGCAGAGAGGTCAAAACACCCGACTCTCTCGCGCCTGAGATAAGCGAGAAACAATATAAGTGCTTAGAACCCCGAAAAGTTCATCACCGGGCCGGACAAATGGACTTAGGTTAAGCATCACAACGCTCCTGGATTCCCGGAAAAGGACATCCCGGACCGAGACCTCATTGATCAATCTTTTCAACACCGTCCCAGAGGAGCCGACCCTGAGGGAGGGGGTACTGTCACAACCGGTACCTTCTCTCGTGCACGCCCTGGCATTCCCACGCGTACTAGATTCCACACACGCTCACCCGGGACCTAATTATCCAACCACGGCGCTCTCTTCCGATATGTAAACGCTCTTCCCTGGCTTACCTACGCTCACTAGTGAGAAGTCTTCCACAGCTTTCCCTTGTGCGCGCTATATTCTTCCCCACCTGGTTCCGACTTCGCTCTTGCCTAACGGCTTGGATCAGGAATATTGGATTTACTCTTTGCCTTTAACTCCCTTCCTCATTGCTCCGCACGGGGGTCCTACAACTCATCACTTTCAGATATCAGACATGGAGAAAGGTAGCTCGCTCAGATTGCTCCCTGCTGCATGACGGGGAACACATGTATTTCAAATTGGTTACAGTGTTGGTCAAACACATTAATAATATACAGTAGTATATTCACGATAGTAGGTTTGATTACAAGGAGAGGCTCCTACGGTAGACACACACACACGGTGTGCTGGTATACAACCGAAAGTCTGCTGGGTCTTTTCATTTGTCCACGGTGACCAGGATTTGCCAAACTGCTGAAGGGAAAAGGGATGAACTATGTACAACCAGTGCTTCACTTTCAGCTGTCTCACACGTATTTAAGAGATGATTAAAAACCGCTCAAAAGGTGTTAAAAAACCATTACCCAGTTGTTGCTAAAATGTTGCAAAAGGGGGTCTTTTTCCAGGCTGTGTAGTAATAAGAAGTCAGTGTGAACGTCTTATTAGCACATGTAATAACATATCAGCAGTTCTTTATAAATACTTTATAACCATCTGTTAAATATTTATAAAATATCTGTAAGCAGCACCTTCGAAGGGAAGTGGTTCCACTGCACTGCTGTGTTCTAACAGCTGAAGCAGCTGTCGAGAGGTTTGTACCAGTAATGGATTTAATACGCCATCTGACAGCGTTTAAACTCTTTATGGCGCTGGACGTGTTGAGCACTTTAAATGCAAGCAAGCGTCCAGATATTGAACATACGGCAGTAAGCTGTGGAAACCATTGTCGGAAGAACATAAATGCAGTTATGTATATGTTGCTAACTTCCGCAGGAATAACATATATATTCTACGAAATGCAACTTCAAAATCTCTGTCCACGACTGAAATTCATGAAGACAGAAGCCAATGACATCACACCGTTTAAGCAAACTCTAACGGACTAGGCAAACGGTTTAGGCGCAATTTAACGGAAAATCAGGGAAAAGAAACGCGTTTTATACCGTACACTTCCGAAGAGGGATAAAAGAAAGTATCATGTTAAAGGGAGAAGATCGTATGAGTTACAGTCACGGCGTATTAATCTGGAGTGAACTGTGTTTAAAGCACCGTATTGATTTCAAGTTAACGAAACACAACGGGGGGGGGGGGCATGTTAAGGCCGCTCTCCTTTTGAGACACATCCTACACGCGTCTAAAAATGTCTAATTAGCTTTTGTGAAATACAAACAGACACCCGAGGCTGAAGCTGCAGGTGACAGGCCGTGACCAGACGCGTTCCTGTTAACCCACAAGAAGCGTTTTGTCTGCAGAAAGCTTGCTCCGGTGGTTCACCGTGCTAAGGCTGTACGCTAATGTGGTCGTTTTCCTACATTTTAAGCACGCTTGTGCAATACACGTGCATTAGCTTTCCCGTGATATTGGGTAAATGTCTTCACGGGTTAGCTTCATTGTGCTTTATCATACTTTACACTTTTTAATACCGAAAAAAAAAGGTCCATATACAGTAGATGTGTATCATATATTTCAGCTTCTCTGTAAGAGCACATTCGTATTTTCCACATTTCCTTCATAAGATATTCTATAGAAAGTACGAAATGCAATAGAATGTAGAATTTGATAGAATGAGATCTGGAATCCGGCACGCTCACGGATTGAAGCTTCCGTTCAACAGTCTTCACAAAACCCACAAACAGAACCTTTATATGAACTGCCGGGAATAATCACGTCTTAATGGGCTGCAAACACAGTCGGGTTTTTTTTCCCCTTCCAATTACTGGACTATTGTTTTGCAGTGGAACACGAGCTCTGAAGGCGAAGCGTTTATTTTCTTTCCCTGTTCAGACGCCAGTGCCGAAACAGACAATAGCATCACCTCGCTGGCTTTGAGCACAGAGGACAGGGAGAGCGGACTGGCGACCTATCGCGGAGAAATGAACCTTTCATCTCTTTCCCTTCGATAGACGCCCGTTAACAAAATAACCCATAAACGGGGGGAGAGAGAGCGAGAAGCCAGTAAATTTCAAGATTGCCTCCGTCACCTCCTCTGACTCATCCCAACAAAACTGAGCTCTCCAGGGCCTGAGTATATACCGATTACGGGTTTTCTTCCCAATCGTTTTCATTTCGAACACCTTGCATCAAAGATGATTGTGATGCCTTTGGACTTGAACATTGACATTGCAGAGCTAATATTGTCAGTGCACCCAGCACTAACAGCAGAGGACAACAGCTGTCCCAGACCCTCGGATGAGTCTGGTGGTACCACTGACTAGAGTAGAGCAATCCGCGCTCCCCATGAACGCGCACGAGTCCCGTCAATGTTCCTAATTCCACTGCGATTTGTACTACAGTCCGAGAGCCCTGAGCGACGAGAAAGAGCGTGGAAAAGACAGCACCGTGTCGAAATCGCAGCCGCCCCCTGAGGATGCTAGTGTCCCCGTTCGCTCAACCCCAAAAGGATAGAAACGGAGAAAATAAAGAGTGCCGGGAGACGCGTGTGTCCGGGACAGCAGGAAGACTGTCGGGTCGCCACCCGAAGCGAGAAACCGCTGTGGTCTACAGTGATGATGTGATCTGGGTAGACAGCTCGACTGCATGACGCCCAGGGCGCCAGGGAGGGGCTGGGGATATCAGCACACTTGTGGACAATACTCTGTTGGCAGAGAAATGGGTCAATATTTGCTAGCTTGCCAATATATTTTTTTTGTGCATCTTTCTCTAAATGTCGCGGTTACCCGCCTTCTAAAGTGATACTAAACTAAGGCCGCTGAAGAGGCGTTGTGCTGATATATCAGCGGTTCTCTTGTGATACTACAGGACTTTTGACAGCGCTGCTCGTGCACGCTCACGAGACGAGACAACGCTCCCCCCCCCACCCCACACTTAAAAACTTCTTAATAATTTCTTTCTTCAACTCGTCGCCAGGCCGGTCGGCGCATTGGATTCCGAACACAACAAAATAACGGGGGAGAGAGGGGGGGGGGGAAGTTGTCACAGAGCCGGTTCGCACAGGCGCAGTGGCGGTTTCCGCGCCCGGCAGATGTAAACAGATGAGTCACTTCTCTGCAGAGCTCCGCGCGAAGTTGACAGCTCGCGTCTCCCCCTCCATCGGTTCACGGTCTAGCGAGCAAATAACCGGACTGCGGGTCCTAGACTTCATCAAAAAAGAAATAAAAAATCCATTTTCCAGAAGAAAAAAAAAGTAGAACCGACTGAGGGCTGCATTATTTTGGGTTTTCTCGAAGATAAATCACTGAGGGCCGTTTATTTCTCTTTTGTATTTCTCCTCCAGGAACACAACCCCTCCCCCCCCGAATTTACCTCAACTCAGCTATTATTAATTTACTAATATTGTTTCCTTGAGTCGTACAGCAATTTCACCAGACGAGGGGCTTGACTGAAAACAGAAACTGCACAAGGAAGGGAGAACGGACTGAGGAAAGGAGAAGGGACAGATGAAGATTAATTAGACACCACTTCTGTAATAGAGTGCGTTACACTCACTTAAACCGAAGCAGCGTCCCCGCGTACGGCGGCGATGCTGCAGTTCAGCCTGTCAGAGATCCATGAGAGTGATTATAGCCTAGTTGCGCTTGGAATAAAGGATTAATCACTGTCACCGTCATTATTCTCTTCCTCGCCGTGTCGGCGCTGTGAGCTTTGATCAGTTGGTAGGCCATGGGCTGTCGCGTCGTGTCTCCCGTAGGCCTAGAACGGGCTTAGTCCTGCGTGTCTGTGGGCCTACTCGCCCTCTTGTATACTCGCTGTTTTGACAACATCATAAAGCTGTTGTTAATCTTGATGACAACGAGGCGGAGATTTGTATTTCGTCTCCCGGTTTCTTTTGTTCTGCCCAACGTGGCATCTCCCACCTCCCAGAATGTACAGGATCCACCCAAGTTACGCTTCTCCCAATTTCACTAGGAAAGACTTGCATCCCACGCCAGTCTCATCCCGAAATCTCACGTTCCATTTTGGTCTTTGGTCGATCCTTAGACCGGCTGGCTCACCCATTTGCAAGTCCAAACCCAACAAGTACGCTAACCTACAAATCTAGTACGATATTGCCGGTATCGCGTGGCGTCAGATTTGGGCTCGACAATTCAATGTTCAGGAGGGTAATGATCGTAGTTTGCCGCTCTAAGACTTAAGCTACGCCACAGTTTGGAATTAGACAAGCCTATTTTTCTCCAAAGCGATTCGTTCTGCATGCAGTATCAAAGCGGGCGGCTACAGCTGTCTGGAATGATCGTGTGCTATGACGCGGGAATCTGTTGATACTCCTGCTGTGGAAATAAGATGTATTTAATTTCGCAGGAAAACATAGTAGACATTGTTGTAGTAGCAGCGCCACAGCAACGACAGGAGGAGGGGAAATGGGAAGGGAAGAAACTTGTAAAAGTAAAATCTTAGAAACAGTAGTGCTAGTGAAGTACACAGAATACTGAATTTCCGTCCTGTCCAAGGTGCAGAGAGTATTGCGACACACCATTCTGGGGAATAATTTCGTACAACAGCAACATTGGCAAATTGAAACAAGCAGCTGAACACGCTCCTTCTCTCCTCGTCACTTCACTTAAATGATCCGTTTGTCTCTGCGTGATACCTTAGATTTTTTTTTTAAATGGTCTTGATGTCAAATTGCCGTAATGACTGATTGCCGGCCTCAGTCTCGCGCTTCTCGAACACACCCCGCGGCTCGCAAAATTACCGCTCTCCGCGCGCGCCGGCGGAAAGAGCCAAACGAGCGCTCCTTCATTATCCCCTTTGTGCGCGCGAGCGAGGTGAATGACGAACTCCGGCTCCCGTCGCCGACTGGCTCGGGAAAGACCGCTCTCTACCCGGGAAAAGACGGCAAAACCCCTTTCCTAGCCGGCGAGCCGTCCTGGAACTTCACATGCCAAGTCTGCTGCAAAACAGAGCTACATTGAATGGATCCGTAGTCCGGTGTAAATCTTACCCGCAGGAATACCGTTCGTCGACAGACGAGTACCATCGCTGTCATTACAACTGTTGACAATATGGCACTGCTATAATAATAGGCCTAATAGTTAAGCAGTTTACCAAACAATGTAAAAGAAGAGCGATGGTAATAGCAGTAAGATCTGACAAAACGTACCATTGAGCTAATTAATATAAATATCGTTTACAGCAGCTGTAGCAGCAGGAGTATTAGCGGTAGTTACTGTCAGATTAAAATTTGGGATGGCCGAGACTGTGAAAGTTAAAGCAATTTTTAAACCGCTGCTAAGCCTTGGAGACTGGAGCTGAAGTCTGTCGATCTGCCAGCCGCGCGGAGCCGCGCTACCGCTACTTTAGGGATGCTGGCGTTGTTCAATGTCAATACTAAGACTGTTAATGTTTACTGTATGTTGTCTCTTCTCGCCAGAGTGTGTGTGGGCCCACAGCACCCTGAGGATAGGGATATCAGCAGAGTAAACAGTGCCCGAGAGAAAGAAGACGGGGTCGCTGGGTTATTCTCCGCATCAACGCGTGTTGGTAGCAGGTCTGCGCTCATCAGTGGGGGGGTCTCTTGCGCCTCAGTGTGTCAGTGCGAACGAGACGAAGTGTGTACAGCAGAGAGAAGGCCTATCACTGCGCTTGCAAGAGTCTCAAAGTGTGGGTTTGTGTGAGTGAGAGAGAGAGAGAGGGAGCGGGAGCAAGAGAGAGAGAATGGTTGGAGCTAATTAAATGCGCAGACCTCTCGCTATCTCCTCCTCCAGCGCGCCAGTGACGCACGAGTCGGCTGCAGAGGAGTGAGTCACCGGCCTCGGGGGATCATCACCGCTCGTGGTCTCTCTCTAAATATAAACCCGCGCTAACCACTCAGAATACCTAAGCAGCTCCGACAGGCAGAGCGCAACACCGGTCCTCCGCCCTCGACCCCTACATCTAACCCCTTTCCCGTGCAGATCTGCACTTTCTGTATCGCCTGCTGCCGTCCTGAGCCGATCGCTAACAGAGGCGTGCAGTACAGTGCGATACTGTCCACTGCGGAACACTGAAGCGTTCCCTGAGCTGTGCGCAGCCCGCACTAAAAAGCGTAAAATGCGCGCTGTGCGTTTCCCTCTGGGCGACTTTTGCCAGTCTCCACGGGCGCAGCTAAAGAGGAATTTACGCGGTGGTAGGAGCTCCAAAGTCGTGTTCTGAGGAGGCAGCACGGTTTAAGAAGGTGTGGTCGAACAGAGGCTGCAGCTGAGCCAGAGGACTGGGTTATATGAAAACATACAGACCTATTCTACGGTCGCTTTTAGTCTCCAAGCGATTTTTTCCCTCTCACCAGAAGACGACGAACAGATGGATGCAATCACTGTTCCATCATGCAAGTTTAAGAATCTGCCTTTGACAAAAAAGAAAAAAGGCGGTGGATATATATTGGCCGCGAGTGTTTGTCTGCTCCAAAGCGCATCGGTTATACCAGAGCAGTGTTCCTGGGCAGGTTTCTGAACAGGGCGGTCTGCTCACAGGAAAGCGAGCACTGTCGTTGGTCCAGGGTGTCTCCTACGGGACACGTTTCGGACTCCTCACGCCGAATGTCAGCTTCTGTTCTGTTTCATGTCGGTGCACAAAAAATAAGTTCGCTGCGACTCGTTGGTGGCAGGGATGGCTCATTTAAAAAAATAATAATTTAAGAGCTGAAGTTGCACAAACACTCGTATATGTTAGTGAAGCTATGAACACACCAAGACATTTAACATGCGCCCTTCCCTCTCAAACATATACAAAACTGGCTCACACACACACACACACACCGACCTCTAACTCAAAGAGTATTAATTGGTTTATTAACCAACCGATAAATGTGCTGACATTAAATTTGGCCCCGGTTTCCTTTCTCTCACGCTCTGAATGTACGCACACAGGCACTACTGAGTGACCTTTATAAAGACCTTTTTGTGACCCCAGCACGGTGAGGTTCTGTTCAGAGAGAGGTAAAGAGCGTGCTAGCCACACCCAGCACCTAGACAGGAGCACTGAACACAGAGGGGTGGCTGGAGAAGAAGGCTCTGTTCAAGGAAGTAAACCTGGAGACATGGGCAGGTGGGAGAGACAAGCAAGCAAAATTCCGTGAGCTCCAGAGACATCCATCTTTATTCATTCAGAAAGACAGCAGAGGGGATCACTCTCCTCCTCACTGTTTTTGTAGAGTCTTTAATTGGACTTCCTCGTGAAACAGCCCACATCAAGATCCTGGAGGGAAAAGGGAATACATACAGTACACCCCAGAGCCTCATCAAGGGGAGTTTTATAAACAGCATTAATGACAGCATGATCCACAAACATCTGATGAGAAGCCAACGAGGACAGAGCAATTGTGTCCAGATCCCACCTTTGGCCTTCAGTCTTGGGTCAACTCCAAGAACATGGCGTCAGGAAACCAACTGGTAGAACAGGAGGATCCTCATGCATAACCGTCAATCTCACAGGATGCGGAGTAGCACAGGGACAAACCAAAAGAGGTAATCGAGGGGCTTGGTCAAAAAGGGAGGCAAAGAGTCTGGTACCGAGGGAAATCCAAAAATGACAATCCAAAAACAAAATCCAAAAGGTGTGGTCAAAAGGCAAGAGCAAAGTTAGGTGCCAGGAGATGAGTCAAAAGGTTTAGAAATGCACACAAGAAAGTTCTAGTGGAGGCTTCTCAATAGTGAGCAAGGGTTGGTGTGTGAGGGAACTTTAAATACTGAAGGTAAAGGGATGTGGTTGGACCATTGGTTTGGGAGTGAGAATTTGTGGAATCTGGTGCATGTGGGAATGTGATGGGTTCAATTAGGAGTGAGATTGTGAAACAGTGGATTTGGGAATGCAACGCCATTTGCGAGGGAGAGTGTGGGGCGTGACACATGGGGAATGTGACAAACGACAGGAACCTCACACTCGGTGCGATATGTCAAGTTGCTCGGCATTTGAATCACATTAAGGATCTCATCCAAACATTTCTTGAAAAATCTCAAGTTTGGCTTCAACAACACGGCTGCTCACCTTGTTCCAAATTTCCTCCAAATGCTTTTGGAAACAAATGTTTGCAGAGCCCTCTTGACATGCTGTGCACCTTGAAAACATCAGTTGACTAATAAAAAAATCCCAACTCAGACTCGTGGTGTCAGGACTGTAGCACTTAACACACAGTGGCACTTAACACACACACACACCTAACAGTCTGGAGCCAATCACTGAATTCTTTCCTTCCACAGGGATGCAAATTAAAAAGAATCCGATTGAGGTGTTAGTTAGGGAACTATGATCTTTTAAACAGAAGTATCACTGCAATACCCAATGTTTTCCCTGATCCTCCCCCCCCCCTTTTAAAAATGTTTAGTTATTTTATTTGTTTAACAGGAAGCTCTGTACAATTGTCACTTGATTGTCAAGCACCAACCATCAGAGAAACACCTACAGTTTCTATTTCTGTTCTTATTTACAGTGTTTACACGTCAAGCCCTTCTGTCCTGCACCCTCCAGGTTTGCTGAATAGAATATAAGCTTTGTAGTCCTGTTCACTCCATTTCCAGCCCTTGACAGGGGTAATTCAAATCTGAACTGGCGGCTGGAATAGGGAAACATCAGGAGAAGAGTCATTGCTAGGCCAGGAGAGGCAGTTGAGTCGGCTATAAATAGTCCAGTCTATTATAGTCCAGCGTGTTAAAACTGAACTAACTATAAATGGATGATATCTGGTGACGTCACTAAGAACAAAAATATAACAGCCTCAGTGTTTCAACCTGTTTTGGAAAAAAAAATAATTTCCTTCCTGGCTGAAGCATGGAAGAGATTACCAAAGCTGAGCGAACGTGTGAGTTATCTTTCATTATCTCTGCTCGTTCACAGCCAGGGCACTTCGTTAACACGACATCTTTTAAGTAGAAGCAAATGAAAAAGCGAAAGGCAGAGGCCGAAGGAAACCAGATGTGTAAATTAAGGCTGATAAGCAGGCGTCGCCCAGGTGGCCCAGGTGTATCTTAATTGCCGATGGCTCCTTCATTAAAAAAAGACAAGTAACAGAAATACGTTTTTCCTGAACTCATCTGGATTGATAGGCTTTTACTGTGTGAAATGCAGATGCTATTTAAAGCCTCAGACTGAAAATTAAGGCGGAATGTTGGGGGAGACGATGACAAATTCACGTGCCAGTATAGAAGGAACAATATAGGTGAATTTAAAGTGACTAATAAAGAAAGGAGGGGTATGATGATGATGTAGCGCTTTTCTGGACAACAACACAAAGTGTTCTAAAGGGGTCTGGGGACTCCCCTCCACTGTCAATGTGCAGCACCACCTGGATGACGTGACAGCAACCAAAGTGCACCAGTACGCTCCCCACACACCAGCTCTCAGTGGTCAGTGGGGAGGAGAACAGAGTGACGAAGCCAATTCGATTAATGAAATTAGGACCTTGGTTTTACCTCTCATCTGAAGGACGGCGCCTTTTTACAGCATAGTGTCCCTGTCTTTATACTGTAGTATTAGGACCCACACAGACTGCAGGGTAAGTGCCCCCTACTTGCCCCATTAACACCTTTTCCAGCAGCAACCTCAGCTTTCCCAGGAGGTCTCCCATCCAGGTACTGACCAGGCTCACACCTGCTGAGCTCCAGTGGGCTGCTAGCTATGAGGTGCAGGGTGACATGGCTTCTGGCTAGGGGTACTATGAGAGGTGGAGATAGAGAAATAGATATTGGAAAAAGGCAACAAGAGATTTGAAACTTTTATTGCTAATAAGGGAGTTCCATACGTTATGTGCTTAAAACCAGCAGGCAGTAGTTTGCAATGGGTAAAGGCCTGCATCCAGGGTACCGCAGGACAATTAAGTGAAGAATGAATTGAAATTAAGTCCTTTAATGTCCAGGATGGAATCAAAGCCAGAAGGCAACTCCTCCAGGAGTCACTATTGCCAGTCAGAAATTCAGCCAGGGAGTCAATCAGTCAATGGGTTCTCGTCACCGAGATGGCCTTTAATTCAGAGAGTCAGGCAGCTCCTCTGAAGCACCTTAACATGCTTTAGGTGCAAGAGAGGAACCTTTCTACATCGCCGACTCTTCTGAAGAGAAGAGCATTCGGAATCCCGAGAGGTACCTAGAAAATCACAGCGGAGGAAAGCAGTCGATAGACACTTTTCCAACACAAACCATTCCCCATGCTGTGATGGCAGTATTGGCAGATCCTGGGGCTGTTGAGAAACATTTTGAAAGATACGAGGCACTTTTCGATTTAAGAGTAGGCGCCGTTTAGGCAGGAAATGGTCACTGATGTTGTGAATCTGCCCCCCCTTATGAGCCTTTTGTCAGGCGTTACTGTCGCCGTGGGAACATGGTCTGCAGCTCTGTTCCCCGCCTTAATGACACTACATACCCACCCAACCACGCCTCAGTCACAATGGTGCACAGCTCCACGTTTCTGCAGAAAACAACCAGGATCTATTCACATATATTTAAAGACGAACACACGCTTCCACCCCGCCTGGCACAGCACCTCATTGATGGATCGAACGCTCTTTAATAGAAGTGTCACCGTCCCTGGAGTGTGATATCGGATGGTCTGGGAGATGCGCGTCTGGGGAAGACTGCAGGCCAGTAAATCTCCAGCACGCCCAGTTTCCTTTCATACCGCCAACACGCCGAGCGCGCCGGCAGCCTCCTCTGGAAGGGGGGCCGTCAATCTCCGGCCCTGCAGAGTCCGCAGAGCCTCCTTATTTCCATCCCCAACCCCCCCCCCAGAGCCGCTCAATTCACATTATTGATCTCCCCTGCCTTGGCTGGATGCACACAAGATCTTTTAAAAGTTGTTGATTCATAAACGCGAGGTATGAGCACTTACTCGCTCAGCTGCACGGAAGTCTGTTGAGCCGTAAAACGATCTCTTTGCACCCTTTCATCTTGAAAGAACGACTCGCCTAGAAATCTGAGCTACCACTCGCCAGCATAAATGTCCGTTCAGTTAATCTGGAAGAGGGATCATTGACAAATTAGCTGTGTTTATCACTTGCTACACTGGGGGGTGTCGTCGAAGACCTGGGCAACACACCCCATCTGCTATCGGGCTGCGATGTACTGCAGGTCGCCCGCACTTTCAGGAACAGGTTGGCACAACAGCCAGGGGAGCTTGCATTTCCCGGAATTCAGTTGGGAAAGCTTCCATTTCCGTCTCTCTCCGGCAGTGGTCATTATTATTATTATTTTTCCACGACTGCCCTCTCTCTCTCCGCTAAATTACATGCCATCTTTAATTCATAACTTCCACTCTGCAGCTCTCCCAGCCCGCCTGTTCCACACATGGGTACCAGCCCCAGACGGGCGAGATGAGCTGGATGATCTCTTGCCACCCGTCCCCCTCTCTGCCGCTCCTTTCTGCTCCTCGTTCCTTCCTCTCATCTCTTTCACGGTTTATTTTCTTAATGAGGAAGCGGCGTCCCTCCCCCTCGCTTACTGACTCAGTCGTGTCCCGCTCACTGCCGATTGACTGAGCAGCACGGCCCTGCGCGCCGAGATAAGCGGCTCCATTCTTAATAAAGGAAACTGCTGGCGCTTTGTGTAAGCAGCCTTCTGTCTTTTAATTGAAAAAAAAAAAAGCCTATTACCTCCACATTAATTATCTCTTTCCCGAGGCATCTATTCCGTCACAAACCTTCTTAGGGGGATTTTTTCATTCATAAAAAAGAAAAATAAATAAATAAATAAACCGACTCTCCTCCCTCCCACCCGGTAGCGCACTCAGCCGCCCATGGATCGCTCTCTCCAGTTGACGAACTCCGCCTGAAAGTGGTTTTAAAATAAAGTCCCAGTTCGAGGAAGTTCTGTCTCGAAGACGGAACACGACGGTTCCGCGGTTTAAAAAGCCACGCTTCGGTCACGTGCCCCCCCCCCCCCGGAAACGTTTTGTTCGCGCGCTTGTGCTGCTCGAGATCCGGGGTTTTGTCGCTTTCAGCCCCGTTTTGAAGCGCCAACTGCGCCTCGAGGAGGCCTGCGGCGTTTAACGGTGACGAGACGGAACATTTACCGCGGCGTTTGTTTGCTTTTTTTTTTAATCGTCAAATCCAACTCCGTCTTAACGTTTTCCGCACGCTGGTTCCCCGGAGCCGTGAGCGGCTTTGGAGGTTAAAAATAATACGGTTACAATCACATATTTTAAATGTTTGAAAGACTCCCGTTTCACTCTAGTTCGGGGCAGCCGGGTATAACCGGGTATAACAATTATTATTTATTATTATTATTATTATTATTATTATAACCCGACTCTCAACCAAGCGGCCTCGGCCGGTAACACCCGTGTCGCCAGGGAGCGACGTCAGACGAAGAGAACAGACGCGCCTCCTCCCTTTCAGGACGCGCAAAGATCTATCATCCATTCACCTGGTTTCCATATTGAACAGTTTTTTTTTTAATCAGACCCCTTAGAAATTAATCTGAAAAAAGAGGAACATCTGCTGGTACTTTCGCCATCACCGCGCAGCTCGGGCGGACAGAGGACTCGCGTCTCGTACGATTGCAGGCCAACAAGACCACACACACGCACACACACACACGAACACGTTCCTGAAAAAAAGCGGCTCAGAAGGTAAATCGCTTCCTCCAGATTATGGCTCGTGTGAGGATGACTCACGCTTTGCAATTACCTCTTTTAAAACGCGTTTAAAATTGCTTCCATTCCACTCAAGTGCGGGCCTGATAACCGATAACAATTTCATTTCAAAAGGAGTTTTTGGAGGGCGGTACGGGTTGTTTTCTTCTTCTATTAAACCTCAACGTATCTAGCCAGACTAACTCAAACCGTTTGATCGATATGAACGTTTTTTTTCCACCCGGCGTAAAAACTGAACATCAAACAATGAAGTAAATCACGCCTACACCGAGTCTTTCATGATGTTAGTGTCTGAAGGAGACGTTAGATAAAGTGAAATTATTTTCGGCCGTGTTGGAGAGCGAATTAAGACGACTTTCCCGTCAGTGCTTAACTCTGCTGTTCGATTGAATTTACAAATAATCAATCCCCACGCCTCCGCGTCTCCAACCCCCATCTAGCTCCTCAGACACCGACCTTCTCAACATGACAAGTCTTGAGTTACACTACGGATTACACTCCGATAACTAATAAAATAAGACCCTACGTGGAGCCAGCAAAACTTTCGTGATCTTCCAGAGATCTGTCCGCAGTGGACGCGCAAAACTTTTCGCGATAACAGTAGCAATGTGACTTTACTGAGAACAGCAGCATGGATCGATAATCAGTTCTCTAATTCAGCTGTGTATCTATCAAGAGCTGAGGTGGTTCTATAGGAGCGGGACATAAAATATTATGCGCGTAACAGCCACAGCAATACCAGTTTTTGGTTTGTAATATATAGTATGATCCAAAAGAGCTTCTGTCCGTACACATACTTAACTCTTTTTTTAAAAAAATGAGAGCACTTTTAAGCCCTTATTAAAAGGATGCGGACAGCCGAGTCTCAGAGAATTCCACACTGCTCTCGACAGCTCAGGACGCAAACTGTAGCGCAGTGAATTTCGGCATCTTCAACTCCTACGCAATCTGAAACTGCAGGCTAGGTGAAATGCCGACGCTCTATATTCCTTAACATTATTCCTTAGCACTTCAACAAGATGATTCCCTGACATCCGTAACACGAATTCTTTAAGGTTAAAAATGCTAATGAAACGCCCGACCTAATTCAAACCGTGTCAACATTACGAGGAACAAAAGCACTGTAACCACGTGATCACTTCCAACGTTTCCTTAAAAAACCCAAACGTTCAGATCTGCATTTGGCACCAGGAAGTGTTCATGTCGATCCTTAACAAATTAGGAAGTCAGATGATCAGATAATTAACTTGCGCTGAATTGCACCGGTTCTGGGATGTCTCAGAACTTTAATTTTTCGGAGAACGCAGGGACACTTTCTTATAGCAAGTCTTACATAAACCTCGGGTGGTTTAGCGTGAACCAGCTTTTCCGGGATCCTGACAGCAGCACGATGCCCCCGGCGCCCGTGGAGAAACGGAAGTTTATCAACTTGTAGTTACATTTAGGTATTATATACGTGTGTCAAATATATCTGAAAAAAAAAACATTTACGAATGATATTGGTGGGAGGTTATGGTGTTTACATTGCCAGTCAAAATAGCAACCTGACACGGAGACTAAATCTGACAGGCGTCGTTTTGCGTTGCTCGCCTCACTCCGCGCGTCTCAGGAACCGGGAACGAAGTGGCGTTTAATTTTTAGGAGCACTCATGACCGAACTCTTAAATCCCTAATTTTACACAGACAGCCGCGGTAGTCGGTGGAATGCACCGCAAAACTGTCCACTCTGAAGCGGGCTCCGCCGGATCCACTAAGAACCGGTCGAAAGAGATGGCTGGCACAGTGTTCGGCCACTGTTCGCAGCCGGAGAGACCCGTTCCTGACTCCGCCATTCCGTTCGGTCTTGAAAAGTCATCATAAAGCAACCGAGCACGGCCCTGCGGCCCGGTCGGCACGGAAACAGCTGGTGCACCGCTCTGCGGTCAGACAAACTCACGGCAAAACAAGCAGACAGTCAATCTGGCAATGTTAGAGGCACCAGAACGTCACCGTGCTTCAACCGCTTGATA
This sequence comes from Atractosteus spatula, assembly GCF_055471065.1. Taxonomy (NCBI): domain Eukaryota; kingdom Metazoa; phylum Chordata; class Actinopteri; order Semionotiformes; family Lepisosteidae; genus Atractosteus; species Atractosteus spatula. Next base: position 70,308,371 of record NC_142708.1, on the reverse strand, counting down.
TGAGGAAGGAAAGTCAGACAATAACACAACACAGTTTAATCGTATTAATTATTAATAATAATTTTGCTAGTATTATCCATCTCTTTTCTACAACCTCTGTCCTAAGAGGGTCAGCGTGAGCCCAAGCCTAACAAATTGTCTCCGTATTATGGGGGAAAAAATAGGGCATTCTTCTTAACACCAATGCATTCTTTTTCCAGAGAAAAGATCGCAATAATGAATATGCTGTCGGGAAGATTTTAGATATGTGTTAGAAAAGTTTATGCCGTCCGCCTGTTTTACCGAAGGAAAAACAGCTTTCGATCAATCGGGCGTGCAATTCTGAACATTGCAGATCCAGTCTGCCGGCTCCACACAGTCAGGCATCTGTATTCAAAGCTCAAGTGGATCGATATTAAAACTGTTACTTTTTAATTTCCCCCCGAGCGCCCGAGTGAGTCGACGGTTTTCAGACTGCTTACAAAAATAAAACTTTCCTGCTTGGGTAACGCCGGGACAGTGGCGCTGGTCTTGCTTTTATTTCGTTACCAATGAAAGGAATAGCGCTTTGGGAGAGGCGCTAACATGCCCTACAGACAGCAGCTCTCGTACGGCTGGCGGTGTCGTGTGAGTCGTAGTGCTCAAGCCGTCATTGGCGGTCCTGCAACAGCATATACCCGAGCGATCTCAGTATTTGCTGCAGACCGTGTTAATGTGAGTACTGTTCTATTTCCTACGGCAAAATCTTCTGCAATTGAAGCACCAGCAGTCGACATACGACAATGCGATTTTTTTTTCTTTGTAGAAGTGGACACGATTCCAGGTGTCACTACAGGGTCCGTGAGATGGTGGTTGATCAATCTTCAAGGAAAGACGGACACTGGACGGAGACGGATATTCTCTTGTACCTCTTTCTCTTAGGAGTCTCATTTCACTCTCCCTCTTTCCTAGTTCCATTATAATAATAATAAACTTTATTTTATATAGCGCCTTTAAAGGTGGCTTCTCAGAGCGCTTTACAGGATGACAACAACAATAAAATAAGAAGAATACAACAATAAATAAGAAGAATACACAAGATAAGACACAATTACAACAATACAACAATAACACAGGGGAGACCGTGGACGGTGGTACTAAGAAGAGCAGAGGGGTGAAGAATGGAACCAGTTCAGTAAAGGCTTTTCTAAAGAAGTGGGTTTATCCAGTATGACCAATCAGAAAACAAGGAAGAGTTGTATATTAACCTAAACCTGTCTACCAACTGAACCAGAGAATTCAAAAGAACTGAAACTGCTTTAGACCGCTAACTGAATAAAACAACAGTAACACAGGACGGACGCTTTCACAAGCCCGGAAGTCAAAGGGGTCTCCAGGCCGACTTGTTTCCTGCAGAAGTAAGACGTAGTTAATTTAATTACAACACGGCGGGTCGGTCTGCGGGCTGCGCTGACCCAGAGCAGTCATCGCTCACGCGGATTAAGGCTGTTCGGAGGTTCACCGCGGAGGTGAAACCTGAAGCATAGAATTCGCTGGCGTCGCGCCGCAGCGTGTTCTGTCGAGGCGGTTTCACGCAAAAGCAAACGAGGACCCCGGAGAACTCAAATACTACGGCGCAGTCTTTGTTTTTAGAACGAGCTTTGATTCGTTAACCATGGGAGACCTGCATGTCAAACGTTTAAATAGACAATATCATACTAATCGATCGATCAATTAGCCAGTCAGTACTGTGGGCGTCCCAGCCGGGACAGTTCTGTAGTAAAACTCAGCTACAGTAAACATTGGTCTCGCGTGTTTTCCGACCCCAAGAACGTGCTGTTTTAACGCGCTGGGAGAGATCTGCTGGTCTGCTGTCCCCATCTGAATACCCGAGAATGTTTATTTTCAATCCGTTTCCAGCGCAGGAGCTGATTGATCCGACCGCGTCAGACTACAGGTGTTTATTAGATTTAACGAAGTTGCTAATTGTTCCGGCCATTTAGGACGGGTGTCTCCTGCGTTGTTCACAGCCTTTCGTTACAGTTGGATGCTGCATCACTGCCATGGGTCCAAGAGAGGCATCGCCAATACAGCTCTCGTTCAGGAGGACCTACAGGTCTACAGAGATCTGCATGGAGTACTGGCACCCAGAAGGACATGATGGAAGACTTCATGCTCCACATTTAGTACTTTTTTATAGAATTGTATGACGTTAGCATGCCCCGAGGGGTTGGGCAGCCGGTTGGCCTCGGACCTCCAGAGGTTTTTTTGTTCTCCTTACAGAGGAGTTTTTGGTTCCTCTCCTCCGTTGTCTTCTGGCTTTTTCCTCTTTCTGTATTGCAATGTCAGGTACTGTCACACATCTTTGTTACGTGTATTGGGGCAACCTTGTTGTGAAAGGCGCTATATAAACATTTTTTTAAAAATAAATTGAACAACCAGATCCCAATCGGTTCGCTTCATCACTGGAATCAATTGAAAAGCTGTCCACAATCCAAGTGGTGGGTTCAGTAAAAATGAACGCTCTTGATGATAATAGTATAAAAACAGCAGGGGAAAAAACAATATTGTTACCATTTTACAAAGCACGGTCACAACGGCAAGCCCGGCGCGCAGGCGGCCAGGATAATGGCTGTTTGAAACTGCGGGTAAACGGAAGCCGGGAATCCAACCGCGAGGGCAGCAGAGCAGATGCTCGGCTCGCCCCCGCGCGCCTGGCACCAGGCCCCAGTCGTCCCGGGGGCGCGTGGGTGGGCAGCTGCAGGATTCGGGAAACTACCGCGCGCCTCTACCGCTTTTATTGGATTCTTCTTAAACCGGGCGCCCACGTACCGCTCGTGGCGAGGAAGAGGGGGGAACACCACCTTCCAGCGCGTCAGGGGCCCCGCTCGCGCTGAGCTGTGTCTGTGTTGACGCTAGGAGCAACGATGCTGAATGAAAACAACGGTTATAGCGGGAGGCAAATCCGTCTGAGAACACGAAGTCTGTAGGTTAAACCCGAAGGAGGAGTTTTGTATGAGATGTCCTGAGACCTAACCTTAACCTGCTCTTTCTTTCTCAGTCGTTTAATTGATTACTGCAGCTTAATCTATTCTACATGGCCCAGTCGATCAATCGTCTTGCACTCAGTGGCAGGACTCTGTGCCTCAGTCTCTGCTGTTAATGAAGCAGCCCGAGCCGGCTCAAACACCTTTTTCCTAGTTCCCAGCTCTACGGCAGCTCCGACAAGGCTGTTCCGTCAGTCTGCTCGCGCTCCTGCTGCTCCTCGCGTGCTGCTGCCATTACGGTTGGTATCTGACGGGAGTTCTTAAGTTGAAAGGGAGGCGGAGAAAGAATGCATGAGCGAGACAGCGGAGAAGGGAGAAGACGACCCTGCTACAGATGTAAATGCTCCCCCTCCCAAATATTTCACCTTCATGTGGTGAATGGAGTCCCAGATTGAGGCTTTGCTTAGCTAAGCGAGAAACGCTGCACCAACTGTCCCAGAGCTACTGGGAGGACAGGCACTTAATATCAGAGTTACGGCACATTGAAAACTGCAGGTGGGGTGGGGCACTGTGAGCGAGGATGTAACCCATTGTACTGATTGGCCAGCTCTATCCCAGCGGTGTCACATACAACACTAAGCAACCAATACTTGGGCCCGCCGCGTCACGCTAGGCTTAACACTGACACCCACGTCAGATGTCCACATGAGAAGCAAGGAAGTCCGGAAAATGGGACAGAGGTTTTGGAGGGTGCTCTCTTTATCACAGCTGGATTCTAATTCCAATATGTATTAGATCACCTAAGAAGTTGGACATGCAATCTGGAAAACATAAACAGCAGGTTAATAGAGATCACGTTCAAAATTAAAAAGGACAGGTCATTTTGTTATCCTTTCGAATCTTAAGGTTACAGTGACTTGTCTGGCCGTATCAATGCACATAAGAGAAGAACAGCACCTTGGGATTCTATCACCCATCTCTTGATCTCGGACTTGCACTGTATAAACTGCATGGCTCTTCTACAAGTAGGAACCACGCAGGCAGATGCAGACCAGACCAGATCACAGTGGCCTTTCAGTTGGCTTCTTTGTCCTACTGTCTGCTGATTAGTCTAGTGAATTGTAACACTCTGATCCCATTATGCTTTGCTGTGTAACACAATTCTGTCACGGACACGGACTGAGATCCGTGTCAGGTCTTGTAGGAGACCCTATGCGATGCGGTAAGAGCTGGAGAAAACAGCCAGGTGCCAGGCGGGCCTCGCAACATCCTTACCCTCATGATGAGCCCCGAAGACTGGAGGAGCTAGTCTTCAAATAATACGCCAAAGAGGGTACACCTTGGGAGCTTAATCACAAGAACAATAACAGGAGTAGTAGAGCGCCCTCTAGGGAGGGATTTCTGGAGTGACAAATTCAGGGAATTTGAATTGCACCACATCACGCTACTCTGTTCTAATCACACTGTGTCCAGAATTGTGTTGCACTGTTCTGTATTTACTGCTTCACTGTGCACTACTTTACTGTACTGCACGATTAAATTGTTAGGACAGACCCTGACTTCAAGTAGGAAGGTCCCAAGAATCTGCACACACAAAAATGATGGTCAAGAGAAGTAAAGTCCAGGAGGATTTATTGTAGGAAACAACAAAAAACATTAGCAGCAAGCCTAATTCACTTTATCACATTGGTATATCTAAGTCCTATACCATGTAACCAATGACTAAGTCAATGACCCCTGGTGTGGCTATTTACAAATAATTAGAGACTGCACAGCGGCCTCTAGTGGCAGACTTTAACTGCAGCCCCTTCTTAAAATGGGCTGCCACACTTGTACTGTATTGTAATGGTACTGTACTGTACAGTACTATTTGACATACAGGCTGCAGACAAAATAAGTATAAACTTCAGTGTAGAGACCATAAGACATTTGCCATGTTTGTGTTAGTTGCAGCACGCGAACGGATGGGAATCTGTTCACGGACGTGTGCAAAAAGCAACAAAACTGCAAACAGATGCAGCTCTGTTACACACACAGTAAATTCATCCCCATATGTGCAGCAATTATCGCCCTCAGTTAAGGCCAAAATGTCCACATCACTGCTGAATTTGCCAAGGTGCTGCAGTCTGCTTGGCTGTAGCTGCAGCAGCAATCTGTCACAGCAAGCTGTGAGCTCCAACAGACTCCCAGAGACACGCACAGACTCACTGGTACATCCCACACACAGAAACACACAGAGGCCACTGAAAACACCAAATTGCATTGGATGAAGACATCAGACAAGGAAAAGAAATAATTTATAACTCCCTCCTCTTCCATTGATGAACATGGAGCAGACACAAACACCCCACCCCACCCCCCACTCCTTGCTACTTTCCATTTTCTCCACCAGTCGTTTCCTCTGTCCTCCTGTATCCTGCAGTCATCGTGTTTTACTGCATCGGGCATTTCAATACAGCCTGATCGCCACAGCTCTTACAAGAATCGAAGCTGGTATATCATGATGCCACCTGAACCCTAAAACTCTGCTAAAGTGTGAGTAAATACATGGACACAACTGTGCAGATAAGATTATTGAGTTAACTACAGAGGAAAACCAAGGTGTAGAGGGTATGTGAATGGTATATTATAAGGCATGTTATCCATGCTTGTTTGGGTTTTATAAATGTTTAACTCATGCCTTGGAACTAAGTAATGCTAATAAATCCTATAGCCCAGAGTTTCTTAGCCCTGGTGTTGGGTAACCCCTGTGTTTTCTGTCTTTTACTCCCATTACACTTGAGCCTGTGATCAGGCAGGTGAAAGGAAACTCCACAGCCGAAATATTGTGTTTCTTTTCTTCTCTTTTCAGCCTGGGATAAACCTTCCTTTGCAGCCTACGCATGCTGACGCAGCTCCCTACTCGAACTCATTTATTCGACCGTTCTCAGTCCTTTTCAAATCTGTATGTTGAGTTTCTAAAGCGCTCAGTGATATATGGGACAGGCAGGTGCCCTGAGCTGACCGGTGCGTTTCAGGACTGCTCTGACTGAGGTACGCGAGCTGAAAGACGACCAACTGGACGTAAGCAGAAGGGGAAAACACAGACTCACCGGAGGAGCGGTCCTTAACAGCACCACTCCAGCCACCTGCAGCTGGTCAATCGAGCTGCTCCTCCGGTGGTCACCTGTTGTGAGCTGTCGGGTCAGAAATAAGGATGCAGATTCTTAATCAGGAAGTTAATGAGGGGCAGCATAATATTGTGGGTACTGCAACTAGGGTAGTTCTGACACCAACAACTGGATGCAGAAAACAAAATAAGCCAACAAGTTCATCAGTTACTGTTGTCAAGGGGCACTGGTGATTGAAGGGCTCAGCTGCAAGAAAAAGCAGCAGAATCAGGGGGACCCCAGGAATGGGATTGAGAACCACCGATTTAACATAACATCACTTTATTGGCCCTATACAATTTCTTGCATTAGGAATTTGTCTTTTCGCATACCCCAGCTTGCTCTCCATGAGACACACAGGCAGGGAGAGAAGCTTGGGGTCAGAGCACAGGGTCAGCCATTTATACAGTGCCCCTGGAGCAGCTGGGGTTAAGGGCCTTGCTCAATAGGATTCTTCGGCTGCAGGATTTGAACCAGCAACCTTTCAGCCACAGGCGCAGATCCTTAGCCACCGCTCCACCCTGTATTTAACCTGTAGCTAGATATTAATGACAAAACCTTCCTACGTTTGCTATTGATTATGTGTCAATCAGGCAGCATGGTGGCTTGGCGGTCAGGGCTATTGTCCGTGTGGAGTTCGCCGTGCTCACGCGTGTGCTCGCCCACGGATCCGGTTTCCTTCAGCCCCCCGAAAGACACGCCGGTCAGGGTCAACGCTACCGCCACCCGGCCTTGCCAGGAATAATATGCGGCCTTTCAGACAACGCAAGCGTTTGTTGTGTGTGAGTGCCAGTATGTCTCTCGTAGTAATGCGCGCCTTTGAACGCCCACTTAAAATAATGTGTTACTACGGGCCCGTGCGTTACTGTGGGTGCGCGACTGTGATAACGCGTGAGCGTGGAATGCCGTAAAGCCGCAGTACACGTACAACACACTATATGGGCCGCTTGCCGAACTGAGCAAGGACTGATCCTGACTGCAGATAAGGGCCTATCTGCCTCGGGCAGAGCAAGCAGCGCGTTGAGCCTTGTCGGCGTGTGGGCGTGAGGCTCCTGCACTCTATTAAGGCGGTTAGCTGATGCGGTGAAAAATCAACGCGCTGCCCTCGCCCTGCACACAGGCTGCGCCTGGCGGAGATGCAATTTCCGTCTGCTGCAGGGCGATTTATTTCGCCAACATTTAGCCTTTCCTTCTCCCTCTGCAAGCAGCCGCTTAAAAACGCGCACCGAAAGAGGCGGCGGCAGAAGGCGAGGCGCTGGAATGTGCGATCGATACTGATGGCGATGATGATGGTGACAAATCTCGATCCTATCATGTATATCCCAGCCCTCATACAATCTCTCATCATTTGCACACACACACACACAGACACACAGACAGAGTCTTCTTTTGCGCGATGTGGAAGGTTCGTAATGCTGGCAGACAGTCGATAATACTAATCCCGCATCAATGACAGCGTCAGGCGCGTTCTACACCCCCGCCCCTGTATCCGAGTCAATCACTGCAGCCTCAGCGGGCGAAGCTTTATCACATCTCGGCAGCTGCTTCTGCGTTCTGACCTTCCTCTCCCTTCGCTTTGGAGCAAAGGGGGGGGGGGGCGGATGTGGTGCTTAAATAGAGGCGCACGAAAATAAAAGTTTCCCCCCCCTTCACTTTTATTCAAAGAGACGTGCCTATGTGACACCCATCGCTCCTCTGCAAGGCTCCGGGTTCGAATCCACCCCCCAAACAGCAGAAAATACAATAATAAGAGAAGCGGGTTGAAGGCCGTGTTGCAGAGAAGCAATCATACATTTTCCGCGTGGCCGAACTTCTAGTTAGTGCTCGGTCATTGACGTCTTGTTTTTAGGTCTCCCGTTATTGTAGCAACTGTGAAACGCACGGTGTAAGCTAGCACACGGCCTCGGGGTCACCAAGACCCGGCCATCGCACGTCTGTCCTACCGTCCTCTGCGCTTCTGGAGAGACCTGAACGGGTTGTATCTGGGACGAGCTCGCTCGCCCCCGACGGCCGCCATGAAAGGCCTCGTCTTCTTTCTAAAAAGCCGCGGGGCCGCGCTCCAGCCCACAGAGAGACACTCGTGGGCACGCCAGCGCGGTCGGGAGCAGCGAAAGCGAATTATCGACCCCGTGGTCGAGCTTGGGTAGAGGAGGTGACTACTGCCCGAGAGCCGAACACTTCACACGAGGGTGACTACCTACTTGAAGCGGCTTAAAACGAGAAAATGCAAACATCATTATTCTGTCGCACAAATGTGAAAAGGTTCCGGCATATTAGGGCTTCGCGTGGGTGAGAAAACGCGGGGAAGCCGAGATCGTGTCCGGTTCGACGATTCCAAGCTCATGCACAGAGAATACATTTGCAGAAACAGAGAGAGAGAGAGGGAGATTGGTTTTAGTATTCGTTAATTATTGAAGACCGTGAATGTTTTCAGTAAGAAGTAAATGGAGTCGCGCTTGAACGGGTTTTTTTTATAGATACTGAGCGTGTTGCCCGGAACAATCGAAAATGGTTGGATCGATGTGTTATGTGCTATATACACACGTATGTACACACACGTACACCTCTGTGTGTGACACTACAGTATACTGCAGTATAAACCTACTTTTTTTGCAGGCCGATTGTCGATGTCAAAAAATTCTAATCCTTTAGTAATGATTTGATTTAGTAAGGAAATCACTACTTTTCATTGCACAGCTTGGGCGAGATAGAACTATTTGAGTTAAATTTAACATATATAATACCTAATGTTACATATTACAGTTCACCACTGGCAATTAGAAATGACAGAATACCGATATGCTATAAATACAATATGCTATTGAGGACTGCAAGCACACTTAATAAGAAATGATTATATGATTTGAATTCCGTATTTGAGTCCTGTGGAGGGCCAAGTCAGCTCTTTAATCTATTGCGGTTATTTTTATATGCTGCGGTGTAAGTGCCGCGCAGCTAAAAACCCTGATAATAGATCTGGTTTGCTTCATAAAGCACGCTGCCAGGAAACAAGGAGGGCAATATAAGTCTTTCTGAGTGATGTCTGCTCCATATGAGAGAGCTCTTCCCATCTTCAACTGGACAGAGACGCAAAGCAGTCGTCATGGCCTGCATTGCTGTCTTCCTGTGTGTCATCTAATTACACGTCTCTGTTCAACGGCTTTCAAATAACGACTTGCCTTTTTTTTTGTTCTGCTACTGGCGTTCAGCTCACTAAGATAGTTAACCAGACCTGTCGTGAGACACGCGACTGTAATTTGGCGGATCGATCGAATATGTGAACTAAATATCGCAACAGGATAGTTAATAGCTCTCTCCTCACACACAAAACCCTAGACTGTAGGGATTATTAGTAGGCTAAATGAAACACACCCTTTTTTTTCCTGCATCTGATTCCGTGTTTGTATGTCTAAGTATTCCCACGAAGCTGTTCATTACAACAAAAGATCGAAGCTGTTGGCTTCGTGGAAAAGCACAGACTGCCACGTTTTTCCGCGTGTTGTTTGGTCTTTTGCTTATTCTTTTTTTTTTTTAGCTCTGTCCTTCTGTTTAAAAGCGGCAGGATAGCTGACGAAGCACAGCAGCATAACTTCATAAGATGCTTTATGAATAAACCAGTGACATTCACACCGATGTAGACTCGCCTTTTTGCGCGAGAATAAATTAACATTTAACACTTACTGCATGGCTTACAACCACCGAGGGAGGAAGACTGGGGTGTTGGAGGGGGTCGAGGTGGGAAACGTCAAAGGACGAATTTAGAGGGATTGGGGGGACTGGGAAGATGCGTCTTGCTACTGTTACGCCTTCCGGGAGTGAGCGCTTTGTTTCGTGGTCTCGGTGGCGTGGAGACTCGGGTGGGCAAACGAGAGAAAGACCGGAAAAAACCCGGAACACGGGAGTCTCGTGTTCAAAAATCCAATTTAAAATAAATGAGAGGCTTTTGTTGTTATCATTATAATTAGCTTTCGATCTGCACGGGTACTGCGGTGCCTTTTGTTAACCGGAGGAGAGTACTTACTCGTGCGCTATGCAGGGGTGGGCTAGGAAGGTAGTGGAGCCATCGCCCACTAGCTACGGCTTCTGCAGGGGAATGTCTGCTCTCTGCCCAAGCTCTGTGTCTCTCTCAGCGGCTGAGTGTGTGCGTTGCCGTGTCTGCGTGTGTGGCTAACTGCAGGAACTCAGTATGCGAAGCACAGCCGCATCTGGGAAAACCTCTTCTCTTCGCTCTTTTTATCTGCGCCTCCTTCAATGAAAAATACTATTTCATTCACCAGTTTCCGTTCATTCATCAAATCAATGCAGCGTGGAGAAGAATAGGGTTCGATCCTGACAAAATTCTTATCAATGGAGCGCTGACGTCAATGGACAGCCTGACGTCATGTCACGTGGCCTGCCAGCAGGACTACAAATACCGTGGTCGCTGTCCCTGGTGCTGAAAATCTTCTTAAGACGCCGCGCCGGGTAGTGGAAGCGCCGTCGGACTTGAGTGTTCCGAGAGAGCGTTTTGAGAAGCAACAACAACAAAGAGAGAGAAAAAAGACGCGATTTTTTTTAGAAAGTGACACAAGAAAAGCTAGAACATAAAACTAGCCAGTGACACTCGCCTTTCCAAATCAGAAATTCTGGGTGAGTAAAACATTTATGTTTCTTTCTGATGTTCGTCATTAAAACAGCAGCTGCGATATAAGCAGATTGTTTATAAAATATTTTAGGTATTGTGTCTTTATGGTTTTCAGGTGAACCTATTTTCTGGAAATTAAAGTGCGGTTTCAATGTATGTTTGTAGTGTGCGATGTAAGTTATAAATACTCGGGCACAGGACTCATTTCAAATGGACACTGTCGTACTGGGGGATCCTGCGGGGGATGACACTGGAGTTATACGTGTACTTGTAGTCGTAGACGCAGTGAACGATCACCTAACAACAACATTATACGACACGTTGTTAGTCATCTTAGACACACCTGTAGATCTCCAGAAGTCACCCCTTCACGTTTTTTCCTTGGCTTTAGGCAACCAAAACCGAAATCTATTCCGCATTAGAAGCAACGCCTACGTAGGGGGAAAGAGCGGCGATAATACTGCGAATAGTAAGAAAGGCTTTCTTGTCTCCTCTCGGTTCTGGGAAGAGGAGCGATGCGAAAAAAGCGGGGTGAAGAGCCTACGCGATGCTGGGCTTGCGTGTCTGTCCCGTCGGGCAAGACGTCTAAAACAGCGCCAGACCCGGAGATTAAACGGGGCAGGCGCTTCTTAGGAAGGGATTAGTATCGGAGCCCGGCGCTCCGAGCGCACCGGACACAGAGCCGCGGAACTTCGGAGCAACCAGCTGGTCTCATCAAAAGACACAGCGCAGCCTCCAGGCCACCGCGTCAGTGCAGGTCCCTCTTCGTCACTTTATAAAACAATGTTACAACAGTGTCGGGAGCGGGAGGAGGCGAGATGGGGGCGTTTATAGAAAGAAAGCCGATGTGTATAAGCCAGTGATGGGGGCGGGTTAAAGGTCAAAGGTCGAGGGTCGAAGGGTTAAGATGGCAGAGCGGCTGGGGAGCCAGTCCAGAGATGTAAGGAGAAAAGCGGACAGCCGTCCCACCGACTGGCCGGGAGTGAACCTTTCCGATTAGTGGCTCTGCTTTGAGTCCGGTGGACTGCAAACAGCACTTAAATAAAGCCCGAGACAGGCGCCGGCTATAACACACTTAGACAGCTCCGCATGTTTGATGGTATGGGGAGTTATTATTGACGGAGACCGACGAAGAAGCACTTCAGCTATGACCTTCCTCCTTTTTGGTAGATTCCAGCGGGGAATTAAATGAGCCAATGGAGACTAGAGGGGAGGGGAGGGGGGGGGAAGCAAAGTTTTAAACCGTGAAATGTTAAATACGATGGCAGCAGCTGCAGCCGTTCTCTTTACAAAACCACTGCTTGCTATCAATCCTGCAGCAACACTTTAAAACTGCGGCCGCGCTTCACTTTTCCATTGTCCTCCCGTGCGTCTTCGCTCCGCCACCTGTGCTGGAGTCCAACGCGGCGATTGTACGAGCCCTTCGCTCCAGGAGCCGCAGATCAACCGGATCAACCGTCTCAGCCGGCGTGCTTCCGGTGAATAAACTTTTCCTAAAAATCGACGATGAAAGTTGCTATAGAAACAGTTCCTATTGGAGAAGAGGTTAAAAAAAATAAATGCAGATTTCCCCGGTTACCAGGGCAACGCTTCGAGCCCACCTTACAATCCCCCCCCCCCCCACGCACGGCTCTCGAGACCTGACCTTTTTTTTTTCTTCCTCTCCGGTGATTCAATAATGCGGCGGCTCGTGCACAACCGCCAGACCCAGCGCTCGCGCCTCCGTGCCTGCTGCACGGCAAACTTCGCCACGTCGACAAGACCCTCCTGTGCTCCTTGTGTCCTGTTTAAGTAAAGAAAAAGACTACATCTGTCATTTTTAGTGACTCATCAATTTCCCTACGGGATTAATAAAGTATTATCTATCTATCTAGTAAGAATGAATAAAGAGTAATTGGTACTAAAGAGGAAATTACTACAGGTGAAGTCAGCAGCGCTCAGTCTTTTTAATAGGAATTAAGGGTCTACAACTCTGGTCCTAGTTTGCCTCCATTCTGCGGGTTTCATGCACAGCATTAACTTAATTTCTAGACTTGAAACAAAATCTTTATGATTTAGAATTTGGTCAAACCGGTCAAAATAATTTAGACATTGATTGGGATTACTAGTCTAACTACCTTTTCAACACTAGCGGACCACTTAAAGAGTGTTCTGAACTGAGCTCGGTTCATCCGTCGCCTGTAGGTGTTTGCAATGTTCTGGCAATCAGGCGAGCGCTGCGCCTTTCGGTCTTGGAGCTCTGCAGATCCGGGGTTGGAGCCCCCTGGTGGAAACTGAGCGCCATGTCAGCGGCAGGGGTTCGCAATCAGGTCCAGTGGACGGGCCGCAGTCGGTGTGAAGTTGTGTGAATGGGGGGAGGGTGGCACCTGCCCCACTGCCCAGGTGATCGAATGCCTCACGTCCAGCAGATACCCCCTCTGCCCCGTTCAACGGCGTGCTCAGAAACAGACCGGGTGGCTGAGTGGGCGTCGAGACATTAATCGCGGTGGGGAGGACAGTGGCGTCCACTGACAAGGTTTCCGTCTTCGTCTGTCTCTCGTACACATGCTAAACGTGTAGCCTAGACATTCAGCCACTCGATCAGGCCAGCCAATCAGATCAGCGCAGATCAGGGTTAAAAACTAATTACAGATTGGTTAGCATTTTCTTTGATGCTGTGAGAAGCCGTTCTGCATCAGAGTGGCTGGAAATGTGGTGAGAAGTTAAAGCTTAGTGCTCATACTCCAGCGTTTATGCTGACCGAGTCATTATGTTTTACAGAGAGATGGACAAAAGGCTACTTTCACCACCACTAATAAAGCCAGTTACTGTATATGGCTCAAGACAGAAAACACTTAGAAACTATAGCTCTCTATTTTCTCCAAAATGGGCATTTACCATTCAAACAATCACTTTAAAGAATCACCGTGTCTTAGAAGCAGCAATCAATTGATTTTACCTTTTTTATATTCACCATACCAGAGATATTCCGTTTTGCAAGCTGTGTCCTATTAAGTCTAATTCTGAGCAACCACTGCTTTGAGGAAGATCGTCCATCTTGTGTTCCTTCAGAACTCCGGCTCAAAACACATGGCAAACTGGGATTGATCTGTAAAAGAAATGGTTCCCATGGAGAACACCAGTTATGTTACAAATAATTGACCCTATATTGACCTACCCAAAGAAGGCTCCTCAGCTGAAACGTGTCTATTTTTCTTTTCCTTCCAGCATGAAATAAACCTCTACTTGTTCTAATTGCCTCTATGTTGTTTAAACTTAATATTGCATTTTATTATTTCAATCTGCTGACTATTGGACTGACATCCGAGTGTGTTTGGTGATGTGTGAGAAAAACATTCCCACTGCTACATTGCTGTGCAACTCCTACAGGTTGTTGTCTTGCGATGTGAACCTTGGTCAAATTTGGTAGTGGTTAAGTTCTGACCCCTTCCAAATCTGGATTATACTGGAATTTTAGATATCTTTCAAAATGGGGAATTATTACTGCTGAAAGTATTAGAAGATGTGTTTATCCAAAGCAACTGAGTCAGAAAATGAACTGTAAAAATGGAGAAACAAAATTGCGTGATGTGGGGTGATGCAATACAGCATTCAAATGTTGTATGATAAAAACATTTCTGTACTTCTTGTAATTGGCACCTTATATTGTTTTTTTTTTAGATGGTCATAGTGAAAAAAAAACAGCATGGCTCTATTTGCCCAGAGCCTCTCTCATGATTCATCACATTGCAAACCAAGTGAAAACAGATGCAGCTGTATGGGCACAACTGAGCCACATCACCGTGGATAATCCTCTACAGATCTCAACTGCCACCTGCTCAGATAAATAAGGGTCCATTAAATGTAGAGATGATTGTCAAATAAGTACGTAGTTTAATGAAACTACAACATTTTCACAGATGAAAAGCACTGTTGGTGATGGAGGATATTGCTGTACTGTGTGTCCGTGACATCATATATGGCATCAATATTAATTCTACAGCATATTCAGATTTTTAGTTCACATTATGAGATTCAAACCCCTATGAGCTGTGAATATTTAACGAAGAACACTACGGAAGAGTGCCTTTTTAGAATTCTGTGATAAAACCATAGACTACGCAAATAGTTTAATGAGGAGCCAACAGGGACTATTCCTTCCTGATGTTTAATGTCGTTCTCATCCTTGTCCTCTCTTTTTCCACCACCAGGTGGGTCGCGCCCATCTCAAGGTCATGATCCCGTGCCAACACACCTTAAGTGCCCCTCTGTTCCTGTTGCTGCTTGGCACTAGCTTGGCATGGACCGATGCTGCCCCAGTGGCAGAAGAGAAGTATGGCACCACGAGCGTCTCCCACCCCCTCCCGCCGGCGGTCGGAGTAGCGCAGACCCCGAAGAAGGAGTCGAGAGAGCAGGGAGATGGGCAGACGCAAGGGCTGAAGAAAGAGGCGCGGTCGGCCCCCGAGCCGGAGGACGAGCTCTTCAAGGACGTGGACCCCAAAACCCTGGCAGCCGTCCTGCTGGAGGCCCTGAACCAGCAGGAGGGAGCAAATCAGAAGGCTGGAGAGATGGCTGGAGAGGGGGCAGGGAAGGGGGAGACCGCGAGAGAGGCGCTCCGGGGAAGCTCAGAAGAGGGGAGGCGTGAGAAGGCAGAGTCGCAGCTGATCTGGGGAAAAGAGGGGCTGGAGGAGCGAGAGAGGGATCAGGAGGAGGAGGAGAGGAAGAGAGCAGAGGAGGAGGAGAGGTTGACGGAGAGGGTGAAGAGTCGGACACGGAGCCAAGAGGGTTGGGGTGTGGAGAGCAAGAGCCAGGAAGCTGGAGGGGCAGGAAGAGGGGGCGAGAGGGAGGAGGAGGAGGAGCGCGTTAGGGGGGGAGGGCAGGAGGAACAGGAGGATCAGCTGAGCCCCCAGGAAGTGGAAAACCTGCAGGCTATGCTGGAGGAGCTGCAAAGCTACAGCACCACCACCAAACGAGAGAGGGACTCCCTTAGCGTGGTGGAGCGGGGAGCTGGGAAAGCCAAACTAGGGAAGGACAGAACTGGGGGTTACAAGGCCAGCCTGGATTCTGAAGCCAATGAGGTCCTACAAGAACTGGGGGCCTATGAGCGTGTGATGGGGGCCATGAACAAAGAGAAGGCACAGCAGAACAAAATAGATGTGGAGTTGGGGGGGGACACAAAGAGGGGGAAGCAGTCGTACATGGGGCAGAACTTCTTCGAGGATTCCAACCAAGGCGAGGATGACGAAGAGGAGGAGGAGATCCTGAGCCCTGAGGAAGAAGAAGCAAGGGCCAGGGCCGAGCAGGAGGAGGTGAGGCGGCAGGCAGCCGAGGCGCAGCGTGCCAAGGAGGAAGAGGAGAAGCTGGCCGACATCGCCTCCGACCTCCTGCTGCAGTACCTGGTCAAGCAGGACGGGGCCGAACACAAGAAGCAGCAGAAGCAGCAGAAGCAGCAGAAGCAGCAGGAAGAGGTGCTGAACTCCCTGGCAGGGGCTCGGGGCAAGAAGCTGCCCGTGGTCAGCAGTAACGCAGCGGAGGACAAGCGCTCCGATGAGGACGATGACGACGACGATGATGACGACATTGACCCCCAGACCATCGACAAGCTGATCGAGATCTCCAGCAAGCTGCACCTGCCGGCCGACGACGTGGTGGACATCATCAATGACGTGGAGAAGAAGAAGAAGAAGGACGCCCCCGAGCCCCGCCCGCGCAAACTGCCCCCACCGCCCCGCAGCAACTCACCCCCACCTCTGCCCGCCCCCCAAAAGCCGCGCCAGAAGGACAAGTTCCTGCCCAAGCAGGCCGCTCGTGTCTGGCAAAAGCAGACCTTCTCATCCTACCCCTCTTACTCGCCCTATCAGAAGCCCTTCCGCTCCTACTACCCCTTCTACTACCCACCCCCCAAGCCCCGCTTCCGCAACCAGGAGCTGTCTGTCAACGACATCCTGGGAAACTCTCTGGACTACGACCTGGAGCCCAGGCCCTGGCGGTACCAGCTGAAGCCCAAGCCCAAGCCCTGGTCTCGCCCTCAGCCCAGCGCCCTCTTCATCTCCAACTACATCCGCCCCAGAACTTACCTGCCCCCGCCCCCGCCCCGCCGCGCCCTGCCCGCCGCCCGCCGCCGGCCCTACTACTACTCCAAGCCCATCCCGCTGATGCCCCGCGACGAAGACTACTACGACCCGGGGCAGGAGAGCGAGGAAGAGCTGGAGAACTTCATCGAGAAGGTCTTCCTGAAGCGCCCTCGGATGTTCTAGTGAGAACAGGCCAGCCGGTGCAGTAGGAGTGCGTTTCTGTTCCATTAGATCTGTTTTTTCCATTGGTTCGGAAGGGAGGACCTGTATGTTTATCCCTTTACCGGTTTCTCTTTCCATTTTCTGACTCCTAGTACTGTCAGTGGATGTTTGTGTGTCGTTCCGGGTTACTTTCTAATTGCATGAATCGGACAGGGGAACCAGATTGCCACTGGCCTCACTCCCCTCCACCCCCTTGCCCAACCTGCCAACAGAGACAAGCAGTTTTTTTTAAGGGGGAGGGGTGGGGGGTGGGGGTGAAGTGAAGAAAATGAACTAAAATATGAAAAAAAATACCAGTCCTTCACTGTGCCAGTCCCCCTACCCTGCATTTCTTGATCCAGCTGTGTGGCCTTCTTTGAAAGACCCATTCCTGGTTATTAAGCCTCTAGCACACATCTTCAAGAAAGTCCAGATATATCATTACTGACCCATTCATCACCTACCTCAGTACCTTTAACCTTCCGCGTACCTGTCAGCCTATTTTGTGTCCCCCCCCCTCCGTCGCAGAAGCTTGGCTTCTTGTGGCGCTGAGAACGTGCGTCCCTGTAGGATCTTCCGTCAAAAACACCTGCGGACACGGGCCGGATGACGTCACCGACTTCGGGTCTCCCAAGCTTCCAGCTCGCGCTCTAAGTCCGCTTTCTGAATATCTGAAGGCTGGCGAGATCGGTTATGCTCCCGCCATGGTCAGCACGCGAAAGAAAAAACTCGCGAGATGTCGTCAAGGATTTAAATGCTTGGAGATGGGATTGCAACGTTATGGAATGGGGGGGGGGGGGTGATGGCTGATGACGTCATTGTTCGCGCCAACGTCACCTGCCCGAGTAGATCAGAGTGATCTAGACGTCTTGAAGTATTCGAAGCCCAACACACCCGCAATCCCTTTCCCCGCCTCCCAAAAGACGTGACGATCACGGCCTGAATTGGAGACGTTTGCTGCGAGCTACCGTGTCATATTGCTGAAGTAGATCCAGCACAAAACCAGTCGAACATGAGCGACGTGGCCTTTCTTGCGTTCCTAAATCACAGAACTGAACTTGCACTTTATACAGAATTCTCCCTGGCTGATTCTTAGTTCCAGAAAATGAAACTATGTCGTGGTTTACCGAACTATATCATCATTAAGAGCAGGAATACTAAAGCGTTTTGCTCCTGTGCGGAACTGGTTTTGTACTCAAACTAAAAAGTGTTTAAAATCCCCCTCCCCCCCCCAAAAAAAATAGTTTTAACGAACATTTTCTCTCGGTAGGCTGTTTTCACAAGTGGGGGTATCAAACTGTTGGCGGAACGTTTCTCCTTCTCCAAGCACCTCCCTGTCGCTCGCGCTCTTTCCCGCCGTTTAGAAGAACGCACACAGAGGGGCCGCGCGCCGTCTAGTCCGACTGTTCTCGATCGTCACCCAGGAGCCGAATAAGACCGACTGGGTCTGCGGTCCTCGGTTTAATATTCGTGCGCAGTCGAGAACTGACTCATTGTACGAGACTACATTTGGTTTTTCTTTTAAGGGTGAACGTTAAACGAAGAGACGCGCGTTAACTCCGAACAAGCTGTAGAAATGTGCTACACTAACGGATGAACGAGACGTTACTGACCAGGTGTCGGACACCTAAGAGAGGGCATCCATGGGCATCTTTCAGCGACAACGAGAGGACGACTGCTGGCGCGGCAAAGTCACAGTTTCCTCCGCCGAGGTGCGCGCAGTGTCCTTACGGCGCACTAGCCGGCTTGGCGAGAGACAGAAGTCAAACTCTTACCTCACCCGGCCCAGGAGCCCGGGGTCGGCTTTTCGGTGGCCCGACTCGAGCCCTTTGGAGCTCGATACTCGGACTTTTCCTTTTCGGACCAACGTGCCATTACACCCATATCTCACAGTATTCAACCGACAAGTGTCAGGGTTAAACTAAGCGGAAATCCAAGCATATGTGATTCGTAGTTTATTTTTTCCTGAGTCCGTGACGGTCTTTAATAGTTTTTTTTATGTTTTTAGAACACGCGACACAAAACAGTACAAAACTGAGGTGTACAGACCTGTATTACCTCAAACGGTATTTGCCTCGCCTTAAAAGCAGGTTGGTAATTTTACATACATCATATTCACCCGGAATGGACTCGTAACCTTCAAGGCGAGGGACAAGCAATCACTGCCAAATTTAAGTTACGGGATTCGAATCAAATGCCGATTTGATCGATCTTTTAAATGAGGCGCAGGCACTACCGTGTATTCGTAAAGAAGCACCGCCTTCAGAAATATCGTTATTAGACATATTAGACATAGCCAATTTTGTTATAGAATAACGAGAGTTAAGTAACCTTTTTTTTCTATAATCTGTTCTGGTTTAAAGTAAATTGCTACATGCTCATCGTCATAACTTGAAATTGTTAAGCCCTGAAGTACACACAGCGGGTATGGCAGGTTAAAGGTAAAAACCATCGCTGTGTTTGAAGCAGTAAAGGAACACTTAAGGAAAACCGACGGAAGTAACTTGGCACTCTGTTTTCTGAAATTTTTTTACACTAATTTCCTATTCTTCATTGTACCCGAGGTTTCTTACTTGTACAGATGTGTCTGTGGGTCACACGTATTTATATCCTTGACTAAGTTCGGTGCAAAACATCATACATTCCAAACATTTTTGCATAGAAGTTAAAAAGAGCAGTATACACACAAAAAAAACCTAGTGATAGTAAACTATTGCCTTATAAAACACCTGGCTCCCATCCGTTACCGCAGGGTGTTTCCGGAAAATCTATCTGAAGGTGTTTGTGACCGTTGTTGCTATACTTTCCGGTGAAAATAAGCGTTTTTTTGTTTGTGAGTTTCCGTAGTATAGCTCAGGCATGCTGCTAATGTTGTGTGATCCTGTGGATTCGTCGTTTACAAATGGAAGGCGTGGCGGAGTGTTTGGGAAGCCAAAATAAAAGAAATCCTTGGATTTTTTTAAATGCTTTTTGGCAAAATTAGTAGTGACATTTTTTTTTCTTTAAAGAAGAGTGGCAAAAAAAAACCATGAAAAACTACGTGCTGAAACCCCTTACCTTCCTATCGGGTACTCAGACGCCAGAGGCGGCCGAACAAGTGACGTAATAAAATACAGTACGTCATTGGACTTCATTAGCCGATGCACGAGAGATATCGAAGCACGGAGAGTGTGGTTTATAATTATTACACATTGTTTTTTAAATGAAAGAAGCGCGAGGGACCTACAACTCAAACGATAAGGATGTTTTATCTGTTCGCCTACGGGCAACATTCCATTCGCCTGCCACTTACGAGGCCATAATGGCGCCTTTAACAGATCGACCACTTCCGGTCGGGTAGGGGTTCGCTCAGGGAGTTGCCGAGAGAGGGGTGGGTGCGGTGCTCGCGCGGAGGAGCGCGGCAGAGGTGTCTGATCACGAGAACAGCCGGGCAGTGGCGAAAACCGAAGGAAACGGACTAATTTCTGCACGTTTATCTGTACTGCATCTCACAACCGCTGTGGAAAACATAACGTGTTGTTTTTGACAAAATCAGTGGGAATACTATTCAATGAAGAAAAAAAAAACTCGAGTAATTCTGTAAGTCTTGTACAAGGATCCTGTCTGTGATGTTCTTTATAGATGTACCTGTATTTAATAAACATGCATTGACTCGATGTAAATAGCATGTTGATTACTAGTTTTGCTATACAGAGAGAAATAAATAAAAGCAACTATTTTATTAAATGAGTTTTTTTAATTCCTTTGAATATATCTGACCCATCAAAAGGGCTTCGACTCTTTGAATCTTCATGATTGCCCGCGTGTTACATTCCCGTACAGACAAGATCTCAGCCTCACTGCGGCAAAAAAAAACGTTTCCAGTCAATATAACCTCGCCGTTATATTTCCATATCACCTTATATCCAGACGACTTTCAACAAGGTTGTGGTAGTCACCAACCTGCTCCATCTCCTATCTGTGAAGAAAATGCAGGATTCCGTTTTTTTTTCTTTACAGTTAAATTCTAAAACAACGCAAACGACAGCTGACGAACGTGCTTCTTTTGCATCCTTGTTAACAGTCGGCACCCCAGCTGCTGTCTGACTTCGAGAAACGAAGGGCTGACGGCCTAATAAAAGTGTACTGAAGGCTTAGTGTGCTGTTGCCTGCAATAATAAGGTATTATGATGATTAATATTTCTATAGCTCTTCTCAAAGTGCTTTACAGTAAGGGAAAAAAGCACACAATGAGAGGAGACAGCAGGATTACAGTTACAATGGGGTTTTGGGATACAGTTGAAAAGCAAGTGGACAGATGCAGAACCAATTAAATAAAAGCCCCTCTAAAGAGGCAGGTTTTGAGTCTTGATTTGAATGCGGTCAGGGAAGGGGGCTTTGATATCCGTAGGGATAGAATTCCAGAGCTCTGCGGCGCAGCAGGAGAAGGGCCCTGTCACCCATAGGATGTAGACGAGCCTGGGGGACGTCTACATCGAGTCAGACGAACGAAGGTTTGCAAGATGGGGAGCTGGGGGACTAATAAGTATTATGATTATGGGATAAGATTTCCCAAACATGGGGGACAGTTTGGAGCGCCTGTATATTACTGAAGCCCACGCGGATGCAGCGGTCATTCCCCTTGTGCACGCGGCCGGTGGTGTGGCGGAGAGCTCCCGCATCGCCCCCCCCGGTCACGGAGGAACACCCTGCAGCTCTCACCCGGGAGGAACATCGCCAGCTGGAACTCCATCACGGGTGGCGCCGGGCGCGCAATCTGGGCTATACCGCCATCTCTGCACTCCGACTGGCTACTCCGAGTCGAAGCCGTATTCCAATTTCCCCAGATCCTGTTGGCGAGTGTTCCAGAATCACCTGCACACCTCCCCACTGCCTCCAGCAAAACACTCGGCTCAGCCCAGGGGAGGGGGCAGCTTCTTGCGTTATCCCTGGAATAACCAATCCGCGCATCCGGTCATATCTCCATCCATCAGCTTCCCAAGACTTGGCCTATACATTGAACGCTGTGAACCATAAAGCAGCGACCCCCCCCCCCCACAAACGCACAATCCATTTCTGCGCACGGCAGCCGCGCACACCAGCATCATCGGTGCATACCCAGGGGGAAATACACAAAGGCATTTCGAAGTATCAACTGGCATCGCACCCGTTTCATTCATGGGCTCATGCTAATCAAGGTCATATTGGAATCCGTACGGCTGTGTAATATGCCATCCTGATGCTCCAGAGAGAAACATTCTCGACAGCAGAGTCCAAGAGCCGCTCAGATAACATTAATCATGTCAACTGCATGAGTCATAGCACCCACCAAGCAGCCAGAGATTAACCTTCTGTGCCAGCTCTTCGTGCAAAATTCTGCAAGCAATTGGCTTTCTGCGTTCTCACGACAAGGAAGAGGCACTGACCTGCACAGCACAGGGCAAGTCCCAGGTGCAAGGGCAGGCAGGCAGAACCCCAGGTGTCCTGGCCACAATACGGGGGCCACTGGTTTTACACCGGCTGTGAGGAGGGGTCAGTCACAGGTACAAGGACAGCAACAGAAGAGAGGCACCTGCTGACAGCTCAGGGTCGGACGGGTACTGTAGATGGAGCTGAACTGACTGACAGACACGCAGTAAGAGCTGTACCAGTAGGAAGGAAAACTGGGTGCAGCTGTTCTGTGCATCAGAGAGCATTTAGCTTATTTATAGATGCAGGAACAGAGGAAAACTGCAAAACGCTGCCAGAGTTGAGGAATTTCGATAAGAAGGAAGTGCAACAATCCAGCAATTCCGTCTTCCCCCAAGAGAGTCGGCTGGGTCTGGACTGCACAGAGGGCATGGGGGAAGAGGTGACTTTCTTCCGATTCTTTCTCCGAGAGCCTCTCAGGGCATGCTGGCACTTGGGCTGGGTTCCTCACACCCCACACACGGAGGAAATGTCACAGGGGGTCAGCCTGGTCAGAAGGGCTCACAGAGTGCTGCAGATGGATGGTGGGATAGACGTGCGCCCCCCTCCCCACCCGCCGTCTCTGCAGGGGCCCGTGGGTGAGAAGCTGGTGCAGTGAACTGGCTCACTGCGCCACTGCCACACAGGGCCGGTGACTCATTCTTCACTCACAAGAACACACACACCCACCCTGACACACACTGACAGAAGCACAAATCCATTCAAATTTCCATACCTGGGAGGGCCTCGTACAGGCTCTCTCTCTCTTAATCCAGACTGTTCTCATTAAAACAAAGCCGGACCAGGGCGGAAAACAGACACGAATGAATGGGTTTTGGCACCTTCTGATTTCAAAAATGCCATTTGGCTTTTAAAACAGCACTGGTATGGTGAAGACCTCCTCACTAACCCCCACAATGCCTCCTGTTTGTCAGGAGTTACTGTCTTTGTGAGGATATTAGCTCATATTTGGAAGTCACAAACGGAGCAGTAGCTCTGTACACACACACACATACCCAGACCCATCTCGCTTTCTCCCTCTCTGAGATTACCAGACAGACGACACTGGTCACATACTCAGCTTGGTTTTATTATAAAATTCCATTCACACACAATTCCCTTTTTCATCTCTGTCGTCATACAGCAGAAGGACACCGCCTTCTTCCAAAGGCAATGATGCCCCATTTCCCTGAGACCCCCCCCACCCCACCCCCAGCACTGATCCACAGGCTTGTCAGTCGCACGCATCGTAAAAACACCAGGAGGGCTTCCTGAAAGGACACCGCAGTGGATGTGGGCACCCCACAGCTGTCACGAAAAGAACTTCCCCTGCGCGCTTATAAGAATCGTGAGCACAAGCTGAATCTGGAACAAAAAGACAATTCTGAGCTGGGTGGATAAGATGCTAAAAAATAACTGGGAGATCCTTATGCTTAAAATCGATAATATAAAAACACCCCAATCCCACCCGAGAGGGTGCATTCAGTTTGAATAGCAGGGGACAGTCTTACCCAGGAGGGCCCTGATACTCGGGGCACTACAAAGAAACCATTCTTCCACGAAACAGCTTCTATCTTGCTAAACATGGTGCACATGGGTAATCTACCTCTCTAGTCAGAGAAATGGAATGCATGTAACAGAAATAAATTACCCTAGAACTAGTCTGCAGTAATTACAGGGTACAGTACAGAAAGAGGGGGGTGGAAGCTTGCAGTGACATAGCTCAAGGACACAAACTCTACCCTGAGTAGGGCAACAGGTATTGCTATAGCTCATCCTCATTACACACCGAGATCCTGGGTCCAGTGAAGTCAGGAAACAGCACAAGACATTGTAATGA
Source organism: Atractosteus spatula (assembly GCF_055471065.1). Classification (NCBI taxonomy): domain Eukaryota; kingdom Metazoa; phylum Chordata; class Actinopteri; order Semionotiformes; family Lepisosteidae; genus Atractosteus; species Atractosteus spatula. Next base: position 70,284,132 of record NC_142708.1, on the reverse strand, counting down.
TGGGGAAACGGAGTGGATGCAAATATGATTTAAAATGTTAGGGTATTGTGTGATGTCTCCCTTCGAGGTTAGCATCTTACCATCCTTACCACTGCACATCCAGCACAAGCATGGATAACTGGAGGCCAGCTTCCTGATGGGCCCCTGCTGATGAAACTTCAGAGCACCTTCCCTACAGTGGGAGAATGGGGTTCCCTGCCGAGCGCCCCCTGCAACACGCGAGACCCCCGTTACACGTGTGCGGCACACGGATCCACATTTCTACAGCCGAAGCCAAAGCTGCAAAAATCAGCTGGAATAAGCCCCAGAAACTGAAAATATAAAAGTCCTTGGAATGTTGTAAAGTAAAAAGCTGAAAACATCTGGAATTGTGTAAAGTACTTGGGATGGAAGAATCATTTAGAGTATCAGGAATGATATGGATTAATAAATAGCATTAAAAATCTTTTCATTGCACTGTTTGGCGGTCTGCGCGGGTTCACCATTTAGTGACGCTCCTTCAGTGGGCAGCCTTTCATCAGAACGGCACAATCACAGAACACCCACGTGAGAGAGTTGTGCTTAAGATTAACCAAACCACATCAGCGCCAGCTGGGAGCGTATCTCCCCCAGTGTCAGCATGAGATCACACCCACCAACTCACATGGCCCAAACCTGCCTGCCCCCAGTCAGCTGCATCCCACACAGCTCCTCGCCAGCGCCACCTGAAGGCTCTGTGTGGTGAAAACACTGGGAGTCGTGTGGATCTGGGGCAGTGGGGAAAAAGACAGCAGCGGGGGCAGCTTAACACAGGGGCTGAGACAGGAGGACGATGCACACAGAAGCTGCGGTCTCAACAAATTCACAATTTCCCCCAAGGCCTGGCCATGAAGTGGCCTGTGGGGCTATAACAGAGACACCAAGCCCGACACCCCAGATCTCTTGATGCAAACCTCAAAAGAGCCCCACGCTGCTTAGATCCTTCCCAGTAGAGGCACAGCAGAGGCAAATAACTGGCAACAACATGAAGTGAAACGGGAGTCCCTAGCAATGCATCCCATTCACCTCAACTCCTGTGACTTGGTCACGAACTCAGGCTGGGGCCACACAGAGGACAGAACCAAGCGCAGTTCGTGACCAAGTGACTGGGCTAAAGAGTCTTTGGCGCACCCAGAAAAACTGGGGGGAGCACCAACACAGCAGAGCCAGGCTAGGCGGGGGGGGGGTGGGGGGCAGGATTTGAGCCGAGACATCCCTGGCACTCCTCCTATAAGCCACTTTGCGTACTCTGTGTTGAAGACGGTCCTCTCTTTGCCCGCCCAAAAATAATACAAAAGCTGGAGCCCTTGCAGGACTTCAGACCAACAGAGACCCATCTTGGGCATCGATTCAAACAGTGATGTTTCTTTCTGATCCGACAATATTAAACATTTTCCAGGAATCTCTTGACCACGATTCCCCTTGAACCTTTTTTTTTTCCTTGATCCATTTCAAAAGTTATTTAGATTGGAAAGGAAATCAAGCACTGTCATCCCTTGAGTGAGAATCATCATACCCACCCCCCACCCCCAACCCATCCCCTCCTGGCCTGTACTTTCTGTCCCACCCCACCACCCACACCCACCCGGCCAAACTCATTTTCTTCCCACGACACTCCCCAGCTCCTAATCCCGTAAATCCATCATTCACTGTGTCCCAGCGTCCGACTCAGTCCCAGGCGTCAGCGGGGCTATGCCAGACCCATCTCCTCCAGCACGCTCCGTGGGGATTCGTCCTCCTAAGGAGGAACAGAAAAGCACAAGGAAGGTTCAGAACCGGGCGGTTCTTGCTGTCGCTGCTGGTCCTGTAAGAGGGCTGCTAGAAGAGATTCAGGAAGAGCAGGCCCTTCTGGCTCATGATCGGCTTCGTCCTTCTGCAAGGATAACTTTGTGCTTTTGAGATTACAGACAAGAGTCTGAGAGACCCTGATATACTGTAGTGTACGAACTGTAATTACTATGCTCTGCTCTATGCCAGTGTCCCCTGAGGCTCCCCAGACGCCCAGTTATAATAATTGCTCACACTTATATAGCGCTTTTCTGGACACTGCTGCTCCACCTGGGTGATGTGACGGCAGCTATAGTGCGCCAGTACCCTCACCACACACCAGCTCTCAGTGGGAAGGAAAGCACAGTAATGAAGCCAGTTCAGAGAGGGGGATTATTAGGAGGCAATGACTGGTAAGGGCCAATGGGAAATTAGGCCAGAACGCCGGGGTTACACCCCTACTCTTTTCGAGAAACACCCTGGGATTTTTAATGACCACAGAGAGTCAGGACCTCGGTTTTATGTCTCATCCAAAGGATGGCGCCTTTGTACAATGTAGTGTCCCCGTCACTATACTGGGGCATTAGGCCCCCTGCTGGCCACACTAACACCTCTTCCAGCAGCAACCTTAGTTTTTCCCAGGAGGTCTCCCCTCCAGGTACTGACCAGGCTCCAGGTACAGCTCCAGTGGGCTGCCAGCTGTGAGTTGCAGGGTGATATGGCTGCTGGCCAGATCAAAACCCTTACTTCAGATTACGACCGTGCTGCACGGAATTCAAGAAGCACTTAAGGATAAATGAAATTTGCTGTAATACACAGTCTTTTACATCAAGCACAGACATCTTCAGTCCTCAAAGTCAGTTCAGCGTTTCTTTGAGTCTTAATCAGTTGCTAATTGACAAGTAACTGCAAAATCTGCAGGATTTGAGCTTTGGAGGACTGAAGCTGCCCCTCCCTGCTTGACAGGATTACCGTAGCTCGAGTGATAGGAGAGCCTCCGGGGGATTAAGGCGCAAAGCGCAGCGGTTTAGAGGATTACCGCACAGCCCGTGCTGTGGAGCTTTCCCGAGAGCAGCCTACCTCTTGCAACAGGTCGGACTGCTCGATGGCCTTAAGCACGCTCTTCTTGGAGGTGTCCTGAATCTCTCCACCCATGAGGAACTCGTCCAGGATGAAGTAGGCCTTCTCGAAGTTGAAGATGATGTCCAGCTCACACACCTACCCCAGCAGAGGCAGAGAGGGAAGAAAAGAGAGAGAGAGAGGGGGAGGCATAGGTCATGCCAATGAAGAGCTTTTTTCAGACTCGGCATTCTTATCTGTTTGTGACCAACGGTCTGCGTCAAAGGGAAACAAATTGGCAGGAAGTGTTGTTCGAACTTCTAAAAAGAGCAGACAAAATCACAGGCTGGTGCAGCTGGGAAAATGTTCCTTTGAGGATGTGGGCTGGGTGAACAAAGGAAATGAATTTGAGGAGAGCAGACTGGGAGAGTAAACACAGGCTCAGGGAGGGAGTAGCAGACCGAGAGACAGAGACAGGGCATGGGGGTGGAAGAGGGGTTATAGAAAAAGTCAATGTAAGCATATGTTTAGAAGATTATCCATTTACCCACAGTTCCTAGCACCCGCGCACACTCAAATGTAGGGAAGGTTATGTGTGCGGTCAAGGGCCTGGGTTAGCGCTGCTTGCAGATATACTATGGGCAAGCCCCTGGACATTCCCGAAGAGCCTTCCAGCCAATGAATGGAGAAGATACAAGCAAGACAGGGATCGCATGAGGAGGAGGGAAGGTAAGAAAGAGAGGAGACAAGGGAAGGACGGCAGTCACTCACACTGCCAAAGTATTTGTCCAGCAACTCCACGAAACGGTGGATGACTTCCAGTGTGAGGAGCTCATTGTCCTGTTCCTCGACTGCGCAGCAAAAATACAGACTAGCATACCTGAGAGAGAAACAGAGCGCACGTGAGAGACAGGTGGAAACAGAGATCTCTTCGCACAGCAGCACAGTCTTCCAACATTCACTAGATAAGCAGTGTATATTGCAGGTACTGGGGGGGACAATGCATCTGGTTGTTTTCCAGCTCTGTTGTTAATGACCATCATCATATTAGTTAGTTACTGCTTCATCTTCTTGGCTTAACTGGACCGAATTGGCAGTTGCTCATCTAATGTTATAAGGAGACCCAGAAAACCTGCAGGCACACCAGCTCTCCTGTACAGGACTCAACAGCCCTGCTCTACATAACCTGAGCTCAACAGCAGCAGCAACACTGACACCTGCTGGCCACAACAGAATCTGCAGCCCAACCTCCTGTAAACCTGGGTTCCTGTCCTAGAGTGGCTCATTCGGCATCACTGCTCAGAGCTTTTCCAGATTAGCTCAACTCCGTTCAGGAAAAAGGGGACAGAGAATAATTATATGTATGGGAGTAAATAATGACTGTAGTGTTGGAGTTCCACTTGTACTTGCACAAGTTATTACATGACTAATAAGACTGTACTTACAGCTACATTTCATTTTTGTGAATTTCAACGCCTGTATGCGGGGTGAGGGTGATGGCTTACAGTGTTATTCTGCTGTTACAACTGCAGAAACAAAACACTGGCAAAATGAAGCTGACATTCTTGTGTATTAGTTAGCTGGTTAATTCAATAGTGCGTTTAACAAGTACTCACTTCTTTCAGTACAAGAGCAGCTTTGAATACAGATTTGGACTGATCAGTCACAATGGTGTGTATAATTTCTGAAAACCCTTCAATGAACTCAGCTCAGGGTTTCAACCCTAGTGCCAGCACACTCCTCTGAAACATCCAAATGATCAAGCAGCCATTTTCCCACTGGGAACCCATCAGCAGATGTAGGACCAAGCCCATGTCACTGACTCCACTACGAGATCACAGCTGAGTGAGTGTCATAGCCCATGTCATAGTGTCAGTGGAGACAAGACAACCACATGCAATCGAGAACATTTTAAACTGATCAATGGCTGTTTACAGTTGCAACCTCTGTACCACACAGGGAGCATGAGAAACCTCTCACTGCACTGCTGTGACACGCCCACCTGTCAGAACTGCTCACGTGCTGTGAGCCACGTAGGGCCCTACAGGAAATCCAGCCCTGGCCTGAGGAGCAGTGTATTTCTCGCTCAGGTCACGGCCAGTTACAGGCGCTGTGCAAGTCCCAGCGGCTGATCTGGCACTGCAAGCCGAGGAAACTGGCTCACTTAGTTTGGTGTCACTCAATCAGCTGTGCAACTCAGCCAGGGGAACTCTCGGGGCAGTTCCCCTTTCAGCTCATATTCCAGCTCTCACCCCAGCTCTGCAGGAGAGGAACCTGGGCGTGCAGGGCGCTTGTACCTGTGTGAGCTGGCCTATGGGAAACAGGTCCGTAAACAATGACACTTCACAGCAAGGCAGCTGTTTGCGCATGATGTTCCCCTGCAGGCACGCGCTGGTGGTGAATTGCACTCTGGGGTGTGTGTCATTGCCTGAGGAAACATGCTCTCCATGGTTCCCTCTGCCTTCCACGCAGGCAGAGATGGGTGCGGTGGGGCAGCTTACCTCTTGTAGACGATTTTGAGGTCCCTCCACTCCAGGAAGCTGCACATCTTGGGCTTCCTGGCCAGCACGACCTGCATGAGCTCGCGCACCATCTTCTTCTTGTCGCGCTCCGAGGTGGCCGTGTACCACTTCTGCAGCCGCAGCTTGCCCTGCCGGCTGAACAGCAGCATGAAGCGCATCTGCAACACAGCAGGCGCCCGGGGCGCGTCAGGACCACGGCTCAAGTCTGCGAGAGGACACCCGTCCAGGCGCGATCGGCAAGCAGGTCGGGGAGGGGACACCCGTCCAGGCGCGATCGGCAGCAGGTCGGGGAGGGGACAACCGTCCAGGCGCGATCGGCAGCAGGTCGGGGAGGGGACAACCGTCCAGGCGCGATCGGCAAGCAGGTCGGGGAGGGGACACCCGTCCAGGCGCGATCGGCAAGCAGGTCGGGGAGGGGACACCCGTCCAGGCGCGATCGGCAAGCAGGTCGGGGAGGGGACACCCGTCCCGGCGCGATCGGCAAGCAGGTCGGGGAGGGGACACCCGTCCAGGCGCGATCGGCAAGCAGGTCGGGGAGGGGACACCCGTCCAGGCGCGATCGGCAAGCAGGTCGGGGAGGGGACACCCGTCCCGGCGCGATCGGCAGCAGGTCGGGGAGGGGACACCCGTCCCGGCGCGATCGGCAAGCAGGTCGGGGAGGGGACACCCGTCCAGGCGCGATCGGCAGCAGGTCGGGGAGGGGACACCCGTCCAGGCGCGATCGGCAGCAGGTCGGGGAGGGGACACCCGTCCCGGCGCGATCGGTAGCTGACCGCGCCGAGCCACTTCTTTATTGCTCTCCCATTTTACATGAAATATTTTTACGCAACGTCTTGTTTATGTAATCGGCAATGAAAAAATACAAATACTGGAAAGGAAAATCCACACAGGGCGGGGAATTTCACAAATTCACATCTGGAACAGGTTACAGAGCCTGCAGCACGCCGGTGCTTTCTTAATCACACAGCACCACCCTCAATACAGCTCGTGAAGGCAAAACAGGTGCGAAGGGGAAAGGCAAGTCAAGAAAAGTTCAGTTGTAGTACTGTTTTTATAATACTTTATACTACATACATACACATGCGAGAACACTGACAATTGATTTGACTTGTTTGAGGGAGGGGAATAGGAGGTCTAAGGGGGGTGTTCTGATTATATGTGATTTTGGGTATATGCAGGAACTTAACTACCGAGTAAAACCAGACTCTCATGTACTTCTACTCAGGTGGTGTATGAGTGACAATATCAAACTCACTTAGAGGGATGCATATGCCTGTTTTCTAATTTTTGGATCCTATTTTCACAGTTGGGTTTGCAGGAGAAAGGGCTAGAGCAGCAGTGTCCCAGTCTGGGATCCCAGAGCCCTGAGCACTACACCACTTTCGTTCCCCTCCGGGAAAGAAGCCAGCAGCCTGGCTGGACTGTTTGCTCCAGACCGGCTCTGTCAGTGTCCTCTGAGGATTTTGGTAATGGGGACTCCCCTCCACCACCACCAATGGGCAGCCCCATCTGGATGACGCAACAGCAGCCAGAATGCGCCAGTTCTCTCCCCACACACCAGCTCTCAGTGGGGAGGAGAACAGAGTGATGAAGCCAGTTCAGAGATGGGGATCATTAGGAGGCTGAGAGCAGTAAGGGTAGGTAAATTTGGCCTGGACCTCAGCATCCTGGACAAATCTTGTAGGTTGTTCTCTTCAGTTGTTTTCAGTTGTCAGTGTAAAGACAGCTCTTTAAGCCTGATTATAATCTAAATGATTATAATCTATTGAAAGATTCTAGATTATAATCTATAGATTATTATAGATTTATAGACATTGTATTATTATCTATAAGATTATTATATGGTTATAGACATTATAGATTATAATGACTATAATCTAAAACAATCCAACACCGCTTCCGAAGTTCGATTTCCCTGCACATTACTGCACGCCTTAGCAGGAACTTTGTTTCTGCCGTTGAAAACAGCAAGTGAAGAAGGAGAGTCATACTGCGTGCCAGTCCATCCACAGAGGCAGCTCGCTGCTGGCTGCTACAGCAAAACAAGACTGATCAGGTATCAGTGCGAGCGCACAGCCTGCTGCCCTGCTGGTGTGCGGAGGAGAGAGCAGGAGATGAAAGGAGAGTGGGGGGAATGGGGAGAGGGATACAGACAGAGGAACAGCACGGGGCCTGAGGATACAAAGAAGCTGCGCGGGATCGGTTCGGAACAGAAGCTGGAGGGCTCGCGGCCAGGGAATAAAACTGCAGGAAATAACCGGCAAGCCTAAAATTAAACGAACAAACTAAAACCGACTGAGATTCAGACTGAGCTGTTCCCTGAGGGGCTGTCCCAATTTACCAGCTCGGCATCTCGCCTCTGATCTCGTGCTACTACAGAGGGAGATAGCGGCATCATTACAGCAGATATCGCCCACAGCCTGTAACGGAAGCGTTCTTTCCGGACCCTATGCAGACGACACAATCCGGGGATGAGTGGGGAAAAGATGGGGGAGAAAAGCATGCGGGGGTCAGGAATGAAAACAGGGGGCGTGTTCGGGGGAGGTGGGGCCGAGGCAGACAGTCCTGAGCTGAGTCCAAAAGGGGTATCCAAGACGGGGCAAAAGTTCAAAGCCAGGCGATCCATCCAAGACAGATGAGATCAAAACAAGAACCGGGTCGGGACCGGCACGAGAACTGGAACAAAAACCTTGACGGGATCAGGCGCTTCCAGGTCCCGGACTCGCCTGGTACGGGAACCAATGCAGAGCCCAGAAGAGAGTGAGTGCCCGGCTTAAGGACGAGGGGCAGGAGCCGGAGGCAGGTGCAGGGAATGAGTACTGAACAAGGAAGGGCTGGAGCGTCCTTAAGAGGAGGGGTTTACGATTGTGACACAGCCTCCACTCTCAATACAGAGTGCAGAGAGAAACACACACGTGTACCGGGACAGTAAGCATCACCGACTGCCTCCTTTCTCAGATCCAAGAGGCACAGAGGCCGCAGACAGGACACACCTATTCGGGTGACTGGCATGCTGCCTGACAGGCTGGCAAACTGACAGACTCACAGTGGGCAACAGCACCAGACAGATCTCCCGCAGGCTTGTCTTGGGGCAGCCGAAATAGTGTCCCACTGGGAAAGGTGCTACTGGCCTCCATATGTGTCACAGCAAATCCAGAGTTACGAATCAGCTCCCAAACACGCGCGCGCACACACACACACTGTACGCTGTCTGCTCTTTGCTCAGGATGTATGAGCATCCACAGCACAATGTTAACTGCAACCTGGCTGTTGATTCTGATTCGTCATTGCTCTCAGGGATCAAAGAGACCAGGTGGGGAAGGGATCCAAGTGCCTGGATTTGGAGGGGAAAAGAGTGAGTTTTAGCCAGCAGAGAGCAGGCATGTTTAACAGCCATACTGCACAGCACCAAGGCCTCGCTTACAATACAGTGCTGAATTACAGCCCCCATGTCACACACGTGATAGTGCTGCCCCACTGAAGACTATAAATAGGAGGGACTTCCTCCAGAGATTAGATTAACTCTTTTCCATGTGAAACCAATTCAGAGAAAGCTCAGCTCTTCTCCTTCATGCGCCTTTGAGGATCCTCCTTGGAATGTGAAATCCTGCCACAGGCCAGCCTTCTCCCTTGATACCGACACAGATCCTGGGAGGACCTCCCATGCAAAATGGTGTCCTTCGTTTCGTAAGCTGCGTCCCTTTAGGTTCACCTCTCTTGCTGCGAGTGGCCTGGGGCAGCGGCCTCTTCCAACAAGGAGTTCCCCCGCCGCTGGGCAGGTGGAGACTCAGCTTCTCGGTTTGGAATGGAAGAAGCCGAAGAAGATCTCCAGGGTTAAGAGCGTGTGAACAATCGTCAGGATCCGGGCCGGCCTCCGTCAGCACGCGCCAAGGCCACAGGTCCGAGGGCTGTACTCGGGGTATCAAAGGGCTTGCACAGAGGAGATTACAGAGCAGGGGAACAAATGAACGAACAAGTTAAAAAAAGACACGAAGGCAGGGAGTAAGAAAATACAGGCCGGGCTACAGAGTCTCTGCACCTGCGTACACAGCGCTTGGCAAAAAACTCAATCCTGATCCCTGATCTTAAGGTCCACCCCCCCCCCGCCATCTCCCCAAACCAGAAAACAAATAGAGGAAAGAGTTATAGGTAAATAGGACTGAAGTCATGTGAATAAACCCATCATACGTGAAAGCTGGAGCTATCAGTGTGGACACCCACATGCATACATTAATCTACGTAATGTAGGTGCACATCCAAGCCTGTGGATTGTTTGCCTGTTCGCACACTGAGCAAAACCGGGCACGGTTTTCGATCTAGAAGGAAGGGGGGTGCTCCATACGCTCGGAAGAGTCTGCAGCCCTGGCTACAGGCTCCTACAAATTTCACCGCAGTCATGCTTTTGACATAAGTAGAGCACGTTTATTTCTAGCACAGCTCGTGGCGTCTGTGGCACTGATGCGCGGTGCAGATTAAAGGAAAGCGCCGTGACCCACGCTGTCCCACTTTACGGATCCAGGTGACGGCTGCTCCTGGGACTTCAGCCCCCAAGGGTGTTTGCAAAAGTGACCACATGACTGCGCGCTCACTGGCGCACAGGACCAGGGAAATTCGCCCTGGAAACGGAAAGAGAGTAACGTGGCAATTCAGCACCGTGCCTGTGCCAAAGTTGATTACTTACTCCTCAGAAATAACCAGTCCCTGAGTACATCACAGTCAGTCAGTTGAATGACTGTTAATTTTGGTCAGTTAACCAAAATGAGTCTGAAGGCATGTCATGAAAATCCAAGGTCTGTTTTACTAAAAACATGCAGAGCTAAACAGTGGTTTATTCTGATGCTCAGTGCATGACAAAGTAACTAATGTCATTTGTTAGTACAAATCCTAAGTTGCCTTCGGTACCATGTTTAGAATCTTTATTATTACACCAGTGGCTACACAGCCCAGTAAAATCCCTGCATCAGGAGAGACAGGGTCAGGAGGTCAGGATGCATGAGCTGCAGTGAAAGGGTCAGGAGTTAAGTTATCTTACTCCGTGCACAAAGGTCAAGTCACGGCCGCTGGCACAGCATAGTGTGGCTCCAAGCATGTGAAAGCGGGCACTGATCTCATTAAAGCCGGAGCGTCAGTATTAATCAATAATCTCATTAAAGACAAAGTCCGTTAGTACTGCCTCCTGTATCTCTACAGAACTTCATGGGGGCTCAGGAAAAAAACGTATTCTCAAACAGGTGAACTCACTAGAAAGACATCGGAAATGGCACAAGTCAACAGTCAGCCAGCTCTTAGAACACTGTGGTCATTTCAGACACCAGGCCGCAGGAACGATGCCGATGTTCAAGAGGCGGGACAAAGGAGAGCAACTAGACTGACTCCTACCTGAAAACTGAAGTCATGTACTGCTCAGGGAGACGGGGGGGGGGGGGGGGAAGCGAGTACAGAGGATATTTCAGTGGTTGCGATTCTAGTACTCAGGTATTCTAGTAGTCAAAGTCCTCAAAGGCCCCGATAAAGTCAAAAGCCACTTCCTCAAGATCAACAGTGACACACGACCCTGGACACAATCGGTAACTATGGGGAAAGGCACTTAAAACAGGGAACAGGAGGCTCTTCTTTACACAAGGAGGAAGGAAGGAGGAAAAAGGTCAAACCTACTCCTGTCTACATCCATGGGAGTGGCGTGGAGATGGTGGACTCGTACAAGTACCTGGGAGTGCACATCGACGATAGACTGGAATGGTCTAAGAACATCGAGGCCATCTATAAGAAGGGACAGAGCCGACTCTACTTCTTGAGGAGGCTCAGGTCCTTCAATGTGTGTAGTAAGATGCTACACATGTTCTATCAGTCGGTGGTAGCGAGTGCCATTTTCTACGCAGTGGTGTGCTGGGGCTCTGGGATTAGAGCAGTAGATTCCAAAAGGCTGAACAAGCTCATCAGGAGAGCAAGCTCTGTCATTGGGTTTGACCTGGTCTCCTTGGAGGTAGTGGCTGAGAGGAGAATGATGTCCAAACTAGAGGCCATCATGGACAACTTCTCCCATCCCCTCTATGACAGGCTTGCAGGAATGAAGAGCGCGTTCAGCAATAGACTGATTCATCCACGGTGCGACAGGGAGCGCTACAGGAGGTCATTCTTGCCGTCTGCCATAAGACTGTACAACGCATCCACCTTGCGTCTTGGCAGAGGCAACATCGACAGTGACCTGTTTCTGGACTAAACGCATCTACACATCTACTGCTACATCTGTTCTCTTTCTTTTTCTTTTTCTTTTTCCCGTTTACAACCACTTTTTGTGCAATATATGCCAGGGACCTGTGCAATACATTTATATTTATATCTATAGTTACATCTATATTTATATTCATATGTGTGATATGAGTGTGTTACGATTTTCTGTGTACTGTTCTGTTCTAGTTTGTTCTTGTGCGTCCGGACTGTGAGTAACTCTTGTATTGTATTGTATGTATTGTACTATTATTATATAATTTGTTACACTGTGGCTGTGTTGTGTGTGTTAAGCTGCTGTTGCACTGCAATTTCCCTCACGGGATCAATAAAGTATCTATCTATCAAAGGAGGGTAGGAGTGTGGAACAAGCTGCCCAGCCATGGTGCTAAAACTGGGACCTTAATTTCTGTTAGGAAGAGACAGGATAAGATCCTCAGATCACTCAGCTATGAGCTACAGTACCAAACCTCCTCTCCTTTCTTACACTCTCACGGGTGGCGTGTCCAGCTGTTTCCAGGGGAATGGATCCGTGTGCTGATTAACCCCTTCAGCCTATTTTCCCCGACGGGAGCAGCCTGTCTGCCAGTGCTCTCCACCCTCACCCCCTCGCTCTGAACCTGGCGCCCGGACTGCTGTGTGCTCAGGCTGCTCTGCGGCTCCGCTCACACCCCGATCCTGCACTCCCAGCCTGTACCCTCCAAGCTGGGGCGAGCAGGGCAGCCCCTGTGCGACCTCTGAGACACATCCCTGGATAACCCCTCACACTACTTACCCTGATCAATTTATTCCCCATCTGCTCATCGAAACTGCATATCTGAATTTGATCCACACGGATGCATTATCGTAGTGGTTTATGCATGACCTTGCTTATTTTAATACTTGTTATTTACTTATTTCTACCCTCTACCTCTTCTGGTGCTTCTGGTGACGGGACATAAACTGTCCTACTATTTTGGATACAGGCACACCTCAAACAAGGAGACTTCCGAGAAATGAATGTAACAGTAGCCCCTCTCATTAGCTTTGCTCCATCTTCTTGTTTTTTTTAAGATTCTTTAACCCAAAAAAGTGTGAGCAGAGGTATCTGACTCGCGTACAGTATGTCGAGAATGCACAAGACGCGCAAGTTTTTCTCTCTCTCTCTCTGTCCTACGGAAGCGGCTTCCAGGTTACAATGGCTACGCTGGCCATGACGTCAGCACCTCACCTGCCCGGGTGCCTCGCGGTAGAGGACCCAGCCCGTCCGGGTTAGACCCTCCCCCCCCCCCGAAAATCAGCACGCTCCCCCAGCCCCCCCCAAAAAAGGAAACAGACTTTCACCTGCCCTTGCTTCTTACGCGGGTGGGATTCGCTTATATTAGCTATTTGTTCTTTTTAATAAATACGTTCGTTGAACCCCAGAGCTATTTATAGTTAACAAATAAGAGCTGCAATAATAAAAAACACAGAAGCTCGGAGTCGTCCGTCTTTTTCAACTGCGGGCGGAGAGGAGAGACAGGTAGCCGAGCTCTGTCAACTTGCGGAAACAAAATGCACACCTGGACGAGCCTTCAGGGTGTAAACATGTTGTATTGTTCGTTTAAAAAAAAAAGATAGCCGACACAGCAGGAGAAAGAAAAACGCCTTACCATCTTGTCCAGCTTCCGAGACGCAGTTGGTTTTCTCACAAGGCTGGATCTTTCAGTTCCCGTTTGTCTTCCCCTGATCAGATTCCGTCCCCGAACCGAATAGGTTAACACTTAAAGTCTGACTCAGCCATTACCGTACACGGTCGGACACACACGGAGAGAGAGAAGGAGGGACGTAGGCGAGGGGATGGGCCAAGCCTCCTCTCGCGCAGGCGCACCGAGGCCCCCTTCCGGAAAGCTCCGACAATGGACGAACACCGCCAGGTGCTGTTCGGCTCCTTCGTCACCATGGCAACCCCCCTCACCATCGTCTTCGTTTTTTGCCTAACCAGACGTAGGAGGAGTGGGTGGCGATCAGACGATCGCCATGGCAACCATGCAGTGTTTCCATAACAACGGGACAAGGCAAACGTATTTATTAAATTATTATTATTATTATCATTATTATTATTGTTGTTGTTGTTGTTGTTGCGATTTGGGGAGGTAAAAACGATCATTTAAATGCATGAAGCGGCTATGAGTCAATCAGAAGATAATGAAGTAACACACTTAACTGACCGCCACAATACATCTGCCCAAATGCACACCGCACTCTTCCGCGGAGAAAACTAGATACAATCGTGTACACACAATCACACAAGAGCCACAGGACCAAGTTCACCGGATGTGTCCTTTCAGCGGAGCTTCCTGTGTACGCTTGTCAACAGCAACTCGGGCTTACACAACGTAGACACACAGACACAGACACGGGCAGCGAGCCCATTGCAGTGTGTTATGCACAACCCTCGGTGCGACCGCCCGGCTTGGCGCTGCCTTTATGCGGCTTTTACAATCTTTTCTTGTGGGGATGAACTTTTCCGTCAAACGTGGTATTGCAGCGCCCTTTGCCTGCAAGCCAAGAGTGTAAAGGTATCAGCTAAAATAATTAAAAAGAAAAAAGGGGCGGCAGCACCGGTGAAAACTGACTTCGCCCTACAGATACCAAGAAGATTAACGGAGAAACATGGTGACAGGGCGATATCGAGCCACAAGAGGTCGCCTTGGTATTTGTAAGGTAGCGACCGCACAGCTCAGAGCAGTGTAGTACAGTATGTGATGGCAAGGAGCACGGTTTCAACACACACACACAAACACAGTCTTGAGTTTCCAACGGAATTTTTAATAAATATATAAATATCGAAAAATATACAGATTCTAGAAGAGCCCAAAAATATCAGCATCTGATTTTGACAAAAGGAACCAACGCAAAATAACTTCTCACACGAACAAACAAACGGTAAAGTAACTCTCTGACTCTGTCTCTCGCTGGCACACGAGAGCGCTCTGCTGATGGAGGCTCCGTGTTTCTGAGAGCGGGCTTACACGACAGGAGCCTGAAGAAATGTAGTGCATTACGAATCCCAGGGAAGAAGCTCACAAGTACTTTGCAACATTCAGGGCGGCAGAAGCAGGAAAGAAGCGATACCAGGTGGATGCGAATAGCGCAATTCTGTTCACCAGCACTCTGCGGCAAAACTGGGTGCCGCGGGGGAGCAGTTCAGTTTCTTTCTTTTTTTTTTTTTACCCGGGTGCATGGAAGAGTTGGGAAATTAGTATGAAATGCTAGAATACACTAAAGTCCACCAAGGAAAAAGACATGGAGAACTGTAATAGACTGTAACACACCTTGACCATTTTTAAAATACCATGGCTGGCTGTAATCAATTATACAGTGAACTATGGTGTACTGTAATACAGAATAATACTCTGAGCTATACTGTGGTGTACTTTAATAGAGTATTGCAGCATAATACTCAATGATACACATTGGTATGCTGTAATACACTACGTAGTACGCCATTCTAAATTTGCTGTACTATAATGAACTGTAAGAAAAAATCTGGAATCAATGGCACACTGGAATGTACTATAATAAACTATCATTTACTGTGATTTTAGCCTGCAACCTTTCCCTGGTACAGTATGTCACCCATTTCATATGGCAAAAAACGTAACAAAAAGCCTGGCATTTACTTAACTCGTGACCAAATCTTTTACAAGCCAGTTTAGTGCATTTGAAGATGAATTACTTTAAAATCAAAGCAATAGAAATTCAGCTTTTGGGAGGGTCATTCGGGGGTCAATCTCTCGCTCGACCACATCTCTCAGCTCTCTGTTCCCACCTGCTTCCACCTCCTCTTTCACTTTCTGACAACTTGCCTGGCATACAGGTTTGCAATAATAATGCAGATGAGTCTAGTGCTTGCAATGATAATTGCAATAATAATGCTAATGTCATCTGGGCTATCTTTTACAAACATCCTGAATGACCAGGAGGCCAGTTTAGGCAGCCTCTCTCAGTGCCTCTCTCTATAAAGAGTGACACTCTATGACTCTTGCAAACTGGCAAGTTCACTACGAAAAACAGAGATAAAGAATAATCCATTTTTTGGTCGTCAGCTCGACTAGGGCAGGTGGAGCTTGTGAAATTGCCGTTTGAAGACTTTCTCTCATTGCCATGTTCATTCATACTCAAGCATCCGGATTGGAGCGCCCCCTTGTGGCAGCACAAATTCAGAACCACGACGGATTGTGCTTTTTCAACCATTCAAAAAACATCTAACAAGTAAACCTTTAATAATAAATTAATTTGAAAAGGACAAAAGTATCAAATAACAGTGCTTCTTTGCATAAGAAAATATACTTCAGTTCTTTTAAATATAAAATCATCTATAAAAGTCTTTGCTTCTCAGTTCCATTTTGTTGTTTTAAGAGCTTGGTTTGGAACAAATTATATTACTATAATTTTGCATTGGATACTTTTTTATATTATGATTAGCAGACAAAATCATATGGAAAACATCACTTTTCCTGTTTTTACTTTTATAGCTTCAGGAATGGAGTGAATTTTGCTTCATAAAAACCAGCCAAGCTTTTAAAACCATATTTCTGGAAGCCATGAATGATTGGTTCTTTGATTGGAATTGAGCGGAATTATTGACAGTTGGATTATCTGACTCTTTTCTCTGTCCAGTTTCAGTCTAGTAGTCTGTAGATGACGGAGTGTAAAAGGTCAGGGGTCAGAGGGTAAAGATCACTTATCCTCTGGTTCCATCACCTGGCCCATGAAGAGGACGGCACCTGGAAGGAGAGTGGTGTTATTCTGAGGCACATTACTTTTATCAATCATGTCAGGCATAAGAATATCAGCAGGAGATGAGGACTGTTTGTTCCAGAAGAAGGAGAGAGATGGAGAAATGGAGAAGACAGGACTGACCGACGTGACCCTGCAGTGACCGACGCAGGGAGAGGAGCGGTGTTCCTCCTGTGTGTGACCGACGCAGGGAGAGGAGCGGTGTGCCTCCTGTGCGTGACCGACGCAGGGAGAGGAGCGGTGTGCCTCCTGTGCGTGACCGACGCAGGGAGAGGAGCGGTGTGCCTCCTGTGTGTGACCGACGCAGGGAGAGGAGCGGTGTGCCTCCTGTGTGTGACCGACGCAGGGAGAGGAGCGGTGTTCCTCCTGTCTGTGACCGACGCAGGGAGAGGAGCGGTGTTCCTCCTGTGTGTGACCGACGCAGGGAGAGGAGCGGTGTGCCTCCTGTGTGTGACCGACGCAGGGAGAGGAGCGGTATGCCTCCTGTGTGTGACCGACACAGGGAGAGGAGCGGTGTTCCTCCTGTGTGTGACCGACGCAGGGAGAGGAGCGGTGTGCCTCCTGTGTGTGACCGACACAGGGAGAGGAGCGGTGTTCCTCCTGTGTGTGACCGACGCAGGGAGAGGAGCGGTGTGCCTCCTGTGTGTGACCAACGCAGGGAGAGGAGCGGTGTGCAGTGGGGAAGTCAGACAGTGTGGCAGTATGATAGTGTTGCACTGTAGTGGTGTAGTGGGGCAGTGGAACAGTGTGCCAGCGGTGTCTTACCTGTAGCCTTGTGCTGCACCAGGAAGAGGAAGGGCCGGTCCAGGGTCACTTCCTCAATGGCCATGCGGGAGTAGATAATTGCCGCTGCAGAGACAAGGGGAACAGACGTCAACACAGTGTCCACTACTGCACAGCACTTTCCCACTGACTCCCAAACTGTCTCACTGTCAAGACTCCACCTCAGTACCCAAACTGGTTATTATCAGGCATGATGAGAATATCCCTGGTCAGACCATGTACAGTATATGATTAACTCAAGTTGATATATTATGACAAAAATATATTTAATAGTAGACATATAAACTCTCCATGTGATTAGTCACACACATATATCATTAGCCCAGATCTATTTATAATTATTCAGCCTCCACTGATTATAAGTCAAAGTTCCACTCTCTACATGTCATTAGTTATAATATATACGTATCACTAGTGATTCTGGTATGCTGAGGTGCTTGTGTTGGTCTATTATCCTGGTAGAGTGTTCATCTATCTCAGTGCCAGTGATTCTAGCAGAGTAGCCTGTTTAAGTGCCACTTGTGTGACCAGTGTAGAGCACACACATGCCAGTGTCTGGTGTGAAAGTGTTAGCCCTCTCCTGAGAGGAGATTTGTCAGCGTGTTCAGTGCAGTGCACAGTGTGCACACGGTGGTGTTAAGGCACATGAGACAGATGAAGGGAATGAGTTATACTGTACCTGTGGCAGAGGAGCCAGTGGTGCCTTCCTCATTGACTTCAATCTTTACTCGCTGCAGGACCTTGGACACGAACAGGTTCTCAAAGGCTGTGGGACAGAGGGACAGGCTTCAGAAAAAGATCTCTCAGCTAGTGAGCACGCTTTACTCTCCATTGAGTCACACGGCACCAACGTGGGCCAAGCCGCTGCTGGTAATCAAGTGCCAATGGTCAATCAAGCCATTCATGCATTATAAAGATCAATCAATCAGTTCATCAATCCATCCATCATGATTTTCATTGGTTTGAGAGGCTTGTTCGTGGATGAGGTGGAGGTAACATATGCTGACTCACCACTCATGCGAGAGAAGTCTGCCTCCCGCTCGCTGAAGATGTCGCCCAGGCCCAGATCAGAAAGAGCATCTTTCAGGTCGGTCTCAGTGTCGATGGAGAACCTGCCAGCACACATCACAAAGCACAGCTCCGTGAGCTAGACCCAAGCTTCATCAAAGACAGTCAAATGTAAAAGAAGCTGTAGACACACGCAAGCAAATGGGTAGAATCAAATTTAAACTTGGATCTCTGTCTGTCAAGCACTGTGCCCTGTGCTCTGTACATGGGCATTCAGAAATGGTCCCAAATGTGGCCATCTTTCTAATATCTCATGTACATTGGTGTGTCATGGCAGAACCATACAGCTGGGATTTAGGATACAGGGTCTGTGGGCAATGATGTACCGGAGAGCTGTCACTCCCTTCAGTTCTCTGTCTCAGTCTCACCTGGGCAGCGCCAGCTGTCTGCTCACACGCCGGAGCCCCGCCCTCCACTCCTGAATGCTCCGCCCATTCAGCCCCTGTGTCAGCTCGGAGAGGGGCATGTCCCTTTCGAAGGGGGACACCAGGAACATGCTCAGTGTGTCCCCTTCATACGGCAGCTCGATGACATCGTACTCCAGCCCATCAGCGGTCATGAACTCCCCTGCAGAGAGAGAGATTCACAGGAAGCGAGGAGAAAAAGTGATGATCAGTAAAGGCATTGAATTTGAAAGCTGTGAATGCTGTCATGGCTGTCCTTGTCTGCTTCATATGTGTTCCATGGGTGCTAAGTACAGGAGGCCAGCTTTTCTCTGCCTGAGAGGTTTATACTCACACTTTCTTCTTTTTTTCTTTTTCCTAATACCTCCTGATGTGTTGCTCATATTCAACCCTGATCTGATCTGCCATACACACTGAATATAACCTGAGTGTATTCCAGACAACGCTAGAGCTACTGTTGTCCCTCTCTTTCTCTGCTTGCAATATATTTACCCAAACTCTGTTCACACCAAACTTTAAGGACAGTAGTCACATTTAATTGCTTTAATGATCTACTAGCAACCAAACGAGCTAGGTAGGCCACATAGTCTGCTCTCACTTGTAAACTCTCCGTTGTGCTTATGTTCTACAAACAGCCTGAGCAAGTCCATCGGTGCGTACCGTAGTTGAATCGGCTGGTCATCTGCATCATGGGCACTGAGACCAGACTGCCGTTAGGGCAGTGGAAGACACGTTCCTGGGTGAGCTTTGGGTCAAAGGGCACCTTCCAGCGACCCTGGAAGTGGATGGCATTGAGTAAGACCAGGCGGGTCTCCTCGCCGACTGAACCAGATGGCAGGAAGTCCGGGATCATGCCTGAGAGAAACAGAAACAGAGATCGAGACAGTCAGGGTGTGAGCTTGGAATCACGGGTGTATTTTGAGTGGCCAGCTCACACATGTTGTGTTGGACATGGGCATGGACCAGCCAATCAGTGCACTGTAAACTGAGTAATATTAGGTGTTCTATGGTAGTCAGTCATGGTCCAGGAGCGATTCACTCAATTAGGTTTATAGATCACCCTCTTATCAATCGGTTCTGAAGCCCTGGAGCAGTTTACTGGAAGCCAGTTACTTCTCCAGCAGGACATTTTTTATTGAATTCATCTGTAGGCTTTTGGGAAAGAAAACACAAATGTCCTGGACACAGACGTCCATGACCAGAGCCGGGATGTCTTGACTTAAATGAACCAGTTAACATGCTAAATTGGCCCAAAACAGAAATATACACTAAGCCTTTCTGAACAGATGATTTAAGGCATGAGCTTAATCATGGCAGCTCTCCAGGACCAGGGCTGACCACTCCGGGTGTCAGTCATGCAGCCCCTCACCTTCAGTGTTGTCGTACACCCAGTCGTTGATGACCCTCACCGCCATCTCAGGCTCAGTGTAGTCCACCTGGTGCACGTCGCTCTGGAAGGCCTTGGCCAGCCCCCGGCGGAAAGCCCGCTCCAGCCTGAGCCTCCTGTCTGCCATGACGGCGTTGGCCACCTGCAACGCCCCCTCGCTTGCCAGCTGTTTCTGCAGGAGGCGCTGCTGTCGGGGAGCTCCCCGCACTGAAAGAGGGCGACACAGAGAGAGAGAATGAACGTCTCTGGGCAAGAGCACAATGAGGAAGTGTAATCCTCTCCCTACTTCTTTCTTTGGCTTTGATCGGAGATTGTGAAAGAGTGGAAGCTACAATATCGGTGCCTTTCAAACCACAGCAGAGCAATGTACTCTACAGTACGATGGCTGGTGAGCCGGTGTGCCTGTCATTGAATAAGTCTGCCAGTTATTGTGTTGGCTAGCCAATCACTGTGCCAGACAGATAATCAGTGTGTTGGCTTTTCAATCACTACAAAGCCAGCCAATCAGTGTGCGGACTATCCAATAATTGTGCCAGGTAGGCAATCAGTGTGTTCGCTATGCAATCACTGTGCCACCTAGTCAATCAGTGTGTTGGCTTTCCAATCACTACACCAGCCAGCCAATCAGTGTACGGACTATCCAATCACTGTGCCAGCCAGACCTATAAGTCTGCTTACCTTGCAAAGAGTAGCCCATGTGGGTATGCAGCTGTCTCAGGGTGTTGCCTGCAGCGCCCATCTGAGCCATGCCCATCACTGAGGATATGCCATAGGGGGAGAAGACCAGATTCCTCTGGTTTGAGGATGATTTCGCCACTTCCTGGAAAACCCGCATTCCGAAATCCACCTGCCGTTCGGTAACCACAGTGCACAGGGCGGCCCCCACCAGACAGAACAACACGAAAACAACCTGCATCCTGGAAAAACAGAGCACAGGGGCGGCACTTGAGACCTGCAGCAGAATACATTCACGAGCATCTGTGCCAACGTGCTTGTCTCGGAAGACAAATACTGCTACTGAAGAGATCTGAGCACAACGCTCCCCAGCTATGAAAAATAACCTCGTGGCGACACCACACAAGGGCTGAAGCTCGTTGTAAAAATGTGACACTGCTTGTAGACTCCAGGGGCTGTTGTTGAAACATTCTCTACATTGCTGCCACAGTTCAAATGAAATGAAATGTTAACGGAATGCTGCTGCAATGTTCACCTATCATTTTGAGATTTTGTATCAGTCTGACGCCTTAATGATGACATCCCCACATAATGTCCTTTCAAAACATATACAGCATAAATGTCATACTTGTTTGTAAGATGGCCATAGTATTATGTCACAAAGAACTGCACAGGCCCAGTAAAGCTGCAAAAGCAAAATATTTTGTCTAACAGAACCAAACCACAGCCTTCCTGCAGCATTCGGATGTGTTTTACAATGTTTTTGTGTTAGCTGGGTTGGCACCACTGTCTGTGTTCACATTAATCCAACACATCTGGTAACAGACTGTACTGTATATGCTGGTTCAGTTAGAGAGGAAAATGAATGGTGAAGAAAATAGCAGAGTCTTATGCTTGTTTGATTCAGCCTTGCAATTTATACAGAGTGTGCAATGAAAACTAATGCAGACTTTTTTGTTTTTAGAAGGGATGTGTTTTGCTCAAGGGCCTTGAAAGGCTTCGGCTGTAAAGGTATCACATTCCGACAGGTCAGAGAGAGCAGCTCGCCTGCGCCAGTTCCAGTCTCCTGCCCTTGTGTGCTTTGTGTGTCACACTGAACACCCAGTAATCAAACATGTCCCCTCCAGCCCTGTCCAGGCGCTGTTGACACAACCTGCCCGTCTCACTGGGGCTCAGCCCTCAGCTACCTCCCTCCTGGGGCTCCAGCCATGCTCTCACCTGGGGTGAGTCCGCCCTTGCGGAGAGCTCTTAATCACAGAGTACCCCACACCTGCCTGAGCACCGGAGCTTGCTCACGTCTGAGACAACAAGGCTTTCTGGCAAACAGCACAGCAATATAACTTAGCACCACTCATTACTCTGGTGCAGTGCAGAAGTGCAGAGGTGTTTAGAATAGTACAGTGCAATACACAATATAGTGTAGTAGCACGAGAGTACAGTAAAGTGCAGCATACAGAGAATATATTTAATACAGAGTTAGTGCAAAGGAATTTAATATAGTACACTGCAGTACAGTTTAGTGTGATACACCATATATAATAATTTATTAACAAAGCTATTTAACCTCCACTCCAAAAGCAAAACAGCACATTAGTTCTACTGCTATGATGAATACTAACATGAATTAAATCAGTTCTTAAAAAGCAGCCCAACCATAAACTGCAGAATGTTAATGTAGAAAAAAGCTACCTGAAGTGCCCGTGGGTACTCACACTGATTTCTAACACAAACACTCCCAGTTTAAAAAGTCAATATTTGAAGAACAGTTAGTCAAACAAGGGAACTTTCTTACCTTCAACCTTGTATTTTGAATGAGTGTTGAAATGGAGTTGGAAGAAAGACAAACCCTGATGTGCCTCTATAGCCCCTGGGTACAGATGTTCACTGCAGCTGGGTTCTGTGTTCTGGCCAGCAGGCTGTAGGTTATGTAGTTTGGTGTCTGTTGTCTCTCTTCCTCGGTGTTGGGTTTTTGACACTGTTTTGGGGCAGCCAGTTGGCTATATATAGAGGGAGAGTGCCTTCCCCCTGCTCGCTCACACACACACAGTAGCGGAAGTTATTAGTGGGAGTGAGCTCATCTTGGCCGTCTGCACACACTCCCCCCCCCCCCCCTCCCCCCCATGCTTGGGGTTTACTGTAAAGGAATTCGGAGCATGTAGACACTTCAAGGCAATGCTGCTGACAGGCTGCGTCCACAGGGAAACAGGCTGAGCGATACAACTCAATAGCTCCATGACTCTGGGGTTCCATCTGTGTGTCTTGTCACTGTGTCTGTCTCTTCCTGTCTCGGCCTCCCTCTGTCTCCATTTTCTACCTCTCTGTATGAATCTCTTTCTCTACTCCTCTCTCTATACCTGTTTATCTCTGCCGCCCTCTCTCTATCTCTTTGTTTATATGTGTTAGAGGAAAGAATTCAAGGCTCATACTTGTGCGGACCACACGCACAAAAGCAAGCAAACTGTAATAAATTATTTCTAAATGTAATAAAGAGTTTTTGTATTACTCTGATTCTGACTCAAGCTATGACTGCAGGGCAGAGGTCAGGGTGTCAAGGTGTCGGTGAGGAGTTCGGTGAAGGAAGATGGGCAAACTTTTGAACGGGAACACTACCGACGTGAAAATTCGGGCTGTGTGTCACCTGACCACAGTCAGATGTCATGGTATTTTGCTGGGTTGAAGCTCTTTAGGCAGAGGAGCTGACAGGTTTACAGATTATTGAGGATGGAAACAGTTTGTAATAGAGGACATGGGCTATAAATAAATATATTGGAAACAGAAAGCAAGGAAATGGGGAATTTTTCAGAGGTCTCACAGACAGGGCTGGCACTCTTGTCCAGAGAGATTTATACATCGTCGCAAAATCAATGTCCCACATTCAGCCCCCAGACCTTACAGAATTGTTAATTGCTTAATTGAACTTAATTGAGTTAAGTCAAATTGAATATTTGGTTGTGGATAAGAACAGAAAACCACAGAGGGTGGTTACAGAGAAGGTGAAGCTCTTCTTCCTTGCCGGGCTGCTCAGAGGCTAATACATCCCTTAAATCACATTCAAACGTGTTCCAAAAGACTCCTGCAGTTCGCCGGAAAACGACTGAAAACATCAACGAAATTGTTTAACGAGCAACAGCCTACGCTATCAGCTGAGAGTTCTGACAGATATAGTGTGTCATAAGGAAAGGAATCTCCCTCAATTAATAAGACCCCAGAGCTAAGGCCAGCTTTTCTGCAATTTAGCAGATGAATCTATTCAATGAGGTCAGGGCTGACCTCCTCCCCTCTTCCTACGTGGAATTCACCAAACTTTAAATCATCAGAGTTACAAAAAATCGGACAAAATGCTTGCGCACATACTGGCAAGTAATAGATTACGAATCAAAACCCTTATCTCTTATTTTCATCCCACCAAATGTACAGAGCAACCTAGTAAGGCCTTATTTATAAAGCTGTGCTCACTTTTGGTCGCCACGCTACAGATACAGCCTATTGACTCTAGAGCGAGTCCAAATGAAAAAGGAGCTGCTAAAGCTGTCCCCCGCTGTAAAGATGCCGTCCACAGGCAGGGAAGAGGAGGTTCACTCTTGAACACGGGATATTGAGAGAAGATCTGATGCAAGTGTTCAAAATTCTTTAAGGTTTCTAACAAAGTTGATCCAAGAAGCTAGACTTCGGGATCAGCAATTAAATGGGCACCAAGTGTCACAGAAGAATGTGGGAGGCCACTTATGTGGAAGAATGTGGCCAAAATGACCAGCTCTATTGCCCAGCTCCCTTGGTTTCCCCGAAAATGATTGGATGAGATTCCTGGATCTCAGGATCTCGTAAGGTACCAGTAAACAAGTCAGCAAGGTGATTGGAACAGCCTTCTATGTTGAGTAACCTGACGCTGCTCGTGAATCTCTAGCCAGAGGCGTTAGCCGAAAATCAAAACTGTCAGTTTATTTTCTTTCACAATTCCTTGGCATTCTAGGAGCCCTTTCTCCAATTATGGAAAACCGTAGCCGGCAGCATTCCCCTGCACAGTAATCACTGCCTCATCTCCGCCACAGCTCAGCACGCTGAGACAGGCAGAGGAGAGGAATGCTGGAAGCAGACAGAAAGAGGAAGAGAGAGCAGGACCATGGGATTACTTCTGTATTAGTGTACATAATGTACTTTGCAGGACCGAACGAGCCAAATCGATCCCCATGGACAACCTCCAAATATATTCTTTCTTCTGTTGTGTAAAACGTTCCTTATGCTACTTTCCAGCTGCGGCTCGTCATTCTTGGCGGCCTTCAGCACAGACAGACCCCATGGCTGTGGGCTCTCGGATCAAAGCGCAGGACTCTGGTCACCCCCTGCTGTGCCACTGGCCACCAGCTGGCTTCGCGGCAGGGAGGGAGGTCAGTCTGTGGACTGTAGGATTCAGGGACGGTCCTGTACTCTCAGATCACAAAACACCGCTGCAGATGAAGAACTTACATGGAATGCAAAAAAACAATCTCTGTTCAGCCTGTCGTCAACACGTCTGATATGATCAATCCCCCGGTGCTGTCGACACAAAGACTCAGCCGAGTCAATGACGCACACACAGGTGGGGTGCTCCTGTGCTCTGTACCTGTGTTCCCCAGATTCAGTATTCGGATTATTTTTTTGAAGGCATCAAATCACCACAAATTAATGCATAATGAGTGAATCATACACAATGTCTTTAAAATATGCCAAATAAACATTCCAACCTTCTTTTACACTGGATTCCCTTCAGAAAAGGGGTAATGGTAATACCCAACCTGCATCAAACCCTTCATATCAAACAGAATCGCTACTCTGATCTCTGCGTCAGTTGCAGACATCTTCCCGTTGAACTTTCCTCACGGAGGGGAGCGACTGTAAACATTGTAAAGTCAATTCATTCAAAAAACGTAAACAAAAACCAAGAAGGAAATGGTTCAGTTTTCGTGGAGGTGCGTTCGGACCTGTTATCGGGCGGGTGGGTGACGTTTAGTTCAGTCAGCCAGCCCTCCCAATGGAACAGACTGACAGAGGGAGACACAGCGGTCCTGACACCGATTCCAACCTCTGCCCCTCGCTGGGAGATCCAGCATCGAGAACCGAAGTTGCCTGGCTTTTCCCCAACAGCGGCTACGCTGACCTGTGCGTGCTGTTATTCTACGTGGACTACACACATGGCACTTTGCTCATCAAGAGGTCGATCAGTGAATTGCCTAATTGGGTGATCTGGCACGCAAATCTGACTCTACATCCCCCACGGTTCAGACCCACAGGGGTGATGGGGAGAGCACTCCGCGGTCCACGTGTGGGGTAACATGTACAGCTCGGATGTCAGGAAGGGCCGCACGGCACAGGCTCACACAAGCTGAGAGAGAGGAATGTTGGGCCGGCTCCCACTTCTGCACCTCCCTCCATCCTGGTTTACCCGGTCGCCACGGCAACACTAATATAGTTTATTTGGAGTGCACAAGGGGGGTTTAAGGGAGGCCAGGGAGGGGAGTCCTCTGATCTTCCCAGGAAGAAATTCGTAATGCCTTTTCATTTCTGGACTTGTGCTGAACAGTTTACAAGCTCGTTACAGACACAAACACGCAGGCACACACACGCCAGGGCCACAGAATGACACAGTTGGCGGTTCGGCACGCTATACACTACTTGCACATGGGGAAGGAAAGAGAAAGACAGAGGAATCTGGGGGAGAAGGTTTACCTCTTGGGTAAAACCCAAGGTGTCACACTGTTGTGGTGGATCACCGCACCAGCACAGATCGTGGATACAGGTTTCTGAAAAGCAGGAGAAAAGCTCGCGTGGAAAGCTTCTGGAAGTGATCTAAAACAGGAACAATCCTGGAAAACCCGTTTTCCTAAAAACACAGCGAGCTACCAGAAACGCAGAAAGAGCTGGGCCAGAGGCGAGGGAAAGCTGTGATGAAACTGTCGTGTATAACCATGAGCGCCCAAGCGCACAGGCAGGCCCGCCAGCTTTCTTAAAAGTCCTCCTGCGCCCCTCCTCTTAATCAGCCTGTCTTAATCACCTCACACACACAGAGTGAGTCGCGCTGAGGCTGACGGACGGGCCAGACAGACAGACAGCAGCCGGGAGGCATGGGGAGACGTGAAGTGCTGCTGTGGGGCTGACTCAGAGGGGACAGTGACTGGCTGGTGAGAGCACAGGAGAGTCAGCAGCTCATATCTGAGATCTCTCTGGATTTCAGCATCTCCTGGAAGCACAGGGAAGCAGATCGCACCCTTGGGTCGACACATCTGTCCCTGTGAATGTCCCGACTTTCTTTTTCATTTTTACATAGGTCATCACAAGATCCGACAGCTCGACGTCATTTCTGTTTCACAAGCTCAAAGACTTCTATGAAATAATTCACCGTTCACAGAGGTCAATAGGGCTTCTTACGTAAATCCAGACTTTGATGCCTGCTAACAGGGTTCTTGGTTCTTGATCAGTGGATGGTGGGCTAAGGAGGTTATCCACTTACAGGGACAATACCGGAGCATGTATTTATACAGTGACTGGCCATGTTAGGAATGCCCAGTCAGATCAATAGAAACACTCAGTAGCAGGGTAAAGGAGAAAGGAGAAAGAGGCAACCTTCCATCACCTTCCCTGGACAGAGCCAACCCCAGATCTCAAAGCTATTGAAATGCTGGGGTAACCACTGGACCAGGCAGTGTACTGCCCCCCCCACCACACACCATTGCCCCTCATTATAACCCCAATTGAAGGCAGTCCCGCTGAAGGAACAGACTGGGAAGGGGCTGCAGGTATTTCAGATCCCTGTGGAACACATGGCCCTGCTGCTCGCAAGGCTCCAGCCGCACTATTCGGTGAGGGCGCCTCGCATGTTTGCCAGAGTGCTTGGCTACAGCCCAACACTGCCGCAGCAAAACCCAGACTCAGACTAGCTGATCTGTCACTGCCGATCCCCACCCCATCATCAGGGCCCAAGTGTTGATTACGCTCAAGAGACGCCGTGCTGAGCAGCCGCCCAGGAGAGCCAGCGCTAATCAGCGGCTCGCAAAGAAGGCATCCATCTCCCCGATTTAACCGTCATCAAGGCTGCTGCTGCAAATTCCCCACCGCCCCTGTGCTGTGCGGCGGAGACAACCTTCCAAAATCTCACCTTGGTGAACTTGCTACAGCGTTTTTTTACCGTTGTGCTTTCACCACTGTTTGGCTGTTGGCTCCTATGCAATATGCTTTTGCTGGGCTTTACTTCACTGGGCACTGGCCTGTCGGGTGACACTGTGGCTAAGGATCTGTGCCTATAGCTGGAAGGTTGCTGGTTCAAATCCTGTGGCTGGAAGAGGAGTCCTACTCTGTTGGGCCCCTGAGCAAGGCCCTTAACCCCAACTGCTCCAGGGGCGCTGTATAAATGGCTGACCCTGCGCTCTGACTTCAACCTTCTCTCCCTGTCTGTGTGTCTCATGGAGAGCAAGCTGGGGTATGTGAAAAGATGAATTCCTAATGCAAGAAATTGTATATGGCCAATAAAGTGATCTTATCTTATCTATTCCCAGATGGAGCTGTGGGATGGTGGGATACACATTGGAAATTGGAGAAATCCAGTTTCGGTTAGTGTCCCAGGATCGGAGCAGACAGATCGTTACTCTAACCTACCCCACCTCTAACTCCGTTTCTGTGTAACTGTGCTCTCACTCTCTTTCTAAATCCCTTTAATCTTTCTCTTCTCTCCACCGCCTAAACTTTCTCCCTTTCGTTCTTCCTCTGTCTCGCTGCGAGCCTCTCTCCCTCTCCTGTAATCCCTTCCACGGCTCTCTCCCTTGAACAACACCTGCCTTTCTTTTTCGCAGTGCCCTTCCTTCCTCTGCTGCCCTCTCCATACCACACTGGCTTCTCCTCCTCCGCTCTGTCCATCTCTCTCCCTCTCCCAGCTGTCTTACCAGCTGTCTGGACACTCGGAAGAGCTGCATTTCTCCTTGGCTGGGGCCGCGAGAAGCATGTTACCCCTGGAACGCCCTGATCCCACTGTAGCCAGGAGAAGCGGCGTGGTGCGAGTTTGGAAAGCACATTAACGTGATCCTTTGCTCACGAAGAGAAAGACTGTGTGAACAGAACCTGCTTGTATGGTCTGCAGGGACTATTAAAGACCGAAGAGCAGGTCCCCAAGAAAAACATAAAATTACACAAGCAAGTTACAATTATGTATATATTTAGTTGCAGTAACCCAGACTCTTGCACAGCAGCCTATACATAACTTTCAGGAGTGCTTTCTTTATGTGCCTTCTCACCAGAGACATGCACACACCAGCAGGGCTTATAGCACTGATATGCTAAATCGAAAGCGCTCAGGGAGGAAGAGGAGCTGAGGAAGTCTGCTTGCACAGCTCTGGGCTGTCAGAGATAAGGAGCCCTTGCTCACAGCGGTCTCGCCACAATAGGGGAGGCGTTGCGCAACATTTTTAGCCGTCAATAGGTGCCTGACCTCACTTTCTCCCTGGTGAGATATCCCTGTGTCAGGGCCCTGGTGCAAGTATGTGTCAACCCCCCCTCCTCTCCTGGGACTGAATCAGCATGACACCCCTGTGCAAGCAGAGCTGATGAATGGTGCTAGACTCCCCCCCCTCCTGTCTTGAGTGACACCCATGATGTCCCCATGTTCACCCCTGACACTGCCGTGACTCCGAGCAACGCTCAATGACGTGAGTGTGTGACATCACTGTATCTTTCGAAGTGTTCTTACATAAATATGTCCATATATAACGCTTTTAAAATGAAAACGGCTTCATTTTGCTTCCTCCTTCGCTCTCTTATTACCCTCATAAGATATGCTAACTCCAGGTCTGTCTGATCATCTGTCCATCCATCTATACAGCTAATCTATCGGAGAAAGGCAAATGAAAGGGAAGAAAGGCAGAAAAGTGCAGGCAGTGGTCTTCCCTTGTTCCTGTTATTGAGTTGACCTACCGAGTGACTCCCAGGTTGACTGCACAGTGTCAGGGGAACCTCCCTGTTGCTCAAGCCATGTGTCTCCGAGACTGTACGCTCTGTACACAACGCACTCCACACACACACACTGTACCCTTTGTACACAGTGCACTCTGTACACACTGCACTGCAGCTGTAACACATCACACCTATCACACTGCCCACACTGAACACTGTGCTCAGGGATCATCTTGCAGTGCTATAATTCAGTTCTAATGCTGCAGTCTGTTTTGTGTCAAGGGCCTTTCTTTTAAAAAAAAAAGAGTCACCAGTTCAGCATTTATAGGAAAAACACAACAACATGAACCACCTGCACTCAGCTTTAAAATGCAGTATTTAAAGTATATAAGAAAAAAGGAAGTTATTTCTATGAGCTATTTTTAAATTCTCATTATGTGATTGTGGATATTTTCTGCATCACTGCAGCGTTTAGAATATTTCTAGCTGCAGTAATTTAAACCAGCACCTCCCACAGATATAATAAACAGTGGAGAGTGGAAGTGAGCTGCTGGTGTAGCTCCAGAGCAGGTCTGGCAGCTCCTGATCCACATTTCCACTCACTACAGCTGGGGCCCCTTACTACCCAGGAAAAGCTGGGATCCCCACCTCTGCAGAAACTGGCACCAATCATCCTCACACGAGCAAGGAGAATCCGGATACTGCTGTAGTATTACTGTATATATATGATGGAGAAGTTCAAATAGGCACAGTAGCTGCACCAGCATATGTAGGCTACAAAGGAACAGGTAAAGCTTTATTCCACACTGAAAAGAAAAGAAACAAGACACAATGTTTTGGCTGTCGAGCCTTCTGTGGGTGACACCTGTTACCGGAAGAAGGCGCCGCAGCAGAAACATCGTGTCTCTTTTCTTTTCAGCGTGGAATAAATCTTTATCCGTTTCTTATATATACGATAGCAAGCGACAGGCCAGGGGTTTCTGTCACTTACAAGCGATGGTGTCCAGCTATTGTGTTTATGTTCTATTCTAATGGCCCGGCTGTTGTACGTGTCTTAGTGTGTCTTCTGGTGGTAGTCCCTGTGTGTCAGTGCGTTATAATATGTGAATTTTTGCTGGCTCAGTTGCAGTGTGTGTGGCACACTCACAATTTCCTGTTTTTCCAGACCTGTTTTGTCTGTAGTGCTGCTAGGATCCCACTCACAACCTTGACTCCACAATGTCGCTGTTGTTGCAGGAACTCAGAAACTCAAGATGTGTGCGAAATAGTATCACAGTGAATACTGCTGGAATGCTTTCCTGGCTCCGGTGTACAAACAAAGGCACCGTTTTCTCATGCCCTAAATGCCTTCACACCCGGGCACCCCAACACGAAAAAACCAGAAACTTCCCTCTCCTCTTAACATTGCATCTATAGTTTTGATTAACTATGTAGATGGAAATCAACTCGGAAGAAAATAACACATCGTCTGATTTATTGATGACTTTTAAGCAGCACACACTTAGTCCACTTAGTCCATTTTGAGCTGTAAGGTACAGCAAAAATCCCATCCTAACGTCAACCTTCTTCGACAGGCTTCCACTTCATGGGAATTTCTCACTCATTTTCAACAGGCAGGTGGGATTTCGATTTTGTGTGTTTGTGGTTTTAGTCTCAGGTGTTGGAATGTTTGGCACACCAAGCAGATTTCAGATCAGCGCTTACTGGTACCTTGCTCTTTTGTTGGGGTTTCCCTGGCTCATTTTCCAATCCTCAGGAAAGAACTTCTCATTCAGCTACTGTTGCACAAGGCTTGGTTTCAGGACTACAACGTTTGAGTTGGTTCCCTCTGGGATAGAAGGTGATAGGGCTTATTGAATTACACTTTCTGAAAAAAAATGTAATTCTCTCAATAACCAGTTCCAGGAAATATTGAAATTGGAAATAAAAACTTCCCACATTTCATTTCAGCCGTGTCCTGCTCGGGGTGGAGTGTATGCTGCTGGAATTGGCTCCAGATTTTCGTGATCCTTTCCAGGAATACTGTAAATGGCCTTCTGATAGTGGAAGGGTGAATGGATGTAATTTGCACTGTGACTGCAAACAACTGTGACAATAAGGCACAATAAAAGGTGTTATTTAACAGAAATTCATGAGCAGGTCAAATTCTACCCTCCTATACATAAATAATTGCACATAGTGGGCAACCAGCATGTTCTCTAGGTCGCCGCCACTACCCCAACTTCACCCTTGTAGCTGCCTCCCTAGTTCATTCCTTATAAATGGAGGGGGGGGGGGGGGGGGTGACAGCGCTGACCTTTATTTCCTCAGCTGAGTTAACACTAAAATATTAGGTACACTATCCCTTTATATTCGTCAGCTTGTTTTGTCATTATTCAGATTTGATTGAACTAGTGAAATGGTAAACCTTACGATTCCATTTTCTGATAACAGTTCAAACTTGTGCAAAAACATTTGCATTAGAATGAGGCACACGCTTTCAGATACATAACCCATAAAGCACACTCATACACAGGACACTGA
This sequence comes from Atractosteus spatula, assembly GCF_055471065.1. NCBI lineage: Eukaryota > Metazoa > Chordata > Actinopteri > Semionotiformes > Lepisosteidae > Atractosteus > Atractosteus spatula. Next base: position 70,252,021 of record NC_142708.1, on the reverse strand, counting down.
GTACCCACGTCTTGTGACTTCACTGCATTAAGCTTTCGAAAATGAATGACTGGAAGACACAATTGGAAAAATATTTCCTGAAACCCCTACTGCAAACTACCCCCTTGCATTATCTTTGCAGCAGGAAAAGTGAGTGATAAATGAGTATTGTTCCCCCACTTGGGATCACCCCCCCATACACACACACCGATAAGCTGAATGTTCTTTTTCATGTTAAGATTTCCAAATATCCGTTCCTGACACATGCACTGGGACAAGGACAGCCCGTTGTTTTTGATGGAATATTTAGAACGCCACTCCAAAAATAATACACTGGCGTTAACAGAGGGATGCAAACAGGACTACGTGGAGGATATGACAAAACTTGGGAATGCCAGTACAGGAAAGAAAACAGGTGAATTGCGATGCCGAGAAAATAGCGAGCAAACAGGAAAGGACCTGCAATTGTAGGAATTATGAGGAGCTTTGAGGATTCAGATGTTTTTATTTTGATGAAATCATGCAAAATACAGGGCACATCTGTAGTTCAAGATAAGGAAAGAAAAGATAAAGACGAGATGGGGAGATTCAGTCAATCTGGCTCATTTGGCTGTTAGTTGCTTAATGTTCAAGGAATTCTATTTTTCCTGTTGGGAAAAGTTCCATGGAGTCAGCCACATCCCATTCACACGTCCAGGAACTTGGTTCCAATTCCCACAAGCATCTTAAATGGTCCTAAATTTAAGCCCTAGGTGTGTCCCTACCCCTTGTGCTGCTGCTGTTCTTGACTGGTCAATACATTTCTGGTTCTTGAATATCTGAATAAATGTCCATTCTATCTTTTCTGTTCACAGCTTAAAAGATTTAGCTCCCTTTGTCTGTACAAGGACTTGATTTCATTTCAGGCCAACAGTGGTCCGGTGGTTGATCGATCTTGTACACACTGTAAAGCAGTAGCGTTCTTCTAGTGTAGTGATCAAGACTGAACACCACACTCCAAGTAAGATCTAAATAATGTAGTATCTCATTTTAATACAGACTCCTTTTTTAAAAAAATCTACAGTCTTAATAAGACATCAAATACCATGAAAAATAATTTAAAAATCATGTAGTTATGCTTTTATATTGCTTCCACCTACTGACTAGTGGAAGAAAATATATTGAGTCATATATGAGTAATATAAACACATTAATATCTCGATCTTCCTCATAAATATTTTGCTTCTTCCAGCTCAATGTGCATGCAATTGTTTGATATTCCTTATGTATCATGATTCATATATTATATAAAACTGAACATTTGATATGCTGAATAAATATACATGGACATTTCATCACTGCTGGAGTTCACCCTGGACTGGGACAGTGGTAATCTCTAAGCCATAAAGATCTCACCCTGGCCTTAATGGTCTACTCTCTGTCTTCCTCTTCTAGACATTATACATTGTATTAGTGTAAAAACATTTCTGATGGCCTCATTAGGTCTGACACAAAAAATCTTTCTCTTCTTGAAAGAATGTTTCCTGTCGCACTGAATGCCCTGATCCAGACACAACAGAATCCCGGCCCAGGGTGACTGTACTGTCTGCTGTGCCCAGACAGGTTGCAGTGCCAGTGAATGCTCCTGTCGGTGTCTCACAGCCTACTCACCCTGCCTGTCACGGGAGAGCGGGCAGGAGAGATAAGAAGCGAGGGAGAGAAAGAAGAAGCCAAAGAGGGACGAATTGGGCTTCTAGCTTTACAAATTGTGCTCGACTGTGTTGATTTGCGCGTCGGTCTGTGTGTCTGTGGATGAGAGTTTGGTCTCGGCGTGTGCATGTGTGGGAGAAGCCGTGGGCTCTGTGTGCTGGAGAGGGTGTGACCTCTGTGTGCAGACAGCAGCGCTGTACCTGTCTGCCCTGAACACACTCACTCACACCTGCCCTCTCAGCACAACTAGCTCTTATATAACAGTACTGAACATGCTGATCCAGGCATGCAGAGGAAAAGTACACCCCTCCTCCACTCATTTACTCCTCCATTTCTGGCTTTGCGCTCCTTCTAGCTGGGACAGTAACCCTTTATTAACAGTTTATCTCAATGCAACCACCTGTATCTTTCCATCCATCATCACTCCTTTGGGAATGGGATGGTATTTTAGTGCCAGATCTGACAGATGGGCTTTAACCGAGACACATTTTATTCCCCGTTTGGATCCCAACTTTTTGATTTCAAGGCCTTGGGGAGGAGATGGATGGGGGGGGGGGTGAGTTCCTCCTGAAGTTTTCTCTTCCTGAGAGGGATTGTGCCAATGTGCCTTTCCGTGCATGTTTATGCAATCAGAATCAAGATATAAATTCCCCGGCTGCCTCATTGTACGATACGCCTAGGCAATCATGGCCTGCTGGCTCCGCTCCCCTGGCTCTGTTCAAGGAGCTCCACACTCACAGTCTCCAGCTACCTGTGGCTGTGTGTCTGGCGCCTTTGTGAGGGCGCTCCGTCAGCGGCCTGACTCACTGTGCCCTCTGGTCACACAGCGGCTCCTGGTACAGAGTCGAGCTGTCAGACCTATCAGGAGAGAAAAGCGCTGAGGCCCGTCCGCAGGGTCAACAACTATACATCCGGGGAGGGCAAGACGTCTGGGCCTCTGTGACTAGATGAGAGAGGGAGAGAAGGAAGAAGAGAGCCGAGAGGGTGGAGCCGAAGGGAGTGAGAGGAGGAGAAGGAGGAATGAACGAGGGGGCAGCAGGGGACGAGAGGAACAAAGTTATGTTAGGATAGGGAGAGATTTCTAATTGAGTGGAAGTAGAAAATGCCTTAATCACTCTTACATGGAAAAGCCTAGCAGCAGCCTGTCAAAACAGACACAATAATAAAACCAAAACAATGTGTTTGTCTAGACTCTTCCGCAGAGAGTCTCTAAATTTGAACATTATATCATCGGTCTTTTCCTGTTCATTAAAGTCTGGCAGCCCGTTGTGCTGCATTGCTTTGGGGGATGCCGTTGCTGGTTTGTCATCTAAGAGGGTTCTTAGTAACTGCAGAAACAAATATTACCCACCCACGACTTCTGAGCAGGGATCAGCATAAAGGGGGAAGCTGCTTTTGGCATTAAGCGGGTCATTAAAGTAACCTACACTGTTTAACAAACATGGAAACCTCCGGTTTAACCGTTGCGCTCATTCCCTTAATCCTTTCTTATCAAATATATCTGTTCCCTAATCACTGTAATACTTTGACACAGATGATTTTTTATTTTAAAAGTTGCCATGCAGCTAAGAACTTACTACTTTATTTCATTTTGTGGTGCCTTTGCTAAACTCAATAACACTAAATACTAAATAGAATATTAAATAATAGTCAAGTTAGTTTCTTACTTAATCAAGACCTCTGATACCAAGGGGAAGCATTTCACTGCTGCACACACAATTACTGCACTTATTGTTCACTACCCTGCCCCCAGGTTCAGGAGAAGCCATCTGAACCGCAAGGACACGAGTAAGGGACTGTACCGCCTGACCACCAGAGAGGACCAGTTTCACGGCCGGAGCAGAAATCGACAACTGTCTCTGGCAAAAAAACAGAATTGTGAAGACAAAGACTTTAAATTAATTGATATTTTATGAGGTGTCTTTGCACAGGCAAACACAATACAATAGGGGCTGCAGTAGACGTGACCTAGAAACAATGTTTTGTTCCAAAAAATATATGTATGACTGCTCTTGCTGTATTTGTACCTTTACAGTTGCAAATTGCTTTCTGTAAATTAACCTTTGGCTACAGTCCAGTGTGCCTGAAGACATGCTGTTCCCAACAGTGTGATAAGTGCCCACAGCAGACAGCCGCCTGCCACTCCACTCTAATTCTTCGGAAAAACCTGGCATCACTGTGAGTCTCCTCAGGATTTACCGCTACACTGTGAAACGCTGCGTCAGTTTTTCCTCTTGTCCTCTCTCTGGGCGACAGCCCTGTGGCTCAGTGAATCACAGGGCTGAGAGCATGTGAACTTGGGGGCGAGTTTGCTTCTAATGCTGCAATTATTAGAACACTGACCACAGAATAGGACAAGTGCCCGCCCACCCCTCTCACTGAAGGACCCCCACCCCCCCCCTTCTCCTCTCTTGCTGCGTCCAGCCGATAAGAGCGCAGGGAAAACAGAGGGTGAGATTTCTGTTCACAGTGGACAGTAGAAATTCCCTGATCGGTCTTAGATTGAAGATCTTAGCAGCAGCCGGTCAAAACAGATCGAATAATACAAACAAAACACAGTGTCTGCCTGGAAGCTTCTGCAGAGCAGCAGGTAAGAACATAGGAGAGCTTCCAAACAAGAGAGGGCCATCTAGCCCATGAGCCTGCTTGGGCCAGCAGTAGCTGATCGATCTGAAGATTTTGCAGACTCACGGGAATCCACTGCACCAACGCCGCCCGGCAGCTTGTTCCTGCCCCCCGCCACTCTTAGAGTAAAGACGGCTCCTGATTTTTCAGGTACACGCCAAAGCTATCCCCCTCCTTCACCCAGCTCTCGAATCCCAGTGCTGCCAGCGCCTAATCTGGCGCGGGAGGCTCTACCCACCCCTGCTGGGACACGCCCTTGACCACAGCCAGCGGGCTGGTGCTGACTTCAGCTGCTGAACACGCAGGTCTCAGTTCTGCCTAACAGAGGGCTTTTCCACATGGCAGCCATCCCACTGCAGGCTTGCAAAGCTTCTCTGTTATATAATCAGGCTCATCACCATCATGACTTTATTCCAGGCTGGGCAGTGCTCAGGGGTGATGCAGGGGCATAGTGTCATATATGAGGCAGTATGTATTATTTTTTTCGCTGTGCTCATTTATTTTGCTTCGGTTTGATGACGGAGCCCGCTGCTGATCGTGTGGCTTTCCCACGGCCCCCCCAAATTTTCCAATTACAGTTTTCCATGTTATGTTATATGTTATCACCGATCCCAGAGGTGGATCCGTAAGAGCTTCACATACTTGTGGTGAAGCAGTTGAGAGAGGAGACCCATTTTTAGGACTGCTGGAAATATCAACTTCCAGCCAAGGATACAGACTATTAATGCACGTATGAAAAGACAGAAATAGATCAGTCTCCATTCCACACAGAAAAAGCCATCAACTCCTTGCCTCGATAGGCTGTATTTTAAAATATTTTCTAGCAAACCTTTTCAAATTTTCCCTATGTACAAATATGCAAAATTTGGAGCCACATGTAAACCCGTCACCATACCTGAAATAGAAAAATCCATTCTGGAAACAGCAGAGAATTTGACATGAGTCTCAAATTCAGCTGTGACAGAAGACAGGGAAATCTTGCCGGTAGAATGCTATATCTCCCACAGTAACGGCACTTCTACCATCACCAAGTGCACTTTCAGAATGCGACAATGTTACCTATGTCAGTTGTGTGCTGGACACCATAAGGAAGATTAGGCCAATGGAACCGAGATACAATCCACAAGATGAAAGGAGGTTCTGTAAAGGAATCTGATCCGGGACCTTTGGATTGTAAAGGGGTTCTGGAGGACTGGAACCTCCCGATATCTGTCTCTGCAGACAGACAAATGGACAGTATGAGATGGGACAGTCTGGGGTGAACAGATTGCTCTGGGGACAAGACAGAGTCAGACTGGACTCAGAGTAGGTCTGGCCTGGTAAACTGCATAGAGGTTTCTGAGTTTTAAGTAGACAATAAATCCCAGCTTCCTTGGGTGTTTCTGTAACAAAAATCTAAACTCCTGTTAATTATGCTATTGTTTTTCATGGAACTGATGTAGAATCGTCTACGAAACGCATTTAAATACTGGACAGCAAAATCGTAATTATGGCGCCCCATTCAATGGTGATGTCACTTCCTGTTCTCTCTCCAGCAGATCAGAGTAGAACTGATACGTCTTCATCTCCAGGCACCCTAACTTTTGGAAGGGTTGTACCTCAATTTTTTCCACATTGACTGTCCGGGAATCTGTTTGGGGTTTGACGCCGGATTGTGTAGGGGAAGCCCTTGTGACAAATACAATAGGAGCACCTCTGCCCCAGACCCGAACTCTTATACTGGACTTCAGCCAGAGAGGAGTAATTGTGAAGAATTTCTCTGGAATCTGGGGGATGAAAAAAACAAAGAGAGCTGTCTAAGCTGTGAATGAGCGGTCTGTACTGATTAGTCATGTCCAACACAGGACACAAGCTGCAGCAGTAGGGACAGAGCACCGTCAGTGGGTTAGCTGATCGGAGTCCCCAAACTGTGACGCGCGACTGGTCGAGCAGCGCTGGGGCTGGAGCTGGACTGGACATCCTCTGCTCGCTGTGCAACAGCGCCCCCCCCAGCTTGTTAGGCACCTGGCAGACTGCAGCGCTGTCAACGAGAAAAGCACTGTTCCGCCAATCAGTGCTCCCCCTGCTGGGGGGAAGGAATAACGGGTACCGACTGCTACAGGCGTGCGTTTCAGAACAAGGAGCTCCGATTCCTCACACCTCCCCTGCCTGACCTGAGAGTCACAGCAGTACGCCAAGCTCATTAGCAGCCTGTGATTTCAAATTGGCTGGGAAATAAACAGGAAAATATAACCAGCGATGTCCGGTGAAAAACAGAAAACCGCTCCAGGCTGATCCTGCTAACCTCTTGTGGATTTTTCAAATGGGAAGAAGCTCTGAAAAACCTGAAAATTAAAAAAAAGCCTCGTCTCTGTGCTGTCATAATGGAAGATTTCTGTAATTAAGTGTTTGAAGACGCAGGTTCATCTCATCGAACAGAAGGGCACCAGTCAGACACTCCGAGCAGCAATGACTCACTGCCCAGAATGACTTTCACATCTCAGAGCAGGGCCCTCAACTACCACGCACAATTAATCCCTGTAATTAAGTCCCTGGGCGAACAAGCCCTTTGATTTGCTTCTTAACGAATTGCAGTTCCAGTATGAAGGCTGCTCTTAGGTAGCTGAGCTGGTTTTAAGGCTCACATCTCCTTGTGGCATTCGAGTGTGTGTCCATGATCTGCTGCCCTCCTGTGAAAACGTAGCCCTGCAGTAGGAAGTGTGCTTTAGGACATGTCTCACAGCAGTGCGTCAGTGAGGCCTTTTTCATGCTGCTGGACGTCTGTCAAGGGATGATCGTCCCACACATTTCAGTTATCATGAAGGTGACAAGATGTAGTAGGAACCAGAGGACAACGGTGCTCTTTAGTGTGGTTCCCAGAAACTCACTGACTCAAGTACCTGGTCTCAGTCCACTGTGAAGGAGCTCAGTGAATCGTTTTCCACAATGTGGTTAGCAGCCTTTCTCCAAGATCCCACAGTACTTTATTTAATAGAGTGCCTCATTCTTTCTGTCATAGAAAACCGCCTACACGTCCATTTAAGAACAGGACCATTCAACCTCAATTTTGCTTGCTGTGCTGAGCCAAGGATCTCTTCTGGCTGTGTCTGGAAGGATCCCGGAGGATCCCTGCTTCAACGACAGGGCCGCTTGCTCCTTGGCTAAAGAGGCTAACACACACTTACACACACTCCACCACGGCTACCTCCACCCTCAACCCTACATGTACAGTACCAGCCCCTTACTTCCATCTGTATTTAAACCGGAAGTGTGATAAATCCAGCAGCCATGTCACCCTGCAACTCACAGCTGGCAGCCCATTGAAGCTAAGCGGGTGTGAGCCTGGTCAGCACCTGGATGGGAGACCTCCTGGGAAAAACTAAGGTTGCTGCTGGAAGAGGTGTTAGAGGGGCCAGCAGGGGGTGCTCACCCTGTGGTCCATGTGGGTCCTAATGCCCCAGTATAATGACAGGGACACTATACTATATAACAGGCACTGTCCTTCGGATGAGATGTAAAACTAAGGTCCTGACTCTCTGTGGTCATTAAAAATCCCAGGGCATTTCTCGAAAAAAGTAGGGGTGTAACCCCGGCGTCCTGGCCAAATTTCCCATTGGCCTTTACCAATCATGGCCTCCTAATAATCCCCATCTCTGAACTGGCTTCATCACTCCTCCTCACTGAGAGCTGGTGTGTGGTGAGGGTACTGGTGCACTATGGCTGCCGTCGCATCATCTAGGTGGGGCAGCACATTGGTGGTGGTGGAGGGGAGTCCCCATTACCTGTAAAGCACTTTGAGTGGAGTGTCCAGAAAAGCGCTATATAAGTGTAAGCAAATATTATAAATGGGAGCAGATAGAATAACAAAGGCATGTCACACACCAACAGCTTAAGCCCTGTTAAGCCCTTAAGCCCATGTGAATGAGGGACTTCATTCACATTTTCACAATCTGGACAAGACAGAACTGTAAGAGAGCAAGTCTGACATTGAAACGCCTGCAGGACTGAGGAAAGGAGACACTGCAGGACGTTACACAGGGCGTCCTGAGGGTCGCAGGAAGGGCAGTCATACTGCTGAAGCCCATATCCTGGATTAGGCTGATGCAGACGAACTGTAGAACAGTCACGCTGAAACGGGTCAAGTCCCTGTGTTTATAAAGGCACATTTTGACGCAGGAGGCCTAACAAAAAAAACACAGATGAGGAGCTCAGAAACCTAAAACGACAAAACACAGTACGAACCCTGGAGCCTGAGCAGGAAATCCAAGTGATTCTCTACAGCACAGAGAAGATTCCCATGGTAGGAGGTACAGAATTAGTGCAAAGTGTGTCATGGTTTCAGTCTTTGTCTCAACAGAGATCTCTCGCGCTTCAATATGTTGACTATGTGTACAGTGTTCCAACAAACATTTTTGGAACAAATCAAATACTGTAGGTGTGCATGCATAATTTCTTTTTGGCCAGAATTACACAGTCACAGTGACAGACAGGCACATACACACACAATGCATCAGGCTATCACAATGCAGCATTCGTCAGACTATCTTAAACGGAACCACATGGCATTGCTGTGGCCTAGCATCACACAGCAAGCATCCCTGCACTCTCAGCCCAGCTGGAACAGGGAGAGAAACAGAGAGATGGGTGGAGAGACAGGCTGAGCGTGGAGGGGGAAGGAGGATTTGGGGTGACTCAATGCTTCAAGCAATGAGAACCCCATGTCTAAATTTGGCTGAGGAATGCTGCCAGGGGGGACAGAGGAGTCCAGCACACACTGACTCACAGCTGCTAAAGATAGCCCCAAGCAAGCCACTGGGGGCCCAGCAGCCAGCAGGGAGGAAATGATGTCACAGTGGACTTCCTGTATTAGAGAGGAAAAGTCTCTGTCTTATAACATCTCTGGAGGCCATGTCTTCCTTCCACACCAGCAATAAAGTCACTGATTAAATACAGATGGTATTTATGTATATGCCTCAACCTGTGAGAGCAAGTGCTACGCCAAATAAGTTGTGAGCATTTTATATGGAGTCTTTTCACAGTCAGGTCCATCTGGAAGCACTTTTTGCTTGAATTTACTTTCAAAGTGTGTAAAGCAAGAAGACCAGTAGCATAAAAAGAAGGGGACAGGTCATTGCAAAACCATTGCACCTAACTGAATGTCCCTTAAAAAAAGACACAGTCATAACTGAATATCTTCATCCCTCATCAGGAAGCTGCTTCTGTTTGGAACCCTGGAATAAGCTCCTGTTTACCAAGAGCCAGTTTAAGTATAAAGCCACCTTCCCAGATGTTAATTACTGAAGGGTTTCTCAGACTTGTCTTCCTTCAGTAATCCATATATCAGGAATATATACTGATGGAAAAAAGAAACACACCAGAGTCCACACTCTGGACCACCCGTCTGCGTGGAACAGGCTGAAGAGTGACTCATCCCTGAAGAGGACCTGATGCCACTGCTGACGAGTCCATCGCAGCCCCTGTCTGGCCCAAGCCAGTTGGGTGTGACGTCTAGGAGGTGTGAGCAGAGGGCCTCTGACAGGTCGCCCTGCTCTGAGGCCAGCAGCATGGAGCCTCGCTGTCCTGTCACTGGTGTGGGCATTGTGTCTGCCGGCAGTTTCAGCAGCAGTACGGGTGGCAGATCTGAAACGATCTCTCAGATGGACCAGTCCTGCTCTGGTGTGGTCACTCAAGGGAGACCAGATCTCGGACAGTCATCTGTACTGCAGGTCTGCTGAAACCTTCTCTGCAGTCGGGACAGCGGCTTACTCCATAGTGTCTGGCAATGCTGGCACATGACATGCCTGCCTGCAGCATGCCAATGGCCCTCTCCCTTGCTTCTGGTGACATTCGAGCCAATACGGAATGCACAGAAAACCGACTAAGTGTGGCCTTTTTCTTGCAGTGACCTAAGCTTTGAATTAAGGCCTTTTTAAAGTTGACCTGATCAGGCATTATTCCACCTGGACCTCGTTGGGTAAAAGTGCACCTAACGAGCTTTCGTGCGATTGGCAAGTTGCAATGCCTCACTGCACAAGCTGTATTGCTGGTCAGAGGGCTTAAAACAAATTGACACCTTTTTGTGAAAGTACATAAACTATAGCTATAGTATTCTCATTCCAGAAAATGCTGTGTTTCTTTTTTCCATTAGCATATTCGCACTGAGATAAGGTGTTGAAATTCCACGTGTTTGGCTCTGTGAGCAGGTGGACAGTACGAGAGGGGTCAGTCTGGGGTGAGGACACAATGCTTTGGAGACAAGGGGATGTTAAGCACTTCTGGGATAAGGGAATTACTCAGCACTGAGGTCAACAGAGAACAGAGGCCGGGGTTATGTGACCATGTGAGTTTGCAGGTGAAAATGTGTGTGTTCGTGTTACTGTATTGTAAATTTGTTGCTGCTTGAGTTTTTACATGATAATCTGTAACACAACACAGATTGGAAACTGGGGTAAGATAGAACAAACTGTAACACACCACGGTAAACTGTGATATACTGAGGATATTCTGCTACAACTGCTAGTACGAAAGTAAACGAAACTTGCAGATCAGCTGTAAAATTATCTAACACTCTGTACGTGAACTCATTGAACTCACAGTCTGGCGTGTAGCAGAGACAGCTGCAGCAAACCTGGACTATACTGCCACCGTGTGGCAGGACCTCATACCACAGTCTTCGACAGACGCGATTGATTAATCTACAATAGATGCTACAATCTTACTCACGGCCGGAAGATACACGCCAGTCAGCCTCACTCCCTAACACGAAAAGGGCGCGGAGAAGCGGTTAGGACTGTCGTCTTTCAGTCAGAGGGTGTGAGTTTAAAGACTAATTTAAATTAGAAGCTGACTAAAGACTTTGTCGGACGTCCGGAATAAAACAACTGAGCAACATCCTTAAACCGTGCAGGGTTTCTGTGTTAGTTCAATGGCTTTGCCTTTTCTACCGTATTCATATTGCGCAAATTCTCGTTTTTCCACTCCCGAAGAGACACAGGTACGGTGTCCTGACAATTCCAGGTGCCACATTGCTTCTGGTATAGATAAGTGACCATGATCATATCATCTATCGCATTAGCTTGAAAATCAAGACAACTTTACGACGAAAAATAAACGTGGAAACACAAGCTTAATAATATAAAGATCACAAACAGGGTAAACCATACTGAACCCGTACATAAGAAGATATTCACAGCATATAGACACGCAAAGCAGATTCTGAGCTAGCGTTCCGTATTGTATTGAGTTTGATTCCAGGTCATGGTTTGCTCTTGATTCACACACAACGGTTTTCTAGAGGATTAAAAGTCAAAATGGCAGTTAGTGTTTCACCTGGTTCGTAAAAAGTTACTGGCCTCCAGGAGTAGTGAAACGCGAACGTGACAACTAGGGGGGCAGTGTATCTAATGCCGAGACAATGATGAGGAACCTTTTACACGACGGTGCTTATAGGCGCAATATGTAAAACGAAAAGAAAAATGAGACGCCTTTTTACAGCTCATGTTTCCTTAATGCGAAACACGCTCATGGATTTGCAAAATATCCCACACCGCGTTAAGTAACATCCGTCTGCTGACAAGCGCAGACATTCTGGAACATTCTGGAGCTTCTGAGGCTCCGCTCGCGGAATGAGTTTCTGTTCTGCCGACAGGAACTCCGGCCGCTTCTGCAGTCACGGGCTCGGTTGTGGCGCGATTGCGCAAACTGGGTAATTCCACAATTCCCGCTGTAACAGAAGAACTCACTAACCCACTCGCCGCCTCTTTACTAGGAGGCCGGCAAAAACACGACATGAAGCCGGCTGTATAATACAGTCTTATTATTTGTATAGACAGGGGGCTTTACACCTCGGGGCCAGTCTTTCTATCCATACTGTCGCACTGACCGGGACCCTGGAGTACAAACCCGTTGGTTAATACGGGGAATGGCGAACCCGGGGCTGAGGCCGAGACCGATGTTAACTGTCCAGTAAACAGCGTGGTCCGTTTACTACTCGGCTTTCCGCGCCCCCTTAGTAATGGCATTTCAAATCTCACCTACCTGCTGACCTATTTCGTCAGGGACGCTTCTCTTAACATGCCACCCTAGCGCCCTCAGAAAGCAGCGATCGGGTTTTCACGTTTATGATGATCTCAGCGTTATACTGAACCTTTATCCGGCAAGACGGACTCCCCAGAAAACTAAACCTTCCAGTCATTGACAGTGTACTGCCACAGGCCTTTAACCGGTTCTGTCCCAAGCCAGAATAGACCACCCTTGCTGAGTGTTGAACTTTTATATAGAGGAATCAGACTGCAAGCCGGGAGGGTCGATTCCTCTCATAACCTCGTGCGAATATGGAAACGCACTCTTTGAAGAAACCGCCCCCTGGTGGCTGAAACCGGTGTTGAGAGTCCAGATGCAGAGTATTAGAAAGCTTACACCCGAGAGCGGGCCACTTGGCCGATCTAATTAGTAGTTATAATTGATGCGGGATTCTCCTCCGTTTCTGACAGAAGCCAGGGTATCGACTTCAGCCCCATGGGTGGGTGACTTGCCCCGTTTCCCACAACCCTTTTAAGAGCTCTAGTGCGGATACTCCCGCTAGCTGGATCTATTCATCATCATCCAGCTGGGGCTGCACATTGGTGGTGGTGGAGGGGAGTCCCCATTACATGTAAAGCGCTTTGAGTGGAGTGTCCAGAAAAGCGCTGTGTAAGTGTAAGCAATTATTATTATTATTATTATTCCGAGAAGAGACAATAGCACTAACAGAAATCAGCCCAGCATTAGTGTGAGCAGAGCAGAGGTACTGGTGGCGCTAATATTGACATCTTGAGCACTTGCTCCCACGGGATGTACAGTATCACGCCTTTAGGACTCTCAGTTGTAATACGTTTCGTCAAGAGCTTTGAGATGTACTGCAATGACACTGTAGGTTCCAGCTTTGAAGCAAATCTTAGAGACACACTGTACTGCTATATATCGCCCAAACTGGGGATTTTAATGATTTGTGGAACAGTAAAGCTGTGAGTTGAATAAAAATAGCTCGACATTTCTCAAGAGTTTGACTAAAGCGAAACTTAGCGCACACATAGCTACAGGTCTGGGTTAGCGGCGCCCTATTCGCCGAGCTCGGAGCTGCAAGGAGCGAGCGGAGCTCGGGTGTGTCTCTCACTCCGGCTTATTCCCGGTACAGACCAGCCTCCCTGCCAGAAATGAGCACTTCCAGTTTCCCCTTAAGGAAGTACATCCAGCGCGAGGCAGTGAAATCCTTGAGCTGTTCTCCTAGACGATCTTGAGCTGATTTTTTTATATTGGTTCAAGGAATTTCCTGATGCCCCCGCCCCCAATAAGTGCCCCAGCTCGCGGACTTTGTCCTGTTAATAACAACCCACCAATAATATTGCGCTTAGTAGAAACGACCAGAGCAAACAACGAATTCGCCTGTATCACACGGCTTTCGTATTCATTCGTGTCGTTATTGTACCAAAAACCGCACGATAACAGATTCACAACCTCGTTTCCGGATTACTCTATTTGTGCAAGCACGAGATGAATCCGGAGCACGGTCTCGGACAGGGCTAATCGCGAAATCACGGCAAGGGTGATTTCTAAAAAAAAAAAATAACATTCGTCAAACGTCACCTGATCGGGAAGCCTTCAAGTGTGGCCCGCGGGCGCCCGCTGCAGTCCTGTCCATTGAGACGGCTCGCAGCCAGTCAGCCGCGGAGTCCAGGGAGGCGCCAGGGAGCGAGGGGCAGAAGCGCGCAGAGCAGGGGGTCAGCAGGGACACCGCGGAGGGACAGAAACGCGCCTCGCGCGACAGAGAGAGCGCACCGACCGTCGCCGGAGCCTGCAGCACCCGTTCACCTGACCGCGACAAGACACACCTGGCCCGTCCACAAGGCTACAGGTAATACCTGTCACCGCTGTTATCCACGGTGTTACTCGTACTATTACCGCAAGACACCACACTGTAAACGCGTCTGACCTGTCCCTTTTCTGCTTTATCGTTTGCCTCGCCACCTTAGGAGCCACTGGGCAAACCTTTTTTCATATACAGGTATTTTCTAAACAGGTATCATACGATTTTAATGGCAAAATTAACGTTCTCTAGAAATGCTGTTCCAAATTAATATTTCGTCGTCAAATAACTAAATATTAAGTTTTAACGGTAAATTACATGAGTTTTCATTTAGATTATTACGTATGAAATCACCTATTCCGTAGCTCTCTTGTGTTCCCGAGATGAGGGAACTGCGTATCTCTCTGTCAGCTTCCATATGAAATTATTATTATTATTAATAATAATAATAATCATAATAATCTTTTCAATTAACCTGGGTTTAAGAGATCTTTAACCACTGATCGAGAACACCACCTAAGTTGTTCGAATTGTTCGTTTGATTATATTTCTTTTTTACCGTATAAGCCCTGGATAAATATTTGTCCGAGCCGGCAGATACGGAGGTCTGTCTTGGCACGGATGACGGGAGGAGGCCGGGCGGAGCGCTATCGTTCCAACACATTGATTTGTTTGAAAAATTCGATTTCTATGCCAATAAGCTGGAAGCACGGCCAGATTAAACACACCTTTGTTTTCCCCCACTGTGAAAAAGACGAACAATTGGAAACACTAAAGAGAAATGATCCCATCGCTATAAGATCACACGTGTTATACCGATAGATCAATCAATCAATCCCGCATTTGTGAAAGAGGCCTGGGTTCATAAAAGAGAGATTTTTTTTTGCAGCCCATCAAGCAGTCACATGAGATGCACTTTCTTCTGCTTTCACTTCCAGTATGAAAGTCTCCTTTAACAGAGTTTAGCCTAAGTCAGCATCTAAGACAGCATACACCCAGGCAGGCAGCGGTTTAAGGGATAAACACCATTGGAGATTTCAGGGCAGAAGGAAGTTCACGGGGCACTCCACCCTCAAGAGTTGTCCCTTTTTTGACTCAGACTTGTTACGACAGTTGTTACGACAATTGACGTTAATCAGAAATTGCTTCACAGCTGTTTTGCAAATGAGGTACTGCCCCAGTAGGCGCAACGCGTCTCATGTGACCACAGCTACAGAGAGGGACAGCAAGAGGTTGGAGTCACGTTATCCCCGGCGCTAGTCGGCACAGCGGTGAGCTTTGCTGCCTCGCAGCGCCCAGGGCCCTGGGGTCGATTCTGGACCTGGGGTGCTGTCTGTGGGGAGTTTGTATGTTCTCCCTGTGTTTGCGTGGGGTTCCTCCCACAGTCTAGAGACATGCTGGTAGGTTAATTGGCTCCTGGGAAAACTGGCCCTGGTGCGAGTGCGAGAGGATGGGTGTCTGTGTGTGCCCTGTGATGGACTGGCGTCCCGTCAGAGGTGTACCCTGCCTTGTGCCTGTTGCTTGCCAGGATAGGCTCTGGCTCCCTGGCGACCTGAATCGGAAGACGTGGCTAGGAACCGGATGCGTGGATGGACTAATGGGCTCCATACTCCAATGGCTTGACTTGCAGTAACCGCACCCTGCCTCTGGGCTGCGCGTTGTATCAGAAAGAATCCCAAACCGCCTCCCAGTCTGAGGACAGCTCACTTCAGCCCCCGACTGAGATGTAGCCCATGTCGGACTTTGTCTGTTTCCCTAGGGCTTCAAGGAAGACCCCGGCGCCATGGGCAGCACCCCCGAGAGCAGCCTTCTGAGAGACGTCATGTCGGCCTCGGGCACCGGCGCCCCCTCAGAGGCCCTCCCCACGGCCTCACCTGCCTTCGCGGCGCAGGAGAACGGCACGGGGGAGTGCGGAGCCGTGACGGCCGACTTCCAGTACGTGCTCCTCCCAGTGGCGTACAGCCTGGTCTTCGTGCTGGGCATGGCGGGCAACGCCATGGCCCTGCTGCACTTCATCCGCACCCGGAGCGCCACGCAGCCCTCCAACATCTTCCTGGTCAACCTGTGCGCCATCGACCTGCTTTTCGCGCTCACCCTGCCGCTCAACATCGCCTACCACGCCCGCGGCAACGACTGGCCGTTCGGGGAGGCCCTGTGCAAAGTCAACGGCTCGCTGTTTTTCGGGAACCTGTACGGCACGTCCCTCTTCCTGATGCTCATTTCCGTGGACCGATACATCGCCGTGGTCCACCCGCTGCAGTCTCTCAAGCTCCGCAGCCCCAAGCACCGGATCCTGCTGTCCTGTGCGGTAAGATTCTCCCCGACCTGGCGGCAGCCCCTTATCCCAGTGCATCTCTGTTGCCCTTGACCCTTCACTCTGACCTCTGACCTCTGACCTCTGACCCCTGACCTCTGACCCAGGCCAGTGGCAGGGCTACGGGCTGTAACAATGCGGCAGTGGGAGGAGTCGCGGCGAGCACCGGTATGAGTGACGCCCCATCTGAGGGGGCGGGGGCACCGGTGTGGGATTAGCGAGAACCGAAAGAAAACAAAACAAAAAGGAAAAATAAAAAATACGCTGTTAAGTACAGCGGCGCTGCGCCGTCTTGTAGAGCGGCGCCCAGGCTGGACTTGCCCTATCTAACGGGGTCCAGTCTGGGAGAGCAGGCAGAGAGCGCAAGGCCCAAATAAAAACTAAACTTGTGGGAAAAGGTAAGGACGGGACAGGCTAAAAGGAAAAGAAAATAAAAAGAAGAAAAATGGCCTCACACTGGGATACAACCCCCTCCTGGACTACCAGTGTACGATCCTCTCCTTCCAGGGGTGTGCCCTGCTCATCCTCTTCGTGTAGTGCCACAGGGCTTCCAGAGCTACACAGAACTGACCAATCCTTTCTCTTGACATCTAACCTAAAACCCAGCTGAGTGCCAGTCAAAATGGCACCTAGTGATATGTTAGAAAGAGGTCACAGCTTAGCCAAAATTATTTGAAACCTCCACTTTATCTGAAACCCCAGATGTGGCCAGTTACTCATTTAGCTGTGCTGGACGCTCAGTTTATAATCCAAGTCTACGTTTTCAGCAGTAGGCTCCACACTGTCCTACACCGACCTTTGTAACTGCAGATATAAACTATAAACCAATATGAAACACAAAGTTCCTTTTCGAGTAGACTCTTCTCAAGCGCCTGACTCGAAGTAATGGGGCAGCTTTGCTGCTAAGCTCCAGAAACATTAGATCTCACTCTCAGTCTTCCAAACCCCAGGCTTTTCCAAAACTCATTCTCTCCGAGACCCTTTAAAAAACCTTTCCAAGCTTTCAGAACTCTCCACTCTCATGATCCTTGAAACCTCAGTAAATTGCTTCCTACTCCTTCCCTTGTGAATGATGCACACATAGGTTCTGCTCCATGTGGCCAGATGCCAGCTCAAATCTCTCTGGTGGGATCGTCTGCTTTCTGGATTTTGAATTGCCTCCTGACCAACCATCTCTCCTCAGCCGGTCAGGTGAAGGTAGCAGCTTATTCCCCACAGGAGTTTAACAAACCAGTACCTGGTCCAATATAGTTTTAGACTTGATTCCTGCTGTGTGGTGGGAGGTCCATTCGAGATCCATTAGGGAGTTATTTGGGCATCTTGTGGGATTAGGTGGCATTGGGGCAGAGTGGTGGTACTGTGGCTAAGGATCTGCGCCTATGGCTGGAAGGTCACTGGTTCAAATTCTGTGGCCGGCAGAGGAATCCTACTCCATTGGGCACCTGAGTAAGGCCCTTAACCCCAACTGCTCCAGGGGCTGACCCTGCGCTCTGACCCCAAGCATCTCTCTCCCCATCTGTGCGCCTGTGTGTCTCATGGAGGGCAAGCTGGGGTATGTGAAAAGACAACTTCCTAATGCAAGAAATTGTATATGGCCAATAAAGTGGTCTCTCTTATCTGATCTTTATCCCATTGCCACGAGAGTGACTGGTCTTCTCTCCCAACCCCGCTCCAGGTATGGGTGGTCCTGGCCGCAGTGATCCTGTACCTGACGCTGAAGGGCCCCCTGACCAGACCCTTTCAATCCACGGGGAAGATTGCCTGCATGGAGAACTTCTCCTCGGAGGCGTGGCGGGGCCGCATCTCCACCGTCAGCATCCTGGCTGCCGTCATCGGCTTCTTCCTGCCCCTGCTGGTCATCGCCACCTGCTACCCCCTCATCGCCTGCAAGTTGTTGGGGGGCGCTCCCCGCTCGGTGGAGGGGGCGGCGCCGGGTGCCTCGGCCTCGGGCTCAGGTCGGATCCGGAAGAAGGCCCTCCGCATGGTGCTGCTGGTGCTGGTGGTCTTCCTGCTCTGCTTCGCTCCCTACCACCTCAACCAGCTGGTCCACACGCTGCGCCGGATGGGCGTGCTGTCGGGCTGCCCGCTCATCCACTTCACCTACCGCGCCCGGCGCGTCGCCATGGCGCTCTGCAGCCTCAACTCCTGCCTGGACCCGCTGGTCTACTGCCTGGCCTCCGAGAGCTTCCGCTGGAACTGGAGGGGGTGCGCCCGGTGTTTCAAGCTGGGTCAGAAGCCGCCGCAGCGGCAGAAGAATGCTGCCATCTGAAAACGGATGGGTGTCCCTGTATCCTAGTGCCAAATGACGCATCCTGAACCTGATCTGATCAGGGGTCTTGGCCAGGGGACACGGGATGAGCTCCAAGCACCAGCTGTTGAAGTGCCTCCGTTCTCGCTCCGTCCCTGGGGAGTGCTGTGCTGGAAAGACACTGCTGTGCGTTTTCCTTCTGTGGCTTTGTGGGAACTGTGGATTGCTTTTCACCCCAGGGTGCTCTTTCAGCTCTTGTGCCAGGACTCAAAGGAGAGGGACTCTGTAGATCCTCCACACACCCTGTAATTCCTGTGCAAGCCAGGCCTGGGATTGTAATGTAAAGCATGAAGTAGTGGTCAAGGCTGTAGTGGAGGGGCTATGACTCTGTTGTGTTCTCCGGGAGGTTCCTGTGTTTTTTGTGTTTTCTCTAGTTGAGCCAGGTGTGTTAGCCAGTGCAGTAACCGGGGACAAATGATAGGGCTCCATCCAGCAGGAGCTCTGTTTTCCCTCTCTGCCTAATCCCGTGCTTCCTGGTCTAAAAGTTCTCTCTTGCTTTTGCTGGCGAAGCAATTCTTCACTGAGCACTGGAGCTGCTGCTGCAGAACGGCTGCCCCGAGTCTCCCAGGCGGGGCTGCGCTTCAGTGGTGAGGAAAGTGCATCCCTACATGTACTGGAAAGCACTTTGCAATTCTGTGGGATGAAAAGCACTGTCGAAAATGCAACAAACTGTTAATTAAACATCTGTTTTGGAAATTTCCTAGGCATGTGAAAGAGATTAAGCATTAATGAGATGGGTGGAGGGAAAGTCTGACTGCAGACAGATCTAGAGCTAATATCCGTATCTGAGTAAAAATGCCTTTTTCTTTGCGGTATCTGAATTCTACAGACCAGGAAGCGGATTCCGGTTTACCTTTTCACTTTGTGCACCTCAGAGGTGCTGGAGGCTTGCACAACTCTGTGCACTCTGCAAACACATTTTTCTGACTTTCTCGCAGAGCGCCAAGCTCAATCGGGCAGCTTCCGGGCCTGATAACAGGTTGCAGGGGGACACTGCCAGTGTTTTACATGAACAGAATTGCCTCTATGTGTTGAGTGTTTGTTTTTCAATTGCAATAAAGATAAGGCCTCAATGAGCCTGGCATCTGTCTCCTCTCTGTTTCCAGGAGAGCGCTGCTTCAGTCTAACCCCATCCAGCTTCAAAAACACCTCAGTCCCCCCCCCATCAACAGCACTGGGAATGTGTTTCAGTCACACCCATGGGCTCCTTGTGCTTCCCAGCCCCCAGCCTCTCCCTCTGACTGTATCTCAACAAGATCCTTGAAGGGGATCAGCTGTCCCAATTGCTCAGACTGATAATTAAATCTCGGCTAACAAAATAAACTAATTGACAGTATCACAGAATTTCACAAATTCTGAATTAAGCACATAATCATAAACTTTGTGAAAGTACTGTTTGGTCGCCATATTGTCTCAAACCCTTGGTCTTGCTACAGGTTTGAGTCCTGACTCTGTAGTCGTCAAAAAGAGTTGGGGTTTTACCTGTGTCCTGGCCTCTTAATAACCCCTCTTTATGAATTAGTTTCATCACTTTTCTCTCCTCCCTGCTGATAGCTTGTGTGATAAGCTCATACTTATTATTAAAGTAGTACATTGTTCTGCACCTTTAGAAGTTGATCCTTTACAATAGAGAAGGGCAGCTGTTGATGATCCTGCTGCATTTTTACATTAATCACGTGTTGAGACCTGAATTTCAACAAATGCAACGATTCCTTATTAAGAGAATTAGATCACTTACTGAATTAAAACAGGAGGAGAAGAGAAAACGAGAACAGCCTCCTAAACATATTTGCTATTGCATTCAATCTGCACGTGTTCAAATACTACAGATAAAAACAGAACAACAAAGCATGCAAACACGTCCTGCTCTTGGAAATGTGCCTTCGTCTTGTTCGAAACGATAAGCGTGTTTAAACAGGTCTAATTGAGGAAAAGAGAAAGGTCAAGCCGGGAAAAAGACAGGCTGACCCCGACGTGATTTGAACACGCAACCTTCTGATCTGGAGTCAGACGCGCTACCGTTGCGCCACGAGGTCCTGTTAGAGTTGGGGAGGAAAATGCTGTTACACAGCGCTGCCGCTGCAGCGTTACTGCGCTGTCTCGGCTTCTCATTTTCTAACTCGCAGAGATGAACACAGACTGTCCAGCCTCTGTTTTCTCAGCCAGTTAACTGAATATTAACTTAAAATTGCGGGTGCTAATTTTTTTACATACGCTTTTCTTGCGCCACTAAAAACAGTAACAGGCTGTGCCAAACTGTAGCGCAGCTCCCTGGTGGTCTAGTGGTTAGGATTCGGCGCTCTCACCGCCGCGGCCCGGGTTCGATTCCCGGTCAGGGAAGTAGCTTTTTATACGGATGTATAGGAACAAGTCTTTTTAAAACATTTATTCTCAAAAAGCTCTGGTTGATTATTCTGAATATTCCCCCAGTGGGGGAGTATAAAAGCAATAAAATATGATTTTCCAAGTCACTTCCACTTTATACAATACTCGCGTTGACAAGGCTGTGAAGCCAAGCCTGTTAAAACCCGTACAACATTGTCGTGACGAAAACATCAGTGATAATTTTTCTAAAGAGAAGACCGTTGAGAGGCAAAAGAAGATTTTGCCTTATTCGAAAGAGCATGAACTCCACTTGCACTAACGTTTTTTTTCGTGGTTTCGTTTTTTTTTTTTGAAAATTAAGTTTTGTGAACCTTTATCGACGAACGGAGAAGAACAGGAATGATGTTCAGCTTTAATGTTATGATCCACAAGAACTCTTGCCTTTCTGGAAAGACAGGGAAACAAAACACGATTTTTTTTTTTTTGCGTGTGTCGTTCTCAAACGCAACGGAAGCGTGTAATATATTTTTGCAGTACTGCGGAACAGAAAAAAGTATTGCGTTCGTACTCTGGGTCTGTTGGGTGAGTCCACCCACAAGAGGGCGGTATAGTTCAAGAATGTAACAAATGATCGCTTTTTAATGTCTCGACTCTTAATGCGCGATTTGCAAAATGCATACGTATCACTACTTCACTGATAAAAAAAAACACAGCTTTTTTATCTTGTAGATGTAGAGGAAGAAGGCTGACGTATAACTGCTGGTGCGGTTTCTCAAAGAGATCAAGACGCTGCTGTTGCAGCTCGTCTTTGAGCAGTAGGAAACAGCGCTCGGCGGAGATCGACGTGGTGCAGAAAGTCGATCGGTGAATTTGCAAAATGATGCGGCGTTTTCAGACAAGGCTTATGAAAATTAATGTCTCCGGTGATTAAAATATGGTTCTTCCATTCATACCTGGATAAAATGTAACAGTTGTAAATACACCTGCCGGCTACCAGTAGTAAGTGGCTGGTGTGTGGGGAGCGTACTGTCGTACTTTCTCTGTCGTCGCATCGTCTGGTGGTGGAGGGGAGTCCCCATTACCTATAAAGCGCTTTGAGTGGAGTGTCCAGAAAAGCGCTATATAAGTGTAAGCAATTATTATTATTATTATTATCCCAAAGGCATCCCCTTGTCTCCAAAGCATTGTGTTCTCGCCCCACACTGACCCCTCTTGTACTGTCCACTTGCTCACAGAGCCAAACACGTGGAATTTCAACACCTTATCTCAGTGCGAATATGCTAATGGAAAAAAGAAACACAATATTTTCTGGAATGAGAATACTGTAGTTATAGCTTATGTGCTATTATTATTAATTAAATACTATTTAGTTGTTATCTCTGCCTGCAGATCCTGTTCTTATTTGCTTTTACATTGCTCTACTGTACACTGTGTACATTGCTACACATTGTACACTGTAGTTTAGTTCTTACAGTGACTAGTGAGCAGGAAGGGCTGTGGCGAGACCAAGTGTTTGAGACAATATGGCGACCAAACAGTACTTTCACAAAGTTTATGATTGTGCTCATAAAAGCGCCGTATAAGTGTAAGGAATTTATTTATTATTATTATTATTATTTAGATAGCTGGCCCTGACGATGTCCTGCCCATTGAAATCTACATCTTCAATGTGTCAGGAAACAGCTGGATATCAGCATCACGTTGAGCAGCCTGTTCCACACTCCCACAACCCTCTGCGTAAAGACCAGCCTCCTGTTCTCAGTTTTTAATGCACTTTCACACGGCTGCCTCTCCTGTTCTCTGGTTCGTGTTTCCCTCTTCGTTCTGGGGAAGCCACAGAGTCAGCTGTGTCAGCATCTCTGCAGATTCTGAATGCTTTTATCAGGTCTCCCCCCAGCCTTCTCTGTTCAAGACTACAAAGGTCCAGTGCCTTCTGGTTGTCAGTTTAGGACATTCCATTAAGCTGACTGCTATTCTCTGAACTCACTCCAGAGTCACAGATCTTTTCTATAAGGCAGTATAGGCCACAGCAGACTCCTGACTGCTTCAATGTTATTCTGTACAGCACAAATCCTCCCCAGCCGTCACAGCTGGTAGGCATGAATTGCACATGTGTGACTGAACACTGAAAGCTATTTTTTCTCTCGGAAAAACGCGCAGACAGCCACGCCGCTCCATCAGAAGGAAGTCTGAGGCGGCTGAAGGTGGGGCTCCGGCCCCGTAACAGCCGAACGCTCGGGTAGCGGCTGGCTGGGGCTGCCGGGGTTTCCATAGCGACCCCGCTGCAATGCGGGCTTTTTAAAGCGGAGGACAAAGAGAACAGGGGAGAGACTCGGGGGTGGAGGGTGGGCTTCCGCGGGGCTGCCTGAAGAACTGTTACTGGGCCCTGCCGTGGTGCTGCGGAAACCAGACCCGCCCTGACGTGTCTGATCGGACAGAGCCCAGGGCCGAGCGCGGCTGCCACACAGGAGGAGCAGTGCAGGGAATGTCAACGCGCCAGAGCAGCGTTCAGCGCCAGACCTGGCAGCGGTCAGTGCAGTGCGTGCAGCTGCACCGCAGCAAGGTAATACGCAGTGCAGTGCAGCGTCTTCGCGTGGACAGCGCGGGGCAGTACAGCAGGGTAGACAGAAATGCCGCCCACAGCAGCAACGTGCAGTGCAGGCAGTAGAGGTCATTAATGTGCTGCTCACTACAGACATGGGCAACGCTGCAGTAGTGTGCAGTACAGTGCAGTGGTGTTCAGTATAGCACAGTATAGCAAGGTCAGCCGTGCAGTACAGTACAATAACATGCAGTAATGTACACTACAGTAATGGGCAGTGCTGCAGTAATGTACCGTACATTAACAGGCAGCAGAGTTTAGTTAAGTACAGTAATAGAACCCCAATTGTTTTGTGTGTTTTAACAGCTGTGGCTATTACGTGTTTAGTTTTTCTGGGTGGAGACGTGGGTTGGGACATTGTGGATGGATGTCTTAATTTTCTGCTCCTACACTGCCTGACAGTAAACATACACACCTAGCATGGCTGACCCTGGTACAGCCTCTCCCCTCCTCCTCGCCTCTCCATCTTCTCCGTGACCTGAAAATGTGAGTCAGATTCCTCAATCTCCAGCACAAGCAAGCCTGTCTGCTTCCTGCTTCCTGTTTTCCCGATGGGATTCAGACTTCCTCTCCCTCTCTCAACCCCCCCCCCCCCTCCCCCTACTGAGCAGAATCTTAAAGATTGGCCGGAAATCAAGCTGCCTTCTTTCACTGTAGCTTGGCAGCAGCCACCCTGAGGAGGAAGCCGATCTACAGGCACTCTTGCTGGATTCAGGACGGTGAAATTAAAGTTGAACAATGTCTCCCAGCAATGTGTGGAGTTTGACTATGTCCTAGTGTCTGCATGTGATGTAGACATCAGCAGGCTTTTTCAAAGGAGACCTGATTTCTTACAAGAGCTTGGTGAGGCATACGTTTTAACAAACATTACAATCATGTAAAAACATCCAAATGGCCTCTGACCACTATTTACACTGGACCAGTACTGACCTTATTAAGCATATTTTTGCATCACTGCATGACAGGAACATCGCCACCAGATGATCAGCTGCAAAGCTGGGCCTGGTCAGCTCTGGAATTGGAGACCTATGAGGAAAACTATGTTGCAGCTGCAGGTGGTGTTGGTGGACCAGTAGGTGGTGCTCTTCTCTTTGGACCACAGATTGCCAGCCAATGTCCCAGTAGGCGACATGGTGGCACAGTGCTTAGCAATGCTGCCTCACAGCACTTGAGCACTGGGTTTAATCCCGGACCTGTGTTGCTGTCTGTGTGGAGTCTGTATGTCCCCCCCCCCCCCGGCTGCTCCCAGTATGGTGACTGGGAACAGTGCTGTCTTGCAGATGCAATGTTAAACTGAAGATTGTGACTAATCATGTGTTAAAGTTAATTCTTTAACACTTTTTCAGTGGGTAGGGGTGTTAACCCTGGTGTTAGTCATAATTCCACTCTGGGAGTGCACACTGTTCTTCCTAACATTTTCCCAAAGTGTCAATTTTGAAGTAAATGATCAATTTCTCCACCTGATATACATAATGACTGCCCAAGATCAAAGTAGCATTTTAGTGTTGCGTTCCTGCTAATGTATATCTAATGTACTTGAGATGCATACTGTAAAGTAATAATAATTCCTTACACTTTTATAGCGCTTTTCTGGACACTCCACTCAAAGCGCTTTACAGGTAGTGGGGACTCCCCTCTACCACCACCAGTGTGCAGCATCCACCTTGATTAATCCAAATTAGATTGAATGAATTTAGTGATCAATTAATGTGTAGTGCACTGCAGTGGAGTGCAGTACTGTGCACTCCAGTATAGTGACAGGTTACAGCACTGTGCTGCGTAGTACATTACAACACAATGGACACTGAGGCAGGACAACGGAGTGCAATAGGTGGAGACAGTAGCATGCAGCTAAGCACTGACAAGGGCATTACTGTAGCACGACCCAGAACAGTCAGCACAGGACACTGAGTAAGTACGATGAATCTTAATTCACACAATGGAGTACATTGCAATAGAATGTAGCAGAGTCTAATGCATTACAGAACCAAAAGATGCAGCACAGAATATAACTAGAGCAGGATCTCAGAGTTCTGCAAACACAGGGGCATCCGAGGCAAGAAGCAAATGCACAAGCCGACTGTGCATCCGCTGACTGCACGCTGTCGATTGCACCCACTGTGACTGCATGCGCAACCTAATCTAGCACACACGGACACTGACCGGCAGCGCGCACACACACAGCTGACGGAAGGAAACAATCTCGGTGCCTCTAGGACCCAACCGCAGCCCATGTGATTCACCCAAACACCCCCCCCCCCCTTTCCTCTGCAGTGTTTTTGCCCCGCTAGTCCCAATTCAATGCGGGGAAGACCGCGCCGCCTGTGAGCTCCAAGGACTCTCGGTGTCCCGCATGCCGCACCGCGACAGATGAAGGCCGGCACCGAACGTGCCCCGTGCCAGTGAGGCGTTAGGAGCAGCGGCCGACAGCACAGAACGGCGCTATGCTATCGCGCCCATCTACCGCAGCCCCAGGGATGGCGACCGCAGTAATGTAACATCGCATCGGCGCTGTACGCCGGGTACGAGTATTAGGAAGAGACAGTCGGGGCTGGGCGGAGGAGGGGTATCACAGAAGGTGGGAGGAGAAAGAGATGTGCGTGCCTGCTTCTACACGACCGCCGACTTCTGTTCGGCTTTTTAATGTTTTGTCTTCTCGAAGGTAAACTCTCTCTCTCTCTCTCCTGTAAGCCATCCACAGTTGCGCAGCGCGCCCAGTGGGTGCAGAGGAAATGTCCGGTCTGCAAGAGACTGTCGTCTGAGGAGACGCGCACACATAAAGAGGAATGGGCTATACGGTAAGCCGACTGTTCTCTCATCAGCGTCTGGTTTCGCTGCAAAACGTTTGCATTCTGTTACCAACCCTATTGCGGTCTTAGCTCTCAATACAAAAAAATCCAGTTTTTCAAATACAGTCAGTTCACTTGCCTTGTTGCCCATTAAAAGACGCAGACACGTACTGTACTGTGCAGTTCGCATCATGTGAACTCTTCGACCGTTTCCGTCGGTACTCTTCATTTCATCAGACCGTTGCCGTATTGTAAGGTACTGCAAGACGCGACAATTTCGACGATCTGTTTTTTTTTTTTATCGCAGACGCCGCTTTTGGAGTAATTAAAGCAAACTCTCCTGTTTACGGTCCTCGGTTTTTCTCCGCGTCGCCGCGTTCAGTGTCCCCGCCAATTAATAGTTCACATGGGCTGCAGCAGGACTGTTCCCTCGACAACGCGTGTTTCCAGCCAGCAAAACAGGCAAGCAGAGGAAAAACTGCTCTTTTAAAAGCAAGGAAAAAAAGAGGAAACTACAAGCTGTAGCCTAGATCGTGCTAAAGGTTATTCTTTAGTTCACTTCCATGTTCATCTAAATCAGAAATGGAAAAACTTCATTGCGAACCACCCCAAAAAACGGAGCTGTAACTGAACAGCTGTGCTCCCGTGGTGAAGTCTGCTGCATGAGCCAGTTCAAGGTGCAGGGAAGTTTGCGAAGAAAGGACTAACATTGGACCTAACAGGTCCCCTCTGGTCTGGAGACCAGAATTAGACGAATGAAGGTTGTGAGGTGGGGAGTAGGGCGATAATAGTTCAGACAGGTACTGAGGTGCCAAGCCATGCAGAGCCTTATAGGTGAGCATGAGGATTTTAAAGTCTACACGGAATTTGACCGGAAGCCAGTGCAAGGACTCCAGGATAGGAGTAATGTGATCATTTGCACTAGACCTGGTCAGGATTCTTGGTTGCTGAATTTTGGACATACTGCAGTTTGTTCAAAGTAGATTTAGATACCCCAGTGAGTAGAGCATTACAGTAGTCCAGTGGTTCTCAAACTTTTTGGACCAAGTACCACCCCTAATCCAACCAAAGCATCCAAGTACCACCTACAAGTCATGATCTCATAGGAACCCCAGAAATTCTCAATGAACAACATGAGTGCGCGTGCACACACACTCACACATACATATAATAAATATTATAATAATAAACTTTATTTGATATAGCGCCTTTAAAGGTGGCTTCTCAAAGTGTTTTACAGAAAAAAAAAACATTAACAACAACTAATAAAAAAGCACCATTTCAGTGAGAGGGGTGAGCCTGTTTAGTCGAGCAAAGCAGATGTGAATTAATTTTTCGAGCCTTGATACAATTCACAACAGAGTCTAACAGATTTTAAATCGTCAGGCATTTTCTTGACGGCAAAGGTCTCGCGGTGGATGTTGTAATGCGTACATTAATTTCTGGAGCAACCTCTCTAATTCGTGCACCTACACCGCTGTGTCGGCTTGTCATTGCTCTAGCACCGTCTGTACAAACTCAGACCCATTTTATCCAGTCGAGGCCATTCTCTTCGATAAATTCATTCAGAAGCTGAAATATGTGCTCTCCTGTAGTTCCTGTTGGTAGCGGTTTACAGAACAGAAAGTCCTCATGGGACATGCCCTCAAACTCGTATCTAACGTAAACGAGCAAATTGGCCAAATCGACTACAGACTCATCTAATTGCAGTGAAAAACATCTGCTCATCTTAACGCGCTCTGTCAGCGTACTTTTGATATAATCCTTCATTTCAATAATTCTCTGAGTGACTGTGTCTTTCAGGGGGAGGGGGGCAGCAGGTCGAGCTGTTTAGCAGCTTTTTCTCTACACATAATACGTGTCAGCTCTTTTGCCAACGGTAAATTAGGTTCTTCAAAAATAGTGTAGCTTACCTGCTTTAGCAATCCGCAAGCTTGCATTTTTCCGCGTTTCCGTTTTTATTTCCGTATTTATTGAAAGTTTTTATTTCATGCGCATGGGAGCGAAACAGAGACGCTCGGTGTATTTTTCTCAAATTAGAACAGTTCTTAAATATTTTTCTGTTATCACGCTTTCGTGAGCTCACAAGATTACCAGCGTTCGTAGCACGTATTTCTATGCATTCCTGTGTTTAGAACGTTGGCATTGTTCCAAAATCACGCACATTCTCCTTCCTCCCTATTTGCTGGAGATACAGTAGCTTTTCTTAAATACAATTGGTCACTTGCGTCCCTAGCACGCATTCCTATAGAGTGGTATAGAATTAGAGTATCTCTTGTGTCCACTGAAGTATTAGCGCGCACTGTATCTTAGTACGTAGGCTGCGTATTCGACACGTATTAAAATACAAAATATGAAAACCCGTCCCGATTTTTCAGCGCACACGACACAGTTCCAGGGTCATTTGGCGTATCACTTGGCGGCACTCCACGTACCACTGCCTGTACGCGTACCACAGTTTGAGAACCACTGCAGTAGTCAATTCGAGAGAAAACAAATGTGTGGATCAGCTTTTCAGCCACAGTTAGTGATAGCATAGGGTGTAGTCTAGCGATATTTCTGAGGTGAAAAAAAGATGTTTTGACAATATGCTGCACATGTGGGTCGAATGTTAAGCCAGAATCGAATATAACCGCAAGGTTTTTCAATTTAGATTGAAGCTCAAGTACAGAACCATCCACAGACAGGGTTACAGGACTGGCTTTACGAAGTTGATGGGGGTGCCAATAAGCATGACTTCAGTCTTGTCGCAGTTAAGATGAAGGAAATTTTGAGTTTTTATGTCAGAGATGCAATTAGATAAAATAGAGAGAGCCACATCAGTGTCAGGTTTGGTATGGATGTATATTTGAGTATCGCCAGCATAGAAATAAAAACTGTGGCCATGTGATGACCAAGTGGAAACATGTAAATGTTGAAGAGCAATGTAGGAGAAGTCTCTCTTTGGTACATTAAACGGAGCTCCTGACTTGCTCATTAAAGTTCCCATGGCACTCAGTGTAAGAGTGGTGGCTTTCTGGCTGAATTCCACTCTGGGCCTGAATAATCTAGTCACCCTAAATCGTCCCCTTTAATTCATGGTGGATGATGTGCACCCCTTCCAATATATTAAGTGTTTTAGATCCTCGGAGAGGAAATGCACTGTATGAAAATTGCTAGAAATTTCAGGTGTCCCTCACCGATGCTTGGGGATTACATTCCTAAAGAGGTGGTAAATCCCCGAGTCTGTGGGAAACAGGGGGTCAGGTTACCACAGTGGCATGTGTCAAAATCAGCAATGGCTAACACATTGTGTAGATTCTCCCCTAAAATTCACCAATTCCGAAACAGGAATTTAAAATTCATCATATGAAAGTAATGAAATAAAACAGTAAAATGGAGCGTTGTTTACCCTGAATCCCGAGACCTGTACATGACCAAAGACCCAGACTCAGGAGAGCACTGGAGTCACGTGTCGCAGGCTGGTGTGAAAGGTGTGAAACTGCAGGTGCACCAGGGAGATGCACCAGACGAGACAACAACACCACATCCTGAGCTGGCGGCACTTTCTGAAGCTTTCCGGGAGCATAACCGTGAGTGAGCTGGGGCTTCCCGCGCTTGGGAAGAGTAGCACTCGATATCGAAACCGGGTGGGAGAGCCCCGTGGTGGGGCAGGGACGCCTGTAGCACCTCGTCCCTGGATGATGAACACAGGTCATCCACATCATCAAGCCGTCCTATGTGCCCTAGTCCTATGTGCCCTTTTACGAGTGTCAGATGGCAAGCCTGCAAGATAAATTTGCGTGCATCAACTTAACCGCCCAGTGCTTCTGTCCTTCAATATGGAAACGTCACATTCGTAGGGGTACAATTAGGGATTCCAGTGGAATTCCCACAAAAATCTATGGAACTGCTACCATCACCATTCCAGGATTGTGGAGTAATATAATATAATAATAAACTTTATTTTATATAGCGCCTTTAAAGGTGGCTTCTCAAAGCGCTTTACAGGATGACAATAACAATAAAATAAGAAGAATACAACAATAAATAAGAAGAATACACAAGATAAGACACAATTACAATTACAATTACAACAATACAACAATAACAGTAGAGGAGACCGTGGAAGGTCGTACTAAGAAGAGCAGAGGGGTGAAGAATGGAACCAGTTCAGTAAAGGCTTTTCTGAAGAAGGGGGTTTTGAGTCTGGATTTGAAGGAGTTTAGAGAAGGTGACTCACTGATATCCTTGGGCAAAGAATTCCAGAGCTTGGGGGCATAACAGGAGAAGGCCCTTAGAGTACACCACTATTAAGCCACAAAACACTTCTATGTCCTCAAAGACCCCATTGGCTTTGCCGTGCAATGTCAGTCGGGTCAGATCAATCCCCCTGTAAAAGCCGGCAACTGCTCCGTTTTCCTCCTTTTGTTTGCTCTGTGTTGCTTGACGGAACGATGTCATTCAAACCTGCAGCTCCGTTTGAGGGGAATTGCTAAATCGGGTCCCGTCTCACAGGTGTCGACATGAGTCCTCCGCTCGCCGTACTCAACCTGGGCCAGAGGAAGACGAAGTGCAGAACGTGGGGGAAGAAGAACGACAGGCCTGTAAGCTGGTTCATTCACATGCAGTGCACAGACGTCTCAATTAACATGCAGTGTGCAGCCTTTGAGTTAACAAGAGTCCCCTTATAGGAAAGTGCAGAAGCAGCTACTGCTCCTCTGCTGTTTGGGATAAAAGATACGAGGTGCGTGCAAGGATACTGGCTCTAACTGTCCTGATTTAGTCTCCAGTTTGTAGTAAGACAGTCTGAGCACGCACCTTTGCGTCAGGTTAGAGGAAATGCCTTGGCGGACCATCTCATGCAGAGATATTGCTTGGGAGGCACTCGGCGTCATTTTGACTTTTTCCCGTGCTGCATGTTTATCATGCTAACTGACTTCGAAAAGGATCATGTACTCGTTTGTGGTGTCTGTAGGCTGTAGTGATGCTCCAAACAAAATAAAACCATGGCTGGTTTCAAAGGTGTCCTTGGTGATTAGGGTTATTGACGGGAACATGAAGATGTTACCTTGCACACGATGGATCACAATGAACCTGTGACGCTGAAAGTCAAGGCAGTGTTTGTTCTGCTGCTGGTCTCGCAATAAGCAAAATAAATGCGGTGTCTCAGATTTCAGTTCATGATGGAGGAGTAACGTGAATGCTCCCCTTCAGGCCAGACCGCAGGCAGATGTCTTCCATATTGTTTTCCCTTCTGCCACTCTCCATCGCTGCTCCCCCGGTAGTCTAAAGCACACAATTATCAGGTTTGCTTTAACTGGCTATAAATAACAGTGCTCTCCTTTCCCTGCTTCTCTCCACCCTCCCTGTCCCTGTTCTATTGCTGATTCTCCCTCCTCTGCTCCACTGTCTCTTTCTATTGCTTTTCTGTCTCTCTTCCTTTGTCTTTCACTTTTTAAAAACAAATTTGCCCTAATTGTTCTCTTAGCCCAGTGCCTAAAAAAAGCTAGTCAGCTGATCAACAGACCCCGAGAGAGACGTATTTTTACATGCAGGTGTGAGGCGAGTCATGCTAGTCTGAGCTCTGCTCTGTGCAGCAGCAGTGCTCAGGGGCCTGTGACGAAAGCTCCCCGCCTTATCTCTGAAACGCAGATGCAAGACCACTGGGGTGTCCCGTCCTCGCCCTGGAGGGCCAGCGTGACTAGAGGGTTTCATTCAGAAATACCAGGCAGGCATACCAGGAGCTGCTGAAGAGACCTAGAGTACCTGCAGACACACTGGCTGTTAAAACAGCAACCTGCTGCATTAAGATGCTATTGAAACCAGTGACCCTGGGCCTCCACCTTTTCAATTTTCCCCCTACAGCAATGACATTTAATTTCATGCGGCTGGCAGTGCTTCTTGTCCTGCCATGTAAAAAACGCTCATGGACAATCATGAGCTTGGAGTGCACAATTGCGCGACTGGAAAGTTTTTCCCCCAAATTCCCCAGCAGAATAGACCAACTTGATCCAGAGCAATTCTATACATGGAAAACATTGTGATTGCCATCAGGTCTCCTTGGAGCTGTCTGGACCTGCATCTGACTGCTTTGCTCTGGAGCACGGAGTGGGAACATGACAGGACAGAACAGGTGCTCTATTTCTCGCCTTCTGTAAGTGAAGGCGGGCGGCAGCTGCTAAGATTATAAAGCCAACTGTGAATAATTAGTCCCTTCTGGCTCTGTCTGGCAGGCTTGTTCTGTGTATGAGGGTTTTGCATACATAAGGCATGCATGTGCGAGTCTATCAGAGCTATCGCCGCTCTTCCACTCTGCTGCAAGACCTTGCTTGCTTCATTGATCCTCAATAACAGTGGTGGCCTTGCTGCCAAATACTCTCAAACAATCAAGCACTAGCTAAGAAAATCCGAAATATGGGTCAGAACGATCTCAGATATGACAGACTATTTGTCAGACGAGCGTGTCTCAAGAGGCACTGAACTAGGGCATCAGTAGCTTCAGCTGTGAAATCAGAGAAGTGGGGCCTAAGTGTTACCCACAGAACACACCACATGGGCCACTGGGGAGACAGGAAAAGTAGCTTGTATAGAGACTAGAAGAGCAAGTGAGAATAGAGAAGAATCCACCCTGTCCTGCCATGTTGTTAGATAATGGTGCATTTGGAATATTTGGAATAACTATTGGAATGACTTATTGTCCAAAATAGTGCAAATGGCTCAGCACTGGCTATGTCCCACGAGGCTTGAGGATCATAAAATAGTAAGGCACCAGCAGTTTTACTAAGTGTGCTGTGTTAATGGGAAAGACGGCTGCTATAAGCGACTTCAGAAGATGTGAATGTTGGTGCATGTGCCCTCTGAAGGCAACAGCAGACAAGGCTAATGTTTACATTAGACAGCTTCAAGGCAACAAACAATACACTGAAATGAACAAACAACTTAGTCCAGAAGAAGCTACTGAACTCTCATCTATAGGTTCCCACAATTCACAGCTGTGAAAATATAGTGGCGTCATTGCTGGACACTGATAGAACTGTAACAGGATGTTTTTTTTGGTAGCACACTACAAAATTGCCCTTTTTTCCTAATCTTACCCCCACCTGTCAACACCAGGGTCCTCCAAATTGCAGTCCTGGAATACCCTTAGCCTTTTGACCCTCTTCCAAGTCAAGACAGATGTGGAATTCGGGAGATGAGTTCTGACTTGCAAAATGGCATGTGTGGGGGGTTGGATCTATTCCTGCATGTTTTCCGGTTTTACTCCAGCCTTAGTTTTTAGGGGGTTTTGACAAAATCTGAGAACTTAAATTGACCCCTGGGGATAAATAAAGTATTTTAAAGAGAATTGAAGACACTGCCTGGTTTGAGAAAAGAAACACATTCATGCTTTCCCTCCCGTGCTCCTAGCCCAGGGCAACATTCCAAGAACTATTTCAGAATCAGGAATGGAGGGATTTCCCCTCTTCTACGAACTGCTCCGGCTTTTGTCATTACTGTTGTTGCTTTGGTTTGGTTTTGAAAACCCTTCCCTTTATTCTCAGCTCTGTTGTGGCTTATTCCCCTGCAGGTTTTTGTGGAATTCCCCGTAAATACCCAAATAGACAAATTTCAGCCTCTTTGAAGATGAACCTCTTCAGCAACAGACGGCTTTGTGCCTGAAACCAGTAAAATCAAAAGCAGAAGTCTTTGGGACACACATCCTCTTTTTTTTTAAACACGTTATTTCTATTTTATGCAGTGTTGTTTGTGAACAACCTCCTAGAGGTTGACTTGTCCACCATTAAGGCTGGCTGGAAATCAGTACTTCGGTTTCAAGATGCACTCCAGCCATTACCCTAATTCTTGACTCTGCATTTACGCCTACTGTACGTGGTAAAATGCTTAGGTTTGCATTCAGAGAACTGTTCAGCACTGTGAGCTTTAGTAAAGGTGGTACCTGAGGTAATACAACAGTTTAACCTTTTAACAGGAGAGATTAAAGCTCCCGCCTTTCCATTTGTGAAATACAGCTCATAATACTTTGGCTCACCTTTAAATGTGTGAAAGGTTTGGCTTTTGATTCAGTGATGTCATAATTCCATATACGCCTGCTGTCATTTCGCACTCTTTGGGCTCTGGCCCTACTGTCTCTTGTTGCTTCACTGTGAAGGAAGTCAAATTCTTATCTCACACTTCCACTCTCCAACGTACACAAATACTTGCTGGCTGCTCACACCCCTGCCTGCAGCTGTACCCTTGCACCTGCCTCCCAGGTTCATTCCTTATACGTGAGGGAGGTTCTTACTTTGACCTTTGGCCAGGACTACCTTTTCATATTCATCGCCACATTTTGCCATAATTCAAATTATACTGAGCTGCTGAAGGCCCTTCCTCCCATAGTCCAAAGACATACGGTTAGGTTAATTGGCTGCTGTAAAAAACTGGCCCTGGTGTGAGTGTGTGCGTGTTTGTGTCCATGTGTGTCCAGAGGTGGACTGGCATCCTTGTGCCCAATGCTTCCTGGAATAGGCTCTGGGCCACGGTGACCCTCAATTGGAGGTGGTGATGAGGAGATGCTGAAGACGTTCTCCTTGTTTAGCGAGAAACAAAGCCTTCTTCTTCTCTCTCTCACCCCCCCCCCCCCCCCCACACACACACACTCACTGCCTCTCTTTCCAGATCCCAGGGGCTGCTATGGACCGAGTGAGTGTGCTCTGGCGCCTCCGCCGGCGGGTGAAGCGGGGCTTTGTGTGCATGGCGCTCTTCTGCGTGGCGATGGGATTCCTGTATGCCTTCTGCGCTGAAAACAGCGTCACCGCCACCGACGCCATCTTCGGCACGAAGGCCCGCACGCGTGCCCAGCTCAGACACCACTGGCCAGGCGTGGAGCGGGTCCTAAGGGGGGCATCTGGCAATCCAGGGAGTTCCGTTAAGCAGGGAAGGTCACCTCCTTCCCTTCCTGCCTCCAACACCAGTGCCAAAGCGCCCCCTCACGCGGTCAAGGGAGATGGACACGGCTTTCTGTCTCGGGTGGTGACCCCCTTTCTGGGGCACCTGTTAGAAATTGTGAGAGGCACGGGACAGAAGAAAGAAGGGGCAGTGGGAGATTTTTTTCGGGGCCAGGCCAGCCTGGGCCAGGTGTGGAATGAGGAAATGTCCACCTCCATGCTGAGCAAGAGGCTGAAAAAGGTGGTGCAGAACTACCAGGTGAGCAAGGACAACACGGAGGTGGGGAAAGAGTGAGGAAGAAGTGGGAAGAAAGGAAAGAAACAGCAATTCAGATGTGTGTTTAACATCACGTTCTTCAACTGGACAGTGTGAGGAAGCAAAAACAAAAAAATAACGGTTAGATGTATTCTAGTGTAGGGTATGTGTAGAGTTTAAAACATGAGCAGTCATGTTAAAAAAAATCGACAGTGCACTAGTTGCATCTTACTTGGAATGTTGTGCTATAATTAACTGTTACCCCATAATCAGTGTGAAGGAGATCAACTGTTCCTTCCGGAAAAAAAAAAGGGATCTGAATCTTTTTAGAATGCAATTGATATGGCTGCACGAGACACTTCATTATGAATAATTTATTGCATTTTATATACAGTGATTTTTATCTAAAAGCGTTGACCACTTCAAGGGGAACTGCAGTCCCAATTTCTCCGACTGGTTATTACATCTTGTTAACAAAATAAATGAATTGACGGGATCACCAAATTGGACAAATTCCGAATGAAGCACAGAATTGTTAACTTTGTGGAAGTACTGCAAGTCGCCATATTGTCTCAAACCCCTGGTCTCACCACGGGCATGAGCGAGAGACTGTGCAAATTGAGATGTGGAGCGCCCCTTCCTGCTCGCTAGTCACTGCATAACATAATGCGATGTATGAGCAAATACATACAGGTTGTGCAGCAGACCTTTTACTGCAGAAATGCGCAGTGTGCAAATCTGCAATGCTATCTGAGCTATCTTAAGAGATGTATTGACAAGCCTGTTTGTTTACAGTGCAATCATTCTGAATCGCAGAATATGAATTCTGAATCGCAGAAAATTTTGTTATGTAAATCTGAGGTTTTGCGTGTTACTGTGCACATTTTACTTTCATTGTGGTTTGAAGTGCACTCATCAGTGCCGATTCTTTTTAACCCCGAACCCGGTTTGCTCAGCTGGGTTTCTGCAAGCCCTGAAAGCCATTGACCAAGCCGACTCAGGACTCTTAGCAGCAACACAGACCTGGAGGCACAAGCTGAAATTAAGTCACATTTGGCATTTTAGTTGTTTTCTTTGTTTGATTTAATGTAAAGTGCTTTGAGATGTTGGGATATAAAACTTTTTACCGTTGTAACTGTCAAGACTTGAATCAGTGGCCCTGCTCGTTACTAATGAGAACGCTTGCTCTGCTGTGCTCTGTGTTCTCCCCTGCCTCACCATCCACACCAGGCCATGAATAAGTATGGGGTGCACTTTGAGCGGCTGGCCAGTCGCAGGCGCCGGCGCCTCACCGGAGAGGAGCTGCTCTGCGAGCTGAAGGACAAGGTGGCAGTGACCTCACTGACCCCTGACCTCCCCCCCTTCTCAGAGCTCTCCTGGGGCTCCCAGCTTCCTCCCCACCTGGTAACAGCTCACCTGGGGCCCTACAAGAGCTGCGCTGTGGTGTCCTCCGCAGGATCGCTGAAGAACTCCGGACTGGGCAGAGAGATTGGTGAGCAGGGCGGAAGGGGGGAGGAGAGGGAGGGGAAAAGGACAGAGTGGAGGAGACGGGGGGGGGAGCGGGAGAAAACGAGAAAAGCTAAGAGGAGAACAGAAAAGGCATGTAAGACTGGACTACCCTGTAACACCACATATTCTAGTTCCCCCATTCTGAGGTGTCTGATCTCACTGCAGCATGCACCTCTTGCCCTTGTAAACAAAAAAAAGGGACATGTACAGTATATACTCTGACACGTGCTGACTGGCCATGTCACACCCTTTTTAATGATATCCTGCACAATTTCTCAAGCTCTGGGCTACTCATGTTTGTCACATACAGTACGTATACGGATGTACCTTCTTAGCTTCCTGCTTTGCTCCACCCTGTCAGGCAACACATACGTGAACCCAAAAGTACAAAAACGAGATGTCATGCAGAAATCACACAGATGAATTTTTAGAAAGGTCTATCTGTATCGGCCCGTAGGAAAAAAACGAAAAGTCTCCGTGCAGTTTAAACTGTACTTAAAGTAGAGTAGTCAACAATTTCATCCAGAACAGAAAGACCACAGTTTACAAATTAAACCATCTACCCTATCGGTACATACGTTAGAGGACCTTAAGATGCACTAAAAATGACAATGAACTGTAAATCACAACCATGCAGGCTTCAGTAAGTCACCTGTGAACAAAAACTTCTCTCAGGGTCCTGTAACAATTTTACATGGACTCTGGAGTGAGCTGTTCCCTCAGTTACAGACATCACATCTTCTCAGTGGGGTTGCTCCCTTGAGATTCCTGACTGTCTAGTGCACGTGTTTATACGCAGTCCAGTGTCCAGTGTTAACAAGCATGCTTGTGAGCAGAGTGATGGCAGACTAGCTATTAACAATGCTCACACACAGCTTTCAGAGTGCACACATTAGTGCTTAAATGATACAAGGAACTCATCCAGACAGTTCCTGGGTATGTCGTACTGGCATACTCCACAGCCCTTGAGGTACATGAGTGCTGTGGTTTTAAATACATTTCCATGTAGTCTGTACGTGGGCCCTGTGGTTCGTGTTTCATCGTGCATTCTGAAGAAAGCTGCTGGGTTGACTTAATCAGGGATTTTGAGACTTGCAGCAGGTCCGCTTGACCCCCCAGGTCAAGACTAAAAAGGTTCTGTTCCTCCAGCTTGTCAGTACACAACATTGCCTTAAGCCCCAGTAATAAGCCTCGAAGTAATATGTGTTCTATAACGTGGCCATCAAAGCTGTTCACAGTCTTCTACATGAGGTCTTACTGGTGTGTTACACAATTAATTAAAACATAGCGGCACTTGATTGAAACTCTACGCTTTTAACTGTATATTCGAGCATTTTCTTTGAATTGCTTCCCCATGTGGTCTTGAAGATGTAAATGATGGGTCACCATAATGAAATCATTTACATGTCGTTTGCATGCTATATGTCTTTTTCCTAAGTAGGTTCCTGTAGCTCAGTGCTTCCCATGTTGTATTAATACAGGATTTGTGTTTTTCCTACCGCCATGCAAATGGCAAAACTTGTTTACCAGGCATTTGTCCAGTCTTGAATTTACTCAAAACTTTTTATTTCATTTGTTGCTTCTACAGCAGTCCTCGTATTATGGTATTATCTGCAAACATAAATAAAGTGTCCCAGAATCTAGATCATTGGTCATTCTCTATGGCCATAGTGGCCATGACTTAGTTCTACACGTTCAGTTACTAAACACTAGTAGCGTCTATTAATAACATCTGCAGATATGAGAAGCTAACCTACAGTACAACCAATTAAGATGTGATCTGTGAACTGTCAGTTTGATCACGGTTCTCTAAGCAGCTAAAATAGTTTTGAGGTGTTCGTTTGATCTAGGCAGTACAGAAGCAGGTGTGCTTCTTCCTAAATTGCTCGCTTAAAAAAAAAAACTCCCCTTCAGCTCAGTTCTCTGACTTTCTTCTTGCTGCTTTGTTGTTGTTGTTGTTGTGTGATGAAGATAGCATCGCTGCTGGTCACAGACTGTGGTAAAAGCGCTGCAAAATTGCAGGAAACTATGACGTACTGTACACACTTCCTCTTCGAAAACTCAGTCTGCACAGATTTTGTTCTCATTTCGTCTTCAGCAGTCTTATTACAAAGTAGTTTCAATCCCAGAAGGCCATCAGGGCTGACCATTGTCAGTACCGAGACAGGAAACACCGGAAAACCAGGAATTCGAAAACATTCCTTCCACGTGTACAGAAATATGGAGAACCATCTTTGCCCTGCCCCATGTCAGACCCGTTCTGCAGATCACTCATGTTTAAAGTCTCATTGATACCCACCTTACAAAATACCATTACTTGCATAGCAGTTTTTTTATTTTTGTGTCTAGCACTGCTGTTTCTTTTTGGAAGGGTTTGTCGAGATGCTAGTGGTCCTGTTGCAAGAAGTGAGCTGTGCTGCTTGAGACAGAAAGGTCACAGGGCTTGTGGGGTCATTTCATCCCTGTCTAGAGTCAGACTGTATGATTCTGGGAGTCTGGACTTACCCTAACATTGAGCATTGTTGGTACACTACGGAGTGTCGGGTGTCTCTATTAAAACTGTCTGCTCCTTCTCCTTTCTCCAGATTCCCATGATGCTGTATTGCGGTTCAATGCTGCTCCAACAGGGGGGTACGAGAAAGATGTGGGCACCAAAACCACTGTGCGCCTTATCAACTCACAGGTAATAGGGCCTGTCTTTAGCCTGGGTGCATCGCCTTCCTGATCAGTGCATCAGTGAGCCAATGAGTCAACATATCAATCCACCAGTGTGCCAGTCAGAAAAGCGTCATTCGGTTGGTATGTTAGTAAACATTCCAGCTCAGGAGTCGTTATGGGAATGCTATATGAAAGATCAATCAGAGTATGAGTATAGGTGAAGCAGTGTTTGTGGATTTAACAATCCGTATGTATGTGTAATTATGTGCAATTTCTTTTGCTAAGGCTGCTGGTATCATAAGGTAGACTTCACTGTGTGTTCCTAGGTAATGGCTTCAGAGGACCACCACTTCCTGTCCAGCTCCCTCTACAGCGCAGGGACCCTGGTAGCCTGGGACCCTGCTCCCTTCTCCTCCAACCTCGCCGAGGTGAGACTGTGCCAGGCGAGCAGCAGGGCAGCCGTTTCTGCTTTGGCAGACTCCCTTGTCTGTTTTACCATCACTGTAATCGTCATGTTGTTATATTATTCATCCGAAGGAACTTACAGCAACACAATGTTACTGAGCAGGCAGAGCAACAACGTTCAAAATTCTCACTACTAATAAAAAGCACGGGGTGGGGAGGCAACAGCCACAATTGGCTAACAGCACACGTATACTCGACAAAAAGCAGCACAACTGCTTCTCAGCCAATGAAGGACATCTGAAACTGATTGATAGATCAGTTGCTGCACTACGGTCCTAGACTCTGTGGAGTTCAGTGTAGTACCTCTCCGAGTTTCTGCCCTTTGTTCTCTGTCCTGTTAACATACTGTGCTGTGTGAATCAACTCACCACCCTTCTCCCTCATATTTGGCATAATGTTCATAGCTGGTGGAACTCTGCTGTGTTTGTATGAACTAACTTCTCTTTCTCTCCTCTCCCTCCTGTGCTCCCTCTCTCCATCGCAGTGGTACAATAAGACCGATTACCCCATCTTTAAGCAGTACCAGAAGTACCGCCTCCTGCACCCTCAGCAGCCCTTCTACATTCTGCACCCGAAGGTTGAGTGGCAGCTATGGGAGCGAATCCAGGAGAACATGGCCGAACCCATCCAGAAGAACCCGCCCTCTTCGGGGCTTCTGGGTAAGCCCACAACACAGAGACCCCGACCCCTCTGTCTGTCAAACTGCCACATGGTCTCTCAGGGCTCTGTCAATATTAACGGTCACCACCCACTGTCTCCCACTGTCTTTGTGCTGCCATTATTCTAGATGGAAAAACCCACTTGGTCAATATCTTTCTACAGACACCACCCTGTCTCCATAAAACACTGCTTTGGAATAGTCTGTGATGAGGTTAGTGTGTGCGTGTTGCAGTCACAACTATGTCAACCACAGACGTTGCACTGATGATGTATTACTGAATGGCCTTACGGCACAGTTTTAATGTCATTATTCATGTATGCACATTAAAGACAGTCCTGGTCTGGTCACATTTTGTCACAAATTGTAGGGCAAGTCTTGATAATGTCTTCCTGTGTGTCTGTTACAGGCACAGTCCTGATGATGTCAGTGTGTGAGGTGGTACACCTGTATGAGTTCCTGCCCTCCCGGAGGAAGACAGAGCTGTGCCACTATTACCAGCGCTTTTTTGACGCCGCCTGCACTCTGGGGGCCTACCACCCTCTGATGTACGAGAAGAACTTGGTGAAGAGGATGAACCGGGGCACAGACAAGGAGATCTATCAATATGGCCGGGTCACCTTACCGGGACTGGCCACCCTCAACTGCACGGCACCCAGAGTGCACTGACTGCTGGAGAAAGCATGCAGATTTGGTTCTACTGCTGTGGGCTGACCCCACAGTAGTGGGGAAAAGCTGACAGGCACACCCCCACCCAGTAATGTGGATAAGCGTTTGCTATCTTCACACTACAGTGCCACTCACTGAAGCACCGTGAGTGGAGCACACTCATCTTCAGCTCCAGCTGCTGGTTGCTTTAGCGATATTTGAGTATCCATGCCTGGGACACATTTGCTCACCGGAAGATCATGTCACAGTGGCAACAGAAATCTGTAGAACATTTATGGCATCATAGAATTGTCTTAGCTGTTATTTTCTAATATCCTCTAGCAAAGCAACCCATCCCATCCTGGAGATACCAAAATCAGCTTTTGACACCTGCCTTGTGGTCACTATCCTTCTGCTGTCCCTGTCCACACTGACTGGTACTCATGCACGCATATTAATGAAAGCACCAAGCGCTGACATCTGCTCTCAACGCAGTGTCCAGATGTAAAGAGCATAGCTCTCACTCTAGTCTCCAATACTGGGGGCTGCAGGCCAGTCCTGCAGTGACAGGCGGGTTGTCTGATCTGATCTGGCCAATACCAGAGTCCCAAGGCCCTCATCTCCTGCTGCTCTGCTGTGGCACGAGGTGGCGTCTTTAGCATCTACAGCCTGACCTCATACAATAAACATCTGTCTAACTCTTGTTCCCATTTGGAGTGTTCAGCCTTCCCTCGGTGTAAGATAATCACCAACTAAGAATGGCTGCAAGTGAGATGGAAGCCATTCAGCCCATTAACCCCAGCTCGCTCGATAGCTTATTTCTATGAGCTGGATCTGATCCAACGATCCTAAATGCACTTCCTTGTGGCTTCTAATTGTACTGTCATGTGTTACTAGTTGTGCCGTTCAGAAAAAAAAGAAAAATAATCCATTGGGCTTTGTTTGACAATAGCTTTCTGGATTTTTAAACAACTGTGGCAAAGCCCCTCAGAATCTCAAATCCTCAAGACTGCCAGGAGTCAATACCTTCAAATTATTTGGGTATGGCCTGTCCGGTTATTCATCTTTCTATGGAAGTAATGGCCTTTCTGGAACGAAACTGCCATTAGGATTCAATTCTTCAGGAGCACAGAATGGAATAAAAGCCAAAAGAACGTGTAGCTCTCCAGAACATGAACTGAAGATGGGATCCTTTAGGAGAGGTGTGTGGCAGAGTTCCAGTTTCTAATTTCTGGTACTATATATTCACTCGACTGGTTGATAGCACGAAGACCAGAGGTTGTATTTTTCACCGTTGCTACTTGTCACCACAGTTTTGGGTTGTCTTGTCAGCATGTGAAGTATTAAAATATGTAGGAGGTGGAGGAAGAGATAGTATTGTTCCAGTGACATCTCTCCCCTTGCCCTATCAAGAGCGTCACAGGTCTCCACAGCACATGTCCAGTTTTTAGCGAAGAAGATGTCCCTCAGGTCCCCCGTATGTGCAGTTATCACTGGAGGTGGCTGTCATGAATTGAATACAAGGAGTGTTGAATTTGTGAGGAGAAAATATTTGTATCAAAAGCCCTGACAGTGTTGTCGGGCTGTGTCAATCCCTCCTTCTGCACGGCTGCTTGCTGCAATTAGGCACCAACGCAGACGAGGCATTGTGGAAGCCAGACACTTATTAGATGTTCCTGTTTTGACTAGTTTAGTAAGCATAAGGACAAAAGAAAGGTTATAAGAGACCATTCTAGTACTAGTACTTGCTAGTCACACTGCGCAGAATGAACTGCCTGCAAGCAACACCAAATTTCCAACAGCCTCTACTATACATTTATAGTCTCTCTAAAGACTAGCCTGATGAGTCCTACTTGTTGTGTTACACTGGGCTATGTTTTCTACTGGTAGAGTCTGTAACATTTAATTTGCCTCGATAGCGCCTGTACAGTGTGTACAGGCTTCTTATTATTTGAAGGCGATCAAAAGGCCTCAATGAAAAGTCTGCAAAGGAACAGGTTAAGGTTTATTCCATGCTGAAAGGAAAATAAAAAAGGAACAACATTTCAACTGTGGAGCCTTCTTTAGGCGTGAAGAATTCTCCACAGCCCAAATGCTGCGTCTCTTTTCTTTGTGTGAAGAGAAACGTGGTCACTTTTCTTTATGAAGGAGTGATCAAGGTGTGGAGAAGGCTCTACAGCCGAAACGTTGTGTTCCTTTTCCTCTCTTTTCAGCATAGAATCAACCTTCACCTGTTCCTTTGTAGCCCACGCCTGCTGACGCAGATACCTGCTTGAACTTCTACAATGAAAAGTCTGCTAACCTTTTCTTTTTCTTTGCCAATGACAACTGTAGATTATAAAACAATTACTGCCACACAATTGCTAGTTAGGCAACTTAAAACCCCTCTACTTGCTGGAGTTGAGTTTATGGTCTGTTTGTGGAATCAGTGTTTTCTGATCTTAGAGCTCCCCCATGTGGACAGCATTGGTGGTAGGACGGTGTGCAGGCAAGATCATTTATTTTTTGGCACAATTGACTAGATGTAAAAGAGATCTGGTCCGATGAATGTTTATCCACTAAAGAAGAGAAAATATTTTTTAAAGAATAACTTATTTTTGTTTTTGCTATTATTGCTGCTACACTACTATTATAGAGTAGAGGCTGTGCAAAGCATGAGCCACTATTCTCATGATTATATGGGGACAAAGCAGCTCCTATAACCCCAAAAACATTTATTTCACAGGTTGTGCGAGTGAGAGACTCAGACTTTGTTCTCTTCAAAGTCTGTGAAATAATGAAATATCAGTTGACCGTTATCGGACACATACACTCTATATGTTTTACATTTCATCATCACTGTCGTAGTTATGTACCATTTCTGTGATAGTTTTGCCTTGGGAAAAAAGAACAGAAAACAGGTCTGGTAGTTTTCCTACAACAGGAGGTAGTGAATTACCAGCTCTGCTACTTGCCCTTGCCTTTGGTACCAGCACCATCTTAATTATAAAACGGAATTAACTAAGAGCTCCTTAATCTAGTTTCAGAGCTGGATGTACCGAGATCCGGCAGCTAAAGAACAGATTTATAGGGATGGCTTTTGGTTGCCCTCAGTGACCTTGACAGCTCTGGCGTTTTCCTTGGTATCCACCAGGGGAAAAAAAA
This sequence comes from Atractosteus spatula, assembly GCF_055471065.1. NCBI lineage: Eukaryota > Metazoa > Chordata > Actinopteri > Semionotiformes > Lepisosteidae > Atractosteus > Atractosteus spatula. Next base: position 70,207,320 of record NC_142708.1, on the reverse strand, counting down.
ACAATGCTGAAAAGATTGACCGATTTCTGTCTGATGAGTGGCCACCACAGTTGCAGGTTCTCCAGGTGAGCTCAGAAATGATGTTGCCAGACCCGTTATTTGCTAGAATCAAGGCTATTCCATACATGTCAGCCAGCTTCCTGTGAACCTGCTTGCTACTATAGCTTTGCACCACTGTGGTGGGGAGATACACTAACTAGTCCAGCCACCTCACAGCTCCAGGATCCATAGCTAGTTTGCCAGCTTAGGCGCCTTTCCATGTGGAGTTTGTCTGATCTCTCTGTGTTTGCATGGGTTTTCTCTAGGTCATCCAGTTTCCTCACACTCCCAAATACTGAGTAAGAAGCTAAAGAACTAAACATTTCTGGTGTGCCCTAAATCAGGCAAGGGTATATAGGAGTCCATGTAAACATACTTAGGTGCCAAAACCTATTTATTGCCAGTACAGGGTTAAAGGTTTTAAGAATATTATGCTGGATAGTTTTTAGGGAAGTTAGGTACTAACCTTCTGAATGTTTATGGTAAATCACGGCACTATCCCAGTCTGATGCAGGGCTACACTGTGAAGGTATGGTAAATGAGAATACAAAGGAATGTATGACTGGAGCAAAAGTGTCTAATTACTGGGCTAATTTGCCACCATGGTTCCCAGATTCCTGCCTGGACCCTTTCCCCTCAAATTTGTCCCAATTCTGTGTACGTTTTGTCTGTCTGAAATACTGTAAACATCTATATAACTGTACTGGAGTAAAGCAAGAGGAGCCGAGTCAGTGATGTGTTTGGACAGTCTTTATGCTGCGTCACGGTGCAGAGCCAGAGATCCATGAAAACTCTTGACTCTGTTTCTCTATCTCCTTGTAGTCACCAATGTGTGTGGGTCTTTACTCGGCAAAGTGTGTGGACAGTCCTTCTTCAGCGTTTCTGTGCAGAGTTTGTGGAAAGCCTCTGCTCGCCGTCACTGAGCCATGATCCCATAATGGGATGTCTAGAGACAGTGTGACTTTGAGACAGCTGGAGAAATAGTTAAAGATGGAGGTAAGAGAGGTAGAGAGCTGAGATGGGTATTCCCCTCTGCTTTCAGACAGGTCTAGATCGGGACATGATAAGAATGACAACACAGACGTGGCAATCTGAGTGAGGTCTGGGGGAGGAGGGGAAAGGGATGATAAAAAAAAAAATGATGAAAGGGAAACAAAATGGTCTTACTTCCTGAAGTTGAGAAAGTGCGGTACAACAGCATTTACAAGATATGTAAACCAGGGATTTCTGAAGACCTGCTAGATGTTTTGTTTTGGCCACTTGGCGGGTGATTTGCTCAAGAAAAGAAGAGGTTCAGACAACATTTAGAGCAAAAACCCAAACACAGCCTTGGGTGACAGCTCAAGAAAACTCGCTCATTTCCACTCTCATACTCCAGGGGGTCTCAAGCCCCAAATGCTGCCCTTCACACATTATTCTCCAATTGGTTATTATGGATCACTCAACTCTCAACGAATTACCTATTAAACTAGAATTAGAGCGTTTTCAATTAAATAACCGAGAACGTTCATTAGTATGAAAGAAATCTCTGCTGGATCGAAGTCAGTCTCTTATCTTGCACACAAAGGACTTCCAGCTTTCTGAGGTCTTGATTCTAACAATTTACCTAGTTCACTTAAAATCCAGTTAAGATTTAAATCTTTATTAAAATCTCTTTGAAGCTTTGGAGAAGGAGTACCTCTGCCTAATTCCACCTTGCGTGAATCGGTTTAGCCCTTCCCATGGTGTGGAGAATTCAAGGAAATTCAGGAATTTAAGGGAATGCAAAAAACGTCTCTTTTGGCCCCAGTTTTACACTTCTCAAGTCTTCACCGACTCATGGTTTTAAAGAGTCCTATAAACCAAGAAGACTCTGCGGGCTGGACTATTACACATTTGAGCTGTGGCTTCCCGTAACAAGAGCCAGCTTGGGGCCCCATTTTAAACCAGGGCAACCCCATGGCGGTGGTGCACCTGCAATTGAAATGGGATTGATCAATGAACCGATTGACCAACAACGCGGGGGGGGGGGGGGGGGAGTTCAGACAGATGTCGCGGTTTCTGCTGCCCCATTTCCTTTTCGATAAACTGCTGCCGCTTTCCATACTGCCACAGTCAAAAAAAAAAAAGATTTCAGTTCCTCCTTTTTTCAGCCGATGAGCACCACAACGCTTCTCCTTTATTGCAACAGCTAAAAGCGAAGCCTTGCTTCGCCACAAACGGCCGCCTCTCACTTCCAGGGCTTCCATCTCCTTATAACATCCGCCCTCTTTTTAGATGCACGCGCATCTGAACGTGGGCATGCGTGAGGAAACTTTCACTGAGCAAAAAGCTCACTCATGATCACAATATTTAAAGAAACTGCGTTATTCCCGTCTAAAAAAAAAAATGCATGATAACCTTTTCATTCCTCTAAAATAAAAGATGCAAAGGGCAGCTGTTAAGCTGTCAACACACAGTTTGCTACTGTTTTTACAGCTGCACATCACCTCTGGACTACCATCTTGGATGACCATTTCTGAAGCTCTGGGCCTGGCTTTGTTGTTTTCTTGAGCAGGGCAGCTGGGGCTCTGGTCTGAGTGTGCTGTACAGAAGCTCCACATTAAAGCCACTGCATACAGTCTTCTCCAGCCCCCAGTGCTCACCACAGACAAACCATACGCTACACTTTACACACCTTCCTCCACATTCATGGTTTCGCACACTCACAGTGTCATGTGAGGCATTCTCAAACCTTTCAGGATATTCTCATAGGCCAGAAACTTCTAAGACCATCTCACATCTCAGAGACTTAATCCAAAATTTGAACCTGGAATCTCACTCCCTCCAAGTGCCAATTACTCAATCAGACCAGCTGTGCCTCATTCCATAGGTTCCCCTCCCCACTAATTAACAGGTGGGCATCTTGGTTCAGGGTCACACCACCAGGTCTGCATTTTACGTTGGAATGGTGGCTTTCTACACTTCTTATTCATTAAGAGGCATAAGAAGCAAAGTTCCAAAGCTTGTGTGGAAGAGCCCTTTTTGTTGGGTAGCATGACAAGGGGGTCTCCACATGAACTGTAACCTTGTCTTTCCATAACCAGTAACCATCTCAACCCAGATAGCAATAGAAATAAACTCTCGGTCAACCCTGGTTGGCCAGGTGTGCTCATTAACCACCTTCTTACTTACCAGCATCCTAACTCAGAACACACCCGAGGCTGCTATCATAACCTAATCCCACCATGCTCACTGCTTCATAACCTTGATGGCCCTGTGGGAAAAGTCAACCTTCACTGCTTCAGGAACCGCTTTTATAGGGAGCCGAAGTCACCAGGTGCAGCCAGTTCTGTGATTTTCTTGTGAGAATCTGTAGAATGTGGCTCTCCTGAATAAAATGATCCCGCCCCTTACTGACTCACCTGTGCTTCCAACCGCAGCTTCGCTACAGCCTGTTACAAAGCCCCTTGTTTTCATCAAATGGATGCAACATGACAGTAATTGTCTCATTAAAGCAGCTCTCATTCTATACATCATAGTATATACTGTACTGTACAGTATAAGGTATGCCTGGTATTTAATCCCCACTCACCACTGCCCTGGAGCTCTGGTGTTGAGCTACACTTGTCCGGTGGTGCTCTCCGCACCAAGAACTCCCACTTTAATGTACAAAGCCTTTGTCTGCTTTAGCCAGTACCTGTTCCGGTCCTGCCCGTTCCAGTCCTAGACTATTCCTTGAATTCCTGATCCTGCCACTCCTGTTTCTGAATCCGCACCGGGATATGAAACATATGAAAGATTTTTCCCAGCATACACATCTTTTATTTTTCCACGGACAGGTCAGGAATGTATCCTCCGTAAATAAGGAGGACTGGGTGTGTACAACTTCACATTGCAGAACCTATGACTGTGAAAGAATGAGGAACAGATATCTAAACAACATACTATTTGTATCCCTGATTGCAATAAAGTTATTTCTGTTAGCAGCATGCCTGAGAGGGCTTTATTTTTGTCCAAATATTAACACTTATAAGCAAAGCGTATAGACAGTAACCCCTAACAGTGTGTTTTCTACTGTTATTTTGATTCAGATTCTATAAATAATCTAGATGCTTTACTGCTTATAAAAAGGGTTTAAAAGGAAGAGATGGATGAACTGGCAAGGGAATACTGCATTTGCCATTGCAGTCTCATATCTTCACTGTCCTGGATTTTGTTACAGCTTGGGGTGTTTGCTATGCAGAGTCTGCATTGTTCTCCCTAGTTCCATGTTGGAATTTGTCTGGGATTCTTGTTTCTTTCTCCCACCTCTTAAAGACCAGCTGAATTGTCTCTTTCTGGGAGTTTTCAGGGGGATTTCATACTCTGGAGGTGATTTGCAGTACAACCATTACTGGCCACTGGACTGTAGGAAAACAGAGCCAAGCCATCATGATGGGACAGGTGGCCTCCTGTCACGTGTGGACGTTCTGATGTTCTGCATGATTTTGCAAGACAATACATTTCAGCAGCACTGCTGTAACTTTCACGCAGGGTTTGTAAATGTCGTTTGTGCTGCTGCTGGAAACAGGCTGTGGATAGTGAAATGAAACTGCCTGCAAATACATAGATCAACACTGCAGCTAAACAGGGGAAATGGCAGGAGGCCCCTTCTGGTTTTGCAATTGTCAGGAGGGATGAGCTGTCAAGCCCAACCTGTTGAAGGGACCACCTGGCTTTCAGGATCTTGTGGACAGGATTGTAACGGAAGCGTTCTTTCCGGACCCTATGCAGATGACACAATCCGGGGTAAGTATGGAAAACACGGGGAAAAAAGCATGCAGGAATGAAAACAGGGGGCGTGTCCACGGTGCGCTGGTGTTCGGGGGAGGTGTGGCCGAGGCAAACAATCCAGAGCTGAGTCCAAAAGGGGTATCCAAGACGGGGCAAGAGTCCAGAGCCAGGCGATCCATCCAAGACAGACGAGATTAAAACAAGAACTGGGTCGGGGTCGGGACCAGCACGGGAACGGGAACAGGAACAGGAACTAAAACCTTGACGGGATCAGGTGTTTCCAGGTCCCGGACTCGCCTGGTACGGGAACCAATGCAGATTCAAGGACTTGATTCAAGGACTGTAAAAACCTCACCTGACACTGGTGAAGATTGAAGAGTCCCTGAACCATGTTCACTCGCTATCTTTTCCATGGAGACTAAAGGGATGGAGTTCCTTTATCCTGCTGCCATGTAGTGCAACCTGGTGGTGTGTGAGCAAAGTTCTACTGTGATTTCATGTACAAAACAGCGACAAACCACACAAGTAGTCAAATAAGTTAGATTAGCATGCTTGTGGATGTACATCCTTGAGGTTATCTCTCACAGTGCTGATTGCAATGTAAATGTGTTGGTGTCATCATCTTTATGATGTTCTGAAACTCCACACCACAGCGAAAATATATATATATAAAAAAAAACTCTGCTGGGTACTGTAATCAATAATGCCTCAAAGCACTTGCAAAGAACAGCAACCTCCGGTTTTGCATCAGTGTGACAACAACATCCCATTTTACAGGAAAGCTCCTGTTGTAGTGGGGAGAAATAAGCTGACAAACGAGAAGGGCTAGCGGTCAGGAGGAAATAAAGGAGGAGTGGAAGAAGAAGGGTGAGGAGAAGAGACATTAGCAGAAGCAAAGGGGAGAAAGGGTAATGAGCAAACCCTGCCCCCATCAGAATCAATAGGAAAACACGAGCAAGTGGAAACTAACTGGAAATGCATTTAAAACAATGAAGAGCAGGCAATTCTTTACACTCAGCGGACGTTTTGATATACGGTCCTACACCTCCCCCTCTTCTAACTTTCCTGTCTCTCTGGAACAGTATGTACAAAATGAATTTACTCACAGGCTGTCTTGTCTGTACAAGAAAAAGTCAGTGAGGCAGCAATGTCAAAGACTGTTGTTTTTTCCCGGTAATAGCCGAAAATGTCTGGGAATTTGCTGCCGTTATAAATCTTGCCGTTCTTTTCTCGGGCGTATGGAGACGGGAGGCTGGTTTGTGTGTATGCCCTGGAGACGGGCATCTTTAGAACACTAACACACGTGTGGGTACCGCACGAGCGAGTGTAGAAAAACTTCGGTGAGTCTGCGGGGTGGCTGCCGGGTGCTGATGAACTGTACATCCTATCGGGTGACATCTGGTGATCTGCTCGCTATGGCAAACAACTCGTCTGAGGGTGAGAACCTGAGAGAAGGGAAGAGAGAGAAACCAGTCCCTCCCCCGCATCGCAGACCCAGCATTCTCTGTTCCAAGAGGAGTCTGTCTGTGCAATAACAGTACCTCAGAGAAGTTAAAGGACACAATGCGAAGGGTCTTCATTGCTGTATCTGCTGTGCAAAGGTCATTGCATTATGTGGGTTTCCTCTACTTAAGTCAGCACAGTTGGAGGGACTGGGGGCAAGTGTTTTGAAGAGAGCTGCGACCTGACGTTTTGAAAAAGCCACCCGCCAGAGTAACTCCACTGACTACTACAGTAAGTCTGACAGCAGCCTTTTTACTTTTCTCATCACGTTCCATCGTCGGGACTTCACTGCTGGTGATATTGTTCCTAACTGTTGCCGCTCCTGACAATCTATCCGTCTAGCAACTAATTCAGCAAATGCCTTCACACAAAGTGATCCGTATTCAAATTTGTGATTCAACGAATCTGTTACAGTGCCAGTGATGTGGAAGGAATTACCTCGGCGCACAACACATACAATGCAAAGGGGATACAAATAAAAGGCAATCAGGCAAAGCGCTAATTCAGAACATTTAGCAAGGAGCAGTGCTGACATGCTTTTAAATACTAGGCAATGCAGTCAGTACTTCATGAGTCTTTATCATGTAATCAACATCCAGAAAGTCTGCATGGCTCAGATGTACTGCCTTGGGTATCCTTGTGATATTCAATCAGATTGTACCTTAATTTGAAGCCATTATGTCCGGATTTTAGCCTCCTAATTAGTATTAATGTTATAGGTTCACAACTTACAGAAAGCAGTTATTTTCTAAAGTTTTTTTCTTCTTTCCAAAATCCATAGACATCAAAATTCATGAAGCATAGCTTAATCTTTTAAGTAACCATGGCACCTACAAAATGCATCGTATTTTCTGCCACATATCGCCTTTTGACTTTTCCTTGTACGTGACTCCTTTTACAAACGAGTGTGGGCATAAAGGCAAATTTGTGCTGACCTGGGAGGAAATATCAGTGTGTGATGCTACCCATGCAGCTCCTTGTGCAGCGGGCGCTAGTGTCTTGCACTGAGAGTGTCAGATTGGGCTTTTACTCTGATGCGCTGTGATTCTGCTCTCCTGTGCCACTGCATTACCAAATGTTACCCCTGCCAGCACACCCAGACTTCCAGACTGCTTTATAACACTTTCACATCCCCAGGCAGCACACTAAGCTGTTTCCACTATGATGGCCTCATGATTTGCAGCTCTGTAATGCTGTGCCAATAGTCTGTGCCCCTGCCCCGGAGCACTGCCAGCTGGATGTACCCACGCCACTCCACAGAACACAGGAGCACAAAGAAGGCTGCAGACAAGAAAAGGCCCTTTGGCCCATACACATACATATTAATAGTGTCCTCATCTCATCAAAAGCCATGTGTAAGTATGGTGTAAACCTTAATTAGACAGAAACGAGAACTGAAAAAAATACACAAAACATAGCAAAAAAAAAATAATTTTATGAAAGCCTGTTACAAGGGGTTAAAAAAGAACTTCCCTGATTTACTAATCTCATCTCTTGCATATAAAAGAGGGGTTTCAAGCTTTTTTATATCGGTCCAGTGTGAGTTACCTTACAGACAGTGCAACAGAAACAAAAAAACTCAAAACTGCACTGTTACAGGGCTCGAAGCCTGAAACGTAGCCTCAACTGCACAACAGAGGCGAAACCACAAAAAATGTCACTCAACGGTCAGGCACCGTATCTGCTGCTTCCTGCGCCTCAAGATCTGCGGGGAAGGAGATCGGTGTTCTGCTGGTTTTGACGTGCTGCGGGCTGTGCTTTGTTTTTCTGATCAGTGTGGATGTTAATCCGAGGCGCTCGCTAACAGCTGCATACTGCTGACAAGCCCTGGTGTGGGTGCACGGTTTGGAAACTAACGTTGCACTTTAATCTCTGGAGGAAAGCGATAGTTCCAAAAGTCTCCACATCAGTTACGTTGGGGGGGGGGGGGATACCAATACTAATCCGCACACACACAGATATACAAAAACATGGATTATGTTTTATGTACATAAGGATAAACTTATATCCAAATAAAACCTACCTAACATCTGAAGTACATGTTAATCAAAGCTAACCCTCCCCAGCAAATGAGTTGGACACCGACTCGTTGAGTCTACTTCCTTTCCCCGGCAGTTTTAATTAATCTCCTGTATCTCCTGCCTCCTGACCCGGCTATTCGTGTGTGTCTGTAACTGGACCCATCGTCCACAGTGCCCACCACTGCCACTCTGTCAGCCGGGCATCTGCAACCAGCCCTTTACGCCATCAATTAAGCCTTCGGTTTTTATATATATGTATATTATGTAATGAAACAGAGAGGATCTGTTTTTGACTGTTCTTCTCCGCACACTCAGAGAACACCCACGAGCTCTGCCCGGAGCTTGGGCAAGAAGGTGAGAGGCGCCCTTAAAATGGAAACAGTGAGCAAGTCTCCTTCTTACGAGGTCAGACGCCCACGGCTTTTTTACAGCTGTCAGCTAGGGAAATTGTGAAAGCAGGACGGCGCGCTGGTGTGCAGAGAAAGTCAAGCAGAGACGTTTGCCGTTTTCTGGTTTTCGCAAGAACAAGCGGAGAGCGGGGAGGGGGTTTTCGGATCGCCCGGTGCTTCGCCCGCCCGCCCGGCGGAGCGGCAGTGAGGGACCCGTTGGGCGCCCTTCAGGTGATTACACACCTGCTCCAAAACAAAAACCGACAACACAAAGACTGTAACTTCCACCCCCACCCAGCCGCGCGCACACACACACGCACACACGTCCCTTCCGACCCCTCGCCCAGGGTCCTGCAGCTCGCGCTATTTGAAAACTCTGGGCTTTTTCATTTTTACGCACATCTCGTCTGTCTCACCGCGCCCTTTCTGGAGCTGCGCTCACGTTGTTATAGCTGGGATGTCTGACAGAGCCATTTAGAAGTAACAGAACCTGCTTGGGGTAAGTGCATCTTGTTTGAATCCAATGCCACCACTGCATCAGTATCGGTGACTAGTCCTTGTCACACACGATTTTCTGGACAGGGTACCAGGTTTTGCAGCTCTTCTGGTCGTACAGTAATGCTGATCTGTCTAACCGTGCTGTCTATCGAATTTGTACCTCTTTCACGAAAAAAAATGAGAATACTGCTTTACTTTGCAGCGCAAAAAAAAGTTATGAATGAATCAATTATTTAAAAAATTGAAAACCAGAACTGGACAAAAAGCTTCATTGCTCAGATCGAAACGGAATCATCTCGGAGACTAGAGCTGAGATAGAAGTGTGGACATTTGCAAGTGTGCTGTAAGTGGCCATCTAAATGCCATGCTGTTGTATTTGGTTGTGGCTTGTGGTTGTATTTGGTTGACAGCAATGTCAACAGACAATCAGGCAAATCAGTCTATTGCAAGTCAGTTAGAAAGTCAGGATCGTGTGGTGATGTTGCTAGTAATAATAATAAGGAAGATGATGCCGCAGTGAAACAAATGAAAAGTAAGTAATTGTGCTGTAAAAGTAATTACAGTGCAATTAAAAGTAAAAGTAATTGCACTGCAATTTCCCTCACTGGATCAGTAAAGTATCTATCTATCTAAGGCAAAGGGACGTTAAAAAGAAAAGGAGGCAGTTCTGGTCTGGGAAAAGCTAGCCAACCATGCTGTCATAACAGCAGGATGAGGCTCTTGGGTTGGTTAGCTGCTGAAGACCAATTTGTTTCAATGTCTGTTTGCACTTTTTAAAAAAATCATGGAGTTGTCTGTCTGTCTGTCTGTCTGTCTGTCTGTCTGCAAAGCAATTAACCCCCCCAGCTGGAATGTCAGGGGATCTTCTAGAGTCAGACAGTGGCCTTTCTAATTCTCTCATGGTCTGCTGAGTTTAGCCTGAATCCTTCAGTCAGATGTATGTTCTCATTTCCCAGGGAAGGGCTTTCCTTACAGAAGCGATCTGCTCCGATCGGGATGAATGTCCCTTCTTAGTGAAGCCACCCTAGGTTATTCTTGCATATTGTGCATGTGCTGTGGTATTTACTTGTGTATTTATGCAAGTATTTTCTTGCATTTGTGTATTTACTGTTTTGCCGAGAAATGTATACATTCTTGCAATTTTTCAAAATTTTCCTTTAAACGGTTTCGACCTTAAAAATCGCAGTATGTCAAACTCACTAATCAGTGGTTTATTAGTCTCTTATTATTTCTGTTTGAAATTCCAATTTTCCAATCACGCTTTCTGTCATTTTGTCTCTTTTCTGTAACGTGGTGTAATGGCGTGTCATAACTTAAAGAGACTGTGAGGTCCTCCCGGCACGAGGAAGCGTTTAACGTCCAGAAGAGGTTCCACTCGTTAGGGCTGTAGTTCAAGCCCCTTGTCCTCCACCAGGTAGTCAAGCTGTGTGGGCGAGAGGTGGAATGAACACAGCTGGAGGAGAGGTCTGAGGTCACTAATGTGCTAAATCACGCGTACGATAACTGTACGCACAACACTAGAAACTGAAGTATGCGGTAAAACAACAGGAAACTGCATGTGGATCCCTTTTAGATACGCCCTAGTGAGAGCAGCAGATGCTCATTATTTTCTTTGTCCCATCTTTTGCAGCTATACCAAAGAAGTCTCCTCAATTCAACTACGTTCGAAGAGGGTGCGGTTCAGCTGGATTTCTCGGAGGAGCCACGATGGACAACACAACTGCGCTGCACCGTGCCAACTGGGTCTTCGTGGGCACCTACGCACTGGTCTTCGTGGCCGGGCTGACTCTCAACCTCATTGCCCTTGTCGTCTTCTTCCGGCACAAGAAGACCCGCTCCCACACCACCACCTACATGACCAATCTGGCCCTGGCTGATCTCCTGCTCGTGTCTACTCTGCCCATCCGGATCTACCACCACAGTGGAGGCTCCATCCAGAACCAGAAGATGTGCGAGACTGTGGGGCTGATCCTCCTGGTCAACATGTATGGGAGCATCTTCCTCCTCACCTGCATAAGCTTCGACCGCTGCATTGCTGTCTGTTTCCCCATGTCGTCGAGGATCAAAGAACATCGGAAAAAGGCCCCCCTAATCTGCCTTGGGGTGTGGATCCTAACCACTGGGGCCAGTGTGCCCATCTACCTGAGCAAGAACAGCACCCCCACAGATGGAAACATCACGCAGAGTAACAAGTGCTTCAGCAGCCGTCCAATTTACGCAACCCAGCCCGTAGCGATTACAACCACCTTGACTGTGGGTTTTGGCATTCCCCTCTTCTCCATGCTAGTGTGCTCCTGGTGCCTGATCCGTGCCATCAACAAAAGTACGGTGGCCCAGACCGATCTGGTCAACAAGAAGAAGATCAGGAGGATGATTGCTGCAAACCTGGCCATCTTCCTACTTTGCTTCCTGCCTTACCATGTCATGCTGTTTGTCCTCTTCCTCAAGAGGAACACAGAGCAGATCGAGGACAACTTACTCACTGTTTACCAGTACAGCCTGATGATAGCCTGTCTGAACGCCATGTTGGACCCTCTGGCCTACTACTTCACCACGGAAACTTTCAGAACCAGGGTGGACGTGCAGAACCTCAAGAAGAAGGTGTGGATTTTTAACAGCAACAGCTCTGATGGGCAAAACAGATCCCGCAGCCCCCTCAACACGTAAATGGAAACTAAGGGAAAGGGTGCAGAGGGTATACAGTAGCGAGTCGTTGCTGTCCATCCTTGAAATCCATCCAGTATCTCCTCCAGCTTCCTTCACAGCCTAACCAGGACTTAATTCCCGAGAAAATAAGTTTTTTTTTTTATTCGTAGCTATTTACCACCTCCAGAGTGCTGTGTCAACCACTGTTAGTCGGACAAATACAAGATGTAGCAAAAATAAATGTACAAAAAAGGCACAGTGCTTTTCTAATTGTCAGAATGCCGGACAGGACAAAAACAAGTGGAAGAAATTGTAGAAAGTCTGACTCTGAGTTTCGAACTGAGATTTGTGGACTTGTGCGGTGCTGAGCATCTCTCTCATCCTAGCGTTAATCCCGCATCAGCAGGGTCTGCTTGTCGGCACACCCGTCTCCATTTGGTGGTTTGAACCAAATCTTTGAGCTGACGTTGCCATTAAATGCGGCCGAGAATACTCCAACCGGCTCGTCGCTCCGCCTGCCGTCGGGGGGGGGGGGGGGGCTACAAAGTAATGTAGCCAATTCATAGAGGGGGATTATTGGGAGGCATGGGAAATTTGGCCAAGATGCTGGGGTTACACCCCTACTGTTTAATACCAAAGATCCAAAGTAAGGGAGGCTTTGCAGGCAATGCGATTAAGAAACTGTTGTTATACGATTTGTTGTATACGATTTTATAATCTGTCACTTTTAGCAGTGAAGTTTGCGTGTGGTGTAGACGCAATTTCTTACAGTTAGAAAGTGGGTAAATAATCAGCTATCTGTGAAATCATATTAACCAATTTTCAAGAAGGAACGTAAGCATTGTGCTTCTGAGAAATGGAGAAATAAGGAGATGGAGAGATTGAGGAAGAGATAGAGGTCATGTTTATCTATGCATTTGAGCAAATTATCCCTCAATCTGTTGACACCGGGCAGGGAAGCTTGCTAACAGAGATAAGAAACGTGTCACAGACGTGAGTCAATTAAATCAGATAACAGAAATTAAAACTGAGAAGGCAAGGCCAATAGGTTTCTCACCTTGCTCTGGCAAAAGGAAGCACCACCCGTGTCGCTCTTCAAGCTGGTGAGGCCCAGCTTGGTATCCTCATGCTTCAGAGGGGAGATATCATCCACCTTAAAATAGCTAAATTGAGCGTCATTGGCATCTCTGTTATGGTTCCTGTCATATTTAAATGTGATGAAATAATCCTACCCTAAAAACAATAATTTCAGTAAACAGGAAATGGGTGCGCAGCACCAGCTTTCATGCCCGCATGAGCCAAACAAGAGTGCTGCCTGCCCTTATTTTGCAAAGTTTGTTGTTTTTTTTTTCAGCCTTATGGCAGCTCCATCTTCCAATGGGGGAGAAAAAAAACGACAAAACCGGGCTGCCCGTAGTCCTTTAAGAAATGTTCAAAATCACGTTGCTTGTTTCTCAACGCACAGGATTTCATAAATGCTTTATCGGGGGGTTTTTTTTGTATCGTCACATTTTCGGGGGGTGACACAAGTTCCCGCTTGCTACACATCCTGTTACAGGGTCCGTGTCTGATTTGCGTTCCCCTGGCTCTTCCTGCTTCTCTCGTGATTCGGACAAAAACATCAGGCGGGCGGCGAGGAGGGGGAGGGGGGGGGTTCCTTTATTGGCGATTACTGATACTCCGCAAAACGGTCTTCCACCAGCTGAAGGTGCGCTGAGGCCTCTGAAGCCTGCGCAGCACTGATATCCTTCCCCTTATGCTTCAACTCCAGCTTTTCCGCAGGAGGGGTTTCATTTGGGGTTTTTTTTTATCTCCCAGCAAGAAGTACAATCGTGACAAGGTGTGCTGGCGGAGGCCTGGGTATGACTCGGGTCATTTATTGAGATAAAGAGGACTATTCTATTTCGGATCATTTCATATGGGAAAGCTAAAACTGGAAGTGTGGGAGAGCGCGGCACTTTACTGTACAGATATAATGAGTAAAACTGATGGAAGATATATTTCATTCATTTCATCTGTATAACCTATAACATACCTCTCCATTAATAGCACTTCTAAGTACATATACTGTATAAAACATGCATAAACCCTAACTGTAACACTCCATTGTAATACCTCATCCTAACCCAACTTTAATTAGAAAGCACTCTCTCTTCAGGAGTGGTTAACGTCACAGGGGGGAGATCAGACAGCTAGGAGACAGTGTAAAAAAATATAAGCAGTCTTTGGAGACCGAAGTTCTTAAGCTTGTTAACGGAAAAATAAAACTTGTATTTCCAAACATAGCACTACCAAAGTAGTCCATTGGCTTCTCTTTCCAGAATATAGCTAAACGTAGATGTTCCTGTGTGTTAGTCTAAGAAGCTATCGTTGGTTTATTTATACGACGAGCTCCAAAAATCAAATATCTGCAATTCACAAATCCTTTCTGCGTGACAGTCCAAAGTATTCAGGATAGCCAATTTTCTTCTTTTAATAGCCTTCTGAAACTCAAGTTGCTTTTATTTCTCACCCAAACTCCTTAATGCACCACAAGATTAATAATAACATTATCAACTCCAGAAATGTGGGAGTATCATTGCTGTCGCCACAGACAGATCCAAGGAGGACTCAGAGCTCTAAATCTGGACAGCTGTTTTCTAAAGCTCATGGAAAAGATGTTACCCAGGGAAGCCGTTTCCAAACTGAGGGAGAATCCTGTGAAATCAGGGTATGTCAGGACAGCTACAATTAGCTGTAAACTGCTTTTTATCATATATAGGTCATATATACAGTATATATCGTACGGTATACAGGTCAGCCAAAGAGCCAAACCTTGTCATCTTTTGTGTGCCACTGTAAAATCCGTGACAGTAAATTGTGTGTTTCTGCACTCTTACTTTGGTCTGCTAACACTGAGAGCTGAATGGCTTTGCTTGCAGTGCACTGTCCCTGTGTTTCACTTTGCTTTAGTACACACAGTGCATATTGTACAAGAGCAAATAACTGGACTTCAGTCTTCCTTAAAAAGAGGCTGTGGCTCTCATTTCATGATACCACCCTCATCGAGTACAGCGTGATAGCATGGTGGAACTGTCACAATCAAGTGTATGAACCGGAGGAAAATAACGAACCCTATGCGGAGCTAATAGGAGTAATGTCAGACTTCCAAAGGTCGTGGTACAAGGTAGGAGGTCGGGGTAGCCAGAAGGCGAGGTCGATAAACTAGAGGTCAGGCAGCGGGGTATCCAAATCCGGAAGACATGAGGCAGAGACGTTGTTGGGGTCGAAGCAGAGTTAGGTCAGGTATCCAGAGATCGAGGCAGCGAGGTGTCCAAATCCAAATAACGCGAGTAGAGACGGAATCGTGGTCAAAGGCAAGCAGGGTCGGTATCCAGTAAACAGAGACGAAAATAAAGCACACAAGAGAAAGTGGAAGGCTATCTCAACAGCGAGCGAGGAGTAAACGGGGTGAAGGGCTATATATGAGAGAGCGGGGAGTGATGGACTGATTGCTAAAAGCGGCGCAGGTGTGCACACCGGGAGGTGCACGCGGGAGTAAGATTCGTGACAGGAACTCTCAGGAAAACAATATCGGATGACCAGGGAAAACTGTGATAACATCCCCAGATACTACAGTCTTACGTGTAGCACGGTACATCTTCAAGAGGGAATGTTCTGTCAAATACAGCTGCTGAAAACACACAGTCAGCCAGACGTCACCTACAGACCCACCGCAGATCTGCAGATAGGCTCTTCAAAGCTGTCTGAAAGTTGAGCTGATGCGGCAGAAGTAAATAAAGAAATCTTTCCGCGCAACAGGCTCCTGACAGCCTTCGCGCCGAGCTCAGCGCTGAACTGCACGTGACTAGCACTGCAGCTCAGCTTTTTAAAGTTGCAGAGTCACTCCCTGGACCGGTATAGAGCCATACTTAACACTCTTGTCTTCTTTCTCACTTTTTGTGTCTGCGCTCTGCAAAGAGAACGTGAGAACGTCAAGCTATATTCACATGGCAGGGGATTCCAGTGTCGTTCGGAAATGAGTTTTCATAGTTCAGGTAGCGGGCAACACTCCAGCAGTGATACCGGGGCTTTTCACAGCTGTATGTAGAACTAGCATGTTGCAGCACAAAGCAGAACCTCGCTTTCCCGAGAAGCAGAAATAATTTTTAAAAAATGAGCCCCAGATTTCAATAGAGAAGGTAAAAACTGTTGTTGCCTTGGACATGTGCTGAGAGATGGATCTAGCAATGGCAAGAATGGCATAGAAAGACATCAATATACTGTAACGCTTACGGCCGACAGGTACTGTGTAAGAGCCGGCGTACCAGAGCAGGTGACGTCACCGCCCTTCCCTGTGATAGCAGGACTACAGCTACTGGGCTGTAGAGAGATCTCTCTTTAGCTGACCAGGGCTGGGTCGCTGCAGAGTGACGCGGAAGTCCCGGGTTCGAGCCCCGGACGGTGCGGGGCCGACCTAATGCGGCAAGGGCGCCCGCTTGAGCCCCCGTTGCGTTACAATACACTGCTTTTGTTTAGCACAACAACAAAAACATTCTTACAGTTTTATTGATTTTTGCATACTGCCTAAAATGACTTATACGCTATCAGAGGAACACGGTGTACGGACATGTGGCAGTCAAATAACCTCAGCAACACAGAAAAGCAGAAACTAATGTAGAAAGAAAATGTAGCCCTAACTTAACCTTAGTCTGTCTGGGGTTACAGGAGGGGCATCTATTTCATCACTCCCCAGTATTTAGCCTTTCTGGCCTGGGAAGTGTCCTAATGTGGCAGGTTCATTGTCAGCTCTGGATCCCCATTTGTCTGGGTAGCCTTGGTTTCGAGTTTTAGAACCACAGTTAAGTACAGAGCTAGAAATGTCTACGTTCCCCAGATTTACCCAGGAGTACAGACATTGCCAGGACCGAGCATGGCCTCCCATGAGTCCAGTTCAGGCATGGTGTCTTCTTACTGTTTCCTCTCTGCATCTGGGTGATTAGAGAGGAACTAATCCATCAAAAAAGATTTCATGTAATGCTGCCTGTAAAACAAGCTGTCAAGCCACACTTGTGGTTAAGGTTGACAGAATGAGGTTGACAGGATGGGATCAGGCTTAGTTTAACACTTTGATAGTGAGGGTTAGACAGCGGAAAACCATTAAGGTGGATGAGTTCACAGATATCGGGTCCTTTAGGTTCTCTTCCAACAGAAGCACTCAAGCTTCAGTGAAGCATGCTTTCAGCTAGAATGTCTTTGCAAAGTTCTAAAATCTGGTTTAAGGTACAGCATATATAGTTAAAGCATTCCTCCTGGCCTGGATTCAAGCACAGGTTTTGTCCCAGTTCATCAAATAATGGTGTCGTTGAACTGAGCAAACCTGTCGTCATGGGTCTCAGTCACAGGGTGACTGCCACAGGGCGCTTGAGTTAAAAACACTGTTTTACTGGAAGTGGTGGGCAGCTCTGGCTAGAGCCCAGCAGGCTTCATAGGGGTTACAGTTCAAGACCTTCAAAAACTGTGAAGCTGGTCTAATTAAGCTGAGAATGTATTCAGTGGCACAGTGGCAGGGTGAGATGTTGTTAAAGCCGCATAATCAATGGCACTGTGCATTGCTGCCCTAAGTCTTAGGTCTACACATCAGTGACAATCATGTCTTTGGAGAGCCCCACCTCAATGCATTTTATAAGGTCATTTTCTAAAAATGAGAATCATGTCCCCCCCCCCTTCTGTAGGCTACTTTTTGTGAGAAAATGCACTTGTGTGTGGAATGAAGGAATGATCATCCTGCAGTCTCCCAGGGCTTCCTCATTGACATCTCTGATCTCAGCAGGACAAATTCCTTAACTAAGACAAATCCCAAGCAAATGTGCAGTTGAGGCTTTGAAAACAGCTGGTTCAAGGGCATCCTGCCAAGAGTGCTCGGCTATTGTACACGTGAGACACTTTGAACTGATTTGCAGATTCTAGCAAATGAAAGTGGAAACACGGCACCCTAACTTCATCTCTGAGAAGAATTACCGTCATTTGCTCAGTGTTTAATGAAAGTGCAATTTCTTTCCTCTGTGGAATATCCACTGTTTGTGCGAACAGTCAGAACTGACTGTGCAATTAAGTGTGCTGAGAGGATTATGTGTAGCATTTTGATTGATTTCTTTTAAATGTCATATGATTATATATCAATCCATGACACGTGAATTTGTCATGTTTGAATTTGTATGTATCGGAATTCACAACGTTAAGCGGGTGGGAGGTCCTGTTTGTGAGCCTCTCAGATGTTATGCAAATAAGTGCTCTTGTGTAACTTCACATTTATTTTAGGTACGTAGAGCTTGAATGCTGAGTTATTGACTAAACCCCATTACCCCATACCTTCCATACCTAATGCTTCATTGGACTTGCACTGGCTATCTGTAAAATACAGAATTTACTTTACAATTCTGTCATTCATCTGAATAGCTGGGAATGGTCTGGCCTCATCCTATTCAAGATCATTACTTCTTTTGTGTGACGTGAAACCCAAGAGATTCATACTCTTTCAATACTTTCACATTAGTTCTTGGAACACTTTCAGTCTAGCCTGTTTCTAACACTTCAGTATATGATCTGGATTTATGTGGGGTTGTGTATGTCCTTTTATTTATATTTTGTTTTTGGGCTTTAGGTACAGAATAGTTTTTTGAATTTGTATTCTGTTCACAATAAATATTACTACCATTGATATGTGTGTGTGTGTGTGTATGTAGATAAATGCTTTGTGCTCTGTTTTATGGTTGCTTTTGGTTGTACAGTTCTGCAGCAGTGCAATGTGGCCAAAAGTCAAGTGGTAATCAGATACAGATACATTATCACTGTGAGAGCCTGTAACTGCAGTGTTAGAATTTTGCACTGAAGAGCAGCTCTTCATAGCAATCTTAGATACAGGAACAACAGGTTTCTACATACCAAACTTTTTTTGCCTCGTTTCTCTCTAAGTCTTCAGATGCCACTACCCTGCAGGTGTGATGAAAGTACTAGAAGGTGCAGAAGGTGATGCTGTCAGAGTGTCTCATCCAAGGAGAGAGCTTATGGCTCATGTAGCACAGGCTCGAGTCTGGTGATGGTTAGGGACTCTGATTTGGATTTTCCAAAAGAAGGTGCACAATTGGCCAAGTGCCACTTGGTGTTTGGGGTCTGCACTGGCCCAGGATGCCCTGGGCTTGCCACCGTTGTCGCCTTCGATCTTGTCATGGAGTGCCACCTCACTCTATCCCTCCGTCCCCAGCCAGGACAGATGCTGCAGTGGCCCCTGCGGGGCTGACAGCGTGATGACAAATGGCAGATGGCCCTGACAATGACAACTGGAGGAGCACAGCCCAGGCCTCGCCCTCTTCCTCGGCCCCGAATCCCACGATGGTCACAGACGTTTTTGAGTGGATTAATAACTGCTGATTTCAAAATGGCATGAAACAAAAGGAAATTCCCATTCCAGTAAGATCTGTGTGGGACACCCTATTACACCCGGGTGGTGCAGTGGCTCTGTGGCGAGGATCCGTGCCTGTGGCTAGGTTGCCGGTTCATAACCTGCGGCTGGCAGAGGAATCCTGCTCCATTGGGCCCCTGAGCAAGGCCCTGACCCTGCGCTCTATCCTCAAGTTTCTCTCCCTGTCTCCGTGTCTCATGGAGAGCAAGTTGGGGCATGCAAAAAGACAAATTCCTAATACAGGAAATTGTATATGGCATTGTGATTTTATGTTATCTTTTTATATTTGCATAATATGATAAACAACACAGATCAGGACCTGCTAACACTGATATCTCGTTAACTGCAGTGCTAAGCTGGCAGCTGGCCATCCACATTCCCTGCTTCTGAGTAGCTGCACAGTCCAGCCCATGCAGGATACCAATCCCAGCAGAAAGCCATTGCCCACAACCCTCAATGCCCCAGAAACCCCCAGCCCAGACTACAGTCAAGTGAAGCATGTGGAGTGCCCTGCACAAAAGGGCTGAAAGAAAATGAACTGGACATTTGTCACTTTCCAAATTATTTTTATACACCAGCCCAATTTACAACCTCCAACAAGCTGCACCGAGCTTTCCTGGCACCTGCTTACTTCCCACCATGACAAACTCAATTAAAGAAGCACGTCTTTTTCTGGTAACACCACAGCTTACCACACCTAAGCTAAGAAGAGCAGGGGAGTT
Organism: Atractosteus spatula; assembly: GCF_055471065.1. NCBI lineage: Eukaryota > Metazoa > Chordata > Actinopteri > Semionotiformes > Lepisosteidae > Atractosteus > Atractosteus spatula. The sequence goes on along the minus strand of NC_142708.1, from coordinate 70,187,327 downwards.
CCTGACCACTAAAACGAGTGTAACAGCTGCAGCTGACAAATTGAGAGGCGAGGGGACTTTTTCAGATCTCGTTCGGCAGCTCCCCTCGTCCACGGCTGTTCCTTCTTCCTGCTCTTGTTTTGTGTTAGCGTGGCAGTGGCATTAGTCGGCATTGTGTTGGGTTTTTTTGTCAGAGATGTCCGAGATCAGGAAGAGAACCCAGGAGTGCCTGAGCATCCTGTCTGCCTTGCCACATTTCAGCATGCAAAACCACAGGAAACTGGGGCCCTTCTACTACATACAGAACACTGAATAAATACAACACAAAGAGTCTGCAGATGTTCTCTTATGACACAGGCAATAGAGAGATTACTGGTGCAAGATTTTCCAGCCTGTAAAATGCCTGGACCGTCCCGATGCTGTTACCTGTGCTGTTTGTCAATTGCTTAATTGCACATGAGGAGTTAATTTCAGCACTCAGCACAAAATGTGTGAAAAATGTAAATGGTCCGATCGGGGTTGTTATTTTTTAAATTATAAGGACAGCACCCCTAGTTGGATTTTAAAAGCACATGCGTAAGCAGAAAATGGAAGGAGACAGCTGTGTCTCTATGTTTATGAAGTACTGTTTGTCTAGCGTGACATAGCGTGTTATTTTGAATGTTATGCAGGACTCTGTAAGGAAAAATGCCAACTATACATGCTGGACATAACACAAAGAACAGGCTTTAGTAAACTTATCAATGACCCCAAAGCAATGTGATCTTTATATTATTACCAGAGCTGCAATCCCTGCCCACATCTAGATAGTCCAGTTAAGACACACATCTGCACCCTGTTGCCTGCGCTGGCACTGCTGCCCAAAGAACTGACCCTTGCAGCTGTAGTGACCTCAATGGCCTTGCAGACCTGAAGCCTCTGTGCAAAGTCCTGAAACTTGTAGAGAAGCTCTGAGTCATCACACTCTGCAGTTTGTGTTTGTGCTATTTATGTTTTGAAACTCATTAGCCTTGACTGTAGTTTCTGTATTACTATCATACTGTAATTGTGCTGCACACTCTGTTGTAACAGAGACTGGAAGTTGCCAATAAAGGTGTCTGATCTTGTTAACAGAAATCAATTTGAGTGAAAATGCACTGTGGCTGTGTTCTGTTTTACTTACATCAGTGCAAACCACTGTAATCCCACATAGAGAATCTAAATCTGGTAAAGGAAGCAGAGTGTGGTAAAGTACAGTGCAAAATATGGTACAATCACAGTAAAGTGTATTGAAGCTCCATGGAAATCAGGGTACAATCACACAAATGTGAATGCCATGGTAAAACTAAATGTCACAGGTGTCACCCTGATGCTGTCCCTTCTTAGTAGGTATCTGAACGCGATTCATCAGAAAGGATGGTGCTGTTGTTTTAAAACTGATAAGTATGTTTTAGGCGTAAGGCAACCAATAAAACTTCACTGTAGATGAGTCTGCAGATCGGCAAAGGGTTAAACCATTTCCCTAAAAGATTTATTAGTGTTGTCCTTGATTGCAATCATCATAAGTCATTTTCAAATGCAGCACCTGTATCAAATTCAACCTCTCAAGAGCAACTAACAACTATGGGTGCAAGTTATTCTGAACCAATCAGCAGAGTGATCTGAAACTGCCCACCTTTGTATCACAGGGGGCTTTCAATTGTGATTACCGATTTCTCCTGGAACGTACACTGAGACAGGAAAATTACGAGAAACCCTTTTCAGAATTCAATATGAATTGGAAAGTGTATTCTGATAATGCTATATTTATAAAAGCTTAGTCAGCAAGAGCTACAAATAACAACCTACAAAAATCCCCAGAAAAGAATCATATGAAAAGAAGAGACACCACAGGAAGTCACAGATAGAAATAACAGGGTCATATGGGTTTCCTTTCCATGTCCTGTGCAATTATTTTGCTTGCTTTTCTTTCCCTTACCTCTCCTGAAGTGTCCATATGTGTCGTAATGATGCCACGTTTGTTTTTCTCTCAGTGAGGAGCACAAGGATCCCTGTGAGGGTCAAAACATTTGCTGCTGTAAACAAAAAGAAGCTTTTCTTTGTGAAACATAAGATCACTTTATTGACCATCTACAATTTCTTGCATTAGGAATTTGTCTTTTCACATTCCCCAGCTTGCTCTCCATGAGACACACAGACACCAAGAGAGAAGCTTGGGGTCAGCCATTTATACAGCACCCCTGGAGAGGCTGGGGTTAAGGCTCAGAAGCTTAGCAGAGCAGGATCCCTCTGGTGGCTGTAGGACTTGAACCAGCAATCTTCCAGCCACAAGGGCAGATCCATAGCCACAGTGCCACCACTCCTGCCTGTAATGAATGGAAAACCAACCTACATGTCTCTTGCAGAGGTTAGGTATCTGGGCTCACATCTTGATGACTGTGAGTTTGCTGTGCAACCTGCCCTGAGCACGGATTCACCCCTAAATGCTCCAGTAAACCATGTTATGCAAAGGCTAAGTACCACGGGGGTAATCTTGAAGAGGGCAGTCATGCAGTCTCAGGCCACTTCACGTTAGACATAAATGGTCATGTTCCTGTCACGATCACTACTCCTCCTCTTAAGGGTGCTCCAGCCCTTCTTTGCTCTGCCCCATTACCTGCACCTGTTTCTTATTTCCGTTCCACCTTAAAAGCCAGACGCAGACGTCACTCCTGGTTCCTCATTGAATTCTTCTTCGTGAGAGCCCGGGGCCCTGCTGCGTCTGGCTCCGTTATGTTTTTAACCTTCTGTTCCTGATTCCCCACCCTGCCGGTCCCGACCCGGTTCATGGTTTTATTCCCTGGATGGATCCCCTGGCCTTGGACTCTACCTTCTGTCTTGGATTACCCGTTTGGATTATCTCATGGATTGTTCGCCCCGGATTCACTCTCCCTGGACACCTGCACCCCTTGTCAGGTTTCTTTTTCACCACAGTGACCATACATTGGGTTGCACAGTAGTGAGCCTTGCTGCCTCACAGCCCTGGGGCCCTGAGTTCATATCCTGGGGTGCTGTCCATGTCAGTTTGTGTCTGGGTGCTCTGATTTCCTCCCACTGTGCCATGACACTGAAGCTGGCGGGCTCATTGGCTTCAGGGGGAAATGGCGCTGGTGTGAGGGTGTGTGAATGTGTCTGTGTGTGCCCTGCAATGGACTGGCATACCATCCAGGGTGTACCACAACTTGTACCCGCTGCTTGCTGGGATAGGCCCCGGCTCCCCACCAGCCAGTACTGGATGAAGCGATGAGAAAAAGGCTGGGTGTCTAGAAGTTAAAAAGGGGTCAACAGAAGGAAGGAACGAGGCTTTTAAAACACACGAAAAAAGACAGAGGTTCCATGTCCCCGTGTGGTTCTCTGTCAGCTGCAACCTCGGAAATCAGGAATCCAGTTGAAGTTGTTTTCTCGTTTTTATTTTTCTGTATTAGTCACTGTATTCGTTTCTGTATTAGGGTGACAATACAGAACAAGATAAGAGTACTGCTTGCAACAGATACCTCTTTAAAAAATAGATGATGCAGATACACTTTGACCTCAGAAGAGCGGTCTGCCTCTGTTGATATTTACAGAGTGCAAGGTTTTACTCTTCCCTGAGTTTCACTGTTCTTTGCATTGTACAGTAGGTGTTTACTATGGTTTCACAGCCGTAATGGAGGAGCTGTTCTAGCATGCTCACCTTCACGCTGCTCTTAAATCCCAGTAAATTGGTTGAATCATCTTCTTCTATTTCAGTTTGATGTTGCTTTGTAGGTTTGGGTGTTTCCTGTTGTTCAACATCCTCTGCCTCCAATGTGCCAGACTGTCACTGTTCAGTACCACACTCTCGATATGTTCTGCCATGCTGTCCTTTTTCTGTACCATTTGTGTCAGTGTTCCATGGCACACTGTCAATGCGCTGTACTACACTGTCAACGTGCTGTACTACACTGTCAGTGTTCTGTGACACTGTCAATGTGCTGTACTACACTGTCAGTGTTCTGTGACACTGTCAATGTGCTGTACTACACTGTCAACGTGCTGTACTACACTGTCAGTGTTCTGTGACACTGTCAACGTGCTGTACTACACTGTCAGTGTTCTGTGACACTGTCAACGTGCTGTACTACACTGTCAGTGTTCTGTGACACTGTCAATGTGCTGTACTACACTGTCAGTGTTCTGTACTACACTGTCAGTGTTCTGTGACACTGTCAACATGCTGTACTACACTGTCAGTGTTCTGTGACACTGTCAACATGCTGTACTACACTGTCAGTGTTCTGTGACACTGTCAATGTGCTGTACTACACTGTCAACGTGCTGTACTACACTGTCAGTGTTCTGTGACACTGTCAACGTGCTGTACTACACTGTCAGTGTTCTGTGACACTGTCAATGTGCTGTACTACACTGTCAGTGTTCTGTACTACACTGTCAGTGTTCTGTGACACTGTCAACATGCTGTACTACACTGTCAACATGCTGTACTACACTATCAATGTGCTGTACTACACTGTCAGTGTTCTGTGACACTGTCAACGTGCTGTACTACACTGTCAGTGTTCTGTGACACTGTCAATGTGCTGTACTACACTGTCAATGTGCTGTACTACACTGTCAGTGTTCTGTGACACTGTCAACGTGCTGTACTACACTGTCAATGTGCTGTACTACACTATCAATGTGCTGTTCTACACTGTCAGTGTTCTGTGACACTGTCAACGTGCTGTACTACACTGTCAGTGTTCTGTGACACTGTCAATGTGCTGTACTACACTGTCAGTGTTCTGTGACACTGTCAACGTGCTGTACTACACTGTCAGTGTACTGTGACACTGTCAACATGCTGTACTACACTGTCAGTGTTCTGTGACACTGTCAACGTGCTGTACTACACTGTCAATGTGCTGTACTACACTATCAATGTGCTGTTCTACACTGTCAGTGTTCTGTGACACTGTCAACGTGCTGTACTACACTGTTAACGTGCTGAACTACACTGTCAATGTGCTGTACTACACTGTCAGTGTTCTGTGACACTGTCAACGTGTTGTACTACACTGTCAATGTGCTGTACTACACTGTCAGTGTTCTGTGACACTGTCAATGTGCTGTACTACACTGTCAATGTGCTGTGACACTGTCAACATGCTGCACTACACTACTACACTGTCAGTGTGCTGTACTACACTGTCAGTGTTCTGTGACACTGTCAACATGCTGCACTACACTGTCAATGTGCTGTACTACACTGTCAATGTGCTGTACTACACTGTCAGTGTTCTGTGATACTATCAATGTGCTGTACTACACTGTCAGTGTTCTGTATACACTATAGCACCAGCTATGTCAAACGTATCGTTCAGTCCTAGTGCTAGTTGGCGGCAGAGTGGTGGCACTGTGGCTAAGGATCTGCGCCTGTATCTGTAAGGTTGCTGGCTCAAATCCTGTGGCCACCAGAGGACTCCTATGCTGTTGGGCCCCTGAGCAAGGCCCTTAACCCCAACTGCTCCAGGGGCACTGTACAATTTCCTAATGCAAGAAACTGTATATGGCTAATAAAGTAATCTTACGTATATTTGGGAAACCAAAAGCTTTGCATGTGAATTTGATGTATTTTAGAACTGATCCGAATTTTGATCACTCTGGGAAGACTGCTCCCCGCCTTATTTTCATTTTGGGAGCAATGTTTCCTTATGTTTCTATCCTTAGCTGTCCAGATCCACTTTCTTTGTGTAACAGGACTTCATCCTGTGCAATGAATCTCGTATACCAGCATTACACCAAGGGATTTTTAAAGAACCTTTGAAACACCCGCTTCTGGGCTGTCAACAACTGGTGTGGTGCTGACCCGGGTTCTGTGGTTCTGGCGCTCAGCGGAGTGTCTGAAAACCCAGGTTCAGTGGTAACATGTACCTGTTACTGAGGTAGCCACAATGTTTCTCAACAAGCAGTGTGACAAGACAGCGTAAAACTAGCTCATTTTAATTCGCGTTGGCCTGAAACATCTAAGGGAAAAACTCCAAAAAAGCATTCTCAGCATACTTTTCACGAAAAAACAGTGACTGCTTGCAACATTTCAAAGTCCCTTGAGTTGATCGAGAGTCCCGGGACTTGTCAGTGACAGTGATTTAAACCCTAGGTCCGTCAGGGACATAAGGCCCTCACTAATTTTGCCCCTGACAGGAGTGCAGTGTTTTGAGCTGAGGCGTAATCTGCTGTAAAATTTTAAAAAAACAGACAACACTCACACACCTTCCTTTATCCATAAGTGAAGTGGTAAGGTTCAGCTGCTGTTACACAGGAAGAAAAAAACCAATCAGTTACCTTTTATAAAACTAACAGCTCAACAAAATATACTGTATATGAAATGGCTTCGCTTCTGCCTTCTGCTTTGAGAGCAACCACATAGTGCTGGTGTTTTTCCATCACGGGGCAGGAAAACACTGAGAAACAGCCATGTTCATGAAACTTTCCACTACTATGGGTGCTACAGCCCCAAGAATAATATGAGTTTGGGTTCTGTTTTCAACCCGTGTGGAAATCCATTTGTGTGCAGTTTGGAAGAGTCAAACAAAATACCATATGAGAATAAGATCCTTGACAAGGTCCTTTAAAGGACTAAGTGAAGGTTTATTCCAGGCTGAAAAGAAAAGAAAATAAACATTTTGGCTCTGGAGCCTCTTCGGTTGTGTGTGTGTCAGTGCCTCTGATGTATATGTGTGTGTGTCAGTGCCTCTGGTGTATATGTGTGTGTGTCAGTGTCTCTGGTGTTTATGTGTGTGTGTCAGTGTCTCTTGTGTATATGTGTGTGTGTGTGTCAGTGCCTCTAGTGTATATGTGTGTGTGTCAGTGCCTCTGGTGTATATGTGTGTGTGTGTCTGTCAGTGCCTCTGGTGTATGTGTGTGTGTGTGTCAGTGCCTCTGGTGTATATGTGTGTGTGTGTGTGTGTCACTGTCTCTGGTGTATATGTGTGTGTGTCACTGTCACTGGTGTATATGTGTGTGCGTGTCAGTGTCTCTGGTGTATATGTGTGTGTGTGTGTCAGTGCCTCTGGTGTATATATGTGTGCGTGTCAGTGTCTCTGGTGTATATGTGTGTGTGTCAGTGTCTCTGGTGTATATGTGTGTGTGTGTGTCAGTGCCTCTGGTGTATATGTGTGTGTGTCAGTGTCTCTGGTGTATATGTGTGTGTGTGTCACTGTCTCTGGTATATATGTGTGTGTGTCAGTGCCTCTGGTGTATATATGTGTGTGTCTCAGTGCCTCTGGTGTATATGTGTGTGTGTGTCAGTGTCTCTAGTGTATATGTGTGTGTGTCAGTGCCTCTGGTGTATATGTGTGTGTGTCACTGTCTCTGGTGTATATGTGTGTGTGTCAGTGTCTCTGGTGTTTATGTGTGTGTGTCAGTGTCTCTGGTGTAAATGTGTGTGTGTCAGTGTCTCTGGTGTTTATGTGTGTGTGTGTCACTGTCTCTAGTGTATATGTGTGTGTGTGTCAGTGTCTCTGGTGTATATGTGTGTGTGTGTGTGTGTGTGTCAGTGCCTCTGGTGTATATGTGTGTGTGTCAGTGTCTCTCGTGTATATGTGTGTGTGAGTGTCAGTGTCTCTGGTGTATATGTGTGTGTGTCAGTGTCTCTTGTGTATATATGTGTGTGTGTGTCAGTGTCCCTGGTGTATATGTGTGTGTGTGTCAGTGTCTCTGGTGTATATGTGTGTGTGTCAGTGTCTCTTGTGTATATGTGTGTGTGTGTGTCAGTGTCCCTGGTGTATATGTGTGTGTGTGTCAGTGTCTCTGGTGTATATATGTGTGTGTGTCAGTGCCTCTGGTGTATATGTGTGTGTGTGTCAGTGTCTCTGGTGTATATATGTGTGTGTGTCAGTGCCTCTGGTGTATATGTGTGTGTGTCAGTGTCTCTCGTGTATATGTGTGTGTGAGTGTCAGTGTCTCTGGTGTATATGTGTGTGTGTCAGTGTCTCTTGTGTATATATGTGTGTGTGTGTCAGTGTCCCTGGTGTATATGTGTGTGTGTGTCAGTGTCTCTGGTGTATATGTGTGTGTGTCAGTGTCTCTTGTGTATATATGTGTGTGTGTGTCAGTGTCTCTTGTGTATGTGTGTGTGTGTGTGTCAGTGCCTCTGGTGTATATGTGTGTGTGTCAGTGTCTCTGGTGTATATGTGTGTATGAGTGTCAGTGTCTCTGGTGTATATGTGTGTGTGTCAGTGTCTCTGGTGTATATGTGTGTGTGTCAGTGTCTCTGGTGTATATGTGTGTGTGAGTGTCAGTGCCTCTGGTGTATATGTGTGTGTGTCAGTGTCTCTGGTGTATATGTGTGTGTGAGTGTCAGTGCCTCTGGTGTATATGTGTGTGTGTCAGTGTCTCTGGTGTATATGTGTGTGTGAGTGTCACTGTCTCTGGTGTATATGTGTGTGTGAGTGTCAGTGCCTCTGGTGTATATGTGTGTGTGTCAGTGTCTCTGGTGTATATGTGTGTGTGTGTGTCAGTGCCTCTGGTGTATATGTGTGTGTGTGTGTCAGTGCCCTGGTGTATATGTGTGTGTGTCAGTGTCTCTGGTGTATATGTGTGTGTGTGTCAGTGCCTCTAGTGTATATGTGTGTGTGAGTGTCAGTGTCTCTGGTGTATATGTGTGTGTGTGTGTCACTGTCTCTGGTGTATATGTGTGTGTGTGTCAGTGCCTCTGGTGTATATACATTTGCATGTAGAGTAACCTCAGTTTCAAACATTCTACTTTGACAGGATCAGACTTGGCCACCTGCTTACTGTTATTCTAGTTTGGTGGATTAATACTAATAAAGTTCTACAACCCCTGGTAGAAATACTCATGATACTACTAATAAAGAACTAACAAGTAAGTGGCAATAATAAAATGCATAATGATTAACTGGTAAGCCACAAACAAGCATGCTAATACCTGCAGGTTTGGTAAAACCACAGCATATTGAGAGCTGAAAGAGGCTGGCATTCAACCAGCAGTCAACTAATTAAGGTAGCAGCTGCGTTGGCAACAAAACCCAAATAACTACTGGTCCTTTAAGACTAACGTCGGACCACATTACCAGGAGAAAAAGGGCTCTCACTTCACAGCTGGGTGATCCACTCCAGGTTTTTCCCGATACATTGCTTTACCAGCAAGGACTCTCACAGAAGCCAACATGGCCTCTCTTTCCTGCTTGACCTTTATCATCATGAACCATGCAGGGATTCGAGCACTAATGGCATTGCTGATGGGGTTACAGCAGTAGGTTCTACACAAGAATCCGCTGCTTAATCCACAGACAGATCTGTATCATCCATCTTAATAATAATAATAGAAACTATTTACTCTTATGCAGTGTTTTTCTGGACACTCCACTCTAATGCTTTACATTCAATGAGGACTCCCTCCATCACCACCAGTGTGCAGCCCCACCTGGATGATGCAACTGCAGCCGTAGTGCACCAATTCACTCCCCACACACCAGCTCTCGGTGGGGAGGAGAACAGAGTGATGAAGCCAGTTCAGAGAGGGGGATTATTAGGATTATTAGGAGGCCATGAGTGGTAAAGTCCAATGGGAATTTTGGCCAGGACACCAGGGTAACACCCCTACTCTTTTCCCTGGGATTTTTAATGACCACAGAGAGTCAGGACTTCAGTTTTACGTCTCATCCGAAAGGCTTCGCTTTTTATCCGTTTACTACCAGTGACATATTTAGCCAATGTCCGCCTGGAATTTCCTCCCCCTTAAACATTTGTTATATCTCTGCAGCAGAACATAACAGGAGCCTGGTTCAGGTCTTAAATTGAAGTTAACCCCCTTGGCTTTGAGTGTGAATAGTCAAATTTCTTATATTTCTTAATGTGTCCACTCAGCAGACAAACATATGAAAAAAAAAACCCAAAAAACAGCTGGCGAACATGTTTTTGTGGCCTTCAGAGGTCAGATTTTTCAACTATATGCATGTCAAAGGCCTGGGAATGATTTGAAAACCTTGTTCTAGGTGACTACTAGCTTGGATAAAAATCTGGGACAAATTGATCAATTAGAAAAAATTCTACATCATGTTTTGTGAAGACTGGACCTGGAATTAAATGTCACGCCTATAATAAAAAATCATAAAAATATTGAAAATAATAAGAATAAAAACCATTGCAATTGCTATAAAAACCTTTAGACACTGCTAGAGAGCCTTTATCTGCTGTTATGCAATGAAAAAAAACCTCAGAGTTGCCTTCTGGTGTGGAAAAAAAGGAGCACTGATAAGAAACTGATAAAAAACTGATTACCCCTTCTGAGTCAATGATTGACAGCTAAAAATGCAGCATGAAGCTTCTAGAGGAAGTCTCACCCCCTAAGGGCTCTGAATGGCTGAAAATACAATGAATGACAGCGGTTTTTACCAATCAAATCGCCTTATTTCTGGCGGCCGTTCTTCACACATTTACTACGTAATCAATAACGTTTACTAGTCTCTAGCTCTTGAGATAAACTAGTCTGGGTTATTTTGGATATATATCATGCTCCAGAATAAGGTAAAAACATGGGATATATATATATATATTTGCTGGTTTTTGCTTTTGCGGTTTTGTTGGTAAAAATGTATGATATTGACATGCTGTGCTTGCCGGGTGTTACGATCCCTGCCTCTCGGCAACGAAAGAGGCAGAAGAAGGCGTAGCCTTAGTTCATCAGTCCACCTATCACGGTACGCGTTCACCACCACACCTCCGTCTCATCTGGTATTTAAGCATTAGTCTTTCCCTACCTCCTCGCTCAGTATTGGTTTCCCTTTCGAGCTTCTTAGTTGCGCTACGCCTTCAACCTCCTTGTACTGTTCTGGTTCCGACTTTGGTTTTTTCCCTTTTACTACGTCTATTGGATTACGGCTCGGCTTCGGTTGCTTTCTTCTAGTTTGGTTCACTGGCTTCCCTTGGATTCTCGGTTCTCCCCTTCGTCTACGGTTTTGGATTACGGTTTGGCTTTGGCTACTCCCTCTCGGTTTGGATCACTGGCTTCCCTTGGACTCTCGGCTCTCTCCTTCGGCTACGGTATTAGGATCACGACTCGTCTCAGTCGGCTCCCGCAAGTGGGTTCACTACTTGGTTTCGGTTTCACTGACCGAATCCGTAACACCGGGTTGCCGTGTGTTTTTATTGGGATTCTGCTAGTTCATAAATTTATTGGTTTATTGCATAATAGTGTCATGTCTGTGGAAACAAACTTTATGGTTTTGTTGTGGTGATATTGGAGAATACGTGCATGTGAGAAAATTTGTGGAGCGGTTTCAAACAAACGTTGTTTACCTCGCGTTTATCTTAAAAATAAAAAGTGTCATCTGGGGAGACAGGAGTGCCCCTCGGTGACCGCGATCCGCACTAACCGGTTATACAGTAAAGTGTCCCCGTTACTATGCTGTAGCATTAGGACCCACAAAGACTGCAGGGTGAGCGCCCCCTGCTGGTCCCACTGACACCTCTTTCAGCAGCAACCTTAGCTTTCCCAGGAGGTCTCCCACCCAGGTACTGGCCAGGTTCCCATGTGGTTGAGCTTCCGCAGGTTGCCAGTTGTGCGTTGCAGGGTGACATGGCTGCTGTCTTGACAGAGGCCTGGGAGACTGTCAGTGCTCAGTTCTTGGCTATATTAAGATTGACAGCGGACTGAGATTAACAATTTAGTATCTGTTTAAACTAAACCCGTTTCACTGAAACAGTCACGTTTCACACCTCAGTCTTCCTTCCCCTTCCCTCGGAACTGAAACCCGACAAGATCACGCTCGGAGCTCCCAGCCCGCGCTGCCTCTCCGGCTCCGGGCCGCCTGCTGCGCCCATGTCCTCGCCTCTGGGTTCCGAGAAAAAGGCCGCCATGCGTAGATATGGGTGCCTACGCCGTCGTGGGCTGGGAGTGTGGTTTGCTAACACGGTCTCTGCAGTATGCCAGCCGGCTGTGCTGCCTTGCACAGCCAAACTCCCTCAACATTTCATTCCCCAAAAACAAAACTAGATGGCGTCTGCACAAACACCAGAGATTTCTTTTTTTTGTTTGGTTCAAGTATATTTCCAGTGATTCTGCGCGGGCTCACCCATGCACTGAGGGATTGCATCAACTCTACAAAGTGTTCATGGATTCGTATTTGCACTGTTCTCTCGGGATGTGAACTGTACACAAAAGACAGAGGTGTTTTGGGGGGGGTGGGGGGGTGTTTGGATCTGATCGAAAGCAGCAGTCCTGTGTTTGCAGATTTAAGCGTCTGTTTCCCACCTTACAGTGAGGCCCAGCTCCCTTTGCTCTGCATGTCCTGCCTACGTCGATTTGCAGCAGAAAAACACCAAGACACGCAAGGAGGCAGTGGCCTTACTGTCAGGAGCGTACCGGCTGGGGAGCGTCTTCGTGTGGTGAGGTACCAGAGTTTCTGTTACTGTCATCGCATCTGTGCGGTCAAGCCTGGATGAGCATCGGGTTTGACATTGTGAAACCCCAAATGTGTCTGTGTGGGAGTTGGTGTGTGAGTGGGAGTGGGAATACAGAAATTCTGTGGGCACCAGAAGCTGGGGCTGGTTTTCGGCACTCACTGGGCTACAGCCATCGCGCTGTTTTTGCAAAGGTGAAAGGTCGGGAAGGAAAAGGAAACGGCTGTCGTGATTCTTTCCAGATCTGCTGCTTTGATTGAGCATGGGCTGCCATCTCTCTTAAAGGTCAAAGGATGACCTGCTGGAAAATGTTTGTTTTATGTGCTGCTGCAGTGTCACAGGAAGTTGCTTTGATGGTGTTTTAAAACTCTGTGGGGTGCATGCAAGCGCACCATCAGCGGGGACGCTTCTGTGCCCCTGACAGAGTACTCGTATGACTGTTCCGCCGTTGTGTGTGCGGTTTCTGCGCGAGTCATTCTGGGACCGAGCGCCCCATGTCAGAGCTACATTAGCAAGCTGCGCCGTCTTATTCCTCCTTCCTGTTTGTTGCCAACTCAAAACAGGAAAGCCCGAAAAGAAGTGACAGCTGTTTCTAACTGTGCCGAAACCCAGAGATGCCCCACACATCGTGCATAAGTGTCATCTGTGAGAAGGGAACCCTCACTTTTCATTTTCAAAGACAAGCACTATGACAGCATGAAAGAGTCTCCATAGCAAACCAGTCAGGACAGGAGTCCAGGTTACACTGCACTCCAGGCTTGTGTGATGTGGCCTTCCTTGTTTTCTCTCTTAATTCAAGTTCAAGTTCAAGTTTATTGCCATTATACTCATATACAGGTATATGGTATAACGAAATGCTATTTAGCTAGCTCTCAGACGGTAAGTAGTACTTAAAAAAACAACAATACAATTGTATAAGAAAAGAAAGACAGAGACAACAGGCAATGTGCAAAACAACATCAGATGTGCAAAAACATGCATCAACAGAATGAAATAAAAGGATAGAAAATTATGGGGAGTGAGCTTTTTGACATGTAAGGAAGAGATAGATTTCAATGTGTGTTTGCGTTTTTGGTAAGAAAGAAGGCACTGAGAGGTTGGGAGTTTAATAGTTTGATAGTGCAGGGGTAAAAACTGTCTCTGAGTCTGGTAGTCCGGGCCCAAATGCTCTGGTACCATTTTCCAGATGGTAGAGGGTCATGCAGTCTGTAGGTGGGGTGTGTGAGGCCTTTGATGATGCTTTGAGCTTAGAGCTTTCCTCAAACTAATTCAAGAGACGAAGCAATTTCTCTCTTCTCCAGCTGTGCCGCTGTGCTGTGGGGACTCTGGGGGAACTGGCTGTTGTGTGTCGCCCACACAGGAGCTGCACTACAGTGGGGAATGAAGGGGCCCTCTCCTATATGTAAAGCACATGGCAGTGTTAAGCTGGAAAAACCCTATATGAATACGATTACCATTTTAATTACTATTAACACTGAAAATACTAGTTATGATCAAATAGCCAACCCTATATGAATCCAATAATTTTATAGTTGTTGTTATTATTATCTGGCTTGACAAATAATTATTATAATAATAATAATAATTGCTTACACTTATATAGCGCTTTTCTGGACACTCCACTCAAAGCGTGTTACAGGTAATGGGGACTCCCTTCCACCACCACCAGTGTGTAACCCCACCTGGATGATGTGACGGCAGCCATAGTGCGCCAGAACACTCACCACACACCAGCTATACCACAATTATACCAGGCCATCTTTCTTCTCTTACTATCAGTCAATTATGGTGTAATAAAACTATGTATGTGTAATATGTCATGGCTATGTTGTAACATGATAGATGTGATGTGTAATGTTTTATGATGTATTGAGATGTATAGAAGATTTAAATAAAAAAATAAAACAATTTCCCCCAGGGCCACAATAAAAGTTTGTTTTATCTTAAAACATGAATCACAACTGAACACAGACAGGGCAGATCTCCTTCTCCTCTTCTCCTAAGCACTCTTGGTCTATTAATTCAATTCAATTCAAGGTGCTTTTTTGGCATGACCAATGAGTACAATCAGTGTTGCAAAAGCAAAACAAATACAATTAACATCAAACAAAAATCTACAGACATTTATAATAATAATAACAATTGCTTACAGTTATATCACGCTTTTCCAGATGTGCTTTACAGGATGCTCACCACACTCAAGCTATTAGTGGGGAGGAAAACAGAGTGATGAACCCAATTTATAGATGGGGATTATTAGGAGGCCATGATTGGTAAGGGCCAATGAGAAATCTGGCCATCCCAGGCCCTACTCTTTTCGAGAAACGGCCTGGGATGTTTTCAGGACCTCAGTTTTACATCTCATCCAAAGAACAATGCCCTTTTACAGTACAGTATCCTCATAACTATACTGGAGCATTAGGACCCACATGGACCAAAGGGTGAGCACCCCCTGCTGGCCCCACTAACACCTCTTCCAGCAGCAACCCTCGTTTCTCCCAGGAGGTCTCCCATCCAGGTACTGACCAGGCTCATACCTGCTGAGCTTCAGTGGGCTGCCAGCTGTGCGCTGCAGGGAAACATGGCTGCTGCCATCATACAGACAGTTTATCACATCCACCAGTTTCAGAGAAGAGGTGACTGGTGGGGCTTCAGTGGAAACCGTCGCTGAGCAGACTGGAAATCAGCAGCTCTGGTCTCAGTTCTGCAGAAGTGTGCAGGGCGCTGGAAGGGCTCTGATCTTCAGAGCAAGGAGACTGAGGTGGTGGGTGGACGGGGTGGGGGGGGGAGGGGGCTGAGACAGTGCTTGTGTTTGTGGGTTGGGGGGGATTTCCAAACCTCACACACAACTCTATCAAGTGTGCACCTCCTCCTCCCCCTCAAGGCCTAGAGCACGTTATCTCTGATACACATGCTGACAGTCAAAGACAGACACATGCGGGCAGCCATCATCAAGGCCTGCTGGGCTTTTTAAGGCACAACCGGGGGGGGGAGGAAGTGTTCCAATCTCCTACCCCCCTCCCACTTCCCATCAATCAGAATCCACCAGCCTCCAGCACGGCTAAGGAATACAACTCTGGGTTACCCCATCGGAGCCCCCGCCCCACCCCCGACACACACACAGAGGGGAACACAGAGTCCTGTGCCGCCACTCCCATCACGCCAGCTGCTGCACCGCAAATACAGTGGGAGGGAGAGCTTCCAACGTCACAGCTTCGCCCAGACCGAGGGCAAGCCAGAACACAGGGAAGGAGACTTCCTATCCAGCCTGTCCTTCAGAGCCAAGTGGCCCCGAGCCTGGGTCTCGTGTGACATGAGTCTCAAGAAACTGGGGGTGCTGAGTGGATACAATTTCCTTCATGGATACACGTATATGTATATATTTCTATACTGTATGTACATGTGTACAGGAAGAGGTAAAGGTTTATTCCATGCTGAATGAAAAAGAAAAGAGACATAATGTTTCAGCTGTGGATTCTTCTGCAGGTGACAAGGGTCCACACCCAAAATGTTGTGTCTCTTTTCATTTCCTTTCAACATGGAATAAACTTTCTGTCACTAAGCGTTCTTTCCGGACCCTATGCAGATGACACGATCCGGGGTTGAGTGAGGAAACACTGGGAAAAAAGGTGTGCAGGATACAGGAATAAAAACAGGGGGGCATGTCCAAGGAGTGCTGGTGGTCGGGGGAGGTGTAAGCGAGGCAAACAATCCAGGCACGAGTCCAAAGAGAAATCCAAAAACAGAGCATACTGTAAGTCCAAGGCCAGGCGATCCATCCGAGATAGACGATTAAAAACCAGAACCAGGTCAGGACCGGCAGGGGACACGGGAACAAGAAACAGAAACAAAAACTAAAACCATAATGCATCCAGGTCCCGGGCTCGCATGATGTGGGATCCAATGCAGAGCCCTGATTAGCGTCAGCGTCTGGCTTTTAAGGAGAAACTGAAAAGGGGCTGGAACAAGGAACAGGTGCGGGGAATGAGGCAAACAAGGAAGGGCTTGCGATCGTGACACTTTCACCTGTTCCTTTGCAGTCTGTGTATGCTAACGCAGCTACCTAACCTCTACAAACTACAAACCTCTTTGTATATATATATGTGTATGTATAAATGTATATATGCATAATGTATATGTATATCTGTATGTAAAAATGTATATATGTATACAGTATATGTATATAGACGTACATGAATTCTTTGTTCTCAGGCACAGTCTTGGTGAAAAGAGTAATAATTCAGGCACACTGGTTAAGAAAATATTTATTTACAAAGACAATACACATAGTAAACTACACACAACACAACCATACAAGACGTTACACTGTGTAGAAACTTTTAAATTAGGCTTCCCAGAGGCCTTACATCCTAACCACCCAGAAAAACCTCAGACTGCTACAAATTTCACTCAAAATAACGCCTACAAAGGCCAAAAGAAGAGATAAGCTGCCTTCTAAACTAAACAGAATACAACTTGCGGTTAAATCTCTCTCTCTGCAAACCTGGATGCCACAAAGTGAATGAGAGCCTATTCTATTCTAAAAATGCACCCAGGAGAGGCTGTTTTAACTGTGAGGTTCTTTACACAGGTAATCCAAGTTTCTAACAGCACCAGAATTGCAAGCTCACTTAATAAGGTTGAAATACTTCGCTCCAATCTGGTGTTTCTGACTGCTCTAAATAAAGAGCTCTTGCCTTCGATATCTTCATTTTCCTCTTCCTTTACCCTCTCTCCTCCCTCTCTCTTTCTCTGGCTCCCTGTTTTATCCCCTGTTCCTGGACTGTTAATTTACACTTAATCATTTACCCAGAACTTAATTGACTAAAGTAAACTAAAGGTCAATTTTATGATCACTCTGATCACTGACGCTCTCTCCGCAAACTTTGAAGCTGGAAATGTTGACACTAGCCAGGTGTCCCGATTATTTCTACATTCACTTCATAACAATATGTATATATGCATATATTGAAGATGTTCATATATTGCATATATTGCATGACGATGCATCAATTGAAGATGTAGCTAACTGCATCAGTTTGCGTAGGCCGCATATGTTAATATAAGGGAAGAAAGAAAACACAACATTTCGGCCGTGGAGCCTTCTTCAGTTGTACCAGGTGTAGATATGCAACTGAGATCACTGCATTGTAAGGATCCCATGTCTGGCGGAGACCAGGAGGAAATGCGCTGTTGTGTGTGTGCTGTGTATCTATTGTGTGAAGGTGCGGCAGTGACATGTGCCTGTGTGAGAGGGAGAGAGAGAATGCATGTATTTACATCTCAATGAGAGCTTGATAGCGGGGTCACAGACCTCGGCATCAAGGTCTATTCTCGTTGCCTTCGCCCCCCCCAACTGCCCCTATCCCCACCATAGCGAAGGGCTAGGAGTCACGACGTGCGCAAGTGATATTTAGATAACATTTTGGTTTGGATAATTCGCTTGTCTCGCGTTTTATTCGACTGTAAAAACACCCCCTTTCCGGTACTGTGGCTCTGCTCCTGAACATAGCAGAAGTCAGATCTGAGAGGCCGGTGCACACGATCGCGGCCACAGCCCCACCGCTCCTCTCTCTTCGTACCTGCGAAGCGCGCACCCGCCTTGCCGCCGCGGGCACGCCTGACAGGGTCTGGGCGCGTTCTCGTAAGAGCACCCGCCCACTCCCCACTCCCCACTCCCCCTCCTTCGGGAAACTCGGCTAATTCGGATTTAAGTTATTTAAGGTCCCCTTATTAAGCCCTTAGCGCCCTACCCATTGTTCCCTGGATGGCGTGTCATTAAGGCCGGACGAGGGAAAAGAGATCTCCGCGCTTCGCTGGAGTGTGTCCGCGCCGGTGACAATAGGGGCAGAGCTCCCACGCCGCTTCAGGAGAGGATAGTATTGTTGTAGAGATTTTTTCTTAAGGAATAAGGCGTGTGTGTGTGTCGGGGGGGATGGGGAATGTGACAATAGAGAGACAATGGCTCGTTACTGGAATTATTTAGGCTCCTACACACTTGTCTGCATCCCATTAGTGGCGTTTACTTTCAGAGTTCTAGGGATATAAAAACACGGTGAAATTACCCCCGAGAGGAGGCACACGGTACACCTACGACTGAAGTAAAGTTTCCACGCCGACGTCCGAGCACGGTCACCGAGGACAGGCTGGTGTGGGCGTCTCTCGGATGAGGATCTGACTGCTCGGCCCTGTTCGCAAGAGAAAGTGTTAACTCTGCTGAAATCACTTCTCACTTGACCGCTTGATCGGCTGTGTATTGGAGCCGCCGGGGGGGGCACAATGGCTGCCACGCGTGTCCGCCCGGTGGTGGGAAGAAGCGAGTCCCCTCTTCCACGCCAAGCGCCACGGCAGCCTTTGGGCTGAAACGCGCTATATGAACAGAGCTTTACAGCGAAAGTTCGGGAAGGGGCGTCAACGGCCGGGGTCCAGCAGCCTCAACCGACAGCAATTCAAATACTGCGCGTGACCCCCTTCTCTCCCTCGCGCGTCTCTCCTCCACCCCGTGTCCACCTCTGCGGTCACTCCTCAGTCCCAGGCTCCGCGTCCTGGGGGCAGGAGGGCAGCCCTCAGCCAGGCGGGTTGAGCCAAATCAATCGGAACCGTCAAGACTCGATACATGCCTTTTAAAACGCCCAATTCTCGGCTGTTGTCATTCCTAGTGAACGTGCGCTTATCGACTGGACGCATTCCGTGGTTTTTGTTTTTGTTTTTTCTTTCCTTTCGTCCTCAAATCAAATCGCTTTTCGCGTCGGTCTGGCACTTGCGGAAGCTTTCGAACAAGTCTCGATCTTTCTCGGAACTTGTATCAAAGTCTTGCGCCAAAGCCTCTATAACGGTTCTGCCTCTTCCTTCCGCCCAGGTCTGGGGCTAAGTGGTGTGAGTGATATATGAGTGATGATAATTGGAGATAACACATACATCTAGATATTCACCGACACGCACGGAGAGACACACGAATTCACCACATGAAAGTCTGCACAGTCGGCATGGAGACACGACAACAACTTTAGGAACTTTTAGGTTTGAAAAAAAAGTCACCCAGCTTTGGAAAAAAAAGGTATTTTAAGATGTTAGGTGGAAAGATCCTCTTTAAGAAGATACCATCTTTATCGGGTCATTTTCTCCGTTTTAATACAGCCCCCCACACAGGATGATCAACTGCCAGCCTCACAGACGCACCGCTCTTTCTCCTTCTCAGCTCTGAAATAACTACCGGAGTAGCGGTTCCATTGGAATATTTTTTATTATTATTAATAGGACAGACAATTTCCATCTGCCATCTAATAGGTACTATTAGAGCTTCAAAGCTACTGTTATGAAGAAAGTATGAGAAAACATGCCGGCAGGTGATATGAACCGCATCGCCCGCAGCCTCGGCCCTGCGCCTCAAGAGGCGGGCACGAACAAGGCTGGAGCTAAACAGGGGTGAAGGCTGGACTGGGAGGACGGGCTACACGGTATCGCGGTCGAGGCGGATGGGGCCCTTCACGCGCCCCGGAAGTCTCGGCTGGGGAGAGCGCCTTGACCGCCGCGCGCTCAGAGGAGCTGGAAACGAGGAACACGCGCGCCCCCGCTCCCACACTCCGCTCCTCTCTCTGCGCCTATCCTTTCTCCTTGTGTCTCCCGTCCTCCCAGCCCGTCGGCACTCGGCTGCGTCTCCTGCCTCCTCTTCCTCTCCCTTTTTTTCCCTCGCCGCTCCTTCTCTCTTCCTCTATCCTGTTCTCCCCACTCTGCCTCCTCTCTCTCCTCTCACTCCCCTCTTCCAGCGGCCGGGTCGAGACTGTGGGAAAGTGCGTGGAAGCCCGGACCCACACATTGTCATGCAAATTCAGGACCCCGAAGAAGGGCAGTGTGGGGGTGGGGGGCTGTTATATGTAGCCAGTGTGTGAGCCGCATTCAACACTGCGAAAAGCGCACCAAACGCGCAACTCTCGGGCTCCCCGGCAGCGCTTGTGCGAGGGCACTGCGGTCACTCGGGAAGAGACGGAAACTCCTTACTGCTCACCCGTACATTTTCCACAGTCGTGCACGCGTGGGAAGCCACACGTAAATACGCAAACAACATGACCGCTTCCAATGTGGAGACGTCTTCCGACAGGAATTACAGCGCCAAAGAAGAAAGAAAGGTAAGAAAGAAAGACCTTTTAATTACACCAGCTTTGGTATCGGCCAAAATCCAAGGGAAACTGGACTTCGACCGCAGGGGCCTGTTTTTTGGGGGGAACAGCCACTTAAGCAAAGCACGCACACCTGTTGTTTCCACACGAAAGATACCGCCTTTCAAGCGAATCCTGCCGGTTTTCTCAAATATGTAATCGGAACGAAAGACATTAAGGCGCCCCATCGTGCAGGGAGATATCACCTTTTTTTCCCGTTCATAAACACCAGTCTGTTCATAAAAATTACTTCGGGTTCTAAGAAAAAAAGCCTCGACTCCTTCACTCGCTGCCTCTCACACGCGTGTTTTTCATAGTTTTGGACATGAGTCAGCAGAATGATTCCGTCTGGCAGGGCATTAGTCAGCACGGCACCATGAAGCGGGTCGCCGTTTGCTTACGGGTGTGAAACTCCAGTTCCTGGAATTACGAAAAGGCTGCGGTTTGAGCGCTTCTCTTCACAGATAACCAGCGAGGCGTCTCCTGAAATGAACCTTCGCTCGGCGGGCGTTCATGAGGCAGTCTCAATATTGTCGGAGAACGGAGACCACGCAGTCAGAAGAGGAAGCTCGTTTAAAAAACAAGGACATGTTGCAAATGAAATATATAGACGGCGTGTACCGATGGCGTGGTACAGGGAGTTGTTCTCCTTGTGCAACTGGGCAGTTGGGCCCCTTTTCCCGAATACTTGTGATTAGTGACTAGTGATAGAATTACGCCTTCCTCACCCCTAACCCCGAGAACAGCAGAGACCGCTGAATTAAACTGAGCTAAAACCCAAGTAATCTAGTGATCTGATAACTGAATTAGGTTAAACATTCGACAAAGCGACGATGTGTTTTAGTGATTAAGAGACAGTGTTGAACAAGGCATTATTGAGTTAGACAAAAGTTGCCATTGAGCTGTGCGGTTATTCCAGCAGTGCATGGTGAAATTGCACACGGAAACGTGCTATCTCGTAATTACCAGGCGATTATCTTGTTGTTGCAAAATACTACATGTCGTAATGACGAGATAGCAGATTATCCAGTAATCAGGAGATGGTACATTCTCGCGTACTTCACGTGCTAATCGCGTGGGAGCACAATTATCAGGAGTTGACCTGCAGGTTAAAGCGGTGGAAACGATTGCAGGGCACACTCGTTCCTGTTTAAGGAGAAGTGTGAGTGTCCTCGTGGTTACACTCGTGTTCACACGAGGAAGAAAATCTAACACTTCATTAGATGACCAACCCCCAGCGGAAAGGCAGTGCTGGACACTGCCACCAACACTAAACTCGCAGTTCTAGCTGAGCTCTGGGTAGCTGCTAAATGCCCTCAGTGCACAATGTAACAGGTTGTTCATACAGTCAAGTGATCACTGCTCTCTCCTAATTACAACACAATTACAGTACTATCTCATAATAAGATAAGTTCTTTTTATTGGCCATATACAATTTCTTGTATTAGGAATTTGTCTTTTCGCAGACCCCAGCTTGCTCTCCGTGAGACACACAGACAGGCAGAGAGAAGCTTGGGGTCAGAGCGCAGGGTCAGCCATTTATACGGCACTCCTGGAGCAGCTGGGGTTAAGGGCCTTGATCAGGGGCCCAACGGAGTAGGATTCCTCTGCCAGCCACGAGATACGAGCCAGTAACCTTCCAGCCACAGATCCTTGGCCACAGAGCCACCACACTGCTCCTAATTTTCTGGTAATTAGGAGACAAAACATAATTCCTTTTCCTTCATGGCAGCCATGCTCACCGGTAGTTGTACTATCCATCAGATAGACTGTCCACTGTCCAGATTGTGTTGCTTTCAGCACAGTTTTGTCTTCAGTTGATGTCCATGTAAGATTCTGGAAACAATACTTGGAACTAAATCAGCAGATAATCTCTAGTGATAAAATTCGATAGTAACAACAACAAGGGTCTTTCAACAAGCAAGACCTTTTTAGTTCTTACAATGTTGTGATTTTTTTTTACTTTATACACAGCTGAGGAAGCCTCTGATTGAGAAAAGACGTCGGGAAAGAATCAACAGCAGTTTGGAGCAGCTCAAGGGCATTATGGTGGATGCCTATAACCTGGATGTGAGTCAGGACACTGGACACTGTAATACAATTGCCAACACTGTGGACACTGTACTGTACAATGACCAGCAATACAATCAATTTCACTGTGCACACTGTGTACAATGACCAGCACTGTGCACACTGTGCAATACAATCAATAGCACTGTGCACACTATACTGTACAATCACCAGCATGGTGCACGCTGTACTGTACAATTGCCAGCACTGTGCACACTGTGCAATACAATTGCCAGCACTTTGCACACTGTATTGTAGAAATGCCAGCTGTATTGTACTGTACAATCACCAGCACTATTCACACTCTAATGTACAATCACCAGCACTGTGCACGTTGTACTGTACAATCTCCAGCACTGTGCACACTCTAATGTACAATCTCCAGCACTGTGCACGCTGTGCAATACAATCTCCAGCACTGTGCACACTGTGCAATACAATCAATATCACTGTGCACACTGTACTGTACAATCACCAGCACTGTGCACACTGTGCAATACAATCAATATCACTGTGCACACTGTACTGTACAATCACCAGCACTGTGCACACTGTACACTATAAACCCATAATATTAACCAAAAATGATCTCAGGATCTCCTTAGCATTTTATTCCATTTAGAAATAAAATATTGATATTGCAATAGTGGATTTCTGTCCTTATATGTATTTATTAATATAGGCCATACTTTCTGATTTTTAGAAGATGTAAGCTGCTGTACAACATATTGAGTGCATTCACAGATTTTTAGTGCGAGGTAACTATTTCAATCCTTATGGTCATCATAATCAATTTTACGTGCAGAAGTACAGCTGTGCCGCTGTGAACCCCCCTAGAGATTTATTTCTCTCCTTTACAGAATGGCTACCCCCTGGATTTATGCATATGCAATTGCTGCAAACATCAGCAGCAGGAAGGAAATATCAGCATTAGGCTGGTTAATTGACTCAATAAAGTTGCTCAATAAAGTCGCCCACTTCCCTGTAGCAACAGGAGGCAGGGAGTAGATGGCAAGTTTGTAGCTGTTCCCTAACGCCCCCTACCTGTTTCTCTGTGTACTGCCTTGCAGCAGTCCAAGCTGGAGAAGGCTGACGTCCTGGAGATCACAGTGCAGCACATGGAGGGTCTGCAGAGGAGACAGGCCAGCGGTAAGTGATACCAGACTGGGCACAGTGACTGTGACTGACGATGCCTCTGAACAGTGTCACCCAGCGATAGAGAATGGGTCTGCTGGCATGCTGAGCAGTGGCCAGCCACATGGCCCATGCGGAATCAAAGGACAGTGACTTGCAGAATCCTGAGGTGCTGTTTCTTCTCATTCTTCTCCCACTCCTGCCTGCTGATCCACAAGACCTAAACTCCCAAGAAGAACTGAGAGCTGCGGGTGAATATCTTTCAGTTTTGGCAGTGTGCGTGTTCAGCAGTCCTGAGAGCTAGTGACTGAGACCTTAACATTACAGAAGAGCTGGTGTCTGACGTGTTCAGCCATTCTGCAAATATTCAGACTTCCAGGGTCTAGATTAATCGAGCTCAGAATCAGGTGCTGCTCTTTTTTCCCCACAAAGAGCCGTGAGAGGTGGCAGTCCATGTTGAAGGCGATTGCTACTTTGGATGCAGCCTTTCTACATGTGTGGTGAAAGACACCAGAGTGACAGGCTGAATCATTAACCATGAATATGATCCAGACTGAAGCACAAAGAGGAGTCCAGGGACAGTAGAGTGATGGTTTTTACACAGAGACCAACAATGATGGATGTTGGCTCATACAGCTCTTCTGGTCTGGCCTGCAGGTGGTGGAAAACCAGGGTTCGAGTCCCGGCAGCGCTACAGCAGCGGCTACATCCAGTGCATGCACGAGGTGCACAACTTGCTTCTCAGCTGCCCGGGGATGGACAAGAACGTGGGCGCGCGCCTCCTCAACCATCTCCTCAAGTCGCTGCCACGCATCACTGGAGAGGCCGGGTCTCTGGCGGCGTGCGTCGGCGGCGCTGCCAGCCCCGGCGGTGCCCACCACGCGCCCATCCTGGCACCATCCTCCCCGGCATACCAGCCTCGACCTGCGCACCTTCCTTCCCCATCCCCCCTGGCGCATGCCCCTGGGGCACAGCGCCAGCACCACCACCGCAAACCCAGCCGCCCGCCGTCCCCCGCTACAGTGTGCCAGCCCGAGGCGCCGGAGGGCAGTGGCGGCAGTGGGGAGACGGCGCCCTCCTCCCCCGGTTTGCCACTACCCAGCCCCCACAGGGCTCTGCCCCTCCCAGGCAGCGACCCCTCCATGTGGAGACCATGGTAGAACAAACCACAGCTCCACAGATCAACCAGTGGCAATAATTCCCCCAAACAATTGCTAAGGCACGAGCAGACATCTGGAGGTTTTCCAAGGGAGGGGACAGATTTTAGGGGTTTTATTTTACCCGATCTCTTCCTTACCTAACCGAACCAATTAACCTCTTCATCGGGCCGTTTTAGACAATTGCAAAAGGCTTGACTTTTCTCCAGCTTGACATTTCTCAAAAAACCCGATAAACAGAATCCAGCAGGGGGGAGTGTTGAAGAGGGTAGATGGGCCGTCCTGGTCCAGAAGAGCACCTGCCCATCAGGCACATAGGTCATAATTTTAACCATTAATTCCCACACTGCTAACCACATCACCCTCTTTGGTAGGATAATCTAAGCAAGTTTTGTTAAGGAAAGCATGTATACTCATCCAATGGCCTTCCAGGACAAGTGTCTACTCTAGGTCTTTAAAAAGTAAGGAATGAGCTAATATTCTGGTTGGACTGTGGTACTCTGGGACCAAGGACAGCTACTGTGGGATTTGTTTTCCTCTCGGTCTCAGAATTCTGTTTTTGTAGATCTACACCAGTCGAAGCTGCAGGCTCCCTTTTCCTGCTTCTGGAGAACTACAGGGGCTTTTCTTTTACCAACGTCTTCCACTACAACTCTGAATGGCTTAACTGGATGAATGTTGGACTGACGTGGCCTACGTTTCACAAACCCTTGTTGGCTAATACCTGGAGCAAGACAGGAGATCTGTGGTGTTACACTGCTCTTTTAAACCTCAGGGACAGACAAATTGATCTGTTCTCTCCTGAGGTTTGGAGTTCCACTGATCATCAACAGGAAGAAAGAGCTGTAAGTGACTCCTGATGGTGTTTTTCTTGAGTTTCCATCTCCAACTCTGCATACAGCTCGTTCATTCATATTTGAACTCGTTTCCTGATTAGCTGGCTATGCTATTTCAAAGCTTTAACCTCTGAGCAGTGGAAAATAAACAGGAAACCTGGAGAACTGAAACTGTTCAGGACCAGAGTCTGACTATTGCTAACATTCACCACCCATTGCGTATGATATTAAAGGATTGAGCACTGATCAGGACCATTACAGATACAGTACAGATATGCTGCAAATGAAATGGGAATAATTGCAGGCTGTTTTTGTGATGCTTGTTCCCTGTGGTGAAATTGCCTGGTATACTATATTTGTGTTGTTTTACTTCTAATGAAGTGACTTGTAAACTATGGATGTTTGCAGTTTTACTCTTTGCATCTCAACTGTCTTTTTTTATTTTTATAAATGAGTGTGTGGAGCTTTCATTCCAGAGCCACGAATAGGATGTAGTAGTAGTAGCTGCTGTTGTTAGTAGAATATGTGTTGCATAAAAATCGGAATTTCTGAATAGAAAAAAAATCATTTCTCTTCTGACAAGCCAATTTTTAAAAAAGGGTATATTGTGAAAGTTTTGCTTGAAGGATCACAAGACTGAACCGTGTGTTTTGGTCGAGTGTTTCAGAAGAGTTTTATACAATTTGTTTTGAGAAAAAAAAATGTTTTCCTCAACTAGGGACCTGAACTCCAGCCCTTCATATTGAAGTGACAGATCTGTAGCAGGTTTTAATGAAACAAGAGAGACGTAAATGCAGAGAGAGAGGTGCATTGTGCTCTTTATTGTTAGTGACACTTCAGAATGGCAACTTTAAGGCGTGTAATACACTTTATTACCGAAACAGCTCGTGGAGCGTCAGTACCTCTAACACATGTAGCATTACTGTAAGGCAAAATGTACGGATTAGTAATTATAAGCGAGATAGTATAATTGCTTAACTGCTTAAATATGTTGTTCAATATTTTCTTGTACAGCATTCATACCCAGATAATTACTGTCAATGCCACGTCCCGTCGTTAATAATATTCAAATGTACATTTTTTTATATATTTAATCAAATAAAAAGTGAACACACTAGTTAAACCGCCGTGGTTTGTTCTTTACCTCGAGTCAACTGCTCATTAGAATATTAACGTCTTGGTTGTGGCTTTGTTTAACGCAAGTATAAATAGCTGCGTGTCCACCAGAACAAGCTGAACAAGCAGGAGGAGAAAACCCAACCTTTGCGTCCGCATAACTATAGCAAAAATATTCAGAGCAGATGTACAAACATCCTGCTGTCGGAGCGAAGACGCGCGCTGTTTTGCTACACAGGTGTTGCTGTTTTCACGAGGACAAGCCGTCATTTCCGCGCGGACGATAGGCCACTGGAGGGTTTAACGCAGGCTTAAAGCGCGCGTGTCAAGCGCTGCGTTAGGAAACCACTCTCCCCTCGCACGCTGACGTGACTCGGGGCAGCTTGAGTCCTTTGTCAAACCATGTCGACATTCTTACTAACACGGAGTTAAATAAAAAGCCCCTGCAGCATGTCCACAAAAACCATCACAGACTTTTCAATCTGCTGACCTCATCGTCACGGTTACTTTCCCCGCCACGGCCACGGGGAATCTCCCCGTTGGCGCAATCAGACTGAGAAAAGAAAAACCAAATCCATCAGCGCCCCCTGCTGGAAGCTTTGAGAAAATGGCCACTACGATGTCATTGGAGATATCTGTTCAAAGGTAATTTGAAGAACAACCTCCACTGCTATAATTAGAACTGCTCATAGCATCAACACTTCTAGTATCGATAAGTAGAATGAGAAAACATCGTTGTATACGCGCCATGTCCACGCAAGATCGTGTCCAGGTACCTGTAGGTCTCTGTGGCGCAATCGGTTAGCGCGTTCGGCTGTTAACCGAAAGGTTGGTGGTTCGAGCCCACCCAGGGACGCAAGGTCGCCTTTTACTACAAGGTGTCATCTTCGGGCTTTTATGCTGTAAGGGTGACCATTTATCAATATAATCAATTATCACCTCCATAAACAGACACGACTAACTCCGTCATAAGGCCAACCTTAAAAAGGCACAATTCAGATGTTTGGCTGTCCAAACGCACCGCAGGAATCGAACATCGCCATCCCGTCTCTCTCATTTTTTGTTTCCAATTTTTTGGGGGGATTGAACAAGCAACATAAGGACCATAACAAGTGACAGAAAGTGTGACAGATTCCCTCCCCCAGCGGTCCCCCTGTAAACCCCCAGACCCCCCTACAACCAGACGGACCCCCTTTTTAACCCGTAGACCTCGCAGATAAGGTTGACCACTACAGCTCGCTAAACACAGGCTCTCTGGTGCCCAGGATCTGGGGTGCAGGGTTGCGTACCCCATCTCTAGAGCCTCACCCCAGGCCTGGTCCGTGCGGGCAGGCTTGACTCCGGGTTTCCATTCCAACTCCGCTCTTAACGAGCTCGACCAGCTGGGCCAGCTGAACTCCTCCCTTCGGCTCTTCAGCCTCCGCGGCATAGAAGAGACCTTGAATACCTGCTCAGCCTCTCGGTCGCTGTGATTTCGGGTTGACATATATAAAGCGCCGTCTTTCGGATGAGACGTTAAACCGGGGTCCTGACTCTCAGTGGTCATTAAAGATCCCTGGGCGTTTCTCCATAAGAGTAGGGAGGTATCCCGGTGTCCGGGCCAAATTCCCCCCCTCGGCCTTAACCGTGGTCTCCGGATTGTCCCCATGTATGATTGGCTGGCACTCGCGTGTGATGGACTGGCGCCCCGTCCAGGGTGTGCCCTGCCTTGCGCTCGTTGGGTAGGCTCCGGCTTCCCGCGACACAGAGTCATGTAAAGCGGTTTGGCAAATGACATTTCATGATATATATATATATAAAGCAGAGCTTTCGATAGCGTATGGTTTTTGAAGACAACACTTTTTTTTTTACCTGGTATACCTTAACAGCTCCGCTGCAGAACAGGCCTGGGCTAGGACGAAAAACAACAAAGATCAGATAAAACCGAGAACCACAACAAAGCGACAACCTGTTAAGAGTTACGAGAACGAAACAGTTGCGATTCACGCACACCGTGCGGTGCGTCTGTCTCTGACACAGCCGCGGCAAGACTCGAGAAAATAACGACATTTCCTGAATTACAGGTGCGGTCCCGTGCTGTCTTGTAGCTTTCCTCGAGAGACCTCGGCTCAACACCTTGATGAAACCGGATCACACAATAATGCAGTTGCCGTGAAGCGTGCACCGCGAAATCACAGTTTCTCCTTTAGCAGGTATTGATAGAGAAAATGCACATCTCTAGTAATATAGAGTGAAACCGAAATGGGAATTAGAGAGCTGGTTTAACTTGGCAGAGCGAGGTCGACAGCAACTGTACAGACTGAGATACAGTCTTACTGGGAGAGGGAGGAGGGAACTCAGTTGAACTGGCAGCCCAGTATGTGATCTCCTGTCACAGCCTGAGAAACAGGGAGCCTGTCTCCCAATAATGCTCCAGCCGCCTACAGTATATGTCAATATTTTATAATATGTATTTGTTGTATATGTCTGTAGATGTTATTTTACTTTTATTTTTTGTTTTGTTTAATGTAAATATCATTACTTTTATTTGCTTTGGCAACACTGATTGTACCCATCGGTCATGCTAATAAGGCACCTTGAATTGAATTGAATTGAATTACAGCTTTCTTTATCGCCTGCGATAAGCTTGCTTGTATTGTTTATAACAAGCTCGGCTTAATTACGGTCGAAGGATTTCGAAGCAACGTTTTCTAAACTTTGGTAGAAGCAACCGGCTTGAAACCCACAACCCCAAGGGAATCCAGCCCTTATTCGGCGTCTTGAGCTGCTCAACCACGCGTAACCCCGGCTCTTCTGTAAGTGGTTGTAGGAACTTCGGTCTCGACCTCCGCTCACCGCTCGGGAGACAAGCTGGGCGAAGCAGAAAAAATGTCGGCTTTACTAAGCCGAGGAACCCGTGTCGGAAAACGATAAGATAACATGAAGATAAACATTAGTTTTTAGTATAGTTAATTATTAACTATAGTAATCAGTTAATAATTACAATATGGAAAAAAAGCACTTTCTTGTTAACCGCAGAGAAAGAAATCTTTGAATTTTCCACGAAGTCACCAGCTTGGAGAATATGGTTCCGTGACGGAAACACCTTTGGTCGCCAATGACCCCAGTTATACCGCTGATATCGCCTGTGATAACACGAAGAGGCGAACAATGGCGAATCTCTGTTTTGGTTTATTACCCAAAAGGCTGAATATGACACATGCCAGCCAATTGGTTTTCTAGAGGCGTTGCGTTGCTGACAGGATTCCCTGCACTCGTTGACCCGTCTGGACAGCAGTGTGCAGCCGTGTGGACAGCAGCCGCAGACGGATTCACTGCCGGAACACAGACATGGACAGACTGCCTTTAATACTGCTCCTCTCCGCCGCTCTGGGCGCGAAAGAAGGTTTATGAGAATGGATGCCCTTCCCGTCATCCCTTTCTGCCCCTACTCGCCCCCCGCTTCGCTGTCTCCCCAGCTTTCTCTCCCTCTTCCTTTCCTGTTCAGCTGAGGCAGTGACGACTCTTGACCGGTTGAGAGTTCTCGTTGTTTCTTGGTGCTGGTTGCTGGGTGACACACTCTGGCGTGTGAGGGGGTCCCACATCTCCACAGCGGACGTGGAAGAGGGTTGTCGGAGTCTCCAAAAACCTTCCTACATTTTTAGTTGTATCCGGTCACTAAGACAAAGAGAATAAAGGGACCGTAAGGTTGTTGTTGTTGTTTTACTAAGACACGTAATTGAAACTTTGCTTTAAAGCTATTTTTTGCCTTTCTCGAAACATGAAGTTAATGATACGGCGCTTTCATACTGCCTGTTCAGGAGAAGGTTCCTGGTTCAAGCGTGTCTGTGCCACCTGCTCGCACTCTGCGCAGTACTGAGCCAGTGCTTAACGACGCCGTTCGCTCCTGCGCCGGGGGTGATGTCTCTAGAACGGATTGGTGTTTCGGTCCAGCTAATTGTCGACTCTTAGTGAAATAAATCGCTCGGGCAGGGAGCCTAGCATTTGACCGGGCACTT
Organism: Atractosteus spatula; assembly: GCF_055471065.1. Lineage (NCBI taxonomy): Eukaryota > Metazoa > Chordata > Actinopteri > Semionotiformes > Lepisosteidae > Atractosteus > Atractosteus spatula. The sequence continues at coordinate 70,156,479 of NC_142708.1, read as the reverse complement.
TTTTGTTAAGGAACATGTAATAGGTTTATTCCCTGCTGAAAAAAAGAAGAAAGAGAACACAACGTTTCGGCCGTGGAGCCTTCTTCAGGTGTGAGCAGAAGAAGCTGAAGAAACGTTGTGTTTTCTTTCTTCTCTTTTTCAGCCTGGAATAAACCTATTACGTGTTCCTTTGCAGCCTACGCATGCTGACGCAGCTCCCCACCTGAACCTTTTTATTAAGATCAGTTTAGAAAAACAAAGATCTAAATGGATTAATAGGGCTTTTAACTCTTCGAGGTGTTTAGGGAAAACGATTCTGACAATCGTTTTTATTTTTCAAAAAGGGAATCGATGCTGTTTAGAGGCGAAAAGGTGGAATATTGCATATCTGTAACCATATCTGTATATCGGCTCTCCTGCAGATCTGTCGGGAAAAGTTTTCATTTTCCCCGAGCACTCAAACACGGCGTATGTGAAGCTGTTTCCGGAGGAGGAAGGCAGTCTGTACGCCTGTACCGTCTGCCTGCGGTTCTTGTCTGACCTCCCTCGCCGCACGATATTCTCCTTAGCCACAGCCACCTCACACAACTCTTTCATGATCACAGAAGACGGGCTGGGCGTGTTGTCGGCCACGGCCTTGTGAATTTCACGGCGGTGGCCGGGGACAAGCCCCTGTCCGAGTGGAATCACCTGTGTGTGACCTGGGAGACGAGCAGCGGCGTCACGCAGGTGTGGGCCAACGGGTAAAGGGGTACACCGCGGCCTGACCACTGAGGCTCGACCCAGCATCGTGTTGGGTCAGGATCAGGACGCCTGCGGGGGGCGGTTTCTCCATCCTTCGTCGGCCAGATCGCGGACGTGCAGATGTGAGACTACGTGCTGTTTCCGTGCGAGATCGCGGCCGTCAAGGACGGGTCCTCCTTCGTGCCGGGGAAACGTGTTGAACTGGCGGGCGTTGCGTTTCGCCTCGTTCGGCTTCGTGATTCTCAAGGAAGACCAGAACCTGGAGCCCAGTTTGAGCTCCTGCTACGAAGAAAGGCAGCGGTGGACCTCTGGGGACTTAAAGGCCGTGGAGGAAAATTCAGTTTGACCGCGTTTCGTTTTGGCGAGGGCTTGTCGCCTGTGGGACAACCTCAGGCCCCCACACGCGGATACATACAGCCTGAGCCGCACAAGGATCAGTCTCTCTCACGCACACGCCCGCTGTCACCTGCTGTACATACCGCAAGCTCAGGAAAGAAAATATCCGGTAATTGTTTTTCCTTTAGTGAATGGGGACATTGTGATTTGACAGACCTTGCTGACTTAGAGTTTACGACCGTTTTAGGTTCATTGCTTATCACAAATCTGGAGCTTTCAGCCTATGCTGTGACAAAAAACATATCGTTCAACCGATTCAACAGTCGAGTTTTTTTTAAATAAATCTGTACTCTTTATCTTTTAGGTCAGCCTGTAACTGATTTTGTTTCCTGCAGCCCAATAAAATGATTAAGTGCACATATCCTGACTATTGAGTTTGTGTTCTTTGAATGTAAGCGTCGGTGTGTACATGCAGCATCTTGGAGAAATCCTTAAATAAAACTTGGTGAGACATCTGTCCCCGGATGCTACATACCCATTATGAAAACATTCAACCCAAAGTGACATCGAAAACAGTAACAACAAAAGTTTCACGCAAGTAAAAAATTACCACAGTAATTTATTGATATTTGTGTAAGAGATTACATAATGTTTTACAAAATTTTACAATGTTTACAATGTCCAGTGTCAAAAAAATCGCTTTTTTCAAAATTATTCTGTGGAAACCGCCGGCAGAAAATATTTCGTCTTGCTGTTTCGTTATTATTTCACTAGGGTGGTTTATCAAGTTTATCAATCGAAAAGGAAACGCACAGTGTGTGAAGCCTATATCACAAAGTCGATGTAAGCAAAGAAATAAACATCCAAGAAGTGTCGATTAACCACTAGACGCCTCAAACGGAAAAAAATAAAGATTGAAACTCTATCATATTACAGATTTTACAGTCCTAGCAAACGGACTGGCTGGGCTGTATATTCCAGCGCATTTTTACACACCCTTTCAAAGCCCGTAACGTCTGGAGATCCGATAACTTGTCCTCTCCTGTATTATTTAACCTGGAACTTAGATCACCCGAGATCTATAAAAAATAAATATCATATAAATAAAATCATATATAATAAATACATTTATTTAAGACTATTTTCCCCTTCTATGTTTTTTTGGGTTGCGAGCGGCTAATTATTCCGAAAATCTCTTTCACGAGTTCTAGAAAGAAGGGTGTCGGGCAATGCCGTCGTGTAGCTTGTTCCAGACTCCCACAACTCTCTGTGTAAAAAAACGCTCCCCTGTAGTATCCATGCGCGTCCTGTGTTCCGTGTTTCGATTCTCCTTCGGAAGAAGTCCATTATTTCAAATACAATGTCACAGGGTCCGTCTGTCTGCGCGGGCTGTGGTGTCTGTTATTTTAGGAACTGAAAACACATCCGTATTCTTGTACAAATCAGAGCTTAAATTCAAGCAGGCTGTGCTGGGCAGTAATTAAGGTTCATAAATTAAAAGTCAATCAACTCTGTTCATTTAAAATAACCATGACGTCGTGTCAATTGAGGAATGCCCAGTTCCAAGTAAATAATCCGTATTTGTTTTTGGAGGTATTTTGCTGCTTTGTTTGAAATTTGGATAGAAATGTAGCGAGAAAATCAGTCTACTCCGCGTCCATCTTTCTCTATGAGGCTCCCGAAGTCTCTGTGAAGCCCCACGGGTGACGCGTGTCAGTCTTTCAGGTAGCTGGGGCGGAGATTAGGGCTGCCACGCTGCGCCCCCGCCCGGTAGGGGGCACTGTGTCGCGGCTGAACATCCTGCAGCAGGCTGGGGATAGAAGTTCTGGATGTGGGCGAAGGGGACGGGAATGGTTCGGCCCGGGATCCAATACGGCCAGTTTCTCTGTCTGATACGAGGTAAATGACGAGCCCTGCGGTTCTGGAACCACACCTAGAAGAAAACACTCAGGATTAATCCTAAACAATGACATTGAGTTATTTGCAAAAACAAAATGTGCTTTTGCACAGGACCGAGTTAGCCGACATAGTATCTACAGTTGCGCTATGAGCAAAGCAAACGCCGAAACTGTTGTGCTGGTGGAGTCGCCGCTGCTGTCTGCAGGAACAACTGCCATGACAACTAGTTGCATGAAATTTGACCTTTTGATGAGCTCGTACAATTAAAGGTATAATTGAACGTAGAACAGACTCAGCATGGTCCCGAAACGTTTCGCGTTTGATTTTGTTAAGTCACAAACTGAATAACAAAACATTTCTGAACAACAACAAAAAAATGTTAAGCTGCCGTTGCATTAGCAATGAAGTTATCGCCTGCCTCAGATAGGGGTCTATGAGTAGATCCGTGAATTTTCATGACATTAGTCAGTAAATAACCGGCCTGGATGTCAGATCCCTTTGCTGACTTATTTCCCACTCTTGGTGATGATGATAACCGACCCCTACCGTCCGCCAACAACACAACCCACCCACATCCTATAAGCTGGTTTGGCAATATTTTACTTCTGTGCTCCTTTTTACCTTCAATTGCAAACGCACAAACCACGACTTTCAAACTGCAAAGCGGCTGGAAAGAGAACATTGGCGGCGTTTCAGCCGGTCGTGAAATCTCCGCCTTTCCTCGGCTGCCTCTCTGCAGCTCCGCACAAACGCTGTGCCCGTCTCCCCCCTCCCGCTCTTACCAGAACCGGCTCTCCGCCGCAGCGCAACTCACCTGGATCCTGGACTCCTGGATGCCGGTGAGCTCGGAGAGCCGGGTGCGCTTCTTGTAGTCGGGATAGGGATCGGCCTCGAAGCTTCTTTTCAGGACGTCCGTCTGCTCTTTGGTGAAGAGGGTCTTTCTCCTCTTCCCCTTCGCCAGCCCCCCGGGGGAATTCCCGGCGGCTCCCGGCTGCCCACCCTGCGGCGCCGGGGCTGCGCTCGGCGGCCGGGGCGCGTTTTCCTTCTTCTCGTCCCGCTGGCGGAGGCGTGTCTCGGCAGCAGCGCCGTCCGGGCCCGGGAGAGCTAAACCAAGTGAGCGACAGAAGAGAATCTTAATGGTCAACCCTGTGGCGTACTCAGAGGCAGACCGAGCCGTGGTGCGAAGTCGAAATAAAAAAAAAAAACCTACTGCACCTGCCAGAACGTTAGAACTATGTCGTAGCACGCGCGCGCTCTTGGAGAGCGAGCAACGATTGGTGGGGAGCAGAAATTGAACGTGTTTCTGCTCATGCTACTAACTCCTCCTATACATCACTACTCATATGCATTAGTTTCAGAGGCGATGCTCGATTCAATTAACAGCATTTCGTTTTCCAATTAGAAAAGGCCTTTTCGTGAAACGAAACGACTGCCAAGACTTACCGTTAAGGCGGAAAGACCCGTCATCAAGCGCCCACGACGGCAACCGGACTGGGCCCGTGCAGTAGTCCTGCTCCAGGGACAGAATGGTGCTCAGGAGCTCCTCGGTCTCTTGGTCTAGTGCCATGCTGCCGGTTCGTCTCTCTTTCAGCTCCAGAACCCGAATGATCCCCTCTCGATGGAGCGTACTGTCCTTAAATTCGCTTCTAAACATTTGCATGACACAGGCCGGGTTTTATTTCGTTTGATTCTTACGGGGTGTTACTGCTTATCGTTTGATGCCCAGCGCGCGATTAATGCTAGGAGTTTTTGTTCTGGGTGTGTTTTTGAAGCTGCGTGGGCAAAAAATGACATCTCACGTCTTTCCCTGTGCCCTGCATAGACACATTAACACCATGGCACAGTTTAGAGGGATCAATTGTTTTGGGGGCGCTTTGATGCAGAGGGCACAGTGGCGAGGCGAAAGTGGGGTGCGCCATGCCTTTGAAATAATGACATAAAGGCAGGTGTCGCATTCTGCTAACAGCCGTGATGTTTGACTCAGGATCACTCGAACCCAGGTTTTCTTTGATAGAGCAGACGAACCCTTGTGTGTTTTAGCTTGTGTACATACCGCAAGCTCAGGAAAGAAAATATCCGGTAATTGTTTTTCCTTTAGTGAATGGGGACATTGTGATTTGACAGACCTTGCTGACTTAGAGTTTACGACCGTTTTAGGTTCATTGCTTATCACAAATCTGGAGCTTTCAGCCTATGCTGTGACAAAAAACATATCGTTCAACCGATTCAACAGTCGAGTTTTTTTTAAATAAATCTGTACTCTTTATCTTTTAGGTCAGCCTGTAACTGATTTTGTTTCCTGCAGCCCAATAAAATGATTAAGTGCACATATCCTGACTATTGAGTTTGTGTTCTTTGAATGTAAGCGTCGGTGTGTACATGCAGCATCTTGGAGAAATCCTTAAATAAAACTTGGTGAGACATCTGTCCCCGGATGCTACATACCCATTATGAAAACATTCAACCCAAAGTGACATCGAAAACAGTAACAACAAAAGTTTCACGCAAGTAAAAAATTACCACAGTAATTTATTGATATTTGTGTAAGAGATTACATAATGTTTTACAAAATTTTACAATGTTTACAATGTCCAGTGTCAAAAAAATCGCTTTTTTCAAAATTATTCTGTGGAAACCGCCGGCAGAAAATATTTCGTCTTGCTGTTTCGTTATTATTTCACTAGGGTGGTTTATCAAGTTTATCAATCGAAAAGGAAACGCACAGTGTGTGAAGCCTATATCACAAAGTCGATGTAAGCAAAGAAATAAACATCCAAGAAGTGTCGATTAACCACTAGACGCCTCAAACGGAAAAAAATAAAGATTGAAACTCTATCATATTACAGATTTTACAGTCCTAGCAAACGGACTGGCTGGGCTGTATATTCCAGCGCATTTTTACACACCCTTTCAAAGCCCGTAACGTCTGGAGATCCGATAACTTGTCCTCTCCTGTATTATTTAACCTGGAACTTAGATCACCCGAGATCTATAAAAAATAAATATCATATAAATAAAATCATATATAATAAATACATTTATTTAAGACTATTTTCCCCTTCTATGTTTTTTTGGGTTGCGAGCGGCTAATTATTCCGAAAATCTCTTTCACGAGTTCTAGAAAGAAGGGTGTCGGGCAATGCCGTCGTGTAGCTTGTTCCAGACTCCCACAACTCTCTGTGTAAAAAAACGCTCCCCTGTAGTATCCATGCGCGTCCTGTGTTCCGTGTTTCGATTCTCCTTCGGAAGAAGTCCATTATTTCAAATACAATGTCACAGGGTCCGTCTGTCTGCGCGGGCTGTGGTGTCTGTTATTTTAGGAACTGAAAACACATCCGTATTCTTGTACAAATCAGAGCTTAAATTCAAGCAGGCTGTGCTGGGCAGTAATTAAGGTTCATAAATTAAAAGTCAATCAACTCTGTTCATTTAAAATAACCATGACGTCGTGTCAATTGAGGAATGCCCAGTTCCAAGTAAATAATCCGTATTTGTTTTTGGAGGTATTTTGCTGCTTTGTTTGAAATTTGGATAGAAATGTAGCGAGAAAATCAGTCTACTCCGCGTCCATCTTTCTCTATGAGGCTCCCGAAGTCTCTGTGAAGCCCCACGGGTGACGCGTGTCAGTCTTTCAGGTAGCTGGGGCGGAGATTAGGGCTGCCACGCTGCGCCCCCGCCCGGTAGGGGGCACTGTGTCGCGGCTGAACATCCTGCAGCAGGCTGGGGATAGAAGTTCTGGATGTGGGCGAAGGGGACGGGAATGGTTCGGCCCGGGATCCAATACGGCCAGTTTCTCTGTCTGATACGAGGTAAATGACGAGCCCTGCGGTTCTGGAACCACACCTAGAAGAAAACACTCAGGATTAATCCTAAACAATGACATTGAGTTATTTGCAAAAACAAAATGTGCTTTTGCACAGGACCGAGTTAGCCGACATAGTATCTACAGTTGCGCTATGAGCAAAGCAAACGCCGAAACTGTTGTGCTGGTGGAGTCGCCGCTGCTGTCTGCAGGAACAACTGCCATGACAACTAGTTGCATGAAATTTGACCTTTTGATGAGCTCGTACAATTAAAGGTATAATTGAACGTAGAACAGACTCAGCATGGTCCCGAAACGTTTCGCGTTTGATTTTGTTAAGTCACAAACTGAATAACAAAACATTTCTGAACAACAACAAAAAAATGTTAAGCTGCCGTTGCATTAGCAATGAAGTTATCGCCTGCCTCAGATAGGGGTCTATGAGTAGATCCGTGAATTTTCATGACATTAGTCAGTAAATAACCGGCCTGGATGTCAGATCCCTTTGCTGACTTATTTCCCACTCTTGGTGATGATGATAACCGACCCCTACCGTCCGCCAACAACACAACCCACCCACATCCTATAAGCTGGTTTGGCAATATTTTACTTCTGTGCTCCTTTTTACCTTCAATTGCAAACGCACAAACCACGGCTTTCAAACTGCAAAGCGGCTGGAAAGAGAACATTGGCGGCGTTTCAGCCGGTCGTGAAATCTCCGCCTTTCCTCGGCTGCCTCTCTGCAGCTCCGCACAAACGCTGTGCCCGTCTCCCCCCTCCCGCTCTTACCAGAACCGGCTCTCCGCCGCAGCGCAACTCACCTGGATCCTGGACTCCTGGATGCCGGTGAGCTCGGAGAGCCGGGTGCGCTTCTTGTAGTCGGGATAGGGATCGGCCTCGAAGCTTCTTTTCAGGACGTCCGTCTGCTCTTTGGTGAAGAGGGTCTTTCTCCTCTTCCCCTTCGCCAGCCCCCCGGGGGAATTCCCGGCGGCTCCCGGCTGCCCACCCTGCGGCGCCGGGGCTGCGCTCGGCGGCCGGGGCGCGTTTTCCTTCTTCTCGTCCCGCTGGCGGAGGCGTGTCTCGGCAGCAGCGCCGTCCGGGCCCGGGAGAGCTAAACCAAGTGAGCGACAGAAGAGAATCTTAATGGTCAACCCTGTGGCGTACTCAGAGGCAGACCGAGCCGTGGTGCGAAGTCGAAATAAAAAAAAAAAACCTACTGCACCTGCCAGAACGTTAGAACTATGTCGTAGCACGCGCGCGCTCTTGGAGAGCGAGCAACGATTGGTGGGGAGCAGAAATTGAACGTGTTTCTGCTCATGCTACTAACTCCTCCTATACATCACTACTCATATGCATTAGTTTCAGAGGCGATGCTCGATTCAATTAACAGCATTTCGTTTTCCAATTAGAAAAGGCCTTTTCGTGAAACGAAACGACTGCCAAGACTTACCGTTAAGGCGGAAAGACCCGTCATCAAGCGCCCACGACGGCAACCGGACTGGGCCCGTGCAGTAGTCCTGCTCCAGGGACAGAATGGTGCTCAGGAGCTCCTCGGTCTCTTGGTCTAGTGCCATGCTGCCGGTTCGTCTCTCTTTCAGCTCCAGAACCCGAATGATCCCCTCTCGATGGAGCGTACTGTCCTTAAATTCGCTTCTAAACATTTGCATGACACAGGCCGGGTTTTATTTCGTTTGATTCTTACGGGGTGTTACTGCTTATCGTTTGATGCCCAGCGCGCGATTAATGCTAGGAGTTTTTGTTCTGGGTGTGTTTTTGAAGCTGCGTGGGCAAAAAATGACATCTCACGTCTTTCCCTGTGCCCTGCATAGACACATTAACACCATGGCACAGTTTAGAGGGATCAATTGTTTTGGGGGCGCTTTGATGCAGAGGGCACAGTGGCGAGGCGAAAGTGGGGTGCGCCATGCCTTTGAAATAATGACATAAAGGCAGGTGTCGCATTCTGCTAACAGCCGTGATGTTTGACTCAGGATCACTCGAACCCAGGTTTTCTTTGATGGAGCAGACGAACCCTTGTGTGTTTTAGCTTGTTTGAGATTAAAAAAAAAACATACCCTTTGAAGTGCCACTGGATCTCCAGCGCCTTCCTGTCTATAAAGTATCTCGATGATCTTCCTACGTTCGCTCAGTGTAAGATTATAATATAAATACAATTTACATTCTAGACCACAGAGCAATACTGAATCAAAAATAGCATTTAGTCCAAATTAAAATAAACTAACGCATGAAAGGCCATGAAGAGATAGAAAATGCGTTCTTGTGTATACTAATGAAAATATATCTATGTCAAACATAGACTATAAAGGAACAAGTAATAGGTTAATTCCATGCTGAAAAGAGAAGAGAGAAACGTATCGGCTGTGAAGCCTTCCTCGGATGTGACTATAAAGTATTTCATGCTCTACGGGCTGAAACCGAACCCGAGTTCAGTTCCCAGTATTGGAAATGATCTCCAACGGGTCCTTTAAGAAACTAGCGCGTGGGATTTCTGAAGCCCTTAAGAGTACCTTTCATGGTAGCGTGGCCGAGCGGTCTAAGGCGCTGGATTAAGGCTCCAGTCTCTTCGGGGGCGTGGGTTCGAATCCCACCGCTGCCACAAAGCTCTCTTTTCCCCGAAATTAGTGTATATCCAGCAGGATAATCAAAAACACCTGAAGAAGGCTCCACGGCCGAAACGTTGTGTTCTCTTTCTTCTTTTTTTCAGCATGGAATAAACCTATTACTTGTTCCTAATCAAAAACTATATCATGATGATGTATTAATAATGACAAAAGCTCTCTTTGTGCAACTTAATTTGATTCCAAATGGATACATACTGTATATAAGCTGTCATTAAGAATAAATAAATAAATGCAAAAATTAATGTAGGATTAAAAACAATACATTTTAGGCGCAAGGCGATATTGAGGGAACACAGCTATTCTCCCAGTGGAAGGTTAAAGGGACAATGGGAGGATCTACAATAACCGATCCGATCCAGCCCAATCCAGACATCTAGTCGCTTTGAAGTGGGACTGAGCCGCAGGTCCTGGCGAGACCCTGAGGAAGAATCCGAGACTAGAGATAAGATGAGGCATCGCCACTGTATTTATGAGTTAGTTTATGGTAGAGGCAGAAAATCACCCATAATATTGTGGACTCGCTTAACCTCTGTCAGAATACACTTTTCCGACTCCTTCAAACTCCATGGGTTTTTAAGATTTTCGGTAATGACTAGAAGTTGCTGAGAAGAAAGTTTTAAATGTAATTTTAAAGCGAACTTGTCTAAAAAAAAAAATACTACGCGATCAATTTGATAAATATCGAAAAATTAGAATTTCATGGCGAAGCAGTCCTCAGCGGCGCCGTGGCTTAGATGGTTAAAGCGCCTGTCTAGTAAACAGGAGATCCTGGGTTCGAATCCCAGCGGTGCCTTTGAATGACGGCTGTGAAACGTTTTCTTGTGGTTTGACATGTTTTTTATCGAGACAGGACAATACATTGCATAAATAAAGAAGTATGGCTGAAGGGGTGCTTTTGGTTAACAGCTGAACACGCTTACGAAAAGAAAACCGCCCGCAAAAGCTACTTATCTCCACGAAGAGTATTGTTCGTGTCCATGTGTAAAGGCGCCCAAGAAAAACGGTTCTTACTACAGTAAAACCTGGTTTATTGATTTAATAATGTTACTGTTCATTGTGTGTGCAGAAATTGTTCGCCTTATATTTTGTGAGTGGACTGGACTGAAAGCGCTCATGTATTTTGGATCGTATTTACTGAATACCTTGCCCAATTATATGCACGTCTTGATGAACGCAGAGATGAAAAGCATTCATCTGTACATGCGTGCGGACGATGATCTTACCAGAACGAAAAATCAGGGGTAAATACGTTTTTTTTTAAGTCAAGGCTTTTGAAAAACAGGCCTCCATGATCACCTGCTTTGCTGAGGCTGCATTGACAAAAAGCGAGGAATTTCTTCTTGAGCGCCAGGGCACAGGTGATCTGGTGCGCACTAAAATGACGTCACAAACAAAACACACTGCTCCAGGTGAGGCTCGAACTCACAACCTCGGCATCGCTCTGCAGAGTACTGCCATATAAGTACCGCGCGCTAACCGATTGCGCCACTGGAGCTGCGCGAAATACCCAATTTACCACAACCACACAGCTATATCAGCTTCCAGAAGTCTACGTGAGGTTCCGAAACTGTTTTCCCTCATCGTTCGTGTAAATCACACAACCCAAAGCCGAGTGTTACCCCATCCCGGCATTCCTGGGTCATGCTGTGAACTCGAATTGAAAGTACAAACGCTGACTGGTTGCAGGAGAAACGAGGAGAACGTCTCAGCTCTCTGGCCCCATTCTCGGTTATAACATTTCACCAAATTCAATTGTAGCAGCAATAAATTAGTGTCAGAGCCTTTAGCTTTAGTGCGGTATGTAAAAGCCAAAGGCTCGACGGTTCAGTGAAAAAATACACTTCAAACACTACCTGCTTGTTAGAGCATCACAGAGGCTGGCTGAACAGTGTCCTCTCTAAACAGCTTTAACACATCCTTTACACAGGTCAGTCGCTGATATTTGAAAGAGGGGCTTCTTCATCCTACGAAGTTCAAAGGCCTCACTCGAGGGGATTTTCACACGTACAAGTACAAAGCAGGTCACATCGCGTTTCGGTCGCGGCCCATCTTCAGGAGCGCACAAGTGCAAGACGGCTCGAGTATGAGTGCAGGAGGCGAGAAAAGGAGATCAAAAGCACAGGGACCTGAGACAGGGGGCGGAATCTCTCTGATCATCAATGTTTTCACCTGGGCCCTGAAACGGATCTCTCAAGTCTGCCTTTTTCGCCTATGTGAATGCGATTCTTGTAGTTGTTTTCGGTTTGAGAAGTGTTTATGGTCCTAGGATGGTTCATCCTTTAACAACGAAAATTACATATATATTTTAAATACTCTTTCCCTGCCTGGGCTGCGCCAGCATTGGACGCACTACACTACATTTGCCGAGATTAAAACGAGAGAACGGACCGGGGAGGAGGAAACGAGAGGACGTCCCGTCCTCTAGAACAGCACGTTTCTCAGAAACACGTCGGGGGGTGGACGGGATGAAAGGGGAGGTTTATTAAACATCAGCCAGCGGTCCAAAGTCCCGCTCCTTGCCCTCTCCCTCCCGGCAGAGGCGGCCGAAAACGAGTTTATGCCCACAGGCGAGCTGAGTGCTACAGTAGGCCCTCTCTCATACACACAGAGCGATTCCTGCTTTAAAAAAAAGCACATATTTTTTTTTACAATTTCATACAAAAACCTGTGGAATTCGAAAACCAAGACTCTTTCCTGGAGCAATTCCTGGCGACTCTTGCGTGTTTCTAGGACGTCTGCCGCAGAAATAGCTTCTGCTTCACTGTAAAGGAGGAGCTATTTTGTAGGATTACATTACAGAAACACCGCGGGTTTTCTTAGATAGAGAGATACTTTATTGATCCCGTGAGGGAAATTGCAGTGCAACAGCAGATTAACACAGACAACACAACCACAGTGTAACGAATGATACAATAATAATAATAATAGTACAATACATACAATACAATCAGTACAGTGAGGGGTGCACTAAAAGAGTTACTCACAGTCCGGACACACAAAGAACAAACTAGAACAGAACAGTACGCAGAAAAATCGTATCACACATATGAATATAAATATAGATAAAATATAGATATAAATATAAATGTATTGCGCGGGTCCCTGGCATATATTGCACAAAAAACGGTTGTAAACGGGAAAAGAAAAGAAAGAGAACAGATGTAGCAGTAGATGTGTAGATGCGTTCAGTCCAGAAACAGGTCACTGTCAGTGTTGCCTCTGCCCAGACGCAAGGTGGATGCGTTATACGGAAAGACTGCCATAAGTGCGCAAGTGAGTCTGTGTGTGAGAACCGACCCCATCATAGTTGTTAATGTGTGCTGTATTGAGCTTTCATATTCGTTTGTTTTGTTTACCCATTACCTCGGCGTGACCCTCATCACGCTCAAATGGATCAAATTCCACCTTCTGTCTCATCAAGGCGTTTCTTGAAACATTTCAGGAAATTCACAACAGAAGGTTTTGTTGTCATCTTCATTCAGGAGGTAAGTGAGGCTGTCCGCGTTGGTGGTATAGTGGTGAGCATAGCTGCCTTCCAAGCAGTTGACCCGGGTTCGATTCCCGGCCAACGCATCGGAGAGCTCTTTTGCCGGCAGCCCACTGGAGCTCAGCAGGTGTGATACAGCCTGGCCAGTATCTAGATGGGAGACTCCTGGTAAAGTAGTTCAGGTGGGGAGCTGCGTCAGCATGCGTAGACTGCAAAGAAACAAGTAATAGGTTTGTTCCATGCTGAAAAGAAGAAGAGAGAAAACACAACGTTTCGGCCGTGGAGCCTTCTTCAGGTGTGAGAGCTTCAGCTTCTTCTGCTCACACCTGAAGAAGGCTCCACGGCCGAAACGTTGTGTTTTCTCTCTTCTTTTTTTCAGCATGGAATAAACCTATTACTTGTTCCTTTGACTCCTGGTAAAGCTGAGGCTGCTGCAGGAAGAGGTGTTAGTGGGGCCAGCAGGGGGCGCTCACCCTGCGGTCTATGTGGGTCCTGATGCCCCAGTAAAGTGACGGAGACACTATACTGTAAAAAGGCGCTGTCCTTCAGACGAGACGTAAAACCGAGGTCCTGACTCTCTGTGGTCAGTAAACATCCCAGAATGTTTCTCGAAAAGAGTAGGGGTGTGACCCCAGTGTCCTGACCAAATTTCCTCCTGGCCTTTACCCATCATGGCCTCCTAATAATCCCCATCTCTGAACTGGCTTCATCACTCTGTTAATTATTATTATTATTATTATTATTATTATTATTATTATTATTATTATTATGATTACTATACTGGCGTCTTTTTCAGAAAATAACATAAACACTAAAAGATTAAGAAAAATCATGATAGTGGCGTTTCGGGGACCCAACCATTATTATTATTATTGGATAATTCCTATCGCACTGCAGAAGATCCATTTTTTGTGGGATGTTTTTTTTTTCAGTTTCCAGAAGTGTGCCGTTGTCTGAAACAAGATGAGTAGCTCTATTACAGTACAGACTATCCTTCAGAATTGAGGTCTAAAGATTTTTTCCCTAGAGTTTGCCTATCGTGTATATTGGGTGAATTGTTCTGCAGTATTTGGGGCGGTTTAGTCGCCCTTTGTGTATAGGCGCTATGCTCGCGTCTTTCCAGTCAGTGGGTACAGCCTATGCATAATATGCATCGTTTATGTACAAACAGAAGAATGGCACCAGGTCATGGAGAAATCTTGCTTTTTAGGGCTTGCACTGCCTGTTAAACCTCTGGCTCTCCCATACTAATAGTATTTGATGCAAAACCTCTTCATTTGTTTAAAGTTTCCCCCAAAACTTGGACACAGGCGTCAAAACAACAACAGCAACGCTATAGAGACAGTAAGGACACAGAGCGCTTGCAAGACCAATCCTATTGGCCACATAGCGGTGGGCTGAAGATGTCTCCGCCCTCGCTTTGGGTGAGGCTCGCCGGCTTTCTTGTTTATAGCGAGGAAGGAGAAAGTTTTTATTTAAACACCAGAAATACAAAAAAAAGGAGACAGAATATTAAAATAGATACAGAAATAGAGACTTCACAGCCACTTCACAGTTCTAAAAGCTGAAAACTATACTTTTTACATATTTCCATTGTATGCCCTGCCTTTTGAGTCTTTAAAATTCAAATAGAATTTAAATAAAAAAGGAATTCTACTTCTAAAGCATTAAGAGAGGGAGCAGTATTAGACCATTGACTTTCGTGGATGAAGTATTTCTCCAAAATACTTAACAGATTAATAATCAAAGCATAACCCTTTATCCAAATCAGATCTAACAAAATATAAAATAATATCAAAATCTTTCTATTTAACGTTTACCTTCAAATGTTTAACAATAACATTTTGCAAATCTATCCACAACACTTTTCAATACATACAGTTAAACAGATGTAACAGAGATTCCAGGAAGGAGGGTCTGACGTGTGTAAAGAAGCAGCCACTCAGCGGTTTCGCCCCGGCTTCGGGGGAGGGCTGACGTTGACCGGTTGTCTTTGTGCGTTTCCCGGTTTGACATCTCTTTCCAACTCCTCGAAGTCTCTCCGCGAGGATTACCCGGGGGACAGACAGTCTTTCCAGCGGCTCCGCGGCTCGCCTCGTCCAGACCCTCAGGTACCCTCGCCTGCAGCTCAAGAGAAGCGAACAGCGACAGACCCTGTCGCTCTCTCGGTGTGGTGTTTCCGAGGTCGGAATAAATAAAGAGAACCGTTTCTGCAGCAGAGCTAGCCTACATCACAGCACTTATCCTGAAACGACAGCGATCGACTCTTCGCTCGCATTACAACGTTTTTGAAAGAGCACATAGAGACGTCGGCAAAATCGAGTTGAAACAGTCCGATTCTTTTTTTTAAACTGAAGAAACTTTCACATCTTTAACTACTTGCTGCAAATAACTGCATAATATATATATGCAATTAAGGGGCTGATCGTGTGCTATTTCTTACAGCAGCACAGAGGGACAAATGCAGAGTGTACATAAAGTACGTACACACTATACTGCACAAAGATTGAGGGACATTGAAAAGCAGTCTGTCTAGTGTTTGCAATCTGTCCAGTTGCAATACTTGTTCCGTTTGCAATGCCTTTCGCTATACAATTCATTTATCTTTAAACTCCTTTCGAAAGATTGTATAACTTAAGTATTAATAATGTACATACAGACTGTGGGGTTCCACTAACAATAGTGTGACAGTACTTAAAACCCTCTTGAGAGGATTACGTCACATTTCAAGTTTGAACGTCGCACAGAACCGCACTGGAAAACCAGCGGTCTGACTGTAATCTATGAAAAGCCGGTTGCATAATATTGCAAGGGGCCCCAAGCGTCCGGCCGACGCTCGGAGCTGCCTGTTAAAGGTTGTGGGGCGGGGATCCAATCGCTTCGACAGCGCCCGCAGCTCGCGCCAGCTCCCGGAGGTCGCCGAGTTCGTTCGGAGGAACTCGGACTCCGGTTACAGTACAGAGCCAGCTGACGTGCTCCGGGGGCACACGAGAGGGGAAAAACCTGCTTCTCCTGCCCTGATAGGGGGCTGCTTACTTCCATTTGGAAATCAGACATTAGCAGTTTGTGGCCTCTTGGAGGTCTTATCCAGCAGTCTGTATATATATATTGGTATATATATATACTGGTAAAACTCTTCAGAATTGCTTTAGAAGTAGACACTTTATTTCTCAAGATCACACGTTCTGGAAAAAAACTGTCGCTAAACGTCATCTAAACGTAGAAGCGCACGCCTGTGCGATTGATCTCATGGGAATTGGCGGTTCTTGACACCTTTTCTTGCCTTTCGTGTGGCCTGGGATTGACGAAGGATATTTGCTGCAGAGGCTTGTTTTTCAAGCGGATCTGTTAGGCAACTGGTTGTCAGTACGCAGTCTTGAGTAGCCTGTGATGTACAGTTCCAGCGCCCGCGGGTGACGTCGGCTCTTCCCTCTTCAGCTGTAGAATGGCCGGCGTGGGGAAGCTCCGCGTGGCGGTGATCGGCGCAGGCGCGGCTGGGCTCTGCGCCGCCCGGCATCTGCTGGCGCGCCGGGACATCTTCGCGCCCCCCGTGGTGTACGAGCTGACGGAGCGGGTGGGCGGCACCTGGGTCTACGAGGATCGCGTGGGCACCGACGAGAACGGGCTGCCAGTGCACAGCAGCATGTACAGAGACCTGAGGTAACGCCGGGTAAAGCACCCAGCAGGCTGGCGCGTCATAGCCAGAACGCAAAGGAACAGGTACAAGTTTATTACAGGAAAGAGACACGTTTCGGCTGTAGAGCCTTCTTCAGGTGTTCAGGCTCCACAGCTGAAACATCCTTTTAGCAGGGAATAAACCTTCACCTGTTCCTTTGCAGCCTACACGTGCTGACGCAACTCCCTACTCGAACATAGGCAGAATAGGAACAAATACAGGTTTATTCAATGCTGAAAAGAGAAGAAAAGAAACAACATTTCAGCTGTAGAGTCTTCTTCAGCTGTGGCACAATGTTTCAGCTGTGGAGCCTTCTTCGGTTGTGGCACAATGTTTCAGCTGTGGAGCCTTCTTCAGGTGTGTCACACCCGAAGAAGCCTCCACAGCCGAAACATTGTGCTTCGTTTCTTCTCTTTTCAGCGTGGAATTAACCTTTACTTATTGTCACGAACACGGACTGAAATCCGTGTCAGATCTTGTAGAAGACCCTATGCGATGCGGTAAGAGCTGGAGAAAACAGGAGGCGTGGTAAAAGGGAAAACACAGGGGTTTAATAGTGCACAAAATAATAGTGACAGTCCGTGAGACAGTGAACGGGGAAGACAAAACGGCATCCAAATCCAAACGGGTCCAAGGGCAGGTCAAAGCACAGTCCGAGAGTCCATCAACAAGGAATCCATCCTGGGACGCGACAAAGTTAAAATCCCCGGGAGGGGGGAGCACACGGACAAACAAAACATGGAGGTCCAAGGGTGACGGGGCGAGATCCTCCAGACCCCGGGCTCAGGAAGCGGGAGGTGTCGGGGATGAGGCCTATGCCCTCAGGAGACGGGCGTAGGGTTTCCTGGTGCTGGGCGGGCCTCACAACATCTTACCCTAATGATGAGCCCCGAGGACTGGAGGAGCTGGTCTTTAAATAATAACGCTAAAAGGGTACACCTGGAGAGCTTAATCACACGGACAATAATGAGAGCAGTGGAGCGCCCTCTAGGGAGGGGTGTCGGGCGTGACACTTATTCCTTTGCAGTCTACGCATGCTGACAAGGCTACGTACCTGAACTACATAGTCAGAATACTCACATTTTAACAGCAGTTTCTGTTTTCTTATCTACCTGTTAAGTATGTGGTTTTACAAATTGGTTTTATTTTCATGAAGTCTTTTTAGATCGGAATTGTTCTATTTTAACGAGTTTATTCCAGTGCGTAGAATGACGATATGACTACCAGGCAGTGTGTATTCTGCTCTGGGGCAGTGCCCCGCCCTGGAGTGTGACCGTGCAGTGGGCTTCCTACCCCTGAACCTGGAATAAAGGCTTTGTAACCCTCAACAGGACCAATATCCCCAAGGAAGTGATGGCGTTCCCCGATTTTCCCTTCGACAAGCACCTGTCCTCCTTCGTCCACCACACGGAGGTGCGGAGGTACCTGGAGAAGTACTGTGAGCACTTCCGCCTGCGGGAGCACATCAAGGTACAGCTCCCGTTCCCCTCCGTCTCCCGGCAGGGCGCCCCTGACCGGCCGCGGTCTGTGGCCGCGCTCTGACCCGTGCCCTCCTGCCCGCAGTTCCGCACCATGGTCGACGCGGTCAAGCCGGTCGGCGCGCCCACGGGCTGGCGGGGGCTGGCGTGGGACGTCACCGTCACCAACAGCCTCCGCCAGAAGGAGAGCGTCACGGAGCGCTTCGACGCCGTGATGGTCTGCAACGGGTAAGTCAGGGATCATGGACACAAGCCCCCAGCAGTCTTCTGTAGTTACCTGCACACAGGTACACTGACAGGACACAGTCATGCTGATAGCACACAGGTACACTGATTGCACACAGGTGTGCTGATAGTACACAGGTACACTGATAGAACACAGTCACCTGCACACAGGTACACTGATAGAAAACAGGCATGCTCATAGTACACAGTCATCTGTATATGGGTACACTGATAGTACACAGCTCCCCCCCACTATCTCGCCATTTGCTCTTACTGACCTGCTACAGTGAATATTTCTGTTGTGCCTTTAACGTTTTCCTAAACTTATTGGTCAAAATACTAGAAAAGACCACCAGGAATTGTTGGGCCTTTAGCACACATTTAACAGAATATTTAACAGAGTACATATTCCTCCATGTTCTGAAATATGCAGCCCTATCCCATCCTGTGCTTTTAGAAGGATCACATCCAGTTTAAAAAGGCCACGGGTTTGATCAGGCCTTCCAGTCCAGCTGGGTCCGTGTCTCCATAGTCCCTTAACTCGCTACGTCCCCTCCTCTGCCTTGTCTACGGGCACCTTCCTGAGTGTCTGCGCATGTGTGTTTTCCAGGCACTTTTATGATCCCTATATTCCACCCATCCCCGGTCTGGAGAACTTTAAAGGTAAACCTCTCTTCTTCCAGCTCAGTTCTTTTAAAGCTGACATGTCTGATTTTATAGTTCAGGTGGGGAGCTGCGTCAGCATGCGAAGGCTGCAAAGGAACAAGTAATAGGTTTATTCCATGCTGAAAAAAAGAAGAAAGAAATGGTCTGATTTAATGTTCAACAACAGACAGATCACACGTTCCACAACTACTGTAGTTCAGCCTGCTTCTACCATACTGCCACCATCTACCAATGAGCGTTATTTCTTAGTTGATCAAAACTTTAACTGGTACACTGGCTAGAGGCATAATGGACCAGCAGGATGCTGAAAATTATTTACAGTGATTAAAACATGTTCTTGGAATGAACAGAATAAAACTTTGTAATGGAACGAGTCGGTGAGTTCCACAATCAGACAAGTGATTTGTATTCTGTCGCACGGCATGGATAGGAATAGGGCTTACTGGGATGAGACATTCCAATACAGTTCCACTGGCCGAACCTCTGAGTCTCTAACCTCTGCTGTAGAAACGGATGTACTGCTGTGCAAAGAGCCGCCGTGGTCTCCCCCTGCATTAGCTCAGAGATGAAGAAACTGCAGCAATGACTCAGGAGCAGGTTTATGCAATTTCCAAAACTGAAAGAGGAGATAAAGACAAAAACATCAAAACTGGCATCTAGCGAGGCTAAACAAACAGGACTTGCTTGCTCAGCGCAGAGGGATTGATTATTGGAAACCCACTGTAGCCAAGCTGCATGTCTGTGTTAATGCTGCGGGCGTTTCGATAGTGCAGTCCAAGGGGCACTGGTCTCCGGGCTCGGGGCCTGTTGCACGGATTCGGTTTCACATCAGGAGCAGTTTAAACTAAGGAGCTGGTGCTCACGCCGATGGAGTGGAGTCCGTAGACTGAGGTGAGGCTGACTGGAAGTGAGGTCCCATCTGCGATGCAGGAGGTTTGCAACACATAGCAATGGGACTCCTATACCTTCCACTGCAAAATCAGTGCATATACTGTATAGAGGTATCATTTCGTGCATTGACCCCCTGATAGTAGAGCTATCACTTCATGCATTGAGCCCCATGAACTACAGCTATCATTTCATGCATTGAACTCCCTGAACTACAGCTACTGTATCATTTCATGTATTGACACCCTGATAGTAGAGCTATCACTTCATGCATTGAGCCCCATGAACTACAGCTATCATTTCATGCATTGAACTCCCTGAACTACAGCTACTGTATCATTTCATGCATTGACCCCCCTGAACTTGTTTGGCTTGTACTGCACTGTATTTGTACTGGCTTGTTTCATGCATGCAACCCCCTCAGGCATTGAAGACAGGTATGAGGCAGACCTGACTGCCCTCTCTGGCTCCTTCACAGGGACGCTGATGCACAGTCATGACTACCGCTGTGCCGAGCCCCTGGCTGGGAAATCTGTGGTCCTGCTGGGGGCTGGGCTGTCGGGGCTGGATATCGCGGTGGAGCTGTCCAAGGTGGACGCCCAGGTGACCCTCAGCCACGGGAACCGCCCCCTCACCTGCCGCCTGCCCCCAGGCGTGCGCCAGGCTCCCTCCGTGGAGAAGGTGTTGCCCGACGGGGCGCTGCAGTTCAGGGATGGTGAGCTGGCCCGGCCCGAGGTCTTCCTGCTCTGCACGGGCTACAACTTCACCTACCCCTTCCTGGCTGCGGCGCCGGAGCTGGGGCTGCGGGTTCAAGACCACCTGGTCACCCCCCTGTACAAGTTCCTGCTGCACCCGGCCTACCCCTCCCTCTTCATCGTGGGCATCTGCCGAGCCATCTGCCCCTTCCCGCACTTCCACTGCCAGGTCAGTGCCACCTTGAAGGGGAACTGCAAGGCTATTGTTATATTTCGGGGTTAAAAAGAACCGACATTGATGAGTGGTTTTCAAACCACAGTGAAAGTAAAATGTACACAGTAACATGTAAAACCTTGAATTTACTGTACATCACAAAATAGACAACATTTCCAGGTATGCAGAGCGTCATTTTCTGCGATTCAGAATGGGCCAACAAAACTTCTGGTTGCATGAAGCTGCCCTATGACATTCTAAGCAAGCAGGCTTGTGAATACATCTCTTTTAATCCAGTAGTGATATTGCTCTCGACCTTGAGAGGGTTTTGCTGACAAATACTACTTGCTTGTTAACTCTGCACGCAGATCATGTTGGAACACTTCTGCAATGAAGTATCTGCTGCACAACCTGTACTCATTTGCTTGTTCATCCCATTACACTGGTCATGACAGTGACTAGGGAGCAGGAAGGGCCAATTCATGTCACAGTTCTCGCGAACTCTCACTCTCGCCCATAACGAGACCAGTGGTTTGTGACAACACGGTGACGTGCAGGACTTTAACAAAGTTCACAATTTTTGTGCTTAAATCAAAGTTTGTCTTTTTTTTTCTATGATGTCAAAGAATTTATTTTGTTACCGAGATTTAATGACCGGTCTGGGAAATTGGGACTGCAGCTCCCCTTTAACAGATGAGCAGGAAACAGAGCGCATGGGGGGAGGCATGCAGGTGGGCACAGTGTGCCAGGCTGAGGCTCTGGTACATGCTGGTCGAGTTAGATCTTGGTCAGAGGAGCAGGACACAGTCTTGTGCAGATTCACTTTCATTGAGCTCATCAAGGAGAGCCACACACTCCAAGGGCTTCCTAGCTCTTACATTCAGCACACAGGCTCAGAGAGAAGCTGCGTCCACACGGTGAATGCTCGTCCTGCTTTATGATCTGTTTGTGTTTGTCCTGTCCTTCCACGTGTGAAAAAGTCGGTTTCACCCTTTGAGTGGTAGTCATGCCCTTAGGTGTGATGACTTCTGTTCTTAACACCTTGTAGAAACTCTCGCAAAGAAAGAAATCAATTTGTGTTAAAGCAAGTTACCGTTATTCTGTTGTACCATATATTGTGGCAATGGCTAAATTAACAGATCCCAGCAATTACTCTATTATCTGCCACAGTGTGGTTCAGTAGCAATATTGCAGTGCAGGATATATGTAATATAGATATATGTCCTACTTCAATCTAAGTCTGATTTTTAAAGTGATATGCTTCCACTTGTGCTTTTACATCCTCTGTGGGGTGTTTGTCCCGTGTGGGAGCCACTGTGTTGCGTTCTTGCAGAAAGATCGCGCTGAGCCCGCCTGCTCTCGCCTCTGTCCCCAGACGCAGTACGTGCTGTCCGTGCTGGACGGGTCCTGCCCCCTGCCCAGCCGGGAGGAGATGGAGCGGGAGACGACGGCGGAGATCGAGTCCCGGCGCCGGCGTGGCATCCCCACCCGCCACATCCTGAAGCTGGACTCGGAGCAGTGGGACTACAACGACCAGCTGGCCCAGCTGGCCGGCTTCCCGCCCCTGCCCCCGTACTGGAAGAGGCTGTACGAGGCCAACAAGGCCTTCCGCGCGCGGGACCTGCTCAACTACAAGACCTACAGCTACGCCGTGCTGAACGAGCGCGAGTGGACCGTGCAGAGGCCGCAGCCCGAGCCGCAGCAGCAGGCATAGAGGAGCGACCGCTCCGGTATCCCATCACCCCCCCCCCCCCCCAGAGCCCAGCCTGTGCTGCACATTAATCCGAATCAAACTATCGTAATTAGCTGCGCGCACACCCGGGCACGAGCAAACAAGGCCGCGCCCCGCAAAGGGGTGCGTGTGCGCGCTCACCCCTCTCCCCCCACCCCCGTGTGGACCGCGAGACCGCGTCCTTGTTCCTGCTCCCACGCGTGGATCCCCGCCAGCACCTCGGCGCTCTCTCTCTCTCTGGCACCACTGTCTGGATAAACGCGAGCAATAATGGTGTTGAGACAGGAATTTGAAACCGCTGAGTAGTTTCGGTAAACTCAGGCGGGTCTGCCCTGCAGAGCGGAGACGCCGACATTAATGCCGCCGGCCTTATCTCCTACACTTGCCATCAATTGTTAGTCATGGGGTGAAACGTCTATTTCTTCTCATTTATCCCCCCGTGTTGATCCGAGCCTTAAGAACACAGTTTAGATTTTTAAAATGTACTTTTCAGTCCCAGCGCTGTTTTCTCTTACACGACCTCCACCCTCAGGGCTCTTCCCGGACTGCGTATCTTCACTGTTCATAAGCACTACATGATGTAATTCAGGCACTTATCATCTTTATATTGGAGGAATTCATGGGTCTTGACCTTTTGATGCTTTAAAGAGACACGGCACACGGTTAAAGACTTTGCCCGTCCGTCCCCGACGGTCGCTCGCAAGAGGCTTAGAAGGTCGGAGAGTGTTCCGGTGGTTTTAACTGCTCATTTGATTCAGTCAAATGTTCTGTTCCTTTCTCTAATCGAAGATCCGCTCGTCAATATAACAAGGTTAATAATAAAAAGGTCCTGTGAATCTGTTTTTGCAGTCATTTTTGGGCTCGGTGCTTCCCGCGAGACGGGAGGGCGTCCATCTTCTTCCTTCTGTCGAGCGGGCAACTGCCCTCCTCGCGCACGGGGGAAGCCGGGCAGGAAAACACATTTCTTTACACGTCTGCTGCGCGCAGCGTGGTACAAATATTTAGTATCCTCGGCTGTATCTGGAACATGATGTCTGGAAGTCTCTCGGTTTTTCCACCTCTCTAAATCGCCCCATGCTATAAGGTCTGTGAAGAATCAGCCTTCACTGGAGCAATGTAGTTCTCAAGAAAAGCCGTCACCATCCAGACAACTTTCGGATACTGTCGATGAGGTTGGGACTGCCTCGTGTACCTTGTCCAGAGTTCAGATCGACGGCAGGGTCGACTCTCTTACCGTTGACCGTGGGCACGCCTCCGTATCGACGCTGCCCGAAGGTCAACGGCCCGGACCCGAATTCTGACAGCGACAAGAAATCCACGACATCCGAGATAACATAGGGGGACATTTTAAACCTTTTAATCGTGCTTTCGTGAGAACCCCTTTATAACCGGGTTCAAAAGGTTCGTGTTCGGATAGATTTTTCGGTCGCGCGTCACCGTACATAGAAGGAAGCGTTATCAGGGTTTGACGGAGCTGATAAGGCGGAGGGTCGGTGTTTTTAACCCCGGCTCAAGT